>NC_136921.1:0-4892500 GCF_949752795.1 Hyperoodon ampullatus
AAGGCCTTAGGTAGCGTCACTGTCAGGGCCTTAGTTAGGGTTGGGATCAGAGCCTTCGTTAGGTATAATGTCAGGGCCTGAGTTAGAAGTAGTGTCAGGGCCTTAGTGAGGGACAGTCTCAGTGCCTTGGTTGGGACGAGCGTCAGAGCCTTTTTTATGTATAATGGCAGGGCCAGAGTTAGGAGGACAGTCAGTCCCTTAGTTAGGGACACTGTCAGGGCCTCAGTTAGGGACAATATCACAGCCTGACTTAGTAGTAATGTCAAGGCCTTAGTTAAGGACAGTGTCAGGGCAAGGCCTAGGAGGAGCATAAGGGCCTCTGTAGGATCAGGGGCTGGGGTGTGGGATGGGGCTGGAGCTGAGGCGAGTCCTGGGGCTAGGGCTAGGGCTGGGGCTGGGGCTGGGCCTAGGGCTATGGACTTAGTTAGGAATAGTGTCAAGGCCTTAGTTAAGGACAGTGTCAGGGCAAGGCCAAGGAGGAGCATAAGGGGCTCTGTAGGATCAGCATCAGGGTCTGGGCCTGGGGCTGGGGCTGGGGCTGGGTTTCGGGTTGGGGCTGGGGCTGGGGCTCGGGCTCGGGCTAGGGACTTAGTTAGGAATAGTGTCAAGGCCTTAGTTAGGGTTAGCATCAGGGCCTTCGTTAGGTATAATGTCAGGGCCTGAGTTAGAAGTAGTGTCAGGGACTTAGTGAGGCACAGTCTCAGGGCCTTGGTTAGGACGAGCGTCAGAACCTGTTTTATGTATAATGGCAGGGCCAGAGTTGGGCGGACAGTGAGGCCCTTAGTTAGGTACACTCTCAGGGCCTTAGGGACAGTATCACGGCCTAAGTCAGTAGTACTGTCAAGGCCTTAGTTAAGGACAGTGTCAGGGCAAGGCCTAGGAGGAGCATAATGGCCTCTTAGAATCAGGGGCTGGGGCTGGGGCTAAGGCTAGGCCCTTAGTTAGGAATAGTGTCAAGGCCTTAGATAGGGTCACTGTCAGGGCCTTAGTTAGGGTTAGCATCAGAGCCTTCGTTAGGTATAACGGCACGGCCTGAGTTACAAGTAGTGTCAGGGCCTTAGTGAGGGACAGTGTCTGGGCCTTGGTTAGGACGAGCGTCACAGCCTTTGTTATGTATAATGGCAGGTCCAGAGTTAGGAGGAGATTTAGGCCCTTCGTTAAGGACACTGTCAGGGCCTTAGTTACGGACAGTATCACAGCCTGACTTAGTAGTAAGGTCAAGGCCTTAGTTAAGGACAGTGTCAGGGCAAGACCTAGGAGGAGCATAAGGGCCTCTGTAGGATCAGCATCAGGGGCTGGGGCTGGGGCTGAGGTACTAGGGCTGGGGCTGGGAAAAGGGCTGGGGTTGGGGTTGGGGATGGGGCTGGGGCTAGGGTTGGGGCCATAGTTAGGAATAGTGTCAAGGACTTAGTTAGCGTCACTGTCAGGGCCTTAGTTAGGGTTGGGATCAGAGCCTTCGTTAGGTATAAGGTCAGGGCCTGAGTTAGAAGTAGTGTCAGGGCCTTAGTGAGAGACAGTGTCAGGGACTTGGTTAGGACGAGCGCCAGAGCCTTTTTTTGTATAATGGCAGGGCCAGAGTTAGGAGGACAGTCAGTCCCTTAGTTAGGGACACTGTCAGGGCCTTAGTTAGGGACGGTATCACAGCCTGACTTAGTAGTAATGTCAAGGCCTTAGTTAAGGACAGTGTCAGGGCAAGGCCTAGAAGGAGCATAAGGGCCTCTGTAGGATCAGGGGCTGGGGTGCGAGCTGGGGCTGGAGCTGAGGCTAGGCCTGGGGCTAGGGCTGGGGCTGGGGCTGGGCCTAGGGCTATGGACTTAGTTAGGAATAGTGTCAAGGCCTTAGTTAAGGACAGTGTCAGGGCAAGGCCAAGGAGGAGCATAAGGGGCTCTGTAGGATCAGCATCAGGGGCTGGGGCCGGGGCTGGGGCCGGGGCCGGGTCTGGAGTTGGGGCCGCGGCTGAGTTTCAGATTGGGGCTGGGGATGGAGCTGGGGCCGGGTCTGGGGCTAGGGCCTTAGTTAGGAATAGTGTCAAGGCCTTAGTTAGGGTTAGCATCAGGGCCTTCGTTAGGTATAATGTCAGGGCCTGACTTAGAAATAGTGTCAGGGCCTTAGTGAGGGACAGTCTCAGGGCCTTGGTTAGGTCGAGCATCAGAGCCTGTTTTATGTATAATGGCAGGGCCAGAGTTGGGCGGATAGTCACGCCCTTAGTTAGGTACACTCTCTGGGCCTTAGTTAGGGACAGTATCACGGCCTAAGTTAGTAGTACCGTCAAGGCCTTAGTTAAAGACACTGTCAGGTCAAGGCCTAGGAGGAACATAAGGGCCTCTGTAGGATCAGGGGCTGGGGTGTGGCCTGGGGCTGGAGCTGAGGCTAGGCCTGGGGCTGGGGCTGGGGCTGGGGCTGGGGCTGGGCCTAGGGCTATGGACTTAGTTAGGAATAGTGTCAAGGCCTTAGTTAAGGACAGTGTCAGGGCAAGGCCAAGGAGGAGCATAAGGGGCTCTGTAGGATCAGCATCAGGGTCTGGGGCTGGGGCTGGGGGCGGGGCCGGGGCCGGGGCTGGGACCAGGGCTGGGTTTCGGGTTGGGGCTGAGGCTGGGGCTCGGGCTCGGGCTAGGGACTTAGTTAGGAATAGTGTCAAGGCCTTAGTTAGGGTTAGCATCAGGGCCTTCGTTAGGTATAATGTCAGGGCCTGAGTTAGAAGTAGTGTCAGGGCCTTAGTGAGGGACAGTCTCAGGGCCTTGGTTAGGACGAGCGTCAGAGCCTTTTTTATGTATAATGGCAGGGCCAGAGTTAGGAGGACCGTCAGTCCCTTAGTTAGGGACACTGTCAGGGCCTTAGTTAGGGACAGTATCACAGCCTGACTTAGTAGTAATGTCAAGGCCTTAGTTAAGAACAGTGTCAGGGCAAGGCCTAGGAGGAGCAAAAGGGCCTCTGTAGGATCAGGGGCTGGAGTGCGGGCTGGGGCTGAGGCTAGGCCTAGGGCTAGCACTAGGGCTGGGGCTGGGGCTGGGCCTAGGGCTATGGACTTAGTTAGGAATAGTGTCAAGGCCTTAGTTAAGGACAGTGTCAGGGCAAGGCCAAGGAGGAGCATAAGGGGCCCTGTAGGATCAGCATCAGGGGCTGGGGCCGGGGCTGAGGCCGGGGCCGGGGCTGGGTTTCGGGTTGGGGTTGGGGCTGGGGCTGGGGTTGGGGCTAGCGCCTTAGTTAGGAATAGTGTCAAGGCCTTAGTTAGGGTTAGCATCAGGGCATTCGTTTGGTATAATGTCAGGGCCTGAGTTAGAAGTAGTGTCAGGGACTTAGTGAGGGACTGTCTCAGGGCCTTAGTTAGGACGAGCGTCAGAGCCTTTTTTATGTATAATGGCAGGGCCAGAGTTGGTCGGATAGTCAGGCCCGTAGTTAGGTACACTCACAGGGCCTTAGTTAGGGACAGTATCACAGCCTAAGTCAGTAGTACTGTCAAGGCCTTAGTTAAAGACACTGTCAGGGCAAGGCCTAGGAGGAGCATAAGGGCCTCTGTAGGATCAGTATCAGGGGCTGGGGCTGGGCCTGAGGTACTAGGGCTTGGGCTGGGGCTGGGGAATGGGCTGGGGTTGGGGCTGGGGCTGGGGCTGGGGCTAGGGCTGGGGCCATAGTTAGGAATAGTGTCAAGGCCTTAGTTAGCATCACTGTCAGGGCCTTAGTTAGGGTTGGGATCAGAGCCTTCGTTAGGTATAATGTCAGGGCCTGATTTAGAAGGAGTGTCAGAGCCTTAGTGAAGGACAGTGTCAGGGCGTTGGTTAGGACGAGAGTCAGAGCCTTTTTTATGTATAATGGCAGGGCCAGAGTTAGGAGGAGAGTCAGGCTCTTAGGTAGGGACACTGTCCGGGCTTTTGTTAGGGACATTATCACAGCCTGAGTCAGTAGTAGTGTCAAGGCCTTAGTTAAGGACAGTGTCAGGGCAAGGCCTAGGAGGAGCATAATGGCCTCTTAGAATCAGGGGCTGGGGCTGGGGCTAGGCCCTTAGTTAGGAATAGTGTCAAGGCCTTAGATAGGGTCACTGTCAGGGCCTTAGTTAGGGTTAGCATCAGAGCCTTCGTTAGGTATAATGGCACGGCCTGAGTTACAAGTAGTGTCAGGGCCTTAGTGAGGGACAGTGTCTGGGCCTTGGTTAGGACGAGCGTCACAGCCTTTGTTATGTATAATGGCAGGTCCAGAGTTAGGAGGAGATTTAGGCCCTTCGTTAGGGACACTGTCAGGGCCTTAGTTATGGACAGTATGACAGCGTGACTTAGTAGTAAGGTCAAGGACTTAGTTAAGGACAGTGTCAGGGCAAGGCCTAGGAGGAGCATAAGGGCCTCTGTAGGATTAGGGGCTGGGGTGTGGGCTGGGGCTGGAGCTGAGGCTATACCTGGGGCTAGGGCGAGGGCTGGGGCTGGGGCTGGGCCTAGGGCTACGGACTTAGTTAGGAATAGTGTCAAGGCCTTAGTTAAGGACAGTGTCAGGGCAAGGCCAAGGAGGAGCATAAGGGGCTCTGTAGGATCAGCATCAGGGTCTGGGGCTGGGGCTGGGGCTGGGGCTGGGGCCGGGGCAGGGGCCGGGGCTGGGGCCGGGGCTGGGTTTCCGGTTGGGGCTGGGGCTGGGGCTCGGGCTCGGGCTAGGGACTTAGTTAGGAATAGTGTCAAGGCCTTAGTTAGGGTTAGCATCAGGGCCTTCATTAGGTAAAATGTCAGGGCCTGAGTTAGAAGTAGTGTTAGGGCCTTAGTGAGGCACAGTCTCAGGGCCTTGGTTAGGACGAGCGTCAGAGCCTTTTTTATGTATAATGGCAGGGCCAGAGTTAGGAGGACAGTCAGTCCCTTTGTTAGGGACACAGCCAGGGCCTTTTTTATGTATAATGGCAGGGCCAGAGTTAGGAGGACAGTCACTCCCTTAGTTAGGGACACTGTCAGGGCCTTAGTTAGGGACAGTATCACAGCCTAAGTTCGTAGTACCATCAAGGCCTTAGTTAAGGACAGTGTCAGGGCAAGGCCTAGGAGGAGCATAAGGGCCTCTGTAGGATCAGTATCAGGGGCTGGGGCTACTAGGGCTTGGGCTGGGGCTGGGGAAAGGGCTGGGGTTGGGGCTCGGGCTGGGGCTGGGGATGGAGCTGGGGCTGGGGCTGGGGCTAGGGCTAGGGCTAGGGCCATAGTTAGGAATAGTGTCAAGGCCTTAGCTAGCGTCACTGTCAGGGCCTTAGTTAGGGTTGGGATCAGAGCCTTCGTTAGGTATAATGTCAGGGCCTGAGTTAGAAGTAGTGTCAGGGCCTTAGTGAGGGACAGTCTCAGGGCCTTGGTTAGGATGAGTGTCAGAGCCTTTTTTATGTATAATGGCAGGGCCAGAGTTAGGAGGACAGTCAGTCCCTTAGTTAGGGACACTGTCACGGCCTTAGTTAGGGACGGTATCACAGCCTGACTTAGTAGTAATGTCAAGGCCTTAGTTAAGGACAGTGTCAGGGCAAGGCCTAGAACGAGCATAAGGGCCTCTGTAGGATCAGGGGCTGGGGTGCGAGCTGGGGCTGGAGCTGAGGCTAGGCCTGGGGCTAGGGCTGGGGCTGGGGCTGGGCCTAGGGCTATGGACTAAGTTAGGAATAGTGTCAAGGCCTTAGTTAAGGACAGTGTCAGGGCAAGGCCAAGGAGGAGCATAAGGGGCTCTGTAGGATCAGCATCAGGGGCTGGGGCCGGGGCTGGGGCCGGGGCCGGGTCTGGAGTTGGGGCCGCGGCTGAGTTTCAGATTGGGGCTGGGGATGGAGCTGGGGCCGGGTCTGGGGCTAGGGCCTTAGTTAGGAATAGTGTCAAGGCCTTAGTTAGGGTTAGCATCAGGGCCTTCGTTAGGTATAATGTCAGGGCCTGAGTTAGAAATAGTGTCAGGGCCTTAGTGAGGGACAGTCTCAGGGCCTTGGTTAGGTCGAGCATCAGAGCCTGTTTTATGTATAATGGCAGGGCCAGAGTTGGGCGGATAGTCACGCCCTTAGTTAGGTACACTCTCTGGGCCTTAGTTAGGGACAGTATCACGGCCTAAGTTAGTAGTACCGTCAAGGCCTTAGTTAAAGACACTGTCAGGTCAAGGCCTAGGAGGAACATAAGGGCCTCTGTAGGATCAGGGGCTGGGGTGTGGCCTGGGGCTGGAGCTGAGGCTAGGCCTGGGGCTGGGGCTGGGGCTGGGGCTGGGGCTGGGCCTAGGGCTATGGACTTAGTTAGGAATAGTGTCAAGGCCTTAGTTAAGGACAGTGTCAGGGCAAGGCCAAGGAGGAGCATAAGGGGCTCTGTAGGATCAGCATCAGGGTCTGGGGCTGGGGCTGGGGCTGGGGCTGGGGCCGGGGCAGGGGCCGGGGCTGGGGCCGGGGCTGGGTTTCCGGTTGGGGCTGGGGCTGGGGCTCGGGCTCGGGCTAGGGACTTAGTTAGGAATAGTGTCAAGGCCTTAGTTAGGGTTAGCATCAGGGCCTTCATTAGGTAAAATGTCAGGGCCTGAGTTAGAAGTAGTGTTAGGGCCTTAGTGAGGCACAGTCTCAGGGCCTTGGTTAGGACGAGCGTCAGAGCCTTTTTTATGTATAATGGCAGGGCCAGAGGTAGGAGGACAGTCAGTCCCTTTGTTAGCGACACTGCCAGGGCCTTTTTTATGTATAATGGCAGGGCCAGAGTTAGGAGGACAGTCACTCCCTTAGTTAGGGACACTGTCAGGGCCTTAGTTAGGGACAGTATCACAGCCTAAGTTCGTAGTACCATCAAGGCCTTAGTTAAGGACAGTGTCAGGGCAAGGCCTAGGAGGAGCATAAGGGCCTCTGTAGGATCAGCATCAGGGGCTGGGGCTACTAGGTCTTGGGCTGGGGCTGGGGAAAGGGCTGGGGTTGGGGCTCGGGCTGGGGCTGGGGATGGAGCTGGGGCTGGGGCTGGGGCTGGGGCTAGGGCTAGGGCTAGGGCCATAGTTAGGAATAGTGTCAAGGCCTTAGCTAGCGTCACTGTCAGGGCCTTAGTTAGGGTTCGGATCAGAGCCTTCGTTAGGTATAATGTCAGGGCCTGAGTTAGAAGTAGTGTCAGGGCCTTAGTGAGGGACAGTCTCAGGGCCTTGGTTAGGATGAGCGTCAGAGCCTTTTTTATGTATAATGGCAGGGCCAGAGTTAGGAGGACAGTCAGTCCCTTAGTTAGGGACACTGTCAGGGCCTTAGTTAGGGATGGTATCACAGCCTGACTTAGTAGTAATGTCAAGGCCTTAGTTAAGGACAGTGTCAGGGCAAGGCCTAGAACGAGCATAAGGGCCTCTGTAGGATCAGGGGCTGGGGTGCGGGCTGGGGCTGGAGCTGAGGCTAGGCCTGGGGCTAGGGCTGGGGCTGGGGCTGGGCCTAGGGCTATGGACTTAGTTAGGAATAGTGTCAAGGCCTTAGTTAAGGACAGTGTCAGGGCAAGGCCAAGGAGGAGCATAAGGGGCTCTGTAGGATCAGCATCAGGGGCTGGGGCCGGGGCTGGGGCCGGGGCCGGGTCTGGAGTTGGGGCCGGGGTTGGGTTTCAGATTGGGGCTGGGGATGGAGCTGGGGCCGGGTCTGGGGCTAGGGCCTTAGTTAGGAATAGTGTCAAGGCCTTAGTTAGGGTTAGCATCAGGGCCTTCGTTAGGTATAATGTCAGGGCCTGACTTAGAAATAGTGTCAGGGCCTTAGTGAGGGACAGTCTCAGGGCCTTGGTTAGGTCGAGCATCAGAGCCTGTTTTATGTATAATGGCAGGGCCAGAGTTGGGCGGATAGTCACGCCCTTAGTTAGGTACACTCTCTGGGCCTTAGTTAGGGACAGTATCACGGCCTAAGTTACTAGTACCGTCAAGGCCTTAGTTAAAGACACTGTCAGGTCAAGGCCTAGGAGGAACATAAGGGCCTCTGTAGGATCAGGGGCTGGGGTGTGGCCTGGGGCTGGAGCTGAGGCTAGGCCTGGGGCTGGGGCTGGGGCTGGGACTAGGGCTATGGACTTAGTTAGGAATAGTGTCAAGGCCTTAGTTAAGGACAGTGTCAGGGCAAGGCCAAGGAGGAGCATAAGGGGCTCTGTAGGATCAGCATCAGGGTCTGGGGCTGGGGCTGGGGGCGGGGCCGGGGCCGGGGCTGGGACCGGGGCTGGGTTTCGGGTTGGGGCTCAGGCTGGGGCTCGGGCTCGGGCTAGGGACTTAGTTAGAAATAGTGTCAAGGCCTTAGTTAGGGTTAGCATCAGGGCCTTCGTTAGGTATAATGTCAGGGCCTGAGTTAGAAGTAGTGTCAGGGCCTTAGTGAGGGACAGTCTCAGGGCCTTGGTTAGGACGAGCGTCAGAGCCTTTTTTATGTATAATGGCAGGGCCAGAGTTAGGAGGACCGTCAGTCCCTTAGTTAGGGACACTGTCAGGGCCTTAGGTAGGGACAGTATCACAGCCTGACTTAGTAGTAATGTCAAGGCCTTAGTTAAGGACAGTGTCAGGGCAAGGCCTAGGAGGAGCATAAGGGCCTCTGTAGGATCAGGGGCTGGGGTGTGGGATGGGGCTGGAGCTGAGGCGAGTCCTGGGGCTAGGGCTAGGGCTGGGGCTGGGGCTGGGCCTAGGGCTATGGACTTAGTTAGGAATAGTGTCAAGGCCTTAGTTAAGGACAGTGTCAGGGCAAGGCCAAGGAGGAGCATAAGGGGCTCTGTAGGATCAGCATCAGGGTCTGGGCCTGGGGCTGGGGCTGGGGCTGGGTTTCGGGTTGGGGCTGGGGCTGGGGCTCGGGCTCGGGCTAGGGACTTAGTTAGGAATAGTGTCAAGGCCTTAGTTAGGGTTAGCATCAGGGCCTTCGTAAGGTATAATGTCAGGGCCTGAGTTAGAAGTAGTGTCAGGGACTTAGTGAGGCACAGTCTCAGGGCCTTGGTTAGGACGAGCGTCAGAGCCTGTTTTATGTATAATGGCAGGGCCAGAGTTGGGCGGACAGTGAGGCCCTTCATTAGGTACACTCTCAGGGCCTTCGGGACAGTATCACGGCCTAAGTCAGTAGTACTGTCAAGGCCTTAGTTAAGGACAGTGTCAGGGCAAGGCCTAGGAGGAGCATAATGGCCTCTTAGAATCAGGGGCTGGGGCTGGGGCTAAGGCTAGGCCCTTAGTTAGGAATAGTGTCAAGGCCTTAGATAGGGTCACTGTCAGGGCCTTAGTTAGGGTTAGCATCAGAGCCTTCGTTAGGTATAATGGCACGGCCTGAGTTACAAGTAGTGTCAGGGCCTTAGTGAGGGACAGTGTCTGGGCCTTGGTTAGGACGAGCGTCACAGCCTTTGTTATGTATAATGGCAGGTCCAGAGTTAGGAGGAGATTTAGGCCCTTCGTTAGGGACACTGTCAGGGCCTTAGTTACGGACAGTATCACAGCCTGACTTAGTAGTAAGGTCAAGGCCTTAGTTAAGGACAGTGTCAGGGCAAGGCCTAGGAGGAGCATAAGGGCCTCTGTAGGATCAGCATCAGGGGCTGGGGCTGGGGCTGAGGTACAAGGGCTGGGGCTGGGGAAAGGGCTGGGGTTGGGGCTGGGGCTGGGGCTGGGGCTAGGGTTGGGGCCATAGTTAGGAATAGTGTCAAGGACTTAGTTAGTGTCACTGTCAGGGCCTTAGTTAGGGTTGGCATCAGAGCCTTCATTAGGTATAAGGTCAGGGCCTGAGTTAGAAGTAGTGTCAGGGCCTTAGTGAGGGACAGTGTCAGGGACTTGGTTAGGACGAGCGTCAGAGCCTTTTTTTGTATAATGGCAGGGTCAGAGTTAGGAGGACAGTCAGTCCCTTAGTTAGGGACACTGTCAGGGCCTTAGTTAGGGACGGTATCACAGCCTGACTTAGTAGTAATGTCAAGGCCTTAGTTAAGGACAGTGTCAGGGCAAGGCCTAGAAGGAGCATAAGGGCCTCTGTAGGATCAGGGGCTGGGGTGCGAGCTGGGGCTGGAGCTGAGGCTAGGCCTGGGGCTAGGGCGAGGGCTGGGGCTGGGGCTGGGCCTAGGGCTACGGACTTAGTTAGGAATAGTGTCAAGGCCTTAGTTAAGGACAGTGTCAGGGCAAGGCCAAGGAGGAGCATAAGGGGCTCTGTAGGATCAGCATCAGGGTCTGGGGCTGGGGCTGGGGCTGGGGCTGGGGCTGGGGCTGGGGCCGTGGCAGGGGCCGGGGCTGGGGACGGGGCTGGGGCCGGGGCTGGGTTTCCGGTTGGGGCTGGGGCTGGGGCTCGGGCTCGGGCTAGGGACTTAGTTAGGAATAGTGTCAAGGCCTTAGTTAGGGTTAGCATCAGGGCCTTCATTAGGTAAAATGTCAGGGCCTGAGTTAGAAGTAGTGTTAGGGCCTTAGTGAGGGACAGTCTCAGGGCCTTGGTTAGGACGAGCGTCAGAGCCTTTTTTATGTATAATGGCAGGGCCAGAGTTAGGAGGACAGTCAGTCCCTTAGTTAGGGACACTGTCAGGGCCTCAGTTAGGGACAATATCACAGCCTGACTTAGTAGTAATGTCAAGGCCTTAGTTAAGGACAGTGTCAGGGCAAGGCCTAGGAGGAGCATAAGGGCCTCTGTAGGATCAGCATCAGGGGCTGGGGCTACTAGGGCTTGGGCTGAGGCTGGGGAAAGGGCTGGGGTTGGGGCTCGGGCTGGGGCTGGGGATGGAGCTGGGGCTGGGGCTGGGGCTGGGGCTGGGGCTAGGGCTAGGGGTAGGGCCATAGTTAGGAATAGTGTCAAGGCCTTAGCTAGCGTCACTGTCAGGGCCTTAGTTAGGGTTGGGATCAGAGCCTTCGTTAGGTATAATGTCAGGGCCTGAGTTAGAAGTAGTGTCAGGGACTTAGTGAGGGACAGTCTCAGGGCCTTGGTTAGGATGAGCGTCAGAGCCTTTTTTATATATAATGGCAGGGCCAGAGTTAGGAGGACAGTCAGTCCCTTAGTTAGGGACACTGTCAGGGCCTTAGTTAGGGACAGTATCACAGCCTGACTTAGTAGTAATGTCAAGGCCTTAGTTAAGGACAGTGTCAGGGCAAGGCCTAGAACGAGCATAAGGGCCTCTGTAGGATCAGGGGCTGGGGCTGGGGCTAAGGCTAGGCCCTTAGTTAGGAATAGTGTCAAGGCCTTAGATAGGGTCACTGTCAGGGCCTTAGTTAGGGTTAGCATCAGAGCCTTCGTTAGGTATAATGGCACGGCCTGAGTTACAAGTAGTGTCAGGGCCTTAGTGAGGGACAGTGTCTGGGCCTTGGTTAGGACGAGCGTCACAGCCTTTGTTATGTATAATGGCAGGTCCAGAGTTAGGAGGAGATTTAGACCCTTCGTTAGGGACACTGTCAGGGCCTTAGTTATGGACAGTATCACAGCGTGACTTAGTAGTAAGGTCAAGGCCTTAGTTAAGGACAGTGTCAGGGCAAGGCCTAGGAGGAGCATAAGGGCCTCTGTAGGATCAGGGGCTGGGGTGTGGGCTGGGGCTGGAGCTGAGGCTATACCTGGGGCTAGGGCGAGGGCTGGGGCTGGGGCTGGGCCTAGGGCTACGGACTTAGTTAGGAATAGTGTCAAGGCCTTAGTTAAGGACAGTGTCAGGGCAAGGCCAAGGAGGAGCATAAGGGGCTCTGTAGGATCAGCATCAGGGTCTGGGTCTGGGGCTGGGGCTGGGGCTGGGGCTGGGGCTGGGGCCGGGGCTGGGGCCGGGGCTGGGTTTCCGGTTGGGGCTGGGGCTGGGGCTCGGGCTCGGGCTAGGGACTTAGTTAGGAATAGTGTCAAGGCCTTAGTTAGGGTTAGCATCAGGGCCTTCATTAGGTAAAATGTCAGGGCCTGAGTTAGAAGTAGTGTTAGGGCCTTAGTGAAGGACAGTCTCAGGGCCTTGGTTAGGACGAGCGTCAGAGCCTTTTTTATGTATAATGGCAGGGCCAGAGTTAGGAGGACAGTCACTCCCTTAGTTAGGGACACTGTCAGGGCCTCAGTTAGGGACAATATCACAGCCTGACTTAGTAGTAATGTCAAGGCCTTAGTTAAGGACAGTGTCAGGGCAAGGCCTAGGAGGAGCATAAGGGCCTCTGTAGGATCAGCATCAGGGGCTGGGGCTACTAGGGCTTGGGCTGGGGCTGGGGAAAGGGCTGGGGTTGGGGCTCGGGGTGGGGCTGGGGATGGAGCTGGGGCTGGGGCTGGGGCTGGGGCTGGGGCTAGGGCTAGGGGTAGGGCCATAGTTAGGAATAGTGTCAAGGCCTTAGCTAGCGTCACTGTCAGGGCCTTAGTTAGGGTTGGGATCAGAGCCTGCGTTAGGTATAATGTCAGGGCCTGAGTTAGAAGTAGTGTCAGGGACTTAGTGAGGCACAGTCTCAGGGCCTTGGTTAGGACGAGCGTCAGAGCCTTTTTTATGTATAATGGCAGGGCCAGAGTTAGGAGGACAGTCAGTCCCTTTGTTATGGACACAGCCAGGGCCTTTTTTATGTATAATGGCAGGGCCAGAGTTAGGAGGACAGTCAATCCCTTAGTTAGGGACACTGTCAGGGCCTTAGTTAGGGACAGTATCACAGCCTAAGTTCGTAGTACCATCAAGGCCTTAGTTAAGGACAGTGTCAGGGCAAGGCCTAGGAGGAGCATAAGGGCCTCTGTAGGATCAGCATCAGGGGCTGGGGCTACTAGGGCTTGGGCTGGGGCTGGGGAAAGGGCTGGGGTTGGGGCTTGGGCTGGGGCTGGGGATGGAGCTGGGGCTGGGGCTGGGGCTGGGGCTAGGGCTAGGGCTAGGGCCATAGTTAGGAATAGTGTCAAGGCCTTAGCTAGCGTCACTGTCAGGGCCTTAGTTAGGGTTGGGATCAGAGCCTTCGTTAGGTATAATGTCAAGGCCTGAGTTAGAAGTAGTGTCAGGGCCTTAGTGAGGGACAGCTTCAGGGCCTTGGTTAGGATGAGCGTCAGAGCATTTTTTATGTATAATGGCAGGGCCAGAGTTAGGAGGACAGTCAGTCCCTTAGTTAGGGACACTGTCAGGGCCTTAGTTAGGGATGGTATCACAGCCTGACTTAGTAGTAATGTCAAGGCCTTAGTTAAGGACAGTGTCAGGGCAAGGCCTAGGAGGAGCATAAGGGCCTCTGTAGGATCAGGGGCTGGGGTGTGGGATGGGGCTGGAGCTGAGGCGAGTCCTGGGGCTAGGGCTAGGGCTGGGGCTGGGGCTGGGCCTAGGGCTATGGACTTAGTTAGGAATAGTGTCAAGGCCTTAGTTAAGGACAGTGTCAGGGCAAGGCCAAGGAGGAGCATAAGGGGCTCTGTAGGATCAGCATCAGGGTCTGGGCCTGGGGCTGGGGCCGGGGCTGGGTTTCGGGTTGGGGCTGGGGCTGGGGCACGGGCTCGGGCTAGGGACTTAGTTAGGAATAGTGTCAAGGCCTTAGTTAGGGTTAGCATCAGGGCCTTCGTTAGGTATAATGTCAGGGCCTGAGTTAGAAGTAGTGTCAGGGCCTTAGTGAGGGACAGTCTCAGGGCCTTGGTTAGGATGAGCGTCAGAGCCTTTTTTATGTATAATGGCAGGGCCAGAGTTAGGAGGACAGTCAGTCCCTTAGTTAGGGACACTGTCACGGCCTTAGTTAGGGACGGTATCACATCCTGACTTAGTAGTAATGTCAAGGCCTTAGTTAAGGACAGTGTCAGGGCAAGG
This sequence comes from Hyperoodon ampullatus, assembly GCF_949752795.1. Classification (NCBI taxonomy): domain Eukaryota; kingdom Metazoa; phylum Chordata; class Mammalia; order Artiodactyla; family Ziphiidae; genus Hyperoodon; species Hyperoodon ampullatus. The sequence continues at coordinate 13,584 of NC_136921.1, forward strand.
CCTAGAACGAGCATAAGGGCCTCTGTAGGATCAGGGGCTGGGGTGCGGGCTGGGGCTGGAGCTGAGGCTAGTCCTGGGGATAGGGCTGGGGCTGGGGCTGGGCCTAGGGCTATGGACTAAGTTAGGAATAGTGTCAAGGCCTTAGTTAAGGACAGTGTCAGGGCAAGGCCAAGGAGGAGCATAAGGGGCTCTGTAGGATCAGCATCAGGGGCTGGGGCCGGGGCCGGGTCTGGAGTTGGGGCTGGGGTTGGGTTTCAGATTGGGGCTGGGGATGGAGCTGGGGCCGGGTCTGGGGCTAGGGCCTTAGTTAGGAATAGTGTCAAGGCCTTAGTTAGGGTTAGCATCAGGGCCTTCGTTAGGTATAATGTCAGGGCCTGACTTAGAAATAGTGTCAGGGCCTTAGTGAGGGACAGTCTCAGGGCCTTGGTTAGGTCGAGCGTCAGAGCCTGTTTTATGTATAATGGCAGGGCCAGAGTTGGGCGGATAGTCACGCCCTTAGTTAGGTACACTCTCTGGGCCTTAGTTAGGGACAGTATCACGGCCTAAGTTAGTAGTACCATCAAGGCCTTAGTTAAAGACACTGTCAGGTCAAGGCCTAGGAGGAACATAAGGGCCTCTGTAGGATCAGGGGCTGGGGTGTGGCCTGGGGCTGGAGCTGAGGCTAGGCCTGGGGCTGGGGCTGGGGCTGGGGCTGGGGCTGGGGCTGGGCCTAGGGCTATGGACTTAGTTAGGAATAGTGTCAAGGCCTTAGTTAAGGACAGTGTCAGGGCAAGGCCAAGGAGGAGCATAAGGGGCTCTGTAGGATCAGCATCAGGGTCTGGGGCTGGGGCTGGGGGCGGGGCCGGGGCCGGGGCTGGGACCGGGGCTGGGTTTCGGGTTGGGGCTGAGGCTGGGGCTCGGGCTCGGGCTAGGGACTTAGTTAGAAATAGTGTCAAGGCCTTAGTTAGGGTTAGCATCAGGGCCTTCGTTAGGTATAATGTCAGGGCCTGAGTTAGAAGTAGTGTCAGGGCCTTAGTGAGGGACAGTCTCAGGGCCTTGGTTAGGACGAGCGTCAGAGCCTTTTTTATGTATAATGGCAGGGCCAGAGTTAGGAGGACCGTCAGTCCCTTAGTTAGGGACACTGTCAGGGCCTTAGGTAGGGACAGTATCACAGCCTGACTTAGTAGTAATGTCAAGGCCTTAGTTAAGGACAGTGTCAGGGCAAGGCCTAGGAGGAGCATAAGGGCCTCTGTAGGATCAGGGGCTGGGGTGTGGGATGGGGCTGGAGCTGAGGCGAGTCCTGGGGCTAGGGCTAGGGCTGGGGCTGGGGCTGGGCCTAGGGCTATGGACTTAGTTAGGAATAGTGTCAAGGCCTTAGTTAAGGACAGTGTCAGGGCAAGGCCAAGGAGGAGCATAAGGGGCTCTGTAGGATCAGCATCAGGGTCTGGGCCTGGGGCTGGGGCTGGGGCTGGGTTTCGGGTTGGGGCTGGGGCTGGGGCTCGGGCTCGGGCTAGGGACTTAGTTAGGAATAGTGTCAAGGCCTTAGTTAGGGTTAGCATCAGGGCCTTCGTAAGGTATAATGTCAGGGCCTGAGTTAGAAGTAGTGTCAGGGACTTAGTGAGGCACAGTCTCAGGGCCTTGGTTAGGACGAGCGTCAGAGCCTGTTTTATGTATAATGGCAGGGCCAGAGTTGGGCGGACAGTGAGGCCCTTAGTTAGGTACACTCTCAGGGCCTTCGGGACAGTATCACGGCCTAAGTCAGTAGTACTGTCAAGGCCTTAGTTAAGGACAGTGTCAGGGCAAGGCCTAGGAGGAGCATAATGGCCTCTTAGAATCAGGGGCTGGGGCTGGGGCTAAGGCTAGGCCCTTAGTTAGGAATAGTGTCAAGGCCTTAGATAGGGTCACTGTCAGGGCCTTAGTTAGGGTTAGCATCAGAGCCTTCGTTAGGTATAATGGCACGGCCTGAGTTACAAGTAGTGTCAGGGCCTTAGTGAGGGACAGTGTCTGGGCCTTGGTTAGGACGAGCGTCACAGCCTTTGTTATGTATAATGGCAGGTCCAGAGTTAGGAGGAGATTTAGGCCCTTCGTTAGGGACACTGTCAGGGCCTTAGTTACGGACAGTATCACAGCCTGACTTAGTAGTAAGGTCAAGGCCTTAGTTAAGGACAGTGTCAGGGCAAGGCCTAGGAGGAGCATAAGGGCCTCTGTAGGATCAGGGGCTGGGGTGCGAGCTGGGGCTGGAGCTGAGGCTAGGCCTGGGGCTAGGGCTGGGGCTGGGGCTGGGCCTAGGGCTATGGACTTAGTTAGGAATAGTGTCAAGGCCTTAGTTAAGGACAGTGTCAGGGCAAGGCCTAGGAGGAGCATAATGGCCTCTTAGAATCAGGGGCTGGGGCTGGGGCTAAGGCTAGGCCCTTAGTTAGGAATAGTGTCAAGGCCTTAGATAGGGTCACTGTCAGGGCCTTAGTTAGGGTTAGCATCAGAGCCTTCGTTAGGTATAATGGCACGGCCTGAGTTACAAGTAGTGTCAGGGCCTTAGTGAGGGACAGTGTCTGGGCCTTGGTTAGGACGAGCGTCACAGCCTTTGTTATGTATAATGGCAGGTCCAGAGTTAGGAGGAGATTTAGACCCTTCGTTAGGGACACTGTCAGGGCCTTAGTTATGGACAGTATCACAGCGTGACTTAGTAGTAAGGTCAAGGCCTTAGTTAAGGACAGTGTCAGGGCAAGGCCTAGGAGGAGCATAAGGGCCTCTGTAGGATCAGGGGCTGGGGTGTGGGCTGGGGCTGGAGCTGAGGCTATACCTGGGGCTAGGGCGAGGGCTGGGGCTGGGGCTGGGCCTAGGGCTACGGACTTAGTTAGGAATAGTGTCAAGGCCTTAGTTAAGGACAGTGTCAGGGCAAGGCCAAGGAGGAGCATAAGGGGCTCTGTAGGATCAGCATCAGGGTCTGGGGCTGGGGCTGGGGCTGGGGCTGGGGCTGGGGCTGGGGCCGGGGCAGGGGCCGGGGCTGGGGCCGGGGCTGGGGCCGGGGCTGGGTTTCCGGTTGGGGCTGGGGCTGGGGCTCGGGCTCGGGCTAGGGACTTAGTTAGGAATAGTGTCAAGGCCTTAGTTAGGGTTAGCATCAGGGCCTTCATTAGGTAAAATGTCAGGGCCTGAGTTAGAAGTAGTGTTAGGGCCTTAGTGAGGGACAGTCTCAGGGCCTTGGTTAGGACGAGCGTCAGAGCCTTTTTTATGTATAATGGCAGGGCCAGAGGTAGGAGGACAGTCAGTCCCTTTGTTAGGGACACTGCCAGGGTCTTTTTTATGTATAATGGCAGGGCCAGAGTTAGGAGGACAGTCACTCCCTTAGTTAGGGACACTGTCAGGGCCTTAGTTAGGGACAGTATCACAGCCTAAGTTCGTAGTACCATCAAGGCCTTAGTTAAGGACAGTGTCAGGGCAAGGCCTAGGAGGAGCATAAGGGCCTCTGTAGGATCAGCATCAGGGGCTGGGGCTACTAGGGCTTGGGCTGGGGCTGGGGAAAGGGCTGGGGTTGGGGCTCGGGCTGGGGCTGGGGATGGAGCTGGGGCTGGGGCTGGGGCTAGGGCTAGGGCTAGGGCCATAGTTAGGAATAGTGTCAAGGCCTTAGCTAGCGTCACTGTCAGGGCCTTAGTTAGGGTTCGGATCAGAGCCTTCGTTAGGTATAATGTCAGGGCCTGAGTTAGAAGTAGTGTCAGGGCCTTAGTGAGGGACAGTCTCAGGGCCTTGGTTAGGATGAGCGTCAGAGCCTTTTTTATGTATAATGGCAGGGCCAGAGTTAGGAGGACAGTCAGTCCCTTAGTTAGGGACACTGTCACGGCCTTAGTTAGGGACGGTATCACAGCCTGACTTAGTAGTAATGTCAAGGCCTTAGTTAAGGACAGTGTCAGGGCAAGGCCTAGAACGAGCATAAGGGCCTCTGTAGGATCAGGGGCTGGGGTGCGGGCTGGGGCTGGAGCTGAGGCTAGGCCTGGGGCTAGGGCTGGGGCTGGGGCTGGGCCTAGGGCTATGGACTAAGTTAGGAATAGTGTCAAGGCCTTAGTTAAGGACAGTGTCAGGGCAAGGCCAAGGAGGAGCATAAGGGGCTCTGTAGGATCAGCATCAGGGGCTGGGGCCGGGGCTGGGGCCGGGGCCGGGTCTGGAGTTGGGGCCGGGGCTGAGTTTCAGATTGGGGCTGGGGATGGAGCTGGGGCCGGGTCTGGGGCTAGGGCCTTAGTTAGGAATAGTGTCAAGGCCTTAGTTAGGGTTAGCATCAGGGCCTTCGTTAGGTATAATGTCTGGGCCTGACTTAGAAATAGTGTCAGGGCCTTAGTGAGGGACAGTCTCAGGGCCTTGGTTAGGTCATGCATCAGAGCCTGTTTTATGTATAATGGCAGGGCCAGAGTTGGGCGGATAGTCACGCCCTTAGTTAGGTACACTCTCTGCGCCTTAGTTAGGGACAGTATCACTGCCTAAGTTAGTAGTACCGTCAAGGCCTTAGTTAAAGACACTGTCAGGTCAAGTCCTAGGAGGAACATAAGGGCCTCTGTAGAATCAGGGGCTGGGGTGTGGCCTGGGGCTGGAGCTGAGGCTAGGCCTGGGGCTGGGGCTGGGGCTGGGGCTGGGGCTGGGCCTAGGGCTATGGACTTAGTTAGGAATAGTGTCAAGGCCTTAGTTAAGGACAGTGTCAGGGCAAGGCCAAGGAGGAGCATAAGGGGCTCTGTAGGATCAGCATCAGGGTCTGGGGCTGGGGCTGGGGGCGGGGCCGGGGCCGGGGCTGGGACCGGGGCTGGGTTTCGGGTTGGGGCTGAGGCTGGGGCTCGGGCTCGGGCTAGGGACTTAGTTAGAAATAGTGTCAAGGCCTTAGTTAGGGTTAGCATCAGGGCCTTCGTTAGGTATAATGTCAGGGCCTGAGTTAGAAGTAGTGTCAGGGACTTAGTGAGGGACAGTCTCAGGGCCTTAGTTAGGACGAGCGTCAGAGCCTTTTTTATGTATAATGGCAGGGCCAGAGTTAGGAGGACCGTCAGTCCCTTAGTTAGGGACACTGTCAGGGCCTTAGTTAGGGACAGTATCACAGCCTGACTTAGTAGTAATGTCAAGGCCTTAGTTAAGGACAGTGTCAGGGCAAGGCCTAGGAGGAGCAAAAGGGCCTCTGTAGGATCAGGGGCTGGGGTGCGGGCTGGGGCTGAGGCTAGGCCTAGGGCTAGCACTAGGACTGGGGCTGGGGCTGGGCCTAGGGCTATGGACTTAGTTAGGAATAGTGTCAAGGCCTTAGTTAAGGACAGTGTCAGGGCAAGGCCAAGGAGGAGCATAAGGGGCCCTGTAGGATCAGCATCAGGGGCTGGGGCCGGGGCTGAGGCCGGGGCCGGGGCTGGGTTTCGGGTTGGGGCTGGGGCCGGGGCTGGGGTTGGGGCTAGCGCCTTAGTTAGGAATAGTGTCAAGGCCTTAGTTAGGGTTAGCATCAGGGCCTTCGTTAGGTATAATGTCAGGGCCTGAGTTAGAAGTAGTGTCAGGGACTTAGTGAGGGACTGTCTCAGGGCCTTAGTTAGGACGAGCGTCAGAGCCTTTTTTATGTATAATGGCAGGGCCAGAGTTGGGCGGATAGTTAGGCCCTTAGTTAGGTACACTCACAGGGCCTTAGTTAGGGACAGTATCACAGCCTAAGTCAGTAGTACTGTCAAGGCCTTAGTTAAAGACACTGTCAGGGCAAGGCCTAGGAGGAGCATAAGGGCCTCTGTAGGATCAGTATCAGGGGCTGGGGCTGGGGCTGAGGTACTAGGGCTTGGGCTGGGGCTGGGGAAAGGGCTGGGGTTGGGGCTGGGGCTGGGGCTGGGGCTAGGGCTGGGGCCATAGTTAGGAATAGTGTCAAGGCCTTAGTTAGCATCACTGTCAGGGCCTTAGTTAGGGTTGGGACCAGAGCCTTCGTTAGGTATAATGTCAGGGCCTGATTTAGAAGGAGTGTCAGAGCCTTAGTGAAGGACAGTGTCAGGGCGTTGGTGAGGACGAGAGTCAGAGCCTTTTTTATGTATAATGGCAGGGCCAGAGTTAGGAGGAGAGTCAGGCTCTTAGGTAGGGACACTGTCCGGGCTTTTGTTAGGGACATTATCACAGCCTGAGTTAGTAGTAGTGTCAAGGCCTTAGTTAAGGACAGTGTCAGGGCAAGGCCTAGGAGGAGCATAATGGCCTCTTAGAATCAGGGGCTGGGGCTGGGGCTGGGGCTAGGCCCTTAGTTAGGAATAGTGTCAAGGCCTTAGATAGGGTCACTGTCAGGGCCTTTGTTAGGGTTAGCATCAGAGCCTTCGTTAGGTATAATGGCACGGCCTGAGTTAGAAGTAGTGTTAGGGCCTTAGTGAGGGACAGTGTCTGGGCCTTGGTTAGGACGAGCGTCACAGCCTTTGTTATGTATAATGGCAGGTCCAGAGTTAGGAGGAGATTTAGGCCCTTCGTTAGGGACACTGTCAGGGCCTTAGTTACGGACAGTATCACAGCCTGAGTTAGTAGTAGTGTCAAGGCCTTAGTTAAGGACAGTGTCAGGGCAAGACCTAGGAGGAGCATAAGGGCCTCTGTAGGGATCAGCATCCGGGGCAAGAGCAGGGGCAGGGGCAGGGGTAGGGGCAGGGGTAGGAGCTGGGGCTGGGGATGGGGATAGTGATGGGGATAGGGCTGGGGATAGTGATGGGGATAGGGCTAGGGCTGGGGCTAGGGCTGGGGATGGGGATGGGGCTAGGGCTGGGGATGGGGCTAGGGATGCGGCTGGAGCTGGGGCAAGGGCTAGGGTTAGAGCTAGGGCCATAGTTAGGAATAGTGTCAAGGCCTTAGTTAGCGTCACTGTCAGGGCCTTAGTTAGGGTTGGCATCAGAGCCTTCATTAGGTATAATGTCAGGGCCTGAGTTAGAAGTAGTGTCAGGGCCTTAGTGAGGGACAGTCTCAGGGCCTTGGTTAGGACGAGCATCAGAGCCTTTTTTATGTATAATGGCAGGGCCAGAGTTAGGAGGACCGTCCGTCCCTTAGTTAGGGACACTGTCAGGGCCTCAGTTAGGGACAGTATCACAGCCTGACTTAGTAGTAATGTCAAGGCCTTAGTTAAGGACAGTGTCAGGGCAAGGCCTAGGAGGAGCATAAGGGCCTCTGTAGGATCAGGGGCTGGGGTGTGGGATGGGGCTGGAGCTGAGGCGAGTCCTGGGGCTAGGGCTAGGGCTGGGGCTGGGGCTGGGCCTAGGGCTATGGACTTAGTTAGGAATAGTGTCAAGGCCTTAGTTAAGGACAGTGTCAGGGCAAGGCCAAGGAGGAGCATAAGGGCCTCTGTAGGATCAGGGGCTGGGGTGTGGGATGGGGCTGGAGCTGAGGCGAGTCCTGGGGCTAGGGCTAGGGCTGGGGCTGGGGCTGGGCCTAGGGCTATGGACTTAGTTAGGAATAGTGTCAAGGCCTTAGTTAAGGACAGTGTCAGGGCAAGGCCAAGGAGGAGCATAAGGGGCTCTGTAGGATCAGCATCAGGGTCTGGGCCTGGGGCTGGGGCCGGGGCTGGGTTTCGGGTTGGGGCTGGGGCTGGGGCTCGGGCTCGGGCTAGGGACTTAGTTAGGAATAGTGTCAAGGCCTTAGTTAGGGTTAGCATCAGGGCCTTCGTTAGGTATAATGTCAGGGCCTGAGTTAGAAGTAGTGTCAGGGACTTAGTGAGGGACAGTCTCAGGTTCTTGGTTAGGATGAGCGTCAGAGCCTGTTTTATGTATAATGGCAGGGCCAGAGTTGGGCGGACAGTGAGGCCCTTAGTTAGGTACACTCTCAGGGCCTTAGTTAGGGACAGTATCACGGCCTAAGTCAGTACTACTGTCAAGGCCTTAGTTAAGGACAGTGTCAGGGCAAGGCCTAGGAGGAGCATAATGGCCTCTTAGAATCAGGGGCTGGGGCTGGGGCTAAGGCTAGGCCCTTAGTTAGGAATAGTGTCAAGGCCTTAGATAGGGTCACTGTCAGGGCCTTAGTTAGGGTTAGCGTCAGAGCCTTCGTTAGGTATAATGGCACGGCCTGAGTTACAAGTAGTGTCAGGGCCTTAGTGAGGGACAGTGTCTGGGCCTTGGTTAGGACGAGCGTCACAGCCTTTGGTATGTATAATGGCAGGTCCAGAGTTAGGAGGAGATTTAGGCCCTTCGTTAGGGACACTGTCAGGGCCTTAGTTACGGACAGTATCACAGCCTGACTTAGTAGTAAGGTCAAGGCCTTAGTTAAGGACAGTGTCAGGGCAAGGCCTAGGAGGAGCATAAGGGCCTCTGTAGGATCAGGGGCTGGGGTGTGGGCTGGGGCTGGAGCTGAGGCTATACCTGGGGCTAGGGCGAGGGCTGGGGCTGGGGCTGGGCCTAGGGCTACGGACTTAGTTAGGAATAGTGTCAAGGCCTTAGTTAAGGACAGTGTCAGGGCAAGGCCAAGGAGGAGCATAAGGGGCTCTGTAGGATCAGCATCAGGGTCTGGGGCTGGGGCTGGGGCTGGGGCTGGGGCTGGGGCTAGGGCCGGGGCAGGGGCCGGGGCTGGGGCTGGGGCTGGGTTTCCGGTTGGGGATGGGGCTGGGGCTCGGGCTCGGGCTAGGGCTAGGGCCATAGTTAGGAATAGTGTCAAGGCCTTAGGTAGCGTCACTGTCAGGGCCTTAGTTAGGGTTGGGATCAGAGCCTTCGTTAGGTATAATGTCAGGGCCTGAGTTAGAAGTAGTGTCAGGGCCTTAGTGAGGGACAGTCTCAGGGCCTTGGTTGGGACGAGCGTCAGAGCCTTTTTTATGTATAATGGCAGGGCCAGAGTTAGGAGGACAGTCAGTCCCTTAGTTAGGGACACTGTCAGGGCCTCAGTTAGGGACAATATCACAGCCTGACTTAGTAGTAATGTCAAGGCCTTAGTTAAGGACAGTGTCAGGGCAAGGCCTAGGAGGAGCATAAGGGCCTCTGTAGGATCAGGGGCTGGGGTGTGGGATGGGGCTGGAGCTGAGGCGAGTCCTGGGGCTAGGGCTAGGGCTGGGGCTGGGGCTGGGCCTAGGGCTATGGACTTAGTTAGGAATAGTGTCAAGGCCTTAGTTAAGGACAGTGTCAGGGCAAGGCCAAGGAGGAGCATAAGGGGCTCTGTAGGATCAGCATCAGGGTCTGGGCCTGGGGCTGAGGCTGGGGCTGGGTTTCGGGTTGGGGCTGGGGCTGGGGCTCGGGCTCGCGCTAGGGACTTAGTTAGGAATAGTGTCAAGGCCTTAGTTAGGGTTAGCATCAGGGCCTTCGTTAGGTATAATGTCAGGGCCTGAGTTAGAAGTAGTGTCAGGGACTTAGTGAGGCACAGTCTCAGGGCCTTGGTTAGGACGAGCGTCAGAACCTGTTTTATGTATAATGGCAGGGCCAGAGTTGGGCGGACAGTGAGGCCCTTAGTTAGGTACACTCTCAGGGCCTTAGGGACAGTATCACGGCCTAAGTCAGTAGTACTGTCAAGGCCTTAGTTAAGGACAGTGTCAGGGCAAGGCCTAGGAGGAGCATAATGGCCTCTTAGAATCAGGGGCTGGGGCTGGGGCTAAGGCTAGGCCCTTAGTTAGGAATAGTGTCAAGGCCTTAGATAGGGTCACTGTCAGGGCCTTAGTTAGGGTTAGCATCAGAGCCTTCGTTAGGTATAACGGCACGGCCTGAGTTACAAGTAGTGTCAGGGCCTTAGTGAGGGACAGTGTCTGGGCCTTGGTTAGGACGAGCGTCACAGCCTTTGTTATGTATAATGGCAGGTCCAGAGTTAGGAGGAGATTTAGGCCCTTCGTTAAGGACACTGTCAGGGCCTTAGTTACGGACAGTATCACAGCCTGACTTAGTAGTAAGGTCAAGGCCTTAGTTAAGGACAGTGTCAGGGCAAGACCTAGGAGGAGCATAAGGGCCTCTGTAGGATCAGCATCAGGGGCTGGGGCTGGGGCTGAGGTACTAGGGCTGGGGCTGGGAAAAGGGCTGGGGTTGGGGCTGGGGCTGGGGCTGGGGCTAGGGTTGGGGCCATAGTTCGGAATAGTGTCAAGGACTTAGTTAGTGTCACTGTCAGGGCCTTAGTTAGGGTTGGCATCAGAGCCTTCATTAGGTATAAGGTCAGGGCCTGAGTTAGAAGTAGTGTCAGGGCCTTAGTGAGAGACAGTGTCAGGGACTTGGTTAGGACGAGCGCCAGAGCCTTTTTTTGTATAATGGCAGGGCCAGAGTTAGGAGGACAGTCAGTCCCTTAGTTAGGGACACTGTCAGGGCCTTAGTTAGGGACGGTATCACAGCCTGACTTAGTAGTAATGTCAAGGCCTTAGTTAAGGACAGTGTCAGGGCAAGGCCTAGAAGGAGCATAAGGGCCTCTGTAGGATCAGGGGCTGGGGTGCGAGCTGGGGCTGGAGCTGAGGCTAGGCCTGGGGCTAGGGCTGGGGCTGGGGCTGGGCCTAGGGCTATGGACTTAGTTAGGAATAGTGTCAAGGCCTTAGTTAAGGACAGTGTCAGGGCAAGGCCAAGGAGGAGCATAAGGGGCTCTGTAGGATCAGCATCAGGGGCTGGGCCCGGGGCTGGGGCCGGGGCCGGGTCTGGAGTTTGGGCCGCGGCTGAGTTTCAGATTGGGGCTGGAGATGGAGCTGGGGCCGGGTCTGGGGCTAGGGCCTTAGTTAGGAATAGTGTCAAGGCCTTAGTTAGGGTTAGCATCAGGGCCTTCGTTAGGTATAATGTCAGGGCCTGACTTAGAAATAGTGTCAGGGCCTTAGTGAGGGACAGTCTCAGGGCCTTGGTTAGGTCGAGCATCAGAGCCTGTTTTATGTATAATGGCAGGGCCAGAGTTGGGCGGATAGTCACGCCCTTAGTTAGGTACACTCTCTGGGCCTTAGTTAGGGACAGTATCACGGCCTAAGTTAGTAGTACCGTCAAGGCCTTAGTTAAAGACACTGTCAGGTCAAGGCCTAGGAGGAACATAAGGGCCTCTGTAGGATCAGGGGCTGGGGTGTGGCCTGGGGCTGGAGCTGAGGCTAGGCCTGGGGCTGGGGCTGGGGCTGGGGCTGGGGCTGGGCCTAGGGCTATGGACTTAGATAGGAATAGTGTCAAGGCCTTAGTTAAGGACAGTGTCAGGGCAAGGCCAAGGAGGAGCATAAGGGGCTCTGTAGGATCAGCATCAGGGTCTGGGCCTGGGGCTGGGCCGGGGCTGGGTTTCGGGTTGGGGCTGGGGCTGGGGCACGGGCTCGGGCTAGGGACTTAGTTAGGAATAGTGTCAAGGCCTTAGTTAGGGTTAGCATCAGGGCCTTCGTTAGGTATAATGTCAGGGCCTGAGTTAGAAGTAGTGTCAGGGACTTAGTGAGGGACAGTCTCAGGGCCTTGGTTAGGACGAGCGTCAGAGCCTGTTTTATGTATAATGGCAGGGCCAGAGCTGGGCGGACAGTGAGGCCCTTAGTTAGGTACACTCTCAGGGCCTTAGTTAGGGACAGTATCACGGCCTAAGTCAGTAGTACTGTCAAGGCCTTAGTTAAGGACAGTGTCAGGGCAAGGCCTAGGAGGAGCATAATGGCCTCTTAGAATCAGGGGCTGGGGCTGGGGCTAAGGCTAGGCCCTTAGTTAGGAATAGTGTCAAGGCCTTAGATACGGTCACTGTCAGGGCCTTAGTTAGGGTTAGCATCAGAGCCTTCGTTAGGTATAATGGCACGGCCTGAGTTACAAGTAGTGTCAGGGCCTTAGTGAGGGACAGTGTCTGGGCCTTGGTTAGGACGAGCGTCACAGCCTTTGTTATGTATAATGGCAGGTCCAGAGTTAGGAGGAGATTTAGACCCTTCGTTAGGGACACTGTCAGGGCCTTAGTTATGGACAGTATCACAGCGTGACTTAGTAGTAAGGTCAAGGCCTTAGTTAAGGACAGTGTCAGGGCAAGGCCTAGGAGGAGCATAAGGGCCTCTGTAGGATCAGGGGCTGGGGTGTGGGCTGGGGCTGGAGCTGAAGCTATACCTGGGGCTAGGGCGAGGGCTGGGGCTGGGGCTGGGCCTAGGGCTACGGACTTAGTTAGGAATAGTGTCAAGGCCTTAGTTAAGGACAGTGTCAGGGCAAGGCCAAGGAGGAGCATAAGGGGCTCTGTAGGATCAGCATCAGGGTCTGGGGCTGGGGCTGGGGCTGGGGCTGGGGCTGGGGCTGGGGCCGGGGCAGGGGCCGGGGCTGGGTTTCCGGTTGGGGCTGGGGCTGGGGCTCGGGCTCGGGCTAGGGACTTAGTTAGGAATAGTGTCAAGGCCTTAGTTAGGGTTAGCATCAGGGCCTTCATTAGGTAAAATGTCAGGGCCTGAGTTAGAAGTAGTGTTAGGGCCTTAGTGAGGGACAGTCTCAGGGCCTTGGTTAGGACGAGCGTCAGAGCCTTTTTTATGTATAATGGCAGGGCCAGAGTTAGGAGGACAGTCAGTCCCTTTGTTAGGGACACTGCCAGGGCCTTTTTTATGTATAATGGCAGGGCCAGAGTTAGGAGGACAGCCACTCCCTTAGTTAGGGACACTGTCAGGGCCTTAGTTAGGGACAGTATCACAGCCTAAGTTCGTAGTACCATCAAGGCCTTAGTTAAGGACAGTGTCAGGGCAAGGCCTAGGAGGAGCATAAGGGCCTCTGTAGGATCAGCATCAGGGGCTGGGGCTACTAGGGCTTGGGCTGGGGCTGGGGAAAGGGCTGGGGTTGGGGCTCGGGCTGGGGCTGGGGATGGAGCTGGGGCTGGGGCTGGGGCTAGGGCTAGGGCTAGGGCCATAGTTAGGAATAGTGTCAAGGCCTTAGCTAGCGTCACTGTCAGGGCCTTAGTTAGGGTTCGGATCAGAGCCTTCGTTAGGTATAATGTCAGGGCCTGAGTTAGAAGTAGTGTCAGGGCCTTAGTGAGGGACAGTCTCAGGGCCTTGGTTAGGATGAGCGTCAGAGCCTTTTTTATGTATAATGGCAGGGCCAGAGTTAGGAGGACAGTCAGTCCCTTAGTTAGGGACACTGTCAGGGCCTTAGTTAGGGACGGTATCACAGCCTGACTTAGTAGTAATGTCAAGGCCTTAGTTAAGGACAGTGTCAGGGCAAGGCCTAGAACGAGCATAAGGGCCTCTGTAGGATCAGGGGCTGGGGTGCGGGCTGGGGCTGGAGCTGAGGCTAGGCCTGGGGCTAGGGCTGGGGCTGGGGCTGGGCCTAGGGCTATGGACTAAGTTAGGAATAGTGTCAAGGCCTTAGTTAAGGACAGTGTCAGGGCAAGGCCAAGGAGGAGCATAAGGGGCTCTGTAGGATCAGCATCAGGGGCTGGGGCCGGGGCTGGGGCCGGGGCCGGGTCTGGAGTTGGGGCTGGGGTTGGGTTTCAGTTTGGGGCTGGGGATGGAGCTGGGGCCGGGTCTGGGGCTAGGGCCTTAGTTAGGAATAGTGTCAAGGCCTTAGTTAGGGTTAGCATCAGGGCCTTCGTTAGGTATAATGTCAGGGCCTGACTTAGAAATAGTGTCAGGGCCTTAGTGAGGGACAGTCTCAGGGCCTTGGTTAGGTCGTGCATCAGAGCCTGTTTTATGTATAATGGCAGGGCCAGAGTTGGGCGGATAGTCACGCCCTTAGTTAGGTACACTCTCTGGGCCTTAGTTAGGGACGGTATCACGGCCTAAGTTAGTAGTACTGTCAAGGCCATAGTTAAAGACACTGTCAGGTCAAGTCCTAGGAGGAACATAAGGGCCTCTGTAGGATCAGGGGCTGGGGTGTGGCCTGGGGCTGGAGCTGAGGCTAGGCCTGGGGCTGGGGCTGGGGCTGGGGCTGGGCCTAGGGCTATGGACTTAGTTAGGAATAGTGTCAAGGCCTTAGTTAAGGACAGTGTCAGGGCAAGGCCAAGGAGGAGCATAAGGGGCTCTGTAGGATCAGCATCAGGGTCTGGGGCTGGGGCTGGGGGCGGGGCCGGGGCCGGGGCTGGGACCGGGGCTGGGTTTCGGGTTGGGGCTGAGGCTGGGGCTCGGGCTCGGGCTAGGGACTTAGTTAGAAATAGTGTCAAGGCCTTAGTTAGGGTTAGCATCAGGGCCTTCGTTAGGTATAATGTCAGGGCCTGAGTTAGAAGTAGTGTCAGGGCCTTAGTGAGGGACAGTCTCAGGGCCTTGGTTAGGACGAGCGTCAGAGCCTTTTTTATGTATAATGGCAGGGCCAGAGTTAGGAGGACCGTCAGTCCCTTAGTTAGGGACACTGTCAGGGCCTTAGGTAGGGACAGTATCACAGCCTGACTTAGTAGTAATGTCAAGGCCTTAGTTAAGGACAGTGTCAGGGCAAGGCCTAGGAGGAGCATAAGGGCCTCTGTAGGATCAGGGGCTGGGGTGTGGGATGGGGCTGGAGCTGAGGCGAGTCCTGGGGCTAGGGCTAGGGCTGGGGCTGGGGCTGGGCCTAGGGCTATGGACTTAGTTAGGAATAGTGTCAAGGCCTTAGTTAAGGACAGTGTCAGGGCAAGGCCAAGGAGGAGCATAAGGGGCTCTGTAGGATCAGCATCAGGGTCTGGGCCTGGGGCTGGGGCTGGGGCTGGGTTTCGGGTTGGGGCTGGGGCTGGGGCTCGGGCTCGGGCTAGGGACTTAGTTAGGAATAGTGTCAAGGCCTTAGTTAGGGTTAGCATCAGGGCCTTCGTAAGGTATAATGTCAGGGCCTGAGTTAGAAGTAGTGTCAGGGACTTAGTGAGGCACAGTCTCAGGGCCTTGGTTAGGACGAGCGTCAGAGCCTGTTTTATGTATAATGGCAGGGCCAGAGTTGGGCGGACAGTGAGGCCCTTAGTTAGGTACACTCTCAGGGCCTTCGGGACAGTATCACGGCCTAAGTCAGTAGTACTGTCAAGGCCTTAGTTAAGGACAGTGTCAGGGCAAGGCCTAGGAGGAGCATAATGGCCTCTTAGAATCAGGGGCTGGGGCTGGGGCTAAGGCTAGGCCCTTAGTTAGGAATAGTGTCAAGGCCTTAGATAGGGTCACTGTCAGGGCCTTAGTTAGGGTTAGCATCAGAGCCTTCGTTAGGTATAATGGCACGGCCTGAGTTACAAGTAGTGTCAGGGCCTTAGTGAGGGACAGTGTCTGGGCCTTGGTTAGGACGAGCGTCACAGCCTTTGTTATGTATAATGGCAGGTCCAGAGTTAGGAGGAGATTTAGGCCCTTCGTTAGGGACACTGTCAGGGCCTTAGTTACGGACAGTATCACAGCCTGACTTAGTAGTAAGGTCAAGGCCTTAGTTAAGGACAGTGTCAGGGCAAGGCCTAGGAGGAGCATAAGGGCCTCTGTAGGATCAGGGGCTGGGGTGCGAGCTGGGGCTGGAGCTGAGGCTAGGCCTGGGGCTAGGGCTGGGGCTGGGGCTGGGCCTAGGGCTATGGACTTAGTTAGGAATAGTGTCAAGGCCTTAGTTAAGGACAGTGTCAGGGCAAGGCCAAGGAGGAGCATAAGAGGCTCTGTAGGATCAGCATCAGGGGCTGGGGCCGGGGCTGGGGCCGGGGCCGGGTCTGGAGTTGGGGCCGGGGCTGGGTCTGGAGTTGGGGCCGGGGCTGAGTTTCAGATTGGGGCTGGGGATGGAGCTGGGGCCGGGTCTGGGGCTAGGGCCTTAGTTAGGAATAGTGTCAAGGCCTTAGTTAGGGTTAGCATCAGGGCCTTCGTTAGGTATAATGTCTGGGCCTGACTTAGAAATAGTGTCAGGGCCTTAGTGAGGGACAGTCTCAGGGCCTTGGTTAGGTCGTGCATCAGAGCCTGTTTTATGTATAATGGCAGGGCCAGAGTTGGGCGGATAGTCACGCCCTTAGTTAGGTACACTCTCTGGGCCTTAGTTAGGGACAGTATCACGGCCTAAGTTAGTAGTACCGTCAAGGCCTTAGTTAAAGACACTGTCAGGTCAAGGCCTAGGAGGAACATAAGGGCCTCTGTAGGATCAGGGGCTGGGGTGTGGCCTGGGGCTGGAGCTGAGGCTAGGCCTGGGGCTGGGGCTGGGGCTGGGGCTGGGGCTGGGCCTAGGGCTATGGACTTAGTTAGGAATAGTGTCAAGGCCTTAGTTAAGGACAGTGTCAGGGCAAGGCCAAGGAGGAGCATAAGGGGCTCTGTAGGATCAGCATCAGGGTCTGGGGCTGGGGCTGGGGGCGGGGCCGGGGCCGGGGCTGGGACCGGGGCTGGGTTTCGGGTTGGGGCTGAGGCTGGGGCTCGGGCTCGGGCTAGGGACTTAGTTAGAAATAGTGTCAAGGCCTTAGTTAGGGTTAGCATCAGGGCCTTCGTTAGGTATAATGTCAGGGCCTGAGTTAGAAGTAGTGTCAGGGCCTTAGTGAGGGACAGTCTCAGGGCCTTGGTTAGGACGAGCGTCAGAGCCTTTTTTATGTATAATGGCAGGGCCAGAGTTAGGAGGACCGTCAGTCCCTTAGTTAGGGACACTGTCAGGGCCTTAGTTAGGGACAGTATCACAGCCTGACTTAGTAGTAATGTCAAGGCCTTAGTTAAGGACAGTGTCAGGGCAAGGCCTAGGAGGAGCAAAAGGGCCTCTGTAGGATCAGGGGCTGGGGTGCGGGCTGGGGCTGAGGCTAGGCCTAGGGCTAGCACTAGGACTGGGGCTGGGGCTGGGCCTAGGGCTATGGACTTAGTTAGGAATAGTGTCAAGGCCTTAGTTAAGGACAGTGTCAGGGCAAGGCCAAGGAGGAGCATAAGGGGCCCTGTAGGATCAGCATCAGGGGCTGGGGCCGGGGCTGAGGCTGGGGCCGGGGCTGGGTTTCGGGTTGGGGCTGGGGCCGGGGCTGGGGTTGGGGCTAGCGCCTTAGTTAGGAATAGTGTCAAGGCCTTAGTTAGGGTTAGCATCAGGGCCTTCGTTAGGTATAATGTCAGGGCCTGAGTTAGAAGTAGTGTCAGGGACTTAGTGAGGGACTGTCTCAGGGCCTTAGTTAGGACGAGCGTCAGAGCCTTTTTTATGTATAATGGCAGGGCCAGAGTTGGGCGGATAGTCAGGCCCTTAGTTAGGTACACTCACAGGGCCTTAGTTAGGGACAGTATCACAGCCTAAGTCAGTAGTACTGTCAAGGCCTTAGTTAAAGACACTGTCAGGGCAAGGCCTAGGAGGAGCATAAGGGCCTCTGTAGGATCAGTATCAGGGGCTGGGGCTGGGGCTGAGGTACTAGGGCTTGGGCTGGGGCTGGGGAAAGGGCTGGGGTTGGGGCTGGGGCTGGGGCTGGGGCTAGGGCTGAGGCCATAGTTAGGAATAGTGTCAAGGCCTTAGTTAGCATCACTGTCAGGGCCTTAGTTAGGGTTGGGACCAGAGCCTTCGTTAGGTATAATGTCAGGGCCTGATTTAGAAGGAGTGTCAGAGCCTTAGTGAAGGACAGTGTCAGGGCGTTGGTGAGGACGAGAGTCAGAGCCTTTTTTATGTATAATGGCAGGGCCAGAGTTAGGAGGAGAGTCAGGCTCTTAGGTAGGGACACTGTCCGGGCTTTTGTTAGGGACATTATCACAGCCTGAGTTAGTAGTAGTGTCAAGGCCTTAGTTAAGGACAGTGTCAGGGCAAGGCCTAGGAGGAGCATAATGGCCTCTTAGAATCAGGGGCTGGGGCTGGGGCTGGGGCTAGGCCCTTAGTTAGGAATAGTGTCAAGGCCTTAGATAGGGTCACTGTCAGGGCCTTTGTTAGGGTTAGCATCAGAGCCTTCGTTAGGTATAATGGCACGGCCTGAGTTACAAGTAGTGTCAGGGCCCTAGTGAGGGACAGTGTCTGGGCCTTGGTTAGGACGAGCGTCACAGCCTTTGTTATGTATAATGGCAGGTCCAGAGTTAGGAGGAGATTTAGGCCCTTCGTTAGGGACACTGTCAGGGCCTTAGTTACGGACAGTATCACAGCCTGAGTTAGTAGTAGTGTCAAGGCCTTAGTTAAGGACAGTGTCAGGGCAAGACCTAGGAGGAGCATAAGGGCCTCTGTAGGGATCAGCATCCGGGGCAAGAGCAGGGGCAGGGGCAGGGGTAGGGGCAGGGGTAGGAGCTGGGGCTGGGGATGGGGATAGTGATGGGGATAGGGCTGGGGATAGTGATGGGGATAGGGCTAGGGCTGGGGCTAGGGCTGGGGATGGGGATGGGGCTAGGGCTGGGGATGGGGCTAGGGATGCGGCTGGAGCTGGGGCAAGGGCTAGGGCTAGAGCTAGGGCCATAGTTAGGAATAGTGTCAAGGCCTTAGTTAGCGTCACTGTCAGGGCCTTAGTTAGGGTTCGCATCAGAGCCTTCATTAGGTATAATGTCAGGGCCTGAGTTAGAAGTAGTGTCAGGGCCTTAGTGAGGGACAGTCTCAGGGCCTTGGTTAGGACGAGCATCAGAGCCTTTTTTATGTATAATGGCAGGGCCAGAGTTAGGAGGACCGTCAGTCCCTTAGTTAGGGACACTGTCAGGGCCTCAGTTAGGGACAGTATCACAGCCTGACTTAGTAGTAATGTCAAGGCCTTAGTTAAGGACAGTGTCAGGGCAAGGCCTAGGAGGAGCATAACGGCCTCTGTAGGATCAGGGGCTGGGGTGTGGGATGGGGCTGGAGCTGAGGCGAGTCCTGGGGCTAGGGCTAGGGCTGGGGCTGGGGCTGGGCCTAGGGCTATGGACTTAGTTAGGAATAGTGTCAAGGCCTTAGTTAAGGACAGTGTCAGGGCAAGGCCAAGGAGGAGCATAAGGGGCTCTGTAGGATCAGCATCAGGGTCTGGGCCTGCGGCTGGGGCCGGGGCTGGGTTTCGGGTTGGGGCTGGGGCTGGGGCTCGGGCTCGGGCTAGGGACTTAGTTAGGAATAGTGTCAAGGCCTTAGTTAGGGTTAGCATCAGGGCCTTCATTAGGTAAAATGTCAGGGCCTGAGTTAGAAGTAGTGTTAGGGCCTTAGTGAGGCACAGTCTCAGGGCCTTGGTTAGGACGAGCGTCAGAGCCTTTTTTATGTATAATGGCAGGGCCAGAGTTAGGAGGACAGTCAGTCCCTTTGTTAGGGACACAGCCAGGGCCTTTTTTATGTATAATCGCAGGGCCAGAGTTAGGAGGACAGTCAATCCCTTTGTTAGGGACACTGTCAGGGCCTTAGTTAGGGACAGTATCACAGCCTAAGTTCGTAGTACCATCAAGGCCTTAGTTAAGGACAGTGTCAGGGCAAGGCCTAGGAGGAGCATAAGGGCCTCTGTAGGATCAGCATCAGGGGCTGGGGCTACTAGGGCTTGGGCTGGGGCTGGGGAAAGGGCTGGGGTTGGGGCTCGGGCTGGGGCTGGGGATGGAGCTGGGGCTGGGGCTGGGGCTGGGGCTAGGGCTAGGGCTAGGGCCATAGTTAGGAATAGTGTCAAGGCCTTAGCTAGCGTCACTGTCAGGGCCTTAGTTAGGGTTCGGATCAGAGCCTTCGTTAGGTATAATGTCAGGGCCTGAGTTAGAAGTAGTGTCAGGGCCTTAGTGAGGGACAGTCTCAGGGCCTTGGTTAGGATGAGCGTCAGAGCCTTTTTTATGTATAATGGCAGGGCCAGAGTTAGGAGGACAGTCAGTGCCTTAGTTAGGGACACTGTCAGGGCCTTAGTTAGGGACGGTATCACAGCCTGACTTAGTAGTAATGTCAAGGCCTTAGTTAAGGACAGTGTCAGGGCAAGGCCTAGAACGAGCATAAGGCCCTCTGTAGGATCAGGGGCTGGGGTGCGGGCTGGGGCTGGAGCTGAGGCTAGGCCTGGGGCTAGGGCTGGGGCTGGGGCTGGGCCTAGGGCTATGGACTAAGTTAGGAATAGTGTCAAGGCCTTAGTTAAGGACAGTGTCAGGGCAAGGCCAAGGAGGAGCATAAGGGGCTCTGTAGGATCAGCATCAGGGGCTGGGGCCGGGGCTGGGGCCGGGGCCGGGTCTGGAGTTGGGGCCGGGGTTGGGTTTCAGATTGGGGCTGGGGATGGAGCTGGGGCCGGGTCTGGGGCTAGGGCCTTAGTTAGGAATAGTGTCAAGGCCTTAGTTAGGGTTAGCATCAGGGCCTTCGTTAGGTATAATATCAGGGCCTGACTTAGAAATAGTGTCAGGGCCTTAGTGAGGGACAGTCTCAGGGCCTTGGTTAGGTCGAGCATCAGAGCCTGTTTTATGTATAATGGCAGGGCCAGAGTTGGGCGGATAGTCACGCCCTTAGTTAGGTACACTCTCTGGGCCTTAGTTAGGGACAGTATCACGGCCTAAGTTAGTAGTACCGTCAAGGCCTTAGTTAAAGACACTGTCAGGTCAAGGCCTAGGAGGAACATAAGGGCCTCTGTAGGATCAGGGGCTGGGGTGTGGCCTGGGGCTGGGGCTGGGGCTGGGGCTGGGCCTAGGGCTATGGACTTAGTTAGGAATAGTGTCAAGGCCTTAGTTAAGGACAGTGTCAGGGCAAGGCCAAGGAGGAGCATAAGGGGCTCTGTAGGATCAGCATCAGGGTCTGGGGCTGGGGCTGGGGGCGGGGCCGGGGCCGGGGCTGGGACCGGGGCTGGGTTTCGGGTTGGGGCTGAGGCTGGGGCTCGGGCTCGGGCTAGGGACTTAGTTAGGAATAGTGTCAAGGCCTTAGTTAGGGTTAGCATCAGGGCCTTCGTTAGGTATAATGTCAGGGCCTGAGTTAGAAGTAGTGTCAGGGCCTTAGTGAGGGACAGTCTCAGGGCCTTGGTTGGGACGAGCGTCAAAGCCTTTCTTATGTATAATGGCAGGGCCAGAGTTAGGAGGACCGTCAGTCCCTTAGTTAGGGACACTGTCAGGGCCTCAGTTAGGGACAGTATCACAGCCTGACTTAGTAGTAATGTCAAGGCCTTAGTTAAGGACAGTGTCAGGGCAAGGCCTAGGAGGAGCATAAGGGCCTCTGTAGGATCAGGGGCTGGGGTGTGGGATGGGGCTGGAGCTGAGGCGAGTCCTGGGGCTAGGGCTAGGGCTGGGGCTGGGGCTGGGCCTAGGGCTATGGACTTAGTTAGGAATAGTGTCAAGGCCTTAGTTAAGGACAGTGTCAGGGCAAGGCCAAGGAGGAGCATAAGGGGCTCTGTAGGATCAGCATCAGGGTCTGGGCCTGGGGCTGGGGCCGGGGCTGGGTTTCGGGTTGGGGCTGGGGCTGGGGCACGGGCTCGGGCTAGGGACTTAGTTAGGAATAGTGTCAAGGCCTTAGTTAGGGTTAGCATCAGGGCCTTCGTTAGGTATAATGTCAGGGCCTGAGTTAGAAGTAATGTCAGGGACTTAGTGAGGGACAGTCTCAGGGCCTTGGTTAGGACGAGCGTCAGAGCCTGTTTTATGTATAATGGCAGGGCCAGAGTTGGGCGGACAGTGAGGCCCTTAGTTAGGTACACTCTCAGGGCCTTAGTTAGGGACAGTATCACGGCCTAAGTCAGTAGTACTGTCAAGGCCTTAGTTAAGGACAGTGTCAGGGCAAGGCCTAGGAGGAGCATAATGGCCTCTTAGAATCAGGGGCTGGGGCTGGGGCTAAGGCTAGGCCCTTAGTTAGGAATAGTGTCAAGGCCTTAGATAGGGTCACTGTCAGGGCCTTAGTTAGGGTTAGCATCAGAGCCTTCGTTAGGTATAATGGCACGGCCTGAGTTACAAGTAGTGTCAGGGCCTTAGTGAGGGACAGTGTCTGGGCCTTGGTTAGGACGAGCGTCACAGCCTTTGTTATGTATAATGGCAGGTCCAGAGTTAGGAGGAGATTTAGGCCCTTCGTTAGGGACACTGTCAGGGCCTTAGTTACGGACAGTATCACAGCCTGACTTAGTAGTAAGGTCAAGGCCTTAGTTAAGGACAGTGTCAGGGCAAGGCCTAGGAGGAGCATAAGGGCCTCTGTAGGATCAGGGGCTGGGGTGTGGGCTGGGGCTGGAGCTGAGGCTATACCTGGGGCTAGGGCGAGGGCTGGGGCTGGGGCTGGGCCTAGGGCTACGGACTTAGTTAGGAATAGTGTCAAGGCCTTAGTTAAGGACAGTGTCAGGGCAAGGCCAAGGAGGAGCATAAGGGGCTCTGTAGGATCAGCATCAGGATCTGGGGCTGGGGCTGGGGCTGGGGCTGGGGCCGGGGCAGGGGCCGGGGCTGGGGCCGGGGCTGTGTTTCCGGTTGGGGCTGGGGCTGGGGCTCGGGCTCGGGCTAGGGACTTAGTTAGGAATAGTGTCAAGGCCTTAGTTAGGGTTAGCATCAGGGCCTTCATTAGGTAAAATGTCAGGGCCTGAGTTAGAAGTAGTGTTAGGGCCTTAGTGAGGCACAGTCTCAGGGCCTTCGTTAGGACGAGCGTCAGAGCCTTTTTTATGTATAATGGCAGGGCCAGAGTTAAGAGGACAGTCAGTCCCTTTGTTAGGGACACAGCCAGGGCCTTTTTTATGTATAATGGCAGGGCCAGAGTTAGGAGGACAGTCACTCCCTTAGTTAGGGACACTGTCAGGGCCTTAGTTAGGGACAGTATCACAGCCTAAGTTCGTAGTACCATCAAGGCCTTAGTTAAGGACAGTGTCAGGGCAAGGCCTAGGAGGAGCATAAGGGCCTCTGTAGGATCAGTATCAGGGGCTGGGGCTACTAGGGCTTGGGCTGGGGCTGGGGAAAGGGCTGGGGTTGGGGCTCGGGCTGGGGCTGGGGATGGAGCTGGGGCTGGGGCTGGGGCTAGGGCTAGGGCTAGGGCCATAGTTAGGAATAGTGTCAAGGCCTTAGCTAGCGTCACTGTCAGGGCCTTAGTTAGGGTTGGGATCAGAGCCTTCGTTAGGTATAATGTCAGGGCCTGAGTTAGAAGTAGTGTCAGGGCCTTAGTGAGGGACAGTCTCAGGGCCTTGGTTAGGATGAGCGTCAGAGCCTTTTTTATGTATAATGGCAGGGCCAGAGTTAGGAGGACAGTCAGTCCCTTAGTTAGGGACACTGTCAGGGCCTTAGTTAGGGACGGTATCACAGCCTGACTTAGTAGTAATGTCAAGGCCTTAGTTAAGGACAGTGTCAGGGCAAGGCCTAGAACGAGCATAAGGGCCTCTGTAGGATCAGGGGCTGGGGTGCGGGCTGGGGCTGGAGCTGAGGCTAGGCCTGGGGCTAGGGCTGGGGCTGGGGCTGGGCCTAGGGCTATGGACTTAGTTAGGAATAGTGTCAAGGCCTTAGTTAAGGACAGTGTCAGGGCAAGGCCAAGGAGGAGCATAAGGGGCTCTGTAGGATCAGCATCAGGGGCTGGGGCCGGGGCTGGGGCCGGGGCCGGGTCTGGAGTTGGGGCCGGGGTTGGGTTTCAGATTGGGGCTGGGGATGGAGCTGGGGCCGGGTCTGGGGCTAGGGCCTTAGTTAGGAATAGTGTCAAGGCCTTAGTTAGGGTTAGCATCAGGGCCTTCGTTAGGTATAATGTCAGAGCCTGACTTAGAAATAGTGTCAGGGCCTTAGTGAGGGACAGTCTCAGGGCCTTGGTTAGGACGAGCGTCAGAGCCTTTTTTATGTATAATGGCAGGGCCAGAGTTAGGAGGACAGTCAGTCCCTTAGTTAGGGACACTGTCAGGGCCTTAGTTAGGGACAGTATCACAGCCTAAGTTCGTAGTACCATCAAGGCCTTAGTTAAGGACAGTGTCAGGGCAAGGCCTAGGAGGAGCATAAGGGCCTCTGTAGGATCAGCATCAGGGGCTGCGGCTACTAGGGCTTGGGCTGGGGCTGGGGAAAGGGCTGGGGTTGGGGCTCGGGCTGGGGCTGGGGATGGAGCTGGGGCTGGGGCTGGGGCTGGGGCTGGGGCTAGGGCTAGGGGTAGGGCCATAGTTAGGAATAGTGTCAAGGCCTTAGCTAGCGTCACTGTCAGGGCCTTAGTTAGGGTTGGGGTCAGAGCCTTCGTTAGGTATAATGTCAGGGCCTGAGTTAGAAGTAGTGTCAGGGACTTAGTGAGGGACAGTCTCAGGGCCTTGGTTAGGATGAGCGTCAGAGCCTTTTTTATATATAACGGCAGGGCCAGAGTTAGGAGGACAGTCAGTCCCTTAGTTAGGGACACTCTCAGGGCCTTAGTTAGGGACGGTATCACAGCCTGACTTAGTAGTACTGTCAAGGCCTTAGTTAAGGACAGTGTCAGGGCAAGGCCTAGGAGGAGCATAATGGCCTCTTAGAATCAGGGGCTGGGGCTGGGGCTAAGGCTAGGCCCTTAGTTAGGAATAGTGTCAAGGCCTTAGATAGGGTCACTGTCAGGGCCTTAGTTAGGGTTAGCATCAGAGCCTTCGTTAGGTATAATGGCACGGCCTGAGTTACAAGTAGTGTCAGGGCCTTAGTGAGGGACAGTGTCTGGGCCTTGGTTAGGACGAGCGTCACAGCCTTTGTTATGTATAATGGCAGGTCCAGAGTTAGGAGGAGATTTAGGCCCTTCGTTAGGGACACTGTCAGGGCCTTAGTTACGGACAGTATCACAGCCTGACTTAGTAGTAAGGTCAAGGCCTTAGTTAAGGACAGTGTCAGGGCAAGGCCTAGGAGGAGCATAAGGGCCTCTGTAGGATCAGGGGCTGGGGTGTGGGCTGGGGCTGGAGCTGAGGCTATACCTGGGGCTAGGGCGAGGGCTGGGGCTGGGGCTGGGCCTAGGGCTACGGACTTAGTTAGGAATAGTGTCAAGGCCTTAGTTAAGGACAGTGTCAGGGCAAGGCCAAGGAGGAGCATAAGGGGCTCTGTAGGATCAGCATCAGGGTCTGGGGCTGGGGCTGGGGCTGGGGCTGGGGCCGGGGCAGGGGCCGGGGCTGGGGCCGGGGCTGGGTTTCCGGTTGGGGCTGGGGCTGGGGCTCGGGCTCGGGCTAGGGACTTAGTTAGGAATAGTGTCAAGGCCTTAGTTAGGGTTAGCATCAGGGCCTTCATTAGGTAAAATGTCAGGGCCTGAGTTAGAAGTAGTGTTAGGGCCTTAGTGAGGCACAGTCTCAGGGCCTTCGTTAGGACGAGCGTCAGAGCCTTTTTTATGTATAATGGCAGGGCCAGAGTTAAGAGGACAGTCAGTCCCTTTGTTAGGGACACAGCCAGGGCCTTTTTTATGTATAATGGCAGGGCCAGAGTTAGGAGGACAGTCACTCCCTTAGTTAGGGACACTGTCAGGGCCTTAGTTAGGGACAGTATCACAGCCTAAGTTCGTAGTACCATCAAGGCCTTAGTTAAGGACAGTGTCAGGGCAAGGCCTAGGAGGAGCATAAGGGCCTCTGTAGGATCAGCATCAGGGGCTGGGGCTACTAGGGCTTGGGCTGGGGCTGGGGAAAGGGCTGGGGTTGGGGCTCGGGCTGGGGCTGGGGATGGAGCTGGGGCTGGGGCTGGGGCTAGGGCTAGGGCTAGGGCCATAGTTAGGAATAGTGTCAAGGCCTTAGCTAGCGTCACTGTCAGGGCCTTAGTTAGGGTTGGGATCAGAGCCTTCGTTAGGTATAATGTCAGGGCCTGAGTTAGAAGTAGTGTCAGGGCCTTAGTGAGGGACAGTCTCAGGGCCTTGGTTAGGATGAGCGTCAGAGCCTTTTTTATGTATAATGGCAGGGCCAGAGTTAGGAGGACAGTCAGTCCCTTAGTTAGGGACACTGTCACGGCCTTAGTTAGGGACGGTATCACAGCCTGACTTAGTAGTAATGTCAAGGCCTTAGTTAAGGACAGTGTCAGGGCAAGGCCTAGAACGAGCATAAGGGCCTCTGTAGGATCAGGGGCTGGGGTGCGGGCTGGGGCTGGAGCTGAGGCTAGGCCTGGGGCTAGGGCTGGGGCTGGGGCTGGGCCTAGGGCTATGGACTTAGTTAGGAATAGTGTCAAGGCCTTAGTTAAGGACAGTGTCAGGGCAAGGCCAAGGAGGAGCATAAGGGGCTCTGTAGGATCAGCATCAGGGGCTGGGGCCGGGGCTGGGGCCGGGGCCGGGTCTGGAGTTGGGGCCGCGGCTGAGTTTCAGATTGGGGCTGGGGATGGAGCTGGGGCCGGGTCTGGGGCTAGGGCCTTAGTTAGGAATAGTGTCAAGGCCTTAGTTAGGGTTAGCATCAGGGCCTTCGTTAGGTATAATGTCAGGGCCTGACTTAGAAATAGTGTCAGGGCCTTAGTGAGGGACAGTCTCAGGGCCTTGGTTAGGTCGAGCGTCAGAGCCTGTTTTATGTATAATGGCAGGGCCAGAGTTGGGCGGATAGTCACGCCCTTAGTTAGGTACACTCTCTGGGCCTTAGTTAGGGACAGTATCACGGCCTAAGTTAGTAGTACTGTCAAGGCCTTAGTTAAAGACACTGTCAGGTCAAGGCCTAGGAGGAACATAAGGGCCTCTGTAGGATCAGGGGCTGGGGTGTGGCCTGGGGCTGGAGCTGAGGCTAGGCCTGGGGCTGGGGCTGGGGCTGGGGCTGGGGCTGGGCCTAGGGCTATGGACTTAGTTAGGAATAGTGTCAAGGCCTTAGTTAAGGACAGTGTCAGGGCAAGGCCAAGGAGGAGCATAAGG
Source organism: Hyperoodon ampullatus (assembly GCF_949752795.1). Classification (NCBI taxonomy): domain Eukaryota; kingdom Metazoa; phylum Chordata; class Mammalia; order Artiodactyla; family Ziphiidae; genus Hyperoodon; species Hyperoodon ampullatus. The sequence continues at coordinate 39,812 of NC_136921.1, forward strand.
GGCTCTGTAGGATCAGCATCAGGGTCTGGGGCTGGGGCTGGGGGCGGGGCCGGGGCCGGGGCTGGGACCGGGGCTGGGTTTCGGGTTGGGGCTGAGGCTGGGGCTGGGGCTCGGGCTAGGGACTTAGTTAGGAATAGTGTCAAGGCCTTAGTTAGGGTTAGCATCAGGGCCTTCGTTAGGTATAATGTCAGGGCCTGAGTTAGAAGTAGTGTCAGGGCCTTAGTGAGGGACAGTCTCAGGGCCTTGGTTAGGACGAGCGTCAGAGCCTTTTTTATGTATAATGGCAGGGCCAGAGTTAGGAGGACCGTCAGTCCCTTAGTTAGGGACACTGTCAGGGCCTTAGGTAGGGACAGTATCACAGCCTGACTTAGTAGTAATGTCAAGGCCTTAGTTAAGGACAGTGTCAGGGCAAGGCCTAGGAGGAGCATAAGGGCCTCTGTAGGATCAGGGGCTGGGGTGTGGGATGGGGCTGGAGCTGAGGCGAGTCCTGGGGCTAGGGCTAGGGCTGGGGCTGGGGATGGGCCTAGGGCTATGGACTTAGTTAGGAATAGTGTCAAGGCTTTAGTTAAGGACAGTGTCAGGGCAAGGCCAAGGAGGAGCATAAGGGGCTCTGTAGGATCAGCATCAGGGTCTGGACCTGGGGCTGGGGCTGGGGCTGGGTTTCGGGTTGGGGCTGGGGCTGGGGCTCGGGCTCGGGCTAGGGACTTAGTTAGGAATAGTGTCAAGGCCTTAGTTAGGGTTAGCATCAGGGCCTTCGTTAGGTATAATGTCAGGGCCTGAGTTAGAAGTAGTGTCAGGGACTTAGTGAGGCACAGTCTCAGGGCCTTGGTTAGGACGAGCGTCAGAGCCTGTTTTATGTATAATGGCAGGGCCAGAGTTGGGCGGACAGTGAGGCCCTTAGTTAGGTACACTCTCAGGGCCTTCGGGACAGTATCACGGCCTAAGTCAGTAGTACTGTCAAGGCCTTAGTTAAGGACAGTGTCAGGGCAAGGCCTAGGAGGAGCATAATGGCCTCTTAGAATCAGGGGCTGGGGCTGGGGCTAAGGCTAGGCCCTTAGTTAGGAATAGTGTCAAGGCCTTAGATAGGGTCACTGTCAGGGCCTTAGTTAGGGTTAGCATCAGAGCCTTCGTTAGGTATAATGGCACGGCCTGAGTTACAAGTAGTGTCAGGGCCTTAGTGAGGGACAGTGTCTGGGCCTTGGTTAGGACGAGCGTCACAGCCTTTGTTATGTATAATGGCAGGTCCAGAGTTAGGAGGAGATTTAGGCCCTTCGTTAGGGACACTGTCAGGGCCTTAGTTACGGACAGTATCACAGCCTGACTTAGTAGTAAGGTCAAGGCCTTAGTTAAGGACAGTGTCAGGGCAAGGCCTAGGAGGAGCATAAGGGCCTCTGTAGGATCAGCATCAGGGGCTGGGGCTGGGGCTGGGGCTGTGGTACAAGGGCTGGGGCTGGGGAAAGGGCTGGGGTTGGGGCTGGGGCTGGGGCTGGGGCTAGGGTTGGGGCCATAGTTAGGAATAGTGTCAAGGACTTAGTTAGTGTCACTGTCAGGGCCTTAGTTAGGGTTGGCATCAGAGCCTTCATTAGGTATAAGGTCAGGGCCTGAGTTAGAAGTAGTGTCAGGGCCTTAGTGAGGGACAGTGTCAGGGACTTGGTTAGGACGAGCGTCAGAGCCTTTTTTTGTATAATGGCAGGGTCAGAGTTAGGAGGACAGTCAGTCCCTTAGTTAGGGACACTGTCAGGGCCTTAGTTAGGGACGGTATCACAGCCTGACTTAGTAGTAATGTCAAGGCCTTAGTTAAGGACAGTGTCAGGGCAAGGCCTAGAAGGAGCATAAGGGCCTCTGTAGGATCAGGGGCTGGGGTGCGAGCTGGGGCTGGAGCTGAGGCTAGGCCTGGGGCTAGGGCTGGGGCTGGGGCTGGGCCTAGGGCTATGGACTTAGTTAGGAATAGTGTCAAGGCCTTAGTTAAGGACAGTGTCAGGGCAAGGCCAAGGAGGAGCATAAGGGGCTCTGTAGGATCAGCATCAGGGGCTGGGGCCGGGGCTGGGGCCGGGGCCGGGTCTGGAGTTGGGGCCGGGGCTGGGTCTGGAGTTGGGGCCGGGGCTGAGTTTCAGATTGGGGCTGGGGATGGAGCTGGGGCCGGGTCTGGGGCTAGGGCCTTAGTTAGGAATAGTGTCAAGGCCTTAGTTAGGGTTAGCATCAGGGCCTTCATTAGGTATAATGTCTGGGCCTGACTTAGAAATAGTGTCAGGGCCTTAGTGAGGGACAGTCTCAGGGCCTTGGTTAGGTCGTGCATCAGAGCCTGTTTTATGTATAATGGCAGGGCCAGAGTTGGGCGGATAGTCACGCCCTTAGTTAGGTACACTCTCTGGGCCTTAGTTAGGGACAGTATCACGGCCTAAGTTAGTAGTACCGTCAAGGCCTTAGTTAAAGACACTGTCAGGTCAAGGCCTAGGAGGAACATAAGGGCCTCTGTAGGATCAGGGGCTGGGGTGTGGCCTGGGGCTGGAGCTGAGGCTAGGCCTGGGGCTGGGGCTGGGGCTGGGGCTGGGGCTGGGCCTAGGGCTATGGACTTAGTTAGGAATAGTGTCAAGGCCTTAGTTAAGGACAGTGTCAGGGCAAGGCCAAGGAGGAGCATAAGGGGCTCTGTAGGATCAGCATCAGGGTCTGGGGCTGGGGCTGGGGGCGGGGCCGGGGCCGGGGCTGGGACCGGGGCTGGGTTTCGGGTTGGGGCTGAGGCTGGGGCTCGGGCTCGGGCTAGGGACTTAGTTAGAAATAGTGTCAAGGCCTTAGTTAGGGTTAGCATCAGGGCCTTCGTTAGGTATAATGTCAGGGCCTGAGTTAGAAGTAGTGTCAGGGCCTTAGTGAGGGACAGTCTCAGGGCCTTGGTTAGGACGAGCGTCAGAGCCTTTTTTATGTATAATGGCAGGGCCAGAGTTAGGAGGACCGTCAGTCCCTTAGTTAGGGACACTGTCAGGGCCTTAGTTAGGGACAGTATCACAGCCTGACTTAGTAGTAATGTCAAGGCCTTAGTTAAGGACAGTGTCAGGGCAAGGCCTAGGAGGAGCAAAAGGGCCTCTGTAGGATCAGGGGCTGGGGTGCGGGCTGGGGCTGAGGCTAGGCCTAGGGCTAGCACTAGGACTGGGGCTGGGGCTGGGCCTAGGGCTATGGACTTAGTTAGGAATAGTGTCAAGGCCTTAGTTAAGGACAGTGTCAGGGCAAGGCCAAGGAGGAGCATAAGGGGCCCTGTAGGATCAGCATCAGGGGCTGGGGCCGGGGCTGAGGCCGGGGCCGGGGCTGGGTTTCGGGTTGGGGCTGGGGCCGGGGCTGGGGTTGGGGCTAGCGCCTTAGTTAGGAATACTGTCAAGGCCTTAGTTAGGGTTAGCATCAGGGCCTTCGTTTGGTATAATGTCAGGGCCTGAGTTAGAAGTAGTGTCAGGGACTTAGTGAGGGACTGTCTCAGGGCCTTAGTTAGGACGAGCGTCAGAGCCTTTTTTATGTATAACGGCAGGGCCAGAGTTGGGCGGATAGTCAGGCCCTTAGTTAGGTACACTCACAGGGCCTTAGTTAGGGACAGTATCACAGCCTAAGTCAGTAGTACTGTCAAGGCCTTAGTTAAAGACACTGTCAGGGCAAGGCCTAGGAGGAGCATAAGGGCCTCTGTAGGATCAGTATCAGGGGCTGGGGCTGGGCCTGAGGTACTAGGGCTTGGGCTGGGGCTGGGGAAAGGGCTGGGGTTGGGGCTGGGGCTGGGGCTGGGGCTAGGGCTGGGGCCATAGTTAGGAATAGTGTCAAGGCCTTAGTTAGCATCACTGTCAGGGCCTTAGTTAGGGTTGGGACCAGAGCCTTCGTTAGGTATAATGTCAGGGCCTGATTTAGAAGGAGTGTCAGAGCCTTAGTGAAGGACAGTGTCAGGGCGTTGGTTAGGACGAGAGTCAGAGCCTTTTTTATGTATAATGGCAGGGCCAGAGTTAGGAGGAGAGTCAGGCTCTTAGGTAGGGACACTGTCCGGGCTTTTGTTAGGGACATTATCACAGCCTGAGTTAGTAGTAGTGTCAAGGCCTTAGTTAAGGACAGTGTCAGGGCAAGGCCTAGGAGGAGCATAATGGCCTCTTAGAATCAGGGGCTGGGGCTGGGGCTGGGGCTAGGCCCTTAGTTAGGAATAGTGTCAAGGCCTTAGATAGGGTCACTGTCAGGGCCTTTGTTAGGGTTAGCATCAGAGCCTTCGTTAGGTATAATGCCACGGCCTGAGTTAGAAGTAGTGTTAGGGCCTTAGTGAGGAACAGTGTCTGGGCCTTGGTTAGGACGAGCGTCACAGCCTTTGTTATGTATAATGGCAGGTCCAGAGTTAGGAGGAGATTTAGGCCCTTCGTTAGGGACACTGTCAGGGCCTTAGTTACGGACAGTATCACAGCCTGAGTTAGTAGTAGTGTCAAGGCCTTAGTTAAGGACAGTGTCAGGGCAAGACCTAGGAGGAGCATAAGGGCCTCTGTAGGGATCAGCATCCGGGGCAAGAGCAGGGGCAGGGGCAGGGGTAGGGGCAGGGGTAGGAGCTGGGGCTGGGGATGGGGATAGTGATGGGGATAGGGCTGGGGATAGTGATGGGGATAGGGCTAGGGCTGGGGCTAGGGCTGGGGATGGGGATGGGGCTAGGGCTGGGGATGGGGCTAGGGATGCGGCTGGAGCTGGGGCAAGGGCTAGGGTTAGAGCTAGGGCCATAGTTAGGAATAGTGTCAAGGCCTTAGTTAGCGTCACTGTCAGGGCCTTAGTTAGGGTTGGCATCAGAGCCTTCATTAGGTATAATGTCAGGGCCTGAGTTAGAAGTAGTGTCAGGGCCTTAGTGAGGGACAGTCTCAGGGCCTTGGTTAGGACGAGCATCAGAGCCTTTTTTATGTATAATGGCAGGGCCAGAGTTAGGAGGACCGTCAGTCCCTTAGTTAGGGACACTGTCAGGGCCTCAGTTAGGGACAGTATCACAGCCTGACTTAGTAGTAATGTCAAGGCCTTAGTTAAGGACAGTGTCAGGGCAAGGCCTAGGAGGAGCATAAGGGCCTCTGTAGGATCAGGGGCTGGGGTGTGGGATGGGGCTGGAGCTGAGGCGAGTCCTGGGGCTAGGGCTAGGGCTGGGGCTGGGGCTGGGCCTAGGGCTATGGACTTAGTTAGGAATAGTGTCAAGGCCTTAGTTAAGGACAGTGTCAGGGCAAGGCCAAGGAGGAGCATAAGGGGCTCTGTAGGATCAGCATCAGGGTCTGGGCCTGGGGCTGGGGCCGGGGCTGGGTTTCGGGTTGGGGCTGGGCTGGGGCTCGGGCTCGGGCTAGGGACTTAGTTAGGAATAGTGTCAAGGCCTTAGTTAGGGTTAGCATCAGGGCCTTCGTTAGGTATAATGTCAGGGCCTGAGTTAGAAGTAGTGTCAGGGACTTAGTGAGGGACAGTCTCAGGGCCTTGGTTAGGACGAGCGTCAGAGCCTGTTTTATGTATAATGGCAGGGCCAGAGTTGGGCGGACAGTGAGGCCCTTAGTTAGGTACACTCTCAGGGCCTTAGTTAGGGACAGTATCACGGCCTAAGTCAGTAGTACTGTCAAGGCCTTAGTTAAGGACAGTGTCAGGGCAAGGCCTAGGAGGAGCATAATGGCCTCTTAGAATCAGGGGCTGGGGCTGGGGCTAAGGCTAGGCCCTTAGTTAGGAATAGTGTCAAGGCCTTAGATAGGGTCACTGTCAGGGCCTTAGTTAGGGTTAGCGTCAGAGCCTTCGTTAGGTATAATGGCACGGCCTGAGTTACAAGTAGTGTCAGGGCCTTAGTGAGGGACAGTGTCTGGGCCTTGGTTAGGACGAGCGTCACAGCCTTTGGTATGTATAATGGCAGGTCCAGAGTTAGGAGGAGATTTAGGCCCTTCGTTAGGGACACTGTCAGGGCCTTAGTTACGGACAGTATCACAGCCTGACTTAGTAGTAAGGTCAAGGCCTTAGTTAAGGACAGTGTCAGGGCAAGGCCTAGGAGGAGCATAAGGGCCTCTGTAGGATCAGGGGCTGGGGTGTGGGCTGGGGCTGGAGCTGAGGCTATACCTGGGGCTAGGGCGAGGGCTGGGGCTGGGGCTGGGCCTAGGGCTACGGACTTAGTTAGGAATAGTGTCAAGGCCTTAGTTAAGGACAGTGTCAGGGCAAGGCCAAGGAGGAGCATAAGGGGCTCTGTAGGATCAGCATCAGGGTCTGGGGCTGGGGCTGGGGCTGGGGCTGGGGCTGGGGCTAGGGCCGGGGCAGGGGCCGGGGCTGGGGCTGGGGCTGGGTTTCCGGTTGGGGATGGGGCTGGGGCTCGGGCTCGGGCTAGGGCTAGGGCCATAGTTAGGAATAGTGTCAAGGCCTTAGGTAGCGTCACTGTCAGGGCCTTAGTTAGGGTTGGGATCAGAGCCTTCGTTAGGTATAATGTCAGGGCCTGAGTTAGAAGTAGTGTCAGGGCCTTAGTGAGGGACAGTCTCAGGGCCTTGGTTGGGACGAGCGTCAGAGCCTTTTTTATGTATAATGGCAGGGCCAGAGTTAGGAGGACAGTCAGTCCCTTAGTTAGGGACACTGTCAGGGCCTCAGTTAGGGACAATATCACAGCCTGACTTAGTAGTAATGTCAAGGCCTTAGTTAAGGACAGTGTCAGGGCAAGGCCTAGGAGGAGCATAAGGGCCTCTGTAGGATCAGGGGCTGGGGTGTGGGATGGGGCTGGAGCTGAGGCGAGTCCTGGGGCTAGGGCTAGGGCTGGGGCTGGGGCTGGGCCTAGGGCTATGGACTTAGTTAGGAATAGTGTCAAGGCCTTAGTTAAGGACAGTGTCAGGGCAAGGCCAAGGAGGAGCATAAGGGGCTCTGTAGGATCAGCATCAGGGTCTGGGCCTGGGGCTGGGGCTGGGGCTGGGTTTCGGGTTGGGGCTGGGGCTGGGGCTCGGGCTCGGGCTAGGGACTTAGTTAGGAATAGTGTCAAGGCCTTAGTTAGGGTTAGCATCAGGGCCTTCGTTAGGTATAATGTCAGGGCCTGAGTTAGAAGTAGTGTCAGGGACTTAGTGAGGCACAGTCTCAGGGCCTTGGTTAGGACGAGCGTCAGAACCTGTTTTATGTATAATGGCAGGGCCAGAGTTGGGCGGACAGTGAGGCCCTTAGTTAGGTACACTCTCAGGGCCTTAGGGACAGTATCACGGCCTAAGTCAGTAGTACTGTCAAGGCCTTAGTTAAGGACAGTGTCAGGGCAAGGCCTAGGAGGAGCATAATGGCCTCTTAGAATCAGGGGCTGGGGCTGGGGCTAAGGCTAGGCCCTTAGTTAGGAATAGTGTCAAGGCCTTAGATAGGGTCACTGTCAGGGCCTTAGTTAGGGTTAGCATCAGAGCCTTCGTTAGGTATAACGGCACGGCCTGAGTTACAAGTAGTGTCAGGGCCTTAGTGAGGGACAGTGTCTGGGCCTTGGTTAGGACGAGCGTCACAGCCTTTGTTATGTATAATGGCAGGTCCAGAGTTAGGAGGAGATTTAGGCCCTTCGTTAAGGACACTGTCAGGGCCTTAGTTACGGACAGTATCACAGCCTGACTTAGTAGTAAGGTCAAGGCCTTAGTTAAGGACAGTGTCAGGGCAAGACCTAGGAGGAGCATAAGGGCCTCTGTAGGATCAGCATCAGGGGCTGGGGCTGGGGCTGAGGTACTAGGGCTGGGGCTGGGAAAAGGGCTGGGGTTGGGGTTGGGGATGGGGCTGGGGCTAGGGTTGGGGCCATAGTTAGGAATAGTGTCAAGGACTTAGTTAGTGTCACTGTCAGGGCCTTAGTTAGGGTTGGCATCAGAGCCTTCATTAGGTATAAGGTCAGGGCCTGAGTTAGAAGTAGTGTCAGGGCCTTAGTGAGAGACAGTGTCAGGGACTTGGTTAGGACGAGCGCCAGAGCCTTTTTTTGTATAATGGCAGGGCCAGAGTTAGGAGGACAGTCAGTCCCTTAGTTAGGGACACTGTCAGGGCCTTAGTTAGGGACGGTATCACAGCCTGACTTAGTAGTAATGTCAAGGCCTTAGTTAAGGACAGTGTCAGGGCAAGGCCTAGAACGAGCATAAGGGCCTCTGTAGGATCAGGGGCTGGGGTGCGAGCTGGGGCTGGAGCTGAGGCTAGGCCTGGGGCTAGGGCTGGGGCTGGGGCTGGGCCTAGGGCTATGGACTTAGTTAGGAATAGTGTCAAGGCCTTAGTTAAGGACAGTGTCAGGGCAAGGCCAAGGAGGAGCATAAGGGGCTCTGTAGGATCAGCATCAGGGGCTGGGGCCGGGGCTGGGGCCGGGGCCGGGTCTGGAGTTGGGGCCGCGGCTGAGTTTCAGATTGGGGCTGGGGATGGAGCTGGGGCCGGGTCTGGGGCTAGGGCCTTAGTTAGGAATAGTGTCAAGGCCTTAGTTAGGGTTAGCATCAGGGCCTTCGTTAGGTATAATGTCAGGGCCTGACTTAGAAATAGTGTCAGGGCCTTAGTGAGGGACAGTCTCAGGGCCTTGGTTAGGTCGAGCATCAGAGCCTGTTTTATGTATAATGGCAGGGCCAGAGTTGGGCGGATAGTCACGCCCTTAGTTAGGTACACTCTCTGGGCCTTAGTTAGGGACAGTATCACGGCCTAAGTTAGTAGTACCGTCAAGGCCTTAGTTAAAGACACTGTCAGGTCAAGGCCTAGGAGGAACATAAGGGCCTCTGTAGGATCAGGGGCTGGGGTGTGGCCTGGGGCTGGAGCTGAGGCTAGGCCTGGGGCTGGGGCTGGGGCTGGGGCTGGGGCTGGGCCTAGGGCTATGGACTTAGTTAGGAATAGTGTCAAGGCCTTAGTTAAGGACAGTGTCAGGGCAAGGCCAAGGAGGAGCATAAGGGGCTCTGTAGGATCAGCATCAGGGTCTGGGGCTGGGGCTGGGGGCGGGGCCGGGGCCGGGGCTGGGACCAGGGCTGGGTTTCGGGTTGGGGCTGAGGCTGGGGCTCGGGCTCGGGCTAGGGACTTAGTTAGGAATAGTGTCAAGGCCTTAGTTAGGGTTAGCATCAGGGCCTTCGTTAGGTATAATGTCAGGGCCTGAGTTAGAAGTAGTGTCAGGGCCTTAGTGAGGGACAGTCTCAGGGCCTTGGTTAGGACGAGCGTCAGAGCCTTTTTTATGTATAATGGCAGGGCCAGAGTTAGGAGGACCGTCAGTCCCTTAGTTAGGGACACTGTCAGGGCCTTAGTTAGGGACAGTATCACAGCCTGACTTAGTAGTAATGTCAAGGCCTTAGTTAAGAACAGTGTCAGGGCAAGGCCTAGGAGGAGCAAAAGGGCCTCTGTAGGATCAGGGGCTGGAGTGCGGGCTGGGGCTGAGGCTAGGCCTAGGGCTAGCACTAGGGCTGGGGCTGGGGCTGGGCCTAGGGCTATGGACTTAGTTAGGAATAGTGTCAAGGCCTTAGTTAAGGACAGTGTCAGGGCAAGGCCAAGGAGGAGCATAAGGGGCCCTGTAGGATCAGCATCAGGGGCTGGGGCCGGGGCTGAGGCCGGGGCCGGGGCTGGGTTTCGGGTTGGGGTTGGGGCTGGGGCTGGGGTTGGGGCTAGCGCCTTAGTTAGGAATAGTGTCAAGGCCTTAGTTAGGGTTAGCATCAGGGCATTCGTTTGGTATAATGTCAGGGCCTGAGTTAGAAGTAGTGTCAGGGACTTAGTGAGGGACTGTCTCAGGGCCTTAGTTAGGACGAGCGTCAGAGCCTTTTTTATGTATAATGGCAGGGCCAGAGTTGGTCGGATAGTCAGGCCCGTAGTTAGGTACACTCACAGGGCCTTAGTTAGGGACAGTATCACAGCCTAAGTCAGTAGTACTGTCAAGGCCTTAGTTAAAGACACTGTCAGGGCAAGGCCTAGGAGGAGCATAAGGGCCTCTGTAGGATCAGTATCAGGGGCTGGGGCTGGGCCTGAGGTACTAGGGCTTGGGCTGGGGCTGGGGAATGGGCTGGGGTTGGGGCTGGGGCTGGGGCTGGGGCTAGGGCTGGGGCCATAGTTAGGAATAGTGTCAAGGCCTTAGTTAGCATCACTGTCAGGGCCTTAGTTAGGGTTGGGATCAGAGCCTTCGTTAGGTATAATGTCAGGGCCTGATTTAGAAGGAGTGTCAGAGCCTTAGTGAAGGACAGTGTCAGGGCGTTGGTTAGGACGAGAGTCAGAGCCTTTTTTATGTATAATGGCAGGGCCAGAGTTAGGAGGAGAGTCAGGCTCTTAGGTAGGGACACTGTCCGGGCTTTTGTTAGGGACATTATCACAGCCTGAGTCAGTAGTAGTGTCAAGGCCTTAGTTAAGGACAGTGTCAGGGCAAGGCCTAGGAGGAGCATAATGGCCTCTTAGAATCAGGGGCTGGGGCTGGGGCTAGGCCCTTAGTTAGGAATAGTGTCAAGGCCTTAGATAGGGTCACTGTCAGGGCCTTAGTTAGGGTTAGCATCAGAGCCTTCGTTAGGTATAATGGCACGGCCTGAGTTACAAGTAGTGTCAGGGCCTTAGTGAGGGACAGTGTCTGGGCCTTGGTTAGGACGAGCGTCACAGCCTTTGTTATGTATAATGGCAGGTCCAGAGTTAGGAGGAGATTTAGGCCCTTCGTTAGGGACACTGTCAGGGCCTTAGTTATGGACAGTATGACAGCGTGACTTAGTAGTAAGGTCAAGGACTTAGTTAAGGACAGTGTCAGGGCAAGGCCTAGGAGGAGCATAAGGGCCTCTGTAGGATTAGGGGCTGGGGTGTGGGCTGGGGCTGGAGCTGAGGCTATACCTGGGGCTAGGGCGAGGGCTGGGGCTGGGGCTGGGCCTAGGGCTACGGACTTAGTTAGGAATAGTGTCAAGGCCTTAGTTAAGGACAGTGTCAGGGCAAGGCCAAGGAGGAGCATAAGGGGCTCTGTAGGATCAGCATCAGGGTCTGGGGCTGGGGCTGGGGCTGGGGCTGGGGCCGGGGCAGGGGCCGGGGCTGGGGCCGGGGCTGGGTTTCCGGTTGGGGCTGGGGCTGGGGCTCGGGCTCGGGCTAGGGACTTAGTTAGGAATAGTGTCAAGGCCTTAGTTAGGGTTAGCATCAGGGCCTTCATTAGGTAAAATGTCAGGGCCTGAGTTAGAAGTAGTGTTAGGGCCTTAGTGAGGCACAGTCTCAGGGCCTTGGTTAGGACGAGCGTCAGAGCCTTTTTTATGTATAATGGCAGGGCCAGAGTTAGGAGGACAGTCAGTCCCTTTGTTAGGGACACAGCCAGGGCCTTTTTTATGTATAATGGCAGGGCCAGAGTTAGGAGGACAGTCACTCCCTTAGTTAGGGACACTGTCAGGGCCTTAGTTAGGGACAGTATCACAGCCTAAGTTCGTAGTACCATCAAGGCCTTAGTTAAGGACAGTGTCAGGGCAAGGCCTAGGAGGAGCATAAGGGCCTCTGTAGGATCAGTATCAGGGGCTGGGGCTACTAGGGCTTGGGCTGGGGCTGGGGAAAGGGCTGGGGTTGGGGCTCGGGCTGGGGCTGGGGATGGAGCTGGGGCTGGGGCTGGGGCTAGGGCTAGGGCTAGGGCCATAGTTAGGAATAGTGTCAAGGCCTTAGCTAGCGTCACTGTCAGGGCCTTAGTTAGGGTTGGGATCAGAGCCTTCGTTAGGTATAATGTCAGGGCCTGAGTTAGAAGTAGTGTCAGGGCCTTAGTGAGGGACAGTCTCAGGGCCTTGGTTAGGATGAGTGTCAGAGCCTTTTTTATGTATAATGGCAGGGCCAGAGTTAGGAGGACAGTCAGTCCCTTAGTTAGGGACACTGTCACGGCCTTAGTTAGGGACGGTATCACAGCCTGACTTAGTAGTAATGTCAAGGCCTTAGTTAAGGACAGTGTCAGGGCAAGGCCTAGAACGAGCATAAGGGCCTCTGTAGGATCAGGGGCTGGGGTGCGAGCTGGGGCTGGAGCTGAGGCTAGGCCTGGGGCTAGGGCTGGGGCTGGGGCTGGGCCTAGGGCTATGGACTAAGTTAGGAATAGTGTCAAGGCCTTAGTTAAGGACAGTGTCAGGGCAAGGCCAAGGAGGAGCATAAGGGGCTCTGTAGGATCAGCATCAGGGGCTGGGGCCGGGGCTGGGGCCGGGGCCGGGTCTGGAGTTGGGGCCGCGGCTGAGTTTCAGATTGGGGCTGGGGATGGAGCTGGGGCCGGGTCTGGGGCTAGGGCCTTAGTTAGGAATAGTGTCAAGGCCTTAGTTAGGGTTAGCATCAGGGCCTTCGTTAGGTATAATGTCAGGGCCTGAGTTAGAAATAGTGTCAGGGCCTTAGTGAGGGACAGTCTCAGGGCCTTGGTTAGGTCGAGCATCAGAGCCTGTTTTATGTATAATGGCAGGGCCAGAGTTGGGCGGATAGTCACGCCCTTAGTTAGGTACACTCTCTGGGCCTTAGTTAGGGACAGTATCACGGCCTAAGTTAGTAGTACCGTCAAGGCCTTAGTTAAAGACACTGTCAGGTCAAGGCCTAGGAGGAACATAAGGGCCTCTGTAGGATCAGGGGCTGGGGTGTGGCCTGGGGCTGGAGCTGAGGCTAGGCCTGGGGCTGGGGCTGGGGCTGGGGCTGGGGCTGGGCCTAGGGCTATGGACTTAGTTAGGAATAGTGTCAAGGCCTTAGTTAAGGACAGTGTCAGGGCAAGGCCAAGGAGGAGCATAAGGGGCTCTGTAGGATCAGCATCAGGGTCTGGGGCTGGGGCTGGGGCTGGGGCTGGGGCCGGGGCAGGGGCCGGGGCTGGGGCCGGGGCTGGGTTTCCGGTTGGGGCTGGGGCTGGGGCTCGGGCTCGGGCTAGGGACTTAGTTAGGAATAGTGTCAAGGCCTTAGTTAGGGTTAGCATCAGGGCCTTCATTAGGTAAAATGTCAGGGCCTGAGTTAGAAGTAGTGTTAGGGCCTTAGTGAGGCACAGTCTCAGGGCCTTGGTTAGGACGAGCGTCAGAGCCTTTTTTATGTATAATGGCAGGGCCAGAGGTAGGAGGACAGTCAGTCCCTTTGTTAGCGACACTGCCAGGGCCTTTTTTATGTATAATGGCAGGGCCAGAGTTAGGAGGACAGTCACTCCCTTAGTTAGGGACACTGTCAGGGCCTTAGTTAGGGACAGTATCACAGCCTAAGTTCGTAGTACCATCAAGGCCTTAGTTAAGGACAGTGTCAGGGCAAGGCCTAGGAGGAGCATAAGGGCCTCTGTAGGATCAGCATCAGGGGCTGGGGCTACTAGGTCTTGGGCTGGGGCTGGGGAAAGGGCTGGGGTTGGGGCTCGGGCTGGGGCTGGGGATGGAGCTGGGGCTGGGGCTGGGGCTGGGGCTAGGGCTAGGGCTAGGGCCATAGTTAGGAATAGTGTCAAGGCCTTAGCTAGCGTCACTGTCAGGGCCTTAGTTAGGGTTCGGATCAGAGCCTTCGTTAGGTATAATGTCAGGGCCTGAGTTAGAAGTAGTGTCAGGGCCTTAGTGAGGGACAGTCTCAGGGCCTTGGTTAGGATGAGCGTCAGAGCCTTTTTTATGTATAATGGCAGGGCCAGAGTTAGGAGGACAGTCAGTCCCTTAGTTAGGGACACTGTCAGGGCCTTAGTTAGGGATGGTATCACAGCCTGACTTAGTAGTAATGTCAAGGCCTTAGTTAAGGACAGTGTCAGGGCAAGGCCTAGAACGAGCATAAGGGCCTCTGTAGGATCAGGGGCTGGGGTGCGGGCTGGGGCTGGAGCTGAGGCTAGGCCTGGGGCTAGGGCTGGGGCTGGGGCTGGGCCTAGGGCTATGGACTTAGTTAGGAATAGTGTCAAGGCCTTAGTTAAGGACAGTGTCAGGGCAAGGCCAAGGAGGAGCATAAGGGGCTCTGTAGGATCAGCATCAGGGGCTGGGGCCGGGGCTGGGGCCGGGGCCGGGTCTGGAGTTGGGGCCGGGGTTGGGTTTCAGATTGGGGCTGGGGATGGAGCTGGGGCCGGGTCTGGGGCTAGGGCCTTAGTTAGGAATAGTGTCAAGGCCTTAGTTAGGGTTAGCATCAGGGCCTTCGTTAGGTATAATGTCAGGGCCTGACTTAGAAATAGTGTCAGGGCCTTAGTGAGGGACAGTCTCAGGGCCTTGGTTAGGTCGAGCATCAGAGCCTGTTTTATGTATAATGGCAGGGCCAGAGTTGGGCGGATAGTCACGCCCTTAGTTAGGTACACTCTCTGGGCCTTAGTTAGGGACAGTATCACGGCCTAAGTTACTAGTACCGTCAAGGCCTTAGTTAAAGACACTGTCAGGTCAAGGCCTAGGAGGAACATAAGGGCCTCTGTAGGATCAGGGGCTGGGGTGTGGCCTGGGGCTGGAGCTGAGGCTAGGCCTGGGGCTGGGGCTGGGGCTGGGACTAGGGCTATGGACTTAGTTAGGAATAGTGTCAAGGCCTTAGTTAAGGACAGTGTCAGGGCAAGGCCAAGGAGGAGCATAAGGGGCTCTGTAGGATCAGCATCAGGGTCTGGGGCTGGGGCTGGGGGCGGGGCCGGGGCCGGGGCTGGGACCGGGGCTGGGTTTCGGGTTGGGGCTCAGGCTGGGGCTCGGGCTCGGGCTAGGGACTTAGTTAGAAATAGTGTCAAGGCCTTAGTTAGGGTTAGCATCAGGGCCTTCGTTAGGTATAATGTCAGGGCCTGAGTTAGAAGTAGTGTCAGGGCCTTAGTGAGGGACAGTCTCAGGGCCTTGGTTAGGACGAGCGTCAGAGCCTTTTTTATGTATAATGGCAGGGCCAGAGTTAGGAGGACCGTCAGTCCCTTAGTTAGGGACACTGTCAGGGCCTTAGGTAGGGACAGTATCACAGCCTGACTTAGTAGTAATGTCAAGGCCTTAGTTAAGGACAGTGTCAGGGCAAGGCCTAGGAGGAGCATAAGGGCCTCTGTAGGATCAGGGGCTGGGGTGTGGGATGGGGCTGGAGCTGAGGCGAGTCCTGGGGCTAGGGCTAGGGCTGGGGCTGGGGCTGGGCCTAGGGCTATGGACTTAGTTAGGAATAGTGTCAAGGCCTTAGTTAAGGACAGTGTCAGGGCAAGGCCAAGGAGGAGCATAAGGGGCTCTGTAGGATCAGCATCAGGGTCTGGGCCTGGGGCTGGGGCTGGGGCTGGGTTTCGGGTTGGGGCTGGGGCTGGGGCTCGGGCTCGGGCTAGGGACTTAGTTAGGAATAGTGTCAAGGCCTTAGTTAGGGTTAGCATCAGGGCCTTCGTAAGGTATAATGTCAGGGCCTGAGTTAGAAGTAGTGTCAGGGACTTAGTGAGGCACAGTCTCAGGGCCTTGGTTAGGACGAGCGTCAGAGCCTGTTTTATGTATAATGGCAGGGCCAGAGTTGGGCGGACAGTGAGGCCCTTCATTAGGTACACTCTCAGGGCCTTCGGGACAGTATCACGGCCTAAGTCAGTAGTACTGTCAAGGCCTTAGTTAAGGACAGTGTCAGGGCAAGGCCTAGGAGGAGCATAATGGCCTCTTAGAATCAGGGGCTGGGGCTGGGGCTAAGGCTAGGCCCTTAGTTAGGAATAGTGTCAAGGCCTTAGATAGGGTCACTGTCAGGGCCTTAGTTAGGGTTAGCATCAGAGCCTTCGTTAGGTATAATGGCACGGCCTGAGTTACAAGTAGTGTCAGGGCCTTAGTGAGGGACAGTGTCTGGGCCTTGGTTAGGACGAGCGTCACAGCCTTTGTTATGTATAATGGCAGGTCCAGAGTTAGGAGGAGATTTAGGCCCTTCGTTAGGGACACTGTCAGGGCCTTAGTTACGGACAGTATCACAGCCTGACTTAGTAGTAAGGTCAAGGCCTTAGTTAAGGACAGTGTCAGGGCAAGGCCTAGGAGGAGCATAAGGGCCTCTGTAGGATCAGCATCAGGGGCTGGGGCTGGGGCTGAGGTACAAGGGCTGGGGCTGGGGAAAGGGCTGGGGTTGGGGCTGGGGCTGGGGCTGGGGCTAGGGTTGGGGCCATAGTTAGGAATAGTGTCAAGGACTTAGTTAGTGTCACTGTCAGGGCCTTAGTTAGGGTTGGCATCAGAGCCTTCATTAGGTATAAGGTCAGGGCCTGAGTTAGAAGTAGTGTCAGGGCCTTAGTGAGGGACAGTGTCAGGGACTTGGTTAGGACGAGCGTCAGAGCCTTTTTTTGTATAATGGCAGGGTCAGAGTTAGGAGGACAGTCAGTCCCTTAGTTAGGGACACTGTCAGGGCCTTAGTTAGGGACGGTATCACAGCCTGACTTAGTAGTAATGTCAAGGCCTTAGTTAAGGACAGTGTCAGGGCAAGGCCTAGAAGGAGCATAAGGGCCTCTGTAGGATCAGGGGCTGGGGTGCGAGCTGGGGCTGGAGCTGAGGCTAGGCCTGGGGCTAGGGCGAGGGCTGGGGCTGGGGCTGGGCCTAGGGCTACGGACTTAGTTAGGAATAGTGTCAAGGCCTTAGTTAAGGACAGTGTCAGGGCAAGGCCAAGGAGGAGCATAAGGGGCTCTGTAGGATCAGCATCAGGGTCTGGGGCTGGGGCTGGGGCTGGGGCTGGGGCTGGGGCTGGGGCCGTGGCAGGGGCCGGGGCTGGGGACGGGGCTGGGGCCGGGGCTGGGTTTCCGGTTGGGGCTGGGGCTGGGGCTCGGGCTCGGGCTAGGGACTTAGTTAGGAATAGTGTCAAGGCCTTAGTTAGGGTTAGCATCAGGGCCTTCATTAGGTAAAATGTCAGGGCCTGAGTTAGAAGTAGTGTTAGGGCCTTAGTGAGGGACAGTCTCAGGGCCTTGGTTAGGACGAGCGTCAGAGCCTTTTTTATGTATAATGGCAGGGCCAGAGTTAGGAGGACAGTCAGTCCCTTAGTTAGGGACACTGTCAGGGCCTCAGTTAGGGACAATATCACAGCCTGACTTAGTAGTAATGTCAAGGCCTTAGTTAAGGACAGTGTCAGGGCAAGGCCTAGGAGGAGCATAAGGGCCTCTGTAGGATCAGCATCAGGGGCTGGGGCTACTAGGGCTTGGGCTGAGGCTGGGGAAAGGGCTGGGGTTGGGGCTCGGGCTGGGGCTGGGGATGGAGCTGGGGCTGGGGCTGGGGCTGGGGCTGGGGCTAGGGCTAGGGGTAGGGCCATAGTTAGGAATAGTGTCAAGGCCTTAGCTAGCGTCACTGTCAGGGCCTTAGTTAGGGTTGGGATCAGAGCCTTCGTTAGGTATAATGTCAGGGCCTGAGTTAGAAGTAGTGTCAGGGACTTAGTGAGGGACAGTCTCAGGGCCTTGGTTAGGATGAGCGTCAGAGCCTTTTTTATATATAATGGCAGGGCCAGAGTTAGGAGGACAGTCAGTCCCTTAGTTAGGGACACTGTCAGGGCCTTAGTTAGGGACAGTATCACAGCCTGACTTAGTAGTAATGTCAAGGCCTTAGTTAAGGACAGTGTCAGGGCAAGGCCTAGAACGAGCATAAGGGCCTCTGTAGGATCAGGGGCTGGGGCTGGGGCTAAGGCTAGGCCCTTAGTTAGGAATAGTGTCAAGGCCTTAGATAGGGTCACTGTCAGGGCCTTAGTTAGGGTTAGCATCAGAGCCTTCGTTAGGTATAATGGCACGGCCTGAGTTACAAGTAGTGTCAGGGCCTTAGTGAGGGACAGTGTCTGGGCCTTGGTTAGGACGAGCGTCACAGCCTTTGTTATGTATAATGGCAGGTCCAGAGTTAGGAGGAGATTTAGACCCTTCGTTAGGGACACTGTCAGGGCCTTAGTTATGGACAGTATCACAGCGTGACTTAGTAGTAAGGTCAAGGCCTTAGTTAAGGACAGTGTCAGGGCAAGGCCTAGGAGGAGCATAAGGGCCTCTGTAGGATCAGGGGCTGGGGTGTGGGCTGGGGCTGGAGCTGAGGCTATACCTGGGGCTAGGGCGAGGGCTGGGGCTGGGGCTGGGCCTAGGGCTACGGACTTAGTTAGGAATAGTGTCAAGGCCTTAGTTAAGGACAGTGTCAGGGCAAGGCCAAGGAGGAGCATAAGGGGCTCTGTAGGATCAGCATCAGGGTCTGGGTCTGGGGCTGGGGCTGGGGCTGGGGCTGGGGCTGGGGCCGGGGCTGGGGCCGGGGCTGGGTTTCCGGTTGGGGCTGGGGCTGGGGCTCGGGCTCGGGCTAGGGACTTAGTTAGGAATAGTGTCAAGGCCTTAGTTAGGGTTAGCATCAGGGCCTTCATTAGGTAAAATGTCAGGGCCTGAGTTAGAAGTAGTGTTAGGGCCTTAGTGAAGGACAGTCTCAGGGCCTTGGTTAGGACGAGCGTCAGAGCCTTTTTTATGTATAATGGCAGGGCCAGAGTTAGGAGGACAGTCACTCCCTTAGTTAGGGACACTGTCAGGGCCTCAGTTAGGGACAATATCACAGCCTGACTTAGTAGTAATGTCAAGGCCTTAGTTAAGGACAGTGTCAGGGCAAGGCCTAGGAGGAGCATAAGGGCCTCTGTAGGATCAGCATCAGGGGCTGGGGCTACTAGGGCTTGGGCTGGGGCTGGGGAAAGGGCTGGGGTTGGGGCTCGGGGTGGGGCTGGGGATGGAGCTGGGGCTGGGGCTGGGGCTGGGGCTGGGGCTAGGGCTAGGGGTAGGGCCATAGTTAGGAATAGTGTCAAGGCCTTAGCTAGCGTCACTGTCAGGGCCTTAGTTAGGGTTGGGATCAGAGCCTGCGTTAGGTATAATGTCAGGGCCTGAGTTAGAAGTAGTGTCAGGGACTTAGTGAGGCACAGTCTCAGGGCCTTGGTTAGGACGAGCGTCAGAGCCTTTTTTATGTATAATGGCAGGGCCAGAGTTAGGAGGACAGTCAGTCCCTTTGTTATGGACACAGCCAGGGCCTTTTTTATGTATAATGGCAGGGCCAGAGTTAGGAGGACAGTCAATCCCTTAGTTAGGGACACTGTCAGGGCCTTAGTTAGGGACAGTATCACAGCCTAAGTTCGTAGTACCATCAAGGCCTTAGTTAAGGACAGTGTCAGGGCAAGGCCTAGGAGGAGCATAAGGGCCTCTGTAGGATCAGCATCAGGGGCTGGGGCTACTAGGGCTTGGGCTGGGGCTGGGGAAAGGGCTGGGGTTGGGGCTTGGGCTGGGGCTGGGGATGGAGCTGGGGCTGGGGCTGGGGCTGGGGCTAGGGCTAGGGCTAGGGCCATAGTTAGGAATAGTGTCAAGGCCTTAGCTAGCGTCACTGTCAGGGCCTTAGTTAGGGTTGGGATCAGAGCCTTCGTTAGGTATAATGTCAAGGCCTGAGTTAGAAGTAGTGTCAGGGCCTTAGTGAGGGACAGCTTCAGGGCCTTGGTTAGGATGAGCGTCAGAGCATTTTTTATGTATAATGGCAGGGCCAGAGTTAGGAGGACAGTCAGTCCCTTAGTTAGGGACACTGTCAGGGCCTTAGTTAGGGATGGTATCACAGCCTGACTTAGTAGTAATGTCAAGGCCTTAGTTAAGGACAGTGTCAGGGCAAGGCCTAGGAGGAGCATAAGGGCCTCTGTAGGATCAGGGGCTGGGGTGTGGGATGGGGCTGGAGCTGAGGCGAGTCCTGGGGCTAGGGCTAGGGCTGGGGCTGGGGCTGGGCCTAGGGCTATGGACTTAGTTAGGAATAGTGTCAAGGCCTTAGTTAAGGACAGTGTCAGGGCAAGGCCAAGGAGGAGCATAAGGGGCTCTGTAGGATCAGCATCAGGGTCTGGGCCTGGGGCTGGGGCCGGGGCTGGGTTTCGGGTTGGGGCTGGGGCTGGGGCACGGGCTCGGGCTAGGGACTTAGTTAGGAATAGTGTCAAGGCCTTAGTTAGGGTTAGCATCAGGGCCTTCGTTAGGTATAATGTCAGGGCCTGAGTTAGAAGTAGTGTCAGGGCCTTAGTGAGGGACAGTCTCAGGGCCTTGGTTAGGATGAGCGTCAGAGCCTTTTTTATGTATAATGGCAGGGCCAGAGTTAGGAGGACAGTCAGTCCCTTAGTTAGGGACACTGTCACGGCCTTAGTTAGGGACGGTATCACATCCTGACTTAGTAGTAATGTCAAGGCCTTAGTTAAGGACAGTGTCAGGGCAAGGCCTAGAACGAGCATAAGGGCCTCTGTAGGATCAGGGGCTGGGGTGCGGGCTGGGGCTGGAGCTGAGGCTAGGCCTGGGGATAGGGCTGGGGCTGGGGCTGGGCCTAGGGCTATGGACTAAGTTAGGAATAGTGTCAAGGCCTTAGTTAAGGACAGTGTCAGGGCAAGGCCAAGGAGGAGCATAAGGGGCTCTGTAGGATCAGCATCAGGGGCTGGGGCCGGGGCCGGGTCTGGAGTTGGGGCTGGGGTTGGGTTTCAGATTGGGGCTGGGGATGGAGCTGGGGCCGGGTCTGGGGCTAGGGCCTTAGTTAGGAATAGTGTCAAGGCCTTAGTTAGGGTTAGCATCAGGGCCTTCGTTAGGTATAATGTCAGGGCCTGACTTAGAAATAGTGTCAGGGCCTTAGTGAGGGACAGTCTCAGGGCCTTGGTTAGGTCGAGCGTCAGAGCCTGTTTTATGTATAATGGCAGGGCCAGAGTTGGGCGGATAGTCACGCCCTTAGTTAGGTACACTCTCTGGGCCTTAGTTAGGGACAGTATCACGGCCTAAGTTAGTAGTACCATCAAGGCCTTAGTTAAAGACACTGTCAGGTCAAGGCCTAGGAGGAACATAAGGGCCTCTGTAGGATCAGGGGCTGGGGTGTGGCCTGGGGCTGGAGCTGAGGCTAGGCCTGGGGCTGGGGCTGGGGCTGGGGCTGGGGCTGGGGCTGGGCCTAGGGCTATGGACTTAGTTAGGAATAGTGTCAAGGCCTTAGTTAAGGACAGTGTCAGGGCAAGGCCAAGGAGGAGCATAAGGGGCTCTGTAGGATCAGCATCAGGGTCTGGGGCTGGGGCTGGGGGCGGGGCCGGGGCCGGGGCTGGGACCGGGGCTGGGTTTCGGGTTGGGGCTGAGGCTGGGGCTCGGGCTCGGGCTAGGGACTTAGTTAGAAATAGTGTCAAGGCCTTAGTTAGGGTTAGCATCAGGGCCTTCGTTAGGTATAATGTCAGGGCCTGAGTTAGAAGTAGTGTCAGGGCCTTAGTGAGGGACAGTCTCAGGGCCTTGGTTAGGACGAGCGTCAGAGCCTTTTTTATGTATAATGGCAGGGCCAGAGTTAGGAGGACCGTCAGTCCCTTAGTTAGGGACACTGTCAGGGCCTTAGGTAGGGACAGTATCACAGCCTGACTTAGTAGTAATGTCAAGGCCTTAGTTAAGGACAGTGTCAGGGCAAGGCCTAGGAGGAGCATAAGGGCCTCTGTAGGATCAGGGGCTGGGGTGTGGGATGGGGCTGGAGCTGAGGCGAGTCCTGGGGCTAGGGCTAGGGCTGGGGCTGGGGCTGGGCCTAGGGCTATGGACTTAGTTAGGAATAGTGTCAAGGCCTTAGTTAAGGACAGTGTCAGGGCAAGGCCAAGGAGGAGCATAAGGGGCTCTGTAGGATCAGCATCAGGGTCTGGGCCTGGGGCTGGGGCTGGGGCTGGGTTTCGGGTTGGGGCTGGGGCTGGGGCTCGGGCTCGGGCTAGGGACTTAGTTAGGAATAGTGTCAAGGCCTTAGTTAGGGTTAGCATCAGGGCCTTCGTAAGGTATAATGTCAGGGCCTGAGTTAGAAGTAGTGTCAGGGACTTAGTGAGGCACAGTCTCAGGGCCTTGGTTAGGACGAGCGTCAGAGCCTGTTTTATGTATAATGGCAGGGCCAGAGTTGGGCGGACAGTGAGGCCCTTAGTTAGGTACACTCTCAGGGCCTTCGGGACAGTATCACGGCCTAAGTCAGTAGTACTGTCAAGGCCTTAGTTAAGGACAGTGTCAGGGCAAGGCCTAGGAGGAGCATAATGGCCTCTTAGAATCAGGGGCTGGGGCTGGGGCTAAGGCTAGGCCCTTAGTTAGGAATAGTGTCAAGGCCTTAGATAGGGTCACTGTCAGGGCCTTAGTTAGGGTTAGCATCAGAGCCT
Organism: Hyperoodon ampullatus; assembly: GCF_949752795.1. NCBI lineage: Eukaryota > Metazoa > Chordata > Mammalia > Artiodactyla > Ziphiidae > Hyperoodon > Hyperoodon ampullatus. Next base: position 61,667 of record NC_136921.1, read on the forward strand.
TCGTTAGGTATAATGGCACGGCCTGAGTTACAAGTAGTGTCAGGGCCTTAGTGAGGGACAGTGTCTGGGCCTTGGTTAGGACGAGCGTCACAGCCTTTGTTATGTATAATGGCAGGTCCAGAGTTAGGAGGAGATTTAGGCCCTTCGTTAGGGACACTGTCAGGGCCTTAGTTACGGACAGTATCACAGCCTGACTTAGTAGTAAGGTCAAGGCCTTAGTTAAGGACAGTGTCAGGGCAAGGCCTAGGAGGAGCATAAGGGCCTCTGTAGGATCAGGGGCTGGGGTGCGAGCTGGGGCTGGAGCTGAGGCTAGGCCTGGGGCTAGGGCTGGGGCTGGGGCTGGGCCTAGGGCTATGGACTTAGTTAGGAATAGTGTCAAGGCCTTAGTTAAGGACAGTGTCAGGGCAAGGCCTAGGAGGAGCATAATGGCCTCTTAGAATCAGGGGCTGGGGCTGGGGCTAAGGCTAGGCCCTTAGTTAGGAATAGTGTCAAGGCCTTAGATAGGGTCACTGTCAGGGCCTTAGTTAGGGTTAGCATCAGAGCCTTCGTTAGGTATAATGGCACGGCCTGAGTTACAAGTAGTGTCAGGGCCTTAGTGAGGGACAGTGTCTGGGCCTTGGTTAGGACGAGCGTCACAGCCTTTGTTATGTATAATGGCAGGTCCAGAGTTAGGAGGAGATTTAGACCCTTCGTTAGGGACACTGTCAGGGCCTTAGTTATGGACAGTATCACAGCGTGACTTAGTAGTAAGGTCAAGGCCTTAGTTAAGGACAGTGTCAGGGCAAGGCCTAGGAGGAGCATAAGGGCCTCTGTAGGATCAGGGGCTGGGGTGTGGGCTGGGGCTGGAGCTGAGGCTATACCTGGGGCTAGGGCGAGGGCTGGGGCTGGGGCTGGGCCTAGGGCTACGGACTTAGTTAGGAATAGTGTCAAGGCCTTAGTTAAGGACAGTGTCAGGGCAAGGCCAAGGAGGAGCATAAGGGGCTCTGTAGGATCAGCATCAGGGTCTGGGGCTGGGGCTGGGGCTGGGGCTGGGGCTGGGGCCGGGGCAGGGGCCGGGGCTGGGGCCGGGGCTGGGGCCGGGGCTGGGTTTCTGGTTGGGGCTGGGGCTGGGGCTCGGGCTCGGGCTAGGGACTTAGTTAGGAATAGTGTCAAGGCCTTAGTTAGGGTTAGCATCAGGGCCTTCATTAGGTAAAATGTCAGGGCCTGAGTTAGAAGTAGTGTTAGGGCCTTAGTGAGGGACAGTCTCAGGGCCTTGGTTAGGACGAGCGTCAGAGCCTTTTTTATGTATAATGGCAGGGCCAGAGGTAGGAGGACAGTCAGTCCCTTTGTTAGGGACACTGCCAGGGTCTTTTTTATGTATAATGGCAGGGCCAGAGTTAGGAGGACAGTCACTCCCTTAGTTAGGGACACTGTCAGGGCCTTAGTTAGGGACAGTATCACAGCCTAAGTTCGTAGTACCATCAAGGCCTTAGTTAAGGACAGTGTCAGGGCAAGGCCTAGGAGGAGCATAAGGGCCTCTGTAGGATCAGCATCAGGGGCTGGGGCTACTAGGGCTTGGGCTGGGGCTGGGGAAAGGGCTGGGGTTGGGGCTCGGGCTGGGGCTGGGGATGGAGCTGGGGCTGGGGCTGGGGCTAGGGCTAGGGCTAGGGCCATAGTTAGGAATAGTGTCAAGGCCTTAGCTAGCGTCACTGTCAGGGCCTTAGTTAGGGTTCGGATCAGAGCCTTCGTTAGGTATAATGTCAGGGCCTGAGTTAGAAGTAGTGTCAGGGCCTTAGTGAGGGACAGTCTCAGGGCCTTGGTTAGGATGAGCGTCAGAGCCTTTTTTATGTATAATGGCAGGGCCAGAGTTAGGAGGACAGTCAGTCCCTTAGTTAGGGACACTGTCACGGCCTTAGTTAGGGACGGTATCACAGCCTGACTTAGTAGTAATGTCAAGGCCTTAGTTAAGGACAGTGTCAGGGCAAGGCCTAGAACGAGCATAAGGGCCTCTGTAGGATCAGGGGCTGGGGTGCGGGCTGGGGCTGGAGCTGAGGCTAGGCCTGGGGCTAGGGCTGGGGCTGGGGCTGGGCCTAGGGCTATGGACTAAGTTAGGAATAGTGTCAAGGCCTTAGTTAAGGACAGTGTCAGGGCAAGGCCAAGGAGGAGCATAAGGGGCTCTGTAGGATCAGCATCAGGGGCTGGGGCCGGGGCTGGGGCCGGGGCCGGGTCTGGAGTTGGGGCCGGGGCTGAGTTTCAGATTGGGGCTGGGGATGGAGCTGGGGCCGGGTCTGGGGCTAGGGCCTTAGTTAGGAATAGTGTCAAGGCCTTAGTTAGGGTTAGCATCAGGGCCTTCGTTAGGTATAATGTCTGGGCCTGACTTAGAAATAGTGTCAGGGCCTTAGTGAGGGACAGTCTCAGGGCCTTGGTTAGGTCGTGCATCAGAGCCTGTTTTATGTATAATGGCAGGGCCAGAGTTGGGCGGATAGTCACGCCCTTAGTTAGGTACACTCTCTGCGCCTTAGTTAGGGACAGTATCACTGCCTAAGTTAGTAGTACCGTCAAGGCCTTAGTTAAAGACACTGTCAGGTCAAGTCCTAGGAGGAACATAAGGGCCTCTGTAGAATCAGGGGCTGGGGTGTGGCCTGGGGCTGGAGCTGAGGCTAGGCCTGGGGCTGGGGCTGGGGCTGGGGCTGGGGCTGGGCCTAGGGCTATGGACTTAGTTAGGAATAGTGTCAAGGCCTTAGTTAAGGACAGTGTCAGGGCAAGGCCAAGGAGGAGCATAAGGGGCTCTATAGGATCAGCATCAGGGTCTGGGGCTGGGGCTGGGGGCGGGGCCGGGGCCGGGGCTGGGACCGGGGCTGGGTTTCGGGTTGGGGCTGAGGCTGGGGCTCGGGCTCGGGCTAGGGACTTAGTTAGAAATAGTGTCAAGGCCTTAGTTAGGGTTAGCATCAGGGCCTTCGTTAGGTATAATGTCAGGGCCTGAGTTAGAAGTAGTGTCAGGGACTTAGTGAGGGACAGTCTCAGGGCCTTAGTTAGGACGAGCGTCAGAGCCTTTTTTATGTATAATGGCAGGGCCAGAGTTAGGAGGACCGTCAGTCCCTTAGTTAGGGACACTGTCAGGGCCTTAGTTAGGGACAGTATCACAGCCTGACTTAGTAGTAATGTCAAGGCCTTAGTTAAGGACAGTGTCAGGGCAAGGCCTAGGAGGAGCAAAAGGGCCTCTGTAGGATCAGGGGCTGGGGTGCGGGCTGGGGCTGAGGCTAGGCCTAGGGCTAGCACTAGGACTGGGGCTGGGGCTGGGCCTAGGGCTATGGACTTAGTTAGGAATAGTGTCAAGGCCTTAGTTAAGGACAGTGTCAGGGCAAGGCCAAGGAGGAGCATAAGGGGCCCTGTAGGATCAGCATCAGGGGCTGGGGCCGGGGCTGAGGCCGGGGCCGGGGCTGGGTTTCGGGTTGGGGCTGGGGCCGGGGCTGGGGTTGGGGCTAGCGCCTTAGTTAGGAATAGTGTCAAGGCCTTAGTTAGGGTTAGCATCAGGGCCTTCGTTAGGTATAATGTCAGGGCCTGAGTTAGAAGTAGTGTCAGGGACTTAGTGAGGGACTGTCTCAGGGCCTTAGTTAGGACGAGCGTCAGAGCCTTTTTTATGTATAATGGCAGGGCCAGAGTTGGGCGGATAGTCAGGCCCTTGGTTAGGTACACTCACAGGGCCTTAGTTAGGGACAGTATCACAGCCTAAGTCAGTAGTACTGTCAAGGCCTTAGTTAAAGACACTGTCAGGGCAAGGCCTAGGAGGAGCATAAGGGCCTCTGTAGGATCAGTATCAGGGGCTGGGGCTGGGGCTGAGGTACTAGGGCTTGGGCTGGGGCTGGGGAAAGGGCTGGGGTTGGGGCTGGGGCTGGGGCTGGGGCTAGGGCTGAGGCCATAGTTAGGAATAGTGTCAAGGCCTTAGTTAGCATCACTGTCAGGGCCTTAGTTAGGGTTGGGACCAGAGCCTTCGTTAGGTATAATGTCAGGGCCTGAGTTAGAAGTAGTGTCAGGGCCTTAGTGAGGGACAGTCTCAGGGCCTTGGTTAGGATGAGCGTCAGAGCCTTTTTTATGTATAATGGCAGGGCCAGAGTTAGGAGGACAGTCAGTCCCATAGTTAGGGACACTGTCAGGGCCTTAGTTAGGGATGGTATCACAGCCTGACTTAGTAGTAATGTCAAGGCCTTAGTTAAGGACAGTGTCAGGGCAAGGCCTAGAACGAGCATAAGGGCCTCTGTAGGATCAGGGGCTGGGGTGCGGGCTGGGGCTGGAGCTGAGGCTAGGCCTGGGGCTAGGGCTGGGGCTGGGGCTGGGCCTAGGGCTATGGACTTAGTTAGGAATAGTGTCAAGGCCTTAGTTAAGGACAGTGTCAGGGCAAGGCCAAGGAGGAGCATAAGGGGCTCTGTAGGATCAGCATCAGGGGCTGGGGCCGGGGCTGGGGCCGGGGCCGGGTCTGGAGTTGGGGCCGGGGTTGGGTTTCAGATTGGGGCTGGGGATGGAGCTGGGGCCGGGTCTGGGGCTAGGGCCTTAGTTAGGAATAGTGTCAAGGCCTTAGTTAGGGTTAGCATCAGGGCCTTCGTTAGGTATAATGTCAGGGCCTGAGTTAGAAATAGTGTCAGGGCCTTAGTGAGGGACAGTCTCAGGGCCTTGGTTAGGTCGAGCATCAGAGCCTGTTTTATGTATAATGGCAGGGCCAGAGTTGGGCGGATAGTCACGCCCTTAGTTAGGTACACTCTCTGGGCCTTAGTTAGGGACAGTATCACGGCCTAAGTTAGTAGTACCGTCAAGGCCTTAGTTAAAGACACTGTCAGGTCAAGGCCTAGGAGGAACATAAGGGCCTCTGTAGGATCAGGGGCTGGGGTGTGGCCTGGGGCTGGGGCTGAGGCTAGGCCTGGGGCTGGGGCTGGGGCTGGGGCTGGGCCTAGGGCTATGGACTTAGTTAGGAATAGTGTCAAGGCCTTAGTTAAGGACAGTGTCAGGGCAAGGCCAAGGAGGAGCATAAGGGGCTCTGTAGGATCAGCATCAGGGTCTGGGGCTGGGGCTGGGGGCGGGGCCGGGGCCGGGGCTGGGACCGGGGCTGGGTTTCGGGTTGGGGCTGAGGCTGGGGCTGGGGCTCGGGCTAGGGACTTAGTTAGGAATAGTGTCAAGGCCATAGTTAGGGTTAGCATCAGGGCCTTCGTTAGGTATAATGTCAGGGCCTGAGTTAGAAGTAGTGTCAGGGCCTTAGTGAGGGACAGTCTCAGGGCCTTGGTTGGGACGCGCGTCAAAGCCTTTTTAATGTATAATGGCAGGGCCAGAGTTAGGAGGACCATCAGTCCCTTAGTTAGGGACACTCTCAGGGCCTCAGTTAGGGACAGTATCACAGCCTGACTTAGTAGTACTGTCAAGGCCTTAGTTAAGGACAGTGTCAGGGCAAGGCCTAGGAGGAGCATAAGGGCCTCTGTAGGATCAGGGGCTGGGGTGTGGGATGGGGCTGGAGCTGAGGCGAGTCCTGGGGCTAGGGCTAGGGCTGGGGCTGGGGCTGGGCCTAGGGCTATGGACTTAGTTAGGAATAGTGTCAAGGCCTTAGTTAAGGACAGTGTCAGGGCAAGGCCAAGGAGGAGCATAAGGGGCTCTGTAGGATCAGCATCAGGGTCTGGGCCTGGGGCTGGGGCCGGGGCTGGGTTTCGGGTTGGGGCTGGGGCTGGGGCTCGGGCTCGGGCTAGGGACTTAGTTAGGAATAGTGTCAAGGCCTTAGTTAGGGTTAGCATCAGGGCCTTCGTTAGGTATAATGTCAGGGCCTGAGTTAGAAGTAGTGTCAGGGACTTAGTGAGGCACAGTCTCAGGGCCTTGGTTAGGACGAGCGTCAGAGCCTGTTTTATGTATAATGGCAGGGCCAGAGTTGGGCGGACAGTGAGGCCCTTAGTTAGGTACACTCTCAGGGCCTTAGTTAGGGACAGTATCACGGCCTAAGTCAGTAGTACTGTCAAGGCCTTAGTTAAGGACAGTGTCAGGGCAAGGCCTAGGAGGAGCATAATGGCCTCTTAGAATCAGGGGCTGGGGCTGGGGCTAAGGCTAGGCCCTTAGTTAGGAATAGTGTCAAGGCCTTAGATAGGGTCACTGTCAGGGCCTTAGTTAGGGTTAGCATCAGAGCCTTCGTTAGGTATAATGGCACGGCCTGAGTTACAAGTAGTGTCAGGGCCTTAGTGAGGGACAGTGTCTGGGCCTTGGTTAGGACGAGCGTCACAGCCTTTGTTATGTATAATGGCAGGTCCAGAGTTAGGAGGAGATTTAGACCCTTCGTTAGGGACACTGTCAGGGCCTTAGTTATGGACAGTATCACAGCGTGACTTAGTAGTAAGGTCAAGGCCTTAGTTAAGGACAGTGTCAGGGCAAGGCCTAGGAGGAGCATAAGGGCCTCTGTAGGATCAGGGGCTGGGGTGTGGGCTGGGGCTGGAGCTGAGGCTATACCTGGGGCTAGGGCGAGGGCTGGGGCTGGGGCTGGGCCTAGGGCTACGGACTTAGTTAGGAATAGTGTCAAGGCCTTAGTTAAGGACAGTGTCAGGGCAAGGCCAAGGAGGAGCATAAGGGGCTCTGTAGGATCAGCATCAGGGTCTGGGGCTGGGGCTGGGGCTGGGGCTGGGGCTGGGGCTGGGGCCGGGGCAGGGGCCGGGGCTGGGGCCGGGGCTGGGGCCGGGGCTGGGTTTCCGGTTGGGGCTGGGGCTGGGGCTCGGGCTCGGGCTAGGGACTTAGTTAGGAATAGTGTCAAGGCCTTAGTTAGGGTTAGCATCAGGGCCTTCATTAGGTAAAATGTCAGGGCCTGAGTTAGAAGTAGTGTTAGGGCCTTAGTGAGGGACAGTCTCAGGGCCTTGGTTAGGACGAGCGTCAGAGCCTTTTTTATGTATAATGGCAGGGCCAGAGGTAGGAGGACAGTCAGTCCCTTTGTTAGGGACACTGCCAGGGTCTTTTTTATGTATAATGGCAGGGCCAGAGTTAGGAGGACAGTCACTCCCTTAGTTAGGGACACTGTCAGGGCCTTAGTTAGGGACAGTATCACAGCCTAAGTTCGTAGTACCATCAAGGCCTTAGTTAAGGACAGTGTCAGGGCAAGGCCTAGGAGGAGCATAAGGGCCTCTGTAGGATCAGCATCAGGGGCTGGGGCTACTAGGGCTTGGGCTGGGGCTGGGGAAAGGGCTGGGGTTGGGGCTCGGGCTGGGGCTGGGGATGGAGCTGGGGCTGGGGCTGGGGCTAGGGCTAGGGCTAGGGCCATAGTTAGGAATAGTGTCAAGGCCTTAGCTAGCGTCACTGTCAGGGCCTTAGTTAGGGTTCGGATCAGAGCCTTCGTTAGGTATAATGTCAGGGCCTGAGTTAGAAGTAGTGTCAGGGCCTTAGTGAGGGACAGTCTCAGGGCCTTGGTTAGGATGAGCGTCAGAGCCTTTTTTATGTATAATGGCAGGGCCAGAGTTAGGAGGACAGTCAGTCCCTTAGTAAGGGACACTGTCAGGGCCTTAGTTAGGGACGGTATCACAGTCTGACTTAGTAGTAATGTCAAGGCCTTAGTTAAGGACAGTGTCAGGGCAAGGCCTAGAACGAGCATAAGGGCCTCTGTAGGATCAGGGGCTGGGGTGCGGGCTGGGGCTGGAGCTGAGGCTAGGCCTGGGGCTAGGGCTGGGGCTGGGGCTGGGCCTAGGGCTATGGACTAAGTTAGGAATAGTGTCAAGGCCTTAGTTAAGGACAGTGTCAGGGCAAGGCCAAGGAGGAGCATAAGGGGCTCTGTAGGATCAGCATCAGGGGCTGGGGCCGGGGCTGGGGCCGGGGCCGGGTCTGGAGTTGGGGCCGGGGCTGAGTTTCAGATTGGGGCTGGGGATGGAGCTGGGGCCGGGTCTGGGGCTAGGGCCTTAGTTAGGAATAGTGTCAAGGCCTTAGTTAGGGTTAGCATCAGGGCCTTCGTTAGGTATAATGTCTGGGCCTGACTTAGAAATAGTGTCAGGGCCTTAGTGAGGGACAGTCTCAGGGCCTTGGTTAGGTCGTGCATCAGAGCCTGTTTTATGTATAATGGCAGGGCCAGAGTTGGGCGGATAGTCACGCCCTTAGTTAGGTACACTCTCTGCGCCTTAGTTAGGGACAGTATCACTGCCTAAGTTAGTAGTACCGTCAAGGCCTTAGTTAAAGACACTGTCAGGTCAAGTCCTAGGAGGAACATAAGGGCCTCTGTAGGATCAGGGGCTGGGGTGTGGCCTGGGGCTGGAGCTGAGGCTAGGCCTGGGGCTGGGGCTGGGGCTGGGGCTGGGGCTGGGCCTAGGGCTATGGACTTAGTTAGGAATAGTGTCAAGGCCTTAGTTAAGGACAGTGTCAGGGCAAGGCCAAGGAGGAGCATAAGGGGCTCTGTAGGATCAGCATCAGGGTCTGGGGCTGGGGCTGGGGGCGGGGCCGGGGCCGGGGCTGGGACCGGGGCTGGGTTTCGGGTTGGGGCTGAGGCTGGGGCTCGGGCTCGGGCTAGGGACTTAGTTAGAAATAGTGTCAAGGCCTTAGTTAGGGTTAGCATCAGGGCCTTCGTTAGGTATAATGTCAGGGCCTGAGTTAGAAGTAGTGTCAGGGCCTTAGTGAGGGACAGTCTCAGGGCCTTGGTTAGGACGAGCGTCAGAGCCTTTTTTATGTATAATGGCAGGGCCAGAGTTAGGAGGACCGTCAGTCCCTTAGTTAGGGACACTGTCAGGGCCTTAGGTAGGGACAGTATCACAGCCTGACTTAGTAGTAATGTCAAGGCCTTAGTTAAGGACAGTGTCAGGGCAAGGCCTAGGAGGAGCAAAAGGGCCTCTGTAGGATCAGGGGCTGGGGTGCGGGCTGGGGCTGAGGCTAGGCCTAGGGCTAGCACTAGGACTGGGGCTGGGGCTGGGCCTAGGGCTATGGACTTAGTTAGGAATAGTGTCAAGGCCTTAGTTAAGGACAGTGTCAGGGCAAGGCCAAGGAGGAGCATAAGGGGCCCTGTAGGATCAGCATCAGGGGCTGGGGCCGGGACTGAGGCCGGGGCCGGGGCTGGGTTTCGGGTTGGGGCTGGGGCCGGGGCTGGGGTTGGGGCTAGCGCCTTAGTTAGGAATAGTGTCAAGGCCTTAGTTAGGGTTAGCATCAGGGCCTTCGTTAGGTATAATGTCAGGGCCTGAGTTAGAAGTAGTGTCAGGGACTTAGTGAGGGACTGTCTCAGGGCCTTAGTTAGGACGAGCGTCAGAGCCTTTTTTATGTATAATGGCAGGGCCAGAGTTGGGCGGATAGTCAGGCCCTTAGTTAGGTACACTCACAGGGCCTTAGTTAGGGACAGTATCACAGCCTAAGTCAGTAGTACTGTCAAGGCCTTAGTTAAAGACACTGTCAGGGCAAGGCCTAGGAGGAGCATAAGGGCCTCTGTAGGATCAGTATCAGGGGCTGGGGCTGGGGCTGAGGTACTAGGGCTTGGGCTGGGGCTGGGGAAAGGGCTGGGGTTGGGGCTGGGGCTGGGGCTGGGGCTAGGGCTGAGGCCATAGTTAGGAATAGTGTCAAGGCCTTAGTTAGCATCACTGTCAGGGCCTTAGTTAGGGTTGGGACCAGAGCCTTCGTTAGGTATAATGTCAGGGCCTGAGTTAGAAGTAGTGTCAGGGCCTTAGTGAGGGACAGTCTCAGGGCCTTGGTTAGGATGAGCGTCAGAGCCTTTTTTATGTATAATGGCAGGGCCAGAGTTAGGAGGACAGTCAGTCCCTTAGTTAGGGACACTGTCAGGGCCTTAGTTAGGGATGGTATCACAGCCTGACTTAGTAGTAATGTCAAGGCCTTAGTTAAGGACAGTGTCAGGGCAAGGCCTAGAACGAGCATAAGGGCCTCTGTAGGATCAGGGGCTGGGGTGCGGGCTGGGGCTGGAGCTGAGGCTAGGCCTGGGGCTAGGGCTGGGGCTGGGGCAGGGCCTAGGGCTATGGACTTAGTTAGGAATAGTGTCAAGGCCTTAGTTAAGGACAGTGTCAGGGCAAGGCCAAGGAGGAGCATAAGGGGCTCTGTAGGATCAGCATCAGGGGCTGGGGCCGGGGCTGGGGCCGGGGCCGGGTCTGGAGTTGGGGCCGGGGTTGGGTTTCAGATTGGGGCTGGGGATGGAGCTGGGGCCGGGTCTGGGGCTAGGGCCTTAGTTAGGAATAGTGTCAAGGCCTTAGTTAGGGTTAGCATCAGGGCCTTCGTTAGGTATCATGTCAGGGCCTGACTTAGAAATAGTGTCAGGGCCTTAGTGAGGGACAGTCTCAGGGCCTTGGTTAGGTCGAGCATCAGAGCCTGTTTTATGTATAATGGCAGGGCCAGAGTTGGGCGGATAGTCACGCCCTTAGTTAGGTACACTCTCTGGGCCTTAGTTAGGGACAGTATCACGGCCTAAGTTAGTAGTACCGTCAAGGCCTTAGTTAAAGACACTGTCAGGTCAAGGCCTAGGAGGAACATAAGGGCCTCTGTAGGATCAGGTGCTGGGGTGTGGCCTGGGGCTGGGGCTGGGGATGGGGCTGGGCCTAGGGCTATGGACTTAGTTAGGAATAGTGTCAAGGCCTTAGTTAAGGACAGTGTCAGGGCAAGGCCAAGGAGGAGCATAAGGGGCTCTGTAGGATCAGCATCAGGGTCTGGGGCTGGGGCTGGGGGCGGGGCCGGGGCCGGGGCTGGGACCGGGGCTGGGTTTCGGGTTGGGGCTGAGGCTGGGGCTGGGGCTCGGGCTAGGGACTTAGTTAGGAATAGTGTCAAGGCCTTAGTTAGGGTTAGCATCAGGGCCTTCGTTAGGTATAATGTCAGGGCCTGAGTTAGAAGTAGTGTCAGGGCCTTAGTGAGGGACAGTCTCAGGGCCTTGGTTGGGACGAGCGTCAAAGCCTTTTTTATGTATAATGGCAGGGCCAGAGTTAGGAGGACCGTCAGTCCCTTAGTTAGGGACACTGTCAGGGCCTCAGTTAGGGACAGTATCACAGCCTGACTTAGTAGTAATGTCAAGGCCTTAGTTAAGGACAGTGTCAGGGCAAGGCCTAGGAGGAGCATAAGGGCCTCTGTAGGATCAGGGGCTGGGGTGTGGGATGGGGCTGGAGCTGAGGCGAGTCCTGGGGCTAGGGCTAGGGCTGGGGCTGGGGCTGGGCCTAGGGCTATGGACTTAGTTAGGAATAGTGTCAAGGCCTTAGTTAAGGACAGTGTCAGGGCAAGGCCAAGGAGGAGCATAAGGGGCTCTGTAGGATCAGCATCAGGGTCTGGGCCTGGGGCTGGGGCCGGGGCTGGGTTTCGGGTTGGGGCTGGGGCTGAGGCACGGGCTCGGGCTAGGGACTTAGTTAGGAATAGTGTCAAGGCCTTAGTTAGGGTTAGCATCAGGGCCTTCGTTAGGTATAATGTCAGGGCCTGAGTTAGAAGTAGTGTCAGGGACTTAGTGAGGCACAGTCTCAGGGCCTTGGTTAGGACGAGCGTCAGAGCCTGTTTTATGTATAATGGCAGGGCCAGAGTTGGGCGGACAGTGAGGCCCTTAGTTAGGTACACTCTCAGGGCCTTAGTTAGGGACAGTATCACGGCCTAAGTCAGTAGTACTGTCAAGGCCTTAGTTAAGGACAGTGTCAGGGCAAGGCCTAGGAGGAGCATAATGGCCTCTTAGAATCAGGGGCTGGGGCTGGGGCTAAGGCTAGGCCCTTAGTTAGGAATAGTGTCAAGGCCTTAGATAGGGTCACTGTCAGGGCCTTAGTTAGGGTTAGCATCAGAGCCTTCGTTAGGTATAATGGCACGGCCTGAGTTACAAGTAGTGTCAGGGCCTTAGTGAGGGACAGTGTCTGGGCCTTGGTTAGGACGAGCGTCACAGCCTTTGTTATGTATAATGGCAGGTCCAGAGTTAGGAGGAGATTTAGGCCCTTCGTTAGGGACACTGTCAGGGCCTTAGTTACGGACAGTATCACAGCCTGACTTAGTAGTAAGGTCAAGGCCTTAGTTAAGGACAGTGTCAGGGCAAGGCCTAGGAGGAGCATAAGGGCCTCTGTAGGATCAGGGGCTGGGGTGTGGGCTGGGGCTGGAGCTGAGGCTATACCTGGGGCTAGGGCGAGGGCTGGGGCTGGGGCTGGGCCTAGGGCTACGGACTTAGTTAGGAATAGTGTCAAGGCCTTAGTTAAGGACAGTGTCAGGGCAAGGCCAAGGAGGAGCATAAGGGGCTCTGTAGGATCAGCATCAGGGTCTGGGGCTGGGGCTGGGGCTGGGGCTGGGGCCGGGGCAGGGGCCGGGGCTGGGGCCGGGGCTGGGTTTCCGGTTGGGGCTGGGGCTGGGGCTCGGGCTCGGGCTAGGGACTTAGTTAGGAATAGTGTTAAGGCCTTAGTTAGGGTTAGCATCAGGGCCTTCATTAGGTAAAATGTCAGGGCCTGAGTTAGAAGTAGTGTTAGGGCCTTAGTGAGGCACAGTCTCAGGGCCTTGGTTAGGACGAGCGTCAGAGCCTTTTTTATGTATAATGGCAGGGCCAGAGTTAGGAGGACAGTCAGTCCCTTTGTTAGGGACACAGCCAGGGCCTTTTTTATGTATAATGGCAGGGCCAGAGTTAGGAGGACAGTCACTCCCTTAGTTAGGGACACTGTCAGGGCCTTAGTTAGGGACAGTATCACAGCCTAAGTTCGTAGTACCATCAAGGCCTTAGTTAAGGACAGTGTCAGGGCAAGGCCTAGGAGGAGCATAAGGGCCTCTGTAGGATCAGTATCAGGGGCTGGGGCTACTAGGGCTTGGGCTGGGGCTGGGGAAAGGGCTGGGGTTGGGGCTCGGGCTGGGGCTGGGGATGGAGCTGGGGCTGGGGCTGGGGCTAGGGCTAGGGCTAGGGCCATAGTTAGGAATAGTGTCAAGGCCTTAGCTAGCGTCACTGTCAGGGCCTTAGTTAGGGTTCGGATCAGAGCCTTCGTTAGGTATAATGTCAGGGCCTGAGTTAGAAGTAGTGTCAGGGCCTTAGTGAGGGACAGTCTCAGGGCCTTGGTTAGGATGAGCGTCAGAGCCTTTTTTATGTATAATGGCAGGGCCAGAGTTAGGAGGACAGTCAGTCCCTTAGTTAGGGACACTGTCACGGCCTTAGTTAGGGACGGTATCACAGCCTGACTTAGTAGTAATGTCAAGGCCTTAGTTAAGGACAGTGTCAGGGCAAGGCCTAGAACGAGCATAAGGGCCTCTGTAGGATCAGGGGCTGGGGTGCGGGCTGGGGCTGGAGCTGAGGCTAGGCCTGGGGCTAGGGCTGGGGCTGGGGCTGGGCCTAGGGCTATGGACTAAGTTAGGAATAGTGTCAAGGCCTTAGTTAAGGACAGTGTCAGGGCAAGGCCAAGGAGGAGCATAAGGGGCTCTGTAGGATCAGCATCAGGGGCTGGGGCCGGGGCTGGGGCCGGGGCCGGGTCTGGAGTTGGGGCTGGGGTTGGGTTTCAGATTGGGGCTGGGGATGGAGCTGGGGCCGGGTCTGGGGCTAGGGCCTTAGTTAGGAATAGTGTCAAGGCCTTAGTTAGGGTTAGCATCAGGGCCTTCGTTAGGTATAATGTCAGGGCCTGACTTAGAAATAGTGTCAGGGCCTTAGTGAGGGACAGTCTCAGGGCCTTGGTTAGGTCGAGCGTCAGAGCCTGTTTTATGTATAATGGCAGGGCCAGAGTTGGGCGGATAGTCACGCCCTTAGTTAGGTACACTCTCTGGGCCTTAGTTAGGGACAGTATCACGGCCTAAGTTAGTAGTACCATCAAGGCCTTAGTTAAAGACACTGTCAGGTCAAGGCCTAGGAGGAACATAAGGGCCTCTGTAGGATCAGGGGCTGGGGTGTGGCCTGGGGCTGGAGCTGAGGCTAGGCCTGGGGCTGGGGCTGGGGCTGGGGCTGGGGCTGGGGCTGGGCCTAGGGCTATGGACTTAGTTAGGAATAGTGTCAAGGCCTTAGTTAAGGACAGTGTCAGGGCAAGGCCAAGGAGGAGCATAAGGGGCTCTGTAGGATCAGCATCAGGGTCTGGGGCTGGGGCTGGGGGCGGGGCCGGGGCCGGGGCTGGGACCGGGGCTGGGTTTCGGGTTGGGGCTGAGGCCGGGGCTCGGGCTCGGGCTAGGGACTTAGTTAGAAATAGTGTCAAGGCCTTAGTTAGGGTTAGCATCAGGGCCTTCGTTAGGTATAATGTCAGGGCCTGAGTTAGAAGTAGTGTCAGGGCCTTAGTGAGGGACAGTCTCAGGGCCTTGGTTAGGACGAGCGTCAGAGCCTTTTTTATGTATAATGGCAGGGCCAGAGTTAGGAGGACCGTCAGTCCCTTAGTTAGGGACACTGTCAGGGCCTTAGGTAGGGACAGTATCACAGCCTGACTTAGTAGTAATGTCAAGGCCTTAGTTAAGGACAGTGTCAGGGCAAGGCCTAGGAGGAGCATAAGGGCCTCTGTAGGATCAGGGGCTGGGGTGTGGGATGGGGCTGGAGCTGAGGCGAGTCCTGGGGCTAGGGCTAGGGCTGGGGCTGGGGCTGGGCCTAGGGCTATGGACTTAGTTAGGAATAGTGTCAAGGCCTTAGTTAAGGACAGTGTCAGGGCAAGGCCAAGGAGGAGCATAAGGGGCTCTGTAGGATCAGCATCAGGGTCTGGGCCTGGGGCTGGGGCTGGGGCTGGGTTTCGGGTTGGGGCTGGGGCTGGGGCTCGGGCTCGGGCTAGGGACTTAGTTAGGAATAGTGTCAAGGCCTTAGTTAGGGTTAGCATCAGGGCCTTCGTAAGGTATAATGTCAGGGCCTGAGTTAGAAGTAGTGTCAGGGACTTAGTGAGGCACAGTCTCAGGGCCTTGGTTAGGACGAGCGTCAGAGCCTGTTTTATGTATAATGGCAGGGCCAGAGTTGGGCGGACAGTGAGGCCCTTCGTTAGGTACACTCTCAGGGCCTTCGGGACAGTATCACGGCCTAAGTCAGTAGTACTGTCAAGGCCTTAGTTAAGGACAGTGTCAGGGCAAGGCCTAGGAGGAGCATAATGGCCTCTTAGAATCAGGGGCTGGGGCTGGGGCTAAGGCTAGGCCCTTAGTTAGGAATAGTGTCAAGGCCTTAGATAGGGTCACTGTCAGGGCCTTAGTTAGGGTTAGCATCAGAGCCTTCGTTAGGTATAATGGCACGGCCTGAGTTACAAGTAGTGTCAGGGCCTTAGTGAGGGACAGTGTCTGGGCCTTGGTTAGGACGAGCGTCACAGCCTTTGTTATGTATAATGGCAGGTCCAGAGTTAGGAGGAGATTTAGGCCCTTCGTTAGGGACACTGTCAGGGCCTTAGTTACGGACAGTATCACAGCCTGACTTAGTAGTAAGGTCAAGGCCTTAGTTAAGGACAGTGTCAGGGCAAGGCCTAGGAGGAGCATAAGGGCCTCTGTAGGATCAGCATCAGGGGCTGGGGCTGGGGCTGAGGTACAAGGGCTGGGGCTGGGGAAAGGGCTGGGGTTGGGGCTGGGGCTGGGGCTGGGGCTAGGGTTGGGGCCATAGTTAGGAATAGTGTCAAGGACTTAGTTAGTGTCACTGTCAGGGCCTTAGTTAGGGTTGGCATCAGAGCCTTCATTAGGTATAAGGTCAGGGCCTGAGTTAGAAGTAGTGTCAGGGCCTTAGTGAGGGACAGTGTCAGGGACTTGGTTAGGACGAGCGTCAGAGCCTTTTTTTGTATAATGGCAGGGTCAGAGTTAGGAGGACAGTCAGTCCCTTAGTTAGGGACACTGTCAGGGCCTTAGTTAGGGACGGTATCACAGCCTGACTTAGTAGTAATGTCAAGGCCTTAGTTAAGGACAGTGTCAGGGCAAGGCCTAGAACGAGCATAAGGGCCTCTGTAGGATCAGGGGCTGGGGTGCGAGCTGGGGCTGGAGCTGAGGCTAGGCCTGGGGCTAGGGCGAGGGCTGGGGCTGGGGCTGGGCCTAGGGCTACGGACTTAGTTAGGAATAGTGTCAAGGCCTTAGTTAAGGACAGTGTCAGGGCAAGGCCAAGGAGGAGCATAAGGGGCTCTGTAGGATCAGCATCAGGGTCTGGGGCTGGGGCTGGGGCTGGGGCTGGGGCTGGGGCTGGGGCCGGGGCAGGGGCCGGGGCTGGGGACGGGGCTGGGGCCGGGGCTGGGTTTCCGGTTGGGGCTGGGGCTGGGGCTCGGGCTCGGGCTAGGGACTTAGTTAGGAATAGTGTCAAGGCCTTAGTTAGGGTTAGCATCAGGGCCTTCATTAGGTAAAATGTCAGGGCCTGAGTTAGAAGTAGTGTTAGGGCCTTAGTGAGGGACAGTCTCAGGGCCTTGGTTAGGACGAGCGTCAGAGCCTTTTTTATGTATAATGGCAGGGCCAGAGTTAGGAGGACAGTCAGTCCCTTAGTTAGGGACACTGTCAGGGCCTCAGTTAGGGACAATATCACAGCCTGACTTAGTAGTAATGTCAAGGCCTTAGTTAAGGACAGTGTCAGGGCAAGGCCTAGGAGGAGCATAAGGGCCTCTGTAGGATCAGCATCAGGGGCTGGGGCTACTAGGGCTTGGGCTGAGGCTGGGGAAAGGGCTGGGGTTGGGGCTCGGGCTGGGGCTGGGGATGGAGCTGGGGCTGGGGCTGGGGCTGGGGCTGGGGCTAGGGCTAGGGGTAGGGCCATAGTTAGGAATAGTGTCAAGGCCTTAGCTAGCGTCACTGTCAGGGCCTTAGTTAGGGTTGGGATCAGAGCCTTCGTTAGGTATAATGTCAGGGCCTGAGTTAGAAGTAGTGTCAGGGACTTAGTGAGGGACAGTCTCAGGGCCTTGGTTAGGATGAGCGTCAGAGCCTTTTTTATATATAATGGCAGGGCCAGAGTTAGGAGGACAGTCAGTCCCTTAGTTAGGGACACTGTCAGGGCCTTAGTTAGGGACAGTATCACAGCCTGACTTAGTAGTAATGTCAAGGCCTTAGTTAAGGACAGTGTCAGGGCAAGGCCTAGAACGAGCATAAGGGCCTCTGTAGGATCAGGGGCTGGGGCTGGGGCTAAGGCTAGGCCCTTAGTTAGGAATAGTGTCAAGGCCTTAGATAGGGTCACTGTCAGGGCCTTAGTTAGGGTTAGCATCAGAGCCTTCGTTAGGTATAATGGCACGGCCTGAGTTACAAGTAGTGTCAGGGCCTTAGTGAGGGACAGTGTCTGGGCCTTGGTTAGGACGAGCGTCACAGCCTTTGTTATGTATAATGGCAGGTCCAGAGTTAGGAGGAGATTTAGACCCTTCGTTAGGGACACTGTCAGGGCCTTAGTTATGGACAGTATCACAGCGTGACTTAGTAGTAAGGTCAAGGCCTTAGTTAAGGACAGTGTCAGGGCAAGGCCTAGGAGGAGCATAAGGGCCTCTGTAGGATCAGGGGCTGGGGTGTGGGCTGGGGCTGGAGCTGAGGCTATACCTGGGGCTAGGGCGAGGGCTGGGGCTGGGGCTGGGCCTAGGGCTACGGACTTAGTTAGGAATAGTGTCAAGGCCTTAGTTAAGGACAGTGTCAGGGCAAGGCCAAGGAGGAGCATAAGGGGCTCTGTAGGATCAGCATCAGGGGCTGGGGCTGGGGCTGGGGCTGGGGCCGGGGCTGGGGCCGGGGCTGGGTTTCCGGTTGGGGCAGGGGCTGGGGCTCGGGCTCGGGCTAGGGACTTAGTTAGGAATAGTGTCAAGGCCTTAGTTAGGGTTAGCATCAGGGCCTTCATTAGGTAAAATGTCAGGGCCTGAGTTAGAAGTAGTGTTAGGGCCTTAGTGAGGGACAGTCTCAGGGCCTTGGTTAGGACGAGCGTCAGAGCCTTTTTTATGTATAATGGCAGGGCCAGAGTTAGGAGGACAGTCAGTCCCTTAGTTAGGGACACTGTCAGGGCCTTAGTTAGGGACAGTATCACAGCCTAAGTTCGTAGTACCAGCAAGGCCTTAGTTAAGGACAGTGTCAGGGCAAGGCCTAGGAGGAGCATAAGGGCCTCTGTAGGATCAGCATCAGGGGCTGGGGCTACTAGGGCTTGGGCTGGGGCTGGGGAAAGGGCTGGGGTTGGGGCTCGGGGTGGGGCTGGGGATGGAGCTGGGGCTGGGGCTGGGGCTGGGGCTGGGGCTAGGGCTAGGGGTAGGGCCATAGTTAGGAATAGTGTCAAGGCCTTAGCTAGCGTCACTGTCAGGGCCTTAGTTAGGGTTGGGATCAAAGCCTTCGTTAGGTATAATGTCAGGGCCTGAGTTAGAAGTAGTGTCAGGGACTTAGTGAGGCACAGTCTCAGGGCCTTGGTTAGGACGAGCGTCAGAGCCTTTTTTATGTATAATGGCAGGGCCAGAGTTAGGAGGACAGTCAGTCCCTTTGTTAGGGACACAGCCAGGGCCTTTTTTATGTATAATGGCAGGGCCAGAGTTAGGAGGACAGTCAATCCCTTAGTTAGGGACACTGTCAGGGCCTTAGTTAGGGACAGTATCACAGCCTAAGTTCGTAGTACCATCAAGGCCTTAGTTAAGGACAGTGTCAGGGCAAGGCCTAGGAGGAGCATAAGGGCCTCTGTAGGATCAGCATCAGGGGCTGGGGCTACTAGGGCTTGGGCTGGGGCTGGGGAAAGGGCTGGGGTTGGGGCTCGGGCTGGGGCTGGGGATGGAGCTGGGGCTGGGCCTGGGGCTGGGGCTAGGGCTAGGGCTAGGGCCATAGTTAGGAATAGTGTCAAGGCCTTAGCTAGCGTCACTGTCAGGGCCTTAGTTAGGGTTGGGATCAGAGCCTTCGTTAGGTATAATGTCAGGGCCTGAGTTAGAAGTAGTGTCAGGGCCTTAGTGAGGGACAGTCTCAGGGCCTTGGTTAGGATGAGCGTCAGAGCCTTTTTTATGTATAATGGCAGGGCCAGAGTTAGGAGGACAGTCAGTCCCTTAGTTAGGGACACTGTCAGGGCCTTAGTTAGGGATGGTATCACAGCCTGACTTAGTAGTAATGTCAAGGCCTTAGTTAAGGACAGTGTCAGGGCAAGGCCTAGGAGGAGCATAAGGGCCTCTGTAGGATCAGGGGCTGGGGTGTGGGATGGGGCTGGAGCTGAGGCGAGTCCTGGGGCTAGGGCTAGGGCTGGGGCTGGGGCTGGGCCTAGGGCTATGGACTTAGTTAGGAATAGTGTCAAGGCCTTAGTTAAGGACAGTGTCAGGGCAAGGCCAAGGAGGAGCATAAGGGGCTCTGTAGGATCAGCATCAGGGTCTGGGCCTGGGGCTGGGGCCGGGGCTGGGTTTCGGGTTAGGGCTGGGGCTGGGGCAGGGGCTCGGGCTAGGGACTTAGTTAGGAATAGTGTCAAGGCCTTAGTTAGGGTTAGCATCAGGGCCTTCGTTAGGTATAATGTCAGGGCCTGAGTTAGAAGTAGTGTCAGGGACTTAGTGAGGGACAGTCTCAGGGCCTTGGTTAGGACGAGCGTCAGAGCCTGTTTTATGTATAATGGCAGGGCCAGAGTTGGGCGGACAGTGAGGCCCTTAGTTAGGTACACTCTCAGGGCCTTAGTTAGGGACAGTATCACGGCCTAAGTCAGTAGTACTGTCAAGGCCTTAGTTAAGGACAGTGTCAGGGCAAGGCCTAGGGGGAGCATAATGGCCTCTTAGAATCAGGGGCTGGGGCTGGGGCTAAGGCTAGGCCCTTAGTTAGGAATAGTGTCAAGGCCTTAGATAGGGTCACTGTCAGGGCCTTAGTTAGGGTTAGCATCAGAGCCTTCGTTAGGTATAATGGCACGGCCTGAGTTACAAGTAGTGTCAGGGCCTTAGTGAGGGACAGTGTCTGGGCCTTGGTTAGGACGAGCGTCACAGCCTTTGTTATGTATAATGGCAGGTCCAGAGTTAGGAGGAGATTTAGGCCCTTCGTTAGGGACACTGTCAGGGCCTTAGTTACGGACAGTATCACAGCCTGACTTAGTAGTAAGGTCAAGGCCTTAGTTAAGGACAGTGTCAGGGCAAGGCCTAGGAGGAGCATAAGGGCCTCTGTAGGATCAGGGGCTGGGGTGTGGGCTGGGGCTGGAGCTGAGGCTATACCTGGGGCTAGGGCGAGGGCTGGGGCTGGGGCTGGGCCTAGGGCTACGGACTTAGTTAGGAATAGTGTCAAGGCCTTAGTTAAGGACAGTGTCAGGGCAAGGCCAAGGAGGAGCATAAGGGGCTCTGTAGGATCAGCATCAGGGTCTGGGGCTGGGGCTGGGGCTGGGGCTGGGGCCGGGGCAGGGGCCGGGGCTGGGGCCGGGGCTGGGTTTCCGGTTGGGGCTGGGGCTGGGGCTCGGGCTCGGGCTAGGGACTTAGTTAGGAATAGTGTCAAGGCCTTAGTTAGGGTTAGCATCAGGGCCTTCATTAGGTAAAATGTCAGGGCCTGAGTTAGAAGTAGTGTTAGGGCCTTAGTGAGGCACAGTCTCAGGGCCTTGGTTAGGACGAGCGTCAGAGCCTTTTTTATGTATAATGGCAGGGCCAGAGTTAGGAGGACAGTCAGTCCCTTTGTTAGGGACACAGCCAGGGCCTTTTTTATGTATAATGGCAGGGCCAGAGTTAGGAGGACAGTCACTCCCTTAGTTAGGGACACTGTCAGGGCCTTAGTTAGGGACAGTATCACAGCCTAAGTTCGTAGTACCATCAAGGCCTTAGTTAAGGACAGTGTCAGGGCAAGGCCTAGGAGGAGCATAAGGGCCTCTGTAGGATCAGTATCAGGGGCTGGGGCTACTAGGGCTTGCGCTGGGGCTGGGGAAAGGGCTGGGGTTGGGGCTCGGGCTGGGGCTGGGGATGGAGCTGGGGCTGGGGCTGGGGCTAGGGCTAGGGCTAGGGCCATAGTTAGGAAGAGTGTCAAGGCCTTAGCTAGCGTCACTGTCAGGGCCTTAGTTAGGGTTCGGATCAGAGCCTTCGTTAGGTATAATGTCAGGGCCTGAGTTAGAAGTAGTGTCAGGGCCTTAGTGAGGGACAGTCTCAGGGCCTTGGTTAGGATGAGTGTCAGAGCCTTTTTTATGTATAATGGCAGGGCCAGAGTTAGGAGGACAGTCAGTCCCTTAGTTAGGGACACTGTCACGGCCTTAGTTAGGGACGGTATCACAGCCTGACTTAGTAGTAATGTCAAGGCCTTAGTTAAGGACAGTGTCAGGGCAAGGCCTAGAACGAGCATAAGGGCCTCTGTAGGATCAGGGGCTGGGGTGCGGGCTGGGGCTGGAGCTGAGGCTAGGCCTGGGGCTAGGGCTGGGGCTGGGGCTGGGCCTAGGGCTATGGACTAAGTTAGGAATAGTGTCAAGGCCTTAGTTAAGGACAGTGTCAGGGCAAGGCCAAGGAGGAGCATAAGGGGCTCTGTAGGATCAGCATCAGGGGCTGGGGCCGGGGCTGGGGCCGGGGCCGGGTCTGGAGTTGGGGCCGCGGCTGAGTTTCAGATTGGGGCTGGGGATGGAGCTGGGGCCGGGTCTGGGGCTAGGGCCTTAGTTAGGAATAGTGTCAAGGCCTTAGTTAGGGTTAGCATCAGGGCCTTCGTTAGGTATAATGTCAGGGCCTGAGTTAGAAATAGTGTCAGGGCCTTAGTGAGGGACAGTCTCAGGGCCTTGGTTAGGTCGAGCGTCAGAGCCTGTTTTATGTATAATGGCAGGGCCAGAGTTGGGCGGATAGTCACGCCCTTAGTTAGGTACACTCTCTGGGCCTTAGTTAGGGACAGTATCACGGCCTAAGTTAGTAGTACCGTCAAGGCCTTAGTTAAAGACACTGTCAGGTCAAGGCCTAGGAGGAACATAAGGGCCTCTGTAGGATCAGGGGCTGGGGTGTGGCCTGGGGCTGGAGCTGAGGCTAGGCCTGGGGCTGGGGCTGGGGCTGGGGCTGGGGCTGGGCCTAGGGCTATGGACTTAGTTAGGAATAGTGTCAAGGCCTTAGTTAAGGACAGTGTCAGGGCAAGGCCAAGGAGGAGCATAAGGGGCTCTGTAGGATCAGCATCAGGGTCTGGGGCTGGGGCTGGGGGCGGGGCCGGGGCCGGGGCTGGGACCGGGGCTGGGTTTCGGGTTGGGGCTGAGGCTGGGGCTCGGGCTCGGGCTAGGGACTTAGTTAGGAATAGTGTCAAGGCCTTAGTTAGGGTTAGCATCAGGGCCTTCATTAGGTAAAATGTCAGGGCCTGAGTTAGAAGTAGTGTTAGGGCCTTAGTGAGGCACAGTCTCAGGGCCTTGGTTAGGACGAGCGTCAGAGCCTTTTTTATGTATAATGGCAGGGCCAGAGTTAGGAGGACAGTCAGTCCCTTTGTTAGGGACACTGCCAGGGCCTTTTTTATGTATAATGGCAGGGCCAGAGTTAGGAGGACAGTCACTCCCTTAGTTAGGGACACTGTCAGGGCCTTAGTTAGGGACAGTATCACAGCCTAAGTTCGTAGTACCATCAAGGCCTTAGTTAAGGACAGTGTCAGGGCAAGGCCTAGGAGGAGCATAAGGGCCTCTGTAGGATCAGCATCAGGGGCTGGGGCTACTAGGGCTTGGGCTGGGGCTGGGGAAAGGGCTGGGGTTGGGGCTCGGGCTGGGGCTGGGGATGGAGCTGGGGCTGGGGCTGGGGCTGGGGCTAGGGCTAGGGCTAGGGCCATAGTTAGGAATAGTGTCAAGGCCTTAGCTAGCGTCACTGTCAGGGCCTTAGTTAGGGTTGGGATCAGAGCCTTCGTTAGGTATAATGTCAGGGCCTGAGTTAGAAGTAGTGTCAGGGCCTTAGTGAGGGACAGTCTCAGGGCCTTGGTTAGGATGAGCGTCAGAGCCTTTTTTATGTATAATGGCAGGGCCAGAGTTAGGAGGACAGTCAGTCCCTTAGTTAGGGACACTGTCAGGGCCTTAGTTAGGGATGGTATCACAGCCTGACTTAGTAGTAATGTCAAGGCCTTAGTTAAGGACAGTGTCAGGGCAAGGCCTAGAACGAGCATAAGGGCCTCTGTAGGATCAGGGGCTGGGGTGCGGGCTGGGGCTGGAGCTGAGGCTAGGCCTGGGGCTAGGGCTGGGGCTGGGGCTGGGCCTAGGGCTATGGACTTAGTTAGGAATAGTGTCAAGGCCTTAGTTAAGGACAGTGTCAGGGCAAGGCCAAGGAGGAGCATAAGGGGCTCTGTAGGATCAGCATCAGGGGCTGGGGCCGGGGCTGGGGCCGGGGCCGGGTCTGGAGTTGGGGCCGGGGTTGGGTTTCAGATTGGGGCTGGGGATGGAGCTGGGGCCGGGTCTGGGGCTAGGGCCTTAGTTGGGAATAGTGTCAAGGCCTTAGTTAGGGTTAGCATCAGGGCCTTCGTTAGGTATAATGTCAGGGCCTGACTTAGAAATAGTGTCAGGGCCTTAGTGAGGGACAGTCTCAGGGCCTTGGTTAGGACGAGCGTCAGAGCCTTTTTTATGTATAATGGCAGGGCCAGAGTTAGGAGGACAGTCACTCCCTTAGTTAGGGACACTGTCAGGGCCTTAGTTAGGGACAGTATCACAGCCTAAGTTCGTAGTACCATCAAGGCCTTAGTTAAGGACAGTGTCAGGGCAAGGCCTAGGAGGAGCATAAGGGCCTCTGTAGGATCAGCATCAGGGGCTGTGGCTACTAGGGCTTGGGCTGGGGCTGGGGAAAGGGCTGGGGTTGGGGCTCGGGCTGGGGCTGGGGATGGAGCTGGGGCTGGGGCTGGGGCTGGGGCTGGGGCTAGGGCTAGGGGTAGGGCCATAGTTAGGAATAGTGTCAAGGCCTTAGCTAGCGTCACTGTCAGGGCCTTAGTTAGGGTTGGGATCAGAGCCTTCGTTAGGTATAATGTCAGGGCCTGAGTTAGAAGTAGTGTCAGGGACTTAGTGAGGCACAGTCTCAGGGCCTTGGTTAGGACGAGCGTCAGAGCCTGTTTTATGTATAATGGCAGGGCCAGAGTTGGGCGGATAGTCACGCCCTTAGTTAGGTACACTCTCTGGGCCTTAGTTAGGGACAGTATCACGGCCTAAGTTAGTAGTACTGTCAAGGCCTTAGTTAAAGACACTGTCAGGTCAAGGCCTAGGAGGAACATAAGGGCCTCTGTAGGATCAGGGGCTGGGGTGTGGCCTGGGGCTGGAGCTGAGGCTAGGCCTGGGGCTGGGGCTGGGGCTGGGGCTGGGGCTGGGCCTAGGGCTATGGACTTAGTTAGGAATAGTGTCAAGGCCTTAGTTAAGGACAGTGTCAGGTCAAGGCCAAGGAGGAGCATAAGGGGCTCTGTAGGATCAGCATCAGGGTCTGGGGCTGGGGCTGGGGGCGGGGCCGGGGCCGGGGCTGGGACCGGGGCTGGGTTTCGGGTTGGGGCTGAGGCTGGGGCTGGGGCTCGGGCTAGGGACTTAGTTAGGAATAGTGTCAAGGCCTTAGTTAGGGTTAGCATCAGGGCCTTCGTTAGGTATAATGTCAGGGCCTGAGTTAGAAGTAGTGTCAGGGCCTTAGTGAGGGACAGTCTCAGGGCCTTGGTTAGGACGAGCGTCAGAGCCTTTTTTATGTATAATGGCAGGGCCAGAGTTAGGAGGACCGTCAGTCCCTTAGTTAGGGACACTGTCAGGGCCTTAGGTAGGGACAGTATCACAGCCTGACTTAGTAGTAATGTCAAGGCCTTAGTTAAGGACAGTGTCAGGGCAAGGCCTAGGAGGAGCATAAGGGCCTCTGTAGGATCAGGGGCTGGGGTGTGGGATGGGGCTGGAGCTGAGGCGAGTCCTGGGGCTAGGGCTAGGGCTGGGGCTGGGGATGGGCCTAGGGCTATGGACTTAGTTAGGAATAGTGTCAAGGCCTTAGTTAAGGACAGTGTCAGGGCAAGGCCAAGGAGGAGCATAAGGGGCTCTGTAGGATCAGCATCAGGGTCTGGACCTGGGGCTGGGGCTGGGGCTGGGTTTCGGGTTGGGGCTGGGGCTGGGGCTCGGGCTCGGGCTAGGGACTTAGTTAGGAATAGTGTCAAGGCCTTAGTTAGGGTTAGCATCAGGGCCTTCGTAAGGTATAATGTCAGGGCCTGAGTTAGAAGTAGTGTCAGGGACTTAGTGAGGCACAGTCTCAGGGCCTTGGTTAGGACGAGCGGCAGAGCCTGTTTTATGTATAATGGCAGGGCCAGAGTTGGGCGGACAGTGAGGCCCTTAGTTAGGTACACTCTCAGGGCCTTCGGGACAGTATCACGGCCTAAGTCAGTAGTACTGTCAAGGCCTTAGTTAAGGACAGTGTCAGGGCAAGGCCTAGGAGGAGCATAATGGCCTCTTAGAATCAGGGGCTGGGGCTGGGGCTAAGGCTAGGCCCTTAGTTAGGAATAGTGTCAAGGCCTTAGATAGGGTCACTGTCAGGGCCTTAGTTAGGGTTAGCATCAGAGCCTTCGTTAGGTATAATGGCACGGCCTGAGTTACAAGTAGTGTCAGGGCCTTAGTGAGGGACAGTGTCTGGGCCTTGGTTAGGACGAGCGTCACAGCCTTTGTTATGTATAATGGCAGGTCCAGAGTTAGGAGGAGATTTAGGCCCTTCGTTAGGGACACTGTCAGGGCCTTAGTTACGGACAGTATCACAGCCTGACTTAGTAGTAAGGTCAAGGCCTTAGTTAAGGACAGTGTCAGGGCAAGGCCTAGGAGGAGCATAAGGGCCTCTGTAGGATCAGCATCAGGGGCTGGGGCAGGGGCTGGGGCTGTGGTACAAGGGCTGGGGCTGGGGAAAGGGCTGGGGTTGGGGCTGGGGCTGGGGCTGGGGCTAGGGTTGGGGCCATAGTTAGGAATAGTGTCAAGGACTTAGTTAGTGTCACTGTCAGGGCCTTAGTTAGGGTTGGCATCAGAGCCTTCATTAGGTATAAGGTCAGGGCCTGAGTTAGAAGTAGTGTCAGGGCCTTAGTGAGGGACAGTGTCAGGGACTTGGTTAGGATGAGCGTCAGAGCCTTTTTTTGTATAATGGCAGGGTCAGAGTTAGGAGGACAGTCAGTCCCTTAGTTAGGGACACTGTCAGGGCCTTAGTTAGGGACGGTATCACAGCCTGACTTAGTAGTAATGTCAAGGCCTTAGTTAAGGACAGTGTCAGGGCAAGGCCTAGAACGAGCATAAGGGCCTCTGTAGGATCAGGGGCTGGGGTGCGAGCTGGGGCTGGAGCTGAGGCTAGGCCTGGGGCTAGGGCTGGGGCTGGGGCTGGGCCTAGGGCTATGGACTTAGTTAGGAATAGTGTCAAGGCCTTAGTTAAGGACAGTGTCAGGGCAAGGCCAAGGAGGAGCATAAGGGGCTCTGTAGGATCAGCATCAGGGGCTGGGGCCGGGGCTGGGGCCGGGGCCGGGTCTGGAGTTGGGGCCGGGGCTGGGTCTGGAGTTGGGGCCGGGGCTGAGTTTCAGATTGGGGCTGGGGATGGAGCTGGGGCCGGGTCTGGGGCTAGGGCCTTAGTTAGGAATAGTGTCAAGGCCTTAGTTAGGGTTAGCATCAGGGCCTTCGTTAGGTATAATGTCTGGGCCTGACTTAGAAATAGTGTCAGGGCCTTAGTGAGGGACAGTCTCAGGGCCTTGGTTAGGTCGTGCATCAGAGCCTGTTTTATGTATAATGGCAGGGCCAGAGTTGGGCGGATAGTCACGCCCTTAGTTAGGTACACTCTCTGGGCCTTAGTTAGGGACAGTATCACGGCCTAAGTTAGTAGTACCGTCAAGGCCTTAGTTAAAGACACTGTCAGGTCAAGGCCTAGGAGGAACATAAGGGCCTCTGTAGGATCAGGGGCTGGGGTGTGGCCTGGGGCTGGAGCTGAGGCTAGGCCTGGGGCTGGGGCTGGGGCTGGGGCTGGGGCTGGGCCTAGGGCTATGGACTTAGTTAGGAATAGTGTCAAGGCCTTAGTTAAGGACAGTGTCAGGGCAAGGCCAAGGAGGAGCATAAGGGGCTCTGTAGGATCAGCATCAGGGTCTGGGGCTGGGGCTGGGGGCGGGGCCGGGGCCAGGGCTGGGACCGGGGCTGGGTTTCGGGTTGGGGCTGAGGCTGGGGCTCGGGCTCGGGCTAGGGACTTAGTTAGAAATAGTGTCAAGGCCTTAGTTAGGGTTAGCATCAGGGCCTTCGTTAGGTATAATGTCAGGGCCTGAGTTAGAAGTAGTGTCAGGGCCTTAGTGAGGGACAGTCTCAGGGCCTTGGTTAGGACGAGCGTCAGAGCCTTTTTTATGTATAATGGCAGGGCCAGAGTTAGGAGGACCGTCAGTCCCTTAGTTAGGGACACTGTCAGGGCCTTAGTTAGGGACAGTATCACAGCCTGACTTAGTAGTAATGTCAAGGCCTTAGTTAAGGACAGTGTCAGGGCAAGGCCTAGGAGGAGCATAAGGGCCTCTGTAGGATCAGGGGCTGGGGTGCGGGCTGGGGCTGAGGCTAGGCCTAGGGCTAGCACTAGGACTGGGGCTGGGGCTGGGCCTAGGGCTATGGACTTAGTTAGGAATAGTGTCAAGGCCTTAGTTAAGGACAGTGTCAGGGCAAGGCCAAGGAGGAGCATAAGGGGCCCTGTAGGATCAGCATCAGGGGCTGGGGCCGGGGCTGAGGCCGGGGCCGGGGCTGGGTTTCGGGTTGGGGCTGGGGCCGGGGCTGGGGTTGGGGCTAGCGCCTTACTTAGGAATAGTGTCAAGGCCTTAGTTAGGGTTAGCATCAGGGCCTTCGTTTGGTATAATGTCAGGGCCTGAGTTAGAAGTAGTGTCAGGGACTTAGTGAGGGACTGTCTCAGGGCCTTAGTTAGGACGAGCGTCAGAGCCTTTTTTATGTATAACGGCAGGGCCAGAGTTGGGCGGATAGTCAGGCCCTTAGTTAGGTACACTCACAGGGCCTTAGTTAGGGACAGTATCACAGCCTAAGTCAGTAGTACTGTCAAGGCCTTAGTTAAAGACACTGTCAGGGCAAGGCCTAGGAGGAGCATAAGGGCCTCTGTAGGATCAGTATCAGGGGCTGGGGCTGGGCCTGAGGTACTAGGGCTTGGGCTGGGGCTGGGGAAAGGGCTGGGGTTGGGGCTGGGGCTGGGGCTGGGGCTAGGGCTGGGGCCATAGTTAGGAATAGTGTCAAGGCCTTAGTTAGCATCACTGTCAGGGCCTTAGTTAGGGTTGGGACCAGAGCCTTCGTTAGGTATAATGTCAGGGCCTGATTTAGAAGGAGTGTCAGAGCCTTAGTGAAGGACAGTGTCAGGGCGTTGGTTAGGACGAGAGTCAGAGCCTTTTTTATGTATAATGGCAGGGCCAGAGTTAGGAGGAGAGTCAGGCTCTTAGGTAGGGACACTGTCCGGGCTTTTGTTAGGGACATTATCACAGCCTGAGTTAGTAGTAGTGTCAAGGCCTTAGTTAAGGACAGTGTCAGGGCAAGGCCTAGGAGGAGCATAATGGCCTCTTAGAATCAGGGGCTGGGGCTGGGGCTGGGGCTAGGCCCTTAGTTAGGAATAGTGTCAAGGCCTTAGATAGGGTCACTGTCAGGGCCTTTGTTAGGGTTAGCATCAGAGCCTTCGTTAGGTATAATGGCACGGCCTGAGTTAGAAGTAGTGTTAGGGCCTTAGTGAGGGACAGTGTCTGGGCCTTGGTTAGGACGAGCGTCACAGCCTTTGTTATGTATAATGGCAGGTCCAGAGTTAGGAGGAGATTTAGGCCCTTCGTTAGGGACACTGTCAGGGCCTTAGTTACGGACAGTATCACAGCCTGAGTTAGTAGTAGTGTCAAGGCCTTAGTTAAGGACAGTGTCAGGGCAAGACCTAGGAGGAGCATAAGGGCCTCTGTAGGGATCAGCATCCGGGGCAAGAGCAGGGGCAGGGGCAGGGGTAGGGGCAGGGGTAGGAGCTGGGGCTGGGGATGGGGATAGTGATGGGGATAGGGCTGGGGATAGTGATGGGGATAGGGCTAGGGCTGGGGCTAGGGCTGGGGATGGGGATGGGGCTAGGGCTGGGGATGGGGCTAGGGATGCGGCTGGAGCTGGGGCAAGGGCTAGGGTTAGAGCTAGGGCCATAGTTAGGAATAGTGTCAAGGCCTTAGTTAGCGTCACTGTCAGGGCCTTAGTTAGGGTTGGCATCAGAGCCTTCATTAGGTATAATGTCAGGGCCTGAGTTAGAAGTAGTGTCAGGGCCTTAGTGAGGGACAGTCTCAGGGCCTTGGTTAGGACGAGCATCAGAGCCTTTTTTATGTATAATGGCAGGGCCAGAGTTAGGAGGACCGTCAGTCCCTTAGTTAGGGACACTGTCAGGGCCTCAGTTAGGGACAGTATCACAGCCTGACTTAGTAGTAATGTCAAGGCCTTAGTTAAGGACAGTGTCAGGGCAAGGCCTAGGAGGAGCATAAGGGCCTCTGTAGGATCAGGGGCTGGGGTGTGGGATGGGGCTGGAGCTGAGGCGAGTCCTGGGGCTAGGGCTAGGGCTGGGGCTGGGGCTGGGCCTAGGGCTATGGACTTAGTTAGGAATAGTGTCAAGGCCTTAGTTAAGGACAGTGTCAGGGCAAGGCCAAGGAGGAGCATAAGGGGCTCTGTAGGATCAGCATCAGGGTCTGGGCCTGGGGCTGGGGCCGGGGCTGGGTTTCGGGTTGGGGCTGGGGCTGGGGCACGGGCTCGGGCTAGGGACTTAGTTAGGAATAGTGTCAAGGCCTTAGTTAGGGTTAGCATCAGGGCCTTCGTTAGGTATAATGTCAGGGCCTGAGTTAGAAGTAGTGTCAGGGACTTAGTGAGGGACAGTCTCAGGGCCTTGGTTAGGACGAGCGTCAGAGCCTGTTTTATGTATAATGGCAGGGCCAGAGTTGGGCGGACAGTGAGGCCCTTAGTTAGGTACACTCTCAGGGCCTTAGTTAGGGACAGTATCACGGCCTAAGTCAGTAGTACTGTCAAGGCCTTAGTTAAGGACAGTGTCAGGGCAAGGCCTAGGAGGAGCATAATGGCCTCTTAGAATCAGGGGCTGGGGCTGGGGCTAAGGCTAGGCCCTTAGTTAGGAATAGTGTCAAGGCCTTAGATAGGGTCACTGTCAGGGCCTTAGTTAGGGTTAGCGTCAGAGCCTTCGTTAGGTATAATGGCACGGCCTGAGTTAGAAGTAGTGTCAGGGCCTTAGTGAGGGACAGTGTCTGGGCCTTGGTTAGGACGAGCGTCACAGCCTTTGGTATGTATAATGGCAGGTCCAGAGTTAGGAGGAGATTTAGGCCCTTCGTTAGGGACACTGTCAGGGCCTTAGTTACGGACAGTATCACAGCCTGACTTAGTAGTAAGGTCAAGGCCTTAGTTAAGGACAGTGTCAGGGCAAGGCCTAGGAGGAGCATAAGGGCCTCTGTAGGATCAGGGGCTGGGGTGTGGGCTGGGGCTGGAGCTGAGGCTATACCTGGGGCTAGGGCGAGGGCTGGGGCTGGGGCTGGGCCTAGGGCTACGGACTTAGTTAGGAATAGTGTCAAGGCCTTAGTTAAGGACAGTGTCAGGGCAAGGCCAAGGAGGAGCATAAGGGGCTCTGTAGGATCAGCATCAGGGTCTGGGGCTGGGGCTGGGGCTGGGGCTGGGGCTGGGGCTAGGGCCGGGGCAGGGGCCGGGGCTGGGGCTGGGGCTGGGTTTCCGGTTGGGGATGGGGCTGGGGCTCGGGATCGGGCTAGGGCTAGGGCCATAGTTAGGAATAGTGTCAAGGCCTTAGGTAGCGTCACTGTCAGGGCCTTAGTTAGGGTTGGGATCAGAGCCTTCGTTAGGTATAATGTCAGGGCCTGAGTTAGAAGTAGTGTCAGGGCCTTAGTGAGGGACAGTCTCAGGGCCTTGGTTGGGACGAGCGTCAGAGCCTTTTTTATGTATAATGGCAGGGCCAGAGTTAGGAGGACAGTCAGTCCCTTAGTTAGGGACACTGTCAGGGCCTCAGTTAGGGACAATATCACAGCCTGACTTAGTAGTAATGTCAAGGCCTTAGTTAAGGACAGTGTCAGGGCAAGGCCTAGGAGGAGCATAAGGGCCTCTGTAGGATCAGGGGCTGGGGTGTGGGATGGGGCTGGAGCTGAGGCGAGTCCTGGGGCTAGGGCTAGGGCTGGGGCTGGGGCTGGGCCTAGGGCTATGGACTTAGTTAGGAATAGTGTCAAGGCCTTAGTTAAGGACAGTGTCAGGGCAAGGCCAAGGAGGAGCATAAGGGGCTCTGTAGGATCAGCATCAGGGTCTGGGGCTGGGGCTGGGGCTGGGGCTGGGGCCGGGGCAGGGGCCGGGGCTGGGACCGGGGCTGGGTTTCGGGTTGGGGCTGAGGCTGGGGCTCGGGCTCGGGCTAGGGACTTAGTTAGGAATAGTGTCAAGGCCTTAGTTAGGGTTAGCATCAGGGCCTTCGTTAGGTATAATGTCAGGGCCTGAGTTAGAAGTAGTGTCAGGGCCTTAGTGAGGGACAGTCTCAGGGCCTTGGTTAGGACGAGCGTCAGAGCCTTTTTTATGTATAATGGCAGGGCCAGAGTTAGGAGGACCGTTAGTCCCTTAGTTAGGGACACTGTCAGGGCCTTAGTTAGGGACAGTATCACAGCCTGACTTAGTAGTAATGTCAAGGCCTTAGTTAAGGACAGTGTCAGGGCAAGGCCTAGGAGGAGCAAAAGGGCCTCTGTAGGATCAGGGGCTGGAGTGCGGGCTGGGGCTGAGGCTAGGCCTAGGGCTAGCACTAGGGCTGGGGCTGGGGCTGGGCCTAGGGCTATGGACTTAGTTAGGAATAGTGTCAAGGCCTTAGTTAAGGACAGTGTCAGGGCAAGGCCAAGGAGGAGCATAAGGGGCCCTGTAGGATCAGCATCAGGGGCTGGGGCCGGGGCTGAGGCCGGGGCCGGGGCTGGGTTTCGGGTTGGGGTTGGGGCTGGGGCTGGGGTTGGGGCTAGCGCCTTAGTTAGAAATAGTGTCAAGGCCTTAGTTAGGGTTAGCATCAGGGCCTTCGTTTGGTATAATGTCAGGGCCTGAGTTAGAAGTAGTGTCAGGGACTTAGTGAGGGACTGTCTCAGGGCCTTAGTTAGGACGAGCGTCAGAGCCTTTTTTATGTATAATGGCAGGGCCAGAGTTGGTCGGATAGTCAGGCCCGTAGTTAGGTACACTCACAGGGCCTTAGTTAGGGACAGTATCACAGCCTAAGTCAGTAGTACTGTCAAGGCCTTAGTTAAAGACACTGTCAGGGCAAGGCCTAGGAGGAGCATAAGGGCCTCTGTAGGATCAGTATCAGGGGCTGGGGCTGGGCCTGAGGTACTAGGGCTTGGGCTGGGGCTGGGGAATGGGCTGGGGTTGGGGCTGGGGCTGGGGCTGGGGCTAGGGCTGGGGCCATAGTTAGGAATAGTGTCAAGGCCTTAGTTAGCATCACTGTCAGGGCCTTAGTTAGGGTTGGGATCAGAGCCTTCGTTAGGTATAATGTCAGGGCCTGATTTAGAAGGAGTGTCAGAGCCTTAGTGAAGGACAGTGTCAGGGCGTTGGTTAGGACGAGAGTCAGAGCCTGTTTTATGTATAATGGCAGGGCCAGAGTTAGGAGGAGAGTCAGGCTCTTAGGTAGGGACACTGTCCGGGCTTTTGTTAGGGACATTATCACAGCCTGAGTCAGTAGTAGTGTCAAGGCCTTAGTTAAGGACAGTGTCAGGGCAAGGCCTAGGAGGAGCATAATGGCCTCTTAGAATCAGGGGCTGGGGCTGGGGCTAGGCCCTTAGTTAGGAATAGTGTCAAGGCCTTAGATAGGGTCACTGTCAGGGCCTTAGTTAGGGTTAGCATCAGAGCCTTCGTTAGGTATAATGGCACGGCCTGAGTTACAAGTAGTGTCAGGGCCTTAGTGAGGGACAGTGTCTGGGCCTTGGTTAGGACGAGCGTCACAGCCTTTGTTATGTATAATGGCAGGTCCAGAGTTAGGAGGAGATTTAGGCCCTTCGTTAGGGACACTGTCAGGGCCTTAGTTATGGACAGTATGACAGCGTGACTTAGTAGTAAGGTCAAGGACTTAGTTAAGGACAGTGTCAGGGCAAGGCCTAGGAGGAGCATAAGGGCCTCTGTAGGATTAGGGGCTGGGGTGTGGGCTGGGGCTGGAGCTGAGGCTATACCTGGGGCTAGGGCGAGGGCTGGGGCTGGGGCTGGGCCTAGGGCTACGGACTTAGTTAGGAATAGTGTCAAGGCCTTAGTTAAGGACAGTGTCAGGGCAAGGCCAAGGAGGAGCATAAGGGGCTCTGTAGGATCAGCATCAGGGTCTGGGTCTGGGGCTGGGGCTGGGGCTGGGGCCGGGGCAGGGGCCGGGGCTGGGGCCGGGGCTGGGTTTCCGGTTGGGGCTGGGGCTGGGGCTCGGGCTCGGGCTAGGGACTTAGTTAGGAATAGTGTCAAGGCCTTAGTTAGAGTTAGCATCAGGGCCTTCATTAGGTAAAATGTCAGGGCCTGAGTTAGAAGTAGTGTTAGGGCCTTAGTGAGGCACAGTCTCAGGGCCTTGGTTAGGACGAGCGTCAGAGCCTTTTTTATGTATAATGGCAGGGCCAGAGTTAGGAGGACAGTCAGTCCCTTTGTTAGGGACACAGCCAGGGCCTTTTTTATGTATAATGGCAGGGCCAGAGTTAGGAGGACAGTCACTCCCTTAGTTAGGGACACTGTCAGGGCCTTAGTTAGGGACAGTATCACAGCCTAAGTTCGTAGTACCATCAAGGCCTTAGTTAAGGACAGTGTCAGGGCAAGGCCTAGGAGGAGCATAAGGGCCTCTGTAGGATCAGTATCAGGGGCTGGGGCTACTAGGGCTTGGGCTGGGGCTGGGGAAAGGGCTGGGGTTGGGGCTCAGGCTGGGGCTGGGGATGGAGCTGGGGCTGGGGCTGGGGCTAGGGCTAGGGCTAGGGCCATAGTTAGGAATAGTGTCAAGGCCTTAGCTAGCGTCACTGTCAGGGCCTTAGTTAGGGTTGGGATCAGAGCCTTCGTTAGGTATAATGTCAGGGCCTGAGTTAGAAGTAGTGTCAGGGCCTTAGTGAGGGACAGTCTCAGGGCCTTGGTTAGGATGAGTGTCAGAGCCTTTTTTATGTATAATGGCAGGGCCAGAGTTAGGAGGACAGTCAGTCCCTTAGTTAGGGACACTGTCACGGCCTTAGTTAGGGACGGTATCACAGCCTGACTTAGTAGTAATGTCAAGGCCTTAGTTAAGGACAGTGTCAGGGCAAGGCCTAGAACGAGCATAAGGGCCTCTGTAGGATCAGGGGCTGGGGTGCGAGCTGGGGCTGGAGCTGAGGCTAGGCCTGGGGCTAGGGCTGGGGCTGGGGCTGGGCCTAGGGCTATGGACTAAGTTAGGAATAGTGTCAAGGCCTTAGTTAAGGACAGTGTCAGGGCAAGGCCAAGGAGGAGCATAAGGGGCTCTGTAGGATCAGCATCAGGGGCTGGGGCCGGGGCTGGGGCCGGGGCCGGGTCTGGAGTTGGGGCCGCGGCTGAGTTTCAGATTGGGGCTGGGGATGGAGCTGGGGCCGGGTCTGGGGCTAGGGCCTTAGTTAGGAATAGTGTCAAGGCCTTAGTTAGGGTTAGCATCAGGGCCTTCGTTAGGTATAATGTCAGGGCCTGAGTTAGAAATAGTGTCAGGGCCTTAGTGAGGGACAGTCTCAGGGCCTTGGTTAGGTCGAGCGTCAGAGCCTGTTTTATGTATAATGGCAGGGCCAGAGTTGGGCGGATAGTCACGCCCTTAGTTAGGTACACTCTCTGGGCCTTAGTTAGGGACAGTATCACGGCCTAAGTTAGTAGTACCGTCAAGGCCTTAGTTAAAGACACTGTCAGGTCAAGGCCTAGGAGGAACATAAGGGCCTCTGTAGGATCAGGGGCTGGGGTGTGGCCTGGGGCTGGAGCTGAGGCTAGGCCTGGGGCTGGGGCTGGGGCTGGGGCTGGGGCTGGGCCTAGGGCTATGGACTTAGTTAGGAATAGTGTCAAGGCCTTAGTTAAGGACAGTGTCAGGGCAAGGCCAAGGAGGAGCATAAGGGGCTCTGTAGGATCAGCATCAGGGTCTGGGGCTGGGGCTGGGGGCGGGGCCGGGGCCGGGGCTGGGACCGGGGCTGGGTTTCGGGTTGGGGCTGAGGCTGGGGCTCGGGCTCGGGCTAGGTACTTAGTTAGGAATAGTGTCAAGGCCTTAGTTAGGGTTAGCATCAGGGCCTTCATTAGGTAAAATGTCAGGGCCTGAGTTAGAAGTAGTGTTAGGGCCTTAGTGAGGCACAGTCTCAGGGCCTTGGTTAGGACGAGCGTCAGAGCCTTTTTTATGTATAATGGCAGGGCCAGAGTTAGGAGGACAGTCAGTCCCTTTGTTAGGGACACAGCCAGGGCCTTTTTTATGTATAATGGCAGGGCCAGAGTTAGGAGGACAGTCACTCCCTTAGTTAGGGACACTGTCAGGGCCTTAGTTAGGGACAGTATCACAGCCTAAGTTCGTAGTACCATCAAGGCCTTAGTTAAGGACAGTGTCAGGGCAAGGCCTAGGAGGAGCATAAGGGCCTCTGTAGGATCAGCATCAGGGGCTGGGGCTACTAGGGCTTGGGCTGGGGCTGGGGAAAGGGCTGGGGTTGGGGCTCGGGCTGGGGCTGGGGATGGAGCTGGGGCTGGGGCTGGGGCTGGGGCTAGGGCTAGGGCTAGGGCCATAGTTAGGAATAGTGTCAAGGCCTTAGCTAGCGTCACTGTCAGGGCCTTAGTTAGGGTTGGGATCAGAGCCTTCGTTAGGTATAATGTCAGGGCCTGAGTTAGAAGTAGTGTCAGGGCCTTAGTGAGGGACAGTCTCAGGGCCTTGGTTAGGATGAGCGTCAGAGCCTTTTTTATGTATAATGGCAGGGCCAGAGTTAGGAGGACAGTCAGTCCCTTAGTTAGGGACACTGTCAGGGCCTTAGTTAGGGATGGTATCACAGCCTGACTTAGTAGTAATGTCAAGGCCTTAGTTAAGGACAGTGTCAGGGCAAGGCCTAGAACGAGCATAAGGGCCTCTGTAGGATCAGGGGCTGGGGTGCGGGCTGGGGCTGGAGCTGAGGCTAGGCCTGGGGCTAGGGCTGGGGCTGGGGCTGGGCCTAGGGCTATGGACTTAGTTAGGAATAGTGTCAAGGCCTTAGTTAAGGACAGTGTCAGGGCAAGGCCAAGGAGGAGCATAAGGGGCTCTGTAGGATCAGCATCAGGGGCTGGGGCCGGGGCTGGGGCCGGGACCGGGTCTGGAGTTGGGGCCGGGGTTGGGTTTCAGATTGGGGCTGGGGATGGAGCTGGGGCCGGGTCTGGGGCTAGGGCCTTAGTTAGGAATAGTGTCAAGGCCTTAGTTAGGGTTAGCATCAGGGCCTTCGTTAGGTATAATGTCAGGGCCTGACTTAGAAATAGTGTCAGGGCCTTAGTGAGGGACAGTCTCAGGGCCTTGGTTAGGTCGAGCATCAGAGCCTGTTTTATGTATAATGGCAGGGCCAGAGTTGGGCGGATAGTCACGCCCTTAGTTAGGTACACTCTCTGGGCCTTAGTTAGGGACAGTATCACGGCCTAAGTTACTAGTACCGTCAAGGCCTTAGTTAAAGACACTGTCAGGTCAAGGCCTAGGAGGAACATAAGGGCCTCTGTAGGATCAGGGGCTGGGGTGTGGCCTGGGGCTGGAGCTGAGGCTAGGCCTGGGGCTGGTGCTGGGGCTGGGACTAGGGCTATGGACTTAGTTAGGAATAGTGTCAAGGCCTTAGTTAAGGACAGTGTCAGGGCAAGGCCAAGGAGGAGCATAAGGGGCTCTGTAGGATCAGCATCAGGGTCTGGGGCTGGGGCTGGGGGCGGGGCCGGGGCCGGGGCTGGGACCGGGGCTGGGTTTCGGGTTGGGGCTGAGGCTGGGGCTTGGGCTCGGGCTAGGGACTTAGTTAGGAATAGTGTCAAGGCCTTAGTTAGGGTTAGCATCAGGGCCTTCGTTAGGTATAATGTCAGGGCCTGAGTTAGAAGTAGTGTCAGGGCCTTAGTGAGGGACAGTCTCAGGGCCTTGGTTGGGACGAGCGTCAAAGCCTTTTTTATGTATAATGGCAGGGCCAGAGTTAGGAGGACCGTCAGTCCCTTAGTTAGGGACACTGTCAGGGCCTCAGTTAGGGACAGTATCACAGCCTGACTTAGTAGTAATGTCAAGGCCTTAGTTAAGGACAGTGTCAGGGCAAGGCCTAGGAGGAGCATAAGGGCCTCTGTAGGATCAGGGGCTGGGGTGTGGGATGGGGCTGGAGCTGAGGCGAGTCCTGGGGCTAGGGCTAGGGCTGGGGCTGGGGCTGGGCCTAGGGCTATGGACTTAGTTAGGAATAGTGTCAAGGCCTTAGTTAAGGACAGTGTCAGGGCAAGGCCAAGGAGGAGCATAAGGGGCTCTGTAGGATCAGCATCAGGGTCTGGGCCTGGGGCTGGGGCCGGGGCTGGGTTTCGGGTTGGGGCTGGGGCTGGGGCACGGGCTCGGGCTAGGGACTTAGTTAGGAATAGTGTCAAGGCCTTAGTTAGGGTTAGCATCAGGGCCTTCGTTAGGTATAATGTCAGGGCCTGAGTTAGAAGTAGTGTCAGGGACTTAGTGAGGGACAGTCTCAGGGCCTTGGTTAGGACGAGCGTCAGAGCCTGTTTTATGTATAATGGCAGGGCCAGAGTTGGGCGGACAGTGAGGCCCTTAG
The DNA here is from genome assembly GCF_949752795.1 of Hyperoodon ampullatus. Lineage (NCBI taxonomy): Eukaryota > Metazoa > Chordata > Mammalia > Artiodactyla > Ziphiidae > Hyperoodon > Hyperoodon ampullatus. The sequence continues at coordinate 98,975 of NC_136921.1, forward strand.
TTAGGTACACTCTCAGGGCCTTAGTTAGGGACAGTATCACGGCCTAAGTCAGTAGTACTGTCAAGGCCTTAGTTAAGGACAGTGTCAGGGCAAGGCCTAGGAGGAGCATAATGGCCTCTTAGAATCAGGGGCTGGGGCTGGGGCTAAGGCTAGGCCCTTAGTTAGGAATAGTGTCAAGGCCTTAGATAGGGTCACTGTCAGGGCCTTAGTTAGGGTTAGCATCAGAGCCTTCGTTAGGTATAATGGCACGGCCTGAGTTACAAGTAGTGTCAGGGCCTTAGTGAGGGACAGTGTCTGGGCCTTGGTTAGGACGAGCGTCACAGCCTTTGTTATGTATAATGGCAGGTCCAGAGTTAGGAGGAGATTTAGACCCTTCGTTAGGGACACTGTCAGGGCCTTAGTTATGGACAGTATCACAGCCTGACTTAGTAGTAATGTCAAGGCCTTAGTTAAGGACAGTGTCAGGGCAAGGCCTAGGAGGAGCATAAGGGCCTCTGTAGGATCAGGGGCTGGGGTGTGGGCTGGGGCTGGAGCTGAGGCTATACCTGGGGCTAGGGCGAGGGCTGGGGCTGGGGCTGGGCCTAGGGCTACGGACTTAGTTAGGAATAGTGTCAAGGCCTTAGTTAAGGACAGTGTCAGGGCAAGGCCAAGGAGGAGCATAAGGGGCTCTGTAGGATCAGCATCAGGGTCTGGGTCTGGGGCTGGGGCTGGGGCTGGGGCTGGGGCTGGGGCCGGGGCAGGGGCCGGGGCTGAGGACGGGGCTGGGGCCGGGGCTGGGTTTCCGGTTGGGGCTGGGGCTGGGGCTCGGGCTCGGGCTAGGGACTTAGTTAGGAATAGTGTCAAGGCCTTAGTTAGGGTTAGCATCAGGGCCTTCATTAGGTAAAATGTCAGGGCCTGAGTTAGAAGTAGTGTTAGGGCCTTAGTGAGGGACAGTCTCAGGGCCTTGGTTAGGACGAGCGTCAGAGCCTTTTTTATGTATAATGGCAGGGCCAGAGTTAGGAGGACAGTCACTCCCTTAGTTAGGGACACTGTCAGGGCCTCAGTTAGGGATAATATCACAGCCTTAGTAGTAATGTCAAGGCCTTAGTTAAGGACAGTGTCAGGGCAAGGCCTAGGAGGAGCATAAGGGCCTCTGTAGGATCAGCATCAGGGGCTGGGGCTACTAGGGCTTGGGCTGGGGCTGGGGAAAGGGCTGGGGTTGGGGCTCGGGCTGGGGCTGGGGATGGAGCTGGGGCTGGGGCTGGGGCTGGGGCTGGGGCTAGGGCTAGGGGTAGGGCCATAGTTAGGAATAGTGTCAAGGCCTTAGCTAGCGTCACTGTCAGGGCCTTAGTTAGGGTTGGGATCAGAGCCTTCGTTAGGTATAATGTCAGGGCCTGAGTTAGAAGTAGTGTCAGGGACTTAGTGAGGGACAGTCTCAGGGCCTTGGTTAGGATGAGCGTCAGAGCCTTTTTTATATATAATGGCAGGGCCAGAGTTAGGAGGACAGTCAGTCCCTTAGTTAGGGACACTCTCAGGGCCTTATTTAGGGACGGTATCACAGCCTGACTTAGTAGTAATGTCAAGGCCTTAGTTAAGGACAGTGTCAGGGCAAGGCCTAGAAGGAGCATAAGGGCCTCTGTAGGATCAGGGGCTGGGGCTGGGGCTAAGGCTAGGCCCTTAGTTAGGAATAGTGTCAAGGCCTTAGATAGGGTCACTGTCAGGGCCTTAGTTAGGGTTAGCATCAGAGCCTTCGTTAGGTATAATGGCACGGCCTGAGTTACAAGTAGTGTCAGGGCCTTAGTGAGGGACAGTGTCTGGGCCTTGGTTAGGACGAGCGTCACAGCCTTTGTTATGTATAATGGCAGGTCCAGAGTTAGGAGGAGATTTAGGCCCTTCGTTAGGGACACTGTCAGGGCCTTAGTTACGGACAGTATCACAGCCTGACTTAGTAGTAAGGTCAAGGCCTTAGTTAAGGACAGTGTCAGGGCAAGGCCTAGGAGGAGCATAAGGGCCTCTGTAGGATCAGGGGCTGGGGTGTGGGCTGGGGCTGGAGCTGAGGCTATACCTGGGGCTAGGGCGAGGGCTGGGGCTGGGGCTGGGCCTAGGGCTACGGACTTAGTTAGGAATAGTGTCAAGGCCTTAGTTAAGGACAGTGTCAGGGCAAGGCCAAGGAGGAGCATAAGGGGCTCTGTAGGATCAGCATCAGGGTCTGGGGCTGGGGCTGGGGCTGGGGCTGGGGCCGGGGCAGGGGCCGGGGCTGGGCCCGGAGCTGGGTTTCCGGTTGGGGCTGGGGCTTGGGCTCGGGCTCGGGCTAGGGACTTAGTTAGGAATAGTGTCAAGGCCTTAGTTAGGGTTAGCATCAGGGCCTTCATTAGGTAAAATGTCAGGGCCTGAGTTAGAAGTAGTGTTAGGGCCTTAGTGAGGCACAGTCTCAGGGCCTTGGTTAGGACGAGCGTCAGAGCCTTTTTTATGTATAATGGCAGGGCCAGAGTTAGGAGGACAGTCAGTCCCTTTGTTAGGGACACAGCCAGGGCCTTTTTTATGTATAATGGCAGGGCCAGAGTTAGGAGGACAGTCACTCCCTTAGTTAGGGACACTGTCAGGGCCTTAGTTAGGGACAGTATCACAGCCTAAGTTCGTAGTACCATCAAGGCCTTAGTTAAGGACAGTGTCAGGGCAAGGCCTAGGAGGAGCATAAGGGCCTCTGTAGGATCAGTATCAGGGGCTGGGGCTACTAGGGCTTGGGCTGGGGCTGGGGAAAGGGCTGGGGTTGGGGCTCGGGCTGGGGCTGGGGATGGAGCTGGAGCTGGGGCTGGGGCTGGGGCTAGGGCTAGGGCTAGGGCCATAGTTAGGAATAGTGTCAAGGCCTTAGCTAGCGTCACTGTCAGAGCCTTAGTTAGGGTTCGGATCAGAGCCTTCGTTAGGTATAATGTCAGGGCCTGACTTAGAAATAGTGTCAGGGCCTTAGTGAGGGACAGTCTCAGGGCCTTGGTTAGGTCGAGCGTCAGAGCCTGTTTTATGTATAATGGCAGGGCCAGAGTTGGGCGGATAGTCACGCCCTTAGTTAGGTACACTCTCTGGGCCTTAGTTAGGGACAGTATCACGGCCTAAGTTAGTAGTACCGTCAAGGCCTTAGTTAAAGACACTGTCAGGTCAAGGCCTAGGAGGAACATAAGGGCCTCTGTAGGATCAGGGGCTGGGGTGTGCCCTGGGGCTGGGGCTGGGGCTGGGGCTGGGCCTAGGGCTATGGACTTAGTTAGGAATAGTGTCAAGGCCTTAGTTAAGGACAGTGTCAGGGCAAGGCCAAGGAGGAGCATAAGGGGCTCTGTAGGATCAGCATCAGGATCTGGGGCTGGGGCTGGGGGCGGGGCCGGGGCCGGGGCTGGGACCGGGGCTGGGTTTCGGGTTGGGGCTGAGGCTGGGGCTCGGGCTCGGGCTACGGACTTAGTTAGGAATAGTGTCAAGGCCTTAGTTAGGGTTAGCATCAGGGCCTTCGTTAGGTATAATGTCAGGGCCTGAGTTAGAAGTAGTGTCAAGGCCTTAGTGAGGGACAGTCTCAGGGCCTTGGTTAGGACGAGCGTCAGAGCCTTTTTTATGTATAATGGCAGGGCCAGAGTTAGGAGGACCGTCATTCCCTTAGTTAGGGACACTGTCAGGGCCTTAGGTAGGGACAGTATCACAGCCTGACTTAGTAGTAATGTCAAGGCCTTAGTTAAGGACAGTGTCAGGGCAAGGCCTAGGAGGAGCATAAGGGCCTCTGTAGGATCAGGGGCTGGGGTGTGGGATGGGGCTGGAGCTGAGGCGAGTCCTGGGGCTAGGGCTAGGGCTGGGGCTGGGGATGGGCCTAGGGCTATGGACTTAGTTAGGAATAGTGTCAAGGCTTTAGTTAAGGACAGTGTCAGGGCAAGGCCAAGGAGGAGCATAAGGGGCTCTGTAGGATCAGCATCAGGGTCTGGGCCTGGGGCTGGGGCCGGGGCTGGGTTTCGGGTTGGGGCTGGGGCTGGGGCTCGGGCTCGGGCTAGGGACTTAGTTAGGAATAGTGTCAAGGCCTTAGTTAGGGTTAGCATCAGGGCCTTCGTAAGGTATAATGTCAGGGCCTGAGTTAGAAGTAGTGTCAGGGACTTAGTGAGGCACAGTCTCAGGGCCTTGGTTAGGACGAGCGTCAGAGCCTGTTTTATGTATAATGGCAGGGCCAGAGTTGGGCGGACAGTGAGGCCCTTCGTTAGGTACACTCTCAGGGCCTTCGGGACAGTATCACGGCCTAAGTCAGTAGTACTGTCAAGGCCTTAGTTAAGGACAGTGTCAGGGCAAGGCCTAGGAGGAGCATAATGGCCTCTTAGAATCAGGGGCTGGGGCTGGGGCTAAGGCTAGGCCCTTAGTTAGGAATAGTGTCAAGGCCTTAGATAGGGTCACTGTCAGGGCCTTAGTTAGGGTTAGCATCAGAGCCTTCGTTAGGTATAATGGCACGGCCTGAGTTACAAGTAGTGTCAGGGCCTTAGTGAGGGACAGTGTCTGGGCCTTGGTTAGGACGAGCGTCACAGCCTTTGTTATGTATAATGGCAGGTCCAGAGTTAGGAGGAGATTTAGACCCTTCGTTAGGGACACTGTCAGGGCCTTAGTTACGGACAGTATCACAGCCTGACTTAGTAGTAAGGTCAAGGCCTTAGTTAAGGACAGTGTCAGGGCAAGGCCTAGGAGGAGCATAAGGGCCTCTGTAGGATCAGCATCAGGGGCTGGGGCTGGGGCTGAGGTACAAGGGCTGGGGCTGGGGAAAGGGCTGGGGTTGGGGCTGGGGCTGGGGCTGGGGCTAGGGTTGGGGCCATAGTTAGGAATAGTGTCAAGGACTTAGTTAGTGTCACTGTCAGGGCCTTAGTTAGGGTTGGCATCAGAGCCTTCATTAGGTATAAGGTCAGGGCCTGAGTTAGAAGTAGTGTCAGGGACTTAGTGAGGGACAGTGTCAGGGACTTGGTTAGGACGAGCGTCAGAGCCTTTTTTTGTATAATGGCAGGGTCAGAGTTAGGAGGACAGTCAGTCCCTTAGTTAGGGACACTGTCAGGGCCTTAGTTAGGGACGGTATCACAGCCTGACTTAGTAGTAATGTCAAGGCCTTAGTTAAGGACAGTGTCAGGGCAAGGCCTAGAAGGAGCATAAGGGCCTCTGTAGGATCAGGGGCTGGGGTGCGAGCTGGGGCTGGAGCTGAGGCTAGGCCTGGGGCTAGGGCTGGGGCTGGGGCTGGGCCTAGGGCTATGGACTTAGTTAGGAATCGTGTCAAGGCCTTAGTTAAGGACAGTGTCAGGGCAAGGCCAAGGAGGAGCATAAGGGGCTCTGTAGGATCAGCATCAGGGGCTGGGGCCGGGGCTGGGGCCGGGGCCGGGTCTGGAGTTGGGGCCGCGGCTGAGTTTCAGATTGGGGCTGGGGATGGAGCTGGGGCCGGGTCTGGGGCTAGGGCCTTAGTTAGGAATAGTGTCAAGGCCTTAGTTAGGGTTAGCATCAGGGCCTTCGTTAGGTATAATGTCTGGGCCTGACTTAGAAATAGTGTCAGGGCCTTAGTGAGGGACAGTCTCAGGGCCTTGGTTAGGTCGTGCATCAGAGCCTGTTTTATGTATAATGGCAGGGCCAGAGTTGGGCGGATAGTCACGCCCTTAGTTAGGTACACTCTCTGGGCCTTAGTTAGGGACAGTATCACGGCCTAAGTTAGTAGTACCGTCAAGGCCTTAGTTAAAGACACTGTCAGGTCAAGGCCTAGGAGGAACATAAGGGCCTCTGTAGGATCAGGGGCTGGGGTGTGGCCTGGGGCTGGAGCTGAGGCCTGGGGCTGGGGCTGGGGCTGAGGCTGGGGCTGGGGCTGGGCCTAGGGCTATGGATTTAGTTAGGAATAGTGTCAAGGCCTTAGTTAAGGACACTGTCAGGGCAAGGCCAAGGAGGAGCATAAGGGGCTCTGTAGGATCAGCATCAGGGGCTGGGGCCGGGGCTGGGGCCGGGGCCGGGTCTGGAGTTGGGGCCGCGGCTGAGTTTCAGATTGGGGCTGGGGATGGAGCTGGGGCCGGGTCTGGGGCTAGGGCCTTAGTTAGGAATAGTGTCAAGGCCTTAGTTAGGGTTAGCATCAGGGCCTTCGTTAGGTATAATGTCAGGGCCTGAGTTAGAAATAGTGTCAGGGCCTTAGTGAGGGACAGTCTCAGGGCCTTGGTTAGGTCGAGCATCAGAGCCTGTTTTATGTATAATGGCAGGGCCAGAGTTGGGCGGATAGTCACGCCCTTAGTTAGGTACACTCTCTGGGCCTTAGTTAGGGACAGTATCACGGCCTAAGTTAGTAGTACCGTCAAGGCCTTAGTTAAAGACACTGTCAGGTCAAGGCCTAGGAGGAACATAAGGGCCTCTGTAGGATCAGGGGCTGGGGTGTGGCCTGGGGCTGGAGCTGAGGCTAGGCCTGGGGCTGGGGCTGGGGCTGGGGCTGGGGCTGGGCCTAGGGCTATGGACTTAGTTAGGAATAGTGTCAAGGCCTTAGTTAAGGACAGTGTCAGGGCAAGGCCAAGGAGGAGCATAAGGGGCTCTGTAGGATCAGCATCAGGGTCTGGGGTTGGGGCTGGGGGCGGGGCCGGGGCCGGGGCTGGGACCGGGGCTGGGTTTCGGGTTGGGGCTGAGGCTGGGGCTCGGGCTCGGGCTAGGGACTTAGTTAGGAATAGTGTCAAGGCCTTAGTTAGGGTTAGCATCAGGGCCTTCGTTAGGTATAATGTCAGGGCCTGAGTTAGAAGTAGTGTCAGGGCCTTAGAGAGAGACAGTCTCAGGGCCTTGGTTAGGACGAGCGTCAGAGCCTTTTTTATGTATAATGGCAGGGCCAGAGTTAGGAGGACCGTTAGTCCCTTAGTTAGGGACACTGTCAGGGCCTTAGTTAGGGACAGTATCACAGCCTGACTTAGTAGTAATGTCAAGGCCTTAGTTAAGGACAGTGTCAGGGCAAGGCCTAGGAGGAGCAAAAGGGCCTCTGTAGGATCAGGGGCAGGGGTGCGGGCTGGGGCTGAGGCTAGGCCTAGGGCTAGCACTAGGGCTGGGGCTGGGGCTGGGCCTAGGGCTATGGACTTAGTTAGGAATAGTGTCAAGGCCTTAGTTAAGGACAGTGTCACGGCAAGGCCAAGGAGGAGCATAAGGGGCCCTGTAGGATCAGCATCAGGTGCTGGGGCCGGGGCTGAGGCCGGGGCCGGGGCTGGGTTTCGGGTTGGGGTTGGGGCTGGGGCTGGGGTTGGGGCTAGCGCCTTAGTTAGGAATAGTGTCAAGGCCTTAGTTAGGGTTAGCATCAGGGCCTTCGTTTGGTATAATGTCAGGGCCTGAGTTAGAAGTAGTGTCAGGGACTTAGTGAGGGACTGTCTCAGGGCCTTAGTTAGGACGAGCGTCAGAGCCTTTTTTATGTATAATGGCAGGGCCAGAGTTAGTCGGATAGTCAGGCCCGTAGTTAGGTACACTCACAGGGCCTTAGTTAGGGACAGTATCACAGCCTAAGTCAGTAGTACTGTCAAGGCCTTAGTTAAAGACACTGTCAGGGCAAGGCCTAGGAGGAGCATAAGGGCCTCTGTAGGATCAGTATCAGGGGCTGGGGCTGGGGCTGAGGTACTAGGGCTTGGGCTGGGGCTGGGGAAAGGGCTGGGGTTGGGGCTGGGGCTGGGGCTGGGGCTAGGGCTGGGGCCATAGTTAGGAATAGTGTCAAGGCCTTAGTTAGCATCACTGTCAGGGCCTTAGTTAGGGTTGGGACCAGAGCCTTCGTTAGGTATAATGTCAGGGCCTGATTTAGAAGGAGTGTCAGAGCCTTAGTGAAGGACAGTGTCAGGGCGTTGGTTAGGACGAGAGTCAGAGCCTTTTTTATGTATAATGGCAGGGCCAGAGTTAGGAGGAGAGTCAGGCTCTTAGGTAGGGACACTGTCCGGGCTTTTGTTAGGGACATTATCACAGCCTGAGTTAGTAGTAGTGTCAAGGCCTTAGTTAAGGACAGTGTCAGGGCAAGGCCTAGGAGGAGCATAATGGCCTCTTAGAATCAGGGGCTGGGGCTGGGGCTAGGCCCTTAGTTAGGAATAGTGTCAAGGCCTTAGATAGGGTCACTGTCAGGGCCTTAGTTAGGGTTAGCATCAGAGCCTTCGTTAGGTATAATGGCACGGCCTGAGTTACAAGTAGTGTCAGGGCCTTAGTGAGGGACAGTGTCTGGGCCTTGGTTAGGACGAGCGTCACAGCCTTTGTTATGTATAATGGCAGGTCCAGAGTTAGGAGGAGATTTAGGCCCTTCGTTAGGGACACTGTCAGGGCCTTAGTTACGGACAGTATCACAGCCTGAGTTAGTAGTAGTGTCAAGGCCTTAGTTAAGGACAGTGTCAGGGCAAGACCTAGGAGGAGCATAAGGGCCTCTGTAGGGATCAGCATCCGGGGCAAGAGCAGGGGCAGGGGCAGGGGTAGGGGCAGGGGTAGGAGCTGGGGCTGGGGATGGGGATAGTGATGGGGATAGGGCTGGGGATAGTGATGGGGATAGGGCTAGGTCTGGGGCTAGGGCTGGGGATGGGGATGGGGCTAGGGCTGGGGATGGGACTAGGGATGCGGCTGGAGCTGGGGCAAGGGCTAGGGCTAGAGCTAGGGCCATAGTTAGGAATAGTGTCAAGGCCTTAGTTAGCATCACTGTCAGGGCCTTAGTTAGGGTTGGCATCAGAGCCTTCATTAGGTATAATGTCAGGGCCTGAGTTAGAAGTAGTGTCAGGGCCTTAGTGAGGGACAGTCTCAGGGCCTTGGTTAGGACGAGCATCAGAGCCTTTTTTATGTATAATGGCAGGGCCAGAGTTAGGAGGACCGTCAGTCCCTTAGTTAGGGACACTGTCAGGGCCTCAGTTAGGGACACTATCACAGCCTGACTTAGTAGTAATGTCAAGGCCTTAGTTAAGGACAGTGTCAGGGCAAGGCCTAGGAGGAGCATAAGGGCCTCTGTAGGATCAGGGGCTGGGGTGTGGGATGGGGCTGGAGCTGAGGCGAGTCCTGGGGCTAGGGCTAGGGCTGGGGCTGGGGCTGGGCCTAGGGCTATGGACTTAGTTAGGAATAGTGTCAAGGCCTTAGTTAAGGACAGTGTCAGGGCAAGGCCAAGGAGGAGCATAAGGGGCTCTGTAGGATCAGCATCAGGGTCTGGGCCTGGGGCTGGGGCCGGGGCTGGGTTTCGGGTTGGGGCTGGGGCTGGGGCTCGGGCTCGGGCTAGGGACTTAGTTAGGAATAGTGTCAAGGCCTTAGTTAGGGTTAGCATCAGGGCCTTCATTAGGTAAAATGTCAGGGCCTGAGTTAGAAGTAGTGTTAGGGCCTTAGTGAGGCACAGTCTCAGGGCCTTGGTTAGGACGAGCGTCAGAGCCTTTTTTATGTATAATGGCAGGGCCAGAGTTAGGAGGACAGTCAGTCCCTTTGTTAGGGACACAGCCAGGGCCTTTTTTATGTATAATGGCAGGGCCAGAGTTAGGAGGACAGTCACTCCCTTAGTTAGGGACACTGTCAGGGCCTTAGTTAGGGACAGTATCACAGCCTAAGTTCGTAGTACCATCAAGGCCTTAGTTAAGGACAGTGTCAGGGCAAGGCCTAAGAGGAGCATAAGGGCCTCTGTAGGATCAGCATCAGGGGCTGGGGCTGGGGCTGAGGTACTAGGGCTGGGGCTGGGGAAAGGGCTGGGGTTGGGGCTCGGGCTGGGGCTGGGGATGGAGCTGGGGCTGGGGCTGGGGCTGGGGCTAGGGCTAGGGCTAGGGCCATAGTTAGGAATAGTGTCAAGGCCTTAGCTAGCGTCACTGTCAGGGCCTTAGTTAGGGTTGGGATCAGAGCCTTCGTTAGGTATAATGTCAGGGCCTGAGTTAGAAGTAGTGTCAGGGCCTTAGTGAGGGACAGTCTCAGGGCCTTGGTTAGGATGAGCGTCAGAGCCTTTTTTATGTATAATGGCAGGGCCAGAGTTAGGAGGACAGTCAGTCCCTTAGTTAGGGACACTGTCAGGGCCTTAGTTAAGGACGGTATCACAGCCTGACTTAGTAGTAATGTCAAGGCCTTAGTTAAGGACAGTGTCAGGGCAAGGCCTAGAACGAGCATAAGGGCCTCTGTAGGATCAGGGGCTGGGGTGCGGGCTGGGGCTGGAGCTGAGGCTAGGCCTGGGGCTAGGGCTGGGGCTGGGGCTGGGCCTAGGGCTATGGACTTAGTTAGGAATAGTGTCAAGGCCTTAGTTAAGGACAGTGTCAGGGCAAGGCCAAGGAGGAGCATAAGGGGCTCTGTAGGATCAGCATCAGGGGCTGGGGCCGGGGCTGGGGCCGGGGCCGGGTCTGGAGTTGGGGCCGGGGTTGGGTTTCAGATTGGGGCTGGGGATGGAGCTGGGGCCGGGTCTGGGGCTAGGGCCTTAGTTAGGAATAGTGTCAAGGCCTTAGTTAGGGTTAGCATCAATGCCTTCGTTAGGTATAATGTCAGGGCCTGACTTAGAAATAGTGTCAGGGCCTTAGTGAGGGACAGTCTCAGGGCCTTGGTTAGGTCGAGCATCAGAGCCTGTTTTATGTATAATGGCAGGGCCAGAGTTGGGCGGATAGTCACGCCCTTAGTTAGGTACACTCTCTGGGCCTTAGTTAGGGACAGTATCACGGCCTAAGTTAGTAGTACCATCAAGGCCTTAGTTAAAGACACTGTCAGGTCAAGGCCTAGGAGGAACATAAGGGCCTCTGTAGGATCAGGGGCTGGGGTGTGGCCTGGGGCTGGGGCTGGGGCTGGGGCTGGGCCTAGGGCTATGGACTTAGTTAGGAATAGTGTCAAGGCCTTAGTTAAGGACAGTGTCAGGGCAAGGCCAAGGAGGAGCATAAGGGGCTCTGTAGGATCAGCATCAGGATCTGGGGCTGAGGCTGGGGGCGGGGCCGGGGCCGGGGCTGGGACCGGGGCTGGGTTTCGGGTTGGGGCTGAGGCTGGGGCTCGGGCTCGGGCTACGGACTTAGTTAGGAATAGTGTCAAGGCCTTAGTTAGGGTTAGCATCAGGGCCTTCGTTAGGTATAATGTCAGGGCCTGAATTAGAAGTAGTGTCAGGGCCTTAGTGAGGGACAGTCTCAGGGCCTTGGTTAGGACGAGCGTCAGAGCCTTTTTTATGTATAATGGCAGGGCCAGAGTTAGGAGGACCGTCATTCCCTTAGTTAGGGACACTGTCAGGGCCTTAGGTAGGGACAGTATCACAGCCTGACTTAGTAGTAATGTCAAGGCCTTAGTTAAGGACAGTGTCAGGGCAAGGCCTAGGAGGAGCATAAGGGCCTCTGTAGGATCAGGGGCTGGGGTGTGGGATGGGGCTGGAGCTGAGGCGAGTCCTGGGGCTAGGGCTAGGGCTGGGGCTGGGGATGGGCCTAGGGCTATGGACTTAGTTAGGAATAGTGTCAAGGCTTTAGTTAAGGACAGTGTCAGGGCAAGGCCAAGGAGGAGCATAAGGGGCTCTGTAGGATCAGCATCAGGGTCTGGGCCTGGGGCTGGGGCCGGGGCTGGGTTTCGGGTTGGGGCTGGGGCTGGGGCTCGGGCTCGGGCTAGGGACTTAGTTAGGAATAGTGTCAAGGCCTTAGTTAGGGTTAGCATCAGGGCCTTCGTAAGGTATAATGTCAGGGCCTGAGTTAGAAGTAGTGTCAGGGACTTAGTGAGGGACAGTCTCAGGGCCTTGGTTAGGACGAGCGTCAGAGCCTGTTTTATGTATAATGGCAGGGCCAGAGTTGCGCGGACAGTGAGGCCCTTCGTTAGGTACACTCTCAGGGCCTTCGGGACAGTATCACGGCCTAAGTCAGTAGTACTGTCAAGGCCTTAGTTAAGGACAGTGTCAGGGCAAGGCCTAGGAGGAGCATAATGGCCTCTTAGAATCAGGGGCTGGGGCTGGGGCTAAGGCTAGGCCCTTAGTTAGGAATAGTGTCAAGGCCTTAGATAGGGTCACTGTCAGGGCCTTAGTTAGGGTTAGCATCAGAGCCTTCGTTAGGTATAATGGCACGGCCTGAGTTACAAGTAGTGTCAGGGCCTTAGTGAGGGACAGTGTCTGGGCCTTGGTTAGGACGAGCGTCACAGCCTTTGTTATGTATAATGGCAGGTCCAGAGTTAGGAGGAGATTTAGGCCCTTCGTTAGGGACACTGTCAGGGCCTTAGTTACGGACAGTATCACAGCCTGACTTAGTAGTAAGGTCAAGGCCTTAGTTAAGGACAGTGTCAGGGCAAGGCCTAGGAGGAGCATAAGGGCCTCTGTAGGATCAGCATCAGGGGCTGGGGCTGGGGCTGAGGTACAAGGGCTGGGGCTGGGGAAAGGGCTGGGGTTGGGGCTGGGGCTGGGGCTGGGGCTAGGGTTGGGGCCATAGTTAGGAATAGTGTCAAGGACTTAGTTAGTGTCACTGTCAGGGCCTTAGTTAGGGTTGGCATCAGAGCCTTCATTAGGTATAAGGTCAGGGCCTGAGTTAGAAGTAGTGTCAGGGCCTTAGTGAGGGACAGTGTCAGGGACTTGGTTAGGACGAGCGTCAGAGCCTTTTTTTGTATAATGGCAGGGTCAGAGTTAGGAGGACAGTCAGTCCCTTAGTTAGGGACACTGTCAGGGCCTTAGTTAGGGACGGTATCACAGCCTGACTTAGTAGTAATGTCAAGGCCTTAGTTAAGGACAGTGTCAGGGCAAGGCCTAGAAGGAGCATAAGGGCCTCTGTAGGATCAGGGGCTGGGGTGCGAGCTGGGGCTGGAGCTGAGGCTAGGCCTGGGGCTAGGGCTGGGGCTGGGGCTGGGCCTAGGGCTATGGACTTAGTTAGGAATAGTGTCAAGGCCTTAGTTAAGGACAGTGTCAGGGCAAGGCCAAGGAGGAGCATAAGGGGCTCTGTAGGATCAGCATCAGGGGCTGGGGCCGGGGCTGGGGCCGGGGCTGGGGCCGGGGCCGGGTCTGGAGTTGGGGCCGCGGCTGAGTTTCAGATTGGGGCTGGGGATGGAGCTGGGGCCGGGTCTGGGGCTAGGGCCTTAGTTAGGAATAGTGTCAAGGCCTTAGTTAGGGTTAGCATCAGGGCCTTCGTTAGGTATAATGTCTGGGCCTGACTTAGAAATAGTGTCAGGGCCTTACTGAGGGACAGTCTCAGGGCCTTGGTTAGGTCGTGCATCAGAGCCTATTTTATGTATAATGGCAGGGCCAGAGTTGGGCGGATAGTCACGCCCTTAGTTAGGTACACTCTCTGGGCCTTAGTTAGGGACAGTATCACGGCCTAAGTTAGTAGTACCGTCAAGGCCTTAGTTAAAGACACTGTCAGGTCAAGGCCTAGGAGGAACATAAGGGCCTCTGTAGGATCAGGGGCTGGGGTGTGGCCTGGGGCTGGAGCTGAGGCTAGGCCTGGGGCTGGGGCTGGGGCTGGGGCTGGGGCTGGGCCTAGGGCTATGGACTTAGTTAGGAATAGTGTCAAGGCCTTAGTTAAGGACAGTGTCAGGGCAAGGCCAAGGAGGAGCATAAGGGGCTCTGTAGGATCAGCATCAGGGTCTGGGGCTGGGGCTGGGGGCGGGGCCGGGGCCAGGGCTGGGACCGGGGCTGGGTTTCGGGTTGGGGCTGAGGCTGGGGCTCGGGCTCGGGCTAGGGACTTAGTTAGAAATAGTGTCAAGGCCTTAGTTAGGGTTAGCATCAGGGCCTTCGTTAGGTATAATGTCAGGGCCTGAGTTAGAAGTAGTGTCAGGGCCTTAGTGAGGGACAGTCTCAGGGCCTTGGTTAGGACGAGCGTCAGAGCCTTTTTTATGTATAATGGCAGGGCCAGAGTTAGGAGGACCGTCAGTCCCTTAGTTAGGGACACTGTCAGAGCCTTAGTTAGGGACAGTATCACAGCCTGACTTAGTAGTAATGTCAAGGCCTTAGTTAAGGACAGTGTCAGGGCAAGGCCTAGGAGGAGCATAAGGGCCTCTGTAGGATCAGGGGCTGGGGTGCGGGCTGGGGCTGAGGCTAGGCCTAGGGCTAGCACTAGGACTGGGGCTGGGGCTGGGCCTAGGGCTATGGACTTAGTTAGGAATAGTGTCAAGGCCTTAGTTAAGGACAGTGTCAGGGCAAGGCCAAGGAGGAGCCTAAGGGGCCCTGTAGGATCAGCATCAGGGGCTGGGGCCGGGGCTGAGGCCGGGACCGGGGCTGGGTTTCGGGTTGGGGCTGGGGCCGGGGCTGGGGTTGGGGCTAGCGCCTTAGTTAGGAATAGTGTCAAGGCCTTAGTTAGGGTTAGCATCAGGGCCTTCGTTAGGTATAATGTCAGGGCCTGAGTTAGAAGTAGTGTCAGGGACTTAGTGAGGGACTGTCTCAGGGCCTTAGTTAGGACGAGCGTCAGAGCCTTTTTTATGTATAATGGCAGGGCCAGAGTTGGGCAGACAGTGAGCCCCTTAGTTAGGTACACTCACAGGGCCTTAGTTAGGGACAGTATCACAGCCTAAGTCAGTAGTACTGTCAAGGCCTTAGTTAAAGACACTGTCAGGGCAAGGCCTAGGAGGAGCATAAGGGCCTCTGTAGGATCAGTATCAGGGGCTGGGGCTTGGGCTGAGGTACTAGGGCTTGGGCTGGGGCTGGGGAAAGGGCTGGGGTTGGGGCTGGGGCTGGGGCTGGGGCTAGGGCTGGGGCCATAGTTAGGAATAGTGTCAAGGCCTTAGTTAGCATCACTGTCAGGGCCTTAGTTAGGGTTGGGACCAGAGCCTTCGTTAGGTATAATGTCAGGGCCTGATTTAGAAGGAGTGTCAGAGCCTTAGTGAAGGACAGTGTCAGGGCGTTGGTTAGGACGAGAGTCAGAGCCTTTTTTATGTATAATGGCAGGGCCAGAGTTAGGAGGAGAGTCAGGCTCTTAGGTAGGGACACTGTCCGGGCTTTTGTTAGGGACATTATCACAGCCTGAGTTAGTAGTAGTGTCAAGGCCTTAGTTAAGGACAGTGTCAGGGCAAGGCCTAGGAGGAGCATAATGGCCTCTTAGAATCAGGGGCTGGGGCTGGGGCTGGGGCTAGGCCCTTAGTTAGGAATAGTGTCAAGGCCTTAGATAGGGTCACTGTCAGGGCCTTTGTTAGGGTTAGCATCAGAGCCTTCGTTAGGTATAATGGCACGGCCTGAGTTAGAAGTAGTGTTAGGGCCTTAGTGAGGGACAGTGTCTGGGCCTTGGTTAGGACGAGCGTCACAGCCTTTGTTATGTATAATGGCAGGTCCAGAGTTAGGAGGAGATTTAGGCCCTTCGTTAGGGACACTGTCAGGGCCTTAGTTACGGACAGTATCACAGCCTGAGTTAGTAGTAGTGTCAAGGCCTTAGTTAAGGACAGTGTCAGGGCAAGACCTAGGAGGAGCATAAGGGCCTCTGTAGGGATCAGCATCCGGGGCAAGAGCAGGGGCAGGGGCAGGGGTAGGGGCAGGGGTAGGAGCTGGGGCTGGGGATGGGGATAGTGATGGGGATAGGGCTGGGGATAGTGATGGGGATAGGGCTAGGGCTGGGGCTAGGGCTGGGGATGGGGATGGGGCTAGGGCTGGGGATGGGGCTAGGGATGCGGCTGGAGCTGGGGCAAGGGCTAGGGTTAGAGCTAGGGCCATAGTTAGGAATAGTGTCAAGGCCTTAGTTAGCATCACTGTCAGGGCCTTAGTTAGGGTTGGCATCAGAGCCTTCATTAGGTATAATGTCAGGGCCTGAGTTAGAAGTAGTGTCAGGGCCTTAGTGAGGGACAGTCTCAGGGCCTTGGTTGGGACGAGCGTCAGAGCCTTTTTTATGTATAATGGCAGGGCCAGAGTTAGGAGGACTGTCAGTCCCTTAGTTAGGGACACTGTCAGGGCCTCAGTTAGGGACAGTATCACAGCCTGACTTAGTAGTAATGTCAAGGCCTTAGTTAAGGACAGTGTCAGGGCAAGGCCTAGGAGGAGCATAAGGGCCTCTGTAGGATCAGGGGCTGGGGTGTGGGATGGGGCTGGAGCTGAGGCGAGTCCTGGGGCTAGGGCTAGGGCTGGGGCTGGGGCTGGGCCTAGGGCTATGGACTTAGTTAGGAATAGTGTCAAGGCCTTAGTTAAGGACAGTGTCAGGGCAAGGCCAAGGAGGAGCATAAGGGGCTCTGTAGGATCAGCATCAGGGTCTGGGTCTGGGGCTGGGGCCGGGGCTGGGTTTCGGGTTGGGGCTGGGGCTGGGGCTCGGGCTCGGGCTAGGGACTTAGTTAGGAATAGTGTCAAGGCCTTAGTTAGGGTTAGCATCAGGGCCTTCAATAGGTAAAATGTCAGGGCCTGAGTTAGAAGTAGTGTTAGGGCCTTAGTGAGGCACAGTCTCAGGGCCTTGGTTAGGACGAGCGTCAGAGCCTTTTTTATGTATAATGGCAGGGCCAGAGTTAGGAGGACAGTCAGTCCCTTTGTTAGGGACACAGCCAGGGCCTTTTTTATGTATAATGGCAGGGCCAGAGTTAGGAGGACAGTCACTCCCTTAGTTAGGGACACTGTCAGGGCCTTAGTTAGGGACAGTATCACGGCCTAAGTCAGTAGTACTGTCAAGGCCTTAGTTAAGGACAGTGTCAGGGCAAGGCCTAGGAGGAGCATAATGGCCTCTTAGAATCAGGGGCTGGGGCTGGGGCTAAGGCTAGGCCCTTAGTTAGGAATAGTGTCAAGGCCTTAGATAGGGTCACTGTCAGGGCCTTAGTTAGGGTTAGCGTCAGAGCCTTCGTTAGGTATAATGGCACGGCCTGAGTTACAAGTAGTGTCAGGGCCTTAGTGAGGGACAGTGTCTGGGCCTTGGTTAGGACGAGCGTCACAGCCTTTGTTATGTATAATGGCAGGTCCAGAGTTAGGAGGAGATTTAGGCCCTTCGTTAGGGACACTGTCAGGGCCTTAGTTACGGACAGTATCACAGCCTGACTTAGTAGTAAGGTCAAGGCCTTAGTTAATGACAGTGTCAGGGCAAGGCCTAGGAGGAGCATAAGGGCCTCTGTAGGATCAGGGGCTGGGGTGTGGGCTGGGGCTGGAGCTGAGGCTATACCTGGGGCTAGGGCGAGGGCTGGGGCTGGGGCTGGGCCTAGGGCTACGGACTTAGTTAGGAATAGTGTCAAGGCCTTAGTTAAGGACAGTGTCAGGGCAAGGCCAAGGAGGAGCATAAGGGGCTCTGTAGGATCAGCATCAGGGTCTGGGGCTGGGGCTGGGGCTGGGGCTGGGGCTGGGGCTAGGGCCGGGGCAGGGGCCGGGGCTGGGGCTGGGGCTGGGTTTCCGGTTGGGGATGGGGCTGGGGCTCGGGCTCGGGCTAGGGCTAGGGCCATAGTTAGGAATAGTGTCAAGGCCTTAGGTAGCGTCACTGTCAGGGCCTTAGTTAGGGTTGGGATCAGAGCCTTCGTTAGGTATAATGTCAGGGCCTGAGTTAGAAGTAGTGTCAGGGCCTTAGTGAGGGACAGTCTCAGGGCCTTGGTTGGGACGAGCGTCAGAGCCTTTTTTATGTATAATGGCAGGGCCAGAGTTAGGAGGACAGTCAGTCCCTTAGTTAGGGACACTGTCAGGGCCTCAGTTAGGGACAATATCACAGCCTGACTTAGTAGTAATGTCAAGGCCTTAGTTAAGGACAGTGTCAGGGCAAGGCCTAGGAGGAGCATAAGGGCCTCTGTAGGATCAGGGGCTGGGGTGCGGGATGGGGCTGGAGCTGAGGCGAGTCCTGGGGCTAGGGCTAGGGCTGGGGCTGGGGCTGGGCCTAGGGCTATGGACTTAGTTAGGAATAGTGTCAAGGCCTTAGTTAAGGACAGTGTCAGGGCAAGGCCAAGGAGGAGCATAAGGGGCTCTGTAGGATCAGCATCAGGGTCTGGGCCTGGGGCTGGGGCTGGGGCTGGGTTTCGGGTTGGGGCTGGGGCTGGGGCTCGGGCTCGGGCTAGGGACTTAGTTAGGAATAGTGTCAAGGCCTTAGTTAGGGTTAGCATCAGGGCCTTCGTTAGGTATAATGTCAGGGCCTGAGTTAGAAATAGTGTCAGGGACTTAGTGAGGCACAGTCTCAGGGCCTTGGTTAGGACGAGCGTCAGAACCTGTTTTATGTATAATGGCAGGGCCAGAGTTGGGCGGACAGTGAGGCCCTTAGTTAGGTACACTCTCAGGGCCTTAGGGACAGTATCACGGCCTAAGTCAGTAGTACTGTCAAGGCCTTAGTTAAGGACAGTGTCAGGGCAAGGCCTAGGAGGAGCATAATGGCCTCTTAGAATCAGGGGCTGGGGCTGGGGCTAAGGCTAGGCCCTTAGTTAGGAATAGTGTCAAGGCCTTAGATAGGGTCACTGTCAGGGCCTTAGTTAGGGTTAGCATCAGAGCCTTCGTTAGGTATAATGGCACGGCCTGAGTTACAAGTAGTGTCAGGGCCTTAGTGAGGGACAGTGTCTGGGCCTTGGTTAGGACGAGCGTCACAGCCTTTGTTATGTATAATGGCAGGTCCAGAGTTAGGAGGAGATTTAGGCCCTTCGTTAAGGACACTGTCAGGGCCTTAGTTACGGACAGTATCACAGCCTGACTTAGTAGTAAGGTCAAGGCCTTAGTTAAGGACAGTGTCAGGGCAAGACCTAGGAGGAGCATAAGGGCCTCTGTAGGATCAGCATCAGGGGCTGGGGCTGGGGCTGAGGTACTAGGGCTGGGGCTGGGAAAAGGGCTGGGGTTGGGGCTGGGGCTGGGGCTGGGGCTAGGGTTGGGGCCATAGTTAGGAATAGTGTCAAGGACTTAGTTAGTGTCACTGTCAGGGCCTTAGTTAGGGTTGGCATCAGAGCCTTCATTAGGTATAAGGTCAGGGCCTGAGTTAGAAGTAGTGTCAGGGCCTTAGTGAGAGACAGTGTCAGGGACTTGGTTAGGACGAGCACCAGAGCCTTTTTTTGTATAATGGCAGGGCCAGAGTTAGGAGGACAGTCAGTCCCTTAGTTAGGGACACTGTCAGGGCCTTAGATAGGGACAGTATCACAGCCTGACTTAGTAGTAATGTCAAGGCCTTAGTTAAGGACAGTGTCAGGGCAAGGCCTAGAAGGAGCATAAGGGCCTCTGTAGGATCAGGGGCTGGGGTGCGAGCTAGGGCTGGAGCTGAGGCTAGGCCTGGGGCTAGGGCTGGGGCTGGGGCTGGGCCTAGGGCTATGGACTTAGTTAGGAATAGTGTCAAGGCCTTAGTTAAGGACAGTGTCAGGGCAAGGCCAAGGAGGAGCATAAGGGGCTCTGTAGGATCAGCATCAGGGTCTGGGGCTGGGGCTGGGGGCGGGGCCGGGGCCGGGGCTGGGACCAGGGCAGGGTTTCGGGTTGGGGCTGAGGCTGGGGCTCGGGCTCGGGCTAGGGACTTAGTTAGGAATAGTGTCAAGGCCTTAGTTAGGGTTAGCATCAGGGCCTTCGTTAGGTATAATGTCAGGGCCTGAGTTAGAAGTAGTGTCAGGGCCTTAGTGAGGGACAGTCTCAGGGCCTTGGTTAGGACGAGCGTCAGAGCCTTTTTTATGTATAATGGCAGGGCCAGAGTTAGGAGGACCGTTAGTCCCTTAGTTAGGGACACTGTCAGAGCCTTAGTTAGGGACAGTATCACAGCCTGACTTAGTAGTAATGTCAAGGCCTTAGCTAAGGACAGTGTCAGGGCAAGGCCTAGGAGGAGCAAAAGGGCCTCTGTAGGATCAGGGGCTGGAGTGCGGGCTGGGGCTGAGGCTAGGCCTAGGGCTAGCACTAGGGCTGGGGCTGGGGCTGGGCCTAGGGCTATGGACTTAGTTAGGAATAGTGTCAAGGCCTTAGTTAAGGACAGTGTCAGGGCAAGGCCAAGGAGGAGCATAAGGGGCCCTGTAGGATCAGCATCAGGGGCTGGGGCAGGGGCTGAGGCCGGGGCCGGGGCTGGGTTTCGGGTTGGGGTTGGGGCTGGGGCTGGGGTTGGGGCTAGCGCCTTAGTTAGGAATAGTGTCAAGGCCTTAGTTAGGTTTAGCATCAGGGCCTTCGTTTGGTATAATGTCAGGGCCTGAGTTAGAAGTAGTGTCAGGGACTTAGTGAGGGACTGTCTCAGGGCCTTAGTTAGGACGAGCATCAGAGCCTTTTTTATGTATAATGGCAGGGCCAGAGTTGGTCGGATAGTCAGGCCCGTAGTTAGGTACACTCACAGGGCCTTAGTTAGGGACAGTATCACAGCCTAAGTCAGTAGTACTGTCAAGGCCTTAGTTAAAGACACTGTCAGGGCAAGGCCTAGGAGGAGCATAAGGGCCTCTGTAGGATCAGTATCAGGGGCTGGGGCTGGGCCTGAGGTACTAGGGCTTGGGCTGGGGCTGGGGAATGGGCTGGGGTTGGGGCTGGGGCTGGGGCTGGGGCTAGGGCTGGGGCCATAGTTAGGAATAGTGTCAAGGCCTTAGTTAGCATCACTGTCAGGGCCTTAGTTAGGGTTGGGATCAGAGCCTTCGTTAGGTATAATGTCAGGGCCTGATTTAGAAGGAGTGTCAGAGCCTTAGTGAAGGACAGTGTCAGGGCGTTGGTTAGGACGAGAGTCAGAGCCTTTTTTATGTATAATGGCAGGGCCAGAGTTAGGAGGAGAGTCAGGCTCTTAGGTAGGGACACTGTCCGGGCTTTTGTTAGGGACATTATCACAGCCTGAGTCAGTAGTAGTGTCAAGGCCTTAGTTAAGGACAGTGTCAGGGCAAGGCCTAGGAGGAGCATAATGGCCTCTTAGAATCAGGGGCTGGGGCTGGGGCTAGGCCCTTAGTTAGGAATAGTGTCAAGGCCTTAGATAGGGTCACTGTCAGGGCCTTAGTTAGGGTTAGCATCAGAGCCTTCGTTAGGTATAATGGCACGGCCTGAGTTACAAGTAGTGTCAGGGCCTTAGTGAGGGACAGTGTCTGGGCCTTGGTTAGGACGAGCGTCACAGCCTTTGTTATGTATAATGGCAGGTCCAGAGTTAGGAGGAGATTTAGGCCCTTCGTTAGGGACACTGTCAGGGCCTTAGTTACGGACAGTATCACAGCCTGACTTAGTAGTAAGGTCAAGGCCTTAGTTAAGGACAGTGTCAGAGCAAGGCCTAGGAGGAGCATAAGGGCCTCTGTAGGATCAGGGGCTGGGGTGTGGGCTGGGGCTGGAGCTGAGGCTATACCTGGGGCTAGGGCGAGGGCTGGGGCTGGGGCTGGGCCTAGGGCTACGGACTTAGTTAGGAATAGTGTCAAGGCCTTAGTTAAGGACAGTGTCAGGGCAAGGCCAAGGAGGAGCATAAGGGGCTCTGTAGGATCAGCATCAGGGTCTGGGGCTGGGGCTGGGGCTGGGGCTGGGGCCTGGGCTGGGTTTCCGGTTGGGGCTGGGGCTGGGGCTCGGGCTCGGGCTAGGGACTTAGTTAGGAATAGTGTCAAGGCCTTAGTTAGGGTTAGCATCAGGGCCTTCATTAGGTAAAATGTCAGGGCCTGAGTTAGAAGTAGTGTTAGGGCCTTAGTGAGGCACAGTCTCAGGGCCTTGGTTAGGACGAGCGTCAGAGCCTTTTTTATGTATAATGGCAGGGCCAGAGTTAGGAGGACAGTCAGTCCCTTTGTTAGGGACACAGCCAGGGCCTTTTTTATGTATAATGGCAGGGCCAGAGTTAGGAGGACAGTCACTCCCTTAGTTAGGGACACTGTCAGGGCCTTAGTTAGGGACAGTATCACAGCCTAAGTTCGTAGTACCATCAAGGCCTTAGTTAAGGACAGTGTCAGGGCAAGGCCTAGGAGGAGCATAAGGGCCTCTGTAGGATCAGCATCAGGGGCTGGGGCTACTAGGGCTTGGGCTGGGGCTGGGGAAAGGGCTGGGGTTGGGGCTCGGGCTGGGGCTGGGGCTGGAGCTGGGGCTGGGGCTGGGGCTGGGGCTAGGGCTAGGGCTAGGGCCATACTTAGGAATAGTGTCAAGGCCTTAGCTAGCGTCACTGTCAGGGCCTTAGTTAGGGTTGGGATCAGAGCCTTCGTTAGGTATAATGTCAGGGCCTGAGGTAGAAGTAGTGTCAGGGCCTTAGTGAGGGACAGTCTCAGGGCCTTGGTTAGGATGAGCGTCAGAGCCTTTTTTATGTATAATGGCAGGGCCAGAGTTAGGAGGACAGTCAGTCCCTTAGTTAGGGACACTGTCAGGGCCTTAGTTAGGGATGTTATCACAGCCTGACTTAGTAGTAATGTCAAGGCCTTAGTTAAGGACAGTGTCAGGGCAAGGCCAAGGAGGAGCATAAGGGGCTCTGTAGGATCAGCATCAGGGTCTGGGGCTGGGGCTGGGGCTGGGGGCGGGGCCGGGGCCGGGGCTGGGACCAGGGCTGGGTTTCCGGTTGGGGCTGAGGCTGGGGCTCGGGCTCGGGCTAGGGACTTAGTTAGGAATAGTGTCAAGGCCTTAGTTAGGGTTAGCATCAGGGCCTTCGTTAGGTATAATGTCAGGGCCTGAGTTAGAAGTAGTGTCAGGGCCTTAGTGAGGGACAGTCTCAGGGCCTTGGTTAGGTCGAGCATCAGAGCCTGTTTTATATATAATGGCAGGGCCAGAGTTGGGCGGATAGTCACGCCCTTAGTTAGGTACACTCTCTGGGCCTTAGTTAGGGACAGTATCACGGCCTAAGTTACTAGTACCGTCAAGGCCTTAGTTAAAGACACTGTCAGGTCAAGGCCTAGGAGGAACATAAGGGCCTCTGTAGGATCAGGGGCTGGGGTGTGGGCTGGGGCTGGAGCTGAGGCTATACCTGGGGCTAGGGCAAGGGCTGGGGCTGGGGCTGGGCCTAGGGCTATGGACTTAGTTAGGAATAGTGTCAAGGCCTTAGTTAAGGACAGTGTCAGGGCAAGGCCAAGGAGGAGCATAAGGGGCTCTGTAGGATCAGCATCAGGGTCTGGGGCTGGGGCTGGGGGCGGGGCCGGGGCCGGGGCTGGGACCGGGGCTGGGTTTCGGGTTGGGGCTGAGGCTGGGGCTCGGGCTCGGGCTAGGGACTTAGTTAGGAATAGTGTCAAGGCCTTAGTTAGGGTTAGCATCAGGGCCTTCGTTAGGTATAATGTCAGGGCCTGAGTTAGAAGTAGTGTCAGGGCCTTAGTGAGGGACAGTCTCAGGGCCTTGGTTGGGACGAGCGTCAAAGCCTTTTTTATGTATAATGGCAGGGCCAGAGTTAGGAGGACCGTCAGTCCCTTAGTTAGGGACACTGTCAGGGCCTCAGTTAGGGACAGTATCACAGCCTGACTTAGTAGTAATGTCAAGGCCTTAGTTAAGGACAGTGTCAGGGCAAGGCCTAGGAGGAGCATAAGGGCCTCTGTAGGATCAGGGGCTGGGGTGTGGGATGGGGCTGGAGCTGAGGCGAGTCCTGGGGCTAGGGCTAGGGCTGGGGCTGGGGCTGGGCCTAGGGCTATGGACTTAGTTAGGAATAGTGTCAAGGCCTTAGTTAAGGACAGTGTCAGGGCAAGGCCAAGGAGGAGCATAAGGGGCTCTGTAGGATCAGCATCAGGGTCTGGGCCTGGGGCTGGGGCCGGGGCTGGGTTTCGGGTTGGGGCTGGGGCTGGGGCACGGGCTCGGGCTAGGGACTTAGTTAGGAATAGTGTCAAGGCCTTAGTTAGGGTTAGCATCAGGGCCTTCGTTAGGTATAATGTCAGGGCCTGAGTTAGAAGTAGTGTCAGGGACTTAGTGAGGGACAGTCTCAGGGCCTTGGTTAGGACGAGCGTCAGAGCCTGTTTTATGTATAATGGCAGGGCCAGAGTTGGGCGGACAGTGAGGCCCTTAGTTAGGTACACTCTCAGGGCCTTAGTTAGGGACAGTATCACGGCCTAAGTCAGTAGTACTGTCAAGGCCTTAGTTAAGGACAGTGTCAGGGCAAGGCCTAGGAGGAGCATAAGGGCCTCTGTAGGATCAGGGGCTGGGGTGTGGGCTGGGGCTGGAGCTGAGGCTATACCTGGGGCTAGGGCGAGGGCTGGGGCTGGGGCTGGGCCTAGGGCTACGGACTTAGTTAGGAATAGTGTCAAGGCCTTAGTTAAGGACAGTGTCAGGGCAAGGCCAAGGAGGAGCATAAGGGGCTCTGTAGGATCAGCATCAGGGTCTGGGGCTGGGGCTGGGGCTGGGGCTGGGGCTGGGGCTGGGGCCGGGGCTGGGGCCGGGGCTGGGTTTCCGGTTGGGGCTGGGGCTGGGGCTCGGGCTCGGGCTAGGGACTTAGTTAGGAATAGTGTCAAGGCCTTAGTTAGGGTTAGCATCAGGGCCTTCATTAGGTAAAATGTCAGGGCCTGAGTTAGAAGTAGTGTTAGGGCCTTAGTGAGGCACAGTCTCAGGGCCTTGGTTAGGACGAGCGTCAGAGCCTTTTTTATGTATAATGGCAGGGCCAGAGTTAGGAGGACAGTCAGTCCCTTAGTTAGGGACACTGTCAGGGCCTTAGTTAGGGACAGTATCACAGCCTAAGTTCGTAGTACCAGCAAGGCCTTAGTTAAGGACAGTGTCAGGGCAAGGCCTAGGAGGAGCATAAGGGCCTCTGTAGGATCAGTATCAGGGGCTGGGGCTACTAGGGCTTGGGCTGGGGCTGGGGAAAGGGCTGGGGTTGGGGCTCGGGCTGGGGCTGGGGATGGAGCTGGGGCTGGGGCTGGGGCTGGGGCTGGGGCTAGGGCTAGGGGTAGGGCCATAGTTAGGAATAGTGTCAAGGCCTTAGCTAGCGTCACTGTCAGGGCCTTAGTTAGGGTTGGGATCAGAGCCTTCGTTAGGTATAATGTCAGGGCCTGAGTTAGAAGTAGTGTCAGGGACTTAGTGAGGGACAGTCTCAGGGCCTTGGTTAGGATGAGCGTCAGAGCCTTTTTTATATATAATGGCAGGGCCAAGGTTAGGAGGACAGTCAGTCCCTTAGTTAGGGACACTCTCAGGGCCTTAGTTAGGGACGGTATCACAGCCTGACTTAGTAGTAATGTCAAGGCCTTAGTTAAGGACAGTGTCAGGGCAAGGCCTAGAAGGAGCATAAGGGCCTCTGTAGGATCAGGGGCTGGGGCTGGGGCTAAGGCTAGGCCCTTAGTTAGGAATAGTGTCAAGGCCTTAGATAGGGTCACTGTCAGGGCCTTAGTTAGGGTTAGCATCAGAGCCTTCGTTAGGTATAATGGCACGGCCTGAGTTACAAGTAGTGTCAGGGCCTTAGTGAGGGACAGTGTCTGGGCCTTGGTTAGGACGAGCGTCACAGCCTTTGTTATGTATAATGGCAGGTCCAGAGTTAGGAGGAGATTTAGACCCTTCGTTAGGGACACTGTCAGGGCCTTAGTTACGGACAGTATCACAGCCTGACTTAGTAGTAAGGTCAAGGCCTTACTTAAGGACAGTGTCAGGGCAAGGCCTAGGAGGAGCATAAGGGCCTCTGTAGGATCAGGGGCTGGGGTGTGGGCTGGGGCTGGAGCTGAGGCTATACCTGGGGCTAGGGCGAGGGCTGGGGCTGGGGCTGGGCCTAGGGCTACGGACTTAGTTAGGAATAGTGTCAAGGCCTTAGTTAAGGACAGTGTCAGGGCAAGGCCAAGGAGGAGCATAAGGGGCTCTGTAGGATCAGCATCAGGGTCTGGGGCTGGGGCTGGGGCTGGGGCTGGGGCTGGGGCTGGGGCCGGGGCTGGGGCCGGGGCTGGGTTTCCGGTTGGGGCTGGGGCTGGGGCTCGGGCTCGGGCTAGGGACTTAGTTAGGAATAGTGTCAAGGCCTTAGTTAGGGTTAGCATCAGGGCCTTCATTAGGTAAAATGTCAGGGCCTGAGTTAGAAGTAGTGTTAGGGCCTTAGTGAGGCACAGTCTCAGGGCCTTGGTTAGGACGAGCGTCAGAGCCTTTTTTATGTATAATGGCAGGGCCAGAGTTAGGAGGACAGTCAGTCCCTTAGTTAGGGACACTGTCAGGGCCTTAGTTAGGGACAGTATCACAGCCTAAGTTCGTAGTACCAGCAAGGCCTTAGTTAAGGACAGTGTCAGGGCAAGGCCTAGGAGGAGCATAAGGGCCTCTGTAGGATCAGCATCAGGGGCTGGGGCTACTAGGGCTTGGGCTGGGGCTGGGGAAAGGGCTGGGGTTGGGGCTCGGGCTGGGGCTGGGGATGGAGCTGGGGCTGGGGCTGGGGCTGGGGCTGGGGCTAGGGCTAGGGGTAGGGCCATAGTTAGGAATAGTGTCAAGGCCTTAGCTAGCGTCACTGTCAGGGCCTTAGTTAGGGTTGGGATCAGAGCCTTCGTTAGGTATAATGTCAGGGCCTGAGTTAGAAGTAGTGTCAGGGACTTAGTGAGGGACAGTCTCAGGGCCTTGGTTAGGATGAGCGTCAGAGCCTTTTTTATATATAATGGCAGGGCCAGAGTTAGGAGGACAGTCAGTCCCTTAGTTAGGGACACTCTCAGGGCCTTATTTAGGGACGGTATCACAGCCTGACTTAGTAGTAATGTCAAGGCCTTAGTTAAGGACAGTGTCAGGGCAAGGCCTAGAAGGAGCATAAGGGCCTCTGTAGGATCAGGGGCTGGGGCTGGGGCTAAGGCTAGGCCCTTAGTTAGGAATAGTGTCAAGGCCTTAGATAGGGTCACTGTCAGGGCCTTAGTTAGGGTTAGCATCAGAGCCTTCGTTAGGTATAATGGCACGGCCTGAGTTACAAGTAGTGTCAGGGCCTTAGTGAGGGACAGTGTCTGGGCCTTGGTTAGGACGAGCGTCACAGCCTTTGTTATGTATAATGGCAGGTCCAGAGTTAGGAGGAGATTTAGGCCCTTCGTTAGGGACACTGTCAGGGCCTTAGTTACGGACAGTATCACAGCCTGACTTAGTAGTAAGGTCAAGGCCTTAGTTAAGGACAGTGTCAGGGCAAGGCCTAGGAGGAGCATAAGGGCCTCTGTAGGATCAGCATCAGGGGCTGGGGCTGGGGCTGAGGTACAAGGGCTGGGGCTGGGGAAAGGGCTGGGGTTGGGGCTGGGGCTGGGGCTGGGGCTAGGGTTGGGGCCATAGTTAGGAATAGTGTCAAGGACTTAGTTAGTGTCACTGTCAGGGCCTTAGTTAGGGTTGGCATCAGAGCCTTCATTAGGTATAAGGTCAGGGCCTGAGTTAGAAGTAGTGTCAGGGCCTTAGTGAGGGACAGTGTCAGGGACTTGGTTAGGACGAGCGTCAGAGCCTTTTTTTGTATAATGGCAGGGTCAGAGTTAGGAGGACAGTCAGTCCCTTAGTTAGGGACACTGTCAGGGCCTTAGTTAGGGACGGTATCACAGCCTGACTTAGTAGTAATGTCAAGGCCTTAGTTAAGGACAGTGTCAGGGCAAGGCCTAGAAGGAGCATAAGGGCCTCTGTAGGATCAGGGGCTGGGGTGCGAGCTGGGGCTGGAGCTGAGGCTAGGCCTGGGGCTAGGGCTGGGGCTGGGGCTGGGCCTAGGGCTATGGACTTAGTTAGGAATAGTGTCAAGGCCTTAGTTAAGGACAGTGTCAGGGCAAGGCCAAGGAGGAGCATAAGGGGCTCTGTAGGATCAGCATCAGGGGCTGGGGCCGGGGCTGGGGCCGGGGCCGGGTCTGGAGTTGGGGCCGCGGCTGAGTTTCAGATTGGGGCTGGGGATGGAGCTGGGGCCGGGTCTGGGGCTAGGGCCTTAGTTAGGAATAGTGGCAAGGCCTTAGTTAGGGTTAGCATCAGGGCCTTCGTTAGGTATAATGTCTGGGCCTGACTTAGAAATAGTGTCAGGGCCTTAGTGAGGGACAGTCTCAGGGCCTTGGTTAGGTCGTGCATCAGAGCCTGTTTTATGTATAATGGCAGGGCCAGAGTTGGGCGGATAGTCACTCCCTTAGTTAGGTACACTCTCTGGGCCTTAGTTAGGGACAGTATCACGGCCTAAGTTAGTAGTACCGTCAAGGCCTTAGTTAAAGACACTGTCAGGTCAAGGCCTAGGAGGAACATAAGGGCCTCTGTAGGATCAGGGGCTGGGGTGTGGCCTGGGGCTGGAGCTGAGGCCTGGGGCTGGGGCTGGGGCTGAGGCTGGGGCTGGGGCTGGGCCTAGGGCTATGGATTTAGTTAGGAATAGTGTCAAGGCCTTAGTTAAGGACAGTGTCAGGGCAAGGCCAAGGAGGAGCATAAGGGGCTCTGTAGGATCAGCATCAGGGGCTGGGGCCGGGGCTGGGGCCGGGGCCGGGTCTGGAGTTGGGGCCGCGGCTGAGTTTCAGATTGGGGCTGGGGATGGAGCTGGGGCCGGGTCTGGGGCTAGGGCCTTAGTTAGGAATAGTGTCAAGGCCTTAGTTAGGGTTAGCATCAGGGCCTTCGTTAGGTATACTGTCAGGGCCTGAGTTAGAAATAGTGTCAGGGCCTTAGTGAGGGACAGTCTCAGGGCCTTGGTTAGGTCGAGCATCAGAGCCTGTTTTATGTATAATGGCAGGGCCAGAGTTGGGCGGATAGTCACGCCCTTAGTTAGGTACACTCTCTGGGCCTTAGTTAGGGACAGTATCACGGCCTAAGTTAGTAGTACCGTCAAGGCCTTAGTTAAAGACACTGTCAGGTCAAGGCCTAGGAGGAACATAAGGGCCTCTGTAGGATCAGGGGCTGGGGTGTGGCCTGGGGCTGGAGCTGAGGCTAGGCCTGGGGCTGGGGCTGGGGCTGGGGCTGGGCCTAGGGCTATGGACTTAGTTAGGAATAGTGTCAAGGCCTTAGTTAAGGACAGTGTCAGGGCAAGGCCAAGGAGGAGCATAAGGGGCTCTGTAGGATCAGCATCAGGGTCTGGGGTTGGGGCTGGGGGCGGGGCCAGGGCCGGGGCTGGGACCGGGGCTGGGTTTCGGGTTGGGGCTGAGGCTGGGGCTCGGGCTCGGGCTAGGGACTTAGTTAGGAATAGTGTCAAGGCCTTAGTTAGGGTTAGCATCAGGGCCTTCGTTAGGTATAATGTCAGGGCCTGAGTTAGAAGTAGTGTCAGGGCCTTAGAGAGAGACAGTCTCAGGGCCTTGGTTAGGACGAGCGTCAGAGCCTTTTTTATGTATAATGGCAGGGCCAGAGTTAGGAGGACCGTTAGTCCCTTAGTTAGGGACACTGTCAGGGCCTTAGTTAGGGACAGTATCACAGCCTGACTTAGTAGTAATGTCAAGGCCTTAGTTAAGGACAGTGTCAGGGCAAGGCCTAGGAGGAGCAAAAGGGCCTCTGTAGGATCAGGGGCAGGGGTGCGGGCTGGGGCTGAGGCTAGGCCTAGGGCTAGCACTAGGGCTGGGGCTGGGGCTGGGCCTAGGGCTATGGACTTAGTTAGGAATAGTGTCAAGGCCTTAGTTAAGGACAGTGTCACGGCAAGGCCAAGGAGGAGCATAAGGGGCCCTGTAGGATCAGCATCAGGTGCTGGGGCCGGGGCTGAGGCCGGGGCCGGGGCTGGGTTTCGGGTTGGGGTTGGGGCTGGGGCTGGGGTTGGGGCTAGCGCCTTAGTTAGGAATAGTGTCAAGGCCTTAGTTAGGGTTAGCATCAGGGCCTTCGTTTGGTATAATGTCAGGGCCTGAGTTAGAAGTAGTGTCAGGGACTTAGTGAGGGACTGTCTCAGGGCCTTAGTTAGGACGAGCGTCAGAGCCTTTTTTATGTATAATGGCAGGGCCAGAGTTGGGCGGATAGTCAGGCCCGTAGTTAGGTACACTCACAGGGCCTTAGTTAGGGACAGTATCACAGCCTAAGTCAGTAGTACTGTCAAGGCCTTAGTTAAAGACACTGTCAGGGCAAGGCCTAGGAGGAGCATAAGGGCCTCTGTAGGATCAGTATCAGGGGCTGGGGCTGGGGCTGAGGTACTAGGGCTTGGGCTGGGGCTGGGGAAAGGGCTGGGGTTGGGGCTGGGGCTGGGGCTGGGGCTAGGGCTGGGGCCATAGTTAGGAATAGTGTCAAGGCCTTAGTTAGCATCACTGTCAGGGCCTTAGTTAGGGTTGGGACCAGAGCCTTCGTTAGGTATAATGTCAGGGCCTGATTTAGAAGGAGTGTCAGAGCCTTAGTGAAGGACAGTGTCAGGGCGTTGGTTAGGACGAGAGTCAGAGCCTTTTTTATGTATAATGGCAGGGCCAGAGTTAGGAGGAGAGTCAGGCTCTTAGGTAGGGACACTGTCCGGGCTTTTGTTAGGGACATTATCACAGCCTGAGTTAGTAGTAGTGTCAAGGCCTTAGTTAAGGACAGTGTCAGGGCAAGGCCTAGGAGGAGCATAATGGCCTCTTAGAATCAGGGGCTGGGGCTGGGGCTAGGCCCTTAGTTAGGAATAGTGTCAAGGCCTTAGATAGGGTCACTGTCAGGGCCTTAGTTAGGGTTAGCATCAGAGCCTTCGTTAGGTATAATGGCACGGCCTGAGTTACAAGTAGTGTCAGGGCCTTAGTGAGGGACAGTGTCTGGGCCTTGGTTAGGACGAGCGTCACAGCCTTTGTTATGTATAATGGCAGGTCCAGAGTTAGGAGGAGATTTAGGCCCTTCGTTAGGGACACTGTCAGGGCCTTAGTTACGGACAGTATCACAGCCTGAGTTAGTAGTAGTGTCAAGGCCTTAGTTAAGGACAGTGTCAGGGCAAGACCTAGGAGGAGCATAAGGGCCTCTGTAGGGATCAGCATCCGGGGCAAGAGCAGGGGCAGGGGCAGGGGTAGGGGCAGGGGTAGGAGCTGGGGCTGGGGATGGGGATAGTGATGGGGATAGGGCTGGGGATAGTGATGGGGATAGGGCTAGGGCTGGGGCTAGGGCTGGGGATGGGGATGGGGCTAGGGCTGGGGATGGGGCTAGGGATGCGGCTGGAGCTGGGGCAAGGGCTAGGGCTAGAGCTAGGGCCATAGTTAGGAATAGTGTCAAGGCCTTAGTTAGCGTCACTGTCAGGGCCTTAGTTAGGGTTGGCATCAGAGCCTTCATTAGGTATAATGTCAGGGCCTGAGTTAGAAGTAGTGTCAGGGCCTTAGTGAGGGACAGTCTCAGGGCCTTGGTTAGGACGAGCATCAGAGCCTTTTTTATGTATAATGGCAGGGCCAGAGTTAGGAGGACCGTCAGTCCCTTAGTTAGGGACACTGTCAGGGCCTCAGTTAGGGACAGTATCACAGCCTGACTTAGTAGTAATGTCAAGGCCTTAGTTAAGGACAGTGTCAGGGCAAGGCCTAGGAGGAGCATAAGGGCCTCTGTAGGATCAGGGGCTGGGGTGTGGGATGGGGCTGGAGCTGAGGCGAGTCCTGGGGCTAGGGCTAGGGCTGGGGCTGGGGCTGGGCCTAGGGCTATGGACTTAGTTAGGAATAGTGTCAAGGCCTTAGTTAAGGACAGTGTCAGGGCAAGGCCAAGGAGGAGCATAAGGGGCTCTGTAGGATCAGCATCAGGGTCTGGGCCTGGGGCTGGGGCCGGGGCTGGGTTTCGGGTTGGGGCTGGGGCTGGGGCTCGGGCTCGGGCTAGGGACTTAGTTAGGAATAGTGTCAAGGCCTTAGTTAGGGTTAGCATCAGGGCCTTCATTAGGTAAAATGTCAGGGCCTGAGTTAGAAGTAGTGTTAGGGCCTTAGTGAGGCACAGTCTCAGGGCCTTGGTTAGGACGAGCGTCAGAGCCTTTTTTATGTATAATGGCAGGGCCAGAGTTAGGAGGACAGTCAGTCCCGTTGTTAGGGACACAGCCAGGGCCTTTTTTATGTATAATGGCAGGGCCAGAGTTAGGAGGACAGTCACTCCCTTAGTTAGGGACACTGTCAGGGCCTTAGTTAGGGACAGTATCACAGCCTAAGTTCGTAGTACCATCAAGACCTTAGTTAAGGACAGTGTCAGGGCAAGGCCTAAGAGGAGCATAAGGGCCTCTGTAGGATCAGCATCAGGGGCTGGGGCTACTAGGGCTTGGGCTGGGGCTGGGGAAAGGGCTGGGGTTGGGGCTCGGGCTGGGGCTGGGGATGGAGCTGGGGCTGGGGCTGGGGCTGGGGCTGGGGCTAGGGCTAGGGCTAGGGCCATAGTTAGGAATAGTGTCAAGGCCTTAGCTAGCGTCACTGTCAGGGCCTTAGTTAGGGTTGGGATCAGAGCCTTCGTTAGGTATAATGTCAGGGCCTGAGGTAGAAGTAGTGTCAGGGCCTTAGTGAGGGACAGTCTCAGGGCCTTGGTTAGGATGAGCGTCAGAGCCTTTTTTATGTATAATGGCAGGGCCAGAGTTAGGAGGACAGTCAGTCCCTTAGTTAGGGACACTGTCAGGGCCTTAGTTAGGGACGGTATCACAGCCTGACTTAGTAGTAATGTCAAGGCCTTAGTTAAGGACAGTGTCAGGGCAAGGCCTAGAACGAGCATAAGGGCCTCTGTAGGATCAGGGGCTGGGGTGCGGGCTGGGGCTGGAGCTGAGGCTAGGCCTGGGGCTAGGGCTGGGGCTGGGGCTGGGCCTAGGGCTATGGACTTAGTTAGGAATAGTGTCAAGGCCTTAGTTAAGGACAGTGTCAGGGCAAGGCCAAGGAGGAGCATAAGGGGCTTTGTAGGATCAGCATCAGGGGCTGGGGCCGGGGCTGGGGCCGGGGCCGGGTCTGGAGTTGGGGCCGGGGTTGGGTTTCAGATTGGGGCTGGGGATGGAGCTGGGGCCGGGTCTGGGGCTAGGGCCTTAGTTAGGAATAGTGTCAAGGCCTTAGTTAGGGTTAGCATCAGGGCCTTCGTTAGGTATAATGTCAGGGCCTGACTTAGAAATAGTGTCAGGGCCTTAGTGAGGGACAGTCTCAGGGCCTTGGTTAGGTCGAGCATCAGAGCCTGTTTTATGTATAATGGCAGGGCCAGAGTTGGGCGGATAGTCACGCCCTTAGTTAGGTACACTCTCTGGGCCTTAGTTAGGGACAGTATCACGGCCTAAGTTAGTAGTACCGTCAAGGCCTTAGTTAAAGACACTGTCAGGTCAAGGCCTAGGAGGAACATAAGGGCCTCTGTAGGATCAGGGGCTGGGGTGTGGCCTGGGGTTGGGGCTGGGGCTGGGGCTGGGCCTAGGGCTATGGACTTAGTTAGGAATAGTGTCAAGGCCTTAGTTAAGGACAGTGTCAGGGCAAGGCCAAGGAGGAGCATAAGGGGCTCTGTAGGATCAGCATCAGGGTCTGGGGCTGGGGCTGGGGGCGGGGCCGGGGCCGGGGCTGGGACCGGGGCTGGGTTTCGGGTTGGGGCTGAGGCTGGGGCTCGGGCTCGGGCTACGGACTTAGTTAGGAATAGTGTCAAGGCCTTAGTTAGGGTTAGCATCAGGGCCTTCGTTAGGTATAATATCAGGGCCTGAGTTAGAAGTAGTGTCAGGGCCTTAGTGAGGGACAGTCTCAGGGCCTTGGTTAGGACGAGCGTCAGAGCCTTTTTTATGTATAATGGCAGGGCCAGAGTTAGGAGGACCGTCAGTCCCTTAGTTAGGGACACTGTCAGGGCCTTAGGTAGGGACAGTATCACAGCCTGACTTAGTAGTAATGTCAAGGCCTTAGTTAAGGACAGTGTCAGGGCAAGGCCTAGGAGGAGCATAAGGGCCTCTGTAGGATCAGGGGCTGGGGTGTGGGATGGGGCTGGAGCTGAGGCGAGTCCTGGGGCTAGGGCTAGGGCTGGGCCTGGGGATGGGCCTAGGGCTATGGACTTAGTTAGGAATAGTGTCAAGGCTTTAGTTAAGGACAGTGTCAGGGCAAGGCCAAGGAGGAGCATAAGGGGCTCTGTAGGATCAGCATCAGGGTCTGGACCTGGGGCTGGGGCTGGGGCTGGGTTTCGGGTTGGGGCTGGGGCTGGGGCTCGGGCTCGGGCTAGGGACTTAGTTAGGAATAGTGTCAAGGCCTTAGTTAGGGTTAGCATCAGGGCCTTCGTAAGGTATAATGTCAGGGCCTGAGTTAGAAGTAGTGTCAGGGACTTAGTAAGGCACAGTCTCAGGGCCTTGGTTAGGACGAGCGGCAGAGCCTGTTTTATGTATAATGGCAGGGCCAGAGTTGGGCGGACAGTGAGGCCCTTAGTTAGGTACACTCTCAGGGCCTTCGGGACAGTATCACGGCCTAAGTCAGTAGTACTGTCAAGGCCTTAGTTAAGGACAGTGTCAGGGCAAGGCCTAGGAGGAGCATAATGGCCTCTTAGAATCAGGGGCTGGGGCTGGGGCTAAGGCTAGGCCCTTAGTTAGGAATAGTGTCAAGGCCTTAGATAGGGTCACTGTCAGGGCCTTAGTTAGGGTTAGCATCAGAGCCTTCGTTAGGTATAATGGCACGGCCTGAGTTACAAGTAGTGTCACGGCCTTAGTGAGGGACAGTGTCTGGGCCTTGGTTAGGACGAGCGTCACAGCCTTTGTTATGTATAATGGCAGGTCCAGAGTTAGGAGGAGATTTAGGCCCTTCGTTAGGGACACTGTCAGGGCCTTAGTTACGGACAGTATCACAGCCTGACTTAGTAGTAAGGTCAAGGCCTTAGTTAAGGACAGTGTCAGGGCAAGGCCTAGGAGGAGCATAAGGGCCTCTGTAGGATCAGCATCAGGGGCTGGGGCTGGGGCTGAGGTACAAGGGCTGGGGCTGGGGAAAGGGCTGGGGTTGGGGCTGGGGCTGGGACTGGGGCTAGGGTTGGGGGCCATAGTTAGGAATAGTGTCAAGGACTTAGTTAGTGTCACTGTCAGTGCCTTAGTTAGGGTTGGCATCAGAGCCTTCATTAGGTATAAGGTCAGGGCCTGAGTTAGAAGTAGTGTCAGGGCCTTAGTGAGGGACAGTGTCAGGGACTGGGTTAGGACGAGCGTCAGAGCCTTTTTTTGTATAATGGCAGGGTCAGAGTTAGGAGGACAGTCAGTCCCTTAGTTAGGGACACTGTCAGGGCCTTAGTTAGGGACGGTATCACAGCCTGACTTAGTAGTAATGTCAAGGCCTTAGTTAAGGACAGTGTCAGGGCAAGGCCTAGAAGGAGCATAAGGGCCTCTGTAGGATCAGGGGCTGGGGTGCGAGCTGGGGCTGGAGCTGAGGCTAGGCCTGGGGCTAGGGCTGGGGCTGGGGCTGGGCCTAGGGCTATGGACTTAGTTAGGAATAGTGTCAAGGCCTTAGTTAAGGACAGTGTCAGGGCAAGGCCAAGGAGGAGCATAAGAGGCTTTGTAGGATCAGCATCAGGGGCTGGGGCCGGGGCTGGGGCCGGGGCCGGGTCTGGAGTTGGGGCCGGGGCTGAGTTTCAGATTGGGGCTGGGGATGGAGCTGGGGCCGGGTCTGGGGCTAGGGCCTTAGTTAGGAATAGTGTCAAGGCCTTAGTTAGTGTTAGCATCAGGGCCTTCGTTAGGTATAATGTCTGGGCCTGACTTAGAAATAGTGTCAGGGCCTTAGTGAGGGACAGTCTCAGGGCCTTGGTTAGGTCGTGCATCAGAGCCTGTTTTATGTATAATGGCAGGGCCAGAGTTGGGCGGATAGTCACGCCCTTAGTTAGGTACACTCTCTGGGCCTTACTTAGGGACAGTATCACGGCCTAAGTTAGTAGTACCGTCAAGGCCTTAGTTAAGGACAGTGTCAGGGCAAGGCCTAGGAGGAGCATAAGGGCCTCTGTAGGATCAGGGGCTGGGGTGTGGGATGGGGCTGGAGCTGAGGCGAGTCCTGGGGCTAGGGCTAGGGCTGGGGCTGGGGATGGGCCTAGGGCTATGGACTTAGTTAGGAATAGTGTCAAGGCTTTAGTTAAGGACAGTGTCAGGGCAAGGCCAAGGAGGAGCATAAGGGGCTCTGTAGGATCAGCATCAGGGTCTGGGCCTGGGGCTGGGGCCGGGGCTGGGTTTCGGGTTGGGGCTGGGGCTGGGGCACGGGCTCGGGCTAGGGACTTAGTTAGGAATAGTGTCAAGGCCTTAGTTAGGGTTAGCATCAGGGCCTTCGTTAGGTATAATGTCAGGGCCTGAGTTAGAAGTAGTGTCAGGGACTTAGTGAGGGACAGTCTCAGGGCCTTGGTTAGGACGAGCGTCAGAGCCTGTTTTATGTATAATGGCAGGGCCAGAGCTGGGCGGACAGTGAGGCCCTTAGTTAGGTACACTCTCAGGGCCTTAGTTAGGGACAGTATCACGGCCTAAGTCAGTAGTACTGTCAAGGCCTTAGTTAAGGACAGTGTCAGGGCAAGGCCTAGGAGGAGCATAATGGCCTCTTAGAATCAGGGGCTGGGGCTGGGCCTAAGGCTAGGCCCTTAGTTAGGAATAGTGTCAAGGCCTTAGATAGGGTCACTGTCAGGGCCTTAGTTAGGGTTAGCATCAGAGCCTTCGTTAGGTATAATGGCACGGCCTGAGTTACAAGTAGTGTCAGGGCCTTAGTGAGGGACAGTGTCTGGGCCTTGGTTAGGACGAGCGTCACAGCCTTTGTTATGTATAATGGCAGGTCCAGAGTTAGGAGGAGATTTAGACCCTTCGTTAGGGACACTGTCAGGGCCTTAGTTATGGACAGTATCACAGCGTGACTTAGTAGTAAGGTCAAGGCCTTAGTTAAGGACAGTGTCAGGGCAAGGCCTAGGAGGAGCATAAGGGCCTCTGTAGGATCAGGGGCTGGGGTGTGGGCTGGGGCTGGAGCTGAGGCTATACCTGGGGCTAGGGCGAGGGCTGGGGCTGGGGCTGGGCCTAGGGCTACGGACTTAGTTAGGAATAGTGTCAAGGCCTTAGTTAAGGACAGTGTCAGGGCAAGGCCAAGGAGGAGCATAAGGGGCTCTGTAGGATCAGCATCAGGGTCTGGGGCTGGGGCTGGGGCTGGGGCTGGGGCTGCGGCAGGGGCCGGGGCTGGGGCCGGGGCTGGGGCCGGGGCTGGGGCCGGGGCTGGATTTCCGGTTGGGGCTGGGGCTGGGGCTCGGGCTCGGGCTAGGGACTTAGTTAGGAATAGTGTCAAGGCCTTAGTTAGGGTTAGCATCAGGGCCTTCATTAGGTAAAATGTCAGGGCCTGAGTTAGAAGTAGTGTTAGGGCCTTAGTGAGGGACAGTCTCAGGGCCTTGGTTAGGACGAGCGTCAGAGCCTTTTTTATGTATAATGGCAGGGCCAGAGTTAGGAGGACAGTCAGTCCCTTTGTTAGGGACACAGCCAGGGCCTTTTTTATGTATAATGGCAGGGCCAGAGTTAGGAGGACAGTCACTCCCTTAGTTAGGGACACTGTCAGGGCCTTAGTTAGGGACAGTATCACAGCCTAAGTTCGTAGTACCATCAAGGCCTTAGTTAAGGACAGTGTCAGGGCAAGGCCTAGGAGGAGCATAAGGGCCTCTGTAGGATCAGCATCAGGGGCTGGGGCTACTAGGGCTTGGGCTGGGGCTGGGGAAAGGGCTGGGGTTGGGGCTCGGGCTGGGGCTGGGGATGGAGCTGGGGCTGGGGCTGGGGCTGGGGCTAGGGCTAGGGCTAGGGCCATAGTTAGGAATAGTGTCAAGGCCTTAGCTAGCGTCACTGTCAGGGCCTTATTTAGGGTTGGCATCAGAGCCTTCATTAGGTATAATGTCAGGGCCTGAGTTAGAAGTAGTGTCAGGGCCTTAGTGAGGGACAGTCTCAGGGCCTTGGTTAGGACGAGCATCAGAGCCTTTTTTATGTATAATGGCAGGGCCAGAGTTAGGAGGACCGTCAGTCCCTTAGTTAGGGACACTGTCAGGGCCTCAGTTAGGGACAGTATCACAGCCTGACTTAGTAGTAATGTCAAGGCCTTAGTTAAGGACAGTGTCAGGGCAAGGCCTAGGAGGAGCATAAGGGCCTCTGTAGGATCAGGGGCTGGGGTGTGGGATGGGGCTGGAGCTGAGGCGAGTCCTGGGTCTAGGGCTAGGGCTGGGGCTGGGGCTGGGCCTAGGGCTATGGACTTAGTTAGGAATAGTGTCAAGGCCTTAGTTAAGGACAGTGTCAGGGCAAGGCCAAGGAGGAGCATAAGGGGCTCTGTAGGATCAGCATCAGGGTCTGGGCCTGGGGCTGGGGCCGGGGCTGGGTTTCGGGTTGGGGCTGGGGCTCGGGCTCGGGCTAGGGACTTAGTTAGGAATAGTGTCAAGGCCTTAGTTAGGGTTAGCATCAGGGCCTTCGTTAGGTATAATGTCAGGGCCTGAGTTAGAAGTAGTGTCAGGGCCTTAGTGAGGGACAGTCTCAGGGCCTTGGTTAGGATGAGCGTCAGAGCCTTTTTTATGTATAATGGCAGGGCCAGAGTTAGGAGGACACTGAGTCCCTTAGTTAGGTACACTCTCAGGGCCTTAGTTAGGGACAGCATCACAGCCTTACTAGTAATGTCAAGGCCTTAGTTAAGGACAGTGTCAGGGCAAGGCCTAGAAGGAGCATAAGGGCCTCTGTAGGATCAGGGGCTGGGGTGCGGGCTGGGGCTGGAGCTGAGGCTAGGCCTGGGGCTAGGGCTGGGGCTGGGGCTGGGCCTAGGGCTATGGACTTAGTTAGGAATAGTGTCAAGGCCTTAGTTAAGGACAGTGTCAGGGCAAGGCCAAGGAGGAGCATAAGGGGCTCTGTTAGATCAGCAACCGGGGCAAGGGCAGGGGCAGGGGTAGGAGCTGGGGCTGGGGATGGGGATAGTGATGGGGCTAGGGCTGGGGATAGTGATGGGGATAGGGCTAGGGATGGGGCTTGGGCTGGGGATGGGAATGGGGCTGGGGATGGGAATGGGGCTAGGGCTGGGGCTGGGGCTGTGGCAAGGGCTAGGGCTAGGGCTGGGGCCATAGTTAAGAATAGTGTCAAGGCCTCAGTTAGCGTCACTGTCATGGCCTTAGTTAGGGTTGGCATCAGACCCTTCATTAGGTATAATGTCAGGGCCTGAGTTAGCAGTAGTGTCAGGGCCTTAGTGAGGGACAGTGTCAGGGCCTTGGTTAGGATGAGCTTCAGAGCCTTTTTTATGTATAATGGCAGGGCCAGAGTTAGGAGGACAGTCAGTCCCTTAGTTAGGGACACTGTCAGGGCCTTAGTTGGGGACATTATCAGAGCCTGACTTAGTAGTAATGTCAAGGCCTTAGTTAAGGACAGTGTCCGGGCAAGGCCTAGGAGGAGCATAAGGGCCTCTGTAGGATCAGGGGCTGGGGTGAGGGCTGGGGTTGGGGCTGAGGCTAGGCCTGGGGCTGGGGCTGAGGCTGGGCCTGGGGCTGGGCCTAGGGCTACGGACTTAGTTAGGAATAGTGTCAAGGCCTTAGTTAAGGACAGTGTCAGGGCAAGGCCTAGGAGGGGCATAAGGGCCTCTGTAGGATCAGCATAAGGGGCTGGGGCTGTGGATGGGTGTCGGGTTGGGGTTGTGGCTGGGTCTAGGTCTTGGGCCGGGGCTGGGGCTGGGGCTGGGGCTGGGCCTGGAGCTAGGGCTAGGAATAGGGCTACGCCCTTTGTTAGGAATAGTGTCAAGGCCTTAGTTAGGGTCACTTTCAGTGCCTTAATTAGAGTTAGCATCAGAGCCTTCGTTAGGTATAATGTCAGGGCCTGAGTTATAAGTAGTGACAGGGATTAGTGAGGGACAGCATGAGGGCCTTGTTAGGAGGAGAGCGTCAGAGCCTTTTTTATGTAAAATGGCAGAGCCAGAGTTAGGAGGAGAGTCAGGCCCTTAGTTAGGGACACTCTCAGGGCCTTAGGGACAATATTATGGCTTGAGTTAGGAGCAATGTCAAGGCCTTAGTTAAGGACAGTATCAGGGCATGGCCTAGGAGGAGCAAAAGGGCCTCTGTAGGATCAGCATCAGGGGCTGGGGCTAGGACTGGGGCTGGGGCTGGGGCTGGGGCTAGGACTGGGGCTGGGGCTGGGGCTGGAGCTAGGGCTTGGGTTGGGGCTGGGGTTGGGGCTGGGGCTGGGGCTGGGGCAGGGGCTATGGCTTGGGTTAGGCCTGGGGCTAGAATGGGGTTGGGGCTGGTGGGGTTGCGGCTAGGGCTGACGCTGGGGCTGGGGCTACGGCTAGGGCTGGGGCTGGTGCTAGGGCTAGGGCAATAGATAGGAATAGTATAAAGGCCTTAGTTTGGGTCACTGTCAGGGCCTTAGTTAGGGTTAGCATCAGAGCCTTCGTTAGGTATAATGTCACGGCCTAAGTTAGAAGTAGTGTCAGGGCCTTAGTGAGGGACAGTGTCTGGGCCTTCGTTAGGACGAGCGTCATAGCCTTTGTTAGGTATAATGGCAGGTCCAGAGTTAGGAGGATAGTCAGGCCCTTAGTTAGGGATACTGCCAGGGCCTTAGTTACGGACAGTATAACGGCCTGCATTAGTAGTAGTGTCAAGGCCTTAGTTAAGGACAGTGTCAGGGCAAGGCCTAGGAGGAGCATAAGGGCCTCTGTAGGATCAGGGGCTGGGGTGTGGGCTGGGGCTGGAGCTGAGGCTATACCTGGGGCTAGGGCGAGGGCTGGGGCTGGGGCTGGGCCTAGGGCTACGGACTTAGTTAGGAATAGTGTCAAGGCCTTAGTTAAGGACAGTGTCAGGGCAAGGCCAAGGAGGAGCATAAGGGGCTCTGTAGGATCAGCATCAGGGTCTGGGGCTGGGGCTGGGGCTGGGGCTGGGGCCGGGGCAGGGGCCGGGGCTGGGGCCGGGGCTGGGTTTCCGGTTGGGGCTGGGGCTGGGGCTCGGGCTCGGGCTAGGGACTTAGTTAGGAATAGTGTCAAGGCCTTAGTTAGGGTTAGCATCAGGGCCTTCATTAGGTAAAATGTCAGGGCCTGAGTTAGAAGTAGTGTTAGGGCCTTAGTGAGGCACAGTCTCAGGGCCTTGGTTAGGACGAGCGTCAGAGCCTTTTTTATGTATAATGGCAGGGCCAGAGTTAGGAGGACAGTCAGTCCCTTTGTTAGCGACACTGCCAGGGCCTTTTTTATGTATAATGGCAGGGCCAGAGTTAGGAGGACCGTCAGTCCCTTAGTTAGGGACACT
This sequence comes from Hyperoodon ampullatus, assembly GCF_949752795.1. NCBI lineage: Eukaryota > Metazoa > Chordata > Mammalia > Artiodactyla > Ziphiidae > Hyperoodon > Hyperoodon ampullatus. The sequence goes on from NC_136921.1 coordinate 139,467, forward strand.
GTCAGGGCCTCAGTTAGGGACAGTATCACAGCCTGACTTAGTAGTAATGTCAAGGCCTTAGTTAAGAACAGTGTCAGGGCAAGGCCTAGGAGGAGCATAAGGGCCTCTGTAGGATCAGGGGCTGGGGTGTGGGATGGGGCTGGAGCTGAGGCGAGTCCTGAGGCTAGGGCTAGGGCTGGGGCTGGGGCTGGGCCTAGGGCTATGGACTTAGTTAGGAATAGTGTCAAGGCCTTAGTTAAGGACAGTGTCAGGGCAAGGCCAAGGAGGAGCATAAGGGGCTCTGTAGGATCAGCATCAGGGTCTGGGCCTGGGGCTGGGGCCGGGGCTGGGTTTCGGGTTGGGGCTGGGGCTGGGGCACGGGCTCGGGCTAGGGACTTAGTTAGGAATAGTGTCAAGGCCTTAGTTAGGGTTAGCATCAGGGCCTTCGTTAGGTATAATGTCAGGGCCTGAGTTAGAAGCAGTGTCAGGGACTTAGTGAGGGACAGTCTCAGGGCCTTGGTTAGGATGAGCGTCACAGCCTGTTTTATGTATAATGGCAGGGCCAGAGCTGGGCGGACAGTGAGGCCCTTAGTTAGGTACACTCTCAGGGCCTTAGTTAGGGACAGTATCACGGCCTAAGTCAGTAGTACTGTCAAGGCCTTAGTTAAGGACAGTGTCAGGGCAAGGCCTAGGAGGAGTATAATGGCCTCTTAGAATCAGGGGCTGGGGCTGGGGCTAAGGCTAGGCCCTTAGTTAGGAATAGTGTCAAGGCCTTAGATAGGGTCACTGTCAGGGCCTTAGTTAGGGTTAGCATCAGAGCCTTCGTTAGGTATAATGGCACGGCCTGAGTTACAAGTAGTGTCAGGGCCTTAGTGAGGGACAGTGTCTGGGCCTTGGTTAGGATGAGCGTCACAGCCTTTGTTATGTATAATGGCAGGTCCAGAGTTAGGAGGAGATTTAGACCCTTCGTTAGGGACACTGTCAGGGCCTTAGTTATGGACAGTATCACAGTGTGACTTAGTAGTAAGGTCAAGGCCTTAGTTAAGGACAGTGTCAGGGCAAGGCCTAGGAGGAGAATAAGGGCCTCTGTAGGATCAGGGGCTGGGGTGTGGGCTGGGGCTGGAGCTGAGGCTATACCTGGGGCTAGGGCGAGGGCTGGGGCTGGGGCTGGGCCTAGGGCTATGGACTTAGTTAGGAATAGTGTCAAGGCCTTAGTTAAGGACAGTGTCAGGGCAAGGCCAAGGAGGAGCATAAGGGGCTCTGTAGGATCAGCATCAGGGTCTGGGGCTGGGGCTGGGGCTGGGGCTGGGGCCGGGGCAGGGGCCGGGGCTGGGGCCGGGGCTGGGTTTCCGGTTGGGGCTGGGGCTGGGGCTCGGGCTCGGGCTAGGGACTTAGTTAGGAATAGTGTCAAGGCCTTAGTTAGGGTTAGCATCAGGGCCTTCATTAGGTAAAATGTCAGGGCCTGAGTTAGAAGTAGTGTTAGGGCCTTAGTGAGGGACAGTCTCAGGGCCTTGGTTAGGACGAGCGTCAGAGCCTTTTTTATGTATAATGGCAGGGCCAGAGTTAGGAGGACAGTCAGTCCCTTTGTTAGGGACACAGCCAGGGCCTTTTTTATGTATAATGGCAGGGCCAGAGTTAGGAGGACAGTCACTCCCTTAGTTAGGGACACTGTCAGGGCCTTAGTTAGGGACAGTATCACAGCCTAAGTTCGTAGTACCATCAAGGCCTTAGTTAAGGACAGTGTCAGGGCAAGGCCTAGGAGGAGCATAAGGGCCTCTGTAGGATCAGCATCAGGGGCTGGGGCTACTAGGGCTTGGGCTGGGGCTGGGGAAAGGGCTCGGGTTGGGGCTCGGGCTGGGGCTGGGGATGGAGCTGGGGCTGGGGCTGGGGCTAGGGCTAGGGCTAGGGCCATAGTTAGGAATAGTGTCAAGGCCTTAGCTAGCGTCACTGTCAGGGCCTTAGTTAGGGTTCGGATCAGAGCCTTCGTTAGGTATAATGTCAGGGCCTGAGTTAGAAGTAGTGTCAGGGCCTTAGTGAGGGACAGTCTCAGGGCCTTGGTTAGGATGAGCGTCAGAGCCTTTTTTATGTATAATGGCAGGGCCAGAGTTAGGAGGACAGTCAGTCCCTTAGTTAGGGACACTGTCAGGGCCTTAGTTAGGGACGGTATCACAGCCTGACTTAGTAGTAATGTCAAGGCCTTAGTTAAGGACAGTGTCAGGGCAAGGCCTAGAACGAGCATAAGGGCCTCTGTAGGATCAGGGGCTGGGGTGCGGGCTGGGGCTGGAGCTGAGGCTAGGCCTGGGGCTAGGGCTGGGGCTGGGGCTGGGCCTAGGGCTATGGACTAAGTTAGGAATAGTGTCAAGGCCTTAGTTAAGGACAGTGTCAGGGCAAGGCCAAGGAGGAGCATAAGGGGCTCTGTAGGATCAGCATCAGGGTCTGGGCCTGGGGCTGGGGCCGGGGCTGGGTTTCGGGTTGGGGCTGGGGCTGGGGCTCGGGCTCGGGCTAGGGACTTAGTTAGGAATAGTGTCAAGGCCTTAGTTAGGGTTAGCATCAGGGCCTTCGTAAGGTATAATGTCAGGGCCTGAGTTAGAAGTAGTGTCAGGGACTTAGTGAGGCACAGTCTCAGGGCCTTGGTTAGGAGGAGCGTCAGAGCCTGTTTTATGTATAATGGCAGGGCCAGAGTTGGGAGGACAGTGAGGCCCTTAGTTAGGTACACTCTCAGGGCCTTCGGGACAGTATCACGGCCTAAGTCAGTAGTACTGTCAAGGCCTTAGTTAAGGACAGTGTCAGGGCAAGGCCTAGGAGGAGCATAATGGCCTCTTAGAATCAGGGGCTGGGGCTGGGGCTAAGGCTAGGCCCTTAGTTAGGAATAGTGTCAAGGCCTTAGATAGGGTCACTGTCAGGGCCTTAGTTAGGGTTAGCATCAGAGCCTTCGTTAGGTATAATGGCACGGCCTGAGTTACAAGTAGTGTCAGGGCCTTAGTGAGGGACAGTGTCTGGGCCTTGGTTAGGACGAGCGTCACAGCCTTTGTTATGTATAATGGCAGGTCCAGAGTTAGGAGGAGATTTAGGCCCTTCGTTAGGGACACTGTCAGGGCCTTAGTTACGGACAGTATCACAGCCTGACTTAGTAGTAAGGTCAAGGCCTTAGTTAAGGACAGTGTCAGGGCAAGGCCTAGGAGGAGCATAAGGGCCTCTGTAGGATCAGCATCAGGGGCTGGGGCTGGGGCTGAGGTACAAGGGCTGGGGCTGGGGAAAGGGCTGGGGTTGGGGCTGGGGCTGGGGCTGGGGCTAGGGTTGGGGCCATAGTTAGGAATAGTGTCAAGGACTTAGTTAGTGTCACTGTCAGGGCCTTAGTTAGGGTTGGCATCAGAGCTTTCATTAGGTATAAGGTCAGGGCCTGAGTTAGAAGTAGTGTCAGGGCCTTAGTGAGGGACAGTGTCAGGGACTTGGTTAGGACGAGCGTCAGAGCCTTTTTTTGTGTAATGGCAGGGTCAGAGTTAGGAGGACAGTCAGTCCCTTAGTTAGGGACACTGTCAGGGCCTTAGTTAGGGACGGTATCACAGCCTGACTTAGTAGTAATGTCAAGGCCTTAGTTAAGGACAGTGTCAGGGCAAGGCCTAGAAGGAGCATAAGGGCCTCTGTAGGATCAGGGGCTGGGGTGCGAGCTGGGGCTGGAGCTGAGGCTAGGCCTGGGGCTAGGGCTGGGGCTGGGGCTGGGCCTAGGGCTATGGACTTAGTTAGGAATAGTGTCAAGGCCTTAGTTAAGGACAGTGTCAGGGCAAGGCCAAGGAGGAGCATAAGGGGCTCTGTAGGATCAGCATCAGGGGCTGGGGCCGGGGCTGGGGCCGGGGCCGGGTCTGGAGTTGGGGCCGGGGCTGAGTTTCAGATTGGGGCTGGGGATGGAGCTGGGGCCGGGTCTGGGGCTAGGGCCTTAGTTAGGAATAGTGTCAAGGCCTTAGTTAGGGTTAGCATCAGGGCCTTCGTTAGGTATAATGTCTGGGCCTGACTTAGAAATAGTGTCAGGGCCTTAGTGAGGGACAGTCTCAGGGCCTTGGTTAGGTCGTGCATCAGAGCCTGTTTTATGTATAATGGCAGGGCCAGAGTTGGGCGGATAGTCACGCCCTTAGTTAGGTACACTCTCTGGGCCTTAGTTAGGGACAGTATCACGGCCTAAGTTAGTAGTACCGTCAAGGCCTTAGTTAAAGACACTGTCAGGTCAAGGCCTAGGAGGAACATAAGGGCCTCTGTAGGATCAGGGGCTGGGGTGTGGCCTGGGGCTGGAGCTGAGGCTAGGCCTGGGGCTGGGGCTGGGGCTGGGGCTGGGGCTGGGCCTAGGGCTATGGACTTAGTTAGGAATAGTGTCAAGGCCTTAGTTAAGGACAGTGTCAGGGCAAGGCCAAGGAGGAGCATAAGGGGCTCTGTAGGATCAGCATCAGGGTCTGGGGCTGGGGCTGGGGCCGGGGCCGGGGCTGGGTCCGGGGCTGGGTTTCGGGTTTGGGCTGAGGCTGGGGCTCGGGCTCGGGCTAGGGACTTAGTTAGAAATAGTGTCAAGGCCTTAGTTAGGGTCAGTATCACAGCCTGACTTAGTAGTAATGTCAAGGCCTTAGTTAAGGACAGTGTCAGGGCAAGGCCTAGGAGGAGCAAAAGGGCCTCTGTAGGATCAGGGGCTGGGGTGCGGTCTGGGGCTGAGGCTAGGCCTAGGGCTAGCACTAGGACTAGGGCTGGGGCTGGGCCTAGGGCTATGGACTTAGTTAGGAATAGTGTCAAGGCCTTAGTTAAGGACAGTGTCAGGGCAAGGCCAAGGAGGAGCATAAGGGGCCCTGTAGGATCAGCATCAGGGGCTGGGGCCGGGGCTGAGGCCGGGGCCGGGGCTGGGTTTCGGGTTGGGGCTGGGGCCGGGGCTGGGGTTGGGGCTAGCGCCTTAGTTAGGAATAGTGTCAAGGCCTTAGTTAGGGTTAGCATCAGGGCCTTCGTTAGGTATAATGTCAGGGCCTGAGTTAGAAGTAGTGTCAGGGACTTAGTGAGGGACTGTCTCAGGGCCTTAGTTAGGACGAGCGTCAGAGCCTTTTTTATGTATAATGGCAGGGCCAGAGTTGGGCGGATAGTCAGGCCCTTAGTTAGGTACACTCACAGGGCCTTAGTTAGGGACAGTATCACAGCCTAAGTCAGTAGTACTGTCAAGGCCTTAGTTAAAGACACTGTCAGGGCAAGGCCTAGGAGGAGCATAAGGGCCTCTGTAGGATCAGTATCAGGGGCTGGGGCTGGGGCTGAGGTACTAGGGCTTGGGCTGGGGCTGGGGAAAGGGCTGGGGTTGGGGCTGGGGCTGGGGCTGGGGCTAGGGCTGGGGCCATAGTTAGGAATAGTGTCAAGGCCTTAGTTAGCATCACTGTCAGGGCCTTAGTTAGGGTTGGGACCAGAGCCTTCGTTAGGTATAATGTCAGGGCCTGATTTAGAAGGAGTGTCAGAGCCTTAGTGAAGGACAGTGTCAGGGCGTTGGTTAGGACAAGAGTCAGAGCCTTTTTTATGTATAATGGCAGGGCCAGAGTTAGGAGGAGAGTCAGGCTCTTAGGTAGGGACACTGTCCGGGCTTTTGTTAGGGACATTATCACAGCCTGAGTTAGTAGTAGTGTCAAGGCCTTAGTTAAGGACAGTGTCAGGGCAAGGCCTAGGAGGAGCATAAGGGCCTCTGTAGGATCAGGGGCTGGGGTGTGGGATGGGGCTGGAGCTGAGGCGAGTCCTGGGGCTAGGGCTAGGGCTGGGGCTGGGGCTGGGCCTAGGGCTATGGACTTAGTTAGGAATAGTGTCAAGGCCTTAGTTAAGGACAGTGTCAGGGCAAGGCCAAGGAGGAGCATAAGGGGCTCTGTAGGATCAGCATCAGGGTCTGGGCCTGGGGCTGGGGCCGGGGCTGGGTTTCGGGTTGGGGCTGGGGCTGGGGCTCGGGCTCGGGCTAGGGACTTAGTTAGGAATAGTGTCAAGGCCTTAGTTAGGGTTAGCATCAGGGCCTTCATTAGGTAAAATGTCAGGGCCTGAGTTAGAAGTAGTGTTAGGGCCTTAGTGAGGCACAGTCTCAGGGCCTTGGTTAGGACGAGCGTCAGAGCCTTTTTTATGTATAATGGCAGGGCCAGAGTTAGGAGGACAGTCAATCCCTTTGTTAGGGACACTGTCAGGGCCTTAGTTAGGGACAGTATCACAGCCTAAGTTCGTAGTACCATCAAGGCCTTAGTTAAGGACAGTGTCAGGGCAAGGCCTAGGAGGAGCATAAGGGCCTCTGTAGGATCAGCATCAGGGGCTGGGGCTACTAGGGCTTGGGCTGGGGCTGGGGAAAGGGCTGGGGTTGGGGCTCGGGCTGGGGCTGGGGATGGAGCTGGGGCTGGGGCTGGGGCTGGGGCTAGGGCTAGGGCTAGGGCCATAGTTAGGAATAGTGTCAAGGCCTTAGCTAGCGTCACTGTCAGGACCTTAGTTAGGGTTGGGATCAGAGCCTTCGTTAGGTATAATGTCAGGGCCTGAGTTAGAAGTAGTGTCAGGGCCTTAGTGAGGGACAGTCTCAGGGCCTTGGTTAGGATGAGCGTCAGAGCCTTTTTTATGTATAATGGCAGGGCCAGAGTTAGGAGGACAGTCAGTCCCTTAGTTAGGGACACTGTCAGGGCCTTAGTTAGGGACGGTATCACAGCCTGACTTAGTAGTAATGTCAAGGCCTTAGTTAAGGACAGTGTCAGGGCAAGGCCTAGAACGAGCATAAGGGCCTCTGTAGGATCAGGGGCTGGGGTGCGGGCTGGGGCTGGAGCTGAGGCTAGGCCTGGGGCTAGGGCTGGGGCTGGGGCTGGGCCTAGGTCTATGGACTTAGTTAGGAATAGTGTCAAGGCCTTAGTTAAGGACAGTGTCAGGGCAAGGCCAAGGAGGAGCATAAGGGGCTCTGTAGGATCAGCATCAGGGTCTGGGGATGGGGCTGGGGGCGGGGCCGGGGCCGGGGCTGGGACCGGGGCTGGGTTGCGGGTTGGGGCTGAGGCTGGGGCTGGGGCTCGGGCTAGGGACTTAGTTAGGAATAGTGTCAAGGCCTTAGTTAGGGTTAGCATCAGGGCCTTCGTTAGGTATAATGTCAGGGCCTGAGTTAGAAGTAGTGTCAGGGCCTTAGTGAGGGACAGTCTCAGGGCCTTGGTTGGGACGCGCGTCAAAGCCTTTTTTATGTATAATGGCAGGGCCAGAGTTAGGAGGACCGTCAGTCCCTTAGTTAGGGACACTGTCAGGGCCTCAGTTAGGGACAGTATCACAGCCTGACTTAGTAGTAATGTCAAGGCCTTAGTTAAGGACAGTGTCAGGGCAAGGCCTAGAAGGAGCATAAGGGCCTCTGTAGGATCAGGGGCTGGGGTGCGAGCTGGGGCTGGAGCTGAGGCTAGGCCTGGGGCTAGGGCTGGGGCTGGGGCTGGGCCTAGGGCTATGGACTTAGTTAGGAATAGTGTCAAGGCCTTAGATAGGGTCACTGTCAGGGCCTTAGTTAGGGTTAGCATCAGAGCCTTCGTTAGGTATAATGGCACGGCCTGAGTTACAAGTAGTGTCAGGGCCTTAGTGAGGGACAGTGTCTGGGCCTTGGTTAGGACGAGCGTCACAGCCTTTGTTATGTATAATGGCAGGTCCAGAGTTAGGAGGAGATTTAGACCCTTCGTTAGGGACACTGTCAGGGCCTTAGTTATGGACAGTATCACAGCGTGACTTAGTAGTAAGGTCAAGGCCTTAGTTAAGGACAGTGTCAGGGCAAGGCCTAGGAGGAGCATAAGGGCCTCTGTAGGATCAGGGGCTGGGGTGTGGGATGGGGCTGGAGCTGAGGCGAGTCCTGGGGCTAGGGCTAGGGCTGGGGCTGGGGCTGGGCCTAGGGCTACGGACTTAGTTAGGAATAGTGTCAAGGCCTTAGTTAAGGACAGTGTCAGGGCAAGGCCAAGGAGGAGCATAAGGGGCTCTGTAGGATCAGCATCAGGGTCTGGGGCTGGGGCTGGGGCTGGGGCTGGGGCTGGGGCCGGGGCAGGGGCCGGGGCTGGGTTTCCGGTTGGGGCTGGGGCTGGGGCTCGGGTTCGGGCTAGGGACTTAGTTAGGAATAGTGTCAAGGCCTTAGTTAGGGTTAGCATCAGGGCCTTCATTAGGTAAAATGTCAGGGCCTGAGTTAGAAGTAGTGTTAGGGCCTTAGTGAGGCACAGTCTCAGGGCCTTGGTTAGGACGAGCGTCAGAGCCTTTTTTATGTATAATGGCAGGGCCAGAGTTAGGAGGACAGTCAGTCCCTTTGTTAGGGACACTGCCAGGGCATTTTTTATGTATAATGGCAGGGCCAGAGTTAGGAGGACAGTCACTCCCTTAGTTAGGGACACTGTCAGGGCCTTAGTTAGGGACAGTATCACAGCCTAAGTTCGTAGTACCATCAAGGCCTTAGTTAAGGACAGTGTCAGGGCAAGGCCTAGGAGGAGCATAAGGGCCTCTGTAGGATCAGCATCAGGGGCTGGGGCTACTAGGGCTTGGGCTGGGGCTGGGGAAAGGGCTGGGGTTGGGGCTCGGGCTGGGGCTGGGGATGGAGCTGGGGCTGGGGCTGGGGCTAGGGCTAGGGCTAGGGCCATAGTTAGGAATAGTGTCAAGGCCTTAGCTAGCGTCACTGTCAGGGCCTTAGTTAGGGTTCGGATCAGAGCCTTCGTTAGGTATAATGTCAGGGCCTGAGTTAGAAGTAGTGTCAGGGCCTTAGTTAGGGACAGTCTCAGGGCCTTGGTTAGGATGAGCGTCAGAGCCTTTTTCATGTATAATGGCAGGGCCAGAGTTAGGAGGACAGTCAGTCCCTTAGTTAGGGACACTGTCAGGGCCTTAGTTAGGGACGGTATCACAGCCTGACTTAGTAGTAATGTCAAGGCCTTAGTTAAGGACAGTGTCAGGGCAAGGCCTAGAACGAGCATAAGGGCCTCTGTAGGATCAGGGGCTGGGGTGCGGGCTGGGGCTGGAGCTGAGGCTAGGCCTGGGGCTAGGGCTGGGGCTGGGGCTGGGCCTAGGGCTATGGACTAAGTTAGGAATAGTGTCAAGGCCTTAGTTAAGGACAGTGTCAGGGCAAGGCCAAGGAGGAGCATAAGGGGCTCTGTAGGATCAGCATCAGGGGCTGGGGCCGGGGCTGGGGCCGGGGCCGGGTCTGGAGTTGGGGCTGGGGTTGGGTTTCAGTTTGGGGCTGGGGATGGAGCTGGGGCCGGGTCTGGGGCTAGGGCCTTAGTTAGGAATAGTGTCAAGGCCTTAGTTAGGGTTAGCATCAGGGCCTTCGTTAGGTATAATGTCAGGGCCTGAGTTAGAAATAGTGTCAGGGCCTTAGTGAGGGACAGTCTCAGGGCCTTGGTTAGGTCGTGCGTCAGAGCCTGTTTTATGTATAATGGCAGGGCCAGAGTTGGGCGGATAGTCACGCCCTTAGTTAGGTACACTCTCTGGGCCTTAGTTAGGGACGGTATCACGGCCTAAGTTAGTAGTACTGTCAAGGCCTTAGTTAAAGACACTGTCAGGTCAAGGCCTAGGAGGAACATAAGGGCCTCTGTAGGATCAGGGGCTGGGGTGTGGCCTGGGGCTGGAGCTGAGGCTAGGCCTGGGGCTGGGGCTGGGGCTGGGGCTGGGGCTGGGCCTAGGGCTATGGACTTAGTTAGGAATAGTGTCAAGGCCTTAGTTAAGGACAGTGTCAGGGCAAGGCCAAGGAGGAGCATAAGGGGCTCTGTAGGATCAGCATCAGGGTCTGGGGCTGGGGCTGGGGGCGGGGCCGGGGCCGGGGCTGGGACCGGGGCTGGGTTTCGGGTTGGGGCTGAGGCTGGGGCTCGGGCTCGGGCTAGGGACTTAGTTAGAAATAGTGTCAAGGCCTTAGTTAGGGTTAGCATCAGGGCCTTCGTTAGGTATAATGTCAGGGCCTGAGTTAGAAGTAGTGTCAGGGCCTTAGTGAGGGACAGTCTCAGGGCCTTGGTTAGGACGAGCGTCAGAGCCTTTTTTATGTATAATGGCAGGGCCAGAGTTAGGAGGACCGTCAGTCCCTTAGTTAGGGACACTGTCAGGGCCTTAGGTAGGGACAGTATCACAGCCTGACTTAGTAGTAATGTCAAGGCCTTAGTTAAGGACAGTGTCAGGGCAAGGCCTAGGAGGAGCATAAGGGCCTCTGTAGGATCAGGGGCTGGGGTGTGGGATGGGGCTGGAGCTGAGGCAAGTCCTGGGGCTAGGGCTAGAGCTGGGGCTGGGGATGGGCCTAGGGCTATGGACTTAGTTAGGAATAGTGTCAAGGCTTTAGTTAAGGACAGTGTCAGGGCAAGGCCAAGGGGGAGCATAAGGGGCTCTGTAGGATCAGCATCAGGGTCTGGGCCTGGGGCTGGGGCTGGGGCTGGGTTTCGGGTTGGGGCTGGGGCTGGGGCTCGGGCTCGGGCTAGGGACTTAGTTAGGAATGGTGTCAAGGCCTTAGTTAGGGTTAGCATCAGGGCCTTCGTAAGGTATAATGTCAGGGCCTGAGTTAGAAGTAGTGTCAGGGACTTAGTGAGGCACAGTCTCAGGGCCTTGGTTAGGACGAGCGTCAGAGCCTGTTTTATGTATAATGGCAGGGCCAGAGTTGGGCGGACAGTGAGGCCCTTAGTTAGGTACACTCTCAGGGCCTTAGTTAGGGACAGTATCACGGCCTAAGTCAGTAGTACTGTCAAGGCCTTAGTTAAGGACAGTGTCAGGGCAAGGCCTAGGAGGAGCATAATGGCCTCTTAGAATCAGGGGCTGGGGCTGGGGCTAAGGCTAGGCCCTTAGTTAGGAATAGTGTCAAGGCCTTAGATAGGGTCACTGTCAGGGCCTTAGTTAGGGTTAGCATCAGAGCCTTCGTTAGGTATAATGGCACGGCCTGAGTTACAAGTAGTGTCAGGGCCTTAGTGAGGGACAGTGTCTGGGCCTTGGTTAGGACGAGCGTCACAGCCTTTGTTATGTATAATGGCAGGTCCAGAGTTAGGAGGAGATTTAGGCCCTTCGTTAGGGACACTGTCAGGGCCTTAGTTACGGAGAGTATCACAGCCTGACTTAGTAGTAAGGTCAAGGCCTTAGTTAAGGACAGTGTCAGGGCAAGGCCTAGGAGGAGCATAAGGGCCTCTGTAGGATCAGTATCAGGGGCTGGGGCTACTAGGGCTTGGGCTGGGGCTGGGGAAAGGGCTCGGGCTGGGGCTCGGGCTGGGGCTCGGGCTGGGGCTGGGGATGGAGCTGGGGCTGGGGCTGGGGCTGGGGCTAGGGCTAGGGCTAGGGCCATAGTTAGGAATAGTGTCAAGGCCTTAGCTAGCGTCACTGTCAGGGCCTTAGTTAGGGTTCGGATCAGAGCCTTCGTTAGGTATAATGTCAGGGCCTGAGTTAGAAGTAGTGTCAGGGCCTTAGTGAGGGACAGTCTCAGGGCCTTGGTTAGGATGAGCGTCAGAGCCTTTTTTATGTATAATGGCAGGGCCAGAGTTAGGAGGACAGTCAGTCCCTTAGTTAGGGACACTGTCACGGCCTTAGTTAGGGACGGTATCACAGCCTGACTTAGTAGTAATGTCAAGGCCTTAGTTAAGGACAGTGTCAGGGCAAGGCCTAGAACGAGCATAAGGGCCTCTGTAGGATCAGGGGCTGGGGTGCGGGCTGGGGCTGGAGCTGAGGCTAGGCCTGGGGCTAGGGCTGGGGCTGGGGCTGGGCCTAGGGCTATGGACTAAGTTAGGAATAGTGTCAAGGCCTTAGTTAAGGACAGTGTCAGGGCAAGGCCAAGGAGGAGCATAAGGGGCTCTGTAGGATCAGCATCAGGGGCTGGGGCCGGGGCTGGGGCCGGGGCCGGGTCTGGAGTTGGGGCTGGCTTTGGGTTTCAGATTGGGGCTGGGGATGGAGCTGGGGCCGGGTCTGGGGCTAGGGCCTTAGTTAGGAATAGTGGCAAGGCCTTAGTTAGGGTTAGCATCAGGGCCTTCGTTAGGTATAATGTCAGGGCCTGAGTTAGAAATAGTGTCAGGGCCTTAGTGAGGGACAGTCTCAGGGCCTTGGTTAGGTCGAGCGTCAGAGCCTGTTTTATGTATAATGGCAGGGCCAGAGTTGGGCGGATAGTCACGCCCTTAGTTAGGTACACTCTCTGGGCCTTAGTTAGGGACAGTATCACGGCCTAAGTTAGTAGTACCGTCAAGGCCTTAGTTAAAGACACTGTCAGGTCAAGGCCTAGGAGGAACATAAGGGCCTCTGTAGGATCAGGGGCTGGGGTGTGGCCTGGGGCTGGAGCTGAGGCTAGGCCTGGGGCTGGGGCTGGGGCTGGGGCTGGGGCTGGGGCTGGGCCTAGGGCTATGGACTTAGTTAGGAATAGTGTCAAGGCCTTAGTTAAGGACAGTGTCAGGGCAAGGCCAAGGAGGAGCATAAGGGGCTCTGTAGGATCAGCATCAGGGTCTGGGGCTGGGGCTGGGGGCGGGGCCGGGGCCGGGGCTGGGACCGGGGCTGGGTTTCGGGTTGGGGCTGAGGCTGGGGCTCGGGCTCGGGCTAGGGACTTAGTTAGGAATAGTGTCAAGGCCTTAGTTAGGGTTAGCATCAGGGCCTTCGTTAGGTATAATGTCAGGGCCTGAGTTAGAAGTAGTGTCAGGGCCTTAGTGAGGGACAGTCTCAAGGCCTTGGTTGGGACGAGCGTCAGAGCCTTTTTTATGTATAATGGCAGGGCCAGAGTTAGGAGGACCGTCAGTCCCTTAGTTAGGGACACTGTCAGGGCCTTAGGTAGGAACAGTATCACAGCCTGACTTAGTAGTAATGTCAAGGCCTTAGTTAAGGACAGTGTCAGGGCAAGGCCTAGGAGGAGCATAAGGGCCTCTGTAGGATCAGGGGCTGGGGTGTGGGATGGGGCTGGAGCTGAGGCGAGTCCTGGGGCTAGGGCTAGGGCTGGGGCTGGGGATGGGCCTAGGGCTATGGACTTAGTTAGGAATAGTGTCAAGGCTTTAGTTAAGGACAGTGTCAGGGCAAGGCCAAGGAGGAGCATAAGGGGCTCTGTAGGATCAGCATCAGGGTCTGGGCCTGGGGCTGGGGCTGGGGCTGGGTTTCGGGTTGGGGCTGGGGCTGGGGCTGGGGCTCGGGCTAGGGACTTAGTTAGGAATAGTGTCAAGGCCTTAGTTAGGGTTAGCATCAGGGCCTTCGTAAGGTATAATGTCAGGGCCTGAGTTAGAAGTAGTGTCAGGGACTTAGTGAGGCACAGTCTCAGGGCCTTGGTTTGGACGAGCGTCAGAGCCTGTTTTATGTATAATGGCAGGGCCAGAGTTGGGCGGACAGTGAGGCCCTTAGTTAGGTACACTCTCAGGGCCTTCGGGACAGTATCACGGCCTAAGTCAGTAGTACTGTCAAGGCCTTAGTTAAGGACAGTGTCAGGGCAAGGCCTAGGAGGAGCATAATGGCCTCTTAGAATCAGGGGCTGGGGCTGGGGCTAAGGCTAGGCCCTTAGTTAGGAATAGTGTCAAGGCCTTAGATAGGGTCACTGTCAGGGCCTTAGTTAGGGTTAGCATCAGAGCCTTCGTTAGGTATAATGGCACGGCCTGAGTTACAAGTAGTGTCAGGGCCTTAGTGAGGGACAGTGTCTGGGCCTTGGTTAGGACGAGCGTCACAGCCTTTGTTATGTATAATGGCAGGTCCAGAGTTAGGAGGAGATTTAGGCCCTTCGTTAGGGACACTGTCAGGGCCTTAGTTACGGACAGTATCACAGCCTGACTTAGTAGTAAGGTCAAGGCCTTAGTTAAGGACAGTGTCAGGGCAAGGCCTAGGAGGAGCATAAGGGCCTCTGTAGGATCAGCATCAGGGGCTGGGGCTGGGGCTGAGGTACAAGGGCTGGGGCTGGGGAAAGGGCTGGGGTTGGGGCTGGGGCTGGGGCTGGGGCTAGGGTTGGGGCCATAGTTAGGAATAGTGTCAAGGACTTAGTTAGTGTCACTGTCAGGGCCTTAGTTAGGGTTGGCATCAGAGCCTTCATTAGGTATAAGGTCAGGGCCTGAGTTAGAAGTAGTGTCAGGGCCTTAGTGAGGGACAGTGTCAGGGACTTGGTTAGGACGAGCGTCAGAGCCTTTTTTTGTATAATGGCAGGGTCAGAGTTAGGAGGACAGTCAGTCCCTTAGTTAGGGACACTGTCAGGGCCTTAGTTAGGGACGGTATCACAGCCTGACTTAGTAGTAATGTCAAGGCCTTAGTTAAGGACAGTGTCAGGGCAAGGCCTAGAATGAGCATAAGGGCCTCTGTAGGATCAGGGGCTGGGGTGCGAGCTGGGGCTGGAGCTGAGGCTAGGCCTGGGGCTAGGGCTGGGGCTGGGGCTGGGCCTAGGGCTATGGACTTAGTTAGGAATAGTGTCAAGGCCTTAGTTAAGGACAGTGTCAGGGCAAGGCCAAGGAGGAGCATAAGGGGCTCTGTAGGATCAGCATCAGGGGCTGGGGCCGGGGCTGGGGCCGGGGCCGGGTCTGGAGTTGGGGCCGCGGCTGAGTTTCAGATTGGGGCTGGGGATGGAGCTGGGGCCGGGTCTGGGGCTAGGGCCTTAGTTAGGAATAGTGTCAAGGCCTTAGTTAGGGTTAGCATCAGGGCCTTCGTTAGGTATAATGTCTGGGCCTGACTTAGAAATAGTGTCAGGGCCTTAGTGAGGGACAGTCTCAGGGCCTTGGTTAGGTCGTGCATCAGAGCCTGTTTTATGTATAATGGCAGGGCCAGAGTTGGGTGGATAGTCACGCCCTTAGTTAGGTACACTCTCTGGGCCTTAGTTAGGGACAGTATCACGGCCTAAGTTAGTAGTACCGTCAAGGCCTTAGTTAAAGACACTGTCAGGTCAAGGCCTAGGAGGAACATAAGGGCCTCTGTAGGATCAGGGGCTGGGGTGTGGCCTGGGGCTGGAGCTGAGGCTAGGCCTGGGGCTGGGGCTGGGGCTGGGGCTGGGCCTAGGGCTATGGACTTAGTTAGGAATAGTGTCAAGGCCTTAGTTAAGGACAGTGTCAGGGCAAGGCCAAGGAGGAGCATAAGGGGCTCTGTAGGATCAGCATCAGGGTCTGGGGCTGGGGCTGGGGGCGGGGCCGGGGCCGGGGCTGGGACCGGGGCTGGGTTTCGGGTTGGGGCTGAGGCTGGGGCTCGGGCTCGGGCTAGGGACTTAGTTAGGAATAGTGTCAAGGCCTTAGTTAGGGTTAGCATCAGGGCCTTCGTTAGGTATAATGTCAGGGCCTGAGTTAGAAGTAGTGTCAGGGCCTTAGTGAGGGACAGTCTCAGGGCCTTGGTTGGGACGAGCGTCAAAGCCTTTTTTATGTATAATGGCAGGGCCAGAGTTAGGAGGACCGTCAGTCCCTTAGTTAGGGACACTGTCAGGGCCTCAGTTAGGGACAGTATCACAGCCTGACTTAGTAGTAATGTCAAGGCCTTAGTTAAGGACAGTGTCAGGGCAAGGCCTAGGAGGAGCATAAGGGCCTCTGTAGGATCAGGGGCTGGGGTGTGGGATGGGGCTGGAGCTGAGGCGAGTCCTGGGGCTAGGGCTAGGGCTGGGGCTGGGGCTGGGCCTAGGGCTATGGACTTAGTTAGGAATAGTGTCAAGGCCTTAGTTAAGGACAGTGTCAGGGCAAGGCCAAGGAGGAGCATAAGGGGCTCTGTAGGATCAGCATCAGGGTCTGGGCCTGGGGCTGGGGCCGGGGCTGGGTTTCGGGTTGGGGCTGGGGCTGGGGCACGGGCTCGGGCTAGGGACTTAGTTAGGAATAGTGTCAAGGCCTTAGTTAGGGTTAGCATCAGGGCCTTCGTTAGGTATAATGTCAGGGCCTGAGTTAGAAGTAGTGTCAGGGACTTAGTGAGGGACAGTCTCAGGGCCTTGGTTAGGACGAGCGTCAGAGCCTGTTTTATGTATAATGGCAGGGCCAGAGTTGGGCGGACAGTGAGGCCCTTAGTTAGGTACACTCTCAGGGCCTTAGTTAGGGACAGTATCACGGCCTAAGTCAGTAGTACTGTCAAGGGCTTAGTTAAGGACAGTGTCAGGGCAAGGCCTAGGAGGAGCATAATGGCCTCTTAGAATCAGGGGCTGGGGCTGGGGCTAAGGCTAGGCCCTTAGTTAGGAATAGTGTCAAGGCCTTAGCTAGCGTCACTGTCAGGGCCTTAGTTAGGGTTGGGATCAGAGCCTTCGTTAGGTATAATATCAGGGCCTGAGTTAGAAGTAGTGTCAGGGACTTAGTGAGGGACAGTCTCAGGGCCTTGGTTAGGATGAGCGTCAGAGCCTTTTTTATATATAATGGCAGGGCCAGAGTTAGGAGGACAGTCAGTCCCTTAGTTAGGGACACTCTCAGGGCCTTAGTTAGGGACGGTATCACAGCCTGACTTAGTAGTAATGTCAAGGCCTTAGTTAAGGACAGTGTCAGGGCAAGGCCTAGAACGAGCATAAGGGCCTCTGTAGGATCAGGGGCTGGGGCTGGGGCTAAGGCTAGGCCCTTAGTTAGGAATAGTGTCAAGGCCTTAGATAGGGTCACTGTCAGGGCCTTAGTTAGGGTTAGCATCAGAGCCTTCGTTAGGTATAATGGCACGGCCTGAGTTACAAGTAGTGTCAGGGCCTTAGTGAGGGACAGTGTCTGGGCCTTGGTTAGGACGAGCGTCACAGCCTTTGTTATGTATAATGGCAGGTCCAGAGTTAGGAGGAGATTTAGGCCCTTCGTTAGGGACACTGTCAGGGCCTTAGTTACGGACAGTATCACAGCCTGACTTAGTAGTAAGGTCAAGGCCTTAGTTAAGGACAGTGTCAGGGCAAGGCCTAGGAGGAGCATAAGGGCCTCTGTAGGATCAGGGGCTGGGGTGTGGGCTGGGGCTGGAGCTGAGGCTATACCTGGGGCTAGGGCGAGGGCTGGGGCTGGGGCTGGGCCTAGGGCTACGGACTTAGTTAGGAATAGTGTCAAGGCCTTAGTTAAGGACAGTGTCAGGGCAAGGCCAAGGAGGAGCATAAGGGGCTCTGTAGGATCAGCATCAGGGTCTGGGGCTGGGGCTGGGGCTGGGGCTGGGGCCGGGGCAGGGGCCGGGGCTGGGGCCGGGGCTGGGTTTCCGGTTGGGGCTGGGGCTGGGGCTCGGGCTCGGGCTAGGGACTTAGTTAGGAATAGTGTCAAGGCCTTAGTTAGGGTTAGCATCAGGGCCTTCATTAGGTAAAATGTCAGGGCCTGAGTTAGAAGTAGTGTTAGGGCCTTAGTGAGGCACAGTCTCAGGGCCTTGGTTAGGACGAGCGTCAGAGCCTTTTTTATGTATAATGGCAGGGCCAGAGTTAGGAGGACAGTCAGTCCCTTTGTTAGGGACACAGCCAGGGCCTTTTTTATGTATAATGGCAGGGCCAGAGTTAGGAGGACAGTCACTCCCTTAGTTAGGGACACTGTCAGGGCCTTAGTTAGGGACAGTATCACAGCCTAAGTTCGTAGTACCATCAAGGCCTTAGTTAAGGACAGTGTCAGGGCAAGGCCTAGGAGGAGCATAAGGGCCTCTGTAGGATCAGCATCAGGGGCTGGGGCTACTAGGGCTTGGGCTGGGGCTGGGGAAAGGGCTGGGGTTGGGGCTCGGGCTGGGGCTGGGGATGGAGCTGGGGCTGGGGCTGGGGCTAGGGCTAGGGCTAGGGCCATAGTTAGGAATAGTGTCAAGGCCTTAGCTAGCGTCACTGTCAGGGCCTTAGTTAGGGTTGGGATCAGAGCCTTCGTTAGGTATAATGTCAGGGCCTGAGTTAGAAGTAGTGTCAGGGCCTTAGTGAGGGACAGTCTCAGGGCCTTGGTTAGGATGAGCGTCAGAGCCTTTTTTATGTATAATGGCAGGGCCAGAGTTAGGAGGACAGTCAGTCCCTTAGTTAGGGACACTGTCACGGCCTTAGTTAGGGACGGTATCACAGCCTGACTTAGTAGTAATGTCAAGGCCTTAGTTAAGGACAGTGTCAGGGCAAGGCCTAGAACGAGCATAAGGGCCTCTGTAGGATCAGGGGCTGGGGTGCGGGCTGGGGCTGGAGCTGAGGCTAGGCCTGGGGCTAGGGCTGGGGCTGGGGCTGGGCCTAGGGCTATGGACTAAGTTAGGAATAGTGTCAAGGCCTTAGTTAAGGACAGTGTCAGGGCAAGGCCAAGGAGGAGCATAAGGGGCTCTGTAGGATCAGCATCAGGGGCTGGGGCCGGGGCTGGGGCCGGGGCCGGGTCTGGAGTTGGGGCTGGCTTTGGGTTTCAGATTGGGGCTGGGGATGGAGCTGGGGCCGGGTCTGGGGCTAGGGCCTTAGTTAGGAATAGTGGCAAGGCCTTAGTTAGGGTTAGCATCAGGGCCTTCGTTAGGTATAATGTCAGGGCCTGAGTTAGAAATAGTGTCAGGGCCTTAGTGAGGGACAGTCTCAGGGCCTTGGTTAGGTCGAGCGTCAGAGCCTGTTTTATGTATAATGGCAGGGCCAGAGTTGGGCGGATAGTCACGCCCTTAGTTAGGTACACTCTCTGGGCCTTAGTTAGGGACAGTATCACGGCCTAAGTTAGTAGTACCGTCAAGGCCTTAGTTAAAGACACTGTCAGGTCAAGGCCTAGGAGGAACATAAGGGCCTCTGTAGGATCAGGGGCTGGGGTGTGGCCTGGGGCTGGAGCTGAGGCTAGGCCTGGGGCTGGGGCTGGGGCTGGGGCTGGGGCTGGGGCTGGGCCTAGGGCTATGGACTTAGTTAGGAATAGTGTCAAGGCCTTAGTTAAGGACAGTGTCAGGGCAAGGCCAAGGAGGAGCATAAGGGGCTCTGTAGGATCAGCATCAGGGTCTGGGGCTGGGGCTGGGGGCGGGGCCGGGGCCGGGGCTGGGACCGGGGCTGGGTTTCGGGTTGGGGCTGAGGCTGGGGCTCAGGCTCGGGCTAGGGACTTAGTTAGGAATAGTGTCAAGGCCTTAGTTAGGGTTAGCATCAGGGCCTTCGTTAGGTATAATGTCAGGGCCTGAGTTAGAAGTAGTGTCAGGGCCTTAGTGAGGGACAGTCTCAGGGCCTTGGTTAGGACGAGCGTCAGAGCCTTTTTTATGTATAATGGCAGGGCCAGAGTTAGGAGGACCGTCAGTCCCTTAGTTAGGGACACTGTCAGGGCCTCAGTTAGGGACAGTATCACAGCCTGACTTAGTAGTAATGTCAAGGCCTTAGTTAAGGACAGTGTCAGGGCAAGGCCAAGGAGGAGCATAAGGGGCTCTGTAGGATCAGCATTAGGGTCTGGGCCTGGGGCTGGGGCTGGGGCTGGGTTTCGGGTTGGGGCTGGGGCTGGGGCTGGGGCTCGGGCTAGGGACTTAGTTAGGAATAGTGTCAAGGCCTTAGTTAGGGTTAGCATCAGGGCCTTCGTAAGGTATAATGTCAGGGCCTGAGTTAGAAGTAGTGTCAGGGACTTAGTGAGGCACAGTCTCAGGGCCTTGGTTTGGACGAGCGTCAGAGCCTGTTTTATGTATAATGGCAGGGCCAGAGTTGGGCGGACAGTGAGGCCCTTAGTTAGGTACACTCTCAGGGCCTTCGGGACAGTATCACGGCCTAAGTCAGTAGTACTGTCAAGGCCTTAGTTAAGGACAGTGTCAGGGCAAGGCCTAGGAGGAGCATAATGGCCTCTTAGAATCAGGGGCTGGGGCTGGGGCTAAGGCTAGGCCCTTAGTTAGGAATAGTGTCAAGGCCTTAGATAGGGTCACTGTCAGGGCCTTAGTTAGGGTTAGCATCAGAGCCTTCGTTAGGTATAATGGCACGGCCTGAGTTACAAGTAGTGTCAGGGCCTTAGTGAGGGACAGTGTCTGGGCCTTGGTTAGGACGAGCGTCACAGCCTTTGTTATGTATAATGGCAGGTCCAGAGTTAGGAGGAGATTTAGACCCTTCGTTAGGGACACTGTCAGGGCCTTAGTTATGGACAGTATCACAGCGTGACTTAGTAGTAAGGTCAAGGCCTTAGTTAAGGACAGTGTCAGGGCAAGGCCTAGGAGGAGCATAAGGGCCTCTGTAGGATCAGGGGCTGGGGTGTGGGCTGGGGCTGGAGCTGAGGCTATACCTGGGGCTAGGGCGAGGGCTGGGGCTGGGGCTGGGCCTAGGGCTACGGACTTAGTTAGGAATAGTGTCAAGGCCTTAGTTAAGGACAGTGTCAGGGCAAGGCCAAGGAGGAGCATAAGGGGCTCTGTAGGATCAGCATCAGGGTCTGGGGCTGGGGCTGGGGCTGGGGCCGGGGCAGGGGCCGGGGCTGGGTTTCCGGTTGGGGCTGGGGCTCGGGCTCGGGCTCGGGCTAGGGACTTAGTTAGGAATAGTGTCAAGGCCTTAGTTAGGGTTAGCATCAGGGCCTTCATTAGGTAAAATGTCAGGGCCTGAGTTAGAAGTAGTGTTAGGGCCTTAGTGAGGCACAGTCTCAGGGCCTTGGTTAGGACGAGCGTCAGAGCCTTTTTTATGTATAATGGCAGGGCCAGAGTTAGGAGGACAGTCAGTCCCTTTGTTAGGGACACAGCCAGGGCCTTTTTTATGTATAATGGCAGGGCCAGAGTTAGGAGGACAGTCACTCCCTTAGTTAGGGACACTGTCAGGGCCTTAGTTAGGGACAGTATCACAGCCTAAGTTCGTAGTACCATCAAGGCCTTAGTTAAGGACAGTGTCAGGGCAAGGCCTAGGAGGAGCATAAGGGCCTCTGTAGGATCAGTATCAGGGGCTGGGGCTACTAGGGCTTGGGCTGGGGCTGGGGAAAGGGCTGGGGTTGGGGCTCGGGCTGGGGCTGGGGATGGAGCTGGGGCTGGGGCTGGGGCTAGGGCTAGGGCTAGGGCCATAGTTAGGAATAGTGTCAAGGCCTTAGCTAGCGTCACTGTCAGGGCCTTAGTTAGGGTTCGGATCAGAGCCTTCGTTAGGTATAATGTCAGGGCCTGAGTTATAAGTAGTGACAGGGATTAGTGAGGGACAGCATGAGGGCCTTGTTAGGAGGAGAGCGTCAGAGCCTTTTTTATGTAAAATGGCAGAGCCAGAGTTAGGAGGAGAGTCAGGCCCTTAGTTAGGGACACTCTCAGGGCCTTAGGGACAATATTATGGCTTGAGTTAGGAGCAATGTCAAGGCCTTAGTTAAGGACAGTATCAGGGCATGGCCTAGGAGGAGCAAAAGGGCCTCTGTAGGATCAGCATCAGGGGCTGGGGCTAGGACTGGGGCTGGGGCTGGGGCTGGGGCTAGGACTGGGGCTGGGGCTGGGGCTGGAGCTAGGGCTTGGGTTGGGGCTGGGGTTGGGGCTGGGGCTGGGGCTGTGGCAGGGGCTATGGCTTGGGTTAGGCCTGGGGCTAGAATGGGGTTGGGGCTGGTGGGGTTGCGGCTAGGGCTGACGCTGGGGCTGGGGCTAGGGCTAGGGCTGGGGCTGGTGCTAGGGCTAGGGCAATAGATAGGAATAGTGTAAAGGCCTTAGTTTGGGTCACTGTCAGGGCCTGAGTTAGGGTTAGCATCAGAGCCTTCGTTAGGTATAATGTCACGGCCTGAGTTAGAAGTAGTGTCAGGGCCTTAGTGAGGGACAGTGTCTGGGCCTTCGTTAGGACGAGCGTCATAGCCTTTGTTAGGTATAATGGCAGGTCCAGAGTTAGGAGGATAGTCAGGCCCTTAGTTAGGGATACTGCCAGGGCCTTAGTTATGGATAGTATAACTGCCTGCATTAGTAGTAGTGTCAAGGCCTTAGTTAAGGACAGTGTCACGGCAATACCTAGGAGGAGCTTAAGGGCCTCTGTAGGATCACCATCCGGGGCAGGGGCAGGGGCTGGCTCTGTGGCTACAGCTGTGGCTGGGGCTAGGGCTGGGGCTAGGGAAAGTGATGGGGCTAGGGCTGAGGCTACGGCTGGGGCTGGGGCTGGGGATGGGGCTGGGGCTTGGGCTAGGGCTGGGGCTAGAGTTAGGGCCATATTTAGGAATACTGTCAAGGCCTTAGTTAGCATCACTCTCAGGGCCTTAGTTAGGGTTGGCATCAGAGCCTTTGTTAGGTATAATGTCAGGGCCTGAGTTAGAAGCAGTGTCAGGGCCTTAGTGAGGGACAGTGTCAGGGCCTTGGTTAGGACAGCGTCAGAGCCTTTTTTGTGTATAATGGCAGGGAAAGTGTTAGGAGGAGAGTCAGACCCTTAGTTAGGGACACTTTCAGGGTCTTAGTTAGGGACAGTATCACAGCCTCAGTTAGTAGTAGTGTCAAGGCCTTAGTTAAGCACAGTGTCAGGGCAAGGCTTACGAGGAGCATAAGGGCCTCTGTAGAATCAGGGGCTGGGGCTGGGGCTGGACTGGGGCTGCGGCTAAGGCTAGGCTTTTACTGAGGAATAGTATCAAGCCCTTAGTTAGGGTCACTGTCAGGGCCTTAATTAGGGTTAGCTTCAGAGCCTACGTTAGGTATAAAGACAGGGCCTGAGTTAGAAGTAGTGTCAGGGCCTTAGTGAGGGACAGTCTCAGGGCCTTGGTTAGGACGAGCGTCAGAGCCTGTTTTATGCATAATCGCAGGGCCAGAGTTGGGCGCATAGTCAGGCCCTTAGTCAGGTACACTCTCAGAGCCTTATTTAGGGACAGTATCACGCCCTAAGTTAGTAGTACTGTCAAGGCCTTAGTTAAAGACACTGTCAGGGCAAGGCCTAGGAGGAGCATAAGGGCCTCTGTAGGATCAGCATCAGGGGCTGGAGCGGGGGCTACTAGGGCTTGGGCTGGGGCTGTGGAAAGGGCTAGGGCTGGGGCTGCGGTTGGGGATGGGGATGGGGATGTGGCTGGAGCTGAGGCTAGGCCTGGGGCTAGACGCCCTCCGGCGACCTACACGCAGAGGCGGGGCCAAATCCAAAGCTGGGAACCAGGAGCTGTGAGAACATAGAAGAGAAAGGGAAACCTCTCCCAGCAGCCTCAGAAACAGTGGATTAAACCTCCACAATCAACTTGATGTACCCTGTATCTGTGGAATACATGAATAGACAACAAATCATCCCAAATTGAGGAGCCAGGAGTCAGTGCAGTGCCTCTGAGGTGGGAGAGCCAACTTCAGGACACCGGTCCAAAAGAGACCTCCGAGCTCCACGTAATATCCAACGGTGAAAATCTCCCAGAGATCTCCGTCTCAACACCAGCACCCAGCTTATCTCAATGACCAGCAAGCTACATTGCTGGACTCCCTATGCCAAACAACTAGCAAGACAGGAACACAACCCCACCCATTAGCAGAGAGGCTGCCTAAAATCATAATAAGCCCACAGACACCCCCAAAACACACCACCAGACGTGGACCTGCCCACCAGACAGACAAGATCCAGCCTCATCCACCAGAACACAGGCACCCTCCACCAGGAAGCCTACACAACCCACTGAACCAACTTTAGCCACTGGGGACAGACACCAAAAACGACGGGAACTACGAACCTGCAGCCTGCAAAAAGGAGACCCCCAAACACAGTAAGATAAGCAAAATGAGAAGACAGAAAAACAGACAGCAGATGAAGGAGCAAGATGAAAACCCACCAGACCTAACAAATGAAGAGGAAATAGGCAGTCTCCCTGAAAAAGAATTCAGAATAATGATAGTAAAGATGATCCAAAATCTTGGAAATAGAATAGAGAAAATGCAAGGAACATTTAACAAGGACCTAGAAGAACTAAAGATGAAACAAGCAACGATGAACAGCACAATAAATGAAATTAAAAATACTCTAGAAGGGACCAATAGCAGAATAACTGAGGCAGAAAAACGGATAAGTGACCTGGCAGATAAAATAGTAGAAATAACTACTGCAGAGCAGAATAGAGAGAAAAGAATGAAAAGAACTGAGGACAGTCTCAGAGACCTCTGGGACAACATTAAACGCACCAACATTCGAATTATAGGGGTTCCAGAAGAAGAAGAGAAAAAGAAAGGGACTGAGAAAATATTTGAAGAGATTATAGTTGAAAACTTCCCTAATATGGGAAAGGAAATAGTTAATCAAGTCCAGGAAGCACAGAGAGTACCATACAGGATAAATCCAAGGAGAAACGTGCCAAGACACATATTAATCAAACTGTCAAAAATTAAATGCAAAGAAAACATATTAAAAGCAGCAAGGGAAAAACAACACATAACACACAAGGGAATCCCCATAAGGTTAACAGCTGATCTTTCAGCAGACACTCTGCAAGCCAGAAGGGACTGGCAGGACATATTTAAAGTGATGAAGGAGAACAACCTACAACCAAGATTACTCTACCCAGCAAGGATCTCATTCAGATTGGATGGAGAAATTAAAACCTTCACAGACAAGCAAAAGCTGAGAGAGTTCAGCACCACCAAACCAGCTTTACAACAAATGCTAAAGGATCTTCTCTAGGCAAGAAACACGAGAGAAGGGAAAGACCTATAAGAACAAACCCACGCACATATGGTCACCTTATCTTTGATAAAGTGGCAGGAATGTACAGTGGAGAAAGGACAGCCTCTTCAGTAAGTGGTGCTGGGAAAACTGGACAGGTACATGTAAAAGTAGGAGATTAGATCACTCCCTAACACCATACACAAAAATAAGCTCAAAGTGGACTAAAGACCTAAATGTAAGGCCAGAAACTATCAAACTCTTAGGGGGAAAACATAGGCAGAACACGCTATGACATAAATCACATCAAGATCCTTTCTGACCCACCGCCTAGAGAAATGGAAATAAAAACAAAAACAAACAAATGGGACCTAATGAAACTTCAAAGCTTTTGCACAGCAAAGGAAACCATAAACAAGATGACAAGACAACCCTCAGAATGGGAGAAAATATTTGCAAATGAAGCAACTGACAAAGGATTAATCTCCAAAATTTACAAGCAGCTCATGCAGCTCAATAACAAAAAAACAAACAACCCAATCCAAAAATGGGCAGAAGACCTAAACAGACATTTCTCCCAAGAAGATATACAGATTGCCAACAAACACATGAAACAATGCTCAACATCATTAATGATTAGAGAAATGCAAATCAAAACTACAATGAGATATCACCTCACACCAGTCAGAATGGCCATCATCAAAAATTCTAGAAACAGTAAATGCTGCAGAGGACGTGGAGAAAAGGGAACACTCTTGCACTGCTGGTGGGAATGTGAATTGGCACAGCCACTATGGCGAACAGTATGGAGGTTCCTTAAAAAACTACAAATAGAACTACCATATGACCCAGCAATCCAACTACTGGGCATAGACCCTGAGAAAACCATAATTCAAAAAGAGTCCTGTACCAAAATGTTCACTGCAGCTCTATTTACAATAGCCCGGAGATGGAAACAACCAAAGTGTCCATCATCGGATGAATGGATAAAGATGACGTGGCACATATATACAATGGAATATTACTCAGCCACAAAAAGAAACGAAATTGAGCTATTTGTAAGGAGGTGGATGGAGCTAGAGTCTGTCATACAGAGTGAAGTAAGTCAGAAGGAGAAAGACAAATACCGTATGCTGACACATATATGTGGAATTTAAGAAAAAAAAATGTCATGAAGAACCTAGGGTTAAGACAGGAATAAAGACACAGACCTACTAGAGAATGGACTTGAGGATATGGGGAGGGGGAAGGGTAAGCTGTGACAAAGTGAGAGAGTGGCTTGGGCATATATACACTACCAAACGTAAAAGAGATAGCTAGTGGGAAGCAGCCCCGTAGCACAGGGAGATCAGCTTGGTGCTTTGTGACCACCTAGAGGGGTGGGATGGGGAGGGTGGGAGGGAGGGAGACGCAAGAGGGAAGAGATATGGGGACATATATATATGTATAACTGACTCACTTTGTTATAAAGCAGAAACTAACACACCATTGTAAAGCAATTAGACTCCAATAAAGATGTTAAAAAAAATGATTCTTTGGCAAAATCCTGCACCTTGTTGCTACTTGTTCATTCCTCATTGCTTTCAATTCCTAGAAAGCATCTTTGCAAGGCAACATGGACATTCACACCTGTATGACGCTGTTTCTACAGAAGGCCCTGACACTGCCCCTAAGTAACGGCCTGACACTGGTCCCAAGTATGGACCTGATCCTGTCCGTAACTAAGGCCCTGAAGATGTCCCTCATGAAGTCTCTGACACTGCCCTCAATAAGCCCCCGACACTGTCCCTAGCTAATGGCCTAAGCTATAACTTACAAAGTCCCTAACACTATCCCCAGGACGCTGACACCCTCCCTGAGGCTTTGATGCTGTCCCTTAGTGCCTAAGCGGTGACAAAATAACACCCTGATTCTATTACTAAGGCCCTGAATATATCCCCAAGAAAGTCTCTGAAGTGTCCCTAACTAACGGCCTGGACTGTCTCTTACGAAGGCCCTCAAGTGATCTCTGAGGGCCTGACAACACTGTCCCTAACTAAGGCCCCGTTGCTGGCCCTAACTAACGTCCTGATGCTGAACCTAACTGAGGCCCTGATGCTCTTCCTAACTAAGGCCTTGATGCCCATTCTACCTGAGGCCCTGAAACTGTCTGTAACTAATGACCTGACTCTTTTCCTAACTAACACCCTCATGTTGTCCCTCATTAATGCCCTGACACTGGTCGACACCACAGCCCTGATGCTAGCCCAATCTAAGGCCTTGACGATGTCCCTAATAGTCTTAGATGTCCCTCACCAAGGCCCTGACCCTCTTCCTAACTAAGGCCCGGATGCTGTCTCTACCTCAGAATCTGAAATTCTAATGTCCCGACTCTCCCTAACATCCTGACGCTGCCCCTAAGTGAGGCCCTGACACTCTTCTTAACTAAGGACTTGCCGCTGTCCCTACCTAAAACCCTGACACTGACTGTAACTAATGACCTCTTTCCCTAACTAACACCACAGTTTTGGCCCTACCTAACGCCCTCACACTGGTTCTAATTATGGCCATGATGCTGGCTCTAAGGCCCTGAAGACATCCCTAAGTAACAGCCCGAACTGTGTCTAGATAAGGCTCTCACGTTCTCTCTAACTGAAGCACTGACACTGTCCCTAACTTAGGCCCCGATGCTGTCCCCTATAGTCTAAGCTGTCACTAAATAATGCCCTGATCCTGTCCATAACTAAGGCCCTGAATATGTCCCTAAGTGCATCTCTGACGATGTCCTTAACAGCCTGAACTCTCTTCAAGTTATCTCTGAGGCTCTGACACTGGCCCTTCCTAAGGCCTCACCCCGGCGTTGTCCCAGGCTGCTGGGCAGTTTTCTCTTGTCCGCATCTCTGGCCAGCTGCCTGCCATTGGCCACTCTAAGATTCTGCGATGCAGTGGTCCCACGTGGGATGTGCCTGTGTACGCTCACCTGTGGGAGGAGAGTCATGGCCACTCCGCCCTCCAGGGGACTGCGGCTCAGGGTAGGAATCTCTCAGCCAGTGTCTGGAGAACGGGTTCTGTGTCCTTGTTTGTTGTAAATCCCTTGGAGTTACCTCTAACATTTTTTAAATGGACATCGCCCTCAGGATAATTTGATAGTAATTTGATTATATCAATAATCAAATTACTGATAAATAATATAAATTACTTACCCCATAAAAATTCAGGAATGACATTATTAGAATGAGCAGGAAAACACTGGATGCCCCCCACCCCCAATGATCTATTACTTGCAGGATTTCAAATTCTAATGAGAAAACACTCACTCTCCTCACCCTCTTGGGCGTCAGCACAAGGCGGGAAGCAGCTGCATCCTTTATTTACCCCTCTGATTTTCCAGAACCTTTCCTTCAAGGAGAAATCTCTGGGCTCTGCGGGAGCTGTGAGTGGTGACCATCAGGTAAATCTGAGACTGAAAAGCAAGAGGAAAAGAGATAGAGGAGGAGATGAGAATCGGTGATGGGGAGAAGCAGGGGCATCCCCGTTCAATCGCAGGCCGAGAGTCTGGGTTAATCTCCAACGAAGCTAAGGACCACCAGGATCTGGCCCCACTGGCCTTGTCACCTGGTGTGGGGACTGGGGACAGCCAAACCACCATGGCCACTCTCAGAGAAATAAAGAAGGTGGGAGGGCACCCCGAGAGCCAGATTGAAAATGGTCATGCTGTGAGATAGTAAGATGCCCCTTTCAGAAAAGTGAAGACTGTTCTCTTGGCTCTCAAAGACTTGCAAATACTCTGTGTCCTTCTGGAGGCATGCTGAAGGCTTCAGCCTTTGAGGGCAGTAATGGGAGTGCATCGGGGCTCAAAACCATCCAGCACTCACTCACTCCTTGAGGGTGCCGAGGATGACCAGTGACCACCCCTCGGGTGCCGTGGGGCCTGAAATTCCCTGATCACCGAGGACGGGAGGGGCCGCACAGACACTCCACTGGACCACCGGGGGCTTGGCCGGGGGGGCTACATACAGTCCTTTATCAGATACATGGTTTGCAAACATCCTGTGCCATTTTGGATGGTGGATTATCTTATTCCTTGCTCCTTTTGTACACAACTCTTTCTCATTTTGAGGAAGTCTAATTCATCTATTTTGTCTTTTGCTGCTTGTGCTTTTGGTAGACCTAAGGTATCATGACCAAATCCAAGGTCATGAAGATTTACTCTCATGTTTTCTTCTACGAGTTTTATAATTTTGGCTCTTGCACCTAGGCCTTTGGTCCATTCTGTGTTGATTTTGTATGTGGGGTGGGGGGAGGTAAGGGTCCAACTTTACTCTTCTGCCTGTGGGTATCCAGTTGTTCCACTACCTGTGCTAACTGTTTGGGAGAAAATACCTGCAAATGATGCGACCAACAAGGTCTTAATTCTAAAATATACAAACGGCTCATACAGCTCAAAAAAGAAAAAAAAAATCAAAAAATGAGCAGAAGGTCTAAACAGACATTTCTCCAAAGACATACAGATAGCCAATAGGCACATGAAAAGATGCTCCACATCGCTAATTATTAGAGAACGCAAATCAAAACTACAGTGAGTTATCACCTCATAGCGGTCAGAATGGCCATCATTAAAATGTCTAGAAAGAAATGCTGGAAGGGGTGTGGAGAAAAGGGAACCCTACTACACTACTGGTGGGAATGTAAATTGATGCCGCCACTATGGAAAACAGTATGGAGGCCCCTCAAAAACTAAAACTAGAATTACCGTATGACCCAGCAATCCCACTCCTGGGCACGTATCCAGACAGAACTATAATTCGAAAAGATACATGCACCCCAGCATTCACAGCAGCACTATTCACAATAGCCAAGACACGGAAGAAACCTGAATGTCCCTCAGCAGATGAATGGATATAGAAGATGTGGTACATATATACAACGGAGTATTACTCAGCCATAAAACAGAATGAAATAATGCCATTTGCAGCTACATGGAGGGACCTAGAGATTATCATACAAAGTGAAGTCAGTCAGACAGAGGACAACAAATACCATATGATATCACTTATATGTGGATTATAAAATGAGACCCAAATGAAACTATCTACAGAACAAAAACAGACTCACAAATAGAGAAAACAGACTTGTGGTTGTCAAGGGGAAGACGGGGAGAGGGATGGATTGGGAGTTTGGTATTAGTAGATGCAAATTATTAGATATAGGATGGATACATAAGGTCTTCCTGTACAGCACAGGGAACCGTATTCAATACCCTGTAATGAACCATAATGGAAAAGAATATGAAAAATATGTATATATGTATGTACCTATATATGAATCACTTTGCTGTGCAGCAGAAATTAACACAACATTGTAGGTTAACTATACTTCAGTATCAATTAGTTTGAAGGCACTTTTATAAATTAGGTCTTAGTTCTCTTGTCCTTTCATCCTGGGACAAATGTATAACAGAAACTAACCTGGATTACTCCCGGATGAACTCATATCACACAGAACTTTAACTGTTGAACAAACCATGAACACCAGTTACACCATGGGATGTCCTGATCCAATAGGAAGTTTGTAAACCTTGTAACAAGCCTGCAGAATCCACTAAATTTGGAAATTCAAACTGAAATGAAGCCACCTATCCCATGACTTCTCCACAACTAGTTATACAACACCAATTGGAAACCATATACAATCAAATGAATGTAGACAGAAACAACTATAGCCTTCCTTTTTTCCCCTTTTAGATGAAGACGGTACTTAAGGCGATGTCTTGGGCCGTTTCAGGCTGTTACTCAATTTCCTGGGTATCTGCCATGCACACAGGAGGTACACATGTTAGTTAACTTGTTTGTGCAACTAAATGAAGGTAGTTAATACCACAAAACTGTATACATAAAGTGAATTAAATGCTAAAGTCGTGGTTTGTATTTTTAATGACAATGAAAAAAAAAGTGTAGCGCTGATATCTGTTACAAAAATGAACGTTAAAAACATTCTTAGTGAAAAAAAGCCATACAGAAAAGTCCCCCTAGATCCCATACTCATCTTGTCTGCTTCAAATCCATCAAGGTTGTCCAAATGAGGGAGAAACTCAGTCATGGGTCCAGAAAAAGAAAACTGGATCAGGATGGAAAAAGACATTTGCATACCGTTCGGACAGTAGGTGAAGGTTGAAGTGGGGCTGAGTATTAAATTATAATGTGGACATCAGGATTTCTTCATTTAGGGGTTATGTGCTGGTGCCTTGGGCAAAACACACTGAGCATTTTGTGTCAAGTGGCAAATGTGAGTACTTTTTGACATTATTGCAACTTTTCTGTACATTTTAAATTACTGGAAAGTAAATTACTTTTCTAGACAACCATGTCAGGATCATGCCAGAAAATCAGAGAAGACAGACATCAAATTTTTCTTATACGGGCCAAGACTTACCCAGACCACGTTCAACCAAAGTTGTGATACTTATTTCCCTTGTAGGAGTCCGCATGGTATTAAGAGGCACCGTGGGAAGAGTATAGTAGTAGCTACCATGTCGTGGGTCCTGTGGATCACCTGGGGGGCAGTAGAAACGGTGAGATTTTAGTATTGCAATTTTTCACATTACTTCAAAAAATATGTTAAAAAGTAAATTCAGTAAAGTTGCAAAATATGCAGTCAATATACACAAATCAGTTTCGTTTCTATACACTAATAATGAACCACCAGCAAGAAACATTCAGAAAACAATCCCATTTACAATTCCATCCAAAAGAACGAACTATTTAGCAATAAATTTAACCAAGGACACGAAAGACCTATACTCAGAAAACTATCAAGCACTGGTAAAGAAACTGAAGACACAATAGAAAACAATATTCCATGCTCATGCGTCAGAAAAATTACTATTATTAAAATGTTTGGGAGAGCGGGAAGATGGCGGAAGAGTACGACACGCACATCACCTTCCTCTCCACAGATACATCAGAAATACAGCTACACGGGGAACCACCCCTACAGAACACCTACTGAACGCTGGCAGAAGACCTCAGACCTCCCAAAAGGCAAGAAACTCCCCACGGGGCTTCCCTGGTGGCGCAGTGGTTGAGAGTCCGCCTGCCGATGCAGGGGACACGGGTTCGTGCCCCCGTCCGGGAAGATCCCACATGCCGCTGAGCGGCTAGGCCCGTGAGCCATGGCCGCTGAGCCTGCGCGTCCGGAGCCTGTGCTCCGCAATGGGAGAGGCCACAACAGGGAGAGGCCCGTGTACCGAAAAAAAAAAAAAAAGAAGAAAAAAAGAAAGAAACTCCCCCACGTACCTGGGTAGGGCAAAAGAAAACAGAATAAACAGAGACAAAAGGATAGGGCCGGGACCTGCACCAGGGGGAGGGAGCCGTGAAGGAGAAACGGTTTCCACACACTAGGAGCCCCTTCGCGGGCGGAGACTGCGGGTGGCGGAGAGGGAAAGCTTCGGAGCCGCGGAGGAGAGCGCAGCCACAGGGGTACGGAGGGCAAAGCAGAGAGATTCCCACACAGAGGAGCGGTGCCGACCGCCACTCACCAGCCCGAGAGGCTCGTCTCCTCACCCGCCGGGGCGGGCGGGGCTGGGAGCTGAGGCTCGGGCTTCAGTCAGAGCGCGCTGGCGGCGTGAACACAGCCTGAAGGGAGTTAGTGCGCCACGGCTGGCCGGGAGGGAGTCCGGGGAAAAGTCTGGAGCTGCCGAAGAGGCAAGAGACTTTTCCTTCCCTCTTTGTTTCCTGGTGCGTGAGGAGAGGGGATTCGGAGCGCTGCTGAAAGGAGCGCCAGAGACGGGCGCGAGGCGCGGCTGAAAGCGCGGACCCCAGAGACGGGCGTGGGACGCTGGGGCTGCTGCCGCCGCCACCAAGAAGCCTGTGTGCGAGCGCAGGTCACTCTCCACACCTCCCCTCCCGGGAGCCTGTGCTGCCCGCCGCTTCCACGGTCCCGGGCTCCACAGACAACATCCCCGGGAGAACGCACGGGCGCGCCTCGTGCTGACGCAACGTCACGCCGGCCTCCGCCGACGCACGCTCGCCCCGCCTCCGTGCCCCTCCCTACCCCGCGGCCTGAGGGAGCCAGAGCCCCCGAATCAGCGGCTCCTTTAACCCCGTCCTGTCTGAGCGAAGAACACACGTCCTCCGGCGACCTACACGCAGAGGCGGGGCCCAATCCAAAGCTGAGCCCCGGGAGCTGTGCGAACAAAGAAGAGAAAGGGGAATCTCTCCCAGCAGCCTCAGAAGCAGCGGATTAAAGCTCCGCAATCAACTTGATGTACCCTGCGTCTGTGGAATACCTGAATAGACAACGAATCATCCCAAATTGAGGAGGTGGACTTTGAGAGCAAGACTTATGATTTTTTTCCCCTTTTCCTCTTTTTGTGAGTGTGTACGTGTATGCTTCTGTGTGAGATTTTGTCTGTATACCTTTGCTTTCACCATTTGTCCTAGGGTTCTATCCGTCCGTTTTTTTTGGTTTTTGGTTTTTTTACTTAAAAAATTTTTTTCTTAATAATTCTTTATTTTAATAACTTTATTTTATTTGACCTTACTTTATTTTCTTTTATCCTCTTTCTTTCTTTCTTTCTTTCTACATTTTCTCCCTTTTATTCTGAGCCGTGTGGATGAAAGGCTCTTGGTGCTGCAGCCAGGAGTCAGTGCTGTGCCTCTGAGGTGGGAGAGCCAACTTCAGGACACTGGTCCAAAAGAGACCTCCGAGCTCCACGTAATATCCAACGGCGAAAATCTCCCAGAGATCTCCATCTCAACACCAACACCCAGCTTATCTCAATGACCAGCAAGCTACAGTGCTGGACTCCCTATGCCAAACAACTAGCAAGACAGGAACACAACCCCACCCATTAGCAGAGAGGCTGCCTAAAATCATAATAAGTCCACAGACACCCCAAAACACACCACCAGACGTGGACCTGCCCATCAGAAAGACAAGATCCAGCCTCATCCACCAGAACACAGGCACCCTCCACCAGGAAGCCTACACAACCCACTGAACCAACTTTAGCCACTGGGGACAGACACCAAAAACGACGGGAACTACGAACCTGCAGCCTGCAAAAAGGAGACCCCCAAACACAGTAAGATAAGCAAAATGAGAAGACAGAAAAACAGACAGCAGATGAAGGAGCAAGATGAAAACCCACCAGACCTAACAAATGAAGAGGAAATAGGCAGTCTCCCTGAAAAAGAATTCAGAATAATGATAGTAAAGATGATCCAAAATCTTGGAAATAGAATAGAGAAAATGCAAGGAACATTTAACAAAGACCTAGAAGAACTAAAGATGAAACAAGCAACGATGAACAGCACAATAAATGGAATTAAAAATACTCTAGAAGGGATCAATAGCAGAATAACTGAGGCAGAAGAACGGATAGGTGACCCGGAAGATAAAATAGTGGAAATAACTACTGCAGAGCAGAATCGAGAAAAAAGAATGAAAAGAACTGAGGACAGTCTCAGAGACCTCTGAGACAACATTAAACGCACCAACATTCCAATTATAGGGGTTCCAGAAGAAGAAGAGAAAAAGAAAGGGACTGAGAAAATATTTGAAGAGATTATAGTTGAAAACTTCCCTAATATGGGAAAGGAAATAGTTAATCAAGTCCAGGAAGCACAGAGAGTACCACACAGGATAAATCCAAGGAGAAACATGCCAAGACACATATTAATCAAACTGTCAAAAATTAAATGCAAAGAAAACATATTAAAAGCAGCAAGGGAAAAACAACACATAACACACAAGGGAATCCCCATAAGGTTAACAGCTGATCTTTCAGCAGACACTCTGCAAGCCAGAAGGGACTGGCAGGACATATTTAAAGTGATGAAGGAGAACAACCTACAACCAAGATTACTCTACCCAGCAAGGATCTCATTCAGATTGGATGGAGAAATTAAAACCTTCACAGACAAGCAAAAGCTGAGAGAGTTCAGCACCACCAAACCAGCTTTACAACAAATGCTAAAGGATCTTCTCTAGGCAAGAAACACGAGAGAAGGAAGAGACCCATAATAACAAACGCACACACCTATGGTCACCTTATCTTTGATAAAGTGGCAGGAATGTACAGTGGAGAAAGGACAGCCTCTTCAATAAGTGGTGCTGGGAAAACTGGACAGGTACATGTAAAAGTAGGAGATTAGATCACTCCCTAACACCATAGACAAAAATAAGCTCAAAATGGACTAAAGACCTAAATGTAAGGCCAGAAACTATCAAACTCTTAGGGGAAAAACATAGGCAGAACACGCTATGACATAAATCACATCAAGATCCTTTCTGACCCACCGCCTAGAGAAATGGAAATAAAAACAAAAACAAACAAATGGGACCTAATGAAACTTCAAAGCTTTTGCACAGCAAAGGAAACCATAAACAAGATGACAAGACAACCCTCAGAATGGGAGAAAATATTTGCAAATGAAGCAACTGACAAAGGATTAATCTCCAAAATTTACAAGTAGCTCATGCAGCTCAATAACAAAAAAAGAAACAACCCAATCCGAAAATGGGCAGAAGACCTAGACATTTCACCAGATAAGATATACAGACTGCCAACAAACACATGAAAAAATGCTCAATATCATTAATCATTAGAGAAATGCAAATCAAAACTAGAATGTGATATCACCTCACACCAGTCAGAATGGCCATCATCAAAAAATCTAGAAACAATAAATGCTGGAGAGGATGTGTAGAAGAATGTACACTCTTGCACTGCTGGTGGGAATGTGAATTGGCACAGCCACTATGGCGAGCAGTATGGAGGTTCCTTTAATAACTACAAATAGAACAACCATATGACCCAGCAATCCAACCGCTGGGCATATACCCTGAGAAAACGATAATTCAAAAAGAGTCCTGTACCAAAATGTTCACTGCAGCTCTATTTACAATAGCCAGGAGATGGAATCAACCTAAGTGTCCATCATCAGATGAATGGATAAAGAAGACGTGGCTCATATATACAATGGAATATTACTCAGCCCCCAAAAGAAACGAAATTGAGCTATTCGTAATGAGGTGGATGGACCTAGAGTCTGTCTGTCATACAGAGTGAAGTAAGTCAGAAAGAGAAAGACAAATACCATATGCTGACACATTTATACGGAATTTAAGGAAAAAAATGTCATGAAGAACCTAGGGTTAAGACAGGAATAAAGACACAGACCTACTAGAGAATGGACTTGAGGATATGGGGAGGGTGAAGGGTAAGCTGTGACAAAGTGAGAGAGTGGCTTGGACATATATAAACTACCAAACGTAAAATAGATAGCTAGTGGGAAGCAGCCGCGTAGCACAGGGAGATCAGCTTGGTACTTTGTGACCACCTAGAGGGGTGGGATGGGGAGGGTGGGAGGGAGGGAGACGCAAGAGGGAAGAGATATGGGGACATATGTATATGTATAACTGATTCACTTTGTTATAAAGCAGAAACTAACACACCATTGTAAAGCAATTATACTCCCATAAAGTTGTAAAAAAAAAATGTTTATTCTACCTAAAGCCATCAACAAACAGTGCCAGGAAAACTATACCCCGGACTCCAAAGAACAACAGTGGTCACCATCTACACTGCATATAAAGTTAACTAAAAGCACACAGTATTCCACATTAAACTCTTTCTCCCCTGAGTCCCCTGATGATGCACCCACCCAGCCAGCAGTCAGTTGCACAGGAAGATTCTCCACACTTGCTCATTTTTTCCTCTTGCGGAGTCTCCTCACCAGTGGCTCCTGAGAAAACCCAGCTCCTGTCAGTGTGGACAATGCCTCCTGTTCCAGAAACCTAAGCCCTGACAGGAGACAAAGCTCCCGTCTGCTTGTCACAGAGCAGAGTCTGTGGGCAGGGTGCACCTGTGCCCCCAGGGTCAGACAGGTGTGTTTGGCGCCCCCTGTGAGACGTGAGAAAAGTGCCGGGAGTGCCGCTCTCACAAACCCAGAGGCCTCATCCGGAAGGCAGTTCTGCTCTATATACTAAGTTTGGAAATCCAAACTGAAATGGAGCCAAGTGTCTCACTGTATCTTCTCCAAAATTGGTTAAGGAGCAATTAATTACAAACCATATGTAATGAAATGAATGTAGACACAAACATTACAACTTAAACCAAAATTCACTCAAAATTGCCCATAGACAAATTTAAATTACCAAACTATAAAAATCCTAGACAAAAAAAGATAATCTACATGACTTTGGGTCTGGTGACCTTATTCAGAAAACAGGAAGACAAACCACAAACTGTAAGAAACTTTTTCCAAAACACATATCTGATAAAGGATTTGTACTCAAATTATGCCAACAACGCCATTAAAATTTAGTAAAGATTGAAACACACACCTAGCCCAGGAAGATAAACAGGCAGTAAATAAGCATACAAGAATATACTCAAGATGCTGGTGGAATGCATGTACAACCAACTTTGGAAGACAGTTTGGCAGTTTTTTCCAAATCTAAAAAGTCTCACCTTCGGATCCAAGAAGTGTACCTCTTGTATTTAGACAACTGCTTTGAAACACTGTGTTCAAACCAAAACTAGCATCAAGTAATGCACAGCAGCTCTATTCATAATGGCTAAAAACTTAAGATATCAGGATGTCCTTCTGTAGATGAATTCATAAGCAAATTAGGGCACATACATGTCAAGGGGAGAAGCATACACCACCCCAAAATATGCCCATTTGACAAAAGGATTATTTTGGACTGATTAATTTAAGAAACAGCAGACCCAGGAGAATCTTTCAAAACCAAGTAGATGGCTTCCCTGGTGGCACAGTGGTTGAGAGTCTGCCTGCCGATGCAGGGGACACGGTTTCGTGCCCTAGTGTGGGAAGATCCCACAGGCCGCGGAGTGGTTGGGCCCATGAGCCATGGCCGCTGAGCCTGCACGTCCAGAGCCTGTGCTCCGCAACGGGAGAGGCCACAACAGTGAGAGGCCCGCATACCGCAAAAAAATAAATAAATAAATAAAGTAGAAAATGCCCTTTTAGGAGGTAAATTTCCATTTATTAAGGATATCTCCATTTGTAAGGGTATGTCCCTCTTTGGACCAGGAATTGAAAGATGTCTAAATATTAAGAAAACTTTGTTGGGACTTCTCTGCTGGTCCAGTGGTTAAGACTCCACACTCCCAATGCAGGGGACCAGGGTTCAATCCCTGGTCAGGGAACTAGATCCCACATGCTGCAATTAAGGGCCTGCATGCCGCCACTAAAGATTACACAGGCTGCAACTAAGACCCAGTGCAGCCAAATAAATAAATGTTTAAAAAAAAAAAAACAAAGCTTGTCAATGAAATAGGCCTGGATGTAAATCTGTGTAACAACCATACCCTTGTTTACTGGGCTTTGACTAATAACATCCCTTAAATGGCTTCCTCCATTCCCTAACATCTTTCTTTTGTTCTCAGCAGAAGATAGCATTTAAGGTAATGGCTTGGGCCATTTCAGGGAGTGACTCAGTTTTCCTGGGTATCTTTCAAGTATACAGGAGGTACGCATGGTATATATTAAACTTCTGATTGTTTTCTCCAGTTCGTCTCTTTTTCATTACAAGGGAGATCTCAATAAAGAACATAGAAGTGTAGAGGGAAAATTATTTTTCCTCTCATATACATGCAGTGCAATAGTATTCAGAGATATAAAGGAATGGATCATCAACCCATGCAAATATATATAGATAGATATAGATGCAACTAACACTTACATTGCTAAGTGAAAGAATCCAGTCTGAAGTGCTACACACTGTATGACCTCATTTATATGACATTCTAGAAAAGGTAAAACTGACACTGGTAAACAGTTTAAGGAATATGTGGTTGAAATAGTCCATATGATACTTTAGTGGTGAATACCTGTCACTATGCATTTGTCTACACCCACAGATTTTTACAACACAACAAGTAATTTACAATCTATTCAAACTTAGCTACTTAGGATATGGGAGTGTCAAAGACTGGAATACAGAATGTAACAAAGAATCTAACTTTCAGAAATGTATGGAAAAACTCACTGTTGGTAGTGGGACAAATGGGCTGACCTAAGTTAACTTTGGAAATGTACAGAATCTGTAGGCCAAAGACAAAATGTGCCATACAAACACAGTGGACTCTAAGTTCTTTCCCATGAGGGGTAGTAGCTAACAGTACTGAAACTACTATATCAGTAATCGAAAGGAACAAGCACTGAATTTAATAAATGACAAATGGTGGAAGCCAGGTTTCTTACCACTGGAGTGGGATGTTACAGTCAAACAAAGGGAAAAGGTTACGATATCCATGTCATAACAGATCCGGTTGTAGACATCGGTATAAACTATCTTTAGCCTACACATAGTTCCATATGGATATCTTTATAATTATGTGTATATGCATAGGCTGGGATACATGCATGTATTTCTATGTACTGTCATCTGAGCATATTTAGCTCCCACATGTAAGTTTTTAATACCATTCTTTAATAAAAGGAACAAGGGCTCTTTGAAGAAAGGGCTGATGCTAGGACTGAGACAGTAAATATATGAAGCAGCATAATCTTAAAATATCAGAAAGTAAAGAAGTACCCAAAATTTTAAAAACCCACAAAAGAAAAATTATGTAAAATGAAAACAGGAGCAAATGGAAAAAGCTCTCAACAGCCAAAGTAAGAATGAACTAAGCAGTCTAATAATGTAGTGCTGGATTATAACCAAAAGTTTACAATAATCATTCACGTGTCCAAACTGGTAAAAATAAATTACATAGTTTTCGATGAATGGTGTTAAATAGAAATCTCCTATGCACAAAGCTTCTAAACAATTCATATAGACACTCAGCTGTCCATCAAGGATGTGAAGCTAACCCCTCTCTCCTCAAGTGTGGCTTCTGCATTATGACTTCCTCCTAAATAAGACACACAGGTTGGACATGGGAAAAAAATTAACCTGTGGGAAAACTTGACAAACACTACTTCAGCTAGGTGACCAAAGTTAAGAATATAAGTGAGAAGTTTCCTTAAGAGCCTGTCCTCTTGATATATAGTGAAGAGGAAGCACTTCACCTCTGTGATCTGCTTTTTCAAAGCCAAGTCTAACCACGACAAAAACACCAAGCAAATCCCAGTGCCCGGCAGTCTATAAAATACCTGAGCAGTCCTCCTCCACACTGTCAAGGTCATGGAAACAAGGAGAGTCTGAGCAACTGTCAGAGCCCAGAAGAGACTAAACAGACATGATGACCCCATGTCCTTTGAGACCCTGGAACAAGGAAAGGTATAACAAAGGAACGTGAATAAGGACTTCAGTTAATAGTAAAGTATCAGTATTTGTTCATTATTTGTCATGATTCTGTAGAAAATTAGACAGGAAAAAGTAAACATCAAATAAGAGAAACCTACTGTAACAAACTGGAAACCTAGAGGAAAAGGGGGATTTCTTTGTAAAAACACATTACCAAAATGGACCCTAAATTAAGGAAAACACAAAAAGGCCAATTAATCACTGAGGAACCTCTTCCTCTACTGGTTATCCTATCACTCTTCCAGGGTTTCCCTCTCCTGGGACAGGGAAGGAACAGGGACAGAGATGTCTGGCAGCTCCCCTAGTATATGACTCCACCCAGTGTCTTCACCTCCCCCAGCCACGCCTACCCAGTGAGGACACCTGAGGAAGGATCAGGGATTATTGACTCAGATGTATCAACCAGGACTTTTTCTTTTCCCAGCGACTGGACACACTTACGGAAGTAAAATAAATTAGTATTTATTGTAAGGGTAGAAATACATTAATACTTGCAAGTGACAAGTTGAAGAATGGGTTTGGACCTGGCAGGTCCAGCGGCTCACACTGTCTCAGTGTGATCTTGCTTCTCTCCAAATCTTTGTCCCGCTCAGTGACTTTGGGGGACCCCATTCACAGGCACAGGCTCTCTCACTGCCCTTGGGCCAACAGCAGTTCTAGGCTGACAACAACTCACCATCCATTTTCCGAGAAAGAGTTTCTCCTTTTCTTGGATTCCAAAAAGTCATGGTTTTAAATGCCTTTGATCTGGCTTGGGTTGCATTCTCATCCTTGACCCAACACCAGAAGATGGAAAATGGGACTGGCTAGATGTGGGTTGTAAACCCTTCTTTGAGCTGGGTGGAACATGGGGTCATCCTTCTGCAACTGTTTGGACTGGAAGCAGGTGAGATGTAATTCCCAAAGGAAAACTGATGCACTCGGGCCTGAGAACAGATGTTCGCTGGGAGAAAGCCACAGATTCTAAGTCAATGACAGCTCATTGCACAGCACAGAATCTGACACAAAAGGAAGAAAGGGGTTCACGTAGGGTCAGGGGCTGCAGCTACTCATCCAGTGCTCTTACTGTCCCTCCCAAGACTGCAAGAAGTTCTTTCACTTGCTGAAAAGGCAGGATCATTGGTGGTGGTAAACTCAAGTCTCTCTCCTTGGGCATCAGGCCCTCACATCTCAGAGGCTGGCCCAGAACAGCCCATATGCCCTCAGAAGACCCACAGACCTCATTCCTGCCCCTGAGAGGTGGGAGCCCGTGAGTTATGCCATCTCCCTGGCCATATTAACTACCCATCCCTGAAAAACAATACTGCTCCTTTTCCAGTTTCTTCTCTCTCCTTTTCTAAGGGAAGAAACCAAATGCCAGGGTGGTAAGGAAACTCTTGTGCAATGAAGTAACGGGAGGCTCAAGAATTATTCCATGCCATGGAACCCATAATTGGCAGGCTTCCAGAGGCCACATGGATGCCTATGGCTCTCCAAGACAATGGCTGTGTCAGTGTCCACCTCCCACTGGGAGGTCCAGTTGCTCCCATATCTTTGATTCTTAATGAATATGCATGTCAAAAGTTTCTAACCACTGAAAGGACAAAGGATTGCAGGACCATGGTCTGCTGTATGGGTGTTGTGTCAGGGACACACTCCAATGTTTAGAGGATTATTACTTCTCTTGGCAGCCTATGAGGCTGTGAGCGGGAGGCCTTTTTCTCAGCCACATGCATGTTGGTAGTTGAAACTTCTCAAAGGAATGTCTACACTGCCCAGGTAGCTCTTGAATTGCCCAGCATCATGGTCAGCTCCGTAACTGTGCATGAGGGCCTGACAATGCCCAGGCTGGACTGAGCTAGAGGACCACAGATGCCTGCCTGGATAGTCAGAGGTCAAAGGCTGTCCTGCCTGAGACTTTATCATCTATTCATGCCCACTCAGATGGAACAAAGGATGCCTCCAGGGCCAGGAGGGCCCCACCAGCCCTTAAGAAGGCAGCATCTGGGGGCTGGCAGGTCACTGCACCCAGTCCTGTATAAATCCACACGTGTCCACTGAGTGCCCTCCTGTCTTGGCTGTGCTGGAACCTGGGGCTGCCCAGACAGAGTAGGGCCAGCATCACCCTTCCCAGGTAGGAGGGCAGAAGGAAACCATGCATGACTTCTGACACCCACCCCAATCCTTGACAGAGGTTGAGTTGGATAAGAAACATTACGAGACAAGAACAGACATTTCATTCTTCTCTCAGAGCCCAGGACTGGGGGAAGGGAGGCCAGAAAAACAGTTATTGACCTCAGCTCCCTGACTCCTGTTTGACCCTCGGCAAGTCCTATCCATTCTGGAGGCTTCAGAGAGAAAGAGAGGGGAGGGCAATGAGGGCCAATTGTGCTTAAACCTAACTCTAACCTTTACCCTAAGAACCCTAACCTCTAACCATAACCCCCTAACAACCCTAGCCCCAGACCCCTAGACCCTTGCTCCTGACCCCTAAACTCTAACCCCCGACCCTTTAGCCACAGCCCTCTACCAGGACGCTCCAACAATGACCCCTAACCCTAAACCGTGACCCCTGAACCCTCACACTGACTCAAACCTAGGCCTAAAGCCTGGCCTAGTAGGTACCGAGGGATGACTGTATGAACTCTCAAATAAACCAAGGAATTAAATCTTCCTGACCATGAATTTAGCAATGGTTTCTTAGATTTGACAGTAAAGCATAAGAAATGAAAGAAAAAAATAGATAAATTGGATTTCCTCAAAATTACAAACCTTTGTGCATCAAAAGAGGCTATCCAGAAAGGAAGAAGACAGCCCACAGAATGGAAGACAATATTGGCACATTCTATATCTGATAAGACTCTTTACCTAGAATATACCCAGGACTTTTACAACTCATCAACAAAAAGATAATAACATTTTTGAAACGGACAAATGGCTGCATGGACTGCTCTCCAGGCAAGACATACAAATGGTCAACAAGGACATGGAAAGATGTCAAACGTCAGTAGTCATGATGAAAATGCAAATGAAAACCACAGTGTGATGCCCCTTCACACACACTAGAATAAAAATAAACTTTAAAATCAATTTTAAAATATATAAATAAAAATAACAAATGTTGGCAGCAATGCAGAGAAATTGGAACCCTTAAAAGTTACTTGTGGAGATGCACAATGGTGCAGTCTATGTGTACAAACCTTTACCATTTACTTAAAAATACAAAATATAATTACCATGTGGTTCAACAACTCCACTCCTAGATATATACCAAAAAAATGGAAAACAGGCATTCAAACAAAAACTTGTACACAAATTATTCATAGCAGCACTGTTCACAATAGCCCAGGGTAGAAAAAATTTAAATGTCCATCAGCAGGTAAACGGATAAGCAAAATAAGTCGATTCATAAGCTACATTATTCTGTCATATAAAGGAATAAAGTAAAATTATACAGCCGCTGTGGAAAACTGTATGGTGGCTCCTAAAAAACATGGATGTGATCCCTTGATTCCACTCCAGGGTGTACACCCAGAATATTAGAAAGCAAGGGCTGGAACAGACATTTGTACCCCATATTCATAGCAACATTATTCACAATAGCCAAAAGGTGGAAGCAACACAACACATCCTTCAACAGATGAATGGATAAGTACAGTGTAGTATATACACAATGGAATATGATTCAACCTTTAAAACTAAGGTAATTCTCACACATGCTACAATGTGGATGAACCTTGAAGTCATTATGCTAAGTGAAACCAGCCAGACACAAAAAGGACAAACGTTCTATGATTCCACTAGTATGAGGTATCTAGATAAGTCAAACTCAAAGACAAAGTAGCATAATGTTGCCAGGGGTTGAGATGAGTTCATGTTTAATGGTTACGGTTTCACATGGGGAAAATAAAGCTCTGGAGATGGATGGTGAGGATATTTTTACAACAATGTGAATGTAGTTAATGCCACAGAACTGTGTACTTACAAATGCTTTAAATGGGGCTTTCCCCATGGCACAGTGGTTAAGAATCTGCCTGCCAATGCAGGGGACACGAGTTCAAGCGCTGGTCCTGGAAGATCCCACATGCCGCAGAGCAACTAAGCCCGTGAGCCACAGCTACTGAGCCCTCGTGCCACAACTACTGAAACCTGTGCGCCTAGAGCCCGTGCTCCGTAACAAGAGAAGCGACCGCAATGAGAAGCCTGCACACAGCAACGAAGAGTAGCCCCGCTCGCCGCAACTAGAGAAAGCCTGCGTGCAGCAACAAAGACCCGACACAGCCAAAAAATAGAGAATAAAATAAAATAATTTTTTAAAAAGCTTTTAAAAAATGATTTAAATGGTAAATATTATGTGTTTTTAATCACAATGGAAAAAATGAATGAAATAATGATCAATGTTACAATGTGGATAAACACTGAAAACATCCTAAGTGAAAGAAGCCATACAGAAAAACCACCCAGATCATGCTCATCTTGTACACTTTAAACCCAGCAAGGTTTTTTAAGTGAGGAAAAGCCCCAGTGATGGTTCCAAGAAAAGAAAACTGGATTCGAATAGAAAAATACATTTCCACAAAGCTGGGGCAGCTGGTGAAAGTTGAAGCAGGTCTGTAGATAGGATTATAATGTGGAAACCATAATTATTCCTCATTTTGGGGTTATGTGCTCGTTCCCTGGGAGAGTGGCCCTCCTACTCTCACAGGGTAAAATAAACTGGAGTATTTTGTGAATGTGGAAAACTTTATACTGCTATTTAAAGTTTTTTATACACTTGAAATTTACTAGAAAATAAAGTACTTATCAAAACAGCCATGTCATACCAT
Organism: Hyperoodon ampullatus; assembly: GCF_949752795.1. Classification (NCBI taxonomy): domain Eukaryota; kingdom Metazoa; phylum Chordata; class Mammalia; order Artiodactyla; family Ziphiidae; genus Hyperoodon; species Hyperoodon ampullatus. The sequence continues at coordinate 183,741 of NC_136921.1, forward strand.
GCCAGAAATACAGACAGAGCTATAGGGACTTGCCTGGTGGCGCGGTGGTTAAGAATCCAACTGCCAATGCAGAGGACATGGGTTCGAGCCCTGGTCCAGAAAGATAACACATGCTGCGGAGCAACTAAGCCCGTGCACCACAACTACTGAGCCTGTGCTCTAGAGCCCGTGAGCTGCAACTACTGAAGCCCGAAGCCTAGAGCCCATGCTCTGCAAGAAGAGAAGCCACTGAAATGAGAAGCCCATGCACTTCAACGAAGAGTAGCCCCAACTTGCTGCAACTACAGAAAGCCCACGTGCAATAACAAAGACCCAACACAGGCCAAAAAAATTAATTAATTAAAAAAAATAGAGCATACAGCACTTCCACTCCTGGGTGTATATCTCGGGATAACCATAAATCCATAAGACACAGGCACTTCAACTATTAGTGCAGCCCTTTTGCAGGAGCCTCGACTTAGAAGCAATATAAATGTCCTTGGAAGGAAAAAATGGATAAAGAAGATATGGTACTTATGTACAATGGAATATTACTCAGCCATGAGATCAATGAAATAAGGCCAGTTGCAGCAACTCAGGTGAACTTAGGTACAATCATTCTAAGTGACATAAGTCAGACACAAAAAGACACTTAGCATAAGATATCACTTATAGGTGGAATCTAAAAATGGCTACACATGAACTAAATTACAAAAGAGAGTCACACATTTAGAAAACAAACTTAAGGCTGCTAAAGGGGAAAGGTGGGGTGGGGTGAGGCATAAACCAGAGGGTTGAAATTAGCACAGATACCGTTCCAAAGACCAAATAGGTAATTGACAAGACCTACTCTATAGCTCAAAAAACTAGACTGGGCACACCCTAGTCACCATAAAAGAATATATACGACTGGTAAGAATCTGAAAAAGAATTTATGGATGTCTCTCTGTAAGTGAATCAAGTGGATGTGCAGCAGCAAGAAAGACAGCATTGAAAATCAGCTACACCCCATTATAAAAATAAATTACAAAAAAAAAAAAAAACCAAGGAGAAACTGTTACAAAATTCGTTCAGGGGCTGTGATGAACCCTGCATTGACCCCATCTAGATCCACAGCGAAACGGGACAAGAGCAGAGGGCTCCATCTCTGTCTTTACGTTTATAGTCTAACGCGAGCTCAAGTCATTTTACCTCTGGTCATACACTGCTGATTATTTTCAACAAATCACCAAGATATCGGTGTTTTATATTTACTATTCGGTGCTTGAGCTGGAGTAGCAGGCAGCGCCTTGAGTCTATTAATCCTGGCTGAGCTATGCTAACCTAGAGCGCTACTTGGAGATGCCCAAATCTTTAACGTAGTCATAACAGTCCCTGCACTTGTAATAATTTTCTTTATAGTTGTACCCATTATACTGCAGGGTTCAGAAACTGACTTGGGCCACTAATAAATGGGACACCTGAGGTAGCATTTCCCCAAATAAATCATGTAAACTTTTGACTACTTCCCCCATCATTCTTACTCCTATTCATATTACCAATAGTAGAAGCTGGTTCTGGTACAAGTGGAACTGTATATTCAGCTCTAGCCTGCAATCTGGCCCACGCAGGAGCCTCTGTCGACCTAACCATTTCCTCCTTACCTTTAGCAGGTGTCTCTTCAATTCTTCGTGCTATTTCTTGTATTACTATAGTCTTTAATCCAAAACCAGCAGTCAAATCCCAATACCAAACACCATTATTTGTTTACTCTTCCCTAACTATAGCCATATTACTATAATTACCACTCTCAGTCCAAGCAGCCAGAATTGCCACACTGTTAAGAGATAGAAATCTCAACACTACATTCTTTGACCCTGCAGGAGGAAACCGAATCCTATAGCAACACCTAGTTTGATTCTTTGGTCACCCTGAAGTGTGTATTCATGGCCTACCAGGGTTTGTTATAATTTCACATATCATTACATACGATTTAGGACAAAAACTGCCTTTCAGCTATTTGGGAATATTATGAGTCATGTCCACTGGCCTTTTAGGATTTCTCTTGTGGGCCCATCTTATATTTACCATAAGGATAGCTGTCGACTCAGTAGCATACTTTGCATCAGCTACCATAATTACTTCTATCCCTACAGGAGTAAAAGTATCTAGCCGATTAGAAACTCTTTATTTAATTTTTTAATTTTTGGCTGCGTTGGGTCTTCGTTGCTGCGCACCGGCTTTCTCTCGTTGCGGTGAGCGGGAGCTACTCTTCGTCGCCATGCGCTGGCTTCTCATGGCGGTGGCTTCTCTTGTTGCAGAGCATAGGCTCTAGGCATGTGGCCTTCAGTAGTTGTGGCTCACGGGCTCTAGAGGGCAGGCTCAGTAGTTGTGGTGCACGGGATTTTTGCTCCGCGGCATGTGGAATCTTCCTGGACCGGGGATCAAACCCGTTTCACCTATATTGGCAGGCCAATTCTTTACCACTGCATCACCAGGGAAGTCCCTGATTAGCAACTCTTCACGGAGGTAATATTATATGAGATCCCACTCTATTATGAGTTTTAGGCTTTATTTTCCTTTTTACAGTAGGTGGTTTGACAGGAATCATCTTAGCCAACTCATCCCCAGACATTGTCCTCCAGGATACATACTATGTAGTAGCACACTTCCATGACGTAGTGTCCATGGGAGCAGTCTTCACTATTATAGGAGGCTTCCTACACTGATTCCCACTATTCTCAGGTTACACAGTTAACTCAGCAGTAGCAAAACTCACTTCACAGGTATATTTGTTGTAGTAAATATGACTTCCTGCAGCACTTTCTTGGCCTCTCAGGGAGGTTACTACATTCCTCTGAGGCACACACAACATGAAATATTTTGTCTTTAGGCTCATTCGTCTCAGTAGCAGCAGTAATGCTAATAATCTTCATACTGTGAAAACCATTTGTGTCCAAACGAGAAGTCTCAGCAGTGGAAACTGCTGCTCCTAACCTAGAATGGTTGCACGGATGCCCTCCACCATATCCTATATTTGAAGTCCTACCTATGTAAATGTAAAATAAGGTAGGACTCAAGTCCTTTTCAAGCAGTTTGAAGCCAACAGCATAACAATTATGCCTTTCTCAATAAATGAGATAAAAGTAAAAAGTGATGTAAAATTTTCAAAGTGAAATTATAGGCTAAAATAGTGTATATCACGAAGGCATATCAATTTCATCTAGGCTCTCAAGATACAACATCACCGATTATGGAAGAACTTTTACATTTTCATCACACACATTAATAGTGATTTTTAAAAGAAGTTCTCTAGTCCTCTATAGTATTTCACTAATATTGACAATTAAACTAACTCATATATGTACAATAGATGCACAGGTAGAGAAAATTTTACCAGCCATTATTGTAATCTTAGCTGCTCTATCATCATTGTGAATCTTTTACATGATACATGAAATCAATAACTCTTCCCAAAGCATAAAAACTATGGGTCAGTAATGATACTGATGCTACAAATACACAGATTATGAAGATTTAAATGTTGGCTGCTCTGTAATCCCCACATCAGAGCTAAAACCAGGAGAATAGTGATTAATAGAAGTCAACAACCTAGCACTATAGAGATAGTCATTGAATATTAGTTTCATCTGAAATTGTTGTACACTCCTGAGCGGTTCCTTCTCAGGCCTAAAAAGAGCTGCTATCCCAGGATGCCTAAATTAAAGAATCCTAATACCGACAGGACCAGGCCTATGTTGTGGACAATGATCAGTGGAGGTCGTTTTCCTGAGGTCAAAGACAGGACAGAGGGATATGGCTGAGATATGGGGTGAATCTGGAGCCCATGGGGATGCACCCTCCAAGCTCCAGGATAGGAATGGGGCCTCTGGGTCCCAGGCCACCCACCACGCCCTCCCGAGCAGGATCTTGGCAACATTCCCTGTCAGTGATGAGGCAGCCCTAGCACTTGTCACGCCCCAGTGCTGTGTCCTATGTGGGTCCCATGCTCTTGGGACCACACCCACACTCTGCAGGTCCACGCTGCAGGGTCCTTCCTGCCTCAGGAGTAGAGACCCCACAGCAAGCAGTTTCCTCCCCAACCAGCAGGAGGAGGGGAGGAGAGCAGGGGCACCAGGGGAATCTCACTCAGACCACACCCCAGGGGTGCCAGCGGGGACAGTGATGATGCAGATGAGGCACAGACCAAGAGATGGATCCAGAGGACCCAAAAGGCAGCTGGTCAGGTCCTGGCTCATCTGCACCCCAGACACCTTTGTCCCTCATACAGCCCCTTCCTCATACACCCTCTCCTTAAATGCAGATTCTTCAGATGCAAACAGGCAGAGCTTCAGACTGAAAGTCAGCTCTTCCAAAGTGACCCCTCAGCAAACATGGCAGGATTCCACTCCAGTGGGTGCCCTGGAGTCCACAACTCAGGACTGAAGTGGATATCGGTGCCAGGGGCAGTGGGAGAGAATGGGGAGTGAGACGTTCGTGGTTGTGGAATTTTGGTTTTGCAAGATGAAAAGTTCTAGGAATGGTGGTGATGGCTCCATGAGAAAGTGAATAGATCTGATGCCTCAGAAACGTGCACTTAAAATGGTGAAGATGGTAAAGGGTATGTGACGTGTGTTTTATTTCACTTAAAATAAATTCTTAAAATAATGTCTTGTTCACTGTGATTCCATTTCGACTCCCCTTCATCACAGATGTTGGAGGCCCAGACACAGTCCCCTACCTTAGGGGCCATCATGGTACCCTCACATGGCACATGGGAGACCATTCTTAGGGGGGGCTAGTCTTTGCTCACCTGACCTCTGTCCAGGGGGACCCAGGCAGTGGTGAACCCCATAGATTAGACATATGATATGATATGTTATTAATATGATACCACCAAGCATTGTCACTCACCAGAACACAGAGCAGCAACCCACTCAAACATGCCTGACCTCACATGAATGTGAGAAGACTAAGAGAAGAAAAGGTACCACAGGTTAATCAGGTCAACACCCTTAATGCAGAGGTTGGAAATCTCAAAGGGGAAAAGACACACTGCAGGCAAAGAGCACATATGGGCTCTCCCCGTACATGTGATCCTGACCCATGCAGATGTGGTGAGAGCCACACAGTCCCCACACCCTTTACCTGGGGTCGCACGTCCACACTCACCACGGTGACCCCACCTCCCTAGACCCTGCACCTAAAGTCACACGTTCTCTCTCAACAGGTGACCCCACCTACCCAGACCTCTCCACCTGAGTCACATGTCCACAGTCCCAGGGTGAACCGCCCTCCCCAGACTCCCCCAACTGGGGTCACACGTGCACAGTCTCCAGGGTGACCTCACCTCCCCAGACCCTGCACCTGGGGTGACATGTCCCCTTGGTCAGGACACCATGGCTCTGCTGGTGGATCCCCTCATGTGGAAACAAGCTGTGTTCCTGGGGTCTCCTGGGATGGGAAAATGTGGCAGGTGGGTCTCCTCTCCCCACACTTGTACCAGAGAAGTCCTCCTCTTTTCAGTTTGATTCTGTTGATTTTACCTGTTTTTAAGGCTTTCATGCTAAAGTTGAACACACTACTTGGTTCTGGCAGGCTCAGTCCTTTCTTGTCTCACATGCTTGTTGAGATAACTCACAGGACAGCAGGGCTGAAAGCAGAGGGGCAGCTCTGGACGCTTCTGAGTAGGGACGGTAGAATGGAAGGAGAGCTCAGCAGCAGCCTCAGCTGTTACCCATCGGGCTTTTGCCCGATCTGCATGCCCTGCAATCAATTCACCAGCTAAACCTGCCTCCCTATGCACCATGCACGTGCTGGTGAATTGGAATTATTGCCAGGTAACCCTCCTGTGGATTCTCCACGAGCCCCAGGGAAGGTGAACCTTACAGGGATTAAGACTAAGGCCCCGACCACAGCACTGACCCTTGGGAGGACCAAGTAACCACACTCAGAAGAGAGGCTGTTACTTAGACAAGCCCACCTCAGTTCCAGACCCCAGACATTTAAGCACTCACCTTCAGATGCAGGCACGGAGCTTCCCAGTCCTGAGGCCAGGCCGGGTTTCTACCCAGGTTCCCATAGTCCTAGCGTACACAGAACATGGTCAGGCCTAAATCTTCTTCTTATAGACAACACATGGTCAGCTCTGAACATAATCAGTAGAAAGGACATGCAGAGGTCTAAATCTACCGTGTAGACAGAACTTGACCATGTTTAAACTAGCTTAGGGCTGATCTCATAGGAGGTACAGATCACACACATGGGTCTCTCATCTTTGGACACCCACATCAGGAAACTGAACAAAATCTTTGTCATTAAACATTTCAACAGGCAAAACCAAAATGTTACCAATATCTCTGGCCACCTGATGGTCAGGATCCATGGGTGAGCCACGAACTTCTGAGAGTGCAGCCCCGTCTGCTGCCAGGACAGACAAGAAGTGGCCTGATTCCAGCCTCCCAGGCTTCCAGAAGGAGGCGGCCGCACTGGAAGCCCAGGCAGGACAGTCCTGCATGGTCCGGGCCGGGAGATCCGGTCTGTCCATTCCACTGGCCGATTCCGGGCGGGGCGCTCAGGGCCGCTGAGAGCCCTGCACTCAGGTCCTGCTTCCCTGCAGCGTGTGCATGTGCATGTGCGTGTGCGTGTGTGTGTGCGTGTGCGTGTGGGTGTATGTAGAGGGGGCGGTGGCTGATGGCTCCCATGGCTCCCGTCCCGGGCACCGCGCTGTCTTCGAGGGGAGTCACGGGGAGAGGTAGGGGCACAGAAGCTGTTGGAGAGGAGAACCCACCGCGGAGCTCCTTGCACACTGGCTCGCCCCACCTGGTGACCCGTCTGCCCATCGTGGGCTGCATGTCACCCCCCAGCCCCCACCCCCGAGGGCAGGGCGCCTGCTCTTTCAAAAGGACAAGGTCTCACATGAAGGAGACCCAGTGGGGACTGTCAAGCCCCCACTCCTGATGCTGACTTTGGGAGAATGAACCCCCTTGACTGGGCGATGGGACACTGTGAGGAAAGAGGTGGCGGCCCCATCCAAGTCGGGGCCTGGCTGAGAGATGGGAACACAGGAGCCAAGTGCAGGGCCTGGAGGCCAGGCCAACAGGATGGGCATCCCCAGCCTTGGCCGGGCTCTCCAACTGTGACATTGTAGCTTTAGGGGACCTGGGGCAGGTGACTGAATGTAATGGGGGTCTAAACTGGACCCTGAATGGGGCTTAAAGAAGGTGTGAAGGATGTTACTGAGACCGTGACAGTCATTGGAAGACAGACTCTGTGTCAGGACATCCTGCTCCATCCATTTAAATCCCTGAGATCTGTGACCTTTACGTGGCTACGCAGGATTGTTAGAGCAGCTGCGTGTGGATATATCTGCAAGTGGTTCCAGCAAACACACAGTTGTGCACACAGGCGGGCACAGCACACACACAAACATATGTAGGTGCACAGCACAAATATATTCACACACTAGCATATGAACACACATGCACGCATATGGCCATGCACACACTAACGTGAGCAAGTGCACACTAACTAACGTGTGCAAGTGCACATACCTATGCACATGCACAGCATAGGTATGCAAACAGGCACATGCACATGCATGTACATAGCACACACACAGGGAATAAAGTGAATCCATAAAGTGAGTCTGTAAAGCATTAAGTCCTGAACACAAGTGAAGCTGACATGTATTTTTCCCTTTTCTTAGCTTTGATGTTTTTCACAATAAAAAGTTTAAGGAAAAAGTTAATGGCAAATGACTTTTGATTCATAGGGCTTTCTGACGTTATTCCACAAATATTATGACAGGAGAAATGAATGTAGATAGTACATGTGTCCACTAATGGATGAATGGAGAAGAAAAACATGGTCCATCAATACAAGGGAATGTTATTCAGCCTAAAAGGGAAGGCAATTCTGACACAGGCTGCAGCAGGGATGAACCTTGAGGGCATTAATGCTCAGTGATGTAAGCTAGACACAAACAAACAAACAGTGCTTGATCCATTCATACAAGGCCCCTAGAGCAGTCGGAAACATAGAGACAGAAAGTAGGATGGTGAGTGCCAGGGGCTGAGGGAGGGACAATGGCGACTGAGTGTTTAATGGGGACTGTTTCAATTTTGCAGGATGAAAAAATTCTGGAGGACGATGGCGGTCAGGTTTGCACAACAGTGCGAATTACTTCTGGACCCTGAAATGTGCACTTAAAAACGGTTAAGATAGTAAAGTTTATGTTTTGTGTATTGGACCACAATTTTTAAAACTTAAAAAAAAAAAAAAACAGGAAGTAGTCCGTGAATAACACAAGATGCACAACTTCACTAACAACCGAGGGATTAAAACCGTAAGAAAACTACTGTGCACACACCTACCAGAATGGCAGATATGAAGACACTATCAAATATCAGCAGGATGTGGAGCAATGGAAAGCCTGGTGCGCAGCGGGGGGTGCAGCCACCTCTGAAACAATCAGGCCTCAGAGAGCGAAGTCCGTGCACACAGACCCACAGTGTTCCTCCCAGCTGAACACAACCCCCCCAGCCCTGCACCAGGACACACGGACATGGACTCTGCAGCCACAGGAGCCAAACCTGAAAGAACCTGAAGGCCATCACAAGCAGATGCAGAAATGAACCATGCACGCTCCTATGAAGGAATATTCCACAGCAATGGAGTGCATTTTGTTTAAAGGCAGTAAAACTATAAAAAATTATTTTTTTTAAAAAACTATACTCACAAGATGAAAGAATCTATAATTCTGGCACCTAAGGATTGTCGAATGCTCCTAAAAATAGATTGTTGTGGAAACGTTTATTATAAGGAAATTAACATATTCTCTAGGAAGGACGGGGTGAATGGGCCTGCTACATTTTCTACATTGAAGACATATACAGGTTTTGATTTTACTTCTGTTAAATCAAGTGGGGCTTCATTGGATTTCTGCTACCGCGGAGATAATCAGATTCTGGGTAGGGGTCAGGAGAAAACTAGTCATAGGCGTTCTTGTGTAATAATTACTGTTGAAAGTGTAAATGATCCATTTATCAGTAAGACTGATAATAGAATAACTGCTACATTACTTCATATGAGATTGTGTGTGCTACTGTCCCTAGGGCTCCAATGAGTGAGTATTTTGCATGTGAAGCTCATCCAGATCTGAGAATGGAATAAATGGCTAGGTGTGATATGGCTAATATAAATAATATGCCAACATTTATATTAATTAGTGGGTAAGATATGGGAAGAGGAATTCATGTTTTGAGAGCCAGGGTTAAGGTTAGCATTGGGGCAATAATATATAAATTGATGATGTTGATGGACATAGTGATTCTTTAATAAGTAATTTGTATGCCTCAGCAATGGTTTGTAATCATCCATGGGGGCTGAGGATTGTTGGCCCTTTCTGGATTTTTATATAGCCTAGGATTTTCCATTTAATTAATATGAGGAATGCTATGGTGAATTAAATTGGGTCATTTGTGAAAGAATGTTGATTATAAACATATTCTTAGGAAGAGGACTTGAACCAGTGCAGATAAAGGTTTCAGTTTTACATAATTACCGGGCTCTGCCACCTTAACAAACATGGTTCTACAGTAGGGTATGTATAAATTAATTGAATGTAGATTATATCATCATTTAGTTTCCAGACATTTTGTAAAGTAAGCCGTAAGGCTCTTGTCCTTTCCTACTGGAAGAAATCTACAATAGACAGAAAGCAACCAGGATGACTCCAGTCTGAACTCAGATCACGTGAGACTTTAATCGTTGAACAATTAAAAGCAGTTATACCATTGAAATGTCGTGATCCAGCATCAAGGTCATAAACCATATTGCCGCTATGAACTCCAGAATACAATTACACTGTTATCCCTAGTAAAACTTGTTCTGTTGATCAGTGTTTTAGAACAGGTGATAAAGCATTTTGACTAGTTGGTCTAAATTTTGATCACTCAGAGGTGGTTGCTTCTCCAAAAAATAAATGGCACACGGGCCCAAGGCGCACCAGCTTCAGTAGTTGTGGCACACAGGCTCAGTAGTTGTAGCCCACTGGCTTAGTTGCTCTGTGGCAAGTGGGATCTTCCCAGACCAGGGATCGAACCCGTGTCCCCTGCATTGTCAGGAGAATTCTTAACCACTTCATCACCAGGGAAGTCCCAGAATCGCAGTCTCCCTTTTAGTATACCTTAAGCCCAAAGAATCCATGGAGAATTGTTACAGAAAATAAGACAATAAAATATTGTAAGGACTGTAACAGAAGCATGTAGTACACAGTTCATATAGACACAGCCCAAGCAGTTACAAAGTATATTAAAAGGGAGGCTGCAATTTTATTTTATTATTTTTATTATTTTTTAACATCTTTATTGGAGTATAATTCCTTTACAATGATGTGTTATTTTCTGCTTTATAACAAAGTGAGTCAGTTATACATAAGCATATGTTCCCATATTTCTTCCCTCTTGCATCTCCCTCCCTCCCACCCTCCCTATCCCACCCCTCTAGGTGGTCACAAAGCACCGAGCTGGTCTCCCTGTGCTATGCGGCTGAGGGAGGCTACAATGTTAAAAGAATAAGATAAATTATACCCACAAACTCCCAATCTTTCCTGAAACGTTGCAATCTGGAACCCTATTGTAGGAAGCAGAAGATTCCAGGAGACATTCTACAAATGAAGGACTCTAAACCCTGTGGTTGGATAAGGAATTCTGGAAGGAAGGTATCCTCACCCGAGGAGAGCAGGTTCCTATACTTGTCTAACATCACATACCTGGACAGTTCCCACTGATCTTGGTCCAGGCATTGCCTGTCCTCTTGAGAGAAAACTATGGCCATATCCTGGAATGTCAGCAGTCCCTGAAATTAAAAGTACACATACCGTGTGGCCACGGGAAGAGTTCATAATGTGACCCAAGAAGAAAAGAGCAAGTTAAGAGAACTGGTTTTAATTTAGAAGAGTGTCTTCAATTACCCACTATATATATATATATATATATATATACTTTTTTTTTTTTTTACAAAGTAAGTTTCTCTATCTTATTTCTAACTACGAGAAAAGAGTGTGGCATGTGATCCACAAAACCAGTATACAGACTATACTTATCTGGAAAAGAAATGATAAAATGATGGTTTCAACACAGGCATATGCATTTTTGAGTGTTTTATTTATATCAAATTGGATAAAATGTGTGTATTTCTCAGAAAAGACGTGTCGAGGTAGAAATGTACCTTTCAACTATTCATGGGTACACAAGTACACTGGGGAGATTGTAAAAGTTCAGATTGTGATTCAGTAGGTCCGGTGGGCCTGAGTTCTATTTTTTTAACAAGCTCACTTTTAACTAGTGATGCCACAGTCTCTGATTCATTAACGACAATTGTGAATAGCAGAGACATAATTAGAAAGGTAAAAATTCATATTTAATTTTGAACTTAAAGTGTTTTATGGATTTTACACCTTTAATAGGATAGTAAGCACAGCAGCAACAATCATTTGTGAATATTTACTATAGACCGTGTATCTTTCTAACTTTGTAGTGTAGGACTCCAGGAAAAATGCCTGGGCTGCGGTCACAGTGGGCGGGGCCCTCAGGCCGGGCCGCCCCTCCAGGACCCCCGACGGGGCCCTGCGCTCCTGGCGGCTCCCTCCCCCGGCGCCTCCGTCCCTCCCAGAAGGCCTCGGGGCAGAGCGGTCCCACCCGCTGCGCCCAGAACGGAGCCCGCGTTTCCGCAGAGCTGGAGCTCCCGGCTCGGGGTCTCTTCCCTCCTCCTTCACGGAACTGCCCCGGAGCCCGCGGCGAGGGCGGCCTCACTGACGCTGCCGGCTCTGGAGGGGCCCCGGAGGCCGAAGCCGCGACAGTCGTGCGGACGGCGGGCCGGGTAAGTGGGCGCCGACCCTCCGCCTGGTACGGTGCCCTGGCGGCAGGGCAAGACCAGCTTCTGAGGGGCAGGGGTTCGCTGCCACCCGCCGCTGCTGTGCAGAAAGGGCGGCCCCCAGCGTCTGGTCCCGGGAACTTCGGTCCCTCCTCTCGGCCCTGCCCTCGGCCTGGCTCGCGGGGCCTGGGGGGCGTGGGGAGGGGGTCGGCCTGAGTGTCCTGAGGGGAAACGGGGCAAGGGAGGCGCAGGGCCCGGCTGCAGCGTCAGCGCGCCTCCCCACGACTGCGGGGAAAGCGTCTAAAAACTCCTCCCGAGGCTCGCAGGCCCCTTATTCAGCGGAGTCCCTCTGCCCTCCTTCCTCCCTGAGCTAAAGTACCGGGGGAGGGGATAGGGCAGGGCACTGGCGCAGGTAATGTGGACCATCAGCAGGTGATTGTTAACTAAGGAAAACCGGCTCTCCCAACGTGAGGAATGCAGCGCTTTTCTTTGTTTGCGGAGATGCCAGAGTCTGGGCTCCCTGAATTCCTTCCTTTCATATGCACCTCAGCGCTCTGGGGCCTGCATTCTGTATTTGCATATCCTGAGATCCTCAGGGCTCGCGGCTCACACTAGAGGGCTGCAAGGGCTGATGACTGTGATATCCTTTGTTTACTGAGATGGCAAGAAATATTCCATTTCTCACAGGCTTGAGGGGCACAGAGTGAAAAGGGTAGGAGAATCTCACTCGGCATGTAATTTAGCTTGTATACATATATAATATTTATATTTAACTGTGCTAATAGAGGCTCTCAAGTCCAATCAACTTGTACTACTGCCCTCTATGTATTAATTTCATGAATATCATAAGATAAATGCCTATAGAATTGACTTAGTCCATTTAAATAGGATAATGGTTTTTAAAGGAAACATAATAGAAATATAACAACAAATCCCTTACCACTAAAGGCTGGGTCTGGAGCAACCTAAATAAATGTTCCATTGTTAAAATATTGAAAGATGTATTCAATAGAAATATCAACAAAAATGACAAATAATGAGGGCAGCAGAATGTTGAAATGTTCTATCTTTATCCTTAAAGTGGCAGAACATCATGTATTAGTAGGCGCTGGGGGTAGAAGATGCCTGATTTTATACCTTTGTCATATTTGTACAGTTGTTTCAACAAGTAACTTAAAGACAAAATGGAAAAAAAGGAGGTTTGTGCCTGAGATCATGTTGATGTGAAACCAGGGATGGCCACCTTGTCCCAGGTGAGTTAAGTTTACCTGGCAGGTAGACCGCAGAGCTCCTGAGAAGCAAGGGTTGGAATTTTTCTGCTGGGTGCCCCTTAGGTTCAGTGACTTGACTGATTGTGAGTCATGTTTCGGGAAAGACCTGATCGCAGGAAAAGGGTGGGGAAGAGTGATTTGGGGAGCAGCTAACAACATGCATCACGGTTCATGGCTTGAATGAATTTTAAAGAAACAAGAAAACAAATGCTTCTTATGGAATCAGAGAATGTCCAGCCGGACAATCCCAGAAAACGAGGAACACCCATCCCATTTTCCAGATGAGAAAACAGAGGCCCAGCAAGGTGAAATCCCTCACCCAAGTTGCACCCGTCTGTCCTCCCCACTACATGGTTCATGAAAGCAGGACTCTTCCTGTCGTGGATCACTGCTGAACCCCAAAAAGGACCAGGCATCTAGCCGCTGCTCCAAAAATTTTGGTTGACTGTAGGAACAATGCTATTTCTTTCTTTCTCACTCTTATTCAGGATTGTGCCAAGAACTCCCCAGGCTGCAATGTAATTCGATAAATGTAAATATTAATTGAGTTTTGTTGTGATGAGGACTTAGGCTTTGGAGGTAACAGACTTGGTTCAGATCTTGGTTCTGCCACTCAATAGCTGTTTGGCTTTGGGAAAATTACTAAACCTCTCTGGGCTTATTTCCTCCTTTGTAAAGTGGGGATAAATGTATCTGAGCCAGCAGAGCACCTGCATGAGATATGTGCAGTAAATATTGGTCTTTCTCACTCTCCCACGCCATCTCTGTTCTTCCCAGAGAAGTTGTACAGAAGGATATAGTCCTTTTTAAAATTAATTAATTAATTAATTAATTTTTTGCTGTGTTGGGTCTTCGTTGCTGTGCGCGGGCTTTCTCCAGTTGCGGCGAGCGGGGGCTACTCTTTGTTGTGGTGCGCGGGCTTCTCATTGCAGTGGCTTCTCTTGCTGAGCTTGTTGTGGAACACCGGCTCTAGGCACACGGGCTTCAGTAGTTGTGGCCTGCAGGTTCACTAGTTGTGGCTCATGGGCATAGCTGCTCCGCAGCATGTGAGATCTTCCCTGACCAGGGCTCGAACCCATGTCCCCTGCGTTGGCAGGCATATTCTTAACCACTGCGCCACCAGGGAAGTCCAATATAGTACTTTATAAAGAGGGGTTTTAATTGATTTCAGATAGTGTACATGTTTCTTGTAGAAAAGATTTTTCCACTATAGAAACATTAACATGCAATACCACTACAAATGCAGTATTCTATGGGTTAGATATTATCAGTAAATTTTATAAGTAATTGGGCAAAGGCCAAAGCACTAGGTACTGGGGAGTAAGAAGTCTCAAGTCTGGGGCGCCCCCCCACCCCAATTTCAAGAGCAGGGTGTATTTTTCAAATCCATATTTCATCTGGTCTTTGTTTCTCATCCATCCTCTGTGTCTGCCTTTCACAAAAGGCTCAGATCCTCCACTTTCACACCCTCCCGGCTGGCTGTGCCCCAGCTCCCGTCCTGGAACCTCTGCACGCATGGGTGTGTCTGCTCTCCCTGGGCCTCACCAGCTTTGCCAGGGAGCTGCTGTATCGTGCACTGCTAGCTGTACCCCAGAGTGCCTAGACCCTTCTGGTACATGAAGTACACCCTCATCACCATGAGTGCACGCCCATCCCCTTACCTTATATCCTGCCTCTAAGCCAGGCTTGGGGGTGACTAGTGTGCATTCAGCTATGTGAGGTGCTGGGATCAAAGTGAAGTTCCCAACTTTTGAAGTTGCAGGCTTGAGGGGCACACAGTGATTTAAAGTCGGGTCACCTGACTTAAAGGGGGGGCTGATTGCTTTAAAACCAGGGCAGCTGACTTAAACCCTGCGTCCCTCCGCTGCAGGACGAGACCAACTTTGGCGCTGCTCGGGTTCGCTCCAAGCCAGCACTGCTGTGCAGGAAGAGCTTCCAGTAGTGCCTTAGTGCGGGGGGACTTGGTCCGTTGTCTTGCCGCTGCCCTCAGAGCGGGACCACCTGCTCTTCTGGAGGAGAATCAGGGAGGGGGAAGTGCAGAGTCCCGGCTGGAGTTGCGGCACCCCTTGTCTGATGGCAGGGAAGGGGGGGCGGGGCTGTGTGGTGTCCTGGGGCTGGACTCACCAGGTCGACTCAGCCTCTCAGCCTCCTAACCTCACCCCACACACCCCACAGGAGTCTCCAATAATATGTAATTGTGCCTTAGGTTCTCGGTCTTCAAACTCATACCCAGGCTCCCAGGTCCCTTGATTTAGCCAATTCCTCTGTGCTCTTTCTTCTATTAGATACAGTCCCAGAGGGAGGGGCTGGGGGATGGGACTGGAGGGACCCCGGCAGCACTGGCCTAGGCTGACTAAAGAGATCCAGGGCCTGCGCTATCACACATGTGCGAGGACCCTTAAGGCGCAATCGAGGGGGCCAGTCAGAGGCAGTCCTTGTTGCCTCAAGTGAGTATGGATCACCGTCGGGTGGGGAGCATGCTGACCCCTGAGAAGTACTGTTAGAAGGATGTGTTCCTCCCTCGGCTTCAAGGACGTGGGTGGGCTTCAGGGCTCCATTTCCCCTCCAGACCTCCAGGGCTGACTGCACCCCAGCGGCCTTGCAGACCTGGCTTCCTGTCCCAGAACTTGCCAGGCTCCAGGAAGAATCCAGACTGCAGAGATGGTGCTTGAGCGCTCCAGCTTAAGAAGTGCTGTCCCTGGGGACCCAACAGTGGAGGGAGGAAGGGTGAAGGGAGTAGGGGGGTGGGGTTGGGAGGGGTGGCTGCCCTGGGAGACGTTGAGAGAGAAATATCGCCCCCCCACACCCCCTGCCCCCTGCAACTGACTGACCCACTGATGCCATAGGATCTCAGGCCCTTTTAGTCAGAGATGCCTCGGTTTCTTTACTCCTGCGTTCAAAACTATGCAAAACCAACCCTTCATCCTCTTGCTGCCTGGCCAGGACTTGTAAAGCACTGTTCTTTTGGAGCACTCGTTCCCTAAACTGCAGTTTGGAGCTGTCCCAGCTATTTAAAGGTGTTCTCCTTAAACTGAGACTAAATCCTACTCTTTTGGAAAAACGCCCTGCACTTCCGAGGAGGTCATGTTTTCTGCCCATTCCTTCCTTCTACTTCCCTCTTAAGAAGCCCTGTGCTCAAAGGGCTTGGTGACTTATTTTTTGCTTGATGTCAAAAAGAAACCTTCCCCATGCACCGCAAAAATCTTTCCTGGAGCATAGGTGTTTCAAAACCATGACCATGTTTTGCAGTCACTATACACTGGGTAGACTGCCTAGCAGTCCTTCCAAGAGCCAGAGGTGAGCGTAACCAACTTATCTGATTGGATGCCCTTCAAGTTTAGGAAGGTCCCATTCTTATGCCCCAGCAGATAAGACAGGGCCCTGGATGGCTGTGGCTGTGATTAGATAACTTCTGATGATTTTATTTCCCTTACTGAGCTGCTGCTTCTAGGTTAAATTCATTTTATTACCTGTCCTTTTTTTTTTTTTTTTTTTTGCGGTACTTGGGCCGCTCACTGTTGTGGTTTCTCCTGTCATGGAGCACAGGCTCCGGACGCACTGGCTCAGCGGCCATGGCTCATGGGCCTAGCCGCTCCGCGGCATGTGGGATCCTCCCGTACTGGGGCATGAACCTGTGTCCCCCGCATTGCAGGCGGACTCTCAACCACTGCGCCACCAGAGAAGCCCTACCTGTACATTTTTAAAGAAAGACTGAAAAAGTCACTGTAATAGGTCAGGAGTCTGAGCTCAGGGTTAGTCAAAGGTACTCACAGGGAGGAAGGTGGATAAACATACGTGCGTAAAATAGGAGGGTTGGCAAGTACAGCCAGGACAACCGGGCTCACCGTGCGCACTAATAAAGGCCAGAATCTCCTCATTTATCTCTGGTGGGAAGTTCTGATGGTTTCTCAGGATCAAACTCAAATCATATTCAAACTAGGGGGCTTCCCAGAAGGCGCTGAAGCACCGGCAGAGCCCACCTGCGCTCCCACCTTGGCACTCCAGGATCAGAGTTGGGTTTGGAGATGGGGTTGCTGTAACCCCAAGGAGGTGAGCAGAGAGGAGGAGTTGATTACCGGTCTCCTCTGACTCTCTGGCCCAAATTGCCTGGCTTCACGGGGGGGGGGGCAGAGTTTTGCTTTGAGCAACTTATGGGGCACTTCCAGACTGGTGGGGTTGCCCAGTGGCCCGACAGTCTGACAGGCTGGCTGCGGTGTGACCGCCCTTTGTTTCTTCAGAATCTGTTCATCAGGAGGTGCATGGTTGCGGAAGCCCATTCACCGCCCCCCCCGAGGGTGATGGCACCTTCCCTGGCTGTACCCTATGATCACCAGGTACTTGAAATGAATGCAAGGTTTTTGACTTCAAGGAAGAGCTCACATAACCCCTTCTGCCTCATAATGTGTGGGATTTACTATAATGGAAGGACATTATAAAGAACAGGTAGAAAACTCACCTGTTGATCTCCATGTAGGAGTTTATTTTGCATGAATCTCTCCCACATGAGTAGATAGCAGAGGTTTATTTTTCTTCCCGTGTGTGTAGTTGTGGCAGAGGACATAGGTATGGTGGTTTGAAGCCCTCAAGGAAATATTCTCAGAATTCTCAAGACTTCTCTTGATTGGAACCGAAAGAGACCTGGAAAAGGAGGAAAAGCAAAGGAGGAGGGAGAACGAATGGCTGTTTCTCAGTAAATTTACCTTCCTGGTTGATTTTTCTGTCTTCTCATTTCTTTTAACTTCTATGTATGTCTAATGGAATGATGTAGAAAGGCTGATTTTTATGCTTTAAAAGATTTTACATCACAAAGAAACTAGAAGTGGCTAACAGAACTTATTCACATCAATGTTACATAGAGACTTTGATATTAAATTTGTATACTAAAATGGGTTAATCCAAATTTTCTCTTTCTTTTTGAGTGAATATTTGTAACATATTTTTGTAGATAATAATTTATCCTAGATATACAAAATTGTGAGAATAGGTACCATTTTTCACCCCTTAAATGATTTCTTTTAAATGAATAGATCGTACACTTTAAAGGCCAATGTTGTCTTACATGTTGTTTTTTAATTCCTTGATTTCCAAAACTTGTGTTTATTTAATTGATTTCTATCTAATAATCTGTCTCTCCTTTATTGTTTCTTACTTTATATTTTATTGATCTATAGTTAATTTACATTATTATATTAGTTTCAGAGGTACAACATAGTGATTCATAAATGTTTAGGTTCTTCTCCATTTATACTTATTATAAAAGAGTGGCTCTATTCCCCATGCTATACAGAAAGTCACTGTAGATTATTGATTTTATACATAGTGGATTCTTCCTCAGAATCTCCTACCACTATTTTGCTCCTCCACCCTGTCTCTCCCTGCTGGTAACCACTAGTCTGTTCTTTAATCTGTGAGTCTGTTTCATTGTTTTTGTTGTTGTATTCAATGTTTTAGATGCCACGTGTAAGTGATAACCTACCAGGCTTGTTTTCTCTGCGGCTTATTTTACTAAGCATAATACCCTCCAAGTCCATCCATGTTCTTGCAAATAGCAAAATTTCATTTTTTGCTGAAGTCATCATAAATATCACTTTTTATCCCCTAACCTATTGATGAACACTTAGTTTGACTCTATATCTTGGCTATGGCAAATAACACTGTTATGAACATTGGTATGCAGTTATTTTTTTTAAAATAGTGTTTTTGTTTTCTTCTGATATACCCAAGAGGGAAATTGCTGGATATTATGGTAGTTCTATTTTTAGTTTTTTGTGAAACCTCCATTCTTCTTTCCACAGTAGCTGCACTACTTCACATTCACATCAAGAGTTTACAAGAGTTTCCCTTTCTCCACATCCTCACTAACCTTTGTTATTTGTGACCTTTCTGATGACAGCCATTCTGACAAGACTGAGGTGATATATCTCATAGTTTTGATTTGCATTTTATTGCCGATTAGCTATGTTTAGCATCTTTGTGCATTCTGGCTGTCTATCTGTATTTTTTCCTTGGAAAAATGTCTATTTAGGTCTTCTCATTTTTAAAAAAAATATTTTGGGTGCAGTTCTGATATTGAGTTGTATGTGCTCTTTCTGTAGTTTAGATATGAACCCTTGCTTGGTCATCTTTTTGGTGTTAACCTCTTATCATGTGCAAATATTGTCTCTCCTTCAGCAGGTTGTCTTTTAATTTTGTCTTTGGTTTCCTTTGCTGTGCAAAATCTTTTAAGTTTAGTGAAGTCCCATTTGTTTATTTTTGCTTTTGTTTCATTTGCCTTAGTAGACTGAACGCAAAACTGTTGCTATCATTTATGTTGAAGAATGTTCTGTATTTTCCTCTCCGGGTTTTATGGTCCTACATTTAGGTCTTTATTCAGTTTTGCGTTAATTTTATATACGGTGTGCTAAAATACTCTAATTTTATTCTTTTCCATGTAGCTGACCAGTTTTCCTAGTACCACTTATTGAAGACACAGTTCTTTCTCCATATTGCCTGCTTTGTCATAAATCAATTAAATATACGTGTGTGGGCTTATTTCTGGGATCTCTATTCTATTCCAGTGATCTTTGTGTCTGTTTTTCCTCCTGTCTGATGCTCTTTGATTACTGTCGCTTTGCAGTATAATCTGAAGTCAAGGTGCGTGATGCCTCCAGCTCTGTTCTTTCTCAAGATTGTTTGGCTATTTGGGGTCTTTGTGTTTCTATACAAATTTTAAAATTACTTTTTCAAGTTCTATGAAAATGCTTTGGTATTCTGATAGGGATTGCATTAAATCTGTAGATTGTCTTTGGCAGTATGGTTATTTTAACAGTATTAATTCTTCCAGTCCATGCACCTGCTATATTTTCTCATCTTTTTCTGTTGCCTTCAACTTCTTTCACCAATGGCTGATACATTTTTGAGTACATGTCTTTTACCTGCTTAGGTGTGTTTGTTCTTAGGTATCTTATTATTTTTAGTGTGATTGCATATGGTATTGTTTTCTTAATTTTTTTCTTTCTGACAGCTTTGAGTTTTGTTTTTTTCTTCTTTTTCTAATTCCTTCAGGTGTAATGTTAGGTTGTTTATTTGAGATTTTTCTTGTTTCCTAAGAATAAGCTTGTATCACTATATCTTCCCCTGTGAACTGCGTTGGCTGTGTCCCATAGATTTTGGATCACTGTGTGTTCATTTTCATTTCTCTTGGGTATTTTTAGAATCCCTCTTAAATTTCTTCACTGTTCCTTTCTTCCCCTTTTATTCATCTGTGATGTGAGAACTATCTTTAATATGATGTTTGGATTTCTTTCAGTTGTGTGTGTGTGTGTGATTATTTAAGTTGCTGAGCTCTTAATTTCACGTGGACACTAACAACCCTGCATTGTTACTCTGCTCCCCCACAGTTACTGAATTTGACCTTATATTTTACATCTGCTTGTTTTGTGTGTCCCTTAACTTCTTATTGTGAATATAGATGATTTTATTACTGTTTTCTTTCATCCTTCCTATTAGCTGTGTACATGGTTGATTTACTGCCTTTGTTGAATATTTGCCTTATCCAATGAGGTTTTTCCGTTAGTAAGTTTCCTTTTCTAATTTTTATGTTTCAGTCATGGCCTTTTCTTTTTCACTGAGAAAAGCCCCTTTAAGATTTCTCATAAAGCTGGTTTGGCGATGCTGTGCTCTTTTAGTTTTGCTTCTCTGTAAAACTTTAGATCTCACCATCAAATCTGAAGGAGAGCCTTGCTGGGTAGAGTATTTTTGGTTATAGGCTTTTCCCTTTCATGACTTTAAATATACCATGCCACTCCCTTCTGGCATGCAGAGGTTACCATGAAAAGTCAGCTGATAACTTAATGCAAGTTCGCATGTTTGTAACTTGTTGCTTTTCCTTTGCTCCTTTTAATAGTGTCTTTTTTTTTTTTTTTTGCGGTACGCGGGCCTCTCACTGTAGTGGCCTCTCCCGTTGCGGAGCACAGGCTCCGGACGCGCAAGCTCAGCGGCCATGGCTCACGGGCCCAGCCGCTCCGCGGCATGTGGGATCTTCCCGGACCGGGACACGAACCCGTGTCCCCTGCATCGGCAAGCGGACTCGCAACCACTGCGCCACCAGGGAAGCCCTAATAGTGTCTTTTTATCTTTATTTTTTTGCCATTTTAATTACAATGAGTCTTGGTGTGGTCCTCTTTGGGTTGATCCTGTTTTGGCCTTACTGTGTTTACTGGACTTGGATGTCTGTTTTCTTTCCCAGGTTACGGAAGTTTTCAGCTCTTATGTCTTCAGGTATGCTCTACACTGCTTTCTCTTTCCTTTTTGCTTCTGGGACCAGTATAATGCAAATATTAGTACACTTGATGTTTCACATGTCTGTTCAACTTTCTTCATTTCGTTTTAATCTATTGTTTTACAGTTCATCTTCAGTGATTGCCAGTACTCTGTCCTTCAGTTTTCTGATTCATTCCTCTGTGTCATTTAGTCTACAGTAGTTTCCTTTTAGTGTATTTTTCATTTCAGTTATTGTATTCCTCATCTCTGTTTTGTTGTTCTTTAATTCTCTAACTCTTTTTAAAAAAATTCTACCTCCTTGCTCTGGTCGTCCATTCTTCTCCTGAGTTCTTTGATCATCTTTATAGTCATTACCTTGAACTATTTTTTGAGGAGATTGGCTACCTCCACTTCACTTAGATCTTCTTCTGAGTTCTTATCTTGTTCCTTCATTTGGATCGTGTTTCAGTGTCACCTCATTTTTCTTAACTTGCTGTTTTTATTGCTATGTATGTAGTAGGTTCGTTACATTTCCTGACCTTCTAGAAGTGGCCTTTTGTAGGAGAGGTCCTATGTGTCCCAGAAGCCCACTGTCCCCTGGTCACCTGAACTATTTGTTCTAGGTGTACCCCCTATGTTGGCTACTTGGGCTCTTCTATTGTGGTGGGCTGACTACTGTGGGTGGTCTGGTAGGCTTGGATGCCCCCAGACTGCTTGTTTGACAGACTCTGCCTTGTATGGAGGCTGTCTGTGCTGCTTGGTGAGGCTAAATCATAAGGCAGTTGGCTGCACGACTCTGTGGGACACCAAATCTAGTGCTGGTTCACTTATGGGTAGAATTGCAGTCCAGGTGATATCAGGGCTAGTGCCCAGTCACTGGGGTGATGCTGGCTACTGGGAGGAAGACACAGGTCCTGAGTTCTGGCTGCAGGGCCCAGGAGTCTCAGAGTTGGTGTTGGATCACTGTTCCTGACACAGCTATCTGCAGGGTCTGGGGTATCCCTAATCTTGTGCTGTCATTCTGATGGGCAGGGTCAAGACCCAAGTGAGTCCATGGCTGCTTCTGGCCTGCAAGTGAGTGTTCTGGTCACACAGGCTGCTGGGCTGTGGTATTCCTGGAGCTGGTGTGTGCCTGTTGGTGTATGAGGCTGATCCCACTGCTAGAGCAGATTTGCTGTTGGGTAGGTCCAAGCTCCATCCAGTCCCTGTGCAGTAATCACCTGCCGACGGTGAGACTGATTCCAAGGCCAGAGCAGGCTCACTTGTCAGAGGGGCCAAGGACTCTGGGGCTGGTGCCTCTCCACTTAGGTGTGGAGGCTGGTTCTGGGGCTTTTGGTTGCTGGGCCCATGTCCAGCGGCAGCTGTGCATTGAGAGGGTCTGAAAGCAGCCTGTTTGCTGGTGGATGGGGCTATGCCCCTGGTCAGTTAGTTGCTTGGCCTGCAGCATTCTAGTACTTGTGTCTATAGTCTGGTGGAAATGGGTAGGGCTAGACCCTGAGGCTAAAAAGATAGAGGGAGGACTCTGAAATTATGCTTGCTGGTACCAGTGGCCACGAGGTAGAAGGAGCTCCCCCAAGTGGCTGCTGCCAGTGTCTATGCCCCTGAGGCTGTGCTGTAGTTGCCTCTGGACTCCCTGGGAGACTCTCCAAGATCAGGAGGTAGGTGTGACCCAGGATCCGTTCAAATGACTGCTTCTGCTCTGATTCTCGGGTCATGTGGGATTTTGTGAGCTTTTTTTTTTTTTTTTTTTTTTTTTTGCAGTACGCGGGCCTCTCACTGCTGTGGCCTCTCCCGTTGTGGAGCATAGGCTCCGGACATGCAGGCTCAGCGGCCATGGCTCACGGGCCCAGCCGCCCCGCGGCATGTGGGATCCTCCCGGAACGGGGCACGAACCCGTGTCCCCTGCATCAGCAGGTGGACTCTCAACCACTGAGCCACCAGGGAAGCCCTGTGAGCATCTTTTAAGTGTGGAATCTCTATTTCCCACGACCCTCTGGCTCTCTGGAAAATAAGCACCACTGGTCTTCAAAGCCCAACTTTCTAGGAACCCTTCTTTCCAGCACAGGGTCCCTGGGCTTGGGAGCCTGATGTTGGGTTCATACCCCTTGCCACCTGGGTGCACCTCAGAAATTGTAATTATTCTCCCATCTGTGGGCCACCCACCTGGGGGGATGGGTCTTGACTCTGTTGAGATTTTGCCCTTCCTTCCTGTCTTGCCGAGGTGCCTTCCTTATATCTTTAGCTCTAAAACATCTTTTATGGTAGGTCCCGGCCTTTTTCATCAATTGCTGTTCTGTAAACAGTTGTGACTTTGGTGTGCCCATGAGAGGCATCAAGCTCTGGGTCTTTGAATGCTACCATCTTAGACAATCTCTCCACTTCATTCTTAAATCATATGATTTAATTTTTCTTAGTATCTTATTTGACTAGCGACAGTTTAAAATTTATTATCACTCATGTTTTCTTCTCCTGTTTTAAAAAAAATTGAATAGTGCATTCATTCATTTTGAAATGAAGGTAGTGACCTGTGAATTTCCATACCTCAAAAATCAAGGATAGAACAAAAGCATTTTCTGCCGGTTTTACCCTCAAACTCTGCACCCCACACCAGACTGGGGATTAACCTCTTGCACCCATGCTCACCTTCTTTTTTTGGACCGTTAACCATCGCTGCATCTGTATGTGTGTTGACAAAGTGAACTCTAGTCTTTCCAGTTTTTGTGTTTTGTTTTTTGGATTAGGGAACAGTCCTACTATGAATGTACATTTACTGGTCTGCTGAAGTTCATATTAAACCTGTCAAGCACATTACCAGAATTGGAATTGCTTCTATATACACTTTGATAAATTTTAGAGACAATGGTAGAACAGAAGTAAATTGTATTTCAAATCCCACAATATTCTCACACCATGAAAACCCTTCCCTTTTTAATATATTTGTGTGTAGTTTATCTTTTTGCCCATACTGTATTTCCCAGAGATGGGTAAGTGTTACGTTTCTTGCTAGCACATTTACGGTATTGTTCAAAGTCAGGCGTTTAGTGATTTAACATGATCATATTTCCATGAACTTGCAAGTACAAGATCTTCTCTCACACTGTCTTTTACTCCCTGCTTTTTTATATTGCCCTCCTAATTCTCAGTCCTGGTCTTTCTTTATGTTCTTCATCAACCTGGATAGGTTATACTATTTTTTCCCTTATTCAAGACCAATAGAATAGAATAGAACACCCAGAAATAAACCCTGATATATGGCCAAATGGGTTTTGACAAGTTGCCAAGTCTTTTCAAAGTAGAAAGGATAGTATTTTCAACAAATGATGCTGAGAAGTCTTGTTGTCAACATGCAAAAGAAGGAAGATGGACCCTTACCTAACATCATATGCAAAAATTAATGAAAACACATCAAAAAACTAAAAATAAGACCTAATAAAATAAAAAGTCTTAGAAGAAGACACAGGAGAAGAGCTTCATGACATTGTATTT
Source organism: Hyperoodon ampullatus (assembly GCF_949752795.1). Lineage (NCBI taxonomy): Eukaryota > Metazoa > Chordata > Mammalia > Artiodactyla > Ziphiidae > Hyperoodon > Hyperoodon ampullatus. The sequence continues at coordinate 208,574 of NC_136921.1, forward strand.
GGCAGTGATTTCCTCAATATGAAACGAAGGAACAACAAAGGTACAGCTAACAAAAAAATAAACAATTTGCAGTACATATTTAAAAAAATGTGTATCAATGGAATGTAAACAGAATAAAATGGCAACCCACAAGATGGGAGAAAATATTTGAAAGCCATCTATCTGACAAGAGATTTCTATTCAGAATATACAGAGAACTCCTACAACTCAACAAGAAGCAAACACCCTGATTCAAAAATGGATAAAAGACTTGAATAGATGGTTCTTCAAAAAGAGGTACAAACGACTAAGCACTTGAATAGATGCTCCATATCATTAAATGCATGTTTATATATTTGTGTGCATGCATACACACACAAGCACACACACACATACACAAGCAGAAAACAAGTATTGGTGAGGATGTGAGGGAGTTGGAAGCATTGTGCTCTGTCAGTGGGAATGTAGAATGATACAGCTGCTTTGCAAAAGAGTATGGCAATTTTTCAGATATTGAAAAATAGAACTACTACATGATCCAGGAAATTTTTACTATGAGGTATACCCAAAGGAATTGAAATCAGCGTCTTAAAGTAATATTTGTACTCCAGTGTATAGAGCAGTAATAATCACAGTAGCTAAAATATGAAAGCAACCTAAATGTTCATCCACTAGTTCCTGGATAAGCAAAGTGTGGTATACCCATGTAATACAATATTATTCAGTGTTAAGAAGGTAAACATCTAGGAATATGCTACAACATGGATGAATCCTGAGGAAATTTAGCTACCAAATATGCCATTTTTGTGACTTTTAGTGAGTCATAACAATGTAACTACTTATTTCAATTATATGGGGTACTTAGTGTAGTCAAAACCATAGAAATTGGGAGGGTAATGATGCTTTTCAGGTGGTTATGGAACAAAAAGGAAAGTTATGTTTAAAGGATATAGAGTTACAGTTTTAAAACATAGAAAAGAATTAGAAAGATAAATGGCGATGTTGATCGCCCAATAATATGAATGTATTTAATATCACTGAACGGTGCACTTTATAATAATTAACATGTTATACTTTATGTTATTTGATGTTACTAACATACAAAATTGGGAAAGAATGTAATATCAGGAAAGGGAGTGGCCCTGGGATAGAGCAGAGAGTAATCAGAAGGGTGAGACACTGCATATGTTGAAGAAGAAGAGCTGAGAGTCTTCATTGGACAGAAGAGACTTTATAAAAAAGAAAAAAAATTACTCTGAGGGTGTATTAAATAGATATCTGTGGGTGTACTGCTATCTCCCATGGGTTATCTTTAAGAGTCTTTAATAAAGTCCATAAGGCTTGCTGAGGCTTTTTTAAAAACTGGATTCCCTAGGAGATAATTAGAGGGTGGTACTTAAGTCTATGTCTAAATTGACAGATTTTGCAGGGAAGACGAACCTGAGAACAGTGGAGGTCCTGAGAGTGTAAGTACATGGAAATTGGAAAAAATAATAATAAAGGGAATTAGGAAAACTTTTGACTTCGAAGGTCATGTATTACTGAGTCATACCTGAGGTTTCTAAGGAGTTATATACACATTTGCTATTTGGATTGCTTGTTGATGAAGATCAGTGGAAAAACTAGAGTCATTTCCAAGTGTAGGTAAGATATAATGAGAGGATGGAGGTGGGAAGTAGGGAGGCCCAGAGAAAAGTGGGAAGGTCATACTGGGCCAAGATGGTGGTAATATCCAGCAGAACGGATGGTAGGGCAGACTGTGGTTTCATCTTTTTTATTTCGGCTCCCCACCTCATCCTTAATAATTCTTTGGGAATATTTCATTGCTCTGTGATGCAGGTACAGAATTCGAGTGAGAAGACTACACCCTCAGCGTCCAGCTGTCTGAGTCCTCAGTGTGCTTCAAATGATGGAGAACTATTGCTTCTTTATGAGAAGAGTTAGTACCTTGTAGCTAAGCTTTAGCTGGAGCTTATGCAGGATTGATTCCAATTTATATATACTGTTGGCATGGAGGTTCCTCCTCCTCTTTTCTTGACCATTATGAAATGAATCTTTATTTCTCAATATTTGTGTATATCAGATAAATACATTAAGTAAAGGAATCTTATATATTGCTCCCTGCATAGTTTGCTCTTTCTTGTTTCTCTTTTACCTTTACTAAATTAGCACAGTGAGAGACCGTGCAATGTTCTAATCAGGAGAGATTAGAACATCATATTTCTAGAGAGGTTGGTTGGACAGAGCAGGGGTCCCAGTGAGAATCAAAGCTTCTGTTTCTACTTGGAAGTGTACCTGTATAGAGTAGAGGGCTCCAGGAAATATCCTAGAATATTGCAATGTCCCTGAGGGAGATCATTAAGAGAGGCAGGATCTGGTCCCAGATCAGTGTACTATGACATGTTTGTCAGTCATCTGGTGTGAGATTCTCAGAGCCAATCCCATAGGGTAAGGCTGAGTGCAGAGTATGAAGAACCTGTGAAAGCCTTTGATTGAATGTTAAACATGAAGCTCTGATTTTGGGGAGAATTTTCTTACCTGACTGAATGTCACCCTTCTGTGGGGATGAGATTCTGTGCTTTTCTTCTCTTGATGACCACTGACTGAAAGTCATTAGAGGATCATGTCTAGACAGCATTCTTTATTTAATTTCTTAAAGAAGAAAACATAGAAAACATTTTTACCCACTTTTCAAATTGAGGATCAAGGGGAATGACATCAGTGAAAATGTCAGAGTAGGGGGCTCTAGCTTGTGTCCATCACCAGAAACAGTGACATACGTGGTAAAACCTGTCAGAATGATCTTATCAACACATGTAAGTTTTCTTTTCTTTTCACCCTGTAGATTTATCTTTCACTGAAACTTAACTTACTACAAGATGTGGAGAATAAACAGGGAAGTAGAAACTGCATTTCCTGATGAGAGAATCACTAAGTCACATTAGTTGTTCTGAGCTATGTCTTACTCACCGTGACTGTAATTAAAACAAACAAACAAACAAAACACTTTTTTTTGGTAAGTCAGTTCTGACATTTCCTCATTAAAGACAAGGTGACAGATACAGATTTATATCTACCAGAATTGAGCAAAATGTTGATTGTACCTGTGCTGCATATATGAGCATGACCTGCTACAAATCTTCATTATACTTATTGCCACAACTGACAAATTCACTTTGGCCACTCCTGATATGTTGCATGTAAGGAATGCATAGGACACTAACCCCAGCTGGTCACAGGTAAACTCTGCCACGTGGATTACTGCATGTTTTCCTGCTGGAAGACCACACATTCTCGAGTATCATGACTGCAGAGTATGTGGGCTCTTCTTTTTTCTGAATAAAGGTTAGATAATCACCTAATTTTATGAGAAATATATAAATTGTATTTGCATATTCTTCAGGTTTTTATTTATCCATTCTCTTTCAAGTCCTAAATGCAAATATTAAAGTGATTTCCAAGAGGGTGGTAAATAAGACAGCTACGTTTATGCTCCAAAATTAGCAATAAAGCATAACACAATTGTAAATGCATTAATGTGTGATTAATATGTAGATACTATGTAAATGCAATTTTAGTAATGCTTTGTGGAGAGCTTCAGAATCTAGCTATTTAAAAAAAAAGAAGAAGAAGGAGTTTTTGAAACTCTCAGGGAATTATATAGAAGTCTTTGTGTCTAAAATTATCAATCTGGAATAATGCATTTTCTCAGAAATAAACTGGGCATAAAATTGTAGGAAAAAACTTCATAAAATGAAAGAGCATTTGAGATGGGCATACAAGAAAAAGAATATTCTCAGAGAATAATGAACAGTGTGAAGTTCAGCAGAAGTGTAATACAGATTCAAAGAGTAAAACTTTGGAGAGCCTACTTATGAGTTCCTCATATTGCATCTTTGGAGAGACAGTAGTCATTTGAAATATGATGTTATAAGATGACGTTAACATACTTAAATACTTTCGTTTAGAAATGACCACTTAGAACCAGAATAAATGAAAGAGAGCACAAAATTATGTTTTTGTTGATTTTTGAAGATCTCAGGTGAGTGCTGATAATTTAAATATATATGATGTCAGGCTTCCCTGGTGGTGCAGTGGTTGAGAGTCCGCCTGCCGATGCAGGGGACACGGGTTCGTGCCCTGGTCCGGGAAGATCCCGCATGCCATGAAGCGGCTAGGCCCGTGAGCCATGGCCACTGAGCCTGCACGTCCGGAGCCTATGCTCCACAATGGGAGAGCCCACAACACTGATAGGCCCGCGTACTGCAAAAAAAAAAAAACAAACAAAAAAACAAACATGGTGTCTTTCACTGCAAAATAAAGGAGCCGTGGAGGATTCCTGGAATGAATGTCAATATTATGACAATAGTATGAGTGTGTTTCATGTTTGGTAATTACAATCATTGTTGCTTTTGCTGTGGTCATCCATTTACAATGTTTGGTGTCAGTTGATTTTTCTCTTGTAAAAATAAAATGCAGTCTGTGTGTGTGGAAAAAAAACATACATGATGTCGTGATAAAGTTGTATGTAATTTGAGATCTGGCAAAAAGCATTTCTTTTCTGTAATGCTAGGAGGCTAATTGGACATTTTTGCAAGAAAGAGATTTCAGGATGCAAATCTCGTGTCTCTAAGGTGGGAAGCCAGTTCATGGTGGAACATTCTATTAAACTTGTGTGAGTGCAGAAATATTTCTTTGGAAGAAAGAGGTCATGAATCCCTTTTTAACAGTTAGTGTTTTATAGTATACCGAATGAGGAAAATGGGTATTTCTGAACTTTAGAAAAAAAAATATAGTTTTTCTGCATTTATATTATGCAGCTGATGTAGAATATCAAAAATTCTTTATTTTGAAAAACAATGTAATCAATTTGACATAATTCATATATATTGAACCTGTGGTACACACACACAATAAAACATACATTCAAAAAATCTTTTTCACTTAAGAAACATTTTCTAGTGTAGTTGATTTACAACGTTGTGGTATTTTAAAATACATGTTTATTAGAGTATAATTGCTTTATAACACTATTAGTTTCTGCTTTACAACAAAGTGAATCACCTATATGTATACATATATCCCCATATCCCCCCGTCTTGAGGCTCCCTCCCAGACTCCCTATCCCACCCCTGTGGGGGACATAAAGCACCGAGCTGATCTCCCTGTGCTATGCGGCAGCTTACCACTAGCTCTTTTACATTTGGTAGTGTATATATGTCAGTGCTACTCTCTCACTACGTCCCTGTCTCCCCTTCAGCCCTGTGTCCTGAAGTCCGTTCTCTAAATCTGTGTCTTTATTCCTGCCCTGTCACTAGGTTCGTCAGTACCATTTTTCTGAATTCCATATATATGTGTTCACATATTTGTTTTTCTCTTTCTGACGTACTTCACTCTGTATGACAGACTCTAGGTCCAACCACCTCACTACAAATAACTCAGTTTTATTCCTTTTTATGGCTAATACTCCATTATATATATAGGCCATATCTTCTTTCTATATTCATCTGTCGATGGACATTTAGGTTGGTTCTATGTCCTGGCTATTGTAAATAGTGCTACAGTGAATATTGTGATACATGTATCTTTTTGAATTATGGTTTTCTCCGGGTATATGCTCAGTAGTGGGATTGCTGGGTCATATGGTAGTTCTATTTTTAGCTTTTAAGGAACCTCCATATTGTTCTCCATAGTGGCTGTATCAGTTTACATTCCCACCAACAGTGCAGGAGGGTTCCCTTTTCTCCACACCCTCTGCAGCCTTTATACATTATTGTATTAATTTCTGCTGTGCAGCAAAGTGATTCAGTCATATATATATATATATATATATATATATATATATATATATTCTTTTCCATTATGGTTTATCACAGGATACTGAATATAGTTTCCTCTGCTGTACAGTAGGTCTTTGTGGCTTGTCCATCCTATGTAGAATAGTTTGCTTCTGCTATTCCAAAACTCCCAATCTTTCCATCACTGTCTCCTTGGCAACCACAACTCTGTTTTCTATATCTGTGTGTTTGTTTCTGTTTTGCTGACATGTTCATTTGTGTCCTGTTTTTGATTCCACATGTGAGTGATATTATATGGTATTTGTCTTTCTCTTTATGACTTACCTCAGTTAGTATCATTATCTCTATGTCCATCCATGTTGCTGCAAATGGCATTATTTCATTCTTTTTTATGTCTGAGTAATATCTATTGTATACGTATACCACACTTTCTTTATACATTCATTTTTTAATGAACATTTAGGTTGTTTCCATGTCTTGGCTATTATAAATAGTGCTTCTATGAACATAGGGTTTTATATATTTTTTGAATTATAATTTTGTCTAGATATATGTCCAGAAGTGGGATTGCTAGATCATATGGCAACTCTCTTTATAGTTTTTTTGCGGAACCTCCATACTGTTTTCCATAGTGGCTGCACCAACTTACATGGCCACCAACAGTGCTGAAGGGTTCCCTTTTCTCCATACCCCATCCAGCATTTGTTAACTGTAGATTTTTTTTAATGATGGCCATTCTGATCAGTGTGAAGTGATACCTCATTGTAATTTGGATTTGCATTTCTCTAATAATTAGTGATGATTATCATCTTTTCATATGCCTATTGGCTATCTGTATGTCTTCTTTAGAGAAATGTTTATTTAGGTCTTCTACTCATTTTTCCATTGAGTTATTTGTTATATTGTTATTGAGTTATAGGAGCTGTTTGTATAGTTTGTAAATTAAGCCGTTGTCAGTCTCATCATTTGCTAATATTTTCTCCCAGCCCATAGGTTGTATTTTCATTTTGATTATGGTTTCCTTTGCTGTGCAAAAGCTTATAAGTTTGATTAGTTCCTGTTTCTTTTTTGCTTTTACTGTAAGTCCGCTACGTATGAACAAGTTCTGTTCCAAGAGTGCGTTTGTAAGTCCAATTTGTTTGTAAGTCCAACAAAGTTAGCCGAGGTACCCAGCTTACACAGTCGGCTATATGGTATTGTACCATAATAGGTTTATAATACTTTTCACACAAACAGTATATAAGAAACAAACACAAAAACAAAGAAGACATTTTTAGTCTTACAGTACAGTAACTTGAAAAGTACAGTAATACAGTACAACAGCTGGGATACTGGGGCTGGCATCGAGGGAACAGGCGAGAAGAGTTACTGATTGGAGGAGGGAGAGGAGGTGGGAGATGGTAGAGGTGAAGGATTATCAGCAGTGGGAGACAGGAGGCAAGCTCCAATTTCACTCGTACCTGACATTGATGACGCAGGTTCTGGTTCCTTGCTGGATTTAATTCTATCTACCCTCTTGAAAAAATGATCCATTGATATCTGGGTTGTAGCTCGTTTTTTCTCATCATAGATGATGACATGGTAGCACTGGTTTGCATTCTGAATGGCTGCTGTCACCTTTGGTTACCATTGTAGGTTCGAGCCCTGTGCCTCAAAAACTAACAGTGCCTCCTCAAATTTAGAAGATTCCCTTGGCATTTTCTGTGTCATGAATCTCTTCAGTTCTTCAGTTACTTCTTCTTCCTCCTGTCCCTCTTCATCCTTTCTCTGCGCCTCCAATTCCATCAGTAAGCTCCTCATGTTGCACAGCAAGGAGTTCAATGAAATCGTCCTCTTGCAGATCTAGCTCCAGCTTCTCGCTGAGGGTCACTACGTTGCTGAAGACCTCTTCAGACTTCTGATCTGCCTTCTCAAATCCACAAACATCATGAACAAACTGTGGGCAAAGGTTCTTCCAAACCCCATTCATGGTGACCAACATACACTCACACCATGCAAAGTCAATGTTTTTTATGGCCTTGTAGATGTTATAGTCCTTCCAAAATTGTCCCTAGGTTCTTCCTGATTTCTCACTTACCTTTACTGCCTGACAAAAAGTGTGACATAAATAATATTTCTTGAAAGTCGCTATAACTTCCTGGTCCATAGGATGGATGAGCAATGCAGTATTCGGTGACAGATGAACTACTTTGACGTTGGGAAAAGTCATCCATGAAAGGGGGGTGGCCCAGAGCATTGTCAAGCAGCAAAAGAATGTTTTTCTGGGACGTCCTTCTCCGAGCAATATTCCTCTACATCTGGGATAAAGTGTTGGCAAAACCAGTCCTGGAACGTGGCCTGTGTAATCCAGGATTTGGGGTTACACTTCCACACAATAGGAAGAGAGTCATTGGCTATGTTTTTAAGGGTTCTTGGGTTCTCTGAATGATGAACTAAGAGAGGCTTCAGCTTCATATCACTGGAAGAATTGCCACCAAACAACAGTTAGCCTATCTGTTGCTGCTTTACAGCCCGGCATCAACTTTTCCTTCTTACTGATGTAACTTCGGTCTGGCATCCTCTTCCAGTACAGTTGTGTCTCATCCACATTAAACACCTGGTTGGGTAAATGCACACCATTATCAATAATTTCTCAAAGTGTTTCAGGAAGTTCCTGGACAGCTACCCTATCTGCACCTGCTGCCTCTCCACTTACTTTTACCTTGTTGAGGTTGGCTCTACTCTTGAACCGATGAAAACAGCCATGGCTGGCATTAAAAAATATGCCCTCTGATTCTTTCCCGTGTTTCTTCTTCAAGTCTTCATAAAGGCTTTTAGCTTTCTCTTGAATCACCATAAGCTGAGCAGGATTTAGCGCTGATGTTGATCCTGCATCTGCACACTGAGAAGTTTCTCCATCTCCTCCATCACTTTTCCGTGCTTCTTTGATATTTTGTCATGAGCATTGAAAATTATATTGGCTGTGGGTTTGTCATAAATAGCTTTTATTATGTTGAGATATGTTTCCTTTATACCCATTTTAGTAAGCGTTTTTATCATGAATGGATGTTGCAGTTTCTCAAATGCTTTTTCGGCATCTATTGAGATGATCATTTGTTTTGTGTTTTTCCGTTGTTGATGGAGTGTATCATGTTGATTGATTTGCATATGTTGAAACAACTTTGTGACACAGGGGTGAATCAAATTCGATCATGGTGTATGATCCTCTTATGTGCTGTCAGATTCGGTTTTCTAATATTCAGTTGAGAATTTTTGCATGCATATTTATCAGAGATATTGGCCTGCAATTTTCTTTTTTGCTAGTGTCTTTCTCTGTGTTGTTTTTTTTTTTTTTAAGTCTTTATTGAATTTGTTACAGTATTGCTTCTGTTTTATGTTTTGGTTTCTTATTTGTGAGGCATGTGGGATCTTAGCTCCACCACTAGGCATTGAACCCACACCCCCTGCACTGGAAGGCAAAATCTTAACTGCAGGACCACCAGAAAAGTCCCCATCTGTGTTTTTTTATTTTTCAGTAAATTTCTTTCTTTATTTATTTTTGGATGCATTGGGTGTTTGTTGCTGTGAATGGGCTCTCTCTAGTTGTGGCGAGTATGGGTTACTCTTCATTGTGGTGTGCGGGCTGTTCATTGCACTGGCTTCTTTTTTGCAGAGCATGGGCTCTAGGTGCGTGGGCTTCAGTAGTTGTGGCTATCAGGCTCAGTAGTTGTGGCTCGTGGGCTGTAGAGCACAGGCTCAGTAGTTGTGGCACACAGGCTTAGTTGCTCCACGGCATGTGAGATCTTCCCGGACCAGGGCTTGAAACTATGTCCCCTGCATTGGCAGATGGATTCTTAACCACTGTGCCACCAGGGAAGTCCCCCCGCCATCTGGTTTTGATATCAGGGTGATGGTGGCTTCATACAATGTCATTGGATGTATTCCTTAATCTTCAATCTTTTCGAAGAGTTTGAGAAGAATCAGTGTACGTTTTGCTTTGTATATTTGGTAGAATTTGCCTGTGAAACCATCTGATCCTGGATTTATGTTGGTAAGGAGTTTTTGTAAATTACAGTTTCTATTTTGCTTGTAGTGATCAGTCTGTTCAAGTTATCTATTTCTTCTTGATTCAGTTTTGTTTGGCTGTAAAAAACAACATATATTTTTAAGTTATGTTAGCAGCTAAATACTTACCATGTATTAGACCACAAAAGAGCAAAGAAAAAAATATTAAAGTATTTTTTCAAATAGAAAAAGTGTTGAAATATTTTTAAGAAATTGGGATAATAGTACTAGTTACAATAATGACAAATTGTTCTGAAATTAAACACTACTTTATCTAAGATGCATATCATATGCTTATCGTTTTACTGTTTTTAAATACATGGAATGTTTTCACCTTTCTAAAGTAATTATTTTATTTTACCTGTATATTGGGAAAAAATTTTAGTTGCACATAATATAAAAAATTACACTTTAATAGGAGACATTAATCCATTTACCTTTGCTGTAGTATTGAAAATACTTAGGTTTAGAGTTACCATGTTATTGAGTACCCTTTTTTATTTATTTATTTATCTATTTATTTATTTTTTGCGGTACGCGGGCTTCTCACTGTTGTGGCCTCTCCCGTTGCGGAGCACAGGCTCCAGACGTGCAGGCTCAGAAGCCATGGCTCACGGGCCTAGCCGCTCCGCGGCATGTGGGATCTTCCCAGGCCGGGGCATGAACCCGCGTCCCCTGCATCGGCAGGCAGACTCTCAACCACTGCGCCACCAGGGAAGCCCTATTTATTTATTTTTAAAAAGACTTAATTTGGGGGAGGTATAAATTATTTATTTATTTATTTTTAGCATCTTTATTGGACTATAATTGCTTTACAATGGTGTGTTAGTTTCTGCTGTATAACAAAGTGAATCAGCTATACATATAAATATATCCCGATTTCTCCTCCCTCTTGCATCTCCCTCCCACCCTCTGTTTCCCACCCCTCTAAGTGGTCACAAAGCACTGAGCTGATCTCCCCATGCTATGCAGCTGTTTCCTACTAGCTATTTTACATTTGGTAGTATATATAAGTTAATGCCACTCTCTCACTTCGTCCCGGCTTACCCTTCCCCCTCCCCATGTCCTCAAGTCCATTCTCTACGTCTGCGTCTGTATTCCTGTCCTGCCCGTAGTTTCTTCCCAACCGTTTTTTTTTCTTTTTTTAGATTCCATATATATGTGTTAGCATACAGTATTTGTTTTTGTCTTTCTGACTTACTTCACTCTGTATGACAGACTCTAGGTCCATCGCCTCACTATAAATAACTCAATTTCATTTATTTTTATGGCTGATAATATTCCATTTTATATTGAAGATGTGCAAAATCTTTTTTATCCATTCATCAGTTGACACTTAGGTTGCTTCCATGTCCTGGCTATTGCAAATAGAGTTGCAATGAACATTGTGGAACATGATTCTTTTTGAATTATGGCTTTCTCCAGGTATATGCCCAGTAGTGGGATTGCTGTGTCATATGGTAGCTCTATTTTTAGTTTTTTAAGGAACCTCCATACTGTTCTCCATAGTGTCTGTGTATCAATTTACATTCCCACCAACGGTGCAAGAGGGTTCCCTTTTCTCCACACCTCTGCAGCATTTATTGTTTGTAGATTTTTTGAATGATGGCCATTCTTACCTGTGTGGGATGATACCTCATTGTAATTTTGATTTGCAATTCTCTAATGATCATTGATGTTGAGCATTCTTTCATTGTTTCCTGGCAATCTGTATATCTTCTTTGGAGAAATGTCTAATAGGTCTTCTGCCCATTTATGGATTGGCTTGTTTGTTTCTTTGATATTGAGCTGCAGGGGGTGCTTGTAAAGTTTGGAGATTAATCCTTTGTCAGTTGCTTCATTGGCAAATATTTTCTCCCGTTCTGGGGGTTGTCTTTTCATCTTGTTTACGTTTTCCTTTGCTGTGCAAAAGCTTTTAAGTCTCATTAGGTCCCATGTTTTTATTTTTATTTTTATTTCCATTTCTCTAGGAGGTGGGTCAAAAAGGATCTTGCTGTGATTGATGTCATAGAGTGTTCTGCCTATGTTTTCCTCTAAGAATTTTATAGTGTCTGGCTTTACATTAAGTCTTGTATCCATTTTGAGTTTATTTTTGTGTATGGTGTTAGGGAGTCTTTTAATTTAATTCTTTTACCTGTAGCTGTCCAGTTTTCCCAGCACCACTTATTGAAGAGGCCGTGATTTCTCCATTCTATATTCTTGCCTCCTTTATCAAAAATAAGACCATATGTGTCTGGGTTTATCTCTGGGCTTTCTCTCCTGTTCCATTGATATATATTTCTGTTTTTGTGCCAGTACCATACTGTGTTGATTACTGTAGCTTTGTAGTATAGTCTGAAGTCAGGGATTCTGATTACTCCAGCTCTGTTTTTCTTCTCAAGATTGCTTTGGCTGTTCGGGGTCTTTTGTGTTTCCATACAAATTGGGAAATATTTTGTTGTAGTTTTCTGAAAAATGCCATTGGTATTTTGATAGGGATTGCATTGAATCTGTAGATTGCTTTGTGTAGTATAGTCATTTCACAGTGTTGATTCTTCCAATCCAAGAACATGGTATATCTCTCCACCTGTTTGTGTCATCTTTGATTTATTTCATCAGTGTCTTATAGTTTTCTGAGTAAAAGTCTTTTGTCTCCTTAGGTAGGTTTATTCCTAGGTATTTTATTCCTTTTGTTGCATGGGTAAATGGGAGTGTTTCCTTAATTTCTCTTTCAGACTTTTCATCTTTAGTGTATGGGAATGAAAGGGATATCTGTACATTAATTTTGTATCCTGCAGCCTTACAAACTTCATTGATTAACTCTAGTAGGTTTCTGGTAGCACCTTTAGGATTCTCTATATATAGTATCATGTCATCTAGTGGCAAACAGTGACAGCTTAACTTCTTCTTTTCCGAGTTGGATTCCTTTTATTTCTTTTTCTTATCTGATTGTTGTAGGTAAAAATTCCAAAAGTGTGTTGAATAATAGTGGTGAGAATGGGCAACGTTGTCTTGTTCCTGATCTTAGTGGAAATGGTTTCACTTTTTCACCATTGAGAACAATGATGACTGTGGGTTTGTCATATATGGCCTTTACTATGTTGAGGAAAGTTCCCTCTATGCCTACTTTCTAGAGGTTTATCATAAATGGCTGTTTAATATTGTCGAAAGCAATTTCTGCATGTATTGAGATGATCATATGGTTTTTATCCTTCAGGTTTTTTAATATGGTGTATCACATTGATTTGCATGTATTGAAGAATGCTTGCATCACTGGGATAAACCCAGCTTGATTATGGTGTATGATCCTTTTAATGTGCTGTTGGATTCTTTTTGCTAGTATTTTGCTGAGAATTTTTGCATGTATGTTCATCAGTAATATTGGCCTGCAGTTTTCATTATTTGTGACATCTTTGTCTGGTTTTGGTATCAGGGAGATGGTGGTCTCATAGAATAAGTTTGGGAGTGTTCCTCCCTCTGCTATATTTTGGAAAAGTTTGAGAAGGTTAGGTGTTAACTCTTCTCTAAATATTTGATAGAATTTGCCTTTGAAGCCATCTGGTCCTGGGCTTTTGTTTGTTGGAAGATTGTAATGAAAGTCTCAACTTCAGTGCTTCGGATTGGTTTGTTTATAGTTTCTATTTCTTCCTGGTTCAGTCTTGGAAGTTTGTGCTTTTCTAAGAATTTGTCCATTTCTTCCAGGTTGTCCATTTTACTGGCAATAGTTGCTTGCAGTAACCTCTCATAATCCTTTGTATTTCTGCAGTGTCAGTTGTTACTTCTCCTTTTTCATTTGTAATTTTATTGATTTGAGTCTTCTCCCTTTCTTTCTTGATGACTCTGGCTAATGGTTTTATCACTTTTGTTTATCTTCTCAAAGAATCAGCTTTTAGTTAGTTGTTTTTTTTTTTTTTTTTTTGTGGTATGCGGGCCTCTCACTGCTGTGACCTCTCCCGTTGCGGAGAACAGGCTCCGAACGCGCAGGCTCAGCGGCCATGGCTCACGGGCCCAGCCGATCCACGGCATGTGGGATCTTCCCAGACCGGGGCATGAACCCGCGTCCCCTGCATCGGCAGGCAGACTCTCAACGACTGCGCCACCAGGGAAGCCCCTGCCTTGTTTTCAAATCCTCTTCGTTGCCTTACCTCAATAAGGTACGAAAGTTATCATTTATTATCCTGCAGGTTTGTGAATTTTAGTGCCTCTGAGATCCATTTTTCAACTCGCCTTTTTGGGAGCTGGCCTCCAAACCACAGGATTGCTTCAGGCCCTATTCTGGTTCCGGGGGGCAGGCAGAGCCTTTGGTTAATTTTTCTTCCTGATTGGAAATTAGAGTGACATGTGTCTGTCCAAACACCTAGAGCTGATCTCTCATTGGTTCCCCCTCTACCCGTTCAACCTCTGGACAAATTGCAAACTGTACGAAACAGGAGGTTAAAGGTGCTGATTCTCCAAGTGGGGAGATTGTTGGTAAAGCAGCTGGAATGGCGAACCCGAGCACCACATGATGAAAAATGAGGTGCGTTTTAGAAACGTTTCCCGATCATATGGTGTACCATCCTCTGGGTTTCCCATGCATGTTTTAGCTGTAGGAAGATTCCCTTGAACCTGGAGATTTCTGACCCATGGAATGGGTAGCACTCAGTATTACTTTAAAGGGTCTGCATTTGCTCACGCAACCTCACCAATCCGGTCGCCCCCAAGAGTGTCCAGCCTTATGTCTCTTCCAGCTGTGGGTCTAGATGTGGTCAATCCAGGTTGCATCACAGCCACTGAACGAATTTTGTAAGAATTTCTCTCTTTCACTATCTTTGCTTTTTTTTGTAATTTGTATTTATAATGGGATTTAGCTGATTTTCAGTGCTGTGTTTGTGCCCCTTTACACCCACTATATTCGCTTACCGAGAAATATCAATAAGTACTTTTTAAGATTCTTACTATGCAGATATATTCTTCTGTGGTGAATAAGGTGTGTTGAGTCCAGTTCACTGAGCAATGAGTAGGTCTTTTCTATTACATATTTGGTTGATGGAACGGTATCTGTGCTAATTTCAAACTATTGTTTTATGCATCACCCCACCTCACCTTTCCCCTTAAGCAGCCATAAATAAGTGTGTTTTCTAAATGTGTGACTCTGTTCTGTTTTGTAATTTAGTTCATGTAGCGATTTTTACATTCCGTCTATAACATATCTTATGGTAAGTTTCTTTATCTGTGTGATGTATTTCTCTTAGAATCATCGTACCTAAATCCACTCATTATGCTGCTACTAGCCTTAGGACATTGATTTCATGGCTGAGTGATATTCCATTGTACATAAGTAGTACAACTTGTTTATCCATTTTTCTCTTTCGAGATACTTAAGGATTTTGTGAACACAGCAGCCCTAAAATTTGGGGTGCCTGTGTCCTGTCGATTTTTGGTTTTCTCAAGATATAAGCCCATGAGTGGAAGTGCCCTGTGCTCTGTAGCTCTGTTTTTTTAGATGTTTTAGGAAACACCATAGAATTTTCGAGAGTGGCCTTTGGCAATTTATATCACGCCCATCAGCGTAAAAATGCTCCCTTTTCTCCTTGACTTGCCCTGCATTTCTGGTTTTTACACTTTTTCAGCATGGCCCTTTTGACCAATGCCTAGTGAGACTTCTTTGCAGTGTTGATTTGCATTGCCCGCTTGTTTGGTTGGGCAAAAAGGGCGAATGCGTTTTTTCCTGAATATATTCAGGTGCTCACCAGGGCATGTAGCAGGTGTGGGTGAGTGTCACGTAGCGCACACCCAGCGCATAGAAGGTACGCAAGATGGAGAGGCTACTGTCCAGTGAGTGGCCGCCCTCCACACCAGTAAGGCAAGCCAACTTCCGGGTATTGTTGAGAGCTGGGGGCACGTAGGTCAGATGATCATTTTCAGAGGCAGGTGTAGCTTACTGAAGTCCCTAACACCCACTACCACCAGTCTGTTTACCTTTTTTTTTGGCCGTGCCACGCAGCATGAGGGCTCTTAGTTCCCCCACCGGGGATCAAACCCGACCCCCCCTGCAGTGGAAGCGTGGAGTCTTAACCTCTAGACTACCAGGGAAGTCCCCCGTCTACCTTTAACTGAGGTCACAAGCTCCAGCTCAGAATAGGAGGCACACATGAGGCGGATGAGGTCAATTTGTTCCAGGGTGAGGCGCACAGCATCCCGTTCGTGGGTCTGGCATGGGACGTAGGCTGACCAGAACTGAGGGAATGACAGGGCTTAGTTTGGGCTTTGGAACTCCTTGGGCTTCTCATAGCCTCCTCAGCTGGCACAGCACTTACTGTGCCCAGAAGTCACATGTAATGCGTTGCTTTTTCTGTGGTACTTGGAAGCCCGTCAGGTGGGCTCACTGTGACCCCTGTAGCCCCCAGCATCCATGGCATGGCACTTTCTAGGTCACTATGGTAACTTCGTTCCAATGTGACTAACCTGTGGTCTCTGTGGCCCCCAAACTGCCCCACATTCCCCAGCAGCCATGGTGGCACCTTGTGTGTCCCTTTGGTACCTGGCCACCCATGAGACCATCTTTCAGCCTGTCCAAGCTGGTCTAGCCATGGCTGAAATTGTGCAGATTAACATGCTATAGCCCATTGTGGTAAAACTGCCTCAGGACCAGGGGCATGTTGTTGTGACTGGAGGGAGGTCAAGGCAAATGGGTGGGCTCCTTAGGTCTTGGGATCGGGCAGGACACATTGCCTGGCCTGGGCCAGCCTGGGTGTCCCCCACCTCACACTGTCACACAGACTATACTAGGAGCAGCTGAGACCTGGGAGGGGATGACAGAGAAGGGGAAGGGCATCCATAGATGATGGAGAGGACATCCAGGGGTGGTGTGAGGGAGCCTCCCCACTAGCGCTACATGCTCCGGACCTCCTCCCCTGCCCAGGGCCAGGCTAGGCCCCCACCGGCCCCCAGCAGCCCGCACACACTGCAGCCACCCTTCCACAAGCGGGAAGTCCCGCATCAGGGCCCGCGTGTGCTCCCGCGGACTTGGGGTGCTGGAGGTGCCCAGCGTGGTCTGCACAAGGATTACCGATCACATCAGCAGACCCAGCAGGAGCAGCAGGAACAGCAGAGGCCGCTGGCTGCGTGCACGGGGACCTTCGAGGCCCCTGGGCCGCAAGCTGCGCAGGGCAAGGCAGGCGGGCAGAGGCGGGTCTGAGAGGGGCGGGCGATGGGGTTCTGCCCGTCGACACAGGCCACCCAGCGGCGCGGCCTCGCGAGGGGGGCGGGGTGAGGGAGGGGATACAGAGTCACAGGACCCTGCGACCCGTGTGCGGAGAGCCGCGATCCGGGAAGCCCGGCAGCCACAGGGCGGCACTGCCCTCCCGCCCCCTGCTCAGAGGCAGCTCCTGCGGGCTAAGCTGGCCTCTGCTGAGAGCCCACTCCCCTCCCATCGCGGGTTCCCTCCGCCCCCGCCCCTCTTCCCACACCCACTGCTCCGAGGGGGCGCCCTAGGTTGCTCTCCCCCGCCTCTAACCTTCCTGTCCAAGCTGGGGTGCTTCTCTCAGAGGGCCACCTGCAGCGCGTGGCCTCCCGAGAGCACACCTCGTCCCCATCTGCCTGCAGCCGGCCCCGCCCACCCCGAGGGCTGCGTGCGAGGGTCTCTGTGGCCACAAGTGCTCTGGGCTCCCGGTTTCCCGGGACTGGGCCATGGGGGCTGGTGTGGGTGAAGAGACAGTTTCTGGAAATGGGGGGGGTAACCTTGTGAGCTCTGGATTCAGGAGGGGGCCCTCTGCCCCCAACCTTCTCTCTCCTCCTACTTGACTCCCCAACCTGCATGACCATTCTCTGGGGACTTGAACCAGCACCTGGGCACTATCAGGAGCCTCCCCCACTTCTGTCAGCCAGCCTCAGGAGAGCGCCCTCAGGAGTTGCTACACCTCCCCAGGGCCTGAATAGAGGGACTTTTGGGATGTGAACTGAACAACCTTCTGGGGAGAGTCAACGACCCTTTTACTCAACAGAGCAGGAACCCAGTCAGGCTATTTGTGTGGAAGGAAATGAAGTCGCTTCCATGGCAGAAGAGCCCCCGCCGCAGCAACCTTCGTCCCAAAGCTGCTGGCTGACCTTCTGGCCAGGATCCCTCCTACCTCAGCGTGGAAGGCCCGGCCTCGTGGAGAAGTGTAGGTTCTGAAGAAAGACCTGGCACCTGGGTTCTGCTGCTACACTTGCCTTATCTCGTGGCCCTTGTGGCTCTAGCTTTCCCAGAAACCTCAAGGGCTAAGTGCCTGTGCTTGCTCAGAGGCCGCACGCCATTCCCCATTTCTAGCCTCAGGCCCTCCCGCTAGCTGCCTCCTCTAGGGACCCCCTCCCCCCAACACACACACACACACACACACACACACACACACACGCACACTGGGGATGTGCCTTCTCACAGCAGCTCAACCACTGAGATGATTTAGGGACTGTGCCCAAACTCCTGCATCTCCAGCCTCTCAAGTTTTTGCTCTGATCCCTGGCACCCCCTGGAGCTGTTCCACCTTTGGAATCTTTCCCAGGTGGCAGGAGTGCCTAGCACAGGGGTAGTGACCTAAGTCTGCGCACTGGCGACCCTAGAAATCTGTTACAGAAAAGCATTTCATTGAGCAGTAAGGGACGCCACTGGGGACGGAAAGGGCTGGCAATAAAGGAGCATGTGAACCTCGGGGCGGGGTGCGTGCTGCTTGACTCTCCATCCTGTTCTTGCTTCAGGGAGCAGGGCTTCCTGGGCCTCTCTCTCCTGCCTCCTGAGACCCCAGGCAGGAGGCTCTTTAGGAAGCCACAGATTGCTGCTTTCAGTTTCAAAAAGCCCAGCTCCCCACTGGTTTGTGGTGGTGGCCGCTGACAATGGCTCAGGGCAGGAGCCCATGTGGTAGACTGCTAAGGCTTCTCTGCACCCTGTCTCTGCTCCTGCATCCTCCTCGGCTCGCAGAGTGCAGACTTCACTTTCTCCAGCTCACAAAGGGGCCCGTGAGGATTGAGCAGAGGAATGCCAGGTTTTCTTCCAGGCCAGCTTCCGCCCTGGGATGTTCAGGGCAGACTCTCATTTCAAACCTCACTTTCTGAGGCTCCTGGCTTATGGCCATTGAGTGTGCAGGGAGGCTCCTGGCTGAGGAAGCCTCAGACAGAACGACGCAGGTTCTAATCTGTGGCAGTGGGCAGTGGGGGGGAGGGGGGCGGGAGGGGTCACTGCAGGAAGAGGCATTCGCTGTCTTAGGCAGTTAAACCATTGCCCTGTCTTCAGAATGGTTCAGCCAGCAAGATTCTGTGGAGCCCGCCTCCTGGCACCATGCTACAATCGCCGGATTTTGGGTCTGGAGCAACCGAGATCTTCGTCCGACTCTTCTGGAGCGTGCTATCTCTCGGGAGCACATCTGGGGACTGGCTTCTCGGCTTCCGCCTTTGCTGGCGTGGCCAAAGGAGCACCCCCGTAGGCCCGGTAGCCACCAACCAGGCAGTATGTCTCCCCATGCCGGCCCAACTGCGTTTCTCCACACCCTTGGTTGAGGACATGGTAGTGACCAGGTTTAGGAGGAGAAATGGGAGCCACAGCTGCTGCAAAGAAAATCAGAACTGATCAGTCACTTCTGCTGTACACAGTCTCCTGCCAGAATTTCCCTCTCTCATGTCTCTCCCAGTTTCTGGCTGAAGACCTTTAATCTACTTGACATCCGAAACACAGACTTGGCCCATCACCTCTATGAGTCCCTAGAAAAGGGACACTGGCTGCAAAAGCAATTCCTAGAGCCTACGGCTGCATCAGGTGAGGTAGTCTCTTCACCGTTGCCAGGGAAAACAGTAGAATCCGAAAGAAATTGCAATCATGATCCTCTCCATCTCTGCCTTCCACAACAGAGAAAACATTTCTTGCAGTGTGTCACTTCTGAGGCTTTAATGGAAACGTCTTTCAAGTTTTGGAAAAAGATAATCTAATATAAATTGGTTAAGGACCCCTCCCACTTTGGCAACCCCTCTTGGGCCCCATTTATAATGCCTGTTACAACCACACTGAACTCTAGCCCTCTGATACTTTTATCTAGATTAGAACAAGGCCAAATACTGAGGCAGAGTGATCAGGAGACTCAGAACCGGGTTCTGGGTACCAAGTGTAGGCTTACATCCACCCAGCCTCCTGGGACACCATCTGCTCAGCCCTCCAGTCTCACTAGCACTTCATCACCCCCCTTGGTTCTTCTGGTATTCCCATGAATATGGCACCACCCTCTCCCCTAGTACTCAGCAGCTCAGTATGGGATGTGTCTGAGGGGACCGATATAGATGTGTACATGACAGCTCAGAGGTGCCTGGGTTTGAAGGTGCGGTTCAAGAGTGGCCCTCTTCCTCAAACTGCTCCGTTTACCATCTGCCAACAAAAATGCACTTGCCTTTTGCTAAGAGGCCAATCAGGAAAGGGTCTGAATGGAAGCATCCTGTAGCCCAAAGCAGAAGGCAACATTTATAAAGATCAGAAGCTTCCTGAACACTAGTTCAGGGATGACCTTTCACTTGTCCTCAGCAGTGAGCACTGTGGGACCCTGAAGGTGTCCCAGGTCACTGGTATTACTTACAGCTGGGAAAGTGCTGAGGTTTACGTAGTGGGCAAGCCCCACAGGAACATGTGGCAGCCAGGTGAGGCTGTGTGTACACCATGCCTCTTCTACAGATGCCCAGTCTCGGTGTACCTGCTGCACTGCCCAGCCAGGGAACAGAGCACAGGTTTGAGTAAATATAGACGATCCGGTCAGACATTCTCTCTCAGACAACCAAAGAGGTTGGTATCTGGTGGAGAACTGGTACGGAAGTTTCTCTGAGGGCAGCACATTTCCATAGTTACGCTGCCATGGAAACTGTGAGAAAGCCTGTGAGGTCATCACTACCCAGTGACGTCATAATAAGGACCCTGTGGCTTGCGGGTCAGGCTTCAGGAGGAGGGGCAGTTTTGTGGAGGAGAGCAGGGTGGAGGCAGAGGTACTCTGCCTGGCCCCTCACACCTGGGCTTCCCCACCCATGCCCTAGTCTAGTAGACACCCCACGTGGGGCGTGCAGGTGGGCTGGTACAGCCCCAGGGGCCCCAGGAGGGCAAGAGACACCCACATTCTG
Organism: Hyperoodon ampullatus; assembly: GCF_949752795.1. NCBI lineage: Eukaryota > Metazoa > Chordata > Mammalia > Artiodactyla > Ziphiidae > Hyperoodon > Hyperoodon ampullatus. The sequence continues at coordinate 229,477 of NC_136921.1, forward strand.
AAATTGGCTTGAGAGGCAAGATTAACGTTAAGAGACAGCTAGGTTGTATGGCACTGACCCTAAGAGGCAGAGAATTGTGTGGACTGGGGAATCGGGGAAGGCTCCTTGGCAGTGGGCCTGAAGGACAAGTGAGATTTGGACCCATGGGGAAGAGAGGGAAGACATTCCAGTTTGGAAGAATATAAGCAAAGACACACTCTTCTCGACCTTGTCCTGCCCCAAATATAAATTCATAGAACCCTCACATTTTTACACCTGAGGGCTTAGAAAAACCAAGATGTTAAGGAGCCTACCCAGTGTTACACAGCTAGTGGAGAGGGGTTCTGCTCAATGGTTACGTTCATGTCGGGGCTCCGGATTTACAGCTGATAGGAATGTGAGGACAAGCTCATGCCGTTTCAAACATTTCCAAGTGATACTGAGAGAGATGTTAAAGGTGCAAAATGAGGGTGCTGAATGACCTCACAAAGTGGGAATGGTGGGCCCATTTTCATATGAAATTCAAAACAAATTCATGACAAAAGGACACAATACAAAATGACAACGTAATCATTCCACTCCCCTCTCCCCTAGAAGTAAAAATCATTACAATCCTCTTTCTCTCCACCATGAAAGGATAAGATAAAGGCTCAGCAGCAGCCCCCGTGAAAATCATGGTCAACACTGTGAAGAGGGGTTAGTAAGACAACTTGGTCCGACTCAGAGAAGGAAAGAGACAACTCTGCCCTTAGGCTGATCAGGCCCACAGGAAGGAACCACATTTGGGGCAGCTTTTGATAGTGTGGCAATGAGAGAGAACCTTCTTTAGGAGGGGACTCCCTGTTGCCGACCTTGAAAAAGCAAAGATGGGACCTTCGTTTACTGGGGCTGTTGCAGAGGGGATGTGCCCATGAGATGTAGAGACTGCTTGGACTACCCTTTTAGAGGTTGGGCCACCCTGGTTGAGAACCACAGCACCTTCTATCCCTAAACTGCTTGAATCTGGGTGCCCGTTAGGACAGACGAAGTCAGGCCTCATTGGAGCAGACTGCCTTTGGGAGTGGTAGAAGGTAAATGTGAAGGGGAATGCTCTGGCGGAGGTTTGTCACGGCAGGTGGGCCAGCATGAGACCATTCAGAATCTCCAAGGCTCCAGAGATTACCTGGCTGGGAGCATCCCTCTGATGTGGTGTGGGGACTCCTACCTTAACAGGACCTGGCTGGGCATCCGGGGGAGGCAGAATAAACGGTTTATGAACTTAAGAGAGCGAGCGAATCACCTGGGGGGCTCCTCCAAACCACTTAAAAGGCCTTGCACCTGGAGTCTTGAGCCAACCCTCAGAAAACTTATCTAGACCTGGAGTAGGGCTCAGGAAGCTGCACTTTTCATAAGCTTCCTGGGCAGTCCCACCACAGTGGTCCATGGATAGAGAGACCAAATTATTGTGTATTCTCGGTTGCTTTTGGGAGTCAAAGTGGGCAATATTAAAAACTGCAGCAGGCATATGTATAAACGGGATATTCAAGGCAAGCAGAGGTGTATAGTTATTCTATGCATGAATCAGATTTGAGAAAAGCTAGCCTGGTGGTTAAAGAACACAACCCTGAAGACAGACAAACCAGATTCTTTCCTACTGACTTGTGTGATTTTGACCAAGTTCTTTTATCCTTCTGACTGTTTCTTCATATGGAATAGAGCTATGACTGTACATTTAGCACAATATTCTCTTTCGGCAAAGGTTGCTCTGGGTCCATCTGTGTTCTCTGCAACTTAACCCTTTCCAGTGCGCAAGCATTTTTAAGTTGTTTGGTGAAGTATTACATTTGACTTTCAACAGTTCATTACTTTGGGCAAAGCTTATATAATGCTGCAGAGACTAGAACTTATGCAGAGATAGTGAGAGGATGTTATAAGCTTATTCTGCTGGTTTATAAAAAAGTTTAACCTTTTCTTCTCTTCCTCCACCTGCCACCAAGAGATGAGAAAGAAGGCAGAGCCTGGAAATGCACACCAAGCAATATTTCTGTGTCAGTTTGCCTTTTATTCCTCTGCCAGTACTTCCCAGAGAGATTTCACCAAAAGTGCCTAAGCTTGCCATGGCCATTGTTGTGAAGAAAATTTCTCTTTATTGCGAAACAAAATTTAAACTAAAACATCAATTGAAAGAGCCTTCGTCCTAAGTGTGGTAGTTTGGAGTGTGAATCTTCTCAGGGTCTACTGAATTCTGCCCCAGTGGACACTGTTATTAAGGGGCACCCATAGAAACATGGCTTATTGTTAGAAACCATGACATAATACAGAGCCAAGATCGACATTATTCTTTACATGAAAGACTACAGAGAACCAAGCTCAGTAGTTCACCCTCAAGTGTTGGCCAGCAACTTACCTTTTGAAGCCAGACAGCAGCCCGGGTCTTCAGAAGGTGACTAGGCAGCCCAGAGCACCCTACTGACAAGTGTGCTCACCCATCCAGCACAGAGGGAAAGGTCCCTGTTATGGCATCATATATAAGCCTGCTGCAATAAGGTTTGCTGGTGCAAAGGCTCTCTCACTGAGGACCCCAGTCCTGGAAGGCTTCTCCTCTGGCGAGCTGCCAGTTCAATCTTCTGAGCCAGGCTCATGTCCCAGGGATGGGTCACAAAGCTGATGACAGTGCCTGGCACCTCGATCCCCACCCGGCCCACCCTCCCTGCTCTGTGGATGTAGTCTTGCAGGGTGAGAGGGAAATCATAATTGATGACTAGCTCCACCTGGGTGCTGTCCAGGCCCTGAGAGGCGATGTCTGTGCAGAGAAGAATGTCTCCGGAGCCCTTCTGGAAGGACTGGAAGATGCCTGCTCTCATTGAGGCTGGGATTTGTCCCTGCAGTCTTAAGTGTTGGATTTTGTGGTCATCCAGAATATATACCCCAGCCAGTTCACAGTGCTGTAGCAATTACAGAACACCAGAACAGTTCCTGCGGCGCCAGTCCTATATGCTCTGTCATGCTGCCTAAGGATCTGTACCAACCCAGTCACCTTCTCTGTTCCCTTCGGCCTCATGAATGTCTGTCTGACATGAGGCATGATGCAGTGGAGCTTGTCACTGGTAACGGGGGTTAGAGAGTCTAAGCTGGCAACTTTACTCAGCAGCTGGCCTACACCTTCGGGAAATGTGGCACCCACCAGCACTAACTGAGCTTTGGGATTGAAGGGGTCTTTTAAGTCAGCTGGGCCTTCTGCTATATGGCTCCCCTCCAAGATGTAATCCACCAGTTCCAGGAAGATTTCATTCAACAGCGTGTCTGCATCATCCAACACCAAGAAAGAGAGCTGCTCCAGGCTGATCAGTTGAGTTTTCAGGGTCTTCCACAGAGCCCCCGGAGTGGCCACCAGAATATCTGCTGGAGGTTGTTTGGACAGTTGCAGCCTGATCCTCCTCATGCCATGGCCTCCCCCTAACTCCCGCACCTGGAGGTCCAAGGAGCTGCCCAAGGCCTGGGCCACGGCACGCACCAGTTCGGCTAATTCTAGAGAAGGCACAAGAACCAGGCCTCGAGGAGCAGGGATACGACAGGGGTCCAGGCTTGGCTGGCCCAACAGCCGCTGAAGGAGAGGTAGCATGTAGCTGAGAGTTTTGCCACTGCCGGTTTCTGCGGCGCAGAGAATGTGGCGGCCGCGAAGTGGGGGAATGGTACTCGACTGCACGTTTGTGGGCTGAACAACTTCGGGAGCAGCCTCTTGTAGTGCGCTCAGAACGGGGAGCTCCAGACACACTTCAGTGCAGCTGCCCTTGGGCGAAAGGTTCCGAGGCGCTGGAGCCTCATGTTGCGTGCACTCGATGGAGAAATGGTCCGCGTGGGTGCGCCGATTCCTCCAGCCGCGCAAAGAGAGTGGCGCGGGTTCCAAGAGCCCAGCGTGAGGTGAGCCGGCTGGTTCAACTCGGGTCGCCGCGCTGACATCAGCGGCAGCCCAGGACGCGCCAGCATCGGCCGCGGGGGGGGTACGCCGGCCGCTATGCCGCTCTTCCTGACGCCGCTGTAGAGCCCGTGGGATGCGCACCACGGGCAGCGGCTCGTTGGGACCGCGGACCGTCAGGTCCCGGCGAGACGCCAGAAGCAACCGAGCCGCGAGCGACAACAACCGCAGCCGCCGTGCGAGAGCCATACACCCCTTGTTGCGGGAGAGGCGCACGACAGTGACGTCACAGGCGCGCCAAGGCCTCGCGGACGGTGGCTGGCGCGGCTCAGTAAGGCCCGCGGAATCGGCGAACTGTGTGGAAGGAGCGGGATCTGTAGAGCTCAGCAGCGGCGAGGTCTGTAGGTCCAAACCGGGGATGGTGACTCCAGACCCCGGCCAACCTTGGGGAAGGGTGCGCGACGGAGGCAGGACCGGGGTCCGGCGATACGCGGCGATGGGGCCCTGGCATTACGAACCAGGAGGGCGGAGGGCTTCTGGCGACCCGATGTCCGATCCCTGCCGTGCTCTTTTGTCGCCCTCACAGCTCCTGTCATGGCTTGGCCAGTTCGGGTCTCCCCCTGTGACTTATGATGAGGGTGCGGCGATGTTTTCCCAGATATGGTCCCCGTGTAAGGTCTTTGAATACAAGTATTTATTGAGAGTCTGAGTGAATGGTCAGGCCTGGGGGCCGAGACCAGGAGTCCGGAGTCGTAGGTCCAGGCTCACCCTTCCCTTAGAGCTCCCCAGAGAGCTGAGGGCCCCGAGGGCAAGCTGATGGCTTTCAGCGTATCTTCTCTTCAGTCAAGAGAACTCATCTCTTGGTACTTTTCCCCTTTCTTTTCAGCTGAGGTTCATTCTCCCCTCCCTTGTCACCCTTTCCAAATTCTCATCCTGAACCCACTGCTTTTTTGGGTAGTTCACCTCCAACGGCTTTCCAGTCAGATACCTCAATTCCGTAAATAGCAGAGAGGAGGGTCCTGCTACAGGTTTCTGTCTTGTCTCACAAAGCCAAGGTCAGGCAGAATATTTTACTTTAATTCAGTTGATCAGGTTGCCAAAAAGCCTTAGACAACAGGTCTTCCTGAACGATTCCCGAAAATGGGTGTCCGATCATTTCTAATTTCCAGTGTCTTGGGTAGGAGATAAGGTAAACATGGATTAATCACCTGGGAGGTTCTTAACATCTGGTGAAAGGGTTTTACTTTCATCAGATACCGTTATAGAGATAAATACTATCAAATTTCAAATAGCATTTTGATACACGATAGACGTTCTGGAGAGTTGAATGCTAAGCCAGCAGAGGAGAGGGTTTTGAGTCCTCATGGGTGAACAGAGTCATTGGATAGAGCAGTGGCTCCTGAGTGAGGGTGATTTTGCCCTCACCCGTCCTCCAGAACGTTTGACAATGGCTGGAGACATTTTTCTTTGTCACATCCGGGGTGTGGGGGGGCGGTGCTGCAGACATCTAGTGGGTAGTGGCCAGGATGCTACTACATACTGTACAAGGCATAGGACAGCCCTCCCCACCACCCCAAAAGAATTATCTGGCCCAAAATGTCAATAGTGTGCTATGGAGAAACCTTGGATAGAGGCTGAGGACTGAAGAGAGGCTGAGGTTGGCACATGTACCCTCACTTCAGGTTGTCAGTCACATTTGCCAGACCCTTGTGTGGCCCTGCCCCTTTCCCAGAATCTGTAGCAGGCACACTGATGCCATTGCTTGTCATGGCCTTGGGATGAGAAAACCTTGGGGGCTCCTCAAAGTCATAAACACAGGAAGGAAGGAGTGATTTAGGAGGGTGACGTGGGAGAAGAGAGCTTTAGGCAGAACAAAATTGTCCTCATGTGTTTGGGAAATGTGCCAGATGGAAAAGAGATGAGGTGTGCCATGGGGTGTACCATTGCAGAAGGCAGACTGGGACTGATGCGTGACAGGGAGTCAGATTCTGAATTTGATATAGACTGCTGTAGCAACTGGAAGTGCCTAGATCTGTCTAGAGAGTGCTGGGTTTTCTGTCACTGCAAAGTTCATGTATAGGCTGATGACCACTGATTGGTGATATGATAGAGGGGAGTTGATATAAAGGATGCTCTAAGATATTGTGATTCTACACTACTTTTATGATTCTTTCCCAGAACTCGGAGCTCCTCGTTCGATAGCTGAAGTGCTCGTTGGATGTCTGCTCTGACATGTTTCATCCATTTACATGTGCCACTCATTTTTCAGGTACAAAACAAAGAATCGCTTTGCACAAAGCCAGAAGGGCTACACTGAAAGAATGATCAGAAAAGAATAATACATAGGTATGTATTTGCATTGACTTTCTCCAAATATTTGAGACAGGGTAGCTGGTTAGTGGCTGCTTTCTCGTGCTCGAGCTCTTACAACGTGATCTCCTCAGAATGTCATAGTGATAGGAGCCTGACTGAGCCTGTCTCTGCCCGTGGACCCTAGTTTCTTCTTGTCATTGCTTTAGGTACTGTGTAAGGCCCCTCTGTTTTCCTCCCACTCACAGCAGACACTGAGTAACCTCTAGTTGTGACTGAGATGCATATTTCACAGTATAGTAGTTTAGAAATGAGAAAGGTTTACTTATTGTGGAAACAAATGTAGGCTCCTGGGAGTGTTAGTGTCACTTGGTAATGTTTTTCCCAGGGCTGCCATGGTAACTGACTTTGCCTGGTTACTCCCTACGTTTTCCATTCGATGCAGCAGGCCCACCGCTAGCCCTCTCACCTGAGAAGTCCAGAATCGGGAAGACACAGGCTGTATCAGTTGCACCTACGGCCTTATTCACAATAGCCAAGATGGTGAAGCAACCAAAATGTCCATCAACAGGTGAATGGATAAAGAAGAAGAGGTCCATGTACACAATGGAATATTCACCATGGAGAACAATGAATTACTGCACTTTGAGGCACCACTGATGAGCCTAGAGATAATCATGGAACATGAGGTAAGTTGGAAATCAAAAGACCTATATCCTATGATATTACTTATAGGCGTTATCTAATAACTGACCCACAGGAAAATATTTCCACAGAGAAAGACACTCACAGATGTAGGAAAAAACTATACTTATCTAAAAGGAAAGGTGGGAGGAATGGATAAATTAAGATCAGTGTTACATATACCAACACATATTATATATATGTGTCACAAAGACCGACCATATAGCAAGGGAGGTCTACAGAACACTGTGTAATATTTTGCATGGTAAGAGGATCTGTATATGAATAGACATATATAATGTACAAATGAGCCAGATTGTTTACAGCTAGGGCAAACAATATTCTAATCATTACACCGATTAGAAAAATTAAGACAACCAACAAGAAGTAATGAGACATAAACGTATGGGGGTTTCTCCTGGCACATTCCATTCTAATTTACAACTTAGGAACACGACTTCCAGAAAGGCTCTCCTGCCCTAGTACCCAGATTGGGGAATGGAGAAATGCTGCCTCCTTGTGACCGTTTCACACAACAGCAGCTTTAAACCCACTGCTAATGGTCACTAACTATTCACCAAATGTGCAGTTCTGTAATGGCACCTGTCCACCAAAAAATTCCTGGGGTCGAAAACCGAATAAGAAATTCAAAAGAGGGCAACCTTCCAGGAAGACAATTTCAAGAGGTGTATCGTATGCACACTTTTTTCTCCTTTTTTTTAAAACAGAAACAAAAACGGCTTGGAAAAATGCTGAATTTTAGGTATTTGTAAAGACACGCAAACCCAAATTACAAAAACCTATCAGCTAAAAAAAAAAAAAAAAAAAAAAAAAAAACCTATCAGCTCACAGCAGTCAGAATGGCCATTAGCAAAAATGCTGCAAGCAATAAATGCTGAAGCGATTGTGGAGAAGTGTGTACCCTCCGTTCTAAGGGGGACGTGGTAAGGGCCACTAATGAAAACACAATGGAGGTGCTTTGAAAAGGGAAACATTGCGCTACCAGGCAATCAGTCATACCCACTGCTGGACCTGTCACCTGAGAAAATGAGAATCAAAACCTCACAGACTGGCAATTCTGCACTCCAGCAATACTTACCATAGCCAACACTTGGAAGCAACGAAAATGTCCATCAACAGAGGAGTGCACCAAGAAGCAGTGGTCCATGTACACAATGGAATATTACTCCAATAAAAAGTATAAATTAAATTTAAAAACAAACATAAGTAAGGAGACGTAAGCATTTGGGGGTTTATCTGGGCACATTCCTCTCTAATTTATAACCGAGGAACACCACTGGCAGGAAGGTCTGTTTCCCTAGTACCAGCGTGGGGAACTTAGAAAGGCTGCCACCCTCTGGCCGTTACCTGCAAAAGCAGCTTTAAAGCCTGTGCTAATGGTCACTTCATGTGAACAAGTACTGCAGGGCTGTAAATGAAACCTGCCCTCAAAATGTCTTGAGGGAGGTAATGGCCAAAAAATTTCAAAATGTGACACATACTTTAAGAAAACACTTTGAAGAGCTAAGCTGTAATCACAGTTTGAAAAATAAGAAGGACATGCCTTAAAGCTTAATGCCAAGGGATTATGAGACACGCGGAAATTCAACCACAAAGAGGTATCAGTTCACACCCCTCAGAATAACCTTCAGCACGAAACCCATAATCAATAAATGCTGGGGCTTCCCTGGTGGTGCAGTGGTTGAGAGTCCACCTGCGATGCAGGGGACGTGGGTTCGTACTCCGTTTTGGGAAGATCCCACATGCTGCGGGTGCCTGTGCTCCGCAACGGGAGAGGCCACAACAGTGAGAGGCCCGCGTACTGCAAAACAAACAAACAAAAATAAACAAACAAATAAATAAATGCTGAAGGTGTTGTGGAGAAATGCATACCCTCAACTTTCAGTGGGATGTACCCTGGAAAGAGCCACTAATGAGAACAGAATGGAGATACCTTTAAAAGGTAAACATTGAGCTACAATATAAACCAGCAGGCCCATTCCTGGACCTATAAGCAAAGAAGACAGAATTGGAAAGGCACAGGAAGGCAAATGTGCACTGCACAGTATTACAATAGCCAAGATATGGAAGTAACCAAAAAGTCCGGCAACAGATGGGTGGACAAAGAAGAACTGCTACATGTAGAGATGGAATATTAGCTGGGGAAACAATGCCACTTGCAGCACCATCGATGAGTCTAGAAGTAATCACCCGAGTTGTGGTAAGTGAGAAAGCAAAAGACACATATCCTATCATATCACTTATAGGTGTGAGCTAAAAGTTGATACCAATGAAGATATTTCCACAGAGAAAGGCAATTACAGATTCATTAAACCAACTTAGGGTCCACCATAAGGAAAGGTGTTGAGGATTGGATACATTACATTATTGGGGTTAACAGAGATATACAAACGCATGTGAAATATATAATCACCAAAGACCTATGGCATACCAAGAGAAGACTACTCAACATTGTGTCATAACCTACATGGGAAAAGGATCTGAAGAAGACTACATATATGTATATGTGCAAAACATCCCCATCTTGCACACCTAGAACAAAGAAAACATTGTAATCAAATTGGCTGTGATCAAAAATAATAATTAAATTAAAAAACGAACAGGATGGAATGAGACGTAATCTTAAGGGGATTTTCCTGGCACTTTCCGTTCTAATTTACAACCTACAGCACAACTTCCATTATGGCTGTCTTGCCCTAGTAACCAGATTTGGTATGGAGAAATGCTTCTGTCTTCTGGCCGTTTCACACAGCAGCAGCTTTGAACCCAGCGCTAGTGGTCACTTAATATTCAAAATAATTGCAGGCCTGTAATAGACACCTACCATCAAAGAAAAAAATCCTGGGGTCGTAAATCGACCAGAAAATTCAAAAGACGTCAACATTTCAAAAACAGAATCAAGAGGCATATTTTAAGCACATTTTGTGTTTTCTTGCTTTTTTTTTTTTCTTTAAAAAAGGAATGGGAATGCTCAACGTCAGCAATTAATAAAGACTGCAAATCCAATCTACAGAAACATTTACCACACAGCCATCAGAATGATCACCAGGAGAATAGTGTACAAAGGTATAAATGCTGAAAAGGTTTTAGAGAACTATGTACCCTCTAGCCGCTGCGGGTAGATAAACTGGTAAGAGACAGTAGGGAGAAGCGAGTGGCGGTGCGTTTAAAGGTAAAAATTGAGCTGCCATGTGATCTGGTAGGTCCTTTCATGCGCCTACCACCTGAGCAGACCAGAATGAAAATGATACCGGCTGGCAATCCTGCACTGCAGGAATGTTTACCATCGCCAAGACTTGGAAGGACCCAAAATGTCCATCAACAGAAAAATGTACAAGGAAGAAGTGGTCCATGTACATAATGGAATATTAGCCATGGAATAGAATAAAAGTGTGCCGTGTGCACCACCATAGAAGGACCTAATAAAGATCATCACCCAACTTGAAGTATGAAAAAAAATGGAAAGACAGACATCCTATGACATCACTTATAGGTGTTAGCTAAAAATTGATACCCACGAACTTATTTCCAAGAGAAGGAAAAGCATGGATTAAGAAAATAAAAGTACGTTTAACCTGATGGAAAGTTGTAAGGAATGGATGAATTAGGATATGGGGGTTAAGAGACATGTACTAATACATATGAAATATTTAATCACAAAATACCTATGGAATACCAAGAAAGGTCTACTCAACACTCTGTAATAACCTACACAGGAAGGGCTCCAAAGATGAGTAGACAGATACATTGATATAATGAACCAGATTCTGTACACCTAGGAGAAACGAAATATTTTTTATCGAATTTGCTCTGATAATTAATAAAAACTGAATTTAAAAACAATCAAGAAGAAAGGAGATATAAGCTCTTGGGGGTTTTCCCTGGCACATTCTACTCTAATCTGCAGCCTACTAACACGATTTCCTGGAAGGCTGTACTGCCCAAAAACAGAGTGGGAAATGTACAAATGCTGCCGGCTTGTGGACGTTTCCCACAAGCGCGGCTTTAAGCCCACAGCTAATGGTCACTTAACATTCACAAGGACTCAGCGCTGTAAAGGACACCTGCCCTAAAAAAATTGTGCTGCGGAAGGGAATGGACAAAAAATTTCAGAACAGGCAAATGTTTCAAGAATATATTAAGACGTAAGTTTGACTCACTCTCTTTTAAAAAAAAAAAAGGAAAATGAATAAAAGCTCAACCTCAGGAATTATTAGATTCACGCAACTCTAATCTACAAAAAGTTTACAACTCACACCTGTCCACTGACGATCAGCAAAAAGTCTACAAACAGTAAACACTGAAGGAGTTTTAGAGAACTGTGTACCCTCTAGCTGCTGGTGAGATGTAAAGTGGTAACAGCCAATAATGAGAACAGAAAGGAGCTGCGTTAGCAAAGTAAAAATTGAGGTACCATTCGACGCAGCAGGCCCACCTGAGAAGTCCAGAATCGGGAAGACACAGGCTGCAACAGCTGCACTGCGGCCTTATTCACAATAGCCAAGATGGTGAAGCAACCAAAATGTCCATCAACAGGTGAATGGATAATGAAGTAGAGGTCCATGTACACAATGGATCGTTCCCCATTTAAAAGAATGAAACACTGCTCTTTGAGGCACCACAAATGAGCTTAGAGATAATCATGGAACATGAGGTAATTTGCAAAGCAAAAGACCTATATCCTATGATATTACTTATAGGTGTTATCTAATAGCTGACCCAAATATACATATTTCCACAGAGAAAGACAATAACAAATGTAGGAAAAAAATATACTTATCTAAAAGGAAAGGTGGGAGGAATGGATAAATGAAGATCAGTGTTATGTATACCAATACATATTATATACCTGTGTCAAAAAGACCGACCATATAGCAAGGAAGGTCTACAGAACACTGTGTAATATTTTGCATGGGAAGAGGATCTGTATATGAATAGACATATAAAATGTACAAATGAACCAGATTGTGTACACCTAGGACAAACAATATTCTAATCATTACACCGATTACAAAAATTAAGACAACCAACAAGAAGTAATGAGACATAAATTATGGGGGTTTCTCCTGGCACATTCCATTCTAATTTACAACCTAGGAACACGACTTCCAGAAAGGCTCTGCTGCCCTACTACCCAGATTGGGGAATGGAGAAATGCTGCCTCCTAGTGGCCGTTTCACACAACAGCAGCTTTAAACCCACTGCTAATGGTCACTAACTATTCACCAATCTTGCAGTTCTGTAATGACACCTGTCCACCAAAATAATCCTGGGGTCGAAAATTGAATAAGAAATTGAAAAGAGGGCAACCTTCCAAGAGGACAATTTGAAAAGGTTTACTGTATGCATACTTTTTTCTCCTTTTTTTAAAAACACAAAAAAAGCTTGGAAAAATTATGAGTTTTAGGAATTTATAAAGACATGCAAACCCAAATTACAAAAACCTATCAGCTCACAGCAGTCAGAATGGCCATTAGCAAAAATGCTGCAAGCAATAAATGCTGAAGCGATTGTGGAGAAGTGCGTACCCTCCATTCTAAAGGGGACGTGGTAAGAGCCACTAATGAAAACACAATGGAGGTGCTTTGAAAAGGGAAACATTGCGCTACCAGGCAATCAGTCATACCCACTGCTGGACCTGTCACCTGAGAAAATGAGAATCAAAACCTCACAGACTGGCAATTCTGCACTCCAGCAATACTTACCATAGCCAACATTTGGAAGCAACGAAAATGTCCATCAACAGAGGAGTGCACCAAGAAGCAGTGGTCCATGTACACAATAGAATATTACTCCAATAAAAAGTATAATTTAAATTTAAAATGAAATATAAGTAAGGAGACAGAAGCATTTGGGGGTTTATCTGGGCACATTCCTCTCTAATTTATAACCGAGGAACACCAGTGGCAGGAAAGTCTGTTTCCCTAGTACCAGCATGGGGAACGTAGAAAGGCTGCCACACTCTGGCCGTTACCTGCAAAAGCAGCTTAAAACCTGTGCTAATGGTCACTTCATGTGAACAAGTACTGCATGGCTGTAAATGAGACCTGCCCACAAAATGCCTTGAGGGAGGTAATGGCCAATAAATTTCAAAATGTGACACATACTTTAAGAAAACACTTTGAAGAGCTAAGCTGTAATCACAGTTTGAAAAATAAAATGGACATGCCTTAAAGCTTAATTTCAACGGATTATGAGACACACGCAAATTCAGCTACAAAGAGGTTTCAGCTGGTACACCTCAGAATAACCATCAGCAAGAAACCTATAAACAATAAATGCTGAAGTGTTTGTGGCGAAATGCATAACCTCAACTTTCAGTTGGACGTACCCTTGAAAGATCCACTAATGAGAACAGAATGGAGGTGCCTTTATAAGGTAAACATTTTGCTACCATATGATTCAGCAGGCCCACCCCTGGGCCTATAACCTAAGAAGACAGAATTGGAAAGACACAGGCAGGCATATGTGCATTGCTGCAGCATTACAATAGCCAAGGCATGGAAGCAACCAAAAAGTCCATCAACAGATGAGTGGAAAAAGACTAACTGGTACATGTACAGACGGAATATTAGCCAAGGAAAAAAAGGACACTGCCATTTGCAGCACCGTAGATGAGTCTAGAGGTAATCACACAACATGAAGTAAATCAGAAAGGGAAATACACATATCGTATGATATCACTTATAGGTGTTACCTATAAATTGATACCAGTGAAGATATCTCCACAGAGTAGGGCAATCACAGATTCATTAAACAAACTTACGTTTCACCAATGGAAATTTGTGTGGATTGGATACATTAGGATATTGGGGTTAACAGACGTATACAAACACAGGTGAAATATATAATCACCAAAGACCTACAGAATACCAAGAGAAGACTACTCAACATTCTGTCGTAACGTACATGGGAAACGATCCCAGGAAGAATACACATATGTTTATGTGTACAAGAACGACATCTTGCACACCTAGAACAAGCCAAATATTGAAATCAAACTTGCTGTGATAAAAAATAAAAATTATATTTAAAAAACGAACAAGAAGTTGTGAGTCAAACTTAAGGAGCTTTCTCCTGGGATATTCCATTCTAAATTACAACCTGGAACACGACTTCCATTGAGGCTCTGTTGCCCTAGTAACCGGATTTTGTAAAGGAGAGCTGCTGCCACCTTGTGGCCGTTTCACACAACAGCAGCTTTAATCCCAGCGCTAATGGTCTTCAAAATAAGTGCAGGCCTGTAAATCGCACCTGCCCTGAAAACAAATCCTGGGGTCGTATATCGAACAAAAAATTCAAAAGACGTCCACATTTCAAAACGACAGTTTCAAGAGGCATATTTTACGCACATTTGTGTTCTGTTTCTTTTTCTTTCTTTGTTAAAAAAACAGGAATGGAAAAAGGCTGAACATCAGGAATTAATAAAGCCATGCAAATCCAGTGTACAAAAACTTTCACCTCACAGCCTTCAGGATGATCATCAGCAAAAAAAAAGTCTACAAAGAATAAATGCTGAAGGGGTTTTAGAGAACTGTGTACCCTTTAGCTGCTGGTGGGATGTAACCTGGTAACAGCCAGTAGTGAGAACAGAATGGAGGTCCGTTTAAGGGTAAAAATGGAGCTACCATGTGATCTGGTAGGCCCACTAATGGGCCTATCACATGAGTAGACCAGAATCAAAAAGACACAGGCTGGCAATCCTGCACTGCAGCAACATGTACCATAGCCAAGACCTGGAAGAAACCAAAATGTCCATCAACAGAAAAATGCACCAAGAAGAAGTCATCCATGTACACAATGGAATATTAGCCATGAAAAAGCATGGAACAGTGCCGTTGGCACCACCATAGAAGGATCTACAGATAATCACCCAACTTGAAGTAAGAAAGAAACTGAAAGACAGACATCCTATGACATCACTTATAGGTGTTACCTAAAAATTGATACCCATGAAATAATTTCCAAGAGAAGGACACACATAGATTCAGAAAACCAAATTATGTTTAACCAAATGGAAGGGTGTAAGGAATGTATGAATTAGGATATGGGGGTTAACAGACATGTACTAATACATATGAAGTATATAATCACACAATACCTATGGAATACGAAGAGAGGTCTACTCAACACTCTATAATATACACGGGAAAGGATCCAAAGAGGAATAGACAGATACGTTGATAGGATGAATCAGAAACTGTACACCTTGGAGAATCTACATTTTTATCAAATTTGCTCTGATAATTAATAAAAATTAAATTTAAAAAGCAAACAATTTAGGATATATATGCTCTTGGGGCTTTGCGCTGGCACATTCCACTCTAATTTGCTGCTTACTAACACAATTTCCAGGAAAGCTCTGTTGCCCAAAAACCCAGAGTTGGAAATGTAGAAATGCTGCCGCCTTGTGGCCGTTTCCCACAAGAGCGGCTTTAAACCCACAGCTAATGGTCACTTAACATTCAGAAGGACTCAGGGCTGTAAAGGACACCTGCCCTAAACAACTGTGCGGAGGTAGGGAATGGCCAAAAAAATTCAAAACTGCAAATTTTTCAAGAAAATAATATGAAGAGGTTAATTTGGCTCACTCTCTTTTAAAAAAAGGAAAATGGATAAAAGCTCAACCTCGGTAATTATTAGACTCATACAAATCTAATCTACAAAAAGGTTTCAACTCACACCAGTCAACTGGCCATCAGCAAAAAGACTACAAACAATAAATATTGAAGGGGTTTTGGTTTTAGAGAACATTGTACCCTCTAGCTTCTGGTGAGATGTAAAGTGGTAACAGCCAATAATGAGAACAGAAGGGAGCTGCAATTAAAATAAAAATTGAGGTACCATTCAATCCAGCAGTCACACCAGTGGGCCTCTCACCTGAGACCTGAATCGAGAAGACCCGGGCTGCAAAATCTGCACTGCAGCCTTATTCACAATAGCCAAGACAGTGAAGCAACCAAAAGGTCCATCAACAGATGAACAGATAAAGAAGAAGTGGTCTATTTATACAACAGAATATTAGCCATGGAAAACAATGAAACACTGCTATTTGAGGCACCATAGATGAGCTTGGAGATAATCACAGAACATGAGGTAAGTCAGAAAGCAAAAACCTATATCCTATGATATCACTTATAGGTGTTAACTAATAACTAACACAAATGAACATATTTCCACAGAGAAAGACACTCACAGACTTAGAAGTATGCTTATCTAAAAGGATAGGTGGGGTGAATGGAAAAATTAAGATTAGGGTTACCATACGTGTACAAATACCTATTAAATACATAAATCAAAAGACCGACCATATAGCAAGTGAGGTCTATGGAACTGTGGAGACGTCCCAATCACCTGACTGCCCTCCGACCTGCCGTGAATTGGAGACTGAGAACAGGCACGCCTCTCTCCTTCTCCATTCACTCAGGGACAGACTGGGGGTCATGGGAACCTCAGAATCGAAGCCAGATTCTAAGACACCCCTGGGGTGTCTCCTAGCCAATTTTACAGCCCTCGGTTTCTCCCAAGTTCTCCGTTGCCGACGGCTTATTTTCTATTCCACTGCGGCCAGGCCACAATATCCTCTAGACAATCAATCCAAATGGCCTCCTGAAGGGACTTTCAATTTTAACATCCTCCGTGATCTAGATAATTACTGCCGCAGGATGGGCAAATGATCCGAGGTCCCCTAGGTTCAGGCCTTCTGGTATTTATGCTCCCGCCCCTCCCTCTACGTCGATTGTTCCACTTCCCAGATCTTTCTTGCCAAACAGACATCTCCTACATCCAAGCCCCTAATTTCCTTTGATGATGACTCCTCTCCACTAGGCGACCCACCCGAATCTTTCGCCTCTCCCCCCTCCAGAGCTCCTCTCCAGCCTCCACCCAACCCTGAAGCGGTCCCTCCTCATCCCGCAGCCGCTCTGGCCCATCCAACCGCTCCCCCGCCTCCCTCAACGGTTTCTCCTCCCTCGCCCCTTGCTTTGCCAATTAGTGCACATACACGCTCTCATGACTCCCAAGATCCAAATCTCCTCTGCCCTCTGAGGGAGATAGAAGGAGCGGAAGGATTAGTTAGAGTTCATGTTCCCTTTTCCCTCCAAGTTCTCTCTCAAATAGAAATGCGATTAGGCTCCTTTTCGGCCGACTCTTCCCGCTACATCAAATAATTTCGCTACCTCTCTCAAGCTTACGATCTAACCTGGTATGATATCTCTGTGATCCTATCTTCTACTCTGACCCCTGATGAGAGGGAAAGAATTCAAACTGCTGCCCGAAACCATGCAGATCAGGTTCACCTTACCGACAACTCCATGCCTGTCGGAGTGACTGCTGGACTTATCAGGATGGCCAAGATGGCCGTCATAAACACAAACTCATGATCCAGTGCCTCCTGGCTGGCATGCAGGCTGCTGCTCATAAGGCAGTCAATTTTGAAAAACTAAAAGAGATAATCCAAGAACCTAACGAAAATCCAGCTATCTTTCTCAATCGCCTTACAGCGGCCTTAACTTTCTACACCCAGCTGGATCCCGACACCCCGGCAGGGGCAGCGGTCCTAGCCACCCATTTTATCACCCAGTCAGCCCCGGACATCCGAAAGAAATTAAAACGGGCAGAAGCTGGCCCTCAAACCCCTATTCGAGATCTGGTAAAGATGGCCTTTAAAGTCTACAATGGCCGTGAGGATTTGGCAGGATCCAGCTGACAGGCTCGGATGCACCAGAAGGTGGCCCTCCAAACCCAAGCACTTGTAGCCACCCTAAGGCCGGCCATCTCCCGTGTATCACAGCATCCATGGGGTCCGCAAAAGGCAACCCCGCTGGGGGCCTGCTTCAAATGCAGAAAAGAAGGCCACTGGGCTCGCCAATGTCCCAATCCCCGACCTCCTTCTAAGCCCTGTCCCAGCTGCGGGTTAACGGGCCACTGGAAAAGTGACTGCCTTACGACTGGCCCTCCCTCAGCGTCTCCACGTGGGGGGCAGGCCGACCCAATGGCATTACCACTCGAACTGCTGGGATTGGCTGACGACTGACGGCACCCGGACTCGAAGACCCCCATCACCCTCACCGAGCCCAGGGTAACGCTACAGGTAGCGGGTAAGTCCATTTCATTTCTGGTGGACACGGGGGCTGCCTATTCGGTCCTGCCTACTTATTCCGAGCCAGTTTCTCCTTCCCAGATCTCGGTCATGGGTATTGATGGCAAACCATCCTTCCCACTCCAGACCGGTCCGCTCCCATGTCATATCGAAGGACTCCCTTTTACTCATTCCTTCTTAGTCATACCATCCTGCCCAGTCCCCTTGCTAGGCCGAGATGTCCTTTTCCACTTAGGGGCCTCCCTCGAGCTGGTTAGACTTGACCCTAAGGTCCCCTCCTCCCAACTCCTGCTTCCTCTTCTCGGCCTGTCTCTAGAATCCTCCCCCTCCAATCCCCCTCTTCCAATCACACTGAACCCAATCAATCCCCACGTCTGGGATACTTCTAAGCCCATAATAGCAACACACCATTCCCCCGTCCTCATCCGCCTAAAGGACCCCTCCAAATTTCCATCAAGGCCCCAATTTCCCATCTCTGAGACTCACCTTAGGGGCCTACGACCTATTATCACCAGACTCCTAAACCAGGGACTCCTTATTCTCACTGACTCTCCCTGAAACACCCCCATCCTGCCTATCTGCAAGGCCTCTGGGGATTATCGCCTAGTCCAGGACCTCCTACTAATCAATGAAGCCATAATTCCTCTCCACCCAGTAGTATCAAACCCATACACCTTGCTCTCCCATATCCCCCCATCCACAACCCACTATATGGTTCTGGATCTCAAAGATGCCTTTTTCACGATCCCCCTACATCCCGACTCCTATTTCCTCTTCACCTTTACCTGGAGGGATCCGGATACTCATACTTCCAGTCAGCTCACCTGGACAGTTCTTCCCCAGGGCTTCCGCGAGAGCCCTCACCTCTTCGGTCAGGCGCTGGCACGGGACCTCACTTCCTGCTCCCTTACCCCCAGCACACTCCTTCAATATGTACATGACCTCCTCCTTTGTAGCCCATCTCTCAGCCTCTCAAGACAACATACTGCAGACCTCCTCAATTACCTTGGCTCTCGCGGTTATCGGGTCTCCCCAGCCAAGGCTCAGTTATCTGTGTCTTCTGTAACCTACCTGGGGCTCCACCTTACCCCTACCACAAAGGGTCTAACAGCCGATCGCACCCGGATTATCCGTGAACTCCAGCCTCCGGAAACAGCGGAACAAATTCTCTCCTTTTTGGGCCTCACAGGATTTTTCCGACACTGGATCCCTAACTTTGCTCTCCTCGCTAAACCCTTATATCTAGACGCTAAGGAAACCCCTCAAGGACCCCTCACCTCTCCTTCCGCCGTTCAACAGGCCTTTCTCACCCTCCGTAACGCTCTGATATCTTCTCCTCCCCTTTCTCTGCCCAACCCAAACCGACCTTTTCACCTTTTTGTGGATGAACGGGCCGGAATAGCCACTAGACTCCTTGCCCAGCCTGTAGGGCCTTCCTACCGCCCCGTGGCTTACCTCTCCAAACAGCTAGACCCAACCATTCGGGGATGGCAACCATGCCTTCGGGCCCTAGCAGCAGCAGCCGAACTGACCAAACACTACAGATACTCAACCACACAGGAATAGGTAACATCTCCGACTGCTTTCTATGTGCCTCGCTTGGCCGTCCACCCTTGGCTGCTGTCCCACTCGACCAGCCCTTCAATTCTACTTCGTACACATCCCCAAACCCACCTTTTTCCCCGTTAAAAGTCCCCATATTCCTTGATTCAAAAAAATCTCACTATCTGTTACGGCAGCCGCCCAAATCTAGCTGATACTGGGTTTCTTTGCAACACATCCCTCACGGTAAACACATCAATTGAAGCACCACCAGGCATGTTTTTGTGGTGCAATGGTTCCCTCACAAAAGAGATCAATTCTTCCTCCCCCTTCCCATGTATCCCCGTTACTCTCGTCCCACAACTCACACTGTATAGCCAAGACGAATTTTCCTCGCTAATCACGCCGCCCTTTACCCGACAAAAAAGAGCTATCTTTCTTTCTCTGGTCGCAGGCATCTCTCTCGCCTCCTCCCTGGTCGCTGCAGGCCTCGGGGGGCGGGGGGGAGCTCTCACACATAGTGTTTCAACATCCCGCGACTTAGAACATAAACTCCAGCTAGCCATTGAAGGCTCCACCGCCTCCATCTCCCCTCTGCAGTGCCAAATCACCTCCATAGCCCGAGTCGCTCTCCAGAATCTACGAGCCCTGGATCTCCTGACGGTCGACAAAGGAGGTACCTGCCTCTTCCTACAGGAGGAATGCTGCTGTAAACACCCTCCATCGCTTAAGAGAAGAACTCCAACGCAAACACCAACAGTCCGCCTCCCCAATTCCCGATTGGTGGCGATCCACCCTCTATACCTGGCTAACACCAATCTGAGGCCCCTTAATTCTCATCTGTATCTTGCTCATGTTTGCCCCGTTTTCTTAGGTTCCTTCGCCGGCACATGGAGGAAGTCTCTCGGGTGGCCACAAACCAAATAAATGTTCCTCGGTCCTTACACCTTGCTTCCTACAGAAACCCCCACTGGTCTCTCCTAAGCCTCGGACCTCTGGTCGCCCGACTCCCCTTTCGACGCCCCCATGCAGCATGAAGTAGCCAGAGATCGGAACGCCGCCCCATTACACCAAAGATGTCGGGATGTAAGGCCAACTGGCCCGAGGCAGGGGAACGCAATCAGATTCACAGGTTGCATCAGACCGAAACTCTCCGGACCACCCAGTTGCAGAAACTGACCTGGAGACATTCCGGACCACCCAGTTCCAGGAACTGACCTGGGGGCTTTCCACCCGGCCCAGCCTTCCCGCCTTTCGAGGGACGGGACTAGCGGTCCCAAGACTGATGTAACCAGCACTAGATAGTGCCAGGACACCGGAAGAGACCACCAGATAAGGAATTCCCTGCGCCCTCCCAGATTCACCACACCCCTTTCCCTTCTTCACCTATAAAATCTTGCCCAGCCCTCGCCCGGGGGCGACTTCTCTGGCCCCTTTCTCTCGGACCAGTGAACCTCGCCCGGGAGCGCCCCCTAATAAAGCTCACTTGAAGCTTTCCTCTGTTTCGCGATGCCGTTTGTTAAGATCCGACCTTACACTTACACATCAAGGATGGCTCTGAGCTGAATTTCTGCAAAACAAGACTATCCCGTGCAAAGAACAACCCAGCAGAGCTTTGTATCCCATCAGCTACAGAAGAGAATGGTTGCCGGCTACTGAAAGCCAGCAGCATTTACAACTTAACTCCCATGGCCTCTGCAGTGGTACGTCTGAGTTTTCTGTTTCTGCCCCTGTACCAAACAGCTCTGGAGTAATTCCTCGTTCCTTTCTCCACCCACCCCCACCAACCCCTGTCCCCTTACCTGCCGTCCGCAGCCCTCCGCTCCGCGCTCGGATGCCGCTGGGGTGCCAGGGACCCACGGGACGGGTCGTTCCCAGCCGCCGGGCGCTGGCTCCCTAGATCCGCACCAGGTGCGCTCTGGCCGGGACGCCCACTTCCAGGACACTCTCTTCCGGGAGAGGCGCGCAGACCGCCGCCGCGCTCAGGTGACCCTCAGCCAATGCCGAGCAAGACCCGCCCCGCCGGCGCCGCGTCTGCTCGGCGCAGCACGATCTCGGCGATCCAGGCACAGGCTCCGGGGGGCGGGCGTCTCCTCTCCTGAGAGGCAGCT
This sequence comes from Hyperoodon ampullatus, assembly GCF_949752795.1. Lineage (NCBI taxonomy): Eukaryota > Metazoa > Chordata > Mammalia > Artiodactyla > Ziphiidae > Hyperoodon > Hyperoodon ampullatus. The sequence goes on from NC_136921.1 coordinate 251,120, forward strand.
AGCGATGCCCCGGGGCGCGGGCCCCTGCGGCGCGGAGACCGCTCCAGGCTGGACTCACCGACACCAACGCCGCCAGGAGGAGCGCTTGGCGGGACTCGGCAAACAACCCAATATTTGAAATGGAAAAAGGACTTCAAAAGACCCTTCTCCAGATAAGACATACAAATGGTCAGCAAGCACATGAAGAGATGTTAATCGTCATTAGTCATGATGAAATGCAAGTTAACACCACAACGCCGACCCCTCCACACACTAGAACGCCTACAATCAAGAAAGCTAAAAATAACAAATGTTGGCAAAAATTCAGAGAAACTGATACACAATTTTCCATAGGGAAAATGAGTAAGTTCCGGAGGTGGATGCTGAGAATATTTGTACAACAACGTGAATGTAGTTAATGCCATCAACTGTATGCTCAAAATGATTTAAATGGTAAATGTTATGTGGGGGGGGTTAACATAATTTAGCCCCTGCTTTATACCAGACCCCAGAGTCAAAGCTTCTCATCCATTTTCTCACTTTTACTTAACCTCCTACGATCTTCACACTCCCATTTAACAGACGAAGCTGAGCCTGAGAGGTTAAACTAAGTGACTTGCCCAAGGCTCACTTGACCAAGTCTACACTATTCAATGTTACTGTATTTACTGAACACCTACTAGAGCATCTACTGAGCAATACCTCCAGCACCTGCCAGAGACACTGTGGAAAGACCAGAATGAACGGGGGCTGAAAGCAGATTACAAAACATGGGTAGATCCTGGGGCCCTGCTCTCAAACACTGAAGTTTCTTGGAGTGGAGGGGATGGCTTGTGTCATACTTGTGGAGCCTTTTATTCCACCCCACCGCACCCCCACAGAGGAGGGAAGCAGCTGGCCTGATACTGAATATTAGCTGGGGAGGAGTCCTGGGGCTTTGAAGAAGGCATCTCCTGCCCCACTCCCCACATTGCCCCCTAGAGTCCAGTATGTGGGCACAAGCATCCCTGTGGCAGGCCAGGAGACACGTCTCATGGCACCCCTCTCCTCCCGCCCTGCAGTAATGACACTGTACCCATACACCCGCCAGAAGGACAATGAACTCTCCTTCTCTGAGGGCACCATCATCTGCATCACCTGCCACTACTCCGATGGCTGCTGTGAGGGCACCGGCTCAGAGGGGTCTGGATTCTTCCCCGGGAACTATGTGCAGCCCAGCTGCTGACAACCTGGGATCTCTGGGATGCTGACCCAAGCACCACCTTGAGTGAGCCTCTTGAGTCCCACACCAAAGCCTGCTCCAGTCAACACTGGACCAGACCAGTACGCCTCCTGGGCTGTGAGCTGTGTCTCTTCCTTCCCCCCACTGAAGTGGGAAGGCGTTCTGGTAAAGACAGAGGAGGCACCCAGAGGCCTGCTGGAGACAGGAAAGAACTGGAAGCCAAGGAGTTTGTTTATCTTACCCACAGGGGACCCTTACGCCATGCAAGACAGGGTCTCCAGCTGCAAGTGCCAACTTTGAATAAAATTCTGATGACCTCCTGATGATTGCCCTGCAGGGCTAGCGGGCCGAGGGACCGAAAGGCAACCCACCTGTAAGGCTCCCGCTCATTGAGCCTCCTCTGCCTGCCCTAAGCAGCAGTATCTCAAATCTCCTCGGTGCTCACTGAGCCCTCCACACTAGACCCCTGTGCCCCTCTGCGAAGGTGGGCCGCACCCTGCTCTTTTGCCTGTTGCCTGCTTTGTTATGTATTCAGTCTTGGTTCCCCAGGCTGGGCACTCCTCCAAGAGTGGGGACCAGCTCCCTCACTTAGGTGGGGCTCTCAGAGCAAAGATCACCTCGCCCTCATCCCCCAGACAGCAGCGTGAGACATCTCGCTCACCTCCGCCCCTTCACCTCCTTTACAGCTCTGAAACTCCACAAGAGGGAGGTGGGCCTTGGGTTTCCACTGGCTCTGCTTTACAGCATCATGGCTTTCTGTTCCATAGGGGAGGAGAGGGACTCAAAAGGCCCAGTCAGTGGGGCGACTTTGGTTAAGTCCCTGGTTTCTTGCTGCATACATAGACGAGGCTGGGGTGCAAGGAGACATCGTCGGGCTCTGAGGTCCCTGGCTGGCCAGACCCGAGCCCCGGGACAGTGTGCTACCTCTTTCCACCAACAGGAGGTGACTGGAATCCCTCTAGCTTTTTATCCTGTGGGGATGCTGACAGGGTGGGGGAAGGGAGGCAAGGAGTGTAGTGTAGGGTCACAGTAGGTAAAGCAAGATCTAGGCCTCAGACCTTCGGCAGGGAGCGCCACCTCTCTCTGTGGGGAGTCCAGTGCGGGGGAGGTGGGGGGGAAACATTTCGGGGCCTGGGTCCTCTGGACAGAAGACTGGAGGAGGGAGGCCACGCAGCCCAAGGCAACGGTTAACCACAACGCGGCGGGACATGTTCCTTCTCTACCCTGACAGGGAACCCCGTCCTCCCAACTGAGAGGACAAGGTTTGTGGAAACACTGCTGCCTGCTCAGATATGCGTGCCACGCTGCTGCGGCCAGACTCCAGAATTCGCTTGCAGTGGAACTGGGGGAGGCAGCCGAGCTGGGTTAACTGCACAGATGGGGACAGCTCCCAACTCCCTCCTCCAGTCCCCAAATGGACCAACCTCGGATTCCGGGAAATCCCGGAGGGATATACCGAAACGAAAGGGAAAGGGAATAAAAACTAGCTTTCTCTTTCCCGACACCCACCGCCCCACCCCCTCCCCGCCCGGGTGGCCCCTGCAGGCCACGTCCTCAGCACCTGATGCAGGTGTAGGCGCACTTCGGTGGAGGTTTCCCAGGGCACCACCCTGGCGCGGAAGGAGCTGGGCTCGGCCTTCTGCGCCTCCTGCATAAGGCGGTGCATGGGGTAGTGGCGGCGCGGGAAGGCCACGTCGCCGCCTGCCAGCAGCCCCGTGGGGCAGAAGTCGTTGGCACCGTCGCTCACGTAGAAAAGGCTCGAAGGGCACGCCGTCGTGGGCCCGCTCGAGCAGGTAGTCGCTGAGCACCTTGTGCTGGCACATGTTGGCGGGGCAGTGAGCGCAGCTGTGCGCGTGGAAGGGCTGCATGGCCAGCAGCCCCCAAGGGTCGGGCCCCGACGGGTTGCTGAAGATGTGGCGGAACAGGCCGTGGTGGCCGGCGGCGCGCAGCGCACTCTCCACGCCAAAGGTGTTGGCGTCTGAGATGAGAATAACCTCAAAGCAGGCGCCCTGCTTGGCCACAAACTGCAGCAGCTCGCCCGTGCCGGGCGACAGGGGGATGGCCTCATAGTTGGCGCGCAGGTCCCGCGGCCGCACGCCCTGCTCGCCCAGGTACTGGAAGACGCGCTGCATGTATTCGTTGTAGAAGCCCTCGCGCTAGGTGGCACACAGGCTCTCAGGCAGGCGCTGGCCCGCCGCGGCGCGCGCACGACGGAGTCGTCGCTGTTTTCGTCCACGATAGTCTTGTCCAAGTCGAAGGTCAGGAGGAAGCGCGGCGCACCGGGCGCAGCCATCCCGCTGTCCTCTACCAGCTTTGCCCGGAGCGACCAAATCCTTCTGTGGTCACCAAAAAGAGTCCCTCAGAGGAAAGGGGGACAGGACCTCTGAGCTTCTCCTGCAGGGTGGGGAGCGGAGGCTGCAGAGGTCTGTCCCGGCTGAGTCTGGAGTGTCAAGAGTGGGGAGAGGGCCTAGCTGAGGTATTTGGGCGCAGGATGGAGCAAGGGGTGCTCACGGGAATTGGAGGGGACGCTGCGTCTTATCCATCCCCGGATTTCTGGGCTCCGGCTCTCACGAGTCCCTCCAGTCCAGAGGGTCCGTGAATGCTGTGCATCTGGGACATTCCCTCCACTTGCCCCCCATCCCCATGTTATGTATTTTTAACCACAATAAAAAAAAATGAATGAAGCACTCATAACACATGTTACAACATGGATAAACATTGAAAACATTCTAAGTCGAAGTCATACTGAAAAGGCCACTCATATCACAACCATCGTGGGTGCTTTAAATCCATAGCAGTTTTGAAAGTGAGGGGGAAGGGACTTTCCTGGTGGTCCAGTGGTTAAGACTCTGCGCTCCCAATGTAGGGGGCACAGGTTCGATCCTTGGTCGGGGAACTAAAATCCCGTGTGCACAGCATGGCCAAAAATTAAAATAAACGTCATTGGCCTGGTTTTGGGTCATAGCATCATCCTTGAATCCATCAGAGCACCCACAGGATGGAACATGGGATTGGCTAAATGTGGATCATATGCCCATCTTCAAGGTGGGTGGAATGTAGCATCAGCCCTCTGGAACTGTTTGGACTGGAAACAGGTAAGAAGTTCCCAAAGGAAAGCTGAGGTTCTGGACTTTGGCCTGAGAACAGATGCTGGCGTGGGGAAAGCGGCAGATTCCACATCACTGACGGCCCACTGCACAGCTGTGGGATCTGAAGGCCAAGGAAGGAAGGGGCTGATTTAGGGTCAGGGGCTGCAGCCACCCATCCAGTGCTCTTGCTGTCCGTCCACAACAGCAAGAACCTCTTCCTCTTGCAAAAGGCACAGCTCTCCTTGATGTCTCTGGTGGCGGGAGCCCAGGAGTCACACCTGCCCCCTGGCCACATGACTCACCCATCCCCCCAAGAACAATACTGCTCATTTATCCAGTCTCCTCCCTCCTTTACAAAGAGCAGAGACTAAATGCTATGGTGGTTAGGAAATTCTTGCTCAATGAAGCAGTGGGAGGCTCAAGGATTATGCCATATCATGGAATCCATCATTGGCAGCTTTCAGAGACCACATGGGTGCACGTGGCTCTCCAAGACCATGCAGCCTCAGTGTGAAACTGTCCACTGGGTGGCCCAGTTGCTCCCGTATCTTTGACTCTTAATGAGTATGAATATCATAAGTTTGTTACAGCTGGAAGCCCGAAGGATTGCAAGGCCACGGTCTGCTGTATGGTTGTTGTGTCAGGGACACACTCAAATGTTTAGACGGTTATTACCTCGCTTGGCAGGTTATGGGCCTGTGAGGGGGAGGCCCTTTTCTCAACCACAAGGATGTTAGTAACTGAAACATCCCAAGGGCTGTCTGTGCTACCCAGGTAGCTGTTCAATTGCCAGCAGCAAGGTCAGCTCAGTAATTGGCCACAGAGACTTGACAGGGACCTCCAGCTTGAGCTGGAGGACCACAGATGACTGCCTGGATGGTCAAAGTTCAAGGGCTGTCCTGAGACTTGATGTCTATTGATGCCCACTCAGATGGGACAAAGGATGCCTGCAGTCCCAGGAGGGCCCCACCAGCCCTCAGGAGGCAGCACCTGGGGGCTGGTAGGTCGCTGCACCAAGTTCTGTATAAATTCATAACATGACCATGGAGTGAGCTCAGTCAGGCCTGTGCTGAACCCGGGCTGTCCAGGCCAAGTGGGGCCAGCACTACTTCTCTAGTTCAGATGGTAGGAGGAAACCACGTGGGCTTCTGAGGCCCTAACAGCCGTTGACTGAGGTTGAGTTGGATTTGAAACAGTCAGTGACCAGAGCAGACATTTCATTCTTCCGCCATCAGGTTCCAGGACGGGGGTAGATAACCAGCGGTCCAGGTGAACCCCCACTCGTGAGTGACCCCGGGCAAGTCCTGTCCACCCTACAGGACTCAGAGGTGTGGTGTTAGGGGGGCCGTGGGTCAGCTGTGCTCAACACTAACCCACTAACCCTAACGCCCAAACCTCTACTGTTCACTCCCTAACCCTAACCTCCTCATCTCTAATCCTAAACCCTAAGGCTCCTAACCCCTAGCCCCTAGATACTCGACCTTGACCTGTAAACTCCCAACCGTTACCCTGACCCTGACTCAGACGGTCTAACCTGATCCTCTAACCCTGACCCTCTAGCCTGCATCCTTTAACTCTAATCCCTCAAAACCTGGGCTCAGCTGAGTGGCTCCATCCAGAGGTGAAGCAAGACCTGTCTTTGAGCCCCCACTGCCTCTGCCCTCTCCTCCCCCCAGGAACCAGAAAGCCCTGGGTTGTTGGACTCTCCTGACCAGATGGGCAGCTGCTCCTGGTCTACCTGTGCCCACACCCCCCTCCTCTGGGGCCCTTGGCCTCTGGACTGTCTGACCTTCAGTCCACCTTCAACAGCCCGGAGACAAATCCAGGTGAGGCGCCTGCTTCATTGGCACAGGTGGGACCTGGTCCCCATCCTCACAGCCTGGCCAGAAAACTTTGTGTGCACTGTCTCATGAGGCTGCCTGTCCCTAACCAGCTGGAGGGGTCGGGAGTCAGATGCGGAACCGAAGTGTCCTTGAGGTTGGAGTGCGGGCAGGAGACAGCAGGAGAGGTGAGAGGTGAGGTGTCATCATTCCCAAACCAGGCAGGGAGTGTGTGCTGTGTTTGCATTTCAGGCAGGGAAGAGTATGTCAGATGGAAGCTCTGAAGTAGCACACCTTGCAGGCCAACCTACTAGGGCAGTTCTTCCCTAAGCCAACGGGTGGCGCAAGACAACGCAAGAAACTGTACATATATACTTACAATGAACCTGGCAACTGGAAAGGAAACGTTACAGGTCAAGGCAACCGAGGCACGAGGAGCCCGTCCCGCCCGCCCAGGCTTGCGCAGTCTGGAGGTGGAGCCAGGGTAGGCTGGACAGGCAGCTCCCGGCTGGGGCCTGGGCCGGAGAGCCCCAGAAGGCGTGGCAACCCGCAGACAATTTCCAGAGCCCGCAGACAATTTCCAGAGCCCACTGCAGCCAGGAGACGTTCCCTACAGAAGAGCCTCTGGCCCTGTGTGTCCACCCTGCACACAGCACGACCATTTGTCCGTCGACCCCTGGGCCTAGTTCACGGCTGTCTGGCCGTCCCTCCCCTCACTTCCTGAGTGTCTGAGCCCCCAGGGCCCCCTTCGCCAAGCCTTCTCTGCACACCTGGCTTTCCTGACTATCCCTGCCTCTCTGAGCACACCGTGTCCTTCCCCTGGGTCTGCGGGTCTGGCTAAGGGTCCCCCTTGTCCCCGGGTGGGCACCCCAGCCAACGCTGACACTTGCGTTTCCTGAAAGATGGCCCCCTCAGTCTCACCAACTCCAAACTGTGTTGCGTTTACTTCTGGGAAAGAGGGAATGAAGAGGAAGCCCCATTCTGGCCTCACGCAAGGTGCGTGCTAACCTTGTGGACCCAAGGGACCACAAAAAAGAGGCTGGAAGCCTGGCGGAGGCACAGCCCCCACCGTCACCCCTGTTCCTCGGCCCATCTCCTCTCTTCTGCCATCAAACCCCTCAGCCGCCACCAGAGGAAAAGTGTGGGCCTGATCCTGTCACTCTGGTTCCAAAACTGTTCTGTCTATAAAACGAAGTCAAAGCTAGCTGTCTGGCCACTCTTGCAGCCCCTCTGCGATGCGTCCTCCCCGCAAGCCAGGCACCCAGCCCCTTCCCCTGCCCCCTGCCCCCACCCTCCTCTAGAGCGAGCTCCATCCATCCCGCTCCTTCAGTTCAGCTCAGCTGCCACCTCCGCTGACCCACCAGCCAGAGGTAACCTCTCCCTCCGCAGACACACTTGGCCTGCAGCTTCTCTGCCCCGTGCCCGGCTGGGCTGAGCAGAGCTGAGGGCATGCGCCTGCTTCACTGTGGACCCCAGGCCCCAGCACATGGCACAGGCTCAGGGGTGTTTACTGGACAGATGGATGACCATGAGGATGAGCAGGCATATCACTCACGGTAGCGGGGAGTGGTCCTCCTTTTGAGTCTCTACACTTCACCACAAAGTGCTGAGGCAACAGAAAAAGGGAGGGGAGGGGAAGGCGGCACCAGAAAGCAACAACTCCGTGCCTTCCTCATCCCCGCACAGTATGCATGTGTACACACACGTGCACGTACACGCCCAAGCATACCTGCATTCACACACATGTACACACACACATGCAAAGATGGACTGCAGTCACACACAGGCACACAATCACACGTGCTGCACATGCAAAAACACGTGCATACAAACCTATGTGCCTGCCTGCACATAAACACACTCACATACACTCGGGTGTACACAGACCTGTGCACAGCACACACATGCACATGCTTGTGCACACTCACGTAATACACACACATACATACAAAAGCTCAGGAAATTTCATAAAGTTTGTTTTTGTTTCACCCTCCCCAAGAACGAGGAGACAGCAGATGGTCCCTGGGAAATAAAGATGGTCACGGCCCTGCATCTGTCACAGAGGCTAGTTGAAGGCTCAAGCACGCTCTGCCCTGCCCAGTCGTGGGGTACAGACCCAGCCTACTCAGCTGCCTCAGGCGAGCCTTCCGCTGCCCGAGCCACTCGTGGGAGAAGCAAGTCTGAGTGTCAGTTGCAGGTCATGTCTGTGCTACTTCCGGACTGGGGGTCTTGTGTTATCTTGCATGGTATCTTGCTGTGGGCTGAGGCTTACATTTTGCTATCTACTCTTCCGTAAGCACTTCACCATATTCCTGAATGCCTATGCCCTCCAGAGGCCCCAGTTCTAGAACCCTGGAGTTGGGAAACAGTCAGCCGTCTCTGTGCACAATCACAAAGCTGCAGTCTGACCCAAGTCCACTTCTTCTATGTCTTAATGCTGCTCCACCTAGGGCTGATTGCAGAGGTGCTGGGTCTACAGTCCATGAAGATCTGGGAGACATGATCCCCCTCTCGCAGGCCTGCACGGACTTGCCTTTGCCTGTTAGTCCAAGTCATGCTCTATACAACATCTCTGTTTTTCTCCTCTAGAAAAAAATATTCCCAGAAGCAGCAGCATCTCTTTAGACCACAGTCAGGATGACCCTCCTGGAATGAGCCTCAATCCTACCTCAACTGGACTATCTTCTGCCCTCTGCCTGACAAGGACCAGGCCTTGGGTGTGGTCAGTCTCCCCTCCAGTCTGACTGGGCCTTCCTGACCAGAGAACCCAGGAATACCCCCTGAGCCTGTGGACTCAAGCACGAGCTGTGGGAAAATGTGCTGATGCATTAAAAAAATGATAGTACTCTCCAAGACCATGAAAAATCACACACAACACGAACCATAAATAACAGCCAGGCTTGTTCTACACTGTGTGAAAACTCAATTTTTCACTACACTGGAACACACTCAGAGATGCTCTGGGCCTGGAAGAGCCCCAGGGCCCTGGTCCTGCCCAGACTGGAAAGGGCCTCACATAGCACCTTCTGGATCCTCACTGTGGTGGGATGGGGGATCCAGGGAGACTGCATAAGAAGTGGGTATGGGAGCCCAGCCAAGCTCCCAGGCTTTTGGGGCCTGGAGGGTCAGAAAGTTCCAGAGTATTCCCCTTGCTGAACTTGGATTCAGAGTCCCAGGTACTCTGTGGGCAGCAGGATCCTCCCGTGAGGACACTGACCATCTCCTCCAGGCCTCTACCACACAAAGGGTGACTAAACACAGAGCTGTGCCACAGGGATGCGGGCAGGGCAGGGAGCCTGAGGGAGATGAGGCGGGAAGTGGCGGCACCCCAGTTCCATGGTCTTCTCGTCCCCCTGGAGCCCCTGCCCTGGTGCACAGGTCACTGCCGGGCTCACCATGAGTGACGTGCTGAGCAGGCCTTAGTCTTACCGATGGGCAGATGTCTCGGGCCCTCTGCATCCTGTGTTTTGCTGCAGACAGTACACCCTTAGTAACTGCTCAAGTCACGGATCGAGAGGGTGAATGAATGAATGAGCAAGGGAATGAGTGAGCAATGAAGGAACAGAGAAATGGGCAAATGGTGGATCCGCACTGCCATGCTGACCCCGAGAACGAAATGTCACAGGTGTGCAAGACTCTCCCATGAAACAGTCTCCACCGCCTCCTGACCCCAAGCCACTCCCTTCAGGACACCCTTGCTCCACACCCTAAACTGTACCCTAGCCCTAGCCCGTACCCTAACCCATACCCTAACCTGTACCCTAACCCATACCTAACCGTAACACATAGCCATACCCTAACCCATACACGAATCCTAAAACTAAGGCATACCATACCCTAAACCATACCCTAACCCTAAACCGTATGCTAACACTAAACCATAACCTAACCCATACCCAAACCCATACACTAACCCTAACCTAACCCTAACCCTGAACCTGACCCTGACCCTGACCCCTAACCCTAAACCTAACCCAAAACTAACCCTAACCCCGTAACCCTAACCCTAAACCTTACCCTAACCCTAAACCTAACCTTAACACTACCCTAACCCTAACCCTAACACTAACCCTCACCTTTACCAACAACCTTACCCGTTTGCTAACCCTAACCTAATCCTAAACACTAAACCTTAATCCCTAACCCTAAACCTAACCCTACGCCAGCCCTAACCTTAACTAACCCTACCCATAACTAACACTAATGCTAACCCTAACCCTAACACCTAACCCTAACCCTAAACCTCTAACCCAAAACCTCTATCCATAACCCTAACCCTAACCCTAACCCTAACCTAACAAAAGCACCGATGCTACTCCTATCTCAGGCCCTGACACTGTCCCTATATAAAGACTTGCTGCTGTCAATATCTATATCCTGACACAATTCTGAGCTTATATCCTGACCCATCTCTTACTGAAGTCCTGAAACTCTCCCTAAGTGAACCTTGACGCTGTCCCTAAGTGAGACCCCGAGGCTGTCCATAAAAGACACCCCGATAATATCTTTAACCAACACCCTGATGCTGATCCTTCAGAGGCACTTGTGGTGCTACTAAGCCTTTCCCAGACACTGTCCCTAGATAAGGCCCTGACGCTGCTTCTAAATAAGGCCCTGATGCTCTGAGTAACTAAAGCCCTCAAACTATCCCTTGCTCATTTACTGACACTATCCCTAGCCCTTAACCTGACTCGATCCATACCTAATGTCCTGCCTCTGATCCTACCTGAAGCCCTAATGCTGTCCCTAACTAAGGCCCTGACTAGTCCTAACTCAGGCCCTGACACGATACCTAACAAAGGCTCTGATGCTATGCCTAACTAAGGCCCTGACACTCTCCGTAACTAAGGCCCTGAACCTACTCCTAACTCAGGACCTGAACATGTCTTTAACTAAGACCCTAATACTGATCCTACAAAGGCCCTGATGCTGAAGTCATGACCTGACAGTGTCCCCAGCTAAGGGCCTGACGCTAGGCCTCACTCAGGCCCTGTCACTCTCCCTAAGTCAGGCTCTCACGCTGTCCCTACCTGAAGCCCTGACATTGGTTCTAAAAATGGCCCTGGTACTCTCAGTAACTAACGTCATGACACGATCCCTATATGTTAACCTGACCCTGTCACTAGCTAATGTCCTCCCTCTGATGATAATTAAAGCCCTGATGCTGCGCCTAACTCAGGCCCTGAATTTAGTCCCAAGTCCGTGACACTGTCCTTAATTAAGGCCTAGATGCTTCTTCTAGGTCAGGGCTTGATACTCTTCCTAACTAAGGCCCTAACACTATTCCTAACTCAGGTTTTGACACTGTACGTAACAGAAGGCCCTGACGCTAGTCCTAAGGCCCTGACACTACTCCTAACTCAGGCTCTGACACTAGTCCTAACTAAGGCCCTGACACTGTCCCTAACTAACGCCCTGACACTACACCTAACTCAGGCCCTGACACTGGCCCTAACTAAAGCACTGACACTACTCCTAACACAGGCCCTCACACGATTCCTTTGAAGGCTCTGATGCTAGTCCTAAGGCCCTGACACTGACCCTAACTAAGGCCCTGCTGCCGTCAATATCTAAAGTCCTGACACTATCCTGAGAATATACTCTAACAAATGTCTTAATAACGTCCTAGAACTCTCCTGATGTAAGCCTTGACGCTGTCCCTAAGTGAGGCCTTGAGGCTGTCCCTAACACAGGCCCTGAGAATGTCTTTAACAAAGACCCTGATGCTCATCCTACAGAGGCAATTGTGCTGCTCCTAAGCCTGGCCTGACACTTTCCCTAGATAAGGCCCTGACGCTGGTCCTAAATAAGGCCCTGATGCTCTGAATAACTAAGGCCTTCAAACTATCCCTCGCTCATTTCCTAACATTTTCCCTAGCCCATAACCTGACTCGATCTGTAGATAATGTCCTGCCTCTTATCCTACCTGAAGCCCTAATGCTGTCCCTAACTAAGTCACTGACTACTCCTAACTCAGGCCCTGACACTGGCCCTAACTAAAGCCTTCAAACTACCCCTAACTCAGGTCAGACACTGTCCCTAACAAAGACCCTGACACTACACATAACACAAGCCCTGACATGATGCCTAACAAAGGCTCTCATGCTAGTCTTAACTAAGGCCCTGACACTCTCCCTACCTAAGGCCCTGAACCTACTCCTAACTCAGGCCCTGATCATGTCTTTAACAAAGACCCTAATGCTCATCCTACAAAGGCCCTAATGCTGCTCCTAAGTCATGCCCTGAGAGTGTCCCTAGCTAAGGGCCTGATGCTAGGCCTCACTCAGGCAGTCGCTCTCCTTACGTCAGGCTCTGACGCTGTCCCTACCTGAAGCCCTAACACTGGTTCTAAACAAGGCCCCTGGTACTCTCAGTAACTATGGTATTGACACTATCCCCAGGTCATTTCCTGACATTATACCTAGATATTAACCTAACTCTATCTTTAGCTAAAGTCGAGCCTCTTATGCTGACTAAAGCCCTGATGCTGTGCCTAAATCAGGCCGTGAATTTAGCCCCAAGGCCATGACACTGTCCCTAACTAAGGCCTAGATGCTGGTCCAACATCAGGGCCTGATACTGTCCCTAACAAAGGCCCTAACACTATTCCTAACTCAGGCCCTGACACTATACCTAACGGAAGGCTCTGATGCTACTCCTAACCAAGGCCCTGACACTGTCCCAAACTAAGGCTTAGATGCTGGTCCAAAGTCAGGACCTGATACTGTCCCCATCTAAGGACCTAGCACTATGGCTAACTCAGTCCCTGACACTACCTAACAGAAGGCCCTGACCCCAGTCCTAACTAAGACCCTGACACTGTCCCTAACAAAGGTTCTGATGCTAGTCCTAACCAAGGCAATGACACTGTCCCTAAGTAAGGCCTGAGATTACTAATAACTCAGGCCATGACACGATACCTAAAAAAGGCTCTGATGCTGTTCCTAACTAAGGCACTGACACTGTCCCTAACTAAGGCCCTGACATTACTCCTAACTCAGGCCCTCAAACGATTCCTAACAAAGGCTCTGATGCTAGTCCTAAGGCCCTGACACTGTTCCTAAGAAAGGCACTGATGCCACTCCTAACTCAGGCCCTAACACTGTCCCCAATGAAGGGCCTTGTGGGACTCCTAATTCAGGCCCTAACACGATACCTAACAAAGGCTCTGATGCTAATCGTACCTAAGGCTCTGACACTGTCCTTAACTAAGGCCTGGACACTACCACTAACTCAGGCCCTGATACTGTCTCTACCTAAGGCCCTGACACTACACCTACCTCAGGCCATGACAGTGTCCCTAACTAAGGCCCTGACACTACTCCTAACTCTGCCCTGATATTATAACTAACAAAGGCTCTGACGCTAGTTCTAACCAAGGCCCTGACACTGTCCGAAACAAAGGCGCTGACACTACTCCTAACTCAGGCCCTGACATGGTACCTAACGAAAGCTCTGATGCTAATCCTAACTAAGGCCCTGACACTAACCCTAACTAAGCCCTTGACACTACTCCTAACTAAGGCCCTGATGCTACACATAACTCAGGCCCTGACACTGTCCTTAACGAAGGCCTTGACACTACTAATGACTCAGGCCCTGACACTGTCCCTGAGGCCCTGACACTACTATTAACTCAGGCCCTGACACGATACCTAACGAAGGCACTGATGGTAACCCTAACTAAGGCCTTGACACTATTCCTAACTAAGGCCCTGATGCTACACTTAACTCAGGCCCTGACACTGTCCCTAAATAAGGCCCTGATACTACACCTAAAACAGGCCCTGACACTGTTCCTAACAGAGGCACTGATGCTAGTCCTAAATCAGGCCCTGACACTGTCCCTAATAAAGGTCCTGCTGCTGTCAATATCGAAAGTCCTGACACTATCCTAAGCTTATATCCTGACCAATCTCTTACTAAGTTCCTGAAACTGTCCCTAAGTGAGGCCTTGATGCTGTCCCTAAGAGAGGCCCTGAGGCTGTCCCTAACAGAGGTCCTGATAATGTCTTTAACAAAGACCCTGATGCTGATCTTACAGAAGTACTGGTGCTACTCCTAAGCCTTGCGTGGACACTGCCCCTAGATAAGGCCCTGACGCAGGTCCTAAATAAGGCCCTGATGATCTGAATAACTAAGGCCTTCAAACTATCCCTCGCTCATTTCCTGACGTCATGCCTAGCCTGTAACCTGACTCAGTCCGTAGCTAATGTCCTGCCTCTTATCCTACCTGAAGCCCTAATGCTGTCCCTAACTAAGGCCCTGACTACTGCTACATCAGGCCCTGACACTGGCCCTAACTAAAACCTTCACACTACTCCTATCTCAGGTCCTGACACTGTCCCTAACTAAGGCCCTGACACTACTCATAACTCAGGCCCTGACACAATACCTAACAAAGGCTCTGATGCTAGTCTTAACTAAGGCACTGACACTCTCCCTACATAAGGCCCTGAATGTACTCCTAACTCAGGCCCTGATCATGTCTTTAACTAAGACCCTACTGCTCATCCTACAAAGGCCCCAATGCTGCTCCTAAGTCATGCCCTGAGAGTGTCCCTAGCTAAGGGCCTGATGCTAGGCCTCACTCAGGCCCTGTCTCTCTCCCTAAGACAGGCTCCCAGGCGATCCCTACATGAACCCCTGACACTGGTTCTAAACAAGGACCTGATACTCCCAGTAACTATGGTATTCACACTATCCCCAGGTCATTTCCTGACACTATACCTATACCTTAACGTAACCCTGTCTTTAGCTAAAGTCGAGCCTCTTATGCCAACTAAAGGCCTGATGCTGTGTGTAACTCAGGCCCTGACTTAGTCCCAAGGCTTTGACACTGTCACTAACTAAGGCCTAGATGCTGGTCAAACATCAGGGCCTGATACTGTCCCTAACAAAGGCCCTAACACTAATCCTAACTCAGGCCCTGACAGTGTACCTAACAGAAGGTCCTGACGTTAGTCCTAACTAAGACCCTGACACTGTCCCTAACAAAGGCTCAGATGCTAGTCCTAACCAAGGCCCTCACACTGTCCCTAAGACCCTGACAGTACTCCTAACTTAGGCCCTGACCCGATATCTAACAAAGCTTACTTATTAAGTAAGTAATAATTAGCCTACCTGAAGCCCTAACTCTGTCCCTAACTAAGGACCTGAATAGTCCTAATTAAGGCCCTGACACTGTCCTCACCAAGGCCTTCACCGTACTCCTAACTCAGCCCCTGACACTGTACCTAACTAAGGCCCTGACAGTACTCTTAACTTAGGCCCTGACATGATACCTAACAAAGGTTCTGATGCTATTCCTAACTAAGGTGCTGAAACAGGACCTAACTAAGGCCCTTGACTTAGGAGTAGTGTCAAGGCTTTAGTTAGGGACAGTGTTGGGCCTTAGTTCAGACTAGCATCACAGCCTTTGTTAGGTATCATGTCAAGGCCTGAGTTAGGAGTAGAGTCAGGGTCTCAACTGGGGACAGTGTCAGGTCCTTACTTAGGACTAGCAACAGAGCCTTTGTTAGTAATCGTGTGAGGGCCTGAGTTAGGAGCAATGTCAAGGCCTTAGATAGGGACAGTGTGTGTCAGGGCCTTGGTTAGGACTAGCATCAGAGTCTTTGTTAGGTATCACATCAGGGCCTGAGTTAAGAGTAGTATCAGAGCCTTAGTTAGGAACAATGTCATGGCCTGAGTTAGGAGTAGTATCAGGGCGTTATTTAGGGACACCGTCAGGGCCTGAGTTAGCAGTAGTGTCAAGGACTTTGTTAGGGATTGTGTCAGGGCCTCAGTTAGGAATAGTGTCAGGGCCCTAGGTAGGGACAGTATGAGGCCCTGACTTAGGATGAGTATCTAGGCCTTAGTTAGGGACAGTGTCACGGCCTTGGGATTAAATTCAGGGCCTCAGTTAGGCACAGCATCAGGGCTTTAGTTGGCATAAGAAGCTCAACTTTAGCTAAAGAAACGGTTAGGTTAAAGTCTAGGTATAGTATCAGGAAATAACCTACGGATAGTGTCAAACTTTAGTTACTGAGAGGATCAGGGCCTTGTTCAGAACGAGTGTCAGGGCTTCAGGTAGGGACAGCATCAGAGCCTGACAGAGAGACGGTCAGAGCATGACTGAGGCCTAGCGTCAGGCCCTTAGCTAGGGACACTGTCAGGGCATGACTCAGGAGCAGCATCAGGGCCTCTGTAGAATCAGCATTACGGTCTTAAGACATGATCAGAGACTGAGTTAGGGAGAGTGTCAGGGTCTGTTGTAGGTGTAGTATCAGGGCCTTATTTAGGGACAGTGTCAGGGCCTGAGTTAAGTGTAGCTTCAGGGCCTAGTTAGGAATAGTGTCAAGGCCTTAGTCAGGGTCACTGTCACGGCCTTAGTTAGGGTTAGCATCAGAGCCTTCATTGGGTGTAATGTCATGGCCTGAGTTACGAGCAGTGTCAGGGCCTTAGTTAGGGACAGTCTCAGGGCCTTGGATAGGACTAGCATCAGAGCGTTACATATAATGTCAGGGCCAGAGTTAGGAGGAGAGTCAGGCCCTTAGTTAGGGACACTGTCAGGGACTTAGTTAGGGACAGTATCACGGCCTGAGTTAGTAGTGGTGTAAAGGCCTTAGCTAAGGACAGTGTCAGGGTAGGCCTAGGAGGAGCATAAGGGCCTCTGTAGGAGCTGGGGCCGGAGCTGGGGCTTGGGCTGGGGCTGGGGCTGGGGCTGGGGCAGGGCCTGGGGCTAGGGCTAGAGCCTTACTTAGGAATAGTGTCAAGGCCTTAGTTAGGGTCACTGCCAGGGCCTTAGTTAGGGTTAGCATCAGATCCTTCGTTAGGTAAAATCTCAGGGCCTGAGTTAGAAGTTGTATCAAGGCCTTAGTAAGGGACAGTGTCAAGGCCATGCATAGGACGAGCGTCAGAGCCTTTATTATGTATAATTGCAGGGCCAGAGCTAGGAGGAGAGAAAGACCCTTAGTTAGGGACACTGTCAGGGCCTTAGTTAGGGACAGTATCAGGGCCTGAGTTAGTAGTAGTGTCAAGGCCTTAGTTAAGGACAGTGTCAGGGCAAGGCCTAGGAGGAGCATAAGGGCCTCTGTAGGATCAGCATCAGGGGAAGAGGCAGGGGCAGGGGCCGGGGCTAGGGCTAGGATTAGGGCTAGGGCCTCAGTTACGAATAGTGTCAAGGCCTTAGTTAGGGTCACTGTCAGGGTCTTAGTTAGGGTTAGCATCAGAGCCTTCATTAGCTATAATGTCAGGGCCTGAGGTAGAAGTCCTGTCAGGGCCTTAGTGAGGGACAGTGTCAGGGCCTTGGTTAGGATGAGCGTCACAGCCTTTGTTCTGTATAATGGCAGAGCCAGAGTTAGGAGGAGAGTCAGGCTCTTAGTTAAGGACACTCTCAGGGACTTAGTTAGGGACAGTATCACGGCCTGAGTTAGTAGTAGTGTCAAGGCCTTAGTTAAGGACAGGGTCAAGTCAAGGCCTAGGAGGAGAATAAGGGCCTCAATAGGATCAGGGGCTGAGCCTGGGGTTGGAGCTCGGTCTGGGGCTAGGGCTATGGCTAGGTCTAGGGCCTTAGTTAGGAATAGTGTCAAGGCCTTAGTTAGGGTCACTGTCAGGGCGTTAGATAGGATTAGCATCAGAGCCTTCGTTAGCTATAATGTCAGGGCCTGAGGTAGGAGTAGTGTCAGAGCCTTAGTTAGGGACCGTGTCAGGGCCTCAGTTAGGACTAGCATCAGAGCCTTGGTTAGCTATCGTGTCACGACCTGAGTTAGCGGAAGTCTCAGGCCCTACTTAGGGACAGTGCCAGGGCCTTGGTTAAGACTACCATCAGAGCCTTTGTTAGGGACAGTGTCAGGGTCTTCGTTAGGACTGGCGTCAGGGACTGAGTCAGGCATAGTGTTAGGGACCTTGTTAGGGACAGTACCACGGCATCAGAGCCTGACGTAGGGAGAGTAACAGGGCCCGAGTGACGACTAGTATCAGGCCCTTAGCTGTGGACACTGTCAGGTCATGACTCAGAAGCAGCAACAGGGCCTCCGTAGGATGAGCATTACGGTCTTAGTCAAAGACATGATCAGGGCCTGAGTTAGGAGGAGCGTCAAGGTCTCAGGTAGGGATAGCTTCAGGGCCTGTGTTAGGGACAGCCTCAGGGCTTTATTTAGGGCCAGCATCAGGACTCACTCAGGGATAGTGTCAGAACCTTGGTTTGAGATGGGTCAGTATATTAGCTCAGGATAGTGTCAGGCCTTTAGTTATTGCCAGCAGCAGGGCCTGAATTAGGGACAGCTTCCGGGCCTTACTTAAAAACAGTGTGAAGGCCTTAGTGATGACTAGTCAGGGCCTTAGTTACGGACAGCATTAGGGTTTCAAGTAGGGTAAGAGGCAGGACAATAACTACGGACTAGGGATAAAGTGAGGAACGGAGCGAGGGACACTTTGAAGGTCTTAGTTATCGAGAGCACCTGGGCCTTCTTTAGGACCACCGTTACAGCCTTCGGTAGGGACAGTGTCAGGGCAAGGCCTGGGAGGAGCATAGGGCCTCTTCAGCATCGGCATCAGGGTCTTGGCTGGGGCTGGGGCTAGAGTTGGGGCTGGGGCTGGGAATAGAGCTAGGGTTGGGCTGGGGCTAGGGCTAGGGTTAAGGCCTTAGTTAGGAACAGTGTCAAGGCCTTAGTTAGGGTCACTGTCAGGGCCTTAGTTGGGGTTAGCATCAGAGCATTACTTAGGTGTGATGTCAGGGCCTGAGGCAGAAGTCGTGTCAGGGCCTTAGTGAGGGACAGTGTCAGGGCCTTGGTTAGGACGAGCGTCAGAGCCTTTGTTATGTATAATGGCAGGCCCAGAGTTAGGAGGAGAGTCAGGCCGTTAGTTAGGGACACTGTCAGGGCCTTAGTTAGGGACAGTATCACGGCCTGAGTTAGTAGTAGTGTCAAGGCCTTAGTTAAGGACAGTGTCGGGGCCTCACTTACAACTAGCATCAGAGCTTTTGTTCGGTATCGTGTCAGGGCCTGATTTAGGAGTAGTGTCAAGGGCTTAGTTAGGGTCAGGGTCAGGGGCTTAGTTACGAGTACTGTAAAGGCCTTACTTAGGATTAGTGTCAGAGACTTAGATAGGATTAGCATCAGAGCCTTCATTAGGTATCGTTTAAGGGCCTGATCTAGGAGTAGTGTCAGGGTCTTAGTTAGCGACAGTGTCAGGGCCTGAGTTAGGAGTGGAATTAGTGCCTCTCTTAGGAACAGTGTCAGGGTCTGTGTTAGGTGTACTATCAGGGCATAAGTTAGGACAGTGTCAGGGCCTTAGTTAGGACGAGCATCAGAGCCTTGGTTAGGTATCGGGACATGGCCTGACTTAGCCGGAGTCTCAGGCCCTCTTAGGGACAGTGTCAGGGCTTTGGTTAGGACTACCATCAGAGCCTTTGTTAGGGACAGTGCCAGGGTCTTGGTTAGGACTGGCGTCAGGGACTTCTGTTAGGTACACTGTCAGGCATAGTGTTAGAGACTTTGTTAGGGACAGTATCAGGAACTGACATTGGAACAGAAACTAGGCCTTAGTTAGCAACAGTGTCACGGCCTTGGGGCTAAATTCAGGGCCTCAGTTAGGCACAGCATCAGGGCTTTAGTTGCTGTAAGAGGCTCGTATTTAGCTAAAGACAGGGTTAAATTATGGTGTAGGTATAGTGTCAGGAAATGACCCAGGTATAGTGTCAACACCTTAGTTACTGAGAGTATCGCGGCCTTGTTTAGAACCAGTGTCAGGGCTTCAGATAGGGACAGCGTCACAGTCTGACGTAGGGAGAGCGACAGGGCCTGAGTGAGGACTAGCATTAGGCCCTTAGATGGGGACACTGTCCGATCATGACTCAGGAACAGCATCAGGGCCTCCGTAGATGAGCATTGCGGTCTTAGTTAAAGACGTGGTCAGGGCCTGAGATAGGCGGAGCGTCAAGGCCTCAGTTAGGGATAGCTTCAGGGCCTATGTTAGGGACAGCCTCAGGGCTTTATTTAGGGACAGCATCAGGGCTGACTTAGAGATAGTGTCAGGACCTTGGTTAGAGATGGGTCAGTATATTGGCTCATAATACTGTCAGGCCTTTACTTATTGCCGGCAGCAGGGCCTGCATTAGGGACAGCTTCCGGGCCTTACTTACAAACAGTGTCAGGGCCTTAGTGATGACTAGTCAGGGCCTTAGTTAGGGACAGCATTAGGGCTTCAGGTAGGGTAAGAGGCAGGACATTAACTACAGACTAGGGATAAAGTCAGGAACGGAGCGAGGGACACTTTGAAGGCCTTAGTTATCGAGAGCACCTGGGCCTTCTTTAGGACCAGTATCACGGCCGTTAGTAGGAACAGTGTCAGAGCAAGGCCTAGGAGGAGCATAAGGGCCTCTGTAGGATCAGGGGATGGGGCTGGGGCTAGGGCCTTAGTTAGGGTCACTGTCAGGGCCTTAGTTAGGATGAGCATCAGAGCCTTCCTTAGGTAAAATGTCAGGGCCTGAGTCAGAAGTAGTGTCAGGGCCTTAGTGAGGAACAGTGTCAGGGCCTTGGTTAGGACGAGCGTCAGAGCCTTTGTTATGTATAATAGCAGTGCCAGAGTTAGGAGGAGAGTCAGGCCTCTAGTTAGGGACACAGTCAGGGCCTTAGTTACGGACAGTATCACGGCCTGAGTTAGTACTAGTGTCAAGGCCTTAGTTAAGGACACTGTCACGGCAAGACCTAGGAGGAGCATAAGGGCCTCTGTAGGATAGGCATCAGGGCTGGATCTCGGGCTGGGGCTGGCGCTAGGGCTGGGGAGGGGGCTAGGGCTATGGTTAGGGCTAAGGCCTTAGTTAGGAAAAGTGTCAAGGCCTTAGTTACGGTCACTGTCAGGGCCTTAGTTAGGGTTAGCATCACAGACTTTGTTAGGTATAATGTCAGGGCCTGAGTTAGAAGTAGTGTCAGGGCCTTAGTGAGGGACAGTGTCAGGGCCTTGGTTAGGATGAGCGTCAGAGCCTGTTTTATGTATAATGGCAGGGCCAGCGTTGGGCGGATAGTCAGGCCCTTAGTTAGGGACACTGTCAGGGCCTTAGTTAGGGACAGTATCACGGCCTGAGTTAGTACTAGTGTCAAGGCCTTAGTTAAGGACACTGTCACGGCAAGACCTAGGAGGAGCATAAGGGCCTCTGTAGGATAGGCATCAGGGGCTGGATCTCGGGCTGGGGCTGGCGCTAGGGCTGGGGAGGGGGCTAGGGCTATGGTTAGGGCTAAGGCCTTAGTTAGGAAAAGTGTCAAGGCCTTAGTTACGGTCACTGTCAGGGCCTTAGTTAGGGTTAGCATCACAGACTTCGTTAGGTATAATGTCAGGGCCTGAGTTAGAAGTAGTGTCAGGGCCTTAGTGAGGGACAGTGTCAGGGCCTTGGTTAGGACGAGCGTCAGAGCCTTTTTTATGTATAATGGCAGGGCCAGAGTTGGGCGGATAGTCAGGCCCTTAGTTAGGGACACTGTCAGGGCCTTAGTTAGGGACAGTATCACGGCCTGAGTTAGTAGTAGTGTCAAGGCCTTAGTTAAGGATAGTGTCAGGGCCTTACTTACACCTAGCATCAGAGCCTTTATTTGGTATCGTGTCAGGGCCTGATTTAGGAGTACTGTCAAGGCCTTAGTTAAGGACAGTGTCAGGGCAAGGCCTAGGAGGAGCATAAGGGCTTCTGTAGGATCACCATCAAGGGCTGGGGATGGGGCTGGGGATAGGGATGGGGATGGGGTAGGGGAGGGCTAGGGCTAGGTTTAGGGCTAGGGCCTTAGTTAGGAATAGTATCAAGGCCTTAGTTAGGGTCACTGTCAGGGCCTTAGTTAGGGTTAGCATCAGAGCCTTCATTATGTATAATGTCAGGGACTGACTTAGAAGTAGAGTCAGAGCCTTAGTGAGGGACAGTGTCAGGGCCTTGGTTAGGATGAGCATCAGAGCCTTTGTTATGTATAATGGCAGGGCCAGATTTAGGAGGAGAGTCAGGCCCATAGTTAGGGACACTGTCAGGGCCTTAGTTAGGGACAGTATCACTGCCTGAGTTAGTAGTAGTGTCAAGGACTTAGTTAAGGACAGTGTCAAGGCCTTACTTACAACTAGCATCACAGCCTTTGTTCGGTATCGTGTCAGGGCCTGATTTAGGAGTAGTGTCAAGGCCTTAGTTAGGGTCAGTGTAAGGGGATTAGTTAGCAGTACTGTCAAGGCCTTACTTAGGATTACTGTCAGAGACTTAGTTAGGATTAGCATCAGAGCCTTCATTAGGAATCGTGTCAGGGCGCGAGCTAGGAGTAGTGTCAGGGCCTTAGTTAGGGACAGTGTCAGGGCCTGAGTTAGGAGTGGAATCAGTGTCTCTCTTAGGAACAGGTTCAGGGTCTGTGTTAGGTGTAGTGTCTGGGCGTAATTTAGGACAGTGTCAGGGCCTTACGTAGGACTAGCATCAGAGCCTTTGTTAGGGACAGTGTCAGGGTCTTGGTTACGACTGGCGTCAGGGCCTTCTGTTTTGTACACTGTCAGGGCCTGACTCAGGCATAGTGTTAGGGACTTTATTAGGGACAGTATCACGCCCTGATGTTGGACCAGCATCTAGGCCTTAGTTAGGGACAGTGTCACGGACTTGGGGCTAAATTCAGGGCATGAGGTAAGTACAGCATCAGGGCTTTAGTTGCCATAAGAGGCTCGACTTTAGCTAAAGAAAGGGTTAAATTATGATCTAGGTATACTGTCAGGAAATGACCCAGGTATGGTGTCAACATCTTAGTTACTGAGAGTATCGGGGCCTTGTTTACAACCAGTGTCAGGGCTTCAGGTAGGGACAGCATCAGAGCCTGACGTAGGGAGAGTGACAGGGCCCGAGTGACGCCTAGTGTCAGGCCCTTAGCTGTGGACACTGTCAGGTCATGACACAGAAGCAGCAACAGGGCCTCCGTAGGATGAGCATTATGGTCTTAGTTAAAGACATGATCAGGGCCTGAGTTAGACAGAGTGTCAAGGCCTCACTTAGGGATACATTCAGGACCTGTGACAGGGACAGCATCAGAGCTTTATTTAGGGCCAGAATAAGGGCTGACTTAGGGATAGTGTCAGGAACTTGGTTTGAGATGGGTCAGTATATTAGCTCAGGATAGTGTCAGGCCTTTAGTTATTGCCAGCAGCAGGGCCTACATTAGGGACAGCTTCCGGGCCTTACGTACAAACAAAGTCAGGGCCTTAGTGATGACTAGTCAGGGCCTTGGTTAGGTACAACATTAGGGCTTCAAGCAGGGTAAGGGGCAGGACATTAACTACGGACTAGGGATAAAGTCAGGAACGGAGCGAGGGACACTTTGAAGGTCTTAGTTATCGAGAGCACCTGGGCCTTCTTTAGGACCAGTGTGAAGGCCTTCGGTAGGGACAGTGTCAGGGCAAGGCCTAGGAGGAGGATAAGGGCCTCTGTAGGATCAGGGGCTGGGGCTAGTGTCAAGGACTTAGTTAGGGTCACTGTCAAGGCCTTAGTTAGAGAGAGTATAACGGCCGGAGTTAGTAGTAGTCTCAAGGCGTTAGTTAGGGTCACCGTCAGGGCCTTAGTTACGGTTAGCATCAGAGACTTCATTAGGTATAATGTCAGGGCCTGAGTCAAAAGTAGTGTCAAGCATTAGTGAGGGACAGTGTCAGGGCCTTGGTTAGGACGAGCGTCAGAGCCTTTGTTATATATAATGGCAGGGCCAGAGTTAGGAGGAGAGTCAGGTCCTTAGTTAGGGAAAATGTCACGGCCTTAGTTAGGGACAGTAACACGGCCTGAGTCATGATTAGTGTCAAGGCCTTAGTTAAGGACAGTGTCAGGATAAGGCCTAGGAGGAGCAAAAGGTCCTCTGTAGGATCAGCATCAGGGGCAGAGGCAGGGGTAGGGGCAGGGGCCACGGTGGGGCCAGGGCTAGGGCTACAGTTAGGGCTGGGGCTTTAGTTAGGAATAGTGTCAAGGCCTTAGTTAGGGTCACTGTCAGGGCCTTACTTAGGGTTAGCATCAGAGCCATCGTTAGGTATAAGGTCAGGGCCTGAGGTAGAAGTCGTGTCAGGGCCTTCGTTAGGACGAACGTCACAGCCTTTGTTCTATATAATGGCAGGGCCAGAGTTAGGAGGAGATTCAGGCCCTTAGTTAGGGACACTGTCAGGGCCTTAGATAGGGACAGTATCACGGCCTGAGTTACTAGTAGTGTCAAGGCCTTAGTTAAGGACAGTGTCAGGGCAAGGCCTAGGATGAGCATAAGGGCCTCTGTAGGATCAGCATCAGGGTCTGGGTCTGGGTCTGGGTCTGGGTCTGGGTCTGGGGCTAGGGCTAGGGCTGCGGCTGGGTTTGGGCCTGGGGCTGGGGCTGGGGCTGGGGCTCGGGTTGGGGCTGGGGCTGAGGCTAGGCCCTTAGTTAGGAATAGTCTCAAAGCCTTACTTAGGGTCACTGTCAGGGCCTTAGTTAGGGTTAGCATCAGAGCCTTCGTTAGGTATAATGGCAGGGCCTGAGTTAGAAGTAGTGTCAGGGCCTTAGTGTAAGACACTGTGAGGGTCTTGGTTAGGATGAGCGTCAGAACCTCTTTTATGTGAAATGGCAGAGCCAGAGTTAGGAGGAGAGTCAAACCCTTAGTTATGGACACTGTCAGAGCCTTAGTTAGGTACAATATTACGGCCTGAGTTAGTAGTAGTGTCAAGGCCTTAGTTAAGGACAGTGACATGGCAAGGCCTAGGAGGAGCATAAGGGCCTCTGTAGGATCAGCATCAGAGGCTGGGGCTGGGGCTGGGGCTGGACTGGGGCTGGGGCTAAGGCTATGCCCTTACTTAAGAATAGTATCAAGCCCTTAGTTAGGATCACTGTCAGGGCCTTAATTATGGTTAGCTTCAGAGCCTACGTTAGGTATAATGTCAGGGCCTGAGTTAGAAGTAGTGTCAGGGCCTTAGTGAGGGACAGTGTCAGGGCCTTGGTTAGGACGAGCGTCAGAGCCTTTTTTATGTATAATGGCAGGGCCAGAGTTGGGAGGATAGTCAGGCCCTTAGTTACGTACACTGTCAGAGCCTCAGTTAGGGACAGTATCACGGCCTAAATTAGTAGTACTGTCAAGGCATTAGTTAAAGACACTGTCATGGCAATGTTTAGGAGGAGCATAAGGGCCTCTGTAGGATCAGCATAAGGGGCTGGGGCTGGGTCTCAGGCTGGGGCTGGGGCTCGGGCTGGGGCTGGGGCTGGGGCTGGGGCTAGTGCTGGGGCTAGTGCTGGGGCTAGGACTAGGGCTAGGACTAGGCCCTTAGTTAGAAATAGTGTCAAGGCCTTAGTTAGGGTCACTTTCAGGGCGTTAATTAGGGTTAGCATCAGAGCTTTCATTAGGTATAATGTCAGGGCCTGAGTTAGAAGTAGTGTCAGGGCCTTGGTGAGGATCAGTGTGAGGGCCTTGTTAGGATGAGCGTCAGAGCCTTTTTTATGTAAAATGGCAGAGCCACAGTTAGGAGGAGAGTCAGGCCCTTAGTTAGGGACACTGTCAGGGCCTTAGTTAGGGTCAATATTACAGCCTGAGTTAGTAGTAGTGTCAAGGCCTTAGTTAAGGACAGTGTCAGGGCAAGGCCTAGGAGGAGCATAAGGGCCTCTGTAGGATCAGCATCAGGGTCTGGGACTGGGGCTAGGGCAGGGGCTGGGGCTAGGGCTGTGGCTGGGACTGGGGCTGGGGCTAAGGCTAGACCCTTACGTAGGAATAGTATCAAGCCCTTAGTTAGGGTCACTGTCAGGGTCTTAATTATGGTTAGCTTCAGAGCCTACGTTAGGTATAATGTCAGGGCCTGAGTCAGAAGTAGTGTCAGGGCCTTAGTGAGAGACAGTGTCAGGGCCTTGGTTAGGACGAGAGTCAGAGCCTTTTTTATGTATAATGGCAGGGCCAGAGTTGGGAGGTTAGTCAGGCCCTTAGTTAGGTACACTCTCAGGGCCTCAGCTAGGGACAGTATCACGGCCTAAATTAGTATTACTGTCAAGGCCTTAGTTAAAGGCACTGTCATGGCAATGTTTAGGAGGAGCATAAGGGCCTCTGTAGGATCAGCATAAGGGGCTGGGGCTGGGGCTGGGGCTGGGGCTGGGGCTGGGGCTGGGGCAACGGCTGGGGCTGGGGCTACGGCTGGGGCTGGGGCTGAGTCTGGGGCTGGGGCTGGGGCTGGGGCTAGGAATAGGGCCTTAGTTAGAATAGTCTCAAGGCCTTACTTAGGGTCACTGTCAGGCCCTTAGTTAGGGACAGTATCACACCCTGACTTAGTAGTAATGTCAAGGCCTTATTAAGGACAGTGTCAGGGCAAGGCCTAGGAGGAGCATAAGGGCCCTTGTAGGATCAGGGGCTAGGGCTGGGGCTGGGGCTAGGGCTAGGGCTACGGCCTTAGTTAGGAATAGTGTCAAGGCCTTAGTTAAGGACAGTGTCAGCACAAGACCTAGGAGGAGCATAAAGGCCTCTGTAGGATCAGCATCAGGGCCTGGGGCTGGGCCTGGGGCAGGGCCTGAGGCTAGGCCTGGGGCTGGGGCTGGGGCTAGGAATAGGGCCTTAGTTAGAAATAGTGTCAAGGCCTTACTTAGGGTCACTGTCAGGGCCTTAGTTAGGGTTCGCATCAGAGCCTTCGTTAGGTGTAATGGCAGGGCCAGAGTTGGGAGGATAGTCAGGCCCTTAGTTAGGTACACTCTCAGGGCCTTAGTTAGGGACAGTATCACGGCCTAAATTAGTAGTACTGTCAAGGCCTTAGTTAAAGACACTGTCAGGGCAAGGCCTAGGAGGAACATAAGGGCCTCTGTAGGACCAGTATTAGGGGCTTGGGCTGGGGCTGGGGCTGGGGCTGGGGCAGGGTCTGCAGCTGGGGCTGGGGCTGGGGCTGGGGCTAGTGCTGGGGCTAGGACTAGGCCGTTAGTTAGGCATAGTGTCAAGGCCTTAGTTAGGGTCACTTTCAGGGCATTAATTAGGGTTAGCATCAGAGCCTTCGTTAGGTATAATGTCAGGGCCTGAGTTAGAAGTAGTGTCAGGGCCTTGGTGAGGGACAGTGTGAGGGCCTTGTTAGGATGAGCGTCAGAGCCTTTTTTATGAAAAATGGCAGAGCCACAGTTAGGAGGAGAGACAGGCCCTTAGTTAGGGACACTGTCAGGGCCTTAGTTAGGGTCAATATTACGGCCTGAGTTAGTAGTAGTGTCAAGGCCTTAGTTAAGGACAGTGTCAGGGCAAGGCATAGGAGGAGCATAAGGGCCTCTGTAGGATCAGAATCAGGGGCTGGGGCTGGGGCTGGGGCTGGGGATGGGGCTGGGGCTGGGGCTGGGGCTGCGGCTAGGGCCGGGGCTGGTGCTGGGGCTAGGGCTAGGGCTACGACTAGGGCTAGGACTAGGCCCTTAGGAATAGTGTCAAGGCCTTAGTTAGTGTGTCAGGGCCTTAATTAGGGTTAGCATCACAGCCTTCGTTAGGTATAATGTCACGGCCTGAGTTAGTAGTAGTATCAAGGCCTTAGTTAAAAACACTGTCAGGGCAAGGCCTAGGAGGAGCAAAAGGGCCTCTGTAGGATCAGCATCAGGGGCTGGGGCTGGGGCCGGGGCCGGGGCCGGGGCTGGGGCTGGGGCTCAGGCTGGGGCTGGAGATGGGGCTCGGGTTGGGTCAGGGGCTGGGGCTTGGGTTGCGGCTAGAGCTAGGGCTGGGGCTGGGGCTAGGGCCTTAGTTAGGAATAGTGTCAAGGCCTTATTAAGAGTCACTGTCAGAGCCTTAGTTAGGGTTAGCATCAGAGCCTTCGTTAGGTATAATGTCAGGGCCTGAGTTAGAAGTAGTGTCAGGGCCTTAGTGACGGACAGTGTCAGGGCCTTGGTTAGGACGAGTACCAGAGCCTTTTTTATGTATAATGGCAGGGCCAGAGTTAGGAGGACAGGCAGGCCCTTAGTTAGGGACACTGTCAGGGCCTTAGTTAGGGACAATATCACAGCCTGACTTAGTAGTAATGTCAAGGCCTTACTTAAGGACAGTGCCAGGGCCTTAGTTAGGGACAGTATCACAGCCTGACTTAGTAGTAATGTCAAGGCCTTACTTAAGGACAGTGTCAGGGCAAGGCCTAGGAGGAGCATAAGGGCCTCTGTAGGATCAGGGGCTGGGGCTGGGGCTAGGGCTACGGCCTTAGTTAGGAATAGTGTCAAGGCCTTAGTTAAGGACAGTGTCAGGGCAAGACCTAGGAGGAGCATAAAGGCCTCTGTAGGATCAGCATCAGGGCCTTCGGCTGGGGCTCGGGCAGGGGCTGAGGCTACGGCTGGGGCTAGGGCTGGGGCTGGGGCTGGGGCTCGGGTTGGGGCTGGGGCTGAGGCTAGGCCCTTAGTTAGGAATAGTCTCAAAGCCTTACTTAGGGTCACTGTCAGGGCCTTAGTTAGGGTTAGCATCAGAGCCTTCGTTAGGTATAATGTCAGGGCCTGAGTTAGAAGTAGTGTCAGGGCCTTAGTGTAAGACACTGTGAGGGTCTTGGTTAGGATGAGCGTCAGAACCTCTTTTATGTGAAATGGCAGAGCCAGAGTTAGGAGGAGAGTCAAACCCTTAGTTATGGACACAGTCAGAGCCTTAGTTAGGTACAATATTACGGCCTGAGTTAGTAGTAGTGTCAAGGCCTTAGTTAAGGACAGTGACATGGCAAGGCCTAGGAGGAGCATAAGGGCCTCTGTAGGATCAGCATCAGAGGCTGGGGCTGGGGCTGGACTGGGGCTGGGGCTGGGGCTGGACTGGGGCTGGGGCTATGGCTGGGGCTGGGGCTGAGTCTGGGGCTGGGGCTGGGGCTAGTGCTGGGGCTAGGACTAGGGCTAGGACTAGGTCCTTAGTTAGAATAGTGTCAAGGCCTTAGTTAGGGTCACTGTCAGGCCCTTAGTTAGGGACAGTATCACACCCTGACTTAGTAGTAATGTCAAGGCCTTATTAAGGACAGTGTCAGGCCAAGGCCTAGGAGGAGCATAAGGGCCCTTGTAGGATCAGGGGCTAGGCCTGGGGCTGGGGCTAGGGCTAGGGCTACGGCCTTAGTTAGGAATAGTGTCAAGGCCTTAGTTAAGGACAGTGTCAGCACAAGACCTAGGAGGAGCATAAAGGCCTCTGTAGGATCAGCATCAGGGCCTGGGGCAGGGCCTGGGGCTGGGCCTGGGGCAGGGCCTGAGGCTAGGCCTGGGGCTGGGGCTAGGAATAGGGCCTTAGTTAGAAATAGTGTCAAGGCCTTAGTTAGGGTCACTTTCAGGGCGTTAATTAGGGTTAGCATCAGAGCTTTCATTAGGTATAATGTCAGGGCCTGAGTTAGAAGTAGTGTCAGGGCCTTGGTGAGGGTCAATGTGAGGGCCTTGTTAGGATGAGCATCAGAGCCTTTTTTATGTAAAATGGCAGAGCCACAGTTAGGAGGAGAGTCAGGCCCTTAGTTAGGGACACTGTCAGGGCCTTAGTTAGGGACAATATTATGGCCTGAGTTATTAGTAGTGTCAAGGCCTTAGTTAAGAACAGTGTCAGGGTAAGGCCTAGGAGGAGCATAAGGGCCTCTGTAGGATCAGCATGAGAGCCTGGGGCTGGGGCTGGGACTGGGGCTGGGGCTGGGGCTGGGGCTGGGGCTTGGACTAGGGCTGGCACTGGTCCTGGGGCTGGCTCTGTGGCTAATCCTGGGCCTGGGGCTGGGGCTGGCACTGGGCCTGGGGCTGGGGCCAGGACTAGGGCTAGGACTAGGCCCTTAGGAATAGTGTCAAGGCCTTAGTTAGTGTCAGTGTCAGGGCCTTAATTAGGGTTAGCATCACAGTCTTCGTTAGGTATAATGTCACGGCCTGAGTTAGTAGTAGTATCAAGGCCTTAAAGACACTGTCAGGGCAAGGCCTAGGAGGAGCAAAAGGGCCTCTGTAGGATCAGCATCAGGGGCTGGGGATAGGGCTGGGGCTGGGTTGGGTCTGGGGCTACGGCTGGGGCTGGGGCTGCGGCTAGGGCTGGGGCTGGACTGGGGCTGGACTGGGGCTGGGGCTAGGTCTAGTCCCTTAGTTATGAATAGTATCAAGCCCTTAGTTAGGGTCACTGTCAGGGCCTTAGTTAGAATTAGCATCACAGCCTACGTTAGGTATAATGTCAGGGCCTGAGTTAGAAGTAGGGTCAGGGCCTTAGTGAGGGACAGTTTCAGGGCCTTGGTTAGGACGAGCGTCACAGCCTTTTTTATGTGAAATGGCAGGGCCAGAGTTGGGAGAATAGTCAAGCCCTTAGTTAGGTACACTGTCAGGGCCTTAGTTAGGGACAGTATCACGGCCTGACTTAGTAGTAGTATCAAGGCCTTAGTTAAAGACACTGTCAGGGCAAGGCCTAGGAGGAGCAAAAGGGCCTCTGTAGTGTCAGCATCAGGGGCTGGGGCTGGGGCTAGGGCTAGGCCCATAGTTAGGAATGGGGTCAAGGCCTTACTTAAGGACAGTGTCAGGGCAAGGCCTAGGAGGAGCATAATGGCCTCTATAGGATCAGCATCAGGGGCTGGGACTGCGGCTGGGGCTGGACCTGGGGCCTTAGTTAGAAATAGTGTCAAGGCCTTAGTTACCACATTTTCAGGGGAAGGCCTAGGAGGATCATAAGGGCCTCTATAGGATCAGCATCAGGGGCTAGGGCTGGGGCTGGGGCTGGGGTTGGGGCTAGGGCTGGGACTGGGGCTGCGGCTGGGGCTAGGGCTAGGGCTGGGGCTTGGGCTCGGGCTGGAGCTGGGGCTAGGGGTCGGGCTAGGGCTGGGGCCTTAGTTAGGAATAGTATCAAGGCCTTAGTTAGTGTCACTGTCAGGGCCTTAGTCAGGTTTAGCATCAGAGCTTTCGTTAGGTATAATGACAGGGCCTGAGTTAGTAGTAGTGTCAAGGCCTGAGTTAAGGACAGTGTCAGGGCAAGGCCTAGGAGCAGCATAAGGGCCTCTGTAGGATCAGCATCAGGGGCTGGGTTTGGGCATGGGGCTGGGGCTAGGGCTGTGACTACGGCTGGGGCTGGGGCTGAAGCTGGGACTGACGCTAAGGCTTGGGCTGGGGCTAGGGCTGGGGCTGGGGCTGGGACTGGGGCTAGAGCTGGGGCTGGGGCTGGGGCTGGGGCTGGGGCTGGGGCTAGGTTTAGGGCTAGGCCCTTAGTTAGGAATAGGGTCAAGGCCTTACTTAAGGACAGTGTCAGGGCAAGGCCTAGGAGCAGCATAAGGGCCTCTGTAGAATCAGCATGAGGGGCTGGGGTTGGGCCTGGGGCTGGGGCTGCGGCTAGGGCTAGGGCTACGCCCTTAGTTAGGAATACTGTGAAGGCCTTAGTTAGGGTCACTGTCAGGGCCTTAGTTAGGGTTAGCATCAGAGCCTTCGTTAGGTATAATATCAGGGCCCGAATTAGAAGTAGTGTCAGTGCCTTAGTCAAGGAGAGTGTCAAGGCCTCAGTTAGTAAGGGAGTCAGATCCTTTGTTATGTATAATTGCAGGGCCAGAGTTGGGACGAGAGTCAGGCCCTTACTTAGGGACACTGTCAGAGCCTTAGTTAGGGACAGTATCACAGCCTGAGTTAGTAGTAGTGTCAAGGCCTTAGTTACGGACAGTGTCAGGACCTTACTTTCAACGAGCATCAGAGCCTTTCTTCGTTATCGTGTCAGGGCCTGATTTAGGAGTAGTGTCAAGGCCTTAGTTAGGTTCAGTGTCAGGGGCTTAGTTAGGAGTACTGTCAAGGCCTTATTTAGGATTAATGTCAGAGACTTAGTTAGGATTAGCATCAGAGCCTTAATTAGGTATCGTGTCAGGGCCTGAGCTTGTAGTAGTGTCAGGGACTGAGTTACGAATAGAATCATTGCCTCTCTTAGGAAGTGTCAGGGTCTGTGCTCAGTGTAGTGTCAGGGCATAAATTAGGACAGTGTCACGGCCTTAGTAGGGACTAGCATCAGAGCCTTGGTTAGGATTAGCATCAGAGCCTTCATTAGGTATCGTGTCAGGGCCTGAGCTTGGAGTAGTGTCAGGGCCTTAGTTAGGGACAGTGTCAGGACCTGAGTTAGGACTAGAATCAGAGCCTTGGTAAGGTATCGTGTCATGGCCTGAGTTAGCCATAGTCTCAGGCCCTACTTAGGGACTGTGTCAGAGCCTTGGTTAGCACTACCATCAGAGCCTTTGTTAGGCACAGTGTCAGGGTCTCGGTTAGGACTGGCGTCCGGGCCTTCCGTTAGGTACACTGTCAGGGCCTGAGTCACGCTTAGGGACTTTGTTAGGGACAGTATCAGGCCCTGATGCTGTCCCTTATAGTCTAAGCTGTCACTAAATAATGCCCTGATCCTGTCCATAACTAAAGCCCTGAATATGTCCCTAAGTGCATCTCTGACGATGTCCTTAACAGCCTGAACTCTCTTCAAGTTATCGCTGAGGCTCTGACACTGGCCCTTCCTAAGGCCTCACCCCGGGGTTGTCACAGGCTGCTGGGCAGTTTTCTCTTGTCCGCATCTCTGGCCAGCTGCCTGCCATTGGCCACTCTAAGATTCTGCGATGCAGTGGTCCCACGTGGGATGTGCCTGTGTACGCTCACCTGTGGGAGGAGAGTCATGGCCACTCCGCCCTCCAGGGGACTGCGGCTCAGGGTAGGAATCTCTCAGCCAGTGTCTGCAGAATGGGTTCTGTGTCCTTGTTTGTTGTAAATCCCTTGGAGTTACCTCTAACATTTTTTAAATGGATATCCCCCTCAGGATAATTTGATAATAATTTGATTATATCAATAATCAAATTACTGATAAATAATATAAATTATTTACCACATAAAAATTCAGGAATGACATTATTAGAATGAGCAGGAAAACACTGGATGCCCCCCACCCCCAATGATCTATTACTTGCAGGATTTCAAATTCTAATGAGAAAACACTCACTCTCCTCACCCTCTTGGGCGTCAGCACAAGGCGGGAATCAGCTGCATCCTTTATTTACCCCTCTGATTTTCCAGAACCTTTCCTTCAAGGAGAAATCTCTGGGCTCTGCGGGAGCTGTGAGTGGTGACCATCAGGTAAATCTGAGACTGAAAAGCAAGAGGAAAAGAGATAGAGGAGGAGATGAGAATCGGTGATGGGGAGAAGCAGGGGCATCCCCGTTCAATCGCAGGCCGAGAGTCTGGGTTAATCTCCAACGAAGCTAAGGACCACCAGGATCTGGCCCCACTGGCCTCGTCACCTGGTGTGGGGACTGGGGACAGCCAAACCACCATGGCCACTCTCAGAGAAATAAAGAAGGTGGGAGGGCACCCCGAGAGCCAGATTGAAAATGGTCATGCTGTGAGATAGTAAGATGCCCTTTTCAGAAAAGTGAAGGCTGTTCTCTTGGCTCTCAAAGACTTGCAAATACTCTGTGTCCTTCTGGAGGCATGCTGAAGGCTTCAGCCTTTGAGGGCAGTAATGGGAGTGCATCGGGGCTCAAAACCATCCAGCACTCACTCACTCCTTGAGGGTGCCGAGGATGACCAGTGACCACCCCTCGGGGGCCGTGGGGCCTGAAATTCCCTGATCACCGAGGACGGCAGGGGCCGCACAGACACTCCACTGGACCACCGGGGGCTTGGCCGGGGGGGCTACATACAGTCCTTTATCAGATACATGGTTTGCAAACATCCTGTGCCATTTTGGATGGTGGGTTATCTTATTCCTTGCTCCTTTTATACACAACTCTTTTTCATTTTGAGGAAGTCTAATTCATCTATTTTGTCTTTTGCTGCTTGTGCTTTTGGTAGATCTAAGATATCATGACCAAATCCAAGGTCATGAGGATTTACTCTCATGTTTTCTTCTACGAGTTTTATAATTTTGGTTCTTGCACCTAGGCCTTTGGTCCATTCTGTGTTGATTTTGTATGTGGGGTGCGGGGAGGTAAGGGTCCAACTTTACTCTTCGGCATGTGGGTATCCAGTTGTTCCACTACCTGTGCTAACAGTTTGGGAGAAAATACCTGCAAATGATGCGACCAACAAGGTCTTAATTCTAAAATATACAAATGGCTCATACAGCTCAAAAAAGAAAAAAAATCAAAAAATAAGCAGAAGGTCTAAACAGACATTCTCCAAAGACATACAGATAGCCAATAGGCACATGAAAAGATGCTCCACATCGCTAATTATTAGAGAACGCAAATCAAAACTACAGTGAGTTATCACCTCATAGTGGTCAGAATGCCAATCATTAAAACGTCTAGAAAGAAATGCTGGAAGGGGTGTGGAGAAAAGGGAACCCTACTACACTACTGGTGGGAATGTAAATTGATGCAGCCACTGTGGAAAACAGTATGGAGGGTCCTCAAAAACTAAAACTAGAATTACCATATGACCCAGCAATCCCACTCCTGGGCACATATCCAGACAGAACTATAATTCAAAAAGATACATGCACCCCAGCATTCACAGCAGCACTATTCACAATAGCCAAGACATGGAAGCAACCTGAATGTCCCTCAGCAGATGAATGGATATAGAAGATGTGGTACATATATACAACGGAATATTACCCAGCCGTAAAGCAGAATGAAATAATGCCATTTGCAGCTACATGGATGGACCTAGAGATTATCATACAAAGTGAAGTAAGTCAGACAGAGGACCACAAATACCATATGATATCACTTATATGTGGATTATAAAATGAGACCCAAATGAACCTATCTACAGAACAAAAACAGACTCACAAATAGAGAAAACAGACTTGTGGTTGTCAAGGGGAAGACAGGGGAGAGGGATGGATTGCGAGTTTGGTATTAGTAGATGCACATTATTATATATAGGATGGATACATAAGGTCTTCCTGTACAGCACAGGGAACTGTATATACAATACCCTGTCATTAACCATAATGGAAAAGAATATGAAAAATATGTATATATGTATGTACGTATATATGAATCACTTTGCTGTGCAGCAGAAATTAACACAACATTGTAGGTTAACTATACTTCAGTATCAATTAGTTTGAAGGCACTTTTATAAATTAGGTCTTAGTTCTCTTGTCCTTTCATCCTGGGACAAATGTATAACAGAAACTAACCTGGATTACTCCCGGATGAACTCATATCACACAGAACTTTAATTGTTGAACAAACCATGAATACCAGTTACACCATGGGATGTCCTGACCCAATATGAAATTTGTAAACCTTGTAACAAGCCTGCAGAATCCACTAAATTTGGAAATTCAAACTGAAATGAAGCCACCTATCCCGTGACTTCTCCACAACTAGTTATACAACATCAACTGGAAACCATATACAATCAAATGAATGTAGACAGAAGCAACTATACCCTTCCTTTTTTTCCCTTTTAGATGAATACGGTATTTAAGGTGATGTCTTGGGCCGTTTCAGGGTGTTACTCAACTTCCTGGGTATCTGCCATGCACACAGGAGGTACACATGTTAGTTAACTTGTTTGTGCAACTAAATGAAGGTAGTTAATACCACAAAACTGTATACATAAAGTGAATTAAATGCTAAAGTCGTGGTTTGTATTTTTAATGACAATGAAAAAAAAAGTGTAGCGCTGATATTTGTTACAAAAATGAACGTTAAAAACATTCTTAGTGAAAAAAGCCATACAGAAAAGGCCCCCTAGATCCCATGCTCATCTTGTCTGCTGCAAATCCATCAAGGTTGTCCAAATGAGGGAGAAACTCAGTCATGGGTCCAGAAAAAGAAAACTGGATCAGGATGGAAAAAGACATTTTCATACCGTTCGGACAGTAGGTGAAGGTTGAAGTGGGGCTGAGTATTAAATTATAATGTGGACATCAGGATTTCTTCATTTAGGGGTTATGTGCTGGTGCCTTGGGCAAAACACACTGAGCATTTTGTGTCAAGTGGCAAATGTGAGTACTTTTTGCCATTATTGCAACTTTTCTGTACATTTTAAATTACCGGAAAGTAAATTACTTTTCTAGACAACCATGTCAGTATCATGCCAGAAAATCAGAGAAGACAGACATCAAATTTTTCTTATAGAGGCCAAGACTTACCCAGACCACGTTCAACCAAAGTTGTGATACTTATTTCCCTTGTAGGAGTCCGCATGGTATTAAGAGGCACCGTGGGAAGAGTATAGTAGTAGCTACCATGTCGTGGGTCCTGTGGATCACCTGGGGGGCAGTAGAAACGGTGAGATTTTAGTATTGCAATTTTTCACATTACTTCAAAAAATATGTTAAAAAATAAATTCAGTAAAGTTGCAAAATATGCAGTCAATATACACAAATCAGTTTCGTTTCTATACACTAATCATGAACCACCAGCAAGAAACATTAAGAAAACAATCCCATTTACAATTCCATCCAAAAGAACGAACTATTTAGCAATAAATTTAACCAAGGACACGAAAGACCTATACTCAGAAAACTATAAAGCACTGGTAAAGAAACTGAAGACACAATAGAAAACAATATTCCATGCTCATGCCTCAGAAAAATTACTATTATTAAAATATTTGGGAGAGCGGGAAGACGGCGGAAGAGTACGACACGCACATCACCTTCCTCTCCACAGATACATCAGAAATACAGCTACACGGGGAACCACCCCTACAGAACACCTACTGAACGCTGGCAGAAGACCTCAGACCTCCCAAAAGGCAAGAAACTCCCCACGGGGCTTCCCTGGTGGCGCAGTGGTTGAGAGTCCGCCTGCCGATGCAGGGGACACGGGTTCGTGCCCCGGTCCGGGAAGATCCCACATGCCGCTGAGCGGCTAGGCCCGTGAGCCATGGCCGCTGAGCCTGCGCGTCCGGAGCCTGTGCTCCGCAACGGGAGAGGCCACAACAGTGAGAGGCCCGTGTACCGAAAAAAAAAAAAAAAAAAGAAAAGAAACTCCCCACGTACCTGGGTAGGGCAAAAGAAAACAGAATAAACAGAGACAAAAGGATAGGGCCGGGACCTGCACCAGGGGGAGGGAGCCGTGAAGGAGAAACGGTTTCCACACACTAGGAGCCCCTTCGCGGGCGGAGACTGCGGGTGGCCTAGGGGGAAAGCTTCGGAGCCGCGGAGGAGACCGCAGCCACAGGGGTACGGAGGGCAAAGCAGAGAGATTCCCACACAGAAGAGCGGTGCCGACCACCACTCACCAGCCCGAGAGGCTTGTCTCCTCACCCGCCGGGGCGGGCGGGGCTGGGAGCTGAGACTCGGGCTTCAGTCAGAGCGCGCTGGCGGCGTGAACACAGCCTGAAGGGAGTTAGTGCGCCACGGCCGGCCGGGAGGGAGTCCGGGGAAAAGTGTGGAGCTGCCGAAGAGGCAAGACTTTTCCTTCCCTCTTTGTTTCCTGGTGCGTGAGGAGAGGGGATTCAGAGCGCTGCTTAAAGGAGCTCCAGAGACGGGCGCGAGGCGCGGCTCAAAGCGCGGACCCCAGAGACGGGCGTGGGACGCTGGGGCTGCTGCTGCCGCCACCAAGAAGCCTGTGTGCGAGCGCAGGTCACTCTCCACACCTCCCCTCCCGGGAGCCTGTGCTGCCCGCCACTGCCACGGTCCCGGGCTCCACAGACAACATCCCCGGGAGAACGCACGGGCGCGCCTCGTGCTGACGCAATGTCACGCCGGCCTCCGCCGACGCACGCTCGCCCCGCCTCCATGCCGCACCCTCCCTCCCCCGCGGCCTGAGGGAGCCAGAGCCCCCGAATCAGCGGCTCCTTTAACCCCGTCCTGTCTGAGCGAAGAACAGACGTCCTCCGGCAACCTACACGCAGAGGCGGGGCCGAATCCAAAGCTGAGCCCCGGGAGCTGTGCGAACAAAGAAGAGAAAGGGGAATCTCTCCCAGCAGTCTCAGAAGCAGCGGATTAAAGCTCCGCAATCAACTTGATGTACCCTGCGTCTGTGGAATACCTGAATAGACAACGAATCATCCCAAATTGAGGAGGTGGACTTTGAGAGCAAGACTTATGATT
The DNA here is from genome assembly GCF_949752795.1 of Hyperoodon ampullatus. Lineage (NCBI taxonomy): Eukaryota > Metazoa > Chordata > Mammalia > Artiodactyla > Ziphiidae > Hyperoodon > Hyperoodon ampullatus. The sequence continues at coordinate 289,074 of NC_136921.1, forward strand.
TTTTTTCCCCTTTTCCTCTTTTTGTGAGTGTGTACGTGTATGCTTCTGTGTGAGATTTTGTCTGTATACCTTTGCTTTCACCATTTGTCCTAGGGTTCTATCCGTCCATTGTTTTTTTTTTTTTTTTTTTGGTTTTGGTTTTTTTTACTTAAAAAATTTTTTTCTTAATAATTCTTTATTTTAATAACTTTATTTTATTTGACCTTACTTTATTTTCTTTTATCCTTTCTTTCTTTCTTTCTTTCTTTCTTTCTCCTTTTTCTCCCTTTTATTCTGAGCCGTGTGGATGAAAGGCTCTTGGTGCTGCAGCCAGGAGTCAGTGCTGTGCCTCTGAGGTGGGAGAGCCAACTTCAGGACACTGGTCCAAAAGAGACCTCCGAGCTCCACGTAATATGCAACGGCGAAAATCTCCCAGAGATCTCCATCTCAACACCAACACCCAGCTTATCTCAATGACCAGCAAGCTACAGTGCTGGATTCCCTATGCCAAACAACTAGCAAGACAGGAACACAACCCCACCCATTAGCAGAGAGGCTGCCTAAAATCATAATAGGTCCACAGACACTCCCAAAACACACTACCAGACGTGGACCTGCCCACCAGAAAGACAAGATCCAGCCTCATCCACCAGAACACAGGCACCCTCCACCAGGAAGCCTACACAACCCACTGAACCAACTTTAGCCACTGGGGACAGACACCAAAAACGACGGGAACTACGAACCTGCAGCCTGCAAAAAGGAGACCCCCAAACACAGTAAGATAAGCAAAATGAGGAGACAGAAAAACAGACAGCAGATGAAGGAGCAAGATGAAAACCCACCAGACCTAACAAATGAAGAGGAAATAGGCAGTCTCCCTGAAAAAGAATTCAGAATAATGATAGTAAAGATGATCCAAAATCTTGGAAATAGAATAGAGAAAATGCAAGATACGTTTAACAAGGACCCAGAAGAACTAAAGACGAAACAAGCAACGATGGACAACACAATAAATGAAATTAAAAATACTCTAGAAGGGATCAATAGCAGAATAACTGAGGCAGAAGAACGGATAAGTGACCTGGAAGATAAAATAGTGGAAATAACTACTGCAGAGCAGAATAGAGAGAAAAGAATGAAAAGAACTGAGGACAGTCTCAGAGACCTCTGGGACAACATTAAACTCACCAACATTCGAATTATAGGGGTTCCAGGAGAAGAAGAGAAAAAGAAAGGGACTGAGAAAATATTTGAAGAGATTATAGTTGAAAACTTCCCTAATATGGGAAAGGAAATAGTTAATCAAGTCCAGGAAGCACAGAGAGTACCATACAGGATAAATCCAAGGAGAAACATGCCAAGACACATATTAATCAAACTGTCAAAAATTAAATGCAAAGAAAACATATTAAAAGCAGCAAGGGAAAAACAACAAATAACACACAAGGGAATCCCCATAAGGTTAACAGCTGATCTTTCAGCAGAAACTCTGCAAGCCAGAAGGGACTGGCAGGACATATTTAAAGTGATGAAGGAGAACAACCTACAACCAAGATTACTCTACCCAGCAAGGATCTCATTCAGATTGGATGGAGAAATTAAAACCTTCACAGACAAGCAAAAGCTGAGAGAGTTCAGCACCACCAAACCAGCTTTACAACAAATGCTAAAGGATCTTCTCTAGGCAAGAAACACAAGAGAAGGAAAAGACCTATAATAACAAACCCACGCTCATATGGTCACCTTATCTTTGATAAAGTGGCAGGAATGTACAGTGGAGAAAGGACAGCCTCTTCGGTAAGTGGTGCTGGGAAAACTGGACAGGTACATGTAAAAGTAGGAGATTAGATCACTCCCTAACACCATACACAAAAATAACCTCAAAATGGACTAAAGACCTAAATGTAAGGCCAGAAACTATCAAACTCTTAGGGGAAAAACATAGGCAGAACACTCTATGACATAAATCACATCAAGATCCTTTCTGACCCACCGCCTAGAGAAATGGAAATAAAAACAAAAACAAACAAATGGGACCTAATGAAACTTCAAAGCTTTTGCACAGCAAAGGAAACCATAAACAAGATGAAAAGACAGCCCTCAGAATGGGAGAAAATATTTGCAAATGAAGCAACTGACAAAGGATTAATCTCCAAAATTTACAAGCAGCTCATGCAGCTCAATAACAAAAAAACAAACAACCCAATCCAAAAATGGGCAGAAGACCTAAATAGACATTTCTCCAAAGAAGATATACAGATTGCCAACAAACACATGAAACAATGCTCAACATCATTAATGATTAGAGAAATGCAAATCAAAACTTCAATGAGATATCACCTCACACCAGTCAGAATGGCCATCATCAAAAAATCTAGAAACAGTAAATGCTGCAGAGGACGTGGAGAAAAGGGAACACTCTTGCACTGCTGGTGGGAATGTGAATTGGCACAGCCACTATGGCGAACAGTATGGAGGTTCCTTAAAAAACTACAAATAGAACTACCATATGACCCAGCAATCCAACTACTGGGCATAGACCCTGAGAAAACCATAATTCAAAAAGAGTCATGTACCAAAATATTCATTGCAGCTCTATTCACAATAGCCAGGAGATGGAAACAACCTAAGCGTCCATCATCAGATGAATGGATAAAGAAGACGTGACACATATATACAATGGAATATTACTCAGCCACAAAAAGAAACGAAGTTGAGCTATTTGTAATGAGGTGGATGGAGCTAGAGTCTGTCATACAGAGTGAAGTAAGTCAGAAAGGGAAAGACAAATACCATATGCTGACACATATATATGGAATTTAAGGGAAAAAAAATGTCATGAAGAACCTAGGGTTAAGACAGGAATAAAGACACAGACCTACTAGAGAATGGACTTGAGGATATGGGGAGTGGGAAGGGTAAGCTGTGACAAAGTGAGAGAGTGGCTTGGACATATATACACTACCAAACGTAAAAGAGATAGCTAGTGGGAAGCAGCCGCGTAGCACAGGGAGATCAGCTTGGTGCTTTGTGACCACCTAGAGGGGTGGGATAGGGAGGGTGGGAGGGAGGGAGACGCAAGAGGGAAGAGATATGGGGACATATGTATATGTATAACTGATTCACTTTGTTATAAAGCAGAAACTAACACACCATTGTAAAGCAATTAGACTCCAATAAAGATGTAAAAAAAAATGTTTATTCTACCTAAAGCCATCAACAAACAGTGCCAGGAAAACTATACACCAGACTCCAAAGAACGACAGTGGTCACCATCTACACTGCATATAAAGCTAACTAAAAGCACACAGTATTCCACATTAAACTCTTTCTCTCCCGAGTCCCCTGAAGATGGACCCTACCCATCCAGCACTCAGCTGCACAGGAAGATTCTCCACACTTGCTCATTTTTTCCCCTTGCGGAGTCTCCTCACCAGTGGTTCCTAAGAAAACCCAGCTCCTGTCAGTGTGGACAATGCCTCATGGTCCAGAAACCTAAGCCCTGACAGGAGACAAAGCTCCTGTCTGCTTGTCACAGAGCAAAGTCTGTGGGCAGGGTGCACCTGTGACCCCAGGGTCAGACAGGTGGGTTCGGCGCCCCCTGTGGGACGTGAGAAAAGAGCCGGGAGTGCCGCACTCACAAACCCAGAGGCCTCATCCGGAAGGCAGTTCTGCTGTATATACTAAGTTTGGAAATCCAAACTGAAATGGAGCCAAGTATCTCACTGTATCTTCTCAAAACATGGTTAAGGAACAATTAATCAGAAACCATATGTAATGAAGTGAATGTAGACACAAACTTCACAACTTAAACCAAAATTCACTCAAAATTTCCCACAGACAAATTTAAATTACCAAACTATAAAAATCCTAGGAAAAAAAAGATAATCTACATGACTTTGGGCCTGGTGACCTTATTCAGAAAACCGGAAGACAAAACACAAACTGCAAGAAACTATTTCCAAAACACATATCTGATAAAGGATTTGTACTCAAATTATGCCAACAACGCCATTAAAATTTGGTAAAGATTGAAACACACACCTGGCCCAAGAAGATAAACAGGCAGCAAATAAGCATATAAGAATGTACTCAAGATGCTGGTGGAATGCATGTACAACCAACTTTGGAAGACAGTTTGGCAGTTTTTTCCAAATCTAAAAAGTCTCACCTTAAGATCCAAGAAATGTACCTCTTGTATTTAGACAACTGCTTTGAAACACTGTGTTCAAACCAAAACTAGCATCAAGTAATGCACAGCAGCTCTATTCATAATGGTTAAAAACTTAAAGATATCAGGATGTCCTTCTGTAGATGAATTCATAAGCAAATTAGGGCACATACATGTCAAGGGGAGAAGCATACACCACCCCAAAATATGCCCATTTGACAAAAGGATTATTTTGGACTGATTAATTTAAGAAACAGCAGACCCAGGAGAATCTTTCAAAACCAAGTAGAGGGCTTCCCTGGTGGCGCAGTGTTTGAGAGTCCGCCTGCCGATGCAGGGGACACTGGTTCGTGCCCCAGTCTGGGAAGATCCCACATGCCGTGGAGCGGCTGGGCCCGTGAGCCATGGCCGCTTAGAGTGTGTGTCCGGAGACTGTGCTCCACAATGGGAGAGGCCACAGCAGTGAGAGGCCCGCGTAGTGCAAAAAAAAAAAAAAAAAAAAACAAGTAGAAAATGCCCTTTTAGGAGGTAAATTTACATTTATTAAGGATATCTCTCCATTTGTAAGGGTATGTCCCTCTCTGGACCAGGAATTGAATGATGACTAAATATCAAGAAAAGCTTATTGGGACTTCCCTGCTGGTCCAGTGGTTAAGACTCCACGCTCCCAATGCAGGGGACCAGGGTTCAATCCCTGGTCAGGGAACTAGATCCCTCATGCTGCAATTAAGAGCCCGCATGCTGCAACTAAAGATTCCGCAGGCCACAACTAAGACCTGGCACAGCCAAATAAATAAATGTTTAAAAAAAAAAAAAAACGCTTGTCAATGAAATAGGCCTGGATGTAAATCTGTGTAACAACCATACCCTTGTTTACTGGGCTTTGACTAATAACATCCCTTAAATGGCTTCCTCCATTCCCTAACATCTTTCTTTTGTTCTCAGCAGAAGATAGCATTTAAGGTAACGGCTTGGGCCATTTCAGGGAGTGACTCAGATTTCCTGGGTATCTTTCAAGTATACAGGAGTTACGCATGGTATATATTAAACTTCTGATTGTTTTCTCCAGCTCGTCTCTGTTTCATTACAAGGGAGATGTCAATAAAGAACATAGAAGTGTAGAGGGAAAATTATTTTTCCTCTCATATGCATGCAATGCAATAGTATTCAGAGATATAAAGGAATGGATCATCAACCCGTGCAAAAAAAAATGTATATATAGATGCATCTAACACTTACATTGCTAAGTGAAAGAATCCAGTCTGAAGTGCTACGCACTGTATGACCTCATTTATATGACATTCTAGAAAAGGCAAAACTGACAATGGTAAACAGTTTACGGAATATGTGGTTGAAATAGTCCATATGATACTTTAGTGGTGAACACCTGTCACTATGCATTTGTCTACACCCACAGATTTTTACAACACAACAAGTAATTTACAATCTATTCAAACTTAGCTACTTAGGATATGAGAGTGTCAAAGACTGGAATACAGAATGTAACTAACTAATGTAACTAAGAATCTAACTGATTCAGAAATGTATGAAAAAACTCACTGTTGGTAGTGGGACAAATGGGCTGACCTAAGTTAACTTTGGAAATGTACAGAATCTGTAGGCCAAAGACAAAACGTGCCATACATACACAGTGGACTCTAAGTTCTTTCCCATGAGGGGTAGTAGCTAACAGTACTGAAACTACTATATCAGTAATCGAATGGAACAAGCACTGAATTTAATAAATGACAAATGGTGGAAGCCAGGTTTCTTACCACTGGAGTGGGATGTTACAGTCAAAGGGAGAAGGTTACGATATCCATGTCATAACAGATCCGGTTGGAGACATCGGTATAAACTATCTTTAGCCTACACATAGTTCCACATGGAAATCTTTATAATTATGTGTATATGCATAGGCTGGGATACATGCATGTATTTCTATGTACTGTCAGCTGAGTATATTTAGCTCCCACATGTAAGTTTTTAATACCATTCTCTAATAAAAAGAACAAGGGCTCTTTGAAGAAAGGGCTGATGCTAGGCCTGAGACAGTAAATATATGAAGCAGGATAATCTTAAAATATCAGAAAGTAAAGAAGTACCAAAAATTTTAAAAACCCACAAAAGAAAAATTATGTAAAATGAAAACATGAGCAAATGGAAAAAACTCTCAACAGCCAAAGCAAGAATTAACTGAGCAGTCTAATAATGTAGTGTAGGATTATAACCAAAAGTTTACAATAATTATTCACGTGTTCAAACTGGTAAAAATAAATTACATAGTTTTTGATGAATGGTGTTAAATAGAAATCTCCTATGCAGAAAGCTTCTAAACAATGTATATAGCCACTCAGCTGTCCATCAAGGACATGAAGCTAACCCCTCTCTCCTCAAGTGTGGGTTCTGCATTATGACTTCCTCCTACGTAAGACACACAGGATGGACATGGGAAAAAAATTAACCTCACTGTGGGAAAACTTGACAAACACTACTTCAGCTAGGTGACCAAAGTTAAGAATATAAGTGAGAAGTTTCCTTAAGAGCCTGTCCTCTTGATATATAGCGAAGAGGAAGCACTTCACCTCTGTGATCTGCTTTTTCAAAGCCAAGTCTAACCATGACAAAACCACCAAGCAAATCCCAGTGCCCAGCAGTCTATAAAATACCTGACCAGTCCTCCTCCACACTGTCAAGGTCATGGAAACAAGGAGAGTCTGAGCAACTGTCAAAACCCAGAAGAGACTAAACAGGCATGTTGACCCCATGTCCTTTGAGACCCTGGAACAAGGAAAGGTATAACAAAGGGAACATGAACAGGGACTTCAGTTAATAGTAAAGTATCAGTATTTGTTCATTATTTGTCATGATTCTGTAGAAAATTAGACAGGAAAAATTAAACATCAAATAAGAGAAACCTACTGTAACAAACTGGAAATCTAGAGGAAAAGGGGGATTTCTTTGTAAAAACACATTACCAAAATGGACCCTAAATTAAGGAAAACACAAAAAGGCCAATTAATCACCAAGGAACCTCTTCCTCTACTGGTTATCCTATCACTCTTCCAGGGTTTCCCTCTCCCGGGACAGGGAAAGAGCAGGGACAGAGATGTCTGGCAGCTCCCCTAGTACATGACCCCACCGAGTGTCTTCACCTCCCCCAGCCACGCCTACCCAGTGAGGACACCTGAGGAAGGGTCAGGGATTATTGACTCAGATGTATCAACCAGGACTTTTTCTTTTCCCAGCGACTGGACACACTTACGAAAGTAAAATAAATTAGTATTTATTGTAAGGGTAGAAATACATTAATACTTGCAAGTGTCAAGTTGAAGAATGGGTTTGGACCTGGCAGGTACAGCGGCTCACACTGTCTCAGTGTGACCTTGCTTCTCTCCAAACCTTTGTCCTGCTCAGTGCCTTTGGGGGACCCCATTCACAGGCACAGGCTCTCTCACTGCCCTTGGGCCAACAGCTATTCTAGGCTGACAACCACTCACCATCCATTTTCCGAGAAAGAGTTTCTCCTTTTCTTGGATTCCAAGAAAGTCATGGTTTTAAATGCCTTTGATCTTGCTTGGGTTGCATTCTCATCCTTGACCCAACACCAGAAGGTAGAAAATGGGACTGGCTAGATGTGGGTTGTAAACCCTTCTTCGAGCTGGGTGGAACATGGGGTCATCCTTCTGCAACTGTTTGGACTGGAAGCAGGTGAGATGTAATTCCCAAAGGAAAACTGAGGCACTCGGGCCTGAGAACAGATGTTGGCTGGGAGAAAGCCACAGATTCTAAGTCAATGACAGCTCACTGCACAGCACAGAATCTGACACAAAAGGAAGAAAGGGGTTCACGTAGGGTCAGGGGCTGCAGCTACTCATCCAGTGCTCTTACTGTCCCTCCCAAGACTGCAAGAAGTTCTTTCACTTGCTGAAAAGTCAGGATCATTGGTGGTGGTAAACTCAAGTCTCTCTCCTTGGGCATCAGGCCCTCACATCTCAGAGGCTGGCCCAGAACAGCCCATGTGCCCTCAGAAGACCCACAGACCTCAGTCCTGCCCCTGAGAGGTGGGAGCCCGTGAGTTATGCCATCTCCCTGGCCATATTAACTACCCATCCCTGAAAAACAATACTGCTCCTTTTCCAGTTTCTTCTCTCTCCTTTTCTAAGGGAAGAAACCAAATGCCAGGGTGGTAAGGAAACTCTTGTGCAATGAAGTAACGGGAGGCTCAAGAATTATTCCATGCCATGGAACCCATAATTGGCAGGCTTCCAGAGGCCACATGGATGCATATGGCTCTCCAAGACAATGACAGTGTCAGTGTAAACCTCCCACTGGGAGGTCCAGGTGCTCCCATATCTTTGATTCTTAATGAATATGCATGTCAAAAGTTTCTAACAACTGAAAGGACAAAGGATTGCAGGGCCATGGTCTGCTGTATGGGTGTTGTGTCAGGGACACACTCCAATGTTTAGAGGATTATTACTTCTCTTGGCAGCCTATGAGGCTGTGAGCGGGAGGCCTTTTTCTCAGCCACATGTATGTCGGTAGTTGAAACTTCTCAAAGGAATGTCTACACTGCCCAGGTAGCTCTTGAATTGCTCGGCATCATGGTCAGCTCCGTAACTGTACATGAGGGCCTGACAATGCCCAGGCTGGACTGAGCTAGAGGACCACAGATGCCTGCCTGGATAGTCAGAGGTCAAAGGCTGTCCTGCCTGAGACTTGATCATCTATTCATGCCCACTCAGATGGAACAAAGGATGCTCCAGTGCCAGGAGGGCCCCACCAGCCCTTAAGAAGGCAGCATCTGGGGGCTGGCAGGTCACTGCACCCAGTCCTGTATAAGTCCCCACATGTCCACTGAGTGTCCTCCTGTCTTGGCTGTGCTGGAACCTGGGGCTGCCCAGACAGAGTAGGGCCAGCATCACCCTTCCCAGGTAGGAGGGCAGAAGGAAACCATGCATGACTTCTGACACCCTCCCCAATCCTTGACAGAGGTTGAGTTGGATAAGAAACAGTCCGAGACAAGAACAGACATTTCATTCTTCTCTCAGAGCCCAGGACTGGGGTAAGGGAGGCCAGAAAACCAGTTATTGACCTCAGCTCCCTGACTCCTGTTTGACCCTCGGCAAGTCCTATCCATTCTGCAGGCTTCAGAGAGAAAGAGAGGAGAGGGCAATGAGGGCCAATTGTGCTTAAACCTAACTCTAACCTTCACCCTAAGAACCCTAACCTCTAACCATAACCCCCTAACAACCCTAGCCCCAGACCCCTAGACCCTCGCCCCTGACCCCTAAACTCCAACCCCCGACCCTTTAACCACGACCCTCTACCAGGACTCTCCAACAATGACCCATAACCCTAAACCATGACCCCTGAACCCTCACACTGACTCAACCCCAGGCCTAAAGCCTGGCCTAGTGAGTACCGAGGGATGACTGTATGAACTCTCAAATAAACCAAGGAATTAAATCTTCCTGACCATGAATTTAGCAATGGTTTCTTAGATTTGACAGTAAAGCATAAGAAATGAAAGAAAAAAATAGATAAATTGGATTTCCTCAAAATTACAAACCTTTGTGCATCAAAAGAGGCTATCTAGAAAGTAAAAAGACAGCCCACAGAATGGAAGACAATATTGGCACATTCTATATCTGATAAGACTCTTTACCTAGAATATACCCAGGACTTTTACAACTCATCAACAAAAAGACAAACAATAAAATTTTTGAAACAGACAAACGGCTGCATGGACTGCTCTCCAAGCAAGACATACAAACGGTCAACAAGAACATGGAAAGATGTCCAACGTCAGTAGTCATGATGAAAACGCAAATGAAAGCCACAGTGTGATGCCTCTTCACACACACTAGAATAAAAATAAATTTTAAAATCAATTTTAAAATATATAAATAAAAATAACAAAGGTTGGCAACAACGCAGAGAAATTGGAACCCTTAAAAGTTACTTGTGGAGATGTACAATGGTGCAGTCTACATGTACAAACCTTTACCATTTACTCAAAGATATAAAATATAATTACCATGTGGTTCAACAACTCCACTCCTAGATATATACCAAAAAAATGGAAAACAGGCGTTCAAACAAAAACTTGTACACCAATTATTCATAGCAGTACTGTTCACAATAGCCCAGGGTAGAAAAGATTTAAATGTCCATCAGCAGGTAAATGGATAAGCAAAATAAGGTAGATCCATAAGCTACATTATTCTGTCATATAAAGGAATAAAGTAAAATTATACAGCCGCTGTGGAAAACTGTATGGTGGCTCCTCAAAAACATGGAAAATGTGTGATCCCTTGATTCCACTCCAGGGTGTACACCCAGAATATTAGAAAGCAAGGACTGGAACAGACATCTGTACCCCATATTCATAGCAACATTATTCACAATAGCCAAAGGGTGGAAGCAACACAACACATCCTTCAACAGATGAATGGATAAGTACAGTGTAGTATATACACAATAGAATATGAGTCAACCTTTAAAACTAAGGTAATTCTCACACATGCTACAATGTGGATGAACCTTGAAGTCATTATGCTAAGTGAAACCAGCCAGACACAAAAAAGACAAACGTTCTATGATTCCACTAGTATGAGGTATCCAGATAAGTCAAACTCAAAGACAAAGTAGAATACGGTTGCCAGGGGTTGAGGTGAGTTAGTGTTTAATGGCTATGGTTTCACACGGGGAAAATAAAGTTCTGGAGGTGGATGGTGAGGGTCTTTTTACAACAATGTGAATGCAGTTAATGCCACAGAACTGTGTACTTACAAATGGTTTAAATGGGGCTTCCCTCGTGGCACAGTGGTTAAGAATCCACCTGCCAATGCAGGGGACACGGGTTCAAGCGCTGGTCCTGGAAGATCCCTCATGCCACAGAGCAACTAAGCCCGTGAGCCACAGCTACTGAGCCCTCGTGCCACAACCACTGAAACCCGTGAGCCTAGAGCCCATGCTCCGCAACAAGAGAAGTCACCGCAATGAGAAGCCTGCACACGGCAACAAAGAGTAGTCCCGCTCGCCGCAACTAGAGAAAGCCTGCGTGCAGCAACAAAGACCCAACACAGCCAAAAAATAGAAAATAAAATAATTTTTTAAAAGCTTTTAAAAAATGGTTTAAATGGTAAATGTTATGTGTTTTTAATCACAATGGAAAAAATGAATGAAATAATGATCAATGTTACAATGTGGATAAACACTGAAAACATCCTAAGTGAAAGAAGCCATACAGAAAAACCACCCAGATCATGCTCATCTTGTACACTTTAAACCCAGCAAGGTTTGTTAAGTGAGGAAAAGCCCCAGTGATGGTTCCAAGAAAAGAAAACTGGATTCGAATAGAAAAATACATTTCCACAAAGCTGGGGCAGCTGGTGAAAGTTGAAGCAGGTCTGTGGATAGGATTATAATGTGGAAACCATAATTATTCCTCATTATGGGGTTATGTGCTGGTTCCCTGGGAGAGTGGCCCTCCTACTCTCACAGGGTAAAACAAACTGGAGTATTTTGTGAATGTGGAAGACTTTATACTGCTATTTAAAGTTTTTTATACACTTGAAATTTACTAGAAAATAAAGTACTTATCAAAACAACCATGTCATACCACACCAGAAATACAGACATCAAACTCTGTTATAGAGGCCAAGCCCTACCCAGATCCATTTCACCCACAATGGTGATGCTAATCACCCTTGTAGGAGTCCACATACTACAAGAAGCACCATAGGAAGATTATATTGGGAGCCACTATGTCTTGGGTGTTGTGGATGACCTAGATGTAGATGAAACAGTGGGATTTCTGAATTCTAGTTTTCCACATTCAACCACCAAAAAACTGTTACAACTAAAAAATGAATTCAGTAAAGCTGCAGGATACAAAAAAAAAAAAGAAAATCAATGCACAAAAATCATTTGTGATTCTATACACTGATAATGAACCATCAGAAAAAGGATTTTTTAAAAAAATCCCACTTACAACTGCATCCAAAAAGATAACTAGGAGTAAATTTAACCAAGGACGTGAAGGACCTGCGGACTGAAAACTGGAAGACACTGATAAAGGATACTGAATGGACAAAAATAAATGGAAAGATACCCCGTGCTCATGGGTAAAAACAATATTGTAAAAATATGCATTCTAAGGTGGGACTTCACTGGCTGTCCAGGGGTTGGGACTCTGCGCTCCCACTGCAGGGGGTGCGGGTTCGACCCCTGGTTGGGGAACTAGGATCGTGCATCCTGCATGCCCCATGGTGTGGCCCACAATTTTTTTTAATTAAAAAATAAGCATTCTAGCCAAATTAATGTACACATTCGACGCAATCCCTACCAAACGTCCAATGACATTTTCCATAGAAACAGAACAATCTTAAGTTGTGTGTGGAACCACAAAGGACCCAGAAGAGCCAAAGAGACCCTGAGGAAGGAGAATGGGCTGGAGGCATCTCCCTCCCTGACTTCACACTTCATTACGAAGCTACGGTCCCAAAAAAGTGTGGAATTGGCACAAAAACAGGCACACAGACCAGAGGAACAGAGCAGAGAACCCAGGAATCAACCTACAGGTATGTGGTTGGTGGTTGAATGTGGAAAACTAGAATTCAGAAATCCCACTGTTTCAACTACATCCAGGTCATCCACAGCACCCCAGACATAGTGGCTCCCAATATAATCTTCCCATGGTGCCTCTTGTACTATGTGGACTCCTACAAGGGTGATTAGCATCACCACTGTGGGTGAACCAACAGATGTGCATAGCCCAAGGGGCCAATCATAATCTATTCAAATTTAGTTATTTAGGATGTAGGAGTGTTGCAGGATGGAATACATAATGTCACAGAGCCTAACTGTGTTAGAAATATATGGAAACAACTCACTGTAGGGGATGGGGTAAAAGCTGCTGACCTAAGTTACTTTTGGAGATGAATGGAAACTGCAGACTAAAGGCAAAATGGTCCATATATAAACAGTGGGCTTTATTCTATGAAGTTCCTTCCAGGGTGCAGTAGCTAACAATTCTGAAACCTCTGCACATGTAACCTGGAAAGGAGCAATGCACAGATAAATGGCAGATGGTGGGAGCCAGGCTCCTTGCTGTGGGTGTGGGAAGTTACAGATAAGCAAGGGGAGAGCCTCTGCCCTCGTAATCCTGGATCTGGGCTTCCTGGGAGGATGCTGACTGGCTGGGGGAAACACACACATCTTCACGCTGGGAAGACCCTGCAGACATAGGAACTTCACACCCCATCTTTCCACCCATACCTGCTGGAAACACTCAGCCCTCCATAATCAGGCAATTGCAGCGTTTAAGACATTCTCACCCCCAGGCAGATAAAGGAGCATGAGGGTCTTGCTTACCCCTAAGCTGTCCCAGAACCCAGGCCCTGGGGATGGAGTCAGGATGGGGGTTCCTGGGCCTCTGAATCCAGGCCCTGGGGGTGGAGCCAGGTTGGGGGTTCCTGGGCCTCTGAATCCAGGCCCTAGGGGTGGAGCCAGGTTGGGGGTTCCTGAGCCTCTGACCAGCAGGTGAGAGGAAGGAGGAAGACCGGTCCTGAGGACAGAGGTTCCCTCAAGTCTGTGAGCCCAGGAGCCCCGATGGGGTTCATTCCCAGTGAGGACATGGGCGGGGCCTGCAGTGGTCCTGTGTTCCCCCTGGGCCCTTTGATGAAGCCATGGCAGCACTGGGCCCAGACGTCTCCTGGCGGTGTCTCAAACTCTGACACAGCGGTTTTACAAAGGAACAAGAGAATGGAGCTGAGCCCCTGACGGCCACTCCTTTCTGGCTCTGAGTTGCTTCCAACAGGACCGCAGTCACCTGCACGTAGTCTGCTGTGACCCATCTGCCCCCACTTTGCCTTCCCTCTTCCTCCCTGCGATGATTCCAGTGACATTTCCAGCCTGGACCCCTCCCCCAGGCCAGACACCTCTGTCCAGCCACTGCACCCCCATCTCACTTTGGGGGCTAACAGGGCCCTCAGAGGACTGGAATCCCGCAGCTCCCCACACCCAGGAGTAGCCCCACCTTCCCAGGTTGCTGAGCCCAGGCACTGGGTGTAACCGAGCAGGACCCTATGGGGCCTTCCCAGGACAGAGCCCTCCCCCACGTCCTCTGCTGTAGGTCCTCTCTGAAGTACCTGGATAACAGTGTCTGATGCACACTTCCTCTACCACCAAATGGAAGAAATTAACTACTTGATGATCATGAACAGGTAGCCCCGGAGCTTCTGGTGCCTAAGAATTTATAATGTTAACCGCCTGTTACCTCACCATCAGCCAGAGAATTGTGCACCAGCTGATCACATACCCTGCGACCCTCCTCCTTCACCTGGCCTTTAAAATTGCTTTGCTGAAATCCTTCAGGGAGTTTGGGGTTTTAGAGCACAGGCCACCTGGCCTCCTTGTATTGGCACTTGTACAATTAGAGCTGCACTTTCCTTCACCACACTCGGTGTCAGTAGACTGGCTTTACTGCACTCGGGCAAGCGGACCCACGTTTTGCTCGGTAACACTGGGGTCTCCCAGGATCCCACCCTCCTTGTGCCCCACTGACTGTCATCTGCTCCTCCAGAGTCTTGTTGCAGCAAAAATAGAAATGAAGTTTTCCCTCCCCTGAGAACAAGGAAAACAAAGGGAACAGCGAACAGGCTAGGGAAGAAACATAACCTGGCCTGAAAGAGCTCATCACTCCTTGTTTGACTTTGTCACTCATTTGTAGTAACTAGGTTTGTACTTTACAAAGCTAACCTCACTCCCTGACGCTATGTAATTTACATTCGGCACCCATCACCCATGACTCTGGGTGAGTTACATCCCCTGCCTCTCACTCCCTCACCTTATTATGTCCAGCACTTACATTCTATACGCCCCTCATAACAAATCACCCCCTATAGTTTTTCATTTCAGAAACAAGGTCACCGGCCGATAAACCAGAGACAAACATACGCAATTACCAGACTGCTGGACCCCAATTACCGGGCAGCCTGACGCCAACTATGACTGTTTTGAAATAATGCAAAGGAAAGGAGGAATGCAAGACCTTCACTACTTTGATCCTCATCCCTCCCCAGCTGTCACAGAAAGTCAGGCTTAATCTCATCACACTTTTCTCAAACCCCAGCTCACGCTGAGACCACCTCTCAGGTGATGGCGCTTCAGAGCAGCCCCTTTAAAAGATGCCTGGATTTCAGCTCTCCCAGCCCTACCTTCAGTTTAAGGGAGAAGTTTCCTTGACAACCTTGACAAACCTGCTCAGTTTCCTTGACAGCCAAGCTTCGCAATCTCCCAAACTCTTCTCCTTCAAACATTCCTATTCTAGGCTTGATGAGCCTAAAGTGACAGTGCTGTCATCATGTGCCAGAGAGTGACTCCTCCAAGCCCATAGTTATTGGTTACATGATGCTGTTGATGATGAAATCCCAGAAGAGCCAGCTTTGCAATATAACCACTTCTGGACTCAGCACTGGGTCCCTTTCCACGGACAGAGTGGAGTGTCTGTTTCCACGGGCCCCGTGGTGGAAGAGCTCACCTAATGCAGCCAGGACTTCATCCTTTCCAGGTGATTCCAGGGTCCTCACTCTGCCCAGACCCCACCCACATGGCTGCTGTCTGTGTCAGTCTATACGGGACCTTGGTAATCTCCTAAAATGAGGGTTATTTTATACACAGGTAATGGGTTGAATGCTGGCCCCAAAAGCCCCCCCAGAACACGTGAACAGGACCATATCTAGGAAAAGGGTCTTTGTATATGTAGTTAAGGATCTCGAGGTGAGGTCATCTGGGGTTAGGGTGACCCTCAATCCAATTGAGAGAGTCCTTATGAGAGACAAAAGAGGAGAGACACAGACATAGAGGAGAAGCCACGTGAAGACAGAGGCAGAGACAGGAGGGATGCAGCCGCAAGCCTGGGGACGCCTGGAGCCCCCAGAAGCTGGAAAAGGCAGGAAGAACCCTATCCTAGAGCCTTTGGAGAGACTTCCATCCTGCAACACCTTGATCTCAGATGTCTGGTCTCCAGGTCTGGGGGAGGATGAATTCCTGTTGTTTTAAACCACCCAGCTTATGGTCATTTGTTACAGAAGCCACAGAACGGTCACACAGACCCTACTGTGTAGGATCCTGGAAGTGCGGGTCTCACTAAAGGCCAATAGAGGCTGGATTGCAGAACCCTTAGAGTCAGCACTGAGCCCCAGAAATCCTAAAGCAGAGGCTGGGCACCAGAGTGTTGAGGGGTCAGTCGGAAGCCCATCCCTAAGGGTGCCGGCTGCACACAGCCTCCCCAGGTTTTTACGCCTGTACATGTTGGGGATAAGGATTTCCATCCTGATTCAGGACCTCTGATGTCACCGTTCACATTGCTAATTAAGAACCCCCTAGTTACACAGATGAAAACCCTATCAGGGCACTTGCTCCAGTGGTAAACAATTCTGAAGTTGGTCAGAGGTGGGGAATCGTCTCCCATGCAGCCAGCAGCACCCCCGCAAGGAGCGTCCTCATTGCAAAGCTGGGGGACCATGCCGAGACATCTGTGAGTAAACGTGAGCTGAGCCCCAGGCCAGCTGCTGCTGAACTGTTCCCACCCTTCCCAGGTAAAACACCTGAATATGTACACAGACTTTAAAGCCTAGAGGAAAGGGCTTGGAGTCACACCAGCGACAGCACGCAGGCCGACTTGGTGCCTGCAGGTCAGGCAGGATGGTCCTGGCCCTGGGCGCTCTTCTGGAAGCTTTCCACTTCGCTGCCTGAGGTACCCCTCCCATCCTGACCCCCACTGCTGTTTTCCTTCCTCACCTCTGCCCGGGGAGAAATTCCAGCGGCAGGTATGGGTGACACATCCTCTTCTTTAGCAGGTGGCAGCCTGGCAACTCCTGCAGAAAGTCCAGCAGAGCCCTACTCACACTGGGCCACCCACAAAGCCACGGCCCCTCACTCCCTCCCACCAGCCCAGCCCCGCCACTGCTGACGGGGCAGAGAATATGGCATCAGGCACAGCTTCAGGGGCTCTTGCTGCCTGGAGCGGTGTTTATATTGACCTCAATCCAGGCACACCTGGGGTGGGCTGGCAGGCAGGGTCAGGCTGCCCAGGTCAGCCAATCCTTGCCCATCAGGGGCTCAGAGTTGCAGAAAATGGGCCTTGCTGCACTGGCCAGGTCCAAGGAACAGGTGTGGGGTCCTGAGGGTCAGGATAGACACGGGGCTGCAGCTCTGCTTGTTTTCTAATCATTTTCTCTGGTCCATGAGTGGGAAACAACTTTAAGAAGACCCTCTCCTAATGAGAGGAACCCAGGAGTCAGGGAGAGGAGGGGTGGTGGGTGAAGACAGAGGCCTGGTACCCCAGCTACAGTGGAAGCCTCTGGAAGACCCGGTGGAAGGAGGTCGCACAGAGTGAAGCCCAGGGTCACAGACCTATCCAGGAGCTGCTGTTTGTTAGTTCAGGTCCTGCTCTGAGGTGCTCAGGGTCAGCTCTGACCAACAGGAGGGCTGGGGGTGCTCTGCAATGAGGGCTACGTGCACGGTTCCTGGGTGCCCAGGCTTGCTGGGTGCCTGCCCAGATGAGCTCCATGCCTGGGGAGGGGCCTGACCATGAGAGCCCCGGGGGCTGCTGGGTACCTGCTCAGGTGAGCTCCATATCCTGGGAGGGGCCTGACCACGAGAACCCCGGGAGCTGCTGGGTACCTGCTCAGGTGAGCTCCATATCCTGGGATGGGCCTGATCACGAGGGCCCCAGGGACTGCTGGGTGCCGGCCCAGGTGAGCTCCATATCCTGGGAGGGGCCTGACCACGAGGGCCCCAGGGACTGCTGGGTGCCAGCCCAGGTGAGCTCCATATCCTGGGAGTGGGCCTGATCACGAGGGCCCCAGGGACTGCTGGGTGCCGGCCCAGGTGAGCCCCATATCCTGGGATGGGCCTGACCACAAGAACCCCGGGGGCTGCTGGGTACCTGCTCAGGTGAGCTCCATATCCTGGGATGGGCCTGACCACGAGGGCCCCAGGGGCTGCTGGGTACCTGCCCAGGTGAGCTCCATACCCGGGGAGGGGCCTGACCACGAGAGCCCCGTGGGCTGCTGGGTACCTGTCCAGGTGAGCTCCATATCCTGGGAGGTTGCCTGGCCATGAGAGTCCCGTGTGCTGGGAGGGGGGCGTGTATGAGCGTCCTCTCTGTACAGCCGGCACAGAGTTGCTTAGCAACTTCCCTGTGGGCAGTGCTGGGATGAAATGAGAAACAGAAGATGCCACGGACTCCCTGAACCCCTGTCCATCTAGAGTGATGAGGTCAGTAGGTGGGTGCTGGCCACTGTGCTGCATAAGGGAGGCCCCACGGGTACCTCTTATGTCTTCCACCTGACACCATGGAGGCCTCCCCAGGACAAAGCAGACAGCCTGCCTGGGGCAGGTGGGAGATCCTGGTGACCCTGCAGGGGACATGAGAAGAATGGATCAGGCAGGAGGGGTTGGAGCCCAGGCAGAGCCATGGGGCTCAGGGCCGAGGGGGCCTTTCTGGGTCTGAGGTGAGAGTGGACGTGCAGGTGGTGAGTGTGATCCAGGAAAGCTGCCCTGGTGACGTGAGGCTGAATGTGCTTCAGTGACAAGCCTTCCGGATGATCCCAAAACAGGATAGTGAGACGGATCCTGTTAGAAGAAGGTAAGTGAATCCCCCCAAGAGGATGCTCTGTGAGTTGGTCCCAGGAGGGGGGGTGAAGGGAACAGGTGTGGAACCTGCGGGGAGTGGGCAGTCCTCCTGGGCGGGCGGCGGGTGCAGACCCCACTCCGTGGTCCCACATCTGTGCTTCCGGCTGGATTACCTGACTTCTCGGAGCCTCAGCTTCCTGGTCTGCTCATGGGGTGATGGTAGCATGGACTGACTAGTGATTTGCTCAGAACAGGGTAGGAAGGGGTCTAGTGGAAATTCCACGGAACACCATCAGTATAGGAATCGCAGGTCCTGTTTCCCGCAGGTCTACCTTCAGGATCAGGAGAGCAGATCCAAGCAGACTCGCAGCAGAGCCTGGGGACGGGCTCCGTGTGGTGGGTCCCCCTGCTTCCTGAGTCTCGGAAGGAGCAGCTCCAGCGGGCAGTGGCAGCTTCATCCCACACCTGGAAGCATCCAGACCTCAAGGCCCAGCAGCCCCCAAGCCCTGTGTCTGGGCCCCCGGGAGGCAGACGGGACAGGCCGACGTCCTCCTCGGCCCTCTTCCTGCCCAGAACATTCGGGGTCCAGGCCGTCATTAGGGAGAAGCAGGGATGCGGGTGTCCCATGTGGGAAGAGGACACGGAGCAGCTTGTGCACGTGGACGTCCACACCGGGAACGTGGGTCGGTGGGACGCGGGCACCAGGAGGGGCAGACGGTGGGCCTGAGGAAGCAGGGCTGGGCCGGGGGTCCTGGGGGGGGGCGGGTGCGAGCTTTGCCTGTGCCGGGTCTGAGACTCCACAGGGCTTCCCTCCCCTGGTCACTGGGGAGGAGGGGCTGAGCAGCGCTGGTGGAGGGACCCCTCGCGTCCCCAGGCCCTGGCAGCCTCAGCCCTTCAGGCTCTGGGTCGGGGAGCCTGAGGAACGCAGGCCCAGCTGTGCCCACAGGGAGGCCTGGAGGGGTCGGGCGGGTGGTCTCGCCTGTGTGGAAGCCTCCAAGCCAGTGTCCAGTGGGAGCTCTCACCTCGCACGTGGGTTTCAAGTCCACAGCTCAGATCACCTTCTAGCTGCTTGGTTTGTTTTCTAGACACAAAGTCCTAATATCTCCTATGTCCCCTGCCCGTGAAAAGGCATGTCTGATCTGGCACCAGGTGCTGCCTCTGGTCCCCCCTGACTGGACGCCCAGCAGCCAGTGTCACCGTGTCACGACTGTCAGGGGGTGTCAGGCGTGGGGGGACGAGAGCACACGGTCCAGGCCGACGAGGGGCCGTGCCGTCCACGGAGCCGGTGTTGTGGCTGTAGGTGTTCCCTGCCCCCACCCCACGGGCAGAGACCACCGCCCCCTTACAGACTGTTACCAAGTGAAGTCACGTGGACCCTGCTCGGGCCCCAGCCTGGCGAGGCGCTCTGCCTCCGCGGGGAAGGTTTCCTTTTTCCACGTGGGTTCAAGTAGGCAAATAACAAAACCAAAGCCCAGACCATCACAGCACAGGCTCTATTCGGTGGCCTAAGAATGGAGAAGCGGGAATTAAGTTCACAGATCAACTTCTCGCCCTCCTGGAGAGAGTGGCTTAATTTTAAAGAATGAAGACAAAGGGAGGAGGAGCGAGGCTAGTGATGGGATGAAGAGGCCTTCCGGGAAAGGGGCGGGGCTTTTCCCAAGGGGGCGGGGTACCACCTCCTTTTACCCATTTTTGGTCGTTCCTGTCCAGTCATGGCCACCAATGGGTGTGTCACTTAATATGCTGATATAGTAAATTCAACATGTGATGAGACTCAGGGTCTGTTGGAGGTCACATTCGTTGCCATCTTTGTCCCAGCTGGTTCCATCTGTTTGTTTGTTTGTAGCTTCCTTTCTTATCTCTGGACCCCTTAACTTAAATACTTAGGTGAACTCCTGCTGAAGGTGGGGTTGGAGGACAGCCCTGTGAAAGGTGGGTCCACGGGTTTTGAGCAGGGCCTGTAGCAGCTCTGACAACAAGAGGAGGAGGCTGAGACTGGCGGTCAGTCTGATGCCCGCACTGGGGCCTGTGGTCGGCATGCGGAGGTGGTCAGCCTGGGGTACGTGTCAGGGAAGGTTCTCGGTGTTTACACAGAAGATGTGAACGTGGGCCCAGAAGCAGAGCTGCCTGTGGACGCTGCTACAGAAACACCTGATTCTTTTCTGAGAAAACTGGCTGGGGGCATTCAGGCAACAGGGCAAACTGCTTGCTCTGGATATTCTTGTGGGGAAGTGGGTGCATAGCAACAGGGGCTCAGCCTGCATAACCCCAGAAGCCCTCCCAGGACAGCCCCAGAACCGCTTCTGGAATGGCAAGCAGAAGTGGGTCTTCCACCTACTAGACGTGGAGGAGAGGGCTGGGGTCTGCAGGGCCGCCCTCACCTTCAGGGACTGGCTGGGAGGCTCACAGGACCCAGCACATGCTCGTGGCTTGTGTCCTCACAGCTGAGATGGGTCACAGCATGCAGTAGGGATGCCCGGGCAGGAGGGCCCCTGCTCCGGTCACCTCATGACCCGTCATGCCCCCTCCTTCCCTCGAGGGTCTCTAGGGTGTCTCTTCCCCCAGCGACGAAGGGCAGAGCCATGACAGTTACCCGCACCCCCGTCCCCCGAGGGAAGCTCACTAGAGGCTTGGCACCCGGCAGGGGCTGGTCACGTGGTGTGCTCTGCCCTCACCCTCCAAAATGCCGGTGCCCAGAAGGGGAGCCGGGGTCCAGCATGAACCACAGGGTTTGTGCAAACAGCACAGGAGCAGGGGGCTGCCCCTAACGGGAGGAGGGAGGGTTTAGATCAGGCCCGGGAGCTGCTCACCAACTGCATTGGCTTCCTGGGGCAGCTGTGATGAACGACCACAAATGGAGGCTCAGAACAACGGAAACCTGTCCTCTCTCAGTCCTGGAGACCAGACGTCTGAGGTCAAGGTGTCCCAGGACTGCGCTCCCTCCGGAGGCTCCAGGGGAGGGTCCTTCCTGCCTCTTCCAGCTTCTGGGGGCTCCAGGTGTCCCTGGGCTTGTGGCCGCATCCCTCCCATCTCTACCTCCGTCTTCACGTGGTGTCTCCTGTGTGTCTGTGTCTCTGCGCTTGTCTCTTAGAAGGACACTGTCACTGATTCAGGGCCACCCGGATCCAGGATGACGTCATCTCCAGATCCGTAACTAATTATACCTGCAGAGACCCTACTTCCAGATAAGGCTCCATCCTCAGATTCTGGGGGGCATGACGTGGACATAACTTCTGGGGGGAACCCCCCATTCAACGCACTAGAGCACCCAGTTCCCAGATGCCAGCCGACCTTCCTCAGAACAGCATCAGGCTGGTGATGTTCTGTGTTTCCTCACGGAGTTGTCTCTTGTTTCCTGTGGTAACAGTGAGGTTGGGTGGGGAGTGCTGCCGAATGACCTCCCGGTCATTCCAGGGACCATGCTGACATGTCCTCCCCGGGAGGGTGCGAGCACGGCCAGGACTCCCCGGGAATACTCCACACAGACCGCTCGGTGGTCAGACACCTGCATGGGCTGGACTGCTCCCCGGAACCTTCTACCACATCCACAGGCTGGTGGACTCTGTGCGGGCCTATGACCAGGAGGTGTGGACCGGCAGACTCGATGCAAGCACTCCTGCCTGCCACCTGGCCTCCAGCCCACCACAGACCCTCCAGTCCTGCCATGGACACCCCCATCGCATTAACCCACAATAGGGCTTCTGGGAGGGGTGAGAACTTGGCCATGAAGAAGACAGGGCAGGCCCTAACTGCAGCAGGTGAAGGCGAGGACTGGGGGTGCTTGGCTATTTGTCCCCCAAAGACCCCGAATGTGGGCTCTGACTTGATGGGTCCACCTCCACCTGAGCCCACCTGGGGGGTCGCTGCAGGGACAGTGTGTCCTTGGGTGACTTTCCAAGTCTCCCCACATCAGCCTCACCCTCTGGGCCCCCCTCCCCCATTAATAGTCTTTAAATAGCGTCTCTCACGCATCAGGCCTGAGTGGGAAATTTTAATATCGTGTGGGAGTCCAGCAACCAGCACCCATGTTTCCTGTGTGTCTTGGGAGGGGAGGGAGCCTCGCTCTCACGTTCCTGCCCCAGTGCACCTGGGGTCGGGGGCAGCAGACCTAGGCTTTGCTCTGGCAGAAGCTCCCTTTCTGTGAACAAGTCTTCCTACACTCCGTTATCCTCACTGGAGGCTCAGGAGGCCACAGCATCGGGGCACCTCCAGCACCAGGACTCCACCTTAAGGAATTTCTCAAGAGCAGGGACCAGGCCTGGAGGCGGAGGAGAGGAGGGAGCCGGCCACTTTGGGATCCCCAGGGCTAGGAAGCCTCCTACGCAGGAGGGCCTTGGACTCAGCTTAACTACCGCCCAGGGTCTCCTACCCCGCCCCTGGTAGAGGGGCCCTTCAGATTCCAGGGCCCCAAGATCCTCCCCACCGACTTCTGACCCCAACTGCAGAGTCGGGGATCCAGAGACCCCTCTCCGGCTTCTTTTTTCTTGGAGGCTCCCAGAATTCCCTGAAGCTGTTATACCCAGGGTTTATTATGGTGAAAGATGCAAGTTAAAATCAGCGAGGACATGGGGGATGAGCAGAGTCCAGCCTCCTCGGCTGTGGCAGCCCAGGGAAGCCCACCTGAGTCCTGAAGTGCAGGGTTTATTGGGGTCTGTCACGTCAATGTGGGGACAGCCATGTGCCTGACCTTGGCCTCCAGCCCCTGGGGGACTCAGAAAGCCCCACCGTGTATCACGCCGTCAGCACAGACCAGCCTGGAGCGAGGCCCACGGAGCACAGACACTCCCGTCAGACTCAAGGTGACCTCTGGAGCCAGGACAGAGGCCCGGCCTCTCTGTGGGCAGGTGAACCCACACCACACGGGCCCTGGTGCAGTGCCCGTTCCGCGTGGTCAGCGTGGGTGCACGCGGGTCAGCCAGTGTCTGTGTGTCTCAGCCTGTGACCACAGACCACACTGTCCTGCTCTGCTCACAAGAGCGAGGCCAATGGAGGGACGACGGGGGTGGGAACAAAGCCGGGTCCTGGTCAGGCTGGGTGAGAAAGGGTCCAAGGAGCGAGAACCTGGCTGCCCTTGCCTGGTGAGCCGAGAGCGGACGTCTGCCCTGTGGGCAGCCCCTCTCCCCACGTCCCGAGGTAAGGCTGCCTTTCCTGCACCCTGGGGCAGGGTCATGCCTGTGTATACAGCAGAACGCACAGCAGTGCATGCAGCAGGCCCGATGTCTGCCCTTGCCATGTACTTTGGGGCTTGGTGAAGGTGGAACATCCCGACAGGACATGGGCCGACCCCGCAGAGGAGGTAGGGGTGAAGCCTTTGGGAGCCTCTGGAGGGGATCCTCACCTGCCTGCACAGGTGGACTGAGGACACAGACCGAAGGTGGGCAGGCGGGGAGCCCAGTCCTGGGTCATCCCTGAGGCTAGACGAGGGGTGTGGAGCTGGGCGTGATGGCGGTGGGGACGAGGGGCTGATCACAGGACAGTGCGGAGAGGGACCGTCCGAGGCAGCGGGGAAGGTGAAGACTGTGCCCGACGGGGGGACGGAGAGACCAGCAGGCAGCGCTGCAGGCGCGGGTAGCAGGGCTGCTCCCTGCAGGGCGGTGCCAGAGCCCTGCATCGCTGGAAACCTCGCAGTGTCCGGACAGAACCCCAGAGGATGGGGGGCCGGATGGGCGGGAAGAGTTCGGAAAAGTCACCTTATCTCCACATGTCCTGGGGGATGGGTTCCCACTCCAGCCTCGTTCTTTAGAGTCTCCCCACCTGGGGAGTCAGCACACTCAACAGCCGGTCGTGCGCGGCTTGCAATTTGTCCGAAGGATGAAGGGGAAGGGGGGGAAGGAATGAGAGACAAGCTCTTCGTGCTTGGACAGCACATGCCACTCTAATTTCCCATCCGGAAGAGGAATTTCCCAAAGGTTCAGGCTGCCCCTGCAACCAGAATGGGGCTTGAAGCAATCCTGCCACCTTGTGGCCGGTTCCAGAAACAAGTTGAAGACAGTTGCTCAGGGGCACCGCAATCCACAACGCCTGCAGGGTTGTAAATGACAACTATGGTGGAAAAATGTCTTAGGGTAAGTAACTGAAAAGGACTTGAAAACAAAGCAGAATTGCAGGAACCGGATTGCAAGAGGTAGATTGGACTCGCCTTTAAAGCACATGAAAGCTGCTCAACATTGCCTATGATTCAGTTGGCCAAAAAGGGCGTACAGGGCTTCCCTGGTGGTGCAATGGTTGAGAGTCTGCCTGCCAATGCAGGGGACACGGGCTCGAGCCCTGGTCTGGGAAGATCCCGCATGCCGCGGAGCGACTAGCCCCGTGAGCCACAATTACTGAGCCTGCACGTCTGGAGCCTGTGCTCCGCAACGGGAGAGGCCGCGATAGTGAGAGGCCCGCGCACCGCGATGAGGAGTGGCCCCTCCACTTGCCGCAACTAGAGAAAGCCCTCGCAGAGAAATGAAGACCCAATTCAGCCATAAATAAATAAATAAAAATTAAAAAAAAGGAAAAGAGTTTCAAATAAAGGACTGCGGTCCTTTATATAGCTTATAAAAAAAAAGGGCATACAGGTGTAAATCCATATGCCCTTGTGCCAACCAAACATGCAGGAAATACAAATCAACACTACAAAGATGTGTCACTTTGCCCCAGTCAGAATGGCCATCCTCACAAAGTGTGAAAACAAGAAATGGAGGAGAACACTTGGAGAAAAGGGAACCCTGCTACGCTGATGGTGGGAATGTCAATTGCTAACAGCCACGCTGGAGAAGGGTATGATGGTTCCTAAAAATTCTAAAAAATAGAGCTATAGGGACTTCCCTGGTGGCGCAGTGGCTAAGAATCCAACTGTCAATGCAGAGGACACAAGTTCGAGCCCTGGTGTGGAAAGATAACACATGCCACAGAGCAACTAAACCCACGCACCACAACTACTGAGCCTGTGCTCTAGAGCCCGTGAGCCACAACTACTGAGCCCATGTGCCACAATTACTGAAGCCTGACTCCTAGAGCCTGTGCTCCGCAAGAAGAGAAGCCACTGCAATGAGAAGCCCACGCACTTCAACGAAGAGTAGCCCCAACTTGCTGCAACTAGAGAAACCCCGTGCGCAATAACAAAGACCCAACACAATCAAAAAAAATTAACTAATTAATTTTTAAAAATAGAGCTACAGAGCATACGGCACTTCCACTCCTGGGTATATATCTCGGGATAACCATAAATCCATAGGACACAGGCACTTCAACTATTAGTGCAGCCCTTTTACAGGAGCCTCGACTTGGAAACAATATAAATGTCCTTGGAAGGAAAAAATGAATAAAGAAGATATGGTACTTCTGTACAATGGAATATTACTCAGCCATGAAATCAATGAAATAAGGCCAGTTGCAGCAACTCAGGTGGACTTAGGTACGACCACTGTAAGTGACATAAGTCAGACAGAAAAAGACACTTAGCATAAGATATCACTTATAGTTGGAATCTAAAAATGGCTACACATGAACAGAAACAGAGTCACACATTTAGAAAACACATTTATGGCTGCTAAAGGGGAAAGGTGGGGTGGGGTGAGGCATAAACCAGAGGGTTGAAATTAGCACAGATACCGTTCCAAAGACCAAATAGGTAATCGACAAGACCTACTCTATAGCTCAAAGAACTGGACTCAGCACACTCTAGTCACCAGAAAAGAATATATATGACTGGTAGGAATCCGAAAAAGAATTTATGGATGTCTCTCTGCAAGTGAATCAAGTGGGTGTACAGCAGCAAGAAAGACAGCATGGTAAATCAGATATACCCCATTACAAAAATAAATTTAAAAAAAAACACAGAGAGAAACTGTTACAAAATTCGTTCAGCGGCTGTGATGCACCCTGGATTGACCACATCTAGACCCACAGCTGGATGGGCCCTAAGGCGGGACACTCGTGGGGCTGAGAGGCTTGGTGAGGATGAGTCAGCAAATGCAGCCCCTTTAGAGTAATACTGCCTGGTCCTGATTCCATGGGTCACAAATCTCCAGAGGCAGGCAACCCTTCATACAGCTAAAACATACATGGGACACCCAGAGGATCGTACACCATCGGATCGGGAAGAGTTTGGGAAAGGCACCTCATCTCATCTCCTGGGGCTCAGGTTCCCCCTCTGCAGCCTCTTTCCTAACAATCTCCCCACTTGGGGAAGTTAGCACCTTCAACATCCTGTTTCACAGTTTGGAATTTGTCCAGAGGATGAAGCGGAAGGGGGGGAAACAATGAGAGACAAGCCCTAGGTGTTTGGACAGGCACATGTCACTCTAATTTCCAATTAGGAAGAGGAATTGACCAAATGCCCACCTTGCCCCCGGAACCAGAATAGGGCTTGAAGCAATCCTGCTGTTTTGTGGACAGATCCCAAAGAAACAAGTTGAAAAATGGAGCTCAGGGGCACTGCAATTCACAAACCTGCAGGGTTGGAAAAGATTCCTAACCTCAAAAAATGCCTTGAGGGGCTTCCCTGGTGGCGCAGTGGTTGAGAGTCTGCCTGCTGATGCAGGGGACGCGGGTTCGTGCCCCGGTCCGGGAGGATCCCACATGCCGTGGAGCGGCTGGGCCCGTGAGCCATGGCCGCTAAGCCTGTGCGTCCGGAGCCTGTGCTCCACAACGGGAGAGGCCACAACAGTGAGAGGCCTGCGTACCACAAAAAAAAAAAAAAAAAAAAAAAAAAAAAAAAAAATGCCTTGAGGTAAGTCATGAAACGGGACTTGAAAGCAAGGCAGAATTGTAGGAAAGGGATTTAAAGAGGTAGATAGGGGCTTCCCTGGTGGCGCAGTGGTTGACAGTCCGCCTACCGATGCAGGGGACACGGGTTCGTGCCCTGGTCTGGGAAGATCCCACATGCCGCGGAGCAGCTGGGCCCGTGAGCCATGGTCTCTGAGCCTGCGCGTCCAGAGCCTGTGCTCTGCAACGCGAGAGGCCACAACAGTGAGAGGCCCACGTATCGCAAAACAAACAAACAAACAAACAAAAAAAGAGGTAGATAGGACTCGCCATTAAAGCACATGAAAAGGGGCTGAACTTTGCCAACGATGCAGTTGGCCAAAAAGGGCGTATGCGTTTTTCCAGAATATATTCAGGAAAAACGCATACGCCCTTCTTGGCCAACCAAACAGGCACACAGTGAAAATCAACAATGCAAAGAAGTATCACTTCGTATCAATCAGAAGGGCCGTCCTCACAAAGTGTAAAAACAAGAAATGAAGGATATAGGACTTGGAGAAAAGGGAGACCTGTTACGCTGATTGTGGGAATGTAAATTGCCAAGGGCACTCTAGAGAAGTGTATTGTGTTTCCTAAAACATCTAAAAAACAGAGCTACAGAGCCTAGGGCACTCTAGAGAAGTGTATTGTGTTTCCTAAAACATCTAAAAAACAGAGCTACAGAGCCTAGGGCACTCCACTCATGGGGGTATATTTGGGAAAACCAAAATTCGATGAGACACAGGCAACCCAACGTTTAATGCTGTTCTGTTTACAAGAGCCTCGACTTGGGTACAACCTAAATGTCCTTAAAAGGAAAAAATGGATAAATAAGATATGGTACTATGTACAATGGAATATTACTCAGCCATGAAATCAATTAAATAAGGCCAGTTGCAGGAATTCGGGTGGACGTACGTACGATCATTCTAAGTGACATAAGTCAGACAGAAAAAGAGACTTACCATATCACTTATAGGTGAAATCTAAAAATGACTACACATGAACGAAATGACAAAGCAGAGTCACACATTTAGAAAACACACTTATAACTGCTAAAGTGGAAAGGTCGGGTGAGGTGAGGCATAAAACAGGAGGTTGAAATGAGCACAGACCGTTCCATAGACCAAATAGGGAATCAATAAGACATACTCTAAAACTCAATGAACTGGACTAAGCACACTCTAGACACCGGAAAAGAATATATACAACTGGTAAGAATCTGAAAAAGAATTTATTAATGTCCTTCTGTAACTGAATCAAGTTGATGTAGAGCAGCAAGAAACACAGCATTGAAAATCACCTATACCTCATTATAGAAATAAATTCCAGGGCTTCCCTGGTGGCGCAGTGGTTGAGAGTCCGCCTGCCGATGCAGGGGACACGGGTTCGTGCCCCGGTCCGGGAAGATCCCACATGCTGTGGAGCGGCTGGGCCCGTGAGCCATGGCCGCTGAGCCTGCGCGTCCGGAGCCTGTGCTCCGCAATGGGAGAGGCCACGACAGTGAGAGGCCTGCGTACCGCAATAAATAAATAAAATTCCAAAAACAGAGAGACATAGAGAAGTTATTACAAAATTCGTTCAGGGGCTGTGATGCAACCTGGATTGACCCCATCTAGATCCACAGATAGATGAGACCTAAGGCTGGACACTCGTTGGGCTCAGAGGCTTAGAGAGGATGAGTCAGCAAATGCAGCCCCTTTAGAGTAATACTGCCTGGTCCCCATTCCATGGGTCCCAAACCACCAGGTGCATGGGACCCTTCCTACAGCTAAAACATGCATGGGACACACAGAGGATGGTACACCATCGGTTCGGGAAGAGTTTGGAAAAGGCACCTCATCTCCTCCTCTCCTGGTGCTCGGGTTCCCACCTCCAGCCTCTTTCCTAACCATCTCCCCACTTGGTGGATCAGCACCTTCAATATCCTGTTTCGAACAGTTTGAATTTGTCCGGTGGACGAAGAGGAAGGGGGGGAACCAATGAGAGACCAGTCCTAGGTGTTGGCACAGGCACATGTCGCTCTAGTTTCTAATCAGGAGGACAAACTGACCAAAGGCTCAGCCTGCCCCCGGAACCAGAATAGGGCTTGAAGCAATCCTGCTGTTTTGTGGGCAGTTCCCAAGAAAGCAAGTTAAAAAATGGAGCTCAGGGGCACTGCAATTCACAAACCTGCAGGGTTGTAAATGATACCTACTGTCGAAAAATATCTTGAGGTAAGTCAACGAAAAGTATTTGAAAGCAAGGCAGAATTGCAGGAAAGGGATTTCAACAGGTAGATTGGCCTCACCCTTTAAGCACATGAAAAGCGGCTGAACTTCACCAAGGATGCAGTTGGCCAAATAGGGCATATGCATTTTTCCTGAATATATTCAGGAAACAAGTATATATACGCCGTTTTTGGCCAAAAAAAAAAAAAACAAAAACGGACAATGCAAATCAACACTACAAAGAGGTATCACTTCGCAGCCGTGAGAAAGGCCATCCTCACAAAGGGTAAAACCCACAAATGCAGGACAGGGCATGGAGAAAAGAGAGCCCTGTTATGCTGAAGGGGGAATGTAAATTGCCAAGGGCACTCTGGAGAAGTGTATTGTGTTTCCTAAAACATCTAAAAAACAGAGCTACAGAGCATAGGGCACTTCCATTCATGGACGTATATCTTGGAAAAAACAAAAATCACAGGACGCAGGCACCCCAACGTTTACTGCTGCTATGTTTACAAATGCCTCAGCTTGGGCACAACTTAAATGTCCTTGGAAGGAAAAAATGGATAAAGAAGATTTGGTACTTATGTACAGCGGAATATTACTCAGCCATGAAAACAGGCCAATTGAAGCAACTCGGGGGACTTAGGTACGGTCCTTGATAGTGAAATAAGTCAGACACAAAAAGAAACTTATCATGAGATATCACTTATAGGGGGAATCTAAAAATCGCTACACATGAGCTGAATTACAAACAGAACACGGTCACACATTTACAAAACACACTTATGGCTGCTTAAGGGGAAAGGTGTGGTGTGATGATGCATAAACCAGGAGGTTGAAATTGGCAGAGATACTGTTCCATAAACCAATAATGTAATCGCCAAGACCTACTCATTGTTCAAGGAACTGGACTCAGCACACTCTATTCACAGAAAAAAAATATATCTGACTACCAGAAACTAGAAAAGAATTTATTGATGTCTCTCTGTAAGTGAAACAAGTGGATGTACAGCACCAAGAAACACAGCATTGAAAATCAGCTACACCCCATTATAAAAATAAATTACAAAAAAAAAAAAAGACAGTGAGAGAGAGAGGAATTCTTACAAAATTCGATCAGGAGCTGTGATGCAACTGGACTGACCACATCTACACCCACAGCTGGATGGGACGTAAAGCTGGACACACTAACTCTAAACCCTAAACCGTAACCCTAACCCTAACCCCCTAACCCTAACCACCAACACCACAAAGCCTCAGCCCAGGCAGGAGAACTCCGAGATCGAGGTGCCAGCCTACTTCAGGACCATCAACTTCCCACTGGGTCCTCACGTGGGGGAAGGGGGAGGGAGCTGCCTGGGGTCTCTGTTATAAGGGCTCTAATCCCATTCAGGAGGCCTCACCCCACAGGTGAGTCCAGCTCCTGGTGACTTTTAGCCACAAACTCGTGGTAATCAGGGTGACCCTCAGAGACACGGGATGAACCTGCCCCAAAGTGAACAGGTTTCAACCTCGCCAGCAACTCCTGGTGTCTAGGGATGCCTCACACACTGGATTAGACTATTCTTGCCTCGGATTTTAAATGTACCGTGTGTATCTGTCAGGAAAAAGAGTCTATTTGTATTGCATCTCTCCTTGCAATCTTGCCTAACAGGGAGAATTGTCCCCCTTGCATGGAGGGCTCCCTCCATGGCTGATATTGACGGCCGAACAGCAGGCTTCAAAAGTCCAGCAAAGGAGAAAATCTCTGAAGAATAGCCTGTGCCATTCAGAACAGGCAGACAACAGCACCTGTTAGAGGCAAGTGCCAGTTTTAGAAGGAAAACTGTTGTTACTTGAGAAATCATCATGGTTTCTGATACCCACAAGATTGTGGGGAGGTTGGCGTTTACAGCATCTTTTGCCAACTTATCAATTTCTGATTAATGAGTCTGCAAACAGCTTTTTATGTGGCTCAGAAACTTATATATAAGAGAGTTGATTTCTGTTTTGAAATGGCCCTGTTTGTAGGTAGAAAATGGCTGAAATCAGCAATGTCACATGGTTCAAATTAATATAGAGAAAGTGAGCTTTTCTAGAGGTTGGTGGAGGTGTCGTGTACGTACAGAATAGTGTCTGCGTCCCAGGCGAGCTGCTCTGCGCACCATCAGAGCTGAGGGCCGTGCTAACTGTACCCGGGTCACCCTCATCCCTCTAAGCACCCGCCCCCTCCCCAAACGCACAGACCCCACCGAACCTGCAAGCCCCTGCCCCTGTGGTTGGACTTTATATAAATGGGGGCTTATATAAAGAGCATCTGTTCTTTCGTGCCTGGCTTCCTTCATTTCACGTTGGTGAGAGGCGTGGTTTTGTGGCGTGTCAGTCCATTAACTTTCATCACTGGGTAGCAATCAGTTGTCTGAATATAACTCAATTATCCATTCTGCTGTTGCCGGGCATTTGGGCACTTGGGGCTGTTACATATAACGCTGCTGTGGCTGCTCTGGACAGGTACCTGGGGTGTGCGTGGGGATGCCCTCTGTCCATCACATCCTACAAGTGGGATGGACGGGTTGTACGCTGTGTGTGGGTAAGGTTTTAGCATGTCATGCATCAGGCTGTTTTCCAAAGTGCTGACACCAACTCCTGTGACCACCAGCAGTGGTCGGGGGCCTGCTACTGCAGCCTCACCAACACCTGCCCTACCTACCCGGCATCGCTCTCCTTGAGGCCAGCGTTTCATCCTGTCTCCGTCGGCCCTTTCTGACGTGTTTGGGACGATCTCGCGCCTGTGCATGGATGCACTGTGTGCGATTTCTGGCTGACTTGCACATAACCTTTGTTCTGAGGCTGACAAGCTGCAACAGTCTTCTCCCATCCCGTGCCTGCCTCTCGTTTCCTTTGTCTTTACTTTGGATGATTGTCTCATCTTAGTTTTAATACAGTTCCTCTTTAGGACTCCCCTGGCAGTCCAGTGGGTAGGACACCGCGCTTCCACTGCAGGGGGCACCGGGGTGGTCGGGGGAACTAAGATCCCACAAGCCAAGCGGCGTGGCCAAACAAAATTTAAAAACATACTTCCTCTTTACAGTCTTTTCCTCTACGGTTAGTGTTTTTGCATTTGGGAGTTTGTCCTTTAAAAAATATGTGGTGCCTCATGGTCGTCAGACGTGGCAGAGCGAGGTCGGCATCCAGCCGCCCCACACACCTGGGGAGAGCCTGCTCGAGGAGACGGGCGCTTAGGAGGCTGAGGCAGCGGAGGGGTCAGTATTTCTGTGCTTCGAGGGCGGCCCCTGGATCTGCCTTGAGAACAACATGACATCATCTGGCATTGTGGAAGTTTACATTTTTCCCTAATATCCCCCAAGTATGGATAAACAGTATTTCTATTTCTTCCCTTAGAAAGCAGTTGATTTATTTACCTACAGCAATTAATTTCATTTAAGGGGGCTGATAGAAATACTTACTCTGTATCAGGATGAAAAGTTAATGGATGAAAAAATCAGAGTAGGGCTTCCCTGGTGGCCCAGTGGTTAAGAATCCGCCTGCCAATGCAGGAGACACGGGTTCGAGCCCTGGTCCGGGAAGATTCCCACATGCCGCGGAGCAACTAAGCCCGTGAGCCACAACTTCTGAGCCTGCGCTCTAGAGCCCACAAGCCACAACTACTGAGCCTGCATGCCTAGAGCCCGTGCTCTGCAACAAGAGAAGCCACCGCAATGAGAAACCCGTGAAACACAGAGAAGAGTAGCCCCTGCTCACTGCAACTAGAGAAAGCCCACGCACAGCAACAAAGACCCAACGCAGCCAAAAATAAAATAAATAAAATAAATAAATTTGTTTTTAAGAAAATCAGGGCCAAAGGAAAATAAAGGCAGATCAGTTTGGAGAAGATGGCAGTCTGATTTGATTCGTGGATGAAATTCAGATTATTTAGAATGACGGTAATGGTCAGATTACTCCCAATAACGTTTTCGAAGCACATGCCTCAGGGTGTTGACAGGGTTTCTAAAAAATAGAGGAGGGTCCTGTTATCAAATACATTTGAGAAATGTAGAGTCAGACAGAAAAACAGGGGCCACCTGCCCCAGAGCCCTTTTTCAGAGGATTCTCACACCCTTCATTCAGTCTTCCCGACTAATGAGCATATTAAAACAATTAAAGCAACAAGATCCAGCATCACCACATGCAGAGCCCCTGTTCATGTGCCATTCATACGTTCACTCAGACCCCTTTGTGCCCATTGCACAGGTGGGAAACTGAGGCCAGAAACCCCTTCCCAGCCCCGGGTTCCAGGAACTCGTCCTTGGTCCGAATTGGCCAGGAGAGTGTCAGCCACACCTTCTGACAAGAGCCCTGAGTGAGGGGTCTGTGCTCCTTTGTGGGGGGCAGCCCCCCTCAGAGTCAGCCCAGTGAGGCTGGGGCCAGGCCCTTTATCTCAAGAGGGGTTCCCAGAGTCCACTTCCCATCACGGCTGAGGTTGTGCACGTCAGACCCACCGGCCCCCTGCATCCTCCGGGCAGACAAGCAGCTAACCAGCAGAACACACCGGCAGGCTGGGCAGACTGAGGAGTCGGTACGTGGAGGGGAAGATGTGCGTGCGTTTCCCTTATCAGGGCCTTTTGCCTGAGGGAAGTTGGCCCTATTCAGGTGGGCGAAACCTCGGGAGGAAAACCCATGTCCACTGGTGTGAAGACCCAGAGATGGCTGGGTGACCACAGCAGCTGGAGACCAAGGGGGAATCCCAGAAAGGGGAGATCTCACCCCAAATCTCCCACTGACCCCAACACATGTGCAAGACTCCAAGTGGCCGTGAGAAAACCTGTCAGAGATGACAGGGAGACAGAACTTGGGGTTTACCTGATTGACCTGATTAAACAAAAATCCAGACACTCATGGGGAGAGGCAGGATCTCCACAACGCATTGTCTGAGACGTGCAGGATGCAATCCAAACTTACTGGACATACAAAGAGAGGGAAAACTGTGGCCTATCATCTGAACAGACCTCCA
The DNA here is from genome assembly GCF_949752795.1 of Hyperoodon ampullatus. NCBI lineage: Eukaryota > Metazoa > Chordata > Mammalia > Artiodactyla > Ziphiidae > Hyperoodon > Hyperoodon ampullatus. The sequence continues at coordinate 323,809 of NC_136921.1, forward strand.
GCCCCAGGTGACCCAGGTGACCCAGGTGATGAAGACAGCAGGCACGGACTTTAAGGGAGCCATTCAACGTGTGCTCAGGTAAAACGTGAAAGAATATGCTCACATTGCATGAAAAAAAGGAAATGTCAGTAGTAATAAAAATAAAACTGTAGAATGTAATCAAATAGAAACTCTAGAGCCAAGAAATACAGTATTCAAAATAAAAAATTTACTGTGCACAGCGGCAGATTGGAGATGATAGAAGACAGAGCCAATGAACTACAGAACAAATCAGCAGAATTTATCCAACCTGAAGAAGAGAGAAAAGGAAAAGAAGTGAGCAGAAGCCCACTGACCTGCAGGCCAGGAACCAAAGATCCCGCCTGTGTAATCGGAGTCCCGGAGGTGAGGAGAGAGGGGCTTGGGGGGGAAGCACTTAGAATAAACAGCAGCTGCATTTCCCGTTTTGGCGAGTTACATGTGTTTGCTGAGGCGCACAAAGAGTGGACAGAGCATCAGGGGACCTGGCTGCTCAGGGGTCCCAGAGGAGGGGCCCAGAGGGGTTGGACCCTGATTCCCCTGGGCTCGGAGCAGCACTACCTGCCAGAGTCAGCCGGGCTCTGCCGGAGGTTAGCAAATGTTCCAAGTGGGCCTCCCAGGACAAAATGCATCTGGACATGCCTCCTGCACCATTTCCGTCTCAAGGTACCCTGCTGTCCGGGACCTATGAAGAGCATCCAGCCCAAGCTTCGAGGTGAGCCACTGTCCCCGGGGCCTGGCCGTCCACCCTCAGGGTTTCCCTGCTGGCCTTTCCTCTGTGAGGGGCACAAGCCTCCCCCCAGGAGCCAGGAGCCGAGCCCGAATCTGGGCCCGGCCCCGGCCCAGGAACTCTTGTCCCACCTCCCTCCCAGTCACTGCAGTGTCCACCTGGGGGTCCCCCTCCCGCCCTTCCCTGCCTCCTGCCCTGCAAACACCACCCCAGGAGGCACCTTATTTCCCTAGTGAAGGGCTCCTGGGGCCAATGTATATGACCACATGCAATATAAATTTCCCACGATGAGCTAAGAAATAAGAAAAATGTTACTTATGGCTGAGTAATAGTCCACTGTATATATGTGCCACATCCATGCCTCTGTGGATGGATATCTAGGTTGCTTCCATGTCCTGACTATGTACATAGTACTGCTGTGAACATTGGGTTGCACGTTTCTTTTCGAATTATGTTTTTCTCCGGATGTACGCCCAAGAGTGGGATTGCAGGATCATATGGCAGCCCTATTTTTAGTTTTTTAAGGAACCTCCATACCGTTCTCCACAGTTCACATTCCCACCAACAGTGTAGGAAGGTTCCCATTTTCTCTACACACTCTCCAGCATTTGTTATTTGTAGACTTTTTGATGATGGCCACTCTGACCGATGTGAGGTGACACCTCATGGTAGTTTTGATCTGCGCTTCTCTAATAATTAGTGATGCTGCACATCTTTTCACGTGCCTGTGGACCATGTGTACATCTTCTTTGGAGAAATTTCTATTTAGGTCCTCCGCCCATTTTTTGATTGGCTTGTTTGGTTTTTTGGTATTGAGCCACATGAGCTGTTTGTATATTTTGGAGACTAATCCCTTGTGAGTCGCATCTTTGCAAATATTTTCACCATTCTGTGGATGGTGTTTTCATTTAGTTTATGGTTTCCTTTACTGTGCAAAAGCTTTTAAGTTTAATTGGTCCCATTTGTTTATTTTTGTTTCATTTTCATTACTCTAGGAGGTGAATCCAAAAAGAATGAAATAATGCCGTTTGCAGCAACATGGATGGACCTAGAGATTATCATACTAAATGAAGTAAGTCAAAGACAAACATCATATAATATCACTTATATGTAGAATCTTAAAAAATGATACAAATGAACTTATTTACAAAACAGAAACAGACTCACAGACATAGAGGACAGACTTGTGGTTACCAAAGGGGTAGGGGGGGAGGGATAAATTAGGAGTTTAGGATGAACAGATACACACGACTGTATATAAACTAGATAACCAACAAGGACCTACTGTATAGCACAGGGAACTCTACTCGATACTCTGTAATAATCTATAATGGAAAAGAAACTGAAAAACAATATATACATATGTATATATATAAAACTGAATCACTTTGCTGTACACCTGAAACTAACACAATATTGTAAATCAACTGTACTCCAGTATAAAAGAAAAATTTTAAAATAACGCTATTTACGATATGGCTGCCTTACTATGAGCATAATCATGTATTGTTTGGAGGCCTTCCTCTCATACATCTTAAGATAAAGGGGGTTTGATGCCAGCCGTTTTTTTTTTTAACCTCAGCCTACAAGGCGTCTCAGGAGCAGCCCATCCGGAAGAGACGGCGGTGATTTTGGTAACACTATCTTGCCAGGAGCCAGCAAGCAGGGAAGACTCCCCGGGCTGCCCTCCAGTTTCTGGCCAAGCAGCAGAGGGACGCGTGCCTGCCAGGGCCTGCGGCGGGAGCCCATCGTGTCTCCAGGGGCCGCCAGACTGAAGGCAGCTCGTCTTTCCGGCCTCTGACCGGATGCCAGGCACTGTGTCACCAAGCCCGTATAAAAGCGAGGGGCAGACACAGTCCAGGCGCGCTGGGGACACGGGAGGACACCTGCCTAAAGGAGCTGCACCGACCGGCCTGGAGAGACCTCAGAGTAAGCCTGGGTGATGCGACCACGGGGCTGGGCCTTCCATGGGATGTGGGAGCCAGGGCCGCACACTTGCGTCTTCCCGGGATTTAACTTTGTTAGCAGCTTCTGCCATTCAGCCTTCCGGTGACAAAGCCCGGGATGGAGACCGAGCTTCCGGCCCCCTCCCCCTTCCTCCCACCCCGGGGCCCACTGCGGGGACTGTTTCCACTGTCCGCTGCTGGCTTTCTGGTGCCCCTTGTCTGGCTGTCTGGCTGGCTGTCTGTTGTTTCTGCTCCATGAGGGTTTGAAGGGCTGCACTGCAGGGCTAGTCTTCCCGAGAGTAAAAGCTCTGATACCCCGTGTCTCTGGGAAGCCCCGCAAGGAGAACAGCCAACCTCACCTTAAAATGTCAACTTTTCCCTCGGTCAGAGTGAGTCCAGCGCCAACCCCTGGTCCCTCCCGGAGGCAAAACCCTTGAGCGGATGCACCCCAGGCCCACACACAGTAGCCCACGCTTTCACTCTTTTAGTTCACCGGCAGCATTGCCAGCAAGGATTCGGCCCCTGGGGGATAAACTGTGGCGTTTCTAAGTCCTCTGGTCTACGGGGGCCCCCTGGGGGGACAGGAGGCTCTCCAAGATCAGCAAGGGGTCTGACCCCGGCTCCTTCAAATTACTGCCTCTGCCCTGGGTCTTGGAGTGTGTGAGATTTTGCCTTTAAGAGCAGAGTCTATTACCCACAGCCCTCTGGCTCTCTTGAAAATAAGCCCCACTGGCCTTCAAAGCCAGACATTCTGGGGGTTCATCTTCCTGGTGCAGGACCCCCAAGCTGGGGAGCTAACTGTGGGGCTCAGACCCCTTGCTCCTTGGGGAGAGCCTCTATGGTTGTGAAATGCCCCCCATCTGTGGGTTGCAGACCCAAGGGTGTGGGTCTTGACTATACTGTGTCTCCACCCCTCCTACCTGGCTGGTGGTGGTTCCTTCCGTATATCCTCAGTTGTGGAAGGTCCTGCCAGTCTTCTGGTCACTCTCACTGACAGCTGCCCTGTGAGTAGTTAGAATTTGGATGCGCTCACAGGAGGAGGTGAGTTCAGGGTCTTCTCCACCATCTTGGCTCCTTCCCCATCACTGCTAATTTTGGAGTTGTTAACAGCCTCCTTTCATGGAGTTCACTCATTCCTTTATTTGCTCTGCAAATACACGTGTGTATCCTGGTGCCACAGGGGGCCTGTGGTCACCTGGAGACACACCGAGGCCCATGAGACCCAGAGGAGGGGCCTTCCTGATGGTCAGGGGAGGCTGGGGTCCTCGGAGTGTGGACATGACAGCGGAGCAGGGCTCATCCCTGGAGGCTGGGGAGGAGCTACATTCCAGGACGAGGGACAGACGGCCACGCAGAGTCACACAGAGTGAGGAGGGGTCTCCCCTCACACCCATGGCATTCTGCAATTTCACTGTCACAGTAGACCCTGTCCCCAGCTGGGCTGCACTTGCTCCCAGATCCAACCTGTCCCCACCTCCTTGGTGAGAACATGGTAAAGACAGCCCAGCCCCACGTGCCAGGGTGAGGACCAAAATAAACGATGGCCCTAAAGATGGGTGCGGGGCAGGCTGTCCCATCCCGCGGGCTCCTGACATGGAGGGCAGTGACCAGGAGGAGGGCAGCTCGCCCCGCGGCTCGGACAAGGCAGCCCTCCCCGCCGTTTCCCCGCCTCCCCCGCCCTCCTGCCCAGACCCTCCCTGCCAGCTTCACCCTCCACCCTTGATGCCTGCAAGTGTCTTTTTTGTTTCTCCTTCAGAATCCACAGCAGGTGCAGGCTTGGCGCTTTGGGGTTAGTCACGCAGCCGCGTAAACTCCGACCCAAAAAACCAGCAGCCTCGGAGATTTAAAGTTGTTTTAAGGGATCTGCTGCCAGTCTCCAGGCTCTGTGGTTTCTTCTTTAGTTTTTGTAAGCACCCCGCGCCTCAGTGAGGAGGACTGGCCTCCCCGAGATGCTTTTAGACTGCGAAGCGGGCGGCTCATCATTCTCCCTCTCTTCACCCGGGTTCCTGCGCCAGCACCATCTCCTTCTCCCACACTGCGCCCTGGGTCCAGCTCTGGCCACAGATGCAAGCAGCTGTCCCTATGGCCAGCCCTCTGTCCCGAGGGTCAACCAGTGTCCAGAGCACAGAAGTTGCTCCCCAGTACTCACGCCCATGCACACAGGCACACGTGCACACGTGCACACACGCGCAGTGTGTGTTGACAGGCTGGCACTGGGCCCCTTCTTCACTAGAAGCCGTGCACTAGCCTCTTGGACTAGACACCGTGCAGGTGGAGCAACGGAGGAGCCAGCACTGTGGGGCTGAGGGCTGGGCCTCCCCACCCCCTGCTGCCCCGCCCCCGCTCCCCCCCTGCCAACAGGGAGCAGCCTGAGGTTTTAACAGCAGCCAACTCTACGTGAAAAACAAAAGCTCATTCTGTCCCCAGAAACTTACCTTGATCTCAATTTCTAATTAAGCCGGAGGTGCCTTTCCAATGATCTCGGCTGGTTTCAGGGGTCCACTGGGGTCCTGGAATCTCCCACCGGCCTTCTCCTGACCCAGTGTCCACCTGTGTGTTCTGAAACATGGGGTCTTAATAGAACTCGTGGGGTGCAGTCACTCATGGTCCCCAGAGGAGGGGGCACGCCCCACCCTGCATGGCCTCCCGGGGAGCGGCAGGGTCGGCTCGGGGGCAGGGAGAGAGGGGGCTGTGATTTCCATGGGAAGGCCCAGGTGAGGCAGGGCAAGCTGAGTAATTCCAGTGGACCGGGGTTCAGGGCTGTCCCTGGCTTTCTGGTACCTGGTCCTGGGTGATGAGGGCAAGTGGATCGTGGCCCAGAGTGTGGCGGCCCGGAGTGTGGCAGCCCACAGAGGGAGCCTCTGGATTGGTTGGGGTATGTTTGAAAAGGCACCCAGGAGGCAAGAAGCCCAGGCACGGCACTGGGACGTCCAGAAGAAGGCGTGTCGGGGTCGTGTGTGCAGGGTAGACACTAGGGCCCCAAGCTTACAGAAGCTGGAAACCTGGTTACACACTGAGGTGCTGGAAGGTACCACAGGTTGAAGCAACAGGCATTGAAGGTCTCTATCCTGGAGGCTGGACTCCAAGAGCCAGGCGTGGGCAGCGGGGTCCCCTGAGGCCTCGCTCCTTGCCATGTGGACGGCCGCCTTCTCTCCGGGTCTTCACAGGGTGCCCCTCTGTGCATGTCTGTGCCCTGACCGCCTCTTCCTATAAGGACCCCAGCTCTACTGGGTCAGGGCCACCATAGTGACCTTTTCTAGCCTTAATTACCTCCATCACGTTCTGCAGTCCTGGGGGTTGGGACCACCTAGGCCTGGAGGACACGGTTCAGTGACAGCTCAGGGGCTAAGGAAGGGACACCTGCCACGTACAGCCGTCCTCACCCGAGGTCACCCGCATGAAACATCCAAAGACCCAAAATGGGATTTGCCATCAGCTGCTACTTCCTCTAATATAGGAAACTGTTCCAGAAGGTGGCAGGGCCTCTGGTCTTAGACAGGCCGTGAGGGGCTGACAGTCCAACTCCCCAAAAAGGTGTACAGGGTGCCTGGGAGATGTCTGGGTCCAAGCCAACTTCTTTATTGTTAACAAGCTGGTTTCATGTGCTTTCTGACCAACACAGCATAAAGTGACTGAGGTCCTGTAATTCTCCTTTATCCAGAAAATGAGTAAAAGCTACACCTTGAAGAATCCGGGAAGGGTGTCCTACGATGCTGGGGTGATAAAGATGTTTTGGGAGAAAAAAATCGAGCTTCACACTAAACAGCTGCAGAACGAGGACATGAGGATCCGCAGGAGTGCCCTGGACAGGTGAGCGCAGTGCCAGCGACCTGGGGGCACAGAAACACACCTGCACCAGGGCTGCTCAGCCCTCAGGATGCAGGCGTCCACAGACCCCAGCACCACCACCCGCTTCCTCTCCCCAGGTCAGTGTCACAGGAGAAATGGGTACGAAACACTGAACATCAGCCACGTTAACTCAGCTTCAGAATCACATCATTGAATCACTAGTGGGAGAGAGGAACACCCCATCCCTCCATCATCCCTTCCCACCATCACCCCATCCCTCCCTCCCCCCATCCCTCCATCATCCCTTCCCACCATCACCCCGTCCCTCCCTCCCCCCATCCCTCCATCATCCCTTCCCACCATCACCCCGTCCCTCCCTCCCCCCATCCCTCCATCATCCCTTCCCACCATCACCCCGTCCCTCCCTCCCCCCATCCCTCCATCATCCCTTCCCACCATCACCCCGTCCCTCCCTCCCCCCATCCCTCCATCATCCCTTCCCACCATCACCCCGTCCCTCCCTCCCCCATCCCTCCTTCACCCCCTCCCTCCTCACCCCATCTCTGCATCACCCCCTCCGTTCATCCCACTCTCCTGAGGGTCTTGTAGGAAGTTGTCTCCCAGGGTTAGTCTGGCTTTGTCTGTTTTCTGGCAGTCGTTCCCACTGAGTTCAGGATAAAACAACGTGTCTCTTCTACTCCTTCCCACACATTTGCTTGACTTGCAGGTTCAAAGCCCCCCCTTTTTTACTGGGTGGACTCCAGGGGCCTGTGAGTGCTGAGGGCGTCTCCCTGAGCTCAGGTGGCCCTGAGCAGACCCAGGAGTAACCGCTCGTGGACAGCTAAGAGGGCATATTAGCACATAATTTGCACCTAGACAAGGATTCAAATGGCCAGAAACTTCCAAAGTGGGCGCAGCCTTAGTCCCCAGATAGTACCAGCAGCTGCTGCCCTGGGAGCTGGGCTGGAAAGGAGGATTCTCGGGGGCCGCGGCGGGACCAGGCTTGCACTGACCTTGTGAGCAGCCAGAGGCCTGGTTGGCACGCTGGCTGCCCCCCACCTGTCATCCAAGGCTTCTGGCCATTCGGCACAGGCATGGGGGCCATGACGTCTCCTGTCCTCACGGTGCAGCCCCCAGAGCTGGTCACTGCACACACCTGGCCTCCGGGGGCAGGGGTCCTGCATGGAACCCTCACACGAATGGCTCCCCCCAACCCCAGGCTCCCTCCTGGGTCTCCATGGCCTTGTCCCTGTCTTTCATGTGTCATCAGGCCCTGGGATGTTCTGGGTCTTTGGCCCATGGGGGCAGGTCCCATGAGTGGCCCACGGGTCAGCACCGGCCCGGTTAGTCACCGAGGTCCTGGACTGCTAGGGGCCAGACTGGGGAAGGGGGTGACATCTTCGCCTCTCTGGAGAGAAGTGGCTGTTATGGGGCCTCGGACCCCCGCCAGCCCACACCTTACCCCTGGCCGGCAGCAGCTCCGGGCCATGTCCCCAGGGCCACCCACAGCCTGGTAAAGGGCAGGAGAGTGGCCGAGGAGCGGGGCCTGGCTGTCCCAGCCTCTCCACCGGCTGCTGGGAGGCGCCCTCCTCACCTAGGTCCCTGGGCACTGGGACAGGCGTCTGCAGGGATGCTCGTTACCGGCCTGCCCGCCAGCCTTGGAGATCAGTCCGGGCCAGACGCCCCCCAACCTGCCTCCCTCCAAACCAAACCACTTGCTCACATGTGGCCCACAGGCAGGTGTGACCCTTTGGCCAGGCCGTTCCCACCTGGGGGCACCCCGTGTGTTGTGTTGTGGTCACCGCAATAGGCCACCTTCCCAGGAAGGGACCGCCCAAGGGGCCAGCGTGAGGGCGCATCCAGGCCTTGGGAGCACAGGTGCCTGCAGTGATGGGCGCATCCCCAGGTGCAAGTTCAGGACGCAGCTGGATCCCCGCTTTCCCTTCCGGGAGGAGCTCGAGTGACACCCTCCGTGGCAGGCGAGGCCTGAAGCGCAGGCACCAGCTGGCAGGGAGGGGGCAGCTTAGCTCGCACGCGGCCAAGGTGCCAACAGACGGGCCCAGCTGACCCCAGCCCTCCCTGAGCCCAAACGGTCACCCGCCCCAGGCTCCGCAGCGAGTGGGCTCGGAAGCTGGAGAGGAGGAACCAGATGATGCTGAGCAGCCAGGAGGTGCCCCCGGGCCCGCCTCAGCCGGCACCCCCAACCAGCCCGCAGCCTGAGGCCCGACCTGCTTCCCCCAACGGCCCCGCCGTGGCCCCCGCGCCAGCAGAACCGCTTTGCAGTTTTGCTTCTCTAGCGTGATGCAAGCGCCCAGTAAAATCTAAGATAAGTGGATGTTTTGTGCACATATTTCTCGTATCTGTAAAATGTACACAGATTAAAAGTGACAGTGATGCTACTAACTTACAACAAGCCACAGAGAGAAGCCACTGGGCTGCAGGGACTCGTGCAAATTTAAACACAGTTTCATTCACCTTTGATCAGAATGTGTGCAAAAGCTCAGCTTCAGGATAATGCCTGACGTGAAGGTGTGTAAAGCATGTGCTTTCCCAAAATTCCTTTACACTCTTTACTCATTACCTGGAACACCTCAGGAAGCTAAGCAGTCTGTCTTGTCCTCACAGTCAGAAATTTCACTCAGGTTTGGAGGCCCAAATTTCCTGAGTCCACAGAGGCCATTCGAGCCGGGATTCGGTGCTTCGGGCTCAGTCGTGTCCCCCCGAGCCCCCCAGTGGGGGCTGTGACCACCTCAAATGGGTAGGAGGGCTGAGCATGCAGCAGAGGCCGGGCCGCAGCAGGAGGACCTGGTCTGTCTCATCTCCTGATAAGGCCCAGACACCAGCCGGTGCCTGACCCCTACTCCACCAGCCTGCCTGTGTGCGCCCAGCGGTGGCCACTGCGGCCCCTCGTTGGCAGTGCAGGACTGCCGGTATGGGGCTGGGGTCTAGCTCACTTCATCTCTCCAGATTGAGTAACAGGGAAGGACAAATCTGACTCCATATTGGGTCTGTTTCTTTAACTTTTGTACCTTATTGCTTTTGCTACAAGTTAATCACTAAAAGAGTGTTGCCTATAACCTGAAATATACAGGGTAGCCCATTCTTAAGGCTCTGACCTTTAAGGGTACAACACTTTTCATTCATATACAGAGAAAAATTTGCAGGACAGAGAATACCACTTGTCTTGTTGGAGGTTTACAGGAACATCGTGACCTGACCTAGGTGGACTGCTGCAAGAACAAAAGACGCCGACACCAAGAAGTCTGCAACAACCAGCCACGCCCCTCCCCTTCTGGTATAAAAGAAGGCTGAATTCTGACTTGGGTGAGACAGTTCTCTGGGACATGCATCTGCCATCTTCTTGGTCTGCCAGCTTTCCTAATAAAGTCCCTATTCCCTGCCCCAGCACCTGGTCTCTCAATTTACTGGCCTGTCGTGTGGCCAGCAGTACAAGCTCGGACTCGGTAACAATTGGGTTTGGATTCTGTTTTGTTCTGGCCCTCTGGTCCAGTTAGCAAGCAAAGGGGAAGGAGCATGGCTTCACCAGTTTGGGGAGCCTCTCCAGAGACTTAACCAGACAAAAAACGTTGACACCAATGGCCACGTGACATCCTGTGATGGCCACGTGACATCCTGTGCCATCCACGTGACATCCTGTGCTGAACACAGATGCCTTGTAGGGCATTTCCAGAGCTGAGCACACAGACTGGACAGGCAAGCGAAAGTCCAGCAGGAAAGGCCCGGAACCTGACACAAAGCGTGGATGCTTAGCTCCCCAAATGGCCCAGTGGAGAGAACCTAGCAAAGGTCCCTTACGACACCAACTTGCAAACATGTGTTCCTTGGGTCACCTCTCGGGCTGTCCGTCATCGCTCGTGACTCAGGAGATTCCATTGATAAACATGCTGGGAACATGGTGATTAATTGACCTAAAAATAGTTGGAGAACAGAAGTCCGTCACTAAGACTCACAAAGCCCCAGGCTGCTGGAAGGTAATTTCATCTGATGATGTGCTTAGAGCTCCGTGCTGTCAACACTGATAAACAAGAGGCATCAGCGTGGACCGTTTGGGGTGGAAGGGCGTGTGGGTGCAGCAGCCCTAGTTGTGAGGCTGTGCACAATCTCTGTCCTCACTGCCTGTCATGCTGTGGTCACTCTGCAGTGACCCAGTGACCTTCCCTTCGTGGCAAAAGCCAAAATGGCATGGAGACAAGGCTCTTCACCAACCGCATCTACTCTCTTTATCGTTGATCTTGGCCTCAGGCGAAGCCAAGCTAGACTCTGAGGTCGGAAGGCATTCGGTGAGGGCGGGCAGGACCCCAGCCCCAGGGGCCCACGTGGGGGCTCAGGACCGAGCCCTCCTCACACCTGGCTCTTTTGTAATTTTCCACGTGTGCAGAGCATGTTTAGGGGCTGAATTCCAACAGAATATCCACTCTTTCCTCTTCTGGAGGAGAACCTGAGACACAGAGAAGTGGGGATGGGGCCCCAGCCACGCAGTCTGGAGAAGAGAACGAAGAGGGCCTTTCTCTTCTCTCCACAAGCCTTCGCCCTTTCCCGGCATCAGGAGTAACTGAGGGAAGGGCCGTGACGGCGGAGGGTGTGGGGTCACCCGGGCTGCCTGATGTGAGAGGCACCCCTGAGCCCGGGGCACTCCCGCCCTCAGGTTGGGCACAGACACCTGCTCCCAGCGGGTCTGTGCTGGCACCTGCCGCTCTCGGGCCTCCACGGGGCACCTGGGGTCCGTCCACTGTGCCCATCAGCTCTTCCCCAAAACAGCATCGCCCCTCAGGTCTGATGTTCATCCTAACACAGCAGGATAACTCCCAGTGGCTAGTTGGGGTTTTTCCTGCTATATCATGGAAGGGTTTCCGTAACTCACACCGCATTTTGCCGAACTCAGTAAGGCTGAACAGAGCTGCGCGCTCTGAAGAGTAACCGTAACCCTGAGTCCACAGCTGCCTGTCCTCCAGAACCGAGTTGGGGTCGGGCAGTTAGGTGACAGTCCGGCAGAGCCTCGTAGGGCTGCCCGGCACCCCCCACCCCGGCTTGCTGTGCTGTTTCTCATCCGTGAGTCCCTTGCTCAGCCTGCGTGGGACTCAGTCCCAGTTCTGGCAGGAACCACAGTCCACAGCCCAGAAATTCCTGACACCTGTGGTCAAGCATCTTAATGTTTCTGCCGGGAAAACACAGGGAAGTTTCCTCTCAGTGTGATATGAGAGGGTCTGGCTGACAAGTGAGCTACAAAGAAAGCTTCTACTTTTCAGAGCTATTTGGACCTGGGCACTGCAGACAAGGGACTGAGGGGTTGTCATCGTGGGAAGTAAAGCCGCCCACGCAGGGCTGGCCTCTGAATTGGAGACCCCGTGTTTCGAGACCCCGTGGGCGGCACCCGCGGAGGCTCCCTGGAGGAGGGTCCTCCCTGCAGAGCAGTGATGCTGGGACTTGCCAAACCAAGAACAGGGCTCATTAAACGAGGAAGTTAGTCATCCTTAGAGGTGGCTGGCCCTGTACCACTTCTTTTTCCTTCAGCACACGTCTTTTAAGAATAAGAGCATTTCTCAGCCTAGCCAAAATTAAGTTACTATACTTAACAAAAAGGTATAAAGATTCCTTAACACCAGTTAATGTTGAATCCTTTTTCGAATGTGCCCGGTTACCCCCAAATTCCTGTGACAGCAGGTTTGTGTGAACAAGACTCGCATCAAACAGGTGACTACTTCCGAGGGGAGACCAGCATCCTGGGGACCATCCCCCAACCCTGTCCTGAGGGGCCCCTTCCTCACGGTGTCATTTGTCTGCTTCTCTGTCCTCTTAAAGATGGAAATTCCCTCCAAGGGCTCAAGGGGTTCGAGCTAAACATCAGGGCTGCATCACCTCCCTCCCAAAGACCGGCACCTGGGCGCCCTCTGCGTGAGGCTGAGTCTGAGTCTGCATCCGGGAGACACATGCCCCTCCTCTCTCTGACGCCAGATAAGCCCAGGTCCTCAGCAGACACTCCTGATGATGTGACCACAAATCCCCACCTTGTCCAACCGGTCATTTCTAAAAAGCTGACAAGGGGGACTTGCTCATCTGTCACCGCTTTTATGTTCATTAGACAACATCCCTTTTTCAAGTGGGTTCTTCCTTGTGACGGGCGTGGTTTGGTTAGACTGCCTCTCGTGAGTGCAGAAAGCAGGATAATGTTTCATTTTCCCTTTGCCACCAATATTCAAAATGAAAAGTTGGCTTAATATCTACCTTGGATCTATTTCTCAGGCTTTCTATTGAGTATCACCGTGGATTCATGGATTTACATAGACTGGATGCAGTCAGTCAACTCTGAGCATCACTTTCAATGCTTGAATTGTCACAGATTTGACCAGTGGGACCTTTTCAAAGGATTTTCCACTCATCTTGAAAGTTCCCTTGCTTTCTGAAACAACAAAAGGTCCTAAGCTTGTGTGTACCGCAGCTGCCCTGGAACAGAAAATGAATAAACAAATTGTGGTACATTCAATAGTAAAATAATAGGAATAAAAAGTAACAAACTGCTGATACGTGCACCAATGCGGCACGTGTGGTGAAAGGAGGTTGCGGTGTGATAAAAACATGCCCATCCTGCAGGTGACATCCCAGAAGGGGCAGAGAGAGTCATGGTGAAAGCGGGACCTCAGTCCCCTCCAGGCAGGGACTCATCTCCAAGCAGCTCAGGGGCCGAGTGGCGGTGGAGGTTACATGACACACAATCCTCATGGCACATGGAGCTGACCCTTGGATCGTGCACTTTATTGCATGTGAATTTCAGCCCAGTAGAAAAGGTTTACAGTGAAGGCACAGGTGCACCCCACCTCTGCTGCTGACCGGTGGCGGGGGGGCACCTCCCATCTGAAGGGACGCGTTGCCCCCACGGAGAGGCCACTCCACCCCCAGGGAGAGCAAGTGCTGGGCCCTGATGGGGGCAGGGGTGCTTATCCCACCCAGGGATCTCGGGTCCCCAGTCTCATGCGTTGCCCACCAGGATCCACTGTCCCTCTCCTCCCAGTCGGACCCTGACCTGGGCAGGTGCACCTGGGACCGCTGAATGGTCCTTGGGCTCAGGATGGGGGAGGGGAGGGTCCTCCTGGCTTCACATGCGGCCTTTGACTGAAGGTGCCTCGTCCAGCCTCGTTCTGTCCCTCTCCAGCCATCACTGTCCCCACACCATCCACCAGCCTTATTGTCCCTCCCTCGCCTGGTCTGTGCCTGCCAGCACTCACTTCCTGGACCCCAGCCCATAGCAAGCACTTGTGGGGCCCCCTGGTCCTGGAATGGAAATGCCACAAGGGGTGGGTCCTCACTGCCAGTCCCAGGGGCCTGCACTGTGGGATCCCAGGGGCAGACAGGGGCCCCATCAGAGCAGGGTGCAGGCTGTTGCCAGCGGGCCCTGGAAGATGGGAGATCGGCAGGGCTGTGCAGGGGAGACATGGGGCCGTGGCCAGTCCCTGAGGGGCTCTGCAGACGTGTCCAGGTGAGCAAGGGGCCGGGCCTTACACTCGTGCAAAGGGCAAGGTCCAGACCAGGGCAGCAGTCGGAGATGGACGATGGGGGAGGGGCAGCCCTGCACAGGCCCCACCCAGGGAGCAGTGCTTGACAGGGCTGGGGGTGCAGCCCAGTGGCTGGAGAGAAGGCCGGTGTGAGCATGATGAATATAAACCCAGTCTAGAACCAAACCAAGGGCTATAAATAGACTTTTCCCAACCTAGGGAAGACAGAGACTTTGTGCAGAGTGCAGTGTTTTGTGAGCAGCTAACTGTTCAGGGCCATCTGATTTGGGCTGTTGTCGGCAGGACAGTGCTGCCCCCGATATCCACGTCCAAATCCCCAGAACCTGTGCGTTATGTGACCTTCCTACAAAGCGACATCTCAGATGTAATTAAGTTAGGGGTCTTGAGATGGGGGATTATCCTGGGTTATCCAGATGGACCAATGTCATCACATGGGTCCTTATAAAAGGGAAGCAGCTCACTATCTCAGAGGGATGTCTGCACCCTGTGTTCATTGCAGTATTATTTACAATAATGGAAATAATCGAAGTGTCTGTAGACAGATGAATGGATATAGAAGATGGGGTATAAATGTATATATACGATTATTCAGCTATGAGAAGGAAATCCTGCCATTTGTGACCTTGAGGACACTACACTAAGTGAGATAAGCCTGACAGAGAAAAACAAGTAACATATGATCTCAGTTACATGTGGAAGAGAGGAAAAACATGGCAGAAACAGAGAGTAGAACAGTGATAACCAGGCACTGTGGGGAGGGGAAATGGGGAAATATTGATACAAACTTCTAGTTCTAAGATTAACAGGCTCTGGGATCTAATGCACAGCAGTGGTGACTCTAGCTAACAGGACTGTACTGTATCCGTGAAAGTGGTTAAGAGAGTAGATCTTAAATGTTATCACCACAAAAAAACAACAACAAAAAAAAACATGGTACCCATGTGAGGTGATGGAGGTGTTAGCTAACCTTATTTTGGAATCATTTTGCAACACATACACGTATCAAATGATCACCTTAAACTTACACAATGTTATATGTCAATTACATCTCAATAAAGCTGGAAAAAAAGGAGGGAGGCAAAAAGGTCAGAATCAAAGAAGATTAGAGGGTCCACGGGAGAGGGACACAGTGGCCTCTGGGATCTGGAAAAGGAAGATTCTCCCTGGAGCCTCCAGAAGGAACCGGCCCTGAGTACACCTTGATTTTAGCCCCATGAGACCCCCTCTGCACTGTACAACGTGAGTCCCACTCCAGGGCTGTAAGAAAATTAATTTGAGCTGTTTTAAGCCAGTAAGTTTGTGGTGATTTGTTACAGAAACTACATCATACCAACTAGTGCGCTTCACCTATACCCCCTCAGGTGGGGAAACTGGTTACATCGCATGGGGTGGAGAAGACCAGGAGAGAATTTCAATCCTGCAGTAACGAGAGACGCCTTGAGGAACAGTGGAGGTGGAATCACAGGCCCGCATGTGACGCAGGGCGGGGGTCGTGGAAGGGGTCGCCCACCTAGAAGGTCGTCTGAGCAGGGGGGCCGAGGGGCCGTCCCCGCAGGTCTGGAAGCCGAGGACGTGAGGGGAGGGGGTGGTGCTGGCCTGATTCCGGCTCCTGGATGCATCTCTCCCTGGAGGTGCATCTGTGGGCCACGCATGGGCGCAGCTCATCCTTCAGGGGTAATCGACTTAGAAACACGTTTCAGAAAATCCATAAACAAAAGCAGTTATTCCTGGGCACAGAGGGGAGAAAATACAATGGGCCTTTTTCCCAGCTCTGCACAGAGACCCTCCGGGTGGGTGGCCAAGCCTCCAGCGCACCCGCCCTTCAGATTCAGCCCAACCCCCTTCGCAGCACAAGCTCAAGGGACTCCTCACCACCCTACGCAGACGCTTCCGCTCCTGTCCCGAGGACCTACCCACCCCCCAACGCCCCCAGAGATCCAACAGAGCCATTTACCGTGAGACCTGAGGGACAGGTGATGTGGAAGAACACGGAAGCTTGAACTTTATCAGGATGAAGTGACAACACAGGGCTTGGGGCTCCGAAAACCAGGCTTGAGGGTGTCTGTGAAAAGCCATAGCGACCTCCCTGCTTGCATTGCAGGCCCCAGAACAGAGATCTGCCCTCCCCGCCAGGATCCTTCTTGGGTTAATCCTGATTCAGGTGAGAGGACCCGACTTCTAGTTCACACGCTGGTAGGGGTGCTACCTGGGAAGGACCTCGAGGGAGCCTCTGAGCGTAGGAGCTCCCGCCCAGGACAGCCCCATCTGTCGATGAGAAGGCAGAGCATGGAGTGGCCGGGCCAGGGGACAGTGGCCCTGGGTCAAGACCGCCGGTGGTCACTGGGTGGACGGCCACCTGGGAAGGTTTGACTCCTCTTATCTCCCCGCGTGTGGGTTTATCGCCCTCTCCAAGGGTCTAGCCACCCAACACCAGCCCATGCGATTCACCCCCGACCACAGCCCTGCATGAACGCCCCGAGTGCCCCCACCTGCAGCCCTGATCTTCTCGAATCCTTTGAAGCCCAGGTGCATGATTTCCTGCCCAGCACCCAGGCTGGGCAGCTCATGGCTGCAGCTTTGAAAGACACGCTCAGAACGATGCCTAAGAAAGCGGGGCATCGCCAGAGAGACCCCCATGAAAGGCGCTGAGCCGACCCAGGGTCTCCCGAGGCCGAGGGTGCTGTCAGAGGGCACCCACCGAGGGTGGTCTGTGTGCCTCCCCTGGGGGCTCCGTAAGCAGCCCTAAGTGGGCAGCGGCACGCCCACTGGAAGACCTTGTCCTCACGGGAGGGGCGGACCCAGCCCTGTGCCCCCAGCAGACACCACTTCTGCCAAGGTTACAGCAATTCCAAGTTTGACTCTGCCATCAGCGCCCTGAGAGCTGCCGTTGTGACCGTCCAACGCTTTGGGCAGGCGTGTTCACTCTGCCCTGTCGCTGACCTGGGTGCCCTTGGGTTGCTAGGTTGGCAGGAAACTTACACCTCTGGCCTTGGCAGACTGACTGGTGCTGACTTGCCCTGCTGCCACCATGGCTGTAAAACTGGACAAATACAGGGCAGCAGGCAGAGCCGACCGTGAGCCACAGGTCCGTCACGGCTCTCTGCCTGGGGATGCTGCTCCTCCCCTGGGAGGTGGAGCCCAGAGGAGCCGTGACCTCACTGAGACCAACACCAGCGTCCAGGGCTGCAGACACTCCTGGTAGCCGCAGCACAGGGCACGAACAAGAACCGCCATGCCTTGGAGCAAGGGCCACAAGGGGACGAAAATGGAACTAAAATGGACCCGACAAGCAGCAGACCAGCCTCCTCACCAGTCAGGGCAAAACTCAAGCCCTGAAGGAAGGAAGTCGATTCTCGGCACCAAACCTGGCCGCCATCAGCAGGACCCCAGGACGGGTCGCCAAGCAAACAGTGCCATGTCTGAAACAAAAACTTCACTGACAGGCTTAACTGCAGGAAAAAGGCAAGTGAGCCAGAAGGCAGAGGAATAGGAATTATCCCACCAGCAAAGAGAAAACAAGAAAATAAAAGAGCAACGCCCTAACCCCCCTGGGTACAGCCTGGGGGAATATACAGGAGCCCCAAAGGGGAAAGGGAGGAAGCAGGTGGGCAGAGGAAAAACTGCCTGAAGAACTCGTGGCTTTGGAGTAAGGTGGTGCCTTTCCGAGGCGGACCCACCCGGTCCCACCACCTCTCTTCCCTTTCCAGGTGTGTCTCCAATAAAACATGTGCCCCCCCTCAAACTCCTTCCCAGCATCTGCTTCCCAGACAGCCCCACCTGTGACACTTAATTTCTTTTTTTGTTTGTTTGTTTTTCACTGATCTTTTTTTTTTTAGGATTGACATGCAGACATACATTCACTTAGTTTCTTAAAGTAAGAGCTGCCTCGTGTTGCAGAGTTTATAGTGTAGAAGTTACACACACGACAACGACAGCACAAGGATGGGGTTAATGGAATTACACTGTTGCTAGGCTCCTAGGTTTTTGCGAAGTAGCAACAGACTGTGATAGTTAAGGATGCATATTGTAACCCCTGGAATAACTACCAAAAAAGTAATACAGCAAGGCACAGCCAAAAGACCAACAGAGGGATTGGAAGGCGAGGAGGCCCAGCGACCGCTGGAGGGGCGGATGCAGGGCTGGGGGAAGCGCCTTCCTGTCCGACCCGGAGTGACTCCTGCCTCTTCACTACGTGGCTGTGTTTCAAACGCAGCTCAAGAAAGAAAATGAAACAGCTTCCCTTGGTTAAGCTGCGTCGTGTTTTGGCTGGACCAGGCTCCTTTCAAATCTAAATAAAACTTGGCAGAAATAAAGTGCCTTGGGCCGCCCACACCCCGGGAAGTTCTGGCAGCCACTCTGAGTGATTCCCAGGGAGAGAGGAGGGTAGGACTGGGGTCCAGGGCAGGAAGCAGGAAAGAGGGCATCGACCCTCAGAGTCCAGGGCCAGGTGGGGAGAGGTTCCGGCCATTCCCACCCGAGGCCCAGAGTCGCGGCCCAGCCTCCCCTGCAGACCCCCAGACCCTCGGGTGAGCCCAGAGGTGGTCAGTGTCCCTCACCAAGCAGCGGCCCCGGCCTCTCAGGAGTGGAAGCCGCCCTCCTCGTGCCCAGGGGTGAGAGCTGTGCGTCCCAGGGTCAGGCAGCCTGAAGAGGACGGAGACCCGGCAGCAGCTCTGCCTGCCGCCCCAGGGACACACCAAGCCAGGGGGATGACTTCAGATGATTTCAGGTGTGCACCTCCGTCCCGCCCACCAGCCTGAAAACAGGAAATCACACGTGGGCCGAGGGCTCCACCTGGTGGCCCCCTGACCCGGCAGACAGTCCCACACGCAGAGTCAGCGCTGGAGCAGCGGGGCCTCCCCTCCCTAGACTCCACACGCCAGAAGCATCAGCATCGTCTCCTGATCCTCAGGGACTCAGCCAGGGCCACCCTCTGACACTCCACCCTTCTGCACCGAGCAGGGCCCTGCAGCCGGCACTGCTGGGGCCGAGGTCAGGGCTGCTGGGGCAGGACACGTGCTGGGGGTGGGACATGGGACATCAGGGCCACGACACAGGCGCTACACATGAGACCCTGGAAGTGGGAGGGACGGGGTGCACCTTGGGCAACAGCGGCCAGAGTGGAGAGAACACAGGGTCCCCGTGACCTCCGCTGCAGGTGCGGGTCACACCTGTGCCATGCCAGTGGCTCTCCAGCTCCAGCCGGCCTGCTCTGCCACCAGGCCTGTCCTCGGCCTCCCAGGCCCCCTCCGGGGCAGAACTCAGCTGCGGCCTTGGGCTGGGTTGGCTGCCCCTCCACCTGGACCCGGGGTGGAGACAGTGGTGGGTCCCGGTGCTGACCGGGGCCACTCAGCCTGTCTGCCAAGGCGCCTGGGGACCCTGCTACCACCTGTGGTCATGTGCCGAGCTCCAGCTGGGCCCAAGGGCCCCTGTTCCCCCCACAGGGAGCCTGACACTGGGAAGAGTCCCTGGGGAGCCGGACCCCTGAGTCCCGCGTGGAGGGCAGCGCCCACCCTCCACACCTAGGAAGGAAATGAGCCCCACCCTTCATAGCCACCAGGCCCACGGCCGCCTGCAGGCGCACAGGCATCAGCCACCCCACCCCTGGGCTAACACCCCTCCGGGGCCCAGGCAGGCTCCTCGGGAGGGTTGCCTGCTCCCCCCGGGCGTGTCACCGAGGCCGCACACAAGAGAAGCAACGGGAGGGCGTGCCTGGGCCACGGCAGGACCGCGGGGTCATCGCTCTCATTTCCTCCTCCATCTTCTTCTCTGTTTTCCTCCTTCTCTGGAATAAGCACATGTCCTGTTCACAGTTTTCTTGTGTTTGAAGGAAACACATGCCATCCTTCTGTGTGTCCCCTGCAGCTGCGGGGCCTGCACTGTGATAGGAGGTGAAAACCCAAGCAGGGCCGGGTGGGCCAGGCTGTTTGGTGAATGGAGGTGTCCTGTCGGGAATTACAGACAGACTTCGTTTCACTGTGCTTCACAGATGTGGCACTTTTTACAAAGTGAGGGTCTGTGGGGACCCTGCATCCGGCAAGTCTGTTGGGGCCATTTTTCCAACAGCGTCTGCTCATTTCATGTCTCTGTGTCACATTTTGGTAATTCTCGCAATACTTCGATCTGCTTCATTCTTATATTTGTGTGGTGGTCTGTGACCATGATCTTTGATATTACTCTTTTAACTGTTTCAAATAGCAACAATTATAATAGTAACATAATTTAGTCACAAACCACACCCATATAAGAGGCGAACTTAATCCATAAATGTGGTGTGTTCTGACTGCCCCACTGACCAGCTGGTCCCCCATCTCTCTCTCTCCTCAGACCCCCTATTCCCTGAACCAAAACAATATTGAAATTAGGCCAATTAATCACCCTACAGTGACCTCCAAGTGCTCAAATGAAAGGAAGAGTCGCATGTCTCTCACTTTAAATCAAAACCTAGAAATGATGAAGCTCAGTGAGGAAAGCAGGTCCAAAGCTGAGAGATGGTGAAAGCCAGGCCTCTTGCACCAAACAGTTAGCCAAGTTGTGGATGCAAAGGAAAAGTCCTTGAAGGAAATTAAAAGTACCACTTCAGTTAACACATGAATGATATAAAGTGAAACTGCCTTATTGCTGGTATGGAAAAAGTTTGAGTCGTCTGGATATAAGATCAAACCAGCCACAATATTCCCTTAATCAAAGCCTAATCCACAGCAAGGCCCTAACTCTCTTCAGTTCTATGAAGGCTGAGATTGGTGAGGAAGCTGCAGAAGAAAAGTTTTAAGTTGGCAGAGGTTGGTCCATGAGGTTGATGGAAAGACGCCGTTTCCATAACATCAAAGTGCAAAGTGAAGCAGCAAGTGCTGATGTAGAAGACGCAGCAAGTTATCCAGAAGATCCAACTAAGGAAATTCATGAAGGTGGCTACTCTAAACAACAGATTTTCAGTGTAGACAAAACAGCCTTCTATTGGAACCGGATGCCATCTAGGACTTTCATAACTAGAGAGGAAAAGTCAGTGCCTGGCTTTGAAGCTTCAAAGGGGCTAATGCACCTGGTGACTCAAGTTGAAGCCAATGCTCATATACCATCTGAAAATCTAGGGCCCCTAAGGATTATGATAAATCTACTGTGTTTGGTCTATAAATGGACTAACAAAGCTTGGATGACAGCACATCTGTTGACAACATGGTTTACTGAACATTTTAAACCATATACTGCTCAGAAAAAAAAGATTCCTTTCAAAATATTACTGTTCATTGGCAATGGACCTGGTGACCCAAAAGCTCTGATGAACAATGAGATGAATGTTGTTTTCATACCTGCTAACACAACATCCATTCTGCAGCCCATGGATCAAGGAGTCATTTCAACTTTCAAGTCTTATTTTTTAAGAAATACACTTCACAAGGCTATAGCTGCCATAAGACAGCAATTCCTCTGATGGATCTGGGTAGAGTCAACTGAAAACCTTCTGCAAAGGACTCACCATTCTAGATGCCATTAGGAACACTCATGATTCATGGGAAGAGGTCCAAATACCTACATTAACAGGGGTTGGAAGAAGCTGATTCCAGCCCTCATGGATGACTTTGAGGGGTTTAAGACCTCAGTGAAGGAAGGAACTGCAGATGTGGTGGAAATAGCAAGAGAACTAGAATTAGAAGTGGAGCCTGAAGATGTGACTAAATTGCTGCAGTCTCAGGGTAAAACTTTAAGCAATGAGGAGTTGCTTCTATGGGTGAGCAAAGAAAGTGGTTCCTTGAGATGGAGTCTACTCCTGGTGAAGATGCTGTGAAGACTGTTGAAATGACAACAAAGGATTTAGAAAGTTAAATAAACTTCGTTGATAAAGCAGCAGCAGGGTTTGAGAAGATTGACTCCAATTTTGGAAGAAGTTCTACTCTGGGTAAAAGACTACAAACAGCATTGCATGCTACAGAGAAATCTTTCATGAAAAGAAAAGTCGATCAATGAGGCAAACTTCATTGTCATCTGATTTTAAGAAATTGCCGCCCCAAACTTCAGTAACCCCCACCCTGATCAGTCAGCGGCCACCACATCGAGGCAAAGCCCTCTGCCCGCAAAAAGATTAGGCTCAGACATTGGTTAGCATTTTTTAGCAATAAAGTATTTTTTAATTAAGGCATGTACATTGTATTTTAGACACAATGCTACTGCACACTTACTAGACTACAGTATGGTATATACATACCTTTCATATGCATCAGGAAACCAAAAAATTCATATGACTCACTTTATTGCAGTGTCTGGAACTGAACCCCATTATCGCTGACATATGTCAGTATTTTGACTGTTAAAGACTACACCCCAAATCCCATTTTGTATTATCTAGAGAGAACTGCTGGATACTGCTGGATAACGCGGAGAAGAAACTTGAGGAAAAAAACTGCAGACGTCCCAGGAAGCAGTTCTTAACCTTCTGTCTCTGGGAGCTAGAATTTTTTGTTTACTTTCATAATGAAAATGGACCGAGTGGTTCAAATCACAAATACTAAGTGTGCAGTTCTTGCGAGGCCCCCGGAGCAGCAGCTCCTCCCAGAAGAAAACCCACACCCCGTGTCTAGAGTCACATTTCCTGGGAAAGGAAGCAACATGGCCCTCTGTCCCATGCACTCCACTCAAGGCCACGTGGGGGTCAGGGCACACTCACCAGCCCCTTTCTGACTAGAGCTGTATAGCTTTCTAGAAGGGAATGCCAGACTGCCCTAGCGGGTGAGAACATCTGGACTACAAAACAGATGTGTTTCCTAATTGTCAGCGAAAATTAATCAATAGTCAATTCAAGAAAGAAATAGAAACTTTTACTCTAGTCAACCTCAGGATTATAACTGCAGAGAGTCTTTCAGAAAGCTCTGGGGAGTACTCTGCCCATTAGAAGTCAAAGCCCATTGCACCGCGATGAAGAGTGGCTCCCGCTCGCTGCAACTAGAGAAAGCCCTCGAAGACCCAACACAGCCAAAAATAACTAAATAAATAAATTAAAAAAAAAAAAAAAAAACTTAGTATTTAAAAAAAAAAAAGCCCATTTACATAAGGTCTTGAGACAGAGTTATGCATCAAATGACGTATTATTGACAGTTTACATAATCCAGATCTGCACGTACAGAGTGAGTAGTGGGGCACGGGTCCTTGTGGGCCCCACAGGATTAGGAAGGAAGGTTCCCTCCTAAGACGCACAGCACACACTAAAGGGGAGGGAGGAGGCCCAAACGGGCAAGGGAACGTTTTTGTTTAAAATTTTTCTCATCTTGCTATAAAATATGAATTTTATTTCATCATAATGAGAGTCAATAGTCTGCCGTCTAATCTTTCAACTAAGAGAACAGGTGATGAAAAGATGGGGCAGCTCACACCCAGTGCAGCCCAGCCGCCCCCATCCTCGGGAGGGGCACCAGCTAGTCAGGTTCGGCCAGATCAAGCCCCCTGCCTTGCGTGTGGTCCCGTGAACCTGCTCTGGAAACAGGCTGAGGAGAGGAGGGGTTTGTGTCCCCGGCCGTGACCCTATGGCCTCCCCCTAGAGGGCAAGAAATCAGGAAATCGTTCACACTTTAAGTACCCCATCTTTGCTTGAACTAATAGCAATTACATTTGAAACGTGTCTGCCGTTAGTCCTCCTAGGCCCAACGTGGTCACTCAGGCTGCACAGGGGCTGGGGCGCCGGCTGCCCTGGATTTGAGCCCCAGGCTCGCCCTCGGCGTTTTATCCAGTGTCCGCGAGCCTGAACTTCCCTTGACCGCGCACTCAAATATCCTGCACGTCTGAATGTTGGGGGGTGGGGGTGGCATGGGGGGCGCACAGGTCAAGTGTGGGTATTGCTCTCGCTTTCATCGTATTCCTGAATCTTAATTCTGAATGAATTAATTATTAAGTAATTAAATGAGTTTTAATTATTTATGAAAACGTGTGCTAGTGATGCTGACGATGGGTGGAGTTTGCTGGGTTTTAAGGAACCTTCTGATTAAACAGTAAACAGTTAAAGAGCGGCAGAGCCTTCCCGCCTTCCCCATCGCAGGGCTGCGCTTCCCGCTAGCGGCCACTCGGGGGCGCCGCAGGACAACGCGGGCGGCCGGGCGGGGGCTGGAGGAGGGGCCGGAGCTGGGGGCGGGGCCCTGGGGCGGCAGGGGACAGAGGGGCTGGGGAAGGGTGGGAGGGATGGGGAGGGATGGGGCGGGACTGGGAGTTGGGGAGGCGGCTGCGAGTGCCTACTGAGGACCCCCGGACCCGGAGGCGCTGCACCAGCCCCCCTATTATGCCATCCGTGATGCCTCCCTCTCCCCACTCCCTGTTTGGAGGACCCTAGCGCTCCCCACACTTTCTGCTTCCGGCTGGTGTGGACCTTACTGAGGTCCCCGTGTGCTCACACCTAAGGGGACACCGCTCTTCGCAGGTTCCTAGAGCGAGGGGTGCTGAAGACCCAGAGGGGCCATACGGGAGCCCGACCCTCCCTCTCCCTGCACGTGCGCAGGCCGGTGGGCGATGGGAGGGACAGAGATGAGGTCAAGGTGTGTGGCCAGCAGGGCCCGCGGAAGCACAGACCGTTACTGTGAGTCCAAAAGGCCCAGGACTGCCCACCGCACAGCGCTGGCCGGTGATGTTGGGGGAGGGGCAGGTTACTGTCCCCCCGGGGTGGCCCAGCTGACCACCTGGAGGTCCCAGAAGCCAGGAGCTGGTGCAGAGCCCACCCACACGGGAGGGAGGGGGTTGGGTGGTGGTGCTGGGGTCAGATTCCCCAAACCTACCCCAGGACCGGGGGTGACTCCGCCCTCTGAGCCGGTGTGGTCAGACTCCTGGACTGAACACCTGTTCCGCACCCACAGGAAGAGTGGCCAGCACTGAAATTCTCAGCTGTCACGGCATCCAGTTTAAGCCACTCAGGCAAGCTTTGCATCTGGGAAATAATTTTAGTTTATCTACAAGTTGGAAACCATGGAGGTGACGCTGCAGTTCAGCCAAGGCTGGGGAGGGAGAGACCTGCGCCAGCAGAGGTCACAGTGGAACCAGGAACAGAGGTGACGCCTCTATGGACAGCACAGCCTCCACGCAGCCATTTCCGGGCAAAGCCAGAGAGCCAGAGGCAGGGGGACCCTGACAGGTGGGGGCAGAGGGAGCCTGCCCACTGTCCATGCTGACCCCAGTGCGGGAACTGCAATCAGACCCCCCTTTCAATCAGAACCCCCGATTCAGCAAAAGTGCTTTATGCACACTTAGCATATTATCAGTTAGAGAGGGGCAGGACTGAACCTCTGGGAAAACAGACCTCAGAACTCGGAGGGCTCTCAGAGCCATGGGGGTTGGGCCTCTCAATGTAGAGCCAGCAATTCGGCCCTGGGCTCTGTGAATGGTTAATGAGCCCAGGGATTCCAGTTATTAGAGTAATGTTTTTCTGTTTTGGCGAGGGGGGAGGGGTGTTTGTTTTTGGTCTTGGTGTGTTTTTTTTGGCTGTGTTGGGTCTTTGTCGCTGTGTGCAGGTTTCTCTAGTTGCGGCGAGCGGGGGCTACTCTTCGTTGCGGTGCGCGGGCTTCTCATTGCAGTGGCTTCTCTTTGTCGCGGAGCACAGGCTCTAGGTGTGCAGGCTTCAGTAGTTGCAGCACGTGGGTTCAGTAGTTGTGTCTCACGGGCTCTGGAGCGCAGACTCGATAGTTGTGGCGCACGGGCTTTGTTGCTCCGCGGAATGTGGGATCTTCCCAGACCAGGGCTCGAACCCGTGTCCCCTGCATTGGCAGGCAGATTCTTAACCACTGTGCCACCGGGGAAGTCCTTAGAGTAATGTTCTACCTCTGGTGTCAGGTTGGCTAGCCATGGAGGACTTTAATTTGGCCATGAAATGGCCATGGTTTTACCAAGGAGGTGATCCAGAGCTGTAGGTTAACAACCTAATCTGTGGTTTCCTCTGCTGTATCTTCAGGACACACCATATCTCCTGGGGGTGGATTGAGCTAGGCAGCCCAAAGCAGTGTACAGGAAGGACCTAATTCTTGGGAAACAGGTAGACAAGATTATGGGTAAGAAGACAATGCTGAAAATCTAGTCTAAAAGACAAGGCAAGGTTGAAAGTGGAAAGTGAACAATGGAGGCCGAAGTCAGGATAGGGGAGAACAGACAGAAGGAGGAAGCAACTGAAACATAACTTTGTGCAGAAGCTGAAGAAATAAAAGCCTCCATCGGCGCAAGAGTTCAAGGAGACCATCGCCTCCTTGTGGTGCTGAGTATGTGACATGGGGCTTAAAGACAGCTCCCTGAAGGAATGGTGCAGGGCTGAAGAGGACAGCTAGGCGGGGGGGGGGGGGGGGGGAAGACTACCTGAAGCTAAAAGAAAACAGAATCAGAAAAGGTGGCCCTGGGAAGGGAGCTAACAGTCAGGTGGTAATTGCAAGCAGAGACCGATGGATCCTGTGTTGCTTCGGATGTGCGTGTTCTCCCCCGTCTCTGTCTCTCCTCTGCCCTTTGCAGTGAACTACTGGAAAGAATAACGCTGCCTCCTCTTACTCATTCTCAGCCCTTTGCACTCAGATTTCATCCCCCGCACTCCACTCATCATTGTAAAGGTGGTTTCCTAACTGAAGTGGCTTCCTAACTGAAAAATCCTATAGATTTACTTATTTTAATCCTCATTTTGCTACTTTTATTTCCATCAAGCCTCTTCTCAAAAGTCTCCTAATCAAAAGCCTCTCAAAAGAGAGGCCTTTCCTGATTCCCCCAAATAAAACAGTGCTTATGTCATAAAAAAATAAAAGTAAATTAGAACCCCAACCACCACAGACACCACCCGGCTAGGTCGTCACACCACAGTGTAGACGGGAAAACCAAGGTGGGAGGCTCAGTCCTGCTCTCAGGTGAGGGTTTCACCCAGTGTAGACAGACCACTAATAGTGGGAGGGTGGATCCTGCACAAAGGGTGAGGATCTCACCCAGTGCAGACAGACCACTGAGGGTGGGAGGGTGGGTCCTGCACTTAGGGGGAGAGTCTCACCCAGTGTAGACACACCACTGAGGGTGGAGTATGGATCCTGCCCAAATAGTGAGGGTCTCACCCAGTGTAGACACACCACTGAGGGTGGAGGGTGGATCCTGCCCAAATAGTGAGGGTCTCACCCAGTGTAGACACACCACTGAGGGTGGAGGGTGGATCCTGCCCAAATAGTGAGGGTCTCACTCAGTGTAGACACACCACTGAGGGTGGAGGGTGGATCCTGCCCAAATAGTGAGGGTCTCACCCAGTGTAGACACACCACTGAGGGTGGAGGGTGGGTCTTGCACTAAGGGTGAGGTTAGCGCATAGGGCACCTGGTGACCTGGCCTCGTGCTGTCTGGTGAGGCTCTGCTCAGGCTGGCTGAGGTGTCCAGGCTCACGTCCCGTGCAGGTTTGGCCTTCCGTGTAGGGTGGAAACTTCCGTGGTTCTGGTGTCACGTGGGGTCTCTGTGAGCAGGCATGGGGCTGGCACATGCCAACCTGGTGCTGATGTAAAGCCCCCTCCTCCCCTGCCACCTCAGGCAGCCCTGTGTGTGCCCGTGGGAGCCCCGCCCTGCCTTCCCCACTCACCCCGAGGGCAGGCCTGAGGGCAGAACCTTCAGCACCGCTGGATTCTGTCCACTCACCCCTCCCCACAGAGCAGGCCTTCCGAAACTCTCATCCAGCCAGGGGATGCAAGTCTCAGACCTCAGGGCTCTGCAGACAACGCCCCCACCAGGGTCCTGGGGCCGGCTCTGCATGGAGGGCTACAGGGTGACCTGACCCAGCTGCCCGCTGTCACGGCCCCAGCTGCCTGGGACCCACATGGCCCAACACCCCTGCCCCTTAGAACCGGACCTACGGCCTTTAAGATGGAAATCCAGGGTGTGAATACAAGTGACAGGACAGTTTTCTGACCTACAGCACAGATGGCGTTTCTTAAACCAAAACAGCGCTGTGGATGTAAGTGCTCCAGGGGAACCATGAACAGAATCCAGTTAAAGCGCTGGCTGGCCTCCTGCCCCTCCCATGGGGAAGGGACCTCCTCAGCTACTGGGACCCTGGTGTTGGGGGGGGCGGTGGGGGGGAGGATGAGGCTTGCCAACCACACCTCAAGGGGCTTTCATCTTCGCAGAGTGGGTGGTGTAGGACCTCCTCCCCCCCAACCGCCCACCCCGCCCTGACAGCCTGTGCTGAACAGGTCCGAGCGTCCCGTCCAGGGATCCAGAAGACATCGAGGGAAGGAGACCCTGCAGGGACTGGGACCCAGGAGTCGGCCCTCACACCTTCAGCTCAGCCCGAGTGCCGTGTGGCTGCTGCTTCTTAACTTTTATTTTATCGGAGTGTAACACACGTACAGAAAAGCGCCTGGAACACACACGGTCAGCTTGGGGGACGATCATGGCGTGAGCTTCCACGACACCACAACTCACAGCAGGAGACAGAACATGGAAGCAGGGGGCGGCCAAGGCGTCCGGGGGCTTGCTGGGGGGACAGGAGGGTCACTTGGCTCGCTGGCTGCCCAGGCGGCCCTGCTCGGGGGTGAAGCGGGGACCAACGAGAGGCACCACACTTCACACTCGTGGGGAGTGGTCAGGGCTGAACTTGTACAGGTACATTATCCAGAGGATGCAGACGGTCATGGAGACCCAGATCCAGACTTCTTCGTAGGGGTCGAAGCAGAAGCCTTCGGCCCAGCAGAAGTCCTCCTCCCAGTAGGACCCAGGGCCGGACTTGCCCGCCCTGGGCCCCGGCTGCCTCTGCTTCTTGGAAAAACCATGTGTGGCAAGGCCATTGCTTTGAGGGCCACTGGCATCGTTGCCAGAGCCCTTGCTCTGAATGATACTGAGGACAGAGAAGGGGATAGTGACGGAGCCCTCGCTGATGGGGACGGGGCCACTGGCATTGGTCCCTGGAAGGGGCTCGTGGCCAGCAGTGGCAGGGCCACTGCCGCCATCCTCCTTCCCTTTGCCTTCAGTGACGCCAGCAGAGGAAGCCCCGCCTTTGCCCTTGTCGGCGAAGATGAAAGGGAAGGTGAGGGAGCCGTAGATGAGGTCAAAGGGGTCCTCGCCTTCAAGGACCACATTGGTCAAGGAAGAGGGGAAGGTGACGGAGCCCTCCCCGTTGTTCATGAGGCCGATGATGTAGGTCATTGGCCGCGGGCCGTTTCCACCAGTGACTTCAATGATGGGACCACTGCTGCCGAACGTGGGGCCCCAGCCATCGTCTGCATCTTCATCTTCATTTTCATCTTCATCAGGGTCGGAGACGCAGCCGTGGCCTTTGTAGACGAAGCCTGTCATCTCCTTGGTGCCGCTGAGGAGGAGGCCTTTGCCGTGGAAGACGGGGGTTTTAATGTTCACTGGGAAGCGTCTGCCTTTGGACGTGGCCTTGGAGCTGGTGGGCAGGTAGAGGGAGCCCCTGCCAATGGTGAGCGGCCCGGTGGGGTCGGTCATGGGCCCCTTGTCCTCACGCACAAGGGAGAAGGGGACAGTGACGATCTCCTCATCGTCGCCGAAGAAGTCCCTGCCCTCGGAGAGGGGGTTCTTGATGAAGTCGGCCACGGAGAGGGGGACCGTGATGGAGTTGGGGGTGTAGCCCCTGGAGCAGTCCACCACAAGCCCGCAGCCAAGCATGCGCAGCTGTTGGCTGGCAGTGGGGGTGTCCACGTTGCTGCCACCATACAGGGTGAACCTGCCCTTGATGGTGCTGGGGCTCTTGACCTCGGGCCCCCAGGCGGGGTCTGGGGGCTTCTGGAAGAAGCAGACCCCCAGGTCGCAGGCCTCGCAGTGCTCGCCGAAGCAGATCTCGGGGCACTGGTCGGAGCCTGGGCCCTCCCCGTAGCACTTCTGCACGATGAACTGCACCAGCTTGTTGAGGAACAGCCGCACGTTGAGCAGGCTGACCTGGCAGGTGGCCCCGCCCGGCGGGCACAGCCGGCACCGCTGGGCCCAGATGCGCATCTTCGCCAGCCCCTGCCGGGCATCCTCGTCCCACCACAGGTGGAAGAGGATGTGCACATGGGCCGAGGACCAGCCCCACTGGCAGCGGCCACACTGGAGCCTGGGGAGGAGAGAGGGGGTGAGCGGAGGCGGGGTGGCCCTCCCCCAGGCCCAGCGGATTCATGACCCCAGCCCGTGTGTGCACATCCCTCGCTGCACCCATAACCTGAAAAGCCGAAGCAAACGCCTTTCATCCATTTGGCACCAAGACGCCCTCAGCGGCAAAGCCCAGACTGCCACGTGCAGGGCCACCTCTGCGCTTGCTGCTGCTGGTCTGTCGCCTGCTGACCTGGGTCTCAACTGCCCGAGGAGACATCACCAAGACAGTGAGGGAAGGAAGAGCATCTGTGATGCCCAGTGCGGGGGCGGGGGGCTGCAGAAAGGACCTGGGGAGCCCATCCCACGGGAGAGAGGCAATGGGGAGGCTGGGGGCGGGCAGAGAAGCGTGAGGAGAGCGATGAGGGACTGGGACCCCAGGATGCCGGGGTGGCCCTGCGCTCGCTTGCAGGCACCACTCCCTGGGCGGCGGGTTTGGCCCTCACACGGTGAGGGTGCTGCTCCGGAGGCTGAAGGCCCTGTGTCCTTCTGTTTCCAAACTGTCAGGTCACAGGCGAGTGACCCTCTGACCCATCCACCGGAACTTCCCCTGATGGTGGGCTTGTCCCCACTGCGCCCCTGCATGCAGCCTCCAGCCACACGTGGCCGGGGAGCACCTAGACACAGATGGTGCCCTAGGGACTGAACTTCCTCCTTTATCTGTTAATTAATGAACGCGTCATGGCTGCACGTAGCCAGTGGCTGCACGTGGAGAGGTGAGTCTGCCCTAGTGACCATCCCACCAGCTGGCATTTCTGTCCGTGAGAACAGAAAACCAATGTGTGCTCAGGGTCCTCGTCCCACCTGTGTAGAGCGGCTCCTCCATGGGGCTGTGGGAACAGTACCGGGTTGGAAGGGGCCCCTCAGATGCACCGAAGGCTGTTACTTCCTGACACCTGGGAAAGCCAGCATCCCACCGCATACCGGACTCCAGGGATTTCAGACGCTGGGGAACTGGGGCGTCCGTGCCAAAGGGTAGCTGCCTGCAGGGTCCACACGGTGACTGGTCTGCGAGGCCCCCTCTTCCCCCAGCCCCCTCCCAGCTGGCCCCTGGGGGACCAGGCTGCCTGGCTGGGCAGAGCCCCTGCAGGTCTGGCCCGTCCTGGCTGCTCTGACGGCAGCTGTCATCACGAGGAAGAGCGAGGCTCACGTGGTGACCCGTGGTCCCCGGGGCTCGTGACTCGGCCCCCACTCGGCCACAGCCCAGGCCGGGGACATCCTCCTTCCTCTGGGGCCTGTGCCCCCTTCTTCCATCCCCTGAGACCTCTCTGCAGTGCAGGGCCGGGCGGTGACCGGGTGCCTGCCCACCCCCTGCTCCCTCTGTCAGTGCTGCCCCGGAAACGAGGAGATGCTGCAGTGAACAAGCAAAGTCCTCCACGCAGGGGCAGCATTACCACGCCAGCCGCCCCTTGGCAGGGCCCCAACTGGCCTGGCGGTGCCAGCACTGCCAGGCAGGGCCTCAGCTCACCTGTGCTGAAAGGCAATGAACAGACTGCTCCCCCAACACCCCCACTTCCCGGAAGGGAGGAACAACACTCGGCCCACCCACCCACCTGTTGGGTGCCAAGGCCAGGCAGACACATGGCTCCCCAGCCCGCCTTCCTCACCGGCCAGGCCACACCCAGCCTAGCCAGTGGTTAAGTAGCCTCGGCCCCTCCCTCCCAGGATCCCACAGGAGACACCCCCCCTCAGCCGCACCTCGAGAGCCCCCGCAGCCGGTACTGGAAACCGCTGCTGTCCAGGTGCCCTGAGGCCAGGTTCTCCTCGGGGACCAGCTCCCAGGTGTCCTGGGGCTTCCTCTTGGCCATCAGCTGGGCCAAGGTGCTGGCCCACACATCCACGCCCTCCATGCTGGCGCTGGGCTCCGCAGTGCTGTCTGAGGGCTGCGCTGGCTCTGGTTCCTAGCGAGCGCCCACCCGCCTCCGGCACCGACCAATTGCCGCCTTGACAACCTTCTCGTCTCCATGGCAACTGGATTTGTCTCAGAGAAATGAGAAATAGGCCTTTTTTTCTGATCCTTTTTGCGTATTTTTTATTACGCAAGCAGTGGATTTTCATTTTAGGAAAAATCAGAAACAGATAAATAAAAAGGACAAACTACAATACGATAAAAATCGCCCATAGTCATCATTGTGGTGCTGACATCCACGTGTTTTTCAGTGCCTATGCACATATACATTTCCATAATTATTTTTCACAAATAGGAAATCTTACTAAACATATTATCCTAAGGCCTGTTTCTTTTACCCACAGTGTAGCATGGACGGTGATACCCATTCTTCTAAATATCTGATATTTTCCAGTCTGTGGCTGGGGCATAATAATCTACCTGCCCGGCCTCTGTCCTTGAACACGGTGCTAAGTCTTTGCCATTGCAAACAAAGCTTGAGGAACTTTATTGAACATGTATCGTTGCGAATTTTCCCATGACTTTTCTTTCTTTCTTTTTTTTTTTTTTTTTTTGGTGTTTGTTTGTTCAGCTGCGCCACGCAGCTTAAGGCATCTTAGTTCCCCAAGCAGGGATGGAACCCGCGTCCCCTGCAGTGGAAGTGCGGAGTCGTAACCACTGGAGCGCCAGGGAAGACCCTCCCAAGACTTTTCCTTTCTTCACACTTTTTATTGGCTAGAAACGTACATTTATGTAAAAATGCCTTAAAGGTAACGCACAACTTCACAAATTACTCTAAAGTCTTAGCTCAGGACCTGAAGGAGCCAGGCCCCCAAAGCTGTCTGCGTGCCCCGTACCCGCCACCAGCACTCCCCTCCCCGCAGAGGCACCAGCGCTGGGAGCCCTGGCAGCTCCACCTGAGATGCAGCCTGTTTGGGGGCTTTGCACCTCCCCTGAGAGGAGGCCCCGCCCCCCCCCCCCCCCCCGCATCCTATGCGCATGCGTCTGGCTCCTCTGCTGTCTGTGGGCAAGCTCCACCCACCGCGTGTCCAGTACTTGGTAACGGTGCGACGGCGACGTGGCTCGAGGAAAGAACCAGCCGAGGGTCGAGGGTCCAGCAGAGCCGGGAGGGGCCTAAGCCCGGGGCGGTGGGGGGAGGGCTCAAGCGAGCTCCCAGGGGAGGCCGCCCTCGGTGACCATGGGGAGGCGGCGCCCAGCGCCCTGTCCACTGGGCAGCATTGCTCCGAGACCCTGCCAAGGAAATGGCCGGTCCAGTGCCAAGGAAGCGGGTTTCTCCGTGGGCCCAAGGCTGTGAAACGGCGGCTCATGTTGACGAGAGGAAAAGACTCTGACCAAGTGAAACAGGGACATCGACTGGGAGGGACAGTGCTCAGCGGCCAGCATGTCCCACAGCGCCCGCGGGTGGTGGGAAAGGATGCTCCCCCCAGGCTGTTTGGGAGCTCCCAGAACAGAGCGGGCCTCATCCGGAGCACCTCCCAGAATGAGGGTCGTGGACTCTGCCCCTGGGCCACTGGGCCCCCACCCTCGCCCTGGACAGGCGGCAGTGCCCACAGCAGCGAGTTGCCTGCTTTGTGTCCCCTGCCGAGGGCTATGGCACCTGCCGGGCAGCCGGCTCCAGGTTCGAGAATTGCTGCATCTGCCCCTGCTGGGAGCAGGCCTTGCGGGCCTTTCCTGCAGCCTATTCACGCCCAGAGCCACCTAGAAATTCCAAGGCGCAAACTTAGCATAGCCTTCGCCCCCAGTGAATGCTCTGCCCACGGCCTGTTCACCTCCTTGTGGGCCTCCTCCCTATATCCACCTGTCTCATGACTCTGCCTCTGTTCCCTGCATGCTGAGCAGTTTCTTCTCATTTTTCTCCCAGTTCCTTGATTTTCTCCTCGTCTGTGTCCAGACTACAGCTGATCCTGTCAAGTGGCTTGTTCATTTCTCAAACTTCCTTTTGGCTCTCTTTCAACTGGGTGACATCTTTCTTCCTTGCAGCTAAGTGTGACAATGAGATAGAACTGGAAATTATTGGATGTGCTTTGGGGAAGGTTCTGTAATATGGGACCAGGTAACCAGGGAAAGTCCTACTTTTCCCATTCCACTTTCACCTTCTCTGTTCATCAGTGCAGAGGTGATGGCTGGCACTCCTGCAGCCACCTTAGACCACGAGGTGAACTTGCAGATGGAAACCACATGCTGAGACCCTGAATCCTTGATGGCAGTTGGAGTCACAATACCACTTCAGGGTCGCCTATCTCTGGATTTCTTCTTCAAGAGAGAAATAAACTTCTAGCAGCCATTTTCTGGGAG
Organism: Hyperoodon ampullatus; assembly: GCF_949752795.1. Classification (NCBI taxonomy): domain Eukaryota; kingdom Metazoa; phylum Chordata; class Mammalia; order Artiodactyla; family Ziphiidae; genus Hyperoodon; species Hyperoodon ampullatus. Next base: position 358,081 of record NC_136921.1, read on the forward strand.
TTTTTTGGTTATCACCCAGCCAATCATAGCAATTCTAAGGTCCTGAATTTTGCTGGTCAGTCCAGGGCCATTGTCTGTATGTGGGCACCCATGCTGTCCTGTCACGTGCCCGTGCAGGGGGCTGAGGGGATGGCTGTAACCCTGGCCCAAGGAGCCCCCACCGAGCTCTCCCTCTCTGGTAGCCCTCCAGGCACAGTGGCCCCGGCTGTGCCTGCACCATGCTGGGTGTGGGCACCCTCGCTCTGCCCAGACCGGACCACAGCCCTGTACACCAGGCTACCCTGCAGGCCCCTCCACTCCGAGACCACCAACTGTCTCTGACTCTGGAGGAGAGTCTTGGAATCATGACTCGCCACCCCCCACCCTGGAAAATAACCTTCGGGTGATGAGACGAACCCTTTCAAAATGGAAGGAGCCTGTCGCCTCCAACCCTTCTCAGGACCTCCTCCGTCTCTCCCAGAGCCTGTTCCAAAGGCCCAGGTGCAGACCCCAGAGAAGTCAGCCTCCACGTACCTCTATCCGTCTGCCCATTTATCTGCTCCCCAAACCCACGAGCCAAGCCCCCTGCAAAAACTACTTACAGGGTCAGCTAACAACTTCTTCAGGCATAATTATCCCCTCCTTTTGACCAGAGAAACGACGGGTGAAGCAAAACGCACGCACCACTCCGTACGTGATTCCTGGGTTGTGCGGCGTGTCCTGGAACCACGGGTCCGGCTGTGTGACTGTGCAGCCCGTAGGTGGGGTGGGAGAAGCCCTTCCTCAGAGCAGGTGCGAGGATGCTGGCACCGCTAAGGACAGGCTCTAAGAACAAGGCTCGTAGCCACGCCCTCTACCCCTATGCTGCCCTCCGCCCTCTGCCCTCCACCTTCTGATCTATGACAGCCTCCCTGGGGCACTGATGACCCCAGTCCAGGGTTGGGTGTGGGTGGAGAGCAGTGTCAGGAAACCAGGTACCATTTCTACCCGATCGCCCCCCTGAGGGAGACGCCAAGGCCCCTCTCCCCATGGACACTCTCTGGCCTCCTCCCTCACGCTCACCGCCCTGATTGGAGGGCAGGGGCAGCCCTCACACTGGGGGCCTCCAGGTGGAGCATGTGAAAGTAGACCTTCCGCAGCCCAGGTGAGACACGAGGACAGTCTCCTGCAGGAGTGTCTGTCACCCTCTTGGCCTGGCTGGTTCCCCTGAAGCCCCTCACTACGACACTGGACTAGGGAACTGCCCCATTTGGGCCAGGGGTGGGGAGGGGGAGGGTGGCAGAGGCAGGACCGCATAGCAGGGAGGCATCAAAGCTGGCAGCCAGGTCAGGGTCAAGGGGTCACAGGGTCCAGCACGAGGCCAGCCGGCTGACTGGCTTTGCTCTGTCAACAGGGCCCCACCTTTTGTGTCTGGGCAGGAGAGGTTGAGACAGACAGGCAGACAGACAGACAAGAAGAGAGACTTGGGCAGAAACGTGGTGCTCAGCCGGTGCTGGGCTCACCTCAGCCCCCCAGACCTCAGCAGAGGGTGTGCAGCTCCAGGAACATGGGCCACTCCCGGAACACCAGGCCGTGTGGCCCCCCGGGAGGCCCGAGCCCAAGCACGCCGCCGAGGTGTGTGTCCGGGGCCTGCAGGCAGCAGGAGGGGGTCCTGGCCTGCAGCTGGGGCAGCAGCCCCCATCCAGCCGGTTCTGTTCCTAAAGGCGCTTCCCGCCATCCCAAGTTCCAGCATCCAACCCAGCTGCTGCCAAGCGAGGGGCCGGCACCTCCACCAGATCCCGGAAGGAGCCGCGACATCGGGCAATGGAGGGGAAGGACAACGGACGCAGGCACCTTCTGAGTGAGCCGGCACAGGCTAGGCAGAGGGGACCCGGCCCTCCACGCTGAGGACAGCCTGCCCAGAGGGCAGCGGTTCTTGCACGTCCACGGGGGCGGCTGCACGTCCACCCAGGTCAGTCTGGCACCGGAGCCCGCGGGGCAGCACCTCAGATGCCTGGGCGACCAGCCAGCAAGGAGCATGAATGATGCCCAGTGGGAGAGGCCAGGGAAGTGTTCACACACGTGCACTACACACACGAACACACACCCATAAACACACAACACACACATACCTACACACTATGCACACACACACCACACACATATATACACATATACAAATAGCAACCCATGTATGAGCACATGCACACATGTGAACAGGTACCGGTGAACACACACCACACACAAAGCACATAAACATATGAACACCTATGCAGGCATGAACACACACCATACACATACCTGCACATGAATACACACACATGCCTACACACACACATACACATGAACACATACACCCAAACACACACTTTTGGAAATTTAAAATATAAATTTGCATTTAAACTCCCAACAGCATTCTAGAAAGTTTAGAAATGAGGGGCTAAGAAATCTTCCGGGAACCCACCACCTTAACAAACAAGCCAACCATTATTCTTGTGTACAATAAATGGTGAAAATATTTTGTCCCTATTTTTTAATTTGATTCTTAAATTGGGCAGATAAATTAGGCGCTCTTTTTTAACTTCTGGGAAATGCTTCAGAAACAGGATAGAGCAGAAAGTTTGTATTTGCAAACACTATTAACCATTTCCTGTTCCAACCTCAGACTAGCTGTGAATCCACCGCCCTCCAGGGCTGTGGGGCATCATTTCCACCGTGCGCCTCCCAGTCGGGGTCAGAGGTCACTGACACCACCGCCCTCCAGCCCCTCGGAAGCAGTTTCAGGATGATCCTCCTGCTTGCTGTGTCTCTCCTGTGAATGCAGACGTCCCTCCGGCTCTGGTGGTGCCTCAGGAGCACGGGAGCCCCCTCTCCCCGACTCTCCCTCCGCTCCTGTCCAGCTGTGCGTGTCACCTCGGCCAGCACACCTGGACACTCTCGGGCCCCTCTTCTCAAGGTAGAAGGGTGGGTGGCCCGAGTAGGGAAACTTCCCCAGGCTCCTAAGAGCCAGACCCTGTGTCCTCAGTGCCCGCTTTGCTGAGAACCTTCTGGGCCGTTGGCTTCCTTCACTGCTGGTCCCTGGGCTTCTGCAGTTGGTCGGGCAGGAAGCAGCCGGCAGCCTGATGGACTGGGTAGAGGTGCGGTGCCCCGCAGACACAGAACACACACCCCGCGGCACCTTGCACCCAGCCACCCACGGATCCCAGGACCAAAGCCGCTGCTCACCCAGGCCCTGCACATGGGATCCTCCCAGCGGGACCACCCCAAACTGGACCTGCCCGGTGGACCACAGCAGAGAAGAGCCAAGTGTGCCACCTGCCACGGAGCACATGCAGGCACAGCAACGATCCCAGTGGAGACAAACGCATGCATGGACCACTGTCCATGGGATCGTGCAGCATGAAAGACCACCCCGTGGGCCGCTGCCAGGCCATCCCACTGTGTACTTTGTGGAGACAAAAGCATATGCTGGAGGATGGACCAGTGGATGCAGGGTGAGAGTGGAAGGGAGATGGGTGCAGCTCAAAGAGGCACAGGGTGTCCTGTGGTGACGGACCTTAGTGTCATCTCAGAGGGCTGGATGCCAGGGCTGTGACGTGGCTACATCGTACAGCACTAAACACACACAAGTGAGTGAACTAAAACAAGGCCCGCTGCACTCCTTTGCTGGGCCGTACCCATGGCAGCATCCTGGTTGTAATAGCAGATGGCAGTTGTGCAAAATGTTATCACTGAGAGAGACTCGGCCCCGTGTGCAGAGCCAGCTCTGTTACCCTCACAACTGGGAGCACACCTGCAATCACCTCAATGACACTAACACACAGCTCTCGTCACTGGAAAGCCCGCTGAACTGGGGGTCCCCTGTTGCCTCTGATGAACCCAGTCCAGCACCTGGTCACGGGAGAGGGTAATATGTGGGACCAGGGGAACGGAGACCCTGGCTGGGACCCTGGCTGGAATCTCCCAAACCTGAAGGGGTGAAATAAGGACGCAGGACAGAGAGGACAGGGCCAAACATCAGGGGACACAGAAAGGAGACAGATGGAGCCCTGACCTTCCCTTTTCCCTCCATCCAGGGAGTCTATTCTGTCCCTAATGAAGGATGGTGAGGGAGGGGGACAGGTGGGCACAGTGTGAGGGGGACGGTGTGTGTGGTGGGGACGGTGTGTGTGGTGGGCACAGCGTGTGGGGTGGGGACGGTGTGTGTGGTGGGCACGGTGTGTGGGGTGGGCACGGTGTGTGTGGGGGACGGTGTGTGTGGTGGGGACGGTGCGTGTGTGGTGGGGATGGTGTGTGTGGTGGGGACGGTGTGTGTGGTGGGGACGGTGTGTGTGGTGGGCACGGTGTGTGGGGTGGGAACGGTGTGTGGGGGATGGTGTGTGTGGTGGGGACGGTGTGTGTGGGGGACGGTGTGTGTGTGGTGGGGACGGTGTGTGTGGGGGACGGTGTGTGTGGTGGGCACAGTGTGTGGGGTGGGCACGGTGTGTGTGGGGGACAGTGTGTGTGTGGTGGGGACGGTGTGTGTGGGGGACGGTGTGTGTGGGGGACGGTGTGTGTGGTGGGGACGGTGCATGTGTGGTGGGGACGGTGTGTGTGTGGGACGGTGCGTGTGGTGGGGACGGTGCGTGTGTGGTGGGGACGGTGCGTGTGGCGGGGACGGTGCGTGTGTGGCGGGGACGGTGCGTGTGTGGCGGGGGCGGTGCGTGTGTGGCGGGGACGGTGCGTGTGTGGCGGGGACGGTGCGTGTGTGGCGGGGACGCTGTGTGTGGCGGGGGCGGTGCGTGTGTGGCGGAGACGGTGCGTGTGGCGGGGACGGTGCGTGTGTGGTGGGGACGGTGCGTGTGTGTGTGGTGGGGACGGTGCGTGTGGTGGGGACGGTGCGTGTGTGGTGGGGACGGTGCGTGTGGTGGGGACGGTGCGTGTGTGGTGGGGACGGTGCGTGTGGTGGGGACGGTGCGTGTGTGGTGGGGACGGTGCGTGTGTGGTGGGGACGGTGCGTGTGGTGGGGACGGTGCGTGTGTGGTGGGGACGGTGCGTGTGTGGTGGGGGACGGTGCGTGTGTGGTGGGGGCGGTGCGTGCGTGGTGGAGACGGCGTGTGTGGTGGGGACGGTGCGTGTGTGGTGGGGACGGTGCGTGTGGTGGGGACGGTGCGTGTGTGGTGGGGACGCTGTGTGTGGTGGGGGCGGTGCGTGTGTGGTGGAGACGGTGTGTGTGGCGGGGACGGTGCGTGTGTGGCGGGGACGGTGCGTGTGTGGCGGGGACGGCGTGTGGTGTGACAGCATGTGTGTGGTGACAGTTTGTGTGTTTGGGGGGGACAGTGTGAGGTGGGGACCGCATGTGTTTGGATGGGGGTGTTTGGGGGACACTGAGCTGATAAGCACGGGGGAGCTGACTTTGGGGGGACAGCACCCCAGAGGCTCTGGGACTCCTACCCCTTCCCTCACCTGCTTGCACCCCTCCCTGGCTCTGACCCAGTTGCCCTGCTGGTCCTGCCGACCCCAGGCCATGTGCACCCCCTCCCCACCTCCACAGTCTCTGAGCCCCTTTCAGCCTCCTGAGTCTGGGTCCCCCACCCAGCCCACAGCCCCAAGGGTGTCAGCGGGGCAGGGCTAAGAGGCCAGAGGGAGGGGAAAATCAGGAGGGGAGAGGAAGGGAATGGGGGGTGGGGAGAGGAAGGGAAGGGCGGGAGAGGGAAAGAGGAAGTGGAGGGGGAGAAGGGGGAGGGAGGGAGGTGGGTGGGAGAGGAAGGGCCCTGCATCTCCCTTTGTGGACACAGTCTGAGCTCTCGCAGACAGAATTGAGGTGAGGGGTGGTGAGGAGAACCCCCCCCCAGGGTCGGACAACACCTCCCAGCCCAGAGCACACCCCCACCCTCCAGCCCAGCCTCTTCCAGCCCTGGTCCTCAGAGGACAGCTGAGTCCCCCAGCACAGAGCCTCAGGTCCCCAGTGTGAGTGCCATGTGCCTCACGGGGACAGGGGTCAGCAGCAAGGAGAGTGCTGGGTGCCTGGCGGCCCGGGGATGACAGGAACCCCTCCAGGGCTCCAGCCCCCCCGAGGGGAGGCCACGGGGGAGGGTTTGCCAGGAGATGCCTGTCTGCATGGGGTGTCACACGGGTCAGCTGCAGGCCACACTCTCCCAGACCAGCCACCTGAGCCGTCTGGCCAGCTTCCCCCACGCTCGGCGCGCACCTGGCCGGCAGGGACCCCTCCTACGCTCCAGGCCGTGCCGTGCTGGGGCCTCAGCAGCTGAGGCTTGGGGAGTGGCCCTCTGTTTGCCGCTGAAGCCTCCTCCGCCCAGCGCCTCGCCTGAGACATCATCTTTGATGCTCTTTTTCCACCGTTTCAGCTTTCTTTAATGTTTTCCCTTCACAGCGAACCCTGAGTGTCTCAGAGCCGGAGCTGAACACCAGCTGTCAGGCGGTTTCAGTCTCTGTCATCTTAGCTGATGAGACCTACACATTGCGCCACTAATATCAGCAGTTTCATTTTTCCTGTTTTCCATTCATTAGAACAAAACGCTTAATGCGGTGAATAATCCAATCACTTCACAAATGTTCCGGCTGTGCTGGGGGGGGCCCCCGGACCCCAGGACCTCCCCCAGCCTGAGGCAAAGTCAGTCCTGGAAGGTGAGGTCTGCATTACCGGTCAAGCCCCAGCACTGGAGGGGGTCAGGAAGCTGCTGATAGTGGAAAGATCTGGAAACGCTGCCACCCCCAGCCTGGGGCTTCCTGAAAGCTGGCCCCGGAAGCCCCTGAAGGCTTCCTGAAGGGGGTTGGTGCTGGGCCCCGACGCCCCTCAGCACAGGGCTAGCAGGACCACCATGGGGGCAGGGAGGGGCCCAGGGCCCTGGGTAGGGCAAGAGGGAAAGGGTCTCAGGTGGGCCTGGAGGAAAGGCCCCAGATCCTCACTGCCCACTGGGGGCAGCAGTGTGACCACTGCCCACAGCCCGCCGGGTGGCGGGGGCAGGCAGCAGAGGCCTGGCCCAGCAGTGGCAGAGTGTGGTGCTTCAAACACTGTGGCTCCAGGGACCTAAGCCCAGAGAGGGCAGAGGGACGGCTGGGGAAGGGGAGCAGAGAAGACCCTGCACCCCCTCCCAGCGGACCCACAGCCTCCGGAAGAGTCAACAACAAATAAAGAGACAAGAAGTGCCCAGGATGGAGGCACCCTCCCCCGCAGCGGGAGGAAGGGGGCCAAACCCACCTCCCCCTCCCCCTGCCTCCGTCTCTCTGTTTCTCTCTCCCTCTCTCTCACCTCTGTCTCTGTGCAGAGCATCTCTCTCCCTCCCACCAACTCCCTGCCCAAGGGGAGGAGGAGGAAGAGGGGGCAGGGGCTTGGGGCGTGGCCCTCCGACCTGACCCGGGACATGTTCCTTTCCTCCTGCACTTCTGCAAGCAGTGGAGGAGACAGCATGCCGGGCGGGCTGGCGCTCCGGGCATGGGGACCCCGTGGGCACTGTGGCCACTCGTCTGGGCCGTGCTGCAGCTGGGCTGGCGGCCAGGATGGCTCCTAGGTATGTGGGTCGGGGCTGGGTGGCGAGGGGTCGGGCTGGGCAAAGACCTCCGGTTCTCAGTCTCTGGTGGGGGGGTGGGGGGGAACCAGGCCCCTGAGGCCCAGCACGGCCCCTGGCAGGGCGCTGTGTGGCTTTGGGCAGGTGAAGGGCCCTTCTGGGCTCCGGCTCCTCACCCACTCCCCTCACCTGGTGGTGAGTCCCCTCCTTGCTCATAAGCAGGCAGGAGTATCCCAGCTCTTCCTGGGAGTCCCGAGGGACGGGCAAGTTCACGGCCCTCTGTAGGATGAAAGGGCCCCAAACCTCGGCCCCACTTGTGTTTTCCTCGGGGGAAGGGACTGACTGGTTCCATGAGGGCACAGGCTGGGTGGCCTGGAGATGTTTCTCCAATTATGTCAAAAGTGTAACAGTTCCATCGTGGGCCTGGGATGAGCCCCACCTAGGCCTCTGGACGAGATGCCCTGGAGCACAGCACCTGGGCACATCCAGGAGCGTCCACAGCAGGTTCTGGAGAGGGGCCCTGGCCCTAAGCCCCTCAGTACGGGCTGTCCCCTAGGCAGGCTCTGCAGGCCCATGGCCAAAACAGTGGTCAGGGAGAGGCCCCTCCTGGCTGCCCTGCCCTCAGCCACTGCGCCCAGTGCTGGCCTGATGGGAAGGGGTCCCCAGCCAGACCCAGGGCCTGTCCTCTAGACCTCGCTGGGCTCAGGGGTCAAGGGCCCTAAAAGGGCCAAGCCGAGGCGAGGCTGCCCTGACCCCCACTGGCTGCCAGTCTTGGATTCTGTGCCCAGAGGCCCTCAGTTGTCTCTGCCCAGCCGGGCCTGCTCAGCACCTGCTCAGCGCCCAGGTCGCCCTGCTTTTTCCCCAAACCTGGCCTCGCTCTCAGGATGGACGGAGGAAACTCACGGCTGCAGTCAGTGGTCCAAGAGCCTGTGGCCAAAAGGTGCCCCGTGGGGAGGCTTGGGGACCCCAGGCACGGCATGCGGGTGGAGGCGGGGTGCGTGTCATCCCAGGAGGAAGAACCAAGGCTCGGGGGTTGGGGGGGGCTGTAACTTACCCTAGGCCGCCCACTCCCCACCAGGGCCCCTTCCCAAAGCAGGGGAAGATCAAAATGTGAAAGGTGCCGGCCTTGAGTTCCAAATGAAGCCGACACTGGTGAGCTTTGTGCCCTCAGGCAGGTCCCTTAACCTCTCTGAGCTGCGGTTTTCCCACCTGCAGTTTGGTGATAATAATGCCTGCTTTATAGCATCATGAGAATTTGATCTTATAAGAACTGTCTGGCCCAGCCTATGACACATTTTTTTAAGTCAGATATGTGTTATTTTTTTCAACGTACAAACTTGAAAAATATTTGAAAGATACAGAAAAGTTACCAAAACACAGCAGTGAACACCCTCACCCAGAGTCTTCAGTTTGGTAACCCTGGCACATTGGCAGTCTGTGTTAGTTTGCTGGGGCTGCCGTAGCAAACTCCCACACCGGGCGGGCGGCTGGAACCACAGAAGCTTATGGGCCGGCGGTTCTGGAGGCTGGAAGTCGGACCTCGGTGTCGCGGGGTCCCTTCCTCCTGAGGCTGCAAGGGAGATGTGGTTCCAGGCCTCTCCCAGCTGCAGGCGGTGGTGGCAATGCTTGGTGTCCCTTGGCCTGTGGACACGTCACCCCAGCTCTGCTCCGTGTCACACAGCGTCCTCCCGTGTGCAGGGCTGTCCACGTGTCCCCTTTTCCTCAGTAAGGACACGGTCGTGTCGGGTTAGGGGGCGCCAACCCCACACCTCATCTCAAAGGATCACATCAGCAAAGACCCTGTTCCCAATAAGGTCACATTCCGGGGTGCCACTGAACGCGGGGATTTGGGGGCCAGTGCAGCCCACAGCCCTCTCCATCCGCGCACCGCTGGTCACCTAAGCATTAGTCACAGACTCTCCTAACGCCCAGGACGGTGGCTGACGCAGTCCCATAGATCAGATGCCCTTGCATCCTGAGCCTGCCCTCCGGCTGGACACTTTCCCTGATGGAGCCGAGTCCAGAACCTCAGCTGCATCTGGATGCCACTGTCCTGAGCTTCCTCTGACGTACAGCAGGCATTTTTGTTTGTTTGTTTGTTTTTAAACAAATCTCAATTTTATATTAGATATGGAAATCCTTAGAATTAGGGTTTTTTGAGGTGTAATCGGCATAGCATTATATTAGTTTCAGGCATATGGTGTATTTGTATTTGTATATATTCCAAAATGACCACCACGACAAGCCCAGCTAACATCATCACCATATACAGTTACCAGAGTTTTTTCTTGTGAAAATAACTATCAAGATCCACTTTCCTAGCTACTTTCAAATACGCAACACAGAATTATTCACTCTAGTCACCAAGCCACACGTCACACCCCAAGGACTTACTTATTTTATGCCTGGAAGTTTGTACCTTTTGACCACCTTCACCCATTTCCCCAGCCCCTACCTCTGGAAACTGCCGATCTGTTCTCTATATCCATGAGCTCAGTTTTTGTCTTGTTTTGTTTTGGGTTTTTTTTTTTTTAGATTCCACATATAAGTGAAATCATACGGTATTTGCCTTTCTCTGCCTGACTTACTTCACTAAGTATAATATTCTCTAGGTCCATCCAAGCTGTCTCAAGTGGCAAGATTTCATTCTCTTTTATGGCTGAGTAATATTCCATTGTATACACACCACATTTTCTTTATCCATTCCTCTGTCGATGGGCACTGAGGTTGCTTCCATATCTCGGCAATTGTAAATAGTGCTGCAGTGAACATTGGGGTGTATATATCTTTTAAATTAGTGTTTTCATTTTCTTCAGATAACTACTAAGAAGTGAAATTGCTGGATCACATGGTAGTTCTGTGTTTAGTTTTTAAGGAACCTCCGTACTGTTCCAACTGCAGCTGGGCCAGTTTCCATTCCCTTTTCTCCATGTCCTCTTCACCACTTGTTATCTCTAGACTTCTTGACGAGGCCATTGTGATGGGTGTGAGGTGATACCTCATTGTGGTTTTTACTTGCATTTCCCTGATGATCAGTGACACTGAGCATCTATCTTTTCGTGTGTCTGTTGGCCATCAGCATGTCTTCTTTGGAAAAATGTCTCTTCGGGTCCTCTGCCCACTTTTTAATCAGATTGTTTGTTTTTTTGCTATTAAGTTGTAAGAGTTTTTTATATACTTTGGATGTCAACCCCTTATCAGATATATGATTTGCAAGTATTTTCTCCCATTCACTATGCTGCCTTTTCATTTTTTGATGGTGTCCTTTGCTGTGCAGAAGCTGTTTAGCTTGATGTAGCCCCACCTGTCTGTTTCTGCTTTTGTTGCCGCTGCTGGCATTCCTGAAGTAGCCAGCCCAGGTGTGCAAGCACCTGCCACCTGGGTGTGTCTGTTGTTTGTTTGTGGGAGGTCATAGACATGATGGTCCTTCTTGGGGCACCCATCGGAGACCCGTCGTACGGGGTCGCCCCCTCTGGGTCCACTGCAAAGCACGGGGGGAAGGTGCCCTTCTCCCTTCGGGATGAATCAGAGACCTGAGGTAGGGACCCAGCAGTCCGCTGGGCAATGCTTTCAGCACCCACTGATGGGTGTTGCTTAAATCAGGTGTTAGATGGTAGCTGTGAAATGTGGCCTCTGAGGCCGCCCTGAGCCCGTGCCAGGCCGCCCTCCACGGAAGCCGGGCCGGTGCCACCGTGGTGCTCACAGTGTGTCCCACACCCAGGCACTCCCCAGGGTCTCTCCCTCCTGACCCTGCTGGGGCTCAGTGGCTCTCTCCTCAACCCACTCCCCAAACAGAAAAACAGGCCTGGGGACCCCTCACTGACATTCCATTATTACATAAATAGACAACATTTAAATTTTCAATTACTCAAACAACATAAGAAAAGATGCATAGACATTCATCCTGCAGGGATAAAGTGAGACCCCAGGACTCTGGAGGAAGCTCTGTTAGCAGCCTCCCAGGCCAAGGCTGATGTAAAGGGATGCGTGTATCACAGGAGCCCAGGCCCCATCTGGCTCTCCCACCTGTTCCCAGCGCCATCTCAGCCCTGAGGCCTCCGGCCCCACACTCCCTCTGCTCTGCTTCCCCGCGATGCTTCTGGGCTCTCATTCCAAGGAACCCATCTTTCTCAATCTGGGGGGCCTCTGAGCACCCCGTGAGTGTCCCCCCTGTGGCCCTGCACGCTGGCCGGGCCACCGGGAGCCCCTGACAGCCAGGCACCCTGTCCCTTTGGGGGGGCGGGTGCTTCCTGGTCAGTGTTGGCTCCCGAGCGGCCCCGGGTGATGGGCTGTCCCCTCCCACACTACTCCTCGGACACTGACCTTGACCTGTGTCCCAGGCCAGCCCCCCAGCAGCTGCATCCAGCCCCTGCCTCTGCCCACACTGTGAGGGTCCGGGGGAGGGGGGCGGGGGGCGGGACAGGCATCCAGGTAGGGCTGTGCTGGGGGAGGGGTCTGAGGGGCAGCAGGGAGGCCATGGGGCCCAGAGGGAGCAGGGCCTGGAGAGCCCCTGGGAGGGACCTGGAGTTCCCAGGGCCTGAGCAGGACGGGGAGGCCATGCAGAGAACCAGGCCAGGGACCTAGGCAGCCCAGGGTCCCAGCTACTCAGGTCCAGATTCTGTGAGAGCCCCACAAAGAGCAAGCAGGTAGACAAGAGATTCAAATGGCCACCAGTTCAGGCTGGCAGATGGGGGTGGTGGTGAGGGCCTGCACTGAAGACGAGCGGGGCCCCCGTCCACGCAGGGCTCGTCAGCAAAGGTCCCCACAGGCGCTCACGGGGGCCCTGCTGGAGGGGCCTGTGCAGGAAGGGGGGCTCCTCAGGGGTCTCACTTGAGACCTTGGCAGGTGGGAAAGGGGGTGTGGCGTGGACACGGGACGGGTGGGAGCACAGTCTGGGGGGCACCACCCAGAACAGGGGCTCCTGGGGTACCTGTGAGGCGTCCTGGGTTTCCGGACCCAGACGCGGGCTCGCTGCGGGTGGGAGCCCGGGGGTGGGGGGCGCCCAAGGGCCTTGTGCAGAGCAAGGCTCTCGGATCCGGTGCACCCTCGCCACCGCGCAACTTTGACCAAATCTGGGTCCAGCTTGTACCGAAGCGGCGGCAGGGCGGTGGCGGGGGAGCAGATGCGGACCCCGCGGGGCAGTGGGCCTGGCTGAGAGGGGAGGCCCAGCGCCCTCAGGACTCCCCGGCCTCCCCGCTGCCCCCGCCCCTCCTTGCGGGTCGGACGGGCCTCCACAGAGATGCGAAGACAACTGCCTGCCCTGCACGGAGCTGCCCGTCCACAGGGGCCGGGGAATCCCCCGGCCTGGAGGGGCGGGCAGGGGGCTGAGGGGAGCTGGCCCTAGACCCGGAGCTACGTCTGGGGCGGGGGCGGCCTCAGGCCTGCCGCTGTGTGCAAATCAGGGGCCACTGCGTAAGCTCCCAGCATGAGCCGTCCGCAAGGGCTAAAGCACCGGGTGTGGGTTTGGCCACATGTGGATACCACCCGGGGCCCCTCCCTGCGACGCGGGCCATGTGGGGTGCAGCTGGGCATCTTCTAGGAGGGGCTACCCCACCCCCAACCCCCTAGCCGGCAAGCTGGATGTGAAGGCGTGCACACCCATGCGTGCGCGTGCCAACGTGAGCTGCATGTGTGTGGTGGCGGGGCATCCCCAGGTGGGGCCTGACAGGCGACGGTTGGCCTTGTCTGGGGGCCTGCAGGCAGAGCCCAGGCTCGTCCATGAGAGGGGCGATGGCCCGGCTGGCCTCTGAGCACCAGTCCCCAGTCGTGGCAGAAGACACGGAGGGCCTCCTGCTGCCCAGTCAGCAGTGCCCACGGCGGGAGCGGAGGGGGGTGCTCCCAGCTCTGAGCTGGTCCTGAGCTGGAGCCTGCCAGGGCTGGGTTCTCCGAGGGACGCCCCCACCAGCCCAGCCCGGCCTCCCAGTTACCCTCCCCCTCCCCCAGCACAGAGCAGGCAGGACCAGTATGCTGGGTCTGGGAGCATGGGGGTCAGGCCTGCGGGGACTGGCGACTGGGACTCAAGGAGGGAGGGGGTGAAGGCCCTTAAACCACCACTGAGGAGGGGGGGAAACGAGGGCCTGGAGGTCAGAGCCAGATCGCAGCCCTGGCCCCAGGTCTCAGTAGAGTCCAAGGACAAAGCCCCACCACGGAGTGGCCCGTGAGAGGCGAGCACCCCCTCCCAGGGGGCACGCAAGGCTCTGTGGCAGAAGCACTGCACAACCTTCCCATCAGACGGGCGCTGGGAAAGTGGGAGGGGAGGATCTGGCGGGTGGTCCCCATACCCCTTCCGCACGCCCACCCACTGCTCCTCTCTCCACCCCTCAGATGCCCCCAGCAGGCCCTGGAGCCCCCTCACCTTCTCCCCGGCCCGGCTCACTGTGCCCGAGGGGGCGAACGCCACCTTCACCTGCAGCTTCTCCAGCAAGCCCGAGCACTTCGTCCTCAACTGGTACCGCATGAGCCCCAGCAACCAGACGGACAAGCTGGCCGCCTTCCCCGAGGACCGCAGCCAGCCTGGCCGGGACCGGCGCTTCCACGTCACGCCGCTGCCCGGCGGGCGACACTTCCACATGAGCATCATGGCCGCCCAGCGCAATGACAGCGGCGTCTACTTCTGTGGGGCCATCTACCTGCCCCCCAAGACGCAGATCAACGAGAGCCGGCCTGCGGAGCTCACGGTGACAGGTGCGGGCGTCGGAGACCCGAGGGCAGGGGTGGGGCCCCCCCAGGGCTGGGGTGAGCAGGGCGGGGTCTGGGCAGCCAGCAGGAGCAGCCTCAGCCATGGGGCATAGGGGGCAGGGGTTGCCAGGCTCCATTCCTGGGCTCTGTCCCACACCCAGGACCACGGCGACCCATGGCCCTGGCTCTCCATGACTGGAAGCACCCCCAGACCCACTTGTCCGTGAGGGAGGGGAGCCGGTGGCGGGCGCCTCTCAGGACGAGCTCATGCTCGGAAGCTCTGCCAGGGTGCAGGCCTGGGCGAGACTGGTCAGTGCAGGTCTAGGACTCGCAGAGGGCAGGGCCCTGGGTCCCTGGCTCTGACTCCTGTCCTGTTGCCCCTGCAGAGGGAGTCCTGGAGCAGCCCACAGAGCGCCCCAGCCCCCCACCCCGGCCTGAAGGCCAGTTACAGGGCCTGGTCGCCGGCATCACAAGCGTCCTGCTGGGGGTTCTGCTGCTGCTACTGCTGGCCTGGGTCCTGGCGGCCGTTTTCCTCTGGGTCACTCGAGGTAAGGCCCCGCCAGCCCCCACAGGCGCAGCCCACAGTCTCCCTCCCTTCAACCCTCCCCTACTCCTACCCCCTCCGTGTCCCCCCACAGGGAGGGGCCAGACTGGGCTTCCCAGGGTCTGGGGTCCCCTCACAACCCCTGTGCCTGCTCTCAGGAGGGGTCTGAGGGAGGGGCGTGGGGAGGGCAGCCCCCCCCCAAGGCTGAGTCACCCCAGGCTGCACCTCAGGCTGCAGGACACTGAAAGCTCTTCTAACTGCTGGGCGCCCGAGGTGACAGCCACAGCCACCGCAGGCCTGGAGCCCCCGGCTCCGCCCCACCGCCTGGAGACCGCTGAGGACACCCCACGCCTTGAGCGGGGTAGGGGAGCAGCCCAGCTGACAGCAAAGCCCCTGTGGGAGGTCATCTCTCCAGGGAATCGCTCTTTCCGCCCTCAAATATTTTTGAGAACGTGCGGGGATCACTGATGATGCGCCTGCTCTGTGTGCTGAGGCAGCCGAGCGGGCGCTGGGCACTGGGCTGGGCCGCACGTGAGGCCTGGAAGCCAGGCAGGCCCCTGGGGCCCAGACAACCCAGGTCCCTTCCCAGGGACCCCTCAGACCCCACGCCACGACAGCAGGGCCTCAGGGCTCCCTGACTCGTGTGCTTCTCTGCAGAGGGCTGCGCCCGCAGGAGCGAAGACCAGCCTCCGGTGAGCATCCTTCCCTTGGCGGTGCCATCGCCGTGGCCGCACCTCCCTGCGGGGCGGGGCGCATGCCGGGGGCGGGGCGAATGCCCGGGGTGGGCGGCCTCAGAGCAGCCACGCCCCTCGCCCGCCACCACTGCGTGCCCGAGGTTGGGTGGCCAGCCCTGCCCTGTGTGCGCATGCGTGCAAGTGTGTGTGGGGGGGGGGGGCGCGCGCGTTCACACGTGTCACCCTTGAGAGACCGACGACCCATCCCTCCCTCTCTCCCCAAGAAGGAGGGCTCCTTCACCAGGCCTGCGTGCACCGTGGACTACGGGGAGCTGGACTTCCAGTGGCGAGAGAAGACCCCGGAGCCCCCGGCCCCCTGTGTCCCGGAACAGACCGAGTACGCCACCATCGTCTTCCCGGGCAGGCCGGGCTCCCCAGGCCGCAGGGCTTCTGCAGACAGCCCACAGGGGCCCCGGCCTCCGAGGACTGAGGACGGACACTGCTCCTGGCCCCTCTGACCGGCTTCCTCAGCTGGCCCGAGTCCTTCAGACCCTCCACCAAGAGCCGGGGTGGACACTTTCCCTGGAAGAGCACAGAGTGGTAGGGCCACCCAGGAGGTGAGCCTGTTCAAGGGTGATCACACCCAGCCCTGCCAGCACCTACCAGCCCTGCCCGGCTCTATGGGCAGGGGAAGGAGCCTCACCCCGGACTCCAGACCCAGTCTCAGGCTGAGCTGGCCAGAGCCTCCCTCCTACACACGCCAGCTGCCTCCCAGGAGGGCCTGGTGCCTGGACATAGGGGCCCGCGGGTCCTGGTTGGAGACTCTGCCTTGGAGCAGGCCTGGTAGGTCCAGCACGGATCCCACGAGGGGCACACAGGGAAATGCACAAGGTCAGGGCTCCCCTGGGGCCTCGTGCTTCCCCAGGCCAGGAAGAGAGCTCCTGGTGGTGGTGGGGCCCCTCCACCCTCACGTGTGCCCAGGCCCGTCATGCAGCCCAGGAAACAGGCAATGAAGGGAGCTGGAGGAGCTGGAGTCACCCCGCCGAGGCCATCCTGGGGGCCCTGGTGTCCCCCGTGTATCCCCACTTCTCCTTGGCGCCCATTCACGGTGCTACTTAGAGGGGCCTCCGCCGGGCTCACTCCAGGGCACTGGGGCAGGTGCGGGGACCCCTCGGCAGGGACCCCTCCGACGGAGCTGCCACTCCCCGTGGCCTGCACACACACGTCCGGGGCAGCGTGGCCGGGGCAGCTGGGTGTGGGGGACTCCGAGGCACATGTCCCATCTAGGGGTCCACGCCCACTTCCTTGCTCTGTTACACTGTAATTAAAGAGTGATGAAAGCTCTAAGAAAGGCGCCGAGGGCTTCCCTGGTGGCGCAGTGGTTGGAGGTCCGCCTGCCGATGCAGGGGACACGGGTTCGTGCCCTGGTCCGGGAAGATCCCACATGCCGTGGAGCAACTGGGCCCGTGAGCCATGGCCGCTGAGCCTGCGCGTCCGGAGCCTGTGCTCCGCGGCGGGAGAGGCCACAGCAGTGAGCGGCCTGCGAACCGAAAAAAAAAAAAGGCACCGAGTTTTCCTGCTCACTCATTGGACACCGGCCTGAAGAAGGAGGATGCACCAGCCTGCCCGGCCTGGCCCTCACTATCCCAGAAACACACTGGCCCTCCAAGGCCCCTCCTCTCCATCCCCACCACACTCACGCCCACAGCCTGAAACCCCTCCGACTTCAGGGGGCCACCGGGCACCACCCCCCAGAAGCCCTTTCCAGGCTCCACGCCCCTGGGTCTCGTAGCCCCCTGCCCCCGAACCTGGCACAGGATGTCCCCAACTGAGCAGCTGTGCCTGAATGTCCTGCCCCAACCCCATGTGTCCCCACACCAGGCCGGTGGGGGGATGGAGCGGGCAGGCAAGCGAGTGGGCTGCCGCCGGCTATGAGTGAGCAGGTGCCAGGCTGCTGGGGGGCTGGCATCTGTGGGGAAACCCAGTCCCTTCCCCTCTACAAACTGGATGATGGTTCAGTCCCCCAGGGAGGGGATGCACTGACACCACACAGGTCATCGGCTCTTGTCCCTGACTACCGTGACAGACACCCCCAACCTTGCCCCACCCCCCACCACAGCGAGCCTTGTCCAAACCCGCAGGTGCCGGGAGTACAGCAGCCCCCACCAGCTCCTCAGCCCTCGATCCCACAACCTGTGCCTGCCATCCTGGAGACTGTCCCAGGCAGAGGGAGAGTCACCTGGTCTGGGACACTGGAGGGAACACTGCTGGCGAATCTTGCAGACGACGCGGGCTTTTGTGCCTGGAAAACCCAGGAGGTTCTGTGGGGAAACTGCTATGGCAACAGGAAAATCTAGTCCAGGAGCAGCTGTAAAATTAACATCCCGAAATAAATGGCTTCCGTACATCCAACGGTAACCACGTAGAAGAAAAAGTGATAGCGAATATTCCACCTATGACAGCAACAGAAAAGATTGCGTGTCCAAGGTGTAGATTTAGTGAGAAAAGCACGAACCTGCAGGAGGAGAAAGGAGTACCGGCGTGGCCTGATGATCTGGGGAGGATGCCTCGACGCCATCGAGACGTCAGTTCTTGCTAATTCTACAAATTTAATACGATCCCAGTAAAAACCCACATTTCTGCAACCGTAAAGTTTATCTGAAAAAATAAACGGGCAAGTAACAGCCAAGAAAACCAGGGAAGGAAAGTGAAAGAAGAGCAGCTTTATCAGATCTAATACTGATAATCATTAAAACAGTGGCATTAGCACATGAAAAGGCAGGAATAGAGCCAAGGAGTGGGGAACCATAGACTTTTCCTAGGTGGTGCTGGGACAGCACAGCTATTTGGAAAGTATAGTATAGTAACGTAGACACGTCCCTCCTACCCTGTGTTTGCATCAATCCCAACCCTATGAGACACAGGAGAAAAACGTACCAGAACTTCACAGGGAGGGCAGGGCTGCCAGCTCACCCTAGGTGCCATGGAAGAGAAGATGGGGAAATTATGCTGTGTAAATTGGGGAAAACTCTGTAGCACAGCAAAGACATCATCACGAACAGACTGGGGAAAGTATTTGCAATATCACGCAGAAGGCTAATGCTCCAATTATAGAAAGGTCTAAAATCAGGGAGACAGCAAGGTCAGAGCTGCAATGGAAAAGCGAGCCAGAGAAGTGACGAACTGTTCACGCACATGCCTCCCACATGTTATATGTACACATATGCACACATATCCCTTAAACAGGGAAAGGATGCTTATTTTCACTCAAAATAAGGAAACTGCAGATCACAGCCACACCTATTCAACAGCCAACTCGGAAAGCTTGACTACACCCTGGGCGAGGACGCTGGGAAGCGGCTGCTTAGCACTCAGGGGACATTTGTCCTTCACTCCTGAGCCCCACCTCCCGAGGGGACTGGCAGAAACAGGAAGCACGTGGGGTTCACTGTGCTGGACCTGATGGCCAAAGGCAGGGAGGCCCCGGGGTGGCAGGAGCAGGGGCCCTGCCCGGACTCTGGGTGAACTGGCTCCTGGGCGGCCGCCAGCCCTCAGGTGTGTGCAGGAGGGATGGAGACACTCGGCCCCGGAGTACGGAACCAGGTTGGGGTCTGGTCAAAAGACAAGGGGGCAGTCTGAGCATCAAAACTGCCAAAATTAACATGAAAAATCTAATTGATTCACACACTCTGAGCAAGTTTAAAAGACCACGAGCTCATACTGATACTGGAAAAAAATTTTTTAAGATGAAAGATCAGGGAGGGAAGGAAGTGGCCTCGGGTGTGCTGGCAGTGCCGGCCGCCCTGGCAGCCGCGCTCAGATAAGAAGTGAGACCGAGAGCGACACTCAGCACTTTGCATCCGCCTTCCCGTAAGGCGGCCCCTGCCACCTGCCGCCTGGCGCCACTCACTTTTTCCATTCCCCTGCTTTGCCCCAACCACGTGTGTCACCGGCCTGGTGGGGCGTCGCGCCCACCCCCCGCCCACACCCGCTCCAGCGGGTCAGTCTCTGCATCAGCGTCTGTGCATCTCACGGAGCCACAGCATCGGGGAGGGGGGAGAGGGGGAGGGTGGGTCTCAGGGCTCCCTGCTCCCAGCCTGAGACCCCGGCAGCCCACAAGTTTCCAGGTGCTACCTAGCCGAGCCCCACCCTGGCAGCCCCTCTGCCCAGCAGGACACCCCCTCGGGCCACCTGTGCCCTCCCTGCCCCCGGCTGCTGTGCTTGGAAGTGGGGGTGGCCAGACACCTCACCATAGGAGTCCGAGGTCCCACAAGGCCTGCGGGATGGGGGAGGGGCGCTGTGGCCAAGGCCTCCTGGCAGCAGAGGGGCTCAGGTCTCAAAGGGAGCTCAGCCTTGGGAACAGGGAAGCGGGGCTGCCGTGCGGCGCCTGGGCTCTCAGCCCTTGTGGGTTGGGGCTCTGATGTGGACGGATGCCCCTATGGTCTGAGTGAGGTTCCTGAGTGTTTGGAGACTTCAGAATGTGGGGACCCCCCTGAGAGTGACCAAGGCGGTGCGGGGGACCCTTCCCGGGGGTCCTGTACCTCGACCCGGTCGGGCTGCCCCATCCGCTGTGGGGTGGCCTGTGTTCCTGGCTCCCGAGCCCACGACTTGGGTGGGCAGGGGTGGGGGGGCTCCCCACAGCCCTCGCCTCCTGCGGTTTGGGGTGCCCTGGGCTCGCCGCAGGTCAGGGCCGCCTCTGAGAGCCACTTTAGGGGAAAGATGTGTCACCTCCCTATAGCCCTGCTTCTCGGGCCCTGTTATCTGAGCATCACAAGGCGCTCGGCTGCTGGGCCCTCAGGCGGGGAAGAGGCTCTGGGCCAAGGCACCCACACGTCCAGGCAGATGGCGCCCAGCCTCACATCTGCCCCGAGGGGCGCCGGCCCCTGGTGGCCTGCCCAGTGGGCACAGAGCCACATCTAATAGCCCCCCAGCCGCTTTGACTTCTCCTAGCCAGGGGTCCCAGTGGGGGTCACAGCTCCTCTAGATTCAGCTCCTGTTTGTCCCTTGGGCAAAATGGGGCTGGCCCAAGGGCATGGCCTGAGGGCGTGGCCTGGGCAAGGGGGCGGGGCCTCAGGCACGCGCACACCAGCGTCTCACCGACCCACGGCGGCAAAATCCATGATTGTGTTCTGTTTTTATCTCAGTCTGAATTCCAAAAATATACTATCAAATGCTATTATTCACCCATTTAAAACATTAACTAATTAATTTAAAAAATTCTTTCCATCCACATTCATAGCAGCATTATTCACAGTAGCCACAAGATGGAAGCAACCCGCGTCCATCAACTGATGAACGATAAACAGAATGTGCTCCGTCCATGCGACAGAATATTATTCAGCCTCAAAAAGGAAGGAAATTCTGAGTCACGCTACACTGCGAATGAACCTTGAGGACATGATGCTCAGTGAAACAAGCCAGACACAAGGGGATGGACATCTATGACTCCCTTATATGAGGTACTTAGGTAGTCAAATCATAAAGACAGAAAGTAGAATGGAGGGTGCCAACAGCTGGGGACGAGGGGTTGGGAAGTTAGTGTCCAGTGGGGACAGTGTCAGTTTAGGAAGATGAAAATGGGGCTGGGGTAGAGAATGGTCATTGCCACAGCTGTGGCAAGTCAGAGGCTGGAGAGCCGGGCGAGCTGATGCTGCAGCTGGAATCCGAGCTGTCAAGGGCAGAATCCCCTCTTCCTCGGGGAAGCTCAGTCTTTTCTCATAAGGCCTTCAACTGGTTGGAGGAGGCCCCCATGTTATAAAGGATAACGTGCTTTACTCAAAGTCTGCTGATTCAAATGTTAATCTCATCTAAAATGGAATATTACTCAGCCATAAAAAGAAACGAAATTGAGCTATTTGTAATGAGGTGGATAGACCTAGAGTCTGTCATACAGAGTGAAGTAAGTCAGAAAGAGAAAGACAAATACCATATGCTAACACATATATATGGAATTTAGGGGAAAAAATGTCATGAAGAACCTAGGGGTAAAACAGGAATAAAGACACAGACCTACTTGAGAATGGACTTGAGGATATGGGGAGGGGGAAGGGTAAGCTGTGACAAAGCGAGAGAGGCATGGACATATATACAGTACCAAACGTAAAATAGATAGCTAGTGGGAAGCAGCTGCATAGCACAGGGAGATCAGCTTGGTGCTTTGTGACCACCTAGAGGGGTGGGATAGGGAGGGTGGGAGGGAGGGAGACGCAAGAGGGAAGAGATATGGGGACATATGTATATGTATAACTGATTCACTTTGTTATAAAGCAGAAACTAACACACCATTGTAAAGCAATTATACTCCAATAAATTTTTTTTTCCAATAAATATTTTTTAAAAAAATAAAAAATAAATAAAAACAGCTCTGTGGGCAGCCTCCCTCCTTCCCACCTCCCAAACACTCTTGAGAGACGGCACAGGGTTTGCAGACTAAAGAAGACCACGGCCCTGCCCCACCCCACGTTCATCACAGTTTTATTATCGGTGCCGCTCTGAGCACACAGAACCTCTCCCTCCTTCCCTAGACACTCCCCGGGAAGGACCCCGGCCCCCACCCTAGCGCGGTGGTGGAGAGTTCCCACGGCGGGAACCTGCAGAGCCCTGTTTTCTGTCAAGGAGGTGAGGAAGTGAGCAGGCTCCACGGGAAGGCTCAGACCCCGCTGTGGCCGCGACGCTCACGCTCCCCTCCCCTGTGGGTCCACACCAGGACAAGTGCAAGCACAAGCTCACGGTCACCTGGGAAGGGCAGGACGGGCCACCGTGCACCCATCAAATTGGAAAAAGGAAAAAGGCAAACAGCGTGCAAGAAAACAGCCTTCTCACTTGTATGGATAGCTTGTGAATTACTACTCGTTTTAAGAAAATAGCCTGCTGTTATCTATTAGAATAAAAAACTACAGAGATTTTTGCTCAGTCACCCCACAGTTGAGAATCCATCCTGCAGAAATCAGTCCTGGTTTGTAAAGACAGATGTTAAAAGATGTGCACTGCAGCTTTGTTTGCAGTGCAATAATAATAATAATAATAATAGAAGCCATCTGAATGTCCCCAGCAAGGAAGTGTTGGCTGGCCCACGTACATCGATGCTCTACAACACATCGTGCAGTTACTAAGAAAGCATGAGCTAGGATGTGAGTCTTGAAAGGCGTCTGTGTTGTTGTCTAGACTCCGCAGGAAATGGACCCCAGGATGGAGGTTTGCAGCTGGGGGCATTGCGGGGAGGGAAGTGGCCGTGAGCCACACCAGACCACAGCGACGAGCCTCGTCCACAGGGCATGCGGCCCGGCCAAGCACTGCTGCACTCGAGCGGTCAGCTGCAGGACCACAGTCATGTGACTATTTTACCCTGGTGCAAAGGGAAACACATCCATGTATGTTCCCATTTATTTCCTCTTGTATGAACCTTGGGAGGGGAGCGGGCTGCTGTCACCTTTAGGGGAAGAATGGGGTGGGCCGAGACTCTGGGTTGACTAATTAAAACAAGCACTTGTGGCCACTGAAATTGTTTTAATGACACACAGCGGAAAACATTCAAAAGACTCAGTGTGGGAGCCACCAAATGGACTGCAAGCTGGTCTCTACCCCGAACTGTGGGATCAGCACAGGCCGCTGAGCCTCGACTCCACATCTGGGAAATGGACATAATACCTGCTTCACAGGGGCTTTGACTTATTAAAGGGAATGGAGTGCACAAAGCATGTGACACACAGGATACCTTCTGTAAGTGTTTTATCCTTACCCCTCTGCACACACGCAGAAACGGAGCACAGTACTGAAGCAGAGAGAGGGACGGAGGAGAGAGACAGCACGGAGGAGGGAGGGAGGGAGACCCAGAAAGACAGAGACAGAGACAGAGAGACATGGGAGGAGGGAGGGAGGGAGGGAAAGCTAGACAGACAGAGACAGACAGAGAGACAGAAACAGAGAAGGAGGGTAGCGATGACTGCAGCCAATCAGTCACAGCAAAGACAGAATTAGTGAGTTGGAAGAAAAGTCTAAGAGTGAAGCACAGAGACAGAAAGCGATGAAAAACACACAGAAGAGAGTAAGAAGCATCCAGTGAGACAGGTAGCGTTCAGGAACTCGGGTCCCAGAAACTCTGGAAGGGAATTAGGCAACGAGTGTCGCCTGTTGGCGTCTCCTGCGGCCACTGGAACTAACTTGCTTACAGCAGCACAAACTCATCCCCCTTCAGCTCTGAAATGGGTCTCACTGGGCTAAAGTCACGGTGTCCTCAGGGCCGGTTCCTTTTGGAGGCCCCGGGGGAGAAGCCACTCGCTGCCTTTTCCAGATTCCAGGGGTCACTGCATCCCTTGGTTCCAGGCCCCTCGCCCATCCTCAAGCCCAGCATCGTAACACCTGCTCTCCCCTCTGACCCTCTGTCCCCCTTCTAAGTGCCAGCCCACCCAGATAACCCAGGACAATCCCCCATCACAAGACCCTTAACTTAATCACGGCTGCGAGGTCCCTTTCTCACGAAGATCACACACTCACAGGTTCCGGGGGTTAGGACGCCGACACCTTTGGGAGCCTGTATTCTGTCTACCAGACATCACGTCTGTTTCACATTTCCTTGGAGGTCCTGCCAGTCCAGTAAAACAAGGAAAGGAAATAAAAGGAACAGCACTGGAGAGGATACAATGCAACGGGCAGTCTGCACTAGAACCTAGAACCCCAAGCAAGGCCCGACCCGGCCTGGGGAAATGCCCAGGGGCTGGTCCATCAAGTTGGAACCGAGGAAGGAAGGAAGAGGCTGGGAGAGCACAGGGCCATCCCAGAGGGCCTGGGGGGTCAGATCAGCCTGCGGGGCAGTGGGAGGAGGCGGCAGAGGAGCGGCTCCTGTGGGCTCAGGCTGGGCCACACCTGAGGACCAGCGGCCCCGGAGGCTGGACAGCTGGGCACTGCTCGAGGTACAGTCACCCAGGACCAGGGAAGCCAGGGCCACAGGCCCCAGAAAGGTTGACCCCTGCAGGCCAGCAGCTGGATCCAGGCCCAGAGAGTGGGGAGGGCCTTCCCTAGCTCAGCTGCCCCCTACAGCAGCAAGCACCAGGTGCCCTGAGCCCTCGGGGACCAGCCAGAGCAGGTGCAGGTGGCGACAGGCCTCGGGGGTGGGTGAGGACAGTTTTAGGAGGGGGCCCAAGCTGCCCGGAGCCCAGGGACTCTCCCCACAGCCTCCCTCCCTGGCTGGGGGTGGGTCACACCTGGGGAAGCCCTAACTCAGAGCCCTCAGCCGCGGCCTAGACCATGAGGAACCAGGATGGGGCCCCCGAGGAAGCCACAGCTCTGGGATGGACCCAGTCACCGAAGGCCAGCTCTGCTCACTTGGGAGACCTCACTCCATGGCTGGCCTGCGTGGGGTGCTCAATGGAGGGGACTCACCCCGGCCCGCTGGGAGCCCCGTGGCGGGAGGAGCCTGCCCAGGATGCAGGTGCAGGAGTGAGAGGCTGGCCGCCTGCCTGCCGTGCCCGCCAGGACTCGAGCCGGTGTCACAGTCCCCACACAGGGACAGCCGGGACCTGCCCTGGCTGGCGCTCGCCCTCCCCCAGGTAGGCCAGCAGCGCTTTCCCGAAGTTCCACAAACAGGGCAGCCTGAGTAACAGGTGTCTGTCCCCTCTCAGTTCTGGAGCCAGAAGCCCCACGTCAAGGAGTCCCAGGGCCGCGCTTCCTCCCCAGGATCCAGGGAGTGTCCCCCTGCCTCTTACCTTCTGGGGGCTCCAGGTGTCTGTGGGCCTGTGGGCACGTCCCTCCAGTCCCGGGCTCCATCTTCACATGACTTCCCCCTGATGGCCCTTTTCTCTTATAAGGACACTCACTCCTGCCTGACTTCGAACCCAGCCTAACCCAGGATGGTCTCCTCTCAATCCTAACCTTAATTACATCTGCAAAGACTCTACTTCCAAACAGGTCACAATCTGAGGTTCCAGGTGGAATTTAGGGGACACTAATTACCCAGTCTGGAAGTGAGTACAGGACACTGCCGTACACACCTGTGACCTCTGGGCCTCTGGAAAGCCCCACCTGCCCGTCTTTGCTGGTTTCTGTGGCTTAAACCTGAAAACAGAAGAGCAGACTCAAGCCAC
Organism: Hyperoodon ampullatus; assembly: GCF_949752795.1. NCBI lineage: Eukaryota > Metazoa > Chordata > Mammalia > Artiodactyla > Ziphiidae > Hyperoodon > Hyperoodon ampullatus. Next base: position 383,522 of record NC_136921.1, read on the forward strand.
TGCCCAAAAGCCCCAGGAAGAAGGGTTGTCCTTACGGGGGACTGAGGTGGCCTGGAGGTGGGGGGGTGCCTGGAGCCCAGTGGTGACCCCTGAAAGGTGGCCACCCCTGCAGGGACAGCTGACAGTGAAGGAGAGCAATAAGGTGTGGGGGGGTGTCTCCTGGCTCCCAGGGGATTGGCTGTTCTGAGTTCCCTGGGGACCCTTGGGCCTCCACTGCTCAGAGCCTTCCTGGACATCCCCACCCTTTGGGAAGACCGTGTAAGATGTCATGCTGTCCCGGAATCCAGGCTAAGGAGGTGACAGAAACTGGGGCCATCCAGGGACACCCCAGAGACGCTCATCACGCATGACTGGCAACTGGGGAAACTGACCAGCCCCAGAAGGTCGCCCTGCAGGGTCCTCATCATGGAGCATCAGGGCCCGTAAACAGAGCTGGTGGGGAGGGTGATAACGTGCTAAAATGAAGCCATATATATATTTTTTTGCAGTACGCGGGCCTCTCACTGTTGTGGCCTCTCCCATTGTGGAGCACAGGCTCCGGACGCGCAGGCTCAGCGGCCATGGCTCACGGGCCCAGCCACTCCGCGGCATGTGGGTTCTTCCCGGACCGGGGCTCGAACCCGCGTCCCCTGCATCAGCAGGCGGACTCTCAACCACTGCGCCACCAGGGAAGCCCAGCCATATATTTTTAAAAAGAATTTCTTCCTGTCTTACCCCTAGGTTCTTCATGACATTTTTTTCCCGTAAATTCCATATATATGTGTCAGCATACGGTATTTGTCTTTCTTTTTCTGACTTACTTCACTCTGTGTGACAGACTCTAGGTCTATCCACCTCATTACAAATAGCTCAATTTCGTTTCTTTTTATGGCTGAGTAATATTCCAATAAAGACACAAAACCTACTTGAGAATGGACTTGAGGATATGGGGAGGGGGAAAGGTAAGCTGTGACAAAGCGAGAGAGAGGCATGGACATATATACACTACCACACGTAAGGTAGATAGATAGTGGGAAGCAGCCGCATAGCACAGGGAGATCAGCTCCATGCTTTGTGACCACCTGGAGGGGTGGGATAGGGAGGGTGGGAGGGAGGGAGACGCAAGAGGGAAGAGATATGGGAACAGATGTATATGTATGACTGATTCACTTTGTTATAAAGCAGAAACTAATAAAAAAAAAAAAAAGAATTTCTTCAAGGAATCAGAAAGAAATGCCAAAAAGATAATCATAGTTGTGGTGGGCAGAAGGATCTGTGTGGGTCACTTTTTTCTTTATAGTTTTATACATTTCCCAAATTTTCTATAATGAACGCATTTTATTTTTATAACCAGAAAGATGTTACAAAGAAGAGGAAATAAAAAGGTGCTTCCACGAGGGCACAGAGGGCCGGTCCTGGGAGGTGACCCATCCAGGGAGGGGCAGCTGCCCCCGCTCCCCACCAGCCCCTCCGGCCGGCAGAGCAGAGACCAGGCAGATCTGGGGCTGCCACACAGAGACGGCTTTGCCTGTCCTCCTGCCCCACGGCTGGCAGCCTCCAGCACTGGAGAGTCTAGCTAAGGGGGGCAGACCCCACAGTGACATGGCTAGAGCACTGGGGACCCTCCCCAGGCTTAGACGTGGAAAGAACTGAGGAGGGACACCCCTGGACAGACACACAGGATCCCTTTATTTCTTGTTCATAAGCCAGAAAAAAGCCCGCAGAGCAAGAGGAAAGAGGAAAATGGTACAGGCGACCAAGCACCGCGGGCTAAGCTAAGGATCCTGGCGCCACCCTCCCCCCGCCACACCCCCCAGCCCCTGCTGTCGGCCTTGGAAGGGGGCGGGGTGGGCCATGCAGGGCCAGCCGCCCGTCCACCCTGGGCCATCCAGGCCACCCTCCCTTCCGGCTGCACACCTCCTTCCCAAACACCAGCCCTGCTTGGAGACTGTTATAACTGAGCTTCTGTAAAATTCAACGAGGTCCCACACAAACACTCACCCTCACGAACCTCCATGGAGAAGCCAAGGAGCAAAGGCGCCTCTCCAGGCTGGAGCCCCGTCCAGGCCTGGGGTCACGCCGACGCCCCCACCCCGCCACCTCCCAGCATCCTCCGCCCCTGCTCCCCTCCCCGCTCCTCCTGGGCACCCGGGGCCAGGCCTGGCCAGAGGCCCATCAGGAGGGCTGGCAGTGCCCCGGAGGCTTGTCCCCAAGGCTGGGATGCCCAGTGCCCGCCCCAACGTTCCCCAGGACCTCCTGCAGGGAGAACATGCAGAAGATCTCCTCGTAGGAGAACGCGGTCCCACTCTCGTACAGACAGGCGAAGGTCAGGGCTCTCTCGGGGGTAGGCCTGATGGACACCAGGTCAGAGTAGCCACTGGGGCCCTCGTGGATCGCCTAGGGCTCCGGGCAGCTGTGGGGGTCCAGGGGGGACCGGCTCAGGCGGATGCCCGTGTGCATCTGTGCCCTGCGCCCCACCGGGTGGGAATACAGCAGCCACGTGGGGCTCTGAGACAAGGCCGAGGGGGGACCGGGAGCTCGGGGGTCCGGGCCCCCCTATTCCCCCCAAGCCCAGGCCCTGGGCCAGGCTCACCGGAGCCATCCCCACATCCCTCCGTCCCACACAGACCCCGCCCCCTCGGGTGTCTCCAGCGCCCTCCTTCCTCTGGGGGTTCCTGGGGCCCAGGGCAGAGGTGTGGAGTGTGGAGGGGGTTCCTGCTACCCATGCAGCACCCCTCATCCTCCAGCCTGCTGGAGGGCGGGGCCGGAAAGCCCACAATGCTGCCCTGGCAGCCCCCGGCGGCCCCGGCCAGGGTGAGTACCAGCTCCCCAGGCAGGAAGGAGGCGCCCTCGTCTACACTGAGCACCTGCACGTGGCTGCCCAGAGGGCTCCAGGCATTGCCGTAGAGGATGCCACCGGTCTGCCCGCTGTCCACCACCGCCAACTGGCCCTCGCCCGAGCGCAGGTTGGGCACGAGGCCCCCGTGGTGCCAGGTGCGGCAAAGGAGTGGGGACCGGTCCCGCAGGTCTCACCGAAGCACTCTCACCGGTCCATGCGTTACGTGTAGGCCGGCACCAGCAGGCAGCCCGAGCACAGCCGGACGCCATGGCTGGAGCCGACGGCAAACGTGGCCCAGTCTGCAGGGAGGAGGGGCTGCTGGTCCCCACGGTCAGGCAGCACCACCACCCTGGGGGACGGGGAGGATGGGGGCCAGTGCCTGGGTTAGGGGACAGCTCAGAGGCAGCCATCGGCTCACTGTGCCCCCACCGTCCACTCCTTCGGGCCACCCCCAGGCTGTACAAGCCTCCTGGGTCATTAGCAGGGGCCACGAGCCCAGGCAGGCCGCTGGGCCAGGTTCTCAGCGGGTGAGCGGGAGGCGAGCCCCCAGGTGTGCGCGCTGCCTAGGCAGAGGGGCAGCTGAGGGCCGGAGGGTCTGGGCAGCCCCTCCTGGCAATGGGCTCGAGTCCCCTGGGGTGGGGTCCACACCAGCAGACAGCTCTTTAGATCCTCTGTGTCCTGTCTGGGTCTCAGAGCCTGCCCCACCCCTCTGTTTAGCTCCTACCTGCCAGGGTCTAGGTGACCCCTGCGTCAGCTTCCACATGCCAGGGTCAGAGTGGCCCCGAGGGCAGTGGGTGGTCAGGCCCTTGGGGAAGGGGCAGTGAGAGCAGAGGGAAAGCTTTGGTGTCAAGCCGACCTACCTGGCTGCAACCCTAGGCTGGGCCCCAGGGGAGGGGTGAGAAGGAAGAAGAGGAAGGGGTAAAAGAGGTGACCCACCGGGGGTTTGGGGCCAGAAGGGACCACAGCGCTCAGTCAGAGACAGGCTCGGGAAGATGACAGAGCCTGCTGGGCGCGGGACTGAGGGCTTCCGGGGACAGGACGGGGGCGGCCCACCAAACGGCGTCGGTGGCGCTTAGGCTGGGTGCGGGGTGAGGCGGGAGCTCCAGCCAGGCCCCCCTCCGCCGCCAGGGTGCAGACCCCCCCGCGGTGCAGAATCCCATTCCCCGCCCCGCGCGACCCCCTCCCTGCTCGGACCCCCCTTCCCCCCCTACCCCCGCGCCCTGCAGAGCAGGCGCCCACCTACCCTGTTCGGCGCCGCCCACCGCCTCCGCCGTGAGGCCCTGTGCGCCACCCCAGCTGCGCCCCGCGTCCCGGCTGGTCGCGCCGAAGAGGCGCGCGGCGTTCTCGCTCGCCCGCAGCGATCTGCGCGGCCTCGCGGGTGTGCCCGCGCACGGCGATGAAGAGTAAGACTGGCCATGCGCGCGACGTGCACCGGGCAGGGGTTCCTGGAGCGGTGCTCGTCCAGGACCGCTGTCCCCAGCACGCGCGCGGCGCCCCACTGCGGGGAGGGGGCCGAGCCTCAGTCCCCAGTCCTTCCGCGCGGCGCGGCCCCCGCCGCCCACCCCGGGCTCACCCGCACGGAGCCCCCAGCCAGCGTGCCGGTCCTCTGCATCAGGCAGTGGGCTTAGGCGTTGTCGGGGCTCAGCCGCTGCTCCGCAAAGGCCAGCAGGATGGGCCCGGGGGGCACGGGCAGCAGTGAGGGCATGCGGTACGTCAGGCCGGCCGTCTCGCCCTGGAAGCGCATGGTCCGTGCGGGGACACGCGGGGCCCCATGCTCTGCGGGCGGGCCCAGGACCCCAGAGTCAGCGGGGTCCCTCCGGGTGGGCGAGGGTTTTCTGCGGGTGCAGGCGCCCTGCCCCTGCCCCGGCCCAGCCCGCCTTCCTGTGCCCACCTGGAGACCGCCCTGTCCCAGGGCCCCTCACCCCCATCCAGGGTGGTCCCTCCCCAACGGCTATTGCACCCCAAATGTCTGGAATCCGCGCCTTTCTCCTCTCAGCATGGCCCACGGAGGGGGAATTGGTTGTGACAGGAGCGGGGTAGCCTGGCCAGAGCCCCTCGACCCTGCGCACCCACGTGCTGGGGACTTGAGGTCATCACAGAGCCTGCCCAGCAGGAGGCTGCCGGGGGACCCCAAGGCACTGGACAAGGAGGGGTTCAGTGTCCCCAAGCAGGGGCCCCACAACCACAGGAGCCGTGCAAACAGACACGCAGAAAAGGACACAGAAAGACACGAAACACGGAAACTTGGGAGATACAGAGGAAGACAGGCTCACATGTGCTGCACGCAGACGCCAGGCTTCCGCTGCCATCACCCTCTCAGACCTGGGGTCCTGGGGGTGGCCAGGAGACATATAGAGGGTTGCCTGCTGACCCAAGGGGGGCCCAGCAACTCTCCTGCAGATAAGGGTCCTGAACTCCAGGCCCCAGTGGGACATTTGCGAGGTAGGTGACCCACCACCCTGCCCCCCCGGGCTCCTGAGCAAGGCTGGGGGGTGTGGGGAAGTCCAGCAGAGCCACCCTACCTATGGGGTACCCCAAATAGCTCACACGTGTACCCCAAGAGAGCTAGGGGCGGTACAAGCCAGGGGGGCAACAAGGGGGACCCCAAGGAGGCCAGAGAGGTCACCACCCTGCCGTCCTGCCCCTGCCCCTTCCAGGCAGAAAGGAACCCAGTGTGGGGCGGGGGGTTTAGTCTGCAGTAGGGGGCAGGGGTTTGAACTTGAAAAGCAGCGGCTCCCACACAGTGACGGGAGGAAGATGAGCGCCCTCCACGACGGAGCCCCCCAGAAGCGGGAGCACACACAGGAGAGAAGCCAGGCTGGGGGCAGGGCATGGAGGCTGGGTGGGCTTCTCAGAGCTGAGAGCCAAGAGGGGAGGGGCGGGGGAGACCACGAGCCAGGCACCAGGAGTGCCCCAGCAGGAGGGAGCATCGCAGGGTTCAGCCACCATGAAGGCCACGGCCCAGGCCCCACGAAGCCTGGCTCCCTAAACCTTGGCCGGTCGCCCAGCCCCTCGCCCACAGGCCCAGGTTCCCGCAGGGGTGATGGAGCGTGGCCTGGGCGGCCTTTCTGGGGTGGGGTCACCTGAGGGAGGCTCACAAGGGCGGGGCCTCAGGTGTGGGTGCATTGGGGGCACACACGGCCTGCAATCCGACGGCCCCCTGCCGGGGGTCCCGTTCTGATTCGCACAAAGGTGGGCTGGCCAAGCCCCCACCCAGGGAGGGCAGTGAGTCTGCTCCCCGCAGCGCAGTGGGGTCCAGGGGCTGCGACAGGAACCGGAGGTGTCTGAGCAGCTGAGGGCTAGACGCAGCGGTAACCAGACAGGGTGTGGGGGGAGGGGAGTCCCTGTACAGCGAGGCCGGCGCACATCCAAGGACACAGTCGGGATGGAGAGAGTGGGGTGACGGGAATGAATGCACACATACACCTCCATGCCTGAGGTCCCCAAAACAGACAGACATATTCACCTCTGCCCAGGACCGCCTGCTCCTGGAAGGCTCCCTGGGGCAGTGCACTAGCCCCACCACGCTGCCCCCTGAGCCCAGCAGACCCCTGCCCAACGCCAGGTCCGCCCACCCCACCACGTCTCTGGGGCCTCTGAGAGCAGCTTCCCGTGTCCTGGAAGCCCTGGGCCCCCACCCCGGCTCTGCATCAAAAGGGCAATTGTGCCCAAGCAGGAAGCAGGTGCAGGTGCCACATGTCCCTCCAGGCTGAATGGACACAAATGGGACATTCTCTGCATTTGGCTTGCTCTGCAGGGCCCAGGACCGCCAGCAGCTGGTGCCAGCAGAAGAAGGGGGCTCAGGTCCAGCCCCCACTGTGAGACGGAGCAGCAGGGATGGAGGCTCCAGCAGCTAGCTGGGCTGTCTGCTCACTGCACAGAGTGGGACAGGCCTGCCGGGCACTAAGAGCGCCTGCGCCCGGGCCGGGCCCTGGGTTTCTGCAGAGCCCCAGAGTCTCGGGGGGGCCCTCAATCTAAGAGGAAGAACAGGCCTCCCAGGCTGCTGGCCCTGCCCAGCTTGGCCATTGCAGCAGGTCCCAGGGGTTTGGCTCGACCAGGATGGCCGTAACCCAGCGTTCAGGGGAGCCAGCACCCATAAGTCTCCAAGCCCATCTACCCTCCCCAGCGGGGCCCTCCCCAGGGGTGATGCAACACAGAAGGGGAACCGAGGCCTGGAGAGGAGATGGGACCTCCAAGACAGTCTGGTTCCCTGGCCCTGGACCCAGGCAAGTTACTGGGGGTCATTCTGCCGCAGCAGGGGCCTGCCCCGAACTCCTGCAGCCGGTCCTGTCTGGGCTCTCCCCTGGAGTACGAGCCAGCCCAGGTCACCTGCTCCACACCCTCTGAGCCAGCACGTTTGTCGCGTGGGCCTGCTGGCGCTGGGCACACTCAGCCTGCAGGGCTATGAAACACATGCATACGAAGGGCACAGGCCCTTTGCACACAAGATGGGCAGACTTGGCTGTGTCACCTCAGGATGGGTCTCCAGCCTAACCCGGGTATCCTGTGCCCTGTCCAGGGCAAGGACTCAATTCAGACACTTCTGCCTGGTGAAGCGTCACCTATGGGCCCAAGTGCTCATGCTCGCTGGAGCGGGGCCCCGACACCCAGCCTACATCTACCCCATCCTTTAAATCTACCCCGAGGCCCTGCAGGAAGTCGTCCCATTGCGGGGGGCCCATGTGGCAACTCTGGCTGAGGGGCCTCTATCCACAAGCCCATTGCCCTCAGGCCAAAGAGAGGGCCGGGGATATAGGTGAGCAGGGAGGGACTCACCGGACCCTGCAGAGCTGGCTGCGGGGCAGCTGCAGGAGTGCTTGCCTCTCCGACCCACTCACAGGCAGAGACAAGGGCCCACTCTGTGGCCGGGAGCTGGGAGCTGGCCATGCCCCAGGGCTGTGTCAGGATCCAGGACCGTCCCGCCAGCCGTGCGACTGTGGTGCAGCACAGAGAGGGGTAGGGGGTGAAAAAGTGCAGCCAGGAGGGGGCGGTGTCCGGCGCTCCACAGGGCTCCTCTCTGCTGGTCAACTGGCTCCACCCTGGGCCCTCACCCTCCAACAAGGTTGTGCTGGGGGCGGGCCGCCACCAGGGGCCACAGCTGACCTCCGTGGGGAACACTGGCGTCAGCTGCCCCCAGAGATGCCTCCCACGAGAAGCCAAGTGAGCTCTCTGTGTTCCTTCACACCACGACTTGGGTGCCTGCCTGCCGTTCCCTCGGCCCCCAAGATGCCAGCCCCTTTGGCCCTCATGGGCCCCACATCCTACCCCTGTGTCTGGGCCACCATCTCCTCCCCACGCCGTGGCCACACTCTAGAGCCGGGCACCGGCAGGGCAAGGAGGGGCGGGGTGGTGGTGGCACTGTGGCACCCACTCTACGGAGGTGGCCCAGATGTGGCACACATCACTTCTGCCCCCTCCAGGGGCCCCAGGACGTCTCCAGCCAGCAGCCCGTGCCCACATAAAAGCCCAGGGGTCTGCCGTGAATGGAAAGGGGAAGACAGTGTGAAGGAACAGCTCACACAGCCTCCGGCCTCTAAAGCCCCATCCAAACCAGGCCTCCAAGTCCCCGCATCACCTGTTCGAAGCCCCCCAGCCAGAGCAGGGCTGTCTAACCAAGGTGCCCGGGGGCCACAGAAGGAGGCAGCCCACACACACACGCCTTGTTCCCTCTCTCAGGGGTTTTCATGTTTTAGTTAGATGCCAGCTTTTTTAAACCTAGAGATTTCATATAAAAACCTGTATTTCCAGCTTCTCTTGAAAAATCAGACGGTCTGTCTCCCCGGCTTCCCCAACTCCCATGGGCACCGCTGGCTGGGACAAGCACACCCCATCCCAGTCACCCACAGCCCTGCTCACCAACCTTGACCCCAGCATCACAAGGCCTGGAGATGCCCCCCTCCAGAGAGGAGATTCACAGACTCTGCACTCCCAGCTTTATTTGTTGTGTGGGACTTAGCGTTTTAAACAACTGAGTTTGTTTTGGATGGACACCCAGACAGATTGTTTCTGAAGTTCTCTGTTACAAACCATGTACACTTTACGTTGTGATAAATACCCCCAATTTTCCCTCCAAAAAGACAGTGCCAGTTTACATTCCTGCCAACCTCAAAGGCAAGAGTAACCGCCATTGAATTTCTATGGTCATTTCATGTTCTTGGTTACTGTGCCACTGAGCACAGGCCCACATCCACGGTCCCAGCACTGTTGGCAGCGGTGATGGCCTGACACCCACTCCCTTGAGACAGCCTGCTCTCTGTATTAAGCAGCAGCAGTGCTTTCTGCTTATCCTGGACTCACTCGCTTGCCCCTGTCGGCTGAGTGGGGGGTCTTGTTTTCTTTGGGGGTTAGCAGAGCTGCCTGATGCTCAAGGCAGTGATTTGCTTTGAGTCTTTCTTTAAATTGGGGTCATTTTCCCCATTCTTTGCTTAGGTTCTCATCTATGGCCCTTACTCTCCTTCCCAGACTCCTATCAGGTTGGCTCATCCTAGATCTGATTCCCCGTCTCCACTCTCCCTTGGAATTTCCTTCTTTGCATTTTCCTCTGGGTGGAGGATGGAGGAGCCTCCAGAGGTTCTCCTGGCTGACCCTGGCTCTGCAGTGTCCATCTATCCTTCACGGTCTCTATTCCATTTTTTCAGAAGTCATTTTTTCTGTTTCCAAATATTCTCTTTTATTCTCAAGTATGCTGTAATATGTCCTCTAATCTTACTGAAAATTCATTCTTCTTAAAGTGCCTCCATTAGGGGCTTCCGTGGCGCAGTGGTTAAGAATCCACCTGCCAATGTAGGGGACACGGGTCCGAGCCCTGGTCCGGGGAGATCCCACGTGCCTCGGAGCAACTAAGCCCGTGCGCCACAACTCCTGAGCCTGCACTCTAGAGCCCCTGCGCCACAACTACTGAAGCCTGCACGCCTAGAGCCCGTGCTCTGCAACAGGAGAAACCACTGCAATGAGAAGCCCGCACACCGCAATGAAGAGTAGCCCCGGCTCGCCGCAACTAGAGAAAGCCCACGGGCAGCAACGAAGACCCAAAGCAGCCAAAAATAAAATAAAAATAAAATAATTTATTTAAAAAAAAAGTCCCTCCATTAAATTATGTCTAAGGGAGCTGCTGCCTGTTCTGTGGGTGGGAGTCCCCCTTTTCTTTGAAATGCTGATTCCCCTGAAAAGTGTGCACATGGCCGGATGCAGGAACACCTGAGCAGGTGCCAGGGTCTTCAGGACTGAGGGCCCCACATGGAAGGAAGGGGACCCCAGCACCAGGTGGAGGCCAGGCTAAGCCTCTCAGCTGAGTGTGAGAGAGTGGCTCTGTTGCTTGGGTGCTCCAGGCGCCCCACTTTTCTCAGGGCATAGGGCACATGGTGCTGGGTGTGTGCACCCCACTCTAACCACTGGACCCCCAAGCAGCCAGGGATCACATTCTGCCAAGCAGGGCATCCTCACTGTCTCCGCACGGCCACAAAGAGGGGTGCCTGGAAGCGCCCTCCTCTGGGATTGCATCCCGTGTGGTCTCCAGAGCAACCAAGGGTTGCTGGCCCATCCAAGCTCTCCAGCAGTCTCCAGCAGTCTCCTTCGCTGGACATTCATGGAGGGGGGCTATCCCAACACAGAGCTGCAGCATTGACCTGTGTTTGGGCTAAACCATTTGTCTCATAAGCATTTCTAACATTTCTCAATCAAAAACCGTTCTTCGGTTGGAAATAAGCCTCCTACAGCCAAAGATGGGAAGCTGGGCATTCCAGACCCTTCCAGACCCAGTTCCCCAGGTCCATCTTCAAAGCACTGCCTGTGGGTGTTGAACCAGTGACCAGAGCCATGTCCCCATGGCCGGCAAACTGAGGGGAGCCCCTCTGAGCTCCTCAGCGACCCAAGCCCTCCAGATTCCCTGGACTCCTGTTCTTCTGATGGACAGTGTGCTGACACGTAATTAAATATCCCTCACTTTCCTACCTGGTAAGACTTTTCTGTTTAATGGATAGGCTCACACCATGAGTCCAGGTGTGCCCAGTGTCCTATATTTGGGATCCTCACCAAAGAGGTCGCCTCCAAGAGGATGGATCAAGGGTGGTCTCTTCACAGGCGTCTTCACCCTGAGGACTGGTGGTCTGGCAGGGCCTGGGTCCCCCCAATGCCCCAGGACAACCCCCGAGCCTGAGGCGGCGCCCAGGGCCTCCCAGGGATGACAGGAGAGAGGCTAGACAGAGTCTCCGGCGCCATCACTCCAGGCCTCCAGGACATGGATGTTCTTGGGGGGCTTGTCGGGGAACTGCAGAGTGTACAGGCGAGCCACATACTGGAGCTCGGGCATGACCATCCTCTGACACATGTGCAGCATTTGGTTGTCCAGGCCCAGCCTGAGGTTGTAGCCCAGGATGTCGGCCCTGCCGGATTGGTAGGGGCACAGCTGGTGACCTGCGACTTGCCCTTGGGCACGCCATCCTGCAAGCACAGGGCCGCCAGCCCGCGCCACCGCCCCCGCAGCCGCTGCTCCTCGGAGCGCAGCCGCCCCGGGCCCAGCTCTGCGCGCAGCCGGGCCCAGCTCTGCGCGCAGCCGGGCCCAGAAGGTGCAGTCGAAGTGCTGTTAGAGGCGCCAGTCCAGGGCGCGCCAGCGCTTAGTGTGCTCCTGGCCCGAGGTCGTCAGGCTGGCGACGCTGTGCGGGCTGCGCAAATTGAGCCTGCAGGCGACCACGTCGTCCAGCCGCCAGGGCAGCAGGCGCCTCGGCAGCACCGTGGACTCGTCGAAGTGCTCAGCGATGAGCACCAGCTGGAAGCGCCGCTCCACGTCAGCCAGGCGCGCGTGCACGTAGCCCTCCTCAGGCGGCACGTCGTGGTCAAAGGCAAGGTCGAACCACATGCTGTTCCGGGCGTAGGCGTGGCGCAAGCCCAGGCTCGGGTTGTAGTAGGTCCGCGACGACGCCAGGAAGTCTTCTAGGCTGGCAATGCCCTTAAAGGCGGGGATGTAGCCCTTGTAGTAGATGAAGGAGGACTCCAGCTGGAAGACAGGGTTTCTGAGGATGGAAAAGTAGGTGTCGCTGGGCATGACTTTCTGCACCTGTTCGGTGACAGAATGGGAAGGGCTGGTGACTCTCCGGACGCCTTCGCAGCGGCCCTCCGCCCCAGAGGCAGGTGGTGTCTCCTCCCCCGCTCCCCACCCCGCAGCACACCTGAACCTGCCCCCTGCGCTCCGCCCCATCGCCTCCCCGACCCGGCCTCCCTGCATCCAGTCCAGGCCTCCTGGCTCCCCTGACCGCAACTCTCCACCAGCATCCGGAGTGACCCTAAAACACCTAAAACCGAGCCAGGCCCCTCCCCCCCACCCTTCCCCCTCACCCCTGCTAAGCCTTTCGGAGGGAGGTCAGAGAAGACCCCAGGAGGAGGTGACCTCTAAGCTGAGACCCGAATGACCCAGAGAAGGAGCTGTGAAGAGCCTCCCCACCAAAGGGCTCGTGCAAAGGGCCTGGGGTGGGAAGAGCTGGCGGGTTAGGGAACCAGGAGGAGGCGGGAGAGGAAGAGGGAGAGGGCAGCAGACCGTGAGGTGCCCGCCGCAGGCGACTGGCAGCCGGGGAGGGGGCCGCGGGGGCCGCGGGGGGCCTCACCAGACCCCATGCAAGGTTCCGGCCTGGTCTCTGACACGCACATCCCCACGGCGTCAGCCTCTCCGGTCCCGGCTGGTCACACCGCAAAGCCAGGACGCTGCGCGGGCCTGGAACTGAGCCCCGCCCCCAGGAGCCCAGCTCCCAGCCGCACCTCCCGCTGGTTGAACCTCAGGTGGTCGCACTTGATGTTGAAGCGCCGCTCGGGGCTGCCCTGCTCAACTCCCTCCACGTAGCGCGCCAGGAAGAGCCAGGGGTAGCCCAGGTAGAAGCGGCCGCCGGCCGGCAGCGCCACCGCCACCGCCAGGTTGTGCGTCTCGGCGAAGCGTAAGAGGGTGTTGAGCATGGTGCTGCCGGCCGTCTTGTGCGTCTTGAGGAACATGACGTTGGTCACGGGGTCCCCTCATCCTGGCCCCCAAGGAGGCTGGGGGGAGAGCACAGCCGCTGTCGGCCAGGGGGCCCCCGCGCTTCCCCACCCGGAGACCTCCACCCAGCAACCCCGGAAGCTGGAGGCCCTCAGACCTTCTCCTGTCACTGTGCTCCCCCAGCCCACACTCCTTGAACTGGTGACACCCCAACCCAGCCCCATCACTGTGCTCCCCTTACCCTGGAGACCCCAGCCCTGCAGCCCTGGACGACCACGGGCACAGACACCGTTGCTTCGTCAGTGGCTGCACCATCTGGCCCCGCACACTGCAGGCTGGGCTCCCAGGCCCTGGCTCCCCGCCCCACCAACCTCCTGTCTCGCTCCGAGGCCGCCGGCATGGCTCTGGCCCTGCCACCCAGGCCCCATGGCTGGCGTTTCTTGGCTGACCCTTCATGCCGAGACCAGCTGACCTCACTGCAGTGCGGGAGTGGACACTGGTGCCCACTCCTGTGATCCCACAATGGCACCCACCCAGCTGTGGACGCCAGCCTGGAGCAATGGGTGCCCTCCCTGCCCCAACACAGGGCCCCAAAACAGGGCTGGTAAGAGTGACCCAGGAGGGTAGGGGACAGGATGCAGAGGCTTGTGCCAGCCCTGGGGACAGCTGAGGGGTAGGCAAAGATACCCGGGGGCTTTGGCACTCCCCCCTCTCCTGTGGACATCAACCAGAGGGGTGGGGGGTGGCCTGGGGCTGCAGGGCCCTTCCAGCAGCCAGGCTAAAGCACTGGGCCTGGGTGGCCATCGGTGTGGACCTTGGGCTTCACAGAAGTTATACCACCAGCAAGTGGGGGAACAGCGGTCCTGACCTCCCCAACCCTGCCTCGCCGTCACCCTCTGCCCAAGACACCCCCAGCCCGGGGCCAGAGTCAACCCTCCCGTAGCCCTGCCCAGAGGCCTGGGAAGCTTACTGCCCATCGGAGACACTGGGAGGCCCCCAGGAGACAGGGTGACCGTAAGGAAGGGCCCACTCCTCCATTACAGAGGGGAGACTGAGGCCCTGAGGGAGGCGTGGCCTGCCACCGTCACGGCCAGTGCTGGGTGCCTCCCAGAGGTGGGCAGGTTGGGGTCCCACTACTGCTCTGGGAGGGGGCAGTGCCCAGACCTCAGGCTACCTAACTCTGGACTCAGGGCACAAGCAGCCCGACGTCCACGTGGAGGAAGCCAGCCAGCAGGAACACCGTAGGGCCAGGAGGAGGAGGATGGCCCAGAAGCACCTGTGGGCAGGGGGAAGCCCTTCAGCCCCCAGGTCAGGGGCCCGGAAGGAGCCAGCACTGCCCACCCCCATTCCTACCCCCTCCACCTCCCCATTGTCCGTGTAACAGCTTGTATCCAACACCTACTACTGTGCACTGGTCCGTGGGGGCCCTGGGGTGGGGGGTGAAACCTGGGATGGGCGACTCCACCCCCACCGGGTCCCCCACCATCCACTGCTCAGAAACCAGCAGAAGCCAAGAGGGGGACCCACTCCCCGGGGTGGGGGGCAGAGAAGGGTGAGCTGGTGGGCAGAGGTGAAAGCAGGTCCGGGGACCCCCAACCCTAAGCAGGGCCCCCTGAGAGGCTGTGGCACATCAACGGAGGGAGGGGCCCACCAGAGGGGAGCCTTGGGGGGCCTGCCTGGGTGCCAGGAGCTCGGCACGTGGGGTGCAGGCCATGGTCCCTGGGCCAGAACACCCAAGGGAAATGCTGTGACCATGTCAGGGAAGAGACAGGGCTGGGACAAGGGCCGCCCCCCTCGGAGCTGGGCAGTGACCGCCTCCTATGTCCTGCCATCCCGTGGACAAAGAAGCTGCGGTGGGTCAGCCATGAGGGGCCTCCCTGGCCCTCCCCACTCCGAGGGCCACTTTGGACTGAGAAAGGGAGAGGAAGCCCCAGCCAGTCTCGGCTGTGTCAGCCACCTGCAGGCCGCCCCAAATTTCCATCCCCAGCCTGGGCTTGCCCCACGTCTCCACTGGGGTGTCCAAAGGCATCGCAGCCGCCAAGGCCCACACCACGGCTCCTGCCCTGCCCTCCAACCCAGCCCACTCACAGGGTACAGCGGCTCCTTCCACCTGCTCTGGCCACATGGCCCCCCATCTTCTGTCTCGACCCACACCGCTCCCAGACCTTGGGGGCCTGGTTACTCCCACCTGCGTCCCTGCCCCCCATGGTCCACTCCCCCTCAGCAGCCCAAAGGACCCTTTTATTAAAAAGCCCAAGGTGCTCAAGCCCTTGTTTAAACCCCTTAATTGAAAAGGCTCTTCTGCTATAACCCTCCAGGAAAATGCATGTCTTCCCAGCAGCTCCCCAGGCCCCCTGCCCCTCCCCCCACCAGCCACTGCCCTCCTCCTGCCTCCTCAAAAATCCAGCCCCAGGGCCTCTGTACTCACGAGGCCTCAGCAGGGGACACTCTTCCCAGTTACTGCACGACCCACCCCCAGCTCCTCTGGGCTCGGTCTCGGGCAGGGGGATCTCCCCAACCTCCCTGCAGCAGTGCTCACCCCACCCCTCGTTGTCTCTCCCTTCAGCCTCACTGCCACCTGAGGGGGTTGCA
This sequence comes from Hyperoodon ampullatus, assembly GCF_949752795.1. Taxonomy (NCBI): domain Eukaryota; kingdom Metazoa; phylum Chordata; class Mammalia; order Artiodactyla; family Ziphiidae; genus Hyperoodon; species Hyperoodon ampullatus. Next base: position 398,890 of record NC_136921.1, read on the forward strand.
TATGAATCTGTCCATTTGTGGTCTGTGCTGCCCACTAGCGTGTAAGCTCCTAGGTTCCTAGAAGGACAGCTGGCATGTGCAAGGTGCTCAGCTCGTATTTGCTGAGTAAGTGAGTGAAGCCAAGCACGCGTCCCCTCCCCCCACCGCGGACCTCCTGGTTTGAGCTGGCATAGGATGCAGGGGGAAGGGAAACCATGGGGCGGGGACAGGTTTTGATGTGGGGGGTGCAAATCTGTTGAGTGTGAAATGTTCTGAGACACCCAGTGCAGATGCCAGGCAGTGACTAGAAAGGGAGTCTGGAGCTCAAGGAGTTGCTGGGGCCAGGACACGCGTTTGCACATCAGCATAAAAACCCATGTCAGTTGGAGCCTCGGCCACAAGAATCAGAAAACGATGGTGGACTTTCCTCACCAATCTAGAAGTTTGGGAGGGAAGCCACTGGTTCTGGCAGACTCAGCCGCACCACGCTGAGGATATTGACATCTCTCTCTCCACACATGTGGCCTCATAGTCACAAGATGGCTGCCAAGCTCCAGACATCACATCAACATTTGGATCAGCAAGAAGGGAGAAGGGACAGGACCAGCCATGATAAGGAACCAAAGCCCTTTTAGAAGCCTCTAGCAAACCTCCACTTCCATCTTGTTGGCCCAAATTCGGTCACATGGTCACCTCCAACTGCAAGGAAAAGCATTATTTAGTGTTTACAGCCTCTGTGGTGGTTGGGGGTGGGGCGGGGGGAAGGGAGAAGGTGATGGGTGTCAGCCTCAGCTATAGTTGTGTAGCTCTATGGGAACAGTGGGCTGTAGCCTGGGCCTAGCTGGGCTTGCCCTGGAGGCAGACACATCTCTGAAGGAAATACAAGTGGCCTTCTCGCACATGGCCTGGCTTGTGGCCCAGGACCCCGGTGTCCCAGCCAGCAGCAAGAACAACCCGCAAGTCAGGCCTGCTTAGCCCAGATGTTCAGGCTGCAGACACCTTCCAGATGTCTGCATACGGAATTCACGACAGGCGGCCCTGGACACAGAGCTACCGCACGGCACTGCCCCACCCTAGCACGGCCTCAGTGGAGAGTTGGCAAAGCCACCGTCTTTGGGGTCTCCTCAGCGGCTGCGGCCTCCATTTGCATCGAGTGTTTTGGCCCTGATTTTCCAGCGAGCGGGACGTTGGGTGGCTGCTGGGTAGAGGGCCACCAGGACCCCTCACTTCGCCGGGACAGCACCTCCCCCGTCACGCCTCACCACTCCTTTCCCTCCTGCAGACAGGAGCAAGCCGGGGAGACAGGGCCTGTCTCTAGGCCTAGGGGCTGCAGCCTCTTCTGAGCTTCTGGCCCCCGTCACGCCTGGCGCTCGGCCCGACCATCCCACCACCCGGGTGACGCGGACAGCTCAGCATCCTGACCTCCTGCAGACGGGAGGTGCCTGTGCAGACCTGCGTGTGCTCACCTTGACTTTGCCAATAACAGCGTGAACCTTGGCTTCGGAGCTCCTGAGAGGAGTGATCCTGGGAGAAGCCGCCCAGCCCAGGCACCCGTCACCAGGTTGGCAGGTGCCTATCACCTGTTCCCAGACACCTGGGAATATTTCACAACTGCCTTTCGCAGGTCGGTCCCAAGTTTCACAGCCTTTCCTTTCACAGCCTTTCCAACACCTTCCTCATCCACATGCTTCCTGCTTATGAGTCAGAGCCAACTCCCTGGGCCTCTCCTCAGGCTGATCTGAGGTCAGAGGGTGAGCTTCAGACTTCCCCAGTCTGAAGAAGGAGAAGGAAAAGAAGGACAAGAGCGGAGTCCTCCTGGAACCTAACTCTGGGGCCTGAGTCTCCACGCAGCCTGTGCCCGGCAGGGCAGGCTGTCCCTCGGGCTCCAGCAACGTGGAGGGGCAGCTGGTACCAGGAAGGCCTCTGAGGGGTGGGGGGCAGGGGATGGAGGGCATGGCAGGGGCTAGAGGGGACGAGGCAGGTCGTGCCACACAGGCCATGGCCTCTCAGTGCAGGAGGGGGCAAGTCACAGGTGTGAAGGGACCAGATGACATACCTGCTCTCAAAGAGCTTGACACCTGGAGCAGACCCAGGGATGAGCTTCCTGATTGGACTGGGGCTTCTACATAGGGCTTTACGGGGTACATAGGAGTGTTACAGGCAAATAGAGGAAGAGGAATTCTAACCAGGGGGAAACACGAGGGAGAAGAAGCCTGGAAGGAAAGGGCAAAGCATGGCAGCTCCATTGGGGGTGGGGGTGACACTAGGACAGCAGGGAGACCAGACCCAGGCCTTATATGAACCACTCTTTTTTTTTAAATAGAATTATCTCTTTTCATTTTATTTAATTAAGTAATTTATTGATTTTATTTTTGACTGCGTTGGGTCTTCGTTGCTGCGCACAGGCTTTCTCTAGTTGTGACAAGCGGGGCTACTCTTCGCCATGGTGCGTGGGCCTCTCATTGTGGTGGCTTCTCTTGTTGCAAAGCACAGGCTCTAGGCAGGCGGGCTTTAGTAGTTGCAGCACGCGGCTCAGTAGTTGCAGCACGCAGGCTCAGTAGTTGTGGCTTGCAGGATCCAGAGCTCAGGCTCAGTAGTTGTGGTGCCCAGGCTTAGTTGCGCTGCAGCATGTGGGATCTTCCCGGACCAGGGATCGAACCCCTGTCCCCTGCATTGGCAGGCGGACTCTCAACCACTGCGCCACCACGGAAGTCCATATGAACCACTCTTAACCCTCCTGAAACTGAAACTCAGACATGGATTCACACTGGCCTGCACTGCTAGGCCAGAAATGGCTGTTCATGTGCTGCCCTGTGGAACCCCCCTGGCCTCCTGGCCCCCTGGCCCCAAGTGAGGCATAAGTCCCACCGCCCACAGCTGCGGCCACTACTCCTCTGCTCTGGGGGAAGGAGATGGCCAGACCTCTGCACAAAACAGTCTCGAAGTTTAACATAATCCCCCAAAGAGAATTTTTAACTAAGAAGTCAATTCTAAAGTTCAGAAGGGGGACTTCCCTGGTGGCACAGTGGTTAAGAATCCGCCTGCCAATGCAGGGCACACGGGTTCGATCCCTGGTTCCAGGAAGATCCCACATGCCGCGGAGCAACAAAGCCCGTGCGCCACAACTACTGAGCCTGCACTCTACAGCCAGTGAGCCACAACTACTGAGCCCACGTGCCGCAACTACTGAGCCTGACCTCTAGAACCCGCAAGCCACAACTACTGAGCCCGCATGCTGCAACTACTGAGCCTGCGTGCTGCAACTACTGAAGCCCACGTGCCTAGAGCCTATGCTTTGCAACAAGAGAAGCCACCACAATGAGAAGTCTGGACGCCGCAACGAAGAGTAGCCTCCGCTCGCCACAACTAGAGAAAGCCCGTGTGCAGCAACAGACCCAACGCAGCCAAAAAAAAAAAAAAAATTTAAAGTTCAGATGGAAGCAAATCATACAGTAATAGCAGGAAAATTCTAAACAATGTCAGGGAACACGGGTTCTAGGAGGTGTAGAAAGTCCCAGAGGAGACCCGGAGTGCGCGGAGGGCGATGATAAAGTGGGGCTTTCCAGGGAGGGGAACAGGGGGTCACCACAAACGGGCCCCTGTGCCGGATCCCCACCTCACCCCATCGATCAGAATAAATTGGTCAAAGATGTCAACACACGGTCATGGTGTGGCCAGGCTGTCCCTCCTGGGGCTGCTGCTCTGATTGGTACTGCCTTTTGGGACCTCAGAGCCTTTGCCCAGCAAAGATGTGTCCAGGGATTTATTCCATAGTCACCCCATGTTCCCTGATCTTGACAGCAGCATGCTCTGCCCCATGGAGTCCCCACACGCTAGGACACAGCGAAGAGGCCTGTGGCCCAGGCCGAGTTAAACAGCGGCCACACTGTCCCCGCTCACAGCGTTCCCCGCTGCCGGCCCCTCCGGGGAATAAACAGAGGGAGCGATGAGCTGGCGGCCTTTCGTACGGGGCGGGGCAGGGAAATCACCTGGGGGCCAGGACTCCAGGCCGAAGGTCCAGCAGCGGTTGAGATCTGAGACACGTCCGGCAGGAGAGCCAGGCAGGACCGAGTGGCACCGCCGTCTCCTGGGTGCTGGCCCCGGGACGGGAGCAGAGCGGGTGCTGGTACGGATCTGCAGAGCCGGACTCGGTCACAATGTTCCCCTCCCGCGGGAAGCGCCGGGTCTGTGCGTCCAGGGTCTGTCTTCGGAGCTCTCAACAGGATTTTGTCGTTTTCGTTACCTAGGTCCCATGCCTCGCGTGTTTACTGCAATCTTCTGGGTTTTGTTGCCATTGTAAATGAATGTTAATTCACATTCCTTTTCTTGGTGCTTATCACTAGAGCAGAAGAAACTTTTTTTAAAGGTACGTTGTATCCAGTCACTTCCAGCCACTTTACATGCCTCTTGTGGCCGAATCCTAGCGTTCCCAGGGCTGGTGTGACAGGGTGCTCCGGGCCCGTCCTGTACACTTGCCGGCCCAACCTGGGACCGGCCCCATCGCCAAGAGGGCCTGGGTCTCACTGGTAGGAAATGGGCTTTGGGGACCACAGTCTGGGGGCCGGCGGTGCTGGCTGCTCTGGGAAGCTCGCAGTTTCTGGGCCCCTCAGTGGACAGAGCGGGGAACTCCCTGGGGTCCACACCCACACGTCCGCTCCAACACCACACTGCAGCTTTTCAGGGACCCTGTCTCCCACGGCAGCGGGGTCTCAGGCACAGGCTGGGGGAATTCGAGCCCCCGCCATCGCTTCCTCACGTCATAAACACAGCCTCAAGGTCGAGCCGTTTGGGGCACATGCTGTCCCCTCTCTCCACCAATTTTAGCTCCTACTACACCTGTGTCTCCCACCCCCACCTGCCTTCGAGAGTCCTCATGACAGAGAGCTTGGGACCCACCTCAGAGAGACCCCCAGGAGCCAAAAGGTGGAGCCTTAACAAGCGTAGGTAAGGCTACAGTGGACGGCGGTTCACCGATAGGCTTACACCGGGGTGGGGCCGGGTGGGCCAGGGGCCCTGCATCGGCCCGAGTAGCCGGCCGGCCTGTGGGCTGCAGGCGGGGGCAGCAGCGAGGCACAGCGAGACACTGCAGCCAGAACAGGAGCTGGTGCCAGTTCCGGGGCCGGTCGTCTGCACCGAGGTAGAAGGGACAGGCTTTCCCAAACCCCAAAGGGGTACAACTCCTCGAAGGCCACACCCTGGTCACGGGGTCACTGGTTCCCGCGCTACAGTTGAGCCACTTCTGCTGAGCTCCTGAGACCCTCCCAGGGAAGACGGCTTGTCACACCTGGAGCCCGAGTGCCGACCGCCACCGTGGTTTTACAGCCCAGGAGAGTTAGAGTTTAACCCCTGGTGGATGGGACGTTAACCTGCCTGGCTTTGCCCTTCAGTCTCACCCAGTCCTGACTTTGTTCTGACACATAAAACTCCCTTCCGCAAACACTGCACATTTGCCGGCCCCTTCAGAGGAGCTGACGGAATTCCGGCACACACTGACCATCTCTTCGGAAGTTCTGCTTTAACATTTACAATAAGCCCTTTGACCTTAAGGCAACAAGCTCTCCACAGCTGCCCAAGAACAAGGACGTCTTCAGATAAATCCCTCGTTTTTAAAGAGAGGCTTTTCCTTTGCAAAAGACCCTCTGGTCCCATCGCCTGCGGGGTCAGAAGGGTCTTGGGTGTTGGATGGACCGGGTGGTCAGCCCAGCAGGGCTGATGCACTGGGAGCCACTTACCCAGGGCTGCAAAGGGGTGGGGTGTTCTTCCCAGCCGAGGGATGGAGTCCCCGGGGAGCCAGGCCTCCCGCGTCTGCCTCACCCCCAGGGGCTACTCACAGGCGTCCGTTCCTTTGGGCCAGCCCAGCGGCTGCACAGCTTTGGGGAAATTGGTATGTGAATCACATGTCGATAAAGCTGTTTTTAAAAATTAAAAAATAATTGGAAATATTTTTAAAGAGTTCAACTGCTAAAAAACTTTGGAAAGCCAATAATTGTGAAAAAATAATTAAATATAGCTGAAAATTATAAACCATGTAACATTGCTTTGAGGGCTGTTGGCTAAAAAGGCTTCCTACCATCCCCAAGGACCTGGCTGTTCAAACAAAGGGTTCTCGGTGAAGCTCCCTTTTCTTCAGGGTTGGCCTGCATCACTCAGTGGATAAACTCCAAAGAGCCTCAAACTTCCTGCGTTTGGAACCCAAGCATGGGGGTTCTGGCTGCCCTCCTCAGGGACAGGGCTGGGTTCCTGGGGTTGCCAGGTGGCCGACACCCCTCGGTCAGGCTTTGCTATTAAGGTCACAGAGTGCGGGCCCCAAAAGTCGCACCAGCCAACCCTGCAGCAGAGGGACCAGGGGCCGATGGGGTCTGCAGGACGGGGCGCTGCTCCCGTTCCAGTGGGGGCCGGTGGGAGGAGCTCGGGGCCCCCAGCCCCCAAGGCCCAGGCCCAGGCGAGCAGCTGGCTGACCGCTGAGTGCCCCCAGGTGGGGCCGTTTCCAGGCTCTTCAGAGAGAATTCCTGGGCATCTGAGTAAGAACCAATAAAAGATCTAAAATTATGGGTAATAAACAGTCTTAGGACAGGGACATCCCATTTCCAACTCAGGGAAGTTCTCTAGAACAACATAGAACTGGAGGTCTGACTGCCATTCTGTGGTCAGCCAATTTTAGCCAGAATCTAGAAACACAGTACCCCGACAAAATCCAGCACCACAGGCAGAAGGATCTGGAGGCCCCGGGCTACACCTGGTCACCTGCCTCTCTCTCTCTCTCTCTCTCTCTCTCTCTCTCTCTCTCTCTCTCTCTCTCGGTGGTCCCACAGCCTGAGGGAAGCAGGTATGGGCTGAAAAGAGCTAGCCCTCCCTCTCACACACATACGAGGTCAAACTTACAAAGCCTTCCATCTGTCCTCTGGCTTTTTCTCCTCCGGCTGATCTAGGGCCCCAAGCCAGGGCTCCTGAGTAGGATCCAAAGTGGTCAGATAAAACCGCGCCCCCGCACAGTGGTCACTGCTGGTTCGTCCGTCCATTGTCCCTTCAGCTGGTCCTTGTGGAGCCCCAAGTGCACTACAAGGCATGAGGACAAGCTGAGGGGTAGATGCAGCAGAGGCCGAGGATAAGAAAAAACAGTTACCCAGGGCTCCCCCCTCGCAGAAGAGCGCTTGGCCAGAAAGGATGTATCCTTGGGAAACCAGGCCCCTCCCTGGCTCAGCCATTGGAGAAGAGCAGGGAGTTGCCGGCCCCTGGTCCCCCACAGACGCGTCAGCACGAGGCCTGGCACAGGGTGACCTAAGGTCTCCTTGGGGCTAGGGACAGTGTGATCAGGGAGAGTGGAGGCCATGGGCCAATGAGTCCAGAGCACAGAGCCAATCATATAAAGGCCAAACCAAAAAGAATCAGGGACAGTGGCCCGGATGTCCAAACTCAACATCCCCCAAATAATAGAGAGAGGGAGTGTGGGCCACCCTCCACCCAGGGGCTCCTTCCAAAAAAAAGAAAAGAAAGTCACTTTGTCACTGCCTGCAGGGTGTGACAGAGGAGAAACGTGGCCACAGACGCCTGGACCCACACCCACTCCCCACCCGCCACCCTCCCTTTGAATCGGGAATGACTGGGCCGTGTTTTGACGGGAAGTGATGTTGTAGGGTTCTGAGGCTGGTAGTAAGAATCGCAGCTTCCACTTCTGCTCCCCCAAAACACCGTCCTGAGACGGCCCCCCAGGGAAGCTGTTGTGCCACTTTCCGTGGGAGGAAACCGAGGTGCCCCAGTTGAGAACCGGTGAGCAAGCGGCTGCCCAGGGCCTTCCAGTCCCACCGCCGTCCAGCTGGACGCCGCCGCTGGGGGTGCGCCAGCCGAGACACTGACCCTGAGAAATAGCTCAGCATCACCTTGCACGGCCGGGTCTCTGGTGGTTCGTTACGAGGTTGCTGACACAAGGAAAACCCAGGGTGGCCCGTGTCCCCGCCACCCCACGGGGACCTCCAAATCCTTCCCGAAACACCACTGCTTCATGCTGTACAGCCTGGGTGGTGTTTTCTCAACTCTGGGCTGCACCACATTTGCCTTGAAGTCAATTCAGCGGGTCACACCATCAGCACTAGAGTTTGTAGCCAACACTCTTAAAGAATAGAGTAGACTAGAACAAAATAGAATGGAAAGAATAGCATAGGATAGATATAGAATAGAATAGATATAGAGTAGAACGGGATGGGGTGGGATAGATACAGAACAGAAAAGAATAAGCATAGACTAGATTAAATACGGAGTAGAACAGAACAGACGAGAGAGTATCTGAGAGCGTGGGATGCAATGAGGCTGCTGGGAGACTTGACTAGATGGACTCACAGAGATTCAAGTGTGTCCTGGACAGTGATGCTCCATGTTTCTTCCACCCAGGTCACCATGGAAACATGTCCACTCTTCCACATCAATCGGGTGCCATCTTGCCTCTGTCACCTCAGGCTCAGGCCAAGGAGTCCCCTTGTCCTCTGATAAGTGGCTGCCCCAGGCCCAGGCGTCCAAGTCCAGGGCAGGAAACGTGCAGGCCATCGGCAGTTCTGCCACACGGCAGCCGAGATTCTGTCTCCCAACCTCTCTGGCCAGTTTCCTTGGGACCCCCTGCCCCTACCCACCCCACACTCGCCCTGGTGCAGCACCTTCCTTCCCTGTCCCCCACCCCACGTGCCTGGACATGCCCTCTTCTTGGGGGAGCAGGTTCAGCCCCTTCTGCAGTCACCACCCCCCCATGGGGACAGCATTGTGTGGCCACTGACCTCAGGGGACTACAAAGCCCTCCAGATGCCGGTGCATCCTGGGCTTCGATGGGCTGTGGGGTGTGGGGGCCACACAACTGGCCCCGCAGGTGCCAACGTCCAGACTCAGGACTCGAAGAGCCTGGAGCTGCCCAGGGAAGGAGCCGCCTGTCCGGCAGCAGAGGCGTGAACAGTCTGCTGACACGTCCTCTCGACGTCTGGGGGGCAGCAGGAGGAGGGGACTGGCAGGCACTGTCACCCTGGTCTCCCCCGAGCTCCCAACTGAGCCCCCAAGATGCCACAGAGGTAGCTTCCTGTGCCCACCACCCCTCCCAGCCTTGCTGGGGTGACATGAAGCTGGCGGGGCCACAGCCCTGCCCTCTGGACCCCTGCAGGGTGTGCCACCAGGGGCAACCCGGGCCGGGCTGGTGGTCACTGCCTTTGCCACAGAGGTGAATGCGAGGCTGGTGTCCTGGGCCCCTCTCTCCAGGGGGCTGCTCCCAGAAAGTGCCAGGGGCCCATTAGCTGGGAAAACACGAGACAACGGGCAAAGTTCTTGCCGTGTGGCTCTTGGGAAGCTTCTCTGGCTCGGAGAGCAGCCCTGGGGCAGATCCGGCTTGGCCCTCGAGAGGTGCCGGACCAGGAGGCCAGCAGGGGGAGAGTGCGACCTCACAGCCTTTGGGCCTCTGCCTTCCTCAGTCTGGGCACGTCCTCCTCCCGCCCCACCCCTGCCCCGGACAGGCCCTTGACTGGGGCGGTCAGCCTCCAGGTCAGGATGGCCAGGCCTCAGAGCCACCCTCACACTGGACAGCGCCTTCCAGGAGGCCCGGGACTGGGCCGGTCCATGGAGATGGGAACCGCTCCGGGCATCTGGGAGCGTGTCTTTCAGCCAGTGGATTCCTCAGTCCACCCACGGGTCCCACCGGCCCCCAGCACCCCCTCCTCCAGCACGTTCCCCGGAGCCCCCAGGGGACGCCTCACCTTGGCCAGCCGCCTTTGCAGACACCCGTCCACCGCTCACGGACCGGCCAGCGCACTGACCCTCTGGTGCCAGGCTCTTCCTGAGGGCGCTGGAGACTCCATGCAGACTCAACCCATCGACTGCAAGCATCCTGGCTGGTCCACACCGCCCGCCCCAGGCTGTTTCTGGCCCCCCAGCCAGCCCACACGTGGCCACCACAGCTGTACAGCAGAGACTGTTGCCAAGCCCGCTGCCCTGTTCCCTCCACTCCTGGACCCACACACAGGCTCCCCACCCTCACAGCCGGCCCGAGGGCCTGGAGTCAGAGACACAGCCCCACATAGGTCCACACAGCCCCCAGGGGGTCACACAGCCTTCCACGGGGTCACATAGCTTCTCACGGGGTCACACAGCCTTCCACGGGGTCACACAGCCTTCCACGGGGTCACACAGCCCCCCACAGGGTCACACAGCCTTCCACGGGGTCACACAGCCTTCCACGGGGTCACACAACCCCCCACGGGGTCACACAGTCCCCCACGGGGTCACATAGCTTCTCACGGGGTCACACAGCCTTCCACGGGGTCACACAGCCCCCCACAGGGTCACACAGCCTTCCACGGGGTCACACAACCCCCCACGGGGTCACACAGTCCCCCACGGGGTCACATAGCTTCTCACGGGGTCACACAGCCTTCCACGGGGTCACACAACCCCCCACGGGGTCACACAGTCCCCCACGGGGTCACATAGCTTCTCACGGGGTCACACAGCCTTCCACGGGGTCACACAGCCCTCCACGGGGACACACAGCCCTCCACGGGTTCGCACAGACCCCCAAGGGCACTCCCTGGGGTTCAGTACCTCAGGAGAAGTTAGTCCCCAGAAACAGCTGACCTTGAACAACCAGAAACACAGGTTTTCCAGAGGCCCGAAGGAAATGGTCAAGGCCAGGACTTGGGGAATTTGGGGGCCCATCCCAATGGCTGCCATACAGTCAGCGACTCTGAAACCTTGGTCTGGGGTCCCCAGCAGAGAGGAGCCTGGCAGCGATTCCCCCAAGTCAGGGTCACCCCAAGCCTTGAGGCAGCTAAGGAGGGTTCATTTCTTAAACACCACAGGTCAGGAGACTCGCCGAGACCCTTTGTCCCACCCAGCAGAAGAAGTCTAGTGCCTGTTCCAGGCCACTCCTCTGGCCTTCCAGGGCCACTGGGCTCGCCCACCGGCCCACGGTCGTCCCCTCTCTGTCCCTGTGGTGCCCAGATGTGGCTGCACGGCTGAGCCTGCCTGTCTCCTGTCCCCAGGGCCGCAGGCCAGTCTGCCTGCCAAGCCCAGGGTGCTGGCCAAGCAAGAGGAGCCTCCAGATGTTTCCACAGTTCGAGGAAAATCGACAAGAGGCTCTGGACGGCCGGCGCCATTGAGCGCTGCGGGGACAGCCCCTTCCTTCAAGGGCTGTGAGCTGCACCCGTGAGCCTGGGACGCTCAGAGCGGCCGCCACCCCGGCCTTCCCAGCAGCCGGCAATGGGGCCTGACCCCTTCTGCAGGGCATCCCATGCCTGCCAACTGCACGGGGCCGGGACAGCCCATGGGACCCAGGCTTGACCCCAAATAGTGGAGTGACACCCCTCAGCACCCCTCCCTCAGGACTGAAGAAGGGCTTTGTCTGCCGCGCTGACCCGGAGCCCCTGCCTTACCTCTGCAAGCCCCCGGAGCAGACAGCATGCTGGCAGGTGGCGGTCCGGCCTGGCCCCGCTGCCGCAGTCCGGCCGGGAGCTGCAGGGCACAGGTACCAGTCTGGGTGTGACGCTTGGAACTCGACTCCCAGAGAAGCTCACCCGCCAGCCCAGCCCCGGTGGGAGGCCACGCCCTCCACCCTCACCCCAAGCCCAGGGCTTAACGTAGCGTTCTCAGGAGGAACCGGACCTTCCCTGGGGCCCGGCTGGTGCCGTGTGCGGAGCCTGGCTCCTTGCATGGGCCTCCCATCCCGGCTCGCCGCTGTGGGGCTGCCACATGCTCACCCCGCCCCAGTGCAGGTCAGTTGGCCCAGGTGGGCTGGGGGCAGCCGTGGGCATCGTCAAGGCCTCTGGGACCAGAAGGCAGCACAAGACGCCAGCGTTCATGAGTCAGCCAACAGCTCTGAGGATGAGGGGGGAACAGACCCAGTTCAAGTGTTTTCCTCCCTTCCTCCTTCTTCTCAAAAGCTTGATCTATACCAGGAGAAATTTAACTATTATTTACATCCTGGGCTGGGAAAGAACTCTGGGAAGAGGACACCCCAGTAGAAAATAAACAAAAAATGTCATAGATTTTACTCCATGGAAGTACATTTCTCTCCTTGGGAAATAAATAAATAGAATTCCAAGACAAACAACAGGCTCAGGGAAATGTCTGCAGCATTTTTACCAAACGTTAAGTCCATAAGGAAAAGACAAAATCCCCACAGCACAGTGGGCAGCCACCATGGAGTCCCCGCCCCACCCCGACCAGCCCTGTGGTCTCTGGCAGCACGGGCGTCGGGGGTCACCTTCCCGCCTCACCGCAGCCAGGCACCTCTGGGGCCACCTGTCCACGGGCCCCCTCTGTGCCAGCGAGGCAGGGCTCCCAGTTCGGTCGGCACCCATTGCGGTGGGTGGGTAGGAATACGCTCGGGACATTCCCACGCCTCTGGCAAGCCTGGTGGAGCGGCCTCTGGTGCTGGCACTCATGTCCCCTCCGAGGGCACCTCTGGCCCAGCAGGAGCTGGGGGGCAGGGGTGCAGCTCAGAGTGCAGGGAGCCCGCACCCCAAAACGCTCGACTGAGAGGGTTGAGGAGAAGGCTGAGGCTTCCCCCCGTCCTCGGTAGCGGTTCTGGGAGGGTCTTCCTTCGGGGGGGCTGCAGCCCAGCACCATGTATTTCACTTCTATAAGGGATGGGAGGTGAAGAGAGAAAAAGATGGAAGCGCTACACGCACGGCACCCGACCTCACCGGGGAGTCTCCACCTATGACATACTGGCGCTGAGACAGACCACCGAAGGCCCCAGTGCACAGCGGCCGCTAGGATGTGCGTGGGGAACAAGGGCACGTCCCATCTGCTGCATCGCCCCCCCTCACACCTCACAGGCCACCAAAGCCACACAGCCGAGCCCTGGGACAAGGGGCAGAGCATCAGCCACTCGAAGAAACCCTCTGTCCCCGGGTCCCCTGGTCCAGTCCCCTCCTGGCACAGGGAGCCCCGGCTTTGCTCTGGTCACCAAGCCCTGTGCAGGGGTGGCTGGTCCTCCCCGTCACGCAGGGCGGAGGGTTTCCTCGGCTTTCTCGGGGTCCCCCTCCCTGGCCAGGAGGCAGGTGTCTGCCTGGCTCCTCAGGGAGCCGCGGCCAACAGCCATCACTACGGCTTCAAAGGGCCATTCCTCCCGCAGTCAACAAGGCCACACGTGGCTCCAGCTCTCCCAGGGAAAGGGGCATCCTGCCTGACCACTTCCCCGGGGAAAGGAGCCCCCGCCTGGGCGTAAAGCCGGGACCCTCTGGCCGGGGGTGGGGATGCTAAGGGCCACACGTGGGGACGCTCGGGGCAGAGACCCCACTCCCCCACCCACTGGGGGCCTCAGATTTCATTGTTGTTTCAAATGTTTCCCTTCCTCCAAATGTACCTCAGGTCTCCGACAGTTGGTGATGGACCTGGGAGGAAGGGCCGTTGAGCTGAGACCCCAAGAGGCGCCCAGGGCCCCACCTGAGGGGACAGGGGAGACCACAGAGCCGCAGCCCTGAAGGCGCAGCCGGGGTCCTTGGGTGATGGGGGCCGGACGCTGGGCAGGGCTGAAGGATCCCGGGCAGGGAGATTGGGCCAAGGCGGGGAGGCCCAGGGGTCATCCATGGCATCCCCAGCTCAGGTCTGGGCTGGGGGTGCAGAACAGGACAAAGCAACATGACATGGCGCATAGGTGGGCCCAGGGACAGAGGGAGGGGGCCAGCTGTGGCTCATGGGTCCCGGCTGGAGCCCCCACGAGCCCAGGGTCTGGGGGCTCCAGGGGTAGATGGAACACCAGGAAGACGCCAGCAAAGTCTGGGAGCAGGCGTGGTGCCCCTGCCGGCACAGCCGCACCCTGAGGGCTGAAGGTCACCTCCGTGCCTGCCCGGCTGCAGAGCCCGTGCCGAGCCCGCCCTGCCAGCCCCTCCTCCCTGCGTGAGGGACAGTTTAACAGGTGCAGGGCTCTGTCTCCTCTAGCCCAGCCCTGCTCGCACCCACGCTCTGTGCTGGGCATGTGGCCTGGGTCCTGAGGGGCGGGCGGCGCCGGGCCGGACCCACGGCCGGACGGGAGGCCCGCAGGCGCTCATCTCCTCTTCCCCTGGCTCTGCGTGCACAGGAAGGCAGGGGTGGCTGTGAGCCAGGGGCTGGCAGAGCCAGCAGGGAGGGGCTCCCTCTCGTCCAGAGCCCGGGGCTCGGGGACGCCAGCGCCAGGACCCCCGCCCGCTGGCCGCCGGCAGCCCCTCCGAGCTCTGGCCGGTACCCGTGAAACTCAGGAGCCGGCTGGGACTCAGGGCAGGGGCGCTGCGGCCTAAGCCCCACTGCCCCCAGCTCTCTGCTTCTGGCTCCAGGGACCAGCCACGAATCCCAGCAGCCAGGTTGAGCGGGTTCCACCCACAGCGGGTCACCTCGGGCCACCCAGCACGCACCTCCCTCGCTGTCCCGAGGGCCCACGGCCATGGAACAGGGAAGATGGCTCTGGGCACCGCCCAGAAGCAAAGGGACATCAGCTGACTTCACGGCCGCCATCCCACGGGACACCTCTGCACCACCTCGGGGGAGGGGAGCAGGAGGGAGGCCCCCGGGGAGACAGGCCCGCCAGGGCCACCCCGAAGCTCCTCCTCACACACCTCTGCACCAGGAGCTGCTCTAGAAACTTCCCAGGACTCGGCTGTCCCGCAGGGCTGGGGGAGGGCAGGGCTGATGTTCCCTGGGGTGGTGGGGTCACCCAAGAGCCGTCGCGAGTGCGTCCAGCAGCGTGCCCGTCCCAGGAAGGGGCCATGTCCCCACTGCCCGTGTGGCCTTCGGGGCCCGAACAGGATGACCCAGCCTGTCCTCCACAGGCCCCTGCGGTCCAAGGTGCCTCAAGCCTAGGACGGCGGGTGGTGTGCCAGGCAGAAGCGGGGCTGGCGGGGCAGCCGGGCGCACCCGCCGTCCTGGTGGAGGTCGGGGAGGCGGCGTAGGGCGGGCCTGAGCCGGCATCCCATGTGAGCGAGGTCAGGGGTCAGGCACATCACGCCGTGGCCAGTCACCTCCACCTCTCCGGGGGGTCAGCCTCCTGCTGGACACCCGCGGGTGGCCCTCCCTGCAGGGCCACGAGGCCCCCAGTCTTCCTCTGAGCTGGCAGGGTGGAGACGCTGCTCCCTGCAGGCCTGGCAGGGCTGCCCACCCCCAGCCACATCCCATCCCTGGGGCTGAGGGGTGGGCGACCTCCTTGCTCCCCCCGGCTCCCCAACAGCCTGTTTGCAGCCCTGCCTGGGGCTTTCCTCCCACCCCCGGGGCCCCCCCAGCCGCTCTCCGCGGCCTCCGCTCTGAGCGGTCTTCTTATGTAACCTCTTCTCACACTGCAGCAGCTTAGAGGTTTTAAGGCGAAAATGAGAAGATTTTTCTTTTTCCTTTTAATAAATCTATTTTATTTACTTATTTTTGGCTGCGTTGGGTCTTCGTTGCTGCGCGTGGGCTTTCTCTAGTTGCGGCGAGCAGGGGCTACTCTTCGTTGCAGTGCGCGGGCTCCTCATCGCGATGGCTTCTCTTGTTGCGAAGCACAGGCTCTAGGCACGTGGGCTAAGTAGTTGTGGCACGTGGGCTTCAGTAGCTGTGGTGCGTGGGCTCTAGAGTGCAGGCTCAGTAGTTATGGCACGTGGGCTCAGTAGTTGTGGCTCGCAGGCCCTAGAGTGCAGGCTCAGTAGTTGTGGCGCATGGGCTTAGTTGCTCCACGGCACGTGGGATCTTCCCGGAGCAGGGGTGGAACCCGTGTCCCCGCACTAGCAGATGGGCTCCTAACCGCTGCGCCACCAGGGAAGCCCCCAAGAAGCTTTTTCTAAGCCAAACCCAACAGCGCCCTCAGCCCCTCCGTCGCCACCTGCAGGCACATGTGGAGCCTGTCCTTGGGCAAGTGGCCAGTGAGGAGCCGCTTCGGGAGGTGGGAGGTCTCTCCCCGCCCCCACCCCGCCGCGGGGTCCACTCCTGGTCCGAAGGTGCCTGTTGTTGGCACCTGGCTGGCTCCCTCGCTCTGCCTGTGACGTTTTGTGTGACCGCAGAGCCCGCAAGGCTCTGGATGGGTGAGCCTCCCCAGGCCCCGACTTGACACGCGCTCCGGGTGTCCTGCCGTCTGTGCCTGCGGCCCCGGGGAGGGCACGTGTTCTCCGTGGGCGCAGCCCACACCCGGGCTCTGCAGTGTGGCCACATGGCCCGTGTCCCCGCAGGTCCCGAGAGTCGCCTGCTGGATGCGACGGGGTTTCCTCTGGTGTTTCTGCTGTTCCAGCGGGTTTTTCTGGACGTGTGAAAGCCCAAGACCTCCCTGTCCTTGGGGAGCCCAGGTTTTACCATCACATAAGCGGGGTCCGGCTGGCAGGCCTCCTTCCCGCGTTCCCTCCGCAGGCCGCGTTGTTTCACTGATTCCAGGACACCATCCACCAAGACGGCACAAAGACCAGCGGACGGGGGCCTCAGAGGCAGAAGGGAACCATTGCTGGTCAAGGGCGGGCAGAGAAAACGGCATATCCCACCCCAGCTGCTGTGGGTCCTGAAACAAGGCCCCTGGCCCGCAGCGCCGCACCCCAGGCCTCGTCACCGGCAGGAAATGCCTGGTGTGTGCTGCCTTCTGTGACCCGCCACTGCCACCTCCTCCACCCAGGGCACTGGGCAGGGCAGCCCCGGCTCCATCCCAGAAACAACTGGGAAAACGCCAGCCTCAAACCTGGCTTCCAGAGGGTCAGAAGCTGAGCACCACGGGCCACCTGCTGACCTTGGAAGGATGGAGGACAGACAGGCGAGCCACCAGGGCTCTCGGGAGCTGAGCTCCATCGTGCCGAGTGCCCAGCCGGGGATGACGGAGGAGGGGACAGAGCCAGCCATGGGGCCAGCGAGGCCAGAGGGACCCACTGCAGGGCCCCCAGGCAGGCCCTGGAACCAGGCGAGGCCACAGGCAGCCGACAACGGGTGGGGAGGGGACCTGCATTGTAAATCCTGGCAGAGAGCAGGAAGGGTCAGTTGGAGGCAGTCACGGGTGTCCCCACACGCCCGCCCTGCTGGGCCGGCGTGGGGGCTGGGGATGGGCCCTGGCCCGGGCCCTGAAATCACGCTGGGGCCAAGACACCCCCAGGGAGAACACCCACCGCAGCCAGAGGACCCTGGCCGGGCAGGTGGACCCGGGCCAGCCGCGTCAGCAGGGGCAGGGGCTTGTGTCCCCTTTGGAGCAGGCTCTGCTGGGGCTGCCCCTCTCCTGGGTGACAGAGGAGGGGACCGTGTATGCAGCCCACGCCTGGCCTCACCCATCCAGCCCAGCAGCAGCCATGGGACCTCTGAATCAGTTTGCGCCTGGTTTGTTCACGTTTTATGAGAGTGTACGTGCACTTGGCAAAAAAAAAAAAAAAAAGGCAAAGCATCCCTAAAAATATAGAAAATGACATCCCCTCCCTACCCAACCTGGCCTCAGCGCCCAAAGTGAGTCCCAGCTGTGGTCTTGACACGCAGGAAGGTTCTGTTTGAACCGGCTTCCAAGAGTCGATGGTCTTTCTCAGAAGCAGGAGGTGAGCTGCCCCCTCCATCCCCTCCTCCGGCCGTCCCTCTGTCCAGTGGCCACAGAGGCACACACCCGCTCCCTTCTCAACAGACACACGGCCAGTGACGCGGCCAATGACTGACACCACCTGCAGACGGTGCTCCGTGCGTGGCCCGGGGACACGCCGGCACATGCATGCGTGCACGTATGCCATTTGTGTGCAGGTGTGTGTGCGTGTGTGCACGCGCACAGGTGGATCCTGAGGGGCGAGCCCCAGGAGTAAACCGCAGGGCCAGTGGATGCCACTTCACTTTTTGACATTTTGGGGGCCAGCTTATCCTTCAAGGACATGGAGGGGTCCCCCTGCCACTCGCTCCCTCCCACCCAAGTCACTAGGCCACCTTCTCGAAGCCCCACCCTTACTCTAGCAGGAAATGCCTCAAAGTTTTAAGCCCTCTAATAATCCATGCATTATTTTAATTCTCCAAAATAAACTTGCTTAGTCCGAAAACTTTTTATAGGAGGTCTCTCTGCATCACAAAGCCCCTCACTGCACATTACCCACGTGAGACCACGCCTCAGGGGCCCGATGAGGCGGGGCTCCAAGTCACACAGTGGGGGACAGGGACGGGGGACATGGCATGGGGATGGGGGACGGGGACAGGGATGCCTTGTCCCCACACACAGACTGCCAGGCCCCGGGTCACTGACGTTCGGGTGCTTGAGGAACGGTACACGGGCACTTCACCTGGGCTTTTATGAGGTTATTTTTCTAAGAACAGAAGGAAGAAGAGTATCGTGATTAATTGCCACTTTTACTGGAAGTTCATGGCAGCCAGAAACAGAAAACGTGTCCAGCCTCCCAGACTGTCTCCACAGCCCGAGCAGCTGCCCCAGGGGCCAAGGTCAATGGGGAGGACCCGGTCGGGGTTACTGAAGATGCTTGTGCCTGGCGGGGCTTCTCACCCAGCACTACTGACATTCGTGGTCAGAGCAGAACCGGAAAGACACATCACAGCAAACCACCAAGTGCAAGAAACCAATATGCCTGTCTTCCGACAACGGTCTTGCCAACTCATGGGCCTTCTGGAAAACGGGGGAAATGACACCTTCCACGGTGGGGGGCATTCCTGTCACTCTGGCTCAAATGTGACTAAAAGTCATCCGTAAAGCGCCCGATGGCCCAGGCTCTGTTGGTCAGAGCTCCGCGTGCACCCACCTCACGGTGCTCTGCTGCCCACGTGGAGTTCACCACCTCTGCCCAGGGCACCTCGGAGGCTCACACGGCGCGGGGACCAGCGGAAGGACCACCCGTGCCCCCTCCCAGAGCTGCACCCCGCAAGGTGGCATCCCGGGGCCACAGGCAAAGCAGGGGCGACCTGGTCTATTCTGATTGGGCAGAACTGCTCACCCACCTGGCCTGTCCAGGACCTGCAAAGGGACGGAGTGCCCGCCACGAGGATGGAGCGAGGACAGGGCAGCCCTCTCCACTCGGCCCACCCAACAGAACCGGCAGAGCGCCCGGAGGAATCCTGCATAGAGCCACGTGTCCCAGGCTCCACAGGGCCAGCTCCCCACTGCCAACCAGGGGGCTGGTCACCCCGCCTGCCGCTGGCTCCGTCGGATGGAGGCCCTGTGAGCCCACGCCAGCCCTGCAGGCACGCCCCACAAGCAAAGCCAAGGATCGAGGCCCCTCCCGAGTCTCCCGCTGACCGCAGAGGGCATCAGGTGCGGGTGGGCAGCGTCTTGTAGGGGTTCAGGATGCCCTTGGGGTCCAGGAGGGTCTTGAGCTGCTGCATGAGCTGCAGGGCCTCGGGTGGCTTGCTGTAGCCAAGGACATCCTTCTTCTTGAAGCCCAGGCCGTGCTCGGCACTGACGCTGCCCCGCTGCCTGGCCGTCCACTCGTACACGTAGGGCTCCAGGGTGCCCAGCAGCGACGGGCTGAAGGCCTCTGCCGTCACGTTGAGGTGCAGGTTGCCGTCCCCTGGAGGGACGCGCAGGTCAGGCTGGGCCCCCCTTTCCCGAGAGCCCCCAGCCCCGCCCCTGCCCTGCCTAGAGGCCACCCGGGGTAGTGCTGGCCCCACCCGCCTCTGCCCTCACAGCCGGCTTCCAGCCCTTCACGTCACTGGCCACTGACCTGCTGGTGACCATTCCCCTCCTCTTGGGGCTGCAGCTCCCTTGGCTTCACATACGTTTCTCTCCAAGTTCTCCCCAGCCCCGCAACTCCACCCGCACAGCCTACCCCCCAACCCCTCCCCGAGGGCTCCAGACTGAGAGGGACGAACACCCGCCCGACCTGAGAGAGCCCCAGGCTGGACCACCGATGCCACCACAGACCTGGGTCCCCAGTGCCCAGGAGGCCTCGGACCAGGTGACCTGGGGGCCTCTGACCCTGCGACCCCCTTAGACCCCCTCCCTCCGTGCACATTCGTCAGATGCAGGGAGCAAACCAGGGGTCCCTCTCCCACCAAAAGTGGTTCCCACTGATACCCTCAGGGCGAAGGCTCTGAAAACAAGGGTCTTTCCCAAGGGAAACACTGTGGAGAGAGAAGCTTATCTCCACTGACACTCAGATATCCACACCAGCAGCCAGCCTGCATGGGCTTGCAGCACAGTTCACAGGGCCCCGGTGGCCCCAGGGCCATTCCTGGCTGCGGCCGGGACCCAGCCCCACTCCTACCCTCCCCACCTCCTGCACAGGCAAATCACCCCAACTCGGCCTCAAATAATTCCCACAGATACAAGCCTAAGATACATGAGCCCAAAATTGCAAACACACAGAAAAGAAACCACGATGACCAAGACCCGCAAGGACCTGCGACCTGGTGATTTCCAGAAACAGAAAATAAATGTTTCACGTGTTTAAAGAAATGAGAGAGGAAAAAATATAAGACACTGACCAGGGAAAGCTTTTAAATACCCAGGCTGATCTTCTAGAAATGAAAAATACGGTCACTGAAATGTCAACAAGCAAAGAGAGATTAATGAAATGGAAAACAAATCAAGCACACAGAGGATCAGAGCTACAGACAACAGGAAACAGAGACAGACGCGTGGGGACATCGTGAGCCCTCGACTGAAGCTCCAGAAAGAAGGGGCGGGTGGGGAGAGACAATATTTGCAGAGACAACAGGGGAGCAATTTCTAAAAGCCAAGCCCACCAGACCCCAGCAGGGCATGCCGACGCTCACCTAAACCAAGCAGAGTGAAGCCAAGGAACCCCGAGAAAAAGGGAAAGATCTTAAAAGGAACAAAAAGGAAAAAAATGGACTCCTTTCAATGGAACCACACTCGCTGACAGCTAACTTTGCGGCAACAGAAGTCAAGACGGCAGAATGATGTCTTCACTCTGCAGAGAACAGAACTGTCAACAGAGAATTTTGAAATCCATTGGAAAAAAAACCACTGAAGAACAAAATTCATACATTTTCAGGTAAATAAAACCCGAGACATGCTGTCACCTACTTTCCCACACTAGAGGCAATTCTAAAGGCAGGGCTGTGACCCCAGGTCAAAGAAGGACCAGAGGTGTGGGTGAGTCTAGACAAACACTGACCTCGTGGAGTAATAACAACAGCACTGCTGCTATCTGGGGCTAAAAACCATGATGGAACACACTCCAAAACACAGTGTGTGACCAGGAGCAGATGGTAACATCAAAATGACAGGGTCCCAAGGTCCCTGCCCTAAGTACTGATCAGGGCTCTCAGGGAAACAGACCAGGAGGACACCTGCAGATGCACGCAATGTACAGAGTGGGGGGAGGGGGGAGGGAGAGGGCTAGGAGGATGGAGGGACCAAGAGAGGTCAATTTCAAGGAACTGGCCCACGACTGTGGGGACGTGGGAGTCCAGCCTGCAGGGCGGACCAGCAGCTGGAGACCTGGGGACGAGCAGATGCTGCAGCTCGAGTCCAGAGGCTGTGGGGAGAATCCCCGCTCCCTCGGGGGACACCTGTGTCTTCCTCTTCAGGCCTTCGACTGCTTAGATGAGGCCCACCCACATCATGGAGGGTAATCTGCTTTACTCAAAGTCTGCCAATTTAAATGTTAATTTCATCTTTAAAATACCTTCACAGCAACATCTAGATTGGTGTCTGACCAAGCATCTGGGCACCACAGCCCAGCCAGGCTGACACACAAAATGAACCACCACACTGTTTGGGAGGGGGATCATGATCCTGATTAACTTCCAACCCTGGTGAGGTAGGACCGCCCTGATACGGCTACAGTTCTAGGGCTACTGCCAAAAGCATAGATAGGCACAATTCCCTCATCAGTAAATGGAAACAAGTTATATGAGAAAAACACCAACCAAAAGAAGGTAATAAATCAGAGAAAAAGAAATAGAAGAAATGAAAGACAAACAGAAAGCCCAAAGTCAGACAAATCCAGGTCACTGAGTAATTACAGTCTATGTAAATTTACAAAATATGCCACCTCAAAACAGCCTGCTTTGGCATAAGGATTATTTTGAGCTGAAGGCAATTGAAAAGAAACAGGCACAAGAAAAGCTCTCTGCCCTCCGTCCACTTAAAAGCAGAACATGAGTGTGTAAAGGTGTCCCCACATTCCAGCAAGGTCAGGGTACCCACCTGAGACAACTCTGGCCTTGGTCTACACAAGCCTCGCGTCCATTAGCTTCCTTGTGTGTTTATGCACCTTCCCACAATTTGCTGCCTAGAAGTTCTGTCCTCTTTCTTCAACTGTGCCATCTCCAAAGATGTACTGTTCTTTGCTAAGACGCCCTATAAGTCCAAGTTCTAACTGAAACCAAGCAGGACCCTGTGGGGCTCCTGGGCAAGGGAGCCTCTCTGTTCAGCCTCCATGACCTTCCCTGAGCTCCAAAGGGCAGATTCGAACAGCTGCTAATCAGGGAAGGGAGGGGATGCAGAGACGAGGGAGGAGCAGCCAAGAAACAACAGTGCAGCCTTGGGCCAGGGTCCTGGTCCCTCCTCAAGGGACGCACAGAACAATGTATTTGAGCTCTTTACAGAACTAAAACCCCCAACAAATGGAAGATGTCAGCATTCTTCATTCCAGAAAAGACCACCTGAGGCCAGATGAAAGGAGCGCAGGCCCTGCACACACCCTGATCTCATCAGCAACCCCGCCCTTGAACCATGGCTATAAAACTCCTCACCAAATCCTCCCGGGCTGGGACACGCAGTTTTTCAGGGCACAAGCCCGCTGTGTCCTCCTCTGCCTGGCAAAGCAATAAAGCCATTCTTTTCTACTTCACCCAAAACTCTGTCTCCGAGATTCCATTCGGCGCTGGTCACCGAGGCCGAGCTTTCGGCATCAAACTGACAGCCCACATCTCCTATCTTCAGAATTAGCAGAGGCACCAGGAGAAGCAGAGGGGTCTATTGTCACAGTGGGGGCTCCTCTCGGCAGCCGACAGCTGAGCAAGTTCCAGGAAAGGGGCGGCACAGAGTGCACACTTTATCTGGAGGGTCTGCAGGGAGCACACTCCTCTCAGGCACCCACCAAACGGACATGGAAACTGGCTGCACCCTGGGCCAGGGACCACACTTCAACTGAAAGTGAGTTCCACCCAGCTCTCTGCCCACAGCACAGTCAACAAGCCCATGGTCTTTACAAGGGCTAGAAAACCCCCATATGTTTGGAAATTTAAAGACACAATTCTGCCTACCTCATGGGTCAAGGAAGCAATGAAAATGGAAATGAGAAAATATTCAGACCCGAAAGATAATGAAAGTGCCATCAGACAGGGTGGAACCTGGGGCTTCCCTGGTGGCGCAGCGGTTAAGAATCTGCCTGCAAATGCAGGGGACACGGGTTCGAGCCCTGGTCCGAGAAGATCCCACATGCCGCGGATGCAACTAAGCCCGTGAGTCACAACAACTGAAGCCCGCACACCTAGAGCCCATGCTCCGCAACTAGAGAAAGCCTACACGCAGCAACAAAGACCCAACGCAGCCAAAAAATAAAAAATAAAATAAATAAATAAATGTAAAAAAAAAGAAAAGCACTAAAATCATTAACTTCAGTGGTCTGCTTTTCGTGATTAGCAGTAATATTTTTATATTCGACTACAAAAACTCCTCTATATCCTGGTTCCTCTTTTGCCTCTTTGAAGCCGTCCCTTCGAGCTATCTGACAGGTTGCCTCCCAGCCTATGTCCTCAGTATGGTCCCCGAATAAAACTTAACTCACAACTTTTCGGTTGTGCATTTTTCTTCAGTCTACAGAGACAAGAAACAAACCAAATCAGCAGTCAAATTGCCCCCCTCCCCAAAGGCTGGACATGGCACAAAGGAAACAAAGGAATAATATGAACAAGGTAACGCCAATATACTCAAAGGCTTAGAAGAAATGGATTAATGCCCAGAAAAAAAATTACCACAACCAATTCTGAAGAAAAGGAAAGCTAGGAGAGCCCTCTAGTTGTTAAAGAAATTTCTCTGTAGTCAATCCCCCCCCAAAAAAAATACCCACAAAAACCTTCAGGCCCAAATACCCTCATTTACAAGTTCTACCAAACATTCAGGGAGAAGGTAAATCCAACCCGACAGACTCTGCCAGAGACGACCCCCAAATCGTTTTAGGACTTTGAGACCAACATCCAGCCTGGACAGAAGAAGGAAGCCTTACAGGACAGGATGGAGAAAGCCCTACATGGGATAAGTAAACGGGATCAAACAAGACACAAAAAGGATCAAGGCCACGCTGGGCTTATCCTGGGACACAGGTCCACTTGCCCTCAGAGGTCTGGAGTGATGAGCCTTGTTGGCTGGTCAAAGGAAAACCAGCACTGGGCACCTGGGTAGACCCAGAAAAAGCATTCGACAAGTGCAACGTTCCGCCTCAGTTCCTGAAAGTGGAATCCCTCCACCCAAGCATTCAGAGCGACGCTGGGCCAGGGCCAGCCCTCCACCGTGTGCCCCTCACCGCACCTCTTCAAACCCTCACAATCCCAGGAGGCACTGCTGAATCCCACCCTGAAGATGTGGATGGAGGTCCCAGCGGGGCCCGCCCCAGCACACCTGTCCTGTGGACGGGGCTCTGAGATGCCCAGTTCCAAAGGCTGCCAAGAATGAAGGGGAATGAAACAGTTCCTTTCATTTTGCGTGACTTTTCTGCAAAAAATAATTATCTGAACTGCTTTTAAGATCCTTCCATCTGAGGAGGGAGGGGTGAGGCCCCTTCATCAAACCCCAAGACCCCCGCGTTCAGGGCCCACCTCCCACTGCCCCAGCCAAGCCCGGACCCTGCACTCCGCCTCCAAGACGGCCCCAGAGACCACGTGGCGAGGACGCGGGTCCTTCCCCCTCGGCCCCAGGTCTCCACCCGCACCGCGGGCTGCGCTCACCCAGGTGGCCGTAGCCCACCACGTGCTTGGCGTGCAGGCCGAGGCGGGCCCGCAGGTCGCTCACGAGGTCGTAGAGCCTATCCAGGGGCAGCGAGAGGTCGTACTTGTACACGTAGCCGTCCCGGCTCAGGGCCTCAGTGATCCTCTCCCTCAGGGCCCACAGCATCTGGAAGTGAGGGGACGGGCATGGTCACCTGCAGCGGGCGGGCAGGGCAGCGATGCTGCATTGCTGCGGGGTGACCACAGGGTCGCGAGGCGAGGAAACCCTCCAGGTGACAGAAACGTTCTGCGTCGTGACAGGTGTGTGGCTTCTGTCCCAGAGTCCACATGGGACAAGGTCCCTGAATGAGGCCACAGGCTGGCCCCCGGGACCCAGGGCCCCTCTCAGGACAATCAGAACAGATCCTGTGACCCCCATGACGGGGCCCCAAGCGAGGGCGGGGGCAGGGCAGGCGCGGAGGACCATGGCAGATGGGGGACATCCCGGGCCTGGGCTGGGGGACACGGGGAGGGACTGAGGGAGCAGAGAGGCAGGGCGGCCTCATCATGATCACGCTGTCCTTCGCGAGAACGCCTTCCCTGTCGCGTCAGAGAACAGAGGGCCTGGGAACGCCCGTCCCACCTGGGCCTCATCCCTGCCTCGCCCTCCACCCCCCACTCCCCATTTCAGGAAACCTCCCGGCAAACCAACTTCCTCGGCAAGGCAAAAACTCCTTTCTCTTGCTTTTTCAACATACCCCCAGTGCAATGATCACCCCTGAAAAAATAACAATAATTCCTCACCACCACGGAATATCCAGTCAGCGTCCGGATCTCCCCAGCTCTCTCACAGACTTTTACAGCAGAGGGTTGCTCAGCACCCGCCTCCTGCACACTGACCATCAGCAGCCCCTCTGGCCTGACGCCCCTCACACACCCAGAAGTCTAACCACATCCCTGCACGGCCGGCCTGAGCCGGCCGGTCCTGCCCGTCCCCTGTGCCCATAGGCTCCTCGAGCCCCACTCACGTCCATCATGTCCTGGTGCAGCCACAAGCCCTGCTGCCCCCTTGTCTGCCCACCCTCTCTCACTGCGCTCCAATCCCACCCTCTCCAGAAAGTTCTGTCTGGAACACAGCAGGCACCAGCCCCTCAGGGCCTTTGTGCACCTGCACAGGTAACTCACTCCCCACCCCGCATCCATCTGTGCTCAAATGCCCCTTCAGGGACGTGCTCCTGACCCCTCACCCACCCAGGAAGGGTGCTGGCCCAGCCCCCTCCTGTGTCACCCAGCTGGGCCCCTGGCACCGACGTTTGAGAACGGGGCTGTGGAGCCAGCAGCCCAGACAGGGCAGGACCAGAGCGGGCACCGAGGCAGGTGGCACCACCCCCCAGGGATGGGGCACCCAGCCCAGACAGATGGCCCAGCTGCAGACACCTGCTCACGCTCAGCCACAACCCGCAATCCAACTTCAGGCATCATGGGAAGGACGAGGGCCGCAGCCCTCACACACCTTGATCCTCCTCTGATCGGTGGCCAGGGTCCCGTCGGTCACCAGCCCCGAGCCCAGCACCTGCTCCAGGAAGCCGCTCAGCTTCTCCGCATCGTGCCCCGCCCCGGAGCCCGAGGTCTCGATGAGGACGTAGAACGGGCTTTCTGGAGGGGCAGAGGGAAAGCGGAGGGGAAGGCGGTCGGCCGAGCCAGGACAGGTCCAGGCCAGCCGCAGCTCTAGTACCCCTGACGGCACTCATGTTGCCCGCAGAGCAGCCACTGGCTACTCGGGCTGAATTTCAGACAGTTTAAAAAGAGGTCTTTCACTGTAAGAGAAGCCAGGCCCCCTGGAGACAGCACAAAGCTGTACTTTGGGTGCCTGGATGGGGCGGGGGCGCCCCAGGGACCCCTCTTACCAAACTGTGGGCTAAAGGGGAGGCCCAGCGCTTTGCAGTGGCCGATAACACCCCAGGGGCCCTCCAACCATCCAGGGACCTTCTGTGCCTCCAGGGACCCTTCACTCCGCGCCCCCAGGGACCCTCCGTCTTTCCAACGGCCATACATGTCTTATCTCTCTACCCTGGACAGGTGGTTTCCTATTTTATACAAAAACAAATACCTCAGTAAAAACTTAAAGCATAAAGTTCTTTCCACACTTATGACTATTATGGACTGAACTGTGTAACCGCCCACCCCAAATTCCCATGGTGAAGCCCTAATCCATCCCTTATGCAACTGTATTTGGAAATTAGGCCTTTAGGGAGGTAATGCAGGTTAAATGAGGTCCTAAGAGTGGGGCCCTGATCTTTCAGGGCTGGTGCCCTCATGGGAAGAGGAAGAGACTCCAGAGGTCTCTCCCACACACACACAGAAGACGCCCCATGAGGACCTTCACCAGAACCCAACCCCGATGGAACCCTGGTCTTGGACTTGCAGCCTCCAGAACTGGGGGAAATAAATTTCGTTTTTTTAAGGCTGTAGTGTTCTGTTATGGCAGCCTGGGGTAACACAACGATCATTTCTTCCGGGTCGATTCCAGAAGTGAAAATACCAAGGTGTATAGCTGCATGGACTTAGCTTTACACAGAGCGTGGACTAAAGACCTGGGCGTGACGAGCTCACTGGCTAAATCAGAACGAGCTGGCTGAGCTCCGAGGGCCAGCACTTCACGGGATGACACCTCTGCAGGAGCCGGGAGGGCGTCCCTGACTGTGCATCTGGCTGTTCCAAAGACCCCAGGGCTACGGCACGACCGACAGCATCTGACTGAACTCCGGGGGCGTACGTAAAACGAATTTCAGGGAGAATTCTGCTCTCAACAACTACGGGGACGCCGGAACCATGGCGACGCTCCCTGCCATCTCCTACTTCACAGACAGGACGGAGGCTCCGATCAGCCCACACATCAAACGGCACAATACGGGTGGTGGGCGCTGCCAGCGAGCGGGGACAGTACCTTGCACAGGGCAGGCAAGATGGAGGTGGAGCCCGACCAGCTTCATGCACTCGGCATCCATGAACTCGAATGCGGACAGGATCTCGCCCAGCATGCCCCTGCAGGTGCAGAAGGTCTGCAAAACCTCAGCAAAGCCAGGACAGCCTGCAACAGACATGGAAAAAGACAGGCGAGCTGGTCATGCGGAGGCAGGGCCTCACCTACGGGCCCACCTGAGCCCCCTTTCAAGCAGCAAGACCGACCCGTCTCCTGGCAACGGCGCTGCTGAGCTGGGCAGCCTCGCAGAGCGGGACAAGCCACCCGGGTCAGCCACCACGTCGTAGGTCACAGGCATCGAAGAGGAAGAGAAAAGGCTGCCTGAGAGCCCCGACGCTCAGGAAGCCACTTGGAAAGTCCACAAACACAGGGCCAGCAATGGGCCGCCCTGGAAAACGGCTTAGCTGTGTGTCTCTGACAACACCCAGGGCCCAGCAAGTCGTTCAAGGCACATTTACTGACCCCCAAGCTCTCCGTGGTGTCCCGGTGCCTGGAGCTGACCACCAAGCGGCCCAAGGCAGAGAGGGGATGTGGATATGTCAGCAGGCGGGGAGGGGTGGGCACACCTGGCCTTTCTGGGCAGGGATGGGAAGGCACTGAGAGGTCGTTTGGAGGTCAGGGAGGAGGGTCTGGAGAGAAGATCCCGCGAGTGAAGCTCAGGGGCTGAGGCCCAAGGAACACGTGCAGGCCTCCCAGCTAGATGCAGGGCTGGACATGGCGGGTTTGGTGATATATGAACCCCAGCCGCAGGGAGTATTAGTGAACTGGAAACAGATCAGAAGAAACCTTCCAGAACGCATCACAGAGTGAGACAGGATGGAAACTCGGGTGCAGGTAAGACACAGGGAGGGTGGACAGATTGATAGGCTCCATCGTGCGTCTAATGGTAGTCCTGAGAGGGGAGCAAAATGGGGGCAACCGCTGACGGGGGGGGTGGCAGGAAACTTATGCAAGTGGGAGAACCAAGCCATGGGTTTAAGAAGTTCAGGAAACCCAGAGAGAAAAAGAAACGTACTCTCACACACAACACACCGAGACCCGTAAAACGCCAAAGGTAAAGAGAAAATCTTTAAATTGGCCAAAGAACAAGAGGGAGAGTCCCTCAGAGCAGCAGCAGCAGAGGACGGCTGGCTGACGTCACCAACAGCCACGGAGCCACGCAGAGTGCCACCCTCAATAGGACGAAAGGGCACAGATGCCAGCCTGTGCTCGCGAGAGTGTCTTCCAAGAATGGGGTGAAATGGAGATGGTTTTGGACAGACTCAAAGCAAGAACTCAGCAGCAGGCATCCACGACAGGAAATGACGGAGGACGTATTCACAAGGCACGTGGCCTCTGGAGGAAGGCCTGACGCAGGGGACGAAGAAAATGGCACGTGTGCAAAATAACAGTAAGGACCACCAGAGATCAGAGACTGACGGACTCAAGACAAGAACCCGTGCGTGGTGGGAGCCACTGGGGGCCCTGGACCCCACCGCCGGGCAAGGTGCGGGGACCTCCCAGAGACGGGCCTCTGGACCAGCAGAGGAGCGGAGGCCGCAGTTAAGCTAACGCAGCTGAACGACGGCTGGAGAGGAGATGCAAACAGGTGGTGGAGGGACCGGAACAAAGCAGACGTGAGCCCGTTTTTCAAGCCTGCTCTGAAGGGGAGCAGAGAACGTGAACGGCCGGCGAGGGAAATGTCCCAACGCGTTCGCAGAGACAGGTGGTCCAAGACAGGGGAGGCGAGTGGCTGGCTTACAGAGGGGACGAATTACTGCCCCCCGACCCTGTGATGAACACACTCATGCCCTTGATCTTGCGCCAAACCACGTCATTTCCCTGTGAATCTTACTGCATAAGCTGCCTAAATAACAAATGCTGGGTGGATGAAACATGAGAAGCCCCAGTTTTGTTACAGAATAGAGGGTGTGCTCTGCCCAAACCCCACTGCAGACACCAACAAGGCCAGGTCCCAGACCCTTTGGAAACAGCGAGAAGCCCGGAGAAACAGGAGGGACCGCACACGGCAGCTCAGCCTGAGAACCCGCTCGAGGGGCAGCCGGAGGGCACCTACCGAGGAAAGCCACATTCACAGCGCTGGGCTTGGGCGGACACAAGATGGACACGGCGGTGATGACCCCCAGGGTGCCCTCCGACCCGATGAAGAGCTGCTTCAGGTCATAGCCCGTGTTGTCCTTCCGCAGGGACGTGAGGCAGTTAAGGATGGTGCCATCGGCCAGCACCTGGGAGGGAGCAGAGACGGGCGCACCTGCGTCAGCCCACGGCCCCAGCAGACGCCCTGGGGAGGCCGACCCAGCCCAGGGCACCCTGAGAAAGCTGAGCCAGTCATCAGTCCCCCGCCCCACTTTGGTCCAGGAACAGAGGGGTCCCTAGGGTGGCACCAGGCCTGAAGTCACCCCAACAGGCTGAAAGAGGGGCTTCTCTTCCCCGGATGCAGTGACGATCCCCCACTATGACCACGATCAGGAAGCTCAGGGCCCAGTTCTCGAGGGAAGCTGGCCCAAAGCAGGGCGCACCCGGGGTGGAGGAGGGCAGAGAATGGCAGTGCATCAGGCCCCCCACCCCGCACTCCTCATCCACAGGCCCCTGAGCATGCTCTGTAAGCCCATCCTGAGTCTTGCTTGGTTCATTTAGTCAGAAGCTTAGTGAAAGAGCTTGTGAAAATGAGAAAGTGAGTTACAATAAAAAATAACCTGCATCCAGAGGACAAAGCTACAGGAACCTCGTGATTTAGCAGATGGAAGTCGTTCCCTCCTTGGGTAAACAGAGGGCCCTTGCTTTAGAAAGCCCCGAGGTGTGCTTCGCAGACTCAACAGCCCTAGGGGTGGTGACAGTGGCGCCACGGGGCTCCTCTAAGCACGAGCCACCAGGAGGCTGGGGGGCAGAATGCTGCTGGTCCGGGAAGCTGCTCCAGCTTCCCACGGCAGCTCCTCACAGGGACAGGAGGGCAGCGGACACGCCATCACCTCGTGGGAAGCCAGAAAGCGGGGTGCTACGTGTAACCCCCAAGGCCCTGGTGGGATCGAGAGGAGACCAGGGCTGGTACAGTGGGAACCTGGATCTCCAGGCTGGGACGAGGCCCCATCCCCGAGGTGGCCTCATGCACCTGCGCCACCCGGGGCCCAAGAGGGCAGCCCCCATGCTGGGCCTGCACCACCCCAGGTGTCTGCAGGGAGCAAGGGTGGACCTGACAGGGGGTCTCACCCAGAGACCTTGCAAGCTGACCACTGGGTAAGTCAGCCACCCTGGGACCGACCTGGGGACCAGAGCGAGCCCGGCCAGGTGTCCCTGGAAGCAGGGCCAGCGCTGAACCACGACAGGGTCCCCAGCTCACCACTTCCAGGCCCAGGACCGTCCCTCGCAGCGAGCCGTAGCGCAGGAACCGCAGGCCGCCCGCGTTGGTCGCCACGTTCCCCCCGATGTGGCAGCTGCCCTTTGCCCCGAGGTCCAGCGGCACGACAAAGCCCCGCTCCTCCACGTACCGGCTCAGCTCCTCCAGGACACAGCCCGCCTGGCAGACCAGGACCCCTGCCAAGCAACCAGAGCGCCCGAGGGGACTCTCAGCTCAGGACCAGCCGGACCACGCAGGGGGGCCCTGCAGGCGAAAACCCCCAGAAGGGGCGTCCACCCGGAACCCGGGCGAGGAGGAAAAGGGGCATGTCCCCCATCCCTCCCCAGGAGATGCCTTCATGAGAAAAGAAAAAAAAACAGTGAGGCAAAATGGAGGAAAAAAACCTCACATACACCACACACACCCACCCCCACACGCTTATGCAAGGGAGCCGTAAACGGAGGGCTGCTACAAGGCTGTGGCCCTCAACTGTGGGGGTGATTCTGCCCCTGGGGACACATGACAATTCTGGAGGCGATCTGGGTTGGAGGTGCTGCTGGCATCGAGTGGGTGGAGGCCAGCATGCTGCTCGACACCACCCAGTGTCCAGGTACCCCTGCCACACAGCACGATCCACCCATATGTCCTGCCCGAGAGGCACCAACTTGCCGTTGCTGAGCCCCAAGCTTCATGAGCACGGAGCCCCTTAGATGCCTTGCACGCCCTGGGAAGGGCCGGCACGGCCAGGAAATGTCAATCTGAAGGGGCCGCAGAAACAGGCCAAGCCCAAGGGGTGAGTCACCCCAGTAACCAACTGAATAACAACCCCCTGCAGACGCACCCGGGGGCCCGGCTCGGGTGGAGTGGTGGTGGCCTCTGGGCCCTCCCCGGGCCCGGGTCCCCCACGGCCCAGCCCCGCAGCTCAGAGGGAAGGTCCTGACAGGCAGCTGGCCTTACCGGACACGTTGTGGAAGCTGACGATCTGGTTCATGAGGGCAGTGGACACGATGATCTCATCAAAGACGGGGGTACTGCCCCCCACCATGCCCGTGTTGCCCCCCTGTGGGCTCACAGCCAGGTTCCTCTCGTGACAGTACCTGGGACACGCACAGGACCAGCATCAGGGCCCCTTTCCCACACCGCCAGCCCAGGGGGACACTCTTGGGGCCGTGAGACCCCAAGGCCCTCCTGCCGCAGCCTCGAGGGGGAGCCTCCTCGGCCCCCACGCACAATGGGAGTCTGAGAGGACAAACGTCCATCACACAGCCACCCGGGGAGCTGGCGGCCGGCATCTTCCCAGATCACGGCTGAGGCCCCAGCTGCCCTGAGACGCCACTCCTCCAAGTACAGAAAGTCCGAGCAACAGCTGCAGCCCTCCCTGTTCACCTAAAGAACCGCAGCCCCCAGGCCCTCGGGGCTCCCTCCCACCGCCACACCCCACGTCTCCTCTCCCCTTTAACCTTGGCTGCATGCCCCTCCCTCGCCCACCGCCCTCCAGACCTATGTCAGACTCATCAGTAGCACCTCATCCCCAACCGGGCTCCCACTGCGCAAAGACCTGAAGCGACAAGCGCCCCAATGGGCCAGGATTTGGGCAGCAGGGCACCTGCCCCGAGAGGCAGGCTGCTCACATGCGTCAAAAAAGCCGCCTGCCGTGCGGTCAGCCTCCAGCCGTGGCTCTGACTGCGAAGGCCGGGGCGCCCGCCCACCTGCCAGCTATTCTGAAGCACTGGACACACCTCAACGTGCCACTGTGGGGACAAAGCACTCACAGGGCACACACCTTCCATGCAATGAAAGTGGCGTGGAAGAATAATTAGCAACAAGAAACAGGCACGGATATTGCCAACGGAAGGGAAAAAAGACTCTGACACTGTAGATACAATGTGGTAACATTTAAAAACCCTCACCCGCGCAAGAAAGATGCTGAGCTAACACACCAAAATGTCATCGGTGGTTTTCATTGGAGGGGAAATTACTGGTTGCTTTTGCATTTTTTTTCTTTATGGTTTTGTACGTTTTCCAATTTTTCTATAATAAACATGAGAGTGTATTGATATAAAACATCAAAGAACACATTTCTCAAGAAAAGGTCCGTCTCCTTCCCTGCCCAGCCCTTCGAGTCTGCAGCCGCTCCCCACCCGAGGCCCACCTGGTACCCCAAGGGTCCAAGATTCCGGGCTCAGCCCTGCTCAGGCTGGCACTGCTCACGCCACCTCCCCGGCCCCGGTCACTGCCCACTTCACGGGGTCTGCCCGTTCTGTGTCCTGTGCCTGTGAGGAAACCACGGGTGAGCAACGCAGGAGAGAGAGTGGGCAGGGCGTGTACCTGAGGATGTGCGCCACCTCCTGGGACGTCCGGGGCCTCAGCAGCACCTTGCTGGAGCCTGCGAGACAGAAGCCGCATGGTCACCCCGCGGCGGGGGCGCGTCCCACCTCCTGGCGGAGCTGGCCCACAAACCTCAAGGACCAAAACCCGATGGCAGGAGCGGCCCGTCTCTAGCTGGAGGAGGCGGAGGGCCAGTGGGTGGTGGCCTGTGGTCCTGAACTGGGCCCTGGGAAGCA
This sequence comes from Hyperoodon ampullatus, assembly GCF_949752795.1. Lineage (NCBI taxonomy): Eukaryota > Metazoa > Chordata > Mammalia > Artiodactyla > Ziphiidae > Hyperoodon > Hyperoodon ampullatus. The sequence goes on from NC_136921.1 coordinate 432,494, forward strand.
GGGTGGCAGGGCCCCAGGGTAGGGGCGTCTGCCCGCCTTCCCCACTGAAAGTTACTGGGTTTCCCTTGTAATTAATATGTGTCTCTTGCAGAGACGCTTGAGGCTACGTCAATACCCTGTCGCCCCGCAAACGGTCGCCCGTGAACTTCAGCGTCTGCTGATCATCCTTACCTGAATCTGTTCTCAGGACAGGTACCAGGGGTGATGTTTCTAAATCCATCCGTCCGCCCGCACTCGAGTCAACCTTCTGCTGTAAGAAGGGGCCTCCCCTTCCCTCTCATGTATTTGTGTCCTTGGCTATTTAATCACAGCAGTGAGGGCTCATGGGTTCTTAGGTTGTTCATTGGTTACAATTCTTTGCTGTCACGATTTATTTGATGTCCAGCGTGGCCTTGTCTGTTGGCATTGCTGACCACTGCCTCCAAGACAACAAGTCTCTTTCCACCCTTTCTATTTTGTGGGAAGTATCAGTACTTTAAGTGGCTAAGAGGCTGCAGGAGGACAGCGCGGGTCGTCTAGCAGGTGCTCCTGCTGGCCAGCGATTTCATGGAGCTCTGAGACTGGGCTGTAGCTGCTACCTTACCCTTTTTTATTCTGAAAGCCATTTCTCACTTGCTTTTCATCAAATGAACCGTGTCTGCCCAGGCAGCTGGCTGTTTGGCATCCAGATCCTTTAGGACAGCACAGTCCAGGGACCCTGGTCACCCCCGAGGCTCCTGTCGGTTTCACTCACACACTGTTTCTCAGCAACACCTGAGCGCCCACCCTATGTGCCCTGTGATGGGCACAGAGAATAAAAACAGAGGAGTTCTCCCGCCCCTGGGAAGTTTACTTTCTCATAGGGGAAAGGATAAGAAAACAGTCCAATGTGTTAATAAGGGGAGCCTACAAAGAGAACGGAGCACAGAGCAGAGAATCATCGGAGGCAACTCGGGGGAACCGCCCAGGACTGGAGGGAAGGAGCATCCAGCCCGGACAGGCCGGGATGCGCAGGCCAGCGAGGGGACAGGCGGAAAGGCCGGCTGCACAGGCTCCGGACACCACCCCACTGCGGCCTTCCTCCCTCTCAGCACCCTCACAGTGATCTGGGGGCTGTCCCTGCAGGGGGACCGCCCTGGATCCAGGCTCGCTCAGCACCCCGCCCACCACCTGCCAGCAGCATCCCAGCGTTTCCAGGTGCCTCACTCCCAGGAGGCCATCCACTCTCCTTGCCTCCTGAGCGCCCCGTGCCCTGGCGCAGCTGCTCCGGCACTCCTGCCTCTTGTCTCTGCTTCCCGTGCAGCCCTAGGGCACTGACCCCTCTCCCTCCCTCAGGACACCTCGGGGCTTGGGGTGTCAGAGGCACCCTCCTCCCCTGGGGCCTCATCCAGGCACCGTCCTCACGCACATGAACCTGGTGGCGCCCCCGGTTCTCGGTCTCCCAGCTGAGTCCCGGGGATGTCAGTGCCCACCGACCTCAGGGTCAGCACAGCATGCCTGGTTGCCGCCCCTTGTGTACGTCGTACATCGGGGCTGCTTGCACACGACAGGGCAGAGCTGAGGCCCAGGACCTCCTGCCCACCCTCTGCAGGAGCCTGCTGGCCGGGCCATGGAGACCGTCAACAGCAGGACTCAGACCTGGCCTCCTGGCGTCCAGTGGCCCGCAGAACAAGCTGCCCCCCGCCCCAGCATCTGCACCACCCACGGGACTGTGGCCCCCTGACGCTTCCTCGAGGACGTTCCTCCTGTCCCTGTGTCGTCACGTTTCCCTCTCCACCTGGTCATCCCCGATGATACCACAAACCTGCCGAGACGGCCCTGTCATCCTAGAACTAAAGACGGAAAGTCCCTTCGCTTGACCCCCGAGCCCTGCAAACCCCACCCACTTCTCTGCCCCTCTTGGCCCCTCACACCCCAGGACCGGCTCCAGGGGCGCATGCATCCCCTTCACGCCACGGAGAACCTCGCACGTGTCCCCAGTGATGCCCACGTGGCCCGTCTCAGCCTGTCCCTGCGGCTGCACCTGGCCCCACGACCCCACCTCCCTGCCCTTCTTCCCCCGGCCCCTCGCCCCTCCACTGAGCACAGCGGTCATCAGCCTCCTCGGAAGGCTGGTGTTGCCCCGCCCTAGACCTGACTAGCTTGCTCCACGGCCCGACAGGCCCCCCCGAGTGGCCATGTGAACGTGTCCAAACCCAAACTCCTGGTTCTCCCTGCACAGATCCACCCTTCCGGTCACTTTCCTCATCAACTCAGCAGACGGGTCCAGTTTTTGCTACTGTTCAGGCCAAACGTCCCTGCGTGCCTGCCGTCTTTCCCTCACACCCTCGTCCAGCCGTCAGCCAACCTCCCATCCAAACGGCCAACCGTTACTCAACGGCCAGCCCCCCGCCCAGGCACCCGGCCCCTCGCACACCCACTGCAGCCGGTCACAGCGCAGGCCCCCTCCGCCGTGGCCCTACGGCCGCACTCCCCATCAGCTCGCAGGAGAGGTCAGGACGCACGGGGCCCTCGAGGCCTCGCTGACCCGCCCCTCCCCGACCTCCCCGCCTCCATCCACTCTGGCTGCTCATGCGGTCTCAGGTCTCATGACTCCTCCAAGGAGCCCAGTGCAGCCCTGCTCTGAGGCTTGGCTGGCTGTTCCTGCTCTAGGAACGCCCTTCCAGAGGCTTTCCCAGGTCAGAGGAAACGGCCTGTGCTGGGGGGGCCTCCGGGGCACTCACGGCCACGTGGAGTGCAGCCCAACCCCTGCTCCTGCTGTCACCCCCAGGTCAGCCTCCTGTCCATCTGCACGTCCAGGGCCCCAGCCTTTCACTCGGTGCAGGTGCAAAGTTTGTGGGGTTCACCCACAAGCAAGTGGTCTAAGTTTTGAAGGAAGAAATATTCAATAAGCTTCCATTTCAAATAAAATCTCACTTTTTAAGAAAAATTAAAAGACCCTAATCAGCTTTTGCTAGCTTACATTTCCTACGTAACTCTGAGATTAAAATGATCAAAAATTTAGACAGGCTTTCCCTCCAAAAGAAAGCCATATAAAGGGGTATTTCGACAAAAATTCACCAAGTTCCCCAACAGGCTCCCACTGAGCAGCCGCTGGGCCCTGAGCCCTTGGACTCAAGAGCTGAGCAGGCTCAGCGCAGCCCCCCAAACTCAGGGAGACAGGAAGCCCGGAGGGGTCCTCCACACAGGCACGCAGGGCAGGCTGCCCGCTGCCCGGACCCCAGGAGGGTGGCTGACAGGGAGGAGGGCCCCCAGGAGACTGCAGCCCCCGCCCGCTTGGGGCACCCCAGAGCAGGAGCACGCGGGCCTCGGGGACGATGGGGCGCCCTGCGTGGGGCTGGGCACTGAGGTCTGTCCGCCCAGACAGGAGCACCAAGGCGGGACCACGACTGGCCTGGCTGAGCCGGGGTGGGCATCACCCTCTCTGGCCTCCAGGATCACCGCCTGTTGGGCGGGGCCTCTCAGCGGGGCAGTGCCGCCCCTGTGGGCAGGGCGGGGCTGGACGCCCTTCCACTCCAGGGCGCCCCAGCAGAGAAGTGGAGCCGAAGGCTGTCCAATGTCTCGGGCCTCCCACAGGGACAGGGCCGCCCGTTACCTGCGCCTCCGCCCCAGTTCCACTCGCTCAAGACTCTGCACTGTGGTTTGGAGGTTTTCCCGCCGGCAGCACAGCCCTCAGGGTGTCCGAGTCAACAGCACAGCATACCCTCCACTACTCTTTTTCAGTCCCGAGTGCGCTGGATCCAGGCCCAGCCTGAGGACCTGGCTGCCCAGCGTGTCCTGGAATTACAGGTTTAAATATGTCCCCATGTTGTAAATTGCTTGTCTTCTAGCTCTCCTTAATATTGTAGCAAGAACATCACGTTGGTTTCCGTAACTAAGGAAGTAGGTCACTTTATCTCTGAAATCATTTCAATAGAGAACACAGGGTATTAGGAAATCTCTGTTATCAAGAGGGTGTGCTGGGTCCAGGAGGAGAACCGCTGGTACAGTGGAGGAGAGGAAGCTGCACTGGGGAGAACAGGCCTCCCAGAAGATGCGTCCACCTCCCACCCCTCAGAACCCGCGAATGTGACTGTATTTGGATAAAGCGTCTTTACAGGTGTAATTAAGTTAAGGATCTTTGAGATGAGATCATCCTGATTAGGGTGGGACCTCAATCCAAGGACAGGCATCCTCACAGGAGAACGGAGACGGGACACAGGGGAGAGGCCATGTGAGGACAGAGGGAGAGACTGGAGTGATGCTGTCACAAGCCGAGGTCACCTGGAGCCCCCGAGAGCTGGAAGAGGCAGGAAGGGCCCTCCCCTGGAGGGAGCCCTGCCCACGCCTGGATCTCAGACTCTGGCCTTGAGAACGGAGAGGATAAATGCGTCGTTTTGAGCCTGGTATGTGGTTCTTTGTTACACAGGTGGCCCCGGGAGACTAATGCAGGTGCTGAGAGGAAGTGAGCAGTAGTTAACACACACACCCACCTCGGAGCAGCTGGGAGGGGGCGGGGCGAGGCGCTGTTTCATCTTTTAATGTGTAGATGTCGTGCATAAGAAAAGCGTTATGTGACGCCACCCAGAGCTCCTACCGGCCTCACCTCATCTCATGCTGTTTCTCAAGCCCACCCGTCCCGTCAAGCGTGAAGCATGAACAGGCCCTTACTCACCTCGGACCGTCCTCAGCCAGTCCACATTGGGAGCCTCCAGCTCCTCTGGGTCTGTGATGACCCTGCCAGGGACGATGCGCTCCAGGGCGGCCAGGTCGTCCTCAGACACCACGGAGAAGGGCAGCCGCCGCACGGAGTAGCGCTCCCGCGTCAGCGCCACCTCGGGAGCACAGGAGAATGCCGAGGAGCTGCCTCTTCGAACGAGGGGGCTGGTGCCCGTGGCCCCCCAAGGGCCGCCCGGCCCAGGGATCCTGGACGCCCCTGCCCATGTCTTCTGCTGTGCGGAGACTCCCTGAGCGCAGGCCGCCCGCCACCAGAAGAGCCACGCAGGCCACCTGGGCGCCAGACGGGACATCATCGCTCCTGCCCTGAAAAGCAAGTGACTGGACCTGGAACTCTGGAATACTACGGAGCAACGGAAAGGGAAGCACCTGCTGGGGAGAGACCTCGGCAGGGCCCAGGCCCAGGAAAGGTCCAGAAACAGACAACAGTTTCCACGGTGGTGGTGGCGGAGTGAGATTGGACCACCCGGGAGATGTGGGCTGGGGGGGACAAGGGACACGAGGCCTTCACCCTGACCCAGTGTGGAGTCACCTACTGACAAGTCACTGAGATGTACACCCTTGGCTGAGGCCACCCCTGGGTGTCAGCTTTTAACACCTGCAACAACCGTATCTCCCTTTCACTCCCCCTTCCTTCAGAACAAACCAGGAGTTAAGGTGCTAAAAGGAAAGGGACAGATACCACTGAATCGTACACTTAAAAATGGTTAATATGATAAATCTTACGTTTCGTGGATATGTTACAAGTTTAAAAACCACGGAATCAAAGAAAGTGGGGGCGGGGGGAAGCTCCTCTGGCTGCCCACGGTGGGAGAGCCGGGATTCGCACAAACGCCACGCAGCCCTGCAGCCCCCCGGGGAGGGGGGAGGGGTGGAGCACCCGTTTTCTGGATACTTCCATCTCACCTGGTGCTCAGACAGCCTGAGTCGGCACCGGGGGCAGCGTTCTCGCGTGGGTTCACACCCGCTGCGTGACCCTGAGAAAACGAACGAGCCTCTCTGTGCCTTGGTGCAGCATGTGCCTCACCGGTGGGGATGAGGATTAAATGAACCACGGACGGTGACCCTCACCGTTAAGAGTGTACGCAGTACAGGTGGGCGAGCTCAGAAAAGGAACTCGCTGGGACCCCCGACCGGGACCAGGAGCTTGGGGCCACGGCCGTCGGGCCAGCCCACAGGTGACCACCAGGGGCCAGGAGGGGCCGCCCCGGCTGGGAAGCAGCGGCTAATCGCGGTGGCCCCGGCGCACCCGGGGGCGCTGAGTCACCCCGGATCTTCCGGAGGGCCCGGAGCGCGCGGCCTGCGCGATCACATGACGGGACCAGCCCGGGCGGTCGGGCCCAAGGACCCCGCGGGCGCCCGCCGCGCCGCGATTGCGCGCGCCCGCCGCCCCGGACCCGCGCCCCGCAGCCCCGCAGCCCCTCAGCCCGGACCCCGGGCGGCCGCGCGCACGCACTCACGTCCGCGTCCCCGCCGCAGGCCTCGCGCCGCCACAGCCAGAGTGGGCCGGACGGGCGGCACTGCGCCTGCGCCGGAGGCCTCCCGCCCCGCCCCCGTCCCCGGGCCCCGCCCCTGATGCCTCCAGCCCCCTGCACCCTGGTGCGCGGCTTGATCCAGCTTCCACGTGGGGGCAGCTGGCCTTGACCCGCGTTGGCACCGGCTAGCGGGGGTCCCAGCGCACCCTCCCACCCCTTCCACGAGGACTGGCCCCGGGTGAGAGCGTAACTGCTCACTCCTTCGTCCTACGGGCGGTCCCCAGGGGACTCTGGCTCACCCACCTCCTCTGCCCCAGGGTCGCCCTGGCCCCCACTCTGGCAGAAGGGCAGACATCTCTGCAGGTCAGGTACGAACTGCAGGCAGGACGAACCCGAGGAGCTCCAGAAGCTGCCTGCCCAAGCATTCTTTAGTGAGGGGGCCTCAGAGGAGCTGGGCTCGGGAGGTGACCCGGCTGCAGGAAGGCCTGAACCACACCAGGAGGGAAGAAGCCTCTCCGGCCTGCTGCCTCCTCCGGCCCCTCCAGGTTTGCACCTGCCCGGTGCTGGGCTGCCGTCTGCAGCTCCAGTGCACCCACCCAAGGGGGACAAAGGGAGGGGGGAAGCTTCCGGCCTGATGGATGTTCCTCACCCCAGCAGCACGGGTGCCAGTTCCCAGCCACATCACGTTCCCTCAGGGGTGCCCCAGTTCCATTGGGGCACCCCTTCCCGGGGCTCCTGAGGCCCAGGGCCACCCACTCTCCAGGTGGCCGTTCGGCCGGCCCTCCTCGGAGCTCTGAATCCTAATCAGCGCCCCTCCTCCAAGCAGCCAAATCCAGACTCCAACTTCCTCCCCCTACCCTGCCCCCGCCCCTCGGCGACTTAGGGATGGCAGCTTCTTCCTCCAATTACTGTTACCTCAGTGCTCCCTTTTTGCTTTTTCAGCCCTGGAATACCCTCAATTAAATTGTTACAAAAACTGACAGGGGTTTCTACTTTGCTGGCTAACACAGTCCTTAGTACCCAGAGTAGAGTTCTCTTCCCACCCTCTGGCGCCCACGTGTCCTACCAAGGCATCTCCAGTACGTGTCTGGCTCATCAGTTCCAGAGTTCTTGGTGAGGCAGACAGGAGGGATGCTCTGTGGGATGCTAGGATGACGATCGTGGCCCGGGGACTGCAGAGAGCGAGCGTGTGTACCTGGCCCAAGGCAGGGCCGTGTCGGTGTGCTGCCAGCTCGGCCAAGTATCAACAGAACAAAGATTCTGGTGGTCCCTGCATATTGGCACTGGCCAGATCAACAACTACCTGCCACCTGCCAAGAGCGTACGTTCTGCTCTGGTAACCGTGCCCTATCAGGAACAGCAGCTGCAGCGGGGGTCTCACCTACATCTTCAGTAAACCATACTCCTTAAGACCCGCCCACCTCTTCACAGGTAAGTTAATGGGGTGTGCTAGGAACATCAGCCCTGACCTTCCCGTCAAGGAGACATCCTGCCTTTGGATTATGCCCTGGCAGGGAGAGGACACTCCAGGCCGTACACCTGCCCCTTCCTACCGTGACGACCCTTGCTCCACAGGTCAACGTGGCCATCCTGCCAGCCATTACGTCTATTTCAATGACACACTCAGGCACTGGGAAGATAACCACAGAGGGGCCTGTGGACCCATCCAGACAAACGTGACCTAACCACCTGCTTGCCGTGGGCCCGCACTTTGACCAGACCAATGGCATCCTGGACCTCTGGGAATCAGCAACAGTGCAGATGAGCACCCCACCCCCAAAACAAAGAGCTGGTGCCTCCTTTTCCCAGGCAGGCAGCCCTGGTGTGCACGGGGCAAGATGGTGCAGGGAGAGGAAAGTCACAGACCTTGCTCCAGAGCCGAAGGCTCCCCTCCAGCCAAGGACCCGAGTCTGTGAACCAGGCTTCATCTGGAAAATGGTTGCCTGGCTGTGCTCTCCCAACCCACTGTGACCAGGTTGGGTTTCTGGACCCTGACTGTTAACACTCGTCAAGGGAACATCCTAAGAGTTGTTTAGTTCCCACAGGGCATTGGCGCCCAAGCAGGCCTAGAGGGTGAAACTTCTGTTCCAGAGGAAGAGCCTTAAGCCTCTAGAAAGTAACCCACAGCACTCTAACCACTTATCTTTCTTGTGAGCTTGGGGACCAACTTGTGACGCCACGACACAGCTGAGGGCCAAGGCTGTCCACCAAGGTGCGGCCGGGAATCCTGCCCAGGCCCGTGGCAGTGACACACCCTCTCTGGTCCACTGCACGTCCCCTTCAAAATGCCACATAGGATGTACTTCTCATCTCCGGACAGGATGTTGAAGTTTTATCGTTTCCTGAAAGGATGCATTCTCAAATGTTTGTTCCAAAAAATACTTTATTCATTAAACAATATATCCATAATCTATAACATGATCCAAAAATACAGATATACATCTTTACATTATTTAATAAAAAGATTTACAATATTATCTTTCCTTTACAAAGAGAACATCAATAATAATTCCTTGAAAATACAATGTAACATTCATGTTAAAGCTGCATCATTTTGGATGAGATGTGGTATGTTGAACACCACAAATACACACTAGGAAGGAACTTCACAGAACTCTCTCCTGAACGAGAACATTTTTCTTAGATGTCCCATTTTAAAATTCCTCTCGACACAGGTAATGAAGACCAACCACTGTTCACTAAAACTTGAGGAAAGCCTGAAACCTTCCACGCTCTGACAAGTGTCCCAGCCCCGCACCGGGGCAGGCCCTGGCTGTGGCCACACGGGGAAGCTGCTCTTCAGACAGCGTTATTGCTCGAAGCAGTCCTCGCCAAGGGCTGCCAGCGACGGGTCAGGAGGCAGGACTGACACACAGCCGGCCGCTGTCCCCACACACCCCTGCAACTCCCTCACACCCACCCCGTCACTGCTGCCTGGGGCTGCGTCCGGCGTCTGCTGCCCTGGGCAGATGGGAAGCCACCCGGCTCACGTGGCCCTGCCAGCACCAGGTTCACGTCCACCTGCTCGGGGGCCCAGCCTGCAGTGGGGACAGTCACACAGGCCTCGGTGTATGCGTCCCAGCCACGAGCCCCACGAGCTTGGCCACAGAGGCAGGGGGCTCAGTTTAACACCTGCTTTTATTGGTGCAGCATGTGTTCTCCTGCAGGAAAACGAGAGGATGTTTCTCCAACTGCTGACAGATAAGACAGCACTGGAAACAAGGGAACGACTCTGCTTCTCCTCTGCACGAGAAACCTCTTCCCTCACAAGTAAACCCCATGGCCACAGAGGGCTGGCACTCTCGCTCGCTCAGAAATACTGCGACGGCCCAGGGCAGCCTCCACCTCAGCGAGGGTCGAGCGGGGCTCCAGAGCAGCCTCCAGCATCAGCCCCAGAGCCCGGCAAGCATCCCGGTGAAGGCGGCGGGCCTTAGACAACAGTGTGAGCGGCGTGGGCTCCAGCCGACCCCTCGGGCCAGGACATTCCCAACCACATGGCCACCAAGTGTCTTCTGTCACAGGCAGCACTGGCGTTCGGGGAGGCCAAACAATGCTCCAGGGACTCTTTCTACTCATGTTTTCCGTTTTCTCCTAAGCTACGTGCATATTATTTTGGTGATATTATTGTAACCAGCAAAAAGTAAACACTAGAAACGTATAAGCACAGAAACTTTAAAAAAAAAAAAAAAGGGTCCACACGTGGGATGTTACACAGTGACAAGCAGGATGGTACCATCAGACTTTAAACAAAAGCTTAGGACAGAGAAGTCGGTCATCCTTCCTGAGAAACGACCGCGGCCTCAGGAAACCAGGTGAGAATCCCAACTCAGTCAGCCAGCAACCCACATCCACAAACACCATCGCTTTCCCGCAATAACAGCGGGTGTGAAGTGTTCACAGATGCAGTGCAAATATTAAATTAGCTTCTAAAGAATCACAAGCTTATTGTACTTACCTATCTTCTCCACAAAAACTGGTAAGAGTGAAGAAAAAATTTTTTCCTCATTTATTCCCCACAATCCTTAAACACCTGTGTTAAAAACCTAAGTTATTAAATACCAACGCCCCTGGGTTTCTAGCCAATGCTGAGACTGAGGGTGCTGACAGCACTCGTCCGGACACGGCCCCCCTTCTCTGGGGCAGCAGAAGGGCATCGGTTCCAGAAAGCCATGTGGCTACGGGATCCTCCAGGGACAAGCTGCAGCAGCGGCCGACCCCCTACCCCACCCCCAGCCCAAGACTGGACAGGCCACACGTGCTGAACCGACCTGCCCACAGTCATCTGGGATCAAGTGCCACTCTGTCAACTCCCTCCAGAAAGGACAGTCGGACACGGGGCGCAGGCGAAGCCCCACTGGGAAGCTCAGACGCAGACCCCAGCCAGAGCCCGCTTTCGTCTGCTGAATATTAACTAACTCTGCGGGGAGTGGCCCCATCTAGGACACAGCCTCACAGGGTCCCTTCTGCTTTCTTTCCTCTCCTTGGTGAATATCAGAAAATAGGAGGGGCATCTACAGTAACAAGGCCTCAGGAGGAAGCGGGTGTATCATTCCAGACGGCCTTCCTTCTAGAGAAAACAAGGTTCTTCGAAATTGGGAATCTCAGCCCCACGTCTGTCTCATGGACTTTTGGCCTGAAGACAGAAGCAGGTTTCTCCTTCCGTAAATGCACGCCGGAGGCTCTCAAGTCCGAGGACACCTGCAGAAGTCACGCTTTATGGACCATCATCACACACGGGATCAACACACCAAAGGTATGCAATCTCCCCCAACTATTACCAAAAAGACGGTTCAAAGTCGGTTTGGTGAATGCTGTTTAAAGAGAAAGGACACTCTAGTTTCCTAGCTTCATCCAGAACTGCTATTGTGGCACAAGAAATTCACAAATCACATCACATGTCTCCTCGATCTAAGCTGCTCATCTGCTGTACAAATAAACAGGTTTCAAATCGGCCCCTAGCAGCCTGGACTCACTTCATATTCACACAGACCACTATCTTCATGCTACCACAACAATTCATCTTCACAGTAAAAACGCCAGGAATTCCCAGGGAAACAGAACATCAGCCCGTCTGCTGGGCCGTCTCTTATCGTTCACTAATGGAGAGCCGTTTACTCCAGAAAGTAAACCCCTCATGGAGGGAAGCGGGAGTCCAGACGAAAAGGCAGTGCACAGCGAAGCTGAGACCCCTGCCTGCCGCGGGGAGAGCCGGCCCTTCCCAGGCTCGTCACCAGGCTCCACATGCACCGCTCTCAGTGAGGGTCAGAGGTGCCTGAAGTGGTGCCGGGCTCTCGGGGAGCAGCCCCGGGAAACCACAGACAGATGACCACGGCTCACACCTCCAGCTGCAAAGCGATGGCAGTGTACCAGGCACATACGCCCCTCGAAGTCCTGGGGCCACTCGCTGTGACCGCCATGTTTGGGGCCAGGGGTCTGTACGAAAAGTCATGAGAATGTAGTCACTGTGGTAAGTCCCCTAGGGTCACTCCTCTGGGCAACAGGGCTCAGGTGGCTTCTTGTTTGTTTTAGGAAATATCCAGAATTACAACTGGCCATTGAGTTATTAAATATCATTGGAAACAAGGTAGTTTTAAAATGAAGATAAAAGATTGCGACGTGAATGAAGGGACGTATTAACGTGCTCTTCGGGTCCGGGCGTCCGCCTCTTCCTACTTCTTCCTTCTCCTTTCCTGAACACACCGGGGACAGAACCTGTGATGAGAAAGGCACAGTGAGGGGCCCTGTGCACGTGGGCGGCCAGACCCCGTTTCCAGGATGGCTGGGCGCTGCCGAAACGGCACCAGGACAGAGACCCACAAACGCAGAGTGCGCAGCCTTCCCATGGGGGAAAACCCCCCACGTGGGCCATTCCATCCAGCATGTCTGTTCTGAGGTCGGTGGATAAGATATGGGTCAGCGAGCAGCATAGTGTTTACACACGAGCATTCCTCTGGATCAAGTTCATGGGTCCTCTCTGCGCGATGACAGCGCCACTGGGACCAAACTGGAGGTGAGCAGTCGGGCGGGGCCCCTTAACCGGGCAGGAGCAGACCCCCGCCCGCCCCGTGGGGCTGAGCGGGCCCTGGTGACCCTGGGCGAGCAGGTTCCAGAGCCAGAGACACAGGGGGCTGCTCTTGGTCCCTCCTGGGCTCTGGCAGCCCCATAACAGAAGGGAGGCAGCTGATCCCGTGTGATGCAGCTGCCCCGGCCCCGGCCACCAGCACCTGGTCCAGGCCAGCGAGTGAGCCCGGCCCTGCCGGGCCCTGGGGTGGAGGGCAACGCTGCACCAGCGAGCACAGCGTGCAGACTCCCAGACACGGGCTCAGGTCTCAGACCTAGGCGGGAAGCAGCCTGCTCTCTGCCATCTCCCAGGGGAGCCCAGGGAAGCCGGGAGTTAAACAGCGGGTGGGCTGGGGCCGCGCCCTGGCTTCCCGGCCCGGCTCTGCATGTCCCGCCCTGTTCCCAGCAAGTGGTGGGCAGACCCTCCCCTCCCAGAAGGAAATGATTTTCCAGTGCCTACTAGACTCTTAAACCCAGAAGTCCCACAAGCAACTCGAACCCACCATGTCCAATTCAAACTCAAACTGCCCTCCCCGCCTCCTGTTCCCAGGACTTCACTTCAGCGCAGGTCAGCAAAACCAGATTTCTATGCACACTAAAGCTGCTGCTGCCCACTGAACACAGGACAGAATAGACGGCGCCATGACCCACGGCACGTCTTCTCGATGGAACGGAAAGCCCGCGGCACTGAGGGTGCCTGGCCTGCGCCCGGCCAAGGCCTGGTAATGTTCTTCGTCTTTCGTCAGAGCTCCCTGGGGAAGGACTCCTCGTTCTCTGTGTGCATCTGTAATCATCTCTGCCTCACTCAAGAGTCAGAATGGCCATGGTTTGGGGGAACAAGAAGTGCAGGTCACCCTTGATCAAGGCAGGGGTTGGAGCGCCGACTCTTTGCACAGTTGAAAATCACATATAACTTATAGTCGGCTGGCCACACCCGTGGTTCCTCCATACCCGCAGACCCAGCCCATTGGGATTCACGGAGCACGGTAGTATTTACCATTGAAAAATATCCGCATCTAAGCAGTTCAAACCCATGTTGCTCACGGGTCCCTACATTATGCAAACGTAATAAAAGCCACGACCCCGCGTGAGGTGGGTGGGTGTCCCCTGCAGCTCGGCCCCGGGGACCATGACCAGCGGCAGCAGGCAGGCCCTCGGCCCAGCTGCTCACCCAGTTCTCCAGGAAAGCGGGCGCCCATACTGACCATTTTCCTTTGGGCTTCGTGGTCAGGTCCACACAGGCGAAGTGAAACCACTCGATGGGGCACTGAAAGGCGAAGGAGGAGGTGGTCAGCCCCGCGCTCCGGGTGCCACCTGCCCCGAGGGCACCACCTGCCCCAAGGGCGCCACCCGCCCAGAGGGCGCCACCCCAGGCCCCAGCAAGGCCCCACTCACGTCTGGGTTGTCACAGCCGATCATCTCCCCGTAGGACACCTGGTGGCACAGGCAGTAGGTGGGCTCGTTCGGGTCCACGGGCATGTCCAGCACGTCAGAGGGATGCACCGACAGGATGGTATCGGTGAACTCGGACCTGCGGGGAAATGACAGCGGTGAGCGGGGGAGTGGGGGGGATGAGCTGCCCCGGATGGCGCCAGACAAGGCCGTGCACGAAGGCGTGGGAGGGTGTCGGGGGGAGACGCTCACCACTCAGTGTCCAGACCAGTCCCCCCGGGGACAGGAACCGTGCCCGGCCCCGGCCCCCCGCCCGATGGTGCCTGCTCCCCAAGCTCCTCCCCCAGCCTGGATCAGCACCCCCAGCCTCCCGCGGCATCTCCCCGGCTGGGGCAGGCACACGTCACCACCACCAGTGGACACCTGGCAACATCCGAGAACCCACCTGAGCCCATCCAGGCAGCCCAGGTGTCTGAGCAGCCCTGACTCCGCCAGCTCGCCCTGCACCTCCCCCACAAGAAGGGCCACCGCCTTGCCGCGAAAGCCACAGGAGCCCCTGCCCACCTCGCCCTGCCCTGGCCCTAACCCCCGGGAGCCCACCACCACCCACCCAGCTGCCCACTGTCAGCAGGGCCGCCCTCACCTGCCCACGCCAGGGAAGCGACCTGTCACCCTGCACCCCCCAGCTGCCCTCTGGGCTCCACCCACAGCCCAGCCAGACCCCTGCACTGTCCACACTGCCCTCCGATCCGCTGCCTGTAGCTCTGCAGCTGCACACAGGGGAGGGCTCGTGGAATCGACTCTCATGCGTTTCGTTATTTAAAACAAAAACCGCGAGCTCAGGCTGGTGTAGACAGACAGCACGTTCCCACCAGTACAGAAAGAAAACCCTCCCTCCCCCACCCCCAAAATAAAAAGTACAGGCGCAGATTCAAATGCGTACTTGCTAACCAAACACAGCAAGTCACACGAGGGACACGGCAAAGGGAAAGCTAAGACACGGCGGCCGCCGGGCGATCTGAATATACTGACCGGGGTGAAACGAAGAAAATCTGGTCCCCAAAGGGATTCACTGCTCACGTGCTCCCTGTGCACCAGGGTCTAGAAACACGCTGTGCCTTTGCGACCTGCCTCCCGGCCCAGCGAGGCGCCCCGGCCACACACCGTCCCTGACACAAGTACGCTTGGTGCCCGTGCAGCTGCCACCCAGGGCCCTCCCTGTGTGGGCTCTGCTCTCCGTCTCTGGGGACGTCATGGAAAAGCGTCCCGGCCCCTGTGCTTTCAAACTGCTTCAGGCACAGCCGCGAGCAGGCCTTCGGGCTGGGGCGCTGTGTCACCGCCCGCGGGGCAGGGTCCTGTCCTGCCACCAGGGGCCTCCCTCCCAGGCGCCCCCCGGGAAATCAGTGCAAAGCCCCGCGGCAGCCACCCACCAGCGGACTCGAGCCTCTCCTGCGGTGCTTCCCGCCTCCGGCACAGACCTCGCCTCACCTGCTCCGTGCGTTCTGCTTGAGGCTCGACCACGCTGCACAGTTCCAGCTGCCGCGCAACCTGCGTCCGTCACCCCGGGTTCAAGGGCACTGGCCGGGTGCGTGGCAGTAGGAGAGGCTGCAGGGCTTGTGGGGACCCCCACAGCGAGGACACCCCCAGCCAGCAAGCAGGCCTGGGACCCCGCACCACCGCCCCTCCAGTCTGACCTGGAGCGGGCTCCGGGGTGGGAGGGTAGAGGGAAGCGGCCGGGAGGTCACGGGGGCTGAGCCCACCCCTGGGGCAGAGGCCAGGGCGATCCCCCAGGCAGCAGTGCTGCCCCTCGCTCCGGACCCCGGGACGTGGTGGGCACCCTTCACCAGCCACTCCAGGGAGCCCCCCATGCTTCGCCCCCCACGCGCGTCCCAGGCGCTTCAGGACACGCCCCCCGACAGGCACGGCTACTCATCCTCAGGAGGAATGGCCCTGCGTCCGCACACAGATCCTGCCTGGCTCACGGGCCGTACAGACGGCAAGGACGCACCCGAGGTCTGGCGCTCGCCATTCGGGTGGCCCCCCTGCCTGGCCCCGCAGGGTTACAGGACCTTCCTCTGACTCTGGAACCGCAGCATCACCCCAAGGCAGGCCGTGAAGCCACAGCGCCAGCAGACGGAGGACACTGGCCCGCACCCGGCCCGCGGGTGTCCTGTCCACTCCAGACACCGCCCTGGCCCCGTCCTGCCCCAACGGCCCCCGGGGACAGGGTGCCCCTGGTCACACGGCAGAGCAGGCCTTCAGGGCAGGCCTCAGCACCCCCGGCCCCCTCTGTCTGTAAACTGGGGCAGTCACAGCACCTCTGCCCAGGGTGGCCGTGGAGAGGAAACAGTTCACGTGGAAGCGCCAGGTCCAGCCCGACTTACCGAGGGCTCTGCCAGCGTCACCACCCGACTACCCCTTCTCACCTGCCACCGCTGCGGCCAGCGCTACGAACAGCAGCCAGCGACACGCACGCCAGCCCCCTCCGTGAGGGGAAAGCTACGGGCCCGGCCGGCTCCAGCGCATCCGCAGAGACACGGTGAGACACCCGGGTCATGCCCGAGGTCTGAGACACGGCCAGGCACGCACCCGTCGGGGAGGCTCCCGCTGCACCAGGGAGCCAGGGTCTTGCCCCTCCAAGGGGACTGACGGAGAGGAAGGGACCCAGGAGAACACCTGCTCGTCCCCAGAGGAGGCCGGCATGCCTCCGGGCCCTGAGCAGGAAGGAGTAGAAAGGCGCGGAACACTGCTGCCACCACGTGGAAGACAAACCCGACAGACTGCTGAGGTCATACTTCAAAGACACTGGACAGCTGTGGAGTGACACAGGCCAGATGCCCTAGGGCTGAGGAAGGGGCAGCAGCCGAGGGAGCAGGCCATCCATCTCCCGTGCTCAGCCGAGGCCCGGAGGCCCACTGGGGACCACACCGACTCTGCAGGACCCTGCACACACCGCCGTGACCCTACAGTCCATTTACTGACCCTGGGGCCAGAGGCTGCAGAGTGACATCCTTGGTCTCTGAGCAGCCAGCCTCCTCCTCCAGACCTCCGCAGGAAGGCCTCCGCAGGAAGGAAAGCCAAGCACTGCCCACAGATAGCCATTGGGGCAGCAAAACAGACGCTCTGGCTTCTCCGTCAGGAGCCGGGAGGCCTCTTGCCACCTTCGCCACCCCGCCCCAAGCCTGCTCCATCTGCCTGGACCAAAGAAGGGCAAGCCATTCTGGGGGAGCGCAGGAACTTCCCTCTCCACGTGCCTCCAAGGCCAGACAACGAGACAAGTGCATGACGTGAAAAAGCAGGAGTGGTAACCAGAGGAAAGTGGACAGACAGAAGCAGATGCAGAGACGACCCAGATGTTAAAATTAGCAGAGAAGGGCTTTAGACACACATTATGAAGAAAAGGTAAATAAGAGAGATGAAAATATGGAGATTTTTCAAAAAGGAACTAAAATCCGTAAAAAAGGAATCAAATGGGTGTTCCAGAATGAAGACTACAGCACGCGGACTTACAGTTGACCCTTGACCAAGGCGGTTTGAAGTGCGTGAGCCCCACTTACACACAGGTTTTCTTCAGCGAGTACATGGTACAGCACTACACGACCCGTGGTTGGATGAACCCTCGGATGTGGCTGACTGTAAGGTGATACATGGACTTCCAACTGCACGGAGGGCTGGCGCCCCAAGCCCCACATTGTTCAAGGGTCACCTGTAACGTTTATGGTCTCATCCATCTGCAACAGACACAGCCTAACTGTTCCCACACAGTCAACAAACATCCCCATAAGGCAGATGCTTTCAATCATCTCTGACACAGGTCTCATGGCCCAGCATTAAATGTCCTGCCAGATCTACAAAACCGGCTTCAGTTAGAACACACACAGGTCGATGCATTCCCCAGAATCACCCTGCAGAGCAAACAAGAAGGAGATGCACTGTCTAAATGCTCAACAAAGAGGCTCTCACAAGGGTTCACATCTCATCAGCAACATCCAGACTCTGGAGAATGCTACAAGCCAAACAGCGCAGGTCCTTCAAGAAGGAAAATTATGAAGAAAAGAAAGGGATGGAGAAAAACTTACACATTAAAGAAACTTTACCTAAGAAAAGACCCTGACGAAATAACAGGTACTGAACTGCCCTCCTACTATGAACAAGTAGAAAACTGGACAAGATACCTGAAGTAGGAGTTTCCAGACACTACACAGAAGGCAGCACAGGACAGTGATCCTGAGAAGGTAAACAAGCCAGGTGAGACCTACGACCTTCTCAGCTTTCTGCCTGGAGGCACTTTCCACATGCCAGTCCTTAGAGAGGAGCAAAGCCTGCATGTCTAGAAGGAGGGAAAAACCAAAGCTCAGGGAGGGTGAGGCTGCTGGAACTTGGGGGCAGGGTGCTGGAAAGGAGGAAGCTAGAGAGAGTGCACTCCGGAAATCTGCAAACAGATCCATTTGAGTTTTTAGCTAAAGATTAAGCTGCCTCTGCACAGAGTGACAATCCACAAGGCCAGGCAGAGAATACCAGGGACCCGTGAGCTGAACAATTCCCAGAGCTCACACGCAGCCTGGGCAACATTCAAGTTCCAACCAGCCAGAATGGAGAGACCTCATCAAACACCAAATACATTCAGAGGAGAACCCAGAAGGGTCACACCTTAGCAGGAGGGTTTAACCAACCCTAGAGTAAAGGCTACTCTAACCTAGAGGTTGGCAAAATACAGCCTGCAGTTGGCTGCCTTTTCTACAAATAAAGTGTTAATGAAACACAGTCACATCATTCATCTACATATTTTCTGTGGATGCTTTCAATATTAAACAGCAGAGTTGAGTGGTCACAACAGAGACAATATGGCCTACAAGCCTAAAATATTTACTATCTGGCATATTAAGAAAAAGGTTTTTTTTAACCAACGTTAAAAATGTGCCTACAAAGGATCAAGCTGCTCCATAGGTGATTAAACTAGTGACAAAAATTTAAATGAATTTTTTAAATTCAACACCCACTAAACAAAGACAACAAAATCCTGATATTCAACCACAAAACACTGACACTGTCTTAACAATGAGTCAAAAATTACTAGATGGGGGCTTCCCTGGTGTTGCAGTCATTAAGAATCTGCCTGCCAATGCAGGGGACACAGATTCGAGCCGTGGTCCGGGAAGATCCCACATGCCACGGAGCAACTAAGCATGTGCGCCACAACTACTGAGTCTGTGCTCTAGAACCCGCAAGCCACAACTACTGAAGCCCACATGCCTAGTGCCCGTGCTCTGCAACAAGAGAAGCCACCGCAATGAGAAGCCTATGTACCACAACAAAGAGTAGCCCCCGCTCGCAGCAACTAGAGAAAGCCCACACACAGCAACAAAGACCCAATGCAGCCAAAAATAAAATAAATTAAATAAATTAAAAATGTTTTAAAATGCTATATGGACTTCCCTGGTGGCACAGTGGTTAAGAATCCACCTGCCAATGCAGGGGACACGGCTTCAAGCCCTGGTCCGGGAAGATCCCACATGCTGCAGAGCAACTAAGCCCATATGCCACAACTACTGAGCCCGTGCACCACAACTACTGAAGCTCGTGCGCCTAGAGCCCATGCTCCACAACAAGAGAAGCCACCACAATGAGAAGCCCGTGCACCGCAACAAAGAGTAGCCCCCGCTCGCCGCAACCAGAGAAATCCCGTGTGCAGCAACGAAGACCCAGTGCAGCCAAAAATAAATTAATTTAAAATAAAATTACTAGACATGTGAAGGAGGGGGAAAATGTGATTTACAACCAGAGAAAAAGCAGTCAACAGAAACAGACCTGCCAAACTCATCAGAATGTATGCATTAAATATATACTGTTCTTTGTATATCAATCGTACCTTAATAAAGCGGCTTTAAAAAAAAAAAAAAGAAATAGACCTAGAAATGACACAGAATCAGAAGAGGAAGTTTTTTAAAAAGCTGTTGTAAAATGATATATTCAAAGATATAAAGGAAAATATATGTGTAATAACAGAAATGGCAGGTATATAAAAAAAGAAACAGAATTTCCTGATAAGAAATTTCTTAAATCAAAGATTCACTAAAGGAGACTAAGATTAAATAAGACAACAAGGAAGAAAAGACTTGAAGATAAAGTAATAGAAACTATCCAAATGGAAGCGTAGAAAGAAAATTTCTGACAAAATAATAAGCAGAGCCAGTGATCTGTAGGAAAATATCAAGCTAACACACATATATGATTGGAGTCCCATAAAAAGGACAAAAGAGAGCAGAAAAAAAATTTTGAAACACTGGCTGAAAAATTACAAATTTGATGCAAACTATAAACTAACAGTTCCCAGAAGCTCAATGAGCTCCAAACAGAAAACACACAAAAAACACATGAGGACACATCATAATTAAGTTGTTAAAAATCAAGTTGCTGTGGACTTCCCTGGTGGAGCAGTGGTTGAGAATCCGCCTGCCAATGCAGGGGACACGGATTCGAGCCCTGGTCCAGGAAGATCCCACACGCCATGGAGCAACTAAGCCCTGCGCCACAACTACTGAGCCTGCGCTCTGGAGCCCGCGAGCTGCAACTACTGAGCCTGCGTGCTGCAACTACTGAAGCCCGTGCGCCTAGAGCCCACGCTCCACAACAAGAGAAGCCACCACAGTAAGAAGCTGCGCACCGCAACGAAGAGCAGCCCCCGCTCGCCACAACTAGAGAAAGCCCGTGTGCAGCAATGAAGACCCAACACAGCCAAAAATAAATAAAACAAATAAATTTTTTTAAAAATCAAGTTGCTAAATGGAAACCTTAGAAGCAGCAAAAATAAATAAAGCCACACAGAAGAACAAAGATAAGAATTACCACGAATTTCTCATCAGAATCAATGCAAGATGGAAAACAACAGGACATCTTTAGTGATGAAAGAAAAAAAGGAAGTCAACCTAAAACTTTATATCCAACAAGAATATCCTTCAAAGATGGAAATGAAATAAAGGTATTTTCAAAGAAACAAAACAAGAAAATTTGTAAAATAAATAGCTAGTGGGAAGCAGCCGCATAGCACAGGGAGATCAGCTTGGTGCTTTGTGACCACCTAGAGGGGTAGGATAGGGAGGGTGGAACGGAGGGAGATGCAAGAGGGAAGAGATATGGGAACATATGTATATGTATAACTGATTCACTTTGTTATAAAGCAGAAACTAACACACCATTGTAAAGCAATTATACTCCAATAAACATGTAAAAAAAAAACAAAACAAAACAGAAAATTCATCACCATTAGCAAACCTGCACTGTAAAAAATGTTAAAGAAAGTTCTTCAGGGGGCTTCCCTGGTGGCGCAGTGATTAAGAATCCGCCTGCCAATGAAGGGGACACGGGTTCAAGTCCTGGTCCGGGAAGATCCCACATGCCGCGGAGTTAACTATGCCCGTGTGCCACAACTACTGAGCCTGCGCTCTAGAGCCCGCGAGCTACAACTACTGAGCCTGTGTGCCACAACTCCTGAAGCCCGTGTGCCTAGAGCCTGTGCTCCGCAACAAGAGAAGTCACAACAATGAGACGCCCACACACCACAATGAAGAGTAGCCCCCGCTCGCCACAGCTAGAGAAAGCCCGTGCACATCAACAAAGACCCAACACAGTCAAAAATAAATAAATAAGTAAATCAATTAATTAATTAAATAAATTTTTTTTTTTAAAAAAAGAAAGTTCTTCAGGCAGAAGAGAAGTGATACCAGATGGAAATCTGCATTTACATATAATGAAGGGCATTGGAAATGGTAAATATATGGACTAACTATAAAACTTTTTCTCATATTTTAAAATGTGTTTAAGATAAGCAATGACTTAGACCTAAAACAATAACAACAATATATTCAGAGACTTATGTCATATGTAGAAGTAAAATTTTTGATAATAGCACAAAGGACAGGAGGCAGAAAACAAAAGAATACCCATGTAGGCTCTTACATTAAACATGAAATAGTATAATATTATTTGAAATTCTATGTGATAAGTTAATGAAACAGGGTGTACACACTGGAATAGTCCTTAAAATGGAATACTGAGGAAATTCCCTGGTGGTCCAATGGTTAGGACACAGCACTTTCACTGCTGGGGACCTGGTTAGATCAGGGAACTAAGATCCCACAAGCCATGCTGCACAGCCAAAAACCAAACAAACAAAAAAACAAAAAAATAAAAAATAAATAAAATGAAAACTAAGACTTCTTTGAGATACCATTGACACCCACTAAAAAAAAAAAGGAATACTGAAAAAATACATGATTAATTCAAAAGAACACAGGAAAAGAACACATGGGACAAGGCGACAACTAATAGCAAGATAGTAAATTTAAGTCCAACCATATCACTAATTACATTAAATCTGAATAGTCTAAATAGTGCAATGAAAAGAAGGAAATTTTCAGCCTAGATAAAAAAGCAACACTCAATTATTTGCTGCTTTCAAGAAACTCACTCTAAATACAAAAACACAAATGTGGTGAAAGTAAAAGAATGAAAAAGGGAAAAAACACACCATGTAAAAACTCACTGTAAGACACCCGGAATGGCTATAGTAATATCAGACAAAACAGACTTCAAAACAAAGAATATTATGAAGGACAACAAAATAAGTAATGATAAAGGAGTCAATTATTTTTAAAAAACCTAAATGTGTATGTACTTCCAAATAACAGAGCTTCAAAATATATGAAGCAGAAACTCACAGAGCAGGAGGAGAAATAGACAAATCCATGTCTAGAGTTGGTGATCTCAACACTCTTCTCTCAGTAATTTATACAAGTAAACAGAGTATCTGTCAGGATACATAAAACTTGAACAGTGCTGTCAACCAAGTTATATAATTGACATCTACCCAACAACAGTAAGATACACATTGTTTTCAAGTATATATGGAACATTCAGAAAATAGACCATAAACCATAACCCAAAACTTAATCACTTTCAGATGACTTCAATTACAGAAGTTCTCTGATCACAGCAAAATTAAATTAGAAATTGAAATTAGAAAGTTACCTGGAAAATCTCAAATTATTTGGAAGCTGAGAAACATACTTCTACATAAGCTACGGGTCAAAGAAAAATCACAAAAGAAAATTTTAAATATTTTGAATGGAATAAAAATAAGAACATAACATATCAAAATTTGTGTGATGCAGCTAAAACAGTAATTAGAAGAAAGTTTATAGCTTTAAATATTTATATTAGAAAAGAAGGGAAGTATGAAAATCAATGATCTAAGCTACTTCCACATTAAAAAGCTAGAAAAAGAAAAGCAAAGTAAATCCAGGCTAAGTAGAAGGACAGAAAGAATACAGATATTAGCAGAAATAAGTGCAATAGAAGACAAACAGTAGAGAAAAAAATTAAAATCAATGAAACCAAAGGCTAGTTTTCTGAAAAGATCAAGGCAAAATGAGAGAAGACATAAATCATCAATTTCAGGTCTAAAAGAGTGAGCATCAGTACAGAACCTACAACATCAGAAGAATAATAAAGTAATATTATGAATAACTTGATGTCAATAAATGTGACAACTTATATGAAACAACAAATTCCTTGAAAGATGTAGATTACCAAAACTGACTCAAGAAGAAATAGAAAGGTTGACTAGTTCTATAACTTTTTGTTGTTGTTGTTGCAGTACGCGGGCCTCTCACCACTGTGGCCTCTCCCACCGCAGAGCACAGGCTCCGGGCGTGCAGGCTCAGCGGCCAGGGCTCACGGGCCCAGCCGCTCCATGGCATGTGGGATCTTCCCGGACCGGGGCATGAACCCGCGTCCCCTGCATCGGCAGGCGGACTCTCAACCACTGCGCCACCAGGGAAGCCCTAGTTCTATAACTTTAAAGAAGTTGAATACAGCATCAAACTGTATACTTAAAATGAGAACATTTTATTGTTATGTAAATTATTCCTTAATGAAGTTAATCTAAAAGGTTTAAAAAAAAGAAAGCAACAAGACTAAACTATAGGGTCCAGGAGTGCACGTGTTAGGGACAAAACTACAAAGAAAGAATGGAAGTGAACACCCTGTCTGTCTGGGTCGTGTGTATCTGGGGCTGAGGAAGTGGTGATTCTGACGGGGCACAGGGAAGGGCCCCCCAGGGAGCGTTAGTCACAGACCACGCAATAATTACAAGGATGTGCCTCTTACAGTAATTCGTTAAACTACACGTTTGTTGTGTGGTCTTCTGCATCTGTGCATTACTTTACAATACAAAGACACTATTTGGTTGTTTTTTTTTAAAGATAAAAGTTTAAACACCAGGTTTAAGAACCAAAACTTTTCTTTTGTCGAAAACTAACTCTTCTGAGCTCTCTCCATAACTGTCAAAATCATCTCTACAGAAGCCACTTGGCATTTTAGCATCTTCTATGAAGCAATGTTACACTATCTTGGAGGATGAAGCATCACATTCATATTCTATGAAGCTATCTTGGGGGGTAGGGGGTAGCAAGTGAGAGAGTGCTTTAAATGAAATATTCTGAAGTTCAAGTTAAATGACGTGGATATTTAATAAATGCAGTCACACAATTTAAAAATGAATACATCTAAAACATGTATTTATATATAAAATGATCAACAGATGTGGATTCAACTACTAGGAAATGGCTTAGCTTGAACCGCACCAAACATCACCGTGTCTCTTAAGAGGCAGGGCACGCAGTGGCTAAGAGAATGGGTTCTGGAGTCAGACCGCCTGGTGCAAACCCAGGAGCTCTGAAGCCTCGGTCTCCACAACTGCAACACTGCTCCCTCAAGTTGCTGTGAGGACCAACTGACCCGACACGGGCAAAGCAGGAAGAGCTGCAGCACACCCGGCACGGGTAAAGCACAAAGAGCAACAGCACACCTCGCACAGGTAAGCACTTCCTCAGCCTTAGCAGTCACCAGTGTTTCCATCCTGAGCAAATACCAATGGTGTTCTTCAGGGAAAAAGAGAAAAAAGCACCTCTCACCCTCCTTTATGCTTCTTCTTCTTTGGGGTGTCTTCTTCTGAAGTCCTCCTGCCACGACCCCGGGAGCCCCTCTTTTCTTTCTGACCTCGACCTTCTGAAACAATAAAGACCGCAACTTTGTTCACAGATTTCACTGAAGCAGGACAAGATTTACCCAAATATGATATTTACCATAATGTGCCTAATATACTTATCAGACAAAATTCTTCAAAACTCCATAGTTAACAATAACAAAATGAAGAAAAATTAACCGACTTGCTTTTTAGCCCCCGTCCTCCAGAGCTTTCGAAGTCGCTGCCCTCCATCTTGTCCTTCAGGTCCGCCTCGAAGCGAGCCAGGTCCGCATCAAGCCTCCGGATGTGCTTATCCACCTACACAGAAGGATGCTCACACACTCCGTTCGAAACTCAGAGCAAAACGCCTCAGGGTCACAAATGCTCCTGATGTCAAGCAGAAAGCACTGTCTGGCCCTTAAATTGAGTCTAGAAGTAACAACACTCTGCTAGAACAAGGCCTGCTATTTCCAGCTTGATGCAAGGGTCTTTTTTCCCCATCAACAGAATAAATCCTACTCAGGGAAAACACCTTGAAGGCAGGCAACAATGAGAAACAGAGCCATAAGATGCAATGAAGTAAAGGGCCGAGGACCTTGGATACTAGGTCCTGACGTAAAATGTGAAGAGCTATAGGTTCATCAACAGAAAATGACTGTTGAAGACGGAGTTCAGGATGGAGCTGGAAGGAAGGACCGCACAGGACAACTGCCCGTGACAGAGGGGATGCTCCTGTAGCTACAAGGACGTCACGAGACACAGCACCAGCTGGCTGGTGACAGCCGCCCAACACCGTCCATCACGGCCCCCGACTGGAAATGAACCACAGTCCTAAGCTTCATTACACGTCAGAGAGAAAACGGACTATCTTAAGGACGTTGATCACACCTAACTCCTTGGAAGACAGGCTGATTACTCAAAGGATTTAGCACTTTGGAGCATCAAAGTCCCAAACATAAGCATTAAGCTCCCCTCCTAGAGGATTCTTTCTCAAACACAACTGATTTCAGGCTTTAAAAAAATCACTGTTTGTTTTATTGGGGGAGGCAAGGACGGGAGCCTCGCTACACGACCTCATGTGCGTCGCAGAACGGCTTTGTGCCACCTTGCAAACCCCGAGAGAAGCGGAATTGAGAGGAAACTGGACAAAACCAATTCTAGGACTTTACCTAAAGCTGACAAAAACAAGCATTAAAAGCATTAAAAGCATATATAAAGCATATATAAATGAACAAGCAAAACGGGCACAGGACACAAGACCGCAGTAATGGTCCCAGGACGAGGACTCCTCCAATGTGCACTTTCTCTAGCAGCATCACTCTATCGCAGCCCGGCCTCCACCTCGACGCCCTGTTTCTGAGCAGCCTCCCCCTCGCTGCGTGAAAGGGAGGAGCGTGTCCGCGGGGAGGCCCCCGCCCCCGGGGAGGCCCCCCCACCCCTGCCGCCTCCTCACCATCTCGTAGGTCTGCATGGCCAGCTGCACCTTGTCGTCACTGTACTCCCTGCACTTGCTGTAGGCGCTCTGGATCTTCTGCAGGTGCTCCACGCGCTGACCCGGAGACAGAGTCTTCACCGTGGAGATATACTCTGCAGCCAGGATGTCGATCTCGGCTTTCTTGTCTGATAGAGTAATGGGCGAAAAGCCAGGACACGCTCACCAGACTGGCAACCAATAAAGCCTGACAACGCCAAGTGCCAGCAAAGAAGTGGCTGGCGCAAACTGGCCGCCGGTGGCGGGCACAGCCTTCCCAAACACTTTGGATCAGGGAGACAAGCAGACACCCCGACCAGGGCAGTGCGCCCACGACAGTCCCAACGTATGACGTTGCCCCAGCAAGGGTTCATCGTGCCCTCTTGGACTCTCAAGTTTGAAGAGTCCATTTATTATTGTTTGAATAATAAATGATGTGCTCGTCTTACCTATGACCCGGCAGGCTACTCTCAGGTACATACCCTAAAGATTTAGAGGCCAGGGTACACATGGGAAAACATTCATAACTGCAGATAATAGAAAACAACCCAAACGTACAATCTACAGTAAAACAGATAAATAAGCTGTGGTCCATTCACACAACAGAACGCTACCCAGCAACAAAAAAAACGTAACAACATCGGTTAATCCCACAAAAGGTGACACTGGGAGAGAAAAGCAAGACACAAAGAAAAACACACTGTATGATTCCATTGATGTTAAAGGCAAAGACAGACGCAGCTCTTAACTCTTTGGTTTAGAGAGATGAGAAAACCATTCTTGCAGGTGAAAACTCAGGGTGTACCTCTTGGGGAAGGGGGGCCTGCTCATGAGGATCACACAGGCCCCCAGGCACTAGAGGTTCCATTTCTCCATCTGGGGAGAGGTTCTCCAGGTGCTATTTGCTAAGCAATCTACAAATGTTTATGCTTATTTCTGAATACAAATGCTTTATCTCACCATAAAAGAAATCTCTGTATTCATTAGTCAGGAAGCTGTTCCTTAGTGAAAAACCACAGCTATTCCATCTTGCAAAACATGTGCCCAGCACAATGAGTGAAAAAGTGCCCATACCCAAGCACATTACCATGAAATGTAAAACCTCAGGGATAAAGAGAAAAGCCTAAAAGCTTCTAAATAGGAAAGGGAAAAAAAGATCACATATTCAAAGGATGAGAAACCCAAATGACATCAGACTTCTCAACAGCAACACAGAAGCTGGGAGACAATGCAGCAACGCCTGCCACATTCTGGGGGAAATGCCTGTCAATCTGGAATTCTATACCCAGCCAAACCATTCACTGCTGCATTTTCAGACATGCAATGGTATAAGAAATTTACCCTGCCGTAAATTTCTTTCTGGAAGCTCCAGAGAAAAGGCTCCTCTGAAACAAACGGGCAAATCAAGAAGCAGTATGTTTACAGCCTAGGAAACAGGGCTCCACGCTGAAGAGGAGCAAAGGGAGAGCCTAGGAAGACCTAGGGCAAGGCGCGCGTGGCAGGCCCGGAAACAGTCGGCCCGGACGGGACCACAGGACAGAGGCTCCAGGAGAGAGGTCTCCATGGAGAGCACACACAGAACTGGCAGGTAACCTGGTGCAGCAGGCACACTGAAAACGAGGAAAACAAAACCAACAAGCAAAGCAATTAAGAACTCCAAGAAGGGCTTCCCTGGTGGCGCAGTGGTTGAGAGTCCGCCTGCCGATGCGGGGGACACGAGTTCGTGCCCCGGTCCGGGAGGATCCCACATGCCGCGGAGCGGCTGGGCCCGTGAGCCATGGCCGCTGGGCCTGTGCGTCCGGAGCCTGTGCTCCGCAAGGGGAGAGGCCACAACAGTGAGAGGCTCGCGTACAGGAAAAAAAAAAAAAAAAAAAGAACTCCAAGAAAAAGACAGTTACTCCAAACAGGGCATGTGAGCATAGCATATGATAAACTACCGAACCAGCAGCCCAGGAAAGAAACAGCATCACTGGACAGCACAGCATCGCCACAGTTCAAATTCTAGTCCATTACACCCAGGAGACACAGGGAGGGAGCTGTGTGCGCATGAACCGAGCAGGGCACAACTGGAGACGTAAATCTTCACTTTTTGTAATAACTGAATAGATAAAGTCTAAAACCAAAAGGAAATAAAGTAAGAAACAGCAGCAAAAATGAACTGTTTAAGGCTTCCCTGGTGGCACAGTGGTTGAGAGTCCGCCTGCCGATGCAGGGGACACGGGTTCGTGCCCCGGTCCGGGAAGATCCCACATGCCGCGGAGCAGCTGGGCCCGTGAGCCATGGCCGCTGAGCCTGCGCGTCCAGAGCCTGTGCTCCGCAACGGGAGAGGCCACAACAGTGAGAGGCCCGCGTACCACAAAAAAAAAAAAAAAAAAAAGAACTGTTTAGAAATAGGGAGTTAAATACCAAAAGATCTAAAAGGACTAACTGTTTAAACTACGTACACATAGTTTGAAAATAGAAAATCTTTTAAAGGAAAGAAAAGGTGACAAATATTTTGACTGCAGAAGGGGATGACGATTATAAAGATGTGACATGGAGACATAAGGGACTAAGTTTACTTTAAAGACTCAGCACTAGGGGCTTCCCTGGTGGTGCAGTGGTTAAGAATCCACCTGCCAGTGCAGGGGACAGGGGTTCGAGCCCTGGTCCAGGAAGATCCCACACGCCACGGAGCAACAAAGCCCATGTGCCACAACTACTGAGCCTGCGCTCTAGAGCCTGTGAGCCACGACTACTGAGCCAACAAGCCACAACTACTGAAGCCCGCATGCTGCAGCTACTGAAGCCCGTGTGCCTAGAGCCCATGCTCCACAACAAGAGAAGCCACCGCAATGAGAAGCCCGCGCACCGCAACGAAGAGCAGCCCCTGCTCTCCACAACTAGAGGGAAGCCCGCGCGCAGCAACGAAGACCCAACACAGCCAAAAATAAATAAATTAAAAAAAAAAAAAGACTCAGCACTCTCTCTGACACACTACCCAACACCTGCGGCCCAGGCTGGACAGCAGCCCCACTGCCCCAGTTCCCTGGAAGACCAGTGCGCCACCCCCAGGATCCCGGTGCTCCGATCCTGGACTTGGGGAGCTGCTCCCCACACCCTGGCTGTTCTGAAAGGTCTGAACCCACCTTCTGTCCTCTGGTCCAGCTCTCGCATCAGCTGGAAGTTCCTCTGAAGCTCACAGGGTAGGTTCTCGATACCTGAAACACAGACACATGCTTCTCAACAGCAGGACAAAAACCCGCCTTCCAAGCTTCATACTTCAAGGCTACAAACAATAAGCCCACTCTGGCTTCTGTTTCTGTTAGGGTTTGGAGAGAAGAATCAAGGCATCTTTTTTCAGGGACGCGAGCCTAACATTGAA
Organism: Hyperoodon ampullatus; assembly: GCF_949752795.1. NCBI lineage: Eukaryota > Metazoa > Chordata > Mammalia > Artiodactyla > Ziphiidae > Hyperoodon > Hyperoodon ampullatus. Next base: position 461,977 of record NC_136921.1, read on the forward strand.
GACAGTGGGGAATCCAGCCCTCCCCTATTTCACACTGGTATCGCTGACGCGCTTCAGAACTTGTCAAAAACTCAAGAAGTTAGAGGCGAACAGAGGGCAGAGGGAGGAAGATGCCTGTGCGACTCTCCCACCGCAGACTCCAGGCCACTCCTCCCCTGCAGACGCCCCATCACAGAGAACAAGCCCAAACCCCAGGGTCCTCCTTGCTCTCCCCCTACTCTACTCTGAACTCAGGGCATTGGGCGGTGCCCATCAGGGCTGTGCGGGAGAACTTTATGCCAAGACAGAGCTTCCCGACACAGCACGCACTGGCCACACGGGGCTACTGAACACCTGAAATGGGGCCAATACAACTGAGGGACTGAACTTCTCATTTTACTTGAGTTTATATAAAATCAAACAGACCATGCGGGACAGCACAGGTAAGGGCCCTGCCCCACACTGCTCTCCTGTCTGCATGGCCAGGCTCCTGGTCCAGGCCAAGCTCCCCACCTGCCCGCAGCCAGGACGGGCCCCCTCCACAGATGACCGCTCTAAGAGTTCTGTCTAATTGTAAAAAGCTGCTGCTTAAGCTCCAGTGCTTCCCAGCTCATGCAGAGAGTGGCACAGATCCTCCACCCACGGCCTCCAGGCCCACTACGTCCTCCCCGTGGGCTCCCCTGCTGTCCTACCAGGGCTCTCAAGACAGTGCCACCCCTGCACTCTCAGACCTGCTGGGCTCTTCATGACCTTTAAACTTCTGTGAACTTTTAAAAACTCTCTCTCTCCCATTTGAGAGCCAGTTCCAGGAAAACAGGGATCATGTCTGCTTTCTTGGCACACAACAGGTGCTCAGGGAGTGAGCAGGGGCCTCCGTCCGCAAGCCTTCACATGGGTGTCCCTCGCAGGACAGGACTCGTGTTCCTCAGACCCTCCTCCTGGGGCCCCCTGGGCAGGCACTGGGTCAGAGGAGGGCAAGCCACAGCACCCTGAACAGGCACCTGGGTGTAGGTCTCTCCAGTGACGATGGTGGGGAAGCCCCTCCCTCCACGGTGCTCTCCGGCCCAGGACGCTGTGCTCAGGCTGGGCCATGCCTGGGAGACCCCCTTGGGGAGGTCTGGGTCCCCACTGCCTTCCCCGGAGCCGGGGTTCACTCCCTATTCTCAGCAACCTCGGGTGGGGGGGTCTGGGCGCCCAGGCCCGGATGACTGAAAATCCCCAGTGCAGCACAGGGCTCCAGAGCTACCAGGCAAAATCCCCACCAGCCTGCATCCCCAGGCTATGCCCCCGCCAGGGCCAGACTGGACTCAAACGTGGGATCGCCACTCTCCAGTGAGTGACCTTGACAAGCTACTTAGCCTCTGATGCAGCATCACCCCCGCTGTGAAATGCGGCAAATAACCACCTGCTCAGGAGTCCTCCAGAGGGTGCAACCTGTGGGACGCCTCGAGACGTTGGCCCACTGTGATGACCACTGCCTTGAACACCCTACCTACACGTCTAAGTAGCGCCCCCAACCCCCTGCGCAAAGACAAGTGCCCTCAGAGACCCTCCGCACCATCATGCCTTGCAGATGCACGAACTGAGGTTTGGAAGCGACTCCCAGGCCACAGCACAAGCAGGCACAGAACCCAGAACCCTCAGGCCCTGGGCCCCCCAAACCCGGCCCAGAGTCCCAGGGGACTGAGACTCAGACCACCTTAGTGGGTCACCGCGGTGGGGGCGGGTCCGGGAATGAGCGGGACGGGACTCGGAGGGGCGGGGCCTAGACAGAGAGGGCGGGGCCTGGGTGGAGAGGGCGGGCCCGACGACGAAGTTGGCGGGGCCTAGTGAATGAGGGGCGGGGCCCAGCCAAGGAAGACGGGTCCTAGGGAGGTGAGAGTGGGGCCTATGGGCGAAAGTGGGCGGGGCTGAGCCTGGGAGGGTGGAGCCTAGCCGCGCTGGCCCCGCCCAGCACCCGCTGGCCCCGCCCCGCCATGACGCACCTGGAATTGGCGCGGCCGTGACGGCGGGAGCCCGCGCCGCACCCCCCCGCGCCCCTCCCTCGTGGGCCCTCCCGCCCCGCGCGTGCCTCAGCCGTTCCCGCCGCCTCCAGGCCGTCCCGCCGCCCCCACGTGCCCCGGGGTCGGCACTCGGAGCCTAGTGCGCGCGGGGGGGGGCGCGGCGGGGGCGACCCGGCCAGGGCGGTGGGCCTAGGGGGCGCGTGGGGCGCTTACTGTCCAGGTAGTGCTCCAAGTACATGGCGGTCGCCATCTTCGTCCGCGGCCGCGCTCTGGGTCTGCGCGGGCGGTGGCCCCGCGAGAGGCGGAGGCGGGGCCGGCGTGGTCACTATTAATGAGCCCCGCGCGCTGATTGGTCGCCTGCCGGGGCGGGGCGCCGTCTGAACCCGCCCCACAGCTTCCGGTCGGGGCCGCGCGAGGTGTCGCGCGGGAGCTGGGCGGTCCCGGCGGGGCGGGCGGAGCAGGTGTAGGGTCGCAGGGAGGTGGAACGCGTCCCGACCCCTAGGAGGCGCGGCCTCCGGGGCCCCGCGGACCCAGACTCCTGCGATTCCGGGGGTCGGCGGGGGCAGTCGTTCATCACTGAAAATGCACGTTTAAAGGTACACCTTCCTCCGTGAACTCATCACTAAACCCCAGGCAGATATTTAAGAGTGGAAACACGTTCATTGTTTTGCCAATTTTATCTTCATTGTAGAAATTCAAACTGTACAGGAATTTACAGTTTCCCAACCTCCCGAAGTTACAGGACTGTGATTATCTTGCTCACCTTTCAATCTAAATGATAGCAGTTTCGGTGCAACCTTTCTGGCCCCATTTATAAGCTTGATGTGAAAATGCACACACGCGCGCTCGCGTACATAATTGCACACTACCCACCTTTTTATTGTTTTAAGTAGATAAGTGTTTTTTTAATAGACTTTAGAGCAGTTTTTGGTTTTCAGAAAAATCGAGAAGGAAATATAGAGTTCTTATACACCCCCTCCACACATACACACGGTCTCCTTTATTATAAACATTTTCCATGGGTGGGGTACAATTATTAAAATTGATGAAGCAATACTGATACATTATTATTAACTAAAGTCCATGGTTTACATTACGAATCATTCTGTGTTGTACAATTACGTTAAGTATCCACCATTACGGTATCATACAGAATAGCTGCACTGCCCTAAAATTCGTCTGCTTCTATTCATCCCTCTCCCTGCCCCGAACCCCTGGCAAATACTGATCTTTTCACTGTCTCCAGTTCTGCATTTTCCAGAATGTCATATAGTTGAAATCATACAGTATATAGCCCTTTCAGATTGGCTTCTTTCACTTAGTAATAGGCATTTTAAGTTTCCTCCATTCCTTTTCGTGGCTGGATGGCTCATTTCTTCTTAATGCTAAAGAATATTTCATTGTCTATATGTTCCCCAATTTATCCATTCACCTATTATTTAGTTACCTATTTTTGGCCATGCCGCACAGCACACGGGATCTTAGGTCCCCACCCAGGGATTGAACCCGCGCCCCCTGCAGTGGAAGCACAGAGTCTTAACCACTGGACCACCAGGGAAGTCCCTCCATTAACCTACTGAAGACATGTTGGTTGCATCCAAGTTTTGTCAATTATGAATAAAGCTGCTATAATCATTCGTGTTTTGGTTTTCGTGTGGACATTTTTTAAAACTCCTTTGGGTAAATACCAAGAACTGTAAATGCTGGGTCACACTGTAAGATTATGTTTAGTTTTGTAAGAAAGTGCCAAACTGGGACTTGCCTGGTGACGCAGTGGTTAAGAATCCGCCTGCCAATGCAGGGGACACGGGCTCGAGCCCTGGTCCGGGAAGATCCCACATGCCGCGGAGCAACTAAGCCCCTGCACCACAACTACTGAGCCTGCGCTCTAGGACCCGCGAGCCACAACTACTGCAGCCTGCTCGCCTAGAGCCCATGATCCGGAACAAGAGAAGTCACTGCAATGAGAAGCCCGTGCACCACAACGAAGAGGAGCCCCCGCTCGCCACAACTAGAGAAAGCCCGCGTGCAGCAACGAAGACCCAATGCAGCCAAAAATAAAAATTAATTTTTTTTTAAAAGAAAGAACCCACCAAACTGTCTTCCAGGATGAGCTGTACTATTTTGCATTTCCACCAGCAATGAATGAGAGTTCCTGTTGCTCCACATCCTTGCCAGCATTTCGTGTTGTCAGTGCTTTGGATTTTGGCCATGCTAATAGACGTGTAGAGGTATCTCATTTTATTTCCAATTCCCTAATGACAAATGATGTTGGGCACCTTTTCACATGCATATTTTCTACCTGTACATCTCTTTGGTGAGGTGTCTGTTCAGATCTTTTGCCCAGTTTTTAAACTGAGCTGTTGGTTTTCTTAATTGGTGTCACACTATCCACTTTTCTACCATTTACATTTTTAACTTAATACTCTTCGCAAATTCTGGCCATGTTTTACTCAATTTTATGTCATTCTGTTTATTAGATATATTTCACAGTGTTAGTGTACCATACTTTAACAGACTCCTAATAGATGAACAATATTTTGACTGTTCCCAGTCTTTCATTACCATAAATAGTGCTCTGGTGAACATTTGTTCATACACCTGTATGTATCTGTTCCAGTTATCTACTGCTGCATAATAAAATACCTGAAAACTTTGTGGTTTAAAAGAAGCATTTTATTAGAGCTCACAATTTTTGTTGGTCAGGCATTCCAGCAAGGCTCAGTTAGATGATTTTTCTGTTCTGTGTGATACGGTAGAGATCACTGGTGTGGCTGGAAGGCTGCATTCAACTGGTACCAGGGACCAGAGCACCTACACATTGCCTCTCCAGCCCAGTTGTGCTTCTTATGTGGCTGCTCAGGGCTTCTGGAGATTTCCAGGAGGCACTGGTGGAAGCTGCCAGACTCTTGTGACCTCACCTTGGTCATCCCAGGACATCACCTCACCACATTCTATTGGTTGAGTCTGGGGCCAACCCACTCGAGGGGCGGGGAAAGTAGACCCCCACCTCTCAATGGGAGGAGTAGTGCAGTTGTGGCCATCTTAATCTACCACATGGTCTTATTCTTTTTTTTTTTTTAATATTCATTTATTTATTTGGCTGCACCGGTTGGCTGCAACCTGCGGCATGCAGGTTCTTTGTTGCAGCGTGCGGGATCTAGTTTCCTGACCAGGGATGAACCCGGGCCCCCTGCATTGGGAGCGTGGAGTCTTAACCACTGCACCACCAGGAAAGTCCCATCTTATTAGTTCTTCAAGATAGATTCTTAGAAATTGTATTGCTGGCTCAAAGGGCGTGTTCTAAGTGCTGATATTTCTAAATGCATTGCCCGAGGGGAAGGTTATACTGACACTCCATTGAGTATGTTTCTACTTTTGTTAACCCTAGATTTCACCAGGCTTTATTATCTTTGCTTTACATGATAGGGGGAAAAAACAAAAAACAAAAAACCTCTATGTTTTGTGTTTCTTTGATTTCAAGTGAGGCTAAACAGATTTTCACACATTTGTTGGCTGTTTGTAGTTCTTCTATCATTTTATGTCCTTTACTGTTATCTATGGGGAAATGGGTCTTCATGCCTTTCATCTAAAAAAAAAATTCTTTATTATGAAGGGTAGTGGTCTTCCTGTATCATATAATGAAAATAAGTCCCCCCAGATAGTGATGAATTCTCTTACAAAGACCATTTTAGAAACTGCAAAAATGAGAGACGATTCCCTATTGTCGACTGAAAAAAAACGCACAACCTAAAAGTTGAGAATTCAGCTTTATTTGTCAGACTTTCTGAGCGACTGCTCTGAGGAGGTAAGAGAGGAGCCAGGATCTATGAGAGTCTTTGCAACACAAACCGCACAGTCGGAACATCAAGAGTCTGTTAATTAAAGAAAACAGACACTGCAAGTTAATGGAGTTAACACTTTTCTATGTATGGGAAAATTCAAGAGTCTGGGCTCACTGAAATCATTCCTCTAATGTGCACCTTAACTATCTAGGGCCAGGATCCTGCTTTTCTCCCTCCTGAATCCCCTCAGGGTGCACCGTCAGGGTGCACTGTCTGCAGTAGCTGCCGGCTTGATGGCTGCAACATCCTTTGTTTACTGATACAGCAGAGAGTATTTTTCATCCATGCTTTTTCTTTCAGTATGTTGCAATACTTTAGATAAATCTTTGATAACAAATTTCAACCTTGGGACTACTGACAGTTTGGGACCAATAAGCCTTTGCTGGGGTGGCGCCTCTCCTGTGCTTGTAGGATGGCCAGCAACATCCCTGGCCTCCCCCACTAGATGCTCTTAGACCCCACCCCAAGCTGTGACAGTCAAAATGTCCCCCAGTCAAGAGCCAGTGCTTTGGGGGAAGGCTAAGCTACTCTAACAAAGAAACCCAACCAAAATCCACTAGCACAGAAGGAATTTTCTTTCTTATCTAACAGTCCAGGGGCCAGGCAGCCATGCTCCGCGGGGTTACTCAGGGACCCAGATTCCTTCCAGCGTGGCGACTGCCCCCAAAGGGCCTCGCCATTGTCTTCGTGGTCAAGGGTGGATTGCAAGAAGGTGGGGGGGTTGGGGGAGAGTGAGAGTGCTCCGTCCACCGTCTGAAGGAGCACACACCACTGCTGCTCACATCTCACTGGCAGTAACTTAGCCCCCTGGTCCCATCTACCTGCAGGGAGGGCTGGACGATGGCATCTAACAGGGCAGTGATGTGCCCAGCACAATCTTATTCTTCTGGAAGTAGGTGAGTGCTATGGACTGAATATCCCCCCCCCCCCAAAAGTCATAGGCTGAATCCCTAAACCAGCAATGTGACTGTATTTGAGCGAGCATTAAGAGGAAGAGAAACCAGACCTCTCTCTGTCCACAGCTGTACAGTGTGAAGGCTATGTGAGGACACAGTGAGAAGGTGGCCACCTGCAACCCAGAGGGAGAACATCAACCCTCCTGGCACCTTGAACTTGGACCTCCAGCCTCTAAAACCGTGAGGAAGATGTTCTGCTGTTTAAGCCACTCAGCCTGTGGCATTTTGCTCTTGCAACCCAGCTAAAACAGGGAGAAAGTCTTTGATGGATAGTAGCAAAGTCTGACCAATTCCTGTGATGGAAGGTGCAATAGGACAGTAAGAGAGCTATGGGGCCTCTTTTTTTTTTTTTTTTTTGCAGTACGCGGGCCTCTCACTGTTGTGGCCTCTCCCGTTGCGGAGCACAGGCTCCGGACGCGCAGGCTCAGCGGCCATGGCTCACGGGCCCAGCCGCTCTGCGGCATGTGGGGTCTTCCCGGACCAGGGCATGAACCCGTGTCCCCTGCATCGGCAGGGGGACTCTCAACCACTGCACCACCAGGGAAGCCCCCTCTTTTTTAATGGAAAGTCTCAAACTCACAAAAGCAGAGAGGACCTAACAAGTGCCCCGTGCCCATCAGCCAGCTTCAGCAAGTCCGGCCAGCTTCTGGGCCTTCACTGGCCCCAAGCACACTCAGGCCCAGCGCCCTATCTGGCATTTCCTCCATGAAGCAGATGCCCTTGTGCCCACTACCAGGCCCCCGTGGCCGTGGAGACTCGCACTGCTCAGGGCAGACTACAGAGACGGTTCTCAGCGTAGCAAGCACAGAGACGGATGCACAGATGCAAGGACTCTCCTGTACCTGCGTCAGGGATGTGAGGTCACGACTGCATGCATGGAGGTGCTGCAGTCTCCCTGTGACCACGAGGGACAAGCTAAGAGAACTGGTAAGTTGTTGACCCAACATCTGACATCACTGAGTAGCAGAAACAGTTCTTGGCTGCCTAACTCTGGACTTTGTGTTATGTGAGATGATTAGATATCCTGGTGATTTAAGCCAGTTAGGCTGGCATTCTGGTACCTGCAGTCAAAGGCATGTTGGAAGAGGTGGAAGCAAAATTGCTTCCTGTATCTTAATAAGAAATTTCACTGTACTTGTGCCAGTTTAGCAATTTCTGCCATCAAAAGGGCATCCCCTGCATACAAGGACCCAGCAGCCAGGCTCCCCGCATTTCCATGGGTGACCAGGAAGGCTATGCAGTCACAAGTTGATGTATTGCACGTGCTCCTGCCTGTCTGCCTGGTAAGCTCATCCTACGGATGTGGTACAAGGCTGTCCTGGGACTTGCCCAACCCCAGGAGGTTCTCTTGTGTTTTGTAATCCCTAATCCCTTCATCCTTTTGAAGGCAAGGAGATGAAAACTTCAGAACAAGACTCATTATTCAAAGGCAATATTAAGTACTAGTGTATCAACGACCTTTCACTAGGTTGTAACGCAGTAACAAAGGACCCCAAAGTCTCGGTGGACTCATCATCACGACTGTTTATTTCTTGTTGGTGCTACCTATCAGCTGCAATGGCTGTAGCTTGGCTGTGGCTGTTTGTTCATTGCAGGGTCCAGGGTGAAAAAAAGCAGCCCTAATCGTGCACATGCTGTTCTCACACTGGCGGCCGGAAGGGGAGGGGTGACCCACACAACAGCTTTTAAAGTTTCTTCCTGAAAGTCAGCTCTGGTTACTTTACAGATGCCTTGGAAGTCACAGGGCCAAGCTCAACATCAAAGAAGAAAGCCAATAATTGGGAATGATAGAATCTACCACCCTTCCGGAACCCACAACCAAATCAAGCAACGGTCCATCAGGAAAACGTCAAGCGACCATAGGTGTCTGGGGTCACGGGAAATCAGGGGCTTACACCGAAGGGAAACTGTTGCCATGACCTCAGCCCAAGCACCGAGGTGGACGGTCTGGAGCTCGCGGGAGTCCGCTGCCGTCCCCAGCCCTGGAGAGCCCTCGCCCGTCTCTTGTCTGCAGCAGGGAAGCAGATGCTTCACGAAGCCTCCCTGGAGAGCAGCCCTGAAGTTCACGGCCACACTTCCGGCTGCCTCCGGATTTCTCCTCGGCAAACTCGAGCGTTCCAGAGGCAGTTCTGGGAAACGCGGCTCCCAGCTTGGCACGGGCCGAACGCTGGCGTCCGCCCCAACCCCCTAGATTGAGGTCTGACCCCACCGTGACGGTACTTGGGGACAGGCCTCCGGGGCCACGAGGCCCAGAGGGCGGGACCCCTCAACGAGAAGGCGGCGGACGCGGTCTCACCTGGAACCGCCCCTAAGACGACAGTGGCCAACCTGACTGAGCGCTTCCCGGTGCCGGGGCGCGCGCCCTCAAGGTCCCCGCCGTCGGGGAGTCGGCGGCGGGCGGACCCCGAGGCCACAGCCCCGAACTTTAGGAGCAGGGACAACCGCCCGCGCTCATGACAGCGGCCCGCGCAGAACAAGGCGCGCCCGGCTTCCGGCCCGGAAGAGGTGGTGCGACCGAAGCCCCGTCGGGCCAGTCGCGCCGCTTCCGCCGGACTAGTCCCAGCCAATCCGGCCCATCTGAGCCAATCCCGGCGCGCGCCGTGGGCGCCGGCCCATTGCAGCCAATGGGAGGTCCGGGCGGCCCAGCTACGCTAGGGGTGGTGGCGGAGGCGGGAAGCGCGGCGATGGCGGGCAGGCGCGGCGCTCTTATCGTGCTGGAGGGTGTGGACCGCGCGGGGAAGAGCACGCAGAGCCGCAAGCTGGTGGACGCGCTGTGCGCCGCGGGCCACTGCGCCGAGCTGCTGCGCTTCCCGGGTGGGCGCGGCGGGCGCGGGGTTCCGGGATGCCGGGGGCCGGGGAGGGGACCCGGGGGCTACGGAGTCCTCGCCGGCTCCTGAGGACGAGAAGCGAAGGCCTCCTGCGCTGGACTAGCCCTCGTTTGTCCGCGGGTCGGAGCGCGGGGACTGGGCCCCCTTGTGGTCCCCGAGCCTCAGTGGGACGCGTCTGTGGTTCTGTTTGTGCGCAGCTGCCCCGCGGCTGATGTGCAGTAAAGTTACGTGCTTAGTGAGTCTTGACACATGTACACCCAGGAAGGCGTCTTCACAACCAAGAGAATGAGTGTATCTGTGACCCCTAAAAGTTTCCTGGTGCTGCTTTGTAATCCAAGTCTCCGTTTTGTCTTGGGTTTCCCGCGCCCCGCCCTTGCATGGCTGTTTACCCTGTGAAGGGTTTTGTGTCATATTTTTAATTTTTTAAGGTAAAACATTGATCTTGAAAATGCTGTAAAAATATTATCAACACTTAATCAAGAGAAGCTCAAGGTTTACAAACCAGGGGTAGGGGGATGGGGGGATGCTTTTTAAATTTTCTTGGTTTTTTTTTTTTTTTCTTTTGGCCACACTGTGTGGCCTGTGGAACTTCACTGAGCAGGGATTGAACCCGTGCCCCCTGCGGATCTCAACCACCGGGGAAGTCCGAAAGTGCTTTTTTTGAATATTTATCATTTTAATCTTTAAGCCAGCCAGTCTACAAATCTTATACAGTTGATCCTTGAACAACATGGGTTTGAACTGCAGTGGTCCACGTATACGCATATTTTTTTTCAATAAACACATACAGTACTACGAAGTCCCGGGTTGGTGGAATGCAAAAATGTAGAACCTCAGATGTGGAGGGCCGACTTTGGGAGTTGAATATCCTTCTTTTGGTATCGAGGTAGCTCCTGGTACCAGTCCCCCTTGGTTGGCAGTTCCTTTGCAGTTGCTGCTTCCTACCTGAGTTCCTTCTTCCTACAGCATTTTTCATCCCAGTGTGTCTGCACACTGCTGCTCTTTCTCAGGAAAAGGTCTGAACCTGTCTAAAGTTGTTGTAAAATAAAACTCAAAGTTAGACTTGGGTCAGGGCCTGGAAATTTGGCACAAACTATTAATGTAGATGGAGAGCCTGACCTCACTTTTGTGTGTTGTTCTCTTTTGTTTTAGAAAGATCAACTGAAATTGGCAAGCTTCTGAGTTCCTACTTGGAAAAGAGAAGCGAGGTGGAGGATCACTCGGTGCACCTGCTTTTCTCTGCGAACCGCTGGGAACACGTGTAAACAACCTTGTCCTTCTGTCGCCCCCTCCCCGCTTCTGTGCCTCCCCCTGAGACTCTGAATGCGGCTCTTGTTTCTGAGTGGTTGAGAGTCATGCTGGAGGCTGTACCTTTACAAGGTTCTTTTATTCACGGATCCCAAAGAGCACTAGTTAATGCTTTTTTTCCTTCTCCCCGCCCCCCGCTCCCGGCTTTTTGTAATTAATAGACTTTAGGGAGTTTTAGGTACACAGAAAAGAGTCACCCCCATACCCCTGTCCCTTCCTCCTCACCCACAGCTGCTCTTATTTATATCTTTGATGAACCAGTGTTGACACATCATTAAGTGAAGTTGAGTTTATGTTGGGGTGTGCCCTCTCGCGCCCTCTTTTTGACTTACATCGTCTTGGTGGATTCCCTCTTCACCCAGCACAACTGTTGACGAAGTGCCTGTGGGGTACACTCTGAGGTGCTTCTGTTTCCATTTACACACGTATGTAGGTAACACATATGTCATCAGAGGTGTTTTGTTTTAACGTGAACGAATGGGATCCTACCGTACAGATTACCTCACGGCTGGCTTCCTAAGTCTGCCTCACGGTTTCCACTCTTCCTCTTCTCTCCCGTCCCAGCGGCCTGCTCTCCGGAAAGGCTGCTCCACCTTGGATTGAGTGATGCCAGTGGAAGGACGTCCAGGCGGTTGTGCCTGTTCCCTCTCACAAGCAAGCTGGCACTGCTCTCCTCTGGCTGTGGCTTAGCTGGCGCTGCTCTCCTCTGGCTGTGGCTTAGCTGACGCTGCTCTCCTCTGGCTGTGGCTTAGCTGGCGCTGCTCTCTGGCTGTGGCTTAGCCGGCGCTGCTCTCCTCTGGCTGTGGCTTAGCCGGCGCTGCTCTCCTCTGGCTGTGGCTTAGCCGGCGCTGCTCTCCTCTGGCTGTGGCTTAGCCGGCGCTGCTCTCCTCTGGCTGTGGCTTAGCCGGCGCTGCTCTCCTCTGGCTGTGGCTTAGCTGGCACTCCTCTCCTCTGGCTTTGGCTTAGCTGGTGGTCTTGTCTGGAAAGGCCTCCCCCTCCGTGTATTAGATGAAAATGAGGGCAGATTTACAGTCTTTAACACATCTGGAGTTTATTGACATAAATGTTGTGATTTTCGCTTTTTGTGGATTTGTAGAAAAGTAATGTCAGAGCAACTGAAAATGAGAAACAGTTCTGACTCCATTCCCTAACTGCTGTCTGCTTCCAGGACACAGGCCTGCGAGTCTCTGGGCCATTTGTTCTGCCACAGCTCCCCCTTCTGATTATTCCAGCCACTGCCATCAGATCAGGTTTGCTGACACTTGGAAGTCCTTGGCTGACAGGTCGGATGCCGGGCAGTGCTGTGGCCCCTAGTACCCCTCAGGTCTGGTGTGCTGGGCGGGCCTGGGAATGGGTGTTCAGTTAATCTAGGCTGTTTTGAGTCCACCCTGGTGCTTGGAGCACTTTCTGAGTGGACTCTGGTTACTTCCTCAGCCCCTGGTTTTCTGCCCTTTTGCTGTGCTGCGTCTTTACCAGGTCAGTTGCTGGTTGTGGAAGTCATCCCCCCTCCCAGCTGCTGCGCAGTTTCCCTGGCACCGATTGCAGTAACAGCCTCCGCTTCCCTCCCCGGCTGTTTGTCAAAACCTACTGATCCTCTTGGGCCATCCAGGAATTAAATTCCTGGAAATGAGCAATATCTCTTACTTTCCGTAGCAATTTAGCAATGTTCTTCTCTACCTGTTTTTAAACTTTTTATTCTGAAATCGTTTCAGTCAGTCGGGGAAGCTGCAGGAGTGGCACCAGGAATTCCCGGGTGCCCGTCCCCGAGCTTCGTCTGTGAGGAACATTTTGCCACATTTAGTTTACCGTTCGCTCACTCTTCTTAAAAATCAAGCGCTATTTCATGAAATGCTGGGTTTACCTGATGTTTCCTCATGACTAGATTTGGGTTTGCATTTTTGGTAGGAATACCGCAGAAGTGACATTGGGTCCTCTTGAGGGCATCGTGGCGGGATGCGAGGCCACTTGGGTTTCCCCTGATTAGTGAGGGGGCTGCTGGCCAGGCTCTTCCACTAAGTGACTCTCTTTCCTGTTGTAAATAGTCAAAAGGCGAACTCATAAAACCATAAATATCCCCTTTCTGTGAAACTCACCTCCTAGTTTGTGTTGGTTAGTCCTCCTGCTGGAGGCTGTTATTGTGATGTTCTGATTCTGTCATTCCCTCCACACTGATCAGCTGGCATTCTGCATGAGGAAGAGCTTTCCTGCCTTCCCCGTCCGTCCATCCGTCCGTCCATCATCAGGATGGACTCAGTGGGTCATAAGCACTACTGTTAGTCGTTCTACTGTTCAGACTGTTCCAGCCTTGGCCTGTGGGAATCCCTTCAGGCCGGCTCCTTCATCCCTTGGACGTGTTTTTGGTGTGACAAGGTGTTCTGGCTTTCCGTGCCTTCTCCTGCTTTAGCCGGGGCCGGCTGTTCTCTGCTCTTTGTGGAGGGTGGACTTTAGAGGCCGACATCTGCTCAGCTTCTTCGTGTGTTCACGTGCCCTGCATCTGTCTGACCCCTGCCCTCTCATCCAGCACTCGGGCTCATCTGCCCCATCCTGCCCTCCACGGGCTGGTTTTAGGATCACTGCCCCCACCTATGTAAAGCCTGCCTGGGGCTCCCGGGTGGTTGCGGCTCTGTTGTTAGAACGAGGGCACACGGTGCTGTGTCCAAACATCTCAGGCACGCCTTTGCCCTTCCACTGTGTTCATTTGGGATACAGGTAGGTTCATTTGACTTTGTGTACAATTTTAGGGTTTTTTTCTTTTTTTTCCCATTCTTGTTGATTTCAGTTTTTGAATACGTAAAACATGAAGTGGTTCTAAGAGTCAGAATCATACAGAAAGGTCACTGCCCTGCCCATCCCCTTTCCATCCAAGCCCTGCCCTCCCCTGTCGGTAAGCAGGCCCATTCACTTCTAAACAAAGTCAGCAGATACTTGTTGTCTTGACTCACCTTCTGTCTGATATAAAGGCAGCCACCTGTGTGGTCAATGTGCTTTGCTTTGTTAGCAGTGTGTCAGGAGGGCGTTTATGGGGCATCTTTCTCGTTCTCTGTACATTTGCATCTTCTGTGCTCATGCCATATTCTACCAGTGTTCTGTTCACAAGACTAGGTAGTTTTAAGTGTTGATATTTGCACTTAGGAATGACGCTGTGTTGGGAATGGCGTCTCACTGTTGGAGGTGCCCCCTGCTGTGCTGTTCTGTGAGCTTCTCACTGTAACAGTAGCAGATGTCTTTTGTTCCCCAAAGTGCAAGCAGTGCTTCTGGCCAATGCCAAACCTCTGTCTGCACCCATCCTGCTAAGGTCTTGGGGCCGGAGGGTGGTGGGGACCTGCTGCCTCCTGCTGGAGGGTGTCCTGGCTCCCAGGTGGATGCAGGAGCATCCTTCATCACCTCCGGGCCACGTCCAGCCTTCCCTCCCGTTGGCCCGGCCCCTCCGCTCCCGGACAGCCGAGCTGCCTCTGGACAGCTGCCAATGCCAGTTGTATTTATCCCCGTTAGTGGAGTTGTCTTTTCGTGCTGGGCTTTGCTGGGAGTGAAGATTCAGAGCCTTGGGGGATGAAAGTCAGGCTACAGATTGCTGCCCGTGCGTGATCCCTTCATCATGTTGGCTTCTGAATTGAATTGTGTCATCAGGGTGATTTGAGCATGAGACTTCAGGGCCTGTGAAGCCAGGACCGTGGCTCACAGGCATTCTCTTTTTTGTAGGCCGCTAATTAAGGAGAAGCTGAGCCAGGGCGTCACCCTGGTCGTGGACAGGTATGCCTTTTCTGGGGTCGCCTTCACCAGCGCCAAGGAGGTGAGTGCAGCTCGGCCCCAGCACGTGGTTTGTGCCTGGTGTGGACTCAGCATGGTCCCCGTGGGCACAGAGCAGTCGCAGCACGAGTCTCTTCATGTCACTGCCTCTAGGGGTTTGAGATCCCCGTGTTCGCCAGGTTAACTTGGTCTTTATCGACAAGAAGAGAAACCTTTTTTGTAGCTACAGGTTGTTTTCATAGATACAACTGCGTTTTTCATTTGGCCGACACATTTCACATCATACATTTACACATATGGTCATCGACAGACCTGTTTCATCCAGTGTCTTGTTTGCGGAAAAGATGGTGAGAGTGTCTGGGGTGCTTTCATGCTGTGTTCCTGACCCCCTGTTCCAGGGAGCTGCTGTTTCACAGGCATAATGGCAGTGACTACACTGCCCTTTTTTCCTGCTTTTTATTTAAAATTTTTCAAACATATACCAGCAGAGAAAATAAGCCACCCAGCACCGTCACCTGCCCCAGAACCTTCTGGTCTCTGTGACCCCCAGACATAGCATCAGTCCCTTCATAAACATTTCGGTGCACATCCCCAAAACAGCTTTTCAGAAACCTCGTCTCACCCCATTCCGGAATGTCATCATTCAGTCAGTGTGCAGAGTTCCCAGCGCTCTCAGGAGCTGTTTGATCCGTCTTGTGTTTTTACAGTTCCATTGAATCAGAATCCAGCCAGTTAAGGTCCATTCTTGAAATGTCTCTTGAATCTCTCGATACATAGGTTCCTGCATCTCTTTTCTTCCTTCCGCTAAAATTTTTGAATTTTTTATTTTCCCAAGTTGCCCATCAAGAGGCACAGTGTGCCTGGCTATCTACTTTTTGTGGTAACAGTCTTTGATCATGGTTAATTCACGAAGGGCTGCAAAATGACAGCCTTCTAACCCTGCCAGTCTTCCTGCACGAGCTAGCAGGGTCCTCCTTTAGGGCAGTCCCCTGAGGTACTGGCCACACGGCTCCGTCTGTGAAAAGCACGCAGGCTCGCGCAGGGCCGACGGGCTCCCTTCTCCAGTCAGGTTGTCCTGGCAGCACAAGGCTCTGAGCCCACAGCTGGGTTCTAACCCTAAATCTTCAGAGCTGTGTGGCTCTCTCTTCCTCTAGAAGTGGGGACACTATTTTTAGAGTTGTGAGGATGAATGAGAGGGGACATGCAGGAGACAGCACACGGGGCGCTGGCGAGCGTCTCCAGGATTGGGGTCTTCCCCTCTCTGTGGAAGGGGGTGATGCCCTGGCCCGTCTGCTGCCGCTGCTTGGCCAGAGGGTGTGGGGCACACGCATGATGCCCTCGGTCCCGGGCCCTGAGTGACGCGTCCTGGGCCCCGTGGTGTTCTGTCCACTGTGAACGTATTCACACATCAAAACACAGGAAGGTGATGTGAGAGAAAGCAAAACGCTGGAGACCTAAAGGACAGAGCTGCTGCTGTGTAAGAACTCCCCTCAAACGTCAGCTCGCTTTTCCCCCTTTTTGTTGAATTTTGAAACCAGGAATGAGACCGCATTAAGCTGGCTCCGTAACGGTTGGGTTCTTCGTCGGCAGAATTTCTCCCTGGACTGGTGCAAGCAGCCGGACGTGGGCCTCCCCAAACCGGACCTGGTCGTGTTCCTGCAGCTGCAGCTGGCAGAGGCCGCCGCGAGGGGCGAGTTCGGCCGTGAACGCTACGAGAGCAGCCCTTTCCAGCAGCGGGCCCTGCAGCGCTTCCAGCAGCTCCTGGCAGACTCGAGTCTGCCCTGGAAGGTGGGCACGGTGCCCGGGCCCTCCTGGGGGCAGCGCTTTCTGGTCCTGGGGTTGGTGCAGGACGTGGGTCGGTGCCCTGATGCTGGCCCAGGGCAGGGCTGCACGGGCAGCGGCTCCAGAGCAGGTGTCCTGTGCGGGGGACCCTGTGCCAAGCCGGCTGTCCAGCGGGCTCCCGTCCCCTGCTGGACGTCAGCTGTGCAAGGCCAGCATCCAGAAGGCCGAGTCCGCGGGTGTCAGGCAGCGGCACTTTTAGCTCCCGTGTAACCGGGTCAAGCGTGGGGCCTTCATTGACTCCAGGCGGCCCGCACCCGCCACAGCTGTCACCTCCCTGCTCTCCTTCCCCACAGCCTGGCGCCCGCCCACCTCAGGACACGTGACCTGGCGCCCCGGCCCGTCCTCCCTGCACGCGCCCACCTGGCACGGCCGCTGCTCCTCTTACTGCTGCAGTGTCCTCGCCACTTGGGCAGGTTCCGGGGTTTGGGTTCTCAGTTCTGGCACCTTGTGCTTCTCCCTCACCCTCCAGCTTTGCCTCCCCACTGTCCTGCTCTGGGTGGTGCTGGTTTGTGGCCAGGCAGGTCTCCTGGCATAGCATTCTCAGCTTCTGTTTACCTGAAAATTTATTTTTCTTAGTATTTTTCAAATTTTTAAACCAGTCACAAACTTACAGAAAAGTTGCAAGTACGATACAAGGAACTCTTCCCCAGGACCATTTGAGAATAAATTAGTACCTGACACCCCCTCCCTGTCAAAACGGGGACAGTCACATGGATGCGCTCCTACTGCCTGACCCCCCTGGTCCCACTAGTGACCCCGGTAACAAAGGACGTAGTTCACAGGCACATCTCTCTGGCCTCCAGCCTGTGACTTTCTCAACCTTGACTTTTTTGAAGGTTGCAACAGTCGCTTTGTAGCCGAACCTCAGATTGACTTTGTGATTGGATCAGGTCGTGTGTCCTTGGTGGGCTGTCGCTGCCCCGTCACGGGCTGCGCACCTTTGGTGTGTCACGCTCCAGCGATGCTCCCCTTGGCCTCTGGGTTAAGCGGTTCACGGTGAAGTCACTCCGCGTCCCTCTGTGAGGTGGTGCTTTGAAACCACATAAAAACCTCGCTGCTCGTAGACTTCCAGTTGGTTTATATGTTTACACTTGCACGGACTCAATGTTTGTACCGCTTACCAGCAACCTGTTTTCCTCGCAATTGGAGGTGCAGATTGCCCCAGGTCTGGCCCCTGGGTGACCCCCACCCCAGCCCCAGGTCCTTCTGATCAGTTCCCTTCACTTGCGGGCCCTTCCCGGTCCCGGCCCATTACAGTCGATCTCTGGTCTCACCCTGTGCTTTCCCGGCCCAGCGTCCCGAGGTGTCCCTGGTTCCATTTTATGGAGGAAGAGACAGAGGTGGTTATCTGGGCCCCCAGAGGACGAGGGGTGTCCACGTACGCGTTCACACGGGAGGTGCCACGCACCGTCAGCTGCCTGGGATGGTTCTGTGCCAGAGCTCTGCAGCTGGGCCGCGGCCGGCAAGGTGACCTTCAGGCGGGGCGGGGGGGCCCGCGAGGAGGTGGTGTCACTCCTCATAGACTTCGTGCAGTGGTTACAGCTGTCTGAGCGTGTCTACACCCTGGAGCTTTTCCAGAGTTGGCTGCCCCAGAGGCTGCCTAGAGGCTCTTGGCGCCCAGGGCCGAGCCTTGGCTGAGGAGGGCGCTCCCAGGCACGCCTACCCCCATGTGGCCTGGTATGTGTCCCTCCCTCCGGTGGAGAGTCGCTCCTCTCGTGGGCTGGCCCCCCGGTGACCGAGGTCTGCGCGTCAGCAAGGTGGGGCAGCCAGCTATCGGGACGAAGCCCATCGTACCAGGGAGAGGAGTCAGACCCGAGTTGGGCTCCCGGCAGAACTTGTGGTCCAGGCGGGTCCGGGCGCGGCCGTGGAGGGGCAGGAGTGGGCGCTGCCCTCGCCGGCTCTGCTGGTGGCACTGGGGTCCCCTGGGGGTGAGCGTCTGACCGGGGCTGCAGCCAGGGGGCCGGGCGGCTCAGTCCCAAGGGCCCATCCAGCTCACTGTCCCCAGGCGAGGCCGGGGGTCAAGGACCCCAGAGGAGTGGAAGCTGTGCCCTCCGGAACCTGCCCCACCCGCTGAGAACATTAACCTGTCTCTCCCCCCTGCCCCGGCCCAGACAGTCGACGCCTCCAGGAGCATTGAGGACGTCCACCAGGAAATCTGCGTGCTGTCTGAGGGTGCCATCCGGGCCGCTGCACACAGGCCGCTGGGGCAGCTGTGGACATAGAGGGACAGGACCCCCGTCTGCCATCCACAAGGCAGGAGCCGCATGTGCACAGCGTCCGGGGGGCGAAGCGGGACTCCCCGGGGAGCAGCCTGCAGGGCAGCCTTCTCCTGCCCTCACCTGTGCCCCGAAGATACTAATAAATTAGTTATTGTGTTTTGCTTACTATAGTTTCACAATGACTGTGTCCAGGCAGTTCCATCGGGGTCGCTGATCTCCTCGTGGACGTCTTCAGACACCAGTAAAGATGAAATGAAAACGGTTGTGGGCAGCCCCGGGCCCGGCCGGCATCAGCCATGCCTGGGCTCTGAGCGCCAGCCTAACATGCCAACCTCACAAGGCCTGACCAGGCTGTGTCCGAGTAGCAGCATCCCTGTCTCCTCTGAGCACGCCCAGTGCTCGCTTTGCTGTTCCCTCTGTTAAGGTCTGAAATGCAGGTGTGTAGTTCCTCCATCCTGTGAAGTTACTCCAGGATGCAGTGGCCCTGCAGTGGGCGGTGGGCAGAGCCCCTGTCTGCAAGGCACCACAGGTCTCAGCGCCCTTCTGTGCGTGCCAGGAGACCGGATTCCGAGCAGAAGAGGAGGATGTGACAGTTTAAAGCGTCACAAGACAGTGACCAGGGCTTGGGGAAAACCCGCATGTGGCCAAGCGGGTCCCAGCTCAGTGGTGGCGCCCGCTCCCCGCACTGGGCAGGGTCCCTTCTCGTCCAGGTTGAACAGGTGAGGCTGCCCATCCACAGGTGCTTGGCAGGTGGGGGCAGCCCAGCCCTCAAGGGAGCACAGAGGACACAAGCGCTGGGGGTGGCTGGAGCTGTGCATTCGGACGGCTGTGCGGTCAGTTCACAGCGGGTCCTGCTGATGGTACCGGGCTGGCCTCGGGCGCCCGTCCGTCTGAAGGGCCTGGCTGTGTCCACCCCGACGTGCAGCACACACTCGAGGTCAGAACTCGAGGCCCATGACCCAGTGCCGGAAACAGTTGGGAACCGCTCGCAGAGTCACACCACTTTCATGCCGGAGTCCCAGGGTCACCCGCGGGTGTGGCCTGGCCACCCTCCCATCTACCTGCCTTTTGGTCTTTCACACGACCAAGGCCACATCCTAGGTGAAGAAAACGAAACGTGGGGCGGGGATCTTGAGAGTACTGGGCCGTCAGGGAGGCTGCGTCGGCTGTGGGCGTGGGTGGGATGCCCGGAGCACGCTGGGCGGGTCCCCGAGTGGGAGCTGGGCACCAGACGAGAGCTCTCTGGCCCAGGCCAGGAGCGGGGCCACGGAGGCCCCAGCGCAGACCCTCTCAGGGCTCAGCCGAGCGGGTGGGGGCGGGCTGGAGCCCAGGGGAAGAGAGGCCGGAGCTGAGTGGGGCCCCACAGGCAGCTGGATGGTGTGAAGACAGAAATGGCCCCGGAGACCGCAAAATTAACGGTCCACTTAAACTTTCTTCAGCAAGCTCAGCATGGGTTTTAAAACATCTCGCCAGGGCTGCGGCAGCCGGCACCGCCGAGGGGGCTGTGTGTCCTGAGGCGCCCTGACCCTCTGGCCTCCCCTAAAGAAGCCTGTTGGGCCCCGTGGCCGGCAGAATGACGGCCCCCACAGACATCCTCGTCCTGACCCCCGGAACCTGTGAGTAGGGTGCCCACCTGGCTAAAGGAACCAGGAGGTGGGAGGCCACCCTGGATCGCCCAGGAGGCGGGAGGGGCCTGGTCAGAGGAGACAATGCCGGCTCTGCAGGGTGGGGGGTGGGGGGTGGGGGGGAGTTGATCCAGGGGATGCGGGGGCTTCTAGGAGCCGGAAAGGACAGGTAGCCAGTTCCCTGGGGCCCCAGGGGGACAGCCCTGCTGACCTCTGCCTGCCAGGGCCCTGAGAGGTTAAGTGTTGTCTCGGGCCGCTGCGTGTGGAGGGCTTCACAGTTCAAGAAGCCAATGCAGCCATTTCTGGAGGCCAGGACTCAGGTTCTGAGCCATGGCGCTTCCTGCTCTCCTGTGTGGCCTTGGTCCCCTTGCACCCAAACTGGAGGGTGGGTGGGCAGGCGGAAGCGGGAAGCCAAGTGGGCCGGGGTCGCTCCGACCGTCCCACCAGGACTTACCGGGCAGGGCGAGAGGCCCTTGTTCACATTCTTGGTGACCCGCAAGGGGGTGACCGGCTGAGGCACAGGGCGCCTACAGGGACGCTGTCCAGGGAGCCAACACGCCACCCGGCACCGCAGTTGCTCCCTCCCCGTCGTCTATGAAAGGAGGGCGTCTTCCCAAAATCAAGCTCCCCTGCATTTTTTGCTTTAAACGCAAACCGCACGAGTCAGAGAGAGTCGAGAATCAGCGTCGCGAAACCAGGTCCAAATAGGAGGGCGCCGCTCGCTCAGGTCTGGGAACAAACGAGCTCAGTGCGTCCATCCACCAAGTCCTTCCTCAGACCCCTCGTGAGCTTAGAAAACACTTGTTCTCATTCTTACCATGTCCAACTACAGCTCCGAGAAAATCAAGACAGACGAACCTTGTTTTCTATTGAAACTGTTATTATTTGCCATTAAGAATCGCGCACTATACGGCTAAGAGTGAGCACTCCTCGGTAAGCCTTTCCCGACGCGCACGAAGACAGAGCCCCTGCTGCTCAGGGTGGCCCCCACCTCCGCCGTCCGTGCCGCCAGCAGGAACTGCGGCGAGACCCCCGGCCCCACCAGCAGAGGCACAGCAGAAGGAATGGAAACCTTCCCACCCAACTCGACCTGAGGGATGACGAGGGGATGAGGGGGAGAGAGAATGGGAGACGGAGGGAAGAACTCACGTCGGCAACACCTGGGGCACCAGGATGCCCTCTGCTCGCTCGCTGGGCCGGCGGGGGGCGGGGCTCTGCAAGGAAGGCCCCCGGGAAGAAGGCTGTCACCTCCTGGGCTCCCAAACCCCTGTCTGTGCTCCTTGGTGGGACGAAAGCCACTGCGTGGGGCTGTGCCTGGGGCCCAGAACACAGGTTGAATGAAGGAGGCGGGTGCTGGCGTCCGTCCAGAAGGTGTCCAGCGGGCGCAAGGGGCAGAGGCACAAAGCTGAGGTTTGACGCTCCGGCCCCAAACCATCCGAAGCCTCGCTGACCGGGAAGAGGAGGAAGGCCCCGGGGATGCTGGAGCGACAGGCAGGCAGCAGCTCGGGGGCCCCGCGGCCTCACCTGCGGCTCTGGCGGCGCGTCTGTCCCGGCGCCACCTGCACGGCAACGCCTTTGGGCCTCACCGCCCCCACCCCTTGCTCCTCTCCTCCCAATGCGAGGAGGCCCGGGCCGTGGTTCCTCGGCCCCTTCTCCCGCCGCGATGGCCCTGGAGGCCGCGTCTTCGGAGCCTGGCTCAGGACATGCCCAACAGAAGCCATGTCCGTCACGAAACTTCAAACAGGACTTTAATTCCAAAGCGAACCTGGGCCTGGAGCCCAGGAGGAAGCGGGGCCGGGCAGGGCTGGCAGTGTGGCAGGAGAGCCCCTCGTGGGTGCCTGGCGCTTGGGTCTCCAGTGGCGCGGGCCTCTGTGTGGGCGGCGGGCGGGCGGGCGGACGGCGGGCGGGACGAGATGCGGCGGCCGAGCGCCCCTGCGGGGCCAGTGGGACCGTCCTCCGACTGCAAGGTCCTCAAAGGGACAAGATTTCAAAGTCTTCATCTTCTGAGTCAAAGAATCTTTCCAGTCGCTCTACGTCAGAAGAATCTAGAAGGAACATGACAAAACCTCACCAGGTGCCAGGCGTGGGTCAGTCTGGGGTGTGGGCCGAGGCACAAGGGCCCGTGTGAGCACACCCGCCCCACGAAGGAGCAGGTCCTGCCCAGCGCCTGACCGGCCAGGGTGGCCAGGGCGCGGAGGGAGGTCGGAGGATGCCCGGACTGCCCGGCTGAGGCGCCCTCCTCCCAGGCGGGGGATCTGAGTGGGAGGGAGAGGGGTTCCTGCCCTGTGAGCACAGGGACAGGGGCCTGGGTGGGTGAGGGCATGTGCGGCTGGGGGCAGACACGCCCCTCACCAGAGCCCAGAGGGAAGCAACGGGGGCCAGGAGGGCAAGGGTCCCATCCCAGGAGGGGTGTTTGCCCCCTGCACCAGCCGGGTCTGGTGGGGAATCTGTCCTGAGTCTGGCGCTGGTACCACGACCTCCGTGGTTCCCGTGAGGCGCGGGCTGCAGTCCTCCCCAGGGCGGTCCCTATGTGCTCAGAGCCCCGCGGCGGGTCCCCTTTTCCCCACGTGCCACGTGCTCGATGCGCTCTGGGGGAGGCGCCCCCAAGCCCAGAGCCACCGGGCAGTGGGGACAGAGCCACCTATGCCACATCAGCACAGGAAGCCTGGCCTGGTCCGGCTCAGGACCAGGGGCCACGGGAGGAGTGCGGGAGGGCCCGGGTGGGCTTGCAGGTGTGCTGCCCCACGCAGGTGGGAGGAGGGAGGGCGGCACCAGCAGCGTCCCTGGTCCCACTCACGAGGGGCTGCCGAGGGGCCACACAGCGTGAAAGGTCAAAGGCGACTGGGACGGGACCTGGGGAGGCGGAGGGCAGGGCAGAAGCATCACACAGGCAGCACCCCCAGCCTCAAGACAGGGGACGCCCCCGTCCCCACCTGAGACGGGGCCCTGGGGCATCCGGACTCACCTAAGGACAAGTTCAGGACGTCAGGACAGGCCAGGTGGGAAGGCTGCCGCTCCACCAGCTCAAACATTGGCAGGGCACCTCCAAGGAGGGACAGCTGTCAGCAGGACACACACAGCGTGTCAGGGGCCCCGCAGGCGGAGGGAGGCGCCGTGCACAGGCAGGAACCCCGCTACCCCTCATCACCCAGACACGGGACTGGAAATCCCAGTGAACCTCCAGCAGAGTCCGGCCCCGTGCTCTGATCACAGCAAGGACACACCTGGCGTCCAAGGACCAGGCAAGGTGCGCAAGACACTGTGCAGCCGAGCACCAGCGGAGCAGGGGAGGAAGGACCCCCAGACCCGCACAGGGGCGGGACCCCACCAACCTTTTTCACTTGCTGGCACCAGTCGTTAAAGTCGTCCTCGGTCCCACAGAAAAACCCCTGAAACCAAAGCCAGCAGTAAGCGGAGAGCGGCACACACATCCAACCCGCCGGCCCCTGTGTGTGTCCCGGACGTGGTGGCCGCTGCACACCCGGCCCCCTTCGCCTCTCCAGCCCCTACGCCCCTCTGCGGGCTGCGTCCACGGCTCCACCCTCGCCCTCTGCCTGGACTGACCGGGGAGCGAGCCGGTCACAACGACAAGTCAGGGCAAAGCAGAGAGCTCGCTCCTCCCCATGCCCCTGGGGCTGGGCCGCAGGCCTTAGTGGCCCACAGCACGTGGCACAATGGCATAAGCAGACCCCTCCGGAGGGGACACCAGACGTGCGGACCCCGTCCCCCTGGAGCTACCGTCTGCAGGGCTCCAGGGTTGGGATGAGCTACTGGGAACGCTCAACCTGCCACGTGGAGAAAAAGAAGCCGGGGAACCACACAGAGGCACTCAGGGCTCTGCTCAAGGCCCTGGTGCGAGGACACGCGGGATGGGGCCGGAAGACGGAGGCCTGTTTCACCGGAGCAGCCGTCCTCCGCGGCCCTGAGAGCTGGGATGCGCGCTCCCACCTGACCTGATGTTCACGAGCTCACGGCGGGTGGGGGTGGGGGGTGGGGCTCCTGTGACAGCGGAGCCCCCACGCGCCAGCCCGCCGCCACCGACCTCAGGGCGCAACCGAGACCCATGGGCAGTGCGTCTGGGGTCGTCCCTTCTCAGCACCGAGTGCCTCGTCGTGTCCACAACTCAGTTAATCACTCCCCTAGGGGTGTTATGATTCCTAGGTGTTTTTGGCCTCCTTCAAACATATCTTGAGAACAACCAACAATTCCAGCCGTGTAATCAGAAGAGAGCGAGCGAGGAGGTTCATTCCTAGGGACCGCCTTGCAGACTCAGCTACTCTAAAGAGTGAAGACAGACCAAGAAGCCCCACAGGGGTGCTGCAGGGCAGCGAGGAAAGCGGGGCCGTGGCAGCGACGCGGGGCACTCACTTGCGCACACGCCTGCCTGGGCCACACCTGAGGCTGCCAGCCCTTTGTACTCTTTCGAGTTCTAAGCCACGTGAACTTAATACTTATTCCAAAACGCTGAGATTAGAGAAACGGGGATGCTTTCCTTCTCATCCTAAAGCAGCAGCAGGACTGGGCACAAATGCCTTGGGACACCCGGGCACGAGCGCGCGCAGCTGGCGACAGCGGGACCAAGCGGGGGACACACCACGGCGATGGACGGGTCGAGCTCTGCGATGCTCATCCTGCTGGGTGGGTGCTGGCAGTGGAAGCTCTCATCCGGGATCGGGCAGTGCTCAGCGGCCTGCAGGGCTGGCTGCGTGGTGTGAGGGTCCAGGTAGATGAGTTCCTCACCTGGGCGGGCAGCAGGCAGGTCAGCAGGAGGCGGACAGAGCTGCCTCACCACAGCCACCAGCACCATGCGGCTGGACAGGAAAAGGGCACACGTCGCACCGGCCAGGTGGGGGCACGCTGCCTGTCAAGTTGGGGGGGGGGCTGCCCAAGAGACCACGCCCCTTCCTCCGACGTCACTGCAGACCCCACTCACCCACGTAGCCGATGAAGTAGCGGGCACTGTTGGGCTTCCCTCCAATCACGCCCAGGGACTGGGGCATCATGAAGCAGTGCTGCGGGACGGAAGACAGGCCAGGCCGCTGAGCGAGGGAGGGGCTCCCCGCTCCCCCTGCAGCGCCAGGCGAGGACAACCGCAGACGAAGACCAGACCCCCAGGGTGCGGGTTCTGGACGCTGAGGCTGCAGGTCCTCAGGAAAGCCCCGGGCAGCCAGAAGGGACAAGGGGAGGCTGGGGAGGCGCAGACAGGGTCGGCCCAGCCTGCATGCCGGGTGGACAGGAGTGGGGAGGGGCTGGCGCACTGCGGGGGCGGGGGGCGGAGGTGGAGATGGAGGCCAGCAGCACCATGTCAGCAAGAAGGGCAAGGTCCAGGGGAGGCGGCGGCAGGGACGAGTGAGCTGGTGGGGGCCGGGGGCCCGCAGGGCGGTCAGAGGGCGGGACTGGGCAAGACGGTGACAGCTGGGGCTTTCGGTAGGAGGCGGGGTCTCAGCCCCCCCCCGGCGGGCAGGGAGGACAGGCGGGAGGGCACGGGCCAGCACAGACCCACCTTCAGTGTCTCTGCATAGGCTGCATTGATGTCCGTGAGCCCCAGGCGCAGCGGGATGAGCAGCACCAGCGGTCTCCATGGTGACGGCCTGCTGCCGACCTCAGCCCCAGACGGGAACCCGTTACAGTGTCGCTCGGAATCCGCAGGAAACGCTGCGGCCCCGGCACGAGGCAGGCTGCTCCTGCACAACCTTCCTGAAAGAGGGAGACGTGCGTTTATGGGCTAAACGAAGTAGGCAGAAGTTCACCCGAGAGAAACAGGTACAGAATTTACACTGTTAACAGGAAACGAGTATAAAAAAGTCAAGTACTTGAAGTACACCTCAAACTTGGAAAATAAAGTGCAACACTAACCCTGCCACCCAGAGGAAAAAAAAAATTGCACGTTTTCTATGCGTTTAAATTTTTTATTGTGAAATAAAGCATACACACAAAATAATGCAAAAAAATATTTACATGCACCTTAGAAGCAATAATAAAACAAGCACCATGGAGCCACCAGCCTGGTGGACGCAGCACTGACCCAGGGCCCCTCTGGTCCCCCCTCAGCAAGGACAGCATCGAGCGATAACTTTTCTCCTTCCTTTTTCTTCTGTCTAAACGCACTGGGTAATCCTTCAATAATCGGATTAACTACAGGGTTTAGTGGTAGGAGAGAGCCACTCCAGTACCCCAAGCACACCAGGCACCCCGTCCGTGGTTCCTAAACACCCTTCCCCACTAAAAGGAACCAGGGGGAAAATGGCTGATTCCAGGGATGGGGCAGGGAAGGTACCAGGTGAACCCGAGTCTAGTTAATGCCAGAAAGAGAACGCTGAACAACACAAACGACAGGACTCTGTCAAAGAGGCAGCCAAGTTTGGGACAAGGAGTAAGTAATGACCATAAGGGACAACACCTGGAATTAAACACAGAATCCATGAAGCCACTGGCTCTAAAATCAGGTCTTCCAAACGTAAATAAGTCGAGGGCAGAGGGGAGAAAGGAGGGTTCTTCCCAAGAAGAGCGCCAGCAGATAAACTGGAAGGGGTGCACGCACTAGAGACCACCGTTTCAGACCCGACGCAGTAAATCCTCAGTGCGTGTGTAACGTACCCCCTCCAGATCACTCGCGATCTGCTAGGCACCAGGGGCGCATCCTAAGCAGGTGACCGAGGCAGCACTACTGACAGGGAGCAAGCCGTTTCCCGGGTTGCTCTGTCGTGGACACCGCCACCAGGCACACTCCTGGTCAACACGCCCGATCCAAACGTAAACAGGCCTGTGTCACAAAGCCTCCATAAACTCCAGAAGGCCCAGGCACATACATCTCCTCAATTGGGCTGCTCCTGAGGTGTGTCCTTAAACACACCTGTGGCCTAGTGAGTGACGCGCTCCTGAGTTCTCCCAGCCGCTCCAGCAAAGTAACGGAGCCAAGGAGACGGTCGTGGGAACCTCCAATCCACAGCCAGTCTGTCGGAAGCACAGGTGACCACCTGGACTTGCCACTGGGGTCTTAAGTTGGGGGTGGGGGGGCAGTCTTGTGGGTCTGATGCCAGCTCCAGGTGTGTAGACAGGGCCAGAACTGAACTGAACTGCAGGATGCCCATTCATCTTCACTTTTTATGATCTGGTCACCAGTATTAAAGGTACGTGTTTTCTCCTGAGTTCAGCACACATCAGATTCTGATATGTAGTCTGTAAACTTGACTCTCTTTGACCCAAAAGCTAAAACAGAAGTTTGACATTTTTAGGTAATAAGAGTTTGTCCTTTTTTCTATCTATTCTGCATTAGTTTATATAAATGTCCCATGGACATTTTTGAAAAGGTATGTTGCTACCAGAATCTACGATTTGACACGTTCCACTAAACTCTCTTACTGTATTATTCAGATCCTTGTAACTTTATTTTTATATATTCGATCTGCCATACAGTCTCTCTTAATTTACTGTAAGTTTTGCTTCGCTGATTCTGAGGCTCTTTTGTGATGAGAACATTTTCCTTGCTGACTAGATGGTCACCACTAGCGCGGCCCCTCTGGTGTCTCTGGAACAAAAGCAGAGAAGCAGGGCTGTCGTTGCTGAGCTCGGGGCTCACGGTGTCCTCACATGGCCTGTCCCATACAAATGCCCTGTTAGTAAGGGGTGGGTTTCTGGCTGCACCAGGTCCCCATTTGTAGTTTTCTAGCCCCACTAGCATTGTCAACGTGTCTAAATTCTCTGCTTTTCCGTCAGAAGACCTCATGAACCCAGGTACTCCTCAGAATTCTAAACACTTCCAGTAGCGCCTGGCGTGGCCAGAAGACGAGATGGCCAGGGCCAGTTTGAATCACCCTTCTTCGTGGCGCATCAGGGCACACACAGGGCCTTGCAGCTGAACCCAGCACACAGGCGTCAATTATTTGTAACGAAGACGCAGAAGCAGCGTGGGGCACCAAGTGGCCTTCCGCTCAGCCTGGCTGGCACCGCCCTCGAGGGCCCGCGGGCCAGGCAGGGGAGCGAGCTGCCCCGGCCCCGTCCGCCACGACCCCGGGCTCTGGCTCACTTACTGATGTCCTCCATCACCACCGTGTTGTCCATCGCTACGTGAACGGCCAGGGCGCTCCACGTGTCGAAGACGGCGAGCTTCCTACCAGAGAGGGCAGAACACACTGATGAGCCTTCACAGCTCGAAGACCTGTGGCCTCTGCCGGCCGCTTCTTCTCGCCCGGGCCCCACGCTTGCCACACCCAGCCGCCACCGTGCAGGGCAGGGCCTGTGCAGGAGCCTGCCGGGGTGCCACTTCCCGATCAGGCTGGACACGGGCAAGAACCAGAATGTGAGCCCAGGTCTCGGATGCTGCCCGAGGCAGGCCCAGCTCCGTCTTATCCCCCAGGCCCCCTGAGCCAACGGCCGGCTTGAGTTCTCACAGAGAACCTGCGGGTGACAGAGAGCCGAGTAGGGAGTCACCGTGCTGGGTGGGCCACTGTGGCCGAGGAATTACGGTTCTGAAAGAGGAGCAGACTCCGCGACCGAAGGCACGACGGGAGGGCCTCTGAGCTCACCTCGGGGGCTGTGCAGGGGCTCCCCCAGGTGAGAGCGCACCTGGGGACACGGGTGGAGGGCGGAGGCCCCTGGTCTCCTGGTGGGAAGGCCAGAGCAGACGCCACCTGCAGGGCTCCACCGGCTACCTCCCTCCCTTCCCTCCTGGGCTCACCGAGGGCCAGGTGGGCCCCCGTGCTGAGAAACACGGACACACAGGAAACCAAGTCCCAGGAGAGGCTGGCGCTCCAAGGGGAGCTAAATGCCTGGGGAAAGCACAGAGTAGGGGCAGAGGAGAGGGCGCTCCTCTGACGCAGGCGCAGGGAGGCCTGGGTGGGAGAGGCCTCGGCGCAGAGGCCCGGGGAGCAACGCGGCAGGCCTTGGGGGGTGGCGCTCCAGGCGAAGGGCACAGCACTGCAGGGGGAGGACAGGGCCGGCACGCTGGCCTGTGCCTGCTGCCCTTCTGGGAGCAGCGGGAAACCCCAGGACAGCTGAGAGAAGAGGAACAGATGGCCACCGTCTGTTTCTTGAGGATGACTCTGCTGCAGTTTGGAGGGAGATGCCAGGATGGCAGAGAGAAAAGGCGGAGAGAGGGGGGGCTGGGGGCAGGGGCGGGGGGGCAGGGAGCACTGCTCAGAGCTTGGGCACACGCGGGTGGGGTGTGCTGAAGGGAAGAGGGGTCTGGCGTGACCCCAGCTTTTGGCCTGAGCCCCTGGAAGGGTGGTACTGTGTTCCTGTAGGAGCAGTGGGCTGCGCTAGAAGAGGGCGGGGCCAGCTCTGGGTCTGGGCTACTAGGTCAACGTGCCCCTCGGGCATCCCGAGGGGCACTGCCGAATAGGGTCTGGATGTGAGTCTGGAGTTGGGACAAATCAGGAACTGCGCGTGCGCAAACAGGAGCTGAAAAGCCGCGACCAAAGGCGCGAGACAAGCCCGCAGGGCTCAGCAGTGCCGGTGACCAGATGGACAGAGGAGGACGGCTGAGCAGCCCAGGTTTCCAAGGAGCGCGGCAAGCACCCACACCAGGAGCTGCCTGCAGACAGCTGAGTAAGTCGGGGCTGAAACTCAGCCTTGGGACATGATGACGGAACTGACTGTGACCTCGACCAGGCTGCTTCAGGGCAGCGGGGCTGGGCCAGGACGCTAAAGGGCAGTGGGGGCTGGAAATCCCAGGGGCTGGGCAAGGAGACACAGAGACAGTGGGCTTGGGGATCAGCTGGAAGCTGGACAGGAAGCGGAGCAAGTGTCCTGGACCCCAGGAACGGACCACAGCAGCAGGCAAGGAGGAGCGGGCTGGGCCCGGGGGCAAAGGGAGGCGCCCACGGGGACTCCTGCGGGGTGGGAGCAGGCAGCAGAGGCACGAGGCGGATGCGCGGGGAGCCATGGCTGAAGACAGCAGTCTCAAGGGAGGGGGATGGGCGGGAGCAGAGGCGGAGGCCCAAGGCGGCCACAGGCTGCCCGCCTGAACGCCGTCACCCCACGACCACTTCCCACTTCCCAGGCCACCAGACACCACGGCACAGGAAGGGACGCGACACACAAGGAGCGAAGGCCCGATGCAGTGGCTGCATCTGGATGAAGGCATTCAGCCTCACTAGAAACGGAAATCCCAATTCACGAGACCACCGGCACGGTCACCTCTGAGGACCCTCCTGAGGGTCCTGAAAAGAGGACGAGACCCCTTATTTCCTTCAGTAGCAAAGACTCAGGCAAGGCTGAGCACCCCAGGTACCCGTGCCGCCCCGGAGGGAGGGCAGGAGCGCGCTCAGCACCTACTTGAGGACCTGGGCGACGGTGTTGGGCCCGTACCACTGGCCGATGGACTTGCCCTCGCCGACTCCCATTTGTGCTGCAGGAAACAGAGCCGGTCAGCGGCACACGTGCCCCGCCACCCCCACACCCCTCCCTGTGCCTCACAGAGGCCGATCCCAGCACGTGTGGCATGAGGCGTGCGTCACAGGAAGCCTGCCTTGGGCACGAGCTCCTGACTGGCACCAGGACACTTCCTCCCAAAGGGACAGACTCCTCCTCAAGGTGCTCCCTCCCCACCGAGAAGCAGGACTGGGGACATGGCTCAGGTGAGCAAGTTCAGGGCTCTACCCGCACCTCCGTCTACAGGTGGAAACACGACGCTCAGAAGCTGGATTAAGACAAAGGAGCGCCCGGACTCCTGGCCGGAGCCCGGGAGGACCAGCCTCCAAGGCCACCAAGTTGGTGTCCAGAGACGGGGCGCCTCACAGCACTTCACCACGGGCCCAGGGCCGTCCCCACCCCGCTGGCCTGCGCCTCACAGCACGGCAGAGCTCTCGGGGACCCGACACCGCAGCGTCCCAAGGCACGGGCCCGGCGCACTGCGACCCCCCACCTATCTGGTGGATGGAGTAGCAGCTGTCCTTCCTGTCCAGGAACGCGTGCAGGACGCCGAAGTAGCTGTCCGGCTGCCTCGTCCGCCGTGTCCACCTCCAGTCTACGGGAGACACAGACGGAAGTTCAGTTTCACCAAAATACAGGCAAGAAGCCTTCATTTTGCTAAGGCACTCAAGGCACTCATGGTATCCAAACCTCCTGTGAACCTTTCTAAATTTAAGAACTGAGTTCTGCGGGATTTCAAATACACAGATGCCAACACATCAAGACAAATCCATACAGAAAGGAGAGAGTGGCTCAGTAGTTTAAAAATAATTTCTACAAGACAAACGTTTATCAGCATTTCTTTAAAGCCCCTTTCTCTAATCAACGAGAACCACCAGGTCGTCACTGAAGGAAACCCCAAATCCTAAAGCGTTTTGTGGTGATCCACTCCCGCCGACCTGGCCCCACCACCCTCCTCGCTTCCTGCGGACGTGGCCGCCCCAGGCTGACTCACCTCGGCCCAGGTGCCGGCACACCAGGGCTTGGGCAAAGATCATCTGTCCACACCGCAGCATGCAGCCCCAGCCCGTGTCCGAGGTGGGGCCGGTGCCCCCTGCCGTGGAGGACAGAGAGAGAGAGGCACTCACCGTCAGACCGAGGCCAGGAGCCCACGCACGGGTCACCTCCGCGTCAGGCGACACACGCCATGTGAACCTGCTCACGCCAAGGCTGCGTTTGCTGGGAAGTGAAACGTTCTAACAACCCCCTCAAGATGGGCCAAGACGTGAACAAGTCACAGAGAGAAAAGAATGTCTGGAAACATGGAAAGATGCTCAGCCTCGTGAGTAATGCAGAAAACGCCGTCCACCGGCCAGGGCACAGGGAGACTCTGACGCTGGGCACCGCAGTACCAGGTGTGCGTGAGACAGGCCCTAAGATGACAGGAAACAGGGCTGAGACCATGCAGGCCGCCGTGGGGGGGCTGCATCCTTTGCCCACCCCTCCAGCAGCCCCTCTCGCACACACGCGCAGGGGACAAGGCCCGCCTCCGGGGCAGCGGCGGGATTGGGGGAGGCAGAGGCAGGAGTGCAGAAACAGCCCCAGCCACCCACCCACGCCCCACATGGCCGGCTCCACGCGGCCAAGGCCGACACAGGCCACACGGCCGGGAGAGCCACCACGCTCCACCCGATGGCTTTTCCAAACACAGGGCTGCCCTCCAGCCCGTCCTGCCCCTGTGGGTTCAGACACCTATGGGTTCAGGACGCTGTACGTCTGGTGTCTGTCCTCCTGACCGCACAGTGCGCCTCACAGGCCAGGCGACCCCGCCCCTGAGTCCAGGGCCAAGTAGGGGTGAAAGGAGAATTTGCTGGATGAACCAACACTTCCCAAGCATGTCTGACAAGCCCTGTCATTAGACACCCTGGTGACAATGGCCACATCCCCTACCTTCCAGTGATCCCGGACGTCAAGCTCTGGGGGACGGATGGAAGCACATCGAGAAGTGGGACCAATCAAGACAGGCCACCAAGGCAGGGCCATCTCCTGGTCCCAAACCTCCGGCCTGGGGTTCTCCGACTGGCCAAGGCCAGGCGCGGAGCCAGCCCCATCTGTCCACCTCCAGGGGTACCGCGCGGAGAATCACTTCAATGGAACGTGCTTTCGTCTTATGTGAAACACGTCACATCCGCCTTCAGCTCCCACCACAACTAGGTATGGGAGATACTAGAAAAGGCAACGGGTACGGAGCAAGGGTGTCCCAACATCCTGGACCAACAGCAAGAAGCACGCTGTGCAGCTATGACCCAGGACACCACCAGACGCACAGGCCAACGAGCCCTCCGGGAGCAGCAGGCTGCAGCGCCACCGTGACATGCCACACCGCTTCCCGCCACGTTCTGCTCTACGTTTCAAATGCCAGTCGTGACCCATTATCCAGATTTTAGGCTCCAGTAATAGAGTGTGGCTTACAGTCAGAAAATCACTGCCTCAGTAGAATCAGGGGCCCTGGGTTTGGAATCCAGCTCTGCCACTACCAGGAGCAAGACCTCAGCCGGTTTATTTAACTAGGGTTGCCTCAGGATGACATCAAGTGACAAGTATTCGACACACTGAAGTCAAACCTAGAAACCTAAGTTTTCCTCTTGAATCACATGCACTTCATCCCACGCTGTAACAGACAGTACTCACCAATGGCTGGGAAGTTCTTCCTGTATGTAAACCAAAGTCTCGATGCCACATCGGCCAAGATCTCGTCCTTTTCTAGAGAGCGTTAGAGAGAAGAAACATGCACACACAGCCGTAAGTTTCTAGGGCACATGTTACAGAGAGATAGCAGATAACTATCATCACCAAACAGTTCTTTCTGCAGACTGAGCACGCAGAGCACAGCAGGCTCCGGCAGGGCTGGTACCTGTGAAGATGCTGTACTTTCTACCCAGGATCCAAAGAGGCTCCGAGGTTTCGGGGAAATCTTCAAACTCAGCAAATCGGAGAGTGTCGTAGGTCAGAGTAGCTATGGAAAGCAAAGACACACTCTGATGACAGTTCTATGATTTCATAAAAGAATATCAGAGATAATTTATAGCATCTCCGTACAAAGAGCCCACGTGGAATTCTGCATCTCAGTGCACCAGCCACACCACTACACTGAGAAATCAAACACTCGCGACCCGGCAGCGGCCCTGCACCCACTTCCTGAGCCTCTCAAATTCAAGACAGAGTCATTGTCTGGCAGACCCAAGGGTGAGAGACCAGCTGGGGGCCAGGCCCAGGGCACAGAAAGGAGGGGGAAAAAAGGTACCTGGTTTAAGCCCTTAACTGGTTTAGATTTAACTCTAAAAAGACAAAAACACAAGAGCCCAAACCTTTATCTCTGTACATAAGGGCGGCCCCAGACGGCACAGAAGGTCGACCAAGCTCTCCTGGCCGTCCCAGGGCTCCCAGGCCATCCCGACTTCTGGGTTAGGAGCCGTAATGCAGTGAGCGGCAGAGCGCTACTCCTGGGAGGGACACTGACCTCCCGAGACTAGTGCAAAGCCCTCCAAGGCCCCGGTGCCGCAAGGCCTGGAACCTGGGGGGCGCACCCCGACTTCCTAAGGAGGTGCCGTGCGTGCAGCAGCGTCCACCTGCTGTGTCTCCACGACCTGAGTGCCTCCTCTGTGAGCACCCCCTTCTGTGTGGCTTCCACAAAGAAGCTCGAGAGGCCGCGTCCCTCCTGCCCCAGAGCTCCAGCGGAGGACACCCTCCCTCTGCACACGGCCCCGGAGGCGACAGAGCTCAGCCACTGCCCGCGAGGTGAGGGGCACGCGGTGTGTCCCGGGTCCCCCATCTCCCCCAGCTGCTGCCTCACCAGCTCCACAGTGCTCTCTTACCCTTCACCTGCAACCCCACTCAACTCTTTGGAAAATCAAAGATATTAAATGCGTTTCCCCCACACCTGAGTTTATTCTTCAACAGCCCTACCTTTTGATAAAAATGACATATGCTATTTATTAAAAAAAAAAAACCCCGAAGACTACAAGATGTAAAAAATCACCCTCAGCTTCGTGCCCAGCACTGACTCTCCTTCCAGAAGCCTGTATGTGTAGATCCATAAATGAAGCCATGCCGCACCTGTGGTTTCTTCTTCATCCTCTTCCACGTGGTGGTCACAGCGCCCCACCCAGATGTCTCAGGGCCTCACAGTGTCCCGCTGCACGCACATCCCTGCCAGCCCACATCCCACAACCTCCCAGCTCCGGCCTTCACAGGCTAGAGGTTCCCGAGCAGGCACTTGGCCTCTCGCTGTGGAAAGCCCCTCACCCATAAAACGGCACATATAACAGGATGCCCTTGCAGCGCAGCGCTGAGCGTCCCTGAAACCCTTCCCATGAGGGGCTCACGAGGAGGCTGGCAGACAAAAGGCTCCAAGGTCAGCTGGTGTCACTAACATCAAGGACGAAGACAAGCAATTCTACTACATCCAAAAGGATTAACTGGATGCACAGCAAATTCACAGTCACAGGGCTGGGAAAGCAGCGCTCACTAAACGCACAAATCCGCATCAACAGAAGGCCCTGTGTTCACTGCTTCAAGAATGCTCAAACTGGGACTTCCCTGGTATCCAGTGGTTAAGAATATGCCTTCCAATACAGGGAACGCGGGTTTGATCCCTGGTAGGGGTACTAAGATGCCATATGCTGCGGGGCAACTAAGCCTGCGCACCGCAACTACTGAGCCCGTGCACTGCAATGAAAGATTCCCCATACTGCAACTAAGACCCGACGCAGCCAAAAATAATTAATTAATTATTTTAAAAAGGGATCCTCCCCCTTGCAAAAAAAAAAAAAAAATAGAATTCTCGAACGTTGGGAACCCAGACCCAGCTCTGCCTTTTTTCTTTTCACCTGAAATCCTACAGGGTCAGAGGAGTCCTGTGTTTCCAGAGCAAGCTCTGCTGCCCAGAGGGCTGGGTGCAAGGCAGGGGCCCTGCTCTGATGTGTCTGCTTGTCCACGCTTCTCCAGATGATGTCAGCCAGGCCGCTTTGGGATCGGGGTAAATAATTTAATGTCCAAGTTTCTCTCCCCCTTTTTTACATAAGATTACTTGTTTCTGCAGGTGATTATAAAAACCGAGTTGAGATGAGTTAAAGTTCTACCTTTTCAAGGAGCTGAAAAGATCACGTGTCCCTGCTGCCCCTCGAAAGCCACCCCACATCTTCAGAAAGCACGGCCTTCTCTGACCTCGAGGCTTAAACGATACGTACACTCAAAACCCACAAAGATTACTCCAAGGAAAAAGCACGCAAACAAGACCTGATTTCAACTGACAGCACTGTGGGGCTGTAACTCTCACCCTGCTGGACGGAGACCCCAGGAGACTGCAGCCTTGAACTGAAGGCAGACATGCCTTCTAAATGCTGGAGGCTCTGAGCGACAGAGGGACGCGGCACACATCAAAGGACCGTTGAGACACTCCTGAGACACCTAGCTTCCCACAGTGAGAAAACTACCACCACGAGGGAGACAAGCAAATAAGGAAGAGAAGGAAACAAGGCTCGTTCTGAAAGCCAGGTGACGACAGCCGGCCGCCCTGCAGTGGAGGGGTTTTTTCATCTCCAGAGACACCACATGCAAAGCAGGCACATTTCTCAGGGTAACGAGCCAACTTTATAGGCAACAAAGCCAACTTCAGAGGGAAGGTAGTAACAGGTGTCCTACCTATTCAGCTAGAACACATCACTGAGCTTCCTGCTGTAACTAACAAAATGACGGGCTGTGCAGTCTCAGCCTTAGAGTCTTCACTGCGTGAGGCACCTGAAGGGAAAAAATGGGCAGGTGGCAGCCACAGGGCCCGGCAGCTCAGGTGCAGCCGGGAGGTGACAGTGCAGGTGGTTCCCGAGTCCCCTGGGCCCACACCTCCCTGCTCCTCCTGATGGCAGGACCACCCGAGTCCTGCCCCCTGTTAGGTGCGGGTCACACCTGCCTCTTGAACCAGCCGTGGACACCCCGCAGGCCCCGCTCCCCCTCTACGGGCCACACGGGGCACCGGGCGGAGTGTCCGGCCAGCGCGCCCTGAACTTGACCGCGTGCGGGGCCAGAAGTCCGTCGCTCCCCCCTTGGGAACCCTCTGCTCCCGTTTCCTCGCTGGCAAAGCAGGAGTGGTGCTGCTTTCCTCGAGGCTCACGGGAGGAAGAAACACGTCAACACGCACGAAGAGCTCCGACCCTCACTGGGTGGCGACGGGCAGCGCACGCGGGGCATCACTGAAGCGGGTAGGAGACCTCGTCTCCACAGCCCGCGACCACAGGGAGGTGCAACACCCGGGACGACGTCAACCGCCTGAGTGACTTTACCAGACCTGGACCCGGTAACGGAGCCCGCTCGCAAGGGCAGGGCCGCCGGCCACTTCCCGGGCTGCTTCACTGTCCTCAGGCTTCCACGCCGGAAACCAGCACAGAGAAAGACCTGCAGCGGCTTCAACCAGAGCAGCGAACGGAGGGCTTCCCATTCCCGGGCCGCTGTCAGAAAGTCCCCGCGGGCCTGCGCAGAGGACGGGACCGACCCTCCCTCCTGACATCCACCCGCGAGGCCATGGGCCGGGGCACCTGGACCGGACCCCTAGCTCCCTGACCTTCGGCTCAGCCTCTGTAACGGAGAAAGGAAAGACTTTTCCAAATTCCATTCACCTCCGGTGTTCAACTTTCTAATTTGTATTAAGATTTGATTTTGGAGACAGAGAACCCACACGCTAGCTGTATGACACCCGACTCAAATCTCTAAGCCTCAGTTTCCTCACCCATGAAATGGGGAGAAGCTGCCAGCTCTGCCCAGTGCGGTGAGAACACAGGACGGGTTCCAGCACCGTGGGCAACCCCACGGTGCACCACGGCTCTGAGCACCTCCTGTGCCTCTTCCTCGTGTGATCTCAGACCTCATCACTTACAAGATGAAACTAAATTCCCCCTTCCCTGAACCAAACAACACTTTTGTTTTATCACCGATATTAATTTAGCCATAAATACGTATTCATGTTTGTGCAGAACAGAAAACATTATAGAACACCAGTCCAGAAAAGACTCCAACAGAAAAACGAATACTTTTCCATTTTAAAACTAAAGTTCGCAATCACTAAGCTTCACAGAGACCGAGCAACATGAGGAGCCCACCCTCGAAGGTTCCTTCATCGACTCTGTTCTCAGACTGACCAGCTCCACTGGCGATTGAGGCCAGCAGCCTCCGCACTCCGCCCAGAGGGCTACCTCGTCTCACACCGCAGCCCTGTGATAACCTCAGCCCCTTCACATCCGACATCATTTCATTTGAAGTTCACGCACCTCCTGAGTTAAAAGGAGCACAACTTCCCAAAGAATGCCAGTCTCCAGATGCCCAGGTAATGATTTTAATTTTTTTATCTTTTTTTTAACTTAATTATTTTTTGTTATTAATTAATTAATTTTGGGCTGCGTTGGGTCTTTGTTGCTGCGCACAGACTTTCTCTAGTTGCGG
This sequence comes from Hyperoodon ampullatus, assembly GCF_949752795.1. Lineage (NCBI taxonomy): Eukaryota > Metazoa > Chordata > Mammalia > Artiodactyla > Ziphiidae > Hyperoodon > Hyperoodon ampullatus. The sequence continues at coordinate 500,170 of NC_136921.1, forward strand.
CGAGCTGGGGCTACTCTTCGTTGCAGTACGCAGGCTTCTCATTGCAGTGGCTTCTCTTGTTGCAGAGCACGGGCTCTAGGCGCGCAGGCTCAGTAGTTGTGGCTTGCGGGCTCTAGAGCGAAGGCTCAGTAGTTGTGGCACACGGGCTTAGTTGCTCCGCAGCATGTGGGATCTTCCCGGACCAGGGCTTGAACCCGTGTCCCCTGCACTGGCAGGCGGATTCTTAACCACTGCGCCACCAGGGAAGTCCCATGATTTTAATTTGAAATAAGATGACACACATTAGAAGCATGACAGGCATCATCCACCTTGAGAAAGAAGCCTTTTAGAAACACTTTTCCCACCTGGTCACCTGGGTCCCAAACGCCTGATTTTCCACCTCTTTCTCCCTAGGGTGTCCCTGATCACACCCAGAAGAGGAAGCGGAAAGCCTTTTAACAGAATGGCAATTCCATTTTTAAAATGTTTCAATTTAATGTTATTAATATGATAGAAAATAGCAAACTGTGCTCAATAAATGTAACCAGATGACTTAGTCGCAATTACATAACTCAACCAGGGGGAAACACAAAAATTATGCACCATTACTTTTCTTTTAGAGTTAAATGTAATGTACCACATTTCAAAGACATTTCCTCAAAACGCTTATGTTTCTGAGAGATTATACTCCGTAAATACATATATTATATATGCTTTATAAATAAAATGAAAAGAAGGAATCTTCCTTTCCTTCAGAAAATGCTTATGCTTAAGATAACAGGTTTGCAAATAGTTTTTTCAAATCCCTAATAGTTTATATGCAGACGCTGGTGGTTCAGTCCCGAATGAAAAAAGGAAGGAAGGGAAGAAAAGCTGGAACTGCAGCGGCACGAGAATACTGCACACGCTGCTTTGGTGACCACGCTGGACAGAGCGTCCACAGCGAGCTCCGCTGCCCTGCGGTGAGCTGCCCTCCTCATCAGCCACGCTTGACACCAACACACTGGATTTCCGTTACACACAGGCTCTGCAGCCCAGGAACGTCTACAGGACAGGGATGTGTGCGTTAACACCAATTTAAGTTCTGCTTCTTCGATGGCCAGCCACATACCAGACACAACGTAAAGCACCAGAGATGAAGCACAAGACACTGGCTCTGTCCTCAAGGAACGGACAGCGTGTTGATTTAAGTGCCAACAGGAGCAGTTCTTTTTGGGCTGCATTGGGTCTTTGTTGCTGCGCGCGGGCTTTCTCTAGTTGCAGTGAGCAGGGGTTGATCTTTGTTGCGGTGCAAAGGCTTCTCACTGCGGTCACTTCTCTTGTTGCGGAGCTCGGGCTCTAGGCGTGCGGGCTCAGTAGTTGTGGCTCGTGGGCTCTAGAGTACAGGCTCAGTAGTTGTGGCGCACAGGCTTCGTTGCTCCGCAGCATGTGGGATCTTCCCGGACCAGGGCTCAAACCCGTGTCCCCTGCATTGGCAGGAGGATTCCCAACCACTGCACCACCGGGGAAGCCCCTCGAGCGTGTCTGAACGGACAGTGCTTGGGGCCTGCTGCCGCCGTCAGACCTCTACGCAGCAGCCCCAGGGCCCCATCCCCAGCTCTGTCTCTCCTCCCACACTCAGACCCTCAGTGACCTCGTCCAAAGTGGCCCCCGCACACTTCTACCTCCGGCCCCGCCCTCCTCCCTCAGCTCCAGGCCTGCAGACCCAAGGCTCTCTGGACGTCACAACATGGACATCTAGCAGGTACCTCATGGTCACCATGTACAAGACCAAACTCCTAACAGCTCCCCACCAAGCGGGATCTCCCGACATCTCCCCACCTGAGTTTCTCAGCTCAAGCCATAACCTCACCATCTCCAACCCCTTCCTCTCCACCCCGCCCTCGCCACGTCCCACTGGTACAGTCCCACTGTCTCAACCTGCAGAGGCAGCCAGAGGTCAACACCCTCTCCCCATGCTGATCCAGGCCTCCAAGGGTTCGTGCACGGCATACTGCAACAGCCTCCTAACTGGTCTCCTGGCCTCGCCGTTGCCCGTCTGCAGGAGAGCAGCCCGAGCAAGTCGCGTTACTCCTCCTCTCAGAAGTCTCCAAAGCATCCCCCGCCAGCTCGGACGCCCTCACCACGAGCCAACAAGGCCTCACCTGGGCCGCATCACTGCTCCGCCTTCAGCTCTCTTACCCCCACCCACTGTACCCTGGCCTCACTGGCCACTGGCTGCTCCCGGAGCAGGACGCCTGCCCTCCCCCCACACTGCTTCTGAGTCCTGGTCAAAAGTTACCTCTGTGGTGAGACCTTTCCGGGCCATCCTGGCGACTCCAAACCCCTCTTGCTTGACCCACGTCATCCGCCCACGAGCCACACCGTGGGTGTCATGTCTAGCATGTCAGCCAGCACACGGTTTTTATCTATTTCGTTCACTTCTCTAGCCCCAGGGTCTAGAACAATGCCAGACACAAACCCACACTCAGTAATAAGTATAGTTATTGAATGGATGACTATAAAAACAACCAGGAACTGCATAACATCTGGCAAGGAAGGCAGAATCTGTAAGGACCCCAGGCATCAGGGGAGGCTGGACCATTAATCATCCTAAAAGGTGGTACAGCATCACATTAGAAAGAAAACTCTCCACAACACCCTACAAATGTCATATACGTTTTTATTAGCATCCAGAGAGGCCTTCAAACGCAAACACCTTTTCTGCTTTGAAGCAGTGATCAGTGTCCCATGAGGGTATTACCATGCGGCTAATCAACTTTAACATGATGGTTTTCACGTTTAACATAAAACGACCATCACAAAACTGTGCCTTCCACCCTAACCAAGTCTCACAAGTGAATGCTCTTAGGCACCCAAGCAGTCATAACCTAAAAGAAAGTAGACGACTAAATAATTCTATTCCTTCCCCGACCCCGGGCCTAGTACTTTCTCTGTTTTGAACAACTTCACAATACTTCTGGTTAACATCATGTTTCAGGAGTCATGGCTACCATTCTGTCCTACTACCTAGCACACTTAAGTGACAAGATGCCCCAAGTCACTGAAATATTGGCCATACAGGTCTGTATTACAGTTTCCAAACTTAGAGTTCACTAAATTTACATTGCAGCTACCATGAAAAAAAAAATGAAGCAAAAACAATGCCATCCAGAATGACAGGTGGAATTAAACCAGAAGAAAGTTTTTACAGATGTGGGAATCCTTGAACACAAATCACTCCCTGTAAGTTATAAAAGATCTAAAACTGCTGTGGGATGAAAAAGAGGGCCTTTCAAGGTGTAAGAATGCTTTCAAGGATACGGGACAAAGATCCAAAATAGCGTGCCAGCAAAAATTAAACAATTCTCCCCCCTGGAGCAGAAACATGATGAAACAGAGCAAAACAGCACATCCACAGATGTACACATATGTACGTATACGCACACACCCTCCCACCCCAGCCCCCACACACTTTGTATTAGGGAGTTAAGTCATGATGAGATGGATTCAGTCTGTCTTTTCAGTCACGGAAAACGCTTAGATCATCTACTGGTTACTGAATTTGAAAAGAAAAAATGCGTATGGTTTGAGTGGTGGAGTATGTTGCTCGCCTCCACCCCCGTAACTTTATAAGAATTAAAGTTTCCCCTTCGTAACTCCTAGCGAACGGACAAAAGCTTCCCCACCGCAGTGTCATGGACCGGCTCCGCCCGGCCTCCAGCACCGCTCGGCGTCCCCACCCGCCGTCCCGGACGCCGCGCTGCCCCGATCGTCTGAGCCGGCCGCGGGCCCGGGGGACCGGCCGCCGGGGCGCTGCGGGCGGCCCGGAAAAGCGCGAGACACGCAAACGGGGCTGTCAGACGCGCGCCGGCCTCCCGCGGACGCCGCCCGCGCCCCGCTCCGCCCCAGGGCCCCGCTCCGCCCCGCGTCCAGGCCGCGCCGGCGAAGCCCCGGACCAGGCCCCGGCGCCAAGCAGCCCGGCGAGCGCCGCCCCGGTCCCCCCGCGCCCCGCCGGCCCTCACCTGCGTCCATCTTCCCTCCAGAGCCGCCGACTGAGCGCGGCGTCGCTCCGACGGTTCCGCAGAGAGACGCGACGGGCCGCCGCCGTGGCCAATCCGGGCCGCCGCCGTGGCCAATCCGGGCCGAACGGGCACGGGCGCGGGCGGGGCCGGAAGTACGCGACGGAAGTGCGCCGCCGCCATCTTGGCGTACGGCGGACCCAGTGCAGAGGCCAGGGCCCGCGCGCTCGGCTCCACTGCGGCCTGCGTCGTGCTTCCGGGGATTCCAGCAGCGACCCACCGGGGCAGCGGAAGCAGGCGCGAGCGGGCAGCAGGGCACCGGGGAGGGCGCGTGAGCCCGTCGTGCGCTCAGGCCTGCCGGCGCGGCCATCTTGCCGTACGGATGCCCCCCACGCGTCATGTCGCCTCAGGGCGCTGCCGGCCCGGGGCGCCCCCGCCCACCCTAGACGCCGCGAGCCGTGGGCTGCGCCCCGCCAGGTGCCGGGTATCCAGGGCGCGCCGAGGGCCGGGCCTGGCGGCCGGGCGGCGGGCGGCCGGGCGCCGCCATCTTGCCGTACGGCGGGAGCCGCGGGGCTGGCTCCCACGTCCCGCAGCCGTGTCGCCGCGCGCCCTCCCCTCGGGGCGGTCCCGCCCGGGGCTCGGCGCGGCGAGACGAGGGCCGGAGCCTGGCGGCGGCGCGGCGGCCCGAGGCCCGAGATGGTGATCTGCTGCGCGGCCGCGAACTGCTCCAACCGGCAGGGCAAGGGGGAAAAGCGCGCCGTCTCCTTCCACAGGTAACCGGGCCCCGCCCGCCGCCGCCGGCCCGCCGCCCGCGCGGTCCGCGGGCCACGCCCCCGCCCGGCCCGGCCCGGCTCGGCCCGGCCCGGCCCCGCGGGGAGACTGAGGCCGCGCGGCCCGGTCGGACGCGGGGTCGCTCAGGGCGCGGGCCCCGGGCCGGTCCCGCGAGTGAGTCAGCGCGGCGCTGTGTGACCTTGGCCCGGCCGGCGTCTCTGGGCCGGGCGCCTCGGGCCACCGCGGCCGGCGGCTTCCATCCGCGGCCACCCGACCCCCGCGACCCTCGGCCGCCGGTGCGCGCCCCATGCCCACTGGGAGGCCGCCAGGCGCCAACGCCGCGGCCTCGGCAGCCTCTCCACCACCCCGTGGCCACCCTGCGCCCCATGGGTTCGGGTTGGCGCCGCCAGTCTCCAGAAACGGTGTGTTCTGGAAACACGCTTCCTTCTGTCGGTTGTCGTCTTGCGTTTGCTGTGACTTTCGGCTTTTTTCGTCGCGGGGGAGCCCATCTTGATCTCTGCGATCAGGGATGTGGCCGAGCAAATGCGCCTCGTGGATTAACACGCGCTCCAGACGCTGTGTCCTAGAAGGGGCCTCGCGGTCGGCCTCGGGGAAGGTAGCCCTGCCGCGCAGAGGTGAGTCCTGGGAGGTCCCTGACAGCATCCAGCTTGGGGCCGGCCCAGCCCGCTCCTCGCCGGGGCTTAGCTGCGAGTCGTGGAGGGCTCTGTTCCGTGGGCGCCCATGGAAACCGGCCCGAGGCAGGGCAGGGGCTGGCCTTCTCTCTGGCCTGGCCTGCTTCGTGAAGGCTCTGGAATTCAGCCTCTTACAGCGAGTCCTTTTCTACGACCTCCACGCTGGAGGTACCAGAACAGTGAGCAGAAGGAACTCCACCTTAGAAACCTCCTCCCGGATACTTTTCTGTTTTCCTTTTGATGTTGCAGGATGGTGTTCAAGTTTTGAAAACCTGGAGGACGTTTGTTCTGTAGTCTTACTGAAAGTTCATGGTGGTTTGCGCTGTCTTAAGTCGTTACAACCTATCAGGATAGTAACAGCAGGTTGTTTCAGCGGTCAGCCAGCATGCTTACTTGAGTTTCCTTCAGAGAGCCCTTAGTTTTGTTACTGTATTTGAAAACGGAGGCAAAGCATTGCAGAGGAGGCTGCTCTTGGCATTCATAATGGCCAAGGACGTGGGAACTGGGGGGTGGGGGGGAGCTTCGGGTAATGGGCTCCCAAAGCAGTGAGGAAATTTAGAGGGTCATGCTGCTTGGAGCTTCATGAGGAGTTGGTGTCCCCGCGGTCCTGGTCCCCAGCAGCATCAGGTGGGTTAGGTGACCTCAGGTGCAGCAGAACAGCCCTCTGGAATGGCCGCCCCACTCCCACCCTCGTATGTGTAGTTTCGCCAGAGTTTTCTAAGTAGACATCTTGCCTGAATGAGAAAAAAATGATCATTAAGTGTCTTTTTCAGTATTTGCCAGGGACTGGTTGCTTTTCAAAAGGAGCCGCAGAGCCGCGGCTGTTGAGTCTTGCCTGCTCTGCGAGCTGGTCTCATATCCTCAGCTCCTCGAGCCGCAGCTGGGGCACGTGGGGGTGTCTGGGACATTCTCCTGGCCTCTTGCTCCCATCTCTGCTGTCTGACGCTTGGCCTGACTTCTAAATGGGGGAGGGGCAACCATCTTCCTTTGAGCACCCCAAGTCCTGCATCCCAGGCACACCAGGAGGGTTGGCCAGCTATGAGCTTCTAGGAACTATTTCCAGGGCTTCCTGAAGCCTTTCCCGCTGTCGTGATGCCATCTGGTGCTGTCTCTCCAAGGATTCTGTATCCCTGCAGGGCATTTACCACAGCCTGGGAGGAGGTAGTCACCTTCGCTCTTTATCCATCCAGCTTCTTAAGGGCAGGCAGCGCGTCTTTCGTCTTTCTATTTCAGTAATAAGTTGCAAGTAGAAGGTATTCCTTAGAGCTTTGTTAAGTTTTTAAATGGGTAAAGTCAACACAGGTTTGGGTGTTTGCAAATACACTTGTTCTGCTTTTATAGTTGATAGTAGTAGGGGGAGACATTTAACTATTTTTTTCTAATTTGTCATTTGTCCTGCAGATTCCCCCTGAAGGATTCAAAACGTCTGATCCAGTGGTTGAAGGCTGTTCAGAGGGATAACTGGACGCCCACTAAGTATTCTTTCCTCTGTAGTGAACATTTCACCAAAGATAGCTTCTCCAAGAGACTGGAGGATCAGCACCGCCTGCTGAAGCCCACGGCCGTGCCGTCCATCTTCCACCTGGCTGAGAAGAAAAGGGGGGCCGGAGGCCATGGCCGCCCCCGGACAAAGGACGCCAGGAAGGCCTCGGGGGGTCTGAGGGCACATGCAAGTGACATTGCCGACGGGAAGGCAGCTGCAGGGTCGTCGTCGTCGTCCTCGAGTGAAAGCCTGATGGCCAAGCCCGAGTCCCACAAGCTGAAGCGGGGCGCGTCACAGGGCAGAACCGCAGCCAGGGCCACCCGGGAGGCCGCCAGTCTGCAGCGGGCCCGACAGCCTCCGGAAGGACACACAGATGACGGTCCAGCCTCCGCCACCGTGTCCGGCGGCCGGGGAGAAGCCAACGCTTGTGCTGTGGATGCGGGCGACGAGAACGCCATCTCCCCGGATGGGGGCCTGGTGGACAGGAGCGGCATTTCCGTGGATGACTTTACCCCCCCGGGGTCCGGGGCCTGCAAGTTCATCGGCTCGCTTCATTCCTACAGTTTCTCCTCCAAGCACGCCCGCGAGAGGCCGGCCGTCCCCCGGGAGCCCGTGGACCGCAAGAGGCCGAAGAGAGATGCCGAGCCCGGCTGCAGCGGGAGCAGCCCGGGGCCCGACAAGGGGCCGGCGCAGAGCCCTCCACGCGCGCCGCCCACGGCGAGCTCATCGCTCACGGCCACTCCGCAGAAGCCCGCGCAGGGCCCCTCGGCGCCTCCGACCGATGTGACCCCGAAACCGGCGGCCGAGGCCGTGCAGAGCGAGCACAGCGACGCCAGCCCCATGTCCATCAACGAGGTCATCCTGTCGGCGTCGGGGGCCTGCAAGCTCATCGACTCGCTGCACTCCTACTGCTTCTCCTCCCGCCAGAGCAAGAGCCAGGTGTGCTGCCTGCAGGAGCAGGTGGAGAAGAAGAACGGCGAGCTGAGGGCCCTGCGCCAGAGGGTCAGCCGCTCGGACAGCCAGGTGCGCGAGCTGCGGGAGAAGCTGGACCGGCTGCGGCGGCTGAGCCTCCCCCACCTGAGCAGCCTGCTGGCCCCCGGCCGCGGTCAGTACCCGGGCCTGGCGCCCGTGCGGCTGGGGTTCGCGAGCACAGGGCCTGTGCCGTGCAGTGCCTCCCGAGAGGGGAGCCAGGCTGGCGAGCTCGCCTGGCCGGCTGGGCTCCAGGGTACCCGGGAGGTGGCTGTAACTGGGAGCTTTAGCCGGTGAGGAAGGAGGGGTGGGAGACCCAGAACCACGGTGGTGGGGCCCGGACGGCTGGTCCTCCGCCCCACCGGGGTGCCTTCCTGCTGCAGGCCTCACGCAGACAGAAATTGCTAACGAGTTAGGGTCGAAACATAAGCTTAGACACGGCGAGCCATTAGAAAGATCGTAGGAGACTCTTAAAATCACGAGGTGGTTCTTTCCAGTTGGGTTGTGATGAATATCCTGACGTTAAAGCATTTTGAACGTTAATAATAAGCTTTTTTAAATTTTAAGCACCTATTCGAGTAGGGTATGTTCTCTCGTACGAACACTGCAGAAGTGCGTCGGCTAAGAAGCGGTGAAAAGTGCCCTTTCCCACTCACCTCCCCACGTTCATTCCTGGTTGCCGTTAAGATTTAGTGTGTAATCTTAGACTTTGTTTAATGCTTTATGAAAAATATATTTATGTATTTGGCTGCGTCGGGTCTTAGTTGCGGCACATGGGATCTTTGGTTGTGGCATGCGGGCTTCTTAGTTGCAGCATGCCAACTTTTAGTTGCGGCATGCCTGCAGGATCTAGTTCCCTGACCAGGGATCGAACCCAAGCCCCCTGCATTGGGAGCGCGGAGTCTTAGCCACTGGACCACCAGGGAAGTCCAGTTTTTTTTATGCTTTCACTGACATGTCTTTGTGTCTATTATACAAATAGGTTGGATGTATATTTTGTACATTACTGCTTATGTTTCTGCTTTTCTCCTAGTTTACTATTTATTTCTTGTAGAATCAGTTTTGAGGTTAGTATCTTTTGCCTGTTATGTGTATAAAGGTGGAAACCATTTTCCTACCACGTCGTGCATTTAGTCTGAATCAGCGTTTGTCTTCCAGGTTGTAATTGCCACTGCAGGTGAGAAAAGGCTCCAGTGTGTGACAGGCTGTTCAGGGCCTCCTGGACCCCCAGGTCAACAACCATCAGCACAACCAAAAACAAAAGCAAAACCCAAAGCCATCCTGATGTACTGGTCAGAGTTACACACTACATTCTCCTGTTATTTTAAAGTGGTTTTTGTAGTTTCTCGTACCTGGTATTACTTCTTGGTACCTTTTTCTCCTCCTCTTGGTCAGACGCCCCAAAGTTTGTCTCTATTGCAGATCTTTCCAAACAGCCTGCATTGATCAGGTCTCCGTTGTTGCTTCTGCTTCCTTCTTCCTGACTTCTTTTTGCTTTCTTGGGTTTTATAGCTGTTCTGGCTCCTGGAGGGAAGTGCATAGCGTCTTTGGGGACAGTTTATGTTTCCCAGCACCTGCAGTTGAGGCTGGACCCCTCCTTCTGTCCCTTTGGCTCCGAGCCACACCCCCGCCTCCTGTCGCTCTCCTTGCCCTTAGTTTCTAAAGAGTTTGTAATTTCAGTCTTGATTCCCTCTTTAACTTGAGTTGTTTAGGAGGGTGTTGTGGTTTTCAAGTGGATGGATTGGGGGAAGGGAGTTAATTTTTTGTGTTATTGTTAAAGTTCAGTGACTTAAAGATACATGCTTTATAGAATCTTCTGAGGTTTCATTGTGGCTCAGTACCTCTTTGTTTGTGACTGTTTCCTTACAGCTTGAGAAGAATGTGTCCTGTCCATCGATTGGTTACATTGTTCTGTCTGGCTGAGGCTGGATCTAGCTTATTTTATTGGTCAACTGATCTGTTTCCTAACTTATTGTATCCACTGATCTGTTGATTTTTAAGAGGTGATGTAGGTCTGTCACTGTGATTCCTGAGGTGCCATTGCTTCTTTTTTTTTTTTTTTTTTTTTTTGGTGGTACGCAGGCCTCTCACTGTTGTGGCCTCTCCCGTTGCGGAGCACAGGCTCTGGATGCGCAGGCTCAGCGGCCATGGCTCACGGGCCCGGGCGCTCCGCGGCATGTGGGATCTTCCCGGACCGGGGCACGAACCCGTGTCCCCTGCATCGGCAGGCGGACTCTCAACCACTGCGCCTCCAGGGAAGCCCTGCCATTGCTTCTTGAATGTCTGTTCAGTTTAACTGTATTTACAGACCGTGTTATTAGATACGTGAGTATGCCTCCGTGTTACCAAACAGAAAAAGCCTATTTTGTCCCATTTAAAGTTTTACTTCTTTGTCTCCTTATTTTCAACCTTTTTATATCCCTTTATTTTGTAGCTCTATTTTAGCTCAATCTGAGAGCCTTATATAAAGTAATTTAATCCATTTACAACTGGGATTATTGATAAATTGAAACTTGGGCCTGCCTCTTTATTTTATTTTTTAATTTGTTAGGCTTTCTCATTGTTTCTTTTTCTATTCTGATGGGTGTCTCTCAGCCTTCATCCTGTCTTTCTGTAAATGCTTGAGTTGATTGGCTCCTGTGCCCCCTCCCAGCTCCCACCCCTCCCCCAGTCCCTCCCCCAGTGCAGGTCGTCTCTGCTCTGAGCTCCATATCCTCATCTCCCCAGTAGATGCACGTACACGTGGTATTGGTTACTTTATTCACCATGATTTATTGTTACCAATTTTTCCCTCTTTTGGATAAATAATTAATGATTTGGAGGGAACTCATATGACAGAAATTTTGAGAGGAATCGAGTTTGAGATGCCTCATAGGTGCTGATGCCAGAGAGCCAGCACCCAGCCTCTTGAGGTTGCATGTGTGTGCCTGCAGAGGCAGGGGAAAAAGGTATTGTAGAAAGGGGGGTGCTCTGTTGGGCTGCAGCAGCTCTGATCAGAATGGAGAAAGGATGGCTGACTCGGCCACATGGGGTCACTGGTGACCACAGTCTCCTTGGAGTGGTGGGAATAGAGCTGGGTGTGGAGCCAGTGAAGGGAGGGGCCGGTGAGGGTGGCTGGGGACCCGGCACTTTAAGAGGTTGAGCTGTGGGGACAGTGGGCAGTAGCCAGAAGGGAACACGGCTCCACGGGAAAGTTTTGTGTGTCAGATGGGGACGAGGGAGCAGGTGTCTGCTGGGGCCCAGATGGACAGGGAGAGCCGTGAGGACAGACAGGAGCGCACTGGGCCCTGAGGAGGGGCGGGGGTGGGTGCTGCACCTCCGCTCCTGGGCTCCCTTGGGTAGAGGGAGAGGCTGCAGGAGGAGCTGGGCCAGGGGCAGTGGGAGGGGTGGGAGGGAGAGAGGCCACCCAGGGCCCCGCTCAGAACCACGGTCACCGCCTGCGGCTCTCCTTGGCGTCTGCTCCCTTCACCATTTCCAGTGTGCTTATGACTTCATTCATCAGTGAAGGAACCTTCTGGTGATTTTATAGGTTGTGTTAAAGGGACTGTACACATGTTTATTCAGTCCATGACCTTCAGCCAGTCCCAATTTTTTGGACAGAATCCCTGAAGCAGAGAAGCCCGGCCAGTGGACCTGCAGGTTCCGGGCTCTGGGAAGTTTGCCCTCCAGAAAGCTGGTGCTGAGTGGCATTCCCCCAGGGCGGGCTGCTCTGTCCCTGAGCCCGTGCTGAGTCCAGGCATCATGCTGCACCAGGCCGCGTTGCTGGCCTTTCTGTGAACCAGTGAGGATGAACATCTTTCCATGTTCATCCCCTCTCTGTCCTTCCCTGACCATGCCATTCCCGCCTTGCTCACTGACTATCAAGTGTGATTCAGCCACGCCCTCAGTTTTAATTTAATACTTGCTTCAAAAATATCTCAGGGGCTTCCCTGGTGGCGCAGTGGTTGGGAGTCCGCCTGCCGATGCAGGGGACACAGGTTCGTGCCCCGGTCCGGTAGGATCCCACATGCCGCGGAGCGGCTGGGCCCGTGAGCCATGGCCGCTGAGCCTGCACGTCCGGAGCCTGTGCTCCGCAACGGGAGAGGCCGCAACAGTGAGAGGCCCGTGTACTGCAAAAAAAAAAAAAAAATCTCAGTTTTCTTCCCGCTCTTTTATTCATTATACAGACAGTTCTTGAGCTAATCTGGAGTTTTAAAAGCTTTTTATTGTGGAAATCTTGAACATGTACAAATTAAGCAGAAAAGTATAATAACCCCCTTGTACCTACCCCCTAGCTTCAACATTTATCAGTATTCTGATACTCCTGTTTCATCTATATTTCTACCTACTCCCTACCTTCCCTTGATTATTTTCTGATTAATAGAGGTTTTTTTTAGGAAAGTTTGAGATTTACAGAAAAATTCAGCAGATACTACAGGAAATTCCCCCACAGTTTCCCCTGCTACTAACATCTTGCATTTCCACTTGTGTTAGTGTGGTTCATTCATTACAAGTTATGAACCCATATAGATATGTTGTTATTAACTAAGTCCACAGTTTACATGTAGGTTCCTGTCTTATACTTGGATTTTTTTTTCCACTGACAAACTTGTTAACAAAACAGAATATCTTTCAAAGATACAAATCTCAAGAGGATTTTATTTAAGACCAACTCAGTAGAATGAAGTAAAAGATTGGGTGGGTAGAAATTTTGTGATTTCAAACCATTGAAGACGAATCATTGCAGGGCAAGAAAAACATGGTTGGCGAAGGGACAAAAAGAGGAATCTTTCAAACAAACACAAACACAGGAGCACCGGCCTTGCCCCACTGAAGGCCTGGGGAGGAAGGCGACCACTGCACGCGTCTGAGTCCCGGCCAGGGTCTATGCGCCCTTGGAAACACTCAGGCAGGTCAGCCCGCAGGGCGCCTTATACTTGGGTTTTGACAGATACATAAGCACATGTATCCTCATTACAATATCATAGAGTAGTTTCACTGCCCTGAAAACCTCTCTGTCCACTGTTCATGCCTTTCCTCCTGACCCTTGGCAGCCACTGATCTTTAGATTGTTTCTGTAGTTTTGCCTTTTCTAGGATGTCGCGTGATTGGGATGTATGGATGCTGTGAACTAGAATATGCAGCCTTTTCAGGTTGGCTTCTTTCACTTAGTATATATTTAGGGTTCCTCTGTCGTTTTATGGCTTGATAGTTTATATCTTTTTTGTTGTTCCTTTTCTTATATTGAGTTAAAATACAAATAACAAAAAGTTTATCTTCTTAACAGTTTGTCAATGTACAGTTCAGTGGCATTAAATACATTCACGTTGAGCAGCCATCACCACCATCCATCCCCATAACTCATGTAAATCTGAAACTCTATACCAATTAAACAATAACTCTCCCTCTCCCCTCACGTAGCCATTGGCAGCCACCATTCTACTTTGTGTCTCCATGATTTTGACTCATGTAAGTGAAATCGTATAGTATTTGTCCGTCTGTGATTAGCTGTTTCACTTAGCGTAGTGCCCACAAAGTACGTCCATGTTGTAGCATACTGCAGAATTTTCTTCCATTGTATGGGTGGACCACAATTTGTTTATCCACTCATCCATCAATGGACATTTGGGTTGCTTCCACCCACTGGCTATTGCGAATAATGTTGCTATGAATGTGGGTGTACAAGTAGCTTTTCAAGACCTGACTTTCAGTTCTTTGGGGTGTATACCCAGAAGTGGGATTGCTGGTTCATATGGTAGTTCTGTGTTTAATTTTTTGAGGAACTTCCATACTACTTTCCGTAATGAATACACCACGTTACATTCCTGCCGACAGTGCACAAGAGTTCCAGTTTCTCTGCATCCTTACCAACACTTGTTTTCTGTGTTTTTGATAACAGCCATCCTCACGGGTGTGGGGTGGTCTCTCACCGTGGTTTTCATTTGCATCTCCCTAATGATCAGTCACACTGAACATCTTTTCGTGTGTATATTGGCCATTCGTATATCTTCTTTGGAGAAATGTCTGTTCAAGACCTTTGCCCATTTTTCAATCAGGTTACTTGGGTTTTTTTGTTGTTGTTTAGTTTTAGGAGTTCTCTATATAGTCTAGATATTGATCTCATATCAGAAACATGATTTGCAAATATTTTCTCCCATTCTGTAGGTTGCCTTTTTACCGTGTGAGTATTGCCTTTTGATATACAAATTATAACAATTTTCTTAAAGTCCAGTTTGTCTATTTTTTCTTTTGTTACCTGTACCTTTGTTGTCATATCCCAGAAATCATTGTCAAGTCCAGTGTCGTGAAGCTTTCATCCTATGTTTTCTTCTAAGAGTTTTATTACTTTAGGTCTTACGTTTAGGTCCTTCATCCATTTTGAGTTAGTTTTTACATATGGTGTTAGATAACTGTATACCTAACCAGTTAGAGCCCACCTTCGTTCTTTGGCACGTGGATGTCCAGCTTTCCCAGGACCGTTTGTTGAAAACACTGTCCTTTCTCCACTGAATGGTCTTAGCACTCTTGTCAAAAATCATTTGACCATATATGTGGGGGTTTATTTCTGGTTTCTCTGTTCTGTTCCGCTGGTTTATATATGTCTTCATGCCAATATCACACTGTTTTGAATTACTGTAGTAAGTTTTGAAATCAGGAAATGTGAGTTCTCCAGTTTTGTTCCTTTTCAGGATTGTTTTGGCTATTCTCAGTCCTTTGAGATTCCATATGAATTTTAGGATGGGTTTTTTTATTTCTGCAAAAAACATTGGTATTTTGAGAGAGATAGCACTGAATCCGTAGATTGCTTTGGTTAATATTGACAGTTTAACAATATTAAGCCTTCCAGTCCATGAGTATGGGATGTGTGTCCATTAATTTGTTTTCTTTAATTGTTTTCTGAAGTGTTTTGTAGTTTTCATTGTACAAGTCTTTCACCTCTGTGGTTAAGTTAATTTCAAAGTATTTTATTCTTTTTGATGCTCTTATAAATGGGATTGTTTCTGTAATCTCCTTTTCAGATTGTTCATGTTCATGGTTTGTGTATAGAAATGCAACTGATGTTTGTGTGTTGACTTTGGTATTTTGCTAATTTGATGAGTTCATTTATTAGATCCAACAGCTTTTTTTTTTTTCCTAAAGGATTACTAAATTACCTTAGCTGGCTCACCATGAATCACCATGGGTTTATTGATGTTTTGTTTTGTTATTAATTGAAGTATAGCTGATTTACAATATTCTTTTAGTTTCAGGTGCAGAGCAAAGTGATTCAGTCTTTTCTTTTTTTTTCAGATTATTTTCCATTATAGGTTGTTACAGGACATTGAATATAGTTCCCTGTGCTATACAGTAAAACCTTGTTGCGTATTTATTTTATATGTAGTAGCATATATCTGTTAATCCCATAGTCCTAATTTATCCCTCCTCCCCTCCCGTTCCCCTTTGATAACCAGAAGTTTGCTTTCTGTGTCTGTGAGTCTGTTTCTATTTTGTATATAGATTCATTTCTATTATTTTTTAGATTCCACACATAAGTAATATCACATAATATTTGTCTTTCTCTGTCTGACTTCACTTATTATGTTATCTTCTAGGTCTATCCATGTTGCTGCAAATGGCAGTATTTCATTCTTTTTTATGGACAAGTAATATCCCATTGTGTACATATATACCCCATTTCTTTTTAAACCAGTTGTCTGCTGATGGGTACTTGGGTTGTTTCCATGTCTTGGCTATTGTAAATAGGGCTGCTGTGAACATTGGGGTGCATGTATCCTTTTGAATTAGAGTTTTCATCTTTTCCAGATATATGCCAGGGAGTGGGATTGCTGGATCCTATGGTCGCTGTATTTTTAGTTTTTTAAGGAACCTCTATATTGTTTTCCATAGTGGCTACACCAACATGTATCCCCATCGACAGTGCAGGAGGGTTCCCTTTTCTCCCCACAGTCTCCAGCATTTATTATTCGCAGACTTTTTGATGATGGCCATTCTGACCAGTGTGAGGTGATACCTCATTGTGGTTTTGATTTGCATTTCTGTAATAATTAGCAGTGTTGAGCACCTTTTCATGTGCCTGTTGGCCATTTGTATGTCTTCTTTGGAGAAATGTCTTTTTAGGTATTCTGCCCATTTTTGGATTGGGCTGTTTGTTTTTTGATATTGAGTTATATGACCTATAATCTAATAGCTTTTTTGTGCAGTGTTTAGGATTTTCTACATATGAGGTCATGTCATCTCAGATAATTTTATTTCTTCCTTTCCGATTTGGATTCCTTTTATTTCTTTTTCTTGCCTAATTGCTCTGGCTAGAACTTCGAGTACTATGTTGAATAGAAGAGGTGAGGTGGGCAGCCTCACCTTGTTCCTGATCTTCGAGGAAAAGCTTCAATCTTTCATCATTGAGTTTTATGTTTGCTATGGGCTTTTCATATATGGCTTTTATAGTGTTGAGGTAGTTTTCTTCTATCCCTATTTTGTTGAGTGTTTTTGTCATGGGAGAGTGTTGAATTTTGTCAAATGCTTTTTCTGCATCGAGATGATCATGTATTCTTTTCCCTTCATTTTGTTGGTGTGGCATATTACACTGATCGATATTTGTATGTTAAACTATCCTTGCATTCCAGGAATAAATCCCATGTAGTCACAATATTTAATTCTTTAATATAATGCTAACTTCAGTTTGCTAGTATTTTATTGAGGTTTTTTGCATCAGTGTTCAGAATGGATATTGGCCTGTAGTTTTCTTTCCTTGGAGTATCTTTGTCTGGCATTGGTATCAGGGTTATTCAGGCCTCAATACAATGAGTTAGAAATGTTTCCTCCTCTTCAATTTTTTTGGAAACGTTTGAGAAGGATTGTTGTTAGTTCTTTAAATGTTCAGTAGAATTCACCAGTGAAGCCATCAGGTCCAGGGCTCATCTTTGTCAGGAGGGTTTTGATCACTGATTCAATCTCCTTACTAGTTGTAGGTGTATTCAGCTTTTCTATTTGTTTGTGATTTAGTCTTAGTAGGTTTTGTGTTTCTAGGAATTTGCCCATTTCATCTAGGTTATCCAGTTTGTTGGCATGCAATTGTCCATAGTCCTTTCATAGTCCTTTTTATTTCTGTAGAATTAGTAGTAATATCCCTACTTTCATTTCTATTTTTAGTAATTTGAGTCTTCTCTCTTTTTTTCTTCGTCCATCTAGCTAGAGGTTTGTTGAATTTGTTCATCTTTTCAAAGATGGTTCTCCTATTTTTTTTTTTTTTTTTTTGCAGTATGCGGGCCTCTCACTGTTGTGGCCTCTCCCATTGCAGAGCACAGGCTCCGGACGCGCAGGCTCAGCGGCCATGGCTCACGGGCCCAGCAGCTCCGCGGCATGCAGGATCTTCCCGGACCGGGGCACGAACCCGCGTCCCCTGCATCGGTAGGCGGACTCTCAACCACTGCGCCACCAGGGAAGCCCGGTTCTCCTATTTTTAAATTAGGTTGTTTTATTATTGTTTTAAGAGTTCTTTGTGTATTTTGAATACAAGTCCTTTTTTGTTTTACTTCTTTATGTAATAAAGTTAAATATATGAAAATGTATGAGATAGAAATGGTAGGAAAAAACCAAACATGGGTTAGGAACATGAATTTTTCTAAAACTAGGGTCCAAAGAAGGAGGCAGGGAAGGAGGCAGGAAGCTTTTAGGCAGGGTGGGGGGCGTTAGAGGGGTTGGTAGGGGGTGGCTAATACAGCCTCCCAGTCTGTAGCTTGTCTTTTTATTCTCTTTTTATTTTATTCTCTTAACAGCATCTTGCAAAACAGAAATTTTTAAGTTTAATAAAGTCCTTATCAGTTTTTTTCTTACATGGATTGTGCTTTTGGTGTTGTATCTAAAAACTCATTGCCAAATAAGGTCACATAGATTTTTTCCTATGTCTCTTTAAGAAGTTTTGCACTTTAGCGTTTTACATTGAGGCCTGTGATCCATCTTGAGTTAATTTTTGTAAAAGGTGTAAGGTCAGTGTCTAGATGCTTTTCTTCAGTCTAGTCATCCAGTTCCAGCACCATTTGTTGAATAGACTGTTCTTTCTCCATTGTATTGCCTTTGCTCCTCTGTAAAAAATCAGTTGCCTCTGTTTGTGGTGATCTAGTTCTGAACTCTGTTTTGTTCCACTGATTGATGTATCTGTTCTTTTGCCAGTACCACACTTTATTGATGATTGTAGCTCTATAATAGATCTTGAAATAGGGTACTGTGAGTTCTCCAACTTTGTTCTTTTCCATCAATATTGTGCTGGCTATTCAGGGTCTTCTGCCTCTCCATATGAACTTTAGAATCAGTTTGTCAGTATCCACAAAATGATTGATGAGATTTTGATTGGGATTGTGTTGAATCAATAGATCAAGTTGGGCAGAATTGACCATCTTAACAATATTGAATCTTCCAATCTAGGAACATAGAATATCCATCCATTTATTTAGATCTTCTTTTATTTCTTTCATCAGTTTTGTAGTTTTCTTCATAAATCTTTACATATTCTGTTAGATTTGTACTTAAATATTTCCTTCTTTTTTGGCGCAAGTATAAATGTTATTGTTTTTTTAATTTCAAATTCCAGTTGTTTATTGCTAGTATATAGGAAAACAATTGACTTTAGTACATTAGCATTATATCCTGCAACCTTGCTATAATTGCTGATTAACTCCAATAGTTTTTTTGTGGATCCTTTCGGATTTTCTACATAGACGGTCGTGTCGTCTGAGAACAAAGACAGTTTTATTTTTCTGTTTCACTCTGTGTACCTTTTATTTCCTTTTCTTCTTTTGTAGCTTCAACTGGAACTTCCAGTTCATTGTATGAGTGGGGAGGGGGCATCCTCTCCTTGTTTCTGATCTTCGTAGGGAAGCTTTGAGTTTCTCACCATGAGTATGGCATTAACTGTAGCATTTTTTTGGTTTTGGGGGTGTTTTTTGGCCGCACCATGCGGCTTGCATGATCTTAGTTCCCTGACCAGGGATTGAACCTGCACCCTCCCCTCAGCAGTGAAAGCACGGAGTCCTAACCACTGGACTGCCAGAGAATTCCCATCTGTAGGGTTTTTTAAATAGATGTTCTTTATCAAGTTGAGGAAGTTCCCCTTTATTCCTAGTTTATTGAGAGTTTTATCATGAAAAGTGATTTTGTCACTTTTTCTGCATCCATTGATATGATCATTTGAGTTTTCTTCTTTAGCCTGTTGATGTGACGGAGTGTATTAACTGATTTTAGAGTGCTGAACCAGCCTTGTATACTGGAATAAACCCACATGGTCATGGTGTATAATTTTTTTTTTTACGTTGTTAGATGCCGTTTGCTCGTGTTAAGGAGTTTTGCATCTATGTTGATGAGAGACATTTGTAGTTTTCCTTTTTTGTAATGTCTCGGTCTGGTTTTGGTATTAGAGTGATGCTGGCCTCAATTGAATGACTTAGGAGGTATTCCCTCTGCTTCTGCCTTCCAGAAGAGATTGTAAAGAATAGGTAAAATTTTTTCCTTAAATGTTTGGTAGAATTCACCAATATTCTAGAAACCCATCTAGGCCTGGTACTTTCTGTTTTAGAAAGTTATTAATTATTGATTCAATTTCTCTAATAGATACAGGCCTATCCAGATTTATCTATTTCTCCTGGTATAAATTTTGCTAGTATGTGTCTTTCAAGGAATTGATCCATTTCACCTAAATTATCTAATTTGTAGGCATAAAGTTGTTCATAGTATGCCTTTTTAACCTTTTAATGTCCGTGGGATAGTAGTGATGTTCCTCTTTTATTTATAATATTGGTAATTTTTGTCTTCTCTCTTTTTTTCCTTAGTTAACCAGCCTAGAGTTTTATCAATTTTATTGATCTTTTTGAAAAACCAATCTTGGATTTTGTTGATTTTCTTTTTTTTCCTGTTTTCAATTTCATTAGTTTCTGCTCTAATTTTTTTTTCGTTTTCTTCTGCTTGCTTTCAACTTAATTGCTTTTCTTTCTCTACTTTCCTAATGTGAAAACTTAGATTATTAATTTCAGATACTACTTTTCTAATATACATTTACTCTAAGTATTGCTTTTTCTGCATCCCACAAATTTTGATAAGTTGTATTTTCATTTCCGTTTAGTTTAAGTGTTTTTTATTTCTCTTGAGGCTTCCTTCTTGACCCACTTGGTTCTTAGAAGTGTCTTGTTTAATCTCCAAGTATTTTGGAATGTCTCAGGTATCTTGCTGTTACTGATTTAATTCCAGTGGTCTGAGAACGTATTTTGTATGATTTCTGTTCTGTTAAATGTGTTAAGATGTGTTCTGTGGCCCAGAATGTGGCCTGTCATGGTGAATGTTTCTTGTGAGCTTGAGCTTGAGCAGAATGTGTGTTCTGCTGTTGTTGATTGAACTAGTGGTTAGTCAGGGATCTTTAGAGAAATAAAACCAGTAGTGTGTGTGTGTGTGTGTGTGTGTGTGTGTGTGTGTGTGTGTGTGTGTGTGCGCACAGAAATTTATTACAGGAATTGGCTCCCACCATTATGTATGGCAAGCTCGAGAGCTAGGAAAGCTGGTGGAGTAATTCAGTCCCTGTTCAAAGGCCTGGGAGGGAGTAGGAAAGTCCTGGTGCATCTGAAGGCCCCAGGACAGGAGATGGTGCCCCAGCTCAAACAGAGAGCAAGTTTGCCCCTCTTCGGCCTTTTTATTCTGTTGAGGCACTCAAGGCCCACCCACATTGGGAGGGCCATCAGCTTTACTGAGTGCACCAATTCAGATGCCAATCTCTTCTGGAAACACCTTCACAGACACCCCCTGAAATGTTTTACCAGCTAGTTGGGCATCCTCTTAGCCCAGTCAAGTTGACACCTAACATTAGCCACCATAGTGGTCCATAGAGATCAGTTCTCTTCAGCTGCTGGATGAGTTCATCTGTGTCCTTTGCTGATCTTCTGCCTGCTGGATCTGTCCATTCCTTGTAGTGTGTTGAAGTCTCCAGCTGGTATAGTGGATTTGTGTATCTCTCCTTGCAGTTCTGCCAGGCTTTGTCTCACGTATTTTGATGCTCTGTTGTTAGGTACATAAGCATTGAGGATTATTAATCTTCTTGGAGACTTGGCCTCCTGGTTATTATATACTATTGCTGCTCTTTACCCCGGTAATTTTTCTAGTCCTAATGTCTGCTTTCCAGCTATTCCAGCTGTCTTTTGATTCTTGTCAGTATGATATATCTTTCTACATCCCTTTACTTTTAAAACGTCTTTATATTTAAGGTGGGTCTCTTATAGACAACACAGAGTGGGTCTTTTTTTTTTTTTTCAATCTGCTCTAATGGTCTCCATCTTTTGATGGGTAGTCTTAGACCACTCAAATATAAACTGGTCATTGCTTCAGCTGGATTGATGTCTGTCATGTTTGTGACTGCTTTCCATTTGCTTCTTTTGTTTTCTTCCTCTCCTTTTCAGCCTTCTCTGTTTTTAATTGAGCGTTTTATTCGATTTCATTTTCTCTCCTTTCTTAGCATATCAATTACTCTTCTTTTAAAAAAGTTTTTTAGTGGTTGTCCGAAAGTTTGCAATATACATTTATAACTAATCTATGTCCACTTTCAAATAATACTACGCTGCTTCACGGGTAGTGCAGGTGCCTTTAACAGACTGTCCCTTATGAAATTGCTGTCATTCATTTCACTTATACTTATGCTATAATCACCCTGTTACTACTAAAAATTTGAACAAACCTTTGTGTATTGTGTCAATTAAGAATAAGAGGGCTTCCCTGGTGGCGCAGTGGTTGAGAGTTCGCCTGCCAATGCAGGGAACGTGGGTTCGTGCCCCGGTCCGGGAAGATCCCACATGCCGTGGAGCGGCTGGGCCTGTGAGCCATGGCCGCTGAGCCTGTGTGTCCGGAGCCTGTGCTCCACAACGGAAGAGGCCACAACAGTGAGAGGTCCGCGTGCCGCAAAAAAAAAAAAAAAAAAAAAGAATAAGAAAAAGAAGCATTTTATTTTTACCTTCATTTATTCCTTCTCCAATGCTCTTTTCTTTATATAGATGTGAGTTTTCTGACCTATATCATTTTCCTTGTCCCTGAAGAACTTTTAATATTTCATGCAGGGCATGTCTGCTGGCAGTGAATTCTCTCAGTTTTTGTTTGAAAAAGTCTTTATTTCCTCTTTACTTTTGAAGGATAGTTTCACTGGATGTAGGACTCTACACTTTTCCTGCTTGCATGTCTTCTAACGAGAAGTCCACTGTAATTCTTATTGTTTTAACCCTGTAGATGAGGTTTTTTTCCCCTCTGGCCTCTTTCAAGATTCTCTGTCTTTGGTTCTCTGCAGTCTGAATATGATAAGCCTAGATGTAGATTTTTTGGTATTTATTTTGCTTGGTATTGTCTGAGCTTCCTGGATCTGTGGTTTGGTGTCTGTCATTAATTTTGAAAAATTCTCAGCTCTTTTTACTTCACATATTTCTTTATCTCCTTTCTTCTCTATTCCTATCATGCATATGTATCACTTTTTTATTGTTGCACATTTCCCTGATATTCTGTTCTGGTTCTTTTTTCTTTTTGCATTTCACTTGGGGAAGTTTCCATGGACATATCTTCAGACTCCCTGACTCTTTCCTCAGCCTTGTCCATCAGTGTTTTTGATTCTTTGTCCACATTTCCTCTCTCCTCCGATGTTACTCATCTCTTCTTGCATGGTGTCCACTTTTTCCATTAGCATCCTTAGCATATTAATCTAATAATTCCAGAATTTCTTCCATATCTGAGTCAGGTTCTGTCTCTTCAGACTGTGTTTCTTTTTATTTTTCTTGCTTTTTAGCATGCTGTGTAATTTTTTGGAAAGGTGGATATGGTGTATGTATCACAGTGGAAACTGACGTAGATGGGCTCTCGGCTTGAAGTGTCGCGGTAACCTGACTAGTGATTGGGCTGCGTCTCATCTCTCCTGCAGCTGCAGTTGTACGTGCCAAGGCTTCAGATTCCTCCGTGTCCTTATTTTTTGTCTCCCCTGTTATCTTTGGGTTTCTCTGAAGACTGTTGCCATAGAGAGTCCGTACCTTGGGGCATTTTCCCCTGTAATCCTGTTGTGATGCTGGAGCCCTGAGGAGTGGTGTAGGGGAAGGGAAGCAGTTTATAATCTTAGGATTAAATTTCAGCCTTTTAGTGGCCTGTATTCCTGGGCTGTGACCTTCACAAGTGTTTCTTCCCCTTCTTTCCCCTCCCTGGGGTAAGACAGGAAGGCCAGAGGGGCCGAGTGGGGAAGAGCCCTTCCCCCAGGTGAGATCAAGCTCTGGTGAAGTCTTTTCACTGCAGAACAG
Source organism: Hyperoodon ampullatus (assembly GCF_949752795.1). Classification (NCBI taxonomy): domain Eukaryota; kingdom Metazoa; phylum Chordata; class Mammalia; order Artiodactyla; family Ziphiidae; genus Hyperoodon; species Hyperoodon ampullatus. The sequence goes on from NC_136921.1 coordinate 523,340, forward strand.
GACTTTGTTTTGGAGAATGCTCTGGGCTTATTTCAACATGGTTCCCTTACCCTTCCCCTGCCAGGGACCCAGGTGATTTTTTTCTTGGCTTTTTGTGATGAGAACTTGGTGGGTTTCTGGAAATGAACCCCATGAAAGTGCGGGGCCTGCAGGACTGTGGCCCCGCAGATGCTTACTCTCTCGGTCTTGCGCACTCAGCCCAGCATCTGGTCCAGGGTTCCTGCCAGCTTCTGCTCCAGGTGAGCACGTTTCTGCAGGTTTGGGGGAGACATCTGTGGCCTTACTTCTCTGATGGGTCCAAGGACAGTCATTGATTTTCAGTTTTTTCAGTGTTTTTCTTGTAAAGACAGGAGTTATGATTCTAAGCTCTACGTGCCAGAGTGGAAGATGGCGGCCCCTCCCCTGTTGAGTTTAATTTGTGGGAAAGCTGCCCGTTTTAGTAACTGCCACCTTAACAAATTCACTTATTAATTCTAATAGTTTCTCAGTTGAGACTTTTGGATTAACTAGATAACCAACCATAACATTTATCCACAAATAATAATAATTTGGCCTCTTTTTATGTCTTCTGTATTTTATAGAAAATATGCTCTATTTTCTGTCATTTCCTTTTTCTCCCTGTGTGCATGGGTGCCTTTCCATTTCCTGGGTGATGAGGTGAGGGCCTTGCCATCATTTAAAAGAACAGCTTCCCCTGGGGTGCCCGTTCAGTGGGAACCAGCCGGACCATGTGTGCCGCGCGTATGCCCTCTCTGCCTGGGACAGCCAGCGCTGGCTGGGCCACCTAGGCTCTGCACCCTATGCGTGTGCAGTTGGCGTCATTTTCTCTGTGCCCTGGCGGGAACGCTGGCATCAACACAAAGCGATGTGGGCGTGGGTGGCACCAGGAAGGCATCCGTCCCTAAGTCCCAATGGACGGGTGTGCTCATTTCCTGCCCTATGGGTCCTGGGCCTGTCTGCTGACACATTTGCCAGGAGACACAGAAGGGGACACGGCAGGAGTTTCCAGAGTGTGTGTTCCAGAAAGAGCCTTTGCTGCGTGCTTGGCCCACGTGCTTTCCCTGTTGAACAGGGCAGTCCCCTCTGGCCGTCAGTGGGAGCAGCAGAGGGCGTCAGCCCCACTCCTCACTCTGCTCCACACGGTTCACCCCTCTGGCCTGTCTGACTTTCGTAAATTCACCTTGACCTCCAAAGCTCCTCTCAGCTCTAAGATTTGGTCATCTCTGGTCTGTCCTTGTCTTCCACTTTCTCCTGAGGAATCCCCTTTTATCGTGGAACTACAGTTCCCAGAATGCATCCTTCGGGTTTGGCAGTCACTTCGTGCCGAGCTGCTAACAGCCAGGTGCAAACATTTCCCGTGTATTGGCAGAAAACAACCTTGAAGAACCTTGACGGTGTCTGGAGGGTAGAAAACTTAGGGATGGGTAAGCCTGCTTTCACTGTCTTGAGCCAAAAAAAAAATGAAAATTTAAATTTCTTGGAGAAAATTTAAATTTTTGTTTTTGCATTTTGGTTGAGATCTTAATAAAAGGAAAATGAAAACAGGAAAAAAAATGCATAGAAAAGCCTGTCTGGTTTACTTGAAGAGGTTGAAAGGGGCAAGTAGGCTAGATTTCCTATTTCTTATACTTCTCATTTGTTTGACTTTTAAATTCATTTTATTTTTGTTTCTCTAACGAAGTGTAACTTATATAGAGTTAAATACACAAATCTTAAGGATATAGTTGGATGGATTCTGGCATATGTATAGGCTCATGTCACTTGACATTTGGATTTTAGAAGTATCCTATTGGTCTTTCTGCCCTGCAACACTTCAGTGCAAACAAGGAGCGGGACAGTGGCCAAGGAGCTGACAGTGGCTCCCCAGTGGTGGCAGCTCGGGGTGGGGGTGGGGCGGGGCAGACAACCTTTGGGGACCTACCCACACCCAACTGTTGACTGTTGTCCTTGTCCACATTGAAATTCATTACGATTAAGAGCAAGTGACAGCAAGCCAGGAGGACTGGATTTGAAGTGTTTCTCGGAGCAGAGCCAGGCGTCGGACCTTCTGGGTTGTAGCCATGTGCTCCGGCCGCACCAGGAGTCCCGTGACGTTTATTTAACAGCATGCGCCTTCCTTTCCAAGCAAGTGCTCCATTTCTACTCACAGTGTTTCTTCTGGCTTCTAAAAGAAGAGTCGTCTTAGAATTTTCTAGTCTTTTTTAATATACAGCCTTATAAACACACTGCTGCCCCTTCCACTTTCTTAGTGTGGTGAGTGTTCATCACACATGAGCTCCGTGCTCAGTGACAGCTGACACCTGAGCGAGGCTTCTGTGTCCCAAGGACTCGAGGGACCTCGGCTCGGGAAAGCTCCACGTGGCCTCGTGTGCACCATCCGGCCCTGCCGAGTCCGCTGACGAGCGCGTGTGGGGCTGAATCTCCTGGAGGCGGGGAGCGAGGCCCTCAGCTGTCACCCCACGCCGCCTGCTCTTCCCGAAACACCCTGCCGCCCTCTGTCCAGGGGCCTGTGCCCGGCTGAGTACGCCTCTTTGGTGGTTCTGACCTGTGCTGGTGGCAGTGTCCACCTTGGCTCGTGTGGCCCACACCGCCGCCCTGATAGCGCCAACCCCCCAGGACTCTGGCCACACCTGGACTTCTCCCCCCGCCTCCCCCACCTTCTGTCCTCATTCACTCCCTAACCTACGTCGCATCTTAAGCCTCGCTTCCCATTTTCTGGTTTTGGCGACTCTCCTCCAGGTGTCTGACTTCCACCCTCAGTCCCCTTGGCCACCTCCCTGGCCCCCATCCCCGGGACTGGTCAGCCCCACCTTTTGCCTCACCTGGCTGTAGTTTGCACACCCAGCTCCTCCCCTGCCTGAGCCTGGTGGGTGGTAGCCTTAGCTCTGACCCGGCCTCGCTACCCTGGAGCGAGGAGGGCAGGCGGGACCAGTGGTAGTGGGCCACCGGCCAGCCCTGCTATCTTGTCCCACGACCCTGTAGGTGTAAACCGCGTGGTCCAGGCCCGCCTCAGTCCCACCAGCCCAACTCTCCCGGGACCAGCTGGGCTCTGCGTATGTCAGCCAGCCACCCCCATGCCCCGCCCTACCCATTCGAGAGCAGCTGGGCTCTTGTCCCTTCAGAGGACCCTCAGTGGAGCCCTTTTCCACCTGTGCTCCTCTTGTCTCGTCTCCATGTCCCTGAGGCAGTTCCTGCATCTTGCTGGAGTTTCTTATAAAAACATCCTCTTGCCTCCTAGCAAACGAGGGTGCAGTGGAGACCCCCCAGGTCCATCTTTAATCCGTCTTTGCTCCGCCTCCCCCCACCTTTCAGGTGCCGGTGTTGCGGCGAGTCCCTGGGCCCCTGGGGGCTGGGGGCTGCGGAGCATCCCTGCAGGTAAACTTCACAGGCTCTGCAGCCCTGTTCTCCCGCTGGACTGGCTGTGCTCTCCTCATGGACCGCTACAACCCCGTCCTTACAGGCCTCTCCCAGCAGGTCCTGTGGCTGTTCCTCCTGCACTGTTCAGGCTGCTGGTTTCGTGTTGACATCAGGGCAGCGGGCCTGTCCATACGTAGGCAGCATCCCTGTGTCCAGAGCAGCTCCCTGTGCATCTCAGACAGTGCAAAAACCTATTTCCTCACTTAGAAACCCAGCTGAGGGCAGCTGCAATGTCCCTTGACACTCTGGCAGCCATTGGTTCAGGTTGCAGGGGGGTCGCTGGTGTCACCAGCCTCTTATTCGGGCTGGAAGAGAGAAGGGACGAGAGGCCGCGAGGGGGGCACGCACGTGCCCTGACCCTGGGGCCAGGGGAGCGCCGGGCCCTCCACAAGCCCTGTGTCGTGAGGCCAAGGCTGTGACAGCTCATGGACCGGGACTGCTGGGGATGAGGGGCTGGGACTCAACACAGCCTGTTCTTGTTTTAATTTGAACACATGTTTAGAAATCGGGATATTTTACCCCCAAAGTCAATATTTCTGGTTTCTCTTAAAATACCAGAATACCTGCAATGGAGAGCCCATCCTTGCGGGGCAGCAGTCCCTCTGCGGGGACCCGAGATCCAAGAGGCGAGGCCGCCCCGTGCTGCTGTCGCACAGCCAGCAGGCCAGGGAAAGGCGGGCGTCTCTGTTCCCCACCCCCCCCCCCCCCGATACGCAGCCCTCTCACTGTTGCGGCCTCTCCCATTGCGGAGCACAGGCTCCGGACGCGCAGGCTCAGCGGCCATGGCTCACGGCCCCAGCCACTCCGCGGCATGTGGGATCTTCCCGGACCGGGGCATGAACCCGTGTCCCCTGCATTGGCAGGTGGACTCTCAACCACTGCACCACCAGGGAAGCCCTCTGCTTTCTTTTGATGCTTGTTTGTTTCGCGGAAGTTTCAGCTCCTAATGTTTCTACTGAGGTAGCATTTACATGAGTGAGACAGCTTAGGTGTCCCCTGGATGAGGTTTGACGGGTGCAGACCCCTCAGCCAGCACCCCCAGGCTCTTTTGTGCCTTCTGACTCCCCTCCCGTAGATCCGTAGGCCTGATCTAAACGTTCTTACAAGTGGAGTCGTGGAATGTGTACGTTTTTGTGTCTGGCGTCTCTTTCGTGGCATGTTTTTAAGGAATATCTGTACTATTTTAATTTCTAGTCTCACGTTGTGATCAGACAGTATGGTGGGAGCTCTTTTTAGTTTTTGAAACTTACAGGTTTTCTCTGACCCCTTATAAGGTAAGTCTTCATGAGTCTTTCAGAGGATCTTGAAGGAGTATTCTTTAGTTTTAAGGTACCAAGTTCAGTGTATGTCAGAACCACCTCATTAATTATATTGTATAGGCTTTCTATTTCGTTATTTGAATATTATTCACTTGAACATAGAGAGACATGAATGGAGATTTCCTTTAGTTTCTATCAACGTCTGAGCGTCTGAAGTAATTTCTGCTTTATGAACATTGCTGCCTTTGGTGCATGCGTATTCACAGATAATCTCCACGGTGACCTGCCTCCTTCGCGTTCTGAGAAGCTGTTCCTTGTCTGCTTGAATGCATCTTGGCTTGAACTTCATTTTACCTGATTTTAGGGTCATGACGCCTGATTTCCTGCTGCTTGCCTTTGCCCCACCTTCTGATGCTTTTCCAAATTATTTTAGGTGCATCTCTTGTTTACAGCAAGTGTTGAGGATCTTGCTTTGTGATTCGTTCTGAAGAGCTTTTTCTTTTAACATGTGACTTCGGGTGTGTTTGGTGTTCGTTCTGTCTTAGTGCTTTATAGTGTGCCTGCTGGGTTTTGTTTTTAAAGTAAATCTTTCCCACATGGTCTGTTCTTGGTTGGGCAGCCTTGGGGCCACAGACCCTCTGTGAGGGACCTCCGCCCGCGGTTTCTGTGTGCGGCTGAGGCACCCACCACCCATGCCCAGTGCTCACCTCTGCTGTCCCGTGGAACGTGTTCAGGACTTACTGCCACTCCTCTGCCATCATCTCGCATCGCCTTTTGGTGAAGTCTGTCTTCTAGGAACACCCTCGGGGGGAGCTCACAGGACAGCCTTTCCTGAGTGTTGACAGCTGGCCTTTCCAGTGCTCTCAACAGGAATGTGGCCTGAGTTCCTACCTAATTTTAAATATTCTACTAAACGTATTAAAAAGGTAAAGAGAGACAAGTGAAGTTAACTTTAGTAAATTATTTAACTCAATATTATATAAAACATTATTATTTCAACGTGTAACCACCAATACTTGAAAATTGCTGATTTACGTGAAGTTCCTTTTTTGGACTGAGTTTTTGAAATTCAGTGTGAGTCTTACACTTAGAGCGTGTCTCAGCGGACCAGCCACCTTTCGCAGGCTCAGTGTTGGACGGCCCGGCCTGTGCCTGGACGGCAGGGAGGGCTCTGGTGGCCTCAGGATCCTCGGATCCGCGTCCCCTCCCTGCGTCCCTGGGGAGCCTGCCACCGTGTTGCTGTGCAGAATGCTGCTCTGCTCTCTCTGTGGACCTGGCATCTCCTACAGATCGGATCGCGCACCGAGTGGCCTTCAGCGTCTGCCTTCCCTCTCTCCGCGTGCATTTTCAAGGTCGTCCTCATCTAGAGCGTCCCTCCTTTCTGTGTCCAAGTCGCCCTCTGTGTCTGCGTGATCTTTTGATCCCCTCGACATTGGAGGACATTTCGGGTGTCCCAGATAAGCCTCGTGTTCAGGTCTCGAGGGGGCGTGTTTCCTTCTCTCTTGGCTGCTCCGAGGGCAGGATTGCCGCCCAGTCGTGGCTTCCTGCCCTTCCTCCCACCTCCCTCGCGGCCGCGGGGTCCACCCTCCTCTGCCACCAGCTGCTTCCTGCAGCCAGAGGCCTCAGCCCTTCTTCTCAGACCTCCAGGCTCTACTCAGAGTCAAGGCCGGAGCCCTTCCAGGGGCTGACAAGGCTCTCCCAGCCGGCCCTCCCCAGCCACACTGGCTGCCTGTTCCTGCCCAGCAAGGCCAGCCCGCCTTGTGTCTGTGGGAACTTGTGTCTGCAGCTTGTCCGTCTGGTCCGCCCTCCCGAGCAGCCGCCGGCTCCGGTCCCCAGTGCGGGCTCTGCTTCCCGCCCACCAGGGGCCAGACTTGCCCCACTTAGTAAGATTGCAGAAGGCCCCTTTCTGGCTCATCACCTAGTGTCCGGGAGGTTCCGCCCCTTCTACTTCTCCTTGTGTCCCGCCGGCTCCCCTCGCCGGGACGAGTGTCTGTCTCCCGTCCGCTGGCTGCTGGGCCCCTCTCCCTGGACGGACGATCATGTGGCACGTCGCACAGATGAATGAATGAGCCACGCGTCCCCGAGAGTCCCCAGCAGCAGGGTCTGCTGGAGCCCAGACTGTTGATTCTGAAGCTCTATTCTTTACTTCCATCAAAGATTGTAACTAGAAGCCTGATTTAAATTTCTTTTGCTGTCTAATTATGAAGGTTTGATCAGTCAAAGCTCCGGTGTTGCCATCCTCGCTTTCTAACTTTCCACGGGCAGTTTGAAAAGGAAGTACCGGCAGAGATAGCCAGGTTGGAAAAGAAAGGGAGTTTCACCCCGCCCCACCCCACGAAGCCTGCCCATTTTTTGCCTCATGAGGCTCAGAAGTCAGAGGTGTGAGTCCCTGTTCCCCACCCTCTGGTTCACGCTGCATGCTCAGGCCTGGCCGGGAGCTCGGCCCTCCTCCGTGGTCCCCAGTGCTTTTTTTTTTTTTTTTTTTTTTCTTTTTAAATTCATTTATTTATGGCTGTGTTGGCTCTTCGTTCCTGTGTGAGGGCTTTCTCTAGTTGCGGCAAGTGGGGGCCACTCCTCATCGCGGTGCGCGGGCCTCTCACTATCGCGGCCTCTCGTTGCGGAGCACAGGCTCCAGACGCGCAGGCTCAGTATTTGTGGCTCACGGGGCTAGTTGCTCCGCGGCATGTGGGATCTTCCCAGACCAGGGCTCGAACCCGTGTCCCCTGCATTGGCAGGCAGATTCTCAACCACTGCGCCACCAGGGAAGCCCCCCCAGTGCTTCTTAGATAACGTCTGTCGCTTCTCCACCACCAGAGCCCTTCGAGTACCTTTTCCCCTGGGTGTCATTCTCCCAGACTGCTTTCAGTCTAGTTGAAGATTGTGTGATTTTAGAGGCCGAGATGCTTCCGGAACTCCCGTCCCCTTGGTGTGTGTGACTGGGGAGTGGGTTCCTTTGCTCTGGCATTTTGGAGCTTGTTGATAGAACCCAGAAATCAGTAGTGTGGCCTTGAGAATTCCCTGACAGTCCAGTGGTTAGGACTCCGCGCTTCCACTGCCGGGGCCCCGGGTTCTACTCCTGGTAGGGAAACTAAGGTCCCGCAAGCCGCATGGTGCGGCCAAGAAAGAAAAGTAGTGTAGCCTCCCATGCAGCTCCGCTGATGCCGGCCTCTCTCCTCTTCTGCTTTTGCTTAGTATCACTTGCACTGTTTGCCTGAAAGCACTTGTGTTTGAGGCGTGACAAGGTGTGGGAAGCAGGCGTACCGGGAGGAGCATTTTGGCTGCATCTGGGACCCAGACCACCTGTCCCTGTGCCCCCGGTGGGCCAGGTGCGGGCTCCAACCCCACCTTCCCATGGTCTCAGGGTGAGTCCACCGTACACGGCGGGCGTGAGCCCGTTTCTTAAAAACCACTCAGCAGCACGTGGTCCTTAGCCGGGCTCCATCCCCTGACTGCTGGCGGGTAGGAGTGGGGCGTGGGGCTGGGCTAGCTGCCTGGGAGCCCCTGGCAGTGGGCACGGCCACAGTCCTGTCGCTGGGGCCTTTCCACCTGGCTCCTCCCCATTCAAGGCCTTGCTGCCGTCCCTCTTCGGTGACGGTGGGTCCTTTCCCTCTGGGTAATGGTCTAAAGGAGGCCCACGGGAGCTGCTGGTGCAGACCCTCGGCTTCTCCCGGGAAGCTGAGTCCACAGTCGCGTCTCACCCGCAGGGTGCGCCCCTCACATCTCACTGGCCCTGAAGCCCTCCGCTCCACTCCCTGCGAGCTTCCTTCTGTCCTTCCCCTCCATCGCCAGGCCACCATGCCAGGGCCCGCTCACCCGGCGTGGGGCCTGGCGTTACCACTTTCCCAGCCCTCTTCGGAGGCCCCGGGGCCTCTGGCCTCTCCTTGCCCTCCAGGCCCTCTCCTTCTCTTCTCTGTGTTGAGGTGCTGCCCGGCTCCAAAGCTGTATCTGGCAAGATGACGTTTGCTAATTGCTTGGCCTTTTTCTCCCCCTCTTGACAGGTGGCTGGTGGCATGTTCAGGGCCCCACAGGGTGAGCTGTAATGACTGGGGCTTGCCCCAATACGGAGTGTGAGTATCCGCACAAAGCTCCCCAGGGACCGCTGGCAGCAGCCGCTGACGCTCTCTTCCTTCTGTCCTCAGAGCCCCCCAAAATGAACCCTGTGGTGGAGCCGCTGTCCTGGATGCTGGGCACCTGGCTGTCAGACCCGCCGGGAGCTGGGACCTTCCCGACCCTGCAGCCCTTCCAGTACCTGGAGGAGGTGCACATCTCGCACGTGGGCCAGCCCATGCTGAACTTCTCGTGAGTCCGCCCGCCGCTCTGCTCTCTGAGATGAGACAGGTGAACGCCAGGTGGGGAGGTACAGAGGGCACCTGGTGGTCTGTTGCAGAACGGTGCCCTCTTCCTGCCCTGCACTGGCACCTGAGACGCACACTGGGTGGAAATGGTACCTTCCTGTGTTTTAGACAATGTGAAGGTGACCACAGAATCTCAGGCTCGGTAATCCAAACGTGGAGATAAGTGTGTGTGCTCAATTAAATCCTTCATCTCCCACGGTATTCCTGTGTGGAAATCAGTCACCCCAAGATTACTGAAAATAGGGGGCCCGGCTTTCATTTAGTCCTACCCCTGAGCCAGCCGAGGGCTCAGAGAAGCTGGTGTCTCGTGGTTCTCAGATTCTTGGCGTGCAGCAAAGCACTTGCCTGCTGCTCCTGAGGAAGCAGGTCGCAGTGCAGGGCGGCTAGGTGGGGAGCACCCCGGGGCATGGGTTGGTAGGGAGGTGGCGGAGGATATATTGTCTCATACCTTTTTGCATTATTCTTGACTGAATGGGTGAAGGGAAAGAATATCCTGCGCATAAACAAAAGGTGGAAATTCTGGATAATGCAGAATAACCCCTAATATAAAGCAGTCTTTTTAAACTATGAGCTGTAACCCATTAGAGACATTTATGACTAGCATTAATTAATTTTCTTTTAATGCTGGTCACTCAGTTGTGTGACTAACGTTAAAGAAAAATGAAATAGAGTAGAAAATACGTATTTTGGTCAATGTCGTGGTCTATGTGTATGTAGTAGATGTATTTCTCAGTGAGGGGTTGTGGTCGCAAGAGGGCATGTAAGCCGTAGCCACACCACCAGCCTGTCAGAAGTTCATCCGTGGTAGCAGTAGATTCCCACACGTCGTGCTGGTGAGACTGTAAGCGTTGGTGTTGAAGTTGTGAGTCGGTGCTCTCAGGTCAAGGTGCAGCTCTTACTCACCACCGTGAATTTGCAGTGGTGGCGGGTGATAAGGCGCTGACTCATCGCCTGTTCTGTTCTCCTACCCTGTGAATTAACTGGACTCCTAAGCAAGATAATAGCTCAGAAGAGGGAAGGCCTGGCACTGGGTAGGACTTTACTGTGTTGATGGAGGGCTTAGGCTGAGAAGTGTGTGCGGTGCTGGGGCTGAAAAGGCCTTGGTGGGAGGATGGGTAGGGAGGAGAGACGGGGGAGCGGGGGTGCCCACACCTGTCGTCTCCCGTGTCTCCGCACGGCGTCCTTCACACGTGACTGTTTCCACGTAGTGCTTCACGTTCAGTGGGTGGGACGCTTGCCAAGTGAGGAGGGGGCAGGCCACAGAGTCTGGCACGTGCTCTGCTGGGCACTGGGTACCTGGGCTTCACCTGTCGCATTACCCGTCCAGGTTCAACGCCTTCCACCCGGACACCCACAAGCCCATGCACAGGGAGTGTGGCTTCATCCGCCTGGAGCCCGACACCAACAAGGTGGCCTTCGTCAGCGCCCAGAACACAGGTACTCCCCTTGCCGGCCTGCCTTCCACCCACGCGCCCTGCGTGTTGCAAGCAGGTGGGGTGGCATCTGCCCCCCGATTTCTTTGTGACCGCAGACGTAGCCCCGTGGGTGCGTTTCAGGGTGGACAGTGTCGGGCCTTTGGACGGCTCAGGGGGAGCTGGAGAGTCGGGGGCCGGCAGGCGGGAGGCTGCGGGCGTGGCTCTGTGGGAACAGGCCGGCTTCATCTCCGGCCCTCTGTGCTCACATGTGTGCTGTTGCTCAGCTTCCCGTGCAGGTGGGGCTCTGGGGGTACCTAGACCAGGGAGCAAAAGTTATGTCTGGAAGTTTGCTTTGCCCCCAGGGGGAATTCATCCTAAAATAGTAAACCAGGTTCATGAATTCGAAATTACTCAACACCCACCTACGTGACCCTTAACCTTGCTCACTGGCTCAAGTGAGCGCTCACTTCCTGGAAGCAGGTGGACAATCAGGGCCAGCTGAGCTGCCCAGGGTGTTGGCAGCCTGGAAATCGGTGGACAGCCAGAGGGGCGTCCGTTCCCCTGGCCTCGTGTCCCTCCTGTCAGATCGCTGGGGGAGTGGGAGGGCCAGGGTCAGGGTGACCCCCATAGATCACCTGCCCCGGCTGCAGGAGGAGTTGTGTCTTTTCCCTCTTGATACCTGGGGGGTCATCGCAGGTGACTGGGCAGTTATTGCCTCGATGGCCACGACGTTCAGATTGGTTGAGCCCTTGACTGCAGAGGAGGGTGGTCAGCGCAGGGCAGCCGGGAGCCCCGGGCGGGCTGCACGGGCTGACAGTGTCCCTTGCAGGCATCGTGGAGGTGGAGGAGGGCGAGGTGAACGGGCAGGAGCTGTGCATCGCGTCCCACTCCATTGCCAGGACCTCCTTCGCCGAGGAGCCCCACGTGGAGCAGGTGAGCCCGGGTGGGACCGCACGGCACCTGTGCCTCTGCCCCCCATCCTGGAGGCCTGGCTGTCTCCGGTCACCCGGTTCTTTCTCGCGCTCACACAGGCCGTGATGTGATTATCTGTCCCTGCTCGTGCGCGGTTGGCTGTCCTCGGGCTTGTTGAACGGTTATGTCCCCACCAGCATTGCACGGGGTGGGGGGGGGACCTGGTTCCCTGCTCCTTGACCAATGCGTTGTGTTTTCAGGGTCTCTGATTTTTTTAATCTGATAAATAAAAGGTGGTATCTCATTGGTGTTTTAAATTTAACTTATGAGTGAGGGGGCATTCTTTGTGCTCACTGGTTGGTTGTATTTCTTGTTCCAGTACTTGATGTTCAGAGTCATTGCCTGTTTTTCTGCGAGGTGTCATTTTCTTGTTGATTTCTGGGAGATCTTTTATGTTCTGTGGATATTAATCTGTTGTCTGCTGTATTTGTGACAACACCCCTATCCGGTGGCTTAGGTTAGCCTGACTCATGATGTCGTCTACCCACAGACTGTACATCTTTCTCTGGTTGCCTCTCGGGGTCTTTTCCTAAATGCCGTCTGAATTTGGGCTCTTGCTCAGGAAGATGTCTTCTACTCCAAAAGGATAAAATTATTCTTCCATTTTCTTGTACTCTTACAGCTTTCCTTTTTTACGTGTAGACCGTTAGCCTCTCTTCCTTTTTGTTTTCACGTGATGGGCGCCAGAGACTCCGCAGGTAGCCGTGCACAGCAGCATGGAGGTGCGCTGCAGGGATTTCGGATCTTGTTCGGTGTATTTCACTAGATACCAAAGTTGGTTTCTTTATGGTGTCAACCATAGAGGCCTTGGACACTCCATGGTGAAGTCTTAAGTGCTTTATGGTTCTTGTTGCCACTCTGTACCCCTGCCCTGCAGCAGTGCACAGAGCGCCGGCTGCCCCACACCCTTTCCCAGGCTGGGCCTTGAACTTAGGCTATCCTGGTGGCTACCAAGTGGCATTGCAGTGTGGTGTTAAATTACATTTTCCCAGTGACTAATGATGTGGCTCATCCTTGCGATGTGCTTATTTGCCGTTGTGTTCTTTGTTTCATGACGTGAGCGTTCAAATCCTTTGTCCTTTTTCTCCAGCAGCTTGTTTGCCTTATCTTTGAGCTGTAATTTTGTTACATATTCTGGACACAAGTCCTTTATCAGGTAGACGTGTTGATAAAACTGTGCTCTCAACTTAAAACTTACCATTTCATTTCTTTAACAAAATGTTTTACTTTTGATGAAGTTCTGTTATCAGATTTTTCTCTTACAGTTAGTGCTTTTTGTGCCCTGTCTTAACATTTTTTGCCTAACACACACTTTCACCTGCATTTTCTTCAAGAATTTTTACAGTGTCTCCTTTTACTTTAAGGTTTATTATTTGGGAATTTATATTTTTGTATGGTGTGAAGTAGGGGTCAAGATGCTTTCATTTTTTCCTAGATAGATATCCAGTTGTTCCAGCACTATTTTCTTTCTTTCTTTCTTTCTTTTTTTTACAATTTTATTTATTTTTGGCTGCATTGGGTCTTCGTTGCTGCTCGTGGGCTTTCTCTAGTTGTGGCGAGCGGGGGCTACTCTTTGTTGCGGTATGCAGACTTCTCCTTGCGGTGGCTTCTCTTGTTGTGGAGCACGGGCTCTAGGTGCACGGGCTTTAGTCGTTGCGGCACGTGGGCTCAGTGGCTGTGGCTCGCGGGCTCTAGAGCTCAGGCTCAGTAGTTGTGGCACACGGGCTTAGTTGCTTCACGGCACGTGATCTTCCCGGACCAGGGACCGAATCCGTGTCCCCTGCACTGGCAGGCGGATTCTTATCCACTGTGCCACCAGTGAAGTCGCCCAGCACCATTTTTTAAAAAGAAAATTATCCTTAATTTGTTGAAGTATGTAGGTGGCTTTATTGAAAATCAACTCATTATATTTATGTGGATCTTTTCCTGGACTCTGTTCTACCCCATTGATCTCTAATCTGTCTTTACAGCAGTACCACACTGTCTTGATTATGATAGCTTTGTATTAATCCTTGAAATCGGGTAATATAAGTTACCCATTTTTTTTCTTTTTCTTTTTCCAAAATTGGCTATCCAGGATCTTTCTCATTTCCATATGAATTTCAGAATCAGCTTGTGAATTTCTAGAAAAAATTTTACTGGGATTGCTTGAGTTTCTAGATGAACGTGGGGAACTGGCATCTTCAGCGAACTTAGTCTTGTGATCAGTATCAGGTAAATGTCTACATTTATTTAGGTTTTTTCCACCCTAAATTGTTTTGCAGTTTTCAGTGTACAAGCCATACACATATTTTGTTAAATTTTTCCTAATTTCATGGTTTTAGATGCTATTATTAGTGATTTAAAAATTTTTCCAATTATTTGTTTGTAGTATATGGAAATAAAATTGATATTTGTAGACTGATCTTATATCATATAACCTTCTTAAATTCACTTATTTATTTTAGTAGTTTTTTAACAGATTCCTTAGGATTTTCTGCATAGACAATCATATCATTTGCTATTACAGACAGTACCTTTTCCATTCTGATGCCTTTTATTTCTTTTCCTGCATTAATTGCACTGCATAGGACCACCAGTATAGTATTCAGTACAAGTAGTGGGAATAGACGTTGGTACCTTGTTCTCTGTCTTAGGAGCAGGTGTTCAGTCTTTCACCACTGGGTGTGATGTTAGCTGTAGGTTTTTTATGGATATTCTTTCAAAATTATATTTCCTTATATTTTTAGCTTGCTAGTTTTATTATTGAAGTATAATTGATTTACAATATTGTGTTAGTTTCTGGTGTATGGCAAAGTGATTCGGTTATGCATATATATGTGTATATTCTTTTTTTTATTCTTTTCAGTTATAGTTTATTCTAATATATTGAATATAGGTCCCTGTACTATACAGTAAATCCTTGTTGTTTATTATATATGGTTGTGTGGCTAGTTTTAAAAGATCATAAATGGGTATTAAATTCTGACAGATGCTTATGATGAATTACAGTAATAGGTTTTCTGATGTTGAGCCAACCATGCATTCTTCAGATAAACCCCTTTTGATTGTGATGATCTGTCATTTTTTATATTACCAGATTTATGTATTACTAAAGTATGTAAATTGGAAAATTTTGGTGTCATATTATTTATTTTATTCTAATCATTCCAGGTTTAATTTCTTCCTCTTTGTTTTGTTTTTTTTGTCTGTTTGTTTGGTTTGTGGGAGGGGGCTTCTTAAAGGAAAAATTTGGATCATTGATATTTAATCCTTTTTAAAAATAAATTTGTTTGTTTGTTTGTTTGTTTATTTATTTATGGCTGTGTTGGGTCTTCATTGCTGCGCACAGGCTTTCTCTAGTTGTGGCGAGCAGGGGCTACTCTTTGTTGTGGTGCGCAGGCTTCTTATCATGGTGGCTTCTCTTGTTGCGGAGCACGGGCTCTAGGCGCATGGGCTTCAGTAGTTGTGGCACGAGGGCTCAGTAGTTGTGGCTCTCAGACTCCAGAGCGCAGGCTCAGTAGTTGTGGCGCACGGGCTTAGTTGCTCTGCGGCATGTGGGATCTTCCCGGACCAGGGATCAAACCCGTGTCCCCTGCATTGGCAGGCGGATTCTTAATCACTGGACCACCAGGGAAGTCCTTAACCCATTTTTATTATTTTTATCCTCGCTCAAAGTATTTATTTTATTTGTCCGATGATTTTGTTTCCTTGAACAGGATTATTTAGAAGAATGTTACTTATTTTCCAACTATTGGAGTATTTTCTTGCTATGATTTCTAATTCAGTTCTATAAAACCCAGAGAACGTAGTCTGTTTGAAAGTTATTTTGTGCCCGGTATATGATCTAACTTGGTGAATATTTCATATGCACTCAGAATGAATAAGTATTTGACAGTTGTTGGCTGTAGTGGACTGAAAATACCAGTTAGGTCAAGCTGATTGATAATGTCATCAGATTTTCTATATACTAGCGGATTTGGGGGTTGGGGGTTCTTGGTTGTATCTAATTACTGAGAGGTATTAAAATCTCCAGTATGACTGAAGATATTTCAGTTCCTTTCTTTGGTTCCATCTTTGCTTCGTAACTTTGAAGCTGTGTAATTTAGATGCATACAGATGATATACGTATTATATTTATGAAATGTCCTTTATAGCTTGTAATACTATGCCTGGAAGTCTGCTTTGTCTGATACTAATGTAACCGCACCTGCTTTCTTATGCTTATCATTTATACAGTATATCTTTTTTCCTACCCTTTTCACATTCAAATTGTGTCTTTATACTGACAGTACATTTCCTATAGAGTCTTGCTTTTTTTCTCTAGTCAGAAAACTCCGTATTTTAATTGGAGTATTTAGTTCATTTATGTCTAACATAAGTATTTGTATGGGTGGTTGTACATCCACCATCTTGATTTGTCTGCTTTACTTCTTTCTTGGCTTTGTTCCTCTTTTGTTCCTTTAGTATGTTTTCTTGGGTTAATTAAGTATTTTTAGCATTCTGTTTTATTTCTTCTATTAGCTTAACTGTATCCTTTTTTTAAAATAGTTGGTTTAAGGCTAACAATATGCATGCTAAATTTATCAAAGTCTGTTTATAATCAGTGATATACTGTTACATTTCCCATTTCACATGTGTGTTAATCTTACAGCTGTGTAGAATTGCATTTATCCTCCTTTTGTGCTGGTGTCATCATACCTTTTACATATAAAAAGTATCCACATATATTATAAACCTTCACACTAGGATTTTTGCTTTAAATAATCGGTTGACTTTCGAAGAAATTACAGTGGGGGGGCAGGGAGTAATCTCTTATAGTTACCCACTTAAGTTTCTCTTTGTGTTGCTCTTTTCTCCTTCTATGGAGTTTCCTGTGGTATCATTTCCCTTCATTCTGAACCTGCGTTAGTGGCATTTCTTGTAGTATAGGTCTGGCAATATTTCTTTTGAGTTTATTTCACCCCCAACTTTTTTTTCTTCTTCAGTATTTTTTATTGTGGAAAAATAGATACATAAAACTTAATTATCTTAACCATTTTTAAGGGTACGCTTAAATATATTCACAGTGTTAATCATCTCCAGAACACATTCACCTTGCAAAACTGAAACTCGGGCCCACTAAACAGTAGCTCCCTGTCCCCTCCTCCCCTGACCCCCTGGCAGCCACTTCTCTACTTTCCATCTCTCTGATTTTGACTACTTAGGTACCTCATATCAGTGGAATCATACAGTTATTTTTCTTTTTGCATCTGGCTTACTTCACTGAGCACAATGTCCTCAAGGCTCATCCATGTTGTAGCCTGTGTCAGAATTTCCCTCCTTTTTAAGGCTCAGTAATATTCCAGTGTATGGATGGACCACATTTGCTTTTCCATTCATCCATCAATGGATACCTGAGTTGCTTCCACCTTTTAGCTATTGTGAATGCTGCTGCTGTGAACATGGGTGTACAGATATCTCTTCAAGACCTGCTTTCAGTTCTTTGGGGTGTATATCCAGAAGAGGAATTGCTAGATCACGTGGTTAATTTTATTTTTAATTTTTTTGAGGACCTGCCATAGCTTCCCACTTTACCTGAACCATTTTACATTCCCATCAACAGTGCACAGGGGTTCCAATTTCTCTGCATTCTCATCATTTGCTGTTTTCTGGTTTTTTGATATCACTCATCCTAATGGGTGTGAGGTGGTATCTCATTGTAGTTTTGATTTGCATTTCCCTAAACGAGAGCGATATTGAGCAACTTTTCATGTGCTTCTTGGCCATTTGTATATCATTTTTGTAAAAATGTCTATTCAAATCCTTTGCCCATTTTTGAATTGGGTTGTTTGTTTTTGCTGTTGTTGAATTTTAGAAGTTCTCTATTATTCTGTCTATGAATCTTTTATCAGATATATGATTGGCAAATATTTCTCTTATTCTGTGGGTTGTATTTTTTCTCTGTAAATAGTATCTTTTGATGCACAAAAGTTTTTAATTTTCATGAATTACAGTCTGTCTGCTTTTTCTTCATTGGCTATAAATTGGTATCCAGAAAGTCATTGCCAAATCCAATGTCATTACACTTGCCCTGTGTTTTCTTCTAAGAGTTTTTATAGTTTTAGCTCTTACCTTCAAGGCTGTGATTCATTTTGAGGGGTTTTTTTGTTCATTCGTTTTTTGTACTAATGTTAGGTAAGGGTACGGTTTCATTCTTTTGCGAGGCGATATCCAGTTTTCCCAGCACCATTTATTGAAAAGGCTGTCCTTTCCTCATTGAATGGTCTTGGCAACCTGGTTGAAAATTATTTGATAACATATGCAAGGATTTATTTCTGGGCTCTCAGAACTGTTCCATTGGTCTATATGTCTGTTTTTATGCCAGTGTCACACTGTTTTGGTCACTGTCATTCTGTAATAAGTTTTGAAATCCGTTGAGAGTCCCTTGAGATTCCATATGAATTTTAGGATGGATTTTTCTACTTCTTCAAAACGCATCATTGGCATTTTGATTTGAATTTTGTTAATTCTGTAGGTCTCTTTGGGTAGTATTTGTTTCTTAATGATTTTAAGTCTTCCAATCCACGAACATGGGATATATTTCCATTTATTTATGTCTTCTTTAATTTCTTTCTGGAGTGTTTTGTATTGGATTGGCCAAAGGGTTCGTTCATTTTTTTCCTTAAGAGGGCTCTACTAGCACTTAGTTGTCTTTAACTTCATTCAAAACAATTTTGTTAGATTGTGTGTGACAGCTGTCATACCAGCGTGCATTTATAAAAAGACTTATTGGGACTTCCCTGGTGGCGCAGTGGTTAAGAATCCGCCTGCCAGTGCAGGGGACATGGGTTCGAGCCCTGGCCTGGGAAGATCCACATGCTGTGGAGCAACTAAGCCTGTGCACCACAACTACTGAGCTTGCCCTCTAGAGCCCATGAGCCACAACTACTGAGCCTGCGTGCCACAGCTACTGAAATCTGCGTGCCTAGAGCCCGTGCTCTGCAACAAGAGAAGCCACCGCAATGAGAAGCCCGCACACCGCAATGAAGAGTAGCCCCTGCTCGCTGCAACTAGAGGAAAGCCCAAGTGCAGCAACAAAGACCCAACACAGCCAAATAAATAAATAAGTAAGTAAATACTTATCAAAATTGGTGAATTTTAATATCGAAGATGGAAGAAAAAAGCAACATTTTGAGCATATTATGCTTTATTATTTCAAGAAAGGTAAAAATGCAACCAAAATGCAAGACAAGGATTTGTGCCATATATGGAGAAGGTACTGTGACTGATCAAACGTGTCAAAAGTGGTTTGCAAAGTTTCATGCTGGAGATTTCTCTCTGGCCGATGCTCCACGGTCAGGTAGACCAGTTGAAGTTGATAGCCATCAAACTGAGACATCAATTGAGAACAATCAACGTTATACCATGTGGGAGATAGCCGACATACTCAAAATATCCAAATCAAGAGTTGAAAATCATTTGCACCAGCTTGGTTATGTTAATCACTTTGATGTTTGGGTTCCACACAAGTTAAGCAAAAAAAAACCTTCTTGACCGTGTTTCCACGTGCGATTCTCTACTTAAATGTAATAAAAGTGTTCCATTTTTAAAACAAATTGTGACAGGTGACGGAAAGTGGATACTGTACAATAATGTGGAATGGAAGAGATCATGGGGCAAGCGAAATGAACCACCACCAACCACACCAAAGGCCGGTCTTCATCCAAAGAAGGTGATGTTGTGTATATGGTGGGATTGGAAGCGAGTCCTCTATTATGAGCTCCTTCTGGAAAACCAAACGATTAATTCCAACAAGTACTGCTCCCAATTAGACCAACTGAAAGCGGCACTCAACAAAAAGTGTCCAGAATTAGTCAACAGAAAACGCATCATCTTCCATCAGGATGATGCAAGATGGCATGTTTCTTTGATGACCAGGCAAAAACTGTTACAGCTTGGCTGGGAAGTTCTGATTCATCCATCGTATTCACCAGACATTGTACCTTCGGATTTCCGTTTATTTAGGTCTTCACAAAATTCTCTTAATGGAAAAAATTTCAATTCCCTTGAAGACTGTAAAAGGCACCTGGAACAGTTCTTTGCTCAAAAAGGTAAAAAGTTTTGGGAAGATGAAATTATGAAGGTGTCTGAAAAATGGCAGAAGGTAGTGGAACAAAAGGGTGAAAACGTCGTTCGATAAAGTTCTTGGTAAAAATGAAAAATATGTCTTTTATTTTTACTTAAACACTGAAGGCACTTTTTGGCCAACCCAATATATGTGAAATTTTAAAAAAAGAAAGAAAACTCACAGAAACAGAGTAGAATGCTGGTTACGGGGGGCTCAGTTGGGGGAAATGGGCAGATGTTGCTCAGTGGGTATGAACGTCCCGGTGTAAGATGGACAGCGTGGCACTAGAGTTGACAGTGCTCTGTTGTGTTAGTGAAATTTGCTAAGAGGAAAAAGACGTAACTGTGAGGTGATGGATGTATTAACTGACCTTATTGTGGTAAACATTTCACCATATACACATGTATCGAATCATCATGTTTCAACTTAAACCTATACAGTGTTACATGTCAGTTATATCTCAATAAAGCAGGGGGCAAAGGAGGGGAAAGGAGCCAGTATTGGCAGCAAGCAGCCTGCATCTGTTCTCATTCTTTTATTTTAAATCGGAGTAGAGTTGCTGTACCACGCTGTGTTAGTTTCTGCTGTACAGTGAAGTGAGTCAGCTGCACGTGTACGTACAGAGCCTCTCTCTTGCAAGTCAGTGAGAGAAACATGAGGCCTGCACTGTCTGTAGTTCTCCAACAGTGTCCTGATGTCCTTGTTTATCAAACTCAGCCCCTTTCTTCGTGACTCAGCCCCCTCCTTGATGCCTCAAGTGTTGTATGGGGTGGCTTCTTGGTTTTTTTATTTTAGGACCTAAAACAAAGTCAAATCCATCTAACTCTCTCCTGGCCTTTCCTTCTCCACCTTTTCCCTACTGGACAAGACATAACAGGAACAAGAAAAAAAAAACAGTTTGAGAAATCATTAAAACATCAAGAAGTTCTCACATCAAGCTTCTCTCTACAGTAATATTTCTCTTTGGTCTGTGCTGTCGAGGAAAAGTGAGCACACTTGGCTAAAGTAAGAACTCGTGTCTTTGTCAAGATGGCCTCTGTCCCTGTGTTCAGAGGCTCCTTGGCCTCCTGACCTGCCTTTGCCATCGGAGTTGGGCCCCAGCTGTGCGGGGCAGCTTCTGCTTTACCCAGTGGCCCCAACAGGCTCCACTTTGAGGGTTTAAAGGCAAACAGTTGCTTCCAGCCCCACCTTGTTTAAATGAGGGTCAGTCTGCAGCTCAGGTGGGTTCTCATCCTGAGAGTGGACTTGGCACGACCTCAGGATCACCGTCAGCAGAGGCCGTGGGCGCCGCAGGAGGTCTGGTTCTGAGCCTGAGCGATGTCATCTACGACCTGCCTCAACTTTAAATTCTGCCAAATAACTTTCATTTGAAGGGAAAAATAGCACAAGAAATTTCATCCAAGAGGCCGCCAAGCCCAGAGGAGCCTAACAGGTGATTCCCGGGCACGGGGACACGCTGCAGTAGCAGTGTCGTCGCTGAGGGCACCACGGTGAACACAGCCCCGAGTGTGTGTTCCGGCGGCCGGGCAGCCCTCACACACCCTCTCCCTGGGACCTGGGGAGGTCGTGGGGCACCAGCGTCTCCGCCATGGTGTCTCCCCCGTGACCGTCTCCCTCCTTTTGCTGCCCTGCGTCTTGCTGCTCGGTGGCTGTTACCGGATGTCCACAGACTTCAGCACAAAGCAGCAGAGCCGAAGGCCGAGGGAGAGGCCGCCCTCGGGTCAGCGCACGGTGAAATAGGCTGTGTCCTCGCGGCGTGGCCAGCAGCCCCTGCGGCAGCACGGAGATGGGACGGGGGATGCAGGGCCACACAAGAAGCCAGGTTGTCCTCAGATGCTGGTTTTCGGGTGTGACCGCAGCCTCGGCCCGTCAGGCGGGCTCCGTGTGAGAGATACGCAGTGTCTTCCCTTTAACATGGAAAGGCTCACGGGGGGCGGGGGGCCCACCTTCAGGTCCCCAGGGAGGCATTTCCTTTGCCCCCGCCTGCGCTCCCCCTGCACGTGTGGCGCTGGGCGTCTGGCGTGAGGGCGAGAGCCAGTGTCCCGCGTCGGCGGTGGGGCGTCTGGGGAACAGGCGCCCCACGGGCTGCGGCCTCTGAGGACAGGCGGCCGCTGTCCTGCAGAAGCTGAGCGCGTGGCCCGTGGCGTGGGGAACACGTGCTTTGTTTCTCTCCACTGCACTTCTGCTTCCTCTGCAGAGTGGTTTCAAGGGTAAGAGCCTTGACTGTTGTTTTTCAATTAAATTCCAGGCCCGCCACCCGTCTGCTTTCTGTTTGTCCGCCTCATCTGGGGCTGTGCCCTCCTGTCCTGCCCTCTGCAGCCCTCTCCCGTCCTCAGCGGTTACCGTGGTGAGGACAGCGTGTTGACCTTTGACACCTGTGGACGGTGGCAAGGACCTAGGACAGGGCCGCTCAGAGCACCACGCGGGGTGGCCCCTGGGGCTCAGGGTGGCAATTGTGAGGCACCGGGTCTGGGGCGGAGACTGAGACTCTGCATTTCCAGCAGCCGCCCCGGTGGGGCTGGTGCCTGGAGCCCACCGAGTAGCAGGGACGTAGGACACTGACTCTGTGTCCTCCTCCCGCCTCTGCTTCTGCTGTCACGTGTTGTAACTACGCACGCACACTAGACTCCACAGGGCTGTATAAATGCCAGTTAACCCTCACTTACAGCAGCATCTGGGTTGCACACAGCTTTCCTTACGTTTACCCCTCCTGTTGCTCTTCCTTTGTTCCTGTGTCTCTGCTTCCACCATTTTCCTTTAAACCTGAAGAACTTCCTCTAGTGTTTTGTGTAAAGAAGGGGGGGAGTCCTGCTGGTGGTGAATTCTCTGTGGATT
This sequence comes from Hyperoodon ampullatus, assembly GCF_949752795.1. Taxonomy (NCBI): domain Eukaryota; kingdom Metazoa; phylum Chordata; class Mammalia; order Artiodactyla; family Ziphiidae; genus Hyperoodon; species Hyperoodon ampullatus. The sequence continues at coordinate 545,682 of NC_136921.1, forward strand.
TTTTGTCTAAAAATGTCTTTATTTTACCTTCACTTTTGAAGGGTGTTTTCACTGCAGCCAGAATGCCAGGGGGACAGTTATTTTCATTGCTTTGAAGATGTCCTTCCATTGTCTTCTAGTTTCCATCCTTTCTGTTGAATTTCTTGAATTCTAGACACCGCGCGTGAAAACCGTGGGTGACTTGAGGCCTTGTTTGATGTTGTCTCCCACCAAAGGGCAGTTCTTGCGCTTCTGGTGGTTTGTCCAGGAAGGGCAGATCCTGTCCACAGAGATAGCACTACTTTGAACTGGACTTCCCAATCTGTTTCTGGGAAACTCTTACTCCTGGGGTGCGGCCCTGAGGGGGTCCTGACCAACAGCTGGGCGGTTTTCCGCGGCCCCTCCTTCTAGACGCCAGGCAGCAGTTCCAGAGGGTGGCCCGTGCAGCGCAGCCCCGTGGGTTGGGGCGCACCCACCCGGCTCCCCAGCCTCTGGGTGGCCTCTGAGAGTCAGCACAGGCCTTGGGGGGACGGCTGCTCTGAGCTGGGTCTCTCCCCTGCACGCCCTTCCCCCTGAGGCCTTGGCCTTGCAGCCTGGCTGCTTTAAACAGGCTCTGGAATCTGGCTTTCCTCTCTTCTCTGCCGGATGGTCGCTGGGGCCTGGCCAGCACGGGTTCTGGCGCTTGTGGGCCCCCACCCCCGCCAGTTCTGGCGCCAGGTAGCCACCCCTGGAGGCGGCTTCCACAGTCCTAGGGCTTTCACCCTCTGTTCACAGACATTCCAGGCAAACCCATTTTCTCATCGGGGGCTCGGATGCTGCAGGTCTGTGTTCCTGTTAGAAACAGCTGCTGAAATTGGCCCTGATGAATCGGGGTTCCAAAAGTGCTGGTCCCGAGTTTTTTGAGAGCACATTTGACATCATTTCAAGCTGTGTAGAGAGGGACGCGCTGGACAGGCGGCCCCTAATCAGACGGCGAGGCTGATGCTCGTGCTCACCTCCGGTCTTTTGGGAACAGCTGAGCGGCAGGGAGAGGGCACGGGCCAGGGGTCAGGACGCCCATCACGGCTGCCGGCCGAGTGTCTGTCACCCAGTGGTGGGGACACTGCCTGGCTCACAAGCCCCTGACCACTGAGGTGAAATGTTGCAGCTGCCGCGGGAGCGTGTGGCCTGTGGTGGCACCTCAGCGGTTGTTGAATCTTTGGAAGGTAAAATTAAGGCGTTTTGTATTTGTTTTGTTCTGCTCAGATTACCCGAAAATTCAGGCTGAATTCTGAAGGCAAACTTGAACAGACGGTCTCCATGGCAACCACTACGCAGCCCATGACTCAGCATCTGCACATCACCTACAAGAAGGTGACCCCGTGACCCCAGGTAGAGCTGAGTCCCCGTGGGGCTGGCCTGTGTGGTGACACTTCAGCTTCTCAGCAGACACTGCGGCAGGTGTGGGTGTGGCCACAGGTCACCGTGGGTTCAAGGGTGTTGCCACGTGTTCCTGTAATGGCACAGAAAAACCAAATAAAAGGCCTTTATTTTTATGGCTAAGCATTTTGAATATTATCACTTGCGTAGACTGCGTTTCTTTCATCTGCTGGTGACTATTTGTTTTCAGAGTCGTTTCCCTAAAAAATTAAAAAGGGGTGACTCTTTCTCTCTCCTTTCCTTCCTGCAGTTTTGACAAGATCTGAAAATATTTATAAATCTACAGTAGTCAGCAACAAGGTGAAGACAAAGGTAGGATAAAAAGGATTGCAGTTAATTTTCCTTTATTTTTAAAGAGCTGAGAGTATAAGGACCCCATTTCCACATGGACGAAGGGCATTCCCAAGGCAAGAGGACGGTAGTGAATGTATCATCATTCTGTAAATTTGATTTAGTCTCGGCAATATAATATTACCTTCATTTGTTTGTTTACAATGGAAGTTTCCAGACATACACTGACCCCCTGGACCTCACCCAGTTCCAGCTCCTGCCAGCATGTCCCCACACCGGTGGTTCCATCTGCTCTTCCCCCCTTTTTGTGGCTGGAGCATCTTAAAGTGAATTCCACACACAGTGTCACTTCTCTCGAACACTTCAGCATGTGTGTAAAAGCAAAACAGAGCCTTTCTCTTTTCCTGAACACAGCACAGTATCAGGAGCCTCACCAGGAACATAGACAGGGGTGAAAGGAGGCCACGCTCAAGAGCAGGGGTCAATGTCTGCAGCCACACACCCCCCCTTGTCACACACCCTGGGGACAAAAGGCACCACGGCGGGGGTGGATGTCAGTACCTGGGAGTGCAGAGGAGGGACCGGGGCTGGTGCTGAGCCCTCAGAGGAGCGTGGCCGGAGTGTGAGCAAGGCGGCCGGCCCCCTGCGTGCAGGGTGGACGTGGTGGCTGGGCTGGGCTCGCCGAGAGCATCAGGTCAGCAGAGACTCAGGCACAGTTCGTCCCTCCAGCTGCAAACCTGGGAAACCAGACAAGTTACTGGCCTCCGAAAGTCAACGACGGGAGAGGAATGGATGGACACTCCCTTTCCAAAAGGGAGAAATAGGAAAGAAGAAGGCGTGACAGGTCCTGAGCAAGTCCAAAACCTTAAGGCTTAAGAGGAACGATCCTCTGTGGCTCAGTGTCTGTCCTCTGGGCCCCCCTGGGGTGGTCCTGCCCCGCCCCCCCAACCCCGCCACAGCTTTGCCGGGTGCAGCGCTCACCACAGTTCTCAGGGGTTGGAGTCGTGTGCCTGCGGCTCTCCCCAGGTTCTGCCCACCCGGGGTCGCCCTAGCGGGGGCTTTGCACCCCTCGCAGGGTGTGGGTCTCTGCCTGGGTCATGAGCCTGAGGCTCCAGGTGGCTCCATCCTTCAAAATTGAGGGAAGGTAGCAAGGCCCCCAGGGCTCTTGCATTCTGCGTGCTGGCAGAGATGGTACCTTGTGGAAGCCAAACACCGATTCCAGCCAAGTTTGCAGCTGTGCCCTCCAGGGGGGCAGCCACGTCTGCTGTGGCCCAGGAATGTGGGGAGCAGAGCCTTATCCTCTGGGCCTGGGATGGAAGGGTCACCCCCACAATCTCTGAAATGCCTTTGAAGACATTTTTCCATTGTCTGGACTTTAGGCTTCTGTTTAGGTGGCTGCCTGGTCTCCCATCATGTGGGTAGCTAGCTCGTAACTGATGAGTACTAACCAAGCGTCATGATCTGTCTCAACAAGCTTTCTTACTACTTTCAATATCAATAGGCTGAGGATTTTCCACAGTTTTAAGGTCTGCTTTCTTTTTGGTTAACAATTCTGTCCTTAAGTCTTCTTGCATTTTACTCTAAGTGTTCAAGAGAAACAAGGCCCCTCATGCTTCAACACTTTCACTTTGCTTGGAAATTTCCAGGCAAATAACCAATTTCATTGCTCACAAGTTCTACCTTCCACAAAACTAGGACACATAGTTTAGCCAAGCTCTTTGTCCCTTTTTAATAAATATTGCCTTTCCTCCAGTTTCCAATGACCTCCATTTCCATCTGAGATCTCAGCAGACTGGCCTTTACACCAGTGAAAGTTAGTAAAGGGAAACCTCGGGGAACTGGAGTGGGGAGGGAATTCCCTGGTGGTCCAGGGGTAAGGACTCCGAGGTCTCACTGCCAAGGGCCTGGGTTCAATCCCTGGTCGAGGAACTGAGATCCCACAAGCCATGCAGCACGGCCAAAAACAAAAAACAAAAAATAATGGAGTGGGGAGGGCACAAGAGGGAGCGCTCACCAGCTCCACTGGATGTCAGCACAGATCCCGACGGGAGGAGACCACCTGGCCTCTTAGGCCAGAAGCCCTTTACCACCATCAGGAGGAAGGAAGATTTTCTCCCCGCCAGGCAACAGCCCAGCCAATGAGAGACTGTCACAGCTCAGCCAATGAAAAGCCACCACACTTAATACCCCCATTTTCCTCCAATGGACTTTTTTGCTTATAACAGCCCCTCCCACCTTACCTTCTCCTCTGTAAGAGTTTCCTCTCCTTTGACCTACTGGACTTGCCTGTGGACTTGTGCCACGGTTACCTGTCCTGAAATACACATCTTTGCTGCTCCTTAATAAACCCATTTTGTTGGTAAAAACTGGCTGTTTTATTGTTTCAGATGAACATATCCCATATATCTACCAACATTCTGTTCAGGATTACTTAGGTATTCTCTAAGAACACTGAGGCTTTCTCCACAGCTCTCCTCTTTTCTTCCTGGGTCACCAGAATTGCCCTGAACAGTCCATTCACAGCAGTGGAGGCTTTTTCTAACATTCATCTTACAACTCTTCCAACCTCTAATTTGCAAAGACACTTCCACATGTTTAGATACTTGTTGCTTCTTGGTAACAACTTTCTGACTTAGTTCAGGCTGCTCTAACGAAAATAACCATCCACTGGGTGGCTTGTAAACAACCGAAATTTACTTGTCCCGGTTCTAGAGGCTGGAAGCCCAAGATCAGGTTGCTGGCTGATTAGGTGGTGAGGGCTACTTGCTCATGGACAGCCGTCTCCACTGTGACCTCATATGCAGAAAGGCTGAGCTAGCTCTGTGGAGTCTGTGTTATGCAGGCACTCGTTCCAGTCATGAGGGAGGAGCCTTGATGACCTAGTCACCTCCCAAAGGCCCCCCCCTTCTCCTACCATCACTTTGGGGGTTAGGATTTCAACATATGAATTCGAGGGAAAACAGACATTCAGACCATAGCTCCAAGGGAGCCTGGAGGATGGGACCAGAGCTGTCTCTGCTGCTGGAATGATGCTGAGAGGAGCTGGGAGCAGCAAGGAAGCCCCACTCTCTCCCTCCTGCATCCCGGGCTGCTGCCTGCTCACAGCTGGAAGGGGGCTAGGAGGGCAGCACCCAGACCAGAGCAGGAAGGGTGGGGCCGAGAGCCAAGAGATGAAAAGCAGATAACTGACATGGTCACCTGGTCCTCTTCTTCCTCCCCCCGCCCCCCATGCCACTGATTGTTGGGAAGCTGGAAGGCGTCCCCAGTCTGGATCCTGGGTTCCTCTGGGCTCCTCGCAGTGTCTGAATTGTTCCTCTAACCCCTCTGTCTGCTGTAGTCTGGAGGTTGGGTCACACTTCCTAAGGGCTGTCCGGGTCTTCCTGTGTGCCATCTGCCTGTCTCACATGGCTGATGCTAACTTAGGCTCAGACGGTGCAGCCTGCCCTCTTTATTCTCAGCGTCTATCAATCGGCCCGCCCGTGGGTGACCCCTGCCTGAACCAGCTCCCCCATCAGAGCTGCCGAAGGGCCGTCTTCTAACTCTGTCCTTCTTCATTAAGTGGCGGAATTCTCCAAAGATCTTCCATCCATCCAATTAGGTTCAGTTTGGTTCCTCTGAAATAAGTTCACACCAGAAGGCCAGCGGAAACGCTTCTCTCTTCCCTTTTGATCATTGGGTTTTAGAACAAGTGTACCAGGGACAACGGTGCTGGCCGCCCGACCAGCCTTCTCACACCACAACCCCCCACCCCCACCCCTCCTGCTTCTGTTATGAACCCAGTACTTTTTTTTTTTTTTTTTTTTTGCAGTATGTGGGCCTCTCACTGTTGTGGGCCTCTCACTGTTGTGGCCTCTCCCATTGCGGAGCACAGGCTCCGGATGCACAGGCCCAGCGGCCATGGCTCACGGGCCCAGCCGTTCCGCGGCATGTGGGATCTTACCGGACCGGGGCACAAACCCGTTTCCCCTGCATCGGCAGGCGGACTCTCAACCACTGCGCCACCAGGGAAGCCCGAACCCAGTACTTTTTGTATGTTCGATGTGAGCTAGGCAAGTCCAGTCTTTTTCTTTGACAGACGGGAGGGGCCCACATGATGTGATAGTTGGCTGGATGGAGCCCCTCAAGCCCCTGATGGCCTCTGTTCCCACTTCCTGCCTCAGAACCTCTCTTCTCTCCAGTGGGGGTGGGACTGAGAGGCCCCAGGCAGAAATGGAAAATCCCTTTATAAATTATTTTCTCACTTATTTCCACTTTACTATTTGAGATCTCATTGCAGAGATCACAACCCTTCACTCTCAACTACTTTAGCATGGGATACATGCATTTTTTTAAGAAAGAAAAAAAATTGTGCATCCACACTTAGGTTTCCAATTCAAATTTTAAGATTATAAAATTTTTTACTTAAATTCTTTGATTTTACCTCTTTTAAGATGAAAATCCTGTTTATCATTATTTGCTTTCTCCTACAGGATACGTATGATTATTTGAGAATAATAATATTGTTATTAATAAGACTACTGATTGAAGTTTCCTTTTTTGCTGTTGTTTTTACAGCTTTCTCATTGAAGGTGTAAAGTTAAAATATAGTTGTGATAATTGATTCCTCTGGGTGCTTATGTCACCAACTTGATAGAGAAACTCATTTGTTTAATTTTTTAAAATGACTGTTTTCTTAAGTTAGCTTTGCTTATGCAGAACATCCTACGTGACCCTATTGTCAAAAGTGTAAAACAGGGCTTCCCTGGTGGCTCAGTGGTTGAGAGTTTGCCTGCCGATGCAGGGGACACGGGTTCGTGCCCTGGTGAGGGAAGATCCCACATGCCGCGGAGCGGCTGGGCCCGTGAGCCATGGCCGCTGAGCCTGCGCGTCTGGAGCCTGTGCTCCGCGGCGGGAGAGGCCACAGCAGTGAGAGGCCCGCGTACTGCAAAAAAAAAAAAAAAAAAAAAAAAAAAAGTGTAAAACAAGGGACTTCCCTGGTGGCGCAGTGGTTAAGAATCTGCCTGCCGATGCAGGGGACACGGGTTCGAGCACTGGTCCGGGAAGATCCCACATGCCGCAGAGCAACTAAGCCCGTGCGCCACAGCTACTGAGCCTGCGCTCTAGAGCCCGCGAGCCACAGCTACTGAAGCCTGTGCGCCTAGAGCCTGTGCTCCGCAACAAGAGAAGCCACCACAGGGAGAAGCCCATGCACCGCAACGAAGAGTAGCCCCTGCTCGCGGCAACTAGAGAAAGCCCGCGCGCAGCAACAAAGACCCAATGAAGCCAAAAATAAATGAATAAACATAAATAAATAAATTTTTTTAAAGTGTAAAACAAGATAAATTTTGCTCCACGTGGGTGTATAGCCCAGCTGCTGAGTGCCCCACCAGGCAGCCCTGCCACGGTTTATCCAGCAGACACCCTGATGCTGGGTATCTGGGTTGTTTCCAGTCTTTTGCTGATCAAATAATGTCACAATGAATAACTTTATGTACCTGGCATTTTGGACTTTGGCCAGCGTAGCTCTGGCATAGATTTCCAGAGGTAGCCAATCCGAGGGTAAATGCATCTATAATTTGTCCAAGTGTTGCCCCTCCCCCAAGGGACTGTGCCATTTTGCTTCCCAGCAGTGTTGTGTGAGGGGACTTGCCTCCACCAGCAAGAGTCTGTTGTCAGATCTGGATCTGGGCCAACCTGATCGGTGAGAAATGAGATCCTGCACGCATTTCTTTTTTCTGGTTGCGCCACACCGCATGTGGGATCTTAGTTCCCCAACCAGGGATTGAACCCACACCCCCTGCAGTGGATGAAGCGTGGAGTGTTAACCACCGGACCACCAGGGAAGTCCCTGCATTTCTCTTCTTTTGTCTTTTTCTTCTCGACTTTCTAAGCTTTTAAGTTCTTTTGAATTATAAACATTAATCCTAGTATTCCTGATTTTCAGTGACCACCTTTCATGGAGGTGAAATGCACGGTTACATGAACTTCACTATTCCACAGTGTCCACGGGTGTACAGTTGAGTGGTATTTAGTACATTCTCAGTGTCGTGCAACCATCAACTCTACCTCCAGGACACTCTGTCACCCCAAGGAGAAGCCCCGTACCCGTTAGGCCACTCCCACTCTCTACCCGCTGCCACTGGCCACTCCCACTCTCTACCCGCTGCCACTGGCCACTCCCTCTCTCTACCCGCTGCCACTGGCCACTCCCACTCTCTACCCGCTGCCACTGACGGCACTGCTCTGCTTCCCGTCTGAAGTTGCAGATACTTTTGAAAATGTTAAATGTTACATTTTGTTTCCCCAGAAAGTATTTTGTCTTTTGCTCCTGGATTTTAAATCATGTTAAGGAAGACTCTGCTCACTCCCCAGTTAGAAAGAAATTCACCCATTGTTTCTAGAACTTGTTTCATTTTTCATGATTGGCCCTTGGATCCATTTGGAATTTGTGTCTAGTGTGACATACGATTCGATTTGGTCTCTTCCTGAGTGTTAACTGGTTTGTCACATTTGCTCACAAGCCCAGCTCTTCCCACCTCATCATGGACTTGGTTCTCCAGGCACGGGGGTCTGTCTCTGGGGGTCCCGTGACCCTGCGCCTGCCTGCCTACAAGCATTTGGCCTGGGGCCTGGTGGTCCAACAACAGACTCAGAGGCAGAGGACTAGACCCTCCTCATTTCTCTTCTTTGAAGGGTTTTCCCGGCTGTTTTTGCCCTTCCCCCCACCCCCCACCCCGCCTCATATGAACTTTATTTTTATTTATTTATTATTATTTTTTTTTGCGGTACGCGGGCGTCTCACTGTCATGGCCTCTCCCGTTGCGGAGCACAGGCTCCGGACGCGCAGGCTCAGTGGCCGTGGCTCAAGGGCCCAGCCGCTCAGCGGCATGTGGTATCTCCCCGGACCGGGGCACGAACCCGTGTCCCCTGCATCGGCAGGCGGACTCTCAACCACTGCGCCACCAGGGAAGCCCCATATGAACTTTATAATTAGCTTGTTTAGATCCAGAGGGGGAAAAACATTCGGTACTTTCATAAGGATTACGTTAAATTTACAAAGCTACTTATAGAGAACTGTCTTCTTTATGAGATCGTTTTCCTCTGGAACGTGGGATTTCTTCTGTCCTTCCAAGTCCAGGGTGTCTCTGAGGTACCTTCAGAGTTTGCCTCACATAGGGTTTCGCATTTCTCACTCCATTTATACCCCGAAATGTCATCTTCTGTTGTTGTTGGGAGTGGGGCGTCTCCTCTACTGCAGCCTCTAACCCAACGTCCACGCAGATGCCTGGTCTCTCTGAGTGACCTTAAATCTGCTGCTTCCCTGACTCAGTGTCTGTAACATCACTTTCCCAGGCTGGAAACGTACCAAGGATCAATCCTAGTGACGGAAGCAGGGTGGCAACGGGACCTTCCTCTCCTCCCGCCCCCTTCCTTCCCTCTCGCCATCTGCCAGACTTCCCACTGTCAGCGCCCCTGGGTCCCATGCAGACAGAGCAGGCAGAGCTTAGAGAAGTGATGGGCCTGCAGGGGTGGCCACCCCCCGGGAGGAAGCTGAAGAGAGGGGTCCTGTGGGGGACCCTGGGGCCAGGAGGTGGGCGATGGGGGGAGAGGGGCAGACCCCCTCGTGCACGGCAACCTCGCCTTTGGGCTCTTCCCCAGGAGGCTGGATGGGGAAAGGAAGACCCTAGCAGCCGTCTGATCCACCCTGCGTCGTACAGAAAGGGAACCGGGGCTGAGAGAGGCCGCGTCCAGCACCGTGTGCTTGCTGCCAGGCGAGGGGCGGGGGACTGAGGAACGTGGGGAGCAGCTGCTGGTGCACGCACGGTGGCAGCACGTGCAAGCGTGTACGCGCGCGGGCCCGGTGTGGCACAGGGCAGCACGAGTTGGCCTTGGTGAGGGAAGACGTGCGCCTGTGCTCCATCACGTCAGGCCGGCCTGCCATCTGTCGGGTCCCTGGCAGTCGCAGGACCGGCACAAGGAGCAGACGGGGTCGCCCTCTGCGGCTGCGGAACTTCTTTATTGGGACACACACACCATCCTTCTCGGTCGTGGGCTCCCGCGTCCACAGGACCCCGCCACACAGAGACCACCCCCGGTGCACAGGGGACACGCCCTCCCTCTAGAAATGGGCCTTAGGCCCCGTGTGCGGAGTCAGTTAACACTCCACAGCTCCTCAAGCCTCAGGAGTCACCTGCAGGCCCAAAGTCCAGGCCCCCTGCCCAGGAGGACCAAGGCCAGCTCATGTCCTGACGTGGGAACCCCACACGGATGGGGCCCGGCGTCGAGTGAGAGCTTGGTGTTCCCGGCTCCCTTCCTTCAGGGCCTGGGACGTGACCCTGACTTTCTGGCTCTAGAAAGGGGACCAGCGGGGGTTCTGGGGGAGGGGGAACGATGGGGAAAGGCCCCCTGTCGGCCCTGAAGCCCAGCTCCAGGGCCAGGAAGCCCCCCACTTCCCTGTCCAGAGGGCCTGGGTCTGTGGAGGAGGGGCTCAGGGCAGGGCTTCCAGCTTCGACGCAGGGCTCCGAGGGTCTTCCCGGCTTGGGTGGGGTGGAGGGTGATGCTTTCGGGGGCCGAGGGCCTCCTGTGTAAGGGGGCCGGGCTGCGGCCCCTGCCCAAGCCAGCAGCTCATCTCTCCGGCAGCAGCATGAAGAAGGCAGCCTTCAGGAAGCGGCCAAAGCTGCAGAGCGCGGCCACGAGCCAGTGGGAGCGGAGGCCGGGGTCGGTGCTGACCACGCACTTGAGCACATCCGTCTGGGAGGGAAGAGGCGGCGGCAGTTAGAGAGTGGAGCGGAGAGGGTGCGGCCCCGTGCCCCGCCCGGTGTCAGCCAAGTTGCCGGAGGGAATGCTCGAGGCCGTTTGGGAAGGCTTGTGGTCCAGCTGGATGGAAGGCTCCAGCATGGGACCCGACCCAACAGGTGGATTCAGACAGTGAGAGGGAAGGTAGGGGAGCCTGCTGGGCCCTCAGCCATGGGACCAGCTTCCAGCTCAGCCACCTGCTGACATCCCAGTGTCCTTCCACAGATGCTGTGGAGCCTGGGGTGCCAGGGAAGGACAAATCCCTTAGAACAGGAGCAGGAACTGAGCTTTCCAGAAGCCCAGTGAATGGCCACTCCTTACTTGCTTATTTCTTTCTAGTCCTGCTAAGAAATGAAGTACTATCCCTACAGCTTGACCTTTGGCCGTGGTGTCAATCAGCGTCCTGGCTGCCCTGGTGCCCAGCCTCAGCCGGGCTCCAGGACAGGACGGCAGGATGGGACAGCGGGAGGCCCGCAGCCACGTGAATCATCCAGGAGGTGACGCCCTCTCCACCCAGTGCCACCTTCAGATGAAACCACAGCCCCAGTGGCCCCTCACCGCCCCCCCGCCCATGGCTCCAATCCCAGCAGAGGGCTGAGCTCCGTCCCCTCGGCCAGTGTGCTTTGCACACCTTTGCCCACCATCCATTTTACAGAGGAGAAAACAGCTCTCCCATGGGTGGGGCTGCCCCGCAGCCCCTGAGGCCTGGCCAGGTGATGGGGGACATGGAGACTCTGACACCATCCCTGGGGGTGGGCGGCGGGTTTTAGCTCTGGATTCGGGGGTGGTCAGACCCAGAGGGCCCGCACTGGAGCTGGGCTGCAGGAGCCGTCCTGGGCTGGGCAGCCCCGGCCTCACCACTCCTCCAGCCCCGATCACCCCTGCCACTGCCGGCACTCAGGCGTTCAACCACCGCCCCCTTCCTGGCACCGCCATATTCCCTCACCCATCCACCGCGTCTCCGCAGCCAGGTCGCCAGGGTCTTGCGCACGAACTCCCCGAGGCAGTCAACGAGGGCGTGGACCAGGGCAGGCTGGGCCTGTCGCACGCAGTCCACGGCCAGCCCCGCAGCCACTGAGTACAGGGACACAACCTTGCCCCAGGTGATTCCTGCAGGGAGAGAGATGGGTGCTGGTCACCAAAGGCCACCAAGACCCAGCTCGAGGCCAGCCCGCAGGGTCACGTGAGGGGGCTGAGCCTTTCTGAGCCACACCCCTGCCATTCCGCTGGTGACTGGGGTTGACACCTGGGGCAGCCTCAACCCACAGCTCCCACCAGACGGGGAGCTCGGTCAGCTGGCTGCTGTGCAAGTCCCAGCCACCGTCTGCTTCAGGTCAGTCCTGCTACCGTCACATGTCGTTCTCAGGCGGGGATGTCTCGAGCCTATGTTACACACCTGCACACCTTGCACCTGCACACCTGGGCCGGGGCCTGGCGATGACCCTGCATAGCCCAGTATCTGCTGGAGGAAATAATGGAGCAGAAAGGCAAAGAGGAGGCTGAGCAGGTCAAGGGGGCTCAGTGACTTGGCACTGGATGTGATAAACAGGAAGCAGCTTCCATCTGCACCTGCCCCCAGCACAGCCCTGCGAGGACAGCAGGATGTTCTCCATGTAAAGAAGCTGAGGCCCCAGGAGGAATGGCCTTGCCCAGACCACCAAGCTACTGGGGGCAGAGCTGAGATGGAGCCCACCTGGGAGGAAAGACAGACGAATGACAATCTGGGGAACAGTGCTTGCCAGTCGTATAACGTTCCTTAATATAGAAAGAGATTTTATAAATCAATGAGAAAAAGAGAGAAACCTTTCAAAAGAAATACGAACACAGAATACAAACAGCTGATTCACAAAAGAAAAAGTATTAACAGTACACTAGACATATGAAAAATGCTCACCCTCACTGATAAACAAAGAAGTGTACATTAAAATGAGATGTAAATTATAGTCTATCAGACTAAAAATTCCAAGTGGCAATGTGAGGATCCATGTAACTCTGCAGCCTGGTAACTGTGATGAGAAAGGCAGCTGGAGGGCACCCGGCACCACCTGTGAAAGGACACAAACATGGGTGCCCCGCCTCAGTCCTCGAAGGAAGCAGCACAGGCAGGGAGGAAGCATGCCCCTCAACCCATGTTCACACCACAGCTGGGACAGTCTGTCATAAGAGCACAAGTCAGTGCGAATGAATCCTGTTCACAGTCGCCAAAAGGTGGAAATGACAAAACATAAATAAGCAGTGAATGGAAAAGCACAATGTGGTCCAGCCACACAACGGAATGATATTTGGCCTCAAAGTGGAAGGAAGCACTGACGGGGCCACAACCTGATGAACCCTGAAAACATCACGCTCAGTGAAAGCAGCAGACTTGAAAGGCCACACGTATCGTATGAGTCCATTCCTATGAAATGTGCAGGACTGTCAGATCCGTGGAGACAGAAAGCAGATCAGTGGTCACTGGGGGCTGCAGGAGGGAGCCAGGCAGTGACAGCTTAATGGGAATGGGTGTTCTTCCCACTGACAAAGAACTTGGAGAGGTGGTGGTTGCACGATATTGTGGATGCATTCAACGCCACTGAATCGTACACTTTAAAATGGTTAACTGGGACTTCCCTGGCGGTCTAGTGGTTAGGACTCTGTGCTTCCACTGCAGGGGGAATGGGTTCAATCCTTGGTCGGGGAGCTAAGATCCCACGTGCTGCATGGTGTAGCCAATAAATAATAAATAAATAAAATGGTTAATTGTACGTCATGTGAATTTCACCTCAATGAAAAGGAAATTTAAAACCCCCGTCAATCAGGCCAGGCCACTCCCCAAACCCTCCTGTTACCGTCCCTTCCCATCTCCTTCAAAGTAAATCCAAGTCTGAAGTCCCACCTGAGCTGGCTGCTGGCCCCTCTGAGGCCCCCTTGTCCTGCGACCTGGCCTCATGCGCGCTATTCCAGCCTCACCGCTGCCAGCAGGGCTTCCTCACCCCCAGGGCTCTGCTCAAGGTCCCCCCCCTCTAAGGGCCACGCAGGCCATGATGACATCAGGTCCTGGTGACGCTGCCATCACACCATGCTCCCCATTTACCAGCTGCTTGTGGGTGCCAGCCCTGGCGGGCTCTGTGCTGCTCACAGCTGTGCCCTTGGCACCCCCAGGCTTGGCGTCCAGCAGGTACCCACCACCACCAGGGGGCAGGTGAAGGGTCAGCATGGCAGGGTGGGGATCAAGAGAGTGAACACGCGTTCTGTGGTGCTGTGTGGAGAGGTGAGCTCCACATGATGGCCACATTTTACCTGGAGGGGAAAGCCCTGGCCCGGAAGGTGCCGGCAGGGTGGTCTCTGGGAGGTGGGGCTCAGGTATGTCCTATTTTCTTTGAGCTCTTTGTGTTCTTTTTTACGGAGATATAATCTCACTAGCGTAAATTCATCCTTTTAAAGTGTGAGATCCAGTGTTTTTAGCATATTGACAATGTTGTACAACCATCACCACTATCGAATTCCAGACATTTTCAACCCAAATCACTGTCCCCAGGAGCATCATGCCCCTGTCACCCCAGCCCTGGTAACCTCTAATCTACTTTGTCTCTATGGATTACCTGTTCTGGACATTTCACGGGAATGCAGTCACACAGTATGTCCCACTTTGTGTCGGACTCCGTTCACTGAGCAAAATGTTTTCAGGGTTCCTCCGTGCTGTCCTGGTGTGGGCACCTCATTCCTTTTTATGGCCGAATAATGTTCCATCGAGTGGATGGACCACGCATCAGGAAACGAACACGTGGGCTGTTGGCCCCTCCGGCTGTGGGGATACGCAGCTCTGAACACTTGTGTGCAAGCCCTTGTGTGGACATGTGGCTTCCTTTCTCAGGGGTCAAAACCGAGGAGCGGAACTGCTGGGTCAGGGGGTGACCCCGTCAGAGTTACCATTGGAGAAGCTGCCGGACCACTTCACACCCTGACTCTTCACAGCTGCACCCATGCTGGGTTCTCTGAAGTTTTGCCTTGAGTGCCCCAGTGGGCGCGAGGTGGCGTCTTGTTGTGGTTTGATGTGTGTTTCCCTGGTGACTGATGATACTGAGCAACTTCTCATGCACGTACTGGCTGTTCATACATCTTCCTTGAAGAGATGTCCACTCAGACCCTTTGCTCTTTTTAAAGTGAGGTGGTCTTTTTAGTACTGATTTCTGAGAGTTCTTTATCTCATGTATTTTCTGATCTTTCCGTGGTGAAATATTTTGCTCTTGTAATAAGAAAAACATGAAAACACTTGCCAACTTTCAGTTTTTCCACTGAAGGGAACAGAGAAGCGCCTGCAGCCAAGACGCAGCCGGGACCAGTGCCCCCTGCCTCTGCCTTCGCGGGGGCTCAGCCATGTGGGGAGGCCACCTGGAACCCTGCCCTGCAGTCCTTGAGCTGTCCACGTCACCGGCCACAGCCAGAGCAGGTGAGGGGCTGGCCGGGAGGACGAGGGGGAGGAAGGTCCAGCCTGGGGGGTCAGCGCATGCAAGACCCACAGCTGCTTGGGAGAGGCTGCGGGCAGAGACGGGCAGGGCCGGCAAACATCTGACGGCTGGAGCTTGCCTGGTGGCAAGAGGGCCTGAGGACCGGGAAGGCTGGGATGAACAAGGGGTGAAGCGAGACCTTGGGTGGGCGGGAAGCGGGAGGGTGGCGTGGGGCAGCCACAGGCTGGTCAGGGGGGTGGGCTGAGAGCCCGTCGGCAGCAGAAGGGGTGGCCCGCAGCCCTGTGCTCCACGGAGCCTGTTCCTGCTCCCCTTTCAGGTGGCTCTGAGGTCCACAGAGGTTAAGAAGCACTTGCAGGTCACAGAGCCCATGAGGGGCTGGGCGCCCCAAAGCACCAGAGGGGCAGGTGGCGGTGTGGAGGCCGCCACGAGAAAAGGGTAGGGCCAGCTGGGTGGGGCGGCGATGCTTGATTGCAGAGAAGTACATCCTGCTCTGGTTTCAAGCGAAAAATCATGGGCTTTAAACTGAACTCCCCAAGTGAAAGAAGCCTCCGCCGCTGGTGCCCTGTGCCTGTTCATCACGGCCACACCTTCCTCCCCGCCCCTCCCCCTCCCCGCCCTGCCCCAGACCCCGCCTCGTCCTTCCAGAACCCAGAGCCCTTCTGGGCACGTCTTGGGCCCGTCGCGCACTGAGCAAGCTGGGCAGGCAGGGGTGGGTGCTTCTTCCCGGCTGCGCGCCCTGTCCCTGCCCACACACCAGCCACCCTCCCCGGGGCCCAGCCATCCCCCCGCCCCCCTCAGTCCCAAACACCAGCCGCCGCAGCGCATTCTCAGAGATGACCCTTCCTTTTAAAGCCAGCCCTCGCTCTAAGCCAGCCGCCCACCCACCCGACAGCGGAGACAGACAGCGGCGGCCACCCACGCGCCAGCGTCTGGCGAGACGGGAGCCCAGGGAGGGCCCAGGGCGGCTGTCAGCTCCCTTCCCCGGCTGTCAGCTCCTTTCCTCCTTTCCCCGGCCTGCCCAGGTCACCGTGAGGGCACCCGGGTCAGGACTGCCAGACGCTCCTGGGCATCCCACGCCTCTCACCAGCCCCCTCCCTCCCAGGCACTCCCCCGTGAAGTCCTGGCCACCCAGTGCTGCCCTGGAGGCTGGGTCCTGCAGCCGGTGGTCCCGTGTCCCTGCCACGCCGGCCTGCCCACCAGGGGTCGGAGGAGCCTCCTCGAGAGGGGACAGTGCAGGGCAACACCCAGAGGGTGCGGTCAGCGGGCTGGGGGCCCTCTGATGGGATGCGGCAGCCCCAGCCCCTCCACCGGCCTCCTTTCTTCTGCCGGTGGGCGGAGGTCCCCCATGGGGTGGGGACTGTGGCTCCCGGCACCCTCTGCCCCAAAGCCCTGCTGCTGTCCCAACCGTCCAACGGCTAAGGAAAGGCAAGGGGTGTTCCGAGGTCACACCGCTGGTCGACGACAGACCCAAAGCCACCTCGCAGAAGGAAGGGGCCCATCCTCCCCAAAGCCCTTCCCACCCTCGATGCCACGCGGCCACTCACACCCCCCACTCCACCAGGATGCGCCCCGGGAACACTCTGGCTCTGGGGCCCCCAAGCCCCCCCTCCCTGAGGGCTGGGACTGGCCATCCCATCCATCACAGGGTCCCCAGGCCCAGGGCAGCGCCAGACAGTGCTGGGGAAACCTCGGTGGGATCGGCTGAAGGGGCAGGTGCTGCACTGGGGTGGGGTCTTTGGTCACCTGGATGGCCAGCAGCGCCTGACACCTGCTTCGTACCAGGACACAGGACCGAGGTGGACACGCAGGGCAGGGGCGCCAGAACAGGGCACGAGGTCACGGGTGGGGAGACAAGGTCTGTGGACCTCAGGGAGCCCAGCAGTGTTCCCAGGAGGGGGCGTGGGAACGAGAGGGGGTTTGGGGGGATGAGTCCTAGAGTTTCCTGGGAGCCTGGAGGCAGGTGTGCAGACCGGAAGCAGCACGAGTTGAACTCAGGGTGAGGGCACGAGGAGGAGGGGCAGATGTCACCTGCTCCTAGGGCCCAGGTGGAGGCTCCGGGAGAGTCACAGGTGACTGCGGGCCAGCCAGGTGAGACAGGTGTGTCAACATTCCCCAAACGTGTCCCGGTGAGCCGCTCCACCAGCGACTCCCACCCTAGTGCACCCCTCCCACTATGGGAGCTGTTCTGCGACTTGCCTCTGACCAACAGACTCAGGCTCAGTGACACTGTGACTTCTTACGTCAAAAGAGCCTGGTGGCGCCCACTTGGGCTGCTTGGGACCTGCGGCCACGCCGTGAGAAGCTCAAGCCCCACAGGACACGTACAGGCCACACGCAGAACAGCCCCTCCCCACTCCAGCCAACAGTCAGCACCAACTGGCAGCCTGGGACATGCAGCCCAGCCAGGGCTTTTGGTCACTGCAGCCCCAGGACCACACAAGAGGCCCACTGTCCTTGGACCCAGGGAGGCTCCCCCGAGAGCCCACCCAGCGCTGCAGCCCCGGCCCTGACCCACAGACCCTGGGCCATGCCAGCAGTGTGGGCACCCTGGACACACAGGCCTACCTGCAGAAAAGATCTGGGCTGCCACAGCCAGGAAGGCGTCGGTCACCACGGTCTCGGACTGCAGGGGGATGTTCAGCTGGCGGGCCACGTTGCGGTAGACGCTGGGCCGGATCAGCTCCAGCTCGTCCGCTGCAGTCACACAGGCGGGTCAGAGGTGGTCACACCCACGGGGTGTGGGGCCCACGCGGGCCTGGGGCCAGCCCACTCCTCAGCCTGTGGCCACAGCTGGGGACCCTGATCCCAGCCCTATTCCTGACCCCACGACCTGTCACATTCCCACCCACGAGACATCACCCCCAGAGCCCCCGGGGACGAGACCAGGGAGGTGCGGTGGGCACCCCCAGACCTGCCTCTGGGGCCTGTCCCCTCCGCTGAGCCAGCCATGCCCACCCTCCCCCCAGGGCAGAGCCGGCTGGGCCAGTGGGGCGGGAATCCCAGCCGTGCCTAATCAGTGACTCACAGCCCACAGTGAGCTGCATGGGCGGGTGGTAGTCTGACAGGCAAGCAACCAGAGCCCAACATGGGCGTGGACTGTGCCAGGGACCCCACACAGGTGGGGAGCCCGGCTGCTGCCTCAGAGGGGTGTCCTCGCTCAGGCCCCAGCACCATTCAGTGAACCAAGAAAAGGAGCCACTACCCGGGGCCACCAGCACCACACAGGGTCAGACCTGGGCTCCTGGGGCCAAGCAGGGGTATCTGGATGGGGCGGCCGCACGTGGCAGCGGGAGGCCCTCTCAAGGGCGCTGTCTGCTCGTGTGCCCGCTGCAGCGCCCCTGGCAGTGATGTACCCGCTGCAGCGCCCCTGGCAGTGATGTGCCCACTGCAGTGCCCCTTGCAGTCATGTGCCGGGAATCCCACACAGCCCTCGGACTGGGCGTCCCCCAACCCAGCCGCCTCTCTGCCAAAGCAAACAGGAAAATGCTTCCAACTGGAGGTCCAGGCGATAAGGGCTCCGAGTCACCCATGGGGCCAGATGCACTCCATCTAATTAATTAAGATCTGGAACCAGAGCAGGACTGAGGTGAGGCTGGCAGAACGATGGGGAAGGGAGCACGGAAACTCCCAGGGATGGCCTGGCTGTTCCCACATACAGACCCCAGGGTCTACCGGGGACTGACCCCAACTCGACCCGGGCCTCTTCCTGTTTGCTGCTGCTCTAGGAGCTGGGCGTCTGTGCTCGGGAGGAACTGGAGGTACGCTGGGGACAGGGAGACAGCTCTAGGCCAGAACGGGTGGGGAAGGGGCGGTCACGCTGAGCAGCCGCAAGGGCGGATGCTTTGGGGGTTCAAGCCATCTCTCCCTCCAGGGTCTCCTTAGCCATCTCGCAGGAACTGAACCCCAGGGACTGGCCGTGCCGAGGCCGGATGCTGGAGAAGGGCCTGAAGGCCGGCCCCTGAGAGGGCCCGTGCAGAGCGCTTGGCCGGCCTCTGCTCCTCCAGCCCAGGCCGGCAGCATCGCAGGCTCTCCGGGTCTGAGGTCACAGTGCTGAAGGGACAGACACCGGCCCGGTCTGGTTAGCAGAGCCCAAAGCAGGGCTTTTCAGAAAGGTCACACAGTAGGGACCCCAGGCCCACGGTAGAGGCAGCCCCGACCCGCTGCTCGCAGGCAAGGAGATGGAGCTGGGGGCAGGCAGGACAGAGGCAGGACCTCCTCCTGGCCACTCCAGGGGCTCTTGGGAGGTCAAGACACCATATTCACCAGGACCCTCTGGAATGCTCCCCCAGTGTTGTCCCCACAGCCCAACTGGAAGAAATGGCTTGGGCGCTGACCTCAAGGGAGTCCAGGCACTCTGGGCCTTTGGCTGATCCCCCAAACCCCACTTGCTCCCCTCCCCTGAGACCCAGGCAGGACACCGCCCCCCTGGCAGCCCTCTGCAATGGCCCCTCGGCATCTGTGTGTCTCCCCCGGACCCCAAGACTCCTGTGCAGGCCAGGTCTACACAACCCTGCCCCCAGGGTCCACACAAAACAGGGGCAAGCAGACACGCGAGCCAGCCTGAGAAGGGGAGGGCATCCCCTTTCACAGGGTGTTCCCTCCAACCAGGGCTCTTGGGCCAGTCTCTCCCACTCTGTCTGGAGAGCCACCTGGTCAGGGCTCCATCTGTGCTGCCACACCTCCCCGTGTGCACACGCTTGGGGTGGAACTGTCACACTGGATGGGGCAGGGCTGGGCAACCTCAGTCCCCATGGAGAGGTGGACTGACTGAGTCAGGCGGGCCGGTCCCTCCCTCTCTGGGGTCCTTGGAGAAGGTGGAGACAGTTACCGGGCTGTGTGTGACCCCAGAGTCAAGTACCTCCAGATGTCCACTCAACAAGCCGTCCAGGTGAGATCTTGGGCTACCTAGCCTCACGGTGGCTCAGCTCTCCTGGGGCACTAAATTTCGCCGGGAGCCCTAAGAGGCCTCCAAATCAAGAGAAAAGAGCAACCATGGCAGGATTTGAGCCAGTAACTGCAAGGACCTATTTTCCAAAACAAACATCAGGACACGTGGTCCAACAAAGGATTTTTGTGCCCAGCTGAGTACAAGGGTCACTCTGGAAGTTTAGCCACCAAAACATCATGCTTCCCGGAGCTGTCTATCCTTTATTGCCAGAGTGTCTGAAATCCAGGCTGAGCAGGCAAATGCGGGGAGGTCTTTGGCGGGTGCACAGGCGAGCCTGAGGGGGGGACTGGAAGAGCGGGGTGCTGAAGGGATCGTCGGTCTGGGTGCGCCCGCGTTGTGCGCCGGGTTACTCAGGGCACCCCGGACCAGCACCCTCCCTGCCCCCGAGGGGAGACAGAGGCCCAGCAGGGGCGGGTGCCGGCGCGGTCACCGGCGGGCGGGCCAGTGTAGGGACGGCTGTACCCCGAGGCGCAGCGGGGCCGCCCCGCCGGCCGGCTTTGGAGGGGAAGCCTGGGATCCCGCCCGCCGAGGCCCGCACTCACCCAGGCGCAGCAGCACCGTGCACACTTCGGCCAGGCGGCCGCCGGGGGCGGGCGCGGCGCGCTCCGGCGCGCTCCAGGCGAGGCCGGCGCGCAGCAGCCGCGCGTGCACGAACTCCCGGCCGAGCGCCTTGGCCTGGGCCACCAGCTCCTTGTCGGTGGGCGAGCGGTCAAAGGCGTCCATGATCTCGGCGGCGAAGACCGAGGAGCGCCGCAGCACCTCCATGGCGGGGACGCGGGCGGGTGGCGCCGCACCTGCGGGCAGAGGGTGCTCAGACGGGCCCGCCCCGCCGCCCCGGCCTGGCTGGCGGAGGGGAAGGTCGGCCGCGCGAGAAGGGCGGCAGCGGGGCGCGAGGAAGGGGCGCGGCGTGCGCCTAGATCGCGTGCGTGCGCCGGGCTGGAGCGCACAGGGAGGCCGGGCCGGCGCGGCTCTGGGGAAGGGCTTCGGCCAGCTGCGGGTAAGCGTTCCTGTTTGTGCCCCAAATCTTTAAAAGCGCGGTGTCACCTTCTTTTAGATGCCGAACTCAATCACAAAGATCCCCACGGGTGCCGGGGATAGGAAAGACCTCGGGGAAATGGCGATTGGCTCTGGGGCAGCCGTGCCCGCGCTCGAAGACGAGTGCGTGGGCGGCGGAGGCGTGGGCGGGGGGCACGGCCCGACCTGCTCCCAACCGGCGGCAGCCGGGACCCCGGCCCGGCCCAGCGTCCGGGGCCACCACCCACCTCCGCGCCTCGCCGTCCTCGGTGTTTGTCCCCGGCCTCGCCGTTCCCATGGCGCGGCCCGCCCTGCTCACCTCTCCCGCCGCATGTCTCGGGCGCGGGGGCTGGGGAGGAGTGCTGGCCTCAGTATCTGCTGGCCGCCGTCTCCGCAGATCTGGATCCTTCCATTCAAACTGGGGAGGACGCGCGCCCCGCCCCGTCGCCCGCCCTGTCCACGCCTGAGCCGGACTGGAGCGCCGAGGGCGCGGGGTCTCGGGCCCTCCGGGGGCTCCGGCGGCGTCGTCGGGGGCGAGGGGAGTGCGGGCAGCACAGCGCAACTTTCCGCTGGGCGAGAGGCGAGGCTTGGGGCTTTGCCTTCTAAGGGAAAGGCAACCCCGGGGCGGAGCCACGGCCAGAGCTTCCCCGCCGCCTCCCCGCTTAAGGAGGACCGAGCGAGTTCCCGGTATGCGCTCAAGGAGGGCCACGGGGCAGGAGCTGTCCCCCACCGTCCCAGTGATTAGGAGCTAGCTCTGGCACCAGCCGCCTGGATCCACACCCGGCTTCATTATCGTATTGATTGCTAGAGGTTCTTTATATATTCTGGATGCTGCGTCCCTGGTCTTACACATGGCTTGGTATTGTAGATGGGTACTTGGATTTGCATTGTATGGAAGGTATTGCAAATATCTTTTGCCATTCTGTGGTTTGCTGTTGCTTATATTGAACAGGAGTTTTCTCAGTGACATCCAATTTATCAGTCTTTTCTCATGTTTAGTGCTTTTTTATTAGGATATTCTCCCGTGTTTTCTTTTAGAAGCTTAATTGTTTTAGCATTCACATTTAGATCTATGATGGATCACAAATTAATTCTTGTGAATCTTGTGGTAGGGGGTCAGAGCTCATTCTTACCATATGGATATCCAGTAGACCATCATCGGTTATTGAAAGGGCCGTCATCTTTCCACTGAATTGGAGAAGAGTCCCCATTATAAACCAAGTGACTGTGTATGTGAGGGTCTGTTCTGGACTCTTTTCTATCCCACTGGTCTATTTCTCTATCCTTTTTTTTTTTTTTTTTTTTTTTTGGCATACGGGATCTTAGTTCCATGACCAGGGATCGAACCCACGGCCCCTGCCTAGGAGGCACAGAGTCTTAACCACTGGACCACTAGGGAAATCCCTACTTCACTATCCTTGAATCAACATGTCTATCCTTGAAACAACAGGATGAACCCACTTGCCTTAATTCACATGTATACAACACTTCACCCAATAGCTGTTGAATACATGTTCTTTCCATGTGCACATAGGATGTTAAACAAAATAGACCATATCCTGGGCCATGAAGTCTCAACATATTTCAAAGGATTGAAATTATACAAGTGTGTCCTCTCTGAATTAAACTAAAACTCAAAAACAGGAAAACTATCAGAAAGCCTCCAAGTACTTGGAAATTAAATATCACACTTCTAAATAATCAGTGGGTCAAATAGTAAATCACGAGGGAATTCGTAAAATATTTTGAAGTGAACTACAGTGAAAATGTGACATATCAAATTCTGTGGGGTATAGGAAAAGCAGTGCTTCAAGGAAAATTTATAGCTTTAGAAGAAAGGTTAAAATTAATGCTCTAAGCTCCAATTCAAGAAGCTAGAAAAAGAACAACAAATTAAATCTAAAGGTGAAAGGAAATAAAAATAAAAGCAGATATTAATGAAACAAAGCAAAAATCAGGGAAACTCAACCAAGCCAAAAGAGATTAATAGAATGGATAATCCCCTGGAAATAATGGGTAAAAAAAGAAAACACAAATTCCAATGTCAGGAATGAAAAAGAGGACATCACCACAGATACTACAAACATTAAAAAGCTAATAAGAGTATATTATGAACAACTTTATGACAGTAATTTGAAATTTAAATGAAACAATTTACCCAAACTGACGCTAGAAGCAATAGAAAATCTGGATAGTCCTGTAACAATTAAGTAAATTTAATTCATAATTTAAAATCCTCCCACAAAGAAAATTCTAGGTTCAGATGTTTTCATTGAGGAATTCCTCTAAACAGCTGAAGAAATATCACTGACCTTACACAAACCTGCACAGAGAATAGAAAATGAGGGAACATTTCCCATCTCATTTTGTGAGGCCAACATACCATTGATACTGACACCTATCAGGAAGCTGTTGAACCTCTCTCTGCCTTGGCTTCCCCGTCTGTAGAATACAGAAAGTAATAATACCTACATTTTGTGGACCAAATTAGTTAATCCATGTATAAAAGTGCTTGTCCTATAGTAATTGCTCAGTAATTGTTAGCTGTTTTTTCAGAAAAGCTTTAAAATGTGAGTGCTCATTTTATCGCACTCTTGAACGCACAGTCTGGAGAGGACAGAGTCTGCCTCTGGCATTTCTGAAGAGCAGTAAGGTTTGGGACTCCCTGTATTTTATAGGTGGAAATACGGAAGCTCGGGATGGGAAAGGGATTGCTGAAGGAGTCAGTGCAGGACTGGGCATAGGCAGATTGGGACACCCCCCCACCCCTGCCCCGGGCCCATGGAATGTATCTCCTGCGGGGGAAGAACCTATGCCCCCTCCGCCGCCCCACAGTGGCCTCAGGCAGCTTCCCACCCTGCCCACAGCCTCAGTTTCCTCCTATACAAAAATAGGATCACGTTTTCTACTTCCTGTCTCCTGGGCAGCATGGATGGGTGTGGAAAGACTCATGCGCCCTGACACAGGAGTGATAGATGCATCTGTTTAGCGTGGTTCCTTCAGTACAGGAGCTGCTGTGCCTGGAGCCAGCCATGCCTGAACCAGCGGACCTCTCCCTGGACATTTTAGACCAGCTCAAAGCCGTGTCTCAGAACATTCACTACAGGGTACTGAGGACCATGAGGAACTGGAAACGGCCCAAGTGTTGATCAGAGGGGAGGTTAAGCCCATCTGGACTATCCAGACCACGGACCCTGAGCCAGACCTTAGAAAACCCCGGTCAGGCTAGGATCAGTTGAGACCTTCCTGTCCCTTGAGGACTGGAGGAGGCTGACCTGATCGGCCTAGTCCCAGCCCCCAACCCCCCAAGTGTGCGTAGACTTTCCTACAGTTGCCATTGGCACTGAGTTTCCGCCTCTGCAGATTTCCTGCTCTCCGCTCTTGTCTTTTGTCCAATCCCTCTGTCTGCCCTGCACTTGACCCAGTGGGTCCCTGGTTGCCGAGAAGCCTTCTGAGTGCCGACACCAGCCCAAACTGGCTTGAGCACAGGGAGCTTTGTTGATTTATGTGACTAAATTGTCCTGGGAGACACCGACTGGTTTCAGGCATGGCTGGATACAGGGGTCTCTCTTTCTATCTGTGAGTCTGTCTGTGCTCCTTCGTGACAGCTCTGCTCTGAGGCAGGCTGTCCCTGAGTGAAGGCAGAAGACGCCACAGCTCCCTGTCTACACCGCACAAGTTCAGTCTTTCCCAGTGGGGAAAAAAGGCCAGTCTTCCCAGGGAGCTCCTGGGGATGACCTGGGGCCAGCAGCTTCTGTCTCGTGCCCATCTCTGAGCCAGCTGTGGCTGGAGATGGGAAGGTGCCAGCCTTTCGGGCCCGGTCACATTTGTGGCTCTGGACAGGGTGCAGGGGCCTATCGGTGCCACTGAACAACCTGGAGGGTCCTGGCTTTCTATAAAAACCTGCTCAAGTCTGCCGTGTGGGCCACAGTTCGGGGAACAGAGGCCTCCATAACCCAGTGACACGAGTGTACGAAGGTGGGTGGCAGCATTCACCGCGACGTGGACGGGGTCCTGCCTGGTCTGCATATGGCCACGCAGAGGGACAGGCACAGAAGAGTGTTGTCCCCACCCCCAAAGCAAATGCCCAGGCCCCCAAATACCCTGTCCACAGCCTCCTCCAGAGCCCGTGCGGCCCTCTGCCCGAGCCTGGCCCTGGAGGGGACTGAGTGGCCGGAGTGGACGGGTGTGGACGTGTAGGGCTCACGTGCGGGCTCTGGCGCGCAGGGCCAGCTGTGGGCTCAGCAGGGGTCTTGGCAGGAGGCTGGCCTCGCGGTGGGTCTGGGCCGTGCACCTGTTGGGCGCTGGCCTGCATGGTCTGTTGAGTGGTTCCTGGGCTCCTCCTGTGTCCAAAGACCCCCGGGCCCGCGGGGCTGGCCTCACCACAGTCTCTTCGCTCTCCTCTCACAACGTATCCCAAGAGCCACTTCTGCCTCCTTTCTACTAGTGCCCCAGTCCAGGCCACTGCTGCCCGTCCCCTCTCCAGTCCGCCCTGTGCACGGGGACAGTGTCCTTTCAAAACCTACCAGATTCGTCAGCGCAAGGCCAGGGCCTCTCCCCTCTCTGCCTGCTCGGGGCGCTCCAGCTGAACAAACACACGTGTGCCACAGGGCCTTTGCACGGGCTGTTCCTTCCTTCCTAGATTGTTACAGCTCTGCTCATGTGTCACTTCCTCAGAGAGGCCCCCTCCTGCGCCTG
Organism: Hyperoodon ampullatus; assembly: GCF_949752795.1. Taxonomy (NCBI): domain Eukaryota; kingdom Metazoa; phylum Chordata; class Mammalia; order Artiodactyla; family Ziphiidae; genus Hyperoodon; species Hyperoodon ampullatus. Next base: position 571,254 of record NC_136921.1, read on the forward strand.
CCTCTCCCTTTGCCCCGGCTAAAATCTTCCCACCCCACTGTGCACAGTAGGTCCCTGCAGGGGTAACTGAGGACAAGGTGGTCCGGGAGGATGTGGCGTGGAGCCCCCAAGGGGTGTGACACACTCTGCCCCTCATGCACCCCCAGTCTGCCCTCTCGGGAGTCCAAACCATCCCTGACAGTAGTTGTTCATATATAGTGTTGTTTTGTGTGTGTTCTGCTTCCCTCTGGGCAGCCGTCCACCTAGGCCTCCCTCCTCCTTCTCAGGCTACCCCCGGGCCCCAGGGCGGGTGCCTGTTCTGAGCACACGTGTGGACGGAACCGAGAGTGGGGCTGGCTGTGACTATGGCCCCCACTCCTTCCAGTGGGTCCCCCGAATCATCTGCTTTGGGGGGAGGAGTTTATTCTAAACCCTGAGCCTTCCTGGCCCCTTTCCTCTTGAGGGCTGCGGTGTCCGCCAGGCCATCAGCGATTACGGTAGCGATGGGACACCTCCGGCTACAAGGAACAGAAAGCCAGCCCTTAGACAGGCCAGGGACTTACGCTCTCACCTCCTGGAAGGAGGAAAAGACAGAGGGGCAGCAGGCCTTCCCAGGCACCAGCCTCTCTGCAGGGGGTTCCACGTGCCACCTCGGTGGAAGCTGAAGCAGCGGGGAGACTGAGGCTCCCGACCCCAAATTTAGAGTGTCCTTGAGCCCTGGAGACGTTTAAGGAATCCCAGAAGTGGGAGCTAATGAAGTGCTCAAGAGGCCGTCAGTCGTAACCCTCACGGCTCGGCCCAGGCCTCGGGTGAGGTCACCGCCGGCTGCAGATCAGAGCGCTCCAGGGGCGGGAGCCTCAGGGGTGACACGCAGGGTCACAGTGGGCTGCCTCTCGGCGGTCTCCCCTCGGGCTTCTCTGGCCCCCACCCCACCCCAGGGACTAAAAGGTGGGAGCTGCACCCCAACTCCCATTGGGGAGGGGTCCCACCGGTGCCACTGAGGGGCAGGTAACCCTCACCACCCCCCCAGCAGAGTTGGGTGGGCGGAGGCTGGGGGACGGGCCCCTGGGGTGGGGCTCTGCTCTGAAAGGCTGCCTGGGTGGGCGTCCATTCCCTGCTCTTCCAGTGACCCGGCCATCCGACCATGACAGGAGGTGTCCAGGTGGGGCCTGGGGTACAGAGGCAGCACCTCCAAGCTTGGGAGGCTGACAGCCCCATTTGCCCAGAACTCTCCCGGGGCCAGCCCCTCCCTGTTTATTTTTCGCCAGAAGCTCATTCTTCACGGGGAATCAGAGCCCAGGCCAGAAGGGTTTTGTATAAACTTGGATAAGAGCAAGATAAACAACCTGGGAGCCCGCATGACAGAGGGCAGAGCGGCCAGGGGAGGGGTCCACGTGCCCAGCTTTGAGCCCAGCCCCCCTGTCCAGTGTGGGCTGGAAGGGTGGGCTCCAGGCTGGTGTGGCCTCGTGTCCTGGGTCACATGGAGCAGCCACATCGCACCTGCCACCATCGCCTGCCCCTCTGGCAGCGCCCTGGGTGTTATAAGTTATAAAATGAAGTCTTGCCTACCTGAGGGGTGAACAGGGCAGTCGCGTTGTTTAATGCACTCATAGGGCCCCAGGAGCCAAGGGGGCCAAGTGCCTTCCTGGCGGTCTGTCAGCGTCTGAGCCTCATGACTCGTCCTGGCAGAGGATTTGCTCGTTTTCTCCAGCCCGACTTCTTTTTCCCATTGGTTTGTCTGTGTTCTTTGTATTCTGGGTATTAATCCTTTGCCTGCAAAAGTTTGCCCCAGGCTGTCACTTCAAGCCGCGTTTCTTTGATGGTTCAGAACTGGCAGGTCTGAGCCTCCCGCCCCACGCCCCTAAGCCAGCCGCCCAGGCTTTGTTCCTGACCTTCTGGTGTGCTTTTTAAAATCCATTTCTGTGAATGTTGAAAAGACTTTCTTTTTCTTCCCCAGATCGGGCTGGCAGTTGGTCCAGCATCTCCTGCCGGAGAGGCCTGTGATTTTCCCAGAACTTTAAACACTAAGCTGAAGCCGGGTCTGAGTGTGTGTGTCCCAGATCTACCCCGGCTTCTATCCCTCCATGCTTCCTATTGCTTTATCATATGTGTTGACGCCTGGTACAGTCATTTCCACCTGTATGCATTTGTTGTGCATTTTAACCAAAGTTATGCATGTCCATGGTTTAAGGAATCCAGTGGTTCTTGGGGGCTTTCCAGGAGAAGCAGCTGTCTCAGGACCACCTTCCAGGCAGGCAGTTTCCAAATCAGGGCTCGTCCCAGCCCATCCTGTGAACGCCTCTGCTTTCACTGCTGTATTCCTCAGCCAGGGCGCATCCATGCAGGATGAGGAACTAGCTCCCACAGCCCCACACCTACTTCTTGGTCCCTCTATCTTTCTTCCTTTTTTTTTTCAATTTTACTGAAGTCTAGTTGATTTACAGTGTTGTGTTAATTTCTGCTGTACAGCGAAGTGACTCAGTTATACATATATATATTCTTTTTCATATTCTTTTCTATTCTGGTTTATCACAGGATACTGAATACAGTTCCCTGTGCTCTACAGTAGGACCTTGTTGTTTATCCATACTACATATAATAGTTTGCATCTGCGAACCCCAAACTCCCCATACTTCCCTCCCCCACCCCTACCCCCTTGGCAACCACAAGTCTGTTCTCTATGTCTGTGAGTCTGTTTCTGTTTCGTAGATAAGCTCTTTTGTGTCATATTTTAGATTCCACGTATAAGTGATATCATAGGATATTTGTCTTTCTCTTTCTGACTCACTTCACTTAGTATGATAATCTCTAGGTCCATCCATGTTGCTGCAAATGGCATTATTTCATTCTTTTGAATGGCTGAGTAATGGTCCATTTTATCTCTCTCTATATAAATACATATGTATATATGTAAAGAAGATGAAGATGTGGTACATATATACAATGGAATATATACACCCCACATCTTCTTTCTCCATTCATCTGTCAATGGACATTTAGGTTGCTTCCATGGCTTGGCTATGCACATGGGGTGCATGTATCTTTTTGAATTATAGTTTTGTTTGAGTATATGCCCAGGAATGGAACTGCTGGATCATATGGCAACTCTATTTTTAGTTTTTTGAGGAACCTCCATACTGTTCTCCACAGTGGCTGCACCAATTTACATTCCCATCAACAGTGTAGGAGGGTTCCCTTTTCTCCACACCCTCTCCAGCATTTATTATTTGTAGACTTTTCTTTTTTAATAAATTTATTTATTTATTTATTTATGGCTGCATTGGGTCTTCGTTGCTGTGCGTGGGCTTTCTCTAGTTGCGACGAGTGGGGGCTACTCTTCGTTGCGGTGCGCGGGCTTCTCATTGCGGTGGCTTCTATTGTTGCAGAGCCTGGGCTCTAGGCACGCAGGCTTCCGTAGTTGTAGCTTGCGGGCTCTAGAGCACAGGCTCAGTAGTTGTGGTGCACGGGCTTAGTTGCTCCGCGGCATGTGGGATCTTCCTGGACCAGGGCTCGAACCCGTGTCCTCTGCACTGGCAGGCGGATTCTTAACCACTGCGCCACCAGGGAAGTTCCTATTTGTAGACTTTTTAATGATGGCCATTCTGACCTGTGTGAGGTGATACCTCATTGTAGTTTTGATTTGCATTTCTCTAATAATTAGTGATGTTGAGCGTCTTTTCATGTGCCTGCTGGCCATCTGTGTGTCTTCTTTGGAGAAATGTCTATCTAGGTCTTCTGCCCATTTTTCCATTGTGTTGTTTGTTTTTTCAATGTTGAGTTGTATGAGCTGTTTGTATATTTTGGAAATTAAGCCCTTATTGGTCACATCATTTGCAGATATTTTCCCCCAGTCCATAGGTTGTCTTTTTGTTTTGTTTATGGTTTCTTTTGCTGTGCAAAAGCTTATAAGCTTGATTAGTCCCATTTGTTTATTTTTGGTTTTATTTCTATTACTTTGGGAGACTGACCTAAGAAAACATTGGTATGATTTATGTCAGAGAATGTTTTGCTTATGTTCTCTTCTAGGAGTTTTATGGTGTTCTCTCTTATATCTGTCTTTAAGTCATTTTGAGTTTATTTTTGTGTATGGTATGAGGGAGTGCTCTAACTTCACTGATTTACACACAGCTGTCCAGCTTTCCCAGCACCACTTGCTGAAGAGCCTTTCTTTTCCCCATTGTATAATCTTGCCTCTTTTGTCAAAGATTAATTGTCCATAGGCGTGTGGGTTTATTTCTGGTTGGCCTCTCTGTCTTTCTTTTTAAAATTTCCGGGTCCTTCATCTCAGTGGATTGGTGGAGGGTTCTCCTCTCTGTAAAGGTTTGAAGCCGTGCTCACAGTTCTAATTTTCTAGGGGGATCCTTCCACGCACACCCCGAAGTTTGCCACAGGCGCGTCCAATCATCCAGGGTTACCTACATTCAGATGCGCTCCCCAGATGAAGACCCCCGGCATCCCTGGGCCCTGACCCCACAGCCCCTCCACTCCGCAGGGACTCCATCAGGACCACGAACGACGCTGTGGGCTGGTCTTACCCTGTCCTCTTAAAGACATACGCAACACAGATCAAACACGTGCCGTAGTGCTCTTTAATCTTCGAGGCTGAGGACGACAGGCCCCACCTCCCTCTCTCATTGGTGGAGGACCGAGTTCCCGCCCACCTCGGTGACCTCATCACCGTCAGCCTTGGCCGCAGCTGTAAGTACCATTCGCCGCTGAGATGCCCTTCCTGCCTGGAGGTACCTTGCGGCCCTGCAAATACTTATCAGTCGCTTTAACAGATGCATCCGCCAGCCATCGTCACCTCCCCTCCGTCTTCCTGCCGCGTCTGCACGAGTCCCCGCCCCCCCGCGCCCCGGGTTAGGAGAGCGCCTTCGTTCTGCCTTCTGGCCTGTTGGATTCTGATGCCTCCTTCTTACTCCGTGACTGTTGCCTTAACAGAGTACCCTGGTCTCTTGTTTTATGGGCACAGTATCTTCTCTCTCTGGGGATTGTGATTTCAAGGGGCTTTTTGGTGGCTGGCACCCCCAGACTGCCTGCTTTGTCCCCATTTTTCCAGCACTTCTATATGATTTGGTCCTTCCCTTTGGGGGGCAGGGTGGTGGTGGAATTCCTTGGCTGTCCTTCCACGTGGACAAGAAGGACCAGCAGCTCCTTGCGGGGTCCGAGCAGAGCCTGGTGACTGGCTGGCCTCTTTCTTGGGGTCCCCGAAAAGAGGTCTTCTTCCCCTGAGAAGGTTGCTTGGGTCTCCTGCGTGGGTGGGGTGGAGTCTCCGTCTGGCTGGTGGCATCCCGGAGCAGAGTGTGGGAAAAGGGGCCCGACCACAGGTCGGGAGGTGGCACTTCCTTTACCCCTCCCCCAGCCCTCGCTGTCCCCCACTTTCCCAAGGCTGGGGCCTCGCGGACCCAGTTTCTCTGGTAAAGAGCGTCTGAGCTCATTTTGTCCCGGGGCCTGGCGGTGGGAGGTGGGGGAGGTCATACCCCTCACAGCCACTGTGCCCCACTGCTCATTACTGACCCCTTCTGCGGGGACTGGGTTTATCACTGTCACAATATTCACATCTGGGGGGTGGGGGGATGGGTGCACTCCTGTCCCTGGACAACTGGCCAGGCCACCTGACCTGCCTCAGCCAATGATTCGTGAGCAGTCGTGAGGACCACAGCCAAGCAAAAGCTTAAAGGTCAGCATGTGCCTCTGCCTCCTTGCTTTTCCCTTTGCTGCAGGATGGCTCTGTCTGGAGAGGGCTGTCTTCCCACCGGGCACCTGGAGGAGGACAGCATGTGAGTGGAGCCTTGGGGAAACTGGCAGGGGGGACACGGTGCCTGTGTGAGAGGAACCTCAGCTGCCTAGAGCCACTGTGGTTGCCGGGCTGTTTGTTACCAAGCGCGGCTGGGCTGGGCTGACAGCTGCCCTCACTGAGGTGGGTATCAGCCTCACCTTCCCATTAGAATCTGGTGGGAAACAGTGACATCTCTCACACACTGCTGTCTCCTCTCCAGTTTCCTTTGTTCCTGTGGGTTCTCCTCTGGTTTAAGATTCCTCCATGGTCATTCTGGAGGGGCTTGCCGAGGGGGACGAGGCTGCAGTGACCCTGTGCCTGTTTCCCAGCCAACACTCGTGCAGACTTTACAGGCACCCCTGATGCCCCTGAGCCCATGCCTCTTGGGTTCTCTCGCCCCTGTTCTCTTTCAGAGCAGCCTGTGGGAGCAAACTCCCTGAGTGCCTGTGTGTTTGAAAATGCCTTTAATTCCATTGTTGTGCTTGAAAGACTGTGGCTTGGAGTAGAATTTGAAGCATCCCCGCACTGTCTTCATACTCCAGGTGTACCTGTCCCTCCAGGTGTACCTGTCCCCCTGATTTTTGTTCCTTTTCCCCCTCGTATCCTCCCCCACGCCTCCGTCCCTTCCTTCTCTCCATCCTTAATTTCCTGTGGCTGCTGCCACAAACCTGGTGACTGAGAACAACAGACACCTGTTCTCTCCCAGTTCTGGAGGCTGGAAGTCGGAAAATCCAGGAGTGGCAGGGCTGTGCCCCCTGCAGTCTCTGGGAGAGGGTCTGTCCCAGGCTCTCCCCCTCTGCTGCCAGCTGCTCGGCCTGGAGCTGCATCGCTGCCCTGTCTGCCCGTCTCGTCACATGGCACCTCCGTGTTTCCCTCTTCTTCTTCTTTTTTTGGCTGCACCACACAACCTGCGGGACCTTTGTTCCCTGACCAGGGATCGAACCCGTGCCCCCTGCAGTGGAAGTGCCGAGTCTTAACCACTGGACCACCAAGGAAGTCCCTCCCTCTTCTTAGGAGGACATGAGTCACTGGACTTAGGATGTCAGTGTGACCTCATCCTAACTTGACCACATCTGCAAAGTCTCCATTTCCAAATAAAGGCACATTCACATGTATCGGGGGTTAGGCCTGCAACGTATTTGGTGGGGAGACACCATCAAATCCACAGCACCCCTCTCCATTTTTAAGATTTGTCTTTGTCTTTAGAGTTCTGACATTTTACTATTATGTGTCAGGTCAAGATTTTCTAACCTGAAAACCTACATTCCTCTTCAGTTTCGGGGAGACTTTCCCCAGCGTGTGTGTGTGTGTGCGCGCGTGCGTGCACACGCGCGCAGGTGCCTCCCCTCCCCCTCCCTCCCCTCTGGTCCCCTCCTGGAACTCCTGCTAGAGGGACAGCAGGGCTGGGGCATCTCTCCTCCACGTCTCATGACTGTGTTTTTCTAGGCTCTACATTCTCGAGGGATTCCTCGGCTCAGCTCGCGAATCTGTTTACTGCAGAGACACGATTCCTTCCGCAGACGCTGCCCTCTCTGGCCTCCCTGCATCCCAGAGTCTTCTCCGGCTGCTCCATCAACTGTGTTTCCCAGGCTTGGGGATGGGGGTGGGGTTCTTTCTTCAGTCGAGCTGCTGTTTCCCGCCTGTCCTGGCCTGCTTCCAGTGCCCGGTGTGCTGGCTGAGTGACAGCCCCCAGAGACGTTTTCATCCAGATCCCTGAGATAAGCTATGTCACACAGCCGCTGGGACTGTGGGGTTAAACTCAGGGTCTTGAGAAGGGAGAGTACTCTGGATGGTCCAGGTCGGCCCAGGGCCATCGCCACGGTCCTATAACAGGGAGGTGGGAGGGTCGGCCCATAGGGGAGACGGATGTGTAACAGGGTCCGAGAGAAGCTGGGTTGGAGACATGCTGCGTTGCTGGCTTTGCAAGTGGAGGAGGGGCCACGAGGCAAGGGATGCTGGCGGCTTCTAGGAGCAGATTCTCCCCCGAGGCTACGGAAGGAATGGCCCTGCTGACACTTTTAAAGGCCCCAGGCCTACTTTGGACTTCTGCCCTCCAGGCTGTCAGATAAGGGTGTGTTGTCTTGGTCTTGCTCAGTTTGTGGTGATTTGCAGCCCAAGGACATGGGCTTAGGGACCTGCTCTGCTGCCCCCCCTGCCCCTGTAACCTAGTCATAGAACTAATACATGTTCATCTGGTAAATTCTGGAAAGTACAGAAAAAATGTTAAAATTTTGCATGGAAGATTCATACTCTGGCTCCCGGGCAACCATTGTAATGGTTGGATCCATTTCTCGCCATCCACAGGAGAGATGGGGGAGGGGACTCAGGGATGGAGGGAGCTGGGCGGGAATATGAGCCGTTTCTGTTTCTCCCACTTGTGTCTTAGGTTCCGGGTGCTTGAGCGTCAGGACTTTCTAAGCAGCATTTTGGTGTCTGTACCACCTTCCTCTCGATGGGCGTTTCATTCCGTTATTTATGTCACTGGGTTTTGAAGTTTACATTTTCTCACTATTGACCTAAATCGTGTGTCTCTGATCATTTTCCTGGCCTCGGTGCCCAGGAGCCGAGTTGCGAGGCCAGCGGGAAGGGGAGTTTTAAAAGCTTCGCATCTGGAGTGAGTCGTGGGGACAGTGTTGTCCGCCGGGACCCAGCGCCAGGACCTGAGCCAGAAAAGGGCTGAGGAGGTGGAGCTTTGTCGGTGGGCACAGGGCACAGTGGGCATTTGGGCTGGAGCCCGATGCCACCCATCTCTGCCCAGAGAGATGGTGCTGGCAGTGTCTGGGAGGCTGGAGGCACCTGGAGGCGTCTGGCTTCACCAAGTGTCTCCCAAACGCCTCTCAGTGCTGGAACGCAGGGATTGGCCCGTGAGGCTAGAGAAGGCGGCCCAGGCCCCGGGGGGACACCTCTGTGGACGGCCTCGGGGGTGTGGCCGTCAGGGCTGCTTGCCCCTTGGCTACCCTGGGCCCCAAGTCCTGGCGGGCTTGCAAGTGGCCTACTCACTGGGGTGCGTGGGAGAGACCTCAGCCGCACACTCGGCAATTACCGCGTGCCCCTGACGGACGTGCCAGACGTGGCGCCCACGCTGGGCAGAGAGGAGCCTGGCTCGGGCCCATCCCAGCGGCCACCTCCACGGCTGTCACACCGTGCCCCACCCGCCCCCGGCCGTCCCCCATCTCGTGGCGGAGGGTTCACGGAAGGCCACTTCGGGCCCTGGAGAAGGGTGGTGGGCACCCAGGACAGGCTGGCTGACCCTTGGCCAAGGTGGACACTCCCCGGGTTACACGGCTCCTGGGAGAGGCCAGCGGAGGCCGGTGGGGGAGGGAAGGCCTGCCCTGGGGGCCACCCCCGTCTCAGAGCTGGGACCTGAGGCTGCTGTGAGCGCTGAGGCCCTGAGGACAGGCAGCAGGTGGCAGCAGCTGGCAGTGGGCACAGGGCACAGCCCTGAGCTGCCAGAGCCTCCGGAGCAGCCCTGGGCTGTGAGGCCAGACCCAGTTCAAGCTCCAGAGAGAGAACCTGGGGCTGGGGGCCCTCAGGGGCAGGCGTCCACTGACGCCTGGGGGAGGGGGTCCCGGAAGTAGGCAGGGGGCAACTCTGATGTCCCCGGGGTTGAGGGAGGGCAGGGCCCTGGGGTTCCAGTCACTGTTCAGGGCGGGGGCAACCAGCCACATCCCTCATTTTGAAGTTTCCACAGTTGGGAGGATTCAGTGAATGGGGGGGGGAGGAGGGCCCCGACCCCTTCCTCGCTGCCCAGCTCCAGGGGCAGCACGGGGACGCAGGGCCCTCCCCTGGACTGCCCACACCCCTTTGTGGAGCTGGCGACCCCAGGGCGCCCCACCTGCCTCCAACCCTGGCCTTGAGACAGCAGCCGGCCTCACACCCCCTTCACTGAGGCCATAAACCGTAGATGGTTTTCCTCTCATCTGTGATAAACGATTAACCACAGGTGTGGACCTGCCAGCCAGGTGCCAGCAGGAGGCGTTGGGGGCAGTCTGCATGTCCCGCATCCCAAGCTCGTGAAGCCGTGACCCCTGCGGTGCCCAGAGGCCATCGGCTGAAGGATGTGACAGGGCTCGCCTGCCCAGGGGCCTCCGGGAGCCCCCCAACCTGCAGCCCACGTGGGACAGAAAGCACCCAGGTCCTCGGCCACCCCAGACAACAGGGACAGGCAGGGACAGGCAGCGACAGGGCTGGACAATTACTGGGCCCTTTTCCTCCTCTTGGGACGTTTATTTTTCCCGACAGGAGTTCTTTTTCTTCCGTTTTCTCCCCCTTCCTGAGGTCTGGAGGCCTTCTTTATGCACAAATATGCTATTTTGAAGCACTCTGCATTGTTCTGAGATTTCAAAGTCACGGCCAGAAGCCAGAGACAACATATTTTTCTGGCTATAACAGTAACAGTAAATCCTGGTCACTAAAGTATGCTTGGAAAATAAGAAGGCACGCAGAGAGAAAAAATGTGAATCTGTGTTGCTGTGTAGAGAGCAGGACTGTGAGTATTTTGGCCTATTTCTCTTCAGTTTAAAATAACATACACACTTGTACAAAACTAGTGCATGGCTCTGAAACCTGGTCTTGCACTTAATGCTCTATCCTGTGTGCCCCTGGCGCCCCTTCACATTCCTGGTGGCCGTGGGCCATCCCGTCCATAACCAGAGGCTCCTACCCGCCCCTCCAGCAGCCTGTCATCACCCACAAGGCCTGCCTGCCTGGGAGACCCCTGCCCTTCTCAGACACTCCCCCCGGCTTTGGGGCTGGGGGGCTGCATCGCACGTGGCAAGTCCGAGGTCTGCCTGGGGTTTGGACTTGAACCTGATGGAGGGACGGGGTACTTCAGCTCAGAAGAGAAAGCCTGGTGCACTCTGACCCTTCCAGTCCCAGGGACCTCCCAGGGTGCATGTGGTTTAGGGACCATTCGCACTCAGCTGGGGGTCCACTCACGGTCCCCATTGGACAGAGGGGAAGCTGAGGCTCAGAGAGGGCGCGTGTGGACAGCAGGGGTCAAAGTCTGCGGGTCAGGCAGAGAGACCCCAAGGCCCTGAGGTGCCAGCAGGGTGCTGGCTGGCGGGGGGACCCGGCAGGTCCTCTGCCCTGAAGGGCTCACCGCCCGGGTTCCGTGCCGCACCTGAGGCCAGGGGCAGCTTGACCCCGTCCTCCCTGTTCCCCAGGACACCCTGAGATGGGACAGCCCTGGGGGCCCCGTGATACCTGCCATGTCCTTGGAAGAGGGGCCGTTCCGCCCAAGGAGAGGCGGCCAGGCAGGCCCCACCTGCCACCCACCCAGCACGGCCTCAGCACCCTCGCCACCCACTCTCCACGAGGGCACCACCGCCAGCTGCAGCCCACGGGGCCTGGCGATTTCCCTCAGGGACCTGCTCCCAGGGGGAGGCAGCTCCAGCCCCACCTACGCCTGCCACCCACCGTCCCTGCACGGAATGTGCTCCTCCGACACCCCTGACGTGAGTCAGTTCGACACCAGTGTGGCTGGAAGAGGGCGCACGTGGAGCAGAGGCCTGGGTGCCTCACCCCAATGCCAGGCCCCGGACCCGGGGTCCTGGCACAGTCTGACACCATCACCAGGGCCACCTTGCAACTGGGATCCTCAGGCTGTGGGGAGCCTGGTCAGGCCAGGAAAGGGTGGCAGGGACAGAAAGCACTGTTCCTCACTGGGACCCTGGGCCCGGCATCGCAAAGGAGAACCCAAGCTCTGGTGGCAGAGAAGCCCCCTCCAAGCATCCGCCCCCGGGATCCCCGGCCTGATGAGCATGGCCTCGAGTGGAAGCCTGGGTGGTATCCTTCGGTGCAGTTCAGGAAGGCCCACCGGCAGTCTTCCCTGCCCGCCCGTCCACCTGTCCCCACACTGAGCCGGCTCCGTCCTGTGCAGCCACCCTGAGCCCTGCCTGGCCTGCTGCCTGTGTCCTCCGACCCCAGCACCTGGGCCAGGGAAGGGCCAGCCGCCAACGCTCCAGCTGCCCGTGTCCTGGTGTTGCAGGAAGGGGCCCGAGAGCAGGCTCTTGTCTAACACTCGGAAATGAAATGTCCGAGGAGACACTCGTGCTGACAAAGCAAGAGACTCTATTGGGAAGGGGTGCCCGGGGGGAGGCAGGAGGATGAGGGACCCAGGAGGACTGCTCTCCACGTGGCTCGTGGTCTCGGGTTTTACGGTGATGGGGTGAGTTTCCGGGTTGCCTCTGGTCGGTCATCTTGCTTGGCCCATAGTCTGACTCAGGGTCCTTCCTGGTGGCGCGCGCATCTCTCACTCAGGATGGACTCCAGCGAGAAGGACTCTGGGAGGTCGGGCGTCTCCTCCCTCTTCCAGCCCCTCCCGAATTCTCCCGGTCAGTTTTGGCAGTGGCGGCAGCACTGTGTCTCTTATGGGGACCTCCTGTTGTGAGAGAACTCAGGCAAGCGGCCTGGTCTGGTTCCCTACCACTTCCTCATCGGGCCGTGCAGCCTCTAGGTGGCAGCCCTGCCGAGCCCTTTGAAGGTAGAGAGGAGACTTCCTGGCCCACAGCATCTTCCCTGTGGTGGGTTTCCCTCAGGCTCAGCCCCTCCCTGCAGGAGGCTCACCTGCACTTCCCCTCCATACCTGCCTGCCCACTGTTCGCTGGATCTGCTTTCCTTTTCCTTTGCTTTTGTGTTTCTAGCATATTCCTCTAGAACATTATGGACCGAATGGTGTCCCCCCCAGATTCATATGTTGAACCCCAATGTGGTGGTGTTAGGTGATGGGCCTTTGGAGGGTAATTCGGGTTAGATGAGGTCCCCACGATGGCATTAGCACCCTTCCAGGAAGAGACACCAGAGGGCTCCAGCTCTCTGTCTGTCTGTCTGTCATTTGAGGACATGGCAAAAAGGTAGCTGCCCGCCTGTAAGCCGAGAAGAGGGTTCTCCCAGGAAACAACCCTGCTGGCCTCGGCCTTGACCTCGGACTCCCAGCCTCCAGATGTGGGAAATAAACGTCTGTCCTCTAAGCCTCCGGGGCTGTGGGTCTCTCCTGGCAGTCGGAGCAGACTGATGTGAGTCTGGTGCCCAGCTGTCGTCTTGACTCCTTGTTTCTGCCTCTGCCACACGCTTCCGTCACCCAAGCGAGCTGTGCGCCCCCTTCCAGGCGGCTGAACTGCTACCCACCAGGAGGGGCCAGCTGGGCTCTGAGCTGTAGGCCTGCCCCCTCCCGTGGTGCAATCCCCCCCACTCCCGTGGCCGGGGTGACATCGCTGACATGCAGCACAGCCCTGGAGGGCTGCCCTGTGCTGATGCGCTCAGGCACAGACGGAAAAGAAAAGTGGAGCAAAATGGTTAGGAAGAGATGCGTTTCTAACATAACTCATTCTAAGTATTTATAATTAATTTTTTGCTAATGACGGTAACACCCCACTCACAAAATTCCTGAAAATTTAAGGGCAGGTTCTTGGGAGCTGCTTGGTGTTTCTGTTTCCCGCGGATGCTGAATCCCCAGCCCTGGGGGTGGGCGACAACAGCCCCCCTCCGTCACCATCGCCCAAGCTCTAGCCCTGGGAGTCTTCCAGCACCTTCCCAGCCTCCCTTGGCGCAGTGGCTCCCAGTGTCCAGTGAGGGGGGGTCCCAGCTGGGGGCACAGGTGTCCGCAGGGCCCTCCGGCCCCAGCGGCCTTGCCCTGTTGTGCCCCGGCAGCGTTCCTGGGTGAAAACAAGCACAGGCTGCTCTTCTGGTCTCCCAGGGTCCCTGGGGCGGCCTTGCTCTGGGTTCTCCTGCAGCTGTTCCTGGGCCAGGTTTCTCCGAGCCAGTTTCCCAGCACTGATGACTCAGCTTCGGGATCAGTGTCCCCACCGTGGCCACCTCCCGAGCAGAGGGAGGGAGGTGGGGAAGCTCGGCCTTTCCTGCCCGGAGGTAGTGGCCCTCCAGGGGGCAAGAGCACTGGGCTGGGACACGGAAGGTCCAGGCTGACACAGTTGACTGGCCAGAGGTGACCTGAGACCACTCTCTGGGGGGAGGGCATGGCGACCCAGGGTCCAGCCAGGGCTGCACCCGGGCCACAGCAGCACCGGGTGGTGGGAGAGCTGCCGGCTCTCCCGGGTCCCTGCCTGGGGTCCCCTGTCCGGGAGACACTGACTCAGGCCCCTCGGGCTCCCGACACTTCCCCCTGGGCCCTGCCTCTCAGCTTCCCCTGCAGACCCCAGCAGGGAGTGCCCACCGGTTCCTCCCAGCCCCATCCAGGCAGCAAACCCAAGGGCGCAGGAGCCCCGATCTCACACCCCTGTGCACTGTTGGGGGTTTCAGCCTTGTCTCTGCGGCGTGTCTCTCCTCCCCTGGGGCCCTGCCCCACCCTGCCCAGGCTGGGCTGCCGGGCACTGCCTGCTTCCAGGCCCAACGCAGACGTCCAAGGACTGAGACCCACCCAGGCCACTGCTTTCAGATTCCAGTCCATTTATCAGACATTCGAGTCCAGCCGTTCCTCCTCCCTCTGCATCTGTCTCTCTCTCTCTGTCTCTCTCCCGCAGGTGTTCAGAAATTCTCCGCGGGGGCCGCATCCTGGACCAGCTGCCTGAGGATTGAAGATGCTCAGGAGGCCCTGCCATGAGCACGGGGGCTGCTGTCAGGGGAGCAGCATCAGGACAGCGAGGGGGCCCTGGACTAAACACCGGGGCAGCCCCCAATGGGCCGGCCCCTCCCCAGTTCCCAGGCCTGCATCGCTGTACGGATCTGCTCCCTGGGCAGAAGAGGAAGCTGGACAAAGGGGAGGAGGGCAGCCCCAGGATCAGGCCCGGCCTCCCCAGGCTGTGGGCCCTGATCCCTGAGTCCCAGCTGGGGTTCCCTCGAGGGACAGACCCCGTGAGCAGCCCCTTCCCAGAGCATGGGGCGGTCACACCCCTGAGGTCTGGCACTGGACAGGGGCCTGTAGTGAGGCTGGTTGTCCCACAGCCAAGTGCACAGGCCCAGGGAGGCTGCTGGTCCGTCCCTGAAGGTGTGGCTCTTTCCACCTGAGGGGCGCTTGGGAGGGGCAGGGGCTGGTTCTGTCGGGGGGGTCATCTCAGGTCCTGGGCCCCGGCCTCCCTGGCTTTGAGGCAGCCTTGCTTCCTCTGTCTCCAAACCTTCCCCTTCTCTCGGTTTCTCAGGGCCCCTCCTGAGGAGTCCCTGGGGGGCTGCACCCTCCCCCAGCCCCACTTCTGCACAGCCTCAGGGAAGAGCCACTCAGCTGTGGGGGGGGCTCGCCTGAGTGGTGAGAAGGGGCTGGGCACCCGCTGGGGTGTCCTCAGCACCCCGGGCCCCAGGACTTTCCAAGGGGACATGCTATGTCCTCCCCCTTTGGGGTGCGTGTGCCATTGGATAAAGGTGACCTGCACCTCCTCACAAGAAGCCATGGGGCCTGGAGTCCACCTGTGAAGTCCCAGGAGGGGACAGGAGCAGGTGAGATGAGGGGCGATCAGCAAAGCGCAGTCTGGGACCCTCCACAGAACAAGTGGCCAGATTTCTTCAGCACCTAAATGGCGAAGGGAAAAAGAGACCAGAGACGGAGCATAACGTGTGGGCCTTACTGGATCTTGATTTGAACAAACTGTGTGTAGTCACACATCTGAAACCACATATATACACATGCACATATATATGAAATTTGAACACTGACTCTACATTTGATATTAAGGAATTATTGTCAATGTAAAAAAAATTATTTGTAAAAAAAAATACAGTAACATGGCCTTTTTTAGTGTACAGTTCTATGAGTTTTACTGCCTGTATGGATTTGCGTAATCTCCAACACAGTCCCATGGCCCGGAAGCCCCCTCCCGCTGCTCCGCTGTAGGCGAGGCTGCACCCCAGGCCCTGGAAGCCACTGCTCAGTTCTACTTCCCTGGTGTTGCGTCCTTGTGCCCATGTCGCTTAAATGGAGCCCTGTACCACGTACACAGCCTTTTGTGACTGGCTTCATTCTCTCACATGATGCCTTTATGGCCCCTCAAGTTGCAGAAGTATCAGTGCTTTGTTCCTTTTTATTGCTCAGTGGTGCTCCGTGGGGGGGATGGACCACGGTCTATGCACTCACCCCGTTGAAGGCCATCTGGGTTGTTTCCAGTTTGGGGCGATTATGAATAGACACGCTGTAGACATTTATGTACAGGTTTTTTTTTTTTTAATTTATTTTTTAACATCTTTATTGGAGTATAATGCTTTACAATGGTATGTTAGTTTCTGCTTTATAACAAAGTGAATCAGTTATACATATACATATGTCCCCATATCTCTTCCCTCTTGCGTCTCCCTCCCTCCCACCCTCCCTATCCCACCCCTCTAGGTGGTCACAAAGCATCGAGCTGATCTCCCTGTGCTGTGCAGCTGCTTCCCACTAGCTAGCTATTTTACGTTTGGTAGTGTATATATATTCATGCCACTCTCTCACTTTGTCACAGCTTACCCTTCCCCCTCCCCATATCCTCAAGTTCATTCTCTAGTAGGTCTGTGTCTTTATTCCCGTCCTGCCCCTAGGTTCTTCATGACCTTTTTTTTTCCCCTTAGATTCCATATATATGTGTTAGCATACAGTACTTGTTTTTCTCTTTCTGACTTGCTTCACTCTGTATGACAGACTCTAGGTCCATCCACCTCACTATGTACAGGTTTTTGTGTAAAGGTAGGTTTTCATTTCCCCAGGGTAAGTACCCAGGAACGGCAATGCTGGGTCATTATGTAAAGTGTCTGGCTGACTTTTTTATAAACTTTTTTATTTTTGGCTGCATTTGGTCTTCGTTGCTGGGCATGGGCTTTTCTCTAGTTGCAGTGAGCAGGGGCTACTCTTTGTTGCGGTGCGCAGGCTTCTCATCGCGGTGGCTTCTCTTGTTGCGGAGCACGGGCTCTAGGCGCATGGGATTCAGTAGTGGTGGCGCACGGGCTCAGTAGTTGTGGCTCCCGGGCTCCAGAGCTCAGGCTCAGTAGTTGTGGCGCACGGGCTTAGGTGCTCCGCGGCATGTGGGATCTTCCCGGACCAGGGCTGGAACCCGTGTCCCCTGCACTGGCAGGCGGATTCTTTACTGCGCCACCAGGGAAGTCCCAGGTTGACTTTCTAAGAAGCTGCCAAGCTGTTGTCAGAGTGGCTGCACCATTCTGCCTTCTCAGCATCGACGGCCTATGTCCCAGCTTGCATCCTCACCCTGAGTAACCGACCATCCTGCTTTGTCAGGACCTAGGGGTTTCCTGGGACAAGGGACTTTCAGTGCTGGAACCAGGAAACCCCTAGGAAACCAGGATAGTTCGTCACCCTATCTTTGTCAGCACTTGGTATTGTCAGTGTTTTTTATTTTTGCCATTGTAATATGTGAGTAGTTAGTATCTCATTATGGGCTTAATTTGTATTTCCCTGAGAGCTAATGATGTTGAGCATCTGTTCATGTGCTATTTGCCATCCATGTGTCCTCTGTGGGGAAGTGTCTGTTGAAGTCTATTCTCGATTTTTTCTTATTGGGTTTCTTTTTTTTTTTTTTTTTTTTTTTGCGGTATGCAGGCCTCCCACTGCTGTGGCATCTCCCGTTGCGGAGCACAGGCTCCGGATGCGCAGGCTCAGCGGCCATGGCTCACGGGCCCGGCTGCTCTGCGGCATGTGGGATCTTCCCGGACCGGGGCACAAACCTGTGTCCCCTGCATCGGCAGGCGGACTCTCAACCACTGTGCCACCAGGGAAGCCCGGGTTGTTTGTTTTTTAACTGTTGATTTTTGAGAGCTCTTTATATATTCTCAGTACATACAGTTGGATATGTGATTTGCAATTTTTTCTTCCAGTCTATGGCTTGTCTTTTCATTCTCTTAATAATGTCTTTCTGAAAGCAAAATTCAAAAATTTTGATGAAATCCAATTTATCATTGCTCTTTTAAAATTTGTGGTAAAATATGAAGAACATAAAATGTATCATTTTAACCATTTTTAAGTGCACAATTCACTGACATTAGGTGAATTCACCATGTTGTGTAACCATGATCACTGTCTATTTCCAGAACTTTGTCATCACTCCAAACAGAAACTCTGTACCCATTAGGTAATATCTCCCCGTTTTCCCCTCCCCCAGCCCCTGGAAATCTCTATTCTACTTTCTGTCTCTTGAATTGGCCTATTCTTGACCCCTCATCTAAGTGAAGTCATACAGTGTTTGTCCCTTTGTGATAGGTTTATTTCATTTTATTTTATTTATTTTTAATTGTGGTAAAATACAGGTCACATAAAACGTACCATCTTAACAGTGTACAGTTCAGCAGCGTTAAATACATTCACACAGTTGTGCAGCCAACCTCCAGACCTCTTTTCATCTTCCCAAACTGAAACTCTGCCCGCATTGAACAATACGCCTACCCTGGCAGTTACCCTTCACCTTTCTGTCTCTACGAATCTGGCTACTCTCGGGACCTCACATACGTGGAATCAAACAGTATGTGTCCTTCCGTGACTGGCTTATGTCACTTATTGCCACGTCGTCAAGGTTCATCCAGGCAGTGGCTTGTGTCAGAACCGCCTCCCTTTTTCAGGCTGAACAGTGTTCCCGGGCACGTCCAGACCCAGTCATCCCTCCCCGACCGGCGATGCTGCAAGGGGCGGGCCTGCAGGACAGGGCGGGAGCCCAGGGCCAGGTGCTCCCAGGTGCGGGGAGGAGTAGGGGCAGCGCGAGGGCAGAAGGCGGAGGGCGGAGCGGGGCGGGGAGGGCGGAGCGGGGCGGGGAGGGCGGAGCGGAGGGGCGGCCCCACCCCACGGCCGCCCCGTCCCGGCCCCGTCCCGCGGCCTGCCGGGAGACGTAGGCCCGAGCTTCTCAGGAAGCCAGACTCAGAGTCCCAGCGAGCTCCGCGGCGCGCCTGCAGGCCGCGACACTGCTCCGCCGCGTGGCCTGCCGGGACTTGTAGTCCAGCGCCTGCGGGCGCCCCGGCGCAGGGCGAGAGAGGGACTCGGTGTCCCAGAGAGCCCCGCGCTGGGCCACGACGCCGCGCGCCCTCGCCGTTGCCGTCGCCGCCGCCGCCGGGCTTTCTCCGGCCGCCGCCGCCACTGCCGCTGCTTCGCGGACTGGAGGGCCCAGGCATCTCCGGGCGAGCGGAGGCTGCGGGTGGGAGCCTTCGTGGGCACTGCGGAGCGGGCCGGGGGAGGCCGGGATGGAGCCCCCCGGAGGTGGGCGCGCTGCCGGGCGGGCCCGCGCCTGGGGCGGTTGGGGAGGGGGCCGGGCGGCTGGGGGAGTGGGGCGGGGGGAGGGCTCCGGGGGCGGGGTCGGCAGTGGGGGTGGGGCGCGGAGAGGGCACTGGGGGAGGGGTTAGGGGCGGGGGTCCAGTCGGGGGTCCGGGGTCTGAAGGAAGGGCGGGGGCCGGGGGCGGAGGTGTGAGGGGCTTCGAGGAGTGCCCGGTGTTGGGTAGCTCCTCCGGGGAGGCATTGGGCTGGGCCGGGCGAAGAGGAGAGCGCGGCAGTGGGGATCCTTCGGAGGAATGGCCCTTCCTTCTGACTCCAGCCCGCCCCCAACCCCAGCTGGTCCCCAGATGGTTGGAGGAGGGGGCGGCCGCCGGGTCCCGGGGGAGCGGGGAGCCCCGTGTACCCGGAACAGGGCACCAAGCAGGCCTGCTCTCCCTGCAGTTGACTGAAGCGGGTGAGCCGGGTTCCAGAGCCTCCAGGCGGGATTTCGGGGCCTCCCGGCGGTGCAGCGGATGGTCTGAGGGCCGCGCAGACATGGCTCACCTCAGGGGATTTGCCAACCAGGTAAGGGGGGCGTCTGGACCGCGGGCGTGTGTGTCGTCGGTGCACGTGCGCCTGGCACAGAGCGCTGGCTGCAGGATCTGAGAAAGGGCGCTTCACCAAGGACTGTCTGTTGAAAGTCGTCCTGGTGTTTCCGAAGAGCAGCCTCTCCTAAGGCGTACGTGGGTTCGAAGGGAGGAGCTCGTGGGGAGTCCTGTGATGCACAGCCGTGGGCAAAGCGGGGAGCAGTCTTGCGGTGCTCAGTCTTGGTGGGCGCAGGGCCGACTCCGGTTGGCTGGCTTGCAGCGTCCTGCGGGGCAGGAGTCTCCAAGCCTGTCAGCGTAGAGCCACAGTGCAGGGTCAGCGGAGGGCATGCAGAGACGTATCTTGGGAACAGGGCCGGCCCGCAGGAACCTGGGTCTGCGCATCTGGAGGCACGTGGAAGGTCGGGGTCCACATGGAGCTTCGGCCTGGTCAGGGGCGCTGGCTGTGTCCGGCTGGGGCAGGGGCTTGGGGGGGGGACGAGAGGAGCTGGGAATGGGATTTAGCAGCTGTTAGGAGAGTCGGTGTGCAGGGAAAGCCGAGGACACGTGTGTGCGTGTTTTCTCGAGGGGTCTGGAAAGGGCTGCACCTGGGCTGGAGGTGCCTGCCTGGAAAGCGCCCACTTTCTTTTTTGGCTGATTGGTTCTCATAATTCCCGACACACAGCCACCTTGAGGCGTCTGGCTTTGCATGTTAACTGCCTGACTCCTGGGGACCCCCCACAGTGTGCCCTGAGGCTGTGTGGCTCTGGATAAGAGCGTCGGGGCAGCCAGCGTCGGGGCAGCCAGCGTCTGGGCTTCTGGGCCATACGTTTCCCCCTCTTTTGTTAGTTCAAATGAGTGTGACCCGAAGCTGGTGTGAGGTGAACCACCCTGGCAGTCGGGTGTTCCTGAGTCCTAGCTGTTGAGTCTTGTTTTCCTTATCTTGTCGGCTCCAGCGTGGTTTAGGCCGCTGTAACGTGTTGGGAGCTCCTCTTAAAGAGAACAGCGCTCAGGCTCACTTCCGTGGGCTGAGTCTGAGGATGGGTGCCCAGGAGGAACAGGAAGTGTGTGTCTGTGTGTGGGCGGCGGGGCTGGAGTCAGGGTCAGCTCCAGACCCAGCTGGGCTCCTTGGAGAAACCTGGAGCCCCTCGCACAGTTGCTGGGCAGGGCATCCTGGACCAGCTGTGGCTGCAGATGGGCCTCAGGGCTTGCTCACTGACGCTGACGTGAGCTGGTGGGTTTTCGTTCATCAGTGACATCTTGTGTCTTAAATTACATGACTAAGATGCTGGGAGGGAAGTCTGGCTCGAGTTTATTTTTATAAAGAGCTATAGGAGTGGCTCCCGTGGGTCCCAGAATAAGAAATTGGAGCTCTGAGCCACCCCTATACCTGTGTGCTGATGGCACTCGGAGTGTGGCCTGGGCCTCCAGATCAGATGCCCGGGGAAGGGAGCGCAGGCCCAGAGGAGCTGAGGAAGAGACCCCAAAGGAAGGAAGCCCCTTTTGTCCTTTTAGGGGTGGAGAGACTTGGTCTTTGTTGGTGGCAGGAAGCCTGACAGGACGTTGTTTTCTCTTGAGATGGTTGTCACTGTGGCCCTTTGAGGTGGCCCCTGCATGGGGCAGTGGGTGTGCTCCTCCATAGCCCATGGGGGAGCCCTGCATGTCAGGCCCCTGCCTAGCTGGTTCCTGCTCTGCCTACAGGCTCTGGATGGCTGCAGGGAGCACCGCGTGCACATTGGCTGCCACCCATCGTGGGGTGGATGGGGGCCGTTGGGCACCCCTCATCTTGGAGGGTGACGCTAATGGCAGACGTATCGCTAAATGGATGGACATACGGACACACTGCTAAGTGGTGGACATACAGACACACTGCCAAGTGGTGGCCGCAGACCTGGCAGCCCCAGGGCTGATTCAGAGAACCAGGGTCTGGGCCCAGAGAGCAGCCTGAGCAGTTGTCCGGACCACGCGTGTTGTCAGGAACGGCAGCCTGAGACGCAGGCCCCGGAGCGCTTGTCTCTCCTTCCCCTGGCAGGGCTGTGAGCAGGTTGTGTCTGTGATGTGCCTGTAGGGTTGGGATCACGGCCAGGAGCCTTCCTGTCACGCTGTCTGCTCAGGGGACTGGCCTGTAGCGGTGGGGACCCAAAGAGTGTCAGAGTTGGGGCCAGGGCTCCCCGCTTCCCTGCCGAGCCTGGAATCTGGTTAGGGGTCTGCCCTGTCTCCCACTTCAGGGCCGTGGAGGGCTGGGCGCCCTGCCTGGGGTATCCCTGGTCAGGCCGCTGCGGGGGACCAGACCCAGCCCTGCCCCGCGTGGAGAAGGGAGGGAGCGTGTGTCGCTGGCAGAGGCCCGAGAGCGGGAGGGGCAGCGGCGCCCATTAGTGCTGCCGGGCCTCGGCCCACCTCCCCTGGGTCTTCTGTGAGACCACCGCAGAAGGAGCACCGGCTGGACCGGAGGCGTCCCCGGGGCCGTGCCAGCACTGGCTCGGGCTGGGGCTGGGGCTGGCTTGCGGGTGAGTGGTTTGCTGGCCCAGCCCTCCCCGAGGCCCCATCACCTGCCGCCCTCTCCTGGGAAGGCAGTTTGCTGGCCACTTGGGGTTGACACGTCATCTCAGTCTGGAGCCAGCTGGGCCGCAAACGGAGCTCTGCCTGGGCGTGAACCCGAGGGGTGCACGTGGGCTCTGTGCTCCCCAGGGCTGTCTCCTCCGGACCTGGTGAGCGCAGCTGCCCTGGGATGGGCCCGCCCTCAGCACCAGCACGGACAGCGCTTAGCAGCCGAGCAAGTGGTGACCATGCCTTTTAACGCCACCGCTTTGGGTGGGCGCCCCCCGAGACGCCCTCTGGGTGATGGTGCTTGGGGTTTGGAGGGACGTGAGTCCTGGTGGATTTGAGGCCCGGTGGGGCTTGGAAAACCCTTTCCACCTCTGTCTGGACTAAACGCCAGGCTCCCTGCCAGCCTTTCCACGCGTCCCACCCAGGGCTGCTGACCCCCACGTGGGTCCTGGGGCTCCAGCGCCTGTGCGGCCGCTCCGGGCTCTAAGAACGTGGTCGGTGGCGGGAGTAACGTGATCTCAGGAGCCCAGGGAACCGCGGGGCGGGGGTGGGGGGGATGCCAGGGGTGCCCCACCCGCTCTCTGGTGCTGCTGCCTCCACGCAGCCCCACGTGGAGCTGTCTCAGCCTTGGATGCACTGAGGGTCAGGGTCAAAAGCAGGGTTGTCACCACGGATGCCCCTCTGCCACTGCGTCCAGGGTCTGGGACAAGGAGTGCCGAGCACCTCCTGCCCCAGCGGCTCAGCGCCTGTTAGGGCGGTTTTGTGCTTCTGCCTTGAGCACTGGGTGGGTCGGCGTTCCGTATATTTGAACCTCAAGCACCCAAGAAAGTGTCGGTTTTCAGCTCTGCGCTGGTGTGAGGACTGATCTGTGGGCTCGAATGGGACTCTCTCTAAGGGGTGTGGCTTCCAGGTGCGCAGGGAGAACTCTGTTAACGCGTGCTGGGTTTGTTTTTTGTTTTAATTAACGGGCTTTATTTTTTAGAGCAGTTTTAGGTTTACAGGAAGATCGGTGAGAGTTCCGTACATCCCTCGTCCCTTCCCCGGGGAGTCTGTTACGGTCACTGACCCAGCGTGGACAGGCTGTTTCTTGCGAAGCCGGCAGGGCGCGTGAGGCTGGCTCCTGGGTGGTTACAGCGTCGCCCAGGGTCGTCTCACCGGCCCCGCCTCCCTGTG
Source organism: Hyperoodon ampullatus (assembly GCF_949752795.1). NCBI lineage: Eukaryota > Metazoa > Chordata > Mammalia > Artiodactyla > Ziphiidae > Hyperoodon > Hyperoodon ampullatus. The sequence goes on from NC_136921.1 coordinate 594,418, forward strand.
CTCCACAGACTCGTCCCTCCTAACCCGTTACTGTGCCTCGCTGGGCCCTCCCCAGGCATGGGGTGTGGGCAGGTCGGGGTGACCTGCGTCGCCCCTCTGCCTGCCCACGGCCCTGGTTTCTTGGCGAGAGCCCAGGCCTCGCCATGCTCTCTGGGGCGTTTTCCCTTGTGTGGAGGGTAACTTTATCTTCTGAACGAAAAGGGATAAAGGAAGCGAGGAAAGCATCTGGGGGCGCTCCCTGGCTCTTCTCGGCTCTCGGGGTCACTGGCTGCCCGGCCCGCCCTCTGTCCCCAGCACTCTCGCGTGGACCCCGAGGAGCTCTTCACCAAGCTCGACCGCATCGGCAAGGGCTCGTTTGGGGAGGTGTACAAAGGCATCGACAACCGCACCAAGGAGGTGGTGGCCATCAAGATCATCGACCTGGAGGAGGCTGAGGACGAGATCGAGGACATCCAGCAGGAGATCACGGTGCTCAGCCAGTGCGACAGCCCCTACATCACGCGCTACTTCGGCTCCTACCTGAAGGTGCCTGCGGGCTGGGGGCTTGCTCTGCGCCCGTCGCGCCAGTGCCCGCCCCTCCGGGGAGCCGTCCAGGTTCCCTGTGGCCAGCACGGAGACGGCCCCGGCGGTCCCCGTGTCTGCTTGGGAGGCCGAGGCTGGGTGTGCCCCAACGTGGGCCTGGTTTGAAGGGCGGGGGTCCCGACAGGTGAACACAGACCCAGCTTCACAGTGGAGAGGGCCCCCAAGAAGCGACAGCCTCCAGGGCCAAGCGTGCGTGCAGAGAGGGGCCTGGCCTCGTCCTGAGGGGGAGCCCTTGGGATGGCAGGGCGTGAGCAGAGTCTCCGGGGTCGGCCGGCTCTGGAGTGGCCTGGCTGCGCCTGCTCCCTGGGCAAGGGTGCGTCTGCTGGGAGCGCTCTGGGCCCCCCGCAGCCTGAGCCTGGAGCCCTTCCCAGGAGGGCTTTGAGGGAGGGGGCTCGGCTGCCGACCAGGCACTTGGTCTGTCTGCAGAGTGTCTGCAGCGGGGGCGTGGTGGGAGGGGAGCCAGACTGGGCTGCCGCAGCCTGTCCCCGGTGGGCGTCCTGGCTGAGTCACCCCTGCTGGGGGCGTGTGTCGGGGTCCCATGCTTGTCGGCTGCCCCGTGCTGATGCGTGCTTCTCTGGTACCAGAGCACGAAGCTGTGGATCATCATGGAGTACCTGGGCGGCGGCTCCGCCTTGGACCTGGTGAGGTGTGGGCCGCGCGGTGGGTGGCCCGCAGGGCAGGGCCAGACTGAAGTTGTCTGGGGGTTGTCCTTGGGCCCTGGGTTCCCGTGACCTCCCTCCCTTTGCCGTCTTGGCGCATCGGATGTTCCTCGGGACCCAGCCGGTGCTGAGGGGTCCCGGGCCTCTGCGGGCCTCTGGGGGGTGGGGCGGTTAGCTCCCCCAGGCAGACAGCTCAGGGGTGTGGCTGGGACCCCGTCCTCAGCTGTTACGTTTACAGCGAAAGTGAAGGTAGCGTGTGTCTGTCCTCAGAAGAGGGCCTCCCCCACACCCACGTGACGTGGCATCTGGAACTTCTCTCTTGAGAGTGGGTAAAGAAGTAGGAAGCCCCCGCCATCTGGAGGGTCACCCCGCGCCCAGTAGAGAGGAGGTCGAGCTCAGGCCTTGGCGCTGGCTCTGGGTGGCAGGGAAGGGAGGGTGGGTCGGCGTTGCAGGGGAGGCCCGAGTGTCTCCTCCGTGTCTGCAGCTTAAGCCGGGCCCCCTGGAGGAGACCTACATCGCCACCATCCTGCGGGAGATCCTGAAGGGCCTGGATTATCTGCACTCGGAGCGCAAGATCCACCGAGACATCAAAGGTCCCTCGGGGCTGTGAGGTGGCAGGTGGCTCTGGGGCACGGGGCTGGTGGTGCTCAGTGCGCCCAGCCTGCGCTCCCCGTGGCCTCGGAAACCCAGCAGTTCCATCTTGCTCTGTCTTCCAGAAGACACTGCCAGTAACGGACAGAGCTTTCTGAGTACCGTGTCCCTGCGTGCTGGCAGAGCAACTCTGCACATAGCGTAGGAGGGACCCTATTTAGGCCAAAAACATGGAGCCTCGCTCAGGTCTTACATCTGAGAGTGAGGTGTAGTTAGGGCAACCGTGCTGGTGTACACGAGTGGCCAGGCCACCAGGGAGGGACCTGGCTGAGGGGCTGACGGGAGGTGACTGGCAGTGAGGGAACGGTCAGGGTCACCTCCGCCTGTTGCGTGATTTGGGAGGAAGGGCCGTCGCTGTCTGTGGGATTTTTCATAAGAGGTGACCACCAGGAGGGCCCTGGAGCCTGGCCTGGGGGGAGCACGTGGCTGGGCCCCTCGCGCGGGTGCCCACCGGCAGTGCCCTGGGGCCCTGGTCAGGTCGTAGGGCGGACGCGGGGAGGGAGGCGCTTCCTCGGGCAGCTGCGTGCGGGCGGGAGCCCTCGTGGCACTGAGGGTGATGCCCCGCTGTCGTGTGTCGAGCAGCTGCCAACGTGCTGCTCTCAGAGCAGGGTGACGTGAAGCTGGCAGACTTCGGGGTGGCGGGGCAGCTCACGGACACGCAGATCAAGAGGAACACGTTTGTGGGCACCCCCTTCTGGATGGCGCCCGAGGTCATCAAGCAGTCGGCCTATGACTTTAAGGTGGGCGCGGTGGGGGGGGGCGGGGGCGCGGGCGGGGGCGCTCAAGGTGCCCCGGCTGCAGTGGCCCCGTGTGGCTCTCTGTCCAGGCCGACATCTGGTCGCTGGGGATCACAGCCATCGAGCTGGCCAAGGGCGAGCCCCCCAACTCCGACCTCCACCCCATGCGCGTCCTGTTCCTGATCCCCAAGAACAGCCCACCCACGCTGGAGGGCCACCACAGCAAGCCCTTCAAGGAGTTTGTGGAGGCCTGCCTCAACAAGGACCCCCGATTCGTAAGCACCTCTGGGCCCCCTGCTCCAGGAGGTGCCGGCCTGCGTGGCTGGGGGGGTTCTGGCCACGCTGTAACCAGGCCCCAGGGGACAGCCGTGTGTGTGGGGGGGCGGGGGGGCCTGTGCTGGGAGCTGGGAGGTGATGGGGCCTGAGGCCCCTCCCCTGTGCCAGGTGCCATCTCGCCCCAGCCTCTTCTAGTCCAGGGTGGGCTCCGCTGCAACCCCCGGCCGGGTCTGGGGAAGCTCCAGAGGGCTTCCCCCTGGCAAGGACGGCGTGCAGCCCACCCCAGCCTCCCTGTTGCCTCCTCCCACCTGGAGGCCCCTCACTGAGACCCCGGGAGCAGCGAAGCTGAGGCCCAGGTCTCAGCCCAGGCTGCTTCGCCTCTGAGCCCCAGGAGCTCGAAGGGCGGAGCTTGGCCGCCGGGTGCCTGGTGACCCGTGTCCATCCCCGGCAGCGGCCCACCGCCAAGGAGCTCCTGAAGCACAAGTTCATCACGCGCTACACCAAGAAGACCTCCTTCCTCACCGAGCTCATCGACCGCTACAAGCGCTGGAAGTCAGAGGGCCATGGCGAGGAGTCCAGCTCTGAGGACTCCGACATGTAGGGGCCCTGCTCGTCCTGTGGGGCTTCGGTGGGCACAGGGGCGGGGTCCCTGCTCGGGGGTAGGGATTGGGTGCCTGTTGCTGGTGTCGCGGGCCCAGCGTTCAGGGCCGTGAGGCCAAGTGCACTTCGCGGCCCTCGTGACTCTTCCCCTCCCCCTTCAGCGACGGAGACCCTGAGGACGGAGAGCAGGGCCCCGTCTGGACGTTCCCCCCCACCATCCGGCCGAGCCCGCACGGCAAGCTGCACAAGGGGACGGCCCTGCATGGCCCCCAGAAGGTCTGGCTGGCCCTAGCCCTGCGCCTGTGCCAGGAGGGTGGAAGCCTGTTCAGAGCTGACTGAGGGGAGGGCCGTGGGGGGCACGCCTCCTGGGCACATGTGCTCCCCAGGGCGGGTTTCCAGGAGACTGGAAACGGGGCGCCTGAGTCCGCTGCCCTGCTCACCCCTCCGTGCTGTGCGTTTGCAGCCAGCGGAGCCTGTCAAGAGGCAGCCGAGGTCCCAGTGCCTGTCCACGCTGGTCCGGCCCGTCTTTGGAGAGGTGAGGGCCGGGCCGGGGGTCCTGGGGGGCAGGGGCTGTATTGCTGTTCTTTAGAGATGCTGCCCCCGCAGGGCCACAGCAAGGTGCGCTGGCCAGCCCGCCGGTGCGCAGGCTTTCTGTGTCCCGTAAAGCCCACAAGGGTGGACCCGTGGACCCGGCCTTCTGAGTGGAAGGGCCAGGGATGGCTGGGGCAAGCTGGCCTAAGGTGACCCTTAAGTTCCCAAGCCTGCCAGGGTTCTCTGGGGTCCCAGGGCAGCTTTGATCGTGAATTACTGTCTTAGGACCTTTTGTCTTGAACCAGAAACACAGGGTGACTCTCTTGTCTAGAGAGAGGCTGGGAGATTTAGATCTTGGTGTTGGGTGTCAGGCCCTGGGCAGGGAGCCCTTAAGGGCAACTCCCCAGTGGTCACGTGACCCAGTGTCTGTGTCACCTGCTCGTGGGCAGTCGGTAGCATCCCCAGGAGCATGAGCCAGCCGGCAGTGGGTTGTGGTCAGGTTCACACCCAGGGTGTCGCTGGCACCTGGAGCCCGGGGGCGGGGGATGGGATGTTGAGCGTGGCAGCAGCAGAGCCTTTCCACGGAGGGTGGGGTGCGGGCGTGGGGCAGGGGTGTCAGGATGCAGGCAGGTATGCTGCCACCTCCAGGGGCCTGGAATGTCTGGGCTGGGGGGAACAGGACGGGGGGGACTGCCCCTGGTTGTGCGGGCACCTGGGGCTGTGCGGCAGGAGCTCGTGGGGCTCAGCGTGGACAGCTGGATCAGAAGCCTGAGCACACGGGGCGGGGCCGGCAGCTCTGGGGCTGCGTGGTGTGTATGCGTGTGGGGCGTGTGGGGCGTGTGTGCACATCCCAGCTGCGAGGGGTGGGCCGTGGGCTGGTGTGTCTGGGTAGGGAGGTGGGTGGGGAGGTGTAGCCCCACCTAGGCTGGCTGGGGCCCCCTTAGGGTCCTGATGCTGTGGGCTGGACCTGAAGTCAGGCCGCTGGGTGGGTGTCCTGGAAGGTGTGCACCCGTGTCTGTAGTGTCGGGCATGGTGGGGATGCGCTGACCAGTCTCCAGCCCCTCCCTGCCAGGCCAGTTGCAGGGAGGGCATCTCTCTCCTTTGGGTCCTCACAGCCCGGCGGTGCTGGTGGCCGCCTAGTCCTGAAGGTCGGGCTGGCGGGGTCTGGCTGTGTCCTCTCACTTGGCAGACCTGAGCTGTGGGCTTCCAGGACCCTGGTCAGGAGGAAGCCACGTGATGAGAGAGCCAAGACCCGAGGACTCCCGTGGTGCAGGGGCAGGCGAGGGGGGCGGTGGCCACTGCCTCTCCTGGGAGCCCCTCCCGCAGGCGTTCCGGGGACCTGCTGTCCCAGCTCTGCGTGGAGGGACCCCGCTGCGAGTCACAGGCGAGGGTGTGGGGCAGGCCGCCAGCCTGAGCCTCTGACGAGGCGCACGGGGCCTCCCTGCAGCTCAAAGAGAAGCACAAGCAGAGCGGCGGGGGCCTGGGGGCGCTGGAGGAGCTGGAGAACGCCTTCAGCCTGGCTGAGGAGTCCTGCCCCGGCATCTCGGACAAGCTGATGGCTCAGCTGGTGGAGCGCGTGCAGAGGTGAGGGGGCTGGGGCTGGGGGGGGGTGCCCAGGACGCGCTTCGGGTGCTCGCTCGCTCTCGGGACAGGGCAGGCAGCGGGACAGGGCCGCACCGGCTTCGCTTAGTGTCCCGGAGCCCCCACCCCGGCCGGCACTCCCACCCCGGCCGGCACTCCCACCCCGGCCGGCACTCCCGGGCGGCGGCAGCAGTGACGGGGCCTCCGGTCTGCAGGTTTTCACACAGCAGAAACCACCTGACGTCAGCCCGCTGAAGCCGCTGCGGTTCGCACACAGGGGAGAGGGGTCTTCGTCTGGAGCTGCCTTGTCGAGGACCGCGCTGACTGGAAACCCCGTGTGCTGTCGGGGCCGCGGGCCTCCCTGCCGGGCCACGCCCCCAGCCCCGAGCAGAGGGCCGCCCCTTTGCCACGCCCCCTTGTGGCCAGGCCACCGCCACACTCGGCAGCAGAGCGGCGCTGGGCCCGTCCCCTCTGTGGGCTCCCGGGCAGCGCGGCCACCCAGACTGAGGGGCAGGTATGCCTCCTCCCCACCCGGCCCGATGGCCCTCGGAGGTCATAGATTTGCCTTGTGGTGTTGGATCAGGTACCGTGTCTTCTCATAAGTACTTGTGTCAGCCAGAATGTTGTTTTTTAAGAAAAACCGAACTTCCTTGCTTCCCTAAATAGCCTGAGGGTAAGGAGTTGGTTTTTCATAAAACGTTGAGAGGTTCCTGCCACTTTCAATAAAGACCTGACTTGGAGACATGCTGGTGCTGGCCGGGCGGGGTCCACAGCCTGCGCTCCAGGCTTCCAAGTCCTCATCACAGCACGCAGGGACCACGTGTGGCCCACTGGAAGGAGGGGGCAGCACACAGGCGATGCCCTTTATTTTTAACCACATGCACATTAGCACAGCACACTTCCTGGGGGCTGATAAATTACGGGGACTTTGCTTTCCACTTTGCAGAGGTATGTGGGGTGGGCGGCAGGGTGGGTTCTGCTGGACTTCCATGCAGCTGTGGCCCGGGGGCCCTGTCCCCACCCCCCGTTTCACCCAGCCTGAAGGGCAGGGTCCTGCTCTGGAGGCGGAGAGGGCAGGTGAGCACCAGCCTCGTCAGTGCATGGAGCCTGGCCCGTTTCCACGCACATGCGTGTCTGTCCTGCTGCCCCACGGGGCCGAGGGAGTGACTGGGTCTTGAGGGGGACTATGCCCCTCCCAGGTGTCCCTGGGAATGAGGCCCACCCACTACCAGTCTCGAGGGGGGACACGGGACAAGCAGTCGTGGGCACGTGCTGGCCCTGCTCTGCTTGCTCGACTCCGTCTTCAGCCGGGCAGGGTGGGCTTCACGCCTCCTCCTCGGGGGTCCCGGCCCTCCCTGGTGAGGTGCTGGCGCTCTCGATCACCTCCATCCACCTGAGAAGAGGTTTCGGAACGTCAGAACCGCCCTCCCCCTCCACCCCCCCACTCCCCGCCCGCCCCGCAGATGCTTGTTTGGGAAGCAGGGGGTGTGCTGTGGCCATGAGGCCAGTGGGCTTGTGCTCAACTGTCTTCCCAAGGGTGACCCCAAATAAGGAGGGAATAGGACTGAGCGTGGGCCAGTTAAAAGCCTGGAAGCAGTGCTCGGTCCTTCCTTTCCAGGACCCAGGAAACTCGCCTCGGGTGTCCTCAGTGGAAGCAGGAGAGCCAAGGAGATACGGGGGGCCCTGGCAGCCCCCCGCGAAATTACCTCCCTAATGTGTATTTGCTCTCAGCCCGGAAGAAGTAGACATGGGACTTGAACTGGAGCTTGAAGACGTGCTCCTTGTGGATGCCGTCGGCCTCGCCGGGGAGGCTCACGCTGTAGCCCAGCAGCGGGAGGCTGGCCAGGGGGCAGTTGTCCTGGGAGGCAGCAGGGCACGCGCTCGCCAGGCGCCCAGCCCCCCCGCCCTCTCCCCACACGGCAGCGGCGGCGGGGCCGGGCTCGTTCGGAACCGAGGGGGTTCCGTGAGGGTGCAGTGGGCGGGCATGGCGGTCCTGCAGTGCCAAGGGCGGAGCCCCCCTCGGGCTCGGTTAAGCACCCCTACCTGGTGAGTTTTGTAGAAGAACAAACAGAAATTGGTGAAGACCACCCAGAGCTTCTGCCAGCCATTACTGTTCTTGAACTTCCTCAGCAGGTATCCCGAGAGCTGGTTCTGAAAGGAAAAGAAAAGCCTGTGGGCGTGAGTGTCCAAGGACCGCCAGCCCCTAGACAGCCACTCTGCGGGCTCCGTCATCCCAGGGGCCTCCTGGGAGCAGGTGTCTCCCCAGGGTCACCCCCAACAGGCTTCCCTGGCTCCGCACTGACAGGAACGCAGTGCCCTTCCCCGTGCTCTGACGCTCTGCTCGTCGGCAGCTAACAATCTGAAGGGTGGTAAAAAGTCTGGAGAACGAAGTAGAATGGCGCTCAGTTTCTTTCCCGTCATCACAAATCCCCTGTAACAGACACGGAGCCCAGACGGGAAGGTTCTCAGACGGTGGGGGGCAGGGGTGCCCCGTAAACAGAGGCCCACGCAGCCAGTGGCCTGGCCCCGGCCCGCAGCGTGGCGCCCCTCTGGAAGGGCGGGGAGGAGCCGCCCTGCTCAGCCCCGAGGCCTGGTGCCGCTCTGCGCTGGCCCTTCTGCCCTCCAGCTGGCGCCACCACTTCCATCCTCGCACCTTGCTCTGGGGCGAGGCACACGGGGCCAAGTACACCCGCAGACGGTAGGGCCCTCCCCACGACGCAGGCCTCTGTCCCCGTCGGGGCTGCTGCTCACGAGTGCCCCGCGCCTCTGATACGTGAGGGGGCGGCACAGACGGTGGACGTGGTGTCCAGGGCCAGTCCGCCGTCTTGCAGGCCCCAGCAAGCTGGCCACGCTCCCCACTCCCCCCACCAACCGTTGTCAGGACCCACCTGCGCTCCTCGCCTGCTCTGCTGGTCCCTCCCCTGGCTTCAGCGGAAGCTCAGGACAAGTGAAGGCAGAGATGGCCCGGGCGCAGAGGCCGCTCCCAGTGAGGGAGGCAGCCATCCCGGGATCCCGGGGCGACAGGCCCTTCAGAGAGAGCTCCTGATGGAGCCCTCCCGGCCCCGCCCACCCGGGCTGCTCTCCCCTGCCACCGTGGACCCCGGGTGCCCCATCAGCCCACACAAGCAGGGTCTCCAGTGGCCGCACCTCGACGGCCGCGCTGCAGTCGGCCCTGGAGATGCTGGTGGTGCGGTCCCAGCACACGTGCATGGCGGTGCTGGCCCGGTGCTGGCCCGGCCGCCCTGAGGAGCAGCGGGCCCCATGGGTGTCGTCTTCCGACTCCTCCAGAGAGACCTCGTCGGAGGGCCCTGGGGGAGAAGTCAGCCCCTGCTCAGAGGAGATGGGACCCCCCTGGCCCCCGGCCAGCAGCAGGCAGGGAGCGAGACCACGCGATGCTCCTGCCAGAAGAGCTCCCGCCCACCTGAAATGTCCCTCGTGGATGGAGAGCACGTGGGCCCAGCGGGCTGCCCGTGACCAGGGTGACACCCACGGGAAAGTTTCCTTGTCTCCTGGGGGCCCGGCCAGCACTCACCACGGGGAAGGGGGCACAGTATGCTGCCTGGCGGTGCCAGGGCCGTGTCGGCGCTGCTCTTGGCTGCATCAATGGCAGTGTTCAGGTCCCTCATCCACTTTTCTTTCTCCAGCTGGGTGCTGCGGGGCAGGGCCGAAGCTCAGCCGCTGGGCAGGGCCCGCAGCCGGGGCTCCCCACCGCGCCCCCTCCCACTGGAGGGCAGAAGGTCAGGGTGCCTGCTTCCCCCTCCTGTGCCCTGTCCTTCGGGTCCAGAGGGCTTGTCAGGACGCTGCTGGAGGCCCACCCTGCATCTGTCACGCTGGCACGGGGGTGCTCTATGTGGTACTTTGTTCCTGGAACGGGTTTTTAAGTCTCTGGGGCTGTGAAACTGAAATATGAGATTGGGTCCTGGATCATAATTAAGCTGCCAGGGTTTCCTGGTGGGAGTACAGTGCCCTGTGCTCTGACATCAGCCAGGACCCCGCAGGACGGGAGCTGAGAGCCAGGCGCCGCCCGCCCGGACACAGGACGACACCTCCTTTGGAAGAAGCTGGGGACGCAGGCTCCCACAGGGGAGGGACCGGGCACAGCGTCCAGGCCGCCAGGAGCTCGGGTCGTCTTGCTGTTGACAGGGCGCGGGGAGTGGGGAAAGCGTCCGTCTGCTCCTGTGCTACGGGCCCAGTCAGCCTCCTGCTGCCCAGCTCCAGGGCGGGAGGCACGTGATGCTAGGCCTCGGTGTGGCTGCCTCGTCGGGCTCCCCCCGCTAGCCTGCCAGCCCTTCCCTTGCGCAGCCAGCAGTGTCACAGCCAGTCTCTGCGGATGGTCTCAACGGTCACAAGCTCCCACGGACAGTGAAGTTGCTCCTGTGGTCGCGTAGCTTTGAAGCAGCACTCAAGGGGCTGTGTGTCCCCGTGACTGCGACACTCTCACAACTCAGAGGGGACCAGGGCAGCTGGGATGCAGAACGTGGGCGGAAGGCCCTTACCTGGCTGCCACCACGACTGTCTTCTGAGCGGCGTAGATGGTGAAACAGTGCGGGACAGGCCACTCATTCTCACGTTCTTCCACCTGCGGGCGGGAGAGGAGGCGGAGTGTGACCAGGAGCGGGGCTGGCGGAACCCGAGCTTCCGGCAGGACACAGGTGCTGACCAAGCCCACGCCGACTCTACGAGGGGTTACAGGAGACACAAGGGATCCCCGCACCATGGCGCCTGCTGCCCGGGTGGGCAAGCTGAGGGCCATGGGCACCCAACTACTCACCGGTGGGTCCAGCACTATTAGCTGAAAATCAAGCATGGGAAAAAACGTTGAGCATTTTAGTTGAAAAGGGAGTTGGACAATTCATATCTATAAAGTGGTACCAAAAGCTAACAGAGTTAGGTTCAGGCTAATCTCAGTTATAAGAGATTAAGAGAAATAACTGCAGAACAAAGTATTCCTTAATCAGACCTAAAAGCCTAGAGGAGAAACTGTCCTCTGGCCAAGTGAGCTTGTTCTAGGAATGAGGAAGGTGACTGATGGAACCCACCCTGTCACAAAGGCTAAGGGAGAAGAGTGACCATCCCCCTCCACGTGCTGAAACACGTTTGCCCAAATCCCACAGGTTATTTCTGACCATATCTCTTATATACAAACAGAAGGAAACCGTGTCTTTCACAAGCCAAGAGTCACCATCCTTCCCTCCGCAGTCAGGAGCGAGGGCTGGCTGTCTGTCCCCAGGACCAGCCAGTTACAGGGAATCTGTCCAAATGACTCCAAAGTTTATTTAGAAGAATTAAATACTTGAGAAGAGCAAAGAACTGTTCAAAAAGAAGGACAAATAAAGGAAGGAACTTACCCACACAGTGACTAAGCCTTACACCACCACCAATTAGAAGAGTGTAGACTGATGTTGGGACAGACAGAAATGGAACAGAACCTTCAGAAAGAATCCAAGTGTAAAGACAAGAATTTTTTATATGATAAAGGCAGACTTTGGGATCAGTAAGAAAATGGAGGATGTAACAAATAATGGGAAAATTGACTATACACGAGGAGAAAATGTTACATCCCAATCTAAAAACATCAAAACCAACGAATTTTAGGCAGATTAGGTAAAAGAGAAAAAACTGTAAGCGTATCAGTAAAGAAAGTCCCACACCAACATAATCTTGGTGTGGGAAAGACTTTCTGAGCCCGTGCCAAGGAAAGAAACCGTAAATTAGGAAAAGATGGACAGACTGACTACAGAAAAACGTCTAAGTTCACCCCTTCCACACGTATCTGTCGGGCCTCTGTGCCCGTGGCCATTCCAGGAACAAGACAAACGCAATCCCCGTCTGGAGGGAGTTTATAAACTCAGAGGTGACACTGAACTGCAGGCAAAGTGACGGGAATTACGTACCTGGAAAGCACCCGAGACCTGGAAGGGTTTAGGAACGCTTCACAAACACTAGCAAGCCAGAGTGACAGACGCGCCTGGTGCCTCCTGGGGAAGAGCAGAGGGCGCAGGAAGCGGCCTTGCTGGCCATCCCCGGGGCGCGGAGGACGGGGTGGATGGCCAGGGCCGCCCAAGGCTGGGACGGCACAGGCGCAGACGGGCCTGGAGGGAAGGCCACCCAGTCAGCCGCTCCCACAGCCACTCAGCAGGAATAGGGAGCCTCAGGCTCACATACACGTGTGGCGGTTTATCTCAAGGCCATAACTAAGGACGCATAGGAAGATCCAATGGTGCTGTTTCCAATTCTGAAAAACTGGACGTAGCCAAAACGTCCAGTGCAGGAAGCTGGTTAAATAAACAGGGGCTCGGCGCACCAATCCACTACTCACGGCTCCTGAGCCGGTGGTAGAAGCAGAGGACACAAGAGGATGTTTGAGATGAGCTGCCGAGCAAAACCAGTGCGGGTTACAAAGCAGCTTGTGGAGGGTGTTCCCCAGGTGATGGCGAAATGCTGACAGCACTTACTACTGGGCAGTACAGTAATGAGTGCTTTTCACTGTACATCTTCAGTTTTTCTCTATACTGAAGGTATAACTTTTAAAAGTATACTTTAAAACAGATGGGGTCTACTTCCAGGGATGGCAGGTGAGGTCATTCAAACTGACCCCTTTTTGCCGAGTTAGAAAAGCTGAACAAATGTTACAGAGACACCTGCGGAGGCTCTGACGCTCTCTGGAAGGCGGTGCAGTGCCCAGGGTGAGGATGGCGGGGAGAAGGGCCAGACGCCACGAAGGAGAAAGGGGCGAGGACGGCGCTGACGCTTTGGGAACTGGACAGGGGTCGGACCCCACCTGTCCTACACCTGGATGGGGCCTGGCAGGGCTGCAGGGAGAGGTGCTCACTGCGTAAGGTGTTCTGGACAAACAGCACATCTTTATAGCAAAAACCTGAACTTGGCCTCCTATCTCTGCTGTTCCCAAAGATGGGTTCCAGGCTGAGTCTAGGTTTACACTCAAGGGGGAGTCTCTCCATGACCTTTAAGGCCACAGAAGGCACCACGGAGGAGAAGACAGACCGCATCACATTAAGACGAAGAGTTCCTGCTCATCAGAAACAACGTTAACGCGCCACGCGGCACTGAGACGGTGGGGATGCGGACACGCCCTGGCGGCATGTGGTGTGGCCAGAGCATGAGGTGCGGCCCAGGCCCTCCAGGGCTCTGAAGACAGAGCTTGTGCCTCTTCACGGGGTGGAGGTCAAGGGGCAAACGAGGCCACACAGCACGACTCAGTGGAGGTCACCGGGAGCTTCCCTGAGGCCAGTCCTGACCTGCAGCCCACCCTCTCTTTAGCGGTAGTGGTATCTGTTTTACCATTTTAAAGCTGTGTGTGTGTGTGAAATAACTAATTATGATGCCAAAAGAAACCAAAATCGTCAGCATAAAAGAGAGAAGTATAAAATCAAGGAAGTGAAAACTCTACAGTCTTAAGGATTAGGGGTCCAGCTTTCTCTTTTCAAAGCTGTGTCAGCACCCAACCCCTCCAGCAGCACGGTGGCCCCGGCGCCCGACCCGGGTTTTTCATGGAGCCTCCCACCAAAGGACAGGGCTCCCTGGGAGGACTAGGTGGGTTCCTGGCGGAGCTGGGCCTTGTCCTGCAGGGGCTGATGGCCTTGGTCAAGAGGCCCTGGAGGGGCTGCAGGTGGGGCTGTCTGAGCACCAAGAACAGTAGCCATAACAGGGTGAAAAGGCATGAACAGCCCAGCAGGTGCTGCTATGTGGCGCGGCCCCAACCATCGGTCCGGACCCGCCCGGCGCCGGGCACTCACCAGCATGCCGCGCAGCGGAAGGAGTCCCCGGATCCGGAAGTGGCTGGTCCCCGAGGCACCTCTGCTTGTGTACAGCAGCATGTCTGAGAACTGAAGGACCAGAAGCTTTAGATAAATGAATTCTAAAAACAGGCAACAAGGATTCAACATCTTATCAGACCAACTTCAACTCCAAGGGCCCTGTGTGCTTACGCAGTTTGCTGGAGGTTTCTGGCAGAAAAGGGATTTTTGTTCCATTCATACAGTCATTGTGACCAGGGGTGACCAGTAACCATATGGGCCAGCAGACCTCTTGGCCAGCGGGAGGCGGTGGGGGGCAGGTCCTGAGAGTCACCCCCACCCAGGAAGGCTGGGGTTTGAATCCACTAGCTGGGCGCGAGGAAGGGAGCTGACAAAAGGGGACCTGCTGGCAGCAGGAACTCGCTGGGAGAACCTCTGGGCTCATGAGTAAGGAAGGCCCTGCGAGCTGACGCTGGCACGAGCAGAGCGGTCCTGCAGCCGCAGGAGTGTGGATTTTTCTACCTTCTGGCTTTTGCTCATCCTGCAGATAGGTGCCCAGAACCCAGAATAAGGAAGGTGGCAGGCCCAGGAGTGTTTCTGCAACCCTCTCCTGGCTCCTGACAATGAGGCCGCCCGCCTGGACCGTGCCCATCGCACCTACCAGAAAGAACATCCTCTGCTGCAGGCCCTTCCTGGTGAGCTTGTGGAGGCAGCCCTCGCGGATAAACTCCTGCAAGACACCATCGGGGTCCCTGTGTGCTGGCCGAGGGCACCTCAGCAGATGGCACATCACCCTCCACGCTCCCCCGAGCCCCTCACAGGCCCCTTCGGGCCCTTCCGCGGTGCCCTCCTGCCCGGATAGATGCCTGAGGACCCGCTGTGCCGCTCCAGCCTCCCTCCCATCCGCTCCCCTCGGTCACCCGCACCCTGTTTGGTGTCTGTTAACTCGGTGCCCGGTCTCTGAGCTCCCACAGGCTGGCTGTGCTGAGAGCCGGCACACAAGGCAAAGGGCATTGTTGAGGGGCAGCTTCTGGAAGGTTCCACCATGGAGATGACGTGAGTTCAGCTTTGAGAAAAGCTGGGCGGGGCAGCTTGAGAACGGGAGGGAGGAGGACAGGACACCTGGTTCCCACGAAATGTCACAGGGGACTTGTCAGCGGCCGCCCTGGCGCTTGAGCAGAGGATTCCGAAGGCCAGGAAGGTGCTACGGCCCAGAGTGAGACCCTCCAGTGGGCTGAGGCTCAGTGGGAGCCCCCCGGGTCCCGGGCAGCCCTCTTCCGCCGGGACTCGGGGCTCCCCTCACTGCCGGGCCATGCCCCGCACCTGCCTCCGGGGCACAGATGTCCGACATCCCTAACCGCCTGCGCCCTGGCTGAAGCACCGTCCTGGGGGCCCCGAACAGTCCGCTTTGGACTATTTCTGGGGACTCTTCTACCGTCTGCTGTTCTATCAGACAAACAGCACGGCTGGTGCCCCGAGAACACCCCAGCCTTACAGCCCTCAGGTGACCTGAGCAAGGGCCCCGGGAGGAGAGCTCACCCAGTAACCCTCACGGACACAGCGAGATGAGGAACCAGCCCCAACCCAAGGGACAGCCCTGCAGGAGGAGGAGGGCGGCCCCCAGCCCTCTCTGGGCCGCAGCTGGCAGGCCTTCCTGCATCGCCGCAGGGCCAGCTCCGCCACTCCCCAGAGACCCCAGCCCTTGGGGGTGTGCTCCCCGAGGTCCCGCCTCCTCGATGCTTGGCAGTGCTCACCCTCGGGGCCTCGTCACCCACCTTCAGTTCACAGCCCTGTTCTTTGACCCTGCGCTCAGATAACTGGGGTGGGCTCGTCTCTGACTGATGCACGCATTTCACTCGGGGAGGCCAGGAACCCCGGGGGTTAAGGCAGGACTCGGAGACCCTGACTAATAGCAGCGGTGACGGCAGCGAGGCCGCCCCGGGTAGCCCGCCCCTGCCCCTGCTCTATGTGGCTGCTCTTGTTTATCTGCCCCTCTGGTGACAGCTTCCTGGGGCCACCATCTGTAAGTCACTGCGTGGGGCATTCAGAGAAACAACGACGTAACAAGAGCCCTCCCACCTCCCAGGAACTCCCAGCCAGCAGCACCCCTGGGAGCCGTCAAGGAGGGAGAGGAAACGGGGCTCTCCTGGCTCCCAGCCAAGGCCTTGCTCCAGGAGGGCAAAACCTTCCTGGCTGTTTTAGTCTTGTTTCTTTGAGCTCATGGTCCCAGTACCTTTCTTCTAACAAGGCTAACGCAAAACAGGATTTATACACCCACGCTCCAATACTCTTACGTTTGTGCTGAGACAGGAACATCCCTGTGCAACCCTTTTAGTTCCCTGACCAGGGATCGAACCTGCGCCCCCTGCATTGGAAGCACGGATTCTTAACCACTGGACCTGTGCAACCCTTAAAACAATTTTCTTTTGTTGACAGTACTGAGTCCAAAGCAAAAGGAATTAGTGACAGAAAGTAAGTAGCCCGGGAGACATACAGACCCATGGAATACAACTGAAGGTTCAAACATGAACTCACACTCCATGGCCCACTGATTTTTGACAAAGGAGTGAAGACAGTTCAGCAAAGGTGTTGGGACAAGTATATATCCACTTGGAAAAGAGCAAAGTTGGACCCATACCTCACACCATACACAAAACTCAAAACGATCAGCTCTAAATGTAAGAGCTAAAACATAAACAACTTTTAGATGAAAACACGGGTAAATCTTCATACCTTGGATTAGGCAATAGTTTCTTAGCTATGACACCTAAAGCACAAACAACCAAAGAAAAAACAGACAAATTAGACATCAGCTAAATTAAAAACTTTAATGTTGTAAATGATACCATCAAGAAAGTGAAAAGATAACCCACAAAATGGGAGAACATATTTGCAAGTCATATTCTGGTAAGGGTCTGGTATCCAGAGTAGATAAGGAATCTCGCAACAGTAAAAACACAAACAACCCAATTAAAAGGTGGGCAAAAGACTTGAATAGGCATTTCTCCAAAGAAGGCACAGAAATGGCCAATAAACATATGAAAAGATGCTTGATGTTAGTCACTAGGGAAATGCAAATCACAACCACGAAGAGATGCCACTATGTACCACCAGGGTGGCTAAAATCAAAGACAAGATATGGAGAAGTCGGAACCATTCTATACCCCTAGTGGGAACGTAAAGTGGTGCAGCCACCGTGGACAACTCTGGCGATTCCTCAAAATGTTAAACACAGAGTAGCCCCATGACCTGGCAATTCCACTCCTAGGTATGTACGTTTGTGCCCAGGAGAAATGAAAACACATGTTCACACAAGCACTCGTACATGACGTTCACAGAAGCACTATTCACAATGGCCGAAAAGTGGAAACAACCCAAGTGTTTATCAGCAGATGAACAGGCAACCAAAATATGGTGTCTCCAGAGAATGAACACTATTCAGGCACAAGAAGGAATGAAGCCCCAACATAACACACAACACAAATGAAGCTTGAAGACACTGTGCTGAGTGAAAGAAGTGAGACACAAAAGGCCACACACCGTGAGAGTCCATGTGTATGAAATGTCCGGAGAGAAGCCCAGAGACAGAAAGCCGAGCAGAAGCTGCCAGGGACCAGGGAGCGGGGCTGAGGGGGGCTTTTGAGAGGGATGGGGTTTCTTTTGGGGGAATGAAAATGTTCTGGAATTAGTGGTGACGGTTGCATAACCTCATGAATATACTGAGAGCCACCAAGTCACACATTTTGAATTATATCTCAATTAAAAACAGTGAAGTAACCAGTTCACAGAACTTTCTCAAAGTCACTCACCCTGCCGGGAGCAATGAGGTTCTCTATGCCGACCAAGTCCCGCTGCAGCTCCATCAGCTTCTGGAGGTTCTCCAGCCGGACGAGGCTGTGCTGGAGTGTGGAGGTCACCTCCGTGATGGCCTTGAGGGCTTCTGCGTGGAGAGGTCCCTCAGTACAGGTGCCCGGGCAGGTGAGCTGGGGGTGGCATGGATGAAACCCTCCCACCCACCAGTTTGTGACAGGAACTGACAATTTAAAGGTGGTTTTAATTCCAGGAACATTGTACTCAAACTCCTCACAGGACTGCTAGGGACAGCAAGTGTGGGTCCCTGGAGATGACCTGAAACTTGGACTCGTTCAGCCCAAACTGCTGACTAGCCAACACTCACGCTCGGTAAAGAGAAAGGGCAGTCTTCATAAACAACTATTTAACGTTACGGGCAAAGCAGCGTCGCCCGCCCTCATTTTACCTGTGCTCCCCCTTTTTCACATTTCCCTTAAAATGCATGGAAACATTTTGGGCAATTTTGTCCCCTCCTTTTTGGCAAACACAAAACACTTGCTTTTAGGATGCAGAGGAAGGGCGCTGTCCACATCATACGGTCCGTTTTGCTCCCTGTACGTCAGAAAGTATCTGATCTATTCTCAGGACACCGGGAGACCCGCTGGAAGGAAGGGCTACCTACTCCTTCAGCTTGAACGTTCAGAGACAGACAGTGGTGACCGGGCCTGAGAGGCAGTGACTTCCTGCTCTACGTTTCTGCTGCAACTGGAAGTCAGTCCTATCTGAGGTCACAAGGATCAGGGTTTATTCCTTCGTCCCTCTCACCAAAGTCAGGAATGACAACGCCCACGGACATAGAAGCTTCCCTCAGGCCACGTGGCCTCCCAGGGGTGCGGCTCAGCAGACCACCGCCCCCCTCCCCTGGGCGCCGCGGGCGGAGGACGGGGTGTCCGCGGGGGCGGGGTGTTGGGCGCGCACTCACCGCGGCGGTCGGCGCGGTCCTGGTCCCCGCGGTCGGGGTCCTGGCGGTCGGGGGCGCACAGGCGGTGCAGCAGCAGCCGGTAGTGGCGCAGGCGCTGCAGCGGCTTTAGCAGGAAGGCGTTGAGCGGCAGGTAGCAGACCTTCTGCAGCTCGAAGTCCCGGCGCAGCGCCTCCAGCCTCCGCAGGCGCCTGCTGGCCGCTTCCAGCTCCGTCAGGACCTCGTGGAGCCTCTGGAAGTGGCGGGTGAGCGTCTGCGGGGCGGGGGGCGGCTGAGCGGCGGCCCCCGGGCCCCGCCCGCACCTGTCTGGTCTCCCCCTACAGCGGTCTGCCTCGGTGGGCATCACAGCGGACCCGCCGGGCTGGAGGAACGCCGCCCCGCGGCCGCGCGTGCATGTGGGCCGTAAGTTCACGCCGCGCGCCTCCGCCTCCGGGACGCGGTCACCCACCACCCGCCCCCAAAACCGGGGGCCTGGAGGCACGGTGGGGCCTCGGGGGGCGGGGCCTCGGCGGGAAGCTTGGGGACGAGCTGGCGGCGCCCACCCCATCGGTCCCGGTCCCGCGAGAGCGCCGCCGCCCAGAGCGCTGAGGCCCCAGGAGAGGCCGGGAGCGGGAGGGAGCCCAGAAGCCCCCTCTCGGGGCGCGGGCTCAGCAGGAGCAGCTGCACCGGCCCGCGGCTCTGAGGGGAGCCTGGCCCGGCGGGACGCAGCCCTGGGGGAGCGCTCTTCATCCTGAGGAGAGCGTGTCGGGACGAGTGCCGGCCGGCGGCGGCGGCGGCGGCGCTGCGCGGAAGGCGGCTCCCAGAGGCCCTGCCCTGAGGGGGGCGTGTCCCGAGGAAGCGCTGCCCCCGTGGAAATAACGCTCGGAGGGGAGCGCGGGCTGACCTGTATGCCGTCCTCTCGGGACGCTGAGCTTCCTGAGGGGAAAGCTGCCCTGCCTTGTGCATCATTCTCGGGGAAACACTGTCCTGACCAGGAGGCTGGCGTCCACACGGCCAGCTGCTAGGTCGAGAGCCGTGCGCACACCCGCGCTACCTTTAACTGAAGCATGTTGCTGAGCAGGACGTCCCCGATTCGTCGGTGGTCGCCTGTGGCCTGGGCACTGGAAGACCCCTCCCTGGAGTGGAGACGGACAGACACGGTCAAAACCTCGCGACAGCGTGTGAGATACGCTTCGCTTGCTGCCAGTGCCATGGTGGGTCCCGGGCTCAGCAAGAATAGCACCGAGAGGCTCTGAGGGCGAGGCCACACTTGACAGAGGCAGTTGTCCCATCTCAGCCACCCTCGAACTGGTGCTGACCAGGCAAAAAGGGTCTCCTTTTAACCTGCATCTGTCCTCTCCTCTGGAATAGGGTGAACGCAAGTGATGTTACCTATGGACTAACGCTGTCTCGGTGAAACAGTGGCCCTTGCGAATTAGCTAGCAAGCTGGGGAGCCCCCGCGCACAGGGGTGGTAACGTGGGCGGGGCTGCCTGCGGGGCGCCGGGACGCAGGGCGTTACCAGAGCGCCAGCCTCTGCTCCACCTCGCGCAGGAAGCCCCTGTGGAACTCATAGATGGGGTCGATGTTGGAGAAGAGCAGGGTCGTCAGGTCCGCAGGCATGGCGTCCGCCTTGACCACAGCGCTCCGGAACCACTGCCGGGAGAGCTCAGGGTGACCAAGGGACCGGGCCCCTGACGACATACAGCACCGAGCCCGGAGCCCCCACGAGGACAGCTCAAATCAGTGCCACAGCTGACCAGCCAGTTTTCACAACAGAAGAAAGCAATTCTGGGTGAAAAGCTTCAAAGGATATATTCCCAGGTTCACAAAAAATCGGACCCAATATTCTGACCTGACGTAGACATGTTTTAAGGCAGATATATTTCACAGAACATGTACACATACACACACACGCAGGTCTCACGATGGCCAAGAGCGGTTTCTCGGGGTGGGGGGGATCCTGTGTCTCTGGCCCAGATTTAAGAAGTATTAAGAAAATCAAAGCAACAAAGGACTTAGGTTTCATACCACGGTAATAACTTCTAAATCCTTCAGGTATGTTCGCTCTGTAGCAAGAATCTCCTTTGCTATGAAATAGGCCTCGTCCGCGGGCGCACACTGCAAGAAGTGCAGACAGTGTGAGTGTGTGTCAGCCAGCCACGTCGCCGATGGTCCTAACGCTCCATCTCTTCTGCTTAAGTTAATGCTGTCACGTGATCTTCACGTGCACGTCCTGAGAGGGTCACTTCTAAGTAAAGATATAAGCCCCGCTGTATCTCCCCCAGATGTTTTTCTCATTTTATATTATTCTTTTTGAGAAAAGAATTGCTGTTTAAACAGCAACATATAGTGAAGCTAATTACTCGTTTTGTGATGAAATTACTGTTCAGATATCACTTACAGGACTGTAGCTGCTTAACACACAGATACAGGCACACCTCAGAGATATAGCGGGTTGGGTTCCAGACCACCACAATAAAGCAAATATTGCAACGAAGTGAGTCACATGAATTTTTTTGGTTTCCCAGTGCATACAAAATTACATTTCCCCCATACTGTAGTCTATTAAGGGTACAACGGCCTTGTGTCTTCCCCCCACCACCCTTTTTTTTTTTTTGGCCATGCTGCACAGCTTGCGGGATTTTAGTTCTCTGACCAGGGGTTGAACCTGGGGCCATGGCAGTGAAAGCACCAAGTCCTAACCACTGGACCGCCAGGGAACTCCCACATTATGTCTAAAAAAAACAATGTACTTACCTTAATTAAAAACTTCTTAATTGGGACTTCCCTGGTGGCGCAGTGGTTAAGAATCTGCCTGCCAATGCAGGCAACGCGGGTTCGAGCCCTGGTCCAGGAAGATCCCACATGCCACGGAGCAACAAAGCCCATGCGTCACAACTACTGAGCCTGAGCTCTAGAGCCCACGAGCCACAACTACTGAGCCTGCACTCTAGAGCCTGCGAGCCACGACTACTGAAGCCCGCGCGCCTAGAACCTGTGCTCCGCAACAAGAGAAGCCACTGCGATGAGAAGCCCACGCACCCAAACAAAGAGGAGCCCCTTCTCCCCACAACTAGAGAAAGCCCACGGGCAGCAACGAAGACTCAATGCAGCCAAGACAAAACAAACAAAAAAAACTAACTGCTAAAAATACTAACCATCATCTGAGCCCTCAGTGAGTGGCAGTAGTAACATCAAAGCTCACTGACCACAGATACCACAACAATCATAATAATAATGGAAAAGTTTGAGGTATTGTGAGAATTATCAAAATGTGACACAGAGACACAAAGTGAGCAAATACTACTGGAAAAAATGGTGCTGGCAGACTTGACACAGGGTCACCACAAACCTTCCATTTGTAGGAAAAAAAAAAAAAGGCAGTATCTGCAGAGCGCAATAATACGAGGTCTGCCCATGCATGAATGTATGTGATTATAAACAGTTAAGCCTAACTCACAGGAAAGTCATTAAAATTGCCAAGCGATGTACGTTTTATCTGTGCCTGCAGTTAGAGCCCGAGGCTGGCTGACGTGGCCCAGCCCCGGGGCTCTTAAACCTGCGACAGGGCCGCTGACCATCCGCAGGGGCCACAGGCAGGTCAGCGGTGGCAAGACCCTCAGGAGCGGGAAGGGCAGTGAAGCACAGGCCTCGTGCCCGCCTGGGCCGGGGGCTGTGTCGTATCCCCGCAGGCCCCACCCCACCCTGAGCACACCTCAGATAGCTGCCTCCGCCTCGGTCAAGGTCCCGGTGCATGGCCTCTCCTCCACTCTCTCCTACCTGGCGGACACCTGGTCCTGCTCCGTCCCCGCACGCTTGCCCCGCTGCTCTTCCCGGGTGGAGGATTTAGGGCCGACCCTCCCACGTCCACCGTGCCAACAGGCACCTGGGACGTGCCCAGGAACAGAGGTCCCTGCCCTCGAGCTGACGGCCTCCCAGGCAAGAAAGCAACAGGCAGGAAGCAACTCCAGCTCCCGGGGAAGTGACCCAGCCGGGCAGCAAAGCGCACAGAAGGACAAAGGGAGCAGGTGGGGTGGAGGCTGGCAGGACAGACGGCTGCCTCCTAGAGAGGGCGGGGCCGGGCAGCTGGGCGGTGGGGGCCAGTCCAGAGGTCAAGGATGGGGGGCTACAAGGTAGCCAAGTGGTCACCGGCAGGGTGGGAAGGCAGGGTGTTTGGGGCCTGTCTGAGCACATCGTGGTGCGCGGGGCCCAGGATGTGTCTGGGGGCCGGGGCTGGTCAGGAGGCGCAGGGAAGGGCGAGCCAGGCTGAGGGGTGGTGACCCTGACGGTCAGGGTCCGGGTGGGTGGAGGTGGCGAGTCGGCCGAGGGAAGGAGTGCGGCAGGGCGAGGGTCCGAGTCTGCAGGTGACCCGTTTGGGGAGGAAGGTGGGGCCGGGTTTGCACCGTGGGGTCTGAGACTTCTCCTCGGGGCCCTGGGGAGTTTAGGGAGGTCGCAGCAGCAGAGGCCACTCCTCCTGTGTGTCCCGGAGGCCACTGCTACAGCAGCCGCCCCCTCAGCCGTGGGGACACCAAGAGGTTCCACCTGACCCTTCACAGCCTGTCCTGCTGTCCTCCCTCTGGGACTTGTGTGTGGAGCGTCCGCGGGCTGCTTCTCACGCCAGCTTTTCCCACACCACTGGCCGCCACACGGTCCCGTGGCATGTCCTGGTGTCCCGCCCCGGACACCTGCAGGCCGCCTTTCCAAACTTCATGCTCGTCAATTCTTTCTTTCTGGGCTTTGTGCTATTAAAAAATGACTTCTTCAAATCCACTGAAAAATCACTGAGTTTGTGTGCTCAGTGAGCTCTCTGGGGTCAGAGCTGCCCCAAGAGGCCCACGGTCCTGGTCTGGGAGGCTTCGGCCCTCCCTGCCCTGATCTCCCTGTGGCCAAGCGTCCTGGCTCTGGTCCGGATTGTGGACACATTGCATGCATGCTGCCAGTGAGCGTTTCCTGCCTGGGTCCCCACTGAGGCCCGAGACCAGCTCCTCTTCCCGTGGCGGGTGAAGGTGCCCAGAGAGACGCTCGGAAACAACCATGGCAACATCACTGCTGAGGGCACAGCAGGGTGCCAAGGGGACGCCAGCAGCAGAGCGGGCAGCAGCAGCTCATGGGTGGCCAGCCTGGGTAGCCAGGGCCAACCCCTGATTTCCAGAGCAAAGAGCACCTCTTAGGAAACTCAGTGGAGAGAAAGCAAAACAGCTGCTGCTCTGCCAGCCATACCAGCAAGCAGACCTGTCCGCAGGCCCCAGGTCAGGGCAGAGGGAGAGGCCCTGCTTTGTCCCCACAGAGCCCCAAGCCTGGTGCCCACACACAGGCAGGGAAGCAACCCCACCTTCCCTTTCAGGCCTTCCCAATACTGTACATCCCCACCAATTTCTATTAAAAAGGAGAAACAGCACAGTAAGTGGGAGACACAGGAAGGAGGAGGGATTCCAAGAAGCAAGCTGGTGCACGGGCTCCGAGGGAGGGCTGGGCAGGGCAGCCCCCCACCAGGGCAGTCCCCCCGCCGCGCCCCACCAAGCTGGGCAGTCAGATGCCGACGCGGGAGTCCAAGGCCTGGCCAGCTGACGCCAAGGCTCCCAGGACCTGCCAGGGGAGTCATCAGGAAACCTGCAGGTCTCCCAGCGTGCATCTGGGGGGCCGGGGCCTCGCTGGCGATGCTTCAGGCTGTGGCCTCACCAGCGAGTGGGCACGTTTCTCTGCCTGGTCCGTGGCGCTCTGCCTACCGACCTCGCTCTTTCCCCGCAAGTCCACACGCCCAGCCCGTGGGACGCACCTCCAGAACGCCTCAGCCCCCAGCCCCACGGCCTCGCCTGACCCCCAGGCCTCCTCCCAGCAAAGCGGGAGGCTGAGGCCCCCAGGTCCCCGGGATCCAGCCCCGCACTTGGAACCTACGGGCGCCAGGAACGTGAAAGGAATGAGGAGGCCCGTCTTGGCACAGAGGGACCCCGAGCGCCCCGGAGGTGGTGGGAGGGTCTCAGGACTGGGGAACCCCCAGCCCCTGCTGCCCAGGCCCCCAGCAGCAAGCCCCCCAGGGGCGCCCACCTTGTGTCTCAGCTCCTCCTGGTCGTCCATCCTGGCTCCGCCAGCGTCGCTGAGGACGGGGCTCAGCAGGGGAGAGGAGCCCTGCTCGGCTGGGCCCAGTGGGCTCAGGCTCGGTGGGGTCTTCCGGGTGGAGGGAAGCTGAGGACTCTCCACGGAAAGGCCTGGAAGTGAACGGGCGATGGAGCGAGAGATGAAGAAGGGCAGACCCGAGGGACAGCACCTGCCACCAGGCCCTTCCGGGGACGTGCAGGCCTCAGTGTGACATAACGCAACGGTGAGCACAGGTGCCAAGTGAGAGCCCGCTTCCCCAGAGAACCTCCAGGGCAGCTTGGCCCAGGGCTCTGGGTTCCCGGGGAAGATGCGGCCACGAGAGAGCCAACGGGGAGGAGGGTGCACACGTAAGAGGCCAAACTGAAGCTGACTTATCTGGAAAAGAACGTGTATTCTGAGGCCAAACTCATTAACCATTCACTTAAATAACTGGATCACGCTCGTCATACTGTTTTCTACTTCCTTGAATTGTTTGTTAGCAAGGATTTTATTCTGATTTCTAGAATCATACGACAAAAGTAACTCATACTTAATTTTTTCCCCTTCCGAAAATAATGTTTGCTTTTGACCAGACTGAAGCCAAAATTCTGGCCTCGTTCTATTTCATCCAACGTTTTGTGATCAAGAAATTCTCTTTTCTATTTAAAAAAATCCTCAAAGGTTTATTTCTAATGTTTTTCTATGAGAGATTAGTAACTATTAAATGCCACATTTGAAAGTTACTTTAAAGCAGAGTTTTAGAGAAGACGTTTAACTGTTCAAAAGCAATTTAAGATAGAAATTTACCTTGAGTTTATAAATGTATAGCATTTTAACACCCAAACTACCATTATCTCTGAGTATGATTATTAAGTCGGTTTACAAAACGCTAGAAGTAACACAACGGGTTTCAAAACGAGATCCTTTCACACCGTGATTGGGGACCAAATGCAGTTGCCCACGGTGACCAGTTTATAGACTCAAAACTTGGTTTATTCAGCCTAAAGCATGAAGTGTGTAGGAGGCAGGCTGGTGCAGAGAGCTTCCTGCTGGCCGGGCTGCCACACACAAGCCCCTGCAGCCCTCCACCGTGGCCTGAGGGCGGGAGGGAGCCCTTATTTTCACATTGACAAGTTCAGAGCTCTGGGAAGCCGGGACCCCACCCAGGGCTTCTGGGGATGGGCTACCAATGCCGGATAGCAGAGCTCTCCTCTGGGATTCTCACAACCACACAGATTTAAGACACAGAGAAATGTTCACTGACATTAGAAAACCTGGACAACGTAAAAACGTGAAATTATCGGAACCAGTTTTATTAAAATCTGCTTTTATTACACATTTAAAATAAGCTAAGCCACCTTAAAATAGCGTGCCTTGCCTACGTCCCCTCCCCCGACAGGCCTGCACTGTCACTTCTGCGGGGACCAAACCGACCGACCGAGGGCTCTGGGCTGTGCCCGAGGCACGGCTCCTTTGACTGCAGTCCTTTGACTGCAGAAGAGGCTCGTTTCCAGGCTGAGCTGTTTAGGATCACACTCCAAGGTCCGCTGTGTCCTTAAGTAGCCCGGAATTGCGTAATGAGACACCTTTACACAGTGAAAATTCAGAAAAGATGTAGAAGCTACTAATAAGCTGTCTACTTATTCTTCCCAGGCATGTTGCTCAGGGTATGAGAACCAAGACGCTCACCCTCGCTGGTTCTGAGAACAGGTCCACAGGGTGACCCTCGCATCCTCCCGCCCGACAGAAAGCTACTAGTGCACAGTTTACCACAGAGTTCTTGCAAAACCTGACTTTATTTTTACATAGCAGAAGGTGACAGGTGAGGAGGTGGCGTTAGCTCTGAAGCCTCCTGTGACAAGGCTGCAGACAGGCCTAGCCAGGGTGGGCTCGGGGGCTGACAAATGGGCTGACGAACGGGAGACCAAAGCCCAGCAAGTGACCCCCTCGGGACAAACAGCTTGTCTGGAATAAACTGTTTTGGTTCTAGGGAGGTTAAAGGCCATCATTTGATATTATCATTGTAGACAAGGCTGCCCTCACATCTGCAGGTTCCACATTTGAAGACTCAATCAATGAGGACAGAATATATCGGGGGTGGGGGGAAACGTTCCAGAAAGGCCCCAAAAGCAATACTTGAATTTGCCGCTCTGGCAGCTATTTATACAGCATCTTACACTGTATTTACAACTATTCACAGAGCATTTACACTGGATTAGGTGTTGTACCTAATGCAGAGATGATTTAAAGTATCCGGGAGCATGTGGGTGGGTTGTATGCAAATACGACGCCATCTCACATAAGACTTTCCTGTCAGGGGTTCTGCTATCTGTGGGGTCCTGGAACCAATCCCCCGTGAATACCAAGGGACAACTGTACTTATTATTTCACAAAAATTGTCAACTCACAATTTAGTGACTTGATTAAAAAGCACCACAAACAGACATTAAACATTTGTTTTTATTAAATCTGTCAGCCGCATCAAAACATAATACATCATACCTACATCAAATTCTTTCCACACAGACGCTCCTAGATGAAGTGAATAAATCTGCGAGGAGCTGTTTTCAAGCAAGTGGCAGTAAACGAGGCTGCTGGAGTGTGCGGGCCGCTGCCTCTCTGTTGTGATGCCAGTGACGCGCGGGCCCTACGCCCAGAGCGCGCCCGTGGGGCCGTGGCTCTGCCGGCCACTTCCAGGAGCGGCTGGGGCGCGTGAAGGCTGCTCTGGACCATGTGGTGGCGTGACAGGCTCTGACCTTAGAAAGCCCTGTCCACGTGCACAACCTGTATTAAAATACACACCAACAGGCAGATCGCTGAAGCATTTTTAAGATGCTAAATGTCAAGTTTTAGGTGCCACAGAGTATGTGTAGCCTTAACTGACATGGTGAAGAATCTTAAATGTTTGTAAACCCAGACCTCTGCGTCCAGGGTCCTCTACTGTCACACAGCCAGGAGGAGTCCATGTTGCTCTGAGTCACAGGACCCGCTCACACGTGGGTGGTACTCTACTGCCCCACCATGGCACCGAGAACCACCGAATCCTTGCAGACGAGACAGGTTTGGAAACGCTTCCAAAAGGAAATGCTTTGGGATGCGTGGACAGCTCTCCGTTTCTGCCGTCTACCCAGAGTTCACAGGCAGCCTCTGCTCTCAAAGGTGAGAAGTTTGACCGTCTTCAAAAAAACACTGAAAAGGTAAAACTTTCGCTTCAGTCAGTCAGCAGTGAGCCACCCTGGGAGATGATTTTCTTTGTGGCATTCTTTATTTCCAAACATTTCTAAATATCCATCTTATAATTTTTGACATCGTTTTGAGAAGCACAGTACTGTGCTTTGTGTAACCTCCTTATCGTCTGACCAGGTGATGAAAGAGAAACATCACTTTTAGACAGGAAGCTCAGCTACTTTTATTTCATACCTTTAAATTCTCTTCTTCAAAACTCTGTAATAAAATAAACAATTTTGAAACTTTTTGCCTTATAGAGGAGCAAGAGTCAGCTCCAGTTTGGAAAATTCAAAGTCAAGTGTGAAGGTTAACATGATGGAGAGAGTGTAAGATCTAGAAGCTCCCTCTACGGCTGGAACAGTGATCACTAATCCCGTAAGAAAAGGGGAAAGCTGATTTTTCCAAAGAACCCAGGTAAGCGTGACCCTGATGAGTTGCAGGAAACCACATCTGGCTCCACTTCTGAACTAGGATGTCACGAGTCTCTCTTATAGGAAATATGGTTCATAAAAGTAGGAGGTAAAAAAGTGGCTACTCCGAGGGGTCCAAGGTCCAGCTCACCCCTTCTTCCTGCTGTGTGTTCGTCTGTCTCCCAGGGCTGTGACGGCTCAGTCTGGAAGTGGCTGTGGTCACCTGAGACTCAGGGGGTGACGTCTACATGCATGGCGCACCCAGGGGCATTTTCCCGAGTCTTCTCTTCTGTTTCCTTCTAAGCAAACAAGACTCCTTCCTTGTTGAGAGAAACGGGGGTGCCAACCTACAACTCATTCACACTCTGGATCATTTGTCCGGATGACGCCCGCCAGGTGTGGGGTCTCCTCTGCGTGACACGTGTAGGTGGTCCAGGGTGCGCATCCTTTTTCTAATAAATGACACATTTTGTCTAAAGTTTGAGAAGCTGAGACTTAAGGATCTTCTGAACTATTGGAGCGACGGAGGCAAGGGCCCCGAAACAAACTATTCAAGTAAACTAGGAAGTGTGGAGGTGACGTGCGTTAGGAAGGAGGTGCGACCTGAGTGAACATTCTGGAAAGTAAAGGCCACACAACTTTCACCCTCCTAACTGGTCACCCCGTGCATCCACTGGGTTCATCACGGAGGTGTCGCCACCTCATCCCCGCGGGGGTGACGGCAGTGGGGGGCGTCAGTGAGGGACGGGCCGGTGTGATGGGGGAAGAAATGGAGACCCCAGTGATCCACTGTCCTCTGCTCTAAGGGGGGGTCCCCCAGGGAGTTCATGCCAACAGGAGCCTTTCTAGACGCTGCCAGCCGCCTCCCGCCCCCATCACACTGGGCGCCGGGTGCCTCGAGACCCCAGAGGGAGCCTGGCCCCCGCCCCGAGGGGCCTGCGCTGCCCCGAGCACCCCGTCCTCAGCTGGCTTGCTGCAGCCGCTGCGCAGGAGTGGGGCAGCCCCGAGGCCTGAGAGGGGCTGAAGAGGCGGACAGCTCCGTGGACGCAGCAGAAGCTCGCGGCAGCCGAGGGGGTCCAGGGGGAAAGGCCAGTTCAGAATCTGAGCAGCTGCCACACTTCGGGCCAGGGATTGTATCAGGCGGGGTCTAGCTGACTGCGGGGAAAAGGCAATAAAACGGTCTCATCTTCAGAGTTAAGAAGCCAACAGCACGTGTTCTGGGCACTGTAAGCCCAAGGATCGTGCAGTCCAACCGAAAGCTACCAACAGTGTTGCTCTCAGCCGGCACCTTGGAGGCTTGTGCGGGCCCAGAGCCAGCAGACCACCGGCTCTCCTACATCCCCCTCTGCACACTGACCACAGGGGCCACGACAAGCCCGAGTGGGGCCGCTGAGAAAAGCAAGGCGCTTCCCCGACTGGCCTTCCATAGGGGCATCGCCACCCACAGCCGGCATGAGACAGTCTGTGGGTGTCATGGGGCCAACTGCCTATGAAGACAGATTTCGGTGGCGATATGAAAAGATACAGGGCTATTTCAGGGGTTCACCTGACACATGAGATAACCTTCCATGGGTATAAATCAAAACTGTACGCAAGTAGAGGGAAAGGAAGCTAAAAAAGCCATCAAAA
This sequence comes from Hyperoodon ampullatus, assembly GCF_949752795.1. Lineage (NCBI taxonomy): Eukaryota > Metazoa > Chordata > Mammalia > Artiodactyla > Ziphiidae > Hyperoodon > Hyperoodon ampullatus. The sequence goes on from NC_136921.1 coordinate 623,886, forward strand.
CCCATAGCAAATATTCCCTTATTTTATTGAGTAAACAAAGAGTTCTGAATTAGTACATATCTGCAAATTTATAAACGGCAATTTCAACGGGAAATAAACTTTCAAGAACCACAAACCAGCAACGTCAATGTGTCTTTAAAGAATGAATGAGTTCAGATTTACAGGGAAATGCCATCCCCTTTTCTCCTCATTCCCGGGGACATAGATACGTTCACGTAAAAGACAGCATTCAGGGTCACGGCGGGCAGGGCGCCACATGGAGAGACAGTCCCACAGCGGCCCCTGCGCTCCGGCCAGCTGTGACAAGCTCTGTCGCTTCAGGACAGGGGCCGGGGCGCAATCCCACGAGTGAATCCGTGGCCTTGAGAACAGACACTGAAATGCCCAACTTTAAGTGCCTGAGAGAACGTTAACATTTTCATCTACGAAGTAACTGTTCTAAGAATGGATTTCTTTCTGGTGCTCCCTGAACCGGGAGGGAACAGCATACCCTGAAGACGCACAACTGGCATCCCTTGTCACACACACATAGGGTCGTGGCCCGTGTGCGCCACAGGACCGGAAGCACAGCACACCTGGTGCTCAGCCACTCCTCCAGGGTAGCAGGTGAGAAGGTGCCTGCGGTGAAAACCACAACACACACGGCACCGGAGCAATTAAAGGACTTTGCAAAGTGACGATCTTGGGGATGGTGAAAGTTCTCCGTGTTCAACTTTTTTGTGCGGTTTTTATTGCCCATCCCTCCATCATCACTACCATTTTAAAAACGTGTGTTAACTGGAAAAAGGAATCCTACTCTAACCCCGCGCTGAGAGAATTCCTGTGTGATGTGAAAAGGCCCACACAGGACGCGCCGTTACCTGCTTTAGTGCCGTCAACCTGACTAACGTGAGGCTGTGCTGTTGTTAGACTCTGGAAACGGAAAGACGATCACAGACTTGACAGCTAGTAAACATAAACAGTCCACGTAAGCGGAATGCGTCACTCCAGGGGACTCGGCGGGGACGGTGGGCACCACCTCTGGGCTGCGGTGACGGTGCCGGGCCCCCCCGCGGGCTGAGCAAAGCGCATTGCGGCCGCGCGCTCTCAGCGGCTGGCGCCGGCATGAGAAGGGCTGCTCCCAAGCCTGTGGGTCCCACGCCAGTCTGCACGTTCCTCCTGTAATCCTGGTCTACGGGGCCACCCTTCCAAGGTGGGGCCACCGCATAACATGTTTTCCAAAGAAAAGGCAATCACGATGAACAGCCTTCAGCAAACCCAGCAAAGGCCCGCTGCTGGCCTCACTCAGAACCATTCTGGATATTTTAATGCTTCCTGTAAACCAGCTCTTACTAGACAGAACACGACAGTGCCACTGCTTGAGCTACAAGCAGAAAGACCGGACCTGTAGGATCTATCCTTCAGGCTCACTTTCCCGGTTGCTGAAGGGTCCCCTCCGGGAGGGGGCTCCTGCCACTCGAGTGAAGGGGAAGGAGGGCTGTGGGCAGAGTCCGAAGAAGCCACAACTGATATTAAAGAAACGGTTTCGATGTAAAAGGAAAGCTGTAGAATTAAACATATCGTGAGCACTCTGGAAAAGGAAAGTCGTTCAAAATTTCTCCAAATCTGACCAAAGAGCTAACCCTGAATCTGAAAATAACACCTTCACCAGCAGTGTCCACAGAGCGTCTGGGATGCTGGGCTCGTTCTAGAGCTACGCTGCCCATGCGTGGAACAGGGGGTCAGGGGTCGGGGTCAGCCGTCAGCACAGCTGCAGGTCCAGCCTCCAGGGCTGCAGGGCCTGAGGGGCAGACTGACCACAGCCCAGGCCGCTCGGCTTCCCTGCAAGTCACCGGCACAAATGGGAAAGAGGAAGAGGAGACAGATGGGCCATCTCGGCCTTGAGCAGCACGCGGACCGGGTCTGGATCCCGATTTGAGCAAACCAGACGTCGGCCAGCACTTTGTCCACCTTGTGGGGTGACATCTGCGTGGGGCCAGTGAGGAGGCGCCTTATGTTTCAGAGACACATGAGCGCTGAGGAAGGTGGTCAGCGCGTCAGGCCCGCTTTATAGGAGGGGGGCAACACCCGGGGGGACATGGTTGGCGGGGCACAGGACGGCCCCGCCCAACAGGCTTGGGCTTCACTGATACACTTCCTTCCGCTTCTGCATATCCTGAAAACTGTCTAAACAAAAGCTAGAAAATTATCCCCAGAAAAAGAAGTTTCTCTGAAGAAACAAGACAAAACCTTTCACAGGAAGGCCCAGTAAAAGACGTCTGAGAACGGGACCTGTTCAGATCCTTCGACATGGGACGACGACCACCCCCCGTGCCCCCCGCCGCCCCGCATCCTGCAGCCCCGGCTGCTCCGCTGGCTCAGACCTTCTGCCCAGACAGCAGGACAGGCTGCTTTAAAGACAAAAGGACACCCTGTTAGTTCGGAGCGTCGGCGGGCACAGTCAGGAGACAACAACCAACCAAGGACAGAGGCAGCCGTTGTGTCAACTAAGATTCAGGAAAAGCGTTGGATGGACAGCATCTGTATCGGCTCCTTGCCACACACACCCACGGTGCATCTTTTCAGTGACACAAAATGTCCCAGACGTGCCATCCTCACCAGTCACGTCGGTCACGGTCACACAGTCTCTCCACAGACGCCGGCCAGTCAGCACCAGTGCAGACAGACCCATGACCTGGGAGGTGCGGGGGCGGTGGGTGTGAACGTCCCAGGACCGGAGCCACGAGGGACCTGGCGCGGCGGTAAGGCAGCTGCGAGGATGGAAAGTACCGGCCCATTAGGCTGAAGCCCCTGCTGGTACCTGACTGACACCATCAACACCATCGACACCATCTATGGACGGCGACCGAGCCTGCAGGGAAGCCCCGGCATCTCCACGCGGCCGCCGGGAATGGGGTCCACACACACGGCGAGGATGGGACTTTCAGGAAGAAAACTAACCTTTAAACATGGCGCTGCTCCACCAGGTGAGACCGGGAAGGAAGCACAAGACCCAGTCCATGGACTCGGTGACAAATTCAGCCCTCAAGGGGGCCGGCCATGCAGCCTGTGCTGAGCGCTGGCCCCACGTCTGTGGGGTGTGGAGCGCAGTGCCCCCAGGGGCACAGCCACCTTGGCCTGTCCGCACACATGACCTTGCCCATGGCCTCTGGACGGATGCGTGCGGATGGGGTCTATCAGAATCAGCCAGCAGCTGTGTCGGGTGCACACCTGACCGGAGGAGACACTATTGCTACAAAAGGCTAAGCCCCCTGCAGCTTGGGGAGGCCCCGGGTGCCCAGTCCCCACAGGGAACAAGCCCCCGTCGGCCCCAAGGAAACAGCTGGCCGGCTCGAGCTAACGCCATGCCTCTTGGGCCGGTTGGTGTGTCTGGTTCTGCCTTCCCTGCAACCGAGTACGTGGCGTCCCCCAAGGAAGGTGGAAAGGACACAGTCCCGCTTACACCGCAGGTTAAACCAACGCCTCTCCAAGCACGGTCCCTGGATCCTAAGTCATGGACGCAACCAAGCCTCGGGCACTGAGCTGCCCTGGGCAGTCCCAGACCACGGCACAAGGAGGCCGCAGCCCCCGCTGCCCTCCCCAGGATTTGCGTCCTGTGGGGCCTACTCAAGATTTCGTGCAGTCAAAGCAGACAAAACCTCCATCATAATTAATCATGGGCCACACACCTCACCTTAAAAAGCAGCAACAGGCATAAGGCATACATTCCATTAAAGGTCAACATGAATCAGAACTGTGTAACATTCAAAACACATAGCACCACTTCAGCTGAATCAAAGCAAATGCCAGAAGAATAAAGCTGCAAAGGCTAAATGACCAGCCCCAAAGGATGGGCTGGAGATACTCATCCATTTTAAACCTGCTGCACAGCTTTTAACACCGCTCCAAGCTCAAGTTTTAATTTTTTGGCATTCCAAACAGAACAATCAATCAGAGAATTAGAGGGAAAAAAGAATATCTAGCCATGACCACAAATCACTTTCTGTATCGAAAGCCGACAATCTGAGCCCTCACCCCCCGAGCAGGTGAGGGTCACCCAGGAGGGAAGCCGGGAACGGTCAGGACAGGTTTTCATCGACCTGCTCTCCAGGAGTCAAATTCTTTATGTTACTCTGCAGATCGAAAAGGACTCTCTCTCCCCTTGTCTGAGCAAAGGGGTTACCAAAGAAGAGGCTCACATCTAGGGGGGCCTCAGCCTCGGAGCCCCACGAGTCTGTGTCGGAGCCGCTCGGGTCCTCAGCTGTCATGGGCGGACAGCTGAGCTGCTCTAACTGGTCGACGATGTCCGAGAAATGGAAGGCCGAGCTGGCCTCGGAGCGGACCGAGCAGGCGGGGAAGTTGGCCATGGAGCTGGCCTCGGACTGGGCGGCAGAGCCGGGCGTGTGCGCGGACAGGCTGCCGGGCAGCGGCGCATTGCTGAGGGAGCTGGTCTCGGACCGGTGGAGCCGGAGCGAGCTGGCGGCGGACGGGCTGAGCAGGCGCTGCATCAGGCTGGCCTGCGCCTTCACCTCCAGCAGCTCCGAGGTGTTGGCGGGGTGCGCGTCGCCAAGGCTGCCCTCCTCCTCGGACTCAAAGCCGCGCGCCCCACTCCCACAGGCCGGCTCCGGGGAGGACCCCTCCGGGCTGGACGGAGCAGACCCCAGGCGGCCACACAGCAGGGCCTGCGGGCACAGTCTGCCAAAGGGGAAAGGAAAGGCCTCAGAGCCTTCGGCAAAGAAGGAGATGTCTGCCAGGCCGCCATCTCTGAACTCCTCGAACGCCGGCAGCTGGGCGCTTGTCAATGTGAAAACAGGGCCCCCCTGGAGGCTCTGCCGGCCACACGGGGGCCCCCCCCTGGAAGGGGAGGGGCCCACAGTCAAGGCACCCTCACCATGGCCACTGTGACCCGCACGCTCCCTGCTGGCCCCCCCTGCCTCTAGGCCTAGGGCAGCGCGACTCAGCCCCTCAGTACTGCTGGGGCCACAGCTCCACACGCCCCGACCCAACCCAACACCTTGGCAAGGCTGGAATGCAGGCGGCCCGGGGGGCGGGGCCACGGCCACGCCGCTCCTCTCTGCAGCTGGCCACCTGGCGCTGGGAGCCCGGGGCCCCGTCGGGGAGCCGCTGCTGTCCTTGGAACCGAGCAGGCCCACGGGAGCTGGAGGGGAGGCGGGGCCCGAACAGAAGGAGGCACTTGTTGAAGACGGGGACGCGGGAGTCCTCGTGCCCTCGGTGAACAAGACGCTCTGGGGATCAAATCAGGAGAAGAGAAAAAGGAACACGTGAAATGAGCAATTACTGCTGGGAAGTCGCAAAGCTAACTGGGCCCAGATGAGCACAGCCGCACCCACACATTTCTGTCACAGCTTCTACAAAGGAGGGCAGCAGGTCAGACCTTTCCTGTTAGAACTGAAGATCTGTAAATGCAGACAGGATTTCAAACGGACCCAGGATCTAGTTAGGTCCCTTGTAAGTCCACTTTTTTCTCTGCGTTAGGCATGACCTGTCTACAAGAAAGGCCATTTCCACCACTGAAGGCTCTGAGTCTCCCTGGCACCCGGGTCACCCTGAAGTTGCCTGGGGCTGTCTTTGGGCATCATTGTTCCCCTGGGGCTGGGCGGCTGGAGGAGGGGTGAGCTGCCCCACTCGGCTACCCAGGCGCCCTCCCCCGCCCTGCCAGGGGTCACTGGGGGACAAAAGGCATCGGTGCATCCACACACCGCCCGGGCAGCAAGGGCCAGGTCCGCACACGGAGCTCCTCACCGACGCCGTGCACAGGAGCCCCGGGCATCTCGGAGGTGCAGGAGTGGCCCTGCGTATGAGCAGGAAGAGGCTCACAAGGGGGGCGCGGGGTGCTGGGAGGGGCAGTGGCCCCACCGTGCTGCTCGCCACACCGGGCGCCTGCGCTGTGTCCTTGCTCACGGTCCCACACGCAGGAACATGGAGCAGCCCTTCCCACTCACATGTCACCGAGACACAGCTGTGTCACACCAGCACTCACAACATCACAAGGGGGCGGTCAGACCAAAGCAGAAGAAACAGCAGCAGCACAGCGACCACCCCTTCAGAGACAAAGCGGCAGCTCTCGATCCGTAAGATTAATCTCTTTTTGTGTGTCTACCACATGGCTTTTTCCTAATCATCGACCATATTCCATATTCTCTGTGACTTTTAAAAGACAGCATCAGAGAACTGAAAGCTTAAATGTAACTTTTAGACTACTCACAAATTTGAACTTTGTTAAAGAAACAAAAATAAGTTCTTTTAATTTCAGTTGATTTAACAAGGAATTCCAAAATAGAAAACGTACCTAGAAGAGTTAAAGAATGTTGTTATTTAAAAGACCCGATTAAAAAGAAATTTAGGACACACGAGCTTTAATATATGAGGTTCAAGTGTAGCTTCTAGAAATACTATAACAGTATAAATGACAAAACTGTCAACGCAAATCAACTTTGTGCAGCAATTAAAATGTATAAATATGAAACTATACAGCTGCACACAGAAAGTTATGAAATAACAGTACATGAAAAGAGCAAGATTCTCTGTAAAAATATACTTGCATGTGGCAGTCAACACGCAAATGTGAACACAGGGAGAGATAGTGGAGAAGCAGACCTGAAACACAGAGTCACCGACGTCCCGGTCTCACAACACAGAACTGTCACGTCTGGGACACTGTGGCCAAACGTCTCCTGTGAGTGTTTGTGTGCACCTGTGTGTACCTGTTTTAATATAGCTGTGATCATGTCAAACACACAGGCATACACATTTGTTTCCTGCTTTTCACCCTTAAGACAATAGTAAAAGATCCACTCAGTGAACACAGCTTCACCAAGCAAATCACCTCCCTAAGCTGGCATTTAACCTCACTTTGCACTTTTATAGAAGTAGTATTTCTCAGTTGTTTTCCTGACAACAAAAAGCACTGTGTCCACTGCACAAAGAGAAGAAAAAATACAGAGAGAAGCACAAAGAGAAGATAAAAACTGCCTGGATCCAATCGCTCAGAGATCATGTTTGACGCTGTGCATACACTTCTCTTTTTAAATCAAAATGAGGACATGACCCAGGCTGCTTTGCACCCTGCTACTTTCACGTACTGATATTTTCTGGGCGCATCCTGCTCATGCACTATTCTCCCGAAACGAGATTTTTAAAGGTTCGAGTAGCGCCTCATGTGGACACGCCCAGAACTGCCAGTGACTCACCCGGCACAGACGGTGGTCGCTAGGATTTCTCGAATGACAAACAACACTGTCACACATCTCAATGCACAGAGCTTTCTCTTCACTCAGGACTCCTTTCTGCAAACAGGGTCCCAGGATTGGAATTTCCACACAAATGACAAAGCTAATTTTAGGACTCTTGTTACAACATTGCCAGATTATTTCCCCAAAGAGGACAGGTGATTATACCGTGTACGTTTTACGCAGAAGGACTGACCTGCCTTGGCAAGTTGGCATTTAGGGCGCGGAGAGACATCCGGGTCTTGCTGTGCTTTCTGCAAACAGAGAACAGGCTGTGAGCCCCCAGCCCTCCTTGCCTGACCCCTGTTTCTAAAGCAGCACATGCTGTGCCGCGAGAAGGACTCGCATAAAAATGTGGCCAAGCCTCTGTTAACATGCCATGAGGCACCTAACTAGAAATGGCAGGATAAGAGAAAACAAGCATTCAAACAAAAAATACACGTTCAGAAGAGGTGAAATTATCCCCTTCACACTGAAGGAAAAGTTCCACGTGCAAAGAAACAACATGAATTTTCAGATTCAAAGTTTACCATGCTATGTAAAAACATTACATCTAAGCTAAGCGATACAGACTAGAACCAACAAGCATTATCTGTATCTGTACACAATAACTGTAAATAACTGTAAAATACAAACCTATTACCATTAAAATAAATAAAAGAAACAGAACTCAAGTGCCAAAATACACGTTTACATATTTGAAGTGATTTTTATTCAAATACAGGTTAAAGTATTTAAAACGTTAATTTTAAAAGCCCACACTTTTCATCACGAAGATGAGAAAATTTACCTTTCATATGGAATCCTCTTCATCCCACCATCTTTGACATAATCCACTAGTTGCTTCTGAGTTCTTCCACTGTGAAAAAAAATCAGATTTTAAAGAAAAGAATAAACAGTAATTCACAGCATTAATTTTTCACGAAAGCAAAGGAAAAGTAAGACTTGCCCATCCTCTCTCATAAGTTTACACATACATTTAAAAATTATACTTTGCAACAAGCATAACCAGTTTTCTAAACAGTTTTTATGAAGCCTATTTTTCCCACTATTTTATTTGATATGCTTTCCCCAGTTTTACAATAGCTGCAGTCTGTGTGTAGTTCTCTGGAACATTCACACCACCTTCTTCTTGACTGAGGCTGTTCGGGTTCTCAGTCCCACAGACAAGGCCAAGACCCGCCTGGCACTGCTGCCCCACCTGTATCTGAAGGAGGAACCTCTGCTGAAGAGGATGGCTCTAGCTCTGGGCTTCGGCTGATCAGAAAGTCTGAAAAAGGTGTGATACTCTACACACGTCTTCCAGAAGTTCTTACACGCGTCCCTACTCCCCAGCACGAATTCCAGGGTGTCCTGGTAAGGCCCCTGGGAACAAAAGACAAAGGTTCGAGTTACTATATCAAGAATAAAATTTAGGAAGGCAAAAGCCTACTCCAAAGTTAAAGATTAGGACGTTTTCTTCCTCAAAGTTGTATACAAAGACTTCTGGTTCCATTTACATTTAAGAGAAGAAAAACACAAGGTATATATTCATTGTAGAAGCATCAGGAAAATGTGGTCATCTACAATTACACGACTGCTAACATTCTGAAGTTTATCTCTGTAACCTTTTCCCACTTAGGAAACTAAGGCATCTTTCCAGGCTGGCTGACGCATTTATCTATTATCACCCAATCATTCTCCTGGGGGTTTTTCTGGGATGTTTCAGATGCCCAGGACACACAAGGTTTTCAGGCTCACAAACATCACCATGAAGAAACTACTGCATTGTCTCTCATGGCTATTCCTTAGGATAAATTCCTAGAAATGGTATATTGAGCTCAGAAACAATGCACATTTTTGAACCTTATGATATATTATTACCAAATTACTTTCCAGAAAGAGTATAATACTTTGACTCCTATGTTTAATCTTAAAAATCTAAGGCTTAGGGATATAAAACATAACCTTGCCAGGTGCAGAGATAGAGACACAGTCCGGAACTTTGAAATATCATGCTATTCCAAAGAAGAGTTGCTTTGGAATATAAAGCAGTAATTCTCTTCTTTCCCTGTCCTTTCAGAATAACTGCCAGAAACTTTTTTTTTTTTTAACTTACAGAGAAAAAAAAAAGCAGCCTTTTACTTGTATTTTGTACATGTTTTTGGCATTCCTTATACTTCTCTCTCATTCGCAGAAGAAATATCTGAGTAAAAAACAATTAAGCTATCTGTTCATACTTTCTACCAAACACACTTACACGTCGCACATGACCCCGGGGTTTGACAAAAGCTAATCAAGTGCCTTTGAAAAGCTTAGGTGAAGCCTCTCCTCCAGATTGGCCCAGAGCTCTGATCTCCTGGAGTGTGTCTAAGCTGACAGCCTCCTAAGCTTCAACCCCACAGTGGCTCAGCTAACCTACTTTTTATTTCCTAACTTCCTTTGTACAGTAGACATGTAACAACGTGGACATCTTTGAATAGTCTGACGTACTGGATTTTTCCAACTATCAGACTGTACAGACATTTACTTTTTCCCCTTTTTACTAATTTCAGTAAATTTATATTTAATTATTACCTTACTGACTCACAATCTCAAAAGAAAGGAACATTTATTTTCTGAAAATCAAGTCTACTTCAATTAGAGCTATTAAAGGGTCAATTTCTGAATCAAAGACACATGAGAACATTGGAAACGCCCCTCTCTTCATTCTGGACAGAAGCTCCAACACTGATTTGCTGTGGAGCTTCTTCAGATCACAGCTAAACACTCTGTATTTCAGCTTTATTACCCAAAGAAGGACTGGCTGTTAATAGAGCAACAGTTCTCAGCAGCCCTGGGAGTTTGTCGCATGTGCACTCTCTCAGGCCAACCCCACAGCTGAGTCTCCGGGTGGGGCCGCCCCCGGGGATGCCGATATGCCTCCTAGGTGAGAAGTGCTGGGCAGGTCACCCCTAAGCCCATCCCCAGTCCTGAATCCTGTCCTTAAATTCTTATGTGAGTTATGCTGAAACGATATATAAAGTAATTAAAGGGACTTCCCTGGTGGTGCAGTGGTTAAGAATCCTCCTGCCAGTGCAGGGGACACGGGTTCGAGCCCTGGTCTGGGAAGATCCCACGTGCTGCAGAGCAACGAAGCCCGTGCACCACAACTACTGAGCCTGCGCTCTAGAGCCTGCGAGCCACAACTACTGAGCCTGCGTGTCACAACTACTGCAGCCCACGTGCCCTAGAGCCCATGCTCTGCAACAAGAGAAGCCACCTCAATGAGAAGCCCATGCACCGCAACTTAGAGTAGCCCCTGCTCGCCACAACTAGAGAAAGCCCACGTGCAGCAACAAAGACCCAACGCAGCCAAAATTAAATAAATAAATTTTAAAAAGAAGTAATTAAAAACTCACTATTCTAGCAGAGTAAATTCTCTCATAATTTAAAAAGTTCTCAAAATAATACTTACATGGACCTCTGGGTGGAGTTTGATAAGAAACCTTTTCCTCTTGAAGCTGAGCTTTCGGAGCCTGGACCAGTTGAAAGTGTTGATCTTGGTGCTGCTCTGAAATTCAGGAGACAGACGTTCGTTGAGGAACACATCTGTAACCTAGACGCACGCACATGATTTCTCATGAAACAGAGAAGGTTTAAGTCACATCCTTGCCAGAAAGCACAGCAAGCCCCTGATATTTTATGTTCGGAATGACTCTGAATTAAAATGTCAATACTAAACACACTAATCTCTGTTTTAGGAAGAAAACTTTATTTCTTTGATAAAGCTTTATTACAACCTCTTTTTTTCAGTGTTAACAGTGAACATTTCTGAAGCCCCCCTACTGCGAGGACGGCGGCTGGGAGGGGCCTGGTGGTGGTGGGGCGGGGCTGGAGCGGAGCTGGGTTTCTCACTGAAGGAAGAGGGAAGGATGGAGGGATCCCAGGGGTGCCGGATGGGACCCGGACCCAAGGCTGAACCCCCGACTCTCCAGAGTGGGCACACTGGGCAAGGACCTCAGCTTCTAAACAATTTTGTCCACTAAGGAGACCAGGGCCCTTTGCTCTTCCAGGGTGGAGCAGGCAAAGAACAAAGGAACCTGTACCATCTTACTGTGTAAGAAAGTAAACAAGTGCTCAAAAAATGACGGGGAAATGTCAAAAGGACACAGGAGGGACTTCCTTCCCTGGTGGTCCAGTGGTTAGGACTGCACATTCTAATGCAGGGGGTGTGGGTTCGATCTCTGGTTGGGGAGCTAAGATCCCACATGCCTCGCAGCCAAAAGACCAAAGCATAAAACAGAAGCAATATTGTAACAAATTCAATAAGGACTTTAAAAATGGTCTACATAAAAAAAATCTAACAAAAAAGAAAAGGGCACAGGAGCCACCTGAAGGGACCCCCTGATGTGGGCCAATTTAAAGATCAAAACAAATAATGACAACAGATCAAGTATCAGATTATAACCCGAATTATAACTTGAGTGATAGTATGATTATAATACAAACCCATGAGTCCACAGTGACGTAAAGAGGAGAAAACCCTTCTAGGATCATGAAGAATGGAATTTAAAAAGTTGCCTTTTGGCAACCATCAGGGAAGTTTACAGTCTTCAAGTATCTCTCCACAAAATGCTTACGAATTACAAAGGATAAAAAGTCACTTTGCAGCAAAGCAGCCTGTCAAACGCCTTCCAACCAAGTGATGGATACTGGCACCACCGGCAATGGGACAGACAGGCACCGGGGGCCACCTCACGGCTGGACCAGGCACACTCTCGCTTCTGGGATTCACCCCCCCAAGAACCTTAACTAGGGTCTGATCGTCAGCAGGTGCTGGGAGGCCCATGTTACAAAATGACTGGCCTCAAAACTTCCAAAGCATCAAGGTCAGGAGAATCAAGGAGAGAAGGAAGAGAGTTCCAGACTGAAGAGGCCAGAGTGGGATCCTGACTGGGCAGAGCGCTTGACCTTAGAAGGGATCTTCTGAAGCCAACGAGACTGGGGCAACTGGTGGAAGCTGGATGCCGTCTCTGGGGAAGGAGCACCTTCTACTGTTCTCATATCCTTTCTATAACCTTGAAACGTTTCCAAAATTAAAATGTTAAATGTACTGAAACACTTTTCTGGCATTTTCTTTTCTATTCTTTTTGTTTGTTTTTTTGCAGTATGTGGGCCTCTCACTGCTGTGGCCTCTCCCGTTGCAGAGCACAGGCTCCGGACGCGCAGGCTCAGCGGCCATGGTTCACGGGCCCAGCCGCTCCGCAGCACGTGGGATCCTCCCGGACCGGGGCACGAACCCGTGTCCCCTGCATCGGCAGGAGGACTCTCAACCACTGCGCCACCAGGGAAGCCCTTCTTTTCTATTCTTGACTCTCATGACCATTTACTCTTTTCTACAAATTCAAGATGGGGGGTGGCAAGGTGAAGAATGTTTTCCCTTCAGAGATACTAAAACAAACAAACAAACAACAACAAAAAAACCCCACAACAACTTAAGCAATTAAAGAGGAAGGAGGCACTGAAACATGCACGACACGGACAAACTCTGAGACAGGGGAAAGCTGTCAGGCACAAAGGCCATTTACAGGAATGTCCAGAACAAGAAATCAGCAGAGACAGAAAGCAGATTAGTGGTTGTCAGGGGCGGGCAGTGACTGCTACAGTGTACGGGGTGAGGCTGGGATTTAAGCGTTCTGGAGTTAGTGGTGACGGTGACACAATTCTGTGAATATACTAAAAACAACTGAATTATACTATTAAATGGTGAACTTTACATTATGTGTGAATTATATCGTTTTTAAAATTCCTGAGTTAAGAAGTGTCCTCGAGGCCAAGACACAAATGACAGGGTCTAGATGAGACCCAAGTATTCCAGCTCCCAACACCGTCCAGACACGAAGTCACTTCAACTGCTACTCAAAGTAAAATATTCGAGGGTTTTCAACTGCGTTCTCAAAAAAGCAAACAAAACAACCAAAGGATAAAACATCAACAAAAGAAAAGAAAATGCCCACCGCCAGCTCTCGCTTCTAGAGGGTAGGTGCCTAGGGTAAAGGCTTAGGAAAGCAGGTGGGCACAGGAGGGGCAGGGAAGGGCCTGTCCTCCCCAGGAAGACACAGAGAAGAGCAACAGACACACTGTTCCCGGCTGCAAGCTTGCCTTCCCATTTTCCCTTTGGGTCAAAATAAAAAATCACCATATCCCAGGGCTTTAACCGAGTCATAAATCAAAAGTGGAAACAAAGAATCCACGGATGCCCTCACTCTGCCCTGGGCAAGCCTGACCCTCACCGAGCAGTGCAACACTCAGAGCCACTGCTCTCATTTTGGATTTTATCAAAAAACTCCATGGCTCAGCTGTAAATGCCAAATAAGACCTGAAACAGAACCCAGAGACTCAGGGCTCTCCGGGCCACCCTCAGGCCTGCTCCCCCGGACAGAACCGCCTTCCGGACCTGCATCCGCATGTCCACACAGCTCGTTCAAGGCTGCTACTGTACCCTGCTCCGAGATCTCATCTCCTGGACCTCCACACCCACCATGACCTCACGTCCACCCCTCCCCACACTCCCTCCATTTTTGGTAAATTTAAAATTCGGTATTTATATTACTGATCACTTAAGTATTGCTTGCAAGTTGAGCCAACCTGAATTATAACTATACTTTGCTCCTTTGCTTTTTAAAATTAAATAACTAATTTTGGCTGCTTTGGGTCTTTGTTGCTGCACGCGGGCTTTCTCTAGTTGTGGCGAGCAGGGGCTACCCTTCATTGCGGTTGCATGGGCTTCGCATTGCGGTGGCTTCTTTTGTTGTGGAGCACGGGCTCGAGGTGCACGGGCTTCAGCAGTTGTGGCACGTGGGCTCAGTAGTTGTGGCTCGCGGGCTCTAGAGCGCAAGCTCAGTAGTTGCGGTGCACGGGCTTAGCTGCTCCGCGGCATGTGGGATGTTCCCGGACCAGGGCTCGAACCCGTGTCTCCTGCATTGGCAGGTGGATTCTTAACCCCTGCGCCACCAGGGAAGTCTGCTCCTTTGCTTTTGTTTTTCCTTGAGTCACTAACCGCCTCTTTTCATTTGCTTAATTTCTAGGTACCCAGCGCTAATTCAGCCCCAAACCTTCCCCGCAGACCTTTAAAACTCCTCGATATGGTCTAAGCCATGAAGCCATGGCTCAGTTCTTCTCCCTGCCCCTTCACAGGCCACACCTCCCGGCTTGCGGGATCTCAGTTCCCCAACCAGGGACTGGACCCCGGGCCCTGGCAGCAAAAGCACCGAGTCCTAACCACCGGACGCTGGGGAGCTCCCCTGATCAGCCCTTTCTTGGAGGGCGCCCCCGTGCTTATGCTGACGAACGTTCTCCCCATCTGAGCACAGCCCGCCCCTCTGCCTTCTCCAACCTGAGTCACCCTGTTTCCTCAACTCCCATCCGAGTTTCTCTCTCCTCCAGTGTCGGCCTTCAAAAGGCTGTGCAGGAACTGAATTTCTGAAAACCTGCATATCTGAAAACGCTTTCATTTTCTCTTTGCACAGGAGTCACATTGCACAGGGAAAAGAACTCCAGGCTGGAAATGGTCTTCTTTCACGTGTAGAACCTCCCCGTCTCCAGCTTCCAGTCCTGCTGCTACCAGCCCGGCAGCACTCCAACTGCCCCCACCTCTGGCAGCTCATGCTGACGAGTCCTGCTGCCATCACACTGGAAACCTGCAGGCACCTTCAACCTGGAACTTTGTGCCTTGAGTTCTGGAAGCTTTTTCTCATGTAATTTCTTTAACAATGCCTCCACTGCTTTTTGGTTCCTGCCTCTAGAATTCTGGGATGCTGGACCTCCTGGATGGTGTTGGAATTTTCTTTACTTTTCTCTCCCAACTTTCACCTTTTATCGTTTTTTTTTTTTTTTTGTGGTATGCGGGCCTCTCACTGTTGTGGCCTCTCCCGTTGCAGAGCACAGGCTCTGGACGCGCAGGCTCAGCGGCCATGGCTCATGGGCCCAGCCACTCCGCGGCATGTGGGATCTTCCCGGACCGGGGCACGAACCCGTGTCCCCTACATTGGCAGGCAGGTTCCCAACCACTGCGCCACCAGGGAAGCCCACCCTTTATCTTTTATTCTGTTCTGTGGATATTTCCTCAACTGCATCTTCCAAACATTCTCGTTCCGCCAACGTGCGTCACTCTTGTTGTCCGTAACTGCCCTGCTCTCGTTTCAGAGATGCAAGCTTTTCCCTTACTTCTGTGAGGCTTTTTTAGAAAACGTAATTCACACAAATTGAAGGTCTGTGGCAACCCTGCACTGAGCAAGTCTATGGGCGTTGTTTTTCCAATAGCATTTGCTCACTTCATGTCTCTGTGTCACATTTTGGTAACTCTCACAATATTTCCAACTTTTTCATTATTATATGTGTTATGATATCTGTGATCAATGATCTTTGATGTTACTGTTGAAAAAAGATTATGACTGTCTGAAGGCTCAGATGATGGTTAACACTGTTAGCAATTAAAGGATTTTTAAATTAACAAAAAGAAAGAAAACATAACACAGTAACATACTAACAAGGTTCAAATTCTTAAGGTACCAAAACTGAGTCCAGAATGAACAGGCCCCTCTCCCCACTTCTAACAGCCTGCAGGCTATAGTAACCATCCTAGGGGCAGCCAACCCCAGTTTATTTTGTAGGGAATAAATAGAGTGTGTGTGTGTATAAGTTCCCCTCTTTCCCCCATAAGCGGTAGCAAATTCCACACACAGTTTTGAACATCTTCTCCATTTAACAATACATCTCAAAGAATGTTTCACATATCAGGACACCGCGCATGCAACCTTGGGACAGTTGCCCAATTATCCCATAATATGGATGCACCACCATTTATTTAACCAGCCTCCTAATAATTAATTACCAATATTTTACTATTACAAACAAGGCCAGAATAAAAAATCACAAGAGAAAAAGTTTACACTCGTGCTAAAGCTGTGTTCCTGTTCCTCACGAACGTGATGCAGGGTAAAGCGATTTTCCTGTTCTGCCGATCTGACAGATGAACAACAGTATATCCTCTCTGAGGAGCCGTGCTTTCCATTTCTTCCACCCCCGGCACAGCTTCTGTTTCTTCTGAGTCTCTTCTTCCCACAAATTTGGCCCCTGTCCCTCAAATACCGTCTTCCTTTGAAGAAAGGCTTTCCTCAAACTTCTGGCGACCCTTGGTCACTGTCTGTGCTTAACAGCGAGGCTCTGGGTGTGCCTGAGTTAGTGACCATCCTGGTAAACACTGGCCAGGGAGCATCACCAGGGAATGCTAGTCTAAGGGACATCTGACAAGGGACAGAACATCTGTGTCTTAAAGCGCCTCTCCATGGACCGCTTATTAGTTGAAAGAGGAAAACCAGTAACTATGCAGTAGAAGAGCCAGAAAACACAGGGATCAAGGTTCGCATCGCCAGGGAGGCCAGGTGGCATCTCGGGTGTGACCCCCGAGGGGGACACGTGTCACCTGGGCAGTGGTCCAGCTGGGAACACGTCACCTGAATCTAATCACAGGAAAACAGCCGACAAACGCAGACGAGGAACTTTCTATTACAAAGGGGCTGTATTCTTCAACACCATCTTCACAAAAGATAAAGAAAAAAGAATGTTCCAGATTAAAGGTGACTGCAGCGTGACGGCCTGGTTCTAGATGGGGTCCTGTCCTGCAGGGAGACCACTGGCCAGCTGACAGGATTGGGGATGGACCCGTGTGCCAGGTGTTAAGAGCCCACGGCCTCAGCAGTGACTGACTGTGGTCACGACAGGGAATATACTCTGCTCTTGGGAAACACACACCGAGGTTCTCGGGGCAAAGGCCCCGACATGTGCAGCTTACTCCCCAAGGCTTCAGAAAAAACTGTGTGCGTCTGGGCATGCGTCTGTGCGGCAGGGATGAGAACACATGCCAGCGGGAGGTGCAAATGGTGACAGCTGAACCTGGGGGACAGGTGCGTGGGGTCTCTGCGTGCTATTCTCATTCTCACAGCTTTTTGGGACGTTTGAAAGTGTTTCCAGATCAAAGTCTTTACAAAAGGAGGCTCTGAAACGCTGGCTGGCAGCTCCCAGGGCTGCAGCGGGGCCCCCGACGTTAGAACCCTGCTCATGAGGCACCTCATCTCCACCTTCCGAGGGGAGGGAGGCGCCTCGTCCTGGTGGGGCGGGGCGTGCTGTAGCTGTCTGCCCCGGCCCCGCCCGGCCTCCCCGCCCCCCTGGGGATCCCAGGCTCCTCGCTAGGCCGTCAGGGGCTGCTTCCCTATTTCCCAGACTCTGCTGATAGTCCTCGCTTTCTGTGGTTTCCTTTTCCATTCTTTGTTCTTACTGATGTAAAGTTAAAAAAAAAATTCCTTCACTGTCATGCCGGTGGGGATTTTGAGGGAGTGGAGATGAATTCAATCTGCCGCCTTCCATTTCAAGTCTCTAACCTCATGCTTTTACAGTTTCTTCTGGTCATAAACTATTTGTCCTTTTCTGGAGAAATGACAACAGCTTGACTCTGAGGGACGTGATTTCCCCCTCTGTGCCAGGTAGGAACCGCCATCAAAGGGAGCAGGTGTGGGAGACCCTGGACACCACTCAAAAGGCCTGGATTTTAGGTGGAATGTAACAGAACTGACATTCTAAACGCAAAATTAAATTTTTTTCCGATGGGAAATTGAAATTTGCTCGCTAAGTTGAGAAAGAGAAAGGAAAAGCAGAAGAAACAAAGTGTCCTTGATCAGGGAGGCCTGGATCAGACCAGCCGTTTCAGGCGCCGGCAGCGAAGACGGGTCACAGAGGGAAGAGCCGCAAAGCCAGCCGGGCGCCAAGAGCGCCACCGCCAACCCCGGGCATCACGTTCCATCAGAGGCGCCCGACTTCACGGGCCGGGAGCAGGCAGCTCCTGGAGGGGAGGCGGGAGCATCTGGCGAGGCGAGGGCTCCCGAGCTGCAGGCCGGCGCCCTGGCAGCTGTTTCCAGGCACGTCACACCCCACGGCCCGGCACATGGACATTCACCACAAACACAACTCAGTGGCCCTTTATGTAACACTCACCCATCCGAAAGCCGCTACCGCACACATCCCCGGGAACCCGAGCACTGGCCTCGGAGGGTCCCCAGGCTGTTCTGTCTTGTGCTTTAAACGGTGACTGGGACCCGCGGCGGAGACCCCACAGGGCAGCAGCCTCCCCGCGGGGGTGGACGCCGCCCCACAGGGCAGCCAGAGCCCGGGCTTGAGGTTCCACGGGGGCGACCTTCTGTCAACGTTAGAAGGACAGTGGGACGTGACTGAGTGCCCTGGGGGCCGTGGTCCCCGTGACAGTGAGTCCAGGACAAGAAGACAACTTCTCTAACGGGTGAGAGGTCGGATCAGAGGGTCCGCAAAGCTCTTCCTCCAAGTCTAAGACGGATTCAGCAACAGAGACTTCCCAGCAAACGTAAAACAATCCCATGAAGCCACAGCATAGCCGCCCTCCTACCTGGAAGACGAGGACGCCCATGTGGGAAACGGCCAGGTTGATCTTGGCCCCCTCCCTGTCAGAGGCCGTGTGAAACCTGATGCCGTACATTTCCAGCTTCCGGGCAATTTCCAGCACCTGGAAATCCGACTCGGCAGGCGTCTGGCCCCTGTAATAAAAGACAGCATGATCACAGCACTCCTGAAAGAGCTGAAACACAGGACAGAAGCGACCAGGAAAAGAGACCACAGAAACAAACCAACAAAGGAGGCTCTGTTCTTCAGAGGGTCGGTCACTCACTGTATGTTTATATACGCACATCAAACAAAACACTGCACACAGGCCACGGAAACTGTCTGCTTGCTTCTATTCTGTAATCCATTTCCTAGTGGGTCGAATGTTTTCTTTGCACTCATTAGATGTTCAGCCTTATAATTTTATCTTAATACAAAGTAACGTGCAAACATTACGCGCAGAGACAAATAGTAAATAAAGGAAATACCACAGATAACTCTAGTATCTCATTAAACCCATTTCAAAACTTTAAAAAACTATTTTCAAAAAGTACAATTCTAGGGCTTCCCTGGTGGCGCAGTGGTTGAGAGTCCGCCTGCCGATGCAGGGGACACGGGTTCGTGCCCTGATCCGGGAGGATCCCACATGCCACGGAGTGGGTGGGCCCGTGAGCCATGGCCGCTGAGCCTGCACGTCCGGAGCCTGTGCTCCACAACGGGAGAGGCCACAGCAGTGAGAGGCCCACGTACTGCAAAAAAAAAAAAAGAAAAAAAGAAAAAAAAATTATCAAAATGAATAAAAATATAATCACCAAAAAATTGGTTTTATTGACGCCTCGCACGCAGCCCACATGGCGCCGAGCAGCTCCAAGGCATGATGCTCAGGTAAGTCCCAAACACTCCATGTGGGATTTTCCATTAACAACTCTTTTTTCTTCTTACTTCTGAATGCCTGAGTTTTTGGATCTTTAAGGAATAACACACTGTTTGCGTTATGCCATTCTTGTGATTTCCATTCTTTGACTAAAATGTCTGTTCTCTGAAGTTGATATAGACATCTATTAACTTGCATTTTAATAAATCATCTTCAACAAGATGATGATTCCATTGTATATCCACCACATCTTCTTTACCCATTCATTTATTGATGGGCACTGCTTCTGCATCTAGGCTATTGTAAATTATGCTGCTATGAACACGGGGGTGCATATATCTTTTCGAGTTAGTGTTTCTCTTTTCTTTGGGAAAATACCCAGGAGTGGAATTGCTGGATCATATGGTAGCTTTATTTTTAATTTTTATTTATTTATTGAAAAAATTTTTTTAATTGGAGTTGATTTACAATGTTGTGTTAGTTTCAGGTGTACAGCAAAGTGAATCTAATATATCCACTCTTTTTTCGATTCTTTTCCCATATAGGCCATTACAGAGTATTGCATCTATTTTTAATTTGGGGGGAACCTCCATACTTTTTTCCATAGTGGCTGCAGCAATTTTCATTCCCACCAACAGTGCACGAGGGTTCCCTTTTCTCCACATCCTTGCCAACACTTATTTCTTGTCTTTTTTTTTTAAATATTTATTTATTTATTTACTTATTATTTATTTATTTTGGCTGCTCTGGGTCTTAGTTGCAGCAACGCAGGATCTTTGCTGCAGCATGCGGGCTCTTAGTTGTGGCATGTGGATCTAGTTCCCCGACCAGGGATTGAACCTGGGCCCCCTGCATTGGGAGCACAGACCTCTGGACCACTAGGGAAGTCCCCTCTTGTCTTTGTTTTCTATTGAAGTACAGTTGATGTACAATGTTATATAAGCTATAGGTGTGCAATATAATGATTCACAATTTTTAAAGGTTATATACTCCATTTATAGTTATTATAAAATATTGGCTATATTCCCTATGTGTATAGTACATCCTTGTAGCTTACCTACTTAGTAGTCTGTACCTCTTAATCCCCTACCCCTATCTCACCCCTCCCGGCTTCCCTCTCCCCATGAGTAACCAGTAGTTTGTTCTCTATATCTGAGCTTGTTTCTTTTTTGTTATGTTCACTAGTTTGCTGTATTTTTAGATTCCACACATAAGTGAAATCATACAGTATTTCTCATTCTCTGTCTGACTTATTTCACTTAGCACAATGCCCTCCATCCAGGTCCATAGAGGCTGCTGCAAATGGCAAAGTTTCCGTCTTTTTTATGGCTGAGTAGTGTTCTATTGTACAATACATGCCACGTCTTCTTTACCCATTCGTCTGCTGACTTATTGCTTGTCTTTTTGATGACAGCCATGCTGACAGGTGTGAGGTAGTGTCTCATGGTGGTTTTGATGTGCACTTCCCTGATGATTAGTGAGTTTGAGCATGTTTTCATGTGTCTGTTGGCCATCTGTCTGTCTTCTTTAGAAACATGTCTCTTCAGGTCCTATGCCCAGTTTTTAATCAAGTTGTTTGCCTTTTTCATGTTGAGTTGTATGAGTTCTTTGTATATTTTTGCAGACATATAATTTGCAAATATCTTCTATTCAGTAGGAGGTCATTTGTTGTGTGGATGGTCTCCTTTGCTGTGCAAAAGTTTTTGGTTTTATTAGGTCCCATTTGTTTATTTTTGCTTTTGTTTCTCTTGCCTAAGGAGACAGATCCAAACAAAAATATAGTTGACCCTGAACAACTCGGGGGTTAGGGGCACCGACCCTCTGCACATAAGTTACAGCCAGCCCTCTGTATCCGAGGTTCTACATCTGAGAATTCAACCCGCCTAAGACCATGTAGTATGTAGCATCTACTACGGAAAACAGTCCGTGTATAAGGGGACTCACCCAGTTCACGCGTATGTTGTTCAACGGTCAACTGTATTGCTAAGACCCACGTCAAAGAATATACTGCCTGTTTTCTTCTAGGATTTTTATGGTTTCAGGTCTTACATGTAAGTCATCTTTTAAAAATATTTATTTATTATATTAGTTATTTGGTTGCACTGGGTCTTAGTTGTGGCAGCCAGGCCCCTTAGTTGCAGCTCGCGAACTCTTAGTTGTGGCACGCATGTGGGATCTAGTTCCCTGACCAGGGATCGAACCTGGGCCCCCTGCATTGGGAGCGTGGAATCTTACCCACTGTGCCACAAGGGAAGTCCCCTTACGTGTAAGTCTTTAATCCATTTTCAGTTTATTTTTTGTATATGGTGTGAAAAAGGGATCCAGTTTGATTCTTTTGTGTGTGGCTGTCCAGTTTCCCAACGCTGTTTATTCAAGAGGTTGTCTTTTCCACTGTATAGTCTTGCCTCTTATCACACACCCACAAGTGTGTGGGTTCACTTCGGGGCTCTCTGTCCTGTTCCACTGATCTGTGTGTCTGTTTTTATGCCACTTCCTTCCCGTTTTGATGGCTGTAGCTGTGTAGTTGTTTGAAATCAGGGAGTGATACCTCCAGCTTTGTTCTTCTTTCTCAAGATTATTTTGGTTATTTGGGGTCTTTCGTGTTTCCATACAAACTTTAGAGGTATCTGCAACACTTACAAACACGTGCACATGTGCATACGAACACACGACGAGCAGACGCGGAGCCACCTCTCAGGTCTGGTGCTTTACATCCCTCAAGGCAGGTTCTTGGTGTAACTGAGCATAGACTGGTCACCGTCCCACCGGCCTCCCCATGCATGGAGGCGGTCATGTCATGAACCCCCACCCACCGGGCCTGGCGGTGAGCCTCTCCCACAGGGCTGTGGACCCCATCCTGAAGCACTCTTCCCTGGGGTCCGCGGCCCCAGGCTGTCTTCCTTCCTCTGGCTGCTCGCCGCCCTGTCCTGACGGCCTCCTTCTCACGGCCTCTGGGGCCTCTCCCCACCAGCATCCTCCAGGGGCACGTCCTGGCCCCGTTCTGCCTCACCCCTTCCCCACCCCATCTCACCCTGCACAGTGCGCTTTGGTTCCACCCCTGCCCCGGGCGCTGCTGCCCAGGTGGGACGCTTCACACCGCGGCCACCCCACCCTCCACGGGCACCTGGCTCCGGCCCTGTGTGTCCTGGCAGGAAGGGGACCCTACCCCCAACTCTAGGAGCAAATCCCACACAGGTGACCGTCCCCTTTGGGACAGACATGGGACTCACTCAGGCTGGCACGGGGAGGGGGCCCTCTGCTCGGCTGGTCCTCGGGGTCTGGGTGTGACACGGGGCGCGGTGCATTCCCCCGCCACCAGCCAGAACCAAGGCAGCCTCAAAAGAGGCCATGACGAGGGGCTCTAGGAAGCTGGGCAGAGCCCTAAGGGCCAGGTGTGCGCTGAGGCCGCGGCTGGGAAAGGGTGGCCCTGTGTGCACAGCTTGGATGCCCGGCGATGCCCCAAACCACCACACCCAAGACGGAGCTCAGGCCTTGGCTCCGTTTCACCACGTGACGAAGGGGGGCCCACAGCCCAGGGCACGCGTGGCACCGCGGGTTCACGTGCAGCCTCCCGCCAGCAGCTGGGGCCGTTACTGGCTCCTAGAACCTCGGGTGCCGTGCCCCCCACCCCCAGGCTGTTGCCTCCACCGGCACCCTCACGGTCCTGCACCTCATCCTCCCTGCAGAGCAGGCTCTGTCTGGCCCTCCAGCCCACGTGCCACAAGTGACACATCTGTACAGACAGTGCCACCCCGAGCCAGGCACACAAAGGCCCGCTGGTAGCTCCGAGCGGTAAAGGCATAGAAAAGCGCACGGCCTCACAGGGAAGAGCATCCTCGAGGGTTGGAGCCTGGGTCTGCGTTGCCCAACCCCCGCCCTGCACGCGACGTCGTGCGCTTACCTCTCAACAGGCTCCCCCACAAGGGGGGACCAATCCTCCGGGACCCCTCCCCATCGAGCTCTCCCTTTGGTGAACTCAAGCTCACAACCCCTGGGCCCGGGGCCACCAGCCCTTCTCATGGCCTCCCCATCTCTCTTCCCCTCCTCCTCTGGGTCGCCCTCACCTCGTCCCAGCGTCAAGCCTTAGGGAAGCCAGGCAGCAGGGCTGCAGTAGGAACCATCCCGCCCCCGACACCTGAGGACTGGGCGCGGCCAGTGCGGGACCCCGTCCACCGCCCCCCACTTAAGGAGGGACGTCAGCACTGCCCGGGGCCCGGGCACCCTCCCAGCCTGTCCCGAAGCGGCCTGTGGACGGAGTCCCGCCCGGCCAGCCAACTGCCCCGACGTCTGGCGGCGCTGACTCACGCATGCCCCCGATGGAGTTCCAGGATCCGCTCCAGGGCCCGCTCCTGGCCCGGCAGGTACTCGTGGGCCCGCAGGTGCTCCCGGTCCAGCGCCTCTTCATAATCTCCTATTTCCGCTGAGACGAGAAAGTAACAAGCGGTCTTTCTCACGTTTACATGAAGAAAAATACAAGCGTTTGTGCATGCAAGTGCGTAAATTAAAAGCAGAAGAAAATGATCCTAAATCTGTAGCAAAAAAATATATCCCTTAAATAAACAAAATTTTGTATTTTATTTTCCCAAATATTTTATGCCGTTAAAGGCAAACATAAAGGCAGGCGAAGAGAATTTTTTCTGAGTCTTGAAGAGGAAAGACGCTGGTGAGAGGCTCCAGGGAGGGAAACTCTGAGCTTTACCCTGTTTGCTACGTTTTAAACGTTTTCTCTGTAAGTTGTCTCAAGACTACTGTGACCAGGATAAGGTCCTTTATTTTGTTTCAAGATAATGTATTTTAAATTGTTTCTCCCTTCAGGCCCTCTCAAATTCTTGAGGAACAATGCATGTTGCTTTCTAATTTCATGTATTTTAAGGCCACACATATTTTCAAAATAGTAGTTAAAGCCCAATAACTTTAAGCAACATACTTTGTTTTGAGACAGTCTCAAATCACAGAAAAGCTGCATGCACAGGATCACACCTTGGTGTGTGTTTTCTACAAAACAGGACATTCTCATGCATAACCCCGGCACCACCACCCAGGTAAGGACAAGACCACCGTCTGCTGCTGCATCCGAGCCTCAGAACCCGTTCACGTTTCAGCAGCCACCTAACTTTAAAGCAAAAGACCCGGTCAGAATCCTACACGGAATCTGGTTGTCGTGGCTCTTTACCATCCTTCAATCTAAGCAGCACACTTCCAAGGTGGAACTTACAGGCAGACGAGTTATTCTAAGATAACTCAGCTGCGCACAGAGCCCTCAGCAAGAGGCACTACCGAAGGCCGTCTGCACTGAAAAGCCACCTGCCGCCTGAGAGGACCTCAGGACAAATCACAGATAACTAAGCCACTTCGACACTTGTGCTTATGGGCGTGAACGGGTCCCATTGTGCAGGACGGCAAACCTCTGGTAAAATCTGCTATTTGGAGAAGGTGTGTCAAGGGAAGGACCAAGTAAACTGCACATTAACCCATTAACTTAGAAGTCCCTAAAATTCTGGAATCTCTCTATATCATACTTCCTGAGTTCAAATTTCAGAAGTATTCGTTCTATGCCAGGAAGATGTGGTCCAGCCTCTAGTCCAGAAGCCAGGCAGGGATTTCCTTCTGTGGCGCTCAAACCACCTCCCGCTCTAAGATCCTGAAGGGCTTCCTTTGTCCTTCGGGGACTGACGCCTGACTTGTCACGGGGGCTGTGACGCTCTCCCCAGAGTCAGGGTGCTGCCCAGCCCCCCCACTGGAGGTCTGAGGGCCACGTGAGACCGCGGAGAGGACGCGTGGCCCGTCTCCCCTCCCAGGTGGGAAGTTAACCCTCAGCTCCTCAGAAAAACCTGCAAACTGAACCGCCCGTCCTTTGCTGGTGCCCAGCCTGGGGCAGGTGAGTCAGCCACAGGCGCAGCCATCCCGTGTGAGTGCGGGGCCAGCGGGACACTCACCCTGTAGGAGGTGGGACGCCAGGAGGGCAGCCGTGGTGTCTGTGCAGGTCAGACGCTCCTCCAGAAGGTCTCTCTTAAGTTGCAGGGCAAACAAGTATCTAGGAGGGAGTTCCAAGCATAGAGATCAGCTCCAAAGCTTCTGAACACACTTCCCACGTCTGTCTCAGGAGGACACACAGCCCCAGGTCACACCAGAGCAGACAGCGAGCAAGGGCGGTCACAGGAGGCCCAGCACCACAGAGCTCACAAATTCATGCCACTTCTGTTACACACACAAAACTGCACTCGCGATTTTGTGTGAAGTAACAGAAATAGCCAATGAAGACAAAGCTTCAAGTGTGGCTATGAAGCTTTAAGGAAAATTGATAATGTCTGGTTTTGGCTAGAATCTGAGAAACAGGTAGTCTTGAATTAACTGGTGAGAATGTAACAGAGAGGGTGATTGAAACTATTTGTGTATTCATTCATCCCATGAGCAAATAATCCCCGAGCACATATATGCTCCAGATGCTGTTCTGGGAGCTGGAAATACGATGGGGAGCAAGACAGACTCCCCGCCCTTGTTGGGGGTCCCACCCCAGTGTGAGCCGTCAGCGTTTACTGTGCTCTCTTAAACTTGAAATGTACACACCCTTGGCCTTAAGCAATACCAACCTTATGAATTTTCTACAGAAACACTTCCAGAGTTCACAAAGATATGTGGACAAGGATGTTTATTTGCAGCATTATAGCAGAGAAAAACTAGAAACAATCTAAATTTGCACTAACATGAGACTGGCTAAATAAATTAGGTTACAGCCATACATACTAATACGGAAAGACATCCATGGTGTGCCATGGATATGTGGGGGAAGAAGAAACTCAACCTGCAGTTCTCTATGTAGAGTTTGATACTGTTTTGTAAAATAATGACTTAAAGCCCCACGTCCACTGGCATACTGCTGTGAATTCATCTGGAAGACTCACGTCCAAGTGTTAATACTTCTGGGAAGGGTGGGTGGGCAGGGAGTGAAGAGGAACGCTGACTTTTTACTCTACATAACTTTAAAGTTTTTTCTTCTTTTACCACAAACATGCAGTTTTTTTATAAATAAAAAAATGACCTTCTGCATAAACCCGGCTCGGACCCAGGACACGGAATTAGGTTAACACTTCCTGTTACTCACCATTGTCTAGGAATATATATTTAAAAGTGATTCTCTCAAAAGGGACTTCCTGGTAAATGTGAGGTGTTTAATACACAATTAAGACAAGCTCTGTGCTGACTCATAAGGCGCCTCCTGCCGTCCTGGGGTTCAGCTTCTCACCCGTAAAGATGAGAGACTAGAGCCTCGTGGTCTCTACGTGTCCTCGCAGCTGAGTCTATGACTTTGTGATACAGAAGCGGTTGGAAAGACCTTCTAAGCAAAGGTTCTAAGACGCTGAGGACCCAAGTATGAATCCACGTTTGGTCAGGAAGCTATTCTGTTACTACTGCATCATCATCATAGCCCTCTCTTATCTGACTTCTGACTCCGGGTTTTGAGTTGATTTTTAGGTTTTTGCTTTATTCCTCATGATAAAATCAGTACATAAAACACAAGGAAAAAAACCACTTCCATCATCTTATTGCCCAGATGAAACAACTGCAAACATTTTCTTTCAAAGAATCAATCGTGAATTTAAAAGAGTAGCACAAAAGAAATCACCTAAAGTATTTCTGCTCCATATATTCATAAGGACACTCCCAAGTAAGTGCATTTTGTTGATTAAAAAAGTAAAGGAATGGGTGAAATTCCTACCGACTTCATGCACAAGCATAGATCTATGCTTGTTTGGAGAATATCTGTTCACCAGTACCCTCAAACGCCATTTTTAATTCTCAAATTTGTGCCACAACCTTTCTTCCAAACCCTATTTGCATTTGTGTCTGTGCAAGAGTGAAAATGCAAAACTATGACACCTTGGTTACAGCTTTGACACAGACACTAGGCTCATTCTTTGAATAAACAACCCTGACCAGGTGCTTAAGTAAAGCACAGGTGCCGTCAGGGACACAGGTGAAGGAGGACCCTGCCCACGGCAGCTCTGGGTCAGTCAAGCTCTTTACCGTGTATATTCTTCTTGCAACTGACCCGGATCAGGTGGGAAAAATTTCACTGCTAGGCGAAGCACTGTATTCTTTGGCCCTATAAAAAGAAAAATTTTTAAGTCCACAAATAAGGTCACACTCTGTATTTGCCATCTTTCTGCATATTCTGATGTGACTGAGCTAGTGCTTTCAAATGGACTGTTAAAGCAAATCTTTTCAAGTAAGAGGATGTTAAGAAATTTCCTCTGCATGAAATTGTTAGTCCTAAGTACCAGTCACATATAGCAAAGAAAAAACTGAAAACTTTTGCTTTAAGTAGCGATTACTAAAAGAAACCCTAAAAACAAGCAGGAAACTGCACATTAAAATCTTAAAATGTATTCTTCTTTATATTTTAGGAGTAAAAAAGTGATTAAAAAATTAGGGTGTTTATACTATTAGTCATAGTAATAATTTAAAAAGCCTGGGAGTTCCCTGGTGGCCTAATGGTTAGGACTCCGGGCTTTCACTGCCAGGGCCTGGGTATGATCCCTGGTCGGGGAAATGAGATCCTGTAAGCCATGCGGCAAGGCCAAAAAAAAATTAATAATAATAAAAGGGCCATTATTTTTGAAATCCTTATATACTTTAGTGAAAGAAAAATGTTATCATTCACTATACTGAACTAGAACAACCTGATTACTGTAAAGAAAAAGTGTAGGATATTAGCTTATCTGAGTATTTTAGCTTTACTGAAATTTTATAACACCACAGCCATGTGATTTCCACCACAAGAAAAGAGGAACTGTTTTGCTAAAGTGCTACGGCAACCGAAATGGCCTTCGCTTATCAGTGAACAAAAGTTCCTTCCATACAACCTCTTCTCCTCAATTTAGTCCTAAAAAACTTACAGGTGAATTCAGATGACTAGGGATTTCACCCCGTATGTCTTTTCATAACTTAGAAACTGCACACTTATTTTTGCGTATTGGCCAAAAATGAAGGCAATATCGAGCAGCATATCCTATTTCTTCCAAATTTGAGGTAAGTAACTGAGAACTATCTGAGTTAAACGATGCCCCACCCTCCACGTCTTACAGTTTAAAGCTAAACAGCAAAGTGATCACCAAGTTCACCTGCTGCTGGTGTCACTCTGCTGCTGCCCAGAGTGGTGACGACCATGATCGTCTGAACGTGCCTTGAATTTGAACAGTCAAGGACAAAGCATCTTAAATGAGCAGAGTTTTAAAGAGTTAAGAAAAGGACTTACTTCGTACTTGTCTAACGATGGGTTTCATAGGTTCAAGCCAGATCTAAAGAGGATTTAAGAAAAGATATCAAATCCATTAAATTATTTCTCTATTTAATAAGAATGTTACAAAACACAAATATTTATAATTAAGGGAGATATTTAAGGCAGGAGTATTTTGGCCCTGCTGCTCATAGACACACGTCGAATCCTGATCTAACAGAGTACAGCAGGGCCCGCTGTGGGAGGAGGAGAAGGACAGGATGCGGCTAACCACCCCAAGTCACAGAGGCTGCTGTCGTCGTGCACAGGATGGGCACCCGGAACTCTGTGTGTGCGTGCTGGGGCTGGTATCTGTTAAGACCAAACAAATATCGGGCACCCGCTGCCTCTGTAAACAGCGAGCTGATGAGTGGGTTACTGTGTGACAGGGGTAGGAGGGGCTCTACGATGCCGACCTGCCGTTTGAACTAATGGGCTCATTTGGTCTCTTTAAACCAGTTCCACCTGTACATATTAAAGCTCCACACTTTTATGGTTCACCTATTAAGTAAAATGAGGCATAACCAGTTTAGTAAAGCAGTTTGCTCAAAATCCACTCTTGAAATGATTATCACACACGATATACTCTAGCTGCTTTTAGAACTTATGAAGAAAGGATTTCCTTGGCACATGTGCTAGTAGATTGAAAAAAATTAGGGGGGATGCCAATTCAGGCTTAGGTAGAAGGCAAATATATTCCCTACAGCTGTAAATAAAATGCTTTGATAATAACAATGTGCCCTGCTTGTATCATTCCAGGAGGTCCTCAGAGGTCTCTGGCCCGGATGCAGCATCACAAGCACCTGCAGCCCACCTACAGCCTATCTCCAAAAGCAGATGAGAAGCACATACCCAGCAGGACTGGACGTTTTGAAACTCCAAGCCGAAGTAGTCACATTCGATCAGATTCAAGCGCTTCCACACCTGGGTCAGTAACACCTGGCCATCGCATTTAGGCTGTGGTGAGACAGACGAGAAGAAACACGAGGAAGGTTACACAACTTCAGACAACAAAGATTTACGAACACTGCGGCATAAGGTCCCTTCCCACACGCACAACTTTATTATATTTAACTTCTTGGTTTGCTTTCCCTTCTGAGGAGGCTCGCAAACTGTCACCGAGCGAACAGATGAACCTGAGGCTCTGTGCTCAGAAACTGACGCATCAATAAAGCTAAAAACTCCTCAATTTTACATTCTCAGAGTGTGTGGAGTCACATTTCTTTGTAACTTTAAGGTTGTAGGAACCATTTTTAGCCTCAGTAAACATTTTATCAAACAATTCTGATATTTACTAAAAAGGTGAGTCTCATAGTCCATGTTTGCATGAGATCCCATGGATAACGTAGTGTCTGGCAGCCTTTCCCATAGGGAGAAGAACATGAACCAGGCAACAAACCAGGTGGGGAGTCGGCCCTCCACTCTGTTCACAAAGATAAATTCCAGTGGACTAAAGGCAGAGGAGAATGTTTGCATAATCTCGGGCTGAGTACAGTCTCCTAAGCGGAGCACAAAGGAAAGACTGATAGATCCGATTAAGTAGAAATGAAAAATTTCTGAATAGAAAGACACTGAACAAAGTTACAAACTAGAATCATGCTGAAAAAATTATAACTTATGTCTCATGCTGCTCTTATGAAGAATTATAACTTATGTCTCATGCTGCTCTTATGAAGAAATACAAATGGCTTTAGGAATACAAAAAGGTACTCAAGGGACTTCCCTGGTGGTCCAGTGGGTAAGACTCCATGCTCCCAATGCAGAGGGCCCCGGGTTTGACTCCTGGTTGGGGAACTACATCCCGCATGCATGCCGCAACTAAGAGCTCACAGGCCACAATTAAGAGTCTGCATACTGGGGCTTCCCTCGTGGCGCAGTGGTTGAGAGTCCGCCTGCCGATGCGGAGGATGCGGGTTCGTGCCCCGGTCCGGGAGGATCCCAAGTGCCGTGGAGCGGCTGGGCCTGTGAGCCGTGGCCGCTGAGCCTGCGCGTCCGGAGCCTGTGCTCCGCAGCGGGAGAGGCCACAACAGTGAGAGGCCCGCGTACCGCAAAAAAAAAAAAAAAAAAAAGTTTTCCAAGTCAATTACTAGCCTATGTTCAGGTAACAAAAAGAATTTTGTATTCTCCGTGTGTCCTGAAATACATAATTAATTCCCACAAAACCCATCAGAAACAGGTGTCTTCACAAACCATGAAGGCACAGACATTTCCAAAGTTATTTAAATTAATACAAGGTGACACAGATGGTGGGGCGGGGGGGGAGGGAATTCCTTAAATCTGTTTTATGGAAAAGAACCCCCAAACTCCAAACAAATCCACATATACACACACATCCCCTCAAGAGAAAGATTCCTACTTATGGATATCAATGAAAATATCCCAAGTAAAATATCAGCAAACATAATCTGGCAAAAACAGAAAGAGTGACACATCATAACCAAGTAAAATTATTCAAAAGAGAGAGGATAATTCAATATACTATTAGGACATTTAACATTACATCTTTTCAACAGACCTGCAGAAAAATATCCTATGGTTGCCAAAAAATATCCTATGGTTATTCCCAGAATCTGAGATTCTGAGAAGGCATCTGATAAAATTCAATTCTTAATAAAACAGGAAGAGAGGCATGATTCCCTAACATCTAACAAGACGGGGTGGCTGCCCCCAACCGCACATTCCATCACTAACTCTAAATGCCAGCACCAAAACAGGAAGAAACGGGAGGCAAAAAAAATTGGAAAAGAGGAAGCAAGGTGTCATTACTTGCAGGTATGATACTTCACTTTGAAAATCCAAGAACATCAACTAGAAAACTATTATAAAAAAGATGAAATTCAGTTAGGTGATGGGGGAAAATTATGATACGGATATCACCAGGCCTTTCAGGATAGAGAGGAAGAAACAACCACATTTGTAACAGCAATGAAAAAACTGAAATATCTTGGAATAAACTTACAATAAAAGAAAGCCTTACGGGGAAAATTTTAAAAACACTGTCAGGAGACTGAACAAGGGGCAGAAGTGGATGGCGCCACCTTCTTGGAGAGAAACACCCGCGGAGACGTCAAGCTTCCTTCCGTTAATCCACAGACTCCATGCAGCCCTAGTAAAAGTACCAAGAGGATTCTTTAAGGAACCTGAGAGGCTGATTCTACAGTTGATGTATTTTTTAAAATGCAAGAATGGTCAGGAAAATTCTGAAAAAGAAAATTAAGAGAGGATGAGCCTTAGCAGATAGTCAAACTGTTGAAAAACTATAGTAATTAAAACATTTGGTACTGGTGCATGTCCACACAGACAAATCAATGAAACAGAGTAGGAGGTGAAGAAATATACCCAAATACATAAAATAGTGGAGTGTCTGGCAACAGTGACATTTCAAATCAATCAGTGAGAGGAAAACAGATTATTCAATAAATATTATTAGGTATCCATCTGGAAAAAACTAGGCTGTACCCTTATCTGGCATAAAAATTTCAAGATGAATAAAATATCTAAACACAAAAACATCTACCCATCAAAGTACTGCAGTGAGATAAATCTGTTTTGTACTCCACATGGGGAGAGGCTGTTTTCAGTTCACTCCAGCAGCTAAAAGCCATCACAGGAGGCTTGAGAGACTGAACACAAAAATAAAAACCTCTGCACAGAAAGAAACACTGTAAAGTCAAAAGACTTCTTCAAAGACAAACAGGGGAAAAACTTTGATAGCTCATATCACAGACAAAGGGTTAATTTCTTTAAAACATGCCAAACTGCAACTGAATAGAAAAATGGGCAAAAGGACAGGCTGTTCACAAAAACAGAAACCTAAATGACATTTAAACACATAGAGCTATGCAAATCAAAACTACACTGAGATCCCATTTTTCGTCTATCAGCTGGGCAGAACTCAGAGCGTCTGAAAGCGCCATGTCAGGGAGCCGAGCAAACAGGCACCCCCTGTGGGACCATGCGAGCAAACGGGGGCCACCTCTGTGGAGCTCACGATGGAGCTACCTACCAAACTTTAAATGTCCACACCATGCTTTTAAAAACCCCACTGCTAGACAGTATTTCAGGGGATTCCTTGGCGGTCCAGTGGTTAGAACGCTGCGCTCTCACTGCCGAGGGCCAGGTTCAATCCCTGGTGGGGGAACTAAGATCCTGGAAGCCACGTGGCACGGCCAAAAAAAAAAAAAAGTATTTCACAGGTGCAAAGCTATGCGTATAGAACATTTGTCGCGATAATGCTTCTAATAGCAGACAATTAACCATACCCTAAATCTGCAGCACAGGACAGGCTGCTAAACTGCAGCAAATCCAGTGACACTCGAGGCGGGTAGACTAAGGCCGTTCTCTCTGCACTAAAGTGAAAAGACGCCAACATAAACTGTTAGGGTAAAAAATCTGGGTGCTGAACAACACACACACCACCACTGCATGGGGGGATATAAATATAGACATAAATCTATACAGACGCATGTATGTACTGTAGGTAAACGCACAGACTCTCTCTGAAGGGGCGGTTAACTAGGAACAGTTGTTGGTTCCAGAGAATTGAACCATGTGACACAAAAGGGACTTAACCACAAAAGAGTGTCTGATAAATGGACCACCTGAAAATGAGAAACTTCTGTACATCAGAAGACACTGTTAGGACAGGAAAACGGCAAGTCACAAACTAGAAAATATGTGCAATACAAAAGTCCAACAAAGGTCATGAAGCCAACACATATTTAAAGATCTACAAATCATAAGGAAAAGGTAGACAGTCCAGTTAAACAGAAGTGGGCAGAAACACCTGAACAGGCACTTTCAAAAGAGTGTTATCTAAATGGCCAATAAACAGTAGGAAAAGCTGTACAATATGACGTCAGGGAAACACATGCTCAACCAGACGCCCTCCAGGATGCTAAAAATAAGAGGACTGGCAATACTGACACTGGCGAGAACGTGGGGAACCGCATGGAGGTCGTGTCCAGGCTGATGTGGGTGCAGTCCTGCAGGTCTCCTGGGGAAAGCGGTGGCCAGACCTGCCCTACGGCCACGCAGTCCCAGTCCCGGGGTACGCTGAACAGAAGTGTCTGCTTACGTACAGCAAAACACACGTTTGAGAATGTTCACAGCAGCTTCACTTATAGGCAAAACCTGACAAGAGCTGAAATGTCAAACTGGATGGATAAACGATATACGGTTTGTTGACACGATGGAATATGACCCAGTGATGGAAAAAAGAGACCACTGCTTTATGCAGCAATACTGGTTACTGATAAATGTCAGCACACACACCATATGATTGTCTCTGTACCAAACTGAGTATCTGGCAAAACCATTTTATAGTCCTAAAGATCAAAACAGCAGCTATTTGGGGGCTGTAAGCGGCTGGCGGGGGCACAAAGGAGCCTGTGGTCCATCTCCACCGGGGGTGGGGGGCAAGTGCACACACGTCAGCTCACCAAGCTGCACACGAAGGGCTGCACACCTCACTGTGCAAGTGACACCCTGGTACGAAAGTCACCACAAGGAAAACAAGAGGTCAAACAGCCTTGGGAGTTCCTGAAAGCTGACCTTTCACCTGTTACATTAATCCTTCTAGAGTTGCTCTGAGGCGTCAGGACGCACAGGGCACGAGGCACCTGGTTCCACCACTGGACGGCCCTGACTGGAAAGAGTTCCCAGCCTTTGGCCAAAATGCCTTTGCTTAAATCCTCCCCTGATCAATCCCCTGCAGACACGGTCCAGTTTGTCAAGGGCCCTTTCAGAAACGTCACCCAGAACAGAACACACCGGAAAAGCCCAAGTCCAGTGCGGCGCTCCACGCGGAACAGACTCACTGGAGCCCATGACCTGTGCAAACGTAGGGACGAGGGGTCAGAATGTGGGTCTCCGTGAGAGCATGACGCTCACGCACATGCCAGCCCATTCCAGTCTATGAACCATCGTTTCTCAAAGTGCTCGACGTGAGAGACAGAGACTTTTTTAGGCCACAGGTTTTGGGGGAGCAGAAACCGTATCTTGAATTTTGTTCAATAATTAGCAACTCACCGCACGTGTAGAGACTTTCAATAGAATGAGTCCTCCTTGGGGACAAAATGCTAGGTGGTTTTTGATACTTAAATTATAAAAGAGCGTCAGGAGGTTCTTTGGCGCGCAGAGTAATTTACATGACAGGCACTCAGATGTCTGTGAATGAATCAGTCACATAATAACTGGGACAACCCCTTCCATTATGACCATAGATACTGAAGTCCAATCCAACGTCATTTATTAAAAGATGGGGCAATCCATCCTGAACAAAAGGATCAGGAGTGGGTGAGGTACCACGCAGGCCGCACGTGAATCGGGAAAGCGAAGCAGGAGGGCAGAGCTGCGGGTCTCCGGACGCTCCCGGCTGCCCTTGGGTCCTCTGTCCCTGCAGTGACACAAGACGCACAGTTCCCGGGCGTGTGAAGAACTTTAGGGAGACGCTGAGCGGTTATTTTTCAAACCCAAAGAGGACAAAGCTAGAAGAAACAGTTTAATTGACATTTTAGATTTCAGCTAAAAATATAGAGAGGCATCGACGGTCAAGAGGATGAAATGTAAAAGGATCGGCGTGCTGCCCGATCAGCACCAAGACGGCAGAGACAGTGACCTGACCAAGCTTGGTCACCTCTGCCTGATGTGGACGAGAAACCAAGGATTTTCTTGAGATACCTTCCGGCTCCTTGGTTTCATCGTAAGGAACAAGCTGCGTCACGCGGCCGCAGGAACTCAGACCTGGAGCTGGAATCCCGGCTTTCCGCTTCGTGGCTATGCTGGGCCTGGGTTCTCCTCATTTGAAAAACAAATAATTCTTACCCTGAAAGGGTTTTCTGGGGATGTCACGAAACCACGTGTGAACACTGCCCCACGGGACGCCTGACAAGCTGGGAGCGCTGTCTGCACATGCACGACAGTGTTGGCACGGCACAAAACATCTCCCAACCGTGCACGGAGAGAGCTCCCAGCCCCGAGGACGTCCGTCCAGGTCTTGTGTTTGTTCATCAAGTGTGCACAGTCTCCTCCTGACATGTGACTGGAAAGAGGCACTCGTTTCACCTGCCCGGAGCAGAATAGGAAGCAGACGGGGCAGTGAGCCCCTGGACTCTGCACGGGGAGCGTGCTGCTCACGGGCAGCCAGGGGTTTCTCCCTCCTGTCAACACCTATGCAAACACATGGACACGGACTATCTTTTCTACAGTGTAGTTTAAGAGTATTTCAACATTACTTGCCAAGAAAATTTTCTACAGGTTCATTCCTCTCAATTTTTACAGGAGCATCACAACTAGGACTTGGCTAGTGAAATACGGCAGCTCTGTTCTGTGTCCCTTGTATCTGTCACATGTCCATCTCTGCCTTCTCATGTCTTCCATACTCAGAGTTGACCTTCTGTTCCTAAAAATACAGACACTGACCATCAGTCGGACTGCAGTCCGCACGGTCTGTGCCCACAGGGGCGGATGGTCAGAGGGAACGAGGCTGCCTGACCACCATGGAGGGCGTCTGAGCACCGGCATCCCCAACAGACACGATGGAGAGACTGACTTCACAGCCCAAACCAGGGCGGGGCTTCAAACACCAGGCCGGAGGAGACACGGCATTAATAACATAACCAAAGTACAAAACACAGGTTACACACGTTTTGTTCAGTGTTTCCATTTTTCCAGTTGGTCACAACGGCACAGCCCTTCTCCAAGCTTAGACATAAAGCATATTGTTAAAAATCTACATAGACAAAAGTACCATTAAAGATTTTGTCTGGATGGAAATGGGTTACAGAAGCTTAGCTAACAAAGTACTTCTTTATTCTTTGTCTTAGCAGTGTGGGAAAATCCTTCTTGAAAAAGCTTGACTTTGTCCTTCAACTTGTTTGTTCCATGTGCCCATTTACAGCTCATTTGTCAAACGACAGCTTCTCCGTCTCTGCTCCTGTACCGAAACTCACATCTCCACTGCTAGCTTCAGGACTTAAGATTTTTCTTGTCTCATAATTAGATCAACCCCAAGCTTCCTTTTATAATATTATACTGTGCAATGAAGACAATCTTGCGAGCTCAGAGGAGACTGCAGCCACATTCATTCTAGACACTCTGAAAGGTCACCCGTGTTGCCGACGGGCATTGCCCTCTCACTCTGGCTCACGCTCAAGTCTGAGATTCTCGCATATTCCTCAAATGCTGTATAACCAGAGATCCAGTCCCTCCTGCGCTAAAGGCCACGGGAGTTGTGTGAAGGTGGAGGACATGAAGACATCACTGCTACATCTGCTTATCAGGGAGGGGACTCAGTGTCCTCAGACAGAGATCACCTTGACCACGGGAGGTGGGCACCACATGAGCTCACACATCGTGGATCTGCCAGCTCCCCAGCTTCTCTTACAATAGCTTCTCCGAAACTACTTGAGGAAACAGGACCGCTTAAATCCCCAAGTAAGAACCTGTTAGTGCGGGTGAGCTACGTATCTCTTTATTGCCCCTCTGCTTCAAGTCCACCCTTCTTTGTGGCTTTGTGACCCTGGGACAGGACCTGCAGACATCTCTCTCTGACCAGCTGGAGACAGCACAGGAAGAGAGGGCTTCTCTCCCTGCTTCTGGGCTCCGGGCTCACAGCTGCTGGCCTGTGCAGGAGGCCCAGCAGCGACTCTCCCTCAAGCTCCGGTCCCGCCGCTGGGCAGCTCCTGCCCGCAGCCTGCTCCTGGGGCCCTTGGTCTGAGCCTTGAGCTTGGGGGCGGCGGCAGCTGACTGCACTCCCTGCTCCGCATCCTGCGGGGCTCCCCTCCCCGCTTCGTAGTTACTGTCTGTTACCAGTTAACAATTGTTGCATTTCCCGGTTCACAGGGCAGGTGTATTCTGTCTCCTGACCCAGACCCTGAATAACTGGGCACACAGACCCAGGACGACGCCCGTGGCGTGCACAGCCTAGGCGGGAGAGAGCTCCAGAACTGGGGGAAAAGCCAAATCCACAGCAAGCCTCCTGCAGCTTGTCCAAACGCACACAGGTAGCACAACAGCCGCGACGTGACAGCGGCAGAAGCTCGTGACCAGATGAGGCTTAAACGCAGAACAGTGAGCATTAAACAGAGGGTCACATAGACGTCTGTCCTGCGGGGTGCTCTCACAAGCGGGGGGGAGGGGGCGACAGCAGAGAAGCAGAATCCGTGATGAGCACCCTAACAAGACCCTGTGGAGTGGGGAGGGGCTGAGGTGTGAGCACAGGAGAGAGACGGGAACCCCCCTCCCAGCTCCGGGAAGGACCATCCCATCTCCTCCCACCAGAGCGAGGGCGCTGGTGACCCGGGTGACCCAGGTAAACGAGGCCGCATGTCCCCACCACATCCTTACGTAGTTTATGTCCCATGGCGGTAGCCAAGGAGGCAACCTGATACTTCTGACGAGTTTTAGTAGTTGGGCGATCAACCCACTATTTTTTTTATTCCTTGTCCTTAACTTAGCATCAGGGAAAAATAAAACAGAGGGTGTATCTTAGCGGTGAATCTCCTAGAGCAGCCAGTCTCTCAGGTGATTCCTTTCTTTCTTCCTCGTCAACAGAAGGGTCTGGTTGGCTTGCCTGCCCTGGCGTGTGTGCCCCTGTGGAGACTGCCTGCTCCCCAGCCAGGGCCCTGCAGAGGGGACCTGCCTACAAAATCAAACTGTGCCTTTAAAAAGGTCACTGGAACCAATACCAAGCAGCCTGAACCTTCATTTGCAAAAATACACGGACAACCAGGAATGAGCAGATGCTTAACACCAAACTCCTGAAACAGAGGTGTCGACCTGGAAAGCAGATAGATGAATTCCCGATGAACGGAGAGGATGTGGTAACCCAAACCAAAACAACGTCATTAAAAAAAAAAACGAAGATCCTCAGAAAGGCCAATGGAACAGGTCAATGTACTCATAAAATGAGAAGATTTCGAAGAAAGAAAAAGAGCAACTAAAGAATAAAAGGAGGAAATAAAAAGATAACTCCAGAAATTAAAGGTCAACAGGAGGCCTGAACTGAACGGGTAAGACGTGCACCTGCATGGGTGTGGACAATAATTATGGAGGCATTCCTCTCGAGATGGAGTAATGAAAGAAGCGTTCAGACTCAGGAACGTGAATCGAGAACCACAAACGTGTCTAAGAGGAATCCCAGGAGGGGTGACACAGGAGGGGAGGGGTTGGGGGAAGGGGTGCTCAGTGACTCTTCTGAGGACAGCAGTGTAGACTGTCACTTCCTCAATCTCTTGCTGGCATCACTGAAGATCAAGAAAGAAAATAAGAAACAAAAATGTAAAGTCCATTTTCAGCAAAACTAGGAAACTGCTAAACCCTGAATCACAGCTTGGTGGAAGGAGTGCCAGCAGCAGAGCCAGCCCGAGGGCGTGGCAGGGTGTGGGACGACGCCGACAAGACGCCAGGGCACAGGTTTCAGCAGAAAGCCTCACAGAGCACTGAGTCACGCGACGGGCACAGCTTGGGGGGTGAAACCTACACCCGTTTGCAAAAAGGAGGGGAAGAGGCGGCAGTGGCAGAACCCAAACCCGGCCCGTCTGGCTTGGAGAGGCACAGGAGGCGGAGCCACACGAGGCACACGCAGGCCAGGGTGAAAGACCGCCTGCAAAGACCCAGGCCAGCTGCTGCTTTCGGCTGACTGAAAATGAGGGGTGAACTGAGTCTCCCCCAAGCCTTAGGTCTTACATAAATGCCAAATGTCCACAACTCTACAACCAGTCACTCATACAAGACCCCCTCAGTATAGCTAATCCATGAACAGCTGAACTGCTTCAAAGATGGGTGACCAAAATAGAACAATCCTGCAAATATTCAGACACTCAAGATAAAAGGAGGGAAAAAAAAAACAGAAAAAAAAAAGTCAGATGAACACTTAGCAGAAGAATGCTGCCTCTTAGCAGATGAAACTGCGGCCGAAATTTCATCATGAAGTTAGAAAACAGTTAATGAAGCAACTGCCTCTGTAATATAGGAGCACAAAGCAGAGAAACAGGAGCTCTGGAAAGAGAAGAGAAGAGAACAGCTATTCAAGGAAAAGGGACCATCTGGGAGTGAGTTCCCGGGTGCCTGCTTTCTGGCCATGTGACCCTGGGCAACAGTGTAAACTGGGTTACTTGTCTTTTATTATTGAGTTGTGAGAGTTGTTTTAAAAAATATATTCTAGGGACTTCCCTGGTGGCACAGTGGTTAAGAATCCGCCTGCCAATGCAGGGGACATGGGTTCGAGCCCTGGTCCGGGAAGATCCCACATGCTGCAGAGCAACGAAGCCCATGCGCCACAACTACTGAGCCTGCGCTCTAGGACCCGTGAGCCACAACTACTGAAGCCTGCACGCCTAGAGCCCGTGCTCCACAACAAGAGAAGCCACTGCAATGAGAAGCCCGCACACCGCAACGAAGAGTAGCCCCTGCTCGCCGCAACTAGAGAAAGCCTGCGTGCAGCAACAAAGACCCAACACAGCCAAATAAATTTATATATAAAAAAATATATATTTTTTCTAGATAAAGTCCTTATCAGATGTATAATTGTAATTTTTCTCTCATTCCTTTAACTTTCTCGATAGTATTATTTCTAGCACAAATTTTTTTAAAAAAATGAAATCCAATTTATTTTTTTTTGTCACGTGTGATTTTGGTGTCATATCTAAGAAACTACTGTCTAACCTGAGGGCATGAAAATTTACTCCTAGGTTTTTCTCCTAGAGTTTTACAGTTTTTAACTCTGACATTTAGGTCATTGATCCATTTTGAGTTACTTTTTGTGTACGGTTTGAGGGGTCCGACTTCACATACGGATTTATTTCTGGACTCTCAATTCTATTCCACTGACCTATACCGTCGCCTCTCGGTATCCAGGGGCACTGCCACAGACAGCCAGATCCGCAGATGCTCAAGTCCCCTAGTGGTGCTCCATGTCTGCAGGTTATGTGTGCGTGGATTTATCCGTGGCTGGTTGAATGTGTGATGTGGAGCCTGCAGGCACGGAGGGTGGTCTGTACCTCTGTCCTCCTGCTGGCACCACACCACCTGAATCTCTGTTGCATTCTAGTCATCCTTGGAACGGGAAAGTGTGACTCTTCCAACTTTCTTCTTTTTCAAGATTGTTTTTGGCTATTCTAGGTCCCTTGAATTCCCAGATACATTTTAAGATCACCTTGTCAATTTCTGTAAAACAGCCAGCTGGGATTTGACAGGGATCACAATAGATCTGTAGGTCAGTCGTGGAGCACTGCCATCTTAATAATAGCAAGTCTGCTGATCCACAAAGATGGAATATCTTTCCACTGATTTATTTAGATCTTCCTTCTCTTCTTTCAGTAGTTTTACAGTTTTCAGTGCACAAGGTTTTTTTGTTTGTTTGTTTGTTTTAAAGTTACAGTTTCACTGGGGCTCATAATATGTGCTTGGAATTGAGTTGAGCTGTCTCTGGTGATGGTTAGGTCTGGGCCATCCCAAGCAGGGGTGGAAAGTGGAGGGATGAAATGCCAAGCAAAACTCCTGGGCTTCCACAGCTGAGCTCGATGTTTCCTTTCACTGCCTTTTGCTAGAAGCACAAGGAACAGTTGCAAATAAGCAGTTATGACATTTTGGTAAACACCATCCTAAAATGCCAGTGAAAAATATATGTTCTCTAAACCAAATCTCTTCTTTTAATCTTTAGCTATTCATTGAAGGTAAAAAAAAAAAAAATCTGTTTCTCCTGACAGTTGATTCTGGCATTTAAAATTCATCTTTAAAGATCATGTTTTGGGCTTCCCTGGTGGCGCAGTGGTTGAGAGTCCGCCTGCCGATGCAGGGGACGCAGGTTCGTGCCCCGGTCCAGGAGGATCCCACATGCCGCGGAGCGGCTGGGCCTGTGAGCCATGGCTGCTGAGCCTGCGCGTCCGGAGCCTGTGCTCCGCAACGGGAGAGGCCACAACAGTGAGAAGCCCGCGTACCGCAAAAAAAAAAAAAAAAAAAAAAAGATCATGTTTTTCAGAAACACAGAGATTTATTGAATTTGTTTTTAGTAGCATGTAGGCATTCCCCCCCCCCCAATTAATGGAGCTTTTCAGAGAACATAAAATCTGGTTCTATCACAAATCAGTACTTCTAGTAGACAAATGTAAGAGATTCAATTATTTTAGGACTTTACATATATTATTGTGTTTAGTTTTTAGGAAAAAATGCAATGTAAAAAATAGTATTTTTGTAGCTGGATTCAACGTAAATACAACTGTGGTTTAAGTTTTAAAACATAGGAAAATGAAAATAAATAAATAAATAAATAAATAAAACATAGGAAAATGGATGGACAATACAAAAGGGAGGATAATTTGACCATATAAATTAAAAAATCAGTGAACTGCAATTTAATTAGAACTTTATTGTGCTTGAAAATTTGCAATTATTTTTATAATTATACTGCAAAGGAGAAAAGAAAAGACCTTTCTAGACTATTCCCTTTGGAATTTTTTTCCCAAAAGTAAAAAGTTTCATTCAAAATCTACAGGTGACTAACTGGCTTTTCAAAACTCTCTTTTTATGGGTTAGAACTACAGATTTCCCCTTCAAGAAATTAGTAGTTGACTACCAGGGAGCATATAAATTTTGAGGTTCTTTTGTTAAATTTGTTCCCAAGTATTTTATTCTTTTTTGATGCCACTGTAAATGGAATTATTTTCTTAATTTTCTTTTGGGATTGTACATTGCTAGTGTATTGAAATACAAATTGATATTTGTATATTGATGTTGTATCCTGTGGCTTTGTTGAATTTGTTTAATAGTTCCAATAGTGTTTTTTTTTTTTTTTTTGTAGATTCCTTAGGATTTTCCATATACATCATAATGTCATCTGTAAATAAGAGATAGTTTCACTTCTTCCTTTCCAATATGGATTCCTTTTATTTCATTTTTTCTTACTCTTTCCCTTTTTTTCCTAATTGTCCTGGCTGGAACTTCCAGTACTGGGTAAGTTTTAAAAATTCCCTGTATCTCAGTTTTCTCAATTATAAAACAAAACTAATAATAATGCTGCTAATGGTTAAGGAGGAAATTAAATAATACATGCAAAGTGCTTTTGAACAGCACTCAGAATGTGGTAAACACTCAGTGTTGGCCATTAGGTTGTACACAAGAAACACAGCTGAAGCAAATGATACAGAAAGGTTGAAAATAAAAGAATGACATGGTTGAATCAAGAATATGGCAAACAACAACAACAAAAAGTAAGGGAACATGAACTTTATAGAATACATGGTTGAATTTAGGCCAAAAAGGCAACTGAGACCAAAAATAAGTACATATTTTATAAGAGGAAAACAGTGCTATGCCCATCAGCATATTACAACGAATATCTTGGTACCAATTCACATGGTGTCAAGATTCATAACACAGAAACTACAGGAGGTAAAAAGAGAAACAGGTAAACACGTGAACGTTGGGAACTGCTTACGTGATCAAGTGGACGGTGTGTGACGTGGACTGTGAGCCTGCACCCCACGTGCACACACATGGCTGACCGTCTGGAAGATTAAACGGGTAACATGACCAAAATGTCAAAGACATTATTCCTGGGTGTAGGAGAATAATACATTTAACTTTTTTCCTCTGTATTGACTGACTGAATTTTTTACTGTGAGCATGTATTAATCTTATCATTTGAAAAAAATACATAAAAAGTTTTCTACAGTGAAAAAGCAAAAAAAAAAAAATCAACACGAAATACTACAACTTTATAAAGTCAGTTGACCTGAATAATTAAAAATAACAGCATCAGTTTCTAAACTGTAGAAAATTTGCAGCAATAAAAACTTTTGGGGACCTCCGTGGTGGTGCAGTGGTTGGGAATTCGCCTGCCAATGCAGGGGACACGGGTTCGAGCCCTGATCCGAAGATCCCACATGCCGTGGAGCAACTAAGCCCACGCACCACAGCTGCTGGGCCTGCGCTCTAGAGCCCACGTGCCACAACTACTGAGGCCCGCGTGCCTAGAGCCCATGCTCTGCAACAAGGGAAGCCACTGCAATGAGAAGCCCGTGCACCACAACAAAGAGTAGGCCCCGCTCACTGCAACTAGAGAAGGCCCGCGCGCGTCAACGAAGATCCAGCACAGCCAAAAATAAAAAATAAAATAAATAAAAATTAAAAACAAACTAACTTTGGTTTTCCAGAACTTAGAGTAACAATTTTCCAAAACAAGTTTGCCCTCCTCTAGTGCTCTTAGGTGTCTCCTAATCTGATTCCACTAAATAAGGAAAAATTGAAGACCCTTTGTAGAAGCCTGTGCTCTCAGCAAGAGTGTATCAAAGTCTCTCAAGATGTCTTTTTTTATTCTTTATGTTAATATGCTAACAAGTTAAATTTTATCTCAGTACTTATATAAAATTTATAGTTTCATTTCATAATACAATTTGGATTCCTCACTATATTTAGGATATGTTTCTA
The DNA here is from genome assembly GCF_949752795.1 of Hyperoodon ampullatus. Lineage (NCBI taxonomy): Eukaryota > Metazoa > Chordata > Mammalia > Artiodactyla > Ziphiidae > Hyperoodon > Hyperoodon ampullatus. Next base: position 668,122 of record NC_136921.1, read on the forward strand.
CCATTTTATACGGTTTTAAAAGACATAGGATTGATGTAAATCAGAGCCAGAAGCAAACAGCTATAAAGCTGACTATCCTTGATTTAGTATATCTGATTTAAAAGAGTCCATGTACCAACATAATTTCCAGAAGGAAAGCAACATCTAGAGCCTTAAAGTCATTCTGAGTTGTCTTAACTGAAAATTACTTTAATAGGGAAAAAAAAGGCTTTTCTTCAGCTACAAAAATCTAACTTTATCAGATTCAAATATCAAAACATGCGGGCTTCGCTGGTGGCCCAGTGGTTGAGAGTCCGCCTGCCGATGCAGGGGATGCGGGTTCGTGCCCCGGTCCAGGAAGATCCCACGTGCCGCTGAGCGGCTGGGCCCATGAGCCATGGCCGCTGAGCCTGCACGTCCGGAGCCTGTGCTCTGCAACGGGAGAGGCCACAGCAGTGAGAGGCCCGCGTACCGAAAAAAAAAAAAAAAAAAAATCAAAACATGCAAAAAAGCATAAGGCCACATATTACTGGATTAAACAAATGCAAAAAATATAATTATGAGGAAACATTATAAATATCTAAAAATAGAACGGTAAGAAAGAATGTATCTTTCATAATCAGTAATGTTAAATTTATTTTAGAAAAAGATATTTTAGGCTTGACAGTGAAGCTATGACAGAAGTCTACACGCGAACTTCTGAAGAAGGCTCAGTCCCAGGCAGGGGTTTGAGACCAAGAGCCGAGCAGGAAAACGTTTCTTTCTGATTTTCACTGTCACCAGAAAAAGCGCTCAAGTAAGGGCTGGGATCCTCTCTGCCATGGTGGCAAGTTACATAAACTACAAAATTACACACACAAAAGCATAACACATGTGCAAAGGACATTCCAAAGCATTCCAGTAACAACAGTTGGGAAGCACCTACAGATGTTTTTCATGTTTCTCTTTAAAGACTAGTCAAAATCTCGCTGAAAATAAAAGCCCATAATTACTGTGACCCAGGAGTCGAGGATAGGAGAGTTTAAAGCGGCCTCCTTGGCCGACAGCTGACATGGCTGGCACGTGCGTCTTGCTGCGAGGGGCCGAGCGCAGGAGGGCCAGGGCCTCCCCGGGGACCCACCCCCTGCGTCCCCCCTCCTCCCACCCACATGCCCAGCTCTGGGTCCTCAGCCTCCAGGCCCCTGCACCCCCTGCATGTGCCGGTCCATCTCCACCCCTTCCTGTCTAAGGGTGCACCCACACTCCACCCCTGCCTGCTTTGTTTCTCTCCTGAGCACTAAGGGCTCTGCTTTCCCTGGTTTATCCTCGAGCTTCTACTGCAGCATAAGCAGCAAGAAGGCTGGGCTCACCTGGCATCCCGGCCCGGCTTCCATAGTGGTGCCCAGAGCATCCCAGGTGCTGGACACACCTGCCCCCGAGAGCCATGGGGTCACGGAGTGCGGCACAAACGCACACCGACGGCCTGTCCAGGTGTCCAATCCCTGACTGTGCTTGACATAAACTTTCTGTCCTTTTCTTCACTGTAAGTTGTCACTTTCTGTGAGGTATCCAGCATCCCCTGGCTTTTTCTCCTCACTTCAAATACCATATACTTACTCTCAACTTCCCATTTTTTTTTAACTTCTAATACGATGTAGAAAAATTTGCAAATTGCATATTTGATAAGGGGCTAAGATCCAGGATACATAGAGAACTTTTAAAACTTAACAAAAAAACCAAACAACTCAATTCAAAAATGGGCAAAGGACCTGGATAGATATTTCTCCAAAGAAGATATATATACAAAAATAAACCCATGAAAAGATGCTCAACATCACTGACCATCAGGAAAATGCAAATCAAAACCACAGTGAGATACCACCCCACACCCATCAGGATAGCTGCTGTCAAAAAAAAAAGAAAGGGGGCTTCCCTGGTGGCGCAGTGGTTGAGAGTCCGCCTGCCGATGCAGGGGACGCGGGTTCGTGCCCCGGTCTGGGAGGATCCCACATGCCGCGGAGCGGCTGGGCCCGTGAGCCGTGGCCGCTGAGCCTGTGCTCCGGAGCCTGTGCTCCGCAAGGGGAGAGGCCACAACAGTGAGAGGCCCGCCTACCGCAAAAAAAAAAAAAAAAAAAAAAAAAAAAAAAAAGAAAGAAAGAAAGAAAAAGAAAAGAAAAGAACGAGTGTTGGCTAGGATGTGGAGAAATTAGAAACCTCATGCACTGTTGGTGAGAATGCAAAATGGTACAGTCACTGTGGAAAACAGTATGGAACTTCCTCAAAAAATTAAAATAGAACGACCACGTGATTAAGCAGTCCCACTACTGGGTATACACCCAAACGAAAAAAAAGGAGAGTCTTGAGGAGATGTCTGTACACCCATGTTCACAGAAGCACTGCTCACAAGGGCTAAAACGTGGAAGCAACCCATCTGCCCCTCAGCATTTGAAGGGCTAAGCAAAATGTGGGCCATCCATACAGTGGGACATCATTCACCTTGAAAAGGAAGTTCTGACACAGGCTGCAACACGAGAGAACCTCGACACCACGGTGCTGAGTGAAATAAGCCACTCGCTCAAGAACAAATACTGTGTGATTCCACTTATTTTGAGGTACTCAGAGGAGAAGAATCACAGAGACAGTAGCATGGTGGGTGCCAGGGGCTGGGGGTGGGTCAGTGTTTCACAGGGACAGAGCTTCAATTTTACAAGATGAAGAGTGACAGGGGTGGACGGTGGTGACGGCTGCACACGACGAGACTGGACTTAGTGCCACTGAGCTGCGCGCTGAAAAGTGGTTAACGTGGTAAATCTCTCCTACATCTATTTTACTGAAAAAAAAAAAAAAAGTAGAGCAAACACACACACACAAAACCCCTCAAAACAAAACCCATATAGTTAAGTCTGATAAAACTGTCTCTAAAAAACATAACTTTTGCCTATTAAACTGGAGATTTCATTAAAAACCATAATAGGTGCTGCTGGGGGGTGTAAAGTGCTTCTGCCCTTTGTGGGGCCCCCCGAGGGCCATACAACACCCGCTGACGCAGAACCTACAGCTCCAGATATTTATCTAAAGGGAAGAATCCAGAATGTGTATAAAGATTTACTACAAAGAAACTGAAAACTAGAAAACTACGTAGTCATTAAAAATTTAAGGAGAAAGTACACAGAAACATGTTCAACAGTATGCTAAGTTTAAAAACAGATTACAAATGTATGTGGTTTGATTCTAGGTGTGTTTAATGAATATATGTGAACAGATAAAAGGCTGGGAGGATATTCAGAACACTGTGCTTGGCTGTTTCCTGGGTGGTGATTCTTGGCTGTAGGCCTTCCCCATCTTCCATTTTCTTACAAGGGACACGTGTGATTTGTAACAATCAGCTGAATTCCCTCCCAAACAGGCGGCATCAAGAAACCCGCGTGCCATCTGGCTGGTCTCCGAGGTGCCGGCTGCGCGAGAGCCTCGCCAGGGGCATAGCGTTGCCAGGGAGCGGATGCGGCGCCGGTGCAAGTGCTAATCCTGGTGGACACGCTATTCATGAAACAGTAAGATAAACTTTGGAAAAAAACGTGTATTAAACACAGTACAAGTGAAAACACAGAATGCTCTCCTTGAAAGAAGAGAGAATTGTAATCCTCCAGCCAGCTTTCTGGAGAATCTTGGTTACTTTCTTTAACTGAAAGTGATCGGTAACACAGAATTAGGTTCTTAGGACAGAAAATGAATTGTGGGGCTGCTACAACCTAGCAAAGCTCCACTGAGAAGCGGAGCTTGGAGGAAGTCTTGCGGAACACCATACCTTCTGGGGGGGAGAGGAGGGAAGGGGAGGGGGAGGGCAGGGGGAGGGTGTGTTTGTTTTGTTCAGGGATTGAGTGAATGGACGGAGGGGAGAAATGGGTCAGCAGAGGGTGCCCAGGGTGGGGGAGGGCACACATTCCAGAACCCATAAGCTCTTCTCTAAACCCCGGCCGCCCATCCTGCCCAGAATCACCTGAGGATTCCTCAGCAGCATGGCATGTTTTAAAGGTGGCCTTGGCGACCCGAATGTGCAATAGGTGTGAAAGGCTCACTGGAGGCTGCGGGGTGTGGGGTGGAGACCAGGAGGATGGCAGCGCTCTCGGATGACCTGGCTGGGGACAGGCTGATCAGGACGGGACACAGATGGCCCCGGTGCCAGGCCCACCAGCGGCCCGCACTGGGCAGCAGCCCCCGTGGACGGAAGCAGCAGGAGAAAGGCCACAGGACCAGAGAATGGCTGGCAGTGGTCCTGTGTGGACGAGGGGCCTGTGAGACGGTCTAACGGGTTTCCAGAGCAATCCATGTACCTGGGCAGGGCGAAAACGGGCACATCCTACAACCACAAAGTCCACGCTGGGGACACACCCTAGAGAAACCCATGCACGCGGCAACACACACGAGAACATCCGCAGCAGCATTGCTCCTAACATCCAGACACTGTTCACCACCGAACAGAGCAGATTCTAGTAAGTTCAGGAAGCCCTGGAGTGTGCCAGGCTAAATGGCTCAATATGGGGGGCAGGACATGGAGTGTGTGTCGGGCAGCCGAGCGAAGGCCTACAGAGGAGGACTCTGGGCCTTTCTGGCCTCCCCGCCCACGTGGCCCCCGCAGGAGCAGACAGGCACGGACATCACCCCGCCCCGTCTGGACGGGGCCCCTGAGCAAAGCCATTCCCAGACTTGGAGGAAGGCCCTTCCTCACGCCATCGGGTGGTGAGGGGCTGAGATTTAAAACCTGGTCCTAACGTGCCCCACGCGGCTGCAGGGAGAGGGATGAGCATGAGAGCCCAGGAGGCCTCGGTGGTCAGGCAGCACCACTCTCAGGCGGGCCACCTCCTTGTGGGGAGTTGGGCCAAGAGTGCGGGCATCGGGAACTTGTGGGAAGGGGTGGAAGCTGAACGGGAACAGCGATTCAAGGGCCCAATCAGTGAAACAAGTACAAGGTCAGCTCTTCTAGCCTCCTATGAACACAGGACAACAGAACCAAATTCTTTCTGATCAGTAAATGAGAGCATCACGTGGGTAAGAGCAAGGGCTCTGGAGACAGCCGGGGGGGGTGGGGTGGGGTGGGGTCACAGGTCAGCTGCGTCACCCGGAGGCTCACTCTGCCTCTGCCTCCTGCTGAGGTTGCCAACGACATAAGCCTGTCACGTGTCTTAAGGGCTCAGGAAACAGCTTGCAAGTCAAGACAACCCAATGGGCAAGTTTCCTTTCTATGACCCTCTGCTGGGTCCCTGAGACAAGTCTGCTGTCTTCCATTACACAACCGTGGGGATGGGTCTTCACTTGGCCATTTCCCAATTCTTTTCCATTTGTCATCTGTCATCATCGTGGGGTCATCCAACATAGACTGTACATGCCAACCCGCAGGCATGTGCGTGTGCAGGCGTGTGCGTGCATGTGTATTGGAGCTTCGATACCACAACTGGGTAAATGTCCACATCTCTGCCTTGTCCCACCCTGCCACATTCCTGGGCTTCAGGGTCAAAACACAGATCAATTTTCCAAGACAAAATAATAGGTTTCAAAACCTAGGGCAGAATCACATAATTGCTGCATATACTAGGGACACACAGAGCTCTTATATAAAGCCTATATTATCGCCAAACTTCAGATGCTGAATTACTAACTTCTTCTTCTGAGATCAGACCAAAATAAGCTCTAAGGCGGTTTCTTTGCCATATTTAGGGTGCTCATGTAGGAGCAGTGACAAACATCTGGCTACGATACTTTCTGGAATTCTGGCTATTTTTTTCCTGGCCAGAAAGAAAACATTAAGTTTTTACTGGAATAGCAACTTCAAGTCCTCCAGCATGGGACTTCATGGCTGAGAGTCTGTCCTCCTACTTGCCACATATTTAAGCTAAAGCTTTTGCAATTCTAAAAAAAAAGAAAGAAAGAAAGCCCACTCTGAAACTTTTGAGGATGTTAAGGGGGAACGTGAGCAACCTTCATGTTCATTAGAACTCCACCACACCTGCCAGCAAAGGCATGACATTCACTCCCGTGGGTGAGGTCTCCCTCACCCAAACCACATCCCAGACTGTTCTTTCAATCACTAAATATCACTCTTTCCACAATACAGACTCCAGATAACAGAAAAGCTATAGGTGACGCCCATTCCTAAACCCGCCATGAATGGTCGGGGACGCAGGTACGTGCCCTGTTCCCAATGCCGTGCCCTCTGCAGTCGAGGGGAGGCCTCTCCAGGGAGGACAGGACCGCCAGCTCGGCCCCTCTGCTGCTCCCAGGGCAGCATGGACACCGCTCACACGTACAGGGCACAGAGCTGGGCGCTTTCTACTCCCTGACTTTGCACACAGGACAATCGAGCTGACACACGGCCTCCAGATGGTTTCTCTTACAGCTGAGAAAAAAACTTTCCAGAGCTGAGGTCAGATTTCTAATTTCAAAACCACAGAATTCATTTAATTAACTGAAAACAAATCATGATTTTACTAGATTAAAAAATTGGTCATTGACTGACCGTCGGGGAGTTAAAAATCCCATCAGTAAACGTTAAACATCACTGAAAATAAGACAGAGTTGAAGTTCCACCCTGAATCCATCAGACAGATTTCTCCCCTTTCTTTGCGCCCTTCCAGACACAACAGAAGTATTTTAATTTAACTAGTAATCAATATAAAGAACCACAAAGTACATCTTGCTTCATTATCATACATAATCATAATAAACATAAGTTTGTTAAAACAAATGATCTACATGGATGAGAGTAAATCGTAGACATTGGCAGCTAGTACTTATAAATGAGATAAATATTGATTTAAAAATACAATTGTCAGGGGACTTCCCTGGTGGTCCAGTGGGTAAGACTCCGCGCTCCCAATGCAGGGGGCCTGGGTTCGATCCCTGGTCGGGGAACTAGATCCTGCATGCCGCAACTAAGAGTCTGCATGCCGCAACTAAGACCCAGCACAGACCAAATAAATAAATAAACAAACAAACAAATACATCTTTTAAAAATAAATAAAAATAAATATAGTGTCAGTAAAAGTCTAAATGAAACTTTAAAATGTTTTAAAAAATTTGACACAGCAGCTCCCACTCCTCTACCAGCTTCAGTTCCCAGGGCCTCCAGGGCCTGCCCTCAGCCTGCTTTCTCTGTGGTCCTCACAACTCTGGGATGTAGAAATGTTCATTCCACGTGTGGTAACTGGGCCACAGCTAGACGGTTAATTCCACAAGTACTCATAATCCATCCAAGGAACCACCCCCAAAGATAAATTTTTTTTTTTTTTTTTGCGGTACGTGGGCCTGTCACTGTTGTGGCCTCTCCCATTGCGGAGCACAGGCTCTGGACGTGCAAGCTCAGTGGCCATGGCTCACGGGCCCAGCCGCTCCGCAGCATGTGGGATCTTCCCGGACCGGGGCACGAGCCCGTGTTCCCTGCATCAGCAGGCGGACTCTCAACCACTGCGCCACCAGGCAAGCCCCAAAGGTAAATTTTTTTTTTTTTTTTTTTGCTGTACGCAGGCCTCTCACTGTTGTGGCCTCTCCCGTTGCGGAGCACAGGCTCTGGACGCGCAGGCTCAGCGGCCATGGCTCACGGGCTCAGCCGCTCCGCAGCATGTGGGATCTTCCCGGACCGGGGCACGAACCCGTGTCCCCTGCATCGGCAGGCGGACTCTCAACCACTGTGCCACCAGGAAAGCCCAGCCAAAGGTAAATTTTTAATGGTACAATTCTCATATTTTTGTCCTGAAAACCTTCCTTTCTTTAGCCATTAAAAATTTTTTAAATTTCACCTCAAACCACAACGAGATACCACTTGCAACCCACTAGGATGGTTAGAATCAAAAACTCAAAGAATAGTAAGTAGTTGAGAACGTGGGGAAACTGGAAGCCTCATAAAGTTGCTGGTGGATATAAATGGTGCGGCCGCTTTGCAAAGCAGTCTGCCAGTTCCCCCAGACGATCACACACAGTCACTGTATGACTCAGCAGTCCCACCCCCAGGTGTCTGTCCGAGACAAGTGGAAACGCATGTCCCCACAAAACCTGTACCTGAATGTTTACGGCAGCGACGTTCGCAACAGCCCAAAGGTGGGACGTCCACCATCTGACGAGTGGGGAACAAAAAGGAAAATATGCTGAGACGTCAAACAATGTGGATGACCCCCTAAAACACCACGCGAAGTGACAAGCCAGTCACAGAAGGCCACGTACAACTCTACTCCGATGAAAGGGGTCTGTGGAAACAGGACCCAGGTCACGATTTGCTTAGAGCTGGGGTGGGGTGGGCATGGAGGATGCTGGGGCTGCGAGGGCGACAGCTAAAGGGTGTGGGGTTTCCAACTGGGAGGGATGGTTCTAAAACTGACCGGCGTGATGGCTCTGCGTTTCTGTGAATACGTTAAAAACCACTGAATTGTGCGCTTTACATGGGTGATTGTACGGTTATGTGAGTTGTATCTCAATAAAGCTGCTATAAAGTTTCAGCTTATCCAATGCTGCTCAGGAAAAAGCAGACAGACCCCAGCTTCCAGCTTCCAGCCACCTTGACTTTGGGCCAGCAGGACTGCAGACCGAGAGAGAAAGCCAGAGGAAGAGAAGGCTCCCGTGTGGCCAGCGGTTCTGGCTCTCAGAGCGCTGGCCGGTATCGTGGGGCCTGAGCTGGCGGAAGCAAAGCTCACGTCACCGCCCTAGTGGGTGGGAGAGACTGAGCCGGGCGCTCGCGGATGGTGCTCACCCCTCGGAAGGAAGGGAATGAGGGCAGGGGGGAGGGCAGCCTCAGCTGCTGAAGCAGCAGGAGATGATGAGCCACAGACTCTGCCTGTGAAGAGCCACAGGCACCAGCAGAAGACGCCGTTTCAAAAATAACTTAAACGTCAACTTCTTCCCCTAAGAATAAAGCTTCAGTAACAACCAGGGGGGTCCACACAGGCCACACTAGGCCAGGTGTCACCGGCTGCACCAGAAGGGAACATCAGCACATCAACCCTGCAAGTCTGCAGATAATACTGCAGAAAACTTAGTAAAAATAAACCAAATCAGCACACCGTAAGATAGGTGTGGACGGCCAAAAAACCCCAGACACACAAACACGACACCCGAATCCCTAACGTCAGAAGACGTTGCCATAGAGGGAAAAACTAAAAACTCTCCTAACGAAAGCATGTTACCCAAGCTCACCCTCGCTTCCGTTCGGTCGACCGCACTTACCGGCACTGGTCCAAACACGGAAGCAGCCTCGCCGCCCAGGACCTGCCTTCCAGGAGGAGAGCCTGGCCAGCTCTGGGGCGGGGGCGTCTTCCCCAAGACCTGCCTTTTGTGTCACCAACAGAGGCCATCCGCCCCGGGACCTCACTGCCCGGCACCTCAAGTCTATACCACCCACAGACCCACAGCGAAAGTCACCCAACCACAGTGTGTCTCTCAGTCCAACTGTACAGGGCGGGCGGGGGAACGACAGACAAGATCAGTGATGAGGGATGGTGGGGCAGGGGCGGCAGGCCCAGGGAGACCCAGCCTGGGCTCTGCATCTCGGATCTTGGCAACGGCGGCCTACAGGAGACACTGGGGAGGAGGGGGCAGGGCAGATGCACCTCCTCCAGCAGCCCTCCCCGGAGGAGGCCCCACAAAGTGCTTCATCTGGCAAACCTGCCCAGCCCGCTGACACCAGATACTAGAGTTTCGGAGACTGTTTCTTTCCAGGGACTGTGCACCTGATCCCCGGCAACAGCTGTGTGAGAGCCTGCAGAAAATGGCCACAGACTCCTGGGTACTTCTCCAACCTGGGCTTGCCTGGCAGCCTGCTTGATCAGTAAAACCCGGCAGAAGGTACACATGTGAATTACAAGCCTAGACCTCAGGGACCTCACAGCTGCCACCCCCGAGCGCATTCCCATCACCATGTGAACAAGGTCACGCCAGCTCGCTGGACAGTGAGGTCCCACACGGAGAGAGGTTCCAGTTGGGGCCCCAGACATGTGAGCGAGGCCATCCTAGACCACTCAACACCCAGACCAGAAGAACCTCCAAGCCAACACTCAGACACGCAGAAGATATTAAATATTTGCTCTTTTAAGTTATCAGGTTTGGGGGTGACGTGTTACTCAGCAAAGCTAACTGATACAGTTGTAGATGACTAGGGTACTTAGAAATAGAATACAACTAACTTACAAAAAAATACATTGAGTTTTAACTTCTCCTGAAAGGTATGCATCAGTGGGTAGCACAATTTAAAAAGTACCCTATCCAACTCAGGATATACAACAGCAATTTGATTCTTTAATTTCTGGTAACTCTGCCAGGTATATCAAAATACCAGACATGATGGTTCTATTTGGTTAAAAGAAACGACAATCTCAACTTATTAAAACTTTGACACGCTCTCTATATTCTGAACCTTTATAAAATGCTATCTCTGATTTAAAAGCGAATTTCTCAGAGCAGGATTACATCTTATTTATGACTCAACAATAAATGTGTGCTTTTTTCCTTTTCTGGTCCTAGGTTTAGTTGATAAAGACCCTTAAGCAGGCCAGAAAAAGATGCTCTAAGAGTAAACCCTAACTAATGCAATTCTTTTCTTTTCTCTTCTTCCTTCCTTTCTTTCAAAAAATCTGAACCTCTTTTAAGCCTAGACCATAGCAAATGTGTTTATCATAGGATGGCTACATGGTGGAAATTCTTCCAAACATTTGGCTGGAAGAGACCTGGGAGCCCAGCTAATTCCCAGACCTTTAATCTGTTTCTCCAGGTGACTCATCCGAGTATGGTAAGATGGGGACCGAGAGCCAGCCCCCCCTCTTCAGGGCTCAAAGGTGGCCTGTTCCCAACTCCCTGCCCTGCAAAGGCTGCCTCTTGCAACACAGGAGTGACTTGGGAAGGTGGACAGACAGGCCCTACCAGTTCCAGTTACCACTGCCCTGATGAAATGACATCTGGTTTCTTCCTCAAATAAGACCTAAAAGAAGCATTCAGGGTTCCCTGAGTTCAGACACTAGGAATCTAGGCACTAGCCACCTGCCATGGGACACTCAAGGTGTGCCCTGGGCTCCAAGCAGGAGGGCACCTCTACTCCTCAAGCCCCCCAGCTGGCCTCTCCCCTTCGCTCCCCCCACCGACCGTGCTCACCTCCTTCCTCACCTCCGCCTTCTCACGCAAGGCATCCTGCAATCAGGCCCCGCGGGAGCCTCTAGGCCTCTTCACAGCAGGCCCACAGCTCCTCAATCATCTATTTTCTGTGTAGCATCTGGACCTCTCCCCAAGCATAAATAAACCTCCTGCTAAAGTTTAAGTTCATTCTCTCGTCTTTACTTTGTGCCATTAAGAGCAGGGGACGCTTCCAAAGGTACTACTTTAAACCAATATAAAGATATTAGAAAGAAGAATGTATTCCTGCATTACTTATGAACATAAGTAATTTTTAAAAAGAACATTCAATCTATTGCCATTTAGAAAATCAGAAAAGGTGTTTTCAAACATTTGCTATATTCAATTGTCTTTGCCAACATTATCAGTGCAATCTATGATTAGAGAATTTTCACAATAAAAATGTTACTATTGCTGACCTAGAAAGACAAGCCCTGTGCAAGCGCTGTGCCAGGCTCTTCGTGTGCGGAGTGCTCCGCCCTCACCCCAGCCACCCTGGGAAGCGGGGACTTGAGTCACCCTCACATTCAGACGAGGACACACTGTGAGGCTAAGGGGCATCCCTCACCCAGCGGCTCGGCCACCAGGACCTGGGTGGAGACAAGCTGGTTCCAGTCTGCACTGCATGGCTCTCAGCCAGCCTCTCCAAAGAGAAACGTCAAGACCACATTACATCAGAATTTTAAGGCAGGAGAATACCACTCCCCAGACTAAAAGGGGAAACACAGACGGAGTTCCCAAGGATTTTATTACCAGCCCAGCCACTCATGGGCGACTTGATAAACAGGCAAAGTCTCACCAGCAAAATGGAGTTTGGTACATAATATACCAAATAATACCCGACTTCTAGAAAACGCGAGGGACTAGGCCTCCAGGAATCACGCTTCTTACCTCAACGTCAAACACCTCGACGGAGCTGTCCAGCAGCTGCACTCGGATGGGCGTCCTGGCCGCTGGCCACGCCGCTGTTGCCGAGGGGCCCTGCCCAGGCTCGAGGGTGCTGACGCCCGCGGGGGTCGGGGCACCTAGGCGTGTCCCTGGGGTCTGCAGGACGCGGTAGGTTCCTTCCAGCTCCCCCATTCTTCACCAGCTAAGAGTGAGGAATGCACTAAAACACACAAAACCCCCCAAATTATCCCCCGTTATTTCGATATTAAAACAACGTAAGAAAATTATTCTCTGCACTGTTTTTGCACTTCTACGAGTCTTAACGTACATCAAAATTAAGAGTTTAGAAAGATCTTCTCCTCATCCCTCGACTGCTGTGCACACACAGCAACAAGCCCCAGCACCACTACCGCCAGGGTGCGCGCGCAAGCAGGCGGCGCGTGAGCTCATTTGACCCCCAGACCCTCTGAAGGAGCCGCAGCACCTCTGCTCACCGGCAGGGGGAGGGGAGGCCCACAGCCGCCTGCCGCTCTTTCCCCAGACCACCCGGAGGCCCTGTCCCCCCTCCCTCCACCAGCCCAGACATTCACGTGCTGACCACACGCTGTGTGTGCCGGACAGCGCTCTTCAGCAAAGGGAAAGGGGTACACACAGCACGCTGCCAGCATGGGCCCCGGGTCCCACCTCTGCGGACACGGGGGGCGGGGAAATGCCAGGGAAGGTGGATGAAGACAGCCTGGCTGGTCTGCCCGCTTTGCACACCCTGGTTTTTCTAAGCTGTGTCACCAGGCTGGAGCGGGGACCACCAGTGGTTCAGGAGGTAACTTCAGACTTGGCGCTGGGTGACAGCCTGGCACACGTCACGGGGAGCACACGCGGGCCACCCTTCCCAGCACCTGCCCTGCCCCGTCCTCACAATACCCTTGTGGTCACCACCACCCACGCCCTCCTCACCCATGACGACACCGAGGGTCTGCAAGGGTCAGAGAGCTGCCCCAGGAGGCGCTCGTGCCCTTTCAACCCTCCTCAACGTGCCGGGGGAAGGGTTTCCGGTTCTTAGCTGTTAAGTTGAACAGACCCGATCACGCCGTTGTTTTTAACAACCAAAGGACAGGCTCAGCGCCCGCTAGAATCTGGTCACGCTGCCTTGCTTTAGTCGTCCTGATTAACATCGTTACTTTCTGTTTATGGCCAATTCCCTTCTTAAACACTTGTATTTATGTATGAGAGTCAACTTAAAGAAACATACCTAATGGTTAAACACAGTATGGCAAACACAAATGTCAGATGTTGAATCAAGAAAGAATGCAGATGCTGTGAAAATCATTTTATTTTGCTTAATCATCTTCAAAAAGTCTTCTACTAATTTGCAGTAAATATTTTAGAGAATTAATCTCACTAAACTCCTAGTCCGTGCCCTTTCATGCCAACTTAATTGCCGAGTCCTCTGGCCTTTTCCTCTTTTTCGAGCTTATTTTGTTATCAAGATAAACCAACTCATGAACTTATTATCTCTTCAATTAAGATGGAAAAGCTTCTCAGTGACCCACTGCCAAGCAACTCCTACTTAAACCCTACTCAGACCTTCCCAACAATCTGCGTGAGAATTTCCGTGCACATCTGGTTTATCAAACAAGCAAACAGAAAATGAGAAAGCTAAAACCCCCGGGAAAGGTGAAATGTGCGTAGCATGAGCAAAGTGATGAGGCAACGTGTCATTCTGCGAAATACAGCTCCCGACCCACCTCATGCACAAACGAACGGGCTGACCCCCTGTTCGGACTGGCACGTAGATCCTCTGCGCCACACGTGTGGTTCAGGTTGGCAGTTACCCACTGTCCTCAGAATTCTCTTTCCAGGCTGCATGCCCCCAGGAGCGGTCACTAATTCTGTAAATATCTGCTAAGTATTTACTTAATTAACATCGCAGGCATCAAAGAACAGGCACCGCATAGACCGCAGTCAGGAACCACACTTCAGAAAAGCCCTGTTTTCATGCCACTGACTGATACTCAGCGTGAGGTATATGAAGTTCTGAGAGCCATAAATGTGAGCGTTTTCACGCCAGTCTCACAAACTTGAGTAGTTACTGCAGAAGAGAGGGGTGTTAAGGAAGTCAAGCCCACCTCTCAGGTGTCCCAGGTGCGTACACAGGTGAGAGTAAAGCGTGGTTAGCTCACAGCACTCGCCCAACACCCACCACCAAGAGGAGGTTCTCCTGAAACAAGCTACGGGATGTTTTACTTTGGGCACCAAAGTGATCCTTTCCCTTTTAAGTAAAGCTACAATTCTGAAAACATATATACAACCAAGATGTACTTTTAGGAGTCACTTCTGTTGTGTATTCCATTGTAAAATTCTCATTTATATTTCTTCATAATAATTTTAGATGGAAAAAAATTTCTTCAGGTTCTTTCTCTTTTACTTATTATAAGAAAGTCATGTCTAAACGCCTACTTTAAAAAAAAAACAAAAAAACCAAGCAAGACTAACCTGTCTTGAGGGGCACATCCGGGTGAGAAAACTGCAAGAACACGCAAGGAGGTTATTCCTAGAACAGTCAGGGCAGTGGTCCCCTTGGTGGGAGGGGCCCGTCCCGGGGGCAGGGCACAGGGGAGGGGTCCCAGGTGTGGCCGGCACAGTTCCATCGCTTCACTGGACAGTGTCCACTTCATTCATTAATCTGTACATTTGATTAAGGCAGTTTTTCTGTATCTGTGTTTATTTTATAATAAAAATATATTTAAATCGGCATACTTTTAATTTACCATTGTTTCATCTCTCATAAGAACAAAAGATATGTTAGACAGATGAAAAAAACAATTTTCTTGGCTCAAGGAATTCTAAAACATGGCCCTTGAGAGGAAGCCTTTGCAGGTCTGCACACCTGAGCAGCACGCTTACATCCTAGTTATTTGCACCTGGTCAAAGTTAGACTCCCACACAGCTTGGGCTGAGACTCCGGACCACGAGACGGCCTGATCCTGGAGGTTCATCCGAGGCAGACAAGTTCTCTTAAGAGGAAGTGACCCCATGAGGCACCCCCCTGCTGATACTCTAAAGAAAGCTCTGTTCGCTATTATACAACGGCAATGTGGCATTAAACCACCCATTTAATAATTACTCAGCTTTAAGTTTAAGAAAGTTTAGAAAGGAAGACACTTAATGGAAAATTGAATGTAACTGCCGTGCTGTGAATGTTAGTTAATCATGGTGTCATTTTAGAACAAGCAGCAGAAGGGACCCCTCCCTGCAGGAGCGTGAAGCTGCTCATTCAACAGTCTTGCTACATACAGCCTGATTGCTTCCTGTAGTCTGACAATGGGAAAAAATGAAAGGGAAAGATGTATGCACTGAATTTGCTTTACATAAATTATAAACTAACAGAAATTACTTTGTTTTTCTCTGTGTGCTTATAAATAAACATTAAAAAGGCAAGAATATGCAAACCGGACTAGACACACAGAGCGCGTCCCGCAGTCCTGCAGGCTCTAAACGTCAGGCATTAGCCCCTGCTCACTCCCCTGCTGCTGCCAGAGACCCTCTCCAGAAATCTGGAGGGAATCAGCGGTGGCAAGAGTTAGGCACCTACGAGGGACTCCAGTTCCCTGCTCCCTCCCAGGTGAACAAAATGATTTGCAGTCTTCGTTCCTAAAAATATTTCTGGGGACTTCATACAAATTTCTGCCACTGATATTTAGTGTTACCTACTACAAACTCGGCTCCTATATATTCTCATTTAATAAAAAATTTAAAAACCAACTCGTGACATATAATTTCCATCTTGAAGTTGGAAAAATTCGGCTCAAAAGTCTGCCAAGGCTTTGGGTGATGACGTGTCAATGCAGGTTTGTAACAAAGGTACCACTGCGGGGGCACGGGGGGAGACTGTGCACGTCTGGGGGCGGGGGGCAGATGAGAAATCTGTAAAACTTCCACTCAATTTTGCTGTGAACTTAAAATTGCTCTAAAAAGCAGGTCTATTAAAAAGAAAAAGAAGCTCTGCCACAGAACACATAATTCAGAAGTGACAAAGCCAGGACATGAGCCCAGCCCAGATTTGGCCCTCAAGTCGCCTCCCCCTCGGCTGGGAAATCAGCCTGTGGCTCCCCAGACAAGCGCAGTCCACTGTCCACAGCAGTGGAAGTTGTTAAATTTCTGTCACGCATGGAAAAGATCTCTACATGCTTCTTTGATGAAAAGGTGAATAAAAGCAAGGTACAAAGCAGGCGCATGGCGCACCAACTGGTTAAAAGAGGAAGATCGTAAACACATGCATTTTTCAAACCACCACCCTGGAGGGTAAACCAAAACCTAAAGGAAAGAACTGCCTCTGGGGGCAGGGGGAGGGGGAGGCGCTGGGAGGGCAGCGCTGGGCTCTGCTTCCTGAGTCTATGTGTTCAGTCATGTCGCATAGGGAACCTCGTCGATGTGCTTTTGCTACGTAACATAACCTGTTCCCACAAGTAACACCAGGGGGTGACGGCCATGGGGGCCAAAATTCTGCCCACCGCAAGGTCTTTGTTGGGTAATTCCGATGTCTGCATCATCTCAGCTGTAGCCTGTCTTTTCTCTTGTGAGCTGGTATTTCCCTGGTTCTGTGTAGGCCAGGTAATTTTGGATTATATCCTGGACACTTTAAACATTGTGTTATGAGCCTCTGGCCTTGTTTAAATCCCACAGAGAATGTGGCACTTCTCTTTCAGCAGCACTGGCCTGGCCGGGTTCAGGCCGCAGCCGTGGTCTCAGCATCAGCTCCACCTCCAGAGGCTCCATCCTCCCTGTGCACCATCACCCAGCTGCCAGCCTGGCTCCCGGGCTGTGGTCGACCCCTTAGTTGAGTTCCCACAGCCTCTGGCAAGTGGCGCAGGGTTGGCCCCATGCGTGTACAGCTCGGTGTCGAGCCCACAAGTTCATCGGCAACTCTGAGGGGTCGCCTCCTGAGCACCACCCTCCACGGGGGTCACCTCCTGAGCTCCCCCGCTCTACAGCTCCCTGGCTTCCTTCTCAGTCCTCCAGCCAGAGGACTGTGGCTTGTTCCCCTGCTCTGCCGTGCACGTCCTGGAACTGCACCCTTGCTGGGACCAGGCTGCAGGAAAGAGAGTAAAAAGCCCTTGGAGTTTTAGGTGTCTCAGGCCTGGCTGGAGAACATGGAGAGAGAGAAGAAGAAATGATGGCTTTCTCCCACTCTCTCTAGAGCCCAAACTGGGTGGCTCCCCCCGCAGCCCTCCCTATCTGCCCCTGGAGCCCACCTCCGGGTTTCGGACACCCTGAAGCCGGCTGGGGACCGGGGGTGCTGGAGGGAGAACAGGAAGCTCAGTGCTCCTGCGGCAGGCACTTCAGGCCCTGGCCTTTGTCTGCCCGCCACCACTTCCTTGCCAGGGTCCTCAGGGCTGCTCATGCTGCTGTCCAGCTTTGTAGCCACAGTCAGCGGGAGAGACAGGGTGGAGGAGGATTATTCCTTCTTCCCACAAACGGAACTTGACATCCATGCATTTAAAGCATGTTTGCAGAGGTCATCTTTGAGAGAGGGAAGAGGGTTGATTTTTATTTCCTTCCTTCCTGGCGCCTGTATCTCTTGAATTGCCTACCGTGATGAACGTGCGCTACTTCTGAAATCAGATGGCTTCCGGGCAGACGACGGCAGGGGTCACCTACAGCCAGCCCGCTCGCCTTCAAAGAGAGAGCCGGGGTAACCACCCACGTCTCCTCTAGGTGTTGCGCTTGTTCCATAAAAACTAACATTTTAAAACACTCTCTTTAAATCAATTTAAAAAATTGATTTCTTGTTCCGATACTGAGACTTGTTCCCCCCAACATTCACCTTGTGTTAACTATTACCAAGGCAACCAGGATCTGAACGATGTAGGAGATAAAGTTAATAATGGCCAGTCACTTAAACGACTGTAAAACAGCCAGCGCTGCTTCCTGCTTCCAGACACATCCCGCCAGCTGCAGGAAGAGGCGCCGTGCACCCTCACCCACATGCCTCCACGGTGCCATGTGGCACCAAGCAACGGACCACAAGCTGCCCCTATGCTGGCAGTGTGACTCTAAAGCCATTCTGCCTCGTTTCTGGGCCCCTCACTGGCACCGGCCCTGCCAAGGTCCTAAGAAAGGCCCTCAGTGAAGTGTGGCCATGATCACAGCCTTCTGGAAAATTCAAAAACATATTCAAATTGCAATCGACTAACACTGCTGCCCCTTCCACCCCAAGTCTGTCTCTGTCTCTCCTCCCCTCCATGTCAGGAGGCTCAGGAGAGGACCCAGCTACCAGCACAAGGAGCTGGGGACACCCTTAGTTTGGGCTGAAGCGGAGACGTTTCAGGTGTTCACACTGAGGTGACCACCAGCCTCGCAATGCAGCTATGGTTCCCGGAACACCACTGCCAGTCCTGTGCTCGCGCGCCAGAGGGTTACGGAACAAAGGTGCAGGGCCCGGGCCCTGCAGCAACACGAACAGACCCGATGGCACCTGGTGCTGGAAGCGTGTGGGCCCTGGGAAAGGAGCAAGGTTTGAAACTCGGGGAGCCAGACGCACATTTGTGGGAAAATCATCACCAGACTCATCAAAATGCAAGCAGAGTTCGGTACTCAGTAGTCAAAACTGCACTTCTCGCCTGTCAGAAAAAAAAATTTATAATGTAGCAGTATAACTATAAATACACCATTGATTTTTTAACGTTGTTGAATGGAATTGTGCAAAACAGAATTTATCAGAACTCCTGCTTTTCCAAGACACAATCTGTAGCTGTGCTAGAAACAGCAAGTGTGAAACCATGTTTTATATATCCTAACAATCAATAATAAGATTTCTGATCAGCCATGCTAGAGGAATCACTGAATTCTTTCTATTCTCTGTCATATGAAGAGGCAACTAAAAAGTACATAGCCAAAGCGTGTCAGATAATTAACAAATATGCTATCTTTCTGGATTTAGTGATGCCTGTATCAACGGTCAGCTTTTTCAAATCTGTATCTTATTTACTTTTTCTCATTCTAAATAAATATCTGCAAATTAATTTTCAAATTGATTTTTATTTGTAACACTGTATTTTCTTAAAGAGGCCTCCTCCCCCAAATTGGATAAGTCTCAGGCCCCATAAAAGTTGGCATCTGCCCTTGCCCCAGATGAAATTCGATTAGTTCAAACATTTATTGAGCACCTTGCCTCGGTATCAAGCAAGTCTAAGTCCTTAAAGACACGGGAGCCTGTAAGAGGGAGGAAGTCCTTCCCATTACCGCGGGAGAAGACAAAGAAGACCGTCTGTTAAAGGGTGGAGAGAGCCGTGTGGAAGTGAAGTGAGGAAGCCTCCAGGAATCTGGTAGGTGGAGAGGGAGGGAGGAGGCCTCAGCAAAAAGGGGGTGTCTGTGCATCTGGTCCTCACAACCCCCATCACACACGTGCTGTCTCGTCTCCGGTTTAAGGGACCCCACGTGGCGAGTACACAATGATCTAGAAGGGGAGACCACTGTGGATGTGGCCCTGACCACTGCCTGCTGCAGCAGCGGAAGGCAGGAAGCACGAGGTAACACCAAGGAAGGCAGCGCGGCTAGCCTGGCTGGGACGGCTCTCCAGGATGAAGCGGGAGCTGGGCCCTGCAGGGCGACAGGAGACCAGCTAGACAAGGGCAGCCTGCGTGCAGGCAGGGTCTGCTGGGCAAGGCTGAGAGTGGCAGGGGCCCTGAGGATGCCCACGGTGGGCCGGGCTGTGGGGGTCTCGAGGGCCCACCTAAGAGGTCTGGGTGGAATCTCATACCTCCTTCTGTGCTGCAGCTTGGAGAGAGGGGATGAAGAAAGATTCGTCACTGCATCCAACAACGTCAGAGGGCCTTTCTGCTTTTGAATTTTAAAATGACTATAAACCAGAACACCAGCTTAGCGAGAAAACAGTCCTGGGACCCTAAAACAAAACTACTTACATCACCCCACCTTCCCTTCTGATCCTTGTCCACGTCCTCGCATATTTTTACATCAGTATAATTGCTGTGTACAAACTACTTCGCCTTTTTGGTTAAGACGTGTTTTTGAACATATTTCCATGGATCAAAATGGTTCAAATTTTGCTGGGAAGGAAGGATGGGAAGGAGATTGCCAGAGCATGTCTGCTGGCTGAGGAGTACTCATGCAGAGTTTATGTACCAAAGTTTGTTTTCAAAACTGGGATTCCAAAATCAACATCTTTATCACATGCGGCTAGCTGCTCTCCAAAAAGATTAGACCAATTTACAGAATCACCAGAAACCTACCAAACACTGGCCTCTATCATATTAAGCTTTGTGGAACCCTCTCACCTTTTTGGCACCCTGTTGCCAAGGTAAAACCTGGAGGTGACAAATACGCTACTGTGCAGTCATGCTCTACACACGGGATCTCAGAGAGCACCACCAGAGTGACCTCGGCTCAACATCCAGCTTTACAGGGGGGTTTCCCTGCACCTAACGCCAAGCCGTGTGCAGGAAGCTCACGACCCACTGAGCAAATGGGGAGGTGGCAGGCTTATACGAAAGCGGGTGAAGAAAAAACAGGAACAAACCTGAAAGGGCAAGCAGCAGTAACAAACACCTGTTACCGTCTCAGGATAGAGGAGGTGCTGGTGTGACTAGAGGCAGGAGTGTTTAGAAAGGAGTGGAACAGAATTCCTTGGGCCCAGGGGATTTAAAAGAGCTTGCATGGACTTACCCATGCATCCACCTTTGCTTTGTCAATCCAGTGCATATCCTTCCCTCCAAGCAGGATAATTCTGCTTAAATACTGCGCACTTCTCTCTCTACTGTCGACTCAGATAATGCTTCCACCTGGTAATATAATGGCTGACACTTATTAAGCACTTACTGTGTGCCAGGCATCTAGCTAACAGCGTTTCCACTGATGCTTAATCCTCACAACAAGTCTATGAGGCAGGTAAACTGTAACCTCATTTGCTGATAGGGAACCTGAGGCAGAGATAAATGAATGTATCATATAAACTTCCCTTTTGGGAAAGGATGCCCATGCATGTAAATGAGCCAGCAAACTTCTGCAGCTCCTGTCAGCGTCTGGTCCAAACAGCTCAGTGTGAACTGCTCACGGAGAACCTGCAACAAAGCAGGAGCCCCGGGGAAGCAGGGCCAGGGTGTGACCCTAAACCGGTCACCCCGCTCCCTGCTTCCAGACGGGGCCTGGGCACGTCTCCTCTGCAGATTTTGAGAGAACCAAATAAAATAATGGGCGAGAAGCGCTTCACAACCCTACCCAAAGAGCTACGTCCGTAGTGTACAGGAACTCATAAAAACCTTTCAAAAAACAGCAGATACAGACAATGAACATTAGATGTGGCCTACCAGCAAAGGTCACTCCATGCCTGCTGACCTCAAATGTCCTCTCCCATCTCTGTGGCAGGAGAAAACTGCACACTGTCCACACACAAGCAGCCCGCTGGTCCAACGCTCCTGACACCCATCGAGCACCTCCGCGGTCCTCCGCCGGAAGCGCCCTCACAGACGTGAGCAAAGGTACAGAGAACAGCCCCCCTGACATGT
This sequence comes from Hyperoodon ampullatus, assembly GCF_949752795.1. Taxonomy (NCBI): domain Eukaryota; kingdom Metazoa; phylum Chordata; class Mammalia; order Artiodactyla; family Ziphiidae; genus Hyperoodon; species Hyperoodon ampullatus. The sequence continues at coordinate 689,631 of NC_136921.1, forward strand.
AAACCTTCCCATCCTTTCACTGCGGACTGACATTATTTCCTTCAATGCACCTTGTGTGAATTTGTTTTTCACGGCAATTACTGACCAGCACACGAAAGGCCACCAGAGGCTGCAGCCACCATAGTAAACGGAAACGGGGGCATATTCCAGCCCCAGCTTTCACCGTCTGCCTTTAGAAGGCTCCCCACTGCCTGAGGAGCCGTTCTACACTTCATGGAGTAGAAACATTAACACCTAATACCGATTCCCGGCGTTAAGATACAATCTAAGGAAAGGCCAAAAAGGGCGTGGTCTCAGGCGGCGCGAGCTTCCACCTGTGGCTCTGCCGGGGCCTCCACGCGGGACCCTCCCCGCCCACCCCGGCGCCTCCACGCGGGACCCTCCCGCCAACCCCGGGCCTCCAGTGGGCAGGCTCCCCACACACGGCCCTCCCCGCACGGGGCCTGCCGCCCTAAGGCCTTCTGAGCCCGGGCGTGGACTCCTCTGGCCGCCCGCCGTCCGGAGGCGCCCGCCCTGCCCTGGGCTTCGGCCCACGGCCTCCGCCGCCCACCCCCGAGGCGCAGCCCAGCCCCTGCCTGACCGGGACCCCGCTGCCCCGCACGCTCACCAGACGCCAGGCCCGAGCTGTCGCCTGCAGCGCCCTTCAGATACCTCGTCTGCTCCGCCCGCTTACGACGGCCCGTAGGCCGCCCCCGCGCCGCGCGCCCAGACCCTACCCCCCGCCCAGGGCCCCGCCCCCACCCCCGCGGACGCGCCGCCGATTGGCCTGCGGACTCTGGGGCGGGGCCTCCGCGGCCGCGGCCTAGAAGTCCGGCACAGAATTCTGATTGGTGAATGGACCGGAGGAGGCAGGGCGAGAGGGCAAGCGCGGAGTCCAATGCAATTCAGCAGATATTCGGCTCGCAGGGCGGTGCTGGGTCCTGGGCGGGGCGCGGTTCCGGCTCGGGGAGGGGCGGGGCGCCGGCTCTGGGGGGCGGGGCGTCGGCTCTGAGAGCAGGGTCCGGCTCGGAGGGCGGACCGCGGTCCCGGCGCGGCCTTCTGCTGGCTCACTCCGCCATCTCCCCTGGCTGCCAGCCTTCCCGTTACCCGCTCCTCCCACCAATTGCGACACTCCTGGGGCTACTGGTGTCGTGGCCTACGGGCACCGAGAGCCCCGTGAGGATGTGCTGAGGAGGAAACGGGCCCGCGGCCCTTCCAGGCTTCACAGTCCTCCTCTAGCCTCGTGGCCCCCACCCGGAAATGGAAACGTGACACCACGTCCGGAGCCCTCAGGCCCGCGACTCGCAGCAGCACACGCCTCTTCTTCGAAGAGGTTCAGTGAACTTCTACGCATCCTTCAAGACCCGGTTCAATTTGCCCTGGTCCTGGACCCCGCCGCAGTCCCCGCGCCTCCCGGGGCAGGCCAGGAGCGCGCCCGCGCGCCCCCGCGCGTCTGTATAGGGAGTAAACCGGGGATGGACCCGGACCCATCTAGGAGGGGACTGCTAGGGTTCTGGCCACCAGATCAAGACCCCAACCCCGTACGTTTCCCAAAGGAAGCAGGAACAGCCGCTCCCCGCGGGGCAGCTTCGGATTCGAGACTCAGGAGGGCACTCCTGCCCCCCGTCGCTCCCCCCAGCGACACCACCGGCAGCCCCGATGTCAGAACCCAGGCGCTGTTCTCGCTGCTCCCAGGGTGGCACACACCCCTCGGCACGGAACCCCGACAGGTGAGCAGTGCCAGTGGGGACCCCGCAGGGGGAAAGCCTGGTCAGAGGCTGCGGGGTGTATGCTGGAGGGAGGCCCTGAGGCAGAGGTGCAGGACCTGGGGGAGGGAGGGACCTGGAAAGAAGGAACCAGAGACAGGGCTCTAGGCAGACACTGAGAAGGAAGTAAAGGGGCCATGGGGTGGTCAGTGGAGTGGGCAGAGGGCCGGCCAGCCACCCAGATCAGGCTTACAGTCCAGGTTTTCAATATTTCTTCTAAGTTAGTAGTTGTTACTACAGTGAATGAGATCCTTCCCCACATTTTCTATTTAGTGGGCAGACATCACTGAACTCTCACTAGTGGTAATTTTTATCATTCACTTTAAGGAGATGATCCGATTCCCCTGTAAATATTTCCTTTCCAATCTTTATGGCTTGCTCTTTTGGGCTGGGATCGCCAATACAGAGTTGTTGGGTACAGATGTTGGTGCAAATAATTCCTCCCGTTTTTTTTTTTTTTTTTGCGGTACGCGGGCCTCTCACTGTTGTGGCCTCTTCCGTTGCGGAGCACAGGCTCCGGACGCGCAGGCTCAGCGTCCATGGCTCACAGGCCCAGCTACTTCGCGGCATGTGGGATCCTCCCAGACCAGGGCACGAACCTGCGCCCCCCGCATCAGCAGGCGGACTCTCAACCACTGCGCCACCAGGGAAACCCTCCTCCTGATTTTATTAAAAATTTTTATTTTATTTACTTATTTTTGGCTGCATTGGGTCTTTGTTGCTGTGCGTGGGCTTTCTCCAGTTGCGGCGAGTGGGGGCTACTCTTCGTTGCGGTGCTGCGGGCTTCTCACTGCGGTGGCTTCTCTCGTTGCGGAGCACAGGCTCTAGGACACGTGGGCTTCAGTAGTTGTGGCTTGTGGGCTCTATAGTACAGGCTCAGGAGTTGTGGTGCACGGGATTAGTTGCTCTGCGGCGTGTGGGATCTTCCTGGACCAGGGCTCGAACCTGTGTCCCCTGCATTGGCAGGAGGACTCTTAACTACTGTGCCACCAGGGAAGCCCCTCCGGATTTTTATACACAGAAAACGCAGGGCTTTCTCTGAATCTTTCCCAGAAAACCTTACACCTTTACCTCATCAAGAGCCAATAATGAGAACTACTCACTTAATATCTAAACAATAGTGCTTTATTGGTAAAAGGTTAGTTTCAATGGATACAAAATTGCTGTGTAAAATAAGTTTTCAAAATACATTTTTATAGGTAAAGCTTATCTCTTAGTAAAAGAGCAATTATCTATTAGCGAAAGTATTTAGATTCGGGCAACAAAACAAAAGGGAATTTAAGTCTTACAGTGTAGGTCCACCCACACCCCCATAACCATTAGGTGGCAGCTAGCACTAAGTAGTAGTTTTACTTTATAGAGCTTACACCTACCACTTTCAAGTGCTGCCACACCCCACCCCTTTTTAAAACAGCTTTTACTAGCATAGTTAGCAAATGACAAAATAACCCAAATAACTAGCCTTGCATGGAGGGGCCCTAAGGTCATGGAACATTTTTTCTTGGTAAAAACTGCACAATGTGCCTAAACCTATAGTTCTTGACCATTTGCAATTACCCAACAGTGAAAGGGCAAAGTCAGGAGAACACCCAGTGATTTTCTGTAGTACACCTTTGTAACTAATATATTTCAACCATCTCATTTTCTTTTCTGTCTGTTGAATACAAAACCCCCTCCTCGTCCTTGGAGTAATAAGCATTGTCTCCATTTTAACCCCTCTTGTTCTAGCAAAATGAAAACACTGAACCAGCACCTGCTCCCTCCAGATCTTCTGTCATCTGTCACTTTTGGGGGGACCAATTTCCCCACGTCAGTAGAAATGCTGGAAAAAAAGGCAACCCCAAGAGCATCAGCGCCCCTTTGAGTGCACGACAGGGAGACCAGCTACAAGGACAGGGAAGGGCCAAGGCCACAGAGCACAGGAAACCAACCAGGTGCGGCTTCAACTGGCGGCACCCGTCAGCCAGCCCCCCGTGCAGACCTGAAACAGCCTTCATTCTCACACGGTACATGGAAGGAAAGGACAGTGGCTGAAGAAGGACTAGACAGCCTGCACACACAAAAAGATTACCGCTATTTGCCTGAAAACCATTCAGGAAAGCATCAGTTAAAGGGACGCCAAATCAGGAAAACCTGGCAGGCATTTTGGGCTCCACGGGGCTGAGGCCTCGGGGCCACCCACCCGAGGACCCTTATTTTCGCTGCTGAGGCACGTCTCCTATACCTGCAGTTAGAGAAAACACATTAAAGTGCAGTATAAAAATACAAAAAGGCTGGTTTCTGCACAGATCAATTGTTAATTTTCCTTAAAAAGTTATTTTTTTAATTTAGCTGAATAAAAATAGTTTATTGACTCTCATTGTGTAGGTAAGAATCTTAGTTGCAACATGAAAACTGCAGCTCATGGATACTTTGATTTTTCATGGCAAACTCTACAGAAAGTGGCTTGTGGCGAGTTCTGTGCATAGACCCAAGAATCCAAAGACTTGTTAAAAACAAGGTCACCGCTAAAAGCCTGTTTTAAAAAAAGCTATTTAAGTATAAACATGTATTTCACTGGGTAATTCTGTTTCGTTTGGTAAACAGATAAATGTGCAGATGGATTAACAGTATTGAGTTATAGCAGCAAAACTGGTTTTAGGTGTTGTGCTCAAACAAAGCAAGACAGCTAACCAGGTGCCATGACTTGGTGAGAAATGGCCTTGCACCAGGGCAGCTCTCATCTTTCTGTGTCACTAGGTCCATGTCTCTGCTACTCAGGAACATTCTGGGAAATCTGAATGTTCTAGAAATAAATCATGATTAGTCAGTTAGGCCAGCCAAATCAAATTCAACTATTAACTATACATGCTGACTGGTCCCTGGGGAATCAATTCTAACATTAGTTGTCAGTTAAGGTGGACAAAAAATGGAAATGGAAAGTTAACCTCACAAAATATAAAGTATAACATAATGAAATATAAATGTTAAGGTACTTCATACAAAATAACACATCAGAAGTTTTTAAAAAATTAAATTCTCAGGCACAGGTACTGTAAAATGTGGACAGGCACCCCTCCAACAGTCTTGAAAACACGCAGCTGTGTTACTTGTCAGAATGTTATCTTGCAAAGTGTTTTCTGGAAAAAAGAAAACAACACATTTAAATGGGAGTGATGCAATGCCTGCTGCTTGGACCACTGGTAGCGTTATTTTCCTGTGTAACAACAAACGGCACAAACTGAGCAGAAGGTGGGGTCTGAGGACCACAGAGTTCACTAAAATCAAAACGTCACTTATGAAGCTCTTGGAAATCAGAACTGCAAAACTGCAAAGTATACAGAAATGTAGATGAATTTTAGGTACCAAAAGTAGAATTCTCGTAATTCCATAAAGTTTTAAAAAGAGAAGCAGCAAGATCAGACAGAGTGAGCTAACATCTATTTCTCCCTCCTGCCTCAAACGGGCCCCACCCCTCAGGAGTCCGTTTCTCTGCCATCATTTCCCATCAGGCAGCAAACCTGCCCAGGCAGGACTGCCCTGTGCGGCCAGGAGATCCATCAGTTGACAAGTGATGTGACCACAGGCAAGTAATTTTAAACCCTTGCACAGCATCCGTGTCCTCACTGGGCAAGTGCGAACTCAGCACGTGCCCTCAGGACCTTTCTAAGGTTTCAACGTGATGACGAAAGAAAAGCAACCAACTCTGACCCAGGTGGGGTTCTGGGGATGCTCCCTTTAAAAGCAACTGGTTACACTGTACATGTGTATCTGTGTCTTTCTGTGCTTGTATTTCACAACTAAAACCTTTCCCAATAAGCTGCAAAGGGGCAGGGGCTTTGTTTTGGTGACCAATGCGCCCAGCCTGCCCGCCCCGCCCCGCCCCACATCCTTCATCACCTGTCCATGTTGTGGAAGACTTCTGATAGGTGCCCGACCTCCGGGCCCCTTACCTCCTGTCTCATTGGTCCTGCAATGTGTCAGCTCAGCCTGCAGTCACTCAGGCCATCACATCGCCTCCTGAGGGACTGCGGCGACGCTCACATGCCCTACAATCAGGTCCATATCCCAGCTCTGTGCCAGCTCGAACTCTGACTGGCCCCAGTCCGCTCTTCCCACGGAGCAGGCTTGCCTCCGCCCCTACCCATGTAACTCTTCATCCTCTAGTCCTCATTTGACTTTACCTCTCCCTCGTTCCTCTTGGAGGTATGGAAGCAGCCACCTGGACAGCTCTCAATGTCCCCCTGTCCACAGGGTACAGGGGAGCGGACATGTGCATTCTCCTAGTCTCCCTTCCAGCGGGGAGGCCAGCATACACCCGGCCAGCCAGCCACACGAGCCACTGATTCCCATCGGCTGGAGCAGAGCTGTGCCGAGGAGCAAGGTCAGCGTCTGCGTCAAGGTAACCCTGACCTACCTGGCATCCTTCTCCCTTGACCCCATCTCGACTTTCAGTTGGCCTAAGCTGTTCCAGTAACACTTTGAAGAGATGTTTTCAGCTTTAATAAATTTCAGATTGTACGACTAATAAAAGCTACTTTAATACACAGTTTTCTTCTACTGCTGTGAGACAATAAAAATAGATCCTGGTCTCTGCCCCCAGCCCTGGCACACAGCCCCTAAAACCCTTTCATTTCCTAAGTGGTCAGAGCACCAGGTGCACCTCTTGTCCTGATACTTGGTCCTTGACCTCTGTTACTAACACAGGGCTCCTGAAACCCATGTACCTTCCCCGATTTTGTGCTAATAAGGGAACTCTGTGGGTTGGTCACCAGTAAAACCAAGCCATGATGAGAAGCTTGTCATTTCCAGCCCTGTCCCCCATCCTCCAGAAAGGGGAGAGAAGCAGGAAATGGAGATAATGACTGATCATACCTACTTGAGGTAGCCTCCTTTAAAATCCCCAAAGCAGGGGTTTGGAGAGCTTCTGGGTTGGTGAATCCATCCAAGCCGGGAGGGTGATATACCCAAACTCCTCAGGGACAGAAGCTCCTGCACTAGGGACTCTCAGACCTCACTCGCCCTGTGGGTTTCTTCATCTGGCTATTCACCTCTGTTCTTTATTATATCCTTTAATGTGACCTAGTAAGCAAAACGTTTCTTTGAGTTCTGTGAGCCGCTCTAGCAAATTACTGAACCCACGGTGGGGTGGGCACCTCTAATCTCTAGGCGGTCAGTCAGAAGCACCAGTGACAACCTGGATTTTGGACTGGCATCTGAAGTGGGGGGGCAGACTTGTGGGACTGAGCCCTCAACCTGTGGGGGGTGACAGCATCTCCAGGTAGATGGTGTCAGAACTGAGCCTGCAGGACCCCAGCTGGTGGTGTGGAGAACTGCTCGGTGCAGGGGAAGCCTCCACACATCTGGCAACCAGGAGCGAGGGCACTCTGCGAGGATGGAGACATACAGGAGAGGAGCACACAGTAGGGAAGAACGGTGTTTTTCCCTACGTAGGAAGGGGAAATGGTTTTTCCATTACAATTGTTACTCACACTTAAAAGCTTAGAAAACACGAAAACCCTTTACTAAACAGGAAGCGTGGAAGAGCTTCCGTTTTGAGGAGCAACCTTTATCCTTTCGGGACACGCGCCTGCTCTCCAGGCTTGGCCGTTACCTCACACATGGTGCCCGTGGACTGCGCCGTCGCCATCCCCACCCTGCATCTGCATCTGCATCTGCGCCTGCATCCGGGCGATCATCTCCTGCATGCGGCGGAGCTGCGGACACGAGATGGACACACCGTTGGTTCTCGGGCTCTGCTGTCCCCAAGCAGGCTTTACGGGGGTCCTGTGATTGCTAGTACTTCAACGTCTGTGCTCTCTCAAAACATGACCATGAGTTAACATACAAAAAACGCTTACAAACCAGTACAAGGACCAATGGCTCAACAGAAAACCGAGCAAACGATAAGAATAGGCAATTCAAATAAAAAATAAAAATTATCAAGAAACGGAAGAAATAAGAAAGACAACATGAGACAGTTTTTGACCTAAAAAGGTAGGAAGGAGTTGCCACTACCCAGTGGGGAATGTGCACTAAAGGGGAGTGACGGGCCCAGCTTCTTTGGGTGATTCAAATGGTGAATCTTCACCCTCCTGCATCCCCATCACTTTTTAAAAAAAATTTGTTTCATTTATTCTATTTTTTCTTGCTATTTGTTTTTTAAACAACTTTATTGGAGTGTAATTGCTTTACAATGGTATGTTAGTTTCTGCTTTACAACAAAGTGAATCAGCTATACATATACATATATCCCCATATCCCCTCCCTCTTGCGTCTCCCTCCCACCCTCCCTATCCCACCCCCCTAGGTGGTTACAAAGCACCGAGCTGATCTCCCTGTGCTATGTGTCTGCTTCCCACTAGCTATCGGTTTTACATTTGTTAAGGCATATATGTCCATGCCACTCTTACACTTTGTCCCAGCTTACCTTTCCCCCTCCCCATGTCCTCAAGTCCATTCTCTAGTAGGTCTGCGTCTTTATTCCCGTCCTGCCCCTAGGTTCTTCATGACCATTTTTTTTTTTAGATTCCATATATATGTGTTGGCATATGGTATTTGTTTTTCTCTTTCTGACTTACTTCACTCTGTATGACAGACATCTAGGTCCATCGACCTCACTACAAATAACTCCATTTCGTTTTTTTATGGCTGAGTAATATTCCATTGTATGTACGTGCCACATCTTCTTTATCCATTCATCTGTCGACGGACACTTAGGTTGCTTCCATGTCCTGGCTATTGTAAATAGATGAGAATTGCTACTCCAGCTTTCTTTTGATTTCCATTTGCGTGGAATATCTTTTTCCATCCCTTCACTTTCAGTCTGTATGTGTCCCTAGGTCTGAAGTGGGTCTCTTGTAGACAGCGTATATATGGATCTTGTTTTTGTATCCATTCAGCCAGTCTATGTCTTCTGGTGGGAGCATTTCATCCACTGACATTTAAGGTAATTATCGATATGTATGTTCCTACTACCATTTTCTTAATTGTTTTGGGTTTGTTATTGTAGGTCTTTTCCTTCTCTTGTGTTTCCTGCCTAGAGAAGTTCCTTTAGCATTTGTTGTAAAGCTGGTTTGGTGGTGAATTCTCTTAGCTTTTGCTTGTCAGTAAAGGGTTTAATTTCTCCGTCGAATCTGAATGAGATCCTTGCTGGGTAATCTTGGTTTTAGGTTTTCCCCTTTCATCACTATCAATATGTCTTGACACTCCCTTCTGGCTTGCAGAGTTTCTGCTGAAAGATCCACTGTTAGCCTTATGGGGATTCCCTTGTATGTTATTTGTTGTTTCTCCCTTGTTGCTTTTAACATTTTTTCTTTGTATTTAATTTTTGATAGTTTGACTAATATGTGTCTTGGCATGTTTCTCCTTGGATTTATCCTGTATGGGACTCTCTGTGCTTCCTGGACTTGACTGACTATTTTCTTTCCCATATTAGAGAAGTTTTTCAATATCTCTTCAAATATTTTCTCAGTCCCTTTCTTTTTCTCTTCTTCTTCTGGGACCCGTGTAATTCAAATGTTGGTGCGATTAATGTCCCAGAGGTCTCTGAGACTGTCCTCAATTCTTTTCATTTTTTCTTTACTCTGCTCTGCAGCAGTTATTTCCACTATTTTATCTTCCAGGTCACTTATCCATTCTTCTGCCTCAGTTATTCTGCTACTGATTCCTTGTAGAGAATTTTTAATTTCATTTATTGTGTTGTCCATCATTGTTTGTTTGCTCTTTAGTTTTTCTAGGTCCTTGTTAAACGTTTCTTGTATTTTCTCCATTCTACTTCCAAGATTTTGGATCATCTTTACCATCATTACTCTGAATTCTTTTTCAGGTAGACTGCCTATTTCCTCTTCATTTGTTTGGTATGGTGGGGTTTTTACCTTGCTTCTTCATCTGCTGTGTGTTTCTCTGTCTTCCCATTTTGCTTAACTTACTGTGTTTGGGGTCTCTGTTTCGCAGGCTGCAGGTTCGCAGTTCCCGTTGTTTTTGGTGTCTGCCCCCAGCGGGTAAGGCTGGTTCAGTGGGTTGTGTAGGCTTCCTGTTGGAGGGGACTAGCGCCTGTGTTCTGGTGGATGAGGCTGGATCTTGTCTTTCTGGTGGGCAGGACTGCGTCCGGTGGTGTGTTTTGGGGTATCTGTGACGTTATGATGATTTTAGGCAGACTCTCTGCTAATGGGTGGGGTTGTGTTCCTGTCTTGCTAGTTGTTTGGCGTGGGGCGTCCAGCACTGCAGCTTGCTGGTCGTTGAGTGGAGCTGGGTCTTAGTGTTGAGGTGGAGATCTCTGGGAGAGCTCTCGCTGTCTGATATTATGTGGAGCCGGGAGGTCTCTGGTGGACCAACGTCCTGAACTCAGCTCTTCCACCTCAGAGGCACAGGCCTGACACCGGGCCAGAGCACAAAGACCCTGTCAGCCACACGGCTTTTGAGAGGTCTGAGGTCTTCTGCCAGCGTTCAATAGGTGTTCTGTAGGAGTTGTTCCACATGTAGATGTATTTCTGATGTATTTGTGGGGAGGAAGGTGACCTCCACGTCTTACTCCTCTGCCATCTTGAAGGTCTCACCCCATCACTTTTTATCACTATGGTTTCTCTCTGTTTAGAAAGGCCTCTAGGCAAGTGTTGTAAACGATTTACCTCAATTTTCTTCAAGTAACTTTTGTGATTATGTTTTTAACATTTAAATATTTGATCCATAGTGAATTAATTTGGCCAAAGAAGTGTTTTATTTTTGTTTCCAAAAGGGTGGCCTGTTTTCTTTTTACTCAACATGCCTGAATTCCACCACTTTAACAGGTCTCAGCACCTTTACCTCAGAGCACATTTCCATACTTCTAATCTATTTCCAGACCCGCATTAATTAATTAATTAATTAATTAATTAACGATTTTTTTAAAAAATATTTATTTATTTATTTTTGGCTGCGTCGGGTGGGGGGCGGTCTTCGTTGCGGTGCTCAGGCTTCTCACTGCGGTGGCTTCTCTTGTTGTGGAGCACGGGCTCTAGGCGCATGGGCTTCAGAAGTTGTGGCTTGCAAGCTCTGGAGCACAGGCTCGGTAGATGTGGCGCACGGGCTTAGTTGCTCCGTGGCATGTGGGATCCTCCCAGACCAGGGCTCAAACCTGTGTCCCCTGCACTGGCAGGCGGATTCTCAACCACTGCGCCACCAGGGAAACCCCGACCTGCATTTAATCAGCCTAACCCGCCTGTACCAAACTCTGGACGACCACCTTTTGACGTTTCCGTAACCAATAAAGCACGCCTCTTTTCGTTAGTCTGCTTTTTATAGAGCTTCCTGTGTTTCCCAATGCTTAGCCTTCAGGACAAATGGAATTACTTCAAGTTCTCGCTAAAACGAAGAACTTAGCAAACACACAGAATTCTGTGGGAATTGCGTTAGAGAGCTGTGGTCCTCACACTGAGCATCCTACCTACAAAGCTTTGTGTCTATTCAAATTTTGAAAGCAGTTTTCAGTAGAGCTTTTTCTAGTTTCTTCCCCTATATAAGCCCTACGTATTTCTTACGTTTTTATTAATGATGGTGAATGAGCTTCTTTCATTATATTTTCATTGTCTGTGTATGGGAAAACTGCTGATTTTTAAACATCTTACAAAAACCAGTCATGTTACTGAATTCTCAGTATTTCCAACTTTTCCCACTAAATTGCTGTTGGGTATTAAATAATATATGTAAACCAATGTACATTCTTATGTATATATATGCATATTATCATGTGCAGATATATATATAAAACAGATTAGTTATATATAGTATGTTCCTTTTCAAAAAAACAAGAAAAAAAACTATATGAACTACAAATAATATTTTTAGGTATACACTAAACAGTAGACTCAGAAACAGAAAAAGTACTTTTCTACTTACCTCAGCTTCCTTTTCCAGCAAGATCTGGTCTTTATTCATGTCCTCATTTTCCACTTTTCTAAGAGGTGAAAAAAACTACAATTATAATATTACGGCAAATATAGTTGGTCATTTCTCACAACAGATGCTCAAAGTAAAATTTCATTTTATATTTCTGAGAAATATATCTACTGAAAATTGCATAAATTTATCATTTTTCTGATTAACGACATGAATAAGAAAATGATGAAAAATGCAATACGAAATGGAAAATTCAAGACCTCTTTCTTACTCTAAGCTGGGGTGTGGCACTTTCGACTTTACCCAAAAAGCAGTAGGTATTATCTGAAGAATACTCTTCTAAGATAAGTTATGAACAAAGACTACAACAATCGTACTTAAAAAAGGAACAGGATGTGAGTGTCCAAGCGGAGAAGCCGGCGCAGGAGGCCCTCTGAGCCCTCGAAGACATGGCTCCACGTGGGCCCACTCCCTTGGTACCACAACCTGGCTGTATTCCTCAGACTGGGAATGTTCTTGCTGCCTCTAAATCCTTTCTTCACATCTGGTCCCCAAATTAGTAACACCATAAAGCAGACTCTAAAGTGTACCTCATACGTATGTACGAAGGACCTTGTGTTGAAACAGGATCCAACACAAGTCTTTGGCCTTTCCATCTAGAGCTGTTCTTGATATGCAACAGTTAAAGATACCTTTTAACAGGCATAACAAAAAAACCCCACCCAAAACAAAAACAAACCCCAACCCCACGATGTGATTAAATTAGCAACAAGTATCTCCCAATAGCTTCTGAGTAGGAAACCAAGTGGTGAGGCTTAGTGGTCAAGGCTGAGCCAGACACACAGAGGAGAGGGGGACAGCATGACTCGAGGTGACCAAATATGGACCGAGGGGACAGCATGACTTGGGGCAACAACCTGCCGCCTCTTTTGAGCCTCTCGGATCGGAAGTTTTCATAGTGAAGGTCCTGGGTCACCTCTTGGAGATCTTGCATGTGAGTGCTGAAAGAGAAAAGGATGTACCAGGGCTATGCCATTCACATGGAAAAAACACCCAATCAAGCACACAGAACACACACACCAGGAACTAAGACCCCAGATTACTTGGTAAACAGTACACAAAGTTGCTGGAATTTCGGGATAAGGGAATGAGGCTGTGGAAACATCTACAGAGGCGCATCTGTTTGCTACCATGATAAACAACGCACAGACACACCCAGCTGGGCCACAGGGTCTCGGCCACAAGCACCACGCTTTGCATGAGATCACCACAGTGGACAGAAGGAGAGGCACAGAGGCTTTAGGAGATTGTTTAGGTAAACAATGTCTGAAACAGAGCACACTTTTCTAGAAGAACTTACGAAAAACAAGCAATTCAAACATTTGTGACTCCTTAAGCTTAACGTGTATGTCACAAAGAGCCTATTAGTGTCACCTGTGGAGAAGACCATAAATCAAAGTACTAATCTTCTGGACGAGATAGAAACAGCACTTTGCATCTTCTAATCGTCTTGGAAAACATTCATAGCTTCGGCCCAGCTTTTCCAGATACTTAAGCACTCAGCTCTGAGACAGGATCATGACAGTCAAGGGCCTGTCCCTGGAGGGCCTGGGTGCACTTTCACACCTGACATGGTGACTGAATTACATCTGACGTAACTTGAATGCCAACTTTAATGGTATTTTTAGTGATTTTAATTCACCAAAAATTCCTAAACCAAATGAGACCTACGTGGCCTGTAGAGCAATTTTTAGTTCTTCAAAATTTATCTGGACCAGCCGTTCTTTGATCTCAAAATTCTGATGAAAGAGGGTTAGATTTTAGCAACACTCTTTCTTTTAGCCTCTTTATTCAAGGGCAACAGCAATGCATGTTTGTTACTAAATGTACAATTTATTTTTAGAGGAAAAAAGTCTGCTTTTGTAGCCAGGTCTGTTCTAGCTGCTAAGAACCGACTGGAGAACCTCAAGGCTAACCGGGGCCACCTCGTCTGGGAGCCTGAGGCTGATGGGCACGCTGCATTTCAGAGGTGGCTGGAGAAGGCTCTCAGGGCCCCAGGCAGCAAAGCTGTCCAATTCCTCGCCAGAGCAAGAGGTGTCCTGTACGTGGTGCAGCCACACCACAGGTGAGGTCTAGTCTGCTTTTAGCATCAAAAAGGTCTTTGAGATTAGGAAGGAGAGTGTATTAAGCTACAGGCCCCAGGTGGAAGAGGCTAGTCTGCTACAGTTCCAGAGAGGGGAGGGCCTTCCGCACCAAGCTGGGATAGCCCCGCTGCAGGAGCACAACGGAGCCGGTGTGGCTCGCAGGCCCCACGCACACCCACCCCTCGAAAGCTCTGCTCTCCAAGCCAGTGGGAACGCATGCGCGCCTTACATGAGCATCGTCCTCAGTTTCAGGAAGTCGTTGTGCTCTGGGTTCTCCACCTCCACGACGCCCCACGGGTAGAGGCGGCCTCTGACCTTCTTGCCTTTGGCTTCAATCAGCTGATTGGATCCAACCACAGAGAATGGGATACTGGCCTAGAAACAGACACACGGGGTAGACTGGCTCCACACAGGGAACCCCAACTTTCACTGCAAACACAGGAACGTGAGCACAGAATGAACACACTGCTGCCAACTACAAGGCTCACTTGGAAAGCCAATGGTACACATATTTTACTTGCAAGTGGCAGTTCTTTTCCACATGGGACAAACTGTATGAAATCAAACTAAACCTGCAGTAAGATTTCTAAGCCTCAGGTGACAGCTATGCCAGAATATCTTTAGAGCAAAACTATTACTGTGACCAAATCTACCTGGCAACCTCAGAGGCCAAGCCTTCTAAGACTGTGTGCTTTGCCAGCTCTTTCCATTTTAAATGCACTGGCTACAGGAAAAAGGAGTTAGTTACACCGTGTACTTGGAGACAAAGCTCCTACCTTGAGAAGTCTAGTCTGCTCTTTAAAATCTTCATCTTCATCTGACTCTGCATCAGGTAAGTGATAGATTTTGATGTTATGTTCTTCAATTTCATCCAGAATCTGAGAGAAAGACCAAATCAGGAGCAACTGTAGCAAACTGCATACTATTTCAGTCAAGTCTAACGCATCATATTAGAAGTATGTCAGAATTATCCAAATGTCAATAATCATATTGATTAAAATCATTTTCAAATGATTTTACAAACTGCTAAAAAGGTATTCATGCTTGCACTGAGGGACCCTCTGTCCAGAATAACAACAACAACGTATCACCACCTTCACTGCACAAAGCAGCAGACTAACAACAGTCCCGGTACAGCAGGTAAAAGGAGACCACACCACAACCAGCCTCTGGAAGGAGTCCTGCAGGTAGAGAAGGGAGGTGCGCCCAGAGGGAACATCTCCTCAAAGGCATGGAGGGGAGGACGCAAGCAAGGGCTGTGTCTTGGGAATCACAAGAAATCCAGGATGGCTGGAAGGTTAAGACATCCAGTTGGACAGGACAAAGAAATAACTGAGGTGGACAGTTCCCTGAATGCCACTAGGTGAAGGATCTAAGGGTCTGGATTTTATTCAATAGGAAAAAAGTTGTCAGCAGTGTAACCTCAAAGTCTGAACCATCAACCAAGTAGTAGAGTAGCCTAGAGGGAAAGAGAAACTGGGCTGGAGTTGAAGTAAGCAGGCATTCACCAGCCAGTCTACTAAGCAGCCAGCCCCCAAGCCCCCAATGTTGGTGCTCCATCAGATGCGAGGTTGGGGCTCTGCTTTTACTCTCACGCCAGAGTCTGGACCGCCAAGGGAAGGGAGAACACAAGCCAAGTCAGCAGAAAGCACCCCTACTTCAAACCTGCTCCCCAGTTTTTTCCTCCTTAACGTGACCTAAGGGCCCTGCGTGGTCAAAGATCTTGGACGAACCCACTGTCCGCACTAAGCTGGGATTTAAGAGAAGGCCCTCCTCCCCGCACCCTCTCCCCCATGCAAGCTGGCCTTAGTCTGTTCCTAACTGCTTGTTCCCCAACGAGATGGAGAAGCTGAGTGGTGAGCGTGACCCTGCCCTGCCTGCTCCCCACTCTGCAGCAAGAAAGTGATGGGTCAAAAATAATCACACCTCCTCACTGTGGGCGACTGCCAAGAGCTACGGGACCATTCTCAGAGCCAGGGAGGTGGGCAGACGCTCTTAGACCGGGAAGGAGGAGCACAGCCACAGGTACAGGGAAGAAACCAGATAAAGAGAGGGACTGCAAAGGCCCACGATTTCATTCATTTCAGCCTTTGAAGTTGAGCCCGAAGAATTGTGGACACAGGATCAGAGGTGGGTATAAAGCCTCCTAACCCTGACAGCTGCCCCTCCTCCCTGTCCGAAATTCACTGTAACACCCCATAAAAGGTGAAGTTCCCTTAAGTGTAAATTGCCGAAACACTTACTGTCAAGCATAAAAATGCCTAAGCTTTCAGGGACTCTTCCAAGGGCCTGAATATTTCCTAAAAAACTGGCAGACACTTGAGACAATAAAGGAAAAAGGCTGACAAACATGAGTCCATATAATTTTAAAACTCCGCTTATGGCAGAAGACATCAAGAGAAACATGAAATAACACAGAAGTCTAACTAGGTGAAATAATCTGCAACGTGACAGTCAATGTCTAAAAATATACGAATATCTGTAAGTCAATAAAAATGCAATAAAGAGCAGCAAGGCTCTAAAACCCCAGAGAACACAGCAACGGGCTTCAAGCACCATGACAGATACTCGCACCAGCAACCAGGCAAACGCAAATTGCAACGAGGTGCCGTTTCCCATCTCTCAGAAGGGACCCTACAAACGCCGGGAGCACATCCAGAGCTGCTTCAGGGCCACAGAGGAGCAAGCTCACACTCTGCTTTGGGGGCCGCAAACGGCTACAAACTTGTTTTGAGGGAAACGCAGCCCTCTTTCAAAAACATAAACGCACATCAGTTCCTTTCTAAGAATTCGTCTGACTTACGCAGTTGTGAGACGACAGAGGCGCACCGACGCTGACAGCACGGACGTCAGTGAGGCCGGCTCTGTGCCAGCCAGGGACTGTCCCAACCCACCGCCGGACTCCCCGCCCCGCCCCCACCTGCCCCCGCTCTGGCTCGGCCGCCCGGTGAGCCCAGCACGCACCCTCTTCTTCAGGCGCTCCCGCTCCTTCAGCGTGAGCGTGTCGGCTTTCGCGATGACAGGCACGATGTTCACCTTGTTGTGTATCGCCTTCATAAACGCCACATCCAAGGGCTTAAGTCTAAAAGTTATGTTTAAGGGAAGAATAAGGAGATCACACTGAACTTTTTTCTCTCAAAACTACCCCAATTCTTATAATAAAATATGCAGCTTGGAGGAAAGTTGGAAACCCACAGAGTAAACACGAAATCTTAATCTACACACCAGGTTTCCATGGTAAATGCTTACTTACCCATGTCCGAAGGGGGAAATAAAGTAAAAGCAACAGTGCACCCTGTTATCGACGATGTGCCGTCTGTTCAGACCACTCTCATCGTGCAGGTACCGTTCAAACTGCTCATCGATGTAGGAGATGATTGTCTTAAAGCTGAGAGAAACACAAATACGAGTAATCACGGGATGCAAGAGGCGGCTGTCCCAAACTTCAAAGGCAAAACGAGCTGTTCTACCCCCTGCCTCTCCAGCAGGTGTGATTTAATAATTCAACTGTAAGATGGGAACAGAAAACCGACTCCTAGGTTTGGCAAGATGGAGGCTTTCGGAAACTGTGCTAAGAATCATTTCCTTAAGTGTTGAAGGTCAAAAGCCTGGATGGGATAGGTTACAAAGAGGCTGAACTGACTGACTGAAGACAGTCAGTCGGGGCAGAGTGGGAGCGGAACACGGGTCAAGAACAGGGGAGCTAAGGGGTGCCTGCGGAAGGAAGGGAGAAACCCCCGGTGAAAGACAAAGACGCAAGAAAGCCTTCTCCTCCCTCCTTCCCTCTTCTCATTAGTGCTGCAAAGTTGGTGCTTTATGTTTACGGGGATTAGAACCAGGAGAGTTTGTACAATGAAGGCGTATTCTCTGCAAGGTACAGGGGACAGACTGCTCTTACTTTCTACTTCTGGATTTCTTTACTTGTGCAAATGGTGCCAACAAGCAGCCAGTCACAGACACTAGCTCTTGAGCAAGTCTCTTAAGAGATTTCATCTTCTTGAATATGGAAAAGAGAAAGGCTGTACTACCATATCTTGTCCACTGGCCATGGTCCAAATCAAGGTGCTTTATTTATTCTAGCATTTGCTGTATGGTTGGCTTTGTGATATCAGATCTCACTAGAATGCTCTTACAGAAAAAAATACTCATTCCCTGTGAAATTCCTCATTTAAAATGCCATAATTAAAATGATTTAAATTGTCTCATTGTTTTATTATACACAGCTACCCCAAACCCAGCAACCAGTCATCAACATTACAGACTGAAATATGTGGAAACAAACGTAAGCAGGCACATGGCCTCGTCACCGGCGGGGCTCTGGGGCACGTACCAATCCCTGCAGTTGATGGCGTCCCCGTAGCCTGGTGTGTCCACCACGGTCAGCCGCAGCTTGACCCCTCGCTCTTCAATCTCAACAGTTGAAGCCTCAATTTGGACAGTTCTTTCAATTTTCTCTAAAAAAAAGAAGAAGCAAACTTAATAAGAGAACGTACCTTAAAATAGAGCCAGTTTGCAAAAATGAGAAATTACCTGTTACTTTCTTATTATTAAACAAATGACTCAGAAGTTCACTATCTCTCTTTAAGGACAGTTCTCAGAAGGTAACATGAGGACTGTGTAAAAATGACCCAGGGTCAGCAAGGGAAACATCGCAGCTAGGATTAAAGGGCTGCTTGGGAGTTGAAAACTGTAATTTCTGATTCCTGGGACAAAAAGAACAATTAATGAATTCATTTAAAAACTGTCCAAGGGCTGCAATCGTGTTGTGGTGGCCCAAGTCCCAGACTGATGTATGCACAGTTCATTCACTCAACAAGCCTCACGAAGCCCAGTGTCCAGTGCTGGACGCTAACACCTAGGGGAAGAGGTCAGATGACACCTATGCCCACAGAAATCTTCTGTGTATGCCGGTTTTTTCATGAGAACACTGATCCTCCCATCAAACATACAACAAAGGCAGGAATTATTACACTTTGTAGACAAAAAAAAAACAAGCTTGGAGAAGATGGACCATGGTACATGGTCTGAGTGTGTATAATCGAGATCCAAGGACGTCAGGTGCAGCACACCTTTCCCTACCTGACTGATGTTCTCCTTGTGTCTAGAGCCAAACAAAAACAAACAAAACACAAAGCTAAGGCACAAAATACTAATTATGCACTCTGTAGCAGCTTTCACGTAGTGCAGCGTGGAAACTTCTGTACCTGCGGCTCCAGGTATGACTCTTTCTGGGTAGAGGTCAGTCAGGAAGAGGCTGTTTATGAGAGTTGATTTTCCGAGACCTGATTCACCTTGAAACAAAAAGGAAATTGATGTCGTGACGTTTTATGTGTGACACAGTCAAATCTGCGGAGTGTTTACATGAGGCCTGGACCTGGACTAAGTGCCTCACAAACATCCGTCTCTGCATCCCATGTGACGACTGTGAAAATGGCACAACCCTTCCGGTCCCACTGATGGGGGAATAGAGGCTCCAAGGTCAGTAGCCTGTGTGCTCAGAGTGCTGTCCAGAGCAAGGCCTCAACTGGAATCCAGGTCTGTGAGGCTCCAGAATCCGTTAAGATCATAAACACATTGTGACCTCTTCCCAAGTATGTGGAATGGGCTTGAGGTGGGTTTTTATTTTTTGAGAAAAGGAATGCACAGTAGGTTTTCAGGTATGGGCTCCACTAACCCTTAAACTCATCATGTTTCAGAGAACTGAACACACACACACGTCAACAACACCCAGCTTCCCAAGCTGTGGCATCAGGGCACGGAGGACGGATGGACAGCTAACCCTTGCGCACAACCGGTCTGCCATCTCCCCTGTGACAACAAGGCAGGAGCAGGCCCCCTGCCCTCTTCCTGTTTCACTCACAGCCCCACATCCCACCGCTGGCAACCATCGTATACGTCAGGCAACTTCCTGCTCACTTTGCTGAGTATAACGCGACCAATTCGGGCAGCGCATAGCCACTCAAGCATTTAACGAGTTAAAAATGCCATTTAAACCACTGTGTATCACGTATTATGAATATTTGAAGTTTAACTTCAAAGAAGATGCAAAATACCAAAAATTAAAATTTCTATTCCAAGGAAGCATGAACAGATTCCAACACTTTACTGGAGGTCATCATCTAAGGCTTAAGTTTGCATGTATTGGTCCGACTGTCCCCTGGGCACCTCGGTGCGACCCCCTTTCTGCTAAGTGCCTGCACAGCCTGTGGAAGGAGCATACATCTGATTTAAAAATTACCTCTGGGAAAATCAAGAAGACTGAATCTGAAATTTGTAGACATACACAATTAGGACTGCACTTCAACTAGACTGCAATTTTCATAGATGAAAAGGAACATTAAAAGGACAAAAACAGAATTACATTTTGAATATGTCCAAATATAAGAGAGTAAGAATATGACTAAATACACACTATCCCAGCAAGTTGTCCTTCTAATAAAGTGTCCGGCAACGCCCTTTTACACGTTCACTACACTTGCAGGGGACTTCACCAGGATGTGCCAAGTCCTCTCCCCGAGTGTCAGGCACAGGTGTGGGTGCGGGGACACAGCGGACAACAGGATGGGTGAGTCCCTGCTCCCATGGAGTCTGGCAGTCCAGCAGGGGAAGATGACAGGCAAAGCCACTCTGTCACCGACTGAATGGTGAGAGCTGTGACTAATACAGCTGAAAAGTGACCAAGGCCAGAAGACAGCTGAGCAAAGGTGTCTGAGTGGAGATGGCTGATTCTAAATTATGAATCTTAATTTTAAGGGTATAAGTGATTATTTCACTTGGAATAGCTTTTGGGTAACATCTACAAATGATTTGCTTATTAACTCAGAACATGTTGCCACCCTTGGGCTGAATCTCTGAGCACACCTAGCTTTGCTCTGTTCTAATACTTTCACTAGTATCTCTATCCCAGCTGGGAGTGTCCCAAATAGGTGCCTTTAGATGGGGGAAACAAGACGCGAATGAAGGTGTGGACGTGTAAATCCATCACCATCCAAAAATATTAACGCAAAACAAACAGCACACCCTCTCCGCTGTGTCTGGCAGCTTTGGCTCAGCATACAATTAATTAGCCTCTGAGGTTGGTCGGGGCTGCTGCCCCTACCGATAGCCTGTTTCTCTGCACTGCCAAGCAACGTCCTGTCGTGTGGATACAACACAACCTGCTGCTGGACAGACACCTGAGCTATGTCCAGAAAACTTGGCTTCGAGCATTCACACACAGTCTGTGACGTGCTATCACTTCTCTTGGGTAAACACCTAGGAGGGGACCGCTGAGTCACAGGGTGCGTGTGTAACTGTGAGGAAAGGGCACACTTTGCCTTCTCACCAGCTGCTCCACTGCTAACACTTGCACTGCCTGCCTGTAGCACTTGAGCCAGTCTGGCGGGTATGCGGGGCTACCCCATGGTGGTTTTCATGTGTGTTTCCCTGATGACTGAAGAGGACGTCATCGTGTGTTTACCACCCATCTGTTTACCTCCCGTGAAATGTCTCTTCAAATCTTTTGACCCTTTTTGTAATTGGGTCATTTGTGTCTTACTAAGCCTGTGAAAGCTTTTATATTCTAGATGTAAGTCCTGTGTCACATATACTATGATATGAATACTTTCTCAGTTTATGGCCTATCTTCTTACTGGTGCCTTTTGAAGAAGGCAAATCTTGAGTGAAGCACAACGTATTATTTTATTTTGTGACTAGTGCTCTTCGTGTCCTAAGCAATCTGCGTGCTCCAAAGTCATAAACGTTTTTAAAGCAATTTTCTCCTAGACTTTTTATAGCTTTCCAACTAGGTCAACAATCCATCCTGAGTTTATTGTTGATGCTCAGTGTGAAGGAGGGGCTAGAGTTTACTTTTTTCCCAAACAATCAAGCAATTGCTATAGCACTATTTGTAAAAAGACTAACCTTTTCCCATGCTGAATTACCTTGGCACTTTAGTCAAAAATCTGCTGACCATATACGT
The DNA here is from genome assembly GCF_949752795.1 of Hyperoodon ampullatus. NCBI lineage: Eukaryota > Metazoa > Chordata > Mammalia > Artiodactyla > Ziphiidae > Hyperoodon > Hyperoodon ampullatus. The sequence goes on from NC_136921.1 coordinate 711,335, forward strand.
GTGGTCTGGGCTGTTATTTTATGCAGTTGATCTCTATGCCTACCTTACACACTGCTGTGGATTTTGTTGGAAATCAGATTGTTCTGTCATATTCTAGGCCCTCTGCATTTACATTTGCACTTTAGAATCAGATCATTAATTCCTGTTTTTCAAAAGACTACTGTGGGGGCTTCCCTGGTGGCGCAGTGGTTGAGAGTCCGCCTGCCGATGCAGTGGACACGGGTTCGTGCCCCGGTCTGGGAAGATCCCACATGCCACGGAGCGGCTGGGCCCATGAGCCATGGCCGCTGAGCCTGCGCGTCCGGAGCCCGTGCTCCGCAACGGGAGAGGCCACAACAGTGAGAGGCCCGCATACTGCAAAAAAAAAAAAAAAAAAAAAAAAAAGATTGCTGTGATTTTGATAGGGATTTAATTGACTCCATGGATCAACTTGGGGAGGCAGGACACCTGAAGAGCCCCACTCCACGAGCAGGTGAGGTCTCGCAACTCAGTCAGCTTTCCTTTGGTTTTTTCAGCTGTGTTTTGAAGTTTTCAGTGTTGGTCTTACATTTTGTTAAAAAAATTTTTTTACGTTTAATACTTTAAAAAAATATATATTTTTTATTTTTATTTTTGGCTGCGCCGGGTCTTAGTTGTGGCATGTGGGATCTTTTTGTTGCGGTTCGAGTGCTCGGTAGTTGCAGTGCGCGGGGCTTAGCTGCCCCACAGCATGTGGGATCTTAGTTCCCCGACCAGGGATTGAACCCGCGTCCCTTGCATTGGAAGGCAGATTCTTAACCACTGGACTGCCAGGCAAGTCCCCACATTTTGTTATATTATCCCTAAGCAGTATGTACCTTTTATATTACTAAAAATGGTCCTGTCTTTTAAAAAGATTTTATCATTGTAATTGTTTTTGATATTGTATTTCTAAGTTCATTTTTAAATTACTTGCTGGTAATTATAGAAATAAAGTTGATTTTTGTATACTGACCGGAACCTGCAATCTTACTAAACTTTACCTATTAGATCTAGCAGCTTTGTAGTTTTCTTACGATTTTAACATACACAAATCATGTTATTTGCCATTAAAGAGATTTTACTTCTTTCTCTAAGTTTTTCATGAGTAAGAGTAATGCTAACTATAGGTATTTCCCCTTTAGAACCAAAGTGATTGATCTCCAGTGTTAAACCACACATTCCTGCGATCAACCCCATTCATTTAGGATGCACAGTCAGTCCTGCCATGACACTCGCTTTGAAAGCGACAATTTGTTCCAACACAACTGATATATTATGTAACAATTTCAGCATAATACAAACGTTGCATTTACTTATGTGTGATTTCACTGGTGAGAAACTAGGTCTACCCAGCAGAATCAAGCCACAAAGGGAACACTCCTCCCAAGGCATACACCACAGCTACCAGCTGACATATTACAAGCCACAGCCACTCACCTCCAGTGTCCCAACTGTCCCCCCATCCTCGGATGCCCTCCTTCCACAGCCTCACAGTAACAAACAGGCTGCAACCGTCCTGATGTCCACTTTCACAAACTTCAGTTCAGTGGCTTATCTGGTGGAGTAATTTTCATTTAACCATTTAACGTGTGAAACTGAGATCATTTTTACTATGTTCCTAACATGTCACTGAGGAAGGTTTTGAGTACTGTGTCCCTATTTTCCCTGCATGGTGCTTTTTAGGAACACACATGTATTGTGTTACAGTAGAACTGACTGTATTCAGGACTTGCTACAATTTTAGTAAGGTGTCTGTGTCTAGGCTCATGAGGAATTAAGTCTACTTTTCTCATCGTTTGCAATAGGGCAGTGCTTGGCCTAATACTCTCATAATGCAGCGCTTGTCTGGTGAATGTTCCACGTGCCTTAAAAGAACGGGTATCCGGCAGCTGTTCAGCACGGTGCTCTGCATGTCAGCTGGGCTGTATTGTTTGATAGCGTAACTTAAATATCCTACAACATTACTGACTTTCTATCTGCTTCATACGCTACTGCGAGGAGTGTTAAAAACTCCTCTCCTCACAGATTTGTCTTTCTCCCATCAGACTCTGCGTCATGCACATTTTAGATGATGTTGTTTTGAACAGATCCCTTTCTCGTTATGATGTAAAGTTCTTCCTCTCTGGGAATATTCAGGTAGTAGACCTAAAGTCTGCTTTGTCTGATAGTAATTCAGCCACTTCAGCTTTATGACTGGGGCTTGCACCACAATGTCCCATTCTTTGTTTTTTTTAAATCTATTTATCTATTTATTTATTTATTTATATTTTTTTGCTTTACGCGGGCTTCTCACTGCTGTGGCCTCTCCCGTTGCGGAGCACAGGCTCCGGACACGCAGGCTCAGCGGCCATGGCTCACGGGCCCAGCAGCTCTGCGGCATGTGGGATCTTCCTAGACCGGGGCACGAACCCGTGTCCCCTGCATCGGCAGGCGGACTCTCAACCACTGCGCCACCAGGGAAGCCCCTGAATACTTTTTTGTATTCTATTTTATCAAAGCTATTGGCTTTTAGCCAAATCTTTATTTTTCTAGTGGATGCTCTTAAGTTCACAATGTGAACCATTAACCCAGCATCTTCCTTTCAATAATGTTCTCTCACCTCACACGTAACGTAAGAAGTTCATAGCCGCACGCTTCTACTCACCCTCTGTCCTCTATGCTATCCTTGTTCATTTTATTCCTACATGTTACACACTATCAATTATCTTTGAAAGAAATTAAGAAGAAGTCTTATTTTTACCAACACATTTGCCATTTCCAGTGCTCTCCCTTCTGCACCAACTTGAAAACCTCATTTAATCTTCCTTACGGTATACGTCTGATACTGATAAATTCTTTCCGCTTATTTATCTGAAGATGTCTTTACTTTATCTTCTTTCTAAACTTCATTTTTAAAGGTTATTTTTGACAAACACAGAATCCTAGGCTGATAGTTTTGTAATTTCAGTACTGTAAACTGTCATTCCACATGGCTTACATTATTCCTGATGGGCAGTCAGTGGTCCTTCTTACCTCTGACCCTATGTAATGTTTTTCTTTTTTTCTGGCTTCTTGTAAGATTTTTCCATTTATCAGTGGTTTTCACCATCTGATTACATGCCCTGGTGTGCTTTTCTTTATATTTATTCTGCTTGGTGTTTTAGTTTGGATGCTATTGCCCCCGTTCTTCTGCAGTATACAATTTGCTGTTAGGCCCATCAAAAAATTTTTCATCTCAGACGTTGTATACACTTTTTAATCTCTAAAAGTTCCATTTTGTTCTTTTCTGGATCTGTTTCTACTGCTTGATTTCTGTCCTGGTTATGGGCCATTTTTTTCCCCTTCTTTGCATATCCAGGAACTTTTTACTGGATGCTCAGTATTGTGAAGAGTATACTGTAAGTGTCTAGATTTTAATGTCCTTCTTTGATGAGTGATGCGTTTTTGTCCTGGCAAGTAGGTAATTCATTTGTGAAGAAGCTTGATCCTTTCAAGGTTTGTTTATAAGCTTTGTTAGGGTTTAGAACAGCCTTTATGTGAGTTCAGCCCTACTCCTAAGCAAGGACTTTCCTGAATGTCATGGGCGTTCAGTAAGATTTCCCCCCGGTTGGCTGGAATTCCAATGTCTCCTTGACCCCTTTCCAGCTCTCCAACTCCATCCATGCAGTCTCCTTCCTGGTGGTTCTATTTTGCCTGGCTTCATGGAGGCTTCCCCTACCCATATACAAGTTACTGTTCAGCCATGGTGCCAAAGGAACCCCAGTGCAGATGTGTGAAGTCGTTCTCTTCTGTGGAACTCTGCCTGCCACCTCAGCTTCCCCGAACTGTGGTCTCATTCTTCAGCCGAGACTAACTGTGTTAGGTTTACTCCTCCCTGGCAAAAGGGAAGGTGAATGGCAGAAAGCTGGAGTAACTTTATAGTTCATAGGATTTTTTTTCCTTCTCTCAAGGACCAAAGTCCTGCATTGCCTGTTCAATGTCTTAAAAGGGCTGTTTCATATATCTTGCCGAGCCTTCTGGTTATTTAGGTCAAGAGGACTAGTCTGGCACAGCTTTTTCAGGGTTTGGCAAACTGCAGCTCTCCTGCAAATCTAGCCCTCTACCACATGAACAAAACAGAGCTCACTGGGACAGCTGTGCCTGTTTGTTCATGGGTCGTCTATGGCTGGTTCCCACGACGATAGTGGAGCTAACAGCTGCACCAAAAGCTGTAAGGCTCACAAAGCCTTAAATATTTACTATCTGACCCTTTACAGAAAGAGCTTGTCAACCCCTGAGTTATTCTATCAGGGCCAGAAGTAACTGTCTGGTTTTAAAGCTCTAACTTAAGTAACCATGTGACAGACTGCACTGCATTTCTCTTTTCTACCAGGAACCGGAATTTGCATTATTAACATCATCATGGGGCTTCCCTGGTGGCGCAGTGGTTGAGAGTCCGCCTGCCAATGCAGGGGACATGGGTTTGTGCCCCGGTCCGGGAAGATCCCACATGCCGCAGAGCGGCTGGGCCCGTGAGCCATGGCCACTGAGCCTGCGTGTCCGGAGCCTGTGCTCCGCAACGGGAGAGGCCACAACACTGAGAGGCCCGCGTACCGCAAAAAAAAAAAAAAAAAAAAAAAAAAATCGTCATGTAATTGTGCTCCTAAAACATGTCTCCATTCACTTCTCTGGGCCTAGGGTCCCACAGTTTTTTCATCTCAGATTTGTGAACTGTTTATCCCAGGAAACAATCGTTTGTCCCACTCATGCATGACCACCCATCAAGCTTTTCCAGTGGCTACCTCAGCATTTGGGGAGAATTTTGCGATGATCAGGAATGAAATAAAATGTGATATGGTAAGCAGAATTAATAGTTCATCAAGTTAAGTTTGTTATGGACACACTGAAACAGAATATATATGCTATAATCCATGATAAAATATATCCGATATAATAGAAATTTCAGGTAACCACTCAATTTCAAACGATTTTAAGTAGTTATTTTAAAATACGTGTGTGTGGTAAGGGTTGTTCCTTGTTTAAAATATACCCACCAGAAAAAGTTGAACAGTTCTTTTTATGAGTATTAAATAAACATGCTTCTGGTTAATTTTAAGTATTTGTTATCTTTCAAGTGTAACAAATTACTGTAAAATTCAGAGGCCTAATCCAACAACAAACATTTATCATCTCATGGACTCATTGGGTCAGGAGTTCGGGAGTGTCTAAGGTGGGCAGTTATGGCTTGAGGGTCTCTCTGTGGTGACAGTGATGTTGGCCAGGATGGCGGTCACCAGCAGGCTTAACTGGGGCTGGAGGACATTTCTGAGACGGTCACTGACACGGTTACTGGCAGGCCTCAGTGCCTTGCCTTGCAGGACTTCTCTATGAGGTGTCCCGACAGTGACTGATTCAAGAGAAGGCAAGGCACAGGCCACAGTGTCTATGACCCGGTCTCCATGGCACACACCTTCATCTCCACAACGTCCTACTGGCTACACGAGTGAGCCCTGCTCAGTGGGGAAGGGGCTAGAAAGCGTCATCGACACCAGGCAGCAAGGACTTGGGGGGCGGTGGGGGGCGGCTTCAGAGGCCAGCTGTCATGATGAGCAAACACTTTCACTACACGCAAGCAAGAAAATGACAGAAAAATTATAATTCTGCACTTCAGCAAAATTTTCTAAAGAAGTTTTTTTTTCAAAATCCCAAGTTATTTGACTCCGTCAACAAAGGAATCTTCCCTGTGACTTTTAGGTCATGTTATTATACTCCACAGGTTGGGAAAAGGAGATACACACATATTTAATAACTTGGGAGTACAAGTTAATTTCTTACCAACCACCATTAGCGTGAATTCAAAACCTTTTTTCACTGATTTTCGATGAACTTGATTGGGAAGATTTGCAAATCCAACATAGCCAGGAGTTTCTGGATTTATAAACTGAGTTGGTTGTTGCTAAAAAAAAGAACAAATAAACACCTTATTAGTTGCTTTTAAGGCATTATTAAACCTGTGACAAACACACATATCCTTAGTTCTCACAAATCAAAAAAGTATACACATAAATCGACACTTCCAAAAAGTCACTGCTATCAGAAAACTGATGGTATTCATTTGAAAATATTTAAAAAAGAACCAAAACCCAATCAGTATCATTTCATGCCTACATGCTGACCTAAAATAACATTTCTGTTAAGCAATTAAGCAATGCATAAAAGATACATGCTTAGTTCATCTTAGTACTATTTCAAATCTCAACTTAAAAAATTGTCTATAAAGTTGAAGGAAGATCTGTCAGACGTACAAAGTAAGGCCCCACTTACAGTGGTCTCTTTCAACAAACTTCGCTAAAGAACAGCTTCCAAAGTAAAGACTTCGTGTATCAGGAGTGGTGCATTTGTGAAAAGTAGCCAGGAAACAGTCATGTCTCTTGCTGCATTCCTAGCTCAATGGAACCGAGCCCCACCAAGGGTGAGGCAGCCCACTTAGAGGTGGGATGCTGAGAATCTAGCATCACACACCAAGAGAAAGAAGACTGAGAGTGAGAAAGGGGTCACGGCAGAAGCCGCCGAAGTGTCAGTATTCCTTGATAGATGGATACCTGACACGAAGAGATTCAAAAAAGCAAGTATAGTAAAACAGTGAAATCTAGGCTGTGATATACTAAAAATGGGAAAAAATAAAAAAAGATACAGCAATTGATTATTAAATGTACAAGGCAGGATTTAGAATAGTATTTCCTTTAAGGTTACCTTTTGTTAATATATAGTCACACATGCAAAAAGAATATTCACAAAACGTTACAAGCAGTTATTCTGAATAATGGAATTATGGCTAATTTTTATTTTCTTTTTCACTTATCAAAGTTCCACACTGATAGTTGTATAAAAAATGAAAATCGGGGGCTTCCCTGGTGGCACAGTGGTTGAGAGTCCGCCTGCCGATGCAGGGGATACGGGTTCGTGCCCCGGTCCGGGAAGATCCCACATGCTGCGGAGCGGCTGGGCCCGTGAGCCATGGCCACTGAGCCTGCACGTCCGGAGCCTGTGCTCCGCAACGGGAGAGGCCACAACAGTGAGAGGCCCGTGTACCGAAAAAAAAAAAAAAGAAAGAAAATCACTATGACTGAGCATCACAGTAAGAAACACCCAAAGACTTAAAAATAAAAGTAAAGAGAAATAATAATCTTGCAATTTTAACTACAAGTTCTGCTTTTCTCAGCATGTCTTTTAGAACCAATTCCTTTCCAGGCTCTGGGCTAATTTTCAAGAGCTGACGTAAGCCAATTTATCAAGTCTGAGAGCCCCATAAATTTCATCATGATGAATTATTACAATTTTAAAATTATTATTTGAATGGTCTGCTGGGAATGATCTAGGGAGGCTAAATGGATTGTCATGAATGTCTTTAGAAACAAATTGAAAATCTGAAAAAAGAAAGCTCACAGTTTTAGGATGATTGTTAAATTAGAACTCTGGCTTAAAGAATCAAATATCAGTTATATTAAAAATAATGAATCATAAAAATCTTGATTATAAAAGGTTTCAAAACATAAAGCAGTTTTTCCTTATACTGTAGATACATGAAGTGTGATCTCTTACCTTAGACATCTTTAGTGAAGTTTTGTCAATCTGTCTAAAGAAGAGAAAAATACATGTACATCCATACACATATACATACATATTTAATTTAACATGAAGTGATATGTAAAAAGGCTTACGTGAGGCATCAACAGCTTCTGTCTCACTCAGCTTCTCATTATGTCAAATACTTCCCCAGAAATGATGAGATTATCACCTCATTATATAAATTAGATATAAAAAATTAAGCTAATGAAAGCGACCATCTATACACATGTATACATACATACGTTCCATGTCTTCAACAATACCTTTTTCAGTACTGATTACACGTTAGGCACTAGGGGGCAACTGGAGAAGAAGACAAATTCCCATAACCTCTGGAATTACGTAATTTCCTTTCTCTCTTTGAAACCTTTGTACAAGGAAGGGGTGCCTGTCGGAGCCCATCTGTCTGCTGTCTGCTGGAGACTTCCTGAACTCCTGAGAACTGGACCTTGACACTGGGGCACACAGAGCAACACAACTACACTTACAAGTAAAAGAAAAAGGACTGAAGGCACCTGAGTGCTCGAGAAGTGTGACGATAGTTCGGAAGCCTCGGGAGATGCCGGGTCTGCTGGCTAACCTTTGGTGACAAAGTCAAGAGATGTGAATGCAGTCAAATTTGATTCCTTCTGGTGCTTAGAAACTCATGAGAAAACTTTTTTCACTTTCTTGCCTCCCTATTTCCCCCAGACTGAAACATTCCTGAATACTGCACGCCCCCAAGTTTCCTTTTTGAATGTAAATGTTCCCAAACCACCTCTGAAAAAATGGTTAACCAAGGTCAAGACAGCAGTAGCATTCGTAACTCTAACCCTGTGGTACGACGTCATAGAAGATAAGGATACAGCCTTGGTTCTCCCTCTCGTCCGTCTGGCAGGAACGAGAAGGGAAGAGGGAGAGGAGTCTGTAAACTGCTTCTTACTATGACAGATCATCACTAAAGGCAGGGAAGGAGTACTGGGTGCAGCCTAGTGTGCAAAGGAAGGACCACTTCTGACCAAGGAGACAGGTAAAGCTCCATCTAGGTTGTCCAAAATGCTTCAACCTAGGCAGCAGAATCAAGGCAAGCTTCCAGGACAGCAGAAACGCTAGGCAGCAAGAGAAGCAGAAGATGGAGGGCTCCTCAGAAGGAAGAACCAGAAAGGAACGAAAAGAATACAGTGAACCCTGGAAGAGCCTGGGAACAGAGACCTTGGGTGTGAGGCCTCGAGCAGTGACAGGCCCATGTGAGTGTGCCCTCGTCCCCCTGCCTCCAAGATGAGCTCAACAGCCAAGCTGTAAGAGGAGGAAAACAACACCTGGAACCAAGAAACAGTATCGCTATGATGAAGATGCAAGCACAGTAATTCAACACAACTTTCTGGACCTAAAATCCACGATTTTCAAACCCAAACTGCTGTAGCTGAACTAAATGAAAGGTCACAGTAGAGACTCGGAATGTGACATGGAAGACCAAATATAAGAAATCTTAGTGCACAAGGCAAACAGCAGGGAGAGAAATCATGGGTAAAAGACAGCCTCAGAGACAAAATCTAGGAAATCTACCTGTTAACAGTAAGAGTTCCCATAAGTAAAAGGGGAAGATGGAAGAAAAGAAAACAGTAATAACAAAAGAAAAATTTCCCAGGAAGAGCAATCCCAGAGTTTACCTGGGACTGTGTACTACACGAGTGACTTAAGATCTCTTGAATAGAAGGAACATCCTAGGGGAACACTAGTCATAGTCCAGAATTTAAAATATTAAACTTCCTCAGCAAAACCTACGAGTTGGGGGCAGGAGTGACAGCAGAGGTAAAACTTCCAAGAGGGAGAAGGCAGCAGTCAGTTGGAAAATGGATAGATGGTCCTGGCAGAAGAAGCGGCGGACACGTTGTTCTAAATAATAAAGAGATAAGTGTCTGATAACGAAAAAAAAGGGGAAGGTAGCCATTAAAAAAAACTTACTTCCAAATTAAGAGAAAAATATGGAACAGCAACTTGATCAAACCAGTAAAAATATGGAAAAGAAACAGAAAAATTCAAGAGTATCAGTCACCAGTCTAAATGTGAAAGAAGCAAATTTTCTCCTTAAAAGAGGAGACAGGTTGGGGGGGGGCCCGGGGTGGAGGGAGAACAGCACAAAACCAAGGTATGTTACATGGAAGAAATATGCTTAAATCAAAGTAGCTAAAAAAAATGTTGAAAACAAAGGGACAGGCTAAGAGATACCAAGCTAGTGCAAACAGAAAAGAACAGGGAGAGACACTGTTAATATCAACCCGGTTGGGATTTAAGGAAAGTGTGGTCATGATAAAAGGAACAATTTATAAAGATAAACCATTCATAAACCCGTATCTATGAATACTTACAGCAGATAAATACATAGAGCAAAGACTAGAAAAAATACTACGTAAACTTGACAAAAATACAATTCAAGTGGGAGGCTTTAATAGTTTCTCTCGGAATTGGACAGACTCTGTACACACAGTATGAGCAAGGGCAGAGGTCTGAGACCACTGACACATCTGAATTAACTGGTATAGAGAACGTTGAGTCAATAGACAAAGAAAGGCGACTAAAGGATAACACTTTATCATGTAACTGCTGTGAAGAAAATTTATGCAAAGTTATTTTTACAGTCAGTGTTCTCAGATCATGATCTGTTAAAACAAAGATAAAAAGGAACTCCTAGTTATTCAGAACATTCCTGGATAACCCTTGGATCAAGGGGGGATAATAAAAGCAAAGCCATGGGGTGGGATGGGGAGGATGGGAGGGAGGGAGATGCATGAGGGAAGGGATGTGGGAACAGATATATATGTATGACTGATTTACTTTGTTATAAAGCAGAAACTAATAAAAAAAAAATTAAAAAAAAAATAATTAAAAAAAAAAAAAAGCAAAGCCATAAGTTATCTAGAAAGCAATGGAAAGAAGATAAAAGCAAAATCAGTGGGGCACAGTGAAGTTTCATAGACTCAGATGAAAATTTGGGTTTTACATATTTTCACTACTAAAGAACACTGAAAATAACTCAATAGAAGGATAAATAAAACCAAAAGCTGGTTCTCTAAAACAAATTCCTCACCAGTTCCTTTGAGGAAAAACAAGAAGATATAATCACTGGCACAGGAGACCACATGTATAAAGATGGCTACAAACTAGAAAAATCTGGAAGAAATGGATGATTTCCTAGACACTGTAAGTTACCAAAATTTAAGCAAGAACTGAAAACCTGACTATAACAAATCCCACTGAACAGGTGAAGAAAGAGTTACCAATGAGGACTTCCCTGGCGGTCCCGTGGTTAAGACTCTGTGCTGCCAATGCAGGGGGTGCGGGTTCGACCCCTGGTCAGGGAACTAAGATCCCACATGCTGCATGTCGCGGGCAAAAAAAAAGAATTGGAGAAAAAAAAGAAAGGGACCAGGACCGGACAGAACTAGATCTGAAGTCCATCCAAAACTGAACAGATAACGCCATCATCACTTAAGCCACTACAGAAAAAGGGAAAGCACTCCAAGTTATTTTATGAAGACAGCCCAACTCCAACAACAAACCCAGACGGAGAAGAAAGAGCGAGCAAGCTGGCTGGCTGCAGGTCAGTCTCACTTACGAATAGAAATGCAAAATTTCTCAATGAAATACTTGCTAGCAATTATATCCCAGAAATGTACCAAAAGCATCTATCAATACAAGCTGTTACAACAAATTAAAGGAGAAAACCATATGTGAATAGATGCTGAGCACGCGTGTGATAAAATCCAACAACCAACTCTAATAAAAACACTAAGTGAGGAAACGGCTTAAATATATTTCCGGAAACCAATGGCAAACGTTATCCTCTAAACAACAGATGCTAAATTATTTAAATTACCATCACTAATTAGGAAAGGATGCCCATTACCACCACAGTTATCTTAAAACACTTATGAAAAACTCCAAACATATTCAAAAGTAAAACAAAAGCCACAAGGACCACCCCATCCTCCAGATTCAACAGTTATCAACTCAGATATTCCCTCAACCACTGTCCCGGACCCCTGATTATGAGTACTAGATATTTCTAAAAATAAGGACTGAAAAGCGACAAGCCATTATCATAAGGAAGATGAGCAATAGTCCTTTAATATAACAAAATATCCAGGGTTCATATTTTTCTAATTGTCTCTTTTTTTTTTGTCGTTGTTCATTTGAAGCAGGATCCAGACCCTGATGTTGCAGTCTCACCGGGATTATTTACTGCTACTCTGGCAGGTTTAGTGAAAATGATTTTTCTGATATGACTGAATACACACCAAAAACCCCACAAACACTTTGGTTAAAAAAGATTCCAGAATATGGTAATTTACTTAAGGTGGCTGCATACAAGACAGGTGTAACTCAAAAGTTCTATTTTGCACTAGCAATGAGTACCAAGAAATGGAAATGGAGGGAAAAGGCCATTTATAAGAGAGCAAAAACAAAACAAATGTAGGAACAAATTTAGAAAGAAAACAGGCCTTGCATGAACCAAATCATTTTTATTTCTTAAATTAGTAGATAAGTGTGGTCCAATCTCAGCTGGACTCCCTAATGATGAGTTTTTTTTTTTCTTAAAGGACTAGACAAAATGACTTTCAAGTTCACCTGGAGCATAAATGCCTGAGAGCAGGCTCTCGCCTTACTAGCTATCACACGCCTTACTAGCTATCACACTATCTGAGTTCACACCAACCTGGTGGGGCAGAGGACCCTCATCAAAGTGGCTCTGGAGCTTCCACACACCCGCTCCGCACTCAGCTCTGGGCCCCTTGCCTGTACTCCCGACCAACTTCACGTGAGCACCCTGACAGTACTGCACCCTGAGCCCACGCGAGTGCAGGCCCTTATTCTGCTCAGCAGGCGAGAAGGGGACCATCACTCCTATCGGTTTCCTCCTACTTAAAACCTATCTTGATGCACACATATGGGGAAGTGGAGAATACTATTGTAATATTATTGGAACAGGATGTTAATTCTCAAAGAAACACTTATTTCAACTTTGCTTTAATTTTACCAAGTTTCTCTTACCACAACCTATTTCTTTCATACTCAGGTTTTTTTTTTTTTTTCTGAAACGTAATTTGGATCCACTACAGTTTTCCAACAGTTTAAGTTATTAACTGACTAATGTAAAATGAAAGTTGAAAGAGAAATGTTGAACTTCTGAAGTGCCTGGTTTTCAGGGAGAAAGCCTTCATCCAGCAACACAAAATGCAAAGCACTGTGATTAGTTTAAACCTTGGATGCAGATCAATCAGATCCCCCAAACCTCAGAAATTAGGTCAAGTGAAAAATTTATGCACTCATTCTAGATACTAGAAACTATTTAAAACTTTTTTTCTCTTTGACCCATGGCTTCCTTCTTCCACAGAGCAATACTTCCACCCCAATCCACAAAGAAGAAATCAACTTTTCTAAAACAAAAGGGGACAAAGAACAGATGGCTAAAACTGGATTCTTGGCAACAGAAACTTGCTTTGCTACTGGCATTTACGTGTATCAGTGGGCTGCCCAAAACCACCATTCACTGACATGTCACCCTTGTATTTACATTCATTATCCCCATCCACAAACGACCCTGCAAAGTAGGACCCGAAGGTCCATAGTCCCTTATCCAGAGCCCTTGGAACATCTGGCATTCAGAGCCTTTGGATTTGAGGTCCATGTACAGTATACCACACTCTTAACAGCATGAGGGCAGCACCCCACGATCAAATGAGTTTTCTCTAGTGACAAGTATGACGATGAGCACAAAATGAGGTAAGACTATACAAGTGGCTTCACCCCAATTCTGCGGCCAAATGAGCTTTGGTGTCCCCTTCTCTCTGGAGAAAAAACAAAGCCAACTTTTCCTTTTCCAGCAGTTTCTGTCTTTCAAGTTGAGTATAAAAAGGACCTGAATCCCATTTATTAAAGTCCACAGAGGGAGGTTCCCGCCCATCCCATCCCCATTTCCCTAGGTCACCCTGCTAGTTCAAGAGCAGTCAGAATGCAAATCTGATTTGACTGAAAAGCCCTTGTTCTTTACCCTGGGCTGCAGTGCTCGCTGAGAGATCAAGACGAAAAACGGGGAAGAAAAAAAAATCAGGGTAACTTTATGGCCGAAGAGACCACTGCCGTAATTCATTGCGAGTTAGGAGGCTGGGCGGTGCAAAGAAAGCCTAAGTGGGAGCTACCAAAACCGAAAATAACGAACCTTAAATTACAAACACCAGGAAAGCAGCCTGCACGACCCCTACACCATCATACACCTCTCCTTACGATGGCAAGGTTGCTTTGGGCATTAAGCTTGTCTTGAGGTATTATAATGATCTGAGTCGTTCAAAAGATACCTGAAAACCTGTTTCGTGCTGATCACCGTCCTAGACAACAAGTAAGGCTGGGCAGGTCCACACACCACTGCCCCTCACAGGACAACCACCGCACGGAACAGCAGAGGCTGACAACAGGCGGACACCTACTTCAGGGGGAAGAAGTCTAACCCTGGCGCAGTCCTGAATAAGAGAGCAGGAACGAGGCAAGCAAACGGTGGAGGTAAGCGGGCTCCAGGCAAAAGGCAGGATCTGAACCAAGGCCAAAGGTGAGAAAGACCACAGCAGTCGGAACTGTAAGTCAGCGCGGTTGGGTCACGCGTCCACGTGTTGGGGACACAGACAAGGCAGCGAGGCACCGACGAAAACTGAGGTCGTAAAGGTAACAGGCGGTCCTGCGGGCCTTACTGAGCCACGGCAGCCACAGATCAGCCCCATCTCGGGCCTTCAGGGGAACGAGCCCTCCCCGGCGGTGCCGCCCGTCCCTCCGGATTCGGCCCTGCGCGGGGCCTCCCCTGGGCCTCCCCTCCCCTCCCCTCCTCTCCCCTCCCCTCCTCCTTCTCCTCCCGCTCTGTGTGCAGCCAGGCGGGGCCTGCTGAGTGGAGCGGGCGGCCAGCGCCCCGCGAGCTTCCTCTCGGCCGGGAGCCGGCGAAGCGGAAGCGCCCGTTAGCGCGACCCGCACCGTCCCTCCCAGACCACGACCGCCACCGCACGCTCCAACGTCCCAGGCCCATCATTGACCACGTCCCACGTAACTCCCACCGGGTGAGAAGGGCCACTCGGGTTCGCCCGGGACACACCCCGCCGCCTCCGCCAGGGCCCGGGGGGCGGGGGCCGGGACCCTGTAGGGCCCAGAAGGGCGGGGGAGGGGCCGAGAGAGCGGGAAGAGCGCCGGGGGGATGGGGGGAGATCTGGGGAGGGCCCAGGATGCCGGGCCGGCCGCCCCTCCCCCACACCGTGCGAGTGGCCCCGCCCGCGTCCCCCCCGGAGCGGACAGACCACCGCCCCGAGCCGGCCACCGCCCCTCTGCGTCGGCCCACAGCTCGCGCCCCGACGGCGGCCGAGACCCACGGCGAGATACTCACCGCGGACGCACCGAAGAACAAGCGCCGACCGACCGCGCCGCGGATCCGCCCAGGACCGACCGCAGACTCGCGCCCCGCCCCGCGCGTGGGCGGATTGCGTCAACGCGTCGGTCCGCCCCCTTGCCAACGCTTTCCTCCCCGCCCCCATCCGCCAGCTTCCGAGTGCGCAGGCGCAGGCTCGTCCGCGGTTTCCGCCTCTGCGCAGGCGCCGTGCCCCTCCCACGGCGGTTGGCCATATAGAGGCCGGGGGTGGGGAAGAGGTCAAGCGTAGCCTCTTCTCCTTTACCAAGATGGCGGCTCGTCCCTGTTTCGCCACAGTTCCTACCTTATGAGCTTCGTTTCCTTACGCTGATAAGAGTGGAACAGGTAATGTAATTCATTGCTTTGTGAATAACTAGAATGGGGGGAAGAGCGTTTCTTTAGATGGAGCTAAATGACCGGTGAGAAGAGAGGTGGACAGGGGGGCATGTGGCGGTTAAGAGTTCGGAACGACCACGGGGAGGGGACCTTTCGCCTCTGGTCCTCTCCTCCAGGAAGATGGCGGCAGCACCGAGCAGGGAGTACCGGAGCGGGACCGGGGAGGGACGGCGAGCGGCCGGCGGGGCTGCTCTAGCCCCGAGCCGCCGTCGTCTCGGTGGTCCGGGCCTCGCCTCGATTGGCTGCTGTGGGTCACGTGGGGGTCGGCGACTGGTGCGCGGACCATAGAGTTGGGCGCCTGTCCCCGGGGACGTGGCCTTCGTGCGCCCGAGGCTGGAGCCCGCGCCCGACGGGGAGGGGGGAGGGCGGGTGGCCCCTCGCTTTCGCTAGGTGAGGCCTGGGGGCGCCTCAAAGTCCACTGCGGCGGCGCGGCTCGGGGGCGGGAGGGCGACGTGCCCGGCGGGGGCGTGACCGGCCCGGGGCGTCCTTCCCCCCTCCCGCGGCCTGCAGGCCCAGCAGCTGGCCGATGCTTGCTGGTAGGCTGGGCGCAAACGCCCTCGTACAGGAAGCCTTTCTGGGTTACCCACGACTGGCAGTAAACACGGCTCTGGAGTCTCTCCTGGGCGGCCGCGTAGCGCGGAGCGCCTGAAGCTCTTTGTGACCGTAGGGCATCCTGACAGGGTGTCTTTGGAAAGTGGCGAAGTGCTCAGGGCCGGGCGTCCTCTCCCCGCCAACTCAGGAGGTGGGGAAGTCGGCCTGTGGGTGGTGTCCGGGCACCACGTAAAACCAAAGGAAAACTGACCTCTGTGTTTTATTAAGCAACGCTATGGTCAGATGAAACGTCCAAAGGAGTGTAGATAAGTCTTAGAGGAATCTTCAGGAGCAGGATGGTTTACCCTTGAGCTGCGGGGTTTCTTTGTCCTCAGCTGCAGAGCTGCCGAAAACCCTCAGGCGTTGCTTTCACCTGCGTTTGGGTGTCTGCCGCAGAACTAAGGACGGACAGGCACTCTCTTGGCAGGTAGCTTTCTTGAGGCCCTGTTAACACGGGGTGCGTCACAATTAGGATTTTGTCTGAGGCAACTGGTAGTGCTGTTCTACAAAATAAGCTCAGTGTTCTTTTATGGGAGCGAACCCGGGCTAATGAGACATTGGATGAAGCCTAGTGCTCAGGTATCAACCGATCACTTTGAACACTCTGAGCAACCCCAGCTACCCTTGTGAAGTACGCTTAATATTAGGATGTTTGGACGCAGTGCTAAAGTGGTTGAGAAGGTGTTTGGTTCAGAGTGGCTCCCGTCATTTGAACTCCCAGTTCTCTGGATCTGAGACATCAACCACCCACCTGTCATGAGAGCTTTAGGTTTGGAGAAAACTGAACAAACCCCCTCAAGCCTTGAAGGACAAAATTTGAAAGCCATTGAAAACAGTGAAGATTAAACTTCCCTGTAACTACAGTTAATTCTGCTGTGTGTCACGTCCCAATTGGGGCTTACCTCCTCTTCTCTAATCAGGCTGAGGTCCCCTGAGTAAAGGAGCAGTGCGTGTAAGGAGAGCGCTCCTAAGATGCCGTTGGCCCACATTCCTGGGGGACCCGCTGGAACCCGGTCACAGTGCCCCCTCCAGGGGGCCAGGCTGACTTCTCAGCGTCCTGATGGGAGAATTTCTTCTTGAATCATCAAGTATTTTTTTTCCTTTGGATTTGTTGTTTGGGGTTTCTGGCGGTCTGATTTTGACCTCATGGCTTTATTTCTTCCACAGTAGAAAATATTTCAAAAAAATTTTTTTTGGAAATGGCTGTGTGCCAGACATTGTTAAGGGTTCTGGGGATGCAGAGATAAAGAGGACACAGACTTTTTTTCTTTTCCTCAAGCCGTTTATGGTCTGGTAGGGGAGATACACTTGTAAAGGAAGAGATTATGGTGTTCTGAGTGCAGTAATGGAAGTATGTACAAGGAGTGGAGGTAGGACAGAGGGGGCAGTGATTACCCGTTGGAAAGTCTTCACAAAGAATGTGGTTCTGAAACGGGTTTAGAAGATGAATAAGAGTTTTTCCAGGTGGAGTTGGCAGGATGGGCTATTCTAGACAAGAAGACTAGCTTATGCAAAGGGAACAAGTGACAGCTCTCCACTTAGGGGGTGGCATATATGGGCAAGAGGTTGAGAATTTGGTACACTGCTGGCATCTCAAATGGTGAAGGACTTAATGCCCTAAGACACTGACTTGGACAGCATTTCAAATGATTACACTGTCCACCAAGATGACTTTGTGATCTTTAGTCACAAGTGGATCAGATAGACTCGCCATTAATGCTTGGCAGCTGAAACTTATTTACCTAAAGGGCTTGAGCAGAGAACACTTTTTAAAGTACAGAGTGATACTTATATTTGGTATGGCCCATTCAGCACACATGCATCTCACAGGGCTAGTGATCATAGGAAGGCATTTCCCTTTTCTATTAAGAAATAACCAAGCTCCTGGAAGCCTGGAAGAAACATAGCACACAGCTGAACTCTCAGTTGCTGACTTTTGGTGGCAAAAAGTCCAAGGAGCATGTTGTCAAACTTTTTGACCAAGTATAGAAAGACAGCCAAAGAACCTTAATGTGTCAGAATGCCTTTTCTCCTGAATTATGAAGGCACCACAACATTGAACATTTGAAAGCCAAGAAAAGAACTAAACTTTCTTCAGTGTGTAACATTTAAAAACTTGATTACACAAGTTACTTTGTGGTAAAGCAGGATTTTCATTTATTTTTTTCCTTTTTGTATTTCTAATATCAGAGACATTTTAGAGGTGATATTCCTAGTCGGCCGCTGTTTTACCCGGTGAGGTAAAGTTCCTCAACTATCATTTAAGACAAGCCAAACTTGTCTCGGTATCCTGTCATGTTAGTCATCTTGTTGATGCTTGCTGTTAATTTGATAACAGTGCATTGGCCGTGCATGCTCTCCCTTAATACTGTTTATTGGCGCTCACTTGGATTTTAACATTAAAACTTAATTTTACTTCAAATCAAGGTTATATCTTCATATACTTTTTTAAAGATCAAGTAAATCTGGAAAAGCTTGTAAGGAAGAAAAACTGTCAGTTTCCTTTCTCCCATCATGTCTCCTCCCCTGCAGAACACCCACGTTGGTCTCCTAGCTGGTGGCTTTGGTCTTTGCCTCCGTCTCTCACATCCATGCCTGACTTGCTCACTTCCTGCCCTTCCCTCCCCTGTCCCACACATTGTCTCTCCACTCGACCCTGAGAGCAGATGTGACGTCTCTCACTTTCTTTCACCCCTCTGCCTTCGCCCTGCAGACAAATGCATGGCTGCCCAAAGCAGGTGCACCTTTAATTTGCTTGTCAGGTATTTAGTGTTTATATTCTGACTACTGGTACCATTCACAGTTGGGCCAAATGGTGTGATGGGATTACTTTTCCTTTCCTGGAGAAGTTTTTGTTTTTCCTGAAGTTCTTATCGGTGGTTTTTGTTGTTTTCTTAGTTTTATATGCATTTGCCACTAAAAGTCAACCCCAAATTCACTAGTTGTCTAAATCTCCTTTCAAGAAATTCAGTTCCTTTTATCTGAGCAAGTTCAGTCGGTGCAGACCTCCAACCTGCTGGAATCTCACTTCAGATCTCACTGCCCTCAGTTCCCTGGAACCCATGTCTTTTTCTTGATTTTTTTTTCTTTTTTCTTTTTTTTTTTTTACTCTCTCATTTTGATGGAGCACTTCCTCAAGGAGTTGCCTGGGAGATAAAATTTTGAGAGCCTGGATGTCTGGAGTGTGTTGTTATTCTGCCCTTATACCTGTGTTGAGAGGTTGGACATCAGTTTGCCCCTCTGTCTTCCATCCCTCAGTGTTAGCCTTGAAGTGTTAGAGCTTTCTGATTCTTGAGCCTTTATATGTGACTGTGTTTTCTTTTTTGAAGCTTGAGGGATTTTCTGTGAAATTCAGAGCACCCAGTGCAGTGATGTCCCTTGGAGTCTGTTTTCATCTAGTGTCTTGCCTGCCCTTTGGGCCCCTTTATTTTGGAAACTTCTGTTCTTCAGTGCTGGGCATTTTTCTTGATTTATTAGCTTCATATCTTTCCATTCATTTTCCTTCTCTTTCTAGAATTCAACTATTGGACCTTCTGGATTGACAGTCTGATTTTCTTAGGTGTCCCATTTCTTTCTGGAAGACGTTCTCAACTTTATCTTTTAGCCCTTCTATTGAGTTTTTCTCTCTTTATTCCTAGGAGATTTCTCTTATTCTTTCTGTTCCTATGTTATAACCTCCTGTTTTTGTTCCATGGATATAGAATCTCCTCTTATCTCTCTGAGGACATTGGTGAGTTTCAAAGTTTTCTTTTCCCCAAAGTCGCTGCTTGCTTCTGGCTGCTTTTTGTGTTGCGGTTTTGGCTTTCATATCAGAGCCTTTTCTGGGCTATCCGGTGATGTTTGCTTGCCCGCTTACATGTCAGAGGGACTCGGAGTTTGTGGTTGGTTGGGCTTGCCAACTGTGACCTTCGCTGTAGAGGCATCTGGCTGGGCCATTTTCTTACAGCACCCTGTCAGCTTCTTCAAGTCTCTTTGGGTTCTCCAGAGAAATACCTCCCAGCCTCTTGCCTGGGGGCCAGGTGAGGGGAGAAGGCCACAATCTTAGCAATAACTATGGAAGATGTTACTTCCCCTGTCTTCAGAATGGTTTGCCATCACTCCACTGTAACTGATGTCCCCGGTCCAAAGATTCTAGTTCCCTTTCCAGAGGGGAAAAAAACCACACCCTTTGGCTACAAGGCATGAGAGGCAAAAAAAAAAAAAAAAAAGAACAAAACACAGAAAACTGTCCTTTTTGACAATATTTTCTTACTACTTTTGCTTGGCTGCCCTTTAGCAATGTTATTTTTAGCTTACAACTTGAGTTGCACTTAAATTCATTGTTCTTCTGTTATTTACTACACCTTTTATAGCCCAGCTGTGGGTTTTACATTGTCTTAAATGTGTGCTGAAGGCCCTGGTAGGAAAGTGGACGGAGGTTGTGAATAGGCCGGTCTTCACAGTCAAGAAGTTCAGTTCACATGGCCAGTATGCAGAGCAAGATTTTTAGTTTTCACTGATGATCAAAGACTTGACGTTAAAATCATATTTCTCCTACAGACTGGGGAAAATAAGCGTGACCATTTTAGTTACCGAAGGTGAGGGGGACAGGTATACCCCAATGTCATGGAGTGTAAATAGTTTAATTCATTGGGAGGGTAAAGTTTGCAGTGCCATCCACGCATCTCCTGTAATCATGTAATTGCGTTTCTAGGAATTTAACCTGTCGAGGTACAGGCTCGAGTGAGCAGATGGTACTCTTCTCTGCAGTGCTTGTAATCGGAAAAAACCAAAACGACATCAGCAGGGGGTTTATTTTATGGTTATTCCGTGCAACGTGCAGTTGTTAACATAGGTAAACTTGTGTGTAAAATTTGGAAAGACCGCCATATGCATTTTTAAATGGAAGTAAGTGTGACAAGTGGTGAAACAATGCATGTAATGTGATCTTATTTTTTATTTAGACCACGTATTAATATATCCAAGAAAAAATATTAGATAAAACAATAGTTTTGGAGATATTTCTTGAGGAAGAATCAAGAAGATTGCCAATTTTTATTTCTGTTGTTGTGTTTTACAGTATTTTTGTGCTGAAGATCATTCTTTGGTCGACCGTATTATCGTATTCATACTATCAGTTAATAAAACTGGTATGAATGTAGTCCCCATGGCCCCTGCCCCTCCCATCCCAGGCTCTGCCATGGGTGCAGGATCCTCTCAGGAGGCTTATCTGTGCCCTGAGACCCCACAGCTGGAACAGCAGCCCTCATCTAGGTCAAGGAGAGGCAGGAAGTTGCTGATGCAAAAACCAGTAGTTAGGTAGCAAGTGCCGTTGAGCAATTAGGATGGATTCTTTTCTGAAAGCGCTCTCAGGTTTGCCTTTTATTTGTGTGAATTGCTATTCTTAGACGTTCCTGGCTGTGGACTTTGTCAGACATGCAGCGGTGCTTGGGTCTTAGGCATTGGTTCTTTCTACCAGACAGGGCAGAGGGTGGAGATGTTTGTACAGGTGGGGAAGGTAGTCCTCCACTGGACTGGGAGTCAGGAGACCTGTATGTACTTCAGTTTAAACTTGTTCTTAATCAGCCTTGTGATTTTGGGTGTTGCGGTACATGGGCCTCTCACTGTTGTGTTGCAGAGCACAGGCTCCGGACGCGCAGGCTCAGCGGCCATGGCTCACAGGCCCAGCCGCTCCGCGGCATGTGGGATCTTCCCGGACCGGGGCACGAACCCGTGTCCCCTGCATCAGCAGGCAGACTCTCAACCACTGCGCCACCAGGGAAGCCCTTGGGTGTTTCTTGATCTGTAGGACTTTAGCTTCTTCCTCTCAAAGATAAGAAAGGAGTCTCTGAGGTGGTTTGTTTTTTTCTTCCTTCCCTCCTTTCTTTCATTCATTTCCTCCCTTCCTTTCCCCCTCCCCTCCCAGCGTTCCCCCACTGCCCCCCCGCCCTTGGTCAATTCAGTTTATCAGAAACTTAGTTTTTCAACTTGGAAGGGTGACACCTGGAGCTAATAGTCACTCATACAGCATCCCGTTTTGTGATCTGTTTCAAGGATGCACGAGTGATACAAAAAGCCTTGCCTGTTAAAGCTTTTTTTGTTGCTTCCTACACGCTAGGCATCATGACCTTTATTTCCAGCAGTGGTTCAACCAGGTGATCTTACCCCCCCCACCCCCACCCCAGAATATCTGGAAACATTTTTGGTTGTCATGAGTTGGGAGTGCTTCTGGCATCTCATGGTTAGAGGCCAGAGGTGCTCACCATCCTGCAGGGCCCGGGACAGCCCCCACAAGGAAGAATTGTGTGGTCATAAGGAAGAACTGCCTGGTTGCAAGGTCAGCAGCAGTGAGGTTGAGAAGTCCTGCTTTACCGGCTCTGTCCTTGGAGGGCTCTAGGATGTAGCAGTCACAGGCCCCATTTTTCAGTCAAGGAGAGTGGAGGCTGGTAGGGTGAGGCCACTGGCAAGTGCGGCTGAGTTACGGCTGTGCTGCCTGCACTGCCAGAGTTCTCGTGGCTGTCACAGATACCGAGGAGGGCCATGGTCACAGAGAGTTCTCCCCAGGCTCGCTCTGCCAGGCCCGGGCTAAGCACTGCATGTAAGCACTCATAATCCTCACAGTGACACCAAAGGGTCGATACGAATGTCAGCTCCCTTTTGCAGGACAGGAGACAGAGGCACAGAGAAGTCAGGATCTGTGATTTTTTTTTCCTTGTCTTGGTCCTCATTTTCAGAAGTTGACACATTTAAACATTCAGCCTTGACAATTTACGTAGTGTTTCCTCTCAGCATCTCTAGAGTTTCTCTAAAATTTGGGATGTAATGTCCAGGTGATGTAATGTCCAGGAGCAGGGCCACCCAGGCCTTTGCAGCAAGATAGATATTCTACCCTGAAGGAAGCACACTAAAATTGGTCTGTGTCCCTTAGAATTTTGAATATCATTGATTCCTCATCAGGCATTTATTTTTCACCAAGTACATATCTGTCAGTAGGTTTCCTGGAAGGAAATGAACAAATCAGAGTCCCGGACCTAAAACCATTGAGCACTCAGGGCCCATCTCTGCAGTAACCTGTAAACGGCTGCCGTCGGTCAATCTTCAGCCACCGTCAGGGGGTCAGCTTTCAGTCTTCCTGGACTGGTGTTTCCATCTTCTTATTGCAGCAACCCAGCTCCACCGCCTCTGTCTGCCTCTGTGACATCATCAGGTCTGGTGGGGTAAGTCCCCGCTTAGCTTTACCTGCCCCACCCTTCATCTGGGTTACAGGATAAGCCACTGGTAGACTTGTTCTTGTTTTGGACCCCCTGGCGCAGCAGGGTATCCTGGCTATGGCAGGTGCCCTGTGTGTTTGGAGGGGATGAACAGACAGGACAGTGTTGATTCTGGACTCTTGTCTTTCCTGACTGTTGGTGAATTACCATGGACTGCTGCAAGCCAGAGCAGCTTTCTAGGCTCTGAGGGGTGTGCTGGACACAGAAATAAGGCAGTCTTCAAGCCACATCTCAACCTGTTGCTCTTGTGTTCTTCACCCACCGTTGACTCTGGCCTTCACAGATGGTTTTGTAGTGCAGCTTTCTCCAGAGGCTTGGATGTGCTCGGCCGGCACGCTGCTGAGCTCTGGAAGCCTGCTGAGCCCGGGCCTTCTTTGCGGCAGTGCAGCTTGGTGCCATGGGGCTCACCGATGCTTGGGAAGCCAAGTGTCCTCCTGCCTGTTTTCTATGCTGGCTCACCTTTATCGGCGTGATTCCTTTCTCTAAGCTTCTAGCATCTTGTTTTGGGGCGTGGGTTGAGCTGGCCTCGCTCTGCTGGCTGAGGGAGAACTCTGCATAGCAGTCCCACTGCCCAGCTCTGTCCTCGGGCAGGATACACTGTCTTCCCAGCTGTAAGGTCATCAATGGCACTTACAGCTTCTGGACACAGCACAGGCTGGACCAGTGCTACTACTGTTGGTTTCTTTCTGAAGGAAGGAAATACCTTTGGCCAGAGGCATTCAGTGTGCAGTGTTATCTCTGCTGCATAACCTGTTGTGCCCTTCCAGGGAAGTTCTGTGCACCACCGTTAGGCCTGTGCCTCGCTTGGCCTGGGCGACTGCAGTTAAGTGAAAGGGGACTGGGAGGGAGGGCGCTGTGAGTCAGGAATCTCTTTGACTAACGAGGGTCAGGCGCCAGGGGTCGTAGTGCCGAGCTCCCTGCTCCTAGTCATCCTGCAGACCTCTGGGTGGATGGTTCCTGGGGGAGGGAAAGCAGTCTTCGTTCAGGTGCCTTGGTAGCAACGGCCTGCATGGCAACTGCTCTGGCCTCTTAGGAGGTTTCCATCAGGAGGCTCTGGAGAGAGCTGCGCTCCTGAGGAGGTTACCACAGCAGACAGCCTTGGGGGAAAGGGAAGCTGGCGAACAGGCCCTGACCGCTGGGCCCCTCAGGACCAGCAGAGGCCAGAGGGAAAGAGAAAGCAGTGCCGCTGTAGAGTTAGAAGAAATAATTTTTGAAAGGGTGTCATGTATTTGGCATGTTTTGCTGTTTTTGAAATTCTGGTTGAGGTGAGTGACTTGCTGAGAAGTGGCTCTGCCTTCGGGGCTCCCTTCTCAGTATACAGGGTGTGGTTTCTGATTCCTTGAGGTACAGCGTTGAATGCTTTTCGTCCTTCTTTTAACTCTTTTTCTTTAGAAATTAAACAAGAGTAATAAAAGAGGAAAGGATGGCTATATGTGATCTTTCCTGTCTTTCTGATGTACCATTCTGACAGTTATGAACCGTGTTAACTTTAACTTGGTGGTGTCCTGTAACTTATAAATAGAAGGCTTTGAGGTGTCTGGGTGGGACTTTAAATTCACTTCTCCCTCACTTGAGATGGTGCACTGGCTCCTGGACCTAGGGTGTTGGGTGATGACAGGTGAGGTGCAAACAAAATCAAGGATGATGCGTTATCCTAATCGTTTTTATTTTGTATGTTACTGTTCATTTCACTTTTATGTAACATGCTTTCTAATTTTATTAATACTTAGCTCATTTATAAATACCTTTCAGATGGAATTACTGAATTATATTGACTGTTCTGACTTTTTCTCATAAGTGTAAGATTAGTTAGGTGTTCTTATAGCACTGGCTTAAATCAGTGTGTGTGAGATCAATTTGAAGAATACAGTTTT
Organism: Hyperoodon ampullatus; assembly: GCF_949752795.1. Lineage (NCBI taxonomy): Eukaryota > Metazoa > Chordata > Mammalia > Artiodactyla > Ziphiidae > Hyperoodon > Hyperoodon ampullatus. The sequence goes on from NC_136921.1 coordinate 736,453, forward strand.
TTTCCTGTAGAAACAAGGCTTCTGTTTTGATACATTTGCTTTTGCTTGGAGCTGACTCTCCTGCCCCTGAGACCAAAGTGCTGTATTGCCTTTGTCGCCAGAGCAGTGAGCTCAGCAGTGCTGCCAGGCTGTCTGTGCCCAGGGCCTCTTGGCTCCTAAGCTCAGCCCGGCGGTCTCTGGGACGTCCAGACCAGAGACAGCTGCAGCCAGGTGACCCATCAGGCTTGCTGCTGTTTGGGGCCATCCCTTAATTTCACAGTGCTGGAGATGATCACTGTGTGCCCTTGAGATTGGGTTAAGTGTAGCTCTTTTCTGAAAGATTGGGCAGGGAGGAAACGATGGTGTTACTGGGAAAGGCAACACTCTCTTTTTGATCTTTGAGAACACGGGTTGGCTTTCCTTTGACCCGTGAGACGTGCCTTTGCTTTTGGAGCAGCGTGGCGTGACAGCCTCACCTTCTCGTCCTTGGTTGCTTGGGGCTTCAGGTATGCCTACCTGCCAGAGATGCCGCTGAGCTGGAGAGAGTGTGTGTAAACCTCCAGCCCTTGATTTCTTCTGGGTGGTTCCACACTGTGTGGGTAGTGTTAGGACCATATCTTCAAGGAAGAAATGGCATGTGAAGGATTCAGTGGTGATCTGTGGGAATTTCCATCAAATCTCACAGGATTGTATAATAATTAGGTTTTTGGTGTCAGTTGGTATATGGCTTTATTGAAGGTGTGTGATTTTGGTTTTAGCCTATTTAGAACTTACTGGCTATGCATTAGAAGGCTTCTTATAGGACTATTTTAATTCACAAAGGTAGCTTTGCTTGTCTTGTTATCTCCTCACCCCAGTCCTGAAGTGGTAGGGGTATGTGAGGGTTTTTCTCTCTTTTAAGCCGTTGTTGATTGAGTGGTCAGTCTCTTTGCCCAGCCTAAGTATCGCTCCCCTCTCCTTGGGCCATGGTCCCTCACGTGGCATGGCTGGCTCCAGCTGCTGGTGTCTCTGAGTTTTGCTTCTCGCCCAGAGAACAGTCTGTGATTGGTGGCTAGCGCAGATGGGCACGTCCCTTGTGCTCCTTCTGCATGTGGTGTCTGAAAAGCTCTCGGAGCACCTCTGCCCTCCCGCAGGCCTCCTTCCTCCTCTGCAGGAGCCCGCTGTGGACCCGACGTCATTTGGGGTATGCCGCTCAGCATGTTGACGTGGTGCTGTCAGCAGCTTTCTTGACACTGTCTGATGGTTTAAAATTCTGCTTTTGGACTTCCCTGATGGTCCAGTGGTTAAGACTCCACGCTTCCACTGCAGGGGGCATAGGTTTGATCCTTGGTTGAGAAAGTTCCACGTGCCACGAGGTGGTGCAGCAGATAGATAGATAAGTAAACAGATAAATAGATAGGTAAGTAAACAGATAAGTAAGTTAATAGATTAATAGATAGTTAAATAGGTAGTTAAATAAATAAATCACAAATAAGAAAATTAAAAATAATTTAAAAAAATAAAAATCTGCTTTCATGAACTTTGAAAAAATGATGTGTAACAGGCTTTAGTGTCATCATAATATTATAAAATTGAGGTAAAACTTTGTTATGCTCCATAAAATGTGAGTGCGAAGTACACTGATGTAAATAGGTGAACTCATAGTCAGATATACATTATTAAACTTGGGTTTGACTTGGAGTTGGATGGTCAGTGTCATTTGCCACCCCCTCCTACCTCAATGTGTTTATTTCCAAATTACGGCATTTATTTTTTATAATTACAAAAGTAGTACTCTCCTGTATTTTAAAAAAGTGTTTTTTAACTCTCATACTTTTAAGAGCAGTTTCAAGTATGGTACAAAACACTTTTTTCTGAACCACCTGCAAGTAACTTGGGGACATGAAACCTCATCACCCTTGGCTATTTCAGTGTGTTTCCTGCAAACAAGACGCTTAGTACAACCGCTCACGCACATGAATACTTTGCTACCTTCAGACCAGTTCACGCTTCACCAGAAAGACCCAGTTCACAGCCCTGTGTTGACACTCCTTGTCAGGTCTCTAGTCTCTCCTATACTGGAGCATTTGCCCCATCTTACCTTGACTCTCCTCTCCTTGACACCTGATGACCACAAGCAGTTAGTTTGCAGACTGTCCCTCAGAGTGGGTTTGTCTGTTTCCTTTTGGTTCGATTCAGGTTTTGCATCTTCGGCTGGAATAGCACAGGAGTGCTGGGTTCTTCTCATGGCATTGTGTCAGATGGGACGCGATTTCGATGTGTCCCGTTACCAGTGATGCTTGCTTGGCTCACTTGATAAAGGTGGTGTCTGCCAGGCTTCTCCACTGTGAAGTCGTTGTGATTAATAAGTATACTGTGGGGGAGGTGCTTTGGAAACTAAGTATCTGTTCCTATCAAACTTTCAATTTACTCATTTATATCAGTGCAGGCTAAGAGGTTCCCATTTTATTCAGTTGGTTGTCATCTTTTATTATCATTATTTATTTTGATGTTCGTGTTTTCCCATGTTTGGCCAGTGGGAGCCCCTTAAAGCCAGCTGCTGTGTCCTGGCTTGGCAAGCCCCCATCACTCATTTAATACTTCTTGCTTTCTGGTACAGCAAAGTTCTCTGGGCTCTTCACGTACATGCTTTCCTGCCCCAGCCCTGAAATCAGCCTTTTCTTTGAGGAGGCCCGGTTCCATTTTATGACAGTAGGTACTCAGAGAAGCAGAAGGTGGGCACCAGCTGGGCTGTGGTTGGGGTGTTAATGCACTCAGGCCCTCTTGGTGGACAGAGATGGAGTGTGTGTGTGTGGGTGTGTGTGCACATACATGTATACCTGCACACACACAGATACACAGATGCCTGTGTATTTACAACACATGTTTGTTTTTACATCTCTGTATGTTGAAAGACATGAGTTCATTTCAGAACCTCGGTTTCTATCTAATACCACAGGATTCGTTCCAGTCTCTCCCTTTCTGAATTGGTAGCTCCCTTTTCCAACAGTGACAATCTTAGGTGCCGGTGTCCCTAATATATTTACTTATTTGATTAGTCACTGTGTGTTCCCAGTCTCCTGTTGCTGCCCCCTCTTCTGCCCAGGTGCCCTCTGCTCTCTTCATCTCACTCAGCCTCTGGTACCCTAGGTATGTGGACACCCCCTTTTGTGGAACGCATATCCCAGTTTCTAGAAATACAGTTCTGTGCACTATCTTTTTGCCCTTTTGAGGCTGTTACCTGAGCCATCACTTCATTGTTGGTGATGCCTGCTGTATGGTATCCATGCGTCACTGTGTAGTTAGTTACCACTATCTCACTGGTGCACAGTTCTGTTTTTCCAGTTCTTTGCATGTCACTATGCTTCTCTGAGCCTTCTTATACCTATTATACCTATGCCTTCTGTGTTCTTGTGCAGGTACTTCTGGAGAGTAGCTTCTTTGGAGTGTTATCACTGAATTGGATTATGTGTATGTCGATTATTTGTGGGTTTTTAAAAAATTAATTACTTTTATTTATTTTTGGCTGTGCTGGGTCTTCGTTGCTGTGCGCCAGCTTTCTCTAGTTGCAGCGAGCAGGGGCTACTCTTCGTTGCGGTGTGCAGGCTTCTCATTGCGATGGCTTCTCTTGTTGCGGAGCACGGGCTCTAGGTGGGCGGGCTTCAGTAGTTGTAGCTTGTGGGCTCAGTAGTTGTGGCTCATGGGCTCTAGAGCACAGGCTCAGTAGCTCCACAGCACGTGGGATCTTCCCGAACCAGGGCTCGAACCTGTGTCCCCTGCATTGGCAGGTGGATTCTTAACCACTGCACCACCAGGGAAGCCCATATTTGTGTTCTTAAATTGCCTTCTGATGTTACACATCCTCAACGATAGAGAAGCCAATTTTCCTCACCATTTCAAAATCTGCATCACTTCTGTTCATCTTTGTAGATCTCATAGTAGAAGGGCAGAATGAAGATGAACATACCTGTTCATGGGTTTATGTGCCATATGTCTTAGTTTTCCATGAACTGTGTGTTGATAGGTCCTAGTCTATTCAGATGTTTCCCAACCAGAGAAAAACTCTGTTTGTGTCCTAACTTCTATATGATAGCCTTTACTATACAAAATTCTTAAGCTCTAATAGGGTCAAATGAGTCAGTATCTTCCTTGATGATGTCTACAGTCTGTATTATCAGTAGGCCTTTGCACCCTCAAATCACAGGTTTTTCTCCCCAGTCTTCGAATTCCTCAAGGCTTGATTTTTTATGGCCAGATCTCTAATCCAGCTGAAATTTATTTTGGCGTATGGTGTGAGGTAGGGATCAACCTTTATATTTTTTCCAAAATGGATTGCAAATGGGCCCAGTTCTGTTTATTTCCTAGTCCATCCTTCCTTGCTGATTTGAAATGGCACTTGTTTCAAATGCTATACTCATAGATACACATGAGTTTGTTTCATTTGTCCTTTTTCTTTTTCCTTAGCAAAAACCACCAAGTACTAATTACTGTTGCTTTATGGTGTGCTTTACTTAACTTTAGGTTGATGTTTTTTCTTTCCCCCCCTTTTTTTCCAAATAACCTAGAACAATTTTATTTTTAGGTGAATTTGGGAGTCTTTTTTACAGTGTATATATTGAAAAACAAAACCTACGGGGACGTTGTGTTAAGTTTCTTGGGGCTGCGAAAATAAATTACCACAAATTTAGTAGCTTAAAACAACACCAATTTATTCTCTCACAGTTCTGGAGCTAGAAATCTAAACTCTGGCAGGGCCACACGCCCTCTGGGGGCTTTAGGGGAGAAACTGTCCTTTGGGCCTTCCAGCTTCTGGTGGCTGCTCCCATTTTCTTTGGCTTGTGTGTTCCAGTGTCTGCCTCCACCTTCATATAAGCTTTCTCCTCTGTGTTGTCTCTTTGCCTCTCTTTCAGAATGACACTTGTAATGGACCCATCCAGATAATCCAGGGTAATCTTTAAGCACTTCTGGAAAGACTTTTTCCAGGTAAGGTAACATTTAAGTTCCAAATATCAGGACCTGATATCTTCGGGTGGCCATTGTTTAGCCTACCGCAGATGTTATTTGGCATTTCCTTGCGGGTGTAGATGAACTTGCGGGGGGGCGGGGGGAGGGGGCGGAAACAGACATCTCTGTGATGAGGGACCTGGATGATGAAACTGCTCCATGACTCAGGCATCTAGTGTGTGTGTTGTTTTGCTAACACTGAATTTCCCTTCAGTTTTCCTAGCTTTTCATTATAGTAGAGGGGTTTTCTAGACAGATGGTCATCTGCAAATAGTGGCATTTGTGTCTTAGCTTAATAATTTCTCTTTAGGTTGCGCGTTTGACAGTCTTTGACCATAGCAGACGACTTTGCTGTTTTGTTACTTACTTTAATAGGATAATTTTGGCTTTTCACTAATTGTGATACATTTTACATCTGGGAAATACTCTTCGTATTGCCATTTCCTTCTATTCCTGAAGTTACATTCCATAGGAAGCAAGGAATAGATGCTTGAATTTCATCAGTCAGATGGACGTTTTTTAAATGGCCATCTATCAGTCATGTATATATGTTTTTTTGTCCTCCTTTGAGCTATAAATGTGAGATGTATACATTACCTAATATTGAATCCTCACTGCATCTCTAGAACAGACCTACTTAGTCATGGTGCCTTATTCTCTAAATTTAGAGTGGATTTACTGGGCTGGTGTTTTGTTTAAATTTTTATATGTTTGTAAACTGGTTTGTAGTTGATGATCTCTTTTCTCTGCAGCACCCACTCATTGTTTTGGGGAGGCAAAGCAGTGCCCTAATTTTCCTCTGGGGAGCCCCCCTTTTTACCATGTACAAGCCACGTGTTTTGGTTGAAATGGCCCAGCTGTGTGGGTGGACCCTGATTGGCTATAGCTAATAGACATATTCCATTCCCTTGGCCCCTTGACTATAGTTATTGGGCCTCTGATGGGCTCAGAACCCAATTGATGCCAGTGAGATACAAAAATAATTCATGGGGCAAAGAAGCTCCTACTTCCTTGGGAACTACCAGAAGATATAATTACTGGCATTTATAACACTTCTTATTTCAATACCAGGCAAGGATAATATTATATCATTGTGCACTTGTATTCTTTGTGTGCTCTTTCCTTGTCTTTATCAGACTTGCAAGAGTTAATTGCTGTTTAATTGCTTTTTTCAGAGAAACTGATTTTGGTTTCAATTGACCACACCAGCTGTATTTTGTTAGTTTTTGTTTTCTATTTCACCCGTTCTTCGTTTATTTATTCCATGTACTTTCTTTGATTTTCTTTTTCCATCTTGATTTGAATGCTGATTAGCTCATTTATCTTCATTTCTTCTTATAATAAAATTTACAAGGTTGATTCATCCTCAGAGTATAGCTTTGGTAGCATCCTGTATGCCCTGATAAGTAGTGCTCTTTGATCTTTTTCTTTTTTTACACCTTTTTGTTAGGAAAATCTTCAAACATATCCCAAAATAGGAGAGAATATTGATATTTCATATACCTGTCACCCAACTTTAAGAGTTGTCAGCATTTTGCCATTTTTATCTTTCCTTGCTTGTTCCGCACTTGTCATACTCTTAATTTTGAGTTTGAGTATTTTAAAGCAAATATCACATTTCATGTCACTTGTAAATACTTTAGCATGTATCTTCAGTAGATGAGGGCTTTAAAGAAATTTTACCTAGCAAAATTAACTATATTTTGTTAATATCATCCAGTATCTATTCTGTGTTCAGTTTTCTCCAAATGTCATAAAATATGTCTTTACACTTGGTTGGTTTGAGTCAAAGAAAACCCAAAGAAAGTGTCCACACCGCATTAAAAATCTAAATAGGGCTTCCCTGGTGGCACAGTGGTTGAGAGTCCGCCTACCAATGCAGGGGACACGGGTTCGTGCCCCGGTCCGGGAAGATCCCACATGCCGTGGAGCGGCTGGGCCTGTGAGCCATGGCCGCTGAGCCTGCGCGTCCGGAGCCTGTGCTCCACAATGGGAGAGGCCACAGCAGTGAGAGACCCGCGTATCACAAAAAAAAACTAAACAATTTTAAAATCTGTAACAATCCCTTTTCTTGTTTTCAAAAAAATGCCGCTTGTTTATGAAAGCAACAGGGCCATTTGTGCTGTGGATTTTCCCACATTCTGCATTTGGTTGATTGTATTGTTGTGGTGGCATGTGGTATATTCCTCTGATCCTCATATTTTCTGTAAACTGGTAGCTAGGTTTAGATGCTTAATTGGTTTGGGGGTGGTTGTTTGTTTTGGGTTTGGGGTTTTTTGTTTGTTTGTTTTGGCAAAGCTGGTGTAGGGAGGGTGTCAAGAACACATCATAGATTGTGCTGTGTACTTCATATTGCATTATACCAGGAGGCGTAATGTCTGGCTGGCTTTCTCTTCGTTATGTTACAAGTGATCAGTGAATGAAGTGTCTGAAGGCTGATTCTGTCCCTTATAAAGTTTTTTATCAACCAGTTATCTAAGGGGCTTAATAGCCATTTTGCTTATATTCACTGTTTCATTGGTGTGTTAGTTTCCTATTGCTGGTGTAACAAATTACCACAAACTTGGCTGAAATCAGTCTCACTGGGGTTAAGTCAGGGTGTCACCAGGGCTTCCTTCTGGAGGCTTTAGGGGAGAATCCATTTCTTGCCTTTCCCAGCTTCTTGAAGCCGCCTGCATTCCTTGAGGCCCTTTCCTCCATCTTTAAAGCACATGCTTTTAAGGATACTTACTACATTTAGGTCCCACCTGTATAATCCAAGATAGTCTTCCCATCACAATATTCTTTTTTTTTTTTTTTTTTTTTTTTTTTTTTTTTGCGGTACGCGGGCCTCTCACTGTTGTGGCCTCTCCCGCTGCGGAGCACAAGCTCCGGATGCACAGGCTCAGCGGCCATGGCTCATGGGCCCAGCCGCTCCGCGGCATGTGGGATCCTCCTGGACCGGGGCACGAACCCATGTCCCCTGCATCGGCAGGCGGACTCCCAACCACTGCGCCACCAGGGAAGCCCCACAATATTCTTAATTCATTTGTAACATTCACAGGTTCCAGGGCTAAGTACCTGGATATCTTTGGGGGCCGTGATTTAGCCTACAGTTGGCAGTGGCAAAATGAGGATTTTTCTGGTTCTGTTTCTACATTTATTTATTTTTTTTTTTTTTTTTTTTTTTTTTTTTTGCGGTACGCGGGCCTCTCACTGTTGTGGCCTCTCCCGTTGCAGAGCACAGGCTCCGGACGCGCAGGCCCAGTGGCCATGGCTCACGGGCCCAGCCGCTCCGCGGCATGTGGGATCTTCCCAGACCAGGGCACGAACCCGTGTCCCCTGCCTCGGCAGGCGGACTCGCAACCACTGCGCCACCAGGGAAGCCCCTCTACATTTATTTGTTGGCATTTTTACATGAAGAAGGTTTCCCTGATCAATTCTGGTTACTCTAAAATACAATTCCTCCTGAAGAGAAAGGAGAAATGATTTCTTTGCTTTATTCATATTTAGAATATGTTTGGACTAGCAACTTCCAAAGCAACAATGCTTTTTTTTTTTTTTTTTTTTTTTGCGGTACGCGGGCCTCTCACTGCTGTGGCCTCTTCCGCTGTGGAGCACAGTCTCTGGACGCACAGACTCAGCGGCCATGGCTCACGGGCCCAGCCGCTCCGCGGCACGCGGGATCCTCCCGGACCGGGGCACGAACCCGTGTCCCCTGCATTGGCAGGTGGACCCCCAACCACTGCGCCACCAGGGAAGCCCCAACAATGCATTTTTGTTGCTTTTCCCCCCCTAGTATTATAAACTTGTAGATGTGTATGTAATTGTGTTTCAACCCATTGAAGCCAATTTTTGATGCTTATATTGTTCCCCTAAGTTGGCTTCTGTGTTCTTTGGACGTGACCCCATTAGTCTGTGACTCCTTCCTTGCTCTTTGCCACAGCGAGGTGTCCCATCTTGTGACCTGGACTCAGCCATTTGTCCAAGGAGCCTGGTTCCTTTTACTGGGGAATGGTGTTGATTGCCACAGTCTGTGTGCTCAGGGTGCCCGGTGCCACTGCATTGCTTCTCATAGCAGACAGGCCTAGGAACCGATCATGAGCGTAGATATTTCCAATTCAAATAAAAATCTACATGGTTTTTACTAATGCTGAAAATTGTTTTTTAAGGATATTAACCTTATCCTACAACATAAAATATTTTTAGCGTAATAGTAACTAATGTTATTAGATTATATCCCACTTGGAATATACTGTCAAGTTACTGTGTTTTTTTGTTTTTTTTTGTTTTTTTGTTTTTGCGGTACGCGGGCCTCTCACTGTTGTGGCCTCTCCTGTTGCAGAGCACAGGCTCCGGACGCGCAGGCTCAGTGGCCATGGCTCACGGGCCTAGCCGCTCCGCGGCATGTGGGATCTTCCCGGATCGGGGCACGAACCCGTGTCCCCTGCATCGGCAGGCGGACTCTCAACCACTGCGCCACCAGGGAAGCCCAAGTTACTGTGTTATAAAGTTATGTTTTTCTCTGATGGTTGCGCCACTGTTGTGACATTGTTATTTAGGTCCATTTCAATTTTTTTTAGTAAAAGTGTTAAAGATGTATAATAAACATACAGAGAACTATGCAAATCCTTAGTGAAAATTCATTGAGCCATAAATGTTAACTGAACCCAACCATATAAACACCATTAAGACAGAGAAGCAGGACATATTTGTTCTTAGAGTTTGTTCTTCTCTGATTTGCATGGTTCTAAAGGCAGAGGGAATCAGTGGTGTATTCACATGAGTTTGCGTCCATCCCTGTCCCTCCTTCCTTTTCTTCTCCCAGTGTTGCCTCCCATTGTTTCTTCTTGCAAATACGAGCAGACATAGGTACACTGGTGTTTCCGACACCTTCTTGGAGTTAGGTAGCTTACTCTGCACCTCCTGCCTCCTTCGCCCTTGCTCACTAACCTCGTCCCTAGAGACCATGCGTAACAGTGCATGGAGATCTTGCCATGCATGCCTTTTATGCTGCCTGTTATTTTGTTGCATGGACTTAGCATGGTTTATTCAGTCAGTCTCCTCCTTAGGGAATTTGTGGTTATTTCCAGACTTCATCAGCTTTTTATTTCTCACTTTTTCTGCTCTTGCATTTCCACAATTCTTCCTTCACACAGTAGCTATAGTTCATCCCAAATGGGCGCTTCGTGTCTGCTTGGAGTTGGCCTCTGTGCGTTCACCTTAGTCTGGCACCACCATGCTGATGAGGGCCCTGCTGCCCACCTGCTTCCCATCCTTGGCTCCCTGTGGAGCCAGAGATAGGTGTCTTTCTCTTCCTCCCCTCCTTGGTTGTTACCGGTTTTCTAGTAGGAGGGTTAACAGTTTTTTCTTGCCCTGTCCAGCCTTCTCTGTTGACAGATGAAACCTCTAAGGTCCTGCACCCCAGATGCTCTAACAGCATGGTGGTCTACCCTGAGTCCTGGATCTCAGGTGTTTGACTCAGGACAGAGATTAAATATCTCTGCTTTGGTCTGTACCTTGTATTTTGTTTTGTTTTTGTTTAATGCTTAATTTTTTAAAATTATTTATTTATTTATTTGGCTGTGCCGAGTCTTAGTTGTGGCACTCGGGGGATCTTCCTTGTCGCGTGCGGGATCTTCATTGTGGTGTGTGGGATCTTTAGTTGCGGCATGTGAACTCTCAGTTGAGGCATGCCTGTGGGATCCAGTTCCCTGACCAGGGCTCAAACCTGGGCCCCCTGCATTGGGGGCATAGAGACTTAACCACTGGGCCACCAGGGAAGTCCCCATACATTGTACTTTGTATTACTATGCCTTTATGTTGAATTAATTCTTTGAGGGATTGGGGACAGCTGTATCATTAAGGGTTTCTAGGAGGTCTTCAAATCCCAAAGTGAGGTTTACTCCCTGGAGTAGACTCAGAAAGATAGTACTGGAAGAGATGATGGAATCCCATCTCCTCGTCTGACAAGCGAGGCAACAGGTCAGTTGAAGATGTGTGATGTGCCCAGTGTCACCAAGCAGATGGCACTTGAGTGCCCACGGAGGCTTAACACCCTGCAGAGGAGAAAGTCCAGAGACTTGATGTTTCTGATGTTTGTTTCTTCCTTTGTAGAAAAACATTTCATTTCTATTTGGATGGGACTGGTTCTAATTCTTAAGTATCCACCCATAGCTTTAGCTAGCTTTGTATCCATTGCAAAGTTTTCTATAAACACGAGCTAAAAGCTCATTCTAGCTCATGGAACTTTTCTATGTGAATTGTAGGAAGAAAAAACACCTTCAAGTATACTACCTAGGTCAAACTTGGAATTATTTTGTTTCTTGTAGTTTAATTGTAGGACTGAGGGGGAGAGACAGCCAGAGCCCTCCTCCGTGGCCGTTCCATCCCGTCCTTCTCTTCCCAGAAGCACCCTCCAGGTTGAGGCAGGAGGGTGGGCCTCCAAGCCTGTGTGTGGAGGTGCTGCTCTGAAGCATGGTGTTCAGAGACCTCACGGATGCACTTCCCTAGAAGCAGTGGTTGGTTTCTTTAAGGACACACAGACTTGTCGAGGCGGAGACCTAAGGAGTCATCTAATCCCGACGGTCGCCCGGTGGGGAGCACGTAACCACCAGGTGGGAAGTGCTCTGCCTAGGTGTCCAGGGCGCGGGTCCAGCGAGGTGTGCTCCCTCGGGGACCTTTGTCTTTGTGCTGAGGTGAACGTTCCTAGTTGTGCTGTTGGCTGCTGGCAGAGATTGGCCTTCTGTGCTGCCCTCCAGACACTTAGGGACAGCTCGCAGGTGCCTTCCGATTCCCAAGGGCTTAATGGGTTAACGTAAAGCCTCATCCTCCACAAAGAAATTCACCACAAAAAAGCTCACTTCAGACTTCTTGCTGGTAACATGGTCTAATAAAACAGAAAAGAACATCCTTGTGACTCAGGCTTCCACTCATTTATAGTAGCTAGTGCCACGTAATAGCACCTTTGTTTCCCTCCAAGTGGAAGTATCTTTGTTGAAAAAGTGAGGCGCTTCATATAATACAGCTTCTCCCCCGCCCCACTCCCCATATACACTCTTGGGAACACTCAGCATATGTCCATCCATTATGTATGTACCTGTTAAAACACTTTTTTTGGTAAGTGGTATATGAAATATATGCTTTTATGTGTGCTCACCTACCAACTTAACAGTAAAATTGCTGACTTTTTGAGTCAGTAAGTGCAGTCCCCCCTCCTTTACCGTGGCACTGATACTTCTCAGTACCCGACTCTGTACTCCTATTCTTTCTCCTATTCACAGAACTCTGTGTTCTCAGTGGCCTGAGTGTCCTTCCAGAGTTATTTTTGCATAGACAAACGTGTCTCTAATACCACGGGTTACGTACTGGTATAACATAGAGCTGCCCCTTTATTGACAACGGATACTGGGTATGTGGTGTAGTTGGGGACGTTTGCTCATTCACCAATCATTTGATGCAGGGCTGTGGGTACTTGAGTGTCCGCTGACTGTATCCTACATAATCTCTTCTTGCATAAACCAAGCTCATATAATACGCCATCTAGGACATTCACCATCAGATCAAGAATTTAAGACACTTAATACAGCAGTTAGAACGCAGGATTCCTTGAGGGTTTTAAGATTTTTTTTCACCTGACATTTTTTTTTTTAAAGCAAACTGGCTTTGTTGAGAATTTCAATGTGGTAAGCTTAGTGTTCACAGAAACATTTCTCTTCACTTTTATTTCCTTATTTTTTTAATTAATTAATTTATTTATTTTTGGCTGCGTTGGGTCTTAGTTGCTGCGCGGGCCTTGCGCGGGCTTTCTCTCATTGGCGTTGAGCTGGGACTACTCTTCATTGGGGTGCGTGGGCTTCTCATTGCGGTGGCCTCTCATTGCAGAGCACGGGCTCTAGGCGAGCGGGCTTCGGTAGCTGTGGCTCGCGGGCTTCAGTAGTTGTGGCTCGCAAGCTGTAGAGCACAGGCTCAGTAGTTGTGGCGTATGGACTTAGTTGCTCCATGGTATGTGGGATCTTCCCGGACCAGGGATCGAACCCGTGTCCCCTGCACTGGCAGGCGGATTCTTAACCACTGCGCCACCAGGGAAGCCCAAAATTTGTATTTTAAATCACAGTGTGTAATCAGATTGCTCCTCAGAAAGGTCACTCAGTTATTATTGTTCCAGCCACACCAGTATGCTCACACCGTTTCTGTCCTCATACTTTATTTTTGCCAATTTGAGAGGTGAAATGTAGAGTCTCATCCTACCTTCAAATCTATTTTTTTGTACAAATTAAATGTTTCCTGCATTTCCATGGAAGATTTTTGTATCTTTTGCTGTTTTTTTTTTTTTTTAATGGGTTGTTAGAGTGCTTGGAAATACTGTAAACTGCACTTGTCCACTTCTTTCTCAGATCTTTGAGACTATACCCTCTACCATGTGCCCCTGGGTGTTTGTGGTAGAGGAGATACTTTCGTGACTAAGACAAGCACCCATTTTGTATTTTTTCCCCTGCTCTAAATTTATTCATTATAAACAGGAGATTTGTAAAAAATGACTTGAGATTTTCTTCCTTTAAGACTGTTTTATAAAGTTTATTAATAAAAACTTTTTGTCAGGTTATATTCCTTTCTGCTTTGATTTGGAAAACCGACTATAGCACTGCTGTTCAATAAGAGCTACATGTATAATTTAAAATTTTCTAGTTTCCATCTTAAAAATGTAAAAAGAAACAAGTGAAATTTAAGTTTGATAATATATTTTTTAACCTAATCCAAGATGTTATCATTTCCACATGTAATCAACATAAAATCATTAGTAAGATGTTTTACATTGTGTTTGTTGTACTAAGTCTTCAAAACCCATGTGTATTTTAGCCTTACAGTCTATATATCAGTTCTAACTAGCCACGTCTCGAGTGTCCATAGACACACATCGCCAGGACATATTGGCCAGCATGGCTCTATAGAGTGGTTTCATTTCATTTCTGTGGAAATCCATTCACTTACTCTTTTGAACCTAACCTTTGTCCCATCTGCTTTTTTTTTTTTTTTTTTGCGGTAGGCGGGCCTCTCACTGTTGTGGCCTCTCCCCTTGCGGAGCACAGGCTCCGGAGCACAGGCTCAGCGGCCATGGCTCACGGGCCCAGCCGCTCCGCGGCACGTGGGATCCTCCCAGACCGGGGCACGAACCCGCGTCCCCTGCATCGGCAGGCGGACTCTCAACCACTGCGCCACCAGGGAAGCCCCCATCTGCTTTTTAAAAAGAGTTATAAGGTGTATTTATCTGACACTTGTTCTTGATTTAGGCTCTAAATAAATATTATTCTTTACTCATCTGTGAAAAAATATTGCTGATTATTTCAGTATTTGTAAAATTAACGTGCTAGAGTATTCATTTAGTGGAACGTGGTGATGTGTTCACTTAGTGGAATTAAACACTAATATCCCCAAACAGTGGGATAGCTACTATAGAGCAGATTATCTTCCTTGATCTTTTTAACAATTTACAAAGGCCTCAGAAGTTGATAGAGGTGGGAAACCTAGAAAGTCAGCATAAACAACCAGCCAGGGTGACCCAAGTAGTATCTGGCAAGATTCTGAACGTAGGTGTCCTGACGACAGGTGTGGTGTTAATTACACAGTCTCTTCTCACTAGAGACACCTGTCATGACTTAGCTAAAACTTAGTTGTTACCTATTTTCACGTTATGGAGAAATACATGTCATTGAAGAAAATTCTAAGTTACCCTTTCTGTCACTTCCTAAAAAGAAGTGACACTGATAGAATTAGTGGAGAAAGAATAAAGCCAGGTAAAGGAAAACATGGACCACAGCTATTTGTTTCTCTCTCATCTGAACTTGTACTACTGTACTTGGGGGAACAAAGCTGCTGAGTTGAACATACATATGGTAACAAACACCACCTCTGAGCCAGAGAAAGGAACCTGGTGTTTAGGTGTTCAGTATTAGAATGCACTGCAAGTCAACTTGGGTCAACACTACAGTTTATATTTATAGCTACATATAAATAAGCTTAATCACAGAAGGAGTTTACTAGTATATTTCAGCTCTCAAGAAGGATGAAGGCATACTCTTTGCCCATACCTGAACACCACACTCAGTGTGGGAGAGCAGACTGTGCTCCACACCCCCGTCCCTTAGCACCAGTCTCCCACAGGGTGGCAGGGCTGCCGAGGGAGTATCAGACCTGAACGCTCCCACAGCCCCAGCGATGCCCCCTGGCCCACTGCTCTCCTGACCCCCATCAACGTGACCCTGCTTGGAGGGGTTCCTGTCAGGTAGGTAGGTAAAGCAAAGAGGGTAAGTAGCCTAGGTTACACACCTCAGTTTGTCTGTCCATGTTCATCTGTTGACAGGTTGTTTACAGTTGTTGGCTGTGATGTGGTTCTTGTATATGATTCTCTCACTCGTGTGGGAGAGCTTTCTCCTGTAGTATATATATCTAGAAGTGAGGTGGTTCGCTCACAGTATTTGCATCTCAAGCCTTAATTGGCCTCGTGAGTGGTGTGAGGTAAGGACTTAGGTTTTTCTCATGTAAATAATCAGTTTTCCCGGAGGCATTGATTGTGTAGTCCATGCTCGAGGTCACCTCTAATGAATGTCTGTTATGTCCACATCTGGGCTTTCTCACCTGCTCCATTGTCCTGTGCCCCTGCTTCGGCACAAGCACACAGTGCCTGAATTACTGCAGCTGAAAATCTTGGATTGGGGAGGGCACATCCTCCCAATCTTGTTTTCCTCAGAGTTGTCTGTGGCCCTTGATCTTCTGTATAAAAATTGTTGTATACATACAAATTATATATTAAATATTTTGTATAGATGTATATAGAAATATTGTATAAATGAAAATTGTATGAAATTGTATAAAATGTGGTTATAAAATTATACACACATGTGCATGCCTCTCTTGGGATTTAAGTTGCCTTTGCATTGAATTTCTAGTCTAAGAGAATTGTAGTCTGTATGATTAAGTCTTCCTATATAGGTGAACGTGGCATTTCTCCATTTATTTTGGTCTTTTCTGTATTTTGACAAAGGTTTTTACAATACTCTCCATAAATTCTACTTTCCCATTAATTTATTTCCAGTAGTTGCTGGTGTTCTGGAACATAATTGATTTTGCGTGCTGGTCTTGTTTCCAAAAAACTTACGAACTCTTTAATTAGTTCTAATAGTGTATTTATAGATTCTCCTGGATCTTGTACTTGGACAGTTATATTGTCTGTGAACACTGGCAGTTTTGTTTCCAATCTTCATACCTTCCATTTTCCCGCCTTACTGCCCTGGTTAGAATCTTTAGTGTAGGTTTGAACAGAAAATGCTCAGTGCAACCTGCCTTCCTCACGATCCCAATATGAATGCTTCTAGTGAGGACTCTTGGTAGGTGCCCATCATTGAGTTGGGGAATGTGTCCTTGTACTCCTGTTTTATCAGGAGTGGGTAAACTATACCAGATGCTTCACTTGGATGTTTTTGGAGATCAAATCATCTTGCTCCAGTGCTAATAATGTGGTGAGTTACTTTAGTTTTCTGATATTGTACCACCTTGCATAACTGGATTAAACTTGACTTTATCATTATATATTACATATTTGTTTTTACATCTCTGGATCAGTTTACTAGATTATTTTAGGCTTTTGCTTTTAAGTACCTAGATGAAATTCACATATTCTTTTCTCCTGCTACCCTTGTCTGGGAGGTATTAAATTTCCCTGGCTTTAAGTGAGTTGGGAAGACAATCTCTTGGGGCTTCCTTACAAAACCATCTGGGCCTGCCTTTTTGTTGAGATTTTTACATTTGTTTCTTCAAATATTGGAGAGTGTTGGTTATTTAAACTTTCCATTTCTAACAGACTCAGTTTGGGTAACTTTTCTAGAAATTGCCTATTTCATCTAAGTTTTTGCTAATACTTTTCTCAGTAGAATTCTTGTATGATATTTCAAAGTCTCTATTTTAGTTATAGTTTTTGACCCGCTTTGAATTCTTAGTATTGCCTATTTTTACCTATTCTATTTTTTTCATTGATCATTTTTGCCAGAGATCTAACTAGTCTTTTTAGATTTAGCTCAGTTTGTTTTCTGTGGTATATGTCTTTTACTTCATTGATTTCTTATCTTTATTTCTATTTTCTTTAGTTTTATTCTGTGGTTTTTCTAATTTTAGAAGAGGGTGACTAGCTAATTTTTACATTTTCCTCTTCACTGATATGATGGCTAAGATTATAGATTTGTTTCAAGTAACACTCTGGCTTCATTCCACAAGTTTGGATATATAATTGCTTTATTCTAAATATTTTCAGATTTCTTCTTTGACCCATGAGTTATTTAGGAGCAAGTTTTAAACTTTCCAGGATTTTTAAAATTTTAACTTCTAATTAATTGTGTTATGATCACAGAATGTTTATTAATTTTTTGTCATTTGTTGGAAACAAATCTGGGGGGGGGGGCCTTAGCTCCTGACCAATTTTTGTAAAAGTTCAATGTATACTTGAAAAGAATGTGCTTTCTAATCATTGGGCAAAGGATTATATAAGTCCAATAAAGTAGGTTTTAATTGCATTGCTTTAATATTCTGTGCATTTTTAATCTCCGTAATCTATGTTACCAAGAGTTGAGTCAGTCTTCCCCTGTAATCTTGGCTATATAAATTTCTAGTAACCTTCAGTTTTTATTTATACATTTTGTAGCTACGTTATTAGTTACTATACATACATGATCAGAGTTAATTGAATTTTTTATTCTTGACCTTCTTTGTTCTTAATAATGCTTCTTATCCTGCAGTCTATTTTATCGGAAAATAATATAGATAGCCCAGCTTTAATTTGGTTAGTAGTTGTCTGGAGTACTTTTTCTATCCCTTTACTTTCAATGTTTATGTCACATGGTTTGGTATTCTTAAATAGCTTATAGCTGGATTTTGTAACTGGCTAGTTAGTGTATTAACATTAGATTATTGCCACATTTGGATTCATTTCTTCCATTGTATTTTGTGCTTTATTTGCCTTTTAAATTGCTTCTCTTTTGCTTCCTATTTTCTTTTTTTCTCTTTTATTTAATAATTAGTAATACAGGGCTTCCCTGTTGGCGCAGTGGTTGCGAGTCCGCCTGCTGATGCAGGGGACACGGGTTCGTGCCCCAGTCTGGGAAGATCCCACATGCCGCGGAGCGGCTGGGCTCGTGAGCCATGGCCGCTAAGCCTGCGCGTCCGGAGCCTGTGCTCCGCAACGGGAGAGGCCACAAAGAATCCGCCTGCCAGTGCAGGGGACATGGGTTCCAGCCCAAGTCTGGGAAGATCCCACATGCCGCAGAGCAACTAAGCCCGTGTGCCGCAACTACTGAAGCCCGCGTGCTACATCTGCTGAAGCCTGCATGCCTAGAGCCCATGCTCCGCAACAAGAGAAGCCACCGCAATGAGGAGCCTGTGCACTGCAACGAAGAGTAGCCCCTGCTCGCCACAACTGAAGAAAGCCCGCGCGCAGCAACAAAGACCCAATGCAGCCAAAAATAAATAATGTTATTTTTTTTTAGAAGATAAAGAATTCAAAATTGACAGTGACTTCCTTCAGCGTGATTTATAGGTGTTATTTCATTGTCCTCTGGTAGGCATTGTGCTGTGACATGGTCTGCCCTCAGTCTCATGGTATTCCTTTATAGGTAACCTGTCTTTTCTCTCTAGTTGCTTTTAAGGTCTACTCTTGTCTTGGTCGTTTTTGAGGTTTCACTGTTCTGCACCAAAACGCAGATTAAATTATCCACCTGGCCACCTGTTCTGTCTCTTTTAAGGAGGGGAGGGAAATGTAATATCTTTACATTCTAAAATTTTCTCCATTATTTTTCCAATATTTCTTCTCTGTTCTTTTTTTTTCTTAATATTTATTTGTTTGGCTGCGCTGGGTCTTAGTTGCAGTACGCGAGATCTTTTAGTTGCGGCACTCGAACTTTTAGTTGTGGCATGCATGCAGGATCTAGTTCCCTAACCAGGGATCAAACCCAGGCCCCCTGCATTGGGAGCATGGAGTCTTAGCCACTGGACCACCAGGGAAGTCCCTCTTCTCTATTCTTTGTATTTGCCTCCTGTGGACTGCCTATTAGACATGTGTTGGACTTTCTCTTCCTTGTATCTGAGGTTCTTAACCTCTCTAATTTGTTCCATCTCTTGATTTTTTTTAAATTGTAAACTTTATGTCTTATGTCTCTAGTCGCTTTAAATTTTTTTTCAATAGCCTCTGATAGTTCTGTCACCTGGAGTTCTTAATTCTAATCATCTTTCAGTCTTAGTTTTTGCACTTTGGACTTTAAGCTTCTCTACAGTGTTGGTAGATCTGTGGGTGTCCTTTGCATCCTGGTGTGAGGTTCATTCCCTCCCAGGTGGGGTTGCTTTCTGTTTTGTTAATTTCTAGGTTTGGGCTAGGCCTTGGACAAATGGGGCTGTAGGAATTTGAGCCCTAAACCTTTATTGAACCTTAATTAAACTAGTGCGTGGTTGCTAGTGCTCTAGAGGGATTTCCATCCCCCAGCACTGGCCAGTGGGGAAGCGTCCTGTAGTCTCTCTATGCTAGTGGGCCAGAACCTACCTTCTCTTGAGGGTTAGTTTTTGGGGGGATCATGACTTTAAGTGTGTGTGTGGGGGGTATCTCTGTTCTAACCTTTTACCTTGAGGAGCCCCAAAGCTTCTCCCCTGTCCCCTTGAACACTGAAACCCCAAATGTCACATACTGATGTTCACCTTTTGAGGCAGCCGTAAGGGGTTTGCACGTTATCTTGTATGAATATTGCTGAACCCAGATATCTCAAAATTTGCCTCTGCAGACTGTTAGTTTCAATGTAGCAAAGCTTGCTGGGAAGGAAAGCCAGTTGTAACTATCAGCACAAAAGCATCCTGAGATGGTTTGTAGCACAAACTTAACATTTGATTTTATAATATCTTTTGTTAATTATATGTTGTTGTTGTTTTACAGTTTTTTTTAAAAATTTATTTATTTTTGGCTGTGTTGGGTCTTTGTTGTGGTGCGCCGGCTTCTCATTGCGGTGGCTTCTCTTGTTGAGGAGCACAGGCTCTAGGCACGCGGGCTTCACTAGTTGCAGTGCGCGGGCTCAGTAGTTGTGGCGCACGGGCTTAGTTGCTCCGCGGCATGTGGGATCTTCCTGAACCAGGGCTCGAACCTGTGTCCCCTGCATTGGCAGGCGGCTTCTTAACCACTGTGTCACCAGGGAAGCCCTAATTATATGTTTTTAACCATCTCTTTTAAGGCATCCTGTGCACCAGGTACTCTGTGAGCTTCTCCTGTGGTGACTTCCTAGCTTCCTTGGAAGTTCCTTGACAGTGGACCTGCCTACTTTTTCAGAATCCCTCCCCTCTTCCTCCCTTCTCAGACCCCTCTGTAGTGCTGAGCCCTCAAAAACAAAAAATAACAAAACGCACTTGTCGGAGTTGCTGGTTGGTTAATCCGCATGGAAAGACTGCCTCCAAACTGCAGTGATAATATAGGGAGGGATGCTTACAGAGATTCTTCCAAGTCTAAGGAGGTGCCACCTGCCCAGGTACCATCCTGGTGATTTAAGGTACAACTTTGATGACAGTGTCCTCAGCTCCATGGTTTCTTCCCCCAGTGATGTCATGAAGTGCTGTCGTATTCTGTCAGCTGTGATGGCTGTGATGCCATCCAGTGGGCATGTCAGGTGGCATATCCAAGTTTTTGCATCACACTTCCCCTTACCAATCTAGGCTTCCTTCAGTCTCTCCATCTCAGGGAGGGCAGCCAGGAACCTCCCTGCTGTCCTTTTTTTTAAATGTTTATTTTTTTATTTTTTCTTATTAGTCTCCCTGCTGTTCTTGACTTCTGTCATTCCCCGTGTCCAGTTAATAAGAAACTTCTGGTGCTACTGTCGGAATCTGTCCACTTGGTGCATCTGCCATTGCCAACCACAATGGAAAGCAATCGTCACCTTTAGACTGAACAACTGCTGTGGCCCTGCCCTGCCCCCCCTCCATTGTGTACATACTTCGACAGTGTTCCACTGAAAGGAATACCCAGGTCCTGCCTTCTCCCCCTCAACTAGCCCCCCACCCCCCGCCCAGCTTCCCATCATCCTGAGCAACACGTGTATCATGGCCGCAGGCCAGCTGACCTGGCCCTGGGGGTCCTCTCTACCCTGACCTCGCCTTCCCAGTCCTGCCAGGGCCCTGGCTCATGCCCTGTCCCCAGTGTGTGGTGCACTCCTGTATGTCATGTAGGATTCTACTCATGGGCTGCTTCATCAGAGGTGCACATCCCTCCACTAGGCCTGTACCCTTATATATAAAAAAAAAAAGAAACCGAGGCCCTTGTCACACATTACACAAGGAATGCAGACCTGGCCATTCTCACCCACCAGGGTGGATGCCCCGTGAGGGCAGGGGCTCTGTTCTGATCCTCTTGTTTGTTTAGGCTGTGAGGCTGCAGACACAGCTGTAGGAGTGGAGTCCTTAAAAGAGGGGTCTGCAGTTTTTAAGGGAGTTAAACTGGTAGCCAAGGCGTAGAGTAGGGATGTTTTATAGACGTGAAGCACACAAGGAGCAGAACCACAGACGAGTGCGCCAGTGAAAACCTGTGCTCCGAACTTCGGGGGCATGGGATGTGTTTCCATGCGAGTTTATTAGGCCAGCTTGTCCAGCTATTGGAAGTTGTAGATGGTTGGGGCCAGCAGTTAATTTCCTTTGTGTTGTACCTCGAGGTGTCTTGTTTCTTTTTTGGGTGGGGAGGCGGTATTGGGGACCTCAATGCTAGACCTGCAGTCCCTCCCGCCTTCGCTTTATGAAGGTGGAGACTGATTTCCCAACTCCCTGACACCCCCCCACCCCCCCAGTAAAAGGCTCCCGAGCCCCCGGGGAGTTGGGTGCTGTAGGAGCAGCGGGCGGGCGGGGGCGCGGCGTTGGCCGGCGGGCGGGGCGGCCGTGGTCTGACGTGTCCGGGCGGGATTGGAGCCTCCGCCCTTTATAGCCGCGGGGGCCCGGGCGCCGGCCTGGAGGGAGCCAGCCTAGAGGGAGCGAGCGAGCGAAGGTCCCGGCTTCTTCCGCTGCGAGCGGACGGACGGACGGACGGGCGCACCGCGGGGTGAGCAGGCCGGGGCGGGCGGCGCGGGCCGGGTTGCCGGGCGGGGGGCGGCGCGGGGAAGTTGGGGCGCCGGGCTGCCGACGTGGAGCCCCGGGCGGGGGGAGGGTGCCGGGGCCGCCTTTTGCCCCAGCGTCCCCAAGCCGATACCCTCCCAGCCAGCACAGCCACCTCCCCCCGCGGGCGTCCCCCTGACCGGTCGGGGGTGGGGGGGCGGCTACGTGTCACCACTGCGCATGGGCCGCGGCGCTGGCACGGGAAGAGTGAGAAACTTTCCCGAGTCCCGCGGCGCCGGCTCTGCGCTGCCCACCGCCCCGCCGAGCAGCCCCCAAACCCCAGTCCGGGTCCCGCTCCCTCCGCGCGCCCGCCGCTTGGTGTGGGGGGGGCCGACCTGGGCCCAGGTCGGTGACGTTGGCGGCCGGGCCCTGCCCCCTCCGCCCTCCTGCCCCGGCAGGGGCGCCCCTCCCCCCCAGCTCGGCCGGCCGGAGGGGGCAGGGGCGGAGGCCTGTCCCGCAGGGCATCCTAGGCGGTGGGGCCGGACAGGACGGCGGCACGGGGCCCGGGCAGGCCGGGCCTCACCTCCACTTGCTGCCGCCTGCGTGGTCGGCCGGGCCCTGCTGCCCTCCTCGGGGCTGGAGCGCAACTTGGATGTGCCCCAGGGTCCGCGGACGAAAAATGCATTACGGAAAAGTACCGAATTTGGATGAAAGGCGGGGAGGCCCAGCGCGTTGCTGCCCCTTTAAGCCTTTCCCCGCCCGCGGGCTCGCGTGGCCTGTGGGAGGGCCTTGCTGAGGTGGCATCTGCGAAAGTTCCTCCTGCAGGATGGGTGCCGACTTCCAGAACTTGGTGAAACGCACAAATGCCCGCCTTCTACTCCCAGCCGTGTAGACCTTGTGCGGGTGGCCTTATGTTTATGCTTTGTGATTTCGCAGCCATCGGGATTTTATGTTCGTATTCTCAATTGGTTTGTGGGTCTTGAGAAGGACTTTGAAAATTTTTTTCCTTACAAGCTTGCTGTGGGGATAAAAGTAAATAATTTCAAGTTTGGAAGAAGAGGACGGAGGTCCTGGGTTTCCTGGTGGTTTTTTGATACCTTCCATACTCAGTCCTGTCTAGTAGGTAAACAAAGCACTGAGATCTCATTAGTTGGCTGAGATAAAATTCTTCCTGGACTACTACTCATGAGTTCTCTTTGCAAAAGACTTTTTCGTTTGAATATGTAATTGGCAAAACATTACAAGGGAATCAACTTATATTTCCTTGATTACAGGCAAAAAAAGTAAAATCCTTCATTTAATCTGTTGTACATTTGTTAGGACCGAGCTTCAGATATAATCCATGTATGCTGTGGCTTCACCTGGGCACCCTGGTGCATAACCGTCCATCCCTGTGGGAGTGCCCCCCAGCCGCCGCATCCCACCCTGGGGAGGGGGGGAGTAGCAGAGAAGAGTCTTTGCTTCTGTCTGGCCTTCTTCCTTTGGTTCTAGTTCTTTCTTACACAGTTGTATTTTGAAATGTGATTTTTTTTTTTTACTGTGGGTATTTATACGCTGAGAAACAAGACTTAAAGTCCAGGTTGAGAATAGTTTGAGATTTGCATTGGGTGGATCTGAATGCTTCTTGCATGGAAAGTAGTTGAGAGCAACCAAAATGATGAAGGAACTAGGGCATCTTGGGAATCACTGAAGGGGGCTGGAGAATGGGCTGAATTCACGCACCTGAAGGAGTCTTGTAGGAAAGATGGACTTGTTCTCTGTGGCAGGAAGGGGGAAGAAGGAGCAGATCTGGGCACGACCTCAAGCCACCTATGCTGACAGCTACACAGTGATGGAGAAGCAGCGGAGCCTGGGCCCCCAGGGAAGGCTGTGTGGCTCCTGTTCCCCGGGTTATTCAGAGAGTGGGACAGAGTCGTCGCTGAGGTCCCTTTCGGTCCTGATTTGAGCAGCTTGTATTCAACTGAGGAGCTGTGATAGCAAATGTTTGGTCTCTGCTCCTCAGGAGGAGGCCTGGGTAAGGTCTCCTGGGACGGATGGCCAGTAGGGAAGCCGGGGTAGGGAGCACACACGCCTGGACGGGCGTGAGGTTGTTGAAAGATCTCCGAGGGGTGGGTGTAGCGCTGTGGGGGACGGTTTCTTAGGTGCTGCTTTCTTGAACTGGCGGCAGGTTGACAGTCGGGCTGGGGGCACGGGAGGAGGACTGGTGCTGGCCTTTTATAAGATCTACCCTAGCGCCTCAGGTAGGTCTCAGGTCTGCACTTACACATGGGTCAGCAGATCGTTTTTAAAATGGATTCTTTAGAGACAGGAGTTTGAGAAGTTTATGAGAAAAATAATTTGATCATATCACCCCCTAGATGTTCACCCTAATTTGATCATATCACACCCTAGATGTTCACCTGTGGCTCGCTGTGGTCCATTCATTCCCAGCTGGGACAAACTGCCATTTGAAATCTGGAAACTAGAGACCAATGTGTCCTGTCAAACCAGCCTGGAGTTTTCTGTAGGTCCACCCTCCGCCCTTAGCTGCCTGAGGGCCTGTGCACACGTGGGGGCAGTTAGAGGCTCTGCTGGGTTCTTCCTCCCAGACTCAGTAGGTTCGGCTGTACCGAAGCCCCTTTCTTGAGCCAGTGAGGAATGCGGGGCTCAGTAGCAAGGCTCACTGGAACTGACTCATGCAGCGTGTGGGAGCTGGTTCAGAAGGGAGCCTCAGGAGCTCCTCCCCTCGTGTGTGTGACGCCAGGTGCAGGTTGGGGGCTTCTCGTCAGAAATCTGTGGCTGGAGCGGACGTGGACAGTGGCTGCACTGCGCAGGCTTACCTTGTAGCTGTCACTGGGCACTGAAGACTTGCCTGTCCAGGAAAGCAAGAGGACTGGTCGGTTAGGAGCACAGAGAAGAAGGTGTGGGTGTCATGGTGGTCACGTGGGTGAATGCAGCTTCTTAGAGGGTGGGTGTCAGTGGGTTTTGATGAGGCTGTTCAGGTCTCAGGTCAGCAGTCAAGAGTTGCCAGGAGAGTGGGGCAGATGCCTGGATCCTGGCTTCCCGTTGGCGCTTTGACCTGGAGCACCGCCATCCTGTTCCTAGACGGGCTAAGTGTGGGCCCCCTGGACACTGGGAATCCCAAGGCGGGCTCACCTTTTCCACCCCGTCAGGACCCATGCATGGATGTGCTACTCTGACAGTTTGGTTGAATGGAAGCGGTTTCTTTCTTCCTTGCCTGAGTCACTGAGACTTGCGATTAGAATTTGTTGGAGGCAAATTCTTAAATAAAATAGTCTCGGTCAGTTTGTCTCCACTTTTCCACTTGGGTCTCAGGTGCCTTTGTGTGTTTGGTGGGACGGGGGCCCCAGAGAGGCTCTGGCCTCTGGCTCATAGTACTTCCCCCATGTGACTCAGGCCCCTACGTTGAGAGGGTTTTTTTTTTTTTTTATACCACTGGTTCATGTCCCCAGCTGGGACATTTGAGACCCCACTGAGGCAGCCCTGACTGCCATGAACCGTCTTCCTAGCTCCTGAGCCACGCTTGTATTATGGGCAAGAATTTGGGGGTGTTACTCTCCAGTTAGGTAGGGTATTCTTGTTACTGTTGAGAATTCTCCCATTTTAGCCCATGCTTCACCACTGTCATAATGTCTCCCTTATCAAGTGCACGTGGTGGTTTGTAACCTACCTGGCAGCCTCACTATCCTGAAGTCCCCCAAGGCAAGGTGACCCACCCCTCTTTCTTGGTCCTCCTAGGATGGCCTTTGAAGGTTTTTTCCAGCCCTGCTATTTTATGGCCTGGTTTCTAAATCCCCAGTGGATTAGAAGGGACCGAAGAACTTTTATAGGATAACAGCAAGAAGAACAAAGTAACTACAAAATACACAGGGAACTCTTAAAGACAGTAGCCCTCAGTCACCCTAAAAAGCTCTGGAGCCCCCAAGGTCCACAGTTTGTTCTAGATCATGACACAGTGTTGCAGAACCTTTTTTCTTCTGGCTCAGCATAGATTAATAAGAGGAATACAGGAAAAATTACTCAGCCACGTAGCAGAACAAACATCAGTTTTGTGAGAATTTTACTTCAAAATGCTTACATGTAAAAGGGATACACTTAGGGGATTCCCTTGGGTCCCTGGAAAAGTTGCCCTCTAGAAGTTCCAGATGGTTCAGGTTTTACTGTAATATGTTTGTTTGAAGCTAATGGTCTAGGGGCTTCCTTGGTGGCGCAGTGGTTAAGAATCCACCTGCCAATGCAGGGGACACGGGTTCGAGCCCTGGTCCGGAAAGATCCCACATGCTGTGGAGGAACCGAGCCGATGCTCCACAAGAGAAGCCACTGCGATGAGAAGCCCACGCACAGCAACAAAGACCCAAGGCAACCAAAAATAAATAATAAATTAATTTAAGAAAAATAAGAAGCTAATGGCCTAGTGAAAGGGTTTCTTCCATTTTTTCCCCCAAGCAATTTGCCTAATATTGGTATTAGTAGCCAAAGTGTAAGCAATACTTGGACCTTTTCTGGTTGAGAGGTGAAAGGATCTGGGTTGTAGGATGCAGATACGTAACTTTTCTCTGGTTTTCTCCTCGCTCCCTCTCCCTTCCTGTCCCACACCAGAAAAAGCTGGCAGGCTGATAGAGGCGGCCTCAGGACGGACCTTCTGGCTACTGACCGTTTTGCTGGTAAGTGTGTCCTGTCTCAAGGCTTCCTGGCCCTGGGCTGTGTGTGTACCTTCTTTCATTGTGTTTTATCCTTAAGTTTCTAACGGTTCTTCAGAGAGAATCACTGTAGCTAACCTCCCAGCATGGAGCAGTGTGTATACTTCAGGTGGATGTGTCATCTGGTTTCCGTCTATTTTTAATCTTTTTTCCTTAAATGTGAATTACATTTGCTCGGGGTATCTGAATTTGTATCTTGCTTCTCTTTAGAAATACAGAGTTTAATTTTCTTGAACTTGGGGAGGGGTCTTACTGAGTTGTAAAAATGATGAAAAAACTCACTCTTGTTAAATTACTTGACCCTCTTATACTTTTTTGCCACGGTGGTACAAGAAGACACTTGGTGCAAAATTGTGTGAAGAGAGTGGGTTCTTCCTCTTTGCAGTAGCATGGGACTCACCTGGAGTTGGAGAGCGGCAGCCAGTGCTGAGTGAGCCCCTTTTCCAAATAAGGGAGCTGTGGCTTTGAGAGCCAGAGTCTCGCTGAGCACTGCGACCTCTCAGGAGTGGGGTCCGGAGGCAGACTGTGGGGTTCCTACCCTGAACTGAGGAACTGTGTGCCCTTGGGCCAGGTCCCACCTGCTGCAAGTCCCCTCCCACGCCTGGGAGACTGGACGTGGGAGAACAACCAGTCACCGCATGTCAGAGGCACTTAAACTGCTACCCCTCCCACCTCTTGCTGTTACACTGTTGCCACTTGCTGTTACACTGTCGCCACAGAGCAAGGGAGGCTGCTCTTCAGTGGCTCTTTGCAGCTACTGTCAAATGATACATTTTATAAGCATTAGGAGGCATGGGGATGAACAGATTAACCACATAACTGAGATAGTTGTTAGTAGAACCATCCAGATGTTGATCTGTGTCTGGGGCTGGGTCAGACATGTGTTGGGTTCCATTGGGGCCCCGTGGGTGGAGAGAGGGGTGGCCCCTGGGCGTCCTGGTCGTGAGCCTCTCAGCTGGAGCCTCCATCTGCTCTGTTACAGGCAACGGGGGGGAGGTTTTCCAGGGCGCCCCCCCCCCCCCCGTGAGTTTTTCCTTTTCATCACTTGGTGAGAGTTTGGGAATCACCTTATGTCAGCAGTTGTAAGTGAGGAAGATAAGGTGTTGCTTGGTGGGGAAGCAGAGTGAACCCTTGGCTTAAACTCTCAGCGGAACGGATCAGGTAGCTGCGAGCTGGCTGTGCCGCACTTGCCTCTCTGACTCACCCCCCTGCTTCAGTGGCTCACCCGGATCGTGTGGACTCCTGAGATCAACCATGAGCTCCGTCGCTGTTCTGACCCAAGAGAGCTTTGCTGAACACCGAAGTGGACTGGTTCCGCAACAAATCAAAGGTGACGGCCCCTTCCTCACTGTTCTTGTTGACCATAAGACACGGCTCTTTCCGATCCTCATGAGGGCCAGTGGCCTCTCCACAGGTACCTTTCAGCCCTGTGCCTGTGGGGTGGGCCAGGACCCGCCAGTGCTGTGTGCTCCACTTTGCACTAGCCTCGTGTGCGTGGTGAAACTGGCCAGGAGTGGCGGATGGATCGCCTCCAGTAAGATTTAAAATGTGGACAACTTTCTGGAAAGCCAGTGAATTTGGCCTTTGTGATTATTAGGATTCTTCTCCAAAATCGCTATTGCCCAGTTGTGTTGAACTGGACTCTGGGATGGGAAGCATCCCAGAGCTCTGTCGGGAGATAGCTGTGAGGATGAAGGCTGGACTCGGGCCCCACACTGGCCCAGGCAGCCAGCCCTAGTGGAGACTAGTGCTGCCCAGGAGGGACAGTACGCGAGCTGGGGCATCTGCAGGACGGTCACATCAGTGTCTCTAGCTCGTACTTCACAGTCTTGTCTTTCCCTTCAGAGTCTGATGTGTACGTATGACTGCAGGACAACTTGATTTGAATGCTGTTTCCATCCAAAGCCCTTCATCTGTAGTTAGATTTTACAAAATTTGCAGCTGAAAGAGTAGCTTGTTCTACCCTTTGTCGTTCCAAACATTCTTTAAAGTTTTCCAATAACTGAATTGAATATCAGTTCTTAAGTTTAAATTAATTGAAATTAAAAGTGCGTTTCATCCGTCACACTCACCACGTTTCAAGTGGCTTGTTTCCAGGCAGTGGAGACCTAGACACTGCCGCTCGCTTGGGTTCTGAGTGCCTGCTGGCTGGGGCTTCCACACGACCCAACAGCCCTGTGGGGTCTGCGCCCCCGTTTTTAGGGGAGGGGAGCGGGCACTGGCAGACTGGAACAGCTCGTCACACGGAGTCTGTCTTGGCATCCAGGATAGCACGGCTGCACGGCTAGAGTCGTGACCCCGGAGTCGGACATGGGCCTGTCCAATTCCAGAGGTCATCCCTCTGCTCTGTGTGCGCATCTGTTCACAGTGGTTTCTATTGGGCCCTGCCATTGCCGATACTGTGTTCAGCCCCGGACCCTAGGGTGACCCAAACAGTCACACTCCTGCTTCCATGGAGCTGTGGTGAACGGTCAGGGCACTGTGGAGGGTGGAGCAGGTGATCGCCGGGACCTGATTTCCTCCAGTGCTCCCTGCGTTGGGGGTACGGGGGGCAGAGATGGCAGGTCCCACGATGCTTTCAACATGGTACATTACAGTGGGAAATCAGCTGCAGTTTACCTCAAGGGGTTCTCACGGGCAGTGCTGGGCAGCAGCAGCCTTTTGTTCTGCAAATTTAAGAGCTGGCTATGTGCCAGGCATTGTCGTGGTCGTGATTGTTTTTGAATACAAGATTGGAAGACTCTCCAGGGCTGAAAAGTCTGTGTCAAGGTCTTCCATCAAGGAGCTCACCCCATTAGGGGAGCAGTGGGGCATCCGGCGTCTGAGCTGAGGCTCACAGGGGAGGCTGTGCACAGGGCAGGGGCGCCATCAGGTTCAGAGTCTGGCCCTTCCAGTTGACAGGCTGAACTTGAGGGCGCTGGGCCTGCGGAGCGGCGGGGGCCCTTGCCTGTGACCGAGGGAAGAGGTGGGGGGTTGTCAGCAGTCAGTGCTCTCTCTCTTTTTGACGTCAAAACCCTCCTCGTGTTTTTTCCATCTAACACTGAATATGATGTGCTTCCTCTTAATCTGTGTTGGCCGGTCCAGTTGCCACTTTAAATTCAGAGGAGGAGAGCGACCCTCCAACCTACAAGGATGCCTTCCCCCCACTCCCTGAGAAAGCAGCTTGCTTGGAAAATGCCCAGGAACCTGCTGGCGTCTGGAATAACAAGATCCGGCCCATCAAGGCTTCTGTCATCACTCAGGTAGAAAACCCATTCTTTTGTCACCTGCCCCTCCAAGTAGGAAGCAGTGGTGTTTGATGGGAGGTTTTTGTTTTTGTTTTAATTTTCTTTCGGCTGTGCCGCGCTGCTTTCTGGATCCTAGTTGCCTGACCGGGGATCAAACCTGGGGCTTCGGTGGTGAAGGCATGGAACCCTAACCACTGGACTGCCAGGGAATTCCCGGGAGGGTTTTTGAACATGCAGATGTGAGGGTGCTTTGGACATGAGAGGAGGCCTTTGGATTAAGTTGGTCTCCCCACCCCCCAGAGCTCTAGGGAAGCACAACTTCCCTGCACCCCAGCACCCAGAAGGGATGGTCCCATATATTTTCAGTCCACTGCAGTCCAGTCTGCTCCAGCTGCTGGAACTGCCCTTGGCTTCCGTGTCACCAGCGTCAGCAGCTGTCCCACTGTCTTGAAGCGGTTTTCTCCTCTTGACTTTTTGGGACTCCACTAGCCTGTCTCTGCTCCCTGGAGCTGGGGTGTTGGTGGGCTCAGTGCTCTCTCTGTGTGTCGATGTTTGGTCATGGTTGTCGATTACCACCCACGCACTGAGAAGTCCCCCTAAGCCCAGGACTCATCACCAGCTGTATTCTGGTTCCCCCAGCCTCCTGATGTTGTAAATGCACCACGTTCCACATAGTGGCTCAGGCCCTGAACCACAGTCCTGTTGGTTCCCTGCTTCCACCCTTGCCTCTGCTCAGCCCCGAGTCCTCAGTCAGAATGTGTCCTCCTTCACACCCGCCATTGTCTTCTCATCTCACCCACAGGGTGGGCTGAGGGACCAGCACTTCCCCTCCTACCTCGTGGACCCCCTGCTGTGCTAGACGCCCCCCCCCCCCGCCCCCTTTGTGAAGCTCTCGCCTGCCCCTCTGCTCTGGCCCCTCCCAGCATAGCCAGCCAGGTCCTTGTCACCTCCCAGTTTGTTTCCTTCACTGACCTGCTCATTACTGTTACATGATGCCCCTTGCCTTCATTTGTACTTGGTGAGGTGGGGGGGTGGGGGGTGTCTTCTTCACTAGGACCGCAGTCTCCTGCCCTTAGGCGCTTTCTGCTTGTCTCTTAACTCCCTCTGGGGCCTTAGAGCAGTAGGCAGGGGTGATACTTAGTGAATGAACAAACTCACGTTCTTTACTCTGTACGTTCGGTTTCTGGACACTCCTGTCTTCTCTTCTTGGTCTCTTAACCTTCCCTTTTTGACCTTTCTGAGCAGGTGTTCCATGTACCCCTGGAGGAGAGGAAATACAAGGACATGAACCAGTTTGGAGAAGGTGAACAAGCAAAAATCTGCCTTGAGATCATGCAGAGGACTGGCGCTCACCTGGAGCTGTCTCTTGCCAAAGACCAGGGCCTCTCCATCATGGTTTCAGGGAAGCTGGATGCTGTCATGAAAGCCCGGAAGGACATTGTTGCTAGACTGCAGACTCAGGTGGGTGTTCCCTGGCCAGGTCTTCCCCAGGAGGGGCACTCCAGGTACTGTGGACACGGCTCAGACCCAATCAGATTCTTCCCACCAGTGGGCAGGACCATAGAGTTTGCGGAGAGGACAGCAATATTCAGAGCCTCCTGGCACTTTTAGTGTAAAACTACTAACTCAGTAATAGGACTAGAACACCTACCAGTTTTGCTCTTTCGGTGAATGAACTGAAAGTTAAAGGGGTATCCCAGAGTTTCAGACACTTAACTGAGCTTGCCCAGATGGTGGAGCGAGGACATGCGTGTGTAGATCAGCAGTACCCACTTCAGGCTCTGAGAATCAGTGAGTACGTGCCTTGTTAAATACACACTTCCAGGCCCCAGGCTTGGGAGATCACAGATTCCATAGTTCTTAGCAGTCTGATACCAGTTACTTGGAATTTATTTGGGAACCATTGTAATAAATGAGTAAATCAGTGATGCATTTCTCCCTAAGTGGCATCACTTAAAGACCAAGATAAATGCAGAGAATCGTATTAAAATGTAGTATGACAGGTCTTTAGATGGGTTTAGTTAGAAATGAGGGTTCTTCCCACCTGTTGCTGAGTCTCTGAGCTTTTAGGAGAGCTGGCTCTAGATGTGGTGGTTCAAAGATGGGGATCTGATGCAAGAGGGGCCCCAGGGGGCTTAGTGGGGAGGGAGCACTGCCCTGTGGGCTCCCAGCTCTCACACTCACAGCCACAGGGCGCCTTGGACCTTCCCTAACCCACGCCAGCTTCAGGGAATCAAGTCATTGAATGTAGGAAGTTGAGAATGTGTATAAATTGTTTCACATTGTGGCTGGCACATGTTGAGCTCTCAGACTTTCACTGTTATCTGCTAGTAGGTGAATACTTGAATATTTTGTGATTGAGCACTGGACAGGGAGAGAACACTTCTGAGGCATCCCTCCCATTCTATCCCCCTGCCCCCCACCCCCACTTACTTTAAAGCAAATCCCAGACACATTATTCACCTATAAATAATTCTATTTGGGCCCCCTTCTTTTTTGTTTTTTTAAATATAACCACATCCTGTTAACTCACTTATTAAAGTTAATAGTAATTTCTTAATATACCGACATCAACCCAGTCTGTGTATGGTCTTCCCTCATCATCTCAAAGGCGTCCTTCCTGGTTGGATTTTTCCTCAGTGTCCAGATGAGACTTGCCCACTCCCGCTCGTTCATTCCTCAGCAGCCCCTTCTTCTCCTTTCCTTAATGCCGTTGATTTGTTCTGGAGGGACAAGCAGGTGTTTGGCTTGTTCCACTGTCCGTCATTATTCCTGTAAATTGGAGGGTAGATCTAGGGGCTCTCGATTGCTTTCATGTTCAGCTTGTATGTTTGGCAAGAAAACGTGTGGGTAGTGCTTTTGTACTTGGTGTTGATTCCAGGATTGATCCGTAGACTCAGGCTGATTGATCCGTAGACTTTGTCTTCAGCAGATGCATCCATTATAAGGTTCCTGACCAATCTTTTGCTTAATAGTTCTGTCAGCCATTGCTGATCGCTTCCTGAATTCACTTGGGGTCGCGAATGATGGCTTTCTGGTCTCTTCCTCCTCCTGAATTAGTGGGTATTCTGATGAAGAACCTCCGGGTGGGACGTGCAGGATAAATCATTGATCCTGGGCTTCCCTTGTGGTGCAGTGGTTAAGAATCCGCCTGCCAATGCAGGGGATATGGGTTCGAACCCTGGTCCGGGAAGATCCCGCATGCCACAGAGCAACTAAGCCCATGCGCCACAGCTACTGAGCCTGCGCTCTAGAGCCCCGGAACCACAGCTCCTGAGCCCACGTGCCACAGCTACTGAAGCCCACGAACCTAGAGCCCATGCTTCGCGACAAGCGAAGCCACCACAGTGAGAAGCCCACGCACCGCAACGAAGAGTAGCCCCCCTCACTGCAACTAGAGAAAGCCTGCGCACAGCAACGAAAACCCAGTGCAGCCAAAAATAAATTAATTAAATAAATCTATTTTAAAAAAAGATCCTTTTCCCCTTAGTTTTTAGACCACATTGACACTCTGGCATCTTGGGTCCATGGGTCTTTTCAGTGTCATCATGAACTTCTGGTGTGTTGATTAGTTCTTTATGCAGAAATTGCCTTGTCTCTGGCCCACGGGAGCTCCTTCAGGGAGGCACCCTGCACCTTCTGACATAACTTCATCTTGAACCACTTCCTTATTTCTAACACAGACTAACCTTAGCCATTTCCTTCCACAGACCTGAAATCAGTTGTTTGTCCAAGAATTCTGGATGTTTATGGTGGGAAGTTGCATGAGTTCAAACACATACTTCTAATTAAGATGAAAGATCGTGGGGGTTTTAAATCAGTGAGGTAATTCTTCTCTCTCTATTGAGGTGATGCTGTCATCTTGATATATAGTTAGGTTCGTTTGTTTTTAGTTTATTTTCAGTTTTTAAAACATACTTAACTGTTCCATGATTGCAACGTCAGAGCCGTATGAGGTCCTCTGGGCCCCTTTCTCCCCTGCTGGGTGACCATTCTTGGTCTTTGGGCTGTTCTTCCATTGTTTGGTTTGAGAATAGAAGCAAAAGGTTAACTTGCTGTGAGCTCTGTTCTGCACCCTGTGTCTTCCTGCAGTGCATCCTGGAGCAGGCTGCATCAAGGCAGGTAGTGGCTTTCCTCGTTTCTTTACACAGCTGCACAGTGCTCCGTGGGTGTGCTATGAGTTGTCCAGGCATTCCTCTTAATGGGCACTTGGGTGACTTCCAGACATTTGCTCTTAACAAATCATGTCACAGTTAAACACCTTGTGCACCTGCTATTTCCTGTTTTACCCAGTTATCGCGGGAGAGATTTCCTAGAAGTGAGATGGCTGGGTCAGAGGGTATCTGCGTCTGTAATTTTGCCATCATGGCCGGATCCCTCCCCTGAGGTGCCGTGCGTTTGTCCTCCCATTGGCTTTCTCAAAGCCTTGCCAGGGCCATCAGGTACTGGGACTTTCTGCACTCTGAAAGATAGCTGCGTATACTTTTAATCTGTGTTTCCCCTGTGCGCTGGTCTCTTGCCCTTTGCTCTCCAGGTAAAGGTTTCCGTCCTGCTGGACGCAGTGAGGCTCTTCAAACCCTGCATCAGTAACACGTTACAGATACAGTTCCCAGTTTGCCACCTGGGTTTTGATCTTGGTATGTTTTGCTGTGTGAAAGTTTCAT
Organism: Hyperoodon ampullatus; assembly: GCF_949752795.1. Classification (NCBI taxonomy): domain Eukaryota; kingdom Metazoa; phylum Chordata; class Mammalia; order Artiodactyla; family Ziphiidae; genus Hyperoodon; species Hyperoodon ampullatus. The sequence continues at coordinate 771,076 of NC_136921.1, forward strand.
TCTTTTGTAGTCAAAATTCGTTAATCTTTTGTTCTTTTGAGTTGTTGTTAGGAAAGTTTCTTTTTACTTTGGGTAGTCAGAAAGTTTATTCTTATTTTCTCTGGTGCTTGTAAAGGTGTTCTTATATTTCAAGTCCTGATCTGTTTGGAATTTATTGTGAATGGTGCCACATACAGATCCAGAAACATCCTTTCCCATATAGCTATCAAGTCATCAACACCAATTTTAAAAGAGTTCCCCCGCAGCGATTTGAGTGGCAGTTCTTATCACGTCCTAAATTTTCATACTAACTTGGGTCTGTTCCTAGATTTTGAGTTGGTCTGTCTCTCCATGTGCTCATGTTCTCTGTTTTATTGGTAATGGTTTTATATTTTAATATCTAGTCCAGTTACTGCCACCACTCCTGTGCTGTTCTCTTTCAGGATTTCCTGTCCATTCTATTCAAAATCCTTTTGTTCTACCCTGCAAACTTGATCATCAGCTTTTTGCTCAGAATGGTGTTAGATCACCCAGGGCTGTGCTCTGCCTTGTGGGATGCATGTTCCACCTGCTATGTTTTGTGTCCAGCTGCTGAGATGAGCGGTCTTCCCTTTGCATCTTCTAACCATGTGTTGTCAGTATGAGTTAAAGCTGCTGAGTCTGGATCCTAATTTTTTCTTCCTCTTACGGACAGTAAGAGTTGGGTAAAGTAGTGGTTTTCCCCAGGGTTCCCCTGTGTGCAGTCATGTGCTTCTTCCTCTCCAGCCTCGTGTCAGCCCTGCTTTTTCGTGTCTCCTTTCGTGGGAAATACTCCGGTGGAGGTTGGCAGTGGCTGTGGACGGTGCACGGCCTTAATGAGCAAAGCTTTCCTGCCAAATACAGCTCTGGGGCTGAGGGTGCATGTATATTTGGTCATGTTAAAAAAATATACATCCACTGATTTCTATTTTCTTGCATATTTTTATCATGAAAGGATTTTGATTTTATAGAGATGATCATTTGATTTTTCTCCTTAGATCTAACAATATGATGATTTATATAAATGGATTTCCTAATATTGAACCATTTTTAGAATAAACCTCATTTGCTCATAATTTATAAGCCACTGGTCTTACTTTCTGTGCTAGTTGGGAAGTGAGGATCTTTTTTATTGCCTCCGTGATACAATTTAATATTTCTGTTGTGAGTGTTGAAAAGTTGGCTGTGAAGCTGTGTCCTTTGGGGAAGGAGGGAAGCTGGCTGGTCTGTGACTTCCTGCTGCACTAGTGGTGGGAACCTTAACACTTGGCCCTTTTCTTTTCTTTTTTTCAAAGTCCTCTTGGTTGATGACTGTTTACTCTGTAGATCTAGGAAGACTGGAAACCTCTGTCTTCCTCCCAGATTTTCCTGTGACTTCAGAAAGTTGCTTAATTTCTGGCAGTTTGAGGATTTGGATTATTGTCGTTTTCTTTCCTCAAATGAGTTGTCTATTTTAACTGGTTGTAAAACAGATAGCAAGAAGAGTTTATCACTACGTATAGGGCTTATGTCTGAAGAAAAAGAGCACATAGTGCTCCAGAGACAAAAATGCATCTGGTTAGTCAGTGTGTGCCTGCTTTCCTGCTGTGTCCTAGCATGGTGTGAGGAACCACTGAGATGGGAAACAAGCACATGCCATTCTTGAATATTCCTGTCCTCGTGATGGCTTAGAGCTGGGCTGAGAAGACACTGAGGGAATAATTATGATGGCTGAAGGGGTGATGCAGGACCATGGGTCTGTGTCACGTTTGAACTCATTCTAGCCTGGGGCTTGGCCCTGCTTCCCCAATTTAACCTGAGACTGTTCTGAAGGGCGGGTTGGGGCTAGCAAGGTGAGAGTAGGTGGAGATGGCATTCCAACCAGGGAGAGTGTCGTGGAAAAACATGCTTTTTCGGAACCTGCAAACGTTTTTGTTTTCTTTGGTTCTTTTCCTGCCGTAGGCCTCAGCAACTGTTGCCATTCCCAAAGAACACCATCGCTTTGTTATTGGCAAAAATGGAGAGAAACTGCAAGACTTGGAGCTAAAAACTGCAACCAAAATCCAGATCCCACGCCCAGATGACGCCAGCAATCAGATCAGGATCACCGGCACCAAAGAGGGCATCGAGAAAGCTCGCCACGAGGTCCTGCTCATCTCCGCCGAGCAGGTGTGGCCAGCCACGGGCCTGGTGTGCATGGTGGCCTTGCCCCAACCGCCGGGAGGCCCAGATCTGTGCCCTCATGGTTCTGTCCTTCCCTCTCAGGACAAACGTGCTGTGGAGAGGCTGGAAGTAGAGAAGGCGTTCCACCCCTTCATCGCGGGGCCGTACAATCGGCTGGTCAGTGAGATCATGCAGGAGACGGGGACACGCATCAACATACCCCCGCCCAGCGTCAACCGGACCGAGATCGTCTTCACGGGGGAGAAGGAGCAGCTGGCTCAGGCTGTGGCCCGCATCAAGAAGATTTACGAGGAGAAGGTAGCAGTCAGGAGGAGGAACAGAGAGCAGCCCAGCCCTGCCCCGTAGCCTTTGAGGCCTGGACAGCTTCAGTTTCCACAGTTAGAAGGTGGTGCCCGTGCCTCCCCGTAGCTGTGGGGCAGTGGGCCAAGCTCTGCTGGACGGCTGTCCCCACAGATTCCCACCCGAGCTCCCCCCTGCCCTGTGTGCCCCTGGGCACGTGCCGCTCAGAGCTGATCAGGCCTTTGGGTGAGCTTCTAGCCTGAGTCGGTGGGCTTTGAGGTCCGACGCTGGCTCCTTTATTTGGGGAGAGGATGGGGGGTTTTTGTTTCTTCCTAGTTGCAGTGATTACTCTGGGCTTGACTTAAGTTCTGCAGTAATTCTTTTGAGGAGAAAACCCAGTCCTTGATTAGTGGAGTTTCTGGGGATTGGCTGGTCATCGTCTTCACTTTTCGGGGCTCACTTGCTGTAGTCGGGGCCCCGTGTCTTGCTCCCTGCCCTTCCCTCTGACACCCTTACGGTGCTCGTACTTAGAAAAAGAAGACCACAACCATCGCGGTAGAGGTGAAGAAATCCCAGCACAAGTATGTCATCGGGCCCAAGGGCAACTCCCTGCAGGAGATCCTGGAAAGAACTGGCGTTTCTGTGGAGATCCCACCTTCAGACAGCATCTCAGAGACTGTGATACTTCGTGGCGAGCCTGAAAAGCTGGGGCAGGCGTTGACTGAGGTCTATGCCAAGGTAACTGCTCGCTGTGGGGAGACTCCGATTAGCGTTTCCTGGGACCGTGTCGGGAGGGGAGCGCTCACCTGTCTCTGAGCCCTGGTGAGCCACCTGGCTTTGTGTTCACGAAACCTGGACTCTGCAGACCCACGGGTTTGTTTCCTGGTTTTCCTAGGCCAACAGTTTTACGGTCTCCTCCGTCTCTGCTCCTTCCTGGCTTCACCGTTTCATCATTGGCAAGAAAGGGCAGAACCTGGCCAAAATCACTCAGCAGATGCCAAAGGTAACGAATTGTTGTCTGCTGCGTTGAGTTGATCTTTGTCTTCCCATTTCTGACATTGGTTTTGTCCTGTGGGAGGGGTGCCTTTGAAGACCGGGGCACGTGTTTTAAAGATCAGTTGTTGTGGGTGACAGTCAGCTGCTCCGTGGTTAGCCCAGGGTGAGCAGAATACGTTTTTTCAAATACCTGTGTCACGTCTTTGGGTCTTTTTAACCAGGGGAAGAGTGTATTGCTAAGTTTAATGAATATCTCAAGAAATATCTCATTTAGTTGTTACGGTGTCGTAACCTGTGAGTAGTTACATCTGAGAATTTCGTGGAGCAGAACTTGTACACGAATCGTGTGGAGGTGGAGTTTGTGGGCCTTTCTGCCCTCTGCATCTCTGTCCTTTGGGCGGCAGTAGGTCCAGTAACCTTGGCAGAGAACGTGTGCGTCGTATTTCATTCCTGTTCTGTTCAGAGTCCTGGTTCCCACAGCGGGGCTGGCTCCGTGGCGCTGGCCTCCCGGGTTGCCCTCCCTGTGCGTTATTCCTCACCTGGTGTGTTGGGCCGGGTGGGGTGGGGGGGCGGTGGTGGTAACGTTTCACCCCCGTTGTTGTCTGTCTCATCCCCCCTTGCACACCGGGGAGGCGTGAGCAGTGAGCTGTTGATGTGCTTCATGCCAGTGGTCTTGGTGGCGCACAGTGGGGAGGCCTTTGCGGTTCCCACACAGTGTTTAGTACCAAAATCGTGGTCATCCCCAGACCGCCTTTCCAACTTCTCCTGGTGTCTGTGGATCGCCTGCTGCCCCGGGAGAGCAGCCCAGGCTCTCAGAGGAGGTTGCTGTGCCGTCCCGGTGGGCCGACTCTTGTTTTGGTGCGGTAGGTCCACATCGAGTTCACAGAGGGCGAGGATAGGATCACCCTGGAAGGCCCCACAGAGGATGTAAACGTGGCCCAGGAACAGATTGAAGCCATGGTCAAGGACTTGGTAAGGTGCCCCGGGGGGCTGGCCAAGTGGGCAGAGGGAGTAACCCTGTCACTTGCCAGTCAGACCTCACGTGGGGGCCCTGGAGGTGCGGGAGGGGGGCCCAGTCGGCAAGTGGCGAGTTCTGAAACAGCTGGAAGCTGGCCGAAGTCTGAGAGAGCTGTGGGTAGACGAAACCTTACTGTGAAGGAGGGCCTTGCGAGGGTGCCTGCGGGACGGTCCTGCCGCAGATCCTGACAGCTGAGTGGGAAGAGAGGGCAGCCACTGCCGGCTCCCGGGCTTTGGTTCTGCTGTTTGTCTGCGGATCTGGGCCCAGGTCTTGGACTCTGGTCTCCAGTGTCCTGCTCTGTGCTTCTCCCGCAGATTAACCGGATGGACTACGTGGAGATCAACATTGACCACAAGTTCCACAGACACCTCATTGGGAAGAACGGGGCCAACAGTGAGTAGGGGGGGCACGCAGAGGGCAGGCGGGGTGTCCTCAGCAGAGCGCCAGCTGGGGGGTGGCCTAGACTCCTAGCCGGGGCCTCCCCCAGGGCCGAGGTTGGCCTGGAGCTGATGGGCCTAGAGGTGAACGTGATGAGCCTGGTAGTGAAGGCATGCAGGGGGCCGTGTCCTCACGGTTCAGCCAGACCTGCTGGGGTGGGGTCTGCCGTCTGCCATCCTCACGTGCACCACTGACCACGCCCCTGCTGGGCTGGCCAGCCCAGGCTCAGCCGGGGACTGAGCCGGCTCAAGTTGGAACGTGCCGAGTGAGCGCTCCGCTTGAATCCGCGGATGTCGGATGTTTTTTGAAATCCACTGCTTTGCTCAGTTTAACTTCAGTGCCGTTCTAGGCATCACGGTGCTCACCAGTCCTGAGAACAGCTCTGTCCCCTGTGTGTGACCTCTGGTGGAGGTGAGGTAGCGGACACCCCGCCAGTGTAGGTAGGACGCCTCCGTGTGCCTGCCCTCTTGGGTTTTGCCCTATGCAGTCCATTCTTTGTTCAGAGTAAACATAAGCTAGTTGCTGCTGCTTTATTTGGTGTCAGTTGTGAGTTCTGGAGCGTTTTAAACAACGGGCAAACGCCCACAGGGAGTGACACCAGTCAATGCTGCTTGAACCATAAATTTGCACACACCGTAAATTTGCTTTTCTTTCTTTTTTTTTTGTTTTGTTTTGTTTTGTTTTGTTTTGTTTAACTGCAGTGTTTTCTTAAACAGAAAATGTAAGCAAGTGCAGTTCTGATGTTAATTTCTGGTTTCTGCTCCCTGGGAAGTGCAGAGCCACTTTGCGTTGTTCAGAGAATTGTGTCTGTTCCATTTTCTTCTGGTTCAGTTCCTCACCTTCGTTTTCTTTCATCTAAAATCTGCCACCCAGCTTCTGTGTCCTTGGCTCTTGTCCTGTATGGTTCCACCCTGGAACAGCACCTCCTCACAGCAGCCCCCGAGCGGGTCAGCTCATGGCTGTGTCCGTGTTTGCTCACATCCCTCCTTGGCGACCCTCTAAGGAGCTTGGTTCCCCTTTACTACATGGTGGGCAAAATGCCGACCCCATTTCCTGGTGATGAGGCTTCCCCAAGGTGTGGGAGCCTGGATCTCTGTCTAGAGAAGGTGACAGGAGGAGGTTGTCAACAACTCCACTGGTTTTGCAAAGACAGTGAAGCGCTCGTGCTGGAGCTGAGCTGACGATGGAGTCTCCTCAGACAGCATGGCCTCCATGGGCTCCAAGGTGGTCGATGGGGGTGCTTTTATCTTCAGGGAATGTGGGAGCTTCTGGTTTTTAATGGCTTCTTATTTTTATTATATTTTTGAGAGTAATTTTTTTTTACTTGAACAGTAGTTGTCTGTCTCCACATTAGAAATGCCCTGGCCATGCCCAGACCAGCTGTATCTCAGGCACTGAGTGGCCCTTGCCGTAGGACGCTGGAAGTTCTCAGGGAGGTGCCAGCATGTGGTCCATACCTGGCTCCTTGTAGAACAGGGAGGGTCTTGCTGTGGAGTTTTTGCTTATGGGATGAGTGATTAGCTTCAGGGAGGGCTTTAGCCCTGTCCTGCCGCGTTGTGAGTCACTGGTGGAGCAGGTTAGATTCTGCATCCAGTTGTGTGTGTCCTTTTGTGTTCTTCAGTAAACAGAATCAAAGACCAGTACAAGGTGTCTGTGCGCATCCCTCCCGACAGCGAGAAGAGCAACCTGATCCGCATCGAGGGGGACCCACAGGGCGTGCAGCAGGCCAAGCGCGAGCTGCTGGAGCTCGCCTCCCGCATGGTAAGCCTGCGGCTGGGGCTGTGTCTCTGTGGCAGCACCTTCCTCCTGTGCCGTCCTAGAGGGTGGCCGGTGCGGGTGTGACTTGCTGGTACCGAGTTTCCTTCACTCCCCCCCATCCTCAGGGCCCCATGTAGTGCTAGGGAGGTGCTAGGGCTCTGGGTGCTCAGCCTTGGCCACACCCCAGAGTCCCAACTGCAGTGATGACTTTTCTGGAGGTGATTCTCGTGTGCAGCCACAGTCAAGAAGCACAGCTGTGTGGTTATCTGCACACCCGGCCTGGGGGTTGGTGCCTTGTTCCCCGTCCCTGAGACTAAGCCACCAGCCCTCACACACGTTTCTTGGTTTTCTGAGTCAAATGCAGACACATATATCCTTGCTCTGGGGTGTCTTATCCTGGTCCTGGGTTACTGAACCCTTGTTTCTCTGTCAACCTGATGCCAGTCTGATCCAGAACCTCCCAGAATTGTTTGAAATGTTTGGTTGGCTGTTAGTGTTTGTCCCTGTATTCCAGCTCTGCTCGTTTTCTTGTATTTTGCCCACGTTTTGATCGGACCTCTGGAGGAGGGTGAGAGCCACACGGGTTCAGTGCCCTGTGTTGAACCACTCTTCCTTAATCATCCGCACAGGGACACGGTCCAGGCCACGCAGTGTTCAGGAGGGCTGTGCAGAGCGTGAAGCCTCGCAGCCCTCCCGTTAAGTAGAATGGCTGGATGAGCTGCTGCAGTAGCACTTCTGGGTGAAGGGTCCTACACTCCGTTTTTTCGTTCTACTTTGTTCAGGAGAATAACACACAATCAGAGTAACATGCAGTGTGGGCATTGCTGGAGAGAGCAGGTGTTCTGCGAGGGGGTGCTCTCTCGCCAGCCACTGACGCCTGGCAGTGCTGCAGGGGTGCACCTGGGCACCCCTCACTGTGATCAGTTGTATTTTTAGGAAAACGAGCGTACCAAGGATCTAATCATTGAGCAGAGATTTCATCGCACAATCATTGGGCAGAAGGGTGAACGGATCCGTGAAATTCGGGACAAATTCCCAGAGGTAAAGGTTTCCCAAAGACATTCTTGCTTCAGTATTTTAGAATCCAGTCCTCGCTAATAATCAAACTTGGTCTCCTGATGATTTGTTCTAGGTCATCATCAACTTTCCAGACCCAGCACAGAAAAGCGATATTGTCCAGCTTAGAGGGCCCAAGAATGAGGTGGAAAAATGCACAAAATACATGCAGAAGATGGTGGCAGATCTGGTAAGGGGACGTTTCCTTGCGACAGTGTCAAGGGTAGTAGGGGGCTGGGGGTGTTCCCCAGACCCCTGCTTCGGGGAGCACGCTCGGGCACTGGGGCAGTCCCCTCTCACGGTATTTAGACCAGCAGAGATCCTTTTCCCCTGCAGAGTTACTTTGTTTCTTTTTATAAATTTATTTATTTTTGGCTGTGTTGGGTCCTTGTTACTGCCCACGGGCTTTCTCTGGTTGTGGCGAGCGGGGGCTACTCTTTGTTGCAGTGCGCGGGCTTCTCACTGCGGTGGCCTCTCCTGTTGCACAGCACGGGCTCTAGGCACTTGGGCTTCAGTCATTGCAGCATGTGGGCTCAGTAGCTGTGGCTTGCAGGCTCTAGAGCGTAGGCTCAGTAGTTGTGCCACAGGGGCTTGGTTGCTCCGCGGCATGTGGGATCTTCCCGGACCAGGGCTCGAACCCGTGTCCCCTGCGTTGGGAGGCAGATTCTTAGCCACTACGTCACCAGGGAAGTCCCTGCTTTGTTTCTTGAGGGGTCTTCAGATACCTAGGCAGAGAAATTCTCCCATCCAGTAAGGAGAAGAGAGGTTTACACAAGTAGCCTGTGAAGTCACTTATTGATTTGTTATCTTCCTCAAAAGTTGGAATGCGAAGAGGCAGTTTGAAAAGTGCTGAGGGCGGTTGGTGGGAGGGCTGCAGGTGCCCCATGCTTTCCAGGGGTTCTCGGGGGCTTGGACTTGACCTCCTCAGAGAGGTGATGGGGAGGGCTTCCCAGCGCTGCCCTGGAGGGTGGGGATTGCTGCCTTGATGTGCATTTTGAGCTCTGTCCTGGGCCTGGCATCCCGGCCTCTGCCCATCCTCAGGCAGCTCTGCTCCTGGCTGTGACACCCACAGAGCTGGCGTGTGTCCAGGCACTTCTGGCTTGTAGAACACGTGTGTAACAGATCGCAGGCGCTCTCACAGGCTGCTGTTCACGCGAGGGACTTTGCGGTAGCTGACTGGCACGCCCGGTTGGTCAGTTGTTGGATAAGTTGTCTCACCTATTCCTGTGAGAAATCTCTGGAGGTCAGGCGGGGAAAGAAGTAGGTCGCAGAATCCTGTCATCCCATCCCACCTTCAGGCACAAGAAGGACAAGTCAATCTATAATGTGACGGTTAATTGAACCATCTTTTGTGTTTTTTAGGTGGAAAATAGCTATTCAATTTCTGTTCCGATCTTCAAACAGTTTCATAAGAACATCATTGGGAAAGGAGGTGCAAACATTAAAAAGGTGACCGGCCGGCGTGTCTCCCGAACCTTGGCTCTGACCCCCCTGCCCCCACAGCCCTGCGCTGTTCTGGCTTTAGAGCTGAAGAAGGGAGCCTTGCTGCCCAGCCCTGGGAAGTCAGCCCCTCACGGTCCCCTCGCTCCTTGTAGATCCGGGAAGAAAGCAACACCAAGATCGACCTTCCTGCAGAGAACAGCAACTCGGAGACCATCATCATCACAGGCAAGCGAGCCAACTGCGAGGCCGCCCGGAGCCGCATTCTGTCCATCCAGAAAGACCTGGTAACGGGATGCTGTGTGGCGGGGTGCTCTAGCCTGGGGCTTGGGGCCTGGGGCCTGGGGCGCGGGGCTGGGTGGGCCACCGAGGGATGCCTGCCGCTTGTCCCACTCAGGTGCTTGGAAATCGTCCCATTCTGAAGGTGTTACTTTTTTTATTTTTTTCAATTTTTTGAAAAATTAACAGGCAAGAGACTGCACGTGTTTAAAGTGTGCAGTGTAAGTTTTGACCCCTGGAGTCACCTCCACAGTCCAGATAGCGCACACCGTCACCCCGAAATGCCCTCGGCCCCCTTCACTCCCGCCTCTGCCCCACTGGGCTCCTGGCGCCCCCCCATCCCCCCTGGTCTCCGCGCCGCCGTGGGTTGGGGTGAGTTTCCTGCTTCACTGTGTGAGGGGAACCGTGGCACCTCCTCCCACACGCAGGCCTCGCTGTTCTCAGACCACAGGTCCTTTCAGATTCACCACGTTGTCACGTGTCAGTGCTGCTTTTCACTGCCTGGTGACGCTTCATCACAGGAGGTCATGTTCCTTCTTGTGTGAGCTTTGTAGTTTGTGTCTTTCAAGGGGTTTCCTCTTTTATCTAAGTTGTCAAGTTAACTAGCATAAAAATTTTCTTAATGTTCACATATTATCTCTTTCCTGTCTCTGGTAATGTCATCTTTCTCATTCCTAGTATACGTAATTTGCAGCATTGTAGAATGATCTCCTTTTAACCCTCGTAATACTCTTTTCTCTGAAATCTACTTTTTCTCTTATCAAAGTGAGTTTCTTTTAGGCAGCTTGCTTTTTTATTCAGTCTGACAATCTCTGCCTTTAAAAGTGTTTACGTTTTAATCACATTAGTAATTATTTATGTTTGTGTGGTATGTATGGCAAGTTTTATTACATACACTTAGTAAGTAAATTACATTTAATGTGACTATAATTTTTCCATTTTTAAAACTGTGAAGTTTGAAAAACAAAATTCAGCATCCTAACCACTTTTAAATGTCCAGTCCAGTTCAGTGGCACTAAGGCCATTCGCACTGTTGTGCAGCCGTCACCACCGCCACCTCCAGAACTGCTTCGTCTTCCCAAACGGAGACTCTGTCCCCACCAAGTAACAGTTCCTTCCTCCCCTCTCCCCAGCCCCTGGCCCCCTCAGTGTGATGATCTCACGTAGAACACTTGGATTTAAACCTACTGTCTTGCTGTTTGTTTCTCTTTGTCCCATCCACTTTGTTCTCTTTTCTGCCTTCTTTGGGGTTAGATGTTTTTATGATTCCTTTTAACCTCGTTTTTTGGTCTATTGGGTGTACCTCTGTTTTATTTTAGTGGTTGCTTTAGGGTGTTTGGTATACATCTTCAACTTACCACAGCCTGCCTTCAGGTGACTTGATGCTGCTTGAAACGCAGTGTAAGGAACTGAGAACAGTGGGCATCCAGCCCGGCCCCCGCCGCTGTGTTTTGTCGACATACCGTAAACCCTACATGCATCTTAATAAGAAAATATACCCACGTCAACATATCCTCTGCGCTCTAGCTGTTCATCCCTCCCTCCCTCCAAACCGTGACAACTACCAATCTTTTCACTGGCCCCATAGTTTGCCTTTTCCAGAATGTCAAATAGTTGGAATAGCATGTAGCCTTTTCATACTGGCTTCTTTTACTTAGTAGTAAGTAATAAGATGGATCGTATCATAAAAGTAACATTTGGTTTTGTAAGAAACACCAGACTGTCTCCCACGGTGGCTGCACCATCTCGCATCCCCACCAGCCTCCACATCCTCAGGTTGGCGGGTTTCGTTCAGCACTCGAGGCTTTGCCTCAGTGTCTCTCACTTAACGTGGTTTCTGACGAAACACCTGATGTCATCCTTGCTCCTCTGGCCTGTTTGATGATCATATCACCAGCTTTTAGCAACTTATGATGTGTCCTGGTGTAATTTCATTCATGTTTCTTTGGAGTTCGAAGCTCTCATCGAGCTTCTTGGATATGTGAGGTTAGAGTTGTCATCAAATTTGGAAATATTTGGGTCATTATTTCTTACTATTTTTTACTGTCCTCCAGAAACTCAGATTACCTGGTGTTAGGCAGCTTGACCTTGCCCTGCTGTCCACCAGTGCTTTTTTTATTTGGTTGGGGAGAAGGAGTGCTTTTTTTCCTCCTTTAAACAGTCTCTTCAAATTCATTAGTTTCTTGCAATGTCTGATCTGTGATTACACCAAGTATATTTTTCTCTTTCCATATATTGTCTTCACCTCTACAAGTTCAGTTTCAACCATTTGTTTTTATGCTTGACACATTCAGCCTTGCCTTTGGCTCTTTGACCTTGTGTCGTCTAGTGATGAGAATACCTGTCTTAGTGTCCTTGGCCCGCTGGCTCTAACATCTGTGTCATTTCTGGGTTGTTTTCCATTGTTCATTCCTTGTGATGGGTTGTTTTTTCCTACTTCTTTGCATGTCCGGTTTGTTCTTTTTTTTTTATTGGATGCTAGATGTTACGAAGTTTACTTTGGTGGGTGCTGGATATTTTTGCATTTCTATAAATATCTTTGAGCTTCGTTAGGTTACTTTAAAACAGTTTGCTCCTTTTCGGACTTGCTTTTTAGATTTGCAAGGTGGGATCACGGCGACGCTTAGTCCTGGGTCTGTGGCGGCCTTTCCCTGGCCTGGCTGGTCTCCCTGCACGTTCAGCCCGTGAGCCTGCAGTGCTGGGGGCTGCTCTCTCCCTGGACGGTCAGGGCTGCATCCTTGATGCAGGGGCTTGGCCGGGGGCAGGGACCAGGCTCGGCCTGTCAGCTTCCTGTCTCTGGCGTCTTGTCGCTGTGTCACGTGGGAGGTGAATCCAGTCCCTGGTGCTCCGCCTTGAGTAGAGGCAGGGTCCTTGCTTACGGGGCTCTTGGGGGGGTTGGTCCTCGGGCATCTCGGCCCTGCCTCTGCTGCAGGCGCCTGAGGGAGACATCTTGAGTGACGTCACAGCTTTCCCTCCGCGGCGTGTCTGCCCTTGCCCGCCACACAAAAACCTGGCTCACTCGTGCTGTGTGTGATTTCAGGCCAACATAGCCGAGGTGGAGGTCTCCATCCCTGCCAAGCTGCACAACTCGCTCATCGGCACCAAGGGTCGCCTCATCCGCTCCATCATGGAGGAATGCGGTGGTGTCCACATCCACTTCCCCGTGGAGGGTTCGGGAAGTGACACCGTGGTCATCAGGGGCCCGTCCTCAGACGTGGAGAAGGCCCGGAAGCAGCTCCTGCACCTGGCAGAGGAGAAGGTGAGCACTGCCCAGCAGGGTCACCGTGTCCGTCCTCGTGTCACGCTGGGCGCCTCCACACACCCTGTCTGTGTGGCAGGTTAGCAAACACCTGTATGTAGACATACCTGTATGTCTCTGATTCTTGCCACCACTGAAGGGCCTTTCCAACTCGGATGCCTACATATTCAGTGTAGAAAATTTGCTGTTAGGCTTGTTATTTGGGGCTTTTTCCCTCAAGTGTGATTTACATACAGTAAATCTTAGTGTATAGCTCTGAGTTTCGACAAGCATACATTCATGTGACCGCCACTCAAATAAAAACCTTTTGACTGTCACCTCCCAAGGTTCTCCGTTGACTCAGTCGCCTTTGCCCCTTTGTTAAAACCCAGGTGCTGCTCTGTTTGTGGACTTGGCTCTGTTTCAGCAGCACCGCAGGTGGATGGCCAACTTTATGGGACGTCTCGGGAGTCCTTCAGCTTTGTGCTTTTTAAAATTGCTCTGACCCTTTGCCTTTCCATATGCATTTTGGAGCCAGCTTGTCAATTTCTAGAGCGAAATCCTGCTTGGATTTTGATTGGGGTCATGTTGAATCTGAAGATCAAAGCGGGGAGAATTGTTGTCTCGGCAGTTTTGAATCTTCCAGTCCACATCGATTCAATTTTTAAACTCTCTGATTTTTCATTGGTGTTTTGTAGTTTTTAGCATGAAGATCTTGTTCACATTTTGTTCGGTTTATATCTGTTTTGTTTTTGAGTGGTATTATAAATGGTACTTTTTAATACAATTGGCACTTCAATTTCCAGTAACGTTCGCATGTAGAAGCATATTTGATTTTTGCATATTGGCCTTATTTTATGCATCTGGTCTACAGCTCACTTATCAGTGACAATACCTTTTTTTTTTTTTTTTTTTTTTGCGGTACGCGGGCCTCTCACCGCTGTGGCCTCTCCCGTTGCGGAGCACAGGCTCCGGACGCGCAGGCTCAGCAGGCATGGCTCACGGACCCAGCTGCTCTGCGGCATGTGGGATCTTCCCAGACCGGGGCACGAACCCGTGTCCCCTGCATCGGCAGGCGGACTCTCAACCACTGCGCCACCAGGGAAGCCCGACAATACCTTTTTTTGTGGATTCTTGTGAGTTTTATAGGTGAAACACACCGTCTGTGAACGTGCAGTTCTTTCTTTCTTTCTGACCCGTACCACCTGTGTGTCTTGTTTACTATGTTGCTTGGGCCTCCCGTGTGCTGTTCAGTAACCATGGCGAGCGGACACCCTCGCCTGATTGTGGACTCAGGGAAGCCCTCGGTCCTTCACCGTGCGGTGTGAGGTGTGCTGTGGGTCTTTGGCAGTTGCTGTCTATCCAGCTGAGGAAGTTCCGTTCTGTTCCGAGTGTGCTGAGAGTTTTTATCAGGAATGAGTGTATTGTAGGATCTGTTGACATGATCACCTGGTTTTTCTTTTTTTAGTGTAAATATTAGATTGATTTGGTGTTTGACCAACTTTGGCGTTTCTGGGGTGAACCCCACCTGGTTTTGATGCATCATCCTGTATCATGTTGCTGGGCTGGGCTCAGCTAACTCGTTAGCTTTTTCAGAATGCTGCTATTTGTGAGTATCTGTCTGAAAAGTTGAGGATTCTCAGTGGTGTTTTGTGAAACCGGCACTTAAAGATAACAGAATTCGGTTGTTCACCATTTAGCTTGGGGGCCGGGTTTCATGACAAGAGAAAGGAGAGTGCTTGCCCGGTGTGGGCTTGTCCGCCTGGGGGTGTGTCCCCCTCACACTCTCCTGGCGCTTCTGCCAGAGGAACCGGCATCTCAGCGAGGTCGCTGGGCCAGGACCTTTCGTGGTGTCAGATGTGGGCCTTGGTTGGCTTGGCCGTCTCCAAGATGGAGGTTGCAGCTGGTGGTGCGTAGGTCACCTGGAGCCCTAGGGAGTGAGGACTAGACAGGGTGCCGTCCACTGGCGTCGGGAGCAGTGTGGGTGCCCGGGCCTGGGAGAGGCTCCCAGCGTGCCATGGGCTTCCTGTTGTGCGGGTGCAGTCCCCCCAGCCCACGTCCCCTTTGCAGATGGAGATAGAGAGCAGCTTGCAGCAGCTTGGTCACTGCTGGTCAGTGGCAGGCCTGGGGCCCTAGGCTGAGTGCTGTCCCCAACTTGATGTCTGTGATCATGGAGGGGAGGAAATGCGAGCACCATGTTGTCCGGGTGTCTGTCCGTGTGCTTGCTGAGGTCTGAGGAGCCCCCTTTGGAGGGACGTTGGTGACACCGTGAGGAGAGCTCCCCCTCACAGCGCCATCCTCTGGGCCCTCCTAGTCATCTGCTCCAGGGCCCAGGCAGGTGGCTCAGGCCAACAAATGTGGGGTTGGTTTCTGCAGCAAACCAAGAGTTTCACCGTCGACATCCGCGCCAAGCCAGAGTATCACAAGTTCCTCATTGGCAAAGGGGGCGGCAAAATCCGTAAGGTGCGTGACAACACCGGAGCCCGCATCATCTTCCCGACGGCTGAGGACAAGGATCAGGACCTGATAACCATCATAGGGAAGGAGGACGCCGTCAGGGAGGCCCAGAAGGAGCTGGAGGCCCTGATCCAGAACCTGGTGAGGCATGGTTGGGGCTGGGCCCTGACTGGGGGGCCCGGGGGCCCAGCGCGGTCAGCAGGGCGGGTCACGCTGCGCCCTTCTCTCAACACCGCAGGACAACGTGGTTGAAGACTACATGCTGGTGGACCCCAAGCACCACCGTCACTTTGTCATCCGGAGAGGCCAGGTCCTGCGGGAGATCGCTGAGGAGTACGGCGGGGTGATGGTTAGCTTCCCACGCTCTGGCACGCAGAGCGACAAAGTCACCCTCAAGGGGGCCAAGGACTGCGTGGAGGCGGCCAAGAAGCGCATCCAGGAGATCATCGAGGACCTGGTGGGCGCCCGGGAGGCTCGGCGGGGTTCCGGGCCCCAGGGCGGGTGGGCGCTCCCTCGGCTGCGCCAGGGGTCTGGTGCTCAGCCTCCTTCCTGATGGTGGGTGGGCATCCCACAAGGACCGGCCGCCCCCCTCCCCCCACCAAGGGGAGAGGTCCCCTGAAAACGTGTGGGGTCTGTGAACCAGCCTTTAGAACCTCACCCACCTCGTGGATCAGCCCTGCCTCCGAACGTCATCTGGCTGTCGTGGCCACCCTTGAGGGATGGCACCTAACAGCACCTCCTGCGGTGCGGTGGGGGAGGGGCCCTCATTTCTCTGCACAGCAGTGGGATGTTGTTCCGTTCCAGTCCTGGGTGGTAGCTGTGTCAGCACACTTTTGTACCATAGTCTTTTTGGGAAACGCTTCAGAAAGAGGCCTCCCCTTTGGCCCTGCCCTGCGCCGCAGGCTGTCCATATGCTGGGAAGTGGCTATAGGGGGACGGAAACGAAAGCGGTGGATGTAAATTTGACCCTAAGCAGCTAACCTTTGCCGGTGGTTTCCTTTTTGATCTGTCTCCCCACAGGAAGCCCAGGTGACCATAGAATGCGCCATACCCCAGAAATTCCATCGATCGGTCATGGGCCCCAAAGGGTCCAAAATCCAACAGATTACTCGGGACTATAACGTTCAAATTAAATTCCCAGACAGAGAAGAGAACCCAGGTGAGTCCGGTACGGTCGGCTGTCCTGGGGGCTTCCAGAGGTTCAGGGTCACTCCCCGGTTTCTCAGAGGTGGGCTGTGTTAGTTGCTCCAGGGTGATGAGGTGCCCTTCACATGTCCTAGAGGTTCACAGCTGCTGATGACCAAGCCGGGGGAGAGCAGAGCCCCTGCAGCCTCCTGTGCAGCGGGGAGCCCCGAGTGCAGGCCTGCCGCTTTTTCCGGGCCCTCTGCATACCACGTGTGCTGGGCTCCGTCCCGGCAGCACCTCCTCCCCGTCGCCAGCACTCCTCTCATGAGGCAGCCACTGACCCGCCGGAGGGCACCCTCTGAATGGCTGGCTGCCCTTATGGGATGGCCCTTCAGCTCCAAGTGTCCTGCCTGTCACCTGGTTGTGCTTGTGCCCCCGGGGACAGGGCAGGGCAAGGCGATCGGTGGTCAGGGAGGTGACCTGCGGGACACGGGATCTAGCTGGTGTCTCAGACCCAACTTTGTAAATCCCGTGTCCTCCTTGCGTGCCCATCTCCTCCCTGTTGACCCATCGGGTCTGGTGGCAACCCTGTGGCCTGCCGGGTGCACTCCCCGTGCTCTGTCCTCTGTCCTCTACGGAGCTTGTCATGGCTGTTGAAGCTCCTAGTTTCCTGAGAAGATGGGCTGTTTTCAGTAGAAACAAGTTAAATCGTATTTGTCACATTTATGTTTCACACTTGAATGTTTACTTCCTAATTTTGAAACTTGACATTAAAGAAAAATTACACAGGATGGTGTAAAGATAGATCCAGATTCACCCCCCCTCACTTACACACAGGCACGCTTGTTTTTTCTGAGTTATTTAAATGTAGTCTTGAGACCCACCCTGTACCTGTAGTGACTTCTTCATAAGGATGAGAGCGTTCTCTTCTATCCTTGGGGATTACCATGGCGCAGTCCCCAGAACCAGAAGACCCCGTGTCACGTGATGCTGCTGTCCAGCTCGTTGTCCACGTGCAGGTTCTGCTGATCTTAAAAGTGTCCTGCCGAGCCCGCATCTTACCCCAGCTCAGTCCAGGGTCATGATTGCTTTAGGCATTCGTGTCTGTGTGCTTATTCGCTCCTGGGTTCTGTCTTGCTCCATGAATGTCGTCTTGTTTATTTCGGTCATGCCCAGATCTAGAGGGGCCAGGGGAGCCACTCCGGCCGGCTCCCATGCCCCGGCGCTCTTGGATTTGCTGGCTTCCTGGCACGAGAAGCTGACCCCTCCCCAGTCATCTTCTCCAGCCCCTCCTGGCTGCCGCCGCCCAGCACGGGTCACTTGGGTTGTCATGACCATCCGGGCACTGGTCTCCTTCCCTCTCGGGCGCAGTGGGCCCTGCTCCGTGCCCCTCCCGCAGGTCTGTCTCCTCCCCGAGCCAGACAACGTCCTCCCGGAGGCAGGCAGGACTCTTCCCTCCCCACCAGCACCCCCCGTAGGCGCTGGACCAGTGTATGGGTCTGGACAGAGACGAGCGTCCTGTGGTGGCCCATAGGACGACCTGGGCCTGGGTGCTCGGCAGCTTGAGCTGCCCCTTCCCTGTCCCTAGTGCACAGTGTGGAGCCTGCTGTCCAGGAGAATGGTGACGACGCGGGGGAGGGGAGGGATGGCAAGGAGGCCGAGCCCGGCTCCCCCAGGAGGTGCGACATCATCGTCATCTCCGGCCGGAAGGAGAAGTGTGAGGCCGCCAAGGAAGCCCTCGAGGTGCGTTCAGAACCCCACCACCACCCCCGCGTCCCTGGGGGCCCATCAGCAGGCACCGGGGTGGGGGCGGGGAGGGAGAGCGGGTCTAGCCACTTGAGCCCAAGCACCTCTGCTCGCACTGCGGAAGGTACTGGACTGGGTCACAGCCCAGGAGCGGGGCTGCAGGCCCGGGGCCAAGGACGGGCGCAGAGCTGGCGGGGCTCCGACTCCCACTCTGTGACATGCAGCTGCCGGGGCCTGTCTTGGGCTCACGAGGATGAGTACTTGCTGAGTGCCACCTCAGTGGACAGGACAGGGGTCCTGTCGTATCGTGGGTTAAATGGGGTAAGCAGCTTGCCGAGGCAAAGGGCACGGTCGGGGCTGCAGTCACGACAGTGGAGTCGGTGGTCCCATCGCTCTGACCCACTCTAGGGTCTCAGCGAGGCTGGGATCAGGGCAAGCGTCTGTGTGAGCCCCACTCCCCTCCTCTGTGGGCCCCCGATGCCTCTTTCCCTGGAGTTGTGCTGCTTTGCTTCTGCAAGGGGCTGCTGTGTTGAGCACAGGCCCGGGTCTGTTTGCTCTACCAGCGTTGACTTGAAGACTGCATTCCACATCCTTTTTCCGTGTCCTCTGTTGAGTCAAAGGTCTAGGCGGCATTAGTCCGAGTGGAACGGCACAGAAGGTTCGAGAAAGCAGTCTGATTGTCACAGGCTTGTCCCCTGTGCTCCATGAAGACCTGTTGCTGAGTCCACAGGGTCCCTCTGCTCCTCGCTCTCAGGCCTAACCTCACCCCCCGCCCTGCAGGCGCTTGTTCCCGTCACCATTGAAGTGGAGGTGCCCTTTGACCTTCACCGGTACATCATCGGGCAGAAGGGAAGTGGGATCCGCAAGATGATGGACGAGTTTGAGGTACAGCTGTTGGCGGGTCCTTTCCCTGGAGACCAGGTGTCGGGGGGGTGGTGCCCCCCAGGTCGGGAGGTCAGCCCTCGGAGTGGGGCTTCCCGTCCCACCCGCCTTGTCCCGAGCCTGCAGTTGTGTCCCTGGCCAAAGGGACAGGTGGACAGCTGATCACGGCTCCCAAACTCCCCGCTGGTGGGGACCAGAGAGACACGTGTCTGTCCTGCATGTGCATCAGGCCTGTCCCCGTCTCCGCACAGGTGAATATTCACGTCCCGGCACCTGAACTGCAGTCTGACATCATCGCCATCACGGGCCTGGCTGCGAATTTGGACCGGGCCAAGGCTGGGCTGCTGGAGCGGGTGAAGGAGCTGCAGGCAGAGCAAGAGGACCGGGTGAGGGCCGGGCGGGGCTGCGTGGGCCAGGGAGGATCGCCCGGGGGGCCCAGACCTCCAGCTCCCGGGCTGCCCCTCAGCCAGTGAAGTCAGGTGGCAGCGGGAGAGCCAGGTGACCCCCCCGTGCAGCGAGCTTTCATCAGAGGCAATGTTGGGGCCGTGGCCCTTTCTTCTTGACGTAACGGCGGCAAAGATGAGCTTCTACGTTAATTAGGTGTTTCTTAAGTAAATAAATCTGAAGACATTTGCCAGCCTTACGGGGAAGGTTCAGCTGGGGAGGCCTGGGAGCCATTGCTGGGAAAGACCCCCTCGCGCCCCAACATGTGACTGTGGTCCCAGGCGGCTCCCACTGACGCCCTCGGTGCTGTTTTTCTGCCGTTGGGTGGACGTGAGAAGCCGCTTCGCCTCTCTGTGGGGCTGGCATTTGGAGGATTACACGAGTGATAATACGCAGGGGTGGGTGTTCGGGAAACTTGAAGCACCGTTTCATTTCATGTGGAGGTAACGGACTCCTTGCTGAGGGGAACCTTCCTGGCGTCTGGTGATGGGGCAGGGCCCGTGAACCTCACGAGTCTCTGGTCCCCGCTGTCTCAGCCTCGGCACAGGCTTTGGGGGCCCTTCTCTGCCCAGGGCTTTGCCTGAGCCTCTGCCTGTGGACATCCCTTAGCACTTTTGTTCCCTTTTGTGGGTTTTTTGTTTGTCTGGTTTGGTTTGGTTTTGGGGGGTTTTTTGCCTGCTTTCGAACCCCTACCCCAAAAGACCCAGAACTTTTTTATACTTACTCATCAGGTCTCCGTTTCACAAGTTAGGGTAGTAGAGCCCAGGACTTGCTGTGTGCTGTGCCAGGCCTGTTGGTTACCAGCACGCAGCTTTCCCTCTTTTCTGAAGGGTCTGTGCTCGTGGTTGTGGAGTGGTCAGGTCCTCGGGTTCTCATTACTAGCTGATGGCGGAAGGGGCGCAGCGGCTAGCGGGAAAGCCGTGTCTCGTTCTTGTTGCAGAGGTGACGATGGATCCCTTCCAGGTCGAGGATGGAAGGGGCGCGTGGGCACGCGATGCTGAGGGCCAAGGCGGACGTGCCCTCCCTCCCCCTCACTCGCCCTTGTCTCATCTGCAGGCTTTAAGGAGTTTTAAGCTGAGTGTCACTGTAGACCCCAAATATCACCCCAAAATCATTGGGAGGAAGGGGGCAGTGATCACCCAAATCCGCTTGGAGCACGACGTGAACATCCAGTTTCCTGATAAGGACGATGGGAACCAGGTAAGAGGACCACTTGGGTCAGACGCCGCGGCGGCGCTTCAGGGGCAGAGGGACTCTCGCTGGTCTTTGTTGACCTGGGGACAGTGACCACACAGATTCAGGATGTATCCAGAGGGGCGGTGAGAGTAGCAGGTCTCTGAGGAGCTGACTGTGGCTGGGGGTCTGGGCCCATGTTGGCCCAGGCCAGCGCAGGAGGCTTCTCTGTCACGGCTCTGTCGCCCTGTGGGCTTGGGGCACTTTTCCCGTGCCCGCCTGGCCCTCCGCCCGCTGCACTCAGAGGGCACTGGAAGGCAGCCCCTCCCCCTGGGCATCGCCCCCAGGCTGTCACGCACCCCTGCCTGCCCCCTCCCTCGCCCTGTCTGCCCCTCAGGCTCGGCCTCTGGGAGGTGACCTGGGCTCTCTTGCCCCCCGCCCTGCCTTGCTCTCCTCCCAGCCTCTTACTGCTCTGGAGTCAGCCCCCGGCATCCTCACTGACCCGGACCCTCCTCAGGTGCATCCTGGGCAGTGCCGTTGCTTCACCTCTGCGTTTCTAAGTAGTGTTCATAAAACTACTGTTCTTCTTCATTTGTGACTTTTTAAAATTATCTTGACCTTGAGAACTTAGCTCGGATTCCTCGCTTTCACTACCTTTTATTTCCCCCAACTTTTCCACCTAATCATCAATTTTTTAGTCACTGTTTAGTGTTTAGATTATTTCGGTCAGTATTCCATGAGCCAAGTGGGGTTGTGTGGTCCTGTGTCGCATTCATGGCTTTTTCCTGTGAGGCTTACGCTGCATTTGCAGTCTGTTCTGTGCTGTTGTGTACTTGGCGGACGATGGGCCCGCTGGCTGGTGGGAGTCTGGGCTCTGCTGGGCTGGGTTCTGTGTGGAGCCCGCTGCCCACTGTCTGCATTTGCTTCTTCGGGACCGGAGGCACCTGGCCGCGGCCCTGGTGTGTCCTGGCGTTTCTCTTGTCTCTCTCCTGGTGTGGGTCACCCGAGTTTCTGCTCTTCGATTTTGTGTCCGGGCATTCGTTCTTGTCCTGTGGTCCTTTTACGTCCTGTTGTGTTCTTCAGTGTGGGTGCAGTGTTCTTCCCTGTCCTGAGGAATATGGCTTTAGGTTGTACTTTCTAGTTTCCTTCTCTCTGCCTTGAGTTACCCATTTGCTCTGCTCATCTTTACGGCTCTGGCGTCTCACCTGCTGGTTTGAGGGGCAGGGGTGCCGGCCACAGTTGTCTGCACCTTGTCTCCAGGTCTGTCTGTCTGTCCAGCGGAGACGCCTCCAGTGGAGGCCACCCAGCCCCGTGCCCTCAGCTGCCAACGTCCCCTCGGCTTTGTGGCCCAGTGCCCTTCCTCCTCCTCCTCGTCAGCGACTGTCTTTCTGGTGGAGTGTGTGCGGGGGGCGGGAGAACACAGGTACTGTTAACCTGCTGTTTTAGGCGCTCTCCCTTCTGAGCCGGTTGGGTTTCCCCTCACCCGTAAGGTGAGGCCTTCCTCACCCAGGCCTGCTGAGCGCCTGCCCCTCTTCTCACCTCCCCACAGAGCTGCGCCCTGCTGGGTCGGTGCTCGCAGTCAGGCATCCCTGGGTGCCCCTCTTCTGACCGGATTCTCCTTTCTCAGCCCCAGGACCAAATTACCATCACAGGGTACGAGAAGAATACAGAAGCTGCTCGGGACGCCATACTGAAAATTGTGGGTGAACTTGAACAGATGGTTTCTGAGGATGTCCCGCTAGACCACCGTGTTCACGCCCGCATCATTGGTGCCCGTGGCAAAGCCATCCGCAAAATCATGGATGAATTCAAGGTGAGTCCCCGACCTGATCGTGAAGGGCGTTGAGCCCTAAAAGCACAGCAGGGGGGTCGGCTGGGTGCTCCGTGCACCATCGAGCCACTTCTTTCCCCACAAGCCAGTTGAGGGGGCAGCGGGGACCACCTGGGGCCTCACCTCTTCCTGCCTGGGTCACTGACCACACTCGGGATCGGAATCGGGAGACTTCTGAGGCTCAGGTGCCTGTCCCTCAGGTAGAGGTCGCGTGGGGTCACAGCTGTGTGTAGTTCACCCTGTCGGCGGTGCCCTGCATGGCCCGCGGAAGGTGGCGGCCCCGTGGTGGCCGATGGCTCTGCATCTGCGAGGGCACATGCGGCTCTGAACACCAGGTGCCCCGCAGGGTCCCGGTCCTCCCGAGGGGGAATCTTCACTAGAAATGGACCGTTCCCAGCCTCACATGACGGGACCCTCAGAGCCATCTTAGCTGCTGTGTGTGCTCCTTCCAGGTGGACATTCGCTTCCCACAGAGTGGGGCCCCCGACCCCAACTGCGTGACCGTGACGGGGCTCCCGGAGAACGTGGAGGAAGCCATCGACCACATCCTCAACCTGGAGGAGGAATACGTGAGTCCGGGCTGGGCGGCAGGCCTGTGGTGGGGCTGGGGCGACAGGCACCTGGGGCCGGGTGGGCGCCTCGCGCGTGCGGGGGGTGCCCATCGGGCATCCCTGCTACAAACTGACACCGCCACCTGCACCCACAGCTGGCCGACGTGGTGGACAGCGAGGCGCTGCAGCTGTACATGAAGCCCGCCCCCCACGAGGAGTCTAAGGCACCGTCCAAGGGCTTCGTGGTGCGTGACGCTCCCTGGACCGCCAGCAGCAGCGAGAAGGTGAGGCTCTGCCGCCCAGCCCCTGCGCGTGCGACTCGGCGGCCATTCCAGAAGCTGCTGGGGGCGGGGGCGGCCTAGTTACTGAAGCCAAGCCCTCTCTCCCCCCACAGGCTCCTGATATGAGCAGCTCCGAGGAATTTCCCAGCTTTGGGGCTCAGGTGGCCCCCAAGACCCTCCCGTGGGGCCCCAAACGATAATGATCAAAGAGCAGACCCCTCTCCAGCCTGCTGACCTGCACCCGCCACATGATGGTTGGTCTCAATCTGACCCGGCGGCTGGACCCTCCGTAAATGGTTGATGCTCCCCTTCCCCGAGGTCTCACAGCGAAGCCGGCGCCCCGCGCTGTGTGTGGCCCGGTCCCGGGCCTGGCGGCACCCACGTAGCACAGGACCTGCTCCCAGCCTTTGCTCTGGGCGGCTCTCCACTGTTGTGAACACTAAGGGGGTCACGGGACGGTGTCACCCAGCACGTCGGCGAGGCTCTGGCCTCCGCCAGGAGAGCACCACAGGTGCAGCCGAGTCTACTTCCTGTGTCATGACCTCAGGAAATAAATTTCCTTGACTTTATAAAAGCCAAAACGTTTGCCCTCTTCCTTTCCCACCTCCCTCTCTCTCTCGTGCCTGTCATCCAGATGTTCCTCTCTGTAGAATGCGCTCCGCCTTCTTCCAGCTGCCAAAAAGCCCACTTACCCAGACCACAGGGCAGGTCGGGAGGCCCGGTGTGCACACTGGGCGCCCACAGACCCAAAGGAGAGCCACGGTGGAGCCAGAGGGATCACGAAGGCAGGAGGGAGATGCGGTTCTTGGAGGGCCCTGGCTTTCCCCGTGTCATGTCGGGGTCTCTGCCCCGGACCACACGGGCACAGGCCCTGAGTCTGGTGAGCCTGGTGAGTGCGGGGCCTGAGGAACGCCAGGCGGAGAGGAGGGGGCTGGCCGGGGAGGTGGAGACCACCCACTCCTGCTCGCCGGAGGCCCCGCCCTTTGCACACTGGCTGACTCGTTTTTACACCACCTTCCGCTCCCTCGCACCCACCCCTCCCCAGATGCCCCCTGTTGAGTTGCCTCTTTCTACCTCAGAGCTGGTATGGGGTGTCCCGAGCTTCGGGGTGTGTTTGCTGCGGCCTTGGGGGCTGGAAGCCGAGTGCCCGGCTCAAGGCCGTGCTGTCCCTCACCCACTGGGTCAGTGGCCAGTGGGCCCGTCCAACGGGGAGCACACGGGCCACCCCCCCAGGTGGCCGCTGATGCATGCTCGAAGGGCAGGCCTCCTGGCCCTGGGGTAGAGAGAGGCTGTCGCTCGGCCGGGACCAGAGGCCCCGGTGCTGCTGGCGGCCTCTTTGTCAGGCGTGTGGTAGGTGAGTCCCGCGGGTGGACACCAGGCCTTGGCGGGTCAGGGTGCCCCGGCCCCAGCCGGCTTGGTCAAGGTCCACCCTGAAGAGGGAAAGGTGGGGCCCCGTCTCCACGGAGGCGACAGGCCACTCCGAGTTGTCTTGTCCCAGATGCTGGGCTTCCTAGAGCCCTGGGGACAGTCGTCTCTGCTCTGACCACCTTCTCCCCACCCCCAGAGTTTTTCTCTCAATTTATTAACTGGAGCTCGGCCCCCTTCTGACTCTTTGGTTCCTGAGTAGACCCCGAGTCTAACTGCGGTCGCCTCTGCAAGTCCCCACTAGCTCCGGCGGCCTTAAGTGTGTCCGTTGAGAGGCGTGGCCACCTGGGAGAGGAAAGGAGGGGCGCTTGCTCCTGCTCGGTGGGCTGCGTGACCCCGAAGGACGTGGGGTTGATCGCAACAGGGAGACAGGAGGAAAGGCCCCGCCTCTGGGAGCCTCGCAGGGGGAGGGCCGGCCCCTCTCCTCCTTCTGCGTGACTTTCGGAGCCTTTCCCACTGGCCCCCCAGGAGTCTGCCCGCACCTCCCCCTCCCTCTGTCTTTCCTACAGCATCCAGCCCTGCCCTCCCCAGAGGTGAATTTTTAATCCTCGCAACAGATGTTTGCACACGTGCATTTACCGCTACACGTCATAGATGCAAACTCCCCTTCCCTAAACTGTGTCTGGGGTCTCGCTCATGCTGTTTTTGGTTGTTGTTAAAGGGGATGAGATGACTGTGCCCAGGCCTGTCCCCTGCGGCCTCCGACGCTGCGGGGAGAGCCTGGCGGGAATGGGCGCGTGTGTCCTTCTCCTCCTTGTTGAATGTCTTCCATATCATATGTGTCCATGGCTACCATCCATCCCTTGGCCTTAACTTTAAAATCTGGAGATTATATGCAAACATGTGTAAAGGCTCATGAATATGGATGACACTGGAATTTTATAAATTCTAAAATAAAACCCGAAACCAGATACAGTGTGCTGGGACTCATTTTATCACGTCCCGCGTGTGCTCATTCTTTTTTTTTTAAATAGTGGAATTTTTTTTTTAATTTATTTTTGGCTGTGTTGGGCCTTCGTTGCTGCGCGCGGGCTTTCTCTAGTTGCGGCGAGCAGGGGCTGCTCTTTGTTGTGATGCGTGGGCTTCTCATTGCGGTGGCTTCTCTTAGCGGAGCACGGGCTCTAGGCACGCGGACTTCAGTCATTGTAGCTCGAGGGCTCTAGGTGCGTGGGCTTCAGTAGTTGTGGCGCACGGGCTCAGTAGTTGTGGCTCACAGGCTCAGTAAGTGTGGCGCACGGGCTTAGTTGCTCCGCGGCATGTGGGATCTTCCCAGACCAGGGCTTGAACCCGTGTCCCCTGCATTGGCAGGCGGATTCTTAACCACCGTGCCACCAGGGAAGCCCTTGTGCTCAGTCTTGTGAAACCAGGGGTGTCTTCAGCATGCTCTTGAGTGGTAACTGGACACCCACAGATATTTGGTGTAGTTCTCCCAGCTGGCTTAGGGTTCTCAGCCCTGTGTTAACTGTTCCTGCAGGAGCCACAGCGCTGGGAGGCGTCATTGTTGGGGGTGGACAGTGACCCGGCACTTCCCACTCCTAAACGTGCACCCTGTGGGGGCACCAGCGGGCGCCAGGAGGTGTGGACGAAGTTTGAAGGCAGTGCTGTCCCCATCAGCTGGGCAGAACGGCTCAGTGGCCGTCTTCATTCAGGGAGCTGACACAGCAGCTGGGGTGGGCTAGTTATGCACAATGCTGCAGGGAAGGCTTGTGGTTGTGCAGCCCGTGGAGAAGGTCACACCTGTGGGTTCCATCGTTCCATCCCTCCAATGGAGGCCACGGTGGTGGCTACTCCAGGTGGGAGGAGGAGGGTGGTTGGGAAGGTCCTTGTCAGGACCGCGTCCTGGTGACCAGGGCTGTGTCTTCGTTCAAAAGCTGGTTACACTGGTGTGCTCACTTCATGAAAACCCGAGGTGTGACCTAGCATTTCTTATGTTTCCATAAATTTACTTTAAAATTTTAAAAGTTTGAAACAGCAACAAGAACAACAAAGCAACCATCTGCAAGAAAATACTTGTGGATTTGGTGACAAGGGCATGGTGCATGCAGCCCCACCACCCACAAGCGGAAGGACGGCTCATTTTCTAAACAGTGGGTAAGCAAATGGCAGATTCAAAAAAAATGCCAGTGGCCACACCACAGCCTCAGCCCCACTGGTCAAGAAATGCTCAGTGCTGCCCAAGGCCCAGAGCGGTGGGTTTTTAAATAAAGCTGTCAACCGGCAGTTCTGGGGAAAAGCTGGGTGGTGCATCAAAGCGCTTTAAAAACCACGTGTCCTTTTTGACACTGCTGTGCACTTTAAGGAGCGTCCCCTAAGGAAATCGAAGGTGGGCAGTGTCTCCGGGTGTTTATGCCGTGTGATTTCTAACCGCAGAGCAAGAGAACAGTAAGCAGGTGGCGAAGTTGGGAGGTGCTGTGTGATCTGAGCTAGGAGAAGGTAAACACAGAAAGAGGTCGTGAAGCCAGTCAGTGGACGAAGTCGAACTGCAGGTACCGTTAAGCTCCCAGCTCTGAAGGTGACCACGTGCACGCAGACAGGCAGCCTTCCGGGATGAGGTGCACCGAGCAGCGCAGGAACGTTCTTTGCTCCAAGCACTTCACTGGTCAGGGGATAAAGTTCAATCTCCTTCCAAACCTTCCCCATATGGGTGCTTCCTGCCCGGAGAGAAGGGGTGCCCACTCCTCAGCGCACCGTCGGGGGGAGTCAGGTGGTGCCACAGGAGGAGAGGGAGGGGCGGCTCAGAGGCTGTGGACAGGCTGGAAGGGAAAGGGGCTCAAGATGAGAAGACGGACCTGCAGGCCTTGTGGGGATGGGGAACACGGGGGGACGCAGGGGACGGGGCGGGGGTGGTGGGCAGACTCCCAGCAGCTTTCGCAAGACAAAAACTTCAGTCACCTCATGCAGGGAATGAGCCCCAGGCATAGGCCTCCACCTGGCAAGGGCGCTGGAGGGTCCAGCAAAGAGTGCGGGCATTGAGAAAATGTCTGGAGAAAATCAACTCCCCAGAGGTGTAACCTTACCTCTCAGGGGGCCTTTGCCCTCACCCCCAGGGCCGGCTCTCCTGAGTACCCCACTTCTCATTTCCTACAGGGGGCTCTGGCCCAGGCTTTCCAGGGCGGGGCGGGGATTAAGGCCACTCCAAGAGAGCCCCATCAACTGCCCCAGGTCCTCTTCCAAACCCCAGTGCCCAGGGTGCTGCCACTGCTGCCCTCAGCCAGGCTTTCCTGGGTGCTCCCCACTCTGGCCGCCACAATTCCTGATCTTTGCGGGCCTGGCTCCATCAGGGACCCCTACATCCTGTTTCAAGGCAGATGTAGACAGGAATGCTGAGGCTGGAAGCCCCCTCAGTAGTGCGGCTGCCCCTCCCCGCGCACGGTGGCTGCGGCCACCGCCATGGCTCCTACCCGTCTCAAGGCGCCCGTCAAAGGGGCCCTGGAAGGGCAGAAGCCCGTGGTCTGCCTGCCTCCCAGGGCACCTGGCCAGCCTGCCTTCCTCCTTGGAGCAGAGCCGGGACCTCTGCCACCAGCCCCATAGCTCCCTGGAGACAGAAACCCTTAGGACGATGGCCCTGTCCTCCCAAGCCAGGTCCTGGTCGCTCTGCAAGCAAAGGGCAGCAGGGGGAGGAGGGTCTGGGGCCACAGGGTGGGCAGTGCGAGGGTGAGGCCTTCTGCACCTGCGGCAGCAGGGGTGGGGGCGAGGGCGTGCCAAGCTCCCCTGCAGAGCCCTCAGGCAAGTCAGCATCACTCAGGAGATCTAGGGGCAGTGATTCCTCCGGGGAGCTGTGCCAGGGCTGGGAGGGAGCGGATGAGGACAGTGGGGCACGTGTGTGTGCGTGTGTGTCGCTCACTAGCCCAGCTACACCTGCCTGTTGTAATCTTGAATTCAGCCTCCCGGCACCACCTGCCCTGAGAGTCAGGGCCACGCCCACAGAGGGCACGTGGATTGGCCAAGGTCTGACAGCCACGGTTTCGGGTGCCCGGGGGAGTTGCCAGGGAGCGGCCATCACAGGGAGATGGGGTGTGTGGGGATGCTGGAGGGCTTCCAGGTTGGGTCCAGCCTTGGGCCGGATAAGAGGCCATGCCTGGACCGGCCATTGCAAGGGCTCTGGCATGGGAGGGGCCCCAGTGGCGCCAGTGGGTGGCACTGGGGAGGTGGGACCCCAGTGTTCCCGTTAAGAACGCCCCGGCCCAGCCACAGCGGGCTGCAGACAGGATGGACTGGCATGGATGGGGCAGGGCCCAGGAACCCAGGCCTCCTTCCCTCCAAAGCTGGCCCCTGGGCAAGAGAACTCAATAAGCACCTGCCGCAACTACATGGGGTGGAGGTGTCAGAGAGCCTGTGGGGCAGGTGGCTGGGGCCGACCCTCCCCCTACACAGCACCGGAGTCACTGGGGTCCAGGAGGGGCCGGACCTGCCTTGCCCCCAACCTCTTCTCCCAGAGAGCTGGACTGGGGGCTGCGGCCCCAGACACTTCCGGGTCCCACAGTCCCTGGATGCTTCCCAGGGACGGGTTGGGGTGGGTGACTTGCAGGACAAGAATCTCCTGCACGTTGTAGATGATCTGCTTGCCCACCATGATGACCAGGAGCTCCTGTGCCAACTCAGTGAGGCAGCCTCCGGCCGCACACTGCAGCATCAGGGCTCCAGATTAGCTTGTGGGAGGGACCAGCCTCACAGCTGCCTATCCTTCTCTGTGCCTCGAAGGTGGCCCCTGCCTTGCCCTCATCTCCCTTTCAGACATGCCAGGGGCACCTTGAGGACTGCAGAGACCCTCCTTCCCTCCCTCCCCCTTCCTGACCTCATTCAAGCGCCCCCAGTCTTCCCCAGGTCCCGCGGGCGGACTGTCACGGGAATACCAGGAGCACGGCTGTACGGCAACCCTGGGCTCTTTTGGGAACCCACATGGGGTTGACCCTAGCCTGTGGCTCCAGGGAGGGCCCAGATGCAGGCAGGCCTCACCAATCAGTGACCTGATCAAGCCAGTGAGAGGGGGGCCTGGGGCTTTTATGGGGAGCTTGTGGGACAGCATGCCTTGCACTGGCTACTAAGCTAGAGGGTGTCGTCCTGTGTTCTTGGGATGTCAGCCCACACTGCAGCATGTCTTACCTACCAGGTGAGGAGAGCCTGCCTGAGGATATAGCCAATGCTTGGGAAAGCAGTGCAACATTGTTTAAACACCTGGATCCAGCCATACCTGAGTTCACAGAGTCCTGTATTTTCAACAGAGGAGCCAGTGAAACTCCATTTTTTGTTGAAACCATTTGGAGTTGGGAACTTTTCCCACTGATAAGTGATAACAAAGCTGCCTAACTGCTGTGTGTCATGTGCGGTCATGCCCCGACTTGTGGTCCCACCTGCCCTGTCCCTGGAAAGCCCCTCCCCCTCATGCGAAAATGGAGAGTGTCCCTTGGGGGGCAGCCACTTTGCAGGCAGCTGTCGGGTTGGGTCACAGCCCAGACCCATGGGAAGTTGCTGTCCTCCCTCCATCAGGGAGAAGAGGGTCTTTCAGGTGAGGTGCTCCACAGGAGCTGTTGGACTCCCACCCGGGTCCCCTTGGCCCAGCCTAGAGGCCACCTGTGGACTGTTCAAGACACCCACTCATGCTGCTTCGGAGTGTGCTTGGCCCTCAGCCAGTAAGGAACCACAGGCACATTTTGAGGGATTTTCTACAATGTCTCAAGAGGGCGTGGGGCAGGGTTGAGCTCACAAGCCCACAGTGGTGACCCCCCTCTCAAGTACTCCTGGGTGCACCTCCTTCTGCACAGCCCCTGCCCCTTGCATGCTTCCCAGGGTGACACCCACACCCATTACTTGAATCCGGGTCTTTGCCTGGGCGTCCGCTCTGGGGGAACCCACTCTACAGTGATTCTTCATCCTGCACAAAACCAGCTTCCACTTTCTGGAAAAACAGGTTCACCCTGGCTCTCAAAGCTGCTGGGCCATGCGGGTGAGCCTGCTTGTGCTTGGGGGGTGGGGCGAGGGGCGCCTTGGGAAGAAGCCCCGTGAGGGTCGCCAGCCTCTGCACCCCCAATGTGCCAGCCGAGCTCGTGGCCGCGACAGCGGCTCACGGTCCATCCCTGTGACTGGCGCTCGGCTCAGGTGTGAATCGGGTGCCAACGGGGACACGCGGATTCTGAGTGTTCCGTGGACGGCTGTCCCGAGTGGGGTCTGGGGAGGGGCAGAGCGGTGCGCAGGGGTTGGCGGGGCGGGGGCAGAGGAGCGGCTGACGGAAGGCGAAGGGAGCACCGCACGGCGGCGTCCTCGCGCGCTCACCTCCTCGCTGCGGACCCCAGGCGAGGTGTGGTAGTTGCCCGGGTAGCCCACGAACCTAGGGGAGAACCATGCCTCTGCTCCCGCGACCGCCTGCAGCCCACCGGGCGGAAGCACGAGGGGCACCGCGAGCCGGACCCCTGCGCCGCCCCCGCCTTCCCCGAGTGTCTGGAGCCCACAGTGGGCGGGGTGAGGGCGAGACCGACGGCCGGGGCCGTGTGTGGCGGGGCGGGGCCGAGAGCGATGTGGGTGTGGCCGGATGGGGGCGGAGCCTGGGGTTAAGGTGTGGGGCGGGGGCCAGATGGGCGTGGTCTGTGTGGGCGTGGTATGGGCGTGGCCGGCAGGGTGCTGCCGGTGCCGCGCGCTGACCTGCCCTTGAAGAAGGCGATGTAGATGGGGGCGGAGTAGAAGTTGACAAACTGGAAGATGAACACCTTAAGGGTGAAGGCGTCCTCGAACTTGTTCTGGGTCCGGTGCGTCTCTGCGGCACAGCGAGCGCCTGTCGTCAGCACCTCACCGGCGCAGGGAGTGAGGAAAGGGCCGCGTCGCCCGGGTCTTTTAAAGAAATTCATTCAAGAAGGGGGCCAAGTGTGGCGTTACTGAATTTCTAACTGCAAAACCATCTAAAAGCGTTATGTTGGCAAAAGAAGAGCTGGGGCAAGTGACAATAAAAAGTAACATGATGCGGCCCGGGAAAGCGGACTGGGGCACAGGTCTGGGGGGGCTGGGCGGAGAGGGTGCCCAGCAAGCAGGTGCTGAGGTGGAGGTGGGAGCATAAACGGTTAATTGGAAGAAACTCCTGAGGCCGGAGGGGACACACAGCCCCACCGTTGCAGGAACGTTACCGGTGGCTCCCCCAGGGCCCTGTCCCTGGACCCCCACCTGGAGCCTCTCCCCGGGCCGCCTGCCCAGCCCACATTCTCTCCGCGGCACTCTGGGCCCACACCAGCCTCCCTCGCTGTGCGCTGACCTCTGTCCCTCTCCTAGACCAGGACTGCAACTTGTGCAATTTGTGGAACGGATGGATTTGTCCTTAGGAAATGGAAGGGGGTCAGAGAAAGGGGGGAGAGGCAGGCAGAGATGGGCAAGGATTCCTGCTGATGTGGGGCGAGGCCTGGGGTGCCCCCTCTCCCCCCACCGAGGCCCTGCTCGCTGCCATTTAAGGGACCTCGGGGGGAGGATGCGGCACGTCCCACCCGTGCCTCATTCAGGTATGACAAAAGTCATGTTCTGATCCGGTCCAGCAGGGCTGGGTCCCTGGTCAGCACCCAGCCGGCCTCGGCACTCACCCCTTTTCGTCAGGACGTGGGCCAGGGCCACGTAGACCTGCTGCGAAAAGGTGAATTAAAACTGCAGCGAGACACCACTGTACACCCACCAGGTTGTAAGAATTGACAGCACCAAGTGTTGAGAGGAGTTCCTGCTGTCGGCGGTGCAACGTGCCTGGGGACCGGTATGGCCCTGCACCCCGCCAGCGACCCCACCCTTAGGAGACAGCCCCGTGAGGGCACAGCACAGGTGCACACGAGAGCGTGTACAGCAGCCGATCTTCATAATCACCCCAAACTGGGAAGAAGTCAAATGTCTGTCCACACAAGGACAGAGAGGAAGATAGTGGCTTCTCCACAGCAAGGACAGTGGCCAAGTGGCAGCTGCACCAGCGACGCAGGCGGGCCTCACGAACACTATGTCAGGAGGAGCGACACTGAGACCTTCCATCAAGTTCAAACAGACAAAACCAAGCTGTGTTGTTTGGTGACGTGAAATGGGGGCAAAAATGATATTAAAAAAAAAAAAAAAAAAAAAACTAAACACACAAGAATGTGATTAACATAAAATTCAGGATTGGTGACTCTGATGGCAGAGCCTGTCCTGGGGAACAGAGGAAGCCGGGAGGAAAGGAGAGGGGAGGATGCAGGAGAGCGAGGGGCTCTAAGTGACGCCAACTGTTAAAACCGACATCCTGCACGTGAGAGGACTTCTTCAGCTGTTAAATTCTATAAAAACACAGTTTACAAATGTCACCCCTAGACAAAAGCTTTAACGTTGGGGGTGGGACAGATGAATGGAAGGTGGCTTCTGAGTCTTCAGGTGGCCTGAGGGCTTTGGCCTCCTGCGATGGGTGGATATTATACTGGCCTGTGGTTAATGGTTCCATGGGGTGCTCACTGAAGGGTGAGGCCCCCAGCAGGGCTTTGGGGCTTGATTTGTTCCAAGCCTCGGGACACCATGCCCTCAGGTCTTGTGGGGCAAGGTCACTGAACGAACGCGGAGCCTGGGGCTCCCCAGCTACCCGACGTACCTGGCCCACAGGTACGGGATGCCCAGGCTGCCGGTGGGCAGTAGGATCTGGGCACCGGCCGCTCGGCCTGCTCCTCTGTGTCTCCTTCCCAGGCCCTCCCTGGTCCTTGCTGGGGTGTGAGGGCTCAGGAGAGCTTCCGGGACAACCCTACATTGGACCACAGGGGAAACTGAGCCCTGGAGAGGGGCTGGTGTCTGCCCTCTGGCTCCTCTGTGGCCCCCATCCCTGCAGAGTGAGCCCCAAACTCCTCAGGAGTCTATGTGGGTCTTGAATGACTCTGAGTGTGAATCACATCAGCCTTAGCTCCCTGCCATAGAGACTGTAAAAGCTGGACAAAGCACAGGAAGCAGTGGATGCCGGGCTAAGGCCCTCGAGAGGAGGGAAGCTTTCACTTCATCACTCTCCCTAATGGCGTTTTCCAAGCTGCAGGGCAGGGCCACGGAGCCCAGCGGGAGCAGAGGCCCTGCCGGGTGAGGCGCGGGCGTCAGAATCGGGGCCGCTAAGGGGCCTTGGGCTTGAGGGGTGCTGCGTGGAGAGGACGGAGCCACAGGTCGGTGAGGAGATCCGGGGGTCCTTGGAGCTGCTGACTCGTTCACGCCCAGAGGCGGCTGCTGCAGGCTCATGGCTAACAAGAGACTCAGGGAGCACCGCGCTGGAGCTCCAGCCACACAGGGAGGAGGGAGACTGTCGGCCACTCTGGCTTTCCAGCTGAGCCTCCTGGGCGATACCACAGGAGTGAGGACTGCATCTTCGGGATGAGCGCAGAACTGAAGCGGCCTGAGCTGACACCTGACACCAAGCTCAGGCCCATCAAGGTGACCTGCCAGTAAGTGGACCACCTGCCAGAACAAAGCTCAACACTGTACAGGAAGGTGACAGAGTCAACAGAGACCCAGAGGTGAACCATACAGTGGAGCTAGCAAAAAAGGCGTAAAATAATGACAGTTATTAAGTTAAAAGAGAAAAAAAGGGTAAAGAATGGACAAAATGGTCCAATTAACAACTGGAATATTTTGAGAGAGAATTAGAATCTATGAAAAGGAATCAAATGAATGTTCTAAAATAGCAAAGCAGAGACTTCCCTGGCGGTCCAGTGGTTAAGACTCCACGCTTGCACTGCAGGGGGTGTTAGTTCGATCCTTGGTTGGGGAACTGATAAGTTCCCGCATGCTGCGTGGTGCAGCCAAAAATAATAAATAAAATAAAATAAAATAAAATAGCAAAACACAGCATATGACATTAAGAACTCATTGGACGTGTTTAATAGTAGACTAGACTCAACAGAAGACAGGATTGCTGAACTTAAGGACAGACCAGTAGAAAAAATGAAGTTCAGAGCAAAAAGAATGGCAAGAACGGAACAGGGTACAAGAAGGATAGGGTCATGGTCAAAGCCCCAACAGACTGTAATCTGAGAACCAGGAGAGAGTAGGAAAGAAGCAATCTTTGAACAAGAATGTTCAAGAATTTCCAAATCTGATGGAATAAATCAGTTCAAAGATTCAAAAAGCTCAGTGAGCTCCAAACAGGATTAAAAAACTAGGAAAATCATTGTACAGCATACCTTTGCTGTATTAAAGATAAAGAGAAATCTTAAAAGCAGCAAGAAAGAAAACCATATTTTTTTCAGGGGAAAAATAATAAAACAGGCACGTGATTTCTCAACTGAAACAACAGAGGCCAAAAGACAATGGAATGGCATCTTTAAAGGGTAGGGGAAAATACTGCAAACTAAAATTCTTTATCCAGTAGAAATGTTCTTCAGAAATGAAGGTTAAGTGAAGATATTCTCAATCAAAATCTGAGAGATTTAGTCCCAGACACATGCTCTACAGGAAATACTAAAGGGAATTCTTCAGGCTGAAGGGAATACCCTCAGGTGGAAGTGCAGATATGCAAGAACGAATGAACAGACCAAGAGGATAAATAAACAGGTAAATGTAAAAGTAAAACTCTATTTACAGATGGCGTGATCTCGTGTATAGAAAATCTCGAAGAAGTCACTACAAACACTATTAGAACTAATAACAGGTTTGGCAAGTTTGCAGGATACAAAATTAACATACAAAACAACTGTATTTCTATACACTAGCGATAAGCAAGCTGAAGATAAAACAAAGAGAAACAATTCCATTTATAACAGCTCCCCCCCAAAAAAAACCTGAACAAATTTAACAACAAAAAAAGTGTAAGATGTATACACTGAAAAGTACCAAATATTGTTGAAATAAGTTGAAGAAGCACTAACTAGATAAATGCAAAAATATCCCATATGCATGAATGAGAGGACTTAACATCGTGAAGACAGCAATACTCCCCAGATTGATCTACAGATTCAACACAGTCCCTGTCAAAATCTTAGCTGGCCTTTTTTTTTTTTTTTTTTGCAGAAATTGACAAGTTTAAAATTCATATGGAAACACGTGAGACCCAGAATAGTCAAAACAATGTAGAAAAAGGAGAACAAAATTTTAGGACTCACAATTTTTGATTTCAATACTCACTACAAAGACAGGATAATCAAGAGAGAGTGGCACCAGCATAAGGACAGACATATAGACCAACGGAATATATCTGAGATTTCGGAAATAAACCCATATATTTTATTATCATTTTTTAAAACAAGGAGGCCAAAAATTTAATGGGAAAAGAATAGTGACTTCAACAACTGATGCTGGGACAAGTGAATTTTCACAAGCAAAAGAATGAATCTGGACCCCTATTTCACACCATATACAAAAATTAACTCAAAGTGGAGTTAAGATGGTAAATTAATAAAATATCTATACCCCAATTAAAAAAAAAGAATGGGATGTGTTTATATGTACTGATGTGAAAAGCTTTCTAAAATTTTGTGAAGAACAAAAAACAATAGCAGAAATCTATCTACTTTTAAAACATCTACATAAGTGTGTGTATGTGTAAAAATAATAATAATAATAATAAGTTAAAGATCACAGACCTAAGGGTTTTTTTTGTTTTCTTCTCGGTTTTTTTTTTTTTTTTTTGGCCACACCACGCAGCTTGTGGGATCTCAGTTCCCCAAACAGGGATTGAACCCAGGCCCTTGGAAGTGAGAGCGCAGCGTCCTAACTGCTAGACCACTAGGGAATTCCCCAGACCTAAGTATAAGGACTAAAATGATAAAAAATTTTTAGGAAAAAAACATAGTTGTAAGTCTTAATGACCTGGTTTAGGCAATGATTTCTTAGATACGACACCAAAAGCAAGGCAATAAAAGAGAAGATTGGTAAGATGGTCTTCATCAAAATTAAAGACCTATCTGCTTCAAAGCACATCATCAAGAAAATGAAAAAGGCAACCCATAGACTGGGAGAAAAAATATGTATGCAAATCATATATCTGATAAGGGACTTGTATTCAGAACATAAAAGAACTTTTACAATTCAATGATAAAAAGACAAACAACCCAATTTTTTTAAAAAATGAATTTATTTATTTATTTATTTATTTATTTATGGCTGTGCTGGGTCTTCGTTGCTGCACGCGGGCTTTCTCTAGGTGCAGCAAGTAGGGGCTACTCTTTGTTGCGGTGCGTGGGCTTCTCATTGCGGTGGCTTCTCCTGTTGTGGAGCACAGGCTCTAGGCGCACGGGCTTCAGTAGTTGTGGCACGTGGGCTCAGTAGTTGTGGCTTGCGGGCTCTAGAGCGCAGGCTCAGTAGTTGTGGTGCACGGGCTTAGTTGCTCCGTGGCATGTGGGATCTTCCCGGAGCAGGGCTCGAACCCATGTCCCTTGCATTGGCAGGCAGATTCCTAACCACTGCACCACCAGGGAAGTCCCACAACCCAATTTTTAAATGGGCAAAGATTTTGAATAGACATTTCTCTAAAGAAGATATACAGATTGGCAATAAGCCTATGAAAACATGCTCAGTATCATCAGTCATTAGGGGATTACAAATCAAAACCACAGTGAGATGCCACCCAACAGCCACTAGGACAACTGTAATACCAAGACGATAAGAAGTGTTGGATAGAATGTGGAGAAATTGGAACCTCATTCATTGCTGGTGGTTTGTAAAATGGGGGTCACTTTGGAAAACAGTTTGACGGTTCCTCAAAATGTTAACATCGAGTTACCATATGACCTGGAAATTCCACTCAGTGGTATACGCCCCCGCACCCCCAATGGACACTTACATTAACACAAAATCTTGTACGTGATCTCATTGCTGCATTAATCACAATAACCCCCAACATGGAAACAACACAAATGTTTGTCATCACTTCTTTTGGGTATAAACTTAGAAGTGGGATTGCCGGATCATACGGTAATTCTTTTTTTTTTTCTGTTTTAAAAAATATTTTTGAAATAATTGAATGAATGCTCTACAAATCAAAAACCGATTCACAAGTCCCTATTACATAATCAGCGATTTTATCAAGTTTCCTATATATGTTCTTTATCAGTTTTCTTGATTATAAGATGTCAATAATATGGAAATATTTTTAACATAACAGAATATTTAATTACATCAGTTTCCCAAAAACGCACAAGTCATTTAATGATGTTTATATTGGCCATTTCCATTGGTTGGCAAGAGGCTCTTCCACTAAAGGCTCCCATGGTTTCCACTGCACCATTTTTCTTGCCAGACTTAGTTCATTTTCAGCCTGAAGAATCACCTCTTCTACTTGGCCTCCGTGAAGTTGCTCTTCTAATTTTTTAACATCTGGTTCTGCTTTAACCATACTCAACTTCTCAGTTGTAATCTGTTCTGTATACTTTCTGTATGCTGCATTTTTAGGGATTTGTCCAAGAACATCAAGAATCTTTGCATACAATATTTTTAGCCTCTCGTGTGGACTCTCACATACAGCCAATCCCACAAGGCCAGTGGTCTTCTTCAGCAAGCCCGCCACGACAGCCATATGGTAATTCTGTGTTTAATTTTTTGAGGAACCGCCATACTGTTCTTCACCGCAGCCATGCCATTTCACCTTCCCGGCGGCAGTGCACGAGGGTTCCAGTCTCTCCGCGTCCTCCCCGGCATTTGTTTTCTGTTTTTTTGTTGTTTAACCATCCTAACGGGTGCGAGGTTAGGGCATCTCCTTTTAGCACGGGTCTTTCCGGTGCTGCGTGGAGAGCAGGGCTGGCAAGTGGGCACTGGTGCAGAACTCTGGGGAGATTACGGTGGCTCGGGGCACACAGGAGCCACGGGGTGGGGAGTGAGGAGAAGTGGATCCGATCCACTTTGAAGGTAGAGAAAGTGTGGGGCGCATGAGAGCAGAGTCTGAGGTGTCTTGGAGTTGGTCCCGAGGCCAGAGCAGGAGGGAGACGGCCGCCCGCTCTGCCCCCGAGCCCTCTCCAGCTCCCCCCATCAGTAGGGACCCCCTTCCTGCTGTGTGCTGTTCACCCCGCCCTCCAGCACAGCGGCTGGAGATGGTGCTGGGCGAGGGAGGAGAGGCCTGGCTCCTGAGGACGGTGGCCTGGGCCCCGCCATCCCGCTGCCCCATCTGTGTCCCCAGCCCCAGTACCAACATAGGCACGGCTGGCAGGTGCTGGGAGGGGCTCTCCGATCCAGGGCTTGGCGGGGCTTCCCACCCTGTCGGTGGCTGCCTGGCGTCCAGCTGGCTGGAAGGAAGCGGGAGGAATGGCAGCATCTGACCACGTGGCCAGAGGGGCTCGCGGCACAGGTGCATCCGGGGTTGAGGCCAGCGCCGGGCCTCTCCAGCCTCTCCGGGAGCTTCCACGGGCCACTGAGCACCTGGGCTGTGGGCAGCACGGGCAGGACCCGGGGCGCCCACTGTGCTGGCCTCCAGAGGCTGGAGAAGAGCTGGATGGCCCCTAAGTGCCCTTCGGATAGGCCAGAGGTCGTCATGGCGCCCAGAGGGTGGAATCCTTCTGCGTTTCTAGATGTTCCAGGTGAGTGTTTCCCTGGAGGCTATGTTTTGGGGCAGCAGGAAGGGAGGCACCTGTGTCCACTCTCAGGCCGCGGGGGCGGGGGTGGAGGGCAGCAGCTGGAGGCTTGAGGTCCCGGAGGACCAGGGAAGAGGAACGTCCCTGGCGGGGACTCCCGGGTCTGGGACACGGAATCTTCCCCCACAGCCTCACTTGGGGTGTCTGTGGCCCCCCAGGGACAGGGGTGGGAACCCTAGAGATGGACAAAGGAGGCCCACAACAGGCTGCCCGGAGGGAGTCTCCTGCAGGCCCCAGGAGGTGTGTTCTTCCCCAGGTTTGACCCAGGGGACAAAGGTTGAACATGAGTGAGCCCGAGTCTGGGCTGAGGCCCTCAGGATCTTTGGGGCCTCACAGAGTGGCTGACCTGGGCCCCGGGGGTCGGCTGGAACCTAAGACAAGGTGGGGCTGGGTGTTCTCACCCCAGCACACTTTATCAAAAGCATCTGTACTCACCTGGGCCCAGGGTGGCCTAACCCGAACCTCGTCACTAATTTTGATCCTAACTCTAACCTTAACCTAAAACCTACCCTATCAGTAACCTCACCCGTACAGAGCTCTGAGCCTCACCCTCACCTAACCCATCTGAAGCTCACCCACACTCTGACCCTGACCCTAATTCTAAAGCCCATCTCCGCCCTCTGGGGGGTGAGGGCATTCCCTCCCTCTCACTTCTGTGTTCTGATAAATTGGCAAATGCAGAATGAAGCAGACACAACCCAACAAGCACCCACGATCTCTACCCAGACCCAACACTGTCCACCTCTGCTGTGCTTACAGTTCTGTTTTTAGGCGATCGCGTCACCCTGGTGCGTTGCTCTGTGTCCCCTTCCTTCCCCCGTCGCTGAGGGCCCCACCCGGCCCCGCCCAGCTTGTCCTGAGGGGTTTCTGCTCATCCCTCAAGGGTTAAGGGCACCTCCCTCTTCCCTTCGCTGGGGCAGGTGAGGGTTTGGGGGTCGCTGGGGGATGCAGGAGGGAAGACACAGTTGGCGTGCATCCGCCCCACCAAGGGCTTGGGGCCATTGTCTCCCGGGTCCCTGCGTCCACCTCCTAAACCTAGAGCAGACTGAGCCTGGACCCGGGGAGGGGAGCAGGGGGAGGGGTTACCTCTGAGGCGTTGGCTGTGCTCCCGTAAGAGTCCCCCTTCTCTGCCCCGGGGGCCACGTCGATCAGGACGGCACTGTCCTCTTCCCGGGCCCGTCTGTGCAGCATCCTGCTCTTGCATCCCGCCAGGGCCAGGGCCGGGGTGGGGACGGGTGGGGTAGGAGGGGCACGTGGGGCCCGGTCCCCGTCTCACCGCACAGTCCACACTTCAGAGGGGAGGACGGGGCTTGGAGCAGGGCTGGGTCCGGCCTGGGAGCAGAGGAAGCCGCCCTAGATTGGGCCCGGACTCCAGACCAGGGAGAGACGGAGCACAGGGAGGCCGGCCCCGCGGCCGTCTGTCTGTCCACCTGCCCAGGGAGTGCCCGCCTCCCCCTCCGCGTGGCAGGGCCTGGGAAGGCCTGAGGGTGGGCTCAGAGTGCAGAACCCCCCCACCTCCTCCTCGCCTGCAGGGGGAACAGACAACCCTTTAATAGAGACAGGGCCGCAGCTCCTCCTGGGGGATCCTGGGCCAGAGGGGAGGAGCGTCTGGCCATGTTGACCCTGCATCCTTCCTGCCGGCCTCTGGATCCCTCTGCGGGGAGGACGGACACCATGTTGCAGCTGCCGGGTCGGCAGAGTGGGGCAGAGAGAGAGGGGAGGCCTGTGGCCGGGAGGGCTGCTGGTGGCTGGGAGGGTGCGAGGGTGGGAGGGTGCGAGGGTGGGAGGGCCGCAGGAGCTGGGGCGGCTGCCACTTAGCCCAGAGAACCCGAGGCCTGGAGGAGCGGACTGGAGCCCGCACCAGGCCCCAGATGCCCCTGAGCCAGTGAAAGTCCTCGGAGTTTCCAGTGGGCCGGCCGTCCTGCTGTGGAGAGGGGGAGGGCTGGGGCGGGGTCTTTGTCCGCGCTCTGAGCCGGGCGGACAGGGACCGACCGAGGCCGCCCCGCCCACGAAGGCCCCGAAGTGAGCTGCTCTGCGGTGCGTCCAGCGGACAGGTGGGAGACCGCGGTTCCCCAGGGCTGGGGTGCCCTCCCCGAAGCCACACGGAGCACCTGGCCCTTCTCACCCGCCAGGGCCCGGAGCAGATGCCGCGCTAGGCCCGGGGGCCTGTGTGTGGAGCCCTTACGGGCCAGGTGTTTGCCCAGCCTCCCTGGGTCCATCTCCCCCCTTCCTCTGGCGACCCATGCATGGCAGAACAGGCTCCCACCTGGTACAGCGGCTTCCGGAAGAGGCCTCTGAGGTCATGGCCAACCTCCCAGCACCAGCCTGGTCTGGAAGCCAAGTCTGGGTCAGCCCTGAGGGCAGAGAGCTGGGAGGGACCCTGTCCTCACGGCCCTGGCCCCATGGCCGTTCCCCTCGTGCCCTTGTCTGCCTGTGGAATTCCCTGAGTCTGACCCTTATCCTGGCTGGAGCCTCTGACCCCGGCACCCCAGGACAGGACCAGGAGGCACACAGTCGAGGAGGAGGAATCCTGGCAGAGGGCAGCCTCAGGCTGACCCTGCGGGGCTTGCAGCAGGAGGGCTTGGCCAAGCTCCCCAGCCTGGGCAGCTGGACACTCTCCTCTGGCTGCCGCTGTGAAGGACGGTCCCGGAAGAGGCCAACCCGCAGGGCCCCAGGCTCTCCGCTCTCGGTGGCACAGCAGGTCTGGTGGCCCCAGCACTGTCTGCTCAAGAAGAGCAGTGGCAGCTGGTTGCTGGAGGCAAGTGCACAGCTCAGCTGGAGCCCTCAGAGGGACACATGCGCATACAAAGGAACACACGCCCTGTGTATAATTCTTTACTTTTCACTTTATACAATGTATTATGGTTTGAAAT
The DNA here is from genome assembly GCF_949752795.1 of Hyperoodon ampullatus. Taxonomy (NCBI): domain Eukaryota; kingdom Metazoa; phylum Chordata; class Mammalia; order Artiodactyla; family Ziphiidae; genus Hyperoodon; species Hyperoodon ampullatus. Next base: position 813,036 of record NC_136921.1, read on the forward strand.
TTTTTCAAGTTGCATTACTTTCGCAGTTAAAAAAAAAAAATTAGGGCTTCCCTGGTGGCACAGTGGTTAAGAATCCGCCTGCCAATGCAGGGGACACAGGTTCGAGCCCTGGTCCAGGAAGATCCCACACGCCGTGCAGCAACTAAGCCCGTGTGCCACACCTACTGAGCCTGCGCTCTAGAGCCCACATGCCACAACTACTGAGCCCACATGCCACAGCTACTGAGCCTGCACGACTAGAGCCCGTGCTCCGCAACGAAGAGTAGCCCCTGCTCACCGCAACTAGAGAAAGCCCGCAAGCAGCAACGAAGACCCAAAGCAGCCAAAAATAAATAAAATAAATAAATTTATTAAAATAAACTTCTAAAAAAGTCTATTAATAAAAAATAAAAATATATTATAAAAAAAAATTTAAGCAAGCAAGCTACAATTAGCACAGCTGTATTGCTGGGTCCCAGGTGCTAGGAAGGGCCCGGGCCCAGGAGCTGCTGCTATACTAGCTTTATTTGACCATAACTTTTAATATATGTTTATATAATATTCAGAAATACATTAGTTAAAAAAAGTAAAGCCTCCAACTACTGTGGCTTTGTGGCTTTGACACCAGACCTTTGTGTGGCTTAACCAAAAAGGTCTTCTTCCTCACCTCATAAGAAGTAGGGAGGTACTGGCACCTGGGTGGGTTCAGTGGCTCAGGGGTGTCAGGGCCAGAGCCCTTGCCTGTGGCTGCAGGATTGCTGTGGCAGGTCCAGCCCCCGAGTCCACATTCAAGGTACTATCACCTGCCCTTCTCGGGAAAGCAGGTGTCATCAGCTAAGCACGAGTCTCAGGCCACCCCCGGCCACGAGGCAGTCTGCAAAGGTAAGAGATCCATCCAGGTGGTTTGGAACAAATGCACCTCATCCTTGGGGGTGGACACATTGCTGATCTGGATGAAACCACTGAGGTGAGTGCCCACTGTAGTGACTGCCAGCTGGGAAGGACTCCGTCCTCCTGACACTTGCCTGCTCTGCACAGAGCCTGAGGGGTGGACCACGGATGTTCAAGGCTTCCTATGCCCGGACGAGCTACCTCGCTTGCACAGCGTGCTCCCTGCCCCCAGGACCCTCCCCCGCTTCCCCCAATCCTTCTCCTTGCACAAAGGGAGCATCCTCCTCCAGGCAGCCCCCCAGCCTGCTCACCAGCCATCTGCCGCCATCCTGCCTGCTTGTCTCTGGCTGCATAGGGCACTTCCATCCCCGCAGCCTCCACCCCGGTCCAGTGAGTCTGCACGCCTGTCCCCTGCCCCCCGTCCCCTCTCTCTCCTTCGGCCCCCCTGGGCCCTACCCCGACCCCCCATCCCCCCCGGTTCTTCCTGCCAAGTGCCCCAAGCCCAGAGCTGGGGGTTTTCAGGGCTCCTTCGCCCTCACCCCACCTCCTTCCAGGCTGCTCTGGCTACGGCTTCACTCTCTGCCCCCCTCCCCACCTCTGCTGCCCCCTCTCAGGTCCCCGCCCCCTCCCCGAGTGCTGGTCTTCTCTCCAGGGTCACCCACTCCTCCCGTTAAATGACTCCTCAGTGAGCTTGTCCAAAACGCTCTGCTTTCTTCCAAAGCACGGGTCACCTTCCAACTACGTAACTGTCTTATTACGGTTATTGTTTAATCTATAGCCACTGTTCACAAGGGCAGGAATTTAAAAACCTCTGTCGCGATGTCTCCCAAGTGCCCAAGAGAGGGGCTGGCACGGAGCAGGTGCCGAGTGCCTGCTGAGGGACGAAGGACAGATCCCCCACGGAAGCTGCCTCCTTCCCTTGGCTTATCATCAGCATTGTCACCCTGCTGGCCGTGCCTCGTCTTAGCTGGTGGGCCGCTGCAGGCCCCGGTGAGGCGGCTGGTCCTCACCACCCTCCGTTCACGGGGTGCTCTCGGCAGGGACTCAGGCCTCACTTTATCCCCTTGTCCACTCCGTCCCTGTCTGTGGGAATCCTCCTACTCGGACACATCCCTCTGTGATGGACGTGCAGTCCACGTGGCTGTGGCCTCCTGTGGTTTCCCAGCAAGGGCGCTGTGGGCTCCTCCCCACTGAGGAGCATTTACCGTAGCCGAAGGCCCAGCCTGGACTCAGCCACCACTGCGCCTGGGGCCTGCGTGCAGTGCCCTGCCGGCCAGGAGGGGACAACTCCCGATGTGGACACCCCAGTCCGTGCCCCTCTTCCCGCCATGGCAACCCCGCATTGTGAGCTGATCGGCTCCCTGCCCTGGTTTGCACACCTCTGATGGCAGCCCTGGCTGGCTGGCCCTTGGCTTCTCTGAGCTGCCTGATTGTCCTGGGCCCATGTTTCTACCTGGATCCTCCTTCCTCTGGTTTGCAGGAGTCCTTTACATCTAAGCGTTAGGCCCTTTGCCAGTTCTAAACTCTGAGCACACGTCTCTCCGTCTGCTCTCAGTGGTCTATTCATGGTGTTCTTTGCCCCACAGGAATTTTTACTTTATGTAAACTAACCCATCAAAACCTTGTCTTACGGCTGTGCTTCGGGGATTAAGAAGCTTTTCTGCACTCCCAGCTCACAAATGTATTTTCCCACCGTTTTTTCTACTGGCTTGTGATTCTACTTTCACACGGAGACTTTTCTGTTTTTTTTTTTTTTTTTTCCGGTACGCGGGCCTCTCACTGCTGTGGCCTCTCCCGTTGCGAAGCACAGGCTCCAGACGCACAGGCTCAGCGGCCATGGCTCACGGGCCCAGCCGCTCCGCGGCACGTGGGATCTTCACGGACCAGGGCACGAACCTGTGTCCCCTGCATCGGCAGGCAGACTCTCAACCACTGCGCCACCAGGGAAGCCCCTCACATGGAGACTTTTAATCCTCAGGTTGGCCTGCGTACAACGTTAGGCTGGGTCAATGTCCCTTTTCCCACAAACTGTGCTCCTCTGCCAGCCCCGCCCAGGACACAGGCCTCCCGTCCAGGGACCCACGGGCGCCCTCACCAGCACCGAGCCCGTCCGAGAGTCTGTGCGGCTGGCTGTGTTTCTACAGTTTGCAGTGTTTCTACGGTGGGTTTGTAGCTTTTTTTTCCCCCAGATTTTTAATAATCTGGAAGGAAATCACTGCTCTTGACTCATTTTCAAAGTTGACTAAACTTTTTTAAAGTTTCAAGGTTCAATGTGGATCTTTTTCTTACATATAAATTTGAGTTTAAGGAGGTTCTTAAAAAATCAAATGTCATTCTGATTAGGATTGTGCTGGATCTAGCACAGCTTTCCCATCCCTTCTACTTTTTTTGTATAATTTTGAAAGTGTCTATTAAAGAGCAGGTGCTGACTTGGATTTGTGACCCATCTGAGACGGGGACGGACGGGCTCTGACCCCATCTGCACGTCTATCTGTGGCGCCTCCTTGGGCCTTTCTCTCCAGTGTCCTCTTTGCTTGAAGCTTTTTGGGGTTTTTTCCTACTTGTGAGTTGGATGTTGGATAATTTATCTGTCTACGGGAGGCTGCTCTAAACTTACACCTTCCCGCAAACTCTCTCTCTAAGCTCTCCCTCCCTCTCTTCCACACCAAAGTGAAAACCTGCACAGTCTCTACTTGCACTTGCCACGGTCTTACCTCCAGATTTAAAAAAACAGCCATGCGGTTCAGGTCACTTGTGGTTTCCCAGGGGCAAGTTTGTGTCTTGTCAGGAACAGTCCTAGCGTTTACAAAGGAGAGAGCTCAGCGACCAGGCGAGTACGTACTTTTAAACCGAATTCCGCTGGTCTTGGTACTGCTGCTAAACCCCACCTTGCCCTTTCTCCGTTCCTTATTCGGATTCACTGCTCGTTTGGGTGGACTCCTCCACATTATCTTTCCGGCAAGGGCACTCAAATCCTGAAACCCTGTGTTTCTAAAATGCCTTTCTTTTGTCCTCAGCTAGTGTCTGGCCAAGGGCAGAATTCTAGGGTCGCAACGCAAGGGCTCTCTGGGGCCAGGTCCTACCTAACCCTGCTTTCCTTTCCAAGAGTTCGCTCTTCAACAGGGAGACGCTCACAGATGCAGGTCACACAATCGATTCTGGCGAAGATTTGAGTCAGGACTTGGACATGACCTCACCCTCAGGCCACCCCAGCAGGTGGTCACCCCTGAGCTCCTGGCCCCCCATGCGGCTGCCCAGGCTCTGTGACAGGCTCCAGAGCAGCACTGTCCAGTAGGACTTTCTGTGACCGTGGAGACGGGCTGCCCCTGGCGAGATGTGGCTATGGTGTGGCAAGTGCAGCGGAGGACATGAATTTTTAATTTCATTTTAACAAATTTAAACTTGAACTGACGCAGCCACGTGTGGCACAAGGGGGCCCACACTGGACAGCGCAGCTCGAGTCTTGGAAGGAGGAATCCTGGGAACCCTGAGATTTGGTCCTCACTCTGCAGAAGGGAAAATCCAGGGCCCCGAGAGATGACAAGGTCCTTGTCGCACTCAGGGTGAGTGTCAATATAAGTTTGTAAAGAACAAGCCAGCACAACGGTGGGGTAAGAAGGGGAAGCAGTATTCGAGTGGCCACGAGGGCAGCTCTCTAGAGACAGTCCTTGCAGAGAGACTCAGGTGGGCTCAGACCTGCCCGCAGCACAGCACAGTGTGCGCGGGAGGCGGCCCCCTCCTATCCCGAGGGCTGCGGGGGACCAACGGGCGTGCCCGGGAGGCAGCCAGCAAGGCCTGGCGGGCGGCCACTGCTCTTTAAGAGAGCGCTGGGGGTCACGGCACACAGGGCTGAGTCATCCTTTGCCTGCAGGTTTGTTTTTTAATATATAAAATAAAAAAAAATTGGCATCCACTGGTCTAAGAGGCTACAAAGCTCTGGGCTGACAGGCCCGAGGGCCCTAGACAGCCCGGACGCCCCCCGGGCACGCACTCCCAGACCTGCTGTTTCACCCTCTCAGGCGGGCTGTGACCTCCCTCTGAGAGGAGGAAACGGAGACGGGTCACAAGCAGCGCCACGGGTGGCACGGGGCTGTGGGCCACTAACTCGGAACGCGGACCGGCCGGAGGTGACAGCACTGGCGTCCAGGTGGCGCACACGGCAGCTTTCACTCAGGGCCTTTTTATTGCCATTGGGTTTGTGACCGTTGATAGAGTGATGATTTTAGGAGCAACGGGTGGACTAAAAAACCGTGGCTGGGAGGCTCTTGGAAGAGAGGGGCCAGGGGCTTCAGAACCTGACGAAGGTGGCGTCGATCTGCCGCACGGTGGGGAGGGCCAGCATGATCTTCCGCCGGTACTGGGGGTCCTTCTGCAGGGGGTTCCGCTCCAGGTACACCGTCTCCAGGCTCTTGGCGCCCTTGAGCTCGTCCAGGTCACTCCAGCAGTCCAGGAGGTTGTCGTTCATCTGGGGGAACACGCGCACAGCGGAGAAGCCTTAGGGCTGCAGCCCCGCACCGCGCCCCCTTCAGACAGACAGCCCCGCCCCGCCCCCTTCAGGACACACTGACCTGGCCCCCCAGCCTCCCCACGTGGGGCACGAGGCCCCCACTCAGAAGAGGGGTGACCAGCACCTCACGGGGCCTTCCATCCATCACGGCACATCCTGGCTGGGCCGTGTCCCACACGGGATGAACCTGGACACGGCGCCACAACAGGGGCAAGTCCATGTTCAGTTCAGCAGAGGGAAGACGGAGCAACACAACCCCACCCCACCCCGTCTCCAGGCAAAGTGCTGCAGCCGGTTTGGCTGTATTTCCTACAAACCATCCTCGGCCATTGTCCCCAAGGCCTAACTATGCGCTCTGATGACAACACAGCCAACAGACCAGAGGTCGCTCGCCGGACACTCACGGCACGAGGGGCCTTGATGGCGTGCACCCCCGGGACACCCACCGCCCGCCTCTGTGGAGGAAATGCTGTGCCACGGCTGATCCCGTCCAGGATGCGCCACGTCAGGAGGACGGGCTCAGAGCAGGTCAGGAGGTCCCGTCCCGGCTCTGCTGAGGCCTGCGGGGCTGGGGTCGGTGGGTGGCGAGACCTCTCACTTTTCAAACCACCATCAAGGCGAGGGCACGTAGGGCCTCTGGGTTGGAGCACCTGTCACCCAGCTTGGTCCACACCTGTCACGTGGATGTCGTGGCCCTTCTGCTGGGGCTCCAAGAGATCAGTCTTCAGTTTCCAAAGAATACGGCAGACAGACAAGTGAACACAAACCAGAGAACTGCCTCTGTGAACGTGAGACGTGCCCTGGATGGCCGGAGTGAAGGGTGAGGGTAGGGGGCTCAGGCGGCACCTGCGGGGACATCACCGTCACGGCTCCTGGCTGTGCTGCGCCAGCAAACGCTCAGTAACTGGCTCCCAGGAAGGCTGAAGAGCCCTGACATGTCGTGTCCGCCAGCTTCTGTGGCTGACCTCATACTGACTGTAGCGCTGGGAAGCGAGGCGCACGGCAGAGGCTCCAGCGTGTCGCTGCCCGTGAGCTGACAGGTGGCGGGCGGGGAAGCTGCCCTGAGTGCATGCCCCGCACCTGCTGGCCTCACCCCCTCGCTCCGGCCACGCCCAGTTCTAGAAATCACGCTTCAAGAGACACCAGGCCCGGGGCCCGCCATGCACACGGTAGTGGGAGGGGCAGACCTGTTCCCTCGGAACCTGCGAGGGCAGAGGCGGGGTGGCCGAGGTCACACGGCAGCAGCCCCACTCAGAGGAGGTGTGACATCTGTCCACGTGTGGGAGGTGAAGAAGCCGAGGCCCTTGAGGGTCCCATCCATGGCCACTTGGTGGGGACACCACAGAGGGTCCGAGCACCGACCAGGCACTGGATTAAGTCTCTTGAGAGAAGGGCCCAGTTTCGCCACAGCACTGGGGTCTCCAGGGAGGGAGAGGATGACGGCCGCGCTGCAGAGTGGCTGTGTGCTGGGGGTCTTCGGGGGGAAGGTGAGAGCAGCCTGGAGGTGGGAGTGAGGACCAAGAGACCGCAAGCCACCTCCAGGTCCAGGGCCACGTTCACAAATGGTGACTGAAAACCTAGGCTTGGCTTCTCAGGACTCTTCCTTGAACACAGATCACGTTTTCCTATTGTACATCTAGTAGTTTTGGGTTGAACACTGGACATCGGGGCTAAGATGGTGTAGAGACTGCCACAGGCTTGGTTCCACACTTCTTCAGGGCGGGTCTCCAGGAAGTCAGGCCCCTCTGACCCGGTGGGAACCAACCTCCGCACGCGGCCTCCTCTGGACACATTGCTGCAGCTTGCTTCTCGGCTTTATTAGGGTGGGTCTGGAGGGCGTCGTAGCTGAGCCTGTGGTACTTACCCCTAAGGCCTGGCCCGTTTGGTGTCCAGCTGGATGTCAAGGGTGCTGGTGAGACCCCCGCCTGGGCAGGGCTTGAGCTCCATCGCCCCCCAGCTCTGCTCTCCTCCGGCAGAGCTGGTGGGCGAGCCGCGAGAGGGGTGCTCTTGTGCCCAGACTGCCCACCGCTCAGCCGCAGCCCGGCAGGCGACCCCCACGTGGACTTCCGGGGCCCTCCTCCGCACAGCTGGCCCCTCTCTCCGACCTTGTCCTGAAGAGTCCAGCTGCCATGAACTTTGACCTCTGCGTCTTCAGCTCCACAGAACTGCAGTGTTCCGCTTGGGAAGCTGCTCCTAGGCAGGGCAGGGCAGCCCGGGCTCACTGTGCCATCCCCGTTCTCAGGGCCTGCGGCCTGCTGCTGCCTGCTGTGCACTGCCTGAACAGAGCAGCCTCGGGCCTTGGGGTCTGTTCCTGGTGGGAGGGCTACTCTGGCACCAGTTCCACTGTCACAGCCAGTCTTGTCTTTAATAACTCACTGCACATTATGAATCTCCCACAGAGATTCTCCTAGATTCTCCCAGAGAGTATACAATGCAGGGTTTCTCAGACTCGCCTATTTAAGGAACGCTATTTTCACAGAACTTCACGTGGGCCTAGTGTGCCACGTGCTTTGGGAAAGCCAGATTTCCAAAACCCAGAGGCCGGCCTTGTGGAGGGCCTGAAGCCTGCTTCTGAGCACGGAGTCACGGGGACCCGGAACTCAGAGCAGGACTCACTGGTGCCTCCACCTCAAAGGGAGAGGAGCTCTCCCAGGATAAAGCCTTAAACAGTATTCTGTTAAGCGTTAGTCTACGACACTCCTCTTGTACAACATGAGCTGCCCATGTGGCCAACGCAAAGTGTGCAAAATCAGAACCAGAGGGAAGCAATATCCCCCGTGGCAGTGGCTGCAGCTGCTCGGTTACCAGAAAGAGGCCGCTGCAGTGGAGAATCACGAAAAAGACACGCATGCCTTAAGCACTTTTACCTTGAAACGTGCAAACAGTACATTCATTTAATAAAAGTAGCAATGTTACATTGCTTAGAAGTAAGATCTTTTCACAGCAGAATCTTAGAAACCTCCTCCTACTCCGCTGGCAGCTGATGCTCCGGCAGGGCCGCCATCTCCTCCTCTTCTTTCTCAATAGAGTCGTTTGTGCCTGACACACACTGTGCGCTTCCTGTGTCACACGTCCTGGCATTTCCAATGCCACCGTCCCGTCAGTTCCCGGTGGTGCGCTTACTATCTTTATAAACCCCAGGTCTTATAGTTGAGGGTATTCCACAGTACAGCCAACCACAGGGCAGTTTTCTCTAGGATTTAGTGAATGTGGACCTGGGAGTTTTACTCACCATCAATGTCACATTGTAAAGGATGTCTTTGACACAGGTAACTTTCAGAGATTCTTTCTTTTCTTTTTTCTTTTTCTTTTTTTTTTTTTTTGCGGTATGCGGGCTTCTCACTGCTGTGGCCTCTCCCGTTGCGGAGCACAGGCTCCGGATGCGCAGGCTCAGCGGCCATGGCGCACGGACCCAGCCGCTCCGCAGCATGTGGGATCTTCCCAGACCGGAGAACGAACCCGTGTCCCCTGCATCGGCAGGCGGACTCTCAATCACTGCGCCACCAGGGAAGCCCTTTTCTTTTCTTTTTTAAAATATTTATTTATTTATTTTTGGCTGCGTTGGGCCTTTGTTGCTGCGCGCAGGCTTTCTCTAGCTGTGGCGAGCAGGGGCTACTCTTCGCTGTTGTGCACAGGCTTCTCATTGCGGTGGCTTCTCTTGTTGTGGAGCACAAGCACGGGCTCTAGGCACGCAGGCTTCAGTAGTTGTGGCGCGTGGGCTCAGTAGTTATGGCTCACGGGCTCTAGAGCACAGGCTCAGTAGTTATGGCGCGTGGGCTTAGGTGCTCCGAGGCATGTGGCATCTTCCCGGACCAGGGCTTGAACCCGTGTCCCCTGCATTGGCAGGCAGATTCTTAACCACTGCACCACCAGGGAAGTCCCTGGAAATTCTTATCTTTGTATTTTTCCAAAATGGAACTCAAAACCATTCACCTGTATTGTCTCCACAGAAATTCCAGGATCTCTGGAAGCCTCATTGAGGGAAAAAGAAAAAATGGCTTTTATGACTCTTTTTTCAAGTTCTGCACAACTGAGATGTAAAGGAACAAGGTGTGGGGTGTGACCTTCCAGGTATGCCCGTCTTCTTAAAAGTCTCCCAGAAGGTACAATTTTTAGTTTTTTCCATCTAGAATGTTTCCCACTTCCTTCTCTCATTTTTTTTTTCTGTTAAATGAAGTCGACCTTTAAAGACACCCAGCTACTTGTCGTGTAGAAGGGCCCTCGTTCTGGATTCAGCCGCCTGCTTCCCGTGGTGTCACCTAGCTCGTTCTCCCGGACCCTCTGCTTCCTGACAACTGGAAGTTAGGTCTACATGCTTGGTTACATCACACTAAACATTCCTGGCGAGCACACCTCATAGATGAAGCACATCAAGGGACACGAGGCATGAGGCTGTCCCACTACTGGGGATGAGTCTGATGCTGTGGACACACTGGTGGCGCCCAGATGTCTCTGGGGAGCGTGTCTCCCCTTTGCAATCATCAAATTATCGGCGGGGCGACACTTGGCACGTGTGCAAACGCCCTGCTCGTCCACGGTTTTAGCGTCGGGTGATGATCCTGCCTGAATCCCGGGCTGGAATTCTGCTACAGAACATTGTCCTGGCTGACATTCCCCAGCAGACTACCTCATGGTTTTCAAGACCCAAACTTCATAGGATGTATGCACTTTCCATCACAATGGTTTTTGAGGGCTAATATTTACATAGAAAATTTACATTTACTTCCCCTCAAATTCAATAACATTTTAAACAAAACTGAGGTGTGGGAGAATTCCCAAGATACATTTCTTACACAACAGAATCACTTCAACAGAGGGGACGTGTGCCTTGTATGTTGCTGGCATCAAAGAAGGTGTCTGTTACTTCATACAAAGCTGGGGTTCAAGAGAGAGCAAGGGGGAGCCCCTAGGAGACAAGCCAGTCTTTTCACAACCCCGTCACGGGGGTGGAATCCTGTTTTCTGCTGCATTCTGTCGGCTGGAAATGAGTCACTAAGGCCAACACACACTCACGGGGAGGGGTTACACACGGCGTGAATACCAGCACCTTGCGGGGGGTGGGGGCACACCAGCAACTCGTGATGGGTCACAGTCTGCCTTCTTGCACACCTGGCGCTGTCTTACTGCTGGGTGCCCTGGGTGCTGGACTAACCCCAGCCCTCCCTCTCGGGACCCCTCTCTGGTTGTGCGGTTTCTCTGTGTGGTTCCCTGGCCTCTTCGGAGCCAAATCCCTTCGCTCCAATGCAACCGGCTTACCACTAGCCACACCTTCCTCCAGGGGTGGGCTGCACACCAGACCCCCGGCTCATGGTGACTCACTCGGCTCCCCCAGCCTCTCAAAGGCTGGTTCTGGTCTTCCCAGACTTGCTCTGGCATCACGTGCTGACAACGCCCAAGACTCAGTGCTACCGCTAAGGGGTAAGGGACATGCTCACAGCAGGCCACCTGTGCTCTAGGGAAACCGGGACGATCTTTTAAGATGAGGAAAGGAAAACACCCAGGACACAAGCAGGGTCAGCAGGATGGCTAGACAAGGAAGAAGCATGCCTTAGACGCAGCACGAATCTTGGATCAGACTGAGCGCATCCAGACGACGCTCACTTGCACATGGCAGTCACCGGGTGGAATGTGTGGTGGTGCCTGCAGGGGCCACCAGGCAACAAACGTGCTTCAGGACGACACCCGTGTGGAACCCTGACACTGAGGACTTCAGCTTGGGGGTCATCCTGCCACCCCCTCAGAGGAGTCTCAAGACATCTTATGCCCTGTTTCTCTTCCACTGGGCTTGGTGACACTGCTCCCGAGACAACACTGTCACCATGAGGCAAACACAAGGCACATTCCGGGAGGACTGACTACAGAAGCCCATGCGACACCTCCTCCCATGGTGCCAGTATACCTCTGCGCTGGGTGCACTGGCCCCTGGGCTGGGTCTGGAAGCCCTTCAGTCATGTGGCAATCCTCGGGTCTAACCGTATACTGCGCAGGGCTTCTCACACTTTCATGTGAATCGTAATCACCCAGAATCTTCTAAAATGCCCACTTTGGTTTGGTCTACATCTGGGGTGTGGCGGGGCCCAAGATCCTGCGTGGGTACCAAAGTCCTACAGCCCTGCCCGCAGTCCCAATCCACGCCACAGCCTCCAGGGCTGGAGCAAACAGAATTTCATTCGGCAGGACCAGTTCAGCTGAAGTGTCATCAACCCCTTGTGTATTAAACTTACCCAGAATTCCTGCAGCTCTGTTAGATGGCTGATATTTTCAATCTTTTTGACTCTATTTGATGCAATGTCCAACATCGTGAGTTTGTTCTAAAATAAGGAAATAAAATTTTTTCTGGATTACCTCAGATCAACAACGAGCGCGCGACCATGCACACAGCGCTGGGCGCTGAGCCTAGAGCCATGAGGCGAGCTGCTCTCTCAGGATGGCAGTGTGCTAGCAGAGGGACAGCACTGCCCACCTCCTGTAGCCTCCCCGCCCACCCCCAGACCAGGCCAAGGACACAGAACCCTCACGACTGCCTCACTGCGCTCTCACCATTGGGGTCTGGAACTAGTTCCTTCAGATTCCAAGCCCCAGGCTCCCAGATCCTGGTCCACAAAGACCCCAGCGACACGCCCGGTCCCGGGAAGAGCAGCTAACATGAGGCCGGGGCTCTGAAGAGGGGGTAACAGTTGCAGCAGCATCTATTTACTGCTCAACCCAAGGAAACATACAATTCCAACTGATCCTTAGAACAGTGTTTCCTTCTTCTTTCAGGGCTGAGGAACCTGGGGCTTGGCGGGGGTGAAGGGGCCCTCCTTCCAGCACAGGAGGAAGGGCAGAGAGGAACGCCTGGGCACTGAGGGACAGCGGGTGGACACTGGCCTGGAATTTACAGCTGATGGGAGAGAAGAAAGAGGGAGCTCAGCCCCACTGGGGACAGCGTCCGGGGCTCGCCCGCTGTGGGGCAGGCATCACACTGTCTCGTGGATACAACGCTGTGCTCGACCCTCTATTCCAGAAATGTCCAGCAGACGCCTACTTCCCAGCACACATCAGCTAAGCCCGAGGAATTTTTTTTTAAAGTTCACAGAGTTTCAAGATTTCACAGAATAAGACTGTAGTGAAAATGAAGTCTTTAAAAGCTTGCACTGTTTGCTGAAGTATGTTTAACCAGACCAATTGGCAAGTTTTTCTAAAATCAAAAGGGAAACATTACAAGTTGGTTGACGGCCCCCGACAATACATTCTCTTCCTCTCTGCTCGTTTCTGATTGAGGGTTGCCTTCTTACGTTTTCTACTGTGTACCTGGGATTCTAACTCCAAATACCAAGTTTTAAGGGAAAGTTAAAAATAAAGTCTCAATAAAATAAAAACAAAGCCCACAAACACACACACGAGCAGGCAGCCAGAAGCTCTGCCGACCCAGAAGCACTCAGGCCCTGGCCTCTGACTCCTGGAGGGCTGGGCACAGTGTCCTGCGCCATCTGGATACAGACGCGGTGAGGAGCTCTTCCACTGGCTTCTGTTGGGCTCCTGGTGTCCGCTCAGATAGCTGGGTGACTACAGCGGGCTAGGAGACGCCTGCCTGCGGGGCTCGGCGACTTTCAGAGCAAACAGGGACTCGGGAGAACTCTGCAGAAGGGGGCCACCATGGGCAGCAGGGTGGGGCCAGGGCAGGCCCGTTGCCCCCTGCTCTGCGGTGCTAGGCGGCGTGGGATGTGTGAGCACAGGAACTGGCTGAGCTAAAGCGTCTGCGGCCCGCGGCAGGATGTGACCCTTGTGCAGCCCCAGCAGAAGGGCTCAGCACCAGGGGCACCCGGCTGCCAGAACTGGCCCCAAACCTCCAGGCACAAGGATTCCGGCATGTGCTCAATACTACCTCGTGTTTTCCTGGGGAGCTGGACAGTGTTTTGAAAGCTCACTCAAAAGCAAACCAGTAAGAATTGCTTAAAAAAAAAAAAGGAAGGGGACAGGGTGGGGAGAGCACGCACAGGAGAGATTACAACAATGCAGTCATTCCCGCTAGACCCACAGGAAGACGACCCAGCACACAGATGGGCAAACAGAGGCAGCACTGGGGGAGGACTCAGCTGTGGTGTCAAGATGGTGGATCTGCCATTTGGGAAAAGGATACTTACTGCCTGACCTCACACCACAAAGGTAAATTCCAGATAAATTAAGAGAGAAAGTTTAGAAGAAAGTATAGGTGAATATTTGCTCTCTAGTTGAACAAAGATCTCAGAGGAAAGCCTGTCTCATTTGATTATAAGAATCTTACAATGATTACCTTTAAAGCCACAACTGCTTTTTTTTCTGTTTTGTCGCAGAGGCCCCAGAAGGCTGAGGTTCTGACCCCAGACCGAGGCGCAGCGCTCCTACTGGGACAGTCCTAAGCTCTCGCCCCGTCCTGTGTGCCTGGGACCCTGCTGCTCTTTTGGGTCACACCGCTGCCACGCCCTCTCCTGCGTGGACCCTCTGCTGACCGTGGGGACTGGGGCGGGGGGGAGGCCAAAGAGCAGAGGGGGCGCTGCCCGGTTCCAATCGCATGGCCTCCGCATGGCTGCACCTCTCAGAACTTGGCCTCAGGGTCCCATTCTGCACCGGCCGAGTGTGCACCCAGTTTACACACAAGCTCTGTAAACTCTCAGTTTGATTGGAAGGCAGGGAAAGGTGACAGGACTCACTGTAGGCAAATTCTAGCTTTTCCAAAATTTTGTATGTAGATGTTGGTGAAATGAAATTCAGAACGTGGATTTCCCCTGAAAACATTACTAACGGCGGCTAGGCCCAGGGGCTGAGGCGCAAAGGCCAGGGGAGACTTTACGAAGACTGAAACGCTGTGTTTACAACAACAGAAGTGACCAATCTGGTTACACTTGCTGGCAAGTCAACAAAACAGGAAAAAAAACCCAGTAAAATTGAATGAGTAAAAGTATTTTATTTGTCTTGAATACTGCACTGAGGAAAAGCAGGTTTGCCTGCAGGCAGCTGAGGGGTGCAGGGGCTTCCTGGGGGCTCAGGGCCAGTGCTACCCCTCCCTGCCCAGCGCCCCTAAGGCTGTCCTGTGCTGGGCGGGCAGGGCTGCTGAGGGACGGGTGGGAGGGAGCGAGACTGTGCAGGATCCGGGCCAGGGGGCGCTGCTGGTCCCGTGGGCTGGGAAGTGGGGCCCGGAGCGGGAAGAGAGGGTGGCTGCTGATGTCCACTAGCCCTCCGTGGGACAGGGACACCTAGCAGCAGCCGGGGTTTACTTTTTTCTTAACTTTAATTTTTTCTTGGCCGTGCCCTGCGGCATGTGGGATGTTAGCTCCCCGAGCAGGGATTGAACCTGCGCCCCCTGCACCGGAAGCGCAGAGTCCTAACCACTGGACGGCCAGGGAAGTCCCCGGGGTTTGCTTTTAAAAAATCTTCCCCAACGCCTACAGGGCCATGCAGTAAATCCACCCCCGCGACACACAGCTCAGCTCAGTGCCCGCTCAGGGCTGAGCAGAGACCGCCTGCGTCTGTGTTTCCCAGCGTGAGGAGGGATGGAAAGGTCACTAGGACAGACCTCCAGAGGCAGCGAGTCCCCTCAAGAGCCACCCGGAGGCTGGTGTGTACTGCCTGCCCGTCGGGCACCCCACGACCCCACTGCCCCACAGGCGGCCGGCGGGCTTACGTTGTTGTCCAGGCCCTCGATGACCTCGATGCCGTTGTGGCTGAGATAGAGCTCCCGCAGGTTCACCAGGCTCTGCAGGCCCTCGATCTTGGTCAGCCGGTTGCCCTGCAAGAGGGAGAGTCAGAGCAGCGAGGACGCACAAAGCCACGTGGCTCCTGGGAAGTGGGGCTGCTTACCGTGGGCACCTGACGGCGGGGCATCTGGATACAGCTGCGAGAATGGGACTCACACACACAGAAAAGGATGACCGAACTCTTGGGTCTGCTGTACTGGGCTAAAGTTCATACGCGGGGTTAAAGCCTTTTATGCAAAGCACTCACTTCTTCATCTACTTGGGGAAGGTCTATCTCAATTAATTTAGTAATTCAAAATTTCAGAATCACTGAATATTTTAAAATAAAATCAGTTCTCATTTCTTTCAGCATCTACTATAACTCAAATTAAAGCCTAACGCCCTCTTCTTAAAGTAAGTCTGCGGAACGTCTGCTTTCCAAAAGGCACCTGTGGTTTTAGGGGACCTGCCACACTGAGGTCCGGTCCCCAGAGCACCCCACCACATCCTGCCTCAAGGGCCTGGTGCCACTCGCCTGCTTCTGACAAAAAGGAACAGGAGCTGAGGCACAGCCACGTGCTTCCCAACCCCCAAGACAGGCTGCACGCCCTCTGCATGGACGCGGGAGAGTCGCTTCCACCGTGGAGCCCAGCACTGTAGGTTCTGGAACGAGCTCCACCTTCTGAAGAGACCCTTTGGCTAAAAACCAACTTGGACTTTTATTAGGAAAAGGAGCGTGATGCTCAGGGAATGAAACTGCGGTCCAGCGTGTGTCACGCACGTCTAGGGTCAGTGAGGTATAATGTCTCAACTGCTCACTGACGGTGAAACAGAGAGCCCATCAAAGCCCGGGCCCTGGGCCTGCAGGACGGGGGTGGCAGGGGCGGGGCATAGGGCAGTCAGTACCTGCATGCTGAGGACTGTCAGGTTGGTGAGTGCGTCCAGGTTCTGAAGCTTAGCGATCTTGTTTTTCCCCAGAAACAAACTCTCCAGGTTGGTTAACGTGTCAATATTTTCAATTGCCTGTGAAAATCAGGACAGGGCAGCACTTAGCTACCTGGGGAAGAGAAAGATCTCTGGGCAAGGAGAGAGAGCTACCCGGGGCATCGGGCAGGTACTTTTCCACTCTGGAAAATTTCCCATGCAACCTCACGTGAAAGCACAACATGAGAACACGGAAAAGGTGGGGGTGGGAGCGAGGCGTCAAGGCCCCCCCTTACTTGGGCTCACTCCTGGACCTCGAGTTTCCACCGAGCCCTGGAGCTCTCGGGAGTTCTCAGGTCCCTCCAGTCCTAAAATTCTGAGTTGCCACATTATTACGTGACTCTATGTAGGGTTTGTTAAAATGCGTTCCACAGGAGAGAGAAGCTGGGAGCTCTGGCCTTGGGATGCCCTACGGGACTCCTGGAGCAGGTGCCCCCGTTCCCTGACTCTCTGCCCCTCTTCCTGTTTCTGCCACCTGTTTCCTTGCTTCTCCTTGCTCCATGCTGGTGCTCCGCCATTCAGCTGGAGACGGATCTCCCGCAGCACCTCGGGTAGCAGCCGGTTTTTTTTTTCTTTTTTTTCTTTTTTTTTTTTTTGCATTACGTGGGCTTCTCACTGCTGTGGCCTCTCCCGTTGCGGAGCACAGGCTCTGGACGCGCAGGCCCAGCAGCCATGGCTCACGGGCCTAGCCGCTCTGCGGCATGTGGGATCTTCCCAGACTGGGGCACGAACCCGTGTCCCCTGCATCGGCAGGCGGACTCTCAACCACTGCGCCACCAGGGAAGCCCTAGCAGCCGGTTTAATCAACGCCCACTGAGCAGGCCTCAGGCCGCCCCCTCCTCTGAGTTCACTGCTCTCCCAGAACAGGTTAACTGCTGGCTCCTTCAGTGCGCACGGGAACACAGGGGGCCTCCAGCAAGTGCAGACTGAGCATCTCGTCTGGCCCTTCACAGCAAGACGCGGCTGGGGGCAGTCTACGAGGATGAGGATTCAGAGGGAGGGCAGCCTTAACTGCTATGGCCTCTGCATCAACTTGTGACAAGCCACCTTGCTCTCAGAAGATTCCATAGAGAAATACTCGATAAAATGCTGACATCTGGGCCACTGTCTAGTTTTAAGTGTGCTGCTTTCCTATTTTCAGCCGTATCACCACCAGCCTCATGAGAGGCCCTTTGCCAGAACCACTCTCCTTGGTTTGCATCCTGTCCAGCTCATGAGGGCCAACCTGGGATGACCAGTGTGCTACGAGCTTCCAAAAGCTGGACAGAGGGGTACTTGCGACACGGAGGGAGGGGAAGAAGTGCTCGGAAACCCCTGCCCCCAGCCGCTCAGCAGGGGAGGACAGGCCAGCCGAGCACCAGGCTGCATGCTCCTTCCTACGGCCCTGGTGTGGGGCGAGGCACCGGCAAGCCACCCCTCTGCTGCCTTGGGACACTTTCAGTCTGCAGTACATTCAAAAGCAAAGCGTTTGGGGCTGATCAGCTCACCTCGGGCAGAACCTAATGGATGGTTTGGTAAGAATTACATCCTGGTTTGAATGGGGAGCAAGTGAACTCTATGTGCAGAAGAAAGGCTAGGCCGCTGCACCTGGGCACACGCTCTTATTAATACTGACTTCCAGTCAGCACTTTTTCTTATGAAAAATACAGCCGACCGCACACCCTGCACCCATACCGTCCAGGCCACGCTGCCGCCACGCTCGCACCTACCCGGATGCGGTTGGACCCCAGCTCCAGCATCTGCAGTTGATGTAAGCTGCTTATGTTCTCAATTTTATTGATTTTATTGTTGACCAAGAAGAGCTTTTTCAGTCGTGTCAACTTATCAACTCCTTCAATGTTTCTCAGTAGATTAAAAGAAATATCTAGAATCCTGGGAATAGGCAAAACATTTATTTTTTAACGAGCCAGGTCACACAGAACTAGAATGTAATTAACTTAGAGGCAGCATCCCGACCTGGGGGACGGTGCCTCACCCGGGGGCGGGGGCGGAATCTTGTGGCTGCCCAAGAAGGCCTGGGAGAGCTGGGAGGCAGCCTATAGGCTCCCGATGCCTCTGAGCTCACAGGATGGTGTTGAGGGGAGAGACCATGTCCTCCCCGAAGAGACCAGCCAAAAGTCTCCACAGGTTTAATTTGCAGGCTGGGACTGTGGGCAAGCCAACGCACCCCTGGAGCCAGGTGCAGGGCAGGACCCTGGGGCAGAAGTGGCCTCCCTGGGCCTGAGAGCTGGGGCCCAGGGCTGGTTCTGGGGAGGCTGGACGGGCCCCTCCGTTGTCTCCCTGGGTTTCACGACTCACTCCAGCTCTGTCAGTCCCTCCAGGTTCTCAATCTTCTTGATTTGGTTGTCGTAAAGATCCAGCTCTCGAAGACTCTGTAGCTCCTCTAGATTCTCAATGCATTTAATTAAATTTTGACGGAGGCAGAGAGTCTAGGGGACAGAAAGAGGGCAGCTGACATAGGCAACAGGGAGGCCAGGAGGAAGTGCCCGCTGTTACAGGACAGGCCTTCCGGGTGGGAGGATGCGGTTTTCCTTTCCGTTTTCTAGAAAGCTGCTGACCTTGGAAAGGATGGGCAGACACCCAAGGGAGGCTGGAGGCAAGCCCCATACCGAGCAGATCTACTTAGTGAGGGAGGCAGCGGGCAGTGGGGGTGCTGTGTCCCAGCAGAGGGAACCCTCAGGGGCTCAATTCTGAAAAACAGATTGGACTGAAGCGAGTTAAGGACTGCACAGGCTGGGGTGTGCGCGGCTGCAGGCGGGCTCCGACCTGAGGCACTGCAGGCGGCCGCACGCCCGAGCCACCATTTGAACCTGGGGCGAGCCACCCAGCCTGCCGTCTGCCCTAGCAACCCTGCCAGGCTCAGGAGGAAAGGTGCCCGACGGCAGCTCCTGGTGCGGCCTGGCACCTTTGCAAGGACTGTCACTTGCGCAGAACTGACTCTGTTCTGGGTTTATCGATGTCCTTCAGGCGGGTCAGACTCTGGAGTGTCACCTCCCCTGCAAGGATGGAGTTCCTCTCACCTTCACTTTCTTCAGCACCTCGAACCCTTCAATTTTTCCAATGCGATAATGATTCAAATCAACGTCCTGAAACAAGATGAGACCTAGCTCAGCTGCAGGCAAGCGCCTGAAGACATGCTTCCTGGAATTGGAGCCACGAGGAGGCTGGGCGGCGGGTGGAGGCGAGGGTGAGGGGAGAATGGGAGAAGTGTTACACGGAGTCTGCGCAGACAGGGGGCGGGGACTCAGAGGCGAGCTGCAAAACGCTCCTCGGTTCAGCTACCACGGGTAGCGGCTTGATGTAAAACTGACCCTCCAAGCGGGTGGGATGCGAAACCTACTCTCACCCCTTTGCCCCCTTAGCACAGAGCACAAGCCCATGCTCTGAGTCCCGCGTCCCCACTGACGGCCGGCTGCGGGTTCAGGGGAGGCCCCACGGGCCGCCTAGACACAGCGGCTGGCTCCGCCCTTCCCGGATCATTAATGTGCAGTGCTTCTCAGAGGCTGGGGATGGCGGGACCCCGCCACGTACAATGTAATCATCTGACCCATATAATTTATGAGTCAAAGGCATTTCATTTGGTTAAATAGAAATGGCAGGTCAATCACTGGTATTAAAAACAGTAAGAACACAGGGTCTCTGAGCCAACGGAGACAGGCTCAGACAACTCCTTCCAGGGAAATCACTCGCTAATCTGGTACCCTCGTAAAAGATACCCTGACGGTCAGAATGCTCCGTCACCATGCCCCCTGAGGTTGGGGTGAGCAGGTGGCATTACCTCTGCATTTCTGTCCAGGTTAATGGTTTCCATATCCACAGGCAGCTCTTGTCCTTCTGTAACAACAAGAAGAAAAGCCCATTCAGAGCCCCCAGTCTCCAGGAGGACGCAGCCCTGGCGTCCGCGGAGAGCTGGATCGGGCTGCCTGGAGCACAGAGCCAACTTGAACGCAGAGGAGAAACCAGCAGGCAACACCCGGAGGGCATGGATGACGTGGCGGAGCTAAGAGCTGTCTGACAATGGTCACCCTTCAAGATCCTCAGTTTCC
The DNA here is from genome assembly GCF_949752795.1 of Hyperoodon ampullatus. Lineage (NCBI taxonomy): Eukaryota > Metazoa > Chordata > Mammalia > Artiodactyla > Ziphiidae > Hyperoodon > Hyperoodon ampullatus. Next base: position 833,138 of record NC_136921.1, read on the forward strand.
TGAACTCAGCAAACGCCTCCAAACTTCCATCTGTGCCGCACAACTTCCCAGGAAGGGAAATGCAGTCTGACGCTGTTGTCAGAAAAGCCGGGGGAGGGGGAATGGTGACCAAGCCTCACGTGACCCCAGCCAGGGGCCGGGAAGCTGCCCACCGCCACCTCCTGGTGATGCCTGAAGCTGCGTACCTGGTGGCAGCCTGCCTCCCAGTCTTTCCCTTCTTGTCTGTGACAAGAAATCAGGTCATTTGAATATAGATCATGCTGGGCACATCAGATGTTCTAAGATGTGCCTTTTATTGCTTCGGAAAGTGGCCCAGCATCTACAAACACGTCTGTCCGCACAGAGTGAAACAAAATGAAGCTCAGCTCAACAGACAAGATCGAAGAGCCTCACTGAGCAATTTCCATGCCCCTCTTGCCGGGCAGGACGAGGAGCCAGTCCACCCTAGAGAGCGGGCCTTCCGTCCGGGGGCCTGAGGAGGGCGGCCGCTGCTCCCGCGCTGGGCTCTGGGCCTACTGCAGCACATCGTCTAAAAGGGTTAAACGCTCTCCCCAGCCTGCGTGCATTAGGATCTGAATGAGGCCACACACTGTAACTGGAGGGCATTTCTATAAAGTCTCCGTTTGTTCTTGCAATTTGTTGTTGAAGAAACTGGGCCGCCTGCCTTGGAGAGGCTCCTCCTCGGGGGCAGCGGCTCCTCGGCGGTGACTGCTGTCTGGCCTGTGCCCCCGGGGACCACTGGTCACCGCTACCGTTTGGCCTGCGTCCTTCAGCTGCCTCTCCCCGACGGCAACACTGCGTCTGCTCCTGCGGCTGAGCAGGCTCACAGCCCCGGCCTCACGCCCCCAGCGCCCCCCAGCATGGGGCGGCTTGCAGGCTGGACTGGAGGCCTCGGAGAGGCACGCCCAATGCAGGCCCAGCCTGACAAAGACGTCCTGGCGCCACACTGGCTGAATTCACCGCACAGCCTTTTCCATAACCACCGACAATGGCTAGTTAAAAAAACATGTCATTTACTCTAGTTCAGCCATAGCTTTACAAGATGTCAACCAACCCAAAAATTAAATAAAAGGAGCTGGGCAAAACCAAGAGATATGCCCAAACGATCCCCCTACAAAAGTCAGCACAGCCAACGGCCTGAACTCAGGAAGCTGCAACGAAAGACGCATACTACAACAAAGGCAGGGTGTCCAGGACACATGGTCACAAGGCTTAAAGGGTTCTGTTTGTAATACATCCAGCACAGGGCAGTGCTCAAAATGGCAGCTTAACCTTTGAAACAAAGTTACCAGCCATCTTTCCAAACCTATCCTGTATGTTTTAAGTTTTAAAACAACTTATAGAAAATAAGTGAATGGTACCAGTTGTCACGTTTGAATTTGTTTTACTTGAACTTAAGATCTAAGCAAGTACAGGCGGGAGCAAGTCCTGGTTTCTCTAAGGACCCATAAAAATGCACCTTCCCAGGACTTTTAACAAGCTAGTAGCCTGGAAGAAAGAACACCGGATCTAGACAAGTCGGGGTCCAGTCCAGGGGCTCCACTTTGTAGCCACGTACCCTTGGGCGAGTCGCAGTGAGCCTGTGCTCATGAGCCAGGGGAGAGCCCATGACAGGGCTCGGTCAACATGCCAGGCATTCAGATGTGAGGGCACGTGACACTCCCACCGCTTGGCCCTCCTGTGACTGAGTCAGCAACAAGAGCTTTCACCTATCACTCCCGTGTACTTATTCCACCCACATCACTTCCAGAATATCGACTCTGAAGTTCCAAAGTAATGTGACGGGTACTTTTGTGGTAATCTCCTTTTGCCTTAAAATTAGGTTGCCATAGTTACCAATCATCTTTACTGGCACAGAGCACGATGTTATTTTAAAAATTCGTTTTGTTTTCATTACCATAACGGTAATGCATGACTATTAATACTTTAAATACCCATACACTGTGTATAAATCTAGAAAATGCAGAAGGTACAAGACCCTCTCAAACCTGCTGTTTAGAGAGACCGTCCCCCGGCGCCCCCCGGGCCAACAGTTTGATGTGTTTTCTCTCTTAAGTAAAACTACATACTATTATTATCATTTTAAAAATAAAGATAGGATTTTAACATGCATACCATTTGTAAAAAATTTGCTTTTTTCACCTAATAATGTATCTTGGACATCTTTTTGTCTGTTTGTATGGTTTCTCTCACTCCTCTGAATGTAAACTGATTTTCTAACCAAGCAAAGAAAATACAAAAAAAGGCTCAGATCATAGTTTGGGAGGGTGAAAACCCACCATTACAGGCTGAGAACTTACTTTTCTCATCTCTGAATTCCTTTTGTTGTTGTTAATCATTAAACCAATTTAGAAGTTGATCCTCAGGCCTATAAGTTTGGTGGAGCAGGACTCAGAAATGACTGAGACAATTAGTTTCCGTCCACGGTAGGAAAAGAGAGCACGCTTAGCCAAACTGTTCATTTCAAATCTCACTTTCTGAACACGTGGTTAATAAAACAATCTTCTGGTTCTGTTTCAGATGACACATTAGTATCAATATCATCAGTATTTGCCTTCAATGGAATTAGGGAAAAGTTCATCCTGCCTGCAAGGGCCGTAAGTGTGTAGGTGGCTCAGGGAGCACCTCAGAGGGCACCCTACTCCCAGTGCCTACGCCCACCGCCCCTGGCCACCCACCGAGGGCCTCCAGAGTCAGCCAGACAAACGCCCGGGCGCCACCCGGGGGCCCATCACGTGCCACCGAGCCCCATCCTCCTCCCGCTTAGTTAGTTTACGGTTCTTAACTCGGCCTGGTACCTTCTGGATCCTCTTCCCCCCGCTCCTCTCCGTCCTTCAGGCTGTGCGCACTGAGCTCGGCCACCATCCCGCCGCTCTGCTTCTTCCCTTCTTCATCGCCCGACTCTTCCGATTCCACCCGCCTGTCAACTGAACCCACACACATCCGTAAGAACTCACACCCATGTTAGGGGGCCCTTTGAGGAACATATAACAGATTGACATCCAGTTGGAAGTCAAAGAGACTTCATTCAAAAATGTTTGTTGAACTCAGTTCAACAAGCATTTGAGTGTTCTCCATGGATGTCCCGGGTACCACCTGAGGCATCCAGTGGAGGGGGGAACTGTGGTGGATGGGAACGGGGCACAGCAGGGAGGCCACAGGGGTACAAAAGTGAGTGACATACTATTCCTGCCCTCAAGGAACTCATGAAGAATTACCAGGTGTTCTGGAAGGCCTGGGTGGTTTGTGATTAAACGCCCTAGCGGTAACACACAGAGAAGCACCTCCTGTCTGGCTCCCTTTTGGCCTGGATGTCCACGTAGAGGGGACCATGTGACCCTCCCACCACATACCTTCATCCATGCTCCACTATCCATTTGGCCAAGAAAACCAGCCCAGTTCACAGGCCCTCGTTCTGAAAGAAATCAAGACTAACTCAAATCAGACTGTGGGCAGCGGGGAGCTTTAGAAAAAGGAGAAGACAGCCAGTAGTGCTAAATGCCCCATGAAGTCACTGATGCTGAATGTCAGGGCACCGTGACACCAGCGCACAGTTTTGAAAGGCTGGTAAATAAATATTTTTTGAATTAGCAAATCAGGCAATGATTAAATGTGGCAGACTGGTAAAAATTCTTTGGCAAGACTGTCAAATAATTTCCCTTTTTCCTAACTTTTTTTGCAACTCTTTTGGAAATCTGTGGAAGACCTGGAGCACTAATGGATTACTTGGAATCATCAACCACACTGAAAGTATTCTCTTTTCTCCACTACAGCTTATTTACAAAGGGGTATATGCTCTTTGAGGGGAAGGCAGCTATTTCACCTTTGTATCTCCCACTACAGCTTATTTACAAAGGGGTATGCTCTTTGAGGGGAAGACAGCTATTTCACCTTTGTATCTCCTGCTGGGCCTAGCAAAGCAGCACCCAGGAAAGGACTGCTGGATAAGTCCTGATGAAATCCACCTCTAAAACCTCCAAACCCATTCCTTCTTCCCTGCCCTGGCAACTGCCTTGGATCAGCTACTCATTACCTGTGGCCTCGGCTCCTGCCTGGCCTCCTAACTGGTCTCTCAGTGGCTTGTCTGGCTGTTTAATCTATTCTCCATTGCTAGAGAATCTGATCTTATTCTAAAATCCAAATCTGATCTTTGACTCCAAAAATTTCTGGAATGCCACTGACTCTTCCTGAGTTTGCATCTTGTCTCTACAGACACAGCTTTGGCATGTTATTTTCTTTTCCAAGCCTCAGTCTCCTCACCTGTAGAAGGAGCTAGTATAGTACCTGCATCTCAGAGTTGCTGTTAGGCACAAAAACATGTGCATGACACGTACGTAGACATGTAATAAATTAGCTGTTACCAGGCACAGGTGGTCAAGGCTAAGGGACAGCAAGTTCTACTGGGCAATGGTCTGGTGCAGCGGAGCCCAGGGTGGGAGGGGCTTAGCTAATGAAGGGCAGCCAAAGTGAAACTTGGGACTCGCTCCCAAGGGACAGGGGCATGGGACAGCAGATCAGCACATGAGGTGACTATGTGGCACCGGGGACTATGGACTGGCTCAAGGTATCGGCAGTGGGAATGGGAGAGGTATTAAAGATTTGGAGATATTAAGGAAGCAGGGGCAGCAGAGCTTGTTGATTAACTGGATGGGTGGCAGCCGGAGAGAAGGAATTGCCTGGGTTTCCTACTTGCCATTTACCAAGACACGGAAACAGCTAAAGAGAAAGTGGGAATAGGTGGGAGGGTGGGAAGAGGGGGATAAGAAGAGGCGTTTCCCTGCTTAAAAAGACCTAACGGTCTGAAAGTCCAAGACCCTTCATGTGCTTCTCCCCTCCACCAAGGCCCTCCACGACCTTTCCTGCCAGCCTCACCGGCACTCTCCCTCGTTCAGTATGACTGTGCCACTCTTGGTTGAACTCTCCTCCAAACAGGTCACATTCCTTCACACCCCTTTGCCTTTGTGTGGTTTCCTTCACCTGAAATGACCTTTGCTCTTTCCCTCAGCCTATCTCCAACCTGGCTGATTTATAGTTATCTTTCACGATTCAGCTCAGAGCTGGCGTTGGTTGTGCAGCCATCACTCACAAACATGCCTACTCTTCTTTCGCCGCCCCCGCTTCCCTAGCACTTGACACTGGAGACAGTGGCTGCTCTTCCGGAGCGCTCATGAGACCAGCGGATCGAAAAGTACAGAAGCACTCGAAGACATGACTGGCTCTCCAATTGCGGTAAGCGTATGTATGTAACTATATGCACACATAACATGCATATACTGTTTTTCAACAAAGCGGAAGAGTTTGATTTAGTCTTTTTGGAACTATGATCGCTTTGAAAACAGGAAACCGTCTATTTGTAACTCAGCTCTTGGCTCCTGGTCACTTCTTCCCCACGACCCATTCATTCACTTTCGAGAGGACCCTTCTCCACCCCCGCCACGTTCACCAATGACCCGACTCGGGCGAGTCCCAGGGAGCCCCGCGCCTTGTTTCCTCGTCAGCTGCCCCGGGACCGGGGGCTTCGCGGGGCTGGCTGAGGAACTCGGTGCGAGGCTCCCACCAGCTGGCGGACGCCGGGGCAGTGGGACCACCGCGCCCTCAGTCCCCACCCACGCGCCCGGCTCGCCCCGCCGCTGGCCCCGGCCCTAGGTCCGGCACCTCCCGGGCCGCCCGCGCCTTCCCGGCCGCTACCGCCTCAGCACGGGGTCCCGGGTCCGGGACCACCCCCGCCCTGCCGGCTGGCAGATGTCAGGGGGCGCGCGCGGCGGGGTCCGAGCCCCGGCCGCAGGTGGGCCGCCCCGTTTCTCCCAGGCAAGGCCGGTACGGGTCGTCGCCCCCCGCCCGCTGGGCCCTTCGGTCGCCGCCCCGCGTGGCCACTCACCCTCCATCATCTCCTGCGACTGTGGCTGGCCCGCGCCGCGCTCCGCCGCCATATTGGCTGCTCTTCCCCTTTCCGGTATCTATCGCCTCAGGCCCCTCAGCCAATGAAGGCTCACAGCTCAGAGCTTTCCCAGCCAATGGAATCACAGACACTTGCGCGACCCCAGAGCCTCATGGGAGTTGTAGTCTTTCCTCGAGGCCGCGCCCGCCCTCAGCCCCCGCGCCGCCAGCCACACCACCCGGCTGACAGGTAATTAGCGCACGGGAGGCTTTGGAGGCGGGGAGCAGGATGAGGGCAGGGATAGTCGGGGCCGCACGCACGGAGCCGAGCCTGCAGGACAGCGGAGAGGAGTCTGGGAGCCGCTCTGGGCTCGTGGGCTGGTGACCGGACACGGCGGGGCGGGTCCCTGCGTGGGGCTGCAAAGTGCGGGCCAATCGAGCGCATCCCCGGCCCCTCCGGGCCTCAGCGTCTGCGTCTACACAATGTGCCGACATTGTCCCGGCGTCGCCGCGCGGACTGAGCCCGTGTGAATGGGCCACTTCCAGTCAACGCTTAGCTCAGGGCGCCCGCGCTCGTTCCGGGCCCGGGGCCTGTCCGCTAGCGGGTCCGCCCGAGGTGCCGGGAGAGCCGGTCGGGGCCCGGGACGCCGACCCGGCCATTGAGGGCGCCGCAGCCCCCGTCGGCCCCCGGCTCCGCGGGCATCGTGGGCCGTGAGGGAGCCGCCCTGCGCTCCCCGCCTTCAGGTCGAGGTCTCCGAGGGGCGAGCTCCGCGCTGCTCACCCTTCCTGAGACCAGAGGAAACGGCGTCCTTGGACCGTGCTGGTGGAGGCCCTGTCTCTTTTGGCTCCTCCGAGGCGCCGTAGACAGACTCCGGTGCGTCCCCGGCAACCGTTAGCGCGGGCGTCTCCTCCCGGGCTCGCTGCGTCCCCGCCCACAGTCGCTAGCGGTTGGCCCGTGGGTACTGTCAATCGGTATCCGTCGCTCTGCCATTGGTCGGTGGGGATAGAGGCGCGGATGGGCTCCCTCCCGGCGGGTGATGGGAGGTCGGCGGGTGATGGGAGGTCGGCGCGTGACCCTCTGCGGTCTCAGGTGAGCTACCTGCACAGGGGGAGCCGGCCCGCCCCCCCGCGCCGCCCGCGTTCCCCCCGTGCGGCCCTGCCGGGTGGTGGTCCGCTTGCCGCCCTGCGGCCGTTTGCCCCCGTCCGCGCCCGTGCCCGTCTCTCTGCGCGCCTCGGGGTCTTGGCCTCGGCCTGGCCCCACCTGGCGCTCCGTCCTCGCCCCTAGAGGGACTGTGTGCGCCTTGTCCCCCTACTGGAAGGGGGCTAGGAGGAGGGAGACCGCATCTCGCTCTCGGCTCACGGTGCCCGGCACGTAGGAGCTTCTCAGTAGACGTTTGTGGGGCGAGCCTTGGGCTGTAGCGCCATGTCCTTGCTTCCCGACGTCCCCACTACACGCCTGGGCTTTATCTTTAACCTCCTCACCAGTGTTTCTTTTCCTAGACAAGCGCCGTGGCCTTGGGATGCGGTCTTGACGACTTTTATCCCCTTACCTTCCACATCTCGCCCAGTAAACCTATATCAATTCTGTGTCTAATTTCTCTTGTGGCTTCCCCTCTCCGTCTTTCTGGTGTTGCTTTAAGTTAAGACCTCATAATGTTTTGCCTGGATGACTGTAACTCCCCCCTCCTCCCCCACTGGTCAGGTTACTTCCAAGCATAGACCTCTAAATAAGATCCGTACTGCTTGGGCCAGCATAGGAGGCCCTGGGAATCCCAACCAGCTTCTCCAGGCCCATCTCCACCGACTCTCCTGTGCGCTGAACTCCTCCCCAAGGGCTCTGTGGGAATCTTTCCCTTACTGTGGTTCTGCCTGGGAGGCTTCTTCACTCTACTTTGCTGGGCTCGGCCCTGCTGGTGCCTCCTCCAGCATGCCTTTGAGGACCTTTCAGGTCTGAGAGGTGCCCTTTGCTTACACCCTCCCTCACAGCAGCCATCATCCTGGATACTCTGTAGGATGCCTTGATGCAAGAAACAGAGAGATAGTCTCAAAATGGGTCTGACGGTGAGTGAAATTATTGGCCCCCAAGCCTAAAGTCCAGAGGAAGGCATGTTTTACGGTAGGTTCATCCAGTGGCTCGAAATGACCTCTTGCCATTTTCAGCTCTGCTCGCCACCGTGTTAGCTTCATCCTGAGGCTGGTTCTGCTCTCACTTGTATAGCAGTAGTGGGAGCAGTTGGAGCTCTTTGCTTCCTTGCGTTTGTTCTAGTGGGAGAAGGTCGGTGGCCTCCGGAAGTTCACCCATAAGAGCAAGGAGTACAATTCCAGAAGCTCCCTGCAAACCTCTCCTCCTGTTTGGTGGGGGGTGGGGAGTGTCACTCACACCTTCTGGAATCAAAACTAGCAACGGGAGTAGGATTGCTCTGAAGCACCATCAGGTACTCTCTGGGTCCGGCTTCCTACATCTTCTGCTCAGAGTGGCTACAAAACAACAAAATAATACCCCCCCCCAAAAAAGAAAACACACACACACAGCAAAAAAACAACACCTATTCTAAAAACCTAGTCCTGGATTAGGCCTGAGTCAAAACTGAACTTGTAAAAAAGGAAGAGATCTAAGGCTGTGTGAAGCTAGGGTCTGTGCTCTCAGGGGCCAGCCTGGGGCTGTGGCCTGAATGTGCTGTGCAATGCTGAACTGCTCGGCAGACTGCAAACAGCACAGGAGGCACCAAGGGAAAAGGGATTGTCTTTTCTGTGTCCACTTCTTGATTTATCAACTTTAGACACCATTTACTTCCCTCAGGAGGGACAAAGCATTTTGTTCTCTCCTCCTCTCTCCACATTTCCTTCCTTCCTCTCCCTGTTTCTTGTCAGTTTTATTATACAAAGTAAACTTTTATAATATTTACAATGTATTCTGAAGAGTTTTATTACTTTTTTTTACAAAGTAAAGTTTTATAGCACTTACTGTGTAGTCTGAAGTCCTAATCAAGTCTTCTGGGTTTTGTCTATAGGCTGGTTATAGAAGTGGAAAACTGAAATATGATCATGTTGTTGTTAGTTATTGCAGAATAATTAGTGCATTGAGATGCTTAAAGAAGGAAATATCAACCTGTGACATTTAAATGTTGCTACTTGAAGGAGAGCAACACATTCTAATAAGTTTATTATTTTGCTTCTTTCTTGCTTCCTACTCACCATTTGGTTCATAGCCAGCTATTGCTTTTTAGGGTCCTGTGCAGGATATAGACATATACGTGTAAAACATCTCAATTTTCCAGTATATACTAGTTGATTCATTTGCAATATTAGTCACAAATCAAAACAGTAAAGTGAACATGTTTAAACTCACCACCCAAATTAGGAACTGGGAGACCCTGTGCCATTGTGCCCTCCCTCATTGCAGCTTGCTGCTGGACCCTCATAGGACATCTCCTGCCTGAAGTTTGGGTTTGTCACATAACTGTGTACCCCTAAACAATATATTTAGATGAGGGGGGTGTGATAGAAAGGGAATCCTATTGCCAATAGTCTTTCATAACTTGATTTTTTTCACTTATATTGCTAACATTTATCCTTGTGTGTATAGAATTTGTTTTCACTACTATAATTCATAGCATGAATATACCAGAATTTTAAATCTATTTTCTAATTGCTAAATGTTTAGGTTTTTTCTTTTCTTTTTTCTTTTGCCGTTATGAACCATGCAGCCCTGAACGTTCTTGAGTGTGACTTGCTACCCATGTGTAAGAATATCTATAGAATGTAAATCTAAGAGTGGAAAGTACTGTCAGAGAAGGAGAATGTTTGACTTAAATTGTTTTCTAAAGAGATTATATTAATTTGTTAGCCTTCCCATTGATCCACATCTTTATCAACATTTGGTATTAGAATTTTTAGATTCTTAATTTTTGCTGATTTAGTAGGTGTAAAATTGTCATGATTATGCTAATAAAGTTAAGCTTCTTGTCATAGGTTTATAGGATTTTCTCTTGTGAAATTCTTGTTTCTATCTATTGCCCATTTTTTTTCTTTTCCTTTTTTAAAATTGAAATATAGTTGACATACAGTATTGGTTTCAGGTGTACAACATAGTGGTTTGACATTTATATACTTTAGGAAATGATCTCCACAATAAGCTTAGTAACCATCTGTCATCATACAAAATTATTACAATACTGTTGACTATATTCCCTACATTACATCCCTGTGATTTATTTATTGTGTAACTGGGAGTTTGTAGCTCTTAATCTTCCTCACCTATTTCACTAATCCCCCCAGCTACCTCCCTTCTGGCCACCACCAGGTTTTTTTTCTGTACTTATGAGTCTTTCTGTTTTGTTTCTACATTTGTTTTGTTTTTTGTTTTTTAGAGCCCCATATAAGTGAAATCATATGGTATTTGTCTTTCTCTGGCTTATTTTGCTTAGCATAATAACATCTAGATCCTTCCATGTTGTTGCAAATGGCAAGATTTCATTCTTTTTTTGGCTGAGTAATATTCGATCATATGTGTGTATATATATATGTATGTCTATATAATTTTGTATCCTGTAACCTTACTGAATTCACTTGTTAGTTTTAATAGTTTTTTGGTGGGATCTTTAAGGTTTTTAATATATAGTGTCATGTCATCTGCAAATAGTGACAATTTTACTTCTTCCTTTCCAGTTTGAATACCTTTTGTTTTTTCTTCTTGTCTGATTGCTTAGGCTTGGACTTCTAATACTATGTTGAATAAAAGTGGTGAGAGTAGGCATCCTTGTCTTCTTCCCAATCTTAGATGAAAAGCTTTCAGCTTTTCACCATTGAGTATGTTAGGTGTGGTTTTGTCATATATGACCTTTATTATGTTGAGGTATATTCCCAGTATACCCACTTTGTTAAAATTTTTTGTCATAAATGGAAATTGGATTTTGTCAAATGTTTTTTCTGCATCTATTAAGATGATTGTAGGGTTTTTATCTTTTGTCTTGTTAATGTGGTGTATCATGTTGATTGAGCTGCAGATACTGAACCACCCTTGCATCTCTGGGATAAATCTCACCTGCTCATGGTGTATGATCCTTTCAATGTATTGTTGAATTCAGTTTGCTGGTATTTTGTTGAGGATTTTTGCATCTGTGTTTGTCAGGGATATTGGCCTGTGGTTGTTTTTGTAGTGTCTTTGTCTGGTTTTGGTATCAGGGTAATGCTGGCCTTGTAGAATGAATTTGGGAGTGATTCTTGCTTTTCAATTTTTTGGAATAGTTTGAAGAAGATAGGTATTGACTCTTCTTGGTAGAATTCACCTGTGAAACCATCTGGCCCTGGAGTTTTGTTTGTTGGGAGTGTTCTGATTACTGATGCAGTTTCACTACCAGTAATCAGTCTGTACAGATTTTCTATTTCTTCCTGATTCAGTCACTTGGAACATTGTATGCTTCTAGGAATTTATCCCTTTCTTCTAGATTGTCCAATTTGTTGGTGTATAACTTTTTATAGTAATCTCTTATGGTCCTTTGTATTTCTGTGGTGTCAGTTGTAACTCCTCTTTCATTTCTGATTTTATTTATCTGTACCCTCCCTTTTTTTTTCCTTGATGAATCTGGCTAAAGGTTTATAAGTTTTGTTTAATCTTTTGAAAGAACCAGCTCTTAGTTTCATTGATCTTGTTAATTTTTTATCTCTGTTTCCACTCTGATCTTTATTATTTCTTTCCTTCTACTAACTTTGGGCTTTGTTCTTCTTATTTTATTTCCTTTAGGTGTAATGTTAGATTGTTTAAGATTTTTCTTGTTTTTTGAGGTAAACCTGAATTACTATAATCTTCCCTCTTGGAACTGCTTTTGCTGTGTCCCATAGATTTTGGCTCATTGCATTTCTGTTTTCATTTGTCTTGAGGTTTTTTTTTTTTTTTTCTTTCATTTCCTCTTTGATTTCTTTATTGATCCATTGTTTGTTAAGTAGCCTGTTTAGCCTCCACATGTTTGTGTTTTTCCATTTTTTTCTTGTAATTCATTTTTCATTTCATGATGTTGTGGTCAGAAAAGATGCTTGATATGATTTCAGTCTTCTTAAATTTACTGAGGTGTGTTTGTGGCCTTTCATGTGATCTTTCCTGGAGAATGTTCCATGTGCACTTGAAAAGAATGTGTATTGTGCTGTTTTTGGATGAAGTTTCTCTATATGTCTATTAAGTCAGTCTGCTCTAATGTGTCATTTAAGGCCAGTGTTTCCTTATTGATTTTCTGTCTGGATGATCTGTCCACTGATGTGACTGGGGTGTTAAAGTCCTCTACTCTTATTATGTTACCGCCTATTTATCTCCCTTTATGTCTGTTAATATTTGCTTTATGTATTTAGGTACTCCTAGGTTGGGTGTATATATATTTACAAGTGTTATATCTTCCTGTTGGATTGAGTCACTTTATCATTTTGTAATGCGCTTCTTTGCCTCTTGTTACAGTCTTTGTTTTAAAGTTTATTTTATCTGATATAAGTATTTCTACCTAACTTTCTTTTATTTCCATTTGCATGAAGTACCTTTTTCTTGCTCCTTCACTTTCTGTCTGTGAGTGTCTTTAGATCTGGAGTGAGTCTCTTGTAGGCAGCATATATATGGATCTTGTTTTTTCATTCATTCAGCCACTTTATGTTTTTTTGATTGGAGCATTTGGTCCATTTACATTTAAAATAATTATTCATAGGTATGTACTTATTGCCATTTTGTTAATTGTTTTCTGATTGTTTTTGTAGTTCTTCTCTGTTTCTTTCCTCTTGCTCTCTTACCTTGTGATTTTTGTGACTATCTTTAGTGTTATGTTTCTATTTCTTTCTTTTTGTTTATGTATTATAGGGTTTTTTGTTTGTGATTGTCATGAGATTCATATATAACAACCTATATGTATATGTGATTATTTTAAGTTGACAGTTGATTAAGTTCAAGTGCATTCTAAAAGCCCTACATTTTACTGCCTCCCCATCCCACATTTTATGTTACTGATGTCATATTTCACATCTTTTTATTTTGTGTATCCCTTAACTACTTATTATAGGTATAGGTGACTTTACTACTTTTGTCTTTCAACCTTTCTACTAGCTTTATAAGTGGTTGATCCACTGCCTTTTCTATGTTTGCCTTTACCACTGGGATTTTTTTCTTTCACAGTTTAAAAATGTCTAGGGCTTCCCTGGTGGCACAGTGGTTGAGAGTCTGCCTGCTGATGCAGGGGACACGGGTTCGTGCCCCGGTCTGGGAAGATCCCACATGCCGCGGAGCGGCTGGGCCCGTGAGCCATGGCCCGTGAGCCATGGCCGCTGAGCCTGCGCGTCCGGAGCCTGTGCTCCGCAAGGGGAGAGGCCACAACAGTGAGAGGCCCGCCTACCGCAAAAAAAAAAAAAAAAAAAAAAAAAGTCTAGTTGTGGCCTTTTTTTTCTGCTTAGGGAAGTCCCTTTAACATTTCTGCAAGGCTGGTTTAGTGATGCTGAACTTGCTTAGTTTTTGCTTGTCTGTAAAACTCCTCATCTCTCCTTAAAATCTGAATGTTAGCCTTGCCAAGTAGAATATTCTCGGTTGTAGGTTTTTTCCTTCCATCACTTTGAATATATGGTGCCACTCCCTTCTGACCTGCAGAATTTCTGCTGAAAAGTCAGCTGATGGTCTTCTGGGAATTCCTTTGTATGTAACCAATGGTTTCTCTCTTGCTGCTTTTAAGATTTTCTATTTATCTTTAACTTTTGACGTTTTAATTACAGTGTGTCTTGGTGTCTACCTCTTTGTGTTCATCTTTCTTGGGGTTTTCTATGCTTCCTGGACCTGGATGTCTGTTTCCTTTCCCAGGTTGAGGAATTTTTCTGCTATTATTTTTTCAAATAAGTTCTCTGCCCTTTCTCTCTCCCTTCTCTTTCTGGAACCCCTCTAATTTGAATGTTAGTATGCTTGTAGTTGTTCCAGAGGTCCCTGAATCTATTCTCATTTTTATTAATTCTTTTTTATTTTTTCTGTTCAGCTTGGGTGATTTCTACTACTCTGTCTTCCAGATCGCTGATCTGTTCCTCTGTCATCTAATCTACTGTTGATTCCTTCTAGTGTATTTTTTCATTTATTGTATTCTTGAGTTCTGATTGGTCCTCCTGTATATTTTCTCACTCTCTGTTGAAGCTCTCACTGTGTTCATCCATTCTCCTCCTGGATCCTGTGGGCACCTTTATGATCATTACCTTGGAGTCTTTTATCAGGTGGATTACTCATATCCATTTAGTCCTTTCTCTGAGGAATATATTCCTCTGTCTCTTCATTTTGCTAATCTTTATTTCTTTGTTTTAGGTAGGTTGGTTATGTCTCCCAACCTTGGAGAAGTGGCCTTATGTGAGAGGTGTCCTGTGGGACTCAGCAGCACACTCCCCTCTGGCCACCAGAGCCAGATGCTTCAGGGGTGCTCCCTATGTGGGCCGCGTGCGCCCTTCTTTTGTGGTGGGGCCCACCGCTGTGGGTGTGCTGCTGTGTGGAACTGGGCCCCAGCCCAGCTGCTTGTGAGGCCCAGCCACGTGAAGTTGCTGTGGGCACGCTGGTGGGATGGACAGAGCACCTGGTGCTCCTAGGCTAGAGGGTGGATTCCAGAATGGTGCCCGCCAGCCCTGGGGTCAGCACTGTGGACCATGATCACAGAAGTGGCTCCAGCCAGTGTCCCAGTCCCCAGGGTGAACTGCAGCTGCCCCCTGCCTTTCCAGGAGGCTCTCTAAGATCAACAAGTGGGTTGACCCAGGCTCCTTTGAAACCACTGCCTCTGTGCTGGATTTCAGAGTGTGTGAGAGTCTGTGCACAACCTCTAAGAGCAAAATCTCTGTTTCCTATAACCTTCCAGTTCTACTGAACATAAGCTCTACTGATTTAAAAAAAAATTAATTTCTGGAAAGCTGGTTTGATTCTTTCAATATCTTCCTAGTTATTTTGAGAAACACTTGTTTGCTCACTTTCGTGAGCAAAAGACTCCATCTTTTATAGTTTTAAACACATTTGCAGTTATTTCTACCATCTAATCTTCTTGTGTATCTGACTTTGTTGTTTGATTTTTCTGCAGACTTTCACTCATGGTATTTTGTTTTCTTATCTGTTTATTTGAAAGAGAGCATATTTGGTTAATCTTAATCTTTGGAAAATCTCAGGCCTCTATTTAGGATGCTTTGTTTCTGAGAAGATTGCTTTTGCCAGGATCTTGGGGGTGCTACTGAATTAGGGCCACACTGCCCCTCTTCAAGGGTCCCTGGCTTCTTTTAGGAGTCTAAGGGTAACTCTCTTGTCTGTTGAGGTGACTCACTCTCCCAGTTCTGGTTTCAGCTCATGTGTATTTTTACCTTTTGGAAGTTTCTCCTACTTTCAGGTAGCTCACAGATGCCATGGCAACCATATTCTTGGTGAGACTTAGTTGTTCTAAAATGCAAGGGCCACAAAGAGTTATCCAGTCCACTATATTCTTAGTCTTATGTTTTTTCTAGAACTTTTGTCTTTAATTCATCTGGAACTAATTTTTGCACATGGAAAGTCATAGGGATGCAATTTGCCCCAAACTAATTATTCTAATTCCATTTAAAACTAGCAGATCACAGTTATTAAGCACTTACAGTGTGCCAGCCCCAACTTAGTTCTCTGAATCCTCACAAGAGTATTATGAGGTGTGGATTATTGTTAATCACATTTTACATATGAGGAAACTGAAACTGGAAGGTCAGGTGCCTGTCCAGGGCCTCACCGAGCTGGGGAACATGCTGCCCTACTGATCTTCACTGTGTTCCAGTGTCCCTTCGGTCCGTTTCTGAAATTGATTATGTTCTAGTGTCTATTTTTGTTCCTCTACCTGCAATGACCTTTGTTTATGTAGCTCTATGGTGTGTTTTGATGTCATCATCCTTCCACACAGGTCTTAGTGGGACCTCCAGTTTTCCCTCTGTCTAGGGGGCCCCCCATACCACCGAGCTCAGCGCGCAGCCTAGGTGGGCATTGCCAGGCCCTAATGTTAACATCTGAGGGACCTGGGGCATGAGCGTACCAGAGACCCCACATTGCTGTCACTGTATGCAAAATGATAAATCAGCCCACAAACTGTTCACTGTGAAAGGCACTGCCCTCCTACCCTGATGAATCTTTATGATGACTTTGAAGCCAGGGTGGGATGGGTGGGTTGGGCTTCCTTAGAGTTCTTTGTTGTAATGTGGTGGCGTGGGAAGGGACAGCTGCCAGGTCCATCCTGTGTAGGGAGGGCATCCTGTGTAGGGAGGCCTGCTGTTGAAGCTTGGTCTCCCTCTGCCTTCTTATCGTTGGAGCGGGGCTGCTCCTCGGCCTGTCCTTGGGTTGGTGGGTGCTGTAATATGGGAGGACTGATGAGGGGAAGAGGCTGGTGCAGGTCTGGGGAGTGGGCTCCAGGCCCTCTGGCCAGGAGCTCTGGGTTCTGCATGCCCAGAAGGCGATCCAGAAGTGGGGTGTAGACTCTAGGGGCACGTCGCCCTGGCCCTGGCCTCCTCGTTCATCACGGCCCCTGGCCTGGGCCTCCTGGCAGTGGATCTGTACTGTGGTGCAAAGTGTCCTTCACGGCTCCTTCCCGCTCTGTTCTGGTTTTCCCCCCTTTCCTTCTCTCTTTCTCATCCCTTCCCATGCACTTCTCTCCGTCCGACTATCCTTGCTTCGTAGGCTCTGACCCAGGATGGCTCTTGGGTGCCTGTGAGCCTTTTGGGGCTGAGCTGAGCTCAGCCTTGTGAAGAACTCGTTGGCTAAACTGCCTTTGTTGTTGCCTTGCAGACGCTGATCCGTTCACTTCATTTTCCGGTGGACGACTGTCCCGCTGGCCCGCCAGCTCCCGATGGAGGACAGAGGCTCCATGGCCTCAGAAGAGGACCGCCGGGGCCAGGGCGGGAGCCTCTCCCTGCCAGCGCCGCCAGAGGGCCCTGCCGCGCAGACCGCCTCGGAGCCCAGCAAGTCCTGGTCCTTGGCCCACAGACAGCCGAGCAGAAGGAACAGGCTGTCGAAGCTCTGCCAGAGCAGGATGGCGCTGTCTGGTAAGCAGCCCTTCTCATCGCCAGGGGCGTCCGCCTTGCGTGTGAAAGTGGGGGCCACGCCGGTCTCCACTCAGGGGCTCTGCTCCTGCAGAGAAAAGGCCTTCGTTTCAGGCGGTGCCGGTAGGACCCTCTCCTGTCACGTTTGTTCTGCTGTGATTCTTGTGCAGGAAACTCCTTTTCAGGCGGCGGTTGGAATTGGCCTGCGGTCCAGGGTCGGGGTTTCTTGCTCTGGGGTGTGTGAGACGGCCGGGCTGGGCCGGGTGGGCTGCGTGAGCCAGACTCAGTTTTATTCGCTGGGTTCAGCGCATGCTGACTGACCGCTTGCGGGTGGCAGTGCCCGGGGTTGGCCAAGAAGTGGGAGGTGCCACTGCCCCCCCCTTCCTTATTTCTCTGCATCAGCTGGTGGCTGCGGGGCCCAGACCCAGCCAGAAGGAAGGCGCTGCTCTGCCTTGGCGGCTCATCATCAGAGGGGGTACCTGGGGGCCAGCGGGTGCTTGTTGGGGGTTGGGAGGTCCGGACTGTGGGGAAGCCTGTTAGGGCAATGGGGAGGCGGCTGGAGCTGGGGAAAGGGCTGCAGGGGAAGCCGGGGGCGGGTCTGGTCTCGGGGAGAGGGGAGGAGGATCTGGAGGGGCCAGCTGTGCTCAGGAGGCAGATGCTGTGGCAGTGGCCTCGCTGGTCTGGGAGGCGGGCAGTTGCCCCGGAAGCGAGGGCTCCAGCCGGGGGCGCTGGCTGGGGAGAGGTGGGAAGAAGAGGCAGAGCGGGCGTCTCAGTGCTTGTCCTGAGGCCCGAGGGTGGTTGGATTGGGCTCGGCACCGGCTGTCTGGGAAGAGGAGGCCCAGGGCAGATGACCGTGTGGTTTCTAGCCTCAAAGGATGGTCGGGGGGGCCCACGGACTGGGAAAGTCAGGCGTCCTCTCTGAGGGGCCCAGAGCGGAGAGCAGGGAAGAGTCATGTTCGCTTGTTTGGTTTCTGAGCTGCTGGAAGGATGGAGTTGACACTGAGCTGGGAAAGAGGGGGAGCCGGCAGCTGGAGCCCAGGGGAGGGTTGGGGCTGCGGGTGTGAGTGGGGGGCCATCAGCACACGTCTATGCGAAGTGTATGTAAAGCCACCAGGGGTGGTTGGAGGTTCTGAGGCTGAGCCTGGGGTCCTGCAGTGGTGAGAGGTGAGAAGGTGGAGGGCAGAGGGTGCCCTGTGCAGGGCAGGCAGTTTGGGAGGAGGGGAGCGGCCCTCCTGGCCCAGCGCTGCTGAGGCATGGGGAGGGTGGGGTGAGGCCTGGGAATTGACGGCTGGGACTCAGGAGCCGCTGGCGATGTTGCCGAGAACTGACTTTCTGGAGCCGCGGTGGGGAGTGAGCCTGTGGGTGAAGGAGGAGGGAGACCCAGCGCAGGTGGTGAGACAGCAGGGAGCTCTGGGGTCTGGGAGACTTCACAGGGACGGATGAGGGGTAGCAGCTGGAGGGACTGGGGGTCTTGGACCAATGGACACGGGAGCAGTGCCCCTGGGAGGGGCGGGTGGGAAGGGACTTCAGAGGGTTGTTTGCACAGTGTTGAGGTCCTTTGTGCTTCTGTGTGGTGGTTGTCTAGGCGGCCCCTGGGGAATGTTCAGATGCACATTGACAGTGTGAATCAACCCTGCAGGTCAATTTCATCCTTGGATCCTTTTGCAGGAGCTAGAGGTGGGGACTGTGTGTTTTGTGTGTTTCAGCCACGCAAGGTTTAAAGTGTCCCTTCCTTTGCTTTCCAGAAGACAGATGGAGCTCCTACTGTCTGTCGTCACTGGCTGCCCAAAATATTTGCACAAGCAAATCGCACTGCCTGGCTGCGCCTGCGCAGGCGGACCTGGCAGGGTCCCTGGGCAGCACGTCCTGCTGCTCCCTGCTGCGGGGCTGGTCCTCAGGGTGGTCCACACCTCCGCTCCCGGCCCCTGTGTGCAACCCCAGCAAGGCCATGTTCACCGTGGACGCCAAGACCACAGAGGTATGTGCTTCGGTTTGTGACCCAGCCGTGAGTTGGGGGTCTGTGTCTTCAACTTATAACCTCAAACAGAGGCACTTGAGTGTTTCGGGTGCAATGAGAAAAGGGGCTGGTTCTACCTACATAGTAGCAAAAGAGTGAGGACTTTGGAGACCCTTCCTCAGTGTCAGTCAGTCGAAACGTATTGAATTCTGTCATCAAGGCAGAGATTCAAGGAAAGGGAGGCAGCGCATTACCTATTCATGCTTCTGCTCAAGCACTGGCTCAACTAAAATAGGCCTGGATATTCAGTGTTTGAATTAAATGTGTTTGCATCATGCACGTTTGTGTGCAAAGAGCTGAGACTGTCAGGCAGGCAGGCCGTGGGGTGTGTGTCCCCGTCTCTCCCGCCTGGTCTTCACGACGTGGTGTGTCCATCTCGGCGGGTGAAGGGTGGGTGGTTTCAGTCTCAGTGCCGCTGCTGCACTGGCCGGTGGTCATTCTTGTTTCCATGCGGCTGAGACACCGGAGGACCCGGGGCGGCTCTGCTGGGAGCTCGACGGCCGCGGGACGTGGCGGGAAGGACAGGTCGCTGGGCCGTCCCTGCACCACCTCCTCGCTGCCTTCCCCTCGGCTGTCCGGGAGCCAGAGGAGCTGCTGGTGACGCGGGTGCCCTCCTCTCTGCGACCTCAGATCCTGGTGGCCAGCGACAGAGCCTGCCGGCTTCTGGGGTACAGCAGCCACGACCTGATTGGCCAGAAGCTCACACAGTTCTTCCTGAAGCCGGATTCCGACGTGGCGCGGGCCCTCAGTGAGGAGCACGTGGAGGCCGACGGCCGCGCCGCTGTCGTGTTCGGCACGGTGGTGAGTGTGGGCCTCTCGATTGCCGGTGGTCGCTGCCGGCGCCGTCCTGCCCTCAACCTTGGCATGGGGAGCGACTGGGGCGGCGGGGGGAGGCCGTGTCGGAACAGAGACGGTACTGCTGCCTACCTGGCGTGTCCCCGGTCCTCCTGCATCAGGAGGAGCCTTGACCGCCTTGCAAGCCTGCAGGGCCCACACCAGGTTCTCGAGGAGTCGCACGGTTCTGTTGTCTCCCATCCACATCTCCACGCCCTGCTTGTTTGGTGGTCTTGGAGGGGCTGGCACGGCTGCAGGGTTTCCCTGGAGCTTTGAGCCTCCCTGTGTGTGTCCAAGCCGGACGTTGATGGGCTGACCTGCATGTTAGATGCTGAGCCCTGAGCCTCAGGCACCAAAACAAGTTAGGACCAACTACATCCAGAAAATTACCTGTCCACGAGACGACTACCTAGAAGAAAATTCAGACGTTCCGCATGTATTGGTGTCTGTTCTTTAAGAAATTACAGACTCCGCTCTTTCCCCTGCTTTGTTACCGCGAGGCTGCGGATGGAAAAAACCTACTCTTCGATAGATCATTCATTCACTCGGAGACTGTAAGGTTACGTGTCAGAAGCCTTGTTTGTACTTCAGTTAATTTCCGAAATGTGAGGCAGGTGAGCAGCGGCCAGGGATGCCCACGTGCCCGTTTCTGGCCAGGTCTGAGCCCCTCTGCCCCCAGGTGGACATCGTGAGCCGCAGTGGGGAGCAGATCCCAGTCTCCGTGTGGATGAAGAGGGTGAAGCAGGAGCACAGCCTCTGCTGTGTGGTCGTGCTGGAGCCCGTGGAGAGGGTCTCGGCCTGGGTGGCTTTCCAGAGCAACGTGAGTCTGTGTTTCTCAGCTGCATGTCGCCTCCCCACCGGGGCCTTTGGGCAGAAAGAGGGCATGGGGTTCTGGGGGGGTTGGACCCGGCAGCCCCCTGACTAACTGTGTGCACTTGGGCAGGGAACCCAGTCTCCCTGTGACCCTGTTCCCTCACCTGTAAAATTGGGATATAATCCTGACACTCACAGGATTGTTTCAACACTTCAATAAAGCGATACACGTACATCCGTCCGAGTGGTGGCTGAGGCGCAGACGGCGCTCAGAGGCAGGTGTGGGTGTGGTTGCCGTATGGGCTCCCGCGGACGCCTGGAGAAACGCGGGTCTCGGGCCGCCCGGCAGGAGGAGGAGGCTGGCGTTCTTTGTGCCCGCGGCACTTTGTGGGGGTCGGGTTGTGGGGGAGAGGTAGCACTGATAGCCTTGCCTTCAGCTTGAAGACACAGAAGTTCAGTGAGGTTTAAAGCTGAAGCGCGCAAGAAACTTTGATTACAAGGTTTAAAATGCTGACTTTTCCTCCAAGGGAACCGTGACGTCCTGTGACGGTCTCTTTGCCCACCTGCATGGATTCACATCTGCGGAGGAAGTGGTCGGGCAGCGCATCACAGACCTTATCCCTTCTGTGCAGCTCCCTCCGCCCGGCGAGGACATCCCCAAGGTAGGACCCCTGGCCACCTGCACTGCCTGGTCGTGGCTGGGGCCCCGTGGCCGCTGGAGTCTCTTTATCTGATGACCATCAAGTTCTTAGACCCAAATCCCTGACCTGCAGATGGAGGCCGGGCTTCATGAGAGTAGGAGTGGCCCGTGCATGGACACAACGGGACAGCTTCCACTTAGAGATGTCTGGGCTCTGCAGTCTTGACCAAGGCTCAGAGCCTCCGTGGCCCCCTGCCTGACTGCTCCTGCCCCTCGGTCCTCTCCCTGGAGCTCCTGCTGGGGTCCCTTTATTGAGAGGTCTGGGGGCTGAGAGGAGCAGGGGGAATTGGCGGGTGGCAGGTCTCCCCCCAAGGCAGGACTGCAGGTCAGACGGAGGCGGGTCAGTCGGCAGCTTTGGGGGCAGTGGAGGTTTGGGGCCGAAGGTTCTCTTATCATCTGGGTCCTCCCAGTTCCCAGGTGCTCCATTTACCAGCTAGCACGCAGCCTTCACACAAGCAATCACGTTGCTGGGAATTCACCTGATGTCACATCCCAGCGACCGGCAGGGTCAGCCGGATGGTCGATTTGGGGCTGAAGTTGTCTCTGCTGCTGCAAGAAATAGGAGATTCTTTCGGGACACCTGTAGGCACTCCCTGGCTCTCCCACTGGCCTTAGGCTAAGAACTGAGCCCTCTGAGGTGGTGCTTTGCTGTTTTTAGGCTTTCCAGCTCAATTGGAAACCTCTCCCCCTGTACCTTATTCTCTTTATGTCCTTTATTCTGTTCTAAAGCAGTGGGTCCACTTGGACCCCAAAGCTCTGGAGCATCAGTAGGTACGACCACTTTAGGGGACTATTTGGCAGCCTCTTATGCTTAACTGAACATAAGCAAACCTCTGCCCACCCCAGGCACGTGGCCACAAGAGGTGTGTGCCAGAATGGGAAGCACCCTCCCAGCAGCCCCACGCTGGAGCCACCTGACACCCCCAGCAGCAAGTGGAGACAGACACCCTGCCCCCTCTTTCCTCAGGGCTCCCTGGGGCCTGGCCTGCACCCTTACCACGGAGAGCCTGGGGTCTTGAGTTCTGCCCCTGGTCAGGGCGCTGTGCTGATGCAGTGGGAGCTCCCCCCCGTTCAGGCCTCGGGCCTCTGCAGGTCTTGTGTCTTGCGGGTGGACCCTGAGAAGGGGGCAGGTGCTATGGAGTGAGGGGTAGACATGAGGCCTGGGCCAGCTTGCCGTCTCGGGACCAGGAAAGGAGCTGACTCAGAAAGCCTCTGGTTAGAGGCTGCACAGTCAAGATTGGCTTGGGAGACCGGATACGCCCGAGTATTTGAGCAGAGAAACGTGATGCGAGGACTTGGTTGCATGGGTGACGGAGGAGCTAAGGAGGCAGGGGGGATGGACAAGCCGCCCAGAGATCAGCAACTACGGGAAGCCACTGCCCCCCAGGCTGGACGACAGAGGGTGGGGGTGAGGGGCTGGGGCCGCCTACAGAGGTGGGCACTGGGGGGCACCAGTGGTCCAGGGTGGATAGCAGGGAGGAACTTGCTGGTGCTCCCTCCCGCAGGGCTGGCGCGTTGCTTGATGGACCCTGTGTGCTCTGCACTCGGGCTGTTCTGGACTCGGGTCCCCCGGCCCGGCCGCAGCTCCTGGTCGGGGCTCTGCGTTCCCTGGGGCAGAGAGGGGTGGTGCGGGGAGATAGTGGAAGGAAGAGCAGTGTGGAGAGTTAGGTGTTTGAGGGGCACCCGCCAATGGGCATGGGTGGACGTAAATCTAAAGCAGCAAAGGCTCAAGCCTTGGGCCATAGGAGGTGCTGTGGTCAGCTCAGTGGTGTGTCTTTCTTTCAGAATCTCAAGACTCAGAGGTCTGTTGGAAGAGCCAAGGATGGCACCACCTTTCCTCTGAGCTTAAAGCTGAACTCTAAACCCGGCAACGAGGAGGCAGCAGACGGCAAGGCGGCCCCTGACGGGGGCTACTCGGCATCCATCTGGGTATTCTCCACCATCAGTGGGCTCATCACCCTCCTGCCGGACGGGACCATCTACGGCATCAACCACAGCTTTGCTCTGATGCTGTTTGGTTATGGAAAGGATGAGCTGCTGGGCAAGGTGCTTCTCCCCCACCCCGCCTTGGGGAAGCCAGTCTTGGCCTGTCATAGGCCTGTGCTTCTGCATCCTCTAGCCCAGCTCGCCAGCTTTCCCCGCGGGAACTCGGGCCCAGAGAGGGAGGCCTCTGCTCATGGCCCTGTTCCCCCCCGTGCCCATTTATCTGGACCCCACAGGGAATACTTGATGACCCCCCCTGGGCTACCCCCAAAGCCTTTGGGTGCCATGTGCCCCCCCCAGGAGAGGGAAGGGGCTCTCTCACCCCAAAGCCTGTCCCAAGCAAGATCGGGTCTGTGTTATTGGATGAGGGTGTGTGTCACAGCTGTGCGGATTCGCTCCACACCCACGGGCCGAGGTTTGTCCACACCTCCTCTGACCATCCTGGGGTCCGTTGTGAGTCAGGGTGGGAGGAAGGTGTTTCTAGAACCTTCTTCCTTGGATTGGGCTGGCTCTGAGGGCAGGCGAGCATCTCAGGCTTCCTCGGAGTGGCTTTCCGTGGGTGGTCTCAGCAGTCCTCTAGGACTTCTGAGGAGGGGGCACGGGCCCCCACTCGACTGGGGGGGTGGTTCATGCAGGAAGGAGAGGCTGCTGCATGATGTGTTGCTCTTGACACCTGAATGACACCCTTGCCCCTGGCCCCAGGCCCTGCACCTGGCTGGACTGGCTCCTAGATGTGGGTGCAGGCCCGGCGTTCCCCACAGCCTTCCACTGAGCACCTTGTTCCCCACAGGCAGCCGTCCCCTCTTGTCACTCTTTCTGGAGCCAACCCTGCACCCCGTCCAGCCAGCCAGAGCTTTAACTTCTTTTGAGGCTCCCAAAACAGGTCCCTTTCTGTTCTTTAATAGAAATACTAAGAATCAAGTAAGATAAATTTTAGTTAAATTAAGTCAAACTTAGTTCAGTTGAAGTTAATGAAAAAGCAGTTAGAATAACTCTTGGACAAGGGCTCCCCACAGGAACACTGGCGGCGCCGGGTCCTTCCAGGGAGTGTGTGGGCACAGTCTCGTCAGGGTGTGCTAAGAGAATGGGAAGCAAGTTTTGATTTCCATGTTGAGCATTAGGGGCTTTGGGTCTGCCAGAAGGAGTTTGACCAGGGTGTTGCCTAACCTTGTCCAGAGACTTGCTGGCGTTGTCTTCATTCTCTGCCCCGACGGGACGGAGGGATGGTTCAGTGGGTCATGAGGATTCTCGCCAGGTTCTGAAATGTCCTTTCGTTTTCTAGAACATCACTTTCCTGATTCCTGGTTTCTACCACTACATGGACCTTGCCCGTGACAGTTCCTTTCTGCTGCCAGACCTGGCCAACCGCCTGGACGCTGGCAGCCACAGTGGGCCTGGGGAGACCACTGGGGAAGCCCAGCACACAGCCGAGGGTGAGAGCTGGCCGCCTCCTCCCAGGTGCACCTGCGGCCGCCCAGTCCCCACCCCTGGCCTCCCTGGGTGATGGGATGGCCGTCATGGGGACAGTGTTTGTGTGGGTTTGATGTTTCTCTCTGTCTCTTGTGGGCCTTCCATGTTCCCAGGGGATGGGACACTTGTGTGCGTGTCTCACAGATGTGTTAGCGCGAGAGGTCCCCAGGTGAGTCACCGCGTGCCTGCGTCCGCGACACCGGCCGCTAGTTGGCGGTCTTGTGTGAGTGATGTAGCTTTACGTAAGTGCCTGAAGACCGGATTGATGCAGCGTATCAGATGAATCCCTGAGTAAACAGTCCCAGCGGGATTTGTTTATTTCCAGTACTTTGAACATTTAACATGATTCCAACAAGTGGCCCGGGCCCCACCGCGTGACGTTGCAGGCGCTGTGCGTGAGAGGGCGGTGCGCGGCTCCCGCTCTGGCTTTGGAGCTCCGGGAAGCAGGGGACCAGCAGCCTCCGGGGCACCCGCCTTCCCCAAGCAGGCTCAAGGAGGAGCTGCCCCGGCCCTGCCTCGGGGGCCGTCCCAGCTCCGCACCCGTTTGGCGTTATCACCTGCGGGCGCGTCCGTGGGAGGACGTGGTGTTTGAGTAGACATGTTAGTGGGTTCATGTGGCCACCTAGGGGGACGCGGCTGCACGGCGTCCAACTGGAATGTGGACCTTTATTGTCAGACGGTGTCCAGGTTTTAAAAGATGCTTTGTTAGGCCACTGACTCTCTTTGACCACTTTTCTTTTATCTATTTATTTATTATTTATTTATTTTTGGCTGCATAGGGTCTTCATTGCTGCGCGTGGGCTTTCTCTAGTTGTGGCGGGCAGGGGCTACTCTTGGTTGTGGTGTGCGGGCTTCTCATTGTGGTGGCTTCTCTTGTTGCGGAGCACAGGCTCTAGGCGGGTGGGCTTCAGTAGTTGTGGCTCACGGGCTCTAGAGCACAGGCTCAGGAGTTGTGGCACATGGGCTTAGTGGCTCCACGGCATGTGGGATCTTCCCAGTCCAGAGATCGAACCTGCACTGGCAGGCAGATTCTTAACCACCGTGACACCAGGGAAGTCTGTGACCACTTTTCTTAAAATGGGGTTTCCTTCATTGTATCTGGGTTTTTCTGTCTGCAAAGACTCCTTTTTTTCAAGTTTTTTTCTGTATCACTGATGCATTCCCTTTCCTCTTTTTCCAGATTTCCAAATTCTTCCTGGTGTGTGTGTGTGTGTATAGTTCATCTTCTTTGTAGAAAATGGGGGGTGGGGTCACAGAAGCTCTGTCGCCGTCATTGTCTCCAGGATGCACTCGTGTGCGTGTTTCTGGGTGCGTGGGGACGCGTGCTCTTGCTCGTGGTGCCAGCCCGCCTGCGCCTGTCAGCCAGGGCCCGGGACCCTTTCTAAGAGCCTCCCCCGTGCAGGCTGCTGTGTGGCAAGGACAGTCTCACTCCTCTGACCCCAGTAACCTGTGATGTCCCGGGCCCTGGTGTAGGCAGGCAGGTGGAGGCAGGTGGCACATGAGCCGTAGGAGGTGACCAGCGCTCAACGGAAGGGCACAGCGGGGAAGGGTGTGCCGTCTTGGGGTCTGTGAGCCGGAATGAGGCAGGGGCGGCCTTCTGGGAAAGGGAGCAGAGCCAGGCGTGGGGGGGTGGCCAGAGGGCCAGGCCCCCAGGCCCTGGGGAGGGAAGCAGGGCCCGGCCGCCGGGCCTTTGGTTTTTACCCGGCGTCAGAGCAGAGCCCTCGGGGGCTGTCGGCAGATGAGGGGCAGGTTTGACTCCGGGGTCGGTGGGTGTGGGGCCCAGGGCGGAGCAGGGAGAGCCCAGGGTGGCTGTAGGCCTGGACCCGGTGCCTGTGGGGTAGTGAGGGGCGGTCAGATCCGAGACGTGCTGTGGACGTGGGGCTGGTGGTGTGTCTGAGGTCAGGTTAGGCCCCCTCGTCCCCTGCTCACCAGTCACACGGGCCGAGGAGGTGGATTTCAGCAGGATGAGCCAGCGAATGGAAAACACTCTTTTTTTTTTTTTGCTGTTGCTGCCAGATCTAAGGGTGAACACCGAGACCCCAAAGCCAGTGGAGAGCCAGGCCGCCTCGCCCAGGGCCCAGGTTCCTGCGGACGCCAGGGGCCGCCTCGCCTCCTCCCTCCCGGCGCTGCCCACTCTGGGGTAAGTCCTCTGGGGGAGGGGCGGGTGTGTGAGGGGCAGGGGGGAGGCACCCTGGGGAAGTGTTCAGTCCTTGGGATTGATGGAGGTGACACCTGCTGCTGCCCCTCGGGATGGCACTGCTTCTCCTGTGTCACCAGGCCAGGTCCCCGCAGGCTTCGTGAGACGGGCCCCATTTTATGGATAAGAAGGCGTTCAGGGAGGTTCCGGGGAGCTGATTCCAGCATAATTTTCTAATTCTGAAAATAATTTGAATCTGTTTGCTATGCATTTTTAAATAACAAAGTATTCTATTTAGAGGAGACGAGGTACAATGCGGAAAATTTAGGAAAGTAGAAATAGAACATCCACTTGCTCAGTTATCACAGTCCTGTTGTGCATAGCATTCTGGTTTGTTTTCAATGAGTTTCTCTTTTTAAAACAATCTCTTTGAAGCATAGCATACAGTAATGCGCCAACCTCTCTGGACCTTTCTCCTCTCACCCTGGGAGGCACTGCTCCCATGCCACTCGGCGTCCCTCACGGCCCTGGGGTCAGGACGCAGGTCAGAGGTGCCTGTTCTTGAAGTTCACCGAATGCACTCCCTTATCTCTGGCATCTTTTGTTCACCATTGTGTGAGATTTATTCACTCACACATACACGCTGTTTTCTAGTCTTCTTGAAATTATGTTTTAAATACATACTACGTGAATGTGTATGTTTTTCTAAGTACAGAAGAATAATGGTAAAGAGCAAAAGTCCCTGTGACTCTCTCCCAGGACCCCCAGAGAGAACCACTGCCAGCAGTGATCTTGCAGACCCCTTTCCCCGTGTGCTTAGATGGAAGTGTGTGTTACACAGGCACAGGTAGGCTGCCATGCACACGTTGTCCTAAATGTGTGCACGTGCCTGGACACGCGGTGTGTGTGTCTCGGAGACCTTTCTCTGCAGCGCTGCCTCAGAACCGCCACCTCACAGGTGGCACCATGGTTTGCGAACACGGCTCCTGTCATGTGCTTCAACTTCCTGGCCTTTTCCTATTTAACTTTTGGTGGCTGGAGCAGCGTGACTGCGGGCTCTCCTTGCTGTGTCTGTGCGTGTGCATGCGCACACACGCGCGCGCACACACACACACGGTGAGGAGGGAGGATTCTGTGCTGCCTGGGGGCGCATGGTGGGGCCTGGGCCCAGGAGCACCCGCTGGTGTGGGCGCCAGGTGCCCGGCCTGCGTCAGGGCAGGTGTGTCTCAGCGGTGGCTCATGTGCTGAGTGATCCTCAGCGCGGTGCGTGGACTTAATTTTCTGGGACGCGGGTGGGCAACGAGGAGCTTCCACTAGATGGGCCGGTTCCTGCATTTCCTCTTCGCTGGACGTTTCTGATCTCGCGGTTCCAAGTGTTTGATCTGCGTCCTTCACAGGCCAGTTACCGTCTTCCTCCTTCCTTCACTCGTCGCCTCACCTGCTGACATCGCAGAGGCCATGCGGCTCCCTGGAGACGGGCCCAGGGCTGGCCTCTTGGCCCGGGTGGATGGTGGTGGTAGATAGAGGTGGCGTAGCGGCAACGGGTCGTTCTTGCCTGGTCTCTGCAGGCCCTCGCCCCCTTAGCTGTCCCTCAGAACTCCACTCACAGCGGCCTCCTCTGTGGGGCCCGTCCTTGATTGGCGTCCTTCCTCTCCCCACCTCTTTATGAGCCCCTGGTGTAACATTTACAGGTCGCCGCATGCCTCCCCAGCCAGGCCGGGCACTGCCACTTTCTGTTGGCCTTGGTGCTGGCGGCCGACCTTGGGCTGACACGGGGCCGGCGCTCAGCACCGCCTGCTGAGTGGGTGCTGGCGGCGGGGCCGGCAGAGGGGAGTCTAGATGCAGATTGCCTGGTGGGCCGTGGCGGCCTCTTCCTCAGTGGTCCACCCGTGCTGAGTGTGCTGGGGGCTTTGTGCTCCAGCTCTCAGGACCCTGGGGGCGCGGCTCTTCCAGCCTCCTGCCCCTCGTGCCCTGCCCTCTCTGAGCTGTGAGATCCAATGGTGTTTGTAGCCATTGTGGTTTACCGCGTGCAGTGTCCAATGCCTCTCCTTTCTTCCCACACCTCCACCTTGCGGGCAGGAAGAGGCTGGCTGCACGGCTGTCGGGGTCCCACTCACCGCAAAGTGAGATTGCTGACCACAGCCTTGAGCAGAGGGTCCTAGGCACTCAGTGCCATTCTTGGATAAATCATTGCTAAGTGTGGATTTATCTGGAGAATATGTGAGTTGGTTCTTCATTTTTTAATTTTGTTATCAAAGTTTTTTCTGTCGTAAGTTTATGGTGTTAAATGCATGGTGCGGGTCTCTAATCAAGGGGGGGACCCCGCGATCTCTTTTTTTTGACTCTTCTGTGGTTCCTAAGTGACTATGTCATCCGTATAACAATCCCCAGGGTGGACAGCATCCCAGAAGGAAGCCAGCCAGCCCACAGCGAACAGTCATTGTCCAAGGACCGGCAAAACATGCCAGAAGGAAGCCCACCAGCCCATGGACAACAGCTGTCACCCCAGGACCAGCAAAATATCCCAGAGGGAAGCCCACCAGCCCAGGAACAGTCACTGCCCGAGGGCCAGCGAAACATCCCAGGGGGATGCCCGTCAGCCTCTGGCCGACGGTCGTCGCCAGAGGACCAGCAGAGCACTGTCTTAGAGAAAGAGCGGCTGGCAACAGCAGAGAGCCTCAGGCAGGACCTTCTGGGAGGAAACAGGTCTGACCCAGTGGACACAAAACCATGTGCTTCCCATGAAGATTCTGAAACACCAGTGCCAAGTACAGATGGGACCAGTGGTGCTGGAAGGGGTGGCCTGTATCAGGAGACACAGCTGGGACGGAGGGGCTCGAGTGGTACCAGCGATTCAGACCATGGGGCTGATGCCACCAAGGCCAGGCCCCACGCTGTGGGTCAGACGGCAGGGCAGGACCTCCCGGTGTGCAGCCCTGGATTCGAGGGAGAGTGGAGCGCTCAGTGGAGAAGCCCGGACTCGGCCCCCAGCCCCTTGGGGACAGTGCAGCCCTTGCTCTCGACGCCTTCTTTGGATGAGCCGTGGCTGGGGACGTGCTTGATTAAGGAGCAGCTGTCTGCACCGAGCTTCACGGGGCCTTGGGGTGTCTCCTGCGCCAAGCTGGTCCCCGCAGAACAGCCCCCACCCTCCGCCCCTGCATCCTCGCGTGACCTGGGAGGCACAGACCCGCACGGCAGCCGCTCGGGCAGCTCCTCGGCCCGCTACGCCCTTGCCACTGACCTGCCCGGTGCCCCGGAGGCCATGGAGGCCCGGGAGGCTGGCGAGAATTCGTTTTCCTGGAACCTCAAGGAACTCGTTTTCAGCGAATGGACAGACCGAACTTCTTCGAACTGCTCCTGCGCTACGTCTGAGCTCCGGGGGACCCACTCCCCTTCGCTGGGGGTCTCTGATGTGGACGTGAGCGGTTTACGCAGGCAGAGGTCAGAAGTCCTGGACGGCCGGGACCTGTTACTGCTGACCGGCACCTACTTCAGTCTGGGGGAAGGCCAGCGGTTCCGTGAGAGCTGTCTGGGGCTGGATGGAGCAGAACCATTGCAGACTTGCTTGCTGTCCTCCGAACACTATGACCTGAATGGCCGAGAGAGCCCAGACTGCGTCCCTCCTGTGTCTGGAGCTGGCCCCATGGATGCGTCCCCGTTAGAGGCACCCAGGCTGAGCCTCCAGGTCACCTCCACGCCCGTGAGAGCAGACGGCCCTGCGCATCTCAGGGCCGCCGACCTGCAGCACGGGATCCAGGAGGGTGCCTACGCGGGGAGCTGTTACCACCGAGACGGCTCGCAGCTGGGTACGTGCAGGTGGGGGGCGGGGTGGGCCCGCCGTTGCCCTGCTGCCCTGAGAGCACGGTGCAGCGGGGTCAGGGGGACTTCCTTATCCTGGCGTCTGATGGGGCTTCACCCCCAGAATCGTTTTGGCAGGAATGAGGTGTCATATTAAATAAAGAACCGAGGTTAGAGTTTACCTCTTTAAAGTGAGGATTACAGGTGCGTGTGCCGGGAGGGCGCAGCCCGGGGGCCCAGGCCTTCTGTGCGGTGCAGCAGGGGGTGGGCTCCTGGGGGCCACACCAGGAGCCAGGTGTGGCTGAGGGGCTGGTGGTGGTTTTCCGTGTGCTGTCGGGGTTCAGGCTGCTCTGGTCTCAGAATCTCCATTCTGAGGGTGTGGCCATCAGACCCCTTCACTTGTCCCTTTTTCTTTTCCTAATTTCCTAACGGTGCCATATTTCAGCCAGTTGTTTCCTCATTGCTGATTTTGTAGTGTTGGTTACCAGGGTTTTTTCCCAAACTTAAAAGAGTTACATAAGTAATATGTGTTATTTGCAGAAATATTAGAAAATATAAACAAAAAGAAGAAAATAAAATGACCTGTAAACCTCCCTGATAGCTACCTTTGATTTGCTGTATTCCCAGGAGGCTGTGTCAATGCACACGCGTGCCACGGCAGTGTGCACGGTGATGTGTACAGTTAGGTGGCACGTGTGTGTACGTGTGGCTCCCGAGCCAGACTCCTGTGGAGGGTGTTGGGGGCAGGTTTTCCAGGCTCGTCCAAATCGGCGGCTGGTGGCGGGTCTCTCCTGAGTCCCCTGGCCTCCGGCTGCCCCCGAGGACATGCTGGGCTGCTGACCCCGCGCCAGCGGGAGGTGATGGGGCCGCCAGCCTCAGCTTTGCCCTTCTCCGGTCCGCCCCTCCCCCAGGCACTGTCTGTTGGCTTTATCCCGTTCTGGGGGACATGACACTGCTGTGGTGACAGCAGCGGGGGTGTTTGGTCTCCCCTTCCGTCCTCAGGTGTGCAGTTTGAAGTGAAGCGGGTGGAGCTCCAGGGCTCGTCCACCCTGTTCTGCTGCTGGCTGGTGAAGGACCTCCTGCACGGCCACCTGGACTCGGCCCTGCGGACCTGCCTGCTCCTGCCCGGCTCCGCCCACTCCACCCACTCCACCTGCGAGCTGACTGGAGCCAGCCTGGGGGAGGTTGGTGACTGCAGTCAGCTCCTGCCTTCCGCCCGCCTCTCCTAATCAGCATCTCTTTCTCTCTCTCTCTCTCTCTCTCTCTCTCTCTCTCTCTCTCTCTGTGCCCTCTGGGATGGGAAGAGGGTCTGTGTAGGGTCTGTCTTCTGACACTCTGTGTGAGTATCAAGCCACATGTGGGATTTCAAATCTGTGCGTCTCCGTGTGCACGGTGGGGTCCAGGTGTGTGCCAGTCTGGACCGACATGTCGAGGCCCCTGGCATACCCCGTGGAGAGTGGGTCTCGGGCCGGGGACCCCGTGGGCCTGGGAAGAGCAGGGAGGGGCAGCACAGGGCGTGGGTGCCGCTGTCGCCGCTCGGCCTGCCGCTGCCCAGCTCCTTCAGTGCGTTGCGTGTGGTCCCTCGGACCTGCCTTTGCGTTCGCAGGCGCTCGCAAGCAAACTCTGGATTGAGGAGCCCTCCAAGGCAGTGGAGCTGGAGGGGCTGGCGGCCTGCGAGGGCGCGTACTCCCGTAAGTACAGCACGCTCAGCCCCATCGGCAGCGGGGCCTTCGGCTTCGTGTGGACGGCGGTGGACCAGGAAGCCAATAAGGAGGTACTGGGCTCCTGCAGGGCTGGGGTCTGCGTGCTGAGGGGCCGCCTGCCCGGCCGCACTCCTCATCCTGTAATGTGCCTTAGAGCCACCGCCCCTCCCTCCCAAGTCCCGTTGTGATTAGATTTGTAGTTGCCTGGGCGTTTCGTGAGTCGGGGGAGCTGGCGCGGTTGCCGTACTGCTTGTCCCGGGGAACCCCGCAGACTGCCCAGGTGTCCCCGGGCCCAGCGTGCCGATTCCTGGGAGGGCCAGTGTGGGACCCCTTCACCACGGCGGCTTCTAGTCACTTCTGGAATTTACCAAAGCTCCGTGCTTGGGTTGGTACCTCAAGGATCTGTATCAAAGTCTTGTTGGTTTTAGTGATTTTTCAGTGGATCCTTTGAATTTTCTTCCTCTGCCGGCAGTGGCAGTCCTGTCTCTTTCTCTATTACTTACATCTCATCGCCTCTTTTCCTTCCTGCTGTCACCTTGGCTAGGACCCGCAGAGCCGTGTGGAGTAACAGGTACGCTTCCCGACCTCGGGGTGGTCCTCTGTCAATTCCAATGGCTCCTTTTAGTTTTTGATGGATACCTTTTGTTTGAGGATACTTCATTTTATTTTCAGTTCACTAAATTTTTTTTTTAAAGAATGAGCGTTGAGTTCTATCAAATGTCTTTTCAGCATCTACTGTGATGATCGTATCTTTGTATCCTTTATTAATATATGAATAACAACAGTCAACTTCCATTCGTAGACTCCCTCCTCAATTGTGTTATAACATTCTTTTAACGCGTTGCTGACTTTGTCTTGCTAATATTTTTATTTGGGATTTTTTCATTTATATTCATACGTAAGTGTTTTTTCTTTTTTCTCTGTCAGTTTTGTGGGGCCTGCAGAGTTGGGGACACCGGTGGTGACCAGCACCTGTGACGTCACATCTTCAGGGGTTTCTGTGGCGAGTCTCATCCCCTTGGCTGTCCTCATTCTTGTCTTCACTCTCTCTTCCCTTTGCTAGACTTGCCAAAGAATTGCCTATTTTTTAATCAAATATTTGCTTTGTTTTCTTTAAATTTCTTTTCTTGTACTTTCTACGAGTTAATTTTGCTATTTTTCTAGCTTATTAGATTGAATGTGTGTTTTCTAAGCTGTTACTTAATAATAAAAGCTTGTGCAGTGTTGAGTTGTCTGAGTGCACTCGGCCACCTTCTAGAGGTTTAAACACATGCTGCTCTGGGTGTCACGTGTTTCTAAGCAGTCTCGTTCTTAAGTTTCTATTGTCATCTTTAATTTATTTGGGGCAGATCTTCTCACTCTTGGTTTGGATCAGGAATCCAAAAGGCTCTGTGGGTTTCTTTAGACCTTTATACCTAAGGAAGAAGAAGCCACATGAGTAATTTTGTCTTTCAGAAAACAGGGATGTCAATTTGAATGTTATTAGGCCAACACATTATTAAGTAAAGCAGTCAATCAGAAAGTATACTTTGAAGGGTTTGGGTCCAGTTCTCAGGACAGAGTGCAGATCGATTTGCAGGGTGTTTCCATCTTAACAGTATCAATTCTTCTGATCCACGAACATGGGATGTCTGTCCGTTTATTCAGATCTTTAATTTCTTTCAACAATGTTTTTAAAATTTTATTTCATTTATTTTTTAAAAAGTTTTATTTTATATTGGAGTATAGTTGATTAACAATGTTGTGTTCATTTCTCAACAATGTTTTATAGTTTTCAGTGTACAAGTCTTGTCCTGCTTTTGTTAAACCTCCAGTGTTTTTATATCCAGTTTCTTCTCTTTCCTGTGTTCATGTTTCATTTGCTGGCATACATTTGTTACTAATTTTCCTAGGAAGGATGCATGGGTGTTCCATTCGGAATCCTTGCATGTATTAAGGTGTGTTTTTTTCCCTCATATTTTAGTGGAGACGTGCCTTTTTCCTCTCAGAACGTTTTAGACACACAATGGTGTCTATTGTCATCTACCATTACTTTGAAGTGAATTTTGCTGCCAGCAACTTGATTTTTATCCTTTCTGTTTTTGTTTTTTTTTTAATCTTCAGAATTCAGAAAGTTCACCAGGATGTATTTCTGTGTGTGTGTGTGTGTGTGTGTGTGTGTGTGTGTGTTCTTTATTCTTGCTTGACACTTGGTAAGACTTCAGTCTGGATGTCTAGAGCTTTCTTTACCATAAGAGGATTCTCTTCTCTTGTTCCGTTATTCTTCCCCCTGCAGCTCACGTTAGGTGTGTGTGGAGGCCGTGGAGGCCGCCTTCCTTCTTGTCTCCCTGAACCTGCAGCCGGACGGGCAGCAGGCGGCTCCCTGCGAGCACGCGAACGCGAGCCCTGCCGTCTGCACCGCTCCGGCCCCGCCTGACCCCATCATCCTCCCTGTGCCGTCAGCCTTGCTTCCACCCTCATCTTCTTGCTTTCCCTTGCGTCTCTCATCTGACCTGTTAAATCGTGGTGACACTCCCCCTTGAAGCATCTTCAGAGTTTGTCCACTTGTCACCATGCACATGCTGGCACCCAAGCCACCACCTTTTTTCTCCAGATTATTGTGGCGTGATTGGATATTGCAGAAGCTCCTGAGTGGTCTCCCTGCTCCTGCCCTGGCCCTGTGTGCCGTCGGTGCCCCTCGTGCCGCCTGCTCACCATGCGCAGAACCTTCCCCCATCTTCCCTCTGCCTGCAGTGCCTTCCCCCGGCCCCTGTCAGAAGCCGCTGCCTCAGGAAGCCCTCCCTGGCCCCGCCACCCGGCACTTCCCGGTTCAGCTGCTCCTTCTCGGCCCTCGCTTTTCCTGACCCGCGGCGCATCTTGTGTATCGTCTGCTTCCCGGCAGATGCTGATCTCCGTGAGGGCGGGGCTCTCTGTCGTCTGGTTTGGGGTCTCCTGCTGAAGTGCAGAGCAGGCCCGGCCCGTGGTCACTGCTCACCACATGCCCAGCACCCACCTAGGAGCAGGTGTTTTGTTGAGGGGCAGGGTTGTCATTCACTGACTTAGAGTGTTGGTTTCCTTTACTAACGGTGTGTTGTTTTTCTATTCCACACTCCAGTGGACTATCATTAATGGACTAACACCGTTTTCTCTGTATTTATCCTGTGTCCATCTGTCTTGCTGAACTCTCTGCTTAGTTCTCAGGATCAACGTGAATGACGGGTTTTGTTCATTTTTTCTAGCTCTCAGGCCTCTTGTTTCATTTTCTCAGCCAGGACATTCAGTACTTGGTTGAGAAATTGGGGTGGCACGCGGTGCTCTGGGGAGCACCTGTCTTTCTGCAGCTCCGCCGTCACCCCCGTCCGCCCACTTTCTAGATCGGGCTGGTCCAGTCAGCACTTCCGGTCGGCTGCTGACTTGCTTCTCTGTCTGCTCGCGCTGGAGGGTTGTTGTTAGGCTTCTTCTTTCATGTCCCTGGGGCTCAGCGGGGCTGGGTGTGGGGCTAGGGTGGAGGTAGAGCAGTGGGCTCACCGGGCTGCTAGAGGCGTGGCGGGCAGGGCTGCAGTCACCTCCTCTCTGTTTTCCTCGCAGGTGGTGGTGAAGTTTATTAAGAAGGAGAAGGTTCTGGAGGATTGTTGGATTGAGGATCCCAAACTTGGGAAAGTCACCTTAGAGATTGCCATCCTGTCCAGGGTGGAGCACGCCAACATCATCAAGGTGGAGAGCTGTTGTCACATCAGTTCTCGAGTTCGTTGTCTTGAAGGTACCCCGGCAGGTCCAGACCCAGCTTTGTGTCTTTCCAGGTACTGGATGTATTTGAAAACCAAGGGTTCTTTCAGCTGGTGATGGAGAAGCATGGCTCCGGCCTGGACCTCTTTGCATTCATCGACTGCCATCCCAGCCTTGATGAGCCCCTGGCGAGCTACATCTTCCGACAGGTGAGAGCAGGCCAGAGCCGCCCGGGGGAGAGTGTGGGCTTGGCTGCCTGGGCCCAGGGCTGCAGGGATCAGTGATACACACTCCGTTCTCTCTGTGAGCTGGATCTGGCCTTCGGTTTTTGGATTTTATTGAGTAGGATATGTATTTTGAGAAGAGAATTCTATGGATGAAGCAGAGAGAGTAAGGTGGGGAAGGAAGAATGAGGCCAGGTACTATCCTGCAATGACAGCAGACGTGGGTTTGATGATTCAGGTTTACTTATATCCCTACAATAGCCACACCAATCTCAAAAATGGACCAACAAAGCTAGCAGACTGGGTTCTGAGATTGTGCATTTGATCTGAATCCTTGTTCACCAATGGGAAATCATTGCTCATTTGTACGTAGAGATCATACTAGTGCCAGCGTCATGAGGCTGTTGGGATTAAATCAGAGAGTGCCTCTAAGGCCCTTGTGCAGCACACACGAGTCCTGCACACAGGAAGTGCTTAATAAACGTAGCTGTCCAGCTAATCAGTCCACAAAGGTTGCGGTTCTGGCAGTCTCATTTTACAGTGACTGTTTGTCTTGATCTCTTGTGTGTCTATCTGTGTACTGATGTTAGTCCAGTTGTTAGTTTTTGGAATGGGAGCGTGACCAGGGAAGTGGAAAGGTGTCCTATGAGAGAGAGAAATTGGGTGGCAGGGTGGGGAGGGGGGGACAGCCATTCTTGTTTTAGTTTTAATATTGTGGTAGTTCCTTTCCAGACGATTCCTAGCTCCCTGGAAAAGATGGAGAGATACCTGGGAGGGGGCTGTGACCAATTCACAGATTTGCTCTTCGTTTCCTGGAGCTGACTTGATTTCTAATGGCAGCTTCCATGAATTGACATTTCTTCCTCAAAGCTATAAGCCCCCAGAAGTTATTGGATTTGTGAAATTAAATTTCTGAGGCACCTGCTTGTAAGTTTCGGTCATCATCGTTCTGCCCGAAGAATGTCACCTCTCCCCACTTGCTACTTTGGAAGGTTATTTATGCATCTACTGTACTTCATGGCAAAGATTTGTTTCTGAAATCTTCATGGCAAACAGAGTGTCAGTATGACATAACATTAGGAGTCACTTATCAATAGCTGCTACCTGACCGTTGTTAATTTGGGGCTACTGATACAGGTAATTCTAGTGTTCAATACTTTTTAGCTTTTGCAAGAAGTATCTATAGCCCCTTTGTAAATCTATATACATAATAAGTGTTGTTATATGTAAACATGGATTCACAACTCTACAGAACTATATTATTACATATAAACGTATGTATGTACAGTGCCAGGTATTAGCGTATTGCCTCTCAGTTCTGGTTCTGTGGGTCTGCTTGGTGAACTGCTCTCCTGTGCAGCTGGGATCTTGCAGGGGGCCTGCAGGAAGAGCAGCTACTCCCGTTCAGGTTCTTTACCCCTTTGTAGTTAATAAACCTTGATGAAGCCTTCCATGTTCAGATTAATGTGTGCTTTCTGTTTCCCAACTGGAACCTGATATGTACATGTGCATGTGTGTATGTATATGCATGT
The DNA here is from genome assembly GCF_949752795.1 of Hyperoodon ampullatus. NCBI lineage: Eukaryota > Metazoa > Chordata > Mammalia > Artiodactyla > Ziphiidae > Hyperoodon > Hyperoodon ampullatus. The sequence continues at coordinate 870,956 of NC_136921.1, forward strand.
ACATATACATGTAAAAGTGTATATATATATGTGAATGTATAAGTATAGACATGCATGTGTATATATGCACACGTGTGTATGTGTGTACATGTGCACATGCATGCTTCTTTATATAAATGTGCAGGTATGTATATGTTTGCATGCATGTGTATATAAATATACATTCATTTATTTATTTAAAGTTAATTAATTCAGCTTAGTTTGTCTGCCATGAACTGTTGCTTCTGACTCAAAGATATTCATCTGTAAATATAAAGTTGTCTCTAATGATGTAAATGACTGACTACATCCATGAAATCACTATGTTTTTTATTTATTTATTTATTTAAAATTTTTGGCTGCGTTGGGTCTTCGTTGCTGAGCGCAGGCTTCCTCTAGTTGCGGCGAGCGGGGGCTGCTCTTTGTTGCAGTGTGCGGGCTTCTCATTGCGGTGGCTTCTCGTTGCAGAGCATGGGCTCTAGGCGCGTGGGCTTCAGGAGTTGTGGCGCGTGGGCAGAGTAGTTGTGGCGCAAGGGCTTAGTTGCTCCGTGGCATGTGGGATCTTCCCGGACCAGGGCTCGATCCCGTGTCCCCTGCATTGGCAGGCGGATTCTTAACCATTGTGCCACCAGGGAAGTCCCGAAATCACTGTGTTGATTGGTACAGTTGGTGTCCAAATTATGAATGGGGTCAGAAATTGTACTAATCTTACTTAAACTTAACTGAGGTGCTACTTTTGTTGATCTCTGTCACCAAATGTGCAGTGCAGGCAGACAGCAGTATATTCTAGTAACTTTACCCTTTCACAGAGGAGACTAATGTACTTGGCTTGTTGAAATGCAGCCCATTTCCTGGGGAGTTACTTTAAATTCACATGGTTGAGAATTCCACACATGTTGGGGAACATATGGCTGACACTCAGTGCTGCTCTTTGAGGAGCTGCCAGAGCCTTGAAGTAGGAGTTTGGAGACTTGGCTTCTGTCCCCAGCTCTTCTCCTGAATTTCCATGTGAACTCTGGGCAGAACACTGGCCCTCACTGTGAACCAAAGGTGGTAGAGTCAGGCCTTCTCTAGGGCCACCTCCCATGCAATCAGCCCACACTCATTAAGGTGCCCACCATGTGTCTTTGTAGCTTCTGCTGTGGTCTGTCTGTCTTTCCTCCCAAGATGGTCGTTCTGTATCTGCTGAGGAGGTTTCGTTGGTAGCACACAGACAGAGAACTTAAAACTCACATATTTATCTGGGGGAGGGAGGAATGGGGGTGTCAGTGAAAGAATACAAAGTTTCAGTTTTGCAGGATGAGTAAGTCCTAGAGGTCTGCTGTACAGCATGGTCCCTATAGCTAACAATGTTGCATGGTATACTTTAAAATTTGCCAAGGAGGTAGATCGTATCTTAGGTGTCCTTATCACAAAATAATAATAATAATAAATAATGAAATTAAAGAAAAGAATCCTAGATCTGCGTTGCTGCCTTGTGGGCATGATTGTGCCAGCCACAGTGAGCATGCTGCCTGGAGCTGCTTTTCCTCTGGCTCAGCCGTGTGCAATCTGCAGCCTCCAGAGTCTTTCCTGTCACCAGTTTGTGATGAGTTAGAGAACTCTTTTTTTCTTTGTTGTTGTTCTTTTCTTTTTTTCTTCTTAATCTTTAATTTAAATTCATGTTCTACTTGAATTGCCTTTTAAAAAGCCCCCTGTGGCCTCCTGATTTCAGCTGGTGTCAGCAGTGGGATACCTGCGCTCCAAGAGCATCATTCATCGGGACATCAAGGATGAGAACATCGTGATCGCTGAGGATTTTACAATCAAGCTCATAGACTTCGGCTCAGCAGCCTTCCTGGAGAGGGGCAAGCTGTTCTATACCTTCTGTGGGACAGTGGAGTACTGCGCACCCGAAGTCCTCATGGGAAACCCGTACGTATCGTGGGAGCTGCAGCCTGTTGTCACACCTGCCATCAGACCTGCGGTTGGTGGGGTTTTAGGGAAAAAAATGGTTTCAGTTTGTGCCTCTTTGACGAGGGTGTTAAGTGATAAAGTATGTTTGGGAAATAAGTGGGCAGGCAGGCAGGCAAAGTGAGGTGGGTCAGGGAAGCTGGGGGATGGAGACAGAGGTTCAGTATATTATTTCCTCAACTTTTATGTTTGGAGTTTCATATAATGAAAAGCTAAGAGAGGGCTTCCCTGGTGGTGCAGTGGTTAGGAATACGCCTGCCAATGCAGGGGACACACAGGTTCAAGCCCTGGTCCGGGAAGATCCCACATGCCACGGAACAACTAAGCATGTGCGCCACAACTACTGAACCTGCGCTCTAGAGCCCACGAGCCACAACTACTGAAGCTCACGTGCCTAGAGCCCGTGCTCCGCAACAAGAGAAGCCACCGCAATGAGAAGCCCATGCACCCCAGTGAAGAGTAGCCCCGGCTCAATGCAACTAGAGAAAGCCCGCGTGCAGCAATGAAGACCCAATGCAGCCAAAGATAAATACATTTTTTAAAAAAGGAAAAAAAAGAAAAAAAAGTTAAGAGAAAGATAAAAAGAGTCCCCAAACTTGGGACTCTTCAAATGAATGAAGAGGATTTTTTTTAGTTGGTTTATTTATTTTGATGACAGAACTAGTAATCTAGTCCAATAATGTATTGCTGGGCTGGCCATGTAAGAAATCAAGCAACAGAAAAAGTACTAATGCAGAGGGTCCAGGCTGAAGCTGGGTCCACTCCTGGCCAGAGGTGCTGTCGCTGGCTGGCCCGGCATGCGTCAGCTCGGGGCGCGCCAAGCCTCCTGCTCTGGCTGAGAGGAGAAGCAGGGGTGTGGGCCGCGTTTACATCTCTGTGCCCCAGAAGCCTGTGAGCTGGAGGGGCCCGGCCTGGGCAGGGCCTGGTCTCAGGGAACTCGGGAGAGGAAAGGACACCGACGTAGCTCAGGTGCTCGTGGGCTTGCGTGGAAACGGTGCTCAGTGTTTCCCCTGCGTATGCATGGATTTCTGTCTTGTCCATATGTAAACGAAGTGTGTCTGTACACATGTGAAATGAAATCCAGTCAGATCCGGACCACAGGTATTATCCTGTACCACCTACACGTACTTTGGAGCGTTGTGGTTAGGACATGTCTCTCCAGGAGGGCTTGTGGTTAGAGGGACAGATGCCAGAGCGTCGTGGGGTCCTTCACTGCCTGGTTCTACATCCCGTCCTCAGGGACCCCGCTTCCTCCCTCTTGTTTTCATGTCCTTCTACTCCAGGGGCGGCAGATCCGGCCCCCACCTGTTTTCATAACTACAGTCCTGTCAGCTCACGTAGTGTCTGTGGCTGCTTTTGTGCTGCCCTGGTGGACAGAGGCCACGTGGCCCCAGCCTGAAATATTTACTGTTTGGCGCTTTATAGCAAAAGTTTGCTGACCCCTGTTCTAGTCTATTGGATTTTTCTCTTTAGCCTCCAAAATTCTTAAAATCTCTTTTTCCAAAACATAAATGGCACAAAACAAAAACTGCCAAATCTGATTTTCTGGCTGTAGCATTGTCTCATCCCCTCACTTCCCTGAGGTCTGTCCTCGTGGCCCCTCCCCTCCTGGCCCCTCTTCTCGTCTGGGGCCCAGCCCCCTGCCCCTACTGCCCACTGGTTTCCCATCTCCTGATGTCCCCAGGCTCTCTGTGGCCCCCTGGAAGGCAGAGGGCTCTGTCCTGGGCCCTCTTCTCACCAGTTCCTCTCAGCCACCTTGTCTACATTCCTGTTCTGCTGCAAAGACGCTGCTGCCCAAGTCTCTCAGGGCCAGACTGTGCCCCCCGCCTGAGCTCCAGACCCGAGGGACCAACTGCGGTGGGCAGCACGGGGGCTGGTGCGTGGGGGCTGTCAGCCTGGCTCCCGTGCCCGCCCAGCAGTGGCCTCACCTCTTCTATGTGGAACCAAGGTGATATGTATTTTTCTGGTTTGCTGTGAGGATGAGGGTTAAACCATGTACATGCCTTGCAGAGCGCCAGCATCTCACAAGTGCCCAGGAAATGGTGGCTGGGATGAGGGTGTTTATAACCACAGGCAATAACAAAGAGCACCCCAGGGAGCTGCCTCCCTGAAGCCTGCTCCTCCAGCCGGCCGGCTGCCTGCACTCCCTCTCTCCATGCCCTTCTCACTCACTCTCCTCTGTCCTGCGCCGCTGCCTTACCTCATCCTTAAGGATGCTCACCCATGCCAGTCTCGCCTTGAGCATGCTTCACGTCTTTCTGAAGCTGCCTGTGGCTCCCCAGGGCCCCTAGTGAGCCGAGTTCCTGCGGGCCTGGCGCCTGGCACTCTGCCTGCACTCCCGGGCCTTCTCTCCACCTCCTCCAGGAAGACCCTGGGGAGGCACTCTGCTCTGCCCCCGTGCCATCTCCTGACTGTCTCTCAGCTGCCGAGTGGGGCTTTGCTTTTCCTCTCCCTCCGCGCCACGTGGCCGGCGCCCGGCTGGGGGCGGACGTGCCGGCGCTGAGGACGCAGTCGAGGAGTGTGGCGCGTCTCCCTGGAAGCCGCTCTCGGGTGACTTGTGCGGGTGCCGGGCTCACATGCGGGGCCGGCCCAGCGCCCCAAGTGCTTTCTCTCCTTCCTGCAGTTACAAGGGTCCAGAGCTGGAGATGTGGTCGATGGGCGTCGCACTGTACACGCTGATCTTCGAGGAGAACCCCTTCTGCGAGCTGGAGGAGACCTTGGAGGCCGCGATAAACCCCCCGTACCTGGTGTCGAAAGGTGAGCTCGCGCAGTGGCGGGCGGACAGGCGCCGGCGTTGCACCGGCTTCCTGTCTGCGAGAGCAGCGCACCCGGCTCCGTGCCGATAGCCCAGCTCTCTCTCTTTTCCATTCTTCTCGGACTTTGATCTGAACGTAAGGACGATTTGAATATGACTTTCAAACATCACAACTTTATTTTTAGGAGAGTTTCCCTTTGGACCATAGGGACCTCTTCTGAAGGATGCGCACACACTAGCAGTCTCTGAGCGTGGCCGTGGCAGTGACTGTAAGGTCACCTGTGGGGGAGGGCAAAGGATGGACTTGGCCCCCCGGCCGCTCGTGTGGAACCTGGGGGTTTCTGTCCCACCTCGAGCTCCCGTGAGCTGGCTCCCCCAGGGCCATGAGTGGCGGTTTGCATCTGCAGTGAGGACCGCCGGGCGGTAGGCCTGGAATGGGACCCTCACAGCCCATACCTGGAGGTGCTCCTGGGAGCTGGACCACGGGGTTCTGAGGTCTCTCAGACATTAGTGACATAGTGACATTCTGTGATGCCAGAGTAATCATTCATCATTACAGGCAGTGAGGAGATAAGTGTCCTCATGAATCAAGTCTTTGCCTTGGGTTCTTTGCTTAGGTTAGAAGCCTGTGTCTCAGCCCGCTCGGGCTTCCACGACAGGACACCGCAGACTGGGGGCTTAAAGCACAGACATTTATTTCTCAGTCTGGAGGCTGAGAGCCCGAGATCAAAGTGCTGGCAGATGCGGTTCCTGGTGGGAGCCCTGTTCCTGGCTTGCAGACAGCTGCCTTTTCCTGTGTCCCCACGTGGCAGAGAGAGGGAGAGAGCCGGCCCTCTCGTGTCTCTCCTGATAAGAGCACCGATGCTGTCGCGGGGGGCCCCTCCTCATGACCTCGTCTAGCCCTCGTCACCTCCCAAAGGCCCCGCCTCCTAGTACCATCACACTGTGAATCTGGGTAGGGGGCACACAGTTCAGTCCAGAGCAGCCTAGAAGAAGATTTGTAGAGCTTTGCTAACGTTCTGGATTCTGTGGTACCACGGCTCTTGCAGCTCTGCCCACGGAGGCTGCTCCGCAGGCTCTCTCACTAGGCTCTCGGGATACTCACTTGGGACAGTGAGGCTTGGAGTGGCCCTGGCTGAGGTGACACTAAAAGGAAATGGGACCCAGATCCGGACTGAAGGCTCGGGGCTCTTCTCAGAGCTCGTGCTGCCTTCCTGTGGGGACTGAGCTGGGGCTCCGCTGCCGGCCACCTCCCACCTCCGTCCTGTCATGTGATCCCTATGTCCACAGCTCTGCACCCCCAGAGTCCCTTAGAGCAGGCCCAGGTTGGGACCTGCCACACTTGGTGTGGTGAGCAAGGTGGGATCTCGAGCTCCAAGCTTTCCTTTCAGAGGCAACGAACATCTCCCACAGCCCCTCCTGAAGCATAGCTGGGACCTCACGTTCCAGAACCCCCGGAGTGTTAGTTAGAAGTGGGGATCCAGAGCCACCTCCTGTCCCATCAGACCCAGGACCTGCAGTTGTGAAATGCGCTCCACCTGCCCCCAGCCTGGGCCCTCCATCAGTCTTCTGGCCACACGCCTTTCTGTCCCCAGATCTCATGAACCTCATGTCTGGGCTGCTACAGCCTGTCCCTGAGCAGCGCACCACCTTGGAGAAGCTGGTGACAGACCCCTGGGTGACGCAGCCTGTGAACCTGGCTGACTACACTTGGGAAGGGGTGTGTCGACTAAACAAGCCAGGTGAGAGGCGAGGCCCGTGCCCCTCGGGGCTGAGGCGGTTCCCAGGCTGCTTCCCGGGCCTTGGGGGAGGGCAAGGTTCCTTCCTCTGTGCTGCCCTGGACATGAACGTCAGGGCCCAGAGCTGGCTTGTCGCCTGTGAGACAGACTCCAGAGGTCCCTGAACACCACCAGGGGCTTTGGGAGGTGGGTGCATGCCCACGGGAACCCCTGACAAGGAGGAACCCACAGACAGGATTGAGGGCTGCGGCAGAGAGTTTGTGAAGTGCAGCTGGCGGTGGTCTGAGCAGGCCGAAAGGGAGGATAAGGCCCAGACGAGGAGTGCGATGGTCTGGGGGACCCCGGGGGCCCACAGCTGGGAGCGGCAGCCCCGTGTGTCTGGTCCCCGCTGCTCAGAGTGGGCAGACATTGTCTGTGGCTCTGGACGTAGAATCCCCGCGGCACCACAGCAGGGTCCAGGGAGTCTAGAACATTGCCAGTTGGGTTCTGAAGGGTTCCCCTGATGTCTTTTGCTCCTAAGAATTTCTCCAAAGAGAAGCAAAGTATTTTAGAATCTTGCTGTTGGCAGTTGACACAGTATCTTTTTCTTTCTTTAGAGAGCGGAGTTCTGTCCACGGGCAGTCTGGAGCTGGAGGGCAGGAGCCCAAGTGCAGTGGCTTGGGCCCCGGAGCTGTGCAGGGCTTCATGTGCACGGGCAGGCCCCTAACCGCCGGAAACCCAGCTCTCTGCCGTTCTCCTTCACTCAGGAAGTCATGGTATATTCAGGCCCCTTCCATTCAGAGGAAGTAAGTTCTCAAGAATTAGGCCCAGTACACCGTCTAAAACCTCATATGCAAGCTTGATAAATGTTAGAACAAAAGCCAGGGATACTATATTGTTTTAGGGTTATAAAATAGACTTGGAATTCATTCTTTTTCATGGACTTGAAAAAACATTCTAGTGTTCAATTGAGTTTTGTACTATTTTTTACTATTAAAAGGCTTCTAATTTGTGAAATTCCAAAGGGCCTACAAAAGGTTTTTAACCCTCTTTCTACTTTTGTATATGTGCCTGTGTTTCTGCTTCCGGACTTGGTATATGCTCCTCTGATATGTGGAATGTGTAGAACCTGTTCACCAAATGACCAGACTATTTCATTAATTTATTTCCTTGAACGTTTTCCAAATTAAAGCAACTTTGTTAGTAAACAATTACCCTGACTTGGACCATGTGGATTCTTCTACAGTGCTGGTATGGGGAGTACTTCATTACTTTATTTTTCCATTTGTGCATCTCCACTTGCCACAGCTGGAGAGAGGTTCAGCCTTGGTCAGTTTGGGGGTCCCTCCTATGGGTGAGCCCAGGGCTCTGCAGCTTGCTTGGTCTAAGGAGACTAGAGGGTGTGGTGTTTCAGGCATTGCCCTTCTCCTTGTGCACAAGCTCACCAGGGCCGGCCCACCATCTGTCTGTGCTCTGCTGTCCACCCACGACACCCTCCCAGCACTCCCCAGCCAGTCCAGGCTCTCTCCGTGACTATGTGGGGGGCGTCCAGCCCCAACTGTCTCTCTCCCACCCCCGTTCAGGCCCCAGTGCAGTGCTCACACACTCAGAAGGCCCTTCCCGTCTAGGCTCCAGTCCATCCGCCTCTGAAACAGAGTCAGCTAGCTCAGGCACAGGAAATCCAGCCTCTATTTTGCATCTGTGTTAGAGGGGAGGGAGTGGTTGGCGTCAGAGAGAAACCTTTCATTTTTCCCCTGCTCAAATAGCAGGAAGAAACCAAAACCAAAACCAAAACCCGCCCCCCCACCCCCCCGCTACCCCAACCCATGCCTTTTTCCCACGTTATCACTTTCCGCAGGTGCCAAGGCTCCTGCCTGGAGCTCTCGGGAAGATGCTCAGGGGCCAGCCTGCCTCTAGTATGATCCTGTGTTCGGTTTCTAGTGTTCATTTAGGAAGCATGCAACTGTCGTGATATTTTCGGATGCTCCGATGACAGTTAATTTGAGTCTCAACTACTGGGATGCAGGATATTGCCTTCCCCTTCCTTTAGGAAGTGCTGCCCGAGTTTCCGTGACATCTCAAGAGACTGACGAGGGCCCTTCCTCCATCCGTCAGGGACAGTAAAGGCAGGGCTTTTAGAAGTGAATTTTTAAAGTGTGTAGTACGTTAATGACATTTACTTTTCAGAATCAAATGAGTCTCGTGATGTTCAAAGAACTCTTCAAGAGTGGGGAAAAAAAAAACAAATGTTTTCCTATGTAGTTTTTATGATGCTTATAACACAAAAGAAGTTACAGAATGTTTTTTCAGACAGGTGTGCAATGGGCCGAGAATGCAAAGTTCTAGGTCTCCAAGAACTGTTAACTTCTCTATAAGAAAAAATAATTAAAACTCATCTGATCTGATGGCAGCAGAAAGTCTGAACACTCTGAGAGTGCTCTCTGCAGAGAGTCCAGATAGAAAAGTTTACACCCTCCCTCTTCTTTGGCATAATCCTTCTGTAGAAAGATTTTTAGCATCCAGTCTGGTGCCTGGCCCAGAGCTCTATAAATTGTATCCATGCAAGAATCAAGTCCTTTTTCTCAGTTCAGAAACAGGTAGATAAAGCAAGAAGAAATGCTTATACACTAAGGCTTGGGCTTACAATTGGTGGAATTTAGGCAGCTGAGAAAGCACACCTTGTTTTTCTTTTCCACCACTATCCCCTTTTGAAAGATGGTTAGTCTCTATACTTGAACTGTTACAGGTCTATGTCCGAAATTTAAGAATGAAGGCAAGTTAGGCTGAAACATCACTGGATTTCATCCCAAGAGGAAACCAGACCTCTAAGCTGGGAGGACCCCTGCCCCCCCCTTTTCTTTTTAAACTGTAAAGACTTCTGGAGTTCCATTGGATACTTTAAACCTCTAGAATATGTGTGTGTGTGTATGCGTGTGTGGGGGGGTGTTTATCAAGAATTATAATTGGAGCTCACAAGAAGTAAGGGTGCTTGTCAAATAAGGATTGGTTGGGGTCTGAAATGGTTGCACGGTTATAAGGGGAGACCTTGAGACCAGAAGGTTGCAGCTGGCAGGTGCTGTACTGAATAGGCTGGGGGTGTCCTTGGGTCTGGAACAGTTCAAACTCACGTTCTCAGCGGTGCAGAGAGTGGCTTGAGACCAGGTCCTCCATGGCCGCCAGACTCCATTTTGCATGCCTGAACCGCTCCACTACCATTTCAACTTGTCACTAATATTCATATTGAATGCAGATTCCACACCAAATAACTTTATCTGGGACCGGCTCCCTTGTACTCAGACCGCCCGGTCTCTACCTCAACGTGAACCTGCTTTGGGAAGGACCCTGCTTTCTCCGGGGAGGTTACTGCTGGACCGCGGGGCGGTGGCCGGTTTGAGCGAGGTTACAGTTTCCTCTCACCTCCACTCTTAAGAGGAATTTTAAGGTAATAAGCGAACGTATGGGGAAAGAGCTGTTCATTGTTGCGCTAGCCAAGTGCTCTAGAAAGCGGAAACCCGGGCAGCGTAGGCACCAAGGAGAGAAGCCGCGGTCTCCGCGCCCACGGTGCCGGCGGGCGGCAAGCGGCGGGCGGCAAGCGGCGAGCGGCGCCAGGCCCCAGAAACCGGCCCAGCGCTGGACACCTGCGGACAAGGGCTGGGCGGAACTGCTTCCCGCGCCTTCGCGCTGGCGAGGGGGAGGGCGGAAGCGACGGACCCGGAGGGCGGAAGCAACGGACCCGGAGGGCGGAAGCGACGGACCCGGGAGACGGCTGCTTCCGGCGTCAGCGGCCCTGCCGCTGCCTTCGCGCTATGGCTGCGTTGGGTTGGCAGGTGAGTGGGAACCGCGAGCAGGGGCTCCTGGCGGGTCTTAGAGGCCGGCGCACGCCGACCTGGTGCCGCACCCTGATCTGCAGTGCTCTCTGCTCCGTCAGTGCGGCTTTATCCCACTTTCCCCCCGCCGGCGCTGGGCCGACCCCGCGAGTGGACTCCAGACAGGGCGAGAGCGGGAGGCGGGAGCAGCGAGCGGGTGGACTGGACTGGCTGGCGGGGGCGCGGCGGCCGAGGGCGCTGGGGAGGCTTTGGGACGGGCCGTGAAGGGCGGTTGAGTGCCTGGGGATGTGGGCCTCGTCCGTTTCGCGCCAACCTGAACCCTGGAGACTTCTGAAGTCAACGGGAATTCTCTGTAGTTTGCCTGCAGGCTACCAGGATTTCTTTTGTGGAATGAATTTAAGTACGTGAATCTGGAGGCTCGTGTGAGGTCCAGATTTTTCAGGTGTGGGTACCAACTTGGACCCCCAGAGTTGGCATGGAAATTACTTTAAGTTAAAGACATTTGAGATTCAGCAGCTACAGAAAGAAGTCTTCTTGGAGCGGCCCTTATCGCGCTAAAAGCAGAATCTTCTGGGAGCGAGGGCGCCACAGATCCTTTCTCCTGGGGAGCTTTACGGCCATGAAGGAAAAAAAGAGAGGGAAGACCACGTGTATCTACATAAACATTATCACAGACTTCCTGGGCTCCCATTTGTTCGCTTAGGAGCCCACCGCCCATTTGCTCAAGTTAGCCCCTAACTGTAGCCATTTAGGGAACCAGCGCTTGTGAGCCACCATATGTATATAAATAAACTGTTTTTTTTTCTGCCTGTTAATCTTTCAGTTAAATTTGCAGGCACCCCCCAGGCACTGAAAAGGTGGAGGAAACCCGTCCCCCCATACTTTACCTGGTGGCCTTGAAATAGTTCTCCCCTGTGCCTCCTCGTCCCTGTCTCCTCAGTTATAGCAGCAACAGCTCATCTCTGTGCTCCTGCAGTTCTCTGTTCTCTGTACATGAACGTCCTTCTCTGTAGGCTTTTAAAGTTCAGGTATGACTTTGTGGGTTGCTTATAAAAAGTTATATTTGTGTAGGACCAAGGCACTAAATACCCTGCCTCAAAAATCCCGAGGTGTCCATTACGTGGGAGTGGTGAGGAATTAATTCCCTTTGGGGGCTGTGTCTTACAGGTCTTGGATTGGCACCGCCTGATCCCCCTCACCTGGTCCCTTATTGCTAGGCAGACTACTCAGCTTGGAGAACAGAAGAGGACGACTGCTTTTTTGCTGCGTAAACTGACAACGGTCTCCAGCGGGGGGGGGCTCGGGGATTCACCCTTTGTTGAACCCCAGAAGTGCGCGCAAGAACCAGAGCACAGGACGGGGCTGATTCAGTGCCTCCTTGAGAAGCAGAGGACGGCTGTGGAGCGAGAGATCGTCAGTTCCCTCCTGGACATGGGCTTCAGTGATGTCCATGTTAATGAACTGCTCAGTATACAGCCAGGTGCCCACCCTCAGCAGTTGCTGGACATCATTTCAGAATTAATACTCCTGGGTCTGAATCCAGAGCCTGTGTGTGTGGCCTTAAAGAAAAGTCCTCAGTTACTGAAACTGCCTATCATGCAAATGAAGAAGCGCTCCAGTTACCTGCGAAAGCTGGGGCTTGGAGAAGGTATGAGAAGGTGTAGATTGTATAGAGAGAGCTGAGGAGTCAGAGATGGGGAGCGAATAGCCTGGTGAGGTGGGTTCGGGGAGGTTTCTGGGGGAAAGGCCCTTGAGAGGAACGTGTGATTCGGCTTGGAGGTGATGAAGCAGAATGAGCTCCGCAGAGGGCATTGCAGGAGGGAGGGGGGACTGAGTGACCGACCCAGGCTCGTGTCTGGCGTGTTCACTGTAGGGGCTCTGGCATCTAGAATGGCGCTGGGCACATGGTGTTGGTTTATGTTCAGGTATGTGCCCTTTGATGCTCAAGCTGACTTGGGGTGGGCTTAGTGCTTTGTGTCTGTGTGATGGGAAGCCAGAGAGACTGACAAAGTTCCCTGTAGAGGCTTGGATTCCAGTCAGGTGTCTCGATTTACTGTGGAATGTGAGATCTGCCCAGATTCCTGGGACACTGGTGGAGTGAAGGCAAAAAGAGCCACCATCCCCACCCCCACAGGATTCGCACCCCGGGAGCCCTAGAAGTTCACTGGATTTCTTTACGGGCCTTCTGGAGTGGGGCGGGGCGGCGGGGCGTGAGCAACTCCTAGGACCCCTGCTCGCTTTGACCAGAGGAATGCCACTCTTTTGTTTATTCTTGACTCTTGCTGGTAAAATATTGTCGGGGGTGGGGGAAGGGGAGAAAAGGTTTGGGAATTCAGATTTCAGAGGATCTTCATGGCCTCCTTCTCTAGAAGATGAGCAGAAGATAGTGGTGTGTGTTTCTCTTAACAGATTACCTATCGCAGTATAATCTAAAAAGCTAAACTTAGCATCTTACATGCAGCGGTTATATCAATACATTAATAAGCTCAGCGTGGCCTTAAGCTGCAAAGATGAAGACTAAATTCCTGAAATTCATTCCTGACACGTTTTATCAAGACACTGACTGACTCACCTGTTAGGAAGATTTTAATTAACAGTTTAAATAACTGGTTCTAAGTTTCTAGGTACTAAATTTTACTCAGTTACCTGTAGGAAGACCATATGCCCTAATTTGCCTGGGAGAGTCTCAGTTTATACCAGTTACCTTAATGCAGTTACTAATAGGGACTCTGTCACTCGGAAGCACCTCAGTGTGGATAAAATATATGGTCACCACCAACCAGGAGGTCATCAGTCTCTGTGGTCGTGCATCATGATTCTTGTTATTACTACATTAATTATTATTGTGGAACACCTTTTCATTGAGTTCAGGCTCCTAGATCTTAAGAATGTTGGTTGCGAATATTTCAAGGACTATTTTATTATAGAAGGAAACGTGAACCCAAAGCCCTGACATGGGGGAAGCTACTATCCCATCTTACTGTCTGAGCTTTCCAGTAAATCCCTGTGAAAGTCTTTTCTAGGTGAGAAGGGCAAGAGGAGACCTAGAATATGAAGTAGGTGCCTTTCAGCTGTGAGGCCAGAAAGAGGCCTCTTGATACCAGGAGGGAAGGTTGGTGAGTCTGAGAAGTGAGAGGGAGTCAGTGGGGAGGTGTGTCATTCTGGCCCATCCCGTTTCCACGACGCTTCTGGGAAGACGTATCTGAAGCTGGCGCTCCTTCTGTGGAGGAGAGGATCCTTGTTTGTTTTTTACATGCTGGCTTGAGTTGGGTGTGGTTGGCCCCTTGGGCTTCTGGAATATCCTAAACTTATGTACTTGCCCGTTTTTACATTCTTCAGGGAAATTAAAGAGGGTGCTTTACCGTTGCCCTGAAATTTTCACCATGCGTCAGCAGGACATTGAGATCACTGTCGAGGTTCTCAAGGAGAAGTGCCTTTTCACGGTAAAGCAAGTCACCGAGATTTTGCACAGATGCCCCTGTGTTCTTCGGGAGGACCCTGGTGAACTGGAATACAAATTCCAGGTGAGAATGACTGATGGCGTGATTAGTAACAGCAAATTTTCGAGTGTAGTCAGGGTTAGCTGACTCGCCGGGGCGAGTGGATGAGGTGAAAGGCTTAGACCCTCTTTGCTTGCACCAGCCAAAGAGAGTTCGGTTTTGGTTCTTTCACTTCTTTACTACAGGTAAAAAAACCTCTTTTGCAACTTTTCTGCCATTAATAACGGATGACCCAGGCCTATTCTTAGAATCCTAATGAGGCCTCTGCTTAGAATACTTAATTTAAAAATAGCTAGAACCTTCCTATCTTTAGAACCTATTTTGCATGTTGATCTTAGAAACGTAATTGTGAAGGGTGTCCTAATTTTTTGGTAACAATTATGATGGCTTAGGTCAAATCCTAGATGTTTTCTGAATTTTTTGCCTATTTTTTCCATACTCATAGTTTTCCTTACCCCATGAAGAAGAACAGAACTTAATTTCTCCCTCCTGCCCTTTATTTTCTGCTGCATTTTTCTCGATACGAATTTGAAAATGCTTTAAGAGCCATCACGCAGGTGTCGGGATCATAGTGTCTTGCCCTTGCTAGCGAGGCAGGTCTCCGAGCGCCTTTGGACAGTCAGTTCGCTGTGCCTTAGGAGCTTACGAAGCTCTGTGCAGCTGCACTTCCTAACCACGCTGTGTCTCCAGTATGCCTATTTCAGGATGGGGATTAAACATGTGGACGTGGTGAAGACCGACTTTCTGCAGTACTCCATGACCAAGACCAAGGAGAGGCATGTGTTCCTGGAGCGCCTGGGCCGGTACCAGACCCCCGACAAGAAGGGGCAGACGCTGGTCCCCAACCCTTTACTCAAGGACATCCTCAGGGTTTCAGAAGCTGAGTTTCTGGCCAAGACAGCCTGTTCTTCTGCTGAGGAGTTTGGGGTGTTTAAGGAACTCTTGGCCCGGGAGGAGGAGGAGCCTGAGGGCCGAATGGCTGACGCCGGAAGCCTGGAGGAGGAGGGAGAGCCATGACGGACGGACTGGAGTGAAGAGCCGAGACGGATCGGAGGGTATTGTAGTTTCCCAGAGCTTTGGGGAACTTCACTTGGATCATCTCAGGTTATTTTTCATTCTCAAACTGGTCTTTTGATGAAAAATTAATTGGACATCACCTGAGAAGTAGACTAAGAAGCAGATGCATTGGTTTGATCTGCCGTCAGGTTCTGGGGGGAGGACCCTGTTCCATCCTGAATAAAAGGCTGACTTTGAGCCTCTAAAATTGGGGGGGCTCGACACATCGACATTTGGTCTTACTTTTTCTCTCCCATCTGTGTTGGTGACAGTCCCGTGACAGTGGGGGATGTTTCTTCTGGTTCAGGAGTCATTTTACATCCTTCTTGTGACAAAGACAGAGTTCTGAGAAGACAGCGAGCTTTTAGTATATCACAGCACTTTATTTTATGAAAACAAGGAGCAGGTTTTCCACAAAAATACTCAGGTTTTTAGTTCAAAAATAGCTTATGGTTTTGTAATTGCAGTCATTGTACAGCAGAGTAAAAGGAAGTTGATTAGTGATGTATGGTTTTGTTCTGCACAGCTTCTTAACGCCAGCAACGCGTGGGGGCACTTTTTGCATCTTTGTGAAGAGCAGGCCCTGACTGACCGCTGGCGGAGTTTGCTTTCACGCCAGCTCAGGCCCAGGGGGTTGCATCCAGGCCTGACGTCTCTGGCGTCCATGGAGTTCTGACCTGGAGCCAGGGCCACAGGTCTGGGCTTGGTTTCATTTCAGGGAGCTCTCTGTGACACCAGAGGTGGTGGAAGGCCCCTTGGGGAGGCCAGTGGGTCTGAGGAGTGACTTGAAGAGTTGGGGTTGGGGAATGGACTTGGATGTAAGCCAGGGGTCATCTCTGAGGTAGAGGTACAGCCCTGATGGCGTGAGCTCTGCGAGGGGTGGGAAGATGGGTGATTCCTAGAAGGTTCTGGAGATTCCCGGGGGGAGCTGGCACAGGATTGATGCCGCAGAAGACATTTTTGGTGTGATGTGCCCAAAACTCAGGTCTTTACAGCATTTTAACAGCTACACATGAGACTCCTGGTGCTTGGCCTTGCTTTTCTCGCAGAGACCATGTAAATCCTGTCAGGTAGTGGTTCTCATCTGGGGGTGATCTTGACACCAGGGAACACCTAGCAACATCTGGGGACATTTCCCATCTGGTTGTTAGGACCAGGAGTGTGTGCAGTTGGGGTCTAGTGGGTCGAGGCCAGGGCTGCTGCTAAACATCCTACAGTCACAGGACAGGCCCACGACAGGGTGAGCCGGCCCAAAGATCAGTGGTGCCAAGGCTCAGACACTGCTCTAAGGCCTCATTTAGCAAAATGCGACTGTGTTGATTCGTGAGGACTTAGGATTTTAAATGGGCTTACATTTGTTTCTCTTTTATTTAAAAGTAAAGTAAATAGCTGATTTTTTAAGAGAGTTCCTTTCTCCTCTGTATTGGGATTCTGTTGGTAGATTTGAGCTGCGTTTTATTGTGGGTAGATTGAGCTGCATTTACTGAGGTGTAGATGCTTTTGCTTTCTCCAGGCTCATATTCGAGCCTGACTGCAAAGAGAAAGACATTTTTTTTGCAAAAGAACAGTAGCTCAGTGAGTCCTTCCACACGGGAGTCCAACATCGGTGGCAGTCGTTGGCCAGTGGCAGGAGTTCCAGTCCAGGGAAGGTGCTGGAGGTTGGCTGACAGCGGGTGGAGCCCTTGCCTGTTGGTGTGGCTGGTGGGTGAGCAGCAGGGTGCCACGTAGCTTTCCTCATTTGCACCCGTGTCAGTCCTTGTGCAAGGGGAAAGGGAAGTTTTGTCTTTACTGTCTTAGCCATGGGCAGAATTATTTGAACGTAAAGAGATTTCATTTTTCATTTACTCTTGTGTTTTGTGGCCTCTGGGTGGCCGGCACCATCCCTGGAACCTAGGGTGTTGCTCTTGTGCTCCCCAGTTGGGACTAACAGAATCTTAAATCTAAGCTCAATTACGTGGTTAGTTGATCCAAGTTTTGATTAGCACAAGGCTAACTCGGCAACTCAGGATTGCTCCTTTCATTTCGACACAGAAATGTGTATGCCCCTGGCAATTTTTTGATTCCTTTTTTGGGGTGGACCTTGAGTGTCTCCAAGGAAGACGTTAGAGTTTTAAGAAGGAGCCGTGTGGAAAAAAGCAGTGGCTCATTTGTAATGTTTCAAGGATGAATTATAATTCCTTTAGCATCAGGAAGTCTTTTACCAGATGTTTAACTTATAAAACACCAAAATGGGTTAATCATAAGAAAACACAGCACCAAGCTCAGGATTCAGTAGACTGTTTCTTGTAGAAACAAGGGCTTCTAAGCTAAAGACTGGACCACGTTACATTTGCCTCGTGGCTGAGGGGCTTGAGGTTATTAACATGGCAGTAGAGGGTTTCGTCTTCTTTCCAGTGATATCACTTGATCTTGCTGTTTGCTCGTGACGCCGTAGCTTACACAGATGCACAGTGACAGGTCCCAGTGCCACAGCACAGGTCAGCAGTACATGTTTATGTATGTGGTTTTCTCTCGATTCTCCCAGTGTCAGAGCCCCTGGACTGCACTCAGCCATCTTCTCCAGGTGGGCCTTGGAGACTGGGGACCTTCTGGAGTACAGTAGAGACTTCTCGAAATGACTATTCCTCCTTGCTGAAAATGACAGAATGCATAATACACAGACATATGCACACAAAACTTTAATAAAAATAAAAAGCCTAAAATATAACTCTGTAAAAAAATTTTTTTTATGAAAGATGAAAGGAAGAGCCCCTTTCTGTGGCTGTGATGCTGACTCGGGGCAGAATCAGTGGAAGATGCACGGGCGCTTGAGTTCCAGTTTGGGTCAGCTGCTAAAACGATCAGCACACTAGAGGTGGGGTAAGCTTGTTTGGTTTTCAGCTCATTCGCAGGGAGAAGCGAGTGCTGCTCGGAAGCGTGCTAGAGAGCAGGGGTGGCAGGATGGCGTGGCGCTGTGTGTGTGAAGGAGGAGTGCGTGGAACACGGTGCTTACTACCTGATAGCCCCACACAGCGTTACTTGAGTCCTGGACTAAGAGAAACCTTAACCAGCATCACATTCAGGCTTGTGGGAGGAGCCCTTGCTGTACTTGGTAGAAGTGCTGCCTTGGCTTTCCAAGTGGGGTTTGAAACCCTTGAGGTTTCCATGAAACCCTTGAGGTCTTTGGTGCCTTGGTGGGACTTGTCATCCAGGGGATAGGCCAAAGCCTATGACCTCAAAGACCAGGGGTTAACCCAGTGTGGTGTGTGGGCCAACTCGACCCTGCCTGTTTTTGTAAAAAAAGTTTTATTGGAACCCAGCCACGCCTGGTCAGTCACATGTCTGTTGGCTGCATTTGTGCTACAACTGCAGAGCTGAGTCATTGCCACAGAGACCGTAGGGTCCTCAAAGCCAAGAATACTGTCTGACCTTTACAGAAAAGGTTGTAGGTAAAAGTGTCTAAACTCCACCTTAGTGTTAGCATTTTCTCTCTCAAAGTCAGCTGGTCCGTATGATGGAGCACTAGCCTGCAAATGGTCAGCATAAATAATCTGCTGGCAGAGGAGAGCTGGGCGAAGCGCTTCCAGTGTGGCCTCATCTCTGCCCCTTCCTCCCAGCCCCACCGTCTCTGCTTTAGATGCTGTTGAGAGCAGTTCCTCAATTTTGTTGCTAGCTCTCAAAGGGAGAATTCTTTCTCTGACTTCGGAATCTGAGAACTGGTTTCTGAAGGTTGCAAAAGCATTCCTGGTGGACAGCCTTGCCATCCAGGGCTAACGTGTGTGCCGTGGGTGCGCATTCACTGTGGCACAGACTGCCCCCTAGAAGACCGCAGCTTGGGCTATGTCAGATGTGGGTTCTGTCCCGGAGGTCTCCCTGGTTGTGGCTGGGCAAGGAGGTGGCTGGTGCTTGCCTGGCCTGGCTGTCTTCCAGAGGCCAGAGGAGAGAAGCCGCTCAGGGCACCGACTCCAGCCAGGACCTTGTTTTCAATCCAATTTTAGACCTCGTCTTCCTGGGCTTTAGAAATTCGTGAGGTTGATGGAGCATAACAAGAACATCCTGATCCTTAGAAGAGAAAACAGACCGGGTCGTGAGGAGGATGATGGTGGTACCCATTCCTCTTTACAGTGGCGGCTCCCAGGTTGCTGCCCCCGGAGTACCTGAAGAGCTTGCCACATCAGAACTGTGAAGTTTGTACCCTGTGACATGGCAGTGGGTGCTGGGGGGCAGGCTCGTGGAGGACTGACTATACCCCCCAGTGGTGGGGACATGTGGGCAGTATTGCAGCTTAAATTTGAAATCTGCAGGCTGCAACCCCCTTCATTTGGTGACGCCTTGGATCTTTTCTCTGAAGGCATGGGCTGTCCCTGGTCTCTCTCGACTGAAATGAATTCTTGCACTTTGTTCGTGTGTGTGTGTGTGTGTGTGTGTGTGTGTGAGAGAGAGAGAATGTTTCCTGCTTGTGTTTTCTCCATTGTCTGAAGAATGGGTATCCTAAAAGCCAGTATTTGATAATTTAACAGTTGAGGGTTTCTGATGTGTTTTTATAGAAATGGATTCATTGAATGAGTTTAAAAATATATATATTGGGCTTCCCTGGTGGTGCAGTGGTTGAGAGTCTACCTGCCGATGCAGGGGACACGGGATCGTGCCCCATTCCGGGAAGATCCCACGTGCCACAGAGCGGCCAGGCCCGTGAGCCATGGCCGCTGAGCCTGCGCGTCCAGAGCCTGTGCTCTGCAACAGGAGAGGCCACAGCAGTGAGAGGCCCGCGTACCGCAAAAAAAAAAAAAAAAAAAAAAAAAAAAAAAATATATATATATATATATATATACATATATATATACACATAAAATCTTTCAGATGACTTATTGCAATATAAATGTTTCACACCCCACTTGTATCTGTGGGTGGTGAAATGCTTGCAAGCCTTGGAGTGCATGTTTTGGGTACGTGGGGGTGGGGGGGAGTGATGCCTTTGAGTAGGTGGGACCTGAACGCAGAGACTTTTAATGGGAACTGAACACCTGCCTGAGGTCACACATTCTCGCTCACGTGCTGCTGCCCAACCTTTGGGTCCCAGCCTCTGCTTTCCCTGCTTGGTTGGTGAACATTCTGCTTTAGTGTCAGCCTATACCTGCGAAGCTCTTTTGCTTCTGGTGGTTTATAAAGGTCTCTGAGTAACATTTCTTCTTCATCTCCTCAGCCATATAAAAAAATGTAGCCTGTTTGTGAAGCTGCTTGGTACCCAGGAGTCTCACTCCTCTCCTACACCACCAGGAAGATGGGCTTCTAGGCTCCTTTATGGAGCTCGAGTGGTGAGCTGTCCTGGGTCAGCCAGAATACCTCTTTCATTCCCAGTGCGTCATGTTGATAAGAAATTGTGTCGGGCTGTGGATGGGTCTCTGTGGCTTAGCCTAGTATCTTCCAAATTATCATGAAGGTTTCCACAGAGTGTGCGTGTGAGGGGGTGGGAGTCACATGGGGCTGACTTGCCACAAGAGGTTGGGAAATGCTGGATTAAACAAGAATAGCGTTAGAAAGTTTCTTTGCTTTCAGGGTTTCTGAATGCTTAGGATGCCTGTGTTCATTGGCACTCTCCCAGTGAGAGAGTCTCAGGACTTACCCAAAGTCATGTGATCAAGGCCGCACACCCTTTCTCAATGGACTGCCATTTACAGGGTCTGGAAAGCACTCCTAGAATTCCTCTGCCTTCTGGCGTCCCAGGCCCCTCCCACTGTCCCCCCTCGCCTGCCCTCCCAGCAGCCCCTGTCAGTCCCACCTCCCTCTGGGTGCAGGTGGTCTTCGGCCTCTCTAAGAGCTCACCCGCCCCCTCCATTGCCATTGCTGATGACTGGGGAAGGGGTTTCTCTGCCCATTGAGATAGAGTGGGATTCGATGTATCAGACCAAGTTTATGTCTATTGGGGAGCCCTTCCTTAAGTATTACTTTTCTCACCCATTTTAACCCCCTTAGGAAGTTCTGAAGCCTTCTGGTCTGAGTTTATGACACAGAGCACACACTGAGCTTTCTTCTCAGAGCTCCACAAGGAGACAGCAGCCCTCCCGAGGGCCGAGTGCTGGGGGGATGTCCCTCAGGCTTCCCAGCAGCTCTGCTGGCTGTGGGAACGTACCTTAAGATTTCTTCAGTGTAGGACTGTTACTTTGTTTCCTGAAATAATTAGAGAAATGTGGTTTATTAAAAAGAAAACTGTGTCCCTGTAACTCTGCAGCTTCCTCGGCCCAGGCTGCCTGCTGTGATCCTGTCTTGTCTGTAGGTCACATGTGTTCCAGTTTGGGGAGCGTGGTAGTGAGACGCTGACACACAGATGAGCGTTTGAGTCTGTGTGTGCCCACCTGGCTTGGGGTGGGAGTCATGGAGTGATGAGGAAGGCTGCCTGGCTGGGTGTGAGTTATGGAGAGTGAAAGGGGGTGCGGAGGATGGGTGATGGGAGACAGGTGATGCGCTCGGGTAAGGCAGCAGGGTGGGTTTTTCCTTGACTCAAAAACGCAAGACCCAGTGCATGTGGTGACTGGTCTATGGAGAATGTGACTGAGGTTTGGACTCTGCTGTCTGTACTCTGGCAGTGCATTATATAATAATTCTGTGACTACCTTGAACCCTTTGGGGAAAGAACCTGGGAGAGAGTGAATAAAAAGTAAATAGAGATTTACTGTATTTATATAATTGGACCTGTCAGTAACACTTCCCAATACTAGTGCCAGATGCTGTGTGAACGTGCATAACCAGAGTGACCCCCCTGCCCAGCACCACCACTCAACCTCCCTCCAGCACCTGCCCTGTGACCTTCCTAGCACCCACCATGTAAGCTCCCCAGCAGCCACTCTGTGACCCCTACCAGCATCCACCATGTCCAGCTATACCCATCTGTGTGTGCTCACATGTACACATTGGGCACACAGTTCCTTAGCATAGCCAGACTGCACGTCTTGGCAACCTGGCTCAGCCATGGCCCTGTGGCATCCCACAGCCCCAGTCACCAGGGCCACCCTGGCCCTGTTACCCTGTGGCCACCTGCAGGGCACAGCACGGGCCTCCTCCCTGGGACGCACCTGTCTGGGGTCCTGGTGCGCGTGCTCTCACAGCTCTCTTTGAAACAGGTGTCTGGATGCACTTTGTAGACTCTTTTATACCTGCATCACAAGAAAGCTCTGTGAAGCTGGAAACTGAGCAGAATGTTGCCCAGCCCCTTTACCTAGGCTACACGAACCTACAGGTAACTGTACAGGTGTCTGAGGAAAGGCTCTTATTTTCCTGATAAACTTTACCTCCTGTGGATGTATTAAAATGTCCAACATAAAAATCATGTAATTTAAAAAAATGACTTTATCAAGGTATGATTTACATAAAATAAGATACACTCATTTTAAGTGTACATTATGATGAGTGTTGACAAAGTGATATATAGTAAGAGATAAAGTGTGCTGGGACTTCCCTGGTGGTTCAGTGGTTAAGAATCCACCTTGCAACACAGGGGATGCCGGTTCGATCCCTGGTCGGGGAACTAAGATCCCACATGCCGCAGGGCAACTAAGCCCGCGTGCTGCAACTACAGAGCCCATGCACTCTGGAGCCTGCGCACCACAACTGGCGAGCCCGCGTGCCACAAGTAATGAGCCCATGCATCACAACTGGAAAAAAGCCTATGCACTGCAATGAAGAGCCCGCGCACACAACGAAAGATCCCGAGTGCCCCAACTAAGACCCAACGCAGCCAAAAAATAAGTAAATAAATATATTTTTTTAAATGTGCTATTTCAAAGACATGTCTTGCTTGAGACAGGCTACTTGGCTCCAAAGCCTTGAGATAATGTGACTGCACTCTTATGGGCAGTTGATGGAGAAGTTTGAGAAGCCTTGGAGATGCAGGCATTAGATGCGGGCGGTGTGGAACAGGAGACCTGACTCCTAGCCCTGCCTCCCACTTACTAACTAGTGTACTCTGAGCACGTCTCTGGTACTGAAGCCTCCGTTTCGTATGAGATGGGAATTGCTTATACTGCCTCTGTCACATGTTTATGGAGAATAACGAATGAGAAAGTGTTTGACTCTTGGTAAAGCTTTTTAAACATCAGAGCTGTTTGAAAGAGATCTAGGGAGTTCAGTGGGTAAAACTCTAACTCATGAGCTCAGTCTTAGGAGAGTCCTTAGGGTCTAAAGCCTTAGCTAAGACTTCCATTGCCAGCCATCAGGCAGTAAGAGGATCTAGAATTAACTTCCACATGTGAACAACTGGAGAACTGGACAAGATCCAGGAAGTAAGTCTTTTCAGATGTTAGAAAAAAGACAGTGCAAGACGGTGACCCAGAGAGAAGGGGAACGAGATGAGCTCTGTGATGGTCCTGGAATTCAGCCTGGAGGCACTTTTTGGACTGTGTTGTGGGTTAGGGAGAATCCAAGCAGTGGTTACACTGAGTGGGCAAAACAGAGATTGGAGTTGGGGAGGCAGAGGAAGCTGAAATTTGTGGGTCAGAGTACAGAGAGGAGGGAGCTATGCAGAGGAAGAGCTCCAGAAATCTGGAGGGGATGGTCCTCTTGAAAATTAAGCTATGTGTGCTGCATAGGGTGAATAAAGATGGGCAACGAGGAACTACTGAGGCGCTGGACAGTTCCCAGAGCCAGAGTGGAGAGATCTTGGTTAATAGTAGGCTGTTCCAGAGAAATAGAAACCCCAGAAAGGAGAAAGAAAGGCCTTGCCTTAAAAGTGGGGCAGAATTAACCCCAGAATAAAGGCTATGCTAAAGCCACCCTAAAACAGGCCTCAAAAGGATCCATCTAAACTGCCTTGCAAAAAAACAAAACCCAAAAGTAAAACAAAGGAACAGGACAAGGATGCCCACTTTCACCACTTCTATTCAATGTAGTATTGGAAATCCTAGGCACAGCAATCAGATAAGAAAAAGAAGTAAAAGGTATTTAAATTGGAACGGAAGAGGTAAAACTGTCACTATTTGCAGATAGCATGATACTCTATATAGAGAACACTGAAGTTGCCACACAAAAACTGTTAGAACTAGTAAATAAATTCAGCAAGGTCGCAGGATGCAAGATTAATATACAGAAATCTGTTGCACTTCTTTACACTAATAATGAAATACCAGAAAGAAAGTAAAAAAAAAAAAAAATCCTGCTTAAAATCACGTTTTAAAAAAGCCCTAGGAATAAACTTAACCAAGGAGGTGAAATACCTATATGCTGAAAACTAAAACATTGATTAAGGGAACTGAAGATGATTCAAAGACATGGAAAGATATCCCGTGCTCTTGGATTGGAAGAATTAATATTAAAATGGCTATACTATCCAAAGCAATCTACAGATTTAATGCAATCCTTATCAACACAGCTATGACATTTGTCACAGAACTAGAACAAATAGTCCTGAAGTTTATATGGAACCACAAAGACCACAAATTGCCAAGCAATCCTGAGAAAAATGAACAAAGCTGGAGGTATAACCTTTCCAGACTTCAAACTGTACTACAAAACTATGGTAATCAAAACAGTGTAGTATTGGCACAAAAACAGACATATAGATTAATGGAACAGAATAGATAGCCCAGAAATAAACCCATACACCTATGGTCAGTTAGTCTATGAAAAAGGAGGCAAGAATATACAATGGCGAAAAGACAGTCTCTTTAACAAGTGGTGTTGGGAAAGCTGGACAGTTATATGTAAATCAGTGAAATTAGAACATTCCCTCACACTACATACAAAAATAAACTCAGAAAGGTCTAAACCTAAACGTAAGATGGGACACCATAAAACCCCTAGAAGAGGACATAGGCAAAACGATCTTTCACATAAATTGTAGCAGTATTTTCTTAGTCTCCCAAGGCAAAAGAAATAAAAGCAAAAATAAACAAATGGGACCTAGTCAAACTTAAAAGTTTTTGCACAGCAAAGGAAACTATCAACAAAACAAAAAGACAACCTACGGAATGGGAGAAAACATTTGCAAACAATGTGACCAACAAGGGCTTAATTTCCAAAACATACAAACAGCTCATACAACTCAACAACAAAAAGACAAACAACCCAATCTAAAAATGGGCAGAAGACATAAACATTTTCCCAAAGAGGACATACGGATGGCTAACAGGCACATGAAAACATGCTCAACATCACTAATTATTAGAGAAATGCAAATCAGAACCACAATGAGGTATCACCTCACACCAATCAGAATTGCTATCATCAAAAAGTCTACCAATAATAAGTGCTGGAGAGGGTTTGGAAAAAAGGGAACCTTCATACACTGTTGGTGGGAATGTAAATTGGTGCAGCCACTTTGGAGAACAGTATGGAGGTTCCTTAAAATACTAAAAATAGTTACCATGTGATCTAGCAATCCCACTCCTGGGTATATATCCGGAAAAAAGGAAAACATAATTCAAAAAGATACATGCACCCCAATGTTCATAGCAGCACTATTTATAATAGCCAAGACTTGGAAACAACCCAAGTGCCCATTGACAGATGGCTGGCTTAAGAGGTTGTGGTACATATATATACAATGGAATATTACTCAGCCATAAAAAAGAATGAAATATCCCCATTTGCAGCAACATGGATGGACCTAGGGAATATTATGCTTAGTGAAGTGTGAGAGAAAGACAAATACTATATGATATCATTTATATGTGGAATCTAAAAAACAATACAAATGGATCTACATACCAAACAGAAACAGACTCACAGACATAGAAAACTTACGGTTACCAAAGGGGAGAGGTGGCAGGGGGAGGCATAAATTAGGAGTATGGGATTAACAGATACAAACTACTATACATAAAATAGATAAGCAACAGGGATTTACTGTATAGTACAGGAAATTATACCCAATATCTTGTAATAACCTGTAGTGGAATATAATCTGCAAAACAAAAAACCAAACCAAAAAACCAAAAAACTGAATCACTATGCTGTGCACGTGGAACTAATGCAATATTGTAAATCAACTTCACTTCAGTAAAAAAATTAAAAACAAAAATAAAACAAAAACAAACATTCTTGAAAAGAATGCCAAAAAGAAAATTCCAACAGTCTGTACCATAAAGTTTATAATGTCTAACATCCCAACAAAAAAATTACAAGAGTATCAGTCATACAAAGAGTCAAGAAAATGTGACCCATCAACAGGAAAAAAAAATTGAATAGAAAAACACCCAGAAATGAGAGCAATGACTGAAATAGCAGACATCTGTTATAAATTTGCTGTACACGTTCAGTGATGTAATGGAAAATATAAACATAATGAGAGAAGTGGAGGCTCAAAGAACTAGATGGAACTTCTGGAGATGATAAAAACACAATATCTGGGACTTCCCTGGTGGCGCAGTGGTTAAGAATCTGCCTGCCAATGCAGGGGACACAGGTTCAATCCCTGGTCTGGGAAGATCCTACATGCTGTGGAGCAGCTAAGCCCATGTGCCACAGCTACTGAGCCTGTGCTCTAGAGCCCACGAGCCACAACTACTGAGCCCATGTGCCACAATTACTGAAGCCCTCACGCCTAGAGCCCGTGCTCCGTGACAAGAGAAGCCACCGCAGTGAGAAGCCCGTGCACCGCAACAAAGAGTAGCCCCGCTCACTGCAACTAGAGATAGCCTGTGTGCAACAACGAAGACCCAACACAGCCAAAACAAAAAAAACAAAAAACCACAATATCTGAAATGAAAATTTTGCTGAATGGGATTAATGGTAGTTTAGACACTGCAGAAGAAAAGATCAGTGAAATTGAAGGCATAGCAATAGAATCTATCCAAAACAAAGTAAAGAGAAAAAGGGGTGAAAAAAAGGAAAAGAGCCTCAGTGACCTGTGGGACAATATCAATCTAATACGTGCTTAATTGGAGTCCCAGAAGAAGGAGAGAAATGGATACATAGAAAAAGTGTTTGAAGAAGTAATTAAAAATTTCCAAATTTGATGAAAGCTAAAACCACAGAGGTGAAGCTTAACGAACTCCAGAGAGTAAAAACATATGTACATAACCTACCAAAGCACATCATAATTAAAATTTCCAAAAAACAGTAACAAAGAGAAAACGTAAAAGCAAGCCACAGGTGATGGGGACCATGTTACATATAGAGGAACAAGAATAAGAGTGACTGAAGTTTTCCCATCTGAAACTGCAAGCCAGAAGACAAAGGAATGACCTCTTTGAAGTGCTGAAATTTGAAATTATCAACCAAATTATCAACCAAAACTTCTGTGTTCAGCAAATGTGTCTTTTGAAAATGAAGGTGAAATAAAAGCCTTTTCAGACAAACAGAAGCAAAGAGAATTCATCACCAGCAGACCTGCCCTATAAGAAATGTTACAGTGAGCTCTTTAGGCCAAGGTAAATGGTACCAGATGGAATCTTAGATCTGCACGAAGGCATGAAGAGCACTGGAAATGGTAGACGTGTAAGTCACTACAAAAGACTTTATACTCTCAACATTTTAAAAAAAGATAATTGTCTGTTGAGAGCAAAAGTAACACACTGTGTGGTTCATAGCATATGTGGAAGTAAAACGTCTGGCAGTGATAGGGGAAGTAGAAGCTTGCTGTTGCATGTCTTCCATGATACTGAAGTTGTGTTGTAATTCAAGGTATATTGTGATCAGTTGAAGATGCATATTTTAAATCCCAGAGCAGCCACTGAAGACAATAAACCAAAGAAGTATATCAGTGAGCCAACAGTACGGGTAAAATAGAATCCTAAAAAACAATCCAAAAGTAGGCAGGAAAAGAGAAAGTAACAAAGATAAGATGGGACAGATAGAAAACAATATGTTAGATTTAAACCCAATCACATCAGTCATTTTATTAACATGTAAATGGTCTAAACACTCCAATAAAAACCAGAGATGTCAGACTGGATGTATGGCAAGACCCTCGCAAATGCTAAATACAAGGTAGTCCCTTTCAGATGCAATAGGTTGAAAGCACTGGGTGGAAAGCTATGGGCAAGTGCAGGGCTCTCCCAGTCAGGTACTTGGAGGTCGCCCCAGGCACTGGTGTAACTAACACACTCGGAAGACGCAGGTGCAGGGGCTCCGGAGTGCCATTCCACAAAGTCCAAATTCAGGGGCCTGTAAACCTGGATTCCCAAGTCCCAGTGAGCTCAGTGCCTCTGGTGTGTCCCTGCTGCGTGTCACGCTGGCTTCATGTCCAGGCTAAGTCAAGCCTTCTGTCTTGACTTCCTACATCCCATCCCAGTGATCTTTAAACACGTCAGGTGTCACTTCAGCTCAGTGTCCTTCAGCAGCTCCCCACTTCACAGAGGACACATGCAGGTCCTTCCAAGGGTCTCCAAGGCCCACCCTCCACTCCCCCTCGCTCACTCGGCTCCAGCCCTGCTGGCCTTGCTGCTCCTTAGACGGGCAGGCAGGCTCCTGATTTCAGGGCCTTGGCAACAGGTACACTCTGACGGGGCCATTCTTCCCTCAGATATCTCCGCCCGCCCATGTCTGGTCATGTCACCTTCTCCATGAGGCTTCCCCTGACACCCTGCCGAATGCTGCTGCCGCCCCCGCCTGGCCCCCGGCCCTGGCTCTCCTGGCCCCGCGTATTCCTTTCTTCCATCCTCCTTTAGCACCTGCCACCACTTAAAACAGCGCAGGACAAACTCGTGCTTCTTGTGTACTGTGTCTCCCCCAGCTAGAATGTCAGGACTCCCAGGGCAAGACTTTGGCCCGTTCGGCTCGCTGATGTGTGCCGAGTGTTCGAACCACGCCTGGCACACGGGAGGTGATCGTCCGTATTTGTGGATGAAGCAGGTTGTAAGTATGACCCATGGAGTCAGAGTGTTAGCAAGAAAGGTCCTGAGAGGTGGGCTCGGCAGACTCCCTCCTCAGCCCGTCGTACAGATGGGGAAACTGAGGCATGAGTGCCTTGCCCAGGGCCGTGTCAGGAACTCACGGCAGAACCAAGACTCGAGGTCTCCTGCGCTGAGAAGAGGAGCGGCACTTCCTGGCATCTCTCGCGTGCCCTGCCATCCAGGGAAGGGAGGCCGATGCCGCTCCAGGGCGTGGGGCAGGAGGGCCCGAGGGCAGGGGCAGGGGATCCCGCGTCTCGGCCTCATGTGGCTCTGCTCCCAGCTGCACAGCCTTGGGCAAGTTTTTCAACCCTTTTGCCTCTTTCCTAAGTTGTCGCATGGAGGGTGTGGGGGGTCAAAGCAAGCCCTTTCCGTGCTGTGACTACTAGACCTCAGGGGCCTGTGAGGACAGGGTGGAAGCATTTCGGGGTCAGGAACACGCTACAGACATGCTGAAGGCGGAGGAGAGGGACTTACACGTGGTGACAGACGCCTCCTTCCCAGACCGGAAAGGACTTTGTCTCCGAGAACAGCCGTGTGCAGGGCTGGGGCACCTTTCTACAGGCTGCTGGCACAGAGGAAAAGGGCCGTCGCTTACAAGGAGCTCAAGGCCGCGGTTGCCCTCTTCCTGCAGCCACTGTAGGTCCGGGGCTCTGCCCCAGCCACTTGCTGGGCTGGGGGCCCTGTCCCCGGGGCTGCTCAGCGACTGTGGGTGCTGCTCTGAGTTGGGGTCCTGGGAGCCTGCAGGCTGGTTTCCCTCAGGGCTGGTCGGAGTCTCTGGGTCTGGCAGGCCTCAGGGCTGTGTGGCTGGCGTGGGAACTTCTGTCCACGAGCCTCTCGTCCTCAGCCCAGAAGAGTCTGAGGCAGGCCCGTGGCCCTTTTCCCTCCCACCACCTTGTTTGGTCCCCAGGCGAGAAGAGCCCCCTCCTCCCTCCTCTCCCTGTGGAGCAGCTGTCACTGTGTCCCTGTGACTGTCCCATACCCTCCAGTTATCTGGGCAGCACCTTTCACCCTGGTGCTTCGGGGCAGTGGGAGGCCTGGCGGCTCACTGCCTGCCAGCCTCCCTACCTGGACACTTGGAGGTCTGGGGCACCGTGGCCAGGCCCCTGTCCCGGCACCTCATGGCTGGAGGTCCTTGTGGCAAACCCACCCTGGGGCCAGTGGTCCCATCAGAGCCTGCCATCACAAGCATCTCGAGGCCAGGCCCCAGCCCCAGTGACCCCAGCAGGCAAGGGGAGTGGCCCCAAACTTACCAAGCTCACAGTGTCTGCCTTTGAACCCTGGGCTGCAGTCACAGCTGTGGGCATCCTCACCAGGCACACAGGTGCCTCCGTTCTGACAGGGGTTTTCTGAACAGTTCCCAGGGGCATCTGTGAACAGCCACGAGCGGTTAGTCTTGGGCCCCCACGGGAAGGCCTGATAGCATTCCCAGGTTGCTGTCCCCAACACCAGTGGGCCCTAGGGGTGGTCAGAGAGCAGAGGCGAGAAGACTGGCCTCAGTGTGCTCAGCCCTCACCCCATTACCTCGAGGCAGAGAGGGAGGGCTCTCGGTGCTGAGCCGTCACAAGGCAGAGGAGCCTCGGCTTACAGCTTAGATCATGGCTGCACTCTGGTCGCCTTTGGGAGAGACTCCCCGCTGTGCCCTGGCCTGTGGCCCCTGCCCCACGTTTCTGCTGACTTTGCCCCACTGCACAGGGTTTCTTCTACTCGGAACACAGAGGCCAACCCTTGAGAGCCCTCCTCATCCTCCAGTGCTTGTCCCTGAGCCACCCGTGTGTCCCCAAGTCCCAGCCCCAGGCAGCCTCTGTGCAGGACTCTGTGCTGGCGTCTGTGCCCCTTGGGCCGCTGTCTGCCTTTTGCACTCTGGGAGCTAGAGGCAGGTTGGTCAGTGGTGCTGCCTGGGAGGGGAAGACCTGTCCCTCCCCCCTTGGAGTCCACTGTCCTTTTTTTTTTTTTTTTAAAGCTTTGCAAGATAGCTGTTTTCATTTTTAACTCTTAAAAAACTGAGAAACACAAAAGAATAAGAATCGTGCATACGCCACCACTTCCAGTACCCCCTCCACATCTAATCCAGCCCTTCCCCCTTACCCCCTCCTCGGCAGCCGCCTCGTCGGGGGAGGTTTATTAACATTTTGCCAACTTGTTTAATCTATTTCCAGCTTTCCATCTGCCTTTCTTTCTCTAGTTGGAGAATTTCAAAGCAGTTCACAGAAACCATTTCACCTGTAAATATGTCAGCAAGTATCTAATACATAAAGACTTAAGAAATTTTCACGTAAGCACAATACTATTATTACAAAATTAACAGTAGTTCCTTAATATCACAAGAAACCGCAGTCCGTGTTCAAATTTCCCTGATCATCTTTAAAATGTCACTTACAGTTGGTCCCATCTAATTCAGATTCATAAAGATTCACATTGCCTTAGTTTGATGTATCTCAAGTCTCTTTTAATCTATAAATTTAACCTTCTTCCCCTCTGTATTTACTGAGGAAATGAGGTCATTTGTCCCGTGGAATTCCCATCCTCTGGGTCTGACTTACGGCATTAACTCACCCCCTCCCCATGTTTCCTGTTAACTGGTAGTAAGAGAAAGGGGCTTAATAGGATTCAGGTTCACATGGTCTTTGCTTTGCTTTGGCTTCACAGGTGGTGGTTGTGTGCCCTTTGGCTACACCAGGAGACATATGATGTCTCCGCATTTGGTTTTCATGATGTAAGGATCGATCACTGGTTCAGTGTTGGCAGCCTGATTAATCCAGAGTAAAGTTCTCTTAGGCTCTGCACCTGATGGCTTGAGAAGTCATATAGATCCCTGATCTCTCACTAGGGTCACGTCTAATGTGATCTGTCACCCCTCTGCCTCCACTAGCTGGGGAGTCCCCTCTGAAGACCTGCTTTCCTTCACCCACCCCTTGGTCACCCTAAAATACAGTCCATACAGGCAAGGCCAGGTAAATGCTCCATTCTTGTCCTTTATTTGTACACCTGCAGAGTGAGTTGGTCCCCCAGCAAGCTCTAAAGGTGACCAATACATTGTTCCTTCTTTTTGACCATTGTTATGACCTTGTGGACTTGTATATATTTGATGGGTTTCCGTCTGTTGCTGTCATTAGCTTTCTTCATGCTCAAATTATCCCATCTTTGGCCAGTGGGAGCCCGTTCAGGTTGGCTCCTGTGCCCTTTAGACACAATCCTAGTTGTTTTTGAAAGCCTGCTTGCTTTTTCACAAGTATGTCCTAGGCTCTTTTTTTTTTTTTTTTTTTTTTAGGCCACACCACGCAGTCAGTTTGTGGAATCTTAGTTCCCCAACCAGGGATTGAACCCGGGCCCTTGGTTGGCAGTGAAAGGGCAGAGTTCTAACCACTGGACTCCCAGGGAATTCCCATGTCCTGGGCTTATTTTGTCCATGTTCTGCTTCAGCCTTGGAATCAGCCATTTCTCTGAAGACCCCAGTCTATATTTATTTATTTAAAAAAATATTTATTTGGCTGCTCTGGGTCTTAGTTGTGGCACGTGGGATCTTCATTGCTGTGTCCAGGATCTTTAGTTGCGGCATGCAGGATGTTTTTTTAGTTGTGGCATGTGGGATGTAGTTCCCTGACCAGAGAGCGAACCCGGGCCCCCTGCATTGGGAGCACAGAGTCTTAACCACTGGACCACCAGGGAAGTCCCCCCCTGGTTCCTTTTAGTGGAGAATGGTATCTAGAGTCCACAGTCTGGCTGATCAAGGTGCTCACTGTTACTGTGGTGTCAGTGCTCCAGGTCTTTTCAGGAGACAGAACTAGGAAATTAGATTTAAAAAATAAAAATGAACAAATTATTAGTTCATTCCAATATTTCCAGTTCAAATGAACAATTAAATAAAAATAAAATCAGGGGTTTTACTTAACTTCTTTGATTTTTATATTGTATCACTTTATGCTGAAAATCTTTGTGGCATTAACATAATTATTTTCTTTATCCCACAATGTACATGTAATAGTTTAGAAATGACATTAAGATCACTGAGTACAGCTTAAAATTTCTTGGCAATTCTTTTAATCCTTAGATTATATCCCACTAGACGTTAATAGCCAGAAGGCTGTTTTATTTATTTATTTTGGCTGCACCGGGTCTTAGTTGCGGCACGTGGGATCTTTAGTTGCAGCACGTGGACTTCTTAGTTGCGGCATGGAGACTTCTTAGCTGCGGCATGCATGTGGGATCTAATTCCCCAACAAAGGATCGAACCTGGGCCCCCTGCATTGGGAGCATGGAGTCTTACCCACTGGAGCACCAGGGAAGTCCCTAGAATGCTGTTTTAAAAATCACTTGAAGTGATGCTTTTTTTTCCTGTGTGGTTATGCCATTGGCATGGTTAATAAGTTTATTTCAGTTTGTTTTCAAATTTTAGGCATTGCTTATTTTTTTGGTGTCATTTAAAAAAACATTTTCTTATTTCTAAAGTCACATCTATAAAGGTACATTTAGAGATACCTATCCTCCCTCTCCATTCCCTTTACTTCTTCATTCTTGTTCTTTGCTTAATTATAGAGTTAATCATTTTTATTAGTTTGATTTATTTTTAAATATAAGAAAATAGGTATATACATTCATATTTCCCTTCCCCACTTTCCTACACAAAAGAGATACCAAAAACACTGTTCTGCACATTACGTTTTGGAAACAGCTTTATTGATATATACTTTATATACAGTTCAGCCATTTGAAGTGTACACTTTATAGACTTTCAGCATATCCACAGATATGTGCATCCATCCCCATGGTCAATTTTAGAATGTTCTTATCACCTCAGAAAGAAACCCAGTACCCTTTAGCTCTCACCCCATATACCTCCACCCCCCACTCCCAGTTCAAAGCAACCATTGATCTACTTTCTATCACTATAGGTTTCCCTATTCTGGACTTTCATATGAATGGAATCAGATTATGTGTTCTTTATGACTGGCTTCTCTCACTTAGCATAATGTTTTCAAGGTTCATCTGTGTTGTAGCATTTATCAGTATTTTATTCCTTTTTATGGTCCAATAATTTCCATTGTGTGAATATAACACATTTGTTCATCCATTCATCAGTTGTTTCCACCTTTCAGCAATTGTGAATAGTGCTGCAGTGACCATTTGTGTAAGTCCTTGTGTGGACATACGTTTTCATTTCTCTTGGGTGTGTAGCTAGGAGTGGAATTGCTGGGTCATATGGTAACTCCACGTTTAATTCTTTGAGGAACTGAAGCAGCTGCATGACTCTACATTCCCACCAGCAGTGTTTGAGGGTTC
Source organism: Hyperoodon ampullatus (assembly GCF_949752795.1). NCBI lineage: Eukaryota > Metazoa > Chordata > Mammalia > Artiodactyla > Ziphiidae > Hyperoodon > Hyperoodon ampullatus. Next base: position 904,826 of record NC_136921.1, read on the forward strand.
CAGTTTCTCCACATCCTCATCAGTGCTTGTGGTTATCTTGACTTTTTTTTTTTTTGTGTGTGTGGTATGCGGGCCTCTCACTGTTGTGGCCTCTCCCGTTGCGGAGCACAGGCTCCGGATGCGCAGGCTCAGCAGCCATGGCTCACGGGCCCAGCCGCTCCGCGGCATATGGGATCCTCCCAGACCGGGGCACGAACCCGTATCCCCTGCATCGGCAGGCGGACTCTCAACCACTGCGCCACCAGGGAGGCCCTATCTTGACTTTTTAATTCTAGCCATCCTGGTGTATGTGAAGAGGCATCTCACTGTGGTTTTGATTAGCATTTCCCTGATGACTAGTGATACCAAACCTCTTCTCATGGGCTTGTTGCCATTTGTATATCTTCCTTGGAGAAATGTCTATTCAGATTCTTTGCTTATTTCTTAATTGGGTTATTTGTCTTCCTCTTATTCAGCTTTAAGAGTTCTTTATATATTTTAGATTCAGATCCCTTTTCAAATATATGATTTGCAAATATTTTCTCCCATTTTATGGGTTGTCTTTTCACTTCCTTGATGATGTCTTTTGAAGCACAAAAAGTTTTAAATTTTGACGAAGTCCAACGTAACCTTTTTTTTCCTTTTGTTGCTCTTGCTTTTGGTGCCATATCTAAAAATCCTTTGGGACTTCCCTGGTGGTCCAGTGGTTAAGAATCTGCCTTCCAGGGGACGTGGGTTCGATCCCTGGTTGGGGAACTAAGATCTCACATGCTGCAGGGCAATTAAGCCCATGCACTGCAACTACTGAGCCCACGGTCTCTCGAGCCTGCGCGCCACAACTAGAGAGAAGCCTGTGTGCCACAACGAAAGATCCTGCATGCCACAACTACGACCTGATGCAGCCAAAATTAAGTAAATATTTTTTAAAAATCCTTTGTCAAATCCAATGTAATACAGATTTACCCATGTAACTTTATAGTTTTAGCTCTTACATTTAGGTCTTTGATCCATTTTTAATTAATTTTGTGTATGGTGTGAGGTAGGGGGTCCAACTTCATTCTTTTGTATGTGGATATCCAGCTGTGCCAGCACCGTTTGCTGAAAAGACTCTTCTTTCCTCCACTGAATGGTCTTGGCACCCCTGTTGAAATCAGTTGACCACAGATGTATAGGTTTATTTCTGGACTCTTAATTCTATTCCACTGATTTATAAGTCTATCCTTGTGCCAGTATCTGGCACTGACTTGATTACCATTGCTTTGTACTAAGTTTTTGTTTTTCTTTCTTTCTTTTTTTTTTTTTTTGTGGTACACGGGCCTCTCACTGTTGTGGCCTCTCCCGTTGCGGAGCACAGGCTCTGGACGCGCAGGCTCAGCGGCCATGGCTCACGGGCCCAGCCGCTCCGCAGCACGTGGGATCCTCCCGGACCGGGGCACAAACCCATGTCCCCTGCATCAGCAGGCGGACTCTCAACCACTGCGCCACCAGGGAAGCCCTGTACTAAGTTTTGACAAACGGGTATGTGAGTCTTCCTACTTTTTTAGGATGGTTTTTGCTATTCCAGATCCCTTCCAATTCCATACGAATTTTAGACACTGTACATAACAATTGTCCAGAGACATTTTATGGTAACCTTACAGAACATGGAAGTGTACAGGGGTGTTTAGAACCTGTGAGCCCACATCAGCAATCCTTACTCTCTCTACTTGGGACACCAGCATGCAGAGACTGTGACTGACATTTGTGCCAGGCTCGGGCAGCTGGGACCCGAAGCCTAGAGTTATATGCAGCAGTGGGGGTTTTACCGGGGCGCCACTGTCTGTAGCCTCATTTTACAGAGCCGTCTCCACTGAATCCTGAGTTTATCGTGACAGACACACACACACACACACACAAACACACGCATGAGTAAATAAAAACAAAGAGAAGGCTGCTTTGAATGGAGGTGGGGGACAAGGATGGGGCTGCACCCTGGGATGGGGGCAATGGGCTCCTCCTATATGAAGGATAAATTACAGAGTAGAGAGGTTTAAGTTCTGCCCCCACTTGTATGGGTGTCAAGGGGATAAGGCCAGCAGAGTCCAAAAGCCCTCTTGGGGTGAGAAATTGGGGGAAACAGGAAGAATTTGACCAGCTTCCACGTTCACTCCAAGTTCCCAGGATGGCAGAAATCTTGGGAATACTCCAGGAGTGTCTCCTGGGTGCTTGAAGGAGCGGCCCTGACCTGGAGAGTTGCTTGGTGAGCAAATGCCAAATCAGGAGCATTAACTGTGCTCTTGGGGGTGCCTGGGGCTTTCTGGGGATTGTCCTTTCCTTGAGAAAGAAAAGTCTAAGAGCTACCAGAGAGAAGGAGATTATTCTAGAAGGAAACAAGAACAAGATTGACACCCAGTGACAGCACAGTTGATGACAGTGGACAAATGTTTGAAGAACTGAATGGGAGAGGAACTTTGAACCTCGAATCTTATACCTAGCTAAATTGTCCCTCAAATGTGAGGGCTAATAAGTGTATTTTCAGGCATATAGGGCCTCAGAAGTTTGGCCATGTAAAGTTCCAACAGGTACTTTGTGGACCTTGGCAAGCTGATTGTAAACTTTTACAGAAATACAGAGAGTCAAGAACAGCCAAGACACTGACGGGCAGCGAGAGGACCGGCCCTGTGGGACAGCGAGCCTTACCAAAGAGGCAGCCTCTAAAGTGGTCAGGCTCGGCCTGAGGAAGCCAGGCAGCGGAATGGAGGAGGGGGGCCACGACGAGGTGCTGACCGTGCCAGTTCTCGAGAGACACAAATCAGGTCATTACAGTGCTCTTCACACCCGTCCTGCTGGCAGGATCGCGAAACCTGACAAGGTCAGATTCTGGAGAGACTGGGGGTCAACTCACTGCACCTCTTGACTGCTGCTGGAAGGTGTCCAGACTGATACCCCACTTAGAAGACAACTCTCATTCTCTTGTCACTTGGGCATTCACACATCCCGAGCCTGCACACGTGCCAGGAGATGTGTACAGGAACACAGAGCAGCACTGCTGACAACAGCAGACACAGCCCACGTGCCCTTGGAGCGAGTTCACTGATGGACTAGATGCTGGAGAGTGAGAGTGAACGAGCACAGGATGCTGGGCGAAAACGCGGGTCTGGGGGCGGCACACAGCCCAATGCTGCCCGGTGAGGAAAGCCTGTGGCTGTTCGGACACCCATGAGGGCGGTGAACTCACTCCTCCCTACCATGCAGCCTCTGATGGAGCAGAGGGATGGCAGCACGAATTCATGCTCGTGGTTCACTGGGAGGACAACAGCAAGACACAGGTTACTGCTTGTGTTCTGGTTCATGGGTGGGTTCCAGGTCTGAAGGCTGTTGTTTTAGCAAAAGCTAACCAACCAGACTCACTAAGTAAAAGGGGGCCAGCCTGGCCGGATCGTGAGAGTGTGACAGGAGCCAAAGACCACGACTAATTTTGTGCACCTGGGGGCCATTAGAGATGTCTTGTCCTGTTATCACCTAAAATCATCTCACACTCTCTCAAGGCTTCGTCCCTCATGTTAGCAAACGCTGCAGATGGCAGTGACATCTGGGGCCAGCCTGGTGCCACCTCGAATCTCTCCTTTAGAAGGGACTCAGGAGAGGTCAGTCACATCCCTCTAATTTCTGAGTTTTGTGAAATGAAACATCTGATATTTAAAAGGGCTGACATAACACACACCATCAGATAAAATGTTTGTTTTTTCACTTACAAAACGCCAGCAACACGAGTGCACTCTGACCACACCTTAGTCAGTGGCTTTGTTCTCTGACCGCGTCTGACCCGCAAACTGCCCCTCCTGGTGCTCACCAAGGCCTCGTACAGTGAGGGGTGCTGGACTGTGGGGCCGTGGAGCCACTGCTGGCAAACACACCCTCTGGTGCAGGTGCCTGGATGTGTCCAGGTGTCCTTGGGTACGCTGGGGGCCTGCAGGTGAGGCCGCATCCTGGGCGCTTGACTCTCCCTTTACCGAGTACTCTGCCTTCTCTGGGGGCTGGCTGATGGGTGAGCCCCGTCTGAGCCTGTGGTGTAACTCAGGAGAAAGGGCCACTGGCTCCTAGAACTGTCCCCAGAGGGACAAGGCCCCGAGGGTTAGAACAGGAGGAAAGATAGAGCAAGGGTCTGAGTTTGAGGAAGGAAGATGGCCTCTTGGAGCTGCCCAGCTGTGGTCCTCACTGGCGGACAGTTCAGGCCCTGCTTGCCGAGCCTGGGTAGCAGCAGCCTCCCAGGCGATACTCCAGCTGGAGCCGCCTAGCAGCTGCCCCTCCACTCATTCCTGCCATCCTGCTCCCCGTACATCTCTGGGAGAGGCAGGGGAGGGCTCTGCTGCTCGCAGAGGGAGAGGAGGGGCCGTCTGCAGGGGGCAGCGGTGGGCCAATCTCTCCAGGGAGGACTCTGAATGTTTGGGTGGCTGAAGCCCCCAGGCCCGTTCTGGTCTGCCTGCGTGATGTGGTTTGGTCCCCCCTTTCCAGGGCGGGGCGCTCAGCTGCCCCTTGGGCAGGCCCTGTGCCTCGCCCCTCCTCACTGTGGTCCTTCAGGCCCCTGAGGGTGGTCAGCCCTGAAATCCACTCCTGCTGACTTACTTTCCATGCCTGTGTCACCACTGCGTCCGGGGAGCTGGAGGGCCAGGCTGACCTGCTCGGGGACCTCCTCCGCGTTCTCCAGCTGCACCAGAGCCGTGGGTTCTAGGAGAGATCAGGACGCCACAGCGTGCTGACCACGAAGCCTGCTGCCTCGCGCCCAGGACTGTCCCTGGGCCGCCTCCTTGAGTGGCTTCTCTCCCTGGGGCGCAGGGCCTGGCGTGGCGGGATCAGGGTGGGTCTTGGCGCTGCCTCGGGTAGGATCAGCTTTTCTCCGGGCGGAGCCCAGCCCTGACCCTCCTGCCAGTCCTCAGCAGGGACTCGGCTTGACTGCCAGCCCCACCGGAACTGTGGGCGAAGGTCACCAGTGGCCCAACAGGGCCAAACCTCCTGCCTTGCCCACAGGCCTAAGCAGCTGACTGATGCGTCGTTCTTCTTAGGGTCACATCTTGCTCTCCTCTCCCTCCCTCTCCTGCTTCCTGGGGGTCCACAACGCCCCCTCCTCCCCCTCTTATTTGCCCTCAGCCAGACCACGCTCTTGGCCCTTCTGGAGCCCCCTGGCGAGGCTCGTGCTGCGGGTCCCGGGACCTCGCGCTCACTAAACAACTCTCAGGGTCCCGACCCGGACCGGCTCCTAACAGGTTTCTTTTCCGTCTTCTCTCCCGTGCCTGCCCGCGGCCTGTCCCTTCAGCCCATACAGCCACACCGGGAAGCCTCCGTGGGAGCCTGTGGGTGGCGTGGGCTCCTCGCGCTGGCCCTGGAGCCCAGAGCCTCCCACCCCATCGAGGTCCCCCGCTGGGGACGGCGCGGGGCACTGGAGGTGGTCTTGAAGCCCAGGTTTCAGGGACCTCGACCCTCAGTCCACTGGGAGGCCTGGCACTCACGTGATCTCACGGTGACCCGTCTGCCAGGAGAGCTGCGGAAGTTGGCGCTCACTCGTCCTCTGCCGTCCACGAGCTCCGAGAACCTGCGGGAGAGTCAGTGCAGGTCAGCAGGAGGGTTCTGGGCCCTGGATCTCGGGGGCGGCGGATGAGGCGGGCACCTGGGGGCCTGGGTCGGCGGTGCGGGGGCGCCGGGGTCCTTGAGCAGGCGTAGCTCCGGCAGGCGCGCGGGGGCCGGTCGGGTTCTGAGCGCCCGCGGGGGGAGTCCTTCCCGGTGCCAGCGTCTGTCGGCGCCGTCCCTCGCGGCTGCGGGCAGGTGGAGGACGGAGTGGCCGCGCGGGCTGGTCTGGGGCTCCCCGCGCCCCCGTCCTGCCCCGCTGCTCCGAGGTGAGAGCCGAAGGGCCGTGTGTCCCCGTCCCACCCGAGCCCCGCTCCCCGCCGGAGGAGGAGCTGCGGATGCGGCCTGGGAGTGGTCCAGGCGCTGGTCCTAGCCCCCCACCCTGGCCCAGGCTCTCCGCCTGCAGGTGGGGCCGTGCCTCGGACCCCGTCCAGACTCACCTCATCTGAGGCCCACGCCCTGCACACCCCGAGAGAGAGGGCATGGCTCCTCCGTGGGTCCTTGTCACCTAACCGTGGCCTTCAGCAGCCCCCACCCCCAGGGCTGGGTACCCTCCTCACCTGAGAGACCACCCCCGCCCCCCACCGGCTCACAGAGGGGCCCCGACCTGCCCTGTCTGACTGGCAGGCGCGCCTGGGGCTGAGCTGGGTCTGAATGTCTCGGCAAGTGCGCTCCACGGCCCCAGGGCAAGTTGGTGGGTTGGGAGGGGAGGGAGCCCAGGCCACCGCCCACCTCCCTGCAGCGCCATCCAGATAGACCATCCCCTTGTGAGCTTGGACATGCAAGCGGGGTTGTGCGGGACGCCCACGGGACCCAGCGGGCCTCCTGTGCTCTCAGGAGCAGACCCGTGTCCTCACTGTGGCCTTGAGCCTCTGCGTTCCTCAGCTGCTCCCACCCTCCGTCCGTCCACTCTGTCCTTCCTCCCTGCCTCTCCCAGCCCACCCCTTGCTGAGGCTGTCCTGCCCTCTTGCCCATGCTGCTGTCCAGCAGCTCCTCAAGGGTCAGGCCTGGCTGCCAGGCTGCTACCCAGGGCCGCCTCCACGCTGCCACTGCCCACTCTCGGCGCTTGTTTTCAGGGTGATGCCCTGTATTTACCGCTCAGCCATCTGGGGTCCACTCGGGCGGACGGCCAAGGTGAGGAGCGAGATGCTTATTCTTCTGCACTGCTAGCTCACTGACCCAGCACCAGCTGTCCAGGAAATCCTCCCTCAATTTTCATGCATGCAATTCTGTGTCAACACAGCCCTGTTTCTCGGCTGCCTGTCTGTCCCTGGGACAGTGTGGCCTGGGCCAGAGGAGGGTCCTGGGGTGCAGCAGGAGAGCTGCCTCCTGGACAAGGTGCCGCACTTACAGGTGATGATGTACAGGTGAGCGGGCTCGCTGCGCAGCTGGCCGCCCCCGGCGCTCTGCACGGCCGTCAATGACAGCTGGTACCGCCGTCCGGGCATCAGGTCCCGCACTGTATAGGACACCAGCCTCCCGTTGGGGACGTAGCGGCTCTTGGTGCTCTGGCTAGTGGTCACGTTGATGACGTAGGCCTCCAGTGAGGTGCCCGGAGTGGGGGCATCCCAGACTACGTGGGCAGAGGTGGCCGTGACTCGGGTGGCGGTCAGGTTGGCTGGCGGCAGAGGCCCTAGGCGAGCACGGAGCAGGGGAGGGAAGTGAATAGGGGGTGACAGGGTCTTCTGCCCAGGACACGGTTTAAAGATCTGGCACAGATTGCTGAAGCTTCATTTGAAGCCAGCTTGTGTGGTTACAGACAACTCTGTGGTCCTAAAGGGTGGCGTGGAGGGGTGTTTGCAGCTGCTCAGGGCCTGCAGCAGCTCCTCCTCCTGCCCCAAGAGGCACCCCCAGAATGCCACCTGCTGGCCCCCGGTGAGGCCCCCTGCCTGGTCAGTCCATCAGGGTGCCCTCCCGGGTGGCACTTTCCATCCCTCGAGCCTGGCCATGCACACCTTCTCCTGGGATGTAGATAGGGGAGGGGGCTAGACAGGCAGAGGGTGGGCCAGGGCCCCAGCACTCAGGGTCAGAGCAAGGACTTGAGCCTGTGCTGTCCACCTGCACCACCAGGCGAGGCCCTGCTCAAACCTGCCCTGCTCACCAAGCCCCTGCCCCTTTCCCCACCCCTGTTCACTGTGCCCCCTGTGCCCGGACAGCCCACGTGTTGGGGAGGGAGGGGCGGTGAGGGCCGGGTGTCCTCTCTGTGACAGCATGGAGCTCACTGGGGCAGACAGCGTGGGCATCCTTGCTGCTTGTTCCTCCTGTCCTTGCTCAGTGACCCCGGTCTCGTAGGAGCCCGGCAGCATGTGAACACCCACGCAGAGGGCTGCCTAGGAAGGTCGTCCCCCGCAGGAGGGCCACCCAGCCCCCTGCAGCCGCCATCCTGGGCGCCTCTGGGCACACCTGGTACACGTGGCCAGGGCCAGGTTTCTGGTGCTGCAGCCACTTTGGAGAGGACTGAGGGGTCGGAGGGAGGTGAGAGTTTCCAGAAGGCCCCGCGCGAGCTGAGCCCTCACCACTCTACTTACGGGTCCACACGTGCAGTGGTGCCGAGGCCAGGCTCTCGGTGGGATGCTCCTGCCCCCCAAGCCCACTGAGGGCAGTCACCCAGATGGTGTATCTCCTTCCTGGAAGCAGGGCCCTGTGGGGAGGGGAGGCCGGGGAGAGAGGAACAGGACGGCTCTGCTGCCAGACTGAGGCTCCTCCGCGCAGGTGTGACGGGGGTGTGGGTCGTCCCAGTGCTGGTGGCCAAGCAGCCTCCACGAAGGCCAGATTTGTGGCCTGAGACCTGAGTGCTCCTGGGGTAGGAAGCTACTGCCTGGTCTGTCTGTCTAGTATTGGAGTGGCTGGGAAGGTCACAGGCCTGCCGGGGTGGCTGCAGTGAGGTTCGAGGCTGGTGTTAAGACAGGAGAGGCCAGAATAGGGCAACTGGAGGAAAAGGGTTACCAGACAGGCCCGCCCGCCCACGAGGCGGGCCCCGGGCTGGGAGGTCCCGGGAGGGTGCCCAGCCCCCCCGTGGAGCAGAGGGCCTCCCCGCCCCTGGACGTCTGTGCCCAGCGAGGTCGTGCGGGTGCCGCTGCCTCCTGGGAGTCTGGAGCCTTCACCAGGCACAGGTGCCCGCGACCACTCCCAGGAAGAGCCCCGGGCGCTGTGTCTCTGACGGGCTCCCCGGGGAGACAGCACCTCACGGTCGTCACGGCTGGGGGTGGGGAGCTAAGTGTGTCGTGTGCTCACGCCTGGTCCCCGACTTGTTCCTGCGCCCCTTCCTTTTACTGATGTTTCTTTGCATCCTTTCTCTGTCCTGAATCCAGCTGTGAGCACGGCCTCTGCTGAGTCCTGGGGGCCCCCTAGTGAACGTGGGCGTGGTCTTGGGGACCCTGACGTAGCCACAAAGTGCCCACCTTGGGCTCCATTTGTGTTTCTGTCCTGCCACTCTTGGGAAGTGGGCAGGATGTAAATCAAGGAGAGTCACAGCAATACTTAAAAGACAAAGAAAGTGGAGTGTCAGTCTCCAGCACTGACAGCCGTCTGCTTAGACAGAAAGGACAGACGTGCACAGAAAAAGTGGTTGTGAGAAGTCTGCAAACCAGAAATGTAGCAAAAAGTGGGTGGTTCAGAGGATGCGGTGGACAGAGCGCCCCGCCTGGCCTGGCCTCACCTTCCGGAGCCCCTCCCCCTGACCGTGGCCTGTGGCTGCTCTGGGCTGGACACTGCAGGGCTGCTCCCGCCGAGCCTGCCCAGACTGCTGCGCAGGAATGTGGTGGGCGTGTCCTGGAGTGAAGCCGAGTTTACTCCCCACTGGGAGGGGACCCCTGCCTGGGAGGCTGCCAGCACTCCTCCTTCCTCACCCTTGCCCTCCAGCACTGCCTGCCCTCCTGGCCAGGGGCTGGAAACCTCTCTGGTTGATGAGCAGCCCACAGGGGTCCCTGAGCCGGGGCGCCTAGGCCGTGGGGTCTGAGGCTTCCCTGCAGGGTTGCTAAAGTGTTTATTTCAGTCATCGGCCATTCTCAATGACTGACGTTCATTTGAATTTTATTTTTGTAGTTTTGTTTGTATGTAATTTGTAATAATTAAGCCTAAGAAGTTTATATGCCTAGTTTAAGGTTTGAACATATTACTGAACGAGATAAAAACGTCAGGCGACCCAGGGGTGCCACGGTTTCCCCCTCTCAGAGGCGTCTGCATGACTCAGGCTGGAAGAACTCTGGGCTGGCCTCTGGGTGGCCAGTGTCTCGCTGGCCTCCGTGCAGGAGGTTCTGTCCTCAGATTTTTAGAGTGCCTCTGCTTTTTTGGGGTACTTTGAAACACCTGTCTGGCGGCCCCATGAGGAGGCGAGGCAGGAGTGAGACCCAGGACCAATCAAGCGCCCCTGCTCCCCCAGGGGCTGGGCAGGTGGGGGGCACAGGGTGGCGGCAAGAGCGAGCCTGGGAGCCGGGGTGGGGCAAGGCCGCCGCGCTCTCACCTGAATGTGAACTTGTCCACACCCTTGTCCACGTCGGTAGACTCGTTCTCCTGGGCCTTGGGGTGGCGGATGGACACGCGGACGCTGCTGACGGTGGCGTGGCGGATCCTATGCAGAGCCCATCGCACCGAGATGGCGTTGGCAGTCACGTTGGTGACCTCAAGGCCCTCGACGGGGCGGGGTCCTGGGGACAATGGGGGCACAGCCATGTGGCACCTCCTCACCCCTGGGTAGGGCGGGGCCAGGACAAGAGACGAGGCTCGGGAAGGGCACTGGGGGGCGGTGGTCAAGGAGAGGTGGCCTCGCGATGCGCCATCCAGCCTGGGCTAGCTGAATGTGTCCCCCAGCCCAGTGCGGAGTCGGGGTGGGTGGACACGCCCCAGGCCCCTGCCTTAGGGGAGCTTCAAAGGGGCTGCTATGGGCACTCCTCTGGGCGGTCTTGGCCCCTTCAGACTGCCAGGGGCGAGGTGGGCCCTTCCTGACCCTCTGGCTGGCTGTTTCGGTGGCACCGACAGTAACTACCTGCACTGTCTGGGTGGTCCAGGGGCCTGACGGGGGAGAAGCCAGGAAGAGTCCTTGGTGACCTCAGGGAAGGGGTCCACTTCCCAGTTCTTGCTCCACCCTCCAGCCTCCAGCCGCCCCTTCCCCAGTCTCTTGACCCCCTGGCCCAGCGCTCACCATCCCACCATTGTGGGTGTGTTCTGGGATTCTCCCCCTCCCCTGTTGACCCCAGGAGCAGACAAGCCAGCTGGGGCCCCAAGCCTCTCTGGACACCCTTACACACAACTTCCATTCAGGGCAGCTCCCCCAGAGGGCCCTCCCTGCGGCCCCACGCTGCCCCTTCTCTTGACCTGCAGCAATGAGGCTCCATCCTCTCCCCCGGGACGCCTGACCGGCTCCCCTCGGCCCCACCCCAGTGTGGGCTGGCTCATCAGCCCCAGGACCTTCTCAGGGGGCCCCCGCCGCACTCCCCCAGCCTCGCTCTCTAACCCCCCTTTCCGTCTCTGTCCCGCATCTGTTTCTCTCCTCTGTGAGAAGGTTCCTTCTCTGCCCTGCCCAGCAGCGCTGGCGCCAGTGTTGGGGATCGGCTGGTCGGCCCCCAGCCGGCTCCGGGGCGTGCGGCCGGTGGGGCCCTCGAGGGGGGCAGGCAGGGTCCGCAGACACTCACGCGTGCGGGCGAGCAGCACCACGGGCCTGCTGATGTCGTTCTTGTTGTTGGCGTTGCGCTTGACTGAGAAGATGGAGATGTTGTAAGCCCTGCCGGCCGCCAGGGCCCGGAGCTGGTGCGAGGAGCGGCCCCGGTCCACGAAGTCCGTGCGGCGGTAGGAGCCGTCGGAAGAGGCGTAGGTGACCGCGTAGCCATCGAGCATCTGCCGGGCGGCTGGGCCTTCGGGTGGGCGCCAGGAGATGGAGACCCCGCTCTCCTCCACTCGCTCCACCTTGAGGGCCGTTGGTGGGAAGAGCTCTTCAGGGTTTCAGTCAAGAACAAGGGAAGGGGGGTGGTCAGCTGTCGGCCGTGGAAGCCCCGGCCCCCAGGCAGGTGTCTGGCCCATTGGCTCTCGGGCCTGGCTACCCCGGGGCACAGGTGGGCCACTGCTGGTGTGAGCCCGCCTTGGGCCCCTGGAGGGCCTCCCATGTGCGCGCACACGTGACTGCGCTGATGCCGCCCGTCGGCCTGTTTGCTCCTCCCGGCTTCCCAGGCAGAGCCTGGGAGAGCAGCCGCCTGGACACTCGGCCCTGGGGGCCGTTCGGCCCTTTGGCCCATCCCATGGGGTGTGTGCAGCCCTGGGGAGGAGGGGAGTCTGCCCCTGACGTCGGCACCCTGGCCGCCTCACCTTTGGCACAGTCCTTGCCCGTGTAGCCCGCTTTACAGGTGCAGCTGTGGGACCCGTTGCTGGCCAGGCAGTAGCCGCGGCCCCCACAGGGGCTGGAGAAACAGGGGTCGCTCACTGCAAGGGGGGAGGCAGCCGTGAGCGCGTGCACGTCGCCAGGCCCCCCTCCAGCTGGGCCTTGGTCCTGGCCCAGGGCTGTTCCCGCACTGATGCACTTGTGGGGTGGAGGTGGGTGGTATCACGGCGGCACTTTGGGGAGGTGGATATGGGGGTGCGGGCACTCTCGGAGGGGGAGGGCAGGGCTTCCCGGGGCCCCGTGGAGAGGCCAGGCAGGGAAGGCCTCTGACTCTGAACTTGGCCATGCTGCCCCGACCCGAGCCAAGGCACTCTGGCAGGGGGTGACCACTCCTGGGGGGCAGTGGGCAGCCGAGAGCAGTGGCCCCTCCCTGGCCTCCCTCTGCACTGGGGCTGGTGTGCAGGTGTGGACCCAAGCTCACAGGCCAGAGCCTGCAGTGCCCTCCGCCGCCCCAGGCCTGTGCAGTGGGGCTCTCTGGCCACAGGCGGTCCGCACTGTGCTTGTCCCCGGGCAGGCTCCTGTGCCCTGTGGTGGCGCTGGAGCCCAGAAGCCCATCCACACTATACTAGGTCTGAGTGGTGCCAGCCAGGCCCAGCTTAGGGGTTGGGGACACTCGAACAGCCCAGGTCAGGCCACACCCCACCCCGGGGATAGGCCTATTTTGGGAGGGGATACACATCAGCAAGTTGGGAGAAGTACTGCCCAGACAGCCCCAGAGACCGGACAGTGCTCCAAAGGGGAAAAATGGTGCTAGGGAGACGGGTGATAGGGTGGGGGCCCCTGCAGGTCTGTGGTCAGGGAAGCCCTCATCCAGGAGGGACATTCCAGCCGGGACCTGGTCCCCGAGGAGCCCCCGCTCAGGCTGATCAGGGAGAGTATCCCGATGGAGGAACCGTGAGTTCCTGGCCCCCGGGGCGGCCCTGAGCTTGGCCAGTGCAGGGACAGCGGGGCCTGTGGCTGGACATGGAGCTGGGGGGGACCTGAGATCACCGGGAAGGATGAGTGCAGGAGGCGGGGGCGGGCAGAGGAAAGGACCCCGGAGGAGGGCAGGGCGGCCGGGCCCCACCTGTCTCACAGTGGTAGCCGAAGAAGCCCTCCGGGCAGACACACAGGTAGGCCCCGCCGCCGTTCTCGCAGCGGCCTCCGTGCTGGCAGGGCCTGGAGTCGCAGGCGTCCACCTCTGGAGAACACCCAGAGAGTCGGCCAGGGCGGCAGGGGGGTGTCTGGGGGAGGGAGGAGAGGACAGCGGGAAGAAGGGAAGGGGAGGCGGGAGGGAGGCCGGGCGGGGACGCGGCTGGGGGCAGTGGGCAAGCCGTCGGGCGGAAGGGGCTGGCGACGGGCCCCTCCCCTCCTCCTCCCCCCTGGGGCGCCTCCCCCAGGGGTCCTGTCCGGCAGGGCCACGGGGACTGCCCCCATCCCCCTGCTCTCTGAGCGGCCCAGGGTCTACGTTCGTTGACAAGAGGTTTTTCCGGGGTGTTGGGGGCCTAGCGAGTGTGGTTGAGGGCCTGGCGCGTGGGGATCCCCCAAGCGCAGCCCCTACCTGTCTCGCAGTGGACTCCAACGAAGCCTGGGGAGCACTGGCAGACAAAGGCCCCCGGGAGGTCCCTGCAGGAGCCTCCGTTTCTGCAGGGCTGCGTCAGGCACTCGTCTGTCTCTGCAGAGACGGGACACCAGACGGCGTGACCCCACGCCCCCGGGGTCTCCTGTGCACCGAGACTTCAGCCTCACCGCTGCCCTCCACTCTGCCCACAGAGCCTGCCCCCAGGCGGCTCCTGCCTTCACTGCCTAGGCTTCGCAGGGGCCCCGACTGGACATCCTGGGCCTGCCCTGCCACGCCGGGGCGGTGTCTCTGTCTTGCGGCTCAGAGGCCCCCATAGGCGTGCGGGGAGCAGGGCTTGCTCAGCGGTGCACCCGGCAGGCCTCCCCTCCCTCCTCTGGCGCGGAGCACTGGGGTGTGACCTGCCCCCCTGCCCCCAGGCCAGAGGCTGCAGGCGGCTAGCTTTTCTCAGCTGAGCTTTCAGTCCCCCCGGGGAGGCAGAAGCGGATATTTATAAACTGCTGTCCTTCTGGACATCAGTGCTGGCAGGGACCTGAGAGAGCAGGCAGTGCCCAACCAGAGACCAGCCCAGGGAGAGGGGCAGCTGGAGCAAGGTGACCACGGCCAGGGGACGCCAGTGCCCCAGGCCCACGGCCGGGGTGCCGGAGCTGCCAGCCTGCAGCGAGGGCCGGGACCTGTCTTACCCAGCTCACAGCGGGCTCCTTCATGCCCTGGGCTGCAGACACACAGGTACCCAGCGACGCGGTCCTGGCAGGAGCCCCCATGCAGGCACGGCTGGGATTGGCACTCGTCAATTTCTGGGAGAGGAGAGCCCGGGTGCCAGGTGCCAGGAGAGGCCCCAAGAACAAAGCAGTGTTGCTGTTGTTAGAGGGGGTGACTCGAAGCCACACTAAGATGGACACAGATCAACTCTGGTGTGAGGGTCTGGACAGAGGTCTCCGACCTCCCCCAGGTGCTGGGAGAGGCCAGAATCTGGGCAGGGCTGCCTCGGAGCAGAGGGACACCTTGGACCTGGGCACTTGGGCCGGGCCGGTGTCTGGGAAGTGCCTGGGGCTGCCCTCAGTGGCGCTCGGGGGACAGGCCCAATGTTGCCAATTCATTAGATAACAATCACGTATGGAACCACTACATTTGCGGATGAGTCCTTCATTTTAAAATACCGCAGGCTTTTTAAAAACTGGGAGTTGTGCCCCTGAATTAAAAGTGTTCAATTTAGAAGAGTTTACTTTTAATGCTTAACATGTAAATAAGTAAATAAATGGTAATGACATAATGACACCTGGGGGCCGGCACCCAACCTGGGAGCTAGAACGTTGGCCGCTCATCTGGTCACGTGCACTTCCTAACTCCCTGTGACCCGAATTTCTGTGCTTATCTCTTCCTTAAATTAGTTTAAAAATTTTTATGAATACCTTAGACAATATATGGTTTTGATTTTGCTATTTATGAACTTTATTAATAGGACATTGTGGTGTACGTACTCTTTTCTCACTCAACATTAATGTCTCCACATTGTTGTGGGTCGCCATTTTTACTGCTGTATAATATTCCTCAGTGTGATTATACCATACTTTATCCTTTCTTGTTTAGTAGGAATTTGGGTTGGATTTAGACTTCTTGCTATTGCAAAAAAAAAAAAAAAAAAAAAAAAAAGCTGTGTCTTTCACATCTCCTGGTGTAGATGTGTGAGTTTTCCCTAGACTTATACCTAGAAGTAGAACTGCTAGGACACAGCTTATATGAATGGTCAACTTGATAGGCAAATTACTAAATTGTCTTCAAAGTGCTTCTATCAATTTACACTTCCTCCAGCAATTCATAAGAAATCCTGTTGCTCTACATTCTCACCAATATTTGGGCTTTTTAGACTTCTGAGGTTTTGCCAACTGAAAGTATCTCAGTGTACTTTTGATTTGCATTTTGCTGATCACTAATGAAAAGAATGTTTCTTTTCATTGGCTTTATGTACCTCCTCTTCCATGAAATGCCTACTCATGTGTTTTACCTATTTTCCTATTGGGTTGATTTTATATATATATATATATATATTATATATATATAATATGTATATTATATGTATAGTATATATATATATAATATATAATATATATATAATCTTCTCCCAGTTTGTAGATTATATTTGATCTTCTTAAGGCCAATGAATTTAAATTCCTAATTTTTAGCTAGTCTAGTTGTCCATTTTTTCCTTTTATAGTTAGTGCTTTCCGTGGCTTAAGGAATCTTTCCCTACCCCAAGGCCAAAAAGATATTTTCTATACAAAATCATATACTTAAAAAAAATCCATTTAAGTCCTTAATCCATCTGGAATTAATTGTTGTGTATGGTGAGAAGTGGGGAAACAATGTAATATTTTCCCGAGTACATAACCATTTTATTCCAGTTGTCATGAAGATTTTCTCATATGCTTTCTTTCAGAAGTTTATAGTTTTATCTTTTACATTTATGTTTATAATTCATTTCACACATATAAAAATTATCATTTTTGATGCTATTGTACATAATATTGTTTCACTTCATTTTCCAAGTCTTCACAGCTAGAATATGAAAATATAGTTGGTTCTGTGTATTGACCTTGTATCCTGTGATCTAGCTGAATTCACTTATTAGTTCTATAGCTTCTTTTGTAGAATCTCTTAGAATTTTCTATGTGCACGATTGTGTCATCTTTACTTCTTCTTGCCCAATAGACATGCCTTTTTTCCCTTTTCTTGTCTGTGGCACCGTCTAGGACCTCCAAGACGTTGGAAGGAACTGGTGAAAGGGACACCTTTGCCTTATTACTGACTATAGCAGGAAGTCTTTTCACCATTAAGTATTTTGTTAGCTGTTGACTTTTTCATGGATGCCCTTTATCAGGTTGAAGAACTTTTTTTCTACTCTTAGTTTATTAAGAGTTTTTAAAATAATAGTTGAATTTTGTCAAATGATTTTTCTGCATCTATTGAGATGATCACATGGTTTCTTCCTTTATCTCCTAATGTGGTGAATTACATTTATTGATTTTCAAATGTTAAACCAACCTGTGCTCTTGAGATGGATCCTTCTTGGTCAGGTTGCATTATCCTTTTGATGTAGTACTGGGTTTGATTTTAGTAATATTTTATTAGGATTTTTGTGCTTTGCTCATGAGGAATATTAGTCTTTAATTTCATTTTTGTAATGTCTCTGGTTTTGGTATAAAGGCAATACTGGTCTCATAAAATGAGTTGAGAAGTGTTCCTTCCTCCTACATTTTCTGAAAGAGCTCCGTATATAGTATTATTCCTTTCTTAAATGTTTGATAGAACTCAGTGAGGCAGTCCGGTCTTGCCATTTTCTTTGCAGGAGAGTTTTAAATTACAACTTAAATTTATTTCCTAGCTATGGGGCTATTCACATTTTCTATTTATTCTTGTGTCAGTTGCGGTTATTTGTGTCTTTCAAGGTAGTATTCATCATTTTCTCTAAGTTGCGAGATATATTGGCCTAAAGTTGCTCACAATATCTCCCTGTCCTTTAAATGCTGGTACGATCTTTACTGATGTCTCCTCTTTCATTCTGATATTGCTAATTTTTCTTTTCTTTGTTTTCCCTGATGAGTCTAGCTAGAGGTTTATTATTTTTATTGACCTTTCCAAGGAATTAGCTTTTGGTTTCATTGGTTTTCTCTGCACATGTCTTTTTTATAATTATATTTTATAATTGTTATTGATAAATAAAAATGCAAAGAATTTTGTTATAATACATGTATCTACTAAACATGTTACATTTCCTCTCACTTTTGGAAATTTTCCTGTAGATTAAAGACAACAATATCAGCTGCAAATACTGACATTTTTACTTCCTCCTTTAGCATTTTCATGACTTTAATTTTTTTCTTACTTTATTGCATGGACTAGTACTGCCAGTGTAATATTGATTAGACTTAGTGATAATGGGCATCCTTGTCTTGTTCTGAATTTTAAGGGGAATGTTTGTCTACTTAGGATAATGTGTATTCTAGGTTTGAGGAGAGGTATAGTAAAACTGCCTCAGAAGCTAATTTCCTTCCTCCTGTTGGTAGCTCAGCATGTCTGCGTCAGTTCAACAGAAGAACAGCTTTTGAATTCCAGATCCTCCCCTGTATGACAAGGACCAGGAACCCATTGTTCCATAGCTCTCCTGATGGTCTGTGTCCTTCTTCTATGAATATGTGGAGTGTAACTGTTGTGCTTCAGATGGTGTGTCCAGCCTACCTATGCCTGGCCTAAGCACACCTCTCTGTGGGGTAATGAACACGTGGGGGCTATGGGGGCTCTGCCATTTCTCTCTTCTAAGTTTTCCTTCCAATAAGTTCTATATTATTTTACATCACATGGTACTAGAAGGGTGTGTGTATCATGTTATTTTTATCTGGATGAGGAAGTACTTTTTCATTCCTTATTTGGTAAGAATTTGTTTCATGAATAGGTATGAATTTTATCAAATGATTATTATGCATTCTTTGAGATTCTTACATGATTTTTCTCCTTCAGTTGCTTACTGTAACAGATTTTTCTAATATCAAACTATTTTTGCAATAACCCAACTTGATAATGGTGTATATAGTCTTTACAGACTGTCAAATTTCTGCATCTGTGTTCATATGTTTATTGTCCCCTAATTTTACTTTCTCCAACTGTCCATAACTAGTGTTGGTTTAAGGTTATCCTGGCCTCACAGAGTGGGTTGGCACATACTCTTTTCTACTCCCTGGAAGAGGCTGTATCACGCTGCAACAATCTGTTTCTTGGCAGTTCGGTGGAATTTACCCATAGCATTGTTTGGGCCTGGTGTTTCCTTATGAGAAAACTTCTTTGCATCCTCAGCCCTCTGATGGGTTAAAAGGTATGATCTTATGGGTTCTCTGGTGTTTCCTTGATGTTACATTGAGACTGATGGTATTTTCGAACTGTCTCCATTCTAACTGAATGGATCACCTCAGTATGTTAAAAATACCATTTTATTATCTCACTCCTGATGTCCGCTGTTGAGAAGCCTGGTGCCGATCTGATTCTTGTTCCTTTGTGGGTTCTTGTTCCTTTTTTCTCTCTGGATGTTTTAAGGATCTTTTTTTCTGTTTTTCTCTGATTTTCTTAACTTTTATTATAATGTGTCTAATGTTTCCCTTTTCTACTGTTTGATGTCCTGCAGGCCCTTTAAGCCTCTGGTCATTCACCAGTAATTCTGGGAATTACTCCACAGTTGCTCCAACATCTCCTCCTCATTCTTGGATTCCTGTCATCTCAACGTCAGGACCTCTACCCTCCTCAGTGCCTATGTTTTCTTTTGATTTCTGAGTGTTTCCCTGCTTCTTTCTCGTACAGCCCTGCACAACCATCTGTCCACTCATTAACTTAAGTCTTCGTCTGTATCCATTTGTAAGCTGTGTCTGTTACTTCAACTATTATAGTTTTTCAATCATCTTATTTCTGCTTTCTTTTAAAAGATTATATATTGATCCATTTTTTATGGCCAGTGCCATGTTTCCTTTTGTATGTTTGTCATGCTTATTTTATATTCTTATTTATCTTCTATACTTCTACCCCCAATAGTATATGTTGTCTGGACTTTACTGTTGTTTCAGAGGTGGCCGTACATGTTCGGTGTCTTGACATCTTGGCTTATGAGCTCACGTTCCCTGGTGGTACCCACGCCTCATCCAATGGCATGTTGAGGAGAAGTGGCACTGGGCCAGGGGTGGCCTCCTGGACAGTCACCACCAGCCCTGGGGGGCTTGGAAGGACGGGAGTGAAGCAAGATGCTTGAGGCCAGGTGGTCTCCACCTGTTTTCTGGAACTCTTCACCCGATAGGGCTGCCCAGGTCCGACTGGGCCTTGCAGGGCACTTGGGAGATAGAAATGTGTTATGTGCCCCTCCCATCTCTGGATGCTGTCACTGTCCCTAAGCTACTTTGTTTAAAGACCTTTCTTTTGGGCTTCCCTGGTGGCGCAGTGGTTGGGAGCCCGCCTGCTGATGCAGGGGATGCGGGTTCGTGCCCCAGTCTGGAGGATCCCGCATGCCACAGGGCGGCTGGGCCCTTGGGCCATGGCCACTGGGCCTGTGCGTCCGGAGCCTGTGCTCTGCGGTGGGAGAGGCCACAGCAGTGAGAGGCCCGCGTACCGCAAAAAAAAAAACCAAAAAAAACCACCTTTCTTTCATGAAAAATGTGTTACCATCACACAGATTTTCTGATGAACAAAGTCTGGGATGCTTTGGCTTAATGCCACATGCCTGCGGTGGTGTCTGCAGCACCCCTGTCTCCAGGGGCATGGGTCGGGGGGCCTCGCCTGCAGGCCGTGCACCCTGGCGCACTGTAGGGACCGGGAGGCAACGCTGTCTAGAGCAACAGCCCTCAGAGGGCTATGGGGGCTCGTGGGGGCCTTGTTCAAATGCAGGGTCTGATTCCACAGGTCTGGGTGGGGCTGGGAGCAGGAGGTGAGTCCTGAACCCTGATCTGCCTCTTCAGGGCTCTGCCTTTGGGCTACCTCTTGGCCTCGGCGGCTTCCTCTGCAGAGTGGGCATGTGGGTGCTGGACTCCGTGCTCTGGGATGCTCTGAGAACAGGGAAGCCCTTAGACAAAGGTACAGAGTGGAGCTGGCACTGGTCATCACCACCATCACCACAGGGTTTTGGCCTCACTTTGCACAGAGGATACCAAAGGGGGGAGGGGCAGACCAGGGTCAGAATGGCAGCCCCTGTGCTCTTCCACTCGGCCCGGCGGGGGAGAGGGCTTGGCCCTGCGCACCCACCCACCCGCCCCAGAGGGCCCCCAGGTCACCGTGGCACTGGGGAGGCTCACTCCAGACGCCCTGTGGCTGGCAGACGCGGATGTGGTTGGAGGTGCTCGGGCTGTAGCCTTGGTCACACGAGTACAGGGCCACCGAGCCCAGCCGGGTGCCGTTGAAGCGCAGGGTGGCGTGTGTCACCTCCTCAGGCGGGCCGCAGTCCACCTCTGCAAGGACATGGCAGCCCCGTCCTGCACCGTGGGGTGCCTGCCGGCCCCGCCTTGGCTCCGCTGGGCGCACGGCCCGGGGCCCTCACTCCCCACACAGCCCATCCCAGGGTGGAAGCGCCGGGCCTTCCAGAATGGGCTTCTCAGAGGTTTCCTCTCCTTCTTTCCCATCCCTCCCCTCGGCCCTCTGCTGGGCCCTGCTCTGCCCTTCAGGGAGCGGAGGAACCCCGGCCCTCTCACCTGCCTGGCACCGGCGTCCTGTGTACCCTGCTTGACAGTGGCAGGAGAAGTCTGTCCCCAGGGCCTCGCAGGTACCCCCATTCATGCACGGGCTCCGGAAGCAGGGGGAGGGGGCTGCAAGGGTGCAGGGGTTCCTTGTCACCCACCACCGAGTCCTCCCCAAAGGCCTCGGGGCTGCAGGGGAGCGTCCCGTCTCACGCCCCAGCTCCGCCTCCCGCACCTCCATGGTCGGGCCATCCCTGCCCACCGGGCCTGTCTTCTTGTCTGCGCCCTGGCCCGCTGGCCTCCGCCCCCCTTACCTATCTCACAGTGTCGTCCCGAGAAGCCTGGGGGACAGTCACACTTGTATTTGCCGATGTAGTGGAAGCAGGTGCCGCCGTTGTGACAGGGGCCAGAGGCGCATGAGTCTGGCTTCCCTGGAAGCAGGAGGCACCCATCGGGCGGGGTCGGGGGTCATGCGTCCACCACCCCTGCCCTTTCCCTGATCCCTCGACATCCCAGAGCTGGGGCCTTGGCGGGGATGCTCCTGACAAGCAGACGCACGGTGGCAGGGTCGGGGGTCCTGGGTCGGGACCTGGCTCCTCCCCACTCTCTACAGGCTGATCCCCACCGGCCGGGGCCGCACCGATCTCGCAGTGCCTCCCGGTGAAGCGGTAGGGGCAGTCGCAGTGGTACTCGCCGCCCGCTTCCTTGCACGTGCCGCCGTTCCTGCAGGGCCCCGAGCTGCACAGGCGTGGCCGGGCTGCGAGGAGGGATAGACAGAGACTGAGAGGCGGGTAAACCAGGGCCAGCTTCCTGGCCCCGCAGAGCCCATGACGCCCCGCTCGATCCTCCTCCGTCCTCAGGCACCGCTGGGCCCCATGCGCCCAGGCCTGCCTCTCGGCGGAGCCCGAGGTCCAGCTGCAGCAGGGGCCGAGCCAGCCACGTGCAGCGCCTCAGCCTCGGGGGCCCTCTGCCCGCCCGCCTGCCCTCTCTCCCCTGCCCCAGGCTCTGCTGGAGAGCCAGGAGAGCTGGCCCCGCAGCGCGGCCAGTGCTGCGCCCGCCTTCCTGCCTGGTGGGGAGCTGGCATCCACGGACCGGGCCGGGAGCCCCGCTGCGGCTCCGTTCTGATTTTCCTGTTTTCTGTACCTTTACTGGGGGCACCTCCTTGGACTTGTGGGGCCCCGGCCGCCCGCCCAGGCTGGAGGAGCCGCACCTTCACAGCCCAGCCAGTTTAGACGCTTGGCCTCCTCGACGCTCGGCGGGGGATGTGAGACAGGAGTAGGGGGCTGCTTCTCCCCCCGCACCCTGTGGGGCCTCCCAGGCTGCCGGCCCAAGTTCCGGCCACCCCACCCCGTGTCCTTCCGTGTCCGCTCTCCAGGATGCCTTTGCCGAGGGTGACGGACCTCAGCGGTACTTGCAGAGGATGAGGCCTACTCTCCGGAAAGCCCTCCTCCTGCTACAGGGGTGGGGGAGGCCGCAGGGGCTCCGTGGCCAGAGTGCCGGGGACCTGCCGTCAGGGCCACCGTGGGAGCGGCAGAGGCTTGCGGGTAAAGGTCCAGGCTTCAGCTCTCTGGACGAGTGAGGGCAGCGGGAAGGCTGCAGGGCTGGACGTGGCCCAGTGCCGAGCCCAGGTGAATGGGCCGGGCCACACGGGGTCAGGGGGCCGGCACCCTGGGCTCTGACCAAGGGGATGCTTGGGTCACTGAAAAGAGTTCTGAGCGTTGCTTCAGACTGCATGGAAGAGACGGCCCTGGGTGGGTGCTGATGAGCACAGTGATGCCTGCTGTGTATTTACAGAAGAGTACTCACGTTCTTAAGTGGCTAAATGTTGTAAAATGTTGACATTCTCCAACTGCACTCAATTTAACAAAGTCCTAGTGAATTTTTAAAAAATCAGTGATTCTAAAATCCACTTGGAAAAACACTGAGCAGGAAAGGAAGCCCGTCGTGAGGAAAGCGCTGTGATGAGCAGGAGGTGGCAGGGGGGCCCCGCCAGCCCCCCGCCCCCTCGAGGGCCGCCGCGCCCCACCTTTCTCGCAGTGCCGGCCATGGAAGCCCCGCGGGCACTCGCACGTGTAGGAGTCATCGTGGGCGTCACAGGAGCCTCCATTGAAGCAGGGGTCCGAGTCGCAGGGGGACGGCAGCGCTATGGGGACAGAGGGCGATCACCCTGAGGTCCTGGCTGGAACCAAGGCCAGGGTCTTGACTCCTCACGCTGGGCTCTAAGGCCCTCCCTGGAATTTCTTGTATTTCTGATTTTTCCAGAGTTCACCCTCACTCTTACGTGAGCTGGGACTGAGCTGTGGTCCACAAGGGTCTTGGTATCGTCACCACCAGCACCACCATCACGTGTGGTCACTCACTACCTAAGACACTGGTCATCCGCGCACTAATAGATATGTGGGGTGAACCTGTTTCTCCGCAGGTGCTCGTCAGGTGCACGTTAATGTTCTAGCACCTAAGCCCGGGGCTCAGGCAGGCGCGGCGTGGCACGTGCGCACGGCCAGGCCGTCCACCCCCAGGTCCCCTCGAGGGCCCCCTCCTGCTGCGCCCACTGCCTTCTCGCCCACCCCCGACCCCGGCTTCTGGGCCAGACCCCAGCCTCGCAGGCTGGCGCCCGCACCCACCCCACTCACAGTGGCTGACGTTGTGGTCGGTGTGGCAGACGCACAGGTAGCTCCCGCCGTACTCCATGCAGTAGCCGCCGTCAGGGCATTGTGTGTTCATGTTGCAGGGCATGGCTGTGACTTCTGCAGGGAAGGGGAAAGCCCGTCTCACGTCCCTGCGTGTCTCCCTGGAGACAGTGTGTCCTTGAGAAGGACCGAGCTGCCCAAGGCCCGGTGACCCTGCCGGGGTGACCAGGTTCGGGCACCCTTGTGGCCTCCCCACCCCACCCCCCGGGGCCTGCCATGCGGGTCCGGGCCCAGGCCCAAGCCACCACGTACACGGTGGTTGTGGGGATTCTCAGGGTCCAGGCAGGAAGGGCACCCCCATCCCAGCCCTGGACACCTACCAAATTCGCAGAGGAGCCCAAAGAAGCCCGGAGGGCACTGGCAGAGGGTGGTGTTAGCCCCCAGGCACCTGCCACCATTGCGGCACTCACAGTTGGGGGTTCCTGCCACGGAGGGAGGGAGGGAGGAGCCTCCAATGTCGGGGTGCCCTCTCCTGACCACCGTCCCGTAAACCCCGCCGTGTAGCCCCTCTCCCCGCTCCCCACAGCCTCTCTCATGGGGGTTTGCGTGCACACCCCATGGGGCCCCGGCAGCCCGGCCCACACGCACTCTCCCTGCAGTCAAGGCCCATGAAGCCTTCGGGGCATTCGCATACGTAGCCCTGGTCCGCATCCACACAGGTGCCCCCGTTCTGGCAGGGGGCCGAGAGGCAGGCGTCGGGCACCGGGTGGCTTCCTGCAAGAAAGACGGAGGTCACCCGAGGCCGCGCAGAGAGCACGACGAGGACGGGGCCTCAGGCAGGGGACGAGGCGTCTCAACCTCTGTCCTCAGTGCCGAGCGCCCAGAAACTGGTCTCTAGCGGCCCCTCAGCCCCCGAGCCCCTTCTCTGGAGCAGAATGAGAAGCCAGAGTGAGGAGGGAGCCCCACGGTGTGCACCAAAGGGCCCAGCTGAGGCCAGAGCCTCCAAACATTTCCCATCAAGCATCTCTGTTAGTTAAATATTTGGGATTTTTTAACTTTAAGGTATCTTTCTGCTGCCGATTTCTAGTTTAATTTTGCTGTGGTCAGAGAACACAGTCCTTTTCAATTTATTGAGCCTTATTTTATGGCCGACAGGATGTTCTGTCATAGTGAAGGCTCCGTGAGCCCTGGAAGGAACGTGGGTGTCCGTGAATGTCAGTCGGGCCGGGTCGGCTGGCAGCGCTGCCCAGCCCCTGCATCCTTGCTGGTCCCCATGCTTGTATGCTCTGAGCCACCGAGACAGGAGTTCTGCTGAAACCCCCGCCTATGACTGGGGATCTGTTTCCCCTTGTAGTTCTGCACCTGTTGCTTTGGGTTTTTCGATTTGTGTTACTAGGTGTTGCATATTTAGAGTTATTATGTCTTTCTGATGAACTGGCCTGTGGTCATTATAAAAGGTCCCTCTTCATTTCTGGCTGCTTTCCTACTCGAAAGTTTAATCTGAATGATATGAATACAGCCACTCCAGCTTCTCCTGATTTGTGTTTGCCTTTTTAGCCTGTTTTTAAATGTTCAATTTCCTCATGTTTTTTCAGAATTTATCTTTGAAATTAATATACAGTTAAATGACTTGTGTTTGAGGGACACGCCTAAGAATTTTATCACATGTATAGATGTGTGTATATGGATACAGGACAGGATACGGGATATTCCATCATCCCAAAGACCTCTTTGTTTTCTCTCTGCAGGGTCACAGACTCCCTCCCTCCTGAACCCCTAGAACTACTGGTCTGTTCATCACTGCAGTTTTGTCCTTTCAAGGATGCCAGAGAAGTGGAACCAAACAACCTGTACTCTTTGGAGACTGGCTTCTTTCACTCAGCGTCATGCCTCCAGGACTGTCTCAGGTGTTATAAGCATCAGTAGTCAGCCCTTTTTATGACCGAGTTGTGTCCCGCGTCGACAGGTACCACAGTTCATGTGTCCATTCACCCTTGGAAGGATGTTTGGGTTCCCGGTTTTTGGTGGCTATAGACATGCTACAGACATTCCTGTACAGAGTTCTGTGTGACATTTGTTTAGGGTTAATACCTAGGAGTGCAATTGCTGGGTCAAATTATAAGTGTATGTTTAACTTTATAAAAAAACTATCAAACTGTTTCAGAGTGGCCAAACCGTTCGGCATTCCCACCAAAAATAGGTGAGAGTTCCCATTGTTCTGTACCCTCACCAGGTCAGCGTCTTTTATTTTCGCAATCATCATAGGCTCGCAGTGGTGTCTCATTGTGGCTTTAATTTGCGTTTCACCAGTGGTTAATGACAACAACAGATTTGTTCATCTGTTTATTTGCCTTCTGTGTATCCTTTTTGGTTAAGTGTCCGAGCCTTTTTATTATTATTTATTTATTTACTTACTTACTTATTTATTTATTTAGGCTGCCCCGGGTCTTAGTTGAGGCATGCAGGATCTTTAGGTTTGGCACGTGGACTTCTTAGTTGCGGTGTGCATGTGGGATCTAGTTCCCCAACCAGGGATCGAACCCGGGCCCTCTGCATTGGGAGTGCCGAGTCCTAACCCCTGCACCACCTGGGAAGTCCCTCTCTCAGTCTTTAGCTTGTCTTTTCATTCTCTTAACCATGTCTTTCACAGAGGAAAAGTTTTCAGTTTTGATGAAGTCCAATTTATCTATTTTTTTTTTGATAGAGCATCTTTTGCGGTCTTGTCTTAGCACTCTTTGCTTAACCATGAGTCACAAAGATTTTTCTACCTAAAAATCTTTAGTTTTCTTCTAAAAACGTTATAGTTTTCTGTTTTCTGTTCAGGTCTATGATTCGTTTTGAGTTAATCTTTGTATAAGATGTGTTTAGGTTGAAGTTCATTTTCTGCATAAGGATGTCTAATTGTTCCAACATCGTTTGTTGAAAAGATCATCCTTTTTCTGCTGAATCTCTTTTATACCTTTTCAAAAAATAATACCCATATTTGTGTGGGTCTGTTTCTGGATCCTCTTTCCTGTTCTGTTGATTGGTGTGTCAATCCCTTTGCCAACACCACACAATCTTGATCACTGTAGCTTTATAATAAGTCTTAATACCAGGTAGTGTGATTCCTTAAAATGTATTCTTCTTTTTCGAAATTGTTTTGGCTATCTTAATTCCTTTGCCTTTCCATATAAATTATAGAATCAGCTTGTGTGCAGCTACCAAAAACCCTGCTGAGATTTTGATTGGAATCATGTTAAATCTACAGGTCAGTCTGGGGAGAGCTGACATATTTGCTATGTTAAGTCTTCTAATCCATGAACATAGTGTCTCTCTATGTACTGAGAGCTTCTTTGATTTCTTTCATCAGCATTTTGTAGTTTTCAGTATTTAAACCCTGAAAATGCTTTATTACATTTATACCTAAGTCTTTCAATAAATGGTATCGTTTTTAATTTTTTTGTATCCATCATTTTATTGTTTAAAAATTAACTGTAAATGTAATACATATGAACAATTGCAAAAAAAATTATAAAAAATTTCAAGCAAAATATAATCAATACTCCCCAGGGAGAATGGGACACTCATTTTCCCACAGCCTTTCCAATTCCAGATACCATCAACTATCAAAATTTTTACCAATCTAATGGGCAAAACCTGAAATTAGATGTTTTATTTACTTTGTAGTTTCTTGATTAGTGAGGCTGAGCTTTTCACTTGTTTGTGGGTGTTTGTTTGTGTGTGTGACTTTCCTGCTTACATTCTTGGCCATTGTTTCCGCTGAGCTGTTTGTCTTTTGCTTATCAGATTACACATGCCCAACTTGAGGGAGCCCAGGAGCTCAGAAAGAACATGATGGGGCTGCCGCCCCAGACCCCCTCCATGCCCTCCCCAGCACATCTCGTCCTCTGGGGCTATGCTTTTGGTCCTCTGGCATGAAATCTGGGCTTAGTGGCCCCACTCTGCTACTTACTTCCTGTGACCGCACTCCTGTCTGGGGTCACGTGGCTGGAGGACAGAGAAAGGGAAAAACAGCAGGAGTTTGCCCACACTTGTGAAGCCGAGAATTCCCCCAGCCGGAGAGGAAGGCTCCCCCCACTGCTGCCTCTGTGGGTCCTGCTTCTCTGTCAGTGCTGATGCTCACTTCTGGTTTCGGGGTTGCTCTGAGACCAGGTGGCGGGGTCGGGGGGACACCAGAGGAAAATAATGAGGACTCGCCCCTGTGCTTCTCCCCACCCCGCTCGCTGCTACGTCAGAGTCCTCAGAGCTACTCCCAGCACTCAGTCCAGGATTGGTCGCTGCACTCAGTGTGAGAGACCCATCCCACTACTTTAAAATGATCTGTGTCTTCCTATTTGCAGCAGGTTTCTTGTAGAAAGTATATGGTTGGGTCTTGCTTTTCAATTCGATTTGACAATCTCTGTCTTTTGTGTTTTTAACGATTTTTACATTTAAATGTAATTGCCAATGTGACTGGATTAAACCCATCACCTTGTTATTGTTTCTTATTTGTCCCACTTATTCTTTGTTCCTTTTTCGTCTTTTTTTTTTTTTCTGGGTGAACAAAACATTTGTTTATGTGAAATCATAAGGTGAGAAAGCATATGTAAAATTTCATAAATGCCACTAAAAATTTATTTAAACTTTAACTACTAGGCTTCATTTATTCTTTTTTTTTTTTTTTCTTTGTGGTACGCGGGCCTCTCACTGTTGTGGCCTCTCCCACTGTGGAGCACAGGCTCTGGACACGCAGGCTCAGCGGCCATGGCTCACGGGCCCAGCCGCTCCACGGCACGTGGGATCATCCCGGACCGGGGCACGAACCCGCGTCCCCTGCATCAGCAGGCGGACTCTCAACCACTGCGCCACCAGGGAAGCCCTTCATTTATTCTTAAAGATATAAAGTTGTGTTTTCATTTTGAGTTAGAAAATTATATTCCTTTTTCTTTTCAATGACTGTAGATTTTTCAAGTTTTCCTACACACTTTTATTTTTATTTATTAACTAGCAGTAGCTAGTAATATAACTCATTTGCTCAGTTAACATTAAATATTTATTTAAGGATTAAATCCTCTGAATTCTGAATTCCTTTCCACTGCTAAAATCTGGTATTTCATAATTGTACCTTTGAATATTTAATGGTAGTTACAGCCAGTGTTCTTTATCTTCCTTTTTCTTCTTTTCATACCTTCTGTATTGAGTATTTTTAGGATTCCATTTCATCTCCATGATTGGTTTATTGGCTATAACTCATTATTATTATTTTTTTATTTGCTGCCCTAGGGTTTACAATGTATACCTTTAACTTATCACAGTCGACCTTCAAACAGCATTATACCACTTCGTATATGTCAGGACCTTACGATATTATACTTCCATTTCTCCCTTTCTATCCCTTATGCCAGAATTTGATAAACAAAGGCTCAAAGGCCAAATCTTGCCTGCCACCCATTTAAAAAAATAAAGTATCATTGGAACATGGCCATGCCCATTCACTTATGCACAGTCTGTGGCTCACTGCTTTTGCCTTACATTAGTAGAGCTGAATAGCTGTGATCACATGACTCATAAAGCCAAAAAAAATATTACTATCTGGCCCTTTATAGAAAAAGCTTGCACAGGCTGCTTTAAGCTATTGGTGTCATACATTTTATTTCTATGTATATTGTAAACCCCAAATATGTTGCTATTTCTTTGTTTTAAAAATATCTTTAAAAAGATTAACAAGTAAGAAGAAAAGTCTTTTATTTTTACCCATATATTTACCATTTCTAGAACTCTTCATTCCTTTGTGTAGATCCAGATATTCATCAGGGACCATTTTTCTTCTGTTGAAAAGACATTTCTTGTAATGCATATATGCTGGTGATGAATTCTCTGTTTTTGTTGTCTGAAAAATCTTTATTTCACCTGAATTTTTGAAAGAGTTTTGCTGGGTATATAGCACTAGGTTGACAGCTTATTTCTTTCATGCTTTAGGGGTGTTGTCCCACTGTCTTCCGACCTGCATTGTCTCTGATGAGGAGGCTGTTGTCATTCTTGTTTCTCTGTGCAGTCTGTCTTTTCTCTCTGGCTACTTTTAAGGTTTTCTCTGTCATTGGTTTTCAGCAGTTTGATCATGATGTGGCTTCATATGGTCTTCTTCATGTTTTTCTTGGATGTCTGGTTTTCATTTTCATCGGACTTAGAAACTGTTTGGCTGTTGTTTCTTCACAGACTTTTCCTGCCCCCCTTCAGCCCCCTCCCTCATTGCCGGCACTCCAAGTACACACCTGCCAGACAGCATGGTGTCTGTGCACGGGCCCCTGAGGAGGTGCTGTCCTTTCATCTTATTCTCTCTGGGCTGCATGCTGAATTGCTTCCATTTCTCTCTTCAAGGTCATCGATCTTTCCTTCTGTGGTGTCTTAATCTGCTGTTAACACCATCCAGTGTATTTTTTTTTTTTTTTTTTTTGTGGTACGCGGGCCTCTCACTGTTGTGGCCTCTCCCATTGCGGAGCACAGGCTCCGGACGCGCAGGCTCAGCAGCCATAGCTCACGGGCCCAGCTGCTCCGCGGCATGTGGGATCTTCCCGGACCGGGGCACGAACCCGTGTCCCCTGCATCGGCAGGCGGACTCTCAACCACTGCACCACCAGGGAAGCCCAAATCCATCCAGTGTATTTTTTAAATTCAGATATTATATTTTTCATCTCTAGAAGCTTCTTTTTTTTTTTATATCTTCTACTTCTCATTATGTCGTTTTCCCTCAACAGTCTTGAACATATGGTGCATGTTCATGATGGACAACTGAACATTTGTACTTGCTGATTCTGTCATCTCTGGCCACTGTTTCTATTGATCTATTTGACTTCTGGCTGTGGCTCATATATTCTCAATCCTTTGTATGCCTAGTAACTTTTGGTTGGGTATTTTGGGGTCTTGGATTCTGTTATTATTCCTTTAAAGAGTGGAGGATTGTATTCTGGCATACAGTGAAATTACTTGGGCTCAGTTTGATCCTTTCAAACTTTCTTTTAAGATTTCTTGGGACAGATCAGATTAGCCATTAGCTTAGCATTTATTTATCCCCAGTACTAAGGTGACACCACTGGGGACTCTACTCAGCACTGGCCCTGCCTATGAAGAGCTCACTCCACTCCAGCTTGTGGGGAGGCGGGTTTGAGTTCCAGGAATTGTCTGACTCACCACTCCCAGGGGTTCTTCCCCAGCCCAGTAGATTTCATCTGACCCACATTCAACGGGTCCCCCTGCAGATCTCCAGAGCCGATCTCGTGCTCTCTCCCCTTACCCCCTTCCCCTCTCAGTTGCTCTGTCCTTGCTGGTATTATCCCCCCAAATTCCAGCCACTGAATTTGAATCTCTGTCTCCTTGACTCAGAGACTCAGAGGAACTGCTGGAGTCTGGATCCGTCCCTGGCCCCGCCCCGGCGTGGCAGCCTGGAAACGGCTCCGAGGCAGCCTTGGGGCAATTGTAGGGCTCACCCCATTTCATTCCCTTCTCTCAGGGATGACAGCCCTCTACTTTCTGTTGTCCAGTGGCTGAAAACAGTTGTTTCATATATTTTGCCTGTTTTCTCATTGTTGACAGTTAAGAGGGAAGTTCCCAGAGCAGTTAATCCTTGTTGGCCATAAGCAGAAGGCTAGATACTCTTTTTTATAATCTCCAACTTTTGGCCAGCTTCCTGCTGTGTGATGTGGCTAATGAGCTTGTACTGGGGTAGACAAGTCAGTTGTTTCTTATTGTTTGCTTTCATTTGCATTATTCTTCGTACAGAACATGGTTTCTTTGCAAACTCTTTTGAAATCACTTATCTGTTTTCTGACATGAGTTTAGTGAAATACACTGATACTTAAATAACAACCTAGGCAATCGTGTGACACATCACGATGATTTCAGTCAACAGGCAAGGTTGTCACCCTCTTGCCCTCTGCACCGTGAAGCTTCACCATCGCCTCAGGACACAGCCCACCCTGCGTGTGGCCATCCAACCAAAGACCAACGGAGGGCACAGCATCCACCTGCGTCTCACTCATGGGTAGAACGTAATTTCCTTCTTAGGTTTTGAGACTCGCAGCAAATCCGATGAGTTTGTGTTGAGTGCCCCCCCCACCGGGGAGACACAAGCACAGCTGTTGTCAGCTGGGGGACCAAAGCCGTGGGAGGTAAGGCGGTGTCAGGTGCTAAAGCCCTGAATTTACTCTGTGGGTCTTTTAACTGACCTACCGAGTCCTAACCAGCATTTCAAACAGTATGCAATAGAACAGAAGCTAGCAGGCTCCATCACTTGTAGGAGAGATCAGCTTTCTTTGCGACGCCCCCGGCTTGTTCCCTAGCGAGGTGGGGGGTCTGGGGGAGGGGGCAGCTGACTGCTGTCACCGGTGGGGGGCTTCGGGCACGTGGCCGTTACCTGTCTCGCAGCGAGGTCCCTCGAAGGGCTCTGAACAAAGGCAGGTGAAATTCCCCACCAGGTCGACACACGACCCTCCGTTCAGGCAGGGGTCAGAGCCGCAGTCGTCCACATCTGGGGGCGGCAGAGGTGGGTGCTCGGCTCTGTGCCAGCCTTTGAGCACCTGGCACCCTGCACCCCTGCTCCCACCCGAGGGCACACTCACCCGTCTCGCAGGCTGCACCCGTGTAGCCGGCTGCGCACACGCACACCGCGGAGACGCCCTCCGCCTGGCACCAGCCGCCGTTCTCACACTCTTTGGCATCGCATGGAGACTGTGCTACAAGCACAAAGTGGTGGAAGGCCATTGGATCCCCAGCTGTGGTGGGCCCAGGGGCTCCTGCTGAGCCCCACTGCTGACATCTCGGGCTGCAGCACGGGTGGATCTGGCCATCTCTGGAGGGCATCGGGCCCTGGGGGACCAGGGCAGTCCCAACCCACGGGCACTGAAAGCTTGTCTGAATGGGGTTTATTTCAGCAGACCTGGTGAGGAGGGAGGGTGTGCCTGTGCCTGGCGGGGGACATGGGGGTGAATGGGACCCAGCTCCCGCCCTCCTGGGCAGTGCCCCTGCTAAGATGACTGTGACAGAGCTGTCATCACAGGACAGGGCTCTGGGGCTGAGAGATTCCTCCCAGCTGGGCGGGGGGGCACAGCCTGTGACGGAGCCCTGAGGGGGCGCAGGAGGGGCCTGAGTGGTCCGGGGCTGAGGGTCCAAGGTGGGCGAGGCGACGCTTCTTGCTGCAAGGACAGTCCTGCAAAGGCCCTCGGCCCCCAGTCAGGTGGGAGTGAGCAGGCGGGAGCCCGCCGTTGTCGGTGCTCTGACCTGCCCCTCACCCAGGATGCTGGCCTCACCTGGTGGCTGCTGGCAGCAGGTGTGGGGGACACTGCCTTCCCCCAGCTATGTCGCCTGTCCTGCTGACAGCTCATTCCAAAAAGGACTCAATACAGGAACCAGACGGGATCCCCAGAGCGGGTGACCCACCCTGGAGTCAGGGTGGGGGGCAGTGGGAGGAAGCAGGCCTGAACCCTGGGAGATGTGGAGGTGCTTTGGTGGCTGACGGCACACGGTGACCCCCGTCTCTGGGACCCTGACTCCACCAGAGAGCAGGGATGGGCACGGGTGGGGGAGGGGAGACTCGGGCCGAGCGGTACCCACGTCCCTGCTGGAGTCTGCCCAGCATCCCTGCTGTCATGGGCTCTGGGGGCCGAGGTGGGTCCTGAGACCAGAGAGCCTCGTGGGGGACTGGGGGCTGGTACCCATGGGTGTTGCCGTGGTGGCCATGAGGAGGCCAAGGCTCACGGCTCCTGGCTCTGGCCCCAAGCCCTTCCAGGGTCCCACCCGGCCCGGACATGTGTACACACACCAGAGTTAAGGGCTTTAAAACATTCCCTGTGGCCATAAGTCTCCATTAGAAATGGTTTTTCTAGATTGAGACATTGGTGCGGTTGTTACTTGTACACACTCGATTTAACTATGTGTTATATGTTTTTCTAAATAACAGTTACACATCAGTAAGCGTATGTAGGGGACAGTGTGTCTGGCTGAGCCGGATGGGGATCAGGCGTCATCGTGCTTTGATTTTAAGGGGCTCCGTTTGTTGGGCTCCCCTAGCGGCTTCCCACAGTGACACGGGGGTGGGAGTGGGGCATCCACCTTCCTTTACCAGGTGGGTGAAGGGCCCAGGGTGAGGGGTCCCCAAAGAGGTGCTGCATGAAGGGCAGGGAGTAGAGGTCTGATCAGAAAGCACTGCTTCCAAAGAGCCGCGCTCAGAAGTGGGGTGGCAGACGCGCGTGTGGCTGCAGTTTGGAAGCAACAAGGGGGTCTTGAGAAAGACCCCAACCCACGTCTAGGCCGTGCGACCCCCGGGATGGAGAGCAACAGCCTGCACTCCTGCCAGGAGCAGCTGGGGTTCAGGGTTTCAGGGGTGCAGGCCTATGGTGAGACGGGTCCGGAACCAGGCCCTGCCCTGTCCCAAGGCCTCACCCTTGGCTGTGTGCTGTGGTCAGTGCTCCTGTCACGCCCACAGGGCGGGGCCTCTCCTCTGGAGTCTGGGCTCCTGCACCCCCTACCCCCGGGCCTCCCTGGGGCCAGGCCCCCTGCGGCACGCTGACCTGATGCCCCCACCAGGCTAGCCACCACTCCCTGGTCGGGCAGGACCATCCCCATGGCCCTGCAGCCCCTGGTTCCTCTCACCTGTCTCACAGGTGGGTCCCCCGAAGCCGGCTGGGCACTGGCAGATGAAGCTGTTGACGCCGTGCGTGCAGGTCCCGCCGTTCTGACACGGGTGGGAAGCACACTCGTTCACATCTGGAAAACGGGGAGGACTCAGTGGAGGCGCCGCTGGGGAGGACCTGCCGTGGCCCGGGGCGGCGCGGCTGCAGAGCCCGCCCACGTGCTCACCATCTCAGAGCCGCTGTGTCTGGCTCCCCCAGCGGCGCCTCCCGGATGCCACCCACACCACGGGGACAGAGGCCCGAGGCCTCGGGCTCTTGGGGCCGTTGGCTGTGCTGCCGGGTTCCTCCAGGTGGGCGGTCCCAGCAGAAACTCACCCAGGTGGCACCTCCTCCCCGTGAAGCCCGAGAGGCAGGAGCAGGTGTAGGAGGGGTTGCCCGTGACGCAGTCGTCGATGCACTTGCCGCCATTGAGGCAGGGGCGCAGAGTCAGGCACACGGAGGCTGCGGACACAGGGAGGGCAGGGCCGTCAGCCTGGCCCCGGGGGCCCCTCTCGGGGGAGGCGCTGCGAGGTCCGCTGCTGCTGGGTCTCTGTTACCTCGAGCACAGGCCGCCCGCAGGGCTCAGCTCATGGGGCCCACCCTCCGCAGAGGCAAGGCCACCGAAACCCGCCGTGAATGAGCACACGTGGGCAGGTGCCGGAGCGTCCCAGGGTTTCAGGCCTCGTGTTACTAGGAGGCCTCGTGTTACTAGGAGGCCTCGTGTTACTAGGAGGCCCCGGGAAGAGCTGGCTGGTGTCCAGGGAGGGAGGGAGAGAGGGGCACTCCCGGAAGGGCTCTCGGGTCCCGGGCACCACCAAGGCTGTGGGTGCCTTTGAGGACCGTCCCTGCCCCCACCGGTCCACTCGCCGAGCCACCCCGGCACTCAGGCCACGTAGTCCGGCTGCCCCGCAGCGGGTGGCGGCTGGCTGCCTGAGCCCGGGTCAGGACCAGCCCTTCTCAGAAGGTGGACCGCCAGGCGTGGGCGCCCTGCCTCTAAGGTGTGAACCCACCCTCCCTCCCTGGTGACTCCAGACGGACGCGCACGGGCTCCATCTCCTGGGCTTGCAGCGTGGGGCAGGGACACGAGGGGGCCGGTCCCCCTGCAACCCCACGGGCCCGTGCCCCTCAGGGCCTCCGTGTGTGAGAGCTTTGAGGGCCCAGCAGGGCCTCCTCCGTCTGCTCCCTGCAGAAGCCTGGGGCGGGAGAGAAGCGCCACCACATGGGAACGGCATCCCCGAGGGACTGACTGGACCCTCCTCTGAGGACCCCAGTCCTCAGGCTCACAGCCGGCAGCCTCTGTGGGGAGCATGGACCTACCCACACCTGCACGCACACCTGCTCACACCAGTCCCCACCTGCGCCCATACTCTACCCCTCAACCATAACCCAAGCCCCTGGCCGCTGGCAAGCGCCAAACCTCTCTGCTGCCCACGCAAAGGTGTGGTGACTGAGTCGTGTCCCCGTGACCTGAACCATCGCGGCTCCGAGCCCGGGCGGGTGTTGCCACTCTGGCGGAGGGGGGCGAAATCAGTAGCCCCCGGGCTCCTGGCCCTGTGGGCCGCCCCCTCGTTCACACTGGTGAGTGGGTGGGCTCAGGCTCCCCGGGCCTCTCTCGCCAGGGCCCATATCCAGTCCTGGGCGCGGTACACACCTGCCCTCCCTGGCCCCCCCACCGGGGTGCGCGCCTGCTCCCCTGGCAGGTCTGGGGGGGCTGCCTTGTGCTGGTCCATCCCTGGGACAGTGTTCAGGAGAATCAGCCCCTCTTGGTGGCCTTGGTCCCCATGGGGGTGGGAGGCGATCTCTGGGGGAGGTCCCAGCACTGGCCTCACTGGCTCCAGGCTTGGCCGGGGGAGTGGTGCGGCTGAGCCCGTCACTTGACACCCTCCCCACTCCGTTTGTAAGCAGGGGTTTCAGGAGGGTCTGTGACCCAGAGCCACACAGCAGGACAGCCGGGAGCACATCCTCTGTGGCCAGTCCCGCTGCTTCCACAGGCCTCGTGCTCGCCCCCGGGGTGGACCCTGCTCCCGTCTGCTCTGTGTTCTGTGCCTGAAGGACCCCGGGCGTCAGGGAGCTCCCTCCTGTCAGGTAGATGTCCAGGTTGTCACACAAGCACGAAGTCCCACCAAGAAGCAAGGCAGCAAAATGGGTGGAAAGAGGGCCTGCCTCCCAGGTGGTCCTGAGGACGCGGGAGGCCACGCAGGGATGCCCAGGATTCCCTGGGTGGGAATGTGACCCCAGCTCCCCCCCTTTACACCCCTTCGCACTTCAAACCGTGCTCTCCAGCAAACCCCTTCTCCTCAGCAGAGGCAGGAAGGCCTCCCAGGGGGAGACTGAGGCTCAGGGGTGAGCCCAGGGGAGAGGAGCCGAGGTGGGCGGGGCCGGGCGCCCCCAAGAAGCCCGGGGCTCCCCCTCCCCCCCCGCCATCCCGCCTCCCTAATCCATGCCCCTCCGCCACCCCAGCCACTCTCTCTGTCCTCTTACTTGTATGGCCGCAGCCCCCCACGCGCACCTGGGCATCATCGATTCTGAACGCCCAGCGCCCGGGCACGCCCACGTTGGTGGTGCTCGCCACCTCCGCCATGGCCGCTGTGCGTGAGCCGGGGATGCTGAAGTAGCGCCGCCCATCGCCCGCATTGAAGCCGGCCTGGGGGCGGGTGGGAGAGAGTGGGGGTAGGTGCGGGCTGGGTCCGCAGGTCTCCCCAACGTCCCTGAGACCCACCTCCCGCGGGGGCAGCCTCGTGAGCTGCGCAGCACTGAAGACTCAGGAGCATCCTCGCCGTCCCGCGTGCTGTCCCCGCCTCCCAGCCCCGCCCCGCCCTAACCAGCAGTTCCTCCCGCCGCTGACCAGGTTGGGCCCTGGCAGCCCTCCCCCCACCCCTTCCCGCCCTCTCCTGGGCCTCCCCTAGGACCCAGGGCCAGTGTGACCTCAGGAGAAAGTAGAGAGCCTGGAGCGGGGGGAGGGGCACTCCCAGGCCCCGGGGGCTCGCACTTGACCGCCCTCCGCACCTGGGATTTTCTGCTGGCCACTGTCCCTCAGGCCACGGGCCAGGCCACCCCAGGCCACAGCGCACACAGAA
Organism: Hyperoodon ampullatus; assembly: GCF_949752795.1. Taxonomy (NCBI): domain Eukaryota; kingdom Metazoa; phylum Chordata; class Mammalia; order Artiodactyla; family Ziphiidae; genus Hyperoodon; species Hyperoodon ampullatus. The sequence continues at coordinate 941,886 of NC_136921.1, forward strand.
CTCTGTCCCAGCTGCAGCTGGCCCTGTAGGGCTGGCTGTGTGGGTCAGGACAAAGGTGCTTTGGCCCGAGACTGTTTCTGTGGTTCTGGGCTGGGAGAGGCCTCTGCACAGCACTGGGCGGGGTGGGGCGGGGGGCATCCACCTGCCTTATCAGCTCGTGACAGTCCCAGCCGTGGGGAGCAGGGGCCCCTACCTGGGCCGCGATGCCCCCCAGACCAGCGGCGTCTCCCCCGCTGCTGGCGTGCGTGCCCGTGGTCCACGTGATGGACTCGTAGTTGAAGATGGTGAAGGAGAGCTTGCCGTCGGTGATGAGCACAGTCTGGAACGTGTTGACCTGCCAAGGAGGGGCCTGAGCGGGGCCTGCGCCCCCGTCTCCACCCAAAGACCCCGCCCTGCCCACACTGCTGTCGCCCACTGGTCCCTCCTCTGTTTCCCCAGCGAGATGGTCAGCCACAGGGAGGCCTCGATGACCTCGGCCTCCATCCTCCGCTGTGTCCCCAGTGCCTGCCCCCCCAGTATTATCTGATGCCTGGTGAGCGAGTGAAGCCCACTGAGGGGCTGTGGAGGCCACGGACGCCAGGAGCAGACAGTTTCCTCTGTGGGTCTGGGGGCACAGAGGGTTCGTGACTACCTGGCCAAATCCACAAACTCATCTCATGTGAGATGAACAAAAAAGTAAAAGGGGGAAAGATAAAAAGGGAAAAGAAGGAAAGGCAGTTTTTAATCGTTAAGTTTTTTGGTTTTCATGGAATCCTCCATGAAAATATTAGTGGGCAGTGTATACATAAGAGGTGCTATTTCAGAATGGGCAAAGGGTGAGATTGTTTAAGAAATGATCGTGGGACAAATAGGAAACTCTGAAAAGCAATGAAATTGGAGCTTTATATCTCTTATGAAAATAAATCCCGAATCGAGTAAGGTTGTAAATGAGGCTGTCACTGGCCTAGAGGAAAATGTAGGCACATATGTAGAACGTCTAGGGAAGGACTTTTAAGCCTGACATTTGTTAAAACTGCAGAAACCAAAAAGGAGATTTATACGTTTGACTACAAGAACTTCTGGATATAAAAACGTGTCATGAGATCAAGCTGAATGGCAAAGAGTGAAGTGAAAAGTGTGTTTATAACATACACAGCAGAAAAACTGGTGATGTCTTTAATTCAAGTAGAACTTCCACGGATCAATAAGAAAAGGAACAAAAAGATTACAGAAAAATTGGCAAAGGGTGTGAACAGAAACATCACGATAGAATACAACTAGCCAATGATTCCCCGTTACTAGAATCAAAAGATGTGTAAAGCTGAAAAAACCAAGGGCATTCCTTTCTTGCCTGTAGAGTTGGCAGGCAGGAAAATAATAGTGCGTTTGGCTGGGGTGCAGGGCTACAGGCACTTCTGAATGTGGCTTAGGCAACTATGAGTGGGCACATTTTTGAGGGGACATCAGACTTCCACAGGCAGCAATCTCCCTTCTAGCAACTCATGCCAGGATGACTTCACAAACCACTGGGGGCTATGCAGCGCCCCTCGGGGCACCCCGTGATGGAGGCGGCAGGCCCACCGGAGTGCAAGTGCCGCCACGCCAGGCTGGCACGCAGGCATCTCACATGGGGGAGTCCCACGCTGAAAGATGACAGCAGGGAAACCGAGCGCTCTCCTGCAGGAAGGCAAGCTCAGGTGCTAGGACTCAGAGGACAAGGAGGGCGTGAGGGCTGGAAGGCCTGAGCAGTGGGAAGGTCTGAGGAGGGCAGGACCATGGTTGGTCAGCAAGGCCAGTGGAGGGGCTTTGCGAGCTATGAGGCCCAGACGTTTGAGGAGGACGAGGACATGCCCGAAGCTTAACCATCACTTTCTGTTGATCGACCTGCCCCTGCAGGTGCCCCCAGGGGAGGGCTTCCCCATCTCCCACCTCCCAGACTGGTTTCCACCCCAAACTCAGAATCCCAGTTCCCTGTCTCACAAGATAATCATTTTGGAACTGAAATCCCCTGGTTTGAAAAGAGAATGTTAAGGTTTCCTCTCTCTGCTCAGGAGGGGCCCTGGGCGCCTCCTTCCTCCCAGGTGGAGAGGTAACAGGTAAAATGACTCTGCAGAGGTGAAATTATAACATAAAAAATGATGTAGAAGAACATATAAGAATGAGGAAGGTGCCCACAATACTGTTGAGTGAAAGAAACACAAAACAGCACGTTCCAGGTGGTTCTATTTATTTTTTAACGTGTGGGTTGATTCACAATAGGACATGTTGAACGGGAGTTATCTCCTGCTGGTGGGGCTGTAGATTCTTTTTCTCTACTTTTTGTTAAAAAGACATTTTTCTTACAAATTGGCAATAAGAAAAAACAAACAAAACATACAAAATGTTAGTGGGCTATGTGTGAACAAAAGTTCAGTCGTGAAATTTCTTTGTAGTAATGTTTACAGAAAAACCCCATCTTTCCTGATTTGCTGTCATACTCCTGTTAAAACCCACAGCAGTGACAGTTACTCTCGCAAGGTACCTGACAACCAGCTTGCTTCTCTTTTGCCTCTTGGAGGCTGGAGGGTTTGTAAGCATCACCACCTGCACATCCCTCCCCGCCCCGTCCCCACCTGAGCCGCCGCGGCTGGGGACTCCAGGCTCTGCTCAGCACATCTAGGACGGAGCCCGTCTGCCACCTGTCCCCACCCCTCCCACCCCGTGCCTGCGATGGGAGACCGGGCACCGCCCTTGAGGCTTCTCTCTCCTCCTCAGCCCAGCGTGGTCACACCCACCCTAACTGCTGTGCTGAGTGCTCCAGTCCCGCCAGCTCCAAAATTCCCCCATGTGGCCGAGCCGGGCCCCCAGGCTTGCACAGCATCAGGGAGAGCCCACGTCCTGCTGGCGTGGCATCCCTGTTACGTGGTCGCTGGTGTCCCCCCTGCTAGAGTGTGTCCCACGGGAGAGTCATGTCCTGTGCTCTCTGCCTGGGGCCGCCTCCCCAGAGCCCAGAACACTCCTGCCCCAGACGTGCCCCTAAAGGAACGTGTACTAAATGTGTGGGCATACCGTCCTGAAAGGCCGCCCGCTCCCCAGTGCTTTTCTCTAGAGAGCCGCCCTCTGTCCCATGCGGTTCTGACCCAGCACCCATCATGGGCCTGGCCGCGGGAGGTGCCGGTCACGCATCTGTTGCCGGAGGGGCTATGCCGCCCTCACTGGGGATCCGCCCACCACACTGACCACGCTGGGTAAAGTGGTCAGTTATTCTGGACTTAGCGCTGTGGCCGTTTGGCGTCATCAAGGAATAATGTATGAAACGGAATAAACTTCCCATTTAACCCTTTGAGTACTGAACCGTTCCGAATGGAAACCTTCTAACACAGACCATCTGCGTCCCCCGAGTGAGTGAAGGACTGTGTTGGGCACCTGGTGTTTCCCTGGACGCGGGTGGTTTCCAGGAGGCCCAGGCTCCATCCCCCCTCCAGCCTGGCCCTGTGACCTTGGGCAGGTGGCTTCGCCCCTGAGTCCAGCTGTCCCCCCTGGGCACGAAGCCCAGGGATTATGTCTGGCCCACTCAGCGAGGCAGGGGGCCCTGGAGGGAGACCCTGGGCCCCAGGTGGATGTCCTCCCTTCCCCAGGACAGAACACTCACGGGGGAAGAGGAGCTGCCTCCGAAGAAGGTCACGCGGTACCAGGTGGCTATGAACACCCAGGTGGCAGAGAAGCCTGGGAGCTCGGGGAAGTAGCGCCTGACATCCTCTGTGGCCCTGCGCAGCGTGGCTGCGTCGGTGGCCTCCCGGTAGTACACGTCGCCTGCACGCCGGTTGTCCACGTCCGCCCAGAAGGCCGCCACCACGCAGCGGTCCTTGGCGATGGGAAAGGCCACTGGGGTGAACTGAGAAACCTCCTTCAGGAAGGAGATGATCCCGTTGTTGTTCACCTGTCGGGGCAGAAAGCCAGAGAGGGGCCAGCTGGGGGCCTCCCCAGCCTCACCCCCTGGGCACCCTCTGAGGCTGAGCCAGCCTTGGGCAGGGTATTTTCAGGATGGCCTGGCAGTTCCTGGTCCCTGATTTGGGATCCCTGGGCCTGTTCCAACCCCTCCCTGACAGGCCGTGGCTCAGGGCACAGGCTCTGACCTATTTGCTGTACACGGTGCCCTGCAGAGTGCCTGGCCCAGGGCTGCCAGCGTGGGGTGGGGATCCCCCAGTGTGGGCCCTGGCTTTGGGCGGTAGGGGGCTCAGACCTTCCCAGTGGCCCCAGCTCCTTGGTCCGACTCCCATCAGGGGCCGCAGGAGGGCAGGGCAGTCCCAGCCTCTGAGCCAGGTCTGGAAGGGTGAGCAGGAGGCATGCTTGCCGAGCAGGGGTGGGGATGGGCTGGGACCACTGTGGACAGGGGAGGCTGGGAGGGCCTCGATGGCCAGGTGAGGCACCTGTGCTCAGGACTCCAGGTAGTGGAGCCCCAGAAGGCCCCTGAGCACAGGAGGTGGAGCGGCATCTTTGTGGTCAGACACAACAGGTTCTAGCATTGATCCTGCCACTCTCTAGCTATGCAGCCACCAGGCAAGTTAGGCTTTGCCTCTCTGTGCTCTGGCTTTTCACCTGTAGGATGGGGCAGACACTCATTCTGGCCTCACGGGGTGCTGGGCAGGGTTGAGTGGACTAATGATCACAGAGTCGGCTCTAGACCATCACGATTTATCCTGGGAAGACTGTGGTCAGACCGTGCTTTTAGAAATGACCCTTCGGGTGAGGGCAGGCTCTGTAATCTATACCAACCAAAAAGGAAGATAAATACACCTCTCTTCTTCTTTTTTCATAAGATTATTTATTTATTCATTTATTTAATTTTTGGCTGCATTGGGTCTTTGCTGCTGCATGCAGGTTTTCTCTAGTTGCTGAGAGTGGGGGCTACTCTTTGTTGCGGTGTGCGGGCTTCTCATTGCAGTTGCTTCTCTTGTTGTGGAGCATGGGCTCTAGGCATGCGGGCTTCAGTAGTTGTGACACATGGGCTTCAGTAGTTGTGGCTCACGGGCTCTAGAGCGCAGGCTCAGTAGTTGTGGCACAAGGGCTTAGTTGCTCCGCGGCATGTGGGATCTTCCTGGACCAGGGCTCGAACCCGTGTCCCCTGCATTGGCAGGTGGATTCTTAACCACTGCGCCACCAGGGATGCCCAATACACCTCTCTTCTTAAAGGCACCAAAGAGTGAACAAGGGAGCATATTTCAATTCCAAATCTTGGACAAGAAGAGACTGGAGGTGAGCCCAGTACTCAAAGCTCCTTTCCCCCTGAGTGAGTGCATCTGCAGATGTAAAAGCAACAGCTGTACGACAGACCTGTAATTTTTGTAGCCTCATGGAGGTAAACAGATAAATGCCAAAACTCGGGGCTAGCTCAAGGCGAGGAACCTGAAAACCCCCACATTAAGCTGGGACCTCTAAGGCCCCCCTCATAATCAGGGTGAACCCAAAGTAAGTGGTCCTTATGCAGATGTACACTCCACCTTCCCTTCACCTGGGCCATCCAGGCACTTTGAGCCTGGAACTTAGATTAAGGTGGTTCCTGACAGGGAGCACCCTTAGGTTCCAGGCAGGAGTAAAGAAAAACCCTCCCTGGAGCAAGATGTACCATCAGTAATCAAAACAGTGTGGCACTGGCACAAAGATAGACAGATAGATCAATGGAATAGAACAGAGAGCCCAGAAAGAAACCCTTGCATATATGGTCAGATGATTTTTAATAAGGGTGCTAAGACCATTCAATGGAGAAAGGACAGTCTTTTCAACAAATGGTGTTGGGAAAACTGGATATCCACACGTGAAAGAATAAAGTCAGACCCTTACCTAACACCATTTACAAAAATTAACTGAAATGGATCAAGGGCCTAAATATAAGAGCTAAAAACATAAAACTCATAGGAAAACATAGGGCAAAAGCTTCACAACACTGGCTTTGGCAATGACACCAAAGTCACAGGCAACAGAATAAAATATAGACAAGCTGGAGTTCATCCAAATGAAAACCTTTTGTGCATCAAAAGACACCTTCAGCAGAGTAAAAAGGTCATCCACACATGGGAGAAAATATTTGCAAATCATATATTTAATAAGGGATTAATAGCCAGAATATATAGTAAACTCCTACAACTCAACAACAACAAAAAGCCAAACAATCTGATTAAAAAAATGGGAAAAGGGCTCGAATAAACATTTTTCCAAAGAAGACATACAAATGACCAAGCCCATGAAAATATACTCAATGCCACTAATCATTAGAAATGCAAATCAAAGCCACAGTGAGCCACCATGTTACACCCATTAGGATGGCTACTATTTTTTTAAAAAGCCGCCAGAAAATTACAAGCATTGGTGAGGATGTAGAAAAACTGGAACCCATGGGCACTGTTGCTGGGAATGTAAAATGGTGCAGCCACTGTGGAAAACAGTAGGCAGGCAGTTTCTCAAAAAAACTGCAAATAGAATTACCACATGATCCAGTAATTCTACTTCTGGGTATATATCTGTACTAGTCTGATAGAGCTGCCATAACAAAATGCCACAGACTAAGTGACTTAAACAACAGAAATGTATTTACCCACAGTTCTGGAGGCTAGAAGTCCAATATCAAGGAGCCACTAGGGTTGGTTTCTAGTGAGGCCTCTCTTCCTGGTGTGTAGATGGCTGCCTTCTTGCTCTGTCCTCACAGGGCCTTTCCTCTGTGTGCACACGAGGAAGGAGAGAGCTTTCTGGTGTCTCTTCATCTTCTTATTGGATTAGGGCCCCACCCCATGACCTCATTTAACCTCAATTACCTCCCTAAAGATCCTATCTCCAAATACAATCACATTTGGGGTTAGGACTTCAGCATATAAATTTTGAGGGGACACAATTTAATCCACAACAATACCAAAAAGAATTAAAAGCAGGGTCTTGAAAAGATATTTGTATACCTATGTTAATAGCAGCATTATTCACAACAGCTGAAAGGTGGAAACAACCAAAGTTCCATCAAGGCATGAATGAATAAGCAAAATGTGATATATGTATATAATGGAACATTATTTAAAAAGGAAGGAAATTCTGACACATGCTACAACATGGATGAACCTTGAAGACGTTATGCAAAGTGAAATAGCCAGTCACAAAGGGACACATGCTGTGTGATTTCACTTATATGAGGTACCTGGAGTAGTCAAAAATCATAAAGACAGAAAGTAGAATAGTGGTTGCCAAGGGGAAGGGGAATGGGGGAAGTAGTGTTTAATGGATATAGACTTTCAGTTTTGCAAGATGAAAAGAGTCCTGGAGATGGATGGTGGTGATGGTTACACAATATGAATGTCCTTAATGACACTGAACTTACACATAAACATGGTTAAGATGGTCAATTTTATATTATGTATATTTTCCACAATACAAAATTTTATTAAAAAATCATCAGGATTGGAAATTATTTTTTAAAAATCCATTTAAAAGAACTAAGCAGAAATTCTAGCACTAAAACCAAATAACAGAAATTAAGATAATTTCTGTTTAAATTAGACATTTAAGAGCAGGTTTGATGGAACTAAAGAAAGAGTGAGTGAACTGGAACTAGAAGACAGGTCAGAAGGAATGATCTGCAATTTAGAACAGAGACAAAAAGGTGGAAAATGAAGAAAAGATCAGGAATATGGGATGCAGTAAGATGGCCAAATGTATGATATGGAGCAACAGAAGGCAAAGAGATACAAATGCAATAGTTGGGAAATTTCCAGAACTGATAAAAGACATCAGATTGTATATTCAATAATCCCAGTGATTCCCTACCTGGAAAAAACAAAAACAAAGCTATAGAAAACAAATGCTGGAAATGCAGAAAGTCAATGACAGGGAGACAATCTTAAAAGGAGAAAACAGATAAATTACCATTAAGGGCATTACAGGTAAACTGACAGCTGACTTCTCATAAGCAACAATGGGAGCCAGAAAACAGTGGAATTATATATTCAATATGCTGACAGATATATAAAATGCCAACATAAAGTTTTATACTGAGATACAATATCCATTACTGCTGAAGGCCAAATAGAGATAATCCATACAAATAATACATACATTCATACCTAAATAAATAAATAAATAAATAAATAGCAGACCCCTACTAAAAGAAATTTTAATGGGAATGGGACTGGTGTGGTCTTCTAGCTGACCCACACTAAAAGAAATTCAAGTAAAAGGAAATTTAAAGTCAGAGATGCAAAAAGGATAAAAGGACAAAGAAGTTGTTATGAGGCCACCATCACCCTGATACCAAAACCAGACAAAGATACCACATAAAAAGAAAATTACAGACCAACATCACTGATGAATATAGATGCAAAAATCCTCAACAAAATACTAGCAAACAGAATCCAACAACACATTAAAAGGATCATACACCATGATCAAGTGGGATTTATCCCAGAGATGCAAGGATTCTTCAATATACGCAAATCAATCAATGTGATACACCATATTAACAAATTGAAGAAGAAAAACCATATGATCATCTCAATAGATGCATAAAAAGCTTTTGACAAAATTCAACACCCATTTATGATAAAAACTCTCCAGAAAGTGGGCATAGAGGGAACCTACTTCAACATAATAAAGGCCATATACGACAAACCCACAGCAAACATCATTCTCAATGGTGAAAAACTGAAAGCATTTCCTCTAAGATCAGGAAAAAGACAAGGATGTCCACTCTCACCACTATTATTCAACATAGTTTTGGAAGTCCTAGCCATGGCAATCAGAGAAGAAAAAGAAATAAAAGGAATACAAATTGGAAATGAAGAAGTAAAACTGTCACTGTTTGCAGATGACATGATACTATACATAGAGAATCCTAACGATGCCACCAGAAAACTACTAGAGCTAATCAATGAATTTGGTAAAGTTGCAGGATACAAAATCAATGCACAGAAATCTCTTGCATTCTTATACATGAATGATCAAAAATCTGAAAGAGAAATTAAGGAAACACTCCCATTTACCACTGCAACAAAAAGAATAAAATACCTAGGAATAAACCTACCTAGGGAGGCAAAAGACCTGTATGCAGAAAACTGTAAGACACTGATGAAAGAAATTAAAGATGATACCAACAGATGGAGAGATATACCATGTTCTTGGATTGGAAGAATCAATATTGTGAAACTGACTATATTACCCAAAGCAATCTACAGATTCAATGCAATCCCTATCAAATTACCAATGGCATTTTTTATAGAACTAGAACAAAAAATCTTAAAATTTGTGTGGAGACACAAAAGACCCCGAATAGCCAAAGCAGTCTTGAGGGAAAAAAACGGACCTGAAGGAATCAGACTCCCTGACTTCAGACTATACTACAAAGCTACAGTAATCAAGACAATATGGTACTGGCACAAAAACAGAAATATAGATCAATGGAACAGGATAGAAAGCCCAGAGATAAACCCACGCACCTATGGTTAACTAATCTATGACAAAGGAGGCAAGGATATACAATGGAGAAAAGACAGTCTCTTCAATAAGTGGTGCTGGGAAAACTGGGCAGCTACATGTAAAAGAATGAAATTAGAACACTCCCTAACACCATACACAAAAATAAACTCAAAATGGAGTAGACACCTAAATGTAAGACCGGGCACTATAAAACTCTTAGAGGAGGGCTTCCCTGGTGGCACAGTGGTTGAGAGTCTGCCTGCCAATGCAGGGGACACAGGTTCGTGCCCTGGTCCGGGGGGATCCCACATGCTGCGGAGCGGCTGGGCCCGTGAGCCATGGCCGCTGAGCCTGCGCGTCCGGAGCCTGTGCTCCGCAATGGGAGAGGCCACAACAGTGAGAGGCCCGCGTACCACATTAAAAAAAAAAAAAAAAAAAAACCTCTTAGAGGAAAACATAGGAAGAACACTCTTTGACATAAATCACAGCAAGATATTTTTTGATCTACCTCCTAGAGTAATGGAAATAAAAACAAAAATAAACAAATGGGACCTAATGAAACTTCAAAGCTTTTGCACAGCAAAGGAAACCATAAACAAGACGAGGGGCTTCCCTGGTGGCGCAGTGGTTGAGAGTCCGCCTGCCGATGCAGGGGACGCGGGTTCGTGCCATGGTCCGGGAGGATCCCACATGCCGCGGTGCGGCTGGGCCCGTGAGCCATGGCCGCTGAGCATGCGCGTCTGGAGCCTGTGCTCCGCGGCGGGAGGGGCCACAGCGGTGAGAGGCCCGCGTACCGCCAAAAAAAAAAAAAAATATATATATATATAAAAAAATAAATAAATAAAATAAATAAATAAATAAACAAGACGAAAAGACAACCCTCAGAATGGGAGAAAATATTTGCAAATGAATCATTGGCCAAAGGATTAATCTCCAAAATATACAAACAGCTCATGCAGCTCAATATTAAAAAAACAAACACCCCAATCCAAAAATGGGCAGAAGACCTAAATAGACATTTCTCCAAAAAGCACAAGAAGCACGTGAAAAGCTGCTCAACATCACTAATTATTAGAGAAATGCAAATGAAAACTACAATGAGGTATCACCTCACACCAGTTAGAATGGGCATCATCAGAAAATCTACAAACAACAAATGCTGGAGAGGGCGTGGAGAAAAGGGAACCCTCTTGCACTGTTGGTGGGAACGTAAATTGATACAGCCACTATGGAGAACAGTATGGAGGTTCCTTAAAAAACTAAAAATAGAACTACCATATGACCCAGCAATCCCACTAATGGGCATATACCCAGAGAAAACCATAATTCAAAAAGACATGCACCCCAATGTTCCTTGCAGCACTATTTACAATTGCCAGGTCAGGGAAGCAACCTAAATGCCCATCGACAGACGAATGGATAAAGAAGATGTGGTCCATATATACAATGGAATATTACTCAACCATAAAAAGGAATGAAATTGGGTCATTTTTAGAGACATGTATGCATCTAGAGACTGTCATACACACTGAAGTAAGTCAGAAAGAGAAAAACAAATATCATATATTAACACATATATGTGGAACCTAGAAAATGGTACAGATGATCCAGTTTGCAGGGCAGAAATTGAGACACAGATGTAGAGAACAAATGTATGGACACCAAGGGGGTAAGCGGCGGGGGGTGGGGGTGGTGGTGTGATGAAGTGGGAGATTGGGGTTGACATGTATACACTGATGGGTATAAAATGGATGACTAATAAGAAAATATATAAATAAACATTTTTTAAAAAAAGAAGGAGAAAGAAGTTGTTATGGGCTGAATGTTTGTGCCCCCTCCCCTCAATGCATACATTGAAACCTACTCCTCAATGTGATGGTATTTGGAAGTGGAGCCTTTGGGAGGTGATTAGCTCATGAGGGTGGAGCCCTCATGAATGAGTTTAGTGACCTTAAAAATGAGACTGCAGGGAGCTCTCTCGCTTCTTCTGACATGTGAGAACACAGCGAGAAGATGGCCATCTATGAATCAGGGAGTGGTTCTTCACCATACTCTAGATCTGCTGACCCCTTGGTCTTGGACTTCCCAGGCTTCAGAACTGTGAGAAGTAAACATCTTTTTTTGTTGTTGTTGTTTAAACCACCTGGTCTATTGCATTTTTGTTATAGCAACCCAAGCAGACTAAAGCAGAAGGTTTGAGAATAAATCTAAATGAACATTGACCACATAAATAATGCTTTGTGGAACTGTGCTTAAAAATATATAGAATTAAAATCCATGACAATAATAGCCTGTAAGTTGGGAGAGTATAAATCATGTTAATGTGATTCAAGGTCACTGTATTTTCCAAGAGAAGGACAATGGCATTAATAAACTTATTAGTGAACATTGATAATTAAAAGCACATATTGTATTGTCTAGGATAATCACTGAAAGAATAGAAATAGTGTAGATAGTCCTAACTGATGGGGGGATAAGATGGGATGATTAAAATATTTGACATAAAAGACGGCAAGAAAGGAGAAAAGAGGGAAATATAAAGCAGGTGGAACAAATAGCACAAGAAGATAGTAGACTGAAACACAAGTACATCAATAATTCATTAAATGGATATGATGTTCCAGTTAAAATATATACTATAAATTAATCAATAAATAAAACATTAAAATACTATATATAATACCATTCAAATGCTAAGCAAAGGAAACCCAGTATAGTTATATTGTTTTCAGGGAAACTAGACCATAAGGTAGTAAGTACTGTTAGAGATAAATGGGGTTATTTCATAATAATAAAGAAATATAACAATTTTGTATTTTTATATACCTAATAAGAAAGCCTCAACATATATAGATGAAAAACTGACAAAAGAAAATAGGTCAATTCATGTGATGAATTGGGAGATTGGGACTGACATATATACACTAATATGTATAAAATGGATAACTAATAAGAACCTGCTGTATAAAAAAATAAATAAAATTAAATTTAAAAAAATAGGTCAATTCATAATCATGGTGGGACATTTCAACACATCTTTGCTAGTAAAATATATACGAGGCAGACAAAAATAATCTGTCAGAATATAGAAAATTTGAACAATGTAAATAATAACTGACCTAATATATAACACAAATATAACATTAAAACTTACCATATACTGACCACATAGCGAGTGTCAACACATTTCAAATGACTGCAAAAAGTATAGAGTTTGTTCTCTGGCCACAGTGCAATTACACTGAAAATCATAACCCCCAAAAGGTAGAAAATTCCTATGCATATGGAAATTAAGAAATATAAATAACTTTGGACCGAAAGATAACAAAAGCGTTATGTAGCAACAACATGTGAAGGTATGGTGAAAGCAGAACTTAGAAGCAAATTTATAGCAGTTCCTTTTACCCAAGAAAAAATTACAAGGCAGAATAAAAGGTAGGAGACACAGTTTGAAGAGACACAGCAAATATCAGAACCAGACATGACAGGAGGTTGGAATTATCAGACTGGGAATTTAAAACAACTCTGAGTAATATGCTAAAAGATCTAATGATAAAGAAGACGACATGCAAGAACAGATGGGCAATGTAATCAGAGATGGAAACCCTATGAAACAACAAAAAGAAATGCTAGATATAAAAAGCACTGTAAAAGAAGTAAAGAATGACTCTGATGGGCTTATTAGTAGACTGGCTACAGCTGAGGAAAGAATCTCTGATCTTGAGGATATTTCAACAGAAACCTTCAAAACTGAAAAGCAAAGAGAATAAAGACTGAAAGAAAAAAAAACACAGAATAAATTATCCAAGGACTGCTGGACAAATATAAAAGGAGCAACATACATGTAGTGAGAATTCCAGAAGGAGAAGAAAGAGAGAAAGGAAGAGAAGAAATATTTGAAACAGTAATAACTGAGAATTTCCTCAAATTAATATTAGACCACAAACCACAGATCTAGGAAGCTCAGAGAATACCAAGAAGGAGAGGTGCTCAAATCCCCTAGGCATATCATTTTCAAATCATGGAAAAGTCAAAGATAAAGAAAAAATCTTGAAAGAAGCCAGAGGGAAAAAACACCTTACCTACAGAGGAGCAAAGATAAGAATTATACCTGACTATTCCTCAGAAACAGTGCAAGCAAGAAGAGAGTGGAATGAAATATTTAAAATGTTGAGAGAAAAAACCAACCAAACTAGAATTCTGTACCCTGCAAAATTATCCTCAGTGAAGATAATCCTTAGTGAAGGAGAAATAAGGGCTTTCTCAGACAAACAAAAATTGAGGAAATTTATTGCCAGTAGACATGCTTTTCAAGGTATGTTAAAAGAAGTTCTTTAGAGAGAAGGAAAATGATACAGATGAGAAATCTGGATCTTCATTAAGAAAGGAAGAGCATAAAAGAAGGAATAAAGTAATAAAGGTAAAATAAAACTTTTATTTTTCTTATTCCTAACTGATCTAACAGATAACAGTTTGTCCAAAATAATAATACCAACAATGCTTTCAATCATATTATATATGCATATGTGTGCACACACACACATATATATATGATATATATATATGATATATATATATTATAAAACTATAAGACATTGATGAAAGAAACTGAAGATGACACAAATGGAAAGATATACTGTGCTTATGGATTGGAAGGATTGATATTGTTAAAATGACTAAACAACCTAAGGGAGTCTACAGATTCAATGCAATCCCTATCAAAATACCAAGGGCATTTTCCACAGAACTAGATCACATAATTCTAAAATTTGTATGGAAACACATAAGACTGTGAATAGCCAAAACAATCTTGAGAAAGAAGAACAAAGCTAGAGGTATCACACTCCCTGATTTCAAATTATACTACAAAGCTATAGTAATCAAATAGTATGGCACTGGCACAAAAACATACACATAGGTCAATGGAACAGAATGGAGAGACCATAAATAAATTCGCTTACATATGGTCAGTTAATATACAACAGAGGAGGCAAGAATATACTATGGGGGAAAGACAGCTTCTTCAAGAAATGGTGTTAGGAAAACTGGACAGATATATGCAAAAGAATCAAACTGGACTACTTTCTCACACCATATAAAATAATAAACTCAAAATGAACTACAGACTTAAATGGGGGGGAGGGATAAACGGGGAGATTGGGATTGATATATACATGCTACTATATATAAAATAGATAACTAATAAGGACCTACTGCACAGCACAGGGAACTCTACTCAATACTCTGTAATGACCTATATGGGAAAAGAATCTAAAAAGAGTGGATATATGTATATGTATAGCTGATTCACTTTGCTGTACACCTGAAACTAACACAACATTGTAAATCAACTATACTCCAATAAAAATTATATAAAAAAGACTTAAATATAAGACCTGAGGGACTTCCCTGGTGGCATAATGGTTAAGAATCTGCCTGCCAGGGCTTCCCTGGTGGTGCAGTTGTTGAGAGTCCGCCTGCCGATGCAGGGGACATGGGTTCGTGCCCCAGTCCGGGAAGATCCCACATGCCGTGGAGCAGCTGGGCCCGTGAGCCATGGCCGCTGAGCCTGTGCTCCGCAACGGGAGAGGCAACAACAGTGAGAGGCCCGCATACCGCAAAAAAAAAAAAAAAAAAAAAAGAATCCGCCTGCCAATGCAGGGGACACGGGTCCGAGCCCTGGTCCGGGAAGATCCCACAAGCCACGGAGCAGCTAAGCCCATGTGCCACAACTACTGAGCCTGCACTCTGGAGCTCCTAAGCCACAACTACTGAGCCTGCATGCCACAACTACTGAAGCCCAAGCTCCTAGAGCCCATGCTCCACAACAAGAGAAGCCACCGCAATGAGAATCCCTTGCACTGCAACAAAGAGTAGCCCCTGCTCGCTGCAACTAGAGAAAGCCCACGTGCAGCAATGAAGACCCAACACAGCCAAAAAAAAAAAAGACCTGAAACCATAAAACTCCTGGAAGAAAACATAGGCAGTGCACTTTTTGACGTCAGTCTTAGAAATTTTTTTTTTGGATCTGTCTTCTCAGGCAAGGGAAACAAAAGCAAAAAATAAACAAATGGGACTTAAACTAAAAAGCTTTTGCACAGCGAAAAGAAACTATCAACAGAATGAAAAGGCAGCTTACTAAATGGGAGAAGATATTTGCAAATTATATATCCAACAAGGGGTTAGTATCCTAAATATACAAAGATCTCATACAACTCAACATTAAAAAAACTCAAACAAACAAAAAAGATTAAAAATGGGCAGAGAGGGCTTCCCTGGCGCAGTGGTTGAGAGTCCGCCTGCCGATGCAGGGGACGTGGGTTCGTGCCCCGGTCCACGAAGATCCCACATGCCGCGGAGCGGCTGGGCCCGTGAGCCATGGCCGCTGAGCCTGCGTGTCCGGAGCCTGTGCTCCGCAATGGGAGAGGCCACAGCAGTGAGAGGCCCGCATACCGCAAAAAAAAAAAAAAAAAAAAAAAAAAAAAAAATGGGCAGAGAACCTGAATAGATTTTTCTCCAAAGAAGACATACAGATGGCCAACAGACACATGAAAAGATGTTCAACTTCACATCATCAAAGAAACTCAAATTAAAACCACAATGAGGTATCACCTCACACACATCAGAATGGCTATTGTCAAAAACACAAATAAAAAATGTTGGTGAGGATGTGGAGAAAAGGGAACCCTTGTGCACTGTTGGTGGGAATGTAAATTGGTGTGGCTACTGTGGAGAACAGTATGGAGGTTACTCAAAAAATTAAAAATAGAATTACCAGCAATTCCACTTCTGGATATTTTTCCAAAGAAAACAAAAACACTAATTTGAAAAGATATATACACCCTTATGTTCACAGCTGCAGTATTTACAATAGGCAAGATATGGAAGCAAACTTAGTGTCCATTGATAGATGAATGGATAAAGAAGAAGTGGGATATATATGTATATGTATGTGTGTGTGTGTGTGTATATATGTATGTATATATATATACATATATATATATATATATATATAATGGAATATTACTCAGCCATAAAAAGAATGAAATCTTGCCATTTGTGACAACATGGATGGACCTAGAGGGTATTATGCTAAGTGAAATAAGTCAGAGAAAGACAAATACTGTATGATTTCACTTATATGTGGAATCTAAAAAACAAACAAATGAACAAACATAACAAATCAGAAACAGACTCACAGGGAACAAATAGGTGGTTGCCAGAGGGGAGGAGGGGTGGGACAATGAGTGAAACAGGTGAGGGAGACTAAGAGGAGGTACAAACTTCAGCTGCAAAATAATGCGTCACAGGGATGAAATGTACAGCATGGGGTATATAGTCAATAATATTGTAATAACTTGGTGTGGTGACAGATGGTAACTAGGTCAATCATAATTCAACTAAAAAAACCCAAAAGCCAGAAAAGAGTGGAAGACAAAAGTAGGAACAAGGAGCAAAGGTAACAAATAGAAAACAGTCGCAAGTATTGTAGATGTTAATCCAACCATATCAGTAATCACTTTGAACATCAATAGTCTAAATGCACCAATGAAAGACAGAGATTGTCAGAGTGGATCAAAAAACAAGACCCACCTATAAGTTGCCTACAAGAAACTCACTTTAAATATATAAAGATGCATATAGATGAAAGGTAAATGGATGGGGGAAAATATATCATGCTAACACTAATCAAAAGAAAGCAAG
Source organism: Hyperoodon ampullatus (assembly GCF_949752795.1). Taxonomy (NCBI): domain Eukaryota; kingdom Metazoa; phylum Chordata; class Mammalia; order Artiodactyla; family Ziphiidae; genus Hyperoodon; species Hyperoodon ampullatus. The sequence continues at coordinate 958,998 of NC_136921.1, forward strand.
AGTTGCTATATTAATTTCAGACAGAGCTGACGTCAAACCAAGGATAGTTATCAAGGACAAAGAAGGTCATTTCATAATGGAAAAGGGATCAGTTCTCCAAGAAGTCAAGACAATCCTTAATGTGTATACACCCAACACAGCATTGAACTACACGAGGCAACAGCTGACAGAGCTACAAGCAGAAATGGACAAGTCCACCATTGCAGTTGGAGACGTCAATAGTCCTCTACCAGAAATGGACAGATCCAGGAGGCAGAAAATCAAAAAGGACATAACCAAACTCAACAACACCATCTAACAGCTAGATATAATCGAAATACCACCTCACCCAACAACAGCCGAAAACACATTCTTCTCAAGCTCACAAGGAACATTCACCAAGACAGACCACATTCTGGGCCATAGAACGCACCTTAAGAAATTAAAAAGCATAGAAATCATACAATATTTGCTCTCAGACCACACTAGAAATCAGCCTGGAGTATATAGTCAATAATATTGTAAAAACTTGGTGTGGCGACAGACGGTAACTAGGTGACAGATGGTAACTAGGTGACAGATGGTAACCAGCAAAGATAACTGGAAAATCCCCAATTACAGAGTGGTTACACAACACACTTCTAAATAACACGTGGGCCAAAGAGGAATGTCAAGAGAAATTAAAAAATATTTGAACTAAATGAAAATTAAAGGACAACTTATCCAAAATTGTGGATGCAGTGAAAGCACTACCTAGAGGGAAATTTGTAGCACTGAATGCATATATTAGAAAAGAAGAAAAATCTAAAATCAATAATCTAAGTTTCCACCTTAGGAAACTAGTAAAGAAGAGCAGAGTAAATGCAAAGTAAGTGGAATAAAAGAAATAATAAGAATTCAAGAAAAAAATTAATGAAATTGAAAATAGGTAATCAATAAAAAAAACAACAAAACAAAAGCTGGCTCTTTGAAAAGATCAATAAAATTAATAGCGAGGCTATCTATGACAAAAAGAGGACACAAATTACTGACATCAGAAATGTAAAAGGGAACATCAGTACAGATACCATGGTCATTAAAAGGATAATAAAGAGATAATATGAAAAAATCTATGACCATAAATTTGATAACCTAGATAAAATGGACTGATTCCTTGAAAAACACAATATGCCAAAACTCACACAAGAAGAAATAGACGATCTGAATAGGCCTATATCTATTAAAGAAACTGAATCAATAATTAATAATCTTCCAAAACAGAAAGCACCAGGCCAGACAGGTTCACTGGTGAATTCTACCACACTTAAGAAGAAGTTATACCAATTCTCTACAATCTCTTTCAGAGGATAGAAGCAGAGGGAATACTTCCTAACTCATTCCATGAGGCCAGCATTACCCTAATACCAAAACCAGACAAAGACATTACCAGAAAAGAAAACTACAGACCAATAGTGCTCATGAACATAGATACAAAAATCCTCAACAAATTATTAGCAAATCAAATCCAACAACGTATAAAAAGAATTGTATACCACAACCAAGTGGGATTTATCTCAGATATGGAAGCCTGGTTCAACATTCAACAACCAATTGATGTAATCCATCACATCAAGAGGCTAAAAAAGAAAAATCACATGATCATGTCAATAGATGCATAAAAAGCATTTGACAAAACCCAACGCCCACTCATGATAAAGACTTTCAGTAATCTAGGAACAGAGGGGGATAAGGAATATCTACAAAAAACGTACAGGTAGTTCTGAAGAACCCAGGGGCAGGACAGGAATAAAGAAGCAGACCTACTAGAGAATGGACTTTAAGGACATGGGGAGGGGGAAGGGTAAGCTGGGACAAAGTGAGAGAGTGGCATGGGCATATATACACTACCAAACATAAAATAGATAGCTAGTAGGAAGCAGCCGCATAGCACAGGGAGATCAGCTCGGTGCTTTGTGACCACCTAGAGGGGTGGGATAGGGAGGGTGGGAGGGAGGGAGATGCAAGAGGGAAGAGATATGGGGATATATGTATATGTATAGCTGATTCACTTTGTTATAAAGCAGAAACTAACACACCATTGTAAAGCAATTATACTCCAATAAAGATGTTAAAAAAAAACACAACACCTACAGGTAACATCATACTTAATGGTGAGAAACTAGATGCTTTCCCACTAAGATAAGGTAAAAGGCAAGGATGTCCCTCTCACCGCCATCTTCAGCATTGTACTAGAAGTTCTAGCTAATGCAGTAAGAAAAGGAGATAAAAACCTCTGCTCTGTGAAAGATAATATCAAGAGAATGAGAAGAAAGGCCACAGACTTGGGGAAAATGTTTGCAAATATGATAAAGACTGTTATTCAAAGTATACAAAGAACTTTTAACACTCAGCGATAAGAAAACAACCAACCTTGTCAAAAATTGGGCCAAAGGCCTTAACAGACACCTCACCAAAGAAGATATGCAGATGGAAAATAAGCATATGAAAAGATGCTCCACATCATAGGTTATCAGGGAAACGCAAATTTAAACAATAATGGGATAGCACTATACACCCATTAGCATGGCCAAATCTGGAACACTGATAACACCAAATACTGGTGAAGATGTGGAGCAACAGGAACTCTCACTCACTGCTGGTGGGGATGCATACGGTACAGCCACTGTGGAACATAGTGTGGCAGTTTCTTGCAAAACTAAACATAGTCTTACCATAAGATCCAGCAGTTGTGCTCCTTAGTATTTAGCCAAAGGAGTTGAAAACTTATGTCCATACAAATTCCTGCACACAGGTATTTAGAGGAGCTTCATTCATAATTGCCAAAACGTGGAAGCAACTGAGATGTCCTTTAGTAGGTGAGTGGATATGTAAACTGTGGTACATCCAGACAGTGGAGTATTACTCAGTGCTAAAAAGAAATGAGCTATCAAGCCATGAAAAAATATAGATGAAACTTACATGCATATTAAATGAAAAATGTCCATCTAAAAAGGCCATATACTATATGATTCCAACTATATAACATTCTAGAAAAGGTAAAACTATGGAGACGGTAAAAAGATCAGTAGTTTGCTAGGGCTTGGGGGAGGGTTGAACAGGTGGAGCACGGAGATGATACTACCGTGATGGGTGCACGTCACTAAACGTTTGTGCAGACCCACCGAATGTACAACACCAAGAGTGAACCTCAATGTAAACTGTGGACTTTGGGGGATGATGATGTCGTGTAGATGTAGGTTCATCAATTGTGACAAATGTACCTTCTGGTGGAGGATGATGACTAACAGGGAGGCTGTGCGTGAGTGGGGGTGGGAAGATACGGGAACTCTCTGTGCCTTCCTCTCAATTTTGCTGCGAACTTAAAACTGCTGTAAAAAATAGTCTTTAGAAAAAGACAACCCAATAAAAAAAGTGCAAAGGACTTGAATAGGTACTTCTCCAAAGAAGATATACAAATGGCCAATAACCACATGAAAAGATGCTGAGCATCTCTGTCAGGGAGATGAAAATCAAAACCACAGTGAGATACCACTTCATACCCACTAGGATGACCATCGTGGGAGAAATAAATAACAAATGTTTGTGAGGGTGTGAAGAAACGGGAACCCTCACACACCGTTGGTGGAATGCAAAGTGTGTAGCCACTCCGGAAAACAGACAGTGCCAGCTCCTCACATGGTCAAACATAGAATAGCTATATGCACCAGCAATTCCATGCCTAGATATATATCCATATACACCCAGGAGAACTGAGAACATGTCCACACTAAAGGGTGTATTGTACACAGATGTCCATGACATTATTCATGATAGCCACAGGGAGGAAGCAATCCTCGTCTGCATCAACTGAGGAGTGGATCAATTATAAAAATAGATGGAATATTTTTGGCAAAAAGAAATGATATACTGACACAGGCCACAACACGAGTGAACTTTAAAAACATCATTTTAAGTGAAAGATGCCAGTCACAAAACACTGTATGATTCCACTTATATGAAACATGCAGAATAGGTAAATCCATAGAAACAAAGTAGTTTAGGGATTGCCTAGGTCAGGGGTGTGCTGGGAAGTTGGAGGATGGTCACTCAGGGGCGAAGGATTTCTTTTGGGGTGAGGAAAATGTTCCAAGGGTGATTGTGGTGATGGATGTACAGTTCTGTAAATATATGAAAAGCCATTGAATTGTAAGAGGGTGAACTGCACAGTATGTGAATTATACCTCAGTGATGAAGACGGAAGAGAAAGAAAGAAGAGAAACAAAAAGGAAAAAAAAGGATGGAAGGCAGGAGGAAGGTGGCAGGTAGGCGCTCCTGACCTTGGGCCTCTGGGAGCAGGGAGGGCCCAGGAGTGCAGGGGTGCGGGAAAGAGGGGCTGAAGGCTAAAGAGGGAGCTGGCCTCCGCTCTGCCGGCGGCCCCTCCACTCTCCTGCGCTCCCGTAGGAAGACAAGATGCCCCAATTCGACTCCTGGGGTTTAGACGGGTTTGCAGTGGGGACGGGAAACTTCAGGGACCCTGTGGGTGGATCTGGGCCACGTGGCCTCTGTGTCTGAACGAGTGATCACTGCCTGCACGTCCGTCCGGGAAGTGGCTCGGCTCTCCTTCCAGGGGCCCTGCACGTGGAGGGGGCAGGGCAGCACAGACCGCGCCCGCAGGCCCTGCAGCAGAAAGGACTTGGCGTCCAGGAGCCAAGCGGAGCCGGAGCCCGGAGGCCTGTCCTTGCCCAGCAGCGCCCCCTGCCCGAGGCAGGGCCCACTGCACCCTGTTTACAAATTGGGGCGCTGCCCGCTCCCCGGGAGAGCTCGTAGGAGCTGAGTGTGATCTGCGGGGCCTGTGACTCTCTGCCCAATATCCCCACTGGGGCGCGCAGACTTGAACTTGACCACTAGCAAGGGAAGGGCCCAGAAGGGTGGGTGGCCAAAGGGAGAGGTCCCTGTGCCACGAGCCGTCTCGGTTTTACGTGAAACAACAGCAGCTGCTTGTGGGGGCTCAGCTTCCGCCCCGGCACCCGGCACCCGGAGCGCAGCCCTGGCCTACCGGGACCTCGGGTCCCAGCGGGGCCCTAAGAGCCTGCCTGGTTCGCCGATGGCCCAGCTAAGCTGGGCCCCGTGGTGTCCACTGGGGGGCAGCAGCTGTCCGGCTCCAGCGCCCACTCCGGAAGCGGCGCCGGGTCAGTCTGCGCGTGGGCAGAACTGGAAGCACCGGCTCCCCCGCCCCCCCCCCCCCGGCCGCGGAAGGAGCTCTGAGGGACGCGCCAGGTTTGTACTGACCTGCGGGGGCTGCTAAGGGTCGGCTTGAGGGTCAGCAGACTGCCGGCTGAAGGGCCCGATCGTAAACACTTTTCACGCCGTGGACCATATACGGTCTCCTCATATGCCTCTTTGCCCCCTTTGTTTTTGTTTTCACAGCCCTTTAAAAACACAAACCACACTCGCAGCTCCCAGGTCACGCAGACGAGCCTGGGAGGGGTTCCGTGGGCCGCGCTTTGCGGGAACCCAGGTGCGCCCACGCCTTTGCTCCGAGCTCTCACGGCCACGATGCGCAGAGGTTCACAACCGGACCCTCCGCAGAAAAAGCCGGCGCTGCCACCCGACGGAGCCCAGCCCGGCCAACTAAGGATGCCCATCTTTGGGCACAGACTGCAGCTGATGGCTGCATGGTCCGGGTCCCTCGGGCAGGTGCCCAAGGTGGGGCTGTTCTCTGATGGGACTGACGGCGATGCCCCTGTGTCCCTCCTCGTACCAGAGATGGCAATGCAGCCACCACCATGACCCAGCGAAAGAAAGGGCTCTGCGTTAGGGGTACAAAATCCACTGCCACACTCCAGGCCTGTGTCCACAGAAGCTGGCCTCGTGAGCCACCTCCGACCCCTCCCAGGCCCTCCATGGGGGTCTCACTGCTGTTGACACTTTGCCGTCACGGTGCTGCCCTTCCAGCCTCATCAGCCCACTCTGGCCACAGCACTGCCACCGTCGACTCCCTGCACCATTTGTGTCTGGCAGCGATGGGCTGGGGTCTCAAAGGCCCCCGCAGTGGTTATAGTCAGGCGTCCGATGAGCGTTCCGTGCTCCCCATCCTCTGAGGGCACCTGGTGTCACGAGCCCTGGACCAGCCTCCTCAAAATCACCCCGAAAGGCTTCTGCCCCTGCGGCCTCGCCTGCCCGGGTCCTCGCACCCTGGCCGGGCTGTTTGCTCACCAAACGTGGCCCCAGGAAGGGTTCAGCTCCCCTTGGCTGCCCTCTGGATGGTGGCCAGGACTAAGGGGGGGTGTGGGTACAGGGTTACGCAGCCCTCCTTTGAAAACAGGGACTTGCCCGAACCGTTCCTGGCACCGTGATGCATCCCTCTCCCTGACAGCAGCCCTGCCCAGCCTGGTAGGTGCGCCCCCCCCGGAGCAGCCCCCCTACAGGGGCTGCGGGATTCGAATTTCACTTTCTGTTGGATGACAAGAGTTCCAGGTCCTGGAGACACGGTCACTTGGTTGAGGACACTGCGTGTTGTCATCTGCGGTGGTCCATGGGGGCCCCTGTGGGGGATGTAATGGTGTCTGCACCTGTTACACAAATGCCTGTTGCTTTTGCACCTGAGCCCTCCTGGTGAAAGGTCTGGGTGTGAGCAGAGGGTGGCTAGGGGAGGAGGTGATTAATGGGACCAGACGGGCACACTGGCTTTGTGGCTGAGGATTGAGAGCATTCAGCCCGCACCTGGGCAGGGACCACCTCAGCCCCCGGAGGTGCCGGGGGTAGGTGACTGCTTTTTGCCCCTAGATCCAGCGCCTGGCAAAGCCCTCACGGCCCACCTGAGTCAGGCAGCAGTGCAGCTGCCCACCTGACCTGCTCTGGGTTTGCATCCCTGTCTGCGAGCTATGAAAATGGGAAAACCACAGGACACTCGGGTCACAAATTGCTCTACTGTGCCTGCGCCCAGGTGTGGGCCCCGCCCTCCCTGCAGGTAAATTCACGATGGCACAACCTTGTTTGTCTCATGACACGAATTCATACTCAGCCTCGGGTTCTGTTGTGTGTGATGACTGAGACCACAAATGGTCAGAGACACGGCCCTTAGGCCTTAACCAAACCGGTGGGACAGGCAATCCAAATCAAGTTGAACAGATCCTAAACTGAGAGGCCTGCGTCCCCTCAGGTCACACGTCTGCATGTGGGGAGAGGGATCACAGGATGTCTCTCCATGGGGGGGCAGGGGCTCAGCCCTCGCAGGCTGCCTGTGACTGGGGGATTCCCAGCATACCAGATTTTCAGTGTAGAACTGGGAAGGTTTGGGCAAAAGCAGGGTGAGTTTGTCACCCTAATGGGAGTTGCTTTCTGGGCCAATTTACGGCTTCTGTAATCACTGGTGATGGCGTCTAAGATCAGCAGGCGGTCTGCAGGCGTTCGTGGGTCAGGATGGACGGTGGCCTGGCCTTGGACTACTCCTGGCCTCTCTGGGATCCTGCACAGCCGGCTGCACCTGGGACCTGGGGCAGAACCCCATCTTGCTGCCTGGAGTCCTGTGGGCAGCAAATCACCCAGATTTGGTCCTGGCCTCTGCTGGTCCGATTAATCAGAGTGGCTGACGGAATGGCAGACTCGTGTGAAAATTGGAGCTTGGCCCAGAACAGGTGGGGCGGGGAGGTGGGCCGTGGGGGAGGCCTCTGTGCGCTTTGCTCGTCTGCTCCCTGCTTGGGCCGGGTCTTGGGGTTGTGTTTGCAGAGATCGGCTTCGAGAGACAAAGCGTCCTCTCCCTTGCGGACAAAGGCAGGCTCGCCATAGGAGAGATGGCTTCCCCGAGCCCAGGGCTTCCTGGCTATGACGCAAACCCACAGTCTGGGTTCCATCTGCCTGGGCCCCTCCGTGTGGCCTCATGACGCCGTGAGGAGAGCCAGGGACACCAAGGCAAACCACATGGTGTGCTTCTCCCTGCACCATGAGTCCTAATGGCCTTTGTTCCCGACCTGGGAGCCTCGGGCCTTGGCCAGCTTCTGAGAAGCAGTGACAGGCTGACCGCTGGTGTGTAAGGAGGGTACCATCAAATCCCAGACCTCAGTGGTTTTATGTTGATCACCTTGAAGTTGTATATAAAATGGATTTTTCCCCCAGAAAAACACAACTTACCAAATGTGAGAAGAAATAGAAAATCTATTTTTTTATAATCATAAGGAAATTCAATTAGTGATCACAATTTTCCCACCAAGAAAACTCTAGGGCCAGATGGCAGCACCAGTGAGTTCTACCAAACATCCAAGGAATAATCCAGAGATACACGAACTCTTCTAGACAGAAGAACACATTTTCTGAGGCTAGCATAACCCTGACACTAAAATTTAACATGGATGGGCAATAAGAGCCCAATCTCACATATAAAACTGCTCAAATCTTAATGCATTGTTAGCAAACTGAATCCAGCAATATATAAACTGGATAAATAATTAATCATTACCAACTTGGATTTCTGTTAGGAATACAAGTGTGGCTTTACAATAGAAATCCAATTAATTTAAGTGACCAATTTAACAGATTAAAGGTGAGAATCATATAATCATCTTTATAGGTATAGAGGAGGCATTTACTAAGAGCCATCATCCACATGTGATAAAAGTTCCCCGAATATGAGAACAGGAACAGGAATACGAGGGGACGTTCTAATCTGAAAAAGGGCATCTTGAAAACAAACAGGAAGAAGCATCATGTTTAATCGTGAAACATGGAACACTTTCTTTTTGGGTCCTGCTAACATGCAATGTATCCAACCAGCACAGCAAGGCAAAAAATGAATCAAGATGCAAAATGGTTAGAAAGGGAGAAACACAACTATCGTCAGGTGCAAATGCTATGAACGTGAATGTAGAAAAATCCAAAAGAATCCAGATGATGCAGTAGAATTAAGAGGCTTGGCCTGGTTGTTACATATAAAATTAGAAAAGGTAAGAACTCAATTGTGATTCTACATTAACAGCAGTAAGTACTTAGAAAAGAAATGAAGAAAAGACACCATTTGCAACAGTATAGAAAATAGCAAGTCCTTAAGAATAAATCTAACAAAAGATGTTAGATTTATTAGAGAATGTCAGAGACAATCTAAATAAACACAGGAACGTGCTCTGTTCCTGGGCCAAGTGAGTCAACCCAGGTAAAGGTATCAGTTCTCGCATCAGTCTTCATCATACTCCACTCAATCCCAGTAAAAATCCCGGCAGACGTGTGTCTATGTGTGTGTGTAACCTGGTAAGCCAACTGTAAATTTTATATGAAAAGGCAAAGCCAAGAAGGACCAAGACTTCCTGGAGAAGAAAAGACCTTGCTGGTCCAGGATGGATGCTGTAGCAGACACTGGGCTCTCGCAAGGAACAGTGATTAGACAGACGGGCAGGAGGAGGGCCGGGAGATGGCCCAGGCGCACACTCGGCGGGGGGGCGGGCTGGGGGGCCTACCTCATGCCCAGCTCCACATGCGCAGGCACGGAGGTGTGGCAACCAAGCTGCACAGCAGAGATGCTGTTGTGGGGGGCCATGGAGAACGTATTAAAGACTTCGAGGTGATTTTTAAAATAAGGCACCGGATGTCCCCGCCCCGGCGGTCCAGTGATGAAGAATCCACCTTCCAACGCAGGGGACGCAGGTTCCACCCCCGGTCAGGGAACTAAGATCCCACATGCCGTGGGCAACTGAGCCCACGCGCCACAACTAGGGAGCCCGCGCACGGCAACGGAAGATCCCACGTGCCGCAACTAAGACCCAACGCAGCCAAATAAATAAATAAAATGTTAAAAAAAAAATAAGGCACAGAAAACCTCTGACCATAAAAATGAAGACAGGTACATTTACTGCGTTAAACTCAAGAGTACCTATTCACCCAAAGGTGCACCGAAGAGTGTGAAGTAAGGGACAGAGAAAAGGGAAAAGATGTTCTCAACACTTGTGACCTGGTGTATGTACACAACTCCCATAAAGTAACAAGAAAAAAGGGAACTGAGTAGAAAAGAGGAAAGACTTAACAGGGGGCTTACAAATGAGGAAATCCAACGGTAAGCGAACAAGATGTGCTCAGCCTCACGAACAAAAAAGAACGGCAGAACCTCGTTTTCACACCTATCCACAACCACCGGGTTGGCAAGCGTGTCCTGCAGCGGGAAGACCCGTGGCCTCTGTACCTAACGAGCTGGCGGCGGGTGCGGCCCATGCCCGACAGCCCCACCCCTAGGGCCCACCCTCCACGCCAGTGCCCACGTGCACCGGGACGCACGTTCCAGAATGTTCCCAGATAGCACAGTACGAATGGTCTAAAAGTAGAAACAGCTCCAAATGTCCACCACAGTGAAACAAACAACTTGAAGACGATCTATGTAATTGGACCACAGTGATCATGGACAAAACATGGATGGAAGAACCGGAACAACTTGGAGGGAAGGAGGCGGGTGCAAGCAGCCTTGTCAGGGCTGCACGGTGTGGGCTGATGCAGGTGGAGCGGCAACCACGGGCCTTAACTTGGGGCCGCCATGCCTCGGGGCTGGCATCACATCTGCTCTTTCGCTGCACACTTACTTTGGGTCCCCTTTTCTGCCCGCGTTTAGGAAAACAGAGTCAAGGATGAGGAGTCTCAGTTGGATGGGGGGGGCGCTGCAGGCTGGAGTGAGGGTCCCTGGGGCCGTGGCCACCTGCCAGGTGGGACCGCCCGCCCCGCCCTCCCTGCATCCTGCACCCCGTCTGTCTTCCTCGGCTGGCCTGGCTCCCGTGGCTCCCGCAGGCGCTCCGCCCAGTTTCCTTCCTGCCTTTGAAGTCCGGTGCTCAGGTGTGTGCAGTGTGTGCAGAGGCCTCCGGCCTGCCCGCCAGCGCTCGGCCTCCGCCAGATGGCTGCTGCCCTCCCCACGGGGCGGGGCCACCTGGGCAGGGGCGTGCTTGGACTGCCTTCCTCCAGGGGAGAACGTCTGAACCTCCGGGGGGGGCGGGCGGGGGCTGGCGGCGCAGGGAGCGGCACGGCACCCCCCCCCACCGGGGTCCCTCTCCTTCTTCAGGGCCAGAGAATGCTACTTCCACAGAATATCAGTCTTACTATTATTATTTTTCTACTTGCAACAGCACGCTGTAGAACAGGCAACACGGCGGGAAACAGGAGAAAGGACTTGACCCCGACCCCCTGCCTGGCACCAGCGTGCTCTTCAGCCACTGACGTATCAGAAACCTGACGTGGACCCGGCCGTCAGCTGGGTCCGGGGCCTGCAATGTACTGCCCCGCTGCCGCTCAGGACCTGAGGCCAGCCAGGTGGGCCTGGGCTGGTCCCCTGGGGAGGCCCCAAGGCCACAGCAGCGGGAAGGGGGCCCGCGGGGCGTGGAGGAAGCCTGCCCTTGACCTGGGGGTGCGTGTGGCCCGCAGAGGGAAAGGCACCCAGGCCTTTCTCACAAGAGGGGCCGGCCCTCCCTCTGCTGGGCCAGGAGAAAGCGCAGAGATGGCCTGGTGGCATTTCCGACTTGGATAAAACTGGGAGAGAGCGGAAATGTCCTGGAGAGTCTCTCGGAGGCCACTTGCAGCCGAAAGCGTGTGACGTGTGTCTGGCTGGTCCCTGAACTGGGCAGCTTGGGGCTGGCTGGTGCCACCCTCGCTGGGCGAGGGACTGCTCTGGGCCAGGCGGGCAAGCCTGGAGGGGAGCTGGGGACCCCACGGTCACAGCACCCCAGCTCTGCAAACATCAGATCCGAAAGGGTGGGGCCTTGGTTCCTGCTTTGACGTTTCTGCCAGAAATAAAACAATAAAGCTCTGAGGCCTTTTATAAGCTTGTTTTGAAAAATGTAGGCATGTCTTTTATTTCCTGGCAGCTTTCTGGGGAACCAGGATTCCTTCCACAAGCACAGCTCGGGGCTGGGGTCCTGCTCGCAGGGCGGCCGTTGGCAGCACCCTGGGCCCCCGGGCAAGGTGGGGCCCTGGACACCCAGACCTGGCGAGGAGGGGAGGCTGGCCCTCGTCTGAGCACCTGGGGTGCCAGGTGGCCTCGCCTGGCTGCAGGAGGGCGACAGAGGACCGGGGGAAGGGGCACTGCTGGGCAGCCAGGGCGCAGCCTGCGGGCAGGGCAGTGGGCTGGCTTCAGCGCCCAGCGGGGGAGGAGGGATCCCCGCAGAGCTGGGGGGACGGCCCTTCCCCCTCCCAGGCCGGGCCCTCGGGGTGCAGGCCCTGGGGCCGCACTCTCTGCTACCTCCCTCCCCTGCCCCCTGCCGTCAGCTGTCCAGGGCCTCCCCGTGGCCACCCTCTCGTCCCTGCTGGGCCTTGTGGTCCTGCCTATGGCCCAGAGCCCAGGCCCTTGAGCCCCACCCCACTCCAAAAGGGGCTGCCTCTCCAGTGGGAGGGGGGTCCAGGCACCTGCCCCTCCCGTGTCCTGTCCCTCCAGCTGTCCTCACGGCCCTTCCCTTCCTTCCCTGTGTAGATGGCACCTCCTGCCTCACCTCTGGCACACCTGGGCCAGGTGCCCCCCTAGGACCAGATCCCAAGTCCCCAGAGGCCCCTGGACATGCCCTGCGCTTGGGCACCCACACCCCCCTCCCCCGGGCCCAGCACAGCCTGACCTTGCTGCCCTGAGCTCTGGGGCCACGTCGGGTCCCGTCACCCTGCAGCCACCGCCCCTGGCTGCCACTTCCAAGTGCAGGCACGGTGTGCCTCTGCTCCCACACCTAGGCCTCTCACCCTGCCACTCTCACTCTGGGGCCGGTGGCCACTCCCCCGGGACGCCAGCCCTACCCCAGGCCCCATCCGCAGCAAGCCTCCAGAGCTGCCTGTGCCCGACAGCCCCTCTGCCCAGAGCAGGTGGCGGGAAATATTCGCTGCAGGATGTGTGAGGGCCCGAGGGGGCTGTGTCTGGCCCTTGACCAGCCCCCTGGACCCGCCTGGAGGACAGCGTGGTCCTGGGACCTGTACCCAGACATGGTGCCCACTCCTCCCACCCTGGACTCAGCCCCCAGCACTCAGACTCCTGCCCGAGCCGAGTCCTCGGGCTGGGGAGCAGGGTAATGCTTCGCACACAGCAGGCATTTAATGAAGGACTTGCCCCAGTGTGTAAACAGCCAGTTTATGGCTGTTGAGGCTCTGAGGCTGGACCCCCTGTGGGGAGGTACGGGGTGGGGGGGAGTGGCGGGGAGGGAACGAGCTGGGCAGCCCCCTCCAGCCACCTGGTTTCAGAGCCATGGGAGCAGTGTCCACTGGGGCCCAGGCTCCTCCAGCTTGTTTTGTCCCTGGGCCTGCCCACTGTCCCCACCCCATCGACTGGACCACAGGTACCCTGTGTGGCCTGGAAGCTGCTGGCAGGCCGGAAGCTGTGCCCTCCAGGCTGACTCAGGTCAGCTGAGGCCCCCTTCCCCCAGCAGAGGAGGTTGTAAATAAGGACGCCCTCTGGGCAGCAGGGGGCAGTAGGGAGACAGCCCTGAAAAGCACATTCCTCGGGACCCAGCCAGCCCCCTTGGAGGAACTTATTGTGAGGAACTGAAAGAACAAAAGACCTGCCTGGACAAAGATGTGTGTAGGATGGATGTGCACCAGAGCATCCCGGGAGACACTGAAGCCACCCACACAGTCCACAAGTTGTGACTGCTTAAAAGAATTATGGTATAGCCATAGGATGGAATATTATACTGTCACCAAAAAGCACATTTTTCACAGCAAATTTAAGGCACTGGAAAATGCTCACGGTATAACATTGAACGAAATATGCAAAATGGAAATTTGTATGAAATGGCGGCCCCAAATGCACTTGAAAACACATCAGGAAGGATGTCGCCAAAATGTTTAGAGTGCTTGTTTTGGGAAGACGGAATTATGGGCGTATTATCCTAACAATGAGAGGATGAACAGCTGACGTTTACGGAGCTGCTTCTACAAGCCAGCTCTCTTCCAGAGGCTGGGAGAGCACCGTGAACAAAAGAGACAACATTTTAAGACTAAAAATAAAACACTGCTGCGGGTGCATGTCCACTCCTTGACTCAGAGCTAGGGCTCCATCAAGGTTTTGGGATGAATGTATGACTAAATGAATTAGCAAATAAGTCAATGGTGAGTGAATGATGGGTTGTCCTGGAGGCACACTGTGGTGAGCTGGTCATTTCTAGCTTCACACAGCCTCTGAGAGCTGAGAAGGGGGACACCTGAGTCCTTCCCAGCCGGCCAGGCTGGCTTCCCAGTGAGGGTGGCCAGGTGTGTGCCCGGGGCTCCGGGTGTTCCCGCCAGAAGGCATTCCCTAGAGGTTACGTTATGTTTTGACAGAATGTCAAACTTACAGAAAAATTGCAAGGCACTCCTCATACTTTTGATCCACATTCACCAAATTCTAGGATTCTGCCCCATTTGCTTCATCATGCTCTCTCCCCTTCTACATAGATGTTTCCTGAACCACTTGAGAGTACCTTGCAGAAGTGATGACCCTTTACCCACTGAGCCCTCTGGTGTGTATTCCCCTAAGCAAGGACATTCTCTACTGAGAACACACACGGTTACCCAGAGCAGGACACTCAGCACCGAGGCAGCGCGATCGGTACCACTTTCTCCCTCGTTTATACATTTAATCATGTATTTATACTCGTATCGGCGTGAACTCACTGGCTCCCCTTTCCTTAAGGGATTGAAATCTGTTACTACCAGTAATTTAATGCTTCACTTGTCCAGCCATGGCCAGCGAGAGCCCCTTTCGGATGGCCTCTGTGTCCTTTTGCCACATCCCGATCATTCTTTGATCACTCTATTACTTTCTGGCACAAGCTTTTCCAAGCTCATTTTCTTCTTTTCCTGCCGTGGCCATATAATCTCCAAAGAGCCCCAGTTCCTTTTAGTGGTGACTGGTGTTTGGGAACCAGGATCTGAGCCCAAGGACTGCTCATGGCCGTTGAGGTGTCGCTGCTTGCATTTCCCTCAGTGGGCAGACGCACCTACACACCTACGTCCACATCCGTCATCACGATGTCCAAATACAGTCAAACACACGTGGGTGCCAGGACCGTGTACTGATGTGCCTTGCGGGGCACACGCCCCGTGCACGGTAAACAACCGAGGTAAACAACATGCGGGGAGTGCAGGGACCAGGCTGGGGGAGTGGGGCCTGTTCAGGGGAGGAGACCTGCCTGTCCTGGGAGGGGCTCCGAGCTGGCAGCAAGCACAGTGGCTGAGGGTGACCTGTTCTGTATCTGGAGCAGAGGGAGCTGGGGGGGCTGGCGGGGGATGGAGGGGCACAGGTACATGGGGCCCAGCCCCAGGGCCAGGGGGGCTGGCAGGGGACGGGGGGGCACAGGTACACAGGGCCCAGCCCCAGGGCCAGGGGGACTGGCGGGGGACGGGGGGGCACAGGTACATGGGGCCCAGCCCCAGGGCCAGGGGGGCTGGCAGGGGACGGGGGGGCACGGGTACACAGGGCCCAGCCCCAGGGCCAGGGGGACTGGCGGGGGACGAGGGGGCACAGGTACACGGGGCCCAGCCCCAGGGCCAGGGGGGCTGGCGGGGGACGGGGGGGCACGGGTACACGGGGCCCAGCCCCAGGGCCAGGGGGACTGGCGGGGGACGAGGGGGCACAGGTACACGGGGCCCAGCCCCAAGGCCAGGGGGACTGGGTAAGGGCAGGAGAGAAAGGCAAGGTTTCACTCGCACTGGGCAAGGCTCCCTCGGCCGCCCCACGGACAGGCTGGAGGGGCAGGGCCAGGAGCCGGAGGCCCACGAGGAGGTGCCGCACGCGCCCAGGCCAGCGGGGTGGCCGCTCTGGGAAGTGGGAGCATTTCCAAGGCAGGGCTGCAGGCCCAGCTGCCTGCTCTGACCATGTGGGAATGAGGGGGGGGTCTCAGGGGAGCTCCCAGCGTGGCCGAGGAAGCAGGACGTCTGTCTGGGCCGCACTACAGCCGGGGTGGAATAGCAAGGAGGCAGCGGGATGCACGAGTCCCGAGGCCCCTGGGCCTGCATCTGAGGCCCACTTTCCTCCCTGGGCAGGGGAGGACTGCACTGCCCGCCCTCCGTCGGGCCGCCGGGAGGTCCAGGCCGAGGGGCCAGCCTGGATCTCACCCCGGCGCTCTCCCCCGGTGTGGGGCTGCCAGGCCACCCAGGGCCCTCCCTCGAGCCCTGCCCACCTCCACCTCCACCTCCCGATCCCCTTGCTTCTGCCCCGCTCCTCCCCAGGTACCAGCAGGAAGGGAGCATGGGGAGGAGCCTGCCCTGGACCCCGTCTGCCCCTTGGGGGCTGCAGCCTCTCCTCCCAGCCAGGGGGCTCATGCATTTCTGCGGGGGCTTCCTCAGGTCAGAAAAGCCGAGCTCCACTGCCAGGCCTGCCTCCGTCTCACTGGTTTTGTCCTGTGGGTCAGGGTGGGTTTTCCAGATGGCTCGGAGCTGGTGGCCAGCCAGCTGACTGTCTTGGTTGGAAATGTGCCACGGGCTGCACAGGTGGGGAAGCCGGGGCTCTCGGAGGAAGCGACCAGCCACCGGTCCCAGGCCGCCTGCAGACCTCCCCTGGGCGGGCAGTCTGGGAGAGGCTGGGCGGGGACTGTGCCCCTGGTGGGGATGCCAGAGGATGAGCCGACACCAGGTGTGGAGCCAGCCTTGCCTGGGACACTAGAGAGGGGGGCTGCTGGCCACGGCTCAGGTCAAATCAACTGTCAACACGTCTTGCCCCGGGCTCGGAGGCGCCACTGCCCACCCCGGGCCCACACCCTTCCCGTTTCCCACTCAGGGCTCTCCGTGACTGGCCCCAAGGTGCTCCAAAAGACCGGGACAAGGAAGAGTCCCCAAGATTCAGAGGTCAAGGGTGTCAGCACTGTGCGTGAGGGGCCAGCAGGGGCTGGAAGAGGCTCTGCGGGGGACGGATGGAAGGCACACCAAGGCGGGTAACACCCTGTGCATCACCCCCGGCAGCTCAGCCTTGGAGACGCAGCCGGCAGACCCCGCACCCATGTCTCGGCCACTGCACCCTCGTAACAGACGTGTGGGCCCTCTCAGGGTGCCCGGCACCTTCGCAGACACCGCCCACCTGGCACGCCTCCCCCGAGGACGGAGCAGAGGCGCTCCCTGAGGTGGCCAGTCGGGGGTCCAGGTGCCAAAGAAACCAGGATCTGCCTCTGCAGCCCCCAGGCCCCACTCTTGGCGGGGGCTGCACCTGGGGGCTTCTGGGGGGAAACGGGGGCTCCTCACCACCGCTGGCCAGGCTCACGGCCTCTCAGTCCCCATGGCCGCCCTGAGCGGACGCTGCACCTCGGCCGGGCCTGCAGGCCACAGCACAGCTGCCGTCTCTACCTGTGACTTGTTCAGCTTTTTTCCCCTGTAAGAAAGTTCCCTCTCAGCTGCCGCGCTCCATGCCCACCAGCAGGGCCGGCCTGGTTTGTGTTCAGAAGGGACTCTCAACAATTTTCAGAGCCTTACAAGTTACCACATATGGCTGCTACGGCGTGAGAAAGCAGCAAAACGATGGGGCTTTCTAGAAAGGGGGCCACCCCGCACGCGGCAGGACTGAGTCCTTGCCAGGGTCGATTCTGATCAGAAAGCACTGATCTTCACGCAGGGTCACGGCGAGGCCTTCATTCACTCACCCGTGTGTCCATTCACTCCACAAGCCTGCTCTTTGCCAGGCATCAGGCCGGGGACTAGGGTGCAGAGGCCGGGGCGGGGTGTCCAGCCCTGGAGGGTCCTCACTCGGCCGGATGCGGGCACCTGGGCTCGGGGCTGGCTGACGCCGTGCCCGGCTGGACGAGGGTCAGAGACAGGGGCATGCAGGGAAGCATCCTCTCAGCTGGGCGGGCTGGGAGGCACCGGTCTGACCCCCTTGCTTCGGAATAAATGCCTTCTCTTCTCTAACTGGCCTCATGCCTGACCCTCCGCCCCGCTCCCTCCTCGACCACAGAGCCCTGGCCATTATTTCAGGCAAGGTGTCCTGGGCCCTCAGGATTTCCACAGTCTTTCCTACTGAGCAAAGAGAGGTGAAGTGGGCTCACTAAGTCCCCATGGGCAGGTGTTTGTCAGACAATAGCTTTTTTCAGGAAAGAGCTCTTATGGAGACGCAGGTTTTGCGAGGAACCACGTGCTGGTTTCGGATGAAACCGTTTGTTTTGCTAGCACATCTCTCCACTTTAGAACCACGTCTCCCAGTTGCTTTGGCAGGGGTAGATGTTTTTGGTGAGGCTGTTAAGAGGGTCAGCCGTTTTAATAATATTTTCACCTGTGACTTGGAGTGAGGAGGTTGAGCCTGGCCCGAACGCTCAAGGAGCATCTGGACAGAGCGCTCTGTTAAGATGGTGCCAACATGAATTTTCCCCCTTCTAGGATGTACGGGCCTCCCTGGCTCTCGAAGACCCTGAGCACAGCTCTGCCCCCAGCCCCATACTTCCGGAAGTCAGTCCTGCCCCTCTGTCCAAGTCCTGGCCCAGAGAAACGTGCACTGGGTGGCACCTCCAGAGAGAACGGCCGCCCCTCCCACCTCTGGCGGTGGAACGGCTGTGGTGGGAGGGTAGCTAGTGATGCTGGCAGCCGCGCTGGGGTCGAGTGGAGAGAGGCAGTGTTGATGGGGGAGGTGACAGGGCTGATGGGGGAGCTGGCAGTGCAGGCAGTGGTGCTGATGGGCAGTGGAGGGGGGAGGTGGAAGTGGTGCTGGAAGTGACAGAGGGCGGGGCGATGGTGTTGGAGGTACAGGGTGCCAGCACTTTTCTAGGTGGGATTCAGGGGACAGCGCACGGTGCCCCCCAGTAAATGCTCGATGCAGCAATGAGGCGCGACATTGCATTCCCTCAGTGGCCCCGGGTCCCCCCGGGAGCGGTTCTGCTGTCCTTCAGCCTGAACTGTCCCCACTCTCCTGAGCTCCCTCTGGGAGTCCTGTTTGAAGGTCTGGGCCTGAGTGGCCAGCCCCCAGGCTCAGGAGGAGAGGGAGAGGGAAAGGGCGGCTCAAAGAGGACCAGCTTGCTGAGTCTCCCACAGCACCCCTGAAAGTCTGGGCGCGTCCCAGCCTCCAGCAAGTGGGCCTCAGGTGTCAACTGGGGGCGGGGCCCGTGTGGCCCTGAGAGGGGCTGAGACCTTGGCAGGCCAAGTGAGGAACTGAAGGGGCCAGGAGCCCCACTCGGGAAACTGAGGACCCAGGAAGCAGCCGCCTGCTGTCACACTGCTGTCTGTGAAGGAACCGGGACGGGGCGGGCCTCCCCTCACCCCGCTGCGCTGGGCCCAGCAGGGGCAGACGGCTCAGTGCCCGCAGCCCAAGCCCCAGGCGGTCCGGCAGGGGCAGGGGCCAGGGCCGGGCGCGCCCCGTTCCACTCGCCAAGGTGGCCGGGCCGCAGCTCGGGCCCCCCAACCCCGCCCGCCGCTCCCGCGGGCCGCTGTCCGGCCTTGGCCGCCGGAGGGAGGAAGCGCTGTCCTCATTCCACCTCTGGCCGCCACGGTGCCAAGTTGCTGGCGGCGGCGGCGGGACTCGGGGCGGCGGGCAGCGGCCGGGGCGCAGCACCCTCCCTGGCGCCCCCCGCGGGCTCGGGTTACTCACGTAGAGGCCGGAGTGCTCGGCGCCGAAGAACGGAAAGAGCACGGAGAGCGGCCGCAGCCCGGAGCCGCCGTCGTCCTGCTTGGGGGTGACGGCGTCGCCGCGCTCCGCGCCGAACGGGTAGAAGTCGGCGAGGGCCACCGCGCCGCGCACGCCACGCGCCCCGAGCCCCAGGGCCGCGGCCAAGAGCAGCGTCCAGGTGGCGCCGCGCGGCATCGCCGGGGGTCGGCGGGTGGGGACGGAGCGGGAGACACAGCGGGGCGGAACGGGGACAGAGAAGGACGGAGCGGGGGACACAGCGAAGACACAGCGGGGACGGACAGGAGACGAGGAGGGGCCGCAGGGGGACGGAGCGGGGCTTGCGGTCACCGCGGGGCAGGGCCGAGGCCGCGGTCGGGAGTGGCCCGCAGGGCCGGCCGGCCGGGCGTGCGGGGAGCGCGGCCGCGCCGTGGGTAGACTTCGGAGTTCCGCTCCCGCTCGGCCGGGCCGCGCTCCGGTCGCCTCTCGCGGAGGAAGGCGCCGGGCGGGACCGCGTTCGGAGCCGGACCCGCCCCTGCGGCCGCGATTTAAATATCCAACCGGGCGGTCACTCGGGCCTGGGCGGGGCCGGGCCGGGCCATGCAAATTAGGCGGCTCTTAAAGCGCCAAGCGGGGCGGGAGGCTCAGCCCACGGCCCGCGCCCCCCGGAGGTGGCCTGGCCGGCGAGGAGAGGGCTTTGCGGGCATGCCCTGCGGCCGGGGCCATCCTCCTCCTCCTCCGTGGGTCCCCAGCCGCCCGTGTGGGGCCGGCCCAGAGGAGGTGCCTTGTCCACAAAGCAGTTTCAGGACAGACCCTCAGGCCTGCGTGAGTTGTTGGGCCTGGGAGCAGGCCTCCTGGGTGTCCTTTCAGGCCCCTGTCCCCCAGGGGACCAGGTCACCCTCCTGCCAGCGTGTCGTCGGTCGGGGGCCACCCTGATGGAGCGGTGCTCGGATGAACCCTCCTGGAAGTGGCCAGAGGCCAGCCTCATGCTGCCCACCCAGCTCTGAGGCTTGCCGTCTGGTTGTGAGGAGGACTCTGGCCTGGGCTACTTCAGGGCATTAAGCAAAGTTTCTGCCCTGCATGGCCACATCAGGAGAAATGCTGGGGGAGATGATTTGGGGGCCTAAGGAAACCTCACAGCAAGAGAAGTCTGGGGCTAACTCCCGGGTAAAGCAGCCTTCCGTCGGGGAGGCTGGTCCACACTGGTCTGGGGGCAAGTGGACAGATGCCCCGTGGGTGGGAGCAGGCCCTCGAGTGCCCACAACTCAGATTCTGTGTCTCCAGCCTGTGGCCATCGCAGCCCTTCTCTTGCCGCAGGAACTTGCCCTCAGACTCTGTTTGTCCTCCACAGGGGGCCAGCATCTGGCCACCTCTGGTCCCTAGGCCCAGAGCAGGGCCCGACCCCCGGGGCTCTCCACCCTCTCTGCTCTCGGGTGCTGGTGGGGGCTGATTCGTGAGGACAAGCCAAGCCTGGCACCCCTCTGGCTCAGATGCTGAGTGCGGAGGTGGGGGGAAGCTCTGAGCCAGGCTGCAGCACAGAGGTCAAATCATGGCCAAGGTCGGAGGAGGGGTGTGGCAGCCTCGCCCTCCTTGGACAGGGAGGGTCCGAGAGCCTCGCTGGCAAAGTCCGAGTGGGGTCAGGACACGGCCTCCCACAGTGCAGCCTGGAGGGCAGAGCTGCCAGCAGGCTGGTCACCTTGGTGGGAGCCCAGGAGGACGTGCTTTTCCATCTGTGGGTTTTCTGTGGGAACCTGGCAGCCCTCTGCCGTCTGTGCCGTGGGTTTGGGGCCCAGGGGAAATCCCTCTCCTGTTTGTTTCCTCAGGGGGGCGGGCAGGTGGCCCCTCCCTGACAGGAAGAAGGGGCAGGACTTCCCAGCTTGCACCAAGCCATGGTGGGGGGGGGTGGGGGGGCAGTGGGTTGTCCAGGCTAACCTCTGACCCCCTCCTAGACTGGCCCACCTCCTGCAGGGGGTGGGAGGGGGCACACGCCCCGTCCTCCCCCCAGCTGCACTTTCGTCCTCTGGGTAGGCCACCTAGGCTGAGGAGGTCCCTCCGGGGCACTGCTGACCTCCTGAGCACATGCCTCAGGGGACCCTAGTAAAGGCTCTCTTCTGGGCTAAGTTTTGGGTCCACCTGGGGGCCTGTAGGGGGCAGGGCTGCCCCAGGGGCCCACGCCCTGGGCACACAGGGGTGCTCAGCAGGCAGACCTTGGGTCGCGACCCCCAGCGAGGCTGTGCGTTTCCAGGCACAGGCCTGCTGACCCTCCACGGCCCTCTCCCTGGGCCATTTGCAGTCCCATTTGGGAGACTGGGGGTTAACAGGAGGCCTCACCATGCTGGGCATTACATTCAAACACACACACACACAACTCCACAGGCGAAAAAAAATTTTTTTTCCAGGTGCTAAAAATATTATCAGGAAATACTTTTCAGCAATGTGCTGTTTCAGGTTCCCCTCCAGACTCAAGGGTGCCTTTGTCTTGGCCAGAGAAAGTCCACATTTATCAAAACCAAAATCGTTTTATCAAGCAGGCTCGTGTTCCGCGGCCAGGAAACCCGAGACTCCCCAACAGGCCTGTGACATTTTAATTTAGGGCCTGAGTGTGTATGCAGTTTAGATGGGGAGCCCCGGAGCCGACATGGGGAAGCCCCAGGACCCCGTGCCGGCCAAGGTAGGGAGTGTCTCCCCCACCAAACCTGGCCTGGCCGGCGGGTCCCCGCAGGGCTGGGATGGGGGCTCCAGCAGGGCTGCTGGTGGTGGAGGCTGGCTGCACCCCCCTCCCCCTCTCTCCTTCCCGCCCGCCCCGAGCACCTGGGGCTTCCACGTAGGTGAAACCTCAGGGAGACCCCTACCTGCTCCGGGAATGAGGTCAGGAGGTAACAGGGCCTGGAGGGGCAGGTAGGATCTGGCTCCTGCGGAGGCCCACCCGGTGTGGTCACTACACCATAAGGATGGATGGGGCCTTGGTGCAGCTGGTTCACTGCGGCAGAGATGAGGGGCCCTGGTTCAGGGTACACAGCTGTCCACATGTGGGTGTGGGCGACCATAAGACTCTCACACGGAAGCCACATGCTCACCATTGGAAATGTTTAAGAAAACAGCAGTTTATCTCCATCAGAAAAATTCTTTTTCCTAAGTATACAACTTTATGTTGAACAAGTAAAAACAGCGTCTCCTACATTGATTGAACTTTCATTGAAATATAAAAAATCTTACATCTCCTGGGAGCAGTCTGGGCAAGGAGGGTCCAGAAATCGCCAGCAAGAACATTGGTCAAATAGTGCGTGGCTCTCATGTCAATGTTGAGAAGTCTTTCTGACCCCTTTTGCATTTGGGGTGTATTCCTCTTTCATCTGTGCACATTTACTAGGCACCTCCTCTGTGCTGGAAGATTCAGTCCCAAAGGTGTGACGCTGAGACGCCAGTGGCCACCACAGAGAGGCAAGTGTTGACACTTTCCAAGTGTCAATCTCCAGCTTCCGCGTGCTTCCTCCCCACCCGCCAACCCTCAGGTCCTTCTTCCACGAGGGAGCTGCCCACCGGGTTGCGGGGTCGCCGGGTCAGGGAGGAAGGGAAGGGACTTGCCTACTAAATGCCAGGCCCTGAGCATCAGAGCTGTGTGTGTCTCACGGCCCTACCCTTCCTGTCTGTACCAGGCTCTCCAATGGTGGGGGCAGCCGCTGCGTTGCTATGTGCTCCAATGGGGCGCTGAAAGCTGGTGAATAACTGGGTGGGAACACCACCGCTAACGCCTCCTTTGCCCAGAGCAGCGTTGTTAATGGGTCACCATGTTCTTCCCCTCTGAGTCTGGGCTGAACTTCAGAATCCTTCTCAACACAGCCACCAATAATCAGGCAGAGCTGACAGGCAGAATGAAACCGATTTTTTGTGCAGTTCACAACATATGGCAACTCTGTTACTAGGTTCAGTCAGAAAGGAAGGCCTGACAGGACAGCCTGTTTTAAGTGTGGGATCGTGACTGGAATGGGTGGGCTCCAGGAGCTTTGGCCCTTCTCACCCCCATGAGTCCTGGAGGAGGAGGTGCTTGTGGGGGGTGGCAGCTAGCACCTGTGGACGCAGGAATTTCCTGGGCTGGCTGGTGCCCCGCAGATGTTGTAAACACGTCACTTACAAAACAAAAGAGGCCATTTGGAGAGGAAACAAATCACTCTGACCAGTGTTCATGGGGGAAAAGAGAGAAAATGCTAACAGGTGAACCAGGCATCAGCCTAAGATGGCTGCCTCGGTCTCCGTGGCAACCAGGGCTGGATTCCCGCAGGAATTTTCCCAGAGTTTATAGGCTGGGAAAGTGGGTGGTTCTCTAACAACTTTAACGTTTACACCCTGATGCCTCTCAGGGGCAGTGAGTCACCGGGAAGGGGGGGGCGGTGGCGGGGAGCACGGGGGTGGGGTGGGGACTGGACTCTGAGTCACTTGCAGCCACCTGCCACTGTGACGGCCCTGCAGTTCCTGTATACGGAGGTCCGGCCGCCTCTGTGTGCAGGGATGTGGTAGCTGGGCCCTGCGGGACATTATGTTTTTGGCTCCAGTTGGTGGAAATGTTTTCCACGTGTTTCCCCATGTTTACAGAGCTGAGGGCACGGAATGCAGCCCGTGGCTGCGGAAGCTGGCCTGCTGGGGCCTGGCCGCCGGGGTCTGGCCGGGTCAGCACATCCACAGCGGTGCCAGGGCCGATGCCGGCCGCGGGAGGCTCCGTGCGGCCGGGGAGGGGCGCGTCGGAGAGCAGCGGCCCTGGAGCTCGGGCCACGCCAGCCGGAGGCGGGGGTCCCAAGGGCTGGGGGAGCTCTGTGGTCAGGGGATCAGAGGGTGCCCACTGACTCCTGGCGCGGGTGGTGGCTTCCCCGGCCCGGTGCCCCTCGAGCTCGGCCCCCCGGCTGAGCAGCACGAGGCGTCGCTTCCCCAGCAGCGGTTCTGCTGCCGCGCTGGTCGGGGCAGTGGCAGCCGGGCCACCCAGGGGTCGGGAGCCGGGCTCACTTCTTGGCCCGGAAGGCCTGGCCGAGGCGGGCTCATCGCCGCTGCTGCACTTCCTGGTCCCGCGGCTCCTTCAGGCTGGCCACCTGGGGACAGGGCAGGAGCTCAGGCGGGCGGGCGTGCGTGCCCCGTGGCTGAGCTCCGTGACCGGAAGGGCTTGGAGGCCGCGGTCCACGGCTCCCAAGGCGGGCGGTGTGCGTGGAGAGAAACCCCGGCAGACAGACTCACCAGAGGCCAGACGGGGCGTGCAGTGTCCCACCTCTGATCAGGGTCACCCACCCGTGGGCTCTTAGGGACTGGGGTGACCACCACTCACAGCGGGTGGGCCTCCTTCCACTCAGCCATGAACTCACTCAGAATGATGAGGAAATCATGCTCCTGGGCTTATAAAGTGAGCAAACGTGGCTTGGAGGGTCAGGGACACTAACTCAGGGTGTCAGGGGGCCGTCACTTTATGTCTCTGGGTCTCAGTTCCCTCCTCTGTTCCCTCATTGAGCAGCTCCCCTGAGGCAGAGAGCTCGGAGCCCGCGGGGCAGTCCCGGCTGGCATGTCTGTGTATGTGCGCGTGCACGTGTGTGTCTGTGTGGGTGTGGGTGTGCGCGCATGCACGTGTGTGTGTCTGCGTGCGTGTCTGCATGCACGTATCTGTGTGCGCACACATGCACGTGTGTGTCTGTGTGGGTCTGTGTGTGCACATGCATGTGTGTTCGGGGGTGTGGTCAGCACAGGCACACGCTCAAGGCTCTGTCCTGCTTTGTTACTGCCCCGTCCCCCCGTGCGCTGCTGCCCCCATCCCTGACTCTGGAGGGCAGTGCAGGGGCCACCGCCACTAGGACTGCCATGCGCCAGGCACTACCTGGACATTTCACACTCAGCAACCACCGGCTGAGGGACTGTCCTCACCCCTCTTTATGGGGGGGCGATGGCGGCACGGAGAGTGTGGTGACCCGCCCCGGAATCCCCCTCCGCCCCTCAGTGAGGTGTGGGAGTGACGGAGGGTAGTGTGGGAGTGACGGAGGGTAGTGTGGGGTCCCCTGGGAATGGCCTGGAGCCCACTGGGCAGTAGCGCTGCTGGAGGACCTCGGGCTGGGGCCAGGCGGGCGCAGGGACCCTCCCCTCCCTCTGCACCCCCGCCGGACACTGGGTCCCCGCCCACCTGCTTCTCCAGCACCTTCACCCGCTGCCGGTGGGTCCTCTCTCGGGACGCCAGGGCCTGTGCAGCCTGTACATGGGCCCCGTGCAGCCGCTCGGCCTCCATCGCCAGGTCTCGCTGGTGCTGGGTGGCCAGCTTCTGGAGCCGCTGGGCATAGGCCTGCTCCAGCTCCGCCTCTGGACCTAGGGAAGACCCCAGGCACCTCACTGTGGCCTGCCCACCCAGGGCTGTGCAGAGTCCCGGGGCAGGCACGTCCAGCCCTCCCCTGGGGACCGCCAGTTGGCCCGGCTGCCCTCTGCTGGGGCCCGGGGCCTGGCCAGGACCGGAAGGTGAGCAGAGGGTTTCGTAAACACATTCGGCCCCCGGGCCTTGTCTGCTCCGGAGCCCCACCCGCTGGCCGGCAAGGTGAGCCTTACATCTGTTTTAATGGCATGCTAGTTTCCTCTTGGCTGGACCGGGGGTCCCAGAGGCATCGCAGGCTGATTCTTGCCCCCACCCCCCTTGCCAATTCCTTGTCTTGCGATAGAGGGTCTGTCCAGTTGTGAAAGGGGGATACCCCAGAACACACAGGAGCAGCCCCTGGACCTGCCTGTAGGCCTGCCTGGCCCTGTGTTTCCCACACTCCTCCCTCTTCTGGTCCATGCACTGGCTCACGGTCCCCTGATGGTCCCCCCACTCCCACGGGGCCCATGGAGCCCTGAGACCTGAGGTGTCGCCCTGGTGGACCCCTTTGTTGTCTGGGGCTGCGTCTCCGCACCTGTTCTGTGTAGGAGTGGTCCAGCCTGCCCTTCCCATCTGGGCGTGTATATATGCGTGTCCAAGCGCACGCATATGAGACAGAAGCACTGGGACCCACGCTCACCTGGACACCCCCAGCCCCGGGCCCCGGCCCACTCCCAAGACTGGGGTGCATGGAGCCCAGCTGGTTTTGCCTCAGGGCCCTGTCTGCCTCCTGGTGCAGGCAGGTATGTTCCAGCGGCTCCTTCTCGGCCCCTGCCCTCGTGTTGTCCCCTTCCCTCCTCAGCTGTCTGCAAGAGCAGAACCTGCCACGGTCTCTGGCAGGGGTGTGAGCTCAGGCCAGCCTTGTCCCTGGAGAGCACGTGGGGGTGCCCCCCGGGAAGGGCTCTGGAGCCCCTGAGAGCTGGCTGGGTCGGGGAGGGAGCTCCCTGGCCAGGATGCCCAGTGGCCTGGGCCGTCCAGCGTGTGGGGCTGCTGTGAGAGTGAGGGGGGACCCCCAGTCACGTTGCTGTCCTGCTTTGGACCAGCTGCATCTCCTGGTACCTCCAGGCCCCTGCAGCGCTGCTCCCAGCCTCAGGGAGCCTCTGCTCGCTGCATCCTGGCACCGCTGCACCTCAGCACCTGCAGCCGGCTCACAGGCCCCAACCACTCCCTGACCAGGTCCCAGCCAGCCTGTGTCCTCTGCGTCCCTGTCCCCACAGTCCGTCTTCCTTGGAACTGCCCGCTGCTTGAGCACAGCCCCCTTCCTGGCCCCCATCCTCACCACGCAGGCACAGGATTAGGGGGAAGAACTGGAGATGAATGCTGGGTGACCAATGGAACAAACATTCTTCGCAGGAAGGTTTGGGGGCTCCTTTTTGCCCCCTTGTGGATGGTCCCTTTGGAGGAAGGAACTGACACTCAGGGCAGGCCTGGCCCGTCAGCCACTGGGGCAGGATGGGAATCTGGGCCCCAAACCAGACCTCTCCACTTCCCCGGCTCTGGGCCGGGTGGGGCATCGGTCAGAGGGCCAGCCCCAGCCGCTGGAGGCCCAGGCCTGTCCTCGCTTCGGAGCCCTCTCGACCTGCCCACTCGCCCTCAGGTTGGACAGGGCCTGGTCTCTCGGGGGGCCCTGGGACATGGAGGATCGGTCTTGAGCACAAAGTGACAGGGGCAGTGGCCAGAGTGTTACAGAAGTAGGGGATCCTTTCTTCTTCAGGACTGAGGAAAACAAAGGGCGCCCCTCCACTGAGGAAGGAAGTCCTGTTTCTTTAAAAATCCAGTTACACTCCTGGACGTGCATGTTAAAAAGAGAAGAGAAAAGTGAAATCCAAAGTAAATAAACGGCCGCAGAGTTTCCCCTCCTGAGACACCAATAAAGGGTTTATGGGTTTTCGGGCCCCTCACAGCTGACCTCCTGGAACTCATTAGCTGTTCCTCCCCTCCCCCATCTGGGCTCCAGGGACCCACGGTTGGCTCTGCTGCCCGGGGCAGTGCCATCTCGGCCTCCCAGCCCCCAGGCCCCCTACCCCAAGCGGCCACGGGAGCCCTCGGCTTCCCCAGCTTGGCACTGGGCCTGCCCTTCGGGAGAAGCTGCAGGGTCCTGGTGACCATGCCCGACTGGACAACCCTTCTTTGTGAGAGGGCAGGTGGCCTTGTGTGGACAAGCTGGCCGCTGTCTCTCAGTGACTGTCCTGATCTGCTGGCCTCTGTGCCTCCGTCCTGACCCCATTTCTGTCCCCGGGGTCCCTGCCTTCCATGGCCACCCCACTGACCCGGCCACTTCCCTCTGGAAAGCCGTCCTGTCCCCGAGTCCACCTAGCTGGACAGGTGTCCCCATGTGCTTGGGGACACGTGACCCGGGTGGCCGCTCTCCTGTGGAGGCTCCAGGCCTGGCAGCTCCTCACCGGGCGGGGCCTCGCTGTCCTCCCTCGGGGTGCGTTGGTCAGTCTGCTCTGGAGCCTGCCCTCCGCGTTGGGGGGGCCGCCGTCACCCCCTGTGGGGACCGCACTGTTCCTAGTTCTGCACGTTGCTCCTGACACGGTGAGACACTCTTTCCTGCCCCTGCGGTGGCCGGTGGCCTCTGCCTCTTCTCGGCCCTGAGCCTGTCCTTTTCACTCCTTGCTGGTGTCCACACGCAGCCCCCTGCCGGCATCTTTGTCCTTCCAAGCCTGAGAGCCCTGGGCACTGTCACCTCACCACTCGTCCCAGCGGCCACGACTGTGTGCTGGCGAGGCCAAGCCTGGCCCCTGTGGTGCCCGGGCCCTCCTGCCCTGGGCTGCACTGCCCAGACAAACCCTGCCCCCGCACAGAGCCATTCTGCGCAGGACCTGGCAGGCAGATGGCACAGTGACAAGCTCAGGGATCCACTGGGCCTGAGGTGGCCCCTGCAAAGTCCATGGGCTGAGCCCTGTAACACGGACCCTCCACCTCCCTCTGAGAAGCCCTGGCTGGACACTGCCGCCTGGACTTGCCGTGAGGGACGAACCCTCCCTTCTTGGCCCAGTTCCCTTTACACAGGTGAGCCCAGGCTGGCGGGGTCCGCCCACACCTCCGCCCAGGGCCAGTGTTGCGGGTGAGGGACAGCAGCTGTATCGGGTCATCCGTGCCCTGCCGGCAGGGCCGTGTCCCTGTGCCTGCACATGAGTCCAGCTCCCAGCACCAGGGGACAGGCAGCGAGACCTCTGCCCGGGTGTACTCACACAGCCTCCGGCCACCACCTGCCAGGCCGCCCGGGCAGCAGGACCCAACCATGCCCTCGCCCCAGAGAGGCCTTGGGAAGGCTGCCCTGCTCTGGGGTCCAGGACTGAGCCCCTAGCTCTCCCCACTGCCAGGACTCCTGCTTCCCCCCGGCTCAGGTGGGGACACTGAGCCTGAAGGGACAGGTGCCTCGGGTGCCTGGTCACCAGCCCAGCGCAGGCTTTCCACCTACTGCCCGATGGTCTGTCTTCCCTCTGGACTCCCTGTTCTGCCCACCCCTGGGGCTGCTGAGAGGGCATCAGAATCCCAGGCCCAAAGCCCAGCCGCGCCCTCCGCCGGGGTCAGCTGGATGGGCTGTGCCTGTTCCTACAGGGCAGAGGCAGGACATCCAGGTCAAGGGGGCTGCCTCTCAGGCCACGTGACCTGGGAGGTCCCTGCACACAGCAGGCCTGCTGGGTGGGTCCACAGAGCCATAGCTGGGGTTGGGGCCTGGGTGACATTCTGCCTGGTTCCAAGAACGCCATTTCCTTTCACTAGCCTCAGTTTCCCCATCAGTTAACCTGGGCCCCAGGAAGATTCTCTGGTGATCCCAACCCTTGATTTCAACCCAAATACCTCCACTTTGGCCCGTTTCATAAGTGGAGATGGTCCGTTCACTCCTGGGGACAGTTCAGCTGTCAGAGTCACTGGCCAGCGGGCCCTGGGCCTCCCAGCCTTTCTCATCCTTTCTGCCCGCCTCTGGGCCGGCCCATGCCCTGTCCTGTCCTGCATTCATTCAGCCTCTTTGGTTGGTTCCCTGTCTTGCACCCCAGCCCGTGTTGGGTCTGAAAGGGTGACGAGACAGGGCTTCCGGCGCTCTTCCTGGTCTCTGTTGTGCGGGCCTACACCTACCCTCCCATTGCCCCCATCTGCAGGGCACCCCCTGAGCCTTGGCCATCTCCACCACGGACAGGGGAATCTGGGCTCCAGAGGCGGGCAGTGTGCCAATGCCACACAGCTCCAGGCAGGACTGGTGCTCAAACACTGGGAACAACGCCGCGGGTGTGTGTGTGTGCCTGTGTGTGTTTGCCATGACCTGTGGTCCTCCCCCGAGGAGAGCAGAGGCAGAGTTGGCGTAACATCACCAGAGGGCTGTGGAGGTCCACAGGGTGACCTGCCAACTCCAGGCTGACCCTGAGCTTGGAGGCGGGTGGACAGGCCCAGGGCGGGCATACTCCCCACTGGCAGGTTGAGACACAGAAGCCCATCCAAGCCCGTGCCTCCCTGGCCCCCCAGCCCCTGCCTGGACGCCCGCAAGGCCCTCCTCATTCCCCGCCTCCCCACCCCCACCTCTCCAGGGACCACCCTTCCACCCCACCCACCTCTTCCGGGACCATCCACCGGATCCGGGTACCTGGGCCCGGTGCACCGCGAGCTCCCCCTGCAGGCGGGCCGCCCGGGGCGCAGCGCGGCCTCTCCTCCCGCAGGACACGCCTCTCCGCGCGCTGCGCCCGCGGCCCGCTCCCTGCGCCGCCGCCGCCGCCGCCGCCGCCGCCGCCGCCGCCGCCGCCGCCGCCGCCGCCGCCGCCGCCGCCGCCGCCGCCGCCGCCGCCGCCGCCGCCGCCGCCGCACGTGGGCCGGGCAGAGGCCGCGCGTGGGCCTGTCGCTCCGGCCTGAGGCTGAGCCCCCAGCTCGGTTGATTATTTTTCCCGGAGCTGCGTGTCCACAGTCCACCCTCTGTCGTAGGGGCGCCCGCAGTGGAGCAGGAAACCCGGGAGAGGCCTTGGGGCTCTGACTCCCTGCGTGCCCCTCCTGCCTCGGTTTCCCCTCTGTCAGCTGGGGGTTGGACGCGTCTGGGTGACTCCAGGCCTGACACCTGCCTCCAGCGTCTCCCTGGACTTCCCTTTACACGGAGGGAGCGATTCCTAAAGGGAAGGCAGGGCCCTGCCCCCTGGGCCCCTCACCTGGCGCAGGGCCTCCTGCGCCTGCGCTCCAGGGGGGCGACCTTCTCCTCTAGCAGCGCCCCCTCTGGGCCAG
This sequence comes from Hyperoodon ampullatus, assembly GCF_949752795.1. Classification (NCBI taxonomy): domain Eukaryota; kingdom Metazoa; phylum Chordata; class Mammalia; order Artiodactyla; family Ziphiidae; genus Hyperoodon; species Hyperoodon ampullatus. Next base: position 990,023 of record NC_136921.1, read on the forward strand.
GCCCTGCCTGTGCCTCCTGCTCTCGTCCAGGGCCTGGTGCCGCGTGTCCAGGTGCTTCTGGGGGAGGGTGGCACAGGCCGTCTGGAAGCACGGCCGGGGGTGTGCTGTAGGTGAGGCTGTGGTACCTGGCGTCTGCCCAGACCACGTGCAGGGGCTGGGAAGTAAAGAAGCAAGAACAGGTTGAGTGCCGTGTGCACGGATCGGGCAGTTTCCGATGTAACCACGGGCAGGGTGGGAGGGGTCCTAGAAGCAGGCCTTGTTGGCCCGGCGGCGTGGGCAAAGGTGGGTTCTCCGCTGTGGTCAGAGTGGCTCAGAAGACACATCCATTTCCCCTGCCCTGCTTCCAGCCCTTGGAAGAAAGACCGCGACAGTCCCCCCAAGTCCTCCCAACCTCCCGGGGCGGGTGGGGCTCAGCCCCCACACCCTCCACCTGCAGCCTTCTTCCTCTGTGCCCACCTCGTACCCCCGTGACTCAGGCCTCCCCACCCCTGCTGCCTGAGCCCGGAGTGCTGCCCGCCGCCTTCCTGGCCTCGCAGCCCGGCCACCCGCCTCCCCCACTGCGGGGCCGCCTCCCTGTCACCCCTCCTCTCTGAGCCTTCACGAGGACGGCGCCTGTGGTGTCCCCGGGCTGGAGCTGGCGCGCAGTGGGGCCTGGGGACTCTCGGGAGCGCACGGATGCCGTCCTGCCCGCGAGTGTCTGGTGGGGGGAGGTGGTGGTGACCTTTGGAACAGAGCAGCCTGGGAAATCCGGAGCCGCGTCCACCCATTGCGGGGGCTGAGCGGGAGGGCGGAGGAAGGCAAGCTGGGGGCCCCGGGATTGTCCACACGGAGCCTGCGGCGGCTTGGGCTCAAGAGGCCAAGAAGTGGAAGAACGTGCCACGGAATGGAGAGGTAGCCTGAGGGCTGCGTGGCGGGTGAGGGGCAGACAGTGCCCCGAGGGCTCCCAGGCTTGGACTGGGCGCGGGGTGTCCAGAGCCCACTTGCTGGGATGGGAAGGCGGGTGTGGGAGCACGTTGAGGGGTCTCCTGGGGGTCACTGCGCCGGGGGCAGTGTCACAGGACCAAGTGGCTATGGAGGCCCTGGCACCGAAGGCCAGGGGGAGGGGAGGAGGGGGAGGGGAGGAGGGGGAGGGGAGGAGGGGGAGAGAAGGGGTCCAGGCCAAGTGGACTTCAGAGCAGAGAGAAGAGGAGGCGGGGCCCAGGGAGGACCAGAGAGCTGGCGGAGATCAGAGGGAGAGGTCGGGCCCCTGTTCGGAAAGGTCCAGAGGCTCGGGTAGACATGGACCCCAAAAGCACCCTTTGGAAGGGACCAAAGTTGCTGGTGATCTCTGTGTCTGTGTGTGTCCCGGGAGGTTGCGGTGCTGATGGTCTGGGAGGGGCAGCCCTTCCAGAAACCTGGCTGGGGGAGGGGAGATGGGGCCAGCAGAGAGGGGAGGGGGTGTGGGTTGTGGCGGGCAAGAGGTGCTTGTTTAGGAAGAGGGAGACTGGGTCTAGAGCCAGAGCGGGAACGCCTGAAAGCACAGGGACCCCCGAGGACCCACCCAGGCTCAGCCCTCAAGTTTCCGGGTCTCGGCCAGCAAACACGCGTCATTCACGAGGACGCAGCAGTTGTGTCCTGGGAGCCGTGTGTCTAAGGGGGCTTTGCATCCATCTCCCACTGCGTTTTCACTAAATACAAGAGGAGGACTGGCTCAGACAAGGAGGGGAAGCAACCGGGCATCCCCCGTCCCAGGCTGGGTGAGGCCAGGACAGGTGCTGTGACCCTGTAGGAACTTTTTTTGGTCTGTCAGTTTAGAAAGTTAAAGGAAAGGAAAGAGGGCAATGCTTGTACCTAAAATTGAGGTTTCACCCTTTACAATTTTGGAAATTATAGTTTTCTGTTTGTACACATTTTCCAGTAGAAAAGCAGAAGTTTCCTTCAAATATGGCTTAAATATTTCATGGTATTTTAAAGAGGCTCCAAACCACTCATGTGAAGCATTGTGCTCCTCTTGTAGTGACTCAACGTTTATGGAATTCAAATGAACCATAATAATTGAACGGGGCACCCTTTATGAACATCTCCTTTTGCCCCACTGAGTCAGTCTCATTGCTGGCTTGCTTTGGTTCTGAGCCTTGATCCTGAATGGGGGGCGGCTGGCCGTGCACACGTCACAAGCCTGCGCTCAGCGCGGGGGTTCAGCTGCCTCAGGGCACAAGGCTTGACCGCGGGCTGCTGCGGTTCCACCCCGGGCCTGGGGAAGGAGGCGGGGCTTGGCACGTGCCCTTGGACCAGCCCCCAGCCTTGGTTTCCCCCTCTGCGGACAGGTGTGATGCGATCTCACAGCGTTTTCATCGGAAGCAAGAGAAGGACGGGCGGGAGAGGACCTGTGAGGACTGCCTCTCCCCTCCCCCCTCCATGGGAGCTGCTGTAAAATGGGGGTCTGTAGAGGCTAGAAATGCCTCAGGCACTAGCACAGCAGGCAGAGGTAACGTTCTGCACCCTGCCTGTTGCACAAGAGCAGAACCTGCCGCCAACCCAAGCGCATCCTTCGGAGTTCGGGTCCTCAGCCTTTTCATCCACTGGCGACAATGGATCGATTTGTTCATCGGCTGGCAAGTGTCCAGTGTGGGTGAGCGCTGGGCAGCAGTGCACGGCCACCTGGCCCTGCCCTCTGGGAGCCTCGCGAGCCCTCGGGCCGGTCACAGGACAGAACTAGCGCTGGGAAGTGCTCAAATATAAGGGGGCCCAAGCCCCTTACTTCACACAGTGGGCCTCAGTGGCCCAGACAGGAGGCTGGGGTCTGGTGCCGGTTAGGGATAGCTGGAAACTTCTGGACTCTGCCCTGTCCTGCTTGCCTCTTTGTCCACCTTTGTGCCAACCCCTGCTGCTTTGACCACGCTGCTGTTACAGTCAGTATTACTATTTCAAAATTTTCTTAGAAAATCTCAAACATCTATTCTTCCCTGTAAACTCTGCAATCAGCTTGTCCAGTTTCCCTCCAAACATACCACAAACAAATAGACAAAACCGAACCAAGAAAGCAAACAACCGACAACCAAGAAACAACCGACAAACCAGGAACATAAGCAAAGATCCATCCAGAAGCTGATCAAAAGATTATAACTGCCCCAAAGCCAGCCCTCTCTCCAGTAAGACGAGACACAGCAACAAGAAGAGGCACAAACATTTAGTTATTCTTCTAAATAACCTTTGAATTAAAGAAGAAATAAAAACGGGAACTCCTAGAGAATTGGTAAGAAAGGAAAAGAATTCATATTAAAAACCTTTGGGGGGGCTTCCCTGATGGTGCAGTGGTTAAGAATCCATCTGCCAATGCAGGGGACACGGGTTTGAGCCCTGGTCTGGGAAGATCCCACATGCTGTGGAGCAACTAAGCCCGTGTGCCACAACTACTGAGCCTGCATTCTAGAGCCCGCGAGCCACAACTACTGAGCCCACCTGCCACAACTACTGAAGCCCATGCACCAAGAGCCCGTGCTTTGCCACAAGAGGAGCCACCACAGTGAGAAGTCCGCACACCGCAACAAAGAGTAGCCCCCGCTTGCCGCAACTAGAGAAAAGCCCGAGCGCAGCAACGAAGACCCAATGCAGCCAAAAATAAATAAAACAACAACAACAAAAACCTATGGGGGCACATACCAAACCACAATGAGGGAAAACACAATAACACTGAATGCTTTTACTATTGAAAGAGTAAGCCCAAACATAACTACATCACTTATGCAATTGAAGAAATCAGAAATATTACAACAACAAAAAAGAGTATGTTAATAGGGATAAAAGCTGAAACGAATAAACTAGATGAAAAGGAGAAAAGAGATAAAAGTTGATTCTTTGAAAAGACCAATAAAACAGATGAACTGTTGGCAAGTTAAAGAGAGACAAATAAAAATCTCCAACATCAGGGACAGAAACAGATCTAACTATAGATATAAATAAGATCTAACTACAGGTGTAAAAATAACAAATGGCTACCAAATATAAGAGCGTGTTCCTGGCAACGCATTTAAACATATGAGATGGGTGACTTGCAAATGTCAAAAACTGACCCCAGAAGAGATAGAAAAACTCAAAGAGACAGCGAGGGAAAAGCTGGGATAGGAAGTGAAAATGTATTACTTAAGATGACAGGAGGGGCAGGGCATGTGCAGGTAAGTTCAACGTAACCTTTCAAGAAGGCTTAACTCTGAGGCTATTTGATGATCCCAGGTAGTAGAAAGAGATGGAAAGCTCACCAATTCCTTTTATGAAGATAAAATACTCTTAACACACAAAAACATCTGACAAGTATGGTGCCCTAAAGGAACACAGACATTCTTGAGCAAGTATCAGGAATGCACTCCAGCCACAGCGCGCCCAGAAGGCCGAGCGGCTCCCCACTTTGCTTCTAGAACCTGGACTGAAGCTGGATTTGGGCCCTGGGGGGTGAGCTCTCTGGAGAGGAGGGGAGGTGTGCGAGGGAGTGTGAGGTGCTGGTGGACGCTGTGAGCCCCTCTGAGCCATCGAGGCTGTGACCTGGCGCCAGTCCGAGGACAGCCTCGGGCGGTCTCTCCCAGTGGGCGGGCGCCAGGCCCCCCGCCGCGCCTTGCGCTGGCTCAGGCCCCACCAGCTGCCTGCAGGCCCCCCGGGGGCTGTGTTCGCGCGTGTCCTAACCTTGGGGCTCGGTTCTGCATTGTTGATCTATTGAATTCCCAGGGTAGCCCTGGAAACAGGGAGGGATCTGCTCTCAAACAAGAATCTTACTGTTTGCATAGCACAGCCTACCATTTAATTAGAAAAATATGTTTTTAATTAACTTTCTCTTGACAAACACATTGGCTTATGTGAAACGAGGGAAAAATCCAGTCCATGAGAGTGAAAGATGTTGTCAGATGCAAGCCTCGCTCTAGCTCACGCTGGCTGCCTGCAGCCTGGCCTGGACGTGGTGCAGGCAGTGGGCGGCAGGCAGTGTGGCCACGTATCCTGAGCCCACAGCGGGCTGGAAACGCTGCCGCCTGGGTTGGCTGTGAGTGGAGAGTGCCCGGGGCCTCCGGTGACTGAGGTGTGTCTGAACCCCCTCCCGGGCGCCCACTGCAATGACCAACAGGTTACAAAAATAGGAGAAGACTTTCCTCAGCTGGAGACCAGGGACTTTGCGGGTTCCCGGAAGATGGAGAGCAGCACGTGGAGGGAAGGGGCCTACAAATAGGATGATTGCGAATTGCCAGAATTCTTAGAACACTTGGACAAACGATGGATAGATTGTAGCACACACACTTTGCTAAACACTTGATCGAGCAGAAGAATGAACAGGGGTAGAGAATATGTGAACAACATCCAGCAGAGCCGTCTGCGCCCCGTGTGGAGACCCCACATGGGTACCTCAGAGGCTGGGGCTGGAGGGGACAGTGGGCGTGTGGAGGGGAGGCCTCCAGGGATGAGGGTCACAGTGGGTGAGGCACCAGGAAGGCCCCCACCCCCCTGGCAGGCAAGTGCCAGGGGGAGGAGCCTGAGGACAACCCCGCAGCTCTGCCCTGAGGTCGGGGCCCTCACCCTGCCTATTCCTGGAACAGAAAAGTTCTGGTGGGGACTCAGTGCTGTCTCTGCTGTTGCTCCCCACGTCTCCCCTTGGACTCTTCCTCTCTGCCTTCCCTTGGGGCTTGAAACATCTGGCCAGAGACGCGTGAAGCCCCTGATAGGTTCCTCTGTACCCCCAACTGGGAATAAGACCAGACCCCCTTCTCAAAAGGAGGAAGAAGAATCACTACATGAGTCGCACGCGGTCAACTGTGATTCAGGAGAGCAGTCGGTCCACGGAATCCGATCTGAGGGTCTCGAATCAAAAAGAGAACAGAGTTATTGCAAGAAAGGGGAATCGTGTCAGAAAACGGTAACTGATGTTCTTGAGAAGTGAGCCCAGGGGGGAGCCAGAGGGCGACGCATCTGCGGTGAAAACACCAGCGCCAGCCCGGGGCCGTGGGGCGGCAGGGAGAGCAGGCAGAGCGGCTAAGCCCACGGAGACCCTAAGTCCTCCCAGACTTGGTGGGAGACGTGATGAGAAGGTGAAGTTCGAGGTCAGCGAGGAGGGCAGGGCCCAGAGTGCAGGGTGGGCGGCTGAGAGTTGCAGGGAGTGGGGGGAGGGGAAGAGACGGTTTCGAAGTGGAAAGAAGTCGTATAAACTGAAGGTAGATTTGATCCTCACGCGGAGCGGGCTCCCCACGCGCAGGCCAAACATTTCGAAGATCAACGGGCCCTCTGGCTCCCACTCCGGAAGGAGCAGCTCCAGTAACCTAAAACACCCTCACATTTCTTGACACCGTCTGACACTGAGGTCAGAGGGCAAACAACGCGCCTGAAATCTAAGGAAAAACAGGGCCCGCTCAGAAGAGGTGGGACGTGAGCCTGACTCAGGGAGCCATCTGTGCTCATGAAGAGCCCAGCTGCCATGTTTAACAGAACCCAGCTGTGAAGGGCTGCATCCTGAGATGGCCCGTGACCTTCCGCTGGTGTTGTCCCACGAGTACGTGAGGTTATTGGCGAAGGGATTTGCAGCTGTATTTAAGGCTCTGCCCATTGGCTCCGAGTTCACCCAAGGGGAGGGTACCCAGGTGGGTGGGCCTAGTCCCTTATAGGGCCATAGGCCGGGGCGGCGGCCAGCGGCAGGGCAGCCTATGAGAAGGCGTCCAGAAGACAGCTGGGAAACGGGACCTAGTCCCGCGGCTGCAAGGGGACGCCTCCTGGAGCCTCAGGAGGGTGGACCCAGCCTCCCAAGTGTGGGAGCCCGGAGGGAGCCCAGCGGGACTTCTGGCCAAGGACAGGGGCTCACACGTGGAGTGAAGTCAACCGTCCACGGTGACTCGCAGCTGGGCTGTCAGAAAGGAGAATGCCGGCGGGGGCTGCTGTGAGCCTAAAGCCCCCGTCTCGGCAGACACGGCCAGGGGGTGGGGTGGGGTTCAGACTCAGGGTCCAGCTCTTCAGGGACCCCGCCTGGGCGCTGAGGAGAAGGAAGGGGGTGGGGCAGGTCTGGAGGAGGGGAGCCCTCAGAGCAGAGCGGAGCTGGGGCACAGGTGCAGAACCCTGCTGCTGGGGGCGGCCTGGGAGGTCCCTGAGCTCAGGTGACACACACATCCTCTTCACACTTAACACCGAATATTAGGGGACAATGCCTCAATTGTTGTAACAATCCCCCCCCCCCCAGCGGTGACCAAGAGACCGGACAAGGGATGACACCAGGATGCAGACACTGGAGGGAAGGGGCGGGCAGATGACCCCACAGTGAAAGGACAAAAAGGAAGTCGTGAGGAGTCATTAAAGGGGCAGGTGTCTCGTCGGCGATGGAAGAAAAGCAGAGCATAAGTTCTCACAAAACTTGTCAGTGGGGCAAATTCTCCTGTGAAAGGGAAAGACTCTAAAGTCGGATTGTAACCAAAGCCAGGCTGATGACACGATGGCCGAAAACCTACAGAGCAAAGTGCAGAGGCCAGGGTCAGGAGATGGTGGGGACACTGCCAGCGTCGGGCAGAGTAGAATTCAAGACAAATAGCACGGAGCAGGGCACAGAGGCCTTCAGACCAGTAAGCAAACGTTAGAGAGAGCATGTCAGAGAGATCTAGAAGTTACAGACCCTTAGAGATAAAAGGAGACCTTGCCCCAAAAAACTGTCTTGGGAAAATTCCACACGTGATTCTTAGCTTCGATAAATCCAGGAGACAGAATCAAGGTGGAATATTTGAATGATGTAAAGGTTGGTTTAAGAGGTATACTTCAAAACGTGTAACCTGCAAACAGGAAACACTATTTTCAAATGTGCATGGAACAAATACATGTGGACATACGTGTAAAATGGAACACAGCCTGGCCCCGCCTCCCCTGCTTCCTCAGACCCCACACTTCCTGGGCATCTCCCAAGCCCCCAGCAAGGCACCTGGGCCCTGGGACTGAGCCCTCCGAGCCTCTCTGCAGCAGCTGCAGCCACTGGGGCCTTTGAAACAGAAATCTCCTCTCAGCTCACCAATGTTTTCCAGGCTGAGCTCCTCCTCTGCTCTCTGCCCATCGCCTGCAGGAGGCCCCTCCTCAGAGGCTCCTGGCCTAGCGGGCACCTGGGACCCAGGCCCCTGCCACCAGGCTCCAAGCTGAGCCCTGCATGGAGCAAGTCAGCGCAGGCTTGGCGTCCGCACCTGCCCTCTGAGGGGAGGCCTGCCTGCCGGCTGCCCCTGGGGCCCTACAGGTCTCGCCCGGCTCACTGCTGTGCTGACCTGCAAGGCCATCTCTCCAGGTCCCTCCTCGCAAGGCACTGGGAGGGGGTGGCCTGGACCCGAACCCCTGTCCTCCTCAGCCCCTCCACTCTGCTGTCTCTGTCACCCTCGTCTTTTCAGCATGGGGCCGGGGGGCCGGATTCCCTGACACCTGGGGGTGACCACTTCTGGGGCCTGTACCCCCTGAGCCAGGTGCGCTGTTCTTGATGCCCTGAGGCCCTCAAGCAGCCGCAGCGGCCCAGACCCAGCTAAGCCCTGGCGCTGTCCTGCCGAGTGATCTTAGCACAGTCCAGGGCTCCTTGGACTTGTGGGCCTGGGTGGGGTGCAGTGAGGGGGGTCCGGGCCAGCCCCCGTCCACCCAGGCCTGGCCCCCACCCCAGGCCCAGATCCTCACCTGAAAACTTCACCCCGGTGGCCGCCTTCACACCCCAAAGGCCAGCACGTGGCATATTTACCCAAGTCCACCCTGTGCAACCTCCTTCCATGTGTGAGTGTCATAGAAGAAAATGCGGTTCCGCGGCGGCAGAAATATGACCCCACACATCTGGAGAGTTCCAAAGCTAGGCCAGTGCCACCCTATGCCTGCCGCCAAAAGCACAGACCTGGGAGGCCGGGGGTCTGCGCCCGACTCGGCCCCTCGCCGACTGTGCCACCAGGGCCAAGCCGCTCCCTGCTCAGGACTCAGTGTCTGCAAATCTGTAAAATAAAGGCTGGGACCACTGCAAAGACGGCTCTGCCAGGGTGGCCCTGACGAGCTCTGTGGGGGCCCGATGACCGGGGGCCACCTGTGCAGCCAGTGCCGCTGCCCACGGGGACCTGGAACACGCCCTCCCCCAGAAGCCTTCCTCCCCACCCCGCCCCCTGCCCCGGGGTGTGAGGTGCGCCCACCTGGAGCCTCTGCTCTTCCGCGCCTCGGGGGCACCTCCTCCTGCAGGGCCCGCGCAGCCTGTGAGCCGCTCAGCTCACCCTCCGCCTGGCGCCGGCCTGGGGGGCAAGCGGGGCAGCTCACCTGGCTCCCAAGTTCTGTGGGGCTGCCTCCCGGGGATGGCCCCTCCCATTGCACAGGCTGGAAAACTGAGGCTTGGTGAGTTTAAGTGACCAGCACCTAGATGGTAGGGGCTGGAGAGGTCCCCCTCTGAAAATTCCCTGCCCTTCCCGTCCTGCCTCAAAGTCAAGGTCCCCGGGGGCAGGTCTGGGGTGCCAGCTCCCTCTGCCTGGACTCCAGGCCCCTCCCCCCCTTCCTTCTCTCCTGCTGGCTTTGCTCCCGGACATCCCTCCCTTGGACTCCGTGCCAGGCCCGGGCCTGCCTCCTGGGCAGACCCAGGAGTGGGGGAAGGGGGACAGAAAGGAGGTGGGGTGACCAGCAGGGCAGGGGGCCTCCCTCTGAGGAGCTGACGTGGGCCGAGGACCCGGTGGGGGAAGAGGGCCCGGGCGGCAGGCACAGCCAGTGCAGATGCCCAGAGGTGGGACTGCAGGAGGCCGGCGTGGCGGAGGAGCTGGGGGCCAGGTCGGGGCGGGCCTTGGAGGCCTCTGGACTTTACTGCCTTGTGACGGGGAAGCCACGGCTGAGAAAGACCCACCAGCTGCCAGGTGCTGGGGCACCTCGGGGTGGGGGGCGCACTGGTTCCAGGGTCTGGCCCCGTGGCCTGAGCCCGAGCAGCTCCTGGGACGGACCCTCATGGTGCCAGGAGGTGGGCTCTGGGCGCCCTTGCAGTGGTGCCCAGGGCAGGGTGGGGAAGGACGGCTACCTCCCTCTGCCTCGGCCAGCGCCCTCTGCAGCTGCCCCGCGTGGCTCTGGGCTCGGGCACGCTCGCTCTCGGCCTTGCTCAGCCGGCTGCTCAGCCTCCCCGCCTGGCAGCGCCAGGCATCCTGGGCGGGAGAACCAAGGTCAAGGGGCAGCTGGTGGGCGTGGGTTGGTGAAGGGCCAAATACTGGGCTAGAGGGTCGGGTGGGGCAGCTCATGGCTGCTCGGGTGGGACAGGGCGGTGGATAGCTGGGCTGGCCTGCGGGTGCGGGGAGGGGGGCACCGAGGGCCGGAGCGGCGGCTAGGCTCCCGTGTCCAGCTGTGCGGGATGGACACAGAGCGGGGCAACAGGGCCTGCAGGGGCACAGGAGCCGGCCGGTAGGTGGGGTCAGGGTGACCTGCAGGGACGGCCCCCCACCGGGATCTGGGCCTGTGTGGGGCTGGAGCCCGTCGCCGGGGCTGGCACTGGTCGGGCGGGGCGGGGGTGGGCGGTGGAAGGGCAACAGGTGTCCGTGGAGGACCCCGGGCCAGGGCCCGGTCACTGTCAGTCTGTCTTTTCCCACCCTCACCCCTTCGAGTCTGGAGAATCTGGCGGGGGCAGCTCATGGACTGCCCTGCGGGATCCCTGGGGCAGCAGGGTGGGGTCACTGGGGCACTCTAGGGGGGACCGGGCCAGCCCCTGGGTTGGTTCTTCAGAGGACAGGCACTGCTGCCTGGTCTGAGGACGGAAGGCAGCCCTGGACAATGGGGCAGCTGGGTTTCGAGGGATGCCGGTATTTATTGGTGTTTATCCCTCAGGGTCCTGCCAGGGTCTCAGTGGATCCAGGACGGACAGACAGAAGGACAGCAGACCGAGCGAGCGTCTCCTCGCCGCCTCCTGGAGCCTCCAGGACGGGTCCTCCCCGCCCCCCTTCCCGCTCCCGCCGGGCATCCCGCTGCTTCTGCACCAAGTCCCCCAGGTCGTCCCTCACCGAGGCCACGGCCCCCTCTGTGCTGCGATCTCCCGGGGCAGGCGAGGGCCATCGGAGCGGCGAGCGGGACCGGCCGGGGGCGCTGGCACTCCGCCGCCCAGGGGAACCCTGGGTGCCCTCTGAGCCTGCAAGACAGTGATGCCTGAGAGAGCGTGGCAGGGATGCGGTGACAGACACGCAGGTGCCCTGTCCGCCTTTCTCTCTGCCGTCCCCGGCCACGGGGAGCCTGGGGAGAGGCTCAGGGCTCAGGCCCCCGCTTCTCTCCTGCTGGCTCTGCTCCCAGACATTCCTCCTTTGCGTTCCTAACCCTAACCCGGACCCAAGGATCAGGAGCCCTAGGGGGCGGGGAATGCCCCAGGAGGGTGACCCAGCTGGGACAGGAGCCTGCCTGAAGCCACGAAGGACACTGACCTTTGGCAGGGGAGCTGGGCCGCTCGGGGGAGGCCACGGGGCTCTGTCCCCGGAGCCCCAGGCCCAGGCGGAGCGTGGACCACAGCCGGCCCAGCTGGGCCTCCACCTCCTGCCGGGCGCCCTCAGCCTGGGCCACCTCCTGCTGCAGGCTGCCGACCCGCTGGCAGGCCCTATCCAGGCGAGCCTGGAGGCCATCGGCCGTGCCGCTGGCCTGCTGCAGCTTCCTGGTGACACCGTGCAGCTCGGCCCGGAGGGCCCGCTCGGCGCCCCAGCTCTCGCAGAGGTGCTCCTCCAGCTGCTTCACCCGGGCCTCGGCCCTGGCTTCCGCTTCCGCCTCCGCCAGCGTCTGCTGCAGCCTCAGGACCTGGGGGAGGGACTCGGGGGCTCCAGACCCACCTGCCCTCTGAAGACTCCCCAGCCCTCTTGGTCTTACCCTCTCCTCAGCATGTCACAGCTAGGGGGCCCTGGACCTGCTTCCCACCCCCTGTCGGACTATGGGGACACCTGAGCCCAGGTGGGGAGGGACACCCCAGAACAATGGAGCAGGTCCTGGCAGGATTAGAGCCCACTGGCAGCCACACAACCCTGGCCAGATGGGGCGATGGCCCCAGGCTGTCCCCTCCTTGGCCTCCGTGGGGCAAGCCCCAGGCAGACCCTGTTCGCGGCCTGACTTGTGCCCCCATCCCCTGGGATGGTCCCTCCGTGGACTCAGGCAAGGTGCCCTCTGAATACTCATGAGTGAATGGGGGATAAACGGAGACACCACAGCCCCTCAGGAAGTGCCCAGGCTGGGGTGGAGACAGCCAGTCCCCCAGCTTGAGGCCCCGCGCCTGCCAGACGGGAAGCCCTGGGCGCTGCTGGGCTCCTACCTCCCTCTGCAAGCCCTCTCTGGCTGCCTGTGCCTTGGCCGCCAGCCTCTGCAGCTCCAGCGCCCCCTGCTGGCTCTGCTGCTGCTGCTGCGCACCCTGTGCGCCCCGGACCTGCATCCGGCACAGCTCCTGGCTCTTCCTCTGGTTCTCGGCCTCCAGTGACATCACCTGGGTGTGTGGGGTCTACACTGATGGGGTCGCCTGGGCCTCCGTGCCAGGAGGGCAGGGGGTGCTGGGGGGGCCTCCCTGACCTCTGCCTCTGCTCACATGGCCCGGGAGGGAGCCTCCCTCCCGGGCAGCAGACTGCACTCAGGGAGGCTAAGGCCAAGTCCAGTTCCAGCCTAGGGTCTGTGCCATGCCCCCCGCAAGACCAGGACCAGGCCCTTGGAGCTGACTCTCTCGGCCACTCCACACCCCCTCCTGTTGTCTCGTCTCTGGGGCCAGGACACTCTGTGGAGCCCAGAGACGTGAAAAATGCCGGTGCAGAGGCCATTCGAGCGAGGAAGGGTGCCTGTGCCCGTCCCTACAGTAGACAGTTCACCAACAAATTTGTCTGCAGAAGTCTGGCAAAACTGGGTGTGCACACTTTGAAGGGCGGTCTAGGGCCCTCCTGGGTGGGCTGAGACCAAGGTGGTCAGTGTTAAGTGGCCGTGACCTCGGACGCCAAGGCTAAAGGGTGAAGCAGTACCCATCTGTTCACCCTGAGCCCTGAGGCGGCTGTGATGGGAAGAACCCAGGCCACTCGGGGCCACGGGAGCTGCCCACCCCGTCCCCCCGACAGCCAGCATCAGCCACCGGACACCTGAGAAGACGTGCTGGGAGAGCCCCACCATCGGTCCCTCTGTGGAGTGGAGTCTCCTCGGCGTGGCGCCCTGGCTGCCCTCCTGGCCCTCAGAGTCCACGGGCGTCCGAATGATTGTTTTAAGCCAGTAGGTGTGGGGCTTGTCCTTGTGCCCCACAGGCAGACCCAACCCAGGCCCTGTGAGTCTAAGCAGGGCCCTTCTGCTGTGGCTCCAAGTCTGGGGAGTGGGGGGGACGCTCCTGGAGGGGTATGGGCTCCAGGGCGGCCCCTCACCTGTCTGCGTAGCTCCTGGAGCTGCCGGCGGGCATCTGCCCGTGCCTGCTCTGCCCCCTGCAGAAGGGCCCGCAGCTCGCTGGCCTCCTTTTGAGCCGCTGCCCGGGCCTCCTCCAGGACCAGCACCTTCTGTGCCTTCTCCTCCTTGGAACGCTGAAAGCTGAGCAGAGGGTCACAACCTTGGGCCGGGGAGCTCCCCGGGGGCTCCGGCATCCCCCGAGGTGATGGTCCTGGCCACCCGGCAGGCCACCCGCCTCACTCCAGCCAGACACTGCCCACATCCGATTCGAGTGTCCCGAAGCCCAGCCTCCTGGGGCACACCTCTGTCCGGGTCCGACTGCCCAGCTGGCCGGGCCCCTTGCCGTGTCTCAGCCCCTCTCCCCACTCCCCTCCCTCTAGCCACGCTCCCAGAGACCCAGTGTCCAGCACCCCCGGCACATCTGCTGCTCCCCGGGGAGGGCCGCAGCCCCGGCCAGTCTGTCCTGCCTCTGGTAGGCATCCCGGAGCCACTGACCAGGTCCTTGGCCTCCCTCTGCTCCCCAGCCCTGGGCCGTCTCCTTCTGGCCACCTGGGGCCTGTCTTGCCTGCTGAACGGAACTTCCTGAGGGTGAGGACAGGCCTGGCGGCGTCCCAGCCTCCACCTCCTGTGCCAGCACCGTAGACCCTTTGGACGGGCAGCTGGCACCCTGGGTCCGCTTGGTGTGTCCACTTCACCATCATCTGGCCCAGCTCAATAGGACCAGGGCTGCTCTGTGGGGCGGCTGCCCTACCTGGCCTTCTCCTGCTCGACTCTGTGGAGGGTGACCCGCAGCATGTTCTTCTCTCGGGCCTCGTCCTCCAGTGCCTGGCAGGCGTCCCGGGCCTCCCTGTGCAGCCTCTCCCGGCTCTCCTCGCTGCCCTGCAGCTCCCGGTGCAGGGCGGCCAGCCCCTCCTGGGCCTCGTCCAGCTGTGCCCGCAGCCTCTCGGCCTGGGGAGGAGTGTGTGTCTCTAGGGGCCAGCTGGGGGCCACGGGCCAGGGTCAGCTGTGGCCTCCGGCTCTGCTCTGGCAGCGCCAGTGCCCCCCCGACCCCGGCCCCGGGTCGTCAAGTGCTCGAAGGAGAAGCAGGCAGCCTGGCTTTGCCCACGCCACTGAGGCTGCAGGACGGCTCACGGGGGCCCATCCCAGAGCCCTGGCAGGAGACACCCTGGCCCTTCCTGACCCTGGTGCTGCCCTGTGCTCCCTCCCTGGACCCTGGGGACGTTGGTCACCGGTCAGCAGGGCCTGTGTGGGACACAGCTTCACCCACACATCGGCACTGTCCCCACCTGTGTCCCTCGGGCCGGCTCCTCCCTTCAATAAGGGTGTGGCCCCCGGGCCACCGCCCACCCTGGTGTGGAGAGCAGCCTCAGCAGCCCAGGCTCCTGAGCCCTGCAAGGCCGTGGGCACGTCTACTGCCTCAGGCCTCGGCTCCCTCTCGGTGAGGGAGGGAGTCGGGAGGCCAGGTCTCTGGGCGACGGCGCCCTCAGCGTCCTCTGGCCGCAGCAGGGCCGCTCGGACCGGGCTGTCACTGTCACAGGAGCACGGTTCAAGGTGCCCGCCACAGAATCGAGGGCCTCCTAAACCCCAGGGGTGAGGGCAGCAGAGGCCCCAGGGTGGGAAGGCTGTGGAGCCAGTGGGGACCTCAGGGCCCAGCAGCCCAGACCCTGCCTCAGGCCACTCCGCACCTCTGTGAGCTGACCCGAGGAGGGGGAAGAGGCTGCAGGTGTGTCCTCGTCCCCTGCCAGATCTGCTCCGGGTCCAGAGGGGGACTCCCACCGCGCTGGAGCCAGAACCTGTGTCATCCCCTGCTCCGGGGCCCTCCTCACCCCCTGGCTTCCGGGCAGGGCCTGAGGGCTCCGTGGTTTTGTGGGGCCGAGAGCCGAGCTGAAGCGTCGGTGGCGGTCAGGGTTCCTAAGCGCTCTGGGACACGAGCTGCCTCAGGGCACCCGGGGCTCACCCTCTGGTGGGAGGTGCTGGAGGGAGTGCAGACCCCCGGGAAGGGGCAGCTCAGCCCGACGTGCGGGCTCTGGGGCTCGGCTGGGACCCCTGGTCTCCCCACCGACCACCACCGGCGCACTCTGGAGAAGGCGTGCCCCAGAGGAGGAGGTGGAGGAAGCCGGCGGGGGAAGCCACAAAAACAGAGACATGTCCAGGCGCTGGTTTGCCAGAGCGAGCCCCACTTTGCTGGCTGTTTCAGCGGGACACTGTCCAGGCCCCTGGCCGGCCTGGCTCCCGCGTCCGCTGGCTGTTATTGTTGTTCTGTTTTTGGGAAGGGCCCCCCTCCGCTCCCCTCCCGCCCCCCACATGTGGGAGCCACAACTGTGCAGAGCATTTTCCGCCGAGCTCAGCAGAAATCCACCCCGAAGGTCAAGGACCAGCAAAAGGGCCTATCCGTCATAAAAGAAGCTGTTTTCATTTCCCAGGGCCGAGGAGATGAAAACAAGCAAAACAAACGCGGGGGAGCCCCCCCGCCCCGCCCCCCGCCTCATGAGAACAACCGGCCCTTTTACAGGAATTTTACAGCCAAATCTCTTAATGTGATTATAATAATTATTTCTTTACTAGAAATTGTATAAACAGACTCTTTTGAAATCTCCTGCAGGGAGGTGACCCGAGGGCTCTGCATGGAGGAGGGAAAGCAGGGGAGGGGCTGCTGAGGGGCCCTGGCTTGTGTGTGCGTGTTCACGTGTGTGCGTGCATGTGCAAGCACACACGTGTGTATGCACACAGCATGCGTGTGTGGTGTGTGCGTCTGCACACACCTATGTGCAGACATGCGTGCCCACATGTCCGTTCACACGCATGTGTCATGCTCATACGTGTGAGTACACTCGGAGTCACATGTGCTGCTTGTTGCACATATGTGGTGCCCATATGTGTTTGCGTGTGTGAGTGCTGTGTCCACGCATGAGTGCATGTGTGTGCACGTGTGTGCACGGGGGTGTGGTCTCCATGTGCACAGGCGGTGTATGTATTGCGCGTGATACACACACGCACGCACGCACGCGCGTGTGGACCTCAGGCACGGCTGGGAGAGGCCTGGACGTTCCTCCCGTTTACAGGCTGTGAAAGTGCTATGGTCTCCATGGCGACTCCGGGCCAGCCTGGCGCCTGGGAGGGTCCCCTGGGCTCCGTCTCTCTGCCATGGTTCCCCTTGCCCCCCCACCCGCCCCAGCCTCCCCGTCACCCCGTCCCCATTCTGGGGCCCCTCTCCTTTCTGGGGCGGCCGATCGGGGAACTTGAACTTCCCACGAGGCATTGCTCTCTCCCTTCACCCACCAGCACAAACGTGCCCCCCCTCCCCGGCTCCTCCCCCTGCCGCCCCCAGTGTTAAAATCTCATTCTGCTTCCCCGTGTGGTCGCTGACCGGGCCTGACTTCGAAATCTGTTGAAAGGAGACCTTTCTCTTTGGGGGCCAAAGTAAACAGGCTGTCATGTTCAATCACGCTCTCGTCCTCTCCTGGCCCGGCTCGGGGGGCTGGGGGAGGGCCCGGCCCCTCTCCTCACTCTGCTGGCCGCTCCCCCGCCCGCCTGCCAGCCTTGGCGCCCGGCCCGGGGAGTGCGTGAGGTCGCCGGGCCCCGGGGCCCCTACCCCCGCCCCAATCCCTGTGCCCGCCTGCCCGCCCCCTCCCGGCATCCCCACGTCCCATCAAACCCCCTTCAGAAACACCTCCCCAGCCTGCCCGCCGAGCTCCGCTCGCCCAGGCGCAGCCTGACCCCCACCCCGGCACACCTCACAGGGCTCTGGGGGCCCTGCACCAGCCTCTGGGCCCTGGCGGCGCCCGCGCGTGGCTGCCCCGGGACACCCCACTCACTCTGCGTGTCTCCCCCTGCCCAGGGAGGCCTCGCCCCCCCAGGGCCCGGTCTGGTGGCATCCAGGCCTCACGCTGTGTGCGGGCCGCACCCGCTCAGCAGCGTCTCGCCTGGGCTCTCCCCACGGCTTGCTGGAAGGTGGGTCCTGGATGCAGGTGCCCTCCTACCCCTCAGGTCACACCCTCCTCGCAGGGGCCCCCCCTTCTCGCCCTGCCTCACCTCTCTCCAGGCGCTGCTCCGCTGGGCGGCCATCTCCCGGAGCCTCTTGCCCAGAGCCCTGGCCTCCCTCTGATGGGCCGAGACGGCATCCTCAAAGTGGGCCTGCAGGGCCTTCAGGTCTGCGGTCGTGGCGCTGATGGTGGCCTGGGGGGAGCAGCAAACCAGCCGCAGTGTCAAGCGCGCCTGGCGGTAGGCTCAGGCCCCCACGGGCAGCCACACGCGGTCCTGGGCCAGGCGGGCAGCCCGCTCGGGCCACATAAGGTGGGCCTGGGGCTCTGGATGACCACGGTCAATGCCACCAGTGCCGGTTCCTGAGGGTCTCAGTGGTGAGGGGGGCGGGGCAGAGGCCCCGGTGCGGGGCGGGGAGCTTCCCATGGGAAGGGCTGACTCTGCCCCCTGAACTTTCAAGGAGGCGGGTGGATTGGGGGACGCCCCCAGGCTCTAAGTGTGTGAGTGCCCATGACACGCCCGGGAGGGGTCGGGGGCTCTGCCTGCACCCCCTGGGCAGGGGTCGTCCCTGTTCGGACACGCGGCTACGCTCCGAACTTGGATGTCCATTCGGGCGGGACTCAGCTTGGCCTGAATCTGCTTTCCTGTGGCCACAGCACCCAAGACGCTCCTCTAGTGCCAACCGAGGGGCACCTGGAGCAGGGGGACCTCTGGGCCACAGGCTTGGCCATGGCGGTGCTCGAACCCCCCCTGTCCATGAACGAGGACACCACCTGCTTACCCTGAGCCCGAGGCCCAGCCCAGCCTCCTGGCCAGGACACACCCCCGCCACCCGGCCCAGGGTGGTCTGGGCCCCCAGGGGCAGTTTCCTCCGCAGGGCAAGGGACAGAGCTGGCTTTGTGCTCCAGGGAGGCCTGGTGCCCTGCTGCCCCCCACTGGGTCTCCGGGAGACACCCTTCCCCCACCTCCCCAATTCACAGGCCACTGCCTGAGGGATCTGGCAGGCTGGGGCTCTATCAGGCCAAGCCTCCTGTTCTCGGGGAAGGAACCTCGCTGGTGCCACCTCTGTTCCTGGCCCCTGCTGTCCATCTCCACTGAGAAGTGTCACCTTGGACGGCCAGGTCTGGCTGTGCCCCCAGGACAGCCCTAGCGAGGCTGCAGTGAGTGCTTGGTGTGGCCAAGGTGGGGTGCGAGTGGAAGGACTGCCTCTTCGGGGTCATGAACTGCAGGGCAAAGCCGGGAGCCCCTCCACCTACGGGGGGCTTGCTCGTAGGTCACCCCACAACTGGTGTTTCTTGGCTGGCCTTTCTCCCGACCCTCCCCTCTCAGTGGGTTTTAATTTCCGTTTTCCAAGCCGAGGTGGCAAAAGAACCCTTAATGAGCTCCCGGAAGAGCCCAGCTGGCGGGCAGGCCCCCCAGCCCACCCCCCAGCCCATCCAGCAGGAGACTCAGAGCCGGCGCTAGGGAAGACTCCCAGAGAGGCCCCTCTGCAAGCCGGGGCCTCCGCTCCCGGGTCTTGGGGTCTTTCCTGGCCCCCTGACCACAGGGTGGGCCGAGGGAGCAGCTAGGGGTGGTCGGGGAAAGGAGGCCCCAGCCCCATGGGGCTCCCGCGCCCCTCGCGGCTGTGCCCATGGAGGGGCCGTCCGGCCTCCGGGGTTGGACAGAGCAGGGCGGGGGCTCCAGGGAGAGAGGCTCTTAGGCAACACCTTCCCGGGTGCCAGGAGCTGCCCGGACTGCTCTGCTGGTGCCCCGGGGTCCAGGTCGCTGCATCAGGAGGGGGTGAGGAAACACCCTGGCAGCCAACTCCCAATTGCAACACTCCTTCCCTTGCCCAGCGCCCCTCCCCCCGCTGCCCGCTAGGCGGAAACAAACTGCCTGGCCTCCCCAGGCCTGCCATCTGGGCGTCCTGCCCTCGTCCAGGTCCCCGTGCGGTCACTGAGCACGGCCCCGCTTGTGGGGTCAGAGGGTCGCCACCCAGCCCTGCAGCCTGCGCTCCACCCACTCAGTCGTTCATGGACTCACTGAATCATTAATGCAACACCAGGGGAGCATGTAACCCCGCACCCTTGGGGCTGGGGACACACCAGGGACTGGGGTGAAAAATGAAGGTGGGCAGGCTGGAAGGACAAAGGCAGGGGGCAGAGGAGACATGGCGCTGGCCCAGCTGAGCCGACTGGGTGCGGCTGGAGTCCTGAGCAGCAGGGTCCGGCCCTGCCCTCGACCACCCCCACGACCCGCGGGGGACTGCGTCCCCCGACCTCCCCGTGAGCCATCCCCCCGGCCCCCTCCCCCGTGAGCAGCAGGGCCCTGGCCTCTGTGTCACCCACCCAGGGCCTGGCACCACTCCGTAAACAGGCCGAGGCTACCCTGCCAGTGACCGCAGCGGTGCCCAGCCCCGCCCGTGGGGTGGGCACAGGACCCCAGCGTTGCCACCCCTACTCCCCGGAGTCTTAGTTGCTCTGGCCTGCCCTGTCTCTCCCAGACGTGGGCTCCTGAAGAGGAGTGAGGAGCCCCAGGTGACTCCAGCTGGCTGCCCACAGTGGCCTCTATGCACGTGTGGGCCTCTGTCCACTGGCCCAGGGTGAGCGGCTACCTGCTGGGGTCTCTTCTGGCCCCTTGGTGGATGCCTCCCTCCGGCTCTGCTGGGGATTCCCTATGGGATCCTTTCCGGTGAGCGTTAGCCTCAGTTACAATGCCGGCCTACCCGCTGGGTTTCTCCTTTGGGAGGGGCCTCTCCAGAAAGTCAGCCCCAAGAGGCCCTCGGAGTCTCCTACAGCTATGTTGTGCCACAGGCAGCTGAAGTCAGACAGGGAAGGCCAGGGTCTGGGGGGCTGGCGGGCATAAGCCTGGGTCTGCCCCCTCTGTTGCTGGTGCCAGGCCCTCCCCTCTCTGGCTTCTGCCCAGTGGCACGAGGGTGACTGGCCTGCTGCCCCCCACCCCTGTCCCAACCCATCGCCTTTGCTTCCCGCAGAGACACTGTTCCCTCCCAGCAGGGGATCTGGAGATCCCTGGGGGAAACGGAGGCTCGGGTGGGTTGGGTGGAGGGGATGCATCCCTGGGACCAGGCAGGCAGGGGGCGCCTCTGGGGATCTGCCGCCCCCGCTGGGCTGTGCAGGCGGCCAGGCCAGGTGTCTCGTTCCGGCTGGGGTGCGGGCTCACCTCGGCTCGCTCCTGCCGGCCCTGGGCCTCCTGCTGCACCAGCTCCAGCTCCCACGTGGCCCTGGACAGCTCCTCCCTCAGCTGGCTGGCCTCCGCTTCTCTCAGAGACAGGGCCTGGGCGACAGGGGCGGGGTGCTCGTGAGAGGGCTGGGGGGCTCTGAGGAGAGGCTCAGCAGAATTCTGGGTGCCACGGCCCTGCCAGGACGTAGGTTCTGGGAGGAGGAGCCCCTCAGAGGCAGTTGCATCCTGAGGGGGTGGGTCCAGCTTCCCAGCCCGCACTCAGGCAGCTACCCTACCCCACCGAGGGTGCCCTTCCCCTCCCACCTGCATCTGTCCAATACCTGCTCTTTCCCAACGCAGGTCAGGGGGCTTCACGGGCCACCTCCTCCCTGGAGCCCTCCACCCGCTCCGGGCACAGAGCAGGAACCGCTAGGGGTCCCTAGCCTCCCCGAGTGCTCCGCGTCACTGAGGGTGAGGAGTGCGTGTGAGCCCCCAGAGATGCTGCATTTCACCCACCAGCCCCGAGGTGGGAGGGACCCCTGCTCTGTCATCAGGCTGTGGGGTGGCAGAGATTTGGCAATGCCCGTCAGTCACAAATGCACATCCTCTCCATGCCAGGCCCACTGGGGAGGGCAGCCTGGAGACGTGCATGACCTACGCTCGGGGTCTCCGATGAGTATTTATAATGTTATTTATAATGGCAACAAGACTCCCACCGAAGGGAGGCCAACAGAACAAAGGGGGGTCCCTGCACACGTCGGGGCGTCATGCAGCCATCGAGCTCTGAACACAGTGTGCAAAGACCCCAGATCTGCTGATCCTGAGAAGAGAAAGGCCCAGAACATTGTGTGTCCTCTTCCTCCTTGTGCTACAGAGGCGGGCGTAAGAGTGTGTATTCCCACTTGCTGGCCTGTGCACGGCAGTCTCTGGGAGGAGGTTTGTAACAAAGAGTGTGTCTACTTTTTGCCCTGGGTGCTGGGGGAGCCTCTAAACTCCCGGAATTTCACAGGTGAGGGTTGTCTGTTATTTGTGGACCCTGGGGCCACACCTGAGCTTGTGCTAACACGGTGGTCAGAGCCCTGGGGCAGTGAGCCGCTGAGATCAGCCTGACCACCCAGCCTCTGGGAGGGGGCTGGACCCTGAGTTTAGTCCATCACACCCACACAAGGAAACCCCAATAAAACCCTGGAGCTTACCGGCTGGTAAACACCCTAATGTTTCAGTGGGTGACCTGCCCTGGCTCTGTGGAGAGAGAGCCCGTCCCTGTGTCTCTCCACTGGGCTCGTCCTGGCCTGTGTCCTTTACAATAAAACTAATTGCAAGTGTAATGCTTCCTGGAGTTCTGTGAGTCACCCTAGTGAACAGTTGAAACCGGGGCTCTGCCCTCCCCGGACATTCGTATGATGCTCTTCCTCTACCACAGCCTCCTGACCCTCCTTCAAGCCCCACCCTCGACATGCCATCCTCACTTTCAGGAAGCAGGAGAGCGGAGTGGCCAAGGACACGGTCCCCACTGCCCAGCAGGTGTACCGTGCCACCCTGGGCAAGTTATTCAACGTCTGTGAATCTCTGTTTCCCACCAGTCAAAGGGAGCCGATAAGAGCGTGCACCTCTCAGCATTGTGAGAATCAAACTAGAGATGCAGAGTCTGACAGTAAACCTTGGTTATTCCTGCTACTGTAACTCTTCTCCCGCAATCTGTAGCTTGTACCAACATCTGAGAGTCCTGTCACAGTGTGACAACCCACATGAATGTGTTTACTTGTCTGTTCCATTCACTCAACAGTGCATGCTTCAGGGTGGCACGGAATACTGGAACAGCCTGGACTCAGAGGGTAGCTTTTACCTGCCCAGTGTCTGAATTCCAACAGCCTATGGAATGGGAGGCTGGTCGGGTGGGTGGCTGATGGATGGACACACTGATAGCTGGCTGGCTGGCTGATCAGACGGATGGAGGGATAATCAGACACATGGATAATCAGTGGATATGGATGGGCAGCTGAGTGTGTGGACAGAGAGAAGGATCTTTAAGTGAATGGATGGATGACTGGTTGAGTGAGTGGTTGAATAGATGGATGGTCAGGTGAGTCAATGGATAGTTGTGTGGATGGATAGTTGGATGGATGTTTAAGCAAGTTGATGGCTAGATTTATGGCCAGGTGTGTGAATGGCCAATTGGGTATGTTAATAGATGGCTATGTATGTGGGTAGACAGCTGGGTGTGTGAATAAAGGATGGATATTCAAGTGAACGGATGGATGATGGACAAGGGAGTGGAGGGACAGTGAATTGCATGGATGTATAAATGGGCAGGTAGTTTAGTGGGCAGATGGATGAATGGTTGGATGGATGGATGGATGGATGGATGGATGGATGGATGGATGGATGGACAGGTGGATGGATGGATGGATGGATGGATGAGTGGTTATGTGGATGGATGGACAGATGGTTGGATGGGTAGATGGATGGATGTATAGATGGACAGATGGTTGGATGGGTGCATGGTTGGATGGACAGATGAATGGACGGGTGGATAGATGAATGGGTATATGGATGGATGAACAAATGGTTGGACTGGTGGATGGATGGATGGATGGATGGATGGATGGATGGGTGGATGGGTGGTTGGGTGGATGGATGGATAGGTGGATGGATGGATGGGTGGATGGTAGGTGGGTGAATGTCTGTCCACCAGGGCTGCTGTGGAAGATCAAAGCTGCAATAACAGTGACGTGGAAAGGTTGCCCCCACACCCTCTTGCTGGGTCGCAGAAGGCACAGGGAGCAGACATGAGAACTCCCCACTGCCTCGTGGTCCGCCCATCACCTGCTGCATCTCATGTTCCAGCTGAAGGAGACTCTCATCCCGCTCATGCTTCAGGCTCTGAATTTCCTCCTTCAGAGCCTGCCTCTTGGCTGCACTTTTTGCCACCAGCTCCTTCTCCTGTTCCAGCCTGCGTGCTGCCACTTCCTTCTCCTCTGTCAGAGACAGACTCAGGGTCTCCTGGGCCGAAGAAAAGGGACAGGCTGTGAAGACTCACAGGTCAGGACTCGTAAGACCAGCAGGCGCCTGTGTTCCTGAGTGAGACTGGGTTCATGGGACGTCAGGGCAGGACAGGTGCCCAGGGACTGTCCAGTCCAGCCAGCCTCACGCCGACACCTCACACGCAGTGACATGCGCTGCAAAGGGCTCTCTGGGCTCCAGCGGCTAGCCCCCCCACTCAAGTCACAGCTCAGAAACCTTTCCTGAGCCTCCACAGAGCACCAGGCACCCTGACATGCAAAGTGTGTAAGGACGTGTTACTTGAGGCCTCTGGGCCTGTGACCAGTGGGACACCTCGGAGGGGGACAGAGCTCCGTCCAGGTACGGGCCCTCAGAGCGCGGCCAGGTCAGCCGATGCCTGTGGGCGCCTCTTCCGTGAGGGACAGGGCCCCGGCTGCCCACGCGCACTGTCAAGGGTCCTCCGGCCCAACCTCAGTGTGGCCTGGGCACCCCTGCCACCTGGCTGGTCTCCTGGGCCCCTCCCCAAGTGCCTGCCGTCCCTGGGGACACGGTAGACTCCCGAGAAGCGACCGGGCAGCTGGGGGCTGGTCCCAGGGAGGCAGACCTTCTCCCTCTGGAGCCGGGCTAGATCCTCGAGGTGGGCCAGCGCCTGGCTCTCCAGGGCCAACTGCGTGTCCTGCTCCTGCTGTACCACCTGCTGCAAGAGCCGCCCCACGTCCCCCTGCAGCTTCGTCTCCTGGACCTCCCAGGTGCTCTTCAGCTGCTCCATTTGCACTGTGAAGGGACAGGCGCATCCGACACCCGCCGTGGGGCCCTCCCTCACCCCCACCTCATCCTCCGAACACCCTGCTGCCCTGTAAGCCCCTGTGGAGTGGCAGCCCCCAGCTCTGAGGATACAGCCCAAGCCAGCGGGACAGAGCCCCCCAGGCACCACTGCAGGCACGTGTCCTGATCCCAGCCCGCGCTGGGCAGCCCGCATGCTGCAGGGTGGGCTGAGCAGGGACAGGAACACAGGGGGTGGGACCGGGGGCTGCCACGCTGACCCTGTGGCCACAGCCTATTCTGAGCCTCGGGCCAGCGCTGGCAGCAGCGCCCAACCATCACAGAGAGTAGTGGCACAAGTCATTCAGACACATGAGCTCTAGGCTGTGTTTGGGCCCCTTTGGGGGCCAGGGAGTGGGAGCTGCGCATCAGGGGACGAGCTCATCTAAGGGGTCCTTCTGGGGCTGATCTGGGGACAGGAGCAGAGGGGGCCCATCTGCGGAGCACCTTGCAGGGCCTGCCGGGCCAGCCGCGCACTCTGGGCCTCTCCCTCCAGCTGCTCCTGCTGTGACGCCAGCTGTGACGCCAGCTGTTGGGCCTCAAAGAGGCTGTTCTTCAGGGAGTCTCTCTCGGCCCTGCAGAGAGTCATCAAACAACAGGCGAGTCACTCACGCTGGCGGAGGATCCTGCCAACGAGGGACAGCGTGGAGCCCATTTGCTAGGATGGTGTCCGTCAAGGCTGGAATAATAAATCAGAAAGCAAACAGAGGACAGCTCATTCATCTTAAATCTCTAAGAACAAATTGGACCCTTCATAAAAAATGTTCCAGAAAGCTAAAATGCAAAAACAAAACAAATAGATAACAACTAAGCAACTCAGAACTGTAAAAATAGTAGAAAAATAATCCAGAAGGGTATTTTATAATCTTAAGCAAGACACAAAAGCCAGAAGACAAAAATAAGGAGGCCAACAGATCTGAATACACTGAAAGAGAGGGAGACGGAATTTTTTGTGCAGAAAAGATTCCACAAACCAAGTCAAAAGACAAGGGACAGACTTGGAGAAAATATTTGCACTAAACATGCAAAGGGTGAATATCCATCACATAAAAGAGCTCCTACCAATCAGTGACAGAAAGCGTCTGATCCTACAGAAAAATGAGAACAATGACTGTTATTCACAAAGAAAACACAAATGGTGAATAAACATAAGAAACTCACTAGTCCTCAAGGGGGTTCAAATCACAACTATTATGGTTATCGATTACGTGTCACATTAGCAAGAGCTTAAAATAACCATCATATCTAGTGTTGGCAAGGGTGTGAGGATGACTTTCTCTGGTGGAGGGGGGACTGGGAAATTTCAGAACGTAAAGCGTGTATATCTTTGGGCCAGCAATCCCACTTCTAGGGGTCAGTTCTTCAGAAATACACATGAACCAATGGAGCAGCGCAGGGATGTTCCCTGTAGCTTCACACAGGGCATCAATCAGACTCAGCTTCAATGCCATGAAATGCTGGAATGTTTCAGAAACTACGGGGCACCTCGTCAGCTGCTAAGACAATGAAGACATTCTCTTAAAGAGTCACTCTGAGAAGCAGCCTCCAGAGTGGAACTCGCGCAGCACAGATTCCCCCGCATGAAGAAGCCGCCTCTGCGTCTGGGCACAGACGCAGCCCTTCAGAAAGTGCCTGGGGTGAACAAGGTGACTCACAGCGGCGCCCGCTTCTAGGGAGGGTGATGACATGGGCTGCATCTCTGACAGCGAATCCATCAGTCACCAGCCAGCCAAGGAGCGTGTGCTCTGTCCAGTGCTGGGTGATGTACGGTGAAAAAAACAACCAACCAACCAACGAGGACACACCACAAACACTCAACACAGATACCCAAATGAAGACACAGACAGCCGATGCACAGCCCCAAACGGCTCGGTGGATCAGGGAGGACCACGGGCCATGGGAGACCTTGCTCAGTCCGTCCCGGCCCCGCCACAGTCTCCCTCGGGCCCCCTGCACACGGCTGCCGCCAGTGTCAGACTGGGGTGTTGTCAGCACCTTCTGGGGCGCCCTGGTGTCTGCAGAGCCCAGGAACCTCACTCCTCTGATATCCCGTCCCCCCTCCAGTCCCTACCCTCTTAAGCACCCCACATGTTCCCCACTCTCCAAGTCTGGACGGCTCTCCCCAGCTTTCTGTGCCCACCCGGTCCCCTCTGAGGGGAGTGACCTGTGCCAGTCCCGGACACTCTAAGGATGTGTCCAGTCTGTCCCTCCACCAGAGCCTGGGAGCATCTCACTTCCTGGAAGGAGGCCCGGCACCACCAGCAAGGGTGCGTGGGGTACAGGTCGGGACCCCAGTCCATCTCGCTGGAGCCTGAGAACTAAAAGAGGTCCGCGGCACTGCAGCCTTGTCAGGGCCTGGGACTGGGGGCCGGAGGACCTTGAAACCTGGGCTCCTCGGTCATCAGGAGAAGCAAGCCATGTCCCGTGCCGCCCTGTCACCAGAAGCTCAGACTGGTCCCTGCGAAGTGCTGTTTAATGGGTGTGGGACTCCGTCTGGGAGCTGCAGGGCCTCCATGCACAGAGGCCCTGGGCCCAGTGCTGAGGCTGGGGGAGGGTCCCCTGACCAGGGCCCATGATCTGGGCAGCAAATGCTGGCGGGAGGGAAGAGGCCCCCTCCCCTGTCCTCTGAGCACTGGTGGGGCCTGGGACAGGGCCAGGAATGGGGTCTTGGGACCCTCTGCTGCCAGCCACCAGGAGGAGACTTCATTGGGCTTCCTGCTCCAATTTGTGCCCACGCTTTCCTTGGGAGGAGAGGTCTTCTGTGAAGAAGCTCGAGGACCTGGGTCTCTAAGTTTCCTCATGGCCCCCAGTTCTGGAATTTCAGGACGAACTCTTTCTACAAAAAGACTTCGATGTTCCTGAGAAGGGCACAAGGTGCAGAAAGCCACCAGCTTTTGGATGTCCTTAGGGGCCACAGGCCAGCTCAGCTCACCAGGCAACAGCTGGCAGGGCACCCTGTTCTCGCCTACAGTGTCTGTTCCAGGTCTCCTGGAAGTGGCCCCGATGGTCTTCAAGGTTCACCCCCACCCCCAGCCTGGGGCTGCCACCACCTTGGCTCCAGGGGTAGTCATGGGGCCCCAGCCTGCATGTCGGAGCCCTGCGACGCCCAGGATCTCCTCAAGGATGTCAAGCGGCTCAAGACAGCTGTGGGCAGTGGCTCTCAGGCCTCGTGGGGAGAAGGGTGCTCTGTGTCTGCTGGAGGAGGAGCTGGGCGTGGCCACTGGCCATCTTGCCAGCTCTCACCCCGAGCCTGCCCAGGAATGAAGTCTCCTTAGAGTTGAGCCACGCTGATGGGGGAAAGGCAGGCTGTTGAGGGCACCACAGGAGCGCCTGGATCCAGCCTTGCCTGAAGCAGTGTGTACCCTGAACTGCTCAGATCCATGAGCAGGACATTCCACACCTTTTCTTCTGCTGGTCTGAGATGGGCCAGTGCAGCCATCTATCTCAGGAAAACTGTCCTAGGAAGGCTCTCGCTGCATTCACCTCTTCTAGGTGCTCTCTGACCCCACGGGCACTGTTTGCCCCTCCCTTACAGCCTCTCTCCCATGTAGGCATACCTGCCCTGCCTTGCAGTTGCTGAGTGACTGCCCATCCCTGCCACACCACAGGCTCCCTGAGGTCAAGGCCACATGAACATTCCCTGCTGAGCCCAGGTACCTGAGGTCAGCTGCCTCCTCAGCTGTGAGCTGGCTCTGCCTCTCCAGGGCCCCCTGCTTGGCCAGCAGCTGGGCCTGTTCTTCAGACAAAGCCTCCTTCTCCTGCAGGGCCCTCTGGAGAGCGTCCATGTGGGCCTCCTGGTCTTGCAGGCTCTGGGCCAGCTGCTCCTCCAGGGCCTGTTTCTTGCATGTGACCTAGGGGAGGGGGAGGGGAAAGTCCAGCAGAGAGAGTGGAAGTGTGAGGAGGGGCCTCTCAAGGGAAAAAAAGGACTTCAGAAAAAGTGGTTTCATGCAGAACGGCATGGAGGAAAGAGTGGAGGAGCAGGGTGGCTATGAGACATATTGGACCCCTGGTGCATGTGTGTTTTCACAGCAGAGGGACCTCCACTCCTGTCACCATGATGGAGAAGTTATTGAACTGAGCACCCCCAGGTGGGACCCAGCTGCCAATCTAAATGGTAACCTCTGTTGGGCCACAAGTTTCTGGGGGCAGGAGACATGGCACAGAAATGCAAAGAAGGTGACAGAGGAACAGATTGTTGCAGACTAACACCTCCACCAAGAACGTCATAAAAATCTAGACAAAACCTATCACAGGAATCTGTATAAGGCCTCAGAGAGCTGTCAAGGCAGCTGGGACTGAAGGAGCCAAGATCTTGGAGGAAAGGGAAGCACAGGAGTGAGCCCACCACTCAGCATCTCTTCTCTCCTCAGAGCATGTGGGCTGGGGAATTAAAAGTCTGGGCTGAGGAATTGAGAAGCCAGGGAGAGCTTCTGGCAGTACTGTGACCTTAGGACTACAAAAACTCGAGTTTACAGATATCAAAGCGGAAGGGTCCTGATAAACATCCCAGGTTTCTAGTTGTATTCGCAGGAGGGCTTCATCCTAGTAATGGTGGTGAATCAGAATAGACTCTCCCTCAAAAAAATGAAGCTCAGGTTTGAATCACCTCAATCCTAGATTATGGTGATCGTCTACCTTCACTACCTGCCAGAATCAAAAGTAAATCCTCCTTAGAAGAAGAATAGCATCATCAAGATCCTCAAATTATTTCTATAATTTTTATGTATGATACTTGGCATTTAATCAACATATCAGACTGGGCATATCAGAGACAGAATCAGACGGCATAAAATCACATGCAAGAACATAAAATAGACACACTGCCTCCCTGTCCCCCTGGCTATCAGATGTTGGAGTTATCAAACACAGACTTTAAAATAGTTGCGATTAACATGTTTCAAGAAGATGGATGGTGAAATGTAGAATTTCACAATAGAACTGTACACTTAATATCAATAATATAATTTGAAAATACAATAACCAAAATTAATAGATGGGTTCAATGGCAGGTTAGATAGGATAGAAGACTAATAATCTGGAAGACAGACAAAAGAATGTACTAGATTGAGTCATGAGGAGAAAAAAGGACGGAAAATATAGATAAGAGTGTAATAGATGTATAGGACAAGGCAAAAAGATCCAACATATGTGTAATTAGAATTACAGAGGGAGAGGAGAGAGAATATTTGAAGAGATATTGGACAAGAATTTCCCAAATCTAATAAAATACATCAAGCCACCAATTTAAAATGAGCCACAATCTTCCAAAAGGATAAAAACAAAGAAAATGTCACCTAGATATATCTTAGTAAAGTTTCTGTGAAAAGATTTTAAAAAAGAATATGTATTGGGTTGGCCAAAAAGTTCGTTTGAATCTGAACAGAAAGTGCAGCGGAGCATCTGGAATATCAGGAAGAACTTTTGGCAATCTCAGAACTGAGACAACAAAACTTGGAGTTCAGGGTGGGGGCCCTAGTTAGGAGCACAGGAGAGCTGTATTATACCGTGAGGTCAACACCCCGAGGTAGCTCACTCTTCAAAAAAGACTGAAACCAGTTACAAAACAGCTAAATCCAAGACTGGATAAAGGTGATCTGCTCTGACTCTGATATCCTAAAATGAAAAGCAAATTCCCTTTGGAAGAAGTTTATATCACCCAGAGCCTCAAATTAGCTCTAAAAAACCTCAAAATCTGTCACTCAATAAAAAGTTATTAAGCACCAGGAGATAAGGCCAAAGGACTGAAAACTAAGAGATAAAAGACAATAGGAATAGACCCAATTTAGGGTCCAGATGTTGGAGTTATCAGACAAAGACCTGAAAAATATTATAATTAATGTGTTCAAGAACATATCCAGAAGATGGAGAATTTCACTAGATAGCTGAAGAGTGTGTGTGTGTGTGTGTGTGTGTGTGGTTGAACTGACCATTTGAAGCAGAAATATTAATAATGTATTATAGAGTTTATAACAACATATGTATAAATAAAATATATGGCAATAAGCCCTAAGGATGGTAGGGATAAATGGAATATATTGTTGTCACGATCTTACATTGTTTGTGAAATAGTATAATGTTATTTTAATATAGACTGTGCATATCATAATTTTAAAGTAATCACTAAAATAATAACAAGAAGAAGTATAGCTAAAAAAAATTAATAGAGAACATAAAATGGAATACTAAATAAATATACAGCTAACCCAAAAGAAATCCAGAAAGGCAAAATGTAAAAATTTACAAAAAAAAGAGATAAATAGAAAGCAAACACCTAGATGGTGGACTTGAACCAAGCATATCAACAGTTACCTTACATGTAAACGATGTAAACACTCCAGTTGAAAGGTAGAGATTGTCAGAGTAAATACAGAAGCAAGACCCGACCCACTTTAAATATACAGACATAGACGAAATGAAGGTTAATGTATGGAAAGGATATAACATGGAAACAGTAAGTAAAGAAAGTTGGTGTGACTGTATCAATAACAGGAAAATTAGATATCAAGAAAACAAATGTTACCAAGGATAAGAGGGGACATTTTATAAAGATAAAAAGTCAGTTCAGCATGATGACATAAAATACTAATTTGTATGCTCCTAAAAATAGGAATTCAAAATATATGAAGCAAAAGTAGACAGAACTAAAGGTAGAAATAGACAATTCCACAATCATAGAGATTTAAATGTCATTAATAGAACAAGTAGACAAAAAAATCAAACAAATAAAACAAACAAATAAACTCCATAAGTACACAGAAGACTTAAACAACAGTATCAAGCAACTTGACTTAATTGATATTTATAGACACTACACTCAACAATGGCATAATACACATTCTTTTTACATGAACATGGAATGTTCAACAAAATAGATAATATGCTGGGCCATAAAGCATGCTTCAATACATTTAAATCTGTTCAAATAATATGGAGTATGTTTTCTGACCTTATTGGAATTATATTAGATGTTGATAACAATTAGATACTTAGAAAATTCCCAAATTTGGAAATTAGGTAATATATGTCTAAATAATCCATGGGTCAAAGAAGAAATCACACAGAGAATGAGAAAATAGTTTGAACTGAATGATAATAAAAACACAACAGGCAAAATTATTAGGATGCAGAAGAAACAGCCACAAGACCCAGTAGGAAATCTGAATAACCCTATATCTAATAAATAATTTAAATTTTATCACAACTTTTCTCACAAAGAAAACTCCAGACTTAAATGACTTCACTAGTGAATTCTACCAACATTTAAGGAAGAAACAGAAATTTTAAAACACTTTCAGGAAATAGAAGAGGAGGGAACACTTCCCAACTTATTTTGTGAGGCCAGCATAACCCACATTCCAAATCTGACAAAAACATTATGAGAAAAAAAATTATAGACTAATGTTCCTCATGAATATGGATGTAAAAATCCTTAACAAAACATTATGAAATTGTTTATCTCAGGTATGCAAGGTTGTTTTAACATTAAAAAAATAAACCAATATAATTAGCTGTATTAACAGAATAAGAATGATGGCATGATCATCTTAATTCATTCAGGAAACACATTTAACAGAATTCAAAACCCATTCATAATTTTAAAAAAAATCTCAGCATGCTAGGAATAAAAGAGAGCTTCCTCAATCTGATAAGAGGCATCTATGAAAAGCCTATGGATAACATCACACTTCATGGTGAAATATTGAATTCTTTCCCTGTGGTTGAGTTTGGTAGAAGGATGGCCACTCTTACTACTTCTTTTCAATTTTGTTCTGTAGGTCTTTAGCCACTGAATTAAGAGAAGATGAGATAAAAGTCACTGAGATCAGAAAGGAAGTAAAACTGTTGTTATTCACAGATAACATGATTACGTACATGTAAAACCCTGGTGCTTACCAGTGAATTTGTCAAGGTTGCATGATTGAAAGTTAATCTATGAGATTGTATTTCTATATACTAGTAATGGACATAGGAAAATGGAATTAAAACAGCAAGGCACAATATCAAAACTAGGAATTAATTTAATCAAAGATGTGCAAGACCTCTACACTGAAAACTACAAAACACAGCTGAGAGGAATTAAGTAAAGAAAAAAATGGAGAGATATACCATGTTCATGGGTGGACAACTAGATGCCGTTAAGATGTCCAGTCTTCTCAAATTGACCTATAAATTCAACACAATCCCAATCAAGGTTCTACCAGGCTTTTTTGGGTATAGAAATTGACAATCTAATTCTAAAATGTATATGAATATGCAAAGGTTTGAGAACAGCCAAACAATCTTGAAAAGAAGGATAAGACGGGAATACTCACATTACTTAATTTCAAGACATTAAAAAGCTACAGGAATGAAGACAGTGCAGTTTTCGTGAAAGGATGAACAAATAGATCAGTTTGCACAGATCAACAATATGATCTAGGCACATATATGCACATGTATGATCGATTTATTTTCAACAAGTTGCCAAGATAATTCAAGGAGGAAAGGAAAGTCTTTTCAAAAATTGGTGCTGGAACAACTGGATATTAGTGTGAAAAATAATGGACTTCAGTTCCTATTTCATACCACACACCTGTGGTTCTCACACCTTAATGTGCATCAGAATCACTGGGAGGGATCATTAAAATCCAGATTTCTGGGCCCCACCCACAGAGTTTCAGATTCAGTAGGTTTGGGGAGGGCAGCTGAGAATTTGCATTTTAAACAAGTTTTCAAGTGATACTGATGCTGCTGGTCTGAGGAACACACTTTGAGAGCCACTGCTGTACAGAAAAATCAACTTGAAATGGATCATAGACCTAAGAGCTAGATGAAAACAGAGTAGGATATTGTCTCGTCCTTGAGCTAGGCAAAAATTTCTCAGACAGCACCTAGAAAACATTAACCATAAATTTTTTTTAAACTTGGTGAACTGAATTTTGCCAAAGTTAAACTTTTCTGTCCATCAAAAATACCATTAAGAAAATGTATAGGCGAGTCACAGAAATGTGAGTACATCTGTCTGGCAACCTACTTTTATCCAAGATATATGAACTCCTATATATCCATAACCAAAATATGAAAACCCAATAAAAATAGGCAACAGACTTGAATAGATAGTTGACAAAATAAGGTATATGAATATTCAGTAAAAGCACATGAAGATGTGCTTAATGCCATTTGTTGTCAGAAAATGCCAATTAAAACCACAGTGGCGTGTAACTTCACACACACAGAATAGCTAAAAAATAAAGACGGATGATGCCAAATGTTGATGAGGCAGAGGAGCGGCTGGAAGCCTCCCACGCTGCTGGTGAGTAAAGTGATACCACCACTGTGGAAGACTGCTTGCCAGGTTCTCATAAAGTTCAACACACACCTACCCAGTGACTCCACAATTGCACTCCTATGTATTTACTCAAGAGAAATGAGAATATCCATAGTGACTTGACCACGAATGCTCATAGCAGTCTTGTCCACTCCCCAAATGGAAAGAACCCAGAAGCCCAGCAGCGGGTGAATGGGTAAGCAGATGTGGTTTATCCGTATGATGGAATATTACTATGCAGTCAAAAAGAAGGAGCTCTTGATACACCTAAGAACAGGGATGACTCTCAAAGACGTCGTGCTGAGGGAGAGAAGCTAGGCTCAAAAGAGTCTATGCCCCATGGCTCCATTTACAACAAGGTCTAAAACAGGTCAGGGCAGAGGCCGCCTGGGTGGCCGTGACAGGAGGGAGCCTGCTGGGCTGGTGGAGACACTCTGCATACTGACTGTGGTGGTGGCTACACAGGTGCTTACAACTGTCAAAAACTGTGCGCTGGCTTACTGAGTGTAGTCACTCTTTGACTAAAAAAGGAGGAAAAGATGACCGCAAAAAGGATAAGACAGAGTCTGAGAAACAGAAAGAGGCTGGACTGAGCCCCAAAGGTGACAGACCATGAAGTCTGAATGCCACTGGGGGCCGGAGACGCTGCAGAGGCAGGGTTTCCATGTGGACCGACAAGGCTGATGTCAGGAGAAAGCAAAGGTGCTGCAGTGTCTCGTCCCAGCGAGTCTGACCTCCTCCATGGAAGATCCACGTCAGCAGATTTGGGAATGAACGCAGGAATGCATGAGCTAGTGAGTGATGGGGCAGCCTTTTGTGTGGGTGTGGTCCAGGAAGGAGAGAAACAAGACAACGGAGGAGCAGTGAAGACTTTCCCCCCGAGTGTGTGAGCATCAGTGGGCCCGAGGCCTCCGACCAGGGGAGAACCCAGCCCCCGGATGTTGGGGACAGGCCTGATGCAAAGGTCCTTCTTTGTGTGTCCCTCCCCCGTTTCCCGCCTCCCAGCACTGGGAAGACGGCTTCGAATCAGCCACGACGTCAGGCAGCATTGCAGTTAGAAAGCGCTGGTGCTGACATACACCCTGAACCAGCGTGACTTCCAAAGGTGCCGTGTGCCCGGCCGCCCCGGAGGCAGCGGTGGCCCTGCTGGGCAGGGCTGGGGGCCCGGGGCCCCGCGGACCCCTCACCTGGCCCACCTGCTCCTGCAGCTGGGCCCGCTCTTGCCGGAGCCAGGCCGCCTGCGCCTCCAGCCTCTGTAGCCGCTCCTCCAGGCGATGGCAGGCCTGCTGCAGGCCCCTCCGCTCGGCCCGCACGAGCTCCAGCTGCTGCTCTGCCTGCGCCAGCTGCGCTCGGGCACCCGCCCGCTCTTGTTCCAGCTGCCGCCAGAGGGGCAGGGAGGGGTCCACGTTCAGGCCCGGCCCCCACGCC
Organism: Hyperoodon ampullatus; assembly: GCF_949752795.1. Lineage (NCBI taxonomy): Eukaryota > Metazoa > Chordata > Mammalia > Artiodactyla > Ziphiidae > Hyperoodon > Hyperoodon ampullatus. The sequence continues at coordinate 1,025,049 of NC_136921.1, forward strand.
CTCAGCCCCCAGGTCCAGGAGGGGAGAAGGTGGGGAGAGGATGGGTGACGGGAGGGCCCTGAGCTCGGGGGAGCAGGGCGGGGGCGGGGACTCACAGCCGCGCTGGGGAAGCGAGGCTCAGGCAGGGCCCATCCCCCTGGGCCCTCGTCTCACCTGCAGGACCAGGTGGCTCCGGGAGCCTTTGTCCTGAGCCAGCCCCGCCATCAGGGCAGCCATGTCAGCCAGGGAATGCCTCTGCTCCGCCCCCTCCGCCTTGAGCTGGCGCACGAGCAGTTCCAGGTTGGTTTTGCTGGACTCGGCCTGGGGGGGTGGCGGGAGGGCAGAGGGCACCCCAGCGGGGAAGCCAGGGAGGGACTTTCAGGTTCATGGGCAGAGCTTCCCCTGGGCAGAGCTGTTAGCACCGGGGAGGGAGTGAGCCCCGCATCACGGAGGTGTGCGAGCCGGCGCTCTGGGTGGGGTCTGGTGGAAGGGGGCCCACGGTGGTGAGGCCTCTGGGGCAGACGGTGGCCCCCGGGTACAAGGCTGCAGCCAGGAGAGGTGACAGGGCGACTGAGGGAGGGGGCACCCTGAGAGAAGCTGTGCCCAGCGCTCAGGGAAGGTGGGCCGGTCGGTGCCCACTGGCCAGGGACCCAGGAGGCCACCGCTGAGTTTGGGGGCTCTGGGCATGGCCTGAGGGCCCAGGCAGTGGGGAGAGAGGAGCGGAAGCCGTACCCGGGCCAGGGCGCTGCGCAGACCCTCCCCCTCGCTCTCCAGGACGTCCCTCTGCAGGCGCGCTGTGTTCAGCACCTCCTGGGCCCACACCAGCTCCTTCTTGAGCCCCGGGACCTTCTCCTCCAGCTGCTCCAGGCGCCCTTGACTGAGACCCAGAAACCAGAGGGCAGAGGGCGCTAGGTCGCCTCAGGGCAAGATGGGGGCCCAGCAGGCAGGGCAGCTCCCTCCAAGCCCAGGGGGCCCAGAGGAGCGTGGCTCGCCCTGCAGGCCAGGAACTGCTGAGCGGTTTCTGGCTGGGGGTGGCATTGTCAGCGGAGGCCTGGCCGACACGCCTGGGTGAGGAGCACGTGCACACACACGCTGGGGCACCCATCTCGGCTGGGCCCAGGGTGGTGGATTTGCCCCAGGGTGGCGCTGGGCCGGACTTGGAGTGGGTGTCTGGGTGGCGGCGGGGGCCGGCCGCCATGGGCAGGGCCTGCTGTCTTGCTAGGCACCCCGACCCCTGAGATGAGGCTGGTGAAGAAGAGGTCCCATCAGCAGCTGAGGACGCCAGGGCCCAGGGGGGACAGGACAGCCCGCTGGTGGCAGCGCGGCCCCCCTGCCCCCCAGCTCCCTCCAGCCCCGCAGGCCCTGCTTCACCAGCTCCGCCTTCTGCCCCGCCCCCCGCCGGAGGCTTCTCTGCAGCCCCGAGCTCCTTGTCGGAAACACCCCCGGTCCCCCTCAGCTCCTCCACCGCCTCCTCCAGAGCTGCCTCCTCTCTGGGAGCAGGGGAGGAGAAGCCGGGGGTCCCGGGCGTGCAGCCGGGGAGGGGAGCCGCGGGACCCTCACTGGGCGCATTCGCGCCTCGGCCGAGTACCGGAAGGGTAGATGGGGCGGGGGCCGTGGAGGCCACTCGGGGCCGGGGCTCAGGGAGGAGTGGGGAGGGACGAGAAGACCCCCACGGCTCGGCCCCTGGCTGCCGTGTCCCCTGGGGCGGCCACCTGCGGGCTTGCCTGTCTCCTGGTGGCCCTGTGGGGGCCCCTAAAGCCCTGGAGGGCCCTGCACCTGGGGTGTCCCTGCCCTCGGCCTCCGCACCTGCAGAGCCCAGCGGGGAGGAGGGGCGCCTGCCCGCCGGGAACCCCACAGCTCCAGGTCTGCTTGCAGTGCTGACCTCCCCTGACGGCCGAGCCTTGTCAAAGCTGTGCTCGCCGCTGACCCCCACCCCCCGGCCCCGGCCGGGTCCCCTCTGCCGGTCACCCACCAGCCAGAGCTGCAGTCTCAGCAGCTCTCCCCTGGCCGTGCTCTGAAGCACCGACTCCTGAGGCCCCATTTCCCAAATGTCCCTGGGATTCAGCCCCTCCCCCCCCCCCCCCCCCCCGTGCTGAGGGGCCGCTCCAGCCTGCCCCTCCCCCCACCTCCCCCGGCCCCAGGACGCTGCGGCCAGACCAGCCCTGCCAAAGCCACGGCTGTGAGGGCGGCGCCCCTGCCAACGGCTCCCCCGCGGCCCCCCGTGACCTCTGCTCCTTGGCGTGGTGAGGTGGCCCCGCCTGCCTTGCTCTGCGCCCCACTCCTGCTCCTGTCTCCCCCGGGAAGGCCCTTCCGCCCCCCGGGGGCCACCCCTGGCTCCTCCGCTCCCGGGCCCCTGTGCCAAGCTGAACCCGCCTGCTCCCATCTCTTTGCCCGTCTCTCGTGCGTTTCTCAAGAGTGGGACTGGGATTAGTTTTTCCTTTGGACCTCCTGTCTCAGACCCGAGTGCACTGTCAGGACACCCGGAGAAGGGGCAGCCCTGAGGGACCTGCAGTCCCAACCCCCGGGGGTGAGCAAGGGGAAGCACAGGCGGTGGTCCTGTCTGCCCCTGCATCGCTGCCTCCCGCAGGAAGCCTTCCTGGGCCGCCAGCCCACTCCCCGCCCCATCTCCTGACTCGGGCAGTGTGTGGATTTGGGAAGGCCCACCGAGCCTCTCACTCAGGACTAGAAATCCTGGGGGATTCTCTTTCCAGGTCCTTCACCCCCACCAGCCCCAGTGCAGTAAGACGTGCACAGAAGAATCCAGACAGCCTCACGGCCGACTGCACCACGGAACACCAGATCCGCAGGACAGGCCAAGAGGGCACGCGGGGGCCACCCCAGTGGATGGGGCGGGAGTTGGGGTTTTATGGACCACCTGTGAAGGCTGGGTAAGACCGCCGGAGGAGTCCTGGCAGCCAGCGGGGAGGTGGGAGAGAGCAGAGCCTGCTCCCAGGAGGGGAATGTGGAAATGGGCCGGGCAGCTGGGAGCCTGGGATGCAGGCCAAGGGGCAGGCATGTGCTCAGCCTGGGCTTAGGGAAGGTGAGTCCTGGGGAGACACAGCCCAGACGGGCCCAGACGAGGGAAGAGGGGCTGTGCTCAGTGCAGGCAGGGGCTGGGGGGTGAAGGGGCGAGGAGGCAGCCTTTGGGCTGGGAGTACCTCCTGTCCGGGAGATGGCCCTCACTTCTCCTGTGGGGGGCATCGTGGAGAAGGTGAGCCCAGCCCGCCAGCCTCACCTTCCCGGGAGCTCGCTGGACTCCCGGCAGCGCTGTGCCCCCAGCTCGCCCAGGAGGTCCTGGCGCTCCCGGGCCTGCTGCTGCAGGAGCCTCCGCGAGGCCTGCAGCTCCTGCTGGCTCTCGGACAGCTGCTCGTGGAGCCCGGCGGCTGCTGCCTCGGAGGACTCCAGCTGCCAGCACAGCTCCTGCCCGCGAGGGGGAGCGTGGCGTGAGCCCCGTGGCCTGGCCAGGCCTTCGACCACAGAAGCCAGCGGGGCTCCCGACTGCCCGAGAAAGGATGCACTTCAGACCGGAGACCCTCCCCGGGGTGTGGGGCTCAGGAGCAGGCGCCCGCTGGGACCCAGGCCGGCCCTGTAACTGCCCTTCTCAGCCTGGCGGGCTTTGTGGCTTTGCTCCGGTGGGGATGGGGCACAGCGTTGCCTCTGTGGCCGCCCACCTGCTCCCGCTGCCGCTGCCTCTCAATGGCCACCTGCACAGCCCGCAGCGCAGGGTCCAGGGCGGCCGGGGAGCAGGCCCGTGGGGGGGACGCGGCCCGTGGGGGGCTCCTTGGTTGTCCCTGCGCCTCCTGGCCTTTGGTGCTGCCACTCCAGGCTGGCTCCGGGCACCCCGCGTCTGCCTGCGCCACCTTCAGGGCGCAGGGAGGAAGGGGTGGAGGGGAGAGAGCTCAGGGCTGAGGTCGAACGGGTCCTTCCAGACCACCTCCCGGGCCTGCTCAAACCACCAGGGCCCTGCAGCCCCTCCGCTGCTCCACGTGGGAAGGACCCGAGACGGGCCCTCACCTTTGTGACGCTGCCCAAGGTGAGCTGCAGGGATTCGACCTCAGCCCTCAAGTGTCCCGGGGCCGGCCGGTCTCCCCTGCGATGGGACTCCAGCTGGCGGGGGAGGCTGCTCAGCGGGGCCCGGATTCCCCCACCGCGAGCCACCCCTCTCCCAGTCCCACGCACCAGTTCCTGAACCTCCGTTCTGAGGGAGGAGATGGTTTCCTCCTTGTCCGCATTCTGCTCTGTGAGCTTCCCCACCAGCAACGTCTGCTCCCAGAGTCTGGAGAGAAGTCGGAGTGGGGTCGTCAGCGCAGAGAACAGAGGCCGGGGCACCGGCGGGCCCTGGAACCCCCCGGCCCCGTCTTCCTCCTCCTGGGGGGTGGCCTGCCTGCTGGCTTCGGCCACCTCTGCCTGCGTGAGCCTTAGTCCCACTCCAGTCAGACACCTCTCTTCTGCTCTAGAGCCTGCAGTGGCTCCCACTGTCTCAGGGTAAAGCGCAGAGCCCGAGTGCAGCTCTGACCCTGACTCAGCTCTCTAGCCCCACAGCGTGGCTTCCCAAGGCCCTGCTCTGTCCTTGGGGTGTGGCAGGGGCCGTGCTCACCTCTGGGCTTTTGTCCCGGCGGGTCCCTCTGCCACTATAAGTCTAATGGTGTTATTGTCTTTCCTTCCCGGGAACCACCTTCTTCTCAAAGACCCCTGGCTGCCCCCCAGCACCCGGGCCTCCCTTCCCGTGGGCCCAGAGCACCCTGCTCAGGCCCCGGGCACTGAACCCTCGGGCTGTGCTGGACTGCCCATACCCCCGGGCCCTCCGTGGCTCTCCTCCGGGGCGGCTGGGGTGTGTTGGACTCAGCTGGCCCCGAGGGCGTTTGTGACCACGTGAGCCCCCGGTCCCGTGGAACAGAAGCCCGTGGCAGCGTTAGGAGCTGCCTCCTGTTTCCTGCAGAAGCTGCCCTCACGAGACCTTCGAGCGCCACACGTGAGTTCCGTGTCCAGAACCTCCCACAATAACTGGGAGTGGACCCTGGCTCCTCTGGGGGCCCTCAAAACAAGCGCCCACCCCTGGAAGGATAGGCCTTTTAGGCCTGAAAATTCCACTTCTGGAAGCAGCCACGGGGAAGCGGTCCGAGGGCACCCAGGGCAGTGTTCACAGAGACGCACCCAGTCGCAGGGCGCTGGCTCTGCCTCCAGGGGGTGGTGGGTAAGGAGGTCTGGGCCCGCCTGCCTTTGGAAGTAGATGGCGATTATGAGCCGTGGGCGGCACCAGGAGAAGTGCCCCGGTGTCAGGGCGTGGGGTGAAATCAGGAGTTACAACTGCACCTGAGCAAGGTCCCAGACCCGCGGCCGCTGGGCAGATGGGTGGGCACGGCGACCCGCCCCCGCCCCCCACCCCTGACCTCCTGCACCCACCTGGCCTGGAGTGCCACCTTCTCGGCGTCCCAGCGACCCTGCAGCTGCAGCATCTCCCGCACCTTGTCCTGCAGCTGCTGCTTCAGGGCGCTGGCTGTGCGGCTGGCCGTCAGCTGCAGGTTGGAGCCGAGGTTCAGGCAGGCCATGTGCAGGCGCTGGGCCGTCCTGGCCGTGTCCACTCGCATGTCAGCGAGGCCCCTGGGAGACAAGGGCAGCTCCGCTGAGCCTCGGGGCTGTGTCTGTGGCTCGGCCTGGAGGCTCCACGCTGGGTGGCAGAGGCGGGGTCTGGTGATGATAGGCCTGCCGAAGACCCCTCCCATGCCATCCTCAGGAGAGGCCCTGCCGGGTGGCATCTCAGCGGGGCAGGGGTGAGCAGGAGCTGGGCCAGGCCGGACAGGACAGGTTGTCCACCTTGAGCAGCACTTCCACCCTCTGAGCCTCAAGGGCCCAGGGTAGACCGTTCGAGGCTCTCGGCAAGGGCCGGAGGGAAGCCAGAGTCCATGCGCGTGGAGCCGCCCCCTCACGCCGCATCTCCCTAGCTGGCCTGCCTCTCTCTGTCCATCCGTCCATCTCCTCCACTGCCCACCTCTCCTGCCGTCTCCACCACTCCCATCGGGCCACCCGTGGGAGGAGCGTGGCGGGCCCGATGCCTGGGCCCAGCATCAGGTGCCCTTCTCCCTGACCCTGATGGAGCCCACGCCTGGCTCTGGGTGGGCAGGGTGGCTGGCACGCACCTCTCGGTGGCTGCACGCAGCTCAGCCAGGTGTCCACGGAGGGCCGTGACCTGTCTCTGCAGGAGGAGGACATCCTGGTGCGCCACCGCGCGAGTACGCTGGGTCTGAAAGCAGGAGGTTTGCATCCACTGCAGGCGGAGGCCAGGCGCCGAGGGGTGAGGAGAGCCCTGTGGCCACATTCACCTGCCCCACAATCCGCTCCTCCGGCTCCAGGGGGCGGAGAGCAGACCCTCATCGCTACCCTCCTGCATGCGGCACCTACCCCACTGGCTTACCTTCCTCAGCAATGCAACTCGCCCCGTCCCCGGGGGGCAGTGCTTTGCTCCCCTCCCCAGAGGACCTGGGGAGATGACCACTCCCAGCTCCAGAACCAGGACCCACGCAGCCTGGTCCCCCCACGGGGCCGTGGGCAGCACTCCGCTCCCACCCTCCAGCTGGGGGGTGGGGAGAACGACACAAGGAAACAGGCCTTTCCTTCTCCTCCAGGACCTAGAGGGCAGCGCTTACTCTCGGAGGGCCCCTAGGACGTCGGGAGTGGGGCCTGGCCCTTCAAGGTGGCAGGGAGGCAGAAGCCTCTGCCAGTAGGAGCCCATGCAGTGGTAGGGGTGGGGGAGCCACCCTGAGAACAGGCGGAGTGAACAAGGTTGTAAGGTGCAGGGAGAGCCCACCGCTGGGCTGTGAACGGGGTGGGGTGGTGGTGGGGGGGATGGGGTGGAGAGCTGGGGGCAGGAGTGCGATGGAGTCACGGGCGGTCAGTGGCGCCAGGCTTGCAGGGAACTAAGCCGGAGCCCAGAAAGTCCTGAGTCTCCCCACCACCTTCCCAGCCCCTGCACTGGGCTGTGTCCTGAACACTGACCTCCAGGGACCCCCCGAGGGCTCACCACCACGCCCAGTGCTTTCCAGGGCTCCCACGGCCCCTCCTGCCTGTTACAGCTCCGCCCGCAGCTTTTCAATGTTGCTTCAGACAAAGCACTTTCACGTCCTGCGGGTCCTCCAGCTCAGGACCCACACACTCACCTGCTACTTCACGAAGCCTTTGCTGATCGCCCTCCCCTGAGCCCCCATCTGAGGTGCCCCCCATCGAGCCCAGTAACACCCTGCTGTGCACCTTGTGTAGGGAACGCCATTTGCGCCTGGTGCCAGCACCTTGTGTATACGTGCACCCCACCCGCCGACTGTGATCATCAAAGAGCAGGGATTAGACATCCCTCCTGCTAACACGGACGAGCGGACACCTGTCCCGCCTGCCCACAAGACAGTGCAATACTTGAGATGCCGGACTTTACAACTTCTTGAATGCAAGGCTGGGCGGCCGGTATGGTAAGGGACACGCAAGCCTGGAACCAGTAAACTCAGGGACTCGAGAGGGACTTGCCAAACAGTAACTTGAACATGTTTCCTTGACCACAGGGGCTCTGGGGACAGAGAGGAAAGCTTAAGGTCCACCCAAGGGGGAGTCTGCTCACATGTGGAAGTGATTCCCCAAGCTGCACTCCAAGTAAGGTGTGCTAGAGATGGGCGAATCAGCACACACGCGCGCACACACACACACGCAAACGCACACGTACACAGCTGCTTGCAGGGTGCTGTAAGGAGGTGCCGTGGACGGTGAACAAGCGCACACACACAAGCACACATGCACACACACATGCACGCAAGCACACACACACCTGCCTGCAGGGCACTGTAAAGAGGTGCAGTGTCCCCCACAATTCACATGTTGAAACCTCATCCCCAATGTGATGGTGTCTGGAGGCGGGGCTTTCCAGTTACACCTTCAGGATTGGTGTTAGTGTCCTTATAACAGAGGCCCCACGAGGGTCCAGTCCCTTCTGCCATGTGAGCTTATAGCCAGAAGGTATCGTTCTGTGACCCAGGAAGTGGTCTTCACCAGCCGCTGAAGGGCCTGGCACTTTGATCTTGGACTTCCAGGCTCCAGAGCTGTGAGAAGTACATGTTTGTGGACAAGCCCCCAGGCTGGGGTATTTCTGCTACAGTGGCCTGGAGGGACCAAGACCGTAAGGAAAAAATATCCCTGTGGTTTTGGAACCACAAGTTAGCCTTGGTGCAGTTTTCAGCCTGGATTCACAAAACCTGGGTGGCTTAAAAAAAAAAATAAAGCTGAAAATTTACTTCAATGTGGCCCAAAGGTCGTCAGAGCCCCTAAGAACCTGTCCTAAGCAAATGACAATCCTTTCTGGAACACACCACATTCATTCCAGGTTTCAAAGAATTTTCAGAGTCCCAAGGATAACACACAGCTCTTAGTTAAAAAAATTTTTTTAAAAACCACCAAAGACACAAGGAAACACAGCACCATGACCAAGACCTAGCAGAAACAATAGACTCACACCTTGAAGAGGTTCAGATATTAGAACATCAGACACAGACTACAAAATAACTGTTTTCTAATATGCATCAACAAACACACGAGAGGCTTGAAAATACCAGTTAAGAGTAAGATATCTGGAAAATATCCAGAATAAAAGTCAGAATTTTTAAAGATGAAAAATACAACGTTTAGAATTTAAGCCTAATAGGCAGGTTTAACAGACGTTGGACACCAGAAGAGAAAATTGATGACCAGGAGGGTAGATTCGAAAAAATTATCTACCACATAGACCAGGGGGATGGCATGAGGGAAAGTCTGGGAGGTTAAGAGCGTGGGAGGGAGCACGGGGATGGGTGAGGTCCACGGGGCGGGAGAGGACAGAGGAGAGAGGGGCTTGGGTGGCACTGAAGGAGGAGCTGCTTCCCAAGGACAAGGAAGAGCAGCATCCTGGGGAGTCCTAAGCCAGATAAACAAACAGAAATCTGCACGCCTTCGGCACAGCACAGGAAGCCGGCAGCACGCAAAGTCACAGCAAGAGCAAGAGCTCATAGCGGCCAGAGCAAGAAGACGATGCCCTCCGTGGCGGGCCAGCAGAAGGGTGTCTTTAAGGCGCTGAGAGGAAGAGCCGCCAGCCAGCGAGAGTCGTTTTCAAGGCCAAGGAGGAATAAAGACCCTCGATAAACCAGTGCCAAACTGGACCCGAGGCCCGTCTCCAGGGCATTTATTTCCCTAGCGGCCAAGGCGGGGGCGTGATGTGTCTCCCATGTCTCCCCAACCCCACGCGGGAGCCCGGCCATTGACAACCACCCTGTGATGACAAACGCATTCCCTCTTGGCGCCCCTGATACCCTCCCGTCCCCGTGCAGGGGTGGCTGCAGCAGGAGGGGCCCCTCGGCTTCTGACCGGAACAGCTGTCCAGCAGGAGGGGCTCTGTCCGCACAGTGGGGTTGGGCCTCCCACTCCGCCCGATCCGTGTGGGAAGTGCCGAGATGGCCCCTCTGAGATGGGCTTGTCCGAGGGACACCTGGGCAGGGTCAGCCTGAGGCCCAGGCACCCAGGACCAGCTCGGCCTCTGCTCCTGCCACGTCTGGGGAGAAATCCTGCCCATGCGGCCCGCGGCAGACGCTGGGAGGTCCGTGGGGACATCCAGGGACGATCGGAGCAGAGGTCGCAAGCTCAGTGGGGAAGATGTGGACAGGCAGAGGCGTGGGGTGACCCGTCTCAAGTATGTCCCCTACCTCAAGCTGGACGTCCTGCCCCCGGTGACCAGCCCGGGATGGTCAACACAGCATCTCCCCCCAGCAAGGCTGAGGCCTGGAGCCCCGTGTCCTGACCCTGCACCCCAGGGCTGTGGGTTTCAGAGGAGGCTGCATGGGCCCTGCTGGGCTGGCCAGGGAGTGGGGGGCTGTGGTGCGGCCCGGGCTCCTGAGTCTGACCACGAGTCGGGCCTGCGGAGACTCTTCTCTCTAGAGCAGCACGGCCACGCCAGAGCCAGGGCTCGGCCCTCACTCTACTTTCCAAGCCCAGCCAGGGGTCCTTCTCTCAAAGCGGGGGTCTTCCCACACAGTGTCCCCCACCCCGCAGACTAATGTGGCCAAGCCGAGTGGGGGACATGGTGTGGCAGGAGGCCAGGGGCCTTGCCCCCAGGAGGGGCCATGGCAGAAGCCAGCTCGCCCTTTCCCGGTTCCTGCCACCCACCCCGACCCCGGCCATGGGCATCAGACAAGGCATCCCCCCTGCCCACGGGCGAGAGCCGGGGAGCACCTCTCTCTGGGTCCAGCGCCGCCTCTCCCGCAGCTCCAGCTCAGCCCGCAGACGGAGCACGCTGCCCGTCGTCCCGGCCAGCTCCTCGGCCAGTCTGTCGTTGGCTTTCTTCATGTGTCCTAGCTGTTCCCACAGGAGGGTGTTCACCTGGGAGAGGCCGGTGCTCCTGGACGGGCAGGGACGGAGCGGCATGGCCATGGGCAGGTGGCCCCTCCGTACAGACGTGCTCAGACAGCCGGGCCCCGAACCTCCTGGGCCCAGACGACACCAGCTCGACTGTGCAGCCCCCAGACTGCCCCTAAGAGGCACTGACCACCTGCACTGGTCCTCAGTGGCCCCGCAAACGGGGGCCAGCCCCTGGGGGCCACCCCGGCACGCCCCCTCCTGCCCTGACTCGCTTGTTCTCCCCACCTCCTCCCCCTCTGAGCTCCCCTGGCTCTGCCACACAGCTGTGGCTAGCTCCTAACTCCAGGGTGTGGGGGTGGACCCCGAGACCAGCAAGAGGGTTAGGGCTTGGGAGCCTGGCCGACGGTACCAGGGCTCGGAGGGTACCCTGCCGGGCAGGGCGGGAGGAGAGGGAATCAGGCCTGCCCCATGGAGGGGGCAGCCCCTCTGTGACCGTGGGGTCTCTCTCCACCCAGGGCAGGTCTGCATGTGGCTGCAGTCGGGGACCCCGAACCCTCTGGAGCCCGTACCTCCCGGCCAGCTGCGAGGCCACAGGGACTTCCTCTGCGCCTCTCTGCTCTGTGGGCATCAGCCTCCTCTTGGCTTATTTACCAACACCCTCCACCCCCCTTCTCCAAAACTGGTTTTCAAAATGCTTCTCAGCACTTTTGTTCCTTTTCCAGAGTCCCTGAGGATGAACCAAGGCCGGGGAGTCTTCCACAAATGGCTTAACCTCCCCCAGGTCTGGAGACGGAGCAGGCCGTGGAGTGGAGGCTCAGCCCTCCCGCTGGCCTCCCTGCAGGGAACGTGGAGAGATGCCCTTCCCTTCCGGGGCCGTGTCCTGGGGCTTGGGGCTACCTCCGGAGGGCTGGGGTATGACACACACTTACCAACGGTGCGCAAGAGAGCCCGATCATGATATTTGGCTTGAAGCCAAAGGGGCCTGGGAGTCAGGGCCGGAGTGTGAAGAAGAGTGGGACTGAGGGGGAGAACCCCTGGGCCCCCCGGGATTGGCCAGGCCAGCCGAGGGCCATGAGCAGCTCAGGAGACCTGCCTGTAGTACAGGCCGGAGCCCCAGCCTCAGCAGGTGTTGGGGGCCTGGGGGTGACACACGAGGGAGCACAGGGCCAGGGAGGCCCCATGACCTGCGGGACCTGCACTCTCGCCTGAGGCCCTGGGGGTGGTCCTCCTCCCCGTGCTCCCCCCCACCCCGTGCTGCTCCTCCCGGTGCTGCCCCGCCCTGGAGTCACCTGGGAAGAGGTGCCAACAGCTCCTCAGCACAGTGGCGTCCGCTGCCTTGCGGTGACGGCCGAGCTCCCTCTGCCCCACCGCCCCGCCTGCCCCGCCTGCCCAGCCTGCCCAGCCTCACCTCTGCTCAGCAGCCTCTAGCCGGCCGAGGGCTTCCTCCAGGTCGACGCTGTGTTCCTGCTCTGACCTCCGCAGCTGAGCCTCGGTGGCCTCCAGCCGGGCCTGCAGCTGGAGAGGGGCATTAACCCACCTGGCTGGACACTTCCAAGCCCAGCGGGCTGGGCAGCTTTGGCACAAAACCCTCCCAGGGATGGGTGAGAGGGTTCCCCTTGGGTCCCTAGTGGGGGCGGGGCCAGGCTGGGATAAGGGCTGGGGTCGAGCTGGGGTCGAGCTGGGCCTGCTAAGACGGGTCAGGCAGGCAGCCGTCCGTGCCACGGCCCTGTGCCATGTGCCCACGGCCGGCGGAGTGGGGGGCCCAGGCTCTGGTCCGGCCACATAAGGGGCAGGACGGCTGAGGTGCAGAGCAGGCCTGGGGTCACTCCCATGGGAGTGAGTGAGCGTGGGGTCCCACCCCTGCAGCTGCCCTCCGGCCTGTGCTCAACCCTCCATCTGCTCCCAGCCCCTCATCCAGCGGGTGGGTGGGTACCACACCCCCAGTAAGTGGGCCTGGCAGGGCGGGGAGCCCCCCACATGGGGCCAGGCCGGCCCCCGAGCCTGCTGGAGCCTGAGCAGACGGGGACCCGGGGCTCTGAGGGGAAAAGGCAGTGCTGGGGGCCCCGACCCGAGGAGGCCGGCTGGTGGGGGGCTGAGGCAGGAAGGTCAGGAGAGCTGAAGGGCACCCCTGTGGCATGACATGGGGCCTGAGTACAGGGAGGTGAGTGCCCCCCGCAGCTACCAGTGGGATTGGAGAGGAGGGGCCGGGGGTCCAGCTGAGCCGAGGGGGCTGGGCGGGGGCTGGGAGTCTAGCCGGGATGGAGGCGCCCACGGAACAGTCACGCGGCCCCCCACTACCACCATCCGCCCCGCCCATCTGCTTGGGGGAACCTGGGGAGGCTGGGCCCCTCTGTGGCCCTCACAAGGGGTGCTGAGCCGCCTGCCGGAGCCGGCGCGGGCCTGTGAGTTCAGAGCTCACTGACTCACGAGGTTTCCTGATCAGCCGCAGGATTTCTGCGGCTTCTATTCCCACAGGCCCTCTTGTTCCCAACATGTCCCCACCCTGTGCTAGGAAGATCCCCGCCCCCGTCCCCGCCCTGCGCAGGGCCCAGGGTGGGCGGGAGACATCGCCGCCGCAGTGCTCCTGGTCCTGCCGGGGATGAGGAGGGCCTTCCCAGTCCTGCCCGGGGGTGGGGCTGGTGATGAGAACAGGTGTGACAGTTCGGGGTGGGGGCAGAGAGCCCCTCCCTCTGTGGGGCTGGGGACACCGGCTATCCCAGGAAGCCCTCGGAACCCTCGAGGAGACGAGGCTGACCCAGGGCCCTCGGGCATTCGCCACTGGTCACTGGTCATGCCGGAGAAAGACCTGAGTCAGGTCTCAGCCCCAGCAATGGCAGTGTGACCCTGGACAACTCGGACTAGCTCTGAGCCTCAGTTTCCTCATCTGGAAAGTGGAGTCATCTGCCCTGCCACGTAGACCAGGGGGACTCTGCAGACATGGGGGCTCCCAGTGCGCCACCCTGTGGGCCGGGCACCCCAGCCCAGTCCTGCCTCAGAGGCCATCATGTCTTGGAGTGGCAGACATGGGACAGAGGCTCTGGCCTAGCAAGTTTCATCACCTTTCTGCCTCGGTTTCCCCATCTGTCCACCGGGAGGACCTCCCAGCCCCACAGGTCATGACCAAACGGCCTCTTGCTGCAGCCAGTCACCCTGGAGGGCACCGCGGCTGCCCAGGGCACTGAGGACAGAGGACCGGGGCCGAGGGCATGTCCGGGGTCTGTCCGCCCTCGGCTGTCGGGGGTGGGGGCTGGGGGCGGGGCCAGTTCCTCGGCAGGCCCCCAGGCGGTTCCTTTGGGCTCACCCCTCCTCCCCTGGGCAGCTGCTGCCACGTGCTCACGCTGGGCTGGACGCTGGGGCCGAGGGGTCAGGACTGCCCCAGCTGCCTCCAGGGCTTCTGGCAGGTGGGGCACAAGTCAGTGCCTAAGCTCGGGGGGAGTCCTGGAGGACCCTGGGGCCGGGGAGCCCCGGGCACCTGTCCCGCTCTCACGGGTCCCCTCCAGCCTCAGCTTCTCTAGCCACCACCCGGGGTCCGGCTGTGCCGTGGCTGACCACTGTCATTCCACGTCCTGAGACGCGCTGACGGATCCACCGGTCACCCCGGGCCTGGCTGCCACGCGTCCCTGCACACACTCACCCGCTCGCTGACCGCGTGGTACCGGCCGGCCAGCTCGTCCCGCTCGGCCCCCGCCTGGGCTGGCAGCTCCTCCAGCCGGGACAGCTCCTCCTGCACGTGGGCCGAGGCAGCTGGCGGCTCCCGCACCGCTGCAGACACAGCAGCAGGTCAGCCTGTGGCCAGGCCAGCCCCCAGCCCGGCTCCCTGTCCCCGCCACCGGTCTGCCGATCTGCTGGGACTGATCCGGGGGACCCCGATCTGGGGCCTCCCTTCCTCTCCTGTCGTGGACATCACGTTTCACCTCGGTACAGACCCGTGCCTAGGGCGAGCCCCAAACCAGTTACAGCGGAGTATGCGGGGTGGCCTAGACGCTGGGGATCCCACACCTCCATCGGGCAGTGAGAACTGCTGACTCAGGGTAACCAGATCTCACCCCCAAGCAGTAAGTTGCTGTTCTAACCACACAGTGGGCTTTCTTTTTCCTTAACACACGCAGTGAGGTCCCCAGTTTCTCTAGGAGGCTGGAGAGCCCCTTATTTCAGAAAGGGGTCTCGGGAGCCCCGCACGAGGGGGTCGGGGCACACTCTGGGGCCAGGCTGCCCTACTGGCCGGGTGGTCTCCGTGCAGGGACCCAGCCGCGCACGCAGCCATGGCAGACAGCGAGAGGGCACCGCGAGGGGGCCCGGGGTCTGGGGGAGCACAGCTCTTGGGGGCGGGGCTGCCCAGCATCCACGCTTCCCGAGTGTCAACCGTTAGGGTTTCACTCATCTCATGAAAATGAACATGGAGTAAGTCAAGACTGGCGGGCACAAATGTGTGACGAACCAACGCAGGGCCAGGTGGGCATGGTCCCTGTGGCCTAGTGGTGAGCGCGCCGTGGGGATCGGCTTCTGACCCCCGTGGACGGTGCCGTGGGAAGGTGTGGTTCTCGCCCTAGCACAGGGGAAGATGATGGGCCGGGAGGGGCCAGCCCGGTCAGGGGACAGTGAGGGGCTTGGCTCCCTGCAGCTAGACTCTGACGGCTCTGCAGCGCCCCTGGTGCCCCTCTCACCTTGGGGCGGCTCCTCGCCCAGGCTGCCAGCCACAATCTCTCGGATGCGGGCAGGCACGGGGATGGGTGAGGCCTGCCCGCCTCCCCCATGCACGGTCAGCGCCCGGTCTTCTCTGCTGGCCACGGGGCTCAGGACGGTGTCCTCCAGCCTCTGAAAAACACCCGCTCAGAGATGTCTGAGGCTGGCAGGTCCCTGGACAGCTGCCAGAGCCCCACGTGAACCCACTGGAGTTAGTGGGGGCTGCCACGGGGCTCCCATACGGTGGCAAAGTGCCCTGGAGAGGACTGGGCGAGGCTGAGGTCACCCAAGGCCCATGACTTGGTTTCCCCACCTTTTAAGGTGGGAGGGTGCCCTGTCCACCCTGGCGCTGCTCTGAGCACAGGTGAGGAAAGCAGAGCCGGTCCGGAGAGCTCCGAGCCTAGGGCACCACCTCGTCCCACCCTCCAGCCCTGCTCCGCCTCTGCGGGGGCTGCACTGACCGTCGTGGTGGACCTCTCCGGGGACGCTGGGAGGCAGGCTCTTGCCTCTGGCCCTCCTGGAGCAGGCAGCCTCCCAGTTTTCAAAGTGGGGTTGGCAGGGAGGGGTCTGAACCCCACCCAGCAGGCCCAGAACCGCACGGCAGGAGGGGCTGACGACAGCAGAGGGACAGCTGGTACAAGGCCCACCCACACACCCCCCTTTAGGACATGGCCATCCATGTGGGGCTTCCTCGTCCACTGGGTGGGGCACGCGTGGGCCCTGGTACGGGGCAGGGTGGGAGCCGAGGGAGGGGCAGTGGGAGGATCGTGGGGACGGCCCTCCTTCCTAGCCGTCTAGAGCAGCTGACCGGCTGTGGCAGAGGTCCGAATAGTCCCGGACGTGGGTAGGAGACCCTGGGTCTTGGGTACCCAGAGACTGGTCTTGGGGTCTTGGGCTCCAGCTGGCACTTTGCCTCGGCCCTGGGCACTCGTGGCTCCACAAGGATGGCACAGCTGGGGGAGGGCCTGGGCTGCCCTCCAGAGCCCAGGGCCAGGGTGGGGCCTTTGTTGCCAGGTCTATTGTGGTGCTGACCGTGGGGGGAACTTGTGAACGCTGCAGGCCGAGGCAGGCAATTCTAAACCAGCATGAACATCTGGACATGAGCGGGCAACGAGGCAAGATGGCCCAGGACTCAGGACAATCCACAGCTGCCCACCGGCCCTGCTGCATTTGCGTTATGAGTTTTCAGGCAGTGAGTGAAATAGTAGAGGGTAACCAGACGCTTCCCAGGGGGTCCTGGAGATGGATGTCCCCTCCAGTGACTCTCTAGGGCGACAAACCAGGGTCCTCCCATCACCCCCGAAGGTCCCAGACTTCTCAAACTCATCACCATGTGCCCAGCCCCTCCCCACCCCTGGCTTCCCAAGACCCCCCACCCCGAGACTCCCCAGATCTCCCTCCCAGCCCAGGGCCCTGGTGAGTGACCACCGCACAGCCTCCTACCTGCCTGTCCTCCTCTGATCCTCCCAGCTCTCCCTGAAGACCCTCTCGAGGCCTAGACCCCTCCACCTGGCTCTGACCCTCAGGCCTGGGCTGGTAGGGATGGAGGGCTTCTGGGTGCACCCCTGCTCCCGCCACCCCACTGCCCTGGTACAATCTCAGCCCGTCCCCTCCTCCTGAGACCCCAGCCTGGTCTCTTCTGCTCACGTCTGCCTGGACACGAGGCCTGCCCCTCCCTCAGCACCAGCGTGGCCAGGGCCACCCCGAGACCCGGCCTCTTGCATGACGCCTGGTGAAGCCACGTTCCCATCCCAACAGGAGCTCGGTGCTGGGCAGACACTGAGCAAACTCTCGGGACTGAATTCCACTGCCCGCCACAGGGACTGAGAGCCCTGGCTCTGGTTCACCTGGACCGCAGTCCTCCTTCACCTGCGTGTAGGAATTTGAGTCCCCTGGGAGGTCTTGGGGAGGCACCTTGACTGCACTCCCAGCGGACCCCCCTTCAGCATGACTTGGGCTGGGCGGTGAGCAGCCTCCCTCGAGGGGAGGGGAGGAGGTGCCTGCTGCCCCTTCTGGGCAGAGCCGGGAAGGGGGCGCCAAGACCACCAAGGCCCCTCCTGTCCTCCGGGGAGGACATGCCGCTGGTAGGGGCTCAGCCATCATCCGCCCTGAACCCCCTTTGCACTCAGGGAAACCAAGGTCCAACGGGGAGGTGAGAGCCACCTGAGGCCCGCGGGACTGTCAAGTCCAGGAAGCCTCCTGCTAGGCCAGGAAGGCCCCTGCCCCTCCGCCCTCCACACCGCCCTCCCCGCCCCCCCGGGCGTCCGCGGCACCACCCGCTAACGGGAAAGCAGCAGCGGCACAAACTTGACTCATTCCTAACATTTACAGAGGGTCACTTATTAGCCGAGACGTCCCAAGAGGAGCTGGGGGCGTAATGGGTTCCAGCTGTGGCCGGGTGCCTGCGACGGGCCGTGGCCCAGCTGGAGCCGAGGGAGGCAGCGGGGGCGGCACGGCGGGGTTGCACGGAGGCCCCGGGGCTGCCCCCTCCCACCCCGCCCCACCTCCTGCCCCCCCACTCCCCCCCCAGTAACGGGGGGCGGGGAGGGGCCCGCAGCGGGAGGGACCTTCACCCAGGGCGGGTCACTGGGCCTGCACCAACCTCTAGCCTTGGGGCTTGGTTCCCCCCACGGCCTCCCGGGACCCCGCGATGCCACCTGCAGCCCTGTGGGCCAGGGACGGCTCTGGGTCGGTTTTCGGCCCAGCTTTGGGGGGGTGCTGTCTGCCTGTGACCGGGCAGTGCACTGGGAGACTTCTAGAAGCCCCCTCCCCCCTCACAGTCTCAGCTGGTCAGAGGGGACACCAGGGCTGGGCATCAGCTCCCCAAAAGACCTCAGACTCACAGTTGAGCCTGACCATGTCCCCTCCTCCTTTCTGTCCCAGCGTCCTCCTCCCCGTCAGCTCAACCGGCTGCTAAGGACCGCAGGGAGGTCACAGCCCCTGAGTGACACCCCCGGTGAGCCCTAGAGGGGGGCCTGTGTGTGCGGCCCAGGGGGGTGGCCACGCCCTCTTTCATCGCCGCCGCCTTCCCTGTGTGGCCGTGTGGACGGGGAGGGTCTCCGCTCCGAGGACTCAGGGCTCCCCTCTGGGAGAGGTGGGCTGGGGCCCCTGCTCTGCCACTGCCGGTGCACTGCCTGACCCCAGGCATGCCACCTGCTGTCCTGAGCCGTGTGTTCTCATCTTTGAAAATGGGGCGTCCCAGGGACCCGAGGGCTGCGGCTCTGGGGACCCCGGCCTAACCCTCACAGGTGAGGACATGAGGTGGCTGGGAAGGGCGGGTGGAGCCGTAAGACAGAAACGGAAACCACACGGAACAATCTCACTCTTTCCCTCACTGGTGACCAGCATCGGACCCCCGAGTGGCCCCTCTGAATCCGCAGGCTGCTCAGGCACAGGTCCCCAGGGAGAGGAGCCCAGCGACTTCTGGAAGGAAGATGAGGCTGCCCCACATCCAGAGCCCAGTGAGGGAGACCCCTGGGTGGCCTGGGGTGGGTCCAGATGAGCCCCGTGGCAAGGCAGGGAGGGGCGCCAGAAGCCCCGTTTAAAGTCACCCTGCGAGAGCGGGTGTCCAGCGGGGGACCTCAACTCAGCCAGCAGCGTGAGCGAGTCAGAATCCTGGGCCCCTCGGCAGAGTCGGGGGCGGGCGGGGGTGGGCACCCCCGGCCAGCAGCCTGGGTCTGGGGTGGCGGAGCTCCAACAGTGCCACCGTGTGGCCGCAAGGGGCGCTGCAGGAACTGTGCCTGCCCGGCGCTCGAGGAGGGAGGCTGGGGCTCCTGGGGGCGGCCGGAAGGCAGAGGCTCCCTTGCTCATGGAGATGTGAGAAGGGTGTCACCTCTCAGGGCTTCCCAGCACCCGTTTTATATCTGTCATCTCGGCTGCAAGGGAGGCTCAGGGTCTTGCAGTCACGGCGGCAGTGTTAGGACTGGGCCCCCGCCCGTGGGCCCCCAGCACCTTCCCAGTGGCCCGAGATCAGGACTCCGCAGGCACGCTGGCCTTGGGTCCCCTCCCTGAAGGCAGAGGAACGGGGGGCGGCCCAACCCTCGCTTCCTCCTCTGCCTTTGCCCCTCAGACCCTCCCCAGCACTCCTGCAGGGCCCCAGGCTTTGGCCCTCGCCAGGCGCGGGCACAGCTTGAAGAACACATCTGAGGACAGGGCCTCCAGCCAAGTCCAGCCACCGGACGTCTGCTTGCCGTCCTTCCGTGGCTTGGCCGGCTGCAGAGAGGGCCCTGGGCCTGGGTGGCCGCCTGCCAGGCTCCATTTCCTTAGGAAAAAGAGCTTCTCTGTGCCTGGGGTAACCCCTGGCCCCCACCATGCTGTATCTCAGCACCGCCCAGTTTCAGATCTCTGTGTGTCCGTTGAGCCCTCTGGGGCCCTGGGCATCACCCCAGGAGCCGGGTCAGGCTTCTGTGGGTGGTAGTTTGGGCCTCAGCTAACAATAAAGGGACGATCTGGGCCAGACAGGAAAGCAGGCACTGGGGATGCGGGGACAATTTCTCATTCATCTCTGCGTCCCCACCCCGGCACCATCGGCGCTTGGTACACAAGCAGGCTGAGACACAGGTCACTACCAGAGGGCCTGGAAACCAAGTCCAAGGTATGAGTCACCACCTGAAAAATGACTCCTGTCAAGGGATGACAGAACGGCAGCATCCTGTCGGTCTTGTTTGCTGCCGTGTCCTCTGTGCCCACACAGGCTTCCGGGAGGAGGTGGCAGTTGAGCTGGGCCTTGACGGATAAATAAGAGTCCAGCAGCCAGAGGGGCCAGAGCTCAGACGTCCAGGTGGAGGGACCGGAGGAGGCAGAGGCAGCGGGATGGGTGTCCAGCCTGTGCAGGGCTGGGGGAGGAGGGTGCACGGGAGCCACGAGGCGGGAGAGGTGACTTAACATCCCCGTGAGGATGGTGGCGCCCCATCTTCGCTTCTGAACGAGGAAGGGAGACACGTCCCATCTGATGAGCAGTGACCCTGGCTGCCGTCCACACAGGGCTTGGCCACACCCTGGCACTCTCAAACCATCCCGGCTCCTGTCCCAAGGGTGGGCCCTCACTCACCCAGGCTCTGGGGAGCCCCCCAGACCACCTGTCTCACCCTCGTACAGAGGGGGACCCTGAGGCAGATAGTCAGTGGCAGGGCCAGCTCCAAACCTGAACACCACAGTGCTCTCCTTTCTGCGCAGGGGGCAGCTGCGACTTCATGACTGTGCCAGCCCTCCCGGGCCTCCTGACGGAACCTCCTCCCTCTCCCCGGGGCCCCTCCTTTCCCCCTCAGACCTCCCCACTTTGGAACCTTAAACCATAAACACCTCTACAAAACCCGTGGGTGGAGAAGGTGAGGGGGGAGGGGAGGACGTGGGACACAGAGGGCCCAGGGAGCCAGCACTCCCTCTGCAGTTACTAGAACAGCCAGTTAGACTGTGAAGCTCCTACTTCTGAAGACGTCAGAGAGCCACGGAAGCAGTGCGGTAGATGGACCGACACTCAGGGAGAGGTGAGTGGCAGGGCGTCCTGGGCTGGGGGTGGGTGCTCTGAGTTTGGAAGATCAGCGACAGAGCATTCTGTAGCTGCCTGGGAATGGAGCGACCCTCAAAACAGAGCCGGTTTCTCAGCTATTATCATTTTAAAAATGGTAACAGCTTCCCAACACATCAAATACCTAGGAGCCACTGTGATAACAAAATATGTGCAAGACCGCTCCGTTGAGAACTACATTGAGTAAAATTAGCAAAAACGTAAATGGAAGACAATATTGTAAAGACGTCAGTCCTCCTCAAATTAATCTGCAGATTCAATAAAATCCCAATCCAAATCCCAGCAGGGTTTTTAGTTTGTAGAAATTAACAAACTGATTCTAAAATTCATATGGAAGAGTCAAAAGTATGTAGGAAATAGTGAAGAAAGCTTATGCTCCCAGACGTAACGACACGTCACAGATCCACAGTGACGAAGACAGGGTAACATTGGTATAAGGACCAACTGACCAGCGGAAGTGGTCACGAACTCTGGAAGTACATATGCACACATGCACATGCAGACACACGTGCACAGACACATGCACACACTGGTGAGTGACAAAGGTGACACACAGTGCAGTGGGGAGATGATGGGATTTTCAGTCTGGGGCTAGGTCCACTGGTTATTCATACAGAAGGAAATGCATGGTGGTCTCTACCTCACACCATACACAGAGGTCAATTCTGAACGGATTGCAGATTTAACTGTGAAAGTAACACAATAAACTTTTAAGAGAAAACATAGAAGAACCTCTTTGTGGCCTTGCAGTAGGCAAAGTGTGTTTCTTAAATAGCACACAAGCAGCACTAACCTAAGGTGGAAAATGAACAGATTGTGCCATATTACAGTTATGAACCATTCCTCAAAGGCACCATTACAGGAGTGAAAAGGCCACCCACAGGAGATATTTGCAATACATGTATTTAATAAAGGACTTGTTTCCAGATTATGCAATCAAATCCAAATCAATAATAAGAAGAGAAGGCACCCCAAGAGAAAAACGGGCACATTGTAGAGCAGACACTTCACAAAGGAAGATGTCTGGAGGGCCAATAAACACAGGGAAATGTGCTCAGTTTCATTAGTCGTCGGGTAAATGATAATTAAAACCATAAAGCAATACCACTGTACATTCACCATAATGGCTAAATAGCAAAATGACAGGAAATGCCAAGTGTTGGCCAGGATGTGTAGCAGCCAGCCCCTCACACACTGTAAATCCATACAGCCACTTTGGAAATCTGTTGGCAATATTCACTGAAGCTGGATGTATGCAAACCTGTGACCCAGCACTTCTATGGCTGGTGTGCACCCAACAGAAACATATACATATGGCCCCCAAAGATACGTAGCAGAATGTTCGTGACGGGGCTGTTCATGAAACCACTCAAATGGCCATTAGCTATAAAATGAACACAAAACGCACCATATTCACACACTGGAGTGTACAGCAAACTATAACGACGTGCTGCATTCCGGGTGAATTTCACAAACGTGGTGTAGTACAAAGAGTGCGTGTTTATACACACACACGTATATGGCTCCATTTCTATAAAGTTCCCAAATGGGCAAGACTAATCTATGTTGGGGGAGGGGGCTTCTGGCATTCTGATAATGCTCTACTGGGGAGGGTGCTAGTCACACGACGGGCTCAGTTAAGCTGCACACTTAGGATGTCTGCACGTTTTTGTATGCATGCAATACTTCAACCAAAAGTAAAAAAGAAACTCCAGTGATTTTTCATCTCAAAGGCCAGTTTCTAGAATATGGGGATCTGCTCTCATCCCCACACTTTCCATCCATTCTCCAACCTACCACCCGTCCACCACTCCCACCCACCCACTCAACTATCTACCACCATCTGTACGACAGTCCCTTCCCCTACGCACCCGAACGTCCCTTTATTCCTTCGTCCGCTCATCCTGAGCTCGGCAGACTCTATCGGTAGGCTAAATCCAGGCCTGCCGCTTGTTCATAAGTAAAGCTTTCTTGGAAAATAGCCACATCCATTTGCTCACACACTGTCTGTGACCCTCTTCATGCTCCAATGTCAGAGCTGAATAGTTGCTACAGAAGCTTTATGATTTGCAAAGCCTAAAGTATCAGTCATCTGGCCCCCTCCAGAAAAGTTTGCTGGCCTCTGCTTTAATCCATAAATCTACTCATCCCACCCCCCATCCCCCCCATCCTGTCCTATCCCATCCCACCCACCCCACCTCATCCCCTACCATCTTCTCTCTTGTACTAAGGATATTGTTCCAGCAGTCCTTCCTTATTGCTTACGTATCAGTTATTTTTCTCTCTCTCAGACCATTCTTGTCGACACAAACTGTCATAATTTATCCTCGCCTTAAAAAAATGTATTGCCCCTACATGTCCCATGGGGTACCCTCGTGGTCAATGTCACCCACGGCCTCCGCGTCGTTGAATGCCGTGGTCCACCGTCTCCTCTTTGCTTGACCTACTAGCAGCGCTTGGTGCTGACGATCTTTCCTCCTCCCTGAAACTCTCCCCTCACGAGGTTTCCAGACATTGCCCTCTCCCAGTCACTCTCACCTCCTCGGCCTCCCCATCTTGGTCCCCTTGGCTGGTTCCTTCTCGCCTCCCCCATCTTTAGGTGTGGGGGTGTGCCCGCTCCGTTTCCTGGGTACAGTCTCCCCTTGGGATCTCACCCAGTGACCCACATGCCAACAGCCCCGGACGTCTAGTTCCAGCATGGAGCTCTTCCCTGAAACCAGATCCAGGCGTCTGTTTGCCTCCCGACTGCCTCCGTGCGTGCGGACGCTAATCAGCTTTTCCACTTTACGACACTCAAAAGCAAAACCTCTGAGCACAGGATAGTTAAACTAGATGTAAAGAAAAACTTGGAAATCTCTGTATGTTTGAAAACTAAGGTATTTATACCTTTAGATAATCCAGGGATAAAATAAGAAACCACAGTGGAAATTAGAAAACAGTTTGAACTGGGTAATAATGAAACGTATTATATCAGAATTTATGGGATGCAGCTAAAGCCCTGTTTAGAAGGAAATGCATACATTAAAGAAGAAAGTGGGAATGTAAAATGATGCCACCACTATGGAAAACAGTATATGGAGGTTTCTCAAATTAAACATGGGATTACCGTAGGATCCAGCAGTCCCACTTCCAAGTATACACCCAAAAGAAGTGAAAGCAGGGATTTGAACAGATATTTGCAGCACTATTAACAACAGCCAGAGGTGGAAACAACCCAACTATCCATGAACATATGAATGGATTAACAAAATGTGGCCCATCCGTACTATGGAATATTATTCAGCCTTAGAAAGGAAGGACCTTCTGACACAGGCTACCACATGGATGACCCTTTAGGACATCATACTAAGTGAAATAAGCCAGACACAAAAAGGCAAATATCGTATGATTCCACTCATATGAGGTCCCTGGAGGAGTTAGATTCATAGAGATAGAAAGTAGGATGGCGGGTGCCGGGGCTGGGGGAGGGGGAGGGGGAGTGAGTGTTCAGCGGGGACAGAGTGTCAGTTTGGGAAGATGAGAAAGTTCCGGAGTTGGATGATGGCTATTGCTGCACAATGCGAATGTACTTAATGCCATTGAGCTGTACACTTAAAAATGGTGAAAATGGTAACTTTTATGTATATATAATTTACCACAATTTTTTAAGTAAAAAAAATTTTTTTAAACAAAGAAGGCTGCAAATCAATGAGCTAAGCATGCATCTCAAAAAAATTAGAAGAACAACAACCCGAAGAACTGAAAAGCAAAGGAATAAAAAATATATAAATCAATGAAACAGAAGACAAAAATACCGTAAAGAGGATCCACAGTGACCAGTATCAGCAATGAGGAAGGACGCGTCAATTCGGGGTGACCAACTCATTCCAGCCTGCCAGGGACTTCCTCAGACTGGGTCCTGGGTGACCCCTGGGTCTCAGACCCCTCAACACTCAGGGGCAGGTGGTTACCTGCTTCAGATCCTCAGGCTTCAAGAAGACAGTAAGAGGATACTGGGAACGACTTTTGGCAATAAATTTGAAAACTTATAGACAAGTTCTTAGAAAAACACCATTAATCAAAACCTAACCCAAAAGAAAGAGTCTGAAAATTCCTGAAGCTTCTAGAGGAACTGGGTCCAGAATTACAAATCTTCCTGCCCATCGGCCTTCTCCACCGCCTCTGCGTCCAGACCCTCAGAGAATCCAGCTCTGAGGGTGGGCCAGGGCCAGGGTCAACAGGGGCAGCAGCTCCGGCTGCAGCAAGCAGGGTGTCAGGAGCTCCTCTGGGCAGGGCAGCGCCTTCAGGTCTGGTCCCTCAGGAGCCCCCATCCTCAAGCCACGCCTTGCCCAGACTCCTCGGTTTCCCCATCTGTAGCTGGAGGGGCTGGAGGATCCCCCCTCCTCCCCCTCCGGACGGGCCTATCTGGGCATCTTGAGGCGCCTGCCTGCCTGCTCAGCCCTGGAGTAGTTGCACCGCGATCTCCATCACTGTGGTGAAGACAACAGGTGTTGGCTGGGCAGGCAGAGCGGACCTCAGCCAGGGCTCCCCGTGGCTTTCAGATGACGGTTTCCCACGGGCAGCGGGATTTGGGGGGCAGCCACTTTTGCCAAGCACCGATACCCACTGCCAGATGTCGGCACCATCCTGTGTTTCTCCCTCAAACCAGCCCGTAACCATAGCAACTTGCTTCAACTCTCGAGTCTCTATTTTCCTGGAACCCAAAGGGGTGGTAGAATCCTCACAGGCTGATGGGGTACCTGGCTTGGAAACTGGTGTGCAAGTGGCCCTCCCTCCCCTGACCCCCCACCGGCCCTCATGGTCACCGGCACCCAGGACCTCGCAGAGCTGGGCCTCACAGGAGCTGGACAGAGAAAGTCACCCCACCAAGAGCCATCTTGTCAGCCTTGCTGGCTGCATCATCTGATTCAAATATCCTGCCCTTGTCGTGTTCTGTCCTGTGTGGGCACCTGTGTGTGTGTGTGTGTGCGCGCACGTGTGGCGGCTCCGCCGTGTTGTTTAATTACGGGGACAACTGTGGGCAATTACTCTTCTGCGGCGACCTGCCTGTCTGCACAGGGCCATGTCACCCCCCCTCACGCAGCACAGTTTTGAGGGTCTAATAACTGGGTTAATAAACAACTCTGAGTCAGCTGGTTCCCAGGGGTTCGCTGGGATCCCTGAGGGGTGAATCAGGGTAGGGATTGTCTGGCTGTGATGGCCGGCGGGCGGCACTTAAGGGGGTGGGGTGGCAGGGCCGGGCACCAGGCACCGGGGAACCAGGCTGGAAGTAGGGAGTGAAGAGGAGGGGGCGTGGGGTAATTCCCAGTCGTTATCGCTGTTGCTGTTGTTTTTGTTATGCAGGTGGGTGCTATGAAGGAAAACGGAACCAGCACTTCTGGAGCTCACAGAACAGACACTGGGCATGGACCACCCTCATGGGCGCACGCCTCTCCAGGGAAGCCCCCGCTGATTCCCACACTTGGCCCCAAGGCAGTAGTGAACTAGACCCCAGAAGGTCGGGGTGGGAGGGTCCTCCATGCCCCACCCCTAGTGTGCAGGCAGCAAGCCTGAGGCCCAGAGAGGGGGGCTGATAGCCCGAGCCCACACAGCACGGAGCAGGGAGGCTGGCCCTGGGGCGCAGGTCTCCGGCCCCCAGTTCAGTCTCTCCCCAGGCTCCTGTCCCGAGCAGAGTCTGCACATGTGTGCATCTATGTGTGTATGTGTGCACCTGTGTGTTAGGGTGCCTGTGTGTGTGTGCGTGTGCTCGTGTGGTGCTCATGCTGACCACGTGAACACGTGGAAAGTGACCCTTGGAGCCGGGGAGGTGGGGCCTCTCTGTGCAGGGTCCTTTCCCTCCCAAGGTGCCCTTGGGGCCTGCTCCCAGGAGGGTGCCGGAGGGCAGCCACACCACTGACCTGGATCACAGCCTCCAGCCCCAGCCGGGACTGCTCAGCAGAGTCCCCGTTGCCAGGCTCACTGGAGGTGGAACTCATCGTGGGCTGGGGCACAGGACCCAAGGGAAAGCAGGGACTCTGCTGCCGGTGAGTTTCCTCCTGGGACCCTGGCCGGGCCAGGACCTCCTTCTGTGCACCGACCCTGCACCTGGGCAGCACCTGGCTCCTCTGTCCTGGGTGCCCAGCTGCCCTCTCTGGGTTGGCGGGACAGCGTGGCTGACTGAGCCCATAGGCGTTACTGCGGCAACCACGACGCTGAGGGCTCGTTTTCCCTGGAAACAGGAGGGCAGGCCCCATTGCCATGGGGACTACTGGGAACGCTGTTGTCCAGAAGCTGTTCCCCAGGAGACCTGGAGAGGCCCTGGGTGAAGCTCTCCACCTGAGCGACCACACCCGGGCGACTGGCCTCTCCCCCAGGCCCCCAGCCCTGCAGGGAAGGGCCCTCAGCCCTCCACTGGGCAGTTGCCCCAGGAGGAGTAGTGTGCTTGGTGGCCACACACCAGGTAGAGGAGGTGTGCAGACCACGGGTCCTTCCTGATTGAGAATCATAAACTATGACTCTTTTCCGAGCATTTGCAAAGGAACTTGAGTTCAGTAGTGCAATGCCATGTAACAGGTGAGCAGACTGAGCCTGCGGAGTGGAGGTCACCTGCCCAAGGACCAGAGGAGACCCTCGTCTTCCTAACTCATCCTTGGATACGCCTTCTGGAATCTGATTTCCCTCTGGAGCCCCGTCGGGGTGACCTGCCCCACGGGTCGTGCGCTTCACACTTGCCACGGGAAGTTCACTCCCCCTCACCTGAACCTCCCCGGAGCCACACAGAGCACTGGCAGCAGCTGACCCGTTGGGGGTGGTGATGGGTGAGGTGAAGCGGGGGATCGGGGCTGTCCCCGCAGGCCCAGAGCTCTGTCCTCCCCAGCCTGGGCCTCTGCAGTGAGTCTGGCACCCTAGTGTTCCCTCCCCAGTCGCTCCCCTCAGGGGATCCTCCTTCAAATCTGGACCTTTCCCAGCCGGGCTAATGCCGACAGGAGTCCCTCTTGGAAACGGGCAGCCTCTGGAGGTGGGCCTGGCAGCTGGGAGTGACAGCCCCTCGAATGAAAGGAGGCCAGTTCGGGGCCCCGGGGACGGGGGTGGTCCCCAGACTCCCAGAGACCTGGGCTCTTCTGAGGCAGCTCAGGAGATAGAGGTGGCCTGCTGGGCAAGGCCAGAAGGGACCAGCAGTGAGGGTGGACACTTAGTGGGTCAGCATATCTGTCCCTAGGGCTGCCAGGGCCGAGACTGACGGGGCCCAGGCCACTTCCTCAGAACCA
Organism: Hyperoodon ampullatus; assembly: GCF_949752795.1. Lineage (NCBI taxonomy): Eukaryota > Metazoa > Chordata > Mammalia > Artiodactyla > Ziphiidae > Hyperoodon > Hyperoodon ampullatus. Next base: position 1,052,844 of record NC_136921.1, read on the forward strand.
AACTTCACGACGGCGGTGCCGTTGCTTAAGGGAAGCTCCCCCCGAGCAACGCGTGCCCTCTGTCTCCTCCTCCTGGTGTCCTCTGGCTGCCCCCACCCCCTCCCCACGATAGCCACGAGCGTGCCCTACTCAGGGACAGGATGGGCTCTTGGCCGGACACAGCCCTGCTGGGCATCCGGGGCTGCTGCGGGGCTCACTGGACAGTTCTGGGGGAAGGGAGACAAGGCCATCCTCTGACCATGGCCCCTCTGGATTAGTGGTGACTTCCGGTTTCCAAAGGCGCCAAGCAGAGGTCCAGATTCTGACCGCCATGGCTGGGGCACCTGCCTGGCACCCAAGGCTGCCTCTAGCTCCTTGAGCCCTGGACCCCTGTGGGCCCCAAGGACTGAGCACCTGGGGAGCTGGGGAGGGGGCTGGGGAAAGGACAGGCTCGGCACTTCCTGCTGCCCGGAGGCTGGGCCTCATCTGCCCCCAGGGAGCTGGGCTCAGGGGCTTGGAGAGTGTGACCCTGCCCTCTGGGGAGAGTTCCTACCTGGGGGGCTCAAAGGAGGGTGCTTGGACAGTGGGGGGATGAAAGGCTGCAGAGGTCGGTGTGAACCCCTGTGAAGGTCACTCAGACGAATCCAAATAAGACTGCATCGGCCGGACACGAGGGAAGGTGGTGCCCCTCTGGCGGGTGGGGTTGTCCAGCCTGTGCCCCACCCCTCCCCACCTGGACACCCGCCTCGGCCTGTTCTGCCCCCTTGAACACTCGAGGCCGAGCAGAGGAGCCCTGTGCCCTCTGGCCTTACCCTCTCCCACCCCAGCACCGTCTCCTCCAAGACCCCTTCTCTGGCTCCCATGCCCCCGCCCCCCTAAGCTCACATGGGCCCCTTACACACCACCCAGGGCTTCACAGCCCGGCGTCCGTGCTTGCAGCTTCTCGTCCTGGGCCATCAGAGGGCTAGAGAGCCCTCAAGGAAGGGCTCAGCCCTGGGCCCGGGCACAGCCCCCGGGGAATGCTCTGGAATGAGAGAAGTTGTGATGGAGATGCTCCCCATTTGGGGGGCCCCAGTGGGATGGGCCTGCGGGCAGGGTGGGCTCAGGGAGGACTGTGGCTGCCCTGACCCCCCTCCTCATGGGCTCTGCTGGCCGGTGCCCTGGACCCAGCGCCTCCCCCTGGGGCTTGGAGAAGGTGCCCAGGGCCCGCAGGCAGCGAGGGCCGTGCTGTGGCCTCACCCACTGGCCCCTGCCCAGCACGTGGCCACCCCTCGTCTGTGCACAGGAAGGTCCCTCACCATCGGGCCATTGCTACGTTTTGTCACCATTCCCTCCTTGAAGCAGGAACCTCACTGGGTTCTCCTCAGCCCCTACTGAGTTTACAGTGACAGGTCACCCACAAACTCCCTCAGGACAGTCCACAGTCCTGGCCGTGCCGGGCCCACGTGTGGACAGGGGGCCCCAGGGGGCTGAGTGAGGAGTGGGGAAGCTGAAGCAGGGCCAGGCTGGCCTCACCTCTTTCTGTCCCTAGCTGGCCCTGGGGGCACCAGAATTTGCCACCCCTGAGCCAGACCCTCCCCAAGAGGAAGGGACCTCGAAACTCTCAGGAAAGCGTGGACTTCCCCATGCTCAGGCCACTCCGGCCCTTGGACGGCCTGACAGATGGAGCCGGGGTGGATGCTGCCGGGCCTGCTGCGGACACGACGGGGGACCCTGACGTGTCCTCTGAAGACGGGTCACATGCAGGGCAGCCTGGGAAGAGGGTGGGAGGCCGGGAAGGAGCGGGCCCCTCTGTCCCAGCCCCGCGGCCTCCGGGCCGCAGGTCTCGCTGTAATCGGCCCTGGGATCTGACTGGCGTTTGTGCCTGTCTAGGCTCCTCTGTGACTCTGTGCCCCGGGCCCCCTCACCTCCCGTGCCCCCAGCAGACGTCTCTCCTGGCGGCCAGTTTGGTGGGACGGCCGGCGACAGCTCCTGAGAAGAGGGTCTCCTACTGGCTGATGTGGCTCAGCTGACCCGGGTCCACCGCCTCTTTGGGGTGTGTCCTCTGCAGGTGCTGGACAGAAGTAGCCTGAAAATTCTGCTGTGGCACCAAAATGCAGCCCTGTTCTGCCCACTGGCTGGGGCGCAGCCTCGGGCACTGCCCAGAACTGCTGACTGGTGACAAGGCTGACTGTCCCCCTGCCCGCTGGCCCCAGGCTGCTGGTTGCCATCTGTGTGTCTGTGCCTCCCGGTCATCTGTCCACGCCTGAGGTCTGGCCATGAGACGGCGGCGGAGGCCCTGTAACGTGGTACTGGGGTCAGAGGTGCCTCTGGGAGGCTCATGGTTAGGGACGCTGCCGCTCAGCCTCTTGGGGTCACCCCAAGTGGGCCCCTGGGCATGTGTGCTGTGGGAGCGATATCTCATCGCCTGCCCTCTCTGTCCAGCTCTGGGGGCCTCTCTCGGCATCCAGTCCACTGCCCGGAGACCATGAGGGGGCCCATCAGTCCTGGTGTTTTGGGGTGGGGGATAAGTCTCAGGACTCATCCCAGACAGGGGATAAGTCCTGGGAGGCCACCAGGAGCAGAACCCAGCCTGTATTCATCCACTGGAAGGGCTGCCCGAGACTGCTGCCATGGGCGGGCTCTGGGGGACTGTCCTGGGGAAGGGGTGCGGGGGTGACGCATGGACACTGTCCCCCGGCACCTGCTCTCGTGGGGTGGGTACAGCGGAGCACCAGGCTCTGCATCACGGTGAAGACAGGAGCCCGGGGGAGGGTGCCTCTGCCGGGGCACCTGGAAGGTGTGGTGCTATCGGGGCATTAAAACCCTGCCACGAAAGTCCTCATCGTCAGAGCTGAGACATAGGGGAAAGTCTTCATGGCCTTGGATTTGGCAATGATTTCTTGGATATGATACCAAAAGCACAGGCAACAACAAAACCAAAAATAATAAACTGGATAAATTGAAAACTTCTGTGCATCAAAGAAGCCATCAAGAGAGTGAAAAGACAACCCTCAGAATGGGAGAAAATATTTGCAAATCATATGTCTGATATCAGAATTAATGTCCAGAATATATAAAGAACTCCTACAACTCAACAACAGCAAACTCCAAACAACTCGATTTTAAAATGGGCAAAGGCCTTGAATCAAAATCTCTCTAAAGAAGACATATAAATGCCAATAAGTCCAAAAGATGCTCAACATCACTAATCGTTATGGAAATGAAAATCAAAACCACAATGAGATATCACCTCACACCCCTTAGAATGGCCACTATCAAAAAACCCCAGAAGGGACTTCCCTGGTGGTCCAGTGGTTAGGACTCCATGCTCTCACTGCCGAGGGCCCAGGTTCGATCCCTGGTTGGGGAACTAAGATCCCACAGGCAGTGCAGCATGGCCAAAAAGAAAACAACCAACCAACCAAACAAACAAACAAAAAGTCCCAGAAAATAACAAGTATTGGCAAGGATGTGGAGAAATCAAAATCCTTGTGCATTGTTGGTGGGAATAAAAAATGGTGCAGCCACTATAGAAAATAGTATGATGCGTCCTCAGAAAATTAAACATAGAATTACCACGTGATCCAGCAATTCCACTTCTGAGTATAAACCCCAAAGAGTTGACAGCAGGGTCTCAAAGAGATTTTGTACCCTCGTGTTCATAGCAGTGTTCTTCACAACAGCCAAGTGTTCATTGATAGACGCGTGGATAAGCAAAATGTGGCCTGTGCACACAATGGAACATTATTTAGCCAGAAGGGGTGAAGTACTGACATTGGCTACAGCACGCATGAACCTTGAAGACACTGTGCTAAGTGAAATAAGCCAGCCACAAAAAGACAAACGCTCTATGATCATCGCACTTTTATGCGGTCCTTAAAGCAGTCAAATTCATAGAGATAGAAAGTAGAATGGGGTTTACCAGGGGCTGGGGGAGGAGGATGGGGAGGGAGTGTTTAAAGGGGACCGAGTGTCAGTTTGGGAAGAAGAAGAGTTCTGGAGATGGATGGTGATCTTGGTGGCACGATGTGAATTTTTTTTTTTTTTTTTTTTTGCGGTATGCGGGCCTCTCACTGTTGTGGCCTCTCCCGTTGCGGAGCACAGGCTCCGGACGCGCAGGCTCAGCAGCCATGGCTCGTGGGCCCAGCTGCTCCGCAGCATGTGGGATCTTCCCGGACCGGGGCACGAACTCGTGTCCCCTGCATCGGCAGGCGGACTCTCAACCACTGTGCCACCGGGGAAGCCTGTGAATATTTTTAATGTCACTGAATTTACACTTAAAAATTGTTAAGATGGTAAATTTTATGTTATGTTTTTCGTCACAATAAAAACATATCAAAAAGAAAAGCAACTCAAATCTGTCTGCAGCACCTGGGGATCAAATTCTTCTCCCCCACCTGGCAGCTTCAATGAGCCCTAGTAGCTTCTTCGGTCCGGGCTGTGCAATAGATGCCACATTCTAGGGGAGGGTTGGGGTGACTCCAGTCTGGCCCTGGGCTAACTGACTGGGCCGGTGCGACAGAGCTGGGTCACCCTGTGTGTGCGTGTGGCTGCTCCCTGGGCCTGAGACAACGTCGGCCCTGAGCCCCTTTCTCACCCCCCCTCCTCCCCACCCCTGTGCCGAGGCCCTTGGGGCCCTCCTCTCCCCATAGACTCCTGCCCGCCCCGTCCTGGGCTGTGGCCACCCCTGGCTTCCTTCCGCCTTGGAAAGCTTCATGGTTCAGCTGTCTGCTCCCCACTTGGTGGGCGGGTTACCTTCCCGGTGACCGTGCTGGTCGGCCACATGTCTGCTTCTCTTTGGGTGGCCTGGGTGTTCACAAACGCCTGGACAGCTCACCTCCTCAGGGCTCCCCTGCCTGCAGCCCCCATTGGACAGACTGATCCTCACAACCCCTGCCTGCGCCCCCTGCCCCCCGACACCACACGTGCATCTTGCATGTTGTGCAGGAACCGACCGGAGTGCCTCCCCAGGCTTCTCCATCAACCTTGGGGTCGATTGTCCCATCACCTCCTTCCACACCTAGTCCTGCAGCTTCCCTGCGTGTTTACGTCAGAGCTGGGCGCACACTGAGAGCTGGGTCCCTGTGAGAAAAGGCAGCAGGCTGGGTGGCCGCCTCCCCAGGGGCAGCCTGCCTCCCCTCCGCCCCCGGGCCCCTCCTAGCCGGTAGCAACCTCCACACCCTCCCCCTCCCCCGAACCAGGGAAGAGAGGGAGGCTGCCGTGCTGAGAAGCAGGCCCGCGGGGTGGTGATGGGTGGTCAGGAGGACAGCCCCTGAGCCACGGGGACCAAGAGCAGGGGCAGATCCTGGCTGCCAGGGCTCACGTCCTGTAACCCGGGGGAAATGCTTTCCCAGGAAATCACTGGGAATTCAGGGGCTCCAGCCCCAGGGGCATCACTGTGCACGAGTCTAAAGTCCAGTAATGGGGGACAGTGGGCGACGTGGGATGCGGCCCAAATGGGCCGGGAACTGAGGGGACAGGGCGGGGCGAGGCCATGCCGAGGCCAGGGTCCTCTCCTCCGCCTGACGCCGGCCAACTGGGAGGCTGCTCTGGAGGGCACCCAGGGCAGGACCGCCACCTGTGTCCTCCCGGGGGCAAACCCCTCACCACCTGGATTGTCCCTCACCTGTGCCCGAGGGTCAGGAAGGAGGGGCCCCAGTTCCTCTGCAGCAGTGCCCCCTCCCTGCAGGTCAGAGTCCCATAGAGACAGAGGGGCCGAGGCAGACGGCTGGGCAGGTGCTGGAGGGGACAGCAGGGCGAGGCTTCCCAGCCGGGCCGGGCAGTCCCAAGGAGACTTTCCCCGGAGCCTGGCTCGTTCCAGCTCCAGGCTCAGGTGGTGACAGCTCCTCTCAGGCTGAAGGGCAGGCAGGGTGGGAGGTGGGCACCTCCAGGGTCCGAGGGCCTGGGGCTGGGGGCCAGGGGCTGGACACACACCCTGAGTGGGGGGGCAGGATTCACACAGGCACTTGGGAGGCACCAAGTCGTCTGAGGCTGCTGCTTTAAGAGGGCACAGGTGCCTGAGGGGATATCCAGGTTGCTATGGAAACAGCCCCAGCCCTGGCCCTGCCTTACGTTTCTCATCTGAGCAGTGGGGATGCCACACGTCCCACCCAGTTTTGGGGGGAGGCCCCAACGTCACAGAGACCCCGTGGCTGCAGCTACCGGGCTGAGGGTGGAAAGGGGGGCACCAGGGACAGCACAGCAGGGGGGAGGCCAGGCCCAGGAGGGGCGAAGTCCTGAGCCTGAATGTGCCTTGGGCCTAAGGTGGGGTCTGCGTGAGACAAGGGAGGAGCCAGGCCCTGCCCCCTGCCCAACGCTCCTGTGACATTCCTAGTTGTTGGTGCCTGACTCACCCTCACTTCAGAGGCCTGGGCCCAGTTCAGCTATTTAACCCGCTGCATCCCGCCCGCCTGCCAGTCACTCGTGGGCAGCCATGGCCCCACCTGCGTACCTGCTGCTCACCTGGGCAGGCGCCTCTTCCCAGCCTGTCTGCAAAGCTGGCCTCAGAGCGGTCTGTGCAGGCTGCGCCCTCAGCCCTGGCCGCAGCCATGGCTGTGCAGGTGCCCCTGTGGCACCACTACCTGCAGGCCACCCGCTCGCGGGGGGCACCCCGGGCGCAGGACTTCCAGCGCGCCGAGGACGTGCTGCTCTCGGTGCTAGAACAGGTGCATGCCCTGGACCCCCGCCTCCTCGTGGACTACTCCGGGGACCTGGAGGCCTTCTAGTTTGCCCTGCGCCCCTCATGGAGGTGCCCCAGTGGGTGGACAGAGGCCCTTGTGACTGAGGAGGGGAGGGCTGCTGAGCAGGGCCGGCCTGGGTGCTGCCGCCCGGGCGTCCCCGGGGAAGGGCCCGGCCTGGAGCGGTGGATGACAGACGATGTCTTCAACACCCCCCGCAGGGCAGCGCCAAGTGCCGTGGCCACATCATGCCCAGCAAGGTCCTGCAGGTCCCCAAGGACCTTCTGGTGGTGGCCATCGTGCACTGCAAGCACCACGGCCTCATCACGTCAGGTACAGGCCGGATCACTCTGCACGCATGTTTGTGTGCACAGGCGTGTGATTCCTCAGTGTGCTTGTGCGTGTGACTGCAGGATAGTGAACGCATGTGTGCGTACACGTGTGCGTGTGCACACATGTGAGTATATGTGTTCGTGTGTGAGCGTATGTGCACATGTGCACAGGTCTGTTTCAACGTATGGCTCAGTTGCCAATTGGCGTCTTGGCCCTGAGCAGGTTCCGCGGCCGGAAACTTTCAAGTGAGCCAGGGCTCTGGCCTCAGTCTCTTCCCTGGTTGCCTTGTTCATGTGATCTGGTGGGTGGCGAGTGCCGGCGTGGGCAGTGCTCCTGGCAGGCCCAGAAGTTATGGGCTTCCTTCCAGCAGGGGCTGCCTGGACCTCGAGGGCGTTGGAAGAACGGGCCAGCCTGTGCCGGGTCCAGCAGGGCGGGGACCCTGGGTGATGAAGCCCATCCTCCTGAGGGTCAGGGCAAAGGTGGCAGGGCTGGGAACCAAAACAGAATGTCCTGCTTCCCTTGGGAGGGGACAGGCATGTGGCAATGGTGGCTGCCACCTGGTATACGTCTGGCCCTCACATCTGCCGTGAGGTCAGCAAGTGGGGATGGTCAGCCCGCCTGAGGGACAGTGACCTGCCCTGGAGCTCTCGTCTGGCTGCACATCCAGGCTTGGGCCCACTTGGTGTAGGGACCTCAGCTACCTGGGCCCGGAGGACTAACCTTTCCCCAGGGTGCTTCCCGTGGGTTCTGGGGAAGCCTGGCATCTGTCTGCAGGCTAATGTGAGGGACCCCAACCCCAGAAGGGGTGGCTGCCAACCCCGGCCCCTCCCCAGACCTGCCTGGTGACCTGGGGCAAGTGACCACCCTCTGGGGGCTGATGATGAAAGTGCCCTTGTGGGGCGGCCGCAGCCCGTCACTGGGAACTCCTGAGCCCGGCCCCACCGACAGCCTATCTGGTCATCCTCTGAGTCTTACAGTGACCGCAGGCAGCTCAGCAGGGGTCTTTCTCTCTTCTCCCGTCCCTCCTGGCCCTGTCACCTCCAGGCCTGGAGACAGACCCACCGGTTGGGGTGAGCTCTCAGTCTGAGAGGCCAGGCTCCTCCTTCCCATCCCCTAGGTCCCGTCATCCTCTTCCTGCTGGAAGCCACACCCAGGCCTAACTTCTCTGGGCCCACAGGGAAATTCCAGGCACTGCTTCCTGACACTTGCCTTAAAAGGGAAGCAGCACCCCAGGTGACAGGCTGCCGCCACCCTGGGAACTGGAGAGACCAGGGGGGCTGAGGTGGGGAGTGGCTGGGACAGTGGCAGGTGTGGCCGGCTGCCTTCCGAGCCACCTTTTTGTGAATAAAACGTGTGACCAAAGGTAGATAAGTAAATGAAACTGCCCATGGTGGCTTTCCATGACAAGTGCCTCAGACATTGAAGTGGGAGGGGCCGGGGATCACTGAGCCCCTTTCTTCCCTTAACTGATGGTGGGACTGAGCCCTCTGTGGGGAACGGAGTGGCCCAAGTGTGGCAGGGCCAGGACCCGCTGGGGGCCAAGTCCCAGGAGGTGGCCCAGGAGCCGCCCTGCAGGAGACTGTTGAGAAGGGGCCTGAGTACCGGGGGCGGGCTCCTCCCTGCAGGACCCCCAGGGCGGTGGGTGGCCCAGGGCAGGCAGCGCAGGCTGTAGGATGGTGGGGAACCGGCGCCCAGGCTCACTAGTTGCGGAGACTGATCTCTAAGGCACATGTTGGGGACTCCCTTTGGGATGTGATGACATGCCATTCAAGCCCCAGCTGGTTGGCCCCCTGACCTCTGTCCCAGCCACCCTCTCTGGGCAGTGCTGGGGAGGGCAGGGGGCCACTGTTAGTCAGGGCCTCGTGTAGGTGCCCCTCCGGCCCCCTGAGAGACGCCCGCTCAGCGCACCCTCCTCTCTCGGTGGTGTTCATTTGTTTGGGGGAAGGGATATCTGACGTAGGAGACCAGAGGACCCTGGTCATGCCAGAGGGCCTTCATCTCCCCAGCCCCACCACCCCATGGAAGAGCCCCTCCTGGGTGGTCTGGGGCCTCTTCGTAGGGGAGTGGGTGCTGGGCTGGGCCCCATGGGGTCTGAGTCCGGGGAGGGGGGAGGGAGTGGGAAGGACATCAGCTAGAACATGTTGTCCATGGTAGCAGAAGGAGAAAGTTCTCGAGCAAGGTCTGGGGTGTCCAGTGGAATCCAGGGCCCCCTCCTGGATAAGGGCAAACCCAGCCAGCTCCTCCCAACCTAGGCCTGCAGGGACACTGTGCGTTCAGCCCTGGGGCCTGGCCCTGACCCTCACCTCGATGGCCCTTCTTACGAGGTGTGCCACGGGCCGGGCCTGAGATGGGGGCTCTCGTGCATGGACCACACCGGGGCTCTCGGGGGCACCTCAAGAAACAGGAAGGGGCGGGAAGGAGAAAGCAGTTCTGATCAGGAGAAGTCCAGCCTCAGCCCGACCCTCCCGGCCTCTGGAGCTCAAGTGCCCACAGAGGCTGCCCCCTATGCCCAGAGGACCCTCACTGGGAGGGTGGGACCTGACTTCCAAACTCCGCTGGGCAAGGTGGCCCAGCAGCCAGGGTTGTCCTCTGCAGAGGGCCTTCTACGACCCACTGGGCACGGGCCCAGGAAAGAGGTGCTGGGGCAACAAGGGCGCCCCCCGAGACGCTTCCAGGGGCCTGAGGAGGCCCTGGGGTGCGTGGAGGCAGTGGGTGCGGCCTCAGAAAGCAGCCACTTAGAGGGAAGGGCTAGAAAACTTTCTCCAGCAGAGAGCCGCGGGTCTCAGAGCTGCGGGTCTCAGAGCTGCCTGGGGCCTTGGGGGCCCTGGAGGGAGGACCTGCGGGAAGCACCCAGCCCCTCCCTGTGGGGCCGCCCCACCCCGGGGTCAGGCAGGCGAGGGCTCTCGCACCCAGCCATGGGGCAGTGCCTGGGGACCAATGTCAGCGCGACCCTGCCCCCGCAGAGCTGCTCCTCCTGAGCCATGCCCCTCCTCCCGCAGAGAGGGCTGCCGCGAGGAGAGGCAGCCTGGGCGGCCAGGGCCCCTGGGCCCAGGCGTGGAGCAGCGGGCGGGCACGGGCAGGCCTGGGGAGGCGCAGCCTCAGGGGGTGGGGCGACGGAGGGTGAGGATGCTGCTGACCTGGGCACCCGCCAAGGGAAACCTCGGGGCAGGTGCCGCTGTCTCACCTGGGCTGCAGAGCCAAACAGCATCCCCACCGTGCTAGCACGGGGGCCACGGGGCAAATACCAGACCCTGGGTGGCTTAAACGACAGAAACGTATTTCCTCAAAGTTCTGGAGGCCAGAGGTGCAAGGTCAAGGTGTCAGGGGGCTGGTTTCCCGAAGGGCCCTCCTGGGCTTAGAGATCTGCCCTCTGACCGCGTCCTCGGGTGGGCTTTTCCGTGCGTGCAGATCCCCACCGTCTGTTCTGTAAGGACAGTCTCACGGGGTCAGGCCCACTCTCGCGGCCTCAGCGCACCTTAACCCCCTCTCGAGGGGCCTTGTGTCCAAATACAGTCACAGCCCGAGGTGCTGGGGGTTGGGGCTTCTGCACAGGAATTCTGGGGGACACGATGCAGCCCGCGTGACAGCCGTGCAGGGCTTCCCTGGGGGTGCAGCGGTTGGGAATCCGCCTGCCAATGCAGGGGACACGGGGTTGAGCCCTGGTCTGGGAAGATCCCACGTGTCGCAGAGCAAGTAAGTCCGTGCACCACAACTACTGAGCCCGCGTGCCACAACTACTGAAGCCCGCGCGCCTAGAGCCCGTGCTCTGCAACAAGAGAAGCCATTGCAGTGAGAAGCCCACGCACCACAACGAAGAGTAGCCCCTGCTCGCTGCAACTAGAGAAAGCCCGCATGCAGCAACAAAGACCCAACGCAGCCAAAATAAATAATTTTTTTAAAAAAACAAAAAACCCCCAGCCGTGCAGGGACTTGGGGGCTCCGTCAGCCCTGTGCCTGGCTCAGGTTCCAGAAGGTTGCAGGCCTGGGTGCGGGTGAGGCGTGGGGTGACGGGTGGGGTGAGGGGTGGGGTGGGCCAGAGGAGCCGCAGGCTTCAGGTGGGGGGAGGGCGGCATGGCTGAGCGGGCAGGAGGGCCGTGGACTGAGCACGTGGAGGCTGGCATGGCAGAGGGGCTGGCATGGCGGGTGGCTCATTGCAGGCTCTCTGAATGCGGACAGCCTGAGGGAAGAGCAGCTCAGCCCGTCCCTGCTGGTGTCCAGCGGCTGGAGAACGATCTGCTTCAACGTGGTGCCCATGGTGCAGAGGAAGCTCAGGGTGCCCGCTCTGGAGCAGGCCCGGCTGGTGCCCGGCTTCCCCGAAGGCGGCCTGGAAAGGATCATCCGCTAAGCGGTGGCCCTGGTTCTGGCCAGCGTTGAGCACGGGAGGCAGGACGCACCTCCTGGGGCTGTGGGGTCCTCGGGAGCCGGCAGGGAGGGGCCGTCGTCCCGCTGCTCCCCGCACTCCCGGCAGGAGGACCTGCGGGGTCCCCCTCCCGCCTCTGCCTTGGCAACTGTACAGCGCTGCTATCACTGGGGTCTCAGGGAATTTGGCATCCGACCAGAATGCCCGCTCCCTGCTGCCAGCTTCACCGCTCTCGGAGCTGCGGGGAGCGGGGAGATGTGCCCTCTGTGCCCCGGGAGGGGGGCTGTCTGTCAGGCAGCGAGGAGGGACTTGGAAGTACAGAGGGCTGCCCGGGACGGGACCCTTCACCACCCAGCCCAGTGCCTTCAGTTCAGGTGGGAAAGCGGCAGAGGGGTCAGGGGACTTGTCCAGGGCCACAGGGGTTCCTGGGGCAGCTGGGAGGGGTCCCCACGCAGCGAGGGTGGCCAGAGTCTAAGGAGAGGAATTATCACTGGGGCTTTGCTAGCGTCCTCCATCCGGACTGCTCTTCCCAGATGTGTGTCCCGGCCCTGAGGCCCCACCTGGGGTGTCTAGCTGCAGATGCCCCTCCCCTGCCCAGCCCTGGAGCCCCAGCAGCCCCTCCTCGGGTCCCCGGTCTCCTCCGCAGTAGCCTGCCTGCAGGGAAGGGGAGCTCCCGCGTCCGCGTCGGTGAGGGGAGGTGGCGGGGGGCCTGGGGCAGAGGCTGAGCTCCCCTGGACACCTCGAACCAAGGGCTGGGGACGGAGTCCCCTCCAGACCTGATACCAGCAGCTGGCATGCAGGGTCACTGTGGTTTGTCCAGGGTAACTCACCCGCCAGCTCTCATGCCTGGGGTGACACGGTTAGGAATGTGACACGGTTGTGGTCGCAGGGGTTTTGCTCTTACAGTCGAGTTGATTCTTGGAAGCAGATGACGTTGGTCAAGCTGGTTGTGCCCTTCTGTGGTTTTCTGCCCTCGGGGAGTCCCAGCAGAGAGCCTGCAAGCCCCGCCCCCAGGGCTCCCCAGCTGAGCCACCTCTGCACAGAGTAGGGGCCTGTCCAGGCGGACCTCTGCCCACAGAGGAAAGGGAAGGGGTGAGCTGGGCCGTCACTTTCACAAGTAAATGGAGAATGGCCTTTCCTGTGCCCCATCCGCCACAGACTCAGTCTCCGCCACCCATGAGCGTCCAGTATTGAGACCCTCAGAGAGCGGAGCCCGCAGGGCACTGTCCTCAGGTTCTGTCCCTTTGGTCCACTCAGCAAGTGCCGCTGGTGTGCAGTGCCTGAGCTCCGAGTCCTGCTGGAGGGCCAGATTCCGAGTGTGCAGCTGCCGGGGGTGGGGCAGCTGGGCTTCTCAAACGGGGCCTGGAGTGATGTCACCCTGCCAGGCCGGGTGGCTCCACCCAGGCCTCTGCCCGCGGACCAGGAGCTACTGCTTCACCCCGGGCCGGTCCCAGTGGCACCTCCCAGTCCACACCAAGAGGGCTGGGCATGCCTGGGGGCACCCTGCCTCCCTCCGTGCTCTGGGGCCTCAGCAACGACGTGGGAAGTGGGCTTCTCACACTTGCTGCCTCATCAAGTGTACTTTCCAAAAAGCACATGGGGGTGGGCCGGGTGCAGCAGGCCATCCCCTGTCGTGGTCTGGGCCGTCTCGCGGGGCTCAGAAGTTTCGATCCTGGCAAGGCCACAGGGGTCAGGGTGGGCGCTGTCTTTTCTGGGGATGATCTGGGGATGCAGCCGCCTGGCTGCCTGGCCAAGGCCCCAGTGCTGACCGAACATGTGTCTGTCTGGGCTCCAGCTCTCCGCTGACTACCTGCTCACTAGGCTGCTGGCTGTGCTGGGCTCCCTCCAGGGCCATCACCTGGATGGCCTCTCCATCCTGGACCGGGTCAACCACGAGAGCTGGCAAGAAGGCGGCAAGGGCCTGGGCCTGACCCTCGGCCACCTGAAGGTACGTGTGGGGGGCTTGGCGGTGCCCTGTACCTGCTCGGCCTCCACCAGACCCGTGTCCGTAACCAGGGGCCAAGGCCAGGGGCACCCGGGTTGGACCCTCCTGCCGGCTCAACCGGTGGACAGCCTGGACTGAGCTCTGTGTCAGAGGTCTCCGAGGCCTCCTCCGGGTTCCCAGGAAGTGAGACTGCAGCTCATGAGTGTGGCCATTGGGCTCAGGGCTCTGGGGCACCTCAGGCCAGCCTCCCCATCCTGGGGCCAGTATCCACGGAGGCCATCCTGGGCCTGGGTGCAGATCTCCAATCAGACTCCATGGGGTTGGGCTGCATAGAGTGGGCACTCCGGCCAGCTGGTGTCAGGCCTGGAAGCCCCTCTGTCCCCATGCCCCTGCCATCCGGGCCTGATCCACCCCACCCTGCATGGCCGTGAAGGGGAAGCAGCTGAGCCTGGGAGTCTGGGGTCTTTGCTGAGAGTGAGCGGTGGGTGAGAGCCTGCAGGGAAGACGGCTCTGCAGTGAGTCCCCGTGTGCCCTACCCCCCACCCCTCTCAGGCCTTCATTGCCACCCCGAGGGGGTGCCAGCTGCTGAGGGGGTCCCGTGGGGTGGCACACACTGTGCCTCCTGAGTCCCTCAGTGAATGAGGGGTGACAGGGGTGTGGAAAGAGAGGGTGCAGCAGGGCACCTTGTGACAGGAAGGGACCCCAGCTGGGGGCTCAGGGTTGGGGGAAGAGAAGGTACTGGTGCAGGGTGGGGCAGGTAAGTCCATCCTGGTGGCTTCAGAAGTATTCTGGGCCCAGGCATCCTGGGCACACAGACTAGGGCTGGGACGATGCCACAGGATAGCGCTCTTTGTGTAGGGCTGCAGGGCATCAGTAGGAGTTCGATGAAGGGTGGGGCACATGGGAAAAGCCCAGAGGGTGGGTAGGAGCCTCAGAATCTCCTGAGAGGCATCCTGGGAGGCTGGTGTGGGACCCTGGGGAGAAGAGAGGCGCCAGGGCGGGGGCAGCAGGCAGGGAGTGGCTGGGACTCGAGCTGGGACCGGTGGGGGTGGGCAGGGGGCTTCCAGGGTGGGGTGCAGGGTGGAGGGGGACGGCCTTGGTGAGGGTGGTGGGCTGCAGGTGGCCAGGTGGGAGGGTGGGCGGGGCCTGAGCCGACCATCCCGCCGCAGATGGTGATGCTATGGGCCGCATGCTCTTCCTGGCACCCGAGGACTGGGCGGAGCTGCAGGGCGCCGTGTACCGCCAGCTCGTGGTGCTGCTCTGCTGTCTGGCCACCAGGAACCTGCTCCACTTCCTCTACCCCGAGTGGAACCTGCTGCAGGACTCCGGCCTGGACCTCAGTGCCCTCTCCCAGCGCGTGGAGCGCTTCGCCAGCCAGCCTGAGGCCTCCCTGCACGTCCGCGTCACCCACCTGGGCCGCAGCCCCCCGCCGCGAATTGGCAGTGGGGTCAAGGCGCTCCTGCAGCTGCCCGCCAGTGACCCCGCCTACTGGGTCACTGCCTACTTCAACGTCCTGCTGGACAAGGTGGGGGGAGGGCAGGGCCGGGCCGGCTCACACGTGGGTGCGGGTGGAGGCCCGCTCCACGACCCCCGGTCAGGAGCCGAGGAAGGTGGGTCAGGTCAGTCCTTGGGACAGCGCAGCGAGAGCATCTGTCGGGGAAGATGTGCCTGCTGGGGTCAGATATAAGCCAAGCCCCAACCCCCGGTGGCCCCGAGCGCCAGGGCCCGTCTCTGGGAACCAGGGTCGCCTGCGCTTGCCCCTTTTTCCGCCCGAACCCTCCGCAGACCCACACTGGCCCAGTGCTCAGAGCCCCACCTGCCCAGCCTGGGGCCCCGCTGCGGCCATGCCCACTGGGTGTTCAGGTGCTGTCTGCCAGCTGTCCCTCCTTGAGTGCCAAGATTCAACCAACTGGGCTAGGCCTCCTCTCTCCCACCCCATAGAGCCCCCTCTAGCTCCTGACCCCCAGGGCCAACTCCCACCCTCCTTCCAGGGCACATGGGGCTGGGGTGGTGGTAGCGGGAGGGGTGATGCACGCTGAGCTCTCAACCAGCACCTGATGGGGCTTCCTCTGTGTCAGGCCCAGCCAGGGAAGGGCCAGAGGAGAGGGCCCCGGGCAGGTCCACCTGCAGGGAGGGCTGCGCAGGCAAAGACCCAGAGGCGGAAAGCCCAGAAGCCAGGGAGTGCGTGAAGTCCCACGCTGGGCCTGGGGCCCCGTCACGGCCCCCAGATGTCACTGTGACCCCTCTGTCCTGCCCCACCCACAGTTCCAGGTCTTCAACATCCAAGATGAGGACCAGATCTCGGCCATGCAGAGCATCTTCCTGAAGACCGAGACCCAGGGTGCCGAGAACTGCTGAGCTGAGTGCCTGTCTCAACGCCCTCCTTCTGGCTACACTGCCCCATGAAGGCTCCTGGAACATTTGGAGAAGGGAATGGGCTTCACCTAGAGTGCGTGGGGGGAGGGCGGAGGGCCTTTGTCCCCTGGGACCACCTGAGCCTGTCCAGGGAAGGCCCTGTGGGAGTCTGGGAGTGCTGGACAGTGGGTCTCCAGAGGTCCTGGGATGGAGGTGCCACGTACTTCACGTGGCGGTTGTTGATCCGTCCATACGATGTCATCAAGACTCTGAAAACCAAGAACCTGCGTGAGACTGGAGCTGGTCCCCACCTGCGTAGTACCCTGATCCGCGTGATGAACTCTCGGTATCTGATCTTGAATACATCAGTGCGTTGCTTGTACACAGTGTAGATGGTACCTACTGCTTTTTGTGTATCTGCAGGGAGATTATTTTTCCTGGAAACATAAAATTAGAAAAAGCTTATATGTAGACAGGCAATTCAACCCTCCTCCACTCTCTGTGAATGACCCCCTGCCTCACCCCCAAATCCTCACCTTCTAGTTCATGAAGGAAACATCTGCAGCCGCACCACCAGCCGCTACTGATGCTGTCACATGAAGTCAGGTGGCTTCTCCTGGCATCTGATGCCAGCCCCTCCATCTCTTCTCTCTGCCCTATTTCCCACCTGCATTCTCTCATCACCTCACTGCAGACAGCCTGCAGCCTCTCACCCTGCAGAACTGCTCACCCTCCATGTGTCCCAGCCAGCAGGCATTTTCTACTCTTCACTCTCTTTGCCTCTCAGTGACGTTACTCCTCGGATTCTGAGCCACAGCCCACACCCCGGGGTCCTGAGAAGGGGCCTGCAAACCCTGAGCAAGTCCATGTAGCAGCCACTTCCCTGAACCTCCTCCAGAAAGACCTGTGGCCACGGAGAGGACATGCGAGTTTCTCTGAAGGTTGTGGGACTCAGGACCAGAGTTGACACTCATACAAGGAGACAAAAAAATGCCATGATACCCCCCACCCCCCCACCCCCTGCCATGAGTCAGGGGAGGTTGCAGAAGACATTATCTTGGTCCAATCTGATTTGTAATGGGTACAAAGTGTCCAGGCCCACCCTGTGGTCATTTCCTTGCTGTTTGAGGTATATCAGGATGGATGGCTGTACTTAACAGGAGTAAGAGCCACAGTGGTAGGAAAGGCCAAGGGGAAGTCTTTAAAACCACCTACTCCCATGGCCAAAATTGTCCAGCAAAACATACTGTGTGACAGTGCAGTGTCAGGGCTTAGAGCCACCTTCAAAGACTGTGACCCACCAGGATGACCTCAGCAACAGATGGGTCAAAAATGAAACGCTTAGATATAAATCCAACAAAATATATACAAAATCTATTAGAGAAAAACTACATAACTCTGATGAACAAAATCAAAGAAGATAATAATAAATGGAGAGATGTTTCATCTTCATGGATAGAAGACTCAGTATTGTCAAGATGTCAGTTCTTCCCAACTTGGTCTATAGATTGAATGCAATCCCAATCCCAGCAATTTATTTTGTGGATATCAACAAATTGATGTAATGTTTATATGGAAAGAAAAAAGACCCAGAAGGCAACACAATATTAAAGTAGAAGAACAAAGTCGGAGGACCGACTCTATCAGACTTCAAGATTTACTATAAAGCTACAGTAATCAAGACGGCAAGAGACTAGACAAATACATCAATGGAACAGAATAGAGAGCCCAGAAAGAGACCCATATATGTAGTCAACTGATCTTTGACAGAGGAGCAAAGGCAATGCAATGGAGCCAAGGTGGTCTCTTCCACAAATGGTGCTGGAATCACTGGACATCCACATGAAAAAAATGAGTCTAGACACAGACTTTACACCCTTAACAAAAATGAGCTCAAAATAGATCAGACAGCAAAATGTAAAGCATAAAACTATAAATCTCCTAGAAGGTAACATGGGAGAAAACCCAAATAACCTTGGGTATGGTATTGACTTTTTGATACAACGCCAAAGGCATGAAAATAGCAGTGGATAAGTTGGATGTCACTGAAATTAAAAACCTTCACTCTGTGAAAGACAATATCAAGAGAATGAGAAGACAAGCCACATAATGGGAGAAAAAATTTGCAAAACACACATCTGATAAAGGACTGTTATCTGAAATATGCAAAGAACTCTTAAAACTCAACAATAAGAAAAGAAACAACCTGATCAAAAAAATGGGCCCATGGCCTTAACAGACTCCTCAGCAAAGAAAATATGCAGATGGAAAATGCTAAATGTTAAGTTAAAACGAGATACCACTATACACCTATTAGCATGACCAAAATCCAGAACTCTGACAACACCAAATGCTGGCGAGGATGTGGAGCAACAGGAATTCACATTCGTTGCTTCTGGGAATGCAAAATGGTACAGCCATTTTGGAAGACAATGTGGTGGTTTCTTGTAAAACTAAACATACTCTCACCATATGATCTAGCAATCACACCCCTTAGTATTTAACCAAAGCAGCTGAAAACTTACATCTACACAAAAACCTGCATGCAGATGTTTCTAGCAACTTTACTCATAGTTGCCCAAACCTGGAAGCAATGGAGATGTCCTTCAGTAGGCGAGTGGATAAATAAACTGTGGTCCATCCAGGCAATGGAATATTATTCAGACTCAAAAAGAAATGAGCTATCAAGCCACGAAAATACATGGAGGAAGCTTAAATGCATATTATTAAGTGAAAGAAACCAACCTGAAAAAGGCTACATACTGTACGCTCCCAGCTCTATGACATTCTGGAAAAGGCAGAACTATGGAGACAACAAAAAGATCAGTGATTGCCAGGGTTTGCGGTAGCGGTAGGGATGAATGCATGGGGCACAGGGGGTTTTTAGGGCAGTGAAAATACTCTGTATGATACTATAATGGTGGACACATGTCATTATACATTTGTCCAGACCCATAGAATGTACACCACCCAGAGTGAATCCTAATGTAAACTCTAAACCTTAGATGATTATGACATGTCAGTGTAGGCTCATTAATTACAGCAAATATACCATGCTGGTCGGGGGTGTTGACAGTGGGGAAGACTACATACCGGTAGGGGTAGGGGGTGTATGGGAAATTTCTGACCCTTCCTCTCTATTTTGCTAAGAACCTAAACCTGCTCTAAAAATGTGTCTTAAAAAATAAATTAAAAACTCAGTGGGATTGTGGTGACTGGCAGTGGATTACATAAACTGAACCAAGTCGTACCCTGCAACCCAGGTGCTGTACTTTGTGGTTTCTTTAGTAGAACAGACAGCACAGCCTCTGGGACGTGCTATGTGACTACTGATCTGGGAAATGCATTCTCTTCAACCCCCTTTAGAGAGGAGGATCAGGAACAATTTGCATTCACTTGGAAGAGGCAACAATGTAAGTTCACGATCTTGCCCCAGGTTCATCCCCGTGCTCTGTGTCACAGCATAAGACTGATGGACCTTTATCATTGGGACATCCTGTAGAACGTCACTCTGGCTCACCGTTTTGATTACATCCTGCGAAGAAGACCTGGGGAGCATTAGCTAGCAATTCGCTGGATGCCTTGTTAGACATATTCATTCCAAAGCGCGGAGGGTAAGTGACTCGGAAGGCTGTGGGTTCCGACTGGGGTCAGAGCCCAGCTGGGCTCTCCAGCAGGTGCAGGTGCAGGTGCTGGTGGGACCCTGGGAGAGTGGGCAGCGCGTGGCATCTCCGGAAACCCTAACATGGTCGTGGAGGTGGTGGAGCGGGACCACGTCATCTGCAGCCTCACTGCTCAGCACAGCGTCTGCCATGACGTGCAGCCCTGGCAGAGAACAAGGCCCTGCCTGCAAGACCCCAGCGGACCGTGTGCTCCGAGCTGCCCATCGGGAGCCACCTGGTACAGGGTCCTCACCTGTGCAACGAGGCAGGAAAAAATGATGAAAAGATATGAATACTGGAAAAGAAGGAGTGAAAATGTTGTTATTCACAGACGGCTTGATTGCATAGAAATTCGCAAGGAATCTACAAAGAAACTACTAGGTTTGCTTATAGAGAAGAGTTAGCTATAAAGCTATATATTAAGAATCACTATTGGAAATGAAATTTTAAAAATACCATTTACAGTAGCATCAAAAATACCAAACACAGGGCTTCCCTGGTGGTGCAGTGCTTAAGAGTCCACCTGCCAACACAGGGGACACGGGCTCGAGCCCTGGTCCGGGAAGGTCCCACATGCCATGGAGCAACTGAGCCCGCGAGCTCCAACTACTGAGCCCGTGAGCCCCGAGACATGAAGCCTGCTCACCTAGAGCCTGTGCTCCGCAACAGGAGAGGCCACCGCACTGAGAAGCCTGCGCACCACGATGAGGAGTGGCCCCCTCTCACCGCAGCTGGGGAAAGCCCACGCGCAGCAGCGAGGACCCAATGCAGCCAAAAATAAACAAATTTATATATCAAACAAAACCCCAAATACCTAGGAATACATCAAATAAAAGATGTGTAAGACCTCTACACTGAAAACTGGAAACACAGCTAAGTTTAATTTTAAAAGACCTAAATTAATGTTCATGAACAAGAATTTGCAATATTTTAATAGTCTCCATTGTCCTTAACTTGATATACAGATTTAGTGCAATTCCCACCAAATTCCAGTAAACGATTCTGAGGAAATAGACAAGATGACTAAAATTTATATGCAAATTCAAAAGATCTACAATAGGAAATACAATCTTTAAAAGGGAGAATGAAACTGGAGGACGCGCACTACTTGATTTCAAAACTCTGTATAAAGCTGGTGTACTTAAGACAGTGTGGTGTGGACATAAGGGCGGATAAATTGAGCAACGAAAGGGAACAGAGGCAGCAGGAGACCTGCACCTACGGTCAGCTGGCAAAGGGGCCATGTCAACTAGATGGGAAGGAAAGTCCATTTAACAAACATTGGAAAGACTGGGTATCAGTCTGGATAAAAATGAACCTTGCCCCCTTCTCGACTCCACGCACAAAATCAATGTGAGGTGGGTCATAAACCTCAACATAAAACCTGACACCACAAAGTTTCTAGAAGAAAACATGGGAACAGACCTTCAAGACCTCAAGGTAGGCAGAGGTTTCCTAGGGAGGATCCAAACAGCACAGACCATGAAAGAAACACACGAACAAATAGGCCTTTAAAAATGGGATTTCAGACTCTCCGGCCTCTCAGCTCCTGTGCTGATCACAGCTACCCTGTGACAGTGTCTGGGTCACCCTATGAGTGCCATCTCTCCCAGCGGCTGTGAGCACCATGGGGCAGCGGGCCTCGGGTTTGCTCAGAGCTCCACCCCAGTGCCCAAAGCTGTGCCCAGCCCCCAGCTGGGTGAGCGACGGGGTGGAGCCAGGCCAGCCCCAGCCCTCCACAAAGACACAGGGCTGCATGGGGTGTGGGTGCCCATCTCGACCAGAGGGAGAAATGACCTGCATCCTGGAGGTTCTTAGGACGGGTGAGGACCTGGGAGTGTGGACGTGGCTGTGACTATACCTGCAGCACACGCTGCTCTGGCCTGGCCTGATCCTTCCCAGGAAGGAGAGGCGAGGGAGCCTGGCACAGGCAGAGGCCAGTGAGGGGCAGGGGCGAAGGGACAGGGGGTCAGGGGGAGGGGGCTGGGGGCTGGGGTCCGCCCTCGGCTGCACATTCGAGGGCAGAGTGGCCCCAGGGCTGCAAACTCCCAGACACTCAGCGCCTGCAGTGGCCTGCGTGCCCGTGGTGTGCCCTTGAGTCATCAAGGCTCAAGTCCTGGCTGTTTGCTCTTGGGCATCTTGGTGCCCTAGTCCCGCAACCCTGCGGGCCTTCCGTGGAGGTTGTACGTGAGGATGTGTTTTGCAGGTTCAAGATCTGGGCCCAGAGTGTGCAGTGTCAGGGCCCCCGGCCCAGCTGACGGTCACACACCCCGTCCTCCAGCCCTGGGGAGGCCCAGGCGAGGATCCACTCCCTGAGTTCCCCGCAACAAAGGTGCAGTCAGGGAGCGGGGGGCCTTCCTGCCAGACTCCTCTGCAGCCCAGCCCCACACAGTGAGGACAGATGACCAGCTGCTTCTTTATTGAACATTCACAGGCCAGTGACCTATGGGGACGGCCGCTCACTGGGGAGGCGCTGAGGGTCCAAATGGCCCACATCCAGGAAGCTCCACTCGGAGGGGACGGGCCCCTGGAGGCGGGGGCAGCTGCCCGGCCCGGCCCCTCCCCCCTTCACCTGGGCTGGGTCAGCAGCTGTCCTGTCCCCGGGGCCTGTCCCCCTTGCAGAGTCTGCTTGCCCCTGGGCTCCCACCCCCAGTCGACTGCGTGAGCGTGGGACAGGCAGCCGGGTCACAACTTGTTCCGGGGGCAGCGCTGCAGGGCCTCCTGCAGGGCCCCGATCACGCGGTCCACGTTCTCCCGGGAGGCGTTACAGCCCAGCAGGCCGATCCGCAGCACCTAGGGCGGGGGCGGGGCGCAGATGTCAGCCTCTGTCTGGGGCCCTGTCTGCTGTGACTGAGGTCAGGGCAGAGCCAGCTGGTGCCCCCCTGTGCAGGAGGAAGGGGGCAGGAGGGTACACTTGGCCTAGGTCACTCCCAGTACAGTCCCTGGGGTTCAGAGAAAGGTGTTCCCTTCCTGATGCCCTGCTGTCCTGGGTCCTCAGATGACCGCTGAGCTCGGCCTGGATGTGGGGCACTCAGAACAGCAGGCGCCCCTTACCTTCCCCACCGAGGGCCCAAGGCCGCCCGTGATCTCGATGTTGAAGTGGTCCATGACGTAGCTGACAAGGTCTCTCCAGGCGTAGCCCGCAGGTGCGGCCACGGTGGTGACGGTGGGCAGTCGGATTGCCTGCAGGACAGGCCGGGCTCAGTCACCTCATGACATCACAGCCAGCTCCACCTGCCCTGGCCTGGCCAGCCCTGGCCGCAGGCTCCAAAGGGGTGGGCAGGGGTGCATATGGGGGATGGAGAAAGGGCCCCAGGAGAGTGAAGTCACCACCGCCCCAGGAGCCACGCCCACCGGCTGGTGCTCAGGGCAGGGCTTCCAGCCCCCAGGGACCCCTCCCTGTGTCTGTTCTCTGACAGGCCATGCGCTGGCTTATTCAGCTGACCCCCTACCCCCAGCCCCTCCAGGATGGTGTCTGGCTGGCATTCTGGAGGCCGATGGGCGTCCTCCAGCTCAGGGATCACCCATAACTATTCCAGGTGGAGAGGCTCTGGGGGAGGTGGAGGCATCCAACTAAATGTCCTAAGATCCGGAGGCCAGGAAACCGTGACAATGACGGGGACTGCCCCCCCATCCCCAGGACCGTCCCTGCCCCCACCAGAACTGCCATATCCATAAAGGGGGCTGGACAGGAGCTCACCCTCCCCCCACTGCCATCTGATGCCCTCTGCCCCCTGCCCTCCTCACCGGATCCTTCACGAAGAGCTGCAGGCCCAGCCCCTGCAGGCGCCTGTGCAGGTACTCTGAGGCCTCGCGGTGCTGCTGCCAGCTGTTCTCCAGGCCCTGGGTGGGGAGAGGGCAGTGGGGTGGGCAGGGTGGGCTGGGAACCCTCCTCGGTGGGCAGAGAGGGAGAAACCGGCTGGCATCAACCGGGGGGGGGGGCAACTTTGCCTGGGGGAGGGGCTCCTCTCCTGGCCTGGACCCTGAGCGCCTCGGGAGCCCCCTGGAGCCCCAGGTTCAGGGTCCTGACTCTGCCCCAGGGGCCGGGCCTGGGCTACCTCAGGGAGGTGGAAATGGTCTGGGTCTGGGAGGGGAATGTGGCGGCCCAGCCGGTTGTTGGATCCTCCAGGCCCCTGGGAGGGGTGGGGATGACCTGGCCAGAGGTGGGGGGCTGGCAGGGGGCAGAAAGGCTTCTGGGCTGCACGCTGTCTCCTGCCCTCCCAGCCGCTGAGCCCACAGTCCCTACTCCACGGGGGTCCAGCCTCTCCTGCCTGCACAGCTCACAGCCAGCCCCAGCCGTGGCCCAATCCCCCTCCCCTGCAAGCGTCAGCTCCCGGCCTCTCTCTCGGCTGCGCACGCCAGCCCAGTGCTGGCGACAACCCAGCCCATGGGACACCTCGAGCCCTGGGGCGGTGGTGACGTGAGTGGACGCAGAGGGCAAACGTGGCCAGCGCAGCACTGCAGCCTCGCTGGAGGCAGGCCTTGGCCCAGGTCTCTCCCGGCCTCTGGACCGGCAGCTGGCAGGGCCCCTGGGGGCCGTCCTGGGGTTGTGTTTCCTGGCCTGGGCCACACTTGGCCTCTTGGGTCCCGAGAGTGTGGACCTTGCACTGGGCCAAGGCACCACCCTGGTCGTGGTCACACCCAGCTGTCCCCACGTGGCTCCTGCCCACACCCTGGAGTGGGTAGTGGCTGAGGGCACAGCCTTCTGACGGTGGTCTCACTCCACGCCCCCTGCCCTCTGGCTCCACTTCTTGGCCGCCCGCATTCTCTTCCTCCCACCTGGGTCATCTGCTCAGCCAGGCCCGCGCTGAGCGCTTCACTAAGAACTGAGGGCTTGGAAGGGGGTCCACACCTGCCCTTTCGCCGCATCTACCCTCAGGACTCTGTCCTCTGGGGCCTCTACCCTCAGCTGGCAGCCGGCTCTCCCCCGCCGCCCCCCCGCCGCCTGCCCAGAGCCTATCCCCCTCCCCACTCAGGGCTACTCTCCAGCAAGGCCCCCAGCACCTCTTCCTTCTGCAGGCCCCTCAGCAAACCCACCAGCAGTTCTCCGAGTCTTAGCATGCTTCTCACCCCCTGCCCCCAATAGGCTTGAGGGAATCTTGGGGCGGGGGCGCCCAGCGGCTCGCCAGCCTCAGCACCTGCCGGGACCCAGCTCCAAGCCACTCAGCTGCCCCTCCGCTCACCTGCTCTGCTAGATGGGCCAGGCTCTCTCTCAGGCTGTACAAGCTGATGACGGGGGTGGTGTGATGGTATCTGGAAGACAGGAGGGGGTGGCCAGGTCACTGGGCGGGGCCAGGGCAGTGACTGTGTCTCTCCCAGCCCCAGCTGGCCCAGGCTCTCTGACGACGGGTCGGCCCCCACCCAGGGGAGCACGGTCCAGCTTGGGGGCTACAGACCTGCAGTCAGATCTGGGGAGAGCCTGGCTCAGAGCAGGGCACTGGCCAGGCTGCGGGGAGAGGCTGACTGGGCTGGAGACCAGGCGCTGGCTCCCACCTGTGGCCCCGGTGCCCCACTGTGCCCGCTGCATAGGGCACAGTTCCTGGTGTCCCTGTCTACGTGTGTCACGTAAGGGGCCTCGGGTTAAGGTCAAAGCCACCTCACAGAGAGGCCCCTGGCCCCCCACCGTCCCTCTGAGAGATGGGTAAAGCAAGGCCCAGGGTTGGGAAGATGTGTCAGGCCAGGTCCAAAGTGCCTGCAGATGCGCTGGGACTTCTGGGAGGGGAGGGCCCCATGGAAAGGGGGGTGGGGACCATGCCTGGGGGGCCTGGGAGGAATGGGGGGACCCTGTTGGGGGCATTGAAGGCCTGGCACTGGTGAATCCTGGGGCTCCAGCTGGGGTGTGAGGGCATGAGGGTGGAGGCCCCCCATCCCTCAGCACTTCCCTCCCCCTCCCCCACCCTTCCCTCCCCGCCCAGCCCCGCCCCCTCTCTCACATCCTGGGCTTGTCGTCACAGCCCCAGAAGTTGGCCAGCCACTTGATGTCCAGGTAGAAGGAGAAGGGCTTGGTCTTCCGAGTGTAGATCTTATTTCTGGGGAGGAGAATCAGCCTGAATGCCCCCTGCCTCCCGTTACTCAGAAGTGAGCCAGATGGGTGGGGCCCCCAGGACCCCTGTGTCTGTATTCAGGCCCCTGGGGCCCAGCTGTGCCTCTGCCTCGAGGGTGTGTGCCTGTCACTCGGGCCGGGCTGATTCCCATGGAGTCACCCCAACTCATTGCTCAGGTTAGAGAAAGGGGGACCAGAGGGTCTGCTGCGTGGTGAGTTCAAACACATAAGAATGACAGGGGGGACCCTATATGAGGAAAGCGTCCTGGGAACTTGTTGGAAAACCTGGAAAATTTGAAGAATGCACTAAGCGTGGAGTCTCCAGACTGCTGTTCTAACCTACAGGCCCGGACTTGAGCTGCAACATTCCCAGGCTCCAGGCAGCCCCATTCACTGCAGACTGGCCCCACGATCCCAGCTGGCAGGAGCCCTTTCCTTAATACCTATCCTTGTTTGCCACTGCTCCGCCCGAATTCAATGGTTTTTATACACGGGCAGAACCCTTGGTTTGTCTCAAGTCTGAAGTCAAGGGCCTCTCTGTTCAGTCCTCCAGTTACCTGGCTGGTCCCTGTGCTAAATGTATACCTAATGGATAAAGGCACATAGTTATATCACCCCTGAGATTTTCTCTAATTGTTTGATATATGGTACAACATTTATTGCACACTTCCCTTATCTGTCCATTTATCTTTGTTTCAAAAATCTGAACATAGGGTCAGCATATACTTATGTTCAGTGTTTAATGGTGAAATTTAAACGTAATTAAAATAAAAATTGTACACCCATAAGAAAATGACAGAGGGGAGACTGAGGCTGGGGGTCTAAAGATGAGGCCTCACCTCTCCTAGAAGCAAGTTCAGCCTTGGGGAAGAAACTGTGAAGCTGGGGTCTGCCAGAGGGGCCTCTGGGGCAGCCTGGGAAGAGCCGCGTCCCCGGGCCAGGTAACCCCAGGCTGCCCTGGCAGGCCTCTCCTCCCCACCCGGCCCGTCCTGTTCTCTCCTTTCCTTCCCCCTGCTCTCTCCAACCCCTGCACCCTCGTGGGCTCCTCTGCCCTCAGGTCCCAGGCGATGCTGGCTGATCTTGAAACGTTAAATACAGGTGTTCTCCAACAGCTCCAGGTGGACGTGAACAGACCGGGGCCGCGGTCTGACCTCCGGACCCAGACCCAGATGCCTCATTGACCTGCCTCCAGGCCTCTCAGACTGCACACACCCACAAAGAACTCCAGATCTCACCTCACATCCTCTCTCTTCCGTCACCTGGGTGCAGCTCACGGTAACGGCCTGCTGGGGCCGGTCCTCAGTCCCCTCCCCCAGCCCACCCAGGCCTGGTTCAGGGTCTGGACACCGGGGACATGGGGGCTGTTGAGGCTGCAGCGGGCGAAGGGCGTCTGTGCCTAGCCCGGGGAGCAGCTCTTGCATCGGCTCCTGGATGCTGAGCCAGGGTGGGGGCAGCAGCGGGCTGGCACTGCCCCCCATCCTTGACTTGAGGCCAGGGACCTGCTGGAACGCTGGGCCCTGCAGCCCATACACAAGCCCCGGGTCCACGAGGAGCACCTTCTGGAGGCCAGCCTGGCCAGGCCACTCGGCCACACGCATGGCCCTCAGGGAGCCCAGAGATTGGGCTCACCTGTCCAGGGCGGGCACCTGTCCAGGCTAGGGGGAGACCATGGCCCGAGGAGCCGTCCCCTCCCTTGCTCGGTCCCTCCCTCCTCGGGGCCGTCTGGCCTTGCTGCCCGTCCAGCCCTGGCTGGGGGCGGGGCTCACTCACTTGGCCTTGTCACTGAAGGAGATGAGCGAGGTGCCTGCAGGGGCGTTCAGGACTTTCTGGGAGCCCGAGTATAAGACATCGATGCCTGTGGAGGGGAGGGGCGCGTGCTCAGGGGCCGAGCCCCACGTGGGGAAGGGGTCATGGGGGTGCTGCCCAGCCGAGGTCCTGAGAGTCCAGCAGAAGTTGCGGGAACCTGGGACCCACCATGCAACTGGTGTCGGAAATGGGAGGGACGGTGTTGGAGGACTAGACCCTCACCCTGTGGTGTCTGACGCTATTGCAGGTGGGCTGAGCTAACTGGAGGGCACCCCGTTAGCATCTGCTTGGTGTGGAAAACCCACACATCTGGGGTCAAGCGCTGGGAGGGAGTGGGGGGCGGCGGAGGGTGGAGCAGCACACGGGCTTTTCCTTCACGTCCCGCAGGGCCCGTCCCCCGGGCTCCCACACAGCCCGAGGGGAGTTTCAAATTATGGGGCAGCAGCAGAGGGCGGTGGTCAAGCCCAAAGCTGGAAGGACAAAGGACCAGGGTTCAAATCCAAGCCCTGCACCCGTCTCTGACTCCCTGAGGCTGGGGACCCGAGGGAACTGCGTGCCCAGGTGCACGGACGGGTGGACCCGGAATGTTCTTTACAGTTCATTCCTAAAGCCTAAAACTGGGCGGACCCAAAGTTCTCCCGAGAGGAAAGGGGTGAAGTGGGTGTTTTCACACAAGCGATGAATACTCAAGAGCAGCAACACGAGGGACCCTTTAGGGTTGACGTCTGCTGACCCACAAGGTCCCGTGGAGGCCAGGATGGGGCAGTGAAGGCCAGAGGTCCTGAGCCCGGCCCTGCTGCTCCACGGCCTGGGCCTCAGGCTGGAGCCTCCTTGCCCGGCTTCTCCCTCCACGGCGGGGGCGGCCAGCCTGGAGGCCCAGGGTGGGCATCCCAGGGACAGCACTGCCCCCCTGCGCCCATCCCCAGGGCCCACTTTCAGAGCAGTGGTTTGGGGTCAGCCCAGAAGGCTCCCCCTTCAGCACTGGATCCCGTGGAGGAGAGCGATCTGCAGAGCGAGAAGCGGGCCAGGCCAAGTGGGGCGGGCAGCGTGGACGCAGCACCACCCAGAGTGGATCCAAGCTTTCCTCCCTGAGGAGATGCTGGGCCCGGAAGGCTTCCCCGGCCTGGCCTGCAGGTGGCAATGTCAGCAGTGCTCCCGGCGTGTGGCACGCGTTGGGGGGGGGTCTCCGCCCTGATCAGCAGGGGCCCTGGCACTGCCCCCACCCACCCCCACCCAAGGCTCTGAGTGCCTCTCCAAATGCCTCCCCTGGAGGGTCCCTTCCTCCCGCCTGCCCCCCGGTCCCGGCCCAATGGCCCAGCAGAAACACGGGGTGTGGTCAGTTTATGGAGCGTGTCCTGCCCCGTGAGGAGCTGGAGCTTCTCCCACGCCTTGTGGAGACCAGCGCCTAATCCGGTGTGCGGCTGACGCACACACAGGCCCTGGCACGGGACACCTCCCAGCCAGGGCTTCTGATGCTTCGGGCCACCGGTGGCTGGGCAGGGGGCACTCCCTTACCCTGCTGGTCCATGTAGATGGGGACCCCGCCCAGGGATGCCACCGAGTCCACCAGCAGCAGGCACTGGTACCTGGGGGGAGGGGCGGCAGAGAGCAGGAGGGGCTTCAGACTCTGTCCCGAGGTGGGGTTTCTGGAGGGGCCTTAAGAGCCTTTAGAAGGGCCACCGGGGAAGCAGGGGGAGTCTCCCACCTCCCACAGGGTGCCTCGTCCGGGGCTCTCAGCCCCCCAGGACCAGCTCTGTGTCTGCACCAGGGTGAGCCCCCAGCACGGCGAGCATCACCCTGGGGGCCCCAGGTGGCCGGACGCAGGTACTCGTGAGGCCAGCCAGGCAGTCTGTGTCCTGAGGGCTGGCTGGGTGCTCTGACTGCTCAGGCTCAAGGGCCATGTGGGGTCCAGGGACCAGCCTAGCACAAGGCTGCATCTCTTCTGCTGACAGCCCACAGGGCAGAAGTCTAGAGCATGGGGAGGACAGAGTCCAGAAACAGCCTGAGCTGAAACCTCTGACTTTCCTCCACCTCCACATTTTCTTTAAAAAAGGCACAGAGAGTATCCCACGCGGACCTATGGGAGTCATAGCCCAGGTGACATCTGTGAGCTCGATTCACTGGACAAGACTCCAGGCGACAGGCGGTCCTGGCTGGGCTGTGCCCAGTGGGCCCGAGGCCCCCGTGGAGGATGGCAGCCCTGCCGGGGTGACCCTGCCTGTCGTTGGAGCTTCTCTCCTTCCATCCTGTGGTCAGCTGTCCAGAGCACGACTGCTGGTCCTGGGAGGGAATCCCACCTGACCCCACCCAAGGCCCTGGGCAGCCCGTGCAGGGGCGGGGCAACCTGGCGGAAGGCAGTGGAGGACGGCACTGCTTTGAGGCTCTGGGACCTCGGGGCAAGGGGTGCAGGCCCTGGCACCAAGGCTGCAGGGTCAGCTTGAGCCCTCCCTAGTCATGGGGCCAGGAAGGCAGTGCTGCTGGGGGGACACCTGACCCTGCTCTCAGATGGGAGGGTCCATCCAGCCTCGGCCCAGGGCCAGGAGGACCCCCGAGGACCTGCACCCCCATCACACGGCAGAGGCTGGGAGGACCGGCCGGCAGCCCACCACACTCCCACCCCGTCCTCAGACTGGGTCTGAGCTGTGCTTGGCTCTGCCCGCAGCACTGCCACCCTGGAACAGGCCCACCGGAGGGGACAGGCTCACCTGTGGCAGAGCTCCCCATAGCCATCGAGGGGCTGCAGCACGCCACTGGATGACTCCCCCTGGGTCAGGAACAGCAGCACGGGCTTGTGCTGGGCCAGGGCCTGAGAGCACAGAGGTTGCAGCCGTGGGCAGAGCCAGTGCGGGGAAGGGGCCTCCGCCCGGTGGGCCCCCGCCCACATTCCCTCCCCAGGGACAGTGCAGACCTGGGCAGCGGGAGCTGGACGCCCCTCAACCACTCCTGCCCCACCAGCTGACCGGCCCCCTCCCCGGGCCGGCGCACCCCCCGTACCTCCTCCACCTCCTGCAGCGTGAAGTGGCCTCCAGGGTCCTTGATCATGGGGTGTACGCGGGCTCCTGGGGGCAGAGTGAGAGGTGAGCAGCCCCCGCACACTGGGGGGAGCCAGTGCTGGGGACAGAGGCCGGGCTGAGCAGGTGGGAGCTGTGAGGGCCGCCCACGCCTGCCCCCAGCCGCTGCTGGAGGGGGAAGGTGGAGTGTGCTCGGTGAATCCAGGTTCCGGGGTGCCGTGAATGAGAGCGAGTCCCTCAGCTCCACTGTCCCCTCCCCAGCCCACCTTCCCTGAGCCCAGCCAGGCCGGGGCATCCCGGTCCTTTGCAGCCCTCTCCACACAGGAAGTAGAGAAGCATCTGTGCAGGGCTGAGCAGATGGGTGCTTCCCAGCAGAGGGTGGCTTCAGAGGGGCTGTGCATTTGGTGGATGTCTGGGTGAAGGATTGAGTGGGTGCGGGAAGCAGCAGCAGGCTTTGCCCCCTCCGGGGCCTCGGGGTTCCAGGGAGGCAGGCCCTTGTCCTGCTCTGTCACTTGAAGCCCTGCACCCCTGTGCACAGCAGGCGCCCAGTGCCATATGCAGGAGGCAGGGAGGCCCTAGGACCCTCCGAGCCTCAGGGGCCTGAGGTGTGTGGTGGAGGCAGGGGAGGGGCTTGCCCAGGCCAGGAGGGTGGCCGAGGTCCGCTCAGGGTCCTGGACCCTGCCGACCCGGGCTCCCCTTGAAAACCAGCATGTGCACTGGAGGGGCCCCGGTGAGGGGTCAGGATGCCCTCGAGCTGTCAGGGTTGTCCATTAACCTGGACCGAGTGTGGCCATGTGCGGAGCTGACCAGGCAGGGGCTCTGTGATGTTTCCAAACCCACGGTCAATCATTAAACCCAATGCACCCTCGGGCTTTCGACTTCTGTTTCTCCCTTTAGTAAATTTTACTCTGAAAGTGGAAACCCTGTCCATACCTCCGTATTTTGAAGCTCTAGAAACAGAGCTGTTTCTGAGATTTTGAGGGGGGGATGTCAGCTTCTGAAACCTTGTCCTGTGACAGAGTGGAGGTGGCCCCTGGGGACCTCAGACAGCTGCGGGGATGCTCTGGGTTCGTGCTGAGACCAGAGGAGTCCCTGCAGTGCCGTCCCCACCACGGGCTCCGGAAATAGCTGTTCCCCAAACTCCAGGAGATCAGGGGGATAGGGGCCCCTCGAGCATCCCGACGCCCACTTCGAGGAGACAGCGGGCTGGCAGGCAGGTGAAGGGCCTCCAAGGGGGATAAGTGCTCAGGGCCCGAGGTTGGTACCTGGAGAGGGGGGCTTCCAGGCTTCGTGCCAGAGGAGGGAGGCCTTTGGGGAAGGAAGGAGTGAAGGGCGGGACCCCACGCCCACACCGTCTCTTACCGATGCGCCCCCCGATGTCCTGGGCCCGCTGCCCCCAGACGCCGTTGACCCCGACCAGGAAGGAGTCCCCCGGCTCCAGGAGGTTGAACAGGGCGGCCTCCAGCGCGCAGTGCCCCGAGCCGCTGATGGCCAGCGTGAGGGGGTTCCGGGTCTGGAACACGTACTGGATGCCTTGCTTTATCTCGTCCATGATCTGGGGGCAGTGGACGTGCAGGTCACCGCCTCCCCTTCTCCCACCCCAGGGAGGAGGCCACTCAGGGCGCTGACCGCTGTGTCTCAGTGGCCTACCTGGAACATCTCCTCGTGCATGTGTCCTATTGTCTGCCGCCCCCCAGCCGCCATGACACGGGGGGTCAGGTTAGAGGGGCCGGGCCCCAGCAGAAGCCGGCTGGGGAGGGATAGGGGCTTACTCAGGGCTTCTGGGGGGGCCACCAGCAGTGGGTGGGAGGCCATGGTCCTCACCCAACCTGCCGCTTTGTGCCCCAGGGCCGCACTGGCCGCGGTCAGTGCCCGGAACATTTCCCAGCAGGCCCTGCACTGGACGACGGGCACCGGAGGACGCGGGGGTGTCCAGGAGGCGAGCCTGGTCGATGGGCTTCTGCTGCACCTGCTGCCTTTTGCTGTGTCGTTGTTCCCAGGCCGTTATCAATGTTCGTCCTGCACGTGAAGGCTTGGCAGCAGGGGTGTTGAACCCTCGGTGGGAGAGGAGGAGCCAGCAAAGTCCAGTCAGTGAAAAACAGGTCTTGGCAAGCTGCCCTCTGCTCTCCAGCCGCCTCTCCCGCTCTGTCCCCGAAGGATGCCCAGCCTGGTACACCTGGCTGGGCTCAGGGGGTCCCAGCGTTTTTCTTATGGG
Source organism: Hyperoodon ampullatus (assembly GCF_949752795.1). Taxonomy (NCBI): domain Eukaryota; kingdom Metazoa; phylum Chordata; class Mammalia; order Artiodactyla; family Ziphiidae; genus Hyperoodon; species Hyperoodon ampullatus. The sequence continues at coordinate 1,085,212 of NC_136921.1, forward strand.
ACCAGAGCGCCAACATTTCAGGCTTGGCAGACCTACAGGCTGTGTTAAAACTACTCAGCCCTGCTGTGGTGGTGAGAAGGTGGTTACAAGGGTGTGGCTGTGTGCTAATAAAACTTTTTTTACAAAAGAAGCGGTGGGCCAGATTTGGCCCAGGGCCACAGTTTGCTGACTCTGGCTTAGCGCCTGGAAAGACTCACTTTAGAAAATATATGCTCCACGTGTATAAACACACATATGCACACACTGAGGACATGTCCATTCTTGATCCTTTTGTAATAAGTATTTCCTCTGCCCGTCTACACCTGAGGGCCCCGATGATTGGTCTCCACACACGTAACCAAGGGGTGCTCAACGGGGAGCCTCCGCAGCTTCTGAGTCAGCACGTGGGTCGAATAAATGCAACCAAGACTCCCTGCAGGAGGAGCCAGGCCCAGCCCAGGGCGGCAGCCCAGCAGAGCCGCTGGCGTCCTGGGACATCGAAGGGGCCCTGCGTTGTAGGTGACCAGGCCAGGGAGGCACTGGACTGGATGCTCTCTGAGTAGCTCTTGCTTCTGACAGCTCTCAAGGGGCCGGGTTGGAGCTTGCCAGGACTTCCCGTCTTGTGTTTAGGGATCTGATGCCTGGGCCTCAGTAACCAGGGAGGCGTCCGGGCTTGCACGGAGCCTCCGTGGTCGACAAGCGCCTGCACACGACCTCTCCCATGGGGACTTGCCCCTCAGCTCAGCAGAGCTCCTGCATTCAGCACTCGTTGCTTGGGCTGGGTTCGTCTGGCGTCCTGGGGCGGCAGGGACTCCACAAGCTTTAGCCAGGATGGACAGGCATGGCCTGAGCACCTGGGGACCCTCACAGCCCTGCTGGGTCAGGGCGCTCTGTCCATCTGGGAGGAACAGGCAAAGGGGACAGGCCCCGAGTGGTGGGCAGAAAGAAACTCAGGGAAGGGGGCCCAGACGTGTCCCTGTTGGCCCAGGGCAGGCCTGCCATGCTACCGCTAGCCTGGCCCTGTCCTGCACAGGGAGGCCCAGTGGGCGCCCCCTCCCTCACTCCTTCCTTCCCTCCTTTCCCCACTGCCCCGACGTCTTCCTTACCAAGCGGTCCCTCTGGGCCAGGACCCAGTCTGGCAGCTCCAACTGATGCAGAGTCAGCAAGAAGAGAAGCAGAAGCCCCTACCGGCGGCCGGTGGGTGGGGCAGAGGACCTGGGGTCTGTGACAGCCTCCTGGGAGCTGAGAGGAGAGGCCTGAAGGGCCTGAGAGCCTGGAGGAGGGGACAACCCCAGGGGGCTGCTGGGCAAAGTTCGTGGGGGGCTTTGGAGCTGGGCCTTGGAGAAGGGAGAGGCGGGCCCACCCCAGGGTGGGAGGGGTGGTGAGGGCCTGCTAGGCAGAAGGAGCTGTAGGGACCTGGGCACAGAGGAGGAGGCCTGTGTGAGGAGGGCCTGTGCAGACCCCTGCTGGGGCCAGCGGCCTCAGGTCTGGCCCGGCCATGGTGGCTGGGGCCCCGTACTGGCCTGGTAACGCCCGTGCGGCAGTGGGCCTCTGGGGTCACAGGTGTGTCAGCCCTGCCCAGCCCTGGTGCTGACCTGCCACAGCTGAGGAACCTTCTCCTGCTGGAGGGGATGCCAGCCCCACAGCTGTGTCCACCCTGGGGGTCCCCTGCCTGCTGGGAGGACCGCCCGGCCCGCAGGACAGACCCCTCAACTCTGCTCCTGCCCTGGCCACCTTGTCTGCAGCCCCACGGTCCCTGGGCTCCTTCCCTCAGTCACGGAGCCCAGTCCTGCTCGGCCCGCCCTCGGCCCACCTGGGCGCTGCACCACCTGGACCAGTGCATCACCGGGGCCTCCCGCCAGGTACACGGCCACCTTCGCTCCAGCCTAACAAATGTCTCTGTGCCTTTGCACGTGCTGTTCCCTCTGCCTGGAAGGCTCGTCCCTGTCTTGGCTCAGCCCCTCTGGCCCCCTCTCAGAGCTGTGGCCAAGCCTCCCGTCCGGGGAGCCAGCCTGCCTGGAGTTCCTCAGACGTCCTTCCGCCACGCCACAGGCTGCACGGGCCGCCCTGTCTGTGTAGGCCTCGGGCAGGACCCCACCTCGTGCAGCCCTGCGGGGTGCCCAGCGCGGCACGTCGTGGCAGGAGAAGCCTGGGCCCGGGGTTGGCCGACCCGGCCTGGCCGGTGGACGGGTGGGGGCAGCCCAGGGAAATGAGGGAGGTGTGTGTTCTGTGTTCCAAAACAGAAAGACGTCCTGGGTCAACGTAACCAGGAGGGGAGTGTTGCAATCCAGAGAGGCGTCTCCTCAGTCCGAGAGCAGATTGGGAGCCGCGAGCCATTGACGCCAGCGAGCAGCGCGGCAGGTAACCGACCTCTGTCTCCCGGAGCCCTGGAGACAAGGGCCACCTGGCCAGGTGGGCTAAGCAGTTCCTGGTCTTGAGGCCAAGGTCAGCACAGCATCGCCCGGAAACTGCGTCTTGTAGCTCCGGAAGGACCAGCCGGCTCACCCCAGGCCACCCTGTGGGGTCTTGAACCAGCAGCCGTGGGGACCTGGGGGAATGATGTCCAGACCAGTTCCTGGTGCCTGCCCACGGCGGGCCTCCTAGGCCCAGCTCCCCATAGACCCAGGAGTGTCTTAGTCTCCCAGTCAATGGTGGAGCCCACGGGCTGATGCCTGCTACACCATGCCACACTGAGTCTGGTTTTTAAATTTCACTTCTGGTTTCCCACAGTTGATGTGAAATGCACAAATGACTGCTTTTGCCTGAGGGTCTGCAACCTGCCGCACCCCAGAGGCGTGTTGTGAAGGCAGGCGGGTGCCATCTGTCCTCTTGGCCCTCTGGGCAGACAGTGACCTTGTGTGCTGGTACCGATGGGCTTCTCGTCCTATCTACCAGCTGGGAGTCTCCACGGATGCTCTGTTTCAAACCTACGGCTAAAGCCAGCCTGTCCTGACATCCTGGGCCAGAGGAGGCCGTCAGAGGCCCACCACCCACATTTTCACAGACAGCCCGCCAGATCCCAGACGGCCTGAAACCCGCAGCCTCAGCCAGAGCGGCAGGACCCCCAGGGCTGCCTGGTGTGAAATGCAGCTTTGCCTCAGGGTGTCCGGGCCCAAGGCGCCATGGCCAGGTCACCACCTGAGTGGTAGGGGTGGGCCTCTGCTGGGAGAAGGTCACTGGGAGCCTGTCCCAGTGAGCAGCCCCTGCTGAGACACCACGTGCCTGGGTATTTGTTTAGTTGTGCCCTGGCAGGTGCTATAAGGGCCAGGCTCTGGACACCATCGATTAATTGCCGTCCCCCCACCCACCCCCGGTCCAGCGTGATGCTGCTTCCTTGTGGTCAGGGCGCCCTGGGTGAGGACACCAGGTCCTGGTGTGGAAGCCCGCACCTGTGGCGAGGGGCCAGGAGCCCAGCGGAGGGCATCACCCAGCTCTGCCTCGGAGAATCAGGACTGAGCAGTCTCAGGGCACTGCCACAGGTACGGCTCACGTGCTTCAGCTGCACTACGATGAGGGTGGACGGGCAACTTGCGGCAGCCAGTCACCCCTGTTCTCCAGGCGCTGAGCAGGCAGACAAGCCCCTGGCCACGTGGTGACGAATGACACATCGACCACAATAGCAAGCACCCTCGCAGAAGAACCAAGCTTTCCTGGGGCTCTTGAGGCGCCCGCTCTGTGTGTTGTGATTCTCAGGGCCTCATGGGGGTTTCGGCCCCTTTCCCATATGGGTCCCTGGGGCGCTGTGTCATTCATAATGTGACAGTCGTGACAAACCAGAGAGGACCCCGGAGCCTCGCGCCTGCCCCGTGAGGTGGGAGCTTTGGCCAGGCTGCGTCCCAAGTGCCCTCCGGCTCCCATGGCCAGTGCCGCAGAGGGACAGCCGGGTACCAGCCTGCTGAGTTTACCAAGAGGTAAAGAGATACTTTTGAGTATTTCCCACTGACATTTGGACTTAAAACATTGCTTTTAACACAGCAGAACCTGGGTCTAGGATCGCCCAGGACGCCTCACCCTCTCACACCCCAAAACCCAGGAAGTGGCTATTTGTATGTCCCACCTACAGAGCTAAGGAGATGACACACACTGGCCTCACAAACGTCACAGAAGTCAATCCAGGCTTTGCTGTCAGTCGGAGGATACATTTAGCATCAACTTTAATGTCAGTTTAAAATCCAACATGAGATGAGGATTGTCAAAACCCAGGACACAAGATTTTGCGGAAAAGTTTGGCGAGACTCAGGCCGGACTGGATGCGCATGCCTGGCGTTTCCTCCCGGGGATCACCGCGGTGCAGGCACTGAACCCTCTCTGACTGTTTTCCTATTAACAGGAAACTGCAGTTTAGCTGCAAGGTAAGGTGAAAGGTCGCCCCGCCCTTCGTGTTTGGGATCCCAGGGACCCGTTCCGTTCTGTTGTCAGGGACTGCACGGCCTGTCTGGCTGGTCCTCCGGAGGCCCTGAATGCAGGTCCCCGGGAGGGAGGGAGCTGGCCCAGGGCCCGCAGCTGGATGGGCTGGCCCAGCACCTTTGCTGGTGGTGCCCCTGACCTGGGCCCTGTGCTCCTCTGAGCCCCGCCCCTCGCTGCTGCCCCCGTTGCCCACACCCGCATCTCTCTGTGCCTCCAGGGCTGCACATGGGCTGAGGGCACTCTGCCCGCCGAGGTCTGGGAAGCAAAGGGGTGTCTAGCACCCCAGACTCTCCCATCCAGGCTCTGACCTCCCCAAAGCGCTGCCCACTCCCCTGCCGACCCCTCCAAGCTGAGGACAGGCGCATAGGGGTACCTCCGAGGGTGGCCTCCCGGGAGTCTGGGCAGGACCCCTGAACTCTGGAAGGCCTCAGAAGTCAGAATTTCTGTGATTCTGGGGGAGCCACCTCTAGTACTTCGTTGCCCCCACCTGTCGGCAGGCCCATGCCTGGCTGGCGTGTTTTCCTCAGTGTTGGGGGTGGCGGGGGGCTGGGGCGGCGTCCAGCACTGCCCTCCTGGAGTCCACCCTGGGTTCCCAGAAGAGAGAATTCCCCTGACCCCGTCCTCGGGACTCTGGGAGCCCCAAGCAGGGGCTATGAGCAGACTCTGCGTTGGGCCCAGAGACGAGGGCCTGGCCTCCTTCCTGGAGGCGGTGGCGGCGGGCAGGGCGTCTAGAATGGTTTCCACTGTGCGGCCTGAGCAGCTGCTCACCCCGCCTGGACCACAAATCGGGGAGGCGCTGGCATCACGGGCCACGGTGAGCAGGGAGACCGGGGCTGCCTGGCACACAGGTGCCAGGTACTGCAGGGCCATGGGGCCGGATCACATTCCTCTGGGCCTCAGGAGTCAGAATCTCAGGGATTTTTTTAAGGCCCCCACCAAGCTGAGAGCTCCCCCCATGCCGGGACGGCCTCACTCTCTTCTCTGAGGCGACTGTGGAATCCAAGCCAGAAGGCGGGTTGTCTGCGAGGACTTGATGCTCAGGGCAGGACTCCGTGCGGCTCTGCGGGGTCAGTCCCACCTCCACGTGCCTTCGCTGCAGCCCGCGTTCCCAACACTGGTGCCAGGGGAACTGGCCCCTTCCACGTAGATCTCAGTGCTCTCAGGTGTTGTGGGTTGCACTGTGCCCCCCAAACTGTATGTACTGGTCCTGACCCCTGGTACCCATGAATGTGACCTTATGATAGGTCTCTGCAGATGTGATCCAGGTAAGACAAGGTCATCCTGGTCACAGCAGGCCCCCATCCGATGACAGGTGTCCTTACAAGGAGAGGGAGATTTGGACACAGATACAGACACACAACAGAGGCCATGAGATCGGAGGGACACAGCCACAAGCCGAGGGACGCCAAGGATCGCCAGCCACCAGCAGAAGCTGGAGAGGCAGGAAGGAGCCTCCTCCGGAGGCCTCAGAGGAGTGCGGCCCTGCCCACACCTTGACTTTGGACGTCTGGCCTCCAGAACCAGCAGAGAACATATTTCAGTTTGCGGGGACGTGTCACAGCAGCCTTAGGAAGCTAATACAGCAGGGAACCCCTGACGCTGGGGCTTTACCTTTGGGCTTTGCTGTCAACAGCTGTTAAGTGTCGAGAGCTAGGGCACTGCTGGCCGCCACGCTTCAGCCTCCCGCTGCCCGTTGGTGCCAGCCCCGCACTCCAATCCCCCCACCCCCTGGCCCCACTGCCTGGCACAGCTCCTCTGAGGGCTCATTGGCGTCTCTTTCACAAGCCCTCACTCTTCTCTCCAATCTCACACCCCCAAGATTTCTGAAACTCTGATTCAGCAAACACAAAAGTGGAAGCTGTTCTCTGGCTACGCAAGCACTCGGCTGATGACAGGGATGCTGTCCCTGGGGCCGCTCAGCCCGGTGGGCGAGGCCGAGAGAACACAGAGATGGAGCCAAGTGCTGGCACCTCCTGGTGGGCTGCCAGCCCTGCCCCACCTCCGAAACTCACCCCAGCTCTTACGGAAAGAGTTGAGAAACGGCCCACGTCCCCTGGGACTCTCGTGCCCACGGTCCTCCCATGTCTGATCCTCACTGAGAGCTTCCTAAACGTCCATTGCCCTAAACACAGTTATTTCTGGGGGCCGGGTGAACGCTGTTGGAGGAGGTTGGGAGACCTGAGTGGACCCGCTTCTTCCTGGGGCCTGGCCCTCATCGGTCACTTAACGTCCCCGACTGGGATTGCCTCTTCGGCAGGAGGTATAGGTGCCCACCCTCACTGGCATCCCAGGGGTTTGTGAGCCTCAAAAGACATAGTATGTGAGAAGACACTTTGCAAACTCTTGCCCTGAATCACCTTGGCCTGAAGCTATGGAGAACCTGGGGGACTTTGCTATTCTCAGGAATTTTCCCAGGAAAAAGAATTCAATGCCTACCTGACACTCAGCTTTTAAACTGAATTTTAAAAGATAAAAGTATTATATGCTCACCATAAATAATTTCTTAAAAGACAAAAGAAATTTAAAACAAGTCAAATGCTTGGAAACCCTCTATTGACACCAGGCCCCTTTTACACGCTATGTTCATCTAGCCAGGTTTTTGTCTGCATCACTGAAATCATTTAATATACGCTGATATTTCAGTGGCGTTAACACCGGAGCCTTCATGGGTCCCTGAGGGAAGAATACAGAGCAGGTCAGAGCCGATGCTGCCTTTCACTCCTGAGACGTCTGGATGCTCAGAGTTTGTCAGCCTTTCCCGTTGCAAGTTTTTCTTAATGAACAGGAAAAGAAACGATTTCTTAAGCCATTCCATAGACCTTCAAGAGGCAGAGAGTTGATACTCTCATTTGTTAGTGTGTCGGGTGAGCAGGTCTGTTTGATTCGGCTCCAGCTGAAATCATTTACCTTGGCTCCCAGGAGGGTCCCCAGCCCCCTCGTGGAGGAGAGGGCCTCGCTGCCCCTAAACGTTTGTGCTGGGAGTCTGGAACCTTCACCAGGCACAGGTGCCCACGACCACTCCCAGGAAAAGCCCCAGGCGCTGTGTCTCTGACGGGCTCCCCGGGGAGACAGCACCTCACGGTCGTCACGGCTGGTGGTGGGGAGCTAAGCATGTCATGGGAGGGGAGGGGGCTCTGGAAGCTCACGCCTGGTCCCCGACTTGTTCCTGCGCCCCTTCCTTTTACTGATGTTTCTTTGCATCCTTTCTTTGTCCTGAATCCAGCTGTGAGCACGGCCTCTGCTGAGTCCTGGGGGCCCCCTAGCGAACCTGGGGGTGGTCTTGGGGATGCAGACAAATATGCACAGTTGACTTTTTAAAGCTCAGGGAGCTGAGTGTTTTAACACTGACAACTCTGTAATTAGATCCATGTTTCTGTCCTCTGTTCGGCAAACTTCAGCCTCATTTCTTTCCTATACTGAGAGAGGTTCTGACGTTTTGCTTCATTAATTCATGTTTTTGTTTGTTCACCATCATTGACTGATAGTCTTCTCTGTGTCAATCATATGAAAATAAATGATTGTGCGTAAAATGATGAGAAAACCCGCGGGCTTTCGGCTCCAACATGCTGTCCCAGGGGAGGGACAGACGCAGCTGCAGGCTGTGGCCTCTGAGAAGCCCAGGCGGCAGCAGGGAGCATGTCCAAGGTGGGGACAGGCGGGCAGAAGCTCTGAATCTGACAGGGGAGAAAGGTTGACTGGGGCCATGAGGGTGGGAGGCACAAAGGGCCAGCCCCAGGGAGCCAGCACCATCAGCAGCAGAGGGGTCTCTCCTGAAAGCCCCGTGGAACCACAGACACTTCCTGAGCAATGACGGATCCAGCAAGGAAGGTGCTTTGAGAGTTGGCCAGGAGAGTGGGCGCCTCCCCTGGTGACCTCCTGTGTGTCTGGAGTGCAGAGGGTCCCAAATGGGAGTGAGTATTAGAACCCCCAGATTTCTGCTCCACAGGGCTTGGGTGTTCCCGGGAATCTGCATTTCTGGCCAGAGATCCTCACCAGGGAGCCCGAGGTGGCCAGGATTCCCAGGGGACCCACAGGACAGGGAGGCTCAGAGGGTGTGCGTCTGGGGTCAGAGGTCACCTGACTCCAAAAGCCTGTGCTTGGGCCCTGGGAGCCTCCAGCCTGGGGATGGGACAGAGGAGGTAAGGGGACCACATGCTGGCCCCGCGGGGAACAGCGACACCCAGCGGCCAAACCGAGACCCCACAGGATGCTTCACATTCTCCTCCCTCAAAACGCAGCTTTCTTGATCTTCCTGATGGCAAAGTGACACAGGCTGGTTGTTCCAGGCGGGCACAGGGGGACTGCAGGAAGGTCTAAAGAGAACGGTGTCCCTCACCCAAGATCCCACCCAGGGCAAGGGCAGGTCTGCTGGCTGGCGAGAGCGCCAACCCTGCAGAGGGTCTGGGCTGTGCACGTCGGCCCCAGGAGGCGGCCAGACACTCGCCTGCCTGCGCGGCTGTGCTCTGAGCAGTGCGACAGTGACCCCTGAGGAGCCTGCGGGGACGTGCAGAGGCAGAGATGGGTGAACCGCAGGAAGGACGCGGTGGTGGAACCTCACACGGGACAGTCACTAATTTAAGATATCTTCGGTGTGAGTCACGACAGAAACACTCGAAGCAGACACAGATGTAGAGCTCATAGAGGCTGGTTCCCACCAGCGGCCCAGGCCCACTAGCTGTCTACATCTTGTCGACCTCATTTCTTTGATCTGGTCCCCCAGCCCCCCACGTTCACTTGTCTGATTTTCCCTGTTTCAAAGCAAATCCCAGACCTTATGGTGTTTTACCTAAATCTTCCAGTGTGCATCTAAAAAAAATGGACATTTTCTTACAGAGCCTCATACTTAACAAAACTAAATCAGATTCCTCAATATCATCTAATGGCCCGTCCAGAGACAAAGTTTCCCGATTGTCCAAAAAATGACTTTTCAAAGGTGATTTGTTAGAGTTGGGGTTCAGACTGGGTCCTGGCATCGTGTGTTGCTGGGTGCAAGTCTCCGTTAATGGGTGACCGTCTCTCTTGCGTCGGTGGAAACAGGCCTCAGCAGGAAGCTTGTCTAAAGTCAAATCCTGGCTCAGGAGGTCAGGGTGGGGCCCGAGACTCTGCATTTATAACAAGCCCCCATGTCATGGAAAGCTCTGGGTCTCAAGGGCTTTGCTGGCTGCCCACAGCCCCTGGCCACCGGGCCAGCCTCCTCTTCCTGCATCTCTGTCACCCCCAGCACCCCCGGGGCACAGACATCCTGTCCCAGGAGGCTCTGAGAGGGGAGGAATGAAGGGACGGGGCAGGAGGGTCACCTTTCCCCAGGGTCTGAGGTTTGACCCCGTGAGGCGTGGGGCCCAAGGCCGCACCTGATTTCCTGGTGGGAAGGGTGAGACTGCCGTGAGAAGGGTCACCCCAGGTCAGGAGATGTCCCCTTCCTCAGGACAGACCTCTCCCCTCAGGTTCCTTTCCCAAGACCCCAGCTCAGACCTTCACCCAGTCTTGCTGGAAACCCTGGGGTCCAGCTCCCGGCCTGGATGCCTCCCTTGCCTCTGCCCGGCTCTGGTGGGGGCTCTGAGAATGTCAGCACATCCTTCTGTGCTGCCGCTGCCCCCAGACGCGGTATGTGCGGGAAGACGGGTGACTGAGGTCGCGGGCCTCCTGCTGACCTCTCCCCCTGCCCCTGCCCCCCAGGAAGCTGGTGCAAGGCATCCAAGCTCCTGAGACTCCAGACGTGGCCCAGGAGGCTACAGACAAGGCTGGGGGAGGTGTCGGGGAGACGTCAGGACCCTGAGAGGACACTCATTCTCACTGTCCCTCCAGAAGCACAGGTCGTGGGAGGTCCTGAAGGGGACTGGGGCCCCCTCCTCTGCCAGATCCTTCTGGGAAGGGCTGAAACCAAAAGCCCAGGGGGGAGGTGGGATTCCCGTATGTTCCAGAAGCCCAGGGCATGGTGAGAGGGCTCTTGGTTTGCCCGTCCTCACTTCACAGAACTTGACTCAGCCAAGCCTGGCACCCCTCAAGGAAGGTAGGCTGTTTAAATTCCCTGTTTATGAATTAGGGCCCTGAAGCACCGAGCAGGGACCGACTTCCGCAAGGGCAGCTCCATTACAGTGGGGAGGAGCGCGGGGAGAGGGGAGGAGGCCAAGCCGGCCTGGAGGAGGAGGGGCCTGGACCTGTGTCCACCCAGACCCCGGCCACCGTGAGCACACGCTGATGGGCGTCGGGGGTGAGCTGGGCTCCCGGCTTTCAGCCCCGGGTGCGGGTGTGGAAGGAGCAAACGCTGGGTCATTCCGAGGGGTGCTTGTCGTCAGGGCCTCAGCCCGGATCTCCCTGGGAGGTGGCAGGCACCCCCCAGCTCAGCCAGGGCCGTGGTCCTCCTGGGGGGCGGCGGTGCTGGGCCAGGCCGGGGCAGCTGTCCCAGGCAGGCAGGACCTAGTGTGGCAGCTCACGTGAAGACTCGCCCACCAGGAGCGCTCTGCTAACCTCCCTGGCACTTCCAGACGCATTCCACGTTCTCCCTCTTTCCCCGCTGCTCCCAGCACGTGGCTCAGACCACGAGGTCACCGGCATCTTGCTCCGTGCTGACCCGTCCGAGGGAGCTTGCTCTCCTCCGTCAGGGCCTGCACAGGCCTCGCCTTGGTCTTGGGATCCCCTGGTGCACTGCCGCCTCCATTTCACCCATTTTTCCCCAGAGATTGCACCTCAGGCGGGAGGCGTTCAGGCTCCCAACTCAAAGCCCGTGGCCGCCTAGTGAGGAGGCCTGAATGCACCGGAGAAATCGAGGCTCGGGGTGGCTGGCTGGAGGGACCGCAGCCCCGCGCTCATTCCTGGTGAAAGCTTAGCCAATAGCAGCGTCATCGGGGCGTGGGGTGGCCTCTGGCTTCCCTCTCCTCTGCTCCTGAATAGCAGGTGAGAAAGGAATTGGTCCGCAAACTGCTTCCTCCCAGGTCAGCCTCTCTTCTGACAAGATCTAAGACAAGAGTCCACTTCAGCCACTTCTGCTGCCCATTTTGTTCCTGCGATGCCAGCTTCTGGATTAAAGCCTCTGTGAGCTGCGTTTTCTTGGGCTGAAGCCCCACTGCAGGGCTTCTTCTGCTCCTGAGAGACCACATTCGGCCAGTCCTGCAGAGGAATTCTCCTCGCGGGCTTGTCTGCGCAGAAGAGGTCCCAGATGATTGGTGGATTCTTTAGAAAAAGAACAAGCCCATCATCATACGGAGGGAAACACAAATTCGGGGGAAAAAAACACAGACAGGAAGATACCAACACCAAAAAGTGTGGAGGTGAATGACCTCTGAGTACAAAAATTCTGTGTTTGGGAACTTAACCTAAGGGGCTGGCAGAAGTGCCTAATTAGGGGAAGGGGCTCCAGGCAGCCTGTGTGAAGCAGGTGATGGACACGACCAGTAACAGAAGGTCGTCTGGATGAGCCATGGGATGTTCCAGCACTGACTGCTGCAGTCGTGGAGCCTGATAGAGAGAAATGGTATGAGATGATATAAATCACATTTTAGTGGGACAGAAGCCGATGTCTCTGCAGATGGAGCCGCCAAAACAGTGGTTCTCAGCCCAGCTGCACACGTGGGTCAAACCGATGAGCCTTAAAAACGGCCTGGGCCAGACGCCTCCACAGACATCCTGATTCAGTCAGTTCCGTGAGGCTCAGGCATGCTTCCTGGGGATTCTAAGTGCAGCAGTGGATGGGATCCACAGCTTGAGAGGGGCCAGTGAGAATTCACTATGGCTGGTTTGAGGAGAAAGGGGTGTAGTGAGGGGTGCTGGTCACCATTCCTGACCATCGGGACCTTCTCAGTTTTCCAGGAATGACCCAAAGCCATGTGACTGACCTGGGCCACCAGGAAGGGCCACCAACCACAGCAGCCTTCTGCCTTCAAAACCCCTGTGAGCTCACAGGGTTGGCAGAGCCTATATCACAGCAAGGGCTACGCAGCCTCTGCAGGGCAGGAAAGCACACATGGTGAAACGAGCCAAAGTGCAGTGTCTACATGTTCATCTATTTTGATATCTTGGCATAAAAGATAGAGTGACACGTGGCACCAGGCCAAACGAAGACCCCAAGGACCTCAGGGTCTCAGCCCTGGCACCTGTGAATGTCATCTTATCAAGTAAAGTGTTTGCAGCCATGTTTAAATGAAGGATCCTGAGATGGGGACATTTTTCTGGATTATCCAGATGTCCCTAGAGGCCATCACAAGAGCTCTTATAAGAGAGGGACAGAAGGAGATTAGACACACAGAGAAGGCAGAGGACAATGTGACAATGGAAGCCGAGATTTAAAGATGCTGAGATACTGACTTTGAAGATGGAGGGAGGGGCCATGAGCCAAGGAATGTGGGTCCAGAAGGTGGGAGAGGCCAGGACAGATTCTCCCTTGGAGGCTCCAGAGGGACCCTGCTGATGCCAACACCCTGATTTCGGCGAAGTGAAACTGATTCAGACTTGTGGCCTCCAGAACCAGGAGAGAATGAATTTGGGTCATCCTGAGCTACTTTTGTGGTGCGTTGTTACAGAGGCCACAGGAAACTCATACACGTGGCGCAAATGACAGATACAAACACACACACACAAACACACAGTCACAACAAGGTGGGAGCTGAAAGGGCCTGGACCCCACGCTCCTCCATATGTCCCAATCAGCCAGGACCCTCCCCTGGAATCCCCTGCTTCCTGACTCCTGGGTGGGTGGGGGAGGGAGTCACCCAAGTAGAGGCCACCCACGATTTTCTGAGTCATCAGGGCACTTTTTTATAACCTCATACTTTCTTGTAGTTTTTAAAAAATTGGTTATTTATTTCTCAAAACATTTCAAAGTTAGTACCTTCTTTTATAAACACTCAAATGTACCTGAAGCATTGATTTAATATTTAGAGGTATTTCAATGTTATGGATACAGATACACAATCTTTTATGTGTGTTATAAACATTTTCTCCTAGGTTGGGTCTTTTTTTTTTTTTCATTTAACTCTGTCTCTGGTTGATTTTGTCACATTCAAGTTCTAGATGTGGCCCCATCTGTCAGGTTTCTGGATTCCTTATGTTCTGGAAAGGTCTTCCACAGCCCAAGGAAGTGAAAAATAGGATTTGTATTTTTTGTGGGACAAAAATAACCAGAAGTCTTAATATTTATTTTAGATTTTGACTCCATCTGGAATTTTGTGTGTATGTAAAATGAGGAAGACACCTTATTTTTTCCTCCCCCAAATAGATCTTTAATCAACAAACACAGTTCAGAAAATAGACTGATTTTCCCTATTGGTTTGCAATGCCACCTTTATCACAAGCTAAATTCATGTATGTCTGTTTTGTTTCATTTATCTTTTTGTCAATTCCTTTGCCAGTATTGAACTATTACCATTATTAAAGCTTTAAGGTTGATTTCCCATAAGATAGATAAATTTCCCTGAGTATTTTTTCTTTTACTTGTGTCAATTTTTTCTTGCTATCCACTCTTATTGGTTTTGCCTAGATTAACTTGAGAACCAACTTACCTTCTTAAAATACTCTCTTACGATTTTTATAAAAATTACACTAAATTTATAATACTCAGTCTTTCCTTCCAGGAAAGTATACTATCTCTCAATTATTCATATAAATTCTATGTCTTCAAAAACCTTCTATAGTTTTTTTAATAAAGAACTTGTCCGTTTATTGTTTAATTTATTCCTAGGTACTTATATGTTTTTGTTGCTGTTGTGATTGGAATCTGTCTTCCATTACATATTTACATTTTTAAATATTTTGAAAGGTTTCAAAATCCATGGACCCACCACTAGATTTAACAAATGTTAACATTTTCCTCCTTTTGCTTCAGATCCTGTTTTTTAAAACAATAAAGTGTACTGATACCTACAGTAATCAAGATAGTGTGGTACTGGAAAAAGAAAAGACCAGTTGATCAATGCAACAGAACAGTGACTAAAAATGGACCCAAAACATACAGTCAACGGTTTCTGTCAAAGGTCTCAGTGTGGCTGATCAGAGAAAGGAAGGCTCTCCAGTGAGTGGTGCTCCAAAAATCAGAGCTGCATCGTAGACCTAAAGGTAAAAGTGAAAACAACAAAAGTGCTAGAATAAACCACAGGAAAACAGGAGGAAATCTTTGCAGCCTTGTAAGCAAAGATTTCTCAGGACACAAAAAAGCACTAACCAAACACACAAAAAAAGATAAATGGAACTTCATAAAAATTAAACACTTCTGCTCATCGAAAACATCATCAAGAAAATAAATAGGGAAATCACAAACTGGTAGAAAATATTCACAGCACATATGGTTGACAAATGAGTTGTATCCAGAATATGTAAAGAATCCTGCAATTTAATAATAAAGAGACAAATATCCAACTTTTTTTTTAATGGGCAAAGACTTGAACGGACACCTCTCACACACACACACACACACACACACACACACACACACACACACAGATATACAAGTGGTCAATAAACACATAAAAAAGTTCTTAACATTAGCCATCAAGGAACTATCAAGGAAAATAAGATGGCTAAAATTAAAAAAGACTGACAATACCAAATGTTGGCAAGACTGTGAGGCAAGTGGAACCTCTCACACCACTGATGGGAGTGGAAATTTTTACTGCAGTTTCTTGGGAAGTTAAATATATATTTTTTTCTATGACTCAGCAGTTCCTCTTCAGTTTCAAGGGAAACTAAAAATATGTATCCCCCAAAAGCCTTGTACAAGAATGTTCAAGCTTAATTGACAATAGTCAGAGACTAGAAACAACCCAGATGCCCATCAACAGGAGAATGGCAAGCAAACTGTGGCATAGCTGCAAGCTGGATCACTACTCAGCAGTGAAGAGAGACTGCTGGTATGTTAACTGCATGGGTGAAGCTCAGAAATATTGTGCTGGAAGAGTCCAGACACAGAAGAGTACAATTCCATTTATTGAGATCCTAGAGTTGGCAAAGGAACCCCTGATACTAGAAATCAGGTCTGAGATTGCTTCTGGGGTGGGGAATGGACTGGGAAGGGACACGTGAGAACCTTCTGGAGTGATGGAAAGGTGCCTGGCTTGCTGGGTATTTGTCAAAACTGATTAAGTGGCACACATCTGAGCATTTCACTGTGCATAAATTACACCTCGATAAAGACTAAAGCCAAGAATATCTCACAGACGCAGTTAAAGCTTCTTATGGACCCTTCCCGAATCCTATTCTCCTTCCTCCCTCCCCAGAGAAACTCAGCTCCAAGGTCTTTAAAATTAAAATTGTGCCTCCAAAATTTTACTATATTTGTATGGATTCATAAACAATAAGTAAAAATGTCTTAGGTGGTCAAATGCACATGGTAAACACTGGCTGTTTGCCCCTTTTATCCAGGGTTATGTTTTGAGGGTTTAATCCATGCAACTGTACATAGATCTGGTCCATTCATCCTAACTGCTGTAGCACTTTTTACATGAGCACGTCACACTTTATTTATCCACTCTTCCCCTGGTGGACTTTCAGAGGGCTCTAATTTTGGGGTGTTGAACAATACTGTGATGACTGTCCTTGTGTGTGTCTCCTCTGGACTTGTGCTGGGGTAACATCCTGAGTGTAATCGCTCACCTTCCGAGCCCTAGTCCCTGAGCAGGGTGGGGGTGGGATTTACTGGACGGCCGGCAGCCTGGCCGCCTGGGGCTGTGCAGGGTGAGTGCTCATAGATCTGAAGGCCATGGGTGCTATGTCATTACTGTCGTAATCATGATTTTTGGTTGAGCACCTTTTCAAGTGTTTGCTGTGTCTGCTGGTTATTTGGGTTTCCTCCCTACGAGTCCTTCTTGTTATTGTGTTCTTTCACGTTTACTGCTGGAATTTTTTCTGGTTATTTTGCCACTTGGCCAGCTTACTAAATTCCTTGTTTGTTCTCTTAAATTTCCCAAGTAGTGAAAGTATTTCATCTGAAAAGTGTAACTCTTTCTTCCTTTCCACACTTAGATCTAGCATTTGTTTTCTCTTGCCTTCATATGGAGTAGAAGCATCATAAAATACTGAACTTGAACAGCAATAGCATCCATCCTCGCTTGTTTTTAACTTTGATGGAACTACATTGAGTTATTCATTCCAATATTTATTTGCTTCTTTGTTTATTCAGGCATTCATCAAATATTTCTTGGCCTGTATTTTTTGTGCCAGGCACTGTTCTTGATTCTGGGTGCACATCCATGAACAAGGCAAACAAGATCCTTCCTCCCTGGAAGAAGAGAGGAAGTAAACAAGAAAAAAAATAAAACAATTTAAGGGACATGGAAATATTACAATGAAAATAGAGTAGGGTACCATGTTTGAGAGGGATGGAGACTGTGTTTAATGTTAGGTTTTGATCTATCTCTTTTTGAAGTTAGGAAGATTCATGCTATTACTAGTTTAAGAATTTGTATCAGGAATCATTGTTGAATTTTACCAAATGTATTTTTTGCATTGATCAATATAACATGGTTTTTCCTGTTCTACCCTATTAATGTGACGAATTTAATTATAAGATTCCTAATGTTGAACCATCCTTTCATTCTTGGAACAAATTCTACACGGTCAAGACATGTCATTCTTGTACTGTACTCTTCAGCCCCACTTAGGATGTTTGCATGTATATTAGAAAGTGATATTAGTCTTTAGTTTCTCTTTTGTGCTATTGCTGATGTTGATCTCAGGACTACGTTACCTTCAGAGGACAAATCAGGGATCGTGGCGTATTTTTTTCTGCCTCGGATCACTTTAGATAACAGATATTATGTTCCTGGAGGAGTTGGGAGAACTTGCCTATGCAACAATCCGGGCCTAACCCACGAGCATGTGTGAGGGAAGTCAAATCATTTACTGCGTCTCCCATTTTTTCCCCTGTGTTACTGGACCATTCAGGTTTTCTCTCTCTCTGTGTTTTAGTCTGCTTGGGCTGCTACAACAGAACACTATAGACTGGGGGGCTTAGAAACAGCAGGAACTTATTTCTCATAGTCCTGGAGGCTGGAAGTCCCAAACCAAAGAGCTAGCAGATTTGGTGTCTGGTAAGGTCTGCTTCCTGGTTCACAGACATCCGACTTCTCCCTGTGCCCTCACACGGTGGAAGGTAGGAGGGAGCTCCCTGGGGTCTCTATTCTAAAGGCACGAACCCCATTTGTGAGGGCTCCACCCTCATGGCCTAATCACTTGCCCAAGCCCCCACCTCCTAACACCATTACATCAGGGATTAGGATTTCAACATATGAATTTGGGGGGACATAAACATTCAGTCTATAGCACCTTGTGAGAAAATCTTGGTAATTAATATTTTCTTAGAAAGTTATCAATTTTATTTAGATTTTCACTTTTTATATAAACATTGCATTTTAAATATCTTTTCTGTAGTTATATCCTCTCCTCATTTTCAAAGAACCAATCCTTTTTTTTTCTTAAGTCTAATTGTTGTTTATATTCTATTTCATAATTTCAGGTTTTCCTTAGCTTCTTCCTTGTACTATCTGTTGAATTTTGTTGCTGTTACTCATAATCTAAATTTTGAAGTTGGACTTCCCTGGTGGCGCAGTGGTTAAGAATCTGCCTGCCAATGCAGGGGACATGGGTTTGAGCCCTGGTCCAGGAAGATCCCACATGCTGCAGAGCAACTAAGCCCGTGCGCCACAACTACTGAAGCCCACGTGCTCTAGGGCCCGCGAGCCGCAGCTACTGAGCCCGTGTGCTGCAACTACTGAAGCCCTCACGGTCTAGGGCCAGTGTTCCACGATAAGAGAAGCCACTCCAATGAGAAGCCCGTGCTCCGCAACAAAGAGTAGCCCCCACTCACCACAACTAGAGAAAAGCCTGCGCACAGCAATGAAGAAGACCCAACGCAGCCAAAAAATAAAATAAAATAAGATAAAAAGATAAATTCTGAAGTTGAATGTATAGGTCAATCATTTTCGATCTTTCTTGAATTCTTACCAAGCATTTAAGGCTTGAATTTGTTTCTTTAACACAATGGCTACATCCCATTGGTTTTGACGAAGCACATTCTCATTCTCATTCATTTCTAACTAGAGTATAATTTCAGTTTTATTTCCTCATTTAACCAAATAAGTTTTTTAAGTTCTAAGATGTTTGATTTTGTCCCCCGGAGCTACACTTTTCTTGTTTACTTCCTGTTTTATTACCTGGGGCTCAGAGAAAGATGACCTGTACAGTTTCTTCTTTGAATAATTTACTGATATTTTGGAGGGTTCTAGGCCTAATTAAAATTATGTCCACGTTCTTGGGCTTTTGCGAAGGGGCAGCATGTACTGGTGAGGGTTCCAGGAGGAAACTCGCTAGGGTAGCTGCAGAGAGTTTGTGCAGGGCTGTTTATTCAGTGGAGGCAGGGCTGGGGGCCCCTGAGGGAGGGGGAGCCCCAGGAGTCAGCAGCGCTGGGAGTCTGTGTCAGTCCCGGAGGGCACAGGGAGGGGCCGCACCAGAACCTGGAGAAGGTTGTGCGGGAAACAGAGCCCTCAACAGGGGCGAGATCTGAAAAGGAGTCGCTGGGGAAACCTGCCCCCACCTCCCCCCACCCTCTCCTCCTGCCCTCTAACCTCCTGCTGGACCCTCCCACTGGCTGAAACCAAAGCAGAGCCCAGAGGAGTCAGGGACAGAATGGGTGGACGCTGATTGGGGAAGTGGGGGGTCAGGGAGGGGGTCCTGCCCTATGCGCTGCTGGGCATCACCACCGCAACACTTCCCACTTCACAGAAATTTCCTGGGGAAGGCTCTGTCTTCTGTAAGATTGCAAAGTTGCCCTGAGCAGGACGGTGTCCTACCCAGCCCCTGAACCCTTGCCGGCATCTAGCAGTGTGCTGGACACCCTCCATTCTGAACCCCAGGGCACCTGCTCTAGCCCCCAGAGCCTCCCCCTGGCTTTACATGCCGGCTGACGACAGAATCCATGCCACATCACTGGGAGCCTCAACCATCCCGCCCTGGATGCGGCTCAGGGTGGGTGGCGGGAGAGTCCTGATTACTAGCCCTACCTAACAACATATTCATGATACAGAGAAGGGCACCCTTCCTGTTCCCTCACCCTACAAGCCCAGACACAGCTCAGAGCTTGTGGGGTCTTTGCAGATGCTCAGAGGAGGGAAAACAGTGGAGGGGCCGGGAGGGGGGGTGTTGGGGACTTTGACCTTTAACGAGTCAGCATTTCCTTCTGGTCTGGGTCACGAAGGGAGCTTCTGGAAGCAGCTGCTGTTCGGACACGGTCCCCCACAATGGGCTCTGGCCCCAGCCCAGCCGCCCGGCTGCCAGCTGCTGCCGGCCAGACACTGAGTCAGCAATTGGCCGTCAGGCGCACCCAAAGCAGAACCCAGCAGAGCTATCCAAACGCAGTGCAGATCCCCTCCAGGCCTCCCAAGCCCAAAGCCCAGGGACCCGTTCACTTGGGGCCTCGCCAACCTCCACCCTCGACTGGGTGCGGATCTCCCAGCTCTGCTCTGGGTTCCAAATCTGGGACCCAGCAATGCCTCTCTCCTGCAGGTTATTTCCCTTCTTCATAAAGTTTGATAACATTGATCTTAGCTCCTGGGTGATTCTGCAGTGAAGTGAGATTGGACATGGTTAAGGGGCGGGGTGTTTTCCTACAAATTCAGACTCCTGGGCCTCATCCCAGCCCTGCCCACTTTCCAGGGGAGGAGCTCAGGGGTCCGGCTAATCAGAGCCTCCAGTAATTAAAGCCTGGGGTGGGCCAGTCACCTGGGAACCTGCTTCCTACCATCCCCCAAGGGCTGCTTCACCCCCTGTGGCTCTGGCCCCTGAGAAGCTACTGGAGTCGTAGAAAGTGTGTTCAACCAGGGGTCTGGCTCAGACTGACCGAAAGTACCCGGGACCCTCAGGGCCTTTTCAAGTCTCTCAGCCTTGGTTTCTTCATCCACAAAATGGGGTTGATAATTGTGCCTCCCTGTGCAAGGGGGCCTGCGTGTAAGGAGCTCAGTTATTCAGAAGTAAGCACTTTGCAAATTCTGCAGCATGATACAAACGCTGGCAGGGCCCAGGTTACTGGTGCGAGCCCAGAGCCGAGCCCAGAGCCGTGTCCGTATGCGGGCTTGAGGCTCTCTGCCTGCTGCCCCTCCGTGTTAACATGTGCTCAGCCTCAGGCTGCCCTCAGGTCAGCCTGGTTGAGAGTCCCAGCCCTAGGACTCGAGTCTCTGGCCAGTTCTGGACCCCAGCCCCACTGCATATGCTGGGCCAGTGACGGGAGCTCTGCTGGGCCTCTTCCCCTGCACCCAGGTCAGTGGCTGGTGTCTGGTCCCTACCCCATCTCAGCAGCCTCCGGTGGGTCATACAGGAATCTTGTCCGCACTGTTGCTGAGGTTCCTGGATGCTTGCACACGTGTTGACCTACCAGCCTGAGGAGTCTGTGTCGTGTTCTCCTGCCCAAGACTGACCCAGACAGCCAGGTTCTCAGACAATTCACAAACTGCCTGTTGGCTCACTTGCTTTACTCTTCCCCAAACTCCAAGGAGGGTATTGGGCTCACTTTAAACACAACAACATGAGACTCTCAGAGGATGAAACAAATGAGAACTCAGAGGGTGGAAACGTTCCATCCAGTGGTGAAGGCAGGAAGGCTGCATGGAGGAGGCTTTCTAATAGGGCTTTGGAGGATGGGAGTCTCAGTTTTAGGGAAAGGCTGCAGAAACTGAAGAGAGTGTGACTTCAGTGTAGCTCTGCAGATGCCTACAGGGCAGCGGTTCCCAACCTTTTTGGCACCAGGGACTGGTCTCGTAGAAGGCAAGTTTTCCACGGATGGGCGGGGTGTGTGTGTGGGGGGGGATGGTTCAGGCGGTAATGTGAGCGATGGTGGGATGGAGAGCAGCGGATGAAGCTTCGCTCCCCCACTGCTCGCCTCCTGCTCTGCGACCCGGTCCCTCACAGGGCCCCGGGGGTTGGGGACCCCTGCTATAGGGGATCAACGGGGACCAGGTGGACAAGGGAGCTTCAGCCAGATAGGGGAGCTCCGTCCAGCTCTGCCTGGACATCAACGCGTTGACGTGGAGCAGGTCTTTCCCTTCCTGGCCTCAGTTTCCCCATCTGTAAAATACAGATAAAGGCCTTCCAGTGTTGGATCTTGAACCCCACCGCGACGCAGCTCGAGCCCCCGCGGCCTGGCCTCACCTCACGGTCCGGATC
This sequence comes from Hyperoodon ampullatus, assembly GCF_949752795.1. NCBI lineage: Eukaryota > Metazoa > Chordata > Mammalia > Artiodactyla > Ziphiidae > Hyperoodon > Hyperoodon ampullatus. The sequence goes on from NC_136921.1 coordinate 1,106,737, forward strand.
CGTACCCCGCGGGGCCCTCTCGCCGCAGGGCCAACGGCACCTCCGTCCGCGGGGATGCGCACCCCGCTCTCAGGACCAGGCCAGACACGCCCCACCGTTGCTGTGGCAACGGCGTTCCCCTGCGGCCCCGCAGAGCCCGGAACTCGGCTGCAGTGCGTTGCCACGGCAACCAGGCGGCACCTCCAAAGGGCGGGGCCTCCAATGAGAGTGGCCTACAGTGGGGCGGGGTCTCCAGGGCCTGTACCGCAAGAACACCAGATGCTCCGTGGCCCCTGAGGGGAGGCGGGCTTGGGCAGAGGAGGTCCAGGTTGAGGCAGTGCAGCATTGTTCAAATTCCACGTGTCCCCTCAACTCCTCCAGGGCTCCCATCTAGTTCCAGAGCAGCCTCACGTCCCACCACTCCCCCAGCTGTGGCTCCTTTTCAGGCAACCTGTCTTTTCATTCCATCATTCATTCATTCATTCACTCATTGTCTCTGGTTTCTGCAGATTTGGTTTTCTTTTTCCTATTCGGGATCATGCTGATTCCTCACTAAGTATTTCTGTCTATCTACAATTCTGGAAAAGTCTAAGCCAATATTTCTGCAAATATGGTTTCAATGACTCTATGCCTCCTTCAAGAATTTCAGGAACATTTCTCAAGCACAGGTCATGGCTTCCACCGGGCTCCCAGCTTCCCCGGACCCCACCACCCATCTTTGGCTTTTCTGCTGAGCCGTGGCCTAGCCTAGACTTTGGGTGCCCACCAGGCAGGAGCCCCGGCCCAGTCTTTTCCTCCCAGCTTCCCCCCAGTTCAAGCACGTTCAGGCCCCTGGGATGACCCGTGCTGGACAGTCGTTTTCCTGACCTGGACCTGCCACCCTGCCCGTAGAGCTCCTTCAGCTGGCTCCTTACCCACCTGGTTCACCTGGTCCCCTCTGCACCTGCCCAGTTGCTGTCCAGACATTACCAATCTGCCGCCAGCTCACCTTGACTGTAGCCACCACTACATTTTTAGTTTCCTCTTGGTTTGTGACACCTGGGTAGTTTTTCTTTTCTGTTTGCAACTTGGTTTGTGTATTTTGAATTTTGTAATATATTTTTCTACAACTTATGAGGTTAAACCATTCGAAATTACCATTTTTCATGATCCAAATTAGTTGAACATAAGCAATTTTATATAACTTATTCTAATATTTGGACAGGCTGGGGTCTTTCAACATCGCTTAGCCTTCGGGAAGTCTACAGCTTTGATAGATTTTTAAAACTTAAAAAACTTAATGTAATATTTATTAGTATTGTAAATGGTGCCAAAAAAAGTAAAAAATGAAAATGGGTCTTAATTTCTACTCTTAGATAGTGCTACTGGCCTACAAAAGATATCCCTGAATATGAGTAGAAAATTCAAACTATATAAACAGAAAGTAGACAGATCGATCGATTGATCAATCGATAGATAGATAGATGGATACTTTTTTTTTTAAGTGAATGCAACCTTGCTTCCCTCCCCCAACAGCAGTCCCAGCTCTGGCAAACACTGCCAACCGTTTCTTGTGATTGTTTGGGTATATTATGCACACTCTTCTGTGCCCCTTTTAAATAATTGAACAAACATCTCGGTGGTCTTTCCACACTGGCACATAACTTTTGAGACTCATTCTTTTCAGTAGCATCAGAGAAATCTCTCCTGTGTACCCCGATTAATTTAACCAGGGCTCGTGGGTGAACACCTTGGTTATCTTGTCTCTTGGGGATTTTTTTTTTTTGCGGTACGTGGGCCTCTCACTGCTGTGGCCTCTCCCGTTGCGGAGCACAGGCCCCAAACGCGCAGGCTCAGCAGCCATGGCTCACGGGCCTAGCCGCTCCGCGGCATGTGGGATCTTCCCGGACCGGGGCACGAACCTGTGTCCCCTGCATCGGCAGGCAGACTCTCAACCACTGCGCCACCAGGGAAGCCCTCTTGGGAAGTTTCTGTGCGCAGATACTGCCGGCAGATTTCTATCCTTGGGATTACTGAATCAGGGAGGGGGCACCTGAAGTGCAGACATGCCCAGAAAAATCTCTCCACTGCCCCAACCACAGCTGTGGTGTGGAGGGGCTCTTTTCCCCACACCCACAGAGTGCTGGATGCCACCAAACATTTAAATTTTGGACAATCTGACAGGTCAGAAAAAGATCTCACTGTTCTGATCTGCATTTCTTTTTTTTTTTTTTTTTTTTTAAATTGCTTTTTTTTTTTTAAATCGGCCTTTATTTTATTTATTTATTTTTTTTAGATGTTGGGGGTAGGAGTTTATTAATTAATTTATTTATTTTTGCTGTGTTGGGTCTTCGTTGCTGTGCGAGGGCTTTCTCTAGTTGTGGCAAGCAGGGGCCACTCTTCATCACGGTGCGCAGGCCTCTCACTATCCTGGCCTCTCTTGTTGCGGAGCACAGGCTCCAGACACGCAGGCTCAGTAGTTGTGGCTCATGGGCTCAGTTGCTCCATGGCATGTGGGATCTTCCCAGACCAGGGCTCGAACCCGTGTCCCCTGCATTAGCAGGCAGATTCTCAACCACTGCGCCACCAGGGAAGCCCCTGATCTGCATTTCTTTAACTATGATTATCTTTGCTTATTGACCCATTTTCTTTCTGTAAAGTGTCCCTTTCATAGTCCCTGGCCATTTCTCTGGTGGTTACTTATAGTTTTTGCTATTAGTTTGCATAAGCTTTTTATACCTCGAGGAAGTTCCCTTCATCTTCATATGTTTTGAAATATTTTTTCCAGGGTAGGGTTGGTCTCTCAATTTTGTTTATGATGTTTCAGCCATGTAGATGTTTAGTTTTTATGTAGTCCATCTGTCTTCTTTAGAGCAATCAGCTTGTGTACCCTGATTTCTCCACACCAAGATGTTGAATGCATCCATTCACACTTCATTCTAGTTTCCTAAAATGTCATTTTTTACAAATAAGTGCTTACTTCGTTGGAAATTTATCTTGATGTCGTGTCAGGTGAGATCCAATTTTATGTATTTCCTATAGTGTCCTACACCAGTTATCAAATCATCTATTTTCTCCAAATTTTTTGAAATGATACTTTTATCATAAACTTTTGATCTATTTTCTTTTAATACTGGCATATTTTTAATGATTAGAATATCATGATATGTTTTAATATCTAATAGGGCAAATCCTCCTCATTCTTCTTTCTTTTTAACAAGTTGCCTCACTAGTCTTTCATGTTTGTTTTCCTACATGAACTTCTGCTGCTTTTTTAACTGAGATTGCAACAAACGTGTAGCTTTAATTTAGGGAAAACTAGACCTTCTACAATATCACCTGTTCCTTTCCAAGAGTATACTATATTTTTCCATTAATTTACCTCTTTTCATGGATTTTCAAAGTTTTCCTACCTAATTTCTTTGTAAACGAGAAACCTGCACATTTCCTGTTATTTACCTTTCTTAGTACTATTGTGATTAGACTCCTCCATTATAGGCTCTAACTGGTTATTATTTGTTTTTATGGAAACCGTTGCCTTCTCACTGATAGTTTTTCTTACTTCTCCCTAAAGTACTGTTTCCCATAGCTTTTCACTCATCCCTTAAATTTTCTTGGTAGATGATTACGTCACCTGCAAATATTGATAATTTTGTTTCTTTTTTTTGTTTCAATATTTTTACCTTTTTTTCTCATTTGTAATTTCATTGGCTGATACTTCTAAATAAAACAGAGATGATAATGCACATCCCTAGTTAAATGGGAATTCTTTTGCTGTTTCACCATTACGAGTATTGTTTGTATAGGGCTTACCGTGTGCCCAGCCCTGGACCCAGCATTTCATACATGAATCCTCACCACTGCACTTTGATGTTGGTACTGTTCTTATCCCACCAACAGGAGAGGTGACAGACATAGGTGCTGGTGAACTTGCCCAGAGTCACACAGCTGATGGAGAGTGAAGAGAGACACTAATCCATGCTGCCCCTTGGCTGGACTCTTATCCCCCAAGACCCTGAAGGGATGCTGTCTCCTAAGGTGAAAGAAGAAGCCATCTTTCCCTGAAGGGAGTAGTTATTTGCTTTTTAACCAGAAATGGATGGCCCTTTGGTCAAATGCCTTTTCAACACCTACTAAAGTCATCCTATTTCTTTTTATCCTGTGACTTACTAGCATGGTAGATTATAATGATGGAGCCCTTAATATTGAACCACCCTTGCCTTCCAGAGAATTTAGTCAAGGTGTAGGATCATTTTAATGTTATTTAGATCGCAAGCCATGTGTGGCTCTCAGTCTCTGAGTGTGGCCTCCTTTCCACACTGCAATGAGGTGAAAGCGAGAAGGTTGGCTATGCTGTGGACATTTCTGCAGCCAAGGTCTGACCATCTTTTCAGGACCTATGTCTGCAGGAAGAAGGAAGGGCAGCAGCCCCCAGCCAGAAGCAGGGAGGCTCCTTGACCTCAGTTCTGAACCTGTCAGATTTACTGGTTTTCCTTTATCCATGAAAAAAAAATCCACAGTTTCACCCGCTGCCCCCATCTTTCCAGAAGCTGTTTCGAGTCCATAGCGGAGTGAAGCCCTTGAGTTGATACATTTGAAATGCAACCTAAGCGGACATTTTCAAACCAGAAAGCATCATGATGACTGGTGATGGGGTGGAGCACACAACTGAAAGCAGATGCCAACCTGCATCTCAGAAGGGGGTCAGAGCGTGATTTGGAAAAACACAGGGAAGTGCACTGTGGCAGGGCTAAAATATGAAGGATTTGATTGTTAAGCCAGCCATTTTAATGGTGGGGAGGGGCACTGATGCTAGGCATCCCAAAAGAAAAAAGATGTTAAAACAGAGAAGAGAAAATATTTGAAAAACAAAGGAAATGAATTTTCCAGAATTCAAGAAAAATAAACAATTTCAGATTGAAGGACTCACAGACTGTCAAACAGGAGACAGAAAAGTCCACACCATAAGAAAATTCTAGAAGCATCCTGAGAGAAAGAACATGGAACTAGAACCCAATAAGTGTTTGACTTCTCAAAAGCATACAAGAAGACCACAAAGTCATATTTTTAAAGTATTGAAGGAAACAAACTTTGCACCTAGAATTTTACATCCAGTGAAATTGAAAGTATTATAAAAAATATTCTCAGAAATACAAGGTTTCAGAATGTTTCTACCCAAGGCCCACATTAAAAATACTTTGTATTTCATAAGTAACACAAATGAAGAAGACTCTTCAAGAGGTATGGACAATAAGGATGACCAAGTTTCTTAGAATGTGTATTAATTGTCTTAAAAGTGAGGACAAAAGAAAAGAAATAGAGTATATCCACAATAACTCAGAACTGTGTAATTCCAGACAATCTCATTATTGCCAGGGAGTGAGGAATAAGTGACCAAACAGATGGTGAGTAGGGAAAAAAGAAAAAAGAAAAAGAAACAGAAAGAAAGAGGGTTTTAAATTAAGGGCAATTGCCATAAAAATAAAAATAAGAATAAGGATGAACCACCAGAGGAATATATACTCAAAGAATATATACTCAAAGAGAAACAGGAAAGAATATATATAATAAATGGAAATTTTTAATAAGCTGGCAAAACTAAGTCTCAATATAACAGTTCTATAAATGTGAGTGGGTTAAATTCCAAGTAAAAGGTGGAAGCAGTCTGCATTTTGAAATCCTCACAATGGGTTGCCTAAAAGAGATACACTTAAAGATACAAAAAGTTTAGAATAAAAATGTTGGCAGACGACATACTAGCCAATATGGACCAAAGGAAACTGGGTTGACCTCTTTATATATGACATTCAAATTTAAAGCAAAAACAAACAAACAAACAGAAAAAAAAAGCAACAGATGAAGAAGGACATTACATGCATGCTGATGAAAGGGGCTGCAGAATGATAATGCACATCCATCAAAATCATTTAAATACCTAAGAGTATGCCTCAGTGTCCATCAAGCAACACCCGCCAGATTTGCACGGAGAAGTAGATATTTCAACAATTGTAACTGGAGACTTTAAGTTAAAAATTATAATTTAACAGCTCAAGCAGACAAAAATTAGCAGAAATCTCCAAATTCTGATCAATATAATTAACAATTCTGAACTTTTAAATACATACAGAACTTCATACCCATCATACAGAGAACACAACCTTTTGAGCACACGTAGAATATTTACAGAAATAGACAATGTGTTAGGACATAAAGAAGCCTCAATAAGTTCCAGAGGAGAAATACACGCAGACTGGGCTGCTGTCCTCCATTTGTGCTTCTAAATCCCCTTTGCCCGATGCTCTAAGAGATTGTCCTACATAGACCATGTCAGTGGGTGAGTTCAGCCAAAGGGAGCACTGACAGAGAGCAGAGAGTGAGGTTCAAGGGTCTTTTTCCCAAGTCCCTTCTGATGGGTGCTCAGGCTGGCTGCGTTCCTCACCTGAGGCCTCTGCTCCTAGCCAGGGCACCTCCACCCCCCACCCCTGGGGCAATCAGGAGACAGTGTCACTCAGCTCTGTGGTTTCCCTACTTCCTACCCACACCTTTGTAAGTACTCCCTTTACCAAGCCCTGCTCAGTTTGAGTGTGCCATCTGCTTCCTGCCAGGATCCTTATGGAACACAGACTATGTTCTCAGACAATAATGCAATTAAATTAGAAATTGGTAACAAAAGTTTATAATAAAAGAAACACTATTGGAAAATAAATAACATTATTAAGTAACACATGGGTTTGGGTTTAAAAGGAGATCACCTGGAATATTAAGAAATATTTAGATCTGAATGATAATGAAAACAGTGTTTGTTCAAATTTTGTGAGACCCAGCTAAGGCAGTGCTATAGAAGGAATTTTGTGGCTTTAAATAGATCAGCAATTTAGAAGAGTTACAAGTAAATGAGCTAAGAATTTACCTCGAGATGGAGCAACGGATCAAATCCAAAGAACCAGGAAGGAAGGAAATAATAGATAAGGACAGAAATAAATGAAATAAAGGGAAAGATGAGAAGATTAACAAAGTATAAGTTTGTCCTTTGAAAATGTTAAAAAAGAGAAAAATGCAAATAAGCAAAATACAGAATAAAAAGGAGAAATAAGTACAGAAACAGTAGGTATAAGAATAAATATGCTAGTATTTATTCTAAAACCTCAGTGAAATGGACTAATTCCTAGAAACATGTAAAATGCCAAATCTGGCTCAAGAAATAGAGAATTTGACCAGAGGGATAACTATGATGGAAATAAAAGGATAAAAGACCCACCCTTCCTGGGGGGCCCACATAGTTTTACTGTTTCTACCAAAAGTTTGGAAGAACAATAACTTCTCTTTTATGCAGGTGGTGCCAGGGAATAGAAAAACAGAAGCTACCTGGGGGGCTTTGGAGGGTAGGGTGGTCTCCTTTGCAGAAGTGTATGTGTCTGTGCCCTTGCTACTTTCAAGGCACAAGCCCCACGGATGCTGCAAACTGAGGTGAAGCACCTCCCTTACTGCACAGTGTGAGGAGTAAATGGTTAAGCGGGTAAACCTTGGGGGCACCTGCCCGACGCCACCGAGGTCCTGGGGATGCGGAGGAGGCTGACGCAGGGGCTGCGTGGGAAGGGGGTCCCGGCGCCCCGGCTTCAGGGCGGCAGGACGTCACCGCACCCACCGCAGTTCCGGTGGGTGAGCTGGCCAGAGGCTTTGTCAAATTTGCCCAGCAATGGGGTATGCGGAAGGAGGTCGGTGGCACGCAAAGATGCCAGTCCGTCCCTGGTGGCCTGCTTTCCGGCTGGGGGATTGACAAAGGCTGGGGTTTGCCAGTGTGGACCGAGAGCCGCGTGTGACTTGGTCCAAGGAAGTTAAGCTGGAGAAACAGGGTGTGAGGACGGGGGCGCTGACGACCTGGAGAAGTGGGGCGAGAGGATGGCGGGGGTCTCTACCCGAGGCATGACGGGAGGAGAAGCGGCAGGTCCACTGGCCGGCCGGTTGCATCATCCCCGCTAGGAGGGCTGTCTGCGATGCTCTGGTCTCCCTCCAGGGCTCTGCCCAGACGCCAGGCGCGATTGAAACTCACCTGTTACACCTAGAAGTCAGTATCCCTACCACCCCCGACAGCCCCTCCACGGTGCAAGGAGGGAGGCCACCAGAGTTTTGTCCCTCCGCGTCGATGCGTCTGTACTGCTGGCATCGCGGGTGGGGCAGGTGAAGATTTAGTGGTTCCACTTGAAAGGGGTACGAGTCGGGGAGGGCCCGGCGCGCCGGGTCCGTGGGTAAATTCGGGGCCGGGGGGGGGGGGGGGGGGCGCCCAGGCCTGCGCCAGGGGAGGGGACGGCGCGTCCGGGCCCGGGTGTCGGTCCCCGACTCCCCCACCTATCGCACGGCGGTGTCAGCGCTGATGTCACAGCCCGGCCCCAGCCCCAGCCCCGCCGCAGCCGCGACGCCCGTCCCTCTCCCCGCGCGACAAACCAGCTGGCGGCTGGGGCTTGGGCGCCGCGCGCAGCCAACCAGCGCGGCGGGAGGGGCGCGGGGCGGGCCGGGCCGGGGGCCCGCAGCCGTCACGCGGCGCCGCCGTCAGAGCGCCGAGAGCAGCCCGGGAGCGGCAGCAGCTCCGCGCTCGGGGACCCGCGCCCATGCCCGTGCTCATGCAGGGCCGCCGCCAGTGACGCCGGAGAGGTAGGGCAGCGGCTCTCCCGGCCTCCCGAGCCCCGCGTCCAGAACCTGCACCCCGCCTCCTGCACCTGCATCGCCTGCGCCCCGGGGCGGGGAGCTCGCGCCCTGCGCTGGCGTCCTCTTCTCTGCCAGAGGCGCTGGCGCCGCGCGGCCCCTTCCCTTCCCCCGACCCTCCCCCGTCCCCGCGGAGAACAATGGTGCAAATTCAGGGGTGTCCGCCCTTCTTTAGCAGCTGGGCAGGGCCCTCCGGAAAGGCCCCTCCGATGCGGCCCCGGCTGCAGGGGGACTCTCGTCTGGGATGGGCGGGGGTCGTTACGGGGAGGGCGCAGGCAGCTGGCTGCATCTCGAGACACCCTCCCCCCTTCCCCGATCTTCCCCTCCCCTGGAGTGGAGCCATTCCTAGGGATGCGGCCGGGACTGCGACCGGACCGGCGGGGGAGGGGAGGGATGGAGAAGAGGCGAGAGGATGCGGATGGGGCATCCGGGAGGGGGCGCGACTGCAGCGGCCGGGCCGGAGGGGAGGGCACTCAAGGCTGCCGGGCGCGGGCAGAGGCCCTGGTCCCCGGGGTGGGGGAGGGCGGATGCTGGAGCCAAGAGCCAAACCAGCGGGCAGGCGGGCGGGGCGGGCGGGGGCTGCGGCGGTAGGGCTGGGCCGCCAGCTTGGTGCGCACCTCCGAGACTGCCCATCGCCCCACCCCAAGTCGCGTCCTCCTCCCAAGAGACCCCTTCTCCCTTCCAGAAAGACCCACGGTTTGGGAGGGGCCGCCTGCGGATGCGGCCTGCGTCCACGCAGCCAGCGCCCCAGTAACAGGTGTGGCCTGCAGGAGGGGAGGGGGCTGCGAGGCCGCGACGTCTCGGCTGGCGGCGCTCCCCAGGCGCCTGGGCTCGGATGACAGGGACACTGCAGCTTAGACCCTTTCGCTAGTCCTTTAAGCTGCCTCTCGCCCTTACTTCCCCTCCAAACCCACCGCGCAGCCCTCCCGGCGGGCAGGGAGGGGCCGCAGTCTGCCTGGCGCTGGGTGGGCTGGGGGACCTAGGGCCGCAGGGGCGGAAGGGGGAGGGGAAGGAGGGAATGCCAAGTCATGGGGCCTGCCTGGCGCGGGCGCGACATCGCCCCGGCGCGGACCCGATGCGCGCCCACGTTCCCGGGAAGAGGGACTTTCCCACAGAGACCCGCGGACCCCTCCCCAAGCGGCCGCCCCCTCCAGGGGATGCCTGCATTGCTGGGATAAAGGCCTGTTAGAGCAAAGGATTGGATCTTGCGGCTGCGGAGAGGAGGCGGTGCGGAGAGGCCCCTGCGGCGCAGGGCTGTCCCTGTCCTAACCCTGGGGAGTCAGCGTGACACCCAGCGCGCGCTTCTGCAGGACAGTCACACCTAACCCACCCTCTCCCTGCTCTCGAGCTGGCTGAGGGCCCTTTACCGGGGCAACCGTGCCCATCCCCCTCTCGGTCTGAGAAAGCTGCTGCAGGTTTGAAGGGAAGCTCTGGGGTCTGGAGTGGGGGCTTGGGGCTGTACCTGCGGCGGCCATTTTGCAGGTGTGGTCGGCCACCCGCCTTAGCTGAGCCTGAGGGGTGGGGGTCGTCAGGAATGAAGCAGGTGTGGCACTTCCAGTGGGTTGCAGCGTCTGCAGTGTAGGGTGAAGGATGCTGCCGGGGCCAGGGCCAGGTCTCAGGGGCTGATGCTTGCAAGGAGGCCGCTGGCTGAGAGACCCAGATGAGGTGGAGGGGACAGTCAGTCTCTACCTGGGTGTGAAGTCTTGTGAGGGTACTGGGTCAAAGCCAGGGAAGGAACTAGAAACTCCAACCCATGCTATGCCCGGATCTGAAGATGAGCAGGGAGTTGCCTGTGGGGTGCGGTCCACAGGACAGAGGGAAGATCAGGCGTGGAGTCAGGGCCCCACGACCCCAAGGCTCCCAGGGAGGGCCCCTTTGAGGAGGGCCTGCCAGGTGCCTGCTGTATGTCCACCCACTGGCTGCTAGCCCTACTGAGTGTCCTCCCGTCCACCTCCCCCCGCTGGAGTGGCCCATAGACTGCCCGTCCTGGGGCCTCCCGATGGGCCAGCCATGGCCAGGTGGAAGCTGAGGCTCTGCCTAAAGCCCAGAGGTGGGGTGTAGCGGGATTCACACCCAGACTCACTGGGCACAGGGGGCCCAGCCACCCAGCCTTGTCCCCCTTCAGTCCCCCTGGTGTCACCACTGCTGACCCAGGGCTGGCCACGTCCTTTGGACGCAGAGCAGGGAAGTCCTCCCATGGGCTCTTGGAGGGTGGGATGGGGTTGGGGGAGGGACCGGGAGTGGGGGGGACAGACATGGGTGGGAGGTGGAGATGGGGGGCATAGCCTCAGGAGAAGACCCGGAAGGGATGGGGCAGTCTTCATAGGCCCATTCCGCTCAAATAGGCCAGCCAAGGTGGGTGAGCCGGGCGTGGCAGGGTGGGGGGATATTCTTATGGGGTCCTGCTATCACAGGATTGGGGCCCGTGGAGGGGCTACCAGCACTGAGAACCCCACCCTGGACTTTAGGATTGACTGACCAGGGCCTGTGCTCAGGCCTGCCGAGCCCTCCAGACCTGAGACCCTTCTGAGTCTGGAGGGGCCTGGGCTGCCTCCCCTGGGATGGAGAGTGGCTGGCCAGGGGCCACTCCGCAGCGAGTGACCCCCAGGATGAGTGCGTGGCTGCCCTCCTGCCCAGTCCTACGTGCTCCCTAGAGCACTCCCCGTTCCGTATTCTTCGGCCCAAAGGACCAGGCTCACCACACCTACCCAGATGTGCCACTCCCGCTGTCCCCCCTGCCCCATACCCTGGAGCACCTCTGAGAATGCTGGAGGGGCTGGACCATGCCCTCCCCCAAACCTCTCGGTTTTGCCAGGGTGCCCAGGGGCACCGCCAGGCTGCTGGGCCTGCTCAGTACTCTGTTCTGTCCAGTTAGCTGATGGAACTCTTCCCACCTGGCCTCACCCTGCACAGGCGGGCCCAGGGCAGGGGGCGGGGATGGGGTTGATGGCAGGTGTGCTTCACCGTCCCACCTGTTCTAGCAGGTTTGCTGAGCACCACCAGGGTCCTGGCTTCGGGCCGAGGGGCGCTGGCTGACCCCAGGCTCCCCCAGCGCCCCAGTGCAGAGTAATGGAGACGTTGGAAGGGTGGAGGGTACGGTCAAGGTCAGCGGTCAGCTGAGGCTGAGCCTCCTGACCCCTCTGGGGTTTTCCCCAGCCCCTCCTGCGGGCTTTGCCCTCCCCCGACACACACACCCTGAGCCTGCTCCCTCCCAGCTGCCCCCCTGTGCTTGCCGGAAGCCGCTCCCCTTGCAGCCTCCTAGGTGTCACCCCTGGGATTGGGAAGGACACACCGCCTGAGTGGCTGGGCCCCGCTTCTGCCTGCTGCCTCTCTAATGCCTCTGCTGGATTTAATCTCCTAATCCTGTGCTTGTGTCTGGGCCGGCTGAGCCCTGGTTCCCCTGCCCCCGCCTCATCCCCCGCTCAGGAGCCCGGGAGTGGGGAAGTGCCCCCCCCTGCCCCTCCCTCTACCTGGGTTTCAGGGCTCCCTGGGGTCTGGGGAGGACAAGCCAGGACCCCCCAGCCCTGGCCTCCTGTTCTCACTCCTCACCCTTCCCCACTTGGCCCTTGGGCTGACTGGAGCCGCTACTCGGATACACACTCACACAGACACACACAGACTCACACACAGACGCGCGCACACACGCTCACACAGACTCACACGCACGCACACACACACATTCACATACACACACATTCACACACACAGTCACACACACTCACACATTCACACACACGCTCTCACACACACTCACACACACAGATTCTGCAGCCCTCACCCGGCTTGTTCCTTCCTGGTCCTCTCTCCCCTGGAGCACTCCACATAACCCCCCACTGTGAGATTCCAGCCCCCCTCCAGTGCTGCCAGCACCTTGAAGCCTGCCGTAAGCACCCCTGAGGGCCACCCCACCCCACGTAGGTAGTTTGGGGGTCAGTGAGGAGGAAGTGAACACTGATTAGGAGCAGACTGCATTGCACATCTCCGTGTGCCCCCTTGTCCGCACTCCCAACACCTCAACACGCAGGTGGCGTTGTACCCATTTGTCAGATTTGGAGGCTGAGGCTCCTGAGAAAGCATGTGACTTGTCACAGAGGACCTGGGATTCCACCCCAGCTGCCTCTGACACCAAAAACGTTGTTCTTCTAGCACTTTCTGTTCCCCCCACCCCCACCCCATTGCCACCCCATCCCGTGCCAGCACAGTGCCTTACACGCAGTGGCCACTCGGTAAATGCCGGTTCCTTGTTGGGCCAGTGGCTTTAGCCCAAGGAGTTCGTTTCCTGTGGCCCCAGGGCGAGCAGCTGCCTCTCTGTCAGGGGTGGGGATTGTCTGTGTGTCTCTGTGTTTCCATCAGGGCCTGCCAGGGCTCCTGAAATGCAGCTCTGGGATAAGGATGGGGATGCCCCAACTGCTCCTGTAGGCCCAGCTCCCTGCAGGCCCCCTCCCCTAGCCCAGCCTCTGGCCTATCCTCAGGGGTGTCAGGAGTCCTGTTCCCCCACCCCAGTCTCAGCCCTGCAAGTAACACTCAGGTAGTCCTCAGTTTCCTTCCCCATCTGTCATCAGCTCAAGCCAGGATGGTGAGGGGCACGGCTTGGTCATCAAGGCTCAAGGCCTGTGGGTCAGTGGGGACCATGCTTCTGGGGGGCCGTCATGGGGCTGGGGCAGAGGGTGACTCAGTTGCTAGTGTCATCTGGTCTTCACTCTCCATCTGCTTCTGGGGCCAGGGCTATACCACGGCCGAGGCCGTGCCCAGGAGGGCGGCAGCTCCAGGACGAGCAGTGATGCGGTGGACAATCTCAGCTGTCCCTTTCTTGTACTGAATGCATTCCTTTCATCCTCACCTTCCCCCAGCTTCTCAATCACATTCTCTCTTCCGCTGAGTCCCCTCTTTCCTGGCGCTCTCACCCCCGGAAGCCACCTCCCTCCTGCTGCTCGCTGCATCCCCTGGGCTGGATTCTCTGTCCGCTGGGCCCCGGAGCTGCTTCTTTCTTAGTTTCCTGTCTTGTTTGGCTCAAGCACATCCTTGTGTGACATCCTAAAAAGGGTGATGAGTCCTTGGCTTCTTGAGAGTGTCTTTGCTCTGTCCTCACGCTGGGTCGATGCTTTGTCTGGGGGCACTATTTGTTGGTAAATCACTCTGAAGCCTTTGTCATCGTCACCTTCTGTATCCAGTCACCTATGAGAAGCCTTTGTCAGCAACTCGACTTTCCTCCCTGAAATCTTTTAGGATCCTTTCTTCATCTGCGGACTCCTGACCATCCATGCAGTTGGGTTACATGTGGGTTTATGTGTTTATTCGTGCTCAGCGGGACTTTTCAACTGAAGACAAGCTCTATTCTTTCATCTGTTCATGTTTCTTCCCTTTCATTTTTTCTGTTTTCCTCCTTGAATTCAGGCATTGGTCTTCTGGTGTTCTGGCCTCTTCTCTCATTCTGTCTCCTGTTTATGTCCTATTTTCTGGACAATTTTTGGACTTCATTTTCGAGTTCTTTGGGGAAGTTTTGTGTTTCAGCATTTACACTGTTTATCTCTAAAAGAACCATCTTCCTTGTCTCTAAGTGTTCCCATTTCATAGCATCCTGTTCTTGTTTTGAGAATGTAGCTTCTTCTTGAAACATTCTGAGTAAGTTTATAAAGGTTTTTTGTTGGTTTGCTTGTTTTTGCTTGTGGTTTACCTCTTTCTCACAGGGCTTGTTTTCTGCTGGTTTACTGGTCTTTCACTTTGAAGCCGTTGGGAGGCCTGCTGGGGAGTGGAAGGGTTCCTGAGATCTGGGTGGGATTCCGACTGGAGCCGAGTGTGGGGTGGGGGGTGCCCAGTGGCAGTTTTGCTGTAGGTGAAGGTGTGGGGGCCGGATGCCAAGCTGTGCCCCCAGCGCCAGAGTGCAGGGGGCCAGCGTCCACATCGAGGACCTCACTCTTGCCTGGTGTTTTCTTCCGTTTCTGTAGGGAAGAGCCTCCTACCTTTTGCCTGAGGATTTGGAAGCCATGGCCCTCTGTGAAGAGGGGGCAGGGAAAGGGGTGAGGGTTTCACCATTGAAGTGGTGGTTCCACAGGCAGACTTGCACCCAGGGCGCCCTCTTCAGCCTCACTCCCCACTCCTGCCCACTGCTGGGTCCATGAGCCCTCAGCCTAGAGCCCCCGGAGGCCCCCGCTATTGTGCTACAGAGGACCACTCCCCTAATCCTCATGGAGTCGGGGGAGGGCCTGTCTTACCCACTTTGCACATGGGGCCACAGAAGCCTGCAGAGTTCCGTCCGTGCTGCTGACATCCTGGAGGTCCACTTTGAGGCCTTGGCCCCAGTCGGTTGGACCCCAGACCAGGGTCTCCCTGCCACCCTGAATTTGGCGTCAGCATTCTCAGAGCTCCATTATTTACCCCTGGGCTGTCAGTAGTGTTGCCAGGAGTGTGAGGCTCTACTGGCTGATCTCACCGTGTCCACTTGTCTGCACGTTGCTGCCTGAACCATGTTTGTGAGATTCCCTAGGACGCTTCATTCACTTTTATGTCTGAATGGAGCTCCTGTATGACTGGCTGGTCTCCAGCTGCGGGGCATTTAGGCATCTCCATTCCCTCCCTCTCAACTCCTGGACTCATGCACAACATCTCTAGTTGTGCAGCGGCTGGCCATGTGGTCTGAAGCCTTACTAGAAAATTGCCGTGTTGTTTTCAAAGTGGTTGAACCAATGAACTTTTCCCAGGTGATCTGTACGTTCCTGTTGCCGTATCCTTAGAACATTTGGGGTTGTTAGACGTTTTAATGTTGGGATCTGTTGGGTGTGGTTTTAGACAACACTTTGTTAATTACTATTGTGGTTGAGTATCTTGTCCTGTAATTTGCCTGTTCATGTCTTTTTGCCCATTTTTTCTTCTGTGTCTCTTTTCTTTGATTTTGTCTGTTCTTTATATGTTCTGCACATGAATCCTTGTTGATCATATGTGCTACAGACATCTCCAGGTGGGTGGGCTTCTCTTCACCCTTTCAATGGTATCTTGATGCCTGGACTTTTCCTTCTGGTGTCTTCCATGGGCTTAGAAATCCTTCTTAAAGGTGAGCAGGGAGATAAGAGTGTTCGGTTTCTTCCAAAACTTTGTTGTTCACATTTAGGTCTTCAGTCTGCATGGAATTTGTTTTGGAATAAAAAGGGATCTAATTTTGTACAACTGGCCAGTTGTGTTAGTCTGTCGTAGTTTGCTATAACAGAATACCACAGACTGGCGGGCTTAACAACAACAGAAACTAATTCTCACAGCTCTGAGGCTGGAAGTACAAGATCAGGGCACGAGCTTGGTCTGGGTGCAGAGCCCCCGGAGGGGGGTACCAGTATGGCCAGGTTCTGGTGAGAGCCTTCTTCTAGGTTGCAGATGGCTGACTCACTGTGTTTTCACATGGCTGAGAGCAGAGAGAAGGAGCAAGTTCTCTTGGGACCTTTATTAGGGCAATGATCCCATTCATGAGGCTGCATCCTCATGACCTATAACCTCCCAAATGCCCCGCCCCCTAACACCATCACACTGGAGGGTAGAGTTTCAACATCGGAATTTGGGGGGAACACAGACATTCAGTCCATGACACCTGTTTTCTCAGCATCACTGGTTCAGCACCCCTTTCTCTTCTCATCAGCCTGTAAAGCCTCCTTGTCCGATGTCAGGAGGGCTGTGTGTGCAGGTCTGTTTCTGGGGTCCCTTCTGTTACAATGGTGATGACTTACTTGTCCCAGCCACCTTGTCTTAATTACTACAGCTTTATATTAAGTCTTGTTATCGGTGGGGCCTATTGCCTTCTACCTCTTGTGTTTCTTCAAGCTTGTTATTGGTATTTGTAGTATCTTATGCCATATACATTTTTAGAAGCAATCTGTCCAGTTTCACAAAAAGACTTGTTTGTGATTTCATTTGAAATTACATTGAATGTTTTGATTCATTTGGGTGAAAATAAACATTTTTAAGACATTTAAATTTCTTTTTCATGAACAGGTTGTAGTTCTTCATTTATTTAGATTTTCTATAATGTTTTTGTAAAGCTTAAAAGTTTTCTTCATAAAAGATGTATGTATTTTTTGTGACCTTTATTCCTATGAAGATATTTTATATTTTTGGTTATTTTTTAAATGCTGCCTTAAAAAATATTTTTAAACTCTTGTCTCTAGTGCATACTAACATGGCTGGTTCCTAACAACTTTGCTGACCCTTCCTACTAATTCAAATAATATGTCTCTGGATCCTCTTGATTCCTGTGTAGATAAGCAAATAGTCTGCAAATAATGGCAATTTGTTTTATTCTTTTCCAACCCATATTTTGCCCATGTTATTCCTTTTTCTTGCCTTATCACTCTGGCAAGAACCTCTACTACAGTGTTGAATACAAGTGGTGACAGCAGGCATCTGGAACTTGTTCCTGAATTTAAAGGAAATGTTCCTACTATTTCACCATTAAGTGTGGTATTTGGGTAGATTTTTACTAGATACCTATTATGAGATTAAAGAAGTTTTATCCTTCTATTGCCAAGAGTTTTATCACAAATGGATTTTGAAAATGACTGAATGCTTCTTCAGTATCTATAGAGGACCTCATTTGGACTTTTTCTCCTTTGATCTGATATGTGGTGAATTGTATTAATAGATACCCTAATGTTAAGCCATGCGTTCTATTACCATACTGGTATTCCTGAAATAAACCTACTGCATTATCTTTTTTATTTTCTGCTGGACTTTCAATATTTTGAACTTTTCTATCTATGTTCATCAGTGAAATTGGTCATTTCTCAAATGTTCTTTGTCTAATTTGATGCCAAGGTCGTATTAGCCTCAGTGAATGAGTTGAGGATATAATCTTTCTCCCTCTGTTTCCCTCTCTTTTTCCTGTTCTCTTAAATCGTTTGTATAAGATTGGAAATATCTGGTTTTTTTGTATGTATGGTAGAACTCATAAAAAGTATCTGAGTCTTCTACTTTTTTGGTGGTTAATATTTTAAACTATTGAATCAATTTATTTAATGATTGTAGGAAAATTCAAGTTCCTACTGACAAATTTTTCTCCTGGTTATAGGTCATCTTTTCTGGCTTCTTGGCATGTGTAGTAATTTTTTAAATTGAATTCTAGGCATTTCTACATTGTGGAGCATCTGAATTATGCTTTCTTCCTGTAAAGAATGTTGGGCTTTGTTTTGGCAGGCAGTTAAATTACTTGAGGACTTATTTGATCCTTCAAGGCCTGATTTTAAGCTTTTTTAGAGTTGCTCTAGGGTAGATTTCACTTTGGGAATAGTTAAGCCCACACTAAAGTATGATTTCTTTGGGGTCTCTACTGAATGTCTGGGGGCCTGGGGTGGAGGGATCAAGAGAACTGTATTCTGTCTGGTGGAAGCACAGATGTCTTCTGACTTTGTGTGAGCTTTGGGAATTCTTCAGTCTTCAGTCTTCTTTGTCCAGTCCATGGGCATGGACTAGTAGTCTACAAAGATGCAAGGGTATCCCTATGCAGATTTCTGGAGCTCTATTACTGAGCAACTGTTCCCTTTCCAGAACTCTGACCCACAGATTCCAGCAGCTGCAACCTACCCAAACTCTGACTTCCATCTCCCCAACTCATCAGAGTTGCTGAGCTGTTTGGGTCCCACCTCCCAGTGCCTGAGGTCTGTAAATTGCCTCTGGGAAGATTTGGAGTGATTGGAGGGAAGGGAGACTCATATGTTTCCCTTCTCTCAGTGCCTTTTGTGCCATGTCTGAAAACAGTCATTTTCATCTATTTTGTCCAATTTGCTAGTTGTTGTTTACAGTGGGAGGTTAAGTATGGTCCTTGTAACTCCTTCATGGCTGGATGTGGAAGTGCTGTAAATTTTGCTGGTAGTATTTGCATGTTCATTTACTACTAAGTTTATTTATAGCTCTGTAGTGAGTTTTTGTTTTTTGTGTTGGTTATTTAGAAGTTTATCTTTTTAAATTTCTAAACATATGGGTTTTAATGATATTTTATTGATTTTTAATTTAATTGTGTTCAAATTACATGATCATTTGATACAGAGTCTTTGAAATTTATTAGGAGTTGCTTTATGGCCTACCACAAGGTAAAATATTGAAAATGTTCCCTATGTATTAGAAAAGTATGTCTAATTTTTGAGGGCAAGGGAGCACATATGTTCATTAGTTCATGATTATTACGTTGTTCAAATCTTCTACATCCTTATTAATTATATGTCTGCTTGATCTGTCAGTTAGTGAGAGGTGTGTTAAAACTGCCATGGTAAATTAAGGAATTATTCCATGTTGCATGACTCCTAACCTTTGTTTTATGGTTTCATCGTTTTGTCTCTCTGGGGCCATTCTGGGTAATTTTTTCTGACATATTTTTCAGTTCATTAATTCTCTGTTCAGCTCCATTTAATTTGCTGATTAACGTGTCTGCTAAGTTTTAAAATTTAAAGGATTACATTTTTATATCTAAAAGTTCTGCATGGTTTTTCCCTCATATTTTACTGCATTATTTCCCATTCCTGCTTATTTCTGTAAACATTTTAAGTGCACTTATTTTATAATCTGTATCTGACAATTGTAACATCTGAGGTCCTTGAGGATCTAATTCTGATTTTCTTTTCCTTTTTTTTTTCCTGATTCTCATGGTGAATTTCATCTCTTGTGTTGGGTAATATTTCACCATCAGCTCCTATTTGACTGATCTTCATCTCTGGGAATAATGGGACCCCAAGGGTAGGAAGCTATTTCCAAGGAGGATTTGTATCTGCCTTTGTGAGGTGCTTTGGGTGCAAACACCTGAGACCTACTCTGAGCTAATTTCTCAACCTTGGGCTTCCCTGATCCTTCAGGTGAATTTTAGACCCAAACCTGCATGAGGTCAGGTCTGTGGCCTCAAATTCTCAGAAGCGCTGGCTTGTTCACCACAGGGAGCTGAGAGTCATTCAGAACAATGCCCACATCCCTTTGACGGCAGATGGCTTTCCCCAGCCTTCCACTCCACGGGGGCTGTAACTTTGCAGGATCCAACTTTTTGTGACATTTGATTCCAGTCCCGACTGCCTGTGTTTGAAGCTATGTCTCCCATCCCCCCACTCAGCAGGTGAAACCCAATTCTCTGCATTTCTGGCATCAGCAAACGCCTGCAGCTTCCTTCTGGATGGGCTTGTGGGATGGGCTCCCCACGTTCATTTCAGCTCCTTCTTCCTCTTTCCCCCCCTTTTCCAGAATTCTTTTATTCTGATGCTTGTTATTTATCCCAAATTTCTAGGTGATTTCTAATGGGAGGGTATCTCATCCATCATATTTCCAGAAATAGGAGTGTCTCAATCACCTTTCTCCCCCCATCAGTTTTGAAATATTAATTTTAATGAGCAAAACTGATTTTTGTTTTCATGCACACCAGCGCTTGTCAACCGAAAGTGAGCTAGCTTTCTCTCTCCCTCTTTCCCTGAACCGTTTGGTAATTATTTTTAAAATAATTCTTTTTAGGTAAAATATGAACATTATTTAGAAGAGTCGAATGTATCTCCCTCTTTCCCTGAACCGTTTGGTAATTATTTTAAAAATAATTCTTTTTAGGTAAAATATGAACATTATTTAGAAGAGTCGAATGTATCTACAAAACTCATTTAGAAAATCAGCAGTTTTTGCTCTCTATCTGCAACCTCTTTCAACTCCCTTTAGCTGTTTGTTGTTACTTTTTCGTTGTTGTTACTGTTGTTATTTAGCTCTAGATTGCTAAATAATGTGCTATTCTGCTCATTTTTGGCCAGTTTAAGAAGTTACATAGATAGAATTATATAGAATTTAGTGTTTGGTTCATCATTTCTAATTTATCTTCTCTCCCTCCTTAAATACCTTTGAATTAACAGTAGAGGTAAACTAAAGAAAGACCTAAATGCTTCCATAAGGATAAAAAAACAGAAGATAAGGCTCAGCAACCACATTTTGGAAAATGAAAAGCAGAACCCATGTGGTAACTGACAGCAGGTCCAGGAAAGCCAAAGGCACGGTGGGAAATTGGGAAGCAGCCCGCGGACGTCCTCACAAGGCTCAGGAACTGGGCCCCCAGCTGCCCTGGGCAGACAGGTCCAAAGTCTGCTGGAGAAGCAGCTAGACTCCTGAGAATTCTCCCCACCTGCTCCTCCCCCATTTCTTTCTTCCTTTCTGACTCTTCTCCCTCCTTGATCTCATCCATCTCCATGACTTAGAGAGTCAGTGCTCACAAGCAATTGATGCATTTTTCCTGCCCTGCCCCCTCCTCAAATGCTCACATCCAGCCTCCTCCCTGACATCTCCAGGCATCTCCTGCTGGCGCCAGGGTTAAGGGGTGAACAAGATGACAATCCTCCTCTGGCAGAGCCTCAGCTGCTGGTTCACGTGCACCGGGTCCTTCTCGAGGCAAACCTTCAAGTCCCGAAGGTCTGCCTGGCAAACCCACAGCTCCCTTGGGGACGGTGGGTTCTGGATTGACCTGGGACTGCTGTGAAGGACTCCTCACCTCGACCCCCATGACTTAAAGCTATACATTTCCTCGTGAGTTCTGTGTGAACTGCACTCCACAGCTTTGATATGTTGTATCCTCATTATTCAGTTCAAAATATTTTCTAATAGTCAATGAGTTTTTTTTCCTTTGACCCATAGGTTATTTAGAATTGTATTGCTTTATGTCCAAACAGTCGAGAGGTTGTAGGGTTTTTTGGGT
Source organism: Hyperoodon ampullatus (assembly GCF_949752795.1). Classification (NCBI taxonomy): domain Eukaryota; kingdom Metazoa; phylum Chordata; class Mammalia; order Artiodactyla; family Ziphiidae; genus Hyperoodon; species Hyperoodon ampullatus. The sequence continues at coordinate 1,128,071 of NC_136921.1, forward strand.
TTTTAAAATTAATTTATTTATTTTTGGCTGTGTTGGGTCTTTGTTGCTGTGCGAGGGCTTTCTCTAGTTGTGGTGAGCAGGGGTACTCTTTGTTGCGGTGAGCGGGCTTCTCTTCTCTAGTTGCGGTGGCTTCTCTTGTTGCGGAGCATGTGCTCTAGGGTGTGCAGGCTTTGGTAGTTGTGGCACGCGGGCTCAGTAGTTGTGGCGCACAGGCTTAGTTGCTCCGTGGCATGTGGGATATTCCCAGACCAGGGCTCGAACCTGTGTCCCCTGTGTTGGCAGGTGGATTCTTAACCACTGCGCCACCAGGGAAGTCCTGGTTGTAGGTTTTTTATTGCTTTTTTGTTTGGTATTGATGTATAGCCTAATTCTACTGTGGTCAGAGAACATATGAATTTAATTTTATGAATTTAATGAATTTAATTATAAATTGAAATTCGTTAGCATTTACTTTATGACCAGCATATGGCTAATTTTAGTAAATGTTCCATGGACGCTTTAAAAGAATGTGCATGATAGATATTTTTCCTTTTCAGTAGCTGATAGAATAGGCAAAGCAGGGACTTCCCTAACAGTCCAGTAGTTAAGACTTCGCCTTCCAATGCAAGGGGTGAAGGTTTGATCCCTGGTCGGGGAGCTAAGATCCCACATGCCTCGCCAAAAAAGACAATAAAACAAAAAACATAAAACAGAAGCAATATTGTAACAAATTCAATAAAGACTTTGAAAATGGTCCACTTCAAAAAAAAAAAAAAAAAAGGATAGGAAAACGAAAAATTTTTATCTTTTTATTTTCAGCCTCTCTGTGTCTTTTTATTTAAAGATGTCTCTTGTCAACAGACTCTAACTTAAAAAAAAAAATCTGTTCTGACAGCTGTAACATTTGACTTGGAGTAATAGTCCATACTAATTGACTTGAGCTTTTATCTAGAGTCTTAAATCTTCATTTTCCATTTGACATTTTTTTGTTCTGTTTTTCCTCCTGTATTGCCTTCTATTGGATTAATAAAAATATTAAAATTTTTTCCTATTTATCTTTCTATTAACCTGTTAGTTGTACATTCTTTCTCTGCTCTTTCGATGGTTACCCTAGCAATTGAAACAAGTATCCTTGACAGTCTAATATAAATGATTACTTTTCTACTTAATGTTGAAACCTTAGAACCTGTCTTTTGGCTTCCATCATTTCTGTTGAGAAGTCAATTGTCAATCTTTTTTTAAAATATAAATTTATGGGCCTCCCTGGTGGCGCAGTGGTTGAGAGTCCGCCTGCCGATGCAGGGGATACGGGTTCGTGCCCCGGTCTGGGAGGATCCCATATGCCGCGGAGCGGCCGGGCCCGTGAGCCATGGCTGCTGAGCCTGCGCATCCGGAGCCTGTGCTCCGCAACGGGAGAGGCCACAACAGTGAGAGGCCCGCATACCACAAAAAAAAAAAAAATATATATATATATATATATATAAATTTATTTATTTTATTTTTGGCTGCATTGGGTCTTCAGTTGCTCCATGTGGGCTTTCTCTAGTTGTGGTGAGCAGGGGCTGCTCTTCCTTGTGGTGTGCAGGCTTCTCATTGCAGTGGCTTCTCTTCTTGTGGAGCACAGGCTCTAGGCACGCAGGCTTCAGTAGTTGTGGTGCGTGGGCTCGGTAGTTGTGGCTTGAGGGCTCTAGAGCACAGGCTCAGTAGTTGCGGTGCATGGGCTTAATTGCTCTGTGGCATGTGGGATCTTCCCAGACCAGGGCTCGAACCCTTGTCCCCTGCATTTGCAGGGGGATTCTTAACCACTGTGCCACCAGGGAAGTCCTCAATTGTCAATCTTATTCTCGTTCCTTTAAAGGTCTTTTTTTTCCTGCCAGCTTTTAATATTTTTCTTTTCATCTTTGGTACTCAACAGTCTTATTATGATGTGCGTTGGTGTAGTTTTCTTGGTGTTTGCAGAGCTTCTTGAATCTGGATGGATATACTTCAGTAGTTTTAGACAATAAATGGTCATTATCTTTTAAAGTATTGCTTCTCTCCTATTCCATTATTCTCCTTTTAGATTTCAGTTGCATGCATGTTCGACCATTTCACTGTGTCCTGTATTTCTCTGACTCTCACTTTTATATTTTCCATTCTTTGTTTTCTCTGTTCTTTAACTTTCTGTTGACCTGTTCTCCACTTCCTGAACACTGTCTTCAGATGTGTCTAATCTCTTCAGTTCTTAATTTCAGTTATTGTATTTTCAGTTCTAAAATTTCCATTTGATTCTTTTTTATAGTTTCAAATCCTCTTGCAAAATTCTCCATTTTCCATTTATTTTCTCCATCCTTTTCTCTCTTATTTTGAACATATAAGTCATGATTATTTTAAAGTCCTCACTTGATAAGTCCTAGATCTGGATCATATGTAGGTTTGTTTCTTTTTTTCTTTTTACCTTTCTTTCCCAATTTGTTTTGAGTCATATAGCCCTGTCTCTTTTCATGACGTGTGAGTTTTGATTAGTCTCAGATGTTGCCTGTGAATGCATATTCGAGGCTCCAGATGGCTCAGATTTTCTCTTCCAGGCAGGTGGAGTGAGGGTCATCCCTCATTCAGTCAGAGACCAAGCTGAGTCAGCGCTGGCTGCAGTTTGATAAGGTGTGGCCTGCCTGTGGTTCTGCCCTGCTTTTAGATTCTGTGCCTTTCAGGGCTTTCAAATCAGGCCCTGGCGTGATTGCTGTGGCCCCTCCTCCCAGTGGACCCAGAACTCTAACCTCTGACTCCTTGGCACCTGAGACCGTGGAAGACTTCTCTTTGATTTCCAGACGCTTTCTACTTGAGTTTTAAACTTCTGCCCCTCATGCCTTCGGAGTTTGGCAGATGTCTTAAGGGGAGAACTGACCATTTGTTCGGCTTAAGTCTCTGCTTCTTTCTCCGGGGATCTTGACCTCTCAGGTTTTGTTTTTCTCCACCAAAAAGTTCTGCAGGTTCTCCATCCCTCAGCAATGGCTTTCTGCCTGGAAAAACTCTAGATTCCCAGCCTCAAGTCCGTGACCAGAATGCAAAACTCTCAGGGAGAAAGTGCTGGGGAAAGTCCTCCCCTGCCCCGGTAGCCCCATCTCTGGAATCTTGGCCTGCCTGTCTGCATGGCTTCTGTAACTCTTAGACCTTCAAACAGATTTAAAAATTGTATGCAGCTCCTCTAGTTGTGCACGGAGGGGAGGGAGCAACCCTCTGCCGCCAGCCGCTCTGCCACCTGGACGCACAAGTCCTCCTTTGTTTTTCATGCTTGGTGTCAATGCATAGTTTCTATCCAGAGCCATAAGCAGAGTCTCCTATATGTTCTTGTAACCCTTTCCAAGATAAAGTTCTAGCTCTATTTTTCAACATGGGATAGCCAATTGTCCAATACCAATCTTACCCAATCCCTGCAATGCTGCTTTATCATATGTTGGATTTGTCTGTGTGTGTGTGTCTGTCTGTGGCCAAGCTTCATCTTTTCCATTGATCTCTCTGTTCTTGTGTCACTACTAGACTTCGTAAATTATTGTAGCTTTATAGTAAATATGATAGCTGGTAGGGGATGCTCCCCCTCTTTGTTCTTATTTTTCAAAACTCTCTTCCAAATACTTGCCAAATTCCACTGAAAATCCTGTTGGAATATTTTGCTTATTGGAATTGCGCTGAATTAATATAGCTAAATCTGAGGAGAACTGAAAATTTTGCAACGTCAAATTGAACATCTTTCATAAATATTTTCTTCATTTCTAATTATTACCTATTTTGGCACTTGGGAATCACTTATTCAAAGGATATGGCCTTTATTTTTAAGGCATAAGGCCTGTTACTAAAGGCTTGCTAGAAATCTCACCCCAGTTTGCATTCCCACCAAGAATTCATGACCTTGTTCCTACTCTTCCCACTCCAGCCAGAATGTCCTAAGGCTTTTCTCAATTTCGAAAGGGTAAAGATTTTCCAGCATAAGGAAACATGGATTCTCAGAGAGGTACGTCCTCCAGTCCACCCTGGATGGTCATATATGGATGTAAGAAGGTGAAACAGTGTTGGAAAAAACATTCATGGTGTGTAGATGAGGGCGCACTTGGGCTGTGAGGGGCTGTGGGGCGGAGCTGGGCATGATTCCAGCCCCTGAATTCTTCCCCCCACCCACCTGGGCTTTTGCTCGTGTCCTGAACTGGTTGGCCCTCAGTTGTTGGCTGGTCTGGCACTTCCCTCTCTCCCTGTAGCCTCTGGAAGAGCTGTGTGCCTGAGGGGACGGTCCTGCTCTGTGCCCAGCCTACTCTGGGGAGCCTAGGAGCTGGCCCTGGGCTTTACAGCATTGACTTCAGCCCTGGCCATGCCCTCCCCCAACTGTAGAGAGAGGGTCCCCAGGGTCTCTGCAGACCCCTCCTGCTCTTGGTCCTGGGGTCCATGCACAGAGGTCCCTGCCCCATTCTAGAAGGGGGTCTTTTGGCCAGACTCTCCTGAGGGTGTCAATTACAGGCAGGGAGACTGAGGCAGAAGATTCCCTTTTCAGAAGGGGAGATGGCATGGAACCTCAGTGTTCCATGGAATCACCCTCCCGGCTCACCCGAGTCTCATGGGCACTGCTCTGTCCACTCATCTTGGGTCCGTGGGCTTCCAGCCCAGGGCGGGACAGCCCTCTCGAGCCGGCACAGACCTGGCATGGAGCCTGCCCGGGGCCTGCATCCTCGGGAGGTGGGAGGGGTGCCTCCTCCATGTGAGTGTGACCTTCAAGTGGACGTGAGGGTCAGCTTCACATTCACACCTGGGTGGTGGCCAAGCAGGCCCAGGGAGTGGCAGCTGCGTGCAGAGGCTCACTCCGTGGTGGCCAACAGTGGCCACGCCCTTGCCCTCCTTCCTCAGGCATTTGCCCCGAGCCTGGCCACACCGTGGGTTCCCTCTTGGCTTTCCCCTTTTGTTTGTTCTTAAAATTTTTCCAAAGTAACATATGGAGACGTGGCATCCAGGTCCGTCAGGGCTGCGAGTCTCCACGGGAGAAGCAGCCCCGCCCGGGTCCTCACCCTCCACATTCCGTTTTTGGTTTTGTCTGATCCGTTTAGATCCCACTGGGACAGAGTCAGCTTTTCTGCCCCGTCGCACTGCCAACGACCCCGCCACATGCAACACCTCTCCCCGTCTTCCTGCTGTGTTTCCTGTGTGTTGGTTAGTATCTTGTGTTTACACCAGCAGAACTAGTGAACATTCTTTCCTGCTGCTCTCAGGAGTGGACTCTGCTTATATTTTCTTTCTTGGAGAACATTGTATCAGGAATGAGTGATAACATAACGCCTGGGGTCATCACTGATCTCTCATCAAACCCTCTGACGGATGCTTCTCCACGTGGGGAGACCACCTCCCGCCTCGCAGCCCCGTCTTCTCCCCGGCTGGGTCCCCTCCATTGTCCTCCGATGAGGGATGTCCCCGCCTCGAGGCAGCCCCAAGGTCCTGCTGGGACCCCTTCACCATCCTCCGGGCTGGGCCCGCACCCACGTCTGCCCCACCAGCCACCTGCTGGAGCACAGGTTCTAGCCTCCTGCTGAGTCTTCCTGGGTCTTCCTCTCACCCTCCCTCCCGGTTGTGGTGTGGCTGAGCTCAGAGTTCTAGGCTGAAAGTTGCCATTCCTCAGCAATTTGAAAGTGTTTCTTCATCTGGTATCTATGAGATGCTGATGCCATTCTGAATCTCCATCCTTTCTCTCTGGAAGCTTCTGGAATCTTCCCTTTAGCCCTGAGGTTCTGAAATTTCACAGTTTGCTGTGGTTTCTGACTTTTTATAGCAGGTGGGGTAGGTAGACCCTTTGAATTTGGAAACTCATGGCTGGCTGTACTGGGAAGTTTTCTTGAATTATTTCTTTAGTAGTTTCTTTTCATTGATCCCCAAATTTTATTTCTCTCCTCACACAGAAAATTACTTAATTGTATTCCCAACCTTTTAATTTACTTTTGAAGGTTCTGTTTTCATAGTCTTAATTTCCAAGGACTCTTTCTTATTCATTAAATGGTCATTTTAAAAAAAGCATACTTCACTTGCTCATGGGTGAGTAAATTTTCTTTCTGAGGATATTAATTACAAGGTATTTAAACATTTTTTTCCTTCTCTTCCTGCTTTGTCTCTTTCTGTTGTGTTCCTTTTCTATTTGTTTTAGTCTCTGTATTGCTTGCTAGAGGCTGTGGTCCTGCTCAGTTTCCCCAGCAGAGAACCCTGCCCTCTTCCCTGGCAGCCAGCAGGTGGGGGCCCTGCAGCAGGAGGAGGAGGCTGGGGTCCCCCACTACTGGGCATCTTCACTGGGCTTTTCACACCCACCTTCAGCTGGTCCTCAGAACTCCAGGCTGGACCAAGCCTCACTCTCCCAGAGGGTAGCCTCTGGCCTCCTGCCTGATGGTGGCATGGAGGGGGCAGGTCCTGGATGTTCACCGGGTGGGGATGGTGGTCTCGGAATCTTCATTACTCTGCTGGGGCTGCCGTAACAAAGTACCATAGACTGAGGGCTTAGACAACAGAAATGTATTGTTTCACAGTCTGGAGGCTGGAAGTCCCGGATCTGCAGGGTGGTTCCCTCCAAGGCCGTGGGGGAGAACCATTGCCTGCCTCTCTCCTGCCTTTTGGCGGTTTACCCCCAGTCCTTGGCTTGTAGACCTCTGTCTTTGTCTTCACGTGGTACTCTCCCTGTGTGCATCTCCTTTTATAAGGACACTGGTCACCCTGGGCAGGGCCCACCTCACTCCAGTGGGACCTCATCTTAACCAGTTACAGTGCCAGGACCCTGTCCCCAAATAAGGTCACGTTCTGAGGTCCCGGGGTTTAGGACTCAGCATGTGAATTTTCAAGGGATACGATTTAACCCATGACATGGCCTGATGATCCCTCTGCTACCTTTCCACAAACACCTGTTTTCGGTCCCACACAGCCTCTGACCTTCAGAGGCACCTGGAGTCTTTCCGGGTCCCAGAGAGCGAATCGGCTGTTTCTTGTTAGGTTCCAGCTTTCCTAGGCTCCTCTCATCCCGTTGGCTTTCTTCCCTAAAACTCGTGGCATTTCTCACCTGCAGCTACCCTGCTCCGTTCCTCTTCCTTGTGGACTGGTTATCCGAGCAGGTGTCATTTAGCCCCTGTCATTGCCAGCCAGAAACATCTGTTCTGCCTTTTTGGATATTGTTTCTAACTCACGTCTCCCTTTTTCCCAAGGTGTCCCCCGTGCCTGCTGGGGCTCCCGCCGCCACTAGGAGTGACCCACGAAGGCCGCAGAGATGGCTGGGGCCTCGGTGAAGGTGGCGGTGCGCGTCCGCCCCTTCAATTCCCGAGAAATGAGCCGCGACTCCAAGTGCATCATCCAGATGTCCGGAAGCACCACCAGTGAGTATTGCGATGGGATTGCCGTTGCTGCTGGTCCCTCGGGGCCATGGCTCCTGGGCCTCCCGGCCCTGGCTCCCTCCTTGTCCACCCCGGGTGTTGGTTTCCTGGGACTGCAGTAACAAATGACCACAAACTGGGTGGCTTAAAACAACAGAAATTTATCCTCTCACAGTTGTGGAGGCGAGAGTTCAAAACCAAGGTGTTGACAGGGCCACACTCCTCTAGAGGAAGATCCTTCCTGCCTCTTGTGGCTTCCAGTTGTGGCTGCCAGGTTGGCCTGCGGCTGCATCACCCCAATCTCTGCTCTGTCATCACGTGGCTTCTTCCCTGCATGTCTGTGTCTTTGTGTGACCTGATAAGGACACTGACCACTGGACATACCCTAATCCAGCATGACCTCATTTCAACAACTGATTACAGCTTCAAAGACCCTGTTTCTTACATTCTGAGGTTCGGGGTAGACAGGGGCCACTTTTCAACCCAGGGCACAAGGTTCCTGGTTTCTTGTCTTGTTTCAGCTGCTTTTTACTTTGTCTGCTCTTTTGTTTTGTTTCTAATTGTAAGTCACCTCAAGCCTTTCTGAGAAGTAGGAGGCCCGGGGTCAACAGGATGAACAGGGAGTATTAAGAGACAGAATGGCAATTTCGAGAAGGTCAGGAGGACAGGCATGGCCTCCAGGGTCCCTCTACTGCACAGGACCTGGCTGCCGGAGCAGCAGAGAGGGCTTAGCCCCGAGCCTCCCCTTGCTCTTTCTGGCGCCACAGACTTTGTCCTGAGTTGCGGCACGTTTGCAGCAGACTGGACAGAGCCCAGTGTGCAGCTCGAGGAGTTCTCGGCAGCACCCCGCTGCTGAGATCAGAGCGATGCCGGCACCCGGAAGCCCCCCTCCCTGGCCCCACCCACCCTTACCCACAGAGGGAGCCGGCATCCTTGCTTCTAACACTGTAGGTTAGAGGGCTTGTTTGGGGTCTCCTGGAAGTCAAACCAGTGTTTGGGTCATCCCCTGCTGGTCAAGAACCCACCTCCACGCTTGGTGACTTAGAGCAAGAATTTGCCGTCCTCTCTCCCAGCTGTGGGGTTGGCGGGGCTCAGCTGGGACGTTTGCACTTGGAGCGGCTGCCGTCACCGCAGGCTCCGGTGGTGTGAGCCGCACCGAGCGGACCTCGGGGTGTAGGAGGAGGATAGGCCTGGCCCGCACCTGAGTAACCCCACCCCTTCTGTCATCTACCAGGTTGGAGGGAGGGGCTGCCCCAGGGGAGGGCGCTCAGGGCTGATGGCGGCTGCATCCCTAGGCCTGTTGAGGGGCTGAGGCTTTGGGCGTGGCTGGGGGTCTGTGCAGGAGGCCCTGGAGCAGGCTGTGGAGGCCCCGCTCAGAGCCTATGGGGGGTGGTCTGTGGGGCATATCTGGGGGCTCCTAGTGACTCTTGTGAGTAGTGTTGCCTCTGCTTGGTCCCTGGAAGCAGAACTGAGATGAGGATTTGGGTGCCAAGAGCTTATGTGGGAGGTGGTCCCTGGATGCACTGCGGGGGTGCAGAAGCCGCGAAGCAGCAGGTGGCCGCCACGGGCAGCGGGGGTTCAGCTCGCTGGGACCCTCTGAATACAGAGTGCACCTCTGGGGTGTCCTCCCCAGGAAGCGGCTGCCCAGCGCGGGTGGAGGGTCCGTCCAGGTCCTGGCTTTCTTGTGTCTCCAGCCTGGCCCCCTCGAGGCTGGAGAAAGTGCTCAGGAGGTGTGACTCAAGCCTTAAGGTGGGAAGCCAGGGACTGTGACCCCGGGTGGGAGCGTGACCCTGGGTGGGCAGGGGGCATCTGCACGAGGAGCTGATTGGGTTGCGGCCACGTCACTGTTGGGTGACCCAGGACATCAGGAGTGGCTGTGAATCCCCGTCCATGCTGGGTCAGGCCCCAGCGGCATAGTCGCCACCTTAGACAGTAGCTGGGGGTCTCGGCTTGAGGGGCTCACAGGTGACCAAACCCTACGGGAGCCTGTAGAATGGACAGAAAGAACAAAGGGATCAGAGGCAGACCCCGTGTCTCCCCTGGAACTTGGGGGCGGCCCCGGACAGGGTGGGGCAGGTGTCACGGAAGCAAACAGCTGGAGGTGATGGTGGGCGTCACTCAGGGGAACTTCTGATCCTGGGGCCTGAGAGACAGAGAGAGAGAGAGACAGAGAGAGACAGAGACAGACAGACAGAGACAGAGAGAGAGATAGAGACAGACAGACAGAGACAGAGACAGAGAGACAGAGAGAGAGACAGAGAGAGAGATAGAGAGAGAGACAGAGACAGAGAGAGACAGAGAGAGAGAGATAGAGGGAGACAGAGAGACAGAGAGAGAGACAGAGAGAGAGATAGAGACAGACAGACAGAGACAGAGAGAGACATAGAGAGATAGACAGAGAGAGACAGAGAGACAGAGAGAGAGACAGAGAGAGACAGAGAGAGAGACAGAGACAGAGAGAGACAGAGACAGAGAGAGACAGAGAGATAGAGACAGACAGAGACAGAGACAGAGAGAGAGATAGAGACAGAAAGAGAGACAGAGAGAGATAGAGAGATAGAGACAGAGAGAGAGAGAGTTAGAGGGAGACAGAGATAGAGACAGAGACAGAGAGAAAGACAGAGGGAGAGATAGAGACAGACAGAGAGAGACATAGAGACAGAGACAGAGAGAGAGATAGAGACAGAGACAGAGAGAGAGAGAGAGAGAGAGACAGAGAGAGAGAGATAGAGACAGAGATAGAGACAGAGAAACAGAGATAGAGAGAGAGAGAGAGAAAGAAATAGAGAGACAGAAAGACAGAGAGAGAGACAGAGAAAGAGAGACAGACAGACACAGAGAGAGAGGCCGCCCTCAGCACAGGGAAGCCTGCCTGAGGAGTGGCGTCGGAGGGCAGGGTGACCTTTATTCCTGGAGGTCCTCGACAGGGGCTAGAGCAGGGCAGGCGGCTCCAGAGCTGACCTGAGGCAGATGCTCATAGGAGCTGGATTTGGGCAGCAGCTCATGACCGTTTTGTCAGGGTAGGAGCTGATCTGGCCAGCCCTGCCAGCGGGGGTGGTGACATACTCCTTGAATCTCAAAACGAGGGGCACAGCAGGAGACCCCAGTTCTCTGAACGTGCCACCTGGAATCTCCACTGTGACACAGAAATTAGAAACACTTAAAAGTCAGTTTAAATTCTTACCCTGTAATCATGGCCTCGATAACAGCACTCTTCATCTGAAACACAGCGAATCTAGCAATTCTGTGAGCTGACCAGATTGTACGTGACGTGTGCTCCTGTCCCACCGTGGGGACCCTACTTCCAAATAAGGTCACAGTCTGAGGTTCCGGGAGGACACTGTTCAACCCAGGACAGTGCCTGGAGGGGAGGGACCCGCCCCAAACCACAGGGCGATGCCTTCAGGGCCAGGCCCCCAGCCTTCCTCCTGGACCCTGGCAAGCTGGGCCCAGTGTGTGTTTTCAGGGAATGGACCACCGTTCTGGAAGGTCCACTGGGACCCTCCTGACCAGCAGCCCCCGTGTGGTCTCAAAACCTAACCCATCTGAGAAGTCGGCCCCATTTGCCATCACTATTCTAGAATGTTCTGGGCTCCAAATACAGTGAGACTGGGCCTGGGAGTCCACAGAAGGGAGCTCGGTTTTGCCAGGAGGTGGTGACGCCGTGCAGGCCTCTCTATTAGAGGAATGGCTCCACACACGTGGTGTCAAAGGAGGGGCCCTGGGGGCCAGCGGAGTCCTGGTCAGCAGCCTCGGCCGAGGGTGCTGGGGGCCTGCCGTCACTGGCTGGCCCCAGGCCAAGGTGCCCCTGGTGCTCCCTGCCTTGAGCTGCCTCTCCCCGGGGGTCACCCGTGAGAGTCGCAACGGGCTCTCCACTTGCAGGGTTAGGGTTAGGGCTGCCTGAGCCCCTCAGGGCTGAGGATGCTCCCACGGCCCAGGTGGGGAAACGAGGCTTGGTGGGATCAGGTCAGCACACGTCACCACACGGGAGGGGAAGGTGGGGGTCCCTCCACGTCCACGTCTCGAACATCACTGAGCTCCAGCCTGCGCCAGGCTCCACTCCTGGCATCGGGCCCCGGGGAGCAGAACAGAGGCTCTCACCGCCCTGGGGGTGACGTTCCAGTGGGGCCACGGAGATGGAACTAGACGGGCCGGTGACAAGGGCCACAGATCGCAGTCAGGCAGGCAGTGATGGGCGTGAGGGGCCTTGCCGGGGGTGTGGAGCGTGGGGGCCAATCAGGTCAGTGGGAGGAGCCGTCCCACCGTCCGGAGAGCCCTCACTGAGGGTTCATGAGGACCGGCACAGGCCCCATGTTGAGAGAACGTCCCTGAGGCTCCTGACACTGACGTCTCGGTCTCAGTTTTAGCGAGGCCCCTCGCTCGCGCGCGCGCTCTCTCTCTCTCTCTCTCTCTCTCTCACACACACACACACACACACACACACACACACCGCTGTTTGCCGATTTCCGTGGTGTCAGTGCTCTCCCCACGGACAGTTGTAAGCTACCCAGGGTTTAACCACAGACCTGTGGAATTCCTCAGAGTTGGGCCACGGCTCCCGGAAGGGCGGGTGCAGCACACAGCTGTGGGGCTTCAGGCTCCGAGAACACGGCTTCCCTTGCTTAGCTCCTTCCCTGCTGCTCCCGCCCCCCATTCAAGCTGGGCCCTCACAGCTGTCGCCTTTGTCCCTCTGCGCTCCTGCAGCAGGGGCGGAGGGCACGGAGCCCCCCGCTCAACAGCCCGCGGTCCCGTCCCCCTCCTCAAACCCATGGAGGAAGTGACCCGAGAGCTGCCTGGGGAGCCCCTCCCCACCAGATCGCCTCAGTGCTGACAGGGGGCTGCCCGTCCAGCCCTAGTCCAGGCAGGTCGCCCTGGTGAAGGCTCAGAGGTGCCGGTGGAGAGCAGGCCTGGGGTGGACCCTGGGGAGCGCCATCCCCTCTGGAGCTCAGAACCCCATCTGTGATGACGGAGACACCACAGGACCCCCGCAGGACAGCTGGGGGTCAGGACCAGGGCGGGGGTCAGAGCCGCACCAGGGGACCCCACCCGAGGGGGAGGGGGCAGGTGACAGCAGTTCCCACGGGCCAGAGCAGCTCTGCCGGGTGGTCCCCACGGTGGGCTCTCCTCGTGGCCCACTCCGCATTCACTGACCCTCGCAGCCGGCTGTCCCCTGCCCACCCAGCGTTCCTTGAGCACATCCATGCCCCGTCCCTGGTGGGGGGGTCCTCAGGGAGCTCCCGGTCCACACAGGGTATACAGCAGACGCCCCGGCACAGTCAGAGCAAGGTCAGCGCTGGGGGCAGGTGTCGCAGCCCGCAAGCAGCAGCGGCTGGGTGGGGTGGGCGGAGGAGGTGCACGGAGGTGGGGCACGGGTGGACGCCGTCGGGTGCCCTGCCCAGGCTGCCTGCGCTCGGAGACGCCGTGATTGTCGTTTCCATGGCGCCGGCATTACCGCGCTCAGGCTCTGGCGGCTGCATCCCCAGGTCCAGCGGGAGTTGAAACCGGGACGGCGAGGTCTCCTCTCAGCCTCACTCCTGGAGCCAGCATGGACGTGACCCCCTCTCGGCTCCAAAGAAAGGGCTGTGATGGTCAGTCACCTACTCCCTCCTGCCGGCCTCGCAAGGGTGCCGGGTCATCTCCCAGAGCCCATCAAGCCTGGGGTCTGGGACCCAGAGCCGGTCAGCTCCTGCCCGCCAAGCCGTGGCCCAGGGCAGCTGCCGAGTGGGGCGAGGCCGGTGGGAGTCCCCGCGTCCCAGGGCTCCGGAGCAGAGTGCCATGGACGGGACGGCTTAGACGGCAGCTCCCGAGGCTGTTAAGTCCCCGATCAGGGTGTCACCGGGTTGGTGCCTTCTGAGGTCCAGAAGGAGAATCCGTTCCCTGCCTCTCTCCAGCCCCTAGTGGTTTTCTGGCCGTGCCGGCATCCCCTGGCTTGTAGAAGCACCATCCCAGCCTCCCCCTCCCCCTCCCCATGGCCTTCACCCTACGTGTGTGTCTGCGTCAAATCTCCCCTTTTATGAGACACCAGTCATGTTGGATTAGGGCCCACCTGACCCCAGTATAACCTCATCCTTACCAGTTACTCTGCAAGTATGTAAATAAGGTCACATTCTGAGGTCCTGGGGGTTAGGACTCAACATGTGAATTTTGAGGGGATATAATTCAACCTGCAACAGGGCCAGGGCTTGTTCTCTTGGTGTGAGTTACAGGTCACCCTGGACACGCGCTGGTGGGGAAGGGTGGGGGGGGGTCCTGGATTCCAGAGAGGCGAGGCCCCCAGCCCGCTGCGGCTGAGGAAAGCCAGTCCAAGGGGTTGGCAGACATGTCTTTCATCTCCAAGTAGGCGGGGGGAACGTGGTCCTCAGATGGGATGAGGTAGGGCGGTGGCCTGGAGCCCTCTTCCACCAGGATGGCCCAAGTCCCTGGTGGAGGTGAAAACCCCCGGCCAGGTGGGCCCTCGGGGGTCCTCGGGGTCCTCTATCAACACAGACATCGGGGGTTCAGACAGTGTCCCAGAGGGCAGCCTGGCGGGCGCGGGGGCCGCAGCCCCTTCTGCCCAGCCACCAAAGACCCACTGCCTGCTGGGTCCGGGCCTCGGGGAGCCGAGACCAGTCCAGGGCCTGGGGAACATGGGATGCCTCAGCCCTGCCTGGGGGGCTCCCGGGGCGCTCGGCAGGCCCGGCGGTGTGTGCCGGCGGCATTGCTCCCCCTTTGATGAACCGACGTTTCGTGAGCACTGCCTCCCGCCAGCCCAGGTGCAGCTGCTGGAGGAGGGGGACGGGGTGGGGGAGGACCTGAGCAGAGGACAGTCCCACAGCCCCTGAGAGCACCTGGATGGGACCTGCAGGTGCCCCGGCAGGAGGAGGAACACGTGTGGTGTCCCTGCGGGGGGACAGCCAGCACGCCCCGGACACGGAGGAGCACACGGGCGTGATGGGGCCCCAAAGCAGCAGGGACGTGGCTGTGACTGTGCTGTGCCTCCCAGCACTTGTATGCACAGCAGACAAGATAGACCTGGGCTGGGGGGGGCGAGCGGAGTGTGGACCCGAGAGGTGGGATGGGCCAGGGGCTCGAGGTCTGACCCAATGCCTGCACCAAGGGACCGCTCTGCGCTGCCTTGGCGGGGGGCGGGGGGAGGTCAGACAGAGTAGGGGGCAGAGGTGGCTCATCTGCCTGGAAACAGGGCCCTTGTCCCTGCCCATTGGTAGGGGGGCTGGCTTTGTTGGGGCCAAGGCCTCTGAGGACCCCACCTCCCTGCCCTGGGGTCCCTCTCGGGCGGGCACATCCAGGGTCAGCCTGTCCCTGCAGCACAGCACTGAGCACCATGCCTGTCCCCTCCCTGCAGCCATCGTTAACCCCAAACAGCCCAAGGAGATGCCCAAGAGCTTCAGCTTCGACTATTCCTACTGGTCACACACCTCGGTAAGCCCAGGGCTGGGGGTCCAGATGGGTGGGCTGCTGCCGTGTGGGTGCCAGCTCAGCCCTGCTCACTGTGCGGCCCTCAGCCAATCCCTTGACCTCTCTGCGCCAATGGGGCGAGGGACCACCCTGCTCCTCTGCAGGGCCGATTGGGAGGTGGGGGCACAGGTGTGAGACCTGTGGGGAGGGGCCTGCTTTCCTAAGTCGCCTTGTGTGTGGAAGGTCACCTTGAGCTGTGACACACACTGTGCCCAGCGGCAGCAGGGACCAAGGGGCCATCAGCCCACTGTGGGCAGTTTCCCAGGGTCCTAGCCGTACAACCATTTGCCTGCCAGCCTCTCCTGTTCCCCAGACACCCCAAGCTCGGTCTCCGAAGCCCACCTGGCACCAGCCCCTGCGTGCCCTCCCCCACCCCCTGGAGCCTGGGAGACCCCCAGACTTTGCGCCTCCACATCCCCCATCTGGTCTACACCAGTCCTCCCATCCCCCAGCCTCCTGAATCCTAGAAGGTGTCCAGGCCCCCTGCCCCAGGGCCAGGGCCCACCTTGGGTCACGCCTCTGATTGCCTGGTCCCGGCATGGCCCCAGGGCTCCCCATTTCACTGTCCCCATCCAGCCCCTCCTCTCACGTCGTCAGGGTAACCCTGGGCCTGCCTAAAGTGACCGCTGTCTTCAGGACAGCGTCCAGGGGTGATAGCCTGGACCATGGACTCCTTGGGCCCCTGCCCTGCTGCCTCTCCAGCCCCAGCTCGTCACCCCCACGGCTGCTACATTGAGCACCATGTCATGTACTCCCACCTCTGAGCCTTTGCACATGCTCTTCCCGCTACTAAAATGCCCTTCCACTCCGTCTGGCCCTAGACTGGCTGGCTCCTCCCATCCTTCCCTCTGGAAGCTGCCGCCCAGGCAGGATTATTTCCCCTCTCCGGGTCTCCTGTGAGTGGGTGGGCCAGGGAGTGTCCCTCCCCGCGGTGTTGGCCCTGGTGCCCGGAGGCCCTCCATGAACATCGTGGGCCGAGAGCCCAGCACGGCAGGCCCAGCCTCCTGCAGCTGCTGCCCTCCTTGTCCTGCAGCCCGAAGACATGAACTACGCCTCGCAGAAGCAGGTGTACCGCGACATTGGCGAGGAAATGCTACAGCACGCCTTCGAGGGCTACAATGTCTGCATCTTTGCCTACGGGCAGACCGGGGCCGGCAAGTCCTACACCATGATGGGCAAGCAGGAGAAGGACCAGCAGGGCATCATCCCTCAGGCATGCGGGGTGGGGGCGGGGTGGGGGACCCGGTGAGGGCAGGACAGGCAGGGGAGCGCAAGCTGAGAACCGGGAGAGCAGAGGGCCGGGAGGGAAGGTAAAGCGTGGGGGTGGCGGGGGAGGTCAGGGCAGGAGGGGCAGCGTGGGACAGATGGGCCGTGAAGAGGCTGGAGACCCAGATCCGCGGATGGGGAGCTGCGGGAGGGCCCCCGCCCTGGGCAGTGCCCACCATGGTCACACACATAAGACAGGGAGGCTGGGACAGCCGCTGGTAGGGGCAGACCTTCCCTGGGAGGGCTGTGAGGGCTAGTGGTCCCGGCAGGGAGAGGCCGGGGACAAGGGGACGCCCACGGGGTGGGTCTCTGAACCTGAGTTGGTCAGCACTTGACCTGGTCAGGGCAGGGGAGAATGCTGGGTGGTCTGTAGCATGGCAGACCCTCCACCTCATGCAGGCAAGGATGGGGTGAGGAGCGGGAGAGGGTCAGACGTCGGCTGGGGGCCCCCGAGTTAGCAGAAGACAGTGGCTCCTTGGCTACAGGCCGTCTCGGTGCCTTTAAGGTGGATTGGGGGGGTGCAGGAAAGCAGAGTCCGGCCTGGGTTGCAGGAGCCACAGCACCTCGAGGGCTGAGGCTCTGGGCGCAACCCAGCCTCACGTCTGGTGGTGTGCTGTGTCCCTGCAGCTCTGTGAGGACCTCTTCTCCCGAATCAACGACACCACCAACGACAACATGTCCTACTCTGTGGAGGTAGGGCTCTCTGTCATCTGTCCCTCGGAACGTGGCTTTACTGATTTAAAGCCAGTGCCCACCACTGGTCTGTGCCCTTGGCTTGTCATTCATGGGTGCATGTTGCAGACATGCCAGCCCACGCCGGGCACAGGAACGAGGGGCAGTGTCCGCCCTGCGGTGTCTATTGAGCAGCTGCTCCGAGCTGCGTGGCCCGGGCTGAGCCATGGCCCGGGTGACCCCAGTGGGACCGCGTTGGGTGAGCCCCCGGCATGGCTGTGCGTGGGGAGGGCCAGGCAGGGGGTGGGCTGACCCCCCCACTGACGTTCGTGGGGGGGGCCTGGCCGCACCAGGTGGCTTGGAGCGCACCGTGTGCTCCCCCCACCTCAGAGGTCCCTGATGTCATTGCTGCCCCGCAGGTCAGCTACATGGAGATTTACTGCGAGCGTGTCCGTGACCTCCTGAACCCCAAGAACAAGGGCAACCTGCGCGTGAGGGAGCACCCGCTGCTGGGGCCCTACGTGGAGGACCTGTCCAAGCTGGCTGTCACCTCCTACAATGACATCCAGGACCTCATGGACTCAGGGAACAAGGCCCGGTGTGTGCGGGGTGACGCGCCCACCCTCCCTGCCCTCCCCCTACCACCCGCGCAACTCCGAGTCTCTCCGAGGGACACCTGTCCTTGGGGCACCTGTTGGTATCCCCATGGGGTCTGTCCAGCGGCCCCCATGGAGGTGTGGGCCTCGTGGGCCTAAGGACATCCAGGGCACATGCCAGCCCATGGTGGCCTCCAGCTCCCCCGGGAAGGGGACGCTGTCGCCTACACAGGGTCTGCTCCTCGTGGGGGGTCAGGCTGTGCGCCCTGGGGGGCGGTGGCTGCCCTGGGTGGGGCCAGGCTGTGAGGACCAGCCCTGCCTGCTTGGAGGGCAGATGCCCCTCTGGACAGGGGCATGTGGGGAGGGTCGGCCACAAGGTGCCACCGGCCACGAGCTATTGGTCTGTGTGACCACGCTGCCCCGGGCCTCCCAGCCTAGGAGGGTCTGCCCTGGTTGTCATGGCAACAGCCCCCCTGCCTTCTGCCACACAGGGACTCTCGGGAGGGTGAGGATCCCTGGCCAGTGGCCTACCCTGCACTCACTAGAGGTCCCCGGGGGCTCTTCCACCTCTGTGGAGGCAACTGTCGGGCAGCGAGCCCAGCCTGGGGGCGTCCCTGGGGGCTCTGCACGGCAGCGACATCGGGACCAACCACTGGCCTCCGCTCGGCAGCCTCGGGCCTTCTCCCCAAAGGCCGTGCTGGCCCTCCCCGGATCGGCCGGTGTGGGTGGACAGTAGAGCTCCCTTTCCCTTCTGGGGGCCTTTCCATGTCACAGCCTGCAGGCCACCGCCCAGGGAGCTCTGCTCAGCCCCTGGAAGCAGGGCACCCCCAGTCATGGGGCCCCGAGTGCCAGGCTCGAGTTGGGGGCCGAAGGAGCCACACTGAACACAGTGGGCAGGCAGTGTGGGCCCCACCCAAGCTCTACAGGAGGCACGGTCGCCACCAGGCCGGGCAGGGTGGCCCCGGGAGCCCAGGGACCTGACGTCTAGTGACCTGGTTAAGCGGGCTGGCAGCATCAGCGGCCCTCACGCCCGACCACGGGACACTGGGTGACCGCGTGTGGCTTCTGTTCCCCAGGACCGTGGCGGCCACGAACATGAACGAGACCAGCAGCCGCTCCCACGCTGTCTTCAACATCATCTTCACGCAGAAGCGCCACGATGCAGAGACCAACATCACCACAGAGAAAGTGAGTTCAGCCTCGGTGGGCGGGGCCCCGGGTCGGGGACTGGGTTGGGCCGGTCAGGCGGGCGAGGAGGCCAAGCCGGATGCTGGCCCATGAGGCATGGGTGCGGACCATTTCCTGCCCAGCCCGGGCCTCGGTGAGGGGCTGGCCAGGCCTGCGAGGCCACCCCTTCTCGGTTTTTGGCGCCATGTGGGTGGGGAAGGGACTGAGTGGAGGGGCCGTGGACCCTGGAACAGCCTCCTGCCGGGCAGTTATGGTGGAGACTGTAGGCCCAAGGAGGGACGTCTCCAGGGCAGCCCCCCTGGCTGGAGACGCCTCGGGGGCCCTTGGAGGGCGGTGTCGAAGGCCGCAGGTTGTGATGCCCGTCACAGGCTGACCGTGGGCCCTGGTGCAGGCTGCGGGTGCCCCTCACCCCGTGGGCGCCGGCATCTGTGAGCACAAAGGAGAGGTTGTGCTGAGCGGCCCCGCCCACTGCCCCCGCCCCAGATGCCTTTCCCATGAGCCTTGGCCTTGTCAGTGGACCCAGGCAGGGGCCTCGTCTCCTGGGGCCTTTATCCAGACACGCTGACTGTGGGCGCTGCAGGGGCAGTAGGGCGGGCGCCCTCCGTGGCTCTGAGCCTAAGCATCTCGATTTCTCTGACTGGGCACCCCCCATCGCCACCCTGCCAGCCAGGCCCTGCTCCCGGGGGCAGCACCCTGGGGTCCGCAGAGTGGCTGGGGGGAGGTCGGGGTGCTCAGTCCCTGATGATGCCGGGTCACCCCGGCCTGGCGCCGTCCTCCCGGGGGCCTGGCTGCCCTCGGGCTCAGGGCAGCTGGCGGGCCCACCAGGCGACTCCTGCCCGCAGCCCTGGGCTTCCCCGGGTGCATGGGGCTGCCCAGCCTGGGCGGGGCGAGTGCTGGGGAGGGGGCCCCTGCCCGGTGCCCGGGCGGCTCCGGGGTCAGTGGGCAATGGGGGAAGGGGCTTCCGGAGCCAGGTTCACATCCCACCACACGACGAGCCTGGTCTGTGGGACGGGTGGTAGTGACAGTGACGTGCGGGTGAAGAGCGGCCAGCAGGCAGGGAGCAGCTGGTGCCAGGTGCTGGGGCAGGCCGTGCAGCCTCCCAGGGAAGGTGGCCTCCTCCTCAGAGGAGAACAGGAAGAGCTGGGAGCAGAG
This sequence comes from Hyperoodon ampullatus, assembly GCF_949752795.1. Lineage (NCBI taxonomy): Eukaryota > Metazoa > Chordata > Mammalia > Artiodactyla > Ziphiidae > Hyperoodon > Hyperoodon ampullatus. The sequence goes on from NC_136921.1 coordinate 1,147,734, forward strand.
TTGCTGTGCTCCACAGGGCGGGGCACTCCGGCCCCGGGGAGGGGGGCCCTGCAGGCTGCACCCAGGGGAGGCGGGGGCCCACGCAGCGTCACAGCTCCTGCACGTGACACACGTGTCCCCGCAGGTGAGCAAAATCAGCCTGGTGGACCTGGCCGGGAGCGAGCGGGCCGACTCCACAGGGGCCAAGGGCACGCGCCTCAAGGTAGGGACACCCCCCACCAGGGTCCCCACCGACTTGCCGGCGGGGCCTGACGCCCAGCGGCTCCAGGACCAGGGGGCGGCGGGGAGCAAGGACCGAGACCCTGGTGGCGGGGGAGGCGGGCCGGCCTCGGGTGGGCACCCCCTTTGCTCCTGCTCTCGTGGGACGGGGAAGCGGGGAGGGTCAACGGTGGAGGGCTGGGCGCTGGGTCTCCATCAGGGCCGAGTGGCTCAGGCCCGGTCCTGCCGGAGCGAGGGGCCTGAGGCCTCCTGACGCCCGGCCTCATCTTCCCTACGCAGGAGGGAGCCAACATCAACAAGTCCCTGACCACCCTGGGCAAGGTCATCTCCGCGCTGGCCGAGATGGTGAGCGGGCTCCATGTGCTGCAATCAGGTGGACTCGGGGGTGGGGGGACAGCGGGCACCTCCATCCTGCCCTGCTGGGGGGATGCCGGGAGCGGCCACCTGTCCCTGCTGTGGGGCCAGGTTCACAGAAAAGCCTGGAGGCTTGGAGGTGAGGGGTGTCCCTGGGTTGGAGATGGAGCCACGACCGTGTCACTCTACTGAGCCTCAGTTGTCCCACCTGTGAAATGGGGATGTGCCACCTCCCCACAGGGCCCTGGGGGTGGCCTTGGGCTGTGGGCGGGGCAGTGACCTTGGGTGGCCCCCCGGGCTGTCAGGAGGAGCAGGGACCCTCGGGGTGAGGGGCTGGGCCTGGTGGGCGGTGAAGGGGGGCTCGGGCTGTGCTTGGGCTCCTCCCACCCCTTTGCCCCTGGGCCCAGCGTGCTCTGTCCTCAGACTCTGTCTTTGCCTCTGCAGGACTCTGGGCCCAACAAGGTAAGCGTCTTCTTTCCTCGCTTCTCAGGGAGTGGGGGGGGGGTCTCAGCCCTCTTGGTCGGGTGCGGGGGGAGCCTGAGAAGCAGAGCCGCCCGTGGGCCACACCAGCCCCGATCAGAGCTGGGCCGGCGCCGGCGCCGGTGCGGGGAGAGCAGCGCCGCGGGGGTGGTGAGAGATGGCGGGAAATGAGATCGTGGTGAACGAACGGGATGAGCCTCGTAAAGGACGGTGACCCTGAGCAGGAGGGCGGCCTCTCGTCAGCCTGCCTGGGGGGCGGGGGCGTCGTGGGCGTCGTGGGCGAGGCCGCTCCGGGGCTGGGGCCTGGGGGCTGAGGAGCACCCGGTGGGCGCGCACCCTGCAGCTGGGGAGCCCGCCGAGCGGTGTGAGGCACTGAGGTGGGAAGAGCTTGGTTTGCGTGAGGAGCGGGGAGGGGAGTCGGGCGCTGGGAGCTGTGAGAAGGCGCGAGCGGAGCCGCGTGCAGGTCTGAGAGGAGCTAACCGCGTGGACGTGTGTGCGGAGCTGTGAGAGGAAGCCGTGCAGGGGCGGGGCGGGGCGGGGCGGGGCTCCCGGGAGGGCTGGGCGGGGCTCTGTGAGGAGCGGAGAGGGCGCGGGGCACCGCGGCCCCGGGGGAGCTGTGAGAGAAACCGTGAGCAGCTTCGGGGGCGAATACGCAGGACCTGCGTGACGGGCAGTGTGGCGAATGGCAGGCAAGCGTGGCCGTGTTGGGGGAAGTGAGCGGGTGGCTCTGAGGAGGCGGAGGGACTCTGGGCGCTGCGAGCAGCTATGCGAAGCCTGAAGGGCCACGGGCGACGGGCGCGGGCCGTGTGTGCGGGGGCCGAGGGACCGGAGGAGGCGTGTGCGGGGCTGGGCTGCAGGCGGGTTGCTCTGCGCAGGGACCCTGTGTGAGGGAGCGAGTGAAGCTGCGGCCCAGCGGGAGCTGTGGGGGGTCTGTGGGGAGCCGCGGGAGGAGCTAGGCGTGGACCCGCCGTGTGAGGAGGCGTGGGGTCTTGCGTGTGGCGGTGGGAGAGCCGTGCGGAGCCTGGGCTGTGAGGAACAGCGTGGGGAGGGACCAGGACCAGTGCGAGGACCTGGGAGGGGCCTGTGCAGGAAGGTGTGAGGCGCGTGTGGGAGCACGTGCAACTGCACGCAGATCGTTAGGAAGCGTGCGATTCTGGGGAACGGTGGAAACGTGAGAGGAAGTGTGTGAGATGGTGCGAGGACCTGTGAGGGACATGCGGGTGGAATTGTGTGGGGACGTGTGAGAAGGCGTGTGGAAGTATGTGAGGCACCTGGGGAGCTCTGAGAAGCTCTGAGCGGAACTGGGAGGAGCTGGTGTGACTGTGAGAGACTGTGGAGGTGTGAGAGGAAGTGTGAGGAACTGGGTAAGAAATTTTGTGAGGAACCGTGTGGGGAGCCGTGTGGGGAGCCGTGTTGTGAGCCGTGTGAGGAACCGTGTGGGGAGCCGTGTGGGGAGCCGTGTGGGGAACCGTGTGGGGAGCCGTGAGGAACCGTGTGGGGAGCCGTGTGGGGAACCGTGTGGGGAGCCGTGTGAGGAGCCGTGTGGGGAACCGTGAGGAACCGTGTGGGGAGCCGTGTGGGGAGCCGTGTGAGGAGCCGTGTGGGGAACCGTGAGGAACCGTGTGGGGAACCGTGTGGGGAGCCGTGTGAGGAGCCGTGTGGGGAGCCGTGTGGGGAGCCGTGAGGGGAGCCGTGTGGGGAACCGTGTGGGGAGCCGTGTGGGGAGCCGTGTGGGGAGCCGTGTGAGGAGCCGTGTGGGGAACCGTGTGAGGAGCCGTGTGGGGAGCCGTGTGGGGAGCCGTGTGGGGAACCGTGAGGAACCGTGTGGGGAGCCGTGAGGAACCGTGTGGGGAGCCGTGTGGGGAACCGTGTGAGGAGCCGTGTGGGGAACCGTGAGGAACCGTGTGGGGAACCGTGTGGGGAGCCGTGTGAGGAGCCGTGTGGGGAGCCGTGAGGAACCGTGTGGGGAACCGTGTGGGGAGCCGTGTGAGGAGCCGTGTGGGGAACCGTGAGGAACCGTGTGGGGAGCCGTGTGGGGAACCGTGAGGAACCGTGTGAGGAGCCGTGTGAGGAGCCGTGTGGGGAACCGTGAGGAACCGTGTGGGGAACCGTGTGGGGAGCCGTGTGAGGAGCCGTGTGGGGAGCCGTGAGGAACCGTGTGGGGAACCGTGTGGGGAGCCGTGTGAGGAGCCGTGTGGGGAACCGTGAGGAACCGTGTGGGGAGCCGTGTGGGGAACCGTGAGGAACCGTGTGAGGAGCCGTGTGAGGAACCGTGTGGGGAGCCGTGAGGAACCGTGTGGGGAACCGTGTGGGGAGCCGTGTGGGGAACCGTGAGGAACCGTGTGGGGAACCGTGTGGGGAGCCGTGTGAGGAGCCGTGTGGGGAACCGTGAGGAACCGTGTGGGGAACCGTGTGGGGAGCCGTGTGGGGAGCCGTGTGAGGAGCCGTGTGGGGAGCCGTGTGGGGAGCCGTGTGGGGAGCCGTGTGGGGAGCCTTGAGGAACCGTGTGGGGAACCGTGTGGGGAACCGTGTGGGGAGCCGTGTGGGGAGCCGTGTGGGGAACCGTGAGGAACCGTGTGGGGAGCCGTGTGGGGAACCGTGAGGAACCGTGTGAGGAGCCGTGTGAGGAACCGTGTGGGGAGCCGTGAGGAACCGTGTGGGGAACCGTGTGGGGAGCCGTGTGAGGAGCCGTGTGGGGAACCGTGAGGAACCATGTGGGGAGCCGTGTGAGGAGCCGTGTGGGGAACCGTGAGGAACCGTGTGGGGAACCGTGTGGGGAGCCGTGTGGGGAACCGTGAGGAACCGTGTGGGGAACCGTGTGGGGAACCGTGGGGAACCGTGTGGGGAGCCGTGTGGGGAACCGTGTGGGGAGCCGTGTGAGGAGCCGTGTGGGGAGCCGTGTGGGGAACCGTGTGGGGAACCGTGAGGAACTGTGTGGGGAGCCGTGTGGGGAGCCGTGTGGGGAGCCGTGTGGGGAACCGTGTGGGCAGCCGTGTGGGGAACCGTGTGGGGAACCGTGTGGGGAGCCGTGTGAGGAGCCGTGTGAGGAACCGTGTGGGGAGCCTTGAGGAACCGTGTGGGGAACCGTGTGGGGAACCGTGTGGGGAGCCGTGTGGGGAGCCGTGTGGGGAACCGTGTGGGGAACCGTGTGGGGAACCGTGAGGAACCGTGTGGGGAGCCGTGTGGGGAGCCGTGTGGGGAACCGTGTGGGGAGCCGTGTGGGGAGCCGTGTGGGGAACCGTGTGGGGAACCGTGAGGAACCGTGTGGGGAGCCGTGTGGGGAACCGTGTGGGGAGCCGTGAGGAACCGTGTGGGGAGCCTTGAGGAACCGTGTGGGGAGCCGTGTGGGGAGCCGTGAGGAACCGTGTGGGGAGCCGTGTGGGGAGCCGTGAGGAACCGTGTGGGGAGCCATGTGGGGAGCCGTGTGGGGAACCGTGTGGGGAACCGTGTGGGGAGCCGTGAGGAACCGTGTGGGGAGCCGTGAGGAACCGTGTGGGGAGCCGTGTGGGGAGCCGTGAGGAACCGTGTGGGGAGCCGTGTGGGGAGCCGTGAGGAGCCGTGTGGGGAGCCGTGTGGGGAGCCGTGAGGAACCGTGTGGGGAACAGGGAAGGGACTGCGAGGAGCCGCGATGGAGACTTGCAGGAGCAGAGCGAGACCAGCGTTGGGGCTCAGCACCTGGAGCCAGGAGCGTGGGGGCCCGTGGGCGACAAGGCCAGAGGGCCGGGCCTGAGCCGCTCCGCAGTGTCATCGGGAAGCAGCTGGCTGTGATTCAGTGGAAGCGGCCACGGGTTGGCCGCAGGCTCAGGAAGACTGACTGCAGCTGGATGCGCCCTCGGGCGGGCTGCCGTGTGAGGAGCCGCTGGCAGGAGGGGCGGCCGGGGGTCAGGGTGGCGAAGGTCCTGGAGCCGAGGCGCTCGCGGCCGGGCGGGCGGAGTGGAGGGAGGGACGTTGAGGGAGCCACCGAGTCAGGGGCGCCGCTTGGGCTCCTCATGGGGTGACCGGGGGACCGGGGGGCATTTACTACGGGAACGAGGAGTATGACAAACGTGGCAGAGAATTCACCCTCAGGGGTCAAATGACCAAAACACAAGGTGGAAGTGGAGTCTCTTCACCCACCAAGTTGGCAGTGGGAAAGAAGCTGCGCTTTGGTGGCCAGACGCCGCCACACCTGCTCTCTCGCGGTGGGGGGCTGCACGGCATTTCCTACCCCCCAGCGGCGGCCCCTGTAGGCTCCCCTCGGGGGTGATGCGTCTGCGCCCCGCGGAACGCCCCACGGGACCCTGGGGGCCGCTGCGGCTGCTGAGCAGCCGCTCCTGAAGCAAAAATGTGCACAAACGAGGGACGTGGGCAAGTCCCTGTGCCACGCTTAGTGGCGCCTGAGGGAGCCTCGTCCTGACGGGGGAGGGGGTGGGGAGGGGGACCAGGTTGTGGGGGCTTCGGAGCCACTTAGGCGGGACGGCCCGGGCCTGGCGCAGGCGGAGGCGGCTTCACGTGCACAGGGAGGGGCCCCGCAGGGCTTCCTGCAGGCGAGGGGCCTCTCGACCTCGGTCAGCAGAGCCGCTGGCGGCGTCTGTGGGGCGACGGGCTCGCGCTGGTCCTTCTGACGGCGCGGAGTGAGGACGCACTGGCCCTGGCCACTGGCATCAGCCCGCCTGGGCTCGGCCGGCCGTGTGGCCCAGACACACTGTGGCGACAGAGGAGGGGGGAGGCCAGGGAACGTGCTAGCAAGTCCCTGATGGCAACCCGAGCGGAGGCACTGGGACGTGGGGAGGCGTGGAGAGGCCCTGGGAGCAAGCCCGCCCTGAGCCCCAGGCAGCCTGGACTTGGGGGACCCACCTGTGCTTGACCCCCTCTTCCCTCCCCCTGCGGTGGGCTCGGGGCTGACCTTCGACGCTCCTCTCCTGCAGAACAAGAAAAAGAAGAAGACAGACTTCATTCCCTACAGAGATTCGGTGCTGACCTGGCTTCTCCGGGAAAACCTGGGTGAGGACTCGCCCGACCCGGATCGGACACCCGGCCCGGCCGCTGCCCTGTCCTCCCCGGCCTGGGAGGGTGCCCATCCTTCCCGGGCTGAGCGGCGAGCCCGGGGGGTCCTCCCAGGGGCCCGGGCCAATGGTCAGCAGTAGGTCAGCGATGCAAGGCCCGGGGACCCGGACAGCCCTCGGGGCTGCAGCTGAGCGGCCAGTGTCGGCGCTCCTGGCGCAGGGCTGTGACGCCCAGACCAAGGACCCACCCTCTGGGCCTCGGTGATTCTGGGGAGCCCTCTGGCTGGCTACTGGGGAGCTGCTTGGTTCCCCCTCCTCCCCTCCACCTGAGCTCTGAGCCAGTGAGACGGATGGGGAGACGGAGCCCAAAACGCCCTAACTCCGATGTGTTCCCACCCAAAATGGCCTTGGGGTCCTTCCCACCTACACTTTCGGCGGGGACCTGACACCCAGGAATGTAAACTGAGCCCCGGGCTGACCCGTTGGACCTGGACAGCTGGGGGTCTCCAGCCTTCCTCGGCTGCATGGCTGGGCCGTGGGAGCCCCGGCTGGCTGACCCTGCACCCCAGAACCAGCCTAGCTGGTCCCCGGCTCGGGCCAGCGTCGGGTGCAGTGTCAGGCCTCCCGGTGGAGGAGAGGGCAGATGGGAGACCCTGGGGGCAGGTGGGCCCCCCGAGAGAGGACACGAGAGTCACAGGAATGTCACAGTCCCTTCACCTGAGACGCGGCTGGGACAGAGGCCTCTCCCCCAGGGCCACACTCAGGTCCCGCCCCAGGGTGGGTGGGGAGGCCCTTCACAGCACGGCACCCCGAGCCCTTCGCAGCGTCACCTCGCAGTCTGTGTGGAGGCCACACCCTGGGGATGTGGTCCCCGCGACACAGGTCCCTGAGGTCTGTGGGTCCGTGCGTTTCCTGATGCCGGGATCCATGTGACCCGAGCTGGGAATCTGACATGAAACATTAAGAAACGTATTCCAAATAATAAGGATAAAAGTGAAATTTTTATGGAACAGAAACAGTCCTTGTAGTAAACGCCATAAAACTCTCCACAACTTTTCTCTTTATTATGGGGAGGGGGAGGCCTGTTGGTTGTAATGTGACCCCAAATGTCAGAAAAGCATGGTTTTACGTAGACGAAAAGTGAGCAAGTGCCCGGCGCGGTGAGGGAGGCCGGCCGCCTGCTGTCTGCTCACCTCCCAGCTACACCTGTGTGGGGGGAGGGCAGGGGGGCGCAGCAGCGGGGCTGACCCTCCGCTGGGACCACCTGCTCTCCTCCCACAGGCGGGAACTCGCGGACAGCGATGGTGGCGGCGCTGAGCCCCGCGGACATCAACTACGATGAGACACTGAGCACCCTGAGGTGGGTCCCGAGGGGCGTGGACCCTCCCTCTCTCCCACCAGCCGGCTTGGGTGGGAGTGGGTCCTCTAGGTGCCTCCTTGCAGGGCCGGCTCACCTGGACTTCTTGAGGTTCCAAATGGCTGGCAGGGCACCTGGCGCTTCTCGGCCCCATTCCGTTTCCCACCGCGTGTGGCCTCGAGTGGCCCAGGGCCCTGCCATCTGACCAGGAGAGCTGGGCTCGTGGGCTGAGCGGTTTGCCCCCACCCATGGTCCCCGGAGCCACCGGGGTCTTTAACAAGCCACGGAGGGGGGGCAGGCATGTCTGAAGGTCCCTCTGGCCAGGGGCCGTCCCGGGCTGCGGGAAGCAGCTTGGCGGCCTGGCTCGGTGCTCTGGCCTCTTGGCTGCCACCGCAAAGGGCTGGAGCGCAGGTTAGATTCGCACCGTCCACCTGGGACCACAAGTCCAGATGCGGAGGCCTCGCCATGTGGAGAAATTTCCACCCTGTCCCTTCCCCTCCCGGGGCCTCAGTTTCCCCAAGTGGCAAGCCCCCCTGTAGGTCAGTGGCCCTGGTGACTCCCTGTCGGAGATGTCCCTGCAGGTGGGCGCAGGCGGGGCTCCGGGTGCCCTTGGCCGCTGGGCAGCACAGCCCCCAGCCCCCCTCTGCCGCCCAGGTATGCGGACCGGGCCAAGCAGATCCGCTGTAACGCCGTCATCAACGAGGACCCCAACAACAAGCTGATCCGCGAGCTGAAGGATGAGGTGACGCGGCTGCGGGACCTGCTGTATGCCCAGGGTCTCGGTGACATCGCCGACAGTGAGTGTCTGTGCCCGCCCATCCCGGGCAGGGCAGCGGGGCTGTGGGGCTGGGGCAGGTCCCGCTGCCCTCACGGCCCCTCTGGCCCGAGGCCCAGGCTCTGCTCCGGGCTCCAGGCGGAGCCACCTCTGGGTGGGGGGCCGGGGTTCTGGACTGGGCCTGGGGAGCTGCATGGTTTGGGTTTGCCGCTGGCCCAGGCAGGCCGGTGACGGTTTCCCCGGAAGCCACAGTGGCCGGCCGCGGTGCCGGGGTTGTCCCTCCGTCCCACCGAAGACCACCGCCCCCCTACCTGATGCCCGGCCTGCGACGGCGCCCTCTGGAGACAAACCTGTTCTTCTGTTTCTGTCTCTCCCCCTCGCCTCCCCCCCTTAGCCAACACTGTGCCCGGAGGACCCAAATGTGTGTATCCCCTCCGCTGCTCTCTGCGCATCCCTGCTTCGGCCCGGCCCCGCGGGGCGTAGGGCAGCACGGTGGGGGGGCGGGGCGCACCCACCCCTCCCTGGCCTTCCCCCTCTGGGGGCTGGGGGACCTGAGCCCTCCTCTGTCACGGCACCCTGCGAGCCGTGATCCGGGTTCACCCCCGCGTCTGCTGGGAAATTGAGGCAACAGGGAGGTGCGGGGCAGCCAAGGCCTCCTCAGGCCAAGCGTGGCTGAGGTCAGGCTCTCTGCCCCCCGTGCTCCTAGAGGCCTGAATGTCAGCACAGAGGCTGGGACAGCTCACAGGGCCGGGTCCATCCCCGACTCCTGGCTCCGGCCCCCCTCTGACCCCACCCACCCCAGGCTCCTTCCCCTGGGAACGCCGGGAGTGTGAATTCGGCCAGGTCTTCCCAGCTTGCGTCTCCCGCTGGCTGTGGGCCCGGCTCCCCGGGCAGGGGCACGTGCTGGGGCCTCCCCACCCCAGGGGCCACAGGGCGCCCTCAGTTTCCCCAGTGCCCGTGCTGTCCTACGTCTGCTGCTGCTCTGCTATGTGTCTGCTTCTGCCAGGAGGGGCCTGGGCACCTCCCACCCCAGTGGGTGTGGCAACCCCAACTCCCGGGCCTTGGGGGGCAGGGAGGCCAGGGTGGCAGGGGGCCCAGAGCAGCTTCTTGCGGTGGAGGAGTGGGGGCTCCCTCGGAGGTCCCACAGTCCACGGCTTGGCCAGGGCGCTCAGCGGGGCGGACAGCGCCGCCCGCACCCGCAGCTCGGGGCGCGTGGCAGGCTGGTGGGTGGCGGGTGCGAGGTGGGGCGGAGAGGATGAGGATGAGCGTCAGGGCCTGGGTGCAGGGGGGCCGCTGGGCAGTGACAGCAAAGGGCGGTGGGCAGGAGGGCAGGAGGGCAGGGACGCCGGTGGCCCGCAGGCTTGGCATGTGTGCAGGGGGAGTGCAGGCCCTGGGCGGGGATGCCGAGGGACCTGGTGGCGCAGCCGCTCCGTGGCGGGGGCAGCGTTGCATGTGCTCGTCCGGGCGCCCAGCTCGTGGTCCCTGCTTGCTACCTTCTCTTCACCTTTGTCTTGCTTTTTCCCAACTTGGTCTTTCTTTTCTCTCCTCCCATCTGTCTGCCCCCCTTCCTCCCGTAGACGTGTCCGACCTTGACAACAATAATCGTAACCGTGGCGGGGCGGAGCTGAGTCCAGCCCCTGACAATCTCTCCACAGTGACCAACGCCCTGGTGGGTGTGAGCCCCTCGTCCTCGCTCTCGGCCCTGTCCAGCCGTGCCGCCTCTGTGTCCAGCCTGCACGAGCGCATCTTGTTTGCCCCGGGCAGTGAAGAGGCCATAGAAAGGCTGAAGGTGAGGCAGGACCGGGCTCGGACCTGGTGGACACTAGGCCAAGACTCCTCTTGGATGGTCGCAGGCAGAGGGGCTTGGTCAGAGGCGAAGTGAGCCGTGCAGGGGGGCGCGGGGTGCGTCCTGGCCCCCGACCCCAAGCACCCCGTCCAGGGGGTCGGTGTGCCCTGTCCAGGACCATGGGGCCCACCTGCTGATTAGGGCAGGGGTCTTAGGGCCTCTGTGCCCTCCCTCCCGGGTTTCCGTGCTTATACCTGCTCCTGCATGGCCTTCACTCTCCTGGCCTGGCCACGGGCGGGCTGCTTTTAGCGTTTGAGTTACTGGCTTCCTTCAGCGAGTGGGTACAAGGTGCTGGGTGTGAGCGGTGGACGGCGAGCCCAGACGGAGGGGACAACGGCACAGGCGCCAGACCCGGGCTGATGAGGGGGTGGGCTGTGCGGCCACCCTGGGGCGTAGGGCCCACCTGAGGTGTGGGAGGCGTCCACCCGGGATGGACCTGGGGTGCAGAGGCCCACTGGAATGTGGGGGCTGGGAAGGAAATGGGGAGGCAGTGCTGATGTGGGAAGTGTTGTCCGTCTCACCCGTGGTCCAGGGGCATTCGAACCTCAGAACTGGTGTCAGCGTCTCCCTGCGTGTTTGTTTCTCCCTCTGGGTTTATTCTGCCTTTCCCTCTGTTCTCTGTGTGTGTCCACAGCAAAGACACGCGTCCTCTGCACGTATTAGCCCTCAGCCCTTCACCTTGACCTTTCAGACTTCGAGCAGCCTGGATGGACCTGGGAATTGGGGTGTTGGGCCCTGCAGGCCCGGCTACTCGTCTCCCCTTTGCCTGGCACCAAGGGCTCTGTCCACCGCCTGCCCCCTGCGCTGACCTCGTTCTGCTCTGTCTGCTCCCCAGGAGACGGAGAAGATCATCGCTGAGCTCAATGAGACCTGGGAGGAGAAGCTGCGGCGGACGGAAGCCATCCGGATGGAGAGGTGGGCGGTGCGGGCTGGGGGCTGGCAGCAGCCCTGTGCTCAGCCCTCGGCTCCTATACCCAGGGGTGGCCGTGTCCAGTGCAGGACGTACCCATCCCCTCTCATCCAGTGACCGCCCACCCCCGTCACCAATGGCCCCATTGACCCGATCCCCAGTCAGGGGACCAGTCCCTCAAGTGGACACCTGAACTCATGGACCAGATGAAACATTGTGTGGGTGCTGACCCCCGCTCTGTCCCCCAGGGAAGCGCTGCTGGCCGAGATGGGCGTGGCCATGAGGGAGGACGGCGGCACCCTGGGGGTGTTCTCTCCCAAAAAGGTAGGAGCCGGCCATTCTCTGGGCTGCCCCGATGTGGACAGGGCTGGGGGACCTGCGGCCCTTGGCAGGGTGTCAGCTCCTGGAAGGTCAGCAGGGTCCTCCTGGGAGCAGGGAGAGCGGCTCCAGGCACCTGGCCAGGCTCACCCGCAGCCATCCTTTCCCTGTGCGGAGCCTAGACCCTGCCTCCTCATGGTGGGATGTCCCTATGGCCTTAGGACGTCAGAGAGGTCACTTAGCTGCCTGAGGGGTGGACTGGGCCCCTCAGGTTGGGGTGAGACCAGGGTCCTGAAACAGGTGGGGCCTGGACCCCCCAGGAGCCTGCACCGCTCATGGGCAGGGCCTGGCTGGACACGAGCTGGGAGCCAGCTGCCCTCTTGGAGATCAGCTAAAGCAGGGTCTGGCCGTCCCAGCACCCCTCTCCTCCCACCCAGGCCCAGCTTGCCCGTGGCCCCGGCCCTCACGTGGAGCAGAGCGCCACCCCCTGTTCAGTCGCTCAGATGGGGCGAAGCACGAGCGTCAGGGAAAAAGTCTCTGCGTGGTTCCAGGACCCAGACCCACACACCCATGCACCCACCCCAAAGATTGCCAGACCCTTAGGGCCCTTAGGAGCTGAGCCTCAAGCCCAGAAGCCTGCCTGGAAGGCAGTGGCAGTCTGTTCTGACCCCAGCACGGGACTCTGCAGGCCCTGCCCCTGCTGCCTTGTTGGTGAGGAAGTGCCTGGCTGACGTTTCACCCCAGCAAAGGGTTTCTTTGTTTGCCAGTCTCCGAAGCTGGCGGCACGTGGAGCCCTCACGGAGCCACTGGGGCACCAAGGGAAAAGGAGCACGGGGCGCTGGTAGGATGGGCACATCTGCTAGGGTGGCTGCTCCCTGGGGACAGGGCCAGGCTCCTCAGGCTTCTTCTGCACCCATGCACTCCGGCCCAGGGAGCAGCTGAGGCCCAGAAACAGGAAGGAGGGGTGCCTGGGAGAACCTCGGCAGGCCGGGGAGCAGGTGGCACCCTGGTGGGGTCCTGCTTCACTCCCTGTTAGATAGGCCTTTGGTCTTCATTTGGAATGCATTGCTCTTGAGCTGTTGCATTGTCCCTGGGCGCAGTGCCCCGGGGTGGGCAGGCGAAGCTGGGGTACAAGTGCCCTCGGGACACTGGCTGTGCAGTCCTTTGGCTTCATTGGTGGCAGAGGGATTTGCTGGTGCCCCCGGGTCTGGACACTGTCCAGGAGTGGGAGGGCGGCCCTCGGGACCACCAGGGACACTTCCTCTGGAGGACAGTGGGGTCCCCAGGACTCTGGAGAAGCACATGGGCCAGCTGGGTCCCCCGCTCGGCCCCGTGGAGGGAGCGCAGGCCCTTCCTGGCTGGACGCCTTCTGTGCTCAGGGGAAGGGGCCGCTGTGGATGGTCTGTCCTATGTCTGATAACCAGGTGTCCACAACCCTGTGCAGGGGTGTTAGAGGCATTTTCAGCTCAGGGTGGGGGCAGCTTGCCCCAAGGTGCCAGGTGGGAAACGGGAAGCTGTTCCAGCGTCTGCCATGTTGCAGGATCCTTGCCCAGGACCGGGTGTGAGGTCAGGAAGTGTCAGGGCCCAGAGACCCCGGGTGAGAGCAGTGGAGAAAGTGAAGATAGGGGGTGCTGGTCCAAGGCCCAGTGGACAGAGCCTGCAGTGGCTGCCCTGGGCACGGGATGGGGTGGGGAGCCGAGGGCAGTGCTTAGACGGGGCAGCTGGCGGGAAGTGGTCACCTTGGCCTTGGGTCGTGTTTTGGTAGACCCGTGGTTATGACAGGTATGGGCGTCTGACCTGGGTGGCTCAGGGGGACTTTTTTCACAGCCTCTCTGCTCCCTGGCATCCAGGGCCCGACCCCTCCCTGCCCAGCGTCCTAATCCCGGGCCCCTCAGCTCCTGGCTGCCCCGGTTGGAATGGGGACCTGCAGCCCCGTTTTAGAATGGAGGACCAGGCCTAGGTCCCATGGGACCCAGCCTTGCCCTGCACATCCAAGGGCCTACCACAGCCTCCAAGCACTCCCTGGGCACTCAAGTGCTCAGAGCTGGGGTCCCAGCCCCTCCCGAAGCCCAGCCCCCCAAGTGCCGCCTGGCATCTGTCCTCCCAAGACTCTGGGGTCCCCATCAAAATCTCCTCCTCAGGAGCCTTTTCCTTCACATCTCCTGTCCTCTCTGCCAGGCTGGGAGGATACTGTGTCCCCTGAGAGGCCAGGCCTAGGGCGGGTGGCGGTCTGGTCCCTGGGGGGAGAGAGGGCAGCAGGCAGCCCGGGCTGGGCTCCCGCCCCCACACCCCGAAGAGAGGTGACCCTTCTATCTCCACAGACGCCGCATCTCGTCAACCTGAATGAGGACCCGCTCATGTCCGAGTGCCTTCTCTACTACATCAAGGATGGGATCACCAGGTGGGGGTCGGCGGGGCGCGGGGAGGGCTGGGCTCCCCCACTGAGGGGTCGCTGAGCCCGGGCATCTGCTGGCAGGGGCGCTGTGGGCCCCTCTGGGCAGTGTGGCTCCCCCAGGCCAGGCCGCTTTGGGGGCTGTCCCCTGGACCCCCGCTTGTGCTCTCCAGGCGTTTCCTGTAAGAGCTGGGCATCCTGGGGGCTGCAGGGGGACCAGGCGGGCCAGTGGGTGGTGTCGTGGTGCCCTGGGTCCAGCTGGCGCTGACGACCGCACCACACACGCAGAGTGGGCCGGGAAGGCGCAGAGAAGCGGCAAGACATAGTCCTGAGCGGGCACTTCATCAAGGAGAAGCACTGCGTCTTCCGGAGCGACTCCCGAGGGGGCAGTGAAGGTATGGCCTCCCCCGGCCCCGCCCCTACCCGGCGCTGCTGGTGTCAGCCCTCCTGGCTCCCCGTTCAGTCCCGGGAGCCCCCCTGCCCCCACCCCGAAAGGTGTTCTGAAGGCTGGGCTGGGGACATGCAGCTCCGTCCCTGCACAGGGGGCTGGTTGGGGTGCTCACGGGTGGGAGGGCACTGAGCCTGGATCGAAGGGACGGCTATTCTTAGGCCACGCCTTCCCGTGGGCTGGGAGCGGCCATCTGTCCATCTCCCTGGCCGGCCTGCCCTCGGGCCTCCGTCCCCACTGCCGGTTCTGGGCATGACCCTTCCTTCTCGAGAAGGCACCTGCTGGGCTGTCCCAGTGCCCACGGCCCCCGAGATCAGGGCAGGTGTCTGGACAGCCTCTAGGATGCAGACCAGTGACCAAAGCCCCCTCTGTGACCTGGCCACTTCAGGGTGGTGGCCTTAAACGGTGTTGTGGACGTTGGTTCTCCCAGAATTCTGTCCCCGAAGCTCTCTCTCCCCTCGGTGGGTGGGCACAAAGCCAGGAGGGGCTCTGGGACTCCTGGGGACATGCAAGCCACTGTTTCCCATCCCACCTGGAGACGCTGCGGGGCGGGGCGGTCACCCAGCACGGCCTTCCCACCTCTGACTTGGGCCCGTGAGCCTCCCAACTGGGCATCACTTTCCTCATCTGTGAGGGGCTGAGAGGCCCCTCCAGCTTCTCGAGGCCCAAGCCAGGTGCCACAGGGAGGAGAGGGGCCTGGCGGGGGCTGCGCCTGGGTGGCAGGTGGCCAGGTGGGTCGAGCCCCCTGCCCCCGACCCTGAGTGGGGCTTGCTGGGCTCAGATGGGGACGCGGCCAGGAGGACGGCCCCTCACGGTCCTCCTCTCTGTGCCCCCATCTGTCCTATAGCCGTGGTGACCCTGGAGCCCTGTGAGGGGGCAGACACCTACGTCAATGGCAAGAAAGTCACGGAGCCCAGTGTCCTGCGGTCAGGTACAGTGGAGGCAGGGGTGGCCCCTGCGCCGCCTGCCCTGCACACGCGCCCCTCCTGCTTGTGCGGCACCCCAGTCTGCCCCCCACCAGCCGGGCAGCGCACGGGCCCGGGGCGGTTGGGGGGGAAGGCTGCTCCAGCGGCGCTGAGTCGATGCTGCAGGCCAGCCGAGGCGGGATTCCGGGCGGTGGGGTGCCTGTCCCAGAGCCCCGGTGGGACTGGCGCGTCGTGGAACAGAGGAACAGCCAGCGGGGTGTGCGCTGCACCGGCCTCCGGACGCCGGCCCCCTGGCTTTGTGTCCTCGTCTTCTAAAACACACCTGGAGATATGTCTGTCTGTCTGTCTGTCCATCTATCAAGAGATTTATTTAACGGAATTGGCTCAGGTGAGGGCTGGACAGGCATGTCTGAAATCCACGGGCGGGACTTTCTCCTCAGGGAAGCCTCAGTTTAGCTCCTGAGGCCTTTCACCCGACGGGGGGAGGCCCACCTGCCTCATGGTGGGTGGTCTCCTGTCTGGAGGTCACGTGACTGTAGGTGCACCATTGGGCTCCCCAGCCCGGCCACACTGACACACAACACTGACCATCGTGTCAGCTTTGGCCGGGGTGACTCTTTGCTAAGAATTAGGGGGACCCTCCCCTTCCCCACCTGGTGGTGCAGAGGGGATGGGAGGCCTAGGAGGTGACGCCTGGCAGCCTGACGTCCAGACCTCTCCGGCCACCCTGAAGGGCCTTGTTTTTAGCTTCCAGGACCCAGGGTCCTGCCTTTGGGGTCCCGAGGCATGCTTTGAGGGAGGGAGGGACACACCGCGTGTCCTGGATTCATGGGCCTCGCCTGGCCGCCAGTGTGGGGAGATGGGGCAGTTGAGCTGGCCAAGGGCAGGTCCAGGGCTCCCTTCTCCCCCGCTGTTGTTTCAGGATGGGGCCTGGTGCCTGTGGGCTCGGGGCAGGGCCCGGTCTGGGAGGGCCGGCCGAACTCGGGAGCTGGAGGAGGGATGAGGGAGGCCTGGGGAGGACCAGCCTGCAGGCCCGGGTTCTCCTGTGGGGAGAGGGGCTGAGCCAGCTCTGTAGGCCACAAGGCAGAGCCGTGGTTCCTGGAGGAAGCTGGAAAGGAACTAGGCCGTCCACAGAGACCCCCACTGGCAGGACAGTCCAGAGACAGCAGGCCCTGCCCTCGTGGGACAGGTGTGCCCTGGACGGTCCTGCAGACAGGGTGGACCCTGGCCCTGGGAACACGCAGACCCCTGCCCTGCTTCCACCGGTGGGACAGATGGAAAGGGAAGCTCCCTGCAGGAGGGGGCCCTGCAAGAGGGGGCCAAGCCCAGCCCTCGGGTAGGGGAGTGCCAAGGCCCAGGGCACGGGAGCAGGAGGCCAGGCTGGCCTGGGGGTGGCACCCGTGGGGCCGTGGAGGGGACAGGGCAGTGGAGAAGCCCCAGGACTGTGTTTTGCCACCATCGCTGCTGCAGAAAGGGGAGGGGCCGAGGGGAGGAACCGGGGAGAGTGGGGAGGCCCGCTCAAGTCCTGGTGGAGGACCCCGGGCACAGGCCCCAGAGGGCCGGCTCCTGGCAGCTGGAGGCCCTCCCAGGGGTGGGCAGTGCTAGGATACAGCCCCGGCTGCATTCCTCCTCTTTCCCTCCTCCTCCCCTCTCTCACCCCCGAGACCAGCCGAGGCCAAAGGTCCACCAACTCTGGCCTCGCCTCCATCCCCCAGGAAACCGCATCATCATGGGAAAGAGCCACGTGTTCCGGTTCAACCACCCTGAGCAGGCAAGGCAGGAGCGTGAGCGCACGCCCTGCGCGGAGACGCCCAACGAGCCCGTGGACTGGGCCTTCGCCCAGCGCGAGCTGCTGGAGAAGCAGGGCATCGACATGAAGCAGGAGATGGAGCAGAGGTGAGGCCCCGGGGGCTGCCGCCTGGGCGCCCCCGGAACCCGCCGCCGCCCGCGCGCCCTCACGCCTGCACGCTCTTGCAGGCTCCAGGAGCTGGAGGACCAGTACCGCCGAGAGCGCGAGGAGGCCACCTACCTCCTGGAGCAGCAGAGGCTGGTGAGGGCGGCCCGGGCGCTCGCTGCTGGAAGGGGAAGGGCCGAGGGGTGGAACCGGGCAGAGTGGGGAGGCCCGCTGTGCTGGGGCTACGTCCGGGCACCCTGGGCCCGGGCCCGGGTGGGAGGGCTGGACACGGGCTGGTCTCCACGTGGAGCCACAGGCCTCGCTTCTGCGCCAGGACTACGAGAGCAAGCTGGAGGCCTTGCAGAAGCAGATGGACTCCCGGTACTACCCGGAGGTGAACGAAGAGGAGGAGGGGCCGGAGGACGAAGGTGAGGAGCCCTGCCCCGCGTGGAGGCGGGCTGCGGAGGGGTCTCAGCAAAGAGGCGGCCCGGGCCGCTCCCTGCAGGTCAGCTGCTTGGCACCTTTGCCCTGGGGTCCGTGGTCTGCAGGCAGGATTCGGGAGGCTGTGCTGCAGCAGCACAGCACCTGTGCATACGCACACACCCACACACCTGCTGGTTCTGGCGGGGGCGGCCTGGAGCGTGAGGAGGATGGGGCAGGGTGGGCGCTCCCAGGCGGGCACCCTGCGTCCACTCACCCCTGTCCTGCCCAAGGGAGGCTGGTGCTCCTCCCCAGACAAGGTCTCTGCTCCACACCTCAGGACCCGCTTTGGGAGCATTTGCTTGGGCGGCCCACTGGCTGACCTCTTGCTGCTGGGGGCCCGAGGGTGGCCCAAGGGCAGGGTGTTCACGTCCAGCTCGGCCTCCGGTCAGCTGGTCGGGACCTTTGTGCTGAAGTGACCAGGCCTCCCCCGGCTGGACTCGTCCACCCGAGAGGGTGTGTGGGACAAGCCCCGGTCTGCTCTCCTGCCCCCGCCCCACTGCTGCCCCCCAGGTCCTTGCTGAGCTCCAGCCCGACTCTCAGGACCCTGGAGCTCACACTGGGGGAGCCGGCCGCCTCTTTGGGGCACGAGGGTTGTCCCCTGTGGCAGAGCTTCCTGCCAGTCAGTGTGCAACTGGGGACCCGCACACCAAGCGCCCAGCCCCGGGATGACCCCGTGTGCCTCTCCCCGCAGTCCAGTGGACGGAGAGGGAGTGTGAGCTGGCACTGTGGGCCTTCCGGAAGTGGAAGTGGTACCAGTTCACGTCGCTGCGAGACCTGCTGTGGGGCAACGCCATCTTCCTCAAGGAGGCCAACGCCATCAGCGTCGAGCTCAAGAAGAAGGTGGGCCCCTGCCGCTGCGCCTGCCCCTGCTGTCTGCACCTTGGAGGGCGGGCGTCACCCGTCCTGCTTCCCGCCGAGCCTCGGTGCCAGGCTGCTCCGCCTCCCGGGGGGGCGGGGCGGACCCCCTGACCTGCAGTCCCTGGGAGGAGAGTGGGCGGTTGGAGGGGGGGCCCGGGACTGACGGAGGGGGACGCGTAGGCAGGCCGGTGGGCAGGTGGAGCCTCCTCTCCAGGTGGAGCCGGTGGGAAGTTTCCGAGGATGGCTGAGGGACAGGCAGCGGGAAGGAGGCCCTTCCAGGGCCAGGCTCCACCCTCTCTGGGCTGACGGGCGTCCTCCTCACTGGTCACAGGTCCAGTTCCAGTTTGTCCTCCTTACGGACACACTGTACTCCCCACTGCCGCCTGACCTGCTGCCCCCAGAGGCCGCCAAAGACCGAGAGACTCGCCCCTTCCCCCGAACCATCGTGGCCGTGGAGGTCCAGGACCAGAAGAATGGGGCCACCCACTACTGGACGCTGGAGAAACTCAGGTGCAGTGGGTGGGCCGTGCGGTGGGCAGTGGGGTGGGGCTGCTCCCTGGGCCTGGGCCGAGACCACTGAAATGGAGGTGGACATGGAATGCACGGGGCGCACATGTCCCGGCAGCTATTTGTCCTGTTTCGATTTCTTTTAAAATCAGAAGAAAAAAAGTAAGGAGGACCCAGCCTCATTATAGAATCCATATTCTCCTCGACCAGAGCAGTGGCAAAGTTTGGAGGAAGGGGCGGATGAGGCGCTGCAGGAAGCTGGGGGCCCCTCCACCTGGGGGGGTGGAGGAGGGCCCGGTGGGGGCCCCAGGGAGGACGGCCAGGTGTCCTGGGAGGTGTCTGCCCTACGGCTCTACCTCAGGTCCCACACACTCACCCTGACGTGCGCCTGGCTCTTCCTGGGTGAAGGTGACAGGACGGCTCTTTGCCACTGAAGACAATTT
The DNA here is from genome assembly GCF_949752795.1 of Hyperoodon ampullatus. Lineage (NCBI taxonomy): Eukaryota > Metazoa > Chordata > Mammalia > Artiodactyla > Ziphiidae > Hyperoodon > Hyperoodon ampullatus. Next base: position 1,166,929 of record NC_136921.1, read on the forward strand.
TAATGTTGCTCAAGTGTCCCTAGAAACGTGAGGCACGTGGGCACAGGGCCGTCCGGGGGCCAAGGAGGGAGGGGACGGCCTCGCCACGGCCTCTGCGAGGTTTTCATGGGCAAAGCAGGGCAGGGTGAACAGCGAGGACTGGCTGGTCAGCATAAAGCCTGTGGGCTTCGGGCCCGGGCTGTGCCCGGGTGATTTAGGGCTGGGGAACCGGCTGGCGTGCAAGTCGGCTAAGGGGCGGGTGGTGGCTCGTGTGGAGGTGGGTTCACCCACAGGCTGTTCACTGTCGGGGCAGGCCCCAGAGATGTCGAAACGTCATGAGATGCAGAGAACGGAAAACGTGGTCATGACGTGCTCACGCACGCAGACACATTTATACGCACTCCGTCCCGCTCACACACCCTCACACGCAGACGCCTTCCCTTCTTATGAGGTCCCCGCCCCCGGCACACGCACTGACCCACGCGCATTCACGGACACGCGCCTGCCCCTGCCCCGTCCTCCTGGGCTGCCGTCTGCTCTTGGAGGGCGGATGTCGCCCCCCACGTCCCTCCTGTTGCGCCTGAGCCTCCGAGGGAGACGTCTACGTCTCTCCCACCACCTGCCGGTTTTCCGGGGGATAGCCTCTAAAATGCCTTGTTTCCTGTGTCTTCTCACAACTCGCCCTTTGCTCCCCGAGCTTCCGGGGCTCCGTGCCCCGACGCCCCGTCCTGAGCGGGGCTGGTCCCCGACCCTACGCGGCTGACGTGCCGCGGCCATCACTGGGGCTGAGAGGAACGTGTGGCGAACTGCAAGCCCCTTGGCCATGGTTGGCCGACTCCGAGGACCCCGGAGGGTCCGCCTGGCAAACCAGCTTGAGCCGTGGGTGACCCTGAGCAGGATGCTGTGGCCTGAGCCGGGCTGGGCCTGAGACCCGAGGATGCTCTGCCCGGGCCCACGCTGACCTCTGCCCCGCAGGCAGCGGCTGGACCTGATGCGGGAGATGTACGACCGGGCGGCCGAGGTGCCCTCCAGCATCATCGAGGACTGTGACAACGTGGTCACTGGTGGAGACCCCTTCTACGACCGCTTCCCCTGGTTCCGGCTCGTGGGCAGGTAGGCGCCTCCCTCCCCCCGGGCTGAGAGATTGAGAGAAGGTGGGGGGCAGCGAGGGGTTGGGCCCTGGCCCTGACAAGAGGGGGGGCCGGCCAGATGCCTTTCTCCATCCCGAGTCCCCGGCCCTGGTCCTTCCTGGTCTGAGCCCCCTGGCCAGTCCTCTCCACACACCAGTGGGCCCTGACCAGGGAGGGGGTCTCAGCATCGCCACCCACCCCCACTTCGGGACCATGGCCGTCAGGCGACACCTGTCCGTGTGTGTGAATGTGAGGCTTGGTCAGGCTTTCAGGTGGGGTGTGAGCAGGAGGCAGAGCCGTGTCCTCCCAGAGCTCAGAGTCCGTGCCTGCTGTCCCCAGTCTCCTGGTCCGGGGGCTGCACCCGGCCCCTGCCCCCCCAGGGGGCATGGTTCCTGAGGCCTCAACACGGCCAGGCTCCCGAGGCCCTCACCGACCTCAGCCACACCTGGCCAGGACCATACCTGCCGGTGCCCTCCGGAACCTTCCGGAGCTTTACACTGACCCCCATGCGGTGTCTTCCCACGCCTGGGGACCGGGCACTTTGGCTCTCTTGTCTGTCGAGGCAGCATTCTTGATGGTCTGTGTGTTTGGTTTGGGTTTTCCTCGGAAGCCCCCGCCCCGCCCCGTCCGCCCCCGAGGAGCTGGCGTTAACTTCTCTCTGTCTTGTCGTACTAACCCCAGTTCAGTCATCTCTGGCTGCAACAGCTACCCACTTCTCAACACATGCATGAGCGAGCGCATGGCTGCTCTCACCCCCTCCCCCGCCTCCTCGAGCCCTGACTCCGACGCCGCCGAGCCTGCTGAGGAGCAGAGCGTGGGGGAGGAGGAGGACCTGGAGGACGACGTCTTTCCGGAGCACATGCCGTGCGACGGCCGCGACCCGTTTTACGACCGGCCCCCCCTGTTCAGTGTAGTAGGAAGGTTGGTGAGGTCGAGGACAGCATGCTGGGAAGGAACCAGCTCTTTTGCACAGGAGCACTGCTGCGAGCACAATTTGACCGCCGTCAGGGCGCGACCCCCGGCGCGCGGGGCCTCCCCAGGACAGGGCGTGAGGGGGCACGAGGGCTCCTGGCCTTCCTGGAGGGGCCCCAGTGATGGAGGAGGGCAGGGTGCCCCGGGGCACGGTCTCCTCACAGGTGGAGGCCTCCGGGACTCGGGAAGAGCAACGCCCCTGCCCGTTCAGGGCCCGCGGGGGCATTCGGAAAGGTGGAGCCATGCATCTCTGCATGGGCACCCCCCCCCACCAGCCAGTGTGGCTTTCCCTCCCTCCACTGTTTTCCAGAAGAGATGGAGGGTCCTGGTCTGCTCCCAGTGTCCTTACCCTCTCTGTGGGAAGAGGAACAGAAGCCGGAGCCGGCCGCCCCGGGGGGCAGGGAAGGAAGGGCCTCCTTCTGAAGCCCTGGGTCCCAGGCAGCCCGGCCTCTCTCTGAGCCAGTCTCTGTCTAAAGGTGAGGGCGTCCTGTCCCTCCTGACCCCCAGGCCGTCAGTGCCGGAGACGGTGCCGGTGGCCGCTTGCCCTCATGGGAAAGCGCCCTTTGCAGAGGAGCCCATGATTCAGTTTCCTGGACAGAGGAGAGAGGCCAAGTTCGGGGGGAGCGGGGACCCCCACCCTGCAGGCAGGTTGGGCCTATACAGTCCATCCCTTATGTCTATTACCATGGAATGGAACGCAAGCAAGAGGGGAAGGAAAGGCCTAGAAACCTAGCTGTAGTAGAAAATTCAGCTCATGAAAACTGAATTTACGTATACGCAAAGGTGTAAGATAGCTTTAATAGCAAACCCTTTAGGAGTTTGAGATTGCTTCCTTGGGCTAGACTGATGGAAGTTTTTGGAAGTCTTGACCTCGGAGCACCAGTACTGAAAGCTGAAGACCGAGGCTGGTCCCCAGATAGTGGAGTTTGCACTGGGAGCCCTTGGGTGCGGGTGATGGAGTGAAGGCCCCACTGGTTCCTCCTGGAAGGAAGCAGGTTCTCAGCTGGCGCGTCATGGATTTATTCTGATTAGTCTTCCCTGAGTGTGAGATGCTGGCCCACTGGACAAGACCTCGTGGCTCTCTCCGAGACGCCCCGGCTGGGTTCCTGCTCTGCTGAGCCCGAGGGGGAGGAGTGGCCCCAGGGCCAGCTCCACGCAGGCCTCTCAGAAAGCCCGGCCGCTAGGGCCAGGGTTGCCGGGTGCCAGGCAGGCGTGGGGTCAGGGCACACGGGGGCAAGGACACTGGGAGAAACGGGGGTGGGCTCTCGCAGTCTCAGCCGGAAAGAGCTGGGTCCTTCCGACATTCCCCCCTCTGTGGATCTGGGATGTGACAAAACCAGCAAGCCAAACCGAAGCCACGAGTGAGAGGCCAGCTCCCCACGGCGGCCGTCTGCGAGGGGCTTCACCTGGAAACGTCCTGATCTTTTTGGTTTGGCAAGAATTGGCTTTTTCCGCGCAGCAGCTGTGCAGGCCCAGGCCCTGAGAAGGACCCCGTCTTTGGTTTCCTTTTCTCCCTCTGGTAGCTGCTGGCTCTCTCTCCAAAGCTTAAGCAAAATGGGGGTGCCCACTCTTGTCTCCCTTCGGACAGGCTTTCCGGCCCCAGCATGCGTCTGTACCTCACCAATCTCGTGGTTAGCGCTGCCCCACACTCAGCCCCGGCTCTGCCACCTCCTCTCTCTCCGGCGGGTCTCAGCCTGCTTCAAGGTGCCCTCTCCTCTGTGAACAGGGCCCCCGGCAGGGGCCTCCCCCGTCCTGACCCGGGGCTCCTCACCCAAGTACAGGGTCAGCCCCCCGGGGGGGCTCTTCCTCTGGCGGTCTGGGTGCCAGTGAACTGGGAGGTGAGATGGGCCAACCCAGGGGGAGGAAGTGGGCCTGGGGGCTCAGTTTTCCCCGATGATCCTCCCTGCTCGGACCGTGGCTTTCAGAAGGCAGGTGGGCTGCAGAGAGAGGAAGGCGAGGAGGTGACTGTCTGGGATGGAGGGTCCCGGGGAAGAGGGACTGGCGACCGCCCAAGGGACGTGTTCAAGACTCTGGGTGGAAAAGCACTGACCCGCCGTGTCCGCTCTGTGCCATCTGGGCTGGCGAGGCTGAGCCCTCAGCTCCCAGCTGGCTGCGCTCTGCGTGCCGAGCCGCTCAGCCCGAGTCGTCACCTGCGAGGCTCCGAGCCACCCCGTGTGCGGGTGGGTGCGCCGTGGCCGGCAGGGTCCTCTGGACAGGGCTGGGCTGTTCTGGCCCAGGGTGGCGGGTGCTGACGTCAGGTTGTTTCCGGCACCTGGTGGGCAGTGAGGGGGAGGCCCAGCCTCTGCACCATGGGCCCCATCCCCTCAAGTTCTGGGGCTGCCGGGTGGGGTGGGCCTGGGGTCTTCCAGACCCCACCCCCTGCCCTCGAGGCTGGTGCTGCCAGCAGGGGCCGTGGCTGCTGGGCCCCAGGGGTCCCTTCTGGATGAGTGCACCCGTCACTGTCACCAGTCAGACGGGGACCAGGGGCAGCAGGAAGGAGAGAGTATCCAGTGTGGCTTCCTCTGCCTCTGGGAGCACCGGCCCCAGAGCCGCAGCTGGCTTTGCATGCGAACCCACCTGGGCGCCCCAGTGAGCGTGAGAGCAGAGGCCGTCCCACAGCCAGGTGATGAAGTTCAGAGAGAGTGAGTGTGGCCGCGGATTCCAGGCGGCTTTTTCATTGTCAAACCCTAACCTCCAACCAAGGGGTCCCTCGAGGCCCCCGGCCCTGCCGTTTTTCAGTGCCAGAAGTATCTGGGCTTTCTTTGCCCTCTGACATCAGGAAATCCTGAAAGATCAAGAAAGGCTTGATTTACTTAATTATTGAGCTGTATTAATGAAGCCGGTGGGGGATGGAGCGTGGTGTCCGCACGGTCGGGAGCTGCACAGGAGGCAGCCTGTGGGGTCTCATCCCAGCTGGGGCTCTGCTGCCAGCAACTTCCTTAATGTCCTTGAGCCTCCGTCTCTTCACCTGTGAAATGGGGCAGGGATGGCGTATTTCACCAGCTCTAGCACGGCGTCTTAGCTCTCCAGCACCGTATTTGTGCCCCTAAGAAAGAAAGACGCAGCCAATCCAACTAAGATGTGCCATTGGTGAGGGGGTCCTGGTCTCCATGTTGTGATGTGAGGAGACGCGGGCGCACCTGCCACCCGGGGTGCTGGGGGCTCCAGTGCCGCCCCCGTGAGCTCGGAGGGGCAGGCGCAGACGGTTTCTTCACCGGAGTTTTCAGTCTCGCGGGCTGCCAATGGGATTGTTTGAGCCTTAGGACACGAGGGGCGCAGCCCCCTCTGATGTGTGGGACCCTGGCGTCTGTGCCCACGGGTGGGCCACGTGGCAGAAAGCGCCCCCCGGAGACCACAGTAGGTTTGCGGAGCGGTGAGGCCCTGGGGGGGAGCCAGGAGGGGACCCGCCTGCCATGGCCTTGCCTATGGCCTGGGCTGCGTCCGGCACCTGCCTCAGTTCACTTCTCTGTGCAGTGCCTCAGACTCCCTCTGGCCTGGCCTTTGCGGACTCAGAAAGGGGGAGGGGTAGCCTCCTGCCCCTCCATTACTGCCCCTCAGGGGCAGTCCCGGGTCGCCTCCAGGGTACTGTGAGTGACCTTCTGGGAGCTTGAAGCCCCTGTGGAATTGCCGCCTGACCCTTTCAGGAAGGTAGCCCTGGGCGGGCCGGGGGCTTTGAGACGGCCCTGAGCCTGCCTTCCCCTCCTGGCCAGGTGGCCCTGGACAGCCCTTAAACTCTCCCTCAGGCAAGCTGTGCTGATTAAGCACCCCCGTGCCTGGCACCATGCCCTCACCTAGCCCACAACCAGAGGTGTCCCGCCTTCCCTGAGGGTCCTCCTGTGGGTTCCCTGCAGGCTGCAGGTGGAGTGGGCAGGCCGCGGCCCCTCCCTCTGGCTGTTCCCGACACCCGGCTTTCTGCAGCGGGCAGTGCTCCGGGGAAGGGGTCCTGCCCTGGGGAAGAGGCCCTCCACCTGCTCGGCTGTTCTCTGCTCACCCTCCACCTGCTGGAGGGTGGGTGCTGACTTGGCCCTGCAGCTTGGGGCTGTCCTACCCAGTTCCCTAAGCTCTCTCAGGCAGGGTGGGGTGGCTGGGCGGTGCCCCAACCCAGGGGACAGGCCTCCGGGCGCAGGGGCAGAGCAGGGTCTGCACCTCCTCCCACAGCCTGAGTCCTAGGCCCCCTCTGTTTCCCCTTCTGGACCTCATGGCTTTGCTCGTTTCATGGTAGCCCCCTTCCCACTCCCAATGTCAATCAAAGGCCCTTGACCAGGAGCCCGGGTGCCCGGTGAGGGAAGGCCACCGCCGTCCCGTCCTGAGGCGGGTGCTGGGCGAGGCCAGCAGCCCACCCCGGCCGACCCCTGCCCGCTGGCAACCTCTGCTGCCGTGGCGAGGGCTTCCGCTCTCTGGGCCTCAGTGTCCTCTTGGGACCAGGGCCGGGGCTCGCCTTAGTGGGTGGTCGGGGCAGTGGAGCCCCAGGCCCCCACCAACCCCGCGATGGGCAGAGGTGCCCCCACCATCCATCTACACGCTGCCCCCGAAGAGTTCGTGGAAGGAAGGGGCACTGTGCTGGGGAAGAGGGGCTTCTTCTAGCCCCAGGAGGGCGGCCCCGGAGGCAGCACACCCTCCCCTGACCGGGGCCTGCCTTGGCCTGTGGGTACCCAGAAAGCGAAAAGCAGTCAACAGAGATGGGCCTACTAGTGAATTCAGACAAACAGGGAGAGCCGTGCAGAAGGCGGCCTGGACGCGGAGATGGGAGCGGCTGGGGGCAGTGGCAGGAGCAGGGAAATGGGCGCCGGGGGCCAGAGCGGGGCTGAGCGGGGCGGGCGGGGCTGCCGCAGGGGCTCAGGTGCCTCTTGGATGCAAAGAGCTCGGGGGCCACGGCGGGTACGGGTCTGGTCGCGCCTCAAGTCCCCTCTGGCGGCTGTGGAGGAGACCATGAAGGAAGCGGGAGGGAGGCCAGGGGTGATGGGCTGGGTGGAGGATTTCAGAGAGAGTTTTGAGGTAGAACTGATAGATCTGAGATAAAAGCCAGGACGGTGCTCAGATTTCCGACCTCCTGCGGCGGGAGGGTGGCGGGGAGACACGGCAAGATCAGGAGCCCACCTGAGAGGGGACACCAGGGCCTGGAATTAGGGCCCCCGGGGAAGAGCCCCTCCCCGTGCCTCTCACCACGGGGTCCAGAGTGGGGACCCCGGAGCTCTCAGTGTGGGGCGACACCAGCGGCTCAGCCTGGGCGCGGGGCAGGGTGCCTGGGATGACACGCCTCTCCTCCTGTCCTCCCAGCTCCGCCCACCACCACCCCCCGCCGGCCATGCACCAGGTGCCAGCGCCCACCTGGCCAGCAGACTCCCACCTCCCCTCCACTGTCCTCCCTGCTGCTCTCACCTCTGTTCCCACCTTCCCCCATCCCTGGCCGAGGCCCGGGGCCTCCCTCACCCCGCCTTCTGCACTTCCTCCCCAGCCCCTCCCACCCTCTCCTGTCCAAATCCTGCCCAAACCGGGCCCCTCCCCCAGGACCACTGCCCCGGACCCCCAGCCCAGCGAGCTCAGGGCTGCCGAGGTCTGCTCCTCTGGGCTGGAGGGGAGGGCAGAGCAGGGTGGGAGGCAAGGGTGCCCCCCGAAAGGAGGGTGCCCCGAATGGGGAGGAGCTGTGCTCGCCCACCCAGCGGGACAGCACAGGCTCTTCCAGGGACCCCCCTGTCCTCCCGGCTGCCCATGTGACTCCACACGTTGGCCGGCTCAGGGAGTGGGGCACCGCTGGGGTGACGTGGCCTCTGTCCTGCCTGTGCTGGCACTAGCTGGGTGCACAGCTGAGCTGCACAGGAGTGGGGGGGCTCTGGGCACCCTGGGAGCTGGTGGGGCCGTGCCAGGCAGTGCCGCGGTTTCTGGGGTGTCCTCAGGGCTTCGTTCAGCCAGACCCCTGGGCCCCGGTGAGGGGTGGGGTGCCCTGGCTTTGCTGACATCATGGAGCTCCCACCCGCCGTGTTCCTGGAGGGGCTCAGAGGGAATCACGAGGCGTATTCCGTCGTGGGGTCTGTGAGCAAGCGTCAGGGGCCACTGGGGAATGGGCGGGGAGACAGGGGCGGGGGGGGGACATCAGCACCAGCGTGAGGGTCGTAGGTCAGCGAGGCGGGTCCCAGGTCCTCCTCCTTGAAGCAGGCTGAAAACCTCCTTCCTCGGCTGTTCTCTGCTCAGGCCGCAGGCTTCGCCCTGGCCCAGCCCCTCACCACAGCCTCTGCTCCCGCCGGCGCCCGCGCCCCCCGTCCCTGCGCCTTCTCCTGTCTCCTCTGCGGCCGAGGACCCCTCCCTCCCCACCCCGCCCAGTGCAGTGCCCTGCCTGCCCACCCACCCTGCTGCTTGCCGCCCTGGCTGCCCGCTTCGCTCTGCTTTGCAGTGTTGTGTCGTGAGCCCGGGCCGTGCAGCCGCTGCCGCCTGTCACAGCACACAGCGGGGTGGCCCTGACCGTGGCCTCTGCCTCCCCCCAGGGCCTTCGTGTACCTGAGCAACCTGCTGTACCCCGTGCCCCTGGTGCACCGTGTGGCCATCGTCAGCGAGAAGGGCGAGGTGAAGGGCTTTCTCCGCGTGGCCGTGCAGGCCATCTCAGGTGTGTGCGGGGCAGCCCGGGCTGGCTGTCCCTTCACCGATGGGGCCCCTGGGTGGGGAGACCTCTCCGGGCCTCACATGGTGGTCCGCGTGCATCCAGCCCCACCCAGGCCCCTGGCCTCCTCTGTTTCTCCCTGTGGGAGAAGCCCCTGCTGCCCGGCTCCTGGCTCTGGCCTCCTGGGCTCTGTCTGGTCGGCTGGGGCCTCCGGGGCTGTGCAGGCCGAGCCCAGGGCTGTCTGAGCCCACTCTGGCTCGGGCCTGCCACCAGGCAGCCCCAGGTGGACCCATGGAGCCAGCCTGGCGCAGAGGTGCCCCCTGCCACTCCCCCTCCACCGCCATCTCAGCCCCAGGGCAGGCGCACAGACTTGCAGCCCTTAGCTCCGGCCCTGCCCACTGCAGCCCCCAAGCCTTTCCTGACTCCCCAGCATTGCCCCCTTTGGACCCCTTGACCTCTCATGTGCTGGCCTGTGTCCCCAGAGGCCATGAACTCCCCCTCCACTGTGGGCCTGGTGATACAGCCCCCCTCACTGCAGAGGTACACACCCTCTCACTGCCTAGTCACCTTCCCAGCACCCTCTCCTGGCCGTGGGCAGCCTGGGTTTGCTCCCTTGAAAATGGCATCCACTTTGAAGCTTCCTAGCGGCAGGAACATGGAGAGATCATTGAAGAACACAGATGTGGGAGCGCTCGGCCAGAGGGCCTGGTGCTCGCACTGTAACGGCCGTTCCTCCCTTCTCTGCCCTCGGGCCCCCGGCGCCTCCACAGGACTCTCTTTCCTCTACACGTCTCAGCAGCCCAGGCACCTTGGGGCCAGAACGGGGCAGGACAGACAGAGTGTGTGGCAGCAGAGTGTCTCCAGGCTGAGACAGGGAGGCTCGGAGTGTGAGCAACCTGGGTGGCCTGTACTCCCACTGGACAGCTCACGCGACCCCACTCTGGATGTCTGGTCCCCCCTCACCGAATTCCCACTACCCCATCATTCCAGGTGCTCTTTCCAGCACCTCCCAGTCATGTCACCATGGTGCTGAGGCCCCTGGGGACCCAGCTGAGAAGGGGGAGCCTGGAGTGGGGGGGAAGGGTGGCTCTAGGGAAGAGCCAGGTGACAGGGATGCTGGGAACATCTAGTGCCACCCTCATCCCCTGGGGGACACTGCCCCTGCAATCTCCAGGGGCTCTGTCCTCCCTGGGCTCTTCCTTGGCCCTTCCTGCCCCGCTCAGCCCTGTTGAGTGGAACCCACTGAGCCGGCTGCTTTATAGGTAGACGCTGTCTGTGCTTGGGCCACACGTGGCATCCCCTGTCTAGTGGCTGTGGTGGAGGAGAGGGAACTTTACAAAGCCACAGGGTGTTGTTTCAGCGGTCTCAGAAGTCACACCTGCTCCTGCCCTTGACCGTGGCAGGGGTCGGCTGATCCAGTCTCCCAACATGGAGCCCTGCTCTGCACAGGCCCTGGGCCGGCCCTGGGTGATGGTGGGACAAAGCCATGGCCCCTCGGGCAGCCAGGGTGGAGGGCATGGTGGTGTTAGCACCCCGACAAGGCCGCGGAACAGAGGGTTGGAGCCCCCTGGGGTCTGTGAAGTCTGCTGGGGTGGCATCTAGCCAGAGTGGCTGGACTTGGGGGCCAGGGAGGCTGTGGGAAGTCAGATCTGGGGTCCTTTAGACAGCAGGAGGAGGGTTAGGGTTTTGTCCCAGGCACAGCGGGGAACCCCAGACGCCGTGAAGGAGGGGGTGTGAGAGCGTGTGGGGCACTGAGCGTCCAGAGGGGTGACAGTGGCGGCAGAGGGACAGGTGCGATTCCCAGAGGGAGCCAGGAGGACCTGGTGGGGCAGGCCCTGCTGAGGGGGAGGTGGGGCCCTGAGGACCCCTGGGTTCTGCTGGAGCATCTGAGTCTGGGCCAGGGCAAGTGGGGGCGGGCGGGCGGGGCTGGGGGCAGGGGGGCAGAGGGGCAGGGGTTGAAGGTTTTTTTTTGAAAATGTGGAGTTTGCGGGCCCGTCAGAGCAGGCCGTGCTGAGGACGTGGCTGCCTCTGGGCCCTGGGCTAGCACAGGCTGGGGGTCGGTGGGCCCAGGACGGCGCCCTCATTCTTCCAGAGCCAGTTGACGGTGTCGGGGTTCCCCCCAAAGTGGGTCAGAGCCCGTCCTGGCTCCCATGCCCTCCCCACACTGGGCAGCTCTGCCACTCCCACCGGGGGGCAAGCTGGGCCCTGACCACCTGCTCCATTCCCGTTTCAGCCGACGAAGAGGCCCCTGATTACGGCTCCGGCGTCCGCCAGTCGGGAACCGCCAAAATCTCCTTTGACGACCAGCATTTTGAGAAGGTAGCGGGCAAGAGTGGTGCAGCCATGGACGCCACTAGACAGGCCTCCAGCCCGACCTCAGCACTCGGGGCCCCACTCGGAGGAACAGTAGACAGTGTCTTCCTCCCAGGGCTCCCCTTTCTGCTCTCAGGCGAGAGGGCAGAGGAGGGGGCTCCCGCTTGGTGCCCCCTGGAGCGGGCAGCTCCTCCTCTCTCCTCTAGGCCCTTTCCTAACCTGACACCACCCGGCCACCCACTGCCCCACCCTGAACCTCAGTGCGTCTGAGGCCTTGGGCCCAGAGCCCCCCAGCGGTCCCTCTCGGAGGGGTCGTCAATGCTGGGGGTGCACAGGAGGGGCAGAGGGCATCAGGCAGAGAGTGCGGGGGCACGGACGGGGCAGCAGAGGCTATGGGGGCACCTGGTGGCGGGGTACCTGGCCAGGGCCCTGAAAGCCAGTGGGAGAGTCTCACTGCGTCCTGCCCACGGCGGGGAGGAGCTGAGGGAGGGGTATGGCTGGGGAGAGGGGACAGAACTTAAGGCCAGAGACCGTTTCCCACCTTCCTTTCCCACTTGATAGACTAATATAGGCCGTGACAGCATGGGAGACAGGCCTGGGGAGGTGGGTGCCCACCCACGGCAGGGCAGGCCTGGAACGAGGCTCCCGGTCCTCGACATGGCTCTAGTGGCCGCACCCAGGCCGGCTCTGTCTGACTCTGTCCCCTGCCCACACAGTTCCAGTCCGAGTCCTGCCCCGTGGTGGGGATGTCCCGCTCGGGGACCTCCCAGGAGGAGCTGCGGATCGTGGAGGGCCAGGGCCAGGGTTCTGACGCAGGGCCCTCGGCCGATGAGGTCAACAACAACACCTGCTCAGGTGGGTCCCTGCAGCTGCTGGGACAGGCTCTGGGACGCGGCCCAACCCCGCGAGGGCCTGGAGTTCCTCCTCACCCACCCCACCCCCTCCCCGCCTCTTAGCCGGCACAGGCGGTGAGGCCCAGCCCTTGAGTCTGGGCTCCAGCCTCTTCGGGTCCTGCCATGCCCCTCTGCCCTTGGCTCCCAGCAGCGGTGACCCCGGAGGGCCTCCTGGACAGCCCCGAGAAAGCCGCCCTGGACGGGCCCCTGGACGCTGCCCTGGACCACCTCGGCCTGGGCAGTATCTTCACCTTCCGCGTGACCGTCCTGCAGGCGTCCAGCATCTCCGCCGAGTACGCCGACATCTTCTGCCAGTTCAAGTGAGTCTCGTACCCAGGCCGGGCTGTGTGGGTGGGTCTCGGCAAGGTGCGGGGGGCGCCTGGTGACCCCCGGGAGGCTGTGGGTCCCCGTGTCCAGGCCCCACACCCGCCAAACGTCTCCTCCCCATTCACAGCTTCATCCATCGCCATGACGAGGCCTTCTCTACGGAGCCCCTGAAGAACACGGGGAGGGGGCCCCCACTCGGCTTCTACCACGTCCAAAACGTACGTCCTTAGAGCCCCCTTCTCCCCCCGCCGTGATCGGCCCCTTCTGGGGGCCAGGGCTTTGTGCAGCCTCCCTGAGCTTCATTCATTCTCTCTGTCACTGCTTCTCTCCCTCTTCTGAGCACCAGCCCTGTCCTGGGCACTGGGGGCCTTGGTGGGTTTAAGACTGGGGGTGAGGGCAGATCAGAGCCCCCGAGGGCTCCCTGCAGCGAGCCTTGGGCACATGTGGACGTGCAGTTTCTGGGGTGCCCAGCGAGGCCACCCTGGCCTGGTGCTGGGGCTGAGGCCGGGGCAGGGCATGCGGAGAGCTGCACGATGCCCGGGCAGATGCCCGAGAGGCCAGGAAAGCTCCAGGCCGGGGAGTGTCTCCAAGCCAGGCTGTCAGGAGAGCAGGGACTTTCTGGTGTGAGGCAGGAAAATGGGGCCATGACAGAAACGGTCAGGTGGCAAGGCCTCAGGGGCCAGGCCAGGGAGTGTGAGTTTGACCCTGGGCTGCCCAGCTGTGGGTGTGTGGCCTAAGCAGGCACAGGGGCCTTGCTCAGAAGGGCCTTGCGAACTATAGCCTGTCCTGACCCTCAGGGAAGAGGGGCTCCCGTGGTTTCTAAGGCAGGGAAATGAGGCCAGGTGTGAAGGCGTGCTTGGTGGATTCCTTACCTGGCTGCTCCAGCAGAGCCCCACACCCTGGGGGCTTCCACAACAAAGACTTAGCACCTCTCAGCCCTGGAGGCTGGAAGCCCAAGATCCAGGTGGGCAGGGCTGTTCCCTCTGAGGCTGTGATGGAGGGTCTGTCCTTGGCTCTCTCCTTGGCTCATAGACGGCCGTCTTCTCCCTGTGTCCTCACGTCATCTCTCCGTCCGTGCCTATGCCCAAATGTCCCCTTCTTACAAGGACACCAGTCATGTTGGATTGGGCCCCATTCTAACTTGATCACCTCTGTGAAGACCCTGTCTCTAAACATACGTGCGGGGGGCGGTTAGGACTTCAGCATATGAATCAGGGGGGACACAATTCAACCCATAACTCTTGGTGAGTGGACGAGGGCCCGAGAAGGGTCAGGCCAGATCACAGAGGCCCCCCCTCCAGCTCTGTGCTCTGAAAGACCAGCTGAGTCTAGTGGCCCCCAGCCCCATCTGTCCTGGGGAGCGAGCCCTAGGGCCGCTGCCCGGTGGCCTGTCCACTGGGAGTGTGACGGTAGGAGAGGTGGGCTGGACAGACCTAGGCAAGGAGCACTGCCCCCTTCGTGGGCAGAGGTCAGCCCGGCTGGGGGTCTCCAATTTGGGCCTGGAGTGCCGGATCCTTTGTGGAGGCTGAGCACTTACCTCTGTGCCTCTCCTTCCCCCACTTGACCACACCTCCCTCCAGATCGCAGTGGAGGTGACCAAGTCCTTCATCGAGTACATCAAGAGCCAGCCCATCGTGTTCGAGGTCTTCGGTCACTACCAGCAGCACCCATTCCCGCCCCTCTGCAAGGACGTGCTCAGGTCAGCGGCCCCGGGTCGGGGGGGTCAGGGGGTCGGGGGGTTCAGAGCCTCTCCACCTCCTGGCCAGCAGGTTCGGCCCGTGCCCTGGACAGGCCTGGTGTGGCGGCTACAGAGCCGTGCACCTCCCACCACCTATCTCCCCGCCTACGGCAGCCAGTTTCCCGGGTCGGCAGGACCCAGAGCGGGTCAGAGATGACCCCTGAGGACTGAGGAGGGGTTTCTTAAAGACCGTCGCTGTCAGAACCTCAGCCTAGGCTGGGCATGGACCGCGTCCTGGGGACGAGGGGAGCCGGGTGCTGGGCTGGAGGAGGCCAGGGTGGCCCACGGGGAGACGGCGTGGCCCCCCGAGAACTCCGCTGGAGGGTCCCGGAGTCCTCAGCTCCCCAGACTGAACGAGGGCCCTTCGTCTGCTCCCTCGTTGCTGCAACCTGCCGGGGGCTCACTCAATGGGTCGGGCGAGTCCCCTCTGAGGCCACCCCACCCAGAGCGTGGGAGGAACAGCCGACGGGCATCAGGGGCAGTGGGACCCCCTGTTGCCACCTGCATCTCCCCTCTCAGCTGACATGAGGGACCCAGAGCAAAGCATCTGGGGTGTCGGGGAAAGAGAGGGCCCAGGGAGGAGCTGGTTTCGGGGCATTTGGCCCCAGGAGCCTTGTGTGTCCTTGGGAGTGCCAAGGGGGCCCTGTCCCGGGAGCCCCGGCCCTTGCCCCGTTCTCGGGGCCTCGTGGGGCCTCCCAGGTGGGCTCTAGGGTCCTGAGGGGCCCCCCTTCTCGCTCCGAGCTGGTGGAGGGCCCGAGACCGGGCCTTCCCCAGGCCCTGTGGGAGGGAGGGAGGGAGGGAAGGAGGGAGACCCGGGACTGGCGTCCACAGCCTGCTAGCCTCCCCAGCCAGCCCCTGCCCTCGGCTGCCCGCTCCAGCTTGGGGTCCTGCAGGCACCAGTCTCTGGTCACCTCACACTGGTGCTTCTGTCCCCACAGCCCCCTGAGGCCCTCGCGCCGCCATTTCCCGCGGGTCATGCCACTGTCCAAGCCAGGTAGGCGGGGCCCTCGTGGGTGCAAGTGGGTGCCCATGTAGGCGGCCCCTCCAAGGCCGAGCGCAGTCCTGGTGAGGGCTCGGTGTTCTCCCGGCCTCCTGGGGCCACTCTGCCCCTGCTGGGCCTCATGGGGTCCCCATGGAGTAAGGGGCTCACACTGGAGTGGGGGGCACAGGGCGAAGGTACAGGGACGTCCTTTACCCCTTGGCACGCACGGGGCAGCAGGGCAATGGTCAGGTGGTGCCTGCCCAGAGTCCCGTGAGGCTGCCCGGAGCCGACAGTGGGGGGCAGGGGCTTCAGCGGGGCAAGGACACCTGAGCTGAACCTCGCAGGATGGACGAGGTTTGGGGTGGAAGGCAGACCAGGAAGCTGGTCCACGGGAGGCTGAGGCCAGTGGTGGCCAAGCCAGTGGGGCCCCTGGACAAAGAACACTGGATGGTCAGCACCCTTGCCTGGCACCCAGAGCCCCTGCCCCGGGAGCAGGTGGGCGGAGGAAAAGCTCTTGAGATCGGTTGGATTTTAGTTAAAAGGGGTTATAGGGTTTTTTCCTGCCCTCACGACAAAAGCTGAAGCCCAGGGACACAGTCACTAGAAGGCTGGAGCATCAGCACTGGGGCTGGCGGTGCAGCCGAGGCCCTCACAGCCCAGGAACCCGCCTTGAGGTCGGGGGGCATTGTCCCCGGCATGGGTGCCCGAGGGGGGCCGTGCAGGAAGTGCGTCTGCTGCTTCACGGGCCACGTCCGCGGTGACCCTTGCGTACCCGCCCCCGAGTCCCCGTAAGATGGTGGTCTGCGGACTGAGGGCGCCGCAGGGGGATGCACACCAGCCCCTCCAGGCCTGCTGACCACTTGTGGACATTATTCTTGGCCTCTCTGTGGGTCTTAGGTTGGCCCCTTGTGTTTCCTGGGCTGTTCAGCCTTCCCTGCAGCCTCCAGGGAGACACCCAGATGCACATTTGTAGTGGAGCCGCGGGGCTCAGGTGGGACTTGGAGGAGGGGCTGTGGAGGGCAGTGGGAGCCGAGGGCCGGGGCCCCTTGAGCTGGAGGCAGGTGCTCGGGCTGGTGGGGCGGCTGAGGGTGAGGGTGGTGTAGCAGAGGGTCCTGGGTGGGTCGTGTGGCCTCCGAGCAGGGCTCCTCTGTCCTGCTGCTTCTGTGGGGCTCAAGTACTGCCCTCTTCAGAGCCTGTGCCAGGTGCGCGTGGCTGAGCGCTCCTCCCGCTGGGCACAGAGAGGCCCACGGTCACGTCTGTTCCCAGGACCATCGGTACCCAGAGCGGGGCGTACCCTGGGGCCTGGGGAGGGGTCCGCTGGTGTTTTACCTTGGAGGGCAACCACCTCACTGCTTCTGAGGCGTCCCCTCCCTGGCCTCCCCTCTGCGCGTGCCCTCGGCACGTGGCTTCTCAGTTTCCCACCAGTGTGTGCTTCTCCCCTGTCGCCCCCAGTGCCCGCCACCAAGCTCAGCACACTGACGCGGCCCTGCCCCAGGCCCTGCCACTGCAAGTACGACCTGCTGGTCTACTTCGAGATCTGCGAGCTGGAGGCCAATGGCGAGTAAGTCCCAAGGCTGGTGCTGCCCATGCTGGGGATGGGCTGGGGTCCTCTGGGGTCATGGAGCAGGGAGGGGTCCGGGGGCTGGGCCAGGTGGCACGTGGTGGCACTCTGGTCTCCCCGGACCGGGCCACCCCACCTTTGATCTGTTTTCCTGTTTTCACCCCTTCTGCTCCTGGGGCCGGGTGTGTGTGCTGTGGGTGGGGGGCTGGGAGGAGGGGCGCGGCCCTCAGCTCTCACATCTCTCTCCCAGTTACATCCCTGCAGTGGTGGACCACCGTGGCGGAATGCCGTGCATGGGGACCTTCCTGCTTCACCAGGTGCGAAGCGCTTGCTGCTCCCACCAGCCTCGAGCGCCCCCCACCCCCACCCCAGGGACCCCAGGCCATCTGACCGTGTCTTCTCTCCTGGTGCCTCGCAGGGCATCCAGAGACGGATAACCGTGACACTGCTGCATGAGACAGGAAGCCACATCCACTGGAAGGAAGTGCGAGAGCTGGTCGTGGGTGAGTGGGGGCAGGGCCTCGGGGGAAGAGCACAGACCACACCACTCAGCCCCAGCCCCTGGCCAGGCGCCTGGGTTCTACCCACGGCTCTGCCACTGTTGCTGTGTGCCTTTGGCTCTGTGTGTCAGCCCCTCACCTGAAAAGAAGGGCTTGGCCTCAGGTGATGATTCCAGATTTTTTTTTTTTTTTTTTTTTCTGCTGTACGCGGACCTCTCCCTGCTGTGGTCTCTCGCGTTGCGGAGCACGGGCTCCGGATGCGCAGGCTCAGCGGCCGTGGCTCACGGGCCCAGCCGCTCCGCGGCATGCGGGATCCTCCCGGGCCGGGGCACGAACCCGTGTCCCCTGCATCGGCAGGCAGACTCTCAACCACTGCGCCACCAGGGAAGCCCCCAGATTTCTACTTAATCACTGTACTAGCTTGCTAGGGCTGCTGTAACAAAGTACCACAAACTGGTGGCTTAAAACCACAGAAATGTATCATGTCACAGTTCTGGAGGCACAAGTCCTGTGATAAAGATGTCAACAGGGGCCACGCTCCCCCTGAAACCTTAGGGGAGAATCCTTTCTTGCCTCTTCCAGCTTCTGGTGGTTTGTAGGGAATCCTCGGCTTGTAGACACATCACCCCTGTCCTCCGTCTTCACAGGGCCTAGATACTTAAATGACGGCCCACCTGACTCCAGTGTGATAGCCTCTCGACTGATCACATCTGCCAAGGTCCTATTTCCAAATAAGGTTCTGGGGATCAGGGCTGCGACACGTCTTTTTGGGGGGACACAGTGCAACTTACAGAGACCACCCAGGAGCTTAGACGCTTTCCTTCTGTAACTTCATGTCATGAACCCTTTCATCTACTGGAAACATTTCCTTTGCTGATTCTTTGTAAAGAATTTGTCTTCCCAGTTTCTATTCAAGGATAGGGACCACTGTCCATTCCAGCGTGTCATCAGCATGAAGCTGCCCACGCCACCCTGGCCTGGAGCTGAGGGCCCCGTGGAGGGCCCACCCTGGCGCATTGCTGTGGCTGGTGGGCAACAGCTCCATGGCAGTGTCCCTGGGGCTTGTAGGGGGGGTTCTGAGGGTGTAGTAACAGGACTGTGACAAGGGACCCATCGTCCTGCACCCGAAGTGCAGGACTGTGGGCAGGGAGGTTCTGGGGGCCCCAGGACAAACGCTTTTCTTTTAGACGTTTCGTATCTATTTTCACACAAATCAGAAAAACGGTAGAACAAGCACACACACCCCCATTTCAGACGTTGTTTAGGGTGAATCTAAAAACTCTGCATCAAGGGCTTCCCTGGTGGCGCAGTGGTTGAGAGTCCGCCTGCCGATGCAGGGGACACGGGTTCGTGCCCCGGTCCGGGGAGATCCCACATGCCGCGGAGCGGCTGGGCCCGTGAGCCATGGCCGCTGAGCCTGCGCGTCCGGAGCCTGTGCTCCGCAACGGGAGAGGCCACAGCAGTGAGAGGCCCGCGTACCGCAAAAAAAAAACAAAAAAAAACAAATAAAAACTCTGCATCAATTTAAAGAGAAAGATGAAGCAGACACCCAGCTCGCTCATAGACGTACTGCACGTGGGTGGGAGATGATGCCACCTTCACCCTGAGCCTGTTCTGCCCAGAGGGAAGGGTCTACACCATCTACTGACCCGGCTCTGGTCCTGGTGGAGCCTCTCCCTGATGCCCCACACCATCACCCTCATCCCTAGGATAGCGACCAGCACCCCTGTGTCTGCACAGAGGCTGCACCCTCACTGGCCTTGGGGAGCCAGGCCCTGGTCCCGGGATCCCACCTTTCTCTCTGCTCTCCCGGCCACATCCCATTTGAAAATGCAAACAGGGGTGTTCGCCCATGTGTGTGGTGAGGGGATAAGGGTGCTATTGAAGGGGGTTCGGGGAGATGCTGGCGGGAACACCAAGGCCCCCACTCCTGGGTTAAGGGGTTTGGGCTTGCCGCTCTGGGCTGCATCAACCTCACAGACCTGTGAGTGGACGTCTCGGCCTGACCGGGGCTCCGAGGGCATCAGTTTTGCAGGTGGAGTTCCTGGGCAGACTCTGAGCCCACAGAGTCCCTTGAAGAGCCTCCGCTGAAGCCCACGCCCGGGGGTGAGGAGGGGTGAGGCTGGCACACGGGCCAGGTCTCTTCCTGCAGCTGAGCTGCCCCAGCAGGGGCCGTGTGGCCCTCTGCCGCCTTAGCCTCCAGCCATGGGGGACACACCCTGCGGGGACACGCAGCTGGAGGCCCACACCTGCCTCCTCCCAGAGCTCAAATGTTGCAAGAGGCTTCCAGGAAGTGGAACCCCAGCGTGTGGGCTCAGAATTCTGGCCTGGTGTTGGGTCTTATTTCATCTCCGTGCATGGGGGGCGGGGAGGAGGGGAGAGGCCAGGGATTCCTTTCTGGCTTAACAAAGAAAAGTCAGTATTTGTTTATTCCTCGAGGAAGCAGAGCAGTGAACTTAAGGACAAGAGCACGAAATTATCACTGAAACCACCTGAAACCACCGGGAGGGAGTTCTGACTCATAGCGGTTGTGGTGCTGTTTACAGGTCACTCCCGCCCCCCACCCAAGTGCGGGCCCTTAGAGGGCTCTGTCGGGGATGCTGCTTACAGGGAGAGATTGTTGACACAGACAGTGTTTCTTTTCTTTCTTTTTTCCTTTTTTTAAGTGTAAAGAGGAAAGGGAACATTTTCTCCTTCTTGTCTTGCTAAGATTTCCTTTTCTAGCAGGTAGGAGAGCCTGTGAGTTCTAGGCTGAGGGATTGGCATCTATCAGTTGGGGTGGGGGAGATACTGCGAGAGTTATCGACGGCTGAGAAACTAAGAAACTCAGAACTTAGGCTGCAGGAGGAAGATGGCAGGACGCCCACTGACAGGTGGCACCACGTGCAGTTGCAGACCCTGTGTGGGCCTCCCTGTCCCCCCCCGCCGTGTTGCCTTTTGTCAGGTGCTCTTGTGGCCACGTGGGGAGCCACATGACGTGGCCTCACAGGTGGAAGCTCCGGCCCAGGCAGAGGCAGAGAGCAGGGACCCAGCCCCCCACCTGCCCTCCTGGGAAGTGACACACAGCCCGTCCCCTTTCCTGTAGGTCGCATCCGAAACACCCCGGAAACGGACGAGTCCTTGATTGACCCCAACATCTTGTCCCTCAACATCCTCTCGTCTGGATACATCTACCCGGCCCAGGACGACCGGTGAGTCCCCTGGGGGCGGCGGCAGGGCTGCTCCCAACTCCCTGGAGGAGGATCCGAGTCAGGACCCAGGGTGCATTCTCAGCTCGCCCACTTGGCCCACTGGCCGCAAAGGGCCCAAAGCTTTCCAAGCCCTCCTTTCTGAGCCCTCCAGGAAGGGGTGCAGGGAGGGGTGCCTGTGGCCGCGACTTCCCCCGGCAGGATTGTCTGCGCACCATCCTATCTCTGGCTCACTCGGTCACCCGAAGGAGGGGTTGCGTGGGAGTTGCCGGCAGATGAGCTGGGGTCCTGTCCTCGGGAGCTTCGTGGGTGGGGGGGCAGGATGGGGCAGTGGGCAGCATGGGGCAGACAAACAGGTTGGATTTCCCAACCACACCGCTGCGGGCAAGTCTGTACCCTCTGGCAGGGGTGCTGGGGCCAAGGGTACTGGAGGAGTTAAGGGTCGAGCTGGGTCGGCAGCCTGGCGTCCCGGGGTGGAGGTCTGCCCAGCGGCACAGCTTAGCCCATGCTTCTTGTCACTGGGCTGTGCCTTTCCAAGCTCCCAGGTGATGGCCAAGATCTCTGCAACCTGGGCAGTCTGAGCTTGACCGCATCAGGGTGGGTGGATGTGGTCCCCTGGCAGCCCCTGACAAAGCAGGCCTGTCGGGGTTTGCCAGGCTGGGCGGGGATGTGAGGGGGAGGCCCCTGGGGGCCAAGCCGGGGCAGGCAGCTCATGACTGCTGAGAGCCGCCCTCCTGGGAGGAAGGTCGGAGGGCTTGGCTCTGTCTGAGATGCTGCTTTCTGGGGCTTCGGGGACACGGGGAGGGTGCTCCTGAGCCCCGAGGGCTCGACCTGGCCCAGGAGGAAGAAGCCGAGAGCTGACCCTGAGCTCGAGCCATGGGCGTCTCCACAGGCTGCTGCGGCTGTGTTTGCAGGAAAGATGTCTTGAGGGCTGGGTGTGCTCAGAGCGGAGTGCGGGCACCCCACACGTGCAGGGAGAACTGGATCCATAAGGATAAAGGGTCCTGGGTCCAGACAGAGCTCGGTTTCTTTATAGACTCCCTGGAGAGTGGGCTGTAGGGAACCATCCCTTGGTGTGGGCAGCTTGGGGGGTGGGGGCAGAGACCCCGACAGGGGCAGGTGTGGCTCTGGTTCCAGCCCTGCCCCAGAACCTTCCAGAAGAAACCCTGCACTCATGTCCAGAGGGGGTAGGGGTTGGGTGAAGAATGCTGGGGGGTGTTCTCACGGGGCCGGGGGACACCATGACAGGCAGGCTGGGCTTACCTCAGGGCAGGGGGCAGTGAGGCACAGCGGGGCCTATCGCCATGAGAACACACCCTGGGGACATGGCAGAGAGGGCCTGGCGCCCACCCGCACGGGCTGCCTGCAGGGACATGGGCCGCTGTGCCCGGGGAGTCCCGTGGGGACCCCGGGGGAGGTGGGGCCCGGGAGGGCTCTGTCTGCCATGCTGAGTGCCGCTTTGGACCTGGAGAATGACCTCAGCATTCCCCTGACCTCTGACCCTTCCTTTGCCCCGGCAACTCCTAGATTCTTGGGGCAAGAAAGGGTGGGGGAGGGGGAGAGAAAGGGGCGGGGGTGCCTCTGGGCCTCCCGCCCTGCACGGTCTCCCTGCTCTGAGGAGGGAGACTGCGTTTCTGGGTTCCCGTCCTCCGGCCATCACGGCTGCTGCAGGGCACAGGGGGACCTCGTTCTGGGCTCAGTCCCCAGGCAGCGGAGGGGGCAGCCGCTCTTGGCTGGACCTCAGGTCAGTGGGGCTCTGGCTGACGAGGTTCGCCCTGTTCCTGGAGGCCAGAGGACCCATCGCTGACGGGCTCTGTCCTGTCCCCTGGGGGCTGTGGGAAGTGAGGCCGGCCAGCTCTGGGCCGGTAAGGGCCCTCAAGGCTCAAGGACGTCCTTGGACTGGGGCTGTAGTCCTTGCCCGTAGCTGCTTTGGCCCCTGCTTGGCTCCTGCCCATGCTGTATGGCCCCAGGACTGCCCCGACCCCAGCCTGGCCTGGCAGATCTCAGGGACGCTCCTCAGGGGGTGGCCCCAGGTAGGAGACATTCTGAGGCTTAGCTGGCCAGGCCGGCGGCTCCTCCCGAGGGCCCTCCTCTTTCCTGGACCGTGGCTGACGTCCTCAGAGCCGCGATGGGCCCAGCTGCTCTGTGGGTGACCCGGCAGGCCCTTCTGCCCCAGAGACGCTGAGGCTCAGAGACCCAGGTCTGGCTTGGGCCTCGGAGCCCCAGCTGCCCACCCGCTTTGCCGCGGCCTCAGCCTCCTCCCTGCTCAAAGGCTGGCCCCGCGCTTTGCAGCCTCCCCGGCTCAGAGTGGGCCTGTCACCACTGACGGCTTCTCTCCGCGCTGCCCCCGCCCTCGCTGCGGCCGCCCCTCTGCCCCACTGCCCGGCCCCCACCCCTCACTAACCTGTGATTGTTTGTGTTTTGCAGGCAGTTTCTTGATTCGGACATGCCTAGGTACCATTTGTGCCCCTTGGTTTCCTTTCAGCCTCACCTCCCACTCCCGCAGCCCTGAGAGTTCATTTCCGCTTTTTGGATTCCTTCCACACTTGCTCACCTCTACCTCCTGTCTCTCCCATCTTCTCCTTTCATTTTATTTCCTTTTGTATTTTTCTCTTCCTATTGCTTCCTTCCCCATCACCCTCCCTTGGCTGAGTCCCTTCTGCCCCCACTCTTGATTTTGGCTGCTTTGGTAGTTTCCTGCCCTCGGTAGACACTGGCTGACCTCCTGCTCCCCCCTCCCCCCACCGCCCCACTCCTGAGCCTTGCCCGTCCCCTGCACCCCAGCGGGAGCAGGCACCCGCATGCAGGCTGGCTGGCCAGTCCCACTCCCCGCAAAGTGAAAGAGAAAAGAGGGAGGGAGGGAGGGAGGGAGGGAGGGGCCGTAGCGGGCACAGGCCGAGGGGCAGACAGGAGCAGCCCGGCTGAGATCTCGCTCTGCGCTTCCCAGGCCTGGGTGCGAGCCCCTTGCCTGGCCAGGTGGGTGGCTCCAGCCGTGCTCCTGCCGTGGCCACCACACCCTTTTTGGAAGTAGGTGGGTGGGCCCAGGCTCTGGATGCGATCAGGTGGCCCCAGATCCAACCCCCTGAGGCACGGGCTCCTGGGCTGGGGACAGCAGATCCCTCCCGACTCGAGTGAGGCCCTGGCGCGTGGTGACCGGGTGCAGGGTCCTTGAGACCCTGGGGGTGGACAGCCTCACGGTTCCTAATTCAGACTTTGTCCGTGTGACTCTAGTCTGTTCTGAGCGGAGGGTCAAGGCCGTAACCATCTTGCCAGGCTGGGCGGGATGTGAGGGAGAGGCTTCTGGGGGCCAAGCCGGGGCGGGCAGCTCATGGGTCCCTGTGGATTGTGGCCAGAACTTGGTGGCCCTGGGGGGGGTCACTGTTTTGAAGGATAAGGAGCAGCAGGAAGGCTTCCAGTGCGGATGTTTGAGGCTTTAAACTGCAGGGAGGGGAACGGGGTGGTGCCTGCCCCTTTATGAGGGGGGAGCCCAAGGACCAGGTTGGGGGCACAACAGGACCTTCTGAGGCCGTGTCTTTGTCAGGTCATGGGTGTGGTGTGTCAGGACAGATGGTCACTGTGAATGTCCCCCGGGCAGTTGTAGCTGAGGCCCCCAGGGGCAGCGAGCAGACTGTGGTTCCTGTCGGTGTGTGCCCGAGGATGTATGCACCCACTCCAGAAACAGATCCTTGCCCTCCCTGGGGACACGCAGCTGGGTGTGGCCGAGACCTGGTCAAGGAAAACGGCAGTGGAGGCTGTACCAGAGGAGGGTCACAGCCCTGCAGGGCCCAGAGCAGGGACCTGCCTCTCGGGCAGTCCGGAGGGCTTGCTGGAGGTGGCAGCTTGCCAGCTGGTCCTGGAGGTGGAAGTCTCCCGGTTCTCAGAAGACTCTGGGGCGGGGTCCCATCGGCTCGGGTTCATCCCTGGAGGGGACCCGATGTAGGGGCTGTTTCCCTGATGAGTGGAAACTTCCAGGCCCGTCAGTATGATCGCATGGTGGGGGGTGGGCATTCTGTTCAAGTTTGCGTTTCCACAACCAGCCCAGCATGATAGAGGGGTGCTCAGGCAGGTCCTGGACACCCCCCTACAAATACCTCATGCCTCCAGGAAGGTTCTGGGTAAAATGGAAACATACCCTCAGGCCAGGAGGAGACATGGCACCAGGAAAGGAAGGGGGAGCCCTCCTTCCCAGCAGGGCCTCCTTCGCAGCCCCTAGACTTCAGGAGGACCTCACCCCTGCACCTGAGCAGGGGGCCCCAGCCCCCAGTTTCAGAGGTGAGTTCATCGGCCCCCAGTGGACTTGGTCCGCAAGAGGAGGCTTAGGGCGCTCAGAGGGGTGAGGGGTCAGAGCCCCAAGACTCGGGCTAGTGCCTCCTTCACGGGGCGGGAAACCACTGTGGTGGGTGGTACTGGGGACAAGCAGAGCGTCCCGTCCCCAACATCTGGAGTGGGGTAGGTACTTGGGGCTGTACCGACTGGGCTGGGGCAGCCTGGCTGTGAATGTGGACAAGTGGCAGAATCTTCTGGAACCTTGATTTCCTTCCGCCTCAGGATGGGGATTTTATTAGGGCCTGCCTAAGGTTGTGACATTAAATGAGATGAACGTGAAAAGCTCTTAGCAGGGGTCTTGCATGTGGAACTTTATTAATGTAAGTTGTGTGGTTATTTTCGCTACTACCTTGTTAGTGTTTAATTTAAAATACTCGTAATTAATTTAAAACACATACCTCCTGAGCAAAAGCCTGTTTGTTTGTTTTTTTTTTCTAACCACTCCAATTTTGCCAGAGGAGCCCCACTTAAATACCAGGGACTCACGCCCACCTTGCGGAGCCCCCGAGACACGCAAGAGGGGTTGTGACACAGCCTGTGATCCATGAAGAGTTGGGTCAGACCTTCCACCCTGTCCGCGCATCTTACCCCAGCTCACGCTCCTGCCCAGGGCTCGGGTTTCCACCTGCCCGGAGCAGAAAGGGTCCTCGGGACCCTTTAAAACACAAAGGTGTTGAGGCGAAGGCTGGGGAGCACTGGCAGTCCACGGTGACCCTCACCCATCCCACCAGGCACGGGATCTGATTTCTCCAAACAGGTGGCCCAGGTGCCCCAAAGGCTACTCCAGCCTCCCCGGGAAGGGCCCAGATGTGGGATCTTGTTGAGTTTCCCCTTCTGTCCTGCCATGCTGCACCATTTATGGGGCCATGACCCTCACTCACTCATTCGTTCATCTATCACATGTGAGCCACGTTCTTTGGGGTGTTAGAAAGGGGGGTTAAAGACTAAGACAGGAACAGTCTGTCCCCAGGAACCTCAGAGCCTGGCCAGGGAGTTCGCTTGTCCCCTTATCCCCTCGATCCTCCATCCCCTCTGTCCCTCTGGTCTAAGAGCTCGCTCTGCGTGGTGGGTGATGCCACTTGGCTGAGCACGCGTGGCATCCAGACACAGCAGAGTTCCTGAGGTTCGAGGCCGTTCCCGTGCTCTTAGCCGCATGAGCACGTCTTGGGATCACGGTCCCCACCGGCGAGGAGGGCTGCCCTGGTTGCAGTCCGGGGGCTCAGTCCTGGAAGCCTGCCCATCAGATCACCTCCCCCAAGAACCTGGGCCACTCCTGAAAGTGACACTTTTTCGAGAAACGTAGTTCCCAGAGCATAACGAGTTTCTGGTTGAAACCTCGAGCGTGGGGTTTAATTTTCAGATTCTCGACAGACCCATTTGCCTTAGGATGCCTGCCATGCTGGCCTGTTGGCGCATGACGGCTGTGACGCATGTCAGAAGTTGTCTAAACGAGCTCTGATGGGCCGTCGGCAGCAGGCGTGGTAGAGCCTCATACAGAATGACCAGGTGCCCGTGTTGAGAGCCCTGAGATTCCATCACCTCCCACCCAGGCAGCCCAGCTGAGGTGAGGACCAGCCACCTGGGCCTCTGGGCAGCCCAGGGTCTCCCGCGGACCCACACATGCTCACAGGCAGGGCCAATACGGGTTCCCGTTCCACCAACCCCAGGGCAAAAACGAAACAGCTGCAGCCTATTTGTGGCAGGACAGAAAAGATGTTTACAACATGTGACATTTTCTTTGTCAACAAAACTTTTCAAGTTTTCCCCATGTGGGTCCTCGCTTGTTTGAGCATCACGCTCATGTCCCAGAGCTAATTTGGGGTGGTTCTGTTTCCGGGGCCTGCTGCCTGACCCCTTTGGCTGGAGGAGAGCCACCAGACAGGCCTCCTCGTCCAGGAACCCCTCCCTGCCAGGCTTGGAAGGCTCGCTTGGAGTCAGGATGTCAGCCAGAGGCCCCTGGAAGTGGACCGGAGGTGTCTGAGCGGGGGGACTCCTCGATGCTGGGTCCCCACTCTGCTGCAGAGGGACTGTGCTGATGGGCATTTTCCGTCCGGCTGAGGGCCCTGCAGGAACCCCCCAGGGCTCTGCTGTGGGTGCAGGCTAGCCTGCCTGCAGCCCCTTTCTTTAAAACGGGGTCCCAGGGCACAGCACGCAGATGGAAGGGCAAAGGACCAGGATCCATGGTGGAGCCTGGCACGGTCTCGCTGGAGGGAGGGACTGGCCACTTTCCCCAGAATGGGCTGGATGCAGAGGGTCCACAGTATGACGGGGGTGCTGAGCCAATGGTGAAGCTCTGATGCTCTGCCCTTAAAGTGGCCCCACCCCAGTGTTTCTGCTTCCGTGGGTGCAGGGGCCCCGGAATCTGCATTTCTGACCAGTTCCTGGTGGTGCAGATGCTGCGGGTCCAGGGACCCCAAGTCTGGACCACACATTCCCCTTAAAAGTGTACCTGGGGGGTTGACTGAACTTTGCTCAGGTAGAGTGAGCAGCACCGCAGGGGAGGGGGCGCCCTTCCGGGTGACCTGACACCCAGAGGGGTCTGCTGGGCCTGCTCATGAGTCGGGGTCCTGGTGTGGTCTCCCTGCAGGCCAGTCACCTCCTGGATGCACCGTGGCTCCCTCTCAGCCCGCTGGGTCTTAGTTTCCTGCCATGTGACACCCTGCCCAGGGTGGCTGCTTGGGTCCCATATCGGTGGGCTGCCAGTCTCCCGCCCTGCTGGGCTGGGCTGGGTCCTCACGCCCCGCACTTGCCACGGGAAGGGAGCCGGCAGCGTCCTTTAGTGACATTTTAGGCAGGTGGGCAGAGGTGGCAGTGCTGAGCCAGGCCCTGGGCCAGCAGGAGGGTTTGGGGCTGGCCAGCCTACCAGGGCCGGGGCCTCAGGCTGGGCCTTGCCCAGGGTGCGGTTGGGCCTCCTGGGGTGAGGACTGGTAATAATAATGCCTCCCAGGCCCCGTCCTCAGCTCCGAAGCACCGGCTTACTTAACCCACAGGACGTCTCAGTGAGGCGGGGCAGTGACTGCCCGTCATTGGTCCAGGAAGCAGGGCACAGAGATGTCTGCTGTCAGCTCGAGGTCACATGCTGTGAAGTGGCATTTGGAGCTGGGCTGTTGGGGTCGGGGCGGGGGACATTTGTCCTGAGCTGCGCTGCAGCGGGCCTCTGGCTCTGTCCGTAGGCCTGACGCCTCAGAGCTGGGGCATTTGGGGACCCCTGGGACAGGGGGCATCCCTCTGGGTCTGGGTGGTGGCTCCAGGTGCGCCCAGCTGGTCCTGCTGGAGATGGAACCAAAGTTCTCCCTGCAGACACAGGGAAAGGGGTGTCTGCAGTGCCCGGGCTGGGGCTTAGAGTGGACCCCACCCACAGGGAGCCCCCCACCCCCGTGGGCCACGTCTGGGCCCCACGAGACGGCAGTCAGCAGCCCCGCGGCTGGTGTGGCACGGCCCCGCCTTCTCTGTGTCAGTTAGCTGGTACCTGGCCGGGTGACGGTGCTCGTTCTGACATGTGAATTTCTTCTGTGTGTGTACGTGTGTGTCCTGGCTGCCACCGCCTTTAGCGTTTCGTTCGGAAATGACACTAGGTACAGCTCACTTTTCTCTTCTGCGCTCGCTCGGTCTGTCCTCTTCTGACTTTCAATTTCCTTTCTCCCCCGGTGTCTCCCCGCTCTCTCTGCCCATTCTCTGGTTACCCCGCTGTCCTCACGTCCTGCCTCTGGATCTTTCTCCTCAGTGACGTGTCCGGCAGTGGCCCTGCTCTGTCCCGCTGCTTCTCCTGTGCCCCTGGACTGTGCCATGGAGAGGGGGTGGCCGTGGCGCTGTCCCTCTGCCCCTACGCGGCTTCTCTCCTCTTCCCTCTGCATTGCCGGGTGGGCCCGGCTCCTCCAAAGGGGCCGAGCCACGTCAGGGCGTGTGCTGTGGCCGGCTGCTTGTGTTGATGCGTTTCTCAACTGTGTCTTTGTGAGGATGCTTGGATGGAAACCGGGTGAGGCTGGGGGCTGCCAGGGCCCACAGAGCGGCCACATTGTGCCTTGAGGCAAAGCCCCAGCCCAGATACGAGGGTCCTCAAAACATGCACCCGGCCTGAGGCAAGAGTTTAGGAGCTCTGCCATCAGATGGTCGAAAACGGAAACTGTCGTATAACAGGAAACCCTGCCCTGGAGTGGAGGCCACTAAATTGTCTGGGCCCTGGGACTGTCCTGAGCTGCCCTCAGAGGGGTTTCCTGGCCACTGGCTCACGCTCTGGTCATTACTTTCCGGGTTAGAGACTGGGGACAGGAAGAAACCACCACTGCCTGCTCTGTGCTATGTGGGGCCCCGCCTTTCCACGGGGCCTGGCTGAGGTGGGCGGAGGCCATGCCGTCTGGGAGAGGGGCCACCCCGGTTTTCACCCCCAGCATCCTCCCCCAAGGGCGAGGCGGTTGGTGAGGAGATGGCCATGGGGAGTGTTGGCAAAGCCAGGCGGGCTCCCTTCGAGTCCAGGGAGAGGCCAGGGCGCCTCCTTACTCAGGCCGAGACTGGGTGGAGCCGGGCACCCCTTCCCACGGTCTCCCCCCACCACCGTCACCGCTGCCCCCTCCCCCCCACCCTCCCTCCCCTTTGTCACAGCCCCCTCCCCTTTCCTCTCCTCCCCTCTCCATCCTCTCACTCCTGCCTCAGCTCCAGGGGACCCCTCTCCCCCTCCCCCAGGGTGGAGCTGAGAGGGCTCTGCACTCACCCTGGGGGTCGCCTGAGCCCCCCACCTGGCACGGTCCTGAGTAAGGAGGGCTCCATCCTCCCTGGACACCAACACCTGGGCCTCTGACCTGTGGCCCCAGCGGCTCTCCCTGCGGGTGGCCCACACGTCTGTCTGTCTGTCTGTGTCTGTTCGTCTGCATGTCCCCACCCCCACCAAGAGCAAGCCACATCTGACCTTCTGCCTTGTCTCTGCTTCCGCCCAGGACCTTCTACCAGTTTGAGGCTGCGTGGGACAGCTCCATGCACAACTCCCTCCTGCTGAACCGGGTCACCCCTTACCGAGAGAAGATCTACATGACCCTCTCTGCTTACGTTGAGGCAAGAAACCTGCCCCCAGGGCACTCCTCCAAAATCACCCGTCCCCCAAGCCTGAGCTGCTCGCCAAGGGGCAGTGAGGGTGCTTGTTAGCCCTGGACAAACCCAGTCAAGCCTATTCTCTTCTCAGAAAGCTTCTTGAGTCCTTGAATTAAATCTATGTACTTTTAATGGCTATGCTCGCAATTAACTAACGCTGCTACCTTTAGTGTATGGGTTTGTCCTTGGGGTTGCAAGATGGCTGCAGCACCACCAGACACTGCATCTATCTTCCAGGCAGCCCAAAAGCAGAAGCCTCCCCTTCCCCATCCCCAGGGTCTCAGGCCGTGACCTCCCTTCGAAGCACAGGAGGAGGCTGGGGGCCGTGGGCGTTTCTTGCTGTACACAGTAGTGAGGAATGGGGGCGGGGGTTTGGGGTTGGCAGCCAGCGGGATGGTAGAGATGAAGGCATCCACCCCCCTAGAGCCTAACTACTCCAGCTGTAATATGGGGACCTACCTGTGTGACTGCCCCATGGGATGAGGTTTGCTCAGGCTGAGAAAACACTTGCAGGGCTTTTCCCAGACAAGACCCTAGCTTTGTCAGCAGTTATCCTGGAGCTTCGGGAAAACCAAAGAACCGGCTGTTTAAGACAGCACCTCGCTCGCTGTGCAGTAATTTCCTGTGGCGTTTGAGAGTTAAACTGTGGGTGCACAGATAGGGTCCGGTCAGATCCTCACAAACGTTTTGGGGAGTGTGTCACCCCGATTTAATGGTGAGGCAGCTGAGGCCCGTGTCCGGGACACTTGGGGCCCCTGCATGGACACCGGCCCCCGGCAGTGGGTGCCTGGCTCTCTCTCCCGCCTGGCTGTGGGTCGGTGCCGAGGCTCTCGTGCCCCGAGGGGGAGATGGCTAGGTGCGGCGGGAGCCGAGCCCCCTGGGGTGTCCTTGGGTCCGAGCCCCTCCCTGCCCTCCGCAGATGGAGAACTGCACGCAGCCGGCCGTCATCACCAAGGACTTCTGCATGGTCTTCTACTCCCGCGATGCCAAGCTGCCGGCCTCGCGCTCCATCCGTAACCTGTTCGGCAGCGGGAGCCTGCGGGCCTCCGAGAGGTGAGCCTGCGGTGGCACCCTGGGCGCAGCCGGTACCGGGCTGGGCTCTGCGCGGAGCAGTATGTCACGTGGTGCACTCCGGGCCGGCTGGCCCATAAGACGGGGTCCCGTCGGGCCTCCGGCTCTGGGGTCCATCTCACTCGGACCGTCAGTGGACGTCGCTGGGCGCTTGTGGGGAGACCGATGTCATGTTGCGGGGTGTGAGAGAGCCAGGCTCTCCCTGCAGGGCACAGTGAGAAGGCCTGAGGTGTCCACTCTGGGGCCTCCCTGGGAGGTGCCGGTGACCTTCCTCCCCACGGATCTGTGCTATTGGGACTGCTCCCCCCACTCGGTGGGAGAAACTGGGTACACACGGGGCGGGGCGGGAAGGGGGACTCTGGACAGCACTTCCTGAGGACTTGTGCTGAGCCAGTGCCTCTCGGAGGCTGCAGGCACGTGGGGGAGGGAGTCGGACACCAGGACCAGCGTCCCTTCTTGCGCTCTGACCACCGCCTGCATTCTTGGGGGTAGGGCAGGAATGGCTGAGAATGTCAAGGCAGTAAGAGGGGCCCCTGCGCCAGCCACAGGGACAACCAAGGGTGCCAGGTCGCCACTGGCCGCCTTCAGTGAGGCTCCCCACGCGCTGTCTCGTGGGCCCCCGTGTCCCTGCTGTTCTGGCACAGCCAGGAGGAAGGGAGGGTGGGGGTCCTGGGCTGGCCACGGTCCTGTCGTCCAGGAGGTCACCCTGTGAGCGTGAGCTCCTCTCCATGAGTGGGTTAGTGGGGTGCCCTTGGCAGAATCAGTGGTCCCAAGAGAAAGGGGGCCCAGCGGGAGTCTGGGTTGGGGACCATGTACAGGGACTGCATCACGGGGAACCGAGCACCTCAGCCACCCTGTGCAAGGCCGCTTGGCGTGGGCGGCTGCAGGACTCATGCCCAGTGTGCGTTTGATGGTGGCGAGAGTCGGTGCCTGGCCAACGTGGGGCCAGGTGGCGACGTTCCTCCTCCCACCCCCCACCACTCCTGGCAGCAATCGCGTGACGGGCGTGTACGAGCTCAGCCTGTGCCACATGGCCGACACGGGCAGCCCAGGTAAGCGTCTGCCCTGGGCTCTCTGATCGGGGGTGGGGTGGGGCACCGTTGGAGGTCAGGGAGCCCCGTCCCCTGGGATCACCTGGGTGACTTCAGCCACGCTGCCATTTGGGGGGCCCCTCACCTGGAGACTCGGATGCTCACCTTGTGCCCCCCGGAGTTGCTGCGGGGCTGGAGGACAGTGAGGGGAGAGAGGAAGGGAGAGGAGGGGCAGCCGGGACCCCGCGGGACACCTGGCTCTGGGGGCCTGGGGTGGGGGTCCCGCCTGCCTCGGTGGGTAAGCCTGCAGCTAGGGATGCGTCTGACGGGCGTCCGCTCCAGGGATGCAGCGGCGGCGCCGGCGGGTGCTGGACACGTCCGTGGCCTACGTCCGGGGTGAGGAGAACCTGGCGGGCTGGAGGCCGCGGAGCGACAGCCTCATCCTGGACCACCAGTGGGAGCTGGAGAAGCTGAGCCTCCTGCAGGAGGTGAGAGGGCCGAGCCCACCAGGTTCCCACCCCACCCAGGATGGAGCACGTGGCACTCGAGCTGCCCGTCACAGCACTTAGGGCCGCATGACAGCCACCGGCTTAGGACGGGAGGTTCATTCTTGACCCAAGGGCAGACCGTCGGGCACATAGATGAGACAAGAAAGAAACTGGGAGGGAAGCTAGTGGGCGGGGCGAGGCCCTTCTGTCGCTCAGGCCAGGACGGCCAGTGTCCAGCAGCGGCGCTGACTGCTGGCCCGAGGCGCGGGTGGGAAGCAGGCATCAGGGGCCACGTCCACCCTCTGGGCCCTTCCCAAGGCCGCGGCTGCAGCGCGCACGGCCCCCCCGGAAAGCGGCTGCAGGAACACAGTGTCCGTCCCGTCGGCTCACGGCGGGCACACGGGCAGGTCTGTTGGCGCCACGTCACACGCCACAGCTCGGCAGGGTGGCCGGCTCTCCCGGGCCTGAGCAGGCCTGGGGCTCAGAGCAGCCGCCCGCCCTCCCCGCCCTGGCGGGAGCAGAGGCAGAGCCGCACTCGTGCTCCTCTGTACAGGTGGAGAAGACCAGGCACTACCTGCTGCTGCGGGAGAAGCTGGAGACGGCCCAGCGGCCTGGTCCCGAGGCCCTGTCCCCCATCTCCAGCGAGGACTCCGAGACCCACAGCTCGTCCACCTCCCCGCTCGCGGCTGCGGGCCGGCCGTCGTCCCTGGAGGCTCCCAACGAGAGGCAGCGGGAGCTGGCGGTCAAGGTGGGCAGCAGGCGGGCAGCGGCCATGCTCCTGGCCCTTTCCTGGTGCCAGTGACTTGTCACGGCCACCAGGACCTGAGAGAATGAGTCCATAGGGTCACCTTGACCCCGCCCCCACCCCACCCTACCCACATTGGAATCCGGGGACCTCTTATAGCCTACTCTCCCAGGCAATGACCTGCTCTCTCTTGCATACCTATGCTGATGGGGAGCTCGCCACCTACACCAGAGCTGGCCCTTTCTGCTGCTGGGTGGGCCACGGGGAAGGCCTCCCGCACTTCAGGGGATGCTGGCCCCACCCCCACCCCCGCCCAGGCCCCAGACCTGCCCCAGGGGGCTTCCTCAGACGGCCGCATCACCTGGGAGGTGAAGGTGCTTCCCAACTTGACCTGGGGTGCCTGGCCCCTCGGCCAGTCTCCCGTGTCCTGGGCCTGTGTCCGTGGCAGAGCCGGGTCCCGGGAGGCCCCTGACCAGGCATTTGCTCTCCCGGCAGTGCTTACGGCTCCTCACCCACTCCTTCAACAGAGAGTACACCCACAGCCACGTCTGCGTCAGCGCCAGCGAGAGCAAGGTGGGCGTGGAGGGGCCGCCCACGGGGGGCTGCTGTGGCCGAGAGAAGGAGATAAGGGTTTTCTTAGGAACATTCCTCTCCCAACCTAAAGAGATGCCTCAGAGCTAAGGGGCTGGCTTCCCGGGGCCTGAGGCTGGGGTCTGTGGAGGGCAGAGAGCGAGGGGCCTGCCGGGTCCAGGGGTGTCCACTCGGTGTCCTCCCTGGCTCCCTGTCTCCCCGGTCCCTGGCCCTATCCAGCCTGGCCCTCACCCAGCTGCCTCTGTCCTGGGCTGGCCAAGCCCCCTCTCCTCGGCTTCCTTCCCTCACCTGGGGGTCCACCCTGGTCTTGCAGCCTTATACCCATGCCCAAGGCTGGGGCGGCTCTTGTGCTGCCCTCCATGGAGCCGCTGGAGGCTGGCCCTGCCCCGCGTCAGGCTCCAGGCTTCCCTTCCGGTGCTCTGGCCCATCACCATTCCCCCTCAGCCTGGTAGACAGCCCTGCCCGGCCTTTGTGCTCCGTAGTGACCTCTCCCTCTGCCCAAATCTCCTCTTGCCGTGGCTGCCAGGCTGCACGGCCTGAAGTCGGGGCTCAGAGGCTACTCCTTCCCCGACCCCCACCCAGTGGTCTTCACTCTGTCTTTGGGGCTCTACAGCCTCGAGGACCTCCTTGGGCAAAAGGCAGAGCCTGAAGCCCTGGGCGGGGTGGGCCGGGGGACGGTGGGGGCTGCGAGAGGGTGGGGAGGCTGGGAAGAGAGCCCAGCCCGCAGCTGGAGTGGGGTTGCCCTAAACACAAGGTAAAAAGTAGGCAACGGTGCCGTGGCAGGGATGTCCCTACCCACAGAGGGCCCTGAGTCTGTCCCCGAAGAGCCGTCTCTCCTCCGCAGCTCTCTGAGATGTCTGTCACCCTGCTGCGGGACCCGTCCATGTCCCCTCTGGGGACGGCCACGCTCACCCCCTCCTCCACCTGCCCGTCCCTGGTCGAGGGCCGGTACGGAGCTGCTGACCTGAGGTGAGTGAGCTCCAGGCTCCCGGCAAAGCTTCCACCTCCACAAGCTGCCTGACGACAACGGCTGTGACCGGGCGCAGAGCAAGAAGGCAGGGCTCGAGGGGCTGGGTGTCTGGGGACAGCCACACACTAGGGCAGGGCGGGGGGAGGGGGTCTGCCCTGCCCGGCTGACGCGGCCCTGTCCAAGGTCATTTTCTGCTAAAGCGTACATTTAGAATACAGTCGTGAACAAAACCAGGAATGGGTCACAACACTCAACAAAAAGCCCTGTTCAGTGACAGCACTCACAAAACACTCAGTGGAAAAGTGGTGACAAAGTGGAACCTAGAGGACACCTGAGCCCCCTGACACCAGCCGAGCAGTGTTGGGAGCAGGGTACACGTTGCTGACAGCGCTCGTGTCTGACCCGTCAGGTCTTAGAATACCTCAGGCTTTCCACATTTTCTTCTTGAAAGAAAAAGGCATCAAGCCCTCTGGGCGCCATCCTGATTCAGGCCTCCTTGGCCACCGGGTCCGCTGCTTGGGCCTGGTGGCTGCAGTGGATTAGCAGCTCCCTGCACGCACACGGTCCCTGAGCAAGTCGGGCCAGCTTCAGTTAACTTTGGAGACGAGATGCGGAAGCCACTTTCACAGGGGGTGGAGGTGGGGAGCCAGAACATGCCACGGGAGAAGGCGCCGCGCCGGGGTGGACCCTGCCCGCCACACAGTGCGGCACAGTGCGGCACAGCGGCGGGCCGGCCGGAGGTCTGAGGCGACGTGGGGGGCAGGCCCAGGCAGGCGCCCCCAGCGGCTCTAAGGGGGTAACGCTGGCTGTTGGGGAAGCCGGGCCGGAGAGGCACCTCCTGGCAGGAGTGCAGCGGCTTCACTCTGCTTTCCCAGGACCCCACAGCCCTGCTCCCGGCCGGCCAGCCCAGAGCCTGAGCCCCTGCCGGAGGCGGATTCCAAGAAGCCCCCTTCCCCTGCCCGGGCAACGGAGGCCGACAAGGAGCCCCGGCGCCTGCTGGTCCCCGACATCCAGGAGATCCGGGTCAGGTGGGTGAGGGCCCTTCTAAAGCACCGGCCAGCCCGTTCTGCTCCTGCAAGGACAGGTGGGCTGCCCCTGGCCTGGAACGGAGACGGCTCTGTGCCGGGGGGTCGGACAGGGCCCCTGACCTAGGACGGGGCAGCCCTGTGCCAGGGGATTGGGCAGGGCCCCCGACCTTGGACAGGGGACAGCTCTGTGCCGGGGGGTCGGGCAGGGCCCCCTGACCTAGGACAGTGGACAGCTCTGTGCCGGGGGGGTCGGGCAGGGCCGCCTGACCTAGGACAGTGGACAGCTCTGTGCCGGGGGTGTCGGGCAGGGCCCCCTGACCTAGGACAGGGGTGGAGAATGAGCAGACATAAAGGGCAGGAGGGTGGACCAGAGCCAGAGCCAGGGCCAGTGCCGGGCGGGGGCTGGGCACCTGGTGGGCAGCTGCAGAAAGATGGTTTTGGTGTGTCCCCATCCCCAGCCCGATCGTCTCCAAGAAGGGGTACCTGCACTTCCTGGAGCCGCACACGGCCGGCTGGGCCAAGCGCTTTGTGGTGGTGCGGCGGCCCTACGCCTACATGTACAACAGCGACAAGGATGCCGTGGAGAGGTTTGTGCTCAACCTGTCCACAGCCCAAGTTGAGTACAGCGAGGACCAGCAGGCGATGCTCAAGGTGCGACGGGGCCACGGGCTGGCCGGTATCAGGCGGGCTGGGCTGGGGGAGGGTGGGAGCCGGGCCCAGTCCTCCTCTGCGGGCCCCACGTCCGCTCACCGCCCGACTGAAGCCGGGCCCGTCTGTCACGGGCAGGGACGTTGGGGTCAGCCTCACTGTCTGTCTGCCTCTCGTGTCCTGGGCTCACTCTGCCCACCGTGGGGCTCGTAGTCCTGGTGACAGCAGCGGTGACGGGTGGGGCAGGCGCTAATCCTCTCCCATTTGATGGCTACCGACACAGTCCCCTCCTCCTGGGGACGCCCACAGTGGGTGTAATGAAGCCCTGTAGGGCCAGCAGGGCCGTGGGCCCAGGAGTCCAGCCCCCCGTGCCTGGCTTTGCCCCTGCTCCTCTCTGAGCAAGCAGTGGCCCTGGACGTGAGTAGCCCTGCCTCCTGGCTGGTGGCCACGGGGCCCACTGGGCACTGATTCCCTGTGGTGGGGGAGGGGGAGATGTGAGCTCAGCCTGCCACCCACACCCGCCACGTCGAGGGCTCGGGCCTGAGAGAAGATGCCAGGATTAACGGGCCCCAGAGGATACATCTGGGCCAGCAGCTGAGCCAAGGTCCCCGGGGGAGGGACCTTGGCCTGTGAGGGGTTGACTCATCCCACGGGGACACAGAGCAGTGACATGGTAGCCTCGATCGTGGCCACGGGGATGACGAGAAGATACCGGTGTCCTGACTACAGAGGCTTCCGGATGGGAGCCACTGCCTGCAGGGTCAGGACGGGCTGTGCAGCAGCGCTGCCCCTTCCTAGGGGTCGTCTTTTCTGCTTCTTCATCCTTGACGCTCCCCTGGGGGGGAGGGGCCTTTCCCCCAAAACCTGGGCCCCGGTGGAGTGGCGACCGCCCCTAGCTGACCGCGGGAGGCCTGGCGCCCCTCACGGCAGCCCCCCTCCACAGACCCCCAACACGTTCGCCGTGTGCACGGAGCACCGGGGCATCCTGCTGCAGGCCAACAGCGACAAGGACATGCACGACTGGCTGTACGCGTTCAACCCCCTCCTGGCAGGGACCATACGGTACGTCCTGCCTGCAGAGGGCGGGGGGGACGGTCGTGAGGACGTGAATTCTCGTTTTCGGGCCGTTGCTCCTCACCGAGTGTGTAAATCCCCAAGACTTTCAGCACCGACACTCAACCAGGGCGGGCCTCCGTGTCGGGGACATACTGCACCAGGCTTGGGGACAGCCAGGCCCCTGGTGGACGGAGCCCCGCCCCTAGTCAGTGACTCAGAAAGGAAGCTGGGGTGGGGGGGCGGGACAGGGAGGAGGGCTGCTCCCCCCGAGTCACAGGGACAGGAGACAGAGGTTACGGCTCTCGGGCGACCGGGGAACCAGAGACGCTAATGCCAGCAGCCTGGCGCCCTGACCGCCACTTCTCTCCCGTCCCCGGCAGGTCCAAGCTCTCCAGGAGGAGGTCTGCCCAGATGAGGGTCTGAGCCGAGCCCTCCTGGACAGCCAGCAGGCCCGGCCCCGCTCTCCCACCCTTGTCACCATCTGTTGTGTCATCCGCCGCCCAGCCCTGCTCCCAGCAGACAGCCAACGCGCCCCCTCCTCCTGGGGATGCCCGCGCTGGGCCCGAAAAGCCCACCTCTGGCCAGGGACCTGCCACACGACCTGTCGTGCTCCCAGCAGAGGCCGCGTTTGTTGTCCTTTCTTCATTCAGAACGCGCCCTGGGTGGGAAGAGCTGGGAGACGCCAGGAAGGCCAGAGGACAGGAGCCACGGGGGCATCGCTGCCGTTCTAATATTTTTTTAAGCATAAACGGACTATAACTAATATACATCAGTTAGTGACACTGAAACAGTCCACTCGGAAGTTAACTGTAAGACTGTGTTTTATTTATAAGTGTGCATCTCTAATGCCCTCACGTAGACCCGCAGGGCTCAGGTGGACCCACCCGCTTGCTCCCAAACGCACCTCCCAAGCTTCTTAGGGACACACAAGGCGGGGCAGCCGCCTGGGAAGACCACAGTGAGGTGGCGTCTGTACAGGCCGGGCACCTCCTGGTTGGCACCACGGGGGCACCTGCCCGGCCTGAGCTGAGGCCTCTGCCCAGAGGCATGTGGGGCAGGCCCTGGTCCCAGGGCGTGTGTGTGCATGCGTGTGTGTGCGTGTGCGTGTGTGTGTCTGGGGGGGTCTGATGCCTGAAGTCTGAGCAGCGCAGAAGGTGGGTATACTCCTCCTTGCAGGAGGGAGGACCCACGTCTCACCTGGACAGCAGCCACCTGAGGTGCAACTGTCCAGGTGACGCCGGCAGCCCG
This sequence comes from Hyperoodon ampullatus, assembly GCF_949752795.1. Lineage (NCBI taxonomy): Eukaryota > Metazoa > Chordata > Mammalia > Artiodactyla > Ziphiidae > Hyperoodon > Hyperoodon ampullatus. The sequence goes on from NC_136921.1 coordinate 1,205,388, forward strand.
TCCCTGGCAGTATGTGGGAGGTGAAGCAGCAGGCACCTGGCTGGCGGCCGTCCTGGTGGGAACCAAATGGGAGAGTGGTCAGGGTCCCACCGGGTGTGTCGTGTGTCCAGGCCAGCTGCATGCGGGGAGCTGTGTTTAGAGGTGGTTCAGGCAGCGAGGGGCTTCTGGTGCAGCATTTCCAGCCACTGTGAGACCCGGGGTGAGCTCCAGGTCGCTCCAGGGAAGAAATCATGACTTCCCCTCTTTGCCCCAAGAGAGGAGTTTCTGTGAGTCCCCGTGAGAAAACTCCATGGGGTCAGGTGAGGGCAGCCCGTGCTGGGGTCATCCGTCATCAAGGGAGCGTCCTCCTGTATCCGAGGGTGTCACCCTTGTCTTGTTCTGCCCTCTCGTGACAATATCCATCTCGTCCCTTTTGCAGACCCCATGCCTGAGGGTTGCCCGGGACCGGGCAGGAGCCAGCCCTGGGCTGAGAGTCTGGCCGTGTGTCATGCCCAGGCCATAAACCCTTCAGAGAAACCACGGGCCTGGGGTCTTCAGTGACCTGTTCCTACACTCAGAGGCACATTCACCCTCTTTTTAGCTCGAGGGAAAATAGCAACCGCAGCACAAGACCCGTCCCTACCACGTCCCCCAAGAGGGGGTGACGGAGGGTTCACATTCCGGACTAAAGTCAAACACTATCCGGAAACCAGCAGGCCTGTGCTCCCCCCACAGGGCTTCCCTGGAGGCAGAGGCCAAGACGCAGAGAGCAGAGGGGACAGCACGCTCTGGAGCAAGCACTGATGCTGGCCATCATGATGGCCTTGAGGGCAGGGAGGAGAGACAGGTGGGGTGAGTTGTTCTAAGATGGGTCAGTTCCGAGAGCCCCTCCTTCCTACGGGGAGATTGGAGGTGCAGGGCCAGACCACGGCCACTCAGGTCAGCCAGCCTGAGGCCGTGGCCTCCGGAGAGTCCAAGGCCCTTTCACCCCGGGCACAGGTGTCTGGGGCCAGCCAACCTGCAGAGCACCCGCTGAGGGGGGCAGGGGGCCCCCGCGAGGGTTTCTGGGAATCGCCCCAAATCCAGGGGCCTCCACGGCCATGGAGGCCTCCAGGGCTGCTTCGTCTGGGCCTTGCGCCGTCTTGGCAGTGACTCGGAACCAGGTGTGGCCCACCTGGTGGCCCCTACCCGTCACTACTTTCTCCTTTCAGGCCGGCTCCCACGCGAGGGCCTGGGTCCGAGAATTCCATCTGTGAGTCAGGAAAGCTGCTCTCTCGTGCCCGGTGCCATGTAAGCCAGAGACAAGTGGTTTGGGACTCAGTTGCCACATCTGACATGGGAGGCTGGTCTGGAGGCCCGTGAGGGTCCTCAGGTTGTGGGGTGCAGACAGGAAAGTCAGGTCTGGCTGTGGCTGCTGTGTCCTGCGAGTGGGGAAGGAGAGAAAGATCCAGAAAGCCATCTCTCTTGGACGGTTTTTGTTTCAGTGCTTGCTGCCGCTCAGGCTGCAGCCGCATTGTGCTTGAGGTCATGCTCGCCTGGAGAGGGCTCTCTGTCCCCCAGGGAGGGGTGGGCCCCTTCTGCTGTGGCCCTAGGGAGGGAGATGCTGGGCTCCCGGCTGAGCGGCCCCGGCTCCAAAGCGATCCGGCTGGTGCCCAGGGCCAGCTATTGACACGCTCGTAAGTTTCAAGGCCTCTCTGTGTTCTGAGTAATCATTGTCTTGCTCACCAACAGTGCGCACACGCGCACACACACACACGCACACACCCACACACACACCAGGGCAGCTGCAGTGACGTGGTCTCCCGGCAATCCTCATGCCCCCTCGACACCTCTGGGGCGGATGTCGCAAGGCACTCGGGGAGGGTCCCCAAATGTCGCCGATGCTGTAGGCACGGGCAGGGTGGCCACACTGGTCCTCCGTCAGCTCTCCTCAGCGCGGGGACCCCGCAGGCACCCTCCTGTATCCCTGGGGCTGGGCCATGTGTTCCCCCGGGAGAGACAACAGGCTGTGGCTTCTTCCCGGGTCCATGCGTCCTGCGGCCAGCTGTCCCCTGAGTTCCCCTGTGGCTTGTACATATGTGGTTGTGTGGCACACCCCAGCCCCTGCACTGTAACTGCCATCCTGATGTAATGACTCTAGTTCCCTGATGTCCGAAACCCAAGTGTTAGGCTCTAGGCTCCTGTACCGTGTGTGTGCACTTAAGGCTCTGTCCAATTAAGAAATAAACATGGCTCTTTATGCAACACCAGACCCACGGGTCTCTGCTTGACTTTATTTGTGCGTTAGGTCTGTTTGCTGGGGCCTTAAATAGCCACAGGGCCAGGTGTCCAGCCCTGTCTGGAGACAGCACGCATCTCCCAGGGGCGAGGTGGGGAGGGGAGAGAGCCTCGAGGGGTGGGAGGTACAAGGCGGTGTTTGTCGTGGTCGCGTCCACCTGCTTCCCTCAGCACCTGGCTGCACCTGTCTGAACAGCTCCAGGTGCCCTTGGGTATGCCACCCCTGTACTGCCAGCCTCATGCCCAGTCACCCCCAAGTCATTTTATGTGGTCAGCGTTACCTCATACCAAAACCAGACAAAGACATTCCATGAAAATAAAACTACAGACCAATATCCTTCATCAACAGAGAAATATCCTCAATAACATTTTACTAAATTGAATCTAATAGTACGTAAAAAGGTTAATACCTCATGACCAAGTTGGGTTTATCCTGGGAATGTAAGTTTGGCTCAAGAACTAATCAATGTAATTCACTATATTAAACTAATAAAAGAAAAATCATGTTATCCTCTCTATAGATGCAGAAAAAGCATTTGATGAAAATCCAAAATCCATTGCTAATCAAAACTTTAAATAGAAGATAACTTAGTTAACCTGATAAAGTGTGTCTACAATAAATCTATAGCTAACACCGTACTTAATAGCAAAAATATTAATACTTAACCCTTAAGATTGGGAACGAGACATGGATGCCCTCTATCATCACCCCTGTTCAACATGGTAATAGAGATCCTAACCAGTGCAGTAAGGCCAAATGAAGAAGGAAAAGGCACACAGATCAGAATGGAAGAATGGCATAATAGGTAGAAAATTTAAAAAGACTCCCTGGCGGTCCAGTGGTTAAGACTCTGTGCTTCCATTGCAGGGGGCACGGTTCGACCCCTGGTTGGAGAACTGACATCCCACATGCCGCACAGCCAAAAAAAAAAAAACTTTTTTTTTAAAGAATATACCAAAAATCTGCTAGAATTAATACATGAGTTAAGCAAAGCTGCAGAATACAAGGTCAATATACAAACACTAATTTTATTTTATTTATTTTTTTATTTTATTTTATTTATTTATTTATTTATTTATTTTTGTGGTATGCGGGCCTCTCACTGCTGTGGCCTCTCCCATTGCGGAGCACAGGCTCCGGACGCGCAGGCTCAGCGGCCATGGCTCACGGGCCCAGCCGCTCCGCGGCATGTGGGATCCTCCCAGACCAGGGCACGAACCCGTGTCCCCTGCATCGGCAGGCGGACTCTCAACCACTGCGCCACCAGGGAAGCCCTTATTTTTTTATTGAAGTATAATTGATTTACAATGTTTCAGGTGTACACCAAAGTGATTCAGTTATATATATATGTACACACACACGTATATATATTCTTTTTCAGATTCTTTTCCATTATACATTATTATAAGGTATTGAATTACAAACAGTAATTTTATTTCTATTTACTAGCGATAAACAGTTGAAAATTTGAGTTAAAAAAAGTACCATTTAAAATAGCAAAAATGCGAACTATGTATGTATAAGTCTAAGAAAACATGAAAAATCAGTATGCTGAAAGCTACAAAACATTGATGAGAGAAATCAAAGACCTAAGTGAAATGAAGAGTTAACCATATTCATAATTAGAAGATTCAATATTTGTTAAGTGGTTATCTCTCCCCAAATTGATCTATAAATTCAACATGATCTCAATCAAAATTCCTGTAGATATCAACCACCTGATTCTAAAAGTTATGTGAAAAGTAAAGGAACTAGAAGAGGTAAAACAACTTTGACACAGAAGAATAAATTCAAAAGAGTCACACTAACCAATTTTGACTTACCGTAAAGCTACAGTAATCAGGAGAGTGTGGTGTTGGTAAAGGGACAGACACATAGATCCAGGCAACAAAAGAGAGAACCCAGAAATAGACACACACACATATGGCCAACTGATTTTTTTTTTTTTACAAAGGTGCAAAAGCAATCAATGGAGAAAGGATAGACTTTTCCACAAATAATGTTGGAACAATTGGACATTGATATGTTTTTTAAAATGAACATCAACCTAAACCTCATCCCTTATACAAAAAAGTAACTCAAAATGTTATGTAAAATCTAAATCTATAAAATTTTTGGAAGAAAACATACAAGGAAATCTCCAGGAGACAAAGCTAGGCAAAGTGTTGTTGGACATGACACCAAAAGCTCTATCCATGAAAGAAAAGAAATGCAAGATTGAACTTCATTACAATGAAAAAACTTCTGCTCTGTGAAAGAAAATGAAAAGACAAGCTATAGATAATGAGAAGATATTCACAAATCATACATCTGGCACAGGACTTGTCTCCAGAATACAGTAAGAATTCTCAAACCTCAATGATAAGAAATAACCCAATTTAAAAATGCTAAATGATGCCACTATGCACATATTAAAAAGGCTAAAATTAAAAACAAAAAACAAAACCTGACAATATCAAGGGTTGGTGAGGAAACAAAGCAACTGGAATTCTCCTCTATTGCTTGGAAAATGCAAAAGGTACAACCACTCTGGACATGAGTTTGGGAATTTCTTAGAAAGCTAAACATACACTTTCATATGACTCAGCAGTCCTATTGCTGGGTATCTACCCTAGAGAAATGAAAAACTATGCCCTAGAAAACTGATATTCATATGTTTAAAGCAACTCTACTCATCGTTGCCCCACATGGGGCAATGTAAAATAAAAATGAAAAGAAAAAGTCAGTGGCTTCCCTATATAACAGCAACAAACAGCTAGAATTTGAAATTTTAAAAACACCATTTACAGTAGCACCCAAAAAAGGAGAGAAATAAGTTAAAAAAAAAAAAAAAAAAAAAAAACAGAAGGTAGGTAAAAAATCAAACAAAATATGTTCAGAATCTGTCTGTAGAAAACAAAATTCTGATGAAAAGAATCAAAGATGTAAGTAGATAGACATTCTGTGTTCACTGGTTGCAGGACTGACTACTGTAAAGATGTGAGTTTTTCTGGCTGCACCTACAGACTCAATGTACCCCAATCACAGTGCCAGGACACCAGATATTGACAAACTGATTCCAAAGTTTGTATGTCAAGGCCAAAGACCCAGAAGGGCCAACACAGTACTGAAGAAGACCAAAGTTGTAGGACTCACACTACCCGGCTTCAAGACTTACTATCAGCTTTCAAAGATCAGGATGGTGTGGTGTTGGTGAAAGAGCAGATAAATAGATCAAGGGCGCAGGACAGAGAGCCCAGGAATAGACCCACCCAAGAAGAGTCAACTGATTTGGACAAGGGAGTGAAGGCAGTTCAAGGGCACGAGGACAGTCTTCACGACAAACGGTGCTGGGGCAATGGGATGCCCACAGGCAAAAAAAAATATTTTAAAGAATCTAGGGCCTCCCTGGTGGCGCAGTGGTTGGGAGTCTGCCTGCCGATGCAGGGGATACGGGTTCGTGCCCCGGTCTGGGAGGATCCCATATGCCGCGGAGCGGCTGGGCCCGTGAGCCATGGCTGCTGAGCCTGCGCATCCGGAGCCTGTGCTCCGCAGCGGGAGAGGCCACAACGGTGAGAGGCCCGCGTACCACAAAAAAAAAAAAAAAAAAAAAAAAAAGAATCTGGTCACAGATCTTACACTTCTCACAAACTTAAGAAGTTGAACCAAAATGGATCTTAGACCTAAATGTAAAATGCGAAACTGTAGAACTTCTAGAATTATGTATCCAAAGACAGGATTGAGAAAATGGACCAGGACCTGGGAGGAAATATTTGTAAAACAATTATAGGACAAAGGACTTGTATCCAGAATATAGGAAGAATGATTATAACTCAGTGATAAAAAAGATGCACAGCTCAGTAAAAACAGAACCAAAGGTATTTGAATGACCAACAAGTAGGCTCCCGACAATGTGTGTAAAATCACCTGTCATCAGGGAAATGCAACTTCCCACCACCGAGAGAACTAAACACCAGGGAGAACAGGAAATGTGGGAAAGTCTTCACAGCACCGACTTTTATAGATACCATGCATCTCATACATTGCTCCTGGGAGTGTAAAAACTATAACCACCCTGCAGAAAGCAGTGATGGTACCTTACAGAATTAAGCATTCACCTGCCCTGTGGTCTAGAAAAATTCTTTAGGTATTTACTCAAAAAAAAAATTTTGTCTACAAGGACTTATACGAAGTATTAGTGAAAAAAAAAGGAAGAAAACCTAAATGTTTGTTCATCATCAGGAAAAATGGATTAACAAGTTGTGGTTCATCCATGAAACAGAATTCCATCCGGCAATAAAAAGGAGCAAAACTCTGACACTGGAAACAAAATCAGTCTACCTCCCTGCTGGCCCCCAGGTGGAGATGCAGGAGTCTGGTTACATTTGATTGTCCCCAAGCCTGTGATGAAGTAAAGCAGGAAGCCAGATGCCTCTGATTAGGGGCAGGGTTGACTGGGAAGGGACGCGAGACTTTCTGGGAAAACGTTCCTATCTGGGTAAATGTGTGGGTTACCTGGGTTTGTGCATTTGTCACACAGGTGGAAGTTCACTATTAAGACTGGTGGGCTTCGCACCATTTAAGTTTTATCAATAAACAAAAAACTGGGCTTCCCTGGTGGCGCAGTGGTTAAGAATCCGCCTGCCGATGCAGGGGACATGGGCTCGAGCCCTGGTCCGGGAAGATCCCACATGCCGCGGAGCAACTAAGACCGTGCGCCACAACTACTGAGCCCGCGTGCCACAACTACTGAGCCCGCGTGCCACAACTGCTGAGCCCGCATGCCACAACTACTGAAGCCCATGCGCCTAGGGCCCGTGCTCCACAACAAGAGAAGCCACTGCAATGAGAAGCCTGCGCACCTCAGTGAAGAATAGCCCCCACTCGCCGCAACTAGAGAAAGCCCACGTGCAGCAACGAAGACCCAACGCAGACAAAAATAAATAATAAATAAATAAATTTTTTAAAGAAATAAAAACTCAATTAACATTGATTATTCAGTGTGAATAACCATCAAACTCCAGTCAGGAGGTCTGCGCGGTCATGTGGTTCTCTGTGCTCTGACCTGAGCAGATGTTGGACACCTGGAGAAAAGGCCCCACCTGGTGGGAGCGGGGTGACCATTAGGGAAGGAAGAAGACCAGCAGCTCCCGAGGCGGGGAGGACGTCTCTCCATGCACTCACGCACCGTGTGGGCCCTGAGGGGAACCCGGTGTCGAACAAAATAACCGGTAATCTGTAATAGGAGGAGGAAAGTATTACTGAAGCCAGACTGAAGACTCCAGATGACTGGGAAACTGCTCTGGAGAAGCAGAGTTTTCAGCAGTTTTATAACTTGTCAGAACAAAGAACATCAATCAAGTCAGGGTTACATTCCTTCAAGGTTTTAAAAAAACAGACCTGCAGGTACACAGCGAGTCAGCGTGGACTTGGTGCCTGGGAGGCAGTCTTATCCTCAAATGAGGACCAGCATCGGCATCCCAGGAAGGGAGGCATTTCATCATTATTTTTAACATGGACATTCTTTACTTCTGGTCAATGTGCCTTTTCTTTAATAATTAAAGCAGAGGTATCCATACAATGTATGTCTGATAAGCCACAAACAGGCTGTTCTAGTCAGCATCAAATTCAAGTTAACGCATGTGTTAAGCCAGAATGACTTCCCCAGACCTCAATATGTGAACATTTCTTTTACCACTGGCTTCTGTGCACCCAGCCGTCAGGTCTCAGGGTCTTCCAGATTGTTCCCAGCTCCTCTGAGAGGGCAGGGGCCTCGTACAAGGGAAGGACAGACACACACACACACACCCCACACCCCAGGCTGGAGTCTGGGGGCTTGTCTGCCTTCCAGGGCGAAGTCGGAGGCCAGGGGACAATGGGTGGATTTCTGGCAAGGCTGGCACTGGGGGACCTTCCTGCTGGGGCAAACCTCACCCCTCTCCCCGGAGGGCGGTGTGTGGGGGTGGGCAGTCGCCTTCCCCACCTGTGGGAAAGTCCTAAACCTCAAAATTGTCTACCGGGGCAACCGAAGAAATCAGCTCCTAGCCCTCCAGGCTGCAAGTCCCCACTCCCTGAGTCTGAGCTCCAGGAGGGACAGACGCTGGGTGGGAAAAAGAAAACAAGAGGGCCTGTAAGGGGGTGGAGACACGGCCCTCCGAGCAGCAAGACTGGTTCTGGTGGCAAGACTGGAAGCCTTGGCTGGTTTCAGGCCCCAGCATTGAAAGTGCTGTGACCTGCTCGGGGATGCGGATCCCCAAGCTGGGGCATCGCCAGGAGCAGGGCGTCCGGTGGGGAAACCAGTGATGCTGCAGGTGACAGGCTCCTGTTTGGGGCGTAGCCAGCCGACGAAGGTGGCCAGGCCCTGCCCTCACCCTCCATGCTCAGCACCCTCCGCAGCGCTCGGCCCAGCTGAACTCCTTGGAAGGCAATTCATACTGGTTTTGATGGCCTTTTTCTCTCTAATCTTTGGAATCGCTCGCTGGGGAGGAGGGAGGGAGGTCTTGCTGTCTACTGAGGGGCAGGTGGAGGACAGCAGCACAGGGATGGGGCGTGAGGGAGAGAACAGCAGCTGCTGCGGGGCCTGGGAGTCCTCCAGGTGGGCACGAGGTGGGGCGCTGTAGCGGTGTCACCTGTGCCCCTTTTCCGGGGGGGTCCCCTGGCGGTGTTTGGGTGCCAGGCCTTTGCCCTGCAGACACCCCGGCTCCTGGGCTCAAAGCCACCTCCCCCGCTCTGCCCACCCTTCTGCAGGGGTGGGCGAGGAGGCTTGGGGAGAGGGGACCCGTCTCCCACGGGCAACCCCGCCCTGCTGATGCCTCTGCCCCGCTGTGCCTCGGCCCCTGCACGGGCTGGCGGGTGACAGAGCCTCGTCCCTGAGACCTGGACCTGGGTCTTCAGCAGAAGGTGCCTCCAACCCCCAGCTCATTCCTCCTGCCCTGGGAGCGTCCTGCCCAGGACTCCCTACCGCCCCGGCCCGGTCCCCTCTTCCCGCTCCAGGAAAGGCCTGGGGAGGGGGCTCAGCCTACTCCCCAGCCCCAGCCCCTCCTCCTGCACGCCCTGGGCTCCCTGAGGGCATCCATGACCACGACCTTGGGCCTTGTGTCCTTGCAGCCCGGCCGGCGTCCAGCACCGAGTCACCAGCCAACTCCCGGTCCCTCCACCTTGAGGCCCAGTGACGTGTCTCCAGGTAGGGGGTGCATTGTGGGCGTGACTGGGGTGCGGGGAGGGGTTCACAGGGGGTCCCCACTTGCCCTGGAACAAGTTCATCACATGCTGGGAGCTGGAGGCAGCCCCTGAACTTCCCAGCCTCCTGTTTTGCTCAGGACTGACTCACTGCTCTCTTAGAAATGCACGTTACGTGCCCACCCTCCAGGGAGACAAATTAAGTATAAGGTGAGGTGGGCCCATTTCTTCAGGTTCAGCTTCCAAGGCATCCAGAGCAGCCATGTCATCAAAACCAGGTCATCAAAACAAACCCAGGTCAAAACCAGGTCATCAAAACAAACCCAGGTCATCAAAAACAAGGAAAGTCTAAGAAACTGTCACAGCCAAGGAGAGCCCAGGAGTTAGGACAGTTAGATGTAACGTGACATCCTGGATGGGATGCTGGGACATGAAAAGTTCATTAGGTAAAACTACACTATAGGAATGAACTATGGACAGTAGTCAATAACAACAATCGATATTTGTTCGTTGATTGTACCAAATGCACCACACAAATGTAAGATGCTAATAATGGGGACGTGAGTACAGGGCACATGGGAACTATTTGTATGATCTTCTCAACTTGTCTACAAATCTAAAACTATTCTAAAAGTAAATTCTACAGAAGAAAAACAAAAGCAGAAGGAACGAACAGTAAATAAAAAATAAAATGGCAGAACAAAGCCCTATCATGTCAATATCCACATGAAATGTAAATGGATCAAATATGCCCATTGAAAGAGTCTGGCAGAATGGACATAAAAACACTAATCCATGTCACCTTTCACAAGCTGACTGAAACCATCATCAGACAAGGAGGCTGAAAGTAAAAGGATGGAGAAAGATATGCCACGCAAACATGAACTAAAGTCAAGTCAGAGTGGCTATGTTCATATCAGATATAGACTGTGGAGCAAAGAGAACTACCAGGGGCAGAGAGAGACATTACATATTGATAAGAGGGGTTAAATGCACTAAGAAGACAAGGCAATCGTTAATGTATGTGCACCAAACCGCATAGTCGCACTAGAATCCTTCCCCGTTTCTACAAGTCTTCCTAGACTTGTATAGTTGGGCAAGCTCCTCCCTCACCCCCTTTCCCTGGACCCCCCAGAAAAACAGAGGAGGCTCTCTGGGAGGAGCTGCCTGTGGCCCCTTGTGTTGAGGCTGAGCACGCACCGGTCCTTTGCGCCACATCTCCCCACCGCTTAGACAGCCAGTGTTTCAATCGCCTGTTCCAATTCTCTGTCAGACCATTACTCTGAAGATGAAAGTGTCTTCTCTGGTCTGAAGAAATGGAACTTGACCATACAAACTGGTGCAAACCCTGCTGTTCCAGTTATTTGCTGGCACTCTGAGCGCTTGCATCTACCACTAGGCCCGCAAAGCCCAGGGCAGGGTGAGCATCTGCTCCTAGTGGGACCCGTTTGTGGCCACCTGGGGCCATGGGGCATCAATCTGACTTGTGGGAGCCACCGGGAATCTACCCCCGGCCGTCTGCAGTCTCAGTCTCTCTCGTTGATGGACACACAGCCTTTGCTGGAACTCTGTGCCTCAGCGGGTGCAGGAGGACCCTGTAGAGATTCAGCCCATCTCTGAATGGCTGCAGTGCCCACATGTCTACTCATTTCATGGGCCCCTGTGGCCACCTTAGGCAAAAGCACTGGGATAGCCATTTGCCAATTCTAATCACCTCTGATCCTAGAAGGGGGTTCTTCTGATGGGTACCGAAATGTCCTAGTTTAATGCACGCCTTAAATTTCCATAGTGATTTGCATGGGACCATCTCCTTAACAGATCAGTTTTCTGTTGACCATCTACCTGATCGTATGGCAAGGCCATTGGCCACCACCCATGAGTCAGTAAAAACTCAAACGCAGAGGCAAACAGCATGCAATTCAGCCCACTGACCTGATTCATTTTTACCTTCTTTGATCAGATGGTGACCATCCAAGCAGGATGCTGCCCATTCCCCTTGGAACTGCTGTCCGTAAACCAGGCAGCCCTCTGTTGGTCCGTTGAGAGCTGCTTATAGGGCACCGTCCATGCGGTAATGGCGTCTGGCGGCTCCTCAGGGGTTCCAAAGTCAGTGCAAGGGGGAAAGAGGCTCCCTGATCACAGATACTCCTCTGGGAGCATATGCACCTGTATAAATAAGTAAATAAAATTTCCATCTTATTCGGGAGTTCTTCCGGTCACTGACCTCCCCACTGGCGGTTTCTTTGGCATCACTTAGGACGTTTCAGAATTACTTTATGTCCCAGGGTAAGAGGAGTGATCTCAATCAAAGCCCAATAGCTGACCAATCATCTCAGACGGAAATGTTCCAGTGCAGCATCCCAGTGGTCCCCGCTGGGTGGCGCTCACTGACTTCTACCCTAAGGCCCAGTCTGTGCTCCACATGGGGCAATAGTTCTTTTGCCTTAGAGTTCAATTTGTCCTTTCTGTGCTCCAGCTTCTACCGGACATAAAGAAGATGGTAATCCCCTTCCGTCCATCAGGCGTCCTATACTATTTCATATTAATAACCTCTGTGGGCTGGACAATCTCATTGACCCCCATTTAGAACTCCCAATCAATGTTGGCTGAAGGGTGGGTTTACACGCCTCCCGTTTTACAGGATTAGGTAGCGGATGCTGTCCCCAGACACAGTACATATCCCCAGAATACGTTCTGCTACAGCAGATGCAAACACCTCCCCTGCAGTCTGTTCAAGCATTCCAATTTTCATCCAAAGTTTCACCTCAATCTCATCAACTCTCGCGTTCCTTTCTCCTCCTAAGATCTAACGTTCGCTTCTATTGGGACTTCACCCACAGGTTTTGGAAACACAGGGCATGGGCTCTAGGTCAAGGGGTCCCAGAAATGAGTCACCTCCGAGTTGCCCCCACCTTCCCACGAGCTTCTGAAGATCTAGAACCAAGAGAGGTGCTTTTCCCCACTAAAATCATTTTTATTTTCCCTTAGAAGGTGAGGGCTTCCAAGTTATTCCATTTGTGGGAAGTGTAATTACAGTATCTTGTTGTCACAAACAGGGTAATAAAATAATCCAGAACCACAGCAAGAATTTTGTTTTGTCTTCTAAAATAATTCTGATGTTTTTCTCTTTCAGTTTTAATGCTATCATCTAAGTGATCAAACAACATCTCAAATGGGGACCTGATAGAATTATAATTCTTAAGATAGAGTTTTATAAATGTACCTGCTATAAATGTGAATCTTAATAGTCCCCCGCTGCAGTGAGTAATAAAACAGATGCTGGTTGCTGGCAGAGACTTCCTGGTGATCTTTGGCTCTGGCCTTGATACAGGTGACCGTTTTATCAAAGGTATTGCCGCTAAATATCATGGGTGGCCATTTATCCTGACTCTCTAAAGGCTTCCCCATTTCCAGGCCTCAAAGCCAACACCCGAAACTCAAGCTTTGCCTGGGGTTCTCCAGGCCCACAACCTTCCCCGAGTCTGATGCAGAGCTGCCTCGGCATCTTGACAGGAAGATAGTGACCATTCATGGCAATATTACGTACAAATAGAGGGACCAAGGCCTGCAGTGCCTGGACCCACAGGGGCCTTGCAGCAAGTCCAGGGGATGAGATGGGAGGAGCACTGAAAACCGCTTCTCAGAGTTGCTCAGAGGGACAGTGCAGGCGGGACGTGCCCTTCCCTGTCTTCTGCTCAGGTGGTGGTTTGGGGGAGTCCTCGAGATCCCAAGTCTGAAAAGGGGTGCCTGAGGGAGGCCACCCTGACCCCATCATTCCCAGCCAGGGAATCACCCCCAGGAGCCCTGGCCAGACCCTGAAGATGGGGATAGGGCTCAGGTTCCCGGGGAGCCCTGCCAGGGATGGGGCAGCTCCTCAGCCCTGGACCCCCTGTGGTCTCCAGGGCTGGGGACCTGGGCTGGGAACTAAGGCCAGACTCCGAGGGTTCGGGGGTAAGTTCAATACTTGGACGTGCCTGGGTCTCACCTGTACTCATGTCCTTGGCCCTACAAATGTTAGAGGTGACCCTGGATCCAAGGATCCCAGGATACAGGCAAGAACACTGAGGCTGAGAGAACACTGAGGCTGGTAAGGAAGCCACCTGAATCTGCACTCAGGCAGCCAGGCTGCGGGACTACGCTCTGGACTGAGGGACCTCAGGCTATCCTAAGGGCAGGTCAGAGCCTGCTGGCCCTGGCACACTGGGCTCCCAGCTGAGGCCAACAGGGAAAAGGTGGGAGGGTTCCAGAGGCTATGGCAGGCTGAGGACAGGGCAGCTGGGGTGTAAAATTTGGAGGTGGTAGGAAAGGCAAGGGGACATGGGCGTTCTTGCGTGTGTGCTGGCCGGGATGCAGGGAGGGGAGAGGGCAGGGGCCCAGGTCTCAGTTTTGTTTCTCTTGGGTGGCACTTCTCACTAACAAAGTGGTTCTCATCTAGGGGGGCTTGGAAGTTCCTAATAGACACCAGCACTTTGTGATACTATGTGCCAGGCAAGCTCTAGGTGATTACCTAAGTCAAATCACTTGCCCCTTGCTATGGTCACAATGTCTGTGTGTCCCCACAATTCCTATGTTGGAATCCTAATGCCGGATGGGATGGTGCTGGGTGTTGGAAGCCATCCTGGAGCCATTGCACCATGACAAAGTCATGAAGCAACGGAAGGCGAAACTGCAAGGCAGCGCCATGCCAGGAAGGTGGACTACAGCTCTGTTGTTATGTTTTATGATAATAAATTTACATATAGGGGCAATTTTGGGGGGATGTTGCTCCACGTGAAAGAAAAATTCCTCTAGGACTCTCCCTCCTGAAACTACCACAGAATGGGAAGTACCCACTAAAGCCCCGGGGAAATAGGTAAAGAATTAAGAGCCTGGTACTAAGGGGATGTTTTTATGAAAAACACCCTCTAGTATGGAGTTATGGCCATGGGCCGGAGTTCCTGATGACATAGGAAATTTATGGTTCTATTATAAAGGAAGATTAATTATAAAAAAGCAAATGACTGGAGCAGAATTGGTTGCTAGGATAGGGAGAAAAACACTGTCTCAGTTGAAGGAAACAACGAGAAAGAGCATGCAGGGTATATTGTAAATAGTTTCGTGGAACCATTGTAAAAGGTTGCCCATGCAAGAAGAGAAATAGGAACAAGTAGCTCCAACTTTTACAATTAAAATAATCATATAACTGCTTGGCTTGGTTACTAAGAAATAACCTGTGATTAATGGGAACTTGGGGAAATATTTTAATAGGACATCTAGAAACTAGGGGATATTTTTTTTAAAAATCTTTGTAGAATATTTTGAGATTTGATTGTGCTAAGGTTGTTTGGCCACGTACCTGGTAATGTAATCAACTATAACATATAAACCTGTGATTGTAAACAATAAAGGAGAGGATGAGAGAGAGAAACATGAAATGCTGATACTTTAAGAAGTGTAATAGATTTATTTCCTTCGCCGACGCTATCCATCCCTCAGGTATCCCTGGACTCGCTGGAGCTGGACTCCGGCAGCTGGGTGGGACCTTCGGGGGTTGATTAGGTCACGACAGTGCAGCCCTCAGGGACGGGATTAACGCCCTTATGAAAGAGATGCCGGGGAGCTCCCGCACCCCTTCCACCATGTGAGGACCCAGCAGAAGACGGTGGTCTGGGAACCAGGAGCCGGCCCCACCAGAACCCGGCCACGCCGGCACCCGGACCAAGTGGGTACTGACGTCGGGGCTCTGTTTACAAACCACCCAGCCTGTGGTGTTCCGTTACAGTGCCCCACCGGCCTCGGCAGACTGGGACAGTCCTACAGGAAGGAGTTAGGGCCGAGGGACAGCGGCAGGCAGGACGGACCCATGACCCGAGCTGCCTGTGTGCCCCCCGCTGGGTCTCTGTTGAGCATGCTATCCTCACCCTGTTCATCTGGGTCGCAGTGCAGAATTCACATTCCCTTCGTAAATTAACTTAAAACCTTAAGCAGAGCTGGACACAGCTGCGTAGTGAGAGGCAGGCGAGGGGCAGGCAAAGCCCCGGCCCTCCTCCCCCTCCCCACCAGCGCCGGGAGCCGCACCCCCCCGCCCGGCTCTTCTCCTGGAGCCTGAACCGTCTTTGGGGAGGGAAGAGGGGTTGCCCCAGAGGCCCCCAGCCCCACGGGGCGCGGAACCTCCTAGGAAAGGAGGGGGGCGGTGGGGCGGGGCGCTAAGGGGCGGGGTCCTGGGCTTGGGCCGGGCCTGGCGCCGAGGGGCGGAACCTGGAGCGGCGGGGACGTGGGCGGCTCCGGGGACCTGGCCCCGCCCCCTCGCCGAAGCTCCGGCCCCGCCCGCCAGGGCTGTCCTGTCTAGCCTGTCCCTGACCTGTGCGGGGCGCCGGGCTGGGACCAGCAAGTTGAGCATCGCCAAGGACAGCGATTCCGGCCTCCAGTCCAGTGTGTGAGGCGCAAAGACTACAGAACCGGTACCTGCAGGGGTGGGGGTGGGGTCCGGCGTGTCCTTGAGAAGAGACAGAACCTAGCGTGACCCCTGGGCAATCCCGCCCCGCTGTTCTCCAGAGAGCGCCCTCCTGGTTACGGAAGGTCACTCCGCTGCCTCTGCCTGCTGCCTGCTTCCTCCGGCCCTCACATCACACCCCTCCGCATTGGAACCAGGACACCGCGACTCCTGGGGGCCCCCTTTCTTCCTCCTTAGCCACGCCCCTCTAGAGTGGCCCACTGAGTCCCGTGTTGCCCCTCATCACGGTCGGAGCCCTCATCCTGGCCAACGTCTGGCCTGGCCACCCTGGTCCTGGCCATCCCTCCCTTGGACCCCCCAGAGCAGCACGAGGAGAGGCCCGCATAAAGAGCGCCTCCGGCTCCTCTGACACGAACGCTCCCCCACCTTCAGAGCACCCATGGAGCCCCGATTCCCCTACAAGGCCCCATGATCCTATCTGGCCCACTTCCCAGCTTCTCTCCTCCCCGCTCCCTCATGCAAGGCCTCAGAACGCAGCCCTTGAGGCTCCGGGGTGCACGTTTTGGGGTCCAGTGCCTGTCACGGGGCTGGTTTTATCTCTCCTTGCTGATGAATAAGTCAACTCGGGTCTGGCCCTGCAGGGGTCACTCGCAGCTCAGGGTTGTCTTCCAAGGTGCTACCTCTTCATGATGACATGGCGGTGCCCCCTTCAGGCACTCCCTCCCCGCCCACTGGTGGTCAGGACTGGACCCCGTGGGGCAGACTTCATGCCCTGCAGTTTCCAGAGGGGGCGATGCCGGGCCAGGGCCACACCTCCTTCTGCCGGCCAGCTGCCACTCTGGCCAGCAGGCAGCCCCAAGAGGAGACGGGGGCAGGGGCTGTGGCCGTGCTCTTGGCACCACGAGAAGCTCTGCACTTGAGCCAGGGACAGGACAGCTGCTCTTGACCTCCTCGGCACTGGAGCAGCGGCCAAGGGCACTGATGCTGCCACCAGCCTGGGCCACATAAACAGCCTCTCTGAGGAGCCCGCTGACGGGCCATCTGAAGCATCCCTGTGCCTGGGCCCAGAGCAGTGTGCCCAGGGGCCAGAGGTACCCACCACCTCATCAGAGCAAGTGCGGGAGGGGGCAGGTGAACTGCTGCCGGTGGTCAGCGTGGCTGGGGCAGCCAGGTGAGCCTGGACCTCCTGGCAGCGGAAGACCCCGAGGCCAGGCCATGGGTGGGGCACCTGCATGGGCAGAGGGGGTTTTACCAGCAGGCCACGCTGACCACCCTGCAGGTCCAGGGCCCTGCTGCTTTGTTTCAGTGCCAAGAAGTCTGTCTCCCTCAGGTTGAGGCTGGTGGCCAGGCAGGAAAGCAGGTCTAGCCTGGGACACTGCCCTGCCTGCGGCCTGTCCGCCCTCATTCTGCATGAACAAATCTCCCTGTGTGGCGGCGGAGGCCAACGAGGGGCCTGGGCCTCCCGATCCTTCTTCTGGTCACCTGGCCACCTGAGGTTGTCAGGGGAACCCACCGCTACTGCCCCGGCCCCAGTTGGGGGGTTCCGGGCTCTAGCACGAGTCCTCAGGATGGTCGCCTTCCTGGGCTTCTTAGTGCAGGTGTTTGTGCTGATCCAGTCATTTGGTTCCAAGCCAGGCCCTCTGGCCCCAGTGGAGTGGACACATCCTGAGATCCATGACGATCTGGGCCTAGCAGGGTCCCCCGGAGCTTCCCCTCAGGCCGTGCTGAAATGACGCACCTGCTCCTGTAGGTGCTGACCTAGGAGACACTCTGCAGGACCTTGCACGGGGCGGCCTCCCGGCCCGACCTCCCGGCCCTGGGGGCAGGATCCGTCCAGCTCAGCAGCAGCGGGTGGTCACCACCACCTGGTTGACCAGGTGATGCAGGTCTCTGTCCACCTACTCCGGCAGTGGCAGAAACACAGCGCGCCGGGCCGTTGAGGGCAGACCCAGAGCCACGAGGAGGCAGACGGAGGCACTGGTCATCACCCGGACAGGACACTCCTGCCTGTACTGCAGCCACTGGAGTCGTTCCCGGGGGCAGTGGCCACAGACACCGAGGCCAGCGGCCTGGGAGGGGGCGGGAAGATGGTGGGAGCTTCAGCGGGCTCAGGGGCCAGGACTGCCCCGGCTGGGTTGAACTTCACCTGGGCCAGGGATGGAGGTGCCGCCGCCTTTCTCTTCCCCTCCCCCAGCTCCTCCATCTTTCTCTCCCTCTCTCCCCCCGACCTCCAGTGCCAGCCCCAGGGCTCCCAAACAACCTGGGTCAGGGTGCCCCTCCCCTAACCTCAGGGGGCTCCACCAAGGCCCCCTCCAGCCTGTGGACCCACCACCTCCCCTCCCCTGCCCCGTGGGACGAGGGGCCCCAGCCCTTGGCCTTGTGCCTGGGCATGGACCGTGGCATCCTTCCAGGCAGGGGGCTCTGTGGGGGGTCCTTTCTGGGCCTCTCCACCCAAGGCTTCCACTCAGCCCAGGACCTTTGCCGGTCCGCACCTCTGCCCAGTTACCCTGTCTGCCCAGGCCACGTGGCCCCTTGTAAGGTCCATCCTCCGGCGGCCCTAGGCGTGGGGTCCCCAGACTCCTGTGGCAGGCAGAGCTGGCCCCTGGTCCTCCCTCGAGGATCCAGGACCCCCACCCACTCTCGGGGACCCTCTGAGGGATCAGAAGGGCTCCCAGGCCAGCCGCTGGGGCTCCCGGCCTGCAGGAGAGCGCGAGGGCCTGGCGCCTCGGGGGGGACCAGGCTGACCTGTCGCCTCCCTGCCGGTTGTTCCCTCTCTCCCTCCTCTCCGGCTCCGCCCTCGTGCTCTCTCCTCGCCTTCCTCGATGCCCCTTCTCGCTCTGCTCAGTGTCTTCCTCACTCTCGTCTCTGGCCTGTCCCTCTCTCCTCCTGTCCCTGTCACTCTCCCCCTGTTGTCTTCTGTCCCCGCTCCCCCTTTCTTTCCTCCACACTTCCCACCCCCAGGCTCTCTCACCACCCCCATTCCCTCTTGCTTTCTCCTCATCTGACTCTCATTCTCTCCCATCTCTCACTTTTTCTCTATTCCTGAGACTGTCTCTGTCCACAGGGCCTCCTAACGCCCCAGGCTGAGGCACAAGATGGCTCATGGGGCCCCTCCCACCTCTGGCCCTTACAGACGCTCGCTCGTGTCACCTGCCAGACACAGAAGTCAACTGTCCCCTCCGCCCCTCCTTACACTTGGACTGGGAGCTCAGGACCAGTTGCCTACACTCGGCATGGCCCGGGCCCGGGACTGACAAGGCAGATGAGAACCAGCCCTCCATGGCGGCCAGCGTGGCCCCTCCAGGAACTGCCAACAGCCCTGCCAGAACTCCAGACGGATGGGGAGTGGTGGCAGGTGGCGGGGCCTGAGGAGAGCCCCCCAAGTGGAAAGCTCTAGAAAGTTACCTGGGAAGATGCCCCCAGGCCCCCCACCTCCCACCATATGAGTGTGGGTGGCACACACAGAGCCTTGGTGGAGAGCTTTATTCCGGCCCCTGTGGGGCAGCAGCAGAAAGCTGGCCATCAGAGCTTCACAGTACCCAGAAGGCCCCACCCCCCAGCACCCCAGATGTACCAGGCTCTGGGTGCAACAGATGTGCAGCCCCACCCAGGGCCCCTGGCGCTGGCCTCGCTCAGGCCTCATCCTCCTGCCCTCTTCCCTGCCCCTCTTTGGCCCCAGGGGTAGGGGTGTCTCCTCCCCAGGCTCCGTGCCTGGGCTGTTCTGCCCACCTGGGCCTCGTGAGAGTGCCCCCAGCCCGATCCCGGAACCCCTCATAGCTGCTCACAGGTCCCCGCCTCGGCATTGCCTCCCAGGAGCCCGTGGCCCGTCTCCTAGGCCAAGGTCACACACAGAGTCCTGGCTCTTGCGGGCCTTGGCTCTGGCGGGGAGGGCGGTCAGCGCAGATGCTTCCTGGAACTCCTTGGCCATGAAGTAGTAGCAGATGGCGTCGAGGCAGCAGTTGGCATCTGAGAGTCTGCTAGTGATCTGGAGGGCAAGACGGATGGCACAGGTGTGCAGGCCCATGGCCGTGCTCAGAGTCAGCACCACATGTAAGGGCAGGAAGCAGACCACGAACACGGCCAGGTTCGCCAAGACCATGCCGGAGGCCTTCCGGGTGGCTTCCGCCTGGCCTGCGTCGGCGGCTGGCCTCCGGGCCAGGGCGGTCACCACCTGCAGAGAGCAGAAGACCAGCACGGCCAGCGGCAGGTAGAAGCCCAGCAGCAAGAAGACCACGGTGTAGGAAGTCTGCCCGGAGTGGCTGGAGAAGCAGAAGCCGCCGTCCTGCATGTCCAGGGACCAGTGGAGCACCAGGGAGCCGAGTACCAGCACCCAGAGCGTGGCACACACGGCCACGGCCTGGCGTGGGGAGCGGAGCCCGCGGGCTCGGAGTGGGTGCCGCACGGCCACGTAGCGGTCCACGGCGATGGCCATGACCAGGCTGATGCTCATGTACCTGTTGGCCAGGTAGATGCCCTGGGAGAGCTGGCAGAGTGGCGTGTCTGTGGTGCTCTTCAGGAAGTGCAGAAAGAAGGGCAGGGCGCACAGCAGGCAGAGGTCAGCCACGGCCAGGTTGGCCATGTAGATGCGGGTCTCTGTCCAGCGCAGCAGGCGGCAGCACAGCACCCAGAGTGCCAGGCCGTTGAGCAGCAGACCCAGCGCCAGCAGCCCGCCCATGTAGGTGAAGAAGACGTACTTGGCCACCTGGGGCCCGGGGAGCTCCCTGGAGCTGCAGGTACTGTTGTTCATGGTCCTGGGGCTGCAGGAGGGAGCAGGCCGTGAGGCACGCAGGCAGGGAGGGGGGCCTGGGCCCGCCCACCTCCGGCCAGGGCTGCAGGCGGTGAGCACCCACCCCGCAGTCAGGAGCCCCCAGGCCACCTTCCCAAAGAAAAAACCAAAAGGAGCTCTGAGGCACCCTCCAGGCCACCCCCCACCCGCTTAATGGGTGGGGAACCAAGGCCTTCGGAGGCCCGCGGGCCCGGGGCGCACAGTGCGCCGGCCCCGGGCGGGACCCAGCCCCCCTTCCCCTCTCCCGAGCCCTCGCCTGCAGGGACCTGCCTGCCGCTGGGCAGAAAGGAAGGCGGGAGCCCACCGTCCACCTCCAGTCCCAGCCACCCCAACTCTGCCAGCCTCGGCCCAGACCCAGTACCATTCTCACAGGGTGGGGGGACGCTCAGAGGCAGCTCCAAGACAGGCCAAGGACAAAGCCCAGAGCCGCCTGCTGCCCCCTCCACCCGCTCGGCAAACCCAGCTGCAGGTGGTGCCCGAGTCTGATCCACACCTGCACCTCGGAGGGCCGGCACCTGCCCCACCTGGCCTTTCCTGGCTGCTGAGGTTCAGGACAGCGGGGTCCGTGGCTCAGTCAACCAGCTCTCCAGAAAACTCCAGAACTCCGTCTCCCTCCTCCCTCTCTCCCTCCTCCCTCCTCCCTCCTCCCTCCCTCCAGTGCTTTATCCTCTTCCTGATGGCACAGTGGCTGGGGCCACCCCACGCGCCAGCCTCCCTCCAAGACCCTCCCCAGCTCTCTGCCCTGAGGTCCCACTTAGATCGGCCTGAGGCTCCCCTGGGGTCAGGAGTCCCCTTGGGCTCCCTACAGCCAGGGCCGTGAGGGCAGCCCTGCTCCTCTGGGTGCAGACCCGTGGCTCAGAGCCGGCCTTAGGGTGGCACTGGGCGTCGTACACCCTGTCATGATCAGAAGCACCCACGTGGCCTCACCCTCCACGCCTCTTGCTCCCCTGGACATGCTCCATGACACAGCCTGGGACTGCTGGGATCAGCTCACCAGGGTGGAGGTGGGTGGGGTCAGTGGTAGGACATTCTGGGCCGTGGCAGATGGTGCAAAGTTCAGGCTCTGGCTTCACCCTGAGCCGGCAGCACCCAGGGGTGCTGGTGTCAAACATGCGGGACCACGGAGCACGCATGCGTGAGTGGCGCATGCCCACCAGACCCCCTCCCATCCCCCCACCTTTGTTTCTCTGGCTGGAAGGGCCTGGAGGGGTGGGGCGGGAGTGGCCTTTCTTCCCCCATGAGCACAGGCCCTCTTGGGGGCTCACTGACCTTCAGGTGAGGTAGGGAAGGGGCTTCAGTCCACTCAGGGAAGGGCCCACAGCCAGGTTGGTGGGTTCTGCTCCACCCGCCCCCTCCCCACACAGGAAGGGAAGAATCATCCAGAGCCCAGTGACTGCAGTGTCAGGTTCACTGGTGTCTGGCATGGGGTGCCCATTTCCTCAGCCACGGCCCCCTGGGAACCTCCAGGCCACAGTCCACTAGGGAGGCAGGAGCACAGACTGTAGCCAGAACAGAAGTCTTCCACCAATTATCCCATTCCATCTCTGCTGAATTAGAACCCACTGGAACAACTGCTGGGATCCTCGCTTCCTGTCCGCCTGCCCTGCTGGCCGCAGCCAGGCCAGCTCTGTGTGGCACCCGCAGCCTGGAACCCTCGGAGCCTCCTGGGAATATCCCCTGATTCTGCGGGCCCAGCTGCCACAGGGGGTCCTCCGTGCCATCTCCCCACCTGAGCTGGGTCCAGGGCCTACCCCTCTCTACTCTGGCCAGTGGTGCCTGCAGCAGTGGATGGTTGCTGTCGCTTCTGGATCACCCACAGCCCAGGGCACTGCCTGGGCGGGAGAAGAAGGAGGCAGGCCTGTCCCCTCCC
Source organism: Hyperoodon ampullatus (assembly GCF_949752795.1). Taxonomy (NCBI): domain Eukaryota; kingdom Metazoa; phylum Chordata; class Mammalia; order Artiodactyla; family Ziphiidae; genus Hyperoodon; species Hyperoodon ampullatus. The sequence continues at coordinate 1,227,892 of NC_136921.1, forward strand.
TTGAGACCCTCCACTCAGACGGCTGCCTATGGTCTGGGCCCCAGTCCACACACCCGGGGGCGTATCACTTCCAATGTAGCCTCAGTGTGGCCCAATATTTTGTGCAGGAAAGTTAAAAAATCTAACTGCAGTCTTCCAATTTTCCCTTTTATAATAAAACACACTAACTGTCAGGGAGAAGGACACCAACTTTGCAAGAGTCTCAGGGTGCACACGAGACTTTGAGGAAATGCCTTGGTCATGGCACCTCATCTCTGTCCTTTAGGGTGAAAAAAGTTTGGGGAGTCAAGTCCCAAGGTCCAGCTCAAATAGCATGGGGTCCCCAGAAGGCACGGCAACCAGTTCAGGTCCCTGCTTGTGCCAGGTGAGGGCATGGGGCCCTCTGTGGAGAACAGGAACCCCAGCTGGCCTCCTGCTTGGATGTACAGACCTGTCACCTCCAACAGACACTGTGCAGCCATTGCCCTGTGGCGGCTGGGGCCCCTTGCAGCACGGCCGGGGCTCAGAGCGCTCGGCTGTTATGGGCCCTCTGTCAGTTCCTGCTGGGGGAGGCTGGCCCGAGGGGTAGGAGTACCTCAGGGGTGTCGCTTCCTGCTCCAGGGGTGACAGTGAGATCAGTCAGCTTCCCCTACAAGATGTAGGAAGCCACCCTCTGATTATGCGCTGAAATACCTTTGCTGTCACCTGGAGATAAGTCTGGTCATGTTTGGGAGGTCCGAGCACAACGCAGCCTCCCTCCAGCCCTCCCTGCTGGGCCCCCAAGGAACCCCGCGGACTCCCTGAATGGGATCTGGGGCAGAGAGTGGGCGCAGACCCCCGTTGCCTGGGCACCATAGAGACCTCTGGAGCTGGGACCCCACTTTAGAAATAGCCCAGAATCCAGGACCAGTTTCACAAAGCAGCGCTCACCGTGCTAGGAAAACCCCACTCAGATACCTCCTCTTCCAGCTTCAGATGCTTGTCTCAACCCACGGATACATTTCAGAGACTTGAATGAGGTGGGAGTCCAGGCCCTGGGAGACACCCTAAGTTCTTTTGCACTGCTGTCCGCGCTCATGCCCCCTTTCTAGACCATCACCTCCTGCAGATCTCCTCCATCAGGACACTCTGCTGAGGTTCAAAACCCCATCCCAGCCCCCACCTGCTGAGACCCCATCCCAGCCCCCACCTGCTGAGACCCCATCCCAGCCCTCACCTGCTGAGACCCCATCCCAGCCCTCACCTGCTGAGATCCCATCCCAGCCCTCATTCCGCTCTGAGACCCCTGGCCCCAGGGGCACTGACCTGCTGGCACTGACCTGCAGTCAGCCTTGGTTTTCCTCCTGAGCTGCCGAAGCCTACGCAGGTGCTGCCTGATGGGGGTGGTGGGGAAGCAGGGCTGAGGTGAGCCGGTCCCCCTGACTGTACCCCTCCTTAAAGCTGGCAGGCGGTGGGTGTGCTGATGACAGCAGAGTGGGGGTGACGTGGCTCCCCACCACCTGCACCAGCCCCACTCCAGGGCTGCCTGGGGAAGTTTCTGGGAGAGGAAGTGGGGTGCCAGAGGCCGCCTGTGTCAACACCTCCAGAGGAGCAGCGTGCTTGCTAAGACAGGGCACCTGCTCTGGAGGTGGCCCGAGCTGGCGAGTCCAGACCACCAGGCGGCGGGGAGGCATCCTCTCTCCCCGTCGTCTCTGGCTTCTCCGGACGGCGCTGAGCCTTTCCCAGGGCTGAGCCCCGGGGCTGCAGTCGGTGTCCACACCCCACCCCGGCATGCTGGCAGGAAGGCCCTGCACCTTCGCACGCACTACGCCCACGCTGACACTGACGGCGAGACCGCGGCCCTCCTGGGCTTCCTGCGCTCGGCTCCAGCCGCGACTCGTCCCTCTCCTCCACCAGCTGCACCTCGTCACACCCACCTCCGCAGGCGCCTTCTTTCCAGACGGTCCCTTCCCCTGGTCTAGAGTGTTCTCCCCCACTCCGCCAGGCCCTTCTGGGGCGTTCTCTTCTCCCCACTCTGAGCTCAGGGCTGGGAGACCCTGCTCAAAGGGCTACTCCCGCCCCTGCAGAGCCCACCTCCGGGCCACGCAGCCCTCCTCTTGGGTCCCGCAGCACCTGGCCTCAGCACCTCTCTCTGCACAGACTGCGAGGGGCTGGGAGAGCTCCGACCCCAGCCCTGCCCGTCTCCACAGATGGAAACTGAGGCCCCGAGAAGGGGAGTGGCTGGCCCAGGCCTCCTAAGCCTGGGACCAGGGACCCTGCCCAGAGGCCTCTGAGGAGGGCCCGGGCTCCACCCTCCAGACCCAGGCCTGAGGGTCCCGCCGTGGGCTCCTCCCCTGCCTTGCCTGCTCTCTGCCCATCCCCCAACCCCCAGTCTCCCCAGCCTCCTCCCCCGGCCCCTCCCTAGCTCCCCACCCTGCCTGGCATCCTCCACAGGGCTTCCCCTGAATGTCTCCTGTGTCCTTGTTCTGGCCGGTGGCTGGGACCTCACCCACTCTCGCGCATAGTAGGGCCTCAACAAATCCCGTTCACCGGTCAGCAGGGGCCCCAACCGGAGAATCCAACCGGGTGGCCAGCGCCAAGGAACAAGCAGATTCTTGGCCCATAGCAGGCGCTCTGTAAACAGGAGTGGCCGCAGGCTCAGAGCCCTGTCGGCCTGGAGTGGAATGGAGCATCTCTCCCCACCTCCCTGCCCCACGGCCCTTCCATCTACTGGCCCTTCGGCCAGCTCCCTCCCAGTGGAGGGAGCTGGGGCTGCTCGGCGGGGGGCCGGGTCCTTTCCTCAAGTCCCACTGGATCCCCGGGGCTCCGAGAGGCCTGGCCCATTCTCGCTGCCGGCTGGCCTCAAAACCATAAAGGACCCTCCTCAGAGAAAGACTGGGAAGGACCCCGCTGCTGGCACCCACCGTGGAGCCCCCGGAGCCTTGGTGCTCAGGCTCAGACAGAGCCCCCCACGTCTCATCCCAGCACCCTCCTCTCCTGCTTTGCACCTGCTAGGGAGCCCACGTGGCAGGCCCGTGGGTGGTGGTGGTCCAGGCGCAGGTCTGAAGGAGGGTCTCTCCTGCCCCTGCCTCCCAGCCCCCCGCCCCTCCGAACGTTTGGGGTTTGAGAGAAAAAGGCTGCTGGCAACACCTGCAGCTGGGAGATGCTCACAAGGGTGGAAATTGGCATCACTACCCTATCTAGGTGAGCCTCCCTTTGAGGGAAGTGCCCCCCAGGAGGCGGAATCACTCCAGCGGAGGCTGTGGGTGTGGCCCAGGGCCCCGACCGCACCGCCACCCGGAAACCTCACTGCTTCCGGGAGCCCCAGCTTCCTCACCTTGGGTGACAGCGAGGCCCCTGCCGTCAGGGTCCAGGAGGGGACAAAGCCCTGAGAGTGGGGGATTCAGGACCCTGGCCAAGAAAGAGGACGAAGGACCCTGAGGACACTCAGGTGGGGTGCCCTGAGCCGGGCAGTGTGGCCACTGGCCAAGGGTCTTGACCCACCCAGGCTGTCCTCCCCAGGCTGCATACACTCTGTGTCCACCCTGACCTCACTCTACACTACGGTCTGCCCCTCTTCTGTGCCCACCCTCGCCACCCCACACGTGGGCAAACGTGCTGGACTCGGCTGGCGGGGGGGCGGGGGCAGGGGAGATGGGCCAGGTGGGCATACCCAGCACGGGGGGAGCGTGCGCTCACATTGCGAGGCTTCACAGAGGGCAGGTCAGGACCTGGAGGTTTCTTGAAGGAGGAGGCCCTGGAGCTGGACCTGGAAGGTGGGAGGAGCGGAGAGGGGGAGGGGCTTCCTGGAAGATGGAAGGGCGCGAGCAACGCCTGTCTGGGCACTGGGAACAGAAGGCGGGAGATGGAGCCGACAACCTCTCTTGCACAAACCCCAGAACAGCTGGGCGGACAGGGGAGCTTGACTGCCCGAAGGGAGATGTGGCCATTGGTGCAGGCGGAGGGAGACCCTGTGCAGCAGGCACCTCCAGAGCCTGACGGGCCGGGTGGAGGCTGGTCTTCCATCGGGCCTCTCAGCCTGAGGCAAAGGAATGCCGGTCCCACCGCTCTGCTCTGCCTTTAATCTAGTATGCTGATTCTTTGTTCTTCGTGGATTCTGCATTATCTCTGATATATTAAAATATTGCACTGAAGGACAGTTTATCTTGATTACTGATTTCCGTGGGGCCCCTTAGATGTGCCGGGCCGAGGCCTCACTTGCCTCACCCTGGCCCAGGCGCCTGGCCTGGAGCGGGGGGACCCGAGGGCCCTAGGATCAGCCTTGGGCCTGGCATCCCTGCGAAGCTGAGAGAGAAGGCGTGGACTTCTGTCACTGCAGGCACTTTCTGTTCCCCTCTTCTCAGAAACCAGGCCTGGGAAACATCCCTCCCACCTCCCGCTGGTTTGGCCAAAAGCCAGCCTGGGGGCCCTGTCACCTGCCCCTGCTGTCACCACAGTGGGGCAAGGCGGGGGTGACTGCAGGATGCCACGCGGGGAGTGGAGGAGGATGGGGGCACAGCCCTCAGGAAACTGAGGGGCACGGGGACACGGCAGGGGGAGGGAGAGGAGGTGGCCGGTGCAGGTCGTCCGCCGTCCGCGGCGGCATCCCCCTTGCTCTCCTCCCGCTGGCCGGCAGCCCTGCCCCGGGCCGCTCGCCTGCTCTTCCTCGCAGTCCCTTCAGCTTTGTCCCGGGTCCTCGCGCCAGCCACTCCTGAACCGCTGCCGGCCCTGTTCGCACTGGGCGGGCTGCTTCTCCCCCGCAGGCCCTGGGCCCGGGGTTCCCCCTGAGCCCTCAGACCAGCCTCAGCTCCCCAGAGGAAGGCCGGGAGAGGCAGGGGACAGACCCTTCCTGTCTGGGCTGCCCCTCGTCCCCCCGTCACCCCACCCGGCAGCCGCTGGCCTCTAGGAGCCCTTCTCTGCTGGATCTGCCCCCACCGCGCCCCCCACCCCCCACGCCGGCCTGGTTCTTCCCAGCCTCGCTCCCTTTGTCTCCCTGCAGATTGGTCTCTCTCTCTCTCTCTCTCTCTCTCTCAGGGGCAGTAGATGAGCCCAGGCCCCCGGCTCTGCCCCCAGCCTCACAGCCCCTCAGGGGACCCGGCGGTGGGATCCACAGACCAGAGCCATGGCCAGATGCGGCCTCGTGGGCCCGACTGCCCGCCACCTGGGGAGAGCCACCTGGGGAAGGCATCCTTCTGTGACTGGACAATGGGAATCGGCCGGCAAGGGGACGAGGCCAGGAATCAGCCCTCTGTCCTCGGGCGCCTTCCTGGCACCTTGGCTGGCCTCTTGTCTGCTGGAAGTGCACTCAAGTGTCACTGGCTGGGTGACACAGTGGCTGGAATTGGACAGGAGCCGGGGAGTTGATCCTCATGGGGCAGGAGACCTGGGGTTCTCTGTACTAGACTCCCTACCTTGATATATAGTTGAGCTTTCCCATAATAAAAAGTTTATAAAAATAGAGACACAGGTGCGTGGCTGGGGAAGGGTCTGCGTTAGGTGGGCAGATGGGGTGGCCGGTCAGCCAGGGGGCATGGAACGGGAGGGGCTGCCTGCCTGAGTCCAGCTCTTCGGCCCGAGGTGCCCTCAACCCGAGACTTGCTCTGTGCCAAGCCCGGCACTCACCCAGCTGCCAGCGCAGGGCCTCGGGAATGACCCATGACTCATCTCCGTGCACTGCCCGCTGGCCAGGCGGAGAGGGGACGGCACCACAGAAGTGGTTTGAGGGGCAGGGAAAGCCAAGTCCTCGCCCGTGTGGGCGGAGGGCAGCGGGCGGGCACGCGGCAGTTGGCAGCTCTGCCACCCGCCTCCCTCCTAGACCCTACCTCCTGCCCGCCAGCCCCACCTGGCTCAGCTGCAGATGCCGCCACGGCCAGCAGGGGCCCTCCTGCGGAAGGCCTCCAGCCCCTGCCCCTGTGGCCACCACCTCTGTCCTTCCACAAAGCCACTGCGTGGCCTCTGAGACCCGCCCTGCTCACCCTGCCCCTCATTCGCTCATTCGTTCACCCACTCAGCAAATGTGGCTGAGCGCGGAAGGGTGCGGGCAGGAGGGCAGGGGGTGCCAGAGCCTCAGCAGACGCCCTCAGGGCCTGGCTGTGCCTGCAGACAGGGGGCAGGGAGGCCAGCTTCCATGGGCCACCTTTGGACGCCCACTGTGTCACCCGCACGGGCTCGTGTTTCCCCCTCAAACGGTGGAGTCAGTGGGACGCAGCCAGAGAGGGAGAGCGCCGGGCTTGGAAACACCAGGAAGGACGTGGCGGCCACGCCGCCTGCCTGCCCTCGGCCTCTGGCCTCCACTGCCACCCGGTCCCCACCCGGCCAGTGAGCCCACGGGGGGCACGCTCTGAGCGGCCCAAGGATGGCTGCCCTGTTTCCAGGAACGAGCAGGCACGTCCGGGGCGGGGAGCCTGTGGTCCTCTGGTCAGACAGCCAGCACTGCAGATGCTCTCCGGGCTCTGGACTGTCCCTCCATCTGTGACCACCGCACAGGCCAGGGGCCCGGCGGACAGAGGCCATGGGTCCAGAGCACGCACTCCGGTGCCCTGGGGCGGGCATCCCTGGCGTCCAGCCGTCCCGGTGCCCCTGCTCTCTCACTGCAAGCTCCCCCACCCAGTCCCCCTCGTAAACCCCTGGTGTCCCCAGACAGACCCCGCCTCTGCCCTCCTATGCTCTGCAGCCCCTTCCTTCCCCCCGTGCTCCCTTTGCCCTGGGACCCCATGGCGCCCAACAGAGACCAAGCCAGGGATGTCCAGTCCTCTCCCAGCTGGCTGAGAGCAGGGGCGCCCGACGGCCCATCGGGCCTCCTCTGGGACAGCTCCCAGGCTGCCCACTCTGCCTCCTGCCCTGAACCCTGGGACCCCTCCCGCAGGGGCAGTGGGTGGGCCATGGTGCTGCTCCAACCGCAGGTTCCTGCCTGCTCCAGGGCCTCCTTCCCCTTTCTCTGCCCGGGGTTTCTCTGCCTGGAAGGCAGCTGCTGGCCCCATGATAGCCCCCCACCCGGGACGCCACACCCCCGGGCGGCCCTCCAGCACCAGCGCCCCGCCTGGTCTCGGGCTTCGCAGCAGAGATGGCCATCCCGGCCCGCGCTGCCCTGCCCGCGCATCCCCTGCCCACTCTCCGCCCTCCTTCCTCACCAGGTGGCCAGTCCTCTGCAGGGGCCCCCACCGCCCAAGAGCAGCTCCCAGGCCCTGCTCCCGGCGGCGACCTCGGGCTGGGGAGTCCGATGGGCAGAGAGCAACCCAAGTGTGTGCCCAGCGCACACCATCCTTGCCTTACAGTCAGCAGCTGGATTCAGAGCAGGAGGGGGCGCGCCTCCCTTGAAAGGGTCCTGTGTGTCCGTGAGGCGTTTCCGCCTTGCCCCCTCCCCTAGGGGCAGCCGGCCTCTAGCTCAGGCTGGTTTCAGCCAGTCTGTCTGGGGCGAGCCCAACTTAACAAGCACCCCACCCATCTATGCACATGTATGTATATACACATGCACGTACAAACACATGCAGGTGCGCACACATGCACACATACATACGCGTGTGCACGTGTACATAGACACACAGACGCAATCACAGGCACAGATACATGTATACACACATATGTATACACGCGTGCATGTATATGTACATGCACACACACCACAGCAGTTCAGGGCGGTTTCACGGGCCCTACCCTCGCACCTGCTCACCCTCACCTGGGCCACCAACCTCTGCTCTTACCTCCCCCACCTGCCCGTCCTGGGCCCCTTGCTGCAGGCCTGCCACCCCACCCACCAGCTGTTTGTTTCCCCCCACTATCTGCTGAGCGCCCTCTGGCAGCCCCTGAACCAAGCAGCTGGTCAGAGTCAGTCTGCACAGCCCCATGTGGTGGGGTTGCACTTCCAGGAAGTCAGTACTGGGGCAGATTGATCAGACTGCAGGGCTGTGGAAAGCTGCTGGGGCTGCTCCGGTTTAGATAAGCGGCCAGGAGAGGGGTGGGGCCTGCGGAACCTGCCCTGGGGTGGGGGGGCGGCTGGCTGCAAGAGCAGCTTCCGGAGCAGGACAGAGCACGACTCGACTCGTGAGACCGGTCCCCAGGGAAGCGCTGCCGGCCGAGAGGATGGGCCCCTTGTCGGCCATGGTGCTGCGATGCCTCCTCGCTGCACTTCCCCCTCTGGAGAAGCCTGGCCTGAGTCTGGCTGACTGCTTGCCTCCCCTGGTGGCCCAGCCCTCTGCAGAGCCTGGCTAGAGGACAGTACAGTGCCTCAGGCCCACACGTTCTCCCAAAAGACGTCTGCACGCACAGTGTCTGCTTCTCCCAACCCCTCCTTGCTCCGCCACTGGGATTTGGGACCCATCATGGTCAGCACATAGAGGCATCCTCTCTGAGGGCCCTCTGGCTGCCATGTCGTAGACCCAGCAGGCCCTGGCAGACCACCTTGTTCCATCTCCCAGCAGCATTTGGCAGAGATGAACCATCCCTAGTTCTTTACTTTTAAAGTGTTTTAATGAAAGGTTAACTAGCTCTAAGTGCACACCAGGTACCTGTGCACAGGTAAGGAGGAGGCCCTCAGATGGCCTCTGAGGCCCCCTTGCATACTGTCTGCATCTGGCAGCAGGACCCAGGGCACAGGCTAACTGCTGGGCCACTGCCCTTCTGGCTCTGTGACGGTGGTGCACTCGCCTTATTTTGCTCTTTCCTCTCTGGCTTATCCTCTCACATCCCTGTTGTTCTCCGTGTGGGTCCCTAACTTGGGGTTTGCTGGGGTTTAGTCCTGGGCCCTTTCTCACCCCATCACACACTCTCCATACAGATTCACCCAGTCCTGTTGATTCAAGCATCACCCCTATGCCCTGACCCCTCTGCCAGCTCCAGCCCAGACCTCTGGACCACACATGGACTGTCCACAAGGCATCTTCTCTTGGACATATAACAAGCACTTTAAGCGCAACTTGACCAGAACTGACCACATCATCAAGCCCCTTCATCATACTCCCACGCTGTAATCTTCCTTCAAAGTTCCCCATCTCAGAGAATGATCCCTCTTGTTGCCCAGGCCAGATATTTGAGTGTCATTCTTAACACACAAATTTCCCCTCCCTCCTACATCTAATCAGTCATTGATAAGTTAAATATGCAGATTGTAGGTCCAATAGCAATCACTGAAAAGATAAAACAGGGAGGCATAATAAATAAACCAACAGAGGAGATAAATGGAATACAAAACAAAGTACTCAATTAATCCAAAAGTGGGAGGAAAAGAGACAAAGAATAGATGAGATAAATAGAAAACAATAGCAAGATGGTAGATCTAACCCAATCATATCAATAATTACATTAAATATAACTGGTCTAAACACTCCAATTAAAAGGCAAAGATTATCAAACTAATTAGAAAAGCAAGAAGTGACAATTCACTCTCTAAATGATATACACTTTAAACAGATAGATTAAAAGTAAAAAATGAAAAAAAGTGAAAGAATGGAAGAAGATGTAAAATGAAAACACTAATCATAAGAAATTTGGGGGCTTCCCTGGTGGCGCAGTGGTTGAGAGTCCGCCTGCCGATGCAGGGGACACGGGTTCGTGCCCCAGTCCGGGAAGATCCCACATGCCGCAGAGCAGCTGGGCCCGTGAGCCATGGCCGCTGAGCCTGCGCGTCCGGAGCCTGTGCTCCACAACGGGAGAGGCCACAAGAGTGAGAGGCCCGCGTACCGCAAAAAAAAAAAAAAAAAAAAAAAAAAAGAAATTTGGGATGGCTGTATTGATATCTAAGTAGACTTCAATACAGGGACTCTTACTGGAGATAAAAAGGTGACACTTCATATTGATAAAAGGATCAACTCAGAAGAATAAATAGACAAATCCACACTTACGATAGGTTATTTTGACACTCCTCTCTCAGTAACTGAGAAAAAATTATTAAGGATATAGTAGACTTGAACAACATCAAATGACTTGCCCACACCAATGTTCACAGAGCAGCATACCCAACAAGAGCAGAATACCCATTCTTTTCAAGTGCACATGAATAGTCTCCAAAATAGGCTACATACTGGGCCAGAAAGCAAGTCTCAAAACAATTAAGAGGATTTAAATCATATAGAATATGTTCTTCAAATACAACACAACTAAATGAGAAATCAGTAGCAAAAGATATAAGCTATCTAAAGAATGACCAAATATTTGGAAATTAAGCAACATAAGTATAATAAGCTCAAGGTTAAATAGGTAATCAAAGGGAAATCAGAAAATATTTTGAACTAATTAATATGAAAACACAACTTATCAATATTTGTGAGATAAAGCTAAATGCAGTGTGTAGAGAAAAACTTGTAGCTTTAAGTGCTGATACTGGGAAAGAGAAAAGGCCTAAAATCAGTCATCTAAGATTTCACTTTGGGAAGCTAAACAACAACAACAACAAACTAAACCCAAGTAAGTAGAAGAAAGGAAATAAAAGGTAAAAGTAATATAATAGAAAAATAACAACAGAGAAAAATCAATAAAATGGAAGTTAGTTCTTTGAAAAGATCAATGAAGCTGGTAAACCTCTGGCTAAACTGATCAAGAAAAAAAATCCAGATAAAAGATCATTCACTCCTTGATCAGCTGGAGGCAATGGAACTCAGACTGGATACAAACAGACTGACTTTAAATCCAAGTGCTTGCTACTTATGCTAGCTGTGGCCAGATGATCTCTGTGTTCCTCTTTATCCTCATTTTGTAAAATACACATAATACAAGATTATGTATTGGAGCCTGAATCAAGATGGCAGAGTAGAAGGACGTGCTCTTACTCTCTCTTGCGAAAACACCAGAATCACAACTAACTGCTGAACAGTCATTGACAGGAAGACACTGGAACTCACCAAAAAAGATACCCCACATCCAAAGACAAAGGAGAAGCCACAATGAGAAGGTAGGAGGGGCGCAATCACAATAAAATCAAATCCCATAACTGCTGGGTGGGTGACTCACAAACTGGAGAACACTTATACCACAGAAGTCCACCCACTGGAGTGAAGGTTCTGAGCCCCATGTCAGGCTTCCAAACCTAGGGCTAGGGCAATGGAAGGAGGAATTCCTAGAGAATCAGACTTTGAAGGCTAGCGGGATTTGATTGCAGGACTCTGACAGGACTGGGGGAAACAGAGACTCCACTCTTGGAGGGCACACACAAAGTAGTTTGCACATTGGGACCCAGGGGAAGGAGCAGTGACCCCACGGGAGACTGAACCAGATCTACCTGCTAGTATTGGAGGGTCTCCTGCAGAGGCGGTGGGTGGCTGTGGGTCACCATGAGGACAAGGACACTGGCAGCAGAAGTTCTGGGGAGTACTCTCTGGCGTGAGCCCTCCCAGAGTCCATGCCACTAGCCCCACCAAAGAGCCTGCAGGCTCCAGTGTTGGGTCGCCTCAGGCCAAACAAACAACAGGGAGGGAACCCAGCCCCACCCATCAGCAGTCAAGTGGATTAAAGTTTTACTGAGCTCTGCCCACCAGAGCAACAGCCAGCTCTACCCACCACCAGTCCCTCCCATCAGGAAACTGGCACAAGCCTCTTAGATAGCCTCATCCACCAGAGGGCAGACAGCAGACGCAAGAAGAACTACAATCCTGCAGCCTGTGGAACAAAAACCACATTCACAGAAAGACAGACAAGATGAAAAGGCAGAGGGCTATGTACCAGATGAAGGACCAAGATAAAACCCCAGAAAAACAACTAAATGAAGTGGAGATAGGCAACCTGCCAGAAAAAGAATTCAGAATAATGATAGTGAAGATGATCCAGGACCTCGGAAAAAGAATGGAGGCAAAGATCGAGAAGATGAAAGAAATGTTTAACAAAGACCTAGAAGAATTAAAGAACAAACAGAGATGAACAATACAATAACTGAAATGAAAACTACACTAGAAGGAATCAATAGCAGAATAACTGAGGCAGAAGAACAGATAAGTGACCTGGAAGACAGAATGGTGGAATTCACTGCTGCAGAACAGAATAAAGAAAAAAGAATGAAAAGAAATGAAGACAGCCTAAGAGACCTCTGGGACAACATTAAACATGACAACATTCACATTATAGGGGTCCCAGAAGGAGAAGAGAGAGAGAAAGGACCCAAGAAAATGTTTGAAGAGATTACAGTTGAAAACTTCCCTAACATTGGGAAAGGAAATAGCCACCCAAGTCCAGGAAGTACAGAGAGTCCCATACAGGATAAACCCAAGGAGAAACATGCCGAGACACATAATAATCAAATTGGCAAAAATTGAAGACAAAGAAAAATTATTGAAAGCAGTAAGGGAAAAACAACAAATAACATACAAGGGAACTCCCATAAGGTTAACAGCTGATTTCTCAGCAGAAAATCTACAAGCCAGAAGGGAGTGACATGATATACTTAAAGTGATGAAAGGGAAGAACCTAAAACCAAGATCACTCTACCTGGCAAGGATCTCATTCAGATTCGATGGAGAAATGAAAAGCTTTACAGACAAGCAAGAGCTAAGAGAATTCAGCATCACCAAACCAGCTCTACAACAAACGCTAAAGGAACTTCCTTAAGTAGGAAACACAAGAAAAGAAAAGGACCTACAAAAACAAACCCAAAACAATTAAGAAAATGGTCATAGGAACATACATATCGATAATTACCTTAAACGTGAATGGATTAAATGCTCCAACCAAAAGACACAGGTTTGCTGAATAGATACAAAACAAGACACATACATATGCTGTCTACAAGAGACCCACTTCAGACCTAAGGACACATACAGACTGAAAGTGAGGGGATGGAAAAAGATATTCCATGCAAATGGAAATCAAAAGAAAGCTGGAGTAGCAATACTCATATCAGACAAAATAGACTTTAAAATAAAGAATGTTACAAGAGACAAGGAAGGACACTATATAATGATCAAGGGATCAATCCAAGAAGAAGATATAACAATTATAAATATATATGCACCCAACATAGGAGCACCTCAATAAATAAGGCAACTGCTAACAGCTATAAAAGAGGAAACCAACAGTAACACAATAACAGTCGGGGACTTTAACACCTCACTTACACCAATGGACAGATCATCCAAAATGAAAATAAACAAGGAAACAAAAGCTTTAAATGACAAAATAGACCAGATAGATTTAATTGATATTTATAGGACATTCCATCCAAAAACAGCAGATTACACTTTCTTCTCAAGTGCACACGGAACATTCTCCAGGATAGATCACATCTTGGGTCACAAATCAAGCCTCAGTAAATTTAAGAAAATTGAAATCATATCAAGCATCTTTTCTGACCACAACACTATGAGATTAGAAATCAATTACAGGGAAGAAAACGTAAGGAACACAAACACATGGAGGCTAAACAATACGTTACTAAATAACCAAGAGATCACTGAAGAAATCAAAGAGGAAATCAAAAAATACCTAGAGACAAATGACAATGAAAACACGATGATCCAAAACCTATGGGACACAGCAAAGGCAGTTCTAAGAGGGAATTTTATAGCTATACAAGCCTACCTCATGAAACAAGAAAAATCTCAAATAAACAATCTAACCTTACACCTAAAGGAACTAGAGAAAGGAGAACAAACAAAACCCAAAGTTAGCAGAAGGAAAGAAGTCATAAAGATCAGAGCAGAAATAAATGAAATAGAAACAAAGAAAACAATAGCAAAGATCAATAAAACTAAAAGCTGATTATTTGAGAAGATAAACAAAATTGATAAAACATTAGTCAGACTCATCAAGAAAAAGAGGGAGAGGACTCAAATCAATAAAATTAAAAATGAAAAAGGAGAAGATACAACAGACACCACAGAAATACAAAGCATCCTAAGAGACTACTACAAGCAACTCTATGCCAATAAAATGGACAACCTGGAAGAAATGGGCAAATTCTTAGAAAGGTATAAACTTCCAAGACTGAACCAGGAAGAAAGAGAAAATATGAACAGACCAATCACAACTAATGAAATTGAAAGTGTGATTAAAAATCTTCCAACAATAAAGCAGAAACTAACACACCATTGTAAAGCAATTATACGCCAATAAAGATGTAAAAAAAAAAATCTTCCAACAAACAAAAGTCCAGGACCAGATGGCTTCACAGGTGAATTCTATCAAACATTTAGAGAAGAGCTAACACCCATCCTTCTCAAACTCTTCCATAAAATTGAGGAGGAAGGAACACTCCCAAACTCATTCTATGAGGCCACCATCACCCTGATACCAAAACCAAAGATACTACAAAAAAAGAAAACTATAGACCAATATCACTGATGAATATAGATGCAAAAATCCTCAACAAAATACTAGCAAACAGAATCCAAAAACACATTAAAAGGATCATATACCATGATCAAGTGGGATTTATCTCAGGGATGCAAGGATTCTTCAATATATGCAAATCAATCAATGTGATACACCATATTAACAAATTGAAGAATAAAAACCATATGTTCATCTCAATAGATGCAGAAAAAGCTTTTGACAAAATTCAACACCCATTTATGATAAAAACTCTCCAGAAAGTGGGCATAGAGGGAACTTACCTCAACATAATAAAGGCCATATATGACAAATCCACAGCAAACATTATTCTCAATGGTGAAAAACTGAAAGCATTTCCTCTAAGATCAGGAACAAGACAAGGATGTCCACTCCTGCCACTATTATTCAACATAGTTTTGGAAGTCCTAGCCACGGCAATCAGAGAAGAAAAAGAAATAAAAGGAATACAAATTGGAAATGAAGAAGTAAAACTGTCACTGTTTGCAGATGACATGATACTATATATAGAGAATCCTAAAGATGCCACCAGAAAACTACTAGAGCTACTCAATGAATTTTGTAAAGTTGCAGGATACAAAATTAATGCACAGAAATCTCTTGCTTTCCTATATACTAATGATGAAAAATGTGAAAGAGAAATTAAGGAAACACTCCCATTTACATTGCAGCAAAAAGAATAAAATACCTAGGAATAAACCTACCTAGGGAGACCAAAGACCTGTATGCAGAAAACTATAAGACACTGATGAAAGAAATTAAAGATGATACCAAGAGATGGAGAGATATACCATATTCTTGGATTGGAAGAATCAATATTATGAAAATGACTATACTACCCAAAGAAATCTACAGATTCAGTGCAATCCCTATCAAATTACCAGTGGCATTTTTTACAGAACTAGAACAAAAATCTTAAAATTTGTATGGAGACACAAAAGACCCTGAATAGCCAAAGCAGTCTTGAGGGAAAAAAGCGGAGCTGGAGGAATCAGACTCCCTGACTTCAGACTATACTACAAAGCTACAGTAATCAAGACAATATGGTACTGGCACAAAAACAGAAATATAGATCAATGGAACGAGATAGAAAGCCCAGAGATAAACCCACACACCTATGGTCAACTAATCTATGACAAAGGAGGCAAGGATATACAATGGAGAAAAGACAGTCTCTTCAATAAGTGGTGCTGGGAAAACTGGACAGCTACATGTAAAAGAATGAAATTAGAACACTCCCTAACACCATACACAAAAATAAACTCAAAATGGATTAGAGACCTAAATGTAAGACTGGACACTATAAAACTCTTAGAGGAAAACTCTTAGGAAGAACACTCTTTGACATAAATCACAGCAAGATCTTTTTTGATCCACCTCCTAGAGTAATGGAAATAAAAACAAAAATAAACAAATGGGACCTAATGAAACTTAAAAGCTTTTGCACAGCAAAGGAAACCATAAACAAGACGAAAAGACAACCCTCAGAGTGGGAGAAGGTATTTGCAAACGAATCAATGGACAAAGGATTAATCTCCAAAATATATAAACAGCTCATGCAGCTCAATATTAAAAAAACAAACAACCCAATCCAAAAATGGGCAGAAGACCTAAATAGACATTTCTCCAAAGAAGACATACAGATGGCCAAGAAGCACATGAAAAGCTGCTCAACATCACTAATAATTAGAGAAATGCAAATCAAAAGTACAATGAGGTATCACCTAACACCAGTTAGAATGGGCATCAGAAAATCTACAAGCAACAAATGCTGCAGAGGGTGTGGAGAAAAGGGAACCCTCTTGCACTCTTGGTGGGAATGTAAATTGATACAGCCACTATGGAGAACAGTATGGATTTCCTTAAAAAACTAAAAATAGAATTACCACATGATCCAGCACTCCCACTACTGGGCATATACCCAGAGAAAACCATAACTGAAAAAGACACATGCCCCCCAGTGTTCATTGCAACACTATTTACAATAGCCAGGTCATGGAAGCAACCTAAATGCCCATTGACAGACGAATGGATAAAGAAGATGTGGTACATATATAAATGGAATATTACTCAGCCATAAAAAGGAACGAAATTGGGTCATTTGTTGAGACGTGGATGGATCTTGACACTGTCATAGAGTGAAGTAAGTCAGAAAGAGAAAAGCAAATATCGTATATTAACGTATATATGTGGAACCTAGAAAAATGGTACAGATGAACTGGTTTGCAGGGCAGAAATTGAGACACAGATGTAGAGAACAAACGTATGGACACCAAGGGGGGAAAGTGGCAGGGGGGTGGTGGTGGGGTGAATTGGGAGATTGGGATTGACATGTATACACTGATAGGTATAAAATGGGTGACTAATAAGAACCTGCTGTATAAAAAAATAAATAAAATTAAATTAAAAAATTCAAAACAAAAAGAAAAAAACCCCATAAATTACTAATATCAAGAATGAAGGGGCTTCCCTGGTGGCGCAGTGGTTGAGAGTCCGCCTGCCGATGCAGGGGACACGGGTTCGTGCCCCGGTCTGGGAAGATCCCACATGCCACGGAGCGGCTGAGCCCATTAGCCATGGCCGCTGAGGCTGCGCGTCCGGAGCCTGTGCTCCGCAACGGGAGAGGCCACAACAGTGAGAGGCATGCATACCGCAAAAAAAAAAAAAAAAAAAAAAAAAAAAAAAAGAATGAAGGAGGACACATCACTTAGATCCTACAGACATTAGAAGAATAATAGGGAACATTATTAATAACTTTATGCAGAGACATTTGACAACTCAGTTGAAATTCACAAATTCCTTGAAAGTCACAACTTGCCAGAATTTGTACAAGAAATATGAAATTTGAATAGCCTGCATCTATTAAAGTTGTTGCATTTATAATTAAAAATCTTTCCACAAAGAAAACTCCTGACCCAGATGATGTCACTGGTGAATTCTATCAAACATTTAAGGATGAAATAATGCTAATCTTAAACACTTTCTGAAAATAAGGAGGAACACTTCCCAACACATTTTCAAAGACAAGATTTACCCTCATAGCAAAACTAGACAAAGATGTTATTACAAGAAAACTACAGATTAACATCATGTATGAACGTAGACACAAAAATCCTTAATAAAATATTTTTAGCTGATTGAAGCCAGCAATATAGAAAACAAATAATCCACCATGCACAAGTATCCCAGGATTGTAAGGTTTATTTATTTATTTATTTATTTTTTGAGGTATGTGGGCCTCTCACTGTTGTGGCCTCTCCCATTGCGGAGCACAGGCTCCGGACGCGCAGGCTCAACGGCCATGGCTCACGGGCCCAGCCGCTCCGCGGCATGTGGGATCTTCCCGGACCGGAGCACGAACCCGTGTCCCCTGCATCGGCAGGCGGACTCTCAACCACTGCGCCACCAGGGAAGCCCTGTAAGGTTTATTTTAACATTAGAATGTCTATCAATATAATTCGCTAGATTAATAAAATAAAGGAGAACATAATCCTCTTAATAGGTGCAAAAAAATCATTTTACAAAATTCAATACCCATTTATGATAGAAACTCTCAGCAAACTAGGAATGGAAAACAGGTATGCTCAAAACCACAAAATATTGCTGAGAGAAATTAAGCTGTCAAAAATGGATAGCTACACCATGCTCATGGATCGGAAGGTCCCAGTTCTCCTCACGTCCATCTGCATAACCAAACCTATTAAGTAAGCATCAAACATCGCGTCCTGCGGGCTTTGCTTTCCAAGCAGCCCACAGCACTGCCCTGTCTCCTCCGCGCCCCCCGCCTGCCGGGACACCCTCCTGTCTCGCTTGCAAGAAAGCAGCAGCCTTCTGGTTGGTCCCCTCCCCGCAGTCATTCCTGAGACTTCAGCCAGAGACAGATGTCAAGTAGGCACACATGGGGCTCACTGCCCAAGACGCGAGACCCCAGCTCCTGGAACGGCCTCGGAACCCTCACATGCTTCTCCAGCCTCAGCTCTTGCCT
This sequence comes from Hyperoodon ampullatus, assembly GCF_949752795.1. Classification (NCBI taxonomy): domain Eukaryota; kingdom Metazoa; phylum Chordata; class Mammalia; order Artiodactyla; family Ziphiidae; genus Hyperoodon; species Hyperoodon ampullatus. Next base: position 1,246,103 of record NC_136921.1, read on the forward strand.
TGTTCCCCGAGCCCACTCCCCGCACTGCAGGCACAGAGAGCTTCTTTCCATTCTCTGAGGGTGCCCGGTTCTTCTGCCAGCCCCTGCCCTGCACCTGGCTGACCCCAGGCCAGTCAAAGACCACCCAGCCCCACTGCCACCCCCATGCGTCACCTATCACCTCATTGTCATGACTCTCTGGGTGACCTGTGTGCAGACGGTCCAACCTGAGTAGCCTCCATGCCTGGAGCTGCACATGCTCACAGAGGGGCTTCAGAATGAAGGGACTTGGGGAGAAAGGTGGTGGACAGGGATCGCAGATGCCGGCGGGTCCCATCCGTGGGGCTTGGGGGACGAGGGCTGAGCCCACAGGGACATGCACACGTATGCCCCGGCACCCCGGCATCCTATCTGACCAGGCCCCGGAACCTGCAGGGGACCTGGCCCGGCGCTCGACAGCGCAGCCCCAGCCCAGCCCAAGCCAGTGCTGGCTCCTCAGCCGGCAGCCTCACCTCCTGGGTGATTTGTGAAGGGACCAGGAGTCAGCTGAGGACAGGTCCTGGCCCTGTGTGTGTGTGTGGGGGGGGCGGGGTGGGGGACGGGGCAGTGGGGTGGGAGGCGGGAGGCTTAGGAAATCGTGCACACGAGTGCCCCTGACTAAACCTCCACGGCCACTGGTCCCAGGGACCCCAAGTGAGCAGGCTCCCAGGCCATACTCGGGGCTGTGCAGTCTGGGCAGATGCAGCCTGTACTTGCCAGAATCAGAGAGGAATGGCCTGAAGGTCGCTGCACAGACTGGACCACCTCCGGGCTGCAGCCAGAACCCTGGAGACAGATAGGGCCCCAGAGCTGCCGAGCTGAGTACCCCTGGGACTGGTGGGCCCAGGCTGCCCCCAAAGCTTGTCCTCTCAACTAGAAAAGACTCTTCCTCTGATGGAGCAGCCATGTCCTAGGCCACGTGTTGTGGTCATAAAAACTCAAAGTGTCCCCAGGAACAAAGTGACTTTTCCCTTCACTTCAAACGGCAGTAAAAGTTAGGTTAAATCTGTTAAACATCAGGGAAGAAAAAAAAAATCAGTAAAACTAAAAGAGGCACATGGGACACGGAGCAAGGCATACTTATGAATGGAGAGAGGGAGACAGAGAGGGAAAAGGGCCTGGAGCATCTGAGAGCCTTGGCCCTGGCCTGGCTGGGCCTGTCCAGCTCACTCTGGCCCCATCGTGCCTGCTGCTCAGGGAGCCCTGCCCCGCCGGGCCCCCTCCCTGACAATCTGCTTTCAGAGCACCAGGATCTCGATACTCACCCCAGAAGCTCTGCTGTCCCCAAGGCTGACCAGGCCTAGGGAGGGAGGGAGGATGGTGAGAGAGAAGATCCAGGATCAGGGCTGAGTAGGACTCGGTTCCCACCGAGGAGGCACTGCCTGCTATGCCTGGAGCAGGAAGTGATTACCACAAAACTCAAGCAGGTGGCTCAGGGCAAAGTCTGCTGGGAAAGCCTGGGAAAGGAGGCATCCTCACCTGCACACCCCCTGGCCTGCCCATCTGGGTCATCCAGGGCCGCGGCACATGGGAGGGAGGCGGTCTTTACCCAGTGGCATGTCCACAGAACAGGGACCCCAGGCAGGGCCTGGCTCTGGACACAGCCCTGGGCTCAGCACAGGGCACTCAGCTTGGTGTGGGTTCCATGGAGCCCAGGTGGGCCCAGAGTAGGGTCCCAGTCTGTGTCAGTCAATATAGTGGAGGGTTGAGGCAGCAGTGGGCGCCCCTGGGGCCCCAGGCCGTCCCAGAGCCTGCGGGGGCCCTGCCTTCTGCAGTACCCCCTCAACCCGGGGGATCCTGCACTGGGCCTGGGGGGGCCAGCATCAGACATAATATTAGACAAGGCCCGAGGTTTCTAACTCATCAGGAGTCCCACCATGGGCGGGAGGGGGCACGGCCACCGCAGCTGGACGGGCTCAGACCCTGGAAGACCCCAGGGAGCAGGTCCCCTGCCTTCACTCCCCTCGTCGGCAGACCTGGGCTGCGCCGGACCCAACCAAGAAGACACATCCAGACCCAGGACTCCAGGGCAAACCGTAAGGCCAGAGCACGGACACGGGACACCTGTCAGTGTGGCCAGAGCCTGGACAGCGAGGACACTGGAGCCCAGAGGACAGAAGCTGCTCTGGCGGTGGCTCAGCTAGGAGGTGACCGTGTGGAGTGGAACTGGGCCTGCCTGGCTCCTGAGGCGAAGGGCCCCCTTCAGCTCGGCCGGTGGGCGGCCACTGTTAAGGGAGGATGTAACAGCTGGCACAAGCCTGGGGCCGACGGCAGGAGGGCGCCTGGTGCTTGGGGCACGGAGGGCACCCCCGATGGCGCCCTTCCTCTCAGTGTCCAGACTCTGCTTCCTCTGGCTCGGTAAACAAGGCCAGCGCCCACCACGCCAGCTGTGGCCTAGAAGCCCAGGTGGTGGGCGCCTTCCCATCTGCAGCGGCCGTGGTCCTGGTCTTCAAACGACCCCGCCGTGGGACCCAAACGGGGCCCTTGCCCAGCGAGGGACCACGACGCTCCCCAGATGGGCACAGCGAGGGTGTCCGGCTGAGGGGAACCGTGAGTCACCCCACAGGCTCCTGGGGAGAAGCTGGCAGCGTCCCGCCCTCTGCCCCGGGAAAGGCCCACCCCTGCCTTCTGGGGTTCTGGGAGTCCTGGTGCCTTGCCCAGGGTGGGAGGCCGATGGTGTTGGGGCAATTGGCAGCATTTTACTTTTCAGGCCCCTTTGGAAGGGTGGAGCTCCGCAGGGCCCGTCTGAACCCTCACGGGGTGAGACAGTGCACTGGCTTTCCCTATTTTCACGTAAATGAAGTGCCTCGAAGCGAAGCAAGTGGGGAAGGGAAGGGGATCAGTGGATGACAAGAGTTCAGACGCGGTGGCCCAGCTCGAGTGCGCCCCCTGGAGGCCTCCCCAGACCGCCCCGGTGGAGCAGGGAGCCCCAGGCTGGCCAGAGGGAGAGGTGTCCGGCACACAGCAGGGCCATCAGGTGAGCTGGCCGACTGCAGAAGGGCTTTGAGGCTGGGCAGGGACGTGTGGGTCTGGAGGCACCCCTCCACACCCCAGCCGATCTCGGGACCGAGCTCTTCAAGGCAGTGGCGGCTGCAGAGAGCACACGCACCCTGTGAAGGCTTAGAGAGAAAGTCCACTCCAGGGAAGCCTGCGGCCGTGGCTCAAGAATCAGGAGCAGCCTGTCTCAGTCGCTGCCAGGACAAAACACCGCAGGCTCAGAGGCTGAACCACAGACATTGATTTCTCCCAATTCTGGAAGCTGGAAGTCCAAGGTCAAGGCACTGGCCAATTTGGTTCCTGGCGGAGGCCCCCGTCCTGCCTTACAGAAGGCCGCCTTCTGTGTCCTCACGTGAAGCTCTGCTACCTCTTCTAAGGACACCCAAGTGGTAACCTGCCGGGGAGACTGAGCCGGGCGGGGTGTAAACACCCTGCATTTAAGCCCCATGTGGGACTCTGGATGCACGTGTCAGACCTCCCCTCCTTCCCTTATAAACATCCTGCACCCAAACTTGTTTTCGTGTTGGCCTCCGAGGTCCAAGAAGAGTTGATACCGTGGGGTTTGGAGCTGGATCACCCACTGCGCCTGGCGACAGAGGCCTGCCTCTAGTGGCACAGGTGGTAGGCTCATACCATCCGGGGGTTTGAGATACACGGACAGCAGGGTGACAGGGCAGGTGGCTGGGGGCCAGGTGTGAGGCCGCCTCTGGTCACTTATGAAGAAGCTCCAGCTGCAGGGCAGAGAGAGCCAGGCCTGGGCCCACTGACTGCAGAGGTGGCTGGGCTCCAAGAGGAAGGACGCTCCCCCAACAGCAAGTGTGCACAACAGGCTCTCAGAGATGCCCCCACCCACCTGGCCCTTGGGCCGTCTACTCCTTGGCTGCGCTCAGGGAGAGGGAGGGGACGTCCAGACATCTGAGAACCACTAGGCATTCAGGTCCTGAGTTGACACTGACCTCTGGCGCATCCTCATGGGCCCTGCCAGGGTGGGACACAGGAGGCTGTTGACGGTGGAATCTTGCCAGGACCGGCTCCCAGCAGGCAATGGCATCACTTCCTGGTCTCCAAGCATGTAACTGGGATTCAAACGTGCAAATGACCAACACCCTCTCTGGGGTCAGAGACGCCAGTCAGGAAGGCCAAAGGCGAGACTGAAACCATCACCCACCCCAGACAACAAATCACAAATGGTACCTTGGGGGAGGGTGGAGACTGGGACCCCCCGTTTGAGTCTCCGAAGACCCCGGGGTGGTCCCGTCAGGAGTGGCGGCCCCATCCCAGCTCCACTTGACTCAGAACTCAGGGTTCCCAGGACAACTCCTGCTCCCTGAGGGCAGCATCAGGCCCAGCAGCGCTCCGTGATGGAGCAAGTCAGGAAAGATGAGGAACAGCCCACGTTTTTGAGGAATGGAATGGGCACTGGCAGTTTTTTCCAAGAAACTATGTTGTAATACAGGACAAAGAGACCCAACTGGCTAGACGCCCCAATCATGGTGACAACACGGTGTTGAAGTCAGAGGAGCAAGATGGGGCAGGAGAGAAACCAGGCCAAGATCGGGGCACCAGAAACGGTTAGGGTTGAGGGGTCCAGGGGTCAGAGGCCTGCGGGCTATCCCCTTCCAAGTCAAGAGCAAAGGACCTCATCCTGCACCTCCTAGAAGGAAGCAGGAGGCTGCTGGGCACTGGCAGCAGCATTTGCACCAGAGCCCGTCGGCTGGTAGACCAGATGACTAGAAGGCAGCCAGATGGGGGGCCCAGCGTGGACGGGGAGTCAATGGCACTGTGCTGCTTTGGCCACTCGTGGACTGCCGTGTGCTGCCCTCCACTTGTCCCTTCTCACTACCCACCTCCTCCTTCCCTACACCAGCCCTGCCCCTCTCGGGCCACCTGGTCACCCACCTTGTCTCCGCAGCCGGGCGGGAGCCCGTCACCTGCTCCCCCAGTGACAGCCAATGAAGCTGGCTGCCTGAACCAGGACCCAGCCGGAAGCTGCTCAGTGCTAATGTTTATTTATAAAGTTACATCCTAAAAACGTTTCTAATAAATAGTTTTAAACAAGATCTGTCCCGATGCGCCGTAAGGCCTTTCTCCGGGGCCAAGGAGACAGGGCGTGGAGGATTTCAGGGAGGCTCTGTTGGCTCAGCGGCGTGGAACGAAGGGGCCCACCCTGAGTTTTTCTTGCCCTTCCTGCAGCACCTGCCGGGACGGGGGCTCTTTGCCAGGACCCGCTCAGGCCCAGCCGCCGCGGCCCTGGCGTGTGGGCCACTGGGAGCCCCTCAGACCCCTGGTCACCGGAGCCGACACGCAGGGTCACCCGGTTAGGCTTTCATCACTGCCACGAAGGAGGCCTGCGGGAGGAGATGGCGAGGGCTGGCGGCACTGCCCTGGTTGGAGGGGTGAAGGCCCTCCCTCACGTCCTCTGGGGGCTGTCACTGCAGCCCCAGCTTCTGGGCCCCGAGAAGCTCTGCCTGGGGCTCTCAGGGGAAGAGACCAGGGCACCTCGTGTCCCAGGGCACCTCGTGTCCCAGGGCACAGCCCAGCCTTCAGGGTGGCCGCTGGGAGGAGCTAGGTGGGGGAATTAAGACCCAGGGCACTAGGAGGCCCCAAAGCAGAGTGAGCTGGGCCCTCTCAGGCCCCATACGTACCTCCTTGAGAAGCTGCCCCAGCATCTCCTGGCTGTGAATGGAGCGCCTGTGGGAGAAGACACCGCTGTCACCCCTCTGGGTCCCTCCCCACGCACTTGGAGAGGCAGCCACGCTCCAGGCCCGTCTGCTCTCTAGATGGCGCACTCTCCTCCCACAGGCCTCTGGGCTCTGCCAGGACAGTGAGAGCTGGGGTGTGTGGGGCAGGCGGGAGAGAACCAGGGGCACTAAGATGCTGAGGACCACGGCCCCCCGACCGACACACACACACACACACACACACACACACACACACACACACACAGCCCCGGTGCCCCACCTGTCTATTCTGGTCTCTACGGTCACTGTGAAGGCCCCCTCTGTGTCCGGCTGGTAGGTGGAGGGCACGATCCAATAGGTCCCCTCGGACAGGTGGCAGAGCCGGCTGACCTCCTGGGCGTAGCAGTGCGGCACACAGCTCAGCAGAGGCTCCTGGAGCAGCAAGGAGGGCGCATCCTGGCCCCCGCCGTCCGCTGGGACCTGGGGGAGGCCCGGGCTCAGACCGGACGGCCTGCCCGTGGGCGGACCAAATCGGCTGTGCCCGCCAGGACGGCGAAGGCAAGTCCCCTATCTCAGCCTTGGCCTCGCTCCCTTCCCAGGCAGCACCGCCCTGGGCTGGGAGCAGCCCAGTGCAGTCTGCTTGGACCCCGTCACACATGCCAGGCCCCCGAAGCTGGACTTGCCGCTCACCGGGCCCCCACCACCCGAGGGCCCCAGCCTGGGGATCAGCAGAAGAAGGCCCGCCCTCATGTCCTCCGGGGGCTGTCACTGCAGCCCCAGCTTCTGGGCCCCGAGAAGCTCTGCCTGGGGCTCTCAGGGGAAGAGACCAGGGCACCTCGTGTCTCAGGGCACAGCCCAGCCTTCAGGGGGGCCGCCGGGAGGAGCTAGGAGGGGGAATTAAGACTCAGGGCACCCAGGCCCCCACTGCACAAGCCCCTGCCCTGGGACTCATCTCTTTGGCCCTGGCACCGGCACTTTTTCGAAGCGCGGGGGGGTGCCCCAGGGTGGCCTGCGGTGGAGCGAGGCTCCAGAGTGCGTCCTCAGCCGTTGGGATCCTGAGGGCACAGAACCTTCCCAGAGAAGAGCCAAACCTCCCCTCCCCCAGGTCGTCTGTACCGCAGGCTAAGCGTGCCCAGCCCCAGGACGGGCCCCTGATGGCATAGCTCCGGGCCATCCTCCAGCCCATGCCCTCCTCGGGCACCTGCTGCTGCCCAAGCCCATCCTGAAGCGGGGTCCCCAGGAGGAGCAGGGGAACCACACTGTCACCGTGGGATCTGGGTTTGCGACCTCGGACCTCTGGCACTTCACCTCCCCGCTTCCTCCAGCTACATGTGCGCTAGGTGCATCCTGCTCACGTGCCAGGAGAGGAAGGGCAGACTGAGGCCGGGGAAGGCGCTCGGGGCGGCGTTTGTGACTCCCTGGTGCTCGCCTGGCCTCCACTGTCTCCTGCCACCCGTAGGTAGAGCTTCAGGCCCACGTGAGCCCGGGGGGCAGCCTCTCCTCTGCGGGGACAACCGGCACACTCCTCCGAGCTCCCGAAGGCCGCCCCCCACTCCTACTGCCTGGGACTCGGCCCCGCACCTCGGCCTCGCTCTCAGCTCCTACCCCCAGCTCTGTCTTCTCTTTCTGATCTGAAGACCCTCACTCGGTGGCGCAACCGTCCATCGCGTCTCAGCGGGCGTGGGCCTCCCCTCCGTCCCTTTCCTGCTGGTCCCCAGAGCCCAGGCCCTCGCTGGTTCCAGACTCAGGCATGCGATTTGGGGTGGGAAGGATTCACGCGGCTTCAGGGGGCTCCTGCTGGACAACGGCACCCTCTGCGCCCTGGCGGGCCTCCCGGCTGGAGGTGCAGTGCTGGGGGCAGCTTAGGACACAAGTGTCCAGCTCTTCTGAGCCCGGGCGAGTGGACGAGGGGCTGCCTGAGCTGAGCTGTGACCCCCAGTGAGCTATGGACTTTAGGAAACCTAGAAATGAGTCTTGCGTGTGACTGGATGACGTGGACAGACCCCGGGGGGCCTCTCTCCCCGACCCTGGCTCACCCCACCCGGACGCCCGGGAGCAGGGGCGCCTACCTGGAAGATGTGGAAGCCGATGGGGAGGCCCTCGTGGTCACGGCAGTGCTGGCGCAGGGTGATGCGGACGCAGCGGGGGCCTGCGCCCTCCGGCACCAAGAGGGGGAAGCGGGGGTTGGTGGGGTAGGAGGCAAAGTTCCGGCTGCCCCCCGCCGTCCGGCCGACTCTCCAGGAGCCCCGCAGCCTCACGGTCTCCCACTCGCCCACGGGCAGGGTCTCCCGGGGGGCAGTGCTCTGGGCTGCCGGCTGGATGGCGCTGCCGGGGAGACAAGCACAGGAGGCAGCCGTGGCGCAAACGCACGCGGCCCTGCCCCAGTCCCTGGCCCGCCCGCCGCCCTCACCTGAGGGAGACTCTCCCACTGGAGAAGACCCGGAGCAGGAACCGCCCTGGCATGTCCTTCAGGAAGGTGCTGGGCACGGCCAGGTAGTAGCCCGGAGCGAGCTCACAGCGCAGGTGGACCTCGCGGTCGTATGCGTGGCACGCGGTGCCCGCCACAGGGGGCACGGACAGGGTCCTGGGCAGGCTGACCCGCCGCTTCTCCACCTGCAGGGGAGGCCCGCGTGCACCCGTCACAGAAGGGCCCCGCTCGAAGCACCCAGGCCTACAGGTCCCCCCAACCCCGGTGAACCCAGGGCTTCCCCTCAGCCCTGGGGTCAGCGGCTCCGTCCCACACGGGAGCCTGCAAGTCCTCCTGCTCTGGGAGGAAACAGACAAATCCAGACAGGGCTGCGCCTGCAAAGGCAGGTGGCTGATGCAACCTGGGGACTGCCAAGCAAACGGCTTGCCAGCAGTTTCTGCACGAGGAAAGCAACGCCAGGCAGGCCGTGGCCGCACAGGGACGGGGAACAGTGCGATGTGAGTTGTCAGACCCCGTCAGGACATACAGGGTTAAAAACCAAGCGACTGGGCAAGCCAACAGGCAGCGCGGTCCTCTGTCGGCCACCCTCCTGTCCCCTCGGTCTCCATCAGGAGCCACAGACCTACCCTCAGACAACCTACGAGAGCACAACAGCCCCATCCCCGTTTTGTAGGGAGGGGACCGAGGGAGGTCCCGGGCTGCCCCCGGCAGCTCTCCTAACACCTCTGCCAGCTCTGCTAACGGCTGCTTCTGTGTAGCTTGCCTTTGGTCAAAGGGTACACCCTGGGCCAGGCGGAGGGAGGTGAGTCCTGTGGACTCAGATCCGAGCGGGGTCTGTGGGAGGACAGCCGGCGGGGCCGAGGGGCACGGCAGGGGCTCCCGGGGCTCAGGCCTCCTCACCCCTGTGCCTGCATCCCACAGAGCGGGGTGCCAGGCCCGGGCGGGTTACCTTCCAGATGTGCAGGCCCACGGCCTGGTAGTCCCTGCCTGGGTGGCCCGCCGTGCGCAGCTGTGGTCTCTGCAGGACGGCCATGTATACCTCGCTGGGTTCGCAGACCCGCAGCCAGAACTTGGGGTTGCTGGGGAAGCCACTGTTGTTCCGGCAGCCTCCCGCCGACTGGCCCTTGACCCAGGCCCCGGGCAGCTCCTGAGTGTGGCACAGCGCCCTACCTGGGCGGGGACCCCCACGTCAGCTGCAGGGACAGGGTCCCCCTCACGCCCCCTGCACTAGCAGGGGCCCCCCACCCTGCCACCTGTCCCCTCAGGGCAGGTGGGGATGCGACCATCGCTCCGCCCTGAAGAGAAGCCAAGGGGCAAGAGGGGTGCCCAGGCGCCCCGCGGTGGGACGCGGTGCCTGCTCACCCCGACTTCAGAGGCCGGTCCGTCCGGGCCACTGCGGCCCCACGAGGGCTCCCCCGGGGCGCAGGCCTCCCCTACCTGAGTGGAGGCTCTGCAGGTGGCCAGCCTCCGTGACAGGGAAGCCGATGGTGAGCTCGTCGAACTCCCGCAGGAACTCGTCCTCCTCCACCCAGAACTCCCCGTCCTGGAGCTGCGACAGCAACTCAGACTGGGCCACCGACTCCACCCGGCTCCACCCTTCACCCCTGGAAGGAACCTCCCTTCAGCCGAGGCCTCCCGCCTGAGAGCCACAGCAGCGCCCAAGCAGCAGGGCGGGAGGCGCCCCTGCCGGGCTGAGTGGATGACAGGGCGGCGTGGGGTGCTGGTCCCGCTCTGCGACCCTGGGCCGGGGAAGGGGAGCGGTCCCGGGCCAGGTCTCGAAGCTGAGCTGAGGACTGGGCGCGGGCGTTCTGTGGGTCTCTGTCACCCGCAGCCCAGCAGGGCACCCGCCAGTCCGTGGGTGCCCTCAGGACAGGCCCCGACCGCCCCGGGTCGCCTGGGTCGCAGGGCCCAGCGCTAAGCCGGCCTCAACAGGCCATCTGGGGCCGAGCACAGAGCACGGTGGCCCACGAGCAGGAGAGCAACCAAACCCTGTCCTGACCACGGCCCGGCCTCGGACACCAGGCGCGCATGCCGTCAAGGCGGCTCTAGGCTGCCCCTCGGGCCCCACACCCCTCCCCCAGCAAGACCAGCACGATGACCCAGAGTGCACCCTCGCCCGCACTCACCCCTCTCTCCAGGGCCCCTGCCAACACCGCCGGCCCCAGGGGTTCTGAATCCGCAGCAGCAGGATGCTCTGACCAGCCTGACCCTGGAGCTCTTGCAGGTCCGAGACAATGAAAGCATGAAACTCCCCCAGCGCCCTGGTACCTGGGTGAGGAACAGCCAGGAAGTCCTCAAACCGAGCAGACGCACAGGTCCGCCTCCTTCCGTGGGACGCCCCAGACCACCCAACTGCGGCTGCACAGGCACCCGGGTCCCCGCGGGCCACCAGGGGCTCCTTTCCTGACCGCTGCAGACAAGTCGGCTCACGAGTGGCCTTATGCAGCGTGAGTCACAGTGAAGGACCTGGGTTTAGACTCTGGCTCGGCTGCCACCAGGCCTGACAAGTCATTCCCTTCTCTGGGCCTCGGTCCTCGCTGATGATGAGGGAGGTTCTCAAAAGGGCTGCTCCCAGCACTGTCACGGGCGGGTCTGTGACGCCAGAAACTAGAGAAACCTCTTCTCGGCGAGGCCTGCTAAGGTGTCAGGGGTGTCAGGTAGTGTCTGAGCAGAAACCGGTGGGGAAGGCTGGAGGCCAGCGGGAGACCCTCCACCCGGCCAGAGGCCTTGGGACAGACAGGCGCAGAAGTGGAGGGGCCAAGCAGAGACTGGTGGGAGGGCGGGTGGTGGTCCAGACCACCCTGGAGCTGCCACTCTGGGGGTCCCGCCCACGTCCCCAGCCCCCTGCCACTTCGGTGGGCTCCAGCTGCTCTCCCTCTTTGCCTGGGGGTTCCCCCAAAGCCTGAAGTGCCTAGAATTAGCCCTACCCCACCCTGGGGGCAGCTGATGCTATACAGGCCACCCTCTGCGGCAGTGTCTCGCACAGCGTCCCAGCACAGCACTCTGTGGGCTCCCCCCACCCCCAAAGTGTGCTTCCCCAACCCCATCCTGAGGCCTGCAGGTGGGCAAACCAGACCGGGGATGTGCTAACCCTCACGCACGTGCCGGGCAGCGTAACAGTCAACACATGGCAGTTTACTTTGATGTTCTTATTCTTCGGACAAAAATCCCATTAGGAAAATAATCCTAGATATGAAAACAATTGTGCATAAAGATGTCCACTGCGACGTTATTTATAATAGCATAAAATGGGAAAGACCTTCAATACGCAACATCAAGGGAAGGGTTAAGAACAGCGCAGCAGATACACTAATAACATAAAACATTGACAAAGTTTACACAGCGAATGGTATATAATATAGAATATAAAACATATACATCTTTTTGAAAAAAAAAAACTGAGAAAGGGGACTAAAAAGTCAAAAGTAGTCAAGTCTGAGTGATTTTTTTCTTTCAACGGATTTCTTTCAATGAGCAGATATATTACTAAAGTGAAAACCTGAGTGTCGATTTTGCCAGGTTACCAGCTGGGCCAGAGATGGTGCCACCACCTGGTTCCCAGTGACCCCAATAGAGGCTCCCGTCTCCCCATAGGGGTAAGCCCTGGTCAAGGGAAAAGGGGACACTTCCCTCCAGAGAAGGACGGTCAGTAGGGAAGGTCACACACTCAGACACCAGTTCCAAAGGTCCTGCTTTCCACTGAGCCCATATAGGACCACAGTAAAAAGCTCCGTACAGGAGGAGAAGGCTCAGGTGTGCAGGCCCGCCAGGCCGCTGCCCGCTCCCGCCCTACCTGTTCTGGGGCTGAGCACCGAGCAGCTCAGCAGACAGCGGTCCTTCAGGCCGAGCAGCTGCCGACAAGTCCTACGTTCCGTGCCCCTGGGCCTGTCCTGCTGGCCGCTGGTTCCTGCCATGTCCTTCAGGTTCCACCTTTCGGCCAGGCCACCAGTGAGGTCCACCAGGGCGTCAGCCACCTGTCCCGCCCACAGGTGCTCATAGGACCCGTAGACCCTGGGGAGACAGCCAGGAGGGCGTGAGGCTCCGGCACCAGGCCCCCTGCCCCTCTCCTGTCCCCTGTGGTCTGCCTTCTACCCACCTCAATCGCCTCTCTTTCCTCCCCTCTTTCGCTCCCACCCTGTCCTCACCAAGTCCAGACACAAGCTCGCCTCCAAGGCCATAAGGGACAGCACCCCGCAGTGCCCTGCGGCCTCTGCCCCTGTGGGGCACCAGCGGGAGGCGGGCACAGAGGCTGTGAGCTCCCACTCCTGCGTCTCTCATGATCAAGGGCCTCGGCCCCGCCAGCGGCAGCAGTGGAGGACCCCCTCCCACCGCGGAGGCCTGCCTACCGGCCCAGCGCCTTTCAGCGCGGCCATCAGCACACTCGGGAGGAAGTCCTTGGTCTCAGGACTACGATAAACGAGCATATGGTACCTCGGTGGCCTCATTCCTTCCCAGCAACCTGCACAGAGGCCGCCTGTCCCCAGTGGTGACACAGATAGACGGAGACATTTCTCTCGCTTGTGTTTGAGGAAAGAGAGAGGAAAACACACACCCTCTTTCTGGAGGCGAGGCCTTCATACCCGACTTTGAAATGAGGGCAGGGAAAGAGGGAGTGGGCAGAGGGGAGAGCAAACCTCAGGCCAAGCCTCAGAGTTTCTGTCTCTGGACGGGTCGCCCCACCCAGGACTGGCCACCAGGCCCTAGCTGCTGACAAGGACGCTACAGCCCAGGGCGAGCAGATGTGCTTCCAGGGCCCCCAGCCCGCCTGGCCCGGCCCCTCCACCCCCAGCATGCGTACTTGGCGTAGACCTTCTCCAGTAAGGGAAGCCAGAACACATCCTCCCTCTGGCACCGGGAGAAGCAGAGTCTCCCTGCAAGACAAGGCAGACGGTCATCTATGGTCACCTCCACCCAGCGTCCAAACTGCCAAACTCGACAGGTGAAGGAGCCGCGGTACGTCTGGTCGAGCCAGCTCGGCTGTCCCGGAGGAAAGACCTGCCGCGCGTGGGGAGAGGCAAAAGGAGATGGTGAGAGAAGCCACCACGCGGCGCGCTCCCAGCATCCCGAGCAGAGCGTGACCGTGCGGAACGGCACCCTCCCGTCACGCACAGGATTCCACCTCCCCCGACGCCTGGCTGGCAGTGCTTCTGCAAAAGCTGCTCACTGGACAGAAGACTAATAGACCTTTCAATAAAAGATGCTAGGGCCACACTGAGCGAGCCGACTGTCTCCCAGAGGTCAAAGTTGACCATTATGTCCTAGTGTCCCCAATAAGCACGTGACCTGAATCCAAAACAAATGTGACTTTTATAGGCCTGAGTGACCCAGTTCTCGACAGAGTGGCTGGTGGCAGGTCACCACAGGCACAGCGACCCCCTGGCTGGAGCCGGGGACCTCAGAAACTCTGACAGTGCCTGGCCCGCTGTTCACTGCTGGGTTTGTGGTTCTGGCCTGATGCTGAGAGACAGAACGGGCTCTGGACCCAGACGGCCTCGTTTGGGCCTGGCTCTGCCCCTTCCTAGCTGGAAACATGACAGTGGTTTTAGTGCCCTCGTTTGTAAGAAAGGGTCAAAGCCAGCAAGGCCTGTGAGAATGAAAGCGAGCAACTGGGGTGGGCTTAGCACAGGGCCTGGGACATGGGAGCAGCTCGGAAAGGGGTCACCACCGTCAACACTGTTGCCTGTATTGGTGACACTTAGCGAGGCCGTGAGGGCTCCTGGGGAAGGAGTCTGACAGGCCTTCTATAACTGTGGTACCAGCTTAGCATCGGAAACAGTTTTAATCACCTTTTGCCAATTTATATTCAAAACCTGTTAAAAAAAAAAGCAACCGCAACTAGCTAGGAAGCTTACTCCAAAGCAGCATAGGACTTCTCAGCCAACCCTTTCCTACCCTGGGCTGGCATGTTTGTCTTTTTATTCCAAATGCCTGCCTGACCCAGGGCTCAGGAGATGGCAGAGCAGGGCAGAAAGCATCCCTGCTGGCCCCTGCGGGAGGGGGTCACTGCTTCTGCGCCTCGGAGCCCCCGAGGGCCGAGCCCCACAGAGCAAGAGCTTGGCTGCCTCCTGCTTCCTTCCAATGCGGGCAGACAGGAAGCAAGGGTCGGAGAAGAAGCCGCACTGTGGCAAACACCTGGTCCAGGAGGTGCTGGCTCTTCTGCAGGGCGGCGCAGGCGCACAGGAACCAGCAGTCCCCTAGCAGCCCTTGCTTCACCTGTCCTTCCTGAGCGCGATCTGCAAACAGCTGGGGCGTGGCGCAGATTTCCTGAAATAAAGAAAATCGTCCAGAATTACTTCATGCCTGTGGCTAGCTTTAAGACTAAGAACACAGGATCTATGTGAGAGGGGCTGGGGAGGAGCTTTTTCTGGTCATCCACATTGCCTAAGAGGGGACGGGAAGCAGCTGGCTTCTTGCAGCCAGTATCCGTCAGCCCCTCCTGGCTTCAGATCATCGCATCCAACTTAGATTCTGGGGTCCCTGTCTCTGTCCACCTTCCTTAATTGGCAAAACTCCCAACTCTGGATGAATCCTACCCCGCCTTTCGTAAAACAGTGCAATGTTGGTCTAGAAAACAGTTTCACTTTAAATTCATAAAGGCAAGTCTCAAGTGGGTCCTCTATACTGTTTCTCTAAAAGGCTCAATTTTCTACACCCTAGACTAGTTTACTCCTTCTCCTTCCTCCTTCTCTTCTCAAAACACCCTCGTCCCTCAGAGCGGATGGCCTCACCTGACGCTCCATCAGACCCCCCGACCCGACCCCGTTCCTGCCCTCAGTATCTGATCGCTCCCGCGATCCCCGCCTCCTTCCTTCTCTGCAGGCAGGATCCCACCAGCGTAAGGCATGGGAGAGGACGTCTCCTCTTCTCTAAGATGCTGTCCCTGGGCACTATTTCCCCTCTAGGCCCCTCACTGACCGACTTCTCAAAAGAGCTGCTGCCCTACTTCCTCCCTCCGGCTTCTTGCCACATCTCGTTGCTTCGGAGCCAGCCATGCCCCCAAAACCGCTTTCATGAATGTCACCTCCGTGTCGTCACCTCCAACGGCCATCCCCTGTCCTTGTCTTTCCCAACACTCGGCAGCATCAGAGCAGTGGCTGCCCCCGCCCCCAGCAGTCCCCTCCTGGCTTCCATGATTCCAAGGGCTTCTGGCTGTCCTTTCCCCTCACTGCCTGCCACTTCTCAAGTCTACCTGTCAAGGCACCTGCGGTTCCTCAAGGCTCGGTTCCAAGCTGCCTCTTCTTCTCTGCCCGTACTTTCTCCTGAGGTACCCTTCCAGACCCTGGACAGTGAGCCACCTGTTACAGTCCCAGCTCCCAGGGGAGCATCTATAGCCCAGGTCTTCCTGAGCTCCCGACTCTCATATCCACTTGCCTACTGTCAGCTCCGCTTGAACCTGTGAGAGCAAAACCCAAGCCTACATTTCCACCCCTAGCTCTCCCCCACGTCCCAGTTTCCCCAGCACATCAGCCGGGACCATCATCCCCCCAGGTGCTCAGGCTAGAAATCTGGAAGTCATTCTTGGTCGCTCTTTCATCCTCACCATCTACTGCCAATCGGTCACTAAGACCTATCAATCCCCCCTCCAAAATCTCTCTCAAATCCATCCACTCCAAAGCCCCATCCCAATGGCTGTCACACTAATCTGAGCTCCTTCATCTTTCTCCAGGACCACTGCAATGGCCACCTGCATTCTTGCCCCAACAATCCATTTCACACCTGGCAGTAAGAGTGAGCTTCTTAAAACATAAATCAAATCGAATCACTCCTCTACTAAAAACATTCTAATGGCCTCCCATTGTCCCTAAAATCCACCCCCCCCACACACTTTTTTTTTAACCCAAATTCTATCGGCATGGCCGATCAGGCTCTTTGGCCCTTGGCACCTCCATGCCCAACAGGCCCTCTCAGTGTTGCCCACGGAAAGCACCTCAACAGCCAGAGCCAGGTCTGGCCTTCTTCCAGGGCTGGTGCACGCAGATGTCCCCACTAAGACTGCATACACTCAGGGAGAGACTGTTCCTTGGACAGTCTTATTCAGCGGATACACCGTTTCTAAAGATATCAGCATAGCACTAGGCCAGAGCATCCCTCTAAACTGCCACCTTAAAATAATTACATCTGAAAGTTCAAGTGCACGAGGTCCAAGACAGGAACGTGCAGAGCAAAACGGCTTTGCTTTGTAGGCTCAGCCTGGCCCTTCCAGAACACCATGAGAAACAGAACGAGACCGCTTGTGGCCAGAAGAGCCATGCAGACTAGAAGCTCTTCAAAGCAGACGCAAGTGGGGCTGAGTTTGCGTCTGTTAAAACGCCCCTCTCGCTGTGCCTTGAATCTCCTATTGAAGGGAGCTCTCGCAGGTAGGGGCCGCAAACTCGGGTCCAGCACACCGCGAGTGGGCTGGGGAGGGGGCCTGGGAGCCCACTCAGGAGGACAGCGGCGGTAGACCCTGCCGACCGCCGTGCACCCAGCCCCGGCTAACCCCGGCCGCCGCGCTCGCACCCCTGCAGGAAGGAACGCCTGGAGGCCTGGCGCGAGACCCGTGAGACCCGCGCGCCCCCCTGCCCCACCTGGGGCCGCCTCCACGTGATTTCCTCCCGGAACTGCGCCAGCGGCGTGGAGAAGGTGGAGAAGAGTGAGGAGTCCGAGGCCGGGAAGGCAGCGTCCCGGAAGAGCTCCCTGGCCGGCACCCGCATCTTGGGCACCCCGAGCTCCCATCTGCTGCCCGCGCCCCGGTGCCGAGCGCAGCCGAGGAGGCGCGCAGCCCCGGAGGGAGCGCGAACCTGCCGCGGCCCCGCCTGCCTCGCGCCTCCCCCGTCCGGCCCGGCCCCCCAGCCCCGCTGGACCCACAGTACCACCCAGCCCCGGTGCCCGCCCGCTCCGTCGCCCCGGTAACCGTCGATCTAGGCTGCAGCCAACCAGGCGCGTAGCCCCTGATCACATGACAGAACGGCCCAATCCCACTTGAGCGTTGGGAAGTCCGCGCCAGATTCCCAGCCCCTCAGGGGGCGTGGCTCTCGATCTAGGCTCCAGTAAAGCCGGTTAGTCGCCTTGGCTGCACTTCTCTTTCCACGGCCGGGGGGCTCGGGGGTATCTCAGCCGAGACTCACATCTGGGAGGCCGGCAGAGTCTTGTCCTCGGGCCGGTGTGGTTCGGGTCGGGGCGTCGGGACTACCTCCTGAGGCTGAAGGGACCAGAGAGGCAGTCTCGGCCGAGGTCGGGCCACGAACTACAGGTCCCAGCATGCCGCGCTGCCTCCAGAATGCACTTCTTCCGGCGGGGACGGTGGGTCCGGCCACCTGGTGTCGGGAGAGCCAATGAGAGACGCGGGAAGGGGAGCCGTGGGCCGTCAGGGACCGTGGGGTGTCCGGCACTGTTGTGGTTGTGTGCTGGGGTCCTGGGGAATGTTACGGCCCCGGAAGGGCCTTCCCAGGCCTGGGAGGCTGCCTCAGGGCAGGCTGGGATCAGACGCGCTAGATCCTGAGCCGGGCAGGCGATGAGGGTGGAGCATCCTCCTGGTCCCCAGATGGCCGGGCATCTGGTCCTGGTGGGCTGGACAGTGGCCCACTGGTGTTGCGGTTATAGCTCATGGCCGCTCAGTGCTGCGGGTTGGTGAGGGCAGTGACTTAAGGATCTGCTCAAGGATTCACCTTTGCTGCAGGAACCTGCCCTTCCCCGTCCCCATTCCCAGGAAGGCAGGCAGGCAGCCAACCAGAGGCTTATTCTCTGACTGCCTCTCCAAGCCTGCTTCACTGTGGCTGGAGCCTTCACAGAGGGCCGCACAGGGGAGGAGATGGGGTGGGGTGGGGCATAATCCTTCTAGGACAGCTCTCTGATACCTGCTAGAGCTTCTCAGATTTTGTATCCCCAGGCCGCTTTTGCCCAGCCTCCCAGATAGGAAGGGTGGTCAGATCGAAGCCCTTCTGCAATCCAATCCAAAAAGTCCCTACTGATGAGGAGAAACGGAGCCTGGTCCAAGAGCCCCTGCCCCGACCTTCTTGCTCCAGAGCCCCCGGTTGCTGTGACAGCTGCGGCTTCTCCCTCTGAGAGGCCCAGCAAGGCCTGCACGAGTAGCAGCTGCTAGTGGTGGCATGATACGGGCTATCTTGACCCCACCAGGCCCCAGACCCCTGGTTTGGAGGCCTAGGGTCCTCATCTCTGCTGAGGTTCTAGAGAAGGGAGTGACCTCATCGTCTGACATCTCTCTCTGGGATGCTTACTTCATGACCCTTCCCCCCCCCGTGGTGCTGACTCTCCCAGAAGATGTTTATGGCAGGCTGGAGGCTGCACCGTGGCTGGATGGAATCAGGAATGGCCTGGGCTCTGCTTCATGTGGGTGTCCTGAAGGACTAAGACAAACTTCCCTGACCTGGGGTGTTGGGTGACTGGTCTGCTCCAGGTAACACACTGGGGTGGTGAGCAGCGGGCTGGGGCCAGCCCAGGATCTGGACTCGAAGTGGGGGCCTCTGCTGTGCCACTTACCCAGGCTTGCAAGCTCTGGAGAGCAGGCAGTTTCCTGTGGGCATGTCGGTGTCCAGAGCTGGGCCCATGCCCAGAGAAGGGGCCAGGAGACAGTTGGTGCTGGGTAGGCAGCAGCCCAGGTCTGCAGTGTTGCTTTGTGACCAACACTGAGATGGCATGAAGGCAGCTCTCCTGTCGGCCTGCGGGCACAGCTCCTCCTGGGCCACACTTACCCCTACAAGCCCTGTGGTGCCATTCCCCACCTCTGGGTGCAGAGACGACCCCTTGGCCAATTAGCAGTAGTCCCCGCTCCCTGCTGGGCCCACTCCCCAGCCCTGTGCAGAGTGGAGCCTCTGGCTTGTGGGTATCAGGAGGCGTTGGAAGAAGCCTGGGGTGGAAAAATGAGGAGGTGTTCTGGGGGCAGCTGGTGCACAACCCCAGTCTCCACAACCACAGGTCCTGGGATGGGCAGTTATTTATAAAGTCTGATCTCAGGGCCCTCGCTGTAAGGCGGGAACAACAGCTCCATGTCATAGCGCTGTTTGACGGTTACAAGTGAGACATCGGGAGGCCCCGTGGAGCTGGAAGAAGGACTGGCCTCGGGCCCCTCAGGTTAGGAAGCTCTTGAGACATGTTCTCAGTTACACTGACGTGTCTGAATTGCAAGGCAGTTTCAGGCCCACAGAACAGTGAAGGCCACGTGCCACCCCAGGCAGCCCGAGATTGACTCGTGTCCCGGGCCTGCGGGCAGTGGGATGCCTGTCTCTCTGAGCAAGCCCTTCTCTCTGGGACTCTCCTCCTGAGGGGACGGGACAGGTGGGAGGTCCCCTATCTTAGCAAGGCCCTGGGCCCGTAGGACCAGCCTCCACCACGCACATCCCAGAGCTAACTCTGGCCTCTGAGCACTGAGAGACGGTGGGAGCACGGGTGTCCGCCCCAGCGGGGCCGGGAGGCATGCAGAGCAGTAGTCCAGGGCCCCCGAGCCAGGAGCACCCTGAAGTCACCTGAGCGAGAATCACCGGAAACCTGGCCCTGCTGGGCAGCTGTCCCAGCTGCTCTCTGGGCCCGTCTCCAACTGCAAAACCCACAGCGCAGAGGCCCTGGGGCGGGCTGAGGATTAAGTGAGAAACAAGGCTGGGCCTGGGCCGAGGGGCAGTCAGTGGGGGCCACAAATGTGGTTTCTCCGTGGGATGGTCTTAGCTGGGGTGGAGTGGGAGTGGGTCCTGGAAGCGTGGGTCTCTCCCCTGCCCGTCTAAAGGTTCCAGCTGAAGGAATCTCCCCAGGGAGGGCTGGAACAAGGCCATCTGTGTCTTTCCTGCAACCTGCAATCAGTTCAACAGAAGTGAGGAAGGTTCCGCCCCGAAGGGCTTGAAGGGTCAAATGCATTTGACAACGATGAGACGTGGAGTTTGTATGATCCTCACGCATCTCAGAGGTAGGTGTCACTGTCCCATTTTACGACAAAGAACCTGAACTTCAAAGGGAGGAGGTGGCAGCCCAGGACCCCACAGCTATATGTGGGACGGAGCCAGCATTCCGAGACCAGGCAGGCTTAGGTCGCTTTGCTTGCTGACAGAGGAATGGATTCTTTTGGGGGTGATGTTTTAGATTAAGTTTGGGGTTTTTTTAAACCTCATTGTTAAAAATAATACATGCTCCTTATAGGAATTTTCCCCCTTAATTACTGCTCCAAAATGGTCATGTGTTCTTAAATTTTACTTTGAACACAATACAGGTAATTTCTTCCTTGACTTCAGTCCTGAGTTAACCATATTTCCAAAGTGGGATATTTCCTGCACTGCGGGCACTGCATTCACTTCAGGTCGTGGAGTCTGTCCCTCTCTGCTTGCTCATGCGTTTTTTAACAAGGGAGGTTTATCTGGGCCTGGGTGGGTGGGTGGTAGCACTCTCAGCACCCTGCCCTGTGCCCGTTAGAGCCCCTAGCAGATGCTGGGCTAGCCCTGTGGGCAGCCTTGGCACACCCCATGTTCAGGGTCCTTGCCCTGCTCTTGGCCTTCACCCTCCCAGGGTCTGGTCAGTGATTATTTAGAGAGAAAGTGAAGAAAAAAAAAAATACAAACCCTTAACAGCTGACATCAGATTGCTCTTGGTGACAGGACAGCCTGTGTTAGCGTATGTGGGTTAGGGAGGCTGCCTGGGGCGTGGCAGCCTCAGGTGGCCCAGCCCTGCCGGGGAGGTCTGATGGTGGGTAGAGGGGGGCAGTGGCTAAGGAAAGGAGGCTGGAGTCCCGGATGTGTTGAGAGCAAGGATGCCTTGATCACTCTGAGCTTCTTTGTGCGGCCCAGTCTTTCCATGACCCCGGGTCTTGGGCGAATTCTACTGCTTCGCTTTTCCTGTGTCCTTTCTCTTCGTGAGGCCCTTTGCTGATGCTAGGAGTGCTCTTTGATGCTCCAAGCCGTGAGCCCCGTCTTCATTATGACCATTCTTCTCGGGTTGCATTTTTTTTAATTTAAAAAGTTGTCCCGGACTTCCCTGGTGGCGCAGTGGTTGAGAGTCCGCCTGCCGATGCAGGGGACACGGGTTCGTGTCCCGGTCCGGGAAGATCCCACGTGCCCCGGAGCGGCTGGGCCCGTGAGCCATGGCCGCTGAGCCTGCGCATCCGGAGCCTGTGCTCCGCAACGGGAGAGGCCACAAAAGTGAGAGGTCCATGTACCACAAAAAAAAAAAAAAAAAAAGTTGTCCCTTTAAGAAACTTCCAAGGTTTCTGACTGGTTCTTTTTCCTGACTCCCGGTCATCTCACAGGTGCCTATTCCTGTCTTAGGGTTTATTTCAAACCACCCCCACCCCGCCATTGTGTGGCTGAGACGTTAGTTGTGTTCTGATTACTTTGTTAGCCCTACTTCCCTGGAGGTCAGTTTGGGCCGGTGAGTGTTGGCCGTTGTGCACACGGTTGGTGCTCTCCTGGGTGGGTGCTTGACTGGGCCTTACCTTTACACCTGAAGTTCCACCCAAGGCATCTGGCCTGAGAGAGGGGTCTTACCCCCAGTAAGTCCCTGTAAGAGTGGGGGAGGGGAGATAAGTGCCCCCAAGGCGAGTCTGGACTGCACAGGACACAGCTTGAAGGACTCAAGATGCCCATACCTAGACTCCAGAGAGGCTCCAGGCAGCGCGGGGCTCTAAGCGCAAACCCTCACGTGTCAGCTCTCCACACGCCATCTCTCCTCGCTGCCCCGCCTTCCTTGGCCCCAGCAGATCCGACGCTCATGGCCACTCCCATCCCCATCCTGGACATCACCCACCTTGGCCCCATTCTCCTGCCTGACTGCTCCCCTCTCTGTCCCAAAAGTTCTGTCTCCCAGCACTGCCCTCAGCCCCTATGGTGGTCAGTACTGCCGCTGGCCGAAACTCCCCACCTCCATGCACGTGGCAGGAGTGGACAGACGGGGCGCGTGGCCCCAGCGCGTCTGACTGCTGGTGTGAGCCCCTTCACAGCCCCACCTCTGGCGAGGTGCTTTCGTCCATCAGCATGGGTCCTTGAGGAACAAGAGACAGGAAGCCCACACCCCCGCCTGGCCTGAGGCAGACACGAGGCACGAGTGAGAGAGAAAACTTTGTCATTCAAAACACTGGTATTTTAGGGACTTCCCTGGTGGTGCAGTGGTTAAGAATCCACCTGCCAACGCAGGGGACATGGGTTTGAGCCCTGGTCCGGGAAGATCCCACATGCCGCGGAGCAACTAAGCCCGTGCGCCACACTACTGAAGCCCACGCACCTAGAGCCCGTGCTCCGCAACAAGAGATGCCACCGCAATGAGAAGCCCGTGCACCGCAACGAAGAGTAGACCCCGCTCGTCGCAACTAGAGAAAGCCCACGTGCAGCAACAAAGACCCAACACAGCCAAAAATAAATAAATAAAAAATAAAATAAAATAAAACGTTGGTATTTTAGAGCTGTTTGTTGCCAGAACACAGACATTGGCCCCAGAATAGGTGTGAGGCTGTATCAGGACATAGGATGCAGGCTGGGGGCTGGCATGGGCCCATCACTGGAAGCTGTGGTATGTAGCCACAAAACATTTGGTAAAACTCAACCGTGACGACCCATGAGGCAAACGATGTCCAAAATAACTCACAGGTCTGGTGGAAGAGGTTGGGAAACCCTGGCAGCCTGTGTTGGTCACAGGCTGCGTTTGGCAAGACACCACGAGAGATAGGCTGAAAAAACATTCCCGGTTTGCAAGCTGGGAGGAAAAGGAATCGAGAAAGGCAGGAATGCAGGGACTCATGGGGTTGAGAGGCCACCTGCTCATCCCAGAGGGCAGATCAGAGTCAGGACAGTGTGGCAAGGACAACACCAAGGTGTGGGTGTGACTCCGGTGAGACTGTGGGGCTTGCTTCTGAGGCTTGCAAAGTCGGGCGAGGCCGGGGGTGGGGGAGCGAAGCAGGCGGCTCGGGTGTGGCTGCACGCCCACAGAGACCACGTCAGGACCTTGGGGGACCACAGTGCTTTTGAGAGTTGCACTGCCAAAGAAACCAGGAGGCTGGGACTAAAAAGTTTGTGACTAGAGACTAGAAAATGGCCTTGGTGGGGAAGAGGCCGAGGAAGCAGTTCAGCCCCTAAAGAGGGCTTGACAAATGCCACAATCAGGCGTGGCCAGTTAAGACAGGAGGAGGACGGATCCTTCCCAGGGCAGAGCCAAGGGCCACAGAGAACCCAGGACTGGGGGAGCCTGGCCCAGGATGGGGTCCCTGGCGGGCCTCTAACACTGCTATGGGGCGGGGGCTGCTGGCCCCCCGTGTTTCTCCCTCCGCAAGGGGTGTTGTTGCTGCCACCCTGTCCCTGTTCCCCGTGGGCGGGTGACTGGCCTTCCAGCTCACGAGTGGCTGGGCCAAGTGGAGCCCCACCGGGCCCTGGTGCTGGGACAGCCCCCTGAGACCTTGGGCCGTGACTGGATGGGGCCAGGTCACCTCCTGGCCGCGGCAAGGGGGTGCGGTGGAGGGGTTGCATCTTGAGCGCAGGAAGGAGAATCAGTGGGACATCTGGTGACCTGGGGGCCGGATGTGGCAGGGCCAGGGTTGCTGGCCCACCATTTGCGGTCCTCTCACGCCCTGGCCCCTTGGGTAGAGGCGGGGGGGGGCGCTCTGTGACTGGGTCCGTCCAGTGGATCAGGTGACATGTCACTGCGGGGCCAGAGCGTGTAATGCTGGTGGGAGACCCACACCAGAGGCGTGCTGCCCCATGAGCCCAACCCCGCGGGCAACCGGGAGGACCAGGGCCCGATCGCTGCCCTTTGTCGCAGTGGCTGCATCAATCCCAGCGCCCACAGCTTAGCCATCCTTCGTGGCGATGCCCCAAGTGCAGTCCCCAACCTCACTCCCTCTTCCAAGCCCCACCAGTACCTGCAGCCTCGACTGCACCTGTGCTTGCAGATGTCCCTCCTTCTCCATCCCCCAAAGTCACACTCACCTCTTCCTTTACTCCAGTTTGGGATGGGGGACCACTGCTGAGAAAGGCCCACAGCAAGGGTGGTGACAAGTGGCCTCCCTGCTTTGGTGTTTGGGGGTCCGGGAGGGGAGGGGCTGGGGAGGGTGGAGGGTGCCGCTGGTGCTCAGACCCCCAGGGCTGCCGGGCAGGATTGGGGGCTTCCGAGGGCGGAGCCGGGATGGTCAGGAGGGGCTGGGGGGCAGAGAAGAGCCTCAGCCCTCCCCAGCCCCTCCGGCCTCTGGCCTGCGTGTCTGGCGGCGACCAGCTCAGGACCCCGCCCCATGGCAGCTGGGCAGGTGTGAAGGAGCTGGGACGAACAGGCCGGGAGGTAGTTTGCAGAGTGGAGGTTTAATGGGACAGTCACGGTGACCCTGCACAGTGGTCCCCCGGGGGGCCTGGCTCTAGGCACTGGGCTCCCCAGGCCTCTTCCAGCAGGGTGGGCCTAGAAAGAGCACCAGCGCCGCCTGCCCCTCCCTGTGTGTTATTGCTGCACTGGCCCCAGGCAGCCCCAAGAGAGACTGTCCTGTCCCACTCCCCCTGGGGCCTGGGATCCCGTGTTCCCTGAGGAGCTAAGGCTTTCCGGGGGGCCCCTCCCCAGGGACATCCACCCTCTCCTCGGTGTCCCTTGCCCCCCACACGGAGGGCATGTCTGCGTCCTCTGCCGGAGGCCAACCGAGGCTGCCATCCCCGGGGGTGGGGTGCAGGGTCCGCGGGGAGGAAGCACGCTGGGGGGACAGCGTGGCCCGGGCCCCTGGCAGATGTAAGGCACAGTGTGGCGGTCGCCATCGACCCAGGGGCAGCGCCTGGCAGTCAGTGTTGAGACAGGAGGGTGTGGCGTGTGCTGGCCGCTCCAGGCCTGCAGTGCAAGAGGGCTGGGGAGACCAGGTCCCCGGGCCTTGGCCGGCCCCGGGGGTGCCCCCAGAGAGCCTGCAGGAGGGGTGCGCAGGCCTAGCAGAGCTCCCGGCCAGGCTGAGGCGCGGTCATGGTGGGCCGGGGCCCAGAAGGCACAATCGTGGTGTCGAGAAGTCAGGGCTAGGCAGACACGTTGACATCCCTGAGAGAGATGGCGCTGCCGGGGGCCTCGTCCCCGAGCAGCAGGGCTGGTGCGTCCGCGTCCGCCTCTGAGTCCGCTCCGGCCCCGCCTTGCTCCACGCTGGGCTCTGTGCCGGGGCCCAGGCCCTGGGACAGGATCTGCTGGATGGTCCGGCGCAAGTTGGGGTGCAGCCGGCCCTGCGTCTGGTAGAAGACCTCCAGGGCGAAGGACTTGAGGGCGCCTGTGCAGAGGTCCTCATACAGCGGGATGGTGTACATGCGGGACATCTGCGGGCGGCCGCTTGTCACACTGGCCGCTCCCCGGCCCCTCCCGCCCGCGGGCCCCAGGGCTGCACTCACACTGCCGCAGGGGGGGCCCCACTGTCCTTGCCTCCACCACTGCAGGCCTCTGTAGAGGCCCCATCTCAAGGGAGCTCGGGCTAGGGGGACACTGCCGGGGGACAGCTCTGGGGAGTGGGGAGGCCGGGCCCCTGCAGGCCTGGGGCCCTAGGGCCTCTGAGGAGCTCAGATGCCCCAGCTGTCCACGCCCAGGGCCCAGTGGGCCCAGACCCCCACCCCAGACTCTGCTCCCAGCCTGGCCCTTGGGCACCGCCTCCCCAAGGGCCGGCGGGGTCTGCGCTCTTCCCCCCACTGCCAGCCCTGACGCCACGTCTTCCCCACCCCATTCTCTGGGATGCCCAGTCTGAGTGGGTGGGGGCGGGCGGGGGGAGGGGAGAGGAGGAGTGGGGCGGGCCCGCTCTGGTGGCTGCACCTGGCTCTCAAGGAAGCGCCGGACCCTGTGGAGGTCGGGGTAGTAGTCGTTTCGGACGACAATCTGCAGCCAGCGGATGCGGATCTCGGCGTTCATCGAGTCCAGCAGGGAAGAGTAGCACTTGGACAGGCTCATCACCACCTCTGCCGGCCACAGGCAGGTCAGGCCAGCCGGCCCATCCCCTCCCCCACCACCCCGGTGGCTGCAGGACTCACCCTGGGGCAGCGGGGACCCATCCAGGAGCCGGTCCAGGAAAAGCGCCGTCTGGAAGGTCCTCCACTTGGAGATGTCGATGGTGCTGGCGGAGGCGGCCGCCTGGTCCAGGGGCTCCGCGGTCCACAGCTGGAAGAGGGCC
This sequence comes from Hyperoodon ampullatus, assembly GCF_949752795.1. Lineage (NCBI taxonomy): Eukaryota > Metazoa > Chordata > Mammalia > Artiodactyla > Ziphiidae > Hyperoodon > Hyperoodon ampullatus. The sequence continues at coordinate 1,272,291 of NC_136921.1, forward strand.
TCCACGGGCCGGGTCAGGCTGGATCCCTGAGACAGGTCTGGCTCGGCCAGTGGGGGGCCCGTGGCATTCAGCCAGCGCTCAAACTCCAGCCCTGCAGGGAAGACGCCACCCTGGGGTCCCGAGCAGGCCTGCCCAGGAGACCCTAGACCCCGAGGGTGTGCCTGGGTGTGACTGTTCCGGGGCCTGGGAGCCCCGAGGGCGGGGGCCGTCTGCGGAGGCCAGGGTCACCTCTAGCCCCTGCCGCTCCAAACCACTGTGGTGGCTTCGGCGAAGGGGCACACAGAGGCTCGAGCTGGTGACTGAGGAACCCCCAGCCCCTCCACGCCTCTCCTGGGTAGAAGACAATGAGGCACTGTAAACCCATGGAGGGGAGGTGGCAGGATAGGCTCTGCCGCACGAGTGGGTAGGGAGCACCACCCTGGGTAAAGGATGTTCCTGCTTTAAAACCCTGGAGCTGGGCAGCCGTGGGGGCAGGTTCTGCCCATCGCCCACTCTCAAAAGCCCTCGGAGCACTTACCAAACCTTCCCAAACACAGGGTCCCCCTGCCCACACCTCCCAGCCACACCTCACTGCCCTATAGCAAGCCCTGGCTTCTCCCTAGACGTCAAGATGCTCCAGTCTCTTCTTTGGCCCCCAAGCCCTTGGACCAGGGACAGCCCCACGAGCCTCACAAGCAGGCCAGCTGCCTTCAGCTAGCTCTCAGGCAAACCTCTCTCCGTGTCGCAGAGCCTGCCCCAGGCCCTTTGCACAGCTTCCGGGGACCTCTTTCTGGGACTGCTTAATCAGGTCTGCCTGGCCTAAGTGCCACCTCCATGCTGGGAATCACACCCTCCTCTCTGCTCCTATGGTGTCCAGCCCGAGGCCCACACTGTCCAGCGAGGGTGGCTGCAGGAAGGACGGATGAACCCGAGGGCATTTCTTCCAGGCAGAGGGGTCATCTTGTGCGGTGGAGCCCACACAGCCGCCGCCTCCCTGACAGGCCGAGGCGCTAGCCGGCTGCGGACCCGCGGCGGGCGGCGGGCCTCACCTGCCCGGCAGTCCACACTCTGCTCCTTCAGCTCTGGGAAGAAGGTCAGGAAGGAGTCCAGCAGGTCCTGGGCTACCACGCTGGTGAACTTGTACTTCTCCACGTAGGCCTGCTGGGGCAGGGGCAGGGCTCGGCAGGCCTGGCGGCTGGGCACACCATCACCATCCCACCACCCGCCCCACAGCTGGGGCCTGCACAGCCGGAAGGGGCCCCTGCACGGAGGCGTCTGCACAGAGCGGTGCGCAGGGCCCAGGGCGGCGCGGAGGCACCCACTGCTGCCACATGGGCCCCGTCAAGTGGTCAAAACTGGGAGGGAGGGACAGAGAGGAGAAAGCACCCCAGGCACTACCCGGAGAGAAGGCTGCGTCCCAGCTCCGCTCACAGGCCCCCGCCACTCCATCCTCACCACCAGGAGACAAGGGCAGCCCTGGGCGCTGGGGCAGAGAGGAGGGGGGCGTACGGGGCCTGTCTCGGGGAGGCGGCTGCTCACTCGGAGAAAGCTGTCAAAGCGCTGGGGATCCCCGCAGAGCTGGGACAGGTAGTACACGAAGCAGTAGCCCTTCTCGTAAGTGAACAGATTCATCAGGTGGCTGGGATTCACTCCTGCAAGGGGAACACCCGTGACTCTGGGCAGTGCCCTGACCCTCCCACGTCCCGAGGGACGGGGGCAGGATGGTGGTCAGGTGCTGTGTGGAACGGGAAGCACTGAGGGCCTCCGTCCCTCACATCTAGATGTCCCTGGAGTGTGGAGATGGGGCCCGCCCTACCTGGGGGGCCTCAGTGGAGACCTTGGTCCACACACCACGGTGACGGGTGCTCAGAGCCCGTGAGAGGCAGTGGCAGGCTGCGGGGCCCCTGACCTGGCCTCTGCGGGGATGCCACGGTGGGGACAGCGACACCCGGCCAGAGTTAGCCTGGGGTCGGCAAGGAGGCCCTGCAGGATGACGTGTCCAGGGCCCGGGGCAGGGCCGGCGGGAGTGGGTACCTGGCTCCAGCTTGACCTGCAGCTTGCTGACTGGGCTGTCCTCACCAAGGAGCTTCATCTGCCTGTGCAGGGCGTCCAGGCGGAAGGCTGTCTCCAGACAGGTGAAGGCAGCACCTGGACGGGGCGGGTGCGAGGCTGCTGCCCTTGCTGCTCCCTGCTCTGAGCTTTGTGGAGACGACCCCTGGCCACCCGGCTGGACACACGCACGGCAGGGGGACCACACCCCGTGGGCCAGGCTGGGCTCCCAGCCCCGCACACAGTGCCCGGATGGCCCTGGTAGCCCAGCCTGCATGAGGCCACGGCGGTGCCCCCGCCGCCCCTCCCCCGGCCCGGGTGGTACCGTAGGTCTCGGTGGTGATGCGGCGCTGCGCATAGGTGGCCAGGCCCTCACTCAGCCACATCTCCTCCCATGTGGCGTTGGTGACGGCGTTGCCGAACCAGCTGTGGGCCACCTCGTGGATGACGTCGATGATCAGGAACTCGTCACTCTCCAGGATGGAGGAGATGATGAAGGTGAGGCAGGGGTTCTCCATGGCCACGATGGGGAAGGAGGGGGGCAGGAAGACGATGTCATACCTGCCCAGGGTGGGGGGTGACCGTGAGAGGGCCGGGGCCCGGGCAGTGAGCATCACTTCCTTCCCAGGAGGTCAGACAAGGCCCCCCACCATGGGCTCCCGTTGCTTCCCGGTAGGCTGGGGACTTGCCCTCTGACCCCTCTTGCAGTCAGCCAGGCTCCCAGGGGCCCCAGGACGTACCTGCCCCACAGGTAGGGCCCGTAGAGGCGCTCGGCTGCGCTCAGCCACTGCTCCACTGCGCCTGACAGCTTGCTGGTGGCCGTGGGCAGGAGGCACGGCTCAGCCCACACGCGGCTCCTGTCACGGGCGAGGGTGGGTGGGGGCCGACCAGCCCCGATCCCTCTCGCCCCACTAGGCCTTCCCTCTGCTTCTGGGCTCAAATACCACCTGCACCTAGTCTGGCCTGGTCCACCGCCCAGCTGCTGCCCGCTGCCCTGCCTCACTCACTGCCACCACGCAGGCCCTTCCCACAGTGGGGGCCGGGCCACACGCGAGGGGCTGCTGGCTCCTTCTGTCTCTGAGTCGAGGGAGCCCGCACAGGCGTGAGGCTATGTCCAGCGGCGGCCCGGCCCGGCAGGAGGACCAGCTTGTGCAGCCCAGCCTCCAGGTCTGGGGGTGCACAGGAGAGAGAGAGCTCCTCTCTCACTGGCAGGGGCGGCCCCGGGGAGTGGTGACATGGCACGTGGGGTCCTCTGCCGGGCGGCTGCAGACGCGGGCCGCACACCCGGCCCACGGTAGGACCTCCCTGAGGCCTGGACTCCGGGCAGCAGCAGGAGCTGCAGGAAGCAAGAGGTGGCCCTACCTGGGCCCGATGTCTGCTGGCTGGAGGTCCCCGGCCACGAGGGCCACGAGGTAGGCGGGCACGGGGTGCTCCATGTGGAAGCGGTAGACGCCCTCCTCCTCCACGTAGGTGCTCTGTGTGGCACTCATCAGCACCTGCACCCCCGACGGGGCCTGTGTTCGAGGAGGCCCCACCCATCAGGGCACCCCGTGTCCTCGATGGGGAGCCCCACGCCCCATCAGGGCACCCCGTGTCCCCAGTGGGAACTCCACAGCCCGGTCAGAAGCCCCACATCCATGGTAGGGAACGCCACGTCCCCGATGGGAAGCCCTGCCACCTGGATCAGGTAGCCACGTCACTTTCGGGGACCCTCTCAGCCCCATCAGGGGTCCCCCCCACTATTCGGGGAAACCCACGCTCCTGGTCTGCACACCTCTTGCCCCAGTCGGGAGTCGGGTGGGCATAGGGGTGCTGCCACGCTCAGGCCAGGAGCCCTGGGACCCAGCGACTCCGTCTGTGCCCTCCCCTCGTCAGGGTCCTATTGGCTCCTCCTGGGTCCAGGACCCCGACCCTATCAGGCTGCCCCCTCCTGCACAGCGAGGAGGGTGGGCTCCTCCTAGAGCAGTGGTCCCGGTGGCAGCTGGGGCCAGGCTCGGGCAGGTAAGAGTGCGGAGCGGGGCCTGCTGGTGGGCGCTGACCTTGACGACGGCCGAGTAGGTGCACTTGACGGCGGGTGTGTCAAAGCACGGGAAGAAGGAACGGTTGCAGACCGAGTGGCCCTGGGTGAAGACGAAGGGCTTGGCACTGCCGTAGGTCAGCTCTGGGTCCAGCCACCAGATCTGCAGTGGGCGGTGGGCAGGGTATCAGCCGACGGCTCCTGGGCTCTGGCCCGTGACGCCCTCCCCATCATGTGGGCTGAGGTCTCCTGGAGACCAGAGCTGCTGGCTGACGGACCTCACTGTACCAGTGAGGCGGGGGCACCCGAGGCACATAGGGAATGGGGGGAGCCTGGGGGCCCTGCCCCACAGAGAGCAGCACGTGGGGACGCCAGAACACCCCTGCCAGCCCAGCCTTGATTCCTGAAAGCCAGGCAGAGTTCCTGGAGAGGGCAAGGCCTTGGGAAGTGGCCCCAACCCCCCTGTCCTGCTCAGGCTTCCAGGCCCAGGGCTGCTGGGGCAGCGGCTGGAGAGGGAGGGAATAAGGAAGGGCCCAGGAGGGGATGGCCTGACTGGGCTCGTCCAGGGCCAACAGCAGCTCCTGGGCACCATCGCTTGCCCACCCTGGGCAAGCAGGGCAGCTGACACAGAGTGTGGCCTGTGCTTCGCCACCAGGGCCAGTCCTCTCTCCAGGTGGGAGGCCATGCACCCAGGGAGTCCCCCAGCCTGTGCCCCTCACGCCAGCTGCCAGAGGGAAATCGAGACGGTCAGAGCACCCGAGTCCAAACTGTCACAGGCAGGCGCGAACCCGGTCTCAGCCAGGAAAGGGAGACAGGAATGTGGACGTGTGGGGAAAGCAGTGCTTCCTGGTGACCCCCACGTACGCCTGAGCCCAGGGCCACCCCTGGAAATGGGGCAGCCTCACAGGGAGGGACCCCCCCGTGGGGAGAAGGGCTCCCGGCCGGGGCCTGTGGGCAGGGAGCTCAGGCTGGGCTCGGGGGGAGGGCCGCTGGGGCCATGGCCGGAGCACTGTGGACAGACCCCGCAGCGGCCACCAGCGCCCAGCCACCCACCTCCCGTGTGGGGCAGCACTGGTGGGTGCCTCGCTCATCTGCAGGACGGACGGGGACCTCCGCACAGGACCTGACACCACACACGGTGTCCTCGGGAAGGACGGCCATCGGGGGTGGGCGTGGGCTCAGGGCGGGAGTGGGGAGGATGCCCTTCAGGGCTTCTGCGCAAGGAAATGGCCCCCGCCTGGAAGATGCCTCCACTGCACGGTGCCGGTGGCCCGGGGAGGCCACGGGGGGCCGAGGATGGGGGTGCTCTTCGGTGCCGCGCCGCCTACCTGCTGCCATGCCTGCCGGACAGTTGCCCTCTCAGCCAACCTCCCCCCAGATGCCAAGGCCAGGCCCCACCCCCACTAGGGAGCCCTCCCTCGCACCCTCGTGCCTACCACTGCCCCCAGCCTCCCTAGGGCCATTTCAAGACACTCCCTCTCAACTCCGGCCAAACATTCCAGGGTCTCCAGGAAGGTCAGCACGGAGCCTGGGGGAGCTCCCCCAACCCAACCACAGCCATTCTGTGGGGCCCCAAATCTGTTCTCACGCCCCCTCTGCCAGGATGACACGATCATTGAAGCCAACTGGACTGTTCCTCGTCCACTTCAGTGACCGAGCGCACGCAGGTTCTCCCAGGGCCGTTATGGAAGGACCCCAGCCCCCTGCAAGTGACAGGTCTGAGCAATCCACAGCTGATGGTATCCACAGTTGCTGGCCACTGGGAGTTGTCCATGCTGAGACCACAGAGGTGGAGGACCCCAGACCCAGTGGGGCTCCCTACCCCGCAAACCCCAGACCCCAGACCCAGGAGGGGGCTGCCCCTCCTGCAGACCCCAGATCTTAGCAGATGCCCAGGCTCGGCAGGGCTGCCTATCCAGTTCCTGCAGACCCAGCCAGACCACTGTCAGCGTTCACAGACGTCTTCAAAACTTCCTTTGGGCTGCTATGTCTCTGTCCTCTCCCGGTGAGGAGTCTGCAGTGGTATCTTCCTTTTCTGCTGACCCCCAGGGCTGCCCCAGATGTTCAGAAGGCCTGTCTGGGGAGCCTGTTCAAAAATGCAGACTCCTGGGCCCTGCCACAGAGCTTCCTGGGCCCTGCCACAGAGCTTCCTGGGGCTGGGACCCAGGAATCTGCATTTAATGAGACTCCCCCCACAGTGGATCCTTCTGCAGGTAGCCCTTGGCTCATGCTGGGGACAGGCCCCCATGGTCAGGCTGCTGGGGATACGGTCAGGCCAGCAAGGGTGGCCTAGTCCCACCACTCTGCCAGTCTTGGGTGGACCAGACACATGGGCTCCAAGTTCGCAGATCAAGGTCAGGGAGGATCATACCCCTTTGTTCTCACGGCTGTGGTGGGAGGCATACATGCCGCTGTCAGAGACCCAGGCTACCCCAGCAGGTGCCAAGCCAGCAGGCCAGGGGCCAGGCCAGCACACCCACGGAAGCTCACAAAGGAGGTGAGGTGGCAGCTGAGAGCTCCTGGGAATCATGCAGGAAACCCGTAGGTGTGTGTCTGCTCCAGGCTCTTCCTGTCCAGGTGTCACCTTGATGGCTCCTGACCTGATGCCTCTGTGCCACCTGTGCATCACCCTGTCCATTTACATGCCGTGGGCACTGACACATGGAAACTTCTGCGGGCTCCCAGAGCTGCGTGTATGGTGTGTGTGTGTGTGTTTGGAGGGGGGCAGTGTCATCAGTGTGCTGTCCACACGGAGACCCAGGAACCCCCATGCTGCCAGCACGGAAGGCCCTGCTCCATCCTGAAAGCCCTCTTACGGTGGAGGGGTGCTGCAGCCACAGCACCCAGCCTGGGCCACCCAGCCTTCCTGTTGAGCCCCTGGGGCGGCAAGTGCTCCACGTCCAAAGCCCTGCAGAGCCTACGTGTGTCTGTGTTGGGGACACGGGGCAACCCTGCCGCCGCACCCGCCAGTCCCCACAGGGCCTGAAGCATTAGAGCCAACCCGGGTCTCTACGCCTCCCACTCCGGCAGGTCCGTCCCTCTTGCTACCTCCAGGGAACAGTCCTCTGAAGGCCAGGTCACACGGAGGCCCTTCCACATCTGACACTGCCTGGCCTGCTTCTCAGTGCCAGGCTCCCTCAGATGTATGGCTTGGCGTGTGCTCACCAGAAGCTCTCCCTGTCCCCAGGCAGGGACAGCCCCTGCACACCTGAAAGGAGAGGCTTCTCGTGGTGGCATGCTGTACCCTGTCCCCACGGTCCAGGGCCAGCACCCAGGCTGTCGCTCGGTCAAAGGTTCCTAAGGGCTCCCCGGGCACCAGCTGGGAAGCACTGCAGGCACCTGGACAGGACTCCGGAGCCAGGTGGGGAAGTGCCAGGCCGGCCCCATCTCTCCGCAGGTGCCTCAGTCGCAGAGCCCACATTAACGCCCCCCTAGCCTGGCGGCAGCGCGGGGAGAGGCCGCCTGGAAACGACCCGGCGACCAGCCCACCGCCCCAGAGCCCACCCGGCGGGGGTGGGGGGAACTCACGGCGGGGGCGTCGGTCGAGGTGTAGCGTAGGATGACCTGGAAGGGCTGGTGCGCCTGCAGTTCAGGCGGCAGTGTGACGGTGAGGGAGGAGCCGTAGTCCGTGAAAGGGTCCACCCTGAAGGCCAGCGGGCAGCATGCGGGCTCCGCGCCGGGCGCCTCGGGGAAGGCGGGCAGCGGGGGCGGCGGCGCGGGACCCGGCCCGGGTGCAGCGAAGGCGAAGGCGCAGGGTGGCTCGCCGGCGGCGGCGGGAGCGCGGCGGAAGGCGGCCGAATGCAGGCGCAGGGCCGGGTGCGCGTCGAGCACGAGCGCGCGGGGCGCGGGGCGCCGCGCGCACAGCTCGAGCACCAGGCAGCCGGCCAGCTCGCGCGCCTCGGGCCGCAGCTCCAGGCCCAGCTGCAGGTGGCGGAGGCGGAAGAGCTGCGCGCTGGAGGCCGAGGCCACGTCCAGGGCGGGCGGCGGCTCGGGCGGCGGACGCGCGGGCGCGGCCTCGGCGCCGGGCGCTTTGCGGCAGCAGCACTGCGCCGCCATGGCCGCCGCGCTAGGTGAAATCCATGGGCGGCGGCCGCGCCGGGCCGCGGGGAGCGGGTGAGGGGCGGCGGCGGCGGCGGCAGCAGCGGCAGCGGCGGCGGCGGGGCGAGGGCACAACAGGAAGTCGCGCCGGGAGCCGCCCGGCCCGGCCCCGCGCCGTGCGCCGCCCCGCTCGGGCTCCGCTCGGCCGCCGCCGGGGGCGCTGTGCGCGGGGAGACCGGGGAGCCGGGGGCGCAGTGAGCGGGGGCGCTGTGAACCGGGAGAACGAGGAGCCGAGAGCGGGGCTAGGACCGCGAGCCCGGGGCGCTGTGCGGGGCGGGAGAACAGGGGAGCCGGGGGCGCTGTGTTGGGGCCGGGGCCTATGTGCCAGGGCTGGGGCCGGGAGCCGGGTGCGGTGCATGGAGCTGCGGCTGCCGTGTGCAGGTGGCCGGGGCACTGTGCTGGGGGGTGGGGAAAGCGGGAGCCGGGGGTGATGGGCGGGGCGCTGTGTGCTCGGGGTCCGGGGCGCGCCGGGCGGAGGAGTGGCCCTGCGGTCTCCCCACCCCTTTGCGCTTCCTACCCGGCTCGCGTCTGGGAGACCCCGGGAGTCAGGATGCCCGATCCCTCAGCGATGCTGCGGGCCAGGTTCTTGGGGCAGCGACTGCTGGGACACCTGGGTCAGGGAAGCTGGGAAGTGTGGCGTCTGGAACTCAGTGTTATTCGTCCATTCGGGAACCTCTGGCCCCAGGAATGATGGAATGATTTCCATACACCCGAGCCACTCCCCTGTGAGACCAGTGGTCTGTGTTACGTGCCATACGGTACATGGCGGTGCTCGAGAACCTTAAGGCTGTGCTGTCAGATAAGTGTAGCTGTTTATATTTAAATTAAATTAGAAGTTCAGTTTCTCAGTTGCACTAGCCATATTTCAAGGTCTCCGTGTGTGTTTGGAGGATAGTGTCTGGCTAGTGGTAGCCATCCTCGACAGAGCAGATATCCCATCATTGTAGAAAATTGCGCTGGACAGTGCTGCCTTGAGGCCTGTTGGGGCCCTGGAGGAAGATTGTATAGGTGAGTGCTGGGCAGTAACAGGACCTGGCCTGCCTGTCCCCATTCCACCTCGCCCAGGCCTGTCCAGAGACTTAGGCCCGGAGGGGATGCCTGCAGACCAGCGAGGGTGCTCAAAGAGCTAGCATCAGGGGGATCTCGAAGTCATGGAACCAGAGGGTCCACCAAGATGTTGCTGTCATAATCGCGTAAGAAGTCAGACCCTTAGGGAGAAGGGGCTTTTTGGCCTGGAATCCCACCCACCTCTCTCCCCTGACCAGTCTCCCTGTGGCAAAGTTGGGGCCTGACTCACAATGCACTTGACCTCGACGGCATCCCCGAGTAGTGTTTGATCCTTCTGGGCTCAGTATCCCAATCTGTCACCCATGTGACCCTGCCTGCCCTCCTCCCCGGGGGGGGGGGGGGGCTGGGTGGGAAGGACGCCTGAGTGGGAGGACACATGGTCACTGATTCAGAGCACCTGCACTGAGGCATCTCTTCGGTTTTTCCTATGTGCCGTCTTAGCTGGGGGGACACAATCTCCTTGTCGGGGCCCCACCCCAAACTCGCCAGTCACCTGGAGGAGGGGTTTCAGTCCTGCGTCCGAGACTCAAGAGGGAAGAGAACTGGGGTCTGATCAGTCCTCGAGGCCTTCAGGTGGCCCAGCGCCTGCCCAGGTGCCAAGGGCAGAGTGCTTTAGATGGCACTTCCAGTTTGACCAGCCTTTTGGAGCCACCCACCCCCACCAGGCCGGTGGGGCTGGAGTCAGAAGACCTTCAAGAGGACTGTGTGTGGGCACCCACACTAGCCTGCCCTAGGCACCCGCAGGCAGGTCTACCAGCCACCTGTACACTCAGGGTAAGTTAACATCAGGGGGCTTCTCGCCCTCCTGGTCCCCTGGACTTGGGTGAGCAGGGATTGGGTCTCAACCCTTCTCTCCCGGGCACCTCCCAGCAGCCAGTTCTGTACACAGAAGGGGTGGAATGGGGCAGTCCTGCAGGTCCAGAGGAGCTGTTACCACTTCTGTCCACCCCCCCAGCGGGGGCGGTGCCTTCCACCCCACATTTTTGTAAGGAACCAACACAAGCCAGTCTTACAGGAGCCAACAGACCTGTTCTATAGTATTAAAGGCAGCCCACCAAGGCATTTGTGAACTGTGAAGGCCACAGGGGTCGTCTCCACTCTCCACCCTGTCCCTGTCCTGCAGAGGACAGTGCCTTCAGTGCTGGGGGACGGGGGCACTGCCTTGCTAACAAAGGTCCAGGGTGGCTGCAGTGTAGTCCTCCTCTCACCCCACCCCAAACCACTTAGGAGAGAGGAACCTGAAAGTCGGGACTGCTAGAGGCTGGGGTATCTCCCATAGGACTTTTCATACACCAGCCTTTTGATGATCAAATCCTGGCTGGCTTGGGTGGGCTGATGCAGCTGACACTCCACCTGCACCCCAGCTTTCCCCTGATGCACGTGGACTAGGTACCCCTATTCAAGTGCGCTGGCACTGGGAGGGGAGTGGGTCCCTGGCCTCACTTGCCAGTGGGTGGACACGGAGGCAGGAGGGCTTCCAGGAAGCCTGTGTTGTTCAGATGGGGGCTGTGTTGTCCCTGGGTCGGAGGTCCTAGGCATACCTGGGCCTCTGGTGGCAGCCAAAGTTGGATGGTTCTCAGAATGGAGCTGGTGGGACAAAAGGCTGATGTGACCCACAGATGTCCTTCAGCCTGGCCCAGGCTCTGACATCCTGGCAGCCCTGTCACCCAGGGCCGGGTCAGCAGGTGAGGGGGTGTGCCAACAAGGATGTCATGAGCACACAGGGTAAAAATGTGGGCTCGGGTCCTGGCTCCTGACCTCCTAGCTGGGCAAACTGCTCAGCTCACCTGAGGTTACAGATGGAGCCACTGGAGCCTCACCTGCCACGTGGAGGCAACAGCAGGAGCTTGTTTATGGGGTTGATGAAAAAGTGACATTAGCTATGAGGGGCTTGTGGGGAGTGAGTGGCAGCTGGCAAGCCTTCCAAAAATGTGTGAAAGTCAGGTTAGCCACGAAGAGCTGCATTTGGGTTATGACGAGGGCTGTGGCTCTTGGACATGGGGGCTGCTGACTGGTGACATCGCACCGGGCTGGGTGCTGACCTGCAGGGTGTGGTGTATGCTCTGAGCCAGGGACCATCACAGCTGGAAGCCCAGATGTGCAAGAGGGTTGGGGAGGAGGAAGACCCTTTCACAACCGCCCCAGTGCCTCACTCACAGAGTGTGAGCTTCCCATCCCTACAACTTTGGGCTCTGCTGGGTCAGAGGTCTTCATCTGCAGGTAGTATGCTTCCATTTGGGGACACACCTGGACAGGAGGCTGAGACACCACTTAACCATTTGGGGCTGTACAAGCCTCAAATCATGAGTTGTTCTGCTGGGTGAGGTGACTGATCCTGACTTTTTTTTTTTTTTTTGGCCGCACCATGCAGCTTGCAGGATCTTAGTTCCCTGACCAGGGATTGAACCTGGGTCCCAGGAGTGAAGGCACCGACTCCTAACTACTGGACCACCAGGGAATTCCCTGATCCTGACTTTCAAGGGGCAGCAGGGCTTTGCTGCTGCTCAGGGGGGCCAGGAGGAGTATGCTGGAACTCAGGGCATTCTCCTGATGCCTCCCAGTACTCCCTGGTTGTATGGCAGAGGTCACAGAGGCCACAGCGCCAGTGCAGGCAGGACCACTCAGGGCTCTTCAGGATGAAGGCTCCAGACACCTGACTAGGAAAGACCAGGACCTGAGGCATTGGCTGAGGGTCAAGGAAAATGATAAACATCAACTGCAGTATTTTATTCATAACCTTGTTATGTATATATTTGTATATTAACCAGGGATTATATTATCTGTAACTCATATGTGTTACCCAATTTTTCCTTTACTCTTTCCCCACTATCTTATTTAAGGAGTGTTGGTGGTGATTAATTTTCTAGTGTAGTCTTTAGGCTGTAGTGTGTCCAAGCGGGGTGCCTCTGAACCAGAAGAGGAATCAACAAGCTCAGACACATGGGTGGTCACTGCATTGTTGACATGACCTTGGCTGCAGGATGTTAGGCTGGGACTCATTGCTATTGCTGAAACTGGGAGGCCAGTAAGGTAGGAGGTGGGTACGGACACTGAGACCCCCAAGGGTGCCCACATTGGGTGGTCTGTCACACAGCCTCGAACCCTCACTATGTGTCACAGCAGCTACAAGTCTGGAAACTGGGCCTTCACCAGCTGGATCCCATGTTGCGTTTTGTGATGGGACCAGTGTGAGGTTTTGGAAAGCCACTGTGGCTCGAGCAGGTGGCAGGCATGAGGTTCTGCCAGCAGCCCCCCAGAAGTCACCCACATCAGAGTGGCAGGCAGCCAGGAACAGGGTGGCGGGTCTCCATGACTCCTGTGCTTCCCCATCTCCTGACCTTGGCTCCTTGGCCTCCATCTCTCTGTAGTAAATGTGTTTCTGGCTAAAATTCCTCAAGTGGTTTTGATGTTCCTGACCAAGCTCTGTCTAATAAACCTGCTGACCAGGGGAGGAACGGTTCTCAGTTCTCTCCTCGGCGGACACACCCCTGCCCTACCGTCAAGGGGGGACAGAGACCTTCAGGAAGTTGCAGAAAATAAAAAATCCGTGGGACGTGAGGCAGGAGAGGACAGACCACCCTCCCGTCAGTGCATGAACTACCTCTTCCCACCCCGAGGCTGCAGGAAACTCCAAGCGCCCCGCTTTGGGGTTGGGCCGTCCTCAAGGGCTGACCCATTAGGGCTCAGTCGGGCCCGAGGGCTCCCCGGGCAGGCGGGACCACGACTGCAGGGCCTCCTCGTACTTCTGAAGCTGGGACCAGAAGCCCGGGTTGGGCTCGGCCACCGGGCGGGCGCTCTTCACAGTCTGCAAACGAGAGGCTTTGGCTAGACACCGCGCAGCGTTGGCTGCAAGCTCCGCTGCATCCCCAACGCCCGGAGGCCCCGCCCCAACAAGCGGGCCCTCCTCGAAGCCCCGCCTCTTCCCGCCGGAAGCCCCGCCCACGAGAAAGTCCCGCCCTACCTGGAAGGCGTGCTCCCGCGTGAGGCCGCGATGACGCATGAGGTAGGCGGTGCAGACGGCGGCCGAGCGGCTGCGGCCGTTCTTGCAGTAGACGAGGCAGGCACCACCGGCGCGCAACGCGGCTTCCATGGCGGCACAGGTAGGCTCCAGGTGCGCCAGCAGGTCCTCAGCCGGGTCGTCGAATACGGGCACGCGCAGCTCCGTCACGCCGGGCGCGCGGGGGCCGGGCTGCTGGCGCGAAACGTTGACGCACAGGGTGATGCCCGCGCGCGCCAGCAGCTCCGGGGCGGCCGCGGCCTTCGCGCTCCCGAGGAAGAGCGAGGGGGCGACGCGCACGAATGGTGGCGGGGCTGCCTTGGCGGCCCCGCGGCGTCCGGCTCGTTCCGCGTCCATGACCGGCCCTTGAGCCCCCAGCCCGGGTGTCTATTTTAGGCCGTCGGGAGGCCGGCTGGGCGCCCCCGGGTCCTAGAGGCCTCCGAGGGGCGCCCCTCCCCTTCCCGGGGCGGGCCCTGTAGTGGTTGTGCACGAGCGGGCACGCCTACAAAGCCCTGGCCGCCGCCTCATTGGCCAGGTCTAAACGGGAGAGGCCTCCTCTGATTGGCTGAGGCTGGGGGTTGCGGCCATTGGCTGGCCTGGTGGCCATCGGAAGAGTCTGATTGGCCGCAGTGAGGTGGGCGGGTTCGGGTTGCTGGGAGGAATGGGCCTCCCCTCGCTGGATACCAGAGCCCCGCAGGTTGCAAGCCGGGAGATCTGAGAGTAGCTGGTGCCTGTCCCCGCGAACGTAGAGGTTTCCAGCTGGGCGGGGCTCGGGGAGGTGCGCTTCTCAAGCTGTGACTGATGTGCAGAGGAGCAGGCGACCCCGTCAGAGATTCTCATCTGGGCACTGACCAGTATCCTCCACATCGTTTTGTAGGTAGGCCCCTTAATAACTGCTTCTCTTATAACCGCATCGCCAGGTGAGGGGCCCTTTAGTATAGCTTTATGTATATTCCTTTTGTTATTTGTTTCCTAATAAATCACCCTGTGTAATTTCTGCATTTTATTTTCCCTTTTATTGTAAAACATGGTTCATATAAAATAAAGTATTTACCGTTAGCTTTTCATCATTTTTTCATAGACCAATATTTTTGTTTTTATTTTTCTCAATTATTATTATTTTTTGCGTTACTACTGTAACTTTAAAGAATTAATACCCTTTAATTACACAGTTGCCGTGTAAGAAGCCCTCTTCAGTAGATTATTCTGAGGTCCATTGTCTTTCAGGGGCCGGTTTCAGTGAAAAGTTAACTGTCTTCCAGTTCTGCATGCATCTAGTTATTGCCATTTCAATTCTACTCTAATAATATGAAAACATTTTTTCTGGTTCATCTGCATCATTTACTTAAGATTTGCAATCCGTTCTATCAGAAATTATTCTCCAGTACACCCATGCCCACCCCCCCACACACACACACAGAGTACTCAATAAACCTGACAAAATGAACCAATACAGTCTCTGGGTGACCTTGATTCTCTCCATTCTAGCCAAAGCCACCAAGCATTGGTAACTGTCAGATCTTTTTTGCTACCTGGGGCTCTCCCTTTAGCTAAAGATTCAAATGTTGGTGTGTAACCAGGTCTTCACTGGTCTTCACAGGTCCAGACATCACCTATGTAGAGGCCTTCTCAGCATCCATTTCCTTCTTCTGTGGCCTAAGGAAGGATTCTGACTTTCCTGGGATGGAATTCCCATTTTTCCCAGAGTTCCCGGGAGCCATCCAAGTAGGTGGAGATTCCCTGTCCCCCAGCTCCAGAATCGGGCTTCTGATTACGTCCAGTGAGTGACGCCTATACCCCCATGATTGCTTCAGGAAAGGGCCTGGGCTGCCATATGAACCAAAGAGGAAAGAGGGTCTTGGAAACCTCTGTCCTCTCCTTATGACCACAAAGGGAAGCCAGCCTTGGTTGAAAGCACAGCTGAAGAAACGGTCCTCGAAGATATTGTTGGACCACTGACGCAAACCAAACCTGAAGAGCCTCCAACTTCTGGACTGTTTGGTTTCCTGAGCCATCCAATCACCCTTTACTGTTGGATATTTGAGGTGGATTTTCTGTTCCAAGGCCTCTTAACTGCTAACCTCACACTCCTTCACACCACTGAGTTAATGAATCGGTAACAGGTCATCCTGAGTATCTCAAATCCATTCTCTCCACCTTGATTGCTGTGTTTACTTTGGGCCACCCTCTTCTGGGCTTGGCACCAGCCTCCTGAAGGGAGCCTTCCAGCCTTCCTCACTGTAGCCGGAATATGCTTTTTAAAGCAGTGCTTTTCTGAATGTTGGTCCTGACTCAGCAAGTTGTGATCCGTTAGTGGGTTGTGAAATCAATTTTGTGGGTTATGACCTATATTTTATCTTTAGTAAAATGGTATAGAAAAGAATAGACTACATGAAAATATTAGGGTGCGTGCATGTATCAGAGTGAGTTTTTCCTCATAATTTTTTGAGTTATGTTTGTACTGGCTCATGATATGAAATGGGGTATTACAATGGGTCCCAGGCAACAAGTCTTGAAACCTGTCAGAGCACACATCTGACTGCACCGCCCTCCTGTTTAAAAATGTCTTGCTGCTTCTGTTTTTAACCTGGCATTCAAGGCTCCTCCTGCTTTGTCCTGTCCATCATCCTTTCTCTCTGTTCCCTTGTCACCTACACATTGGCACTGACCATCTACCTCGACAGGGATTAAATTATGAGCCGCTGCAGCTGCTGACCTTCAACACCTCCTGACAGGAATTCAGGGCAGAGATCAGGAATGTGGCGCTCTGTACTCTAGGAAAAACTGGCAGAACAGTTCTTCAGATGGTTAGATATTTTCAGGAGAAGATTTCATGAGCCCGCTTCTTGCATCTCCTCTTATGTAGAAAAGCACTAAAATCCTTCATGGTGATGTCTGCTCCTCGCGACGAGCAGAAAACTTCTGCAAAACATATGTGCTTGATTGCATGTACTCCCCCTTCACCAACATCACATCTGTACTGACCTCCCCGCTACCTGTTCAGAGCAGTTTCTCCGAGCTCTCTGAAATGCTGCCTCCTGGGGTATTGTCCTCATTTTGCCCCCCAAAAAACTTAACTCATAATTCTCAGGTTGTGCTTTTTCTTTTTTCAGTCGACACCACCTGCCCACCACACCATGGCTCAGTGGTTTTCAAAGCGTGGTCCAAATTTCAGCAGCATCTGGGAACTTGGTAGCAATGCACATTCTCAGGAGTCCACCTGCTCAGGACCTGCTGAACCGGAAACCCTGGGAGTGAGACACAGGAAGCTGTGTGTTACCATGCCCTCCACGTGATTCCGATAAAAGATAAAAACGTAACCATCATTTAGTTGATCTAAAAAGTCATTTAAAGCAAGATTTTTACCCACTCCCTTAAACATTGTATGTTGACCTACTACCTGTCATGTATATCCACTCACTTTCCTCTGATGAGTCATGAGCACACATATACATCCGCTCACTTTTCCCTGTGGGTCAGCTGAGGCGTTACTCAGTGGCACTTGGTGCCCGGCCGTGACTTCCGGATTCCCTTGCTTTCCTTCATGTGAACTTAAAAGCACTTGAGAAGCGATCAGCCAGTAGAACCCTTTTGGAATTTTTAAAAATATTTTTTTACTCACAAATCTTTTACAGTGTCTCACATGCATCTAATTTGATTGCGATTTTTAAGTGGCTTTTGTTGACTTTTCAAAGCCTTCAACTGAATTTTAATAGAAATACCACTCTTCTTCCCCATGCACAAGTCATCAGCCATATTTCACTAAATTTCATAACTATGATAGCAGGTTCAGCTGGTATTTTCAGATTTGCTAACACCATCACTGGTCATTTGAACAGCTAACTTGCTGAAAGCCAGTCGTCTAAAGGTCAGTTTGCTGAACTGCTAATTTGCTGATTTTTACCAAGTTTATTCACCAAAAGCTTTAAAAACTAATATTCTTGAATATTGTTGATGAATATTAATATATTTTTCCTATGAAAACATTCTTTTGGAATATACTCTTCAGCATCATTATAAGACTTGTATCAACTTGTGGAAATAGGGCTTTTTAATCTTTGTATGCCTGGTTTTTAAAAATACCAGTGCATATATTCTTATGAACATAAGCAGAATTTCAGCATTTCATATTGCATTTTTTTCCAGTTTATAGAATTTTCCAGAACACCTTTTTTGGGCCACATGTTAGTATTTAGAATTGTTTCGCCAGCCTCAGGAAGTTGTCAGATTTGCTGAAACAAATAGTTTTAGCTGCTGTTCAGTCAGTCTTTTATTCTGGGTGATATGTGAGTTTCCTAGAGTCAATGTAACAAAACATTACAACAAACCCATAGGCTGAAAACAATGGAAGTGTATTCTGCCCTCTGTGTCTCCAGATCTCCCTCTCCTTGTAAGGACACTAGTTGTTTGGTTTGGGGCACACCCGAATCCAGTCTGACGTCTTCACTTGATTGCATCTGTAAAGACACTGTTTCTGTATAAGGTCATTCACAGGGGTTAGGACTTCAACTTACCTTTTTTTTTGGGGGGGTGGGCACTGCTCAACTCAGCAGGTGGGACGGTTTAACAGGAAGTTTTAGTTGACTGCTTTTCTTTCTCTTTTCACAAACAAATTTTAAAGACAGCACGGTTTGTCTCTGCTTAGCTTCGCAAGCTGCAGTTGGAGCAAAGCAAAGACGGGACCTGAGGGGAAAGGATAAGAGGTAGAGAGGGGATCTAGGAACCAAAGTGGTACTGGGGGGCTGAGAGGGGAGCAAGGGAGAAGAAAGAGGTGAACTGGGAGACAGATCGCAGGGTGGAGGAAGTGCCCCTGGAACCCTGGGATCCTGGCACAGCTGCCTTCCCACCACTGCAGCTTGTGGGGGAGGGCCTGGTCATCAGGTTTTCTTATCCCTTTCCCCTGTTCCAAGGGGCAGTCTGTGTCGAGAACCCCAACCCCTGCGCCTCCAGAGAGCCCCTCCTCGCTCGCTCTCCAGGAAGCCACAACTGCTTCAGTGGCAGAAAGGCCTCATGCTCTTTCCCACCCTTGTATTTTTGCACGTACTAGTCCAGTTCCCTGAAATGCGCTCTCTCTTCTGTTGAGAGAGCTCCTACTCATCCTCTGAAACCCTACTTAGGAATCTTCTCCCCATGAAGGTTTCCCCAGTGACCCCTCGGTCCAGACAGCTAACCCTTCTCTCCCAGTGACCCTCGGCGCCTCCCTCATCTTGTTCCCCAACCAGGCTGTGAGCTCCCGCTCGGTGCCTTCCACAAACACCAACTGAACGGAAACGACCGGCTTTGGAGTCAGGCAGGGCTTGATCAAGTATTGGCCCTACTGCGTCCTAGCACGTGACCATGGACAAGTTAATTTATTCCCTGTGCCTCAGTGTCCTCAGGTCTCACACGGGGCCTCTGCGTTCTTCCTGGGGGGCGTTGGGAGCTTTTAGCGCTATGTCCCCTGGGGAGCCCCTGACCCAGAGGCTGACCCGTCGTCCTCTGCTTGACTGCAAGATGGGTGTCCGAGGTGGAGACCGCCGGCCCAGGCTCAGCAAGCCGGGTGTGAGGGTCTGCGGGGCACCGGGCGCAGGCCGGGGTTGGCGGCGGGCGGTCGTGGCCCTGGGAAGGAGGAGCCTGCTGTCTGTGGCCCCAAAACATGGACCTACTTTAAGGTCGCAGGAGGGTAGCCCAGGCGGTGCTTCCTGTGATTCTAGGGACACCCCCGGGGCGCTGGAGGTTGTTTCCCTGGGCGGTTCCAACAGGATCGGGGCGTCCGCCGTGTTAGGGGAGAGGGTCTTGTTCGTCTGAGGCCCATGGTGCTGTGGGCGGTTCTGGGGGCGCCTGCCAGGAACCCTGAGGGCGAATGTGGGTCCCCGGCTTTGCTCCCAGGTTCGAAGAGGAGAGACATGGAAGATCATTATTCCTCAATCTCATATTACGAAATCCCACATGCTGGCAATTCTGAAAACCAGGTGGAGGAGGGGGGCAGTGTGTCTGCTGCTGCCGGGACCCCGGCGAGCTCCATGCTCGGCACCAAAAGGCGTGGGAACCCTCCCCAGGGTTGTTCCTTCTGAGGGTGTGGGAGTCTGTCCTGGCCCCTCTCCTTGGCTTGTAGATGGCTGTCTGCTCTCTGTGTCTTCTCATCATCTTCTCTCTGTGTGTCTCCCTGTGTCCAAACCTCCTCCTTGTAAAAGGACATCAGTCACATTGAGGTCACTTTCATGACCTCAATGGTAGCTTGATCGCCTCTGTGAAGATGCCGTCTTCTGATACAGGCACACAGTCAGGTCCAGGGACTTAGAACTCCCAACATATGAATTTGGGTGGGGGGAGGGGGAGAGGAACACAATTCAACCCATAACTACAGGTAAGAAAAAGAAAAACCAGTTCTGAGCTCCCAGACTTTATCGTTGTTGCATGTGTGTCTCTATCCTTCCTGGCTTCTTTCTACAGACGAATAACGATGTGGCAAAGAGAGATACTTGTGTTTGCAGCAGGCCAATCCTTTCTTCGTTGGGCAGGTGCTTTGTTAAGCCTCTGTGGGTCGTGGCTGGCATTTGAGGCTGGCTGGTGGAGGGGCTCAGTCTGAGGGTTCCCATGCGTGAGCAGCCCAGCCAGGCCATCAGCCTGACGGAGGCACAGGTCTATAGGCCAGAGACACCCTGGCGCAGCATCCCCCAGAGAGCCCTTTAGAGTTGGGAAGGAGGTGGGGGTGGGTGTGAGGGGGTGAGCGGTGGGTCTACTTTTAAGTTAGTGCTTTCATCTAGCAAGAGCAGGAAAGAAGCAAACCTACCCTGGCACGTGCCCCGCCCCCTTGCTGTGCCCCTGCCCATCCTGGCATCCTCCCATCAGTCTGTCCGTCTTGCTAGTCAGCTTGCTGTCCCTCAAGCTGCTCTCAGATCCCTCCCCTGGCCCAAAGCTCCCTGTCCTTGTCCAGATGGAGTGTCAGGCCAAGGAGAGAGGCCAGGGGAGGGGTGCACTCTGGGCTGGGGGAGGAGACAAGGCCCCCCAGTGCACAGTTGGAGTGGGGCAGCCATTGGGCTCCAGGCAGTGGAGCTGGCCTGGGCTGGAGAGGGCTGCCTAGTCCGGGCTCCAGGGCACTGCAGCCGTTACCCTTGTCAGACAGACATGGCTGCACACTTAGTGCACTTTCCACTTCTATGTGACCCTGGGCAAGCACTGTGCCCCTGGTGCCTCAGTTTCCCTCTCTGGAGAACAGGGATAGCTGTGCAATCGGCCTCGGGGGTTGCTGGTTGAAATAAGATGGTGTGTGGATCTCGGTACCCAGTGGCCCTGAGACCTTCAGCCAGCATCGGTCTCCCCTCCCCCTGCTCTTCATCTTCCTAGATTCATCCGGGAGGCCCTGGAGGGAGAAGAGGAGGAGCCCGAGGGTCCCCTTAGGGAGCAGGCCCTGAAGGAGGCCTACATCGAGCTTATCTAGGGTGTGCAGGATGGCAGGACGGCTGCATCTAGCAAGGAGAGTTCGGGCTGGACGTGAAGCTGGGATGCGGAGGATTCTCTCGGCCGGCGGGTGAGGCAGGCAGTTCCTGATACCCCCCTCTCCTGCCCGGTTCCGCCAGCCGCGGCCTGTCCCTCTCCTTCTAAGAGGCACGTGCTGTGAGCTTGTAGATCCACCGATGGGAAGGATGCTAGGCAGACGTCCTTCCTATTTGAGAAACACCCAGAGAGACTTCTGAGATCACGTCTGAGGTTAGCCTGGGTGTCCACAGGCTGCAGCTCGGGAAACCGTGACTTCAGAAGATACATTCTTATTCTAGGCAAGTATTTTAGAATTGCGAATTCCTGTCGTGAGTGGTATATTTGTATTGATGAAATTGCCTTGTATTTAAGCTCAAACAGAAAAAGTGGATCTTCCTAAAGGTGAAAGTGCATTTTTGCGCCCCTGCAGCAGGCAGTGTCGGGACCTCAGTGGGGACTCTGAGGGGCCCGTGGCAGAAGCTGTTGGCGCCACCTGGCGTCCCCAGGAAGGTGGAGCAGCCATGCGTGTGGCAAACCCGGGGGTGTGCTGTGGCCTGGGGGCGTAGTGCGCCTCCCCCAGTGGGAAGCTGGCTTCTGAAGGCTTCCCAACAAGGTGTTGCATCCCTGCCAGCTGACCGTGGGCTGGTGGAGGATTCTGCCCTGCTTGCAGGGTTGTGTGGCTCAGTGGAGACTTAAGTGCATCTTTTGCTTGCAGATAATGAAAACCGTCTGGAGGCGCTGTAGGGGTGTGTGCATTTGCGGGGGTTGGAAAAGCATCAGAGGGCAGGACACCTGGCACCGAAGCTCTTCTGGGAAGCCAGCGCCGGCTGGCACAGCCTCCTAGGGGCTCTGCCCCTCTCTCTTCCAGGCTTGGTTCTGCCTCTGGGGCCTCGGTTCACCTGGTTTTGGTGCCCAAGGCTGGGGGACCTCGCCCAGCCCCTCACCGCCTGCACTTAGTCTCCCGAGTTCAGGGGAGAGCGGGGCAGCGAGGCGAGCGGGCGTCTTGGGCTGGAGCCTGGGGAGCGGCGGGGGCAGGGAGGGGGCAGCGGGAGCAGCAGCAGGCAGAGGCGGAGCTTCTGGGCCCCCGGCCCAGTCCCACCTGGAGTGCGCCCCCAGCTCGGAGGAGCCTCCAGACCTCATGTGAGGACAGAGGCCGGGACCTGAGCCTGTGCTGAGCCTCTGCCAAAGAATGCACGGCATCGTGACCCCGATGACCCAAGCGCGGATTTTTGCTCAGCATCTGTTTCTTTAGTCCTTGGCTAGTTCCTCTTTTACCCAACACTGTGGTGTCCAGTGGCCAGACAGCCCACGTTCCCAGCTATGGTAGGTTGGGGCCCACTGATGGCTCCTCCTGGCCCCAGATCCTCGCCGTGCAGGGGGACCACAGCAGGTGGAGCTTTGTCACTGCCTGGGGGGACGTCTGGGTCCACCGAGCAGATGCTCCTGCAGCCATGGCAGCTCCTGAACCAGAGAGGCCAGGAGGACGAGAGGGCGTGCAGGCCGAGAGCAGCGGCTTTAAACGTGTCAGCTGCCTTTGAGGAACGGGCCCAAGCGCATCAGTCTGGCTGGTCAGATGAGGCTCCGGCGCTGTGTGGAGGAAGGATGGAGAGGTTCCTCCAAAGCTGCGCCCTCCTGGGAGTGGACAGAAACCCGCTCTCCTGCAGGCGAACCTGAGGAGCCCCCGGGGGGTGGATTCTCCTTACAGCTCTACACAAATGGTCTGCAAAGTGGGACTTTTTTCGGTTGGGTAGACTCTGATAGGCCCCCCCAAATCATACAAAGGGAATGACTGTGGGCAGCAGATGGGCCGTCCCCCGCCCGGCGCCTCACTGCTCACTGTGTCCCCGCACTGGCCAAGAGGAGTGACTGGCAGGACCAGGTCCCCCCCACACGAGCCTGGAAAGGACCCTTGTAGGCGGCTGTGACTGCAAAGTCCACCTGCGGGGGTCACGCAACCTCAGGCCTGGCTGGATCCAGGGGTTCCAGCGACTCTATCAGGCCCTCTCTCTCCCATCTCCACGTGGGCGGCCAAGTTTGACCTTCTGCCGTCAGGCAGAAGGGGGTGGTGTCGGTGTCACCCCTTCCTGCAAGAGAGAAAGGGCCCTAGTGGACACTGGTGAGAGTCGGGGATGCGTCCCGTGGCCAAACCCAAATCAAGGCTGGAGGCGGGGATTGGGAACCCTTCGCTTCGCCAGGCCTGGTCACGTGTGCCAGGGTCTGGGGTCAGTCCTCCGTCAGCCTGTGGGGACTCGTCTCCGTCACCAGAGGAAGATAAGGGGCGCTAAGCAGGCCGCAGTCACCGTCCTGCAGGCGCAGGGTGGCCTGTGAGCACGGCCGCCGGCCGCCTGAGTGCCCAGCCTGCCTGCTTCTGGCAGAGAAGGCGGCTGTCTGACTCGCGTGAGAGTCAAGTCTAGTGACTGAAAAGTGCTCGGAATGGACATGGCGCTCTGTTTTCCTCCTGGGGCCCCAGTAGAGGGTAACCTGCACCACACTTCCCCCCCGCCCGGGGCTCGGGACTGGAGCACAGATGGCCCACGTCCATGGCCTCAGGAGCGAGCAGTCTTAAGTCAGGGCCACGCCTAGCAGCCCCCCACTCGCTGGGCCAGCCTGCTGCCGTGGACCTGAGCGGGGGCGCCGGGGTGAGAGCGGAGCCTGGCCTGGGGCTCCCGAGTGGAGACAGCTCCCACCCAAACCTAGGCAGTGCCGACACCTCCCCAGACTCCCCCGCCTGAGCCGGGCAGGAGGGAGCGTGGCCATCGGGGGGCCGAGCGCCTGGCACCCACTCTGCATGATCTGGGTGACCCCTGGCACTTGCGGGGGGCCTGGTGGCCGGCCCTCTGTAAGCCGAGTGCAGTCCCACAGTCCCCGTTCACTGCGGCCCAGGCCTGGAGGCTCAGCTGGGAGGGCATTCTGGAAGGTTCTGGGGCGGGGCGGGGCGGCTCCTCCAACAGAGCCTCTACGGAGCTCTCTGTTCACAGTCCTACCACGGGCAGTTCTGCTGGGACCACCGCCACGGCCTGGGCACCTACGTGTGGCCGGATGGCTCCAACACCACCGGCACGCTTTACCTCGGCGCCCGAGAGGGCTACGGCACAACGTACCCGAAGGAGAGGCTCTTCCAGGTGAGGGGACGGCCCTGGTGTTCAGGCCACTGGACAGCAGCACAGGCGCTCCTGGGGAAGATTGTTTATTTGACGAGAAGTAGCTTTCTTGGTCTTAGTGAGTATAATAGTATCGTCATAAGGCACAGTCATAAGGTGCGTGAAAAGAAAATGAAAACAACAGGAGAAGAAAATGAAAGCTGGTCATTGTTCTCCCTGGAGCAGGGATGCGCTAGCAGCACATTGTGTATCCTTAGGTTAAACAGTAGACTCACCGAAAATATTTACCTTTTTACACATAAACTGGCTCAGTCTACACTTACTATTTTGAAACTTGCCCTTTTTCCTGGAGAAGATTCCTGGTTTTGCAAATAGAGGTACCTCCCCCGCCCCCATCATATTCATTCCAGTAAAAGCCACCCACTTTAGCATACAGTTCTGGAAGTTTTGACAAGCATAGAGCTGTGTGACGACTACCACAGTCAAGGTGCAGAACAGTCCCAGCAGCCCCAGAACATTACCCTGTGTGCCTTTGGAGCAGGTCTGTCCTCCCACCCCCAGCACCCAGCTGTCGCGTTTTTGCCTATAATTTTGCCAGGTCTTAAGATTGTCATCTGTGTCTTCTTCTGTGTTTATGGTTTTAGCTCTTACCTGTAGGTCTGTGTTTGAGTTAATTTTTGTGTTTCGTGTGAAGTGAGGCTCCCTCCTCCTCCTGCACGTGTGAACGTCCAAGTGTTCCAACTCCATCTGCTGAAAAGACTCACTTCTCCACCGCCTAGCCTTTGCATCTTTGTGAAAAATCACATCTGGAAACTATAAAGCGTCGGTGAATGTAAGGGATGATTATTGTTCGTAATGGTTGGCTTTTTTTTTTTTTTTTTTTTTTGAGTTGTAAGAAAACTTAGCAATTGCCTGATCCTTGGATTTTGAGCCTGGGAACCTTGGATTGGAGGTGTATATTCCCAAACTCCCTGAAATTGTGTGCAGAAATTAGTGGGAATGGGCATTTTAGGGGAATGAGGATCCATCACCAGCAAGTTCTCAGAGGGGGCTGTGACCCAGAAGAGTTAAGAACCACAATTCCTTTGCCACAAGGAGGAAACTGAGGCCTAGATGTCATTTGGGACCTGTCACTACCAGTTTGAAATCTCTGTTGAATCCCTGGAATATGTGAGCTGTTCTCTGCATAGTGGATATTCAGGGTAACGACACTCCACTGTTTGGCTTCTATTCTGAGTCTTTTCACCATGGGTTGCCTGAAGGGTGGTTGACGCATATGGTACGGTGGCCCCCAATATAAAGCAGCTGAAAGAAGGAGTGGATGTGTTCTCTAGGATCAAGAAGGCTGTTTCATCTTTGGGCCAACAACTTATCTTCTGGTGCCTGCTGACCTTTCTGACTGTTTCACTGACCATTTTCCGTGACCACGGTTGCCATCGTTGCTTGCTTCTATTTTATATTCTTAGTTTGTGTGGTTGGTATTGAGCAGGCTTAGTTTTAAACGGTGCTGCCAAGTCCAGCTAATTAATGGTGCAGGTGGGTTTTTAGCAGGCTGGCTGACTGGACAAACTGAACCATGCATGGAATTCCTGAAGATGTTTGGGGGTTCGTCTTTATTAATTCAAAGTTAACATTCTCTGACAACTTTTGTTAGAACTTCGGCTGAACCTCAAAATCAGGTTGCAAGTGTTTCAAACCTTAACTTTTTCCCGGCCTGCTTTGTGTATTTGCTTTGCTTGCAAGTGTGTTTACTCAGATGGCCAAAAGGCCAGTCTTTGCTTCTTTGTTAATTGTCAGCTGCTTTTATCAAATTCCAGGCCATTATCCAGCAAACACCAGAGAAATGTTTGAACACTTGGATTTCAAACATTTTTTTCAGTTTGTGGAGTGGTGCTTACCAGTGGTACAGTTCTAAGCAAGCAAACACAAACCCACGTAAGTGTTTTGTCTGTTAGGTATTAGCTGGTTCTGCTATTTCATACAAACATCTGGAAAAAATCCATTGGCTGTTCTCTTTACCTAGAGGGCAGAGACAAAGGATCTCAGTTCCAGAGAAGTGACTGTTTTGGAGAAAGATGTGTTGGTCTTTTAGCTCTTTTGTAATTAAATCTGGATGTACCTCAGAAGAATCTTAAGACTGTGGTGATAAGATGCTTACCTCAGGAGAAAGGAGGAAAAAAACAACTGGAACCCAAAGCTTGAAATTCTGTGACAAAACATGAGCTGTCCAGGATAGGAGGTTGAAAGGGTTTCACTACAGCGTTCTGCTCTCGCTGGAACAGATGTCTTTCAGTGTAGTCACGGTGTGGACTCCAGATTTCCAGATTTTCAAGAACTGGATCTGGGACCTGGAAGAGATTATCAAAGTGTGACAGGAACTTGGGAGCTGGATTTTTTTATTTTTGAATTTGGGGACTGTTGTCCTTGCTCTGAGAAAAGAGACAATGACAGCAGCGCTATTACTGGGAATTCGGAGACCTGAGTTTTCGCCAGACCCTCAGTGCAGATGCTGGCGATGCTCCACCCAAAGTGAACTCTGCCTACAGATCTGGCACCTGGATTTTTGCCCATGGTGATTCTACCACCTTACTACTGAAGAAGACATCATTCCAGTGGACCACTGTGACCCAGGAGGCATCCAGCGAATCATCATGATGTGACCTTCACCTCCACTCCTGTCCTGTTCTACCCAGATTCAGCACAGCCCTTTGTAGGGAAGTCAACTCCTCAAGCCAAATAGCTGAAGCTATTTTATCACAACAAAGGCTCAGTTTCTTCCATGAGTGTGCATTGCGTTTCTTCAGTTAAAGCCTTCAGAGACACATAATAAATTTGGACCAGGGGATTTTTAGTTATCAGCACTGTCTGAAGAATGGCAACATCTTTTTGAGAACCACACCGGACCATGCCCCACTATCTTAAATGATTGAAATTCAGGAAATATCTAACCTGCACCCCATTCTTTTTCTGTGTCACATCTGTAGTAGCCTGCTGAATGAGTAAGCAGATATTCTGACCCACTGGGATTAAAACAAAGGCACAGTGAACTCACAGCATCTTCTTTGGGATTACTCAGGAACCAGAACTTTTCACACAAATGGAAGAAATTCTACCAAAGAATCTGTTTACCTAACAGCATCTCACAAAGCTCCAATCAGATTCCACAAAAGGCCTCTTGATACATCCAGCACTTTGTGAGCAGCTTATTCTTGTTGTTAAACCAATTCGATGGTTGGTCTTCCAAAGGCTTTGTGGCCATGAAGCCCTTAGAATGAAAACTTTATGGAAGCCCAGAGTAAAAGTGAAGCTGCTCTGGAGGAAGCAGAAGTGGGGGCCTGCAACCTGCCACAAGCATCTTACTTTACCACCATGGCGACATCTAAGGAGACTTCTTTACAACAACTAGAATTCTTCAGAACACAGTTTGAAAACCACTGCCCTAGACAACAGTATGTTCGACCTGAATGGCATTCTGTCCTGTACCTCTACCCAACACCGTCCATGTTTTGTTGATGCTGAACATTCTTAGGAATTCTTACTGTGGGTAAACTCAGAAAAGTGCAAGAAGATGGGCATATCTTTGCCCCCCAGAGTAGTCACATGGGCTGAAGGTGGTATCAAATGGACATAGAGTAATAGCCCTCTACCTGCAGATGGACTTCCAGTGATTCCTGGATTTGATATAGTCAGAGAGCAATTCATACATACTCTACGCTGACAAACCCCTTACCCAGCTTCTTTCACAAACACCAGATGCTCTAGTGGTGCTTGAAATACATGGCCTTGAAGTCTTGATCCTTCTTGGATACATGAATCACCAGGTATTGAAGCTGATGTTGATGTTGTTGTCTCATTGAGGCCATATTAGACCAGCTGTACATTGGACCTCCCATCCTCAGCCATGGTACTCTACTTTGTGTGCAAGGGATAACCATAAACGGTGAAAGCAGAGTTCAAAGCCTGGCAACATTACCTAAAAGGGTACCAGGTTATTATTCATCTTCTCAAACTATGTCACTGTCACTCAACCAATGGCAGTTACACTACTTCTTGGTTTTTATTCAGTTTAACTGCTGTTTCCAGGATAAATGAACTAATAACTTTTGAAAAATCGCTAAAACAATTCCTCCATCACTGGCATATCTGCCTATTCTCCAAAATTATGAATACTCAGCTCTAACTACATGTAATACCTGATCCACAAGAGACAATCTCTGAACATCCTTTCTCGTGTGTGTGATTTAAAATGTGGCCATTTTGAACATTTTCTTCCAGCCAATGAGAGATTTTAAGATGGGTCTTTTGATGTCTGGTACCATTAACTGTTGGTGTTAATGATGTTTGGAGGTAGGCCTTTTGACCAGGCCATGATGGCTTACTTGGTGGGCATCTCAAATTGCGTATCATCTACCTTTTTGCTGGAAATGTAGACTGACTTGAAATCTACAAAGCCTGCAGCTAAAAAATTTTTTTCTTTTTTTTTTTTGCGGTACACGGGCCTCTCACTGTTGTGGCCTCTCCCGTTGCGGAGCACAGGCTCCGGACGCGCAGGCTCAGCGGCCATGGCTCACGGGCCCAGCCGCTCCGCGGCATGTGGGATCTTCCCGGACCGGGGCACGAACCCGTGTCCCCTGCATTGGCAGGCGGACTCTTAACCACTGCGCCACCAGGGAAGCCCTGTTTTGTGATTATGGAAAAATATGTTTTTTCCAAGTCAAATCCGGCAAGCAGGGTCCACCCCGAGGAGTCTCTTCTCTTCCTTCTTGGCCCCTCCCTGGTCCTTGGTGATCACCTTTGTAGTTTTATCTTTGTGTTTACAAATGATGGGCAAGCGTGCACACACGATCCACCCCGCAGGTGGTGCGCTGGGCGCCCTGTCCGCCACCTGCAGTTACACCTGGTCCCAGAGGCAGCCTTGCCCTGTCCCAGCGACTCCGGAAGGACTGATGACGTGGGGCTTCCCTGAGTCTCTGGTGCAGCCTTCCTCACTGAGGGTTCCACGTTTTCGCCGGGGATCTTCGGGGTGCATTCCTAGAAGTGGGATTGTTTGGTCAAAAAGAAAATGCATATTAAGAAGAAGTTTTAAGCCAATGGTGTTTTGCTTCCTGTGGACATCTCCTTTATTTAACCGTCGAGGTTCCTGGTGTTACTCTTTGCTGTTCACATACACTTGTGAATATATTACAGCACTGATGAGCTGGGATTACTTCCTGTGACAGACTCCTAGGAGTGGGGCTTCTGGGGCAGGGGTAGGAGCTCCTTTGGGCTCCACAGACCTGGGGGGCAGCCACTTTTCCAACCACCTGCCTCCCTGCCCGTGCCCCCTTTTCATGCCCCACCTCCAATCTTTCTTCCAGGCTCCCACCTCCTCTGGGACACTCCGGAGCTTCCCGGATGAACGAGCACCGCCTCCCTCCACCAACCACTTTCACAGACTCTGGTGGCCCTTCTCGCCCGTCGCCGTTCCCGTTCCACAGCTTCTCCCGGAAACACCCGCTGCCCCAGCCCAAGCCTTTGCACCATGAGGTCATCCTTGCACGTTTTATTCCTTCATTTCATTTTCTGCCTCTTGGTCTGGACTGCCAGCTTCTTGTGGGCACGGCCTTATCCCCACGGTGCCCAGCCCCAGGCTTGAAGCCAGAGATGCTCCATGGGCCTGCTGAACGACGGAGAGCCCCAAGAGCAGGGCTCACAGGTGAGGGGTGAGGGCACAGCTCCAGGGGGTGACGTGTGTCCCCAGTTTCAGGCCTCCGTGCCTTTGCCTGGGCGTTTCCTCTGCCCACCCGGAGACCTCCAGGCACCCTTCAACACCACTGCAGGGAAGGTGCAGCCGCTCCTCCCCGCCGTGCTCCCTGCACGGAACTCTTGTCCCCGGGCTCCCTTGCCACTCAGAGCTTCTCCCCGAGGCCCTCCTGGCTCTCCCCGCTCCTCACGTCCTCTGCCCGGCACTGACACCGCCGTCCCCAGAAGAAGCATCAGAAAGGCCCAGCGATGGCCTCACTCTGCTGGGTTCACGGGGAGCAAGGCTGAGCTGCTCTTCCTCTTCTTCCTCCTCCTCGGCTCACACCTGCCGGAGTCTGACTCGGCGCCTGGCGCTTCTACCCCGAGTGCTGCTGTCCCAGCCTGGTGGGTGCCTGGGCCGGGCCCACCATGTTAGAGGAGCAGGGGCTGCCCTGAAACTAGCCCATGCTCGGCATCCCCGACAAGCTTCCCTCGTGAGACCCTCAGTCACGCGCTGCCTTCAGTGCTTTTGTCCTCCATGCGTCCATTCCGACCCTGTGCCTGGTGCATCCTCAGCCTCAGTAAATCTTTGTTGATTGAATGAATACATTTCTTAGGAAGATGCTTTCTTCTTTTGATTTTAAGAAACTGGTCGCAGAGTATAGGCCCTGCTGAATATTCCCTTTTGCCCTCTGAATGTTGTCCTGCAGGGGCTGTACAAAGCAGATGAACGGTTCGGGCCGGGCGTCGAGACCTACCCAGACGGCAGCCAGGACGTGGGGCTGTGGTTCCACGAGCACCTCATGAAGCTGTGCGTGGAGAGGCCCGGCAGCTTCTCCATCCGCAGCTACCCCGAGTTCTCGGGCTTTCTCGCGCACATGCCTGCCAGAATCACCCTCTCAGATGAGGAGAAGCTGGAGTGGGCCCTGCAGGAGGGGCGGGACCCGTTCTCCTACGACCGTAAGCGGTTTCTTCTGAACGACGGCCTCACTCTGCCTCCAGAAACGCACATCTGCTCCGCTGACGACAGCCACCTGCCCGTGACCTCCTCTTTCCGCAGAGACTTGGATGCCCGCATCTCTCTCAACGACATCCCTCCGTTTGCTGAGGACGGAGAACCCTGGTTTATCAGAAATGAGACCCCTCTGATGGTCAAAATCCAGAGGCAAGCTTACAAGTTCAGGTAATCAGGCCCATCTTCATTCCTCATCCTCACGCCTGGAAGGCCCTCCTCTCCTCTGACAGGTGCGCACTCAGGCCTGGGTTCCTGAAGGCCTCTGGCGCCTGGCCCAGCAACTGTCGGGGTGTTTTGCCAGACTGGTCTTGTCTGACTGACTGATGCAGCCCTGTGATGAAGGGGGAGGTGGGGAGCCTGGCCTGGGAGCTGGACCGCACTGCCTGAGTGCCCAGGGCTGAGGGGGAGCAGGGCAGGAGGGGGCCAGGCTTTTCCAACGATGGCTGGGGAAAGGTGGAGCTTCTCGGTTGGTCTCCAGAGATCACCCCCTCACGCCCCTACAGCTCTGGGAAAGTTAGCAGCCCCTTGAAGAAAACTTATCTTTTCAGTTACAATTTTCAAGAATATTTTCATCCCTTTCCTAAACTTTGTCCTCAGATATCTGTGAACTATTTTAGAATGCATGTTTTGTGAGCACAAGTGCCTCCTTATCCATGCATCCATCTACCCATCCATCTATCCATCCATCCATCCATCCATCCATCCATCCGTCCATCCATCCACCCATTCATCCATCTACCCATCCATCTATCCATCCACCCATCCACCCATTCATCCATCCATTCATCCGTCCATCCATCCATCCATCCATCCATCCACTCATTCATCCATCCATCCATCCATCCATCCATCCATCCACCCATTCATCCATCCGTCCATCCATCCATCCGTCCATCCATCCATCCATCCATCCATCCGTCCATTCATCCATCCGTCCATCCGTCCATCCATCCATCCACCCATTCATCCATCCATCTATCCATCCATCCGTCCATCCACCTATCCATCCATCCATCCATCCATCCATCCATCCATCCATCCATCCACCCACCCATCCACCCACCCACCCACCCACCTGTCTACCCATTCATTCGCCTGTTCATCCATCCATCCATCCATCCATCATGCAAACATCAGCTGAGCCTATAATTGCTGATGATTGTTGAGTACAGAAGCCACCATTAATCCACAGGTTCTTGACTGTGAAGGAGGTTGTGTGCACACAGGAGGCCCCATGTGTGGTGAGCAGGCCGTGGGACTTGCATGTTCTCTGCTCAAAAAGAAAAGTGAATGAGCAGAGATGGGGTGTGGGTGCTTGGTGTTGAGTGCCAGACCCATGTGTGTGCCTGGCCTCCCTCCCACCCAGACGCCTTCTGTGAGAACCCCTTTCCCAGAGCACATGGGTAAATCATGATGCATGGGGTCTACTTGCAGCTGTTCCTGCCAAGAGAAGATGCTTATTTAGCCAGAGCATCTTCACCTGTGGGCAGCATGTCCCATGGTGGCCAGCTAGCAGTGGGGACCCAGGGCTCAGGGTGCCCCAGGAGCGGACTGCAAGCAGGGAGAAGAGGGCCAGGGTGGTGCTGGGCCAGGCATGAGAGAGGAAGTGTGGAAGGGAGGGTGGGCCCCCTTGGTGGCAGGGGTTGGGGTTCCAGAGCCGGTCTGCCACCACTGAGGCTCCCTGTGCCACCAGGAATAAGAGGGCTCACACCAGCTGGAACATGGGCTCCATCCTGGAGGGGAAGTGGAGTGGCTTCACGCGCCACGGGCCCAAGGAGCGGCTCTCCAAGGAGATGATCCTGAAGGCCCAGGAGGGGAATTACGACTGGATTTACGGGATCCTGAGGGACAACCTTGCCAACCCCGATGCGGCCGACACCAAGGGCTACACAGTGCTCGCTGCGGCTGCTGTGAGTCCTCCCCCGCCCAGCAGGCTGCAGGGTGACCTTGCAGGAGCGCTGACCTGGAGGGTCCTGGGAGATGGGCCCCTCGCATGGGTGCAGCTGTCCCCTCTCCCCTTGCCGCCCTGTGAAGCCCCCAAGTGGGATGGATGTACGGGGTCAGATGGGAAACGGGTAGGGGCTGCGTGCCTTCCCCAGGCGCAGCCGAGAGCAGGTGGCCTGCCTTTGAGCTGGTGTGGGCCTCCCTGGGCTCCCAGCCCTCCCTGAGGGCGCCTGCTGTCCTCACCAGGTTGGCCTCCTCCCTGCAGGTTCACTGTCACGTTGACATTGTCAGCCTTCTGCTGGACAATGGGGCCGACGTGAACAAGTGCATGGATGAGGGCCTCACGCCCCTCAGCATGTGCTCCCTCCTGTACTACCTGACCGGGTCCTTCAAGCCCAATATTGCCAAGAGGACGGTGCCCGAGCCCCAGGTCAGCTCATGGGCCCCCGCGGCCCGGCCGTGGCCCCTGCTGACAAGGGCACCATGCGGAGGATGGCACTGTCCATGGTCCAGTAGGTCGCGGGCTGGTCGCGGGCCCTGGAACCTTTTCAGGGGGAGCCGCATGCCCAGTTCCACTGGGAGGGCATTTCTAGATGTGGGTGGTCTGTGGGCCCCATACCCGCTGGTCTGCAGGGATGTCCCTGCCTGCGGCCTCTGTGCCCTCCCTCTGGGCTTCAGGGACAGGTGGATGGACTGGCCGGTTGCCTAGCATGGGGATGGAGGGTCTGGAAGCAGAGAGGCACAGGCAGGCGCTCACACTCACTCACCCACGGACACGCACTTATACACACTTGCCCACACACGGTCACTCCCCATGACCACACGGATGGACACACACACACACACACACACACACACACACCGGCACTGGGAAGCTGTCACTGAAGCAGCTGTTTCCCGTCACCAAGTCCTGATGACACACAATCTCTAGAGGGCCGGGCTCCCCTCACAGTGTGGGCTCTGATGTGGCCAAGTACAGATTTTTCCTAAAAACATGTTCTTTATATGAATATGCAATGAGTTGTTTAGTGTTACTTTTTCCATGTATTACTAAGTACTTAAGCACATTTTTCAGTCTTAATTTGTAAGACGCAGACGTGGATGGATAGAACCCACGTAAACAAAGCTCTTTGGGGGCCTCAAAGAAGTTTATGGGTGCCAAGGGGTCCTGAGGGCAGGCCATTTGAGCACCGCTGCTCTAGCCTGGCCCGGCCCCTCTGCTGCCACAGGCTGGGCAGTGGGTCAGCGAGACCTGCCAGGCCCCCGCCTGCCCCAGCACTCGGCAGTTCTCCATGTTCTGCTCTCGGCTCACCTCCTCCCTGCCCTGCCCCACCCCCAGCCTCTGCAGGCCTCAAGGAATGTGAGACAGCACCGAGCACATCAGCATGTGTGTGATGGGATTGTGGGGATGGGGGCATGGGGCTGAGGTGGGGGGAGAGAGAGAGATTGAAGAATATTTGAAGAAACAGTGGCTGAAAACTTCACAGAAGTGCTGAAAATGTTGATCTATACATCTTAGAAGACAAAGGAATTCCGAAGAGGGTAAATGCAGAGAGATTCACAGACACATTATAGTAAAATTGGAGAAATCCATGGCCCATGAGAAAATCTTGGGAGCAAGAAGAGAAAAATGACTCATTACGTATGAGAGGACCCCATGAGATTAATTGTTGACTAAGAGGCTGGAAGATAGTGGGATGACATTCAAAGTGCTTAAAAAAAAAAAAAATTTTAACCAAAAATCTTAAATCCAGCAAAACTATCTTTTAAAAATGATGGCAAAATAAAAACATTCCCAGTTCAACAAAAGCTGAGAGAATTTATTGCTAGCAGACTTGCCTTGAAAGAGATTCTAAAGGAAGCTCTTCAGGTTGAAAGCAGCCAACTGAGAATCCTATGTCCAGAAAAGGTAACTTTCAAAGATGAAGATGAAACAAAGGCATTCCCAGATAAACAAAACCCACTAGTAGCCTGGCCTTGCAAGAAATATTAAAGGTGTTCTGAAAGCAAGTGATCAGGTGAAAATTTCTGTTTACATGAACACAAAGCACCAGCAAAGATTATTATAAAAGACAGTATAAATATTTCTTATTGAAATAGCAATTATATAAAAAAACAGGTATATAGTTTCTACTTCTGGCATGACAGCATGAGGTGGTCCACAGACCCACTTCCAAGCAAGACTGTTGAAAATTATGATAATTTAAAAATCCAACCATTTAAAGTCTTGGTAAATGGTCTAAAGATCATAGAGCATAACATTTATTGAAGAAAATCAAATTTGGTAAGAACAGAGAATCTGTGGTATTCAGATCTCCCTTTCCCCTCATCTCTGAATATGAGGGCTGTCTTTCTGGGAAGGGTAGATGTCAGCAGTTCTCATCCTGTCCCCAGCCACCTGACTTTGGTGCTAAAAGTTTATCAATTTTGTTTATCGTTTCTAAAACCCAGCTATGTTCTTTATTGATCTTTTTCTTTCTTTTCTTTTTTTTGTCTCTTTCATTTATTCCCACTCTGATCTTTATTATTTCCTTCCTTCTACTAACTTTGGGCTTTGGTGTTCTTTTTCTAATCTTTTAGGTGGAAAGTGAGGTAGTTTATTTGAGACTTTTGTTTGTTTGCTTGAGGTAGGCCAGTATTGCTATAAACTTCCCTCTTAGAACTGCTTTTGCTGCATTCCATAGATTTTGGAAAGTTGTGTTTCTATTTTCATTCATTTCAAGGTGTTTTTTATCTTTGGTTTCTTCATGGGCTCAGTTTTTTAGTAGCATGTTGTTTAGTCTCTAGATGTTCCCCCCCCCAGTTTTCTTCCTATAATTGGTTACTAGTTTCATACCATTGTCAGAAAAGATGCTTGATATGATTTCAGTCTTCATAAATTTGTTAAGACTTGTTTTGTGGCCTAGTATGTCATCTGTCCTGGAGAATGGTCCATGTGCACTTAAAAGGAATGTGTTTTCTGCTGTTTTTGGATGGAATGTTCTATAGCTATTTATTAAGCCTTTTTGGTCTAATGTGTCATTTAAGGCCACTGTTTCCTTATTGATTTTCTGTCTGTATGATCTGTCCATTGACATAAGTGGGGTATTAAGGTCCTCTGCTATAATTGTATTACTGTCAATTTTCCCGTTTATGTCTCAATATTTGCTTTATATATTTAGGTGCTTCTATGTTAGTTGCATATATGTTTGTGAACGTTACATCCTCTTCTTGGATTAATCACTTTATCATTATATAATGCCTTTCTTTGTCTTTT
Organism: Hyperoodon ampullatus; assembly: GCF_949752795.1. Classification (NCBI taxonomy): domain Eukaryota; kingdom Metazoa; phylum Chordata; class Mammalia; order Artiodactyla; family Ziphiidae; genus Hyperoodon; species Hyperoodon ampullatus. The sequence continues at coordinate 1,307,994 of NC_136921.1, forward strand.
GTTATAGACTTTGTTTTAAATTCTGTTTTGTCTGATATGAGTATTACTACCCCAGCTTTCTTTTTATTTCTATTTGTGTGGAATATCTTTTTCCATTCTTTCATTTTCAGTCCGTGTGTGTCTTTAGTTCTGAGGTGAGTCTCTTATAGGCAGCATATGGATAGGTTTTTTCTTTTAAATCCATTCAGCTATGCAGTGTCTGTTTAATGGAGCATTTACTCCATTTACATTTAAAGTGATTGATAGGTATGTACTTATTGCCATCTTGTTACTTGTTTTCTGGTTGCTTTTGTAGTTCTTCTCTGCTCTTCTTTTGGTCTCTCTTCCCTTGTGGTTTGATGATTTTCTTTAATGTTATGTTTGGTTTCCTTTCTCTTTTTTTGTGTGTATCTATTGTAGGCTTTTGGTTTGTGGTTACTGTGAGGTTCATGTATATCTCTGTCTCTATGTATCTATGTCTATATCTATCTACATATCTCTGTATTTATCTGCCATCGATCTAATCTGTTTCAAACTGATAGTCATGTAAGTTCAAACACATTCTAAAAACTCTACATCTTTTTAGTCCCCCACTCCACATTTTGTTTTTGATGTCATATTTTACATCTTTATGTGTATCTCTTAACTCCTTATTGTAGTTAATTTTGTGACTTTTGTCTTTTAACCTTTGTACTAGCTTAAATTTTAAGTGGCTGATCCACTGCTTTTACTATATATTTGCCTTTACCAGTGAGATTTTTTATTATTATTTTATTTATTTATTTTATTTATTTTTGGCTGCATTGGGTCTTAGTTGCGGCATGTGGGATCTTCGTTGAGGCATGCAGGATCTTTTGTGGTGGTGAGCGGGCTCTTCATTGTGGTGCGTGGGCTTCTCTCTAGTTGTGGTGTGTGGGTTTTCTCTTCTCTAGTTGTGGTGCACAGGCTCCAGGGTGCATGGGCTCTGTAGTTGTGGCACGCGGGTTCCAGAGTGCATGGGCTCTGTATATTGTGGCAAGCGGTCTCTAGTTGAGGCACGCGAGCTCAGCAGTTGTGGTGTGTGAGCTTAGTTGCCCCACGGCATGTGGGATCTTAGTTCCCTGACCAGGGATCAAACACACGTCCCCTGCACTGCAAGGCGTATTCTTTATCACTGGACCACAAGGGAAGTCCCAGTGAGATTTTTTTCATATATTTTCTCATTTCTTGTTATGGTCTTTTCTCTTTTGCTTAAAGAGGATGCTTTAACATTTCTTTTAAGGCTGGTTTAGTGGTGACAAACTCTTTTAGTTTCTGCTTGTCTGGGAAACTCTATCTCGCCTTCAGTTCTGAATGATAATCTTGCTGGTAGAGTATCTTTTGTTGTAGGTTTTTCCCTTTCAACACTTTGAATACGTTGTGCCACTCACTTCTGGCTTACAAAGTTTCTGCTGAAAAATCAGCTGATAGCTTTATAGGGGTTCCATTGTTTGTGACTCTCTATCTCTTGCTGCCTTTAAAATTCTCTTTATCTTTACCTTTTGCCATTTTAATTATGATATGTCTCGGTATGTGTCTCTTTGGGTTCATCTTGTTTGGGACCCTCTGTGATTCCTGGACCTGGATATCTGTTTCCTCCTTCAGGTTAGGGAAGTTTTCAGCCATTATTTTATCAAATACATTTACCACCCCTTTTTCTCTCCCTCTCCTTCTGGGACCCCTATACCGTGAACATTAGTATGTGTGATGTTGTCTCAGAGGTTCCTTAAGCTGTCCTCATTTTTAAAAAATATTTTTTCTTTTTGCTGTTCTGATAGGGTGATTTTCACTATTCTGTCTTCCAGGTTGCTTATGTGTTCTTCTGTATCACCTAATCTGCTGTTGATTCTCTCTAGTGTATTTTTCATTTCAGTGTCTTCCTCAGCTCTGATTGGTTCTTTTTTGTATTTTCTAATTCTTTGTTGACGTTCTTACTGTGTTCCTATATTCTTTTCCCAAGTTTGGTGAGCGTTTTTCTGGACCATTGCTTTGAACTTCTTATCAGGTAAATCACCTATCTCTGTTTCATTAGTTTTTTTCTCCTGGGGCTTTATCTTGTTCTTTCATTTGGAACATGTTCCTCTGTCTCATTTTGACTTTCTCTGTTTGTCTCTATGAAATTATGCAAAACAGTCACCTATGCTGGTCTTGGAGGCATGTCCTTGTGTGGGAGTGTCCCCGTGCAGTCTGTGTGTGCCCAGTGGCTTCGGTGGGAGAGCTGGGTCTGAACTGAGCATGGCCACACCTTCTGGGGTGCACTGGCAGCTGCCACACATAACACCTTATACACTATTCCAGTTACCCCATTGTCCAACGTTCTCAGGGTGCTCTCTCTGGGTGGTAGGTAGTTTTTGGCATGTTGTAATTTTTAAACTTGCTGATTTTTTTTTTTTTTTTTGCTTATTTGCTGGGGATTTGCTATTCCCTCTCTCCCTGGGGGAATCACATTCTGCCTTACATTGGGCGAGCTCTGTGGGTGCTTTTGTATCTGCTCCTGTCGTCAGCTGAGGACCAGTGGGACTCTGATGCTGCTGGGAGATGCTTCTGCTCAGAGCCCTGGCAGCGAAGCTTTCTTGGCCCCCACTGGCCAGCAGGGAGAGCTTTTTGTTCCTTCCACAGTCCAGGCCATACAGGGCTGCCAGCTCCAGCTGCCTGTCCCATGCCTGTCTGCTCACCTGTGATGCCCAGAAGGGAATGTTTCTGCATCTGATAACCACTCACACACTCACTACAACCACACAGGGCCTTTTTTCTTTTTTCTTTTTTTCTTTTTTTAAGTGCATCAGACTTAGCTCTCCTGTGACCTCAGGTAGCTGTTGATTTTATAAATACTTTGATTTTGCCCAACATTTCAACATGGCTGCCAGGAAGTGGGTCATTTCAGCTGAGGCTACCATGTTGCTGTGACCTCTTCAAAGTAGACATTTCTTAATATTTTCTCCTGTTTCTTGATATTCTCACGTCGGGACAGTCGGTCTGATTCCCCAGGTCAACGCTGCTGCATATTTTGAGATCTTTGGTAAGTTCCTTGCTGGTGTGTTTCTCTGCTTTCCCAGGCTGGGTATAGAAATGGGTTTATGCTAGAAACTCTGTAGGTACCTGTCCTTATTTTCAGGCCACACGGAGAGGAGGGAAATGTTTAGGGTCACCGAGGTTTCACTTTCGAGGGTGGGGTCCTGTCTAGAAGGAGTCCTTGCTGTGCAGAGGGAGGGTCTGCTGGGGTCTCCCGGGATCCCACCCATGTGCCCTATCTTTGATGGCTCTGTCACGTGTCTTCACTTTCTAGTAGGGACACAGATACCCTCATTCTAATCCTTCCATTATTCACTAGGGTCTTATGGTTGGGGAGTCACTTCTCCATCCTGGATGTGACTAGCACTTTGATTATAAACATCATTTCTAGACAGAGGGCTTGTCTCCAGGTAAAGGAGTGCCACGTGTCACCTGGAGGGCAGCAGAGAATGCATTCCCGCATGTGTATGCAAACACTGGTGTGTCTGAATGAGTGTGTGCATGTGTGTGCACTGCAGACACCCACGCTGGCCTTGCCCAGGCCACCCACAGGTAGCTCCCTGTGGAGCTGGCTGAACTCTGCCCGTCAGTGTGGGTTGGTCAGGATGTCTGTGGCTTCCTGGATCCCCATGAGGAATGAATGGGGCCCAGGAGCCAAGGAGGGGGAGCCTGTCACTGCCCAGCACCTGGCCTGGGGTGGGCAGGGCTTGGGAGCTCAAGGGTGGTCCGGGGCCCGGCCCAGGGCAGGGAGGGCCCAGTGCTGCAGGGACAAGGCAGAGAGACCCCCGAGGTGGGCCCCCTCCCTTCGTGCTCCTGACCCGTCGGCTGTCACCTCACCTGTGGACTCCTTTCCCCCACAGGGAAAATACATCCAGCTCTGTTCACAAGGAAACCCTTGAAGCAACGTGGCAACGAGCCACGAAGTCTGAGACTCTGAAGCTGCCACGCAAGTCGAGGTGCTTATATTCCACCTACAGTCACAAGTGAGCGTCTGGGCGCCCACCTGCGTATACGGGGCTCTAGGAGGAGCTGGGCCAGCAGGAACTGGGACCGCCCCAGGACTCGTGGAGGGGTGGGCGGGTGAGCACGCAGTTGTTGCCCGGCAGGTGTCCAGGGAGGCCTGAGCTTCGCCCCAGGCCCAGCAGGAGCTGCAACCCCTGCGGGACTCCCTCCGTGGAGCTGCATTCTCCTCCCAGGGTGTGCTGCCTGACCCTCCCCCGCCACCGCCCCGACCCTGTGCTGGGAGCCCAGCTCCCTATACTCATGGGGCCCAGGGTCCTGGCTGCTGGTCCTTCAGTGCTCCAGGGCCCCAGGTGACAAGAGCAGCTTTGTGGAACGTTTGACTGGCAGGCCGTCGTGGGCTGCGACACCCAAATAAAGTGACCCTCAGTGGCTGCTGCCTCTGTGTTGCAGCCTCTGGCTGAGGTGCCGGGCCCTGCCCTCGGTGCGGTGCTGCAGAGGCCAGTGTCCAGGTGGGGCTGCAGGGCCCCCAGGGGGCAAAGGTGGGTCTGGAAGCTTTACTCAGGGATCCCACGGGACTGCCTGGGGAAGGGCAGGGTGGCTGGGTGAGGGTCCGTGCTCCGGTGAGAGAAGCCAGGTGTGGCAGGGCTCTCTCTGTGGTGCTGGGGGCTGACTGGACCATCAGGATGTCCCGCCAGGCTCGACCTCAGGAGACGCTGGTCCCCATGCTCTGACCTCCTGGGCATCTCTGAGACTACTTGGCAGGAACTGGTAACGGGAACCTTCCTGGGCCATGTGTCTGGATGTGTGTGTACAGAGTGGGGGCGGTGAGGGTGGACAGCAGGGGGACCCCGGTCGGGGGCAGGACATGCACTCTGCAGCCGTGGGCCACACCGCCAGGCGCGATCTGTGTCTGAGCCCCTCCTGACCTCCCAACCAACCACGGCCTGCTGGCACGGCCCAAGGCACACCCTTGCAGCCAGGCTGAGCACAGCGGGATCACTGCAGCCACACGCAGTCTCCAGCCTTTTATTCATACGAGGACTCAAAGAACACACGTCACCTGCTGACGCCGTGCAGCGCAAGGAAACAGCAGGCCTGGCCGCTGCCTGGCCAGTGACTGTGGCAGGGCCGCCCCTTCCAGAGATGCAGGTAGGGCAGGGCCAGAGTGCAGACCGCTCTGGGGCCGTCCATGTGTAGCTCAAGGGTGGGTGGTCACTGCCCCAGAGCCCCTGAGAGTTCAGCTAGCCCTCACTCGCAGGGAAGGAGGCCCCAGGCCCAGCCCCCTGCCCAGGCACGACAGGGTTACGATGGGGTGGGTGTGCCTGTGAGGCTGGGCTGCTGGCGCAGTGCAGGACCCCACACATCCCAGAAGCCCTAACCAGTGGCCAGGGGACCCCCAGCCCCGTGAGGAAAAGCAAAGCAGCGCGAAGCAGCCTTCTCGGCCCGGGGGCTGGTTAGGACCACTTTCCCTGGCCATGGTGGCTCAACAACCGCCAGACCCTCAAGGATCACCCTCCCTTGCCCGGCTCCCTCTCTTGCCAGCCCCTCCCCAGGCCCTGCAGACAGGAGGGTGGGCCCACAGGTGTACGGAGGGGCGTGGACAGCCTGAGTGAGTGGGGGTGTGCCCAGACCCCAGTGCCACGGACGGCCGCCCGGGACCTTCAAAAGCATTTCGGGAGGAGCTGAGAAAGCAGCTCTCGGTGAGAGGACGGGAAGCGCTTTTAGAGTGTACACGTCTGGAGAAGCCCTTAACTGTCAGAGCTCCCCGGGCCCCGCAGCTGGCGGGGTCAGGGAAGGGATGTCCCTCCGGCCTGCAGAGCCGGGTCTCGCTGGCCCTGAGCTAAAGTTTCACCAGCCACCCAGCATCCCTGTGGCCAGGTGACAGCCAGGGGTCACCTGCAGCCCTGGCCTGTGTCGCCCTGAGCTGGGACTGGCCCTGGGTCTGGGCGGAGACGGGCCAGGACAACGGCAGGTGGCGCGCCTGCACAGCCCAAAGTCCCCGTGTGGGCCGCGGGCCCACGTGGATGGTCAGGAGCCGCGGCCCAGCCCTGCACAGACGCAGCTGAGAGGTGGCTGGGGGGGGCGGGTGGTGGTCAAGGTTCATGCGTGATCTCAAAGGTCCCGTTAGACCCTGGACGGCGGGAACCCCGACGCCCTCTCGGATTCTTGGGCACTGGGGGTGGGCCTGGCTTTCAGACACCTGGAGCCCCCGGTGCTCGGCGGGGCAGGCGGGAGAGGAAGGCACGGCTCGCGCTCCGGCGGGACACTGCTCGGGCCGCCTCCTTGCAGGCCCTGGTGCTGCCGTGATGGCGCAAGAGCTGGGGCGAGAGACGGCACTGGCATCCCCGAGGTCCCTGAAATGCATGGCTTTTGGGGATGCTGTTCCCTGCTGACCTGAGGACCTCATACAAAACTAAAAGCCAGGGTGGCTGGCAAAGCCACTCGCCTGGCCCCCAGCACAGTCAATGCCGCGGTTCCTCGCCGACCCTTCCTGTCCCGCCCCGGGGGCTCTCGGCCGAGGGAGTTCAATACCGTCTGGTTCGAGTTTTGGCAAAGTCAGTCCTTGGCCTCGGTCCCTGGGGCCGGGCAGTTACCGCCACCGGGGCCTGGCTGCTGAGAGCACCAGGGGGAGGACGGAGAGGAGCAAGAGGCACGTGCAGGGCTGGGGGCAGCCCGTGGCTGACGTCTTCTGGCCCTCCTGCTCGGAAAGGCCGGGCAGGGCGTGGCTCAGGGGCGTCCGGGAGCTGGAGCTCTTCTTGCTGACCCTCCGGCCACACTCGTCGTCTGGGCAGCCCTCGCCGCTGCCTGAGCCGCTGCCATCATCACCTGGGGAGGAGAGGAGGCTCCAGCGGGCCCGCCCAGCCCTGGGGGCCCCGAGAGCCGCGGGGGCCCCGAGAGCCGCGTTCCTCCACCTGGGCCTTGCGGGCCGGTGACGCCAGCTCCACCCTGACCACAGCACCCTGACCCCCTGGGCCTGCCGAGGCTGGGAGGACATCCGGGCCGGGTCACAACTGTGCCTGGGGACAAGGGGCAGGGGGACTTTGTGACCACACCCGGGCAGCGGCAGTGTCCTCAGAGCCACTGTGGAGGCCCAGGGGCTGGGAGGGCCCCGTCCCCTGCACCCTTCCCCAGCTGGGGGTGCTCCCTGGCGTTCCGGCACCAACCCTAGGCTCTCAGCCCCCAGGCCCACCCCGGGCCCTGCTCTCACTGGCGTCCTGGAAGTCCACGTCGTTGCCGTTGTAGGCGCTGCGCAGACGGTTGGTCATGATCTTCAGCTGCATGATCTGCTGGCGGATGGTCATGTCGGGCTTGGTGATGTCCACCTCCACCTCGGGGTTGTTGATCTGGTTGGCCAGGCCATCACCCATCACCTCGGGGAGGTACCTGGAGGCCGGGAAGTCAGGCCCTGGGTCACTGCCCTGCTCCCCGCACAGGGGCACTGCCCGGCACGCCTGCCCACTCCCCTCCCCCCGTCAGGGCAGTGGCAAGCCTGAGACCCCCCCAGAGGCTTCAGGGGCCAACGGGAGCCCGTGCAGACCCCACCGCAGCGGGGCGAGGATGCGCTGGCACAGGGCGAGGACTCAGCCCTCATCCCAGCTCTGGGTCCCGCTGGGTGTCCGACGTCAGGTATGGCCCTATGCACACAACATCTGGTGCCCCAGACCGGCGAGGGGCCGTCGAGGAGGGATGGACTGTGTCAGCCAGGGGTCACCTACCGACCCTTGGCCACCCCGTTCCAGCAGCGGTCATCGCTGGCCGCACTCATGGCCAACTTCTCACTGCACAGCGTCCCCGGGAGGCTGATCCAGAAGTCCTGGGCATCTCGGAGCTGGGCCTTGGCCTCGGAGACCTGCAGGGCAGCAGTCAGGCCACCGGGCACCCCGGCCCAGCCTGCCCTGGACCCCCAACCGCGCCCACCCGGGGCCTGCCCAGCTGAGGCGCCACTCACCAGCTTCTGCAGTGTGCCCGCGGGCGGCTTCTCCGGCAGTGCCAGCTTGCCCCGGCGCCTCTTCTCCTCAGGCTCGGGGCCCTGGGGGTTCACCTTGGGGTTCCCGCAGCCCTGGATGACCTGGGGGAGAACGCAGGGGTCCTGGAAGGGTACGAGGCTGTATCCGGGGCGCCCCCCCCGCCCACTGCACGCCCCTGCCCGCACCTTGGCCGTGAGGGTGTCGCTGTTGTCCTGTAGGGTGCTGATGGCCTCTGCCAGCCACAAGTGCACGCCGCCGATGACGCTCTCTGCGCCCGTCGGGCCCCAGAACTTGTCTGTGATGAGCACCATGGAGTCTGGCACAGGCGTGAGCACACACACAGGGGGCACTTTGTACGTACGCGCACTGGCTCACCATGTGCTACCATGCACACGGCAGCTTGTACGAGACGATGTATCTGCATGCCGGCTCACTTCAGGCCAGCCCGTGTACACGTTAGCGCCTGTGTGTGTCGGCACACGTGCAGGTTGAGCACGTGTGTAAGCTTACGCCTGTCGGCACATGTACACCTGGCCCACCACACGCCTATGTTACCTCACACGTTTTCAAGTTGGCTCGAGGCATGCCATCACACATCCATGTTAGCACGTGTCTCAGCATGAATGTGTGCTGGCCCACGTGTCAGCACGCGTTAGAACTTACATATCTCAGTATACAGGCACGCTGAGCCCTCCCGTCAGCCCACGTGTGTCGATATGGATGCACGCAGGCTCACCTCACAGCAGCAGATACACACACTGTGGTACATCTGTGTTGGCACAGCTGCTTGGTGACCCACGTCACGTCGGCACACCTCAGAGCTGGCCCACCCCAGGGCAGCAACGCACACGTTAACTCACGCACGTGTTGGCACGTATGCGCTCGGTGGGGAAGGGCACGACTGTGACCCCGCGGGGTTCCCTCCCGGGCAGCTGCCCACGTTGCACTCTGTTCGCGACATTCAGGGGGCATCTTGTTCCTCGCCCCAGGGACTGCCTGCTCCAGAGGACAGGCCCGGTTTTGCATGCCCCCAACCCCCCTTCCCGCAGGCGGGGGCGGCAGTGGGAGCTCACCCAGAAGGTTCCTCCACTCGGCATCCAGGTCGGCCTGGTTGGCCAGGCAGCCCTTGAGCACGTTGCGGCAGTAGTCGGGGCAGGGCCGGGCGCCGGGCACCCCCAGGCAGTGGGCGCAGTACACCAGCTTCATGACGGCCCGTGAGCACTCCGGGCTCAGGGGCACCTGGGGAGGCAAGGCAGCCTGAGCGCCACCCCGCAGCAGGTGTGCAGCCCCACAAGGCGCGCCGGGGTCCTTCTCAGATGACCAGCAGGTCTGCTGGCCGTGGTGGGGCTCCGTCTAATAAGCGATACGCTCACAGAGCCGCGACTCCCCGGGGCACCGTGGTCACGAACCCTCCCAGGGAAGCGGGAATACCGCCCACCACGCAGTTGAATGGATGGAGGCTGGGGGTGACTCGTTTGGGACCCCAGTTGGGGTGAAGGTGGCTCACGATGCCCTCCCACACCCGACGCTGGTGGGTCTGACGCGAGCGAGCTGCCCGATGGGGCCAGGCATCCCCGCCCCAGCCTCGGAGCACGCATTTCCCTCATCTCCCGTCTCCCGTCCACCTGACCCCCGGAGCTGGCTCAGCATCCAGCCGCGGCCCTCCTCCCTTCCCTTTCTGCCCGGGACCGGCCTGGCAATCGCTGCCCGGAGCAGAGCTCACATGCTGGATCCTCCCACCCGCCCGGGGTGGGGGGCGGAAGGAGGCACGGGAAGGCCCAGGGCCCCGGGGATGTGCGGCAGGGGGCGGGGCCTCCGCGCGCACCTGGGCCACCTTCCGGACCACGTCGCTGGCCACGCCCAGGCCCTGCACAAAGGCGCGCGCCGCCACGAAGGCGCGGGTGGCGCGCAGGCGCAGCTCGCGGGGGGCCTCCCCGAAGGGCCGCAGAGGCTCGGCCTGCTTGCCCAGGCAGTCCAGGTAGTCGTCGGGCAGCAGCAGCTGCGGGTGCAGCTGCCGGAAGAGGCGCTCGAGCAGGCGGGCCCAGAACTCGGCCAGCGTCTCCTCCAGGTGCAGGTTGGCGCCGCGGTAGTAGAGGCGCAGCTCGGCATACAGGTCGCGGAAGGCCTTGGCGTTCTGCACGTACAGCTCTCCGAAGGCGCCCGGGAAGGCCTCCTGCAGCGCCCGCTCCGAGTCGTTCAGCAGGCGCTGGAAGTGATCTGCGCGCGGGAGGCGGGTGTCAGGCCTTCCCGGAGCCCCCTGCCCACCCCGCGTGCTGTGGCAGTGCGACCGGCATTAAGGGGGCTCCGCCGGGGACCCCCGGTGCTCTGAGAGTCATCAGAGCCTGCACGGGCCCTGGGTGCCCGCCCCCACGGGGCTCTGAGACCTCCCCCTCCTGGCCTGGGGCCTGGGCATCCAGAATCCATTTCTGAGCTGGGCCTTGAGCAGGGGGCACGCGGTGCCTCAGTGCCCCACGAGATCACCTGGCAAGGGTCTGTGTGGAGGGGCAGGAGGGTGCTCTGAGTCGGGGTGGGACCCACTGGGGGAAGAAGGCCCGGGCGTCCCTCGCCTGCTTTCCCTCCCAGCAGCTCTCCTTGCGTCCCTCCCCCTCCCCCAGCCTCTCGGTCACCCAGCCAGGCCCCCTGCCCGGGGGGTGTGCCTCTGTGCACTCTCCACCCTGCCCACCTCTGAGGCTCTCCTGGGCTTTCTGCCCTCCCCCTCGTCCTTATCTCTCTTGGACACCCTCCCTCTGGTTTTGGAAGCTGGCCAGCCTGAGGGTCTGGAGAGGGTCTCCCGCAGCCCCCGGGATGCACCCAGAGTCTCGGACGGGGGTGCCGAGGCGGGGCATAAGCGTGGGCCGCAGACCCCTGTGGTTTTGGGGAAATACCTCTGTGCCCCGTGTGCTGAGAACGAGGCCCCCAACGCCGTCCACCCCTTTCAGCAGGGAGACTGCAGGGTCCATAAGCACACAGACCGTCCACTCAGACGCTTTCTCGAGAGGTGTGGCCAGCCGTCCCCACACAGGCCCAAACTCGGGTGTCCAGGGACACAGGGCCAGGTTGGCTTTGCTCTGAGGCGTGGTGGACATTAGGCCTCTGGCCCTCGGACCCGTGTCTACACTCACCCCACCCAAGACCCTCCTGCAGCTCCGGGGGTGCCCCTGCAGCTCCCCAGGTGGAAACTGTGGGAAGGAGCAGACAGTCCAAGTTCCCGTCCAGCTCCCGCCGCGGGACTGCGGGTCCTGGTCCCCACCCCAGCCTCCGGCCCGCACGGGCAGTCTGTAGCTCATCACTAGCCCAGCAGCACACGGGGTGGTCACGGGGCCCCCAACCCCATGGCCAGCCCCCAGCCCCATCTTTTGAGCAGGGTCCTGCTCTGAGCCAGGCCCCTGGCAGCCGGCCCAGAAGGTGTGGTGCGTGAGCGTGGGCCCCGCATCCTGGAACACAGCCACCGAGGCCCGGCTAGACGCAGGTCCCAGGCGCACTTCAGACGAAGGCTCTGAGACCCCTGCCGCCGCTGGCCAGGTAAGGACTGCTCCTGAGGCACGAGGGGCGGGGGGAGCCAGAGCAGGCACGACGGTGGGGCTGAGGCGCGGGGCGGGAAGGGGCACGCGGAGGACTCTCGGGGTGGGGGGGGCACAAGTGGGCCTGGAAGCGGATGAGGAATCGCTTTTAACACAGATCAGTGTCCCGAATGGATGCTGTGCAGGCTCTGACATCAGCTGTGACTTCCGGGGCCCCTCCCACCGGCGCCCGCCTTCCCCTCTGAGGTGCCCGCTGTCAGCGTCACAGCCTCCTCCCACCATCCCTTGTTTAGGGGCCCAGACACGACGAGAGAGCTGGTGAGGGGCTGGGAATAGATGACTGACACACACAGCTGACCTGGAGGCTCGAGGGCCATGGCAGGGGCCCTGAACTCCTCGTGCCTCCACCCGGCACCCTGCAGCCCCGGCCTGGCCCCCGGACCTCAGTTCTCGCGCTGAGCTCCCCAGCTCCAGACCACCTGGTGGCCGGTGCCAGCCTGTCCCTGGCAGGTGCCTAGGAGAGCTCTGGAGGGCAGAGGGTCCCCTCTGAGGGCCTGATGGAAAGGACAGGCTGGCTCTCCCCAAACGTGCATGCCTCGGGGTGGACAGAGACCTGCAGGTGACTGTTCACGGATCCCCCGCTCAGGCCCCTGCACGCGGCCAGTGTTCTGCTACTACGTCCCCTCTGACCCTGCCTCACTGCGAGAGGCCCCCAAGCGCCCAGCCCCCCGCCGTGAGTGTCCTGCGGCCCCGGAGCCCCTCACCGTCAAAGCCCCGCAGCTGGGCGGCCAGCGTGGCCTGCAGGGCCCGGCCGCCGTCCAGGAGCGCCATCTCCAGCTCGGCACGGCTGCGGTTGGCCAGGTTCTCCTCCATCTCGCTGGTGCAGCAGGTGTAGCCCTGGGGGCAGATCCGCAGGTGCTCACCTGTGGGGAGGGGCTGGCGTGAGGGAGAGGAGGGCTATGGGAGGGAGGCTGGGGGGCGGGGCACCAGGAGAACGGGCCTCGCGGGCGGTGGGCTCTCCTGCACAGAGGGGACGTGGGTAGCACGCAGGTGGGGCTGCCTGCCAGGGTCGGGGGAAGGCAGGCCCGGCTCGGGGCAGCGCTTAGGGTGGGCCGTGCAGCTCTCAGCACAGGACACAGGAGCAGGGCTTCCTCTGCAGAATCCCACCTCCAGCCTCCTGGGGCAAGCCCCGGTGGGGATGGGTGTAAAGCAGGAATGGAGAAGGCTGAGCCCCAGGGCAGGGCTGGTCCTGCCCCAGGGGTGCTGTCCCCACTCAGCTCCTTCCAGCCCTCCACGCCCCCTGCGTGTGAGGAGCGCCGCCCCAGGGACCCTGAGCAGCTCAGCTCACGCCTGGACCTCAGCACAGAGAGGCCTCAGGTCCTGCGTGGGGGGCACGGGGGGCTCACAGGAGAAGCGTCCAGGCCTGCCCGGCGCCCCTCCCTGGGCCCAGGCTGAGGACAGGGAGAGGGAAGGGATCCCCGAGGGGCGGGGCAGGACAGCCCCAGCCTCCCCGACCCCAGTCCGGGGTGCCGGCTCCCACTGAGGACAGCAGGCCCTGCATGCTGGGCAGGCCACCCACCCAGAGCTCCAGGCCGGCCAGAGGCAGTGGCCCCCCAGGCCAAGGCCCACCCCGTCAGGACAGCCCGGGCACAAGTCTGCTGGGCCCCTGCGGCAAGACCCGCACCCACCCGGCAGGACACACCGAGCCCCTCAGGGGTGTGCACCCTCCTCTGTGCCCTCAAAGCCCCTATCACCCCCGTGCCACCGCCCGGGCACGGGCTCCCGGCAGCACTGCTTACAGCAGCGCTAGGACGTGACCGAGGTTGCTTCCACCACTCTCGTGGTGCAGGGCGCACCTTTGAAACTGTGCTGGTCCCAGTTCTGAGCTGGGTGTTTATGAACCCACTTTACAGACCAGGAAACTGAGGCTGGCAGAGATGAGAGTTCCTGTCCGAAGTCACATAGTCAGGGGCCAAGTGGCTCAGGCCGCTCGATTTCAGGCCCCCACGGCCACTGGGCTGCCTCAGAGCCCCCCAGGCCCACTCCCCACAGGCCGCACTTCCTGCCTCTAAGCAGGGCAGGGCACGGAGGGAAGTGGACTCGGGTCTGACCTGGACACAGGCTGTGTGGGGCTGGGGTCGAGGGCTTGCCCGGTGCAACCGGCACGGTTGCAGGGGGTCGTGGAGCAGCCTGGGCAGAGATCTCTGGGTCCCGAGGCTGCCCTGAGGGGTGGGGGGCTGCAGGGTGGGCAGCGGCCTCCAGCGGAGGCCTTGCGGCGGGGAGAGGGGTGGGTAACACCAAGTCATTCTCCGCAGGCTGAATTAACCCTGAAGAGCCTGCGGGGGTGGCTAGGGCACACTTAAGTCTGAGCGTCTTCCTCTCCTGCACGTGCCCCGGGGAAGCAGGGACAGCTGCAGAGGACACAGTCGCCCTATGGCCCCTCTGCAGCTCTGTGCCAGTCAGTGTAACAGCCAGAAGAGGGCAGCGGTGCCCCAGGCGCGGTGGGAGGGGGAGAGGGGCGCTGCACACTCGGGTGGCACTGAGGGAGGCGTCAGGGGTCGGTGGGGAGGAAGGAGGGTGGGGGGGCAGAGGCGGGAAGCGCAGCTCCCTCCCCCTTTTCCCTCACAAACCTGCCCCCAGCCGCCTCGCCCCCGGGGCCTCCAACCCTGCTCCCAGGGCCTGCTGTCTAAGGGGCGCTGTGGCCTCCACCCTGGAACAGGGCTGACTGTGGGGTAGATGTCAGAGCTCGTGTGCCTACGCCCTGCAGAGCCCCAGGCCCGCGGGGTGGGGAGTCAGGGGTCTGGGACCTGCCCCCTGCCCCGGGGCGAGTCAGGCCTTTCTGGCCACGTGCGGGCACGGGAACCAGCTGGGGTGGAGGGACAGAGCCTGGCTCCCCAGGGCCTGGCAGAGAGTAAGCACCCCCATCCCTGCCCTCCTTCCTCCGGGGGGTGGGGTGGGTGGGCGCCTCCAGGCAGGGAGGGCTGGAACCCGAGGACGTCCCCAGAGACAGTTCTTCCTCTCGGCTGCCCTTGCTGATGCTGACCCGTGGCCCTGGACCATCGCCAGCAGGGGGCAGCTCACAGAGCAGGACGAGGGTCCTCCACCCGGCGTCCCAGCTGGCAGAGCCGGGCAGATACTGGACCCGTCTCCCTGAGGGTGGAGGCTGTGCAATAGGGCCGTGTGCACCCAGCCTGGAGGGGCCTGGGCCCCGACCGCCCTCCCCCTGGCCTCCCCTCCAACGGCAGGGGCCAGGAGAGCTCCCTTGGCGAGGACCCTCCCCTGCCGCTTGGGACCCGCGGGCCGTGGTGGTGCCGGGCTGGGGGTCGGGGGCTGAACTGGGGACATGCCCTGGGGCTGGGCGTGGCTGCAGGTGCCAGCCTGGGGCTTCCAGGTGCCAGCCTAGGCTCAGCTGTGACAGGCACCCAGGCCAGGCTGGATGGGTCACGGGGCAGTGGCGGGCAGACAGGAGAGGCAGGAGGGTGCAGGCTGCCGAGGTGCAAGCACCTGCGGGCCACAGGGGCCAGCGGCCTCCCCAGCTGGCTGCCCTCCCTCCCAAACCTTCCATTCCTGCAGGCAGGAGAGAGGCGAGGACAAAACACCCAGGACCCCCTTTTCTAAGGCCGGCTCCTTGGCACTGTCGGGCCCACCCACGGCTCACGGCCGTGAGCCGCCCCCCCGACCCTTAGCCTCCCTGCCCCGCCCCCGCCCCCGCCGCCTCCTTGCGGCACCTCCTCAGCCCTGCCTGGCCACCTCGTCCAGCCAGCCCGGTGACCTGCGCTGTTCCGGCCGCCCCAGCACAGCCCCCGTCCCTCCCTCCCTCCTCGGACACACACGGGAGTGAAGACACGGAGCCAGAGCCCGGGCGCCGGCCTGAGGCCCCGGGCAGGCTGGGCTGAGGCTCCCCGAGCCCGCGGCAGGGCAGATGCGGTGGCTGGTGCTAGTCGATGGTCAAGGCACTGGCCCAGCTCGGCCTGGGCCCGCAGGTCATCTGTCGGTCCTGGATATCAGCTGGGCAGAGGTGGGCTCTGCAGGGCACCTTCCCAAAAAGCAAGTCTGTTCCCTGATCTAAGCCAAACGGTTGGAGGAGGGTGGGGCCTGCCAGAGAGGAGGTGAGCTCCCTGACCCAGGAAGTGTGCAAGGCAGGCTGATAAAATCCCCCTCTTGTCATTTCAGACCTCCACCCCCAAACCCTCACCTCTTCTCGGCTAAATGCCTGGAGACAGGGGGGCACTCGGGCCAGGCAGGAGGGCATGGCTGGTGACCCGTGCATCTTAGAGCTGCCCAGTCCACCCCTGCGGGCACCCACCCTGCGCCCTTTCCCCTCCCCACTGGGAGGCATCAGCCTGTCTGCTCTTCCCACTGACCCCTCCCATCTGCACTGAGGCTTCTCCCCCAGCTGGCCAGTGATGGCCCCTCCTTTCTTCCTCAGTCTGTTGCTGCTTTTTCAACAGCAGACTACATCCTTCTAGAACTCTCCCTTCCCTCAGCCTTTGGGACATCTCCTCCTCTCGTGATCCCAGGTTTTTGGGGGGGAAGAGGGGAGAGCTCTTTCATGGCAGGTTTGCTCCCCCATGCCCAGTCTCTTTAGAGCCTCTCCTCTAGGCCCGGCCCCCAGGTCCCAAGTCTCCAAACCCCCAGCCGCTCTCCCCAGGTTAAAACACCTGCACTCGCTTCCTAACCGACCCGCCCCCACCAGCAGTTCCTTCTCTTGCTGGATGGCAGACCACGTATCCGCCTTCTTCCCCCCATACTCAGACCTCCTGGGGTCACCCCAGATTCCGGCTTCTCCTCAGCAAGTCCCATCAGCCTGTGGCTTAAACACCTTTAAGCCTCACACCTCCTGCCACCTGCTGACACAGCCGCAGTTCCTCCTAAGGGCACAAGCAGCCTCCTGATGGCGTTCCCACCCAGCAGTCCCCCCACCGGCTCTGCAGACTCAGTGCTTTAGCCCAAGACCCCATCCCAGCAGGGATCCCCATCACCAATGCTGGACGCAGACCTCATCCGTCCGGGCCCAGCCTGGCAGCCGCTCCTGACTGGTGGCCCTAGAGCCCTCCCAAGGAGGCTGCAGAGGGAAGATGGCGCCACACCAAGCCCACCTCTCCAGAAGCTTCTGCAGCTCACACAGGGGTACGCAGACCGCCTGCTCAACTTGCCTTTAAAGCCACGTCCCAGATGCTCCGCACCAACTAATCCTGCCGCCCCTAGAATACTCTCGGCAATTCGGTGTAGGCAATTAGCCGCCCTGGCCTCCCAGGAGGGTGCCGGAATGCAGCTCTGTGGCCAGTTCTAGGCACCCTGGCCTCCAAAACACGAGGGAGAGGCCCAGGTCTGGAAAAGCAGTTAGGGGGCTGCGTCCCTACCCCTCCCTTCTTCTCAGCTCTGGACCCCAGCCGGCCTGCTGAGGGGGTGGGGCGTGCAGAAGGCTTTCCCTAAGCACGTGACCCTTCTTGGGACAACTGCCCATGCCCACTCCTGCTCCTGGACCCCTGCCAACTCCAGTGGGCGTTGCAGGAGCCTGCTGGCATGTCCACCAGCCTGCTGGTGGGGGGCACTGGACAAATAACCCGAGGTCCCCTGGGCACCACCCACAACCTGAGCTCCAGACCTCCTTTCCTCATCTCCTCACCCCGCCCCCCCCCACCCCGGCCCCGACCAAGAAGCGTTTGTCCCTGGCCAGTCTCTGTGGCAGGGTCACCCTGAGCACCTAGAGTCTATGCAGGGGGCAGCCTCAGACCCACCCCGGACGGGACATTTCAACCACCATCCTCCCCCGCTCCTAACGCGGCAACAAAACCCGTAACCCCTCCCGCCCCGCTCCCAGCGCGCTTCTCTACCCCTCACCGGCCACCTCTCCGCCGGCCCTAAGCCCCTCCACCATTCCGGCCACGTGACAGCATCACCAAGGCGGCCCTCTGCCGCCGCTGCGGAGCCTCCGTCACGCACGGGGACCGAAACTGAGGGGTCTCGGCTGCGACACCTCTGCGCTCGGCGGGAGGGGTCCGCCCCTCAGGCTCGCCAGGGCTCCCGCTGCCCAGGGGCTGCGTCGCTGGCGGCGGGACAAAGGCCGAGCGCCCGGGCGCCAGTCGCTGCCGGCCAGGGACCGAGGGCCCCACGCCGCGGCGCAGGAGCCGGCGCGCGAGGGTCTGGAGCGGCGGCCGAGCTCCTGGCTCCTGGCGCAGCGAGCGGGGGGCGCTGGCGCAGTGGGCGCGGCCGCGCAGAGAGCAGGGGGGCCGCGCCGCCGGGGCCTGCGGCAGGCGAAGGGGGGCGGGCAGCAGGGCGACGCGATTGGCGGGGAAGGGGCTTGCCGCAGTGGGCGCGGCAGGCCCTGGCGGGGGTGGCAGGAGAGGGGGCTCGCAGGGGCTGCTGCAAGCGAAGGGGAGGGGAATGGGTTTGACGGAAGAGGAAGGGGGGCTTGCTTGCAGGAAGAGATGGGGGCGGGGAGGGGGGGCAGGGGCGCTGCGGGGACACAGCGGGAGGCACGCGAAGATGGGGTGAAGGTGGGGAACTGAGGGGAGGAGAGGTGGATTGGTGATGGGCGCACTGAGGCTGAGGGATCGATGGGGTGGACACGGACACTGGCGGGGGGCTCATGATGGGAAGGAGGTGGAGAAATGGATGAGGGCGCAGACGAGGGCTTGTGGTGAGGGTGAGAGTGAGGGCAGGGTAGCATGGACTGAAGGTGGGGTTCTGGCGGTGGTGATGGGGGACGACAGGGCTGGAGATGAACATGGCTAGGAGGAGGGAGTGGAGGTGAGGGTGGCGGGCCTGCGGATGGAGATGCGGTGGGCCGGCGGAGATGGAAATGGGTATAGGGCGGGCGGCGGGCTGGGCCCGGGCGGGGTCACCGGCTTGGATCCCAGCTCCGCGGACGCCGCCCGGGCTTAGCCCGAAACCCCTTCTCGGCGGCGGCTCCGGCGGCGGCGGCGTCCCCAGTGCGGTGGTGGCGACGGCGGTGACGGTCCGGGCGGGCGGCGCGCGACGCCGGGTGAGGGTGCGTGGGGGTCTAGGGGTCCGCCCGTGGAAAGGCGGAGGAGCAGGATCGGGCTGGAGGGCTTGGAGGAGGCGCGCGGAAGCGCAGCCGAGCGGGACCGCCTGGAGGACTCCGCGGCCGCCTCCCAGGGCGGCACTGCAGCCGCACTGGCGCGCACCGTGGAGGGCGGCGGCTCCCCGCGCGGCGACGCGCCTCCTCCCGCAGCCCCCGCCCCGCTGCGCTCGGCACCGCCCCCGTCTCCCAGGAAACCGCCGCGGCCGCCCCGCGCCCTTCCCGCCGCCGGCTCGGCAGCCGCGCTCAGCCCCCGAGCTTCCCACGGCCAGGGGCCCACCCGGTGCCCGCCAGGCTCCTGCCGCCCTGCCCTACGGGGGGCTGCTCCCCATCTGGAGTCTGGTGCGCAGGGGAGCCAGGGCCCAGCCCAGAATGGTGATGGGAGGGGCGTCAGCTCTCTCCTCCGAAGGAGAGTGGCAGCCCACTGCCTGAGAGTCCCCTCTCCGCATGACAACGACCAGATCCCTACTGCTGTCTGGGCACTCAAGGGCCACCATCGGTCACTCCCGTATCCTCTCCCCGCCCTCTCCAGCCCCCAGCCTCTGGCCTCAGGGACCTGGGCCTCCATCCTAACGTCCTGATCTGCTTCCCTAGGAAATATCAGACCGCGCCTGGCCACGCCCTCCTCTGGCTCAGCCACCTCCTCCCCCTGGATCACCCTGCCACACCCAGGACCAATCCCCTCCACTCGCTGCAGCCCCAGCCCTGCTCCTTGCCTCCGCAGTGCCTGCCAGACCCACTGGAGGAACCACCCACTGAGGCCCCCCTCCCCGCAGTGCCGCCGCGCCGGGTCCCCCCCTCCTCCGTCCCCACCCCGGACAGCCTGCACAGGGACACGGAGACACGTGCTGCACAGGTAGCTCTGGAGCGAAGTGCCCTCTCCAAGGCGGCCCAGAACACTGAGGGCCCCCGAAGAAGGGGGTTCCACCAGGTAACTCACAAGGCCGCTCTCTGCTGCCTGGTTCCTGCTCAGGGACCCCCCCCCCCCCAGCAGGCCACCCTGCCGGCAGGCACCGGGCTTGGGGGTGCCTTGGCGAGGCGGTGGGCCCCCCGGATGTGGGCCTGGAAGCAGCTCTGGCTCAGAGGCCAGGCCTCTTCCCACTGGCCTCCCCACAGTGCTTCAGGGTTCAGGGCTCACACCGTGGCCTCAGAACAAACTGGGGATGAAGGGGCGTCTTCTGTGCCCGTGACCCCAGGTCTTGGTTGCAGGGCAGGGGCCTCTCTCATGGATCCTGGGAGTGAGATGCTCCCTGGAAGCCTCACCCACCAGGCCAAGCTCAGCGCTGATTTCTCATCCTTGGCCCAAGCCAAGCTGCAGAGGACACTCACTCAGGACTCTACACAGCCATCCCTGACAGGGGCTGGGTGGGAACTCCTGGGCTCCGTACAGCTCTCCCATTTAGCTTGTCCGTCCACCCAACCTCTGGGCCAGGGGGCAGCCCAGGAGATGGACTGATGCTGCCTGCCTCTGCCGTGTCCACCGGGGAGATCCTGGAATAGCAGAAGGGGACACTGCGGCCCAGGGGTCCTCTCAGCCAGTTTCCCCCGAAGACCCAACGTAGGCCCATCCATCCACGCCGGGAAGGCTGAACAGGCAGAGGGCACAGACCCTCAGCTGGGCCAGAATATAGAGCAGACCCCTGGGTGCCACTGAGGGAGCCCTCGGGGGCAGGCTGAGTCCCAGGCCCACGCCCAGCACCGGCTCCATAAAGGGGAAGGAACAGAGAGGCTCAGCCGCTCACCCCCAACTGAGCACCAAAGCCTGGCAGCCATCTCCAAGGTCACGGCCATCCCCGCTGGCGTCCAGCTCCGATTGGCTGCGTCTGCGAGCCCCTCGATCTCACGCACCCTTCTCCCTTGCCCTACTCTCTTTCAAGGCCCACTCACCTCTCCCTTCCTCCAGGAAGCCTTCCAGGTCCCTCTGGGACACAGCACCTGCCTAGCCGCTAACCTCCCTGAGCGTGGGCAGCCCTCCCTGGGGGTTTCCGACTGGCCACCCTTCCCAGCAGCAGCAGGAGACCTGCTCGGCCTGCTGGCGGGAGCCTCTTCTCTCGCCTCTCTGCCCAGCACCCAGGCTGGACCTGGTGCTGAGTAACAACTATGTATAAAGAAAGGATCTCTGTGCAGTGTTGGCATTCAGGGAAATGAGGCTTAACACCAGCGTTGCCCCAGAGCCGCAGCCTCAGACCTCCCCCTCCCCTGGAAAGCCAGCACCTCCCCGACCCGAACCCTCCCCAGAGGCGGCATGACAGCCAGCTGCGTGCTGCTGTGAGGGGGGGCCTGCGGGGGTGACTTCACAGTCCACAAGGACTCCCTTATCCTTCCAGAGGCCCCGGCCACCTCCTGATGAGATGGAGCTCTCACTGGGTGCCTGCAAGGGTCTCAGCCATTTCCGGGTTTGAGAATCCTTTCCTCTTCACGACAACTGCTCTCTCCCATTCTACTGCTGCCGGCGCCACACAGGGAGCTAGAGTGACATGCCCAGGCGACTCATCTTGGAGTGCTGCAAGGGACACAGAAGAATCCTGGCCTCCCCCCGCCTCTCCCATCGCAAGACCTCCCTTGATTCCAGTCCCAGGGGAATTCCTGAGCAGGACGGCGGCGACTGAAGCAGGAGCAGACACGCTCTGCCACCAAGCGATACGCAGACAGCCACCCGGAGGGCCCTGGGAGTTCTCAGGTGGGATGGTCCCCAGCTGCTGACTCAGCACGCCCGCCCAGGCAGCACCTCCGTGCTCAGCACACACCCAGCTCGCCGGTGTCGGGGCACCGAGCCCAGCCCCAAAGGCACGACTGTGAGGGCGTGCGCGCAGATACAGCCAGGACACAGCTAACTGTGCATTTCAGATAAACGATGCATTATTTTTCAGAATAAAAGTATCTGGCCCCAAAGAACTGAAAGCAGGGACTTGAACAGAATCTTTTCCACCCCTGTTCACAGCAGCATTATTTGCAGGAGACAAAAGGTGGAAAGAGCCCAAGTGTCCACGATGGGTGAACAGATAAACACAACGGGGCACGTCCATGCAACGGACACCATGCAGCCCTGAGTCACGAAGTGCCGACACACACCACAACGTGGATGTACCCTGAACACATGATGCTGAACGCAAGAAGCCCGTCTTGAAACGACAAATACTGTTATGCTTCCACTTAAATGAGGTCCCCAGAGGAGTCAAATTCATAGAGACAGTAGAATGGTGATTACCAGGCATGAAGAGAGGGGGGTGCGGGGGGGCGGTGAGTGTTTAATGGGTACGAAGTTGGGGAAGGTGGATGGTGGTGACGGCTGCACAACAGTGTGAATGAGCCTAATGCCACTGAATGTACACTTAAAATCATTGAAACGGTGAATTTTATTATGCATATTTTACCACCAAAAAAGCACACAATCCCCCCTCCCCAATATTTGGGACATACTTATACTAAATATGTGGAGCATACTTATACTAAATATGTATTTGTTGTTTATTTGAAACTTAAATATTCAGGACATATGCTACAAAATTATTAACTATCTGAAATTGCAATTTAACTGGGTCTCCTGTAGTTTTATCTGCTAAATCTGGCGGCCCGGCCCTTTGTGGGGCGTGGGGAGAAGCCTGACCGAAGTCACTCAGGCTCCCCACCGGCAACTCCCCGCCACACGTGGGCATGCACACATGTGCATTGTCTTGCAGGCTCCCTGGACGAGGGCCTCAGACCCTGCCCATGCCAGCGGCAGGAGGGCAGAGGTGGATGTCAGAGCAGGGTCCGCCTTCCCACAGCCCCCGGCCTCCTTGGAGAATGGTGGGCCTCACCATCTCAGTCAACAGGAAGATACAATTATCCCCATCTCACAGATGGGAAGACTGAGGCTGGGGGGGTTCTGAGACTTGCTCAATGTCTCAAACGTGTTGCCTAGTGCTGGTCTCCTTCCACTGGCCCGAGTGCCTCCCTGTCTTCACTGAAGGGAAGGAAATGAAAGTGCTGGGCACCTGGGGGCCCACCAGCAGCCCAGAGGTCCCAGGTACAGAGATGAAGGCTCCTGGAAGATGAGGGCAGAGTGGTGGCCTGGCCACCCTGCTAGCCTGCACCACCCCGTCAGTGGCCAGAAGCTGAGACCTAGGACACCATCAGGCAGCTGGGCAGGAGCCCGTGGGGCCAGCGGCCATGCCCCCGCCACCCCCCACCGCACGGGAGGGACACCTGTCGGGACACTCCTGCCAGCAGCACAAACCCACCAGAAAGGGCCCCCACCAGCCAAGCACACAGAGGGCTCCCAACCTGGAGCAGTCAGGTGACCTCGGCATTTGCCCGCTTGTCCGGCTCCCCAAAGATGGGACCCTGGCCTCCTGTGGGTCCTGGGGGCCAGTGGGAATGGGTGGGCCAGCCTATTTCCTGACCTCTACAGCTCGGTTTCTCCAGGGTGGTCAAGCTGACGCATGCATCAGGGAAGGGCCAGGTCTCTAAGCAGGCCGTGAATTCTGCTCCCTTAGGCACCCAGTGTCTTGGTCTCCGCTCTGTTCAGCCACATCCAGCAGGCAGAGGTGGGACGGTCCCGCCCAGGGCAGTCAGATTCCTGGGGCAGACAGCCCCATCCCCAGAGAGGGGTCAAAGGGGCAGTGACAGGCCCCACATGACCTGGGCAAGGAGAGGCCCCTTCTGATGCAGGCTGCCAGGCCCCTAGGCTGGCCGTGGGCTGACCATGAGTGGGGTCCTGCTGCCACTGTCTTCCCCCCACCCTCTAATGTCTCTGTAGAGCCTGCAGGGCCTTCTGGGCCTCTGCTTGGGACTCATGTCTGAATACCAGCTGCCACCCTCCAAGGCTGCCCCAAGAGCCCTCCTGGCTGGCGGCATGGCCCTGTGCTGGGGCAGCACTCCTTCATCGCGGGCTGCCCCTCCAGGAGGGCCCTGCAGCCAACTCTTCTTGCAGTTCCCAATTTCTCAGGACCAGGGCCAGCCAAGGGGGAACACGGGACACCACGAGACAGCACCACCCAGGAAGCAGCAGTAGTGACCGGGGAGCCCCTCCTCTCCAGCCGGATCCCTCTGACCCCCAGTGTTGCCCCTGGGCCTGGCCGGCGCAGGCTGGCCTCCCTCCCCACCAGGGGGCACTCTTCCCCACAGCCACCTCTGGAGAAAGGATGGGCCTGTCTCTCCAACAGGCTCCCCCCTGCTGTGATGCCCTCCAGGACACAGCCCCATGCTGAGCACTCCACACGAGAACCCAGTTTCACAACCACTCCACACAGCAGGTGTTGCTACCATCCCCATTTTACAGAAAAGGATTCTGAGGCACAGAGACATTCAGTAATTGGCCCAAGGTCACACAGCAAGGGAGCATGGCACCAGACCTGAACCCTGGCAGCAGGATGGCCGGGTCCAGGAGACCAGGTTTTGGCTTCTGCTAGGGCTCCACCTCTTTCCTAAGACATACGCCACTGGGAATGGCCACTGGATCCAAAGGACACTGGCCCTGGGCTAGGGGTGTGGCCTTGAAAACTCTAGGTAGCAGAGGAGGTGGGGGCTGATTCCTTGGGCCAGGAATGCCTGGAGTGCGGGGCCCAAGGCAAGAGCCCTGCAAGGGCAGCGTGGGACCCTCAGGCCAGGAGGGGAGCTGTGGCCGAGCAAGCGCCTCAAGCCCTCAGGGAGAATGGGGCGAGAAGGCCACGGCTCACAGCGAGGGTGGCCAAGCGGCATGTGGGCCAGGGGCCGCCCCAGGCTGGGAGGGGTCTTCGCTGTGCGGTCAAGGAGGACATGTATGATTGCAAACCGCATGCGTTGTGTCTAAACCCACACATTATTTCTCGTCACTTATAACTTACAAAAGTAACACGTGGTCACCGTGGCCAGCAAAGCTGCAGCTCACGTGAAGCCTCTGACACCCGTCCAGTCCCTGCGCGGATGGCATTGTGGCTGCATTTCAGCACTGAGGACAGCGTCTGGCACACAGTAGGAGCTCAAGGAACACTACTGAGTGACTCAGAGAGCCTGATCTCTGTGTCCCTATCACCCCCACCTGCAGGCAGCTGGCCGGGCCCCCGCTCTGCCCCAGGGCTCCCGTCCGGTTCGCTGGCTCTCATGGGGCAGACATGGGGCTCCACCGGCCCTCCCGCCTTGGCTGAGGGCCCAGCCCGCCGCCCAGAGGCCTCCTCTTCTCTGGGCCCTGGGCCTCCTTGGCCGCTGGCTGAAGACTGCAGACCCGTTCACAGAATAAAGAAGTAACCTAAGTAAAAAATTACGCAGAGGATCACGAAGGAAGCTAGCTGCAGTGCTGCAGCCGTCGGAACATTATAAACAGGCGCGTGAGGTGGTGTCCATACACTTTCCTATGAACATCCTGCAGGCCTGATGCCCATCAGAAACTCAGAGTTGTGGTGCGTGGAAACGGTACTTTGAAATATTTGCTACAAATGTTGTAAAGGGACATGAAAAAATCAGCAGTTTCCACTGGTGACCAAGTCCCAGATTCTAGAATGCCATCGTCGCCTTGTTCATAGTAACAAGAAATGCTAAAGGTTAGCAAAAAAGGAGATTAATTTCTTTCTCAGTCAAGTTCATGAACTCCCTGACTTCTAAACCTGGGCCCCTCCAGGGCACCCTGGTGAAGGACCCCAGCCTCAAATGACCTGCCTGCACCCCCACGTCTGTCCACCCCCGTCTGCCCGTCCTTCTGGAGCTGACTCCACCACCGGCCCTGGACGGCCATCCTGGCCCCAAAGCAGAGGGGCGCCCCCCCGCCCCCGCTCCCGCGGCCGCTGGCTCCATCCTGCCTAGAGCTTCGGTTCAAGGGCTTCTCATGGGGTGGGACTGGCGTTTCGGGAAGCCACCTCCCGCCTGTTCAGGAGTGTCCTGCACTTCATGGGGTCCCTGGCCTCCCTGTCCCCTCCCCTAAATGCCGTGACAACCAAAAACGCCCCTGGGGAATGGCTCCCGGTTGGGAACACCCACTTTATCCTGGGGCGCTTAGCTGTGTGTCTGACCTGCAGCAGCTCCCAAACATACAGTGACGGGGAGGTGGCAGTCCCTGGGTGTTAGGTCACTGGAATGGAGACCGGCAAGGTGCCTGGAGTGTCTTGTGGGCAGCCACTGCCAGGCCAGGGGAGGAGGGTCAGGGACGGCGGGGTTAGATGTCTTAAGAGCCTCGTCCCTTTAAAACACCCCTATGGGTCCGGTGTGTCCCAAACTCCATGATGAAGGGAGATGGGAGTGAATACCTCAGCCAGTCCTGAAGCAGGTGGCATCATCCGTCTCCCCAGGGCCTGCAGATGGTCACAGGTGGGTGGGATGTACTTTCCGTAGCCCCAGACACTTGAGGACGCACACAGACGTCACACATGGCTCACCACAGGGCCCAGATGTCCACAGGTGGCCCTAGGCGCCAAGGATGCGCTTAGATACAGACGAGCCCGGACGGCCACCCTCAGGTTCAGAGAGCGGTCCTCAGCGCTGGGGATGGTGTCCGAAGGTGTGCACAGGCCACAGACCTCCACAGGTTCTGGTGCTGATGGTGAGCCCAAGAAATGTCCCCACCAGGGAGGCACAGGGCCACAGTCACTGCCAGGTGCACCTGTCCAGGGCCTGGCTGCCCGCCTGAGACGGAGACGTGTTGGCCTATCCCTCAAGCTGCTGGGAGCACTGCAGCCAAATCCACCCCCAGGGCCAACAGCTGGGGCGCAGACGAGGCTCAGGATATGGCCAGTGGCTGCCTGGCTCTGGACTGCGGCGTCTGGGGGGGCCTTGCAGCCCCAGCTGAGTTTCTCACTAGACCCTGACCTTCTGGGGGAGGGGCCCACAGCCTGAGGGTGAGCACAGAGCGGATGAATGGATGGATGGGTACGAGGGTGAAGGGCCTTGCCTCCTGCCTGGCCAGCCTCTCCTCATCCCTTCCAAGCAGGCGGGGCGGCGGGGCTCGGGCGTTTGGTGCCCGTCGGCAGGACCAGCTCTGAGCTTAGGAGGCCCTCCTTGAGGTGGTGACCTTCTCTTGTCCTGCCAGCCGGCCAGCCGGGCCCTCCTGCAGCCCGAGTCCTCACGTGCGCCGCTCTCAGGCCGGCTCCTCTCCCGGACTCCCCACCCAGCCCCTCCTGGGGCTCGCCCACCTGTCCCAGCCTTGGAGCCCCTCAGTCCTCTGGGGTCTGCCAGGGACCGTCTTTCCTTGTACCTGTGGGAGCTCTGTGGCCTCCCCGCCAGCTCTGTCCTCTGGCTGACCTCACCCCTGCAGCCTGGAACACATACCCAGCACCTACGGACAGGGCCACACGGATGCCCCCCAGCGCCCCGATGAGGCAGGCTCGCGTGGGCTTGTCCCTGACCTCCTCCTCTCTGGGGCACCCCCTCAATGGGTGGCACCATTGCCCGGTGCCCACACCAGGTACCTGGGACAAACCTAGGCCAGGGCAGCAAGGCCACGGAGAAGAAGCTACTCCAGGGACAGGGCTCTGAGCACTGGGGACCCCTTTCTGGGACCCAGCTTCCCCACCTGCACACTAAGTGGTTGCACCAGGTGGTACTTGGCCTGCCCTGCAGGCACCCTGTCCTGCCCGCTCTGGGAGGCTGGGAGGGGCTGCCAGGCAATGGGCCAGCGGAGGCCAGGGCATGGCTTAAGGATGCAGGGCCTTGGACCGAGGCCGGGGCTGGCTCTTGGGCACTTCATCGGGTGGGAAGGAGGGGTGAGGAAGGCAGGGCCCAAGCCGGGGCTCCTGCAGGGCCTCTGCTTGCTGGCCTGCTCCAGCCCAGGTGCTCTCCTTGGCCCCAGGCCCTGGTCACCCTGTCCATCCTGTCCACCTGTAGGGCCCTGGGCTCGGCCACACTGCAGACACCCGAGCTGATGGGAGGCCTGCCTCATGGTGCTGCTGGCTGGTCCTCACCATCTCCTGGTGCTGGACCCCATTTTCCATCTCCTCCCTTCCAGCAGCCCCGGACTCGGCCAGGTCGCAAACTGCTTGGCCTCCCCCTGCTGGAGTCCGACCCTGCACAGCTCTCCTCCTCCAAGATGCAGCAGGGGCGGCAGGCAGGGCGCTGGGCCTCCAGGGGGCCGGGGTCAGGGCAGATGGTGAGGGAGCAGGCTTGATGGAGTCCGCCGGGCCTGCCCCGTCATCTAGCCAAGCCTCTAGAACCCAGGGAGCACTTTGCACAAATCGGCAGCCAGCGTCCTCGGCTGGGCCATGGAGCCAGGAGCCAGCTGCCTGCCCACCTCCCCTCCGCACACCCTGCCCCGCATGCTGTGTGCCCTGCTCAGGGGCCCTCGCACTTGTTGGGGGGGACCCCCAGCCTGTCCACGGCAAACTGGTGCCAGCGAGTCACAACTCTCCCAGACAGGTGCCCCTGACCCCCATGAAGGTGGGCCTCTCACTGCCCACCCAGGTTCTGGGACGTGCCACAAGTGAGATGCATCAGCGGGTCGGCAGTTACCAGACTCTGAATGTCAGAATGAGTGGCCCCCGGCCCTCCTCTCTGACTCAGTTGGAGAAGTTAAGGCCCATGGGGTGCAGAGCTCTGGCCATTTTCCTGAGAGGCTTGCAGGCTGGTGGGGGTGAGGAGCAGGCTGAGGATGGTCTGACACCCTCACTCCAACACCAAGGCACCGGTGCACGTCTGAGCCGAGACCCTGAGCCTATGGCATGGCCCTGTCCTGAGGAGCCACACACCGAAATACCCAGAGCCCAGGATCCCCGCCCACTGGACAGGATGCGCCCAAGAGTGAGGTGCCACGCCTGCAATGGGCTGAACCATGACCCTCGTTCATATGTCAGAGTCTAAACCCCCAGGACTTCAGGAGGTGACCTCATTTGAGCGTGGGGTCTTTGCAAATGTAACTGGTTGGGCCCCTAACTTGATAGGGTTGGTGTCCTCATTTCCATAAAGTGAAATTCAGAAGCAGACCAGCACAGGGACATCTACTCACAAAGACAAACC
This sequence comes from Hyperoodon ampullatus, assembly GCF_949752795.1. NCBI lineage: Eukaryota > Metazoa > Chordata > Mammalia > Artiodactyla > Ziphiidae > Hyperoodon > Hyperoodon ampullatus. The sequence continues at coordinate 1,336,397 of NC_136921.1, forward strand.
CAGAGACTACAGACCAAGGACCCCCAAGGATCGCCTACAACCCTCAGAAGCCAGGAGACGCCCTGGAACAGCTTCCCTTTCACGGCCTCAGGAGGAACTAGCCCAGTGACACCTTGATCTTGGACTTCCAGCCTCTGAACTGCAAGACAATAAACTCCTGCTGTGAGGCCACCTAGCCTGCTGCATCTGTGCCAGCAGCCAGGAAAAGCGGACACGTGCCTGACCCCCAGCACCCAGCCCAGCCTGGCACCATGTGGGCAGTGTTCAGCACACTTACTGCTGAGGTTGCCCAGACTTGGGGAGCACCCTGGGAAAACAGGGAGAGCCCTGGAGAGTAGTGGGTGTGTTGGGGATGCCCTGGAAGCTGAGCAGCAGGGCCAAGCCCTGTAGGGAGGATAGTGATGGGCGTGTGCCGAGGGTGGGCATGGGGAGGGCCGACCTGGCGGGGGGGGCACGTGTGCCAGGAAGGTGAGCCAGCCAGGAGCTGGTGGGAGCCAACGCTGAGGCCACAGGCAGACGAGGGGCTGGGGTGGGTATATGCACCCCTCACACCCAGAGCTTCCCTTGCACCCATGGTGAGACCAAGAACAGTCAAGAAAGCTGGAGGCCCCAGCCCTGCTCCCAGTGTAGGGGTCACAGCTGGGAGGACAGGACAGCCCCCACCCCACAACTGGGGACAGGGCGAAGGGCCTGGGGTTGGGGAGGACTGCAGCACCTCCGCCTGAACCATCTCCGCCCAGAGACTTCAGGCAGCTCAGAGCACCTGCCCAGGCCTGTTCCTAGACACACATGGCAAGAAAGCTGCCAGCTGGCATGGGGTAGGCGGCCCCGGGCTGGAGCCCTCACCCTCCTGAGCCTGTGTCCTCTCCCGAATGTGGGTGATGACCTGACCCCACCGGGCTGTGCTGACGGCTGGATGTGGTCACAGCTGGTGTCAGGCACCAGGCAAGGAGACATCAGACAGGCAAGGCCTGGGCCCTGAGTCTTGGTCTGAAATCTTCCTGAAGCAAGCCAGGACTCAGGGAGGAGGGTCTGGCTTATAGGAGAGCTGACCAACCTCTCACCACCTGGGCATGTCCAGGCCTGGGCCCGATTTGATACCAGCGTGGCCTTGGGTGAGCCCCTCTCCTGGCCTGTCTCCCTGTCCAGGACCAGCCAGGCTGCCACCCGTGCCCGTGCACGTGGGTGGCCTAGCACAGGCCCGGTGCACCCACACACCCGCTGTGCATTCCTCCCGGCTCCGAAGCCCACCTGCCGCCTGGCGGGAGTGTCCCCAGTCCCTCTCCTGGGAGGCCTCAGTGGCCCTGCAGCCCTGTCCACCACGGGCTCACGCTGTTCCTTATTAGGGCCAGCATGGAACCAAGACCGACCTGTCTTGTCTTCTGGACTCATCTACCCCTGGATGGGACATCTGTCCATGACTCCTGGGGGACTTGGCCCAGCATGGTGCTGGGGACACGCCAGGGGCTGCTCTTAGGGTCGGCCAGCAGCACACAGCTGGGCCATCCTCTGCGTACACCCCGGGCAGGGTCGCCTGATTCACGCCCCTGGAACAGCCCTCTCCAGCAGGGCAGGAGCGGCAGGCCTTCACTGGACAGGCTCCCAGGACCAGCTCAGGGTGAGGCCCGGCTACACGGAAGGCCGAGTCACCGGCAGCAGTTGGGGTGGGGGCAGGGCGGCCCCAGAGGCGTTCCAGTTAAGAGAAGTTCTAACCCGGCCTAAGCAGTGGAGTCTACGACCAGGAGAAGGCAGCTGGTGGCCCATAAGGGCCTGGCCTCGAGGCCCCATTTCAGGCCTCCAGGCTGGGGTGGCACGAGGCTTCCAGAGAACACAGAGCCCAGGACTGTTCAGCAGTTAATGCCACCGGCTTTGGGGTCAACAGACTGGGCTCTAGACCTCAGAGCTCCACGTGGGCCGAGCCCCTTGAAGAAAGCTGTGGGGCTTCTCGGCCTCAGTTACTTATCTGTGAAGCAGGTCTGCAAAGACCCCTCTCCTCATCCGCTGTACCAGCTAGACAGTCACGCGGAGGGACCCACGCTGAGTCTGGGTCACGATGAGGGCTCCCAAGTGCCAGACACCACTGCCTGCAGGCCCTCCAGGGGCCTCTAGGGCAGGGAGCAAAGGGGAGGACACGCCGGAGGCGGCCGCAGAGTGCATGGCGTCTGCATGTTCCCCTCCTGCAGCCTTCCGGTGGTCGTGACTATTCCCGTTGTCACACGTGAAGAAACAGAGGCACAGAGAAGCCAGGTTGGGGGGGGTGTGGCAGGGAGGCTGACGCGGCAGGGCTGGCATCTGAGCCCAGGCCCATGGAGGACGTCCCGCCCCGCCCCTTGGAGGAGCACGCGGCGTGTCTGGCACTGCAGCTCCAGCAAGGGCCAGGCCGCCGCATCGTGCAGGTGGCCCTGTCGGCTCCTGGCTCCCCTGGGCTCCCCTACCTGTGGTTCTCCCCCCGCCACCAGCCCTGCCCTCACGCTGGGGATGATGAAACCTCAGCTGTTCTAGTGGTGACGGGACAGAGCAGCAGCTCAGCTGGAAGCCACGGACCACCCTGGGGCCCCAAGCCAGGCACACGGGGGCCTCTGCCCTCTGAACAGGACTGAGTGCACACAACCGCCTGGTGTGAGGCCGGGCTGTATGCAGATGGCCTGCGAGAGCCGCACAGCTGACGGACAGACTCGGAGGGCTCTCTCGGCCTCGGGCAGGACGGGTCAGAGAAGCAGCGGTTTCCGCTGGGAGGCTAAGGGGTGGTCCTCGGTGGGGAACCCACAGCCAGCCGGGGTCCACGAGCAGAGGGGCTGCCCCCCGGTCCGTGTCGCACTGACAGGCCCATGCTCCCCTCTGACCTCCACCCCCAAGGTCCAGGCCCCTTCTCCTGTGCCCAGGCCCTCCGTCTCCCAGTGCCCACCCACCACGGCTGGCATACAGCAGGCCGTGGGCGGGTCTCCAGCAAGTTGTGACTGAGAACCTACTTTGTGCCAGGTTCTGTGGCTACTACAGAGAACAGTACAGGCAGAGGTGGCCTCTGCCCCCAGGGCCTCAGTGAAGGGTCAGAGAGATACACGACAAACCGTGTCAAGTGTCAGGAGGCTGAGCAGGTGCTCAGGAGACATCTGGGGACCAGAAGCAACCCCACCGGCAGAGATAGAAGATGGCAGGCCCGTGCGCATGCATGCGTGTGTGCATGTGTGCGTGTGTGTGCGCGCGTGTGTGCCTGTGCGTGCGTGAGATGCAGCACGGGGCTGGGCTTTGCCCCAGTGCTGCAGAGGGAGCCAGCTGGAGGGGTCGCTCCCCCTCACCTTCCATACAGTGCTCTGGCCGGAGGGAGGGCTACCTGGGCTGTGCAGCCTGTAAAAGGGGATGACCGTCGTCCTCACCACGGCCACGCCTGGCCGTCCATCCAAAACACTACACAAAGCCACGAACGGAAGCCCCATGCGCGCTGATGGTCCCTCCTTCACGAGCCCACACCATTTCTGCTCTCCCGGGCCGGCACAGGCTGAAAAGGCCACCCAAAGGCCTAGGGCCGCCCTCCCTCCCTTCCAACGACTAGCAAGCATTGAGTCTCTACCCCACCAGCTAGCCCAGGCGTCCACCCCCGGGGCTCCCCAGGCTGGAGAAGTCTGCCTGCCGGCTGGCAGGACAGGAAACCAAAGGCCGGATCCCCGAGAGCAGCGTGTCACCACGGGGCCACCAGAGGGCGCCCGTTGCACGGAGCCCGGCCAAGTTGCTCGGAGAAGGAGAGGACAGGACTGGCTGCTGCCTTGGGAGGTCACTCTGTTTCCTTCACCCCACGTGGCACCGGCACTCTCCTCGGTGCCTGGGCCCTGCAGGGCACTCTCCAGTTCAGGTGCTTATGGGGGAGGATGAAGCCATAGGGGGTCGGGGAGAGCAGCTTCCCAGAAGCCCCTGGAGCTGGGACAGAGGAGCCACGGGCACTGGTCGGGAGGGGGCGCAGTCCAGACCCCCGGGGGGGGGGTGGGCAGCACCTGAAGCCCTGGCTGGCGCGGTGCTGGGACAGCTGCTGGGCGGCCGTACAGCCCCCCTCCGTCACGTGCACAGCAAGGCACTCTGCTGGTCCCGGGTCCCCCACCCACTGCAGCCCCAGCCCAAGGAGGCCAAGACCCAGCCCCCGCGCCGGCCCCACCTCACCTTCTCCGGCCTGCCCTGCTCTCTCCCGGCCCTTGACGGTTGCCCAGACTCTGCCACTGTCTCTCAGCCTAACTGGGACAGAGGCCTGTGGATGCGGTCAAGTGTAGGACGGTCCCGAGGACACAGCGGCCGAGTGGGAGTGGGCGTGTGAAGGAGAGCTGTGGGGTGAGGGGACCCTGGAGCGCCGCCTAAGATCGGGGCTGGGTGAGGGCGGCTGCTCAGCTGCCCAGAGACCCTGGTGTCCAGGGGAAGGGATTCAACCGGAAGGCCAGGAATTCCCAGGCATGAGCTCCTCTGTTCGCATGGCGGGTGGCAGAGCTTATGAACCGACGTGTGCTGGCCCCAGGCACCCAGATGTGCCCCCCCAGACCTGCTCCCTAGGGAGGGTGGCAGCCCTGACAATGACAGGGCTTTGTCAGCAGACAGAGGCACAGGAAGGCCTACCTTGGGGGACTTGAACCCAGGGCAGGGGGCTGTCAAGATATCAAGGCAGCCTTCTGTGGGTCCTGCCCTGCTGGGGGCAGGGGTCCAGGGCCTGGCTGCCCCCTCCCATTCCCCAGCAAGACACGGCCATGGACTTGCCCCTCATACTCCTCTCTCACTCAGAACTCCTGTGGCTGTGGTCATTCCATGTCCCCCGTGTCAGTACTCGAACGCCCCCTCCCCACCCCCGCCCCAGTTTGGGAGGAGTTCCCCACGGCAGGAAGCTGGGCTGCTCCGCTCTCATCCACCGTGTCCCAGGCACCCTGAACAGACGCGCAGACCCACGGTGGTTCTGGACACGTTTGCAGTTGGAGGAAAGAGCCTGGGGGGTGTCTGTGAAATCCTTACTTTGCAGTTGGAGGAAAAAGCCTGGGGGCTGTCTGTGAAATCCTTAGACCTCCACCCTCACTCCAGTCCCCAAAGCTCCTCAGAGGCCTGCAGGGAGGGTGTGGGCAGGACTGCGGGCAGCTGCAGGGCTGAGGCCGCCTGGGACGGCGATGCTCTTACAAAGAAATGACACGGCCCCTGGGCGGGATCCAAGGCGCCGACCACCTGCAGCTGGACTCCCCGCCCGAGGCGGCCCTGAGTGCCAGGCGAGCACAAGTTCCCTGGGCAGGAATCCCTGCGAGGTGATGTTCCCTTCCCGGTGTCAGAGGTCGAGCCTCTCCACCCTCGCCCCCGCCCCTCCCCGAGCGCACAGTTCGCTCCCGATCTCCCCGGGGCCCCTAGGCTGCCTCTGCCGGGGACCACCGGGAATCCCCGGGCCGACCCGAGGCGCCTCCCGGAGAGGGCCGCACAGCCGGTGGAGTCCCTAGCCCATGGCCGCCGTCGGCTGCGCCCCGACAGCCGGCCCCGCAGCTCAGCCCTGCCTGTCCCGGAGGACGCACCGAGCCGGGGACCGCCCGGTCCGCCGCCCGGCGAGGACAGCTCCGCGGGGAAGGGGCCGCTGTGCGTGTTGGGGGCCGGGGGGCGGCCGAGCGGAGCAGAGGAGACCCGGGCGGAGGGAGGGCGGCTCGGGGCGCGGAGGCGCAGGGCGGACGAGGGCAGAACGGGAGAGAGAAGGGGGCGCAGGGGAAACCCGGGAGCGCCGGGTCACTCACCCGAGATCTCCGCCTGGGGCACGTCGCTCAGGCTGAAGCCCTTGGCCCCGTAGATCTGGCGGACTTCGCTGCAGCTCCGACTCTTGCTGGCAGGGTCCCCGTGGGCGCAGGCGGCCAGCGCGACGGCCACGCACAGCAGCCACCAGCCTCGGGCCCGGAGCTCCATGGCGGGGCCGGCGGCGCCCCCGGCCGGGCCCGTGCAGCCCCCGCCCGCGAAGGGCAGAGCCAAGGTCCCGGCGCACTCGGCTCGCGGTCCGGAGGCGCCGGCGGCAGGGGAGGCGGAGACAACAAAAGCCGGCGGCGGCTGGGCGCGGGGCGCGCGGGGCGCGAGGTTCGGCCGCTCTCTCCGGCGGCCCAGAGCGCGGCAGGCGAGCGCGCAGTCCCGGCCCGGCCCCTCGGCGGCCCGGGAGAGGGGCGGGGAGGGCCGCGCGGGGCGGGGCGCGCAGGGGCGGGGCGGGGCGCGGCGCGGGGGCGCGATCCGAGGCGCACGGGGCGCCCCTCCTGCTCCCGGGGCCGCCCGGCTCGCGCGGATCTGTTGACTGCTGAAGGGAAGCGGGTTGGTCGGGAGCGCGCGGGCCGTGTCCGGGGTCCCCGAGGGCGGGCCCTCCACGCCCAGCGCCCGGGGCGGCGGCACCACCTGTGGGGGCGGGGGCGGGGGTGCTGAGGCAGGGCTTCCCCCGCCGGACGTGACATCACGCCTTCCGCGCGCCTATCAGGGGCTTCCCCGCCCCCAGCCGAAGTCGGCATCCCTCCCGTCTTCCCTCTCCTCGGATCAGGCCGTTCCTTGCTGCACCCTGGCCGCGTGCCTCGCGCGTCCGCTCCCCCAGCCTTGGTCCCCTTTGTCCCCCGCCCGCACCTGGCCTGCACCCCTTTATGGCCCCTCGCCCCCGCGCCCATTTCAGCCACCTCTCCCGCGGCTGCAGCTCACACTTGATTTTTTTTGTGGAGGAGAGTGGGGGGCTGTACGTGGGAAACTATTCAAGAGTCTAGACCTCACGCGCGCCCGTTCCTGCGTAGAGGCAACCAACGAGTTAGTTGTTGGAGATCGTCAGCGGGTTTTGTGTCCCCTCCACGTGATGCTTTGGAAGCTCGAGAAGCGAGCGAGGGGGGCAGAAGCTTGTCCGCTGACTTGGGCCGCTGGGCGGTGGCAGGTGACCTCTCGGGGAAGGGATGGCGTCGGGCCGACAACAGGTCAGATTGCTGGGGGCTGAGGAGAGCGTGACAGTGAGTGAGGCGGCGGGGGACCGTGCAGGGCAGGTGGACAGTGCTGGTAGCCACAGAGGATGGGGATGCGGGCCGTGGGAAGTGAGGTGAGAGGCCGGGGCGGGGGGAGGGGCGCCGGGAGCTGAGGGCGCCTCCGTTTCTTTCTTCCCGGCTGCTGCACTCCCCCACCCCATTCCTGCTCTCCTGATACGTGGGCAAAGGCCCCAGAGACCACCAGGCCATGATCCCAGATGCCTGATTGATTGAAATGGGGGGAAAGCAAATAGGCGCCCTTGGAAGAGGACCCCAGGATAACCCCCATGTGCCTATAAGGGTGCCCAAACCTTGAACCTGGGGGCTTATTGTTTCACCTCGCAGCAGGGGGAGCTTGTCCACTGTGGGCAGGAAGGAGGGCTCCATGCCTCCCCGGGGTTCCCAGAGCGGTGGGCTCAGCAGCCTCAGAGGGGGCTTGCAGCCTTGTACCCAGAGACAGCCTTTGCCCAGAGACAGAGTCACTGTGTGAGAGAGGGGCTGGGAGGCCCCTACCCCAGTGTGCTGGCCTCTGGCCCTGCTCATGCACCTGCCACCCGGTCATGCTGGTGACTCACAGATCCCGCACAGCGCTCGGGCCAGCCTGTTCCTGCTTGCCTGTGCCTGGCACAGCTGCCTGGATGCCTCCCCTGTGCCTGCCTGGCCCAGGCCACCCCATGCCTGGCTCAGGCCACCGGGCCCCTGCCCCTGCCTTCTCTTTAGGAGCTCACCTCCAGCCACGTGCTTCCGGGTCAGGCAGGAGCGAGACGGCCTGAGGCTCGATGGAGTCACACACACTTACTGTTGTTGTTATGGGGATCTGTCGCCTCCTCTTAGTCTGGCCAGACGGGGAGATTTCTCAGGGTGGCGTCAGCGTCCAGTGCGTTTCTGAGCCTCCAGACAGTGGTATGGCCAGAATGTCCACGTGCCATCTCATGTGGCTGGTTTTCAGGACATGGTGATCACGGGCACGGCCCCTGCACACGCCCCTCCCAGGTGTACGATGACTCCGTCCCCTAGAGAAATCCTCACCACTGCCTGCAAGGTCCCTGTGTCGTTCCCCTTCAGAGGTCACGACCCTCGCAGCCAGGGCCCTTCCCCTAGTGTCCCCTAGTGAGGAGACACGCCCCCAGCGGGATCCGAGCTCTCATTTCCCTGACGTGGAGGGGAGCCGGGTAAGTGAGGCGGGCAGTGTCCCTTTGGAGAATGGCTGTAAGGAAAACTGGGAATGGCAGCCGGGCACCCTCCCCTCCCCAGGGGTGCGGGGCTCTGGCTGTGTTCCTCTTGGTCTCCTCCACGTTGGGTGGCTTCGTGGGTGCTCAGCCTCCATGCACTTGAGGGGGCCGAGGGGAGGCCAGGGTCCAGGCTGGGGCGGAGGTTCTCCCCAGGGCACATGCGTGCCTCCCCGCCAGGTGCAGTTTCTTGCCAGTTTTCCATCATCAGGACACTTGATGACTGAAAGTGACAGCCAACGTGAGGAAAGGAAATGCATCATCTTGGTAGCTGGCACTAGCTGGCTCGCTGGTCCTGTCCCGGAGCGAAAGGAACAGACCTGAGTTCAAATCCCGGCCCTCCCACTTGTCAGCAGTGTGATTCTGGATGTGGCACTCGGCTTAGTTTCCTTATTTCCTCTGTGAGGATCTAGGAGGGAGGTCTGTGCCTGTGCAGGAGAGATGCTGCTGCTGTGACCCAGCGTGGACCCAACTCCTGGGGGGCCCATTCTCAGGGCCTGGGAGGAGGCAGTGATGAAGGCCCTGCCACAGTGTTGGCCTGTGGCCCAGAGGGATGGGAGGCGGGACCATCCTCCCGGCTCTGGATGAGGCCGGCACCTGCCAGAGGGCCTCGATGACAAGGAGCTGGAAGGCCAGGTGTGGAGGCAGCTGACTGCTAGGTGGTCACAGCTCGAGGCGGCTCTGCCAGGTCATGGGGCTTTGGGGGCCTGGAGAGGACATGCCTGTGCGCCTGCAGTGTTCCCTCAGCTCTTCCATCCAGTCGTCTGGCCCGCAGAGCCTCCGTCCTTGCTGCCCCATCCAGGGGAGTGCTTATGTGGTACAGATGTGGACACTGTTGCTGGGAGAGGGAAGGGGCCCCATCCTGGGCCGTGAAGCCCAGAGGAACTGCCCCCGTGCCCGCTGCTGGGACTCCGCTCTTCCTGAGACACAGCTGCTTCTGCCAGGCCCCCACTTACGGCCCCGGCCCTGCCGTTCAGATCTAGTGCCCGTCTGGGGCAGCCCAAGGGTGAGGGATCCCCACGCAGCCTGGGCTTCGGGAACCAGGGCCGCGTTACACTGGGGAGGGCCTTGTGAGCCCACATGTGGCTGCTGTGGCTCCAACCAAGACCACCACCTCCTGCTTTGGGGCCCTGGTCTGCCAGAGGTGTGGGCACAGATGTGCAGACACAGACGTGCAATGGAAGGAAGGGAGGAAGGAGTGAGTGGTTCGCTCATGAAAAGGAAGTGGCAGCGTCCCCGAACGAGTGGGTGTGTGATGGGGGCTGGATTTGCCCTCTGCTTACACCGAGGGAGGGCTGAGAAGAAAGGGACCATTTAGAGTCATCTCGGAAGGGGGCCTGTGCTCTCCCACGTTTCCGTCTTCTCGAGGAGTGACCCCGAGTCCTGGAGGGCAGCACCCTGCCTCCCACTTCCTGACTCTGGAGGGGTCAGGGCACGCTGGGCCCTGGCTGCTCAGAAGACATGGGGAGTGAGCGGGTTGCCGGCTCCACACATTAGGGCTGCCGGCCTGCTGGCCTCCACCCCTGGATCCCCGCGGGCCGGTGCTCCCAACAGGGGAGCCCCCAAAGCAAGTTTTCAGATAGATTGAGCAATACCAGCCACGTGTCTGCTGACGACCGTCACTGCCAACCGTGTCCCTAACGAGGGCCCCATCTTGTTGGCAGTAAGGCACGGGGTCAGAGGGCACCAGGCAGGACAGCTAGGCTGCCACACCCTGACCCACTGGGGCCCCAGAGGTGTTGGGATGCCCTGGGAGTCAGTGGAGGACACAGGGTCCCCCCACCTCTGTAGGGCACGGGAGCCCCAGGCAGCAGCCTGAGAGAGGAAGTAGACGCCACGGGGTGTGGCTGATAGAGGGGAATGTGACACTGGCTGAGCAGAGGCTTCGCCAGCGGGGCGTCCTGCAGACGGAATCAGGGTCCCTGACAGAGTTCCCCGGAGCCTGGGGGTGGGAGGGGGAGCCTCGTGGATGCCACTGGTTTACTGCGGCTCCCTGCCTCTGTGGGGAGGTGGGAAACACTTAGAGTCCCTCACTCGTCAGCTCGGGAATGCGTCTCTTGTCCTCATAAAGGGTCTCGGCCCAAGGCCACCCCGGGATTGCCCCAGTGTGGAGACCCCAGAGTTGGCCCCAACTCTGCCCAGACACTCAGTGGGACTCTGGAGGCCCCCCAGACGTGGGCCTCGTCCCCAACCCCCAGAAGACTGACTCTGCTCTGAGACCGAGCTGCTCCCCAAGCCGGGGCAGGGGCTGCCTCTCGGGAGGAGGCCCATGCTGAGCCCTGTGGGGTCAGCAGGTCAGACAAAACGTGGGTGCTCTTGCTCCGCAAGGGTGGTCCTACCTGTCCCCCTGCGCCTCGCTCCGACCCCTGCCGGGCTCAGACTTGAAGGCAGACTTGTTGGCAGCCTGCTCAGCTCTGCGGGGCCCTTTGATCCTCCAGAAGCCTGGGCAGGCCTCTCGTGCACGCGGGGCTCGCTGGGGAGGAGCTGCGCGGGCGGGGCAGCCCCTCCGCAGCCCATGCCCGAGTCTGGGGTCTGCGCACCCACTGGAGGAGAAGGCCCCACCCTCAGCCCTGGGCCCGCCTGGCGCACTCTCTCCTGTGCCGCCTTCCTCGCCCCGGCTCCTTGGCCCGTCCCCTGGGAAGGGCTAAGCCGGGACCTGGGGTGTCCAGGCACCGTCTGCCATGTTGGGGCGAAGCTCTCCTGGCAGGCCCAGGCCACTGGGAACTTGCTGCTTTCCGGCTGGGCTGGCCGGCTCTCCCTCCCTGCCTGGTTCTGTGTGCCCCTCCGCACCTCTTCCCTCCTGGACCGTCGCTGGCTTCTCATCTTTTCTTTCTCCAGTCCATATGGCCTGGCTGCCGGTTCTAAAACCAGCTTCTACCCAAAGTCCGCAAAGACTCTGCCTGCAGGGTGATGCCAGAGAGCGCTCGGCCGCTCCTCACTTCGCGGCTGACCGGCCGACCGTCACATTAAACCAAACCAGGCCACTCCCTCAGCCCCAGACAACCCTGGCTCACTCCAGGAATCTTCCCCTCGTCTTGGGGCAGGTCTGAGGTTGCTTCCAGCCCCAGAGGTTTGGGGCCGAGGATGTATGTGTCCACGCAGATGCAGCACCTGAGACCTCGAGGAACCTCAAGGGAAGTCAGTCTTCCGCACTTGAGGCCTTCCAGCGCCTTCATCACCCGGAGAGCCCTCAGGGGTTGCTGGGTCCCCAAAGCAAAGAGCAATTTCCAGGGCTCGGTTAGGTTCAAGGCATCCTCTGAGAACCCCGTGGAGGACTCGCCTCTGGGAGGAGCTGGCCCAGAAGGACCAGGGTCCACCACGTGGCCGAAGGAGGACCCAGATTCCAGTTGTCATTTTTAGGAAGAGACAAATCGGAATCTAAAGCAAGGCATCACCTTGTTCTTTGGATGTGACCTTGCTCACTCACCTAGATGCTCCCTGAGCTCCTGTAGGCGCGGACCCCGTGTTCGCCTCGTGGGCCAGGATCCCGGCAAGCCCAGGACACGACGCTTCCTCTGCACCACGCGGCCGTTGAGTGGTGCTCCAGGAACGGACCTCTCTCTGACTGGCTGTCCCAATCTTTGCTGCTCCTGACGAAGGTACCCCGGGCTGCAGGGCCGTCGGTCCGAGGGTCTTCCCCAGGGAGTCCGCCTGAGAGAAGGGGCTGAGTCGGCACGGAGGACGGGAGAGGTGGCCAGGCTGGGGGCCCCTGTCAGCCAGCCTGGGAGGAGCAGAGAACAGTGGGCAGGTGGCTCTGGCCTCAGCGGCCTTGGTGGGCAGCCCACGGGCTGGGGGCGGGGCCTGCACGCCGGGCTGAGGAGGCCCCCAGCCTGTGTGGTCAGGACCCAGCCCAGCCACCCAACGCTCAGACCACCACGCGCTGTGTGAAGCTGGGGCCGGGGCAGAGCTGGGGGGGGGGACGGAGTGTGGGCCCACAGGGAAGTGCTTTCTCCTGGGGGGCCCTGCAGCGTCCAAGGAGCAGGGTCTTGCAACCTTGGCAGGTGCACCGAGTCCCAGGGTGGGAACTCGGGTCTTCTGGACCCCCAGGGGAGGCACTGGTAGGTGGGGCTGAGAGAAGATTCCAGCCGCCGTGGTCTGCCAGTGACGCTTACTCTCTGTGCAAGAGTACAAGCCTCCTGGGTGGGAGGGGACGTCTGACGCTGAGCCAGGGACCCCTACCCCTGGAAACGGGCGGAAGGTGGGAGGGAGGGGTAGTCCAGGGGCAGGCTGCCTCCAGAGCCAGGGGTGCGCTGCTGGGAGGGACGGCGTGGGGAGCGGTTCAGCCTCGTCCTGCCCTGCTGTCCTGGGTGCAAGCCAAGGTGAGGGAGGGTTCCGGCCCCGGCCCTGCTCACAGGAGGCTACAGCCCCCCATCCCCCAGCACAGCAGGGACATCCCCATGGATAAAAGAGGCACCGGCTGGAGCACCACGGCTGAGGAGTTGGGTGAGAAAGGGGAGGCTGGTGACCACAGCCTGCAGCCATGACCTGGCCTTTGGGTCATTCCTACAGCCAAGCTCAGCCTGAGTGCCCCAGACCTGGGCCAGTTCTGGATGAGCAGGACATGGCCATGGCCCACCTTTGCTGGGAGGCAGGGGGCACTGGAAGTCAAGTGTCCCCTCTGCGGAGGCAGTTGGTGGCTTACACCGGATGGTGACATTGACCAGCTTGCCTGTCTCCTTGGTGCCTGTGCTTCAGTGAGAATCTGGCAAAGGTGTCCCCGAGAAGGGGACAGATGGGACAGCCTAGCCCTTCCCGAGAGCCCCAGATCAAAGGGCTCCCCAGCCCTGAGGCTGGGGCTGGAGCTGGGGAGGGTGGCCTGAGGTGCCTGCCCACTGTGCCCTCAGCCCCAGGAGCCCCAGAGCCAGGTCAAGGCAGCCCCTGGAGGTGCTCCCTGGCCTGCAGACCCAGTGCCCTTGCCTCGTCCCGAGCCCTCTCCCCTCATCCCTTCCAACACAGCCGGTGCCCAGCTGAGCCACCCCAGGAGGGCACTGTGTCTTTTGCTTTCTCCATTATCTCATAGAAAAAATGGGCATGATACAAGGTTGTTGCCTGAATAGCCAAATAACCTTAAAAAGGGACAACAAAGTTGAAGGAGTTACATTTCTCAATTTCAAAACCCACTACAAAGCTACAGTAGTCAGATAGCATGATACAGGCATAAAGACATAGACCAATGGAATGGAAATTAGCCCGTGCATGTCTATGGTCAATTGGTTTTCAACAAGGGTGTGGAGACCATTCACTGAGATAGAGAATATTCCCTTCAACAAATGGTGCTGGGATAATGAAGTTAGACCCCTACCTCACACCATACACAAAAATTAACTCAAAATGGATCAAAGACCTAAATGGGAAGAGCTAAAACTATAAAACTCTTAGAAGAAAACAGGGGCCGATCTTCATGACCTTGGATTTGGCGATGAGTCTTTAGCTAGGACACCAAAAGCACAGGCAACAAAAGAAAAAAATTGATACATTGGACTTCTTCATCAAAATTAGAAACTTCTATGCATCAAGGGACACAGTCAAGAAAGTGAAAGGACAACCCACAGGGTGGGAGAAAATGTTTGCAGGTTACATCTCTGGTACAGATCTAGTGTCTAGATCTAGCGTGTATATAATATAAATTAACTAAATATATAATATATGTACATATTTTACATATACGTATATATATACAGGAACTCTTACAACACAACCATAGAAGGTCAAACAACCCAATTAAAAAATGGGCAGAGGACTTGAGTGGCATTTTTCCAAAGAAAATATGCAAATAGCCAAAAGTATATGAAAAGATGCTCAACTTCGTTAGTTATTACGGAAATGCAAATCAAAACCACAAGGAAGTACCATTTCATACCCACTAGGATGGATATAATAAAAAAGATGGAAAATAACAAATGTTGGCCATGATGTGGAGAATTTGGAACTGCCATACATTGCTGATGGGAATGTAAAATGGTGCAGCCACTGGGCAAAACAGTTTGGTGGGTCCTTAAAAAGAAAAAGAGAATTACCATTTGACGTAGCTATTGTACTCCTAAGTATATATACCCCAAAGAACTGAAAGCAGGTAGTCAAACAAAACTTGTACACGAATGTTCATAGCAGCGTTATCCACAGCAGATAAAATGTGGAAACAACCCCAATGTCCATCAGCTAATGAGTGGATAAAGCAAGTGTGGTCCATCTACACAATGGAGTATTATTCATCCATAAAAAGAATGAAGTGCTGACACAGCCTACAACCTGGATGAACCTCGAAATTATTACGCTCAGTGAAAGAAGCCAGTCACAAAAGCCACGTATTGTCTGATTCCTCTTATACGAAATGTCTGGAGGAGAGAAATCCATAGGGGCAGAAAATAGGTTGGTAGTAGCCAGGGGCTGGGGCAGGTGGTGAATGTGGAGTGGCTGCCAATGGGTGTGAGGCTTCCTTTTGGGGTGATGAGAATGTTTTAGAACCAGAGAGAGGAGGTGGTGGTTGCACAACATTGTGAAGGTACCAAATGCCACTGAATCGTAGGCTTTAAAATGGTTAATTTTATGCTATGTGAATTTTACGTAACCCGCGCCCCACCAAAAAAAAACCAGGGTTGTCATTCTTTGTAAGTCTGATTAATTTGAGTGAAGCCTAAGAGCACACCTGGCGTGAGTGATCCTCCTGGGACATTCTTGTGATAAGCTGTTGTGACAGTACTTTCCAGAGTGGGGACAGCGAGGGACACTGGAGTTACAGGGAAAGGAGGCAATCTGGTAGTGTGTCCTCGCTTTAACTCCAGCCCTGGTGGGAACCTGCATTTGTCACCTCAAAGGCAGGTCCCCTGGGAGGGAGGGAAGCGGTGGGGAGGGGAAGCGCCTGGCAAGAGAAGAGCTTCTCAAGCTCTGAGTTTTTAGTTTCCCACCCACTGGGAATGGATCTACCCTTTTATAACAGACAGGAGCAATGTCCTCGCAATGTCAGGTTCCCATAGAGGCTTCTCCGTGTGCCACTGACTTGTCACCACCAGGTCATGAGCCACGGCAGGCCGCGGAGCTCACAGCAGGAGCTGGCGCATCCATCCTCCAACTGCCCTCTGAGCCGGCAGCCAGCCCAGCCACAGGTGAGTGAGGCTGCTCCCCGACACGCCCCTCCCCTGACCCTCCACCTCTGGCTCCCTAGCCCAGGGACTCCCAGGGGGGATAGTCGCCTTGGCTCTGACCAGCACAGGCTGGCCCTCTCCTGAGTGTTCACACCCTGCACGTGTCCCTTGTGCCCTGGTCCAGGCCACGAAGACCCCTGATGTCCTGCTTCTTCATCCTCAGGGGCCTTTCCTGTGGGGATGGGACACGCCCCTCAGGGCTGCGTTCAGGATGAGGCTCAGAGCAGTGGTCGCCGGCCAGCCTGCTTGCTGACCCTCCCATTGCCTCAGAGAGACCCCCAGCCTCAGGCTCCTTCCCACCCTGCCTGCAGATTTTCTGGAAGGAGCTAGTCTCACCAAATGACTATTTCTACGTCTGAACCTTCAAGCTGTCCAGATTGGGTATTCTGACTTAACTGCAATTGTGGAAAACGCACTTCAGAACCAGAGACCTTGCCAGCCCCCTGCCCACCCCCCGCAGCGGTCAGAAACCCCCGGGGACACCAGGCAGGAGCTGGGTTGGGTGCCCCCGGCACCGGGAGTGCAGTTGTTATGTACGGGGTAGCAGGAGGGCCCGGAATCCTGGGACTTAAGGTGACACGCTTGGTTTGGACAGGTGGGTCCACCTGTCCAAGCCAAGGAGGGTCTCCCGCAGGGCCTTGGGTAGGGGGACTGTTTGCTGCAGCCCCTGCTGGAGTGGGCAGAGGTGCTGGGGTGAGAGGTGGCCGAGCAGGCTGAAGCCCACAGCTCTCAGCCAAGATCCGGTGTGCATGACCAACAGCCAGAATTGAAAGCTTCCTAAAATCTTTAAAAAATTCTCTAGTAGCGTATGTATATGTGATTGCTATAACTCCAAATTCAGAAGTGTGTGACGAGAAATAAAGTTCCTGTTCACACCCCAGATCACACCCTCCAACCAGAGTATTGAGGTTAACACTGCAGGCATGCCCTTCTAGAACTTTCTCTGGGTCTTATCTGGGCATCTGAGAGACCCTAATAGTTCACGTCTATCAGGCATATTGTTGTGGAGCATTTTTAACTGAACCCTAAGTCCTGGTGGTCATTTCACATTCGTATGTCCAGATCTCCCTGTCTTCCCTGTTTGTTTCCTCTTTATTCTGAAAAGTGGCTGCATTCTCCTTCTATTTAACCATGCCTCTGCTCGAGAGTTCTGTCATTTCAGACAAATCGACGTTAAACCCCACCGTTGAGTCTATGTGAGCACACATGAGTTCTTCTATAGAACGGATGATCAGAAACATGCCTGCTGAGTTATGGGGTGTGCACTTTAATATTTTAAATAAACATGGCCAAAGTGTCCTTCCGAAACACCCAGCCAGGTGAAGCCCCTTGTCATGTGCCCACCTGGACGACAGGTGAATCTCACGAATGTTTCCATCTGAGCTTCCCTAGGACTGGGAGGTTGAGATGTTCTCATAAGTTCGTGGCACCTTGCGTGTTTCCTGGGGCCCATCTATCCGAGCCCTTTGCCATCTTCCACCTTTGTTGTTGGTCTTTCTGTAATGATATTTGAGGAGTTCTCTATGGATCAAAGACCGGTCTCTCACCTGGAGTCTCCGTTGCAGATTCCACCTCTACCGCAACCATGTGGATCAGTCCACATGAATTCCCACCCACGCAGGTGTGTTTCTGGACTCCCATCCTCCCACCTCTGTGCACGTTTCCGTCTCACTGTTTCAAATACCAGAGTTTAATAGGACACATATTTCTTAAGTTTCAAAATTTCTTGGCTATTCTTTCAAATGTTCTCCTCTGTAAGAACTTTGGGCTCGACCCTAAGTCTCATGAATTGCCCTGAATGTGTAGGCTAATTTTGGGAGAATTGATTTTTTTCCTCAAAATTGAGAATCTTACGTATTTCAAACTTCTCCCTTTATTCAGTTTTTTTAAAAAATTGCTTTTCAGTGAAGTTTTATGATTTTTATCATGTAGGCCAGCGGTCCTCAACCTTTTTGGCACCAGGGACCAGTTTTGTGGAAAACAATTTTTCCACGGGCTGGGGGTGGGGGGATGGTTTCAGGATGACTCAAGTGCATTACATTTGTTGTGCGCTTTATTTCTATTATTATTACATTGTAATACATAATGAAATAATTATGCAACTCCCCATAATGCTGACAGGAGGCGGAGCTCAGGCGGTAACGCGAGCCATGAGGAGTGGCTGTAAATACAGATGAAGCTTCGCCCGCTCGACCCCTGTTCGCCTCCTGCTGTGTGGCCCGGTTCCTAACAGGCGATGGACTGGCAGTGGTCCATGGCCCGGGGGTTGGGGACCCCTGATCTAGGCCTTTTACATTTTTTTGGATTTACTTTAAGATTTTTTTGGCTCTTGTGACATTTTTGACAATATATTTTCATCAGTCATTACTGTACAGGGAAGTTAGTGACTATTGAATGTTGCTTTGTGGCCTCACAACTTGACTAAATTATATAACTAGTTCTAACATTGATATATATATATATATTTTTTGGGCTGCACTGCGCAGCTTGTGGGATCTTAGTTCTCTGACCAGGGATCGAACCTGGGCCCTCGGCAGTGAAAGTGCTGAGTCTTAACCACTGGACCCCCAGGGAGTTCAAACAGCTTTTCAGTTGGCCCCCTTCTGATTTCTCCATAGCACCTACAGTTAGTCATGGCTTGATCTTTTTATTTTCAAATATTTATGGCTTTCAGTTCTTTTTTAAAGTATATATATTACTGCCTTGCCTATGCTCTCTGGTGTAATATTGGTAAAAGATGAAATGTTGTAAAAATATTGGTGGGACTTCCCTGGTGGCGCAGTGGTTAAGAATCCGCCTGCCGATGCAGGGGACACGGGTTCGATCCCTGGGCCGGGAAGATCCCACATGCCGCAGAACAAGTAAGCCCGTGCGCCACAACTACTGAGCCTGCGCTCCAGAGCCCGCGAGCCACAACTGCTGAAGCCCGTGTGCCTAGAGCCCATGCTCTGCAACAAGAGAAGCCACCGCAAGGAGAAGTCTTTGCACCGTGACGAAGAGCAGCCCCTGCTCGCCGCAACTAGAGAGAGCCTGTGCGTGGCAACGAAGACCCAGCACAGCCAAAAATAAAAATAAATAAATAACTTTATAAAAAAATATATTGGTAACGATGGAGACCCTTGTCTGTTCTCCTGACTGTAAGGGGGATGCTTTTAAAGTTTTACCGTTAATCATGACTTTGGCTGAAGGTTTTTAGAAGAAATCTTTATCAAGTTCGGGAGGTTTGCTCCATTCTTTTCTTGCTAAGGAATTTCCACGTTTTTAGTAGGAAAGGATGTGAAATGCTTTCAACACCTCTAAGATGATCATGTTTTTTCTCCTCACTTCTGAACACAGTGGTTCTGTTTATAGATTCACTGATGCCGAGCCACCCTTCTGTCCCGGGATTACACCCTACATGAAATGCAGGTGTTTTCAACCCCATCCTGGCTGTGGCTTGCTGAGGTCCGCCCCCAAGCCCTCCGGTTCTGATGGTCTGGGTGACGTCTCCTGCCCCGGGGCTCCCTGCTGGGCTCAGGGCAGATGGCCACAACACTGTGACTGTGGGGTCAGAGGGGCATCAGTGGCTCTGTCCCCCGTGTACCTCTGGCTGCTGTTCAGCCAGGGTGTGACGGACAGCACCTGTCGGGCCTGGCCTGCCTTACGCAGCTTCTGGTGCTGTGTGTCCCACAGTCTGGAAAGTTCCCTGTAGAACCCCGGCCCCCTCCTGTCCTGCCCCGGGCTTTCCGTGGCCTGCTTAGTGTCCCCAGTCGTCATTGCCCGTGCTCACGGCGGCACCGTCCTGCCTTGGGGAGGCTGGTGTGGCCTTTCCGGGGTTGCCTGGAAATGGGTGGGGTCTCCAGGAGGGACTCCACGTCCTCGGACTCCTGCTCGAGTGAGTCACTGAGCAAAGGCCTGTCTGGGAGCCTCCAGTGTCCTATGTCTTGTGTGTCCCAAATGGGTGGAGTCACCCACCCCGGAACCCCCCATGCCCAGCAGCTGAGACCCAGGGGTCTGCAGCCTCTCCCCGCACACTTTTGTACAGTAGGTCCTTTGGAATTTTGAGCTTGGGGGCGCACGGCTGAGCGCCATACCAGGGCTGGAGGGCGGAAACCTCCCCTCATGAAGTCTGGGCGCTGGCCTGTGCCTGACTTTGTGGGCCTGGTGTCCCCAGCAGGCCGATGCCCCCGGGCAGATCTGAAGAATGGGTCACATGGTGGAAGTGGAGATGTGCATCCCTTAATCCGAGCAGAAACCACTGCTCAAAGCTGTGGACACTTGGCTCCCGGCCCCGTAAGTGGGCTGGTGCCTTGTCATTACACAAAGGTGTGTGGCTCGGCGGCTCCCTGGGGCATGGCACCCGCCCATCTGTAGATGGTATAGGCCCTGCAGGGTCCCTCCTCCGCTGAGGGCCACGGAAAACCCACGGATGGAGGACACACGGGGCTCGGTCAGGGGGAGCCCTGGCAGCACAAGTCAAATGGACCAGACAGCAGATCCTGCCTGCCTGTCCCAAGAGCTCAGCCAGGGGTCCTATCCCTCTGGCGTCTCCCCTGCCTGGGGTCTGCTCACCCAGGAGGCCACCCTTCTATCCTTTGTTTTCCCAGGGAACCCCCCAGAGGGCAAGATGCAGGTCAAGCACCAGCCATGATCCTGAGGCCCTCATCCTTCCCCAGACCCCACTGTGGTAGAGCAGCCCTTCCTGTTGGCCCCCGGAGCACGGAGCAGAGGCCACCAAGGCCCTCTGGGCCCTGTGGGTGGTGTCAGCAAGTCTGTCTGTCCTGGCACACGGAGTCAGGAGACCGTATTGGGTCCCTAGCCTCTGAAGTGGACGGGCAGGGTTGGGGGGCGGCAGCTCACAACCCAGGACCCCTCACCGGCTTTCTCCCTTCCACCCACAGCTGGGGTCTGGCCCGCCGGCTCCCGGGTACCGGCCCTCAGGCCTGGCAGCCCTGGGGAGGGGTTCTGGGCAGGGATCACTGGGCCACCTGTGGCCTGGCCGGCTCCCAAATCCCTGCAGAGACAGCACCTCATGGACGGATTAAAAATAAAACGATGAAATAGAAAATGACCAAACTCAGAGAAAGGCTCTGCGAGGCCGTTGGACCCGACGTCGGTTCTCCAAACCATGATTTTGATGACGCGGCAGAAGTGGCACACAGACCGAGCTTCCCTTGAAATGCACAGTGGTTTGGCGTCTTGTTTTTTTTTTCTTCTTTAAATTACAGGAGGAAGGAGAGCTTGGCAAAGTATAGTTTGGGACTTGCCAAGCCCAGACTATTTGAAAAGAAGGAAAATCACAAGATTTTTGCCCAAACTCTAAAAAAGACTTTGATTCTGTTTGAAATTGAGGTCTGTGCAGATGGCCTGCTGGGCGGAGGTGGAGCCTTGGCCCGGACCCCCGTGTGGCTGCAGTGTGGCCCTGGAAGGTGGCCTCAGTAAGGGGACCCCGCTGTGCCGTTCTCCAACTAAGGAACCTGAGTCCCAGAGGGCCAGTGGCCAGAGCTTGTTTAGATGTTTACAGACCCTTCTCCATCTTCACCGCCCTGCCAGCATAGACACTTGTGTTCAGAGGAGCAAGTGGGTGACCTCCAGCACCTCCGCCACATGTCGGGGGCCCCCCGGGACAGCAGGACCAGTCTCCCTGCAGCAGCTCTGGGAGGTGGGGTCCAGGATTTACCCGGCACAGGCAGGAGGGAAAATCCACACAAGACTGTTTCTGACATCAGTGACAAGTCTGCGGTCCCTGAGACCAGCCTCACGTTCTGTAATTCACTAGAAAGACTCTCAGAACTCACCAGAGCTGCTACACTCAGGGTTATGGTTTTTCCCAGGAAAGGAGACAGGTTAAAGGCAGCCATGGGGAGAAGCTGAGGGGAGGACCTGGGAGAAACGCTGGACAGGAAGCTTCCACTGTCTCCTCTTGGAGGTAGGATGGCCGGCCTCCCCACATCCACGTGAGATCAGGGCCCGGAGCACAGCCAATCGTGGGCTCACTGCAGCCCGAGTCTGGAGTTTCTCCGGGAGCCCCGCTATGGGAGCACGATTCATTGACTGATTGATGATTGTCCAAGTGGCTGACCTCAGCGTCCAGCCCCTCCTGAGATCAATTGATACCACATGACCCCAAGACTGCACCCCACATCACATTTGTCACCGAGGTCCCCAGGTGAACAAAGACACCCCCACTAGGTGGTACCTTCCAAGGGCTCAGGACTCACCTCCTGGAAGCTGGGGCCGTGGCCAGACCTCGTTTTGGGCGAGGTTAGATTCTCTGCTACCCGGGCCTGCTCTGGGGCACATCTGAGGGATTCCTGTCCGGACCAGCATGCTTTTTCCGGAGGCATCTCCGCCTCCTGTGTCTTTCCATGTTGTCACCCCAATCCTTCTCTGGGGCCACCCTCCAAGGGGTTCCCTGGATGGGGAGTGGGGAGCAGACCCCTGGGGGTGTGCGTGCGGGGCGCTCCAAAGCCCCAGGGGCCTTGGCCTGGTTTGGGGTTGGCCTGTCTTTAGGGCTGGCTGTGGTGCCCAACTCTGCATCAGCGGGGCGGCGGGCAGGCAGCATCCCCTACGCCCTGAGACCACCACAGCCAACCCTCCTCCCTGGGGTCCCAAATGCACAGCCGATGGAGGTGGGGCTCAGCCTCAGGAGAATGGCCTGGAGCCCCACCCAAGGTCGGCGCAGGACTGGGGAAGAGGAGGCCAACAACAGCTCCCTGACGTCACCCCGCTTCTGGAGAAAGAATGGGAGCAGTGAAGCAGACTGTTCCGGAATCTTCCAGAAGTGAGGCTCCATCAACCCTGGGTGATTGATGACAGACCTGGGACTGCCTGCCAGTGATCGATGCCGGGAGAGGGGCCGGACTGCCTGGCCCGGCTGCAGGGGGCCCCCTGCCATGTCCCTCTACCACCCTGGCCCAAAGCGCCAGACCCAGACAGGGAGAGGCTGAGGCCGCAGGGTGTGTGGGGCTGCCCCCAACTGGCTTTGCCCTTGACCGGCCCGGCCTCTTCCTCCCCTGGTTGCACTGCCTCCTTTGGAGCATTGATGAGGTTTGGCTCCGTCAGTGGTTTGCAAACTTTACTTTTAGCAGAAGATGCTTAATTGAAAGAAGAGCTTACCTGGACCCCAGCTCAGTCTATAAAATGGACAAGCCCGAAGCTCCTCGGGCTGTTGCAGGAAGGCGGCCCTCACCCCGCCCTTGCAGCCCCGCCGTGCCAGAGAGATGGAACCAACAGCACCTTTATCATCAGCCAGGAGATGTCGGGGGTCTGCCCGGGTCACAGGGGTCACCTCCGTTACTGAAGCCAGCTGACTCGGATGCTGGCCTGTCTACAACCGGCTTCCCAGCAGCACCTAGATTCCTGTGCGATTGAATCACTGGCACCAAAGGTTAGCCAAGGGTCACATAAACTGACCACTGCCCTCAGGACGCCCAGGCTCCAGAGCACTGGGACCCACCTGCAGATGCCTCTGCTCTCCACAGCCATGGCGTCCCCGCTTACCTGGACCTCGGGACAGGGGGAGGACTTGGCACACCCTGGCCCCATGCTTGCTCAGGGCTCTGCCCAGGAGTGGACTGGGACCTTCGCCCCACCGGGCCCTCCTCCAGGAGCCTCAGCTCTCACACGGGGGAGCAGTCCCCAGTGATAACAGAGAGAGAAGGGACGGGCGGAGGTCCATGCAAGTCCCTGCCGGCCGAGGACGCGTCTTGAGAGCCTCTCCCTGGCACGGTGGAGTGACCTGGGGCTCACCCCACACTGGACCCAAAAGCCCACGGCCCCCAGAGGGCTCTGAACCTCGAAACCTGCCCCTGGCAGACATCCCAGGGTAGAGGCCTGTGTGTCGCTTGCCTTCCATGTGAGGCCACTGCCTGGTCACAGTCAGGCGAGGGCAAGGCTGGGGTCCAGTGTTCAGACTCAGCCCGAGTCCTTCCAGCCGCTGTCCACCCTGCCGACCGTGAGGGAGCCAAGCTCTACTCTTGTGGGCCCCGCCCTCTCCCCTCTTGGACCCCGGCGTCCATCCCTGGCGAGCTGGTCTCGGCCTCTCCCTGAGCCTCCCCTGCCCTGGGGGGTGGGGAGCAGGTGCAGCTGGGCCTCAGGCCTCTCTGCCCCCCGGTGGGAAGGGGAGAGTCTGCAGGGGGAGGACAGTGCCTGCGACGCTGAGGTCTTGTGGGGACGACTGCTATGACCTCGTGGCTTCTGGGCCCTTGGGAACTCGACGGCGGAGAAGAGCTGCAGTGGGACTCCGCATTCCAGGGGTTCCTGACATAGCCCCCCGCCACACACACGCAGGAGATGCGGATACAGGCCACATCCTGCATGGGAGGTAGGGGGTGGCTACGCCGTGAGGAGGAGGGCTGGGCGGTCGGCCAGGGCCCTCAGGAGCCTGTCGGAGGCTGGGCCCCAAAGCCAGGGCCTGAGCTCAGTGGGAATGAGCCCACAGCCCTGCTCAGGGGTGGCGGCAGCTGTGGCAGACGCCCTCCCCGCTGGGACCCATCGTCCCGCCTGCTCGCCGTCCCCGCCACAGCCTGAGGCCTGGAGGGACGGAGCGGCCGCCCCGTGCCCCGTACGTGGCGGCCGTGAGGCTGGGGCGAGGGGCGCTCCGGTGGGCGGCCCAGGAGGACCCCGGGGAGGCAGGCCGCCTTCCCCCTGTCAGGTCCAGAGAACTATACCCAGCGAGGGACGAGAAAGGGGAGAGATGTGGGAGGCAGGGGTGCCCCCGTGGGGTGCTGATGGGAGGGGCAGGGACACGCGGCCACCATGGAGGGTCTGGGATGCCACGGCCCTCGTGTGGCCTCCGGTGGGGCTCAGTGCCGTGCTCCCCCAGCCCCTCCTGGCTGGGACCTGCAGCCGGACGAGAAGGTCTGAACAGGCCACAGGCTCCCAGGGCAGGCCCCGTGGGCCCTTTGTCCCTCCCAGGTCTGACCTGCCCTTCCCCTCCTGGAAGGGCCACCCCTCTTTCTCCAGCCAGTAGCACCGTGTAGAGCTGTGCCGGGGGTCTGCGGAGAAGGTCTCTGGGTGGACCCGGGGGGGCGCGGACCAGAGACAGGGGGCTAGAAATGCAGCTTGGAGGCAGCGGGGTAGGGCCGGGGGCTGGGGGTCATGGAGGCTAGTGCCCCTGAGCGCCTGAAGGTCAGCAAGCGGGGACAGCGTCCCATCACTAAGCTGTGCACAGGTGTCCACTGTTGAGCAGGGCCGTCCCCTCGTCCTGCACAGCCTCAGCCTTTGCTGTGTTTCCAGAGGAGGTGAACAGACCCCTCCCCTCCACGGGGCAGCACCTCAGCACTCCCAGTCCTGCCAGGGTGTCTGGGCCCCAAGCTGTGGCTTAGGCACCCCACTTGCCCTGCCTTCTCCTGGGGTAGGATGGTGGTGGGGAGATACCACCTAACAGACCCTTCAGGGGCACGCTGGGAGGGGCAGGAGGTTACAGGGGGACCACGAGGTTGGCCTGGAAAGAATTGGGGTCTCTGGTTCCCAGGTCTCTGCTTCCCACAACAGAGACGGGCTGGGGTTCCTGGGCCCAAGGGCAAAACGTGTGCATGTGGCCCCAGGGCCAGCCGGGCCCAAGGTGGCTGCAAGGAGGGAAGAAAGGGGGTGGGAGAGTTCTGCTCTGTCTCCGGAGGGGAGGACAGCTGGTCCCTGCCCTGGGGGGCCAGTGAGGTGAGCCCAGGAGCGTCACTAGGGTGGGTGGCAGAAGGCAGGGCAGGGGGCATGTTGGGGAGCTAGAGGGGGAACTGGGGACATTCCACTGTTTCTTTACTGGTTCATTCTTTCTTTCATTCATTCATCCAGCATTATCTGACTCCTGCTCTGTGCCAGGTGCTGTGAACCCCAAGAGACTCCCCCAGCTGGAACCTGGTCTCCCCAGGAACCACTAAGCATTATTTAAAACGTTTACAGTTAGCGTTTCTGAGTAAACAGTAAATCCCTTGGTCAGAGTTCAGAGGTGCTGGGGCTTGTGCAGGGCCACGTCTCCTTCCGCTGGTGTCTCCCCTCCTGGAGGCCTCTTGAGGGTTTGTGCGTCTGTAGTGGGGCACACCTAGATCTGGACCTGCAGCCAGGACACACACACATGGAGCTGTGCACTCGTGCTGTCTGCATCCTCCGCATGTGCACATGCCTGTGCGCGTGTGCACACGGCTGCCCCAATTGTGGTTCCCCGCACACTTTCGCCCCAGTGTGCAGTATGTCCCGTGCGCACGGAGACATGTGGACATGAGGGTGTTCCCATTTTTTGGGCCCAGAGCCCTCAGCCCCGGGTCATTTCATAGGCACGCAGGGCTGGCAAAAGGATTCCCTCCTGACGGGCAGGGTGGAACTTTGGGCCGAGGTTTCACCGTGACACCCCCTGGATAGAGGATGTAGAAAGGAAAGAGCATGCAAACTGCTTCTCGGTGCTGTCGTTTTTTTTCAACTTTTTATCTTGAAGTGATTGCAGACTTACTGAAGAGCTCCAGGAGACCCTTCACCCCGCTTCCCCCAGGGCTGACATGATGCAAGGTACAGTGCCTTTGTCCACACAGACACTTACCCTGGTGGATCCTACTGACTAAATGACACACACGGGACATGCTCCCCAGGACGGAACATGCTGGGTCTCCAGGGTTCCCTCTGCTGTCTTTCCCTTCGCCCCATGGTACCCAGTGCAGGGTTTACATGCAATCCCACCCCACTCCCAAAGGCAGTACTCCCAGCCTCATTTTTGGTGTCCTGAAGGCAGGCTGGTCACCGTCCCCTGATGCAGAGGACACCTGCCTGGCATCAGACAGAATCAGGGGCACAGGTGGTTTCTCCTGGCTCACCTGCCCTTCCATCGCCGCCGGATGGGCACCCCATGCCCTGCTCCACGGAGCGGCTCTCCAAGCCCCCTGGGTGGCCCCCAGGACTCGGCAGGGCCTAAGCAAGCATGACCCCTGTGTCTGGACTCCTGGGGCTTCCAAACCGCCACGTCAGCCCCATGGGGTCCTGAGAACTTGTCAAAACGCTGCCGATTTCTGCTTCCCAGCTTGGGGGCAGCTGTACGTCTTGTCCGCTGGATTTTAGCTCCCGGGGCTGTCCTTCCACCTCAGCTCCTCCAGTGGCTCCAAAATGATGATTCTGAAGCCTTATTCATGTCACGGTGGGAGTGACATTCTCTTGTCGCTTCTTCCATCCTAAGCAGAAGAAAACTCCCCCTAAGCAGTTACTTTGTACCATGTTTTTACGGCTTCAGATTTTGTCTTGTGTAGAGAGGCCCTCCTCACCCTGAGATAAGGAAATGTAATGGTCTCCCAGGGATCCTTTGAACATTCATGCTTTCATTGTATTTATATCTTTGACTTTTCTGGTGTCAAATGTGAGATCTATATCTAAGCTTTCCCCCAGCCAGCTCTAGCTGTCCCAGCATTGCCTATCATACACCGAACAACCCAGGTCTCCCCACACAGGACGTGGTCCGCATGTTTGGGTTGATACCAGGAATGCCTCGTCCAACATTTATCTGCTTACACGCGTGACGGTACCACCTGATTTTAATTATGATGCTTTAATTTAAACTTTTCCTTTTCTATTTAAAATGTTTTATTGGTGTTTTTATTGGAATCACATTAATGTTTTAGATGAAGCTATGGAGAACTGACGTCTTTATGATGTTGAATCTGTCTACGCAAGGGCATAGTCTGACTTTTTATTCATTCAAAACATATCTCTGTAAAAATTTTCTTCATGTAGAATTTATTCCTTAGGATTTTATCAGTCTTGTTGCTATTTCAAGTGGGATCTTCTCTTCTGTCTTCTACAATTTATTATTAGGGGTATTGATGAAAACTACAGATTTCTATATATTATTATTTATTTATTTATTATTTTTTTGCGGTACGCGGGCCTCTCACTGTTGTGGCCTCTCCTGTTACAGAGCACAGGCTCCAGACGCGCAGGCTCAGCGGCCATGGCTCACGGGCCCAGCCGCTCCACGGCCTGTGGGATCTTCCCGGACCGGGGCACGAACCCGTGTCCCCTGCGTCGGCAGGCGGACTCTCAACCACTGCGCCACCAGGGAAGCCCTATATATTACTTTTGTACTTAGTCATCATGCAGAATTCTCCTTTGGCTTATAACAATGTTTAGTTGATTTTATTTGTTTTTCCAAGTATGCAATCATATACTCTGAAAATAGTGTTAATTTTACCTTTCTTTTTTCAGTTTGAATGCCCCTGGTTTCTTTCCTTTTCTCACCTGTGCAGCAATGCCAAACAGTAGGGCGGATGGTGGATTTGTCTTGCTTTGGTCTTAGGGACAAAGATATTTATTTCCCCATCAAGCATGATGCTCGTGTGGGCGGAGGTGTCTTTATCATGTGAGGGAGGTTTCCACCTATTTCTACTTCGTTACCTTTTGAAACTTTAAATGAGAATGAATGTTGCATTTCATTAAACATCTTCATCAAATCCACGAATTGTGTCAGTAACTGCCCCCTGAAATAGGCCCTGCTTCTCATGGAGTCTGATGCTCCAAAAGTGCAAACAGGCTAGAACCTGTTTGCTTGCATTTTATTTAGGATTTTTGCATGGGTCTTCATAGAAGAGATCCATCTTTATGTACAATATATGTTGGATTTTGACATCAGTATCACGTTTACCTTGGATACAATCAGAACCTGTCTGTGTCTGTGCTCTAAAGCTGTGTGAATGATGTTGGAATGATCTGTTTTTCCTGCAGGGGGGTTGGGAAGAATTTCTTGGTTACACTGCCTGGGTCTCGTACTTTTTGGGAACATAGCTGCTTGACAGATTTCTCTTTTTCTTCTGGCAATTGTTCTATTTAGGTCTCTCCCTCACCCTTGTTAGTTTTAGTAAATTATGTTTCCTAGGATAAGTGCTCATTTTATCCATTTTCCACATTTATTTGCATAGAGTTTGAGGAGGTAGCAAGTGCTTTCTCCTTGCTGGGACTGCAGGGCCGCTGCTCTCAAGTGGCTGCACTCCTGGAAGGTTACTGTTTAAAAGGAGAAGGACTCATCTGAGGTGGGGAAACGGGGGTCTCATGCACTGCCAGTGGGGGAGTGAAATGGCTGCAGCCGCTTTGGAAAAGTCCGGTAGTTCATTCAAAGGTTAAACATACAGCTACCACATGACCCGGCAATTCCACTCCACTTGAGTATATACTCAAGAGACATGAAATCACATGTTCCTACGGAAACTTGTACGTGGATGATTACAGCAGCATTACTCACTGCAGCCGGAAGGTGGAAACAACCCAAGAGTCCAATGACGGATGGATGGATGAACACAGCGCGGTCTATCCATACAACGGAATATTATTCGGCCACAAAAAGGGCTGGAGTTCTGATCCGCGTTACAACATGAGTGAACCTGGAAATCATTACACTAAGTGAAAGAAGCCAGTCACACGAGACCACATGTTATGTGATTCCATTTATATGAAGTATCCAGAATAGACAAATCTAAAGAGACAGGGAGCAGATTTGTGGTTGCCGAGGGCTGGGGGTTGGGGGACTGTGTGGAATGGCTGCAAACGGGCATGAGGTTTCTTTGGGGGAGGGTGACGGTGTCCTACAGTTACATGGTGGTATTAGTTGCACAACTCTGTGGATATGTTACGGTATGTAAATTATAGCTCAATAAAGCCATTAAAATGGGGGGTGGGGTGGAAAGTAAACAGCCTCAGCACACGTTCTTATCATCCTAAGGCGCAGAGACAAGCCAGGGGCAGGAGGGTTGAAGGGGTCATTTGAAACAAAGTGCGTTGTGCCCGACTAGGAACCTTGAGGGAAATGGACTCAAAGTGGCATTTTGGAGACAAATCTCGTAAAATAATTTATTGAAAATTCAAACGAATATAATCGTAATCCATTGTAATCCTCCACCCTCAGCCCTGCACCTCAGGTTTCAACTTCGTTAACGTTGGGACGGGCAGACTTTCAGATACTCAGAAGGCTGCATTCTGGGGTTTCTCAGCCTTGGCACTGTCGACATTCTCTGTGTAGAGACTGAGCCGTGCTTCATGGGATGGTGAGCAGATTCCCTGCCCTCCGCCCACCAGACGCCAGGAGTACCCGAGTCGTGACAGTCACACGTGTCACATCGTGACATGCATAGCTGTCTGGAGACGTGGCCGTGTCCCCAGGTTGTGCAAGTCGGGTGGGAACCCGTCCCTGGCTGAGAACTGCTGCTACGTCCTAACACAACTGAGATCTTGCTGTAACTTCTGGAACCAAGGGGCAGCTTCCTCTGGAGACATGCACAGGCCAAACCTACCCCACCCTACGGGGGGGACCATATATTCACTCTACCAGCCAGGTTCCGGTGGCTTTTCTGCTAGTGTTTCACCATTATGACAAAGGTTCCTGCCATATGCATCCTTGCGCAATTTTTTCCTTAGGAAAAAATTCTCAGAAATGCAGGGTCAGAGGTCTGCATATTTTAACTTTGGACGCACGTTTCCAGAAGTCCTCCAGGAAGAGTTTGTCACAGCTCCCAGCGTGTGGAGGTACTCTGGGCAAGCATTAGTAACTGCGTAGCCAGTCTGAATTTTGGTTACCTTATTCAAGAACTAAAACACAGCATCTGACGGAAAAGAGCCGTTTCATAGCAAGAGATCACATTGGGTGTTAAAACGCCATTTTGTAAATCTCTTCTTGAATTTTTCCGTCTTTGATATGCGGAATTGTTTCCCACCTCTCAGACGCTTTAATTACTCAGGGTTACTTCGACTCTGTGTGTTTTGGAAATAGCTGTCATTCTAATCTTCCTTGAAAACGGCGCACAGAGAAAGAAATCTTATCAGTTCAGTGTGCGGCTCCTGAGTGCCCAAGGTGCACCGCCTTGTGAGGGCTCCACATTTTGGAAGGAAGTTTATAACAAAGAGAAGGAAATCATGATATGATTTTTCTCCCTCCCCAGGTGTATCTCAGATGCTCGCTGTGTCGTGTCCCAGCCGTGCTTGTGCATGCGGGGGGCTCACACGCACAGTGCTGCGCCCATGCTGCCTGTTCCCTCCAGGTGCTGCCCACCGGCTTCCCCTTTCCTGAGAGCTGGGGCGAGACGGGGGGGGCGGAGGCTGGGATGCTGAGCCAGCCCAGGACAAGGGATGCCCTCGGCGGAGGCTGCGAAGAGGCAGGAGGGCGGGGAGACCAGGAAGGACGGGTGAAGGTGTGCTCACGCAGGTGTGAGGCTGAAAGTGAGGCTTAGGGTGAGGGGTTCTGGAAGAGGGGAGACCCAGGTGCGTGGGGCGGGGGGGGACGTACCTTTGGGGAGCTCCTTCTCCTCGGCCTGGGGCCCCTGCCTTGCCCACAGAGGGCCCCTGGGGTGTAAGGGGCGGAGTCCGCTTTTGCTGGGGAGACTCTGCCTGAGCCACTTGGCTCGTCTGACCCCCAGGCTCTGATTAAACGCCTGTGCCCAGGGCGGCCTCTGGGAGACAGCCGCGTCCCCTGCCCACGGGCTCCGGGCTGTACTGCGGGCCGGCGCCTCGGGGTCCCTGACTGAGGGTGGGGATGTGTCCCTCGTGGTCCAGGAGTCCATGGAGGTGCAAAGTGGGAGCCTGTGCCCATCCGCAGTGGGAGCCCTTGCGGAGCTGGGGTGTGCCCGGACTCCAGGTGTCTAGTCAGCCTCCCGGCCGTCAGAAACCACGCTGAGCTGCCCCCTGTGCCCACCCCCAGCCCCCCAGCCCTCTCTGAACTTACGCTCACTTTTCCTGAAGTGTGAAATTGACGTGTCCAGTGGGTGAGTTTTCACAAGCAGGAAACACCCGTGAGACCAGCACCCAGATTGAGATGCTGAGCACAGCTGAGCCCTTCCCAGGCACGCCCTGCCCCCCGCGGGTGAGGCCGCCCCCGGTCCCCAGGGGTGTGCGCCGCTCTCTGGGCTGCACTTACTTAGGGGAAGCAAATAGCACCAGCTCTCGGGCTTCCTTGGTGGCGCAGTGGTTAAGAATCCGCCTGCCAATGCAGGAGACACGGGTTCGAGCCCTGGTCCGGGAAGATGCCACATGCCGCAGAGCAACTAAGCCCGTGCGCCACAACTCCTGAGCCTGTGCTCTAGAGCCCACATGCCACACTACTGAAGCCCGCATGCCTAGAGCCCGTGCTCTGCAGCAAGAGAAGCCACTGCAATGGGAAACCCACACACCACAACGAAAAGGAGCCCCTGCTCGCCGCAACTAGAGAAAGCCCACGTGCAGTAACGAAGAACCAACACAGCCAAAAATAAATAAATAAATGAAATAAATAAATTAAAAACAAACAGTACCCACTTTTGGCTTCTCCTCCTTCTCACCTACTCCGACAAATCCCCCCAGGTCAGTGGCTTAAATAACACACTTTCATTCTCTCTCAGTTCTGGAGGTCAGAGGTCCAAAATCACTGTGTCTGCAGGATTGGTTCCTTCTGGAAGCTCCACGGGAGAATCCGTTCCTGGCTGTTTCCAGTTTCTAGAGGCACCTGCATCCCTTGGCTTGTGGCCTCCTCACCCCATGTCTGATTCCTTCTCTGACCCAACGGCCTCCCTCTTACAAGGACCCACGTGGTAACAGTGGGACCTCAGGGACCTCCACTTAATCCCATTGGCAATGTCCTTTCTCCAGTAAGGGGACACAGTCACAGGTTCTGGGGCTTAGGACATGCATGTCTCAGGGGCAGTATTCTGTCATCCCTTGGGGGCTGCTACCAGTGCCTTCTTGCCCCTGCATGGGGGACACGTGTGCTGCTGTCTGCCGGCGACACCCTGTGGGTAGAACAGCTGGATCAAAGGCCTGTGTATGTTCAGTTTCCAGGCCTGAGCCTCTCGAAGGCTGGAGGCTGGGACTCTGGCGCCCAGACATCCTGCTGCCCAGGCCTCTGATGCTCCCGTTGTCCCCTCCCTCCCAGCCCTTCCACACCCCCAGGGTTAGCCTCTGGCCTCCCTGCTGTGCACAAGGCAGGGCGTCCAGATGGTAGGTGATTGCCCTGCCCTGGGCAGTCAGACAGAGGCCCAGGACTCACCCAGCCAGGGACCCCAGCCACCTCACGTCCTTGTCTACAGATGAGGGGCCGTGGGCAGGGGGTCTCAGAGGCCCTTGGGTGCTGCAGTCAGATGAGCACAGATTGTGCGCCTGTGGCCGTCCCCACGCGGGCATGTATACGTGTGTGTTTGTGTGTGTGTGTGTGTGTGTGTGGTCAGGGCTGGGGGGCGTCCACATCCACACACACGGGGCTCCTCCAGGGCAGGCACAGGGTCCCCTGGCCACTCCCTGAAACGTGTACTTGAGGCCCCGCGTGTGCTCCTGGGAGCGTCCACTCAGATGGGCTGGCAACCCACCCCCTGCCCCACCCCAGCAGTGGCTCAGCGCCCTGAGGAAGCCCCGCCCCAGGGAGGGTCTCTGCACCTCCTCCAGCCTGTGGGCCTGAGCAGGGGTGGTGCTCGGGGGGCCGGGGCGCCCTCCCTCTCGGGGGCAGGCTCGTTGCCTGGCAGCAGGCAAGCACTTGCGGGGCAGCTCGGCCCTCGTGCTCCAGGCTTTCTCCCTCTGCCCACAGCCCGGCCCCTTTGATGCCTGCGTCCTAGGTCTGGCCGGGCGGGGCCCTGTCTGAGCAGGCACGACAGCCCTACCTTCGGGCTGTGGGTCCGGAGGGCAGGGGTGTGGGTTCAGCCCTTCAGGGACCAGGGCTGGGCCTCCTGCCTGTTGCCTGGCCTTAGCCTCCGCCCCTACCAATTCAGACGCTCATCTCCTTTGATCTCAGGTCCCTCCATCCACTGCCCTCAGTCCTCAGATGGAGAAACGGAGGCCAAAGAAGGGAACTCACGTGTGGAGAGCGGGCGAGGGGCCTGGGGCAGGGGTCTCCGGCTCCTGGCCTCACCTGGGGGACAGCACGCCTGGTCCTTCCTGTCACTCCCTCTCCTTTCCTGTCCGCGAGGCCAGCTGTCCCGGCGGTGGCCAAGCAATGCTTGTACCAGGAAGGGGAACATCTCATGGAGTGTGGTGTCCACTGAAGCAGGTGCCGGGCTCTGGAGAGAGGAGCTGCGGGCGCTGGTGTCTCGTCGAGGTTCCAACTCTGAGCAGTGCTGGAAGTGGGACTGTCCCCTGAGTGGGGCCACCCTCCCGCAGGGGGTTGGCGGGCATCAGTGTCTGCTGTCCAAACTGGCCTGGTCACCCCTCATCTTCCAGACCGGGCTCCTTGGTCCTGGGCCATCCTCGGAGCCACGTCCCTGTGAAAGGATGCGGGGACAGCGGTCTCAGCCCCACGGCCCGTGCAGCTGGCCGTGCCCCGTGGCTGCGCGGTGGCCAGAGCCTCGGCGGGGCGGGAGGCCAGCGTGTGCCATGACCACTTTGTCGCATCAGGATGTTCGGAGGGTGTGAACGAGGGCTCTGTCCTCAAGCCCAGGACACAGGGCCGGCCTGGCCAGGTCCCTCTTCATCAGGCTCTGGCTGCCCTGTGTTGTGGGGGGGGACACTTCCTGTGGCTCAGGGTTTGGGAGGCGGGTCTGAGTCTCCTCCCATTTCTGTGTCTCTGTGCTTCCACATGTGTGTTAGCGGTGACGTGAAATGCAACATTTAAACTTCTGGAAGGACTTCTAAAGTACTGCATAAAAATAAAGAAAGTGGGAGACAAAGAAGTTAGATTAGAAAACCCACATGTTCTAATAAACGTGTGTATTTCAGAAAACATGTCAGCAGAATGAGGTCACTGCCAGTGGGAAAGGACACGTGCAGCCTGTGGGAACTGTAGGCAGTGGGTCCTACAGGGAGAGTCACACCGTGTTTCAGCAGCAGGGACGGACGCAGGCAGAGTCCACGCAGGAGGAGTGCCAGCGGCCGTCAGCGTGAGAGATGGTGCAGTCTCATTTTTAACTAGAATCATCACAGATATTCCAATTGTATTAACGGTGATTTCTGGAGGCTTTTAATCTTTTTCTCTGCTATTATACATTTTTGCAATTTCTAAATTTCCTGTATTTGCTTTAAAATCAGAGAAAGGAGGTAGGGCACATGTGGGGCGAGGTGTGTCCACCTGTCCCCCAGCACCGTCTGAGCTGCGAGTCTGTGGACCAAAGGGCCTGGGAGCGTGTGGGGAGCACCTCCTGTGGGCCAGGTGTGATCGCACGTGGGCTCAGGCCCAGAATCCCACCCGGGGCTCTGAAGCCCAAGCCCCTTCCTCCACTGTTACCCACAGATTCTCACACTACTGCGTGTCCCTCAGACTTAGGATCAGCCTCGTCCTGCGGAGCCTGTGTGTCTAAGGCTGGGCGTGGCCTGGCCAGGGGGACCCCGAGGTACTGAGACCCTGACTCTAGCTGCATCTTCCCCCTGGCCTGCACTCGGCCAAGAGCTGGGGTCCACAGTCCCGGGCTGGGCTGGCCCCTCTCCTGGCTGTGGCTTGTTGGCAAGTCGCAGGACTTGAACTTCCCTTTCCTCTTCTGTAGAAGCAGTTGGTAACATCCACTGTCTCGGGAGGTAGTGGCAATTGGATGATGTGCACAAGTGAGAAAAGGGGGTGCCGTGCCTGGCCTGGGGTCGGGGCTTCTCAGACAGTGAATCCATTAGGAATTGCACGTGGCTGCTAGTAACGGACCTCTGACTACAGTGACGAAAACATTCGGAGCTGATTTTCTCAAGCAGAAGTTTGGGGGTCGTGTGGCAGTTCCAAGTTCTCATCAGCGGCCGGGGCTCCTCTGTGTGGCTGCTCTGCCATCTTGAGTACAGAGCTTCCAGGCTCGTGGCTGCCCCCTGGTTGAAGATGGTTGCTGGGGCTCCCTCCTTCACGCCTGCATTCCAGGTAAGGGGAAGGGACGGGCCCAGGGCAATGGGGACCTTCTGAGTTGAGTTGGCCTCTTCTCCCTGGAGCTCTCCTGGAAGCCCTTTGGCATGACTTTTGCTTCCATCTTGTTGGGTCCCTCGAGCTGCAAGGAGGCTGGGAGATGTCTTTACATTGCTGCCCCATAAAATCAGAATGCTATACTGAGGGTGGAGGGAGGGTGGAGGGTGGGGGGCAGCCAGCAGCGTCTGTACAGCTGCTATTATCACCTGCGAAGTGCCCCACACAGCACTGGGCATGGCGGGCTGTCAGGACTCTGAGGGACGCAGTGGGTGCAGCCTGCCAGGATGGTGGTGGCTTCCTGGGGCCACGGGTGCTGGGGAGGCGGGAGCTGGGGGAGCGGGGCTTTGCACACAGAGACCCCTTTAGTCCTCACTAGATCCCGAAAGCCAGCAGCGCTGTCCGTTGCGTGACACAGACGAGATTTGGAGATGTCCAGCTTCTGGCCTGAGCGATCCACCTGGTAAGTGATGAGCTGGCATCTCCCCAGCCGGCCTGACACCACATGCAGCTCTCGCCACAGCCTCCCTGCCCCCTCTGCCCATAGTTGACCATGACCACGGCTCTGAAGAGGGGCTCTCAGCAGAGTCCCAGCCTGGCTGCTCCTGCCCCTTGGCAGACTTGGAGGGGACACTGGGCAAGTCTGCCTCCGCTTCTGGGCTCCAGGCAGGGGTGGGGCCTGAGGCCACCAGCTGTCCTGCCCCTGCGGGGTGGGCGTCTGGGGAGCAGGTCCCGGCTGGAGCTCCCGGCTCCCAGGGGCTGAGCAGGGGCAGCTGGAGGGCAGTGCCTGGGTCTCCTAGGGGTCTGTGGAGGACTGAGTAGCCTGTCAGGAGGACATCTGGACACAAGTGGAGGGGTGGCGCCCGCCTGGCCTGCCTGCCCGAGGCCTCACAGGGAGCCCACGGAGCGGGCCCGGGGCTACGTGATGTGGACCATGCCCTGGCCTGGCTGGCCCGGCCCTGACCCTCGGGGAACCTGTCTTTTGGCCCTGGCTCCCTGACCTCCCTCAGCAGAGCTGGCCCCACGTGTTCTGAGCCTCCCCGGCCAGCCTCCTCCTGCGCCCCAGGTGATGCCAGGCCTCCACCCGTGGTGTCCCTTCAGCGCTGCAGCTTTGTGTGTGTTTCTGTACCCCTGTCTGTTGTAAAAGTGACACAGACACGGCTACAGAACATCTGGAAAAGACAGAAGAGAAAACCAAGCAGCCTGGCACCAGCAAGCCTGGCATTTTGGGGTATTTA
Source organism: Hyperoodon ampullatus (assembly GCF_949752795.1). Classification (NCBI taxonomy): domain Eukaryota; kingdom Metazoa; phylum Chordata; class Mammalia; order Artiodactyla; family Ziphiidae; genus Hyperoodon; species Hyperoodon ampullatus. The sequence goes on from NC_136921.1 coordinate 1,372,736, forward strand.
CCGCTAGTCCTTCGCCCTGACAAGGCTCCTTTATTCTGCTCCTGTGGGTGACAGGGGCCCAGCACAACTCCGAGGGCTCCTTCCTCAGCGTCGGTGGACAGAGCGCAGGACCCATCCGGGTCTGGCTGGTCACACCCTATTTTTAGCAGCTCGCGGGAAGCTGGGGCTTCAGGGAGTGAATGTGAGCGATGGGGCTGGGGTCCCCCAAGTGGTTCAAGATGTCAGGGGGGTAGGGAGGGACGTGGGGCTGGCATTTCCTGTGCTTGCTCTGAAGATGTGAAGACAAAGGATGGGCTGTGGGCGCGGTTGGAGGGACCCTCTGGCCTCTGAGCCGGAATGGGCAGGGCAGGGAAGGAGCTGCTCACCCAGGAAGGGCCTGGTGGGGACCAGCAGGCGGGACGTTGCCCCGCGGGGCCTTCGGGCGGGGAGCCCCGGACAGGAGAGCGCTCCCTCCTGGCCAGCTGGGAGGCCCCGCTGCGGCGACGGCCACCCTCTGGGCGCCCTCCTGGGGTCTGCTGGGTGACGATTTCCCAGACCTCTACCTGCGCCTGGGTCTCCCCAGGAGTCTGTCAGTTATCTCAGCTGCCTCCTCTCCCACTGTCACCCCTGACCCAGGCCGGGAGGGGGCGAGCCCTGGGGCACTTGCTGAACCCTCCACAAGCACCTGATCGGTCACCTTCCCAGCTGCTCAGGTGGGGAAGGGACTGCCAGGACAGGTGCCCCCAGAGGTTCTTCCAGCAGCTGCCCCCATCCTGCCGCAGCTCAGCAAACCCGCCTCGTGTGGGGCGCTGTCAACAGCTACACACACGTGGTCCCCCCTTTCACTGAGCTGATGCGGTCACAAAGGTGGGGTCCCCTCCCAGGTGGGATCCGGGTCTACGAGCGGACTGGGCAGGACGGCGCCATGGGAAGTAGAGACAGCGCTGTGGGCAGGCGGGTGGGCGCAGGCACAGAGCCCTCCGGGGGACTGCCCATTCTCACTGCCCGTGAGGACAGCCCTGTGCCCTAATGGCCCTGCCAGCCCCTGCCCTGCCGCCGGCTCTCAACACCCCTCCCCTTGAAGATGGTAAAGGCAGCATTGCAGATCCTTTGGAGGGTGAGGGCTTCAGGCTGAGTGCCCTCAGCTCCTTCTCTCTTGGTCGCTCACTGGAGGCAGGAGACAGAACAGGTGAGCAGAAATAAGAAGAAAAACCAATTTCCTAATGAAATCTGTCCACCACTGCCTGCTTGTGCCCCAGCTCCTGCCTGTGGGAATTCTAGGGGGGCTGCCACCGGGGGGGTGCCTCAAGGTGCGGGTGTCCGGGGGATGAGGGGGCCTGTTCTGGAAGTGGGTGTGGCCCCGGGGCAGGAAAGGTCCAGCCTGGACCTTGCCACGGCGGCCCTGGCCCACGGCCCTCCTGCTTCTGGGCCCTGAGCATGCTCATTCCCGGGCAGCCCTGCTTCTAGAAGCAGTGAGGGCAGAGCTGCAGAACCCGGGTGCTGCCTGCCTGGGCTGAGCCCACGTGGCCTGGGGTGCTGGGACCCACGCCCCTCTTTCCCCTGAGGCCCTGTGAGGCCTTGGGATGCGAGGCTGAGCAGGGGGTGCCCAAGGTCCAGTAGGCCCAGCCCTGCTCTCGCTCGTATGGGGTGGGGATACCCCGTCAGCTGCCCGGGGTTTGCTCAGCCCATCCCTCTGGGGTGAGGGTCCTCGATCCCGGAGACAGAGAGGGCAGGTCTGAGGGCCTGGGCCCTGGCTGGCCTCCTCAGAGCTGATGTCCAGGGGAGGGAGAGACTGTGAACCACCTCTGACCATGTTTCTGCCCCCAAACTTGATTGTTGAACCACATTCCGGAACCCTGAACGCCCTCCATTGCTTCAGATGAAACCTCCCCTGACTCCACCTTCATAAACTGGCCCCAAGCCCCCTCTGCGGAGGGGCAGTGCCCCTGGCCTCATGTCTCCCTAGGGTGGTTCTGTGGAGCCCCCAGTCTGCCGCAGGGCCGGGCCTGGGCCGGGCCTCTATCCTGCACACCCTGTGTCTGCAAGTCCCCCTGTCTGTGTGGGGCTGGCCTCCACCATGGGCAGGACCAAGGATCTTGCCTGAAGACAGAAATCCAGCTCAGAGGAGCTCAGTGATAGAGAAATGAGTGTCACATGTGAGACCAAGCTGCCTGCCGGGTGAGCGGTAAGTCACCTCTCCAAGCCCTGGTGGCTATGTGACCTCGGGGCGGTTTGGGGCAGAATCAAGGCAGCGAGAAGATCCCTAAGGGCTGGCTGTGCAGCTGGGAAGGTTCACTGTGGAGATGCGTGATGGGCGGAGGTGGATGAAAGGGCCACCCAGCAGGAGGCTGCTCAGCGCCCTGGACCAGAGGAAGTGCTGCTGCTGCCGCCTGATCCCTGGGGCTGCGCTGGGCCAGTCTCCTCCCCAGCTCATGGTCACCCACCCTTGTGTACGTCCCATCCCTGCCCCCTTCGGGATTCTGCAGAGCCACCCCTCCTGGTCCCTGGGGTCCCCGCTCTAGAGTCCCCAACCAGCCGCTGCACCCCGCTCCACCCCGCTTGCTCCAGGCCCTGTGTTACTGTGTTTTCTAGCATCCCCCCATCCTTGCCTCACATACTTGAGGGTGAGATGCAGGTACTTTCTGGCACCTTCCAACCCCACCCACGTATGTGTCTGCAGGTAGCCTTGCAGAAGGCCTGGCTCAGCTGGTGTTTATGCAGTGAAGGGCGGGGAGCAGAGGGGAGGGGGAGGGGCGCGGTGTGCAGGGAGCAGCCACTTCCTCTGCGGTTCCATGGCCTCCTTGGGTGGGGATGGATGAGTGGGTGGGTCGGGCCCCCGGCGGGGGAAGGGCCTCTCCCAAGGAGACCACCTGCTGGGAGGGACCACCCGCGGAGAGCCCAGTGCCCTCAGCCAGGAGCCCCGGGGCCGGGGTTGGGGTCCCTCCCCGACCCTCGGGCCCTGAAGGGGCGTCCGGGCAGCACATGCAGAGTCCACTCCAGCGGGGCCACATCGTAGCCTGCTGCAGGGCAAGATGCTCCTGGACACGGCTGGCTGCATGTCCCCGGGGGCTGGGGCGTCGCGTCTTGTCGACTCTCTGCACTCTGTGTGTCACTTTGGTGGGCGGAGGATGCGACCCCATCAGTGAGCTGCCCAGGTCACTCCGGCGTGTCCCTATGGTGGCGCTGAGGGTCAGAAGACCCAGGACCCGTGTTAGGGCCCCTCAGCACGTCACCCCCAGTCACTGAGGCTGCAGAAGTCAGTGTCGGTGGGGAGGGGCGAGACCCCCGGCCTTAGCAGCCCCCTGGTTGCTCAGCGTGGGTTCTAGAATTAAAGCAGAAACTCTAGAGTCCCAGCACCCATCACATGTCCAGTGTAGACCCCACTGGCCCTCGGAGGGGGTGGGAGGGCCTCACCCCTCTCAGCACCAGCCTCACCCCAGGAAGCCCCCTTCCTAACACACCTCAGGCCTGGAGTCGCTTGTGACCTCGGTCTGTTCCCTAAACTGAAGAGGAAACGGTGCTTTCCCGCTTTGCAGTCTCCGGATCTGCAATATAACTTTCAGATCCGTTAAGCTGTTCAAGACTAAAGATCTGGATAAAATACATTCCGTCTACAGGACGTCAGCTTCTGGGATTCAGGAACACATGGCTGTGGGACCAGATGCTGTATATTTTAGACTTTTTATGAGGCAATTTCTAACAGTGGTGACGCTGCCCTGGGGGTACTTGTGATGCCGCAGCCCTGTGGCCTCTGGTCAGGTGAGGGCCACTGGCAAGGAACTGGACGCCCCCTTGACCCTCCCTGGGGTGACCACAGCAGACAGAATCTTCCGGAAAGCCCCCTCCCCCCAGCTGCTTAGGCTTGTCCTGGACGCTGAGAGGCTTGTCTCCCTGAGGATGCTGTTCCTGTGCCTCAGGGCTCCTTCCTCCTGTGTCTGGACGCCTGGTGGGTCGGCGGGGGTGGACTCTGCAGGACCCACCTGGAGATGGCAGGGGGCTGGCTCCCCCGTGGCCCGCCCTGCTCAGCATTCCCGCAGCTGAGGTCCTTCCCCAGAGACAAGCCCCCACCCAGAGCCCTCACAGCAACTCACCAACGTCAGACCACATAGCGTGGGAGTCTCCCAGGCCCGGACAGGGGCTCAGAGCCATGGAGTCGGGCAGCGCTCGGCGGGTCTCCTCCCCCAACTCTGTGGGCCTCGATCTTACAAAACAAGTCTGCTGGCTCTCCAAGCTCCCTTCCCTGGTTGCAACTGGGGGACCGGGGAGCTCTGACCGGCACCCCTAAGGAAGCGGAGGCCTCTGCGATCTTTGAGGATGCAGGATGCTTAACCCTACACGTTCTCTCTGGCCACACTGAGGCCTCTGTGGCCCTGCTGCCCGTGGTCAGCAGGCAGCCAGACCTGGTCTCTGGGCTACACTTGGTCCCTCGGGGGCCCCTCTCCTGGGCAAACCCGCCCTCCCCCACGGCCTCCAGGACAGCCTGATGCTGAGGACTCCCTGGCTGTCCACACATCTTCCTGGTGGCTGCCAGGATTTTTCCCCAGATGCCCTCAGGGGAGCCAGCACCGCCGGGACCCCAGAGGAGCCCTCCTCCCGTCCGGCCCCAGCTCCTACCTCATGTAGGCCGGGTCATCTCTGTCTGCTCGCTGCTTAGTCCCCGGGCTGGCCCTGCCCCCGGCCCTGTCTACACTGTGGCCAGACAGGTCCTCCCCAAATAGGCTGAGTCCTGGGCCTGGGTCACCCTCAAGATGGAGCCCAGTGTTGACCGTTCATAACCCGGGCCAGCGCAGCCTGACCTCCTGACCCCCTACCCTAGTCTGAGGCTTTGTGGACCACTCAGGGCCCCCCGAGGGTCCTGTCTTTCTGCTGCCCTGGCCCATGAGCACCACATTCCTCACTGGTGGTTTGGTGGCTGGGCCAGCCCTCTGGACGCCTTGCTGGGCGCTGAGCTTCCAGGTCACGGCTCTGACATCCCCGCGGGAGGTCTGGGCGGGTCTGTCCCTCTGCCCGCCTCCGTTTTCCTGTGTGTCCGCTGAGGGGGCCAGAACCCTGTTTTGCTGGCTGTTTTCCGGGGTGGATGGTGCTGGCTGTGCTGGGCTGTGATCTGTAGAAGGTGTGCAGCTCTGGCTGCCTTTGATCACGTCTTCGATCCCGGGAGGACCTGCCTGTGGGCTGGGTGAGAGGGTGTAAAGGGGAGGTCGGCCAGCAGCCCCTGCTGGGAGGGGCCCACGTCCCATCGGAGGAACAGGTGCTCCTGACCTTCTGGGGCTCGTGCCCTGCCCCATCTTTCCCTGAGCCTGAGGAAGGCTCCTACTGTGTGTTCAAAGCGGGCATAGTGCCCAGGGCCCCAGCGGATGCAGAAGAGCCTAGATGGCAGTGCGTCAGGAGGTGCTCCTTAGGGCTCCCACTCTGGGCGCCTCCCCAGTCGGGCCACAGCCAACAGGAGCGTGGGAGCTGTCTCGGTCAGAAGCCTCTGGACAAGTTTTCTTCAGTGGAGAAGACTTCTGGGGTCCCTTCCAGCTCTGGGGTTCTGGAATTGGGGACATCGTGACTCAGCAATTGAAGATGAGCCAGGAGCTGTGAGATTTATAATTTAGCCATTTTCGATTGCGTGACTCAACTCTTTTAAAGTCCTATGATTCATCAATCTCGAAATGCTCGAATGGATATTAAACCTCCTTTATTCATAATACCCAGATACGATTGAAATTTGAATATTGATTGAAACGCCAAGATTACATTTATCTGTGACTTCAGGTTATTTGACTGTTCTAAGGATAACAGAGCTGCACAGAAATCTTAGTTTAATTGTTAGAAGTAATATGTTAATGTTTATCAGGTACGTGTGTGTTTTTATACTTCTGCTGTAGATGAATGCAAAAGAGTAGTTCAGTGATTAGGAGCAAAGAGTTTTAGTGTAAAAGACGAGAGACGCAAGTAGAAAAGAAGTTGATTAAAAATCCTTACTATCAGGCTTGAGTTGTATCAGGATGAACTCATTCTTTTTTCTTTTCAAACAGATGTGTTTCCCAGCTCATTGCCCAGAAAAGGCGGGAAGCCGTGACAGCCGACGGCGGGAGTACACGTGCCCACATGTAGGTCTGGACAGAGCCCCACCGACGGGAACCCTCAGGGATCTTTGGTGAAATGGCCAAGTCCAGGGCTGGGGCAGGGAAAGCGTTTGCCGTGTTGTTTTAATAACAGCTTTGTTGAGAAATGAGTCACATGCCATGTAACTCACTCAAGTACAGTGTGCAATTCACTGGCTTTTAAGTATGTTCACCCAGTTGCACAAGCTTCACCACCATCCAATTCCAGAGCACCTCATCACCCCAGAAGGAAACCCGCACGGCTGGCAGCTGCTACTCCCTGCCCCTCCCCCAGCCCCGGGCCACCACGCGTCTGCTGTCCCTCTCTATGCACTTGCCCGTTCCGGACATATCGTGTGGATGTGGGCTTCAAGGCTGCCTGCTTTCCCTGAGCACATGGAATATGCAGGAGGTTGTCTTCAAAGATTGCCCTCTACCACCCAGTTCTTCCAAGAGCTCCTTTGTTGCTTCTCCCTTCAGGGCTGGGGTCCCCTTCCTGCTCCCCTTCTGGGCTGGCCTTGTCCCCCACAGCCCTTGGTGGAAGCCACTCAGTGTCATCACATTCCTGTGGCCTCTGCTGGGCCCCAGGGCCCGCAGACCCCGGCAGGCAGCGTCCTGCTTGTGGGTGACGCTTGCAAGTGCCACTGAGGCCCTACAGACCCGAGTCCTCTTCATCCCCCATGGCCACCAGCTTCTGCAGGCCCACTGTGGCCTTCGGAGCGTGCCAGCCTGGTCCTTTGAACGTTTCCAGCCCATAAGCTCAGGCAGTGTAAGCTGGCAGCCCCAGTCCAGCCCAGCCCAGCCCAGCCCAGCCCAGCTTAGCCCAGTTTAGCCCAGCCCAGCCCAGCCCAGCCCAGCTCAAGTCCTGTTCTTCTCCTACAGGAGGACGTGCTTTGTGGGCTGGAGCTGGGCCATCAGGGAAGTGCATGTGGGGTCGGGGGAAGAGCCAAGAGTCCTCGCCAGGCTGTGCAGCTGAGAGCCTGACCCAGAGGAGCCTCAGAACTGGTGCGGGAGGCAGGGCCAGGTGCTGGGTCAAGGCCGGTGGTGGGCTGTGCAGCACGTCATAGGTTTCTGTTGGTACAGCCCTCAGGTCAACGCCTGCCCTCTGAGGTGCCCACTGCACGTCTCCTCCCACTTTTGCGTCAGCCATGATGGGTGTGTTTGCACCACGGAGAGTGGCAATTGGGGCAAAGCAGCCTGTCCCCCTGTGAGAGTCCACTGCTGAGCATTAAGCTGCACGCTGCCAATTTAACTGAGTTACTGGAAATCAGGGTGGGATCAGTGCTTCCCCCAGAACAGTGCCTGCCCCAAGTCCTCACAGGCTGCAGGGCGTGCTGGAGGGGGAGGGGAGGGACGCACCCTAAGGGAGGTGGGCATTGGGAGCGCCCTTGGGTGGCCCCGACCCTGGGCCTGCTGCAAGCCGGGTCCTGGGCCCTGAGGATGGGCACTCCCCTGTCAGGCCCGGTCCCGCACCTGTGGAGGCCTGGGCCCCATGCCGGGGCCGCAGCACACAGAGCAGGGGCTGCCCCGGGCCCGGGAGACTCTGAGACCCACCCGTGACCACCAGGCAGGGCAACCTGCAGGGGGCGCGGTGGGGGTGGGGCGCGGCTGCCAGACCCAGGTGCCGCGTGTCCAGCTGGGCTCTCCTGGCCGTTTCCACGCTGCTGTTCACAGGGGTGACCTGGAGGGACCCCACGGCGGCCCAGCATGATCCAGGAGTGTGGCAGAGCTGGGCGTGCCCTTTGTCTGCTCATTCGTTCTCTCACCCCTTCGTTCATTCATTTGGAAACGTCCGGGGAGTGCTGGGCTCTGGCTGGTGCAGGGTCCAGGGGTGGCTGGACAGGCTCTGTCCTCAGGGACTCACAGGTAGCTGAGAGACATAAACAGGAAAGAAAAACGAAGGGACAAAGAGACAGCGTGTTCAGGGCAACCTGCCGGGGCAGGGGAGGCGGTGCGTCCAATTTTCCAGGCGAGGACACGGAGGCCTCCTCCTGGGACGCTGGACCTTCCTAGTGCCCTCGCCTGCCTTCAAGGCTCCTTGACTCACGCCATGTGAGTGAGCTCTGTTCCTGGCGACCAAGTCTCTCCCAGACGCCGCCTTGCTGGCCAGCCACACTGACCCCTGCAGCCCCGCGTCCCGGGACCCAGCAGCAGTGAGCATGTGGCTTCCTGGAGACGGGCGTGGGGCCGCAGCAGCGGGAGGTGGGGGAAGCCAGACGTGCCCAGGGAGCCTCGCTTTTCTGACGTTAGGTGGGGATTGGCCACGAGAAGGGCCGGACGGTGACCTAAAGACAGGCTGGGAGGGCCAGAGGCTGACTGACTGCAGGCCTGAGGGTGCCTGGCCTGGGGGGTGAGGGACTGCTATGGATGGCAGGCCCTCGGGCAGCCTGGCTGCCCTGTGCCCATCTACGGCTCCCCCGCCCGCCCCACGTCTCAGCCCCGTTGTGCCAGCCGCTCTGCTTCTCCATAAGGATGCTTGCGACACACATGCCCCGCTCGGAGCTGGCCCGTGAGCCAGCACGTGGCCTCCGAGAACCGGCTGCGGTTGCATACGAGACGCGTTGATCTTGAGGGTGATTCATCTTCAGGTTCATCCGAGCATGGAGCCCAAAGATGGATTCATCCTTGGAGGGCGAAGTTTGCTTTCCAGAGCTAACTTACGGGGGATATAAACTGTGAATTTTAAAAGCCAAGAACAGCATGTGAAAAATCTTCCAAGCCTTTTAATTCTCTTATCTCCGAGGAACTGGCGAGGATACGCTGATAAACGTAGGATTCAGACCCATGCCTCTCCCGGGCCCATGGGCTCCTCCATCAGGTTTGGAGAGACCGTCTCTACCGGCAGCAAATCATTTCTGGGTTCAGCAGCTGCCATCTTTGCTGTGGACCACGGCAGAACCTGCAGCGAGCAGTTTACCCCTGAAGTTCAAAGGCTGCACAGACATTTTCATGGGCAAGGTTTTTTTAGTAACCTTTTCACTGAAGAGTAATATACATACAGAAACGTTCACAAACTGTAAACGTGCGGCTCGATGCATTTAAAAGAGTGAACACACCCAAGAGACCACCACCCAGACAAAGGCACAGAGCATCCGCAGGGCCCCATGAGCCGCTCGTGCGCAGCTCCCCCTCGCTGACCCCCTCAAAGGGAACCGCTCTTCTGACTTCCATTACCATCAGTGAGTTCCGTCTGGGTTTGAACTTTGCATAAATGAAACCACACAGTACATGCTCTTTTTTGTATCTGGTTTCTTTTGCTCAACTTATATTTGTGAGATTCCTCCAGGTTATTACGGGCAGAAGTTCATTCTTCTTTTCACTGTTGTATTCAGCTGGATGACTATATAAGTGTTTGGAAGTATTTCGCTATAGTAGTGTCAATGGACAGTTATGTTTCTGGTTTAGGGCTCTGATGAATACCATTGCCCTGCCTCCGTGCCGGTGTTCTTTTGTGAATATACACGAGCATTTCTGGGGGTGGAATCACTGGGCTGTAGACTATGTGTATTTCCAACTTTAGAAGATACTGCCGGACAGTTTTCTAAATTACGGCACCAATTTACACTCTCACCCAAAGCATCGCTTCCCTTTCTTGCATTGGTGAGAACCCTTGGTTTTGTCAGTCCTTTTAATTTTAGCCATTCTGGTGATCATTGTGGTTTTAAATTTGCATTTCCATGATGACAAATGACGTTGAGCACTTTTTTCCCACGTTTATCTACTGTTTTGTGAGTGCCTTTTCAAGTCTTTTGCCCATTTAAAAAAATGAGTTGTCCCTGCACACAGATGTTTATAGCAGTTTTATTCATAATTGCCAAGACTGGAAGCAACCAAGATGTCTTTCAGTGATGGATAAATAAACTATGAGACATCCAGACAGTGGACTATTACTCAGTGCTGAAAAGAAATGAGTCTTCAAAGCCATGAAAAGGCATGGAGGAACCCTAAATGCGTATGACTAAGTGAGAGAAGTCAGTCTGAAAAGGCTACATGTGTGTGATTCCAACTAGATGCCATTCTGGAAAAGGTAAAACTATGGAGACAGTAGAAAGATCCCTGGTTGTCAGTGGTTGGGGGAGGGGGAGGCATGAATGGGGGGCACAGGGGATTTTTAGGGCAGTGAAAATACTCTGTATGGTACTGTAATGGGGGACACATGACATCATGCATTTGTCCAGACCCATAGAACGTACACCACCCATAGTGAAGCCTAGTGCAGATTACTGATTCTGGGTGATGATGCCATGTCAGTGTAGGTTCATCAGTTGTAACAAATACACCATCGGGGGATGTTGATAATAGGGGAGGCTCTGCTTGTGTGGGGGCCGGAAGCAGAAGGGAAATCTCTGTACCTTCCTCTCAATCTGGCTACGAACTTAAAACTGCTCTAAAAAAATAAAATTTATTAATTAAAAAACACAGTATTTAGAAAAGAAGCAAGAAACAAAATAATAGGTGCAATACGATTTCTTTTATATAAAGTGACTTTTTATAGAATTTATCAAGATGTTCATTGTGTCCTGATACACGATTATTTTTATTTATTTATTTTATTTTTATTTTATTTTTTTTTGCGGTACGCGGTCCTCTCACTGTTGTGGCCTCTCCCGTTGCGGAGCACAGGCTCCAGAAGCGCAGGCTCAGCGGCCATGGCTCACAGGCCCAGCCGCTCTGCGGCATGTGGGATCTTCCCGGACCGGGGCACGAACCTGTGTCCCCTGCATCGGCAGGCGGACTCTCAACCATTGCGGCACCAGGGAAGCCCCACGATTATTTTTAGAAAGCTTATGGATGCTGGCAAAGAAGGTGTGTTCGCTGACTGTAGACCTCAGCATGGGTTATACATCTGAAATATAAATATGTAACATTGTCAAGTTTTATGTTCTTGTATGCATACTTTCAGTTGTGTTAAATTCCATTAGTGAAACCTTTTCTATTTTGGGAGGTTGAAGGGGCTTTTCTGGACAAAACTCAAGTGCAAGAGCATCGTTTTGTTTTACCTAAATCGAAGGTCGTTGCCGGGTGGGAACATGCCTGTCAGGCATCCCTGGGCACCTCCCCGGCCTGTCCCAGTCACTCGGGATCCCCAGGGTCTCTCACCGCCCAGAACCTCAGCCGTGTCTTCAGTCCCCATGGTTGGTGTGGACACACACGGGGTCAGGTCCACTCGGCCTGGTGATCTCCAAGTGCCCCAGGAGGGGCCACCGGGACTGCCCATGGGTGTGGGGTTGGCTGTTCTTCTTGGACCCTGCCACCTCCCTAGGGCGTTGCCATGGCTCCTCCTGTCCCCTGGGGCCCACCCCAATCCCCCCCCTCGCCAGGGTGCCCCTGTCTGACCCCTCCGGGGGTCCCTCTGTCTGCTCTCCGCAGCAGGGTCCCTGCCCTCAGCTGCAGGTCCCCGTGAACCTGCGCTGGGCTCTCCAAGCCGGGGGCGGGGGTGTATGGCGCACTCCATTCGGCATATTGTTTTGCAATTTGCTGATTTCCATCTGCTGATCTTGGCCTTTTTGATCTTCCAGAGAAGACGCGAGCTTTTAAATTTGCCTGTTAATCTAGTCCCATCTATTTCTCCCTTTTCTCCTTTTTAAACAAGTATTTGTTTCCCCAAGTATTTGTTTATGCAAAGCCAGTGGGGAAGTTCACGTGTTTCATGTGTGTCTCATGAGCACCAGCCTGGTCATTTCCCTCCTCCTCACCCTCAGAGCCCGTGAGGCCCACGCCTCCCCGCAGGAGAAACATTTGGCCCTAGTTTTGGCCCAGTCTTGTGGAGACTGAGTTCTGGGGCTGGGCCGGGTGGCAAAGGGGGTCGAGGTGCTCAGCCTTCCCCAAAGGGTGCCTTGAGCAGAGGCTGGGCTCCTGCCCTCCAGCCAGCCCCCGGGGAGGGCAACACCTCCAGCTGGCCCCTCTCAGGCTCTGCTGTCCCTCGGCCCTGAAGCCTCTTCTGGTCCAGCCCCCAGAAGCAGTGGCTGGCAGGGATGGAGGCAGCTGTGGGACCAGGTGTGCAGGTGGTGTCAGGCCAGGCGGGGCTCCCAGGCTCTGCCCATGGGCCTGCCCTGTCGGCCTCGGGGAGGATCGGTCCTCCCAGACTCCGCTCCAGTTGTCTGCCCGTCCTCCTTTTCCAGAGAGGGAGAACTTGTGCTCTGGTCTTCGAGGATGGCTGAGCACTGACCGGGAGAGGCGGCGGGGGGCGGCCTCGTGCCCTGAATCTCTTGTGCCCGGCATATTAATTAAGACACTAAAATCATCAGACGTGTCGCTCGCTGCACTCCTGTGAGCAGAGTGCCGTGAGCCTGCACTGTGTGTGTCCAGAGCCCCTGCCCCGGTCTGGGGAAGGGTCTTCCTCCCCCCCGGGTGAGGGGCTGACCGAGCTCTCTGAGGCCCAGGGCCACCTGTCCCACCTGACACCGTCTCCTCACCTTTCCCAGCATTGCTGTCCCCTGTTTTCCCCGGGCTCCAAGCTGGATCACCCCCATGGGGGTTGAGGGAGGGGGCAGCTGAGGACTTGGCATCCGGTCGGTCCTGCCCAATGATTTGTGCTTCTGAGCCCTCGCCACGCTCTGTGGAGGAGACACACAAATGGAGAGTCGTTTCTTCTCGCTCCTGCCCGGAAGCCGGGCCAGGAGGGAGCTGTCGGCCCGAGGCCCTTCTGCGGGCACACGGCTCGCCAGCCGCTGTTGGGCGAAAATCTCTCCTTCATCTTCTGCGTGATGCTCTCCCTCTTCAAGACTCGCCCCCTCGGTGAAGTTCCCACTGGGAACCTCTGCCCGGTGCACCTGGCTCGGTTCTGCCCTGCGTCACCTCTGCTCTGTGGAGTCCCAGGGGAAGGGGATGCCCTGTTCTTTCCCACTTAGTATCAGGCCCCAAGTGTCTGGGCAGCATTGATTAAATGAGTAGGGAAGGAAAAGTCCCCAGATCCAGAAGAAGACAAGCCACAGAATGAATGGGAAAAGATATTTGCAACATATGTAACAGACAAGACTTTGTATCCAGAGTATGTGAAGAGCTCCTGCAAAGCAATTACAAAACAGCAGGAAACAGAATAGAAAAGCAGGCAAGACACTGGCCAGTTTTTCGCAAAGAGGAAACCCAAATGGCCATCAAACTCAGGGAAATGTGCCCAGCCTCGTAGCAAGCAGGGAGGTGTGCGTTGAACCACAGTGAATCACGACACAGCCAGCAGATGGGCAAAGATACCCTGTGCACGAGGCCGGGGGGAAACGGGAACTGGCAGACACTGAGTGCAGATCGATGAGGTCGCTCTGGGAGACGTTCTAACGACATGGGGTCAGCCTCACCCCGACACACACCCTGGAGGAGTCGCGGTGTAAGTGATGGCACCAAGGTACACGGCAAAAGTGGTCATAGTGGCCTTATCCTAATGGCCGGAAATTGGAAAGGACCCGATGGCCATTGGGAGTAGAATGGAGAAACGTGAGGCACAGGTGTTGAGGCAGGAGGAGGCCGCCTGGGGCCACGACCGCAGTCTAGGGTGCCCAGGTGGCTGGGACCTGCACCTGGGCCGGCTCTTGGAGCCCTCGCCCGGCTGAGGACGGCTCTGCAGCTTCTCCTGGGCCCAAGGAGAGCAGGGGAAACGGAGTCTTCATTCCGTGGCAGCGGAGAGCACCGGCGTGTTGATTCCAAAGATCCTACGAAAGTGAGTTTCAGCCCGACGCCATCATCCCCCGCTATTGTTAGTATTCGTTTTATTGGCTTCGTACGACTGTTCACATGTAGCTTGCAAACATCTAGTTTTACGTTTAAATATGTTTAAATTGTACAATAAACCTGATTTAAGTCAACCTTGGAGCAGTAGGAATTGCATTTCCTTTTAAAGGGACCCATGGAAGCTGTTCCAGGGCCTTCTCTCGGGGCAGGGCTGGGGGCGCTGAGGACAGGACAAGGACACTCCTAGAAAGCTGGGGCTCTCGGGGGTCCTGGTGGTCCGTGGGCCTCAGGGCTGAGGATGGGGACACGGTCGAGGCCTGAGGCCAGTGAGCCAGGCCTGGGGCTGGACGCTCCTGACCCTGACGGCCACCACCAGACCCTGTCCAATGCCTGAGAGCCCAGTCTGGGGACCCTGCTCCCCCTCCAGGGACTTCAGGGGCCGGGGGTGGGGCCTGTGAGTGTCTGAGGGCAGGTTTGTCACGTGAATGCCTGCGTCGTGGCCGGGAGGCCTCTAGGGTGGGCTTCCCTCAGTGACAGCCTGTGATAAACAGGTGCTGCGTCATTCCTCAGGAATGTGACTGGGCCCATGTGGTCCCAGACCTCGCCACCCAGCTGGCATCAGAGGACCCTCCGGGCCAGATCTCCACGCCCTCCTCCTTCTCTGGTTCTGGTCCTGTGGCGTGGGGCAAGTACTGCTGCCCCCGCACAGATGGCCTGAGCCTGGGCTTGCTGGGCTGTGGGTGCCTCTTCCTCGTCACGGCACCAGGGCCTGGTCATCTCTGGATGCCGGCCGGATGGTGCAGGGCTGTGGCCTTGCAGTCAGCCGGGAGCCTCAGGCCCAGAGGAGTTCCTGACCACGAGGAGGGCAGGGCAGGTCAGGTGGGGCCGGCCAGCTACCAGCGTCCAGGGATGGGGAGGGGCCTGAGAGTGGCCGCACCAAGCCCGCCCTGGGGCTCTGTGCCTGCAGCCGGAGGCCTGGCCGCGGCCTGGTCAGAGCCCCGTGGGGGCCGCATGGGGCAAGAATCAGGGAACAGGCTGGGATGGGGACCCTGGCCCTGGAGCAGGCCTCCGAGACAGCCCCCCTGCAATCCCAGGGCCCAGCACCCGGGCCCCAGCTGGACAGCCCACAGAACTAGGGAGTCCGTCACCTGCAGCACCCCTGCCAGGCCACGCTTATGGTGGACGAGGGCGCAGCCCTGGCCTGGTTGGGGCTGAGCGTGGGTGAGGATCAGCTTCTGAATGTGCGTCTTCTGGAGCCTGGACCACGTCAGGGCAGACACGGCCCTGCTCTCGGGGGCAGGCAGACCAGCAACGGGCTGAATGCAGGGGGGCGTGACTGCGGGAGCACCGTTTCAGACCAGGGAGGGGCTCTGAGGAGGCACCGTTCAGGCAGAGACCAGGAGGCAACGGGGTGAACCTGTGTCAGGGACGGCGCCCCTGACAGCCGAGCGGCTGTGCAAAGGCCCTGGGTCAACCTTTGGGAGGGGAGAGGTCAGATGGTGCAAATACAAGGAAAGGGAGGCTTACGGCAGGAGCGGCCAGTGGAGCTTGTCAGAGTCCTCCGCTGGTCACCCCAGGACCCCATGCAGCGGCCACGTGGAGCCTGGTCCCCACAGCACCCGGGCACAAGGCCGCTGGGCCAGGCTGGGCAGGCTTTTGTCTGAGGAACCTGGAGAGGAGGAGAGAGGGAGCTCAGACTGAGTGAGAGGTTAGCTTCGGGGGGAAGAGGGTGCAGACCCGTGGGACCTGATGGTCAGGGGACCCATGTTGGACTAGAGGACCCAAGTTCGAGAGAACAGGGGGAAGCCTCCGTGTCCCCTGGGGTTTGAGAGCCAGGGGCGGCTCTGGGGGCCTCCACGGCCCTCCTCCCTCTTCCCATACCACTCCCTCCCGAGCCCCTCGTCATCCTGATTCTCTCATCTCCTGCCCCCACTGCCCTCCCCAGAGGCAGGAAACCTCTGTGGGAGGCTCCGCTCAGGACCTGTGCCACCTCAGGCCTTGGGGTGGGCAAGCCCAGGACTTCAAAAGCCCGAGGAAGCCCCCATCCCGCTCCCCCCCATGTCTGGTGCACAGAGCCCCTTTGTCTCCCTGCTCCAGGCCCTTCCCCGCCCCTCTGCACACAGCAGTCTGCAGGAAATCCTTGGGGTTGCCAGCCAGGAGACCCCCACCACCACTGCCTGGTCCGGTCCCTGGGAGCCTGGCCTGCCCAGGACACTTGGGCGGTCTCTGGGCCAGTGTCTATGGGGGTGACAAGCAGAGAAGGGAGACCCCTCTTATTCCTGTGACGGTGGCTGCTGTACCGGGTTCCAGAAGCTTCTGCAGAGACCACGGGCTGAAGACCCAGAGAGGTAGGGACAGCCTCAGTGGGAAACCCAGCACAGACCAGCAGAGGACCAAGCCAGTGGGGCCCTTGGCAGCCCCCTGGGGGATCCAGGCCAGCGCTCCGGTCAGACTGGATTCCAGGCTTCACGTCTCCTGTTCCATCCCACGAGGCACTGTGTCTGCATCTGGGCTCGGCCCTCCCTGATCTACCCGACTGCCAGGACTTCAGCACATCTGCCTGCTTTGTCTTACGTGTCCCAGGTGTGACAGGTCCTCAGCAGCTGCCCCAGCAGGTTTACCATCAGAAAACAGTGCGAAGTCCCCCATCTGCCCTGCACCCTGCCTCACGGCCCTCACCCACCCCTCGGCCTGGTTCTCTCAGCTGTGGCCGTGCGGACCTCCCTGCTGTCCAAATATGAGGTTGCCCCAGGGCCTTTGCACAGCCGCTCGGCTGTCAGGGGCGTCATCCCCAACACAGGTTCACCCCGTTGCCTCCTGGTCTCTGCCTGAACGGTGCCTCCTCAGAGCCCCTCCCTGGTCTGAAACGGTGCCTCCTCAGAGCCCCTCCCTGGTCTGAAACGGTGCTCCCGCAGTCACGCCCCCCTGCATTCAGCCCGTTGCTGGTCTGCCTGCCCCCGAGAGCAGGGCCGTGTCTGCCCTGACGTGGTCCAGGCTCCAGAAGACGCACATTCAGAAGCTGATCCTCATCCACGCTCAGCCCCAACCAGGCCAGGGCCGCGCCCTCGTCCACCATAAGCGTGGCCTGGCAGGGGTGCTGCAGGTGACGGACTCCCTAGTTCTGTGGGCTGTCCATGAGCCCTCCAGGGGCCCCAGGCATGAACATTCTAAAGGACCCACAGGAAGCCAGGAGCCCCGAGAAGCAGGCAGGGGCCCGGAGGCCTGCTTCCCTTCCTCCTTTTCTGCAGGGCGCTTCGTCCCTCCCAGGCCAGGCACCTGTTGGGGTGTGCAGGGGTGTCCCGGGAGCTGCAAGGGGCCGCGTGGGTGCTGTGGGCCAGGCCCCAGGTGTCCTCGGAGCCTTCTGGGTCCCAGCTCCCACATGGCACAGCCCTGTGAGGCTTGGGAGTCTTTGTGCAGAAACCATGAATCGCAGTTAGGCGTGAAATGAAAACTCCTTGCTCACTTTCTTTTTCGTTAGGTTTAGGGAGTCTCTCCTGACAGCGCCTCCCCCCGCCGTGGGCCTCTCCCCAAGGGGCCACAGGTCCCACCCCCAGAGACCTCCCTCCTTGGCACTGGGGCCAGGCTCACTTGCTTACGGATGAGTAGCCCAGCCGGGCCAGGGTGAGACTGGCCCAAGGTCAGTGAAGGACAAGCAGGTGGGGAACCCAGCAGCCCCCCAGGCCCTGCAGGCCCTTTCTGGGACCTGGAGGGGGCTGGGCTCTGTGCGGCCAGCTGCCCCTGCCCCAGGGGCCCGATGAAGAGGGCCGTGTTCCGGCTCCGGGCCCGGCAGGTGCGGCCGGCCGCAGACAGCTGGGGCTTCCCGGGATGCCTGTGGCGTGAAGTCAGCTGCCCATCCTCGGTCGCTGGCCACGGCCCAGGCTATTTTGGGAGCTCTAGCTCAGACCCCAGCCATGCTGCTCCTACCCCCCTGAGCTCTTGGGAGTCTGGTCAGGGGAGGGGACGATACCCTCTTGTCACGCATCAGTCCCGTTCCCAGACCCCCTCCAGGGCGCAGCCGGTCCGGTCAGGGTGGGTCCCCAGGAGGGCAGGGGTGCAGGGCTGCCACGGACCGCATCCCTGGAGCCTGCCCGCCCAGGATGCCCTGGAGCAAGGCCACCTCCTTCTGGCAGAGAGGACTCTGGGAGGTTCCCCCAGAGCCTGAGTCTGTCCCTAGGGGAGGCGGCCAGGGTCAGCGAGGGCTTTGCTGCTCAGAAAAGCCAGCTCTGTCTCCTTTGCCCAGCTGGGCACACAGGGGCGGCTCTAAAGGCTGAGAGGGGCTGGTTGACTCTCAGACCCGGTGTCCGGGTCCTGACCGACATAGCCATGAGGAGACTTGGATGGCTGCCGTGGCCCTGCAGCCGCGAGATAATGCTGAAAGCGGGCAGCCCTGCCTACACGGTGGCCTGACCCTGGCTCAGCGTGACGACCCGGCCGGAGCCAAGGAGGAGCTGGGTGGCTTGGGCGCACCAGGGGTGGGGCCCTGGGAGGAAGACAGTGGGGACCGACCCCAAAGCCTGGCCCTCCTGGGCACACTTGCCTCACGCCGGTGGCCATCCCTGGGCCCCCCTGTGCCCCCTGGGTTCCCGTCGAGGGAGCCAACCCCCAGGTCCAGCATGGAGAGGGCTCTGGGAGTTGATGGTGGTGGTCCACAGGGGCCCAATCCTACCTGGGACCCGGGCAGGCGGGGCTCCTCTGGAGAGGGTAAGAGACAGTGGAAGTGCCCTCGGGGGGGCCTTCTGCTGAATGAGCACTCAGCCCCCAAAGAAGGGGGTCCTGGAGCCTGGGGAAGGCACAGCGGAGGGGCCGTGACCTGAGGGGTGCTGGGCTGGTGGGGGAAGCCCAGGAGACAGCCCTTGGTCTCGGGCCACGGCTCACAGCACCTGTCGTGCCGTGTGGGGTCCACGAGCCCAGCAGCGGGTTCCTGAGGATCCAGACGCAGGGCTGGCAGCCAGAGCGCTCCCCGTCCCCATGCTGTTGGAGCCCCTTCCTGGCCTACAAGAAGGCAGGGCCAGAGGCCAGAGCTCTGGGGTCTTTTTGCTGACTTAACTTCCAGGCACTTTAACGCTTCATTTTGAATTCTATACAATTCACATCACTTCCTTTCCTCCAGCACCTTCTGAGCAGGGGCCCTGCTGCTTAAAGTGTGTATATGCACATGTATCTGCGTGTGCACGCGTGTACTGGTGAGCACGGCATGTGTGTACATGCACGTGCCTGGGTGTGCACGGGTGTGTGTGTGCGTGTGGGCTGGGGAGAGTTTCTGGCTGTGAGATGCCCCTCCCCCTCCTTCTCCTCAGGCCCCCACTGGGTCGGGCTGTGTCTGGGACCCGAGAAGCGGTGGTCTTCTGTTGCCCCCAGACCCTCTGTCAGTGAGGACCCCTTGGTGGGAGCAGAGACTCCTGCCAGGGGGCCATGTCTCCACCCTTTCCTTCCCAGGTAGGCTGCCCCCCAGCCAGCCTGCCTGCCGTCCTGTGGGCCGAGCCCTTCCCGTCTCCCTCCTGCATGCCCTGGGGGGCTCCAGGGCCATCCAGGGAAAAGAGGGCTGACCCCAGGGCATCTGCTCTGCACACCGGCCAGCCCATCGGGCAGAGGCTTCTGGCAGGAGCTCCAGTGTCCACAACGGATGCTCAGGGGCCCCCGGCACCCCCATGGTCTTGGGGAGGCATGGGGAGGAAGCAGCCCCCTTCCACAGAGACAGGAGGAAAATCTCTCACCACAGACATACGTCCCCCCAGGCTGAGGCCACCGCTGTGCCCTCCCCTCCCGAGGATGAGTGTTGTGGGTGGTATCTGGGTTTGGTTCTTCCTTGTAAGCCCGGGGCTGGGGGCCAGAGCGGAGAGGTCCGGCCCTGTGGGGTGTGGGATTTCTGGAGCCTCTTGTTTCCTGCTGCAGGAGGCCCTAGTTCAGACAGAAGGACCGTGGACACCCTCCCAAGACTGCGGCAGCCGGGAGGGGCATGTTTGCCTGGCTGGGCGCGCTGGGGGGCGGCCCGGCTGTTCTCTGGCCGCTGTCTGGACCTCTTTGTGGTGGAGGCCATGTGGCCAATTCCCGTGGAGGTTCTTGTTTAGGGCCTGGAATAAGCCCTTAAGGGGCTGAAATGGATCCAGTTTCCAGGGACACTCAGAGCTCGGTGAAGGAGAGGAGGGCTGGGGTGGGCCGTGCAGAGCTGCCCAGCAGGCGAGGCCCTTCTTCGCACTCTGGGGACTGCCATGGCCCCAGCGCCCTCCGAGCCTCGGCCTGAGGAAAGGGAGCCTAGTGACAGCCGCCCTGAAGCCATGCCCGTCCCGAGCCCGTCCAAGCCACAGGGTGGAGAGGAGAAAACAGAAGAAGCCAGAGTACAGCCAATAAAGTCTCCTTTATGCTCCGGCCAACCCGACTCCGCAGACTCAAAATAATAAAGTGAAGCTGCGGGTTGCACCCCAGATTCTGCCGGCACAGCCCAGAGACGCCACTGCTCTGGGGGCCTCCTACCCGGGCTTCTCCCTAGAGCCCCTGCCCTGCCCAGACATCCACGTGCTGTCGAGGAGGTGAGGAGGGGGGCCGCGCCGCCCCAAGATGCTGTGTGTCCTGACAGCCACCGGGAGGAGAGGAGGGAGGGGACGCGGCAGGGAACGGAGGTGCCTTCAAGGCTGGGACCTCTGACCAGGCATGCAAGGCAGAGCCCAGTGGACCCGGACTCGCGCCCCTGCCCTGTCACCGCGCAGACTGAGGCTGCCGAGCAGGAGCCTTGGGAGGCGACATCGCGGGAGGGCGGCTCCTTTTTCCCTGCTTTTCCAAGTACAGCATGTCTAGCTCCCCAGGAGAAGGGAGGTGAGGGCTGGTGGCCTTGGGGACTTTTGGTGGGGAAGGTGCAAAGGAGGGGGCTGAAGTTCTTGATGATTCTGACAAAGGGGGTGCAGCCCGCTGCCTCTGGCTCCCCTGTGCAGGGCACCCGCACTCAGCCTCTCTGGGGAGCCGCGTCCTCTCCAATTACCGCCTGATGAGCCTCGGAGCCCTGGGAGCTGCCCAAGCTGCGCTGTTCCGACCGCAGGCCTGCTCGCCGGGGATGTTGGCTTTGCTGCGAGCTGGCAGGAGGGGCCTGCAGGGCAGCTCGGGAGTGGGAGTTCAGCCCTGTCCTCTGGATTCATCGACAGTGTCCTCTGTGCACCCGTCCCTGCACCCTGGTCCCAGGGAACACGGAGCACAGGAGATGGGGGCAAGTGCTGTTCGGGTGCTGGGGCGGCTTGGGGGTTCAGAGGATGGGCTGGCATGGCCAGGGACGGCTGTGGCCAGAAACTCAAGTCCAGTCAGGGTTACCAGCAAGGCCCCGGGGAGCAGGTGGACCGGGGTAGGGATTCCGTTCCCCTGACCTACCAGCTATGCAAACCTGGGAGAGTCACTCAGCCTCTCTGAGCCCACTTCCCCTTTGCAAATGGGGGAGTTCCCATCTCTGGGGGTGCTGCAAGGTCTTCATGAGCAGGCAGGGGAGAGCTCAGCCCAGCGTGCTGCAGTCAGCGTGATCCGTCCCCCTGCGGCGGGTCTCAGCCAGGCCAGGATGATGAAGGACGTTCACCCGGGTGGAAGGAAGGGGCCGGGCTGGCGAAGCTGGAAGGTGGCAGGTGCGAGGGCCACCGGGGACCAGGGAGCGCTGTGCTCGGGCACAGAAGGAGGAAGGTCCACCGAGATATGGCACCAAGCCACCCGCGCGCGGGCCAGCAGCCCCGAACGCCGAGAGCCCACTGCCTGCCCCCCACAGTGCTGGCCGTTGACCTGAGTTACTCAAGTGGACACGCGGGTGTGGACGAGGTGGGGCTGCCCCGCAGATGCCGGGTAGTGATTACGATCTCTTTTCTGAAAGCAGCGAGACCAGCTGGAGAGGTGTCTTCCATGACAAGTGTCCTCGAGGGGCTCAGGGTTTGGGGACCCAATTGACTCTGTGCCAGCAAGGACACGCTGTGCGCCAGCGCCGTGCCAGGTGCCGGAGGAGAGGCCGGAGGGGGGCTGGCTGGGGACCTCCAGCCATACCCTGACAAGAGACCTTTTGAAATCTGAGGACCACAGAGTAAAAGAAAATCAATTTCCGATTTCTTTGAAGCCCGAAGGCTACACAGAAAGATAAGAGGGGAGGGGCCTCATAGGGGAGCGGAAAGCTAGTCCTCTCAGGCGCAGCCCCTGCGTCCTGTCCCTCGGGACCTTGGTCAGGCCCCTTCCCCAGGTGCTGCAGTCTCCTGTCCACCAGACACCTGGAGCTGGACAAGCAGCTGGTCGCCACGGTCCCTTTCTCTTCTTCCAATCCTGATGCTTCGTTTAGCGTGTGATGGACGTCCAGCCTTGGGGGTGGGGGGCCGGTGGGAGGCCTGCAGAGTGGCTCTGGGCCTCTGCTGCTCTCAACCCCCCGGCGGGCAGGCGGGCGGGTGTGTGTGGCTCAGCAGGGCCCAGTGACTGGCAGTGACAGTGGCGTGACTTCCAAATACATCTGAGCCCAAAACGTGCTTGGCTTTTGGGAAAACACTACTTTGTTGGCCTCAGGAATCAGCCATGCTCGTTGGGGAGCCAGCCAGAGGGCTTGCGGCTCTTCAGTTCCCCTCTGTCAGACCAGCCTCCCACGTGGCCCAAGAGCCTTGCTGTTTCTCTTTCTCCCCGGAACACCTCTCCTGGGGGCTGAGCTGGGTCTGGAGTCTGACCTGGAGTCAGCCAGTGTCCCCAGGCTGGTGTGGGGCTCCTTGGTCACTTCTCCCGGCTGCATCCACACCTCACTGCACCCTCTGCTCCAATGGCATTTAAAATATGATGCTGGCACTTTGTCTGCTGTCTCTGGTTGCTGCTGTGGGCTGTCACGACCTACTGCATTCTGCACGGAAGCGCTTTCATTATAACAGAGGGCCTTGAGTGCCTGGCCACATGCAGCCGCTGGTGGGCCCGACGAACAGGTGCCTCTCTCCTCACCAAGGCCGGCAGGTGAGCCTGCCCATCGCGTGACTGCTTCCACAGGAAGGGGTGATGTCACCACACGTGCTCACGCTAGGTGCTCACGGGAAGGGGGTGTGCACAGACTGCACCCTGGGCAGGAGCCTGACTCTGTCGCGTGCTTCCTGCAGCCAGTCTTAAGTTGTGGCTGCATCCTTCCAGTTTATCTCGGGTGAGTTACCTACAATGAGTCTCAGCACATAACCAAGCAACGTGCGTGCATGAGACGTTTTCATTACCGTCAAACACGAAAAGTTTAAATGTTCACTAAACGCAGCATATTTTACCTTTCGAATCGCCTGAGACAGTTCACATCAGAGCTGTGGGGCACCTGGCCTTCCCCGGCACAGGAAGGCTCTACATTTCTATGGAAAACCAGTGAAAACATGACCTGTGCACACCTTCCATGAATTTCCTCTGCACTCCCACCCCTCCCCCGGCACGCTGGTCTCCTGTGGATTGGAAACTTAGGAAGGTCCTCCCCACTCGGCCCAGCGCACCATGAGTCCTCCAGGTAGCAGGGAGAGCTGCGGTCTGCCAGCTGCCTGTTCCCCCTGCTTCTCAGACCGGATCACTTCTCAGCCCAGCACCCCTGCCCAGCCCAGGCTGCCGCTGTCTTGTGCCTGGAAGTCACTTCCTCTCTGGGGCCTCTGTCACCCCCTGGCTACAGGCAGGCCGATCCCCACGCCCCCCAGAAGAAACCCATCCCCTGACTAAGTGCCCTTGCTGAGCCCTGCTCAGGCTCGGCTCTGGCCAGAGTGAGCCCCCCCTGGCCTCCTTCACCCACGTGCTCTGGCCAAGCAGCCTCTCTACGTCCTCGGGAGGGCTCGGGGCCCGTCTGTCCCGTCACCTCCATAGATCTGTGCACCCGGCATAGGGCAGGTGCAGACGGGGCTCAGGAAGCGTGAGGGAATGGACGGATGCGTGGATGGATGGATGGATGGATGGATGGATGGATGGATGGATGGATGGAGAGGGAGCCCAGGCCAGGCCCCCAGCTCCCCCGCCCTAAACGCACACATGGGGAAAGAGCCTGTTTTCCGCAGCGCCCCTCTGCAGAGGGGCCCCCCGACACAGCTGGGGCCTGGGGGGCACGGGTGGGACCCCCGCTGAACAGGCATGAGATGGAGGGCCTTGAAGGGGCCCCCACCCAGGCTGGCCCCGAGGGGGAGGCAGCATAAAGTCTCATTTTCCAGACGAGTCCGTGAGACGCACAGGGGTCTGGGGCTGGGCCAGCCTTGAAATGGTGAAGCCCATCCCCGCTCCACACACACCCCAAGCAGGGTGCAGGGCCTGGTGCTCCCGGGAGAGTGAGAGGGGCCTGGAAGGCGGCAGCCGCAGCCCCTCTGCAGGGCCTCCAAGCGCTTACTATTCGGCATTTTAAAATCATGAATCACTCCACCTGCTGTTTCTCGAGTGTGGTTGGAAGCCCCTGAAAACAGCCTGCTCATCGGCCCCCCAGGCCACCACTTGGCCCTGGGTGGACACCAGGGACCACCTTCCGGGCCCTTCTCCTGGAGGGGCATCCAGATCCAATTCAGGGCACGTCCTATGTGGCAGATCCAGGGCTCTCCCTGGGGACTCCAGGAGATACTGCGGCCCCAAGGGCACCCCAGGCTGAGGGGATAGCCCAGGGGGACGGGGGGCCTACATAGTCCTGGCAGGTGCTTCATGAGGAGACCCCCAGGTTGGCCATGTGTCATCCAGGGTCCCTCCGTGTCCCATCAGGGTCACATCCTGGTCTGTCCTGTGGGAGCTGGGCGGTCAGGGGGGCTCTTGTGAGTCCTGTGTCGGCCCAGGCCTCTCGGACCCTTTGCGGGGCCAGGCAGGGTGGCATCGCTGCCTCAGACATTTAACCCAGAGCCCCAGTCCTTTCAGGAGGGCGGACAGATGGGACCAGACCCTCATCCTGTCAGATTCCGGGGGGCTGATCTCCAGACACCGCTGACTCCTGGCTTCTCATTATTCCTGGGGGCCCCAGACGCTCTCCGATGGGGCCCTGCGGCTGAGTAACAAAAGAGACTTAGCTCCAGGCCACCAAGGGCAGCATCTCAACATCAAAATGACCGTCCGTGATGCTCTAGCTGGTGGCACAGAAGGTCCCACAGGCTGGGGGAAGCAGCCCAGCCACGGCCAGCGGTGAGTCAGCCTGCATATCCCCTCCCTGAAAAATGGGGTGTGGGGTGAAAGAGTCTCTGAAGCCCCCATGGCTGCATAGGTAAGCTTCCCATTCTTTGGAAATGGTCCAGCGAGAGGAGCCTGACTTCCATGGATCTGCCGGACCTGGTTGAGCCTCCGTGGCCTGGCTTCGGGGGGGCGGGGGACGGAGGGACCCAGGGATGCTTTTCCTAGTTCCGCCCTCCCTCCAATCGACTTCCCTGCAGGGACCCGGAGGCTCCGTGGATATCTGGGGTTGATTTTTGGATGCAAATCTTTGAATTTACCCAGAAGAGCTGGAGAGGTGCCCCCAAACCCCTTTACCTAATAAAATGGTTTGGTCTCCACCTGGGAGTGAAGAAACTTGACGCTCAGCTTTGTCCTTAATTTTACCTGGCTTTTGGGAGTGGGGGGGTCTCATGCTCTCCTGCCTTCATTTCCCCACTTTAGGGTGATGGTGATAACAACTCAGGGTGAGCCCTTTCTGGACACCCGTGGGGACTATTTTCTACGCTCATGCCAGGAGTCCAGACTCGAGGGATTTGGAATATGGTCTTGCTGACACCTCCGCCAAAATTACCAAGGACAACTTCCAGGCCACTAAAAAAAATTTTTTTAATAGGAAGGGCATTTTTTCCCATTTATAAAAGTAACGCTTGCTTATTTTAAAGGATGCAGAGAATACAGAGACACACGACGCTGACACTGCCCTGGTCTCGTCACCCACCTCTCCTTGCTGCTGCAGCTTCTGGCTTGTTGCCCTCCTGGCCTTTTCCTGGCCCACTGCACCCAGATATACACACATACAAGTGGAATCGGATGGCACACACTGTTTTGTGGCCTGAATTTTTCACCAGCAGGGTACCCGGGCATCTTTCTGTGTCACTGTGCCTGCAGGCACTGCCCTTCCAGTGGCTGCGCGGCATCTGCTGGAGGTCGCCAGTGGCTTGGTCCATTTCTGATAGCTGCACACCAGGAGCTCGGGGCTGGAGGACACTCATGGACTGCCAGCTCTGCCCAATTCTTGTGTTGTTTGCTTACACTAAATTCCTAACGTTGGAATTTATGGGGCAAAGGGCATTCAACCTTTAAAGACCTTTAACATTTCCTGCCAAAAGGCCCTCCCAGGGAACAGGATTAAGCCTCGAGCCCCGGGTGCGCGGTCACCCTCGACCCCGCCGCCACCAACGCCGTTGTCGTCCCTGCCTTCTCATTTCCTCAGCGACAGGACTCAGAGGGCATTTCGTGCGGCTTCAGTTTAATTTGTAAAAGTCCTAGAGAGGGGAAACATCCTTCTAGAAATTTCTGACTTGCCTTCGTTGCCTCGATCCTAGTAGGACTCTTTCCCTCCAGGCGCTGGCTTCTGTCTTCCCTCACCACAATGCTGTGGCCTCCGCAGCTCTCACCCTGGGTCACAGCTGTGTCTGTCTTTGTGGTCCCCTGACTTCAGAGCCCAGTGTGCTGGCCCACCCGCCTCTCGGGGTGCCTGGAGCCCACCCACGTTCCTTCCCCCTTTCTTTTCAGTGTTTCTCAGACACTATTTTCAAAGCAGACGTTTTGGGGTCACCTGGAGGCTGCGCACCACACATTTAGGTGCTGGTATAGCTGAACTTGGAATTCTAGGTTCAAAATTAATTTCCTTCAGTCCTCTGAAAACATCTGCTTTCTTCTGGTTCTCAGAGTTTCACTGGGCCACTTGATAATCTGATGCCAGCACTCTCAGAGGTTAACAGCTTTTCTGAGAACATCCAGAGCTTTATCTTTCCCTTTGATGGCTTGATCTCCTTTTAATGTGTGTGTGTATGTGTCGTCTGTTTGCCCTTTCAACCCGAGGCTCTTATCTTCCTTTAAGATGAAGACACTCTCGTTATCTGATTCTGGAAATATGTACCCCTTTCCGTTCCTCCCTCTGCTTCTGTGACTTCAGTCCCATAGATCTTGACCCTGTGTGTCTAGTTTCTGCCTCTTAACCTTCCACTGTATTTTTTACCTCGAATCTCAGCCACTTCCCTATGCCCTTGGGGGCCTTTCTTGACCCCATCTTCCATCTCCCTGAGCGTGTTCCCGGCGTTATAAGCCCATCCATCAAGTCCACGGTCATTTCCCCCGCCCAGCTTTTCCGTTGGTTCTGGTTCCTGCTCCTTGTTCCAGCGCCCTCCATCCCCTCGTGGACGGTGTTTATTAAGCTGCCTCTTAGTTCTGGGCTGCCTGGTGTGGATGGGCTTTCGTGTCGCATCACTTCCCCTGTGCATTTATATTCCTACGGGATGGGGTGGAGACAGGCAGCCGGGGCCGGGGGATGGGGGGCTGCTGCCTGACCACTGCGGGTATGGGGGGCGATGAGTTGGGGTGAGCTGCTGGCTGCCACCTGGCCCCTTGCCCGCCTGGGCTCCCCTGTCCCCGGGCTTGGGGCCCCCACTCCTGCCACAGCCCCTCCTGCATTTGGACCTGGCACTTCTGCCCCTGGCTTCTCAGGTCTAAGGTGGCGGGGTTGGGGGGGGGCTGGTGGCTCATCCGGTCCCGGCCCCCCTGCTCCCACGGTGACGCCGAGTGAGCTGCCAGCACAGACGGAAGGGGTGGGTCATGGTCAGCGCCACATGCCCCTCCCGCCACAGGTGGGCTGAGGCCCGGGAGGCAGGCGGCTGGGAGGACGGGGGAGTCTGCAGACAGAGACCCCTGTTCTCTCCCCGAGGGCTGCCTGGAGGGGACAGCCAGCTGAGCCAGCCCGCGGCGGCCACTTCCAGGCTTTCGGATGTGCCCGAGCATCTATTACGGTCTCCAAAAGCAAAGCCGCCATCCCAGGAGGGAAACCTCGGGAACGTTCTGTCATGTTCTGTTGGATTCAAAAGTAGGTCTCGGAGGATTTTTGGCATCTCTCCTCCACCCTCGTTGCCAAGCCGACTGCCGACTCCCTCCCAGTCCTTCCACGTCTTCTTGCCTTTGACCTCTGAGACAGCACGGAAAGTTCCAGCCTCCCTGTTCGGATCTGACTCGAGGTCCCCAGCAGGTGTGGCCCGGGGCATGGGGGTAGGGTGCCAAGTCACAAGTCGGCCCTCAGGTCTGGGCTCCAGCTGTCTCGGGGGATTGACACCAACAACTCCCAAAGGTCGTGGGGGGAGGGAGATTCTGATCAGCCGCAGAGCTCAGTGACGGGGAAGTCCCTTGGAGCCACCTGGGGATCCCAGTGACCTCCGACCTGTGCCGAGTCCTTGCAGGATCCCTGGGAGGAGGGAAGACCGGGGTGCTCTGGGCCTGCCCTTGGGCACCCCAGTTTTCCCGTGGTAAAGGATTGCTCACAGCACCAAGCAGACCACAGAGGAGGCTGACCGTGGCCCGGCACAGCCAGTGTGTGCAGGAGGGTCGGAGGGTGGGGGTTGGCAGGGGCCATCACCCCAGAGGACCCCCATGGAGATGTCAGGAGGGCTGAACCTCTGGGGGCACTGCTGATGGGGCGGTGGCATCATGGCTCCACGTGTGAGGGGGGTCTCGGCTTATAGGCCCTCGGGCAGAATGCTGTATTTTTGATCTGGGATTGAAACGACCACAGTCTGCGCCTAAAACTCCAGAGCAGCCGCCAGGGACGAGGGTGGGAGAGGCAGGGGAGTCTCCTCTCCGTTGTCCAGGGTCTGGGATAAAACTGTCGACCCTGCATCATTCAGAGAATCCACCCAGGCGGCTCTACCCTGGGCAGGCACGTGCCCGGGCTGGCGGAGGGTGGCCGTGGGAGGACCAGCCCATCTTCCCCCTTGGCCTCTGGCCTGCTGTCAAGCTTGCCCGGCATAAGGGAGGGATGGTGCCGGGTTCACCACTGACAGCTCACAGCCTCCAGGGAGCTTCACTTCCTTGGAGAGTGGGTGGGTCTACAGCCCCAACTGACACCTGGGGAAGCTGAGGCTGGGAAACACCAGTGGCTCCCCAAGGACTGCCAGCTAGTAAATCACCGCGCGGGTCTGCCCGAGGCCAAAGCCGGTGCTCTGAGCCACCTGCGGTCCTGCCACCAGCTCGGGGCGCGCTTGATTACCATCTGCTAATCAAGTCTGTGGGATGCCCGAGCGCCAGACACCACTCAGATGGGGAAGCTGGGAGTCCCGTTTGTCCCATGGATGCTCCACCAGGACACCTGGACACTGTCCTGTCTGTGGCTGGTCCATGCAGCACCACTGTCTGTCCTGAGGCCTCTAGGACACCCGCCACGAGGTCAGTGCACCCAGGACCAAGAGCCGTCCTTGTATGGCCTCACAGTGAGCACAACAAACCCTAGGACTCCTCTGGCCCTTGGTCTCTTTTTCTTCTTCCAGACTCTGGGAGGCTCCTGCACGTGTGTGTGAGCCCAGGGCTCAGGACCCCACGGGCACCACATGGGCATCTGGTATCAAGTTACCAGGAATGTGTGACTGTGGGCCCTTTCAGCTCACATGGAGAGTCATGTGGTTTCAAGGTGATGCTTGGAGACCCCTGTGCTAGTCCTATGATCAGTTTAAAAGAAATCCTTCCTGGCTTGAGAACAGAAAAAACAGTCACAAATTATTTAAGCTGTCATAAAGCAAGGACATGAATTTGGTTTAAAGGACAAACATTTACCGTTCTTGATGTAATTTCTGAAAGTCTCATAATGAAGGAGAGAATCCAAATTGGAATCACACTGAATTAGGATGCAAGGGATTGCGGTGACCTGGTTAAACACTTGCACCAGCCATTTGCAATATTAAGCAGGACGATGGCACAGACACAAAAGGAAGACATGTACCCACGCGTCTCAGTGACTGACCGTTTTTTGTCAATGTGATGGTGCCTTTTGGCGCTCTGCGGAGAGAAGGCAGTCTGCCAGCGAAAGGCCAGGATGGGGCTGTGCACAACATCAAAGCACATGGGCAGAAGGCTTTGGCAGACCATCCCCTGCACCTCCCTCTGCATGATCCGTTTGGGCGTCCCACCTTTGCTTGCATGACTCCCTTGATGGCAGCCTCACTACTTCACAAAGAATCAGTCCTTTTATGGTGATGTTCCTGGTTTGGGCCCTTAGAAGACCCCACAGTCACTCCTCAGTGCTCTGGCTGGTCCAGCAGAGTCATCTGGAAACCAGCTTCCAGCAGCCTTGGCATGTTCTTCTTAAAGACGTACAGAGGAGGGGGAAAGCCCCAAGAAATAAAAAAGCCTGTTCTAAAGAGCTGGGATTTCCTGATTACTAGTCCCCAAACCAGTCCTTTTACTGGCCATAGGGCATTTCATATTTAGCCCTTGAAAAGCACGCATTGACTAAAGGCAGGGGAATGGCACGTCTTGAATAGCATTTTGATGTAAATCCTCTTTGCCGCATTTCATTCTGGCGCTTCAAAGAAGCAGAGCCTCCTCTGTGAGCTCCTATTCACCACCTAAGACTCGTGTGCCCACTGGGGATGGCCCCCATCTCTGGCCTCTCAGTCCAGACTGGCGGGCTCACTGGTGGGCTCCGCAATCTGCCTGTGCTCAGCCACAAAGGAGCAGCCACGTGGAGGGGAGAGACACCAGGCAAAGAAGGAGCAGATTTCAGCAGAGAGACAGCAACTGACACGAAACAGACGTGGCTTGTCTTCATCAAGGGCTTTGAAGAAAGAAATCCAAGCCGGATCGGATTCTAACAAGATGCAAACAGTTTGCACACAACCATCAGTGGGAGGTGCTTGACATAACGTCTTGCAAATGGCGACTCGCGATGACATGCCTGTCTGCAGACGGCTAAGGGGAGTCCCGCGTGCACAGATGCTTTCCTGGAGCCATCCTTGCGCTGCTGCAATTCATTTTTTCCAAAGTGGCGCATGGACTAAAATGATCTTAATCGTAAGCTACTATTAACATGCCACAGCCCCTACATACCTTTTTTTTTTTTTTCACAAAAGTAATTCAAAACAAATGTGCCAGCACTAGGAGTACAGGGGGATGTTTGCACATGGTGATGTGGAGGCATGGGGAAGGCTCCAGTGCCATCTAGCTCTCGTTACCATGTGCTAGTGTGAAATGCAGCCAACCGACACTGTGCAGTTCCAACTCCAGCAGAGTTTTAAAGACGGTCACTGCACCCGTTTTCCTTCAGTGCCACCACCACAAGCTTTAGGTGACCTGCACCTAGAAGTTTCCTATGATTGCTGTACCAGATTGCCACAAACGCGGTGGCTTGAAACAGCACAGGTGTATTGACTTACAGTTGTGAGGTCATAAGTCCTCAAAACAAGGTGTCATCAGGGCCACCTTCTTTCTGCAGGTGCTAAGGGAGAATCCATTCCCTGGCTTTTTCCAGCTTCTAGAGGCACCTGCATCCTTTGGCTCATGGTCCCTTCCTCCATCTTCAAAGCCAGCAGCACAGCATTATCATCTCTTTCTTTCTCTCACTTCTGCTACCCTTCAAGTACAAAGTTCTGCTGAAGCCGGAGCCGAGAATGCAACATTCAGAAATGAGGAAGGAATTCAAGTGTTTCACTGCAAGAAACAACTAAACACAGTGATGCAGAAAATAAGGGACAAAAAAAGCTCTAGGACATGTAGAAAACAAATAACAAAATGACAGAAGTAAGTCTCTTTTTATCAGTAATTACTATAAATGTAAATGGATTAAACGATCCAATCAAAAGGCAGAGACTGGCAGAATGAATAAAAACATGTGATTATGCTGTCTACAAAAGACTCACTTGAGATCTAAAGACACAAATAGATTGAAAGTAAAAGGATGGAAAAAGATATTCCATGCAAGCAGTGACCAAAAGTGAGCAGGGGTGGCTATACCAATATAAGACAAAATAAACTTTAAATCAAAAAAAAGTTATAAGAGGGACATTGTATTAACAAAAATTCAATACAGAAAGAATATGTAACAATTATAAACATTTATGCACCTAATGACAGACCATAAAAATGTAAGATGCAAAAACTGACAGAATTGAAGGAGGAAATAGACAGTTATATGATAATAGTTGGAGACTTCAATACCCCACTCTCAATAATGGATAGAACAGCTAGACAGAAGGTAAGTAAAGAAATAGAGGACTTAACACAATAAACCAACCAGTTCCAACAGATGTATACAGAACGCTCCGCCCAACAAAAACAGAATACACATCCTTCTCAAGTGCACCTGGGACGTTTTCCAGGATAGACCATCTGTTAGGCCACAAATTAAGAATCAACAGATTTTAAAAGACATCAACAGATTTTAAAAGACATCAACAGATTTTAGACATCATACAAAACATCTTCTCTGACCACAACGGGATGAAGTTAGAAATCAATAGCAGAAGGTAAACTGGAAAATTCACAAAATTGTGGAAATTAAATGACACCCTTTAGAATAACCAGTGGATCAAAGAAGAAATCACAAGTGAAATTAGAAAATACTTAGAGATGAATGAAAATGAACACATGACATGCCAAAACTTATGGGATGCAGCAAAAGCTGTGCTAAAGGGGAAATCTGTAGCTGTAAATGCCTGTGTGAAAAGACAGGAAAGATCTCAGCATCACTAATTATCAGATAAATGAAAATCAAAACATGATGAGCTATCACCTCACACTTGTTGGAATAGTTATCATAAAAAAGACGAGAGATAAGTGTTGGCAAGGATGTGGAGAAAAGGGAATCCTTATACACTGTTGGTGGGAATATAAATTGGTGCAGCCACTATGGAAAAGAGTATGGAGGTTCCCCCCAAAATTAAAAACAGAACTACCATATGATCCAGCAATTCCACTTCTGGGTATATATCTGAAGGAAACAAAGCTGCTATACTGAAGAGATATCTGTACACCCCTATGTTTATTGCAGCATTAGTTACAATAGCCAAGACATGGAAACAACCAAAATTTGTTCATCAAGTGGATGAATGGATTAAAAATGTACTATATATACACAATGAATATTATTCAGCAATAAAAAAGAAGAAAATCCTGCCATTTTCAAAAATATGGCTGGACCTTGAGGGAGTTATGCTAAGTGAAATACATCAGACAGAGAAAGATGAATGCTGTATGATCTCATTTATATATGGAATCTAACAAATCTGAACTCATAGATACAAAGAACAGATTGGTGATTGCCAAAGGCAGGAGGTGGGACCTGGGGAATATGATGAAGGTGGTCAGAAAGTACAAACTTCCAGTTATAAGTTCTGGAGATGTCACGCACAGCAGAGTGACTATATTTAACAATACCATTTTGTATATTTGAAAGTCACTAAGACAGTGGATATTAAAAAGTTCTCATCACAGGAAAAAAATTATAACTATGTGAGGTGAGGGATGTTAATTAAGTTTATGGTGGTAATCATTTCATGTTATTTGCATATATCAAATCATTATGTTGTACACCTGAAAATAACACAATGTTATACGCCAATTACATCTCAATTCAACTGGGGAAAAAACAAGACAGATCTCAAATCAGCAACCTAACTGTACAACTTGAGGAACTAGGAAAAAAAGAACAAACTAAACCCAAAGCTAATAGAAGTAAGGCGATAATAAAGATCACAGGAGAGGTAAAACCGAGAATAGAAAAATATAGAGAAAATTAATGAAATTAAAGGTTAGTTCTTTTCAAAGATCAAAAAAATTGACAAACCTTCAGCTAGATGGACTAATAAAAAAAGAGAGAAGACTCAAATTACTAAAATAAAAAATGAAAATGGGGACATTACTACTGATTCTACAGAAATAAAAAGTATTATAAGAGAGTACCGTGAACAACTGTACAGCAACAAATTGGATAACTTGGATGAAATGGAAAGCTGCCTAGAAACTCAAAACCTAACAAGACTAAATCACAAAGAGACAGAAAATCTGAATAGACCTATAAATAACAAGGACATTGAATCAGCACAAGCACACCTCAGAGATATTGTGGGTTTGGTTCCAGATCACCACGATAAAGCAAATATCACAATAATATGAGTCACACAAAATTTTTGGTTTCCTAGTACATATAAAAATTATGTTTACACTATACCATAGTCTATTAAGTGTGCAATAGCATTATATGTAAAGAAACGATGTGCATACTTAATCGAAAAATACTTAATTGCTAAAAAATACTAGCGCTCACCTGAGCCTTCAGCAAGCCATAATCTTTCTGCGGGTGGAGGGTCTTGCCTCTGTGTCGGTGGCTGCTGACTGATCAGGGTGGTGGGTGCTAAAGGCTGGGGCGGCTGCGGCGATTTCCTAAAATAAGACAATGAAGTTTGCTGCATCAAGTGACTCCTCCTTTCACGAACGATTTCTCTGTAGCACGCAATGCTGTTTGATAGCATTTTATCCACAGTAGAAACTCTTTCAAAATTGGAGTCAATCCTCTCAAACCCTGCTGCTGCTTTATCAACTAAGTTTATGCAATATTCTAAACCCTTTGCTTTGAGATTCCATCTCAAGAAGCTACTTTCTTTGCTCATCTGTAAGAAGTAACTCCTCATCCATTCAAGTTGTATTATGACACTGTAGTAATTCAGTCACATCTTCAGGCCCTACTTCTAATTCTAGTTCTTTTGCTATTTCTACTGCATCTGCAGTTACAATAGTAACATCAAAAATCACTGATCAGAGATCACTATAACAAACATAATAATAATAATGGAAAAATTTGAAATATTGCAAGAATTATCAAAATGTGACACAGGGAAATAAGACGTACAAATGCTGTTGGAAAAATGGCACTGATAAACTTGCTCAATGCAGGGTTGCCACAGACATTCAATTTGTAAAAACTGCAATATCTGTGAAGTGTATAAAGTGCAATAAAATAAGGTATGCCTGTAATCAAACATCTCCTTGCAAAGAAAAGTCCTGGACCTGATGGCCTCACTATTGAATTCTACCAAACATTTAAAGAATAATGAATACCAGTCCTTCTCAAATGTCCACAAAATATTGAAAAGGAAAGAATACTTCCTAACTCATTCTATGAGACCAGCATCACCCTGATATCAAAACCAGACAAGGACACTACAAGAAAACTACAGACCAATATCCCTCATTAACGCTGATGCAAAAATTCTCAAAAAATACTAGCAAACTGAACTCAGCAGCATATTAGAAGGATTATACACCATGACTAAGTGGATTTACTCTTGGAATGCAAGGATGATTCAATGTAACAAAATCAATCAATATAATATGCCACATTAACAGAATGAAGGGAAAAAAACCACATGACCATCCTAATTGCTACAGAAAAAGCATTTGACAAAATTCAACACCCTTTCATGATAAAACACTCAACAAACTAGGAATAGGGGGAAGCTACCTAAACATAATAAAAGCCATATATGAAAAGCCCACAGCAAACATCATACTCAATGGTGAAAGATTGAAAGCTTTTCCTCTAAGATCAGGAACAAGACAAGGATGCCCATTTTTGCCACTTCTATTCAACATAGTACTGAAAGTTTTAAAGCTATTAGGCAAGACGAAGAAATAAAAGGTATCCAAACTGAAAAGGAAGAAGTAAAACAATAACTGTTCACAGATGATAGGATTTTATATGTAGAACACCCTAAATATTCCACAAAAAACCTGTTAGAGCTAATAAATGTATTCAGTAACAGAATACAAAGTCAACACACAAAAACCAGTTGCATTTCTATAAAATACTTAGGAATAAACTTAACCAAGGAGGTGAAAGACTTGTACAATGAAAGTGACAAAACATTGCTGAAAGAAATTAATGATGACTTAAATAAATGAAAATACATCCTATGTTCATTGATTGGAAGGCTTAAAATTGTTGAGATGTTAATACAACCCAAAGCAATTTACAGATTGAATGCAATCCCTATCAAAATTCCAATGACTTCTTTACAGAACTAGAAAAACCCAGCCTAAAATTCATATGGAATCTCAAGGGACCTAAGAGAGCCAAGATGATCTTGAAAAAGAACAAAGCTGGGGACTCACAATCCCTGATTTCAAAACTTACTATAAAGCTACAGTGACCAAAACAGTGTGATATTGGCACAAAGACAGACCAGTGGAATAGAACAGAGAGCCCAGAAGTAAATCCTCAAATATATGGTCAAATACATTTTGACAAGGATGTCAAGGCCATTCAATGGGGAATAAACAGTCTTTTCAACAAATGGCACAGGGAATACTGGATATTCACAAAAGAATGACATTGGACTCTTCCTTTAACATCATATGCAAAAATTAACTCGAAATGGATCAAAGACCTAAATGTAAGACATAAAGCTATAAAACTCTTCAAAGAAAACAGTGCAAAAGCTTCATGACATGAGATTTGGCAATGGGATATGACATGAAAATCACAGGCAATAAAAGAAGAATAGACAAATTGGATTTCATGAAAATTAAAAAATTTTGTGCATCAAAAGATAATATCAACAGAGTAAAAATGTAACCCACAGAATAGGTGAAAACATTTGCCAATCATATATCTGATAAAGGGTTAATATCTAGAATATATAGAGAACTCCTAAAACTCAACAACAACAACAAAACAAACAACCCAATTTTAAAAAATGGACAAAGGACTTGAATAGTCATTTCTCCAAGGAAGATATACAAATGGCCAATAAGCACATGAAAAGATGCTCAACCTTACTGATCCTTAGGGATGTAAATCAAAACTACAGTTAGATACCACCTCATACCCATTAAGATAACTATTGCCACTAAGAGAGAGAGGATGCGGAGAAATTGGAACCCTTGTGCACTGTTGGTGAGAATGCAAAATGGAGCATCTGCTATAGAAACCAGTATGGTGGTTCCTCAAAAAGTTAAAAATAGAATTACCATATGATCCAGCAATTCCGCTTCTGGGAAATGGCCAAAAGAATTGAAAGCAGGGTCTCAAAGAGGTATTTGTGTACCCGTGGCCATAACAGCATTATTCACAATAGCTGAAATATGGAAGGAACCCAAGTGTCCACGGACAGATGAATGGATAAGCAAAATGTGGTCTATAAATACAATGGAACATTATTCAGCCTTAAAAGAAAGGAAGTTCTGACACAGGCTTCAACATGGTTGAAACTTGACGACATTGTGCTGAGTGAAATAAGCCAGTCACGAAAAGACAAATACTGTATGATCCCACATGCACAAGACACTTAGAGTAGACAAAATCATAAAGACAGAAAGTAGAATGGTGACTGCTGGGGGCTGGGGGAGGGGAAGGGCAGTTATTATCTAGTGGGCATGGAGTTGCAGTTTTACAAGATGAGAGGAGGTCCAGAGAAGGATGGTGGTGATGGTTGCACAACAGCGTGAATGTCCTTAATGCCACAGAACTGTGCACTTAAAAAAGGTTCAGATGCTAAATTGTGTCATGTGTATTTTACCACAATAAAAAAAATTGAAAAGAAAATCTGGTGGCTTAAAACAACAGTAGATTATTGTCTCACATAGTTCTGTGGGTTAATGTGGTTCGTCCAAGATGCCTTCAACGGCATGTCTGGTGCCGTGTCTAGATGGGATGGCTGGGCTCACCCTAGTCTATTGATGAAGCACTTACATGTGGCCCCCCGTGTGGTGGTCTCAGGGTGGGTGGGCTCCAAGAGTCCTGGGTGGAAGCTGCTAGACTTCTTAGGACAAGCTTGCGATTCCCAGGACACCCCTTCTGGTGCATCCTCTTGCTCATGCTGGTTGCTAAGGACAGCTCGGATTCCGTGGGAGAGCATCAAAGAATGAACAGTTATCCTGAACCAACCCATCATGTCAGAGTCTGCTCCTTGTCCCATCGTGTAGCAGTCATGCAGGTTGGGTGGGGGACCCACATCCAGCTCCAGATGTGCACTGCCCAGAGCTTTCGCCCCTGCCATAGTGATTGGGTCAAGGATGGACAGCAGAGGCCCAAGCTGGTTGCATCATGCAATACCTCCAGCCCTGATAATTGGTGGAGGTTAGAATGTGCGTGACATGACCTGTTTGCATTTATGTCCAGGGAGGTGACATCCTCTTTCTCTTGCTTCAGGCCAGGGCTGCCCAAGAAATAGAATGAGAACCACATGTGTAATTTACAGTTTTCTAGTAGTCACATGAAAACAAGTAAACAGGAATAGATAAAATTAATTTTGATGTTTTATTTAACTCAAGATGTCCCCAATATGATTATTTCAACAGGTGATCAATTTAAAAATGACTACTAAGGGACTTCCCGGGTGGTCCATTGGTTAAGACTCCGCGCTCCCAATGCAGGGCGCCCGAGTTCGATCCCTGGTCAGGGAACTAGATCCCGCATGCCGCAACTAAAGATCCCACATGCTGCAAAGACGATCCCACGTGCCGCAACTAAGAACCGGCGCAGCCAAATAAATAAATAAATGAATAAATAAATAAATATTTAAAAAATAAAATAAAAATGACTACTAGGATACTTTACATTTTTTTAATGACATCTTCCAAATCAGACATGGACTTTATTTTCCATGCATCTCAGTTTCAATCGGCAAGCCTCATTTCATGTGTTCAGCAGCCTGTGAGGCCAGTGGCTACCCCAGTAGATGGTGCAGGTTTCCAGGGTGAGGGGAAAGATGAGGCCGACTTCACACCCCAGGAAGGTGCAGGCATCACCACGTGTGGAACGCAACAGAGAGGACGGCAGAGAAACCAAAACGAGCCCTGTGCAGTCCTGCCCTGAAGACCACA
Organism: Hyperoodon ampullatus; assembly: GCF_949752795.1. Taxonomy (NCBI): domain Eukaryota; kingdom Metazoa; phylum Chordata; class Mammalia; order Artiodactyla; family Ziphiidae; genus Hyperoodon; species Hyperoodon ampullatus. Next base: position 1,411,195 of record NC_136921.1, read on the forward strand.
CTGCTACCGGGCTTTTCAGCAACAAGAGTGGATAATTTCCCAATTGCTTCAGCCTGTTGGAGCTGTGCTTTCAGTGCCACACCCAGCGGCCTGGCTGTCAACCCCACTTCTGTCTGGTGGTCTGGGAGGGTCACCCCTTTGAAGAGGGCCAGCTGGCTTTTGAGAGGCTTCTCGCTGATTTGGCGGGGGGCCCTACCTCTTTCAGAAAAAAGAAAACCAAATTCAGAAATACAGATTAGGTTAGGGGATTTGTAAGGGCCCTGTGCAAACCACACAGCACAGCCACCGTCCGTTCTGGGTCTCTGGGCACACCCGGGCCAGGCTCAAAGCCCTATACACCTGCTTCACCAGGATTCCTCCTCAGGGCTCTTTACGGCTTCCTTCTTAGTATTGTTGGGCTTATGTGTTCTGTACAATTTTGACCAGATCTTATCATTTTATTGTGCTTCTCCCATCATTACAAACTGTAGAAATGTACACACATGCTTCAGGATCCAATCACCAGTCTGTCGCTGGCCGTCCTCAGGAGGAGGGCATGTGGGGGTGGGGTCTCCCAGGGCTTTGATGTCAGTCACCTGAGGTGAGGGGTGCACCGCCCTGAGGTCTGCATCAATATGCTCTCTGTTTTCCCTGGAAGAGACCTGCTGTGAGCTCTCGGAGGTGAGACATGTGGGCTGGTTTGGTCTAATGAGAGCTTGCTGGGCAGCTGGTGAGTCTAGACGAGGCTAGGTCAGACTTGACCCATGACCCAGGGCAATGGGGTTGGTGGCATGGGGGAGGGGCCTGGACAGGGATCAGGAGTCAGTCCAGCAGGAAGGGAGACTCCCAGGCCACCCCCCTCCCCCGCAGTGTGGAATGCCGAGCTTCCACTGGACCAGGATGCTTCAGGGTCCCCTGGAACCAAGCACTCCCTTGGGCTCAATCCTGGCCTGCGACAGCCTCCTGCCACCTGGCTTTGGGGTAAGGGGTGGTTTCCAGCGCCCCCTGGCCCCCTCTGAGGGTGGGGAGCCCTGTGGGAGGACCAGCTGCCGTCCCCGCCATCCCGGCCAGGCTGGCATCCTCACTGGATGGGCACTGGGCTCATTAGCAGGTCTTGAACCTCTTTGCTGGGCGGAGGAGGGGCTTTACCCACTGGGGACGCCGACCTCTGTCCCTGTCCTCCCTCCACTGATGGGGACACACGTGGGGGGCAGCCTTCCCAGGCGGGAGGAGTCTCCACGTGCCCTCGCTGTCCACGGGGCTGACCTCAAGGCAGAGGTGACCAGTAGAGCCCCCCTGGCGGTGCCCAGGGCTGGGGGCCATCCCCCTGCCTGTTTCCTGGGTTGCTCATCACCATGTGCTCTTCACTAAAGGATGAAAACAGCCCCTCGTCCTCCCCCAGTCGTCCCGGGACCCTGACCACACGGGGCCAGGAGGCCCGTGACCACGGTCGCAGTGCCGGGCCTGGTCCCAGGTCTCCAAGCCCCGGGCGTCCTGCAGCAGAGCCCAACCTTGCCGTGTGTTCACGGAGCGAGGGTCCAGGAGGGGCCCCGGGGTCAGAGCGCTGCCAGCCTGGGCTCCTGGAGGGAGGGTCTGCGAGGCAGGCCTGGGCAATCCTGCCCCCAGGTGGGCAGCCTGGTGCGGTGGGTGCAGGCACTGCAGGAGGTGCTGGGGGGAGGGCGGAGCAGCTGCGTCCACACCCCCGCCCCCGCCTCCCCGGACTCCCCAGCCTGGCTTGTGTCCAGTTCTCAACAGGGACCCGGCTCCCACGTGTGGGCACCTCCAGCCTGGGTCCCAGAGACTCCTGTGCCGGAGGGGTGTATGGGGAAGTGAATTTTTAAACCCGGGGTTCAGAGTTGCTTTAATAATTAGACATTTAAGCCATGGCTGGCGGGGAGGTGACAGGGGTGGGCCCTGGCACGGGGGCTTCTGCTCTGCGCCCCACGCTGGGTCTCTGTTACACAGGCAGCAAGAGCTCGGCCTCAGGGACCCAGTGTGGATCTCACGACGTGGCTCAGGGCTGCGGAGGGGCTTCCACAGTGTCCGGACTGGGGGCCTGTCCCCCTGCCTGGGATGGAGCAAAGGGGCTTCAGGGAGCTGGAAACCAGGGCACAGAGGATGGGACCTCACTTGGGGTCCACCTGACTCTCTCCAGCCAAGCTCCGGTTCTAATTTCTGGGCCAGGCCTGCCCTTTTATCTGATGGAGGATGGGGACCCCTCGTCCTGCCTGGCATGGTGGCCTTTCGGAGGTGTCCTGCCCTGAAGTGCCCCGTGCTCGGTGCTTGTGGGAGGTTGGGTGCTGGCCCTGGGGTGGGACGCGCCCTGCTCTGATGGCAGAAAGCCCCCTCCTCCTGGAGCTGGCACGCAAAGTGGTGCTCACCCTGTCCTTGAAAGCGAGACCCGAAGGTGGGCAGGAGGGACAGCAGTGGGGGGCCTCCAGCGCCGGGTCCCACGTCCCAGGCCCCCATCCGCCTGTCGCTGGGAGGCCCGGGTCGAGGGGAGCTGCCAACACCGTCCCACTGTGGCCCCTGGAGCAGGTCCTGCCCTGGGGACAGGCTCCTCCATGCTGGGGTCAGAGAGCTCTGAGAGTCACATTCGCCTGTGAGCCTGCAAAGCGGGACGGAGGCCTGTCCTGCCGTAGCCGCAGGGCCACGCTGGGTCCCCTCCCTGGGTCCCCTCCCTCCTCACACAGAGTCCCATTCATCCTGTGCACAACGCCGATGGCCGGGCACCCGCCCTGGAAGGGCCGCCTGACCACACTGCCCAGCCTCGCTCCTGGCGGTGAGGTATGACAAGGTCCCTTGAACCAGGCCACGGTGGAGGAGATGCTCCGTGGAGGAGGGTGCCACCCTCCCCCAAAGTGGGCAGGGCCCACCGTGACGCTGCCTCTGGAATCAGAAGCTGTGTGGGCCAGAGGGAAGAAGCAAAGCGAGGAGGGCCAGCGTCTGGCCCCTCGCCAAGTCTGAAGGCCCCGCCCGAAAGCAGCACTGACCACCCCTGGGAAATTGGGGGGGCTGACGGGGAGGGAGCTGAGTGTCCGAGCGAGCACCATTCAGGCCTCCTGGCAGCGACTGGCGCTTGACTCAAGGGAGGTGTGACTTGGACAGCACCCTCTCAAGACTGGAGGCCCCAGGCCAAGAGCTTGGGGTGTCAGAGACCGGGCACTGACGTGCCCCCTGCTAGACTCAACTCCCGAGACCACAGGTCACCACTGAACGGGTGGAGGAGTTCGCTGTGCAGGGCCCTGGGTCCCAGCAGGTCAGGGGGTTCAAGACGGGCCCCTGCATTTCGGCTTCCCAACCTGGGAGAAAAAGCAGAGCCCCTCCCCTCCCCGCCCCCGTGCCTGTGTGGTCCAGGTGGGAGCTGTGCTGGCCTGTAATGCGGAAGTCACTGAGCCTCTCTCAGGCACTACTTAAAGTTTTTTTTTTTTCTCAGCCAATAGTAGCACCTGGGCTGTCTTTGGAGTCAGCTCTCCTTGGGCTAGAACGGCCGTGACCCAGCGATGCCCACAGATGTTAGACTCGGGGTGGGGGGCTTGCACCCACCCCTCCCTTCGGCAGCCTCCCTCCTCCACTCCCCCAGGTGTAGGCTCTGCAGCCTTTTCACTGTCACCTGCGTGAGAGGCCTTGGGAGTCTGCAGGGAGGGGCCGCCACCCAGCGCAGGAGGCCCGGAGCCTGTGCCCCGCAGGGATCCCACCAGGGACCGGCTGCCTGTGCTGCAAGCCCGTCTGAGGTTCCCGTGGTTTCAGGCCTCCCCAGCTGCCTGGGCTCAGGTCTTGGGCCGTGGGTCCCATGACTGAACTTGCTGCTGCGTGTGGGGGCCCCGGGGAAGGAGGAGGCTGCATTCACCCTACGTCCACGTCAGTGTCCTGGGGTGGCCGGCGCCCAGCACCGCACTTGGGTGCCCTCCCGTAACAGGAGTTTATCCTCTCACGGCTCTGGAGGCCAGGAGACGCCAAAGTGTCGCCGGGCCGAGCTCCCTCTGGAGGCTCCTTCCCGCCTCTTCAGCGCCCGGCAGCCCCACGCGTCCTTGGCTTGTGGCCGCGTCCCTCCAACCTCCGCCTCTGTCTCTTCGTGGCTGTCTTCCCTGCAGGCATCGGAGTCTTGAATTTCCTCTTCCTTCTCAGGTAAGGACACCTGTCCTTGGGTTGAGGTCACACCTAATCCAGGATGGTTTAGTCTCAAGATCCTTGTCTAACTACATCTGTAAAGTTCCCTTTTCCAAATAAGGTCACACTCACAGCTTCTGGTGCTGAGGACCCAGACATATTTTGGGGCCACGGTTCAACCCACTACAACCACCACCCATGCAAGCTGGAGGCAAGGCCCCTGACCCACCTGCCTGCCTGGGCTTTGTAGCCCCAGGTGTAAAATGAGGGGCCTGGGGCTGGTGACCTCCTCTGACCCCTCGGCTGTAAGCCCCCCGTCCGGAAGACGAGGACGCGGCCAGAGCACTGGGAAGGTGCAAAGCGTCCATGGTAGGGCTTGAAGACGCTGGGCGTCCGGCCTCGAGGAGCCCCTGGAAACAACCCTCAGGGTGGGTCCCACAGCAGGAGAAGCTGCTGGGAGCAGAGGCAGCCTGAGCAGGAGGCAGCAGAGAAGCAGGAAGCAGGGGCAGGGCCTGGGAGCCTCAGGAAACAAGCACCGCGTCCTGAACACTGTAAGCAAACAACAGAAGAGCGTGCACAGTTATCTATTACCCGGTAACACACTGCCTCTCCTCTTGGTGGCTCTGAGCAAGAGCGAACCCCCCTCATCTCACCCGATGGGGGGTGAGCCCCCCGCTTCCAGCCAGCGGGGGTGCCTGAGAGGGGACGGGCACGTTTCTTCCAACTTTAGGTGCCTTGATGGCCAGCCCTCCTTTTACACACCCATCCGTCTGCTTATCCTAAAAAGCCAGGGCGGTCCTAAGGCTCTCCTCTGGAGGTGGCCCCAAGTCTCTGCCCGGGCCAGCCAAGTCCTCAGTGCATCTTGAGCATTGGGTAAGATGTTCGAGAATCACTTTTACCACTTGTGTATCACTCATAAGGCGTTCCAATTTAAATTCGGTGGCCCTATCAACAATACCAAAGAGGGTGTCGGACAAGACAGCGGCTCACCTCCGCACGGGCAGCCCCGGTGGACACGGTGACCCCTTGGTGACAGGGATGAGCTGGGTCCTTCCTGCGCCTTTGCCATCCTGGGCGCTGCCTCTGCCTGCATGGCCTGAGGAGGCTCCCTGCCACCCTGCCCACCCCGGGTTTGCTCCAGCTGGAGGGGGCTGGAGGGCGGGCCCCTTCTCTTGGAGGGCACGCTCTGGACCATCCACATCCACATCCACTCACATCCCCTGGGACAGAACAGAGTCACACATCCACCCCAGCAGTGGCAGGCATGCTGGGGAAGCGAGCGTTTATTCTGGGTGGCCATGTGCCAGCGGGTGGGCGCTCGTTACCAAGGCGAGAAGGGGAGAAAGCACGTCAGGCAGAGCCAGTGATCTTGGCCACACGCGGGCTGCTTTTCCCCCGCCAGAGGTGACAATAGAATACTGAGGAAGTGACCGTCTTATTGTCCGTCCATTTTCGAGACCCTCCCCATGGAAGGATTGTACATCCTGGGCTGTCGGCTTTGAGGGTGCCGTGTGACGTCTTTGGCCAATGAAACAGCAGAAGAATCGTGGTCACTACTCAGAGATGTTCAAAAGCTAGCCCGGGCCCCTTCCTTCTTCTCCGCCAAGACTGGCCGTGGGTCCGAAAGAGGCAGCAGCTTTCCAGGCGGCTGCCAAGAAGGTGATGCAGACCAGACTCTCCACTGACCCTGGTGGACCCATGGCGTGAAGGACAAATGACTCTTGGCTGAGGCAGGCCGCTGGGATCTGGATGCCATATGCTACCGAGGCATAACCCAGCCTCCCAAGGCTGATATATGTAACCCATGATATGTGGATTTCTGCGAGTGTCCCTGAGTGTGTGTGCACAGAGTTGAGAGCATAAACTATAGACGGTTCAGAATTGTGCTTTTTCCAGTTAACTTACTTCCCCACAGAGCCTTTCCCATTTCATTCAAGTTCTTGAACCCATTTTTAGTGGCCCGAGGCCCAGATATGTCATGTTTTTGTCCAACCCGCCCTGATGATGGACATATATTGATAGATTGCAGTAGAGTTTGTGTTATTTTACACAATGATGTGAAGATTATCTTTGTATATATGTGTTTGAATTCCTTATTATTTATTTAACTTAATGTCTGGAAATGGAATTTCTGGGACAGAGTATATAAACAACTTAAGGCTCTTTCTACACATTTGCCAACTTGCTTTCTAGAAATACTATATGGATTCGCCCTTTTGTTGGCAAAATACTAGTTCATGTCTCACCCTAAGCTCACCAGCACTATCATTTCTAAAAGTCTTGGCAATTTTGATAGACAAAACATGCTCTTTTGCTCTTTTGTTTGTATTGCATTGATTAACACTGAATTTAAATTGATTTTAGAAATATGTCTGATAACCACTTATGTTTCTTTTATTGTGACTTTTTTATTTGCCCATTTTTTTCTATTAACGTCCTGGTGTTGTGAAAAGTACTTGCTTTTATCTTAAATCAGTATAGTCACACAGTTAAGATGTGTTAATGGGCGTGTTGAACAAGCCTCTGGCTCACAAGTGCCCTCTCCTTGCTCCCAAGATGAGGACTTTTCACTCTTTGAATGCCTGGTTTTTGTCTGTCTGGTGGTGACCTCTGGATTCCTTATGGTATGTCTGGAATTTGGAATGATATACTCACCCTGCTCTATTTTTGCCAAGCTCTGCTGTCTTCCTGCAATGGTGGTGGAGAATTTAGCTCTTCAAGCCCTCTGGCCCCATCCCTGTGTCCTGTGCTCAGTTTTCTTTTTTGGCTGCGCCTTGAGGCTTGTGGGATCTTAGTTCCCCAACCAGGGATCGAACCCGGGCCCTGGCAGTGAACGCGCTGAGTCTTAACCACTGGGCGGCCAGGGAATTCCCATCTGTGCTCAGCTCTTTCATGGCCCATCTTTCACTCTAATCACCACTAATTACATTTGCCGTATCCCAAGTCCCCGTGTGGTGTGATGAAGACCATAGCGCCCCTGCCCCATCCTTTCACCTCTTTCCACTCCTTCCTATGTTCACATTTCACTTTCACCTTGTCAAGGTGGGTGATGTTTGCATTCTGCTCTGAAATTGTATTAAGTCTTCTCTACATTACCCCAAAGTTTAAAATCTAAAATTGAAAAACAAGAGTGTCTACCTTATTGTGACTGTAAATATTATCATAAAGCCAGAAAATTTATTTGTATTATTTAATTGAAACTTTGTTATATTACTTATTTCAGAGCCATGATACAGCTTCATGGCTCCTTCATGGTACAGCTATTCGTTTTTCCCAGAATTATTAACTGCCTCTTTTTTTCCTCACACTGTCTGTCTTTGTCACTCAGTGAGCTGTGTCAGAATCTCAAGGATGGTACCTGATCTTTGAAATCCCTCTTCTCACGATGTTTCCCCCTGGAACCTGTGTCTGCTCAATGCAGTCTTGGGGTGGGGTGCTTGCTGGGGTCTTGGCACCTTCACCTTTTCACCCCTCAGTGGAATCGGTTGTGATCTGGATCTTATCGCTCTCTGATGCAGCTGACTTTTTCATCTTTCAAGGACCCATCCTTAACACAAGTGATCAAAGAAAAAAAAATAGATAAATTCGAGTTCCTCAAAATTTAAAGCTTTTGTGTGCCAAAGGACACGATCAATAAAGTGAAAAGACAGCCTACAGAATGGGAGAATATATCGGCAAATCATGTATCTGGTAAGGGTCTAGTACCTACAACTCAAAAATAAGAAGACAAATAACCTAATTAAAAATGGCAAAGGATCTGAATAGACCTTTCTCCAAGGAAGACATATGAATGGCCAATAAATACATGGAAAGATACTCAACATCATTAGTCATCAGAGGAAGGCAGGTTAAAACCACAATGAGATGCCACTTCACACCCACTAGGAAAATTAGAATCAAAACATCAGATAATAAGTGCTGGTGAGGATGTGGAGAAATCAGAACTCTCATACACTGCTGGCAGGGATGTAAAATGGTGCAATTACTTTAGAAGACAGTCTGGTAGTTCCTCAAAAACTTAAATAGAGAATTACCATATGTCCTGGCAATGCTATTCTTAGATATATACCTGAGAGAATTGAAAATATATGTTCAAACAAAAACTTGTACACAAATTGTTCGTAGAAGCATTCTTTATAATAACCAAAAAGTGGGTATAACCCAAATGTCCTTAAACAGATGAATGGATAAACAAAATGTAGCATATCCATAAAATGGAATATTATTCAGCCATAAAAAGGAATGAAGTACTCATACACGCTACAATGTGGATGAAGCTTAAAAACATTGTGCTAACTGAAAAAAAAAAAAAGACATACACAAAGCCTACATATCATAGGCTTCCATTTATTGGAAATGTCCAGAATAGGGAAATCCACAGAAACAGTAATTAGATTAGTGGTTGTCAGGGGCTGAGGGAAAAGAGGAGTGGGAATGAGAGCTTGTGGGTACGGGGTTTCATTCCTGGGTTGTGAAATGGTCTGGAATTAGATAGTGATGATGGTTGCGTGACGTTGTGAAAATACTAATGGCTACGGAACTGTATACTTTAAAACAGGATCTTATAGAATGTAAATTGTATCTCAGTAACAATTTAAAAACCCACACACTTGTGTGATTTCCTTTTCAAAAAGGATCTGTGAAGAACACTCTCTGAGAACTCATGTACCCGAACACGTCTTTATTCTCCACTCATGTCTGTCTATTGATTGCCTGATTGATTGATTGCTATATAGGGCGTACCTCCCAGACTCTCCCTGGTTAAGGCTTTCCTGGTAAATGTCTCTTGGATTTTAATAATAATTGGTAGAATGTATGTATCTCTCATTACAAAGTTTTTCAGCTGATGTTTGTTTGATTGTATGGGAAAAATTTGCATTACTATCCTCAAAATGCAATACAATATTTTAAGCAAAACTATGCCTTGAATTACCCTCCAAGCAACAGGTAGGGTGTCAAATGTCAGCAAAGGGGTACAAGGCTTGGATGTCACCGCCCCGCGGATACATCTCGGTTTTCTTGGCAACCATGCATCACAGCCAGGCTGACTGTTTCCCATAAGGATGTGGTTTTGACATTTTCTAATCAAACAGAACTTGTCACTATATAGGGGTTCTTTCATATTTTATTTCATTTTAGGGAATGAGTGTGAATTTAGGGTTGATATGTAATACGTATAATTGTCTCTTTTTAAAATAATGGAAAATGGTTTCCCAGGTAGCATTTTCATGTGAAACAGTTGACCTTCAGGAATGGATTGTTGATGCTATGCGTGACTCATCTGTAGGTGGACTGGGTATAGAATTCCAGGTTCAGAATGACTTTCCCTCGGCCTGTGGCCGGTGTTATTCTATTGTCTTCAGGAATCTGGGTACTGATGAGAAGTTTGATGCCAGGCTGATCTTTGTTCTTGTTGAGTGACCTATTCTCGCTGAGAGTTTCTGGAAGTTTTCTGCCCCTGCTGTGTGGATGTTCACCTGGTACTCTGGGCAGGATGTTCAACCTCCCCCGTGACCTGTGGATGGCGATGCTGCAATCCCCCAGGGTCGCTGTGACGACGGGCGAGGCGATGGTCCTGGGGATCTGCCCGCTTATGCCGCCCGGCCCCTCACTGTTCCGCTCCTGCTTCCCCTGATCTTGAGATGGACCCCACTGCCCCCCAGCCCCTGTCTGGCAGACCTGCCACCAAGCTGAGTCCAGAGGAAAGAGTTAGTGAAGATTGGAAAGTCAGGTAGTCCGCGGGTTTTCTCTCTGAACTCAGCCCTTGTCTTCTGTTTTGTACGTAAAGGGGCGCTGGGTGATCAGAGCAACACAGGAAATGCAGAAGCCGCAAGCGCTCTACAGGGCCTTGCAGGACAAGCTGTGGAAGCTCAGGGAGCCTGGCTTAGCTGTGCCTGGATTCTCCCACATCCCCAGGGTGGGCCGATGTCCCCAGGTACCAAGCCTGCTCCAGACAGCTGCTCCGGGCAAACTGGCGTCTTAGGCGCCAGAGCTGGGCCGAGCCTTGGAATCTTGTTCCTGGGTCTCTTGGCCACGGCCAGAGGGCTTGTCCTGTCTCCTTATCACCACTACAGAACCGGAAAACTCATTAGCAGATACATAACATTTCATGCATAGTGGCTCAGATTTTCCAAGAAAGACCAAGGGATTGCGAGGGAACCAGGAGACCCATTGAGCGGATTCATGACGTGAGGAGGCCATGAAGAGTGACCTTGGGGAGGCGCTGGGCAGCCTGGGGTGCTCTTACGGGGACCCCAGACCATGTGGCCCTGCTTCCAGGGTGAGAGCTCTAGACTGCAACAGAATACATTGCCGTTGTGGTCAGCCACCCACCTTGTGGTCATTTATTATGGTAGCCCTGGGAGACTAATACACCCAGAGTAAATGTCAACACTGTGCTGAAGACGGGAGAAGATGTTATAAAAATAGCAAGAGAGTATTAAAAGGAAGAAAGTAATCATCTTTCTTTATTTTATTTTATTTTTTTTTTTGTGGTACACGGGCCTCTCACTGTTGTGGCCTCTCCCAGCTCCGGATGCGCAGGCTCAGCGGCCCAGCCGCTACGTGGCATGTGGGATCTTCCCAGACCGGGGCACGAACCCGCGTCCCCTGAATCGGCAGGCGGACTCTCAACCACTGCACCACCAGGGAAGCCCTCATCTTTCTTTAAATTGCTTACTTTGAGCCGCTTGTCTCACGGAGAGAGCATCTAGAAGCATCTAGAAGGTCGAACCGGACGAAGAGGAGGCTCCTGCTGCTGGAAGATACCCCACGAGTCCCTTTAAAAGCAGGGACAAGAGGTGTCACGCTGACACTGTCACGAGCCTGGAGGAGGCTTGTCGGCAGAAGGTCATTCCAGGCCCGCTCCCCAGCAGATCAGTGCCAGGCACGGCCCCACTTCCCGGCACAGTTACAGCGTCAGAGGCCCCTCCGGTGTCATCCCAGCATCGCTGTGCTGTCGCAGGAACACAGAACAGGCCTTCCCATGGTTCCACTCTACTGACTGAGGCCCTGGGTGTTGCCTGGTGCCCCCGCCCCCCGAGGATGGCCGCTCCGCCCAGCACACAGAGCACCCGCTAATCAGCAGCGCTTTGCGATACTGTGTCCCCAGCGCATCGAACACGGACCCGCAGGGCTCCCCTTTCCTCCCCAGTCACTCGCTTCGATGCATTGGCCCTTCTTGCTCTATGCTTTGTGGGTCTACCTGGGCCGGTTCCCAGAGGGGTTTTGCTTCCACAGGGGACCCAGCAGGACTCTCCTGCTGCCACCCGGTCATTTCAGGTTTCTTAAGCCGAGAGAGCAATAGGCCAGGGAGAGAGTCACCCAGTCAGCAGGGGATTGGTGGCCAGCAGGAGGCGGGGCAGAAAGAATGACACCCTGGGTGTGTCCGGGTGCTTTGGGGGAGGCAGGGGTGGGCCTTGTGGTGAGCAGGGGTGCAGAACCCTCGGGATGAGGGCCCAGGGCATCCCTCCAGGCGGGGCACCTGTCCGTAGGGGTGTACCCCAGGGAGGTGGGAAGCGGGCGTGGTGAGCACAGCTGTCCTTTGTCCTGCTACCCCTTCCTGCTGGCAGTGTCCCAGGAAGAGACTGGCCAAGGCCTGTAGGGGCTTCTCCCACAGGGCAGACTATGCAGGTCCGAGCGATGGGGAGTGGGCTGTAGCGACGATGTAGCGCATGCCCCTCACCCCCAGACTGAGGGCCTGGCTCGGTGAGAAAAGGGAGCCACATCCCTCCCTGGGAATCTCTTTTGCCCAAAGGAGCCGCCTCCCCCAGGTTTAGATCCCTCCCTGGGGAAGCGCCCATCCAACGACAAGTCCATGCAGTGGTCCAGACACCAGACTCAGTTTGGGAATCCTCTGGAGGGCGGTCAAGGGTCAGAGCTCCCCAGGGATTGGCCAAGGCTGGCGTGACAAGGACATCATATTTCAGCTCCCCCCAGGCCCATCCTACTTTCCCAGTTCCCTCTAGAGGTGGCCCTTGAGGACTGTCAGTCCCCATAAGCCGTCTGCACAGAAACACCCTGGGGAGTCTGCCCCCTTCCCGGAGCCCAGCCCATGATGGCCACTTTGACGCCTTGTCCACCATTCCCCGCTCAGACCAGTCACTGTGGCAGAGGACCAGCTCACTCGGCCTCACGGCCCACTTTCCCCTTCTCCCAGTGAAACAGTGTCAATTCTTTCCCTCTTTTTACCTTTGCAGCAATGAATACACAATAGTCCTGCGCACACTTGTTTTTATTTCTTCCGCCTTCAATTATCAGCGTAAATCAGCTGACAATGGCTTTTCTGTCCTCAGAGATACTTTTCCCTGACCTCTCCCTCCATTTCCTAATTTGCTTTGTCCTCCGTAAGCGACTTTTGCATCATAAGGCATGAAACGTTTACATCCTGTTCTGTAACCAAAATCCAGTCCTTTTATGTTATAGATAAGATTATCCTAAATTTGAAAATAATGAAATGCTCACGTTTTGGGAATTTGGTCAATATTAGCCACCGAAGAACCAAGGAATGCAAAGCTTTCTGGTCTTTTCTGGAGTTTCAAATCTGTTTTGCTTTTTCTTCAGGGGTTTTTCCACTTCCCAAGGTGACCCGGCAGCCCTGTGGCGTCCACTTTCTAATTCCTTTTGTGCCTCGGTTCCTGTGGCACCCGAACCCTCTCCCCACGGCGTGCTCTCCCCGGCTCCTCTCAAGACTTTCCGGTGACTCCCACCCACAGAATCTTCCCTTCCCTCCCTCTGAGTGCTGCAGCCTCTGGCTCAGGGTGGATGAAGGGCCCCTGAGCCCATCCCTGCCCTCCCCCTGCAGACTGGGGTGCATGTCCCACCCCCATCATGGACGCTGGAAGGAGGCGGAGAGGAAGGGCTCTCCAGGACGCAGCCCCAGCATGGCAGGGGGACTCCACCCAAGGCCACGGGTAGAGAGAGTCCTCCCAGGGGAACTCTCTGCCCATTGTGAGCCAGTTCAGGGCCTTCTGAAGGATGCAGGGGGGCGCACGGTCCATGTGACGGGGACATGCCCAGAGCTGCCTAAAACAGACAGACAGCAGCTCCTCTGTGTTCTGGGCCCAGCTGAGACAGCTGAACATTCCTGAAGCCTGACCACAGCATCCGGCCGCCCTTCCCTGGGCCATCACTAACAGCTGGGCCCCACCCCCCAGCCAGGAGGCACAGGCCAGTGCGGGATGTGCTGCCGGAACAGTATAAGGAGATTTAGACAAGATGAGAGGCTAAGGAAAGGGTCCAGAAAAAGGCCCCCGTTTTCAGACCACTTCATCTCATTTAGTGCATCTTCAGCGGACACTTACTAAGGGCAAGGTTCTGGGGTATGTTGGAGATTCATTTCTTTGATTCCGCAGACATTTGTTTAGTGCTCGTTTTGTGTGTGGCTCTGCACTGGGTGTGGGGACATGGAGAGGACCAGGTTATAGTCCTTGTTCTTGGGCTCACGATCTACTAGGGGAGCACCACGTCAGGACGAGGGTGAGGCTGGGAGGGCACAGGGTTCAGGAAGGCGCTCACTTCCAGGACCAGTTCCGTCCTTGTATGAACCCAGAGAGGATGTCTCCATAATCTTTGTGCCATCTAATTGGCTGTTAAAACCATCTGTTTATTTCTTTTCTTTTTCTTTTTTCTTTCTTTTTTTTTTTTTTGCAGTACGTGGGCCTCTCACTGCTGTGGCCTCTCCCGTTGCGGAGCACAGGCTCCGGACGTGCAGGCTCAGCGGCCATGGCTCACGGGCCCAGCCGCTCTGTGGCATGTGGGATCTTCCCAGACCGGGGCATGAACCCGTGTCCCCTGCATCAGTAGGCGGACTCTCAACCACTGCGCCACCAGGGAAGCCCCCGTCTGTTTATTTCTTAATTTCAGTTATTGAACACTTCAGTTCTAGACTTTCCATTTGATTCTTTTGAAATGCATTCCAGCATCGTGTCGTCTAGTCCCTTGAGCGCATCAATCAGTTATTTAAAATTTTCTATCTGACAAGTCCAATATCTAGGCTGTCTCACGTTCTGTTTGTAATGTTTGTATTTTTCCGTTGGTTGCTGTTCCAATGATCTTGTCTTCTGACATCCCTGGTGATTTTTAATTAAATGCTGGACACTGTGTTTTTAAAATTACCGAGTTTAACTGAAGTCCTGGATGGTTTTAACTTTGTGCAGATAAGACTTACTTTTGCTTAGACAGATATTTGGGTTTACTTCTGGTAGATTATCCTAATCCCATGTGGACTGTGGGCTAAAGTGGGCTTTGTGTTTGAGAGGGTGAGTCTGTTTCCTTTAGGGCACTCAGACGTCTAGAGGGTCCTGCAGAGATCCTGTGCCGTGCCCCCTCTGTGCCCCGTGACCCTCTTCTCGGGGACGAATAGCTGTTTTTGTCCCTCGAGTCCTGAACCAGCGCTGGGAGCTCTGCTTGGGTTCCCAGACGCCAGAGGCGCTGAAGTTGGGATCATCTTTCCAAACTTCCCTTTTCTCTGGAATCCTGGCTCCTCAGCTCTTTGCTGACTTAGCAATTCTCTCCACGGCCTCCAAAGAATTGATCTTCTGCTTGTTATCCAGATTTTCTAGCTGTTTTCAGCAGAACAGTTAGTCTAAAAAAATAACCCACCCTTCCTGGGAGTGGAAAGTCAGTCTTACTTTTGAGAGCAGAATGTGTAACCATCGTTTCCTTTATGGACGGTGCTTTTTGATGTTGCTGTGGTTTTCCCAGGAACGCCTTTGCTATCCTCAGACCATAAAAATATTTTCCCACATTATTTCCCAAAGCATTTTTAGCTTTCCCTTTCATATTTGTCTTTAATTCGTCTAAAATTGATTTTTTAGTGTGGTGCCGGGGAGGGGACTGTGATGGCTCAAAAGCCTCAAGATTGAGGACAAGAATTGCATGATCACCTTTGGTTGTCACTCCTGTCAAGCTGTTAGGCCCCGCCATTTTGCAATTCTTTTGTTTTAAAAATGCTAATTCACATCCACATTCCTCTCTGGATCGCAGCGTGTTTTCTTCCTGGCTTTTGGGACAGGACCGTTCACAGAGCCCTTGTCATTGTGCCACTCACCTGTCTTGTTGGAAGGTGTCCAGCCCAGGACCTGGCTGCATTTGTTAAATCCTGAAACTGAGGAACAATTCCTTTTGCTGTCTGTGTGGGGAAGAGCCCAGAGTGCAGTGAGCACTGGTCTGAAACGGGCTCCTGTCCTAGGGGCCGGACAGAGCAGGTCGGTTATCGGAACCTAGATGAGGAATCTGCTTGAACCCGGCCGGGGCTCTGCGAAGTCGCAGCTGTTGCAAGTGGTTATGGGGTGACACCCAGGCATGGGGAGGGGTCAGAGCTGCAAGACAGCCGGGCGGGTGGGCCTGAGCTCCAAGTCCAAGGTCCTCACCACGTTCAGAGGGGGCCTGGGGGCTTGGCAAGGGGCCCTTCTGCACACTTTCTCCTCTACCGTGACCAGGTTTACCCCGCAATTCCAGACGGCAGCCAGGACAGGGCTGAGGACAGCAGCTTTGGGAGGACAGGGTCAGAAGCAGGCAGTTCTGGGGGGGATGGCTGCCCAGAGGCACGTCGGAGGCCCCCTCATCACCTCCGTCTTCAGGCAAGGGGCACCTGCAACCAGGCCAGAGCTTTCCCGTCTCCTGTGTGAGGGCTGCTGCAACCCTGATGACTGGAGTTCACCGCATGGGCTCCTGCCCCAGCTCACAGGGTGGCACACGGCCAGTTTGTCCCAGCTGCTCACCTGGAGGACGTGGCTTAAACCTGCAGCCAGAGACAGGCCTGCCGGTCCCCACCCACCCCTGCCCCCATGGCCATAGTGGGAGCCCACCTGCGGGCAGGACTGGGTCTGGGGAGCAGACAGTTCCCCAGCAGGAGATTCAGAGTCAAGCCTGCTTCACACACACACACCCAGCAGAGAATTCTCTGAGACCTGGAACCCAGAGCCATGGTTCCAGATCCTCCCTTCCAGGCCCTGGAGACCCGGGGATGTGAGAAGGAGCCATTGGGTGGAGGGGTCCCTGCTCTGCTCTTGGGGAGACCAAGGGGCGTGTCCTGTGGCGGAGCGGGCCGGGGAGGGGTGGGAGGGGCAGAGGCGTCGTCCTGATGCTGCCAGCAGATCCACGGGCTGGAGACAAAAGAGGCAGCTCGGGACGGGGAGAAAACAGTTCTCCTTACAGTGGGTGGAATACCGTCCTCCTTCCTTCACGTCCACCCAGAACCTCAGAACGTGACCTTATTTGGAAATAAGGTCTTGGCGGATGTAATTAAAGTTCGGATGAGGTCACGCTGGATTAGGGAGGGTCCAATCCAGTGACTGGTGTCTTTATAAGAAGAGACACAGACAGACACACACAGGGGAGAAGCCACGTGAGGATGGGGCAGAGCTGGAGCGAGGCATCCACCTGCCAAGGAACACCACGGACTGCCGGCAGCCCCCGGAAGCAGGAGAGAGACCTGGGACGGACTCTCCTTGGCGGCCGCAGAAGGAACCAACCCCTGCCGACTCCTTGATCTCGGACTTCCAGCTTCTGAACGTGAGAGGGTAAAGCCCCCAGTTTGTGGCTGTTGTCTTAAGCCCCCAGTTTGTGGTAGTTTGTTACGGCTGCTCTGGGAAGCAAGTACACCCCCAACTGACCCTCGCCATCCCATCTGCACAGGTCACCTGGACTCCTGAGGTCAGCGGCGGGGAGCGTGGACTTGGACTCTTCAGGGATTAGTGAGGCCAGGTTGCTGGGACAAGTTGAGAGACCCCAAGGAAACGCTGGGCTCTGGGCAGCAAAGGGCGGTCAGCGTGGCCTGGGCTGACCACCCACTGGATGGCCAGCTTCTAGATGAGAGCATCCCCTGCTCCAGAGTTTCCTGCAATGAGATCAACCTCAGAAACCCCAGAGAGAAGGGGAAATTGCTCTGAAATGTTGGGGTCCCGTCCCTTGAGCAGTGAAAAGCGGGGAGAGAACGGGGTGTGTGACATTGCCTCTGGTGGTTCTGGCGACCCGAAGTTTTTCTGAGGTGGTCAGGGTCCTGGCCTTAACTGAGGGGTCGTGAAATAGCAGCAGCCCAACAGCAAACTAAAACTGCCTGAATTACAGGTGGAGGGAAAACATCAACGTGGTCGTCTCTAGGGAGGAGAATTTGTTTTCTCTATTACTTTTCTGTATTTTCTAAATTTTCTGTAATGATGACCTGTCTCTTTGAAAATGAAAAAAGAAATTCCTTTGTAAAGGGTCTTGGCTAATAGGAATGAACACTGACTTGCAGGTCACAAGTACCCACAATTATAGGAATGGGACAATGACCTGGCAGCCTTCTGATGTGGAGGATGATTTCCTGCCCATTGCCAGACATAACTGAGCGGCCTGTGGGCAGAATGCAATTATTTGCTGGTTTGGAAACCAGTGATTCATGGTTTTAGATCAGCAGTTCTCAAAAAACTTCTCAGCTGATCTTTAGATCACGTCAGGACCCTTTCCATGTGTTTGGGCTCTATCCACTGTATTTACAGCATTAGCAATTAGAGTAGAAAAATTTTAAAATATTTACTTGTCAATTCATTAAAAATTAACCAGAGCAAGCTCACTACATGTCATGACAAATAATACTTTTGATGAAAAATAGCTATCGTTTCCAAAAGAAAAACAAGGGAGGAAAGGGGCTTTGAAATTTTTTTTTTTGGCAGATCTCTTTAGCGTGTGGCTTTAATACAAGATGGCTGAATTTTTCTGCTTCTGCACTCCATCTGTTGTTTTATATTATCTGGGTTGGAGTATAAGAAGAAAAGCCGGCCTCACACAGGTATGTAATTGGAAAAGAGAGGAGCATTTTATCAGCATCTTCCAGATAGTTATAGACATTGTTCTTTGATACGCTCTAACTTGACAGTTTCTTGAAATTAGTTACAATGTGGATTCTGACAGCCTTCCCAGCTTCCCCTCCATCCCACCCCGCCCCATTCTAACACAGTGGGAGGTCAAGGGCAGTGGAACTGGTCTGTGGGATGCTGCGCTCTGATGAAACAAGGCAGTGGGGGCAGCTGGGGAGCCCCAGGCTACTGACTGGAATCCCTAGTGAGATAGCAGGGCAGCCTAGCGAAGCAAGGGCAAGGTGAACTAGGGACCCAGCTGCAAGTGGACGACGTCACAGGTGACATTCGTGCTCCTTGCTTGGAGAGAATGCTCGAAACCTGGCCTTGGAGGCCAGGAAGGCGGGCAGGACTGGGACCCAGGGGCCATCTCAAGTGAGTGGGAGCGGCCCTCCCTCTGCAAGGCCATCAGCATTGCCCAGTGGGGCAGGGGTCTCTGGAGACTCCAGAGTGACCTGTGGGGATGGGGTAACAGGTGAGGAGGGAGCTCAGAGGCCCCATGGTGTCTGTGCCTGAGGATGTGGACACCCGTCCCCGGGGACGGGGCAGGAGGAGCCTGAGCACCAGGCGGCCTTCCTCCAAGCCCTCCCACTCTCCCAGCTAGACTCCCGGTCACCTGAGGACAGAGAGTCTTGGGGTCCTGTTCCCCGGCCCTGCCAGGGGGGCCACGTCAGCGTCTGTCGAAAAGAGGTATGAACAGACAGGTAAGTGACTCTTGAACGCATTAGGAGCTTGGGTGCTGGGAGGGCTGGCAGGACAAGGCCAGCCAGGGTCTGGGGCTACCCGGCGGGGGCTCCTTAGCCTCGTCTGAAGGCACTAAGGCCCCTGGGATCTGTGTGCTGTCTCCTGGCTGCCTCTGCTCACCCTCTTATTTAGAAAAAGGTAGAATATGGACATGGCAGAAAGTAAGAAGGAAGGAAGGAAGGGAGGGAGGAAGGAATTAGACTAGGAAACTGGCAGGCAAACACTGCCCGGGCCCCTCCTCCGCCCCTTTCAGCCCCGACCTCCAGGGAGGCCTTTGCTGTCAAGAGCTCCTGGGCATCTCTCAGAACAGGAGGGAGTTTTCGGCGAGTGCACTTGTGTGTTGATATATTGATACATATAAACATTTTGAGCTTTTCGAAATTGATCTTGTGGGCCCTTCCTGAGCGTGTTCTGCATCTGGGCCGGTTTCCCAGTAGCACATGATGCTCTGAAGACCTGCACCAGAGGCATCATCATTTATTAAAGCAAACCCTTGGGAGAACAATTTCAGGATGGTGTTTGCATGACAATAACATAGAGATAATGACATGCAATGTTGAATCCATGGTGTGAATCTCTCAGCCTTCTTCTCCTAAGAGGTTTTGGTGGCAAAGGGCAGGTGCACTGTGGGTTTGGGTTTGGCCACATTGTTGGAACGTCCCTCCCAGAGGCCGTGCTCACAGGCTGTTCCTGTGGCTTCAGGGCCCAATCATCAGCTGGTCCACTCTGCCTGGAGCACCGATGGTGCATCCTCACCCTGACCGTGTCTCTGTGTAAAGCTGAGCAGTTTTTCCACATTTACTGTCGCTGGGCTGAATTTCAATTCCCCCTTTTTTTTTTCTGGACTGAGAAAGCCTCCTTCGGGGGCAAGGCAATTTAATTAAGTTAACTGGAGTGCCCAAAGACACAGCTTTCTGGGATCCAGAGCTGAGGGGCGTGTTCTTGGCAGGATCCCCTGCCCCCAGCCCCACTGTGTTCACGAAATTTCCTGGATGAGGCCCAGCAATCAATTAGCTCATCTGGAACGAAGGTCCTTGGGGTCACGGGCCAGCGTCGGGGCCCTGACCCCGTGGCAGATGCCCCCTCCTTCCCTGGGGAGCACAGCCCCTCGTCGGTCCCCGGCGGGCCGCCCTGCAGGCTGCCCCCCAGCTCCCAGGGCCCTGCCTTCCTGGCTGTCACCTGCCAAGTTCTCATGAGGCCTCCTTTCTCCCGATGACCCCCTGCACGGGCAGGACCTGTGACGGGCAGCCCGACGCGGTGCCCGCTGACCAGGCCAGTTGGCCCCCCATTCTCGTGGCAGCTGCTTTATTCCACTTGAGTAGAAGCGACCCAACAGAACACAGTCTTGGGCCTCCTGAGAGGAAAGTTCTTATGACAGGAGATCGCGTTCATTGGACGGCTACCGCCAGGCATCCGCTAAAGACTTAACCTGTGTGACATTCTTTAAAGATGGCAAAGCCACTAGGAGGAGGTGACGTCAGCCCCACCCTGCAGGATGAAGCCAGGATGGATGAGGCATCTGGGCCACAGAAGGAGGCTTTGGCACAGATAGCGCTGTTGCGATCTGTTGGGAAGGGGGTGCTGGCGGGCACAGAGCAGGACAGGGCATGTGCGCTGGGAAGTGCCCCCACTGCAGACTGGATTCCAGCAGGAGAGGGGCACTTTCCCTGTGGGCCAAGCCCCCCTCTTCCTGGAATCATCAGAGGCAGCTCCTTCAGGTGGGCCTTTGGGACAGGAGGCGGGAGAAACGTTGTCGGGCCACCTCCTCAGTGTGAGCACCTGGGCTCTGTCCTCTGCACTGGGCACCCATGGATGGTTCTAGAAGGCAAGGGATGCTCTTTTCACTGGCCTGGGGATGTGGGTGCTGCCCCAGCAGTGAGACCCTAACCTGAGCTCTTGCGGGGCACGGCCCACCCAGGCCCTCCCTGCTGCCCTGGCAGGGCAGCCCTGAACAAACCTTTTCAACCAGTGGGACACCAGAGGAGCCCTGCAGGATGGCAGCCTGGCCCCGTCTCATGAATATGCATCAGCCAGGCCGGTTCTCTGGGTCCTCCCCGCTCTCCTTTTCGCGCTACCCACCCCCCCCAACCAGAGACGGCACTTATCTCTGCCGGTGAATAGGGTGCTATTGTGGGCAGGGCTCCAGAATTTTAATGACTTGCAAAATATAGTTAATTATGTAGAAAGACATCTTCTGCACTTTTTCATGTAAATGAGACAAATTAATTGGCGTTCAGTAGCTGTGAGAAGGCGCCGTCCCAGGAGGGGCGGAGGGAGTCCTTTGCGATTCTGAAGTAGGTGCCTGCCAGAGAGCAAGGTGAAAAGCAGAAACAGAGAAGGGTAATTTCTGATCCATCCAATTAATCCCAGCACCGGCCGCTCGGGTTGTAACCCAAACCGTGAGAAAGCGCCGCCCGCGGGTTCTCGCCGCTGTGCCGCCACTGAGAAACCAGGGAACCTGGGGCTGATCACCCTCCCTCAGCACCCCCACCCCGGTCCTTGGCCAAGTTCCCGAAAGTGGCCCTGGGGGTGGTGACAATCTGGCCACTGTGGGGGGATGGGCAGTGTCCACACTGGTTCCAAATCAGTCAGAACATTTGAGTCAAAAAAATCCACCACTTCAAAGGACTGGAATAAATGTTTCTCCAAAGAAGATGCACAAATGGCCAAGAATGGAAGCATGCTTGACATTTTCAGTCATGAGGGAAACACAAATCAAAACCACAGTGAGATGGCGCCTCACACCCACTAGGACAGCTACTATCAAAAAATCCCAGAGATAACAAGCGTTGGTGAAGTTGTGGAGAAGCTGGCAGACTCCTACGTAGCTGGTGGGGAGGTAAGATGGTGCAGCCACTGTAGAAAACGGTTTGGCAGTTTCTCAAAAGGTGAAACGTAAAATTACCATATGATCCAGCAGTTCCGCTTGCGGGCATACACCCAAGAGAACTGAAAGCAGGATCTCGAAGAGATATTTGCACAGCCCTGTTTGCAGCAGCATGACTCACAGTAGCCAATAGGTGGAAGCAACCCTGGTGTCCACTGACCGCTGACTGAGTAAAGAAGATGTGGACTATCTGTGCAGTGGAGTATTATTCACCCTAGGTAATGAAGTTCTGACAGGGGCTGCAACACAGATGAACTCTGAGGACATTAAGTGAAATAAGCCAGACACAGAAGGACAGGTACTGTATGATTCCATTTACATGAGGTGCCCGGAATAGTCAAGTTCGTAGAGACAGAAGGTAAGTTAGAAGGTACCAGGGCCTGGGGCAGTGGTGTTTCTGTTTAACGGGCACACGGTTTCTGCTGGGGATGAGGAGAAAGTTTTAGCTGTAGTTAGTGGTGGTGTTTGCACAACACTGTGAAAGTATTTGATGCCACTGAACTGTACAATTTTGTGTGCAATCGTTATTTTTAAAAATCTGCCCCTTAGCATTTGCTGAGACCCCCTTGTCCAAGCCTCTGCCCAGCTGTGCAGGTGAGAGGTGGGAGGAAGAAATGAAGACCACTTCAGGCTTCTCGTCTGAGTTCCCTGTGGGCCTCTGTCCAGGGCAACTGGGCGGGTGTGGGCAGCCAGGAGCAGCCCCTCCTCCTCTCTGCTTCCAGAAGCCACCAAGGGTCACTTTACCACACTCCCAGCCCCCAGTCACACCAGATCTGCCCCACTCGGCTCATCTTTCTGAAGCCCCCGGGGCTTGCCCAGCCTGGGTGGGGATGCCACGGCCCCCAGAGGCCCCTGCTCTCCCTGGGAAACGCCGTGGGAGAGCCAGCTGACAATGGGCTTCTATCTCCGGGGAGAAACCAGACCCGGCTCGGCTCAGAAGCCCCCAGCACCACATTCTTATCAGGCCGGACTCCTCAGCGAGTTCCACTTAGGAGGAAACCCGACCTACCCACGGCTGTCGGAGTCCCCCAGGCTTTGAAAATGAGAATGCGTGACCGGGACCAGCCTCCCAAAGCCTGGCGGGCAGTGTGGCTCCCTGGATCTTTCCAGAAAGCTTCCTGAAGCCCCTGGGGAGGGAGGTGAGGAGGGGGTGGGGCCCTGGGGATCTGTGTTGGTCCTTGGAGACGCCACTGCCTGGCCCGGGCACAGGGTGCCTGCCGCAGTCTCTGGATCCTAGCCAGAGCCTCAGAGACAGTGCGTGTTCCCGAGCAGCGGGCCTCACTGCCACGCAGAATCGCAGACCAGAGCCCTGGACAGACGCCCCTGCCGGCAGCTCGGCAGCCACGTGGAGGAATGCAAAAACGACCTCATTTCCCAAAGTTGCTGCCTGTGTACCTGCCCCATGTACAGAGCGCTCGCCTAGCCAAGGCCCTTGCAGCTGGACACAGGGCCCTCCCCAAGGGCACGGTGGCTCCTTCCCCAGGGATCGCCTTCGTGCCTGGGTCCCAGAATAGACCACTGGACACTAAGGCCAGACTTGCTCAGGACAGCCTGGCTCCAGCTTCAAAGCTCTGGCCGCTGGGGACAGAGCTGACCAGGGCCTCCGTGGGCACAGCCCCACAACTCAGGGCCACCCGTGACTCAATATGGGCTGCCCTGGCCCTTTCCGGGAGGAGCCAGTGCCCCTCGTGTGGTGCCTGCCTCCCTGGGCAGCTGGGCAGCTGAGATGCAGTGGCGGGGAGGTCTCCCCAACTGGCCGCAGCTGCCTCTGGGCACTGCAGCCCTGGAGGTTCCAGCTGTCTCCCAGCACGGCCTGCTCGGGGGGCCAGAAGGACAGACTCTCGGAAAGGGTCTCCTCCTCCCCTCTCCTTCCTTGCAAAGGCCAAGACTCACACCACAGCCCTGCAGGCCTGACCACCCAGAGCCCTGCAGGATGGAGGGCTGCCGGGGCCGGAGTCGCCCGCCCAGACCAAAGGGCCCAGCGTCACAGCTGCTTTGCCACACTGAGAGTTTTGCAGGTCTAGACAGGGATTAGCCATAATTGCACTAATTTCCTTTTGCATGATTCTCCGGGCGTGAAATCATGCAATGCAGAAGTCACAAGTAGACCCAAATAAGGGACATTCACGTAGATGGAAGATGCTGGAAAGAAGTGCAGTTTCTGGAAGCCCTTGGGGCTGTGGGAACTCAGGGAAACGTGAGCTTGGCTAGGACGGGCCAAGGCCCAGCTTCCACCTAAGGGGCTTGTGGGGGCCTCTTGCCCTTCCTCTTCCATTAATTGTGGCCACAAATCCAAAGGGGTTTAAATTTTGATCAACCTACAAAGTATCCCTCTCTGCTAAGAGTTAGATTACGCTGGTTAAGAACAGTTCCCACCATAACTGATTACCTTCTGTGTGCTAATTAAATGACAACTCACGGTAGTTCAAAAAAAAGCCATCTTGAAAGAGGAGCTGCCACAGACCTGCAGCTCCAGCCCTGGGCTCCCGGCCCCTCCTGGAGGTTCCGTTTGGTCCCCCGTAGGAGCATCTGGTCCTGGACATGGATGCGAAGCCTTGCGCCTCCCTGGGCAGACCGTGGCCTGTGTCTGCATGGGGCCAGGGGCCCTTGTGAGGCCTGGCCTGGGTCCCTTCATCTTGGGGTCCTCAGCAGTCCAGCCCCTGGAGGCACCCAGAAAATGAGAGAGGGAGGGAGGGGGAGAGAGAGAGAGAGAGACCGCGAGCTGGCCGAGGACTGCGCCTGGCGGCTGCTGGGCACTCGGCCCTCTGCTCCTGAGGCTGGCGTGGCCTCTGGGAAGTCTGTCCCTCTGCTGCCCGGGCCCGTTTCCTCCTCCGTGAATGATGACTAAGGGCTGGGGCAGGACGGGGTCTGCAGGAGGGAGCCTGTCCCGCCCCTCCCCTCCCTGAGGGGGTAGGGGTATTAGGGCATGGAAAGCAACCAGTCCTGGCTGAAAATGTACTCCCTCACCCCACTTTCTTTAAATAAAAAAGATTTTGAATGACCAGGCACTCGATGGAGAATTGTGCCGTTGAGACAGATGACTTTCAGGGGACTGTTTTTACTCGGTGGCACGATGAGCCCTCCGTTCAGCGCTGCCTCTTTCTGTCGGGAGGCCCCTGTGAGCCGGGGCCCAGGGGTGCGGCCGTATCTCTCAGCAGGTGAGATGCCTTCCGGATCATGGCAAGGGACTTCTGTGGGAATGAGTGGAAACCAACTGAAACTGGCTCAAAGGAAAGGGAAGTGGGCAGTAGAGGATGCAAGGCGAGGGTCTGCAGGATTGAAAGGAAGAGATTTCCCTTCTGAGCTGAAAGGTATTTCAGTCCTAGAACAATGACACAGCCACAAGGGAAAGTGGCCCAGGAGCCTTTGGCCTGCAGGGGGTCTGAGCAGCACGCCTGCCTCCCCCCCTCCGCACAGGGCCAACAGGTGGGCCACGCGGGGCGGCCCCGGCCGGGGTAGGCCCCTGGTGAAATGGCCAAACGGGAGCACCGACCCGCCTCCAAGGCTTCAAGGTGGGCGATCAGAACGCAGGGGCAGCATGGAAGCCGCCTCGAAAGGGTGGCCGATGAGGATCCCGCAGCCCAGGATGAGACCCGCTGTCAGGCAAGAACCCACTCCCAGTGCCAGGCCTGCAGGCTCGGGGACACCCCAGCAGAGGGACGGTCACTCACTGCAAACAAGGATCAACACAGACGAGCACAGAAGGACGAAACCCACGGCGGTCTCGCTGGCCCTCCCAGCGCTGCTCTTAGAGTAAAGCATCCTTACGAGGCGCGTTTCCTCACTTTGGTGCATCTACATGCGCCTAAGGATGTCTGCACACAAGTGTGCTCTTAGTTGTGCATCAGTAGTTACACCTCACGTGTGTGTTGGCTGTTTCCGAGTAATAAACGTCTTAGAGATCTCACCTGTGCTCCGTGGCACAGAGATGTCGTTCATCCTAGGCAGATGGTGACATATGTGTGTCTTCGTCGGCTGGGAGGCCCTGATGGGAACTGTGTCCACTTACATCCGTGAACTCCTCTGACACAAGCTCTGTCCAGGTTGCTGCTCCCGGGATGGGGACTTTGCTATGCTTACAGCTGTGTCTCCAGTGCCAAGGCCGTAAGCTTTGTTCTGACCCGTGAACGCCTGTCCGCAAACCTGTGTCATCAGCCGTCTATACTTCGGCCAACCCCGCGGCCAGGACGGCGGCTCTGGGGCTTCGCCCGCACTGGCCAGGTCCCTGGGAGGCTCACGTCTTGCCGGGTGTCTCCCGGGCACTGGCCTTCCTCCTCTTTGAGCCGTCTCCCCCGACCCCGTTCCTCTCTCTTCCTTCTGGGGACTTGCCTCACTGCTTGGAGGTCTGTACCTCCTGGAGGCTGATCTTTTGTGTTTGATCTGTCACAGATGTTTCCTCACCCGCCCCATCGCCTGCCTTTTCACCTGAAATATTCCCTGTGGATATTTCTCAGCTCTGAGGTTGTTAATATTCATGAAGCTGCAGTCAGTCAGTGTTTCCTCAGAGTCTCTGGGCCTCAGGGCTTGCGGCAGTGGGTCACCTGCACCCAAGGTCATAGGCATCTCCTGAGAGGTCGCCTGTGCCCTCGGCGTGTGCCCTGGTGGAAGGTCCTGGGCTTGGCAGGGGCATCCCTGCCCTTACCTCTCCTGGTCCGGGAGCCCCTTCGCCCTCACTTCCTCTCTGCTCCCTCCTCCCCCCGCCTCGGACCAGCACCCAGATGGCCTCAGGCGCTTCCAGACACAACCCTGCAGAGGGAAGGGCGGCCTGGAGCCCACGTCATTCATTCATTCATTCATTCATTCATTCATGGAGTCGCTCCTCAGTTCCAAATCGCACCACGTGGTGAGGCTCTGTTCCCAGCCATAATTCTCACCCGAGCTCTTTATACCATGAAATGAGGTGTCTCTAATCCTGGCCCCAGGCCTGACACACTGTCTGCGTGAGGAAGACCAAGTTCCCACCCCCAGGGCAGGCTCTGAGCAGCTGAGGACGGCACACTGGGTTCCCTGAGTTTCTTGTCTGACCTCAGAGAAGCCAGCGATGGACCCTGGGGAGACGGGCTCCCAGAGGAAGCCCCTCCCTCAGCTTGATGCCTACAGGTCAGACGGGGAGGACAGGGCCTGGAAGACTCGGGAGGGCCTGTCGCTCGCCCTGGAGCACTGGCCTGGAAGCCCACCCTCTTTGGGGCCCCTGGCGAGGAAGGGGGGTGGATCAGGCCGCTGGTCCCCGGCCTGGGCCCACCCAGGAGGGACACTCTGCCTGGGGCAGCTCCTGTGTGCAGCCATTCTACAGAGCTTGCTGGACCCAGGACACGGGGCCTTCGGATTACCAGCCAGGTCACCCTGAAACACCTGCCTGGACTGAGATGCCCTGGAGGCCCCCAGCTCACAAGAGCCAGGCAGGCGTGTGAGGCTCCGGGAGGGCCCGGGACTCGGGCTGCACACATCACTTCCTGGACCTGAGGTCCCGGTGCCTGCGAGGCAGCCCCTGCCCCACGCAGCCCCCTACTCAGCCCTCAGTTCCTAGAGGACAGACCTCGGTCCTACGAGCTTCAGCCCTGGGGTCCCCTCCGACCCGCCGCACCCTGACCCACTTGAGTGAAGGTTCTCTGGTCACCAGGGCACGGCTGCCTGCTTCCTCCTGGGAGCCCCGCACGGGAGGGTCTCAGCTCCACCCACCCAGCCTCGGAGCAGCTCCGTCCTGTGTAGGACACTTGCCACGGAACCACTCACAGGATTAAAATGAACTTTTCTGGAAGCATAAAAACACTGGAACGCCAAAGCCAAGGTGATTCATCACCTAATTAAGAAAATACTCTTCACTGACAGAAAGCAAGTTGGCTAAATTATACAAGTTTAATCAGAGCACATAACTTTCTTGTGTGTCCATGTAATTAATACCGACCAGGCAGTGTGGGGAGATGTGCCGTTTCTAGCCTTTGGAAGGAACTGCTGACCCTTCATTGGGGGCTTGAAATAAAAATCAATGCTTCAGCTTAAACATCTGGTCAACTAGAAAAAATTCCCTGGATTTGTGGATTCTATAATGAGTTAGTCCTTAAAGTAAAAGAAGCCCTGCCCAGCAGGGTCTGCAAAACCCAGGCTGGGTTAGGGAGGACGGGTCCCGCGGCTGAGCCTGGGCCGAAGGGGGGCTTGATTCCCACTCTGAAATCCCCGTCAACTTTTTTTTTCCAGCTTTATTGAGGTATAATTGATAATTTAAAAAACTATATACATTTAAAGTGTACAACTTCATGACCTGATACATGTACAAACGCTGTGAAATGATCTCACCACAATCAGGCTAAGTAACACTCCATCACCTTCCATAGTTACCATTTTCTTTCTCTTTCTCTCTCTCTCTCCCTCCCTCCTTCCTTCTTTCTGTTACTGAGTCCAAGCTCATTCTGCTCGCCACACGACAGGCCAGTAAATCAGGAGACAAGGTGTTGGGACAAGGAATAGCGACTTTATTTGGAAAGCCAGCAGACCAAGAAGATGGTGGGCTAGTGTCCCAAAGAACCATGTTACCGAGTTAGAATTCAGGTTCTTTTATACTAAAAGGGGAGGGGGCGTGACTGGTTGTTGCAGACTTCTTGGTGTCGGAACCCTTTGTTCTTGCAGCTGCCCATGTAGGTCAGGTCGTGATGTACCTGTAAACCTCCAAGATAAGTGTTATTCTCTGTTCTGCAACTTTTTATCTCTATATGAATAAAAGTGTTATACCTTTAAAGGTCAGAGCTTTGAGAATGGGCAATCCTGTATATTTCAGGCTATAGGCAGCATTCTTAACTTGTAACAAAAGCAGGAGAATACAAAGGTTAAAGTAAAAGAAGAAACTGATCCAATATGGAGTCAGTCCAAATTACACTTTCTTCTTTCCTTTCCTATTTTTTTTTTTTTTGTGGTGATAACACTTCAGATCTACCCTCTCAGCAAATTCCAAGTATGCAATATTGTTAACTGTAGTCGCCTTGCTATGCATTAGATTAACCAAAACTCTGTACCCTTTACAGGACATCTCCTCATCTCCCCTCCCCCCAGCCCCTGGCAACACCATTCTACTCTCTGCTTCTAGGGGTTAGACTGTTTCAGTTTCCACATGTACGTGAGATCATGCAGTGTCTGTCCTTTAGTGTTTTATGTGACTTATTTCGCTTACCATAATGTCTTCCAGGTCCATCCATGCTGTCGCAAATGGCAGGATGACCTTGTTTTTTAAGCCCAGGTAATATTCCATTGTCTAAACATAGCACATGTTCTTCATCCATTCATCCGTCCCAGGTTCCCTGCAGCATTACTCACACCAGCCAAGATATAGAAACGACCAAATGTCCCTGGTCATCTCGACTTCTATCGTCCACTTCTGACACGTCCAGCTCATGCCCTCCTTTCTACTCTGACCACCTTGGTGCTTTCGGGCCTCCCCGCCTCCAGTGGGCCTCCTACAAGTTCTTCCTGCTGCCAAGGAGGCTCACGCAGACCTGGGGACACAAGTCACCTCCCGCTCAGGTGGTTTTGCAGCCCCCAAGGCTTTGGTCTGGGAGGGGAGCCTTCCCCAAACACCTGGCCATGTTGGCTCTGGGCAGTGTTGGTTGGGAGGCGATGCAGGCTGGGTGGGGGCAGAAGGGAGAGGCTGTGGCTGGACCAGGGCTGGATCCGGAAGCTCAAGGCTGATTTCCTCCAGTCTGGCCACCACTCGGTGTTAACCCAAGCAATGGGACCTTTTCCAAACAAATGCACCCCTCAAAGCTGAGGGGCTGGAACCCTCCAGGGTGGCCTGGGGACGCCCAACCAGGAGACTCCCCATTGTCAACCTGAAGTCCTTTTGCTCAGGTTAGATTCTTTCCTTCCAAGTGGCATGTCAAGTAGGGTTTTCAATCACTGGACTGCAGCCAAGCTCAAAACATATTTCACTGAGCTTTTCGAAAATGACACTGTCAGCCTGCCACCCCCGGCCCCCCGCCCATAAATGGGCCAGCAGGAACCCTGCAGGGGAGACTCCTGCACGCAGGCCTGGGGGCGAAGAACCGTACAGGACCTGGGGCTGCCAGCGGGGGTGGGGTACGTGCCCACGTACAAGCTGGAGGCTCCTCTTGTGAGCATGTCAGATCCTTCAGGGCTCACTTCCCGCTCTCTCCTTCTGCTTCTCCCTCTCCGTGGGCACCATAACCACCGAACAGCCCTCTGCCCCACCCTAGACTCAGGCCAGACCCGCCGGAGCCTTGATGAGGGGAGGCTCCTGGGTCGTCCCCTCCCCGCCAACGCAGCTCTGCTACTGTGGTTGAATAAATGCTGGGCACACAGTAGTATTTCAGGCCACAGACAGATGTTGCATTCTGCAAGCAGAACGGTAGGGTTTGCTGCTGCTGCTGCTGTTTCAGGTTCAAAAGGATCAGCCCATTCTTTTTAAAAAGGGGAATTCAATAGAGTCCCTGTTGGAGTATAAATCAGTTGTTGTTTTTTTTTTTTCAATTGTTGGTAAGCTTTTCATTTTAAGTTTCTGAAGTGAATCATACACACAAAAAAGCACACAGAGCAGAGGTGTTCGGCTTAATGGATGTTCACCCAGTGAACACATCCAGTTCATCAGCACCCAAGTCACGATATGGAGCATTTTTCCAGCATCCTGGAAGGCTCCCTCCACCTCCTAAAGTAACCCCATTCCCAGAGAGGAGTCTGCCTGTTTTAAAACTTCTCGTGCATGGAATAACATGGGATGTACCATTTTGTGTGAGGTTTCTCCTGTACAGCACAGTGTTTGTAAGGTTTATGCTTGCTGTGTGGAGCGGTAGTCTGTGATTTTTCATTGCTGTATAATATTCCAGTGCATGAATAGATGGACCTGGGTGACCACCACTCGTGGCTTTACGATTCCTGATGCTCATACACTGTCAACAGCCTCCTGATGCCTATACATATGCATTTGTATTGGGAGTATTTATATCCATCCATACATCCATACATCCATCCATCCATCCATCCATACATACATACATACATACATACGCATGAAATTGCTGAGTCATGCAATATGCAAATCCCAGCTGTAAGTAGATGCTTCCAAACTGTTTTCCAAAGCAGTGTTGATGACTTAGGCTCCTGTCACTATTGTACGAGGACTCTGATTGCTCGACATCTCCACATGGGGTATGTTTGTTTGGTCGTTTCAGCTGTTCTTCGGGTGTGTGGTTTGAATTTGCTCTTCCCTGTGGGGTGTGAGGCCAGGTGCCCTTCCATATGCATTTGAACCCCTTGAAAACCCCTGGTTCTCAAAACCACCTCCTCGAGCTTTTTGCCCACTTTTCCATTCACTTGTCTCTCTTTTTCTGATCTTGAGCCCTTTTTCCACTCTGGCTGTGAAACTTTTGTCAGATCTATGTGTTGTCAATATCCAAGTTGAGTCTGCACTTTGATTTTCACCCTCATTGTTGTCTTTTGATGAAATAAAATGTAGTGTTTGAAAGTAACCTCAATAGCTGAACCATGGGGGGATCTTCTGAGAATTGCTGGCAGCACAGGAGAGGGAGCGAGGGCTCTGCACCCACTCTGTCTGCTCTGGGGGTTTGGGTGCCGCCACCTGGGGTGATGCAGGGATGAGATCAGACCTGGCCTGAGCAGGTGGTGCAGAGCCATCCCTGGCCGGATCTCTGGGGCGGGAGAAGGAAACCATGCCCACAGGAGCCTCTGCAAGGAGGGCATCGGAGTGCTGGGCTCACTGCGGCTGGTCCTGTGACCCTGGGGAGTCACCCCTCCCTTGGCACCTGTGAAGCCAAGGTGTTGCTGTGGAAGACCTCTGAGTACCTCTTGGACCCCTGCCCATGCTTGGTGGGTCTTACTTCCTTAGCCGTCTCTCCAGCCTGGACAGCGAAGCTTGGGGATCCCGGCTGCCTGGGGCTGACTCCAGCCCCACCTCTTGCTGGCTGTGCAGGCTGGATCCAGCCACTGGTCTCTCTGTGCCCTGCTGCTCTGGGCTGTAGCATGGAGGGGACAAGAGGCCAGCCCAAGGCTGTGGGTGTTCACCCCGGCAGCCAGGGGCCGTGTCATCAGGGGCCGAGAGCCACTTTGCTGGGGCCGACCTCCAGCTCTCTATTGCCTGCTGTATGTCCTCAGGCAGGTTACTCAGCTCTCTGGACCTCAGCCTTCACACCTGTAAAATGCAGGTAACAATCACACCATCGTCAGTGAGGTAATAGACAGAAGGCGCTCATCATGGCTTGGTGAGTGTCACTGGTTCACTCCAATCCATCAGGTTGAGATCAACACTTCTTACTAAGGACTTAAAAACCAAGTCTGATTTCATCAAATGCTGTTGTATGTCTTTCAAGATACAAAACTGAGAAATGAAAACCCAACACAGCAAAAATAAATAAATTAATTAATAAACTCTTACCCCCAACATCTTCTAAAAAAAAAAAAAAAGGTACAAAACTGGAAACCCCATGTTCACCACAAATATTCAACATTCATTATTCAATATTCAATGGATATTTGTTGAATAAAAACTTAATAGTTAGGATTTGACTACAAGTAACAGAAAAACAGATAGTGGCTTATATAAAAAAGAGTTACATTTGTCTTGTGAAAATAAGACAAAATATAAATATTTTAAATATATAATAAGATACATAATAATAGATTATTAATATAATATTTAAGGATATTTAAAGATAAATATAAAAATAAGACAGAAAATAAGATGGAGTGAGGCTGCCCATGGTTGATTCCACAGTACCATCAAGGGCCCTGGTTCCTTCTGTCTTATGCCTCCACTAGATTTTGCATGTGGCATTTGTCCTCATTGTTACAATGTGGTTGCTGCACCTCCAGGCATCATCTCTGAAGTCCAGGAAGGCAAAGGCAAAAGGAGCAAGTTGTTCTTTGTTATCAGGAAAATAAAAGTTTTCTTTGGAAGCCTCATCCAGAAGGGTTTCTGCTTAGATCTCATTTGCAGGAATCTCTCAAAAAGCTGCCATTTACTAGAAGGATTCTGGGAAGGTAAGAGGTGAGGGTGGGGCCTGGGGCTGCCATGATCTCTTCACATGATGACTTATGGTAACAAATATCACTCAAGATTATTATAACTTGTTCAGAGTGCATAATTATTTTAATAATCTGCAGAATTTTAAATTTTTATATTTCTTCAGAAGGGAAATATGTCTTTGGTTTTATTTTTTTGTGTTCTGGTATCACAAGTACTTTCTTTTTCTTTTTTTTTTTTTTGTGGTATGCGGGCCTCTCAGTTTTGTGGCCTCTCTCGTTGCGGAGCACAGGTTCCCGATGTGCAGGGTCAGCGGCCATGGCTCACAGGCCCAGCCGCTCCGCGGCATGTGGGATCTTCCTGGACCGGGGCACGAACCCGTGTCCCCTGCATTGGCAGGCTGACTCTCAACCACTGTGCCACCAGGGAAGCCCCACAAGTACTTTCAATTTGAAATCACAGACATATCTGTAACTGAATACAGAGTCTTTTGGGGGGATTTTTTAAATAACTCAATATTTTAAGGTTTTCCATCTTTATGGCTGTCTTATCTCTTCAGTAGTCATTTTTGGTAGTTTATATTTTCCTAGAAAATCATTTAGTTTATGGATATTGTAAGATTTCTTTCTACAGAGTTATATACAACATTCTCTTAGAATTAAAAAAAAAAATCTTTTCTGCATCTGGTTAAGCCTTTCCTGACAGTATACATTTATGGTTTCTGTCTTTTTTCTTTATTTACCAGTCTTGCTAAAGTTTTATCTCTTTTATTTTCTATTCTGTTTTTGCTAAAGTTTTGTCTCTTTTATTTTCTATTCTGTTCGGTTTTAAAACATCTGCTCTTGAATTTGTGTATCAATTCTACCCATTTATCTTCAGTTTCTCTTTTAGTAATATCTGCTTTTACTTTTACTGCTTACATTCTCTGGATTTCTCATTATTTATTTAGCTGCTATCCTTATGCTTAATATTTAGTTAATTTTACTTCTTTCTTTCTAATTACATCCTCAGCCTCATCTCATAAGTTTTGGCCTGTGGCCTTGTGGCTCTCATGACTTTATCAGTTTTGTTATGATTTTTTATTTCTTCTTTGAGCAAAGAGTTATGGGTTTTTCAGAGCTCCCAAATGGTTTGATATTCTTCTGTTTTCCTCTTTTTGTGATCAATTTCTAATTTTATTTGTCAGAGAACCTGGCCTGAATGATTTCAACATTTAAAAAAATTTAATTTTTAAGATGTTCTCTTTGATCCAGGATCTGAGTTAATGCCCCAAACGAACTCTCCCAGGTAGATGTAATTAAACGATTCACAGATGTTTGAAAAAATCTGTCTGATGTGTTTGGGGGGCGTACAGTTGGAGCCACCCACTGAGCCAACCGTATTTAATCACAGCACCATACTAAAACATTTTCTTCATTGTTTTACCTACTTTTGGCCTCTCCAAGGCTGACCGCCTCCAAGCTCTCTATGTCCCTGCCTCTGACTTGGGCTCACAGGACGCCGGGGTGGGGAGGTGACGGGGAGGAGGGCTGGAGAGCTACCTCTGGCAAGAGAGGGATGCCGCTGAAATTCAGCCTCCATGTGTCCAAAACAGAAAGAGGAATTGTGAGGGATGTGTCGGGAAGATGAAGTCAGAGCCTGTGATGGTAAATTGCACAGTAACATACAGGGCACATAGCAAGTGTCGACGACTTGTTGAATTCCAATTTGAACATGAAGAAAAGCTTTTGAGGCCCTTTTACACATTTCCAGGTGGTCTTGTACTTTTTTCATATGGTAATACTTGCACCCCTGTCCTTTTCTTGTTGTGCTTCTACCTGGCTCACAGCTCCATGCTGCTCTGTGTAGGTAGGAAGACCCACGGGACACAGCTTGGTGTGCCCGCAGGGAGGGCTGTGCAGTGGATTCCCCACTGGGGCTGGCTCACCTGTGCTCTGCAGGTTCAACGTGGTCCTGTTTGATTTCCATCTCCTGTAACAACAGCAAGTTGGATTTCATCTTTGGGCCCGTTTGATAGTTGGTGCCCACTCTGGGCCTTATTATAATAAGGTTCTATTTTTGTCTTCTTTTTATCACCTCATTATGTTTCCTGTTGTTTAACATTTCCATGCTTTATCATTTTTATTATTATTCTAATTTCTTTTGTTTCATTGTTCAAGTTTTTCTTGCTTACTCTTTTCTTTATTTAAAAATGAAGCATTTTTTTTCTACTAGTGGCTACCTTAAGATTTAATCCACATATTTACGCCCTATTTCTCCTCCAGCATTAATACTATATCAATAAATGTTTTTCACCTCCTACAGAATGAGAGATTTTAGCATGTTTAATTTTCTCCTTTCCTTGCTTCCAGCCCTCACATTATGTTTCAGTAATACGGGCTTCTTGAGCTTTATTTTGTGAGGATATTTTATTCATTTTGTATTGTTGCAATAACCATTTTGGTACTTGCACTCTATTCCATAAGCATGTTCATTGTCTAAACATTCACGTGTGATTCTTTGGTTTGGGTCCCTACTATCTCACTTTTTGTATCATACCTTCTTTTATCTGTAATCTTCATTTTCATCCAGTTCTTGTTCATCTGACCTTTTACTTGAGCAGCATTTTCCAGGATGCTTCCTGAGTCCTGTATTTGTGCACATCCCTCTTTGTCACCCTCACATGGATACTCTGGTTCAAGAGAACAGAGAACCCTGTGGTCACTCCTCTGAAGTCTGAGTGGCTATCCAGTTGCCTATTGCGTCTGGAGTCCTGGATGAGAGCTGTGATGCTAACATCTCCTGCTGTGTTGGTAACCATGGAGGGTTCTCTCCCAACATGGAGGCCTTCTTCCTAATTCTTGGAACGTGAGTTCCTTGAGGTTACCTTCCCTGGACCTTGACCAGCCCCAGTGTCTGTCAGAGGCCAGTGGCCATCTGCTCACTTTGCTGCAGTCTTGTGTTGTCGAGTGCTGGGTCCCAGCTGTAAGTGTCCCCCTCTCCGCTTTCCCTCCTCAGGCCCATGGACCTCGCCGAGGTTCTTTGCCCCACGAGGCTCTTCTTTCTGTTCTCCTGTCAGTTCTCTGGGAAGTAGAGGGAGGAGCCACTTGGGTCTCTTGAGCTATGTTTTCTGTCTTTTTTCTCCTGCTCAGGGCTGCGGGCACAGGCTAGGGCCTGGGGTGAGGGTGGTGCTTGCCCTTGGTCAAGGGCAGAATCATCGCTCCCTCCCCACATGACAGTCAAGGGGCCCTTCATCCACTGCTGTAATCTGGCTCCCATACAGCTCTCAAGGCCACTAGAAACATCTCTGCAGCTCAGAACCCTGATTGTGGATGTGGGTGACCTTATTTCTTGTGGTGGTCCCAGCCTCATAAATTAGAGGTTGTGGTAGAGTTCCTGGGTAGTGACCTGTGAATGTCTGATGAAGCTGTCCCCAGCATGCAGGCTCACAGATGACCTCAGGGGATGAGAGTTGGAAGAGGGAGGGGGAGGAGGTAAAGAGGAGGAAACTTCAACCACACACAGTCCTCTTGCAATGAGTCTTGCCCGACAAGCGCATTAGCCCAGCCAGTATATCCCATTCTATAGACTTGTGGAAAAAGTTATATAGTCTGATCATGGTGAAGTATCAATAGCTTGTATTGGGCTAGTTTTCCTTGAGATAGCGATTATAAACTTTGAATAAATAAACAAACACACAAAAATTCAATATATTTTAAGGCATTGGAGCACAACCCAAAATAGACAGAAACTGCAGGAAATTCAGGCTGAGGGCACCCTCCAGTCTCCATGGTGCAGGATGCATGGAACTGAAGCAAAAGTGCTGTGTAATTAGTTTGAAGTGTCAGAAGGTGGCGTTTGGGTCCCCAGGGCAGTTGGAAATTGAACAGGGAGATTCAAGAAAGCAGGCAGCCGCAGAAGAGGTGGCCCCAGATCTTATATAAACTCCCCTCAATCCTTGGTGACACTTGTAGGGGAGACTTGAAGAAGTTTGGTGGGAAATCACAGCTGGAAGAGCTGAGTTGAAATTTCAGCTGCTGCCTACCACAGAAGTGCCAGAATTTGGAGCTGAAATCCTGCCCAGTTATGGGGGCTCAGCAAAAACCTTGCGCTTTCCATTGAAATCCCAGAAAGGTCACAATTAAGGAGCAAAGACTATGTCCCAGGACTAAGAATTTTCCCTAAAACTAAAGAAAAAGTCAAAATAAATTTATCCCAAGCGTTTAAATGAAGGCTTCACAAGTTCAAGGTAATTATCTAGTAAATTAACTGCTTATAAAATGAAAATAATCTTCAGAGAGAGAATAGATCCCAGAGTCTGAACAATGTATCATCAATAATATCCAATAAACAATAGAAGCTACTAGACATGTGAAGAAACAAGAAAATGTGAGCCATGGACAAGAGAACAAGCAATCAATATAAATATATTCAATTTAATCAATTACTCAATTTACTCAATATACTCAATTTGCCCTGGATGTTGGAATTAGCAGAGAAACACTTTAAAATACTGCTATTAATATGTTCAAGGAATTATGTGAAAATTGGTCAAAATGAATGAATAGATGGAAGAAATCTCAACAGAAAAAGGGAAACTATAAAAACAACCAAATAGATATTTTAATACTGAGGTGTAATATATCTAAAATGAAAAATTTACAGGATAAGCTTAACAAAAGATTGGAGTTGGAAGAAGAAAACATCAACTTGAAGATAGATTTTTTTAAATGACCAAATTTAAAGAATGAGAGAGAGAAAAAATAAATTAACAGTGCCTCAGGGACCTGTGGGACATTATCAAGAAGTCTAATAGGCTTGTAATGGGAATTACAAAAGGAAAGAAAATAGAGAATGGATAGACAAAATATATGGGAAAAAACACAGAAATTCCCCTAAATTTGGTGAAAAACACTGATTTACAGATTCAAGATCAATGAGCCTTATACTGGATAAATGCAAAGAAAATCACGCCTAGGCACACCACAGTCAAATTGCTGAAAACTAATGATAAGGAAAGACTTTTGAATGCAGTCAGAGAAAAACTCATGACCTACGGGGAAAATAGTACAAGTAATGGCTGACTTCTTATCAGAAACAATGGAGGCCAGAAGACAATGGAAGTACATTTTCAAAGTATTGAAAGAAAAACTGTCAACCCTAAATTCTCTATTCATCACATTAAGAGACAAGAACAATTCCTTCAAAGACCTAATTTACCAACTCTGACACTTAGAAGACATAGAAAGTATGAATAGCCCTATGTATATTAAGGAAATTGATTTTGTCATCAAATACCTTCCCACAAAGAAGATTCCAGGCCCAGATGACTTCATTGTTAAATTTTACCAAACATTAAAGAAATAAATGGTACCAATTTTACACAAACTATTTCAGAAAATTGAGGAGGAAGGAACACATTTAAACTTATTTTATGAAGCCAGGAAGATCCTAATACCAAACATGAGAAGGACATTACAAGAAATGACATTTACAGACCAATATCCTCATGAATGCAGATGCAAAATTACTTTTTAAAAATTAGAAAATCAAATCCAGGAACATATAAAAAGAATAATATATAGGGACTGAGTGAGGTTTATCACAGGAATGCAAGGTTAATTTACCATTCAAAAACCAATCAGTGCAATTCAGCACATTAACAGATAAAAGGAAAAAATATATTCATCTTAGTAGATGCTGAAAAAGCATCTGACAAAACTCAACATCAATGTATGATAAAAATTCTCACAAACTAGCAGTGGGAGGAAAAGTCTTCAATCTGCTAAAGGGCATCTATGGAAACTTACAACTTTACTACAAATACTAATTCTGTTAATAACTTTCATACTAATACTGAAATATTGAGTGGTTTACCCCTAATATCAGGAATAATGCAAGAATGTATGTCCTCACCACTTCTGTAAACATTGTACTGTACGTCCTAGCCAGCATCCTAGGGTAGTCAAGGACATAAATGTCATAAATATTGGAAAGAAGGAAGTAAAACTGTCTTTATTCACAAACATCATTGTTTACATGGGAAATCCTAAAAAAATCAACCACAAAAAACCCTACTCTAGATATAAATAAATTTAGGAAGTTCACAGGATACAATGTCAACATAAATAATCCATTGTATTTTCACATACTAGCAACAAATACTTCGAAAAATAAAATTTAAAACTCTTACTACAATAGTGTCAAAAATAAACTACGTAGGAATAAATTTAAGTACATTAAAACCTATCTGCTAAAAACTATAAAACATTGCTGAGAGAAGCTGAAGGTGTAAATAAGTGCAGACATACCCTGTTCATGGATGGTAAGACTCATATAATTGTTAAAATGTTAATTCTCTCCAAATTGATCCATTCTGAATCAAAATCTGGAGTCATTTTATAGAAGTTGACTCAATTCTGAAGGTACATGAACATGCAAAGAATCCCACATAGCCAAGTACTCTTGAAGAATAACAAAGTTGGAGGGTTCACACTAGCTAATTTCTGGACTAATAGTACAGGTGCAGTAACTGGGAGAGTGGGAATTTGGTGTAAGCACAGACGTTTACATCAATGGAACAGAACAGAACGCCCAGATATGAGGCTATGCAGATATGTGGTTAATTGTGTTTTTTTTTTAAATTGAGATGAAATTCACATAACATAAAACCGACCATTTTCCAAGTGTCCAATTAAGTGACATTTAGTACATCACAATGTTGGGAAACCACTATGGTTAATTGATTTTCTAGGAGGCACTGAGGCGGTTGGTTCAATCAGGAAAGGAGAAGCTTCTCAACAAATGATTGGAACAAGTGGATAAACAGACGGACACAAAATGAACTTCAACCCTTCGCTCCCACTGCACAAAAAGCTTTGAGCTGCATCATAGACCCATGCACTACTTATAAAATTTAAACTGTAAAACTTGTAAAAGAAAACAGAGGAGATGAATTTCTTAGGGAGGACACAAAAGGCAATAAAACCAAAGGAAAAACTGATCAATTAGCCTTCATTAACATGATAAGCATCTGCTCATGGAAAGACACTGATAAAGATATACAACCTACAGACAGGGGGAAAGGCTTCACAGTATGTATACCTAACATAGGACTTTTGTCTTAAATATATAAAGGCCCTTCCTAATCAATAACAAAAAATCAACACTTAGAAATCATTAGACATCATTAGTCTTTAGGGACAGGCAATAAAAACCACAAGGAGATGGCACTTCTCACCGACCAGGTGGCTGAAAATAAAAAACACACCACCACATAACAAGGATGAGGATGGGAAGCAGCTGGAATCTCTCCAACGCTGCTTCGGGAACTGCAGAACTGCAGAACTGCACAGCCACTTGGAAAATCTGCTTGGCCGTTTCTTACACAATTAAAAATATATCTACTGTATGACTCAGAACTTCCATTTACTCAAGAGGAGTGAAAATACATGTCCAGAAAAAGAATCGTAAAAAAATGTTTATAGCAGCTTTGTTGATAATAGCTATAACTGAAAAAAAAAAAAAAAAACCCTCCAAAAAGCTCAAATACCCTTCAACAGAAAACTGGATGGAAAATCAGTGCTATAGTCACACAGCGGAATACTACTAGGCGATGAAAAGGGGCATGAACTCAAAATCTGTTACGTGAAGGAAGAGAGACACAAAATAGTGTCTTCTGCATAACACTATGTATACTAAGTCCCAGAAGAGGCAAAACTAATGAATGGTGACAGAAATCAAAAGGGGTTGCTTATGGGGGGGGCCTGAGAGAACTTTCTGGAGCCTTGTCTTGAATGTGGTGGTGGTCATGGGGTATATCCAGTTACTGACTCATCAGATTGTGCTCTGAACATGTGTACATTATGCCCCGTGTAAAAGTTACTTCCAGAAAAGTGATGAAGATGAGGTCACCTGTGTATCTATAGTGTCCTGTTAACTTGACCCAGTGTCTCTGCAGTGTGCTGAGAACGCTTGTCACACGTCAGCTTACTCTTGGGCACCAGCTTCAATGGCTGGTGATCACGCCCATGTCTGGATTTGCTGCAGTGCGTGTCACCAGCCCCAGGAAAGCTTTGGGGACCAGAGTGGGAGCTGCCTCTCCCACGTTCATGTTTGTGCTGGTGGAAAATAAGGCAGACCACATGGCCGTCTTTCTATTTATGGAAATCTTGAACGGGTGCCCAACGAAGTGCCCTAACTAGCCTGTGACCTGATTTGGAGGCGGAAGTTGCAGACCATAAGGGTCACCCCTTGCCGTGGACCGGAGGAGGAGGGGTCAGGCGACAAGCCCCGGGTCAGGCTTTGATCCAACGAGCAGAGGGAACCGTTGCTGCAGAGCCCCCCGTGGGAGCACAGCTCCAGGTTACCTGGGTTGACGTGGCCCACACGTGGCCGTGTTACCCACCGGTGACCCCGGCGTGGGCCTCCGTGGGGCGGCCTCAGCTGCACCGTGCGGCTTGGCCCCTGGGACCAGCCGGGACACACCAGGCGGGAGGTGGCAGCTGAGAGCCAGCAGATCAGCTCTTGGAGACCTCAGCTGGGGTCACTGGGGTCACCTGGGGTCACGGAGGGCCGCAGTGTGGTGTCCTCAGCCTTGCCCGGTCTGGCAGGAGCACCGCTCCTGGTGGGCCCTGGGGAGAGAGACATGTCATCCGAGGAAGGCAGCCGGCCCGCTGTCCCTGGGGCTCTTCGAGTTTCTAGCAGGCTCACCCGGAGGCTGTAGAAGGGCTACTGCTGCCACAGGAGGCCCAGGAGGGTGCGGTGGCTGCAGGCGGGCCGTCACAGCCACCATCACATCCGCGTTGCTACCCTGCATCCTGCTGGTTCTTTCAAGTCCTGCCCCTCTTCCAAGCTCTCATTTCTGTGCTAATGCTCGTAATCTGCCCCAGACTGGAAGTGCTGGGGTGGCCGTAGGAGGACCCCCAAATAATACTGGGTGCTGTAGCCTAAGGAAGCGAGGACCCCGCGTGGGCGTGTGGAAAACATCTCCGGGGACGTCTGGGCTCGGGTCAAGAGGCTGGCTGGCAGGGGTCCTGGGGACTTTCTGGGGGGTGTTGACTCAGGTTCCTTGGCTCACAGAGTAGGGGTGAGGGCTGGGGGCTCGTGAAAGTCCTTCCCCCACCCGCCCTTGTGGAGGCCGCAGAGCCCAAGGGCACAAAGCTGCTCCTGTGGCCTCGCCCGTGGGCGGCAGAGATAAGTCACAGCGGCTGCCTCTGTTGTGCTGTCAGAGAGCAGAAATAGACCATGGCTCCGCTTCCCAGAAGGGCCCTGTGTGGGCCTGGGCCAGGCTGCTGTCTGCCTTTGGCCTTGAGAGGGACGATGCCGGCCGGCCGTGTGGTCCAGAGCACAAGTCGGGCCCTCCCTCCCGCCCCTGCTGGCTCAGAAATTGTTTCATCGGAGATAAAAGGCTGGCCTGGCAAGTGGGTGCTGGACCTGCCCTGCTGGTCCTCCCTAGGTGTCTCAGGATGTGAGGACTGTGGGAGCCCCAGGACCCAGGGTCCAGAGCAGGTGGTCAGTGTTGTGTCTCAGGCCTGGGCTAACCTGGCCCGACGCTGGCCAGCACTCAGGCGGGAAGTCGAGGTGACCCTGGGCACCAGCTGGGGACACTGGCAAACGCTTGGCTACAGGAGGTGTCCAGGAGCAGCTTAGAACTCCACCGGGCTGGCCTTCGCCCCATCACTTCTTGCCGGGACTGTCTGAGTTATTCACAGCCTCCAGCCGCTGGCCTTCCAGTGCCCCCCACGCCGCTCCACACACACCGCAGGCTCACACCGTCCCCGATTGACCCAGAGCCTCCAACTCAGCTCGGGACACAGGACGCTGCACGTCCCCTGCTGCTGCCCAGGCCTGTCCGGCTCAGCCCGCAAGTGCAGGCCGAGGGCAGGCGCGAGACGACACGGGCCATGTCTGACCCTCTAGCTCCCCCGGCAGGGCTCTCCCTCTGCTCCCCAAAGCCGGGGGTTTCTCCTGGGCAGTGACCACAGCTGGGGTGCTCGGGGCTGGACCTGGAAGGTGTCCACGGTGGAGGCTGCCTGACGCTGGCTGGTGGAGGCCCTGGCCCAGTGCTCTCTTCAGGCCGCAGGCCACCACCAGGCCTCAGAGGGGCACCCGCGGGTTCTGAGACCCCCCCACTGACGCAGAGGAGTGGGAGGGTGGATACAGGGCCTGAAAGCGGGGGCCGCCGTCCAGGAGATGGGGCGGGTCGGGGGCCCTGAGAGGTTAGCTAGAGGTTTCCTTCTTGGAACAGCCGCAGCAAGAGTGCTGCTCGGGGTGAGCACGACTCACAGCAGCTACGGGAGCCGTCAAGTGATGTGCAAGTGGTGTGTGTGCGTGCGTACGTGCGTGTGCGTGCGCAAGGGACAAAGAGAGTCTCAGTGGGCGTGATCAGCCTAGTTCCTGAGTTCAAAGGGCGACATTACAGTGTGGGGGAGTAATCCTGGAAGGCTTCCCAAATGAGGCGGGCCCAGGGAGGAAGGAGCCAGGGTGGGGACTCATCCACGGGAGGACGTGGCACCAGGCATCCAGCTCTGCAAAGTCCCCTGTGACTCAGGACCCTGGTGGAGTCGGGGGCTCGGGGACACTGCGGTGGGCTGAGGCAGGGGTCCCTGCCCAGCTGGAAACAGAGCTACCAGTTGGATGGACCAAGCCACGTGACAGGGGCTGGGCCCAGCGAGGGCTCTGGGACCCCAGAAGTCCCAAACACAAGTGAAGCAGGAGGCTCCAGATCTCAGCACCGTTCCCCATCCGCAGGCAGGGGCTGCTCTGTGCTCTCCACCTCGGACAGGGTTGGCACTGAATCCCAGTGGCTGAGGCTGCGGGGACGGTGAGCGGGCAGGCGGTCAGCTTGGAGGAGCGGCTCTGTGAGGAAGGGGTGGACTCCCTCCTCACCTCCCCAGGGCCTCCTTCAAGGAGGAGCAGCGTGGGCTCCGAGGGGGTTCCTGCCGGCCCTCCTTCCAGCACCCGAGTTCCAGGCAGGCATCCATTGGATGGGATGGGGGGGGATGGAGGGGGTGCGGGCTGCATCAGGGGCTCCCTGGCTAAGGTGTGGTCATGAGGACCAGGCAGTGGGAGCCTAATGGGGCTCTCGTGTGGAAGGACAAGGAGACAGACCAGCCCCCTCCCGGGGGCCCCCCTCTGCTGATCCCCAGTCCTCTGGGGCGGAGGGAATGGGGTTCCAGCACTGTGGGGCAGCCAGCGGGGCAACGGCTGGGCTGGGGTTTGGGGTCACGCCAGTCAGGATTTCAGACTCCAGGCCCAGGAGGAGAGCCCAGGTGGATGCTTGACCGTCACCCCAACGGGCCTGCTTGGCTGGGCTCTGGGGCGAGGCTGGCAGGGCCTCAGTGCAGGGCAGGGACACACAGGTGCAGGCTTCACCCACCGGTACAGGGGACCACCACACGGCAGCTGAAGCTCCTGGAGGAGGCCGATGCGGAGATAGGTGCGGGGGGCCTGGACCCCGGAATGCTGCTTCCTTGCCTTCCCCCGGGGGAATGGAGGCTCCAGTGAACACAGGGCCTCTGACTGATCAGAGCCCGGCCCCAGCGCATCCTCCTAGCTTCACCCACCGCCCCTCCCCCGCCCCAATCTGTTTATGTCCCACTTATCTCCTGTAGCACATTTCAGGGGTGGATGTAAAGAAAATTCTGATCTTTTAAAATAGATTTCACAGGGGAGGTGGAGGGAGGGGAGGGGAGAGATGAGTTCACTGTGCGTTT
Organism: Hyperoodon ampullatus; assembly: GCF_949752795.1. Lineage (NCBI taxonomy): Eukaryota > Metazoa > Chordata > Mammalia > Artiodactyla > Ziphiidae > Hyperoodon > Hyperoodon ampullatus. The sequence goes on from NC_136921.1 coordinate 1,455,433, forward strand.
GCTTCTAAAAGAGGCCAGCGTGAGCCTCGGGCATTTACGGAGGGTCGCCGTGTCACCTCCCCTTCCGCTCAGCCCCTAGGACAGTCACTGCACCTCAGCACACACACTATTTCCAGGCTGTTTGGCTCTCAGACCTGAGGGTCGTGTGGTCGAATAATATCTGTGGCTGGATGTGCGTGGTGGGGAGAGGACCGTGTGATAGAGCTGGGTGCATGGTGGATCCCAGTCGGCCTGGGACCGGTGTCGGCCCGTCAGGGAGCCGGAAGTGGGCTGCCCTGCAAAGGCTGATCTGGGCGTAGCTGGAGATGGCCGGGGAGGGTCTGCTCTGCATCTCAGGGGGCCTCTGTGCTTGTCAACAGCGGGCCAGACCCACTGTGGCCAGCGTAGCCGAGCTGTCCCTTGCACACATATGGCACTTCCCTGGACCTCAGGGGACTCCCTGATGAAAGTATCCATTGAAAGCTGTGGCCTGTTCCCAGGTTCAATACACACAGACCCCAGCTTACAACTGCACTGCTTCGCGGGTCATTCGGGCACCAGTGGTCAGGCAGAGTACAGTGGGCGGCTCCTCTGGTGGGCTCTTGTTTCAGCAGGTGGGTTTTCCTTCCGGAAGGTGCCCCACTGTTGTGGTCTGGCCATGACCTGCTCCCTGAAGCACCAGGACCTCACAGAGAACATGGCAGGGTGTGGTGCAGCCCTCCTAAGCCCCAGGGCCCTGGCAGACGGAGTGTCTGACAGCCTGGAGGAGCTCCCTCCCCTGTGCTGCTCCATCACGAGGAGGCCAGAGAGCCAGCGACCCTGCTCCAAGTGTAGCCTCTGTGAGAGGCTGCTGCCTGGCGGTCAGGCCTCACTCGGATGCAAGTGACAGACACCTTGCTCAAAGAAATAGGATGACGGATTGGAGCACAGAATTGGAAAATGTAAGGGGTCCAAGAACTTCAGGCATAGCTGGATCCAGGACGTTAGGCAAGGCTATCAGAATCACCTCCCTCTCTTTCTCTGTTCTGTCTTCCCTTGTGTAGCATTACTCTCAGGTAGACTGTCTCTCCAGGTGAACAAAGATGGCCATAAAAAGCTCCAGGCATAAAGCAACCCTCTTTTCAATAAACTTCTAAATCTCCCACAGCATTCAGACTGGTGGCCTGAGTCATGTGTCCATCCCTGGCTAGTGAGTGTTCCAGAAGCTGGGTGATGCTCATTGGCTGGCCTAGGTCATGTGTCCCCTGCCACACTTACAATCCCAACTCCCGCTTATAGAATCACTGGACTGGGGAGAGGGTCATTTTCAGAGGGGATTTGGAGAACGAAGGGTGGTCGTGCAGACCCCGCACATGCGTCCTACACGTGGTCACTCCAGGGGTGGCCAGTGAGTGCTCCCACAGAGAAGTATTCATAAAGGTAAAAGTCCTGCTCAGAGGCCTTGGGGGTCCACCTGCCAACCTCCTCCTCTGGAGCAAAACACTGTGGCTGTCAGGACCTGTGTCTCAGAAAACCCCAGGCAACTTCAAAGGGGCCTGTCCACCTAGCCAGCTTTGATCTCAGAAGGGGACTTGCTAACAAACATGATCAAAAGGAACGTGGATGATTCCAGGTATGCACAGACACCCTCTCTGGGGGGAAATCAAGGCTCTTTCATCCAGGCTGCAGGAGTCACCAGCTAAAGAGACTTAAATATCCTTAAAAGCATTTTTCTTTTTATGTTAGAAATGCAGCAACAAAACCTGCCCCTGTCTTGCTTACCCGGAAGTCGTAAGGATGAGAAAGTGGAGGCTGTCATGGAACCAGGCAGGGTCTGTGGACACAAGAACAATATAAGGACAGTGCTGATCCAGGGGGATCAGGACCATGGGTGCTATGTGTCTTTGCAAGTTGCTATCCCTCTCTGGGCCCCAGTTGGAGCTTTTATAGTAACTGCCATTATCCTCTCCTATTGCATAGTGACATCACATGCCACGGCATTTTGGGCCAGCTAATCCTGGCAGGTCCTTTTCAGCTCAATATTTTATGGTTCTAAGTTCCAGGCGCAAGATGATCGGTTGGATCAGATGGAGATCAGATGGAATTCACCCTTTAAAATCATTTCTAAAAGCCAGCCATCCAAATTCCAGACTCCAGTCTGGCAAAGGATGGTTCTTGAACAGGTAAGAAAATAGACGTGAGTCCCAGCGAGGATGGTGAGGGTGGGCTGCTTGATCTTGAGTGACCTCAGCAAGTGGTCACCAGCTGGGAAGAAAGACGGGCAGCAAACACAGAGCATTCCTCTAAGGAGCCTGACCTTGAGCACTGGGGAGGGGGGAAGACAGCCAGGGTGGATGCGGGTCGGGGGATGGTGCCGAGAAAGGAGCCACCTGGGGCAGCTGAAATGCCAAGGGCAGAGCAGCCCGGGACAAGGTCAAGGTGAGGACACAGGAGTGAGGCTGTGACAGGGGGTGGGGAGACTGGCCCTGTCGGGGAGGACGGACCCTTCTTCTACCGCCGCCCCCAGCAGGTGGTGCATGTGCAGCTGGGCCTCGATTTTCTCCGCGAGTGGGAGTCAAGCTCGTGGGTGAGGAGGGGAGGTGCGGTGGATTTCTGAGCACCGCCGAGCGCCCGGCCCTGGAAGGACCGCTGGCCTGCGGCTGCTGGGGTGTGCAGGGCACGGGAGATGGGGTGAAGAAGCAGACCCGCCGCTTACAAGGCCTGGGTCTGGGAGGGGGCAGGCGTGTCCCTGAGCACATCCAGACTGGTCAGTGGGATTTGGGGCCCCGAGGACCACGCAGGGGACCCTGGGGGCTGGGGGAGCCTCGTGACTCAGGCTCTCTCTGAAGCACTGCACATGCCTCCTCCGGGTGCTCCCCCAACACAGTGCTGATTCCAAGACCTCTTCACAGTCGAAATTGCACGGTCTTCCAAAAACAGGGGTGGCTTGCCCCGAGGAGGTGCCTGAGTTGGAGGGTAAATAACGGCCCACAGGCCCCTGTTTCAGAACTTGCTGTGAATCGCTTTGGACGTAAGAGTTTGAATTCAGGGGAATATTTATTAGGGTGTGTGAGAAGCACAAGGTTGGAATAAAAGCAGAAATTAGATTTCCTTTGCAGTTTGGAGGGTAAGCTCAGTAATCACCAAGAGACAATACGAAACGCTGACCCATCAGGAGGAGGTGGCGTGCGGCAGAAAATTAGATCAGATGCAGTTATCGGAGCGTCAGGCAAACGGAGTTCATTCCACTCTCCTCTCATCTGTGGGGAGAAAGCACTTAAAGGGCTTTAAATTAAAATCAATTCCTGTTAAACCTTTGGGTAATTTGGTTTGCGATCTCTTTCAGCTTGGATGGAGGTGCAGGAAAGAGAGGGCATCTTGGTTTGAGACCCGAACGTGTCCTTGGAAGTGACCTTGTCCTGCCTCCTTCCAGGGGAAGGGGGAGGCCTGTGCTTTGCTGGGAGGGACCAGTCACCTCTGCCCAGGGTGGCCCTGGAGCGCTTTGTGTGCCATCCGGGCCCTGGCTGCCCTGGCCAGTGTCTGTTCCCACCCAGCTGATCCAAACTCTTAGTCTGAAATTTGCCTCCTGGGATGCCCACTGCAGACAGGTGCCACGGCCGGCATGTGATTCATTTGGTCCGTCCAGCATCCCTCCGAGGGAGGATCAGGGGTGAGTAAGCAGAAGGGCGGAGAAGGACAGTGACTTGATGCAAGTAACACAGCTTAGGGTTGTAACCCCTGGGACCTGTGCAAGTGACCTTAATTGGTGTTTGCAGATGCAATTACTATAAGGATCTCAAGATGTGATTATCTTGGATTAGGGGGCCCCGAATCCAATGGCTGGTGTCCTTATGAGAAAGGAGAGGGAGACGTGACACACAGGCACATGGGAGGGACGCAGCCACGGGCCAAGGATGCCAGGAGCCACCAGCAGCTGAAAAGGAAGGAAGGATCCATCCCCAGAACTTTGGGAGACAGCATGGCCCTGCTGACACCTTGATTCCAACTTCTAGCCTCCGGAACTGTTGTTTAATCCACCCAGTGTGGTCATTTGTTACGGCAGCCCCAGGACACTGATGCAGGCCCTGCAACTATAGACTCGTTTCCATGGAGACGTGCAGTCACAGGGCTCGGAGTGTTCCTGACAGGCGTTTCCAATAATGGGAACTTGCACAGGCACTGTGGACCGGGCCCTGCCATTGACGTGTGTGTGCTGCTCCCTGGACCCCACCCCTGGCCACTGCCTGCTGCTCACCTACTTACAGGGGCCTCTCCTGGAACTGAATCCTGAACCCCAGAATCTCTCCAACCTGGAGCAGGTCACAGAGCCGCAGACCTGGCCACACTCCACCCGGGCCTGGAGCTCAGGGCGTGGTTGGCTCTGATGGGGTCCCCAGGGCAGTTCCGGCCGCGACAGGGTGGAGCCCGAAGGGCAGAGGGGACGTTTGTGGGACGACGGCCCTGCCTCTGCACGTGCCTCTCCAGAGGCAGTGATGCTCGGGAGAAAGCGCCCGTGTGCCTGGAGCTACACCGGCCCCCGCCCCAGGGGCCTGGCCGGTCCTCTGTCTCCATGGTTCGGGCTCCGAGCATCGAGCATCGTCACTGGCCTCCTCTCAGCCCTGAGCATGTGCTGAGTGCAGGGAACTAGCAGAGGCACCTGAAGGCATGAGCTCAGCTCACGGAACTGGCAATCCAGCAGGAGGAAGCAAAACTGGTGCCGTCAGGAACCGGCAAGCGCCTGAGGGAAAATCAAGTAGGGGACGGTGACCCGGGTCTCTGCAAGGAGGCAGTGCTGGTCAAAGGACAGGCATCTCCTTGGGGAAGAGGCAGTCTGAAGAGGACCAGAGTACTGGGTCCCCAGAGCCCACTCTCGTTCACCTGGGCTCTCCTGGGCTGGGGGCAGGGGCTCCTCGGGCCAGTCTAGGGGCTCTGGCGCCCCACCATCTGCTCCAGGTCAGCGGGACCGGCAGGCCCAGGCCAGCCTCCTTAAGAGTCTCATGGTGCGGAGGACAAACTGTGTGCGGACTCGGAGGGCAAAGCCCCTCCCCTTCATTGAGGACGGACCTGGGACACTCCTGCTGTGACGGGGAGATTCCTACAGCTCAGACACGGGCACCCCTGCCCACGTCTTGTTGCTGGTAAAGCGCCAGGGCAGCGGGAGCCCAGCGCTTGGCCCACCCACATCCAGTCCGCGGCCGTGGGCTGCCCCTGCGACTCCTGCCTCTGTGCCAGCTGAACCCAGTCTCCCCGTGCACCTGTCAGGCCGCCGCCATCCACAGCGTCAGGCCTGAGTGCGGCCCTCTGGTCCAGGAACCTCTCCCCGTTCCCCAGCACGAGGCTTCAGCAGGTGTCGCCTCAGCCCAGCTTGGGGTTCACTCAGCCCTGTGGACTCCTCTGCCCCACTCGGTGTCTCCCACCCGGGCCGCTGTGGGCAGGGCCAGACTCATTCACTTCCATGGGCCCCGCGTAGGGAACAAGGGGCCACCACAGGCCACGTTCCGTGCACGGTGTGGGTCATACCCACTCCACGCTGGGTGGACCTGGAGCCAAGTGAAAACGTGGGGCCTTGGTCAAGACTACTGCAGATGCCCAGCAGCGTACCCACCCGGCGGGCCCTTCTGAGCACACCGGCCGCGAGCATGGGGCCGGCCCAGCAGTGGACATGCAGCCGCAGGTGGCGCCTTCTGCATCGCGCTGGGGCCGGACTCGGGGCCCTTCCCTTCTCACCCTCATCCCAGCAGCCCCCAACCACCCCCCACTTTCTTGGGATGCTTTAATTTCTCACGCATTCTGAACAGAGAAGCGTGAACTTGCACCACTCAGGTCACTAACTCATCCAAGTGTTGTTAGCTGCTAAGTAAAATTAAAATCTTTGATGAGCTGTATTTCTTACCTTCTCGATTAAAATAACCATGATTAATGGAGTGGACGGCACCTAACTCTGACAGTTCTCCTGGAAAGTTCTACAGAGCCCAAGCCCAGTTCCGGGGCAGGCCCAGGCTGAATGGGCAGTCAGGGGCCGGTCAACTGAGAATTTCTGGTCACCCGCAGCCCCTCAGAGCCAACCCACCATCCTGGGGGGCTGGATCCAGGCTGAGGGGAGAGGACAGAGAAGCTGCCTCTTTTCCTAGAGTTGATTCCGTCGGCTCAGCAGCCTCCACGTTTAAGCCAGACAGGAAACGCGTGAGTGGGAGGGCTCTGGGAAGGGGGGGGCAGGGGGAAGACGCCCCCTCTCATATCTGACCCCACGGGCCCGGTCTCAGCCCCTAGTGGATGGCCAGCAGCACCACTGTCCCCGCTGAACCACAGGGCTTCATAGTTTACAAGCGCTCTCCCCGCAGGGTGCCCGAACCCCCCTCCCAGCCCAGGCACGGGCCCGGTCCCCACCAGTCATAGGGATGAGCATCCAGGCCGCAGCGGAGAGTTGGTGAAGCAGGGTCAGCAGGAGTGTGGCCCCCGACCTGCTGGGTTGGCCGCCCACTCTGCCCTGGACCCAGAACATCTGGGATCTGGGATGTGAGAGGGACAAGCTGAGCCCCCGCTGAGGCCTCAGCTCCCTTCTGTGCGAGACAAGGGGCAGCGAGGGTGTCCTCTGGGGCTGCTTGGTACGGGACAGGCAGGGCCACCAGGCACCACACGAAGATCTCCACGATGGTGCTGCCGACCCCAGCCCGGGACTCAGATCTCCCAGTGACCCCAGCGACAGCCGAGCCGCGCGAGTCACGGTCATGGGCCGGCTGAGCCTCCCTCTGTGGCTGAGGATTAGCTGTCACCAGCCCAGAGGCACCGGGCATCTCAGGTTGGACCCGGGTGCCACAGCCCACTGGTTCTCAGTGCCTGGGGACGTTTTCAGCCAGCCGTCCTGCTGCCTCTCCTGCATGAGCCCCTTGGCCTCTAGGGCAGGGAGTTCTCTCTTCAAGCCGTTTGTGGGTATGGGGGGTTGTGCTCACCCTCTCTCCGCAGAAAGGCAGATGGGAGAGTGGAGGTCTGTTCATGGCTGGTGTGGGTCAGCGGGACCCCGGCCAACGTCAGGGCCAGTGGGGTGCCCCTGAGGGGCGCTGCCCGACTCCAGGGCCCTGTGCCTGCCCCTTGGTGGGGGCATCAGGAGGGGTGCACAGTGTGGCCGAGAAAACCTCAGGACCAGAGTGGGCGCCAAGGGGCCTTCCTCTCCGGGCCGTGGGTCCCGCCTCTTCCGCAGGCCCACCCTTGGCCCGATGCTCTCCACCCCCTTACAGCCGGGCTCCAAAGGCCTGTGGCTTCCTGTCCTGTGCTCTGTCGATCCTCACCTCCCACTGACTCGCCCTCCAGCCACTGTAGTCCACCCACACTCCAAGAGCTGTTGGAGCTGCCCCATCCTCGCTCTGGAAATACAGTGAGGCCAGCCGGGCACTGGCGGGGGCTCCAAAGGCCCCGTCCCACCTCAGGGGCCCTCCGCCCCTCCCTGATCCTCCTCCCTCCCGTGGGCTTCCTTCCCCCTTCCCGGGAAAGTTCCTTCAGGCCAAGAAGGGGGCCCAGGCTCTAGAGATCTCCAGGGCAGAAGGAAGACCGCAGGCTTCTCTACCCAACGCCCTCATCAACGTCCCGCCACCAAAACCCGCAGATACCCGGACTGTTGCGGGCTCCACCCTTGGGAGGGAGGCGGCACCACCTGATTGGCCAGCAGTGGGAGGAGGGCGGGCAGGGCCGTGTGAGTGACAGGCAGCATCCCACCAGTGGGGGAGCGCAGGTGGTGAGGAGCCCCGGCCAGAGATCGCTGTGCAGTTCTCGTCACTGTCCAGGGAAGACCCCTCCCACCTGGAGGTCGCCGGGGCAGGCCGGGCTATCGGCTGCACTACACACTCTTCCTGGAGTCTCTGGAGGCCGGATGTGGACTCGCCTCCAGAGAAAACCTGGTCCAGCCACCGGTTCACAGATGGTGCGGGAGGCCCGCGATGGGGGACTGGGCAGCTGGTGAGGGGCCGAGTGGAAACAAGAACCCCCTTCTCCTCCCGGCCGGGCCCTGTTTGGCTCTGTTTCTGCTCACAGACCAAACGCGAGACAGTAGTGCATTCAGGGTAGAAGTGGCCCGGTCCCCGCTCGGAGGTCAGGGCAGTGAGTGGGAGGGGCGGGCGTCTCCTGAGACCGCACAGGTGAAGCGAGCAGGAGAGACCCTCTGGGCCCGGTCAGCTGAGTCGCGGGGTGGGGTGGGGGGCCCGCCGAGCCTTCGGCTGGGGAGACCCAGCCAGGATTCCTGCAGCAGAGGGAGGGGCTCCCTGCCTCCTGGGGCCTCGTGAAAGCACAGAGCGAGCGCAGCCTTGGGTGGCCTCAGCGCAGGAGGGTCCTCTCTGCACACCCACTGACAGGCTCAGGAAAGACGCCGTGATCATAAAACAGGCCAAGAATGCAGCTGGGTCTGGAAAAGGGAGTCTGTGCCCTGGAGGAGACAGCACGCAGTAATGGTGTGGGGTGGCCCCTGGACCCCTGCGGGCATCCACCCTCCCGGTCACCCCTCCCCTTGGATGGGCAGAAGGTGGACCTGCTTCCAGCCAGGAGACCGTGCACAGGTGGTGGGCGTCCCTTCTGTGATCGTGTTGCCACACGGAAGACTCCGTCTGAGTTGACTGTGGCCGGAGACGCCAGGTGGCAGAGAACTGCGGCGGCGGGGGCCTCCCCGACCTGAGGCCTCCAGGCAAAAGCCAGCAGAAGTCCGGGGCCTTCAGCCTTGCAGCCACAGGACATGAACCCTGTGGCCCCCGAGGGAACTGGAGACCCCTGGGAGCCTCCCCGAGTCCAGCCTCCAGATGAGAACGCAGCCTGGACGGCAGCCGGGTGGGACCCTGCATACTCAGGGCACCGTGAGATAGTCAGTGTCTGTGAAGCCACTAAGCTTGTGGTGCTTTGTTCCGCAGTGTAGACACCTAACACACGTGGGCTTTGGTGTCAGATAGACGAGCGTTGGAGCCTGGCTCTGCCCTCGCTGGCGGGTGATGGAGGCAGGTCTCCACTGGCCTCTCTGCTCCTCCTCTATCACCTGGGAGCAATGGCGCCGTCTGGTCCCCTGGGCTGGTGCTGCAGATGGGGGATGGGGGGAAGTGCATGGGCAGCTCAGCCCTGGGCACCTGGCAAGAGGACTAAGGGTCTTTGTTGTCACAGAGAACAAAGGAAAATAGATCAGCCCCTCCCTTCCACACGTGGCGGGGTCTCTGAGGGGAGCCTTTGAGGTGTGAGATGTGTGGCCCCGGGGGTCTGGGATGCCTGTGAGAAGACAACGGAAGTGGGGGCCGCTGGCTGGCACGCTGCTGCCCTGGCCTCCAAGTGGCCGGCACAACCCTTCCCAGCCCCCTCCCCAGTCCACACCCCGACCCCCGACCTGGGGCAGGAAGGGGCAGAGAGGAACAGCTCTCTGGGAGGAATGGCAGGCCACCCTTTACGGGCTCCTTGCTCTGGTGCATTGGGCAGCTGGGGGGAGCTGTCACAGAGTGTGAACTCAGAGCCCGGGGGCCTGGGGCAGCGGGGGATGGCACAGCCCCGGAGCTGAGCTGTCGGCTGCCCAGGCATGGCCCCTCTGAGGTCGGCTCCTGGCAGCTCCTGGGAAACACGAGTGGGTCTGAAAGGGAGGACCCCTGAGGACAGGCAGAGCCCTAGCCTGGGCCCTGCACTCAGTGGCTCCTCCTCGTGGCTCCCGGCCCCTGGCTGGCTGGACAGACCAGGCTACCCCCAGGGGAAGGACAGGGACAGTGAGTGGCGGAGGCAGGGCCGTTGCAGAAGCTCATTGTCTTTTCTCTCCTCCGTTCCTGAAGCCCGGCAGCTGGGCCTGTTTCCAGGCGGCAGCAGACTGGAGCCCCAAGTTGCCAGCACAAACCCCACCACCAGCAGCGATCCTGAGGGGCTTCCCAGTGTACGAGGAGCATTTATAGGGGGATCGGCCCCGCCCCATGGGCACTGAGCCCAGTCTCCCCGTTGGGGGACTGTCAGCTTCTAAAACGCCCAAAGAGGCACGTCTCGGGCAGTGTGTCCAAAATCAGCATCTCCGTTCTTGGGAGAGGACAGACAGAGGGTCTGGAGCGACAGGCCCGGAGCCAGTCCTGGTGCCCCCGGGAGGAACCGTCCCAGCAGGTCCCGTCTGCCCATAGCAGAGGCAGAACGGGGGCCCCCAAGCCGCCCCTGTGCAGATGGGTAGTGGAGTCCCGGGGCTGGAGCCTGACCCACTGGGGGCCCCGCAGTGGCTCTGAGCCCTCCCCTGCCTGTCTGGGCTTCCAGAGGCCCCCCAGCCACATTTGTAGCTTCTCCAAGACAGTGGCTGTGCTCCCAGGTGGGGTCTCTCTGATGTGCTCTGGGCTGGGTTTCCTCTGGAATCTGTAAACACACAGCTGCCTTCGGTGCCAACAAGTAAGTGAAACCACATGGGATGGTTTGAAGCTTCTAGAAGCTCCTACACATAATGAAAGCAGACAAGCTAAGCCCAAGAGTGCAGCAGGCGCGGAGCTGCGTCCCATCAGCCTTCAGCAGGAAGACATGGGGTGGGGGTGGGGGGGTCAGGGGATGGGGGCAAGGGGCTTGGGCCTGGGGAGGCGCTCCACAGGGAAGGTCTCGGAGAACCAGAAATGCTCTTTCCTCACAACCAGCTGTTGAAATCTAGCCCGTCCACCAAGCCCGGTTTCCATGCCGCCTCTTCTAAGCAGCTCTCCAGGGTTTCCTCCCCACCTTCTGCGCTGCTGTCCCTTCGTGCTGCCCCCAGAGCCCCAGCACCTCCAGTCTATGTTGTTTGGAGACATACTCATGGGGTCTCCCCACAGGAGGAGGGCAGGGTCCTCGCTCGCCCCTGGCCGTGGGCACAGCAGGGTGCAGTAAACCCAGCTGGCTCAGTCGGGGGTCCCTCAGGGGGAGGGACTGCGTTAGGAGTGAAATGGAGCCGTCCTTAGCTCACAAGGGCGTGGGGCTTTGTGAAGGTCAGCTGAGACCAGCCCTGTCCTTGTGGTCAGTGCCGGAGCCTGCCTCTGATGGGCACGGCACCTCCCCGAGGGCCCTGTGGTCAGAGCACGTCTGACGCCCAGGCAGTGCCGGGCTCTGACCCCGCGGAGCTGGGAGGCCCAGGGTCAGCCTCTCATAGCAGAGGGGCCCCCAGGTCACGGCCTGCTCCGGGGGCAGTGCTGGCCTTGCCCAGCCTCCTGGCTGCTGGCCTCCCTCTGCCCTCTGCCTTAGAGACCTGCCGTGTCCCATGTTGCGAAGTGGACACATCACGTGGCCCCTTGGGTGGGCCTAAGGATCCCTGCTCACCGTGAGGGGTGACGGGAAAGGCCTCCCAGCCCTGGGGCCCCAGGCCTCTTCCTGAACCTCCGCTGGGGGCCTCCTGTTCTGCCACCTCCACAGACAAGATGGGGACGTCCACTCCTGCCCAGGAGTGGCTGCGGCACCCAAGACCCCAGTTCCCTCCCTGCACCCTTGTCCCGTCTGCTCCCAAGAGGAGGGGTGGCTCTTGTGCCCGGGGGCTCCGGAAGACCCCAGCAGGCCCTGCACGAGGCCCTGGGGCGTGGTCTGGGCTCCTCTGCCTGGAGGAGTCCAACCCCACTGCCTCTCCTCTTCCCTCCGCCCTTCCCCGCTCTCTGCCTCTGTCTCTCCATCTCTCCTACTCACTCTGACCTTCTCTCTGGGTGGCCAATGTCCTGTGCAGCCTGCTGTCCTCTCCACCCTGTCCCCACCCTGGTCACTCCCAAGGCAGGGTGGCTGCTGCTGCCTCCATTCTTGCTCCTCAGCCTGAGTGGGCAGACAGGTGAGGCTCGGCCTGGCTCTTCACGCTGGTCGAGGGTGGGGTGGGAGAGGAGGGCGAGGCTCGCAGGAGGCTGACCCCTGCTCTCCGGGGACGCAGGGCCGTCGTTCACGTAACAGGTATCCAAAGGCATCAGGGGCGTTCTGCCTTCTAAGGATGCAGCCATAAGGTCAGGGCCCTGGACGTGCTGTGTGGCCACCTTCCCTGCCCACCCGTGGGGGCTACAGCTTGATGGGTGGGGACGGGATGCCAGGCAGGCTCACACGCCACCTGAGCTGCTAGAGCAGCTGGCTCCCAAACAAGTCTCCACACCGTGGGTCCCCGTGGTCACCGCTAATTGCAGGCCCACAGCCTCTCCATGCACACAGCCTCCCGCCAGCAGCTGCAGGTTTCTGTCCTCCCTCGGGAGTGACCGCAGGCTGAGCCCCAGGAGAGCCTGCAGACATGTTTGCACCATCGGGAGCCAGTTTATTTTCTTTGGGAAACAATACTTTGAGGACAGGTTGTCATGGACACCCAGGGTGACAGGATGGAAGGACCCTGGAGAGTTAGATTAGGGGCTAGGATGCTCCTGGGGTGGCTAGAACAGCTCCTGCTTCCAGAAGGAACTTTAATTCAACTCCTTCACTCTATGGGCCGTGACTCCACAGCTTGGAGAGTGTAGGGAGATTTGGCATTTCCAGTCCATAGAAAAAGCCCATCGGGTCCACAGTTTTAGTCCCAAAACAATAACTTCCTCAAAATGCAAACATTGTACTTAGGAGTGAATCACAGGGGCACCTGGAGAAGGAGCCAAGGTGGCACGGTGTCCTCCCCTTGGTGAGGCCGTACATGGAGCAGGGAACACAAACTAAGAAAGTCATCTTGGTTAAGAGGAAGGGCACAGTATTACTGTTCTATATGATTTATTTACTTGAGACTCAGTAGAAAGTGTATTTTAAAAGTGAAGAACTGGGAATGAGTAGGGTGACTGGCCCATCACTAAGGACATTTATCTATTAAATGCTGTGCCATTGGCCTATGTTATCTATTCAAAACATAAACATATTTAAAAAGCAGGCACACAGCAAGATTTATATATTTTATATATAAATAGTGCAGTTTGGTGCTAGTGCCAGGACAGACAGATGGACCAAGAGGACAGACTTCACTACACACAAGTATTTACAAATAAAACAAAGCCAAAAATGGTAAGTGAATTGGAAAGAGAACGATTATTTGATGAATAATCATATTAGGCATTCTATTAGAAATAGAATGACAAAACATATCAAAGTAAATTGCAGAAGGATTAAAGAGTTAAATGCAATAAAAATGAAGTGACCTAGAGATTATCAGACTAAGTGAAGTAAGTCAGAGAAAGACAAATCTGGTATAATATCACTTATATGTGGAATCTAAAATATGACACAAATGAACTTATTTGCAAAACAGAAACAGACTCACAGACATAGAGGACAGACTTGTGGTTACCAAAGGGGTAGGGGGGGAAGGGATAAATTAGGAGTTTGGGATTAACAGATACACACAACTATATATAAACTAGATAACCAACAAGGACCTACTGTATAGCACAGGGAACTATATTCAATACCTTGTAATAATCTATAATGGAAAAGAAACTGAAAAACAATATATACATATGTATATATATAAAACTGAATCACTTTGCTGTACACTTGAAATGAAATCAACTATACTTCGATAAAAAAGTCAAGTGGTGGGCTTCCCTGGTGGCGCAGTGGTTGGGAGTCCGCCTGCCGATGCAGGGGACATGGGTTCGTGCCCCAGTACGGGAGGATCCCACGTGCCGCGGAGCGGCTGGGCCCGTGAGCCATGGCCGCTGAGCCTGCATGTCTGGAGCCTGTGCTCCACAACGGGAGAGGCCACAACAGTGAGAGGCCCACATAACGCAAAAAAAAAAAAAAAAAAAAAAAAAAAAAAGTCAAGTGGTAAAAATCTTAAAGGATGCAGACATAAATATTAAATCTTTTGAGGGGAAAATTTTCCTATTTTAAAAGCAAAGGGAAAAACCGAGAAAAAAAACCCCAATAGATACAACTATATACAAATCAAATATTTCTTTAAGTTAAATAACAATATAATCGATAGCAAAAATAAAAAATCATATTAAGAAAAATATGTGTAAATGCCAGACAAATAAAACAACTAATGAATAACAATTGATACTACCATAAGGTCTAAATGAATAAATGGACATTGAAAAACAGTTTATATTAAGGAACAGTAACTTATTAACAAACATATAGAAAGCTATCATAAAATAGTCATAAAATCAAATTAAAGAAAATGTTATTATGGTGGTAGTTTTAATTCTAAAAATGTATCCATTGTTGTAGTAGGGTGTATTAGAACTATTTTAGACAGTGTTATGTCAAGAAACATAATATTTCATAATATTTAGTCCAGGATTTCTACCCTATTTTGAGAAATATTTTTTTCTTTGCAACTCAATTGTCCATCAGCTGATGAATGAATAAATAAAATGTAGTATCACACAAGGTATTATTACTTGGCAATAAGAAGGGGTGAAGTACTGATCCAACATGGATGAGTCTCGAAAACATTATAGTAAAGGAAAGAGGATGGTCACAAAAGCCCAGTTATTGCGTGATTTCATTTATATGTAATGCCCAAAATAGGCAAATCTATAGAGACAGAAAGTCAGGGCTGGAGTGGGGAGAGAGAGCGAATGGAGAGAGATTGTTAATAGGATGTCATTTCTTTGGGTGATGAAAGTTCTAAAATTAGATGGTGGTGATTGGTGCACAACTCTGTGAACATACTCTAAACCCCTGAATTTTATCCTCGAAATGGGTGAAATGGATAGTACGTGAATTATACCTTAAGTTGTTAAAAATATACAAAAATATGGAATAAAAGAGCATAGGGAAAGAGAGAAGGGAAGGGAAGGGGGGCAACACCCCCTATTGAGCCACTTTTGTGCCCCAAAGGTGAACCAAAGCTTTATTTGGATTCACTCCTTCAGTTCTCACAACACCTCTAGCTGGCATCAGGCAGTCATTTTAACTCTCATCTCGGTGCCCAGAGAGGTTTAGTCTCGAAACCCACAGTGGCTGAGTCTATGAAGCCCAGATCCGTTTGGCCTTTCAGCCCACTTTCCCTTTTTCTTCTGTGTCAGCAGCTGCCTGGTGTCCGAACTGGGAAGGAAACGCCAGAACCCAGGCTTAGACATGCTCCCCCTGCCAGTCACTGTGAGGGAACATCTCAGGACTCCAGATAGGACAGGCTGGGACTACAGGCTCCACAGAGCTGGACTGTGTCAGGCCTTTGGCTCTGGGGTCCCATACAGCACCCTGCAGTTTCCTAGGCACCACGAAAGTCCCCCAAAACCTTGAACCCAAGATGCTATCTTGTACTATGGCATTTGACCTTGTCATCCTTTCTCCTGTGTTCATTACCTATCACTTCCTCTGGGTTGGGACAGAAACAACAAGACCCAGCACTTGTCCTCACAGAGCTCACACACAAACAGGTTGGGGACAGGTGATAAACATGTTTCACAGGTGTTCAGAAAGCTCTGGGAGCAGGGGGAGTCAGAGCTGGCTCCATCTACCAATCTGCTCACCCTCTGTCTACTAATTCACTCATCCATCCATCCATCCATCCACCCATCCATCCATCCATCCATCCATCCACCCATCCATCCATCCACCCATCCATCCATCCATCCATCCACCCATCCATCCATCCACTCACCCATCCATCCATCCATCCATCCATCCATCCATCCATCCATCCACCCATCCATCCATCCATCCACCCATCCATCCATCCACCCATCCATCCATCCATCCATCCATCCATCCACTCATCCATCCACTCATCCATCCACTCATCTATCCATCCATCCATCCATCCACTCATCCATCCATCCATCCATCCATCCATACATACATACATACATACTTGTCCATACATACATATCCATCTATCTGTCCACCCACCTATCCATCCAGTCACCTACCACCCATTGGCCAATCCTTCCATCCATCTGCCCTTCTACTCACCCATCCATCCATCCACATAGTTTATGGAGCTCCTTTCACCCACACTGTTCTTGATGCTGAGGATTCACCACAGAATAACAGAAAGCAGAGTAATGGAAGGAGAAAGCCTGGCAGCCAGGGATGACTCTCTGGGGAAGTGTTTGAGCTGAGGTTTAAAAGAGGAGGGGCCACCCAAAGGAAGGTCCTGGGGAGGCAGGACTCCAGGCAGAAGAGCCAACACGTGCAGAGGCCAAAGGCAGGAATGAGCTTGGCTTGTCCCAGGGACAGAACAAAAGATCTGCGTGCCTGGAGGGGATGGAGCATTTGTGCTGGTTCTGAAAGAATGAGAGCTTGCTGGGCAGCCCTGGAGATATGAAGGGGCTTAGGGTTCGTCTAGCTGGACCAGGCACTTTAAATGCTTTTCTTTCACAGGGAAGAATAAACAAGCAAGAATAGCCAGGAAACCCCTAGAAAAGAAGAGTGGGGTGGGGGTGGGGTCGTCTACCAGATCTACTACGTATTATAAAGCTTCTTTGATTAAAACAGTGTGGCACCAGTTCAGCTATAGACAAGCAGACCAGTGGAACAGAGGAGAGAATCCAGAACTGGGCCTAGGAGCACGTGGATCGCTGCCACGGTGGCTTCTTGGTCAGTGGGGGAGAAGGTGAGCTTTTAATCGACGGCTTGGGGACACTGGATGGCCACGTGGACAAAGGCAAAATTGGATCCACTCTTCGTAACAGACACCAAGTGGATCAGAGATGAAACCCCATCAATGCTGGACAAAAAGTGGGACTGACTTCCTTTGCAACCCAGAGTAGAGAAGAGCGTTTATAACCAAGACTCAGAGTCCAACAGCAGTGAACCAAAGATGAACAAATTTGCCTATATAAAATTAAAACGTTTGTATGGCAAAACACACCATAAGCAACGTCAAAAGACACACAAAGTGTTTGCAACTGATATCACAGATGCAGGGCTAAAATCACTGATGCACAAAAAGTTCCTGTTAACAAAGAAAAAGTTCCGCAATCTATAGGAAAATGGGCAAGGATATCAACAAACAGTTTGTAAAAGAAAAAAATGCAAATGTCTCTTAAATATACGAAAAAGTGTCCAAGCATGGTCTTGTAAAAGAAAAGTGAACTGAAACAACACTGGGGTTCCATTTCTCACTTGTCAGATGGGTCAAATCGAAAGGTTTAACAACTTATTATGTTGGTATTTGTATTGATTACAGGTGGGAAGCAAAACGGTGCAGTTCCTCAGAAGGGAATTAGGAATATCTAGTGAAGTTATGTATACATTTGACCTTAGACCCACTTATCCCACTTCTAAGAATCTATCCCTAGGACAAGCTGGGAAACATATGACCTACAGGGAAGGCATTCACTGTGGTCATCCGTGGTGACAGCAAAGACCGAAAACTCCCAAGTCCCCATCAAGGGAGATTGCGCGTGGCCACGGGACGGCGGGAAGGAGAGCGCTAGGGACCCATCACAGCGACATCCTGACAACGTTAGGTGAGCAAAGTTAGGTGCTGGGCAGTGTCCAGGTAAGGCTAGAGAGAGGGTTTGTAGGTAGACATATGTGTGCTTCCTGTATTTTCTAAAAGGACCAACACAAGGGCAAACCCCAACCTGATCAAAACAGCTGCTAGTCGGGGGGCGGAGGGAAGGGGGAAGGGGCAGGGCCTGAAGGAAGGCTGGTGAGGGCTCCCCCATTCTACAGCCACACAAACGCTTTTATAAAAGAGATCAAGAAGGGTAAGACAGGCATGCCTACGACTTGGACACAAGCAGGAACAATGTGAACCCCACTGTGGCAAATTGGTGGCAAGAAATCTTCACGTAGCTTTAAAAAAGCAGTATTCTGAGTCTAGAGTCTCAGTGAGATATGTTCTAAGGACAAAAACAAATCTTTAAAAAAGTTCTTCTATGAAAAAGGACTATAGCTGAAGGAGGGAAGTGAGGAAATATTCTCTTCCTAGATGGGAGACAGGGAAGGAGAGCACAAGACACCCACCACATACACACATTTATCTGAATCCTCTCCCAGGCAGGGCACAGAGAAGGCAGGAAGTGGACAGTCCCAGGGTCGGCCTGTCACTGAGAAGCACGTGGGGGAGGACACCGACCTCTGCTCACCAGACGTCCAGCTGGAGGTTCCAGGCTGGCTCTGAGGTCCTTCCACGGGGCATCGGGCTCCGGGTGGAGGGAATGAGGGACGGCAGACACGGAGGGGTGTCTAAGAGGAGCAGGAAACTCTCCCTGTGCCTCCAGACCCAGGGATCCCGGCTGAGGCTGGGACAACGTCCAGACTCCCCGCGGGCCAGACTCTCAGGCTGGTGCTCACAGCCTGTCCCAGAACCCGGCCCTGGCCTGGTCAGGGTGATGGTGGGACCCCTGTGGGGCAGCAGTGGAAGCAGGGCAAGGGCCTGGAACCTGGCATCAGCAGAGCGGAAGCCATCCAGGGGAAAGGATAGAAGGAGAGAGGGAGGGAGAGAGAGAGAGAGAGAGAGAGAGAGAGAGAGAGAGAGAAAACAGCTAACGCTAATGGGAGGGTGCACTGACTTCCCGGGCAGCTCTGTGCTGAGGGCTCCACATCAGCAACGTTGCTCCCATTTTGCAGATGTGGAAACAGGGCCAGGAGGCCTGGCGCCTTGGCCAAGGCTGCATAGCCAGTGAGCCCCGAGAGGGGCACAAGTCAGACCCCGTGTTCCTGGGTGCTGAGTGTGCAGACCATGCTCTGTGTTTGCAGACCCTCTACCGTGGCCTGGGAGCGATGGGTCTCCCAGGCCCCCTCGCTGGGCGAGACCAGACGAGACTGGTCTCCCCCAAGGCCCGCCTTGTTGGGTGAGACAGTGGGACTCGTGTCCCTGGGAGCCCCCGCCCTGGGTTTCAGGTCTAAGCTGGCAGCTTTCTGCAGCTCCTCCCAGACCCGAGGGCACTTCCCCAGCTCTCAGTGAAGGGCACAAATGCTGACAGGTGCCATCACCCCGACCACCTGTCACTGGAACCCCGATGCCTCCTGTCAGCGGCCCTTCAGGCCCAGGACAGCCAGGCCTGCTCGGAGCTCTGTGCCTGCCCAGCCCCCTGCCTGCAGGCCCCCCTTCCCTGGACAGACGGATGAGCGACCTGTGCTCAGGGCCGACAGGTGTTCCTGACTCCAGCTGGGCCAGGACGGCTACGGGCCCCAGGGTCTCGGGTGGACCAGAGCCTCCTGGGAGGTGGGGGTGAGACTCAGGAATGGGAGGAGTTATCTGGGGGGAGCAAGTGTCCCTAGGGCCCCCGGGAGGCATGGGAGAGGGACTGGTGAGGCTTCTTGGAAGAGAGACTGGCTTGCGAAGGAGCCGGTCACTGGGCTGGAGGAGGAAGGGTGTGTCAGGCCAGTGAGGGCCCAGTGGGCTGGAGGGCGGATTTGGAGCAGGTAATTCCCATCGGGGGCCAGGCGGCTTGGACGGGCCCCAGCCCTGGTGGTAGGGGCTCCCTGAGGGCTCTGGCCAGGAGTGGCCCCATCAGAACTGGGTTCACGACCACAGTGAGGAGGACTGGGCGGGGGGCCCGGAGCAGGGGGACAGCCCAGGTGGGCATCTCACCTGGACACACATGACTGGAAATGAACCGGGTGGGAAAGAAATGACATCTTCCCATCATGCAGCTCTGATTGGCCACGTCCTTCTGTTCTGAGCCTGGTGGAAAGTGACAGTGGGTCAACAAGTGGGTCATATCTGCCTGTCACAGCTGTGACCAGAATCACAAAGCAGGGCGGGCCCAGCATCGCTGAAAACGCAGTGATGGACCTTCCTGCACGGCGTGTCAACAAGAGAGCAGGCAGATGGCTACAGTGCGCGGGAGACCGCCTGCAGTTTGTTTGATGCTCTTGACCTTTGATGCTTCTGGGGAGGGGCCATGAGTCTCCCCACTGCAGGCGGGGCGGGTGTGGAGGGAAGCCCGTGGTGCCTGAGCTCGGTGGGGACAGAGGCCGAGTCACCAGGAAAAGCTGAGCCCCCGGGGCAGAGGCCATGCCCTTGCCCAGCCCAGAGCCGGCTTCCCAGGCTGGCCGCCTGGTGTCCAGCAGAGGGGCCCTTTTCAGCCCTGCTAGAGACAGCTGAAGCTGAGGCTGGGCAGATATGGTGAACTTTCAGGGGTCACGCCACCTTCACAGGCGCCCACTGCAAGGGGAGGGCCAGTGCTTGGCCATGGCTTGTGGGGTGACAGGGGCAGGGGTTGGCTTGCATGACCCTGGGGCTGACAGCCCTCCAGCCCTGCCCCCTGCCCTGCCTGTCTTCCCAGAACTGGTCCCCAGGAACCAGTCTTACGGCGGGTACGCCAGGGCCTGGGGGTGAAGGTTGCACATTTACAGTGGCCCTCGGGCTGGGGGCCGGGGTGGGGCGGGGGGAGCACACTGCGGGGTCTGCAGCCCGAGGACCTGGCCGGGTCTCCTTCCCTCCCTGCCGGTGGCATCCTGCAGCCCCGCCGCCTCCCCAGCATCCTCCTTCCTCTTCCGCCTCTGAGTCTCCATGCCTGGTGGGGACCCACAGGTGGGCTCACAGCTTCAAAGGCATCCTGGGAAAATCAAACTAAACCACGAAGCTCTCAGGGGGCTTTAAGGCTGCATGGAGTTCCCTTGAGTGTCAGGGAATCCAAAAGCATTTGAGTTCAGGCTTGGCATCCAGTGTGGGAGTTCCAGTGGGAGGATGTGGTGACCATTTCCAGGGATGTGGATGGACGTGCCAGCCAGAGCAATGACCACGGACCTGCCTGTTCAGGGGCACAGGATGTCCCATCCAGAGAGCCCCGTGTCCTGTGCGAATCACGGAAGATTGGGCATGTTATGTGGTGACCCACACCTTGCTCATTCCCGACAGCTCACTGTTTGCAAAGTATTTGCACTTCCATTCTCTACCCAAGGGCTCAATGGCGCAGAGGTTGTCAACTGGTTTTACAGAGGTGGGGCCGCTGGACCCCCCAGGGGTCAGTTTTCCTCAGAGGTGAACACAGTCCCTGCTTCCCCAGCCTCTTGCCGCTGCTTTCAGAGGAGCCGGGAGATGGGGAGTTCATGCCTGCAGGACAGTCCAAGGCTGAGTCCTCTGCCACTGCTGGACGTGTGACCTCGAGCCGGTCACTAAACCCCGGGGGGCTCAGCTTCCTCGCCTGTGCCCCACTGAGCTGAGAGCAGGCAAGGGCATGGCACAGAGCCGCGAGCACCCAGGCTCAGGCAGCACCGGTCTGCACTCTGCTGTCCCCAAGCCCACGGGACAGCGCGCAGCCGAGAGGCTGGGGCACCACAGAGGAGTCCTGCGGGGGCAGAGTTACCCGGGGGCACCTGCGCAGGTCCTCAGCCCTTGGGCGGGTGGGACAGGTGAAGAGGGCCCAGTGGGTCACCTTCGGCTCCGGGGACCCTGCTTGTGCTTCAGGTCTGGAGTACCTCCTTTATGTCCCACAACTGCTTCTTCCACGGCCACTGAACAAAAGGCCCCCTCCCTGTTCAGGCCTGAGGGCAACCACAGCGTCCCCATTGTTAAAGTGCAATGCGATTGGAGCAGCCCTAGAGGTGGGACTGCCCCTCCCCACAAGGGCTGTCGGGGCCACAGCCCCAGGACGGAGATCTTGTGAGTGGGGGGGTCCCCAGTGTCACTGCGTGTCCCACCCCAAGCAGGACGGAAGGCTTGAGCTGGCACGGTCCCCATCAGGCCCAGATCAGTCAGGCGAACAGTCACCGCGACAAACTCACTCTGGGGGCCTCATCCAGCAAGCCCGGGGCACAGGGCTTCGTCCCCAGATCCCCGGGCACTTTCTTGGGCTTGAGCGCCCCCTGCTGTTTGGAGCCGGCGGAGGAGGAGCTGGGGGTACCCCCACCCACTGCTCGCCCCAGCCCCGTGTCCTGGGATTCAGAGGCCGCCAGGAGCCCCGCACCCAGGACCCAGGAGGCACATGAAGACCCCAGAGAAAGGCCCTGTGGGTCTGAAATCAGTACTGGAGGAGATGCCAGGCCTCTGCCTGGAGAAGGCGGCTCAGGACACTGGGTCTGAGGTCAGAGGACAGACCCCGGCCCCTGAGCTGCCCTCACAGACCCAGATCCCCTCCAGTGGCCAGGACCGTTTCTATGACTCAAAATTGCTCACCACGGTGGGAGAGCTGAGTTCAGCACAGTTGGAGGGGGTGTCACCCCAAGGAGGGGCTGATCTGGCCCCTCTGGGCCTTGGGCCCTGATGGTGTCAGAGGTCCTCCTGACCACTGCTCCACCAAGGCCCAGATGTGTGCAAGATAAACAGGCCGATTTGAGACAAAGAGTAGAAATCGCTCAGCAAAGCTGGAGGAACAGTTCTGAGAGCCTCCCACAGCGAGTCCTGTTTGAGGTTCATAAGTGACCTCCCAGAGAAGTTGCTAGGACACCCTGGCCATGTCCCTAGGAAGCGATTAGTGATGTTGGGCATCTTTTCATGTGCCTGTTGGCCATCTGTATATCTTCTCTGGGAAAATGTCTATTTAGATCCTCTGCCCGCTTTTAAATTGAGTTATTTATTTTTTGATGTTGAGTTGTATGAGTTCTTCATATATTTTGGATATTAACCTCTTATCAGGTATATTATTTGCAAATATTCCCATTCAGTAGGTAGCCTTTTTGTTCTGTTGATGGTTTCCTTCAGTGTGCAAAAGATTTTTAGTTTGGTGTAGTCCATTTGTTTATTTTTGCTTTTGTTTCCCTTGCCTGAGGAAACATATCCAACAAAATATTTCTAAGATCAATGTCAAAGAGCATACCGCTTATGTTTTCTTCTAGGAGTTTAAAGGTTTCAGGCCTTACAGTTAAGTCTTTAATCCATTTTGAGGTTTTTTTTTTTTTTTTTGTATATGGTGTGAGAAAGTGGTCTAGTTTCATTCTTTTGCATGCAGCTGTCCAGTTTTCCCAACACCATTTATTGAAGAGACTGTCTTTTTCCCCATTGTAGATTCTTGCCTCCTTTGTCATAGATTAATTTTCCATATATGTGTGGGTTCATTGCTGGGATCTTTATTCTGTTCCATTGATCTATGTGTCTCTTTTTGTGCCAGTACCAGACTGTTTTGATTACTGTAGGTTTGTAGTATAGTTTGAAATCAGGGAGTGTGATACTCTAGCTTTGTTCTTCTTATCTGATTGTTTTGGCTATTCAGGATGTTTTGGGTTTCCATAAAAATTTTAGAATTATTTATTCTAGTTCTGTGAAAAATGCCATAGTTAATTTGATAGGGATTGCATTGAATCTGGAGATTGCCTTGGGTAGTAAGTTCATTTTAACAATATTAATTCTTCCTGTCCACAAACATGGCATATCTTTTCATCTATTCGTATCACCTTCAATTTCTTTCATCACTGTCTTGTAGTTTTCTAAATACAGGTCTTTTACCTCCTTAGGTAGATTTATTCTCAGGTATTTCATTCTTTTTAATGAGTTGTGTTTTCTTAATTTCTGATAGTCCTGATAGTTCATTGCTAATGTTAGAAATACAACAGATTTCTGTATATTAATTTTGGATCCTGCAACTTTGCCAAATTCACTGATTAGCTCTAGTAGGTTTCTCTTTTTTTGTCATGTCTTTAGGATTTTCTATGTATAGTGTCATCAGATATTTTCTCCTATTTTATATGTCCTCTTCATTTTGATGTATATATATATATATATATATATATATATATATATATATATATATACACATATACATACACACAGCATCTTTCAATGTATCAATAGTTTCATTTTTTATATTTGTACTGATTTTTTACATGTAAGAAATCTACTCTTATCCAAATTCAGATAAATACTAGTATCTGTTTGTTCTATATTTTGTTTAATAGTTTATTTTTCTCTAATATTTTTGTTGTATGATATGGAGTGAGGGTCTAAATTTGTCTTCCAATAGCTAATCAACTGATTTAGCACATTAATTGTACCACCCCCTTCATACCCCTGCCAGCAGTGAGGTGATGCAGCCTTCATGTTTCACAAAGCTTTTATACCCCAGAAGCTCTCTGGGATGTATATTTTTCTCACTGGACTTGCTATGAGTATAACCAGTGCTGTGCTGATTTAATTCTTGTGGCTTTATTATATGTTTTAAAATTAGCTGTTTCACCCTGTATCATAGGTATTCTTGTTATTTTTTTTTCAAACAAATTTTAGAATCATTTGATTCCAAAACATTTCCTGAAGAATTTTTGGTAACATGTTAAATATGTAAATCAACTTGCAAAGAATTAACAACTTTGAAATATTTAGTCTTGCCATCCAGGGACATGGTATTTATCTCCATTTATTCACTTTAAAGTGAAACCCTCTTGGTGGAATTTTATGCAGTCCTGACTATTTGGGGTTTGGTTTGTTCCTGGGAATTGGGGGATTCTTGATGCCATTGTGAATGTCATCTTTTTGTCCTATAATGTAGTCTACTTACTTAATACAGCCTATGGGAATATCTTTGATTATTGGATTTTTTTTTTCATATCCTACTTTTTCATTGAAACTTACCAGCCCTGAATTTTCTGTTGATTCTTTTCAGGTTTTAAACTGTAATTATTTTTCCTGCATATACTGATAGTTTGTAACCTTTTTCTTTCTAGTTGGGCCTCTTCTTTCCCACTAATGACTCTGCAGTGACAGGCTCTTAGACTGTTAAATAGTGATGCAGTTGGCAAACAACCATTTTTTTTTTTTTTTTTGCGGTACGCGGGCCTCTCACTGTTGTGGCCTCTCCCATTGTGGAGCACAGGCTCCAGGCGCGCAGGCTCAGTGGCCATGGCTCACGGGCCCAGCCGCTCCGCGGCATGTGGGATCTTCCCGGACCGGGACACGAACCCGTGTCCCCCGCATCGGCAGGCAGACTCTCAACCACTGCGCCACCAGGGAAGCCCTGGCAAACAACCATTTTTAATTTCTGATTTGAAGGGCCATTTCTCTGGGCTTCACTGTCATATTAAGTGGGGTGTTGTTTTAAGGGGAAATTCCTCATCATGTTAAGAATATTTCCTTCTGCATTTTGCTTTTTAATCTTTCAGTAAGGAGTAGGTATCTAGTTTTGCTAAAATTCCTCTAGTATTAGAGCCAGGGATGTTTCCACAGAGGCCCAACCACCCCGAGTGGAACGGGCTCCTTCTACAGAGATCCAAGTCCTCTTCCACCAGGGACTCCTTTGGGATCCATGCCGACTGTGAGCGGCCAACCCCACAATGCCAGAGTAGGGCTTCCACTGGCCCCTGTAACCAGTCCTGGCTCCCTGAGCAGAGCGTGACCTACTGCCAGCTTCTTCTGGATGCTGTGGGGATGCGGTTTCCATGGAGAATGTACTGCTTTTGCTCTGATCCAGCTTCCACCCCCTGCTGTAAGAGAAGCCCCTTCCTCACACCCCACAGAATTCAGAATGGGGAGGGCTCCTCCTTTCTCCCAAGGCTCCTTCTCATCTTCACATCTCCACAGTTGAATAAAACCATCTGCTCCTTCTGTCTAAGTCGTGCTCGCCCGCCAACCTGACACCTTCCAACTCCATGTATCACTGCCCTTCCCTGGGCCCTGGGGTCCACACTTTTAGTCTTCTGGTAGGTTGTCACAAGTCCCCGATTTTCCTCTACCTGCAGCCACCACCCACGTTGCCTGCTTTGCCATCTAAGAAACAGAAGATGCAACCTTGGGGGAATCTAGATCCTATGCCTGTATCCCACCTGAAAGGGAGTGTAGGATGGAGGAATATGAATTAACGTTTTGCTATTTTGGCCAGGGATCTTTCTTTAGTGAGAAATAAAACACAGCAGATCCATTGTAAGTCATTATACATGTGACTGCGAAAAGCATCTCTGTACAGGTTCTTTGTGCCCATGTGTGAAGAGGTTGAGTGGAGGAAGAAGAGCTAGAAGAGGTTAGAACGATGCTGAGCAGGATAATTCATTGTGCCTGACACATGCACTGACTACCATGTGTTCAGCTGGGGATTTAGGTTTATATTTTCTGCTCTGGACCTTTTGTGTCTCTTAAATCTGATGATTCGTGTTTATCAGTTGTGGAAAATTTGTATGCGTTTCTTCTATATACATTTCCTCTCCCTGAACTATCAGACTCTCCCTCTGGGACATCTATTATTTATACATTGGGCCTTCTCATGCTTTGTTCCATCCCTCTAACTTTTCTCTGTTCTTTTTTCTATCTCTTTCTCTGTTGTATTCTGGGTAATTTATTAAATCTGTGATCTTAGTCTGTTATGACTGCCATAACGAAGTACCACAGAGTAGGTGGCTTACACAACAGAAATTTATTTTTTTACAATTCAGGGGGCTAGAGGTTCAAGACCAAGGTTTTGGGGTGTTGGTTTCTGATGAGGCCTCCCTCCTGGGTTTGTAGAGGACCATCTTCTCCCCATGTCTTCACATGATTTTCCCTGTGTGTGTGTCTGTGTCCAAATCCCTCTTATAAGGACACAAATCATATTGGATTAGGGCCCACCCTAATGACCTCATTTTCACTTAATTAACTAGTTAAAGGCCATATATCAAAATACAGTCACATTCTGAAGTACTGGGAGTTAAGAGGGGTTTTTTTGTATTTATTTATTTATTTATTTGGTTGCATTGGATCTTAGTTGCAGCTCACGAGCTCCTTAGTTGTGGCATGCAGACTCTTAGTTGTGGCATGTGTGTGGGATCTAGCTCCTGGACCAGAGATTGAACCCGGGCCCCCTGCATTGGGAATGCGGAGTCTTAACCACTGCGCCACCAGGGAAGTCCCTGGGAGTTAAGAGTTTGACATATGAATTTTGTGAGGATACAACTCAGCCTCTAATATCCATCTTCCAGTTCATAAATTCTCTCTTCAGCTGAACCTAATTGCTTTTTAACTGTTCCATTAAGTTTAAACATATGTATATGTATAACTGATTCACTTTGTTATAAAGCAGAAGCTAACACACCATTGTAAAGCAATTATACTCCAATAAAGATGTATAAAAACAAACAAACAAACACAAACCACAAAATTCCTATAGTTGTTTTTAGAAGTTTGTTTGGGTTTTTTCCCTAAATCTTGTTCTCTACTTAGAATTTCAATTTCTCCAGTTTTTGTTTATTCATTTAAAACTTTTATATTTACTTTCAGGTTACTTCAGGATATGAATTTCTTAGGCGTGCTAATCCTCTCAGTTTGGGTAAATGCTGACTGCCTGAGCGTACATTCAGAAGGTCCACCTACACACACGCACTAGAATCTAGGTTGTGGGAACATGACCCCGGCATGGCTCCACTTTTCTTTATGCCAGAAACCCAGGACTGGCCCAGGGCTGAATAAATGTTAACTTATTAGCTTAAAATCCCATGTGTTAGAAATCTGGATCCCCCAAAATGTTCAAAGTACAGGCCTGGAGTCTAATTTTTCAGGAGAGAATTTTTCCACTGAGAGTCCAGGTGGAGATAAGAAAGCATCTTGCATCTCTGAGCTGGTGGGTGGAGACTTTCTTGTCCAATTTTCAGACACCCCTCACCCCAGCTCACCCCCAGTGCCCACACAATGGAAGTGAGGATGTGGGGAAACAAGTCTAGCACTTCTGCTTCAAGGCCTAGACTTTCACACGTGGGCACAAAGAAACAAGTACAGAGATGATTTTTGCAGTCATGTGCATGGCAACTTACATTGGATCTGTGGTATTTGGTAGGTTATTTCACAGAAAGTTCTGTGGCTAATACGGCATAATGTTAATGCATATTGAATCTGGGTGTGAGTATATGGGCCTGTTAGGTAAAAATAAAAATCTGCACTTTTTCTACGTGGACAGATTTTATACTTTCATATAAAAATGAATTCATTATTGAATGGCTCAGTTTAACTCTTGTTAAGTGATGTTACTTATTTCAGCTTTATAAAAAAAGAAGAATACATACACATTACTGTGAGGAAATATAACAAAATGAAAAAAATATCATCACTAGGAGATGAGATAATGGTTGATGATTACTTTCTTTTCAAAAGTTTTCTGTGTTGTATCGATTTATTTCATAATGGATATATATGACTTTATAATGGAACAAAAGTTTTCCCTAAAGGGCTCCTTTTGACAAGTTTGAACATTTGTCAGTGATTCTGTCCCTGTGGCGTCCCAGCTGTGCTCAGTGGAGACACAGGAAAGGGTGTGGCCCTCAGCCCTGCCTGGCGCCCCTCCACCTGCAGCTCTTCCCCCTGACGAGCCCCTTGACAGGCGCCAGCTCCTCCCTGGGCAGTCAGCCTTGGCAGCACCGTCTGGTACTGGGGGTGGTGCCACTGCACAGGCCACCAGGAGGAGCAGCCTCTGAAGCCTGCCCACCATCTTCACCCCCTGCAGCACTGCAGCCTGACCACCCAGGCTGACGCTTCCCTCCGTGGAGCGGGGGGCTCTGAGGGGTGGAGGCGGCCCTTGCCCGGGTCTACCGCTGTCCCTTGGAGCCTTGGGGGTTCCCCGTCTGGAGACACAGCTTGGAAAGTGGGTCTGGACCTCAGCTGGAGGAGCCTGCACCCCGTGGCCCTGATTTGCATCCTTTGCATCCTCACTACAGGTGGAAAAACACTCTGTTCTGCTCCTGGCATCCACCCTCTTCCGTGTGGGTCCTTAGGAGAGTCAGGCAGCCCCTCGGAGCCCACCACCTCCTGTAAAGCCAGAGTGAAGCTGCCTGGGGCCGCGGGGTTCCAGCGCTGTGACCGCAGTGCTCACTGCACTGTGCAGTGGATGCCCGTCACGGGCAGCTCTCAGCATCACCCCCTTTCCACCCAGTGAGCCTGTCTCAGGCCACACGCCCCCTCAGAACAATTCCCCTTTATCTCTCTCGTGTCTTTATCCAGTTGGACCACGAAAGGCAGGTGGGCACTGCCTGCAGCAGGCTGGGGGCTGCCGAGACCACGCCCCAGTCCCCCCTTTCCCCTTTGTCGCCCCCCAGGTCTCAGGGAGCTTCTCACCGAGCCCACTGCCTCTCCTTGTGGGCACCCCCGTCTCTCACCTTCACCAGGGCTGGGGCAGCCGGGGATCGCCATCTGTGGTTTGATTCGTGGGGTGCAGGGGGTTCGAGCTCACACTGAGGGGCTTCGGCCTCCCGTGATGAAGCTGAGCTCACCCACGGCAGCCCCCGCCCCTCCCCCTTCGCCTCCCCCCATCTGAGCGCCCGCTCATTCGGCCGCCCGCTACCCGCTATTCTCTGGCTGAGACTCCGGTCCGGCAGCATGAGATTTTGGCAGCAGCTCGTGAAGTGTCACGGAAGAGCGAGGCTGCGAGCTGCCATGTGGTCTCCCGGCCTCGCCTGCAGCCCTGAGAGCTGCCCTGCAGAGTCAGCGTGTTGACGTTCGGGCCCAGCATGGCTGTCAGAATCTCCGCGCTGGCGGGACGTGCAGCCCACGGTGCCCTGCCCACCCGGGAGCAGAGGGTGCTGCTTCCGCGGCTGTCTGCTCCTCGCCCACCCAGGGGCTGCCGTGCAGGGCGTGTGCTCCCAGCCAACTCTTGTGCCGTGGGTCTCAGGGCCGCTTGGGGTCAGGCCTGCCGTGCAGCGCACAGTGCCAGGCTTTGCGGTGCATGTCCTTTGCACCCTCCCTCCTGGCTGGAACTCCCTGTTGAGCCCCACCTTGAACTGGGCCAGTTCTGAACTGGGCAAGAGATGTTCAGGGTCGAAGCTCGAAGCCTGAGAGAGCCTGATTCTGCAGGAGCAGCCCCTGGCGCTGAGGAGGCCTGTCCCCACCCCACCCGATTCCAGGTGAGCTGGCGCAGGTGTGAGGACGGCCGTGGGCCCTGTCTCTGCCACAGCCTGTTTGCACAAGACTCTGCTCTTCGTGCAGACACGGGAGGTACCCACTCCCCTCTTTGGAGTCTCCTCACCTGCTCAGCCCCAAACCCTGGGGCATCGCGGTAGGTTGACCCTGTCTGTGCGGAGCTGTCAGCCACGGACGCTCAGGACCCGCAGAACCTCAGGAGGGCACGTGGGGGAGGAGGTCTCCAGCAGACGGTCCAGGCTGGCCGGATGTGAGCGGGTTCCGGGGCCAGCTGTGGTTCGGCAGACGTGGGCTTTTCTGAGCACTGACAGCGGCGCCTGCGGGACTCAGCAGTCCCTCGAGGTCTAGCTCCCCAGCCCCCCACCCAGCAAGTCCAGCAGCTACACGCGACCTTAACTTTTAAGGTTTTCTTAGGAATCTCAGTTGGAAAATGCATGATCATGCCTTGAACAGAATCAAATTCTGAGTTGTCAGAATGGCATTTGTCGTGGTGGTTCGATGTTTATTCATGAGATTTCTGAGTGGTGATAGAAGGTTATGCTGGGGTTCATAGCAAGTAAACGTCCTCCCTTCCGTTCTGGAACCCAAATTTCTCATTATTTTTACATGTTGCAGGCAGGTATTGCTAACAGGAATAGGGAGGTCTGCAGATCTGGAAGACAGTCATTCCTCAGACGCATAGAGAATTTTAACATTTTGAAAGTACTTTTATAGTAAGGGACCAGCTCATGTGTTCAGAGTGGTTCTGTGTTGATAGAAAGCAAAGCCTACACGGGGAAATGTGTATGTACATTTTTTATGAACACAGAGAAAGGTGAGGAAGGATGAGCAACAAAAATAAACTTTGGTTATCCCTGGAGAGGTTGGGAGACAGGGAGAAGGAAATTGCTGACTTTTCTTCATACACTGCTGTATTATTTTACTTTTTGGAATTTTTAAAAGATTCAATAAAATAAGGAAGAACAACAAAACACTTGTATTTTCATCTCCTTCCTTTGAAAGGGGTACAATTATTTTCCTAGTGTTATGTGCAGAGGCAAAGCAGGTGGGCAGTTCATCTTCCTCTTCTTTGCTGATGGCATTTATTGAGGTCCTACTGTGTGTTCATCCCAAAGTGAGGCCCCAGAGACATCCCTGGCCTCAAGTAACAGAGACGCAGCTGGGATACACATGTGGTCTTGATGGAGGTCCAGAGGTGCCCCCCCTAGAATCTCACCCCTCCTCTCACAATAATCACACGATGTCTTGCACACAGCAGAAACTCAGTAAACACTTTTTTGAGTCCCCGTTTTACAGATTCTTCCTTTATACATTTATTCACTTAGTGAAGATTTATTGAACACCTACTATGTGCTGAGCCATGTCTGCAGAGCAGACAAGTAATTGAGAGGCTGCAGAGCCATGTGGCCAAAACTATGGTGCTTTGGGACCACCAGGGAGGGGCACCTAAATCTGGCCAGAGTCATGGAAGTCTTCATGGAGGTGCTGCTTGAGCTGAGTTGTACAGACCAGAAGGAACTAGCCAGACAAAGAGGAGTGAGCCTCACAGGTGGAGGGAACGGAGGGTACAACAGCTCAGAGGCAGGTGTGACTGAGCAGAGCATCTGTGAAGATCCACGTGGTTTGACACCAGAGGGGCCCATAAAGACCACATCACGAGAAGGAGGGTGCCCAGGTGGAATTTTATCCTGACTGCATGGGAGAGACACAGAGAGATTTGCCTTGAAAGAAAACTATTCTGAGAATGGAGGCGTCTGAGGGTGAACACATGCATTTTCCTCCTATTGCCCCCTTCTGAAGCCCCAGTGAAATGGTAGTAAAGAGATCTGCAGGAGGCATAAACCCACAACTGCAAAGAACATGGGAGAGGAGACCACAGCAACATCTTCAAAGTGGGAGGGTCACCTTGAGAAAATGGGGGTCAGGAAATTAAAGACGGCTCTGATGGTCGGAGAGTAGCCCCACTCTGATGCAGGTCACCGTGTGTGACCCGGACCCCTACAGTGAAAAGTACCTGAAGAAACCAGTTTTCCATTTCACATCCACTAGGATGGCTAGATTCAAAGGTCAGATAGTTACAGGTGTGGGCGAGACCTGCGGGTGGGGATGTAAAATGGCTCCAGCACTGGGAAAATAATCTCAGAGTCCCTGAGGCGGCCCCACAGAGTTACCACAGGAGCCAGCCATCCCACCTCTAGGACCAGGCCCAAGAAGAATGAAGACGTGTTCTCACGGGACCTGTACGTGAACGTTTATAGCAGCATCATTCACAGCAGCCAGAAAGTGGGAAAAACCCAGATGCCCATGACTGACGAGTGGATAAACAGACTGTGGTTCATCCACACAGTGGAATATTGTTTGATCATAAGAAAGGAATGAGGTACTAATTCACACTACGGCATGGATGAATCAAAGACATGCTCAGTGAAATAAGCCCAGGCACAGCAGGGCACATATTGTATGATTCCATTTATACGAAATATTCAGCACGAGGAAGTCCATGGACAGAAGATACAGTGGTGGTTGCCTCGGGCTGGATGAGGGCTGGGGAAGAGGGTTGTGACAGCTAAGAAGTACGGGTTTCTCCTCGAGGTCATGAAAATGTCCTAAAATTGACTGTGGTGATGCTTGTCCATGTCTGTGAAGGTACTAAAACGCACTCAATTGTACACGATAAATGAGTGAGTCATACGGGGGTGAATCACATCTCAAAACATCTATTACAAAAAAACAAAACAAAACGGTTTCACTAAAATCAGTACAAAGGACCAGGCTTTCCAGGGCTGGTGGGCAGTTTGGTGAGGAGATGACAAGAGCTTTTGCCTTCATTTCTTTATTTCACGCCCATTGGGCCAGGGCCAGCGTGCTAACTAGAGAAACCGAGGCCTGCCCCTGGTCTCCACAGCCCCCCGGGAGGGTGGGTCCCGCAACGGGGGCTCGGCCTGGGTGCCCTCAGGGAGCCAGGCCTGCCTCCCACTCTCCCTCCACAACCAGTTACAGCAGGTGTTTTAACCTCAACACAAAACGGCACTGACATATAACTATTTTTCCATAATATTACTCTGATATGGTTCTTTCAGGATTAAGGAAAAAAATGCTGATCGATACCACTTTTTTTCTTGGACATTCAACTCAAGTGTGGATTCGGTTCAAGGAAAGAGAGGAGGGGAAGGGTTTCCAGGCTGTTAGGGGGGTCAGAGGAAAGCAGCCTTGGCCATAAGGAGCTGGGGATTTCTTAGAGTTTGGGTTCCAGTGGGAAGCTGGAGGCCGGGCCGTCTGACCATCTCTGGAATGCCCCGCAGTGACACCAGACTTCCTGTCAGAAGCAGAAATTTCTAGGGCAAAGGCGGGTGGGGGAAGTGGTGGGGGAGGGGAAGAAGGGGTGCGATGCTCAGAGCTTCACACACTTTCTCATTGAATCAACACAGCAGCTCTGCTAAGGGGGCTTAACAAACACGCCTAGGAAAAGTTCAATTGATGAATGAATGAATGAGTGAGTGAATGAAAATAAAAGTCTCTCCTGTTTTGTTGAGGAGGAAATAGGCTCAGAGAGGATTCAGGACTCACCTGAAGTTTCGTGGTTAGTGAGGGATAGACAAAGCCTGTCTGGCTCCAAACCATACCCTGCCAGGAGCAGGAGCAAACCAGGCTGGGTTGATGCAGACGCACCTGGAGCCCGAGGTCTGCCGGGCAACATTGTTTTGCTTTTCTAGGATTAAAGAAAATCTAGAGAAAGTGTGCTCTAATTTTGTATGTTTTGTGGAGGTAGAATTTTCCGTGTGCCCTCCTGCTGTGAAGACCAAGGTACCACCACCTTCCTGGGTTTCCCTGCCCACAGAGCTTTGAGCCCGGGGGCTAATGTCACCAGGCTCAGAGTTAGGACAGAGAGGAAAAGCTGGAATAAACGTTCCAACCTGGCTTGGGGGTCCCTAGAGGAGCCTGCGCTTCTTCCCACAACTCAGTTTTTACTTAGCGGAGGAAATTGCCGATGGCCTTGACCATCTTGTTTTGATCTGTGGCCACAAACTCAGAGGTCAATGTCCACTTGAAGACAAGGGGAAATGAACCATAAACCTTTCTCAAGGTGTCTTTTCAACAGAACAGGGTAGAGGTGAGCGCCAACAGAAGGTTCTGGAGGCCAGAAACCACAGAGGGCAGCCCCTCCGATCTTACCTCCCTCCTGGCGCCCTTGCCCTTAGGTGAGAGTGCGCAGCCCCTGGGGAAGGCCCCCCGCTTCCCTGAGATGGTGGGGGCTCACAGACCTTGACCAAGCTGCAGCTTCAGAAAAAAACACCTGATGTGTGCAGCAAATACTCACCTGCGAAGCAAACACAGACACGTCTCTCAGACCTGCATCCTGTGCCCGTGCCAGACATCACTAATCAACACAGGGGCACGTCCCTTCTGGGTCTGAATGATGCAGCCTCAGCCCAGCACACACGGCGCCGCCCCCCAACCCCGGGTTGATAAAAATTGCCGTAAGATGAGACCCGCTGCCGTGCGGCCCTGGAACCAGGCAGAGTTATGAGTCCTTTCACTAGGGACGCCTTGCGGGGCCTTGGCCAGCAGCCAATCACCTGAAATCCAAACCTCACCAGTCCTGGAATGGGGTCTCCGGTGGACTTGGCCGACCCGTGCCACCCCGTCTGTTCCCTGGGGGCATCACGGAGATGACTGGAAGCTGAAAGGCAAGCTGGGTGTTCTGGCTTCCAGGAGAGGCCCAGTGCCTCCCCGCCCCGCCCCCGGGGTCCAGCCCTGCTCTGGCCCTCCCTCCGCAGACAAGGATGGCTTGCGGAGAGCACGCTTCTGGGCACAGCACCCCCATGTGCAGCCCTGGGGCCAATCAGCTGTGGGAGAAGGAGGGAGGGTCTGGTGTGCTCCTCCCCCATGGCTGGCTTGGGGGTGGGGGGCAGCAGGGAAGGAGTTCCAGGCCCCTCGTCCACTGCCTGGTCCAGCGCAGCAGGTGGCGGGGAGGATGGTGGGGTCTCCTTGAAGCTTCCCTGCCCCTCCCACGAGGAGCCGGCCTCAGCGGAGGGCTTGTTGGTGGCTCTCCTGTGAAGTTACTTTTTATCTAAAGGATCATACGTTGTCCTGCAGTATTTCCTGTGTTCTCAAAGTCTAGTAGGATCTTCAGACGGTGATAACAACCCCATGGGAATTCTGACCCCTTCCGAGGTCCTGAGATGCCAAAGTCTGTCCAAGAATAGACGGCCCCCTGCCGCAGGGTCAAGCTCCACAGAGGCTGCCGGCCAGGCTCCCGCCTGCGGAGCCCTCGTCAGCACAGGCTCGTGACAAGAGAAGCAAAGCCCTGCTGGGCGGGCGGGCGGCCGGCCAGACAGAGTCAGGCTGCATGGATGTCCTGGCCGTCCTCTGCCTGCTGTGCTGGGCCCTCCCTGCCCATCCTTCAGAGTTCGTCACTCAGGGCAGCTGCCCGAAGCCCCTTGGCTCTCAGGTCCTGGTGGAGGTGACCCGGCCTTCCTGGTGAGGCGCGTGGATGAACGCGGGCTCAGAGCGCCTGGCCTCCAGCCCCGGCTGCCACCCTGAGAAGCCCGGGAGAGCAGAGGCCGTGAGATGGCTGGGGACTCGTGTTGTGGGCTGAATGTGTGCCCCAGTTCACATCCTGATGCCCGAACCCCCAGTGTGACAGTATGTGGAGGTGGCTGTGGTTCGATGAGGTGGGGGGAGTGATGGTCCTTAAAAGTGTAAGTATGTTCCATCTCTGTCTCTCGCTGTCTCTTCACCACTTGAGGATACAGGAAAAGGCAGCCGTCCGCAAGCCAGGAGCACGGCTCCCACCAGGAACCGAATCCGCAGGCAGCCTGATCTCAGACGTCCAGCCTCCAGGTTGTGAGACATCAATGTCTGTGCCTTAAGCCTCCAGTCCGTGGTGTCTGGTCCGTGGTGTACCGTCGCGGCTGCCCGAGCAGACTGAGAAAGCACAGCTGGCGATGGGGGCCAGGGAGGGCTCCGAGAGGCTCCGAGAGGCCCACGAGGCTCCTGCAGAGAAAGCCGCTTGCTTCCTTTGCTAAGGACCCCCCGACTGGGGACGGCAGCCCCAGAGTCGCTGTCCTGGAACTGGGATCTGGGACCCCGCCATCAGTGGTGTGTGGGGGACAGATTGTCTGCACCTGGACAGGGCAGCTGCACGTGCCCAGGCACCACGGAGCCAGGTGATCTGTGAGGAAGCCCCTTGTGGCCACCGCCTAGCGCAGCAGGGCCTCAGGGGCATGAGTGCTCCCAGCACACCCCGCCCCTGCAGACCTCCTGTTTGCAGCTGGAAGGGGGCCGCGGGGCGGAGCTGTCTCCGGGCCCACCCTGGCCCCCCGCCTTGCCCAGGCCCCATCCTCGTCAGGTCAGGGCTGTCCTTGCCCAGAGCCTCCATCTCAGCCCAGATCCCCGCGCCCAGCAGCCCGCCTCTCCAGTGTCCTGCTTTGGCCTCCTTCAAACCCCAACCCCTGCCTGACCCCGACCTCTGACCTCCTGTTGGCAGGGACTTCTCCAAACCTCTAGGCTGCCGACCTCCGCTTCCCCCTTAAGAACATACATGCCTCACCCAGGGGCCCGTCCACCCCCATCGCCACCCCCCATTGAGTTTCCCCGACGCCTGACCCGCGGCGCGGGGGGCTGGCTCACCCCTTGTCCAGCAGTAGTGCTCACAGCCGCAGCCCTCTGAGGAGGGCAGTGTGGCCGTTTCTAGGCCCCTACGCTCATTAAACGCCTCAGTGCATTCCAGCAGAGAACGCCATCTGCTTTGCATGTGCCGTCCTTCCCGACCCGCCGGTCGACAGGCGTGGGACCTGGGCAGGCGAAGCTGCAAGAGGAAGAGCAGGGAAGAGGATGAGCTTGAAGGCCTGGCGAGCTGTGCTGACCATCCCAGCCAGAGGTGCCAGCTCCGGCCTGGCACCGGCCAGTGGGGAGGCCGGCTTGCCCTGAGACTTGTGGGTGGGAGGCGGGCAGTGCAGCTCTGGCACAGGCATTTTTCCCATCTCAGCTAGTGGACACGCAGGAGCCGGGCCCTGCTGGGCAGCCCGCTCCAGGAAGGAGCCCAGCCCAGACCACCAGCTCTTGGCCCTGAGCTCTGGCAGGCAGTCTGGCAGGCTGAGCAGCTGCCCCGAGCAGAGGGCTCCAGGCCTGGAACTGAGCTCTCCTTGAAAGCAGGGGCCATTGCGGCTGGGTTTCCCACCCTGGTCTTGTTCCCCTGGTGTCTGTGCCCAAGACCTGACTCGCTGCCTTGCCTCTAACAAGCCTGTGAGTGCCCCCTCCCCCAGCAATACCTGACCCCTGGCCCCCAGCACTGAGCCAAAGGGACGCCCATCCCGATGAGCTCAACCAGCCATGATAGCGCCCGCTAAGACCCGAGGGGCAGGGACTTTGTAGGACTCACTGGCATCCTATCAGCTCCCCTTGAGCTGGCACTACTGTCCTCCTGTTTTCCAGGCGAGGGGACGGGAGGCCCCTGCGCACTGACCCCTGCATCGCTCTGTACAGTTACACGGTGACGCTGAGGCTGCCGTGAGTGGAGTGAAGGAAAGGAGCTGGCACTGCTCCAGGGGCCGGCAGGGGGCCCGGCTGGGGGAGAAGATGGCACCCCCAGGCCCCTGCCCAAGGCTGTGCTAGGAGGGAGGCCAAGGCGGGGGCCAGCAGCCTCTCTACCCAGCATCCCTGCCGAGGGGGCCGGCGCTGCCACTCTCGGGGCCGGGCCAGGCCAGGCGTGACTGGAGGGCAGGAGCCGGGTGTGGGGAGTGGAGTGAAGCACAGATGCCCACCCGTCCCCGCAACCTGTGTGGGGCGGCCGCTGCCTGATGCCCCTCCAGGGGGACCTTTCTTCAGCCCCGGTGGTACCTGGACCCTCCTCTGTTGAAAGACTGAAATGTGTGTGCAGGGGCCTGGCACGGGGCCTGCTCACTCGTACCATGTCCTGGGTCACTTTGCCCAAAGGGCCACGAGGAAAACGTGTCTGTCTACACAGCCTGCACCCCGTGCCAGCCTCGACCCTGATCCAGGCTGCATTCTGCACCTTCCCGGTTGTGCTCAGGCCGATCTTGGTGACTCAGACCAAGTGCAAGAAGCAGGTCTCCCTGCTTGGCCCTGGAATTGGGCACACATGGTAATGGTAGCAGGGTGCCCTTGGCTCCACGTTTCAGGGTGCTGGGGAGCCCAGGATCTGGAGGTTCAGGGGGGCTGGGGCCTGACCCCAGGACCACCCCAAAGGCCCCTTTGCTGCCCTCTACCCTCCACGTCCTCTCGGTGCCCGTGTCTCGAAAAGACCTGGATGTTCAGATGCTGAGTCCTTCTCACCTGTAAACCGCAGGCTTCTCTCATTAAGCCAGGCCGACGACACACCATCTACCAGCACACTGCGGTCACGTGGGACCGCCTCCTGGGCTCTCCTGGATTTCTTCCTTGTTTTTCAGACTGAGGCCTGGCATGTGTTTCAAGGACTGAAGCTCCACAGACCTCGGCCTCAGGAGAGGGCTTGGACACAGAGCAGCTTCCTTTCCTGGCCAGGCAGGACCCCAGGGAGGACCCCAGGGCAGGATCTCAGGGCAGGACCCCAGGTCTCACAGACCTGGCATTACCCTCCAGGCACACCCCTTCCTGCCCCCGACACACCACCAGCCCCTCCTGTTCTCCAGAAACCCGGATCCCTGGGGAGGTCCAAGTAGGCCCCACAGGCCTCTCCCCACCCCTACCCCATCTGGACCTGCTGCCGCCATGTCTGTGGAGGATCCTTCTGCCGTGGCTCTTGCCTGTCGCCTGCAGAGGAGAGGGCAGGCGGGCCCTGTCTTTTCTGAGCTGAGCCCCCTGCCCTGGCCTCTGTCCTGTCCATTTCACCTGGGTCACCAGAAATGTCACACAGGAGGTGAGAGCACAGGCACACCTGTCGCCCTGCGAGGCTGCAGGGGTGGGTGGGTGCGGGCAGCCCATGGCAGCAGCCCGTCAGCCTGTCAGGAGGGCTTCCTGCAGAGGTGATGGTGGGAGAGAGACCCTGTGGGGGGGGCACGGGCTTCCCTGGGGGGCTTCAGAGGGCAGCCAGGCTGGGGGCAGAGGGTTGCCTTGCCCAGGGGCTGTGCCCCCTACTTCCTGGACCCTCTCCGGGGGCCCTGAGTTCTCGGGCCTACAGCCCAGCTCCCCACCTCTTCTCCCGGTGCTGCCCCTGCGTTAGGAGGGAAAGCCCTGGAGGAGGCCCCTGCAGGGAGTCTTTAGTGACGTCCAGAAGCCTCGGAGTCCTCAGGACCTCCCCGTCCACCTCCGCGTCATAAAGAAGCCTTATCTCCCCAGTGGAGCAGCGCCCTCTGCCCCGGTGTTCCTAGGTCTCCCAGGGTCACGGGGGTCCCTCATTCCAGCCGGGCCCCGCCCCAGCCGTTTCACTGCAAACACTTTGGGAGGAGCTGCTGCATCCCAGGGTCCCAGCCTCCCAGCCTCGTGGGGGAGACAGAAAACAAGCAGGGAACGCTGGTGCCGACCCTAATAATACCCGTGAGGGTGTGAAGGGCCAGGAGAGAGGAGACGGGCAGCGTAACTCAGAGGTGGGCAAGGTGGGCAGTGCAGGGACGGGAGGGCGGTGCTGCCTCAGCCCGTCAGACCAGGAGGGGAGCACGAGCAGGAAACACATGTCCCTGCGTGACCGGGAAGGCACGTTCCATCCAGGGTCCACATCCTAGACGCCGAGTGGACCGCACCGCCTGGCCTTGGCCGTGAGTCTTCTCCTTTGCTTCACTGCTAAGGCCACCTTCACTCCCCCTCCTCCCCGCGACCGCTGCGGCCTGTCCCTGCCCACGCCCCCTGCTCTGCGGCATCGCCGTGAGCTGCTGAGTGTCCCCGGCAGGTGTGTGCCCTTGAGGCCCCCATCACAGGGCCTGGACACTCATGCAGCCTCTGCTGTGGCCACCTTGAGTCCTCAGAAGGTCAGGCTGCCCAGTGTGCAGTGACCAAGGGGGGCAACCGTCCCCTCCCGACTGGGTATGCTCCTGCACTGCCCACCCTCAACCCTGCCCATAATGCAGGAAGGGGAGGAGGCCCACCATGACCCCCCGCATGACGATGGGGCCTGGAGGGGTGTGTGGAGCGGCGGCTGGGTGGGGACATGGGGGTCCTCTCAGGGACAGCGTGATTTGGCTGAGCGTGGAGACCAACCGTCAGGGTCTGTCTGTGGGCAGCACCAAGTGCTGATGGTGGCCGGGAGGCTGGGTCTGCCCAGGACCGTGGCCTCCCTGAGGGCCAGGTAGGCAGGTCTCTGGGGACAAGGGACAGTCACCTGTATCACTGCCTTGGGCCAGCACCCTTTGGAATAGCACGAAGGAGAAACAGAGATCATGGTAGTTGGTATCACATGAAACAGAAATCACTGTTCGCACTGGTCACAGTGGCCCGAATTCTGCACGCATGCAGCTTGATCGAGAAAGTCTGGAGGGGCTTCCCTGGTGGCGCAGTGGTTGGGAGTCCATGGGGACATGGAGTTTGTGACCCGGTCCGGGAAGATCCCACATGCCGCAGAGCAGCTGGGCCCGTGAGCCATGGCTGCTGAGCCTGCGCGTCTGGGACCTGTGCTCCGCAACGGGAGAGGCCACAGCAGTGAGAGACCCACGTACCGCAAAAAAAAAAAAAAAAAAAAAAAGGAAGTCGGGAGGACCCAGTGGATGCTGGTCTGGGCTGCGACTGTGGCCCACGTGCTAGGGAGGGATGGCCGCGTGTCAGGCATCTCTCTTGTTCCTGGAAGCCGTTTGTAGTCCTGTGCTGGTCAGGGAGCAGTTCAGAGGAAAGGCTGCAATGTTCTGAGTGGCTCCTCTGGGGACCAGGGCCGGTGATGGATTTCAGGCTTTTATGTGCGCATATTATGACTCAGAGCTTAAGTGGTCCCCTGCAGGCTCTGCTTCCTGGTGGCTCCTCCCCGGCCCCGGCCCGGTGCGCACCCTCTTGCCCCGCCTCTCAGGCCTCTCCTCAGCTCAGAGCCACAGCTCTGCCAGCCAGGGCCCCGTCCTGCTTCCGTTTCAGCCTTCAGTTTGGGGTTGAGGTGGTGAGGATGGTGGGGGCCAGTGGGGGCTCTGGAGTCTCCAGGTGCAAGAGCCTGTGGAGCTCCCTCACCTGCCGGCCAGGCAAATGCCCAGGTGCAGGGCAGCAGCCCAGGGAGCCGGCCGGAGCCCAGCGCCGTGGGAGGACCTGCAGGTCCCGCCGAGCTGGACAGGTGAGGGCTGAGCTCATGGCCGCCGCACCTGTGCGGGCAGCAGAGGGGCTAAGGGTGTGGGGAGAGGCCTGCAGAGTGTCTTCCCGGGCAGGAATTCAGCAACAAGACCTCATACCACACGTGGAAGGAGAGTGCAATGGGAACGAGAGCCGTGACCCTGACCAGAGGGGCGTTCAAGGTCCCTTTCCCAGCACGCACCCCTTCCTTCAGGGCTAACGTTCTCTGGGAGCCCTGATGGGCATCTCTCTCCGTGGGCCTCTCCTTTCTCTACA
Source organism: Hyperoodon ampullatus (assembly GCF_949752795.1). Lineage (NCBI taxonomy): Eukaryota > Metazoa > Chordata > Mammalia > Artiodactyla > Ziphiidae > Hyperoodon > Hyperoodon ampullatus. The sequence goes on from NC_136921.1 coordinate 1,496,372, forward strand.
GGCCTGCCTGGACCCCACGCACATGTGCCCGTCCTGGAATTCTCTCCACCGTAGAAGGTCACCAGGGGCCTCCACACTCTCTCTGAACAGGACCTGTTTCCCAGCCCCTGTGTGTCCCAGAGGCGGGGCCAGGCCTGGGGGCGGAAGGGCGGGGCTGCGGGGGGACTTTCCCTGGAAGGTTGCTGATGTCACCAACAGCTGGGCCCATGTGAGGCGGGCCCAGAGCAAGCTGCATCCTGGGGGCAGGACGGAGAAGCAGGGGCCTGGACTGCGCTCGGCAGCGGTGCTGGGCTGCCACCACCAGGGGACGGCAGCCCTTCTGGGGGAGGTGCAGGGACCACAGGACGACCTACGGGACAAGAGCAGATTCCTCCCTGCTGCCCCGCACCACGGACAGAGTCATGCCCTGCTCAGAGGCCACGTAGCGGGGGGTGGGGGGGCAGGAACCCTAGGAGCCGAATCCACAGCACTCTCCAGGTGGCCTGGGATGGCTCCAGGAAGGAGGGAGGGCAACTTGCCAGGGGAGGCATCCTTCAGGGGGCTCTGGGGTGTCAGTCGTCATTTGGGTATAACGATAGATGCAGCTTTCGTTTGTATTCCCAGGCTGTTGATGCCTGGAACAGAAACATATATATGTATCTATAAATGCATGCAAATTACATCTCTTATTATGTATCAATTGGTTGTGAATTGTTCATACACAATTTATACATAAAGTATACATCATACTTATATATAAATACAGAAAGTGTTTTGTCCATATTTATGTTTCATGTATTAATATATTAAGTGTACTTGAACTACTTTTCTGCTTTCTATTTTCACTTAATAATTTATGTTGCAATTCTTTCCATACAGGACATACAGATTTATCTAATCCTTTTAGATGGCTGCAAAGCAGGTCATTGTGAGGATGGCTTATGATTTATTCATCCACTCTACCACTGATGGGTATTTGGTTCATGTCCAATTTTTCACTCTTGTACAGAATGCTGCAACAAACACACATTTTTCTCCTTTTACCTATTATTATGGGACATTAATAGATTTCCTAGCATTGAACCATCCTTGAATTCTCAGAGTGAATAACACAGGTCCTGTGTTTTTCAATGTACCAATAAATTTTGCTTCTTGATATTTTGTTTATGATGGTTATATCAACATTCTAGAGTTTTGCTTTTTCTGTAATGTGCTTAACAGCTTTTAGTAGAGTGTTATGCTGGCTGCAAAAAAAAAAAAGTGGTTTATCTATTTTACTAATTTTTTTCAAAGAATTAGCCCCTAGATTTAATTATCAATTCTAATGCATGTTTCTAATTCATTACTTTCTGGTGTACAACTCAGTTTTTCAGTTTTTTTAGGTTCATTTTGTTGCTCTTTTTCTGATTTCTTGAGTTAGAAGTTTGAGTTTATTTATCATGATTATTCTTTTTGTTCACAGGTGTGTATTGGACTCCCTTAACCGTGTCAGCTCCATCTCTGAGGTTTTCTTAGGTGGTCATGTTATAATCTGTGTTTTCTAGTTCTTCTGAAATTTGTCACTCTTTTTGACCCAGTGTTGGCTTGGGAGAACATTAAAAAATTTCTAAGTGTTTTTTTTTTTTTCAGACTTCAGTATTGTTTTTGTTAATTGGTTGATTGGTTCTAACTTTGTCAGTGATTACCAGTTTGTTGTTGTTCTGGTTTTATTTTTACATGGTGATCAAGGTATGTGAGCTTTATCATCACTGGTTTTGGGGTCTGTTGAGGCTCTGTCTGTGATATAAATCTCCAAGGTGAGGCGTGTACTTCCTAGCAGGTGCACAGGTCAATCCACAGGAGTGAGGAAATGTGGAAACTTACATTACTTACATGCACTATTATCACAGCTTTGCACAATGTCTGCTTTTGTGTGTATTTTATAATGGGCATGATGTATTACACTTCTATATCACACATTATGAATTATAATTTATAAATAAGCTATAAGTATCCCGATACTGGTGTGCATGATTAAAAGGTTTTTATTGATGGGGTGCATGACTGAAAATGATTAGACACCACTGGTGTAGCGCATGATCTATTTTTGTGAATATTTCCTGGGTACTTAAATGAGTGTTTTTTCTGTATGCAGGATACATACTTAACACAAGGTGTTTATCTCTCATTAATTTTATTATGCTCATATTCTCAATTCCCTATCATTTTTTAATACACTTGAACTTTAAAGACTGAGAGACGCCTCCCACTCCTATTGAATTTTTGTGAGTTTTTCTTTGCATAGCTTCCAGCTGTTTCTACAGCTTAATGTCATTAATTTGTTGTATCTTGTTTGTGAATAATAGCTTTGGAGTGGATTGTAATCTTGGTCATTATAAAGTGACCTCTTCTCCCTTCAAACAATCCCCTGCCATCTCTTCCCCCCAGAGCACTGCACTGGGCAGAGCAGTGAGTGACCGCGGGGCAGGGAGCTGGGGGGCAGGCCTGCTGACCCCGGGCCCACTCACTGGAGCTCTGGGGTCCTCCCGATTCCAGGAGCCCTAGGTTAGAGCTGCACAGAGAAGACAGCACTCAGCTACCAGACATGGTGCAGGGAATATCGCAGAATTCCCCCCAGTCAAGCCAATTTCCAAGACCCAGGCTGGCCGTGAGGCGGGCTGGCTCCAGAGGATAGGAAGTTCTGTGTCCTCCAAGCGCCGTCCCCGCCATTGCCCCCGCTAAAGCAGGTTTCTGTCCCATCTCGTCCACAGCTAAGATTTTGTCCTTTGATGTTCTAGGATTTCCAAGTTTGGCTAGACTTTGAAGAGGCAGGTTTCCGAGCTCCCTCTTCCAGACGAGTGAGCCTGGGGGCTCTGAGGATGCTGAGACGGGCAGAGCAAAAGCAACGAGCCGGGACAGAAAGGACAAAGGACGGAGGGAAATCCTTGTGCTAATTAAGACCGAGGCAGCTCCTTAGCGGGGAACCGGCAAAGGTGTCAAATGAAAGTTTCTGCTCGAGTTACTGCCAATTTAATTGTTGCGTAATTAATAGCAGTGCTGAGTGTGATTAATAAGATTCCCCAGCACGTTTCTCCCGGCTCTCACCTCCTCTCCACACCCCTTCCCCCAATATCTCCTTTCAGTCCTCACACCCTCAAGGACCCCATGTGAGGTTGAGATGGACAGCTGTCCTGGACCCTTGGCACCTGGCAGGGGACACACCGCCGTTTGCCAGGCGTACAGGTGCTCCGTGCTCCAGACCCTCTCTGCTCCCAGGGTGGACATTCTGCGCCTGCAGCAGCCCGAGGTCACCCAGGTGCTGGGTGTATGGCCCTCCTCTGCCCGCAGCACATCAGCCCAGAGAGGGCACGGGGGGTGCGGTGCCCTCATCCTCCACTGCCCCTGACGGTCCCACTGGCCCTGAAGGGGATGAGGGCTTGGTGAGCATCACATCGCAATGGTGAGCAGGAGGCCCGCAGACAGTGCTCCGGTGGCCCCTGCCCAGACCTCGCCCACCTGCCACACTCGGACTTTGTCAGCCACAGCCCTGTCCCCGGACACTCTCCCGCTCCCAGCTCAGGCCCACGCCCGCTCTGCACCCCGACACACCCTGGGTCTCCTCGCTGCACCCCGAAGCCCCTGCCTGTCCCTTGATCCCTCCCTACTCAGTGCCCACACCTCTCAGGGCAGCCGCGGGTCCCCGCCTGCACGGTGCTGGCCCTTGGTAAACGGTGATTGAATGGAGGGACCCAGCTCTTCCACAGAGGCCCAGCGAGGACAAATGAGATTATAGGGCTGTGGACGGACGTGGGAGAAGTGGCCCCAGTGAGCACTGGTGGCTTCTCCCCCGGCCTTCTACCCTCAGATGCCCAGGACCACAGCAGTGGTCCCGAGGGACAGATGGACCAAGGCCAGCTCCCTCTGCAGGGGCAAGGGGACCCAGCATGGCTGGACGGGCTGCGCCAGCCACGTGTGGTGTTCCTCCTGCTGCCAGGACGCAACTCCCCTCTGATGAGAAAAAACCCTCTGTACTTGGTGTCTCTCGTGTCTCTTGTTACTCTGGTTTAAAATTTAATAGCTCCTTTGAGAAAGCTGTGTTACTTTTATTTTTTAAAAAAAACCCTTGCTCATCGCAATTATTAAAAAGTCACAAATTCAGAAAGTGTAAGAAAAAAGGGGAAAAAAATCACTGGACATCTCACCAGCCAGAGAGAAGAGTTTGGTGAATTTCTTTTCAAACTCTGCACTGACTATATGAAGATATAATTTTTTAAAGAGTGGGATTATGTTATTAGCACTATTCTATCAATTAGTGCTTGCGCAGAAATTCTTGGGTAATTTTCCACATTGATAGATGTAGATGCAACTCAAATATATATATATGTAATATGTGCAAATTTATATCATATAAAATACATTATGCTATGCTTTTGCATACACACACTATAAATTATATATATATGCAAACACACACACATCATATATTTCCATCTATTTCAAGAGCTGCATTACATTATGGATGTGCAGTGGTTTATTTAACCAGCATCATTTTGATGGATACTTGGCTTGGTTCTACTTATTTAGAATCAAAAATAATGCAGCAATAAGCATCTTTGTATTCGTGGGTGAGTGTTTCTAGAGATAAATTTTTGGAGGTGGCATTGCTGGGTCAAAAGCGTGCATAAATTAAAGTTTGATGGGCATTGTCAAGTCGTATTTCCATCAATGTGCACAAGCGTGTGTGGCCTCTCACCTTGTCAGCATCAGTGGCACCAACCTCTGTCATACAGGCCAGTCTGAGAGTCAAGAAATGCCTGCTCATTACTGCGGGCTGAATTTTTTAAATTATTGGGAGATGAAAGTGCTTTCATATGTTTATGGACAATACTTTATGGCTAAAGAAGTAAAAAATGTTTGAAAAATTAACTTCAGATGGATAAAAGATTTATATATTTTAAAAATTCATAAAAATAATGTTATGTAGCATGATGATAAGGAGGGAAGATCGTTTCTTAGCATCACAAGGCCAGAAAGTATTTTTTAAAGGCACATATTTGATTGCATTTTAAAATTCAGTAAAGTAAAAGATATCACAAAAAAGTTGAAAGACACACAGCAAGATGAGGAAGAGATTCTCACAGAAAATACAAAGTAATATAGAATCACAAGTTTAGAAGGAAAAGTAGTGAAAATCCACCAGATCATATGGGTAAGAGGCATGAACACGCAATCGATGGAATAAAAGAGCCCCGTCTGCCCCTTTCTCAGGAGGCTCTGGGACAGCAAATGTCACCAAACGGTGGAAAAAACCAAGAGAAAAATGGGCACCACGGAAACAAGGGCTTTCTGCTTCCCGTGGAGGGAATGTGGAGGGAGTTCCTGGGACGACGGGTGGTCCAGGGCGGCTGCTCTGGACAGACAGCAGGCCAGCTGGACGGGAGGGCAGATGGTCCAGGAAAAACGTAATGTGGAACCAGCACATATCTGATGCGTTTCCCAGGAGGGGGTCTGTCTGGGTTTGCATTTGTGAAATGGAAAAGCATAGAAAATGAAGCCAACAAACCCAAAAAACCCATGTCAGAAGAGCCGCATAATCATAGTTTGGCCCATGGCTCGGTGGTGAAGAATATTTCCATAGCTGTCATAATGCGAACGCGTGGAGTGAATTCAACTGCGGTATAACTCAGGCGGGTGGGGGAGGCCCAGCATGGTGCGTGGGGAGGACAGGCAAACCTTCAACTCCTCAAGCGAAGAGGCAGTGGACAGCGTCTGACGCTGGAAACCGGAGCGCACGGCCGTGGAGCCAGCGTCTGCGACCAGGCTGAGGGCCAGCAGCTGGGAGCGGGCTCGGAGGGGAGAGGTTGGGGCAGGGCCTGCTGGCTCCATCAGAGGCCTGTCTCCCTGGCTCTCTGGTTCCCTCAGGCCCCGCAAATCTGCCTTTCCCAGGTCCCGTGCAGTCGGACCCCCTGTGACTGACTCTGGCCGGTGAGGCTTGGCCGCCAGACGATGGTGTTGGCCGCACCTCCCCCGTCCACAGCTGGAGCCAATGGACACCCACGTGACAGGGATAGAGAGTGACCAGAGGTAAGTGGGTCCTTCAAGACATGAAGCTCATCACGACGAAACGGCCTTTTGTCCAGGAAATAGGGGGAAGTACTTCATTATTTTAATAGCATACAGAGAGAAAAAGTGAAATTTTTAACTGATGTTCCAAAGGCATTTAGTGAAATTTGACAGCTGTATTAATAATCAATGGCTGTGTAACAAATCACCCTGGAACTTAGCAGCTTAAAACTATAGGCATTCGTTATCTCAGAGTTTCTGTGGTCAGGATCCGGCGTAGCTCAGCGGGTCTCACAAGGCTGCTGTTGAGGTGCTGGCCGGGCTACGTTCTCATCTGAGGGGTCGGTGGGGAGGAGCCACTTCCCACTTGCTCATGTGGTCGCCTGTGAGCCTCGTGGGCTGTGGGCCAGAGGCGTCCCTCAGTTATCCACCAGGAGGGCCTTTCCAGGGCGCGAGGTGGCACCTGGCTCTTCCCAGGACAGGAGGTGAGAGAGCCGTCTGGCTGGGGCTTGCCTTCACTTTGCCAGACACTATTTGCTGGGAGTGGACCCTGGGGTCAGCCCCTACAGTAGGGGAGGAGTCTTGTCTCGGAGGAGGTGCAGACACGCTTTAGAATGCCAACAACAGGTTTAGGTGATAAAACTTCTTGTGGAAAGTAGGAAATGAAGACATCTGTCTCAATATAATATGGATTATGTATCGTATTATTAAAAAGCAGCAGCAAGTACCATACTGTTAACGCACAGATTGAATTATGATACCAGTTAAGACAGGGTCTTGGGAAATTAATGGAACTTAATTAAAGCCGTCGCTTAAATTATATTAGTATGGCTCACGTGGTCACATGCAGCCATGAGAATGAAGAAAGGTGGGGAGGGTCCTGGGGGAAAAGGCCTGGCGCTCACAGTGCCCCCCACTGTCAAGGTCAGGGCCCTCTAGTCATGTAAACGTAAAGCCAGTGCCTGCTCGCTGCTCTCAGGGCAACTGCAAGGGTCCCCGGCAGGTGGCCCTGTGGCCCGCCCCTCAGGGTCTGCACCAGCCACCCAGCTGTCCCCACACGGGTCCCAAGGTCAAGACGAGGGTGTGGCAGGAGGCTCCGCATTCAAGCCACACCTTCTGTCCAGCTTTGCCAGCCCGTGCACGGATCCTTATCCGTCGAGTCAGAGTCTGGGGGTGTGGAGAGGGAAAAGCCCAGAAAACCCTGCCGGTTAAGGGAGCACTTCCCAGAGGACTGTGGCTGGGAGACCAGAGCAAGAGATGGCGCCTGGGGTCTGGGCATTTGTGACTGCCGTGGAGCCGGCTTCCCTGCCTGGACCAGTGGCATTCTGGGAGGGTTGTTCTTTGCTGTCGGAGCTGTCCTGGGCACCCTTGACCCCTATCCGCTAGATGTCAGACACGCTCACCCCAGCTGTGACAGCCAGAGGTGTCTGCCGGCGCCTCTGGAAGTTGAGAAGCACTGCTTCACAACCGGGCAACGTCCGCCTGGCTTAGAAGCAAGCGAGGAATCCTCCACGGCCGATGCTGGGTCATGGCTACGGCCAAAGGCTGTGATCAGGAAAACCTGCACGCCCTGCAACAGGGGTTCCATGGGGAGTGGACGCACCTGGACCTTTCCAACATATAGAGTAGCGAGAATTCTGGGGACGGTGAGCTTGGTGAGGGGCCAGTCTGCAACTCCCTCTGTGGTCAGCTGTGGCCAGTGCCTGGGCAGGGCTCTGGTGGAGTGAGCTTGGCCTAAGGGCTGCGGGGCACAGAGCAGAGAGGGGTCCAGGGGCCAGGGGCTTAGCTAAGGGGTCAGCCCAGGCCCTCAGCTCTCTGGTTACGCTCTCATCAATAGCACTGTGAAGTGGAGGCTTTTTCTTCCATCAGACATTGTTAAAGCAGAAAATCAGAGGGGCTTCAAATAACTTCCAAAATTTATCAAACTAATAGCCACGCGAAAGCCTAACCCGCAAAAAAAAATCATTTTGAAGCCCTTAAATTGTGACTGTCACATTCAGTGTGTTTCCAGGAGGCCAAATGCTGAATACTAATATGGTTTCCAGTCTGAGCAACCCCATCTTAATGAAATCTGCACCACACTGAATTACTTGAACTATGATTTTCCAGCCGAAAGTATTATGAAAAATGTTTTCTCCCTTCTTACTTTAATCAGAGTTCACAATTTTTGCATTGATGTGTTGGTGAAAAGGCTCTGTTAGCTCAGGCAAAAGGAGATGGGGTGCTCCAAATCCTTTCCTGATTCCAGTAGAGAAAGGGGGGGATGTCTTTACAATAAGACTGATCCATTCTACAGGTTAAAAGTCAATAATAAGCCAAAGCAGGGAGAATAGATTTGCCATGTGTGTAATGGCAAAGAATAGAGAAAGAACAAATCAACAGCAAATACAGATGGCCCAACGGAAAGTGGGCAAAATACGTGAACAGATGCTTCACAGGAGAGCAGGTCCAGGGGTGGGTGGGTCAGGCGGGATGCACTACCTCACTGGCAGCAAGGGATTGTAACTGCAGCAGCTACTGTGGTCCCCAGGTCAGGTCCCCTTACTGACCCTCGGCTGCAGCCCACACTGGCCGATAACTCACAGGTGACTTCTCCCTGGAGGATCACCTAAGGCCAAGCAGAGGCCACCTCACCCTGGGGCCCACTGGGGTCGATAACTAACTGGCGGGAGGGTATGACCCACAGGCCAGACTCCACCTCGCACTGGAAGCAGCTCCTTGTGCAGGTCACACCCCGGAGCTCCCTGTGGGACCCGGGAGGGCCCGACCCCACCTAGACCGCCTCTTGTCCAGCTCCGTCTTCTGCCCCGCCTGCTTCCCTCTTTCCCATCTCCTTAGAACCACAAGAACACCCACCTCAGGCTCTGCTTTAGGGACACCTACCCCAAGACACACGTTAAAACTTCAACATATCCATCAGGAGAACTACTGTCAAAAAGCAGAAATGAGGATGTGAAGAAAGTGGTACCCTTGTGCACTGTTAGTGGGAATGTAGAATGGTGCAACCACTGTGGAAAACAGTATGGAGGGTCCTCAAAAAGTAAACATAGATTTACCACTGGATCCAGACACCCCAGTGCCGGGCATGTACCAAAAAGAGGTGAAAGTATGGTCTGGAACCGATATTTGCACCCCTTGTTCACAGCAGCACTATTCAGAAGAGTCAAAATGTAGAAGCAACTCAAGTGTCCATTGACAGAAAAATGGGTCAACAAAATGTGGTCCATCCATACAAGGGGATATCATTCAGCCTTAAAAAGGAAGGAAATTCTGACACAGGCTACAACACGGATGAGCCTTGAAAACCTTATGCTGAGTGAAATAAGCCAGTCACCAAAGGACAAATACTGACTGATTCCACTTATATGAGGTCCCTGGAGTCGTCACAGAGACAGAGGTGTTAGGAGGTGGGCTCTTTGGGAGGCGACTAGGTCATGAGGGTGGATCCCCCAGGAATGGGATGAGTGCCTTTACCACAGAGACCCCAGACAGCTCCCTCATCCCTCCCCCCATGTGAGGGCCCAGAGAGAAGACGGCCCTCCAGGAACCAGACCAGCGTTCCTCTCTGTTTTGATCTTGGACTTCCAGTCTCAGAAATGTGAGAACTGTTTGTTGTTCATAAACCCCCAGTCTGTGCCGTTCTGTTATAGCAGCCTGAACAGGCCAAGAGAATATATTTTACCACAATTAAAAATTTTAGAAATCGAAAAAAAGAAAACCTTCAACACCAACCAATTTACTGAATGACTAGAATTTAAGAGGCCACACAAGTCTATGGGGCATGGGGAACCCTTGGACACCTTGGGTGTTTGACATTATCTAGTAAAGTTGAGGTCACACACGCTGTATGGCTAGCAATTGCACTCTGGGTGTCCACCTAGAAAGATGCGCCCCTGGGCCCTGGATACGGGTGTGGGAAAGCTCATGGCCACACTGTGTGCACCACCAATGATGGGATCGAGAACAAAGCAGATATCACCCAGAGTAAAATGACACACAACTGATGGAGTATTGTACAACAACGAAACTGAACATTTACCCACAGTCTTAGACACCGATACATCCCCCACACGAGATGCTGGGAGTGAGAAGAAAGACATGGAAGAACAGATTAAGTCATCACGTAAACCTCAAGAACAGCAAACTGCCTCCCTGTTTGGGGGTGCAAACCGAGGTGATAAGCCTAGGAGAGGGAGGGCACTATTAGTCTAGAAGTTGAACAATGGCTCCCACTTGGCAGAGGGTGGTGCTGGGATTAGAGAGGGGCCTCAGTGGGGAGGGGGCCCATGGTGGGGAGGGACCCACGGTGGGGAGGGACCCACGGTGGGGAGGGACCCACGGTGGGGAGGGACAAGGGGGATCCTGAGATTCTGGCAATGCTCTAGTCCTTGGCCCTGGGGGTAGTTATGTGGGTGCTTATCGTTTAATTATGTAATATCAGCTTCTCAGTGTTTATGTCATTTTCAACAGAAATAGACAAGAGAATTTTATCCCAAACTATTTCCCTGTTTATAGTTTCTGTGTAAAGACACCCCCATGTCTATCCTCTGACGCACGTTTCTTGCACATGGCGGCAAATACTCACAAAGCTTGTTCCCGTCAGTGGGGTGAAGCCTCCGCACCCTCGCCATCCACTAGGTGAACCCCATCTGGGCCTGGAGGTCGATTGTGACCTGCAGTGTCGCCACCCAGGACATCTGGGCTTTGAGGAGACGGTCACGACTGGGGTTGGGTTCTCAGGATGACGCACAGAGTCCCCTGGATCCATGCCACCGTCTGCTTTAAAATAGTCTATTTCTAGTAAAACACATCAGAAAACACAGCTATGGTTTACAAGGAGATGAAATAACATGGGTTTAATTTCTCCCCAGACTGGTCCCTAGGAAAAGGCACAGAGGAGGTGGCAGCTGATGGAGACAGGGGTGTAGACTTGAAAGGGCCTCGGGGTCTCTCTAAGGGACAACAGACTTCAAGCTGCCAGGGCTTGAGCTCACCGCCCCTCACCTCACGCACGGCTCTCCTCATCCTGACACGGGCTGCCCACGGCCTGACGCTCGCCATGCAAGGGAAGACTGTGGAAGAAGGAACACAGGAAGGGGGGAAAGCAGGTGGGCGAGGAGGCGGAGCAGGTGCTGAGGACACTGCCGTCCCTGAGGGTCAGACCCCGGCCCCGGGGCTGGGAACACACCCCAGAGAGGGCGGGCGGGCAGGCAGATGCAGGGCCTCCTCCTCGGGAAGCCCCTGCCCCGGCCCCTCCATTCCTCCCCTTCGCCTGATTCCAGGTCTCAGCTTGGAGGTCACCTCCTCAACAAGCCCTCCCTGGTCACCTGAATGGGGCTCTGATGTCCACATTTCCCCTGAGGGCCCTGGGGAACCACTAACAGCTGTCCCCAGCCTTGCACCCGGCCCTGCTTCCTCTGTCCTAACAGTCAGTGGTCTGCGGTTGTTGGCTGGATGAGTGAATGAGTGTCCACACAGGGCCACCGTCAGCCTGGAGCCACTTGGTGACCCCGAGGAGGGGAGGGGTGGTCCTGAATCACCCCGTACTGCCCACCACACAAGCACTCTGACTTTGGGGGTAGGGAGAGGGGTCTTGCGGGGTAGGGGATGGGCGACTGACTTGACATGGGTCAGAGGTTCTCTAGTCCCATTTCAAAGACTCACCCAGTATATCTGATCAACATTTATCAGAAAATATTCATAGATCTTGCTGTTTTCACTAGTATCAGAAAGAGTATGCAAAACACAGGTTTTAAAGGTTTGCAGTTGCCCCTGGGGTAGATGTGGACCCACTCGCAGGGGCTGGGAGGCAGTTTCCAGGCAGCAGTCAGAGCCCCAGCCTCCTGCATCCTCACCTCCCGTGAGATGTCGCCTGCAGAAGGCGTCATGCGTCACGTTGGGACGTCAGACACGAGAGGCCTCCCCTGCAGCCATCGTGGAAAGGAAATTCTTTCAAATCGGTCAGAAAACATTCGCGCTCCAGAAAGAGCTCTGAGAAGCAATGGGACATTGGAAAAATAACAAGACCAACGAACATATGAAACATCGATTTTAAGACAACAGTGGTGTAGCTCTCTATCTGTCACACCGGTAGGAAGGTCTGATGTCTGTTCATGCTGCTCATAGGAGTGAGAAGTGGAACACGCTCAGGACCACCTGGTGATACGTTGGGAAAATGGCTTTACACAGCCATTTGTCTTTAGAAAACCATGAAAAGGAACCGAGCAGACAAGTGGTCAAAGACCTGTAACATTGTTCACAACTATAAAAGTTTGGAAACAGCCTAAATGAGGGATGACATAAATCAAGGTACATCCACACAAAGGGTACCAGACACCCTAAAAATCATGATGTAAATGCAGCTTATCGACTTGCAAAGTTGCTCAGAATATATCCTAAGAGGAAAAATGCCTGCTACAAATCAAAATATGGAGTACACAATTACACAACATGGGGCATCTGGTTTATAAAAGGAGTATAAATAAAAGCCTGGGTAAATACACACCGAAAATCACTGGTGATAACCTGGGGGATGGGGTGGCTGGTGTTTATATTATCATTTTATTCTCATTTTTAGGAGTTATTCTAATTTTCCTACTGTGAGCGTGAGTGAGGTTCTAACGGAAACATAGATATTGCAGTTTTACTAATTCTGGAAGGTCTTTATAAATCGGAGCATTTAGTGGACAAGCCCTGCTGAAACTGAGTCAGCAGGACACTTAAAGTCTGAGCAGAGAAAGCAGGGAGGAGACCAGCTCCTTCTTGGAGGTTTTGGTGGTGATTCTCAGAATGTCAGAGTTCATGTGGCCCATGGAGAGACTGTCTCTGTACTGACACCAAGTGTGTGCTGGACAGATGTCTGTGTGGGGAAGCTGGAGAGGTAGGACACTGCCTGCTCTCCGGAGTGTGTGGTCATTTCTGCACATGCAGAAGGAGGGTGACCTCCCAGTTCAAGTTAGGACACTGGCCCAGCCTACGTGGAAAACAGGCAAAGAAGATGTTGATGAGAAACCAAGACCAATCCCGCGTGAGTGTAAGTGATGAATTTAAACTAAATGCCAGGGATCCCACTGGCCAATCAGAACATGAGAGCAGCGCCCAATCGCGCCAGTAGCCAGAGCACAACCAGATAAAACACATCTGCTACCCTGCCGGCCCACCAAGGTCGCCACCGCCCCCAACCCCGGGAGGACGGGGACTGGGCAACAGGAGGACTGCGGGAGGCGGGGTCAGTTGGTGCGACCGCAGGGGAAACTGACCAATGTGTTCCCTGCGACCCCGCGACTCCATGCCTGGGAGTCCACGCTGCGGAAACGCGCTCACACGAACCAAGACGCGAATGGCAAATACCCGCCCGCAGAAATCAGCAGTGCAGGTGGCAAGTAATTTATCTGGATGAAGTGGGAATTATTCCTTATGGAAGAGTCACGAGGCACCTGCCTAACATGAAAAATATAGATACACTGGACATACAGCTTCTTCCAAAACTTTGTTCCTTACACATTGATTTGAGCACTTGTTTATTAAAAAGAAGTGTTCCTTTTTAGTATCATATTTTTCCTAAATATTGCCCCCAAACCTTCATTTCAAACCCGTAAGTTAGAAATGTATTTGTATTTAAGTCAGTCAGTTATCACAGGCTTGGGAAGTCATGTCAAGATCTGTCTTTCTTCCTTCTCTCCCCACCCCAGCACCCCCTACTCCCACCCCCCCACCCCCAGGCTGGGCCAGATTCAGCGCCTGCAGCCCTGACAAGATCTCCTTTCTGGCTCCCTCAGTGGTTAAATTTACTGCATTTCTGCATTTTTTTCTTCTACTTTTTTCCCCTGTAAAACCCTGTGAGGTGAAAAATAAAATTTCAAATTTTGTTCCAAATACCTAACTGGTTATCTCAGTATCGTTTATTACAGCATCATTTATTGACTAAATGTCTGCTCCCAATTGATTTGGGATGGCTTTGCAGCAGAGACTGAGTTTCCTGGTGTATGAGTTTTGGGTTCTGGATCACCTGTTCTGTCCCACTGCCCTAGAAGTTTACTTTCATGCCAATATTGCACAAGGCTCATTACTGCATTATTACAATGCTTTAATATCTGCTGGGGCTGGTCATTCCTCATGACTTTTCGAAAATGTAATTATTGTTTTATAACAATAATTATAAATCAGTTTGTTTAAGCTTTATAGCATTGCTCTGAAGTCCATCTGAAAGTTCATTGAGATTATTGTGGAATTCTGTTAAAAAGCTATACATTAGTTTAGGAAAGAATTAATATTTGTATTCATTTTGTTATTCCAGCCTTGAGCAGAGTGTGTCTTTACATCTATGTAGACTTCTTTAATATCTCTAAATTGTTCTGTATTTCTCCACGTATGTACGGGATTTCTCCCCACGGTTATTCCCAGGAATCACTTGGTCTGTCACGCACAAACAGAGATTTATCCAGCACCTGAATGTGGCAGGTGGGCAGCAGGAACAGGGGCTTCCCCGGCCACTGCAGTCAGGTGGCCACTCTGCTGTGGGCTGTGGGCAGCCTTGTGAGGCTGTTAGCAGCAGGTCAGGGATAAGATCCTATTTGGATTCTGGATCATTCTGGGGGAGGGGCCATGTGGAGGTTGGACTGGATGGCCAGCTGAGTGGGTGCCTCTGGCTTGGGATCTCTCGTGAGGCTGCAGTCGAGTAGTTGGCTGGGGCTGTGGTCTCACCCGAAGGCTCAGCTGGGAGTTGGTCCACTTTCACACTCACTCACGTGGTCGTTGCCCAGACTCGGTTCTTTGCGGGCTGTCGGCCGGAGTCCGCCCTTTGTTCCCTCTGCTGGATAGCTCACAGCAGGGCAGGCGGCTTCCTTAGAAAATCATGCATCAGAGCTCAAGGGGGCAAGCAAGACAGAAGCTGGAGTCCTGCAAACTTAAACTTGGAAGGGGTAGCCCATTCCTTGTACTGTCCTTTCTTGTTTAGAAACAAGTCACGGGCCTGCATCACTCAAGGGCTGGAATTACACAGGGCCAAAGAGGTGGGGTCCTCAGGGGCCATCCCCAAACTGCCTTTGTAGCAGCAAAACTCAGCCTCAGGGGAGCTGGTGCTCCCCAGCCATGAACCCCAGTGTCCCAGGGACGCCTCCAAAGGGGTTCTGTTCAAAAGAAACAGACACAGGGGCTCAAGGCCCCTCGTATTGTTGGCACCGAGATCCTCAGCTTCCCCCCCATCAAGTTTCTGACCTGCTGCCATTCCCACCCTGTGGAAGGCTGTGAGACTGAAAGGTTTCCAGGGCTCACAGTCCTCATTATGGTGAAGCAGAAGGTGTGAAAATTTTCAATTTTCCTTTTAATCAGGGTGGCATCCACTGGGGAAAACCTGCCAGGTCATTCTGAAGAGCGCTTGACAAGTCCAAGTTCCTGGGGAGACTGAAATAAATCTGTGAAAACATGGCGAGGACACACCAGCAACAGGGAACCGGGACCAGCAGCCGCCAGCCGCTCCCGAGGCAGCCGTGATTCAACACGCCCGTTCTGAGCCTCCGCACACCACACCTGCCGGTCCTGTCCTTAGGACTCCCCCTTTCCCTCCTCACACCCCTCCCCCCGCCCACCCCACTGCCCGAGCTGGTCTGATGCCCTCCCTTTGAGCCTCACCCCACTCTCCCACGCTGGGCAGCTGCCCCTCTGGAAACAGCGTCTTGGTTTGCAAAGTCTCGGTCTCCTCTGAAGCTCCAGCGTCTCTCCCCACTCGGGTCTCCTCTGAAGCTCCAGTGTACTGTGCCGGGGGCTCTCGTTTGTAGGCCGAGGCAGAGTTTAGATCTAGGATGTAGCAGGATCAGGGGGCGGGTGATGCAGAGGACGGGTTATGCATCAGCTCGCCCGGGGCAGAAGCTCCCCAGGGAGCAGAGTTGAGCAGAGACATGGGCGACAGTGAGGGGCCCAGGCGCCCGGTTCACAGAGCTAGTGGCAGGGGAGTGCGTTGAAAAGAACTGACACGTACACACTACCATATATAAAACAGATAACTAATAAGGACCTACTGTAGAGCACAGGGAACTCTTCTCAATACTCTGTAATGACCTATATGGGAGAAGAATCTAAAAAGAGTGGATGGATGTATATGGATAACTGATTCACTTTGCTGTACCCCTGAAAATAACACAACATTGTAAATCAACTAGACTCCAATAAAAATTAAAAAAAAAATAGCCCAGAAAAAAAAAGAAAGAAATAGGAAGGGTTGGTCTGGTTGGAGGCTGCTTGGCAGAGTGGGGTTGGGGGCGGGAGCGGGGTGACAGGGGTGCAGCCCAGGCAGAGGTGGTTGGACCGAAAGGGGTGGCTGTGGGGTGCACTCAGTGTCATTCCCCACAGCCCATCAGACCCAAACGCAGACACAGCATCAGGACTCTTTAGCTGCCTGCAAAGACCTCTGTGTGGCCCTCAGGGGAACTGCATCCCTGAGGAGTGAGGGAGAGAGAAAAGTCACATTTTCCAGCATTTTCTGAGAGGCCCCCCCACTCCCGGCCTGCGGAAGCTGAAGGAGCTGCTGTCCGTGATTAAAGAGCTCGGGGCTCCCCGGCGACGTGGCCGGGGTAGGACAGGCGGGCCAGGCTTGATTACCTCCCAGGAGGGGAGCGTGGACGTCCAGGCTGTGCTCTCGGCCCCCCAGAGCCCCCTGAGCAACTGCATCCCTAAACCTCCTCCTTAGGGCCTCAGACCAACCCTGCAAGGTCACCACAGACCAGATGTCCCAAGCGTGTGCTGGAACTCTATACCCAACTTCCTGTCTACGCCACACTGTGAATCCTCTTGAAATAATACACCATGAAAAACACGCACTGTTTCTAGCGAGGCCCCCGGCTGGAAAAAAACAATTCTCAGCTTCATGGAGGACAGTACCTACTCCCAGAGGGCCACTCAGGTGAGGCTGTGACCAGAACCCACCGGGCTTGGGCTCCACCCAGACCTGGCCCTTCTCCCAGGAGGGTACAAAATCAACATAGCAAAAGAAACTTTTTTCATATCCTGGAAACAACCATTTGGAAGTTGAAATTTAAAGAAAAACATTTACAATAGCCTCAAAAAATATGAAATATTTTGGGACAGATCTGACAGTGTGTAAAACCTGCTCTCTGAAAACCACAAAACATTGCTGAGAGAAATGAAAGAACTGAGAAATGGAGTAATACCCCATGTCCATGGGCTGAAGGACTCAGTGCGGTCAAGATATATCAGGTCTCCTCATTTTGATCTATATTGTCAATGCAATCCCAGTTGGAAATCCTGGCAGGATCTTTCAAAGAAAATGACAAGCTGATTCTAAAATTCGTATGGAAATGTAAAGGGATTAGAAGAGCCCAAACAACTTTAAAAAGAAGAACAAAGTCAGAGGACTAATGCTATCTGGTTTCAAGACTTACAAAGTAACCAAGATGGTGTGATGTAGGCATAAAGACAGATCAGTGCAACAGGACAGAGTGTCTGGAAATAGACCCACATATATATGGGCAACTGGCTTGTGATAACGGTGCAGAGATAATTCAGTGGTGAAAGCTTTCACAAACGATCCTGGAACAATTGGATACCCATTTGAAAAAAGAAAAAGATCTATACCAGGCTGGGAGAAGTGGGAGGGAAGGGTTGCAGGGTTACTAGGGGCACAAGGATATTTTTAGTGGTGATGGATATGTCCATATCTTGACTGTGGTGATGATTTTACGAGTTATACATGTAAAAAATTATCAAGTTGTACTCTTAAAATATGTGTTTATTTTATGTCAAAAGTTGCTTTTAAGACCCTGTTTGGTCTGTCCATTTACCCCCTGACCTTAACTCCTATAGCTGTGTCCCTCGCTCAGTCACCCTGACCACAGAGGACTCTTGACTGTTTTTCGGCCACACCCTCACCTTGGGGCCTTTGCACATGCTCTGCTATATGTCTGGGGTGCCTTTCTCCTGGAATCTGCTGTCTCACCCGCTCACCACCACAGCTTCCTTAGGTCTTGGCTCAAATGTGACCCCTCAGAGGCTTTCCCTGACTGTCCTATTTAAAATCAACACCTTCCACCTCTCCCAATACACACACACACACACACACACACACACACACACATACACAGAGTCCTGATCCACTCTGCTGCTTTATTCTTACCCATGGCACCCACTAATATTCTACAAGTTCTATTCACTCATTTCCGGTCACCCTCCCACACACCATTACATACACCTTCCAAAAGGACGAGCACATTTATCCCTGTTGTTCCCCACTGCATTCCCAAATCTTGGAACAGGGATGGTCACTTTTGAGACACTCAATACACATGTTGCATGAATGAACAAAGAAACGTTTACATAGTGGGATATTACGCAACTGTTAAAAAGGGTTGGAATGGACTTATTCATGTTGCCTTCCTTTCAGCATGAATGGGGCTCAAGGAAGCCTCTATTTAAACAGCTTCTCCCAGATTCTTCTGCATGGCTTCCTGGGGCCCCACCCCAAGGAGGCCTCAGGACATCCTGCCATCAACTCAGATGTGTCTCCACCTGCAGCAGCCCCAGCCTCTGGCCGGGCCCTGAGCCCGAGCGCTGCATCTTCAGCGCACTACCTGGGAGCAGACCCCACCTGTCATCCCACCTTCCCTCCCATTCTCCCGAGTCTGTCAGATCAGAAATGAGGGAGGTGAGTGGAAAGTGGGAAGGGCCAATTTATCATCACTTCTAGCCCCACTCATTTTTTAAAAAAATTGGGCAGAAAAGTTTATACAAATCAGAAAATTCTTCTGGCTTGTTTGTGATGCATTTTGAGTCAAACTGTATTCTCTCTTTCTCTGAACTCTGAACATTAGCAAGAGGAAGTAAAATCTAAAGAAAAAATTCCCACAATCAGGTAAAAATCCACCTCCCTAATTTTTTTTTTTTTCTGGTACGCGGGCCTCTCACTGTTGTGGCCTCTCACGTTGCGGAGCACAGGCTCTGGATGCGCAGGCTCAGCAGCCATGGCTCACAGGCCCAGCCGCTCCGCGGCGTGTGGGATCTTCCCGGACCGGGACACGAACTCGTGTCCCCTGCATTGGCAGGCGGACTCTCAACCACTGTGCCACCAGGGAAGCCCCCTAATTTTTATTTCAACTGTAAGTTTAGTTAATGCCAAAACAGAACCTTAAAATGCTGTCCCTGCATGTAGAAAGATGTCCAAGATATAGTAAGTAAATTAAGCAGTTTGCAAAGCAAATATGGAGAGGATTTCAGTTAGATAAAATGAATTCACTTACACAAACAAACACATCAATAGTTGTTAATTGTAGTTAACTAGATAACAGTGGGATTGTGGAGGACTTGCATTTTTTTACATTATACACTTCTGTAAAGTTCGACCAATTTTTTGTCAAAAATGTATTATATTTATCATTGCTGAATAATAACAGTATTTCCATTTTTTGGGGGGGGACACAAATGAAATGGAGGAAGGAAACATTTGCAATTATCCTGGACCTTCTGAATATTCCAAGTAGGCAAATTATAAGAATAAACAAAGAACTAGAAGATTCTTGTTTTTGTTCCTAAAACCTCTTTGTTATTTTAAGAATGCTTGAAAAATAAGCACTGAAATCATCTTGATTTCCCCTACCTCTCCCATTTGCTATGCATTCTTTTCCTCTTGGCAAAGGCTAGTTTGCATTTGGCTAGCCCGCGGATAAACATGCGTGTCGAAGATAAGCTTGGGATCAGGAAGAAAGCCTGTTCTCTTTCCACGGGGGGCCCAGGAGAAAGGAGTGAAAATGCCAGTGCCTCGTCCAAGGGCATCTCTCTGTGGCAGGAATGTTTGGTTGACGGAAGTTGTCCTTGTAAGCGAAACCTGTCTGGGGGCGCAGAGAGCACCAGATCGAGATGTGATTGAAATTCCTGGAAGCACCGTGAACCTAAAGACTTCCATGGTGGGATGGATGCCTCACTTGGGTAAACAGCAGAGCCCTATCCCAGGGGGGCCAGAACATCCAGCTGCTGGAGTCTGATGAGCTCACGTCCCTAAGGTCTGGATCACCCGGGGAAGTAATTTGAAGCTATGGGTTCTACCCAACACTACTACTGCAAGAATGTGGCCAGGTCAGGACAGCAACGGGAGCTGCCCAGGCCATTTAGGCCAGCTGGACTCCATGGGCAGGGGTGGGGGGCTCCTCCTTTGGAGGTTCCATAACCCAAGGAAGTCATATTTCTGGCCCAGTCCTGTTACGGAGTCCAAGCTTGTACGGCTCATCACATGGCAGGCCAATAAATCAAGAGACCAGGTGCTGGGGCAGGGAACAGGGGCTTTATTCGGAAAGCCGGCAGACCGAGAAGATGGTGGACTCTTGTCCCAAAGAACCGTCTTCCCCGAGTTAGAATTCAGGCTTCTTTTATACTAAAAGGGGAGGAGGTAAAATCAAACACTTCCTGCTTCCGGTCCGCTTCTGGGGGGGATGTGTTCATTTCTTCCTGCCTGAGGTCACTTATAGGTGGGCTTGGTCAGGATGTTTCCTGTGAGCTCAGCAAAGGTATTTTAGCTTAATGCTCATTACCTGGGAGGCAGGGTTCCCAGAGATGGGCCATTATGTATCATTTAAGCTTCTAGGCAATGTCCCTTCAGTGATGAACTTGCAATAAAATACAAAGATTCTTCCGTGTTACAGTCCCACTGTCTACCTACCTTCATATTAATGTTAAAAAACAATGATTGGCTCCCACTGTTTATGAAATGCAGTCAGGATTCCTCCACCGGGTATGCTCATGGTTTCAACCTTACCTACCACTGTCGCCCAGACCCCTCCCCTCCAGCTCCTTGTCCTCCCTGTACCCCTCCCAGCGAAACACCCCTTGAGTCAACACCCCCTCCCTTTCCATGTGTCACACAGCATGACGTGACCCCCGTGAGTCACAGCCTTGTACAATCCTCCCCCCTTGAGTGTGGCCAGACTGTGACCTGCTTACAGCCATCACTATGGCAACTAGGATCAGGCATCAGGTGGCCACGAGTGTGGTTTGCCCCAGTCACCCTTTGCCGAATAAAAAAGGACTTACTGGGCTTCCCTGGTGGCGCAGTGGTTGAGAGTCTGCCTGCCAATGCAGGGGACACGGGTTCGTGCCCCGGTCCGGGAAGATCCCACATGCCGCGGAGTGGCTGGGCCCGTGAGCCATGGCCGCTGAGCCTACACGTCCGAAGCCCATGCTCCGCAACGGGAGAGGCCACAACAGTGAGAGGCCTGCGTACCACACACACACACACACAAAAAGGACTTACTACTTCATGCACAGTTAATAGGATATTTTTCTCTTAATAACCCAAACGAAGTCCCAGGATTTGATTAATCGTGGCATAATTAAAGGAACTACTACCAGAAACCTACCCAGCAACCAAAACATAATTGGATCACAGGTGAATCTTTAATCTATTAACCAAAACGAAGTGAATGAAAATATGTGAATAGCCGATCCATCTTTGTCACGATTATTATATAAACAAGCTTCTACATCAGCCCTGAAAATCAAATTCTCAGCTGACTCAATAATGTTGACTTAATAAAGGAGCAAAAGAAACCTCAGTTTAATAAACAACCCTGTCTGTAATCACATTTTTAACCACTTGACACTTGAGACTAAAGAAAACTAAGCATTCTGCCTCTTCGGAAAATCTCTGTAATGTCTCAGCATTTCTTCTCATAGTAGAAGGTACATGGCCCCTGGCAGACACTCTACTGACAGAGTTTGGCTATGAGAGAGCCAGACCCTCTGCTGCCTGCGTGGAGCCGAAGGGCTCCTCTGGGAATCAGATCTTGGTTCGGAGGAGGTGGAATTTCCACTCTGCGCGGGAGGCGAGGGGAGAGGAGGGTGTGCAGGATTGGGGGCAGCGGCCGGCTTCACCTCCCGGCCTCTCTCAGCAGGTTCTCACGGGCCATCAGGTTCACATTCCACATCCCAGGTGCCCAGACCTCGGGATGGCACACACGTCACCACCGACCGGTGCACTCGGCTATCACGTCAGGACAGCAGACGTGAAGAGGCTGCTCCTGGGGGGCCGGGGTGTACGGTCACCCATCCCAAGCCAACGGAGGGATCCACACCCGTGGTTCCTCCCGGCTCAGTCCCTGTCCCAGTCGTGTGACAGGTCAGCACCTGGCACAGACTAGGAGCAGAGGGTGGGAGGAGGCCGCCCCCCCGACGGCCAACCCTGGTGGCGTTCGAAGGGCTCTGCAGGCAGAGGCCCAGCAAGTATGCTTTCTTGACAACAAGACAGAGGTTTGCATTTCCAGGTCATAGCACCTTTGTTTAACAGTGGGAATCCCAGGGCAGACAGGCGGTGAGTATGTGGGAGAGCACAGGTGACCTACCTCACAGGACAGGGCAGGGACCAGACAGCCCGTTCCTGTGACCACAGCCCTGACCCTGGCAGGCTCATGACCAAGGTGAGGGGCACTGGAGTCTCTCCAGGGCACGGAGTCACCCAGGGCGGTCAGCTGCCTTTGAGCCTGGAGCCGGAGGCCATGTGGAGTCTTCTCCGTGAGCGCCGGTCCCGGCTGTGTCCAAAGCCAGTGGCCAGAGGACAGAGACAAAGCTCGGGGCGGGGGTGGCAGGCATCAGAGAGGAGGGAGAGCAGACACAGAGGGAAGGAGGATGCTGGGGGGGGCCGCAGAAGGAGGGACAGTCGGAGGAGGGTGGACTCCGACTCGGGCCGTCCGTCTGCCACGGAGCCTGCGCCCTGGTCCACGAGCTGCCCTGCACGACTCTGCCCTGCCTGCCTACTGTTGGCCGAACCAGGGTCAGCTTCCCCTGTCCCCCCCGCTGGGTCAGGGAGTCTTAGGGCCCCACCAGCCATGGGTCTGCCTTGGACGCTATCAGAGGAGCTGTCTGGACCAGTGCTCGAGAGCCTGCACGGAAAGCTGCCTAAGTGAGAGGTCATGCTGGCCCTCCTTGACGGGTGGTGTAATTCTTCTTTTATTTTTTGAGCTTAGAGCCACATTTTATGTTATTTTATTTTATTTTGGTATATGCTAAGCTTTTTAAAAAAAAATTGTTCTTTATTGAAGCATAGTTGATTTATAACGTTGAGTTAGTTTCAGGTGTACAGCAAAGTGACTGGTTGGTGCATACACATCTATCTATTTTTTCCAGAGTCTTTTCCCTCATAGGTTACTACAAGGTATTGAGCATAGTTCCCTGTGCTCTGCAGTGGGCCCTTGCTGGTTACCTGTTGTATATAGAGTGCTGTGTGTGTGTTCATCCCAAACTCCTCTTCTTTCCGTCCACCCTCCTTTCCCCTTTGGTAGCCATAAGTTCGTTTTCTACGTCTGTGGGTCTGTTTCTGCTGGTGCAGTGTTGAGTGCTCAACGTCATGAATTCAGAAAAGCAGGGACTTACTCTATGAGATTTGGTGGCACTGCTTTTAGAAGTGCCAGCTCGGGGCGTCATGGATCACATGCCCCTTGGCCCCTGAACCGTGGCTGCCTGAAATGACGGGGAGCCGTCCCTTCCATAGACACCCCGCCATGGGTTGATGGCTCACCTCCCGCCAGACGAGGGCGCTCTGGGCAGCTTCACTGGGCAGCATCGGTCAAGGTGCAGGGCGGCAGGGGGACGGTTCCATTGACCCGTTTCTGCCCACAGACACCCCAGAGATGCACGGGGTGAGCGTCTGAGCTGGGGCAGCACAGAGGTTGTCGCAGAGGTTCCTGAGTGGTGGGGTCAGGCCAGAGGACTGAGGTCCTGGGAGGGCCACCCAGTGAGGGTACAGGCATCCGGGAAGCCCGCCTCCTGCCTGCGGCCCAGGCTCCCTTTGTTCACTCGGTCTGCGGCTCTAGAGAAAACACTGCCTCTCTCCCCAGCCCTTCGTGTCCCGCCCTGCTTCGTGTCTGTCTTTTTGCCCACTGCCTTCACACAGCCCCCTGGCTGTCACCACCCTCCCTGTGCCTGCCTGAGCCCTGAGCCCCCACTGGCCCTGCCCAGAGCCCCACAGGACAGTGGAGGGGACGTCTCCACCGGAGCCACCCAGCCAGGGCGGTTACGCTGGTGATTGCTGCCACCCAAACTCTGACTATTCAATTGACTGCTGTCCCCACGATGTCCCTACAGCCCAAGGACCCCATCACATCACATGTTACATCAGCTGTCAGGTCCCCTGGGTCTCCTTCCGCCTGCCCGAGCTGCTCAGTCTTGTCTGGACTTGGGCGATCTTGCCACTTTCCAGGCGCAGGGCAGTCGTGGCAGAGCCGCTCCCCGTGTGGGCCTGTCCGCTGATTCCTCCCGTCAGGTCCAGGCACCGCGCTAGGGCAGGACTCACAGACCCATCCGGTCCTCAGCTGCATCACATTGGCTGGCACGTGGGTTTGGTCTGCCCGTCACGGACGGTGTGCACTTTGTGGGCTGAGCCAGTGTCCTCGGAGCTTCCAAACTGCCAAGTTGCTATGTTACTATGTAACTGTACATTTTGCTGTGTAATTAGGACATGTTTTGCAGGAGATTCTTTGAAAGTGTGTTAATGTCCCTTTTCTCATCAGACTTGCCGGGAACTCATTTATGTATGTTAGGATAGACCCGTGGTTTCCTGTCCTCAATGAGCTCTAGGCCTCTGTTGGCCGTCTGGGTGACGAATGCTTTCAGATTTGGCTGGAGCAGCCCAGGAGGCTTCCCAGAGGAGGACGCCTGAGTGACTCTGGAGGGAGGAGTAGTCTTCCAGGTGGACAGCCCAGTGTGGGGGCAGCACTAGGGACAGAGGGGGCAGCATGGCTCCTCAGAACACCATGGCCAGCCTGGGCACTGAGGTGGCCCCAAACAGCTGGAATTTGCGAAGTGAGACGGGGAGGGAGGAAGCAAAGGGGGAAGGGCCTGCAGGATTGGAATGTCTGGACCAGAGTTCCCGAGGGTCAGGGAGGTCAAGGAGGCTCGCGGGGGAAGTCACGGCAGGAACCATGTCCCCCTCCCCTCAAAGCAGGAGAAGCAGCATCGTCTGGGGGCAGCCTTCTCCACACCTGATGGTTGGATGTGCTCTGTTACCATGGAGATGGCCCAGCACCAAGCCCCACCAGGCATCTCTGAGAACGCGGACCACCCAGGAAAGACTTTAGTCACCTTGAGAGTCACCCCAAAGGCCATGAAGATCTCCTAAATGCAGGACATGCCTGGGGGAAGGGAGTACGTTAGTCTCCTGGGGTAACAAAGCACCACAGACCCGGGGGGCTTAAAACAACAGAAAGATATTCTCTCGTAGTTATGAGGCCAGAAGTACGAAATCAAGGTGTTGGCCAGACCAGGCTTCCTCCAAAATCCCTAGGGGAGGGTCCTTTCTGCCTCTTCCAGCTTCTGGTGGCCCCACCCCTCCCATCTCTGCTTCCGTCTCCACACGGCCTCTCCCCTGTGTGTCTGAGTCCAAACGCCCCTCTTCTTATAAAGGCACCAGTCACATTCCCTTTGGGCCCAAAGCTTCTCCAGGGTGACCTCATCTTACCTTCACTAATCACATCTGTAACGACCCTATTCCCAAGTAAAGTCCCATGCTGGGGAACAGGACTTCAACCTATCTCTCTAGGGGACACAGTCCAACCCCTAACAGAGAGTCAGTGTCCCTGCCTGGGGCCCCCGGGGCACGGTGACCCCACAGGGTCGGGCCGGCACTCCACCCCTCTGCGCCCCGGTCTTCCACCGGGGTCTGCTGGCCCCTCACCCTCCGGGCAAATTCCGGCTCCTTCTCTCTGCTGCCCCGCCCCCTGGCCATGCCCAGAAGGTTTGGCCTCCGACGCCTTAAGCTCCAGCGGCCATCTCTGCAGACCCTCTCCTGTCCCCAGGCCCACTCCCTCCACTCTGCAGGAGCCCAGCCCTGGCCCAGCCTTGGCCCTCAGCAGGCCTCTCTGGCTCCATCCCCCAGGCTGGATTCTGGGGCTGACCATCTGTGACTCACATCGGGACAGGTGCACAGAATCCCTGGGTGGGTCTGGGCACAGGGTGCTGATGGCAGCCGGCCAAGGAACCTCCAGCCATGGGTGACCCCCACCCCAGACCCTTCCTCCACCCCTACCCGGTCACTCCTCAAGAAATGAGGCCATCAGTCACCATGTCGCTGGCCACTTTAGGGGAATTCAACAAAACTGTTTCCTGAAAGGCAAATTTCTGATGGCCACGTGAGCAATGGATCAGTGCGAGCCCCGAGCCCTCGCGTGGAAAGGAGGGCGTGCAGCAGAGAGAGCGCCTGAAGAGAGAGCCGCCTGCCCGCCGCACGCACGCACGCGTGGGAAGGTTCGCGCTCTGGGCGCGCCGGGTGGGCTGGCACTCGCCTCCCGGGAGGAGGTGCCTGGAATCCGTGAAGCCCCAGCTCCCTGGGAAGGTGCTGCCCTGGCCCACAAGCACCCGCCTCTCCCCCAGCCCCCAGCTTGCACGTCCCCCTAGCCCGCGTCCCAGGCCTTCCCCGCTGTGGTCCCCAGGGGGCCCCCCACCCCGAAGCCACACACACCACTTCCTTCTTGAGCCCATTGACCCCAGACCCCACTGCCTGCCAGTGGTCTGTTCCGTTTCCACCCCCAGCTCCCGCCCACCCTCCCTCCACTCTGACCCTCCCCACCTTCTGAAAGCCCCCCGATCCGGGGAAGCCTGTCTCCCCTCCTGAGCACTCTGGCCGACCCGCCCCCGCCCTCCTCCTGGAAACCTCGTCCGGAGATGCGGGCCCCCCCCGTGAGGCCCCTTAGGGTGGCCGCCACTCCTCCCCCCATCCCCCACTTCCCTCTGCCCAGCTGTCCCCACGGCCGCACCCTCAGAGTCCCCTCCTGGGCTGCCACTGCTCTTCCCATCCTCTCTCCCCCTCTCTACAGGCTGATGCCCCCTGCCCCCCAATCCAGGACCCAGCCCACCCCTTCTGCTGCCAGCCGAGCTGACCTCCCAGCCGAGGCCAGTGGCCTCCCTCCGTGTCCCCCCACCTGCCAAGCCTCAGGGGGGCCTCGGCATCTCCCCCCACACCCTGTGGAGGCCCAGGGGTGGCAGCAGCATTGCCCAGACAGCAGGGCCGGCCCGAGATCACCCGCTCGGCTCGGAACTCAGGAGCAGTGGGTCTGTCTGTCCATCCTTCTGCGGCGAGGGCTATAGACCCAGGCTGGCACACCTGCAGGCAGATGGGCACTAGGTAGAGAGGGCACACGGAGGCCTCAGTGCCCGACCCTGAGCCACCCTGGGCGTAGCACCCACTCCAGGGAGGAAGCTGTGGGTCTCAGCTGCATGGGAGACGGTTTTCTGAAAGAGCTGCCGGGGGACGCCAAAGGCTGTCTGTGGGACCCTGAGCACCATCGCGGGGGATGCGGAGGCCTCTTTGACCCTAGAACAGGCCCCCTGGAACCCCAGACACCAGCCAGGGGTGGGGACGGTGGGGGGAGGCAGCAAGCCAGAGGAGGGCGGGCCCCCCTGGGGTGGCCTGACGGCCCAGCTTCACACCGAGCCGGGAGACCAGAGGCAGCGCCGTCTCCGCCGGCACCCTCTGTCATGCTGGAGGAGAAGCGTCCCCAACAGCCCCGAGGTGGCCCACTTTCCCTGCTGAGAACCTCGGATCTCCAATCGTAGGAAGGCCTTTCTACCTCGTAGCTGAATCTGAACCTCGAAGCCACCCGGGCAAAGGGTGGGTTGGGCCTCGTGGTGGGGGAAACTTGGCCCCGAAGGCATCCATGTCCCGGAACTGAGACCGTGCGGGGACTTCGCAGCTGGGGTTAAGTTAAGGCTCCTGAGGGAGAGGTTGTCCTGGATTGTCCGGTGGGCCCAATGTCCTCACGAGGGTCCCTAAACGTGGAAGCGGGGAAGGGGGGCCGACAGCAGCAGGAGTCCGAGAAGGAGATGTGACAGGGAAGCGGCTCCGAGACACCAGACGGACAGACGTCGCTGCCTCTGAGGGTGGGGGAGGGGCCGGTCTGCCAGGAGCTGGAAAAGGCAGTGAGGGGACCCTCCCCCGTGCCCCCAGAAGGGACTGCCTCACCTTGACTTAGCCCGCATCACTTTATGGACTTCACGTTCTCTCTCGTGCATCTGGAACCACCAGGCTTACTCAGGACAAGATGTGTCAGCCAGGCCAAGACGCGGTGCTATAGGTGGAGGCGCTCGTCACGCATACCTTCGTACACAGGTGTCGTTGCCCTAAACACGGGGATTCTGAGATCCCATTTTGCACATTTCTCTATAAAGAAAAAAGTGTGTGGTGAGTTTCTAATCGTGCGCCCGGAGTTTTAGTCAATTCAGTCCAAGTCGGAATCCTGAGAACCAGGAGCACGGATGTCCTTGGGTGTCCCAGCTCGAGCAGAGAGCAAGGTCGCCCTTCCTCTGCTGTCTTGTCTTATTTGGCCTCAGTGGATCGCAGGATGCCTGCCCGCATTGGTGAGGATGACCTTTATTCAGTCCATCAATTCAAATGCTAGTCTCTTCTGAGACACCCTCACAGACGCACCCAGAAAGCACGTGTACCGGTCTCTGGGCATCCCTTGGCCCAGGCAAGTTGACACTCCTGGCCTGAGGCAGGAAAGGACTGGTGTCCTGCCGGAGCATCCCTGAGAACTGCATCCTCCACCTTAGACCATTTTCCTGAGCAGCTTCTGGCTTTCTGCACACCTCACCTTGCCTCTCCTCCCCCACCCCTCGTGCTTCTGTACCGTGCGCTGTAGGATGTTACCTCTGGCCCTGCCCCTCTCTGCCACAATTCCAGGCACAGTGTGGGCAGGACCACTCCTTCAAGCTCACCCTAGCCCAGGACGGCTGATGGTGACACACCTCTGCCCAGAGAGACTGCAGATGCCCTGAATGGGTCCCACGAGACCCAGGCTGCTGAAGATGTCCTCCACGGTGCCTGAGTGCCCACGGCCAGCCCATCACCCGGGACACAGGCAGCAGAGCAAAGGTAACGGGCTTAAC
Organism: Hyperoodon ampullatus; assembly: GCF_949752795.1. Taxonomy (NCBI): domain Eukaryota; kingdom Metazoa; phylum Chordata; class Mammalia; order Artiodactyla; family Ziphiidae; genus Hyperoodon; species Hyperoodon ampullatus. The sequence goes on from NC_136921.1 coordinate 1,525,265, forward strand.
GTTTGGTTTCTTGCTCTTTGCAAAATTTACAAAACTGTGGGACTGTCTGAACTCAGTGCTGAGGCTTCCCAGATCTTTGGAACAGGTTCACACAAGTCCTGAATTCAAGCTCCCTGAATTCAAGCAGGTTTGCCTTTGGGGGTAATCCCATTTGGGGAATCAATCATATAAAGTGAAACTGTGAATATAAGATACAGCTCCAGGCATCTGCATTGTTGGTGGAGCAGCCAGGTCCTGGGACCCACGGGAGAACTGCCGAATAGACGTGGCCTTGGGCTGACAATAGAGCCAGGGTCTCCTGTGAGTGTGCCCCTGGGGACACGTGACAATGCCCAGACATTCTGGGTTGTCTTGACAGGGGATGCTACTGGCATCAGGGGGTGGAGGCCGGGGATCCTGCTACACGTCCGCCATGCACAGGACAGCCTCGCCATGGAGCATTATTCCACCCAGCCTCCGCGGCGTGAGGCTGAGGCACTCCGTGCTAGAGTATTAACGGCTGTTGCAGAGAGCGGGTGAATCTGATATACAGAGGCCTGGCAGAGGTCCAAAATGTACCATCCAGAGAGAAAAATGCAGCAGTGGGGAGCGTGTTTACAGAGCAGGACAAACACTGGGCGCCCTGGGCGCACACGGCGCTTGGCTGGGTGGGGAGGGGACGGCGAGAGGGTCTGTCCACGCCGGGCCGTTAGCACTGAGGGGTCGCTCAGAGAAGCGGAGTGGAGCGGGGGCGGTAACAACCTTGTCTCTCTTTTTCACTTTAAAGATATTTCTGTGTGTGCAGTGTGTTCCCATTGTTTGGCCAGCTTAAGGGGCCAGCGGCTGACATCTCCCTGGGAGCAAAGCAGGAGGCGAGGCTCAGCTTTCAAGGCCCATGGGCTGCCTCCCGGCTGTCCAAGAAGCCGGATTTAGCGCTGCTTCAAAAGCCATTTGCAGCCCTTTAATTCCGAGCCGCCACTCTGGCCCAGCTCGGGCCTCCTGGCTGCCTGCGTCGCAGGCTCACAATACCTGCTTCTCAGATGAATCGAGGAATCTAGGACAGCCGGCGAGAAGTGAGCCAGGCAAGCTGCTCTGTCATCAACCTGTTTCCACCAACACCAGGGAAGGAAGAGCCGAAGGATCAGACAGAGGAGGCCGGCGGGCGGCCGCCAGGATGGCCGGTGCCCAGCTCCCAGCAGAGACCCTCAAAGGCAGGAGAGCCGGGAGCCCCCGACAGCGGCAGGACAGGGCCCTGCTGCCCGGACGCCTCAGTCGGGCTGAGAAACACGCCGAGCCCCGGTTCCCATAAATCCGGCTTTTATGTGGCAATGAATAGGGGTAAACAATGGATCTATTTTAGGCTGCGGAGAAACTGGCCCAGCCTGGGTCTCCCTCCTGCAATTAGGAGCCTCAATATGGCGGGGCCTGGAATCCCTGGCTGGCATGGAAGTCTCACAAAGACCAGGTCTGCCTGGGTTTGGGGGAGGAGATTCCACCCTCCCCTGGGGTCTGCTGCTGGCAGGCCCCCTTCTCCCATCGTGGGAGGAAGTGCTGCTGGCAGCCCCGGCTGCCAGCAGGGCCCAGCTGGTGGTGACTGCCCCACCGCCCCGTCTCTGCGAGCACAGGTTGGCCCTTGGCCTCCGGTGGTGTCCTGCAGCTGCCCCCAGAACGGGAAGCCCCTCCGCGACCCCTCCCACACGGCGGCCAGCCTCGGCGGGACCTCCCCACTCCTGCTGGAGCACGCCCCGAAGACGTCTCAGAAGCCACGGCGCCTCCCTCCAGCCCCGCACTGCCTGCGGACGCTCAGTCCACCCGTGGGGTGGACACTGCGTGTGCCAGGCGCAGCCTGACGGAGCGAATTGGCCACAGTTACACAACAGCCCTCCCTGTCCCCGCCACGGTCCAGGGGGGCATAGCACCCTCCCACCCTGGACCTTCCTCCTCCAGGCAAGTGTCCCTCTAACGTGCGTCTTCTCCAGACCCTCATCACCCTGTCCGCAGCCCTCCCCCGGGTGAGGATGGCAGAGGGGACGGGTACGGCCAAGGGACCTTAGTGCCACACGGCCCTCGCCCAGCTCCAGGCCTGCTGGCTCCTTTGCTCCAGGCCACACTCCCCGTGCATGGGGAGAAGTGCCCAGCCTGTCCCTCCTGGAAGCAACCACGTTCACCTCTACCAGCTGTTCTTCTGGTCTCCACCTACTTCTGTCCAGAGAACAGGGTTCCACCCATGATGGTTGCCTCTGTGTGTCACCTGGACTGGCCACGGTGCCCAGGTATTTGCTCAAATGCTAGCCTAGACTTCACTGTGAAAGTGTTTTGTTAATGAAAGCAGATGGTCCTCCACAGTGCAGGTGGGCTAAGCAGAATGCTTTAAAAGGGAAAAGACTGAGGTCTCCAAAGAAGAAGGCATCCGCCTCCAGGCTATCTGTGGACTCAGGCCTGCAGCCTTCACTCTCCCCTGGGTGTCCCTCCTGCCAGCCTGTTCTGCAGCCTTTGAACTTGTCAGCCCCGCAATCGCATGAACCAGCTCCTTAAAATACGTCTCTCTCCCTCTGTCTGTATAGACACATCCTGTTGGTTCTGTCTCCCTGGAGGCCTGGACTGGTCCACACCCTGCGGTGGGCAGCCTCTGAGACGGTCCCCAATGGTCCCTACCTGTGGGTGCCCATGCCCTCCCGTGAGTGTGGGCGGGGGCTGGTGATGGATCCTAGTACAGAGAGCCTGGCAACCGTGGTGAGCAAACCACCTCTGGGATTAGGGTACATAAAGATGCCCGTCGTGCTCACCCTCTCTTACCCTCTCTCGGGGGTCAGAACCTTCCCTCTGAGGGAACCCAGTGGCCCCGAGCTCAACCACCCCATAGAGAGGCCCGTGTGGCAGGAAACCTACAGCCAACAGGGCTTTGGATCCAGGCAGCAGCCCTGCGAGTGAAGTGGCTCCTTCCCCAGCCCAGCCTTCAGGTGGTACAGCCCCAGGCGATACCTTGTGGGACACCCCGAGTTGGGAGACCCCGAGTTGGGAGACCCTGCTGTCCTGTGCCTGGACTCCTAACCCACTCAGACTGAGTCTGTCGGTTGGGGTCTGTTGTTTGGGGTGATTGGTTACACTGGAGCAGGTAACTAACACACACCTCTTTCTTTATCATCTTAGATCTTATCTCTTGGAAGCTTCCTCTCTCAACTCTGATTCTCCCTACTCTGGCCTCCCAACACATCTCAGAGTTTGGTTAAAATCAATATTCCAGTCTCAAGGGATTATGACCAGGTAAAGAAAATGTACTACTGAGCTAAGTTGTGCATTCTGATGGTATTTCATTCTCTGTACATTTTCCCCCGAGTTAGTTATTGCCTTGCTTTTATTTTTTTAAAAGAAGGGTGGGGGAAAAGTGTAGTTTTTCATGTACCTGTTTATAATTATTCGATGCTCTATCAGAATTTCCAAATGCCATCCCTACCTGCCCAAGAGCTCAAAGGCTCAGATAATCTACTGTTGCCATTTCCTTTTCTGCTGAAAATCTAGCCCTGTCCCTGGAGTCCTGGTTCCCTGGGCCTGCAGGATACCTGTCGCTCAGGGGCTTCCCTTCACCTCTCTTTGGAGGTGTGAGACCGACTTTCTGTGTTCCGCAGCTTCTCAGTACACTGTGTCACAAAAACATGGGACAGGGAGCCTGGGAGATAAAATGTTGAGTCTGCGTAAGTCCAAAAATGCCTGTAATTCTCTCCCAGTGGTGGCTGATCCATGTTTTAGGCACAGTGTCCTGGCCCCCATCCAAAGGCTGGGGTCATCTTCCTGTGTCTCCCAGCTTCCAGGGTGGCCAGAGAGATCTGACACCACTGGAATTCCCATTCTTTTTATGTGATTTGACCTTGCACCTTGGAAACTTGTAGGCTTTCCTCGTGTCCAGTGTCCTGAAATTTCCAAAGTTGTGCCTCTGTGGGTCTTTTTTCTCACTGGACGGGGTGCAGCCCTGTCTTTCTGGAGGCTCAGTCCTTCCCCACGAGGACACTTCCTTGTACGACCACTGCTGACATTTATGTCAGATCTCCTGAATTCATCCTCTGCTGTTCCCATCTTTCCTCGGCTATTTTCTGTTTTTGTCTTTTTGTTGTATTTTACGAGAGATTTTCATTACTCTACCCTCCTATCTTTCTGTTGATTTTTAAAATTTTAAATTATTATATTTGGAATTGTCAATAATGTTTCTTGTTTTCAGAATGCTACTTTCATGGTGACATCCCATTTTGTTTCATGGACACAATGTCTCATCCGGCACTGATAATATTAGTGTCTTAAGCCTTTTTTTCTTTCCTGCTCCCTTAAATTTAGGCTCATACTTTTAATCTTGTTAATATTGATACTGTAATAGGTATCACCAAATGCCCGGAGCTTCCTGGATGTTATCCCATGATTTTGCCCATTTCTCAGGTGAGAATCTGAGGCCCTGAGGTGGGCTGTGTCCTGCCCAGTCTCATAGCCTGTCAGAGGTCAGGCCAGACTCAGGCAGTAGGATCCCTTCTGAGCCTGAGCTCTGACCACTGGACAATCCTGCCTCAGTTTGGGGCCAGCCAGGGAGGCGGAGCCCCTCACTCCCACACATCTGGTTGGCAGGATGGATGGCCCTTCATGGTCCACCCTGAGCTCGTCTCTGCCTGAGGCCCGCTCCCCATCTCTCCAGAGCACAAGTCCTTCCAAGATGCCCCCAACCTTTGGATGGGGGCCAGGACACTGCACCTAAAAGATGTATCGGCCACCACTGGGATTCAGGGCATGCTGTGGAAGCGACCCCCAGCCCCAAGTGACACTAAGCGGCACGGCAGACCCTGTTCCCTGGAGAGGGGCTGGCCAGAGGCCTGTCCCCGGACCCTGCCTCCCCACACAGCCCAAAGCCCGGGGTCCCCCAGGGTGCGTCAAGGAACCCAGGGGTCATCTTGCACGTGCACCCCCAGCCTGCCTCAGACCACCCTCCTCTCCACCCGCCCTGCCAGCCACCTTCTGCTGCCCGGCCCTCACCTGGTTCCCGGGAAAGTCCTTCTCTCCTCCAGCCTTGGGGAGGCAGGGTCCCCATATGCCCCACCCACTGCCTGCAGAGAGTGGACAGGACATGCAAACCGCAGACCCAGGAGGGCACAAGATGAGTGGGCCCACGCGGCCTGCAGAGGACTGGAGCGTGCCTGCCATGCAGCCCCCAGTCCCCTCCCACCAAGATGTCCAAATCCAGTGAAAGAAAACTCGCACTTCTGAGGGATAGACATCTGGGCTGGATCCACCCTGAGGGCTGTCAGCGAGCCTCTGCCTGCTAACTGAGAGGGACCGAGAGCCTGGGAGAAGAGGGGCAGGGGGTGGGCGGGGGCACCTGAGCCAGGCCAGAGGAGGGGCTTCCTTTCCAGCCAGGGACCTGGCTGGCCTCCCCGCCTCAGTGAGACAGGCCTGAGGCGGGCGTCCTAGCCCTGTGGTCCAGACGCCACAGTGCTGGACACAGTTAAACGTGAGTAACTGTCCAGTGAGCGGCCATCCGGCTCCGCCGATCTCAGGAACCCTCGGCTGTCCTTCCAGAGCCATGGGTTACAGAACCCTCTGCGCTTCTTGTGGCCAGGGTGGGCCCTGAGCCAGTACAGGGAGGCTGCAGCAGCACCTGAAGCGTGTGCCTCCCAGGATGGGACGGGCAGTTCTGTCTGGGCAGCCAGCTGGACGCACCAGCTCCCCGGAGCCCAGGGGCCCTCAGAAGACCGGTGGCATCGTGACGCCGGGAACGTGTTCGAAATGCCGGGGCTTGTGGCTAGGCCTTCTGAATGAGACTCTGCCGGGGCACGGTGTGCACCCAGGGCAGGGTGGGGGGTGGCGCAGGAACGAGTGTGGTCTGACCCTCCGAGTGGGGCTGCCCCTGGGCCTCCACTGTTTACTGGCGGCTCCAGTGGGTCCCCAACTCTGAGAGCCTCGGTTGGTTTCTTCCCCAGTGAGTGGGGACAAAAGCAACAGCTCTGACCACACTGGGAGGTAGGGATTTCGGTGGATGGTCCAGAGAGGGGCCTGGCACAGAGAATGCCATGCGACGCCAGGCCCTTAGCAGATGACATGGGTGGAAACCCAGGGATGGGGTCACCTGAGTAAGTGTTGCGGTGTTTTATCACACAACGAGGTGACCTGGGTGCCCTCGAGGCTCACCGCGCCTTCCGGCACACAGATTGCTGAGTCTGACTTTGCCACGAGGGGAGTGTGGCCCCAGGTTTGGCTCTGGTCTGGCCTCAGAGCGCTGCACTGCGTCCTTGGGGGGAGGACTGAGGGATACCCAGGCCTGAGGCAGTCTCCAGCCCACCGCACGCCCAGCCCTCCACTCAGCCTCAGTCGTAGCGCCCAGCTCCGCCCAGGCCTCACCGGCTCTGCAGCCCCTCGCCTGCAGCCCCCCTCCATTCCCTCCGTGCTTCTGAGACCCCAGCACCGGACCCCTGCAGGACCCCAGCGGGCACCCCGCAGCTGGAGTTTGGGGAGTTAACTCCCAAGGGCAACCCCCAACCAACGAGACAGAAGACCTCAAATCAGCGCTTCCTCTGGTCTGAGGTCTTGGGAGCCCCGGGTGGGCAACGGTGTGCCCCGGGTCCAGGTTCGCACCTTCTGTTCACGGCTCCACCCGGACTCCCAGCCCTGCTCCCTGGGACCACGTCCCAGACAGAGCGTGCTGGCTACGCCCATACCGGGTCGACGCCGACGGAGCCCTGCGGTGTTGGGATGTGGCCCTCGGGAGCTCTCGGTACCCTGTGAGGAGGGGGATGAGTGGGCAGCCCCTTGTCCTGCATCTCCCATCACTCTCCAGGGCCCTTTCCTCCCACACAGCCAGGGCCACACCTACAGCCTGGACACGATTCCTGCACCACCATGGTGCCGAGGCCCTGGGCTGCCTTCGTGGGGAGTATTTCCAGGAAGATGACTGCTGCACAGGAGCCTTGGGGGCCTGGGGACACAGCCTGTCCAGCGCTGTGTCACAGACGTGTCACAGGCTCCTGGCATCTGTCACAGCTCACATCTTATGCCGATGCTTCTCATTCTCCGAGTCTTGGGGCTTTGGGGCACTGCCCCCATGTCCTCATCCCTGGCCCCAAGGTCCCTAAGCTCCAAGCCTGAGAGGAAGAGGGCTCTGCTAGGAAGGTCTGCCCCACCTCTCTGGCTCCTTCAGGCTCTCGCTGTTACGAGCTCAGCTGGGCCCTAGACAGCCGTGGACTCCGGTTGTCTCGGACCAGGGGAGCTCAGGGCTGCAGCCCAGCTGCTCATCCCGTGTGATGGCCAGGACCTTTGTGATGCTCCATGAAGAAGCATCTTGGAAAAGACCCTCCCATGCCTGCCCCACCTGCAGGGCTGGAGCTCCCTCTCACTGCCTGCCTGAGCCTAAGGCCTTGGCTCTGGGCCAGAGCCTGGGCTTGTCACCACGGGCCAGGCAGGGCCACATGGCTCTGAGCTGCCAGATTCACAAATACAAATACAGGCCCAGTTAGATTCGAATCTCAAATAATAAATGAATACTTTTTAGTATTGGGGTGTCCTGCATTTTACCTGTCCACTCCGGCACCTGATGGGTCCCTGCTGCCTGGTCTCCCTCCACCCCAGGCCAGGGCCCCCTCGGCTCAGGAGAAGGCTTCTCATGGAGTGAACCGGGACCTGGTCAGAAATTCTCACAGATCATTTAAAGGAAGGAATGATTTTTATGAAGAATCACGTGGGCCTTAGGCATGTAACTCCCAAATCTTGACTCTGCCTTGGCGGGCTTTGACCAGCTATCCTCAGATTCCAGTGAGCGTGGCGCCCCCTGGAGCCCACTCTCGGATGCGCCGTCCATGTTGTCAGGTGTGGGATTCCTCAGAACGCTTGGGTCGGTCCCGGTTCCAACTTTCCAGAGTTCTCCAACCTACACTTGACAGTAGTTTCCGGCAATGTTCACCTCGTGTGGGCCTTTCCAAGGCAACTGAGTTTTCACGCACAAAACTCTGTTCACGTTCATTAGCTTTCATGGTATTTAATTAAATCCTTTTCTTAAAATAACAAATACAATCAGAGCCCGTGGGTTTGGGAACAAAGAATGTGGCTGTGAGAGGCGTCCCCTCCCCGTGCAGGAGCAGAGGGCGGGCGCTTCTCCAGCCGACCTGGGTCACGGGAGGGAGTGAGGGTAATGCAGCCGGGCGCAGGGACAGCCGAGTGAGTGGCCGGCAGGACCCGGCTCTCACACTGACCAGGTGAACCTGGCCAAGCACTGACCTGACCCAGGTGTTCAGTCCGTGCTCTCAGCCAGCCCCATGCACACTGGCCAGGAACTGTTCCAGGCCCGGGACACTCGGATTCTCTCAGGAGCCTCGGGCTCAGAAAGGAAGTGGGCAGAACACGGAGCCAAGAAGGAGGGCAGTGTCACCTGCTGGGACCAGGGACGTGGGACAGGGTGACGTGGGCTGGGAGATGGGGAGCTCCAGAGGAGGCGGGGCTCCTGGGCTGGGGAGCAAGGCCCCCAGCGTTGAAGCGGGGGGCACATTCGAGGGCCCGAAAGCAAAGCAGGCTGGCCACAGGGGCCCCGGGAGTGGACTGGGTGAGCAACGTGGACCCTTCCAGAAGCAGATCAACACGGCGGGTGGAGGCGCGCTGAGGGTGGCCCTGGGAGGGGCTCAGGGAAGAGGGGCCTCCAGAAGCACCGTGCAGGGGGGCCTGTGTCCCGGAGGACCTGTGGCTTTAGGACTTCATAATGAACAGGGCTCTGGCTTGCGTTGGGACGGCTGAAAGTACTGTGACCCAAGCACCCTCCTGCCCTTCAGGAGACCCGAGGTGGGCCGGGTGCTTGTCCTCAGGGGCTCAGGCTCTGGTATGTGCGGGGCTCAGGCACCGTAGCAGGAGGCCACGCTTAGTGTTCCCGAGCTGGCAGCAGGGGGCGCCCCGAGACCTCCTAATGGGAGGAACTGCGGCACTGGCTGGGAAGGTCCGGAACCAGGCCGCCCCTGGGGCAGGTGGAGCAGCAGAGGTGAAGGGTCGCCAGGTCGGCCGCCCCGGCCCCGCCTTCCCGCACAGCTGGCAGAGCCCCGCAGCCCGGCCCCTCCCCCTCTCTCTGCCTGGGTAGCAAAGAGGGAGACGGGCAGCTTCTGTCCACTTCGTCCCTCAAGGCCCGTATCTTGCAACCAGAGCTGCTTCTCACCGCAGGCAGGTGGGACCTTCAGAGGCCTCCGAGGCGTCCACAGGGAGGATGCTGTGCAGGGCAGGGCAGGGGCAGGGGCAGTCAACCAGGCTTCAGAGATCTCACCACCACCAACCTGGGTCCCACCCCTGAACCTTTATATTAGCATCCTGCCTCGGGAGCCTGGGGGCTGCAAATCCTGACTATTTCAAAGCTCTGCAGGTGGTCCCCATGTGCAGCCAGGGTTAAGAACTTCTTTGGACAGCAGCTCTCAAAGCCTGGCCCTGGATCTGCTGAGCACCCCTGGTAATGTGATAGAAAGGCAGAGTCCTGGGCCCACCCCTGAGCTCTTGAATCAGAACTCTGAGAGGTGGGGGCCCAGGGATCTGCATTCTGCCATGTCCCCTAGGTGATTCTGACACTGCCCAGGTGGAGAACCTGCTCACGTGTGCCTCCCTACCCTAAAGGTGCTCTGGGACCAGCAGCACAGACATCTCCTGGGAGCCTTGAGGGATGCAGAGTCCCAGGCTCTACCTCCAACCTGCTGAATCAGAACTGCATTTTAACAGGATCCCTGGGCGATCTGTACATAGTGTGAGAACCACTGCTTTGGGGTCCCACTGAAAAAGAACAGTACACGGCTGGGCGTGCAGAGCCCCAGCATGGGTCACTGGGGGAAGGCTACCTGGTGAGGGGGTGAAGGGGCCATCCTCCGGGGGGCAGAGGAGTGGGCCCCAGCTGGGGTTCTGCAGATGAGGTTCTCCAGGTGGGACCCTCCAGGTGGAGCCCCTCCAGGTGGTGCTCAAGACGGTCTGTGTGCAGGTCAGCAAGGGAGAGGAGCTTGAAGAACTCGGGAGGCAAGAAAAGGTTGGGGGTGGACACACCTGGGGGTGGACACACCTGGGGGTGGTTATGGAAGACCCAGGAGGTTGACCCAGGCCAGCAGATCAGAAAGCTAAGTAACAGGGAGCTTAGGATGGTGGGGTTTTTTTAAGATTTTATTTCCCATTATAAAGGTAAATAAACTTATGGTTACCAAAGGCGAAAGGTGGGAGATGGATAAATTAGGAGTTTGGGATTAACATATACACACTCCTATATATAAAATAGATAATCAACAAGGATCTACTGTATATCACAGGGAGGAACTCTACGCAATACTCTGTGATAACCTATATGGGAAAAGAATCTGAAAAAGAATGGAAATATGTATATCATAACTGAATCACTCTGCTGTACACCTGAAACTAACACAACATTGTAAATCAACTCTACCCCAATATAAAATAAAAATTAAGTTAAAAAAATAAAAGTAATGAATTAAGGAAAATGTGAATACCCAGAAAGAAGGAAAAACATATATACCCATGGCTCCCAACACCATCACTGCTCATTACTTGTGGACTTTTTCTATGTATAGTGTTTTTTTGTTAAGTGATCAGTTATAAAATAAGTACTTGTAATTTTATTTTGTTTCCCCCAACATCACAGGGATGTTCGCACATCATCTTCAGACATGGAACCGTTAGTGATGGACAACGTGGTGATGACTGTAGCAAGACCGGCTGGTCCCTGCCCCCCGCCACACCCCGGTCAGCTGCACACGTCCCCCCCAGAACACCGGCGGTCCCAGGCCCACCGCAACGCCGGGCCTGAAACACACAGACGCAAGACCCCGCGGAGGCTGGCTCCCGCCCGCCCTTCCAGACTTCACATCCTCTGCTCCCCACACTGCATAAGGCCTGTTCCTACTTAAACCCCCTGTCCCCTTACGCTCCTAGTGGCCCTGTTGGGTGGAGTACTGGAGCCGGGAGAGGGGCCCAGGGGATTACAGGGCTCAGGAGGGACTCGGGAGCTGCTTCTCTGGCCTCTGACATCAGTGGCGCCATTCGCAGTGGTCAAGGGCCTCCGTTGTCCACGGCACCAAGTGCAAAATCGAGTCCTGAAGCCAAGTGCCTACAGGAGACACAGCTGTGGGTGACCAGGCAGCTGCTGTCACAGCCCCTTAGTGGGAATAAGGAGTAAAGACTGTTGGGTTGGCTGGTAGCTTCTAAGTGTGCTGGAGAATTTGGGAAAAGGAAATGATGAGCACAGAGCTTAAAATTCCCAGCCAGGGGCAAATAGAGAACCAGCAAGCGTCTGTGCTGTGCAGAAAAGCCCCTCAGACAGGCCCGCCCGCCCGCGAGGCGGGCCCCGGGCTGGGAGGTCCCGGGAGGGTGCCCAGCCCCCCCGTGGAGCAGAGGGCCTCCCGGCCCCTGAACGTCTGTGCCCAGCGAGGTCGTGCGGGTGCCGCTGCCTCCTGGGAGTCTGGAGCCTTCACCAGGCACAGGTGCCCGTGACCACTCCCAGGAAGAGCCCCGGGCGCTGTGTCTCTGACGGGCTCCCCGGGGAGACAGCACCTCACGGTCGTCACGGCTGGGGGTGGGGAGCTAAGTGTGTTGTGTGCTCACGCCTGGTCCCCGACTTGTCCCCACCAGCCTCTTCCTTTTACTGATGTTTCTTTGCATCCTTTCTCTGTCCTGAATCCAGCTGTGACCATGGCCTCTGCTGAATCCTGGGGGGCCCCTAGAGAAACTGGGAGAGGTTTTGGGGACCCCGACACAGTTACCAAGTGCCCACCTGAGGACCCCAGCTCAGCTTCCCTAAAAGAATTTCTCTCTTGGAGGCACAGGGTCCGACTTCTGAAAATAAAACCCAAAGTTCAGCCTGGTGTGTGGCTGCATCACAGGCAGGTTGAACAGATGACTCTCGGGTCCCATCTCTGAAAGTCTGGGCATTCTGGGGGGAAGAATAGCTCCTCCTCACTTGGGTGGGGACGTGTGAGCAGATTGTGGTGGAGCCGGGGACTCGAACCCCTAAATTCTGCTGGGGCTTCTTTGCCAGAAGACATCCTTCCTGCGCACCTGGGGGCTGGTCCCCTCACACCTGAGTAACCTGTAATGGTCACCTGCTAAGTAGCTGTCTTGCGTGGCGACAGACTTAATCACTGCTTATAAGCCAGAAGGCGCCAGTCTGGAGATGGGACATCAGGCTGGAAACCCTCGCTTCCTGCCTGTCACTCTGCTCAATGGTGACCTGTCGGCGGGGGCTGCTGACCCAGGGCTGCTATTGGCTCCCCGAGGGTCCCGTCCTGCCTGCCTGTCCCTGGGGCAGCTCTGTGATTACCCTGTTCCCACAAGGGGGGCATTGCAGCCTCAGTGTCAGACTTAGAATGTCTTTCTCTCCTGGTAGAAAGGAAATAGGGTTTATTTTGAGTACCAATGTTGAATTCAATCCTAAAAATCTTAGGCCTGTGCAAATATGTTTTTCTCCCAATTTGATCTTTGGATCAGATTCCCAAAAGTGGACTCCTGGGAGTTGGCTGCCAGCAGGGTCACAGAAGCCCTCAGTCCTCTGGGCGGGGATGAAATATTCAGTTTGAAGGTGCACGGAGGTGACGTCTGCCCCTTGTCCCTGGCCTTTTATAAAGAGGAGCCTGTGCGCTGGCAGCAGATGCCTGTCAGGCTACACGGCTGGGGGACAGCAGCTGCAAGGTAACCTCTGGGGAGGGCAGATGCGGGGGGACATTCCTTAAATAGTTAAATTAAATAAGGCCAACTGATTCTGCCTCAGGGGGTTAGCCTCAGAAGAATGGTTTGAAGCCACTGAAATTGAAATTGTCATGAAAACACTGGCAACTTCTCTTTTCACCAGAGCTGTTTTCCCAGGAGTGGCCCACCTGTGGGTGGTGGTCCGAGGGGTGGGTGGGCTCACCTGTCCGGGTTCCTCGTGCTGCAGGTGGACCTGGGCACCATCGGTCGGTGGGGGACAGGCCTGGGAAAGATGAAGACCTGCTTGGTGCCTGGGCTGGCCCTCTGCCTCCTGCTGGGACCTCTGGCAGGTGAGGGGCTGCCTGTCCTCCTGTGCTGTCCTGTCTAGGCACTGGGGTACCAGTGGGTGGTGAGGTCCTTCCTGGGGGGGTCTCTGGGGTGACTTCTCTCCCTTCCCTCACAGGGGCCAAGCCGGTGCAGGAGGAAGGAGGTACCGTATTGCTTTCCCGGTTCTGGTCTCACGTGTCTGGGGGGCGGTGGGGGAAGAAGAGTGGCCGGGTGGGAGCTGGCCTCCGGTCCAGAGCAGGGGAAGTGGGAGCCCCGGGTCAGGTGGAGGCTGAGCCGCACAGGCAGAGGGACTGCAGCCTCTTCCCTGGGCCCTGTCCTCCAGCCACCGGGGACACACCAGGCAGGAGAGACCCTCTGACCCCCCGAGGACCCCAGCATTCTCATCTCAGGCCCTAGTCCCACCTTGGTGCAGAGCATCCGGACTCCAAGGCTGGGGGCTGTGGTGTCCTCCGAATCCCACCATGGCCATTCAGTCCGCTCAGTGTCTGCAGGAGGGGCCAGGCTCCGCCCTTCTCCCCTCCTCCGTCCCCCAGGCCAGGAGTCCTGAGGGGCAGGGCTGGTGTTACCCGCAGCTGCTCCTCGGCTGGCCAGGCTCAGCGCCTCTGCGCAGGTCCTGGTGGGTCAGCCCCTGAGCAACGCTGTCCTCCCTCCAGACCCCTACGCGGAGCTGCCGGCCATGCCCTACTGGCCTTTCTCTACATCCGACTTCTGGAACTACGTGCAGCACTTCCAGGCCCTGGGGGCCTACCCCCAGCTGGAGGACATGGCCCGCACCTTCTTCGCCCACTTCCCGCTGGGGACCACCCTGGGCTTCCACGTCCCCTACAGGGAGGAGTGAGCATCCGGGGCAGGGAGGCCCCCACCCCGTGGGAGTCGGGCCGGCCTCGTCCTGAATAAACTCCTGACTTGAACGCACGGCGCACGTGGTGGTCGTCTTGGTTTTCTTTGGAGAAGCATCTCCACTCTGCTCCACCTACTCTCTCATCTGACAGATCAGCCTGGCCCCTCCTGACCATCAGGGAACACTTCTAAGAAAGGCCTGTGCATGGTTTCTGTCCACAGAGCACCCATTGCGACTCCCCCTGTCCTCACACTGAGCCTAGGAGGATCCTCGGAGTGTAGGTGGGGAAACTGAGGCAAGCAGACACCAGGTAGCTGCCTGGCTTGTTGGCGGGACCCAGGTCTCATCCAGGCAGCTGTGCCCCAGGAACCCCCTCCTTGGCCACCGAGCTGGACAGCAGGCAGACCCACAGCGGCCTCCCTGGGCTGGGTGCCCTGCCGGGGCTCCACCCCTCACGCTCAACTCACACCAGGGCAGCTGGTCTGTGGGGATCGCTGGGTGCCTGGGCGCTGGATCTGCAGGCAGAAGGGCCCCCAAAACATGACCACCAGCAGTGTAGATGCGGGAACTTGGGGGGAGTGGGGCTGCCTGCCCTGGGCACAGCCAGGGCGCACGAGCTTCGGGCCACACCACATCAGATGGCGAAGAAATCGGTTTAATGGGTTTCAACCTGCTTTTTTTAAAAAATAAAATAATAGAAAATACTTCCTATTTCACTTTAGACACTGGTATTTGTACTAGCATCTAACCATAGAAACCATTACACACAGTAAGAATTTTGTAAGGTTTTGTGAAACTTGTGGGCCGTGTGTGCTGTTCGTTGGAAATATGTGATGGGAATGAACTCTATCCTCCGTGCACCCTCAAGGGTCTGCAGGCTGTCCTTTAAGGTGAGTGAGAAGTAGGGGTTATTCTGAGAGTTCCCTCCCGGGACCCTGGCATGGACACCCAGCTGTGCTGTGAGGGACCCGGGAGGGGGAGGGGAGGTGGCCGCGGTGCCCAGGCAGTGGCTACTCACTGGCCCTAGCCATCCAGCAAGGCTTCCTGCCCTCACCTCTGTCTCCACCTCCTGTGGCCAACGGGTAGCTTCCCTCCCTGTGTCCAGGCTTCAATGTGAAAGAGGAAGAATCTGTTGGCCTAGCCTGTCGTTTCAGGAAAAACCAGTACATTCTTTGTTTCTTTTCCCCCTTGAGCTGGTCTGAATTTGGTTTCTGTAAAATAACTAAAAACACACACACACACACACACACACACAGTCCCGACTCCTATGGGAGTCCACTTGTGGCAGCTGGGCTTTGATCAAACATACCAGACGGAAGGCACCCTCACCCCCTGGACATGGTGCTGACCTGTGTGTTAATTCATGCGTGTGCGTGTGTGTTTGTGTGTGTGTGTGGTCATTTACATGCCACTCGGATTTTCATGCACCCAGTTACGTCAAGCATTGGAGAATGACGGCTCCAGATGCCCCTCAAAAGTGCTTGAAGGACTGCCTCCCGTGTGCCTTCCAGGGAAGCCCCTGGGGTGCCCTGGCCAGAGCTGTGTCCCCTCTTGGACACACCCGTGACCACCCAAGACACACAGCTGCATTATTACGTGTCTTGAAAGTCCCAGCTGCCCTCCTTCTGTTCTCAGAAGAAGAAAGCCCCACCCTCAAGCAACCCTCAGCAGATGCCCTACCTGCCTGCCCTGTGGCCCTGGGGTCACCTGGCTCCCCATTTAGGACTCAGATTTGGCTGTGACCCTCTCTGTTCACCTGAGCACACACAGCTTCATTTCTCTTCTGTGCACCCCTCTTGGTTTCCCTTCACAGTCAGACCTGGTGGCGGGGGACCCCTCCACTTCCTGCCCCATGTCCTCAACCGGCTTCACCCCTCAATGCTGGCTACCAACAAGCGCCACCGGCAGCCACTGTCTTTTCATTCCTGCCTCGGCCGCTGATGGCCTGGGGGGCCACACGCCCGCTGTGCCCAGCAGTCAATGCCCGCATTGACTGAAAAAAACACACAACCTAAAAGTTGAGAATTATGTTTTATTTGGCAGACACACTGAGGACTTAAGCTCAGGAGACAGCCTCTCAGATCGGATGGTCCTGAAGAGGGAAGGGAGGAGCCAGGATCTATAGTTTTTGCCAAAAGACTAGGTAGTTGGGACATCAGAAGATTCCTGCTAATTAAAGAAAACCAGACATCTCAAGTTAATGAATTTAGTGCTTTTCTATGTATGGGAAGATGCAAGCGTCTGGGCTTACTGGAATTATTCCTTTGATATGCACCTTAACTATCCTGAGGGCCAGGATCCTGCTTTCCTCCATCCTGAATCCCCTCAGGGTGCACAGTGGGAGCCGCTGCAGAGGCTGACGGCCTCAATATCCTTTGTTTACTGATACGGCCAGTGACACTCTTTGTCCACACCTGTTGTCCTGGAGCAATCACCAATAGGGTCCCTTTTACTCTCAAAGGATATGGTCTGGATGTGATCACCCAGCGACAACCCCAATCCCCTGGTGCTCTCAGGGGTCCCCCAATCCGACCCTGTCCTTCCACCTCTGTGACATCACTATCCTGGATCTGCTCCTCCATAAACATCAGTGTCCCCTGGGGCGGACTCTGTGCCCCGCTCTCCTGGAGACCTTACCCCTCCACAGGAATGGGGGTCCCTTTGCTTTGAAACTACTCATTAGGGGAGTTGGCTGGTACCATGGACTCAGGCTTCACTGGTCTGACTTTCCCTCGGGCACTTAGGGTGACTCGTGTCATGGTGACGTTGGAGGCTCACCCACCCGGCCAGTCACTTTCCCTTCTCCCTTGACCCTGCGCTGTCCACCCACGCCTGGCCCGGGGCCACAATCCCTGCTCAATCTAGGCCCAATTCCCGTCTCCCTGGAACCACCCTCCCCCTCCCCCTCCCCACCCCCACTTCTCTGGCAGCCCAGCCCCCAAGCCTACCTACTTCTAAAAGTAGCTCAGATACCTCATGCTCTCCTTCCCCACCATCCCTTCCCCTCTCCCTCCTGCCCTCCCTTCTCTCTCATTCACATTCTTTTTAAAAACTTATGATAAAATACATACAACGTAACATTTACTATCTTAACTATTTTTGAGAGGCATTAAGTGCCTTCACATAGTTATGCAACCATCATCACCATCCATCTCCAGGCTATTTCTTCTTCCCGTTAAGCACTAACTCCCCCTCCCCCTCCCCCGGCCCCATTCTACTTTCTGTCTCTATGAATTTGATTACTCTGCGTACCTCATATAAGCGGAATCATACAGTATTTGTCTTTTGGAGATTTCACTAAGCATAATGTCCTCAAGGTTCATCCCCATTGGAGCAGCTGTTAGAATTTCCTTCCTTTTAAAGGCTGAATAGTATTCTACTGTATGGATGGACCACATTTTGCTCAACCATTCAAATGCTGATGGCTACCTACCCGAGTTCTTTCACATTTTAGCCATTGTGAAAAATGTTGCTGTGAACGTGGGTGTACAAATATCTCTTCGAGACCCTGCTGTCAATTCTTTTGGGTATATGCCCAGAGTGGAATCCTGGACCATACGGTAAATCTATGTTTAAATTTTGAGGAACCTCCATACTGTTTTCTACAATAGCCGCACCATTTTACATTCCAAACAACAGTGCACAAGGGTTCCAATTTCCCCACATCCTTGCTAACATTTGGTATTTTTTGGGTTTTTGACAGTAGCCATCCCGATGGATGTGGGGTGGTAACTCATTGTGGTTTGGTTTGCCTTTCTCTGATGATCAGTGATGTTGAACATCTTTTCATAGGGTTATTGGCCATTTATAAATCTTCTTTGGATAAATGTCTATTCCAGTCCTTTGCTGATTTTGTTTGTTTGTTTTTTGGTACGCGGGCCTCTCACTGTTGTGGCCTCTCCCGCTGCGGAGCACAGGCCCCGGACGCGCAGGCTCAGCGTCCATGGCTCACGGGCCCAGCCGCTCCGCGGCACGCGGGATCCTCCCGGACCGGGGCACGAACCCGCGTCCCCCGCATTGGCAGGCGGTCCCCCAACCACTGCACCACCAGGGAAGCCCCTTTGCTGATTTTTAAATCAGACTCCTTGTTTTCTGTTGTTGAATTTTAGGAGTTCTCTGTACATTCTGTATATTAATCCCTTATCAGATATATGGTTTGCAAATATCTTCTCCCATTCTGTGGGTTGCCTTTTTACTCTGTTACCCACTCATAATCTTTAATGGGTATTTCCAGGGCATCTGTCAGTGTCAGGCCCTTAGGTCCAAACTGTCTGTGGCCGCGGTGAAGTCGCACAGCAGCTTCCCTTGTGTGCTGACAGCCACGCGGAGACCCCGCCCACCCCAGCCCCAACCAGGCCAGTCCTGCCCGCCCCGACTAATGGAGGAGGGAACCATAGCGTGGAAGGTCCTCCGGCGGCTAGACCTGCCAGATGGTGGGGGGAGAAAACCATAGAGTCGGCCGTCCTCTCGCATCTAGACTTGCCACGGCGGGGCTTGCACCGGAAGAGGGCGTCAGCGGGCCGGAAGTGGGTCGCGGACGCCGGAGCTGCAGGCGGAGATGAAGCCGGCGGTGGACGAGATGTTTCCCGAGGGCGCGGGGCCCTACGTGGATCTGGACGAGGTAAGGCGGGCGGCGCCGGGCCGGGAGGGAGCGGAGCCAAGGCCAGCTGTCGGGCGCGGGCCGGGTCTGGGGCGAGAGAAGGCGGCGGCCTGGGCGGGCGCGCTCGCCGTCCCGGCGGTTCCTAACTCGGGCGAGAGAATGGGGCCTCCGGGAACCCAGTGAGGTGGCGGCCGGGATGGCTACGGGCCGGGGTTGCAGTGAGCGTCGGTGCCCGCGGCCTGGAGCCCCGCAGGGGCGATTGGTGGGGACCCCGGGGACGGGGTTGAGCTCGTGCCAGGCGCTGGGGGAGGAAGTGGGCCCCGGCTGGGATGGCGTGCTGTGGCGCGGCGGGGGCGAGTCCCCGTCTGGGAGGAGGGGAGACGAGAGCTTTGCTGACCAACGGCCCTTGGGAAAGAAGCGGCCGCCTGCCCGCGGAGCGGGGGAGAGGGGCGCCTGGCAGGTCCGTGCTCCGTGCGGGGCCCGGGTCTTCCCCGCAGTTGCGCAGGGTCGTTGTGTCACCCCATCCTCTGGGCACAGGGCGTTCCTGTCTGGTTTTGGTGGTGGGAGCTCGGAGTGTCAGGCCGGCTCCGCGGGGTCCGGACCTCGATTTCTCCTTCTCAAACCTCAGGGGGGACAGACCCATTCTGTGTGCTTCTGGACGTCCCGGGAGCACAGAGAGACGCTGGTTGCCAATTTTTAGTGCATCAAAAGGCGGTGCGGGTTGATAGAAGCCCTCGGGCTTTGGGGTGGCCCAGCGAAGGCTTAGGAGAGCAGCTGGCTGCAGCCAGATGCTGGCGGTGCGCTGGGGCGTAGGGGCGAGGCCTGGCGGGATCGGGAGCGAGGCCTGCAGGGTCTAGGGGAGGGCAGGTCGTGCCTGGGAGAGCGGGAATGGGATGGAGCCGGGTAGGCGGGGCTGGGGGGCAGATGGTGCCTCGCCTGTAGCCGTCCTGGGACAGGTGAGCTCTCTGCACCCCAGTCCCGAGGCACCTGCGCTCACCCCCTGCTTCTCAGCCCTGTGCTCCAGGAACTACCTTAGGCAAGCGTGGAGTCGCTGGAGGGCTTTAAGGTGCGGAGCGACGGCTCTGACTGGTTCGCGGCGCCGTCGCTCTGGAGGGTTTGGGGTGAGAGAGTGGGGCAGTACAAACGGGGACGGGGGCGCGAGGAGGGTCTGAATGAAGGCAGTGCCTCCAGAGGGAGGTAGGCGCAAACTCCGCAGCGGTGTCACAGGTAGAATCTGCACAGCTTCCTGTGGGGACGGGGCAGGGGAGGGCGCCTGAGGAGGGAAGGAAGGCTCTGAGAGTCCCCGCTGCTGAGGGACGACGGGAGGTGCTCCGCCCTTTGAGCCAGCAAGAGGCAGGGCAGACAGCCTGGGGGCGGTTGGGAGTCAGGGTGGCAGCAGGGCCTGTGGGCCAGCCGTCCAGGGTGCTGCCACCAGAGGCCTCTGCTCTAGCTGTCACCACGTGACTCTAAAAGAGGCTCAGAATCCTCGCCACGTTGTCCAGCTTTGGTTGTGGCGTTGTTTTACTGCCACCGTTGAGTGGTGGCAGTGGGAAGGCCCGTGATGGCCCCGTCCCCCTCCCCAGAACCCCAGGTCAGCAGGTCAGTTTCTCAGGGGAAATGGTTTAACTCTCAGAAGCAGTCCAGAGCAGAGCAGTGGTCAGGCTCAGTTTTGCGCGCGCTCGGGGCCTCTTGTCCAGGTGTGCGCAGCAGTGCTGCTGTTTGGGGCAGCGGCAGGACTCTACGTAAAGGGTGAGAGGAGTCGAGGACGTCCGACCTGAGGAGACCCTCGCTGTAATTCCTTGGAATGCCGCCTCCCCAGCCCTGCTCGCACTCCCTCCCTTCCCCTGGACTAAATTTTGTCTCCGACCTGGACACTTTCTGCCCAGGAGTGGTATGGAGCCTGCGTGGCACTTATACCACTCGTTCTCTCGGAAAACTCCGCTGACGTGAGCTTTCCTTTCCCTCCCCAGGCAGGAGGCAGCACCGGGCTCCTGATGGACTTGGCGGCCAATGAAAAGGCAGTTCACGCAGACTTTTTTAATGGTAAGGGCGCTGGGATTGGCTTGCCAGTTTTAATCTGTTTCTTCTGCAGGTTATGCAGTGGAGTAACTTTGTGACATGAGTGACTTGGATCGTAGACCAGTAAAGGCCAGATCCTGTGCCATTCTTGGAACGCTGTGCAGCCCTGCTTTTCAGGAGGGAAAAAAGCTTCCAGTCTTATGTTCCAGTTGTTGAGTTTGAGCCATGAACGTGCACTTGGACACCTGAAACTGTAGCAGGGTCTGGTCCGTCTGGCTTTACTCGTCTCCCCTCTCTCCCGATGGCTGGCTTGCTTTCCTCTCCCTGTTTTCCACTGGGTTCTTGTCCCCTGGGCTGCCTGTGCAGAGTGGCAGCCACACTCCTGTTCTTCCCCGTCCCTTTTCTCTGAAACCGGGAGCTATTCGCATTTAAGGGCTTAATGCTAGTTTCAGGAACATGGGTGGAGTTTTACCAAATAAACAGTGAGAAACTAACTTTATAGGAAATCTTCATGTACGTTTGAGGGGGTACTTCTCGTGTTCCCTTCTGGTTTCTTAAGGCCTTGTTCCTATAGAGTATATTCATCCCTACCAAGGGTTAAATCATAAGAAACACAAGATCGCTTTCTTAGGAGAGTTAAGTGGTATTTTGTCTCTTATCATCCGTCTTTCATCCAGGGTGCCTGCCACTACAAAGAACTTTTGTCACTAGTTAGTGGCAGCTAGGATGTTACCTTGCCGTGTTGGTTTTCAGGGGCCCCAAGCCTCTCTGGCACCTGAGCCCGTGTTGTTTTATCTGGCTGCTTTTCAGACAGTTGTTGCCTAACGAGAGAAGCCAGTCTGCTGCCTGAGGGCAGCCTTCCCGGGGAGCCCAGCTGCTCTCCCCAGGCAGCGTCCCCGCAGGACTGAGGGGGGTGACGTTTGTTAAGTTCTCAGGGGGAGCAGGTGTGGGGAGCACGGGGTGCAGAGCCGCCGCTAGGACCTCACCCGGGTAGGGGTGTGTGGTCCCCAGTACGGCACGATCCACTCATATTTTGATAGGCTCCTGGCAAGCCGCCCCCTCCTCTGCCAGCCCGGGGCTTAGAGACAGTTGGCTGTGTTCTAAAGTTCAAGGTCACGTGATTTCCACCAACAGCCCTTTAATTCTGACAGAGCACCTGTGAGAAGGACCCAGGCCGCTAGGCCAGGTGAGCATGGGAGCGGATGAGGGCGCTTCTCCCTCCGAGTCCGAGTCCGAGTCCGGCAGGGAAGAGAAGGAGCGTAGGCGAGCAGACGCCTCCCCGGCAGGTCGTGACGGCCCAGGTGTGCGGGAAGCCGTTCCCGCGAGAAAGCCGAGCGGCCTTTGGAAGGACTTGTCCTTAGTCTTTGCACTCATGATTGAACAGATAGGTTTTGATGGCCTGTTGTCCCCTAGGCAGTGGAGTTCAAACCCTGAACGATATTCGCTCTGCTCACTCAGTGGTTTACAAAATGGGAGCACTGGACGGGGTGGGCCGGGACAGCTCGGGGACGAGAGCCCAGACAGGTGGGCGCAGGGTTGCCGGGGCACATCCTGAGGCAGTTCTCAGGAGGCGGCACCTGCAAGGCTGGGGGCTGGGGGGAGAGTGGCGGAGCTGCGGGACCACCGGCCAGGCCAGGCGGTGGGAGAGGCGGGCGCCGGTGGGACCGTCCGGGGGGTGGGGTGGGGCTGGGGGCCCACTGCGGGGCAGGAGGTGCCTGGGTGCCGCCTTTCCCCGGGGAGCAGGGGTGTGGGGACTGACCCGTCCTCTTCCTGGCTCTTCGTTTACTCTGCACGTTCTCAGTGCATGGTACGCATGAGTGGGTTTTTCTCTTCTTGTGAAAATAACACATAACCCGTGGTGGGGATGTAGAAAATATACAGAGAAGTAAACAGAAGGACAAAATAACCATGAGTTTGGCTTTGACCCCCTCCCAGGATGCAGTGCGCTGTGAATTTCTGGCGTTTCTTCTAGTGGGAATGGGGCTCAGGCTGTGTTTCTCAAGCTTAACTCTAGGTCCGACTCTCTTAAAGGGAGTCGTTCTCACGGGGCTCCGTCCCTCCCCCACCTTTCTCCCCCAGCTCTGCAGTTTCCCGCTCACGGCTGCGAGCCTCAGGCAGCTTCAGCCCACCTCCCCTGCCCTCCACGCAGCGCTGGCCAGAGCAGAGCCCTGGCCGTACTCACGGGCACGCAGTCACGGCTGTGAGGGGTCACCCACGTGGTCCAGAACACACCCTCATGCAATTTCTCAAGATTGTCATCTAAACAGAAACAAGAGTAAAGGTGCACTCTGGACCACTGTCCCTTTGGACTGTATGAGCCCCGGTTGGATAAAATTGAGAGCCTGTCCTGGGAAAAGTCCTTTATCAGATTGTTCACTGTTTTCTCTCTAGTTTTGAATGACCACATAACTCATTTTATAATTATTTCATCAGCTGTAGACCTCGTGTGCCCCATCAATGTGTGATTTTGTTCATTTTGTAGATTTTGAAGATCTCTTTGATGACGATGATATCCAGTGAGGTGTGTCCGGCGGCGCGTTTGCTCAGGCTTTGCCGTGCCGTGGTGTGGTGGATCGCCTCAAAGGACAGTTTTAGATGGTTCCGGAGAACTTGTGGAAATCACTTGAAATTAGGAGATGGTTAACGAAGAAGGAAAAGATGGTTTTAACCATCTGGATGAGGCCTGTTAATCTCTGAATGTGACCGCCTTTTGTCCTTAACTTCAATTAAAAAAGTGATGTTATTACTTGCAGGGTGATTTTAATGCTTGTACTTTTGAGTGAATATTACAATCCCTAGACCTCTCCTTGTGCATATGTGTACATGCATGCCTGTGTTCCATGCTTAGAGAAACAGGTCTCAGCATAGAATACATGGTGCACTTTTTGCTTTGTGGCCTTGAGTAATTCTGACAGCCCACGGTTGCTGACGTGGTGTTTGTGTTGGACCTGTAAGCAGTGCAGGCAGGCTCCTGGAAGTGCCTGAGAGACCTTACTCGGGTCCCGTCCCTGCCCTGGAGGCACACGTAGCTGCGTGTTTCCTCTCCTAACGTCAGAGCAGCTGCTGTCCCCAAATCTGAGGCTTGAAGCAGGGCAACTCGATAACGCCTCTGAACGAGACGCCTCCTACCTGAGAAATGTGTGCATTGGTCCATCTCAAAGGAGAGCGTAGCACCTATGGAGGAAGTTCCTTGCTGGTCCAGCTCAGCAATTGATAATGGTTGTAAGCACTAAGATTACTATTTCATATCAGTCTCGAAGTGAAGAATGTTTCTTCGATGAGGAAAGGCCCAGGGCACACGGCTTCATCGGTCCCCACAGCTCAGAGTCGAGCAGAGCCACTTAGATGAGTTGGGATGTGCTGACCTTCCCCGTGAGAACTGCTGAACGGAGCACCTCGATGGCCTGGTTATGAAAGACATTTCACCGAAGACCAGGTAAGATTTTAAACAGAACGAGACGTTTCCTCTGCCTGTTTTCTCATGAGTGCCGAGTGGGCTTCTGCCACTTAGCAGGCCTGTCCTGATGGAGCTCAGCCCCTGGGAGGGAGGGCCAGTCATCCAGCGCGGCTCAAGGGGCAGACACGAGGGTGGCGTCCCTGGGAAGACCAGCTTGGGAGAAACTGGGAACACCCTTCATTTGAAGCCTTGCCCTGTGTCGGGATTTGGGGCTACATCTGTGTCAGGCTCACAGCTCAGATCTGCAGCCAGAGTGACAGGGCCTCC
Source organism: Hyperoodon ampullatus (assembly GCF_949752795.1). NCBI lineage: Eukaryota > Metazoa > Chordata > Mammalia > Artiodactyla > Ziphiidae > Hyperoodon > Hyperoodon ampullatus. The sequence goes on from NC_136921.1 coordinate 1,549,445, forward strand.
AGGCGAGCTGCACGGTCTGACTTCAGGGAGAGACATCTGCTTGTTCTTGAGGTCAAGTCACAGACAGTTAAGTTTCCTCAGCGGGTTCCTCAAAGCAGGCCCGCAAGGTTCTGTGGGGAGCACCTGGGCATTTGGGTGAGTTCTCAGCCAGCAGGTGGTTGCCCTGCAGCCAGCTCAGTTGAGGTTTATGTAAATACGGCCCTTCGGGGCTTGCACTTCACCGTGTTAAGGGTGTGGTGACGGTCCCGAGTTGTCCCTGCCTTCAGCGGTGGTCGTGCCCCATCAGCTCCCCTGCCTCAGGCCTCTGTTCCTCGTTGGTAGACAAAGCTCTTGGTCCCCGAGGTGCCTTCTAGTTCTAGGGTCTGTGGTCTTCAGCAGGAAGGAATGAGTCAAGGCAAAGTAAGGGTTGCTGTGGGCCCGGGTGCGGAGTTGGCCTTTCCCTCCCAGGCTGAGACTGTAGCACCCCAGAGGGCTCCGTGTTAGCCTTAAGAGTTTCAGACCAGTCTGGTGCTCATTGAATGTCAGCTGTGTGCGTGTGTGTGTGCGCGTGCACGTGTGCGTGCACGGGTCTTTTGCACATACTTAGGCCTCTGCTTACGCGCTAGGCTCTAGGCTCCTTTGATTTCACAGAACCCTTGCAGCTTCCTTAGTACCGTGAGGCCGAGGTTCAGAGTCGCTTTTTTTCTTCCTCCTCTCACTGTGTCTTGGCCGGCACCCTTAGGGAGTGGTGGCTACCTCAGGAGATGCTCATACCTTTGACGAAGAAACTCTAGCCATTGTCCGTAGTATGTTTTCACTCACAGTGACAAAACACGGTTTTTTCACTTTCTGTTCTTAACTTCCAGGGTCACAGAGATTGGCCCGCGTGCCGGTCTGGAAAGCCTGCAGCACAGGGAAGCTGTGCCACCTTCCACCGCAGGCTGGCTGCCAGCTGGTGGCAGAACACGAGGAAGGCAAAGCACGACTCTGGCCGGAGTGCCTGCGGCCACTGGGAGAAGAATGGACTGAAGGCGAGGGAGACTCCTAGGGGCTGGAGAAGAGAAAGGAAGGAAGCATTCTGCATTGGAATCCTTGGAAGTGAAAGAATAAGAATTTGTTGGAAAGCTGTGGAAAGGCAGGCGAGCAGAGGACCCCGGGACTCAGGCCACCTCTGGTCGCACCCTGCCTGTTGGCTCCTTTGGCCCAGGAGGTCTTTGTCCACACGGGAAGTGTGGTTCCCACGGTGCCCTGCTGTTGCGCTGCCAGCGCCACCCCGTTGAGGGTTGAGGGTCCGCAGCAAGCACTCGGGAAGGCCTCTGATTGGCGCACCCTCTGTCCGTCCCACTCCCTGGCCTGTCTGCAGTGTCCATGCTTCTCGCTGTGAGCCAGGAGGGCAGCGCCCACTCACAGCTCACAGGATTGGGAAGGCCCTTTCCTCCAGGGGAGGGTGCACATGGGGGACTGCCGCTTGGTAGCTGTGGTGGGGACCTGGAGAGTATTATCTGCTAAGGTGGGGTGTTTTGGATCCTTGTGAAGCTGCGGGCTCTTGGAAGTTAGGATTCCAATGAAGGGAGCCCTTCCTAAACCGTGTGATCAAGCGTGTGGGTTATACAGGCTTTGGTTTTTGAGAATCTGGGTTTGGGGAGGTAACTGGAGAATAGAACTGTTTTGATGCTTTGAGCTGTTTGAGGACTTCAGTCATGGCCTTTGAAGAAACCATCTACTTCCCCTGCCCATAGAGTTCTCCTTCTTCCCGGGTAGAGGGAAAGCGTTCATCTCATGGTCAGCCTTTGCACTGGCCACTTGTTGAGTAGAAAGATGCTCAGGAAGCCGCCAGGGAGAGGCGGCAGGCCTCTGAATTTTTGGACAAACACTGAGCAGCTGGGTTAGGGGCACTTCCAAAACAAGTCACATTTTTAAGGAGCCACGTTATTGACTTTAGAAAATTTACTGCTGTGAATTCTGCTTGCAGCCAAGATGAGAAAGTGCTGAGAAAAGGGTGCTAAAATAAAAAGCTCCTTTGTCCCTCAAGAGGCTAGAGGTGGGCCTTCGGGCGCTGGGCCTTTCCACTGGCTGTTGGGGCCTGAGTCTCAAGGGTTCGGGCCTCAGCAGGGGGCAGAGGGCGAGGCTCCGAGTGCCCCGCACAGCTCTGCCCGCGCTCCTCCCCAACAAGGCTCACGGGACGAGCGGCTTCTCCATGAGTGTCCTGAGGCCTCCATGTCACTTGTCCACCCGCAGCATCAAGCCAGGGTCAGTACTGAATGGTCACGGCCGCGCTGAGGGGTCTTTTAGGTGCCTGTGTTGTGTGTGAATAATAATTACCTGATAAGTCACAAAACAAACTGCTCATAAGTGGCTTTAATGGCTTTCATCACGAGGGAGTGTGATTCCGTGGAAACAGCAAGTGCCTTGCAGTCAGAGAGGTTGTCCAGGGGAGGGGACAGTGGAGTGATGCCCAGGACAGTCAGCTGACCTGCAGGGTGACTGTGCTAGAAGACAGCGGGTCCCTTTGTCCCTGCAGTTGAGCAGAGTGTCCCCCACGCGGCAGGTGCTCGGTGCATGTCTGATCCATGTAAACAGACAACGGTGTAATAACCGAGTCCTGGTGCTGCTGGGAGGGGAGAAGACTGACCCGGAGGGGTGCAGACCACCTGCCCGGAGCCCCATCCCGGTGCCTCGTGGCTCCTGGCCCCTCAGGGCCGGGGCACCGAACTCCAGGCCGCAGGAGCCGCCCACACGTGACTCACAGGGAGAGCCTGGCACTCAAGTGCTGCCGTTCGTTCTCAGGTCAACCTGTCCAGAAAGGCTGCCGTGCGAGACCCTCAATTCAGAGACTCCGGCGGCGGGACAGGCCAAACCTCACCTGGGTCCAGCAGGCCCTGCCAGACAAGACCGCCCCCGCCTTTGCCTCAGCTCTGATGGAGACGGGGATGGGGAGAGGGAGGCGGAGGAGGAGAGCTCTCAAGCCAAGGCTGTGATGGACAGCGTCCCTGGAGCTCGACTCCCCCTGGGTGGTCTTGGGACCCCCGCAGCCTCTGAGCCTGTGAAGTGAGGGTACCATGAACAGCTTCCCCGTACGGGTACGAAAGGGGTCACTGAGTGAATTTGAGTTGCACCCGGAACAGCGCCCTGTGTGTGGCGGAGCAGGTGCCTTGAACATGAGCTGCAGTGTTGTTTTCACGTTCGCGAGTCTCAGGAACGCCGTATGCCCTGTGCTTGGGTTTTTTCCTTCCCTAAGTCCCTATCCTTGCACAAACACTGTCTTCTCATCGCACGAGTGATTTGCCCCAGGTGACTCAGCGTTTGGGAGGCAGAGAGGTGCCGGACCGTGGCCCTTCGTCAAGGGCTGCATTCTCTCTCCGCAGAGACCACGAACAAAGCCAGGAGACAGCCAGCAGGTTTGGAAGGAATACAGGAAACCTGGCTCACAGACAAAGGGCTGAAGTGATCGTATCTGCAGATGTAGAGAACTTTTACAAAGTGGCATGAAGGAGGTGACGCATTGGAAAATGATGGGCACAGGTTACTGAAAAGTCAGTTTGCAGAAGAACAAGTTCAAAGGGCCAGTAAGTACTTAGAGGTGCTCAGAATCACAAGAAGTTGGTAAACGTCCATTAAGGCGGCAAGGCGCCGCTTTACTCACTGGAGGGCAAGGGCTTTGAGTGATGGAAGACTGCCCACGCTGATGCGGGGTGGGGGGACCATGGGACGTGGCCACGATGAGGACTGGAGACCCGGTGGAACCAGGACAGGAGGTTGGTTCCAGCATTTTCCCTCCTGGCAACAGACCATGGAAAGAGTGAACGATCGTCGCTTGAAGAAGCATTGGTGCATGCACACCACGGGGAGCCCTGCACCCCCTAGACAGAGTGGCCTTTGACCTGGAGGGGGGTCCATAGGGCCCTGTGGATGGGGAAGCTGAGATGCAGGAGGTGGGCTGTTACCTGGCACATTTATACCTGTTCATCTGATATATAGAACTTGCCTCTCGGGTGGGTAAAGAGGTATATTTTGGGGGTGAGTGTGTGTGTGTGCACGTACACCTCCTCCTATACACCCACCGTAGCCCACGGGTTATGATGATACTTGTGTGTGTATATATGATCAGATGTGTGTGTGTGAAAGTTTCACAGAAAATGGAGCTCACAGCCCTGTGGGAAAGGACAACAAGCAAAGAGCCTGTGAAAACACAGTGAAAAGGTGTGAGGGCAGGTGTGAGGGCAGGTGTGAGGGCAGGCAGCCCGGGGCTGGCCCCGCTCCTTGAGGTGAATGGGAGGGGAGCCTCAGGAGAGGGAGGGAGAGCGGCCCAGGTGTGTGCAGGGCCCAGAGGTGGGCAGGTGGGCTGCCCGCAGGGTGGCGAGGGGACCCCCGAGCAGTGAGGGGTGCCGGGGCGGAGCACAGCGCTCACACGGCTCTTCTTGCTGTCTCCTGCGTCTTCCCCAAGCTGGGGTCCCACTCCGTTTTCTCTGGTCCTTGGTTTGCAGCAGAAGCAGAGAAGGAAGCCCTGGCCCTCAAGGTCAGGGACATTAGCTCTAAAGGAGGGACGGATTTCGTGGCTGAATTCCTGAGTTTGGAGAGACTGTCAGGGCCTGGCTGAGACCTGCAGGCCGGGTGGGCCTTGCCTGGAGGAAGGCACGCTGGGCCGTCTTCAGCGGGAGCCTGCCCTGCACCGCAGCGTTCTCTGCTCCACTGAGAACTGGCCCGTGTCCTGGCAGCACAGAGACAACTCTGTACCGCTGAAGGGCACTTGGGGTCGGCGGATGGAGGCTTCCTGTCGGAAGGGGCCTGTATGGGGACCCAGATGATCGCTCCAGCCGGCAGTCCTTGGCCGCTGCTGTTGGTTTCATTTGTTTTTTATTTTTTTCCTTTGACTCTTTCAACTTTAATATTTATCCTGTCACTTGTAAGGCTCAGTTCTGTCCCCAACTGTGCCCAGAGCAGTTAAATAAATGTTGAAGGAACCTGCTGGAACTTTTGCTGCTGAGACAGGAAAATCACCAAACCTGCTGTGAAAAGAACATTTGGAACAGTTAGCTGTATTTTTTCTTTACTTAGCATCTTGCTGATGATCCTAATAATGCTCCAAAGATGCCTTTCATTGAAAGCCAACTTTGAGCACAGCATTTATATTCCATCAAGTCCTCAGAATGTTCCAGAGGGGAGGGTCATGTGCTCAGTTTGCAGGTGAATAAGCTGAGGCTCTTGCAGGTGACAAGACCTGCCTGGACTGGCCCTCCGAGTGGACAGAGCGGGCTTCACCCTGGAGCAGTGCAGTGGAGCGCCCTGCTTCGGACACTCAGGCCCGGCTCGTGGTTCTACCTCTGAATTCGTTAACTTCCTTACCTCGCATTTCCCATCTGCACAAGTGGAGGTAATAGAAACACCCAGCTCAAGAAAAAATGAAGAATTTCTGCTCAGCAGAGGACGCCACTGAGGAATAGTCGAACTGCAATTGTGGGAGTATTGCAGTATATGTAGCTCACAAAGGACTCATTCACAATATATAAAGAACTACAAACCGACAGTAAAACTCGGGCAACCTAATGCAAATGTGGGCAAAAGACAGGAATGAAAAATTTATACGTGGAAACGTGCAAATGGCCACTGAGCATCTGAGAAGATGCTCGACAATCAGGCAAATGACAGAGCAACGTCCTTTCACATTGACTTGAAGGGCCAAAATCCAGAGTAAAAACCAATGCGTTAATCGATAAGTCCCCCCACCCCTCCCTAGTAACTTCACTTCAGTGTGAGCCGTGACCTACGCGTATTACTGGTTAACAGTCCCAAAGGGTGTAGTCAAAGCAACATGGCTTTGGAGGGCGTACTGTGAGCGAGGACTGTGGCTGGCTCTTCTTTAGTGTGGGTGAGGCTCCCTGCTCAGATCTTTACCTCATCTTAGCACTTAATCCTTACAACCACTCTGCAAGGTAGATATTAGCATTAATATTTTTTCTTCTTTAAAACTCTGTGGGACTTCCCTGGTGGCGCAGTGGTTAAGAATCCACCTGCCAATGCAGGGGACACGGGTTCGAGCCCTGGTCCAGGAAGATCCCACATGCCGCGGAGCAACTAAGCCCGTGTGCCGCAACTACTGAGCCTGCGCTCTAGAGCCCACGAGCCACAACTACTGAGCTCGTGTGCTGCAACTACTGAAGCCCATGCGCCTAGAACCCGTGCTCCACAACAAGAGAAGCCACCGCCATGAGAAGCCCAAGCACACCGCAAATAAATAAACAAATTTATTTTAAAAAAAAGCTCTTTGTGTTATGCACTGAAGTTTGCCACCCCCCCCCATTCACATGTAATGTTTGCATCTGGTTTTGGTATTAGAAAAACACTGGCCTCATAGAATGAGTTGGGAATTGTTCCCTCTGCTTCTGTCCTCTGAAAGAAATTACAGAGAATTGGCACAATTTCTTTTTTTTTAAATTAATTAATTAATTAATTTTTGGCTGCGTTGGGTCTCCGTTGCTGCATGCGGGCTTTCTCTAGTTGTGGCAAATGGGGGCTACTGTTCCTTGCGGTGCGCCCTGGCACAGTTTCTATCTTGAATGTTTGGTAGAATTCACCAGTGAACCCATCTGGGTTTGGTGCTTTCTGTTTTGGAAGGTTATCAATTATTGTTTTAATTTCTTTAAAAGATGCAGCGGGCTTCCCTGGTGGCGCAGTGGTTAAGAGTCCGCCTGCCGATGCAGGGGACACGGGTTCGTGCCCCGGTCCGGGAAGATGCCACATGCTGCGGAGCGGCTGCGCCCGTGAGCCATGGCCGCTGAGCCTGCGCATCCGGAGCCTGTGCTCCGCAACGGGAGAGGCCACAGCAGTGAGAAGCCCGCGTACCGCAAAAAAAAAAAAAAAAAAAAAAAAAAAAGATGCAGCCATAACAAGGTTGTCAATTTCTTCGTGTGTGAGTTTTGGAAGATTGAGTCAAGGAATCAGTCCATTTCGTTTCATCTAGGTTGTCAAATTGTTTGGCATAGAGTTGTTTTAGTAGTCTTTTATTATCCTTTTAATGTCCATGGTATCTGTAGCTCTGTTCTCTTTGTCATTTCTGATATTAGTAATTTTTCTCCTCTTTCTCTTTTTCTTAGTTAGCTTGGATAGAGGCTTATCAATTTTATTGATATTTTCAAAGTGCCAACTTTTGGTTTCATTATTTTCCTCTCGTTTTTCTGCTTTTAATTTCATTAATTTCTTCTCTCACTTTTATTATTTCTTTCCTCCTGCTTACTTTGGATTTAATTTTCTCTTCTTTTTCTGTTTCCCTAAGGTGGAGCCTTAGATGATTGATTGTAGATCTTTCTTGTATTCTAATATATGCTTTCACGGTACTCCACAAACTCTGATGAATTGTGTTTTCATTTTCTTTTAGTTCAAAATATATTTAGACTTCTCTTGAGATATCTTCTTTGACCCATATGTTATTTAGGAGTAAGTTGTTTAATATCCACATATTTTGAAAATTTCCAGCTATCTTTCTGTTACTGATTTCTAGTTTATTCCACTGTGGGATGAGGGTAGAAACTGTAAGATTTCTTTTATTTTAAATTTGTTAAGGTGTTTTACAGACCAGCAGGTGATCTATCTTGGTGAATGTTCCAAGCAAGTTTGAGAATAACGTGTCTTCTACTGTTGTTGATGAAGTAATCTATAGATGTCCATTATATTGATTAATAGCGTTGTTTTCAACTATGTCCTTACTAATTTTCTGCCAGCTACATTCACCCATTTCTGATAGAGGAGTGTTGACATCTCCAACTGTAATAATGAATTCATCTGTTTCTTCTGGCAGTTCTACAACATTTACCTCATGCATTTTGATGCTCTGTTGTTTGGTGCATACACATTAAAATTTGTTATATCTTCTTAGAGAATTGACCCCTTTGTCATTATGTAATGCTTCTCTTTCTCCATATATATATTTATATATGTTTATATTTATAATTTTAAATAAGGACTGGTAGCAAAATATATATGTGTATATATATTTTTTCTTCCAGGATATGATTTGTGTGGTAGGTAGGGGACTTCCAAGATGGCCCCCAGAAGATCTCTTGCCTCCTGGTTTCATGCTTTTGTTTAGTTCCCTTCCCTTGAGAACTTTGTTACTTCCTTCTAATGAGTAGAACATGGCAGAAGTGATGATGTGATTCTTCCAAGAATAGGTTATGTAAAGACTGTGGTTTCTCATTTGATCTCTTTCTTTATCTCTCTCTCTTTCTCTGTCTCCCTCATCATTTTCCCTGAGGTAAGACAGCTTTCATATTGTCAGGACACTCAGGCACCATATAGAGAGATCCACTTGGCAAGGAAGTGAGTTATCCAGTGAGGAACTGATATCTGTTCACAATCACATGAGTGAGCTTGGAAGTGGATCTTTCAGCTGATTGCAGCTGCAGCCAAAACTTTGACGAATTCAAAGTGTTGCAGCTAAGCTGTTCCCAGATGGGAGACCCTCAGTAACTTTGTGAGATAATATATGTGTTTGTTTTAAGCTACTAAATTATGGGATAATCTGTTGTGCATTAATAGATAACTAGCACAGATTTTGGCACCTGGAAGTGGATGCTTCCATAACAAAATGCTAAAATGTAGGAGTGGCTTTAGAACCAGGCACTGAGCTTTGATGAAGTATTTGTGAAAGTCTAGGGTGCCTTGAGGAAGCTATTTATAGAAGCCCCATGGTCTTTGATAAGGGCTTACAAGAGAGGAGTTTTATTGGAAACTGTATAGAAGGGGACACCAGTTTTGTAGTGGCAGAAAATTTGTTAATGCTATTGCCTGCGTTAATGAGGAAAGTAGGAATTATGGTTAATGAATTGAGATGTTTTGCTAAGGAGATTTCCAAGCAAAGTGTTGGAGATGCCACCTGTTTTCTTTTTGATCCTTATAGTAAAATACAAGATGATATAGAGAAACTAAATTAAATGCTATTAAACAAAAAGGAGCCAGGAATCTTGGTTTTGAAAATTCTCATTTTCTCCAGATGACAAATGGTGCTTCAATTAAGAGATGAGCTCTAAGAAGAACTCAAATCCAGGGCACTGCTAGGAAAACGGGGAAAGAAATCAAGCCAAGGGTGTGACCATGAGATCCTTTGTTAAGATCTTAGAAGGATCTAAAGTGGTGCCTCAGTCATAAAAACTCTTTCAGAAGAGAATAAGGATACGCCCCAAAGACCCCTTTACTCACACGATGGTACCTCTGTGTGGCACAAGGACATTGTCTGCCAGCAGAATGCCAAAGTATAGCAGGAATTGCCTCAAGGAGCCCCAAGATTTGCAGGATACCTTCCAGGTTCTTAAAAGAGTTAAATATGCAGAAGCACCACCAGCTAGCTGTGAGGAGGACAGTGATAAATCAGAACGCGGAGAGGCCTTCTGGTCCCCGGAATTGTGTGTATTGGCAGAAGTCAGGGTGAGAGAGCTATTTAGCTAAAAACATTTTACACCTTTCATGTAAAAGGAAAGATGGGTCAAATAGCAGAACTGAAAACCCAGAGGGCAGAGCAAAGAGCCAGAGAGAATTATTCCCAGGCAGTCCAGACATAATTAAGGAACTTCCAGAATTTCCCAGCTAGATTTTAAACTTGCTATGGTTCAGTGACACCTTTGTGCCTCCCATTTCCTTCCTTTTTGTGCAGGAATGTCTATAGACATTATCACCATTGTATCTTGGTGTGTGGGGATGCAAATAACTTCTCTCTTTAGTTTTACAAGTCTACAGATGGAGAAAAACTGTACTCAATGAGCCATAATTAAGCAACTACACCTGAGGAGCCTCATCCACACTTGGGCCTAATATAAATTGTAAGATTCTAGACTTTGAGCTGATGTAGTAATGGGATGAGATTTTGGGAACCCTGGGATGGAATGAGGAGTGTATTATTCATGTGGGATAGAAATGAATCAAATGAATAGAATACACAAAAATATGGGATGTATTTCTGAGGTTAGATTATGAAACAACTCTGGCTTCCATCTTGGGGTTTTCTTCTCCCCATCTCTCTCTCTTTCTCTCTCTCTCTCTCTCTCTCTCTCTCTCTCTCTCTCTCTCTCTCTCCTCTCTCTCTCTCTGTTTCTATCTCATTGCTTATTCTGGAGGAAGTCAACTGCAATGTCATTAGTCAGTGCTGTTGAAAAGATGCATAAATGAGCTTGGAAGTAGAACTTTTGAGTCTTGTCTGTGGACACAGGTGATCTTGGGAGTGGATACTCCCCCAGTTGAGCCTTTAGATGACCACACCCCAGAATGACATTTGATTTCTGCCTCAAGAGAGACCTTGAGTCAGAACAACCCTGCTAAGCTGCTTCCACATTCCTGACCCACAGAAACTGTAAGATGATAAATGTTTTGTTGTTTTGTTTGTTTTTGGTTTTTTTAGCCTCTAATTTTGGGGTAATTTATTAATCGGTAATAGATAACAGAGCTATTCTAGATTCTTTGCATTTCCATGTAAATTCTAGATTTAGCTCATAAATATGTACCCCAAAAAAGAAAATCTGTGAGGATTTTGATTGGGTTTGCATTGATTGAATCCATATATCAAATTTGGGTGAATTGATATCTTAACAGTATAGAATATTCCAATTCGTGACCAAAAGTTATCTCTCCATTTATTTAGGCTTTCTTTAATTTTAAAATTAGTGTTTATAATTTTGTGAAAATATATCTTGTGCTTATTTTGTTAGATTCACACTGAAGCATTTCATTTCTTTGGTGTTATTGTAAATGGTACTTTTAAAATTTCAATTCCAATTGTTTATTGCTAGTATATATAAATATTATTGCTAGTATATAAATATTTTGTATGCCTACTTTGTATCCTACTTTGTATTGTTCTAAGAGATATTTTATAGATTCTTTGAAATTTTCTGTATAAACAACCATGAAGTCTTCTTAACTGGCATTATCTACTAAAGTTAAACATGTGACCCAGCAATTTTAGTTTACTTGGTATATTTGCAATATAAATCAGTACTTACAACCATCAAAAGATATACAAAAGATTGCTCATAGCAGCTTGAGTTATAATAGCTCCCAAAGTGAAACAACTCAAATGGCTATCAACAGTAGAGAGGATAAATAAGTTTTGTGTATCTACGTGATAGAATACTAGGCAGCAGTGGGAAAGAATGAAGCACTGCTACATGCAACAGCATGGATGCCTTTCACGGGCACTGTGGTGAGACAAATAAGCCAGACAAAAGAGTATACATTATGTAATTCCACTTTTATAATGTTCAAAAGCAGACAAAAGCAGTTTATGTTATTAGAGATCAGAATAGTCGTCACCCTCGGAGCAAGGTATTCATTGGAAAGGAACACAAAAAAGCGGGCCCTCTTTGGTTCTGAAAGTGTTTTCAGTCTTGACATGAATGGTAGTTTCACGGGGATTTCTATGAGAATCACTGAGCTGCACACTTAGTATTTGTGCATTCCGAATGGGGATGGAGGAGATTGGAGGACCTCATACGGAGATAGTGGTCTTGGAGGTCACCGAGGGAGGGCAAATGATTACAGAGAGATGAGGGACAAGAACAGTCCCCCAGAGGGCACTAGCCTGAGTGAGAGAGTCCCACGAAAAGTGTCTGGGTAGGATGGCCAGGGTTGTTTGGAAAGAACAAGTATTGCCAAAATAATATCAGACACTGAAGAGCAAGCTGGGACTGACATGTACAATGCTGATACATGTGATTAAGAGAAGCTGGCTGATATTTCCAGCAAAGACAGAAGGGCCAGACCAGACAGTGAAATTCTTGGGGGAAGCCACTCTTGACATCCCACAGGCAACTGAAAATAAACTGCAATCCTTGCCTACCCCAGGAACTTAGGAGAAACACCATGCATGGTTGGGTTGTTTGGAGGACGCAAATGCCACATTGGGGAATACTGCTAGCTCCAGTCCACACCCTAAAGAAGGCCATATTTGAATGGGGGACTAAACAACAGCAGGTTATATCTGAGTCGCAAAAAGCAGTAGCTCTACCATGCCCTTGGCCCTGATGATCCCCACTCAGTTATGACTCTGGAAGAATCTGTAAGTCACACTTTGCAGACGGGAGCTCATGGCTAAAGCCCGTGAGTGCCGCCCAGTGGCAAACACTGGGATTTTGGACCAGGACGGCTCCAGACCCAGTGGTGATGGCACAAACCATCTGAGAGACAATCACCAGTTGCTGTTGGGCATTGAGTGCGAGTGTCCCTAAGACTGAGGACGTAAAATAGTCCTGAAGCCGGAGATACCCATAATGTCTTGGGCGATGTCAGAGAAACACTGGGATACGGAGGGAGTTCCATGACGACATGGAAATGGACACCCAGGAGCATGCTGCCAGGGAGTGGGAGGCCGGTCCCTTGTATTCACGAGCTGGGAGCCCCTTCGCCTGTGGCTGGCTTTAGAGCCATCTGCGGAGTGGCCAGATCCCGCTGCCGCGTGGACAACGTCCTATGACCATCTCTTGATTGACCAACCATAAGAGTCTTGGTTTAGGGAGGGCAGCTCAACGTGGACGGGCAGCATCCTGTCCGGGCACTCCAGAAGGCTGTAAGTGGGTCCTGATGGGAAGAGACACTCCGGACAAGGCTTTGTATACCCGATGGTAGATGAAAATGCTGAATTACTGTAAAAAGACTGGAAATAAGATACTGTACTGATTTGGACCACGGAGCTACATTTCTTCAAACCAGGGAACACGCTTTACAGCCCATGGTGTCCAACAGTGGGCGAAGAGACACTGTATCTGCTGGATACATCATGTAGCATTTCATCCTCAGAGTAGTGGTTTGATAGGGAGTTGGAACGGGTCGTTGAAACGCTTGTTTAAAGGGTACGTAGCACTGGCTCCCTCTCAGCACGAGGGAGGCCAGGAGAGGGTCCCTACTCAGTAGCCCCCTCCTTTGCTGGGGGAGGGGGAGGGGGAGATGCAGTTCTCAACTTTCCTTTTCCTGTGCAGTGGTCCTGGGACCAGGGCTGCCACTGCAGGTACTGGAAGCAGGGAAGCCCCCTCAGCAAGAACCTATAAGGATGCTTTAAACCTTTAGGCCAGAATTTCCGAGAGAGATGGGGTGAATTGTGCCCCATTCTCTCTGGAAACATTGGAGCGGGCGGGGAATGCAGCGGTGTGGCCACTGGTTGAGGAGGCCCATGGACTCTGCCCTTGGGTGCCCCCCCCCATGTTGGGGGAGCCGGATGAGGGGGAGGCCTTTGCTGGACTGGCATTGCTGCCAGGATTCTGGACTAGCACAGGGGCTGAAACTAATGTCCCTTGCAAAGGTGGAAAAGTTTGGGCTAAAATCGATGACAAATGGAGAGAAGGAAAGATAACACCTGAGGGCAAAGGAATGCATAAATGTGGTCTGCAAGGAGGGAAGTCCAGACAGCCTCCCAAATAGGACACGGGATACCCCCTGTGACTTTGAGAGAACAAACATTTCTTGAACAGTGCCAATCTAAAAGAAAACGTGAACCAATGAGACTGATAACGGAGAAGGCATCTCTCCATTAATAAGGAGTAACTTCCCTCTATCAGCACCATGGGCCAACTTAGGTCACACGTCTGCCTGAAGCTGAACTCTTTCCAAGGCAACACTGTGAGCTGGTTTTCTGAATTCTGGGTTCTTGTGGATCTATTGAGGGCAAATGGATGTAACAACCACACTTAGTATACAGGCTTAGACTAATTAATACTCTCCCAGGAGTTAGGAACAGGTGGTCTTGCCCCAAGTCCCATGGACTCAGTAGGGAAGGGATGGGCACCCAGACAGACTGGTGCCCAGGACTTCTGTTCATCAGAAGATATTAGTGAGAGGATGAAAAACGGAGAATATACCAATATACAGAGTGGAGAATGTACTTGTAATACAAATAAATTACCAAAAACACCTGAAGTTATGAATACAGAATTCAAATCAATGAAAGAAATACAGTGAGTTCAATTAAAAACAAGTAAAAGACTTAAGTCTTTTACCAGGGGGTAAGAGGATAAGGGGTAAGGAGGGGAGGGATTAATTCAGAGACTGGCAGTGACATATACACACTACTATATATAAAATAGATAACTAATAAGGACCTGCTGTAGAGCACAGGGAACTCTACTCAATATTCTGTAATGACCTATATGGGAAAAGAATCTAGAAAAGAGTGGATATATGTATATGAATAACTGATTCACTTTGCTGTGTACCTGAAACTAACACAACATTGTAAAGCAACTATATTCCAATAAAAATTTTTTAAAAAAGCAAAACAAGTAAAAGACTTAAATAGTTTCTCAAGAAAGAAAGTCACTGGATGCTAAGTGTATGAGCAGGGGCCCAATTTTATCAGCAGCTAGGGAAATGCACATGGAAAATATAAGAAGATATGGACAAAATGGACAAAAACTTATAAAAGTGTGAGCTCCATCCACACTCTTCATTAGTTGGTTAGCTTTTATTGCATGGACGTAGTATAATTTGCTTGTTAAAGGACATCCGAGTTATTTCCAGCTTTTAACGATTGTGAAAAGAGCTGCTGTAAACATTCGTGCATAGGTTTTTGTGTGAATGTACTTAGCTTTACAAGAAACTGCTGAGCTGTTTCCCAGGGTGGCAGTACAACCAGAGTCGCAGCCGCACCAGCAGTGTCTGGGAGTTCCAGTCTCCCTGCAGCCTGGCCAGCAGTGAGGTTGTGGCTAATGGTGGTGCACACTTTTCCTGTGCTTTTGGCCATCCTTTTATCCTCTTTGATGAAGCGTCTGTCTGCCCATTTTGTAATCGGCCATCCTTTTTTCATTCCATTGGCTTTCCCGAGAGCAGGAAAGTCACTGGCAAGTTGGGGTATTTATTTATAAGAATGACAACCTCCCTTCTGCATCCTCCTCCCCATGTCCAAGCTCAGTGATTCTCCAACAAGGGCAGCCCCAGACTCACTGGGCAAGCACAGGTCTCTAGGTCACTCCTGTTTCTCCTGCTGACACAAAACCATCTTTTGGAAATGTTTGCATAACATCCATGAACCCCGAGGTAGAGCAGGGTCCCCACCGAGTCCATCGCCCTGGACCACGCCACGGTCATGGCACATGGAGCAGCCCCTGCCCCCAAGCAGGAGCCATACCCCTCCCCAGCCCCAAAGGAAGGGGTAGCAGAGGTCTTGGTAAGGTCAGTGCTGTGTGGCTGGAGACTGAGTGGACAGGGGAGGAAGCTCGGTCAAGGGCCTGGACACCTGGACAGGGCACAGGGAATGTCAGCAGCGAGGCCCAGTAGGGCTGTGACCCCAGCAGACGTCACGAGCAGGGACCGGAGGCCCGGGACGGGACGGGAGATTCCGCGCTAACTGGTGATGTGGGCAGTTACATCTCCGTGGAGGGGTAATTAGACCCTGGAGCCCCACATCTATGCGCGATGCGGAGGAGGCCAACAGCCGTTCTTCCGGCGCCGCCTTTGAACTAGCAGATGCTCAGAGGCAGGCCGGCTGCTTCAGGACGGGCCAGGCCACGCTGGGGGCCGCCCGCTCAGGGGCCAGTGGGCAGAGAGGAGCAACGCCCGGCCTGCGCTGGGCTGGAGGAGGCCAGGGACACCCGCGGCTCTCCAGGTAGGTTTCCGCGGGGTCCTGCCCCTCGGTGAAGTGGTCCGTCTGGCTGCCTCTGGACCTGGTCCCTCGGGGGGAAGTGTTTGGGGCGGGGCCGGGGTTGAGAGGTCCCTCAACACCAGCGGCCCCCGGCCCTGATCTCACAAGGTGGGGGCTTCCTCCCCGTGTGCTTCACCCCACTGCACCCCGCATCTCCAGCATCCTCCCCCCTGAGCTCTGAAGTTCTCCACCGAGGGGCACTCTTGCCACCGCCCACTTTGTCCGCCCCCCAGGAGACGCCCCCCACTCTAGGAACATGGGGGAAGCCCTGCCGAAGGTCTGCTTGTCCCTGCCCTCCACCCCAAGCTACTGATAGGATACTCTCCATCTCTCTCCCCGACCCATGCCTGCCTGCCCGGTCCCCCTCCCGTGCCCTCCTGTCCTCACAAGGAGTCTGCTGAAACTGGACACGGAGGGACGTTTTCAGACAGGAACACTCTTTGTGTCTATTCCCCGTTTGCTGCAAAGCCAGAGCGGGTGTTGGTGGGAGAGGGAGGCGCAGGCTGGTGCTGTCTCCACTTTGCTCACGTCCCCTATCGGGGTGCCCTGAGTCTCAGTGCAAGGGACCCCCGATTTGGGGGAGAGCTACCCCCGCCGCCGCCCCTCCGGCCCCGCCTCCTCCCCTCTGCGCATCCGCATCCGCCCCTCCGCCCCCGCATCCTCCCCTCTGTGCACCTGCATCCTCCCCTCCAATCCCCGCATCCTCCCCTCTGTGCACCCGCATCCTCCCCTCCGCCCCCGCATCCTCCCCTCTGTGGACCCGCATCCTCCCCTCTGTGCACCCGTCTTCTCCCCTCTGCGCACCCGCATCCTCCCCTCTGCGCACCCGCATCCTCCCCTCTGTGCACCCACCTCCTCCCCTCTGCGCACCCGCATCCTCCCCTCCGGCCCCGCCTCCTCCCCTCTGCGCACCCGCATCCTCCCCTCCGGCCCCGCCTCCTCCCCTCCGCGCACCCGCATCCTCCCCTCTGCTCACCCGGCTCAGGCTCCCTTCCACTGTCTCCCTCAATCCCACTGTGTCTCGCCCTCATGTAAACTTCCACTGATCCCCTCTCTGATGAGGCTGGAAATGACCACACACTTTCCTCATAACTGGGAACTTTGAGAGCAACAAGAAATGCGGAGGAACCTAAGAGTCACTTCCTTGAAACACTCTGCTCCGGCCCGTCAGACTAAGGGCTGCTGCCCATCTCAGCGTGAAAGCCACTGGCCTCCCCATGGCCCACGAGGTTCTGCTGACGTCCCCCCCTCCCTTGGTGACAGAGCCCCCAACCACTGCTCTGTGTCACTCTGCTCCAGCCAGGCTGTGTCCTTGCCGCCCTCCACGCACCCAGAGGTGCCCCGGTGTCCCTCCCTCCACCCGTAGCCCCCTGGCCAGTCCTCACCCCGTGGGGACTTTGCCCCTGGGTCGGTGTCGCCTTCTCACTGACACTTGCTCCCCACGGCCCTAACCCGGACCTGCCTTCCGGTCTCACTCACAACCTCCGTACACCCTAAGCAGCTTATCTGCACGTTATGAGTGGTGTTTACTGTTCTGTCTGCTTCCCTGCCCTCCCTAGAACTTATATTTCATGGAGACAGAAGTTTCCTACTGTTTTCTCTCCCCATCGACCCCAAGTGCCTTGAAACCATCACTTCCCAGTAGTGGGCGCTCAGTAAGTATCAGAGGGATGGATAAGTAGGGGCCCCTCCCCTGCTTCCTCCGTGAGGTCTGAACAACGCGGCCCTACTAACTGTGTCTCTACATGGTGGTCCCTCAGATCCAACACATCCCAAAACAAGGTCTTCCTCCTCCTTTCTCTCACAAGTGTGCACCTCCCTTCTGCACCCAAATCCTGAACTCTCCCTTTGGGGGCATCTCATAGCAGTGCTGGGAGCCCAGGGAGCCCTCGGGAGGAGATCACAGCCGAGACCTGACGGATGCCCAAGTTCCGCTGGTGACGGGGCGGCAGGGGTACCTGAGGTCAGCAGGGTGCTCTCGGGGACTGAACGTGATTCCTCAGGCAGGATTCTATCGTTCGACAGGGACAGACAGGAGCGAGGGGGCAGCAGAGGGCTTTGCTCAGGAGAGCGACGTTTGTGCGGGGAACGCTGGACGGATGCGGCTGGGAGAGGGATCTGCGTGCAGTTCTCTGCACTGCGCAGCGTGGACCAGATGGAGTCAGGGACCGTGGAGGAGGACCAGGCAGAGTTTCGGTGACGATCATTCCGGGTGTGGTGATGGAGCCTGAACTCGCGGTGGCTGGAGGAAGCCCACGAGGGTGGAGACAAGGGAGCCTGCTGGAGAGACACGAGGCTGTGGGAGGGGTGGGACCAGCCTTGTCTTAGCCACGGGGGTGAGAAGAGCCGAAGCTTGGTGTCCGCCCGGGCAGCAGGGTAGATGGTGGTGCCGTGGTCCGAGATGAACACAAGGAGGGCGTGGACTCCAGGGCCCGTGGAGGCCTCCTGTCGTCCGCTGGACGCACGGGTGGGATCTGCAGAGGGACAGGGCGGTGCGGGCGCCATCTGGTGGAGACTGGAGGTGGGTGGCTTTGCTGAGTGTGGACAGTGAGAGCAGAAGGCTGGGGCCACAGCACCAAATGCGGAGGCGAGGCGAGTGGAGACGGAACGAAACATCCCCCAGAAATTAGGGAAGGGCTGGTCACTGGCATCTGGGGGGCCACCGGTCCACGGCGCGTGGGGACAGAAGCCAGGTGGCTGCGGGCCGAGGGGGCAGGAACCCAGACCATGGCTGCCGGTGAGCATTGAAGGACGAGAGGGGGCCAGGCGTGACAGAGGTGCCAAGTCGGGGGGACGTCTGGGGGCTCATCGGAGACAGCGGCAAACAGGAGAGCCCGGAGGAAGATCCAGCCCTTCGGGGTGCACGGGGACACGGAAGCCGCCCCAGCCCTTCCAACTGTTCAGGAGAAGCCAGAAATCTGTGCTTCTGTGTGGAATGTGCTGATTTTCCAAAACGATGATCAAAGTGAGGGTGTAAAGAGTTTTCTGTTATAAAACGTGTAGGATAAGAAGGGGGCATAATAACACAATGGTGTCTGGAAGGGACCTGCAGCATTGCTCAGGCTTCATTTAAATGCTCCCTCTGCCCCGCCATGAAACCTGCCCCCCAGGTATTCTTAAAATGTTGCTCATCTAAATCTTTGACTTATTCTCTAACACCCAAAGCCCAAAGGAAACCAAGGAGCCGGCAGGCCCCTAGCGAGTGGATTATGTCTCCACGCTTGCCGGCCATACTCTCTGCTCCACTGGTGTCCATGGACAAGGAGGATGGGGCTGGTGGACCTGCAAGTACTGATGCTTTATCCAGCGGAAGTTTGTTTTCTGATGTAACATATAGAGAAAAGAGTCATTTAGTTTTTTAACAAATATTTAACCTACGACCTTGGCATCACTTATTAAGCAATCCACCCTTTCCTCACTAATTATATCCCATGAGCTCTGATTTAGGACTTTCTACAGTTTCCACACTGTCCCATTGACTAAATGGCAGTACTCATTACTTTTAACATTTATTTTATTAAACTATGAGTTCCATTTTATTGTATTTTCTTATCTCCAAAATAGCAAGTCCTGTTCGTTAATCCTCTCCTTTCTTTTTCATGAACTTTATTTGCTATTCCCATCTGTTCATACTTGCAGATGATTTTAAGAATTATTTCATTCTGTTTTTTAAACTAATTAATTTATTTTTTTTTAATTTTTGGCTGTATTGGGTCTTTGTTGCTGTGCACGGGCTTTCTCTAGTTGCGGCGAGCGGGGCTACTCTTTGTTGCGGTGCGCGGGCTTCTCATTGCGGTGGCTTCTCTTGTTGCAGAGCGTGGGCTCCAGGTACACAGGCTCAGTAGTTGTGGCATGCGGGCTCAGTAGTTGTAGCTTGCTAGCTCTAGAGCACAGGCTCAGTAGTTGTGGTGCACGGGCTTAGTTGCTCTGTGGCATGTGGGATCTTCCCGGACCAGGGCTCGAACCCGTGTCCCCTGCATTGGCAGGCGGATTCTTATCCACTGTGCCACCAGGGAAGCCCTTCATTCTGTTTTAAGAAAAATAAAATTGGTGAGATTTCAACTATAATCGAATTAAATTTTAAAATCCGTTTGGAAATATTAGTAGCTTTACAATATATTTTTCTCATCAAGGAACGTTTTCGTTATTAATTGCTGGAATATACGAAGACAGTTATAATATCGGTTTTGAAATCCCTTAATTATAATAAGGTTCTGGATTTTCTAAGTTAAAAACCATGTTATCGGATAGGGAGGGTGGGAGGGAGACGCAAGAGGGAGGGGATATGGGGATATATGTATATGTATAGCTGATTCCCTTCGTTAAACAGCAGAAACTAATACACCATTGTAAAGCAGTTATACTCCAATAAAGATGTTAAAAAAAGAAAATAAATAAAAGCCATGTTATCTGGAAATAATGATAATTTTGTCTACTTTCTCCTTTTTGTAGTAGGTAGCAGAGGGCAGTGTTGTTGTGTCGTGCTGGTTATGAAGAAGACATCTTTATCCTGATCTCAGCGGGACGGGAGTGATTCTGGTGTCAACCACAGGGATGTTACAGGCTATTGGTTAAGAGATTATTATTATTATTTTTTATCTGAAGTCATGATTTATCGGAAGCCATTGCTACAAGAATCTACAACAAAAGGTATGACATTTTTTTAGTTTGAAATTTTTATTGGAGTATAGTTGATTTACAATGTTGTGTTAGTTTCAGGTGTACGGCAAAGTGATTGAGACAAATATATATATAATGTGTATATACATATATCTATTCTTTTTCAGATTCTTTTCCATCATAGGTTATTACAGGATATCGAGTGGAGTTCCCTGTGCTGTGCAGTAGGTCCTTGTTGTTTACCTGTTTTATATACAGTCGTGTGTATCTGTTCATCCCAAACTCCTAATTTATCCCCCCGCTCTTTCCCCATTGGTAACCATAAGTTTGTTTTCTATGTTGAGTCAGAGATTATTTATATATTAAAATAAACCACTTATTTGGGGATGACAAATATATAAAAAGTTTGGAATCGTTTTTAATCTAAGCCTTTCCACATCAGCTGGGCTCTTGTGTGATCATTTTAGTTGCTTTGCCAGCCTGGCAGCCTCTGTGCACTCCGAGCGGTGGCACGCTTGCTTGTCTGCAGTGTCTGCCTTCCTAATGTGCTGCTGGGTGCTATTTGCTGGCTTTTTATTAGACTTTTGTAAGTATAGTAAAAAAAAAAAAAGATAATTGGCATACAGTTCTCCTTTTGTGCAAAGGAATTGGCCACTTTGTGAAATGAATTGGGAAGAAATTCCCATGCCCTGTGACAGTTTACAAAACATGAGGAAGCTCTGCTCCTGGTATAAAGGGAAGATTCGTGCTGGTGAAGCACCTGAGGCCACTGGCTTTCTCTGAAGCAACCCTAACAATTCTTGTGTTTATATTGTCGCGATGTTGAGCTTTCTGTCTTCACTTGTCAGTTTTCTCGGAAAGTGGTGACTTTGAGACTCTAACACTGACCATTGCATGACTGACTGCCTTTAGGAATTGTCTAAGCTCTTGGTGTGTCATTTTCCTCATCTGTAAAATGAAGCTATAAAAAGAACCACTGCGTAAATCTCTGCCTTTTCTTCTGGCTAATACTGTTTATTTTGTGAACTTTCATTTTATAGCCTGTTAGAATAGTGTCAAGGGGCAACCAGAAACTCTAACTGTCCATCTTAACAATTCCAAATTTCTAGCCCACACCCAAATGGGTTCACTTTTTTCTCTTGTTGATATCCCTCAGGAAGAGCCACAGCTGAGGACCCGTGTGTCCTGGTGCTGCCACGACCTTGGGTAAGTCCATGAACTGTCCACTGTGAGCCTCAGAATTTCATCTGAAGAATGTGAGCCTTGTTCTCCCAGGGCCGTGGTGAGGATTACAGGGGGGGATTTATGTGGATACACCTGACACTTAATAAGGGCTAGGTGCTCCTTTATGGCATTGAGGCTGGCTCTGGGGGACCCACCTGCAGGATGGAGAGAGCGTGCCGGAGCCGCCACTGGACTGTTCTGGAAACACTGCACGTAGGAGCCCTGTTTTCATGCCCCTTTCACTCCCCCATCACCCCTGTCACATGCTGGACAGGTGGCCTCTCCCTCAGTGACAGGCCCCTTGAGAACGTTCTGGACTCCTCCCCTCTGCTGCCCAGCCACCCT
This sequence comes from Hyperoodon ampullatus, assembly GCF_949752795.1. Classification (NCBI taxonomy): domain Eukaryota; kingdom Metazoa; phylum Chordata; class Mammalia; order Artiodactyla; family Ziphiidae; genus Hyperoodon; species Hyperoodon ampullatus. The sequence goes on from NC_136921.1 coordinate 1,571,223, forward strand.
CTGCCTTCTGTTTTCTCTCCTCCAGAATCGGGTTGACACCTCCCCTTGCTGATACTCCCCTCCAGATCTTTTTGATGTTATGGGGTTTTATCTTTTTATTCCTTTACCATATTTTAAGGGGGCCTTGACATGGTGCAAAGATAGACATGTGACCACTCTCCCCTCTTGGCCTGGGAGGCTGCTTCTGCTCCTGCAGACCCCCAGCCCTGTGGAGAGACCCCATGGGTCTGGGGTCTGGTTAAGCTGGCTGCCATACACCCCACCGTCCCATGAGCCCTCCTGGTGTCCCTTCTTCTTGTACAATCATCTGTGAAACCAGGTGAAAGACCAAGAATCTACTAATATAGGTGACCCTGGTGGCGACGGGCTGTGCATCGTTATTGTTGTTAGATTCCTTGGGAAAGTCTGGGTTATAAGAGCAATTAGACAGTTTCAAGATTGCCAGGGGGAGGAAAAGGGCAGTGTATTCCGGAGCCCCACGGGTCGCCAGGAGACCTAGAGCCGCCACGTTCGGCGGTAAAGGCCTAACTTGGAGACACTGTCTGCTCCCGTGCTGCTCCAGGAGCCCGCTGTCCCCTTCTTGGGCCAGAACGCACCCCCAGGCTGAGCTCTGCTTTCTTCCCCAGCCGTCCTCGGCCCTCATCTGGCACGAAGCTCGTTTGCAACCCTGGGCTCCCCACACGGAAGGATGAGGGGGAGAGCGTGACCAAGGTCGGCGCTTTCATCCTGGTGGGCTTCCCCCCGGCCCCCCGGCTGCAGCACCTGCTCTCCCTCCTCTTCCTTCTCACCTCCCTCTTCGTGCTGGTGGAGAATCTGGCCGTCATCCTCACCACCTGGGGCAGCTCCTCCCTCCACAGGCCCATGCACTACTTTCTGGGCATCATGTCGTCCCTGGAGATCTGGTATGTGTCTGACATCATCCCTAAGATGCTGGACGGCTTCCTCATGCAGCGGGGATGCATCTCCTTCATCGGCTGCATGACTCAGCTCTACTTCTTCAGCTCCCTGGTGTGCACCGAGTGTGTGCTCCTGGCCCCCATGGCCTGCGACTGCTACCAAGCCATCATGACCATGGGGCTGTGCGTCCAGCTGGTGGCCTTCTCCTTCGTAAGTGGCTTCGCCACCTCTGTGATCAAGGTCTACTCTATCTCCAGCACCGCGTTCTGTGGCTCCAGTGTCCTGAAGCACGTCTTCTGTGACATCTCCCCCATCCTCAAACTGGCCTGCACGGACTTCTCGACCACCGAGCTGGTCGACTTTGTCCTGGCCTTCATCATCCTGGTGTTCCCGCTCGTGGCCACCATGCTTTCCTACGGACACATCACCCTGGCCGTCCTGCGCATCCCCTCGGCCACGGGCCGTCGGCTAGCCTTCTCCACCTGCGCCTCCTACCTCACCGTGGTCACCATCTTCTACACGGCCTCGGTCTTCATGTACGTCTGGCCCCAGGCCATTGATTCCCGGAGCTCCAACAAGCTCATCTCTGCTGTTTACACTGTCCTCACCCCAATCATCAACCCCTTGATCTACTGTCTGAGGAACAAAGAATTCAAGGATGCTCTGAAAAAGGCTCTGGACTTAGGTCAACTTTCACAGTAGCACAATTAAATGTCCTATAATCTAATCTGTGGTGATAATAAAAACAACATCTTATAGGACACTTTACTTTAATAGTGACACTTTATGTAATTAATTAATTTCTTTCTGGCTGTGCCACGCAGCTTGCAGGATGTTAGTTCCCCCACCAGGAATCGAACCCGCACCCTCAGCAGTGAAAGTGCAGAGTCCTAACGACTGGACCACTGGGGAATTCCCACTTTATGTTTTTTAAAGAAAAATTTTAAATGAAATTTAGCAAACCTACAGAACTGTGAATAAATAATAAGTCTTCATCTGGATTTGGTTTCACAAAAGAACCACACTTATGTCACCAGCACCCAGATCAAGAGTCAGAAGCTACCCTCACGCCGCCGTCCCCAGGATTTCCACTATCTGGACTTCTAACACCAGATACTACTTTTGACGTTTTTGAGGTTTTTATGAATAAAACCATGAAGGATGATTTTACATTTGACTTCTTGCATTCATTATGATTTTTAAGTGAATCCTCAATGTTTCTGCATGTAGCAATAATACACACATATAATGTGTAATATCCCACAGTACAAATACATCACAATACATTTATGCATTTTACTGTTGGGGATAGAATTATGGATACTGCCTATTATGGATAGTGCTGCCATAAATAACTGGTTTGTGTCTTTTCTTGAATGTACATACAGTTTTCTGAGCTGTGTGCTAGGCCAGACCTACGTACATAAAGGCTATGCCTACAATTCCTGCAACAAAAGATTCACGTATGATCAGGCTTCATAGAAACAGCAAGACTGTTTTCCCAAGTGGGTGCATGAGAATTCCAGTAGCTCCATATCCTTACCAACACTTGGCATTCTAAGCATTCTCTATTTGCCATTCTTCTGGGGTTGCAGAAGAAGTTCTCACTGCAACCTTAACTCGCATTTCCAATGGCCAAGTCTTCTGGGCACTTTTGTAAGTTTAGTGGTTTAATGTCCTTCTGGATGTGCCCTTTCTGAAGGGCCCTTGCCATCAGGTCTTTTGCCTATTTTTATATTGAGTCACTTTTTCTTTTTAACATGCAGGAGTTCTTACATATTCTGGGTCCATGGCCTCTGTTGGTTATATTTACTGCAAAAATGCCCTAGTGTCTGGGCTTGCCTTTCATTCTCTTAATGGTGTCTTTTGATGAAGAGAAGTTATTTTGATGTCCAATTTTTTCATTTTCCCCGTTTATAGTTAGTTCTTTATTTTCCATTTGTTTGCCTATTCCAAGATCATGAAGATATTCTCCTGTTTACTTCCAGAAGCTTTGTTGTTTTACCTTTCATGTTTAGATTCAGTCCATCTGAAACTAATTTTTATTTATGGTATGAGATATGGGTCAACATTAATTCTTTTCTGTAGGGATATGAAATTGACAAGAACCCACTATTTATTGAAAAGACCATGCTTTCCCCTCCGCAGTGTCACCCTTTTCATAAACCAAATACCTATCTATCTGTCTATCTATCTATCTACCTATCTGTCTATCTATCTACCCTTACCTCTTTTTGTACTCCTCATTCTGTCCCATTGGTCTGTTTGTCTATTCCTGCACTAATACTATGCTGTTGTAATTACTACAGCTGTTTCATATATCTTGATACCTGGTAATAAATCCTCTGTCCTTGTTTTTTTTCTTCAAGATCGCCTTGGTTATTCTTAGTCCTTCCTAAATGGGGGTTGGGGGAGATACATTTTAGAATCAGCTTGTCAATTTCAACAAAAGAAAACTTGGGGGGCTTTTTATTGGGATTGTATTAAATCTATAGATCAATTTGGAGGTAACTGTCCTCTTTACAATTTTGAGACTTTTAATCTAAGAATAAGGCAAATCCTCTCTTCATTTACAAGTCCTTCAATTTCTCGATACACTTTTGTGGTTTTCAGTGTAGGGCTCTTTCACATGTTTCTGGGGATTTCAGTTTTTTGGTTTTTTTTTTTTTTTAATTCTAACACAAATGGCATCCTTTCTTTTAAATTTTTAAAGTTAAAATTAAAAATTTTTTCTCTCTCTTGTTGCTGGTACATAGAACACAATTTTTAAAACTTTCTTCTTGAAACAATTACAGATTTACAGGAAGTTTCAAAGAAAGATGGAGGGAGGTTCTGTGCACCCTTCACCCTGTCTTCCCCGATGACACTGTCCTACATGACGGTAGCCTCCACATTGGGACACTGACTTTGATGCAATCCATGGAACTTAGATTCTACCAGTTATACATGCATTCACCTATGTGCGTGCACCTGTGTGTGTGTGTGTGTGCGTGCGTGCGCATGCATATGCAGATACGCTTGTAGCTCTATGCTATTTTGTCAGCTGTGTAGCTTCGTGGACCACGACCATCAAGATATGGAACGTTTCCATCACAACCCCCCATTCCCTAGCCTCTGGTGACCACTAATCTGTTCTCCATCTCTATATAATTTTGTTATTTCAGGGATGTTATTTAAGCAGAATTATATTGTATGTAATCTTCTGAGATGGACTTTCTTCACTCAACATAATTCTCTCCAGGAGTCCAGGCTGTTGCCTATATCAACAGTCCATTGGTTTTTCTAGCCGAGCAGTGTTCCATGGTATGGATGTACCACACTTTGTTTAGCTGTTCACCTTTGAAGAACAGGTGGGTGGTTCTCAGTTTTTAGCTGCTAGGAATGAAGCTGCTATGAACATTCATTCGAGTTTCTCTGTGAACCTAAATTTTCATTTCTCTGGGGTTAATGTTTAAGACTATAATTGCTAGGTTGTATTACAGTTCATTTTTAGTTTTACAACTTTTCCAATTTGGAAACTGCCAAACTGCTCTTTAGCAGAGCAGCTGTACCTTTTTCCATTCTTACTAGCAGTGTATGAGTGAACTAGCTTCTCTTCATCTTCTCCACCATTTGGTGTTACCACTGTTTTTTTAATTTGGCCTTTCTGATAAGTGCGAAGTGGTAGCTCATTGTGGATTTAATTTACATTTGTCTAATGGCTGATGATGTTGAACATCTTTTCATGTGCTTATTGGCTATGTGCATAACCTCTTCAGTGAAATGTCTGTTCATGTCTTTTGCCCGCTTTTTAATTGGATTACTTGTTTCTTACTGTTCAGTTTTGAGATTTCTTTATGTGTTCTAGATGCGTGTGCCTGGTCACACCTGTGGTTTGCAGGTGTCCACCCCCACCCCCATCCCCACAGTTGCCTTTTCATCCTCTAAGCGTTTCTCACAGAGCAAAACGTTTTTAAAATTTTGATGAGGTCCAATTTACCAATTTTTCCTTTTTTGTATTATGCACTTGGTGTCAAGCCGAAGAATTCTTTCCCTAGTCCTAGGACAGTGATGTCCGCTATTTAATTTAAGGTTATTTTGTTTCCTACTGGGATCGCTCTCCCTTTTTCACTAGGCCATCAGTAAAAGTTGTTAAACACAGAACTTTGTCTTGGGAAGTGAGATGAAGGATGTGTGTTTGCTTGGGGTGAAGCAGGAAAGACAACCCGAGTGCTGGAGGGAAGGTGCGAATGGGGTGGACAGTGACACAAGGCCAGAGAATCTGACAGGGAGGTGTCCCCACCCTCACCCCCCCGGACTTCTCAGACGCGCTGGCAAGGACACGGAGCTTCTCAGACATATCAGAACGTGGAGCCAAGCCTTGGGTAATAAGCGGTGACTCCACAGGGCTGGATGACTTAGGGCTACCTGGTCACACCTGCTCATCCAACTGTTTTTGAGGTGCACCTGTGATGTGTTAGGAGCTTTGCTTGGGGCTGGGGGCACAGTGGTGTAGGATCTGGAAGTGGCCCATGCTCTCAGACAACGCAGGGTGCAGAACCCTATTCTCTCAATGTGGCTCATTTACATCAGAATTAGCTGGAAGCTTGTTAAACACATTTTAGGGCCCATCCCAGATCTTCTAAATCAGACCCTCTGGCACTGGGGACTAGGAATCTGTATTCTGGACAAGCAGGGATTCTCTTATTAGAGAAACATCCATTGAAAGGACCTTCGTTTTTACAACTCCATGATCATTCTGAAAAGTTGAAAACCAAATGAAATTTAAACAAAAGGAAAGTTAGGGCGTTAAAAATAAGCCCGAGGAGGAGAGTGAGGATCATAAAACCTTTTCAAACGGCAGCTAGTAGGTAAGAAATCTCACATGAAAGTCACCTACTAACCTGAAAGGAACTGAGGCCCCAGGTCATTGGATCGATTGATTGAGGTTTTAACGGCGGAATGAGGACAGCTTTTGTTTGCATGTTACTCAAGGTGTCAACACCACCAGGCCCGCCAAGGGGTATGAGACCTCTTAGACCTGGAGTCGTGAGCCAGGCGGGGAGATGGGCCCTGGGGAGGTGGAGGATGCGCGGACCTCAGCCAGGCCAGCCCTGCTGGACAAGCGCCGTGGGTCGGGAAGGTCAGTCTACGGTCCTTCTTCAGAGCCTCTCGGACGCCCGCGCTCGTCCTGGGTCGCTCTCACACCGGCGCTCCTTTCGCCCCCCGCCCCAGCCCCAGGCCGCCTTCCTAGCCTCGGGTGGTTTGTGAACTATGGAGACACTTTCAAGGAGGTGGTTTTGAAGTCCGCACCTGCTGGTCTAGGGAGTTTGGGAGGGTGGGGAGCGTCCTGGGCGCGGGATGTGCTGCAGCAGTAACTACGAGGTCTGGGGCGGCCTCGGCTCCCGGCACTGCGCGGCCTCAAGACCGGGCAGTGGGCAGGCCTCACCTTAGAGCCTGGGCGGCGGGAGGCCCTCCTCTTGGAGCCCGGGCGGCAGGCGGGCACTACAAGGTCCAGAGGAGGCAGGCGCCAAAGGAGACCCGAGGTAAATCAGCCCCCAGCTGCGCTCTGCGCGCCTGCGTCCGCCGCCCGGAAGTTCCCGACAGGCGCGGCGCGGGCATCCCGGCCGTGACGTCACTGTGGCGCGTCGGTCGCGGGAGGCGCCCTGTCGCGACTGCGTCCCCTCGGGTCCTTGAGCCGGTGCTGACCGCGGAGCCATGGCCTTGAGGCTGCTGAGACTGGTCCCCGTGTCCGCGACCTCTCGGGGCCTCGCGGCGGTCGTCCAGCGCGTGGTGAGGCGGCGGCGGGCGGGGGCCGCGGGTGGGACCTGGCTTGTCCTCCTGGCGCCGCCCCTTCCTCACCTCCCCGGGCCTCCCGGCGTCATTCTCGGGGAGGATCCCACTGTCCCCTGGAGTGTTTGGTCCTGAGTCGCGAGGGCAGGCCTCGGAAGGGCCGCCGCGAGCTTCTCCAGGTCGTTTTCTCTCAGCTCCGAGCAGAACGTGGGGCCCGGAGGGGAATAGGCGGCCTGGCCGCCCTGCTTGGGGAGGCCAGGTTGCAGATATCATTACCCAGTGCGATTGTGCGATAGACGGATGAGCTGGTGTGGGCGAGCCCCGAGAGCCTGGGGGCGCTCATTCATTCATTAATTCATGTGGCAGCGCTGTCAAGGGCCAGGTAAGGGGCGATGTGACGTTGAGCAGAAACGACAGAAGGCGTTCAGGTTAGATCTGGAAGGATTAGGAGGACTTCCTATGGTAGAGACAGTGGAATGACACTGTACGCAGATTCAACAAGATAAGCAAATGAACTGTGGCTGGAAACCTTAGGAAAACGATTTTATGACAGTGACTGTATCATAGCTCCTTTGGATACTAGTGGCTGGAGCAACGTTGGTGTCGAACTGTAAAGGGGCTTGACCTCTGTGCTCAGGATTTTGATGAGCAAAGGATTTTGAACAGTACAATAGCCTTATTAAAAAGTCATATAAATGTTTTCAGGAGATAACTCGGGCTGCAAAATAGAAGAAAGAGTGAAAGAATGAAAGAGGGAAAGGTGATTGTCTTTATAACACCCAGCGTACTTCCCTGCATTAGTGAAAGTGAGGGGCCCAGGGTAGAGGGGGCTGCCGGGCACACACTAGATGGACCCACCTGTAAAACTGTGTTCACCTCTGGACCCTACTCCCTACAGGGGATGTAGATGGACTTCAGTATGCCCAGAGAAAAATGAATAAGATGAAAAGGGTATACAGCTTGTTACTTGGAATAATTGAAGGAATTGGAAATGTGTCGTGAAAGATCACTTATTCCCTGTGATTCCAGAGAGCCGAAAAATGGGACTGAGGATGGGAAATAATAGAAAGCCTATCATAACCATAAAAAAGCACTTTCTAAAGATTTGAAGTCAGGGAATAGTTGATTGCTTTATTCACATATCACTGTGCACCTGCTGTGTGCCACATCTGAGGTATATTCAAGTTGGAGACACAGATGGGAAACAGTTTGCACATGTCTCAGAGGTAGCCTGGAGGAGAGAGTGATTAATTTCTGGGGTGCAAGGTACCAATATGATTAACACCTCGTCACTTATCTCATCTGCTACTCTTCCCCCATCCAGTCCACTTGGCACCAGTTACACTGGCCTTGCTGATCCTTGCAGTGCTCTTGCCTCAGGGCGTTGGCGCTTACTGTTCCCCCTGCCCGAGAGGGAGACCCTCTTCCAGATAGCCACGTGGCCAGTTCCCTCACTGCCGTCGTCTTGGTTCAAATGTCACTCTTTCTGCGAGGGTTCCGTGACCACCCGTTTTAACGTACATCCCACCCCGTAAACCGTCCTCCCCTTCACAGCACGCACTTAATATGCTGTATAGTTACTTGTTTTGTTTTCCTGTGGAATCTTTTGCCTCACTGCTGTATCCCCATTGTCTAGAAAAAAGACTGCATAGTATGGGAATCTAATAAACAGTTGCTGAATGAATAAATGAATGAGTGAATGACACACAGTTGCAACTGAGTAAATTAGGTGTTCACAGTTGTTGGGATTTGAGAGTTTTGGAATATATAGAGAACATCCTGCCATGTACCATCCTGGTCTCCTGTCGATGGACCTTTGGTTGGTTCCAGTTGTTTGTTGTTGCAGGTGTTACTTCTATGAGCATTTTGATATGTATCATTCCTCCTGTTTGCTTCTCTTGGTTGCGGTGCTTTCTCAGATTCTCCTTGTTTCTGATGAGCTTGGCGGTTTTGAGCAGTACTGGGTGGGTAGTTAGTCCCTCAGTGGGACTCGTCTGATATTTTCTCGTGACCTGACTGGGGCTGTGTGTTCTTAGGAGGAAGAGCGCAGAGGCAAAGTGCTGTTCTCATCACATAATATGAAAGGTACACTGTGAGCATGACTTATCACTGATGACCTTCATCACCTGGCTGAGGTAGTGGTCGTGTCTCTGCTGTGAAGTTACTCTTGCTTCCCCCTTTCCATCGTGTCCTCTTTGGAGGGGAGTCACTGCGTGCACACAGGGAGTGGGGGATTATGCTCCCTTCCTCGAAGGCAGAGTAGCCCATAAATTGTTTGGAATTCTTTATGGGAGGTTTGTCTCTTCTCCGCATTTATTTATTTATACCAGTATGGACTTGTGTATATTTATTTTATATTTTGGGGTAAAATTCAGTACAGCTCTACTTTGTTGCTCAGACCGTTCCAGCTGTGGCCATTGGGAGCCCTTTCAGGTGGCTCCTGTATCCCTGTAACCTGCCCCTCGTGGTGTGTGTTGGAGCACTTCCTTACTACCTGGCCGGGCAAGATGGTAGTCATAGAATCAGCCATTTCTCTGAGGAGCCCTTGTTCCTTTTACTGGAGAATGGCATTAGAAATCAAGACCTAGGTACTCCGTGTAATTGATCTTGGAGTGTTGTTGCTTCTAGGTCCTCTCAGCAGACAGAGCAAGGAAATGTATTATACTAACCTGTGTATATACCCATATCTATAAGTATTTCTCTGTGTGACTGTCTGCATCTGCTGTCCACTAAACACGAGTTCATACTGTGTCTGTAGCTCTAATGCGGTACTGCATGGGTCTTTCCAGCTCCTCCCCTTGCTGATCTGTGGGGGGTTTTTTGTTTTGTTTTTCAGGGATAGAGGTTGTTTGAGTTTTAGTGTGGGGAGTAGATTGGGATGCTGGAGACAGGAGACAGAGCAGGCATTTGCGTTGCAGACGAGAGGCATGAGGACGTCCGCAGAATTGGTGCACTGGGGGTGGGGGGGCGCTGGCCAGAGGGACTTAAGATTAGGATCAGTAGGGTTTTGTGAGTGATTATGGAGTTGGAGGAAGGAGGAGGGTATCAAAGGTGACCCTTGATTTTGCTCTGTTCTGCTTGGTAGATGGTGGATGGGGAGCTTGGGAGGGGAGCAGACTGGGGCTTGGGGTGTGGATGCTGAATTTCAGTTTTAGGTCTCTTAGCTTTCAGGTACTTTCAGGACATCTAGGACATCAGGAGCTGTTTAAAGGCATGAGATAACCCGTTCCAGAGCTCAGGACAGGAGCCTGCACTAGAGAAATGTTCTTTATTCCCTTCTGCCCTGTCTCCCCGTCCCCCTCCTTCCTGCCTTTCTGTCATCCGTCCATCCATCCATCCATCCAATTTTTATTGAACGTGGTAAGTGTGTCCTGTTCCAGGCCCTGAGGATTTAGCAGTGATCAAAACAGGCAACCCCTGCCTTTATGAACTTACGTTGGGGGTGGGGCTGAGAGGCAGTCATTCAACAAATAGGTTATACAGATGTCGATGTTGGCTGTTTTGTCACCGAGGGTCTTCTTGGCATTTATATTTACCTAATAGCTGCTGATGCCTGCGGTGACCAGAATGCTCACGTGGTGCTGTTGTATGATGTGTGTTTTTCAGGGAGGAATTCATACAAGTGTCCAGAGCAAGCTGCAGTACGGCCCGCTGGCATACCTGCTTGGTGAAAGAACGACCAAAAAGCTGACAGAAAAGAGCAAAGTGATAACTGTAGATGGCAACATATGTTCGGGGAAAGGCAAGCTTGCAAAAGAAATAGCAGAGAAGCTAGGTATGAACTTGTGTCCTGCAGAGTAACACTATTTACTCAGATATACAGTTACTTATCTGAGTTGGATTTTACTTTAATATTGAGTAGGTAGAATTGCGCCTAAGGTAGGTTTTTTACGCTTTTGAAATATTTACTGAAAAAGCTGTTTTTAGTCTTTCAGATTTGGAAAATTTTAGAAGTCCATGCTGATTGTCAGTTTGAATTGGGATTTTATCTTGACCATGTAAGCAGAGCACGTTCACAGAAGCAGTCTCATTTGAACTGTGTAACAGCCCGTGAAACAGGGCTGACATTCTGCTCTCACTTACGGACGGGCAACCTCAGTAAGAAGCTGGGTCACAGGCTGCTTTGTGTAGGGCCAGGAGTCCACCCCGTTTCCCGACTCTGGAGCTGGTGTCGTCCCCGTGCCTTTCTCTAGTATTTGACAAGCCGAAGCCCAGTTCCATGCAGTGGGCACCCACGCTCAGAGGCAGCTCTCCTCAGGAGGAGTTCATACGAATGGTACAGTGAGAAATGCTGCCATATAGCCCTGGAGCTTCATGCTGCCCTTACACAAGTGCTTCAGACAGGTCGTCTTCCGTGTCTCGTGTGCTCCCTTTCACGCACCAAGAACACAGGTGTCAGGGTAACTTTCCCCAGGTCTTCGCCGACCGGCCTCAGCGATGGTGTTCAGATGCATCTCTGCCGCTTGCTGGTGGGATGCACCGTGCCCATAGCATGTTTTGTCCGGTTGTTTCTCTCCTCAGGCCTGAAGCACTTTCCCGAGGCAGGGATCCATTATGCAGCCAGCACCACTGGGGATGGGAAACCCCTGGACATACAGCTCAGCAGCAACTGCAGTTTGGAGAAGTTTTACGATGACCCAAAAAGTAACGATGGCAACAGCTACCGCCTGCAGTCCTGGTTGTACGCCAGTCGCCTCCTGCAGTACGCGGATGCCTTGGAGCACATGCTGAGCACAGGTGCAGTATCTGTGGTCGGGTAGCTGTCAGGCATGTGCTGCACTTGAACCCTTTTCTGAAATGCAGTCGTTTTAGATTGCTGCTCATTAGAGCTTTTTTTAAAGGGTATTTGATGAGGCAAGCTCTGGCTTTCCAATAAGATCATGGATTCTCTGAGATCCATGGTGGTGGGCGTGGGGTGGACACCCCGGGGGTCTTACTGAGCATCTGGGATGGGGGCAGGGTTGCAGTGAACAGGGGCGGTGGGGCGTGGGGCAGGACCTATGGTTCCAAAACGAAATCCCTTTCTCTAGTAGCCAGATGCTTTCGTCAGGGCTGAAAGAATGAAACAGAACATTATATTGCCAAAACCAAAAAAGTATTGTAGTTTTGAAAATGATTTCCCACTTAGAAGTGCAAGTATGTTCTTTTGAAAATATTTGGTTTGGAAATGGAATTGTAAATAATTTTTTCCCTTTCTAAAATGAAAGGGCTAGTTTTCATTGCTTTAATTACTATCTGAGTTTTGATTTTTGTTTCCATGTTTTTAAACAGGGCAAGGTGTGGTGTTGGAACGCTCCATCTACAGTGACTTTGTCTTCCTGGAAGCGATGTACCGACAAGGCTTCATCCGGAAGCAGTGTGAGTCCGGCCGGCAGGCTGGCCTTCCCGGGCACGTGGGGTAACTTGGTAAAGGCCCTGCTAGACTCACCCTGCAGTTAGTATGCATTTTGTGAACATCTGTTAAATAGATGAATAATGACTCTTTTGGTCTGTAGAGATGAGAAGCACTGCCCTGCAGGGTGGCTGTGAGTGCTGCGGTCGCCGTGTGCCAGCCTCACATGTGTGCAGCTGGCGGTAACGGCCGTGACTGTTACGTGGTTCGCAGGTTGACACGTGGCTCTGAGAACCGCGTGTACCTTTGGCCTTTTATTTGAAGAGAAGTGTGCATCTGAGGGCTGTCCGTGGACCGTCGGCTGACAGATGGTGCCTCTCTCGTGCCAGGTGTGGACCACTACAACGAGGTGAAGAAGGTCACCATTTGCGAGTACCTGCCCCCTCACGTGGTCATCTACATCGACGTGCCCGTTCCCGAGATCCAGAGCCGGATCCAGAAGAAGGGAAACGTAACTCAGCCTTTAACTCCGAGACCACTGTCTCTTTATGTGTCCTCGTTACGTTTAACATAGATCAGTGCTTCCCACCGATACTTATAGTGGGATACTGTGAATTCCTGGTGGCCCCTACAGGGACGGGGGCACGCACATGGGTCCCCCCGGGAGAGTGGGCACTTGGGAGATGGACGACTGAAGGAGGCCCCGGTCACTCACTGCTCTCCTCCAGTGCTCTCCGTCCCTGGTGCCATCCTGCCATTGTCCCCTGACCCTGGGTCACCTGAACCACTCTGAGGATGGGTGCATCTCCTGACAGGACTTCCCTTTCTGTTCTCTAACGGGCTTTTCATGCCCTGTTGTTTCCTACAAGTTGAAAATAATTTCTAATACCCTTTCAGTTTACCACTCCCAAATGTTGGGCCTGTCTTCCTCTTTTTCCTACTCAGTAAACAGTAGAGCAGTGATCTCCACACACGTTCATTTACTCTTAGGGGCGTTGAGACAGGTGCCTAGAAACCCTGCGATTTGAAGTTGGCTCTGCAGGTGTGATGCAGGATGCAGGTTAACAAGGCCCGTCTTTGCCCTTTTGACTAGTTCTTATTTGGAAACATCCCTCCTACTTAGAGTATTTTTTCCTGGGAGGAAATGCTCTTTTTGACATTTTGATGAAAAGGTAGGCTTGCCTGAATATCTGTCATCCCAGGGCCCGTCCTCAGCGCTGGGAGTCTTGTGGGTGCTCCGTGAGTGCCTCTGATGGCAGGTCCTTGCCGGGGTGGCAGAGCCGCTCTGGGCGTCTTCGCTGCAAAAACTGAAAGAGGCTGTGGGCCACCCTGCTCGCTCATTTGGCAGTGAACGCACATGACACCCGTGTCTCCCTGTTGATTAACAGTCTGCACCTGTGTAAGAGTTTACGCCTAAGTGTGACGTGTAATGTAGACTTTGGAGAATATTCCATCAAGTGGCAGAAGGAGGGAACTACAAGTCAAAAGTATTTATCATTCAGGGGAATAATTTTGAACACTTTTGCTTATTAGAGTGACGTTTATTGAGAAATATGAAGATATATATTGAGAATTCTCTAGACAACTCTTTTGATACCTGGATAGCAATATTTTAGAAACCATCTTGAGGAACAACTTAGAGCTATGAACATTTTTATTTTTCCAGTATTCCATGAATACTGTCACCAGCTAAAATTACCACCGTGTCTAAGTAAAGGAGACATTTTATCAAAGAAACATTATGTCATTAATAGATGTGTGTTCCTATATTCTAGCGGGGAGACTAATAGTAAACAAGGAAATAAATAAGAAGTACGGGAAATAAAGGCAAATGCCATGAAGAAAATCAAACAGGGTGACAGGTAACTTAGTCTTTAGCATTGCTAAACTGTGAGAGGTTTTCAGTATGGAAACTTGCCACTCATAATTGGAGCTTTACGTTTCTGAAATTGGCAGACGTCGTATGAAAGGGAAGTGGAGATGGAAAAAGCGGGAGAGGTTGGGGTGAGTGGTAGAAAAGCGGGGTGGGCAGAGAGCTGGCCACGGGGGCGGGTTCTGCGGGTTGGGGGGAAGTGGGCCAGTCCCCCTCCCAGTCCCCTTGTGCGGCATGTCGTCTTGCCTCGCCCGCACTCGGGCACGGCCCAGAACGGGAGGCGGGGCCGTAACTGTAAAGGGGGTTCTTCCTGATCCTGTTCTAAGTCCACCTCTTAGATTCTGTGAAAGAAAGGTCATGCCATACGGTCACCTGGGCAGGCTTCCGTGCTCTCTGCGGCGGAATGAGAACCGTTCTAACCGGTGCCAAAGCCTCTCCCATCACCCGACAGCTCCTAGCGCACCCAGCACGACTCGCTCTAGGAAAGCTGTTCATTGATTGTCTCACATTTTCGATAAGCCCGGGAAAAAGAAAAGTCCAAACGTATCGCACTTCTCTGCTTTTGTTTAGCCACATGAGATGAAGATCACCTCCGCCTACCTTCAGGGCATCGAGAATGCCTATAAGAGGACCTTCCTTCCCGAGATGAGGTGAGCCCAGGGCACGGTGGATTTATTTATTTATTTTTATTTAATTTTATTTTTCTAGATGTTTTTGATGTGGACCATTTTTAAAGTCTTTGTTAAATTTGTTACAGTATTGCTTCTGTTTTATGGCCTCAAGGCATGTGGGACCTTAGCTCCCTGACCAGGAGTCAGACCTGCACCCCCTGCACTGGTAGAGGAGGTCTTAACCACTGGGCCGCCAGGGAAGTCGCAAGGATTTATCCGACAGATCTCCACACGTGCAGTTCCTTAGGCCCCACCAGCCCAGGGGCGCACTCTTGTTGATTTCAGTGGATGTCGTCTGGGGGAGTTTTAATCTGACGTTTATAAGCAACAATGACAGCAGATATTTCAGTTTGAGTTAGTACGTTTGGGGTTGATTTTTGCTTTTTGATTTGCTTATTTTGCCAAGACATTTTTTTGTTGTGTTTTTAGAATATTTTGTTGCTAGTAGTGAGCTGAAGCTGTATTCTCTGACAGGTTTTAGGGTTAGAGAACTCATGTATTCACTCTAGGTGGCAACTGAATGGTCATGTTTATTACCTGGAAGGCTTGCCTGAAGGTGCTCAGTGAGTCCACACAAAATTTGTGAAAGGTCAGCAACGTCTGTACATACTTTTGAAAGATGTTCTTAAGTGAGGTCTGGGTTAAATGAAAACACCACAAGACCTTTTTTCCATTTGGTTTCTTCTCTCCCTCCCTCTTTATTGAAAGCACTGAGGGATTCGTGGTTTCATCCACTCGCTCTAGATGGTCATTCTGTGGTCTGCGTGTGTATCATGTGGAAGGGGTCATCTCCTACTGTCACTCAAGTCCAAGTAAAATTAGGATGTTTGAATAATGCTGTTACTGAAGGTCTCTAGTATTTCTCAGACTTTTAGAAAACGTAAGCCTCTCGCGATACCTTAAAATATCATGCTCTTGTTGTTTAAAATTTCAAAGTAACTGTAAAATTGTGAATAAAAACAAAGTAATGTCTAGCAGTTTTGGAAGAAAAGTTTGATTTTAAATTGGAATGTAATTTTTTTAGCTGTGAGCATTGAGGCTTATAGTATCTCTGCTTGCTTGTGATAAGCTTTTCTCTCATAGGCAGTAGAAACAACAGGGTGGACTGTAGGTCGTACTGCTATTTTCAAGGCCAGAAGTGCAGAAAAAAAGTCAGTTTTGTAAATCTTGTCAAGGGGGATATATAGAGCTATGAGAATAAACAGAGATAGTGGACCCTAGGATTTCAGTTCCAAAGATTCCTCTTGGAGATCTTCTGACTACAAAATCACCACCGAGACAAGGCTGCCCAGCAAGT
The DNA here is from genome assembly GCF_949752795.1 of Hyperoodon ampullatus. Taxonomy (NCBI): domain Eukaryota; kingdom Metazoa; phylum Chordata; class Mammalia; order Artiodactyla; family Ziphiidae; genus Hyperoodon; species Hyperoodon ampullatus. The sequence goes on from NC_136921.1 coordinate 1,587,065, forward strand.
TCTCAAATAGGACTTTCAGCTGTAACATCAGGAAAGTAAAGGCTAGATTGAACTTGCAGATGGGGTGGGATTTTTCTTGTACCTGACAGTTATCTTCCAGAACTTACCCTCAGGGCTTCCTGATCATGAAATGTTTAGCAGTGATTCTGAGTATCCGTTGCTTCATTTGGCGCTCCGTCCTTGAGCTGCGTTGAGAGTCAGCTCGTGGCCTCTCCAAGGTTCAGCGCTCCTGAGGGGCCACTTTCTGTTGTGCTGGAGATCAGACAGCCTCCTCCTCAGCTGGTGAACCCAGCCCAGCACGTTGCCCTCTGGTGACTGGTGAATCCCAGCGTGGAGCAGACGGTTTTTCACATCCTCACTGATCAGGGCAGATGATCAGACGTTCAGCTCTGTTTTCACATCCCTGCCTCGGTGGTCAGGTGCGGGCCTTGTGGGTCGCCGCACGATTTGGAAGCCGTGGCTCGCTGGTGATGGACTGGTAGTTCCTAAGGATGGGTTTTTACTGGCTCTTGGTCTCTGCTGGACGGTGGTGGCGCACGCTGGGTCACCCTGCCGGGGTCAGTCTGGGGAGCTTGGTGGTTTCACCGTAACAGCGCAGATGGTTGTGCCTTCCAGCTGATTCCCGGGCTTGAAACAGCAGCTTTCTCTGCAGTGTCATTACCTGCACCTCATTCTGAGAAACCTTGTGGGCGGGGTGAGCTTCCTGCGTTGCGGTGTGCGGGGCCCTCGTTGGGAGGCGCCCGAGGACGTGAGGTGCGCCGGTCATTTACAGCGGGGCCTTTGCTGCCTCTGCTGGTTCCTCGTGCCAGGGCCCCTCACTCTCCTAAGAAGCAGGTCGCACTTTGGAGGGAGAGGCTTCTCTGGCGTCTTCACAGGTTGGGCTGAGTCTGGATGTTTTTAAGTGCCACAGGCTTAGTTAGTTCAGAGTCGCTCAGGAGTGTTAGACCTACTGTGCGTTGTGAAACGGACCTCTGTTTCTGCCGTGCGGACTTCCCAGATTCCCACGTTGGTTTCTTTCTCTCTTTGTCCCTAGCCTCAGCCACCTGAAAGGGGAAAGTGCAGCCAAGGGTCTGGCTCTGTCTGTGGAGCCAAACCTGTTGGGGCATGGAGTCAGGCTTCCACTCCGAGAGGCTGCGCGGCTGTCCTTTAGTTTCCGTCTCTCTCCTTGCAGACTCACCACCAGTCGGGCACCTCAGGCCCTAACGCTGGCTTCTACTTTGATAAGCAGTGAGCAAACCAGATGAAATAAAAAAGAGGGGTTTTTTGTTGATGTTTGTTTGCTTTTCACGCAACACATGTAGCGCGGGACTGTGACTACAGAATATGTTTATTTTAAGATGATGCATTTGTTCACCTGAAAAGAGGAAACTCCACTCTGTTTATGATGGTGTTACAGGCCGTCCTGTGCGCTGCTGCCCGACACTGCACAGGGGCCGGGCTTCCCGCCTGGAACCGCTTTGCAGGAAGGTTGGGTGGAGCCCTGCTTCCAGTAGTTTGTATCGAAGGAGCTGTATGTGGGCATATGCATGGGGGGCCGTGTGTTCTTGGAATATTGACCCTGGTGTAGATGTAGCTCCCGTCAGTAGGGGGCACTCTGGTGTAAAGACGCCTGAATGAGAAGATGTGGAGTGGTGTTCATGGGAGCGGTGGTCCAGCCTTGCCTTTCTGCTGTACCCTCCTGGAAGCGGGGGGGGGGTGGGGGTGTGTCAAACACTTCTGCAGAGACAGGCTCTCCAGTGGGCCTCTCTGAAGCGTCCCTCGGGTTGGTCTGGAGGTGGTGGCAGAGGCAAGGGCACACTGACTAGGAGGCGGGTTTCAGTCTTCGCCTGGCTGGGCAGCCAGGTCTCCGCACAGCAGTAGATGTGGTGAGGAAATGGGTAGAAGTGCGGGAAGCTCACTCCACTGTCCCCCTTTTTGGGACCCGGCGTGACTTTTCAGTGTCCAGACTAAGGACCTGGACTAAGGGAACCGAGTTGCTACTGTCCTGTTGCATGGTTTGGTTGCAACAGGTTATTTTGAGGGTTTCATTTGTCTCCAAAATTCCAGCAGCTCAAGTAATGTGCCCCTCCCATCCCCGCTCTGGCTCCGCGGCCCCCACCCCCCAAACACCACTTAGCTGCTCTCTGTGCGTCCGTCCCACTCAGGCCCCGGGCTCCCCTGTACCTTCCTCTAGCGAGTGCTGCAGCTGGAGATGGTTTGTGTGGCAGCAGACATGACTCGTGTCCCTGCCCCGTGTAGACGCTGGCCTCATGCGCATGCAGTGGGGGGCGGTCCAGTCAGAGGGGAAGTCAGGAAACAGACCTGCGGCTGTCACCGTCCAGCCTCGAGCATGTCCCTGCTTCTGACTTGTTCTCCTTAGCTGGTCATGCCCTGTGAGCCAGTTCAGAGAATGTAGAGTGTTGATATTTAGAGTGGGAGCCTTGATGTCATGTATTCATTTGTACAGGAACATCCACGTGGGAAATGTACATGCATGTCATCTTGTTTTCTCTTACAGTGAAAAATGTGAGGTTTTACAGTACAGTGCAAGGGAAGCTCAAGATGCAGAAAAGGTAAGAAGACGGCTGAAAAATTTATAATTATTCTTAAATTTAATTCGTGTATAAGGTTTTTACAAATCAGGTAATGAGTTCAGCTCCTACTGGTCTTAGAGGCGTCTATGTTTTATAATCTAAAAGAAGTACTGAGCCAACCCATCACATTCCCCTGGTCATGAGATTTTGATTTTCTTTTAAATTATTCAGCTTCTAGAATCTTAAAATTATGGAATGGTGAAGATACAAAGAACCTTAGGTTATCTGCACCAACATTTTTGTTAAACAGATGGTAAAACTGAAAGTTGGATTAGTTAACAGGAAAGACTTATTAAGACTGTTGACCCTTGAACTACATGGGTTTGAACCGTGCGTGTCTGCTCATACGTGGATTTTTTTCAGTAGTAAATCCTACAGCACTGCACGGTCTTCAGATTTCAGTAATAAACATCCTGGTGCTACACAGCACCGTGGATGTGCAGGGACCACTATCCACGCACGAGGAGGGCCGCCTCCAAGTTGTACTCGGGTTTTTGACTGCGTGGAGTGTGTTGTGCAGCGGCCAACTGTGTAAAGATACCAGCTTCCCCCAGATTCGCAGGTGCATTTGTGACATCAAGTCAGCCTCTGCAATTTGCAGAACTTAGTAATAACCAAAAATTTTGAGAAAGAATACCATTTTCCTGCCCAAGTATGAAAACATATTACAAAATTATGTTAATTAAGGCACTGTGGTATTAATACAAGGATTAATAAATAGCTTAATGGAACAGAACGGAGTCCAGAAACAGGTGCATATGTGTGTTCATGTGTGTTTGTGACTTTAGCTTGGAAAAGTCAGTACCTTAAATGTTGATAAAAAACAAAGTAGAGGAAAATAGATTATTTCTTAAATGGTATTGAGGCAAATGACCATCCGTTACGTTAAAGAAAAAAGGCCCGTATTTTATGTTATATATTAAGCATAAATTACTAAAAACACAAAACAAAAGGTGTAAAAAATCTAGAAGAAAATACAGGTTTTATGATCTGGGGTCGGGGTGTAGGTGGTGACAGCAAACAGAAAGCTTTGCAAAGCAGTTGGCTGCTTTAATGATAGCACAGCCCTCAGCTGCCTCCTGGCTTGGGGAGAGGGCAGGAGAGAGTTAGGGGGAATAGGCCTCTCTCCTCCAGGACGGGAGGCCCACAGTCAAGGCCGGCTCCGGGCCCAGCACTGGCAGTTCTTTTAGGCTTGGTTCTTTCTACTTGGACCAGTTAAGTTGCATTTCATTTCCTTCCAGCCTTCTTTTTCTGTGATGTTGAGTTTTGTTTATCTTTAGGTAATTTTTATTCCTTTGACAGACTGTTTCCATGGCATGTGCCTGAGCAGAAGAGTAATACATTTTCTCTGAGACTGGGTTATTACTTGTGTTCATAACTGAATGTGCTCCAATTCTTGAAAGCTAAAGAGAGGTCCCCAAGTTCGGTGTGTTTTGGGGGAGAATGCGTCTGGAAAGGCCGCCCCACTGGGAGGTCAGGCTGTACAGACCACAGGCTTTGGGGCTGAGGAACTTGGATTATTGGAGCTCTCTAGGAAATGTATTTATTTTCTTGTCCTGTTGTTGTTTTGAGTGGCTGAATCTTGCCTTCTGGAATAAAGTTAGGGAGGAAATGAGGCGTCTGTGAGGAGTGCTGATTTTCCTCCGTCATCTTGATTCTTCCTGCACCTGCTCCTTTTCTCCCAGCCTGCCAGGGAGTTGCCACAGCACCCCAGGTGCCCACACTGGGCGTCGTCACTCAGCCCCCACTTCACAGAAGGCTGTCTGCCCAACTTCCTTTCATTTGGACTTGCACGGTGCGATTCTCCCTGCCAGGTATTTGTGGTTTGTTGTGCACTGAATGTTGTCTCATTAAATTCCTCTGTCCAGGTGATCGAGGATATTGAGTATCTGAAGTACGAGAAAGGCCCGTGGCTGGACCAGGACGACCGCACTTTCCACAGTCTGAGGATGCGGTGAGTCTGCCGGAGCTGGGCGTTGCCGGGATGGGGCAGGGCTGGCTTCCAGTGTGGCGCGTTGCCCGCTGTGGGAACTTACAGAATTTTGGAGTAACCGTGTTGCAGGTTGCCAGATACTGAGGCGTACTTCCTATTCCCTTCCAAACAGGCTCTTGCTCTCTCTGATCTGACAGTGAATTGATAGACTGTCATTATTGATTCAACAGATATTTTGCTTGCACCCTGTGCCAGGCAGTGTTCCAGATTTAGGGAATATGGTGTCAAGTAAAAGTCCTGCTGTCACTGACTCAGTAGAGCCATATGGGTGCTAAAGGCCGGGGAGAAAGGTGACCCTGAGCAATGGGGCAGCGAGTGGCTGGGGCGAGTGACAGAGGGCGCTCTGGGGGAGGCTCGAAGGCCTCTCTTCTGAGGAGACCCGAGTGTGCAAGGACTGGGCCCCGCAGTGTCTGGGGTGAGCGCGGGGCAGGGATGCCGGCGGGTGGAGAGGTCCTGAGACGGGAGCCACTGGGGCTGGAGCCGGGAGAGAAGGGGCGGGGAGGCCACGGAGGGGAGGCCACGGCAGAAGGGGACATGCTGAGTGAGCTACTTTGTTCATGAGAGATGCAGTAACATGTGGGCAGTATTTTGCCCCGAAAGCCCGTTAGACACTCAGTGCGCAGAACTGTGCTGGTCACACAGCGCCCTCTGCTTTAGTACCTACTTGGGTCCCAGCCTCCCAGCAAGGAGGCAGGTGCTCACCGTGGTCACGCTGTCCCTGGTGCGTGGGGCTTGGTGCTCCAGCCCAGGGAGACGGCGGTGCAGGCCTGCTCTGCTCGCAGCAATGGGCAGGTTCTGTAGGCGTGCGAGCTGTGCTTCTGCAGAAGCGTTCCAGGCAGAGAAGACAGCTCCAACACAGGAAACGTCACTTTCCTGTGAACGTAGGTGGCTGCCCCTGTGCTGGAGGGACCCGGGGAGCCGACCCCCGTTGTGCCCTGGGGCGGGGGCCTGGCGGAGGCTCGCATCGGCCTGCGCTGCTGGCACCCGGGCTCAGGCGGTGGCGGGGCTGGGTCAGTGTTGGGGAACACACGTCTGTGTGACCCTCATGTGGCCTTCTGCCTGGGTGACCGCTCTGCCGTCAGCCCATTGGGTGAGCGCCGCGGAGCTGGTCCGCTGGCCTTCCGCGGTGCAGGGCACGTTGCTAGGTCCGTTTTTCTCTCAGTAGCGAACGCACTTGTTTTTTTCCACTTGGACGCATCCTAATATGAGCATGTATGGAAAATGGACTGCCATTAGTTTTCCATGCCCTGTGCTTGAAAGTGAATAATTGTTCCTTTTGAACCTATTGATTTAGTTGTTAAAACTAAGACTTAAAATTTTATTCATTTTTCACGGTTTTTGGTGTGTGTGTGTTTTAAGGTGGAAGAAATGGCATGTTTTGTACCAATGAGAGAGGTCCTGTGGCTGGGCTGGGGGTATGGATGCCGAGAGGACAGGAGAGGCCCCAGAGGAGGGCGTGGGCTGGTGCACTGGTGGGCAGTCCCTGCTTCCCACGCCGGTGCAGGGCCGGCGGGGACAGGGCGGGGCTTAGGGAAGTGGGTCTGTGCCAGGCGCGCCTGGAGCTTCTCTTCAGCTGGCTTCTGTCTTCATAGTGAAATGAGAGACGGGTCATCAGCCCCGAGAGGCCTTGAGGGCGGGAGGCGCCGTTTGAGGAGAGAGGAGAAGGTCCGGAACGCTGCCCAGGCCTGTGGGGAGGACTGGAAGGGGAAGGAGATGTGGGCGGCTGCCGGGGACGGGGGGACGTGGTCACGGAGGCGCGGTGGGGGTGAGGCAGGGCTCTGCATGCGAGCAGGTTGGGGTTTGCCCGGCGGATGAGAGCGCGCAGGAGAGCTGAGAGTGCGTGTGATGAGGAAGGATGTAACCTGGGGAGGAGCACCGGAAACGGACCGGGATCAAGAGGGTTAGAGGTCAGAGTCACAGCCACTCGTAGAAGAAAGGTAGGAAACAGAAGTCCAGGACGGAGCCAGGTCACCTGCGGTTCTGCCGCCACAGGAGCCAGTGTCGGAGTTTAATGCAGGCTCTTCCAGTCTTCTGTAAAGTGTGGGTGTGTTCATATATTTCTAAATAAAAATTACCTTGTATTATGTCTTTGTATTGTAACTTCTAATACGAGTGTGTCCCTATCTTGTCAAACGTTTAAAACTCGATTTCTTAATGGCTGCTCACGCTGCATAAATCCACTGACTGATGCCAGTCAGGGGTTGGCAAACTGTGGTCTGTGGGCCCACCCAGGCCTCAGCTGCTAAGAATGGTCCTTACATTTTTAAAAGGAAAAAGTACATATATGAAGCCGTACGTAGCTCTCTCAGGCTGAAATATTTACTATCTGGCCCTTTACAGAAAAAGTTGTTGACCTCTGAGATACAGGCATAATCCATTTACCATTTCTTTAATATCAGTCTTTTGGGTTATTTCCATTTCTTCGTAATCGTAATAACAGTAATGAGCATAGTGTATTTATTTTTGTTCCATTTCAGGTTACTTTCTTAAGGTATAAAAGTGGAGTTACCGGGTCAGATTATATGAACACATTTTGCAACTATTGGTGTGTTGTGAAATTGTTCTCCAGAAGATGTGTACCAGCTTGCACACTTGAACTGGTCTTCTGAAAGCCCTTGTTAAGACAGAATAGTTAAAATAAGAAGCAAACAAAAACTTGTGATTTTGATATCAAAGAAAAGCATTTGCTTTATTTTTGCATTTCATAAACACTGAACTTCAAACAGGTGTATTTTTATTGGCTATTTATTTGTCCTTTGTGAATTTTTTCTTCATGTTTATTGATCTTTTTAAAGCACCAACTCTTTGTTTTATTGATTTTCTCTGTTGTTTTCTTATTTTCAGTTTCATTGACATCTACTCCAATTTTTATTGCTATTTTTTTTAACCTGTTTCCTTCAGGCTTCAATTGCTCTTCTTTCTCTAGTTTCCTAAGGTAGAAGCTTAGATGATTGATTTTGGATCTTTCTTCTTTTCTAGTACATGCATTCGATGCTATGAATTTCCCTCTAGTTTAATTCCATTGTGGTCTTAGAACATACTTTGTATGATTTCTGCTCTTTTACCTTTGTTAAGACGTTTCATATGGTCAGCAGTGTTTTCTGTCTTGAATAATGTTCTGGCTGAGCGTGAGAAGAGTGTGTATTCTGCTGTCATCAAATGGCGCGTTCTACAAATGTCAGTGAGATTGAGCTGACTGGTGGTGATGTTCAGGTCATCCGTGTCCTTACTGCTCTTCTGTTTGCTGGATCTGTCCGCTCCTGAAGGAGAGTGTGGAAATCTTTAACTACAATGGCAGATTTGTCTGTTTCTCCTTTGAGTTTTATTCGTTTTTGCCTCGTTGTATTTTGGAGCTCTGTAAGTTGCATACGTGTTAGGATTGTTAAGTCTTCTTGGACAACTGACCTCTTTATCCTTACACAGTGCCCCTCTTTATTCCTGATCCTTTTCTTGTTCTGAAGTCTGCTTTGTCTGAAATGAATGTATCTGTTCCAGCTTTCACTTAGTCTAGGAATGGTGTATCTTTTTCCATCCCTTTACTTTTAGCCTGTCTTTGGATTGATTTCAGGTGGGTTTCTTATAGACGGCATATAGTTGGTCTTCTTTTTTTAATCAACTCTGTCAGTCTCCATCTTTTAATTGGTATATTTGGATAGTTCACATTTAAAGTGGCTATTGATACATTTGGATTAATTTTTACCATGTTTGTCATCATTTTCTATTTGTTGCATTTGTTCTTTGTTTCCTTCCCCTGCCCCTTTTTTCTACCTTTTCTGGTTTTAATTGGGCATTCTGTACGATTCCGTTTTATCTTTTCTCTTAGCACATCTGTTGTCCTCTGTAACAATTTGTTATTGTTGTTGTAGTTTCCAGTTCACGTCTGCCTGCTTTCAGGTGGCAGGTTCCTCCCTCCCTCCCTCGTGGCGTTGCTGTCACTCATTCCACTGTCTGTGTGCTCTAATCACCCATATATTGTTGTTACTGTTATTCCAGGACAAGCAATTGATTTTCATTTTTCTCAGCTTCCTTTGTTGTAAGGACTAGAGGGATGGTTTCCAGGCTATTTCCTTGTTGGAGCTGAACCTGGAGTCCCTCTTTGTTTTTTAAAGCTTAGTGGTTGACTTTGTTTTTTGTCAGATACTTACATATGTATATGTGTTTGTAAATTTACCTAAATGACATTATGTACTATTTTGTTCTGAACCTTGTTTAAGAAAAAAAATCTTTACAGGCAGACTTGAGAGAGAATGCAGGTTGGTTCCAGACCACCACAGTAAAGCAAGTCTCACAGTAAAGCAAGTCACATGAACTTTTTGGTTTCCCAGCGCATATAAAAGTTATGTTTACACCAAACTGTAGTCTGTTAGGTGTGCAGTAGCATTATGTCTAGAAAAATGTACATACCTTAATTAAAAAATACTTCATTGCTAAAAAGTCGTAACACCATCTGACAACGCAGGGTTGCCCCAAACCTCCAGCTTGTAAGAGACGCAGCGTCTGCACGGTGCAGCAGAGCAGAGCACGTGAGACGAGGCCTGCCTGCACTGCTGCCTGGTGTTCTCCCGCTGCTGAGATCTCCAGGTGTCAGCCTGATCACAGACACACAATCAGCGTCGACGCCGTGTCTGGGAGGTGTCTGAGACACGTTTCCTGAGTCCACAGCACTCCGCCTGGTGGAGGCTCCCGTCCTCTTGCAGGTGGGGGACTGGGCCTCCAAGAGCACTGCCCCGCTGAGGTCCTGGAGCTGTGGTGGGCCACGCAGCCCGCAGCTCGCCGCGCCCTCCTGCGGTCTCCCCTCCTATCTCGGCCTCGGTTGGAGTCCGGGTGGGGTCGTTGCTTCCTCCCCTGGGGTCATCTGCTTGAACCCTCCTTTTCCCTACTGACCCCTCCCCTTCCCCTGGGTCCTGCCCTCAAGGTGATGCTGGTCTCCGGTGACTCTTCTTCTTTGGGGTTTGATCTCTGCTCCTTGGTTAGTTATTTCTTCATCCCACCCATCCCCTGTGCGTACGCCCGCCAGGTTAATTTTCATAAAATGTCACAGTGACCCTGTTCTTTCTTTACTCAGAATCCTTCAGTGGCATATCTTGGTTTAGGCATAAATCCAAGTTTCATTTCCTAGAATTAATTCAGTCCTAATCATCTCGTTCTACCTCTTCCATCAGGATACAGACAGTCTCCTGAATCCATTACCTCCCCCTCTGCCCAGTAATTACCCAAAGGTCTGAGCATTCTCCTAAGCCTCGCTCTAGTCACCTTCTTTTCTACTTGAACCCTTCTCTTAACTTTCCCGGCTGTCGTTTTATGTGGATTTCTATGTGATTCTTGTTAGTATTAGCTACTGCGGGGCAGAGTACGTGAAAAACATACAAAAAGGTGACTGTCCTGGCACCCTGACACCTTGCCGAGACTGGGCAATGTGGGATGCCTTTGCCCCTGCTTCCACGGGTAGTAAGCACAGTGTAATTCCTAAAGGTGCTCTGGAATGTGCATCCGTTAGATGCTAGGCCATGTCCCAAGTTCACGTCTTCAGATGATAATCTTATTAGTTCTTCGGTTCTGTTGATAGCAGAGCGTGGAGAGGGAGCCTGGCATTCCCTCACAGTTTACGCATTCAGTCGTTTTAATTATTTTTGAAATACATGGTGTTGTTCTTCCTTCTCCCAGGTTTTTGCTCCTCTGCCTCCCAAGGATATTGCGTAATGGTTTACAACGGTCGTTGTGTTTACTTTCATTTAAGTACCATTTCGTAATTTGGGAGACTCAAGTGAATATTACGACCATTTTCTAAGATAATTATGGTAAACCTGTCATTTACCAGTTATACTCATTTTGTCTAGAACCTGACCAAATTATTGGTTTAGGACATTTTTGTACCATCTCCGAACGGGTGTGGTATATAATTATGTGCGTGTGAGGGCTTATTGCCCAACCTTGATAGCATTTCGTGTTCGTATCCGTAATCCATAACTGACCGGCGCCGCCCTGGTGGTTTCATCCGCGTGCTGGAGACTTGTTACCAGTGAGGCCTCCACTGCGCCCACCTTCCTCCCGCCCTCCAGAGCCTGGGCTTCCCTCTCGCCCTTGCTGCTTCATCACTGCGACTTGTGTTTCTAAGACTCCTGGAGGATGGCTCTCTAACAGGAAATTCCAGTGCTACAAACACTGCAGGGTATGAGTTTGGTATCAGAAGTATAGGGTTTCAAGCAGAACTTGGCAATCCAGGAGAAACTAAAGAATATGCTCTGGACATGTTTTAGGAGAAAGTATAAGCATTCTGTTAATTGGGAAACAGTTTGAGTCATAAGTCATAGTTTACTATTTTTTTTTTTCTTTCTCTTCTTGGCCTCGCTCTTTTGTTTTGGAATTACGCGGCAGAGCACTTCGTTTTGTGAACCACACTGTAGGATGCTCTGTCTTCTTACGGGGGCACTTTGGCCTGGGATGTGAAGAGCGTGTGCTCAGGTTTTGAATCTCCTTAATTAAACTAAGTGCTCTGTGAACAGAATGTTTCCTTTCACCGGTTTTTGCTCCTGAGTCATAAAAGGCTTCCTGTTGTCTTCGTTCCTCGCTTATCTTCAATCTGGAATGTGTCTAGTTTTTGGAGGCTGAGATTTGGGGTTTACTGGAGACGGGACACACGGGCTCTTCTTGGTCATCGTTTAAGCTGGTAGTGAGAAAGTGAAGGAGCAGTTTATCCAAGTTTGAGTAAGTGGGAGAACAGTCACTGCAGGTTATTTTTTTAATCTTCAAAGGCAGTTTGAAGATATTTGTTCAGAGATACGCCCATTTTGAAAGCGGGGTTGTGTGTAAACTGTAATTCTGCCAAATTAGGCACAGATGGCGCTGTTGCTCCGTATATTACACACAAGCCCCCAGGCCAGTCTGTTCTTTCCAGTTCTTCAGGGTTGTTTTAGGTTTTTCAAACCACAGAGAAAATCAAATCATACCCCACTTTGATATTTATTAACATTTAAAAATATAAAGTTCAGTTTTAGTTGAAATTGTTTATGGTGAGATCACTTTAAAAATTATCCTTGCTGTAATAAGTATAGAATAATTCTATTTGTGTTAAAAATAAATATGTACTTTATTGATACATGCTGATGAGAGGTATTCTATAACCAACTTACGGTTAAAACTGAGAAAAAATTCTCATGTTTGAGCGTGTACGTTATAGCCGTATGCAAGATGTCGCAGCAGTGTTTGCTTGGAGTGATGTTTGGTTACTGGATTACTAGTTGTCATGCGAGTGACACAGACGCAGTGTTTACGGCGACCCTGGGATGTGCCTGTGCCTCCTGTTCAGTCACATTCAGCCTGTCACAGGTTCTCAGTGCTCTGTGGTCCTCTGGACGAGAGGGGCCGGGCGTCGCCTGGGCTCGGGCTGGGACCAGGCGGTTCTGACTGCGGCTGAGTCCGCCCAGGGTGCGGGGACAGTCCTGGGCTCGTCCTCACAAAGCGGCTGAGAGCCAGGTCCATTTAAAGAGCTTCCGTTTGGGCCATTACAGACAGAAACGTCTTCTGCCATTATAAGTCATTAATGGGAAAGGGGCCATTTAAAAGAATCATTTTCTTTGTTTTGAGCCCGTAAGAAAGGAAACTTTATTTTAACATTTTTTCCTAAAAGCACTCAAAATGCTTTTTATCTTCAAGTATAGTGGTTATATTCAGACTAAATTTAATTTAAAATAAGCAAGTTACAACAAAGTATAAATATTTTAGCATTCGAAATAAAATGGTGAAGCAAGGAGTGTGTCCTCTCATGTGTGTTTCTCGGTGCCGAGAAAAGCAGGGAAGCAGACGTTTATAAGCAGGGGTGCAGCAGGCTGTCCCGCGGGGCAGTTCACCCCAGCCCCGCCCTCCGGTTCCACGAAGGCCTCGTCAGCCTCGGCTCCTGGAATCGGTCCCCCAGGCGGCGTGGGCATCGTGCGGGGCGCGGAGGGTGGGGTGGGGGGGGGAGATGCAGGAGAGTTGCTCGTCTCTTTCCCCCAAGAGTCATTAAATGTGCACATTTTTCATGAGAGCAGACCACGCGCGCGGCACTGTGACATGTGGTGTTTGTGTTTAGCTTTGTATTCCTGGTAGTCCTATGTTTAAAACACACTGCGGCTCCTTTTTTATTTTTCAAAACTGTGTCTGTCCCCAAAGGGAGTCACCTGTGGCCATGAGACTCTCGAAAGACCCCGTCTCCGGCTCTGGAAGTGGTTTCAGAAGAGCAGCTCCCACAGCCCAGATGGTCTTTGGGGGACAGTTTGGCTTCTGAGATGACTGCTTGGGAATGCATGGTTGAATTTTTTTAATACGGATGTTTTAAAAAATCAGCCTTATAGCTTATTTTATTATATTTACTTTGATGTTTAGTGTGACTGTATCTGCCTTATCTTCTAGGGTTCAGAACAAGTTGGAGGTGCTGAATTACACAACCATCCCTGTCTACCTCCCAGAGGTCACCATCGGCTCTCACCAGAGTGACCGGGTCTTCCATGAGTTCACGGAGGTGAGGCGCTCGAGTGCCGGGTCTCCGACGACTGGCACAAAGTCACTTCTCTGAAGAATGCTTTCTGTTTGTTTGGTTTAGTGAGAGAGCTCCGTTTTCACTGCCGTAATTCTCCTTTCCCCCTTCATCAGTGTATTGACGCAGCTCCTCGAAAGGCAGGGCCGTGTGCAGGGCGCTGCCCGTCTGGGCCGTGTATGCCGCGGGCAGCCTTCCGGGTCAGCGTGTTGTCTTGACGTCGGGACCTTCTCTCTTCCTCAGCTTTCCTCTACGTCCTTTCATGTCAGATTTCACTTCTGGCGTCACCTTCCTCTTCACGGTACATCCTCCATAAGGAGGGAAGGTGTGTGTTTCTGCAGAAGGTCCTCGGTTGGACGGGAGCCCTCGGGAGGGTGAGGGGCAGGAGTGAGGCAGGAGCCGGGCGGCGCCGAGTGTTTGTTGGTCTTCTTTCTAATTTCCGTAGCTTTTTAGTGAATTACCTGTTTTCAGCATGGTGAATGGTGAACTTAGAGAACATTGTAGGTTCTGCCTTGCAACCTGGCTGGTGAGTGAGCACCTCCTCTGAGAATCGTGGCGTCAGTGGGGTAGTGAGAACGTGACCCATTTCCCCGTCAGTGGTGGTTGTGTTTGGTTATCGGCAAAGGCGTGAAATGATTGTACTTAGGTCAGAACTTCAAGCTGAGCAGTCAATACTTAGGTGAGTTGAAATCTTGGTTAGATATTTTTGCATGACTGTGATTCTCTGATTTGATGCTTGATCGAATGTCCAGGGATACCCCATTGCTCTCTTTCTTACCTGAGATACTTGGCCTTTTCTTTTAAGTAAGTTCTTTTGGTGGCCTTGGAAGTGGTTTTATTCAATGTAGACATTTGGGGAAGTACGTAAAACTATAAAGGTGTCACTCAGAGGGACCTACAGTTGGTATTTTGGCACGTTTCTTTCTTCCTGATGTTGGCGGGGATGTGAGTGTGTGCGTGGTGTCTCTTTCTCTTTTTGAAAGGAGTTGGCAGACCAGAGGCTGAGCCGGCTCCTCTCGGCTGCTGGTGCCTCGATGCCGCTCCTGCCGAGGCCGGGAGACCCACCCTGTCACTGTCCCCACCCTACATGTAATGACCCACCGGGCCTTGATGAGGCGTCTGTGTCCTGTCATCAAGGCTGCTACCTTGTGCCGGCCTCCACCGTCCTACTTAAATTTGTCCTGCAGCTTCCTGTCTGGCCTCCTCCGCGTCGGGTCTCTCCCTGCAGCCCTCCTCTGCAGTGCAGAAGCGCCTGAGCTGAAATGCCGAAGCGGCAGAGTCTGTCCCATGCCTGCAGCCCTTCCGTGACCTCTGATGAATCCGGTCCTGCAGGGTGGGTGCCCTGGCCCCTGCAGAGTCCCCTCCCTCATCACAGCCCTGCGAGCGCCTGTGGTCTCACTGGTGGTGTCCGTTAGTCCATATACGGGCCCTGGGGGCTTGGAGGTGGTGCACAGAGAATTTTGAAACAGATAAATAAATTGCCCTTTTAACTTGTAAATTCTTCTGATTACACCAGAGTAGTGATTTACTGATAATGTGTCTTTAACGCCTCTGTAACGTTCTGTGACCTCACTTTTAAACAAGGAAGCAAGGGGCAGCGGGTTCAGAGATTGTGCAGTTACCCACATGTGAGTGAGATTTAGGGACGTGGCTTTGTTTCAGTAGTTTTTCTTATGCTTGCTACTGTTTGTGTTGAGTGGTACTGGCTTTTCACTTATATTACTGATATAAAGTTTCCTTTTAAAATGAATTTATGTACTAAAAAGAGGCATTGCATTTTTTAATGTAAGCGGCAGTGCACTTGGTATGCAGCTGTGACCTGATGGGCAAGGTGCCTTCGGATGACTTGAGTAGCCGCCTCTGCTCATTTCAGGTTCTTCAGGCGTCAGGCGCTTTCATCTTGTTCTCTCATGCATTTACTCCGTTTGTTCATTAGTTCAGTTATTTATTCCACTAAATATTTATTGAGTGTGTACTAGGTGCCAGACCTGTCCTAGGCCCTGGGAACAAAGCAGCGCGTGACCCGGAGAAGAATCCCCAACCTCCCAGGCACTTACAGCAGAGTGGGAGGAAACAGAAAATAAACAGAAGGTGAAGCAAAGAATTCATTAAGTGACAGTGGCAAGTGCTGTGGAGAAAATTAAATTCCCAGAGGAGGGCAGGGCCGAGCTGTTGTGGGCTGGGGGAGTTGGATTTGAAGTCCCGGTCGTGGTCCAGGAAGGCCTCACCGAGAAGCTGATGGGTGAGCAGAGGCTGCAGGGGCGAGCGGAGGGGGTGGGTGTCCTGGGGGAGGTGGCCACACGGGGAGGAGAACCGAGGCAGCGGCGCAGCTCCGCGTGACTGGGACATCAGGGACACAGGCAGGAGGCCGCTGTGGCTGGAGCGTGGAGGGGGAGGGCGTGCGGGCGGGCAGGGACAAGCAGTAAGAGGTTGCGGAGGCCCCCCGGGCTGGAGTGAGGGCTCTGGCTTGTCCTCTGCAGGATACGGGGCAGAAGAAGGATTTGTGTGATGCACTTGGTAGTGGGAACGTTCTGGTTTCTGATTAAAGGATGGATGAGTAGGGGCGCAGGCAGAAGCAGGGAGATAAGCCGGGAGGCTGGTAACGGCGTACGGGCCGAGAGGCGTGTCAGCAGGGGCCAGGGTGGTCCTGTTTGGGACAGTGCTCAGGCTGTGGATAGAACCGGCAGAGGCTATTGAGCTTTTGTATTGGGAAGTGAGAAAAGGAAGCTGATTTCTAGGTTTCTGGCCTCAGGAACTAGAACTCTGGAGTTGGACCCGGCAGACTTTGGGCAGGCGCAGAGGTCCAGGTTTCCAGGAAGGATCAAGAACTTTCCATTGGCCGTGGCAGGTCCGAGATGCTCGCTATTCCCCAGAGGAGGTGCGGAGTGGGTGGTCGCCCTCGTTTCATCGCACTGTGTGGATACTGTGTTTCTTACCGATTGAAGGTTTGCAGTAAGGCATGCACAGTGGTTTTTGCAGACATAATGCTACTGCACACCTAATAGACTACAGTGTAGCATAAACGTAACTTTTATACACGCTGGGAAGCCAGAAATTCACGTGACTTGCATTATTGTGTTGTTTGGACCTGAACCTGCCTCCGAGGTCTGCCCGTAACGGGTTTGGGGTCTGGAGGTCGTCAGCGTGTGACGGTCGTGTGAAGCTGTGGTCCTGGTTGAGCTGGCTTTGCAGTGAGGAGAGAAGGAGAGCACGAGGTTCAGGGGGCGGGGGGCGGGAGACGGCAGGGGGCCCAAGTCACTGTCTTCAGGGAGCTTACGCTTTTGTGTGTTTATTACTTCGTCAGTTATCTTTACAAGTGGGGGACTGTTCATAGGCATTTCATCTTTTCTGTTGATGTATGTCTCTTTATAAACAGGTTGTGTTTATCTCTATCTCTGTAAGCAAGGAAGATTGAGCCAAATGACCCCAGAGAAGTTGAATGGTACCCAGAACAGGCGGGACCCTCGTGGTAGCCAGGTAGGGGGGCGTGCACTGTGGTCGAGCATGGGTGGGCAGATGAGGGGCTCAGGAGGTCCAGCAGGGCTTCTGGGGACGGAGTGGCCTGACGTGTCGTGGAGGAGACCCAGTTGCACCGACGTCGTCCCTTGTGGAGTGGGTGAGGAGGGCCCCAGGTGGCCCTGCTTACTGCTGGGAGGAGACGCTTCTCAGAGCAAATAAATTCCAACGAACCAACAGCCCAGGCCATCGTCACGACAATTACGGGAAACACTACAAGTTTCAAAAATTAAATCTGTATGGAAAATGGGCATTTGAAAGTCCCATATAAAAAGGAACATGCATGCCAGCAAATAATGACAGTTTTGTTTCTTTCTAATCTTTATACCTGTGTTTATTCCTTGCCTTACAACACTGGGTGAGTCTCTAGTTCATGGTTGGATAGAAATTGTAACCGTGGTCGTCCTTCTCTTGTTTCTGATCTCGTGGAGCAAGTTTTCAATAATTCACCAAATATGTTTGCTCTGGGTTAGGTGTAGATACTCTTTCTCAGATTAGGGAAGTTCCATTTTATTTTTATTTTTTATTTTTTAAAATTTATTTATTTTATTTATATTTATTTTTGGCTGCGTTGGGTCTTTGCTGCTGCACACGGGCTTCTCACTGCGGTGGCTTCTCTAGGTGCACGGGCTTCAGTAGTTGTGGTGTGCTGGCTCAGTAGTTGTGGTGCACGGGCTCAGTTGCTCCACGGCATGTGGGATCTTCCCGGACCAGGGCTCGAACCCGTGTCCCCTGCATTGGCAGGCGGATTCTTAACCACTGTGCCACCAGGGAAGCCCAGTTCCATTTTATTAGTAGTTTCCAAGGATCTTCTATTGAGTACGGGTGTTGAGTTTTATCACATTTGTCTGTCATGGGTGGTTTTTCTCTTCTTTATGTTAATATGGTCATAAAAATTTTAGTGATTGATTTTCTAATGTGAGGCCAACCTTGATTTCCTGGATCAGTCCCACCTGCGTGTGCTTTATCCTCTTCATGTGTAGCTGAACCTAATTCACGTATTTAGTTTAGGAGTTTTGTATTTATATTGGATGGTAATTTTTCTTTCTTGTAATATCCTTGTCAGATTTATTATCAGGATCATGCTGCTATCAAACACTAAGTTGAGATGGGACCCTCACATTTTATTCTTTGGAAGAGTTTGCCTCATATTGTTATTGCTGCTTCTTTCAGTGTTTAGAAGGATTGACTGATGGAGCTATGTTGAAATATTTTAAATTATAAATTTGTTTAATCGATGTGGAATGTTCAATATTCTGTTACTTCTTAGGTTTTGAAAGTTGTGTTTGTTGAGGAAGTTGCCCTCATTTCTAATTTTCTAATTTCTTTCACTAAGTTGTTTAAAGTGTCCTTTTTTAATGTTTTAATTAGATCACATCTGATGGTGACCACTGTCCCCTTCTCCATCCCTGTTGTTGGTCCTGGTGTGTCCCTTCCTTCTATACTCTTGAAAGAAGTTTGTCATTTAGGGAACTAGCTTCTTGCTTGGTATTGTTTGTTGTACATTCAAATTCACTGATTATTGCTCCTTATTTTTTCCTTTTCATTTGCTGTTTTTCTGTCTTCTTAGTATGAGTGGGTGGATCATTGATTTTCAGCCTGTCTTGCTTTTGAATTATATGCGTGTAAAGCTGGTCACATTGCCCTCCAAATTTGTCTGAATTAACTTGATCTCATAATTCTTTCTTTTTTTTTTAATTTAAAAAAATTTTTATTTATTTTGGCCGCATCGGGTCTTCGTTGCTGCACGCGGGCTTTCTCTAGTTGCGTCGAGCGGGGCTACTCTTTGTTGCAGTGTGTGGGCTTCTGATGGTGGTGTCTTCTCTTGTTGCGGAGCACAGGCTCTAGGCGCGCGGGCTTCAGTAGTTGTGGCATGCGGGCTCAGTAGTTGTGGCTTGCAGGCCCTGGAGCGCAGGCTCAGTAGTTGTGGTGCACGGGCTTAGTTGCTCCACGGCATGTGGGCTCTTCCTGGACCAGGGCTCGAACCCGTGTCCCCTGCATTGGCAGGCGGATTCTTAACCACTGCGCCACCAGGGAAGTCCTCATCTCATAATTCTTGATGTTATGTTTTCATTATCCTTCAATTCAAAATATTTTCTAATTTTAATCTGATTTCTTTTTTGACCAGTGTGCGAATTCAAATGATATTGGATCATTTAAAAGCAGTTGGAATCTTTCTAATTGTCTTTTTGTTACTGATTTCTTGCTTAATTTCACTCTAGTCAGAAACAGTCTTATGATTCCTGTTCTTGGAACGTGACTGAGACTGACTTTTCGGCTGAGCATTGGTCATTTTGGTGATGTTTCATGGTCCTTGAGAAGAAGGCTTACTCTGCCCCGTTGTGTGCAGGGTTCTTGCAGCGTCATTGAAAGGAAGTCTCTTGATCACATTCTTCAGATTGTCTCTATTCTCACTGATTTTTGTTTCCTTCTTCTGTCAGTTTGCTGTGAGAGGCGTCTGGAAATCTGTCACTCTGTGTGGGTTTCTGCCTCCTTTATTTCTGTCAAGTTCTGCTTTGTGTGTATCTTGAGGTCATATTATTAGACATACACAAATTTAGACTTGCTCTACATTCCTAATAGAGTCACCCTTTTATATGTTATGAAATTTTCCGTTAACTTTAGTCACGGTTCTTACCTTAAAGGTTACTTTATTTGAAACTTATGTAGTGTCTACAACTTTCCTTTGGTTAGCATTTGCATGGTATTGCTTTTTCTTCATCTTTTAATTTCATTCATTCTGTATCGTTGTATTTCCAGTGGACACCTTTTAGCCTGAAAACAGTTACGTCTTTAGTTTTTGTCCAGTTTAAATATTGGGAATATTTGTCCATTCACATTTAGTGTAATTACTGATACATTTGTGTTTAAATAGCTTATCCTACTACATGTTTTATATTTTTCTTACCTGTTCTTTGTTGTCTTTTTTTTCTTGCCTTCTTTTGGATTAAGAGGTTTTTTTTTTAACATTTGTATTCCATTTCCCCCTCTATTTGCTAACTAGTTATCATTCTTTTAATAGTTTTTAGTGGCTAACCTGGTAATTATACAATATTACAATATTACAAGATTACAAAATTACAATATTCATCCTTGATTTATTAACTTCTGTTATAAGTTAGTAGCCCTCTAGTCCCAGAACACTGTAAGGACCTCATAACACTTCTAACTCCATTTACCCACCTCTGGTGTTTTGTGTTGTTTTTGTCACACGTCGTGATTCTTCATGTATTTTAAGCCCTTGGGACATTGTGGTTATTGTTTATGTGGTCAGTTCGTGCAGATTGACCCATGGCTGCCCTGCTGCTGCTCTCACCCTCCCTGGTCTCCATACCTTCACGCAGGATCATAGTTCTTCTGACTGAGGAAGCTTTGCTGACAACAAATTCTCACCCTTATTGTTTAAAATGGTCTTTAATTTGTTCTAGTTTTATTTTGGAATTTTTCAAACTTAGAAAAATAGCAAGAATAGAAAAATAACTTCTGAACCTTTGTAAGTGGTCATCATTATATACCCCATTATCTTCAAACATCTTAACGCACAGATTCTCAGAGTGTGGTCCCCGTATCGGCATCACCTGGGCATTCATGAGGAATGCAAGTTCTCAGGCCCCAGCCCGGGCGTACTGGATGAGATTCTCTGGGGATGGGGCCCAGGAATCTATTTTAAGGAGTCCTCCAGCCAATTCTGATATGCAGTAAGGTTTGGGAACCACTGCTTTAATGTGTAATTCTTGTAAACAAGGACATTCTCCTACATGACCACAATATAGCTATCAAAATCAGGAAATTAACATTCATACATTGCTACCTCTAATCTACAGACCTTGTTCAAGGCTAATCAGTTGTCCCAGTAATGTTCTTCAGAGCAAAAAGGTCTAATCCAGGATAATGGATTGCATTTAATTATCTTGTCTCTTTAGAATCTTTGAATCTGATCAGTTCTTCAGGCTTTCCTTGATATTCAAGACCTTGACACTTCTGAAGATTACAGGATGGTTACTTTTTAATATCCCTCAATTTGGTCTTGTTTGATGTTTTCCCATGATTAGATTTAGGTTTCATGTGTTTTTTGTAGGAAGGTCACAGAACTCATTATATCTTATCAGGTAGCACTGTGATTCCTCTTTGTCCCATCACTGTTTCTATTAACTTTGATCACTTGACTGAGATAGTGTCCTCGCTGTAAAGTTATTCTTTTACTCCTTGTAATTAATAAGTATTTTCAGGGGAAGTACTTTGAAACTAGGTAAATATCCATTTTCTCATCAAACCTTGACGCAGTAGTTAGCATCTGTTGATTTTCTTGGCTAAATTAATGATTATGTAATTTTCCTAATTCTGTCATTCCTTCTACATTATTAGTTACTATTCTACTATAAAGAAATGCTCTCTCTTCTCTGTTTATTCATTTATTTATTTATATCACTATGGACTCACAGATTTCTGTTTTATCCATATACATCTATATTCGTTTCTGTCTCTCAGTATATTGACAGCTATGAATTCACATCAGTACCTTCAATTCCAGAGTGACACAACAAGGCTCGTTCTCATCGTCCCCCAGCCCATGTCCTTCTCAGATAGTGAGAAACCCGGCTTCCCTCAGGTCAGCGCATCTCCTTCCCGGATCCGTCCCCCCAGTGTATCACCAGGTTCCCACCACTGCTACCACTGCTCCCTTCCACAGTTTCCACTGGTGTTTCTCCAGCCTCTGCTGTGTCCTGCTGCCCACCCATGTAGGTGCAGACCTCTTTTGAAGACCGTTTTCCTATGTTTCTGGCAAGATTTTGTTTTGTTTTGTTTTTAGGTGGCGTTTCTGACTTGGTTTTGAGCATTTACACTGTCCTGGGGTGTGTGTGTCTGTACTTTTGTGTGTGCTTTGCTTGTAGTTCAGAACATTCTTTGGCTGATATTCACTGTCAGTTTTAGAAGAGTCTTGCTAGTACCTCTTCAATATTGCTTGCACCCCGTTTTCTCTGCTCTCCTTGGGCTCCACTTGACCACATGTTGGACCTTTTCACCATGTTCTGTGTCCCTCTTTTCTGTATCTTTCATTCTGTTTTCTCTATGACCTTCAGCCCGGATATGTTCTTCACTCTGTCTTCTAAGTTACTACTCTTTCAGCTCTTCCCAATCTGCTCCTAGACATGTATTTTCTATATTTGAAGTTTTAACTTTAATTGTAGTCCTTTTTGATTTTAGAATTTCCATTTTTGTATAATTTTGAGTTGTCTGTTGAAATTAGTTTGTTATCCAAATTCTTTGACATATTAATCACAAAGTTATCTGGTAACTGTAATATCTGGACCTCTGTTCCATCTGTTTAAACTGATTCTCCCTCTGTCCTTTCCGTTTGGGGACATTTAATCTTTTTTGGTATGCTGGTATTTTTTAAAATGCCAGTCATTATTTTGGAAGAACTGTAAAGCTAGTGTGAGGCTGCTGTTGCTGTCCTTACTGTCTTGTGGCAGCGCTTTAGTAGGGCAGACTCCCGAGTCTGTCAGAAACCAAGCCAGGGGACACTGTGCTTAGGTTGGTGAGGTCTGGTGTATTTCCTGTTTGACCTTCCTGATGGAGCACTTTTACTAGAGCCCCTTCTCTTTGGTGGGTCCTGACCTGCAGTTTTGTCCCCAGGGCCCCTCCCTGCTGAGGGCTGGCTCAGCCCCAGGCTCCTGCCTGTGAGAGTGGGCGGGGCCCTGGGGGGAAGCAGTCACCTTGCAGCCACCCTTCTTGCTTTCCTTTCCTGGGGCCTTGGAACCGCCCTGCCTTTGATGTCTCGGCACAGATGTTTTTTCATATGTTGTCCATTTTTCTTGGTGGCTTGGGAGGGGCCTTGATCTGCACTAGTCCACCAGAAGCTGGACATATTCGTCATTTTACCCAGTGACACGGGGAGGCTATTAGGCAGTTTTTCATCATTGTTAAGTTTTCTCTTATTTTTAATCTGTGAGCATTAAAGGGAATCTATTAATACTATATTGGACTTACAATTTAAATGTTTAGAAATGTTGAAATTTTTAGTCAATATTTAAATGATTGGGGAAATCTAATTTTTAAAATGCTTAAGTGTTTTTAAAAAATAACTTCATTTTTTAGAACGGTTTTAGAGTTACAGAAAAATAAAGGTACTGGAGAGTTCTCATATACCCCAGTTTCCCATATTAACATCTTATATTAGTGTGGTATATTTGTTACCAATACTGAACAATATTGATACGTATTACTAAATAAAGTCCATACCTTATTCAGATTTCCATCATTTTTCCCTAATGTCCTTTTTCTGTCCCAGGATCCCATGCAGAACAGCAAGTGGCTTTCAATTGTCACGTCTCCATCGGCCCCTCCTGGCTGTGATGACTTCTCAGACTTGCCTTGTTTTTAGTGATTCTGACGGTTTTGAGGAGTACTGGTCAGGTGTTTTAGAGAATGTCCATCAATTGGAGTTTGTCTGGTGTTTTTCTTAGAATTAGCCTGGATGTGTGTGTTTGGGGGAGAAAGACCACAGGGTTGAAGTACCATCAACATGACACGTCACTGCTGGTGTTGACGTTGACACCTGGCTGAGGTATGTCTGTCAGGTCTCTCCGCTGTGTGTTTGCTCTTTCCCCCTTTCCAGAAGTCACCGTGCCTGCCATAGCCTTTATATTTGTCTGTGGGGTAAAAATTGTGTGACTATTTACAGGAATGCTGTTTTTTGAAAGGAAATTTAGTTGCTTGATATTTTAAAAAATGATAAATTGAAATTAGAATGTAAATAATAGTGACTATATTTCTTCATTCACAGAATTTCTTTTGAGTGTTAAAGACATGAGCAACAGTTATTACCAAATTTCCCTCTAGAAAGTGTGTTATGAGGGATAAAGAAGAATGAATAAAGCCCTTCTGTGAGTGTCTTTTGCAGCTGTTTGTAGCTGGAAAGGTTTGTTGCTCCTCAGAGACGGTTCCCTGGCCAGGCTGCAGAGCGTATTTCTAGAAACGCCCAGGCGAGCAGCCGTGAGGCTTGTGTGTCTCTGAGACACCGAGACATCGGTTGGTTCCCTGCAGGGAGGGAGCGAGCAGTTTGGGAACATTTTAAGGAATTGTTTCTTTTAGAGAAGGACTGGTTCAGTATTAGAGTGGAGGGTGTTTTGTGGCCATTTATTTCCTGGAATAAGGGGGGGTTGGTGGGGTGCTTTTTTATGGCGGTGGTCTGTAGAAATCAGTTTCCCTGCTTCCCCATTTTCTAGGAAAAAAAATTTTAATGTTAAGTATGTTTCAGCCAAACTCCACTGACAACGTGAGAAGTTTATACAGTTGACCCTTGAACAACGTGGGGGCATATAACTTATAGGCGGGCCTCTGTATCCACGGTCTGTGGTTCACCCCTGTCTGTGGATTCAGCCACCCAGGGCCCGGGTAGCATGGTAGTGTTCACTACCGAAAAATATCCGCAGATAAGTGGACCCACAGAGTTCAGCCCATGTTGTTCCGGGGTCAACTGTATCATCCTGATTAATATAATAAGGGTAATAAACTTAGTAGAAACACACTTCATGATTTCATAAGAAGCTTGAAGTGCACTTGCACTGTGCTTATGGAGACACTTGGGAAGCATGAGGAGGGTGGTGTTCTCATAATACATCCATTATATTGTATGCATATTTTATAGTGGATATGGAACTTGTTGATACTTTGTGGCTGGAAATTATTGGCTAACACTTCTAATTCTTGGAAAAAGAAGTCATGCAGTGTCCTTTTTTTTTTTTTTTCTTTAAACAGAAAAAGTAACCCAAGATATATGCATATGGGGAATTACAAAATAAGTAGGTGGTAAATGGCTAAAATTAGATGCTTACATGGTTAACTTCAGAAGGGAAAGGGAGGGGCAAGAAGAATCTTGCATCAGAAGAACAATTTTGTTTCTAGGGGAACAAACGAGAGGTAAGAAAATTTGTGATACTAATTGTTTATGCAGGTGCAAGTGGTATTTTCCATATGTTCATGGCCATAAACACCCCAGCAGTAGGAATTTATGACAGTTTCTTCTTTCTTTCAAAAATTTATTTATTTATGGCTGTATTGGGTCTCTGTTGCTGCGCACGGGCTTTCTCTAGTTGTGGCGAGCAGAGGCTACTCTTCGTTGCAGTGCATGGGCTTCTTGTTGTGGAGCACAGGCTCTAGGTGTGCGGGCTTCAGTAGTTGCAGCACTCGGGCTCTGTAGTTGTGGCTTGTGGGCCCTAGAGCACAGGCTCAGTAGTTGTGACACACGGGCTTTGTTGCTCCGCGGCATGTGGGATCCTCCTGGACGGGGGCCCAAACCTGTATCCCATGCATTGGCAGGTGGATTCTTAACCACTGCACCACCAGGGAAGTCCCTTTATGACAGTTTCTTCCCCAGAAGTGTCTGCTTCCTTTTGTTTTTTTTTAATGAAATATTATGGTCTCCTTTTCTCTTTCAGGAACTTTCTACTCTTTCTGTCTTTGGTGTTTTAGAGTTTAACCAAGATAGGTCCAGATTTAAATTTCTTTTTTGTTACGTGGGTACTTTCTGATTTGTTGGTAGGATCTTATTCCTTGCTTCTGTTTTCAGTTTCTTCTCTTGCTTTAAACATCTTAAATGTAGTCACTATCTTCTGTGTGTGATCTCAGGTTTGGAGGCCTGTCTGACTCTGTCGTTTATTGTTTCCTCTGATTCTTACCCATGGTGGCTTATTTCCTTCTGCATTTTGGAGACTTTGGACACTGAGTTCATGCTTCGTGGGTATTTGTCCCTGGGCCCCAGGGACGTTTGATTTCAGGTGAACCCAGACTCTCTCGGTGTAAGCACGCCCCAAATATTTCGTTCACGGGGCATCCTGTGTTGTTTGCTAACGCTGACAGCCCTGCTCCTGGAAGGACTGTTGCCGCCTCCAGGCCCTGAGATTCAGGAGGAACTGGGATTTAAGCTTCCTTTGATGTTTGTGGGATTCCAGGCCCCGGATGGTGAGGAATGGTGAGGATTGGAACCCCACACTTGTGGGGTTCACAGGCTGAGGCTGTGAATTCTTAAGACGCCCGCTGAGACCCTCTTGCCATCAGGGCGCTTTCTTCCCTCCCGCCTTTCCCTGAAGGTGTGCCCTCGGAGCTGCGCATATGTGCAGAGGTGCATCACAGGTGTCCACCTGCTCTGGCACCACTTTGCCTTGCCTCCCAGCGGCTCTGCAGATGCCCCGGGGTGGTGGAGGCTGCAACTCTCCCTCTGGTTTCCAGCTCGCTCTTCATTTCAGCCCCTTGTGATTTCTCGCAGAGCCCATCAGTGCATTTAAAAGCATTTGTAGAGGTTTTATATCAAGAGGTTTTCAGGGTACCGGGCTGTTGTTTTGCCGGAAACGGAAGGTGTCTGTTTCTCTGTCGTGTGACCCGAAAGCTGATTTGGTGCTGGTTCTTCCCATGTCTCTTCCACAGAGGGTCCAAGTGGGGAGCTCTGTGTCTCCCTTTGCTCAGTATGTATTTGCTCAGTGAACCCCCGGGATGGAGAAATCTTTCAGTCCCCAGCGTTGAAGGCGTAGGAGGGAAACGCAGAGGATAAAAGGCTTGTGCGATGATGGGAGGATTGTGTCCGGGAGAGCTGTTCGGGCATCTCAGAGCACTGAGCGGTACGAGGGAAGGCGGCTCACCCTGCGCACGTGGTGCTGAGCCTGACGTTGCAGACCCGCCCCAGCGGGGTCATCTCAGCCGTGTTCTACATCGAGTCACTTACCACGCAGCAAATACTTTCTGTTGCAGGTGCTGTTCTGAGCACTGGGGATACTGGGGAATAAGACAGAGTTGGGGGAGGAGTGGACCAGCGATCACCAGTAGGTAGGGAGGCCTCTGAGTGCTGTGGGGCGGGAGTAAAGCCGTCCCGTGCGGGAGCTGTTTTGTGGAGAGAGGCCTTGGGTACCAGAAGACGTGTGTGTCCCGGCTACACTTGCGGGGAGCGGGAGGGGTTGGGAGGCAGAGGCAGGCTCGGCACGTTCTAGGAAAGGAAGAGTCCACGTGGTGAAGTGGAGGGGCAGGCCCGGCGCAGGTGCGGTGAGAAGGTAGCAGGGCGCACAGCAAGGGCCCGTGGGCTGTGGCGTGAGGACTTTGGTTGAAGTCGTCGCGAAGCTGTGGCCTGTTGGCGTGCTCTGAGCGATAGAATCTGAACCACGTGTTAGGAGGATGGCTCTGCGTGCCACGTTGGATGTCGACTGGGGCACAGGTGGAGGCGGGGAAGCAGAGCTTCAGGGAATGGCTGAGAGACGACGGGGGCATGGCTGGGACCAGGACAAGCTCACCTTCCTTCCCCGCAGCTGCTGTCTCCCAGGGCAACCTCGCCGTTCCCTGTGCAGCCAGATTTGTTCTTACTCCCTAGGTTTTCAAAACTAAACTATCATTGAAGGATTCAAATGAAAGAGGGTCCACAGGGGAAGGGCTGTGACTGCGAGACAGGAGAGCGGGCGCCTGAGGTCCCTGCGATGGACGTGGGTATTGGTCATATGACTTTCAGACTCAGTGTATGGTCCTAGGAGGAGAGTGGGGGAGCAGTATAAACCACACCTGGGTGTGCTCTGAACTGGATGCTGGTGGCAGTGGGGACGATGTGGGGGCGCAGGGGATTCCTAAGAGGGGGAGTTGCTCGTGGCAACAGTGGCCTTTCGTTGTAGACCGTCAGGCACACTGGTTTATGGATATCTTTCCTTTAGAGGCTGGACAGACTCAGGGGCACCGGGACCTGAGCTGGGAAGTGTCCAGGTCACAGGGTCCAGACAGCTCATTTTGCTTCTTGGGCTTTTGTATTTTTTTCTTTTGCTTGCCCTTGTGTAGTTTGAGGTCCATGCTGACATTTGGGCATGCGGTCTGCATGACTTATGCCCCGACAGGTGGCCCATATCCTGGGAAGGGGGCTGTTTTTCCTGGAACTTCTTCATGGGGCCTCTCAGCTCTTGCAGCCCCGGAGTTGGGCGCTGCTTTCTGGCTCCGCAGCGTGCAGCGTGATATGTTTCCGTGGTGGCCACGCTTGTCACACTGCAGAGCCAGGAAGAGGCCCTGGGAGCTCCCCTGTCCTGTGTATTCATCCGGTTCCCATTCGTTGCACTCTCAGTGCCAGACGCTGCTCTAAGGACACAGAGCTTTGGAGAGTCACCGACCAGTGGGAACCACAGACACGCGGACATAGGATGCAACATGGTTCCCGCTGGGGGCTGACGGGGGAGAGGGCTTCACGGTGGTGGCCCGGGCGTTGGGATTACAGGACGAGGGGGTGAGCCCAGTCGTCGGGGGCCTGGGGGCCTGGGTCTTCTCCGAGAGGAGGAGCAGCATCGTGAGGGCCGGAGGCCGCTGGGATGGGGCTGCCGCGGGCAGGGGCGCTGGGGTGTTGGCTCCGGGGCGCGTGTTCGTGAAGGGAAGAGGGAGCAGTGAGGACTGAGAACTGAGGCAGGGCCCGGGGGCTCCCGGCTGCTTGGGGATCCTGAGTCTCGCTGTGGGGAAAGGGCTTTCGTGGGCCCCCTGGGATGAGCTGCGGGCTTTGTTCAGAATCACTGACTGCAAGAAGCCCTGTGAGGAGAACCTGAGAGACAAGGGAAGGGCGTGAGGCTCGGGGGCCAGCTCAGGGCGACACTGGTAGGAGGAGGTGTGCGGGCAGAAGCGGGTGGAGGTTGGGTCAGGAAGGCGTCTACCTGTGGCCCCGCACCTGGGGCACCCGCGGCGGCAGGAGCAGACGGGAGTCGGGGAGGCCGGCCTGAGGGGGAGGCCGGAGTGTCCTGGTGGGAGCGGGCCTGAGGGCTCGGGACGGAAGGGGGACGAGGCTGACGGGGAAGTGGCCTCGCCGGCCAGCTTTGAGCACCCTTTGGGGCGGGCCCCGCACTGTGCCCACAGGAAGGCACGAGGGTTCTCGTCGCCGCTTGTAGGTGAGGCCCCGCGGCTCTGGGAGGGCAGGTGAGGCCACGGCGTCTGCCGTCCATGGCAGGCAGCCCCTCACGCCCAGGTCCCGGCTGGGGCCGCGGGGCCTCCCGTGCAGACTGGGCTGGCGGCTCGCGGCATAGTTCACATGTCAGCAGTGCCCCTTTAGCTGTGTTGTGGCCCTGGGGCCTCCACTGGTGCGGAGTGACCTTTTTAGGAGAGAAAGGATCTCGGGTTTTCATAGAACAGAAGGACTTGTAACGTCGGTTTGGTTTTGTTTGGTTGATCCGGTGGCCTGGGCATTTGGCTCAGTCCTGTGGCTGGACTGGCTGGGGTCCTGCTGGCCTTCAGCCTCCCATCTGGTCCCCAGGGACTGCCCGGGGATCTCAGAGGGGCATGAGTACCCGGAGCCTGAGAAGCATGTGTCAATGCATTTTTCATTCACACAGCCCCTCTGATTTTCTGTTTGGAAGTGACCCTATAGACAAATTCATATAAATACCTAACGTGTGCATGAGCGCCTGCTAATTTTTTTAAGTCATTTTTCAGACACTGTGCCAGGTCACTTTTTATTACTGAGCAGCCCTCCCTTGGGGTAGACAAACTGTGAGTCGGTCTCCACTTTACCGATTCCATCTCTTTCCAATTTAAGGAGGCCAGATGCTATTAAGATACTGTGTTCCTTCCATGAATCCGATCTTGTCCAAGACAGTTGCTAGGACAACAGGATCTTCGGTTTTCTCTCCTGCTAGTTTTATTTCTTTACTATCTCAGGTTACTATTTTCATTTTCCGTATCAAGTTCTTCTTTACCATTTTTTAAAATAGAGATGTTGAATAACTTTAATATGTTAACACTGTATGTTCTTGCCTTTACGAAGTTCACCTTAATAAAGACAAACTTGCAATAAACAGAAAAGCCTTAGGATCAGTGTATCTAAACCTGCTGTAGAAGAAAGGTACAGACTTGGTTGTTTCATGTTTCCTCTTGATGTTCAAACCTTAGTTAGAACTTAATTTGGTATCTATCTTTTATGTTAAAATACCGATTCTCAGTTTAGAAGTCATTTAACGTGAAAGTAGGTGCTAAATGTCTTCAGTCTGTCCTTCATTAGCTGTGGCTGGAAGAGGCATGCACCCCTCTGCCCTCACTGCGTGCTCCGTGGAAAGCCCATGATTGAAGTTCAGTGTTTGTCTCCATGTCCCATTATTTATATTTCTGCGTACAGAAAATAACGTATGTCCCTTGGAGAAGAAAGTTAGTGTATAAAAGGTAGACTTCTTACCAGGTGCACTGATTTGTGTGCAGTTGCGGGTTTTCACAGGAACCTGCTGGTGCGAAATGATAGGGTAGCGTTTCACACGCACCCTGACCCACCAGGGGTGCCTGGACTTTGCGTGTGTCCAGTCATTACTCTGGTTTTAGAATTTTTAGGACACATCCCGCTTTCAGGTATTTGAACGAGCGCTTGAGTTAGGAGCTTTTCTTTTTCACAGTTAATATGAGTTAAATGGGATTAAGACATTTAAAGTATATGATGTTGTGACGCTTGTGGTGTGAAGATAGGACCTCAATGTGGAGTATTTGTAATAGGCTGTGGTGTTTGTGTGCTAAAAATAGGAGGCACTTATTTTTAAAATAAAAAGATTGTTTTTGAAAATGGCCTTTGATAAAATAACATTTTTTGGAAGTTGATTTCATTTTCTTTATACTTGATTTGTGTTTAACGGTAATGGAAAATTGGGGACATTGCATATCAAAGAAGTGACTTTAATAAATAATTTCTCCGGTGCTCTTCTTAAAATTAATGAGAAATTCTTAGCAGGGCTCATCAGCATTTGTATGTAATAATGAGTCACAGGGGTGGGAAATTGGAATCCCCGAGCCACCCCACAATTATTTAGTGGTTTTCAGCTCCTTGGTGCATCTAGAGAGAGCACAGTCAATAGTACCTAATATTACAATTTATTGCTCCAGTGGAGTAAAGCAAATCCCGGAGAGCCAAGGCGTATTCCATCCTTTTTAAAAAAATTCACCTTTTTACAGTAATACAACACAGGATTTGATGCTAGAATTACTACATATATTTAGTCCTCCAGGAAAACTCTTCCAACCAGGAAACCCCGAGCATCACTGACTATCCCTGAGGTGATGCTAAGAAATAAAAGTGCCCCCCGCTCCCCGGGTAGTTATTTGAGGCACACATAAAAGGGCAGGAAAAGCGGGGCAGCCGGCCTTCCCAGGGCAGGGTGGTTGTGGACTGGACCCTGACATGCGTCCTGCCGTCTCACAGTGGCAGAGCTCAGTGTGTACCGGCTGACGGGAGGGGAAAGCTCCACATGGTGCAGGGACTTCACGCGCTAACAGCGCACGGAGACGTGCCATTTAACGCAGCGGATCTCTGCAGGGGCTGGTGGGCAAGACGTTCCTGGATTCAAGGGTCAGAGCATCTGGGCTCGGGTGTCAGCCTGCCCGTTCTCGCCCGGTGACCTCGAGCGCGTCACTGAACATCTTTTACCTCCAAGACAGTGCCTGCCTGCTGACCTCACGTGTCCGATCCCAAGGCGGGGCTGGGAATGGGACTGGTAGGCAGGCCGCCCTCTAGGATCCAAGTCCATCTTGATTGCGGCGGGCGTCACCAAGGTGGGTACCCAGAGGATGGGACAGTGGACGCGGGAGTTCCCAGGAGTGGTGCTGGCTCCCTCAGCTTGCGGAGCGGTGTCGTGGAGGAGCGGGCGTCGTTTAGGGCAGGCGTTCAGGAGGAAGAGATAGATGCCCAGGAGGGCGCTCCAGGGAGGGCAGCTAGCTCAGGCAGCAAGTTCCGGGGAGAGCGGGTCAGCCGCCCGTCCAGGAGGGTCGCTTGTGGGCCCGGGAGGACCCTCGATTTGTCTGATGGGGGCTGAGCGGCGGGGGTTTGGTCGGCTTTCTCCCGAATGGTTTTTCCAAGGGCATCGGGTCATCAGACTCACTGGGTGTTCTTTCCTACCGAATCGTTAGTGTTCATAAAGCGGCAGTTTTCTTACGGGACTTCTTTCCTGAGAGTGATTCTCTAACTGGTAGATAACTGTGTGCAGTAGCAGCTGGGGCTGGAGAGTTAGACGTTCTCTGAGCAGAAACCGGAGTACCGGCACAGAGGTCATCCATTGAAGAGGGCGCGCCCGTGACCTTCGTGCTGTCACCCGCCTCCGGGGAGGGGCTTCCTGGGCCCGGGCGAGGCACTCCGGCTGAGGGACCTGCTGCTCCTGACTTGCTCACATTTCAGCCCTGCAGCAGCGTCTTGCTCCCTCTGTCCCTGGCTTCTGTGGGCTAGTTGATTGTTTTCCGTGGTTCTGTTTCATTCCCTCCGTTGACCTGTCAGCTGCACCTCTTCATCTCATCGTTAGTGACTGCTGTGAGGTGTGCAGTGCACACCTTTACCTTGTCACGGTCCCCCAGAAAGCCAGCATCGGGCCACGTCACACACGACGTGAGCCCCTGGCAGCCGGCTTCTCTCCCCCCTCTGTCCTCTGTGCTGTTACGCTTGTGTATTTCACTTCCACACATGTTAGGAACCTCAGGATATACTGTTACTACTTTGGCTTTAAACAGTTCATTCGAGCTTTCTATTCAGTCTTTCCTCCTCCCTGTCCTTCCTCCTGCAGCTGTCGTTTCTGCTGTGCTCCGTTCCTTCGTGTAGGTCCAGGTTTCATCTGGCCGAGTAGCCCCCTTTAATAGCTGACCTCATAGTACAGGCCTGCTAGTGATGACTTCTATTAGCTGTTGTTTAGAAATATATTTATTTCCATTTCATTTTGATAGATTTTTCATTCGTCATAGAATTCTGGGTTGACAGTTGTTTTCTGCCAACACTAAAGATACTCCATAGATTCCTGGCTTGCACAGTTTCTGAGGAGAAATACGAAGTTATTCTTATCTTTGGCCCTTGTACCTAATGGAACTTTTTTTTCTGGCTGCTTTTAAGACTTTCCTTTACTCTCTTTATCACTGGTTTTCAGTAATTTAAGTATTATGTGCTTCTGTGGTTTTCTCTCTGTTTGTCCTGCTTGGGGTTTATTGAGTTTCTTGGATGTGAGGGTTTCTAGTTTTCCTATCATTTGGAAAATGTTTGGTCGTTATCTCTTCAGGTTGGTTTCCTCCCCCATCGAGGGCTCTGAGTGCACATATGCTGGGTGACTTGATCCTGCCCCACAGGGCACTAAGAGTCTGTCCATTTGTCCTTGGCCTTTTTCTCTGTGTGTTTTGTTTGGGATAGTTTCTGTTGCTCAGTCTTCAAGTTCACTGCTGTTTTCTTCTGCGGTTACACGTAATATGCTGTTAATTCATTGTGTTAGTTTGGGTACTCCGAGAAACAGAAACCAAGATGGGATTAAACACTCATGAGGTTTTGGAGGGAAGCCCCTGTGATGGATAAAGGGACCAGACCTGAGGTGGAAGGAGTCTGGCCCTGTGACAGGGGAGGGGAGGGGAGGAGATTGGGGAGGAACAGTCCAGGAAGGGTTTGGCCAGGCCGACGGGGTGTCCTAGAGCCAAAGGCTCCTGCTGAAGAGGCCCACGGCCCACGGATAGGCTGCCATGGAACCTCTGCTGCTCTTGGTCGTGGGCAGAGCCCCTTATGTGGGAAGCGTGACCTCGGCGTGAACAGCGTAGCGGGCCCAGAGGGTCAGCACCTGGGCCCTCGGCCACTTGTGCCTCCTCGCAGCAGGACATCTGAGCAGCACATTTGCGTGGCTGCCACACCTACCCAGTGGAATTTTTATTTCGGGAATCCTGGGTTTTTTTAAACTCTAGAAGTTCTTTTTACATTTTCCAGTTCTTTCATTATTTTCCTTTTCCATTTAATTTCTTGATTGCGTTGAATATTTTTATAGCTGTTTTAATGTCCTTGTTTCCTAATCCATCATCTTTGTCATGTCCTTAGTCTGCTTGATTTTTTTCCCCTGGTTACAAGTTACATTTTTCTCTTTTCACGTGTCTAGACATTTTTCATCGGTTGCCATAAATCATGAATTTTTATGTTTACGAGCACTAGGTTTTGTTTCATTCTTTTGAAGAGTGTTAGAATTCTTTCTGGCAGGCAGTTAAGATACTTGCAAGTCAGTTTAAGCTTTGGGGGCTTGATGTTTAACCGTTTTGGTGGGTCTAGAGCAGCCTGTCTTCTAGGGAAGGGTTAGCCCCGTCCCCGGTGTGTCCCGGGGGTCTCTGTGCCCGTGTGTGCAGTGAGCGGTCCCTCTGCTCTGGCTGGCTCAGCCCCAGGGCAGCTCTTGGACTGCTCGCCCGGAGACACCCTGGGACGTCCTTTGCCTGGGGTGCTCTCCACCCGCCTCGGGGGCACCGCTCCACGCACGCTGCCTGCTGCTCAGCCAGAGACCGAACGCGCTGGGTGGACAGGGCCCTTTTCTGCCTAGGTCCTTCCCGCTAGCACTCAGCACATGTCTGCTCAGGGCCACCAGCACACTCAGTTGGTCCAGTTTCCAGATGCGTGTGGCCAGGGGTTGAGTCCAGGCCCTCTTACTCCCTCGTGGCGGGAAGCTGCAGGCATTACCTGGCATGGGTTGGCCTCTCACTTGGGCTGTCCCTAGTGGTGGAACCGGAGGCCGGCCGAGGCGCCGCTAGAGGCCAAGGTGACTGAAGTCGCGGCCGTCAGGGAGCAGCTTTTCACGCCCGGTGGCTCCAGCAGGATGCGCTCCACCCCATCCTGTCACCCTTGCCCCCCCTTCCTCCTAACCGTGTCCTCTTCTCCGCTGTCCGGGTCGGTCAGGGAGGACTTCTGCATCCCCTCCACTCGTCCAGCACTTTCCACCTGCTACCATTCCACTTCCCAACTGGTTTATATACTCTGTGTATTTTATGAGGTTAGAGAAGATGGGACTTTTATTCGTGTCTCAAAGCAGCCAGCACACAGTGTATCAAATGTAGAAGGAATTCACAGTTCCCTCCAGGAGGATGAGTGCATATGTATTTCTCTTCTCAACTGGCTTTTGTCCAAGCAGCTGGCAGTTTAAGCCTGTGCCGGCATCTCTAAGCTGCGTGTGATAGCAGTGCCTGGGAGGAGCAGCCTCTGTGAGCTCGGACCTCTTGAGCCACTTCATGACACCCGTGCCGTCCCGGCCTGTAGCATGTAGAGATGGGCGCCTTTTTCTAAAATCAGAACTCACCCAGGGTTTAAAATGTCCTCACAGTCAAACTCAGCAGCATCACTTTGTTTCAGCTGCACCACCCTGAGCTCAGACCTGCTGTGCCTGTGGCTCCCCGGCCTGACCCAGGACAAAACTGACTGCGGGCCCGCGTCCAGGAGTCACATTCTTGTGCTGACGGTCGGACGAGGTGCCCGCGTCGGCTTCTGAGAGATGCTCCCGCCAGGAGGTCCTGGGCCACTCCGTCCTCACAGGGCCACAGGGCGTGTTCCCTCAGGCGATGAATGTGCTGGACTGGGGCTGGGAGGTTTGAAGGTGGACTTAAAGAAGCAGATGCAGATACGAGTGATGAAAAGGAAGAAGCTTTGTTTTGCATTCTCGTTGTGAAACATCCCAAATGGGAACCCTCCTGGGGTTCTCTGTTGGCTTAACTGCACTGAAAGGGAACCCTGAGGGTTTGGGGACCCTTGTCTGGGTATCAAAGGCCAGTTAGGTGCTGCTCCAGGAGGTCCAGAGAGCAGATTTTGTGATGCAGTTAATAGACGCTGGCTGCACTCAGCGGTTCCACACTCTGCGAGGTTTTATTCTCTGCTCTATGGTTTAAAATTTGATTTGCAAAGAAGACAGCAGAGCCAAACTGTGGCCTCCCCGGCCCTTCCTCAGCAGGTGCTGGGGGCTGGCCTGGTGCCGGTTTGCTGGTGTCGGTGAAGCTTGAAAACCTTTCTGATGAAAAGATACCACTTTCTGGTGTGATAAAAATTACGGAGTGATAAAAATTAAGATTGTTCTTTTCTTGCTACAGCAGTTGTGTATTCATAGCAGTCGGCTGGGAACGACTTTGTGGACAGGGAGAGACCACGCGGGGAGATGCACCCGTGGCTCTTGCTTTGTGGCCACTCTGCCCCCGTCCTGGTTCTTGTTCCCAGGGGGTGGCCGCTCTCCCACGGCCTCAGCGCGGCCTCTCTCTCGTTGTACAGACACGCCCAGTGTCTCCGTCATAAAACGCAGAACATGCTGCATGAGTTTTCTGTAGCAGCTGTAACGAACGGCCACAGGCTGAGCGGGTGAGAAGGTGCCCGTGTCATTTTCCAGTTCTGGGGGTCAGAGCACAAGCGCAGGCGTGGGGCTGTGCTCCCACTGGGGCTCTGGGGAGCCTCTGCTTCTTTCCCTTCCAGCTTCTGGAGGCCCCTCGTGCCTTGGCTCCCGTCCCCGGTCAGGCCGACCTCTGCTTCTGCCACCGCATCTCCTGATCTGACCCTCTCCCAGGACCCTCATGATGACCCTGGGCCCACCTGTCAGTCCAGGGCGGTCTCCCCGCCTCGAAGTCCCGGCTTAATCATGTCTGCACAGGCACAGGGTCTGGGGGTGAGGACGTGGGAGTCTGGGGGGGGATTTTGCGATCTCAGTACCCCCTTGACACAGAGGCTCTGCTCACACCCCGTCTCCGCACACAGCGCCCCCTGCTCGCAGGCTCTGGGGCGTCTCCTCTCCTCGGGTTCTTCCCCGCGCCGTCCTCGCTGGGATGGCGCCCCCTCCCTCGAGCTGCCAGGTGGCGGCTGTGCAGCTGGGTCTCCAGCACAGCCCCGCCTTCTCGGCCACCGACCCAGTTCCCCACCTGCCCGTTGGTGGTCTCCCCGCGGCAGCCCACGCGCTGCTCCCATTCTGCTTGGGAGCCAACCTGGGTGCCCGCCTCCGCTGTGCTGCCCAGGCTCTCCTGAGCCCTTAAGGCCCATGGAGGTCGCTGAGACCCTCACGCAGGGCGGCACCTGCAGCTCTTCCGGCCCAGCGACCACCTTCTGCCGGAGTGCCTGTCGGAGCTGGAGAGCAGGGCTGCCGCTCTCACTCCCGGGTCCTCCCGCCACTCCTGTCCCCTGCTCCTCCGGTGGCCACGCCAGGCGTCCCCTCTCGCCCCGCCCCCGGGCTCTGCTGCTCCGTGTGCGCCCCCTGCCGGCTCCCCCTTGGCGGGCACCCTGGACCGTCGTGTGCCACTGGCTCCCTTCCCAGTCTCCGTCCAAGAGGATGACTCCTGGGGGGGAGCCGGGTGTTTTCTTGTTTCCCCTGTTGTATACCCAGGATGCTCCTGGCACCTGGACGAAACCTCGTGCACAGAGGCTCCCAGGGCAGGAAGCTGCGGTCAGCCTGCACTTCTGTCCTCCCCACTTACAGGTCCCCGCTTCTCTCAGCGTCCTGCAGCCGCGCACGCCTACTGCAGGCCTGTGCACCTGCCAGAGGGGGCGCAGGCTCAGTGCCGGGATGGGTAGTGTGGCCGCGGGGAGTGTCCAGGCAGGGCTGTGTCTGGCCTCGGGTGTGACTGTGACCCCCGCTCCTGGCACTGCAGCCTCTGCCTCCACCTCGGTGTGGCTGGTAATGAATGCCCTCTGCTGATGAGAATCGAGGAGAGGCTGATTTGTTTTTTAAACTGCTTTAGCACTTGTTCTTAAGGGCAAAGTGCGGAAGATTTTCGTGTGTAGTATGTAGCGTGTACATACCTACTGTTGGACCACATTAACTGGAAGGTGGGAAAAAGAAAACTCCGCATTTTGTCCCCACTGTGTAACTGGATGAATCTCACTGTGCTCGCCTGTTCCCTGCCTGGCCTACGCAAGACTCCTTCTAGCCTCGCCTTCAGAGCCAGGCTTCCACGCCCCACGGTGGAGGCCGACCCCGTGACGCTCCATCCCAGCCTGTGGACCCCTCGCCCTCGCCGCAGGCTCCCTTCCCCTGGGAGCCCTCCTGGCCATGTGAGGGAGCCTCTGTGCCCCTCCAGGTCCACCCTGTGTGTGCCCTGCGCCCCTGGGGTTCCTGCCTCCGATTTGTGGTGGGGCCCATGGCAGGAGGTGCTGGTAGGAGACGGGCAGGTGGGGCAGAGAGAGGGGCTGAGACCTCTCCCCTCCCGCCCTCTCCACCCCAAAGCTGCGGCTCCCCTAGGTCAGTGCCACTTCTGCCCGAGGCTCCATGGCCACCGTCCCGACAGCAGCACGGACACTTGGGTTGGCCATTGGCGTGTGTAGCACCCCCAGCAGCATGGAAGCTCCCAAGGGCAGGGTTGTGTTGTGCTTCATTTTGCGGGACCTCTCACCCTTACAGCGGGACCGCCAGAAGCAGGCCCTGCCGGCGCGGGGAGGGGAAGGATGGAGTGGAGGAAGCCGTTAGGTGAGCTGGGGGGACGGCCGTACGTTGTAAACTGCTGGTGACCACGACTTTCCCTCCCGCAGCTGCCGGGCCGCAGATACAGCCCTGGGTACAACAAGGACGTGGGGGACAAATGGATCTGGCTGAAGTGACGGACGCCTCCGTGGAAGCTGCCTCGCGAGGATGAAGATGTACCCAGGCCTGACTCCCCTAGACTCCACGTAGCTTAAAATCAGGGGGAGTGAATGATCCTGAAGTTGCACAGTGGAAGAAACGGCCCAGCAAACAGCAGTCTACCCTGCAGTGTAGTTACGGGAGTGGAAGGAGGCACCCCTGTTTAAACGGGGGGCCCTCCAGCGTTATTCTGGGACGATGATCACTGGGGAGAAACAGTCTGCTGTGAAAGAGCAGGTATCACTTGGAGAATGTCATTTCGTCACAGTCATGCTCTGTGTCAGGCAGGTTTTGTACGTTGTGTGTTCAGACTTCAAGAAATAAAACCGTTTCTATGGCACTTCTCTCCATTATACATCTGCCCACACACGCATACGTGTCACATATGTGTGTATGCACACACACTTACCATTAGCCAACAGTTTGCTTTGATGTGGTTTGGTTTGATCAAGACATATATTAGGATTGAAGAGTTTTTCTGAAGCATTTCTTCTTTTTGTTTTAGAATGTAACTACTACATTAGAGAGAAAGGAAAAAAGCAAAGAGGAAATACCAAAACGAGGAAGCAATTGCCCTAGATTTATAGAGCAGAGTATTTGCTGTGAAAGAGACTTTGGAAGTCTCCTGTGGTGACCATCATCAGCTGGTCTTGTGACTCCTTCCTCTGAGGGGAGATTCAAGCACAGAATGTCAGTGGGATAAAACACGAGAGCAAAACAATATACTCTCTTTATTACCTAAAAATCAAGTTGTTGATCAAAAATGAGTCACGTGAGAGAAAATCACACTTGTTTATTCACCTCTGTTGAAACTTAGAAAACAAAAGTAGGATTTCCTGAAGGCCAATTGTTGAGGTCCGCGTTTTAGTTCCGGAGTTAAGCTGTAAGTTGTGAATCCTGTTAAATTGGGCTTTCTACTGTGGAGCCCCACTGTGTTCAGCATGGTCCCTCGGAGCCGAACGTGTCTATTTAAATGTAAATGAACTAAGATTCACTTCCTCAGTTGCACTGGCCACAGCTCAGGTGCTCGGAAGCCACGTGGCCCGTGGCTTCCGTCCTGGACGGCGCAGGCGAGAAGGCGTCCTCACCGTGGAAGGTGCCCTCTGGTGTGGCTGTGTCGGAGCTCCCGCCGGCCCCCGCACATCCTTCTTTTCCCTCCCTCCCTCACCTCGCCCGTCTCTCTCTCCCTCTCTCTCTCTCTTTGGATTTTAAGAACTGAACTAAAGCTTCCCAGTAGTTTCCGAGTTGGAGTCTAGATTTAAGTGGGCTACATTTTGCATTTCACTAAGACGCAAAGCGCTTTCACCGTTGACTGAAAGTGCGCCAGGCGTGGGGCCAGTCCTGCAGTCTCGCGGCCCGGGCGCCTCACAGACCCCTTAGAGAGGGGAGGACGGAAGAGGGGACCACGTTCAACTGTCTTGGCTGCTCTGGCGTCTGGGCTGTAATGGCCAGCGCGTCCCTTCTCTCGCCACCGCCCTGCAGTGTCCCTCCCACCGGGGTCGGCATGCGTGTGGCCAGAGGACTTTGGTGGCAGACAGGCCTCTCGGACGGGCAAGGCCGGTTCCGGCTTTGGGGGCAGCCTGCACCCCCGACGGGGTGTGGCTTTGTGATTGGTGGGGCTGAGAAGGTGAATGGTGTCACGTTCGGTGTCTCCTTTTCCGTGAGGTTGGGCAGAAGAGCACGTGGATGGCGCCCAAGCCTCTGCACGTTGGAGCCCTGAGGGGCCCGGCCGACGCCGCCTCTTCCCCCAGAGCTGCCGCGTCTTCGCCTCACAGGAATGCTCGCAGCCCTGAGAAAACCCAGGGTGGCAGTCAAACTGCGGTCTGAGTATTTCCTGCTCGAGGATCGGGAAGTAAATGTGTCGTCGGAACGACGCGGTTATGTGTCTCGCAGGTGTATGTTTCCAGGCGGGAGACTGTATTGAGGAAAAGATGCTCATTCTTTTCCTAAAGTACCTTTTTTGTTCTATCAGGTTTTGTAAGCAGAAAGGTGAGACGTCGGCTGCCCAGAGGGAAACGGCAGACGGTTCCTTCCGTCCACCCTAGCCGGCAGGTGGCCCCGGCCTCACTGTCCCCCCGCTGGCCGCAGCCATTCAGCAGCCACCCGCTGGGGCCCGCGGCCTCGTGCTGACAAGGCGTGTGGCCCAGCGAGGGCAGGTGACGAGGCCCCTCAGACGGCAGGTGTGCTGAGGACTCTGGTTATGTTGTTGTCATCTAATCTCGAGGGCTGGGGTCTGTGATACAACAGAATGAAAGGCGCGCCTGCCTTGCCTGCCAAAAAAGCCCCTTTTGTCAAAAGCCTCCCCCCCTCCAAAAAGCCCATCAGCTACCAACTTGGCTTGGGACCTTTCTGTGTCCTGTGTCCTTACCAGTTACCCATTTCTGGGTTGGTCGTTCTTAGCGGTGTATGTGTCAAAACAAAGAAGCAAGCCTTCAGCTGCTTTTTTGTAAGAAAGCACTGTCTGTGCTCACACTGGGTGCAGATCAGTGTGATTCGGGGATGGGCAGAGTGGGGGTGGAGAGAAAGCTGCCATTACTGTCATGTTGGGCTTTAGAAGAGAAGCCAGTGTGGGCAGCAGCCCCGGCTGGTCAGGACTGGGTGAGTGGAAGTGTGCACCCGCGGGATGCGGGGCTTTCATCTGGCTGGAAGTGAAAGGCGGGGACCTGAGCCTTCCTTCGGGAACATCGGGAGAACGCAAGGGCAGCGGCTCCAGTGCCAGCCCACTGCAGGGACCACCTGATACTTTTTTGAATTTTGCTGAGGAAAGTGTGCTTTTAAGTCCACATCCAGGACTTGAACCAGAGGTTTCCTCGGGGAGGTGCTGGGGGCTTGGTCAGGATGAACCTGGGGTGTTGGGACCCTCAGGGCTGCAGGAAGAGGTGACGCTTCCCCGCACAGCGTGGTCACCGGGCTCGCAGTTTGGCTCAAGTTCCTGTTAGGATTCTCCCCGCAGGAAGCAGTGAAACGTGGTCAGACTTTATCTTCAAACACGGAAATAAATTCCACATCTATACTGTTGACTTACTAGTTTTGAAATTCCTAACGAAAAATTGTAATAAGAATAATGACGTGTGTCTCGCAAGTGCTGCTTCCTAGTTGAGGCTCTGAGGCTCCGTGCTTAGACCCAGCTGCTGCTTATAGTTTGGAAAGTACTCAGGTTGGTACCATGTAGTTTCATGGAATTAACTTTTTTTTAACCACGAGGCTATGTTAGTGACTGTAATAAAATCCCAGCTTTTCATTTTTAAAAAGGCCTTTTCCTCGGCAAGGTTTGCGTGGTGGTGGGTTCTTTAATACGCGGGTGTGTGGAGCCTCCTGGGTCCCAGGCACCGTTTGCGGCCCTGGACGGAGGGCAAAGAAGAAACAGACACCAACCGCAGCTCCAGATGTCGGGTCCCTCGTGTGGAGAAGTGCTGGACGCCATGAGGCTCGGTGACCAGCGGGGCGAGCGTGTCGGCCGCGGAGGTCCAGGCCGGCCCCCCGGGGCACCCCAGCTCAGGCTCGGGAGCTGAGGACAGGGGACAGTGTGGCCTTGGGAGGTGGCTGGGCCGAGGTCCTGGGAGGATCTGGGCCTGGAAGACGGCCAGGGATTTGACCCCCGGCAAGAGCTGCGGCCGGAGGTGGACAGAGAGCCTGGTGGGTGGGGACCAGGTGGGGCACGGAAGCACATGGGGACAGCTGGGAGCAGAGGCCAGGGTCCTGTTAAATTCCGAGTTTTCCACTGAGCCTTCTTGTAAAGTCAGTCCCCACGCCAGAAGTACACGAGGGTGAGCATGTGCCCGTCCCTCGTTGCTGAGCCTTCGTCTGCTTGGGGAGCTCCGTGAAGAGACGGCTGGGAGTCACTGGGGGCAGCCTCGCCCGTGCTGAGCATTCCCTCCCGAGACGCAGGGACACTCGGGCCGGGGAGGCCACGTCTTCTCTGAGTGTCGCAGTGGAGCGTACAGCTGGAACCCTTTCGTAGGAGTCTGGGAGCCTGAAGGAGGACTTCGACTCTAACCTCCCAGACGTGCACTGAGTGAGGCCGGGGCCCCCGGCCGGGACGAGAGCCAACGCTCAGTCCCCTTCCTGCTTGGGCTGCTGCTTCCCACCTGTTCTCCCTCTAGAGAAGTTACCCCACGCGTGGTGAAGACGCCAGTGTCTTTGCTTGAGTTTGTGCGTCTCACCTGTGCGGCCCCGGGGGCTCATCTGGGCTCAGGTGGGCGGTGCGTCAGCAGTGGGGTGTCCAGAGCTCGGTTTTCTGTTGGGGGCCGGGGATGAGTGTGTCTGCGTCAGCGCAGCGTGTGTCTCCAGGGGTGACTCCAGGCCCCTGACCTGGCCCTGGCCCCTTGTCCTGTTGCTGCCCCCTCTCCTGTCCCTGTCCCGGGGCACCCGGTCCACCCCCCATGGCGTCAGCCCCGAGCCTCGCTGCTGCTGCCCTACCTGCCCTTGGTCCCTCCGCGGGGAGGCAGGGCTGCCGCTGGAGGAGAGCATGTCCGCAGAGGGGGCCGGCGGCGGAGTCCACGCAGAGCTCGTGGGCCGGTGGCTGCCCCCTCCCCCAGCGCCGCCCCCAGCTTGCCCCCCCTCAGCCCAGGCTGCCTGTGGGCGGCTCTGGATGGGGGGGTCTTCAGTGGACTCACAACTCTCACCCTCACCTCATAGGCTCTGCCCTCCGGGTGCCGGGCACTGTGTGCCTGGAGCCGAGGGGCCGACCGGGTGGTCAGCGTGCACCCTGTGGGCCGGACCCGGATGAGGAGGCCTGGGCACTGAGCGCTGTGGCCGCTGGACAGCCGCGTCCCGGTCCCGTTGCCATGAGCTCTCTGCCATCCTGAGGCCTGGACGCCCCCGCTGGCCCCCAGTCGTCACACAGCCAGGCACCCCGAGGGCCCCTCCACCCTCCTCTGGCCCCTTCACATTCTGCAGAAGGGTCGTCC
The DNA here is from genome assembly GCF_949752795.1 of Hyperoodon ampullatus. NCBI lineage: Eukaryota > Metazoa > Chordata > Mammalia > Artiodactyla > Ziphiidae > Hyperoodon > Hyperoodon ampullatus. Next base: position 1,629,892 of record NC_136921.1, read on the forward strand.
CCCACCCCCAGCCCCCCAAGTGCTGAGGTTGCCGAGATGACCTGCTCTCAGAGCAGTTTTCCACATATATACGTCTATAGTATTTGTCTGCTTAATGTGAGCCTTGCTTTCTTAGGAGATAAATGCAATAAACCCATTTCTGTTGAAATAAAAAGCAAGACTTGCAACGCACCCGTCAAAGCTGAAACGAAAATGAATCCCTTCTGCGAAGGGGGACGGTCTTGCCGAGAGAGTGTAGCTGAGACGCAGACAGAGCTCCAGCTGGCGAGGAATCCCCACTGCAGAAAGCCGGCAGGTGAGCCGCTTGTCCGAGGAAGCGTGGCTGTCCGTGGCCAGGAGGGGTGGCGGCGGTGACGGCGGTGACGCCTGGGACCTAGGACCCTCGTTTCCAGAACGAACTCGAAGCCAGCGTTATGGCGTCAGTCACTGCCTGCCAGCCGTGCTGTGCAGTCAGGCATCTCTGGTCTTGCTCTGGCTTTTTCCAGCTGTCAGCAGTTTTTACATCTGTGAGTACAAAAAAAATCTAATAATTTTTACCTGGTCAGAGGTGACTGGAAAGACCCCAGACCTTCTTTGTTTTAACATAAAACAGCCCTTTTCTCTCCGCCAACAAGTATCATCACGTTTGCTCTTCTCGTGGGTCTGTGTCTGTTGCTCCTGCTTCCCTCGAAGTTGCAGGGTCGGCCATGCGTGCAGTCACCTCGCCCTCCTTAGGAGCCGCTCCTCTGCCTCGACGCCGCTGCTCTGGAAGCTGGTTGGCGGTGGACTTCCCCAGGGCCGGGACGTACCCCAGAGGAATCTGCGGCAGGTGCACGTGGGGACGCCGGGGGACTGGCTTTTCCCTGCAGGGCCAGGCCTGGAGCCCTGGTGAGGCAGCGGTGGGGAGCCATCCTGTGAAGGGCGGTGTCTGGCGCTCGGCGGTCAGAGCGGGTGTCCAGGCGGGAGGGGCCCGCGGTGGGTGCCCGGAGCCCAGTGCGATTCTGCCAGGTGTGCTCGGCGGGGCCGGGGTGGGTCCATCACAGCCGCCATGGACTTAGGGGGTCAGAGGACACCTGTGTCCTCTCGCAGGGGGCCTCAGGTCCAGCTGCCGGCAGGGCTGCTTCCTCCCGGAGGCTCAGCAGACAGAGGCCGGTTCCCTGGCTTTTGCAGCTTCTGGGCGCCTCCTTTAGGCCCTGGCTTGCAGCCCCTTCCTTGCACGGCGGGCCTCTGCTTCTGTCCACACGTCTTCTCTGACTCTGGCCCTCCTGCCTCCCTCCTTGAGGGCCCTGTGAGGACATGGCCCACCGAGATAAGCCGGGGGTCCTGTCTCAAGGTCCCCGATCACATCTGCAGAGCCCCGTCTGCCACACAGGCTCAGAGCCACAGGTTCCGGGACCAGGATGTGGACATCTTGGGGGCCGCCAGTCTCTCCCCGACGAACCCCATAACACAACGACTGAAAGGCCCTTTAAAGCCCGCAGGGATGGCCTGGAGGTGCTCCCGGCGGTCCTGACCTCACGCCCCGTCTCCGAGGGGCCCGGCCAGGAAGGTCCATCCTTGGAGAAGGTGCTCGGCACTGAGGCCCACCTCGGGGCTGTACCCTGCTGTCCCCGGCAGCTGTCCACAGCCCCCTGGCCATCGTGAGCAGGCCCACACTCGCTGGGATCCAGCAGCTCCCAAGGTGGGCCCTGCCCTCCCCGGGGCGCCCTGCCCGGACCCAGGCTGGCTGCCCACACCTTGTGGGGGCGGCTCTGAGCGGTCTCCACGGGCTCACCCAGCGTGGGGGCTGCTCCCTGGGGAGGGTCCCCGCCAGAGCCGCTGTCCTCCCGGACCTTCACCGTCCACGACACCCGCCTCCTCGTCCCTGCCCGGGTTGGGGTGCGCCCTCTGCTGCCGCCCCGCTTTGTGCTCCCCGGAGCCCTGCCGGCCCCCCACCCCCTCCCCGGGCCTGCCTGCAGCCTCTGTCTCCCGGGGCCTCTGCCGCGTCCCTCTCCGCAAGGTGCTCCACCTAGAAGACGCCCGGCTCTCCACCCGTGGCCCAGCTCCTCTGAGATACAGCGTCGGGGCCACGTGCGTGACGGCGTGGGCCGGGCCCGGCGGGGTCACTGTGTGCAGACCTCGTGTGGACCGTGGGCCGGACCCTGAGGCTGGGCAGGGACAAGAGTGCTGGGCACCAAAGCCCCTTCGCAAGCGCGGTCTGGGTACTGTGGCCCCGCTGAACTGGGCACGTCCTACCGGCCGCTGCTCGAGCCCCGACCCCGGGGATGGGAGGGGATGTCAGGACCGGAGAGGGACGCTCCCACCCCCTGCCCTCCCTGCTGCCTGGGTGATGACCAGGCGGGGCCCTGGAGGTCAGGGCTCTGGGGAAGTGCCCCAGCCCAGCCGGTGGCATCAGTACACCATTTCCTTACAATCCTCCCCACTTCCTGATGCGCCAGTACTGTGTGACCGTTTTACACAATTTAGGGATTCCAGGCAGCAACAAGGAAGAGAACTTCAGAGTCAGCTGTGTTCTCTTTCTCCACGTCCTTAAAGACCTTCCCAGACAGTGTGACGGTGCTCGGTGCCCCCTGCCCAGACGGGATAGAAGTTGTGATCCCACCCTGGGGTTTCTCACCTGAGCCCAGGGGCCAGTGTGCCCCGTACTGGGGGTTCAGGGCACCGGGGGGAACGTGCTGAGCGGTGGACCCTGGCCCAGTGCCGCGGGCATCTCACGGGGCCGCTGGCGTTGGTACCTCTGCCACCTTCGCTTTGCTGGTTTTTCCCTCTTCCAAAATGAACTTTCCCTGATTCCTTGTGGCTGGACGTCGGGCAGTGGTGGGCACAGCTCTGATGCCTGCGCCTCTCAGTGGTCTCAGCCGAGCTTGCCCGCGACCGAGGACACGCGTGGACCTGAGAAGGGGCCACAGAGCCTGGCAATCTCCAGCCTGGCGAGGGGAGGCCTCAGTGGGCACCGTCTGTGTTGATTCAGGAGTTTTCACTTAATTAGCGGATCCTCTGAGGCAGGGCCCTCCCAAGATCAACTGCCTGCCGAGGGAGCCGGGCAGGAGTGGAGAGGTACAGAAGCCGTGGCCGGCACATGCTCAGCTGGACGCTGACAGGACACCTTCCTGAAGCAGGTGCGGGAGTCATGAGAACAGTTTCCCTGTAAAATATGGGACAGTAGCCTTCAAATGTCTGCCTGTTCTAAGGACACGGCAGAGCGCGAGGGGCCCCCAGACACCAGGATGAAGAAGCGGGGTGTCATGGGTGCTACCCCTGAACCCGGTGAGGGACGTGGGCCTGCTTTGGGGTGTCTCTGGTTCTGTGCAGGCCCGAGCCCAGTGCCTGCAGCTTCAGATGGGTGTGGGAGAGTGGGTGCTCTGATTCCTACACCAGTCAGATTCCCAAGTCAGCGTCTTTGAGGGCAGGGAAGGGCCTGGCCGCCCTCCTGATCTCCAAGGGGAAGGCGCCTCGAGGGCTCTGCGGGCTTCAGCTGTCGGCGGGTTCCCGCGGTCTCACGACCACGCCTGTGCTCTGACAAGGCTCTGGGTAGGTGGAGGGCTGGGTGGGTGCGCCGGAGACCCGGCCTCGTTTTACCGTCGGCTCCTTGAGTCAGTAGCAGCCGGCAGACCATTTCCCTCCGAGCTCAGTGCGGCCCGCGGGCCTGGGGAGCAGGCTAGCGGGTGGGAGGCCTGGATGGGGCTCAGCCCCAGACCAGGGACACCATCGCGAGCGCTGCCAGGGGGCCTTGGAGCCACGCTCCCGGAGTTTGATCTTGTTTCCCAGGAAGACCCCAGCTTCTATTGAATTGCAGATCACTTTTTTGATCCAGGCTGCCAGTTTCCATGAAGAAAAACACTCTCAAACCTCCCAAACCAGCATGGCGGGAGCCCCACCTCCCTGGCTTGTCTAGGACAGGGCTGAGTTAACACAGGAGAGAAAACCCATCCCCGTGGGCTCGCCGACAGCAAGGCTGACAGCCTGGGCCTTGGGAGTCTCCACCCTCTGGGACTGCGTTCAGTGGTCCCCAGAGGGGGGCAGAGGCTCACCCCGCCACCCCGTGGGATGGTCTCCTGCTACGTCGAGTGATGGGAAAGGCCTCAGCGTCCATGGGTCCTTTCAGGTCTGTCCTGGGGCTCCTAGTAGGAGGACCGCAGTGCCAGGCAGGGGTTGTCCAGCCTGTATCAGCAGCCTGGGTCTGGATCCGGGCTCTGTGTCCCCGGGAGGACCAGTCTGGGTGGCCGCAGACCCTCAGGATGCCGGGGGAGGCCCCGCGACGCGCCGGGACGAGGGGGCAGGGCACCTGGAGTCTGAGGTCCCCCGGCGGCGGTGGCCGGCTAGGGCTGACCTCAGCTCCTTGCCCCGAGCACTTGCGTGCCGAGGTCCATCCCTGGGAAGTGGCCTAGGGACCCCGGCCCTGATGTGAGGAGGCGGGAGCTCCAGGCGCCCACGCTCACCTGGCCCCGCTCGCTCTCCCACCTTTATAAAGCTCCAGTGGGTGCCAGGCGCTCTGCAGGGTGGGGTCAGCACTGAGGGGGGTGGGAAGGCCCCTGGCCGCCTGCGGGGGATGAGGATGTGACGGGGCAGGGGGGGAAGGGGTCCGAGTGGAAGGTCGCACACAGAGCCCTGACGATCACTCTTGCGAGGCCGGAGCAGCGAGGGGTGGGGGGCCGTGTACAGATGGGCCGGGGTCCCGGAAGTGGGCCGGGGTCCCGGAAGTGGGCCGAGGTGGGGAGGGCGGGAGAGCAGGGCAGCCCTGGAGTCAGCACCCAGGAGCGGGGAGCGACCGGTCCTGCGTCTGGAAAGTCAGCGCGGCTGCAGGGGTGGGTGCTGAGGTCCCGAGGGGGCAGGAGCTCAAGAGGAGGGCGGGGCGGGCGCGGGCGGGCCGTGCAGGAGCAGCGGGCACCCGCGACATCTGAGGCCCGGCGCGGCATCCTGGTCGCACAGCCCACCCGCCTCGGGCTTCCACGGCCGCGGGGCGTCTGGGAAGCGCCTCCCTTTCTAAGGAGCCCGAGTCCCGCCTGGGAGGACGTCGTCAGATCCGGAACCTGCCTGGGGGACGTCTCCCTTCTTGGCCTTGATATTACTTTTTGCTCTTTTGACCTGGATTGCGCTCCAGTCATGGCCCTAAAGCACTACGTTTTCCCTTCTCAAGGACATTCCCAGCATCCCCAAATCAGATATGCTCTTGTGGGGCTAAGAGTTGTCCCTGTTTCTGAACATTCAAAAAAAAGGTCAAAGATAGCAGATGAGGCAGAGGCTCCTGCCCCCGGTCCCTGAACGAATAGAAAGGACACAGTGATGATAAATTAGAAAAAGAATCCCAACAAAAAACAAGCTAGGCCATAAACTTCAGACACAGGGAGCTGAGGAAAGAGGGAAGGGCTCCACAGCAGAGCGCAGGTGCAGACCAGTTGGCGCCCGGGCCCGCCCTCCTGCCTTGGAAACACGCCGCTGGTGACCAGGGCTGGGAACCCTGGATCGTCTGCACATATGGACCTTGGGAGGCTGTGGCATAGCAGAAATGGGGGAGGCTATGGGCTGACCCTCCCTGGGGGAAGGGGAGGCTCCAGGCACACTGGCCGTGGGAGTGGCCTGGGATCTGGGACTGGACGCGCCACCCTCCCACTGCGAGTCCAGGACATTTCATGGGATTTCAGGAGGAAGCAAGACCGGGCTTCTAACAACACCCCTCCCGGGTCGTGGAGACCTTCCTTCTGCCACCAGCCCCTCAAGCATCCCAAGTCATCCAGAACACAAACATCTGTGCCTCCGATGGGAAAATAAATCATTGCCAGGCTTGGAGGGACAAGGGTTAAAGAGGCAGTGGGACACTTGGACACAGTCCCTCAGGCTTGAACAAGATGGAAAGGGGTGGGGTGACCAGGCTGTGTGCAAACAACCATGGGAAAATAAGTGACTCAGTGCACAGGACAGGGTCATAGCCTGCAAAGATGACTACACACCCAACTTAGGAAAAACATAGCTAGGGAACAGAACGAAACCTCCTCCCATGCTCTGGCTGAGAGAATAGTTTGATAAGAACACCGACTCATAAGATAAGCATCAAAAATATACAAAAGGGGCTTCCCTGGTGGCGCAGTGGTTGAGAATCCGCCTGCCGATGCAGGGGACACGGGTTTGTGCCCCGGTTTGGGAGGATCCCACATGCCGCGGAGCGGCTGGGTCCGTGCACCATGGCCGCTGAGCCTGCGCATCCAGAGCCTGTGCTCCGCAATGGGAGAGGCCACAGCAGTGAGAAGCCCGCGTACCACACACACAAATATATATATATATATATATATATATATATATATATATATATATATATATATATACACACACAAAAGGCTAAGAAATGAAAATAAGGTTCCAGACCTCAGAAAACAACTTGAAAACCAAACAGTATCAATAAAGAACCAATAAATGAATTACAGAGAGCAAGGAGCAAAACAGACAAGGCTGAAATCAAGCGGGGGATGAAAAGCAGTGTTCTCGGAGTGTGGTCCCTGGACCAGCGGTGCCAGCAACTCTGTTATAAATGCAGATTCTCAGGCAGGCCATATTGACTCAGAAGCTCCGGGTGCAGGGGGGCACCCAGCCTGGTTTAGATGACCCAGTAAATGAAGTAAGTTAAATAGGTTTTTATTAAGAACTGTGTAAACCTAATTCACATTAAGAATAGACGAGATGATCCAACATAAGGATAATTGGTGCTCTTGAAGTGGAGCTTCCAGCAAAAGGAACTGAAAAGGTGTGCCTGTGGGGGGTATGTGTGTGTGTTATGTGTGGAGTGCAGTGGGGGGGTGTACATATGTTTTATGTGTGTGTGTACACGTGTAGGATGTATGTACACATGGGGTGTACACATGTGGGTGTGTGCACACATGTTTACGTTTGTGTGTACATGATGTGATCTTTCAAAATGCAAAACCAGTTTTGGTGGGGTTTTTTTTCATTTCAAGGGATTTTTAAAATCAAAGGTATAGACTGTTGTGGTGCAGAAATATTTCAAGTTTAGAAAATGCACTAGTTTTACTTCTATTATGTTAAACCTAACATTAAATGAAATTAAATATACTTTGAGGTAGCATCTGTAGTAAGATTCCATTTTATAAAAGTGTAGCTATCCTTCTATATGTACGCACTTGAAAGTATCACGTTCCTATATGTTAATGGTGGTTTTGCTGAAGAGAAGACCTTGGCCTGTTTTCCTCCTTCCTTATGTGTTTTTGTTGTGTAGATGGCGTGGAGGGAAGTCTGACACCAAGGATTGAGGTGACCAGGCTCTCAGTTCCTGGTGCGTCATCATAATTGGGCAATGGCAGCCCCTCCTTGTTCATTTGCTGATGTGTTTACGTCCCCCGTCTTGCCCCTGACAGAGGCAGTGGGGCTCCTGTGCTTAGTACCTCTGTGCTGTTTGTGTGTGTTCTTGCCTGATGTGTTGTTTTGTGTGCATGCATTTTAATGTGCACGCATGTCTATGGGATCTACAGCTCCTTTCGCTGCTTATATATTTTGCCCACTGCTGTGTCTTAAAGATCCATCCTGATGCTGTGTGCACCTGGCTGGTCATCCCTAACTGCCCCGTGGGATTTGGTGGTGTTGTACCTTCTACAGGGACGGACACTCAGGCAGCGCTGTGAGGACAACCCTGCAGGTGTGGAGAACGTTCCCACTTCAACATTAAACTGTACTTTGTCTAGAGAACGCAGTCAAGGTTACTTGATTCTAGTCTGTTGTGGGCTTTGGGCTGTTTTCCACCTCTGTGGGGCGTAGGTGACTGATGAGCACAAAATACTCCTTATAGATGGGCAAGCCCTGCACCACCCATGGACGCTAACCAATACCTCCTCTCACAATGTCCTTGTCCCTTTAAATCTGGGTCCATCAGTGTCTGGTCTTTGGATTCTCTCTGAACCAGTTATAACGTCAGTCCAATTCCTACAGTGAATAGAATAAAATCTCTAATGTGTTCCTTTTTATATCTCTCCATTGAGAGACATGACTTTCTTTCTAAAAATTACCTTGTCCCCTGAGGGGGACCCCTGACTCCTCAGGGAGCCATGTGAGTGTTTCTTTGGGAAACATGTCAAAGGAGGATCTCACTGATGGGCCGGGTATTGCTGGTCCTCACCAGCGTCTGTTCTCTCCTCCCTCCGGGTGCCTGACAGCCAGGTGGCCCCGATGACTCCTTCAGGTCTCTGGGCTGGGAGTAGACGTGACGCGACATCTCCAAAGCAGAGAAGACCCCCCCACCCCCGATGAGAACTGTGTGCTCCATACTCACTTCCCTGGCCCTGGGGATGGGCAATGTTCTAGATCAGGGGTCAGCTAATTGTGGCCCGTGGGCCGACTCACCGTCTGTTTTTGTAAATAAAGTTTTATTGGAACACAGCTGCCTCTCATTCCCTGGCTCTTCTGTCAGGCAGAGATGAATATTTACAACACAGGAAAGGCCTGCTGACCTTGTTCTGGGTGGTAGAGCCTCCATCACGTGAAGCAGAACCCACTTCCAGCACGTCCAGGAGCCAGCCCTCTGCCGGGCGGGCCGCTCAGATCTGTTCTCAGGCTCCCAGCGGCTCTGTCTGCACGTGACAATGCAGGCTGCTCTCCAGCCCCTACCCACACCCCTCCCACATCAGGCTTGCCCCCCTCCGTGACTGTTTCTCCCTGAAGAGCCCTGGTTTCAACGCACGATTTCCTGTGGGTGCATCCGTTAGGGTCTTGCTTCGTGCCCAAGCTCGGATTTCTCCCGAGTCGCCTGCTGCGTTCTTGGCCCCTTTCTGGCTGAGAGAGCTGTCCCTCTGTTGCTGACATGGAGAAAATCCTTTTCTATTCTAGAAACTGTGCACATTACAAACATCTCTTACCATTTCTTGAGTGTTTCTGCACGGCTAGAATCCTTTATAATGAACTTGCATAATTTTTACCAAAACAATGAGATTTTCCTTAAAAACACACACACAAAAGTGTGGCAAGAGCAGAAATGCTTTAAGCAGCGGTGGAAACCTTGGGATAAGCGAACCCCGGGGAGCTGCGCCGAGCATAGCAGCATCACTTCCTGGTTGCGTGAGCTTTGCTGGTGGGTATTCCTGCTCCATTCTTCCACAGAGCCCTGCTGCCTGCTCCCCCCAAACCCACAGTTGTTTCAGCAGCCGCCCCGTGGGATGGGCTGAATAAGTCACCTCTCTGGAAAGTTGCGGGAAGACAATGGGGTGGCTACGGCCCGCCCAGCTGAGACCCTGTGGGGCCTAAGACAGCCACCTCTCTTCCCACTCAGCACCCCCAGGCAGGATGGGTGCTGTCTGCCGGGACCCTAATGGGTACAGGCTCCCCAAATCCTCCCCGTCTGGACACATGGCACCACCTGTGGGATGTCCCTCCACCAAGAAGTGTTTCTCCCAACTTTGTGGTTGAACAGGAACCAGATGGTGGACGAGAGACCCCACTGCCCTCGTTACTCCGTGTGTGTTTACTGGGCGCGCTGGCCAATCAACACTTCTGCATCCCTGCCCGCAGGCCCGGGGCAGCCCAGCCTCCCCGCAACCACTCCGGTTTAGTGGTTCGACCTTGCAGGCCCGCCAAGCAGCAACCCGGCCTGGCCCACGCCCCCATGTCCTCTCCTGGCAGCTCGGCCCTGCAGCTTGGTGGGACCCAACTCAGCACCTGCTCAGAGCAGAGGGCACAGGGAAGGGACACATCCTCCGCACACAGACGCAGGGTCCCTTCCTGCATTATTTATACAGCCTCTGCCCAAATGGGGAGCAGTCGACCCGTTAGATGAGCCATAGAACATGCACCACCGTTTGTGACCCCATAAACTCTTTAGCAGCGACGGGCCAGCACTGGGTCTGATTTATCTGCCTGCATGGTTGGCGGCTGAAGATCATGGGTGGCCAGCCTGGCCGGTCGTGTTTGCAGCAGCTCCGTCCCAACAACTCAAACTGGTACTGGGGGTCTGGTGTGAAAATAAGGTGAAGTAGAGGCTGCTCTCCAGGGACTTACCCATGACCTAGTGGGTCCCACGGGGACAGTGTGCTGAATCCGGGTGCCACGAGCAGCTGTGAGGTGTGTCACAAACAGTTTGCTACAATGAAAGTCAGTGGCTGTAGAAAAAGATCAGACAATAACAAGCGTTGGCAAGGATGTGGAGAAGCTGGAGCCCTCGTGCACAGCTGCTGGGAGTGTAAACAGGCAGCTGTTTTGTAAACACAGAGTCACCTGTGACCTGGCGGTTCCACTCCTAGGTTGATACTCGAGAGAAATGAAAACACATGTCCACACAAACCCTTGTATAGGGATGTTCACAGCAGCTCCATTCACAATAGCCAAAACATGGAGACACCCCTAATGTCCATCAGAACGTGGTCTATCCACACAGTGGAATACTATTTGGCCATAAAAAGGAATGAAGCCCTGATAACATGCTACAATGTGGATGAACCTTGAACCCATGATACTGAGTGGATAAAGCCACTCAGAAAATGATCACATATTTCATGATTCCCTTTATTTGAAATGTTCAGAATTTCAAAGCCAGAGAAGCAGAAAGTAGATTAGTGGTTGCCAGGGGCTGGGTGGATGGGAATGAGCAATGATGACCAGTGAGCCGGAGGGGTCCCTTGGGGTCGTGGGAATGTTCTAACGTTGGATTGCAGTGACTGTTGCACAACTCTGTCAATTGATGAAAAAGTGTTAAGTTGTGCACTTAAAATGGGTGAATTTTATGGTATGTAAGTTATGCCTCTGTAAAGTTGTTAAAAAACTGAGTGGCAAAAAAGTAAAGTTAATGGGTTCGAGTTTGCATATTACTGACACTTTTGTACATCTCAGCTGAGCGGAGATTGTCTCGAGGTAGACTCTGCTGGCTGAGCCTCCGTGCGCTTCCTGTGTCCATGCCTTCACCCTGGAGTTTGAGCCAGGAATGAGGCACGCTGTTCCCTCCACTCCTGATTCACCGAGAGGGGGCACGTGACCCGGTTCTAGCCCATGAGACAGGAGGGGAGGGCTGCTGAGGCTTCTAGAAAAGAGTTCATCGCTTTTAAGAAGGAGGCACCAGACGAGATGCCCACCCCCTGCCCCTGGACTTCTCCCCGTCTCCACGTCCAGCCATCTTGTAGCCTTGAGGAAACCAGCAGGGACGTGGGAGATCCTGGGCTCTGGAGCTTTCCTGCTGAAGCCGGTGTGTGTAGGGAATTGTGCTTACTCAGCAAAATCGTCCTGACTGCCTGTCTCCGTTCTTCCTTCCCTCCCTGCCCCCCCGCTTCCTTCCCTTCTCCCTCACCCTCCCGCATCCTCACGAGCGCTCTTGAACAGAAGAATAACGGCTGGATCCACAGTCAGCATTTTGATAACCACACAGCCCGCTGCCTGGTCAGCTCTGCTGAGCCCCGGCTGAGCGGGTATGGACAGCTTCCTTAATCACGGGCGGTTTCCAGGACGTTTCTGAAGGTGGCAGGGGTCTCCTCCGGGTCAGGACATGCCAGCTGATGTCATCCCTGACTTTGTGGGAAGATGTTAAAGGCCAGTGAGCTCAGTGGTGGAGACAAAAGCGTTTATCAGCAAATACACAATGAAAAGCTGAGCAGTTAACATGCCCCGAACCAGCCCCTCGGGGTCCCGTTGGCCAGCGGGACCAGGGGCTCTTGGGATAGAGCTGGGAGCAGTTCCTTTCTCTTATTCTGCCGTGAATCACAGATCTCCCTCAAGTTTCAGTGAGGTTATGTCCTGATAAGCCCATCCTACGTTGAAAATATCGTCAGTTGAAAATGCACTTAACACCTGTGACCTACTGACCATCACAGCTTAGCCTAATACCTTAAAGGTGCTCAGAACACCTACGTCAGCCTACAATCGGGCAAAACCACTGAGCACCAAGCCTATTTCACAGGAAAGTGCTGACTGTCTCGTGTGATTTATTGAACACTGTCCTGAGAGTGAAAAACAGCACGGCTGTCAGTGTATCGGTTGTTCACCTGGCGATCACGGGGCCGACGGGGAGATGCACTGCCCGGCACCACAAGAGGGGATCGGACCACACACCACTGCCCGGGAGAAATGCAAAACCCAAAATTCAAAGTACGGTTTCTACTGAACCCGAATCACTTTCACACCATCGTAAAGTCGAAAAATCTTAAGTCGAGCCATCCTAAGTTGGGGACCGCCTGTATCAATGTTCCTACCCAATGACGCAGGGTAGAGTCCACATTAGGAGAGACTCTTCCCTTGGCTTACTTCCAGTCCTTTCACTAAATGTATTTGGGTGGCTTTGGTTCGCTCTGATTCACTCCTGCGGCGCGGCTGGAAGGGCAGGCAGGCCCCTTGAGTGCACACGCAGGGAGACTTAGCGGGGAAGGAGTCTCCAGGGAAAGAGGTGTGTGACATCCACACGAGGGTGCTCAGGCCCAGAGGTCCAGAGGTGGTAAGCCCTGTGCCCACCCTCCCGACCCGGGCAGGAGAGGAGTAGTGCCAAGGGGAACCCCCAGCCTTCTGGACTGTTAATTCACTTAAAAAATGAACATGAGGGCTTCCCTAGTGGCGCAGTGGTTGAGAGCCCGCCTGCCGATGCAGGGGACACGGCTTTAAGCCCCGGTCCAGGAAGATCCCACATGCCGCGGAGCGGCTGGGCCCGTGAGCCATGGCCGCTGAGCCTGCGCGTCCGGAGCCTGTGCTCCGCAATCGGAGAGACCACAACAGTGAGAGGCCCGCGTACCGCAAAAAAAAAAAAAAAAAAAAAATGAACCTGAGACCATCTTACTGTGATAGCTGCTTGTCCCAGGAAAGGTGCCCTCCCGATGCCTCTCTCTTGCCCGCGGTTTTGGGGAATGAATGTCCCTATTTTGCTGATGTTTGGGATGTTCCCCCGACATAGCATCCACAGACCCGAGACGTTTTCACGCAGGAGTTTGCAGGACCCCCTGCGCACCAGTGCTGTGAGGACCGGCGCGGGCCAGGGAGGCGCCCTTTGGCTGCACATCAGAGATGAAGGTTCAGCACCGAGGCGGCCGCCCCAGGCCCCACGGCCCCCCGAGGACCAGCCGCCCTGCCTGTTCTCCCCCAGGCCTGGCTGAGGCCTCTTTCCCCTGACGACGTCTCCGCGGGGCCCTGGGCTCCCTCAGGAAACCAAAAGAAGCGGGAAATCCCGGGTAGACGTGGAAGAGCTTGGAGGATCTCTGTCCAGTGTCAGAAGCGCCCAGTCCAGATGGGGAAAAAGGGGCAGGACTGTGGGGGGAGTGTGGCTCCCAGATTTGCCGTCAGCCTCGAAGGAGTGAGGACGTGATGGACCCCCAGCTCTGCGGCCCCCTGTCCCCACCCCACCCCGGGCTCCTGGTCCTGCCTGGCTCCACCTCGGCAGGGGCCGGGGTGCTGCCTCCACCCGGACGGGCCCTTGTCGGAAGCTCAGGTCACTCGGGGCCGCAGCCCTTTGTCCACAGGCCCATCTGCCCCACCTTGGGAGGCTTCTAGAGTGGAGGGTGCTGACATTCACGGTGTGAGCCTGAAAAATGACTTTTGGATAAATGGATTATGCAATCTATGACATACTCTGACCAGAGAGTCTCAGTTTTGGAAACACGTGCCAAAGAAAGACCTACTTTACAAAAGAATTCACAGCTTCGTTGTCGAAAACAGCCAAATGCACAAAGAAACCCACCCACCATCCTCTGACCAGCGCCCTGGAAACCATGCCGATGGTAAAGCAAGAAATATCTCGCTTCTATCAAAGTGGTGACTGCGAGGACATTCGTGGTTCTTGGAAAACAGTTTTTAAACTGTTAAAAAGAGAGTGTGAAAGAACGCATATACACTTATTTCAACCACATAAAAATGTACAAAAATAGGGACTGGAATCAAGCATATGAATCGAATCCTTGGCGTTTAATGGTAAAAGGGTATTTGAGGTTTTATTTACTGTGCTTTCCAAATATAAAGATAGGTATTTAATAAAAATAAAAACTCAGAGCTGAGCACCATGACTATGATTTGGCCGAAATCCTGTTCAGGAGATGCCAGCCCCGACTGTCTCCAGGAGGCCGGGGGAGGGTGGCTGTCCTCTCCCAGGATGGAGGGCTTGAGAGGCTGCATGCAATCCTTGGGCCATCCTTCTCATTTTACTTACTTTACACTCAGTGAGTGAACACACACTCACTGGGTGCCTACTGTGTTCCACACGCTGGTTTGGGCGCTGGAGGTCCGGGAGGGAGTGGTCTGTGCAGAGACCCCGCCTGCTGGAAAATGGTTGTAGTGGGTGTGGGGTGTGTCCACCTGGGGCTTGTGAGTGTGGCCTTATTTGGAAAAAGGGTCTTTGCAGATGTGATTATTTGAGGATATTGACAAGAGAGCCTTCTGCATTTAGGGCGGGCCCTGAGTCCAGCAACTAGTGTCGTGTAAGGGGACGGAGAGGGCACAGAGAGAAACGGAGAAGCCAAGCGATGACGCGGCGGAGGTGGGTTGGTGCCAGGGTGGCAGCAGCCCCCAGGGGCTGGGCGAGGAGCAAGACATTCTCCTCCACAGCCTCGGGAGGGACCAGCCCTGCCAGCACCTTGAACGGGGACTCTTTTCTCCGCGCTATGGCTTGAAGCCAGCCTGGGGCTTTCATCGCAGCAGCCCCAGGAAACTCAAGCCGGAGACGAGCTAGATGGCTGGTGTGGCTGTGCTCAGTGGGAGCCCCGGGAGAAGAGACCGCCCGTGCCCGCGGGGCCGCAGGACAGAGCGGGGGCTGGGACATCCCCGGAGCAGAGACCCTGAGCACTGGGGGGAGGACGTTCCAGGCGAGGGGCAGGGCTGGAGGCCCTGGGGGTGGACACACGGGTCGCACTCAGGCTGTCACTGTCGGAGGACGGGGGGGCCGTGGGGCAGCTGAGGGTGTCTCGGGCAGAGGGCACCTGTTGGGACCCCTGCCCCTCCCACCCCATCCCTCGGGACGGGCCGCGGACCTTGGCGGGTGTGCACTCCCGGAGGCGGGAGGGTGTCTGCTTCATGTGGGGACCCGCGGGTGTGTCTGCATGTGGACACCGTGGATCAGCACAGTGAGGTCAGAGCAACACGGAAAGGAAGGCCCGTACTTTGCTCATCTCAGGAGTCATTTTCTGGGAGTGTTTTTCCAGAATAGTCTAGGAAAATCCGTGGAAACACCAAGGAGCACTTAAAATCCACTGCAGGATGGAGCAGACAGGACTGGAGCCAGCAGGGCCCAGTGGAGGCAAGAAGGGCCGCAGGGCCCACCCGGGAGGGGAGGGGAGGAAGGAGGGGGCCTGATGCCGTGCACGCACTCAGGGCCTGAGCCTGCGTCCAGGGGGAGGGCACGCGAGAGCAGATGGGCCAGAGCACACATGTGCAGGGCGGGGAGCCCGCAGCCCAGAGGGGATCCTGCGGCAGGCAGGCTGCCCCTCGCGGAGAGCGAGGTCCCGGGTCTCCCGGCCCCCAACTTGGGTGTGTGGGTGCAGCGTGGTCTCAAGACCTCAGCATGTGCACACCTGCCCAGAAAGTTCTGTGACTGGACGGCCTCCGGAAGGTCTCCAAGCCACATCTGCTCCCAAATTCTGTGTCTTTGGACCCTCCGACTGCCCTGTTAGGCAGGACCCCAGCCTATTATAGATGAGGAAGGAGGGGTTCAGAGAGAGAGCCTTGGCTGAGGTCACGTGGCTGTGAAGTGCGGTCACCCATTAACTCCTGGAGGGGAGGAGGGGCTGTGCCCAGCTGGGGTGTGGGGCGCAGGGGTCACCAGGAACCCGGCCGCGTGACCCTCCCTTGTGGACGGCAGAGGGTGGCCTCCTCCAACGTGTGAGGAAGACCTGAACCCCAGCAGCCAGCCCCTCTGAGTCCGGCCCACGGAGGGGAGTACAGGGTCCAGGCAGGTCTGGGAGGCGGCCCGAGCAGGACTCGCCTCTGGCCCCAGCGCTGTGGTTTAGAGGCGATGCTCTTAATTCACTCTTCACTCAGCAAGGAGCCAGAATGGTCCAGCGCACAGCCGGGAAGCTGTGAAAAAGCTCGTAATAAGTGCTTTCTGGAGCACGGTATCAGGACCTATGAGTCAGCTACCTGGTACTTCCTCAAAGAGCGAAGGATGTATATTTAGCCAGCCATTAGGAACACAGAATTATTGTGTTTGAGGGAGTAGCGAATAGCCAGGTTCATGGAAGGGGTCCCACAAGTGGGCACTTACTTAAACCCGCTCGTGGCGACCCACCCAGACTGACAAATCCCTTTGAAAACGGAAGGCTTAATGGCCTGTCTTGGGCAGGTAATCTCTGTTTTTGCTGCAAATGTGGCATCCCGCTGTTGGGCCCACTACTTCCCTGGCCCCTGTCCCTGTACACCTGTCACCTCCCTGTGTACAGGCACGCTGCAGGGGGGCTGCAGTTACAGGGCAGCTGTCCCCACTCAGCTGCGCCCCCTGCCCCACTGCCCTCTCTCCTCTTTTTCTCCTGACCACTCACCTTCTAACCCACGGGCTCTGTTTACCCTTTACTCCTGTTTCCTCTGGGGCAGGGGGTTTACACTGTTTTCTGCTGCGTCCCCACACCTGACTCCAAGCAGCAGCCCGGGTTCTACCTGTGGAATGAATCAACCGCGAGTTCCCAGGGAGACCCAACCAATAGAAGAGAGAATATATTTTAAGCTTTAAGGATTGGCGGCTGGCAGGGCTGAAGTCCATGGAGCAGGCAGCAGTCTGGAAATTCGGGCGGGACTTGATGCCGCAGCCTTGAGGCAGAATTCCCTGTTTCTCCAGGAAACCTCCGGGTTTTCTCTTAAAGCCTTCAACTGATTGGGTGAGGCCCACCTGCTTTATTGAGGTTGATCATTACTCAAAGATGCTGATGGTTGGTGCCAACCAACCTGCCAGGTACCTTCACAGCAGCATCTGGATCAGTGTTTGAACCGTGGGGACAGCAGCCTGATAAGACGGCACTGGAGCTGAGTGTCCAGGGGGTGAGGTACAAGTCCCGTGGCACCAGAGTTGCGGCTCACGGCCCGTCGTGAGTGGGAAGCAAGGAAACGTACTGCAGGAGAGAGCAGGGCAGCAGCAGAGGCTCCAGTGAAGAGCTGCCTCCTGCCTCTTGCCCCTCCCCAGCCCTTCCCACCCCAGACCCCTCCCCTGGCGGAGGGAGGTGGGAGCTGCGGACAAGGCCGCGGGCAGGGATGCGGAGGGTCGCGCGGAGGGTCGCGCGGGGGGCAGGGCCGCTCAGGGCTCCTCTCCCCAAGCAGGGAGAAGCGTGCAGCGCCACGCGGGGACAGACGCGCGTCTCTGGGCGTTCTTCCCTCCAGCACCGGGGGGACACAAAGGACCAGTTCTCCGCCATGACAGATGGCCAGTGAGAGAGGGTGGCGGCCCCAGCGAGGAACGGGGCAGGAGGGCGAGGGGATAGACAGCGCAGGTGGTCAGAGGACGTGTGGGCGCGTGCGCGCGCCGAGTGTGCGCGCCCCGGGCGCCCCGGGAGTGCGGAGGGGCTGGGGGTCTCCCCCATGGGTGTGGCTGACCTTGCGAGGGCAGCTTCTGAACCTGGGTGGGGGTGAGGATGGAATTTGGGGAAAACACCCATCTCTGTGTTG
Source organism: Hyperoodon ampullatus (assembly GCF_949752795.1). Taxonomy (NCBI): domain Eukaryota; kingdom Metazoa; phylum Chordata; class Mammalia; order Artiodactyla; family Ziphiidae; genus Hyperoodon; species Hyperoodon ampullatus. Next base: position 1,647,406 of record NC_136921.1, read on the forward strand.
GGAACAGGGCCCAAGAGAGACTTGGAAGGCAGGCGGAGAAATGTCCCCGCGTCCAGGAGGCGTCCGTGGACGCGGCGACCTGGAGAGAGGTTGTCCTCTGTGCCGTCTGTCCCTGGAGCGGCGGGGGCCAGTGGGCGGGGCGAGGACTCTGCGGGGACGGCGGCCGGGGTCCCTGCGGCCCTGCGGAGAAGCGAGGGGGCGGAGGACCGAGAGTTGCCCCAAGGACAGCTGGGTAGTGGACGCTCCCGGGAGCCCCCAGCGGCTGGTTTTGAGGGACCACGGGAGGAGGTGGAGGCATGGAGCCCACCGGGAGGCCAGGAAGGCCGCGCGCCCCTGTGTCTCATCGCCTCCCCCAAGCCCCGGGAGGAGGCGCTGGTTCTCCAAGACGGAAGTCACTGCCAATTAAACAATTTTGAGAGACAAGAGAATATTGTGTCGTCATTTACCCTGTGCCCCTGAAAGAGCCGCCTGCGCTCTCATTTTCCCCTTATGTGAGCACAGGAGTGATGCACGGACTGAACCCGTGTGGGACGAGCGGGTCAGCCTCCCCGGCCTCCCCTCCCTCTTCACGTCGGAGCCCCACTGTCCTGAGTCACCTCTTGGCTCAGACCTGGCAGCCTCCTCCCCGGCCTCACCCGTGTCCCCAAGGCTCATGCCCCGGGTGCTGTCACCACTGCCGTCTGCCTACCTGCCACCCGCGGCCCAGAGATGCCGGACACCTGCTTCATCGGTCCGACATGACATTCTCTCCTCATCGACTCAGAACGACGGGAGGACGCCAGAGGGACTTCAGCCGAGTGGCCACACACTTTGATTTTTGTCTTCAAAGCTCAGCTGGGCGGCCGTAGAGAAGAACAGGCACGAGCATGAACTCGGGAAGGTAGTGCGGCTCCTGAAAACCTTTGGTGTTGTCCCCACTTTTTTTGGTTTTGTTTTTGCGGTACACGGGCCTCTCATCGTTGTGGCCCCTCCTGTTGCGGAGCACAGGCTCCGGACGCGCAGGCTCAGCGGCCATGGCTCACGGGCCCAGCTGCTCCGCGGCATGTGGTATCCTCCTGGACCGGGGCACGAACCCACGTCCCCTACATCAGCAGGCGGACTCTCAACCACTGCGCCACCAGGGAAGCCCTGTCCCCACTTTTTAAATTTTAATTTTCATTTTATATGGAAATAGAACTGATTTACCATGTTGTGTTAGTTTCAGGGGTACAGCAAAGTGAATCAGTTATACATATACATGTATCCACTCTTTTTCAGATTCTTTCCCCATATAGGTTATTACGGAGTACTGAGTAGAGTTCCCTGTGCTCTACAGCAGGTCCTTATTAGTTATCTGTTTTATATATAGGAGTGTGTATATGTCAATCCCAGTCTCCCAATTCATCCCCCCCTTGGTGCTATGCCCACTTTTTTTTTTTTTTTTTTTGTGGTACGCGGGCCTCTCACTGTTGTGGCCTCTCCCGTTGCGGAGCACAGGCTCCGGATGCGCAGGCTCAGCAGCCATGGCTCACGGGCCCAGCCGCTCCGCGGCATATGGGATCCTCCCAGACCGGGGCACGAACCCGTATCCCCTGCATCGGCAGGCGGACTCTCAACCACTGCGCCACCAGGGAGGCCCAATGCCCACTTTTTATTTCAGTTGTGCTAGAAGGTGTGAGGTGATATTTCATTGTGGTCATAATTTTCATTCCCTTAGTGACTAACAATGTCGGATGTTCTTCGTGTGCTCATCTGTGTATCTTCTTGGTGAAATATCTGTTTGCGTGTTTTGCACATTTTTAACTGTTGAGATTTGAGGCGCTTTTATTTATCTCAGATCTGAGTCCATTGTCAGACGGTCTACCAGACCACAGTGTGTCTTTTCATTCTCTCAGGGGCTTCACAGAGCAAAAGTTTTTAATTTTCATGAGTCCCAATTTTATCACGTTTTGTCTTTTATGGATTGTGCTTTTGTGTCAGGTCTAAGAATTCTTCACCTTGCCTAGATCCCTGAGACTTTCCTGTGTTGTTTTCCAAAAGTTTTATAGTTTTCCACGTTGCATCTGTGACCACTTTTGAGTGAATTTTTATACATGGAGGGAGACTTTAGTTATTTTTCATTTCTTCTGTCCACGGAGGTTCACTAGCTCACGCACCAGGTGCTCTTAATGTCCCTTCATCACAGAATTCCTTTATTTCTGCTTTATTCCTGCTTTATTCCTTTATTCCTTCACCCAGTGAAGATATCTTCACTGGGTGTAGAATTTGCAATGGGCAGTTCTTTTTTGGAAAATGTGCCCATTCTTTCTGGCCTCGCTGCTTTCAGATGAGAAATCTGCTGTAAATTATATCCTTGCTTCCCTCTAGGTGATGTCGGGCAAACTCATTCAAGAGCGATTGTTTATAATTGAGGGGAGATTAGGAGGGAAGGAAGAGAGGGGGAAGAGGAGGAGGGTGGAAGGAAGGGAGGAGGGAAGTAAGAACTGAAATGTTGCTGCCACATCAGTAAGCAAAGGCTGTTGCGGCCATCAAGCCATCACATTACAGCCACCCCGATGGTGAGCCCTGAGGGAGCTCAGGATGGAGACAAACGGGCTGCCCACTGCCAAGTCCAACTGCTCATCAGCCGCTGCAGCCACCCCCGACGGTGCACCCTGAGGAGACTCAGGATGAGAAGCACACAAGCCGCCATCCTGCCCCAAGGTCCAGCTGCCTTCAGGGACCCACCTGTAAGGGTGAGTGGGAGCCCCACCCACTGGTGTCCATGGGCCCCACGGATGTCTGACCATGTCTGCCTGGCCCTAAACTCCCGGCTGCAGGACCACCGCCTCGACCCCTGCTGCTGGCTACCTGTCCCCGGGCGGAAATCCCATCCCTCAAACACTCAAAGTGAGCCTCTCTGCAGTGGATGCTGGTGGGTGTCCAAGGAGAAACAAACTGGGATTTAGGATCATGGGGGGGCTATTACAATACAGGGTGGGGATCGGGGGCCACTGTCAGGGACAGCACTGACCATGAGTCTGCTGGCACGTCTGAGTCAGGCACGGAGAGGTTTCCTTTTAGAGAGATGGGTGCAAACAGGCTGGAAGAACAGGGACGTGAGACCAAGGGAGGCAGGACCCGACCCTCAATCCAGGGAGTTTCCCCCAGGCCAGCTGTGTCTTGGGGGGCCCCAAGCAGGGGGCTGCGTGCAGGGTGGGGTGCCAAAGCTAGGGGGCCCAGAGAAAGGAGACAAGTTCAGCCAAAGTGTTTTGTTCCCATTGGTCAGTGGGGTGAGCAGGTCAGCTAAGCAGCCTGCCTGGCTGTCTCCCCTCCCCAGGCAGGAGTGGGAGACCGTGGGGTCTGGGGGCCACACTCCCAAGTGGGACCTGATCAGATGGCACTTCAGGGGTCTGTTATGTGGCTCCTGCAGCAGTGCCCACGGGCTGGGACCTGCGGGAGCTTACGTGGGGTCAGCCTATCATATTGATTTGCAAATAACAGTTATTGATTGATTGGCGAATAGCAGCGTGCCTGGCTCTCTGCTGCACTCTCCCGAGGACACCCCCCCCACACCCCGATCTGGAGCTGCTTGAGGATTAAAAGTGATCTGCAGCCAGTCACCTCTGCTGACCCCAACTCCTTTTGGGGCCCAGAGCCTCCTGCTTCCATGGGGCTCACAGTCTGTAGCTCGGGCCATGGTTGAGCCCCACTGGGGTTACAGGACTCCAGGGAGGTTAAAGAGACCCCGACTCCTTTTGGGAAATGGGGCTTCTATTTGGAGACTCCTGTTCTCAATGGATAGCCCAGGAGGGAACACTTCCTCAAACCGGAGGTGTCGGTCTGCAGAAGGCTTAACCTCCTCTCTCACTTTCCTGCCCCTTTCCGGGCCCCAGGCTGTCTGCAGGCTCAGCAGGTGGGGGCCTGAGCCATCTCCTGCCACGTCCCACAGAGGCCACAGGCCTGTCTTCTGACGGGAGTGTCCTTCCGTGGGACACAGGTGGCTTCGCCCAGCATCTGGCAGGCAGCCGCTGTTCAATCACCTTCTACTCAGCTCGTTGGTGAAGGAGGGGTCCCCTCTGTGGGGTTATGGGGAGGCTGAACCTGGGATGCTGGGCCGACCAGACAGACAGCAGTCATCAGTCACGTACACTCACAGCCCAGGGAGGGGCTGCACATCAGGCAGGGCCACATGGGCTGTGCTGGGCAATGGAATGAACATGGGGGGCTGTGCTGTGACAGGAGGGTGGGGCTCCCTGCTTTCCAAAGGACACGGTGACCTTGTTCACATGATTCTGGAGGCTGGCAGCGAACTGAAGACAGTACTCAGGGGTGAGCAGGCTCTGCTCCTGGTCCCTGAACGAGGAGGACTGTCTGTCTGGGCCCTTACTTGGCTCCGGCTGCTGTAACAAAATGTCATAGACTGAGAACAGGTGCCAGCAGATCGGGTTCTGGTGGGAGCTCTCATCCTGGCCTGCAGATGGCCGGCCGCCTTCTCGCTGTGTCCTCACATGAGGTTCTGCTGTCTCTTCTCATAAGGGCACTAATCCCACCATCGGACCCCACCCTCATGACCTTGTCCAGCCCTCATCACCTCCCAAAGGCCCCACCTCCTAATGCCTTCACATGGGGGTTAGGCCTTCAACATATGAATTGTGAGCAGGCACACAGTCAGTCTGCAGCACCCTGGAGCAACGTGGGGGACAGAGCCTGAGCTCAGACCCCTGGAGGCCCTGCCAGGTTCACCACACAGTCAGGCACCTAATGTTGCCCCTTAATGTTTTTCTGTAGTTTGTTGCACGTAATATTTTTATTTATTTTTTTATTGAAGTATAGTTCTATACAATTTATATAAGTTACAGGTGTACAATATAGTGATTCACAATTTTTAAAGATTATACTCCATTTATAGTTATTATAAAATATTGGCTATATTCCCTGTATTGTACAATGTATTCTTGTGGCTTAGTTTATACTTAATAGTTCGTACCTCTCCCTCCCCCATCTCCCAGTGGTAATCACTAGTTTGTTCTTTGTATCTGTGAATCTGTTTCTCTTTTGTTACATTCACTAGTTTGTTGTATTGTTTAGATTCCACACATAAGTGATGTCATACAATATTTGTCTTTCTCTGCCTGACTTATTTCACTTAGCATAATGCCCTCCAAGTCCGTCCATGTTCCCGCAAATGGCAAAATATCGTTCTTTCTCATGGCTGAATTGCACCTTAATTTTAAGCCTTAGTTCACAACCCCCACCCGATGGGAGGGAAACCAGGTCTCCTTGGGAACCGCAGCATGGCTGAGTCCCAGTCCACGGCCCCCCACCTACCCGAGGGCTCTCCCATGACATTCTCCTCCCAGATGGCATGAAAATCCGCAGAGTCTATCAAATAAATGTATCATGGGCTGAGTGAAGTTTGGAAGGAGACTGCAGGGTAAGAGAAGTCCTTTTGCGAAGCAAGTAAAAATTGGGAATTATTCTTGTTTGTTTGTACGTCAGGTGTCTGTGTTTTTTTTTGTTTGTTTGTTTTCTTTGTTTTTTTTTGGCTGTGCCACATGTGGGATATGAATTCCCTGACCAGGGATCAAAACCCCGCCCCTGCATTGGAAGCACGGAGTCTTAACCACTGGACCACCAGGGAAGTCCCTGTCAGGTGTCTTGGAATATGATTCTCTCTTGAAATGGGACCTCACAGGTCCACGGGTTGGTTGAGTTACACGAAGAACCTTCAAACCCCGACGTCCCCAGTACCCAGAGGCAATCACCGTGACCACGTGGTGAATTTTTGTTTGTAGAACCTTTAATAAGACTATAATCAATTAGGGCTACACTCATTACTTATTTGCTCAACAGATACCATATGCCTATTATGTGTTAGGAACGGTTCTGGGTGCTGGAGGTTTAGTGGGAAAAAATCAAAGCTAAAGATAGTCCTGCCCTTGAGGGGCTTCCCTTCTAGAAGGAGATGGAAGTGAGCTTGATGAATGATTGACAGGGCCATGAAGGATGGCATGGGGGGGAGGGCATGGGGGGAGGGTGGGCTTTAAGCAGCTATAGGGGACAGCCCCGCTGCAAAGGTGACCAGATCTGCAGGAGAACGTAGAGCTGGGAGGCCCGGGCCCGAGAGAGACCCCATCTCCCGGGGCAGTCACTTCCCTTTGCTGGCGGGGTCATTGCCCTCGGTGGGGACAGTGACAACACAGGTCTCAGAGACCCCGTGACACTTGGTCATCCTACTAACCGATCTGCAAAGTTGCACTTGGTTCTGACCCTGAATTTGAGTCTCTGTTCATGAGGGCGTGACCCCCCACTCCACCCACTGCCCAAGGCTGGCCTGGGAGTCAGGGGGTGCGGGAGGGACTGGAAATGGTAAAGCGCAGTTCCTGGGACCGGGGGGATTTCGTCCCGGGGCTGCTGCTGCCCCAGGGGACGACGCGGTAGGAAGTGGGAGATGGCATTTTCTGGCGAGAATGGCTTTGAGGACTCAGCTTGCTTTGGCCTCCGTGCTGGGCGCCTGCCGTTGGGGCACTGACTGGCCCACCGCCCGGCTGTTAGAGATGGGGAGGGCGCCGGGAGGCTCACGGTGTCTGGCCTGGTCTTACCACGTGGTCCGGGGGACACTGCACAGGATGACCAGCCTCAGAGGCCCTGAAGTGAAGGCCCCCGCCTGCTCTGCCCTTGCTGGCTGACTTTTGCCCTCAGCCCCTCCAAGGGCCAGGGCAGTGTCCGGACTGCATCCCTCACATGGGTCAGCATCTGGCACACTTTCAGGGTCTTTGCTGGGGGTCCAGTGTCCTCCAGGGGTAAGCTCCGCGTCTGGACCAGAGCCGCCACCCAGTGGGTGCTGAATGCGTGTCAGGCGTCCAGTTCGAGGTTGACCTCTGCCTCCAGGCCCAGAGGAGAGACCTCGCTTTCCTTTCCTATCAAGGACTGTAATAGGATCCCCTGGGGATCCTATGAGCCCTCCTTGAGGTGAGGGTGGAAGCCCTGCGCAGCGGGAGGGGCCTGCGCGGGGTGGGGACGGTGGGGACAGAGCCTGTGCCCCCGTGGAGCGTGGCCGATGAGAGCAAGTGACAGCTGGCCTCCCCAGCCCTCTGCTTCCGGCCCTGAAATCATCTGAGGGTTTCTGATGAAAGTCTGGAATCCTCAGCGGAAGCTGAAGCCTGGGAGGTTGAAGATATCGGCTGTAGGAACGGGACGACATTTTCCAGAAACTGAAGGTATGAATTCGGACACTTGGCGGGGCAGAGTGAAATGGGGAGGCAGCAGAACGCGGGTGCCGGAGGGCTTCAGCTCCACGTCGACGATCTGAGATTCCAGCCGTGTTTCCAGTTTGGGAAGGTGATGGCCAGGCTCCCAGGTCCTGGGCCTATGCTCCTCTGTTGCCCTGGAGACCTGGGTGGCGGCAGGCAGAGCACGCGCTGGCCTGGCGGGAGGTGCTTCTGGAGAGGAGAGCTGCCGACCCCCAACACGGGGGCCTCGGGCTGTGATGGCAGCAGGTCAGTTGCTTTCCTGACACCTGGGGCTCGCTCACCCGGCTCCAGGGACGGACTGGCCCTGGCTGGATGCACTGCCCTTCCCGGGGGACAAGCCTACCTCAGAGGACCCGAGTCCTCCAGGCCTCCCCAGTGACCCTCACAAGACAGGGGCCACTTAGGGTCTCAGGCCCCGTCCAGGCGACGGGGTCCACGCCCTGACCCCAGCTTGCCACTCGTCATCTGGAGAAGCATTTCTGGGAAGGACCAGAGATGCGGACACCCCCTCCCAGGCCCCGGCCTGCCTCTGTCTGGACAGAATGGAGAGAAGCAGGTCCAGCAAGAAAAAATCTCTGCAGAGCGGAGGGGGGCCTGGTGCCGGGTCACCGAGTGGTGCTGAGCAGAGGGCAGCGGGCAGAAAGTGAGGGCGCCTGGGAAACAGGCCCTGCCCCCTGTGGGCCCGTCTTCCCGTTGGCTGTGCTGTGGGCCGTCTGAGTGCCTGCGAGGCGCCTGGACGCCTGGTCCCTGCTGGATGCGTTCGGTCTTGTTCCTGGAGTGACCCAGTGGAAGGCACAGCCTTGCTCTCCCAGGACAAGCAGATGTCCCGTCATCAAGGGCGCCCCGTGCTTCCCGCCTGTTGCTAGCTCTCTGCAGCCCAGTGACACATGCCTCCCCTCTGAGGCCGGCAAGGCGACCCCAGTTTTCCCCCGGTGTCAAGGCCGAGAAGGCCTCCCAGTGCCCCCGACTCTAGAAGAGCTTTGGTCTCCCCGCCTCCTCCTGCCTTGGTGATGCTGTTTCAGCGGGGCCTGTGTGGCCATCTGCGAGCAGGGGAGAGGCAGGCTCTCAGAGCAGCTTGACAATAGGGATGGAAATTGCAGGAAATGTGAACAAATGGCAGATCCGGGACACAGCTTTCAAACTGCAAAGATTTTCCGACCATACATATAATAAGTATAATTTATATTCTTTTCCTATGAAGTGCTTGCAGATAAACTCTCTTCCTTTTGAGCAGGGCTGTGTCTGGCCCTCTTGGGCAGACATGCTGGTGTCTTATCTGTGCCTCACAGAAAAGCAGGCCTTTGACCGGGGAGTCTCGATCCAGAGGGACCTAGAGCTGCCCCGTCCGACCACAGGGCGCGCTGGGCCGAGTGGCCACCGCCCTCCTGGTCACGTCCAGACAGGGTTCACGAAGTGCCTCCCGGCTCCATGTTCAATGAGGAACAAATGCACGGCGTCCCTAATTATGGTGGCCGTGTTCCTGGAAAACTCGGTTTAAGTTCAGAGCACACTGGAGAAGTCTGGTTCTCTAGAGAATTTGTCGTAGCTTAAATGAGATCTGAGGGTGACCTGGGTCAAACCAGAAAACACCCTGGAATTGCACTGCAGCTGCTCACTGCCCGCCTAAACTCCGGGCTCGTTCCCTGTCTATGAAGCAGGCCCGTGGCCGGCCTGAAAGGCTGTGATTTAGGTTGAATGAAATGACTCAACAGAACCCAAACACCCGATGGGCTCGAGCTGTCTCTTTGGGTTAAAATCAAGTCAGACCTGCATTGGGAACCCAGGAGCCCAACGCCTTCCCCAGGAATCTCACCCAGGGCCCTTCCAGGTCTGACTCTGGGGTGGGGACCACCTGCCACCTGCAGCTGGTTCAGGGCCTCCTCCTACAGCCCCATAAAGTGCCCACCGGACACCCCTGGCGCAAGGGCGCACCCGCTCAAAGTAAGGGCCGGGTTCTGCAGCCTGACCCCTCCCGCATCCGAGCGCAAGCTCCCCCGTTGTGTCTGCGCCTTGAGGTCAGGCTGCCCGGCCCCTCCGGATGCAGGGCTCTCTCCCGGCTGCCCTGCCCAGTGACCCCCTCCTCCAGAGGCAGGGGATGACACCCCCCAGGGAGATATGCCCGGCGGTGCCTTGCCACAGACCGGAACAGGCCTCTCCTCTGTGCCACGCCCAAGGGGTGCCCCCAGGGATGGGGCGGGACGGCGCCTTGCTGAAGCATTTGGCCCCGAGGCCCAGCCTCTCTAGCTGGCAAGTGGGGAGACTCATTCTCCCCAGAATGAAGGTTTGCCGACCACGCCCCATGACCAGATTCCTGTCTGATCCTGGTTCTTGCAAGGGGGGGTCACGACACCCTGCCCCACTGGAGAGAAGGCAGACAAAACGCCCGCACACGCTGGGTGCAGAGTCAGTGCCGCGCTCTCTCCTGACGACTTGCTCTTCACGGACCCTGCCCCGATCCTGGATCCTGATCGGAGGACGGGTGCACCTGGCACCTCTCTCCTCACAAGTCAGACCAAGAGGCCTGGGCCCAGCTCCGGGGCCTTCCCATTGGCCACGGGCCCTGAGCCTTGTTAGAATGACAGGAACAGAATTAGGGCTTAAACAAGCGTCTTTTGAGCCTAGACACGTGATCCCTTTTAGACTCTTCACAGGAGCTTCCAAAGCCAGAGCTGTGACTACTGAACTCTCGTGGCCCCCGCACGACGCCCAAAGCTCCACCTCCCGCTCCGGCCCACACCTGCCTCGGCCCTCCCGGCTCTGCCCGGGCCAGTCTGCCTTCTCTCCTGCAGGGCCCAGGGCTGTGCTGGTGAGAGACACCCAACGGAAAGACTCTGTGTCCAGGTCAGTCCCCCTGCCGCTGCGCACTCCGGCCACCTGCCAAGGCCGCTTGCTGAGCTGCCCCTCTGGGGTCAGCGGCTTCCTACTTGGTCTGTGTGCTGATCTGGGACGCTTGTTTCCACTAGGGAGTCGTCACTGCTCTCTGGGGCTTGGTTTCTCCACCTGCACGCGAAGGCTTCCCATTGGCATCCGCGGCTTTCAGACTGAGCCAGGCAGCCCCTCAGGGCCAGTGGGTATCGGGGGCAGAGGTAGGACAGGTGGGCAGGGCTGGCGGCCTGGAGCTGCTCTCCCGTGCCCACCCTCGAGGCGAGGCTGCCCCCTGAAGCATGGCAGCCTGGAGACCCGCACTGAGCTCTATGACACACGTCTGTCAGGTGCTCACATCAGAAGCCAGGCCCCGGCTCGGGATGCCAAAGGGTGGACGCGGACGCCCCAGCGGCCCGCTGCCTGCCTGGTCCTGGCACCGTCCCAGGCCAGCCCACTTCAGGCCCTGTGGTCCCAGTTTGGAGTCCTTTGAAGACCGTTCTGTGATTCCAGGGAGGTTTGAGAGGTCTCCCTTGGAGGGTCCGTGCCCGCTCCCACTGTGTGCCCCATAGCCCGGTGTTTTTCCAAGGCGTGTCCCACCGGTGGGGTGGGGCTGCCCCGCTGACAGCTCCCCCCTGAGCCTGGAAGCAGCCACACTGCTCTGGCAAAGCCACGTCGCCCTCCCGGCCCCGTGCCTTCCCCACCTTGAGAGCCGCAGGAGCACCGGGGGGAGGACCTGAGGCACCACCGGCCCCTCCTTTGCCTTCATGAGAAGGGCAGCAGGGGAGGCCTCACGGCCGAGGCCTCCGCCCAGTCGTGCACTTACTGACCTTCCACCACTAGGCAGAGGAGCACAAACCCTCCCTCAGCCCCACTCTGCTCCAGGGCCCGCCCAGCGGCCAGAGGAGGGACCCGGCTGGCTGGGCGCTGGCCCGGGTACCCTCGCAGAAGCAGCAGACCACGACCCACGTCACCCAAAGGCCCTCCTCACAGGGACGAGCCTCTGGCGTTCACACTTCCTTTTGGGTTCTGTTGTCTTTTTTTTAAACGGCATGTCTAATAATTGAGAACCAGATGTGGGCAGCTACCCCTTTGGAGGGAACTTCCGGCTGAGCTACTTCAAAATAAAATAAAAAGTATTTCAGGGGCTTCCCTGGTGGCGCACTGGTTGAGAGTCCGCCTGCCGAAGCAGGGGACGCAGGTTCGTGCCCCGGTCCGGGAAGATCCCTCATGCCGCGGAGCGGCTGGGCCCGTGAGCCATGGCCGCTGAGCCTGCACGTCCGGAGCCTGTGCTCCGCAACGGGAGAGGCCACAACAGTGAGAGGCCCGTGTACCGCAAAAAAAAAAAAAAAAAAAAAAAAAAAAAGTATTTCAGAGGTTATCAGGAAAAGCATGACAGTCTTGGCCTCACTGTTTGAGATTCTGTCTATTCTAAGGATTTTTTTTCCCAACATCTGCATCACAGAGGGCTACTTTTCAAAATACAACAGGAGCTTCACAACAACAGAAAAAAGCAGTGAACGTTACCCCTCTGGCTTTATTAATTTAAGGCCATATTTAGTCAAATCCAGTCTACTTCTGTTCTAAAGCTCTCTCTAACTCGCTCATCTGTAACATATGCATATTCATTTTTCTTCACTGTGAGAAAAAGTGTGATATTAAAAATGTTGTTTTTCCTTTTCCTTGAACAGTCATGGGAGGTGATTCATCACACATAATTTTAGTGATAGATTTTTCAATAAAATAGGATTTCTCTTGAATTTGTTATTAAATAGAAACTTGAAAAATGAGCCACTTAGATGTGTATACTTACATTTTCAAGAAAGAATGTTCAAATGTGTCTAGGCACTGGGAACATTTCCATATTGCTCTAAGTAATGAAAAGGCAGCTACCAAGTTGAGACAAAGGGATTTTCAGGCCCAGATCCTCACTCGTTGATCACAGAATTTATGTTTTCATTAACTGCTTAGTAATTTGTTGCAAAAAAGATAATTCAGTGTTGAAAATAGAATTCCTTATAAACTAAGAGAAAATGTTTGCTTCTTTAAAAATACAGAATAAAAATGATACATGCTTTGTTTTCCTTCTCTCCATTACAGAAAATTTAAAACTACTTACAAAAGTAGAGAGAATAAAATGCTGTACCTATCACCCAGATGCAAACATTTTCAAAGTTTCCAATCTTGTTGTATCTATTCCCCTGTCCCCCTTTTGTTTTCTTTTTATAAAATACATTAAATATCAAACATCCTGTCATCTTACCTGTAGAAACTTCTGCCCGCATCTTTAATTGATAAAGGTTGTTTCCTCTGTAACCACACACATATTGTCACATTTGACTAAGTTAACAAGACTTCCTTTATACCATCTTATACCAAACACAAGTTCATATTCAAATGTCCCTAATCACCCAGGAATGGGCTTTCACCACTGATGTGAATCAGGATGCGCACCGGAACACCCCGTAGTAGGTTGTGAAGTCTGCTTCACTCTCTTTTCTCCCCTCCCTTTCATTCTCTGTGCCACTGGCTCCTTGGAGAAACCAGGTCCGGTTCACTTAGGACCGGAGCCTGAGTTATTTTCAGGTCCAATTTTTCAGGGAAGAACGTCTCATAGGTGGTGATGTGGACTGCTTACCATATCATGTCTTGACGCTCGTGGTGGCCGGTTGTTCCACTTTTAATGAGGCCAACACTGACCGGTGGTTCAGGTGGTACTCCGTGGAAGCTAAAAAATTTTTTTTTCTGAATGTTTTCGGGAGAGAATTATTCTTGGTTTTGCCATTAATCTTGGTAAGGACATATGTGAGGTTAGACAGCCTGGATGGGGGTGTCCACGGGCTGGAGGAGGTCGCAGCGCTCCCTTGGCGTAGAAAATTCATCTCTGGATCCCAGCAGACCCAGGGCACAGACGGGTCAGCCCTGCTCAGTTCTCCACTGGGTTCCCTGTGCTCAGCACAGACTGTTCATGGAGGAGATGCCTAAGTGCCCGTCAATAACTCAGCCAATGGAAGCAAGGGGCCTCACAGACGTCCTGGAGAGGGAGGATGAAGATGGGAACCAGACTGGTGATGCTGGGGATGAAGAAGAGGACAAAGTCAAGGTTCTTCTCTTCAAGGCACAGCCACTGGCCTCGGGGCTGGAATGGGTGCGGGGGAAGGGGAGTAAGGGGAACCGGGCTCCAGGTTTCTGGCTCGGGTGACGGGGTAGCTGGAGAGTGTGGAGAAGGGGGTCAGGTTTGCTGGGCGGCGACTGCATGTCCATTTGGGACCTGCTGACTTCGAGGTACTTCAGGAACATTCCTGTAGCCACATCCAACGTGGAAGAGGGCACCTCGTGGGGGGGGTCGGTGGCCCCTGAGTTTCAGCCTATCCTATGAGAAAGATGTGACGTTATCAACAGAGAGTCACGGGCAGAGAAGAGGCGAGGGTGTCAGAAGAGGGGTCCATGGAGGGGGAGAAGGGAGAGTCGCCGAGAGCGGAGGAGAGCCGGGAGGGGGCACTGTCACAGGGGCGGGGGTCAAGACGCGGGGCAGGGTGGTGCTGCAGACGGAGCCACGTGGGTAGAGAAGCGGAGGAAGCAGGCCCTGAAGGCGCCCATCGGTAGCGAGAGGAGGACGCCAGCCAGAGCCATTACGGAGGCCAAAGAGACAGGCCTTGGTGATGCAATCGGTGTTGGAAGAGGCCGGAAGCAGACCCTCACCCCGTGCCGGGAGCTTACGGAGAGAGACACTGGTCGTCACAAACTGGGAGGAGAGCCGGACCGTGCTGGTGTGCGCCTGAACCAGGAGAGCTTTAGCAGAATTCCCAGGGCCTCACACTTTGTCTCGCTGGCACCCTCCACCCACGTGACAGTCCACATGCATCCGGGGCCCCTGGCCCTGCTGATGTCTGCCTTGGTCCACCTTGTCTTGAAGGCCGTGAGCCTTAGTGCTGGAGCCCATGGGAAGTGCTGTGAGTGTACGGTAACCCCTACTTCCGCAAGTCAGCTTGGATCTGAAACGTCCATGTCATGACGTGTGACAGTCAACTTGGACAGTGAACAATGTGATACAAAATCGGATGCATTTGGTTTTGTCCTGGCCAAACTGTCTGTTTTCAGATACACAAAAGATGATTGGGAACGTGAATAATCACTGAAATTATGTTTCACGGGAAGACGGTGCTGAGAAATGTTCTCGTCCTGTATTTTCAACACTGATATTTGTGATAATTCCAAGGGGGTTCCTGGACCCTCCACAAAGAGCCCTGTTAGAGCGGTTTCTCCGTGTGAAGGCTGACGGGGAGCATCTTTCTTCAGCCACATGCCGTGTGGCATCAGGAATCTCCCTGAGATATCAGGCTTGCTTACTCTATTAGCAACAGTCAGACATATAGGCACTGCTGCTTTCTTCAGACGTTAAAGGGAAATTTAACAAAATCTCTCCACTCCAATGTGTTGTGGATTAGAAGTTCCAACCCAGGGACCCTGAGTCAGCAGAGACAGTGGTGTCGCAGTGTGCCCCCAAAGGAGGCCGGATGCTGTCCACACACGAGCAGAAGCTGTTGTGAGTGCCGGGGACAGGGTACCCAGGGTCTCCCCTCACCATTTTTATTGAAATGCAAGGTGTACACTGGTGCTAAACCCTGGATAGTATTTGAAGTAAACATAACGTTCACCTGTTCCTCTGTGAAAGATGTGATCTTGTCTGCCCACTGTCTTTTCTCTCTGTTGTTCAGGTGACATCTTATCTTCTTCTTCAGCCCTTCTGTAATTCGCAACTGATTCCAGCATCTCCTTTTAACAACAGATCCACTGAAATGACTCGTTCTCATCTTCAGTGTCAAATCTTGCATCTTCCGCGGCGCTGCCAGCTTGGTCCACCCTCCTTATGCACGTGGAGCGGCGTCTTTGGTTCTAGCTCGTGTTTCTAACGGTAACAACAGGGGTTTCATTCATGAATCAGTTCTTGGCGCACTGGCTGTTGAGTGACCCCGACTGGAGGTTGCTTATTTTGCTTCATGTCCTGAGATGGCTTCAGACTTGATCGTCGGAGATAGCGGCACCAGGCCTCCTCTGCCACTCACCCGCCGGCTGCCTCGGGGCTCCGTTCGGGGCTGGCGAGCGCATCCGAAAGCCCAGCCAGACCCAGAGCAGCTGTGACTCCAACCTTCTCGGCCTTGTCATCTGCTGCAGCAGAGCCCGCGTTGGCTGGGATATGGGAATGGCTCCCTCCCCCAGACCCCTTCCCTGACCTTGGGGGCATCATCATCAAATTCCCCAAGGCGAGGACCCTAACTCCTGTTAGGGCCCCACCCCGCTCATAGTTGAATGATTTTGACCCAGGGAAGGTGAAGACTTGTCCTCTTGTGTCCACCGTGGGGACTCCCATGGGAGGCCTGGCCTCAGCCCATGCCTGTGTATCCCATGACTTGTTTGCAAAGCAGTATGATGATTTGAACTGAGATAAGCTCCAGCCAGGCCTCAGCCCACAGGCATTGCTGCAGGATTCACATAAGCAGGTCCCCGAGGTGCTGATGCAGACCCCACTCAGAAGGGTGGGCACCCATATTCTGCCATCTCCCACTCCTGCTGGAGGAAGAGGAGATAGCGCCAGGGGCTCTGACTGCCAGGACTCCACTGGGCAGAGACACAGACTCTGAGTGTTTGAGGGATGGAATTTCGACTCTGTGTTCGGGGTTTTCTTATGAGAGGTTCTGGGCCAGGAAGGCAAGGCTGGTGTGAGGCTGGGCCAGACGTGAGTGGGGTCTCATGGACAGTAGTGGGATGGGGCTCCAGCCTCACCTTTCCAAGGGGGCTCCCTCGAAGCCAGGACCAGCCAGACCTCGAGACAGGATGGGACCAGCGTGTGTTCTGCTCTTTGCTCTGGATGACCCCAATCTCAGAGCCAAATTCCAGCTACCGCTTAGCACCCGAAGGACTTTATTGTTTGTTCCTGGGCTAATCTCATGTTTTCTACAGTTACTTTCCATTCTTCCCTGTTGCACTGTAGGTGTATTGATAAGCTTTTCTCATTTTTTCAGGTGTGAATTATTTTCCTATTTGTGTCTTACTGTGTTCATCCGACTGAGGTTTTTTGTGTTTTATTTGTTAAGTGTACAATTCAGTGGTTTTTTAGTATATTCACAGGTAAAGGCAACCAAACCACAGTAAACCTGAGAACATTTCGTCACTCCCCAAAGAAATCCCAAACCCTTTAGCCACCATCCTCATTATCCTCCCATCCCCCACACCAAGCTACCGATAATCTACTTTCTGTCTGTACACAGTTGCTTATTCTGGACATTTCTTTTGGGAGTGGCTTCTTTCACTTAGCACAATGTTGTAGAATGTATCAGAACGACTTTCCTTTTTGTGGCCAAATAATATTCCACTGTATGGATGGACCACATTTTGTTTATCCATCATCTGTTGATACAGTTTTGGGTTCTTTTCCACCCTCTAAATACCATGAATAGAGCTTCCCTGGTGGCGCAGTGGTTGAGTCCGCCTGCCGATGCAGGGGACACGGGTTTGTGCCCCGGTCCGGGAAGATCCCACATGCCGCTGAGCGGCTAGGCCCGTGAGCCATGGCCGCTGAGCCTGCGCGTCTGGAGCCTGTGCTCCGCAACGGGAGAGGCCACAACAGTGAGAGGCCTGCGTACCGCAAAAAAAAAAAAAAAAAAAAAATACTATGAATAATGCCAATATGAACGTTCATGTACAAGTTTTTGCGTGGATGTATGTTTTCATTTCCCTCGATTACTTGCCTAAGGGTGGAATTGCTGCATCACATGGTAATTCTATATTTAACTGTTTGTGGGAATGCCAGACGTTTTTCTAAAGTGGCGACACCATTTACATCTCCCCCCAGCACAAAGGCCAAAGGGAATTGTGCATAAAGGCCACAATTTCTCCTCATCCTCAGCAACACTGGCATTCCTTTATAATCCTTTTTTTTTTTTTTTTTTGGCTGAACCGCGCAGCATGTGTGATCTTAGTTTCCCGACCTGGGATGGAACATGCGCCCCCTGATTGGAAGCACGGAGTCCTAACCACTGGACCACCAGGGAAGTCCCCCTTTATAATCCTTTTTATTTTTGTAAGATTGGTTGTAATGACCCCTCTTTTTCAGTCCTGATTCTAGTAGTTTGAGTCTCCTCTCTTTTTTTCTTGATCAGTCTGGCTAACGGCTTGTTATTTTTGTTAACCTTTTTAAGGAACCCAGTTTTGGTTGCGTTGATTTTTCTCTGTTGCTTTTCTAGTCTCTATTTCATTAATTTCCAGACTAATTAATATTGTTTCCTTCCCTCTGCTTCCTTTACATTTAATATGCTTTCATTTTCCAGTGTCTTAATATGGAAGGTTAGAAAGATTGGGGATATTTCTTCTTTTTTGATATAATCACTTACAGCAGTGCATTTCCTTCTAAGCCCTGCTTCAGCTGCACCCGGTAAGTTTTGCTGTGTCGTGTCTTCATTGTCATTTATCTCAAAACATTTTGAAATGTCCTTTTGATTTCTTCTTTGACCTATTTAATTCCCACGTATTTGCAAGTTTCCAAATTTTCTTTCTGCTGTTGACTTCCATTCCATGGTGGTCACAGAATATAGTATTATTTCTGTCCTGTTACATTCACTGAGGTTTATTTATGGCCGAGCATATGCTCTCTCTTGGAGAGTGTTCCATGTGCCTCCAAGAAGCAGGTATGTCTTGCAGCGACTGGGTGTGGTGTTCTACACAAGTCTGTTACCGTGTTATTTAAATCTTCTATTTCCTTCTTGGTTGTCTCCACTGCTGACAGTGGGGCGATCGAAATCTCCAGCTATTATTGCTGAAGTGCCTGTTTCATGCTTCACTTCGGTCAGTTTTTGCTTCATGAATTGTAGTGGTCTGTTGTTAGGTGCATATATAATTGTTATCTCTTCCTGATGGATTGACCCTTTTCTTGTTATGAAGTGTCACTGTTTATCCCTTGTCGTATTTTTGTTTCCAGTTCTATTTTATTTGTTAGTAAAGTGGCCACTCCAGCCTGCTTTTGACTGCTGTTTGAGTGCTGAATCTTCCCATCGTTTTCCTTTCAATCTGTGGGCATCTTTGATCTAAAGTGTGTCTCTTGAAGACAGCATGTACCTCATATACTGAGGCAGGTGTATTGTCATCCCCATTCACAGGTGAGATCACTGGGGCTTAGAGAGAGAGTCGCCTACCTTGAACCCCAGCCCTGCCATTTGGGTGGTCTTGCCTGGTGCATACAGTCTGAAAGTTTCTCTTTTCACATGTGAGTTTTGCTCATCGTGGAGGGCAGTATTTGTAACCCTGGGCTCCCTGGCAGACGTTTCTCATTTGGTTTTCACACTGCTCTGTGGACTAGGTGTTGCCGCCTCGCTTTGACAAGCACGAGCTGTATGTAACTCATGGTGAAGAGATGCTTTGCTTGAGGTTATGCAGCCAGTGGGAGGGAAGCGGACCCAGATCAGGGCCGGGCTCATCTGACCCCTGGGCCACCAGCTCATCGCCGACCCGGGTGCCGCCTGGCTGAGCCAGGCTCATGCCACTGCAACAAGTTGCATTAGGATAGAGGTTTATTCACAGGCACACAGAGTCATGGCTTGTGGAGTCGCCTCTCCCAGGCCCTGTCTCTGCACAAAGGCTCAGTGTGGACCCTCACCTTTGGCGTCTCCTCCCCTTCCTGGAAAGGGTGACCGTCACGGCCGCAGAAGGCGGCGAGAGTGGTGACTCCCGAGTCACAAGTGCCTCTTCTTGCCGTGGCCCAGCAGCCAGAGCTGTTGACACACCAGTGCTGTCTGCAGGGGGCAGGGGCTTCAGTCTCGGACAGCAGAGCATTGGCTGTGGCCACCGCACCTGGGCTCTGGGCACCATCCCCCCAGCCACCTGAGTCCGGATGCAGCGACTTTGAATCAGTTTTCTTCCTAGTTGCTGGTGAAGTGAGGTTCCTTCCTCTCAATACCTCTGCTCATGATGGGCCGTGCTCCTGGGCGCTGAGCTCAGCGGGGTGGAGGGTGCCGTCTGTTCCGTGGCTGGTAAATGCTTCTCTTTGCACGGTGGTGGGTTTTCAAAGCCTGGCTGGGCAGCTGGTGGACGAGCATGTTAGAAATCTTCTTGGAAAATCTTTTTCAGGACAGCACACCCCTCTCGGTCCTGATGTCCTCCCCGAGGCCTCCAACCTGCAACATCCACTGAGGCTGACCTCCTGCGGAGCCTCTGCCTGGTCCCCAGCATGGCCGATACCTCCGGTGAGTGGGAGCACCTGAGCTCTGGGCACAGAGCTGGGGGGGGGTGTGCCCAGTGTGGGGGGTGCCAAGCTCCTAGGCAGACGGGCTGTCCAGGCGCCCTGAGTGGGGGACATGGCAGGCGGGGGATGCCCGTCTCACCTCGACACCCCAGTTGGTCCAGAGCTGCACCACCCAGCAGAAGCTGGAGGCCTGGGAACTGTGGGTCAGTTGTCTTCCGGTCAATGGAGACCTTAGAACCCACTTGATTAAGAAGGTGACCCGATACATGGGCCGTGTGTGGATCCAAAGACTTTTAGATTTCCTTTCTTTTCCAATTATGAAGATTTTCACACACAGACCCTCGTCTGTGTGCCCACCACCCAGATCAACCATCCATTCTGTGATGGGTGACAGATGGACTGTCCCCCCCCAGCTGGATGTAGGGCCCTCCAGGGCAGGCTTTGGGTGGGACATCGGGCTGCCCCATCTCGGGTCGCAGGAACCCAGCCCTGTGTGCTTCCCGCCTCTTGGTCCGAGGCTTCAGTGAGAAACCCCCAGTGCCTGTCTTCCCCTTGTTTCTGCCCTTTGCTGCGGCAGCTGGACTCTTTAGGGAGCCGTGTTGGCCTATGATCCAGGAAATTCGCTCTGGGAGGGAAGCACTTATTCACACAGGGGGCTGGCTTTAGGGAAATCAGATTCCGCTTGGTTATGATTAGCGGAGATAAACTGCCCGGGAGCAGCTAAATTTCACAAGGATCTCAGCCCCCCGCTTCTGCTCTCCGCCCTCAGCCACAGGCAGACGGCGTGTGTTTCCATTGGCTGGGGCCCAGATAACATCAAGAGGTGGAAAACAACCCCCAGAAATCTGAAAAATGTTGAACAAGGAAAGAAAATGTTCAATCGACCAAAACAAACAGAGATACAATCTCACCCCTGTGGGGTTTTGCGCCGCTGGGTCTAGGGGGACAATCCAAGAGACTGCAGGAGGAAATGTGTGTTAAAAACACACGGCCTGTGAAGACAGAGGCCGAGTGCATCACCCACAGGATCCAAGGGACCCCAGACCCCCCAGGGCAGGCCCCCTGGTGGGAGTGGGCAGGGCTTTCTGGGGCTCTGCTTGCCCAGACCAGGGAGACCCCTTTGTTGTGGGTGCCAACACCAGGAGTTTCCTGGTGAAATGGAACACCTCTCCGCTTTTCCCCGTTTACCTGCTTCTCTTTCATTGATATTTCGATAATTTTCGCATTTTGAAAATGCATTCATTCATGCTGTCATTTACTCCACAAGGATGCTCTGTGCCGGGCAGGGGCCAGGACTCGGGGTCCCCTGGGATGAGGGTGACCAGAAGAGGCAAGAGGGTGGGGGAGCCTGGCTGGGAGAGGGGTTGGCACTGCTCTCTGGGACCCTGGAGAGCAGGCCCTGTGACCCCTCGGGGGGCTCTGCTGGCACGCAGCCCTATAAGGTGATATTTGTGGTGGGTTCAGCTTCTGGTTGGAAGCGAGGGGTCCCTGGGAAAGCACCAGACCCACCCTTTTGGCCCTTCTTGCTCTGATCTCAGAGTGCATGAAACCCTTTGAATGCCGCCAAGCGCTCTGCAAACAAGAGGCTCCGATTTTATGAAGCGTTGCACCTGAATTAGCTGTCCACCCAGAGGCCCTACTGAAGAGCTGGAGGGGCGTGGACGCTGGCCCAGCCGTGGGCAGCAGGGAGGACAGTGTGGCCATGATCAGTCACCTCCTTTCCCAAGCCACTCGTTGTGGGTCATGTGACCTGGGTCCCTCTCCCTAGGGGCCTTCAGGGCTCCGCTGGTGTGCATCCTAGGCGGGCTTGGAGGAGGACACTCTGGGGAAGTCCCCTCGCTGGTCGGGTGGGAACTGCCCTTCAGTGTGTGCCCAGCGGAGCTGGCACTTTCCTAACTAAAGAGGTCATGGTGAAGTTCCCCGCCCCCCCGCCAAGGCGCTGAAGGGGTCCAGCTTTGGTAGGATTGGGGTTTTGAGGGTCCAGGGCAAGGCCTGAACACTCTACTGTTTCTCCAAGACCCTGTGGCCGTCCTGGGGGCTTGAGGCTAGATGGGAGTTGGAGTCTGACCAGGTGGATGACCCAAGCCCTAGAGACCCCCAGGCAGGGGCAGGAGCAGCAGAATTCGTAAACACTTAGCATGACAAAGAGGACTTTACAAACGGAATTCAGATCACCAATCAGTGGACTTTGGGTTAATCAAAGAGGAGATTATTGGGGTGGGCTGGCCTAGTCAGTGGAGGCTTTTAGTTCTGAGTATAGAGGCCAGAGACACAGAAGATGCGTGGAGAAAGTCTGTCACGCGTGCCTGAGGGTCCACAAGGCAGGAGCTGCAGGAGCCTCCAAAGGCCAAGAGCAGCCCCAGCTGAAGCTTAAGGACATGGGACATCAGTCACACAGAGGCAAGGGCATGGGACCTCAGTCACACAGATTCAACCAACGTGCCACATGTGCTAGGCGAGTGTTCTTTGGCAGAATCTCCAGAAGGGGACACTGTCCTGCCACATGTTGGTTGGTGTTTATGAGACCCCGAGCAGAGAACCCAGTCTCACCATGCTGAATTCTGCCCCATGGAAATGTGGGCTGATAAAACGAGTGTTGACTAAGCTGCTCACTTGTGATCATTTGTTATGTGGCAGCAGATAACTATGACAAAAAGCAGTGCAAATCCCCGGTACTAAGATCAGCAAATCCAGATGACAAATGAAGAAAATAAAAACCACTGATAATGAATCCATCTAGACATGACCACAGTGACCATTCTGCTGAATGGCCTTCCAAATATTTTCTATTCTCTCTTTCTCTCTCTCTCTCTCAAACATATGTATATATAGACATATATATGCATATATATATATGTATGTATATATATATGTATGTATATATAGACATATATATACATATATGTATGTGTATATATATACATGTATATATATGCATATATATATACATGTATATATATATATATTCAACAACTTTATTGACCTATAATTGACCTACAATAAACTGTGTATTTTGTACTTCACAGTTTGATAAGTTTGACATGAATTTGCAACCATGAAACCTCCATCACAATCTGGATACTGAAATACCCATCACCCCCCAATTTTCCTCATGCTCCTTTGAGGTCCCTTCCTCCCTCCCTGATGGCCCATACCACCCCCAGCTGTATGGTGACACCTGTCACTATCCACTGTCCAAGAATTTTGTATCAATGGATTCGTGCAGTACGTACTTCTTTCTTTGCTTGTTTTTTGGTCTTTTTAAATTTCTGTGTTTCATTCTGGATGGTTTCCATCACTGTCTTCAAGTTCAGTCATCTTTTCATCTGCAATATCAAACCATCCATCAGTCCCTCCGACACTGCAGTTTTTGTCTCTATGACTCAGGTTTGGGTACTTCTAACACCTTCACTGCTCTGTTTAACCAGTGTGTCTGCTTCTGGCTCCTTGAACACATGGGGTGAAGTTGTAACAACTTCCTCGATGTCCTGTCTACGAGTGCTGCCATCCAGTCACAGCACCGTCAGTTTCCCTTGATTTTCCTTTTTATAATGGGTCACATTTCCCTCCTTCTTGGCAGGCTTTGTGATTTTAAGTTGGATCCAGACACTGTGGACTTAACTCGTTGGGTGCTAGGTGTTTTTGCATTCACATAAACATCGGTTTTCTCAGATGCATGCCCTGGTGAGCCCAGATACCCTCAGTGGGTGCCAGATACAGGACAGCTGGACGCCCACAACGGTCAAGCCCCACAGTGGCCCTCCCTGACCCGACGGCAGTGGTGAATGGGGGCTGAGTGAGCAGGGTCCACAGCGCCCGAGGTCAAGCCATGCGGGGGGGCCTCAGTGGGCCTGTGTTTCTGGCCCCTGCACACAGCCATCAGTTCCAACTGTCACAGGAGTGGCCAAGCAGAGGCTGAGGTCAAAGGTGGCCAGGGAGAGGGTGAGGGGCTTGACCTCTGAGGTCCTTTCCAAACCCAAGACCAGACTTGCGAGCTGGGGAAGGTAGTCGGGGGTCCTGGAAAATCTCTGTCACCTCTACCTTTCCTGGGGCAGGCCTGGCTGCAGAGTGGCTGGTCTGACCTGTGAACTCTGTTTGGGGCATCTGGGGCCTTTTCCCCGTAAGGTTAGGGTTGTCTCCGGCCAGGCCCACACGAGCTCTGTTGACAAATTGCCGTCCTAGGAGTTACAATCCTGTCCAGCCTCAGTGTGAGAGATTGTGTGATCACTTAGCTACAGCAGTGAAACCAAACGAGAGGAAATCCAAAATTGCTTTATGTGAGAGACCAAATATTGCAGCTCCTGGATCAATAGGAGGCATTCTTTAAACCACGTGACAAAAATATTCTACTTGTACTCTGTGGAAATCAAATGAGAAGTGACAGTTTCATAATGATTCACATTTATATAATATACATTTATAGAACACTGTCCCAAGAGCCATAATTCTAAGTCTCCATTTGAGATGTTGTGTGATCATTCCCATAATAGCAACAAAACCAGAAGAGAAAAAAATTGTATTTATTTTAGAAGACAAGATTCTGGCTATGTTCCTAGGTTATTTTAATAAATTTATTAGCAATAACAAGGTACTATAATTACACTACTTGTAAATAGGATAAAATGTAAGCAACTAACATAAGAGTTGTTCAAACACTGCAGTTATAGAATATTATCTAGAGTTTATAAAATAAGAGGATTCCATCTGAGCCACTGATTAATCATTTCACAGTAATAAAACTCAAGAAGAAAAATCAAAATTATTTTAATAGAGAGAAAAGCGTCTCCCTGTGGTTCTGGATCCTCGGGAGCAGGTCGGGCAACTCGGAGGAGACTCACTTCTGCTTCCAGGCTGTGTGGACAGTGCTGGGTGCAGACGCCCTCCTGGAGGGCGTGCCTGGCAGGGGAGCCCTGGTGGGGAAGATTCCCAGGCTTCTCTTCCTCCTGTTCTGGAATCTGGGGGGCAGGGCAGAGTCCTCTTCCCAGGAGCTGCCCCAGGGACCCCTGGAACCTCTGCTCTGGGACAAGGGGGCAAGGTGAGGATGGAGGCCAGGCAGGCGGCACGCTGTTCCGATGGTGGGTGGATCCAAAGACCCTGGCCTCCCCCTTCTGACGGTGGTTTCCTGACTGTGGCGAAGCTTTCCCAGGGCAGAGATGGCAGGTGGCCTTTAAGGGCATCAGTGGTTTCACCTGCGCCGGTTGCTCTCCCGCACACGTGGCATCTTTCAAACAGGAGTTTAACTGAGCCTCATCCATCGGGGCCCTCGGACCCCCTGCTGCACCTCCCAGCTGGTCTGTTTCTGATGGATTTTTTCCATCCAGTCCGAGTGCCCTTCCCAGCAGGTCTCCTCACCTCTCCTTGTTTGGCATGTCCACCTGGGCCTCCTGTGCACGTGCTCCAGGTTCCTCATGTTCTTTCTGCTGCAGAACAAGTTTACTCCCTGCTCCCCTGAATCCTCCAGTGTCTGTGAAAGCAGCTCCAGGCTTCCCTGAAGGTGCTGATTTTCTCCTGAACCTCTCGGAGTAGCCTGAAGCTGTCCCCGTCTCCTGATGGAACGTCATGGATGCAGGTGGCAGCTACTTGATTTTGGGGGGATTGTCTGATTGCCTCGTCAGTCGTGTCTTTCTGGGAATGTCTGCCATCGGTGTGAGTTGTTCCAGATGCTGAGATGTGTCTTCTTTTGTTCCTTTTCGGAAACTGTCTACTTTACACCCCAGGAAAGAGTTTCTCTTTCTTGCTCCTTGTTGGTTCCTTTTCCTCTTTCTGAAGCTGGACCCTCTGATCCGGCTTCCACGGAAGGTGACTCTTTCTTGTAGGCTTGTTGCTGGCCAGGCTGAGCTTTTAAAAATGTGTCCTTTCCAACCCTCGCAGGCAGGCTGCCACTCTGCGGCCAGTCTGTCTCTGCCTGAACCAAGTCAGATCCCAGTAGTGACTGAGCCAATAAGAACCTTCAGTACCACCATCTCCAGCACGATGCAGGCATCCTCTTCATCCCACCTCCCATCCCCAAGGCACTGCCACCGCCTGGGACCCCGTCTCCAGGACCAGCATGACACAGAACAGCAGGGACACTGCCAGCCCTCAGGCCACTGTGGAGGTCTCAGGTTTCTGGGACCTGCTGACCCCAAAAGCCCAGAGAGAACACTGAGGGCATTCTGCCTGCAACCAAACCAGTGCCCACCCTGCCCCCAGGTGGACTCCCGGGGAGGTGCGTGATGGCGAGTGGGGGGCAAATGCAGTAAACCCCGTGTAAGGCCCTAAAAATGTCTTTTTATCGTAAAGTTCGCTCATGTGAGGTGAACACTTCCACGATCTTCAGCAGTGTGCTCGTGTGGGGCAGCTGTCATCATAAACGTGTTTGTGGTCAGAATTGTGGGTGAATTGGCAGTTTCTTCTGTGTCTTCTTTCTGACTCTGGGAGACCCGTCCCCCTGCCCTTGGGGCCCCACGACCCTCTCGGGGGCTACAGGAGAGCTGGGAACCTGCCACGGGGTCAGGGAGGAAGCAGCCAGCAAACTAACTTAGCCAGAGGCCCTCACTTGGAGAAACACTGATGAGAGGCTCAGGTCTGGTCTCTGCAGCTGGACACATGAGGCCCACATACCCCCTGCCCGCCTCTCCGCTTCCCCTCCACGCCCGGGCACACGCACCCTTCCAGCCCCTCGGCTCACCCTGTCATCTCCACTCACCCCATCGTGGACGCCGTCCAGACAGCAGACGTGTGCCTGGAAGACTGACCCTGCCTCTGCTGGGGCAGGGATGGGGCAGCAGTGTGAATGGGCCACCTACCCGTCCTGTCCTCGGTGCTGTGTGGGGCGCTGGAGGTGTCCGGGGTGGGGTGAGCAATGTGCCAGACACTCAACGTCAAAGGAATAACTGGAAGTGACTTCCGCTAACCCAGCCTCCCCCCGTCAGCCCCCATCCCAGGAGGAGAACACAGGAAAGCAGCGGGGAGGAGGGGGGATTGGAGAGGATGGAGCATGTCCCCGGGTTGGGGGCATTGCCTGGCAGCACCTGGAAGAGGAAGCGGGGGCTGGCATTCCCAGAAGAGGAGGACATGGAGCACAGCTGGCCTGAGTCCGGGAGGGGCCAGGGGCCCAGGGGCTGAGGTTAAGGGTCAATCTGCCCTTCTCACCTTCCAGCACAAACCTGGGCCGACCACAGGGGTGGAGAGGTGGGGCGGGGCCAGGTCTGCGGCTCACACCGCCCCCTACTCCCCACTCCCCACTCCCCACTCGGCACCAGCCTTCGGGAGCAAGAAGACCTTCGGTCCTGCTGAGTCTCCTCTCCACTTGGCAGGAGGTCGTGTGCAGTTCCCCTCAGGGACACCTCTGGGGCTGGGGTCACATTAACTCTGTGTGTGTGACAACACCACCCAGCCCAGGGACAGAGGCCACCAAGGGGTGGGGTCAGGCCTAGGAGCATTTCAAGCCCCTTTCCAAATTCGCTTTCATTTGCTGTTGAGTGAACACTTTTTTACTCTTACTTAAAAGCTAAAAGGCTATTTTTTCCTCTCCTTTCTCATCTTTGATAATTTTTTTTTTCCAAATGAGATCCATTACCCAAAATGCATTCCTTCTCCCTCTATTTTCCCCTCCTTCTGCTCTTATTTATTTCACATCAAGAAATTATTACTGAGCCTCTTCTCTCTTCCTGGTGTATAAAGATTATTAAGGTAACGTTTGTGAAGCACACATACTGTCAGGGGAGACAGGTTAAACCACTCTGAATGAAGGCCTGGTAAATCCCAATAGAATATTTCTCCCCACAACCTGCTGTCACCCCTGAGGTCTATGTAGCCCTTGGCTGTAGACACATTTGGTGAAGAAGTGAACTGGAGCTTGTTGAGGGCACACTGTGTGCCACATGCCGTGCCCTGTGGTGTCTGTCCTTTATATTGTTAGGTTCTCACAACCATTCCAAGGCAGGTAACCCCAGGCTACAAAGTGCCATGGGAGCGTTGAAAGATGACTACATGGGCAGGTCAAGAAGAGCAGCAGAGAGAAGATATTTGACAAGAACTGGAAGAGTTACCAGGTTACACTTGAAGTGTAACCAGGAGCACGGAAGGGATGAGACACCCCAGAGTGCCCTGCAGGGTAAAATGCCCATTCAGTGATGGACGCATCCATTGTTCTATCATTTCCTCTCCCTCCCGCTGGAGGACTTTTGGGTCATTGATGGGCTGGACCACCAGAGAAAGGACCAGAGCTCCTGAGAGTACAAGGGGAGGGCTGAGGCTTCTGGTTAATTACACCCACATGAAGAATGAAGACCTGGAGGCTTTTTAATACCATTTCAGAGGGGTCACCGGCATCAGCATTGAGAGCTGTGTGTTTCTAGAACCTGTGGGGCTTGTACAGACTTCATCTTTCAAACGTTCCTCTGTTTCCCTGAAGGTGTTAGGAGCACATTCGCAACACAAGAAGGGCCCCCGATCTTGTTTCTTCAATAACCAGGCAGGAGGAGGCTGGGGGTGAGAAATGGGGTAGGGGTGCTAAAGAGGCTGAACCTTCTGGACAGTTGGCTAAGTAGAGGGGAGTGGCAGTGAGAAACAGGGCTGGCAGCTGATCCAGAGAGGAGAGCATCGAAGGTGGCATCCCAGAGCAGGTGGGATTAAGACATGGGAGAAAGGAAGTTAGTTCTCCCCAAACTGAGATACAGGACCATCTGTGTTATACATTTCTTCTTGAGTAAGTTTTGGTAGTTTGTGTCTTTCAAGGAATTTCCCCATTTCCTCTAAGTTAACAAATGTATTGACATAAAGTTTTTCATAGTATTTAATCTTAATGTCTGTAGGATCTGTAGTGTTGTCCCTCCATGTATAACTTGACTTCTCTCTTTTTTTCAGATAATCTGGATAGATGTTTACCATGTTTATTCATATTTTCATAGAATCAGCTTTTTTATTTATTTTCTCCATTTTTGTTATATTTTCATTGATTGTATTGACTTTGGATTTTATCTTTATTATTTCCTTCTTTATGCTTCCTTGATGATTAATTTTGCTCTTTTTGAAGATCTTTAGAATGGAAGTTTTGATTATTAATTGGGGACCTTTCTTCTTTACTTATATATGCATTTAATACTATAAATTTACCTCTAAGTACAGTTTTTGCTGTACTCCATAAATGTTGATATTTGTATATTTTTATTCAGTTCAAGTTATTTCTAACTTTTCTTGCAATTTTTTTCTTTGGCCCAATGGTTATTTAAAAGTTTACATTTAATATA
This sequence comes from Hyperoodon ampullatus, assembly GCF_949752795.1. Lineage (NCBI taxonomy): Eukaryota > Metazoa > Chordata > Mammalia > Artiodactyla > Ziphiidae > Hyperoodon > Hyperoodon ampullatus. The sequence continues at coordinate 1,675,950 of NC_136921.1, forward strand.
CAAGTATTTGGGGATTTTCCAGGGTTTTTAATTATAGATTTCTGGTATAAGTCTGTTGTGATCAGAAATCATACTTGCAATGATTTGAATACTTTAAAATTTAATGAAATTTTTAATGGTCTATTTATGTAAACATCTCATATGCAATTAAAAACAATGTGTATTCTGCTTTCATTGGGTGGAGTGTTGTATAAATGTCAAATAGATAATATTGGTTTATATATTTATTCAGGTCTTTTTATCCTTACTAATTTTTGATGTGCTTGTTCTATTATTGAGAGAGGAATGTTGAAGTCTGATTAAAAAGGTGGATTTGCGGGGCTTCCCTGGTGGCGCAGTGGTTGGGAGTCCGCCTGCCGATGCAGGGGACGCGGGTTCGTGCCCCGGTCTGGGAGGATCCCGCGTGCCGCGGAGCGGCTGGGCCCGTGAGCCGTGGCCGCTGGGCCTGTGCTCCGGAGCCTGTGCTCCGCAGGGGGAGAGGCCACAACAGTGAGAGGCCCGCCTACCGCAAAAAAAAAAAAAAAAAAAAAAAAAAGGTGGATTTGTCTATTTTGCCTTTTAGTTTGAGCAGTTTTTTTAAATACATTTTGAAGCTCTGTTATTAGGTATATCCATATTTAAGACTTCTCTCCTTTTTATGATTTAACTCTTATAAAATTAGGCTATGAAATATTTCTTTTGCTCTGATACTTTGTGCTCTAAAAATCTTCTTTGTGTTATATTAATATAGTCAGTCTAATTTTCTTTGAAATATTATTTATGTGGTATCTTTTTCCTATCCTTTTTAAGATGACCTGTTAGCAAACTTAATTCCATCTGCAAACAATTCATCTTTGCTGTGTACACTAGCATGTTGACAAGTTCCGAGGATTAGGATGTAGACATATTTAGGGGGAATCATTATTCTGTGTATCACAGTCAGTCTTCCTAGAGACTTGCCATAATTTTTATATTTCAAACTAAAATTTTCTTTTATTTGTTTATTTTTCTCTCTTGTTTTTTGGTTTTCCATTTTATTGATTTCTGATTTTCATTATTTTCTTCCATCCGCTTGCTTTGGGTTTATTTTGTTCTCAGTTTCTCTAGGTTTTGAGGCAGGGTGTTGGGTTATTTAGTTGAGACTTTTCCTCTTTTTTAACATATGCATTTAGTACTATGAATTTCCCTCTCCGCATTGCTTTGTCTGTCCTACAAGTTTTGATCTGCTGTATTCTCATTTTCATTCAGTTCAATGTATTTTTTTCAAATTTTCCTTGAGATTCAGTTTTAGACCCATGAATTATTTTAAAGTGTGTTGTTTAGTTTCCAATTGTTTGGAGGATTTTCTGTTATCTTTCTATTTTTGATTGTTGGTTTGAATCCATTTTAGTCAGAGAACACACTTGTATGATCAATTCTTTTACATCTGTTGAGGTTTATTTATGGCACAGGACATGGTTTATTTTGCTATATCCTTGGGACTGAAAAGAATACATACTCTGCTGTGGTTGAGTAGAGTGTTCTGTAAGTTGGTTGGTCGTGTTGTGAGTTTGTCCATATCCTTGCTGAGTTTTGTCTAGTTGGTCTATACATAGTTGAGAGAGGTGTTGAAGTCTCCAACTCTAATTGAGGGTTTGTTTACTTTTTTCATGTCTTTCAGTTTTTGTTTCTTATATTTTATAGCTCTGTTTTTGGTGCATACACATTTAGTTAGGATTGCTATGTCTTCTTGATGAATTGACCTTTTATTACAAAATGATGTTCTGTTTGTCTCTGGTATTTTTCTTTGCTTTGAAGTCCACTTTACTATTTATGTGGCCACTCCCGCTTACCTTCAGTTAATTTTTGGATGATACATTCTTTTCATGATTTTAATCTCAGCCTTTCTATATCATTATATTAAAGTGAATTTCTTGTGGTGTGCTTATAGTTGAGTCATGGTTTTTTATCCACTCTTCCAATCTCTGTCTTTTAATTGGAGTATTGAGACTATTTGCACTTAATGCAGTCATTGATATGTAAAGGCTATGGTTCCCGTTTTGATTTTTGTTTTCTGCTGGATCTGGTTTTTGTTTCTTTGTTTCTTTTTCCTGTATTTTTGTGGGTTACTTGACATTTTTTAGCATTCCATCTTGATTTATCTATAGGGTTTAAGTGTATATCTTTGTGTAGCTTTTTTAGTGGTTGTTTTAAGTGTTATATTATACATACATACCTTATCACAGTCTACCAGTATCTTTAGTTTGCTAATTTGAGTCACTTCTCCTTACATGCCTTTATCCCCCGATTTATAGCATTGTTGTCTTAAATATTTCTTCTGTATACACTTAGACCCATATCAGACTGTTACAACGTTTGCTTGAATCACCAACCATACTTTAAAAAACTCATGAATGAAAGGAATATCTGTTGTATTTACCTTTTTTTTCTTACCTGTACTTTCTGCCTTCCAGATACCCTAAATTTCCTTCTTTTATCTTTTCTTTTCATTTAACCATTCTTTTATGGTAGATCTGCAGGTGATAAATTCTCTGAATTTTTCTTCATTTCAGAATGCCTTGATTTCCGATATAGGACTCTGGGTTGACAGTTTTTTTCCTTCAACATGGGAAAAATGTTTTGCCACATTTATTTTTGTCTGGCCTCCATGGTTTCTGATGAGAAATTCAGTGTAATATAAATTGTTTCCCCCACCCCTACCCTCTCCCACACTCACATGTAATGCTTCATTTCTGCCTGGCAGCTTTCAAACTTTTTTCTTTGTCAAGTTTGACTATGATGTTGTCTTTGGACTATCTGTGGTTTGTTCTGTTTGGGGTTTGTTCAGCTTCTTGAATCTATAGGGTTATGTCTTTTGCTAAATTTGGGAAGTTTTGCCATTATTTCTTCAAGTACTTTTTTGGCCCCTCCCTCTTTCTCCTCTCTTTCTGAGGCTCCGAAGGCACAAGTCCTAAGTCTTTTGTTACAGTCCCACTGGTCCCTGAGGTTCTGTTATTTTAATTAAATTTTCTATTATTCAGATTGGGTAATCCTTATACTCTATCTTCTAGTTCACTTATTTTTCCTCTGTCTCCTCCATTCTTCTGGTTGGGCCCATCCACTGATTTTTCAAAAAAAATTTTTTTAATTTAGTTATTACATATATTTTAAGTTCTAAAATTCCTGTTTGGTTCTTCTACATATCTTCTATTTTATTGTTGGGACTTTCTGTTTTGTTTTCTGAAACTTTCTAGTTTTTCATTTACTTCAAGCGTATTTTTAATTGCTTATTGAAGTATTTTCATAATGGCTGCTTTGAAATCTTTGTCAGATAATTCTGATATCTGTTATCCCATTGTTGGCATCTTTTGATTTTCTTGTTTTATTCCATTTGAGACTTCCTGGCTCTTGGTATGACAAATGATTCTCAATTGATCTGGATACTTTGTGTATTATGTTTTGAAACTCTGGATCTTGTTTAAATCATCTGTTTTAGCTGATTTCCTGTGACGCTGCTCTTGCAGGGGAAGTGGGAGCACTGCCACATTACTTCCAGGTGGGAAGAAATCCAGATTCCCTACTTGACCTCCATTGACCCCTGGGAGAAGGGATCCTGATTACTGCAGGGTGGGGATAGGAGTTTTCCAATCCCCAGTAGGTCTCCACTGATACCTCCCTGTATCAGCAATAGCACTTGATGTGTAGAAATTTATCTTATAAATGACACATCAGTTAGGACATCTATAGCTGCAAGTAACAGAAAATCCAACAGCATGATTTGAACCATCAGGATATTTGTCATGATGTCAACAAGAATTCTAATAAGTAGTATCAGTATTAGTCTGGAAGCTCAGTAATGCCATCAGGGCTCCAGATTCTTTTTATCTTCCTGCTATGAAATCTTCTCAACCTTATGCCTATACTACATGGTTGCAAGGTGGCTGCCACTGGCCCAGGAATCATATCTACATTCCAAGGCAGAACAAAGGGAGAAGAATAGCACCAGAGAACTCTCCTCTTGCATCTATAGTTCTTATGAGGAGGGAAAACCTTTCCCAGAAATATCCGAGCAGTTTTCTGCTTACATCTTACTCAGCATAGCTGTATCATGTGCCCATCCCTTTCTGCAAGGGAGGCTGGGAGAATGAACATCTGGAAAATAGGATCAGGGTTTTCAAAATCAGCTAAGAAGCAGGGGAAGAGTGTATGCCCCCTGAGAATATGAGATCTCCCCCTGCCTCCAGACACAGTGGGGAATCTCTTAGTAAGGAGGAACACGTGGGGTCGGGGCACCTGCTAGGAGGCAGAAAGCCATCTGCATGAGGACCTCTCATTCATTCTCCTTTTGGAGTGATTTCTGTGTTGATGACCTCATCTCAAAAAGTCAAAAACTAGCTGCCTGCCCCCCTAACCCTTTCCACACTGTGATGCTGGAACACACAATTTGTGCACAGGAGCATACTTGCTCCAAACATGGAGGTGGGTTCCAGGGTAATGTGTGGATGTAGGTGCAGGGACAGGCACAGGAAATCCCCTCCTCCCACAGGTGGTCCTGACTTTCCTTTCTTGGTCGGTCCAAGGTGCATGACCCCACACAGGTTTGATGATTTTGTTGAGGAGGTAGGAGGACCGGGTTCGCTACCTCCCTCCTCGTTTGTCTCCCCACCAAGCGGGACGAGGGCATCCACAGTGTCCAGATGCCTCTGCCATCAGGAATTGGCAAGAGAAGCAGACAAGGGTGCCCTCACTGCTCGGGCTGCTGGTGCTGAGACCCAGGCTGGCTCTGTGGGCTTGTCCGCTGAGATCAGGAGAGAGGGACTTGCAAGGCAGAGAACTATGGGAAACAGGGATGCAGAGAGCAAGAAGAGCGACAGGGAGAGGCTGCGTGTGTGGTGGTGGAATGCGGGGCGCTGCTGGAGAAGGTGATGGAGAGGCCACTGGAGTGTCACAGTGGGAGGGGGCGTCCACCTCTTTCCCACTCAGCAGCTCACAGCACATGCTGTTGCCCAAGGGGAGCAGAGAAGTTTCAGAGTCCAGGACAACAGTACAGTTTTATGTAAGTCAAAGTCCACTTTAAGAAAAACATGGGAGCATAAGAAAGTTACTAGTGTTTGAAAGCAAAGGACATTTTGCTCAAATGTTACAGAATGAAGTATGTGGTCTATGTCATGTGGCACCACCCCAGGGAAGCCCCTAGAGGTGATGTTCACTGGAGGTGATGACCCCCTAGAGGTGATGTCCCCTGGAGGTGATGTCCCCTAGAGGTGATGTCCCCTGGAGGTGATGTCCTCTAGAGGTGATGTTCCATGGGGTAATGTCCCCCCGGAGATGGTATCCCCTAGAGGTAGTATCCCCTAGAGGTGATGTCCCTGGAGGTGATGTTCCCTGGGGGTAAGACCTCTGCCCCCGGAGGTGGTGTCCCCTGGAGGTGATTTGGCATCCTTGTCTCAACCTGCCTGCCCACCCAAACACACTCCCTGAGGCCAGGAACTCGCCCATCAAGGCCATGGAACTCTCGGCTGGGTATGCCCTTCCTTGCTCCTTGTCCCCTTCCCAGTGGCCCAGGTTTGAAGGCTGTGGGATCTGTGCTCTGGAGCCATGGGACCTTACAGTGAGACCCCCCAGTCCCCATGTGGTCACTGGACTAAACAAGAAACTCCTGTTACAATAACTATGGCACCTGGTGCAGAACTAAGGAAGGTGGGCTTTATTTTCCTTTTTCCCCCTTAAACCACAGGGTCATGAACAAGGAGACTAGAACCAACCAAAAAGCCTCAGGTCCACACTCGGGCTTCACAGAAGCAGGAAATCTGACTGCCCAGGCTGGGGTCAGTCCAGAGGCCGCTGGGTCCCTGAGGCCATAGAGTGGGCACTCAGGAATCCCAGGCTAGTGTCCAGGTCACTCGCCTCCCTGCAGACAGAGCCCTGAGTTCCCAGGCCGGGCGGGGGACAAGTAACCCCCAAGAGACTCGCTCACACCCCTGCTCTCGACCCTAGGATGGCACACCTCCCAGATCCTCACAACTCACAATCCTGCAGGCCTAGTTATTACCCTTCTACAGACTGCCAAGGGGGGAACTGTGGCCCCCCAAGAGATGCTGGGCTCCTAACCCCAATGCCTGTGAAGGTGACCTTATTTGGGAACAGGGTCTTTGCAGAGGATCAAGTTAAGTTGGGTCATTACAGGGGGCCCTGATCCCATATGGCCGTGACCTTGAAGGTCCCCTTAGTCACTCAAAGTCCTGTCAGGAGCAGGGGATGGGCAGTCGTGGATTATGGTGGAATTATCTGAAGTCAGAAGGGAAACCTGCCATGAAACTTGTCATCTTCAAGGGGAAAATTGGACGAGACAGGCAGGCAGATGTGAATCTAGGTCTAACATAATATTTAGGCCAAGAAGAGCCCAGGTGGAAATCAGAGACGAAACCACATTGACTTTGAGAACAAAAAAAGAAAATAACTTCTCTGACCAGAATTCTTGGTTGGCAGGTTCTGCTATTGAGACCCCCATGATGGGGGAGGGAAGGTGTGCCTGGAGGTCAGAGGGCCCAGGGTGGTCCCAGCCCACTCCCACCACCTGCGGCCCGGGATCCTCTCACCTGTGTGATGGCCCAGGAGGGCAGAGGTCCTCAGTTCCCGCCAGGGGGAGCCAGGCTTGGCCGGAACTGTGTGGGAATAGGGGGTAGGGGCTGGTCTCTAGGGCACTGACCCTCAGAGCTGGAAGCAGCCCAGCTGGCCAGTCACCCCTGCTTTCAGCTAAACCGTGAAGGCATCAGACAGCATCAAAGACCCGCCTAGCGCTTTCATCCCTTCTGTCAGTGGGATTCTCAACTCAAGATTTTATTTTTCCAAAGCTTTTGGGCCGATGGTTTGACAAACATGGAATTATCAGAGCTCCGAAGCACAGGGGACGTGCAATCTCTGTGCAAATCCAAACCTCTCTATGTCCCAGCGGAAACCAATCAGAGAGTATAATAGAAAAAGAGGTCGTGTTCGAAACCCCTACAGAAATATGTACTTAGAAACAGGCCTAAGAATAGCTTTCTGGGAAAGTCGTAAAACTTCACTGACAGACATAAGGACCTGAAAAAATTGAGAGTGATGCCATGTCAGACAGCGGGAAGACTTCCTGTTCTAAACATGTTGATTCAGCCCCTGATGAACTTTTAAAATCAGTGCAAATCGAATTGAAATTCCACAATGTAATAGGAAAAAAGATTTTTTGTGGAACTTGACAAAGCGATTCTAAAATTCATATGAAGGTGTAAATTGCAAGCAATTTTAAGGTGGAAAAGCAAAGGAGTTTTGGTTTTGTTTTTATTTTTTATTTCCTGTCCCACCAGCTGTGAAAGCACAATCTGACAAGAGTGCCGGGTCATGCACACAGGACCAGGAGGCCGTTTACGTGCGTGAACCAGGGCTTAACAGAACCAGGGAGGGGGTGACAGGCGTTCACCAGAAATCACTTGCAACACTGGGAAAGATTACATTCCTACCTCATACCATACATACAGATGGATGCCAGATATATTTATTAATGACTTAAATGTAAAGGCATATGGAATTCTAAAATCATTTCTATAGAGGAGAGAATATGTTTGACATTGATGTGTGGAAATCCTCCTTAAAAGAGAGACTTCACAGCAAAATGAAAAATATCAATCACATTGAGATTTATGACACAAGAGATAAAAAACTAAGCTAAAAAAATAAGCACAAACTGGATAAGATACTACTGATATCCAGGCAAAGATGAATGGCCCGGAATGTACCAAGAGACTGTGCCAGTGCCACAGAGACAGACACACAGCCCAAAAGAAAATGGCAAAATTAGGAAGAGCAGTCTGCAGAGGAGAAGTACGAGTGACCAGTGAACACAGAAACAGGGCTTCGCATCACCGGCAATCAGAGATGCAAACTGAAACAGCTCGTACACAATGCAACGTGGTTGGTGATAGGAAATGTGCAACAGAGAAGGGGGTGTAAGTACAATGTGGGCACAACTACTTTGGAAGGAACCTGACATTGTCTTAAAAGCTGACAGCTTACTTCCAGTTCAACTCCTAGCTCTCCAGCCTAGAGAAACTCTCACATTAAGTGTACTAGGATTCCTACGCGTTACAACATTGTTTATTTGAAAAAATCAAAACAAAACAGAGAACATCCAAACACCACAGAAGGGAGAAAGAGCTGACCCGTCAGCCTTTTACACCATGGAACGTTCGGTGTCGGTGAAAATCATAAGATGGGCAGCTCCGAGACCCTCAAGGTAAGGCTGGGTAAAGACTGTGCGTCCTGGAGTCTTTATTATAAACCTGGAGACGGCCCACCCAGGGCAGACCCGGTCCCCCTGGCCAGCGGTCCTCTCCGACCCCTCACCGCCCCCCTCCAGGCGGCCGCCTGCCGTCCTGCTCTCCTGTCCTCGCTGAGAGGCCCGCTCTTCTCATGGGGCCGGGCCTGGGCGTCCCCACCCCCATTTCCACCGAGGACACAGCCCAGGGACTTGGGCTCATCACACTCCATAGGTGTTTGGTGAGAGGATTTTCTGATCCACAGCTAAACGGTTTGCTGTTTTGGCTTCACTTTTATTCATTAGTTTCTGCTTTTTTTTTTTTTTTTTTTAAGAATCTTCCTAAATTCAGAGGCAATATATTCCCTCTGAGATTCTCAAGCCATTGCCCTCTGGTGTGGTGTGCTGGCAAAGAAAGCCCCGAGCGTCTCCCATGGCTGGTTTCGGCCCATTTGCCAGACTCCGAGGGGCTGAAACCAGCCCGTTACCCATCTGTCATAAAGCACAGTCTGATGCCAGCCGGGCAGGAGGGCCGGGGTCTCTGTCTGGGGGCCTCCGGGCTCATGGCAAGCCAGGCCTTGCCTGCCGTGTGTGCAGGCAGCATCGTGTTGGGATGCGAACCCCACATTCCCTCCTGGGGCTGGAGGTCGGGTGTTGTAGCTGCATAACTCGCATCCTCAGGCCCTGGAGCCAGAGGTGACCTTGACTGTGGCCCAGCAGGAGGGTGACGCTGTGATTCTACTCTGTGCGCGCGGCTCGGTGCTGTCTTAAGTGGGTGCCTGCTAACTTCCCTGGGTGGGCTCAGCAGGGGGAGGGGTTGGATGTGGCCAGGGAGGGAGCCCCTCGGTCCCTGGGGCTGCCCACTGCCCATGGCCCCAGCCCATCCAGCCCTTCCACCCTTCTCGGACAGTCACGTGGAGGATCCCCAAGGGGAGGGCCCAGAGTTCAGCCCAGCCCCAGGCTGGACCCTCGCTGCCCACATGTGGACAGGGCACTTCCGGCTGTCACTTCCTGGGGATGCCTCCCTGCCTCACCGGACCGCCGAACCCGCCCAGAGGCCACGATGCTCACTAGGCCTTCTGGGCACTTTCAGAGACCCCCGTGCCCGTGGGAGCACCCATTTAATGGGTTCTCTCGGGGTGCAGCCAATCTCTGGGGGCACCGAGAACCACAGCTTGATGCAATCCCCAGATCTCTTTGGTGAGAACTCCCTGGAGTTCTCTGTAAAATTCAGATTCCTGGGCCCCAGTCCAGACTAAGTCCACCCCTTCCTGGTTCTTGCTGTTTGCACAGCTGTTCAACACTCTCCGCCTTCCTTACTAAACCTTACCCACTTCTGACTTCGCTCAGCCCTGCATCCCAATGCCTGGCGTATCGTCGGTGCTCAAGAGGTGCTTGTTGAATGAATCCATGACCTGGCTGTGATTTTCAGCGGTCACTTCTGCATTCATTTTCTCAAGTTGCAATATGGAGAAATTTCTGCCTCCTTCGCGGGGTAAAGGTGAATCTGTACGTGAAAAAGCGTCGTGCCCAGAGTCCTTAAGGTTTCACGAAGGACCTCAGCGGTGCTGACAGGCAGCTCGTGACCCTGAACAGAGCAGCCTCACCGCCATCACCAGGAGGCTGCAGAGCTGCGGCACCTCCCACCAGCCGGCGCTGCCATGTCAGCATCTGCATGGACGAGATTGCAGAGACCCCCGTGCTCAGCCCGCCAGCACAAGCACATGGGGCCCCAGGGCTGCTCCGAAGGGGCTGGTGGTGAGGGATCAGGCCAGGAGACCAGGCCTGGCTGGGGTGTGACCCTCCCCTCTGCCCTCTTAGCCCCAAGAGTCAGTGGCTGGTTTCCAGTGGCGGAGAGGACGTGCAGAAGGGAGGGGCCCTTTATCAGCAGGAGCAGCTGATCTGAGGGGCTAATCGCCCGTTTCCCGTGGGCCATTGATCCTCTAACGCGTCTCCAGCTTCAGGCCAGCTGTCTGCCGTTCCAGGCGTTCACAGCCTTCGGAAAAATTTTAAGTTTTCATGGTATCAGCAGGAAAATAGGAAATGACTTGGAAAAGGGGGCTACGTAAAACAATGGTTTAAGGAGGCCCCGCTTTGGATAAACAGTCCTGGTTGCCCTTTGGAATCTATGGATTTAAACACACACTCAGGAATGTGTGTTCTGTGCTGGGAGATAAACAACCTAGAAACTAACCAGGCCAGCACTTCTGCTCTGGCAGAGCTGCTGGTTGACACAGGAGGGGCCGGCAGGGGGCCCCCAGCCGCTCTCCGACGCAGGGACTCAGCCTGGGGCCTTGGCAGCCCAGCCGGGCCAGGCCGGCCGCCTGAGAGGTGCAGAGCTCACCGGAGCTCAGCGCGAGCTGGAGAGCTGGACGGTGCAGGGTTAGGGCTAACCCTGCGGGGACTTGCTCTGCTGCCGGGGAAGCGGTGTCTCGCTGCCAGAGGGAGTGTGCGGGGGGCCCGCTTATTTCTCTGGCCCATCGGCAGGCAAGCAGTCTCCAGGGTTGGTTCAGGGGTCTTCGGAGGAGGCTTCTGTGTTTTTCTACAGGAGTAGGGGATTTTGGAGTTAGTATTAAAGACACACTTACTGAAAGAGTAAAAGACCCTGGAATTGGCCTGTGGGCTCTTTGGTGGTGAAAATAAGGCACGGCTGGCACAGCTCGGGCTGAAGGTGACCCTGAATTAGCAATATGCTTAATACTCCTGATAATAACTGAGGCGCCTGAGCCCTCATCCTGGGCCGGGGGCTGAGCTCTGCACGCACTGCTGTACCTGACCCTTAGGCCTGTGCACAGGGTGGGGAAGGCATTGCAGCCACTTGGTTTCTGAGATGAATATGGGGATCAGCCCAGGGAGGGGAGAGAGCTGCCAGGGAGCTTGGCCCCTGAGGGAATGGGGGGGTCTTGCCAACCAAACCCCCCCACCTCCTTTTGTCACCAGGCCACCTTTGCCACGTGGTGGGTCCCAGGCTGAGTTCAAGGGGCGTCTTGTCCAGTCTGAAAGCTGTGATCTGAGCGCCGCCCCCATTTAGAACCAAATTGCAGTGCCTGGCAGGAGACGGGCTGACAGTTCCAGGCTCCTTCTCTCTTGAGAGGACGATACAGCAAGACCTGCCCTCAGCCTGCCCTCCACCGAGCGTGCGCACCTGGTGGCCTCAGGTTACCTGCCTTCCCACGTCACATCCGTGAACATCATGGGGAAATATTTGGCAACAATAACATCTGGGGCACTCTTGTTTTTAAGCTCATGGTGGCTTGCAAATAGAGCTTTGTAATATTTCTTGTCTGTTCTAAAGGTAGGTAGGTGGCCTTCAATATCCTCCTTCTTCTCAAATAATTTTTTTTCTTGTTCTGGTGAAGAAACAAGGTAACAAACAGAAACTGAGGGCTTGCCTGAGCAGAGACACAACTGGATAAACCCAGCTCTGCAGGCCAGGCCTCAACTTCTTGCTCAGAGATGAAGGAGCAGCAGTTCACAGATCAAAGAAAAAGACACAAAACAAGATGGATTAAGAAAAGAAAGAGGGATGTGCAGAAAAAGATTTTTAAAAAGCAGTAAGATGAGGAGCCCTCTTGCTTTGCAGTTTTGGCCCCGGGCTCTCTGTGGCCTAGGGATTCCATCCACACAGCAAGATCCCTGCTTCACGAAGCAGCTGTTCCACTCAGGGAGAATTTTCCCTGAGACTCAGAATAGCTCTCTGTGCATTTTACCTTTTTCTCCACTTCCCTTTGGATTCTCAAGTACAGAGTCCAGCTGCTTCAGACTTTCAAATACTTGAAGATGCAAACGCGCTTGAGTTTCCTTTTCCAGGATGAGTGTCTTCAGCTCTCTCATCAGGTCCTCACACGGCAGAGCCTCTGGACCTCTTCCCCTGCCCCATCCCAGGCGCTCTGGAAGGCCATAATGGCAGCCCTGCAGCCCCAGCGCACAGCTGGACTACACTGCCCAGCGTCCCATGCTATTAGAGACTATACTTTCCAGTATTCAGTGTTGTTGGGGACTACAGTTCCCAGCATTCCACCTCGTTTGGGACTACACTTCCCAGCATCCTGTGCTTATAGAGGATGCTGTGTCTTGAGTTCTGGCCAATGGAGTGTGGGGGAGCCATTTCGGTTTCTTCCAGGCCTGGTCCAGGAAGACCCCACCTGTGTTCCTCCTCCATGTCCTTCCTTCCTTCCCTCCTGGGATAGAGACACCAGGGTGCTCTTGGAAGCCTCGTGTTCCAGATGGCAGCCCCTCCTTTGCTGGATCCCTGAGTGACCACCTGGAGCCACCCCCGCCGTGACTTCCCTCCAATAGGTTGGTTTGTCTGTTACTGCAGCCTCATCCCTACTAGTGAACAAAGCCCCATAGCCAGGGGGTGGCAGAAAGCCAGTTGTCACCCATTCACCAAGACCTCCAGGTCGCTTCCAGATCTCCCCAAGGGATACACCCTAAGGCTCCATCGGCAATGGTGTCCTCACGGCACGGCTGAACCTTGATGAATCAGCGCCCCCTCCCCCCCAGACACTCCCTCCATGTTGGCCTGCGAGCAGGACTGGCAGGGCTGGGAGGTGACCCTAAGACAGACTCTTCCACACAGCACTGCAGCAATAGCTCGTGTCCCTAGACCAGAACAAGCTGCAATTGTGTCAGTGGGTAGATTACAATTATTTCTCAAAACCAGCTGAAGGCCGAGCAGCAAACCACGTAGGCTGTGGCTCCAAGGAGGAGGTGGTGGGATGACAGCACCTCAGGTCAGGCTTTGCGCTCGCAGTCAGGCAGCCCCGTGCTCTCACATGCACAACCTTGCCCTAAAAGAACACAGCTCTCATTACTGGGTTTTCTCTGGCATGAAAAGGAAGAGTTTTAAAAGCAGGAGAAGGGGCCAGTTGTTCACCAATCGCAGAAAAGTAAGTAACGCAGCCCCCATCCCCTCCCCCTTCACCTCACACGACGTTAGCCCAGCGTTAGGGCCGGTGACTCGGGGACACCTTTGATTTCCCATTAAGTGAAAATAAGAATTGTCTTGGGTGATGAATTATCTGGGCAATCCTGCCAGAAGCGCAGTATGCTCAGGCTCAAAAAGAAAATAAAACACACATGGCATCCTTGAGTGTGGCCTGCGTGTGAGGGCTCGCTTTTCCTGACTGGGCTGGCTTCCCCGGGTGGGCAGAGGATGAGGACAAAGGAGCAGGCCTCCTGGAGAGTCCAGCCTGGAGACGAGACTGGAGGGCCGTGTGAGAGCCCCTGGGGTGTGCGCCTGGCTGGGACTGTGCATTTGTGAGGGCAAAGGAGTGCCCGGGACCCAGCTCGGCTTTCCCAGCCTGGCCCTACCCTTGCCCAAACCTGTAGCCCAGCAGTCAGCAGCACCCCCACCCTCCTCTGTTTGCAGGAGCCACGTCGGGGAGGACAGTGGACCCAGAGCGGGGCAGTGCGATGGGAGGAGGACAACTTCTGGGGCAGCGCGGAATGTGGTGATGTCAGGGGAACCACTGGCAGAAACTGCCCATCCTGGCCAGGCCTCATAGTAACCACTTGCATGAAACAGGAGGTCCTGGTAAGGAACTCGGAACCAACAAGCCACCACTGGCCGGAAGAATTCGGGAAAGGTCAAAAGGAGAGAGGAGATGCCAGTCCATATGTCCTACCAACCTCCCAGAGTCCTTCTCGCTGGAATCCATCTTGGCTGAGCGATGCGTGCACCACCAGGAAGGGCCCTGAGTCAGAACGATTTGCCAGAGACAATCTGGAAACTCACCCCATCACCGTAAAACCCGAGACCACGAGCCACGTGGAGAGCAGTCCTCCTGGGCCCCTCATCCTCCTGCCTCCCCCCGGGCGCCCCTTCCCAGTAGAGTCTCTTGCTTTGTCAGCACGTGTGTCTCCTCGGACATTTCATTTCCGAGTGTTAGACAAGAACACACTCTCGGGCCCTGGAAGGAGTTTCCCTACCTGCAACAGTGACATTGGTGATCATCTTATAGAAAGGACCTTGGTGAGTCCCAGATCTCTGTTTTACACACGAAGGGACCATTTCAGAGTCCTGAGGGGTTTGTCCAAAGCCGCAGAGCCTGTGGGAGCTGGGGGTCAAAGCCCTGCCCTGGGCAGAGCTGCTCCGGGCGGGCAGGGCCCTGAGCCTGGGCTTTGGGATGAAGGGGCCACATGGGGAGGAGCCAGGAGCTGGGTCTTTCCAGACCAAAGGGGGTGGGCGGAGGTTTGGGTCCACCCTATAAGTGAGGGTGTGCAAGGTGGGCATGGCCACATGGTTTTGAGGACTGTCTCAGGACGGGACAGCTTTAGTGGCCTCCGGTGGTGGCCCATGAGAGAGAGAGGGGCTGTGGCGAGTGGACACAGAGCTCACTCATCTGGGTCTTGTCCAGCCAGGCCGGGGCTCCCCTACGCCCCCAACTTCTCTCCCCACCCCACCCCTGCTCCATTCCCTTATCCCCTCCCCACGGAGGGACTTCCCTTCCCAGATCACTGCCCCCACCCCTATGGGTGACCTCCACGCCTTTGCCATCTCTGCCTCTGGTCCCCTGGGAACCCAACTCGGGTGGGTGACAGGCTCGCCCGAGGGGCACTTGCTCATCCACGCGTCTGTTGATGACATCGGTGTGTTTCCAGGTTGGGGTTCATAGGATCCCCCCCACACGTCTGTCTGGACATCACACTCATTCTCACGGGAGGACTCCTTGGGGTGGGATTATTGGCTCCTAAGCGCGCTAGTGTCCCGGGCAGTGTAGCAGGAACCGCCAGCTGGTGCCTTACACCACAGGGTGCATTCCCGCACCGTCAGGAGACCGGAGGGGCCGCGGGGCTCTTTCCTTCTGAGGCTGCCGGGGAGAATCTGCCTGTGGCGTCCCTCCTGCTCACACGCTTTGTGCTCCTTGCCTTGTGCCTCCATCTTCCTTCGCTCGCTGTTCTCCCGGGTGCCTGTCCGGGTTCGAACACCCTCCTTTTGTAAGAACATCGGTCCTGTTGCATTAGAGGACACCCTGCTCCAGTCTGACATCACCCTACCTAAGAACCTCGACAGTGACCCTATTTCCAAATCAGGTCACCTTCCAAGGTCCTGGGGATGAGGAGTTCAATATACGAATTTTGGCAGGGACACAATTCAGCCCGCAGTAACTGAGTCGGGGAATTGAACTTCATAGAACGCTGACAGTGAGCCCCATGAAGTGGCCTTCCTTGGTTTCGAGCCTCATAACATCTGAGGATGCCACCTTTGACACATCCTCGTTGTCACCTACAGACCTCCTGACCAGCCCCTCTCCTGTTCCCCGGGGAATTTGGAGGCCGGCTCATCATCTCTCCAATACAGACACCATTCTGGGTGATTTTGAGTTCCTAGTGGGTCACATATTCACCATCTTAGCCCCAATCCCTGAACTTTCTCAAGATTATTGACCCTCACCGTTTTTCAAGCAGACGTGCTCATGATCTTGAGCTGTATCTTGGCATCGCGCTGAAACTTGAATCTGCAACCACATCTGTACTGCAACCTCCTGCCTTCTGGCTCGCTCATCCCCTCACTCTCTGACACCTGCTCTGTGACCTGGTCCAAAGGTCAGCTCCTATGCTATTCAGGCTCTTTAGGTCACAGGTCACAGAAACCCAACTTAAATGGCTGGCTCACCTACCTGGCACATCCAGGACCTGATGGCTTCAGGCACAGCTGGAGCCCTGGGCTCAGGGGAGGCCGTCCGTTCCTTCCATGTCCCCCTCTCTTGCTGCCTTCCCTTCTCTGTCTCAATTTGGACTGACTTCGTTCTTCAAGCAGGTGTCTCCACCTGGCTGCCAAGGTGGCCACCGGAGCCCAAGTCTGGGTTCTTACAACTTGTGATCTAGAAGAAAGAAAGAGACTTTCCTTCTGGCAGAGTCCAAGTGTTAAATCTCATGGAAGGGCTCTGACAGACTGTGCCCTGCTCGCACGTGGTCACTGGATTGGCTGCTGGCCCCAGGGGGCCACCGTGGCATGACCACCCCCACCGGTGCCGAGGGAAAGATTGGCCCATCACTGAGGGTCTCTCAAGTTAGGCTGTTTGGCTTCACCATTTTGACCAGAAGACATTTTCATCCTGAGAAAGTTTCTAACTCTGAGTTCATGCACCATCATTTAATCAGAATTACACCAGCAGCTGTTGAAGTCTGTCAAGGAAGCATTTTCTGAAGCTAATTCCATTAAGCCAGTTTAGTTCTTGGATCAACTTCTACACAGTGCAGTTAACCAGATTGTTTCCATTTTTATTTTTCAGTGAAGATTTGATTCATCCATTTTTGTGTGTTTTTTCATTTTTGTTTTTAAACGATGTCTAATTTCAGAATTGTATATTCTGCTAATGAGTATTCTTTTGTGGCTATTACTTCTACAAAGCCAAATTTCTTGGGTAATTTGCACGGATCTAAATTTTGTTAAGGGGACTTCCCCGGCGGCCCAGTAGTTGAGACTTCGCCTTCCACTGCAGAGGGTGTGCAGGTTCAATCCCTGATCAGGGAATTAAGATCCCACATGCCTTGGGGCCGAAAAACCAGAACGTAAAACAGAAGCAATATTTTAACAAATTCAACAAAGACTTTAAAAGTGGTCCACATAAAAACAATTAATAATAAATAAATAAATAAATAAATAAATAAATAAATTTTGTTAAGAATTCTTCGGTCAATCTAAATCTTAAAAAATTTAACGTGTATTTTTACATACTGTCAGTTTCATTTTCCATTGATTATTTCTAACAAGGCTCATTTCATTCTGGTTCAATTTCATACTTTTCAATATTAGCAATGATTTTTTGTTCAATTTTTATCTATAATGACGTCTATTGTATGCAGCCTCAGTTTTTGTTGGCTTTATTTTGTGTTACTTCTACCAATAACCTTAAATTTGAATTGGAAAAAAGTCCAGTACTTTGTATTTCTTAGCTAGTCCTGAAAAAAGTGTCATGTAATTACCCTTGGATAATTGTTCTTGTCCATGACTGAATTTTATGGCTTATTCAGTTCTTTTGTGAACTATGAATAACCATCTGTTATTTGACAGAACAAAGTGTTTGCCATGAGGTCAAAATGTCTCCAGATAAATGTGGCAAAATCAAGAGCAATCTCTTGGTCCTTCCAGAGCCAAGTAGGGCAGAGAGGGGAGAAGCCATTTCCTGAGAGAAGCTGTATGTTGCTTCTACAAGAAGGGTGATGGGAAAAATGCTTGGAAATAAAATGAAAAATTACATGGTCTTGTTCATCCATCTGTCGACATCTCTCCTCCCCTCAGGCCTTTGCTGTTTCCATCCAGTGTAACCCACTGCACCCCTCTGTCCTCTAATGTCCCCAGACTGTTTGTTCCCCAGAGTCATTATGAAGGGACTTATTAAAAATGGAGGACTGAACCAACACTCCCCTCTGTACTGTCAACTGAAAAAAAACAGTACAACCTTAAAGTTGAGAATTATGTTTTATTCAGCGGACAAAACTGAGACCTTAAGCTCGGGACACAGCATCTCAGATAGCTCTGAGGGACTGCTCCAAAGAGACAAGGGTTGGAGGGAGGATATATAGGAGATTTTGCAACAAAAACCAGGTGGTTGGGACATCAAAAGATTACTGTTAATTAAAGAAAACCAGACATCTCAAGTTAAGGAATTTAGTGCTCTTCTATGTATGGGAAGATGCAAGAGTCTGGGCTCACTGAAATCACCCCTTTAGTATGCGCCTCAGCTATCTGGGGCCTGCAACCTGTGCTTTCTCATCCTGAGTGTCCGCATGGTGCACCATCAGGGGTGGCTGCAGCGGCTGATGAGTAGTTGGACTTGGCAATGGGCAGCCCGTTTGTCTTCCTCCTGAGTTCCCTCAGGGCTCACCATCGGGGTGGCTGTAATGTGGTGGCTCGATGGCTGCAACATCCTTTGTTTCCTGATATGGCAGCAACATTTTTCATGCACAAAACCCACTCCCAGTGCTGCCCTGTCCACTGGTGCCTGTATCCCACACTCCCCTTTCCTACTCACCCCCTCAGGATGCTGAACACAGCTGGAGAACATGCAAAGGCCACCACTTGGTGCCCAGTGAGCAGGGGCTCCAATCCCAGCTGTGGCCCCAGGGCTGCACAGGATTCTCTGTCCCCGCCTTTCCTGTCCACCTGCTCAGGAACCTCCTGCCCCCCTCCCCTCCCCTCCCTCTCCTCAGAGGCCCTGAGTCCACACTTCTCAGAGCAGACGACTGTCAGGTGGGGTCCCTGCCCACCGTCCTGCAGCCGCACTTCATCTTCTTTTGGGTGAAGCTCCATCCCCACCCCGCCCTGCATCCCTCCCTCTGGCTCTGTAACGACCACCCCCAGTGAGGGTCACTTGTTTCTGTTGTGCTCCGTCCCTTGCAGGGGGCTGGCCCTCCCGAGGCTCCTCTGACCCTGTTGTCTGCAGGCTCTGCCTCCTGCCCCCACCCCCCGACTCTCAGTGCCTCTCTGACCTCTGTCCTCTCCTCTCTCCTGGACCTGCCTCTTTGAAGGATGCTCCTCCTCTTGCACCCTCCCGTCTGGATGTGGACCTCCTGCCTCTTTGCTCTAAACCTCTCTACACTTCCGCCAGCTCCACCCCTTCCCAACTTCAGCCTCGGATCCCAGAGTTTCATCTCGGGTAGGACACTTGCTTGCCCAGGAGGGGAGCTTTGTTCCAGAATCTTCCATGTGTCCCGCATTCCCAGGCCCTGCCCAGAAAGGTAGCCCAGCCCGTGGCCACCCAGGGTCTCGCCTGCTCCTGCCTGGGGCTGCTTCCCACTCTGATGATGGGTGGGTCCCCAGGGCTCTCTGCGTCCACCTTCCCTCCCCACCCAGACTGGCCAAGTCCTCAAGCCAAGCACCACCACTTCCTGGCCCAGCAGTGCCCCTGGCTGGCCCGCCGTCCAGCTCAAAGGAGGAGGAGGGATGACGTGTACAAGCTCAGCTGGCCTTCCGTCCACCAGCCAACCCCTCCTTCTGCTGCTGGGGAAGGTCTGGGGGTGAGCGGCCCTGGCCTCCACTCCCCCAGAGGTCGGTGCTGCCACGTTAATCCTCAGATGAAGGGTGTGGGGTGGGATGGAGCAGGACAAGTGCTTCTTGACCCTGAGCTTGGGGAGAGAAGGCAGATGAGGTTGGTCCATCTGTCCCAGCTGCTTAAATGTCACCTGGTTTGTTCCAGGCCCTGCCTGTCTGACGGGCCCCTGGAGCTCCAGGCCTGCCCGACACACTCTGGTGTGGGCTGGACGGCTGCACAGATCTGCTGCTGCCTCCTTGGGCCCTGGGGTCTCCTCTGGGTCGGGACTTGGGCTCCAGTGTCGAAGGCAAACACTCAGCCCTGTGATGAGCGTTGCGTTCTTCCCTGCCTTACACTGGGGGCAGTGACAGTCCTGACCCTGATACCTGGTGGACTGAGTGAGCGAATGAAATACTGAAATACTTCCCGTAGAAACTGGCCCATGTACAATCCTCCCTGTTACGTTCTGCTGTGATTGTTCACGTTTCATGGGCCCGCTGTTAGATTCAGGCTCGTAAAGATATTGACAGGTGTGTTTTCTTCCTTCTGATCACAATACGCTCTTACGCCTGTTCTGTACCTTCATGGTCAAGGCTGAAGTTAAGGAGGTGGTGAGCACAGTCACACCCTGGTCAGCAGACGTCTCTCCTGTCCCTGACTCCCACTGTTCTCGACCACCGTGGTCCCCGTCCTTGGCTGGGACACCAGCCATTGTGGTGTCCTCCAAACGACGCCCATGGGAGCATCTTGGTCCCTCCCTGAGGCGTCTCTAAGGTGACCTGGTCAGACCCCTCCACTCTCTTGGTCCTTTCCTTCCCTGTAGGGGTTTCCTGTCCCTGGAAGCCATCCCTTGCACTCTGGGATACTCGCTGGGGTGCCGTGGCCTCACAGTGATGTGGACTAATGTCCACGTTGTCACAATCTTTACCAGCCCCTCGTCCGATCATGGAATCACCCCCTTCTGGCTACCTGGGGGAATCTCAGAACATCCCCTCCTCATAGTTTGATCATGGATCCAAGCCCACCGAGCTGGAGATGGAGCTAAAGCCCCAAGTTTCTACTTTCAGGGTATAGATAATCTAGAAAACTAGAGAATGGTCACAAGGGACAGAGATTTGGCAAAGGTGTAATCAGACCACAGCCAGGACCCCAGCCTGCTGAGAACTGAGTCTTGGAGGAAGAGTAAATGTGGCCAAGGAAAGGACAGGGGGAAGGAGCGTCTTTCTAGGCAGGGGGAAGAGGAGGGTGGAGAGGGGAGGAAGGTCATGGGGAAGGTCAGGGCACCGAGAGGAAGAGGGGCCCCAGGAGACCCGGTCAGACCCGCTTCGGGTGGGGTTTCTCTTCCAGAAAGAACTTGGAATTCCAAAAGAAGGGGAGGGAGGGTTCAGGAACTGCACTGGTCACCTCCCAGACTCACGATGACCATTTCGCTAGCTGCAAATGGGACCATGTCCCACCAGGGTCTCCTGGAGTGAACTCGGGAAGCTCCTTCTAATGTGTTTCTGAGGATGACTCTAAAAGGACACCCTGACGCCTGGCTGGTGTCGCTGGTCTAGGACTTGGTCCATAGCCAGGTCTCGTGGTCACTACTGACACCGTCTGTGTCACTTTGGTCAAGGAGGGTGGCCAACTGCAGGGGGCGCGCCTGTGCCCCTTGCACACCTGAGAAATTTGCTGGTAAGGGAGGTGCTGGGCCGCACACGCACATGCAGACACACGGCTGGACGAGGGCACTGGGGGCTTTGCTTTTGCAGGTGGAGGTTTGTGACAGGTCTTGCTCTCATCCCGGATTTTAAATTAGACTTTTTTTATTGTAACTGCAAGTGGAAAATAATACGCCCCTGGAACGGTATTAGCTAAACCTTCCACAGTAATAAATTTGTGTGCTAATGGTTTGTTTCTGCGCTGTTTGGTTGTCATGGTGACAGGCTGCATTAACTAATAAGTTTGTTTTGAGAATTTTAACACCGGGTTGCCAAATGCTCTTTCTGCAGCAAGGGCTTAAGCTTTTACGGTTCTCTATGGGATTAACTTGGACTCAGTGTCCTTCGAGCTCTGAAAAACAGCCAGAGCCCCATCCACAAACACGACTCGGAAAGTGTGAGATGCGCCTCTGTAAACATACATGAAATAACGGCACTCTGGGGCCACGGAAAGAGGAATAACCAGCAGGACTGTGACCGTGGTCTTGGCTTTCAGGAGCACAGTTCAGGGCAGGGACGTCTTGGTGACAGACAGGGAGGCCAGGCGTCTCTCCTGGTTGTCTGACGAGAGTGTGAGCCTCTCACCAGGAGGACCGGTGTTTCCTGTACCCACCTCACTCCCACCCGCTGCCCGGAGAGGCCCTGAGGAAGAGGCAGCTGCTGAGATGGTGGGACAGGGGCCACGGGGCACCCAGCCAGGGCCTGACCCTTGAGAGGGCGGTGACATGAGGGCCGGGTCTGCTGTATGAAGCTTCAAGGGGGGTGCTGCTTATTCACAGGACGTGTGGGGCGGTGAGGGGACTGTCTAAACCAGGAGGCCTGCTGGTCCCTGCCGGCCTGGTTAAAACCTGCTCTGGGCCCTTGGGGCTTCCCTGGTGGTCCAGTGGCTTAGAATCCGCCTTCCAAAGCAAGGAACGTGGGTTTCCTGGTCGGGGAACTAAGATCCCAAATGCCACAGAGCAACTAAGCCCGTGCGCCGCAACTAGAGAGAAACCCTCTCGCCACAGCGAAGAGCCCGCTTACCTCAACGAAAGATCCCGTGTGCTGCAACTAACACCCGGCGCGGCCAAAATAAATAAATAAAGGGGGAAAACCCGCTCTCTGGGCCTGAGGATCCCTCTGTAAAGGAGGGACTTCTTCATCCCTGAGTGGGTGCTTTGGGGCCTGAGGACACCGGACATGGGCTCTGCCCTCATGGGGCTGCTGCGTCCTCCACCGACTGGTTCGTTGTTTGTTCCTGTTAATTATCCTGCTTGGGCGACACCTGCCAAGTCCTGGCTGGGGAGGGGTGCCTGCAAACAGGTCCCCGCCACCCCCTCCCTGCTCTCCTCTCGGCCCTGCCGGCCTCTCACCCCGGAGCCTGGGGACGTGGTCCAGGACCCGCCCCGCACGCAGTGGGAGGCAAGCGGACCTCACGCGGCTGGGCCCGTCCCCAGGCTCCTCATTTCCAGTGGGAGTCCGGCAGGGGACAGCAGCCCTCTCATGTCAAGTCACCATGCACCCCAGAGCCCTCTTGGCGCCCCGATGGGCCCTGATGCTGAGATTCCACGGACTGGAGCGCCTGCTCTTCGTGAGGGATTGTCCCAGAGGCTGAAGCCTCCATTTGCCGAGGGTGCTGTCTGTGGCTCTAAGAATGGGGAATAATTAACTAATTTAAAGTACGTGCTCGGCACTGGTCTAGGAGCTGGTAAAGCTGGAGGACAGGGCAGGCCATGTCCTGCTCCAAGGGAGCCCGGATCCCAGAGACTATGTAACAAGCGAGTGAATGATCGATACAGAATCCCAGGTGACGGTGCCAGGAGGAGGCCAGTCTGGGTGGGGCTGGCGGGTGATGGAGAAGACCTGCTAAAGTGGGCAGACCCAGGGGCTCTGGCCAGGGCGCATTTAGAGGGCTCCCTCAAGAACGAGGTGGTGGAAGGGGAAGCAAAGCCAGGTCACAGGAAGCTTGCATGTCAGGGGGGCATTTGGGACCCTGAGGGCATGGGAGCCGCCCAGGGTTTGGGGCTGTGGTCCAGCACTGATTCCTCTTTCAGAAAAGTCCCCCTGCAGCAGGAGGGAGGGGAGATGGATGGGAAAGCAAAGGGCCCTGGAGACCTGGGCCTAGCATTTGCAAGAGCCCTGCCTGGGGATGGGGAGGGGCAGATGCTAGGGATGGAAGGACGTGAGGCATTGACACTTGATGGGATACGGAGGGGGTGGGGAGGGAGAGGAGTCCTGGAGGCCCCACGTGAGCCTTGCCCGGTGGGACCATTGGCCAAAAGAGGGTAGGAACGGGAGCAAGAAAGAAGTTGTTTGCAGGGAAAATGGTGATCTCAGGTTTGGACAAGCAAAGCGTGACATCAGAAGGAGGATAGAGGTGGGTGTGGATGTGTCCGTGAGATTGACTGAAAGACGTAGGAACAGCACTGAGATGTTGAGATTGTCTCAACCAGCAAAAGTTTCCACTGTTGCCTACTCTCCTGTCTTCCAGGGTGTGCAAATGGTCATGTCGTATGATGATGAGTTTAGAAGAAGCATTGTAACACGTTTTTGTATATAATTAATTTTGGAATTTTTACAGTGGGGTATGTGCGTGTGTGGGTGTGCACATATGTGTGTGCTTGGAATGGAATTTGTTCCTGCTTTCGGTGTCATTTCTAGAAGTGACTTATATGAATGTTTGTAATTATTCCAGACAAGGAAACTGATAACAGTACAGAAACACTTTATCACCAAAGAATATCTTTTTCTATTAGCACCACTGTTATGGACTGAATGTTGGGTCTCCCCCAAATGCATGTGTCAAGGTCCTAACCCCCAAAGTGGTGGTGTTTGGGAGGTGATTGGGGTTAGATGAGATCATGAGGGTGGGGCCTCTGCTGGGATTGGTGCCTTTATAGAAGAGGACGAAAGATTTCTCCATCTTTCTTTTTTTCCCCTAAAGCACCACAGAAAGGAGTAAGTCTTTTCAAGGCAATAACACTTGGAAATTGCTTCTGTGATTAAAAAAAAAATGCATAGAAACTAAACATAGCAAATGGAAGGACCCCAAGGTCCCTCTAACGTGGGCAAGTTTGGGGTTGACGCAAACAACCCTGCACAGCTGTGCATGTTGCTTTACATGGACTGTGCAGCATCAAAACGTATATTCAAGCTGATGTACTCGGTAAAAAGAAGGGCAAAGGTGTCAGAACTGCATCTGTCCACAAAGTGTAAAGTGTTAGCAGTAAATGGGCTCTGAAAGCATCTGGTCCGGCCCCTTCGTTTTATAGAAAGGCTGGGCTCAGTGAAGACCACCAACTCACCCACCAGTCAGCGGAGCCACGGCCAGCCCTGCCCAGCTCCGTCCCATCCCCGGTGGGCAAAGGAGGCTTGGAGGCCTGGGTGACTCCCCGGGGGGTGCCCATGACCCCACACGGCTGGGTGGTACAGGGAAGAAGCCAAGTCCGGACCACTGATCATGGACCCGGGGCAGCAGGGGTGGGGGAGACATACCACAATTGTGAAATGGAAACTCCTTTCTTTTTAGAGGAGAAAATCCATTTATAGCTCCTTTCTGACCAGATTGTAATATCACTGCCAGCAGATCTGAGAAAAGCCTTTGCTTTTCCAAATTCTAAGGCACTTCACTTTTTCCTAACATCAAAAATTCCTTGATTCCACTTCAAAGCACCTGCAGGTGCCAATTCTACTTAGTGTTAAGCCTCTGACCAGATTTATTTGGCTGGTTTGCAGCTTCTGCGTCTCTTCCAAGGGGATGAGTGTGTATCTCTGCTCAGAGGCCCACAGAGAGTTCAAGGGGTCCCCCTACAGCCAGCAGGCCTTTCCACAGGCCTGGTTTCCCTGGGGGGTGCGGGGAAGAGCCTGGAACCACTGTCACGGACAGAAGGGAGAGCAGGGGAGGGTGGCCTGGTCCTGGGGCCCCAGCTGGGCTTTGTTCCCTCTGAGCCAGACTCAGCTTCCAGGGACTGGAGGCAGTGAGGAAAGCGAAGATCCCTTCTCCTCTGGGAAGGGTCTGTCTTGACCGACGCAGGGCAGGGCCGCAGTGGGACCGACGGGAATCCTTCTGCTGCATGGCATTAAGCTGAGGCCACACGGGGCCTGCAATCACCTTTTAGCATCTGAAGGAGGTGAAGCCCACTGTTGCCGACTTCAAAACTATTTATAACCTCTTGCGTTTTCATAAAGCTTTCTGGGGCTTTCTGTGCAGGAGGTTGGCTGCTTCGGGTGGCGACAAAGATTCTTGGCTCAGCCAAAGTTTGGTCAGGCTCCCAGACCTTCTCCTGGGCCCATCTGTGTACTTCCCTATAAACGCCAGTTTTAATAGGACCCTGCTTGGTCAGTTTCCCCCAAACCCCCGGCCTTCCACATCCGGCCACCCTCCATATGTGATCGGGGCCCTCGCAGCCTACCCCCACCCCTCCCTGGGAAGGTCTGACCTCCCTGGCCTGCAAGAATCCTGCTGGGTTGGTTTAGCCAGACCTCCCTCACCCCTGATGTTTCCTTTTATAATTTTCCGTCCACTGACCCTCACCCCGCTTCTCAGCTATAAATCCTCACGTGTCCGGACCGTATTCCGAATTGGGCCCAGGTCTATACCGAGGTCTCTTTTCCCCTCTTGGGATAATTCCTGAAGAACATCTGCTCTTACAGCTTTAACTACTGTCCAGCTCTGGGTGTAAGAGTGCAAAGCTCGGGCCCAGCAATTGTCTGCGCCTCCGTGGGGTCAGGCCTGGACCGCAGCCCGGTGTCCCTGACTCCCTGACCCAGGGGCTTCGAGTGTGGGCACCGCCCTGGGTGGGGAGTGCTTGGGTGATGGGACATCTCAGCTGAGCCATGGGCTGGGGTGGCACCTTGTAGAATGGGAGAGAAGGGAAGAAGGAGAGCAGAGTCCAGAGCAGAGGGGCAGGTGGTGCGGACAGGAGGAAGGAGCGGGCGGGACTCGGTCAGGACTAGGGTGGGCTGCTGACGCCCCCCAGGCCCCTTCCGGAGAAGAGACCCCTGAGCACAGCCCTGTTCTCCGCATGGACGGACCCTTGCTCCCGCTGTGTTGTCCATGGAGGAGTAACATCAGCCTCGCCTGGGCGCTTGTGAGGAATGCAGACACTCAGGCCCCACACCAACCTCCAGAATCAGGATGACATTCTCACAAGGCCCCAGGCGTGCTGAGCACCCTGGAGTCTGCCGAGCTCTGAACTAGATCTCGTGCAAGAGTGGAGGAGCCTTTGCGGCTCCCGTGGCTGAAGCCTTCTCCAGCAGTCCTGGCTGACACCTCATGAGCTAGAATCCCATTAAAGCCCTTAAGTTCATTTGGTCTCTATCTGTGTTTGAAGCATGTTTGCTCTATTCACCTGTTTTACATAATCACAGGGGACGCTGATGCAAAGCGACTTGATACTGAACCAGGGAAAAGCTTTCCCGAATGGAATTTGTTTTTGTCCGTTTCCCACCGGCAGCTGTCAGGGCACCAAGCCTCGCATTCCTGACTGTGTCCAAGTTAGATCACCTTACTTTCAAAGGCCAAGGCATCTGGACAAAGATCCAGCCTGCAGAACTAGCTGCAGGAAAAAAGGACTAAACTTGTACTTGACTCATCTCAAGATCACTGAGTTTCAGGGGACTCACACTGTCCCATACACAGGCCTGCAGGTGAGGAAAGGAGACCGACTCTGCCCCACAGAGCTGGTCTGCAGCACACAGGAATCTCCTGGGTTGATTCGAGAGCACATATTGTGAAACAGGGAGACTGTTAATTCCACGTCACAAAGAGAGTCACTGAAGTGCACGGGAAAGAAGTGAGTATTTGTTGAAACTATTTTCTTCCAAACATCATGACATCACATTTGACTTTGCAACAAGTAAGTGAACAGACCACATTCAAATTTTTAAGATCAGAAAACTCATTCTCGGAAGTCATGCTCCTAATTGTCCATTTTTCCACCCATCCATCCATCCACCCATCCACCCATCCATCCATCCATCCATCCACTCATCCATCCATCCATCCATCCACTCATCCATCCATCCATCCATCCACTCATCCATCCATCCATCCATCCACTCATCCATCCATCCATCCATCCACCTGTCCATCCATCCATCCATCCGTCCATCCACTCATCCATCCATCCATCCTTCCATCCATCCGTCCATCCACTCATCCATCTATCCATCCTTCCATCCATCCACCCTCCATCCATCAATCCAATATTTTTGACAATGTCTCTGTGGCTTATGGAAAAAAAATGGCTACAGGTATTCATTGTTCCTGTCACTCAGGTACAAGAAACATTTAATTTTTATTTCTAAGGGAAACAATATGTGTTTCAAGTGTCTGCATTCACTAAGTTTGGCGAGGACCCCAAAACCGGGTAATTTTTTTCACAATGCCTTTCCCATTCCTCCCAAAGTTTTACCAGAACCCCCAAGGCTACCGCTGCCAGTATTCTGTGTCCAGGTCTGCTTTTCTTTCAGAGGAAATCAAAGTTGCTCCTCTCGTGCAGTGCCAAGCTTTAAATTGGGGCTTTGGTGGGGGCACCCATGGCCATGACACTTGGTTCCGGGCACCACAGGCACCTATAACCCCCATCTGAAGGCTGCTGCCCCCAGGTATGCTCCAGGTGCATGAGAGAGACCCCACCAGCCCCCGTTGTTCCTGTTCCAGACACCCCGGCTAAGGTTGGTGGCTGTGTGATGAAGCAGCCTTCTGGATGGTTACACACCAATAGATAACTGGACCAAGCGCCAGGCAGGGGACACTGACGAGCAGGTGCCCCCACTCTGGAGTAAACCTTCCATAGTGAAGGTAGCTCAGGAAATGCCAGAGAGTAAAGAAAGGTGGCAGGTGTGATCACCTGTCACTGCTCAGTCCCTCCCCTCACTCCACTGGCTGAGTGAGGCCCGGACTCCAGGGAGGGGAGGAGGAGTGGGGCTGCCTTTGGAGACTCTGTACAGACCTGAGACCTGGACATATGGACCTAGGCCTGGGACACAAGGCCCCAGACTCAAGGACATCAGGTTGGACTTAGGTGGGGAGGGATTAGATTAACCGCGAGGGAGACGCCTTACAACACAAAGACAAACAAAAAGTCACCAGTTGAATGTGTGTTTCAAATGTTTCCCTTTGTGGGTGCAGAACCAAAAGGGCCCTTAGAGACTGTCCGGTGTCCCCTGATTCCATGACTCCTGCAGATTTTACGATGATGCCTCAGGGCTGGTTGCAGGAAGTGGAAAAAGATTATAGGGGACACTGTGTCCTTGTGATTTTTCCCTGTATTTATTTATTTCTTTTTCTATTCACCGAGTAAGATGATGCTCATTATAAAATTCAAAGATTCCTCGCCAAAAATGGAAAAAGAAGAAAAACCATAATCCTCAAAATAATAAGAAAAATTCTCGAATGGAACCATGTCAGAGGAGCAAACCTGTTAGGAATTAAACTGTAATGAAAACTCTTATTGAATCCACGGTGTGGGTGGTACAGGGCTGGGTGCACAGAAAGGTGGATTTCATACCAAGTGAGAGAGATTGGTTTTATTTTTCAATAAAGTCTTTTGGGGCAAATGGTTCAGCACATGGAGAAAGAAGACAGTTTGAGTCCTATGTACTTAAAAGTAAATACATCCAAATGCATAAAAGAATTACATAGCAAAAACCAAAATCTGAATGTTTTGGAATCAAATGGTGTTGAAAAGGTCTTTTTTGAATGTCCCCAACTCTAGAAATTATAACGGAAAATACTGATAAATGTGACCACAGGAAAATGTAAAACAACTGGACAAGAAACACTCCCACGCGGTCAACATTTTGGGACAATATTTTTCACACAACTACTGATGAAGCTTCATATGTAAGGGTTTTTATGAATAAATTAGGAATCAAGTCATCCCAATGACAGAAATGGCAGCACAGGTACACACAAAATAGAAGAAAAAATATGAGATGAAGGTAAATACAATAATAAGATTAAAAACAATTCCTATTGGAATTCAGAAATTGGATTGGAAAATCTCCATGTTGGTGACAGCATTCTTGCATATTTAGTAGGAGTCTTAAATCAGAATGATCTAGAAGACAGTTTGGAAACAGTTATCATGATGTAAAATGTCTCCGCCTTTTGAGCCATTGTTTGTTGTAAAGGAGATAACTACACAAGGTTAAAAGAAGAATGCACAAAGATGCCCTTACAATATTACTTATAAAACAAAAGTAAACAAGAAAAATCAAACCAGTAAAAGCTATCAATGGCCATGCACGGAGATTGGCTACGTCAGCTACGGTAAATACATTGGAATATCACACAGTAGTTAAAAACAATGACATACATGGCTATTTGTTGATACTAAGCTATTTCTATAACACATTGTTCATAGAAAAAAGCCAATTTCAGAACAACATGCTTGCTGTGACCTGGTTTGTGTACAACTGTAAGCTTGCATTTGTATAAACATGAATTAGCTTCCTCCCACCCTGAAGTGTTGTCTCCCTTGGGTGTGTTTGGAAAGATGGGGGTCTCGTGTCTTTTCCCAGATTTTCCTCGTGCGTGTCCCCCACCCGCCCCGCAACTGGCCGTGGACTTGGCATGGGTGGGGCTTCATTTCCGTTCTAGTTTTATGGGAAGAAGGATGCCAGCCAAGGTCGGCCATGGTTGTGTCCAGGTGGCTGAGCTTGGAGACCTCCTGTCTCTATTTTCTGGATTGTCTAATTTTTTTTTTTACTTTGGGTAGGTATCATTTCTACAGAAACAAAGAATAAATTTTCAAAGATAAGTGCAGAGTTGTGTGTGGAAGGCTGAGCATTCCTACCCTTGGCGGCGTTTCTGAAGAAGTCCAGAACATCCATCAAACCGCAGAGGATCTGAGAGCAGAGCCCGGATGCTCTGTGAGCCGCCGGTCCCGGCATCATGGTGATCCCTCCCATCTGCTCCCCAGGCTCTGGCTTTCAAAGCCTCCCATGGCCATTATCACCGTGGGATCATCTGAGGCGCCTGGAGGGCAGCGTTGAGACGGCATTTCTCAGAGACCAGCAGTGTCTCCAGAAGGGCTGGACTCCACACGTGGCCTGGTGTAGGGGGCCGGCATCTGGGGCGGCCTGGCCTGGAGGTGGCCGGGGCCTGGTGCCTTTCTGATTCCCTCCCTGGCTGAGGCCTGGCCTCCTTTCATCCCCTCTGATGTGGAGGAATTTGCGTGGCTTCATCCCGTTTTTGTTCTCTGCTGATTACACAAGGATCAGGGGTGGGCTGACCGGGTGTGAGCACAGCTGGGCCAGTGAGCACAGCTGGGCCATCCCTGCCGCTGTGCAGAGGGGCGGGCTGCTCTTAGGCCAGCACGCTCCATCCCACCTGCCTTCTGGGGCCCTGGCCTGGCGCATCCCCACGCCCACCCTGCCCCGCCGGCTCAGTCCTGGTCCGCAGGCTAGAGAGCGCTCCGCGCGCCCCATGTGTCTGAGTCCGCTCTGGCCCCCGGAATGCACCCTCGAGGGGTCTACTGTCTCAATCACGGAACGCGGTCTCCAAGAAGGGACTTGGGTCTGCCTCTCCCATCCTGATGACCTGTGACACCAGCTTTGCTCGTTTCAGCCTCCCTTTGAGGGACTGAGCTCTGAGTCTCTCTCGACCTCCCTGGAGTGTGGTGTGGAATCAACATCTCCCCAGAACTGAGAAAGAACCCAAGGTGGAGAACTGCCCTGGTGACTTCCCGATGTTACCCTGCGAGCCCCACAACTCTAGAGGACAAAGCTCAGCGCTGGCCGCCCGCTCTGCAGGCCGCAGCCCAAGCCCCGCAGTCAGAGGCCCTCCTCCTGGCCTGCAGGCGCTCTGAGCGGAACCAGTGGGGCTCAGAGACCCCGTTTCCCTGGGCAGGTGCTGGGAGGGATGGGACTGCAGGAGAGTCGGCTTCTTGTTAGCAAGGCTGCCGCCCCCTGGTTAAGCAGAAAGCAGTGACGGATAAAATAAAGGACTGCCTGGATCTCTGGGGCCCTGCGCTCCAGGGAAGCTGGTGTAATGTGCAAAAAGGCATCAAGAAGCACATCACGAAGTTAACTCAACGCTGCGGTGAGAGTCTCACAGCAACTTGTAAGACCCCAGTAACAGTGCAGCAGCCCCAGGACACACGCTCAGGTCCCGCTGGAAACTCAGTTGTGTTGCCGTGTATCACGTCTTGTACAGCCTTTGGTTTTTTTTTTGATTTTTAATTTATATTGAGTGTAGCTGATTTACAATGTTGTGTTAGCTTCAGGTGTGCAGCAAGGTGATTCAGTTATACATATACATGTAACCACTCCTTTTCAGATTCTTTTGCCTTATAGGTTATTACAGAGCATTGAGCAGAGTTCCTTGTGCTAAACAGTAGGTCCTTGTTGATTATCTGTTTTATATAGAGTAGTGTGCATAATTTATCCCTCCCTCTCACCTTTCCCCCTAGTAACCATAAGTTTGTTTTCTATGTCTGTGAGTCTGTTTCTGTTTTGTAAATAAGTTCATTTGTATCATTTAAGATGCCACATATAAGTGATATCATACAGTATTTGTCTTTCTCTGTCTGACTTACTTCACTTAGTACGATCATCTCTAGGTCCATCCACGTTGCTGCAAATGGCATTATTTTGTTCTTTTTTATGGCTGAGTAGTATTCCATTTTATCTATGTACCACATCTTCTTTGTACAGCCTTTTCATTTACGTCATGGTGGCCAACGATGACGCGCTTGCTGTTGAAGTTATTCATTTGTTGTTAAAGGGGGTTCTTGCACTTGAGTGTGTACAGAGCAGAGTGAGAGCGTTATCTAGGTGGGAGCTTGTACTCTTCTCCCCGAGGGCCTGCGGCCTCCCCGTTCCTCCTGTCAGCCTCAGGCAAAGTCAGACCGGCAGTTTCTCCAGGCCTGCAGCCCCCAGAGCTCCTCATCCTCCTGGCACCCCTCTCAAAGCTTGGGTGCTTTGGGCAAACAGCCAGGCGTCCCCTCTTCAGCCCGGTCCTGCCACCACCTTCCAGCAAGACCCAGTGAAACAGGGGTCTCAGCTCCTTCATTTTAAAATCAAGACTGAACAGAGATGAGCATCGTATCGTGCAGATTCTGGAAGGCAGCCCTTTCACAGGGAGTGAAACCCAGGCTCAGAGAGGACACCCAGTGTCACCTGTCATCCTGGCCCCGTGTCCTCGAACAGTGGTTCCTCTGTGATACCATCTCTCTGCTGTACCGAGCAGATGAAATGCTGGACACGAACGTTCCAGGGCAGACGGAGGTGGACTCCACAAGCTCTGTGGGCCACGTGGAGCTGCAGGTTCCAGGTGTGGCCTTGGGACCACTCCAGGGCTGGCTCTGGGGAAGGGGCGGCACACGTGAGGGTGGCCAGGCTGTGGCTTGAGGTCTTCTGGCCTTCACAGGCCATGGTGTCGAGGCAGGGGCATATCCACTAGGACACACCTGTCACCTGCACAAGCCACCTTCACCTCCTGGCACTCAAGGTAGTTAATAAGCCCAGGATCTCTTCCAAACCGACCAGAGCTGTCTGACTGCACCCTGACAGCCTCCACACAGCGTCTCGCTTCCTGGATGAGCCTGTTCTCATTGGCGTTTACATCGGTCCCTCTCTGGTGACACGTGACCGCAGCTTAGTTCCGTCCTCAGCTGTCTTTAGCTTGTTCCCTTCCCTCTGGATGACGGGCCATCTGTCCCCTTTCCCTCGGGACCCCCCGTGTCAACATTCTGTCACTTCAGAGACGCTGTTGGCCATTCCTGCACGGCAGTGGGCTTCAGGGTGGGGGTCACAGCCAAGGTGTTCTTGGAGAGGACTGACTCCAAGGTGGAGACCCCAGAAACCAGGCAGTAGCCCGCCAGCTGGAGTCTGGGGTCGCCGTTCTTCCTGATCTTGTGAAGAACTGTGATGCTTAGAGGCTGTACTGCCACGGCAGCAGTGAGTGATGGTGGGTGTACAGATGCCTGGTGTGTGTGTGACTCAGTCCAAAGGAAAAATGCAGACCTGCAACTTTACACCCCGTGGAATTCAGTGACGGCGTTGAGAAGCTGAGCAGGAATAGCCAGTGCCAGGTCCCAGGGGAACGGGGAGAGCCCGCCTCACGCTGATGACTCCTGGGCTCAGACCCACCATGGGAGCGTGGCATGTGTAGGGGAGGCCTGGTGGACATCAGGGAGGATTTCATGGAGGAGGTGTCCTTGGAGGGGGCTGTGGAGGTTGAGAAGGAGTTCACCAGGCAGTGGGGACAAGAGTTGTCCTGGGGAAGGAATGAGAACTAGGAATTGCACAGCCAGCTGGCCTGCACTGGGATGGGGGTGACTCGGGGGGGTGGGGTGCTGGAAGTGGGGGTAATCCAAGGATCATGTGTTTGGTCTGCAGGAGCTGGAGCCCAGCTGTAAAACTCTCTATTTCTAATGATAAGAGCAATTCACGTGGGTCACAGGGAAGGGCAGGACTGGGGTGATAGGTAAAGGGTCAATGTCTTCATGCCAACATGCCTCTAAGGCAAAGTCTGGACGCTAATCTCACTAGGTCGGCTCATGGCCGAGTCGTTGAGACATGTCTGTCCCCTTTCTGTGCCCACTTCTATATTTTTAAACCCAAATGAGAGTATGGGATACACGGAGGCATCTGTATCCCTTCACGATTTGTCCTCAGACTTGGCGTGACCTTTATGGAAGGCCAGGCTCAGACCACGCCCGGGCTCAGGGAGGCTGTGCTGACCGTCCCGTGTGCCACTCTCCTTCCATTTTCTCGGAGAGTGACCATCCCCAGGGTGGATGTCCTGTATCTTTCACGCCACCGTCTTCTCCATCATGGTGCTTTTTACCTCATCTTTGTCCTTTTGCTCTGTGCCCCGGCATGAGTTCCGTGGCTTGCCCCTTCCACCCCTTGGGGTCCCCCTCCTCGTCTGCTGGTGCAGGTCTGCTTTCCTTCCTGTCTGCTTGGTGAGCCCTGCCTGCCTCTCAGCCAATTTCATTTTCATTTTAGTCTGTCGCTTCACCATCTCCCTCCTCATCTCTTCCCATAGAGTTCCTTGAATTTAACTGAGAACACAGAGCAGATGCTTTCTAAAAATTGCCTTCATCCTGTTGTGAACAGTGACTCAATACTATATATATTCATACACACACACGCACACACATCCATGTGTGTATATATACATGGTGGTTTTAAGCAAGCTCTTCCTCTGCATCTTGAGGTCATGTCCTCACTGTGGATGCTGTAGAACCCTTTGTTCACGCAGACGGTTCCTTGAAGGGAAACTGCTTTCCCAGGCATGGTGAGTGGCTCCCCTGGCCCGCTTGCTGTGCCCAGGCCGCCCTGAGAACCTCCCCTTGCAGCTCATCTGTGGGAGGTGTTTACCTGCCCCACCGGAAGACCGGGGTCTGGAGCAGATAAAAGGGCCATCCTGCCCCCAGGCAGCCCTGTGCCCCTACCCCTCAGCCATCTCACAGGAAGAATGGAATCTACTCCCAGGTAACTGGAAGGTTTATAGTTATCTTTGGCCAGAAAGGCTGAATAAAGTCCTAGAAGTCCCAGACTGTTTCCAGGCTCTGGCCCATTCCTCTGGCCAGCTGCCTGCTCCCGGGTGGCATCTCCACCCACCCACGGTTCCCATCCCTCCCAGCCCAGAGGTGAGACAGAGAGCAGTCCCTGCGTGAGTGTAGACACGAGAAGGTTGGCATGGGCTGGGGAGTGGCTCTCACACCGCTCTGCAGACTGCAGCTCCACCTGGGGGTCTCACCCCATCACCCCACCCCAAAGACTGCCTCTCTGAGGGAGGGAAGCACAGGTCGGGGAGGACATCTCCCTCCAATTCCCTCCTCTCTGTGTGCTTTGCTATCTCATATCTGTGGTCACAGCTGCGGATGATAGAAACCCCTCTGGTGGACCACTGGCCAACACTCCCAGTTCCCAGGACTTTTCCATGAGTATTTCCCTGGGGAGATGGTGCCAGGCAAGGGGCAGGTGCCTTACTCCAGGCTTTGTTCTTGTGGATCATTTTCACAAAGTGGGAGAGTGGGATGGAGACTGTCGGGGGATTTTACTGCCCGAAGCATGATCAGTGCCTCACTGGCTTTTGAGTCAGTGGCAAAACCAGTGGGCCAACAAGGAGGACCCTCTTGCATTAGGGAAGAAGCTGTGAGCCTGCCAGCGTGAGTTGAGGGGTAAGTTTTTCACCCTGTCTCTTTAGCTGAGTCTGGCTAAGATAGGGCTCATGGGGCAGACAACGCACGGGGATTGAGATGCCGTCACCAGACTAGAGAAAATGCAGGCAAGGGTCAGCCAATGAGCCTGTTTGTGGTGTTGCTGTTTCAGAGGGAGCAGAGATGAGGTGGGACACCCGAGACTGGCCTTCCTGCCTTGGATAAGGGGTATGCTCTTCCCAAGTGCCATCTTGTAAAGGCTCTGACACCAAAAACTTCTGTCTTCGGTTACAATTGATTTCTTTTACCTAAGCGACTAGAATCAAGCCCACGTTTTTCAGGCACAATTTGTACTGACCCGAGGCTTCTAGATTTTGGTAATGGCCCCTCCCTTTCTTCCAATGCTTTGCTCTAAAGTTTTCTAAATTCTTTCCTGGGATTTAATTCCTCTGACCTTAGTTCGCTTTAGGGAAGAAGGCCGGGGAAGAATGTTAGCTTCATTTTCCAAATGGGGAATGTGATGCTCGGGCGGGTTAAATGCTTTCCCTGGGTCACGTGGCCGGTGAACATCCAAGGATGCTGCGGCTTGAACCCAGGACCCTCCCGGCTGAGCACCACCTTCCCCCTACCACATACACACTGTTCTGTCTCCAACAAGTGACGGGGTGGATTAGGTTTAGGGTTAGGGTCTTTCTATATAGGACTAACTTTTCAGCGGGAATTCCAACCCCAGACATAGAGTTTATGTTTTGTCCCCAACTCCTCACAACAATGAAGTCTGCTCTTCCAGCTTCAGCGCTTGGCTTAGTAACCCTAGTGGTTGGGTGCTTAGTGATCATCTGGGAATCAAAGAAATCCTGCCTCGAATCGTAACTGTCTCTCCCTTGGCTCTGAGGTATGGGGGAAACTGTGGAGAAGGGAGACTCATTCTCTTAATGGGAAAAGAGATAAATGAAATGAGGACTTTGACTGCCTGAGACAATATTACCCAACTTATTGCTTGCCGTGGGGAGTTAGTACAGAAGCTAATGGTTTACTCGGGAAATTTAAAGAAGGAAACAAGAAGAGATAAGGCAAAGCAGTAGTTGATCCAAAAAGACAGAAGTCATAGAAATACTTATTCTGGGTGTATTTTTAACCTTTTAGAGCATTCAAGTATCTACCCATGGGTAATCTTTTTCTCTTTTTTTAATCTAAGCTCCCTCCTACTTCCCCCTTCCTCCATATTATTTAGAAGCAAATCCAAGACATCATAAAATCTCTTCTGTAATCATCTCCATGTGTATTTCTAAGAGAGAAGGACTCATATTTGGGAGGCATGATAATGGTATTGTGGTTATGTTAAAAAATTTCTTAGTATTATCAGGCTTCCCTGGTGGTGCAGTGGTTGAGAGTCCACCTGCCGATGCAAGGGATGTGGGTTCATGCCCCGGTCCGGGAAGATCCCACATGCCGTGGAGCGGCTGGGCTCATGAGCCATGACCACTGAGCCTGCGCGTCTGGAGCCTGTTCTCCGCAACGGGAGAGGCCCAAACAGTGAGAGGACCAAGTCAGTGTTCAAATTTTCAATTGCCGCATATATGTCAATTTAATCTTTTAATATTTTGTTTGAACTAGAATCCAAATGAGGTTAACACAGTGTGTGCGCTGATTTGTTTTTTTTTTGTTTTTTGTTTTTGTACGTGGGCCTCTCACTGTTGTGGCCTCTCCTGTTGCGGAGTACAGTCTCCGGACATGCAGGCTCAGAGGCCATGGCTCACGGGCCCAGCCGCTCCGCGGCATGTGGGATCTTCCCGGACCGGGGCACGAACCAGTGTCTCCTGCATCGGCAGGCAGACTCTCAACCACTGTGCCACCAGGGAAGCCCCACTGATGTTTTGTAAGTCTCTTTCAATCTTTAGATCTCCCAAGCATATCTTTTTTCGTTGGCAATTTATCTGTAAAAAACATTTCTAAGGTATTTCATTTTGCGTATTCATTATTGTGTTTCAAATGGAAGAGGAGAGCAAAGAAAAGTTCTGGGTCCAGTGTAACTCTCCTGGGTTTTTGATAAATGTGGTTTCTTCTAACTTTGCAATGTTGGGAAGAGAAGAGAAATTCAGGATGTGTACTCTCTGCTTCTCCTTTGTTCTTGGTTACAACTCATATTTCAACTCTCGGCTCTCTGAAGAAATGGTTGAGACACATGCAATTCTCAAATTTTTTTTTTTTACTATTTTTTTTACTAAAGTATAGTTGATTTAGAATGTTGTGTTAGCTTCTGATGTACAGCAAAGTGATTTAGCTATATCTGTATCTACATCTATGTCTATTTATCTATCTATATACATATATATGTTCTTTTTCAGATTATTTTCCATTATAGATTATTACAAGATATTGAATATAGTTCCGTGTGCTATACAGTAGGTCCTTGTTGTTTATCTATCTTATATATAGTAGTTTGTATCTGTTAATCCCCAACTCCTAATTTATCACAACTTTTTAGAAGAATTTTGAAGGTAGAAGACTGAGATGCAAAGCTCTAAGGAGGGCCAGGATGTCAGCAATAACCAGGATTGTGCTAGGAATTGGACTCAGCCCTTTAAATGGATTGTCACTTAGATTTATTGTTCCCTTTTAAACAGAACAAAATGATGTAATCTAAAACTGTCTTTAAATTGTTACAAAGCATCTGCCCCTCTTCCTAATGCTCTGAAAGCTCCATGGGAAAAGGCCAGAAAGGCATCATTTGCTTTACCTCTAGTACCTTGCAGATAGGCTCAACAAATATTTGCCATTGGTGGTCTAATAGTCCACTAGCTTGTGAAAAAAGGAAGAAGGTTGAAGTTCATTTTTATCACCCACCTGTGCATTAAAATCGGCATTAAAAGGTCAAAGGGAAAATGTCTGCTTCTTATAACAGTGAACCACATTCACCACTGCCACTGAGAACCATTTCAAAAAATCTAGATAAAATACACTTTAAAAATCAATTTAAAGGTACTGAAGAGCTGCCAAGATAAAGAGTAATTGAGGGGTCAAGACCCTGGAGGGAAGGAAAACCCACAGAAATGAGTGCAACATTTGTCTCTTCTTCCTCCCTTGAGTTATTCACCAGCATTGGCCCCAAAGACTGATAAACTGAGCAGAAGACCCCAGCTGAGAGGCTCAAGCATCTGAAACCCAAGGAGCTGATGACAACAAACAGAGAAAATTGTCTCCCAAAGATGAAGGGCATGGCAGGAATTCCAGCACCAGCCAGAGTCCACTAGGCCAATCAATCTTCCCAAAGATCCATTCAGCTCAGCTCCAAGTGGTGGAGGCAAACTTCCCTCCTTGTTAACTAACCACCGGAAGCCGAAAAAGTCTCTTTGAAGGAAGATAATCTAATCCAGAACCTCAAACTATGCCTGAAATATTTTTTACTTACTATCAAACATTCAATCAAAAATTACCAGACATGCCAGAGACAATACTAA
Organism: Hyperoodon ampullatus; assembly: GCF_949752795.1. Classification (NCBI taxonomy): domain Eukaryota; kingdom Metazoa; phylum Chordata; class Mammalia; order Artiodactyla; family Ziphiidae; genus Hyperoodon; species Hyperoodon ampullatus. The sequence goes on from NC_136921.1 coordinate 1,714,446, forward strand.
ATGACCAAAATCCAGGAAAGAAAAACAAAAAATGGAAACAGGCTTAAAGAAGATACAGACACAGGAGCTATTACAGACTTTAACATCACTGATTAATGTATTTAAAAAATAGCTAATTACACAGAAAATTTCAATGAAGAGCTAAAAATGATGAAAAAGAATAAAATGGAAGTACTAGGACTGGGAGATAAAATGGCAAAAGAAAGAAGACATTAGATGGATTTAATAGCAAATCAGACACAGTGAAAGAGATTAGTGAACTGGAAGATGGGCCAGTAGAAAATACCCAGAAAGACCCACTGAAAAGTAAAAGGATGACAAATGCAGAAAAAGAAGATAAAAGATGCATGTGAGATGGTGAAAAAGTCTAATATACCTGCAATCAAAGTCCCAGAGGAAAGAGAGAATAGGACAGAACAGCTCTGAAGATACACTGGCTGAGCAAGTCCCCAAACACTAAAAGCATCAAGCCATAGAATGAAGAAATGTTATAAACCCCAAGTACAATTAAAAAAAAAACAAAAACAAAAATAGCCACATCTAGGCATACATAGTGAAGCTACAGAAAACCAGGGATGAAAAGAAAATATTAAAAGAAACTTGGGTCACTTCATACCCATGAGGGTGGCTACTATTACAAAAAAAATAAAAAAGAAAAACATACACACACACACACACACAATCACACAAAACCAGAAAATAGCAAGTGTTGGCAAGGATGTGGAGAAGTCAGAACCCTTGTGCACTGTTGGTGGGAAGGTAAAATGGTGCAGCTGCTGTGGAAAACAGAATGGCAGTTCCTCAGGAAATTGAAAATACATTGATCATATGATCCAGCAATCTCACTTCTGTGTATATACCCAAAATAATTAAAAGCAGAGTCTTGAAGAGATATTTGAACACCCATGTTCATAGCAACATTATTCACAATAGCTAAAACGTGGAATGCAGGTGTCCATCAACAGTTGAACTGATAAACAAAATGTGGTCTATAAATACAATACAGTATTGTTCAGCCTTAGAAAGGAAGGAAATTCTGACACCTGCTACAACATGGATGAACCTTGAGGACATTAAGCTAAGTGAAATAAGACAGTCACAGAAGGACAAATACTATGTGATTCCACTTATATGAGGAAGTAGAGTAGACAAAATCATAGAGATGGAAAGTAGAATGGTGGCTGGGGTGGGGGTTGGGGGACAGGGACTTATTGTTTAATAAGTACAGAGTTTCAGTTTTGCAGGATGAAGAGAGTTCTGGAGACGGATGGTGATGGTTGCAGAACAATATGAACGTATTTAAAACCACTGCACGGTACACTTAAAAATAGTAAATTTTATGTTATGTGTCTTTTACCATAATTTAAAAATATTTAGGGGGAAAGAAACCTGGGCTGGGTGGTGGGGAAGATGCATTATTTTCAAAGAAGTAAACCTGACAGCTGCCTTCTCAGCACAAAAACTGAAGTCAGAAGACAATTGAATGACATCTTCCAAAAATAAGAGAAAATAATTGCCAACTTAGAATTCTATGCCAAGTGAAAATACCCTCTAAAAGTAAAGGTAACAGAGAGGCATTTCCAAATAAAGTCTGAGAAAACCTGCAATCAAAACACATGAACTAAAGGTAGTGTGAAAGGGAATTGTCCCAGTAGAAGGAAAATTATCCCAGTGGGAACATGGAAATGAAAGAGCGAATAACAGAAAAGGGTAAATGCAAGGGCAACCAGAGTGTGTACTGAGTGTTTAGAACAACAAAGATGATCATGTCCTGTTAAAAGGGTTAAAATGGATGTAGAGTTAAAAACAGGGCAACAGCAACGTGGAAGTTAATGGAGCCTAAGAATCTCGGTCCTTTGCATTGTGTTGAAAATACTAATTAATTTTAGATACATTTTTCAATCTCTAAGCCTTAGATAACCTCTAAAAAAGAGTAGGGACTTCCCTGGTGGCTCAGTGGTTAAGAATCCACCTCCCGGGAGGGAAGACAGCAAAAGCAAGAAGAGCTACAATTCTGCAGCCTGTAGAAGGAAAACCACATTCACAGAAAGATAGACAAAATGAAAAGGCAGAGGCCTTTGTACCAGATGAAGGAACCAGATAAAACCCCAGAAAGACAACTAACTGAAGTGGAGATAGGCAACCTACCGGAAAAAGAATTCAGAATAATGATAGTGAAGATGATCCAGGACCTCAGAAAAAGAATGGAGGCAAAGACTGAAGATGCAAGAAATGTTTAACAAAGACCGAGAAGAATTAAAGAAAAAACAAACAGAGACGAACAATACAATAACTGAAATGAAAAATACACTAGAAGGAATCGATAGCAGAATAACTGAGGCAGAAGAACAGATAAGTGACCTGGAAGACAGAATGGTGGAATTCACTGCCGCAGAACAGAATAAAGAAAAAAGAATGAAAAGAAATGAAGACAGCCTAAGAGACCTCTGGGACAACATTGAACACAACAACATTCACATTATAGGGGTCCCAGAAGGAGAAGAGAGAGAGAAAGGACCCGAGAAAATATTTGAAGAGATTATAGTTGAAAACTTCCCTAACATGGGAAAAGAAATAGCCACCCAAGTCCAGGAAGCGCAGAGAGTCCCATACAGGATAAACCCTAGGAGAAACATGCTGAGACACATAGTAATGAAATTGACAAAAATTAAAGACAAAGAAAAATTATTGAAAACAACAAGGGTAAAATGACAAATAACATACAAGGGAATCCCCATAAGGTTAACAGCTGATTTCTCAGCAGAAACTCTACAAGCCAGAAGGGAGTGGCATATATTTAAATATATTTAAAGTGATGAAAGGGAAGAACCTACAACCAAGATTACTCTACCCCGCAAGGATCTCATTTAGATTCAACGGAGAAATCGAAAGCTTTACAGACAAGCAAAAGCTAAGAGAATTCAGCACCACCAAACCAGCTCTACAACAAATGCTAAAGGAATTTCTCTAAGTGGGAAACACAAGACAAGAAAAGGACCTACAAAAACAAACCCAAAACAATTAAGAAAATGGTAATAGGAACATATATATTGCTAATTACCTTAAACGTGAATGGATTAAATGCTCCAACCAAAAGATACAGGCTCGCTGAATGGATACAAAAACAAGACCCATATATATGCTGTCTACAAGAGACCCACTTCAGACTTAGGGACACATACAGACTGAAAGTGAGGGCTGGAAAAAGACATTCCATGCAAATGGAAAGCAAAAGAAAGCTGGAGTAGCAATACTCATATCAGATAAAATAGACTTTAAAATAAAGAATGTTATAAGAGACAAGGAAGGACACTACATAATGATCAAGGGATCAATCCAAGAAGAAGACATGACAATTATAAATATATATGCACCCAACATAGGAGCACCTCAATACATAAGGCAACTGCTAACAGCTATAAAAGAGGAAATCGACAGTAACACAATAATAGTGGGGGACTTTAACACCTCACTTACACCAATGGACAGACAGACAGAAAATTAATAAGGAAACACAAGCTTTAAGTGACACAATAGACCAGATAGATTTAATTGTATTTATAGGACACTCCATCCAAAAACAGCAGATTATTTATTTATTATTATTAGTTACTTTCTTCTCAAGTGCACACAGAACATTCTCCAGGATAGATCATATTTTGGGTCACAAATCAAGCCTTGGTAAATTTAAGAAAACTGAAGTCATATCAAGCATCTTTTCTGACCACAGCACTATGAGATTAGAAATCAATTACAGGGAAAAAAAATGTAAAAAACACAAACACATGAAGACTAAACAATACATTAGTAAATAACCAAGAGATCACTGAAGAAATCAAAGAGGATATCAAAAAATACCTAGAGACAAATTACAACAAAAACAAGACAAGTGAAAACCTATGGGATGCAGCAAAAGCAGTTCTAAGAGGGAAGTTTATAGTAATACAAGCCTACCTCAAGAAACAAGAAAAACCTCAAATAAACAATCTAACTTACACCTAAAGGAACTAGAGAAAGAAGAACAAACAAAACCCAAAGTTAGTAGAAGGAAAGAAATCATAAAGATCAGAGCAGAAATAAGTGGAATAGAAACAAGGAAAACAATAGCAAAGATCAATAAAACTAAAAGCTAGTTCTTTGAGAAGATAAACCTTTAGCCAGACTCATCAAGAAAAAGAGGGAGAGGACTCAAATCAAGAAAATTGGAAATGAAAAAGGAGAAGTTACAACGGACACTGCAGAAATACAAAGCATCCTAAGAGACTGCTACAAAAAAACTCTATGCCAATAAAATGGACAACCTGGAAGAAATGGACAAATTCTTAGAAAGGTATAACCTTCCAAGACTGAACCAGGAAGAAATAGAAAATATGAGCATACCAATCACAAGTAATGAAATTGAAACTGATTAAAAATCTTCCAACAAACAAAAGTCCAGGACCAGATGGTTTCACAGGTGAATTCTATCAAACATTTAGAGAAGAGCTAACACCCATCCTTCTCAAACTCTTCCAAAAAATTACAGAGGAATGAACACTCCCAAACTCATTCTATGAGGCCACCATTACCCCGATACCAAAACCAGACAAAGATACAAATAAAGGAAATTACAAACCAATATCACTGATGAATATAGATGCAAAAATCCTCAACAAAATACTAGCAAACAGAATCCAACAACACATTAAAAGGATCATACACCATGATCAAGTGGGATTTATCCCAGGGATGCAAGGATTCTTCAATCTATGCAAATCAATCAGTGTGATACACCATATTAACAAATTGAAGAATAAAAACCATATGATCATCTCAATAGATGCAGAAAAAGCTTTTGACAAAATTCAACACCCAGTTATGTTAAAAACTCTCCAGAAAGTGAGCATAGAGGGAACCTACCTCAACATAATAAAGGCCATATATGACAAACCCACAGCAAACATCATTCTCAATGGTGAAAAACTGAAAGCATTTCCTGTAAGATCAGGAATGAGACAAAGATGTCCACTCTCACCACTATTATTCAACATAGTTTTGGAAGTCCTAGCCATGGCAATCAGAGAAGAAAAAGAAATAAAAGTAATCCAAACTGGAAAAGAAGAAGTAAAAGTGTCACTGTTTGCAGACGACAAGATACTATACATAGAGAATCCTAAAGATGCCACCAGAAAACTACTAGAGCTAATCAATGAATCTGGTAAAGTTGCATGATACAAAATTAATGCACGGAAATCTCTTGCATTCCTATACACCAACAGCGAAAGATCAGAAAGAGAAATTAAGGAAACAATCCCATTCACCATTGCAACAGAAAGGATAAAATACCTAGGAATAAACCTACCTAAGGAGGTAAAAGACATGTACTCAGAAAACTATAAGGCACTGATGAAAGAAATCAAAGATGACACAAACAGATGGAGAGATATACCATGTTCGTGGATTGGAAGAATCAATATTGTGAAAATGACTATACTACCCAAAGCAATCTACAGATTCAATGCAATCCCTATCAAATTGCCAGTCATGTTTTTTACAGAATTAGAACAAAAAAATCTTAAAATTTGCATGGAGACACAAAAGACCCCGAATAGCCAAAGCAGTCTTGAGGGAAACAAATGGAGCTGGAGGAATCAGACTTCCTGACTTCAGAGTATACTACAAACTTACAGTAATCAAGGGCTTCCCTGGTGGCGCAGTGGTTGAGAGTCCACCTGCCAATGCATGGGACACGGGTTCGTGCCCTGGTCCGGGAAGATCCCACAGGCCACGGAGCGGCTGGGCCCGTGAGCCATGGCCGCTGAGCCTGCGCGTCCCGAGCCTGTGCTCCACAGCAGGAGAGGCTGCAACAGTGAGAGGCCCGCATACCGAAAAAAAAAAAAAAAAAAAGCTACAATAATCAAGACAATATGGTACTGGCACAAAAACAGAAATATAGATCAATGGAACAGGATAGAAAGCCCAGAGATAAACCCACGCACCTATGGTCAACTAATCTATGACAAAGGAGGCAAGGATATACAATAGAGAAAAGACAGTCTCTGCAATAAGTGGTGCTGGGAAAACTGGACAGCTACATGTAAAAGAATGAAATTAGAACACTCCTTAACACCATACACAAAAATAAACTGAAAATGGATTAGAGACCTAAATGTAAGACCGGACACTATGAAACTCTTAGAGGAAAACATAGGAAGGACACTCTTTGACATAAATCACAGCAAAATCTTTTTTGATCCATCTCCTAGAGTAATGGAAATAAAAACAAAAATATACAAATGGGACCTAATGAAACTTAAAAGCTTTTGCACAACAAAGGAAACTACAAACAAGACAAAAAGACAACCCTCAGAATGGGAGAAAATATTTGCAAACGAATCAACGGACAAAGGCTTAATCTCCAAAATATAAAAACAGCTCATGCAGCTCAATATTAGAAAAACAAACAACCCAATCAAAAAATGGGCAGAAGACCTAAATAGACATTTCTCCAAAGAAGACATACACATGGCCAAGAAACACATGAAAAGCTGTTCAACATCACTATTTATTAGAGGAATGCAAATAAAAACTACAATGTGGTGTCACCTAACACCAGTTAGAATGGGCATCATCAGAAAATCTACAAACAACAAATGCTGGAGAGGGTGTGGAGAAAAGGGAACCCTCTTGCACTGTTGGTGGGAATGTAAATTAATACAGCCACTATGGAGAACAGTATGGAGGTTCCTTAAAAAACTAACAATAGAATTACCATATGACCCAGCAATCCCACTACTGGGCATATACCCAGAGTAAACCATAATTCAAAAAGACACATGCACCCCAATGTTCATTGCATCTTTATTTACAATAGCCAGGTCATGGAAGCAACCTAAATGCCCATCAACACATGAATAGATAAAGAAGATGTGGTACATATATACAATGGAATATTAGCCATAAAAAATGAAATTGGGTCATTTGTAGAGACGTGGGTGGATCTAGAGATTGTCATACAGAGTGAAGTAAGTCAGAAAGAGAAAAACAAATATCGGATATTAATGCTATATGTGGAACTTAGAAAAATGGTACAGATGAACTGGTTTGCAGGACAGAAATAGAGACACAGATGTAGAGAACAAACGTATGGACACCAAGGAGGGAACGCGGGGCGGGGTGGTGGTGGTGGTGGTGTGATGATTGGGAGATTGGGATTGACATATATACACTAATATGTATAAAATAGATAACTAATAAGGACCTGCTGTATAAAAAATGAATAAAATAAAATTCAAAAATAAATAAATAAGTAAGAAAGAGTAACTGGAAAAAAAAAAAAAAAGAATCCGCTTGCCAATGCAGGGGACACAGGTTCAAGCCTTGGTCCGGGAAGATCCCACATGCTGCGGAGGAGCTAAGCCCGTGCGCTACAACTACCGAGCCTGTGCTCTAGAGCCTGTGAGCCACAACTACTGAGCCCGTGTGCCACAACTACTGAAGCCTGCGTGACTAGAGCCCGTGCTCCGTGACAAGAGAAGCCACGACAATGAGAAGTCCATGCACCACAACGAAGTGTAGTCCCTGCTCACCGCAACTAGAGAAAGCCCGCCCGCAGCAACGAAGACCTAACGTAGCCAAAAATAAATAAATAAAAATTAAAAGAAGAGTAAAGGGATGTACGGTGAAGGATCTAATGGAAGGGAAAGGGAAATTAAAAAAAGAAAATTAAGTTAGTAAAGCGAGAAAGGAGAAAGATATACAAAAAATTGAAGAAGATAGAAACAAAACAGTAAAACGGCAGTTTTAAAGACAGGAGAGTGGGAAACAACATTTGCAGGACACATAGCCCATGACTCAGATGCAGAGTGTGTAAGATGTTCCTTCCCATCATGAGGAAATTCGGGAGGATGGGCACGAGGCTGGACCACACTGCTCACAGCAGTGGGTATGCACGTGGCCATGAATAAGGAACATGCTCAGCTTCATTTTCATCATCTACAAAGTGAAACCAGGCTCAAACAGAAGCAGAGGGCGCTCACCAATGCCGGCGAGGATGGGGAGCCCAAACTGGTGCAACCACTTCAGAAAGAGTGAGGGCCCCTCCCGCAGTGGGACATGGAGCCTCTGTCCCAGGATGACCCTCCCAGGTAGACACAGAGCAGAAACTTTTCCACGTGTGCACCCTGAAAATGCACATGAAAGAAACACCCAGTAGCATAAATACGTTGTGGCATCTAATTACATTCCTAACAGAAATAAAATGAGTAGACAGTGGGTGCACCCTGACAGGCTGAATCTTACAGAGAAGGGCTAAGCAAGAGGGCTCAGACCCCAAGGAACGTAGGCTGTGTCTTTCCATTCGCGTCCATGACCAATCAGGCAGAATTCAAGTATGACGTCAAAGTCAGGAGAAAATTTACTCCTGGGGGGGGGAGGGGAGATGTGGCTGGGGAGGCCCCGGGACTCTGCATTGCCAGAAATGCTCTGTTTTCTTTATCTGGAGGTGTTTCAACTGGTGTGTTCATTTTGTAAAAAATCCAACCGGCCATAGACTTCTGAGTTAAACATGGACGTTAAATTTCGATAAAAGAGCGTATTTAAAACAAAAGAGGGGAAGGGGTCACTTTTGGGGTGATGGTTATGTAACCGCAGAGATTCCAGGAAACTTGTGATTAAACCATGGTCTAGAGAGAAGATGACGTAAGCCCATCAGAGCCCTGCTCTGAGGAAATGCAGCCATTTTAGTAGCTGGATGATGTAGCAAGCCCAGGCCGGGGAGGGCAGCTGATGGACGGGGAGGGTGCTGACGGAGCGCCGCGTGGGCAGGTGGGAGCAGTGGCAGATCCTCCACCCACTGCCTTAACCTGGGTGCATTCCTGGGGGGGCGGCTAGAACACCTGGAAGAACCTGGCCCCTCCTGGTCCTTGAGCTACCTTATCACAGCAGGCGCAGCCTGGCCCAAGAGCTCAGTCTTCTTGGACCCCCGCTCTGGGTGTTACTACCCCTGGGCACCTGGCCTCAGGTCCGCATTTGCTTCCTTGGCCTGGTTCCTTAGGCTAAGCTGATCCATTGACTTTATCAGATTCACTAACCCAGAGGCCCCTATAAGCCCAGAGGGTTCGGCTTCACGTCTCAGGCTCAAGACACAGAAACCCCCGTTGAAGGAACCCGGCCCGGGTCCGGTGTGGACTGGGCCGGGCCAGCAGCAGGGGGTCTGGCTTCTGCAAGAGAGAGGGAGGTGCAGGGCTGAGCTGAGCCCAGCACACCTGGTTCCTGCCCCAGACTCACCTTTCAGGCAAGTCGCTCTCCCTACAGAAGGGAGGGGCACAGTGAGGCTGGGCTGCTTGCTCTGGGAGTTCCCTCCCCGGGTTAGGCAGCATGGGGGCGCAAAAGAAGGGTACCCAGCACGTGAGGCCCCAGCTCTCTTGTCTGTGTTACCTGTGAACCACCCCCCGTCCCCCGGCCAGCTGAGAAACTGAGGGGAGAGGTGATTCTCTTCCTTCCGTCCAGTTCCACAGGGGATGCCTCTGCTCCAGGAGCCGGGTGGGCGTGGGGAGGAGTCCAGGGGTGGAGTCAGAGGCTCTGTCCCAGGGCCGCGGGCCCCCCTCCTCCTGCAGAGGCCCCTCAGCCCTGCAGGTAACCTGACTCTGATTCCCTGGCGGCCTAATAACCGCCCCCCCACCATTCCTCAGCCACACCCCCCAGCTCTTTCTGCACAAGCTCCCTCTGCTTACCTGTTCAATCCCTGTCGACAAAATGGCAACAACCAGTCTGGGGGCAAAGCACAGCCTGCATTACTATATTTTTCACAGCGCTCTGAAAATTGGCTGGAAACGGGAGCACGGGTCCTCGCTGGGTTTGTGAACTCTGAATCGTGTTCCAGAGACACTTCTTAGGGCCCATAATAGCGCTCCATAATGGAAACACTCCCAAGATCGGTAGCCGCAGCAGGTTTAATGGTGCCATTTATAAAAGAGTTTTTAATTAGGCAATGCTCACTTACTATGCGGTATTGTGCTTGGATCCTACTCCTTCGAATTAAGTGGCTGATCGTGAGTAATACCTCTCATTGTTCTCTGTAATAGTTCTGTTCTTCACAGGCCTGGTTTCTCTGGGGTTTTTTGTAGAGAGAGGTATTATAGAATATCTATGTAATGGAGCGCTGTTGGAATTCCAACAGGTAACAGGATAACAGACGTTATGCTTCTCGAAAAGACTATGCCTAGGTTGTGACCTTCCAATATTAGAAAAACAACAATTATTTTCATTGTATACGTATAGATAGCTTAATATTGGCTGGGGTTCTGGGGTGCGTGAAGGAGAATGTGCGGGCTCTGAGTCAACCCCTTTGTTTTACCAGCAAGGAAACTGAGGCACAGAAAAATGACCTGCTCAAGGTACATAACTTTCTAGTGCCAGCGCCTGGACGGTGCTAGTTCTGGCTGCCCGCCCTCGGGATAGTGTATGGATTGAAGGAAATGTCCATTTGTAAACTCCCAGCCGGGACGCTCAGCCAGCAGGGCCTGGGAGTGGCTCCTGGGTCCCCCCAAGGTCATCTGTCTCTAGGCCACTTGAGCAGAACGCTCAGCACCTGTGAATGGGGCAACCACTTCTACAGGATGGGCCTTGTACCAGCCCCCAGGATTCCTGGGACGCCTTCCACGAGCACCTGGGCATGAGTGAGAGCTCTGGGAGCTGGGCCCGTACAATGTGCCTAAGACTGAGCTCAGGCTGTAGGTAAAGCATCCCTTAGCGTTGGCGTGACTCTGCAGAGAAACAGAGACGGGGGAATTCACTCAACACCCTGCATCACAGAGCCTCAGATGGAGTTTCCGGATTCACCCAGGGACCCTGACCCCAGGGCCCTGGCTTTCTTCCACCCCTCCCCCTCCCCGACACCCGCACGTGGAGCCACGCTGTATGGCTAACATCCACAGGGGGAGGGGAGTCCAGCCCTCACGTCTGTTTAATTCAGGCTCTATTCATAAACACAGTGCTTTTACAGTATGAAAACTGAAGCATGGGAACTAAAATAACGTAACTTGGTCACGCAATCCATGGCTTTTGCTAATGTGTTCACTCTTTTTTTGTTTGACCTTTTTATCTGATTTTATTTTATTTTATTATTTTATTATTTTTTTATTTTATATTGGATTATAATTGATTTACAGTGTTGTGTTGTTTCAGGTATACAGCAAAGTGATTCAGTTATACATATACATGTATCTATTCTTTTTCAAATTCTTTTCCCATCTAGGTTATTACAAAATATTGAGCAGAGTTCCCTGTGCTATACAGCAGGTCCTTACTGGTTATCTATTTTATATATAGTAGTGTGTGTATGTGTGTTCACTTTTAAATCCTATCCACTCATTTCTTTAGCTTATTTTTGACAGTCGTTCTGTTGATCTAGAATAAATACAAGCTAGTGTAGCCAATGGCGCCTCATGAGAAAAGAAAGTAATATTGAAGTGTTTTTCCTTTTCCCTAATGCTTAAGATGTTTGTTAGAAGGAGAGAGAGGGAGTAGAATGCTTATGCTAAGATGCTCTATCCATCACTTTAATTAAAAAGTAGGAATTTAATTAAAAATATCTTAATAATTTCCTGTTTGCTGGATCTAGAGATCTGAGTTATTGGGCATTTCAATCTTGACATTTGCATCCAGACAGTTTGCCAAAGATAAAGATAGAAAAAGCTGTAAATCCAGTCAAACTACCACTTGATATTCCAAGTAGGGTGAGTAACCTTTTCAAATAACAGAGGAACTCGCTAGTGGTAAGATGAAGTTTGATCTTCGTCATTACAGATTCTTGATACTGTATCTCCTTACTGTTGACTTGCCTTCTTCTGGCTTTGAATACCAAGGAGTATCTGATCCGGCTTATAAACAAGATTGCGTTCATTAGCATGCTGCTTTCTGGACACCAACACAACGTCCTCTGTGACACCTTGTCACCTCACCTTTCCCTGCTGACTGTTCCAAACGAGAAATGGTCTTGGGCTGGACTTGGTGGACTCTACGGTCTAAAGTCTTCCTGGGGGTAACTCCTTCTAACCTACCAGTGTACCTGGGGCAGATTCACCACAGCCACGCCCAATTTCATTTCTAACTCGCTCCCTTCTAATGAATGGAGCCCGAGACAGGCACCTCATCACGGTGACATACGTTGGCTCATCCAAAGCCACCACCATCACCCCGATTTTCAATGCTGGGCTTTCAAGGACACCATCAAACAAGGACGGCACTGAGAGTGATGGGGACAACAAAAATGATGAAAATATGGAATTTTTGAAATATTTATTTATGGATCAGGAAAATAATTACATTGCATTGCTGGATCCATAAAATAGTTCTACCAATAAATGAGTTTAAAAAATAAAATTCTTGTGAAAAATAACACATGTCTGTGTTCAGTAAAGCAAAATAAGATAAACGTCTTTATACTGGTCATCTGAACACTAAAATTATATTAAGCCCATTATTCTTGATATGTATTCATATACTTAATCCATTGCTTTGCCACTTCTCTTTCCATGAAATTTATCTTTTTCGTCTCTTCATAAAACTGAAATCTTTTTCAAAGTTTTGTTGTCATTAATAAATTTGACGTTGCAGACACTTCAGTTGGCTTTCTCTACTGGTCACAGACTGTTAATTGAGAAAATATTCTCTATTGATGCTGAGCTATCAAGTAAGCTCAGAATAATTTGCTAAATGAAGGATAATCTAAATTCTGTTTTTTCATAAATAAATGTGTAAATATTTCAGGCCAAATGTTTTCTCAGGTACTATCTTTATGCCTCCTTTCAGAGTACTTTTCTTTGGCAAATATATTTATAAGTTAAAACTTGTCAAATAAATTGTATTTAAGATTCATTTGAATGTTTCACTGTATTTAGATCCTGAAAAATTGTAGGAGCTCTCAATTGAATTCCATTTTAGTACAGAGTAAAATTATCCAATTTAAAATGTTCTCTCAGAAGATTTTTCTTCCCACTATTGAGATATGCCAAAGCACACAGTGGAATTTCAAAATTAAATCTTGTAAATGGTTGGTGCTTGTGTTAATTTAACATGTTCATGTCTTTCTTTGACTTTGGTCCATTTACATTTAATGTAATTACTGATGCAATTGCTCTTAATCTTACCATTTGTTTTTCCCATCTGTTTTGCCCCTTTATTCCTTTGCACTGTCTTTTGGAAAATATTGCTAATCTGGTGCTTTTTATTATTTGATTATGCTGAATATTTAGGTATATATATTTTGTAGTTTTCTTTTAGAGGTTGCCTAGAGATTGCAATATGCATCCTTGATTTATTACAGTCCACTGTAAAGTAGAACTTTTACTACATCTAAAGCAATACTAGTGTGGGTTCAAGAGACCTTGCCACAGGGAAAGGACTTGGGGGCAACTGCTGCTGATCCACCATAGCATCAAGCCAAGGCCATGGTCTCTACCCCCAGTAGCTCTCTGGCAATGATGGCCCATGGAGGGGTGCAAAGCCAGCTTATTCTTGCCCAAGGATTCCTTTGACAGGTAATCTTTGCAGGGGGCTGCCCAGTGGCCTGGCTGGGACTGGCCAAGGCTTTCTCAGAGCCACACTACAGTCTGAGGCTCTCTACTCAAGCCTTCCTCCTTCCTTCTCTTCTTCCACAAGTGTTGAACCCACATCATGATCTGCTCACCAACTCCTGCTCCCTGGCTCCTCCTCCTTCTCAGGTGCAACCCAATAAATCTTCTGCAAGTATAACTTAGTTTTTGTGTCTGCTTCTTGGTACCAGAACTGACAGAAGAAGACTCTGACAGGAATATAATTCCATTTACTTCCTCATGTCCTTTATGCTATTATCATGTGTTATATAAGCCTGACGTAAACGTTATTGCTGTTTCAGACAATTAATAGTCTCTGATGTTTACACACAATATTTGTCCTGTCTCTAGCTCTTTTGCTGTTCCAACTTCCAGCTGGCACTGTTTTCCTTCCATCTGAAGAACTTCTTTTACTATTTCTTGAAGTGTGGGTCTGCTGGCAATGAATTCTCTTTGCTTCTGTTTTTCTGAAAATGTCATTATATATGCCATCCTTTTTGAAAGATTTCTGTATATAGATTTCTAGGTTGGCAGGATCTCTTCTTCCCACCCCCATCCCTTTCATTTAAAAATATTCCATCGTCATCTGATTTCTATTAGACCATTTATTGTGATTTCATGTCTCTCCAGTTCTATTATTTATTTTATTTCTCTGTTTCACCGTGTGTATTTTCTATTAACTTATCTTTACACTTTCTGCCGCTGTCCTCTGCAGCGGCAGTATATTTTTAAATCTACTGAATGCGTTTCACATTTTAGATATTGTATTTTCAGTTCTACCGTGTCTGTTTGACTTTCTTTATAGATTTCAATTCTCACTGAAATACTCCATCTTCCATTCTGTATATCTTTTCCCCTATTTAACATCTTAACCACAGCTATTTTAAAAACTTTGTCTGCTAACTCTGATATCTGAATCACTAGTGAGTTTAATTTTCTTGTCTGTGGATTAAAAAGAAATTTAGAAGAGAACATTATTATCCTCCAAAGAGTTTCATTTTCTGGGTACTTTCCTGTATTTCAGGGACTATATCCTTTCTTGTTTCTTCCTGATTTGGTTTATCTCCAAATAATTAATTATAGACCAGTTTTTTTGCTTTTATAATTATTATTCTCAGGAGCATTTGAGCAATAGAAGCTAGCATTTATTAATTTTTAATTTATTATTTAGTTCCGTGATTGACACTAAACTCTCCTTTTCTTTTCTTTTTTTAATAACTTCCTGCTTATGTTTTTGTTTTGAATAATTATACTTGCCAAAATCTTCAAAAGCTAAAGTTCTTTGATACTCCATTCAGTTCATACTTTCAGTAAAGGTTTCCAAAACCATTGGAAGGGTCTTTAATAGCATTGTAGGACATTTAGGTCTTGCAGAACTCAGATATTACTAAAATTAAATTCCTAGTAGGCAATAAAGAGAGAAAATATTTACTGCCATGATATGTATATTTGTTTCCAACATCAGCTTACTCAAAAAATATTTATAGCTCAGTTAGCTTAACTCTGTGTGCGTCTATATGTAAATAAACATATATTTCTTAATATTGTAAAATATGAGGGCTGTAGCTTCTATTTCAGGTGGTAGACTATCATAGCGTGTTTGAGAAATTATGAATTATATTTGTACCCTAAGGAATACCCTGTTTCTATCCTTAAGCTCCTCCATTTAACAAGAATATCACTTTACCACCAAACTCTGTTATCATGGCAAAAAACTAACTTTATTTTAAATGTTAAACTTTTTGACTGAATTGCACTCACAATAATATCTGATGTTTGCCTTTCAAAAGGATGAATTTCCCAAGGCTTTACTTTGAATCCATAAATTAACTTAAAAAAAATGTAATCCTTTCTTGGAATTAACTGAATAGGTTTTCTGTTCATGGCATCTGATGACACTGATTAGAAAACCTAAAGCTGGCATCTTTTTTTCTTTAATGTAAATTTATTTATGGCTGTGTTGGGTCTTTGTTGCTGCACATGGGCTTTAGTTGTGGCGAGCGGGGCCTACTCTTCGTTGAGTTGTGGGGGCTTCTCATTGTGGTGGCTTCTCTCATTGCAGAGCATGGGCTCTAGGTGCGCAGGCTTCAGGAGTTGTGGGCTTAGTTGCTCTGCAGCATGTGGGATCTTCCCAGACCAGGGCTCGAAACAGTGTCCGTGTACTGGCAGGAGGATTCTTAACCATTGTGCCACCAGGGAAGTCCAAGCTGGCATTTTTAAATTGTGAGTCCTCCTTCTGCTAAGAGAACCCACACAGAAACTTTCCATGTGTGCACTTGGAAGCCTAGGAGTTAAAATGAACAAAATTAATTTAGAAAAAAAATCATTTGGGACTTCCCTGATGGTGCAGTGGTTAAGAATCTGCCTGCCAAACGCAGGGGACACAGGTTCAAGCCCTGGTCTGAGAAGATTCCACATGTTGCGGAGCAACTAAGCCCATGTGCCACAGCTACTGAGCCCACGTGCCACAACTACTGAAGCCTGTGTGCCTAGAGCCCGTGCTCTGCAATGAGAGGACCCACTGCAATGAGAAGCCCACGCACTGTAACAAAAAGTAGCCCCTGCTCACCGCAACTAGAGAAAGCCCACGCGCAGCAACGAAGACCCAACGCAGCCAAAAAAAAAAAATTAATAATAATAAATAAATTTATTTAAAAAAAAAGAAAAGAATAATTTGATCTAAATGTAAAGTCATGCTCCACAAAGTGTATGTAAACCCACCTGTATATGCACGTGTTACATTGTGATTTTTGGTCACAGTTGTACATGAATTACAACTTACATTTTAAAGCAGCTGCTGGTACCTTTTCAGCAGATTTGTGTCTTCCAACTTTCCTGAATTCAGGGTAATCACCATGACCCCATGGTGAGTGGTACATGTCAATGAACATTATATGCAGTTTACATGTTTGTCTTTATTGTGGATGAAATGAGGCAGAATTTTTCACTAATTGTATACTTTTAGAAGCTTCTTGTACTGAAAGGATTCTTTGAAAATCAAAAAAAAAAGTAAATAATAAATAAATTGTTGAGATTTTCTCAAAAATGGCAAAACAACGGAAGCCTGAGTCTTTAAACAGCTACTGCCTACAGCAGACTGCTCAGCCCTCATTTCTCTGCATGCGTGTTGGTTTTTGAGGGCTGCCATAACAAAGTACCACAAGTGGTGTGTGTGTGGAGGGGCTTACAGCAGCAGACGTTTACTCTCTCCCAGTTCTGGAGGCCAGGAGTCTGAAATCAAGGTGTCAGCAGGCTTGGTTCCTTCTGGGGACTCTGAGGAACAGTCTGTTTCAGGACTCTTTCCAGCTTCTGGTGACAGCCAGTGACACTTGGCTGTCCTTGGCTTGTAGACACATCACTCCAATCTCTTCCTCTGTCTTCCCCCAGATTTCTTCTCTGTGTGTGTGTGTGTCCCCTTTGTCCCTGTAACCAAATCTCTCTCTCCTTTCTCTTATAAAGACAACTGTCATTGGTTTTAGGGTCACCCTACTCCAGTATGACCTCATCTTGACTTGATCACATCTGCAAAGACCCTATAAGTTCACATCCACAGGTACCAGGGACTAGGATTTGAACATATCTTTTAGGGGACACCATTCAAGCTACAGCAAGATATTTCTTGTCACTAACTTTCAGATCCCCATGTTCCCTCCTGCATGGTAGCCTGCTGGTGTTGGGCATCTCAAAGTCCACTGCAAGGACCACGGGTCACAGCACACCAGCACTGTCTGGTACACCAGTGGACATCAGGACAGCAGCATTCTCGCTGGCTGCCTACCATTGTTCCCACTGGCCAGACTGAGTTCCCTGCTGCCCACACCATACACTGCACCCCGTTTCAGGTGTGAGAGCCTGTATTGCTGTCCCTAAAAGGCTATTAGAGAAAACCAAGAGCTGGGCAGTAGTTAAAGCAGTAAAAACAGAATTTATTCAGGAGCTATTGCAATGTGGAGAAAGTGTAGGACTGGGTGCAGTTCCAAATACAGCCCGGGCAAATGGGGAATTACAGCAAAGAGCAGGTTTGAGGGGGTGGGGAAGGTTGGTGGACAGAAAATTACTAAGAGGAAACATCAGGGGTGAGAGGGATTCTGGCTAACCTAACTCAACAGGACTCTTGCTCAAGGCAGGCCTGGGTGATCAGACATCACCTGGGGGTGGGGGGTGGGGGGTGGGGATGAGGAATTGGTCAGATACAGAGGGTGAGTGATTCTCCATAAAGTAACTTAGCAGGATTCTTGTTAAAACTAGGCAATAGAGAGACAAACACAGGAGTTCAGGGCCTAGAGGACAAGATGGTTCAGAGGGGCCTGACTAAATTTTGGTGGAGGAGAGAGTCTTGCTGGGGGTGGGTACTAGTCACCATACTCTAGAAAGGTTTGGGGCAGAGGGTGTGACTGAACTGAACTCGTATCTGCTTGCCTGACATACAGCAAAGCCAATCTACTGACACCGGGTTGTAGTGAAGGAATGTACAGTGTTTATTGCAGGGCCCAGCAAGGGGAATGGGTAGCTCATGCTCAAAAGACCCAAACTCCCCATGGCTTTCAGGGAAGGGTCTTTAAAGAGAGAGTGAGAGCGAGGGTCTCAGGGTGCATGATCAGCTTGTGCACAATTTTCTGATTGGTGGGTGGTGAGGTAACAGGGTAATGTTTTGGGAATCTCAATCATCAAGCTTCTGGTTCCAACCAGTCTGGGGTCTACGTGCTGGTGGTCAGCATGCAGTTAACTTCCTCCACCTGAGAGGTTTCAGTATCTGCAAAACAGCTCAAAGGATAAAGTTTAGAATATTATCTATAGCCCTTGAGGAGGAACTAAAAGTCCTTGACTCTGTTTATGGATAAACAATGATTATTTTGTCTTGCTTGACTGCTTTCCTTGTTTCTGCATTCCCTCACTTCTCTGATTAACTTTGCTCTTTGGGACTCGGGAAGGCCTAAAGCTTTTCTACAACCGAGAGGTGGGGGACACAGGGGTCTGTCCCCAGGAAGGCCCCAGAGCGTCCTGCTTTGTTTCAGAGGCAGGTGATCGCTGAGATTGAGTCACATGTTGAGGTGAGAACTCCGCATGCAAAGGTGTGATTCTCACAGTTCCCACCTCAGCCCAGCCCTCTCTGCCTGTCTGGCTCTCTTTCCTTTGCTCTCCAGGAGGCTGGGCCCCCAGCCCCTGCCCGCTTGACCAAGGAGGAGATCTGGGCAGGCATCCTAGTTCTGTCTCAGCAGCAGGGACCCATCCCAGGCCTCAGCATCCCCATTGCTCAGGGGTCAACCGTGGCTGTGCCTTTCAGTCACTCTACCTGTTTCACCTGGTTTCCGTGAGACCACTCCAGCACCTGAGTTGTTTCTGGCACACGATAGAGACTCAGACATACATGTTGAGTGAAGGAAACATTAGTTGTCATCACGACTGTTGGCTCGTACATCATTCTCATGACAGTGGTAGCCACCTCGTTTCCACATGGTCACCTCACTCTGGGGCTTGCCTCCACCCAGCCCTTTCTTACCAGCACCCTGGCTGGACTGCCCTCTGACTTTCTACCTGGACTCTCACCTCCCAGGCCCACATTCTGCCTTGTGCCTCCCTCCCCCGGGCGCCATGTCCAGTTCTGGTCTGGGATCAGGGCTTCTGCTTGTCCGGGGAGGACCATGGTGGTAGATTTCCCCGTCTCTGCTCTACTTGGTGAGAGATGAGACCAAGAGGGTCTCATTCACATCCAAAATGATGCTCTCTTCACAGGGGCAGGGCTCCGCATGCGTCACTTTCTGGGATCTTTTCAGGTGTTAACACAGCCTCCTGCAGCCTCAGGACCAGAGAGAGAAAGAGGTCAGAAATCCAGAGCAGTAGGGCTGCTGATGTTGTGGTTGAGGGTGAGGCCTCATCTCCTTTGGACTTGACTAAAAGGCTGTTAAAACGCAGAGCAAGGGCCCCAAGAAAGGAGCATCTGCAGGCCGGCTGAAGTCGTTGCCCAGGAGAAACTTCCCCCTTTCCTGGCCAACAGCCTCCCAGGGGTCTTCACCCAGCAATCCCAGCTGACCTGGACTCTGTGTACATCCAGGGCAGGGCCTGTGGTCCCCCAGGAGGGCTGGCCAGGCTGTCAGACCTGTGGCTGGACCTGCCTTTGCCACCTGCTCCCAAGCATGTAGTGCAGATCTCTCACCCGGTGCCCATGGCAGCTGTGAAGGCTCCACCCTCCAGCTCTGGGAAACCACTGGGCCCGGTGCCTGCGCAGAGGTTGGTCCTCATCACCTGCCCCTGCGACCCCAGGCCCCTACTGCCTTGGCCCCAGGGTGGGGCCATCATGGGCGGAGGGCTGGGGCCAGGGCTGGTGGCCTTGGTGGAACCCAACCAAAGCCTCCTGTTCACCCCCCAGGGCGCTTTCCAGCTTATCTCAAAGAACATCAGAAAAGCAATTTTCTTTCTCCTTTTAACTTCAGAGGGAAGGCCATTCCTCCCCTCACAGGGAAAATGTATTCCATTGATTGCAAATCACAGCGCATGCCTAAATTCAACCTGGAAACCAAATATCCGGCTGCCTGGAAGTGATTTACACCACCAGCGTGCCCAGTTCAAGGACTACGGTTCCCGGGAGCCAGGGTTGGGGGATGACGTGCTGACAGCAGGCCAAGTAGAGCTGCCTGGATCCACCCACACCCCTGACCTGAGGCAGGTCAAAGGCAGAGGAGGCTGCGGTGGCCAGGTTCCTGCCGTGGAACTGTCAGCTCTGCAGAATTGGATTCACCCACATGAGAAACAGCACTCCAGGGGCTGCCTGGGCTCAGGCTGGTGAGGGGGCAGCCTGACACAGGGTGGCCAGGCTGGGAGCCTGGACCTCGGCCTGCTTTGTGGCTACCGAGCTGTGTGGCCTTGGGAAGCCCTCCTGGACTCTCTGGGCCTCCATCTGCAGGGTCTATATTGGATGATTTCCGGTGTCCCTAAAATCCACTTTTACATGATTGAAGTTGTCTGGTGTCCCAGAAACTATTAAAGGAGACTTAAAATAAGGAAAGAGGAGCAGGGGCTTGACTGACGCCAGGAAGCTGCCTTGGCTCCGCAGTTTCCAGCTGTTTTGCAAAGAGTGATAAGTGTCTACCAAGCGCTAGGGGTCCTGGTGGGTCCAGACCCGGTGTCCTGCCCTTTACTGGAGTTGAGGGGCAAGGTGGGCCCAGCATGAAACTCCCAGGTTGCTCTGCATGCACCCTGAGAAAGCACCACTGAGAGCCGCGGGTGCAGGGCGCACGCAATCCTGCTGTGCATTCCTGCAGCTGGGGCCCCGGTGCCACGAGACCCTCTCAAGCAGGGACAGGTTTTATGAGTTACATGGTGGTGGTCACTGCTCTTTGACCCTTACGGGGTCCAGGCACCAGGCTCAGCTGGCCCTTGTGGCACATCTCAGAGGGAGGGAGGCTTCTTGGCCAGCGGCAGCAGGACCGGAGTTGCCGGCTCTCCAGGGCCCACCAGCACCACGCTCTGGATGCTGGGACCAGGTCTGCAGGGTGAGGGTGAATTATGGCAGGTAAGGGCTCCATGGCCACAGAGCTGGGATGTCCCCTCTCAGGAATGGCTGAGGCGGGAAGTCTACTGCAGGGTTGTGGGTTTTGACACAGAGAGCATGCGGATGGGCTGGGGGCAGGGCCCCACCCCTGTGGGAGTGCTGCTCAGTGAGGCCCCATCAGGGACTGGAAACCCACTGAAATCAGATTAGCGGTGACTCGGTTGACTTGGGCTGTGGGTGAAGTACAGGACGCAGTTGAAGGGATGGAGCCAGAGGGGCTGTTTTTCTGGACGCTGGGGCCAGGCTGAGCCTGGTGGGCTCAGGGCAGAGTGGGTGAAGCTACCCTGCTGCCCTTGATCGCGTGCCGGCCTCACACCCAGGTTCCCGGCACCAAGCATCCCCAAGGGCGTCCCTGGGGCCACGGGGCTGGAAGGGGCTACTCTAAACATGCCTGTTCCCCGGAGGCAGGAGGGGCCCTGGATGAAGCAGAATCGAGCTGATCACTCGGTCCAGGGGGTAAAGCACTTGGACTTGGTTCAGAGGTCTGCGTCCACGTCCAGGTCTGCCCCTCACGCTCTGGCCTCGGGGACAGTGCTTTGACCTCTCGGGCCTCAGCTCCTGTCAGTAAGTGGGTGGCTGTAGCTCCTCTCCCAGGGCTGCGTGAGAAGGGGGGATGCGTGAAGAGCCCTGGGGGCAGCGAGGGGATAGTGCGGGGACAACAGCGGCCGTCGGCCGTGCAGGCTCTGGGCGGTGAGAGTTCTTCCTGACGGCTGTCGCTCTGGCCCTGGCGCCCCTTTTCTTCCCTGCGCCCCCCGCAAGGCTCATTTAAAGCCCATTAAGCTCATGTTTATGACTCCAAACAGGCTCCGTTTTACCAGGCCACTGATTATCCAGGGTAACAGCAAACTCTGGGCCGTCTGCTGGGCCGCCCTCCCAGGTTCTGAATGTAACCCGTTTCAACCAGCTGCAGAAACACCAGGAGAGCCCTGTCATGCTCCGTCCTAACTCAGCTCAACATGCCAGTGCTTCGCTCCTTCATTCATTCAGCAAGCGTTTGTTCAGAGATTGCCACAAGCCGGATGCTACGGACGGCTTCTCAAGCCACCACCTCCCCTCTTATCCTCTGCTTAAAACGAGGACACTGAGGCCCGGGAGGTGACCCACATTCCCAGGCTACACATCAGAAGCCTCGGTTGGATCGGAACCCCAATCTTAGCACGGTTAGAGAGCTCCCTGACCACTGCCACAGATGCTGCAGGGGTCTCAGCCCCCAAGAGGAGTCCAGCCCAGGTGGCCCTGCAGGGGCTGCACCAGGCTTCCTGTGGGTGAGACACACCTCCTATTTGCCCCTACCTCCTCTGGGGGGCAGGGTGAAGCTCTATCAGCCTGAGGGAGAATCCTAAATTGCTCCCCTGAACTCTGCTGGGTGCTCTGTGGTGACCTGGACGGGAGGGAAATCCAAAAGGGAGGGACGTGTGTATATGTATGGCTGGTTCCCTTCGCCATGCAGCAGGAGCTAGTGCAACATTATGAAGCAACTATAGCCCAGCTAAACAAAATAAATACATATAAAACTCTATATTAAAAAAATTAAAAGCATAGTGTGAAAAGGCAAATAACTAAATAAATAAGCAAATAAATAAAATGCTCCCCAGGCTGTCCTGGTGCCCAGCTGAGCCCAGCAGGAGGGGTCGGGCAGGCCCAGCAAAGCCAGCCCTCCTCCCAGGCATCCTGCTGGCCTCCTCCCCTGCCTCACAGCAGCGGCACAGGGAAGGGAAATGAGCTACGGCAACAAAGTGGGCGCCGGGCAGGCGGTGGCCTGTGACAGCGGAGCGGGTGGAGGATGCTGCTTCTAGAACCCTCCAGGCCTGGCTCGAGGAGACAGGTGGGCTGAGCACAGGGCTCCTCCGTGGCCAGATATCCACCTCCCCAGCCCCGCCTCTACCTCCGGACACAGAACTCCTATCAGACAGGTTTTCCTCGCCACAAGCAAAAAAGAGGGCCAGCTCTTCTGTAAAGAAATGAAATGAATTGTTTAGGGCACAGAGTCTGGCACTCAATATTTATTGAGTAAACGGGAGGCCCAAATAGCTTGTGTGGCTATTGGTGTCCCCATAAAAATTGTCCCCACTGTCCACTTTCTGGCATCAACCAGTCAGAGCCCTGCCCCCAGCTGGTATTTCCTTTGTTTCAGTCTTTCAAATATCCGGTGTCCTGGGTTGTCCATTCATGTATTTCAGAAAGCCTGCAACAGAAAGGAAAAGACCCAGAAAAATAAAGTGGGCTCAGCCTGAGGGAAACGGAGACCATACAGGGAACAAGGGGAAAGCTCTGAAGAAGGTGCAGTCCATCTCTGCGGTGATGACAGAGGCTAGAGCATCCGTGAAATGAGAGCGGGGTGCTGCGGGGCGGGGGCGGTCAGGAGCAGCTCCCGGGAAGGAAAATGAGCTTGTCAAGTCGTAGAGCAAAGCGACAAAACACACACCAGAAGTCTTGGTAGAGAAAAATGTTCCAGAAGGAGGTACAAAAAGGCAAAGATGGAAAACATGGAGACATAAGAGATAAACGAATTCTCTATTTCTAGAGGAGAAGAAATGGACCCCCTGATGGTCAGAAGGGAGGCCCCCCCAGTCAGGGCTGGGATCGCCCCCAGCCCCACCAGGACCACAGCTGGCCACCCCCAGGGCCTGCTGACGCTCAGGGCAGCGCTCTCATCTCTGCTCTGTCCTGGGACCATCTTGACCCCGCCCTCCCCCGGAGGACGACTGACATGGCATCAATTAAATCTCATTTAATTGGATCTCACAGCAATTTTATTAATTCCAAATTTTGAAGATGTGCAATGGAATTTCGAGAAGGTCACTACTGGACTGAGGTCTCATAAGTGGCAAAGGTGCAGACCAGACCCACTTCCCATCCGCTGCTGGGTGTGTGTAAAGACTCCCAGGAAGCGTCTTGGGTTCTAGGGCCGTATTCACAGGCGTGAAACTAAACCCCAGCTGCTCCCACAGAGCCTCTCTCTCCGCTGCCTAGGCTGATTTTGCGCCTCACCTTTCAGGATTTCACCATGACATTTGAATGGACCCTAGCTCAAACTGGTCAACCAAGGTGCAATAAAAAGAAAGTCCTTCCATCATGAAAGAGCTGTGGTCTGTGAGCGACCGGGAGGGCAGGGGTCCCAGCGGCTTTAAGATTTGGAAGGAAGATGGAGTTGCCGTAAAAAATATCTGCAGTTGCTTTCCCAGCATCAAGGGCCTTCGGAGCATTTCTGGAGGGTTCACAAGGCTAATGTTTGAGGTCTAGAAAGCTACCATCTTTTTATGTCACATTGAAGGACACGGTGGCCGAGCGCCCTTTACGAGGTGGTTACAGGTTCTCTGTGTATCCCGTGAAAGCAGCTAAAGGAAATGCGTGACTGTGCTCCCGGGAATCTGACTTTCTGGGTTTATTAACACGGTACCCAGTCCAAGATGGGGCTTGTGGTTTTCAAGTTTAGAGGTGAACACATCTGTCCACAAGCTTTGTGTGAGGCCTGTGGTTGCCTGGCTGCTGCCCCAGCCCTGCTGTCCCATGAGCCTCTGTGGGGTGTCCTCCTGCTTATAGGGTGACACCGGTTCAGAGAAAACTGTCAGGAGGGTCGAGGTCTGACTTGGCTTCTCAGGGCAGATTTCCCCTTCTGCTCGTGTAGGAAACCCAGTGTCTGTTCCTGGGCCAGGCCCCTCTGAAGAACCTCTTTTAGGGCTGAGAGGACAGAAGTGTCCAGACGCTGCAGGTTGAGGGGTGGAAGGATGGTCCCCAAATGTGTGCACATCCTCCATCAACACCTGAGAAGCTGAGACCGGAGGCTGGAGACTGCAGTGGGGGCCTCGCAGAGGTGGGTCCTGCATCTGGAACCCGGTCTTGTCCTCGGCCCCGCTTTCCTCTGCTCTTTCCTCCTTTTCTAAAAGGGAAGGACATCCTAGCTGGTTCTGCCTGATTCTGCAAAATGTCTCCAAGTCAGAACTCTAGCTTCAGGTGGTTCTACTGGTGGAGACCCGAAACGTGACTCATCCGTCTTGGTGCTGGTGCTTCAGGGTCCCAGGCCCTGCTGTTCCTTCCTCAGAGGGTCCCCCTTGTCCTTTCCCTCTGCCCCCACATTAGGGTGGTCTCCACCACCCCACACCCAGGTGACAGCATCCTCCCTGCCCCAGTTCCATGGGGTTATGGACTAACCTTCCAAATCCACCATTTTCATCACCAGGGGACCTCTGATGCTTCCTTGGGGTCATAAGCGAGGTGAGGCATCATGTCCACCAGGACCTGCAGAATGTGACCTGATTTAAGAACAGGATCTTTGCAGATGTAAATAGCTAAGGATGGTGAGAGTAGATCATCCTGGGTCTAGGGTGGACCCTCCGTCTAGGGACTGGTGTCCTTATGAGCACAGGAGACACAGACAACGGAGGCAGAGATGGGAGTGGAGGCGGCCACTGGCCAAGGAACGCCTCCCAGAGGGACCAACCCTGCCAGCACCTTGACTTCAGACCCCTCACTCTGTGAGAGAATCCATTTCAATTTGTGGTCCTTCTGTGGCATTTTGTTACAGCAGCCACAGGGCACTCATGCAGGCCGCCTAAACCAAGAGGCACATCTGAGAAAACCTTGTTGAACCCACTTACCTTACACACAAGACAGCCAAGGCCAAATCGGTGACTTAACCATCCGATTTACGTTCACAAGTTAAGACTCAGGTCCTTGAGCTCCAGAGCCTCCTCCCAGCATCACCCAGCCTGCGTCGGCATCTGGGGCGGGGGAGGTGGAGCCTCCCCGCCCCACGGCCAGAGCTCCCTCCCGCCACATCCCAGCCCACACCTGATTTCAGTCTTTCCGATGACCCCCTGTACTGTTTCCATTTCTGATTTTCTGTACTTTATGATGTTTTGACATCTTAAAACCCTTTCTGGCTGGGCAGAGACCACCCCTCCCAGGGCCGGCCTGTTCTTCCCAACAGCAAAGGGCCCAGGCGGGATGATGCCCTGTCCACCAAGCACCCTGCCCGGACCCACACGTCCTCTCTCTGCCCAGGTACCCCAGGGGGCAGTGGTCCTCTGCCTGTATCACCACAGGGCCATGTGCCAGGCAGCTAGGGGCCAGCCTGTGTCCCAAAGCCTCAGGAGTTGTCCATGCAAGCCTATCCTAGGCTGTCACCCTGCCCTGCCTTGTGTTTCTTGCAGAAACTCCAAGAAAGGCGGTGGCTTATCCTGCCCCTCCTGCCTCCTGACCCCCCGGTGCTCCCCACGTGGCCCTGCAGACCTGCCTCTAGGACCTGTGAGTATAATAAACTTTGTCTTCCTGAGCATCTCCTGTGCCGCCTCTTGTTCCATTTTCAGTAACGTCTGACTGAGCCCAGAACCCTCCCAAGTCTCAGCTTTCAGCCCAGGCACTTCTCCTGGGAGCCAGGGCACCTACCCTAACTCCCATTGGATGCCCCACGAGAGACTTAATCCAAGGATTCCAGGACCGACTGACTCACCCACCCTCCCTCCACCCACTCTTCCTGTCCACCAGGGGCCTTGAGGAGACATGAAGCAAAGAGACGTCTCTAGGCACTTGTAGGTCGAGGTGGATGTGGACCATCCTATGGGACCCAGATGTCTGTGACTCCCCCGGAAGCTTGAATAGTTCCTCTTAGTCACTGGCGCCTAAAATGAGAAGACAGCTCTGTACACAGGGACCCCTGATGCCCGATAGAAACTGCCTACCCTGCAGCCCTGGGAGGAAAGGGGGCAAGTCTCCAGCCCCTTTCTTCCCTATGTCAGTAGTTTAAAATCTTCTCTGATTCTTGAGATAGCTCTGGCTCCGGTGCTTTGATAGAAATGGAGACCAAGGGTCCTGAAGGACCTCATCAGGACCGTCTTGCCTGGGGAGCCCTGAGCTGAGGGTGGACAGCTTACTGGATGGCATACTGGAGCTGGGAACTGGCCCCGTGCAGTGGCCACACCTCCGGAGCAACATCTGAGCCTGAGGGTGGAGTCCACACACGGTGGAATCCACAGCTGCGACCCGGGAAGACACCCCGCATCAGCAGGCAGGGTCCCTTGGGCAGGGAGGGACAGGTCCACAGGGACCCCATGCAACAGAGGCAGAAGCAGGGTGACGGTGGGCAGACCTGCCCGCCTACTTCTCTTGCACTGGAGCCCAGAGCAGGAAGCCCTTTGGGACTGAGGGCCAGGGGCTCTGGCACAAGTGGACAAGGTGATCCTGATTTCCTGTTAAATTGAGCAGATGGGCCCTGAATGAGAGGAAGAATAAGTAGCTGGAAAAATGCAGACTCAGGTCGGTCTTCACAGCCCGGCTGGAGCAGCACGCAGCGTTGTTTCCACCCGCTCCTTCTCTCCTTGGACAGCGCACAGCGTCAGGACCCTCCCTGGCAGCTCCTCCGGGGCTGGCACGGCTGCACACGCATCTCAGGGTGAGCACGTTTTAATTTTCCCGACGACCCTTCTGAGTGAAGGATCTGCTCTGATCTCCAGTTTACAGAAGAAACCGAGGCACAGAGGGCTCAAGTGAGGCTCCTGAAGAAGTGGCAGTGCAGGACCCGACGCGGGCGCCTGACCCGTCACCGCTGGACTCTAGCACCGGGATGTTGACAGACTCCGCTTCTGGCCCGGGGGGCTGGGGTGTGTGTCCCGGGCAGAGGGACCCTTGCTGTATCAGAGGAGGTAACAAGACGATGCAACACAGGCTCCCGTAAAGGCAAAACCAGAAGCCCCAGTGGCTCAGCACAGTGAAATGCAGTTCCTGCTGCGTAAATCCGGCTGGTGGTGGCAGGTCCCACGTTCCATGGGCGCGTTCTGGCCCCAAGCTGCCGAGGGCTGTGCCTTCTCCATCTCCTTGTTTCCGGGTCTCCCTGGGCGGGGCCTGGCCAGCAGGGACGGAGGAGGCTCAGTGGTGAGCCCAGCACTCATGCTCTCACGTTTGTTCTCTAGAGCGAGTCCCGTGACCGCTCCTAACCTTCAGGGGCGGGAAGCGGGGCTTGGTGACCCACGAGGGGGTCTGGTGTGCAGGCTTTGGGCCCCGTGTGCCTGCGGCTGGTGACCCGCTCCCCTTCCCTGGTTGTCAGCCTGGGCCACGCGGCTGCGCAGAGGGCACATGCGAACTCTGCTGGGCGAGGCGTGGGGCAGGCAGGTGTGGGCACGTCCGCAGTGGCTGCAGTCAGAGATGGCAAAGGCAGCTTTCTGTGCTCACCCTTCAGCCGGGATGCGTCCCTCGAGGTGCCACGGGAACCGTGCGTCCCCCTGGCCCCGCTCCTGGCTCCTGTTGCCTGAGCTTCACGTGGGCAGGCTCTGAGGGGCTTTGCCAGGACTGCCTGCAGGGGCAAGGCCTCTGCGGGGCCTCCAGCCCCCAGCTAGCAGGGGCGTGATGGGCCCCGAGTCCCACCTCGGTTCCCGACAGCGTGGTTCCTGGCGCAAAGGTCCCCACGCCCGACGTTATAATTTTCCCTTCGCTTCCCGTTGGTGGCGGTGTTTGTGATTTGTTTGCTGCTTGGCAGACTTCAGCAGCTCTGCAGGAGATGGATGTCTGCTCTGGTGTTCGGGGAGGGACGAACGTGTACTTTCCCGCTGCATTATTACAGCCTCTTCCGAAGAGCACAGCGCTCTGCCCAGGGCCCCGCTCAGAGCTCCCGCCCGCCCCTCCGCATGACCACCTTCCTTCCCGCCTTTCAAGATGGAGATTGCAGACCACCAAGCTGCAGGGGCCCCTTTTGTGGACTGCACAGATCATGGCCGGAGACACCAGCCTGACCTCCAGCTGGGCTTCGGATGTGTCGCCTCTTGTCCAGTCAGTGCCACTGGGAGAGATGGGAAGCCGCCCACAGTGTCTGGGGCTGAGGGTGGACGCGGTGGAGGCCTGACCTCGGAAAGGCTGGAGGGGCATTTGGGGCGTGACAGAAATGTCCCAAAACTGGAGCGTGATGCCGGTTTCACAAATCTGTGAGTTTACTCAAAATCATGAAATTGTAGGGCCTCCCTGGTGGCGCAGTGGTTGAGAGTCCGCCTGCCGATGCAGGGGATACGGGTTCGTGCCCCGGTCTGGGAGGATCCCATATGCCGCGGAGCGGCTGGGCCTGTGAGCCATGGCTGCTGAGCCTGCGCATCCGGAGCCTGTGCTCCGCAACGGGAGAGGCCACAACAGTGAGAGGCCCGCGTACCACAAAAAAAAAAAAAAAAAAAAAAAAAAAAAAAAAAAAATCATGAAATTGTAGACTTAGGATGGGTGAATTTTATGGCATGTAAATTATACCTCAGTAAAGCTTTAAATGCTGCTGGGCATTCAGAATTCGCAGTGGAAACGGTCCTGGACGGCAGTCAGCCTCGGGCCTGCTTTCGCCTGCGCTTTCCTTGGCCTCAGCTTCTCCGTCTGTGAAAAGAGGGAAGGGTTTCCAGACACCCCTGTGCCTGCAATTCTGGACCTCGTGCAGCTCCGAACGCTGCTCTCAGCCTGCGGTCCTCAGGGGCAGCGACGGCCACGGGATGCTGGGGGGGGCGGGGGGGTCTCCTGGGGCTGCCACCTCCCAAGCTGCTGCTGACATGGCTCGGTCTGAGGGTGCCCCATGCCAGATGGCTCCTGGGTCACCACTGCGTGGTGCTGTCTGTCCTGCAGCCTCTTCTCAGCATCCACGAGCCTGGGAGCCAGTGTCTGCCAGGCCCAGGTCTCCGTCGACGGGCCGTGCGCCGTTCCAGCTGCGGTTTCCCTGAATGCGTCTGTCATAACAAAACTCCAGTGATCAAATAGCACGTTAGCATGTGGCTCTGTGTTGGGACTTGCAATTTCGGGCAATTACTGAGCATTCGCTGAGCGGGCGGGGGGCCCCAGGCACACATGTCTGGCCACCCGAGGTCGTCGCCGGTCCTACAGACACAGAGGGACCCGGACCCAGAGGCCCCGGAGGGTAAACGAAGCGACAGGAAACAGCAGCCAGTGGGGCAGGGAGAAGAGCACGTGGGACCCAGCCACGGCTCCCACAGGGACGCGGGAAAGCACCCGGGGGCGGGACCCCCATCAGAGGCCGGCGAAGCTCCAGGCTTCATCCAAGGCCCGGGGGCCCCTTCCACCTCCCAGCCACGGCCTCTGTTGAGCCGACCACCCCAGCCCCCGTGGGTGCACCACCATCAGGGGAAGGGTGGAGCGGGGGGAGGTGCCATCTGAGGGGCCGCACTTCTGCCGCATGGGCTGACCTCTGGGATGATCAGAGCGAGGCTGGCCCAGGGGCTGGCGGGGGCCCCGGAGCAAGACGCAAGCAGTGATGCAGAAACAAAGGCCCCCGTTCCCTGGCGTGTGACTGTGGTGAGAGAGAGTTTTTTGCACCCACTACACACGTGTAACAGGAATATTCAGACACAAAAGGTGTTGGGTGAAATTCATTGATTCTAACTCACTTTGAAGCCTCCCTCCCCCCAGTAGGCAATATCTGATGTGGCTTCCTCTTGGATATGCCTTTGGTTCATCTTTGCCAACAGCCAGCGTGAAACCAAATCAACGTGAAGATGCGGGCACGCACGGCGTGAGCGCCCAGAGAAGGACCACGGAGGACGGGCCTGGCGTGGGCCCTCCATGGCACCGTTGCACCCCCTTGGGGGGTCCCCGATCAGCCCCCGGCTGAGGGGCGGGGGGCGGCCTTCTCACTTGCACACAGCACTTCTCGTGGGTCCAGATTCCTGTTTTCTCCCGGGATTGCCAAGAAAATGTCACCTACAGCATCTGTCCTGCTTTTCTTTTGATTGAACTGGCTGCCCCCAGCCGATGAGGCTGTGGGAACAGATGGGAAGTTGAAGGCAACCTTCCGGGGAAGCTGAGTCAGCGAAGGAGGGGAGGGAGGCGGGGACGGGCTTGGGGGGCAGGTCTGGGCCACTTCAGGGCACGGCTGCCCCTGGGAGCAGCCTCCCTCCCCACGTCCTGCGAGAGGAGGCAACCCTGAGAACAAGCTACGCCCACCACGCTGAATCACGCAATCCTGTTTCTGCTAAGCTGGCTGCGACGCACCCTCACGTTACTGCTCGAACGTGGCCTGGAGTGAGGCTGAGCCCTTCACCCGCCAGCTGGAGGGGCTACTGAGCACAGGAGGGCTTAGAGGTACCCAGTGCCTCTCGCTGGGCCACAGGTGCCCAGAGATGGTATAGCCCTGCCCCCAGCCGGCTCCTGGACCCGTGAGAGGGAAGGACAGCTTGACGCCAGCAGGGAGGCGTGGCGAACGAGAGGACACAGGACACACCACCTCTCGGTTGCTCCCGTGGGCTGGGGTGATGGCCACCACCCCTGCCACGGGCAGTGACGGCCAGATGGGGCTGCCCTGAAAACCTGCGCCTCAGCCAAAGCCAAGGGCACTGGGAATAAACAAGGCTCCTGGGTCTCCTCCATGCGCCTTCGTCTGCTCCCCCATCTAGACACTGCAGTGAAACTCCTGGAAACACTCCTCCAGCAAGCAGCTGAATGGGGGGTGTAGGGGATGGACCCGCCACGCAGGGAGGCTTTGTCCAGCAGGTCTACGGCCCCGTGGTCTTGGGCAAAGAGAGAGTGAGGGGAAGACAGCTCTGGCCCCAGCAGGCACTCAATGATGCAGATGAATTTGAACCTGTGAAATGGGCTGATATATTGTTCTAGGTACCTGCTGATATGGGGCCCATCCGTCCTGAACTGGGAGATTTAAAATAAGAGCAATCAGTTACTAAGTTCACCAATCTGTGATTTGGGCAGAAAGAGAGACACAGAGACAGAGGCAGAGGAAGAGGGGGAAGGAAGCGGGCGAGAGGGAGAGAGGTGGGCCTCGCTGCTCCGCTGTCTCCTGGAGGATGGAGAAGCCTTCGTGGCCAAGTCAAGAGCCACGGCGGAATGCTGCCTGGAGCCTGGGGGTCCCTTGGGCCACATGGCCAGGTCTCGCACGTGCGGACGCTGCGGGAGGGCAGGAGGATGGCGGGCGGAGGTGGGGAAGGGCAGGTCAGGTTGGGAGAATTCGCCCCAGGGCGGGTGGGGGAGAAAAAGCAGCCCACCCCACCCAGCCCTTAAAATCCCAGCCGGAGCCCCGCCAAGAGGTCCCTCAGGCCACAGAACCTGGGGGTCTGCATGCTGTCCTGACACCTTGAGTATAAACTCCAGAGCCTCCCGTCTCCGGGCCTTGGTTTCCTCGTCTAGAAAATGGGTTGGTACCTGCACCTCTTCCCAAGACTAGGTGGGCCATGTGTAGTGCTTGGGGCACCACTGCAGGCACAGTGACTGCTTCCTCTGACCCCGAGGTCTGCTTGGTTCACACGAAGCTGGAGATTTTGTCCTAAGATTGTTGCCCAGCCTGAGGTTTTGTCTGTTACCCCTGACCCGGCAAGAAACTAGTTGAAGTCAATCCGACCATCCACGCTGTGGCATATATGACCTGCAGAGGATGGCAGGGCCTCCTTGTCACCCGGGCAGTGGACAGGGTCATGGGTCCCTCGTTTTCACCCTTGGATGCTCCCTAGTCCTAAGTGATGTTGAATCTCTTTCAGCGGTTGGCACATCTAAGACAGAGGCCCCATGGTCCAAGAAAGAAGATGTTACTTGGCAAAGGCCTCCCTGGATAGAGATGGGGACCCGTGTCCCCCGGACAGATGTGTGTGTCAACCAACGCCATCACTTTCCCCGGGGCCACAGAAGTGGGCAGTAGCTGACCTCTCCTGCTGGCTCACTGTGTTTGCCTGTGACCTTGGAGAACAGCGTCAGGGCTTGTCCAGAGCAGCCGCAACGCCTCGTGACTTGATACCTGGTCCGACAGAAGCACTGTGAGCTCCTCCCATGGTCCAGGTGCACAGCCATGTGGGAGCTTCAGAAAAAGGGGTTGGACCTCCCAGGACATGCCAGCAAGGTCACCCAAAAGTGTGTGCAGAAACACTTACAAAGCAAAGTCTGCCCTACAAATCTGGAAAACGGAGAGAGCAGGGCTGTTCAGGGAGTCGGTACATCTGCGGGACATGTAGCTTCTGGGGGAGAAGTGCATGTTGTCGGAGATGGTGGGGTGAGACCAGCGCCTGTGGGAGAAGCGCCACCTGCTCACGGGTGCGGGAGGGGAGGATTCACCTGGCCCAGAAGTTGAAATTATACTTAAAGAGACACATGCAGGTGGAGGTATCCTCAACCAGATTCACCTTCGCAGCAAATATGTCTTTTGGCCCAAGAGAAATTCTAGTTGACACAGAGGGAATCTGCAGAGCTGATCCTGGCGGCTCTTGTCTCTGCCATATGGACCTTTTCCATGTCACCATCCTCCCCCCGCCATCACCTGGCAGGCTACTACTGCCCAGAGTCCCCCAACCAGAGGGATTTCTGCCCTCAACTTCATCTCTAGCCTTCCCCAGTGAGCCTTTTCTTCTGATAAAATAGATTTGCTCTAGTTTTTTAAACTTGTATTTATTCTGCTTCCTTTTCCATTTCTTCCCAGGCCTCCTATTCTCCATAGTTCTTGAAATTTCCAGATTACTTAGCATGTCCCGAGACAGGTCCCAACCAGGCCTTCTCGTACACGAGAACGTCACGTCCGTGTCACATTTAAGATTACTTTGGAGGGACCTGACCGTGCTGACCGTGCTGACCGTGCTGCCCAGCTTTCTCCCTGGGAAAACCAGAGCCCAGAGAAGCAAAGAAAATCGGCCAAAGTCACAAACAAAGTCAAGTTCTGAACCTTGACTAGAAATCAGGTATTCAGGCAACACCCCTCTTTGCTGCTTGGAGAAGAATAAAGCGTCAGCAGGAAGCGGGTGCATCCAGCAAGGCCAGCGTCCTGCTGCCTTTGGGGGTAAATCAGCTGAGAAGACCCTCTTTCTACTCTGTGGGATAAAGCCAGGAGCTACCAGTGACACAGCACTGACCAGTGAGAAACAGTGGAAGCTTGCCAGGCCCTTCTGGGGATGCTTTTCCTTTCCTCGTGAAGAAGGCCAAGCAGCTGGCACTGCCCGCTGAAGGTGGACACAAGCAGGGAGAGCAGGAGAAGGGCCTGGACTATCACGGCCCCGCGGAATCAATGCCGACGGCCACGTGTCCCCAAATTGCTCGCTGCTTGAGGGGGAACATCGACCAGTCTAAGCCTTTGCTTTCGGGTCTCTTAACTCTTGTAGCCTCATGTATTCCTAAATGACACACAGGCCCTTCTGCCTGGAGACACCACACGCCCCGGGAAGGGAGCCGAGTGATACGGCAGCCGCAGCGAGCGCGTTTCGGCCGCCTGCCGCGGTGGCTGTTGTTTCTCGCTCACTTAACCGTCCACCTTGGCTGCTCCTGTTCAGGGGATGCTTTCTGTGCCTG
Source organism: Hyperoodon ampullatus (assembly GCF_949752795.1). Taxonomy (NCBI): domain Eukaryota; kingdom Metazoa; phylum Chordata; class Mammalia; order Artiodactyla; family Ziphiidae; genus Hyperoodon; species Hyperoodon ampullatus. Next base: position 1,748,814 of record NC_136921.1, read on the forward strand.
CCCTGCCCTCCCGCAGGTGGAGGAGCACCCTGAGTTCAGCCGGCAGGTGGGAACGTAGTCATTGATCGCTGCAAACAAAGTACCCCCCAAACTTAGTGGCTTAAGAAAACATCAGGTATTGGGCTTCCTGGTGGCGCAGTGGTTGAGAGTCCGCCTGCCGATGCAGGGGACACGGGTTCATGCCCCGGTCCTGGAAGATCCCACATGCTGTGGAGCGGCTGGGCCCGTAAGCCATGGCTGCTGAGCCTGCGTGTCTGGAGCCTGTGCTCCGCAACGGGAGAGGCCACAACAGTGAGAGGCCCGCGTAATGTGAAAAAAAAAAAAAAAAAAGAAAACCTCAGTCATAGCTCACAGTCTCTGTGGGTCAGACATCCATCTCTGCACGCCTGGGAGCCTCTGCCTCGCAGGGTCTCCTGACGCTGCAGTCAAGCTATCAGCAGGGTTCCGATCCCATCCGAAGGTGCAAGTGTGGGACATCCCACTTCCGAGCTCACGTGGTTGCTGGTGGATTTCAGATCCTCCCTCGTGATAAGTGAGGCTGCTGGACCCTCAGTTCCTGGCTGCCTGCACCTCTCCATAGGGCAGTTCACATGGCCACTGTCTCCATCCGAGTGAGAGAGAGAGAGCAGCAGGGATGAAGGTGGGCCAGGAGGGAGGAGGGAGCTCCCCCAGGCAGGTGCCGCAGCCTCGTTCCGCCTATCCCGTCACCCCCGCCGTGGGCCCTACGTGAGAAGCGAGTCAGTGGTCCAGTCTGGACTCAAAGGGAGGGGACTGCACAGCCATGAGCCCCGGCAGGCGGGACTGCTGGGGGCCCTGGGAGGCTGCCCCTCATGGGGAGAGGGGTGCCGAGCCAGGGCCCCTTCTGCTCTTCTTTTTACAGGGAGGCATGCGTCACGCACGCTCACCTCTGCCGCCGGACCCGCCGAGCACGGGAGGCAGGAGGGCCGTCTAGCCGCGTGTCCAGGAGAAGTGGGACAGGGCATGGCCAGGCTCGCCTCGCCGGGCCCAGACCCTTTGCTCCAGGACCTCACGCTGGAGAAACTCCATCCTTTCTCTGGGAACTATTCTCCGTCCTGCCTGTGGTTAAGATCCCAGTCGTGCACTCAAACCCAGGGCTCAGGGTTTGGAAACAAAATCCAGAGTCTCACTGGGGATATGATTTCTGCTTCCACCAAGCCAGTCCCTCCCCGGAGGCAACAGGCACAGCCCCGCTGACCACCTGCTCGAACTGGGGGGTGGGCAGGGGAGGGGAGACGAGGGGGACAAAACAGGAATGCCTGTCCCTCAGGGGACACAGCGTCAGCCTTGATTCCTTCAACCGTGAGGGTTATCGGGCAACAATGTCGAGATCGTGACCCTGAAAACACCCAAGAGCCACTCCTTGTATGTGTGGGACTCACATCGTGGAACTGAATACCTTTCCCAGGGGTCACCAGAGTGGGGGGATTCACGTGCTCCAATGGAAGCGGGACCCGCAGAGTCGGCACCTGCAGGGCTGTACCTCTCAGGGCCAGAGCTGGGCCAGGGTTTCCTGGGAAGTCATTGGAACACTCCCACCAGCACCCCCGGGCATTCACTCCGGCAAACAAGCTGGCTGGTGTGCTGCCCGGCCATGAAAACCCCCTTGTAAGGCACCAAGGTACCTGGGCCCAACACGCAGGCCTCCCCCACGGCAGGCTCCTGGCCCTGCGACCCGCCTGCCCCAGAACCTGCTGTTCCCCATCTCTTTCCTCTTCTCTTGAGACATGAGACCTGGGGGCTGCCTCCCTGAGCACAGCGCTGCCGAAGTGATGTCCCGTAACGTTCAGGGCTAGGACACGCACAACGAGATGGCTTATCTGTCTCATAGGACCCCCGCCCTCGTAACCCAGCCGCCGTGTTGTAAAGAAGCCCTGCCACAGGGAGCCTTTGAAGACCCCAGACCTCTGCCCACAAGCCATTGCGGCTGGGGTCCAGGGCACAGAGGGAGCCGCCCAATCCCCCCCACCGGCCCCGTTCAAATTACAGGTTTCAGAACAAAGGAATTGTTGCCGTTGTTTTGAGCACTAAGAACTGTGGTTTGTCACATGGCAGTAGGTGACTGTGACGAGGCTCCCCGGCTGCATTGCCGGGATGAACACATGTAAAATCCACTGGGAGAACCGGGTGAGGCCCCCACCCGCCCACTGGGACTGGCGACCCTGCGTCCACTGGATGTCAGAGAACGCCAGACAATGGCAGCTTTAGCTTAGAATAATCACCCTCTGGCCTCACATCCCAGCCACGTCTATTAGGCTTTGCTCCAACTGTGATGACAAGACCAACTGACTGTGAATCAGGACAGAAATATGGAAATTGTGTCCGGGGAGGAAACCTCATCTTCCCCTGCGGGGTAGGCTCACGGCTCGAGTGCAGGACGGCGCTTCCCTCCCTGTTCTCTGTCGCAGGAGTGCTTGCCTCTCACAAGCAGGGGCACAGGGTGTTCAAGAGGCAAAATGAAGCGAAGCTTTTGTGGGGCTCCAGGAACAGACCTGTCCTCCTCACCCCCGCTCGGAGGAGAATATCGCCCGCAGATCCGCCAGCAGCCACTTCCCGCCGGCCCAGCTCGTGCTCAGGTGTGCCCTGTGGGCTCTGGCCCCAATCGAAAGACCCTGAGGCTGTGCTGGGCACCCCTCCCAGCTTTGTCTGTCTCCTGCATCTGCTGTAAAGTCAGGAGCAGGTGAGAAAAGTCCTACACTCTGGCTCTGACACCCTACCCATGCAGGGGGCCCCCCAGTGCGCAGGGCCTAAAGATTTGCCAACCTTGGGAGTCAAATAAGCGAAAGAGAAAAATTGCAAATACAAATGTAGGTGAATATTTGTTTGGAATGAGAAAAATACTGTAACCAATGACAGTACTTTAAAAGCTGACAAACACTGCAAGCATCACAAACACAAGAAGAATAACACCATTAATCATTAATAATTATCTGCCTGCCATATTTTTCTCTCTGCCTATTTTTTGGCTGTATATTTTTGGTTGGCCTCTTCCTATAATTACATAATATCATTTCCTATAAAGACAATAAAAAGATAATGCAGTTTCCATCAGCGTGGTTGACTTTGTAGTGTTGAAAGTTTATAAAAGTTAATTTTAACTTTGCAACTAGACGTCAAGAGGAAATTTTAGTATTGTTGTCAAATTCAGGAAAAACTGTCCCATATTTCTTTTATACCCAAGCTTTAAGGGGTCAGCATGTTTTGCGTTTTCTTGGGTAGTGGATATGGGTAAATGATCTTTGAGCCAGTGACACTCTAAACTCTCTGCTCTCTCTGGAACAGGTGGATGGCTTTTCAGGAGGCAGACATAAGGCATTTCTCATGAGGATCCGTCCCCGTTAGCAGGGACCTGTGTGAGCCAGGGGCCTGCAACTTCAGCTTCTTCGACTTCTTGTAAACTTGACTCTGAACCTGCGTGTCCTTGCGCGAGCCGCTCAGAGGAAACGCCCGCACCGTGGAGCTGGGAGGATTCCGCGCAGCAGTGCAGGGGCCAGGCCTGTCATCCACACTGGCGAAGCTTTATTATTTGTCGGTGGTGACAGTCCTGACAAATTTCTCCCGGAATCTGTACTGGGTCACCTGGATGGATCCCCTATAAAACACAGACCTTAGCAACCTCAGCCAGCTCTTCATAAACAAAACATTAGTGCCCATTAGGGGATGGGGGCATTCGTTAAATGAAAGGTTCTGTTATTCCCAAGGAAAACAGCATTGTTCTTAAAAACTGGTGGCAGCCCTGTGACCTTGGCCAAGCACGTCTCTTAGAATGGTGTGCTTTGATGGTGCCTGATACAAGCGAGGATGAGGAGTGATGGGAGATCACACGTGGCTGGCGGGAATACAAAATGGTACGGCTACAGTGGACAGAAAGCTAACCACGTATCTACTTTGGGACTCAGCAATCCTTCTCCAGGGTTTTTGCCCTAGATGAATGAAAATTATGTTCACAAAACCTGTACATGGATGTTTATAGCAGTTCTGTTTATAACCACAAAAGATTGGAAAACCCCAAATGTCCTTTAATAGTTGAATGGTTAAACAACCTGGTATATCCCTATCATGGAACACTGCTCAGCGGTAAAAAGGACTAACTACCAATGACGCAGGCAGCCACCTGGACGGATCTCAAAGGCATCGTGCTGAGTGAAGGAAGCCAATCTCAAAGTCTCCGGATTCCATGTAACGTGCCGTTCTCAAAAGGTCACAGTGATGGAGTGGTTTCCAGGGGTGAGGGGTGGGGGAGGGTATGATTATAAAGGGACAGCAGCAGGGGTTTCCTGGCTGATGGAGTGGGTGACGGCCACATCCTGACTGTGACGGCGCTGACACAGACCTGTTAAAATCCATGGAACTATATACCCCAAGCCCCCCAAATCAGTTACTGCGTGATAATTACAAATACAGCTGGGTGAGGTGTATTCTGGGTCCAGTGGTCCAGAACCTCACCCACGCGGGGAACAGGGAGAGCCGAGCAGAACTTAGTCTCTCCGGGGCACCCCTTTTAGAAGCACCCAGGGGTGGTGGTGTAGACTGGAGGGGTCCCTAAGGGGCAGCTTGTTAGGGGACCGGCCGGTAATCCAAGGACGAGAGAAGATTTGAGGGGGAATCTGGAAGGCCCGGGGAGGAGGGAGGCGGCACGTGAGGCGCAAACATCTCCGTGGGCTGACAGGGTGGGAGGCGGTGGGGAGAGCCACAGGGGTCAAGGGTCCCGACCAGTGTCCTGTGTGGGTGGTGGCCAGGCTGTGTGGGCAGCAGGCGGGGGACGGTCCTGAGAGGTGAGGAGTCCTGTGAGATGCCGGCAGGGCTGCTGCTGTAGAAGTGAGGAAGGGGCGCTCAGGGAGGAGACTGGAGGGACACTTCTGTTCACGCTTCTAGGAGCTGGGGAAGGTGTCTGCGGGGCAGAGGGTGCACAGCATGGGCTCACGTCACCCTCTCTGGGGGAACCCCAAGGGCAGCTCGAGGGCAGACCAGCGGGACTGTCACAGGCCTGTGTCTGGTGGCTGTCCACAGCTGGGCCCAGGGAACCCCAGCTCCAGGCCGGAGGGTTGATTAAGGCAATCGGAGTAGCTTTTCCCCTGGCAGCTACCCCATGGTGAGCGGCGTTTCTAATTTTAGAAGGCAGGTTGTCATGGCAATAGGATGTGGGGTGGAGTGGCGGTGGTTAAATATAGCGGCTGTTCCAGTTTTGTAGTGCCCTGTGGACAGGAGTGAGTTTTGCTCTGGAGAGCACTTAGGATGCTACGTGTCAGCCAGGATGAAAAAATTGGTTTTCCCCGGAGACCCAGGGAACCTTGTGTGATGAACAGCGTTTTCAAGGGGCTTGAGAGTCCCGGGGCCGAGAGCTTTCACCATGCTCGGGCCCGTGCGCCTACATCTCTGAAATGAAACCACGAGTGCAGAATCCCCGCTGCATGGGGCAGGGAGGCCAGGCTGGGGAACTGTGGACGGGGTCGCAGTGCCGAGTCCCCCGCTCCGGGGCGCGTCCGTGAGCTTCACCTGCAGGACAGGAGTGTGAGCTCGTCTCCCCGGTGCCTGGCAGGTCCTCCCGGTGCTCCTTCAGAAATGCAGCACCACGGCCCCCAGGCAATGGCAGCGCTTGTGACCGGTGTGAGTGCAGCCCGGCCCTTGCCGGCCGTGCGCTTCCCGGAGAAGGAAGAGCGACGGCCTCCCCAGAGCAACCACGGAGGTGGAGGGGGCTCTCTTGGGGATCGCCCTGCCGTCACAGGGACGGGGCAGCCGTGCTGCGGACAGGACGCGTCCATCAAGTCAGGCTGCACCAGGAGACAGTGGCCGAGCTCAGAGCCCCAGGCCAGGCTCCCCAGGCACCCAGGCAGCAGGTGGGCTCACCTGTTGATACTGTGCTCTGACTCACGCTGCTGCTTCTCATTCGTCTCTGAATTCTCGGGGGCGTTGGGGCGAATGACCCTCAGACTCCGCAGGGGCTGCACAGGGGGACTGAGGAGTGCAGATGGCTACCTGTTGTCAGTAAAAACGAGCATATTTCTGGCTCTTCCCCCAAAAGTCATCACAAAGACGCTAACCCCACGGTGAAGCCCTTCTAGTTATTTCCGGGATGGCTCGGGGAGCCCTGTGTGCAGCCCCAGACACTCTATCTTATTCTTTTTTCCCATTTTCTCCTTTGCATAAAACAGCCACAAATCAACCTGAAAAAGATGGAAATCCAATAGGGAAAATGGGCAAAGCCTGTTGACCGGACATGATCAGACGCATGCCATGCATTTGGCTTCAACTAGAAAATCCAGTCCTAGCCATTCCTGGCAAGGATGTGGGAAAAACTGGTAGGTCCCCACGCCACCGCCTAGGGGCACAGTGGGGTGGCCATGGCCCCAAGAAAGATATGTCTACGCCGTAATCCCCAGGGCCTGTGAGTGGGTCCTTACTTGGATAACGGGTCTTTGCAGATATAATTAAGTGAAGGATCTTGAGATGAAGGGATAACGTTGATGATCCAGGTGGGCCTCCAATTCAGTGATCTGTATAAAATTATATAATAACAAGGCAGGGGGAGATTGGAAACAGCCATAGTTGAATGGTGTCCCCTGCAAAATTTTGAAGCCTTACCCCCAGTACCTGTGAATGTGCCTTTATTTGGAAACAAGGTCTTTGTAGAGGTGATTAAGTTAAGATGGGGTCATTAGGGTCCTAATCCAATATGGCGTGGGAAAATTTGGACTCAGAGCCAGACACGCGTGAAGGGAGAACGCCACGTAAAGATGGAGGGAGAGATCGGGTGTTGCTTTTACAAGCCAAGGGTCACCAAAGACTGCCAGCGCCACCAGAAACTAGGAGAGGGGCCTGGAACAGATTCTTCCCCGTAGTCCCAGAAGAAGTCAACCCTCTTGACACCTTAGCTTCGGACTTCTGGCCTCCAGAGCTAGGAGAAAGTAAATTTCTGCGGTTTTAAGCCGCCCAGTTTGCCGTATCTCTTTCGGTAGCCGCAGGAAACTAACACAGGGTGTGATCTGGGTCCCCACCTGCAGAGCCACCTGGAGCTCCTCGTGACTGAGCTGCCCCTCCTGGCGGGACCAGGGGAGCGAGCACAGAATCCCGAGGGCGCACTGGAGGAGAGACGGCAGCCAGCGACGCTCGGGTAGCAGGGAGCAGGGGCGCCTGTCCGCAGGGCCACGGATCCCAAAACGCTGTGGGCATGCACCTGGGACACTGTGCAGTGGTCTGAACCAGTAAACCAGATGCACATGTGATCACACATGCAGACGCCAAGGGGAGAGCTCAGCGATGAGACCAACAGCACCACGATCTGTGTCACCTGAAACACACCCAGGGGACAGCATCATCTGGTTGACAAACACTGAGGGACATACATGGGCGTGTGTGTGTGTGTGTGTGTGCGCGCACGCGTATTGGCAGTGGGACCCAGGAGAAGGATGGAGGATGTGCTCCCAGCCAGCCTTCTACACCTGCCACCCTCTTCCCTGTGGGATTGTCAGGACCCAGGGACAGCTGTCTGCTACAGACAGAGCCCCCAGCTAGATAGTGGAGAGTGCACACACACGTGCACCCATGAGCCACCAGGAAACAGTCAGCTTTCAACACCTGAGCCTCCATGAATGAACGGAAAGCAAAGGCCCCGCTTGGAATTAGCTCACCCTGCCCCAGAGCAAGGCTGAAAGTCACTGAAAACAGGGCTACTTAGTGGGAAGACAGTCGTCACCGTGGCACCACCGGTCACCTGGGTCTCGGGCTGTCCTGAGTGTGTGCTTGTGAGCGTGCAGCTGACCGAGTCCTGCTCCCTGTGCAGCCTGTGTGGCTGAGGCACGTCCACTGCGCAGCTTCCCCGGGGGTGGCTGGCATCGCCTCCCAGGGCTGGCCTTGGAACCCACATTTTCAAGTCAGGCGGGTGAGCCAGGGACTATCTGAGCCCCAAAACCACACCCACTGGTTCATGTTTAACTGACCGTTTATACTTGAACTGACCAGGGTGGAGGTGGCCAACATAGCCAGTCCTGGTGACACAGGCTGGAGCGAGTCCTGGCCGCACGGGGCCCTGGTTCTTGGGTTGTGAAGGGGTCAGCGACATCACTCATGGGCCACACGGCCATACCTCACAGGAGCTCCAGATGCTATCAGAGTGCTTGGAAAGTATGGCAATCCATGCCAGTGGGAAGGGTCATGATACAGGGATAAATGTGTAATTCCTTTAGAATTAGACAGTTAAGAATTCCCTCCTTAAAGGGAACCCTCATACACTGTTGGTAGGAATGTAAATTGATACAGCGGCTGTGGAAAGCAGTATGGAGGTTACTTGAAAAACTAAAAATAGAATTACCATGTGATCCAGCAATCCCATTCCTTGGCATATATTCAAAAAACCCCACAAAAACACTAATTTGAAAAGATATATGTACCCCTGTGTTCATAGCAGCACTATTTAAAATAGACAAGGTATGGAAACAACCTAAGTGTCCATCGGTGGATGAATGGATACAGAAGATGTGGTACACATTTTATGGAATACTGAGCCATAAAAAAGAACAAAATCTTGCCATTTACAGCAACATGGATGGACTTGGAGGGTATTATGCTAAGTGAAATAAGTCAGAGAAAGAGAAATACTGTATGATATCACATATGTGTGGAATCTAAAAACTACAACAAACTAGTGAATATAACAAAAAAGAAGCAGACCTGCAGATACAGAGAACAAATCAGTGGTTACCAGTGGAGTGGGGAAGTGGGAGGTACAGACTATTGGGTGTAAGACAGGCTTCGAGGATGTATTATACAACATGGAGAATAGAGCCTATATATATATATATATATTTTTTTTTTTTTTTTTTTTTTTTTTTTTTGTGGTACACGGGCCTCTCACTGCTGTGGCCTCTCCCGTTGTGGAGCACACGCTCCGGACGCGCAGGCTCAGCGGCCATGGCTCACGGGCCCAGCCGCTCCGCGGCATGTGGGATCTTCCCGGACCGGGGCATGAACCCGTGTTCCCTGCATCAGCAGGCGGACTCCCAACCACTGCATCACCAGGGAAGCCCCGAGCCAGTATTTGTAATAACTGTAAATGGAGTGTAACCTTTAAAGATTGTATAAAAGTGTTTAAAAAATCACAGTGGGTATTATAAAAAAAAAAGAAAAAGAATTCTCTCCTTGGTGACGGTAATCACTAATCTAAAAAATGTCCTTTTGGAGGAAAGGGACTGCTCTCTGTGGCTCTATGGAAAGACTCCCCCTAACCACTTTGCCTGCTTCTCTGTTGAACCACAAGCCTCCTACATTCGTTTCTGCTGTGAAAAATGACCACAAACTTAGTGGCTTAAAAGAGCACACATTTATTATTTCACAGTTCTCTCGGTCAGAAGTCCAGCACAGGGCTCACTGAGCTAAATGTGTCTGCAGGGCTAAGTTCTTTCTGCAGATTCCAAGGATGAATCCATCACTTTGTCTAGCTTCTAGAAGCTGCCCACCTTCCTTGGCTTGAGGCCCTTTTTCTCTGTCTTCAAGACCAGTAACACTGCGTCTCTCTGATCCTTCTTCTATTGTCACATCTCTCTCTGACCACAGCTGGGAAAGGTTCTCCACTTTTATGGATGGTAGTTGGCTATGTTCATAGATACTTAGTTGCCTAAGTAGCCCTCAGAAGATCCTTGAGAAGAGAGCACAATCATAAATACTTGAGCATGTCTGACTTCCATCCTTTCATCCTCTCATTCATCCATCCATCCATCCATTCTTCCTCTCATCCATCCATCCATCCATTTTCTATCTCCAGGTCAGCACATGAGCAACATGCCCACCCTTCTTGTGATACATCTAGTGACAAAATATCACAGACAGACCAATATCTGCATGTGAAAGTCTAGCTTTGGACTCTTAACTTCTCTGAGCTTAATTTTTTCACCTTTAAAATGGAGCTTATTGAACTTATTTTAGTAATGTCGTGAGTACATAAAACAGGTGTATCAGGCACCCAGCCCACTGCTCACTACCTTCACAACCAATTCACTCAACAAATATTATTGTGCATTTACCATGAGCTGAGTGTGCACTGGTGGATGAAGACCACAGGTGTACCTACCTAGTGGCATTACCAGGGGACAGACAGAGGCAGCAGTGGATAATGACAGGCTTAGACTGGGCTGCTGGGGAGCCATGCTTCCTCGCCCAGAGAGGCTCCGCCGGAGGCTGGGGAGGAGTGAAGGTTTGGGGCTGGGTGTCTGCCTCCCCATCTCCTACTTGGTCTGGAATGAGCAGCTGAAATCCGCCGTGGGTCCCTCGAGGTGTCTCCAAAGGGGAAAGAGCAATGATGTATATTTTATCAAGTGGATGATGAGCTCACTGATGGTTGATGCCCCGGCTGCTCCCAGCCCAAGACAGTGCCGCAGGGACAGGGAAGACGGCTCCCTCGCCCCTCCGGCAGAGCCCTGGAGGACCATTAGCAGGAGTGCGGGTGGGAGGTCTGCTGCAGCCCCTTAGGACCCCGAGATGCAGCCCCGATCGGTGTGTGGGCGGCAGGGATGGTGTGGAGAGCGCAGAACCCTCCGGCCAAAACACAGGGAGCACAGAGGCCTCGTGGAAGGACTGAGGGCTTGATCGGCAAGGTTACTAACATGCCGGGGTGGTGTCCTGTACGTTTCACTATGTTTTCATCAGGCCGTGTGTGCAGATTAAAGATGATTGTGCTTTATTCGTGGGCAGGAGGGGTCTGAGACGTGCTTCTGACGAGGCAGAAATTCTCACGAAGCCCAAACTGGATGGTCGTTTAGCAGCACATCCCCTCCCTCCCTGTCCTGGGTTTTGGCAGATGTCGTATGGTTTGCTTCCCAGGGCAGTTGTGGGAGATTAAACCAGATGTGCGTCTCGGGGCGCCGGGGCTTGGAGGGCCCTAGACTACCGGGTCCACCCCGGGATCTTCAGATGGAGAGGCTAGCACTCTGGGGAAGCCACCAGGTGTTTGTGATGGAGAAGCACTCCAGGAGGACTGGGCACCACGGCTGAGGCATTGGAAACTTCCAGAAAGAAGAGGATGAAGCAGGGGCCATCCCCGCCGTGGCCGCAGCGGCACAAGACCTGTGACCCGTCAGGAGGGGTAAGCCTGCCCCATCCCACAGGGTCAAACTGAACATCAGTGAGAATAATGCCTGGACCCCTTTGGAGCAGCTGGCGCTTCTGTGAGTTCTCAACAAGGACATGGCGGCCGTCCAGGGACGTGCCCTCCCGCTCGGCACCTCACATCCCAGCCCTGTGGCCCTGCAGCCTTCTCCTCCTTGGCCTGTGCCCCTGGGGTGATGCGTGCCACGGCCTTGGGGACTCACGATGGCTATGGTCGCACGTCCGCTGCTGGGGAAGGTTCTTACCTGGGCCTGAGGCTCCTCCTCCCTGGGGCTTCAGCGTCCTCCGTCCCGGGAACCCACAGCTGCAGCGCCCGTGCGCCCACATACAGATGGTGCTGGCCAGGAGCCTGGGGCGCTGTCACAACATGACCTCGCCGAGCTTCCATTTCCTCGTCTGGAACTGGACCTCGTCTTTGGCTTTGGCAGGGATTACCTGGGGTCACGATGAAATGTCGTTGACAAGGCCTGGCACCAGAGCATCCTGGAAGGGACAGGTGGCCTCTAGGACAGAGAAGGAGGCTCACACCCCCCAGGCGTGAGAGGAACCTTACTGCTCCCAAATCCCTGCTCAGGGGCAGTGTCTCAGCAACCCAGCTCCTGGCCGCCAGCTCTGAGCTTTCCCAGCAAAGCCGCTCCTGGGATGGGCTCAGCTGCCCCGCAGGGGCCTTATTGCCCCTTAACTGTCTGGATGGGCTTCCCATGGCTCCGACCTGCCAGGACTGAGCTTGCTGCCGGCAGAGTGGTGGAGGCCCTCCTGGGACCCTCCTCCCTCAGGGACCTGGGGTCCCATCCAGCTAAGCAGGAAGATGGGGAGGGGCTGTGACAGTCCTCAGGCCTAAGGAGTGAGGGGTTGTCCTGGAGGCCAGGGCAGCCCACTGGGCAACCCGGCCGGGAGGAAGTGTCTTGCAGGGGGATATGCACGAAGTTTGCTTGGGAGTCGCATGCACGGCAGCCGAGCACCCTGCCAGCCTGGAGACCCAGCCCCAAGGGGACGTCTTCATGCCCCTACAGCCTTGCTGGGGCCCCAGGCAGGTCTGCTTACGCCGGCTGGGCACCTGGCTGTTGTCCTGCAGCTTGTGGAGCTGTGGGCCTCAGGTTCTGCCTATGGGCCTTTGTCAGCCCCAGGGATGCATCTGTGGGTGCCTGTGTGCCCGGGCCACCTGCAGGCCCCATTCCTGCAATCACAATAATGTTACAAGCGTCAAGGGATTGAGAATCGGGACTAAACTGACCCCTACGTGAGTTCTCAGACCTCAAAAAGACAGATGAGATCCAGCAGGGGCTGGTATCCCCACACTGAGACAGAAACAGGGGCTTTCAGCACTGACGTTTAGAAGGAAGCCAAGCCTGCTGGCCGCCCGTCACAGCCCATGGAATCGTGCCTCAAGCCACGAGCCACGGAATCAGGCATGGTCCATGGAACCGAGCCCAGCTTCCAGCTTCCACAAATCTGCATCCTGTTTCTTTGCACTCAGTGATTTCTGTTTCCTTTCCAGCATTTATATAGCAGAGGCTAAGACGGTGCTGTAGGGTTTCAGTAGCTTTTTTGAAAATTCCCACCTCTATGGGCAGCATTAAGGTTGTCACTCCCAATTCACTGAGACAGGAAAACTAAGACATAAAGAAAGTGAACTCGATTGTATGGTAGCATCAGCTTCTCAATTGCTTTGTAAGACAGGACAAACGTGCTCAGGGAACCACACCTGAGCACAAGTGACAGTCATGCTGCAGGGGTCCCTCATCCCAACCCCTGCCACCCTGGGCTCATCAGAGCCCCTGAGCCCCCTTGCTGCAGCTGGCAGCCCAGGCAGCCCGTAGCCCACAAAGGTGGGGATGGGAAAGACTGTGAACTGACAGGAGCCATTGTCCGCCACGGTCTCCCCCAGGCCTAGAACGGGCACGTGGAAGGGCCTCCACGAATATGGTTGAACGATGGGCCTGTTGGTGAATCAGGGTTTAGGCTTAACATGTTCGGGTTTGATGTGTGTCATTCCCTGATCTCTTTAGGCAAAGACAGGGCCAGTTCTACACACATGCATGCACACACACCATGTGCAGTGAGCTGAAGCAAGGCCTTCTCTGAGGGTTGGAAGACCCAGCCATGACCGAGGAGGGAGACTTAAGAACATTCCTCCAATTTGCCCACGTCTATGGGGACAGTAAGTACCTTGAGTTGTTCGAAGATAAGGAATATGACAAGTACATATAATAGTATCTGCATTGTTTCATTGCAAATGATGGTCCCTGGAGATTCAGGGTCTGTACAGATGACACAATCGTGATAATGATCCCCCATGGTGGGCGTGGAACCCCACCTAGAGGGCATTGGGTGGTTTGTGGGTTCACAGGCTCCACGTGAGGGGGTCTTTGGGACGCGCCCAAGGTGAGATGCAGAAGGGCCCTGCAGAGAGACTCTGCAAGGGCTGGTTCTGGGTTTTGCCCCATCTATCTCACTAGCTTTGAGCACTTCTTAACTTGTACAAACCTTGGTTTTCCTTTATGGAAAATTTTGGGGAGAATGACATAAGAAATCTTCTTCCTTTGTTATTTTCTCCTGGGCTCCGTGCTGGAGTCACAGGGCCCAGGGTCACACCCTTGACCTCCTTAGAAAAGGCAGTGCCGACCTGGGGAGGAGGTTGAAGACGCCGTGAGCTGGGGAGGACTGGGCATCTCAGGCTCCCCCTGTTCTTTCTTTCTTCAGGAAGGTAAGTCTATGCAGGGTTCGGGGATCTGGGTGCTCACTAAGGGTCCTAGTCCATTGTACCCCCTGACTCATCAGCTCCCAGAATTCTGGGTGGGGAGCTCCTACAGGCCCCATGCTGGGTCCTGGCTGTACTCGCAGGGGCACATTTTACCTCCGTGAAGAAGCAAACCCACCTGGGATTTCCACTGCTGATGGCAGCCCCAACCGTCCCTGAGGGGTCACCAACCAGTTATTTGTTGGAGAGATGAAGGGACCAGCCTACCTCACCGGCCATCACTCAGCTGGTCCAGAGGCTCAGTCCCATAACAGCCCAGATTGGACCAACCCAGGCCAGCTTCCAGGGGATGAGTCCCAGGGCAGCATCACGGTCAGTGCTTTGGAATTGAGCAGACTCAGCAGAGAATCCTAGGTCTGTCCTTGGCTAACGGGGATGCTTTGGGTACATAACTTAGTACAATAGTTCTGCGTTTTACCTTTCTGTACAATGGGGACAGGCATGTCCCCCACAAGGTCCCTGCACGGCTGGAAGGAAATGCTGCGTGTAAAGCTCTCAGCCTGTGACTGGACCATACACAGTGGCCCGTGAACAGCATCATTGCGTGAAGTGAGGAGCTTTTGCTATCTGGTTAACTGTGTTTGACACCAAACAGCCAACGTCTTCCCTGCTCTGAGCAGAGCCAATCTTCAGAGCATGGGCTCAGAGCCCGAGGGGCAGCTGGGCCTTCTGTCGAGGAACATCTAGCTGGTGTGGCCATTTCTCTATCAGGGTAGACTTATCAGGTGGAGCAGATACACACGTCTACCTGACCACATCAAGCCACACCCCAGATGGGCACCTCCAAAAATGCCCAGACCTTGCTCTAGACGAGAGACTTCCTTTGCTGACCATCTCCATGTATTGGAAGCACTGATGGTGTTTATTTACTGTGTGCCTCTAGCCTGGGAGCTATCAGTTCCCCTGAAATTTCCAGAAGCACTCATTTCCTCAGTGTCAGCCCATCCTGTTTACATTCCAGGATCTAGAGGGTGTGTGGACCCTAACATGGATCCCAAGAGATTATCTTCCCAAGAGGGCCAGGAGATTGCAAGGTCATCAAGATTGAACCTAGACCCTAGCCATGTCCACCAGGCATGTAGGTCTTTGCTCCCTTACAAGGATTCCGATTTCTCCCTGAAAGGTTCAGGTTGTCAGGTGAGGTAGAATGAAGACATGGTCAATCCACTGTCACCTAGAAGCCGTCACCCAGCTCCAAGGGGCTCAAAGAAAATGGGAGTGGTCCAGGGGGGTGGTGCTGGGGGTTGCCCCATGGTTCACTGATTCAGCAGCCAAGGTGCACTGCCCCCCTGGCCCACATCTTCCAGGTAATTCCACAACACCTTCATCGGTAGCTTAACTCATCCTAAATCTGGAAGCAAGATGACGGCCATTGTTCCCAATAAGCTGATGTCCCCAGAAGCAGAAAGTGACTCTCTGCCTTGAAGACATCAAACAAACAAACAAAAAGCTTTTTACTATGGAAAATTTCAAACACAGACAAGAGTGCAGAGAATTGTGTAATGAACACCTAGGCATCGTGGCCGAGTTTCATCAGTTGTCAGCTTAGAGCCAATCTGCTTTTATCTACCTTCCAGCCATGTCCGCACCGCCCTCCACACCTACTATTCTCATATTTTTAGAAAATTAACTCTCAGTCCTTAATCTCAGTGTTCATGTTTTCCTGATCGTCTACCTTTTATTTTATAGTCTTTTACAGTTTGGGTCAGGACTCGATATTAAGGGCCATGCATTGTGATTGGTTGGTGTACCTGCTTTAGTCTACAGGCCACGTGGAGGATGGATGGAGCTCATCTGATCCAAATAAGCTGATGATCAATGATGGTCAGCTCTGAATTACTGAGCATGAAGGAAACGGCACCTCATAGGCCGCCAGTTTTCAGAACAGCATAAAAGTGCAGCCGGGGCAGGTGCCAGCACGATTCACACATCACCCGTGACAGGTGAACTCAGGAAGGCGCATGCCACTCGGAGTTCTTTTCTGCTCTGAGCTGGTGTCTGGGCTTCTGTCCAGGTGTCCCCTGGGGACTGAAAACCAGGGAGGGCGGGTGGCCGGCCTGTGACCACAAGGTTTCAGGGCGGTGCCTGGTCCTCCTGGGTTCTGGATGGCAGGATCCCAGAGCTATTCCTCATGGGCCTCGCTGGTGGACAGAGATGCCCAAGTCCACTCGGGAAGACTTCTGGACGTGCCTTGTGATGGTGACGTCGAAATCTCTGACCATGCTTGTCCCGCTGCAAGTCCTAAGGCATAACTCTAACCCCCGTAAGCCACCCTCTTGTGCTTCCTGTAGCCCCAGGGAAGACGGCGAGAGCCAGGCCTTCCAAGACAGCACTGCTGATGCCGCCCCGGCTGCTGTCTCAGGGTGCTTGCCAGGCACGCGGGTTGACGTGTGTGAGGCTATAGGAAGAATGGTGTATGGATGCACAAGCTCACATTATATCTGTATTACGTACAAGCATCGCCTCCCAGAAAATCATGATTATATCCTTCCAACCTGTTTCCCAGGCATACAGATACACTTAGCTTGTGTACACACAGACACTTACACATCTACATCCACACATAAATAATATGTGCCTATGTGCTTATATTTATATTTGCTTATATATGTTGATGTATTACTAGTTACATAAAATGTCTGTTATTGGCACAGTAGTAAACAAATATATCAGTGGACCCAATTCCCTGTATGTATGGAATTTAATAAAGGGCAGAGATGAATATATCAGGACAGTTGGTACATGAGCACTGAAGGGTGAGCCACTGGATATTCACAGAGAAAAATATCATAGATCTCTGCACTCTCTGTACACTGTTAACACTAGATGGTTAAAGAGCTAATCAAAGGATCAAAGAGGAGAACATCATAAAATCTTGACTGGAGACATCCTTCTGGAATCCCTAAACCATAAAGGAGAAGGTTGGAAATTTTCTAGCACATGAAATTTTAAAACTTCAATAGAGTGAAATCCCCAGTCACCGAAATTAAAAAACAAGTGTCAGTCTAAGAGAAAATACTTGCAACTTATATAACAGACAACGTATAAATGTCCATACACTGTAACAAGCTCCCAAAAAGCAATAAGGAAAGATGAACACGAATTTTAAATGGATTCGGGACATATGTAGGCGATTCACAGAAAAACATACAAATGATCAGTAAGTATAGGAGGTTTGCTTAATTGCACTAGTAATCAGGGTGATGCAAAACAGCAAGGAGATAGCAGGTTTCATCTGACAGCCCAGGAGAAATTAGTGGTTGATGTAACTTGACGTGAGAGGGGCTTTGTCCATGGTGAGTAGTGCGTAAACAGCCACTGGCATTGGGAGGGAAACTGGCTGTGCTTGAGCTGTGGACTCATGGGTCTTTTATGTCCATGATACAAGTTCTAGGAGTCAAGGGTGCCAACGTAATTGCAAAGTGTTTGTCACTGTGTGTTGGTAAAAACTATCCTTTAATCATAAAGATGGTTGAATAAACTCCAGTCATCTACTGTGAAATACTATACAGAAACTAGAACAAATAAAAAAATATATATATATATATGTATTGACATGGAAACAGTCTAACACATATCATTAAGCAAAGATGCTAATTATGGAACAATACGTACAGAATGATGCCATTTATGTAAAAACACACGTATAGCGATGCTGGTGTTTTATCTACATCTGTATGTAAATAAGCACGTAGCAAAAGTTTTGATGGAACACATACCAGAAAGCTGCTGGTGTTACTCATGCAAAGACAAAGGGCAGAGGAAACATGAGTTCTCATAGTGTTTGTACTTTTTACCATAAAAATACATTCATACATTAAATGATAATATAGTTGTTTATGTAATATGAACAATTAAAGAAGGCACCAATAAACTCAAAGTAACTTAAGTGAATATCTTAATATGCTACAAATGATAAAAAAATATTTTGAACATAACACTAAAGGGAGAAATTATGACTACATAAAAATTTTAAATTTCAGTGGCAAAACAATTAAAAAAAACTCAACCAGAAGCATACCTAAAAGACAAAAAGCAAATGAGAAAAATATTAGCAACATATATGCCAGATCGTAGTTAGCCCTCAAATATAAAGAGCTCTTACAAATCAATAAGCTGCCCTTTTCCTCTGTTCACTGTAGTGGAGGAGAAATTTGGAGTCAAAAAATGTTTTTTTTCCTCTGTGGATTCCTTCTTTTGTAGATTTCTTCATTGTTGAATTCACCAGTTATAGCTAAGTGATAATTTTATTTTATTGCATGATACTCAGAAAACTGTACAAATTCAGGTTTTCTTTACCTTTGGATGGATTTTTATCCTGCTTAAATCTTTGACCACTGCTTATTTTTAGGTTCCTAGGTTTTCTCTATTCTTGAGGAAATATATATATATATATATATATATATATATTTATTAGAGTGTAAATATGTTAGAACATATTTATATTTTCTAATACTAGATCTCTTTCTAAGCCCTCTATACATATAAAACATCACCATTTTATTCTCTTTGACCATTTCTTCTGAATTCTGAAAGTGCTTCTCTAGTTCGCTATGCACATAAGTTGGTTTGATTTTCTGTCTCATTATAATTGCTTTTTTTTGTGCCTGATAACCATTTTATGCCTATATTATGATCTTACTTTCTTTATGATCTCCTTTCCATCCATTACCTCCCAGCACACTGGCTGACAGCTCTTTAACATTGTCCATGCTTTCCTGAATTTTGAGAAGAGATGGCACACAATTTCTAAAATTTTCTTGTTTTCCAAGGAAGCTCTTTTTTTTATCAGTATGTTTTCCCTGAAATCTTAGGAGCCTGGAACTCTTTCTTTAGCCCTTGTCAGTGTTTTCAGTGCTTAACTGCTGACCGGTTATCCCCCTCTAATGAGAAGGATCTGACTAGGGCTGGTCTTTCCCAAAGCGAGAGTTGGGGTGTCCTCCTCAGTTTCTGGTAGGAGAGCTTCACATTTTTAGGCTGAAATTCTGGTTGCCATGAATGCATGTTTCCAGTCCCTAGCCTACCCAGTCTCAGGCCAGAGGACGGTATTGTACTGAGCCCTGGCAGGAAGAGGTCAGGCCTCTGAGCAGCTCCTGCTGGAGGTTCCCACACCTGCCCGTGAGTCCCACCACCCGGGCCTCCTTCCATCCCGGTGTGTCAGCCTGACGCTGCACAGGAGCTCCTGGACACCCAGGCGTTTGGGGACGCCACCTCCCATGTGCCCTGTCTGCACTTCCCAGGACTCACTGTGGGGTGACTCTGAGGGGGGCTCACTACACACTCGCACATGACATCTGCCCAGAGCGATTTCTCTGCAGTTCTTTATTCCTCCCCCTCGGGCCCCCTTTGGGTTTGGGAAACACGTAACTTCTTCTGTGTTCTTGCTTCCCCCAGAGGCTCTCCGCTCTCCTCAAACTGATTCTTAGGTGGGGGGGAGAGGGATAAATTGGGAGTTTGGGATTAACAGATACACACTACTATATTTAAAAACGGATAACCAACAAGGACCCACTGTATAGCGCAGAGAACTCTGCTCAATATCTTGTAATAACCGAAATGGGAAAAGAATCTGAAGAAGAATAAATATATGTATATGGATAACTGAATCACTTTGCTGTACACCAGAAATTAACACAACATTGTAAATCAACTATAGTTCAAGATAAAATAAAAATTAAAAGAAGAAAAAACCCCGATTCTTAAACTTTGTACCATGAAATTCTCAGACATATAGAAGTAGAGAGATCACCCCAGAGGAGAAGGTGTGCATCTGCACAGGGCCTTGTCCACAGATGTTCACAGCAACAGTGTCACACCAGCCCCCACCTGGAAACCCTGCACACGTCCATCCACTGGTGAGTGGTGGACCCACTTCCCTCACGCACCAGGCAAGGCCAGAGCCACGATGCCTCTGTTGGATATGTCCACTTAGAAGAGCAATGCTTTTGGATGGCCATGGTGACAGCAGGTGCTATACTAAACCAACCACATCAGCAGAATGGCACGGAAAGACCCATGGCTGCTGGCGTTCATCCAGGGATGAACCAGTGAGGGTCCGGCTGGGCCTCGAGCGCAGCTCCCCCTCCACGCTGTTGTCGAGGGGCTCATTCTGTGAGCGTGGGTGTCAGCAGAGGGGCTCGCTCGGCCTGCACCTGCAGTGCCCCTGTGATGGTGGGCAGGGATCTGGGCAGACCCCTTTCCTGCCAGGCGACCCTAGAGCTCCTGCCCATTTGGCAGCAGCTGCCTGACTGGTGCCCATGCTCTGAAGGCCTGTGGGATCCTGACCGAGAGGTGGCTGGGTGTCTGTCCTGAATGGGGTCTGACACCAGAGACCACTGCCTCACCAGCACCATCCCTCCCTGCCCACACGGCTAGAGCACCAGACCTCAGAGCTTCTAGAAGAGGTCCCTGAGTGTTCTTCATGCACCTCCCACCATCCTACCCCAATTATACTAACTCTATGATCTGCTGGGGTGCTTGTTTTATGTCTTGTGGCAGATGAAGGGTCCTTCTCTGTGATACCACATCCATCCACAGGGTTTGGGGATCCTCAGAGGGACCTCCTGGGAGGGGCTTTAAGCAAGAGCTCACTTGCCAGCCAAATCCAGGATCCCCCGCTCTGCTGGAATAGACACGTCTGGCATGGATTTCCCTACAGCACTGCCCATCCAGCCTGGCTGTGTATCCTGGTTAGTCCTGCCTATCATGTGTCTCCCCATCACATGGTAACCTCCCTGAGTGCAGAGGGGTGGCTTAGTTTGCTGATGTGGTTCAAGCACCCACACAGTGTCTGGTCCACAGCTGTAGACACTCAAGAGTGGCACTGGATGAGCAAATGTGAATAATCCAGGTCTTTCCATCACAGGAAGCACATTCAACCTGGAAGGGTGCCGTAGGTGGGTGATACATGGACAGTCATTTCTTCAAATATTTTACTGTGGAGTTTTTCAGATTCACTGAGAAGTTGGAAGCATTTGATGGGCATCCCTAAACTTATCACCTAGATTATCAATGTTTGCCATACTTGCATTATCACATATTGACGCATCTGCACATCTGCCTATCCATTCATCAATCCATCTTTTATTTTATGCATTTCAAAGTAAGTAATAGACATACATACTCTTTGCCTCAAATATTTTTACATGATTATCGTTAACTGGAGTTCAACAATTGCTTATAGACTTTTATACAAGTTCTACAGACAGTGAGATGAATAAACCTCTCTTTTTCCTTAGTCAGTCTGGCTAAATGCTTGTCAGTTTTGTTGATCTTTTCAAGGATCAGCTTTTAGCTTTGTTCTCTATTGTTCTGCTGTTCCCTATTTCACTTCTCTCTGCTCCAGCCTTTCTTGTCTCCTTCCTTCCTAGCTCTGGGTTCAGTTTGTTCTTCCTTTTTCTTGCCCCTTAAGATGTAAATTTGGGTTACTGATTTGAGATCTTTCTTCCTTTTTAATGTAGGTGTTTGCAGCTATACATTTTCCTCTGAGCACTGCCTTAGCTGCATCCCATAAGGGTGTCAACTGATGAGTCTCAACAAATCCATGTACTTGTGTAACCCAAACCCCTATAATGATGCAGAGCATGACCATCCCATGGAAAGTTCTCTCTGGCACTTTCCTCTCCATCAAGCTTCACTGTACCCCAGGAGTCAATCACTTCTCTGATTTTTCCATTATTGATCAGTTTTACCTGTTCTAGAGCTTCACTTCAGTAGGATCAAACAGTGTGTGCTCTTTCATGTGTGGCTCTTTCCACTCTACTTAATGGTTAAGAGATTCACTCATTTTTTTTGCATATATGGGCAGCCTGTTCCTTTTCATTGCTGAGCAGTATTCCATTGAGTGGATGGGCCATTGAACGTTCTATCTATCCTCTGTCTGTTGAGGGGCACCTGGACTGAGTCCAGTATTTTGTTGTTATGAGTACAGCTTCTAGAACATTCTTATCCAGGTGTTCTGGTGGAACTCCTGAGCCATAAGGTAGGTGAACATTTAGTTTCATAAGACAGTTGTTGTTTATAATCGATACTATCTTGATGGTCTCTCCTAAAGCTCTTATGTGGGAATAATTTCCTCTCTTTGTTCTTTGGCTCCCCCTCCCTTAGACCCCGAGGGTTCAGCTGGAGACAGTCATGAAATCCATCATCAAGTCCACTTGTTCTACAGACGTTGGTAAGTGTTTCTCCCATGACGGGCCCAGCACTGGGGCTGTGAGCATGATCAATAGGACTCAGTCTGGGGGTCCTGCCGGGTGGGTGGGGGGCGTCCAGACCCATGGGGCAGGGCTGCCGGCCGAGGTCAGAACCTATCGCCTCTTGAAACTTGGTGGCTGGAAATGATGATGCCTCAAACAGTTTCTCTTTCTAGAGGCGGTGGCTTAATTCACCTCTCAATGACATGTGGTTCTTTGTCTTGGGAAAATAACTGTAATGGGTCTTTTGCTTATGTGAAGGGAAAGCAAATATTATACTCTGTGGCAGAAAAGCTCTCGTCAGCAAGGAGCTAAATTGCTCTGCATAATGTGGTAAAGTCTCCCTGGGGCAGAACTGCATCTTTGTTGATTATGTTTTCTTTAGGAAATTTCTCCTAAATATGGATTTAATCTGCACTGTTCCTGAAGATGGCTGTTTGTTCTTAGAAGAGGTGAGCGTGTGACTGTGTGTGAGAGTGTGGATGTCTGGAAATGTGAGTGGGTGTGTGCATGTGTGATGTGTGCATGCCTGATCCCTGTGCCTGCAGAGGCTGTAGGGGTGGAGGCCAAGCCCCGACACCAACAGAGGCACACAGGTGGCCTGGGCTCAGCACCTACTGGAAAGAGGCCCTGACAGTCCCCAGCTGGGAGCACCCAGCAGGGGGGCCTTCTCAGCCAGAGCCCATGGCTCCCCGACCCTGCGCAGGCCCTGCTGTGGCCGCTGCTTCCCTCGGCTTGTCCTGGAGGAGGCCTGGGGGCAAAGTCAGGACCTGGGAGTAGAGGGTCCGTTCCTGAAAGGACAGGTCATTTTTCCCATGTTCCAGTCGTGGTGAAGGACATATCCAGGACAGAAAGAGGGGGCTTAGGGGTTGGGCTTTTGCAGGCACTGTCGCTGGGGAGGGGAGGGCTGCAGGCCTGGGGCCGAGAGAGCCCCCCATAGAGAGTGAGGGGTGAGGGCGCTCTACTTGCCTGTGTTCAAATCCCTGCTACTCTCCGGCGGATTTGGTAAAGTGGCTGGTGTAACAACGGGGACTTCGCTTTGTCGGGAAGAAGGAAAGGACAGGCCTGTGTCACGGGGGGACGGCCATCAGGAGAATAGTTGCAGGCCGGGCTTTGCACGAGACCCAAAGTGATCCACAGGCCAGGGCTGCAGCCCGGAGCCTTCCATAGAGGCAGAGGGCACCGACCCCCAGATAGATACGTGGCCCGTGTGACATCCCTGGAATTCCCAGAGAAGGTGGAGGAGCCAGAGTCCCCACAGCTCGCGGGCACAGGAATGACACCTGCCCTTGGCCACGTAGGAGGCCTGGCACCCAGCAGTGGACAGGAACAGAAGGGGCAGACGGGCCGAGGGGACGCAGATGGCCTCGTGGGGGCAGAGCGTCCGGCCAACGCCGAGGACACAGATGGGCTTGTTGCCACCGACTGCCACGTGTGTGGGGAGGGGAGGATGGCAGGGCAGCCTGAACAGGGCATCTTCAAGGGACCCGACTGAGAGCAAACCAGAGGGGCCGGGTGGGCTCTGGGGACAGAGGCTCCTTACCACCCCTCCCCCTGCCCCAGGGCAGCCCCTCAGAGAAGAACTGGGCCCCTCGCACCCGGCTGTGGGGCTGAGGGGCTAGGGACTCAGAGGGGCCTCTCCAACTGCACGGGCACTGACTCCCGGGGAGGGGAGGTCTGCTGAGCTGAAGGCCTCTGCGTGGGTCTTGCTGGGGGGCCGGCTGGGTGGGAGTCCAGTGCACCCCTCCTGTGTGACCCCAGACCAGCGCAGGACAGAAAGGAGCCTGAGATGCTGACACCAGGTGGGCTCCTACCTGAGGGATGACCATGGGGCAGGGAAGCTTGAGCCAGAGGTGGTGTCCTGCTGGGGACCTGGGAGGTCAGGGACACAGGGCAAGACGAGAGAGTCAGAGACAGAGGGGGAGACAGAGAGAAAAAGAAACAGAGACAGGGAGATAGAGACAGAGAGATACAGAGACAGAGACAGAGATGAGGTCCACGGTATGAGGGCGTCAATGGGTGGGGATGTGGGGGGCAGGTCCACACACACTGTAGGAAGCGAGTAGCCACCCTCCGGGCTAGAGGAGGGCTGGGCTGATGCCGAGGGATGATGGGGCCCCGTGGGCCTCCAGGACGCCCACCGTTCTAGCTGCCTGCCGTTCACAAACCACAGCTGGACGGGCATCCTTATCATTTCACTGCCACTGTATGGTTGAGGGTATATTTTATTTATTGAATGAAGCAGGAATGACTCGGGGCCACTCTCTGGAGCTGCACCCGCCTGGGAGGGAGGCGACCCTTCACCAGCTGCGCACAGGCTCGGTGATGTGGCCACTGTAGCTGTAAACATCGGGCACGTGACCACTGCTCCTTCCATGCCTCTATGTAAGCCAACCGCTCTCTCCACTGCCCAGAGAGAGGGGACCCCACATGAGCGCCAGGCACCCGGGGGCACAGGGACAAGCCAAGCCGTGATCGGGACCAGGGAAACTCATTTCACAGGGCCTGAGCTTTAGACAGACACCCAGACCACCCGGGAGGGCATGCAGGACCCCTGCGGGGGCAGGGGTGCAGGTCAGAGCAGCCGCCAAGCCCGCCTGTGCTGCAGGTCCACCACGGGCTCAGCTGGACGCTCGCAGGAATATAAATAAGCGGGTGCCTGGTAATTGGTGTGATTAGGTCCAATCAGGACCCCACGCCCCATGACCCACGAGACCCCTGCTGCCTCGAGGACCAGCCTCCCCTACCCTTCCTCCTTTCCAGCTTCCCTCGCCCCTGCTTCCTGGCCTCCTCTAGCAGGTTCTCTGACCCCTCCTGTGGGGAAGGCTCATGGTGAGTCAATGATGAATCACACGTGATTTTGTGGGAATCACATCATGGACGTAACGACCATGATGCGAATCGGGCAGCGTGCAGCGTGGACAGACAGACGATGTGGGCACCCAGAGGCGGGAAGTGACCTGTCAGGTTTGGGACAGCCACTAAAAGGGGCCCCACGGAGATGGTGGCTTTGGCCATGGGACTGGAAGGATGGAAGGGACTCAGGTATACAGAATTGGGGGTAGGGGCAACTTTCCTGCTGAGAGGGATCAGCCACCCAGGAACAAAGTGGGCCCTGCAGGGGGCCAGCAGTGGAGAAGGGCCCATGGGGTCTTCACCCACAGCGACCCCTGGGCAGGACCAGATGTGGAATAGACGGATGGGGAGAAAAGGGGCAGAGAATAATTAAAACAACAATATCTAACGTTTTAAGCACAGATGAAGCCCAGGCACTATGCCCAGTGCTCTATGGATATTATCTCCTGGGACATATTATTATTCCCATTTCACAGATAAAGAAACTGTGGCACAGAGAGGCCAGGGAAATGGTCCAAGGTCACACAGCTACTGGAGAACTGGTAAAGCAAAGCTGAGGCTCAAACTAGCAGTAATTATGATGTGATATTGTGCTCTTTGTCAAAGTGCTGACCAGGGCCTATCCCATTTGGACCCCCGACACAGGAGGGAGGCAGACTAGGCACACACAGCCGCCCCTTTGGATGCCCGGGAGGTGGAGATGCCTCCTGGGACAAGGCCCCCTGCACGGGAGTGGGGATGGTGCTTCCGCAAAGGCTCTTGACTTGACCGCCGTGACTCAGGCTGCCCCGTGATTGGCAGCTGTTTCTCCAGTCCCTCAGCTCACAAGCTCTCTCCACACACCTGCACTGTCCTGTGTACTTAGCAGCAGTGCCAGCGCCTGCTGGGGAGCCAGCCCCTTGCGCTCACCTTCCTGGGGAGGCGGAGGGGGGTAGTGTCCTTGCTCAGCCCCTGCACCGTCCTGACAAGGCCAGCCCTGGGGGCTTGCACACAAGGACACTTTAACCCTTCTGTTCCCACATGCCCAGTTCCAGCAAGCATGTGACCTCAGCGCTTGTCCCGGGAGGCTGTGGATTCTCTTGTTGGTTGTGGTCAAGGCCCCCTAAGATGTGGCTGCCGTCACCTCTCACGGGTGAGCAGAGAGAGGCTCTCCCTCCCCTAGCCACCGGCTGCCCGTCTGTGGACGTTGGAGGCCTGGGGAATTCCCTCAGCCTCAGCAGCAACCCTGAGAGTCTGCTGTACCCAGGGTCCCCTCTGCCCTGGTCCCCAGCATGTTCACCACCCAAGGGCTCGATCCTGCAGGTGCAGTGTGCTTCTCGAATCTTGATTGTGCTGTGTCAGCTGGTCTGGCCCCCAAACACAGAGAAAAAGTGAAGGTGGGGTGGCCCCAGGGGTGGTTCTGGGTGGGGGACCCCAGTCCACGCTGCTTCCCTCGTGCATTAAGACTGGAGCCCTGTGCCAAGTGCCGCCTCTCAGCTTGACTCACATTAGCCAAACTCAGGAGACTGATGTACAAGCTCTTCAGGCTGTGGGATCATTGAGGGACCAGAATTCTCAAAGGGCCCGAGGAGGAAGTCATACGCTCTGGGGAGCCTTCCTGTCCCTGTGATGGGGTCAGGTGCCCCTCTGGACCTCCCTTAGCTCTGGGGCCACACCAGGCCACATGGCTGTCTTCTCCTCTGGGGACCACCCAGCCAGTGGCTGCATGGGTGGGGGCCTGCACTGAGCCCTGTGCGCATGGCCGGGCCCACAGCTGGGCTCCACGTCTCTGGAAGAGGGGCTCCTCCACCGAGAAGACGCTGCAAGTGCCTGGTGGTCCATGCAGCCGTGCATGGAAAGAGGGAAAGCGTTGGGGCCAATGTCCCTGTAACTGGTGTCAGGAGAGGCCCCGGTCCCGAGGGGCCCTGCTGGAGAGGCGGCCCTGAGTCCAATATCCCGCAGTTCACTGCCTCCTGTGCAGATCACAGCACAGACAGCTCTGCTCACTGACCCACTGGTGCCCACCACTCAGTCATCCCGTCAACCTGTTTTGGATTCCAGGCCCTTGTGGGTAAATGAGGGCCTCTCCCCTGGGAGGCACCCTGCAGGTCCACCTGGACTCAGAGGGAACTGCTGGGAGGTTCCTCCAAGGCAACTGCAGGCAGGTCGAATGGCCATAACTGCCCATGGTCTGTGGACAGGCCACGACCTCGGGGCTCCTGACGGCCCCCTGACAGTGGGGAGAAAGGCATGGGCGCCCCCACAGTTGTCAGGAGGGGCAGGAAGGCACCGATCCAGACACTCCTAGAAACTGTTGAGAAACCAACCCCAGCAGTGACCGTCTCCCACATTCCATGAGCGGGGCAAGCCAACCGGTCACTCAAACCACGGCCTCCCCCAGCGCCCAGTACCTGAAAACTCTTGCAGGTGGGTGGGAGACGCCAATGAGCCTCACCTCTCAACGGCTTCTTTTAGCCGAGTCCCTGCAGGCAAACACCTGCGATGCCCACCTGGGACTTCCCCGCAGCTGGGCCTTGGTCAAGGGGCCTGGGCTGTAGGCCTCGCACTGCTCCCGTCTCCCTGGGGAGAGCCGGCTCCGGGGGTTGGGCAGCCCGTCTCCACCCACCAGGAGATGCTGGGTGCTGCTCAGGGGACCCAGGACAGGCAGGAGCATGCTCTCTCCTCACAGCCCCTCTGCTGCCCTCTGGAAGGGCCTGTGGGAGCCCAGACAGCTGCGGTGTCGCTGGACGGGGTGAGGAGGGTGGGCACAGCTGGACTCACGTGTCCACCGGGCGCCAGGCTTGACCACACCCACCATGCACGCACCTGGGGCGTTCCTCACCTGGAGTGCTGGGGCACGTGCACACACACACGCACTCACGCATGCATGCACAGGCTGGGCCCAGGCAGCTGGGGCGAGAGCAGTCAGAGCTGGGCAGTGGTGCCCAGAGGCAGGGGGAGGCCGTGCTGGGCGGGAGAGGGCCAGCCCGTCCCGGGCTCCAGCCTTCCAGGGCCTCCCCTCATCCCTCCCAGGCCCCCTGTTGAGCCGTTTCTCATGTCACCTCCACTGAGTGTTGTCACGCCCGCAGCCTGCGCACCTCCCCAGGGCCTGCTGGTTGCTGCAGGCAGGTCACCCTTTCAGCCTCGGGCACCCCAGGTGGCGCCATCCTGGTGAGAGTGGCCCCCTGGCCTACCCAGACTCGCCATCACAGACATCAGCTGTGGGCCAACCCGGACGCCACCATGTGCTGTGGGGTGTCGGGTGCACGAGCTCCCCGTGGCCTCTGTCTGAAGCCAAGCAGGGGCCACCTCCCCCAGAGCGACTGTGGGAAACAAGCAGACAGTAGGATGGGGGCTCCCACGCTGGACAGCCAGGCAGGTTCAGGGCACCTGGCAAGCGGGCAACCCCGAGCTTTGCCCTTCCAGTCCCAGCCTGTCGTCACCCGCGAGTGGCCTGGGCAGGGGATTGGCGCCTCCAAGATGCCAAGAGAGGTTTGTCAGCCAGGACACCCTCCCCACCCTCGCCTGCTGAATGCCAACATTTCCGGGCAACAGTGCGGCCGGTCCAAGGTGGTGCTCTCAAGATCACTTACGTCCGCCTTCCCAGTCTCCCCGTGCCGGGACTGGCCGGAGACTCACCTCCACAGAGCCGGCAGCCCAGCCACGGCTGTGGGGACACAGCCGCTGGAGGTGCTGGCTGAGCATGGGGCTGCCATGGTTTCAGTGCAGGGTCAACCCTGTGCGTCCAGCGCCTCCCAGGCTGTGCTCTCTGGCCCTGCAGGGCAGCTCCAACGTGCCTCGGCCCCTGTCAAAGTCACCGGCGTGCTCTCAGCCCCCATGTGCAGGAGCCGGCTGGGACACAGGTGCCAGGAGCTACTTGCTCTATCCGGACCTCAGTTTCCACAACCGTACCATCAAGGATTCAAACTACGTTACTTCCCAGGACATTTCCAGAGTTGAAAGCCTATCTCCCTAAGGCCAAGGAGATAATGACACTTTTCTTTGAGAGATAGTGACTTACATCTGGAGATGCTCTTCAGAATATTATTCTGTTCTTTGGAAATTAATTTAAAAATAAACAAATGGGGCTTCCCTGGTGGCACAGTGGTTGAGAGTCCGCCTGCCGATGCAGGGGACACGGGTTCATGCCCCGGTCCGGGAAGATCCCACGTGCCGCGGAGCGGCTGGGCCCGTGAGCCATGGCCGCTGAGCCTGCGTGTCTGGAGCCTGTGCTCCACAGCGGGAGAGGCCACAACAGTGAGAGGCCTGCGTAAAAAAAAAATAATAATAAAATAAATAAATAAATAAATAAAATAAACAAATGAGGTGGATGGTGTCGATCCTCATCTTAGGTCCCACTCTGAGTGGGAGTTCACTTATTATTTAATCACACTCGGGGAGCGACCGCAAGGTGCCGGGGGATGGCTAGGGGCCGGGACCCTGGGCTGCAGGGTGGCAGCTGCGGAGCCCTCACCAGGGGCTTCACAGCGCTGTCCCACATCGGGGTCGGGGTGGCTCCGGACTTTGTGCCTCCACGTCAGCCGGCCCTGGACAGCCCCCTGCCCCCGCGGGGGAGGGACGCATAACATTGGGTAACTCCCGAGAGGTCAGAAGGCTGCAGCCCCGGGAGCTGGGGACCCAGGGCCTCGCCTGAGAGAAGAGCGGGTCAGCCCTTCCCCGGGCACGGACGTGAGTGGATTCATGCAGATTCAGAACTGCTCACTGGCGCCCCGACATTGTGGTGGGAACCCTCCATGGGGAGAAGTTGGCTAGAGGGTAGTACCTCCCTCAAGGGGTCACATATCAAGAACCGAAATGAATTTTTTTTCCTGGAATTTTCCTACCATTTTTCTGCTCTTTCCTCATCTCCACATAAAGGGGAAAAGCCCCAGAAATGACATCTCCACACAGGCAGAGGACTCTTTTAAAATCAGCCTCCTGGTAGCATCTCTTCCCCAGTGGACGGAAGCCTCCTCCAAGGCCGGCCTCACCCTGCTCTCTGGTCACAACAAAGCCCTCCCCGGCCTGGGCCGGGCTGGCAGCCGAGTGCCGCCCTGGGGACACTCTGAGCTTCCTGCTTCTGCAGTCCAGGGCGGCTCCCTGACCAGGGCAGCGGCAGGCCCGCCCAGGCCCCGGCAGCACTGGTGTGGGGCCACTGTGGCCCATCCACGGCCCTGAGACACACCCCTGCACAGCCGTAGCTGGCCTCTCCGGGGAGGTTCTGCCCTGCGGTTCCTCCGGGGTCAGCTCTGGAGCAGCACTGAGACCAGGGCCGGAGTCCAGCCTGAATGGAAACCCTGGACGGGTCGGTGCATTTCCTGTTCCAAAGGCACTGGCATCGGCCAGGCCTGATGTAGGGTCAGCTTGGTTTCACAGCTGGAATCCAATTCTGGAAACACTTTAAAGCCCTTCTAAGGGGGATAGCAAAGGAGCTGCTGTGGGGCTGAGGCTGCACCGGGGGCCGCAGGCCTAGGGCTCCTTTGCAGACCTGCCTAGGCCAAACCTCCCAGGGGAACAGTACTGCAGCGCCAGGCTGAGTGCTGAGACTGAGTGTGGCTCTGCTCGTTTGCCGGTGAGTGCCCCGGGTTCTATTCCGGGCCTGTGCTCGGTGCCCCCGTGTCCCTGTCACCCTGTGTCCTCAGGAGCCCTGAGAAGGGCGCTCTGAGGTCCTGTTTGCAGATGAGGGACGGAGGCTGCAAGGCCAGCTGTGGAGCCTGCTCCCAGCCCCTCCATTTCCAAGTCCAAGGCCTCTCCTCCACCCCTTTGTATTCCCCACCGAAGCCCCTCTAACTAATGTGACTTTGCCTAAGTGGAGAGCCCAGGGTTCTCCCGACACCCGTGCTAGCCTGAGTCAGGACAGAAAGAAGAAATTTCTTCCATGCAGACGTCTCTGTGCCACATGTGTACCCATTGCCCCAGTTTGAAAACGCACATGCTTTTCTTCTCATGTTGGTACCCTTGAATGTGTCTTAAAACCAGTACGCATAATTTATGTAGTAATGTTTCTGCTTAGGTATATTTTTTTCCCTAAACAATCCTCAGGGATAGGTCTTGAAATTGAGAGCATCTTAAAGTCTTGGAGTCATGCTTTAGGGCGGGAAGGAGCCCCGTTCCATCCTGGCCCTGCTGGCTGTGACCTCCAAAACCATCCCACCTCGCTGAAGCCCCTCCCCACCACACCGTCTACTTAGATGCAGAGCAAAGCACAGTGCCATGGAGAAGAGTCATCGCTCCAGAGGAAGCAGCCCCCTCTCGGCACCCACTTGTGTTACCCCTGACGCTGCTTGGTGCCCTAACCCCATTGTGAGGCCTGATGCCACAGCCCTGAGACAGCCCACCTGGGCATTCACTCCAGGGGACCTGGGAGCCTGGGAGCCATCAGGTGAGTCCAGCCTGGCTGGTGAAGACCTCAGAACGACCCCAGCTTTGTGGCTCTCACCTGTGGCTGAAGGCCAGCACCGGGCCAAGCTCAGGTTCCTCGGACAGAGCAGAACAGCGTGTGATGGGCAAAGGAGTGGCAGATGCAAAAACGTTTTGGCAACATCAAATCCTTTCTCCGCGTCAGTTACTGGTGTTCCATTATCATTACTATGGCCTGGTATTGATGAGCTTTTGCCACACTGACACCTCTGCCCTGTGAGAGCCCACTTTTCCAGATGTGGAAACCGAGGCTCAGACATCCCAGGGGTGCCCAGGACTAGTTTGGGGCAGACAGGGACCCAGGCGGCCTGACTCCTGCGCCCACCCTTCCCTCTGGACCCCGACCACCCACCACTGCTCCCTTTTGGCTCAGGGAGAACTTGGGTGTGTGTTTAACTCCCCACAGGCAGACCCAGTGCCGGGGATGAAAGAGTAAGGTTTGGACATGAGGACACAGGCTGGGTAAGCATCTCCTCCTCCCTGTAGGGAAAAGAGTCCCAGAAGGCAGGACTCCAGGCCCCATGAGGTCAAGTCCATCTGTGACCATCAATACTTCTGTATGTCCGTGAACGGCCGAGTGTGCCTGGCCAGGGCACGGCAGAGCTACTTCTTCGGCGCCAGAAACACAAGAGAATCGTCTCTGAACCCGCTTCTTGGCAGGCCAGGAAGGCAGTTTTGATTCAAAACACACTCGTGGCTTCAGAGAGAATAACTCAAGTGCAGCCTGGGGATGGCCAGGGGCAAGATAGAGCTGCTTCATTTAATGGTTTCAAGTTCTCCTTTAAAGCAATTATGAAATTCATCTGAAAGTCAAATAAGATCCACAAACCAAAAACAGAATTAACGAATAAAAAGGGAGCTTCAGAATTTGATCTGGATGCATTTCTGGGGAAATGGCCAGGGTCCACTCCCATCTGGGCAGGTTTAACCTCAGTGAAGACGCCACTGGCCCAGGTCAAACCTGTTCACTGGATCATGGAATTGGCTGTGACATGTACAGGAAAGAACAGTAATGAACACCCAACTGGCAAATGTCAACCTGCTTATGAAACTGTGATGCTAGAGGAAAACCAGTTACCAGGGCTTTGGTGTAACCTCAAGGTTCACCAGGTCTGGAGCCCATGAGGACAGGGGCCTCTTCCACCAACCTGCTTTCCTGCGGCGAGCATCCACCTCAGATGCTGAGGCCAGGCCTTCACTTCTCACTGAAACCTGTTCGTAAAACCCAATGTTATAGGGTCAGGTGAGAAGCAGGGCAGGGGGCAGGTCCAGGTTCCTGAGAATCCAGGAACTCTAGTCAGAGCCCATGTCACTGTGTCTGGGGCCGACATGGATGGGATTCTCATCCCCATTCAGCGATCCTTTAATCCTTTAGAGCAAAAGGCTTTCCCTCTCAGCTTTGGTTCTCATGCTGGTCTTGCTTTTAGGAGAAATGTTTCTGCTCGGTAAGATGTCCCCTACTTTCCAAATGCTTTCTAAATTACCGTGCATGCACACACACAAGCACACATACACGTGCACTCACAGGACTCCATCTCGGGGCAGGGGGACTGGTGGGGTAGGCGGGAACAGCGCCAGGCTCAGCCCTCCTGGTTCCATCCCTGTGACTCAGTTACCGCTGGAGAGACGGCGCAGCCAGTAGCTGCCACGCTCTGCCTGGATGTGAGCGGCTGTGTTCTCCGCACTCCAGACGCCTGCTGCAGGAGCACTAAACACTCTCAAAAACCCAGCACGTGGATGGACCTGGAGATTATCATGCTAAGTGAAGTAAGTCAGACAGAGAAAGACAAATATCATTATGATATCACTTATATGTGGAATCTAAACAGAAAGATACAAATGAACTTATTTACAAAACAGAAACAGACTCACAGACATAGAAAACCAAGCTGTGGTTACCAAAGGGGAAAGGAGGGTGGACGGAAAGAAGAGGAGTTTGGGATGAACACACACACAGCACTCTATATAAAACAGGTAACCAGCAAGGGCCCACTGCAGAGCACAGGGAACTATGCTCAATATCTTGTAGTAACCTATGAGGGAAAAGAATCTGGTATATATATATATATATATATATATATATATATATATATATATATATATATATATATATATATATATATATATATATATAAAGTTATATGTATACAACTGAATCACTTTGCTGTACACCTGAAACATTGTAAATTAACTATACTTCAATAAAAAAGGAAAAAAAGAAACAAAACAAAGCCACGAATTTTTTAAAAGCCAGCACAGCAGGGCCTTGAGGACTGTTCCCAGGGAGTCCTGGTTTGATGTTAGCCTCCTGGACCTGTCCCCTTAGACTAGAATCTAGGTGAAAAATCTCAATCAGAGGATTACTGGGGTTGATGCCCTGGGACTATCAGGAAGGCGTGCAGCCTGGGAGCAGAATGGCACAAGCAAAGCTGCTTTGCCAGTTCGGTGATTCCAGACGACCCTGACCGTGACCTCCGGCCCCTCTCTGAGTGGACCACATGGCGGCCACTTGTGCCCTCAACAAACACTTCCCGAGCATGTCCTATGTGCCAGGCACCCCGAGGGCCAGAGAAACAGCTGTGGACAGAAGGTCCAAGCCGGCTGCCTGCGGGCAGTTCCTTTTCTAGGGGGAGAGAAAGACAGTAAACCAATAAGTGAGAAAAATGGTGATGTCGGATCCTAACGAGGGCTGCAGAGAAGCAAAAGGGGGAAAAGAGTGGGAGCCGCTCCGGGTGACAAGCTGTGGGGGGGACCTACTGGGGTGACAAAGGTGGAGAGACCTGGGCAGGGGAGGGAGTGGGCTGGGCGGGGACCTGGGGCCTGCAGTGGAGGGAGGGCACGAGCCCATCTGAAAGGCTGCCCTGAAGTCCCCTGCGGGCAACACCCCGAAGCCCACTTGCTAAGTGACTTTGCACACAGTAAGCGTCCTCCCGGAGCGGAGTTTGTTTGTGTCTTGGAGGACCTGCTGGAAGGTGTTTCTCAGCAGATCCTCCCTCTTTGTGTGTGTGTGCTGTGTACAGAGATGTATGTTTATGCAGGTGAGACATGTTAACCATTTTCTTATTGTTCTTCCATGTTTCTGTGCCGAGAAGCATCCTCCCCAGGAAAGCAGACACCCACCTGCGGTCACTCAGCTGATCCTCCTTCCCTGTCACAGGGGTCCCCACCATCCTCCTGGCAAACGTTCTTGGGGGACCGGGAAGGAGAGCCTCAGGTGTGGGTGACCAGTAGTCCCACCAGCCTCACAGGAGAGTCTGCTTTGCCATTTCCCCTGCATGTGATGATGCTCTGGTCCTCGGCAGAGGGAGGGAGTCTGGTCCTTCCCCAGGAGGGCACAAGAAGCCTGGTCTCCATCACCAGCACTGCCCCTTCAGCATTGAACTTGACTGTGTCTGACACAGACATTAAGCCTGTCTCTGCTCATTGTGTTTCTATTTAATTTGTCCTTATTTCATTTACTTCCTGTCAGACTTTGAAATAGAAGGGGAATTAGTTCATGTGAAAGCAGGCTATTGGCTTCCCTGCCACCTTTGTGCCTTGTTTCAAAAACCCTGTTTTCCCTTTAATATATTTGAACATTCAACCCAAATATTTTCTTATTTACTATAAGATTTCTAATATGTTGATTCTCTTGGGCAAAGCAATAAGAAAGAGGAAAGATTCCCAATAGCAAAAGGCAAAGGACATGAATAAATGGCAATAAACACATAAAAACAATTTAACATCACTTAAATTAAATACAAAGTAACACGTAAAAAATTGGATAACACTGTTTTAAAATCTATGCTGTGGGCAGAGGTAACTGGAAGACTGATCATCTGCTAGTGACGCTGCACTGAAATGGGAGCTCTCCTACCCGGTGTAGACGTGTAAACCAACACAGCATTGCAGACAAACACTTGGCAAGAGAGACCAAGGGCAGAAACAAAGTGCATGCTTTCTGACCTGGCATTTCTATTTTTAGGAATATGTGCTAAGAAAAGAACCAAAGGGGCAGATACAACTTTAGTACAACAAGGTCCTCAGGGTACAGGGTACTACAGCAGAAACAGCCACCATGACAACTACCACAGAAGCTGGGAAGAGCTCAAATGTCCTACAATAATGAGACAGTTAAATAAATGATGCAGCGTCAATTCAATGGATTACAATTGTAGCCATTAAAAATCATGGAAAGGGTTCAGAACATGGGGGGATGTTCCTAACATATTAGTGCAGTAAATAGTACAATAGTATAAGCTCAGAGACACACACACACACACCTGCCAGTCTACTAATGCAGAGGTGGAGAAGCACAATAAATAGCACTTTAAAGATTTTTGATCACTCAGCATATTTTCTGTTTCCATGTCTTATTTCTCTGGGCTGATAGAAGTATAAATTCGACCATTTAACTTCAATTGTTCCTGACGCTTGTCTTAATAACCTTGTCACCTCTGTCACCACCTGCCACATGCCTGGGGTTCTGAGGTTTTTTTTTTTTTTTTTTGCGGTACGCTGGCCCCTCACTGCTGTGGCCTCTCTCGCTGCGGAGCACAGGCTCCGGACGCGCAGGCTCAGCGGCCATGGCTCACGGGCCCAGCCGCTCCGCGGCATGTGGGATCTTCCCGGACCGGGGCACGAACCCGCGTCCCCTGCATCGGCAGGCGGACTCTCAACCACTGTGCCACCAGGGAAGCCCTGAGGTTTTATGTTGTGCGTGACACTGCGTTGAGCATCTCTGCGCCACCATGACTGTGGAGGTACCCTGCTCCCTGCCTCTGTCTGTGGAGAAGGACTGGCAGAAAGGACGCCATGGTAGTGATGAGCACACCCAGCACCCAGATTTTGGTTCCTAACACCATTCTCTACTAACAAAACCACGGCTGGTGGGCAGGTTCCAAGATGTGGGCTGAGCATGGTGACCTCCTTCCAAGTAGTGCAGCATGGAAAAAAAGAACAACTTCCTAGTGCAGAAACCTGGTACATCCTACTCCAGACAGGCGGTCGAGAGTCAACATCGGCAGAGATGTATCGTGTTGTCAGGATGTACCCCTGACTGTGGCAGGATGAGAACGGCACTTGACTTCGGTGGTCTGTCTACCAAAAACACACAATCCCAGTCTAACCAAGAGAAAAACATCAAACTCAAATGGAAAGACTTCCTATAAAATTCTTGACCAGTCCTCCTTAAAACTTCCATGGTTATCAAAAATAAGGAAAGTCTGAGAAACTCTCATAGCCAAGAAGAGTCTGAAGAGACACGATGAATAAATATGGGATCTTATATGGGATCCTGGAACAGGAAGAGGACTTTAGGGAAAAACTGAGGAAACCTGAATAAAGCAGGGATTTTAGTTACTAACAGTGCTTCAGTATTGGTTCGTTAATTGTGGTAAATATACAGGTAAGGTTATTAACAACAGGGGAGACAGGTATAGGGTATCTGGGAATTCTCTGAACCATCTTTGCATCTATTCTGTAAACCTAAAACTATTCTAAAGGAAACTCTTTATTTTTTTAAAGCTGTAAGTGGTTACTTACTCCCTGATAAAATATGTTTGTGCTTTTTGGGAGCAAGCAGGATCTAAAAATGAAGGGTAGTGATGGTGTGGAATGGAAACTTTGGAGCCGGAGGTCTCGGTGGCCAGGAGGGAGGGACAGCGCTGGGGACTGCTGCTCTGCGGTCCAGGACGCCTGGAGGGGTGGGGGCATCGGGCCGGCAGGTGGGCCAGGTCTGGGAGGGGCCGGCCAGGCGGGCAGTGCCAGCTTGCTCTCAGCCTGCTCCTTCCGCTTCCCTTTTCCTCTGGTCCTGTCCTCCTGCCTGCCGTGTCGTCCACCACCTGCTCCTTCCTTCTCTGACCAGCTTCCCTCTCCCTGCCCCGTCCTCTCACCTGTGGCTCTCCTCCCCACCCTCTCCAGCTGCCCCCAGCGCTGTCCCCCTTTTCCCTTCTCGGGCCTCTTTCCAGTCCCTTCCTCGATACAGCTCCCTGTGAAGCAGCTGCCACTGGGCCTTCCCTCCCGACTTCCCACTTCCCCCTCCGTCCCCGCCCTCCCCCAAACTTTCTCCACAATGGATCAAACATTGGAAGTCACATTGTTTCAGTTATTTCTTCTCTTGCTTGAATACGGTCTTATATCCTCAAAATTTAAAAAGCAAGTAAGCTAAATATGTCCCAGGGGCCCCCAGGAGCACAGAGGGTGTGGGCCATGTGCACATGTGTTTGATCCCTGTCCTATGTTCACAAGGGTCAATCGCTGTGAAAGCAACCTCATCACCCACTGTCTTTGTGTCAAGCGAGGGTGGACCTGAGGATGTTTAGAGCAGATACGGATGAGATGGGCCACAGCATCCCAACAAGGTCCACCGTGTCCGCAGCCCTATCCTCCTCTGTGGGCCAACCAGGCCCTTCTGCCTTGAGAAACGTGGGTGGAGCTGTGGTGGGTTCACGCAGAGGTACTCCCCTCGCAAGTCTTCGTCTTTGTCTCCTGTGTGACTGTCCTGTGGCTGCTGCCACAGATCACCACACACTTGGGACTTGAAACCACAGCAGTTTCTGCTCTCACACCTCTAGAGGCCAAATGTCCAGAGTCAAGGTGCAGCAGGGTCTCACTCCCCCTGGAGACCCCAGGGAGGAGCCTGCAGTGACTGTCCCAGCGTCTGGGGGCTCCGGGGGCTCCCTGGCCACCAGGCCAACCCCTGCTTCTGACTTCACCTGGAGCTCTCCCCTGTGTGCCTCTGTGTCAAACTCTCTCTCTTATCTGAACACCAATGATTGGATTTAGCACCCACCTGGATAGTCCAGGAAGATCTCATCTTGAGATCCTACCTTCTTTACATCTACAAAGACCCTTATTCCGAACCACGTCCTATTCTTAGGTCTGGGTGAGTGTACCCCTCTTCATCCCACTACATCTATCAGCACTGACATGTTTTCACTAATCTAAGCCCATGTATGAGGCCCTCAGCTAACTAAATTGTGCTTTAGAGGGTGTTTTGCAGCTTTTCCTTGACAAATTAAGGATTACGGGGTTAAGAACGAACTTCCATGATTTTTTTTTTAATGTACTAGCCTCAGGATATCAGAAACTTGCAAGAATAGTTGAACAATAATTTGTAGCAGTTTTGCATAAATCTCATTTCATATTATCTTTGGCTCAAATTGCTGGAGAGAAGGCTCTCCCAGTGTTTATCTGGTGTCCTCCGTGTGCCAAGCCTGGGGATACAGTGCTGAATGAAAACAGATGGAGGTGTCTGCATCCAAGGAGAGGACCGTCAGAGGAGAGACAGATGACCATAAAAGGTCCAGGCTAAACAGACGACCCGTAACCTGTGAGTGGAGCTGGCACAGTTCACAAGACAGTCAGCTCTGAAGACCCCACGGCATTATGGTCACTCAGGTAATGCCAAGTCCAACGGTATAAGTCATAAGTCACCATCTCAGTTGGGGAATTAGAAATACGCAGGGCATCGTATCAACCTACCCTTGAGTGTCCACTCATAGCCTTGCCCATGTCACCCTCCAGCCAGGGCACTGCACCAGCCCTGGGGAAGGGGCGGCTTGGTGCCGTCAGCTAAATAAGGACACCCAAACACATGGACATCCTGGGCCCCGGAACATGTGAATGTCACCTTCTGTGGCAAAGACACTTTGCAGATGTGATTGAGCTAAGGATCTTGAGGTGGGAAGGTATTCTGGATTATCTGGGTGGACCCCATGTCATTCAAGGGTCCTTGTAAGAGGGAGGGGGGATCCAGAGGGGGAGGTAAGGGGACCACGTAACGGGAGATGGGAGTGAGGTGGCCACGAGACAAGGAGCACCGGGGGCCATCCAGAAGCAGCTGGAAGAGGCAAGGAATGGACCGTCCCCTGGAGATTTCTCCTCGCATCTGCCTCCAGAACCCACAGGGACCTTTTCAGGGCTGGACCTGGGACCAGCCGAAGGGCAGAAAGCTCCCCCTTCCTCGTTCTTCAGCACTCGGCCTCCTGGACCCTCACCCCTTACTTCCCCCTGATGCCAGGGATTCCAGCCCTGCCGCCAACCCAGGCTCCACCCTCCGACTCTGGGCCTCCCCACCCCCCCACACACACCCCTCACCTCCGCTCACAGCCCCAGATCCTCAGGCGACGTCCTGCAGCCCAGGGCCCATCAGACTCCTCGACCTCGGGTGCCAATCTGGACACACCAAAGTTGTGTGCTGGTCACCACCCTGAAACACAGCTCCTCTGAGGACCAGGAGATGCATGTTGGCCCCTGGCAGGAACGCAGGCTTCCTCCTCAGAGCTGACGAGTTTCCAAGGATACACATGTCCCCCGGGTGTGCCGGAGGCATTGAAGGGCCATCCAGGGTGTGTGGTCCCACTGCACCGAGCCCCTGCTCTGTTCTGGCCCCGTGGAGGCCGGGAGGGGGCACTTGAGCTGCACCAGCACTTGCTTGAGGGAAGGGCCCTGTGTGTTTGAATCAAGAATCCTAGAACCCCCGAGTGGGACAGG
The DNA here is from genome assembly GCF_949752795.1 of Hyperoodon ampullatus. Lineage (NCBI taxonomy): Eukaryota > Metazoa > Chordata > Mammalia > Artiodactyla > Ziphiidae > Hyperoodon > Hyperoodon ampullatus. Next base: position 1,788,612 of record NC_136921.1, read on the forward strand.
ACCCTGAGACCAGCCAGTCCCCCCAACCGAGGGCTGGGCCTTTGCCTTTTGAAGGCATTTCTTCAATGATTCTGTGACTGTCAGGACGAAGGCTCGCGGGGCCAGCTCAGCCCACATGGCTGGGGAGACAATAACACCTCCCAAAGACCCTCTGTGTTCAGTCCTGGGACGGGGGAAGGATTCGTTCAGACAGGGCAGCTGGGGTGCAGGCGAAAGAAGCCAACGATTTAAACATGCTGACCTGTGGTGAAACACAGCCCAGCCACTCGCCAATTCCGTGGCCTTCAGCACATGATGTAGCACCTCTGGGCCTGGTCCCCGGAGAGGAATATTCTGGGCGGTTGGGGCAGCTGGAAGAAAGAAAGCAAAGGAAGTGACGTAGTAAAAACTGGACCGTCCTCTGAGCTCGGCCGTGAATGCACAGCCGGTGTCCGCAGTTTCTGGCCATCCCGTGGACCCCAGGCGAGTTTAATTTACTGGGTAGGATCAGAGGCCCTGCTGTCTCCTCACTTCAGAACTTGGAGACCCCGAAGATGTCCAAACTGAGAAGATTCTGCCCTGTCTCTTCCACAGCAGCTCCGAATGCGGCCAGCGGTGCTGGGGGTCAGGATGGAGTCAGCATCCAGCCTCAGCCCTCCCGGTCTTGTCTGCGGCAGGAACATCACAAAACCGAAGGCTGTCTCCTGCCAGCTGGCCGCGGTGGATGGCAGTGGCCCAGGACAAGCCATTCGCAGCACCCGTGCAGGAAAGGGCTGGCACAGGCAAAGCTGCCTGCAGACAAGAGACACAGGCCCTCCCGACAGGCAGAGACAAAGGGCTCACCGTGAAATCCCACTTGAGAAACAAGGAGGCCCGCAGGGGCTGTGTCGGGGTGGGGCGGTGCTGGGGAAGAGAGCGAACCTCGCAGGCGGTGCTGCCCAAGAGCTGGTGCCAGGAGGCCTGTGCCAGCTTATCTCATGCGCTGCTCCCTTCCGCTGCTTCACAGGAGGACAAGGGTTCCCATGGAAGGGTTGTACAACGTGCAAAACGGAAGTGAGAACAGAACCAGGCATGCAGATGGTGAGGCCAACCACTGGAGACCAGAGCGGGGTTAGGACAGCCTGGGCGGGGCTGGTGCATCCTTGGTGGGGTGTAGGAGGGGAAGGGGGAGGGGGCACTGTGAGGAGCCGGCCTCCGGGGCAAGTGCACTGGGCTGGAAGGTCAATCAACCCAGAATAAGTGGAGCCGTCGGGACCACCGGGTGCTGTTCTCAGTCACGTGACCGGGCAGCTGGGGACGGGACGGCGGCCTTGGGTTCAGGACTAGGAGCCTTGACCTTGGTGAGCAGCTCTCTGGCTCCGTCCAGCCCACCGAGCATCCTTCTGCTCTGATTAGTCGGCCTCAGGGCCTGCTGGACAGAGATTTTTTTTTTTTCTTTTTCTTTGCAGTACGCGGGCCTCTCACTGTTGCGGCCTCTCCCGCTGCAGAGCACAGGCTCCAGACGTGCAGGCTCAGCAGCCATGGCTCACGGGCCCAGCCGCTCCGCGCCATGTGGGATCCTCCTGAACCGGGACACGAACCCGCGTTCCCTGAATCGGCAGGCGGACTCTCAACCGCTGAGCCACCAGGGAAGCCCTGGACAGAGATTTTTTTCCCCTAGTTAACAGAAAGGAAAAGGGACTTGCTGATCGGCCACACTTCACGTGTCCCCACGTTCAGGGCCCTGCAGCTCCACCTGGAAACTCACCCCAAAGAGGAAACTCCAAGCCTCACCAAGTGGGCCCCAGGGCTCTCCTTCTCCCACCCCAAGGCCTTCCTGTAAGAGCCCACATGGTCACATCTGCCTCCAGACTAATGGGTTTCCACCTGCTGGTCTGCACCCCACTCACCCCCATGGGGAACGAGCCTGGGGGTTTGCAGTTATAGAGTCACATGTATGGCCCTTTCCCCCCATTTCTCTCTTTCTTAATCACTTTCTACCAACAAAGTAGAAATTAGCTATTTTCTTCAATAAAAGCCTGATTAAACAACAGCTGTCCCTGACCCACCTCTGGGTCTGGGCGACAGACTCCTGGGTGACACCTTCAGGTCATGTCCCCTCTCGCTGCTTCAAAAACACAAAGGAATTGCCACATCCCCTCTGTCACCTGATTGGAAGTAGGTGTGAAAGAGCCTTAAAAGCGGCAACTGCGTCTGCACCCAGACCCCCTCTGTGAGTCCTTACAGCCGCTCCGTGAGGTGGGTTTTATCGCCGCCCGTGTTCCTGCGCTGAGGAGGATGACAGCCCACACAGTGTGCCACTGAAGGGACTGGCATTTGGGTTTGGCCTCCCCTGTTTTGGGTGGTCCACACTCAGTGGTTCCCAGAGACCTAAAGAACCGAGGAGCCTCCCTCTGCAGGGGGAGGGAGGGAGAAGCAGGGTGCAGGGGGTGAGCCCACTGGCCAAGACGTCAGCAGGTGACTGGCAGTACTTCCGCCTCCTGCTGGGCTTACAGGACTGCCCTGCAGGGGACGCTGAGCCCAGTGCAGCCTCGGGCCAGAGCCAAGCCAAGGACAAGGGCCTGCCTGGGGGCTGGGCTCTTCCAGGGGAGCAGTGAGCCCACCTCTTTTGCACCCACACTTTTCTGCACCCCTTCCCATCTCCCTTCTGCCCTGCAGACCCCTCCACACCAACCCCAGTGTACCATGGACATATCTGACACTCTTCCCATCTCAGCAGCTCCTTGGCCTGTGTGGGAGGTGGCCTCTGCTGACATCTGCCCTGACTCTCTCCATCTGTCTCTCCTTGGATGAACTGTTCCCTCCAGTGGCCCTCTGGACACTTCAGCCCGGCCAGGAGCCCCTGCCCTCCTCCAGCACCCTTTCCTGTGGGATGAGCTCACCTGAAGGCTGGTGGTCTCTCTGTTATAGGGGATACCCCCCACCTTTCTTCACTTCTGATGTCTGAGCCTCACTACTGATGCTCCTTTTCCCCACAGAAAACAGTGATCAATGGGCAAATAGACCTGGGTTCCAATCCTGATCTGCTTTTCAAACCAGGAACTCCTGTAATTTCCCTGAACCTTAACTTCCACTTCTGTAAAGTGGGGACAGTCCCCTGTGCCTGCAAATGTCACAAAGGCAGAATGAGACAGCCTGTGTGGATGTGCCTGGCAGATGCCCAGATGCCAGTGTAAATACTCGGATCCACACAGAGGAGCGATGAGAACCAGAAATGGCATCTCTGTGGATAAATATGAAATACTTATATCTTAAAACTTTTAAAGCAAATTAACGATTTAGCTTTAAAAAATGGGAGTTAAAACAGAGGTAGAGTTAAATTTGATAATTACAATAAATATAAATGGTCTAAGCACTTCAAAGAAAAGGCAGAAACTGTCAGACTGGATAAAAAACTAGACCAGACTTTAAGTTGTCCACAAGAAATGCACTTTAAATATAAATGTAGAGCAAAAGTAAGAATATTAAAAGGAGATATCATGTAAACTCTAATCATAAGAAAGCTGGAGTGGGTATATTAATGCTATGCAAAGTGACTTCAGAATGAAGAATATTGTCAGGAATACACAGGAACATTTTATCACGATAAAGGGCTGATGCATCAAGAGGCTATAACAAATCTAAATACATGAAAGAAGAACTGGAAGAGGTGAAAGTTCAAACAAACCCACCATGATAGTTGGAGAGTTGATGATCCCGTCTTGTGACAGATGGAACAAGTAGACAGAAGATCAGTAGAGATACAGAGGACTCAGACAGCCTTATCAAACAATTTGACCCACCAAATTTAATAAGCACTCCACCCAGGAGCCACAGAACATATTCTTTGCAGGAAGAGTTCTCCAAATGTGCAAACCTGATGGAGGATAGAGGTGGCTCCCACAGGTCAATAGAGAAAGGATTTAATGATGATGCTGGGAAATTTGCTGTTCACATGGAAAAAATAAAATAAAATTAGCTCCCAACTCACAGGATACCCTAAGATAAAATCTAGGTGAATTAAACTTAATTGTGGAAAATAAATCTTTAAAATTTTGTAAGAAAATACAGGGAGATATTTTGTGACTTTGCAGTAAAGAATGATTTATTAAGGAAGACTTAGAAAAGGCACACCATAAAGGACAAAATTGATCAATCTGATTGTATTAAAAGTACAAACTATACATTAAAGGACATCATAATAAATTTAAGAAAACACCACCACATGGAAATAGATGTCTGCACCACAAATATGGTCAAAGGATAAAAATCCAATATATGTCAAGAATCCCTACAACCAATATTAAATAATAAACAGTACAAAAATTGGTTGTAAGGTGATTAATGAGAGAATATCCAAATCTGAAAATATTATCAATATTTCAGATAATAATCAGAGAAATTAAACTACAATAAAATTCCATTTCATACCCACAAGATCCACAAAAAGTCTCATTATTCTAAATGCTGCAGAAGATGTAGAGAAAAAAGAGCTTTTAGGCATTGCTGTTGATAGTGTAAGTTGATATAATCTCTTCAGACAATAAATTGCCAATATCTAGTGAATATGAAAATGCATGTTACCAATAATGGGACAATTCCACTCCTGGATATACATATATATGTGACTTAGAGAAACTTTAAGTGCATAAGAAGAATTTTCAGAACTGTTTTTTCCTAACAATATTACATTTTGCATAGAGATATAGATATATATATAATAAAAGTGTATAGAACCTCATGGTGAGGATAAACATCCAATCTAGGACGATAATCATCTTTTGGAGGGGTGCTGAAGGAAAACAGGATCAGGGTGTCTTCAACTATATGTTTAACATTTTATTTCATGGATACATATTATATTATTCTTAACTTCTTATGTCTGAAAATTTGCATAAATTTCAGTTATTGCAAATACTTTTAAAACGTTGTATAGATAATGACATTAATTATAAAAGTGTTGTTACTGTGAAAAATCACTGGCTTTTAAATTGTATCTGTTGATGTAAAAGATTCTGCATTAAGTTTACCAAGCTTCCCTTAAATGTGTACTGTAAAGTTTTATATGCTAAAAAGGGGAAGATGGTAAAGAAATGAGGCTCATCTCATGATCTTTTGGCTAAAACCATATTTCTCAAAGTGTGGACTGAGGTCCCTGAAGGTCCCTGAGACCTTCTCAGGAGACTTTGAGGTCAAAACTATTTTCTTAATAATAAGATGTTACTCGTTTTTCACAGTGTTGACATTTGCATTGATGGTGCAAAGGAAGTGACAGGTGACACTGCAGGTGCTGTGTTTTGAATCAGCGCTGGTAGTGCTCTTGTGCTTCTGAACTGGGCGTTCAAGGGTAAGGCCTTTCACTTGGCAGTGTTCTGGATGGAACGACAAAATTATGAGTTCTACTAAATCTCGATGTTTGAGGAGCCTGTCTTGTTAATATACTTACAAGGTGGAAAGTGCACACACAACACTCCTCTGCAAACTGGAGCACAGTATTTGTGCTTTTCAGGAAAAGCCTGGGTGACTGAGTTAGCAGCTGAACTGCCCTTTTCTGTGGAACATCATTTTTACTTGAAAGAACAACTTGCAGACAAACTAGTTAGTCTTTATCATTTCGCAGACACCATGAAAATGAATGAAGTGAACTGGTCATTCCAAAGGAAGCCACTGACAGTATTTGCTAGCAATGATAAAATGTGAACTTTTAAGTGAAAATTAGAATTTTGGAAAATGTGTATCTATCTACCAAGCAACACTTCATAGCTTCCCATTCCTTAAAGAATTTTCTGATAAGATGGCTGGTGATATCAGCAAATGTGGTTTTTTGGATATTGTATAATGAAATATGTCTACATTTGAAATTCTACAGAATTCAGTGAACCATATTTTCCAAGTGACCAAGACATGATGTTACAAAATCAGGCAAAGGCAAAAGATCCATTCAAAGAAAAAGAGAAACCAATGCATTTTAATGTAACAGAAGAAAAAGTTTATTGATAGTGTTTCAGATTCCACATTGCAACTAATCGTCAAGAAATTGTCAAGTTTGCTATAGTGTCAAAGAAGAATATCTACAATTATATGAAGAAACTGTCAGGAGAGTGTTTTTTGGACAACCCGTCTGCCGGATTTTCTCCACGTCCTTCAATCAAAAAACATATTCATCTGATGGTTATAGAAACAGGTGTGAGAGCACAGCTGCCATCTATCAAGTCAGACTTTGGGGAGATCTGGTAAAATTATAAAGCAGTACCACTATTTTAATTTTATTTTTTTAATGGAAATACAGTTGCTTTCATAAGCAAGTTATTTATATTAACATGTAACAGGTTTATAATTGTTATTTTTAGTGAACAAATAAATATTTTGGATGTTTAATTTTAATTTCTAATATGGTAAATATTGACAGATATAACCTATATGAAAAAAAGCTCTTTGAGGTAATTTTTAAGTGTATAAAGAGGCCCAAGACCAAAACAGTTGCTAACCTCTGGGACAAAGCACACCTGCATGTCACATGTCTTATAACTGTGAACACAAGTCTTCACAGACAAACGTCTCTGAAAACACGATGAGGGAAACGAATGTTTTCTAGAAACATGTCTACACTGTATTTCAGGGCCTGAGTGGGTGGGTGTAGAAATGCATGTTTAATTGTGTGGAATAAAGTTGTTCAGAGGATAAGTTTTGGCGGGGGTGTGTTAAACAGCCATATTTTTATTTCTGGTAGAGAAAAAAATACTGATATTTCTTTTTATTTAAAATATTTAGGTTGGAAACACCAGCCATATTGAAACATGACATCGCTAACTTAGCACTGAGTAGGAAAGAAGAGGGATCGGGTACTTTTCTTGGAAGGGGCGGGGCCTCAGGCCTGCAGGAAGGATGCTCGGTGGACCAGGGACAATACCCTGTGGCCTTGGACCTCAACCTAGCTTTGGACCTCAGCCTCCAAGGCTCCAGTGGACCTTTCGCATCAGCTGCTGTGGCCAAGCATTTCATTTTGTTGGTGCTCTAACTAGAGTTCTAACTAAAGGCTCACACATCCATCCATTCATTGATTCAGATATTTACCAAATACTGATTGACACCCCTGCCCATTGTACATTATGTGGGTGCTGGAAATATCGATCTCCCCAAGGAAATGACTCTATGGGGGGAAATCAGATAGCAAGCAATAGATGAAGTAGTTTAATTCTAAGCGTCAGGAGGGAAATTGTGAATGAGATCTGCCTTTGTTGGCGTGGGCAGAAGAGGCCTCTCTCTGGGTGGACCTCTGACATTGAGAGAGGGTGGCTATGAGGTTCTGGGGACAGTGGTCCAGGTTAAGGGGACAAAAGGTGGGCTGGATTTGCAAGCTGGAGGCCAATGGGGGTTCTGAGATGTTGGGCTGTGCGACCAGGTCAAATGCCAGCAAACAGACCCGACATGGTCTGAAGGTGAGTGGAGGGGGCCTGAGGGTCTGTGGAGAAGCAGAGCCCGGGGGGAACCCTCTGCCTTGTGGTCCCCGCAAGCAGCCTCCACCGTGGAAAGTCCCTGAGCATGTCTGGGTTGTTTCCAGGAACTCTTATCTCACCACTTTGCACGCCTATCAGAATGACTAAAATAAAAATAGTGACAGCACAAAATGCTGGCAAGGATGCCAAGAAAATGGACCCCTCATCCATTGCCACTGGGGATGTAAAGTGGGACAGTTGTTCTGGAATAAAATATGGCAGTTTCTTACCAAACTGAACATGCGACTACACATGACCCAACCACGAACTCCTGGGCGTTTATCTCAGAGAAATGAAGACCATGTTCCCACAAAAGCCTGTACCTTGATGTGTACAACAGCTTTGCTCCTAAGAACCCCAAATTGGAAATAACACAGATGCCCATTAACAACGTGCGTGGTAAATAGACTGAGGTTCCTCCACGCTATCATAGACTCTTGATCCACAATAAAGAGGAAGAACTATTGGTACGAAAACTTGAATGATCTCAAAGGAGTTATGCTGAATGAAAAAGCCAGTCTCAGAAGGTTACATAGTGTGTAACCCGCTTGCAATGAAGAGATTACAGAGACGGGAGAGCAGATAGTGGTGACGGGGCTTAGGGAGCAAGAGGGAGGTGGTGAGGCTGTAGAAGGAGCCCAAGGGAGCCTGTGCTGGTGGATTCCGGAACCTACACGTGCGATTAAATTCATAGAACTAAATACCCTCATTGGGCGGGTGGGCATGTGAAACTGGCAAATCTGCATACCTGGGTGTTTTCTATTGATGTCAGTTTCGTGGTTATGATATTATACTCTAGTCACCCAAGATGTTACCTTTGGGGGAAAGTGGGTGGAGGGTGCGGGGGTCTCTCTCTACCGTTTCTTTTTTTTTTTTTTTTGTATTCTTTCTTACAATTGCATGTGAATCTACATTTACCTCTAAATAAAAATGTTTTTTGTTTGTTTGTTTAAAAATGACTAAGACAAATCAGTGGATTTCACGCTGTCGCCATGGAGAGCGCTCAGCGCCATCAGGCAGTGGAGAGCAGTGCAGAACGAAGGCTCTGGATCAGCCGTCGGCCCAGGGCTTCACTCCTCGGCTCTTGGGTCGTACGGGGCTGGGGGTCCCTTACCAGAAAGTGTGTCTGCCTGTCTCCCTCCTGCTCTATGGCTCAGGCAGGCCTCAGGCTCTGTCACCGAACACTCCAGGCTCAGCGCTGGACAAGACCATGTGAGTGTGACAGGGGAGGGCTGGGGAGTGTGGACACGGCCTCAGGACCTGCTCTCCAAGCCCAGGTGGCCACTTCTCCTGCCCACGTTCTCACTGGTCTTCCACACCCCCCTCCACCACCATCTTCCAGACCATTCCGAAGGCCCCTGAGGCTCTGTCTTCCCCAGGGATTGCTATGGGAACATCGTCTGTGGGACGAGGGTCTGGCTGCGCTGCCTGAGAGCCTGCTCCATGGAGGCAGAGCTGAGAATGCGGCCGGTCCCGCGACACCTCTGATCTTGGTACCAAGCTACGAGTTACACTTGACCAAAAACTGGCTAAACCCTTATCAGCATTGTCAAGGGCACATCCTGGTGCCAAGAGGGAGAACTCAAACCACTGTCCTCTTTGGTTTGCAAAGAATGAAATTTTCAAGGAATAAGTGAGACTCATTCAGCAGGATCCATATTATTTTTCCTTCTAAGCCCGGCGTGGGTTTAGAAGTGAAGGGAACCTCCCAAAGCGCAGTATGGATTTGCCAAGCCACAGGCACTTAAAAACCAATTTTAGACCTTTGCCAAACCCCTAAATTCCAAGGAATACTTTGATGCCTATTAAAGCCCTATAAAGTCAGACCACGTGTAAAGGGGCTTTTGACCCATTTCCTAGGTTCTGTGGGTGTCATGTGTCCGCTCAGCAAGGCGGTGTGTGCTCAGCCTGTGCTAACCCCACTGATGGAGCAGGCATCGAGAACCCAGCCTCGCAGCCGGGCCCGTGGTCCAGGCTCTGTGACCCAGGGAAGCTGCAGCCCTGGACTCCGGGGTGGCCCCTGGCTCCTTGGTTTTCCCTGGGGAGCGTTTAATCCCACCTGGCCATGATTTCCTTGTCTACAGAGAGGTGACCTGCATAGCAGAGGCTCTGGCGCCTCTAGTAGGTTTGAAGAAACGACTGCTCTCTCCCTCTGCCCCTGCAGCCGTAGGTTTGAATTTTCACTGAAAAATTGCACACAGGCCCGTGTAAAACACCACTTGTGCTTATAACTTGCCTCTTTTCTATGAAAGTCAACGTACTGAGCTCTGTGAATCCCCACGGGCTCTGTCCTCCCCAGGGATTGCTATGGGGACATCGTCTGTGGGACGAGGGTCTGGCTGCGCTGCCTGAGAGCCTGCTCCATGGAGGCAGGGCTGAGAACTCGGCCGGTCCCGTGACACCTCAGTGGCTTGTCGCCAGTGAGATGTCAAAGTAGATCAGGGACAAAAGATAAATAAGCGTGATCTCTGGACCTCAAACCAGGCACTCAACTTTCTCCTGCCCAATAGGCTCATCTGCAAATCAATTTCTGCCTGCCTTCCTCCTAGAGGTTTGCGTCTTTGGGACTCTTTGGTCACAGGTGCGGAAACGCACTCAAAGACGCACAGGGCCTTGGTAGCAGCCAAAACCCAAGAAACGGTCTCCACTGCATCTTGGAAGGTTCCAGATGAGCCCGAGGGCCAGGTCCCCGCTCTCCTGCCGTCTCTCATCCCTGCCTCTCTCTGTGTGGAGGCTGCTGCCCCACATGCCTCGCAGCCCTGACGTCCATTTCAAGGCCTCCATCTCCCAGGTTCACTTCCAGCCAACCTTAGACAATTGCCATGGAGATGAGTGAGGAAAAAGAGGGGAACCCTCTGGTACCACACATATTAGGAAAAAGGTGGAGGGAAGGGGGAGCTATTCCCCAAAGGGATGAGGATGCAATTCCTAGAGGAAGGAAAGTAATGCCAGATCAAAAATAAATGCCCCCATGCACACCACACACCAGACAGGTGGTGTGGGAGTGGTTTGTCAAATGCGAGAGACCATATCCATCTTCAAAGGAGATATGAACAAGGCCAATAAGCACATGAAAAGAGACTCAATGTCATTGGCCATCAGGGAAATGCAAATCAAAGCCAGAATGAGATGCCACAGACACTAGGATGGCAAGAATCAAGGAGACAGATAATAGCTTTGGTGAGGATGTGGAGAAATCGCTGGTGGGGATGAAAAATGGTGTAGCTACTTTAGGAAGCAGTTAGATAGTTCCTTGGAAAGTTAAGCAGTTACCATATGACCCAACAATTCTGCTCCTAGGTATATACTCAAAAGAAATGAAAACATGTATCCACACAAACACCTGTACACAAATGTCTGTAGCAGCATTCACAGTAGGCAAAAAGTGGAAACAACCCAAATGTCCATCAGCTGATGAATGGATGAACAGAATATGGTATGCACAGAACAGAATATTATTCAATCATAGGAAGGAATAAAGTGTTGCTGTGTGCTACAATGTGAATGAAACTTGGAGACACTGTTAGCTGAAAGAAGCCAGTAGCAAGAGACGTTATATTATGTGATTCAATTTATATGAAATGTCCAGAACAGGCAAATCCATAGACACAGAAAGTGGATCAGTGTTTACCTAAGACTGGGGAGGATGGTAAGGATGGGAACATTGTGGGGGTGACACGGTTTCTTTGGGGGGTGATAAAAATGGTCTAAAATTGACAGGGGTGACGGTCATACCACTCTAGAAATATACAAAAGGTCATTGAATTGTGTACTTTAAATGGGTGAATTGTGTGTGAATCGTATCCCCATAAAGCTGTGAACAAAAACAGAAAGATGCCCTTCGCCCGTAAGTCTATTCATTAGCCTCCCCAGGGCCTAGTCATCACCCAGGTCCCAGCTCCGATTCTGGCTGTGCCAGGAGGCCCCTAGCAGCTGAAGCCTGTAGGGATCTCTCTCCTCAGCTTTTGCACTCTCTGCTCTTTGCTCGGTCCTGCATACAGTTTGCCTGCACTGCTCAGATGTGCCCAGGTAAGAGCAGCTGGCCCTGGACCCCTGGTGTGGGTGTGAGGAAGCAGATACTCCTGTACTTTCCCCATGCTGGCCCAGCGCTGGTCCAGTTTAGAGGGGACCGTTCTCGTTTCAGTGACCATCAAGCTTTCACCAGCAGTCAGGGCTGCCTTAAACGAGGGCCTGGGAGCCTCTACCTATGTGTACATAGAACTCAATGCCACCTCCCTCCCCAGGAGGAGTTCTGATATCAGCTCTTCAGGAAAGGAAGCCTTTTCATCCATATTATTATGGAGAATATGGATATTATTATTATCCATAAAGATACTTAAGGTTATGCAAGGTTTTGTACTCTCCATTTTCCTACTTAATACATCACACATTTTTCTTGCTTCTTCATAATCTTGAGAATCATAGGAGAAAAAATATAATATTCAATCCATTCAGTATACCATAAATTACCTACCATTCCCCGACTGACAGGTGTCCAGTGTGCCTTGTGAGTTGGATAATTCTGCAATAAATGTCTTTACACATAGGCTTTTGCCATTTTTGGAATTTTCTTTCAGGACGACTTCCCAGAAATGTCACCGGGAGGTCAAATGGAACAAACAATTTTATGATTCTTGTTATGTGCAGCCAGATGCTTTTCCAAACAGCTTGTCTGCTTTGCAGTGTCCAGGAACGCAGGAGTGGGCAGGTAGAAGGCTCTCGATATAGTGCTAGGCTACCTACAGCACAGAGGGTCGCTCCTGCTGAGGGGTTTTGGAGATGATCAACAAGGGGCCTTGGCAGCAGGTCTGGGGGGATAATTCAAGCTGAGCTCAGACTGGGCAGGCTTGGAAGTGAGAAAGCACGTGTCCAATCTAGACTGGCTCTTTCTCCAGGCTGGTGGGAGGCAGGGGTCCCTGCAGGGGCTCTAGGAGATTCATGCTAGAAAAGCAGACCACTCTAGGGAATAGGCACCTGGGCTAATTCTGATTCACTAGGTTTTTCTCAAAACAACCGAGAGCTCGCCCCTTGACCAGCTTATCCATTCATCCTACAATCTCCGAGACCCATGGGACCCTACAGTGGTATCACTCAGGAGGTACGTACTCAAACAGTCCCTTGACGGCCAACAGCAGTAGCAGATTATAACCCATAGAATAATGCAAGAATCCATGAGATCATACCGATACAGAAGTAAAGGAATAAATGAACAAGGGGGAAGGAAAAGCTCTTCCCTGTAGTAGAAGGTGAGTTAATAAATGGAAGGGGTGACGGACTTCGAGAACCACAGCTCTGCAGCATCACCATTAGCACTGATTCAGCCTGGAGTCTCCAGTGACTGCTGGGATGACTGGTGGAAACTTGACCCCAGCTTACCAAGTGCCTCCCGATGTGCTGTGCCACCCACAACCTCACCTCTGGGGTGGATCTGCCCAAATACATCCTCTGGATTCAACCCTGGGGCCACCCTGCAAATATCCACCCCATACTCTCCAGGACTGTCAAGTTCAGGGGAAGATAGAGGGGCTGAAGAACCATTCCAGAAAAGAATGAGCCTAAAAAGGCATGAAATTCATCCCAACATGTGATCCTGGACTGGACCCTGGACTGAGCAAAATGACCACAAAAGGAAATATAGGATAGCTAGCAAATAGGAATATGAACTCCAGATCACTTATGAGTATTGTATTCTTACTTCATTTCCTGTTAAGAATATCTCTATTCTCAGGAAATATACAAAAAATATTTAGGGGAAAGACGTGGTGTTTGCAATTTATCCCAAATAGTTTAGGAGAAAAATATCTATCATCTATCTATCTATCTATCTATCTATCTATCATTGAGGATGGTAGATCCAAATGGGGAAAATATTTGTAATTGAGGAAATTGGGTAAAGGAATTCTATGTACTACTTTTTCAAAGTAGTGATACTGATGGATTCTATAAGAGTATTGCTTTCAAAGAGCAAGAAATAATAATTGCTTACATGGACATAACATTTAAAGATTTCAGGATTTTTTTAATACCCATTTGAACGGTGTGTGATCTAGGTCAACGCTGTTTTGCGGTTGTGGAAAGGAGAGGTGAAGTGACTTGCTCAGGGGGATACAGATAATATGGGGGAGAGCTGGGTCTCTGCTGTAATTCTGGTGCATGATATGATGAGTCACTAACATGGGTTACCACTGGCTCCTGCCCCAAAATCAATCTCAGTGATGCACCAAAAAGCAGAGGCAAGTTGGTGAATCTGTAAAAAATAAATAAAACCTCGAGAACCTCTGGGTACTTGGGCTTTTCTGGGTAAGTGAGTAGAGGGAGGAATTATGCCCTAGAGTAGAAAAAGGGTAGATTCTGGTGATGGGATATGAGAAGGGGAGCTCTCACTGTGTGCCCTTGCCCCTTCCCCCAGGCACTGGGCAATACTTTCCTGCCCCCTAACCACTGTAAGGGGTGTCAACTTCTACATGGTTTATACTAAGAATCAGCAGACCATTGCTCCCACCATAGCAACTAGGAAATTTATAGTTATAAAGACATTGGACAGCCATGGGAGTACAAAGGACCAGACAAATTAAATTCCAGAGCAGGCAAGTTTATTGAGGAGAGCTTCCCCAAGACGGTTGAGTAGGAAGACCCTGAGCTCACCTACTTCCACGGGCACACCAAAATTACAACTACTAACAGAGCAATTTTCAATGAGAAAGACTGGAAGAGTAGCAGAAAAGATTTCCCACAGCTAAAGATATAAAGAAGGAGCCACAGCAAGACAGGTAGGAGGGGCAGAGATGCAGTATAGTCAGAACCCACAACTCTGGGTCAGTGACTTCCCAAGGAGCAAAAGTCTGAGCTCCACATCAGCTCCCCAGGTAGGGGTCCTGCACTGGGAGGATAAGCCCCCAGAGCATCTGGCTTTGAAAATCAGTGGGGTTTACTTTCAGGAAAGCCAGAAGGCTGTAGGAAATAAGAACTCTGCTCTGAAAAGCCACATGCAAAACCTCCCACACTCTGAATCCCAGTGCAGAGCAGTAGTTTGAAAGGATCCTGGGTTAGACCCAATTTTTGATCTTGGGGAGCCTCCTGGGGAGGCAGGAGGCAGCTGGGAACCCCCTGAGGATAAAGAAGCTGGTGGCAGTCATTTTGGGGAGCTGTTTGTACCGTGATGACACCGGTGCTGGCAAGTGCCATTTTGACATCCTCCCTCTAGCCTATTAGCATCTGGGGCTTACCTGCCTACCAGTGGGCCCACAGCCACTACACGAGGCAGGGCCAGCTGTCAGTCCACCTACCAACATGCCCACAGCAGTTGGCCCCACCACAACAGAAGGGTCCATGCAGCCCACATTGAAGGCATCCCTAGGCACATAGCTCTTGTGGCCAGAGGGAGCATGTTGCTCAGCCCAATAGGACACCTCTAACATAAAACCACTTCTCCAAGGTGGAAAGGCATAACCCACCTACCTAATACATAGAAATAAACACGGAAAATTAGACCAAATGAAGAGACAGAGGAATCTGTTTCAAATGAAGGAACAAGACAAAACCTCAGAGAAAGAACTAAATGAAGTAGAAATAAAGCAATCTACTCAATAAAAAGTTCAAGGTAATGATCATAAAGATACTCAAGGAACTCAGAAGAAGAATGGATGAATACAGTGTGAATTTCAACAGAGTTAGAAAATATAAAGAAGAACAAAACTGAGCTGAAGAATACAATAACTGAAATGAAAAATACACCAGAAGGAATCAACAGTAGGTTAGATGATACAAAGGAATGGATCAGCAAATTGGAAGAGACAGTAAGGGAAATCTCCCCAGCTGAACAGAAAAAAGTATTTTAAAAAATTAGGCTAGAGACCTCTGAGACAATATCAAACACACTAACATTTGCATGATAGAGGTCCCAAAAGGAGAATAGAGAGAAAATGGGACAGAGAACTTATTTAAAGAAATAATAACAGAAAACTTCTAACCTGGGGAAGGAAACAGACATCCACTTCCAGGAAGCATAGAGAGTCCTATAGAAGATAAACTCAAAGAGATCCATACCAAGACACATTGTAATTAAAATGGCAAAAATTAAAGACAGAGAATCTTAAAAGCAGCAAGAGAAAAGCAACTAGTTAAATACAAGGGAACCCCCATAATATCATCAGTTGACTTTTCAGCAGAAACTGTAGGCCAGAAGGGAGTAACATGATATATTTAAAGTGATGAAAGGAAAAAAATCTACAACCAAGAATATTCTACTTGGCAAGATTTTCATCCAGATTTGAAAGTGAAATAAAGAGTTTTACATATAAGCAAAAGCTAGTAGGAATGTTAAAAGACAAAAGTAGTAAAATTATCTATATCCACAAGAAGTGGTTAAGGAATACACAAAATAAAAAGATATAAAATATGATGTCAAAAACATAAAATATGAGGGGGGAGTAAAAATGCAAAGTTAGAAGGTATTCAAACTTATCAATTTAACATAATCATACAGGGCTTCCCTGGTGGCGCAGTGGTTGAGAGTCCGCCTGCTGATGCAGGGGACACAGGTTCATGCCCCGGTCTGGGAAGATCCCACATGCCACGGAGCGGCCGGGCCTGTGAGCCAAGGCCTCTGAGCCTGCGCATCCGGAGCCTGTGCTCCACGGTGGGAGAGGCCACGGCAGTGAGAGGCCCGCGTACCGCAAGGGAAAAAAAAAAGATAATCATATATAATAATCATATGTTGTTATATATGAATCTTATGGTAACCACAAACCAGAAAACTATAATTAAAAAAACTATAATAGGGCTTCCCTGGTGGCACAGTGGTTGAGAGTCCGCCTGCCGATGCAGAGGACGTGGGTTCGTGCCCCAGTCTGGGAGGATCCCACGTGCCGCGGAGTGGCTGGGCCCATGAACCATGGCCACTGAGCCTGCGCGTCCGGAGCCTGTGCTCCGTGACGGGAGAGGCCACAGCAGTGAGAGGCCCGGGTACCGCAAAAAAAAAAAAAAAAAAAAAAACTATAATAGATACACACAAATAAAAGAGAAAGAAATCCAAACAAAACTAAAGATAGTCATCAAATCACAAGGTAAGAGAGCAAAAGAAGAAGAAAAGAACAAAAAATGTACTACAAAACAACACCAAAACAAATGACCATAAGCACATACTTATCAATAATTACTTTAAATAAATTGACTAAATGCTCCAATCAAAAGATATAGAGTGGCTGAATGTATTAAAAAAAAACAAGAAACAAAAAAACAAAGCCCATAAATATGCTGCCTACAAGAGATTAATTTCAGATCTAAAGACACACACAGACTGAAAGTGAGGGGATGGGAAAATGTATTCTAAGCAAATGGAAACAAAAAGAAACTGGGTAGAAATACTTATAACAGACAAAATCGGCTTTAAAACAAAGACTGTAACAAGAGAAAAAGAAGGACATTACATAATGATAAAAAGATCAGTCCAACAAGAATCAGAAATGAAAGAGAAGTTACAATCCACACCACAGAGATACAAAGGGTTATGAGATTACTAAGAACAATTACATATTGTAATTCATCTCAAGACTGAATCAGAAAAAAAGAGAAAATATGAACAGACCAATTATCAGTAATGAAATTGAATAAGTAATAAAGTCCCAACAAACAAAAGCCTAGGATCAGACAGCTTCACAAGTGAATTCTAGCAAACGTTTAAAGAAGAGTTAATATCTATTCTTGTAAAAATATTTCCTAAAAATTAGAAAGAAAAGAATGCTTCTAAATTTATTCTCTGAGACCAGTATCACTCTGATACCAAAACCAGACAAAGATACCACACAAAAAAGGAAATTACAGGCCAATATCATTGATGAACACAGATGCAAAAATCCTCAACAAAATATTAGCTAACTTAATACAACAGTGCATTAAAAGGATCATACACTATGATCAAGTGGGATGTATACCAGGGATGCAGGGATGATTCAATATCCACAAATCAATCAATGTGATATACCATATTAACACATTGAAGAATAAAAATCATATGATCATCTCAACAAATGCAGAAAAGTCTTTTGACAAAATTCAACATATGTTTATGATAAAAACTTTCAACAAAGTGGGTATAGAGGGAGTGTACCTCAACATAATAAAGGCCATATATGATAAGTTCACAACTAACATCATACTCAGCAATGAAAGCATTCCCTCTACGATCAGGAAGAAGATAATGATGCCCACTGTCTCCACTTCTATTCAACACTGTATTGGAAGTCTTAGCCACAGCAATCAGACAAGAAACAGAAATAAAAGGCCAAACTGGAAAGGAAAAAAATAAAAAGCCTGTCACTGTTTGCAGATGACATAAAGTTATATATAGAAAATCCTAAAGATGTCACCAAAAACCTATTAGAACAAATAAATGAATCCAGTAAAGTTTCAGGATACAAAATTAATATAAAGAAATCTGTTGCATATTTTTACACCAATAACAAACTATCAGAAAGAGAAATTAACAAAAAATCCCATTTACAATTGCAAATCAAAAAAGAATAAAATACTTAGGAATAAATCTAACCAAGGAGATAAAAGACTTCTACTCTGAAAATTATAAGACATTCAGGAAAGAAATTGAAGATGACACAAACAAATGGAAAGATACACATTGTTCCTGGATTGGAAGAATTAATATTGTTAAAATGACCATACTACCCAAGGCAATCTACATATTCAATGCAATATCTAACAAAACACCAATGGCAGTTTTCACAGAAATAGAACAAATAATTCTAAAATGTGTATGGAAACACAAAAGACCCCAAATAGCCAAAGTCTCTAAAGAAGAACAAAGCTGGAGGTATCATATTCCCTGATTTCAAACTATACTGCAAATCTGTAGTAATCAGAACAGCATAGTACCAGCACAGAAACAGACACATAGATCAGTGGAACACAGTAGAGAGCACCAAGATAAACCAAGGCTTATATGGTTAATTAATCTATGACCAAAGAGGCAAGAATATACAATGGGGAAAAGACAGTCTCTTCAATAAATGATACTGGGAAAACTGGACAGCTACATGCAAAAGACTCAAACTTGACTACTCTCACACCATATACAAAAATAAACTCAATGTGGATTAAATACTTACATGTTGGACTTGAAACCATAACATTCCTAGAAGAAAACTCAGGCAGTATATACTCTTTGACATCAGGCTTAGCAATATTCTTTTTGGATCTGTCTCTGCAGGCTGGGAAATGAAAGCAAAAATAAACAAATGGGATTACCTCAAACTAAAAAGCTGTTTCACAGCAAAGGAACCCATCAACAAAATGAGAAGGCAGCCTACTGAATGGGAGACAATATTTTCAAACAATATTTGTAGTAAGGGGTTAATGTCCAAAATATACCAAAAACAAAGCAAAACAACAGCTCAAACAACTCAACATAAAAAAGAACAACCAATTAAAAATGGACAGAGGACCTGAATAGACATTTTCCCCAGGAAAACATACAGATGGACAACAGACACATGAGAAGATACCCAACATCACTAGACATCAGGGAAATGCAAATCAAAACCATAGGGAGATACTATCTCACATCTTTCAGAATGGCTATCATCAAAAAGACAGCAAATAATAAGTGTTGGCAAGGATTTGGAGAAAAGGGAATCCTTCTGCACTATTGCTGGGAATGTAGATTGGTGCAGCCACTGTGGCAAACAGTATGGAGGATCCTCAAAAAATTAAAAATAGAACTATCATATGATCCAGCAATTTCACTTCTGGGTATTTTTCCAAAGAAAACAAAAACACTAATTTGAAAAGATATATGCACTCCAATGCTCACTGAAGCATTATTTACAATAGCCAAGATATGGAAGCAACCTAAATGTCCATCCACAGACACAAATGGGTAGAGAAGATGTGATATTTATACATAATAGAATATTACTCAGCCATAAAAAAGAATGAAATCTTGCCATTTGCAACAACATGGAAGGATCTAGAGGGTATCATGCTAAATGAAATAAGTCAGACAGAGAAAGACAAATATGGCAAGTATGATTTTACTTATATGTGTAATGTAAAAAACAAAACAAAGTAAACAAAACAAAAACAGATTCATTGATAGAAGAAATGGGTGGTTGCCAGAGGGGAAGAGGGTGGGGGATTGGGTGAAATAGACGAAGGGGATTTAGAGGTACAAAATTTCAGTTATAAAATACATAAATCATGGGGATGTAATATACAGAAAAAGGAATATTATCAATAATATTGTAATAACTTTGTATGGGGACAGATGGTTACTAGGCTTACTACGGTGATCATTTTATAATGTATGCAAATATCAAATCACTGTGTGGTATACATGAAATTAACACAATATTGTTATATTTCAATTTTTAAAAATTCAAGAGCAGGCAGAGCCATTCCTAAGTGAGCTGCAATCACCAACCATTTACTTTCCTGAGGACATTTTCTGAGTCTGGGTAGAGGCTAGTGTTGGGGCTTTCCTAGGCAAAGGGACTGTCCTGGGGAAAAGATAAGTTCACGAATATTTTGAAAATCATGTGGGATGGCATGAGAGATTAGAATCTAGAGGAGACCAAGAGATGTAGCTGTTTTCTCCCGCAGATTCCTTGCTGAGTATCAGGGTGCAAGAGATGGAGCAGCTGGGCTGGAAAGGCAGTGAGGTCTCCAACTACCTCATTTGCTAGGGACACCCCCTGTCAGACTTTGTGATAGTTAATTTTACGGGTCAACTTGACTGGATCTGAAGATGCCCAGATATCTGATTAAGCATTCTTTCTGGGTGTGTCTGCCAGGGTGTTTCTGGATGAGATTGGCATTGGACTTGGTGGACTCAGTAAAGTAGATGGCCCTTCCCCATGTGAAGACCCTCTCCAATACTGTGAAGGCTTAAATAGAACAAAAAGGCAGAGGAAGAAATCTGTCCCTTTTCTTTCTGCCTTGTTGCTTGAGCTGGGACATCTCCTATGAGTCAATTCCTCACAATAAATCTCCTTTTCTACCCTATTTGTTCTGTTTCTCTGGAGAACCCAGACTAACACAGGCATCATCCTTCAGACTTGGAAAACACAAGTGTGGATTAATTCTAATGCTGCAACCCGGTCTTGAACCAGCTCAATTTCTAATTAGGTTGAGGTGATTATTTCTATCTGGGGGCGGGGAAGGGGAATCCTCAGAGGAACAGTCATATCAGCTTTAGTCTCTATTGTTTTTGTATGCACAATGTCTGGTCTACAATCAAAACTTTGAATATGAAGTATGAAAATACGAGTAATGATTGCTAAAAAGCAGTCAATAAAAGTAGATCAACAGATGATCCAGACACTGGGGTTAACATACACAATGTTAAGATTTAACATTAACAAGTACAAATATGTCAACCACAATCTGGGAGAGATGCACTAAGTGGCTGAAAAGATGGAGAATTTCAAAAAAGGATTAGAATCTATTAAAAAAAGATCAACTAGACATTGTAAGTGAAAATACAGTACCTAAAATTAAACTCATTGAATAAATTTGAGAGCAGACAGGGTACAGTAGAAGACAAGATTAGTGGACTGAAAGAAAAGACTAGAAAAAATAGACCTGAATCCAAGTCAACTGGATGAACCTACTTATATTTGGAGTCTCAGAAGGAGAGAGGTGGTGGGGAGGGTGAAGCAGAAGTTGTATTTGAAGAGCTCATGGCTGAGATTTTCCAAGACTGATGTCAGACTTCAATCCACTGATTCCAGAAGCTTTGTGGAGCCCCGTTTAGTCTGTGTGAGAAGAGAAGCCATGCCAGGGCTAGCGGGGGTGGTGGGGGTAAATCAAGGACTCTGCTACACTCTCACTGGGAGGACGAACAGTTCAAAACAGGTCCTTCCAGATTTTCCAGCCACCGAGCATTCCTTTCTCTCTGCTCAGGTGTTAGGTAATCACAGCAGGGAGGCAGTTCTTGAATAAGACCAGTGCCAAGGAAGAGACATGATGTATAACACTAGATGCTCTTCACTATGAGATGCACCCTCCTTCCACCCCACAAAATCTTCAGAAGCAGACCAAGTTCTTACATGAGCTTTATCCTCTCCCCTCAGGTACCCATTCCCAGCAAAGACAGAGAAGATCTCAGGAAAGTATAATCTCTCAGCAAAAGTAATGAGACTTCTTAGGAATACAATTGCCATAAAGAGAAAAACAACAGAATGAGAAAGAAATTCATACTAGATGAAGCAGAATCAATGGAACAAGGATTCCATTTATTCCACTAAAGCAGAACAAGAAGTTTTAAAAAGGCTGTTCAATCCCTTCTAAGAAATAAGAAGGCCGGTGGGGAGGGATTATTGGGAAGATGAAAGAACAAGAAGTTATACAGAAAAAAACCAAGGAGGTAGTTTTTTATTTACTTATTTATTTAAAAAATATCAGTAGCTGAGTTAAATGTGAAAATGAATTTAGCTTGAGATTAGTAAATAAAAAGACCAGTCTTAGGAGTTCTCTAAAAGAAACAATGACGATATGAAAAGGATTTTTCATAGTAGAAAGTCAAGCAATACAGAAGACTGAAGAACTGTCTTTTCAGACGTTAGGGTCCCAGAAGGGAGAAAACAATAAGGATGAGGGAGACAATATTTGAAAAATTATTGACCAAGAATTTCCCAGATTTGAGGAATATGTACAATCTCAATAAGCGGGGGAGAGAGCCAGCCACATCTCAACACACTACAGTGAAATTTATGAACATTAAGAAGATGAAATTATAAAACTTCCAATGAGAAAATAAACAGTAATTTTTAAAGGAACACCAATCAGATTGACACCATATTTATCAATGACAAAACTGGATGCAGAAAGACGGTAGAGTGATAGTTTCCATATCAAAGGACCACAATCTTTAAACTCGTAATTTTATACCCAGCTAAGCTATCATTTACACACTGGCAAAATAAGGATGTTTTCAGATGCCTAAGGAAGTCCTCAGAAATTTTATTACACAAAGACTCTTTTGGAGACTTTTTAAAAGAGCCCTATAGCAAGAAAGGAAATGAACTCTAGAATATTGGACCTCTGAGTGACCAAATCACTTACTAAAGCAAGGACTAAGACAAAACAAACAAAAAAGTATATCTGTAATAAACTATAGTTAAAATTCTAGATGATACCCACATGCTATAGGGGAGGGGGTTTGGTGTAGGAGAGTCCAGAAAAGAGATAGATACTGATAAATTTAAGAACTGATAAGGAGAATAAGCATTACTATTAAAAAGAATGAGCAGTTGGGAATCTAAATTAGTTATTATTATTATTATTATTGCTTATTCTTATTAATTATTGTTTCCAATACCTCTCCCCCAACCCCAAACCCTATTATGAGTTAAGTGCTAATCGACAAGGAATTGACTTCTGTAAAGGGTTCAAAGGAATTCATCTCTGAGGAGGTCTCCAGGCTCGGGGTAAGAAGAGACTGCTTGATTAAACTGCTACAGGCGCGGCGGGCTGGTTGTGGGCTTCCTCCGTCTCAAGCATTCGTGGGTTAGTTCCCCCGCTCGCTCTCATCTTCTGAAGCCTAAGCTGGCTACACCTTCCTCCTTCCTTCCGCCGGTAGCCAGTGTCCTTGCAACTCTGCCACCATGTTTGAGGCGTGCCTGGTCCAGGGCTCCATCTTGAAGAAGGTGCTTGAGGCACTTAAGGACCTCATCAACAAGGCCTGCTGGGACATCAGCTCGAGTGGCGTGAACCTGCAGAGCATAGATTCATCCCATGTCTCCTTGATGCAGCTCACCCTGCACTCCGAGGGCTTCGGCAGATATCGCTGCGACTGCAACTTGGCCATGGGCGTGAACCTCACCAGCATGTCCAAAATACTGAAATGTGCTGGCAATGAAGACATCATTACACTCAGGGTTGAAGATAATGCGGACACCTTGGCACTAGTATTTGAAGCTCCAAATCAAGAAAAGTTTTCAGACTATGAAATGAAGTTAATGGATTTAGATGTTGAACAGCTTGGAATTCCAGAACAAGAGTACAGCTGTGTAGTAAAAATGCTTTCTGGTGAATTTGCACGTATATGCCGAGATCTCAGTCATATTGGAGATGCTCTTGTAATTTCCTGTGCAAAAGATGGAGTGAAATTTTCTGCAAGTGGAGAACTTGGAAATGGAAATATTAAGTTGTCACAAATGATGAATGTTGATAAAGAAGAGGAAGCTGTGACCATAGAGATGAATGAACCAGTTCAGCTAACTTTTGCACTGAGGTACCTGAACTTCTTTACAAAAGCCACTCCACTCTCTCCTACAGTAACACTCAGTATGTCTGCAGATGTACCCCTCATCGTAGAGTATAAAATTGCTGATATGGGACATTTAAAGCACTATTTGTCTCCCAAGATTGAGGATGAAGAAGGACTGTAGACATTCTTAAAAGTCAAATTCAAGGAAATAAAACTAAGCTCTTTGAGAACTGCTCCTGAGATGCCAGCACATACTTAAGTCTCTTTTGTCTTTGTACCTCTGAGTACATATGTAGATATTGTTTTCTGTAAATAACATTTTTTTTCTCCATTCTCTACAATTTGTTCAAAGAGTAAAGTCCAAAGTCAAATCTGGTCTTGTTAACCTAGTAATACTTTGCTTCACCTAGGAATACTCCTTATAATTTTTATAAACAAAAGAGTTTTGACTCTAAATGCAGTTTTAAGTATTGTTTTCAATTTAAATAAAAGTCTTTTGAATTTCAAGCATCACAGGGCACTGCCTTCATTTGGACCCCGATGGTTGCAAGTATCCTAGAAAATTCACAATTCAAGCAGCTCATGTAAATGAGCTTACTTTTTCAGTCTAGAGCAGGTTGATATGACATTAGATATAGTGATAAAAAGTATTCCAAATACAGCAGGTGACAAAGTATTTTGGGGGATTCATTTGCCAAACTTATTTTGGTATTGTGACTTGAGCTCAAGAAGTGAAAAGGGGATAGTAGAACAAATATATACTATTTTGTCATTTTTGCTAGCAGAAACTAACACTTTACAGAAGCTTAATGTACCCAGAGTTCTGTCAGCTTTATATGTTTCATTAGCCTAGGGAGCCTTGTACAGGAGTCTTGGAAGTTTTAGTAGATCTGATAGGTCCCAAGGAGTATGTTCATGCAAAAATAATTTCTCTAGCATAAGTAGCCTTTTGTGGGGACTTATTCCCTTAAAGGATGAAGGTGGCTTAAATTCCATGGATGTTGGAGTCAACCAAGAAAGTGAAAAAGGTCCAGCAGTAATTGTGCTACAAGCTCTCAAGTTGGCATGCTGCATATTGAGAATTCCTTTATTGTAGTCCTTTTTTCTGGTGTATTTTGTGTCTGGTAGATTAAATGACAGATTTCTGTTGTACTTGCAGTGACGGTAGAACTCACTGTATCCAGTAGGTAACTATTCATTACCTTCTGTGTGCCTGGGGTTGGAGAAGGATATTGACTGCAAAAGGGCCTGATGGAAATTTTTGGAGTGATGAAAATATTTTATCTATGTTGTGATGATGGCTCCAAGACTATATGCATTTGTCAAAACTAATCCAATTTACTTTATCATATGTAAATTATACATTAATAAAGCTTGACATTTTTAAAAGTAAAAAAAAAAAAAAAAGAAGAAGAGACTGCTTGCAGTCCTAAGAAGAGGCGCTTTGCGGGACATGGAGACCCAATTCCTATGTCCCCATGTCCCGCAAAACTGGACTGCAAGGCAGTTGTTGGAGGCAGAGCCTGGCCACACCATGAGGCCCTGGGGATGCCTGGCTCAGAGCTACAGACTCGTGCCGTGTCTTCCTGCTTGAAGGGGATGCAGGCGGATCTGGTCTGGTCTGAATCAGCAGATGTACCCTCTGACACGGGCTGAGATGCTAACCGGGTCTGCACCGTGTGAGTTTCACTGAGTATCTGGGATGTGAGTGGCTGTGACAGCTCCGCGTTACCCAGACAAATTAGGCACAGTCCGTTCCTCAGGGGACCTAATGGTTTAATGGGGGACACAGATGTGCAGACATATTTCAGACACACACAGTGGTTAAAAGTGCAGGCTTAGGTGTCAGAAAGACTCAGGGTAAAGTCCTGGACCCACCACTCATTACCTATATAGCTTTAGGCAAACTCATTTTTATTCTTGGACCTCAGCTCCCCCACTTGTAAAATACAGATGAAATTAGTGGTACCAAGTGAAAAGAGGTCTCCTTAGGATTTGAACTGATATATAGAAAGTACTGAGCACAGCACTTTCATCTAAAAGACTATTATCCTGCTGCAACTTGTACATTAAAACAGCAATTCTTATTTTTATAAACAAATTTTCTTTTTAAAAAAATTTTTTTGTAGGGGGCACTGTGCAGCATGTGGGATCTTAGTCTTAGTTCCCTGACCAAGGATCGAACCTGTGCCCCCCTGCATTGGGAGTGAGGAGTCTTAACCTCTGGACCACCAGAGAAGTCTCAAAACAGTGATTCTTAAGAAAGAAGAAGCATGTGTTGTGCACAGTTTTGAGAACTCTATTCAGTCTATTGCTGTATAATTTACAAAGTCAACCAAATCTTTGCAGCAGGAGTGGCTCTGTAGGAGACACAATGACAAAGACTTGTAGGGCCCCTGGGTTGGAGGAACAGGGCAATGGGAGTGGGCACCTGCAGTCCTCGGGGAAGGTGAGGAAGTGACCTGCACGATGGAGGCCAAGTTGGAGTGAGGCGTGCAAGAGGAGGATGAGCTTGACAGTCTGGCATGGGGAGCACAGAGCACTTCCAAGGAGAGAGCCTTCCATGGAAAGACGCGGTGAGCAGCGGCCCTTGGGAGAGGGCAGCCATGCCCACAGGGGGCGGGCAATGCAACAGAGGACCAGGGCCAGTTCTCAAAGGATTTGGGTACCACTGGGGAAGCAGGGAGGAGGCCGGGTGTTAGCAGACAAAGGCATGGCCAGGTGTTCTGGTGCGGACTTGGGGACGGGAGACAGAACTCTGGGCAAGAAAGATGAGTGGGCTGGCCCCGAGAGTGACCACGTGCAAGGAGGGGGATGCACGATGGCCACATTCAGTGATCAGCCATGAGGGGGAGGGGGCTGGGGGGAACAAGGGGAGTAATGCCTCTGGCGTGAGGTTCTGCCCCAGCATCTCCACCTGCCTCCTAGGACCGTGAGTGCCCGGTGTCCGATAGCCTTCCTCTGGCCGATGCCAAGGTGAAGAAGCAAGGATCTGCCATCCAAGAAGCACACAGCGGGGGCTTGTTAATGCTTGCAAGTACTCCACATTTTATTATAAAAATGCACTAAGAGACATTTGCATAGTACTGACTTTTCATTGCTCAAAAATAGACAAGAATAACTACCCAACAGTTGCTATAGATATGCTCTTACCAGTACTAGATTTTATATTTAAAAATAATTGTCTTTATTGTGCTAGAAATAGTTGCTGTATATATTATATGCATTTTTAAAGTTGACTTGCTTTGACTTTCATGGACCCGATAAATAAAATTAATTCCATTTTTCATGATGAACTAAGTTAATTTGTTAAGCAAATAATTCAACGAATATTTCGTGCATAATTGCCCAGAGCTCTTGGTAAGTGGCACCTCTGTCCCACCCTGAGGGCCCTGGAGGGCAAAGTCTGAGCCATTTCCACCCTGTGACTGCAGGTGTAATATCTCGAGTCCCACGGTGGTTAACTGGGCCCACGGGGACACACGCCCCCCGGGGAGCTCGGCCTCAGGTAAGGCTGTGAATCTTGCATAGACGGGGGCTCTGATGTGTTCTGTCTCCCTCCTGGGACCCAGAAGCGCTGCCAGTCCTTCAGATCAGGAGTCTCAGCCTGAGAGGCTGGTGCAGCCAGGCAGGAACATGGGTGTGGGGACCCGCCGGGGGAGGACTCAGGGTCCCGCAGGACCCAGGACTGGAGATGCTGGGCAACCGAAGGGCACTCAGTCCACGAGCTGCACCGTGGCCACACCGGCTGGGAATGAAGGGCTCAGTCTCAGGCCAGAGGGAGGAGGAGAATGCTGGGCCCAGCAGGACAGGGACAGCGGAAGCCCGCCTCCCGCTTGAGCCCAGAAGCTGTGGGCCTCCAGGAGTGGCTGGTCAGGCTGGAAGCACAGCGGGAGGTGGTGGAGGCCAGGCTGTGGAGTAGGGGTCTGCTCCATGATCCCGAGGACCATCCCCTTCAGGGAGAGTCCAGCAGAGACTGGGGGGGGATGGGGGCAGGATCACTCGACCCCCAGCCCTGGATACGGCTCTGGAAAGAGCAGTTGAGGGCCTGGTTCCGGGCTGGCCGCGCAGCACTGAAGCGTGGACGTACAAGGGGCGAGGGCTCCCTGGAGGAGGTGTGGGGATCCGGTGACCGTCCCTGCCTCTGGCGGATGGAGGGAGAGTGTGCAGGAACAAGGCTGGTGTCACGAACAGCCTCACCCGTGGGGACTGGGACCAGATGATAAGGAGGAAAGTGGGGTCTTCAGTGCCAAGCCTGGCCTTGTTGACAAGTGACCCCATTAGAGCAAATATTTTCCCTCAGTGGACACACTCAGAGTGCAGCTAATCATCACGGCTCCCTTTGGGAAGAGGTACTCCCAGGCACAAATGCACAAAAATGGCGATTTTTGAAAGCTGTTGGCTTCAGAGTGGAAGGTCTTCTCCATCCCAGGGCAGATGGATGGGCAGGGAGGGGTTGGGATCCTCTGGATGGAGAGGAGGTGCCCCTGCCAGCCCTGCTGTGCCTTCCTTCTCCTCTTTCTCTTCACTGACTTAACGGGGAGTCATTGCTTTATTGGTCAATAACGTCTGAAATTTTAGTTAAAAAAAAAAATTAGATAGTTTTGTCCCCTGTGGGGGTAGAGAGGTGTGTGCATGTGTATGGGGGTATGGGAGCTACGTGCATGGGAGAGTGGGGAGCATGTGTCCGCGGGGGTGCCTGGGGTACATTCGTGTGGTGTGTGTGCCCATGGTGGGTGTGTTTAGGGCAGTGAGAAGCAGCAGAGCTGACAATGCCTCTTGAAAACGGTGCTTCCTTCGTCTCTGACTCCCAGGGTGGCGGGGGGGGAGGCATGGGGGTGGGGACTGTACTGCTTGCTCCTCCAGGGAGACGGACAGACCTGTCGACACTGATTCTGTGATCTGCGTCTACTCAACAGTTTCCAGGCCAAAGAGCATTTCAAACAAAATTTAATTGAAAATTAATTGAAGAGTACTGTTTCCAAAACCTTCTTGCAGCAAGATGGTATCCATCGCATCTGTGTCATTAAAGTGTGGGTGACTTTGGGGGCCTCATGCCTGGGATGGAAGTGCACGGAGCTGACCAGCCCTCACCCTGCTCCTTGAGCCAGGCATCATGGTGATGTCCACCCACAGGTCAAAGGACCACTGCCCATCACGCCCTGGCCCAACCCACAGCATTCTCAGTAAAGTTCGGTGAATGCACAAATGGATGAATGAACAGACAGAACTGATGAAGAGCTGCCCGGCTCACGTGTCTCCTGGGACAAGGCCCCCACCCCCCACCTCACTCCTTCCAGGGGAGCCACGGGCCCTGGGGGAGGCGTCCAGGCCGAGCACCTGTTCTCATACCCATGGGCTTCGTGACTCAAAATTGTCAAGGACCCCAAAGACTTCTTGGTGTGTGGTTATATCTGTTGATATTCACCTTACTACAGAGTAACACTGAGAATTTTAATAGAATACCTTTTGTGTGTGTGTGTGTGTGTGGTACGCGGGCCTCTCACTGTTGTGGCCTCTCCCGTTGCGGAGCACAGGCTCCAGACGCGCAGGCTCAGCGGCCATGGCTCACGGGCCCAGCCGCTCCGCGGCATGTGGGATCTTCCCGGACCAGGGCACGAACCCGTGTCCCCTGCATCGGCAGGCGGACTCTCAACCACTGCGCCACCAGGGAAGCCCAATAGAATACCTATTAATTCATGTAGCAATAATAATAACCCATTACATGTTAACATATTTTTACAAATATAATAGCATATTTCCCCACCAAAAAAATAATTTAGTGGGAAGAAAGGCGTTGTTTTACCTTTTACAATTCTTTTTCACGTCTGGCCTAAAGGAAAAGACAGCTGTTGCTCTATCTGCTTCCAAACTCCATCTGCTTGGAGATGTCATTTTGGTTGAACTGAATGAAGGGAATCCGGCCTCACACAGACATGTCAGTGGCAGACGGGGAGTGTTTGGTGGCTTTTCCAGATGACTGTGTGCATTCTGCTTTGATAATACACCCGAACTTGACAAACGGTAGTTTCTTAAAGCTACTTGGACTGCGGAATCCAAAACCTTATCAGTACTTAATAAAATGAACACTGTGTGCTCAGTTATATTAAAATTCATTGGTCCATCTTACACTCAGAGTGGATCTTTTACCCAGGCATGATTTACTGTCTGGGTACAGATTTACATTAATGTCACAATGGGTCACTTGGAAACTATTTCTTCACTGAGTTATGCAGATTTCCTGAATGTTGATACATTTCCTGATACAACATTTAAGAAACCACATTCATTAATATCACCATCAATTCATCAGAGAAGTGCTGAGGAGCTGTCAAGCTTGTGGTGCAGACATATGTTTTCCAAAATTCTAATTTTCATTTGAAAAAGCTTGAATCTGATCATTGATGTCAAGTATTGTCAGTTGTTTTCCTTAAGTAACAGGCTCACTTCGTTCACTTTTGAGAAAATATCTGCCAAATACGCAGGTCGGAGTAACCACAGTTGTGTGAGAAGCTCGTCCGTGAGAACCGCACACTGTCCAGTGAAGCAGGCGTTTTTCTCCAGGGTCCCATCATCTTCCGTGTGCAGCCCCCTTCTGTCACACAGACAGTGAAAAAGTGGAAAAGAGGGTCAAGACTTAATAAAAATTTAAAATGCTATTTCTTATCAAGGGCATCCTTAAGTGAAACTTGTAGTTTGTAAATGGTGACAAATCCAGGGGCTGTTTGTGCCGTCTGGGGCGGCTGCCGGGATCCGAGCTGAGGCTCTGTGGCTTCCCCGTCACCACCTTCACACCATGAGGGCAAAAAGAGAAATGACTTCTAGCGCTATGATGGAAATAGTTTTGACCATGTTGACCCCTTGAAAGGGGGTCTCGGAGCCCCAGAGATGCATGGACTGTGACTCGAGGGGCACTGCTGTTGAGTTCACGGGTCTTAGCTGGAAATGGGTGTGTCTCTCAGAGCCAATGGATTGTGTCTTTTAATTTTTGCACAGACAGTGGAGATGTCTGCTCCCATCATTTCTCTTCTATGTCGTTGCCGGGACACTTACTTCGAGACGGATTAGTGTCCGTGAGCATCATCACTGCCACATAGCGAGCTCCGGACACATTTGCTCCCTTGAAGCCCCACCCACAGAGGACCTCATCTTCCCCTGCGGCGGTTTGTCCCTGAGTCCTATGGCTGGGTGCATGCCCTGCGGTCCAGCCCTCACAGGCCGGGGCCCTGCGTGTCCCCTCCAGCTGACGTGGGTCCACGGTGCCCACTCCCAGGCATCTGGGACAGGGCGCCGCTCTCACCGCCGAGCAGAGTGCGCATGTTTGTTTCCATAGAAGTTAATGTTTTGTTTTGTTTTTAGTAAATATCTGACAGTTTAATTTTGAAGAATTCTGCAAATGAAATGGTCCAAAACATAACGTCTTCTAAGAAATGACTGAAAACACGGGGACATTTTCATGGCATCTTGCACACAATGCCTCATTCCTCATGAAGCAGGAACCTGTCCCCTGGCGAGGTCCTCCTGCAGGTGGGCAGGGGCTGCTGGGTGTGGCTGGGTGGGAGGTCCACGGGAAGCGGGGTCCTGCTCCCGGGAGGCCAAGACCAGGGCTCTCTCTGCTGTCTGTTCACTGCCGCTCTGCTTACCTTTTTTCCTTTGCCCTCCCCAGGTACGTGGGGAGTTTCTTGCCTTTTGGGGGGTCTGAGGTCTTCTGCCAGCGTTCAGTGGGTGTTCTGTAGGAGCTGTTCCACGTGTAGATTTTTTTTTAATGTATTTATTTATGGCTGTGTTGGGTCTTTGTTTCTGTGCATGGGCTTTCTCTAGTTGTGGCAAGCGGGGTCCACTCTTCATCGCGGTGCGCGGGTCTCTCACTATCGCGGCCTCTCTTGTTGCAGAGCGCAGGCTCCAGACGTGCAGGCTCAGTAGTTGTGGCTCACGGGCCCAGTTGCTCCGCAGCATGTGGGATCTTCCCCGACCAGGCCCCGAACCCCTGTCCCCTGCATCGGCAGGCGGACTCTCAACCGCTGCGCCACCAGGGAAGCCCCGTGTAGATGTGTTTCTGGTGTATCTGTGGGGAGGAAGGTGATCTCCGCGTCCTGCTTTTCCGCCATCTTCCTCCAATCTGCCGCTCTGCTTAGAAAGATACGTGCCCACGCACACTGTGTCTGGCCGTCAGTTGGGTCTGGGCGATGCTGTCTGCCATGTCTAGTTTCCTCCTCACGGACAGCTTCCCAGGGAACAGCAGGAAGAGAAGTTTCCAGGCCTCCGACCTCCCCCGACCCCACTCAGCCCTCCCTCACCCATGGCGGCTCCCCTTTGCAGTTGCTGCCCCCATGCAGGCGTGGAGGTCCCCACATGGCCTATTGGCTCTTCTTCCCCTTGGGGCAGTTCAGCCCACCTGCTGGGCTGTAAATAGCAGAAGAAACTTGAATCCTCCCGCCTCCCAGTGGTCCTGCAGCCCCATCAGAGCAGGGAGCCTGCTCAGTCCACAGTCGGACCAGACCCCTTTGTACCTGGGACCACCTGTGGGTGGCTGGAGTGGTGGCAGGTGTACACAGGGGTCTTCCGGACGGCCCCCTTCAGGCAGAGGCCCATCTTGAGGGTGCATCCATGGTAGGACACACGTGTCAGCATGTGTCGCCTCTCCCCAGGGTCCAGGGACTGGTGCTCCCGAGAGGACGAGAGGCTGGGTTGGAGCAGCCGTCTCCAGGGAAGTTTGAAGGGTGGCTTTGGCCTCACAGGCGAGCAAGTGTCCCCAGGGCTCCAAGGTCCTGGTGTTGGATTGGAAATTGCACACGGCTTTGCCATTTGCTGTCTGTCACCCGGTTTACTCCACAGGCCATCGAAGAGCTGGGGGCTTCTCCTCCCCAGAGAGCCCTGTCTCTTCCTCCAGGCCAAAGTTCAAGTCACCTTTGCCCAAAACGCAGGAACCCTGGGGCACCACTAATGAGGCGATGGAGAGCTTCTGCTTTGTGCAGCCCAAGTTTCAGTGAGGGGCTTCAGACTTTCTGAGCTTCCGTGTTCAGCAAGATTCTCTCCAGATTTGAGGTGTGTGTGCAAGTGCATGTGTGTGTGAGCACGCGTGTGCATGCGTGTGTGGGGAGCATGCACAGTGGGGTGTGCGTGTGGGAGGGTGTGTGTGGGAAGCTGGAATACGGCAGCTCTGTCCACTCTTGTCTTCTCCACCTACAGGGTTTAAAGAAGTTGCTTAAGCACATAGCCTGTGTCAACATGCAGCTGTGGGCAGGGTGTGCAGGCTGACACCTCAATGACCAGATTTTTCCTGGGCCAGGAAACCACCTTGATCCTACAACCTCTTCTGGGGCCTCATCCTGGACAGGTTTGGTGAGAAGTAACTTAAACTCAACAGACGCCCAAGTGCTGGAAAATGCCCAAGCCCGTGGGCTTCCCGGGAGCTCCAATGGCTGCAGTTAAGAAGGATGAAGTAATGCAAGCCATGCAGGGGCCCAGCCACGGCTCGTCGCTGGAACCCCCAAAGCCTCCTCCTATTTCTCCTGATTAGGGGGCAGGGGTGAAGGGAGTGCCCAAGGTCTGAGGGAAGAGAACGCCCAGCTCTGGGGAGCTCCCTCCCCTGTCAGCCCTGCAGGGACCGTTCCCAGAGCTGCCCCAGAGCTGGGCATGTCTTCCTGAGAAGTACACGCAAAAACAACCCCCCAGCCGGGCCTGGCTGCCAGTGATGCCTGGGAAGCAAGCCCATTTCATACAGAGAGGATAACAGTGACCCTGGTGACAGGGTGGGAGGATGACCATTTGAGTCTTAACAACCTGGTAACGATACAGTTGTGGGTTTTTTTTTTTTAAAGATAAAGGGCCCTGAGCAGTAACTCACAGTGCTGTTTTGGGAACATACAAGCTATTTTTACTGTACCCAAAAGAAAATAGAAATTCTCTCTCTTCTGAACAAATGCCATTGTTTTGTTTCCATGGACTTCCGTGGATATATGATTGTGTTTAAATCCATTTTTCTGTACCCCCCCAAATCCCCACCCACCATCCTTGGGTCCTGAAGGGGGCGGGAGGAGGCGCCTCGTTGGCCAAGACACCAGAGTACAGTCAGAGGATTGGGTTGGTACCCACGGCCTCCTCATTCATCAACACGCCAGGGTCGGCTACCTCATCTGCACAGTGGGAACCCCAACAAGCATCTGTTAGAAGGTCGCTGCAACAATTCACCAAGACAGATGTTTCCTTAGCCGTGCAGGCTCCCAAGAGCCAGGGCTAGTTCCCCTCTGCTGATACTGACTGATAGCCACCTTCGCAAAAATTGACTTCAAAAGTTAATAAATTTCAAAGAGTTAATAAACAAAATTCTCTTGATGTCAATTTTTTCTCCCACCCATAAATTTGTCTCACGTCTTTCTGTGGCTCCTGCTGCAGCTTGCCGACCCCAGAAATGTCAGCTGCCAACCAGTGTGGAAACCTGCAGAAGCCCCTGACCAGGTACTGCTCATTGCTTCCCTGTGTGGGGACTGTCACTGGTAAAGTGACCTCTCCATGGTGGAAGAGGCCCTGGCTAGCTGGAAGGGGAATGACATAAGCCATCAGA
This sequence comes from Hyperoodon ampullatus, assembly GCF_949752795.1. Lineage (NCBI taxonomy): Eukaryota > Metazoa > Chordata > Mammalia > Artiodactyla > Ziphiidae > Hyperoodon > Hyperoodon ampullatus. The sequence goes on from NC_136921.1 coordinate 1,822,852, forward strand.
CCACACACACCCCTTGGGTGGCTTGATTCCTACCTTCTCTGCCACACTTACCAGTGGAAGCCCCCAAACCAGGGGTGGGAGGCATCGTGTGCATCCAGAGCTAAAGCCTCAGGAGAGCAGTAGAGTCTCCTCACCTCCCGCGTGGTTGGGAACAGGGTGCACGTTGGTGAGAGCTTGTGTGTGTGTGTGTGGGGGGGTATGTGTGTGTGACGGGGCCTGACTTTGGTGGGAAGGAGAGAATGAGTTCAAACGCATGCCAGAGACGCCTCCTTCGACAATTTGGCACCTCTGAGCAGGGCCAGAGAATGGAACAGATGCAGCCAACATAGGAGGTCTCCATGCAGGATGTGCCAGGCCGCGGGGCATGGTCCTGGCTGTCCCACAGCGCAGCTCTCCTGGAGGGAGCAGACCTCACAGGTAGAACCAGTTGGCTGTCCCTCAAAGAAAGACTTTTTCCACCCCAAGGCAAACCCGAGAATGGAGCGGGGGAAGGAGGTGGGAGGCAAGAGTGATGAACTCAATCTGGTTAGAGAGAAAAAATAGGCAGGGGAGGGGCTGGACGAAGCTTAGCACCTGGCCGCACGGAGCCCTGAGCTCAGTGCTGGGCAGAGACAGATCAGCCACGTGGTTCCTGTCCTGGAAGTTCCTTCACCCTATCCGGACCACAGCTACCTAGGATGGTTCAGACAGCTACCTAGGATGGCCAACACCGCACACCTGCGTGTCCCGAGGAGGCAGGTGGGAGGGGCTTCCTGGGGAGGGAGGTGTGAGGGGGCCTCGGAGGTCCCTCGGAAGGGAGACGTCAGAAATGTTGGTGGGGGGAGAGGAGAAAGCCGCCAGAACCCTGAAGGAGACTCATGTGATCTGCTCAGTTCAGTAGATACCACAAAGATGAAATGGGGTAAAAAACCAGGTTGAATTTTGCTCTAGACACTTTGCTACCTAAGGGCCCTTGTGGAATCAAAGAATCTTACATAGTTATCAGTCAATTAAAATGTTTGACTTCTTTATCCCTCATTTGATGCCATTTTAATGCAAAGCATAAACCACAGATCCAAACATGGTGATTATTCAACATTCCACAGCTCCTCCCTGACATCCTCAGCTAGCTTCATTTAGGGTAATTGCACCAGCTCGGGTTAAAATCTTCCTGCTCTGCACTCACAGGGCGCTGTGTGTCTTCTAAAGTTCTGTCTCACACGTTTGCTGTGATTGAAGCCCCCAGGGCACCATGTGGAGGAACTTGGAACAGAGAGTGAAGAAGTGGCAAACCCACTGTGTCCCCATGAAGGCATGTGGGGAACCCAAACCCAAGCCCCCATTTGTGGTCTCAGCCGCAGCCGGCCTCTGCTTCCATGACTGGCCTCTGGGGGAAGGAAGCTACCTGACTCATATTTCGTGTGAAAGGAATTTCTGTGGCTAGAGAAGAAGCAGCGGGCAGATTCCCATCCTGGGAACACCAGCCGTCTATGGCAGATGAGATGCAAATGTGTGAACATCTGAATCGTCATGAGGAGCTTCATCACAATCCCTCCTCCTACTGGACCATCCAGGTGGGCACTTGTGTCTTGTCCCTGAACTACCTGGGTGATCATCTCTGCAGTTGAGTGGGGGTTATTCCAGGCTGGGTGGGAGCAACCTTGCGTCTGTCAGGGGTAGAAGGTGTTTCAGGTGGGGGGAGAGGAGCTGTGGGCCCAGCAGTGGGGGCAAGGCCAGTAGAGCAATGTGGGACGTGGAGGCAGGGACAAGGAAGGCAGAGCCAGTGACACAGGAGTCGGCCCAACTGGGGCCTTGCCCAGCCTCAGGGAGGGGCAGGGACCCCGGAAGATTGACGAGGTGTTGCCAGTGGTGTTGTAGGGAATTCATCCACCAGACTGGTGTCGGAGCCTCTGGTGGGAGGGGAGAATCAGGTAGCGAACATTGAGTCATGGTGAGACCTGGGCCTGGACCAGAGTGGGCAGCCATGGGAGGGGAAGGGGTGTCGGGAAGAGATATGGTGACAAAACCTTCAGCAGGTCTGAGTGGACACTGGGGCGGGGCGAGGCACTGTGGTGGAGCAAAGCCAGAGGATGGTGGGCGGGGCAGGGCTTGACATCAGGGCCTCCAGCGGGCCTCCTGTAGGGCCAGAAAGGTGAGGCCAGACTGGGTCATAGTTTGGCTGGAAGGCAAGTCGTCCAGATCCAGAGGAGAGAGGGGTGGCAATGCAGGTCACCAGAGCTGGGAAGAGGAAAGTGACTTTAAGAGAAGCCTCTGGACAGGGCCAGCACTGCCAAAGGGAAGAGGCAGCAGCGTCTGGGTGGAGACCCAGGGAAGTCAGAGAGAATGAGAAGGAACAGCCAGGTGTGGAGAGAGAAGGACAGCCCACTGGCGTTGCCTCTCACTGGTCCCAGTGTCCGGCCTTTATTCACCTGCCTTGAGCCAACCTTGACGTGGAAGTTCTGACAGTTACAGGGGTTTCTGCTCCAGCACACCCAGAAGCTGGGGCAACAGTCCTCCCTTGGAGGAAATCCAGGTGATGCATCCCCTTATCAATCACACTCTGAAAATAAAACCTGCCACCAAAGAAACCAGGAAACATCCTGACACACGTCCCTGAGCAAGCACTGCCAAGAACCGTCTGAGCCCAACTGCAAAGGTGGGAAACAAGGTTGTTCTTCAGAATAGGTGTCTCAGCTCTGACGTGTCCAATCGATGGTCCCTTACTGGAGCTCCAGGGTCCCTGCACCCTGTCCAACCCCCCAGGGTGCCAGGAGAAATGAGGTTGTGTAAGGAGTCTGGAAGACAAGGTACATGGAGTTGAGAAGGTAGCCCCTGGAATCAGACCACCTGAGGCCCGCAACTGAGCCCATATCCCACCTGCAAGGCTGTGACTCCATGCAGCTTGCTCAGCCCCCACCTCCGTTTCCTCCAATATCAGGGTGTATAATCACCTCTTAGGATTGAGGAGGGGCTACATGAGATGACCATGCAAAGCACTTAGAACTGTGTCTGGGTCATAACAAGCTTGTGATAAATATTCTTTAATTGCAGTTATTTTTAGAAGAAACTGGCTGTTGGAGCAGCTGGGTGGAGAGGGTGGAGAGGGACGGTGGTCATCACAGCCAGCAGGAGAGACAAATGCTGAGTTACACCACCAAGTCTGGGGCGTGGAAGATGCCACATGAGCCGATCAGACCCCCGGCCCACTTGGAAGGGGAGAACTGAAGATGCTCAGAGTAGGAGCATGAATAAGTGCCCAGGAGTAGTGAACAGGAGAGCTGGTTTCTAAAGATTGCTCTCAATAACATTGAAACAAGGCTGCCTCCTTCCTCAGCCATTCTGCCCATTTCCCACAGCATTTTCAGCAAGATGCTACTGAAAGAAATGACCCCCTTCCAATCTAAACACGAGTCAAAAGAGGCACCCATGTCCTTCATAGACATTCAGAAAAACGTAGGAAACAGCATTGTCATCAAAGGGCAAGAGAAAACACACTTTCAAAGGAGAATAAAAACATTTCAAGTAAAAGAATTCCTCCTGATGTCAAAGAAAAGTTAAAACACAGTTTCCTGAAATAAAAAACTGAAAGCAGAGATACAAAGTACATAGGTCCCAAGAGATAAAAAATAAACTGCTAGAGTTCAGACAAAGAAATGGAAGAGAAATTTTTAAATATACAGAAATAAAAGCCATGAAATAAATAGAAAAAAATGAGTGGATATTGCTAAAAAGTCAAGAATTTGAAAGAGCAAAATATAGCTGAAGAAAACAATGTTAACATGATTAGAGAGAAAATAATAGATCTGGAGGACAGACAAAAAAAGGAATAACATACTCAAACTAGATGTTCCCCCCAAAAGAGAACAGAACAAATAGGACCAAAAAACTAAAGATGCAAAGATATAATAGAAGAAAACTGAAATAAAAGAAGAGCTGAATCTGCTCATTGAAGGGGCATACTATATCACAAGAAAAATTTGAACAGAACAGCCATATTCTAGTAAAATGACTAGATTTCAAAAATAAATAAAGAATCCTGTGAGCATCTGGGGAAGAAAAAGTAAAGGTTAAGTTGCCACCAGAGAGAAACCAGACTGGCCTTTGATTTTCTCTGCCTACAGAATATCCCCCGACAAGTTGTTGCTCACGTGTAAAGAAAACATATAGACATTTTCAAACATGAAAGGATTTGCGAAATGGCACCTCCAAGCTCTATTTGAGGAAAAAAAAAAAAGACTTCATGAAATCCAGTCAGCTGAGAGATGAAGGAAGAAGATGTCCTCAAAACTCTGATGATACCCTGAATATAAATACAGAACTATAGCTAAACTTCTATGTGAATTTCATTTATAGAGCATAATTGATTCTATAGATTTGCCAGTGAAGAAATAATAATATAACAACAAAATCAGGAGATGGAGTGGGAAATAAATACTTAAACTGATTGATGAAGTACTAGAAATTTTAGTCTTTCATAAAACTGTTTAAAGATAATCACAAGAAATTAAAAATACAGTGTAACCTAAACTAGGAGGTTGAAGAGAGGAAGGAGAGTTATGAGAAAGGATAAAAGAAACAAAGAGGTTTTACTATGTTAATAAAAGCTGTAAGTAGCCACTAGACCACAAACAGACAAAAAACATCCAAATCACACACACACACACACACACACACACACAAAACACACAAACAGCATGAGTCATATAGCTTAAACAAATAATTCTTAAAAAGACAAAATAAGATGACAGAACTAGAAAAAAATAATTGTCATATTAAATATAAATGGATAAAACTCATCTATCATTAGGAAAAAAGATTCTAGCCTGAAACCCCGAAACGTACAGATATGCCGCTACAAGAGGTGCATTAAGCAAAGAGACTGGGGGGGGGGGGGAGTAGAGAAAAAGGATTATGGGAAAAGCGACATAAGAAAAACAAAACAGAACAGAGCAATCTAAAATGAATATCTGTCAAATTTCTTCTGTGCCACATAATGCAATATTAAAAGCTTTAAAGCAAAAACTGCAAGAAATACAAGGATAAATATATCTTCCTAAGAACACATCATTCTAATGCTACCCAAACTGTTTGAGAGCAGAGACAGAAAAGTGAAACATCCAAATACTTTTTATTAAGTCATCATAATAGTAGCACACAAAGCTAACTGAATGCGCAGGCAGATTTCAGCACAGTCTCCTTCAGAAATATTAATTTAAAAATATAAACAAGTGGAATGGAGTGGAGCATTAAAAGCATAGTGCACAACAGCCAGGGTTCAGTTGAAGCATAAGATGATCGATCAATATAAGAAAATCTATTATATCACCCACCAAATAAGGTCATTAGAAAAAATCCATAAGGTGAGCCCCTTAGATTTCTTTCTTTTTTTAAAAATTTTTATTGGAATATAGTTGGTTTACAATGCTGTGTTTGTTTCAGGTGTACAGCAAACTGAATCAGTTATACATATACATATATCCACTCTTTTTTAGATTCTTTTCCCATACAGGTCATTAGAGAGTATTGAGAAGAGTTCCCTGTGCTATATACAGTAGGTCCTTATCAGTTACTTATTTTTTTATACAGTAGTGTGTATATGTCAACCCAAACCTCCCAATTTATCCCCCTCCACCCCCGCTTTCCCCCCGGTTAACCATAAGTTGGTTTTCTACACCTGTGACTCTATTTATGTTTCTTAAATAAGTTTATTTGTACCATGTTTTTTAGATTCCACATATAAGTGATATCATATGATATTTGTCTTTCTTGGTCTGACTTACTTCACTCAGTATGACAATCTCTAGGTCCATCCATGTTGCTGCAAATGGTATTATTTTGTTCTTTCTTATGGCTGAGTAATATTTCATTGTATATATGTACCACATCTTCTTTATCCATTCCTCTGTCAATGGACTTTTAGGTTGCTTCCATGCCCTGGCTACTGTAAATAGTGCTACAGTGAACATTGTGGTGCATGTTTCTTTTCAAATTATGCTTTTCTCCGGATATATGTGCAGGAGTGGGATTGCTGGATCATATGGTAGTTCTATTTCCAGTTTTTTAAGGAACCTCCGTGCTGTTCTCCGTAATGGTTGTACCAATTTACATTCCCACCAACAGTGTAGGAGGGTTTCCTTTTTTGTTGTAGATTTTTTGATGATGGGCTTTCTGACCAGTGTAAGGTGATACCTCATTGTAATTTTGATTCGCATTTCTCTAATAATTAGTGACGTTGAGCATCTTTTCATCTGCCTTTTGGCCATCTGTATGTCTTCTCTGGAGGCATTCTATTTAGATCTTCTGCCCACTTTTTGATTGGGTTGTTGGCTTTTTTGTTATTGAGCTGAATGAGTTGTTTGTATATTTTGGAGATTAATCCCTTGTCTGTCACTTGGTTTGCAAATATTTTCTCCCATTTAAACTTTTTGTTCTGAGATATTTATAGATTCACATCCAGTTGTAAGAAACAATACAGAGAGACCACATTGACCTTGACTCAGTTTCCCCCAATGGTAGCATCTTGGAGCACTACAGCACAATATCATATCCAGGGTACTGACAGGTGTGGCACATGTCCATCACCACGGGGTACTTTATGCTGCCCTTTTACAACCACATCCACCTCCCCATCTCCCCATACCCATCCCAACCCTGACCCCTAGAAACTACTAACCTGAACTTCATTCCTATAAATTTGTCTTTTCAAGAATTTTACATAAATGTGATTATATGCTACACAGCTTTTGGGATAGGATTTTTTCACTCTGTGTAATTCTCTGATGATTCAAGTTGTGTGTATCAGTACTTGGCTCCCTGTTCATTCTGAGTGTCTGTTCCACAGTGTAGACGCACTGCAGTTTATTCAGACACTCACTCCTTTAAGGAGACCCAAATTGTTCTAGCTTTTGACTATTATGAATAAAACTGCTATAAATATTGGCGTACTGTTTTTGTGTGAGCATAAGTTTTCATTCCTGTGAGAGAAATACTCAAGAGAACAATTGCTGGGTCGTATGGTAGTTGCATGTTTAGTTTTACAAGAAACTGCCAACTGTTTTCCAGAGAAGCTGCACTATTTTACGTCCCGTCAGCCATGAATGAGGGATCAGTTTCTCCACATCTTTGCCAGCATTTTGTGTTACCACTTTTTTGTTTTAGTGCTTCTGATAGGTGTGCATTAATACCTCATCTCATGTTTAATTTGCATTTCCCTAATGGCTAATGATAGTGAACTTCTTTTCACTTTTCATGTGAGAATTTGCCAGGTTTACTGTCAAGTATTTGCTCATTTTCTAATTGAATTGTTTGCTTTTTTAATTGTTGTTTTAAGAGTTCTTTATATTTTCTAAATTCAAGTCATTTATCGGATATGTGGTTTGCATGTATGTTCCCCCACTCAGGTGCTTGGCTTTTCATCCTCTTCACAGAGCAAAAGTTGTTAATTTTGTTGAGATCTAATTTATCAGATTTTCCTTTCTTGACTTTGTTATCAAATCTGAGAACTCTTCACCTAGCCTTAGGTCCCAAAGATTTTGTCTTTTTTTCCCCAGAAGTTTTGTAATTTTACATTTAAGCTCACAATCCAATTTAAGTTGGTTTTTTAATAAGGTCTGGAGTTGAGGTTGAGGGGGGTTGGTTTGGTTTGGTTTGGCTTAGTCTGGTTATTGCCTATGGATGGTCAATTACTCCAGCATCATTTGTTGAAAATACTATCCTTTTTCTATTCAACTGTTTTTGTATCTTTGTCAATAATCACTTGTGTGTTTTTAATTACAAATTCAACTCCTTTAATAGTTTTAGGATTAATCAGCTTATCTCTTTCATCTTAGTTGAGCTTGGGTAGTTTGTAGTTTTTGAAAAACTGGTCCATTTCCTCTAAGTAGTCAAATTTATGAGCATAAGATTGTTTGTAGTATTCCTTTATCATCCTTGTAATATCTGCAGGCACCCTAGTGATAGCCTCCATTATCATTCCTGATATTTCATTACTGATATTGGTAATTTACGTCTTTTCTCTTTTTATCTCAGTCAGTCTTGTTAAAGGTTTATCAACTTTATTGTTTTTCAGAGAATCAGCTTTTTGTTTCATTGATTTTCTCAATTGCTTTCCTGTTTTCAATTTCATTGATTTCTGCTCTTTACTATTTCCATTCTTCTGGTTGCTTTTGGTTTATTTTACTCTTTTTCTAGTTTTTGAGGTAGAAACTTAGAATGTTGATTTGTGATATTTTTCTTTTTTCTAATGGGGGCATTTAAAAATTTATAAGCTTTTCTTTCAGCTGTATTCCACATGTTTTGATTTGTCATGTTTCCAGTCTCATTCAGTTCTTGTATTTCTTTTATTTCCTTTGAAACTTCTTCTTTGACTTATGGATTATTTAGAAGTGACTTGTTTAATTTCTAAGTATTTAGTGATTTTTCTGTTGTTTTTCTGTATTGATTTCTAATTTGATTGCATTATGGTCAGAGAAAATACTGTATATGATTTAAATCTTTTCAACTTGTTGCCCAGAATATGATCTATCTTAGTGAATGTTCCATGGTTGCTTGAAAAACAATGTATATTATTCTGTTGCTTGCAGAGTTTTCTCTATATATCAGTTAGATACCATTGGTTGATTGTGTTGTTCAGTTCTTCTATAACCTTGCTGGTTTTCTGTGTAATAGTCATTTCAGTTGTTGCAAGTGGTGTATTGAAGAGCCCAACTATAATTGTGAATTTGTCTATTTCTCCCTTAAGGTCTATCAATTTCTGCTTCATGTATTTTAATGCTTTCTATTTGATGCACACCATTTAGAACTGTTATAGCTTCTGTTGGATTGAGCCTTTTACCATTATGTGATGTCTCTCTTTGTCTCTAGTAATTCTTCTTGAACTCTGCTGTATGTGATGTTAATAGTGCTACTCCTGCTTTTTTCTTTATTAATGTTTTCATGGCGTACCTTTTTTCCATCCTTTTATTTACAACCTACCTGTATTGTTATATTTGAAGTGCATTTCTTATGTTTAGAGTGTTGTTGGATCATGGTTGTTGTTATTTTTAAATCCACTCTGTCAATCTTTGTCTTTTAACTGGTATATTTAGACCGTTTACATTTAAGGTAATTATTGATGTGTTAGGGCTTGTCTGCAGTTTTATTTATTTTTTTTTATTTCCTCTGTTTACCCTTCTTCTGTTTCCCTTTCCTTACCTTCTTGTGGGTTACCTGAACACTTTTTAAGAATTCCATCTTGATTTGTCTGTAGTGTTTTTGAGTCTATCATGTGGTGTTGTCTTAGAGGTTGCTCTAGGTATTACAATTCACATATGTAACTTATGGTCTCTAATACCAAGGTTTTGCTGCTTTGAGTGAAGTGTAGTGACCTTGCTTCCATTTAAATCCTTTTACCCTCCCTCCCCACTTTTTAAAAACCATGACCCTAAGTATTTCCTCTAAATGTCTTGAGCACCACATCCAGTGATGTTATATTTTGCTGTAACCATCAAGTATATTTAAGAAACTCATAAGAAAAAGGATTATCTATGAGATTTACCTCTATTTTACCAATTTTAATGTTTTTCTTCCCTTTCTGAAATTCCAGTCTTCTTCTCTTACCAGTTCCTTTCTGTTTAAAGAACTTCTTTTAGCCATTTTTCAAGGGTAGATTTATTATCAACAAATTATCTTAGTGTCCCTTCATGTGAAAATGTCTTTATTCCCCCCTTCATTCTGAGGGGTGTTTTTCAGGACTAAGAAATGGCTGCTACTTGCTTCTGGCCTCCCTGATTTCAGATGAGAAATCCACCAGCATTCAAGCTATTTTTCCCTACAGGTAATATATCACCCTCCTGACACCACCAGGCAGGGGAATCTGAGCAGGCCGTCTGCTTCTGTGAGGCGGGGTGGAGAGAGTGGGGCTGGGATGGAACAACAATTTCCCCATTGGCCCTGCTGAACCCAGAGGAAGGTGGGGGGCACTTGTCCACTTGGTGTTTGGCTGGAGGAGGGCGGGCATTGCCAAAATAGTTTCCTGCTCTTAGACGACCCTTGCCCCGTCCTTTGGCCAGGAGAATACACTGCTCTTGAAGCCTTTTTTGTCTGTGTCTGTTGTCAGTTCCGGGCTGAAGCCCATGCGGGACCCCAGGGACTCCCCGTATCTCTTCCTCGAGTCCTGAGTCCCCTTAGCAGGCCACCTCCTTCCTCCCGTTTGTCAGTCTTCCTGTGCCTGATCATTGTGTGTGTCCAGGGATTTTTAGTTGTAAGAGAGGGGACCTGGGAGAAATGGGGCTACTCAATCTGGGTGCAACAGGAGGTCTCCACTCCTAAGAGTTTGAAAGCCACTCTTTAAAATTCAATAATCATTCTGGCTTCAAACACTTAATAATAATAAAGGAATGGTTAGATAATCCTTTAGAAGCATCAGAATGTTTATCTCAAATTTAAAAGTATAACCCTTCTTAATAGTAAGAGAGAATAAACCCTCTCCTTAATGTTGAGTGAGCAAGGATGTCCCAAAGTACCACATCATTTAACACTTCTTTAGAAGTGCTAACCGATGCAATAAGAAAATGTAACTAAATAAGGAGGAAGGAAGCAGCGTCCGACTATCTGCTTATGAAAGGCAAATAGAGCTGAAAATGTACTTGAAAATGGTTACAAATTTTAAAAATTGAACATAATGTTGGTCACAAAATTAATGCACCAAATTTTTACATAAATAATAACCTGTTAACATATGAAGGAAGACAAAAAATAAAATACCCAGGAACAGATTTAACCAAAAATTTTCAAAACTGTATTAAGAAAAGTTTAACATCCTACTGAGACACAGAAGACTTGAATACCTGGTAAGATGTATCTTAATTTTGGATAAGAACTCAATTTTCAGAAGAATCGCTACATTAATGATTTTTAGAAACCTTAATGTGAGCCTAATAAAATAACAGCAGGAACTTGACAAGCTAGTTCTAGCACTTATATGAAAAAATAAACATAGAATTACATCCATAAAATGCAGAAAACTACAGGGTAGTTGTCCTGGGCTGGAAACTGCCCTTCACGGCACACACCAGGGGATTGACAGGGGCTGGGTTTATCCTCCATCTGAAATAACTAACAGCCTGGGCAAAGTCGGTGAAGCAATAGTGTTCGAAACACTGCATGTCAGGTAAAGCAGGACAGTGACCCCTGATAGACAGGAACTAATGAGGCAAGCCCCGGGGCTGTCCCAGGTTACCACCTGGAGAGAGCATCCAGGCAGCAGGGCGGGTCCAAGGAGGTGGAGCCAGATGCTAGGGAGGCCAAAGGCGGCCGGCATGAGCAGGGCACAGCTGGGAGAGGAGAGAGCTGCACAGAGAGAATGTTCTGGAGCATATGCAGAGCCCCCCTTGAGTTTTGAGCTGAGAGCCCGGTAGGGCATGGGTGTGGGGAAACCCCCTGAGACCACCCAAAAGAATGGGAGAAACAACACCCAGATGCTGAAGGGTGGTGGTGGTTTCTGTTCCCACCAGCACAGTGAAGCCCTCCTCACTCACAAAGACTCCAAAGGATCAAACTTTCCTTGTAGTACAAAGCCTGATTCTGTTCACATCTGCCAAACACCGGAAGCGGCCAAAAGCCCTTGACCATGTGAATAGACAAACTGGGGTGTCTGCAGGGGAGCCCGACTCACCCACAAAGAGGAGCAAACTGCCCACACCCTCAACAGCTGGAACGAAGCCAAAGGCATTACACGGAGAGAAAGAAACCAGCCTCAGAGGCTCCATATTGTATGATTCCACTTTTTGCCATTTTAAAAAAGACAAATTTATGATGAAGGGGAAGAGAACAGTGGTTGCCAGGGGTTATGGTGGGGACCGGTGACCATAAGGTCACAAGGGACTGGGGGCATTTTGGAGCTGTGGTGATGGTTCCACGAAGGTTGTCATTTGTTAACACTCGTGAATGTAAACCCAAAGAAAAAAGTCTACTTTACTACATGGTATTTTTTAGTTTTAAAAAGAATAGGAAAAGAGTAAGGGTGGTTTTGATGTTTGAGTTCAGTTTTACATATCAGCACAATTCTAGATTTCTAAATTCATATTAATGTTCTTGATAATTAAAATGATTTGAGAAAGAGAACTTTGAAATGTGTTGCTTGTCAGAGAAGAATGTTTCATTAATGTATTTATTTAATATCACTTCTAATAAAATGTACAAATTGGAAAAAAATGAGATTAAAAATAGTTAAATGATCAATAAAAAAAGAATAGGAATACATGCTGTGTTTCTATTTACAGATATTTCCAGAAAACTTAAAAGTGGATCTATAATGTGAGAAAGCAGGCCAGTAACTGCCTGTGGATGGGGCCCTGGGGGCAGGACCAAGGGGTCACCAAGGGGAACCAGAAAAACATGGGGTGACAGACCCGCTCACAGGCTTGGTCATAGTGATGATTTCAAGTGTGTGTGCACATGCGCGTGTCAAATGCTTCAAACTGCACACAAATGTGTGCATTTATACTCCAATAAAGCTGTTGAAATTGTCATAAAGTATCGGATATTCCAGTATGTTACAAAGCTGCAGCGCGTGGAAAGTGATGAGACTTGGAAATCCATGAGGGCAAGGGTCTGCATGTCCCCCCTGCCGCGCCCCTCAACCCAGAGCCCAGAGCCAGGCACACGGATCATAAGAACGGGATCCGATTGTGCATATGTACACACACAATACACCACACATGCCCACACACCACAGACATGTCTACACACACACAACACGTGCACACACATAAGCATACACACACACCATGCATCACCCACGCGTCCACACATCCTACTCCCCACCCTCCTTGAGATTCCCGCCCCTTCCCAGGGAGCCGCTGGGGTCAGCCTGACACCAGAGCAGACGACCCCAGCCCCATCCCAGCTGAGCCCACGGAGCTGCATTTGCCCAGACCCGGGGGGCTGGGGGTGACGATCTGAGGTTGTCTGCTCTGCAGGAAGAAAACACAGCCTGCCTGACACATCCCCGCCCACCCACCTGGGGACAAGAGCCAGGTTTCCTCCAGGCCTCCTGAATGAGACCTCCCTTCCTCCCTCCTTCCCTCCCTCCCTCACTCCACACCCGACACACACACACACCACACACCACACACACGCTCTGCACTTACACACCCTCCCCACTGCAGAGCCTGCCTCTCTGCGGAGGCCTTTGAAGGCCTCCCCCAACCCCAGTACAGGCAGAGCCGGTCACATGCCCCCCAAACACACACAGGAGGCCTCCGCTGACTGGCCCAGGTGGTGTCCACACTGAGGAACTCAGGAGACCGTGGTCAGAGGTCTGATGGTGACCCTCCTGGGTCCCAACATTGATGGAGGCCCCGGAGGGAGACAGAGAACCTGAAGTCACTGAGGAAGTGGAGTGTGTGGCTGGGGGGATGGGATGTGCGTGTTATATGTGTATGTGTGAGGTGTGTGTGTGATGTTTATTGCATGTGAGGTGTGCGTGGTGTTTACTGTGTATATGGGGTGTGTGTGTGTGTGTGTTGGAGGGTTACCACCGCACAGCAGACCAGCCCCCTTTATCCCAGGAGCTGGGCCCCCCTGAGCTCACACACACACCAGGAGCCCTGATCCGATGGCCTCTAGTGGGAGAGACGCGCCCACACCCACGACCCGAGGGCTGAGCAGGGCTGCAGAGGAGGGCAGTGGGAGGCTTTCACAACCTCTCAGGACAGGGGTGTCCCTCCTCCTGCTGCCCAGTCAACATCCTTCATCCTTTATCACCCGCCTGCAGCCGTCACCAGCCTCACTCTCTCCTCAAACACAAGGGCTTCCCGTTTCCTCTGGAACAAAGTCCAAGAGGTCCCATAACTGGAGAAGCTTGATGCAGGTCACGGGCGCGCAGCCCACAGCAGGAGGGGTGTCGCGAAGGCCCCACGGGAAGCCCGTGGGCACGTCGGCTCCCGGTCACTGGCCTACCTGGGAGAACATGCAGGATTTCCACAGCCCAGGGGGTCTGAGACATTGGCCGAGAGCTTGTGGAGAAAAACCCACCCAGGGAGGGTAAAGGGACTGGGGCATGGGTTCCCCCAGAGGAAGGGAAGCCTTAGGGGTGGAGGCTTGGGGGCAGGCCTGTGGGAACGCAGTCAGGCTGGGGGACCGAGGGCCCAGCCAGGCTGTCTGTGCTCCAGAAAGCCCCGGATCATTCTGCTACCAAGCTCCGTGATGCATTTAGTGGTTCAGATGATTTTTTTTTAGCAAGAAATAAGATAGACTAGTATTTTCCTTTGCAAACCTGGCTCTGATGAGGGTCTGAAATGTCTGTTTTAATCTGCTTGTGTTGAGCAGGGGGATGAGGGAGCTTCCTTTTCTAATTGACTCTTCACTGGAGAGTAATTAACCTCAAAACTGTTTACAGCCGAGGAATTACAACATCACTTAGAGATCATAATTTGAAGGATGGGTATATGTTAGATTAAAAATCTTTCTGAGTTTGCTATTACCCTCTCTAAACATGGGAAGGTCCTATATGGAGGATCTCAGATTTGGTCTAATTAACTTTTGAGGGCTTGAACCTGTCTGGATGTGTAATTTCTTCCCAGAACATTTGGGAGCTGTTATGTAGCCCATGATGTCATTAGCATAATTATTGTCAACATTTCATGCTGCAGTTTCTTCCTCTTATAGATGAAGTTGCATACTTAATCGTTTCTCTCCTCTACTGGTCACATTGCTTTACTCTGTTCCTCAAAAACCGTGTGGCTTCCTATTTCCTGCAGATCAGAGACCCTCTTTTTAGTGCAGGGCTCCGGGTGCCTGGAACCTCGCCTGCCTCTATGCTCCAGCCACAGAAGCAGAACCAGGCCCTGAAGACACAGCTCAGGCTCCCACTTCTGTGACGTGGCGTGTGCCTTTCTTTGGCCTAGAACACACTTCCCTTCCATGATCCAGATAATTCTTCACCCCATGACAGAATTAAAATGCCTCTTCCTAGAGAAAATCCTCCAGGATTTCCACCCTGTGGTTCACCCAAGGGAGGAGGGATGGAACTGGGCTGCCCTGACCCTGCTTTCCTGGGAGTCTCCAGGGAAGCATCAGGGTGATAGAAGTGGCAGGTCCGGGAAGAGTTCGGTTAAAGTTCAAGGTCAAAGTCCTGTAGAGTCTGGTTGTCTGGTTCCAGGAGGGGAAGGGGCTCTGGTGGCAGGGAAGGGCTGCGCCTAACTCCTGCTTCCTCTGGCCGTGGCTGGTCTCAGACAGTGGCCTCTGCCACCCTCAGACCAGACTTTGTTCCTGAAATATTCTCCCCGCTCCACGGTCGAGTCTGAAATAAGTTAGATGAATCCTTCGCAAGGCTGGCAAACAAAGATAAAGCCGGATGGCTACTTGCCAGGTGTTGTACTTGGGATCAAACTTACATTTCACCATTTTCGTGATGGAAAATAAAAATAGCTTGATTGCCTTTTGGAGCATTTTATGATGACCGTAGTCCCTCTCCAGTTCACAATTTTAGGGGGTCCTCAGTAGCAAAACAATGCTGCTTTTAACCACTTGAGGATCTTTGGGAGGGCTGGGTTAGGAGTGTCTCTAAGGTAAATGGAGGGGACATGCGAGGAAGGGGACCATGTGCACAAAGCATTGTCCAGCCCAGAGCAAAATCCGGGAGAGTGGACGCTGTTTGTTTGCCACCAAGATGCCCCCCCGCCAACCAAATTGCCAGTGTGACATGCCCACCCCAGCTTATGGGCTCTTTGCTTCTGGTGGGTTTTGCACCCTTGACCTTCTCTGGACTTGGCCTCCAGAGGTGACCGTCTGGGAGCTTACCTGCTGGGGCAGTTTTGAGAGCCTGCGCCCTGGCCTAGAGGACACGCTCAGGCACAGTTCCCTCCAGAGCTCCCTCAGGGCACCCACGTGCTCCCCCCACCTCAACCTGTGCCCTCGAGGCTACTGGCTTCTCCAAAGAAGCTTTCTCAACAAACCCCATGCACGCAGGCACACACGCCGCATCTCACGGTCTGCTCTACAGAACACAGCCTGGGCTCCTGCACCATGGTAAGAGGGCCGACAGCGGCCTGCAGGGACAGGTCCCCAAGAGGCACAGCCCAGCATGGAGGGGCAGGAGACGGACGCCTGTGCTTGGAGAGGACGCCTGTGCAGAGCAGACTCACAGTTTCCCTGGATGAGCCTGAGCCCATTCATATCCCCAAGTGGGAGCCATGAGTGCCAACACCCCCAGCCTGGCACCCGAGTCTGCAGTTCAGACCTCGCTTTTCCTGCTCTGTCCCCGAGACCCCGTCACCCTATGTCACCAGCCTCAAGCCCCTCATCTGCATCTTTATTTTCCTAACTTTATTTTCTATGAGGGTAGAAGACCACAAGGAGAGTAAATGTATGTCATGTGTAAAGCATTTAAAAACAACAAATGACAACACTTCAGGTGACTACACCGAGGAGAACGTTTCATCCTGTGACTCAGGAGGGATAGTCAGGTCTGCCGTTTCAGGGCAGAGAATGTGTTTCCTTCAGGGCCTAGCCAGGGCTGAAGTCGCCTTGGTTCCACCGAGGACGTAGAAAGTTCTGCTCAGAGGAGACTGAAGTCGAGGGCAGGCCACGGCCTCAGGTGCCAGGTTCCATGGAGGTGGATGCAGGAAGGGGCGGGAATGAAGTGCAGGGAGATCAGCCCCTTGTCTTGTGGAAACAGAAGCCAAGGCCAAGATCACACAGTGTGATGGTTAGAATTGGAGCTGGACCTGGGATTCCCAGCCCTTCCATGTGCTGGGCTGCATTTGCACCTGGGTGGGTCTTCCCTCAAGAGGTTCTGGAGGTGCAGGACTGGACACGGAGCCACTGTTCGCACGAGGGCTGGGGGGCCCCCCTCCGGGTCGGTGAGGACAGCAGGGCCTCATCCCTGTGTCCACGTGCTTCACTTTCCCTTGGGCACAGAGAGGCGATGGGACCTGCCAAAATTTCCTGCGTATATTCAGGGCCTTCTGAGTGGCTTGGCCAGCACTTCAGAAAGATAATCACCTCCTTGTTAACTTTCGCACCCTCACTCTGTGTGGAGAGCATTTCTGTTTCCTTCGCGTTCAGCACATTCTAGCGACAGCCCTTTCCCACCAGACATCCCTCAGGTTTTCCCAAGGCCCGACGCCGTTGAGACAGAGGCTCTGACCCTCCCTTTTGCAGTCACTGGTCAGCTGTTTGCCTCTTTGTTTAACGTCCTTAGTTTCTGGCTCTACTTCTTTTGTCTTCTTGTTAAACCTTTGTCATCAGTCTGATTATAGCTCTCGCACCAAGTTCTCCTATAAGCTTGTCTCTAACATTTACAGGCAATCCAGTTCCTTCCATTGCTTAAAAAACATAATTGTCTCCTCTGGCTGCCAGGGGCTCCTCCAGCTAGTTTTCTGGGCTTTCAAGTTCCAGGAAAGAGAGTGTGGGATCCCCCACCACCACCACCGCCGGGAATCAAGAAAGAACAGAGCCATATTCTTCTGTCACCCACGGTCCTCACGCATGTGGGCTTGCTGGCACCAGCAGTGAAGAAGGAAGGGATCCATCTGGGCCAGAGACAGTCGGGAAACAAAAGCCAAGAGGATACGTGATCTTGACTTTGGTCACCCTTGATCCTGATCACGGCTACCCTCCTCTCTGGTCACCCTGAGGGGTCTCTGGCCTTCATTCTTAACACTTTAAAATGGCAGTTCTCAGAGCACTCAGCCTCCTCCACAGGTGCTGTGAGACCGCAGAGGCAAAATAAGGAGTGGATCGTTCAACAGACACTGAGCGGGTCATTACTCTTCCAGGCAGTGCTCTGAGCATTCAACTCAGACAAATTTTTCAATAACCCCACAGAGCGAGCAGCATTTTCATGCACCCTGTACAGGTGGGAAAATGAAGGCTTTGAGAATGCCACTTGAGCAAGGTGGCCATATGTGTCTCTGAGTCCAGAGCTCCTTTTCTCAGAGCCACACTCACTTACCATGACTATGAACAACTGGGTAAAACTGTGTAACCTCCACTGGACCAGCGGGTGACGGACAGCACACCTGCCACCACCTTTATGGTTCTTGATGAGGCAGTGTTTTCGTTATTTGCTGCTGCAGAGCTAATTCCCACAAGCTTAGCATCTTGAGACAAGATGCATTTATTATCTCACAGTTTCTGAGGGTCAGGAATCTTGGTGGGGCCAAGCTGGGTGGCTCTGACTCAGGGTCTCTCGGGAGGCCTCAACCAAGCTGACGGCTGGAGCTGTGGTCTCTTCTGAAGGCTTGGCTGGGCCCTGGGGTCCCACTTCCAAGTTTTCACACATGGTTGTGGGCTCTGCTTGGCTGCTGTCTTCCCCCAGAGCAAGGGATGCAAAAAGGTGAGACAGAGAATCTAAGACAGAAGGCACTGCATCCTTGACCATCTAATCTCAGAAGTGACAGCCCATCACCCTCCAGCACCCAGACCCCCTCTGGTACAGTGTGGGAGGGGACTGCACGCCCTGTGATAGGGGTCACAGGGGGCCCTATTGGAGGCTGACAACCACAGGCCACCTCCTGCTGATTTTGTAAAGAGTGGGCAGCTCAGAATTCAAGGTATTGTTAAAAATAATAGCATATATCTGTTACTTCCCTCCACACTCATCCTCCCAAGAACTGGAGAGGTGGCATTGTCCTCACACCCACTGGACAGGCCCCACGTGTCCAGAGACATCTCCACGGTGATACTGGAACCCTTGGAGATCCACACTCACCCCACTGGCGGCAGGCTGTAAACCAGAGGTAGGGAGGACTCTGGTACACACTGGAGCACAGGCCTCGGGGGTGGGAAGCTGGGCCAGGTAGTGCCTGCGTGGGGCCTGCACCCCAGCTCTGTGGACCCTCGGCTCTCTACATGGGCTGAGGTCTTGGGCCAGGCATGGGCCTGACAAAGAGAAGGACCAGAGGAGCCGACTAGGGGTCCCCTCACCAGAGCAGCAGGAGGACATATGCCCGGCCTGGTGGGGCTCCCACTCCAGGCCCCCAGGAGCTAGTGGTCGGAGGGGCTGATTCACCAGCAGGAAGGCTCCTAGGGGTGAGGAGAAGAGGTCAGCTGCCAGTGCACCTGAAACTGCAGAGTCATAGTGAGCAGCAGGCAGGGATCTTGCCATGAGGCCACCCAGCCCTCCCACAGCACACATTAAAGAGACCTCAGCCCAGGGAGGTTAAAGCACGCTCCCAGAGCCCCAGAAATGGTGAGAGCAAGTCTCATGAAGACCAGACAAAGGGGAAGGGAGTCATGACTTGATCCGTGCCAGGCACCTGTGCTAAGCACTGCATGCTCCACCCCCATTCATCCTGAAGGCCTCGGAGACGAGCGCCGACATCACCTACATCTGGGGATGTGGAGACTCAGTCTCAGGGTGAGCAAATTGCCCACCATCCCATGGGAGCTCCTCTCGCTGCTTTGCTCTGCGTCCTGGTCCCCGGTTCCCCGAGAAGAGAGATCTATACCCTGCAAAGGCGACAGGTACATGCCCTTGGAGGCTCATTTTCATGGGTTCCATTTTCTCTTAACTGGCATCTTCACTAAAGTGCATTGGGGAAAATGCCAACCTCTTTCCAGTGAACTATCAGGAAAGGTAGGCTCTGGGAGAGAGGATTGGGAGAAGGGGAGTCCCCACCCCATCCTTCCTGCAGACCCTCGGGCACAGATGGCGTGAAGGTGTGCAGAGGTGAGGTTTGCCTCGGCTAAATCTGGGGAGGGTCCCTACAGTGTCTGCCCTTTGGGGCTGAGGGAAAGGTCAGGAGAGGCTCCTGAATCAGTGTGACTGCCTTGGAGGATAAGGGAGGCGCAGGAGCGGGGGAGCCTCGGGGTCTTCAAGGCAGGAGTGGGGACCCACAGAGAGGCTGAACAGAGGGTGAGGGTCAGGGAAGAAAGAGACACAACTGCTTTTGACCCCTTTGATTTTATCCCGTTCCTTTCACCTTTTCTCTACATGTCCTATAAAGTACACTACGGATTCTCTCTATATACTATCACACTAATTCATCAGTGTATACATATGATGGGGGTTATTCCCAAACTACCTTTTTATAGGAATGCAAAATTTGGAGACCTTTGTAGGACCAACCCTGGGCCAGATGTAGGCTTCATGTTCTCCACTGTAAACGTGCCCTGAAATTTAGAGAAAAGGAAAGCCAAGAAGTTGGGGAGGTCCGAGAGCAGGGTTCGGTCATTTGAACACTGGGCCAGGCGTGGTGCTGGGTGCCCCATTCACCTGCTCGCTGGTGAAGCAGGTGGTATCGCAGCTCCCTTTGCACCAACGAGAAACTGAAGCTTAGAGACTGAGTAACTTCCTCAAGAAAGCGGGGCCGGGACTCCAGCACTGCGGGATAGGTAGGGCCACAGGGGCTTTCTGTGCACCTGCGCCCAGGAGACAGGAGGAAATATGATGGGGGCTGGCTGCCATCTTGTGTGCCCCCAAGACCACGGTCTGGAAGTCAGTGGGGATGAGAAGCCCCAGCCCCCAGCCCCTCAAGGAAATGCAGAGGGAACTCCCCACCTCCCCTCCCAAACTGTCACCCGGTTTCAAAATGCTCCCCTGGGGCACCAGCTGTGACTCCACACCCTCCCTTCTACCAGGGGCCACTGGAGTGGTGTGGTTGTAGGAATAGCCACTGGACTTATTTTTTAAAAATAAAACAGATGATCCATAAACCTAGTACTTTAGATATTCTGGGTGATAAATCATTTACAGAACGCACCCCACCTTTAGTTTTGACCCACAGGTGTCCAGACGCAGTGTCTGTTAGATCCTGCTGGTGGGTCCCAGGAAGGTGTGACCTGCAGGGAGGTGGGATGTGACTAGTGCCCGAAGACCTGGGCTTTGAGCTGAGACCCTCCATTGCACCCAGTGGCAGACCAGCTTGTCACCAAAATCAAAGCTCAGGTGGGATGTAAACCATTAAAACTTTAATGAAGAAACTTCAAAGGTGAAAGATTCCTCCCCAGGGGTCATGCAAAGAACACCAAGAGGAAACTGTGAAGAAATTAGGAGAATTAAGGACTGGATTCCCTACTGGGTCAAGAGCAGTAACTTTTGTAACTTGATATATACTAAAATTTGCAATATGTATCATTGTTGAGGTAATGGGAGAATTACAATTCTCTAACTCTCCATAACAGGTCTTATTAAATCGAAGCAAACATTTGGTACTTGGGAGCCCTGCATTACAAATCTAATTAAGATTCCATAAAACAAAATAACTCCAGTCTTCATGCAACTGTCCCATTATCTCACACGGTATATGATTGCTGCTTTATTAAACAACAACAACAAAAAAAAAACAAGTTCCAAATCGGTCTGTCTGTTTGTTTGGGAGTTGGCAAAACAATATGAAACTCAATCACTCCCAAAAATGGGTTCCATCTTGGGAAGATTTTCAGCTGCAGCATGCGTAATGCTGGCCAAGCAGATTCTCTGTGGGTTCAGGGAGCCTCGGAGATGCAAAAGCAGAGACTGGTTCCCTCCAGGGACTGCCCCGCGGCTCTGTTCTTTTGGTCTGGGATTCTAGAGACCAGAGGTTGGCTGGGGGACTAGTGAGTGAGAGAATCCCTGCTCAGATGACTTCACGGGTGGCTGGAGTAGGGAGGGACCCCTCTCCTTCAGAGAAGGAAGGGCAGAGGGCACCGAGGGAAGATGACCCCAAGATACCAGAACTGGGCTGCCTTATCAAGTCAATCACAGCCCACCAGCAAGTAAGGCGCACCTTTGGTCAAGCCTCCCTTTCCTTCCTCAGGGATGTTATGGTGGCTTCCTGGTGTGTCCCCCACCCACAGGTGTGCAGGGCCATGTCTTACTCACCTCTGCCTCCTCAGCTCCAGGCACCGTTAATGGATATTCACTAGGCTTATAAAACAAAGTACTTGAAACCTAAAATTAACTTTACAAATGTCTCCATGAGATCAAATTTGCCTACCAGCTGGTTCCCACCAAAATCCAGGCAGAAGTAATCTTCTGTGCTTCCCGTGCACCTGAACTTGAGACACATGATTGAAGCAAACCCCCTGAAGGTGTTCACCCCAGCAGAGACTGAAGCCCATCAGCACCAAATGCCCATCTCTGCTTCCTGCATGTGACCCTTCCCGGTCCCAGGCTGTGAAAGGCTTGTGACATGGGTTCTCTTCCTTGGTGGGACCCGCTGGTGGACTCCAGCTGTCCACATGTGGCTGGTTGTTACACCAGTCCTCTTTATGGGGAAATTCGGTGGATTTTCTTTTATTATAAATTTGCACAACCAGAAACGCCAGTTCCTCTCTGAGCTTAACTCGCAGCAAGGGGAAGGCATAATAGGTCATGGTGCCTTCAGACCATCTGCCTTGAGAACTTAAGATTTACACCCATCTGCTTCCCACTCCCCTCACCTTAGGAGATGGAGGAGCTGTCAGTTAGAATGGCTTTCCGCAGATGAAATTTTACGTTCAGTGGGAAGTGGTTTTCTGTTTAAAAAAAGCAGAATGAAGTCCTTAATGGATGAGAAACAATCAACTAGAAGCTGTGATGATACGAATTCTCATGGCGACCCATCAGTAATTCACGGTTGGGGCACTAGGGTAAGCCCATAAGTATTTCCAGTTCTCATGAAATAAGCTGCACATTCATTTCTACAGGGCAAATCCAGACCCTCTAAGAACTCAGATATGTTCCTGCCATTAGTAGCATTCCAGGGCACATCCTGCAGGGCTTTCTCTATGGCAGGCGCTAAAGGTTATTCTCACCATCAGACATTTTGAGGTCCAGCTGTTTAGGTAACTCAACGAGCCTGCCATGGCAGCCTTTAACTAAGCAAGTTTTAAAATATAAAAATAACTGCACAGCAGTTTATTTCAAACAATGATATGAACAAGAGCTTTGGCCTATTAAACATCTACTACTGCCATTTACTCACCTACCTGCATCAGTTTCTTCCTCTGAAAACCGAAGGTGAGTCCCTGCTTTGAGGCATTGTTGTTAAGGTTAGTAAAGTGACTGAAGTGGTCATGGTTCTTTGTTGCAGCCCACAGTGTCCACTTGAGCTGGTTTAAATAGGACAGGGTTAATGAAAGAAATATTTGGTAATTTAAAGAATCCCTGAGGAAGACAGAGATGAAGGTCCAAGGGCCACACAGCCCAGAACCTGCAGGCAAAGATGACAAGTGGGGACAAATATCCCACCACGTGGCTCTGGGGGTCGATGTAGCCCTGCGTGTTCCAGGGGCATCAGTGATGCTGATGACAGGTCATGAGCAACTCAAGCACAGAAGAAACAAGCTGCTCACCTCTGCCCCAGTCTCCACAAGGGCACCTGCTAGGTGGACCCAGGGCATCTACAGCATCCTCCAGACCGGGGCCTCTTGGAGATGTGCCCTCAAGCTGTCTCAAGCGAGGAGGGGGTTGGAAAGGTGTTGAGTGAAGCAACCAACTGGAGCCCCTGGGGGACTTCCCAAGTTCACCCACTAGTGAACTACACAGAAAGGGGACGAAGAATAGAGACCAGGCTTTGAGTCCCGGCCAACCTCTTACACGGCCCCCAGAGCTGGGCAAGCTAAGGAAGGAAGCCATGCAAAGGTGCACTGTAAACACAGAGTCAGGCCCTTGTGAGGTCTTGAAGGAGAATTCCAACAGGGCCACAGAAATTACTCCTGGAGAAGCATGTAAATTAAGGATTTATTATATTCGCAGGTCCTGGAGGATGGAGGCCAGGGCTACGTGGGAGGAGCATCCAGGGAGCGGGCACAACCGGGCAGATGGGGACCCGGGAGATCGAGGACCTTGGGCAAGGGCCTTTACAGGGTGGGGGTGGAGTACACAGCAGGACGGCAGGGGTGTTCATGGGTGCGTTTGAATGTCACTAGGTCACAGTTGGGGGCATGGGCTGAGAAGGGAAGCTTGTGGCAGGGGCGGCCTGACCACCCTGGTGCGCCTAGTCCCCTGGGCGGGGTGCTCACACACTGTGGGAGGTTGAAGCAGCAGGAAAATATGACGCTTTAAAAGTAGGCAATGCAAAAGGAAAATCAAATAAGGGCTGCGTAAAAAAATACTGTAACATCTCATCTGAATTGTTGGAGTTCTCATTAGGTTGTGGAAACTTTTCTCAACACAGTTCTAACTGCCAGCATCACTGGTGACCATCTTACCAAGGTCAGAGCATCTTGGATCCGCAGGGTCCAACTTATCCTGGGCTCTGGGGTCAGTAGGCTCTTTCTGGCCTTTATGAAATACTTACCTGCTGCCTGCCTAGCCCGGGGCAAACCTCTCGTTTCCTCTCTGTGCTCTGTGCTGGTGAAAGATGACTTCACCTCTCAGCTGTTTTAAATTAACCTTCCCCTCAGGTTGTACCAAGGAAAAGATGAAGCAAGATTCAGGGTGAAAACACCCTCTGTGAAACGAGCCTTTTAAGGCTGCTCTGTTATTTTTTAAGTGATCAAATGTTCATGAGAGACAAAAGGTAAAGTCCTGTTAAGAAGCCAAGTTTGAGGAAAAGTAAGAGAAGCTGTAAAGGTGTGTTAATGAATAGTGATCAATATGGTCCATGGAAGATGCTCAGGTGAAGGTGAACATCAGTGGAGAAGAGTTTGGTCACCCCTGGAAATACCTCTCCTACCAGAGGTTGGAGGAGTCTTGTGTGCTGAGAAAAAGAATCAGAAGAGAGGTTTTTCCTACATCTCTGTTTGGAGAGATGTAGGAAAGTAGAAGAGAGTAGAAGCAGCACTGCTGAAGAAGCTCAGCACAAAGGAGGGCTGAGTGCTGCTGAGTTACAACTGTGACTGGCCAACCCACGTTGCCATGACGCCAGGCTGGTGTCTTCCAGGTAACTCACACACTCTGCAGGGTCCTGACATTTCAAACAGAACATTCTGGTGAGTGGAGGACCATTTCCTCACAATCTGGGAGGTAAATTCAGAAGTAAAGTAAAAGGAGCAACTCAATGATTGTAAAACTCACTTTTCTTTGTATTAAGTGGTGTGTATGGATTTTACATATGTTACTACTTAATCCTCAAAATGATGTTGTGTACAGGCATGTACCCATTTTGCAGATGAGAAAATGGAACAGGGTTAACTAACTAGCCAGGGCCCCACAGCTGTTATGTGATAGCATCAGGCCACAGAGCCACGGGCCCCCATGAAGGCATCGACATGAAGGAAAGACTTGATTCTTGCCATGGAGTCATTTTCTTTATTATTATTATTATTTTTTTGGCTGTGCGCTGCAGCTTGTGGGAGGTCTTAGTTCCCTGACCAGGGATCGAACCAGCACCCTCCACAGTGAAAGCGTGGAGTCCTAACCACTGGGAATTCCCCGAGTCATTTTCTTTAAATCCTGCTTCCAATTATCTTTTTCTTTTTTTTTCTTTTTGATGTTGGGGGTAGGAGTTTATTTATTTATTTATTTATTTTTGCTGTGTTGGGTTTTCATTTCTGTGCGAGGGCTTTCTCTAGTTGTGGCAAGCGGGGGCCACTCTTCATCATGGTGCGCGCGCCTCTCACTATCGCGGTCTCTCCTGTTGTGGAGCACAGGCTCCGGATGTGCAGGCTCAGTAGTTGTGGCTCACGGGCCTAGTTGCTCCACGGCATGTGGGATCCTCCCAGACCAGGGCTTGAACCCATGTCCCCTGCATTAGCAGTCAGATTCTCAACCACTGAGCCACCAGGGAAGCCCCATTTTTTTCTTAATATTAGTGTGTAAATAAGTTACTTTGTCTCTTCTTTATTTAATAAAATAATTTGTTGTTAAACCTTCAAATTAATATTAAATCTCTATGGTTTGTCCACCACTGCACACCCCCTACCCCCCACACACATCTATCATACATCTTGGACATAGTAGGGACTCACTAAAGATTGAGTGGGTTAATTTATTAATTGGCCAGTCCATCAACCAACCAAACGTGCAACTGGGCTGCAGGCTGCAGGGCCTGTGATGCCAGAACAGTCTCCACAAAGCCCTCCGTCTCCTGGTCTCTTCCTCAGAGTGACTGATAAATAGCTGACCCGTCCCCACTACAGGAGACGCTCACTAGTGACATGCAGATGTGCCCGTGAAGGTGCCTGACTTCTGCACACAGGGAGGCCCTTCTCCTCACCCACAAACACCAGTCAACAAACCCCTCAAAGCAGGACAGAGTCACCTGCTGTCCATGAGGAGAGGCCCTGCCTCAGTGACCACTGTGGCCACCGTTGTCCTGAGAGAGCCGAGGGCAGCAGGGACCTTCCTCAGACCCTTACAGTTAAGAACGGAGCTAAATGCAGCTGCTGAGATGCAGGGACCAGTACCCGCCCCTAAAACATGAACTCTGAGCAAGAATAAGAGGGGAGGCAGACTCACCTGCCATCCACTGGTCTATCCACCACCTGTGTATCATCTGGGGCCCACAGAGTTCCAGGAGTGACTGCAAACACTGGGGACTTGGCGTGAGCAAAATGAACAAGATCCCTTATTTCTGAAGTTCAAGATAAATTAGGCAGGTGATTTAGAATGAGAGATAGATGATAGATAGATAAGTAGATGATGGATGGATACATAGATAGGCAGACAGATGATAGATAAATAGATGATAGATGGGTAAATAGATAATAGATAGACAGAACGTAGATAGATAGATGATAGGTGGATGGATAGATAGGTAGATAGATGGATGATAGATAAATAAATAGATAAATGATAGGTGGTAAATAGATAATAGATGAATAGAGAGAAAGAAAGATAGATAGATAAGATAGGTAGGTAAATAGATGGAAATCAATAAGATAAAAAGAGAGAAAGAGAGACAGAGAGGGGAAAGAGCGAGATCTCTGAATAAACATCGTGCCGTCAGAGAACGAAAACGAGCAGGATGGCAGTGCTGCCTGGCTAGTGTATAAAGGGACCAGATAAACCCTCTGAAGAAATGACATTTAAGCTGAGATCTGAATGCCGATAAGTAGAAGGATGTGGAGAAAGGAAATAAGAGCATCGGCAGAGGGGACCCCGTTAGTGTGAGGGCCTGAGGAGGAAGTAAGCCATTTGTACCCATAATTCAATACGTAAAGCGGCCCTTCCTACTCAGACCAGCGGGGCAGGATGGCTGAGGGGCACAGAGGAGGTCAGCAGACAGGGCGGGACCTGGAGAAAGAATTGGGCCCAGAGGAAGACCCTCCCCAGCATGACTCCACCCATTCCTAGTGGGGAGGGGGAGTAGGGATGGAAAATTAACCTGGAACCAAACAGAATTATATCTGTCATTTGTTGTACGTAATTTGCTTAGTGGAACATTTTGGTAAAGTTAGGCACAGAGCCCTTTTCATAACATGGCTCCACCAACTGCCATCTCAGGATGGAGACCAGACAAGACTCAGACCCCCAAATGGGAAGCCCCGAGCCGGTGACATTCACAGAAACCATAGATGTCAGCAGGACCACTGCTCCAGAGCACACAGGGGATCAAAGCACTTCCAGAAATTTCAGTCAATGTCACTGTTTCTAGTTTATTATCCACACCACGAACGTCCAGTAACAACATGGACTGTTCCAAAAAGCCCGACCATCTCCTCAGGATTCTCCCAGGTGCCATCTCCTTGTAAACATGGACATGGACGTCACCCTCAGTGACCAGGCAGGAAGAGATGCTGCCGGGGTGTCACTGTAAGTTTCTAAAGGCCACGGCAAATATCTCTGGAGGGCCAAAGCCAGAGCAGGATCTTGGTTTGTGTTCACTGATGGTCACGATGAACGTGTGCTGGGCCTTTGGAAAACCAAGCTGAGGAATCCAGCCCGCCTCTCGGGGAGAGGATGTGTGCATGCCAGGCCGGGTAGGGCGGATGTCCTAGAGGTGGGCAAGGCATCTGGACAAAGCCCGACAGCAATGCAAGCACACAACCCGTGGACTCCAACCTCAGGGCTCTAGACCTGCCTTCACTTTGGTGGGAACTGACAAGCTGGACAAGGCTTCCCGGACCAAAAACACAGCCCCACCCTCCACTCCCCACAGACGAGGGCCACCCATCCTTCCCCACAAGCATGTGCTCCGCACACCTCCACAAAGAAGGGCCCTCCCGCTTCCTCCACCTGGGACCTCCCAGGGTCACCCTGTCCATGAGGTCTCCCCCGTGCCCCTGTCTCAGGGGTCACCACCTCCTGTTCCGTCTCCGTTATTTTAAGAAGGGTAGCAACCCCAGGACCTGCCTGTCACGGTGTGTTTGGCCGGTGGCAGTTCCATCTCACAGCGAGTGGGGACGCCGGCTTGAACGGGAGCCCAGCCTCATCGCTGGCCTTTTGGAGCCGGGCCTGAAACACTGACAATCTGTCTACGTCCTTATAAATACTGAAGGCGGCCAGCACGGTCCATCACGCTAGCACCTGCCAGGGCAGCTGCTTCCTGTGGTTTGAGTGGTCTGCTCAAGTCTGAAGACTCTGCTATGGAAACCCCCTGGGGGGAAGGAGAGAGGGAAGCAGGAAAAGGATCTCAAGAATTCGGAAATGCCAGTGGGAAGTGGCCCCCGGGGAGAGTCTCTTGCCCCTCGGCAACGGGCCTGCCTTACATCCCTGCCACTTCTGGTCATCAGCAGGAAGCAGCCAGTGGGTAGAGGGACAGCCTTGTGAATGCCACGGTGGGTTGTGGAGCCCAGCAGCAGGGGCTGGTGAGGCCAGGGGAGCATATGTCCTGACCTCAGTTTATGGAGATGTCCTGCTTCCTGCTGGCGGGTGGATGTGAGCGGGCCACCAGGGAACCAGTAATCCTTCTTAGAACCAGAGTCTCGTCTGCTCCAAGACTGTAGCTGACACTCAGAGGAATCCGGTGCCCTTGGAACGTCACCAAGAGTCTGTCCCCTACCTGCTGAGATCACCTCCACCGACACAGACTTCACTCCCTCCTAAGAGGTCGTCCCTGTCTCCCTGCATCCACATCTGGTAAGTGTCCAGGGACAACCTCCACCACGTCCACCGATGACCTTCACATCTCAGTACTGCCTCTCTCGGAGTTGTGCTGATCAAAGCTGGGGCTTCAGGGTCAATTGACCCCTGTCCACAGCCTTATCTTCTGAACTCGACAAAGTCATTTGAAATCCTCAAGCCTCATGTTGCTCATCCCACGTTGCTAGGGTTTTAGGAGGACCTGATGAAATAGATGGGGGCGGGGAGGGCACAGTCACCCCCACCACCCTCCCTGCTGGCCCTTCTCGTACCTTCCAGGGTCCCTGGGAGGTGGACTTGCCCCCTCTATCCACGTGGGCAACCTGTTCTGAACCCCCTCTCTCTCCCTCTCTCAGGCTCAGGCCAGCCCAGCCTGAGCACAATGACATCTCTTGTATTTGGGGCTCTACCCCCCGCCCCAGCTTGGAAGTCTCAGCTGAGCTAGGACCTCTGGCTCTTCGCGGCCCTGGTCCAGCCCATCTCACCGAAGCACAGAGTGTTTTGAGTTGGGGATGTCCTCTTGTATACAGTACTTCTAAATGAGAATCAATCAGTCCCACTGGTATCCCAGTCCGCATCTTAAAATTTATTAGACATTTACATTATTCATTAGAAATCTCAATCCAGGTCCCATTGATTTACATCACTGTCTAAAGACCAGGCAGAGCTATGATTACAAAGAATGTAATTGATGCCAACAGCTTTCTCAGAGAACTTCCTGGCCACATCCACTGTTTCCTGGGCTTAGATGTGAAGGAGGTGAGAAGACATCATATGTACAGGAGACACCAAACTAATCTACCCTGACACCGGGCAAAGAGGCCGAGCTGCCATGTTGGCCAGCAGACGGGCTGTCACCGGACAAAGGAAATCTGAGCCTCTTTCCAGGGAACCTGAGCCCCGGGCATAGGCTCCTGCCCACCCCTGCACCTGTATGCGGCTCCCTGTGGCCACAGCACACAGACGCCACTGTCTGTCATCTGGGTTCAGGTCCAAGTGAAATGGGGAGCTTTTGGCTAAGCCGAGGCCCAAGTAGATGGTTCCTATTTCAGTTGTCATCGTTCTCAATGCAGATCCGCCACAGGACACATGAGGGAAGTCCCTGCAGGGAGCGGGGCCGCAGAGCTCAGCTACATCCCCTCTCTGTTTTTCTCCCTCTTAGTTCCTTTCCTCAACGTTTGATTCACTATAACTCGGCCATTCTTCCTCCCTCCCTCCTTCCTTCCTTCCTTCCTTCCCTCCTTCCTTCCCTCCTTTCCCCCTTCCTTCCTCCCTCCCTCACCAGGTTTCTGACCAGCCTCCTACCATGTCCCAGCTCTGCACTGGACCCAGGGAATGATGCAGGACAGCACAGGCGGCCAGCCCTCAGGAACTTCACCATCTCTAGAGGTTGACTTCTTGTTCCTTTCACATGTGCCCCATTTTACTCATTATCAGCCATAACTACTGGACACCACATTGATTACTGATAACCAGCTCAGCATTTCATGCCCCATCAGAGTCTCAAGGGTTAGTAACAAACGAGTAGCAGGTTGGATTTGAATGGCAGCTGTGAGAAGGCCATGCAGACGGTCCCTGGCAGGGTGGCAATGGCACCCACGTGCAGGGCTGCGGGTTCCTCATCCACCTTCTCATGTTGGCTCTGTATGGACTCCTGGTCCTGAGAATCGCGTCAGAGAAGATCCCCCCAAAGGCCAAATCCTGTACATGCCAGGGATGTGGTGCCAGGGGCTCACACGGTGGCTGGTCCCCAGCCCTGCTTTCCCACCTTGAATGCTGCAAGCAATGCCAGTCTCTGTTCGGCTGGTCCCGAGAATATCCACAGCTTTTCCTCCTTGCCGGTACCATCTTCAGGGTGGTGGAGCTTCATCTCAGTTTCATGGCCAATTTATCATCTCCCTAATGCATAATTAATATTTCTCCATGGTTTCTCAGAGCTCCCAACCACAGCCCAGGCATCGCTACACTTCTTAACACTTTAAAATTTTTGATTAAATGTAAATAAGGAAATAAAGACTCAAATATATGGTAGTTTAAGCTGAGCGTATTTTATTGTATTCCAAATAAATGACGGGTATAAATCTTATGTTGCAGAATTCGAAGGTCAATTTCAAAGAGATTAGGTAAGTAAATTCCCCCAAACACGTATTTTTTTGTAAGTAATCACTGTCTCTCTGCCACCCTCCATGGTTCACATTTACAAATTCTCCATCCTCGGGAGATAAGTCTGTGTTGTGGTCCCCAGGGCCTTGAGAGGGCCCCGGGGTCCACAGCAGTGACCTCCTGGTGACACATCATCCGTCGGCCTCTCCCCTTCCCCATCTCCTCTCCCCTCATCCAGCTCTGCTTCCAGGGATCATTACCCCAATTACACTGCCTGCCCTGGAGGGCGCCTGACACGTTTGCAAAGCTTCTTGACCTGCTGGGGGTGGCAGGCTGGCCTTGACCAGCCGTGCCCAGCACCAGGAGCCACTGGGCCTGTGTCGATGTGGGGTGACCAGAGACCCCAGGGGTGAGGTGGCCAGGAGACCTGGAGCTTAGCTACCTGGGGGTGCGGAGGTTATGTTTGTTTAAAAATTAAAATTTCGTAAAAACATATTTTACATTAAAACAGAGAGATTATGTTATGGTGAAGACAAAAATCCACACGCACCTTCAAAGGAAATCCAATTTGAGGTTCAGGGAAAGGCTTTGCAGCCAGCAGGCCATGGGGACTCTGCCCAGGGCCAAGGTCCCTGTGCCCCGGCAGGGAAGGGGTCAGAGGCTGCGGCCTGAGGCAGCGTGGCCCTCGGCCTGGCTGGCCCCCCGCCCTTTGCTCCTCCTCTGCTCGGGGGGCCCTGGAGGACAGTGGGGGGCACAGGGGATCCGCAAGCCTCCGAAAGGGAGGAGGTTTCCCACTGCTGGGGCCTGCCCACGCCCAGGAGGTGCGGTGTGGGAACAGAGGGGCCAGGACAGGCCAGCTTGGTCCCTGCCGTGTCCTCCTGACCCTTTGCTGGCTCCTCTGAGGTTCCCGTGCCCCACTCACGAGGGCCTCTTTCCCAGCCTTGCCGTGGGGCCACACCTCATTTCCCCACCGCATTCATGTGAAGAAGGGAGCGAAAACCACAGCCCAGAAAATGCTCAGCCTCCCTTTGCTCTGTCTCGGCAGACACCCACGAGCCTGCAGGCAAATGACCTCACCATGTCCCTAACTCCCCTCCCCATCCAGGAGCGGGGAGGGGGTCCGGGGCCCACTCTTCCCATTTGCTCAGCTGATGGGGCCAACAAGGAACTCCCCAAGAGGCATCCACTCCTCCTCCGGGAGCGTCTCCATGCCCACCCACCCCCTCCCACACTGCACCTTCCTGCACGAATTAACCGCTTTCAGTGCAGGACCGTGGAGCCGGGAGCCTGAGCTGGGATGCCAGCACCCCTCTCCCTCCACTGCCCGCCACTCAGCAGCCCTCAAGCCATGCTGCCGTCCAGAGGGGGGCCCTGAACACGTGGTTCACCTGCAGGAATGCTCCCACCCCTCACCCCGGGGGTACCAGCAGCCACAAGCACTCCTTATCTTGCAGCCCCACAGAGCCTGCTTTTTAAACCTTGCACCAAGCAGTAACACTGCAGGCGGTTTCCAGTGAAACTCAGCAACAGAAGCCCCAGGTTGAGGAAATATGTACTTCCCGGGAGAGGTGTGCCTTTTGTCAGCTGGTTTCTAGCCCCGCTAAGAATCATGTGGCCGCATGCAGAGGGTCTCTGCCAGACTGTGCCCTCCGGGAACCAGGAGGGAGGGACCAGGACTCCCACGACGTCCTCACCACCCCAGACACCACAGGAGCGCGTCTCCAAGACAGATTTCACGCTTTTTGAGAAAGTCAGCTTTCCCCAAGTTGCAGGGGTAAAGGGGTGAGCGTGGATGCTGGTGCTGCGTCCCAAGCTTCAGGGGCCCGGGGTCCAGAGGAGGGTGGAGGACACGGCCTCCGGTGCTGGGAAGGAGCGGTCAGGACTTTCTGGTCCAGCCCTCCTGTCCACGGATGAGTGTGCGAGTGACCGAGTGGGCATTGGCGCAGGGCATGCAGAGCTGGTGAGACGTCCCTGCATCCTCTTGGGGAAAGAGCAGTTCCAGTGAACGTGAGTCCCTGCAACACACGTGCTGCGGAGAAGTGGCTCCAGACGCCCGCCCACCTCAGGGAAGAGACATCAGAGCCAGGCCTGCGGGGAGGGGGGCATGAAGGGAGACGCGTATTTGAAACAGAGAGAAGCACGTGTGCAAAGCCTTGGAGGCCCACTCGGTGTGAGCCCTTGACAAGACGCAGGGGGATCCCGGCAGGTGTCTGTGGCCAAGCGGTCTCTTAACGCGGGTCCT
This sequence comes from Hyperoodon ampullatus, assembly GCF_949752795.1. NCBI lineage: Eukaryota > Metazoa > Chordata > Mammalia > Artiodactyla > Ziphiidae > Hyperoodon > Hyperoodon ampullatus. The sequence goes on from NC_136921.1 coordinate 1,856,034, forward strand.
TTTTCTATGGGAGGGAAAGAGGAGCCAGCAAATCGGGGACGATATGGACCAGTCTCGGCGAAGCCCCCCGAAGTCCTGAGATAGACTGGATTTCAGCTGCGTGCCAGCCAGGGTGGCTCCAAAGCATCTGGGTTCCAGGCTGAGGACCCTCCCCAGACCCCTGGGGACTTTTAGGTTCCAGGATAATGGGCAGAGAAGAGGCAGGCTTGTGGGGTCTGAGCAGCTTCCACTGGGAGATGCGATGGGGAGAAGCAGGCCCCCAGGCCTCGCGACGGCAGAGCTTGTCCGCGTGGCCTCATCCTTCCCGGTCGCCCCCGTCATCTCCCCCAGCATCACAGGGTCAGCGGGAGGGGCCCCATGCTCCAGACTCTCACGACCCATCAACTAACCTCCTGAGTCCCTTCTAAGTACGTGTGGAGCCCACGGTCTAGCTCAGCCCGGCTCATTGAAGAGCCCATGTTTCCTCAGCTCCGTGGAGCCTGGGGCAGTCCTGACTGTAGCAGAGTCAAATTTAACACAAAGAAACGCACTTGTGTGAACACCAAGCCATTGGTTCTGGCTAGAACCCAGGGCAGGAGGAGGGGGCCCACGGCCCAGCTCATACACACGTGGTCTCACACCACACTTTCAATCTCGGGGTCCACGTCACGCTGCGGGCGGCTAGGGGCGCGGCCAGGGGTCTCAGCATCCGCTGAGATCTGCTCCCAGTTCTGTTGTTGTTTATTAGCCACCGAAACTTGAGCAGAATTGGCAGCAGAGGCCGAGAACCGTGTTCATGAGTGAGGTGGGCGGGGACCCTGCGGTGCACCCCTGCCCCCCGCCCTGGACACAGTGCCTGCTGGGCTGCCGTGCGGTCAAGGGGCGGCTTCGAGCTCCCACGGGAGGTCAGAGCGGGCAGGTGGGCTGGGATGCGTGTGCAGATAGGACACAGGCACCGCTGCGAAGCCACGAGACCATCCGCTCCGGGCCATGGCGCCCCGGTGTGGCAGAGACCGCCAGGCTCTGTGCGCACGTCGCCGACACACGCTCTCAGCATGCGAGGCCAGAGGTGCGGCCGGCTCTTCTGCCGCCCCTGCACCAAGCACGGGCTTCCTGGACGCACAGAGGGGCCAGACCTGCGATCCGGAGCTCAGCCCACACCCAGCCCAGTGCCGGGTGCTGCCACGTCTCCTGCTGATGGCCCCCAAGTTCACCCACTACCACTACCACGGCCCCAGTGGCTCCTGTCCTTCCAGGGCTTCTGCAGGGACACCCTGGCTCGCCCCCATGTCCGTTCTCTCCCTCCTGCTGTGCGGCGGGGGAGACCACTGGTGGTCCCGGCCTGTCTCCGCCACACAGGCCCGGCAGCCTGCCCGTCGCCCAGGACAGCCAACTCCCTCCTCCCTGGCCACACTGGGCCCACTAGGGCCGGGCACCTGTTCTGTCAACAGAGCCACCCTTCCACCTGCTTCTTGCCCCACAGCCCCCTCCCCATCACGTCGGGGAGCCTCCACTCGCCCAGTTGAGTCCGACCACCCCGACCTGTCTCGGGCCACCCCTCAGAGAGCCTTCCATGGCCCAGCCCCCGCCGCTGCCCAGACCCAGGCCGAGCTCGCGGAACCACCACCTGCGCGCACACCTGCCCTCAGCCCTCGTGCTCACCCGAGGCCACAGGTTGGCCTTGCTGATAGACCGATGGGCTGACCCCACCCGTGGCTGTGCTCACAGCTGACGGCTGTGCAGGGGATGGATGTGACCGCCGGGCTCCTCCACCCTCCTCCGAGGGAGGCCTGACCGCCTCGGGGCCACTCCCGGGCAGAGGGCTGGGACGGCGTGTCCTGCACCCTGGTCCACCAGGCCCTGGCCCTGATCTAGGTTAGGAGCCCCTTCCCAGCCAGCTGCCAAGGGCTGTACCCACTCCAGAGAGCTAACATTCCTCCAGGACTCTGCCGATGCTTCTGTTCATTTTTTGAGCCGACAGTCCTGAGCATGTCTTACGTGCCAGGCATCCCTGGATCGGCCCGTCTGATTCTCGTGATCACCTCAGGACAGGGTGTTTTGATCCATCCCTGGGTCAGCTCACCGTCGCCATGACGAAAAACACCATCCTCACACTGACAACTCCCTCACCCCTCTCTCCAAACACCTCTCCCAAGGCCCTGCCTTCCAGAGCCCCCAGTCGACCTCCTGTCCCTAGCAGGAGGCCCCTAGCAGCCATGGCATGCTGTGTGCTCCACACCTACATGGACCCGCACCCGCCCGGCCTCTGCTCCCACCGGCTCCTCATCTCAGGAAAGAGCGCTGGGCTCTTCCAGCCAAGAACCTTGGAGCTGCTCCGTCCCCTTCTCCTCTCACCCTGTCAGCCAGTCCATCAGCGGGTCCAGACGAGTCTTCTTCCAAACACACCAGGTCCTGATGCCTCTCACAGGTCACATCCACAGGGGACCCCGACCTCCTGACCTCCTTCTCCCACCTGTGCCTCTAAGTCAACCCTCCGTCTGGCCAGAGGGACCCTCTTCAACCATCAGACAGATCATGTGACCCCTCCACTCAAGACTGTCTCCAATTTCTCACCTCCCTCAGAGCAAAATCCAAAACCCTTACCATGGCCCACAAAACCAGGTATGACCTATGGCCTATGACCTTGCCAGCCGCACTGGCCTCCCAGCTGTAGCAGGGCTCCTGCCTCAGGGCCTTTGCACTTACTGCTCTCTCTGCTTGGAACGGGTTTCACCCAAGTACCTGTGGCTGGCCCCTCACGGTCTTGAATCTCAGAGGAGGCAGCACCTGCCCAGTGAGATCGTCCCTGACAGGTGTCTGCACACCCCCCCTCCAAGGTCCTGCCAAACTCTCGTCCAGGGAGCGATGGCGCCTGGCACACCTCTCTCCTGCCTCCAGAAGAAGTGGCCCCTGAAAGCCGCACCTCAAGTGGTTCAGGGTTACGTCCGTCCCGCACTCAGTGCGGAGTACAGAGTAGATGCGCCATAAATAGCTGTTAAAGGAAGAAATGAATTTTGGTTTTTCAGATGAAGAAAGAGAGGCAGGAAAAAGGGTGGAGTGATTGTCCAAGGTCACATGGTGAGTGTCTGAGTCCCTTCAGGCCACTATAACAAAGTACCACAGACCAGGGGGCCTTCAACAACAGACATGTATTTCTCCCAGTTCTAGAGGCTGGACGTCCGAGGTCAAGGGGCCAGCAGATTCGTTATCTGGTGGAGACACTCTTCGTGGGTCATAGGCTGCTGTCCTCTTGCTGTGTCCTCACAGGGTGTGGGGCGAGGAGCTCTGTGGGGTCTCTCATCACAGGACACTAGTCACGAAGCACAGCCCCACCTCCTGATACCACCATTTCGGGGGTAGGACACAACATATGAATCTGGGTGGATGCATTCAGTTCATTGCAGTGAGCAAGTGGTGGAAATGCCAAAAGTCCGGCTGCAGGGCCCACAGTCTATCCAGACCGTCCAACTTGGTCTCGGCAACTTCCCTGTGGCCGATGTCTCTTCCCGTGTCACTGCGCGGTCCTTGTTTTGGGGTGGCATGGGCAGGAATAAATAGATACGTCCATCAATAATCAGAGAATTGGGCTTCCCTGGTGGCTCAGTGGTTGAGAGTCCACCTGCCGATGCAGGGGATACGGGTTCGTGCCCCGGTCCGGGAAGATCCCACATGCTGCGGAGCGGCTGGGCCCGTGAGCCATGGCCACTGAGCCTGCGCGTCTGGAGCCTGTGCTCCGCAACGGGAAAGGCCACAACAGTGAGAGGCCCGCATACCGCAAAAAAAAAAAAAAAAAAAATCAGAGAATCACTCTCTGACAAGTGCTATGAATAAAACATGCAGAAATAACCAGAATAGGGGGACCTCCCTAGTTGTCCAGGTGTGGTGGGGGCAGGGAAGTCAGGGCTCCAGAGCAGAGGGAACCACCTGTCAAAAGGTGGGGGGCCAGAAGGAGCTTGGCTCTCATGAGGGGTGCATACGCATGGATGTGTATTCGTGCATGCATGCGTGTGTATGTACATATGTGTTTTTGTATGGGTGTGCAAGGGTATGTGTGTGCGTGCATATGTGTGTGTGCATGTACATGTATGCACACACGCCTGCATGTAGGAGAGTGCATGCATGTGCACGTGCATGCATCTGCATGTATTTGTGTTTGCATACATATACATGCATGTGTGCATGCGTGCCTTGTGTACCGATGTGTGTGCATACCTGTGCATGTGTGTGTGCACGCATGTTTTTGTACGTATGTGAGCACATGTGTGTCTGGAGCATGTGCACTGGAGTTGAGAACTTGGGGTGCTTGGAAGGACACAAGAGTCCGACCCAAGTCCCGGCCCTCCTCGGGGTGGCCTTGGGCCAGGAGCTTAACTTCTCTGAGTCACAGTCTCCTTCTTTGCCAAAAATGCAGCCATCCTGTGCCACCATCGTCACGGGGCCACCACCTGGACCACACGACACAAGGCACTCATGAGCGCCTTGAGCAGCTCACACATGGAGCCATGGCCAGCCACCGTGCAGCACCCACGCCCGCCCTCCTTCCAGCCAGTGGAACCCGGTTCTGTTGAGGCAGCAGTGTGCCCGCCAGATGCTCATTTCCCAGCCACCACCGCCCCCAAAGCTGGGACCGGCATCCTGGCAAAGTTCTGGCCAATGAGCTGGATGTGGAAGACTGGCCAGCTGCCGCTCTCCTCATGAGGGGCACACCCGGCTGACGCCGTCCCTCCTGTCTCCTCTTGAGAGGAGAACCTTGAACCGCGCCGGCCACGCGCCATCAGGACTTGGCGAGTGAGAAGCAGCCCCACCTGTCCGTGCCTCGGGAGCCACGTTCTCTGCAGCTTGCAGCCGAGCGCGCTCCCCGCTGGCTCTGGGCTGACCACGTGGGCATCCTGCAGGCCCCCTCTGAGCCTGTGCCTCCCCAGGGAAGCACAAGTACAGGCAGCTACACATCCCTGTCACGGAACAGTCCGGAGGACCCCACCATGTCAAATTCTCTCTTTCCAGAGGCAAATGGAGCCCCCAGCACAGGCTCCAGGGTTCTCGGGTCACCCCTGCAACACCAAGACGTGGCCAGTTTCCCCTGGAGGTGAGGAGGACCAGCAGCAGCCAGAAGCCCCCATGTGGCACCAGTTGGGCCAGAGGTGGTTCTGTAAGACGGGGCTTTGGGAGGCCCAGCCAGGTGGAGCCTGAGAGTCTCCGTGAGAAGGCTCAGGCTGGAGGAGAAAGGCCCACACCCAGCCAGGAGGCCAGCCCAGGGCTTCCCGGGCCCAAGTTCTGGCCCAGGCCCACAAGCACCCTGGCTTCCAGGGTGGCCCAGGTGGCAGGACACAGGACACACACTCGTTTACCATGGTTGAGGTGCTAGGTGGGTCCTGATGGCAGGGGAGCCCGATGGCCGGGGGATGGTCAGGTGCTCTGGGATGCGCAGTAGGGCCGGGGTTGTGGGGTGCGGCAGCCCCGGCCCCTCCGATGGAGACTCGCACTACCGTCTTCGCCCCAAGCTGGGCGGCACGCGGTTGCTGCCAGGTTGACCTGGAGACCGAGGGGTCTCCTCCTGGCTGGCTGGCCAGCTGGCTGTTCCCAGGGTGGGCAGGGCAACAGAGCAGCCAGACCACCAGGACGGGGGTCCCACCTCTATGGTCAATGTGCTCCAACCTGGGTGGGGGGGGCGGGATGTGGAAACAGGGCCACACGGGGCAAGAAAGGGAAACGACCCTCATCCTGGGCTTCCCGTTACCTCGCCTAGAGCGGAGCTCCACGTCAGCTCTGACCCCGCCCACGGTCAAGACCGGAGCCTGAGAACACCCCCTGCAGCCCTGCAGACTGTGGAGAGGCCTTGCAGGCCGGGATGTCCCTGTCACAGAACAGGCCAAGGAGAAGGGACGTAGGAAGGCCCCGCCCGCTCACTGACTCTCACGTGGGGGTGCTCTGGCTTCCCAAGGAAACACGGTCACATTTTCCCAGGAAATTCTGTAAGGGGCTTGGGAACATGCGGTTATTTCTTTTCTAAAACTGCCCAGAGGCCTAATTATAGGACGCCGAGCAGCTGGGCTCAGTTCCCTTAAATGTTATGAAAGAGCTAAATGAATGTCAGTTTTCTTCTTAAAAAAAGAAACAAAACCTTACCAGAAAGCAGTGGGTGGGTCAAAAGGAAAAAAAACCAGAGGAAATTAGGCAAAGGTGAAGGCAGGGGCGTTGGGCAGATAGACGGCTGTCGGGACCAGCAGAGAAAGTTCCGGAAAAGGCAGCCAGCAGAGGAGAGAGGAGCTCCTCCCCGTGTGGTCCTGGGGTCCCCAGGGAGGTGGTTTAAAGTGCAGATTCTAGAAGGTCACCCCACATCCTGAGTCCCAGGGTCCAGGCTCCACGTGCTTCCGGCCCCCAGCTCATCCCGGGAGACCCCGGGGCAGGAGACCCTCTGGCCTGCTCCTCCGCCCCTCACCCAAGCTGACCTTTCTAGGGCTTTCTTTACTGGCTCCTTCTCCCTGCCTGATCCTAAATCTGCTGTGACCAGAGGCCTTGTCATTACCTTCACCACCTGACCCCGCTCTGCCCTGGGCAAGCTCTGCCCTCTTGGGGTGTAAATGGCATCTCCTCCTATGACTCAGAAATCGGTACCAACACCCGCCTTCTCCCCTGAGCTCCAGACCCACACATCAGTCTCCTACAAGGACGGCTGGGGACCTCACTGGAGCTAACCCTCCAACACGTGGACCTGGGGTCCCTGGTTTCCAGGGCAACCGTGTAAAGGGTTCTGTGTGTCCTTCTGTTGTACCAGTGTGATCCCCTGGACCAGATCCCAGTAAGAGGGCACAACTGCTCTCTGAGGCATCACTCAGCCCCAGAGGGCTGCATCAGATGGCGATGGGGATGCGGGCGTCGATGAGGACTTGAAGGAGGCCGAACCCACTGACTTCGCGTCTAGCAGTGAGCGCTCCTGAGGGCAGCGTCATCTGTGCACCCTTGATATCTCAGAGAAATTGGATTTGGATCTTTGTGAGACGTAAGACTGTTACTTAATTGTTCGATTTGCAATAACTCAGGAAATGTTTCCTTGTTAGGTTTCTGCACTTGCCCTATTGGGTGTCTGAAGCTCTTAAAGAGAAAGTCAAATTATTTAGTTTAGAAATGCAATTTTAATCGTACAGGGAATTTAACTAGCTAAGTTTGTAAATAAAACCGAATTTAATTTAACTTGAATTAATAACAATAGTTAACTTTTTAAACACAATTGCATTTAATGTAACATTTACTAGATTTATAAGCAGGATAACATGGTTTTTGGAAAGACAGATTTCTGGGTACGTAACTTTATTATATCAAGGATTCAGTGGTGAAGCAACTGTGAAAAGATTCTGCTGTCAGCAACAGAAAGTCATGACAAGAGGTGAAGGGCTTCAGTTTTTACTCTCCTGGACGTAAACAGTTGGGTGCATCTATTATGGTTCCGATAATAAATGATCAAAAAGAGGACAACAGTGAATACAGGACATGAGCATCTTTCCTTCCCACTTGGAATTCCCAAGACTCCTCACAGACGACGGGAAATGACCGAAGTTACCGGAGTCACTGTCCTCCATGGCGGTCATGCCCCAGCAAAGCCCTTTCCCACACCAGGCCACCCCACACCGGGCCACCCCACGCCGTTCCCTCTGCCTAACACCTCCACCTCCTGGTCCACTCTGCAGTCCAGCCGGGGGTCACCTTCTCCCGCAGACCCTCCCGGGTGTGACCGGCCACACTCCTTGCCCCTCACATTTACAGGCCTGGCTGCAGTACTGGACAGAGTGCAGCCTCCTGTTCCCCCGCCCCCATGAGGAGCTTGGGAAAGGCTCCCAAGAGGGCCGGGTCCACCAGGGGTCTGTCCTGCCCAGCACAGCCTGGGGTCCCTCCCACCTCCAGCTCTGAGGCTGAGGTCTGCCCGCAGCCCTCCCGCCGTTTGCCAGAGGGTCTCTGGCCGGGGTCCGCACTCCCACCACACCTAAGTCCCGGAAGGCAGACAGGCCCCACGCCCAGCACCGGGAGCTGGGCACGAGGGTCCGCGGGACCTCACCCCGCCGGGACTGCCCCAACTCCGAGACGGGTTCTGCTCCAGAGCACAGCACAGACCTGGCAGCCCCCCAGAACCGCTGCATGTTCAAGTCCAGCCCCCAGTGTGCTGAGCAAGTCCCGGCTGCCGGCTGCATGGCCAGATGTGGAACAGAGCTCAGGGTGCGCTTTGGTGTTTGTTTACCAATCTCTGGGGATCCGCAGCCCTCCCCCCGCTCCACGCGCCCCAGGAGGAAAGGGCTAAAGAGACTTTCCTGGGCTTGGAGAGAAAAGCGAGAGATGACGGGCAGCCCAGGGGCAAACTGATGACCGGGCAGCAGCTTAGAGACACACAGGATGCGGGCTGAACAGATGGAAAGTCTGGGCTCAGCGAGGGGCCTGAGACCCGCGGCCGGGCTGAGTGCTCCGCAGCCGGGACTGGAGGACAGCGGCAACCAAGGATGGGACGTGCCCTGGGGCAGCCCCGACCGCAGAGCCCCAGCCTGCTCCTCCTCGTACAGCCCTGCAGGCACGCGGGTGCGCTGGCACTGACCATCAGGACTCCAGGGAGAGATGGGGGTCGGGAGAACTCAGGTACAGACCCAAGAGCTTCCTGGGTGTCCGTCCCTCCCGCTCTGGGCTTGGTCAAGATCGTCCTGAGGAGGCTGCGTGAGAAGGCTCTCGGGGATCCTGGACTGCTACACGTGCGGACTCCAGTGCCCCCTCCCCTGCCGTCAGCCGAGCAGGCCCAGCGACCCCGCTGCACAACAGACACGCCTTCCGATGATTTTCTGTCTTCCTTCCTTCCCTCCTTCCTCCCCATAATAGGCTCACATGTGCTGGCTCCACCTCCATCCCATCCTAGGAGCTTCCCCTTTAATTAAGTCAGTCACCAGCCACAGAGAGAGCTAGATTTTAAGAAAGGTGATTTCCCCTTTTTCAATTTTCTAGAAGGTTAGAGCTTCTGGGGTGGGGTTACGGGGAGGAGGAGAAGACATATTTCACCTCTGCCACCTCCAGCCTTTGTTCACCGGGAGCCGCCACTAAGACAAACAGGCCACAGGTTCTAATACAGGTATTCAAACTCAATTTGCTGGGAAAAGGGAATGTGGGAAAGTCATGACAAGTTGGGTCCCAGTGGAGAAAGCACTTCCACCCACACACTGAGACCTCATCTTTCACACCAGGCCTCAGGAGCTTGGAGCTGGGACGGCGCGGTCACCATGTGGCCACACTCCAACCCTGGGGTGGGTCGGGGGACTCTGAGGGCTTCTCTCCAGGGCTGCACTCAGGGCTTCCACAGCCGACGTAGGGCCATTCTGTGCCCGACACTGCGCTGGAGCGAGAGACCTTCGGGGAGCAAGACAGATTCTCCCTGGGGTCCCCAGAGCCACGCAGCAGTGGCACCTGGAGGCTTCGGAAAGTGTCTTACGTCAGCCAGGGCCCTCCCCCGCCTTATTGAGGAGGAGGCAGGAGCCCAGGAGGTCAAGGGACCACCTAGAAGTGGCTGAGCCAGGGTGTACATCCCCCTGTTGTTTTCTGCAGAGGGCGGCTACGCCCACCCCCTGAACTCTGGACCATTTGCAGCCATCTTGGACATCTTACCCTGGGGACCCCCAGAGACAGTGTTGAGTCACGGACTTGGGAGTAGGTAGTCTATTTGAGGAGCAATTCCAGGGGACTGGAGGGGCCCTAAGGTGATGGAAATGGAAGGAGGGGGCAGATCCTGGGTGCAATGGAGCTGGCCAGCACTGCGAGATGTTAGTCCACCAGCCCCAGGACCCTGCTGGACAAGGGGGGCCCATGGGCATCCGGCCCCTCAGGCTAGGCCTGAAGAGGATGGCTGAGGGGGGCGTCCAGCAGCAGAGAAGCCCCTGCAGCAGGGAGCCAGGAGGGGCGGCAGAGGTGAGGTAGCACTGGGTCACACCTGCGCACTGGTGGCTGCCAGCAACGGCTGAAGTACAAAGATGTATGGAGAACACATAAAGCTGGGTGCAGAGGTGCTCCATACAGTGGGTGAGGACATTCAGGCCCAGAGAAGTGAAGTTAAAAGGCAGAGAAAACAAAGAAACCAGGAGAGCCCGGCTGTCCATTCACAGGGCAGAGTTGCCACTACATCAGCCACCAGTGACTCAAAGTGACAGACTCAGGGGCCCCAGGGGGGCCAGTAAAAATCAAAGCTGTAGAAGCACTGGGCACTGACACCACCAGCACCAGGAGCCCTGACAGCCCCACAAGCACTGAGCACCTGCTGTATGCCTCACACAGGCACTGGAATCCAGATGCGAGTATGAGAGGCTCCCAGTCTGGAAAAGACAGATAAGCATGAAAATCAAGAAGAGTGGAAAAGGTCTAAAGATGTTTAGTATTTGTTTGGTGGAGGAAAGAACACCTCAAGGTATTAAACAATTTTTCCTGGAGAGGAAGGGAGGCCCTCAAAGAGGAGATGACACCCAAGGAGACTCTTAGGATGAAAGGTATTTGCAAAGCAGACCTAGGAAGGGGCGCTTCAGAGACTGTGGGCAGCTCAGAACAGAGTGGTGACAAAGGACAGAGGACGGGGGAACTGTTAGGCGTATCACATGTCAGAGTGTAGAGTGGGGAAAGGTTTGGCCTGAGAAGAAACTGGAAGCAGAGCCAGATTTGTAGTGCCTGGTGTGTCCTATGAAGTGTATCAGCTAGCTATTGCCTGGTAAGAAACAGCCCAAGCTTACTGGCACACATGACAGCTCTTCGCCATGCAGCACATGTCTGCAGTAGACCAGACAGCACGGCTGACCTGGGCAGAGTCCTCTCGTCTGCCCCAGGCTCTTGCTGAGTGCTGCCGGGTCTGGGCTGTGTGTGGGGGGTCTCACCCCTCTCCAGACACCTCATCCTCCAGAAGGCTCACCCTGGTTGGTTCTCACAGTAGAGGCAGAAGTCTACAGAGAGGCCCTCGAGCACACCTCACTTCCCATGTGTTCTGCAGCTGGGGCAAGCCGCAGGGTCAGCCGTGGGTCAGCCCAGAGTCAGGGGTGGACGCTGACCGCCCCCCACAATGACAGGAGCCCCAAGTTCATTGCAAGGAGAGGTGGAGAATCACACCATCTTTTCCATGTACCACACTGCAGAGCACAGCATCTACAGACACTGGAGAGCCTTCGAGGTTTTTATTGGAAAGTGATGACCTCAGATTTGTCTGGAGGAAAAGAATTAGCCAGTTGACCAGCATCTGCTGTGTATCTAAGTGACAGGCCTGGTCTGGTTTTGACTAGCGGCCCATCGTCAGCAGGCATTTTTCTTGGAAGCAGTGGTTCAGCCAGGTGGAAGCCTGGACTGTAATTGCAGGAGTCCTCAGGTGCAACCCCTTACCTTACAGACAGGACATGGATTCCAAGGAGAGAGGTGACTTCCCCAAGGCAGGGCATACCCAGGGGAGAACCGGACTGAAGCTGGATCTGTGAGCCACTACCTCACTGCTCTTTCAACCAAGATAGTTTTGCCCAAATTTCCTTCAAGCTCCTTTATGTATCTGAAAAGGTAAGTGGTAACAACTAGAAAGGCAGCTGAAGAGAAGTTTAGGTACTCAAATCCTGGTTTTAACATATATTGATCCAATGCAGGGCTTTTGGACATAAACGTAAAAAGGAACAAAAAATTAAAAGAAGGAAAACCTCGGCTAGAAGCTTTTCTAATAAAGCATTCACAGCTTGGTACCCAGACGCTGTTAACTTTTGTGGGACTTCTGCCAACCCTTCCCAGGCCATTGGTGCAGGAAAACAATGTAATATAGTGACTCAATTTTCTAAAGGATCAGCTAGCAATTAAACTGAGAATGTTTGGGAACAGATATTAAATTCTAAAGAGAATTGCCATTTAAACTTCAACTTTTCTGAGCAACAAAGGAATAATAGGGAACAGCTAGAAAGTTTCTCTTGAATTTCAGTGAGGAAATTATAAAAATTGAGGTCAAAGACCCTTTGGGATTCTTTAAATGAATCAGTGACCTTGATATGGTACTAGAAAGCAACAAGGGCATTTAGGATTGTCTTGTGTGGTGTTCGTTTGCTCTTGTCCCAGTTATCAGATCTGGAGATATCCAAGAAATTCTCGGCACACTGGTTATGGGTCATTGGAAGCCCCAGTTGTCCTAAGCAGATGGTTCTAGAAATACAGTCCATCTATGTAGGGAAAATAGGATTGAGCAGACATCAGCCACCCCAACTTTATTTCATCATTCATCCAACAATTTCAAGGAGTGCTTAGAGCCTGCCACACACAGGGCTCATACACGGCCCATGGAATACAGCAGCAGGGACCCTGCTTCCCTAGAATTCACCTTCCAGGGTCAGAAGCCTCAGCACTTTTGTCCTTGGACTCTGCTTTTGTTAGAAGAGGGCCAGCCTCCACTTCAGCCTCCAGCCCAGCCTCTGGCTCAGGCATGGACAGCTAGCCTGAGTCGGTGCTTCCTTTCACGTGTTAATGCATGTTAGCCCAGATTATCTCCAATCTCACCAACACCCTGGGATGTGTCAGTGGTCCTTGGACTCTGCTTTTGTTAGAAGAGGCCCAGCCTCCACTTCAGCCTCCAGCAGACTCCAGCTCAGGCGTGGACAGTTAGCCTGAGCCGGTACTTCCTTTCATGTGTTAAATGCGTGTTAGCCCAGATTATCTCCAATCTCGCCAACACCCCTCGATGTGTCAGTGGTGGCTAAGACTCCATAACACAGAGTTGGAGTTTTAATAAGTCCCTGGTGCCCTCTTGTTCAGCCAAACGGGTCTGACCCGTTCACCCAGTTCTTCCAGGTTTTGCTTTGGGTGCACACGTAAACACAATGTGAATTTTTATCAGGAAAGGGCTTTGGAGATGTAATTAATTGCTATGGAAATTTGCTATTTGTGCTGACCTTCAATTACTCGTGCTTGAGTATGTCACAGGTCAACAATGTATTCAGAACCAGGGTAACTGGGACCAATAAGTCAAATATCATGTGCGTAGACCCTCACGGGAGAATCGGGCCCATTGTTGGGAATTCTGATTGAAGGAGGAACATGGAAAACCTAAATAAAGCTCCATCAGGAAAAAAGAAATGCCCTGAAAATTGAAAATGCTAAAACACACAAACAAACAAGAAAACCCAGCACCGAACAGAGAATGGCTGGGAGAACTTGCGTGGAAATCCTAGAGGAAGGGGTTGCTTTTCCTCGGTGTGATTCCGCTGTGGAGAACCAGGCCCGGCAGGTGGAAATGACAGACGCGTGGTTTATTCACTTGGTATAAGGAAATCTAGAAGCTGAAGTGTCCCAAAGTAGATGGATCACCTCAGGGGCTGGTGGGCCCTGTGATTCTATCGTTCTAAATTATTTCTCTCACCTTTCAAATCCAAAACCTTCTTTCTACTGGCTCTTGCCCCTGGATTTTAAACGAAAGCCTCCTTTCGCCCCCGCGCTCCCCACCAGGCACCACCCAAGCTCTCTCTTCTCCTTCACGGTCAGACTTCTACGAGGAGGAGGCCATGTTTGTTCCCCCAGCTTTCTCCTCCCCTAACCCACCCCTCGGCCTCCACTTCTCAGGGTCGGCTCAGACGTCAGCCAAGTCCAAAGACACTCTTCGTCCTCATCTTCGACCCTGGATCCACGCCATCCGTCTGGACACACCCTCCTGCCCGCTCCTCCAGGGCCGCACCCAAACCAAGTTCCCTTCCCCTCCACCACGTAGTGGCCCCTGAGCAACTCCGCCAGGACCCGCCCTGCACCACCTCTTCCCTCCGTCTGCTCTGTCCCCAAGCGTGCTCATCCATCCCGGGGCCTCCATCACCACCTGGACAGGCGTGACTCATAGATTCATGTTTAGTCCAAACTCCTCTATGAGTACCAGACCCAACTACCCGACAGCCTGCTTGGCACCTGCCTGTGAATGTTGCAGAGGCACCTCAGACTGAACTCCCAACATCACCGCCATGTACCTCACTGATGTGGTCCACCTGTGGGGTCTCCACCTGGAGGTGAGGCTCCACCGTCTATCCAGTTCACAAACCAGCGTCTCAGAAGTCATCCTTCACACACACACACACACACACACACTCTTTCTCTCTCTCTCCACATATCTATTCTAACACCAAATGATGTTCACTTTAGCTACTGAGTTCTTAGATTTACCTATTTCTCTTCATCTCCACTGCTGACCTCTTAATACAATTAACCCCACCTTCTCTCACCGTGACATCTACGATCGCCTCTAAATGATCCACCCTCTGCCTTGTGTCCTCCGCACTGCAGCCCAGCTGATCTCAAAAAGCCAAGTCGATGATGTCAGCTTCTTCCCTTGCAAACCCTTCCCAAGGCTCCTCAGGTAAGGGGAAAGGCTTCCCTTGGCCTGTCCAGCAGCACCTGAGGGGTCCGCTGCCTCCTCCTGCACTATGCCCCCCAGCCCCCAGCCCATGCCCGCAGCCCTTCCCTTCCCTGCCTTCTACACACTTCCATACCCTGTGCACCAGCCCCACCAGCAGGGCCTGGTCCTCCTCCTTCACCTAATGCACTCTATTCGCCCACGTTTCCCTGCAAAGATTTCCAGCCTCCTTGACCAGGTCAAACTCACCATTTATCACACACTCCCAGCACCACGTACCACGTCTTTGTCTGCATCAATTGCTTCTCTGTCCGCAGCCACTGAAGAAGGAAAACTGGATCAGGTTTCTCTCTTGCTCAGCATCGTCCAGTGGATTCTCACCTACGCTCAGAGAAACATCAACACTCCACACTCCATGGCCTTTGAGGCTCCCATGTGACCCCTGGCTCCATCTTCCACAGGGTCCCAAGGCTGCGGACCCCTCTCACACGCCTGAACATCCAGCTCTGGCAGCCTGAGAACTTCCACAAACCATCCCCTCATCCTGGAAGGAAGAGGCTGGTCGCGCTCATCCTTTAGGGAGACTTTGGGGTATGTGTGACAGGAGCATTTCACATGCGATCTATCCTCTTAACAAAGCTGAAGTGTACAATTCAGCATGGTCGGCTATAAGCAGTGCTGGGGAGCAGAACTCTAGACCCAATTCCTCTTGCGTAACTGAATCTTCACACCGTTGAACAACATCTCCCCATCCCCCTCCTCCCAGGCCCTGGCAACCACCACTCTGCCCTCAGCTTCCAGGAGTCTGACTATTTTAGAAACCCCGTATAAGTGGAATCATACAGTATTTATCCTTCTGTGACTGGCTTGTTTTACTTAGTCTAATGTCCTCAAGGTTCATCCATGTTGTCACACATGGCTGGGTTTCCTTATTTCTCATGGCTGAATACTATTCCATTATGTGTATAAACCACACTTTCCTCATCCATTTATTGCTCAATGGACATTTAGGTTTCTCCGCACCTTGACTGTTGTGAATAATGCTGCAATGAACATGGGAGATCAGATGTCTCTTCAGGATACTGGATTTTACCCAGAAGTGGGATAGCTGGATCATATGGTAGTTCTGTTTTTAATTTTTTGAGGAACCTCCATACTTTTTTTCCATAGAAGCTGCACCAATTTACATTTTACATTCCTACCAACGGTGCACAAGTATTCTAATTTCTTTACATCCTTGCCAACACTTGTTGTCCTTTTTCTTTCTTTCCCCCCCACCTTTTTTTTTTTTTTTGGTAATGGGCATCCTGACAGGTATGAGGTGATATCTCAAAGCGGTTTTAATATGCGTTTCCATGATAATTAGTGATGTTGAGCATCTATTTGCATACCTGTTGGTCATTTGTATGCCTTCTTTGGAGAAGTCCTTTGCCCATTTTTAAATCTAGTTATTTGGTTTCTTTTTTTTCTTTTTTCATTATTGAATTGTATGAGTTCTTTATATATTTTGGATATTAAACCCCTATCAGATATATGGTTTGCAAATATTTTTCCCATTCAATAGGTTGTCTTTTTGTTCTGTTGGTTGTTTCCTTTGTGGCACAGACGCCTTTTATTTTGATGTAGTCCCACGTGTCTATTTTTGCTTTTGTTGCTTGTACTTTTTGTGTAAAATCCAAGAAATCATTGCCAAGACCAGTGTCAGGAAGCTTTCCCTCTATGTCTTCTCCTAGGATTTTTTTACAGTTTCAGGTGTTATGTTTACATCTTTAATTCATTTTGAGTTGATTTTTGTGTATGATGTAAGATAAGGGTCCAATTTAATTCCTTTGCATGTGGGAATCCAGTTTTTCCCAGCACCATTTGTTGAAGAGATAATGCTTTCCCCATTGTGTATTCTTGGCATCCTGTCAAAGATCAAATGACCATATATGCATGGATTTATTTCTAGACTCTCTCTTCTGTTCCACTGGCCTACATGTCTGTTTTTATGTCATACTGTACTGTTTGAATTACTGTAAGTTTGTAATATATTTGGAAGTCAGGAAGTGTGATGCCTTTAGCTTTGTTAACCTTTCTCAAGATTGTTTTGGCTCTTTGTGGTCCTTTATGGTTCCATATGAATTTTAGGATGGGTTTTTCTATTTCTGTAAAACATGTCATTGGGATTTTGATAGTGATCGCAGTGAACCTGTAGATCACTTTGGGTAGCGGGGACATTGTAACAATATTATGTCATCCAATCCATGAACATAGGACATGTTTCCATTTATTTGTGTCTTCTTTTAATTTATTTCACCAATGTTTTATAATTTTCAGTGTACAAGTCTTTTACCTCCTTGGTCTATTTATTTTATTTTATTTTATTTATTATTTATTTATTTATTTATTTTTGTTTATTTATTTTATTCCTACATATTTTATTTTATTTTTTAAATTTATTTATTTATTTATTTATTTATTTATTTTTGGCTGTGTTGGGTCTTTGTTTCTGTGCGTGGTCTTTCTCTAGTTGCGGCGAGCGGGGGCCACTCTTCATCGCGGTGCATGGGCCTCTCACTGTCGCGGCCTCTCCTGTTGCGGAGTACAAGCTCCAGATGCGCAGGCTCAGTAGTTGTGGCTCATGAACCTAGTTGCTCCGCGGCATGTGGGATCTTCCCAGACCAGGACTCGAACCCGTGTCCCCTGCATTGGCAGGCAGATTCTCAACTACTGCGCCACCAGGGAAGCCCTTATTCTTTTTGTTGTTGTTGTATATGGGATTGTTTTCTTAATTTCCTTTTCAGGTGGTTCATTACTAGTGTTTCAAAACACAAGATTTTTTTATGTTGATTTTGTATCCTACAACTTTATTGAATTGATTTATTAGTTCTAACAGTTGCTTTGATGAATCTTTATGGTTTTCTACATGTAAGATTCTGTCATCTGCAAACAGAGAGAGTTTTACTTCTTCCTTTACAATCTGGCTGCCTTTTATTTCTTTCTCTTGCCTAATTGCCTGCTCCGTATCTTAAATGTCACAGTCCCTTCCTCAGTCAGGCCTTCCCTGACCGTCACATCTGTGGCTTTCCATCCTGGCACCATGTTCACTGTTTTCAGAGCACCTGTCACAATCAATGATATTACGTTTACCACTTTGTTTACATGTGTGGTCAGAAGCAGGAGAGGGAATGTGGAGCAAGTTTCCATGGAAATGGGGCAAGGGTCTCTGTCAGCTCCTCAGGGTCAAGCCACTCCTTGCTGGCTCAGCACCCCCACCCCAAGGAGTCCCATCACGCCTTCAGGAGTGCCCTGGAAAAAGTCTCACCTCTTCAGGGTGGCGAGGGGTGACCAAGGAGAGCATCTGTGGGTGCTCAGCTCTCTCCAGAGAGTGGAAGGAGGAGCAGAAAGCAGGAGGATGGAGTGGAGAGGCGGCGGGACCACTTCCTGGGGAAGGTCAGATGGTCACATCACGGTAGATCTGAGCTCTTCCATCCTCAGGTCTGGACCAGCCTGGGGACTGAACAGTGTGGAAGAAGCGTTTGCTCATTGATAATTATGATCATTATAAGGCCTTCTGCTCACCCCCTTCCTTATGACCCACTGGTCCCCGCCCTCTGGTCCCCTTGCATATCCTTAAATGCTGCAGAGTTGCCATGACATTTGCACCCTAACCTGCATCTCAGTGCTCTGTGTTTCTCTGCACTGGGTCAACACTATTCATTGCATACCCCTCGCCAGACAGCACAGGTAAAAAACATATGCCATGAGAAAAAATAGGGAAGGAGGATCCACAGCCATGGGATGAATCTGCCCACCACACCATGTTGCAGAATTCACTCGGCTCAGGGCACAAGCAGCAAGCTCACTGGCTGAGCGGTTACCTTACCACATGAGAGGAAACAGGTGCTCACTGGGAAGAGCGTGCTGCCCTCGCTGGCTGAACATACAGGAGAGCACACATGTAGGAGCACGTGTCACAAGTGTGCGGAACAGATTGATATGATGCTTCACAGGAATTATTCCAGAGACAAACAGAGCTATAATTTCAGAGGCAAATCAACACTTCTCTGGTCAGCCTTAAATGCAGTATGCGTGTATAACCTGTCAGAGTATGATTTAAAGAAAGTCTCTCTTGCCAATAAACAGTGAGAACATGTCAAATGTTTATTCAAGTCATTAATGACAGAACCTATAGGTGGCCAAGCTGGTAAAAGAGCATTGTGGGAATTGAGTGTTTACAAGCAAAGGAGCAAGGATGCTGAGAGAGATTGCTAGGTTAGATGTAAAACTGGTTCATGTCCTACAGGGCTGCTGCACCATAAGTTTTGGAGTTTTTCCTAAGCATCAGGAATCATTTGCATCCCTACTGTGCAAAAGTCTTCAAGTTCAAGTGAAATTTCACAAAGTCTTGGCACTGCTAGGTAAATAATGTGCCAATAATGAGTTTATTCCCTTAAAGAGTTAAACAACCTTCCATAGGCCTGTGGGACAATGACCGGTGCGACACTGAAAGAAGGACAGCCACCCTTATACCTTATTTACAAGGTTTCTAAAGATACTTTTTTCTTAGCAGAATGTTAGAAAAAAGGAAATAAAATGACCATATTTTAAGATGCTATTATTTAGACACAGACAATTCAAAGGAGTCACTGAGAAGCCTTCTGAGCCCGTTATGGGCTGTATTCTGTATTGTTCTCCCAAATTCACATGTGAAAGTTGTAACCCAGTACCTCAGATTGCATTTGGATTAAACCTGTAGAGAGGTGAGCTGTAATCCCGTACAACAGGTGCCCTTGTAAGAAGAGGAAATCAAGACAGAGACACACACAGAGGGATGACCACATGAGCACACAGGGAGAAGACAGCCGTCCACACGCCCAGAAGAGAGGCCTCAGGGGAACCAGCCCTGCTGACACCTTGATCGTGGACTTCCAGCCTCCAGGACAGTGAGACAACAAATGTCTCTTGCTTAAACTGCCCAGTGTGTGGTATTTGTTACACAGCAGCCCTGGCAGACTAATACAGAGAACATCACCAAGTGTGATGAGTCAGGGCCAGCGTGTCTGGGTGTGCAGAGAGCCCTGCGGGGTGGCAAACGGATATGCACCCACACCCCACTGCCCTCCCCTCTCCCCAGTGTGGGCCTGTCTCCTCCAGGGCCAGTGCCTTCCACACTGTGCAGGCCAGCTGCACCTGTGAGCAGGGGGGCCAGAAGGTACGAAAGGCTGGAGCTCCCCACTGACCAATGTAAAATGTTACAGAGGAGAAATTGTGAAATATCTGGCAACACGTTTAACAAGACACTTGCATGATCTTATAAAGAAAATTATAAAACTTTTCTTGGAGTATATACTGAGAGGCTTGTTTAAATAAAGAAAGACACATCTTGTTTCTGGATGTGAAAATGTGCTAGGTAAAGATGTGGAGTGTCCCAGACTAAATGTGACAGTCAACCCTACTCCCATTAACATCACGAGAATACTTTTTTACTTGAAAAGTTGTTTCTAAAATTCTACTGGAAGAATTGGGGCTTCCCTGGGGGTCCAGTGGTTAGGACTCTGCGCTTCCACTGCAGGGGGCACGGGTTCGATCCCTGGTCAGGGAACTAGATCCCACAAGCTGGGTGGTGCGGCCAAAGAAATCAATCAATAATAAAATTCTACTGGAAGAATAAATACATAAATATTGCCAAGAAATTTATGAAAATTGAGACTATCATGGGAGACTTTCCCTGTTGCCAGCAAACCAAATTACAGAGCGATACTAATCAAAACAGTTAGAGGCTGGCACAGAAGTACAAGATGGATCAACAGTTCAAAAGGTATTCCACAGTGGCCACTTATTTTATCTTAATATATATATAATATAGGTGGCAATTCAGTATGGAAATTATTCATTAAAATAGAATTGGACACAACATTGTAAATCAACTACACTTCAATTAAAAAAAAAAAGACTGAACCAGTTAAAACTTAAAAAAAATAGAATTGGAAAAATAGGTTTCCCATTTGAAAAACAGATTCTTATTCCTATTCACATCATATTCAAAAATAAAAAAATTAATTCCTGACAAATAAAATATCTAAATACTTTTAGCTATTAGCAGAAGAAAATATAGGGAAATCAATGTTTATAACCCTGGGGTAAGGAAGGTCTTCATAATCAGGATGTGAAACTCAAAATTCTTAAGAGAAAATATCGACAGATTTGGTCTCAGGCATCTTTTAAATTTCCAAAGAGTAAAAGTTAAAACGACAGACCACGAGAAAACATGTAATGATTATAACAGGCAAGGGGTCAATATCTTTTAAACCCAATTCGTATCCTAAGAAGGTTTTATAACTTAAACTTTTGATTCTGAATTCCTAATGAAAGCATACATATCTAAAGATTGACAAGAAAGTTTTATACATCAATAAGAAAAATTTAGAAGTGTGTTGGGAAAATTGTCTGGATCACTGCAAATGTTCTAAATTTTGACCTGGGTGGGTGGTTCCCTGGATATAAAACATGGCCTTGTGATGGGGAAGGTGACCCTCGGCAGTGGATCCAAGGAGAAATTCCCACCTGGAGGAGCCGTTAGGCCACGGGGTCCAGACAAACTCCCAGCCCTGGAAACTCTCCCAACCTCAGAGCATCTGGGTGCTATTTTTATTAAGAAAAGTGGTGTTTTTATTAAGAGAGGTATCTTTCCCTATAACCTTACGCCTAATTGATAGAGAAGAAGAGATACTGGGATTGCCCAGAGGGCTTCCGCACCTCTATTTTCAGGGCAAGGAGGTCATGTGTGTTACCTGGTCATCATTCTCCTGAGCCCCTCATGGCCAGTGGTGTGTCTGTAACACTAAATAACAAAACTAAATGAATATGAAATAATCCCCTTTGAATTCTCTGCACAAATTCTCTACAAATCTATTGTGTATGTATCATCTCACAAATGCTCTAAAGGCAGATGTTATAATAGATATTTTATACCTAAAAACCCAGGGGTTCTGAAATTTAATATCCTTGCCTGAGACCACACAGTGAGGGGAAGATCCAAACACGACTAAGAGTTACAGAACCCGGTGGCCTGCCGCTCTGTTGCTCTGGGGACACTAACCTCTGTGGGATGCACACAGTTCCAGGGATGCTCAGGTGCACCTGGACCCCATGGAGCTTCACGACTGGCCCTGCTGAAGGCGCAAAGCCATCAGCACCTTGTTGGACGCCCCTCGGCCACCCCGGGAGGTGAGCCTCCCTATCCAGGCTTCGGTCAGTGCACCTCAGTGTCTAAACAAGGTTCCCACAAGAAACAGCTCCAAGGTCTCCCCAGAAGGCACGATCCGGGGACGCATGGAGGGGAGGAGGAGAGGGGCCCAACCCAGGAAGCAGAGCTCACCTTGGGTCCCAGGCGTTGCCGTCCATTCGAGAGCAGCGTCCTCCTGGACACACTGAAATGAATTTCCATGTTTATAAAACCATGAATTATTGAAAAGCCCTCGGGAATTGTGTTCCATTTATACGAATCAATGAACAGAGAGCTACGTTCAACCTTTGCTTTGATGCTCAAGGTTTATAAAAATGG
Source organism: Hyperoodon ampullatus (assembly GCF_949752795.1). Lineage (NCBI taxonomy): Eukaryota > Metazoa > Chordata > Mammalia > Artiodactyla > Ziphiidae > Hyperoodon > Hyperoodon ampullatus. Next base: position 1,877,915 of record NC_136921.1, read on the forward strand.
TGGAAACAAACAACATCAAATACACAAGGACAGCCATCCCAGTTGCAATAAATAAAGAGTGGCTTTTAAAAGAGAGCTGCAGAGCCAATGAAGCAAACGACTGGGTCAGTAGGTAGATAGATAGATTTTTTTTTTTTTAATTTCCAAGGATATTTTCAAAGGCACACCAGAGCAGAGAAGTCGGCATGAGGAATTCCCGGGAGCCTGTCACCCAGCATCGATGTGTATCAGCGTCTTGCACTGCTTCCTGTATCTTACTGTTTACTCTTCTCAGAACCACAGTAGAGTGAGATAAATGAACTGAGCACCTGAAGCCACGCAAACATATTATGCACACATACCAGATAGTCAATGTGAACGTTATAAAAATGGCAACACTTTTTAAATAAGATCAGCCGCCATCCCAACAAAAAATTCCAAAGGGACTTTTTTCACACTGTCAAAATAATTCTAGAATTTAGGCAGATTAAAAAAAGCACATTGAAATTGCCAAGAAGCATTTGAGAAAGAGGGCAAGTTTGATGTACTATATATGAAACCTTAAAGCCATAAAAAGTGTTATCAGAAAGAGTAGGCCTTTTTTAAAATGTTGGAATAAGGAAGGGTTTTCTTTTTTTTTTTTTACATCTTTATTGGAGTATAATTGCTTTACAATGGTGTGTTAGTTTCTGCTTTATAACAAAGTGAATCAGTTATACATATGTTCCCATATCTCTTCCCTCTTGCGTCTCCCTCCCTCCCACCCTCCCTATCCCACCCCTTAAGGAAGGGTTTTCTGACCTTAATGCCAAAGCCAGAAACCATTAAGAAAAATATTAAATAATTTGGCCTTATAAAAATTTTAAACACTCCCATACTTATATATATCTAAAAGAATTTAATGACAAACTATTATAATTAATAAGTGAATTTGGTAAACTTGCCCATTGTAAAATCAGTGTGCAGAAACCAACTGTATTTCCATGTGAGTAGCACACAGACAGAAAAAGAAATTTACAGAAGACAATATTTATCTTGGAATAAATCTAACAAAAGAGGCACAGAATCTTTAGCATAAATCTACAAAACATTATTGAGAGAAACTGAAGAAGTTCTAACAAAAGATGTACAGAAGCTCTTCACAGAAATCTGCAAAACGGTACTGAGAGAAAATTTTAATGTCCTAAATAAATGGAAAGCCTTGCCTTGGTGAGGACATTTCTCCCCAAATCAATCTATAAATTCAATGGAGCCCAACTGAAATCCCAGCAGATAACTTTTGCAGAAATGCATAAGCTGACTCAAATACTCAGATTAGTCCCAGGTAATCTTGAAAAAGAAACAAAGCTTATGCTGTAGTAACTGACAAAGTGTGATACTGGCCAAGGACAGACAGGCCCAGTGTACAGAGTAGGGTCCAGCAATAGACACACACACACACACACACACACACACGTCAGTGTGGGAGGGAAAGGGTTTTTCTTTCATAAATGGGGTAGAGCCCACTTCTATGCAGACTTTTAAAATATTGTGTACGTTTGAGCACATGGCCTTCGGGAAAAGCTGTGCAAACTTACAACCTGCTGAATTGCTAATCATCACCACATAATGTCAGTTTTTAAAATTTTTCCTACCTTGACAAATAACAAATCACAACATTTTCGTGTGAGGCTGGGCATGTTTTCATCTCTTTAATGTACATTTGTCCTGCTTCTTTAATGAGCTTCCTGTTCGCGTCTGTTGCCTATCCTTCTGTTGGGATGATCACAGCTTCTCTCAGTGATTTGTCACGTATTTTGTAAACTCTCTACTTATTAAAGATTTATTTCTTTCTCTGGTGCATTTTGAACCTATTGTCCCAGAATTTCCACTGTCTCCTGAGTGCAGTGTGGGTGGTGGTGCCCTGCTGTGGTGCCCCCTTCCTGGCTCTCCCAATGACCAGTGGGTGTAGGGACATGATGCCCAGCCCCCAGCCCAATTCAGGGCACTGAAGAAGAGCCACCTGCTCAGACCTCTCTCTGGGCTTGAAAGGGCCTCCGCGGATCCTGCGGCAGGATCCACCTTCTCCCTCTGCCCAGGCCTGCCCTCCCCCTCCCTCCCCGCTGTGGTCCCCAGAGGCCCCGAGTAAACGTCCTGTCAGCTCATCTCCACGCCAGACGCTCCCCCCGGGCGCTCACGCTGACCAGCACTGTGTCGTCAGAGCTGTTAGTCTGTGTCACAGGTTTTGCCTCCATTGACTCCTTTGAAGGTTTTCCTGTGTTCCCAAGATTATGTGAATGTTAAATATTTAGACTTAGTGCTTTAACGCACCTGGAACGTATAGGGTATAAGCTGTAGAGAATCGAACTTCATCTTTTCCCAGAGGCTCAGGTAGAAGTCCCACTTCCACTTATTGACAAATCAATCGTTGTGCCACAACTTGAAATATCACCTTTATAACTGAGAAAATTCTTAAGGATCCTGGTTTTGTTTCTGGGCTTCCCAATTGATGGATCCGCCTGTCAGTCTATCCCTGGGCCGGCCCCCAGGGTTTCAATCCTGTAGCTCATTGATCCAGCCCCGACAGGGAAGGCCCATGACTCTGCCTTCTAAGTTAGCCTTTGTTCTGCTATGAGCAACCACGCACGTGGCTCCTGCTGTTTTATTCTTAATATTTTTACAGCCTCCCTTCATCCCTCCGTGCCCCTGGGACTCAGCCCCAGACGTACTCCCTGAGTCAATCCTTTGATGTCCCCCTGCTGCCTGATGGCACCTGCGAGTCTCAGGACCCGGCCCAGGACCACCCGCCCATGAGGGGAGATCCCACGGCCGGCCTGGCCCTCGGCCGGGTCTTGGAAGGAGGTCCAAGCCTGAGGTGATGCCCTCTCCTCCGGGCTATCGGGATGCTCCTCCCTCACACGCCCCCTGCAGAAATTCATGAGGATCAAGAGGTGCCTGCTGCTGGGGGGCTTCTGGGCTCTGGAGGGGCCATCGTTCTACCAAGAGCAGGGCTCCGAGGGTCCTGCAGGGATGTTGCCGCATAAGGGCAGACCCAGGGGATGTCCACCTTTCTCTGGTCTGTGTGGTGGTTCCCACCATGGAGCAGAATCCAAAATAACCACAGTGGGAATGAAAGAAACCCACAAGGGGAGCAATTTCCCTGCCCTGCCTCTGGGCCTGGGGAAGGGGAAGCCGGGGTGAGGATTGCAGAGGGCGTGAGGCCCGGGCTGGGCCTTCAGGGAGGTCCCCAGCCGAGACAGCGGGGGACCCTTGGGAGCCGTTCTCTGGATGCGCGCAGCTTGCTCTCAGAGATACTTTGTGAGACATGGACCAGACGGAAATTTTAAATAATCGTAATAAATAATAATAGCACTGCAGTGGCAAGATAAGGAGTTGGAGGAAGTGGCTGAGGGTTCATTTAAAACAGACGAAAGGGAGCTGGGGGCACCCACAGGCCTGCCGCCCGTGGAGGCTCTCCCTGGAGGACCCAGGTCTCAGCTCTGAGCCAAGCCCCCACTGGGGAACAAGCCCCCATCACCTCCCGGGACAGATGGAGTTGCCAGTGGCCAGCTTTGGACTCTCACGGACCTGTGTCCCCATCACTAACCTGCCTGGTCACTGCAGGCTCATTTCCTCGGTGACAAAAATGGGAACCGTGGCTGCCTCACAGGGCTGCATGAGGATCAAATGAGAAGGTTCCTTGTGTTGTAAATATCAGTCACAAGACTTTTAAAAAACTTTCTATTTTTAAATAATTTTAAACGTATGAAAAAGTTGCAAAAACTAGCACAGAGAGCCCTGCGTACCTTTCACCCAGCTCACCTTAATGTCGGCATCTTCCATCACCCAGGGCACGATGAGCAAAACTGAGAAATTAACATTAGTACCATAGGATTAGCTAAATCACAAACATTTTTTGGGCTTCATCTGTTTTCCACAAATGTCCTTTTTCTGTTCCAGGATCTCATATTGCATTTCACTGTTATGCTTGACTTCATTTAAAAGAAGTTATTTATTTTTTCAGGGTGTCTTTCGAAGGAACTCACACCATTTCCAAGAGAAAGAAGTACAGAGTGTGGGCACCCTTGGGGCACAACCAGTTACACAATATGGCAAATGTCCCCACCTGGCAAATGCCAAGGAGTGTGTGACCCAGCTTTTGTAAATAGCTGGATGGACATTGGAGCCTGACCATCACAAGGTAGCCTCAGGTCACCGCCATCCATAGGGATGGAGGGAAGTGCCCAGTTTTTCTCCTGGCCGTTGCTGATGGCTGCTTAATCAGCCAGGAGTCACAAACACAGTCATTTGAAAAATGTTCTAAACCTGCCTCAGCTCAGGAAGGATGACGAAGAAAGTCTGGAGCCCACTGAGGCACAAGGATACATCGAAGGCCGGGCTTGACCCTGCCCCATGCAACACTGAAATGGTGAACCATCTGCTGAAAAGTCTCGACGGTCCCTAAGGTTGCCAAAGATATGGGGCCACTTCCAAGTGTTCTGGGACACCGCGGGACGTCCCTCCATGACCAGCGTTTCCATGTGAAGCTTCAAAGCAGAATGCTGCCAGCCTTGCAGAGTCGCATTCTGGGATGGCCAGTCATTGGGACCCAGCATGTGGTCAGGTGTCTGCCGAGTGCAGGTTAGGACTGTAAAATTCCAAAGGAGAGGAAAAGCACAGCCCTGGTCCCAGAGCCTTTGCGCCAGCTGGGTCATGGGTGGGGCAGTACTTATGACCTGAAAATCTGCTCACACAAACTCCCAACGACTTTGCCCGTCCAGTCCAAGCAAGAAACCAAAAGGAGATGGAGGAAATAAGGTTCGGTCCCCTCTCTGCTGGGCTGCGGGCCGGCACACGTGTCCATCTCTGGGCCTTCATCACCCCTCATCAGCTCACCCCCGTCCCCAGACACAGCAAGCATCCCCCGTGCTACACCTTCCTAATGCTGCTCCCCTGCCCAAACCTCCCTGCCCTTCTCTGATTCCAGGCCCAGAGCACTTGTCAGCTCCCCCCATAATCCTGCACAGAGGGGAGACTCCCAGTTCATCCCCAGGCCCCAGGAAGCTCTCACTGCACTATCCTGAAATCCCGTGTCTGCACTGCAGCTCTCCCCTTCCAACTGGCATTCCATGTGGGCAAGGTCCACAGGGAGCTCACGTTTGATGCTTGTGTTCCCCGCCCTGATCATGGGGCCTGGGACAGAGTAGGCTCCTATGGAACCTGGTTGGAGGAAAGGGAAGAGGGAGGGAGGGAGGGAGGGGGGAAGGGGGGAAGTGGTCCCTCTATTGCTCTAGGGAGTAAGAGATGGCACTCGTAACAAAATGCGGCCAAGTCTGAGGATCTCAGACCAAAGCCTCAACACAGTGTGGCTTTGGTAGGAGGGAAGTCCAACCCTTTGCACTCAGAGGTCCTGAACTCCCATGGAGGGGCCCCAGAAACATCTAGATCAGCTGCTCAGGTATCAGACAAGGAAGCAGAGCCCTAGAAGGGGAAAGTGGCCCGAGAAACTCAAACCCATACAGATGGCTCTCTTAACAGCTAGAGGCAGGATCCTAAAAACCAGAGGTGCCCGGAGCACCCACGTGGGCCTGGGGCTGATGGCCAGGACTTAAACCCATGTTGAGCCAGAGTAACCTCCGGGACACAAGCTGACTCGGGAAACTTCTCAGAAGTGGTTTTGGCAGTAGTAGCAGCAATTATTATTGTTAGATATTCAATATACTATAACGGAATATTTCCAAAGCTTGCCATTGTGGCGCAAAAATGGTTTCCACTCATGCAACAAATAATTGGTGGAAGCCCGTCAGGTACCTGGCACTGCTTCGGATGCTTCAGTTCTTTGGTGAACCAACAGGAACCAGCCCTGAAGAGCTGACTTTGGGGCAGATACGAACCTTTCTGAGCACCATTTGCAGCTAAATCGCAGCTCTGGTCCACATGCTGTCATACCACACCCCCATCCCACTTAGAAATGCGTGCAGCTCATCTCTGGGCGTCTCCTTCTCTGAGAGCCTCTCCTCTGAGCCCCTCATAATCTCTGTGGCATCTGGACCAAAGATGATTAATCACTGATATTGACAGAGATGATTTTGGATTTTCTTCCTCAAGATACGAGGAGGCAAAACTGACATTTTGTTTTTAATTCAGCCTCATAAAATGCAAAGAATACTGATGAGCTTTGCTTAAAAGACTGAAAAGTAGATACCATTTTTGGGGTTTTTTTTTTTTTTTTTTGCGGTACGCGGGCCTCTCACTGTTGTGGCCTCTCCCGTTGCGGAGCACAGGCTCCGGAGACGCAGGCCCAGCAGCCATGGCTCACAGGCCCAGCCGTTCCATGGCATGTGGGATCTTCCCGGACCGGGGCATGAACCCGTGTCCCCTGCATCGGCAGGCCGACTCTCAACCACTGCACCACCAGGGAAGCCCTAGATACAGTTTTTAAAGGTTATTTAGTTTTGTAAAAGATAGCACCTCCCCGAAAAACCTACAAGGACTAGAATTATAATGGTATCTACTGCCCATTTTTCTGCCTGGTATTATTATTGAAATGTTCATTTGGAAAAGTCCTGGTGTTTTTTTCCAAAGTTATCTAGACAACGCACTCTCTACCGACATGCTCATAATAACAGTCAATCTAGTTTTCTATTCATTTAACACCTTAAAGTTCTGGATAATGTACATAAAATTAACAGCTCCCCCAAACATATTAATTATTGTGGTAGTTTGCTAAAATAAATATATTAGCTGACATAAAATTTCAATATAAAACACAGGAGGAGATTTTCACCCCGAGTGACAGCTGTGTGCTTCTTTATTAGAAAGTAAAGACGAGCTGGGTCCCATCCCTGACGCTGCGAGTGTCGGTGGGTCTGTGATCCTAGATGCACGGCCCACGCGTTCACGGACATGGTGCTGAAGTCGGCGCTCAGATGTCTGACAGGACAAACATGGAACAAATCACAGGCTGTGAGGCCTGTGCTCCCTTTGTGCATCTTTACAGTCACAGAAGCAAACTAGTGGTGACGTACTTCATTGTGGGGAAAAAAACACCCATATCTTTCATATTCTCTAAAGAAACAACAGAGGTGACCCATCCACTGAAGAGGCGTCCTTGACAGTATGCACGCCCTCAGTCAACAACCCTGGTACTTTGTTTTCCTCTTGAGCCTGTGATGACTGCCTGAGACACAAAGGGATGCAGTGTCCAGGGTGGGCAGGGGCCTGAATATCCTTCCAAAGAGGGAGATGCGCCCTTGGCTACAACTCTCAGGTGAGCCCGTGGACACTCTTTGTCCAGGTTTAATTCAGAACACTGGACTTTGGACCTTAAGAGTTTATCAGTTTCATGATCTATGAAAGCATTTCCTGGTTGATGGCAAACAGCCTCCATGCACGTGTGTGTGTGTGTGTGTGTGTGTGTGTGTGTGTGTGTGTGTGTCCACTGAGATGGGGATCAAGCTACAACATTTAGTAGGTTAAATGAACTGGCCTGTTTGCACAGGACTGCACCAGGGTCCTGCTCTCTCCTGGGGTCCTCTCATCCACGTTTTTGAAGAAAGTGCAAAGGGTAGGCTGAGTCATCTGGAAGACTCTTTGGAAACTTTTTAGTTTGTAGCAAATTTTCTACCTTTGGGAGAGGGTTTAGCCTGCTCACCAGCTCCCGGTGTTTCCTCAGAGACTCTTATAAAATCACCGTTTGTCTTCAGTGTCATCTTGTAAAATGGTGGCTGCCTGATTCAGAAGGAGGCCAGTGGACCTCCTTCTGCAGAGGCTGGTCCCCGGACTGATCAGCCTTTGTTCTCTGTGGCCACAGGAGGGGTGTTTTAACCTCTCGGGGAGGGAAGACCCCTTCCCGACTGGTCAACTGGAGACCGACAGAGTCCAGCCCAGCTCCTGAGACAATCAGAGAGAGAAGACGGTGAGAGCTTGGAGTGACAGGTGCATTCTGACCCCGAACATCCCACCATTTGGCGAAGACGTGCAGCAGGGAAGCAGTAACCGCTCCAGTCTCCAGGTGGATGGGGTGCTGCTATAGCATGTTGATGGGGCCGAGTGTCTGGCAAGGGTCAGGGGCTCCTCTGAACTTTAGGAGAGAGGGTTATGGTCCCCAGCTGCCAGCTGCCACCACCTCATCGAGAGCCTGAGCATGTGATCGCTGGGGAAGGAGAGCTGAGACACGGAGAGAGGAAGAGGTATGTTTTCAGCTCTGGTCAGATGCAGGAAGTGCGGGACCCACCCAGACAGGAGCCTTGTCTGTGCTCCACCTCTGATGTGGTTCTCACACCTGGCTTCCAGCACTGAACACAGGCGGGACTGTCTCTCCTGCCCACTGTGTATGGTTGGCAGAGTGATGGCCCCCCGAAGAGGTCCGCATCCTGATCTCTGGAGCCTGGGAACACGTGGCCTTACAAAGCAAAGGGGCTGTGCAGAGGCAGTTGAGCTGAAGTGTCTGAGATGGGAGGTTACCCGGCATTTGTCCTGGTGGGTCCAATGTCATCACAAGCATCCTTACAGGGGGAGAGGCGGGCAGGAGGGTCAGAGTCAGAGGAAGGTGTGACAGTGGAAGCAGAGGTGAGAGAGAGCGATTTGAAGAGGAAACTCTGCTGACTGGAGAAGGAGGAAGGGTCCACGAGCCGAGGATGGAAGGCAGCTCCTAGAAGCTGGAGAAGGCGAGGAAAAGGCTTCTCCCCCGGAGCCTCCAGAATGAAGACAGCCCTGCCGACACGTGGATTTTAGCCCAGTGAGACTCGGTTCTTTAAGAGGCACTTAACTGCTGACTGCAGGAAGACACAGGTTGCCAGCAATTGGCTACAAGGAGCTGCCCTGCGCTTCTCTGTGAGGAAGGAGGCCAGGGCCTTCGATCACTCCAACTGCCCTCCAGGTAGCCGGCATCCCCCTGCATCAGGCCCTGCCCCAGACTCTCCACCAGCCTGCCTCCCATTTGTCTCCTTAGAAGAGTTTCACCATCAGACGAATCACACACAACATCTTGACGCTTAAACTGAAAGCGGGAGCACGGACGGGGGGCCTGGAAGAGGGACGTGAGGAAGAGGCCGAGCAAGGCTTGTGTCCTTTGACAGCTTGGCCTTCGCAGCAAGTGACGTTCCAGGAGAACAACGACAGAGCAAGTCTGTCTTCCACTGTAGGGGCCTGAAGTCTGACCGAGAACCCAGCCAGCGCCCCGCTCTCCGCCGTATTCTGGGAAGGGACCCTGTGGGGACCACAACATCAGTGACGGCTTCCTCAGAGCTGGAGGCTGTGCCAGGATGCGTCCAGGCAGAGGGTGGATGGGGTCCCTGCTCTGGCTGGGAGGGGGGCCGGCTCTGACCAAACTGCTGGGGCAGCTCAGTAGGGGTCAGTGAGTAGGACGACCGAGGCCAGGGACACAAAGCAGGCTCTGGAGGATGAGCTGGAGAGGCCAAGTCGTGGGCAGGAAGGGGCTGGCTTTCGTCCATGAAAGTCAGGGGCATCCCCGGGCAGAGCCACTTCCGTGCGGGTGGGCCAGAGGCCCCAGTGAGGAGGGCTGGACACAGAAGGGGAGGCAAGGAGACAGAAGATGAGATGGGATGAGAGCGTTTTCCAGCAGAGAGCAGGGTGGCATGTGCGAGGGTGGGGATGACCCCGTGAGATGGGAGATGGGCCATGCCTTTGAGGACATGAGAGGCACAGGTTCCAGGGACAGTGGAGGCTCCACGAGAGGGAAGGTGGGCAGGCGGGTTCCAGGTCAGGGGGAGGAGCGTGAAGGAGCCTCTGGAAGCTTCCACTTCCTCTGTGAGAGGAAACTGAGGGGGTGAAGTGGGAGGAGGGAAGAGAGAGCACAACGCAGGCACCCACAGGGCAAGGATAAGCAGGGCGTGGACAGGGTGCCCCTGAGGGTTATGGTCACTACTGTAGTTTCAACTACACCAGGAAAAGGGGGGGAGCTGGCCTCTCTCGGGTCGGGTTTCATCAGGAAGTGTGATCAGGAGAAGAAGAGGGGAGGAGTGGAAGGGCCTTGAGCAGCTGTTCACGGGGTTGCAGGTCACAGCTGGGGCAATGCGGCCCAGGCAGGAAGCGGTGCAGGGCTGAGCGGGGCCAGGCACAGCCTGAGTTGCATGGACGATGCTTACATGGCGCCTACCTGTCCCATCCACGTGGTACAAGACCCGGGCTTAGGAAGTCCTGTCTGTGGGAATCACATGGTGTCAATGGGAGCCCACGTGGGAAACAGTGGGGAGAGGTGTAAATGCAAATTTGTTCTGTTACTCAAAGAAACTGAGCCTCAGAGGGGTCGCTGTGGGGACCCACCTTCACTATTTGTCATGTCATCCAGCCCAGCCATGACGTGACAGCATCTTCCTGAGACGGAAGGCGAGGTCCATGGCTCACTCCTGACTCCCCCAGACCCCGGAGCCCAGCACGAGGCCTCGGTGAGATGGAGCTGCCAGCCCCATAGGAAGGGCCAGTGAGCATCACGCCCAGGGTGGTGACAACCCCACGGGAACCACCACACGGGTCACTCTTGACCTCCCTGAGGAGAGATGGGGTCCCAGAACTGCTCCTGAGACCCAGCTGGCCTGGGGGCCGGCGCCCAGGCCCCAAGTCAGGCAAGGCAGCCTGGCACCACCAAACACCCTGACGGCAGTAAGAAGCCGCCACCAGCTCTGCACTGATTAGTAATGATGTGTTTAATAGAAATTTCAAGGTTCATTATGGAATGTGGATTAATTAAGTTGAGAGGGAAGATAATGAAAAGAATTCCCACTGGACACATAACAGAGCAGGCCTGCTGTGATGGGAAGGGGGTGGAAATGTATGGCCCTGCCAGACGCTCCAAATTTGCCCACTTGAAAAGGAGCGAGGTCTTCTGCTGCATCCTCTACAGCAGAGGTAGCAGCCGAGGACCCCAGGCTGCAGACAGACCCGGCCTCCCTCCGGTTCTCCTTTGGAATTTGGAGTGAGACATGGTCGGTCCCCACCAGGCTGAGCACAACATTCAAAGTCATTGGTTCATGTCCTGATGGGGCTCGGGGTTGGCTGAGCCCACAGGGATTCCTCCCTGCGCTTTCTTTCCCAAGGGTTCTGGGAGGGAGGGAGGAATGAAGTGTGCATGGAGCTCATCGAGAGGCGTTGACCTTTGTGGGCAAGTGGCAGTCGGGAAAGAGTAGCCTGACCAGAGGCTCTGAAAGCTCTGCTGGCCAAGGGGTCCTGAACGTTTCCCCAGAGTCTTCTGGGGATGTTGGCAAAGTTGGCTCTGAATTTACTGACAAACCAGTTGGAGCACAAGGAGTGGATTGAGTTTTAGAATCCTAAATACTGAACCTTTAATCCCAGGGTCCGTGTGATTTAAGGTGGAGACTCCATGGATGCTGTGTCAAAGCAACAGTCCCCATGCACCCTCCTCTCAGGGCCTCTATGGCCCACCTTGTCCCATCCTCCCCAGAACCCACCTATGAGGGTTATCTCATCCATTTTACAGAAAAATGCAGAGTGGGCAAAGCACTGCTCCACACAGCACAAGTACATCTCACCAACAAAATGCTACTTACAAAGCACCGGAGTCAAGAGAGTACATAGTGTGTGATATCAATTATACATACATAGTGTGTGGTGTTAATTGTACAGTCAGTAAAAATGTTTAAAGGCAAGACAATGGTTACCTTTGAGGGGGTGTGTGGGAAGGACCTGCGAAGGGGCATGAAGACTCTGGGCCTTGGCAATGACCTCCTTCTCCATGTAGGTGGTGGCTAACATAGAGATGTCCATTGTGTGATTACACATTGATCTGATACAGGGACTTGAGCACTTTTCCATTATACTCCAATTAGAAGTATCTGCTCTAAAAATCACCAAGTACTGTGTCCATTAAGTTGTCCTGCAGAGAGCATACTCCTTTGTCCATTTCACAATTTATCCTTCTCAGTTTACTCCAAACAAGAAATTTTAATGTATCATAAAATGAAAGTGTTTCTATTACAAATGGATGTTTTTCAAATGTATTCAGACTATGAGTGGCTTCACTGTGTCCCTGGAGCTGGAGCAGTCCTGGGTCTCAAATCCAGGTTTCTAAGGGCACATTCAGAGTCCTTCTGCACCAGAGCGAAGCCCTCTTGCCTAAAATTGGACCAAGGGCCCAGGTAGCTATGGTTGGGTTCTCACTACCCACAGAGCTATTTTGAGAGAGGCATTTCTTGTGGCTCATGAGAGCCTCAGAGCGGTAATAGAAATTATGAACTCATGACCCCAGAGAGTCTGTGGTGAGGCCAAGAATACACCTCAGTTCTTGACTTCCGGCCTGTTGTGCTGACCAAGTCCATTTTCCATTCACCCAATTATCTCTAAATTCTCCTTCATCCTCTTAAATCAGCAGGATTTGCCAGGAGACACAAAGGAGGTTGAAATCCTTTTCCTATGCAGCAATTATTCACACCAGCCAAACCTCATTCATCAGAGATAAACTTCTTTTCCAATTTATATTCCATCACTCAACCCTCTTTAACTAAGAGAAAGTGACAGTCTGCTTCTGGGGAAGACAATTAGTTTATCCGGATCTCAAACAATGCAAGCAGCTCTTTGCTCTGGTGTCGGCATCGTATTTGCTGAAGTCTTCAAGAGGACAAACATGATGGAAACGCAGGTTCAGCTTGCAGGGCTTCACCACCAGGAGTGGGAAGAGATGAGGGTGAGAGAGGAGGTAGCAGTGTGGGCCCGCAGGTGGTAGGGGGTCCATCCTGCACCACAAGCCCATTTCCTCCCATCCCATGCTGGCGCCCAAAGGCCCCTCCGGATGAGCGTTGGACCCGTCTGCTCCTTCCTGCTGGAGAAACTGACAAACTCGGAGGCTGGACCCACAGGGGAGACTGGATGGAAGGGGCCAGCCCCAGGGTGGAGACCTCGAGAGACAAATCCACTGAGCTCACGGGGGGTGGAGAGGGCTCCACTCCCTAGGACAGCCAGGTCACAGGCTTTCTTCCTGCAGCCAGCCCCGTCCACTTACGGGAGGGTGGCAGAGACTGGTACCCGGTAGTCCTCTGTTGGCCAGTCAAGCCACACGGAGAATTCAAGGGAAGGGGACCACCCCCGACCTTCTTTCACATGTTCATGGTGCCTTGAATACTTAGGGCATCCTCGGGGCGACAGTCGTTTGGGAGGGACATCTTTTGTATACACGGCTTGTCCGAGGCTCATGACACCAGGTCACGTCCTGAGCTCCAGAATCTCAGAACAGCCAGAAACTGCAAGAGTCTACCACCCACAGACACATCCCTGGAGAAGCTGTCAAGGAAAATGCGCCAGAGTAAAGGTGCTGGGTGGCAAGGAGAAGGGGTGAGGAAAGACTAAAATGTAGGCAAATCTAAATAAACACTGACATTAAAATCATGATAACAGATCCTAATTGAGTAGAAGATAGAATAAAATATGAACCTCAATAATGCTGTTGGCAATACAATTAAATTTAAAATAGTCTAGGGGCTTCCCTGGTGGTGCAGTGGTTGAGAGTCCGCCTGCCGACCCGGGTTCGTGCCCCGGTCCAGGAAGATCCCACATGCCGTGGAGCGGCTGGGCCCGTGAGCCATGGCTGCTGAGCCTGCGTGTCCGGAGCCTGTGCTCCGCAAGGGGAGAGGCCACAACAGTGAGAGGCCCGCGTACTGCAAAAAATATAAATAAATAAATAAAATAAAATAAAATAGTCTAAGTTTTTGGATTGTTCAGAAGGAGGGAAGGTGTTTGCATTGAGGTTAGGTTCTGAGTTAAGTTTGTATGTTAAAATTCTAAAGGTAACCACCAGAGGGATAAAAAAGATTGTAGTTTTGTAGAGGTCAAACACACAGAAAAGGGAACATGGATTTTAAATATGTAATCAATTCAAAAGAAGGCTGGAAGGGACATGAGAAACGCGGAACAAAGAGAAATCACAAAACAGTGCAACATTTATCAGCAGCCACAAAAAATAAATAAACAAATGGACAAAATTCAACAGCTAAAAAATGGTCATATTAGACTTTTAATTCAGTTATATTTTGTCTAAAAATATTTAAAACATATAAATAAGTTGTAAAAGAGAGATATCAGACAAATATCAGCCACATATATGGAAAAATAGATTTGAACACTAAAATATGATGAGACTAGACAGTGTTACTGGTGAATAATCGTAAAAGTTCAGTTCACCAGGAAGACAGGAAAGTTCTAAACAAAATGGACCTAATAACATGACCTTAAGATATACGGCAGAAACTAAGAGATGTCCCTTGAAGAAAATAATAAATCCACCATCATAGTAAGAACTTTTAACGCGTCTCTCTCAGTAATGGAAAAATCAAACATAAATATGGAAATTTTCAATAATACAATAAGCTGAGTCTGATGAAAATATATAGAACTCTACACCCAACAACTGGAAAATATATACTCTTCTCAAGTACATATGCAACATTTATGAGACTTGACCGTGTACTAGATCAAGTTTCAAAAACTTCTTAAATATCAGTTTCAAAAAGAACTCTTTCTCTGACCGTAATTCAATTGCGTTAGAAATCTATCATAAAAGCAATATACTTTATTTTGGAAATTCAAAAGCACATTTCTAAATAATTACTTCAGTACTCCTGGATTAAACTTTAAAAAATATTTTCTATTGAAAAATTCGTAGAACTGAAAAATTATGAAAAGGCTACATATCAAAACTTACAGATGTACTTACATTTTTAAGAAAATGTATGGCCCTAAAATTTGTATAGTAAGAGGAAGGGCTAACAGTTAGTGGGCTAAAGATCTATGCTTGAAGGTGAACTAGCAGAAGAATTCCCAGGATGAAGACCAAAGCGAGGGCACAGCTTCTGTGCACCTGGTGTGGGGGTCCAGCCAGCTCTGACCTGTGTTCCAGCCCCTGCACCATGATTGCTGCGTGTTTTAACATCTGATGCTGCCTATTCACTCCTTAACTTGACTGAAAGCAAGTCAAGGTTATGAACCATGGCTTATTTAATCTCTTTGTGCCTCGTTTTTCTCACCTGTGAGGATAAATCAAGACGGTTCCTAAAGCGCCTGGTAACTGTCTGTCCCCCAGGTGCTCACAGCCCTACCCGCTGGTGTCACCTCTTTCACAGCTGCAGGGGCAAAGGCTTGGAGCACATTCTCAGAATGGGAGATCTTACAGATGAGCCTCAAGGGACCCAAGGTCTCCTCCAGAGTGGCCCTGCTGAACCATTAAACACTGACATGAAACGCAAACATTGAATAAACTGCCATGAAGCTGGATACCACGGCCAGAAAAATGAATTAGCCACAGTTCCTCCCTCAAGAAGATCGGCAGTCTAACACAGAAGAGGAATTGTTTAAAAACTAATTATAATAAAAGTACAGTGAGATTTCACTACCCATCTACCTATCAGAATGGCTAAAGTGAAATTAGTGACACTGGCCATGATGCAGAGAAACCTCACACGTTGCTGGTGGGGACACACAATGTGCAGCTGCTCTGAAAGAGGATGGTGGTTTCTTACCAAACTAAACACACCATCACCAGGTGGCCCAGCAATTATACTCCTGGGCATTTATCCCAGAGAAATGAAGATGTATATTCACATGAAATCTTGTACAGTATTCACAGCAGCTTTATTCACAATAGCCCAAAACTGGAAATAACCCAGATGTCCTTCAACAGGTGAGTGGATAAACAAGCAGTGGCCCAAAAAATAAAATAAAATAAAAAATCTAATTGCCACAAATATCTCTCTCACACACACACAAACACATACACACACACACACACAAAGCAAGCAGTGGTCCATCCCCACCATGGAGCACTATTCAACAATAAAAAGGAACAAATTACTGATACACTCAACAACAGGAATGGATCAAAGGAAATTATGCTGAGTGGAAAAAGCCAGTCTCGAAAGGTTACATAGTGTATAACCTGCTTGCAATGATGAGATTACAGAGACGGGAGAACAGATAGTGGTGACGGGGGTTAGGGAGCAAGAGGGAGGTGGTGAGGCTGTAGAAGGAGCCCAAGGGAGCCTGTGCTGGTGGATTCCGGAAACTACACGTGTGATTAAATTCACAGAACTAAATACCCTCATTGGGCGGGTTGGCATGTGAAACTGGCAAATCTGCATTGCTGGGTGTTTTCTGTTGATGTCAATTTCGTGGTTCTGATCCTGTACCCTAGTTACCCAAGATGTTACCTTTGGGGGAAAAGGGGTGAAGGGTGTGGGGGTCTCTCTGTACTGTTTCTTACAACTGCATGTGAATCTACAATTATCTCAAAATAAAATAGTTTTTAAAAGGAAACTAAGTATGGCATAACTTAAGTAGCAGAGACATGCCTAAAGCAATATTTATAGACATCCAGTGTGTGGACTGTATTAGTTTCTTGCAGCTGCTGTAACAAATTACCACAAACTTAGTGGCTTAAAACAATAGAAATTTATCATCTCACCATTCTGGAGGCCAGATACCAGAAATCTAGGAAGGCCACACTGTGTTCAGACATCGAGGGGAGAATCTGTAGCCACATGGCTTTGATCTCTGCCCCATGGTCCAGGGCCTCCTCCTCTTCCCTCTATCTTCCCTCCTCTGTCCAAAATCCCCTCTGCTTTCTCTTACAAGGACACTTGTCATTGGATTGAGGACTCAGCTGGATAATTCAGGATGATCTCATCTCAAGATCTTTAATTACTTCTGCAAAGAATCTTTTTGCAGATAAGATAACGTTTACAGGTTCCGGGGATTAGGATGTGGACATGTCTTTTTGGGGGAGCCACTGTTCAACACACCGCAGATGAAGCCATCTGCACCTTTGGTTTTGAGGACCCCAGGGAGGGTGGGACTCCAATAATGCAAAGAAATCTGTGCGACCTTAGAAAGGATCCCGCCCCACACCCAACCCACCGCATCCCCAAGTGCTCATTGTCAAGTTCTCAAGGAAAGGCTAGCAGTTGGTGGGCTGCGGGGGCCTGGGCTCTCCTTTGGCTGAATGGCCTCTTTGGCCAGATTTCCTGAAATGCCCCTAGGGTCTCATTGCCAAGTCTACAAAAGCAGGACAGTGAGTGCTATCTGCTTTGGGATGTGGGATTCCTCTGATGACCTTAAGCAGAAGCACACATGGGTCTGGCCTGGGTGAACAGACCTGCTCCTTGCAGGCATTTGCCAATAAATCCACCCTGGACTGGCTCACCACACCGAACGTAAACCCCAAACGAGGCAACTACAACCATTTGGGATAGTTCACGTTTTAATTACTCCAGGAAAAGTTAATTACAACTCAGTGGCTGCTTACGCTGCAGTTTTCGTGAGCAAACAGACCCAAGCAGCCTTGGCTGGGGAGCTGGGATCTTGCTGTGTCGGGGCCTTGTGGAGCTCAGGACCCAGCACAAGTCCCTTCTTCAATTTAAGTGAAACAAGGGAGGTGACCGTACTGCTTTCCCGGCTGTGAGATGCTTTGTCCTGCTCAGCAGTTCTCCTCCCAGGGTCCCCGCGTCCCTCACTGCACCAAACTCCTTCTTATTTTGGAAACACCACGCCTGGCATTTGCATGGCAGGGAACAGGCGTGGGAATCGGCCTGCCTGGATTCAAGTTCTGCCTCTGCCTCTTAGTGTCTGTGCAGCCCTGGGCACGTTACTCAGCCTGCCTGAGTCTCAGTATCCACACCTGTGAAATGGGGGTGATAACGGCCTACCTCATTAGCTGTTCTGGGATAAAGGCAATCTTGCACAAGCACCTAGTATGCACCCAGGTGACAGCCATGGCAACGATGACCATGACGTCACCCTTTGGGGCTGTGGCCCAAACGATGCTCTTCTGGTCCTCCCAACGCCTAACCCTTGTTTGTCCTCACCGGCTGTCTGATGTCCCACTCTTAAGAACACCTCATTCAAAGCAGAAAAGGGACCGGATCAGCTTAGTCAGGGTCAGAAAACACGAGAAGGCGTGGGCACAGACCTTTCCTTTGGTCTGCAGGCCTGGCCAGATGTCAGCCTGTCCCAGCCCAGCCTGCAGGCCGCCCGCTAACCAGCCAGGACTTGCAAGGAGAGGCTGTGTGCCCATCCAGCTTTCTGCAGATCAGTTGAAACCGCCTGGCTCACGTGTTTCCTCCCCATAGAAACCTCTCCAGGGGATTCCTCTCTGCACCTCAAGTTTAGCTTGGGGTGCCCCCCAAGACTGCCCTGAAAGTCAGAGCTTAGGGTCAAGAGTGGGTGTAGGATGCTGACTCGGGAGCTGGGTGGGAGCGTGGGGTCTGACAGCGCTCGTGTGCTTTGTGCCCAGGACAGAACGGAGGTGTTTGGAAGATGTCAGTGCACCTACTTTGAGGATTCTTTGAAAAAGGAAGAGCCTGAGGTAGCCTTGCAGTGAGAAATGGAAATCACGTCAGTGTCATCAAAGCTGTCCCTGTGGCTTAAAATCTCTTTAACCTCGTGCATCCTGCATCCATTCAGCCAACGCACGCTGGGCACCCACCTGGGATGCACAGGCTCTCTGGTCCAAGGGATACATAGGACAGGGTTCCCGGAGCAGCAGGTAGTGTAGCCACAACACCATGACGTGCGTGCCGGAGGGACCCGTGGGCCAGGACAGGGCAGGGCAATTACTCTGCTCAGGGCAGTGCCTTCCCACCCGCTACATCACAGCCCCAGGTGTCCCAGCCAGACCGCAGAAGCCCCAAAGCAGAGCCTGGGCATCTGCATTTCAACAGGCAGGACTGAGTTGATGGGGGTGCAGGGGAGGGGCTGGCCTGGAGGGGGAGCAGAGAGGGCGCTTCGGGCCCGTCAGGGTGGGGTGGCATGGAAGGGTCACACCAGAGTGAGGCAGGGGAGAAGGTGCCCCACTCCGGCCCCCTCCACAGGCCCCCAGGGACCCCCACTTCCCTTTCTTCTGACCTGATCTGAGGTCACAGCTCGGGGTCAAGGGCCCTTGTGGTTCCTTTCAGGGAGGGCAGGAGGGGGCACCTGGTGGAACAAGACCAGTGTGAAGACGCCTGCTGGGCCCCAGATTGCCATTCACTCAGCTGGTCAGTCCATTAGGCTACGTGTGTATATCGAGCACCTACTGTTTTCCAGGTTTCATGCTGGATTATGGGGGTTCCAGAGGAAAAGCCAGTCTTCTCACTGCTGTCAGTGGAGGGTCTGGTCCTGACGTCAGCTCAGTCTCCAGGGCCCTCCCACTGACCTACTGCATTGATGCACCCCATGTGTGTCTAGGACCTGAGATAGAAAATGGAGCATCTCATGGTGCGTGAGCCCGAGGTCAGCTGGGCTGTGATGTGGAGGACCAAGTCAGCCTTGCCTCAGTCTGCAGAGGAAGGACGGTTTAGGGAAGAGACGTGCAGGGGGTGAAAAGGCGGGCGACCTGAAGGACTCCCTCTGGGCAGGGAGAGCAGCGTCTCCAGGTGCCGTGATCACCCCGGGGAGAGCATGTGCCGGGCAGGCTGCAGTCGTGGCTCAGGATTCCAACAGACACTGGTCTGAGACGCTGACCAGGGCTCGGCCAACATCGGACGGACTGGACAGTGTGGCTCAAGCACCGGCCGCCTGGCAGAGCGGGTGGTAGCCTTTAGCATTTTAGAGGAACAATGGTCTCCTGAAGAGGCGTTTCCTCCAGGGGGTGGAGGTGGGAGTGGCCGGCAGTTAAGAGGGAGGGAGGGGGCTCAGGCTGGACGCATCTGTTTAGGCTCTTCAGTGATTCTCACAGGAAGTGTGGTTGGGTTCTACTTACTGTTGCTGCATGAAAACTACCCCCAACATGATGGCTTCAAACAGCCACATCTTCTCTTTATTTACAAATGTCCAGTGTGGGAGGGGCTCCATGGGGACAACTCACCTCTGCTTCAAACAGTGTCGCGGCTTGACTGGGGCTGGAGGACTCCCCCTTCAAAACAGCTCCATCACAGGGCCGGCAGGTGGGTGGGAGCTGCTCCAGAGGGAGGTGGCAGCTGGGGACTGGGGGCTGGGCCCTGCCTCCTCTCCAGGAGCCCCTCCATGGGCAGCTTGAGCTCCCTTACAACATGGCAGGTGGGTTCTGCAGAGATTGTCCCAAGAGACAGGAAGTGACAGCTGCTATTTCTCACAAGTCGGGCCCAGGAATATCACAGAATCCATCCTATTTTAATTGGTCAAGTTGTCACAAAGCCAACTTCAAGAGGAAGGAATTTAGACCCCACCTCTCCATGGAGAAAGTATCTGAGAATTTTGAGACCATGTTTCAAAAGCAGCACATGGATTTAAAAAAAGCATCTTTTGATTATGACTCTGGGCAAAACAATTAACCTGTTTGTTTCACACTTGGAAATTTTTTTTTTTTGTGGTACGTGGGCCTCTCACTGCTGTGGCCTCTCCCGTTGCGGAGCACAGGCTCCAGATGCGCAGGCTCAACGGCCATGGCTCACAGGCCCAGCTGCTCGGCGGCATGTGGGATCTTCCCAGACCGGGGCATGAACCCGTGTTCCCTGCATCGGCAGGCGGACTCTCAACCACTGCGCCACCAGGGAAGCCCGGAAATTATTTTTTAAAACAATCAAATTAATGATAGCTAACATGTCCGTGTTTACTCTGCACATAGCTGGGCTCTAGACACGTAGATGCGCACATGTGATCCTCATGGCAGCCCTAAGAGGCAATTGCATTTCACACTTGCGAAAACTGAGGTTAAGAGGTGGAGTCACTTGTCACGGGGCCGATGGGTAGCAGACGCGGGGGTGGAGCTCAGGCCATCGGGCTCCAGGGTCACACTTGCCACACCCCCTGCCTCTTCTCCATCCTTGTACATGGAGCTCAAGCCGGGTAACTGACTGGCCACACAGGCAAGTCGATGGATGAGAAACAAATCAAGCTTAATTCCTTCAGTCATGGCCATGAACTTGCCTAAACGTGAGAGAGAAGACCAGGATGAGCTTCACCCAAGGGACTCATCCACCCTGAGAGCAATGAAGAGGCATGTCCAGAAAACGGACGAGTGGCCTTGGGCAGGAAGATGGACAGTCACGTAACCCCCAGACAGGAGAAAAGCATCATTGAGGCGTGCTGGTCTATCCTGCGGGAAGTACTAACAAGAGCTTCTCAACCTCCAGGCATTGCTTTCCACTCTACGGTGTGGACTTGTGGCCTTCACAGTCGCCGGGGCTTGGCCACAGTGCCTGGGAGCCACAGACAGGATGGGACCGGTGCAGCCAGAGGGGCTCGGGAAAGGCCCCCTGGAAGAAGCGGCAGCTCAGTGGGGAGGTGACAGGTGAGTGGACTTTGGTGGGACGGGGTGAGGGAGAGGTGTGCTCCAGACCGAGTGAAGCCACGGGCTAAGGAGGGCAGCAAGGGCACGTGGCTCATTCGGGGACCTGAAATCACCTCGTTGCAGCTGGAGGGCAGAGTGCTCAGGGGAAGAGGGGCCGGAGCAAGCATGCTATAGTCCCCCCTTCCCCCTCCCCCACACACACAGGGCTCCTCTGAGCTCACCCTCAGAGCCTCCACAAGACCATTTGCAGGCAGGAGGCATGAACTTGTTGGTGCCTTGAAGCTGCTAAAGATTGTACACCCGCCCTCCATGCCTTCCCTATGCCCGCCCAGCTCTCCAAGAAAACTATTTTCAGGACACATGGTCCAGTGTTTGAAAATATTATCTATAGTATGTAGAAGCAATAAGCAATCTTCTGTAGCCCAGACTCTTCAAGCAACTGTATACGTATGAAAAAACTTAACAACAGAGAGCAGTAGCTAGTTCAAGAAGTGCTCGGGGGACAGACGGATGCCACCTGGTGACCTGGCACTGCCCAGGGAAGCTGAGAAAGATACGGGAGAAGAATGGAGTCAGGTCCTGGAGGACTTGAGTGAGTTACCCAGGAGGGACAGGAGAAGGGTACTCCAAGGCCAGGGGGCACAGCACATGCAAAGGTACTGGGGCATGTTGCCAGGACACAGCGCCAAGCTTCCGGGTGACCAGCCACTCAGACCAGAGCTCTTTCTAACCCTGGGATGGAGGAACAGTGAAGGAAACTTCTTACTCTTCCACAGTCAAAGGCTGCTGAGCCGGCTTGATCTCGCTGCGCTTTATCCCCATGTCACACCAGACCACTTGTCCTGCTATCTTTTCATGCCAGCTGTGAAAGAGATAAGGGAGCCTCTTTTTCTCCAGACACAATCATGCACAACTCTCTTCCTAGAAGGGGCCTGGCCTGGTGTTGGAAAGAGTCCTCGTGTCAGGGTGGCTCTTGCTCCCCAGAAAGAGTGCCGTACACCCTCAACTCCCTCCAGGACACACTGGACACCTGGACCCCCATACACCTCTGCCCTGATGAGTGTTAGGACAGTTAAGCTCCCTGTCCGGGGCCAGTTTCCCCATCCGTGAAATGAGATGATGGGACAAGAGCAAAGAATCCCAAACGGTCTCCCCGGGGAGACCACGAGGCCAGGGGGTGGCCTGGGGGCCGGTGGGTGGCCATGAGCCCCTCCCCAGGCTCAGCCAACCCAGCTCCTCCCGGGTCTTCTTTATATATCAAGTCTCCATGCACACACACACATACACACATACAGTACATAAACACACACACGTGCACACACAGGAAGTTCTAGTGTTAAGAAAAGAGAAAACACCACTGGTAACAGGCATTGGACCGGTCGCTCCCCAGTGCCCCTGTGACCCCTGCTTCCTTCACTGGAGGCCACCTTCCAGTCAGCAAGTGACGGCATTACATGAAATGCAAAGAAAGGCAAAAGTGGTTTGGGAAGGTCAATAAGAAATGCATAATTCACGGCGTGCCTCCCCCCAGGGACAGCTGATGGAGGAGCTGTGATGAGAGCGGAGTTGGACTTTCACAGCGCAGGAGACATTAACCCTGCCTGCAGCCTCTGCACATTTGGCAGAGGTCCAGGGGCATGGCCATGCTCTGTCACCCAGGTCAGCAACTTGGGCGGGGGGGGAGGGTATATGGAAAGCCAGTGTCCAGGGAAGGAGCCAGACCAGCTCTGCCTTCTGACTGTGCGGGCACCCAGCTGTTGCCTGGCAACCAAAGATGTTTCCTGTCAAAGATGCAGAGATGGGATCTGATGGGGCATTTGTTTTTTTCTGGGTCATCAACCAGCTTAGAAGTCATTGGTGTTGCCTGGCTACAAAGTCAACTCTGGCCCTGGATGCCCCCAACTGCCCAGTGCTGGAACCCAGGGAACTCTGGGCCTCCCGGGTGGGTTGGTACAGTGTGCAGGGGACAGAGAAGGGACCCAGGACAGCTTCCAGCCAGCGCTGAGAGTTTGGGAGCTTACTTAGCCCCTCTGTAAATGAGAGATTGGTAATGTTCATTTACCGAGGGGCTCTAAATTGCCACGCTCACCCTCCCAGGTGGCTGTCAAATATCAGATGAGGTGATTCTGGGCCACAGAATGCTGCAGGAACGAGGCCCTTTCCTCCCTGCTCCCAGCTCTATGCCTTCACAAGCGACACCTCTCAGGAGGCCCTCAGTGCCTGTCCAGCAGGAGACACGAGGACAAGGATTTTTATAAATGGGCTCACTCTGCTGCATTTTCTCTGCAGCTTGTTTTATTCCATTAACAGCATATTTTGTAGGTCTCTCCCAAGTCAGTATGTGCACTTAGCTTTATCTTTACAGCTCTGTGGTATAGCATAATGTAGACATACCTGGATTCGTTTTTATTCTTTATAATTCAAACACATACTTCGGTGTGTTTCTCTTCCACCAGGGATGTGCATTTCAAATCTTCATGCATGGCCTTTCTGCAGCCTGGGGAATTTTCTTCTATTATATCTTTGACTTCTGTTTCTCCTATTCTCATAAACAGCTGACATTGATTGTTTCCATCTGCCAGGAGCTATTCTAAGCTCCTTACGTGTGTATTTTATTTACTCCTCACAACAAGCCTGAAGGACAGCTATCATTATCCCTTTACAGATGAGACCCTAGAGGCGCAGAGAAGTCACGTAAGTTGCCTGAGGTCACACAGCGAGCCGTGATAGGACGGAATCCAGTCATCCCACCCTCTCAGCCAGGATGTTATGTGGCTGTGTCTTGATGAGCAGGGATGAGTTCCTTGTGGGCCCCTCCCTCTCTGCCCCCAGAACTGGTGCCTTCTCTTCCTCCACTTCAATCTTTGCTTACACCTCTGAGCGTACCCTCGTGGTGGATTTTCCACTCTCCTGATTCTCCTCTTTAGCACTGATGCTGTCTTTTCTTCCTCTCTTGCATTTATTTCCCAGTGTCGTTTGCACTCCCAGCAGGGTTCCACCCGTGAGCTCTGCAGAGGGGACCTCCTCTCTGCCCATGTCAGTGGGCACACCTGCTGAATGGGAGCCACACTTACAGCCGCACAGCCCTGCCCACCCTGCCCCAGGCGTCTCTCTATCTGCTCCCCCCACCCTCTATATGGCTTCCCCCGTATGAGTTTCCTGGGGCCACGGTGACAAATTACCACCAACTGGGTGCCTTAAAACAACAGGAAGCTATTCTCTCACAGTTCTGGAGTCTGGAAGTCCAGCATTCATGCTCTCTCCTAAGGCTGTAGGGGAGGACCCTCCCTGCCTCTTCCAGCTGCTGGGGGCTCCTGGAGTCCTTGGCCCATGGCCACCTCCCTCCCGTTTCTGCCTCCATCTTCTCATGGCCCCCTCCCCTCTGTCTGTGTCCCCTCCTCCTCCTAGAGGGACGTCAGTCATTGGCTTTAAGACCCACCTAAACCTAAGATGATTTCACCCGAGATCCTTAACTGATTATGTTTACAAAGAACCTATTTGCAAGTAAGGTCATGCCTGAGGTTCCGGGTGGACCTCACTGTGGGCGACTATCCCATCCCCTGCGCCACCCTCTCTAGTTCTTCCTCAAGTGGTTTCCGGGAAGTGACAGCTCTGATGGATTTAGGAAGATGGGAGGGAGGAGGACCCTGGGGATGCCCCGGTGACACAGATGGGTTGCCTGTTGGGGCAGGTCCCTGGGGTCATGTGGGAAGGGTCCCTGACTGTTGGCAGGGGTCTCTGCGTCCCAACGTGC
Organism: Hyperoodon ampullatus; assembly: GCF_949752795.1. Classification (NCBI taxonomy): domain Eukaryota; kingdom Metazoa; phylum Chordata; class Mammalia; order Artiodactyla; family Ziphiidae; genus Hyperoodon; species Hyperoodon ampullatus. Next base: position 1,902,835 of record NC_136921.1, read on the forward strand.
TGCCCATGGGTTTTGCGTTCAGCGGCATCCCCCTCCATCTCTCTCTATTCTCTGTAGGGTGGATCTGTGTCTTGTCCACCCCCAGGTGCTCTCAGGGATTAGGACAGACCACACCTGAGCCGCCATCTGGTGTCATTTAGAAACAGGACTTGGGCTGTTTTCACCCCCCCTTGTGCTCACCACACTAGAGGGCTGGCCGGTCCCTGTGTCACCTGCGGGGTGCACAGGACATTCTAAACAGCAGGGAGGAGGGGCTCCAGAGTGGCTGTGGGAGGGCTTCCTGGGTTCTGTTGATCTGCTTTCACAGGAAGGAGCATTCATGAGCACCTACTGTCTGCCAGGCTTGTGCCAGTTACTCTGCTCAAAGCACCCCTGCTGGCTGCCGCAGCTGATGGGTGCAGAGACAGACCCGACGACATTGAGCCACTTCCCCGAGGTCGCAAAGGCAGCGACAGAGGAGCTGAGGCCGAAGCCCACGCTCCCAGCCTACGTGCGCTCCCTGCTGCCAGGTGGCATCTACCTCCTCGGGACGCAGTGACCTGGAGGGACAGGGGAGAGGTGGGGTGGCAGCACTGGCCTGGCCCTAGCTTCCCAGCAGCGTACCTTGGAATCAAGTCCCTGAGGTGAGAACAGTGAGACAGAGGAAGGAAGACACCCCAGCGGCCCGATCCCAGGCCCTGGGCCACAGCTCCTGCTTCAGGCCTGGGGGACATGGGGATGGCCGGCACCGCACAGCTCACGCCCACTGTCCCGAGCCCAGGACTGGGGAGGCACGGACAGGCCGAGGCAGGGTCCCAAGTGAGCGGCCACCAGGACGGGACTGAGACTCTGTCCCCACGCGGCCACGTCAAGAGGCGAAGCAGCTGCTTCCTGGGGCCCTCGGGGGTGTGAGTGGAGGCGGACGTGCATTCCCCTGGCTGCCGCACCCCAGGTGTCTCCCACGACCTCACCCACCTTCCCTGCAGGGTCTGGCTCAGTTCTGAGGAGACCCTCCAGGCCAAACTCACCACACCTGAGTTTTCCATGCTGCTCGTGCACAATTTAAATCATCACGACAAGACTATTTATTATCTGGATCACCTCTATAGCAGCAGTGCAAAGGCCAGCGAGAGCAGCCACCAGCAGAGAGGGAGCTTCAGGCCTTTCCCGGGACCCCATCCCTCCCGCCGCGGGACTGCCACAGCTGCACCCACGTCCGGTCACCCACACCGGGATGAGCCACGAGGGTGCCAGGCCCAGGACTGGGGGAGGCATGGACTTTCTGAGCTCCACGGTCCTGGCTCCAAAACGGGCAGAATGATGCTGCCTGTGGCCCCAGGCTGGCGTGAGGATGGCAAGGGACACAGGCAGGGCTCTGACGTCGGTGTCTTCCCCGTTACAGCCTTGTCTCCTGCCGCCCCGCCTCTTCTGTGTCATCTGAGGGGTCCCCGTCGCTCACCTCCGACCTTCCTGGCCCGCAGAGCCCTGGAGGGTGGCCGGATCGGGGCCCTGGGCCTGGCACATGGGCAGCACTGGGTGCAGTTCTGTGCTCTGCCCAGCTAAGCACCTGCTCACTTCAGATGCCTGGGTCAGAGGTCAGCGACACTGAAGGTCCCTGCTGACAGGCCAGCAGGAGGGGCAGACACAGAACAGACACACACATCCCCACGACTACAAAGTGACGGACGTGCAGGACACCCTGAGCAGTGCATTGGGAGTGCCGGCCTCCTCTGGGGTGTCCATCAGGGAAGGAGGTGGAAGGTGATGACTTTAGGGTTACTCGGGGTCACAGGGGAAGGAGGGGGAGATGGTAAACGCAAGCTCGAGGCAGGGAGCGCCTTGAGTGAAGTGGGTACATGCAGGACAGGGGGCCAGACCCACAGGCCCAGGAGACCCACAGCTCAGGGCAGCTGGAAGCCTTGTTCCTTCTCACGCCCTTTGTCCTACTTGGACCCCCGGCTCTGTCTCAGCAGCTATTTGCAGGCTGGTCAGTAGAGCAGCCTTTCCCAAACTGGGTTCCACAGAGCACACGCCACAAACTGTTTCTTTTTTTTTTTTTTTAACATTTTTATTGTAGTATAATTGCTTTACAATGGTGTGTTAGTTTCTGCTTTATAACAAAGTGAATCAGTTATACATATACATATGTTCCCATATCTCTTCCCTCTTGCGTCTCCCTCCCTCCCACCCTCCCTATCCCACCCCTCTAGGTGGTCACAAAGCACCGAGCTGATCTCCCTGTGCTGTGCAGCTGCTTCCCACTAGCTAGCTATTTTACGTTTGGTAGTGTATATATGTTCATGCCACTCTCTCACTTTGTCACAGCTTACCCTTCCCCCTCCCCGTATCCTCAAGTCCATGCTCTAGTAGGTCTGTGTCTTTATTCCCGTCTTACCCTTAGGTTCTTCATGACCTTTTTTTTCTTGACAAAAGTTTCCTTGGAGAAATTGCTTCCTGAAACCTACAAGCTCCACCCCCTCTGGGAGAATTCCAGGGCACATGAGCTTCTCAAAGGCACTGAGAAGTCCTGCAGTGAAGAAACATCATGCCACCCTTGTTAAAAGGCCGCCTTGCATGCTCATACGTGCTCTCTGGGGACCTCCTCAGAGCCCTGGCCATGTACGTGAGGGGCAGGGGTCATTACCATCAGGCCATGAGGTGATTCAGGGGACCCCACGTCTATTCATAACCACCCCTTCTGAGACTCTGGAGAGGTGGCGTCTTTACTCACAAGGCTGGGAATGCTCTGGCTGGCAGACTGGAATTCTGGGTCCCTAAGAAGTGGGAGCCAGAGCGTTTTTCTCTAAAAGCCTCACTGGGCAGGAAAAAAGTCCGTTCAAGTCCCCATTATGGCTTATCTTGCTCCACTCAGGGGATGTTGTGAGGTGGCCCGTCCTGGCTTGTAGGTGACAGCTGTCACATCAGCGTGCACTTAAAAAAAGACTTATCAAAATTCGTAAATTTTTATGTAGCCATTTGAATATCAAAGATGGGAGAAAAAAGCAACATTTTCGGCATATCATGCTTTATTATTTTAAGAAAGGTAAAAATGCAACTGAAATGCAAAAAAAGATTTGTGCAGTGTATGGAGAAGGTGCTGTGACTGATCGAATGTGTCAGAAGAGGTTTGCGAAGTTTCATGCTGGAGATTTGTCGCTGGATGCTGCTTCACGGTCGGGTAGACCAGTTGAAGTTGATAGTGATCAAATCAAGACATTAATTGAGAACAATCAATGTTATACCACGCAGGAGATAGCCGACACACTCGAAATATCCAAGTCATGTGTTGAAAATCATTTGCACCAGCTTGGTTATGTTCATCGCTTTGATGTTTGGGTTCCACATAAGTTAAGTGAAAAAAACCTTCTTGACCGTATTTCCACATGTGACTCTCTACTTAAACGTAATGAAAACGTTCCACTTTTAAAACAAATTGTGATGGGCGATGAAAAGTGGATACTGTACAATAATGTGGAACAGAAGAGATCGTGGGGCAAGTGAAATGAACCACCACCAACCACACCAAAGGCCGGTCTTCATCCAAAGAAGGTGATGTTGTGTATATGGTGGGATTGGAAGGGAGTCCTCTATTAGGAGCTCCTTCTGGAAAACCAAACGATTAATTCCAACAAGTACTGCTCCCAATTAGACCAACTGAAAGCAGCACTTGATGAAAAGCGTCCAGAATTAGTCAACAGAAAACGTATAGTCTTACATCAGGATAACGCAAGACCACATGTTTCTTTGATGACCAGGCAAAAGCTGTTACAGCTTGGCTGGGAAGTTCTGATTCATCTGCCTTATTCACCAGACATTGCACCTTCAGATTTCCATTTATTTCAGTCTTTAGAAAATTCTTTTAACGGAAAAAATTTCAATCCCCTGGAAGACTGTAAAAGGCCCCTGGAACAGTTCTTTGCTCAAAAAGATAAAAAGTTTTGGGAAGATGGGATTGTGAAGTTGCCTGAAAAATGACAGAAGTTGGTGGAACAAAAGGGTGAATACGTCGTTCAATAAAGTTCTTGGTGAAAATGAAAAATGTGGCTTTTATTTTTACTTAATAACTGAAGGCACTTTTTGGCTAAACCAATACAATGAGTATAGGGTGAAGACATCTCTTCAAGACAGATTCAAGAAAAGATTTCACGTCTCTCAGATAACTACCCAAAACTGGGATTGCTGGATCATATGGCAGTTCTATTTTTATTTTTTTGAGAGCCCTCCATACTATCTTCCATAGCAGCTGCACTATTTTACTTTCCCACCAACAGTGTATTGGTCAAAGGCACCAAGTTTCTGTGATGAGTATGAATAAGCCCTAGAGATCTAGCGTGCAGCATAGTTTTAACACTGCACTGTGTGATGGAAATTTCCTGAGACTGGATCTCAGCTGCTTTCACCTCACACGAAAGGTAACTATGCAAGGAGGTGGATTTGTTCCTTAGCGTGACCAGGGCGATCATTTCACAATGTGTGGACAAATCAAAGTACAGTGGTGTACACCTTAAATATATACAATTTTTATTTTTAAAAAATAGACCAAACCTCCCTGAAGGGGAAACACGAGTAGCTGCGGTCAGGTGGCTTAAATGACGCCCTCGGAAGTGTCTGGTGTGGTTAGTTCTGAACGAGACAGAACTGAACTTAATCTGAATTTCACAGCCACCAAAGCAAATTGGGCACAAGTTTGGGGTCCAGGCAAGCAGGAAGGATGACAAAGAGGTGTGAGGAAAGCTTGGGGAGTGGAGTCAACGGTCACTATCTTGACTGCAGGGATGGTTTCACAGATACATGCGTGGGTAAAAACTTATCAGATTATACACGTTAATAAAGCTGTTTTTAAAAACTACAACCAGGAAACAGATTTCCTGCAGAAATATTCAGCTGCCTGGGTGCAGGCACGAAGTCGGAGGCTAGTGGGACTGACTGCGTGGGGTTTTGCGACCCGTGTGATGGAAGAGGCGGGGCCTATGCAGTGGGGGAAGGGAAGTCTTGGGAGTCAGGAGCTGGGGAAGGGGAGTGCAGGCCCGAGAGCCAGACGCCGACAGGAAGGTGCTGGACAGTTGATGGCGAGGTCGAGAGGTGGCCACAGGACGGCGCGGCTGAGGGGAAGAGGGCAGGGTCATCACGTGAGGAGGCCGTGGGAGGGTCGCCGTGTAGCCCCTCCGGTCTTGGAGAAGGAGGACGCGAGGGGGGTGTTGAGGAGGGCAGGATGCAGGGCCCCTGAAGCTGATGGAGGAACACGGGGTGGTCCACGGAAGAGGCCGGAGGGGGCACAGCAGGCAGCATGGGGTCTGGGGGCTTTAGGAGGAGAGGAGGGAAATGTGCTGAAGGACCACCCTGCACCCCATTCCTTCACCGCCGGGCTCCAGCCAGGGCTGGAGGTGGCCGGGGGCAGAGACCCCAGGGACACAGAGACTCGCGGACGCTCTCTCCCTCGCAGGGCCCGCCCCACCTGCAGCCCCTAGGTACAGTCTGCGGCCGCGTCCCAGGCAGCGCCAGCACAGGGGCGGCCGGCTGGACCGAGCCCGCCTCCTTCCATTTCCTCCCTGGGCCCCTGATCCCTCGGCCTCCACGCTTGTCCGCAGGGAATCTAGCCCTGGAATTGGGGGCTTCTGTTCCACTCGTGACACAGGACAAAGTGTCTCCCTCACACGACTCTGAACTTGCAAAGGGCATAGTGATCACCGTGGGGCGGAGAGCGGAAGGGTTCAGTTGGAGGGTGAGTGAGCATGCAGTGGCAGTGAAGGAGGGAAGACCTGGCCCTGGTGGACCCCGGGGACCAGGGACACCCGGTGTGACTCTCGCAGGAAGGAGGGCAGGGCTACAAGCCTCAGGTGTGAGTGCGCAGCTTGCCGGGCGGCACCCACAGGGCTGCTCCCCACCCCCAGAAGCAGAGATGGGACCCGCCAAGCCTCAGTTCTCTCTCCAAAGTCAGGCTGTGGGACTAGATGGTCTCAAAGCTTCCTTCTGGCTCTCCTGGGCCTTTGCACTCTTTTCAGAAACCATGTGGGTCAAGGTGCATCATCAGGGGCTGATGGGGAAGGAATCTAGACATCAGGGTGTGGTCCCTGGTCGACAAGTTCATGACTCTTTTTCCTTGTCCCCTCACTGCCTAGGAGAAGGCCTCTCTTCTTTCAGGATCATTCCAGGTGGACCCAGAACCTTCCTGCAGCCCTAGCTGTACCTCAGGCCGTTTCCAGGTGGCTAGCCCACCTCTCGGCAGTGGGTCTGGGGTCTGGAGCCCAAACCTCGTTTCACGTCCAAACTCTCGAGGCTGCGTGCACCCGCGAGAGAGCTCAGTGTCTTTGCAAAGAAAGAAGACTTCACCTCTGAGCTGCGTCCTCACCAGGGTCCTCTTCGCCACCTCCAGCACGAGCAAGGCCAACTTTACGAATCATTCGCCAAGCAGCTGCATCCACCCTCTGTTTTCTCCACTAAGAGGAGAACGAAGTACCTGGGCCCAGCCTGATAAGAATCCTCCCGGCCTATATTACAGTCAAAAGCTATTAGAGATTTAGCATAACACAGAGGAGAGCCCATCTCCGGGTGCTACAGGGAAGCAGCATCTTAAATAAAACCATCGTGGATCTTTCCTCTTGACAACAAGACAGGCGGCGTGGGGCGGAGCAGAATCGACCCCTCCTCCCGCTCAGATGGGTCCTGATTATTCCTTTAAAAGATGGGAGAGGGGCTTCTCTGGTGGCACAGTGGTTGAGCGTCCGCCTGCCGATGCAGGGGACACAGGTTCGTGCCCCAGTCCGGGAAGATCCCACATGCTGCGCAGCGGCTGGGCCCGTGAGCCACGGCCGCTGAGCCTGCGCGTCTGGAGCCTGTGCTCCACAACGGGAGAGGCCACAACAGTGAGAGGCCCACGTACCTCAAAAAAAAAAAAGATGTGAGATACTGAACAATAAGACATGAACCTCTGACATTGTCTTCTGAGGGTACAAATAGAAGGCAGGAGGAAAACAATAGAGCCCGTGGTTATGAGGGCAGCCTGAGCCCATTGTTGGCACTTTCTGGTTTTCACCTTCTGTGTCGGGTCTCCACTGCCCTGTGACGGGGAGGCATGCCACCCAGGAGCCAACCCCATCCTGCACCTGCCCAGAGCCCACCTGCCCTTGTCTCGTGCTGTAGAAGTATGCAATACCGCTCAAGTCCGCGCATCAGCAAAGGCTGACTTGAGGATGAACTGAGGACACACCAGACATTCATCCAACATGTAACCTGGGCACCTGTGAATGGATGTGAGGAACAGCAATTGAAGTGGGGTCCCAGGGCTCACACCACCCGCCCCCCAAGTGGCACCTGAAGCCGAATGTGAAAGGAACACTTCCTCTGCATGGCTGTATACGTCTCCCCGCTTTCCCAGTGGTCACTGCGGGAGCAGCGGCTGGGAAGAGTCAGCTCCTCAGCCTGGGGGCAGTGGGGCATCCTCCAGACACGCTCTCGCTCGGTGGGCTCTGGCCCCCACATCCCGAGAGACATGTCCCTCTGCCTCTTGCTGGGAAGAGAGTCTGCTCCCAGGCCAGCGTGCCTCGCAGGGTGAGGAGGAGCCTGCCCGCTGGTAGGTCCGTCACCCAACTTCTCGATAGCGCCCTGTGGCTGCAGCTCCCGGCTCAGCGTGAACTGGCGAGCGTGGTACCCAGCGAGAAGGCTCCAGCCCCTTGGGCCCCAGGCTCCAGGAACAGCGGCAGGGCTCCTGCACAGAGACTGCTCTGATGGCTTTGGACATCCACCTGGAATTGTATTCTGCACCCTAGTTGCACATTGCAGACAGCTTTAAATTCCCAAACCCTGAGATGACAACGGAGCTCCAAGGTTGAGATCCAGGGACAGGTGGCTCGTGTGGCTGCATCCCCGCTGAGGGCATGGCTGCTCACACTGGGCCCTCAGGGGCCTCGGCACCAGAACCAGCTGGTCGCCGTGAAACAGGCAAATCAGTCCAGTGCAAAGAGTCTCGTTCCAAAGGTGGAGGCATGGAGGGGAAATTTTTGTTAATCCACAGCAATGTTAAGAGCTGAAGTAACAGTTTCTCAAATTTCAAGACATCCACCCGCTGCCCTAAATGTGAATCAGGAATCCTGGGCTTTACAATGTTCTCGGGGTTAGGGTGACGGTGCTGGTGCCCTGGTTATCTCCACCCCCAAGCCCAGACTCAACAGAACAGGAGGGTGGAGGGAGGGCCCCGTGGCACCAGGCCACGAAGAAGAGTCCAAGGAAGTTTCTGGAATCGGCGGCTTCCTTCTCTGCCCATCTCAGTGATCGAGCCCCGGTGCTGCCTGGTCCCAAGCCCTGGCACCCCTTTGTCTTGCCCATGCAGCTGGGCTCGGTGTCCTAGGTGTGGGAAGGTGAGGAGGCAGCCTGCCCACCAGGGAGGCCCCCAGGGTCCAGCCAGTCAGGAAGCCGGAGGCTTGCCCCCCAGGCACCAAGGGCACAGCTATGGGGCAGGGGGTCAAGCAGGGTCATTGTCCATACCCCATTCACCCCTATGATGGCTAATCCCACGTGTTGGCTTGGCCAGGCCCTGGTGCCCAGATGTTTGGTCAAACAGAAAAGACTGAGGTTCCCAAGAGAAGAAGAAATTCTGCCTTAAGGCCACAGCAACAACATGCATGCAGATTTCAGACCAACATGTGTGTGTGTGTGTGTGTGTGTGTGTGTGTGTATGTATGTATGTATGTCCTGCTGGTTCTGTTTATCTGGAGAGCCCTTGGCTGATACAGCCCCTTGATGCAGGATTATTGGGAGAAGATTTAAACATGAAGAAATATATGTACAGATACTAGGGCTAGAAGTCTCACACTGCTTCTGCTGTTACTGGAGGGGCCTGGGTCTGTATAAGCCCCTAGTGCCCAGGAGGGGAGATGAGCGGGGCGGGGAGGGGTCTGCAAGCCGGCCCCTCTAGGGGCGTCCTCAGGGCGGTGGGGCCGGCCTTTGTTCCACTGCCCTCCCAGAACGAATGTGCCGTGTCTTTCTGGACCCCAAAGCTCATCCCCTCCAGAACCTCTGATCCTCTCCGCGGGGATTTTGTGGCAACACTCCCACGCCGGGAGTTCTTCTCCCAAGTCAGTCCCAGCCCGTCCCCCAGAAACAAATGCTCGTGCACCCACGTCACAGTCACACTCCAAGGCAGGGCTGCTGGGCACATCGTCGGCTCCCGCCGGCACCTCCAGAGTGGCCTCTTCACCCAAGGGCATGGCCTTTGCAGCACCACCAGATCCAGTGCCCAGCAGTGGTGGGGTGTAAAGGCCTGGCACCTGGGCCATCTCAGCCCAAGCCTGTAGGGCCGTTCTTCCTTGCAGCTCCTGGAGGGCTCCCAAGGCTGTCCCAGCTCCATCACAGCTCGGCTTCTGCCTCCACCCACCCCAGCCTCCCTCCCCGACCCCTGGGATGTCAGCCCTTCAGTACATACTCGGCAAGCCAAACTCCATCTCTCTGCCTACTGGGAACCGGAGCTGCGCACAGCCTCGAGGGGCTGCCGTGCTCATCCGTGGTCACCAACAAGGCACACTAGTTCTCCAAAGTTCTCCAGGACGAAGGCGCCATGCGGCCCCCTGCTCAACACAGAGCTCCTGCCACCTCCTCTCCTGCCTCCAGTGTCCTGCAGGCACTTCCCCTGAAGATCCGAGGGGTCTCAGGGTCCTTCTCACAGGAGCAGCCCCTCCAACACCTCAGAGCTCATGGGAAAATGAGATGTCAGAGACTGAATGTCTGGGTCGCCCCAAATTCATGCATTGGGTCCCTAACCCCCCCTCCACAAGTAAAGGTCCCCATAGAACCCCAGCCGTAAAGTTGCCCACTTTGGGTGGAACATCCTAAACCACAGGTCTGCTCTAAGGAGAAAGAAAATATCCTATTTGCATCTGCCAGCACAGCCTCGGGCTAAAGGATTGAGCCACTCACTTCTGTGGCTTCCGTGATCTTCTGGACAATCTGGACTCCATAAAATTGCACATAGGACTTCTGCTTCTGGCCTGAAGCAACTGAAAAAAAAAAGGTAAACTATAAAAACCACAAGTTCTCAAGACACTGGACATAAAGCAACAAAGGACAATGATTCTGAGATGGGAACAAGTGATGGGAGTCCTATGGATGCCTCCAGGCCATGGTACAGGGTGGGATGGGTGGGTGGGGAGATACAGACTGAGCCTGGTGGACCCCCCAGATTAGGCACTGAGGGTCCAGTCAGACTAAGGCGGCTACAGTTCTCACGTCAGAGTACTGGAGACGAAGGAGCTACAAAGGCAGGCAACTCTGGAGATCTTCAGAGGCCCCTTGAATACTCAGGTGAAGACCAGTAAGTGCATACTTGTGAGGGAACTGCCCCAAATTGGAGAAAGAACCACCTGAAAGATTAGGGGGAAGAGTGCCCAACACTCACTCAGGGCCAGGAGTAGCTCCCATTCCCTCTGGCCAGAGTAGAAAACCTCACCATTCACAGGGCATCAGGTACAGTGCTCAGTAGTGAAGCAAAATTTACCCTAGGCTGAATGCTGCTCTGGTCCCACCAGACCAAGTTTATGAGTAAGACACAAAAAGGTCAAAGTGCTTCCAATAGCTTTACTGTATCCCAGCACAAAGCCCAAGAATGTTCCTACGAAGACAAAAATATCCAGCACCCAAAAGGTGAAATTTACAACATCTAGCATCCAATCAAAAATTACCAGACATACAAAGAAGCAGGAAAATATGACCCATAATGAGGAGAAAAATCATTTGAGACCCACCCAGAAATAGCACAAATGATACAGTTAGATGGGGACAACAAGAGAGCTATTATAACTGCTCAAGAAGCTAGAGGAAAGATTGAGCATGTTAAGTAAAGACATGAAAGACACAAAAACTAAATAAATAACCAGTGAACCTTTAGAGATAAAAAAATTACAATGACTAAGGCAAAAAATACTCTGGATGCGATTAACAGCAGATTAGACACTGCAAAGGAAACGTTTAGTGAACTTGAAACACAGCAACAGGAACTTTCCAAAATGAAACACAGAAAAATACTGGGGGAAAAAAAAAAAGGAACAGCATATCAGACAGCCGTGAGATGGCTTCTGGCCTCATGTCCAGGACAGACTCTACTCTTCTGCGCCCACCTGGGAACCTGCCCAGAGCAGAAGATGGTCCCCAGCCCAGAGGGCATTAAAACAAGGAGGAAAGGGATGTTTGCACAACAAGGGGCAGGCCAGCCAAAGCAAGGAGGGTGTGGTCAAAAGTCACTGCAGCTGGCCTGCCTCACCACCCAGCTGCTCTCAGAGCTGGAGTCCCACTGCACACACATGCAACCACATGTGCAATATACATGCCTGCACACGTATGCTCGCGTACCTGTGGACACATACACACACTGCACTCATCCACTCCTGCGTGGGGTGTGGAAGACCCCCAGGCTAGGTCAGGGGGGCTGTTTTCCAGGTGTCCAGCTCCCAGAGGTGCTAACAAGCTCACGGCCCTATCACACTGACCACTAAGAGGAGCCCTCACAGTGAAGATGGCCGGAGAGTGAGATGGACCAGAGTGGTGATGAGTTGGCCGAGGCAACAAATACCCACCTGCAGCCTGGGAGACCAGAGAGAGGCCGACCTACTTTCAGCCCAGGAGAGGCCAAGGCATGGACCAAGGGCACTGCAGTAAGCATCCCTCGGGAAACCAGGAAATGTCCCTGAGGGGGCAGATGAGGAAGGAGCCGGGGCGGAGCTGGGAGCACAAAGAAGCAGGTGCAGGTGAGGGCTGCACCCTGAGAGCCAGCTGGTCGGGGCAGGGGTGGAGGCCCTCTGTGACTCCATTTATAAAAGAAAGCTCAGGTTCACACACACACGTCCATGTGAAGAGAGGTGCCACACAGCACAGTTTCCCCATTATCACTGCTCAGAATCATACTTAACACCGTGCCCTGGGACAAAAATAGAATTCGTTTCAAATATCATTTCAAAACACAATGTAAATAAAGAAATGATTTGCTAATTAAATCCTTCTTAAATTTAGTATACAATCAAACAGAAACTTATGGAATCTGCAAGTTGGCACGAGGCAAAAATCTTTTTCCTGAAAAATGCAAATTTAGAAGGGGACTAATTTAGCCCCACCATGATATTGCTCTTCTAAATAACATGATCGGGAGATTCCAAACGAAGCCTGGAGTGTGCGTTTTATTCCTGGAGAACGTCTGCCTCTCCCAAAGGAGCAGGATGCAAGGAAGGCGACCGGGATGACCCTAAGATTCACCCTGGAGCGCTGTGTCCGCAAATAAATCCAAGGGAAGGAACCAAAAGGAGGACAGGCAGGTTCCGTTCTGCAGGAGGGTGGCGGGAAGGGGCTGGTCCCCCTGGTGTGGCACCCACATCTCCTCCCAAGGGTTTTGAAAGGAGGGGTATCACCACAGCACAGCAACCCTCCTGGGCCCCCTGCCCTTGCTTCCCAATCATCCCACACCCCAACTGCTTAGAGCACTCACTGTGGAGCCCTGCGCTCTCCAGCTCCAACCCCAGCTTAGCCACTGCCTCTGTTCCGCCTCTGTTCCCTCCCTGCCCCCCACCTACCAGGCTCACCCACTCCTGATTCCCCAGGCCAGTCGTCCAGCGCAGGGCTGGCAAAGACAGATGCGTGCACACACACACATGCCTTTGTGCCCATGCCCTGTGAGCATGTGTGTGTGTGTGTGTCCACATAGGTCCTGTGTGCCCATGTGCCTGTTAATGCACACGTGTGGACATGTGCACACATGCAAGTGTTTCATCAAATATTTTAATCAAATATATACATTAAAGACAAAGACATATGCATTTTTCAAAGACATAATCTAAAATGGTTTATTAAAATTAATGGCAAATGCAACCTATAATAAATATTGAAATTTCACATCAAAGTTATTTCAACAAAATTGATGATTATTTAATTTTCTGACGATTAAATCACTACTTGGAAATGATATTTTGTTGTGCAAGAATCACTTCCACTCATGCTCTCTGAGAAAGAAGCTTGGACACATTAGTTTGCCTTATTTTACTAAAGTGCCTCAGCCCCCGGATCCTCCTCACCACGTAAGTATCTCCACCCACACCGTCCGCAGTGCACAGACCACACAGCCGTGACATGACCACCTTCTGTTTCCAGGACGGAGGGCATTCCTCTGGGGCCTGGACAGCTGAGTGTGCTTTCATAGCCTGTGTGTGAGCGTGTAAACATGCCTGTACATGTGTGTCATGAAGGGTCCTCACCATAGTGCAGGGCCCAGGGCAGGGGCCCCGGTGGCTGGGTCTAAGGGTGGTAACCTATGTGTGTTCCATGCACACACATGTGAGGATATGCCTCTGTGTGCATCAAGTGAATGCATGTATGTGTGCATGGAGGGTGTGCACCTGAGTGTCTGAGGTGCATGGTGCATGCACATATATGAGGGCTATGCCCATGTGTATATGTGTGTATCACGTGGACGTGTGTGCCTGAGTGCACACACATGTGTGAGGGTATGCGTGTTGTGTACACATGTCTGCAGGGTTGCACACGTTTGCTTGCACGCATGAGTATGCCTGTGGTGTAGACAGGAAGGATGACCAGTTGGAATCGCTCGTGCTCTGCCCTAGACTCAACTCCATCCCCAGTGCGTTAGGACACATGCCCTGTGGGGTTTCCTCTTATTCCATCCACTTCCCTTTCTTGGACCCATCTGGTGTGCTGGTCAGTCCGACCTGGAAGGGGTCACCCTGATCGCCGGTTCTCCCCAGGGTGGGCGGGAGGTCACCGCCCTACAGAGAGGGTGAGACCCTCCCCGACCCCCAGGGGTGTGCGAGCCTGTCTGATCCCTGGGACTGTTTTCTCCCCTGTTGGCAAATTCAGCACTGTGGGATGCTGTGTTTTCTGTTTGGCTTTGTTTTTCAGCTTGGTAGTGGTTATTAATGTTTTTCTTTTCCTCAAAAATTACAGCTGTTGTGATGCTAATGGAGCTAATTACATTCAGCAGCTGGAGGGGCAATTTCGCACCTGCTAAAAAAGATGCAGGGTTTGAGGCTTGGAGAAAATGCCCAGATCATCCAGTGTCATCATGTCACTCGGTGGCAAGTGGAAATTATAACGACAGAGCGTGCGATGGGCGTCGGGGACTGAGAACCCGCAGGACGTGTGGCACATCCGTGCTGTCCGTACAGGCAGATCTGGTCCAGGATCACCTTGTCACTGTGACACTCTCTATGAGTTTCAATCAGACACGTTCTGAAGAGCATCTCTGTGTGCCGAGGGACAGAAATGAAGCCAGACCCTGCCAGGCTGCTGCAGGTCCTGGGCTGCAGGCTGGCACAGTCCTCCCTGTGAGATCTGGAGCTGGGCAGGGAGGTGGGCAGTCAGGTCAGGCGTGTCTGCCCTCCTGTGTGTACGTGAGGCCTCCCAGCGGCTCCGGGGGCCCTTTCTTCCCACAGTCACAGGCCCGTGGGCCCAGCCTGTCACCCGGTCCCCTCCCTCCTTGCAGAGATGGAGGCATGGAGGCTAGGAGCCTCCTACCCACCCCTTCCTCACCATCCCATCCTGACTTCTCAGGCTAAGCAGGGCTGAGATCAGCAGACAAGTAACCAACACGGGAACCTTTCCCAGAATTCCCTGAGCTCCTTCGAGAAGCTGCAGTCGCCTGAAGCCATCTTCTCTTTTGGGTGTCGAGGGTCTCTCTCCTTCCCAGTAACGTTCCTTCTGGGCCTTCAAACCACCTGCCTGGCTCTGCCAGGGTCTCCCGCCCCTCCTGGGGCTCCGGGGCTCTGGGACCTGCTGGTGCCGCCTCCCCTCCACCTGTGCACACATGGGACACACACAGCCAGGCCAGGTGCCGCTCCAGGGCCTGTGCCAACGTCACAACTCATCGCCATCACATCTCTGGAGTCCTTACTCCACTTGGGGGGGGCAGAAACTGGTGCCTGGGGTCACAGAGCCCGCCTGGGGCAGAGTTTATGTTGGAACCTGTGTTCATTTCCTAGGGCTGTCGTAACAAAAGTCCACAAATGGGGCGGCTTAGAGCAATAGAGATTTATTGGCTCACAGTTCTTGAGGCCAGAAGTCTGAGATCAAGATGTTGTCAGGGTTGGTTCCTTCTAGAGAATCGCATCCGTGCTCCTACCTATAGCTTCTGGGCCTGCCAGCAACCCCTGGCATTCCTCGGCTTGTAGACGCATCACTGTCCAGCAGGGAGGCTGGGGAGCTGGGTGGTCTCCACTTGGACAAATAGAACACAGAAGGCTCTTCCCACGTCCTAGCTAAGGGATCTGGGCCCAGCCCTTGGGCAGTATCCCCTGGGAAATCATGGCCACAGTGTGCTCCCAAGCCTGTGTAAGCAGGTCTGTGCAGACTGCAGTGCCCCAGGGATGGGCCATCCTTGGTGCACGTGAGTCGTGAATACGCAGTCCCACCCCTGCCCCCCAGGGCTGCGCAACCAGCCCCTCACGAGCAGACTCCCTTCCTCTCTCTGTCCCTCTGCGTGTCACTCAGACACAAGCGCTCTCAGATCGCAGGTAACTGTACGGCAGGCTTCACCTAGGAGAAGCAAGGGTTCTTTCCCAGGGCTGGAGGTGCAGTGGTTTGCTGGGGCTGGCCGCTACCACCAGCAAGAACATGTTGTACGTGATGTCTTCCCACATCCACGGTGAGGACCTCCCACTGACCACTGGAAAGCAGCCACTAGAGGTGTATTTACCCCACAGAAATCGGCACGAGGCAGAAACAGCACGTCACAGGCTTGGGCCCCCCCAGGATAATCTGGTCCCTTCTGGACAGCTGTCTTCCAGATAAACAGATGCATGGTCTTCTTGCTGTCTCAAGAAGCAAGAACAGAATTGGGGGTTTCCAGGGGGGAAAAAAACCCCAGGAAAACAGACTTGCAGAGGTAGACCGTTCCATTTTTCTTAAACAGTTGGTAAGCTCTGCCCTCAGCATGACGGTTGTCCTGGCCTAAGGTGCTGAGTGCTTGAGCTCGGTGGCAGCTTTCTGAGCTCCTGGAGAATCTTCCCTGCCTGTGGTTGCCTCCTTCAGCACCAGTGACAGCCAGGGTGTGGTTTCTACCCACAGCACTTTTTGACAATAACATCTTCTCTTAAAAAGTTAAGACCCAGGGCTTCCCTGGTGGCGCAGTGGTTGAGAGTCCGCCTGCCGATGCAGGGGACACGGGTTCGTGCCCCGGTCCGGGAGGATCCCACATGCCGCGGAGCAGCTGGGCCCGTGAGCCATGGCCGCTGAGCCTGCGCATCCGGAGCCTGTGCTCCGCAACGGGAGAGGCCACAACAGTGAGAGGCCCGCATACCGCAAAAAAAAAAAAAAAAGTTAAGACCCAGCAATCCCACTACTGGGCATATACCCTGAGAAAACCATAATTCAAAAAGAGTCAAGTACCACAATGTTCATTGCAGCACTGGTTACAATAGCCAGGACATGGAAGCAACCTAAGTGTCCATCGACAGACGAATGGATAAAGAAGATGTGGCACATATATACAATGGAATACTACTCAGGCATAAAAAGAAACGAAATTGAGTTATTTGTAGTGAGGTGGATGGACCTAGAATGTGTCATACAGAGTGAAGTAAGTCAGAAAGAGAAGAACAAACACCGTATGCTAACATATATATATATGGAATCTAAAAATTAAAAAAAAAAAGGTTCTGAAGAACCTACGGGCAGGACAGGGATAAGGATGCAGACATAGAGAATGGACTTGAGGACACGGGGAGGGGGAAGTATAAGTTGGGACAAAGTGAGAGTGTGGTATAGACATATATACACTACCAAGTGTAAAATAGATAGCTAGTGGGAAGCAGCTGCATAGCACAGGGAGATCAGCTTGGTGCTTTGTGACCACCTAGAGGGGTGGGATAGGGAGGGTGGGAGGGAGACGCAAGAGGGAAGATATATGGGGATATATGTATATGTATAACTGATTCACTTTGTTATAAAGCAGAAACTAACACACCATTGTAAAGCAATTATACTCCAATAGAGATGTTTAAACAACAAAAAATGTTAAGACAGAAGGCCAGTGTGTCACCTGTTATACTCGTTCTATTGTTAGCACGATGAGGGGTAAATATTTAAAATACAGATTAGAAACCTTCTGAGAACGAGCTGACAGGTCTGCGGTGAGTGTGCATGTGTGTGTATGAAATATTGTAAGATCTATGTTTTCATTTATGGGTATTCAGCACAGCAGCAAAGACTAAACCTGCCTACAAGGCTGAACTGCCTGCGAGGCTGCTCACAAAGTACTTACCACATGGCAAATCTCGTTTTTGAACAATAACCCCTTGAGCATTGCATGTTAGCACATTGTAGACGCTGTCAGGAGTTGCTTCCTAAGTCAGACCGAGGAATGCAGCTGCTGGGACGAAACTGAATCACCTGGGCTGAAGCTCAGGCTGTATTGGATTTTCTGGGTGAATCAAATTCGCTTAGCTCTCTGAGGACTCAAAGAGCCTTGCCTAGTGAGAAGCCTAAGCTTCTGAGACACAGAAAACCCTAGCATCTTAACAGAACTTTTCTTTGGCAAAGAATTCCAACCTGAGGGACCATGCGGGCAGTGGGGCATAGCGAAGTCAGAGCCTCTCGGGGAGCACCAGCTGTCCTGGTCACTGGCTGTGTGGACTCAGGTAGGATGCGGGCCTCTCTGGGATAGATCTGTGGACACCTGGGGCTGTTCGAGCACAACACGCCATGAGTCTGCCACCCCTGACCTCCCCCCTCCACGCCAGAGTGGGGTGCAGCCTGGGGACCAGCAGGGGTGGGCACAGATGGGGGTGTAAGTGTTAACTGTACATGTCAGTTCAACCAGGCCACAGGCACCCAGAGAGTTGACCAAACATGACTCTGGGTGTTTCTGTGAGGGTTTTGGGTGAGACTGACATTTAAGTCAGTAGACAGAGGAAAGCAGATTGCCCTACCCAGTGTGGTGGAACTCACCCAATCAGTTGAAGGCCTGAACAGAAAGGGCTGACCCTCCCTAAATAAGAGCGAATTACTCCCACCTGACTGCCTTCCAGCTGGGACATCAGATTTTTCCTGCCTTTGGACTTGAACTGAACAATCAGTTTTCCATGGTCTTGAACCTCCAGCCTTTGGACTGGAACTTACACCATTGGCTCTCCTGGGTGTTCAGCCTGCAGATTGCTGATCTGGGGGCTTGGACGCCACTGTTGCATGAGCCAATTCCTTATAATAAATATCACATATTATATATCATGTATATTATACATGTTTGTGTAATATATGTATATATGTATATGCAATATATATATTATAACATATATATAATAACATATGTGTGTGTGTATATATATATGTACAGTCCTATTTCTCTGGAGAACACTCACTGACACAGGCATCCAGTACCTCAAGGTCACAGCTGGCTGACCAATGGTCCTGAGTCTCACACCGGGGCTTCCCGCATGGGTACCAGTGAGACCCAGTGTGGTCTGAGGTGAGAGCCCATCTTGGCACCTGTCTGGCCAGTACTCCAACCCGGCTCCTGCCATCCCACTAGAAAGTGGACGCCTGTCCACTCACCCACCTGGTGCCCCCTCAGAGCTCCTGGCTGCAGTGGCCCAGCCTGGCCATCTGCCCACCCAGACCCCACCATCCTCCCATGGGTGGGCTCCCACCCCTCCTCTCTGCAGGGGCTGACATCCTGCTGCCACATCACCCGTCTGGGCTAGTTCTGGCTGGGATGGAACGGGGCCGACTTCAGACACCCACCCTGGGGATGCATTCACCCAGTCACCCAGGCCCTGCTCCAGCCCAGGGCTGCAGCCATGGGCAGAGCAGAATGCACGCCTGCACCCAGGAGCTTGAGTTCTGGGGGAGGGGGCCATCCCTCCCACACGGAGGGAGAAGAACCACCACGGTCAGACTCCGCCCCTCCCCTTTCCAAAGCTGTCCTTGCCCTGCCCCCACCTGTGCCCCAAGGCTCTGCGGGAAATCAGGGTGATGTCAATAGATGCCAATGAGGGTGCATCTCATGGGTGCTTTGAACCCACCTTCTGGGTGAGTCAGTCACAGGAAGGGCAAGTGACCCAGCTCCTGGTGTCACCGGGCAGAAGCCTGCCCCCCAGGTTTCCTCCCGTCTCTGGGTCAAGTGACTGGGAGGATCCCAGGAGAGCTGTCTCTACACTGGCAGACTGAAAGGATGGACAGCCAGCTCCTCGGGAAGAGAACAGGAGAGAAGGCCTTCTGTGGGCTTCTTGGGTCAACCTGATCATGGGGTCCAGGGCTCCCTGAGGGTCATCCCGCCACCGTCCAGCCCTGACCCAGAGCAAGTGACATGGCCCCAGACTCCCGGGAGAGAAGAGCGGGCACCTCACTGAGTTGTCCTTTGGGGCTGATAAGACGGACGTGAGCTGCCATATCACTGGTGAACGTCCCTAAAGCCTGTGACGTGAGGACATCAGGAGTGGTGACAGCATGCCTTAAACCCACCCACCTCCCCTCTCTCCCTCCCCCAGGCTGCCCCACCACACGACTCATCCAGAAAGGGCCCACATTCCAGGCAGAGCTCCTTGGAGACCCAGCAGGACCCCGCGGCCCAAGAGCCCTGGGTCACACTCAGCCAGCATCCATCCTCAAAGCTAACGCCCTGGCCCTGGGAGGGGGCAGGAAAGGTCTCAGCCTCCAGACAATGGAAGAGCAAAGATTCAATGTAAAAATGCTTCTTGGTCCAGGCTTCTGTGCTAAAGAAATGACTCATTACAAACAGCAGAATCTTCAAGTTAGACAGATGGGGAAAAACTCTCAGAAATGTGCTAGCTTGCCTAATTTAGAATAATTGCCATCCACTACATTAGGGCATCAGGTTTTCAGCGTCTTAGTGAGATGCTTGGGGTGAGAAGGGGAGCGCTTCCTGGCAAATTAAGATGAAGCTGAAAAGGCCAGTTTCCTGGCTGGTACCCAGTGCCTGTCATTCTCCCTCCATCTCCGCAGGGCCGTACCCAGCTCCTTGTCATATACAGCTGGCCAGTCCAGAGCCAACTGCTAGCAAGTCAGAGACTGAAACCCAAGGAGGAGGGAGAAAGTGAAGCAGGCGGCCAGGCCCTGCTGGACCACAGGGGCGAGCGCAGCGGCCCTGGCCCCCCTTTCCGTTCCCCATGCTGTAACGTTCTGGAGAGATGCTGGCCTCACTTGGCTCCGGAGCCATTCCAGAATCATCGTCCAGATCTTGGCTTCCGGCAGGGTCCTGCCAGTCCATGGTCCTGTTTTGCCAAAGACTCATGGAAGGAGAATTTTGCAGCTGGGGCAGACCTTGTGTGTCTCAATCCCGCCAACCTCATGCTTCAGACAGGGAAACTGAGTCCCCCCCAACCTGTGCCCAAGGGAAGGAAACTGGGTTGAGACAGCCAGCGTAACTACGTCCCAGGCTGTCTCCTTGAAGCTTGCTGCTGTATCTGTTCCCTGAGCATCCAGTGGAGCTGGGGGCTCTAGACCCAACCACGGCTTGTCCCAGTTTTATTTGCACCAATTCCCACCAAATTCCGAGTAACTAGATCAGTGCTGTAGAACTAAAGACCAAGGCACACCAAGCCACTCGTCATTCCTCTGAGTCCTAAGTCCTCTTGACCTGGAGACTAAGGATCCTTCCATTTAGACCCCAAGCTGGGGGTCCCAGACATGGCTTGTAGGGGCCGATGAAAGGCAGGAGTCATAAACTTTCACACCAACATCAGCGCACCAACTGAGCCTTTCCCTTGAGCTGCAGAGGAGACAAAAGAACAGCCCGGTTTCGTTTCCAGGGAACCAGGGCTCTGGCACGTCCTGCTTCCTGCTCAAACAGGGTCCTGGGGGCCTGTCCCTCCTGGGTTCCCTCATGTTGCCCTTTTGTGTGGTCAGCAGAATGGGCCACCCTTCTGCTCCCCGTGGTCCAGCCACTGGGTCCCGACCCTCAGAGCCTCCTCGGGCCCGCCCTCCATGTAGTGCAAGTGTTCCTTCAAGGTGGACGCAGAGGTGCCGGCAACACACAAGTGAGCAATGTATCAGTCACTCCTAGGAGTTTATATTTCTTCAAACCTTGCTCTAAACTACTGTATAATCACATCCGGATTGTTCTCAGAACCCAGCATGGGGCCTCATGAATCAGGTGTTCCGTAAACACACGCAGAATCCAACTCGGCCTTAACTGCATTAATAATGCTGCTTAGTTAAATCATTTAGGCTGCCCTTAAGTTCTTTGTTTGGATCAACCATAAGGAACCAGTGATGGACTGAGACATCGGAGCCCTGCACTAGGCCGGGTGGGCAGCTTCCACCAAAGTAATTCCTGAAGGCCCTCGCATCGCGTACATTTATGTCGCACAGGGACCGCCAGCCGGGAACTGGAGGTGGCTGGGCCGGAGCAGCTGGGTCTGCAGGGTTCCGTCACCTTCTCGCTCAGCCTTTGGACACACCCGGCCGCTCTCCAGGCCTGCTTTCCTCCTGTGTTACAGAACACGCCCTCTGCCGCCCTCACAGTTCCCAGCAGGAACGTCAGTGTCACAGCCTCAATGACACTGGATGCCTGTACAGCTAATCGCCAGCTGCAGAGGACCCTGCACTCTCCGCCTGGTGGACCCTCACCATGGATTTGAGATGCAGGTGGGACAGGTGGTGGAATGCCCGTGGGATGGATGATGGGCCTGCAGGAAGAGGGTGCTGGGAGCAGGAGGCTGAGGACAGAGGGGTGAGGCTACAGGTCAGTGGTCAAGACCACAGATGTGGGGAATGCATCAGATGTGTGGGGTCTCCAGTACAGAGGTCGGTCCAGGGGGCACCCAAGGCCTTAAGAGTGGGTCAGCTGCACAGGGACTCGGCTGGGATGCTGGAGGTTTAGCAGTTTCCTGGACGTCCATCCTAGCGAGACTCAAGTCAACCACCGTGGCTTCCAGACCAAACAATGCAACTCTGGTGACCACAGCACCCACTTTAGTCTGAGCACCATCCCTCGGGTTACTCTCCTGGCTGCTTGCTGTGCTGAGTTCTCTGGAGCTGCTGGACCATTTGGAGCTGCTGCAGCGAACAACTGTGAGAAGACTCTTTACAAACCAGAAGCTCCAGGATATTTGTGCGTAGAGGGTGGAGGGGGTGTCTGTTGTTTTGGCTTTGATGGAGTGTTCCCTCATCATCTGTGCTTACTCCCTTGGCCATATTTGATAAAGTTAGAGTGTCTGACCTGGTGGACTTCCTTGTACAGGAGGTGCTCAAACAGATCCTCCCCCACTCGCTCAGGAAGCTAAAGGCGCCAGGACACAGGTGCACTCCCTGTGGGCTGTCTTGGTCCCCACCTGAGTGCTGGGCCCACCTGAGTGTAAGGTCCCACCTGAGTCCTGGGCTCACCTGAGTGCCGGTCCCACCTGAGGGCTGGGTCCACCTGAGTGCTGGGCTCCCCTGCACAGCCTGAGCTGCTGCCTGGTGGGGAGGCTTTTTGCAGTAGGGCCTCAGCATGGCACAAACACCCGCATGAAGCAAGGAAGAGTAGGCAGCCTCCCCGCCAGCGAAGAGCCCAACCCACAATGGGTAGGTTCAGGATGACCTGCAGCTGTGGCATCTCAGTTACCAAAGTGAGACTGTTTTCATGGGCTGGCTCTTATAACCGTGTGGCTGTCACTGATTGGCTGGCTTTCAGAAGGGTGAGCTGTCACTGATTGGATGGCTTTCAGAGGGGTGAGCTGTCACTGGTTGGCTTTCAGAAGGGTATGCTGTCACTGATTGGTTGGTTTTTAGAAGGGTAAGCTGTCACTGATTGGCTGGCTTTCTGAAGCACTGGGTACTGGCGGGAAGCTGTTAACCTACTAGGTTCAGTTTCAATGCAGACCTGATGGGTAATGTTTCACTGTGGCCAGAACAGCAGTGGTATTTCCCTAGAAGGACAGGCTCTTCCGATTCACACACAGGCTTCCCGCAAGAATATCATAGGCTGCCTACCTAGCCCCCAGATACAGCTGTGAGTGACCTTGACCTGAAATTCTAAGAGATGCGTTGGTCTAGTGCATACCTGGGCCAGGTGACAGCCATGATGATGGTTAGCATCTTCCTTATTATGGTGGTGGCGGCCACGTGTGGCTGAACATACACATGGCCTCTGGGAAGAAAACCTCAGTTCAGCTCTAACCCCTGGAACCCAGTTTACTCATCTGTAGATGGCGGCAGTCACATGACTCTCTGCTGGGACTGCTGCAGAGATTCAGTCAGGCGACAAATGTCTGGGGGCTTAGCCAGAGGGGCAGGGAGAGGGAGGCCACCAAGGCTCCTGACTTCAAGGCAACACCATCTACGAGGCAGCAGACGTGCCATGGCTGGTTGGTGCAGTCTGGCAGATGCAAGGCTGCATTCAGGGAATCCTCCCTACCCCAGCTGGTCTACCCTGAGAGGCTATTCTTACCTCAGGACGTGCCCAAGAGAGGGCCTTACGTCCCTCGCTCTTTCTGTTGGTGAGCAGTTCGGAAGTGCTGAGGATTCAAGCCCTCAGGGCCACGTGCGAAGGAGGTCTCTCCTCCTCACAGCATCACGCCTGAATTCTGTGTCTGGATGATAACTCAGGCTGATCACGTTTTGTACCTAACATGGAGTGACATCTTTGAATCTCTGCATATTGCTGTTTTCACTAAGCCACATGTAACACTTCAGAGTGCCAAGTGCTTTTTAAAAAATAGATCTGGCTCTGAAAGAGTGCTACAGAATATCACGGATGGAATATGGCTTTTATGAAAACACAAAATGTTACCAAAAAAAAAAAAAAAAGAATTAAAGACTTCTTTGGAAAGAGATGTTTTGCAAAGAGACATTTGTCCTGAGCACATATTTTAGGGGACTGAAAGCACTCGGAGGGGAGTCATCCGCATTAGTTCTGGTTCTTTAAAATCTCCAGCTTAGAGAAGCGTAGAGCAAATCCCACTTTCCCCAAAGAGGAAGTGGCACCTGTTTCTCCTTCGTTGTCCGGGTGTGACCAGGATTGGTGACACTGGAGACCTCGGAAGTGGAGGCCACGCTGCCAGGTGGGTCCTTTGTTGTTTTGTGCCAGCCCCTCACAGGCCTCATCTCCCCCATCGACCACCAGCATCCGTGACCCTCGTGCCCCCGTCCTTCTGTCACATAAGCCTTGCCAACACGGCTCTGAATTTCAGTGGGTTTCAGTCACTTGTGAACCACGGTGTCCAGCCTTAGTCCGTGCCCCTTGCTGCCCAGCCAGGCACCTCCATGCTCATCATCTGCTCTTGCTCACCCTCCCCGTCCCCCCCGCAGACAACCCCATGCCTCCGCACTGCTGCGGCGGGGCCCTCAGCCTTCCCGAAGCCCCTGTCTCTGAGACGAAGTCTTTCTCCTTCCATTGCAGACTCCTCCACGCCTCTGCTTCATGCCCCGCTTCTCCTGGCCTCCCAGGGGCCTCATCCTCCAAACACACTCTCTCCCCTGACATCTCCAGGCTCTCTTCTCATGGCTGTCTCTCCTCATCCTATACGTACAATACATTCTCCCGTCCTACAAAACAAACAAAGAAGGCAAAACTACAGGGACAGAAAAAGATCGGTGGCCACCAGGTTTCAGGGCAGGCGGAGAGGAAGAACGGGTGGCACAGGGCATTTTTAGGAAAGAGCAGCTGTTCTGTGTGGTGCTCTAATGGTGGATGTACAACAGCCTGCCTCTGTCAAAACCACAGGACTTTACGGCACGGAGAGTGAACCTCAAGGTAGACTCGGAGCTGTAGTTAATAATAAGCTATCAATATTGGTTCATCGGTTGTAACAAATGTCCTGCACTAACGCATGCTGTTAATAATAGAAGCTGTGGGGGAAGGGGGGAGACACTTGGGAACTAACTCTCTGTACTTTCTGTACAATTTTGCTGTGAACCTAAAAACGCTCTAAAAAACAAAATCTATTAAAAACAAAATGAAACTCTTCCCTTGGTGACTTTTATGTAAATGGCATAGGGAGAGCAGGTGTTTAGCTCACAGAGTCAGTGGAAATAATTTTGAAGCTGGGGATGCCTGCATCACACAGAAACTAATGCCATGTGCTCTGGGAATCTCTGCTAGAAAGACTGAGGTATGACTGTGTCAGTGAGAGAAAAGAGACTGATCCACAGACAACCAGTCTCTGAAAGAGCAATGTGGTTCAGAGTTAGAAGGAGGGTGCCTCAGCATCGCCCCACTGATACCCCATCTCTGAAAAAAAGGACAGGCAGTAGGCAGAAAGACAGACTGCCGGAACTCCCAGACACATGGCCACAGGGACGAAGCCAGCAGAGACGGGTTCCTCACAGTGAGAACATAAAGAGGAAAAAAGGCTTGTGTTAAGAGAAACTACAAGGCAGAAGATGCAAAGGACAAAAAGGAGCCTCTGACATCAGGACAGACAACGTGGACGTGAGGACAGGATTGCGGACTCTCCCTTACGGGATTCTGCAGGGGCCGTTTTCATTCAACAGAAGGGCATTCTCATATATGCAAGATTTCTTCAAGTATATACCCAGGAAACATAGACTTTTCCAGAGGCATATGCAAACATACTCAAAGTGCAATCACAATTTAAAACTTGAGCGTGAAAAATTATTGGATAAAAGTTCTGCTAGGAAGCACTGAAACCATCTGACCACTGGTCTAAGTCTAAATATTTACTACAAACATGGCTACACAATGCACAAACGTTACCAATAATTCCTTACAGAGGATTCAATGCTTCAGCAAGGAGGCAAAGACTCTGCTGGAAATAAATCCAACATCACTGTCTAGAAGAACCTGGTGATATCATTATCAAGCCCCCAAAAATCCCAGATGGTAAATTGAAAAATTCTCAAAACCAATAAGTATGCCAACTAAGAAACTAAAAAACATCAAAATCATGGGCATTCAGGTCATGGAAGCAATCTAGATGTCCATCGACAGACTAATGGACAAAGAAGATGTGGTACATATATACAATGGAATATTAGCCATGAAAAGGAACAAAATTGGGTCATTTGTAGAAACGTGGATGGATCTAGAGACTATCATGCAGAGTGAAGTAAGTCAGAAAGAGAAAAACAAATATCGTATATTAACGCATATATGTGGAACACAGAAAAATGGTACAGATGAACTGGTTTGCAAGGTAGAAATAGAGACACAGACGTAGAGAATAAACGTATGGACACCAAGGGGGGAAGGGAGTGGAATGGGATGAATTGGGAGATTGGGATTGACATATATACACTAATATGTATAAAATAGATAACTAATGAGAACCTGCTGTATAGCACAGGGAACTCCACTTCACTGTACAGTAGAAATTAACACAATATTGTACAAAACTACATCCCAATAAAAAATAAATTAAATAAAATAAAAAATCATGGGCATTCCTGTATATTAGCAACTATTAGTTAGCAAAGTTAAAACAAATTTCTATTACTGAAAAGTAGCAAAACAATGAGGAGCGAATCTAACAGAAATGAAGCCGAACCTATAAATCCGGGCAAACTGCACTGAGGCACATGAAGAACATGCGACTAAATGGAGACTTGTTTTTTCCTGCAGAGGAGGGCTCAACGCTGAGAATTAATGGTTATGTTTGGTGCCATTCCAATAAAGATTCTAATCAAATATTGGGGAGAATTTGACAAAATAATTCCAAATTTTATTTGAAAAAAATAAACAAGAAAGATTGGCCAAGAAACAAATCTTCAGGCTAGGAGGGATGAATAGAAGTGATGTGAATAGCACCAGGTGTTAATATTAGTCTCATAAAGTACCAGATGAGCACGTCAGCAGCACTGAAACCAGGAGGCAGCCAGGAAGCCTCCTTCTCCTCCTCCCCCCAGTTTTCCACCTTCCGTTTCTCTCCCTCTGGGTAGACAGGGAAGAAGGTGAGGTGGGCAGGGAAACCTCTGAGTGACTTCCTCCTAAGGTGGTGTAGTGGGTTGAATGGTGGCCCCAAAGTGATGCATCCAAGCCCTAAGCCCCAGAACCTGTGAATGTGACCTTGCTTGCAAAAAGAGTTTTTGCAGAGGTAACTAAGGGTCTCAAGATGAAGTCCTACTGGCTGACCGAGGTGAGCCCTAAATCCAAGGACAGATCCTTTAGAAGAAACAAAGGAGTAGACACAGCAAGATGAGGAAGAGGTCACGCGAAGACCAGAATGATGGGGTCATGAGCCAAGGAACCCCTGGGGCCCCTGGAAGCTGGAAGAGGCAGGAAGGAGGGAAGCCTCTGGAGGGAGCAAGGACCTGTCTACACCTTGATGGAGGACTTCTGGCCTCCAGAGCTGGGAGAGGGTATATTTCTGTTGTTGTGAGCCACCAGCGTGTGGTCATTTGTTAGGGGGCCAAAGAAAGAGATACCACTGGTCTCAGAACAGGTGGGGGTCAAGAATGGCTATTTGATGTCTCTATTCTGACGAGTCCCTCCCTGTCCCTCAGGCCCTCAAATTCCCACAGACCCTCCAACTTCTCTCTGTTGGGGATGTTGCCCACCGAGGGGGCTTAAGGATAACCCTAAGGCCCTAGGATGACCCTAAGGATAACATATGGTCCGTGGACCTCACAGTCAGTGGTCCCAGGAGAAGCAAACAGCCATCCTCCACACCCCCTAACGTGCCCCTTCAGGCTGACCCCCAGCTCAGCACCAGCTCCTCCTTCGATCCCAGCCTGTTCATTACCCTTTATATGCCTTGGGAGGGATCACTCTGACCCCCAACTGCAGGGACGTACTTGAGCTCTCTGAGATGCCCTCCAATGCCCCACCCCTTGGCTGAGGAGGGCTCCAAGCCCACAGCAGCAGCTCCAAAAGCTGCCCTCTCAGATCCTCCCCCATCTGCTCCACTAGAGGGGTCAAAGGATCATCCAGCCGTCCTTAACCAGCCACTTCCTGCAACTCCTTCAGAGGGTACGTCTAGCTTCAATATTTAATACCCACCTTCTTAACTACCTGTAACATAAAGAACATTTCACTCTTTAGAAAACTGACAACTTAAATCAGTGGGAGAAAGGATGATTTATTCAAACCTGGTGCTGGGAAAACTGGTTTACTACTTGGGAAAAAAGGTAGATCCAGAGACAGCAAAATAAACCCAGATGGATGAAGAGGTTAATTCTGAACATGTGTAGTATGTGGATGAGTAGCCACCTGACCTAGGGGAGAGAAAAGCTTTTGTTTGCGCAAACTCCAAAAAAGGAAACACTAAAAAACCCAGCTACATAATGACAAAAAATCATTACTTCAAAAGTAAATTAAATAAAAATGCAAAGAGCAATCTAGGAAAAAAATATCTTCAACAAACATAACAAAGACAGGTTTAATATCATTAATATTGAAAGAAAACTCGCACATGAATAATGTTGTTGGCAGTCTCCAAGACAACCCCCAATGACCCCCACCCCCATGGTGTTCATGTCCTTCTGTGCCCCCCGCCCCTTGAGTGTGAGGGGACCCATGACTTGCTTCCAACCAGGAGAACACAACACAGGAGTTGGCTGGCACGTCTGCAATTACTCTACGTAAGACCAACGTCCATTTTCTAACATTCTCTCTATTGCCTTCTCTGTTTTCATGCTTCCATGGAGCAAGTTCCAAGTTGGGAGGGGGGGACCCCACATGGCCAGGAACTGAGGACAGTCCCCAGCCAACAACCAACAAGGAACCAAAGCCCTCAGTCCAACAGTCCACAGGAACAAAATGCTGCCAACAACCTCAAGAACCTGGAAGTAGATCCACCCCCAGTCCGGTCTTCAGATAAGACCCCAGCCCTGGCCAACATCTTGACTTCAGACTGTGAGCCCCCGAGATGAGGACCCAGCTGAGCTGTACCCAGATTCCTGACCCACAGAAACAAGTGTCTGTTGTTTCTAGCCACTACATTTGTGGTGATTTGTTACACAGCAATCAATAACTAACAAAATAATAAAAAAAAAGACACATCTAAGTAGAGCTGGACCGTGTCCCACTTCCAACCAGGATCCCTCCTGTGCTTTGCAGGTGACCTCTCTCCTCTAAGGGAGGGTCCCACCAAGCTTACCTAATGAGCTTCCCAGAAGTGTCTGTGTCCACCAGAAAAGAGCCTCAAAAGGTCAGGGACATCTCAGCATCACCTGCCAACAAAATCATGGTGGAACTACCAGAGGCAAAGTATTGAAAGAGCAAACACTACCATTACAGTGTCAGCTAACCCTCCTCAAACATATTATTCAAAGGTGTGCTCTGATTGGGATTTCTTCTCCAGCAGGCGGTGGGGTAGGGGAGAAAGGTGACCCGTGTTCAAATCTTGACACACCAATCATTAATACATGAAAAAAGGATATAATGTTTCAGTATAATGGAGATGCACAATAGTTATCCAATAAAAGGCAACTAATATTTCACATGGTTGCCCTTGATCTTAAAAAAAAAAAAGTACAATTTTTTTGAAGATTTGGCGAGAGATTTCATGGTTGACCATCCTACCCCTTTTTTGAGGTATTATATAAATCCAATCTTTGTTGAAGAAAGTTTGGGTGAGTGGATGGATGGATGGATGGATGGACAGATGTTTGGATGGATTGATCAACTGATCAATTGATTAATCAATTGATCTCAACGTGCCTTTTTACCTTTTGTCCAGGCCCCAACATGCAGGGTTCCTGGGGGCAGATGGACAGTGGCCTGGAGGAGGGCAGAGGAGCCTTAGGAAGGGCAGACCGGAGGAGCACAGACTGGTCCAAATGCAAGGACAGACACAGGGGAGTGGATGCTCCGTGAGCTCATGTCCGTATCCTGTGGAGGGAGGACCACACAACAGCAACTAAACCCAAAGGGGCAATTTCATGCCCCCTCTCCAGTAAGCTTGGCCCAGAGGACCACTGCCCCAGGGGAGGCGGCCCCTCACTGCTCACTGGGAGGGAGGCATAGCCCTCCCACAGGGGTAGGGGGATCCATATTGTTAGGGCTAGAGTCAGAGCTAGGATTGGTGTGATAATAAATATGGAGGTGAAGGATGTAGCTGGTCGTAGTGGCTCTTTAGTGAATAGTTGGATTGTGTCGGCAATGGGTTGAAGTAGGCCGTGTGGTCCCACAATATTTGGTCCTTTTCGGAATTGTATGTAGACTAGGATTTTTTGCTCTACTTATGTTAAGAATGCTACGGCCGGGCTTCCCTGTGGTTCAGTGGTTAAGAATCCACCTGCCAATGCAGGGGACACGGGTTCGAGCCCTGGGCCGGGAAGATCCCACACGCTGCAGAGCAACTAAGCCCGTGTGCCACAACTACTGAAGCCCGCCTGCCTAGAGCCCATATTCTGCAACAAGAGAAGCCACCACAGTGAGAATCCTGCGCAGGGCAATGAAGAGTAGCCCCCGCTCGCTGCAACTAGAGAAAGCCCGCGAGCAGCAATGAAGACCCAAGGCAACCAAAATAAATAAATAAATAAATTTATTTAAAAAAAATAAAGAATTCTACTTCTAAAAGAATAGGAATAACAAGCATTAGGATGTTGATTATAAACATTTTGTTAGGGAGAGGGTTTGAAACTCTGAGTATAAAGGCTTAAGTTTTATGCAATTACCGGGTTCTGCTACCCTAACTAAACCCTGGTCTCGAGTGGTTCTTTAGTGTTTGCTTATTAAGTTGAGATTATATCATTAATTGCTTTGAAGGTGCTTGTTTAAAGTGGGCCATATTTCTCTTGTCCTTTCATACTGGGGGAAATACATAATAGATAGAAACTGACCTGGATTGCTCCGGTCTGAGCTCAGATCACGTAGGACTTTAATTGTTGAACAAACAAAACTTTAATAGCAGTTACACC
The DNA here is from genome assembly GCF_949752795.1 of Hyperoodon ampullatus. NCBI lineage: Eukaryota > Metazoa > Chordata > Mammalia > Artiodactyla > Ziphiidae > Hyperoodon > Hyperoodon ampullatus. The sequence continues at coordinate 1,933,558 of NC_136921.1, forward strand.
ATTGGGGTGTCCTGATCCAACATCGAAGTTGTAAACCCTATTGTCAATATGGACTCTAGAATAGGATTGTGCTGTTATCCCTAGGGTAACTTGTTCCGTTGATCAGTTTTTGGATCAATAAGTGATATTATGCTTTGACTAGCGGGTCTAAGCTTTAATCACTCGGAGGTTTTTTTGTGCTCTGAGGTCACCCCAACCAAAATTGTCAACCCATGTGAAATTTTGTTATCCCTTGGCAGTTTAACTATGTTTTGGGGTTGATTAATTGAAGTTCCATAGGCTCTCCTCGCCTTATTTTGTTATCACTACCTCTTCACGCGGAGGTCAATTTCACTGATTAAAAGTAAGAGACAGTAAAACCCTAGTGTGGCCATTCATACAAGTCCTTATTTAGAGAACAAATGATTATGCTACCTTTGCACTGTCAGGTTCCCCCGGCCGTTTATCAACTGTTACTGGGCAGGCGGTGCCTCTAATACTAGTGATGATAGAGGTGATGGTTTTGGTAAGCAGGCGGAGTTTGTGTTTGCCAAGTTCCTTTTACTTTTTTTAATCTTTCCCTGGGTGCACACCTGTGTTGGATTAACAGTATGTTTAATAAATAGTCTAGTGTTGGGTTATATTTATTTACTGTTAACTGTCAGTATATTATTAGTAGCTGATGTAAACTTGTGCAAGGAGAAATACTTCTTGTTACTCATATTAACATATCGCTTCTATAATTTTATAGATTAGTCCAGTAATAAGACTAGGAGCTGATTTATTTAATATTGAAATTAAGATATATTTATTGTTGAGCTTGAATTCTTTCTTAATTGGTGGCTGCTTTTAAGCCAACTATGGTGCTGTTTGTTTTTACTCTGGTTAAGGTTGTAGCCGTTTCTGAAAAGCTGTACCTTTTTAGACTAACATTTAAATATACATTGAAACTTATAAGAGGTTCTTAGTATTATTTAACGTTGAACCGAAATTCTTTTCCTGGACAACCAGCTATCACCAGGCTGGCTAGGCTTGTCACTTCTACTTGTAAATCTTCTCACTATTTTGCCACATAGATGAGTTTCTAGTTCTAGTAACTGTTCATAAGTAGCTCGTCTGGTTTCGGGTAGTTTAACTTAAGTTCTCTTTGTTAAAATATTGCTAGTTAAATCATTATGCAAAAGGTACAAGGGATAAACTTTGCTTTTTGTTACTTTTAATTTTTCTTTCATCATTCCCTTATGGTACTTTCTCTATGGCACCATTAGTATTTAAATTTCTATCTCCTATACTTTAGATGTTTGGTGAATGTTTTATTTGATTGGTTCGTGCTAGTGTGGTGGGAGGGGTGTGGGTCAGGTTTAGTTCAAGGCATTCATAGGCTATGAAATTTTCTAGGTGTAAACTAGGTGTTTCATTTAAGCTACGCTTTGGTTTATCCAAGCACATCTTCCAGTATGCTTACCTTGTTACGACTTATCTCCTCTCATATAATTGACTAGCATGTGTTAATAAGTTGTGGTTTTGTCATAGTACCTGAGGAGGGTGACGGGTGGTGTGTGTGTGTTTCATGGCCTTATTCAACTAAGCACTTTATTCTTTTTTTAACATCTTATTGGGGTATAATTGCTTTACCGTGGTGTGTTAGTTTCTGCTTTATAACAAAGTGAATCAGCTATACATATACATATATCCCCATATCTCTTCCCTCTCGTGTCTCCCTCCCTCCCACCCTTCCTATCCCACCCCTCTAGGTGGTCACAAAGCACCGAGCTGATCTCCCTGTGCTATGAGGCTGCTTCCCACTAGCTATCTATTTTACATTTGGTAGTATATATAAGTTCATGCCAATCTCTCACTTCATCCCAGCTTACCCTTCCTCTTCCCCATGTCCTCAAGCCCATTCTCTACATCTGCATCTTTATTCCTGTCCTGCCCCTAGGTTCTTCAGAACCTTTTTTTTTTTTAGATTCCATATATGTGTGTTAGCATATGGTATTTGTTTTTCATTCTGACTTACTTCTCTCTGTATGACAGACTCTATGTCCATCCACCTCACTACACGTAACTCAATTTCATTTTTTATGGCTGAGTAATATTCCATTGTATACATGTACCACATCTTCTTTATTCATTCATCTGTCGATGGACACTTAGATTGCTTCCATGTCCTGGCTATTATAAATAGAGATGCAATGAACATAGTGGTACATGACTCTTTTTGAATTATGGTTTTCAAGCACTCTATTCTTAATTTACTACTAAATCCTCCTTTGGTTTTTAGGTTTCATAAAAGCTTTCATGCAGGTAAGGGAGTGTTCTTGGTATAGAAAATGTAGCCCATTTCTTCCCACCCCATGGGTTACACCTTGACCTAACATTTTTATGTGTTATAGTTGTGCTTACTTTTGCTCCTTTTTAGGGTTTGCTGAAGATGGCAGTATATAGACTGAATTAGCAAGGGCTGGTGAGGTTTATCAGAAGAGGGGCACCTGCCGAGCGGGTTGATGGTTTCACGCAGCCTGGTGATTAAGCTCATGGTCTAATGGACAGGATATGCATGTTGACTAGAATTGATTTGACTCAATGTACTATGTACTATTAATAATCTATATGTACTATGCAATACTAATAATAAGATGTACATGCCTATAAGCATGGGGTAGATAGTGTAATGTACAATTATCCATATAATGTAATATGTACATATAAAGTATATGTACTTAATGTGGTAGTACAAGTATGCACGATGTACATAGTAGTTTGTGATAAAATGGACTGTTTTAATACTGATATAGTACTTAATAATTTTGTAAATGTCATAATTTCAGGGAATAGTTTAAGTAGAATTTCAGCTTTGGGTGCTGGCGGCGAAGCTTAGGGCTTCTTCCTTGAGTGTTAGGGAGGTGTGTTATTCTCCTCTTCTGGTTTACAAGACCAGGATAATATGATTTACTACAAAGACTCTTAATTTCATGAGATTGTTTTCAATGATGCTAGTTACTGGTATTAGCACTAGAATTAAAAGAAAGTATAAAATAGATGTGAGTTGTCCAATAATGATGAAGGAGTGTCCTCCAATCCATGTTAGTGTTAGTAGGTCTGCCACTAGCACTCAAAAGAAGAACTGGCTAAGGGGTTGGAATGTTATGCTTCATTGTTTGGATTTGTGGAGTATTGGAATAAATATTAGAATTAGGATTGAGAGTAATAGGGCTAAGACTCCTCCTAGTTTGTTGGGGATTGATCGTAGAATTGCATACGTGAATAGAAAGTATCACTCTGATTTAATGTGTGGTCGTGTGTTGAGTGGGTTTGCTAGGGTGTAGTTGTTGGGGTTGCCTAGCAAGTTGAGTGAAAATAAGGCTAGTATAAGTGAGGCTAGGATTAGTAGTAGGGCTCCCAGGATGTCTTTGATTGTGGAATAGGGGTGGGATGGAATTTTGTCTGTGTCAGATGGGATTCCTGTGGGGTTGTTGGATCCTGTTTCGTGGAATAATAGTAGGTGGACAGCTGCTAGCACTGCAATGGTGAAGGGGAGAACAAAATGAAAAGCAAAGAATCGCACGGGTGTTGTTTTGTGTACAGAAAAGCCACCTCAGATCCATTCGATGAGAGTGGTGCCAATGTATGGGATTGCTGAGAGCAGGTTTGTAATGACTCTTGCCCCTCAGAATGACATTTGTCCTCATGGTAGTACATAGCCTATAAATGCAGTAGCTATAACTGTAAGCAGTAGAATAATTCCGATGTTTCATGTTTCTAGAAAGGCATAGGACCCATAATATAGGCCACATCCTATGTGAATATAAAGGCAGATAAAGAATATGGAAGCTCCATTTGCATGTATATATTGAATGATTCATCCATAGTTAACGTCTCAACAGATGTGTGCTACTGATGAGAAGGCAGTTGTTGTGTCTGGAGTGTAGTGTATTGCTGGGAATAAGCCTGTTAGGATTTGTAGGATCAGGCAAATTTCTAGTAGAGAGCCAAAATTCCATCATGATAAAATGTTTGATGGGGTTGGGAGGTCAATAAATGTATTGTTGATTTTTATTAGTGGGTGTGTTTTTCGGATGTTGGTCATTGGTGTTCTTATAGTTGAATGACAATGATGATTTTTCATGTCATTCGTCATGGTTGGAATCCATGTGAGAATGATGATGACGTATTTAAGTGTTATTTTTGTGATCAGTTTTGTGAGGGTTTCTTCAAAACCTTCGCCTATTTATGGGGGCTTTGGGTTGATTGTGAGTGGTGGTATTGGGTGTGGAATCGTGTTGAACTTTGGTGGTTCATTTTTAGGTTTGATAGTGTTTTTGGCTTATTCAGGTGGGATATTAGTTGTGTTTGGCTATACGACGGCTATGGCCACTGAGCAGTATCCTGAGGTTTGGGTTTCTAATAAGACTGTCTTGGGGGCATTTCTTTCGGGGTTGATAATAGAATATTTGATGGTATTTTATATTTTAAAGGATGAGGAGGTGGAAGTTGTGGTTAAGTTCAATGGTTGGGTGACTGAGTTATTTATGATGCTGGTGACTCTGGCTTTTTTAGTGAGGAGGCTGTAGGGAGTACAGCATTATATGGTTATGGTACCTGGTTGGTGATTGTTACTCGTTGGTCGTTGCTTATTGGCGTTGTGGTTATTATGGAGATTACTTGTGGTAATTAAATCAAACCATGGTAAGGGTGAGAGTAACGAGGAACAATAGGAAGTATAGTTTGATAAGGCCTTTTTGGCTTGAGATTAGTATGGAGAACTTTAGTTGAGTAAGGGATGTGGGTTTTGGTAAAATATTTTCTAGTCAGATTAAGTCTAAAAGGGAGGATGCTGACTTTTGGCTTAGGTTTAGGTAAGGAGGAAGACAGTACATGATGGTGGAGAAATATCCTAAGAGACTAGAGAATTTAAGGGTATTTCAGGGGTAGATGAATTTTAAGTTTTGTGTGTTAAGGTTGATTTCGAGTGCCAATACGAAGCCTAGGATGGTTACTGCAAGGGCAGTTAGTTCTAGATTTAAGGGTATGGTTATTAGGGGGACTGTTGTTGGAGACAATGAACCCGGCAAAGACATTTCCAATTAGTAGGCATTCGATGGAGTTAATTAAGAGGGGGTCGTTTTCATCGATGGGGGTTCGGGGAGAGGAGCGGGGTTGTCCTAACAGAGTGAAGAAGATGATGCGGGTGCTATAGACAGCTGTGAGGGAGGTGGCAATTAGAGTTATTAACAGGGCTCAGGCGCTGGTGTAAGACATATTAGCGGCTTTGATGATCAAGTCTTTAGGATAGAAGCCCGTGAGGAAAGGCATTCCTGTTAATGCCAGACACCCGATAATGAGGGCTGTTGTGGTGAAGGGTAAAGCCTTGAATAGGCCTCCTATGTTTCAAATATCTGGTTCGTCGTTCAGCCTGTGACTAATGGATCTGGAGCATATGAATAACATGGCCTTAAAAAAAGCATGTGTGCAGATGTGCAAGAATGCTGGATAGGGTTTGTTGATGCTGATCATTACTATTATTCGGCCTAATTGACCTGAAGGGGAGAAAGTGATAATTTTCTAATGTCATTTTGGGTGAGAGTGCATATAGCTGTGAATAGGGTGGTGAGGGCTCCTAAGCACAGCGCTATTGCTGGAATAAGTTTGCTGTTTTCTGTTAAAGGGTAAAATCGAATAAGTAGGAAGGCTCCTGCGACAACTATTGTGCTTGAGTGGAGCAGGGGTGATACAGGGGTGGGGCCCTCTATTGCTGAGGGGAGTCAAGAGTGGAGTCCAAATTGGGCTGATTTTCTGGCTGTGGCTAGTACGAGTCCTATAAGGGGGAGGTTCGAGGGATTTAGTGCGAGTATAAAAATTTGTTGCAGATCTCATGTGTTTGAGTTAAACAGGAATCATGCTATTGATATAATGAACCCGATATCCCCAATGCGGTTTTGTGAGATTGCTTGGAGAGCAGCTGTGCTTGCGTCTGCCCCTCCATACCATCACCCAAGGAGTAGGAAGGATATCATTCCAACCCCCTCCCATCCAATGAAAGGCTGGAAGAGATTATTGACCGTAACAAGGATTAGCATGGTGATGAGGAAGAGGAGTTGGTACCTGGAGAACCGATTAATGTAAGGGTCTAAGTGTAGGCACCATCTTGAGAGCTCCATAATGGACCACGTAACAGATAATGCTACTGGTACGAATATTATTGAGAAGTAATCTATTTTGAAGCTAAGTGTTAATTTAAGCATTTGGACAGTGATTCAATGTCAGTTTGAAATAATTATTTCTTGGCCTGTGTGGAGGAATATTATTGTTGGAACTAGGCTGGTAATAAAAGCACGTGAGACAGTATTTTTTACATATGATGGATATTTGTCACTTGTGTAGAAATCTGTGTTCATTATTATAATTGGGTTAATTAGTATTAGTGTGTGACCAGAGCAAAAGAGGAAAATAGGTTTATTACTTGGAATTGCACCAATTTTTTGGCTCCTAAGACTAATGGATAACTACTATCCTCTAAAAGCCTGAAAAAGCCATCTGTTAGGCATGGGGGCATGAAATAACAGTTCTTGCAGTACTTTCTCGGTGAATAAGAAGTCTCAGTCTTTTGTTACTAGATTCACAATCTAGTGGGTTTTTTTAAACTATATTTACAATACAGGGGGCCCAGGATGATTTGGGGATTTAGTGACAGGGGTAGGAGGGGTGGAACGTGGAGGGCTACAAGGGCGTTTTCTCGAGTGAAGGAGGGTGTAATATTATTAACATGGTGTGTGTATTTACTGTGTTTTGTCGTAGTTAGTATGTATATAGAATATAGAGCTGTAATTACAATCTTAGTTCCCATTAAGATAATGGTAAAATTTGATCATGAGAAGGTGGATATAGCTACGAACCGTTCTCCTATTAGATTAATAGTTGGATGTAGGGCTAAGTTTGTCAGGCTTGCCAGTAGTCATCAAGTGGCTATTAGAGGGAGGAGGGTTTGTGGGCCTCAAGTGCTATGTGGCTGACGGAAGAATATGCGATAAGTGATTTTAGGTCTGTTTGATGTAGACAGATTGAGCTGGTTATGATTATCCCTCATAAGGAGAGCATAAGAAAAGGGTATGCTACGAATTCTATCTGGGGATGGAGTATTGTTGTAGTTCGTAGCATGCCGTAGCCCCCGAGTTTTAGTAATACGGCTGCAAGGACTATAGAGCCTGTGATGGGAGCTTCTACGTGTGCTTTGGTAGTCAAAGGTGGAGGCCATAATGGGGTATTTTTACCATAAAGGCTATTGTGCAGGCTAGTCATATAAAAACGCTGGATCAGGAGTTGGGTAATGCTTGGGTTCAATATTGAAGTGCGAGGAAATTCAGAGAGCCCGTGGTGTTTTGGATATACACTAATGCCACTAGCCGCGGGAGTGATGCGATTAGTGTGTAGAATAGAAAATAGAGCCCTGCGTTGAGGCGTTCTGTTTGTTTACCTCATCGAGTGATGATGATGAGTGTAGGAATTAGTGTGGCCTCGAATATGATGTAAAATAGAATTAGTTCTGTGGCGGTAAATGTTATGATTAAAAGTGTTTGTAATATGATTAGTATAGTGATGCACAGTTTTTTTCGGGTCAGTGATTCTTTGAGCAGGTGAGATTGACTGGCTATTAATATCAGAGGTAAGAGTATATTGTCAAGATAAGTAGCAGTGCAGATAGGGAGTCGGAAAAAAATATTAATGAGAAATGAAGGCTATTGTCATTAAACTGGTTAAGAAGAAGCAGGCTTGTGAGGCTAATTAGCAGGCTAGGGGTTGTAGTGTTAATTCAGATTATATTGTTTTTTGATAATCAAGTCAGTGGTATTAGTATAATCGTAGGGGTAATAAATGCTAGCATTGGAGGAGGTTAAGGTTTTGTACGTAGTCGGAGCCATATGTATTTCATACTATTACTAACAAGGCTAGTCTGAGTGCGGCTTTGCAGGCTGCGAACACCAGTAGGATGATGGGTATTATGCTGGCCAAGGTGAAGTGTGAGTTTAGGATCATTAGGGTCACCAAGATGAACAGTGATAATATTATGCCTTCTAGACATAGTAGTGAGTGGGATAGATATATTAGCAGCCCTACAAGGGATACTGTGAAAGCTATAATAATATTCATGTACACTAAAGACACTTGGTAATTAGGAGTTTAGTCATAATTTAATGAGTCGAAATTATTTGTTTTGTTTTAAACTAAATACCATAATCAGTCCACTCCAGTCCTTTTTTTTTTTTTTTTTTTTTTTTTTTTGCAGTACACGGGCCTCTCACTGTTGTGGCCTCTCCCGTTGCGGAGCACAGTCTCCAGACACGCAGGCTCAGCGGTCATGGCTCATGGGCCCAGTCGCTCCGCGGCATGTGGGATCCTCCCGGACCAGGGCACGAACCCGTGTCCCCTGCATCGGCAGGCGGACTCTCAACCACTGCGCCACCAGGGAAGCCACTCCAGTCCTTTTGAGTTCACTCATAGGCCAGGCTAATTGCCAATCATGAGATTAAAAGTAAAACCATGGTGAGTATTGTTTTCAGATTACTTGTTAGAGTTGCTCAGGGGAGGGGCAGTAGGAGGGCACTTTCTAGGTGGAAAAGGAGGAATGTGATTGCTACTCGGGAAAATTTTATGGAAAAAGGCAGGCGGGCGGATCCTATAGGGTCCAATGCGCATTCATAAGGGCTTGTTTTCTCTGTGTAAGTGTTTAGCTGGGGGAGTCAGAAGGTGATGAGTATGAGCAAGGAGGCCAGTGCAGGATGTGTTAATAGGGTCAATATTAAGTTTATTATCATTTTTCGGGGGGGGGGGTACCAAAACTAACTGATTAGAAGTCAGTTGTATTAATTAATACTAAAAGAATTAAGAACCTCCTCAATAGATAGATACGTAAAGGAATAGTCATACAACATCTACAAAATGTCAGTATCAAGCAGCGGCTTCAAAGCCAAAGTGGTGGTTGGATGCGAAGTGGAATCTTAATTGGTGTAGAAAACAGACGATAAGGAAGGTGGACCCAATGATTATGCACAGTCCGTGGAACCCTGTGGCCATGAAGAAAGTTGACCCATATACTCCATCTGAGATTGTAACTGGAGCTTCATAATACTCCAGGGCTCGTACGAGTGTAAAATATACGCCCAGGGCAATTGTAATAAAGAGGACTTGGAGTTTGTGCTTGTGATTTCCTTCCATAAGGCTGTGGTGGGCCCAGGTGATAGACACCCAGAGGCTAATAGCACGGAAGTGTTGAGAAGCGGAACCTCTAGGGGGTTTAGAGGGCGAATGCCTGTTGGCGCCCAGGACCCGCCTAATTCAGGAGTAGGGGTGAGGCTTGAGTGATAGAAGGCTCAAAAGAAGCCGGTAAAAAAAAGAGGACTTCTGAGGTGATAAATAAGATTATCCCATATCCAAGCCCTTTTTGGACAATTGGTGTGTGATGGCCTTGGAAGGTGCTTTCTCGAATAACATCTCGTCATCACTGATATATTGTTAGAGTATTAGTTAGTAGGCCTAATATTAGTAGAATTATTGAGTTGAAGTGGAATCACATGATTAGGCCCGTCGTTATGGGGAGGGCTGAAAGGGCTCCTGTAAGGGGTCGAGGACTGGGGTTTACTATGTGGTACGCGTGAGTCTGGTGGGTCATTATGTGTTGTCATGTAGATATAGGCTTACTAGGAGGGTAAACACATAGGCTGGAATTATAGCAACGGCAAATTCGAGGATAGTGAGTAGGGTGAGAACGATGAATGTAATGAAAGCTGTGGCGGTGTTGATGCTTATTAGTGCTAAAGCTGTCCCTCCGATTAGATGTATTAATACATGTCCCGCTGTAATATTGGCTGTTAATCGCACAGCTAGTGCTACCGGCTAGATAAATAGGCTGATAGTTCGATAATCACTAGTATGGCGGTAAGGGAGGTGGGTGTGCCTTGTGGTAAGAAGTGAGCTAAAGATACTTTTTTGTTTTGTTTCAAAAACCTGTAATCATGGTGCCGGCTCATAGGGGAATGGCTATTCCACATTTATTGAGAGCTGTGAGGTGGTTGTAAACGGGTGGGGTAGTAGTCCCAGAAGGTTGGATGACTCAGTAAATAAAATGAATGATATTAGTATTAGTGATCAAGTCTGTCCCTTGTGATTGTGGGTGCTTATTATTTTGATGTAAGTTGGACTAGTCATTGTTGAAGGGAAATTATGCGATTATTCATTAGTCGTTTTGATGTTGGAAATAAAATACTTGGAAACATAATAATTAAAATGACTACAAGGAGGCCTATTATTGTTGGGGTATGAAAGAGGCAAGTAGATTTTCATTCATTTTGTTTCTCAAGGGGTGGACTGTTTTTGCATTTTGGTGCGTGTTGACTCTAGGTTAGGGTAGTAAGTGTACTTTGAGACTTTTAGTTGAAATATAATAAACAGTGTTAGAAACATAGATGAAATGGTAGTGAATCATGTTGATGTATCTAATTGTGGCATGCCATTAAGGAGAGTCTTAGCTCTCGGTCTTTAACTTAAAAGGTTAACACTACCTAGCTTCTTAATGAGTTTACAATATTGATGCAGATCATTTTTCAAAGTATTTTAGGGATACTAATTCAGGTACAATTGGCATGAAGCTATGGTTTGACCCACAAATCTCTGAACACTGTCCATAATGCAAACCTGGTCGTGCTGATATTAGGGTTGTTTGATCTAGGCGCCCTGGGATTGCATCCGTTTTCAGCCTAGGGAAGGCACGGCTCCTGAGTGTAATACATCTTCAGAGGAGATAATTATTCGGATTGTTATTTCTATGGGCAGCACTACTCGGTTATCTACTTCTAGCAGTCGTAGCTCCCCTGGTTTTAAGTCTGATGTTGGGATTATATAGGAGTAAACATTTAAGTCTTTGTAGTCAATGTACTTATAACTTCAGTATCACTGGTGGCCTATAGTTTTTACAGTAAGAGACAGGTTGTCGATTTCATCTATCATGTAGAGGATTCTCAACGATGGCAGGTCAATTAAACTCAAGATAATGGCCGGTAAGATGGTTCAGATGCTTGTGCGTCTATTGTGCTGGTATGTGTTAGCTTAGCTGTTAGCGTTAGTGAAATGATACAAAGAACCAGAGAGCTAATGAAGGAGACAGTTATTAGTGTGTGGTCATGAAAGTGTACTAATTCTTCCATGATGGGTGATGTTGCGTCTTGAAACCCTAGTTGGAAAGGATATGCCATAGAGATATACAGGATTTCCATCTGTGACTTAACTTTGACAAAGTTACATAAAATTTTACTAATACCTCATTTATGGAGAAAGACATAGTGGTTACGGTGTCCCCCTATGGACAAGGACCTTGGGGCCCTCCCCCTCCAGGGTGAAGAGAGCTTCCCAGCAGTGGCTGGGGGGCAGATCCCCAAGACGATGGCAGAGATGGACAGCCCAGCACATCCAAGAGGAAGACAGCCCGAGACCTAGGACGTATGGGGCCACCCGGGGGGCCAAGCAGGGGTAGCTGTTTAGGCCAGGTCCCTGCCTCTGCTGCACCGGGCGCCCTCCAACTACCCTCCTCTCTCCTCTGCGTCCCGCCCTCCCTGCCCACCCTAAGAGGGACGTGTGCATCTCCTCCTGGGCCAGCAACAGGGAAGAGTTACAGGAAGAGTGACCAGGTCGAGCTCTTCAGGCTGAGAGGGGGAGGGGAGACGACCACACAGCTTGGGGTAGGCTTGATTGGGATTGTGTGTTTGCTGGGGAGGGGGCCGGGGGGGGAATTTGAGCTCACCTTTAAAGGATCTTAGGGCGGAAATACATCATCTTTCAATTAAAATTTTACTGAATTTTCACTTGAATTTCCCCATCTGCTACTTTAATTATGCCTAGCCCCGAACCTAGCTCTAAGCCATCTGTGTTCTTATCTCATTAGATTGGGGTTATTTGTGTTTGTCCGATTCCAGCAGGAAGCAGTGAGTCCCTCGCAGGGAAGAACTGAGTCTAGGACATTCTGGATCTTTCGAAGCCAACAGATGCCTGTCACACCACAGGGTCTCGGAAAGGGTCTGTCGAGCAGATGCTTCATCAGTGGTGATGTGAGGGGTGGGCTGAAGCTTCTCTGTTAACCGGCCTTGAATCAGAAGTAGCAGAACCGAGACCTGGGGCTCCGGGTGGAGGCCTTGCTCGGTGAGCCCTGAGAATGGCCGGGCTAGGGCTGGGTGGTCACGCGCTGGAGCGAAAAGCAGGGGTCCTTACATGTGTGCAGATATGGCGCACACACACACACCGCTACAGCCAGAGCCTGGGCACTGATGGAAATCAGCCTTTACTGCCCATCACATCACGCTTGGCACACAGTAGGCACTCAGTAGTTGCTCCCAGTGTGAGTGTTAGTATGGGAAACCCTGTAACAGGGCTCATCCAACAGAAGAGAGGAGCCCTAAATCCAACCTGGGAACCACTGGTCTCGCTAAGCCCGACATCTCTTGCCGGGGCCCAGGACAGAGCGGGCACCCCGTTTCCTGCCCAGCGGGAGCTGCGGCCCGATGGGAACCTCTTCACTGGGGGCCCCCTAAGGGGCAGACTCGCTAAAGAAAGCAGGTCACATTTCCATGTAAAACTCATAAGCTTATGTGGCACAACCAGAGAAAACAGGTGTTTTAACTGCACGAAACCAGGCATCGTGGCCAAAGGAGACACCAAAGGCACAGGCCCACAGGTCATCACAAGCAGCCCCTGGAAAATAAAAATGTCAACCCGGAACTGGAAGGCATTTCTGGAAGTTCTGGAGAAATGGTTTCTATCACTGCAGGGGGCGTGGCTTAACACCAGGCAGCATCACAGCTCGAGCCTGAAATATTTATCAGGAGCCACTAAAATGTTTGCGAGCCCCAGGCTGCCAGGAGGCAGAGGAAGGGCGGACGCTGGAGCTGCTGGAGCTGCTGGAGCTGCTGGAGCTGCTGGGCCCCAAGAGCTCGCTGCCCCACCCCTTTCTCCCCTTCAGGTGATCCAGAGCGGACTCCCAGGCAAAGCAGCTATTCCTTCCTCAGGGGTACCCCTGCTCCCACAGGCGTGCACGGGCACGTGTGCACACATGCATACGTGTGAGCGTGCACACACGTAGCACTCACCGCGGCCAGACCTCTTACAGACATGAACGCAGATCTCCTCCTCCCACGGAGGCTGCCGCTACCACCACCCTGCTTCACAGTGAAGGAGTGGAGACACAGGACAGTCCAGTGGCCTGCCCAGCCGCACGGGGGCCCCACCGCTGCCCCACACAGCTGATGCCCGGCAGCCAGCTCCAGCAGTGGCCGTGGAATCAGGGGTCCAGTGATGGGCCTGTGGTCCCAAGTTCAAGTCCAGCCAATTGCAGGCCCCAGGCCTCCTCCCACTTCCCTCTCACCCATCACCCCCCCCACACACACACACATATGCACACATTGCTGATTCAGAAAACTAACACAGGACTTTGGGGTAAGGGACAAGAAATGACTGTTCAAATCACAAATGCCCATCGATCCATTAAAAGAAGATTTTAGCCCCCAAAAGTAGGAAAGACATCATCCAAGAATAAAGGACAGAGCTTCCAAGTCATCCTGCTCTTTCGTCACCTCACCACTCTGTCCTGGTCTGCCTGCGTCTCACCCCGCTGGCTCTGGGGGGCTCCCACCGTGGACCACGGGGGCAGGGGAGTGGGGCTCCAGTCAGGGAGGTGACGGGTCACATGTGACAGGAGATGGCTCTGGACACAAAACACGGACCAGAGGCAGGTGGCTGGAGAGGTGGGGATGGCAGACTCTCGTGTGGACAGGGGAGGGGGACTTGTGCCCTGAGGGCAGGTCTGTGCCTGGCCCGCCCCCCCACCATAGTCACCTTTGTCACACCAGAGGGCAGCATATGGAAGACACTTGGGACAGACCTGACGCCCCGCAGGCTGAATCCTGGCCCGGGGCCGCTGTCCCACACTGGCCCTGAGAAAGCAAAAGTCATGTCAGGCTTTGGCTGAAGAAAAGCTCACTCATTATGGAAGAGGAGAGACTGTTTCTGTTCTCAGCAGGAGGCATATTTACTTCTTTGCATGAAGGTATTTCTAAACACAGGTAATTATAAAAATCATTACCCCCTCACTCCAGAGTGGGAAACCATATGGTCGGTAATACGTTCATAAATAATTACCCTGTGCAAGTTCTCTGAAATAATATTTCCTATTTGTTTTCTTCCTTTCTGCAGAAAATAAATCCTCCAGTGTGTTCTCTCATTTGGAAAACAGGTTGGCAACAACTCTCTGGGTATCAATAGCAAAAGGAAGGAAGAGAAGGTGTCTTGGGCCCCATCCTCCTGACCTGGAGGACGTGCTCCCTGCCTTCCAGGCCTGCGGCCCCGCCTGGGGGACTGAGTCCCAGGCTGCCCAAGCATCCTGGCTCACCCCAGTGGGAGCCAGTCTCCAGCATCAGGACCAGCCACGGGGCTGCCTCCGCGGGGGTCCCTCAGCATCCCCCTGGGCCGAGCTCAGCTTTTCTCCTTCTGTTGGCTGTTCATGGATGAGGCCTGTTCGAATCCCGGGGGATTTCAGGTCCATCCAAGCATGATAAGTCCCATGAACCCAGGCCAGTCCTGCAGTAAAGGGACCCATCCAGGCTGGGGTAGGGGGAGGAGGTGTGATTTGGCTGGGCCAGGCACAGGATACATCAGCCATTGGGGCCTCGGCAACGTCCTGTCACCTCCCTGCTTCTCTGGGACCCCCACCTGGGGCAGGGTCCCCGCTTTGGCTTTGATCTTTGCCTGGCCCCATCCTGCTGCTGCCTTCCCTCCATTCGTACAGAGTCTCTGTGTTCTTGCATTTTTTGCTTGAACTTAGAAAGTAAATACTCTTTGTAACTCTGCTGGTGAGGACACGAAGCATTCTGCAAACTTCCTCAATTCTCCGTCTGTGGACATAGATTCTAATTAAAAAGAACACAGTATGTCAGCCTGCTTTTCATGAGAAACCGTCTCCCCGTCGAGGCTCTCCCGGCCCTCGGGCGGCCGTGCTAGTCTCCTCGCTTCCGCCTGGCTCTGTGGAGCACCGTCACATCCCTTTCACTTTGAGGTCCTGGTCGCTTGCCCAGAGTGGCTGACACCACTGCCCATCATCTCATCGACGGCAGTGCCCCCCCCACGGGAGTTTGGGTGCTCCCAGGAGGAAGGGGATCTGGGGGGGCATTTGGAGCGACACCCCTGCAGGCAGACCTTCTTTCTCCACACACAGCATCCCGCCACCTTCGGCTCTTGTTTCAGCAGAAAGCTGCAGACATTTTTCTGGGTTCGCTCACTCACTGCACAGGGGTTCAAGGAGCAAAGGTGTGCAGGGTGGGGGGCTGGGTGGGCAAGGGCAGCCTCCGGGGGCCAGTTCATTGTACTTGTCTTCTGGCAGATTCTCTCTGATGTCAAACGTTTTACGGGGAAGCACCTTGTCCCATCTCTGGTGCTGACTCAGCAGCATAGAGATTGTGTGACTCTGCTTTTTCCAATCTTGGTTGTTTTTCCAGTTCCAGAAACGCCCTTTAACGATGGCTCCACGACTTCTGTGCTGTTTGGCTTCTTTTGAAGGCACTGCTTTCTAGGCTCTAGTCTCAGGCATCTCCAGAACCCCGCTCCTGTGTTTGAATGTATTCTTATTCTTTTTTGTTCTGGGTCCGTTGTCCGAGTTTATCTTTTGTTTTACTCACTGAGGTGTCGGTGCTGTCAGCTTGGTTTTCATGCTTCTCATGCTGATGGTAACGACTATGGTTCTCCGGTGAGGCACCTTTTGGGTCCAGACTCTTCTGTTTAGCTGGCATCAGACATGCCTGCATTTCTTCCAGGTAAATTATTCCCATCCTCCAAGCTATCCTTGTCCGAGAAACATCGAGAGTATGGTTGCCGGTTGTAGGTTCCAACTCACTGCTTTTTTTCTTCTCTTTTCAGGAAAAGCTTTCATGTGAATACAGAAGGTTCTCTCTCTTTGTTTATTCAGACTTCCTTGAGGTTTACTTGGTTTGGTTATTTAACATACAAGGAGAATGCTCAGCACCGTTCCAGATGCACGACGAAGGCGCAGTGCGTGTCATTGCTGATCACGACTGAGGAAGTCGTCCTAGTCCATCTATTAGATGTTCTAATGTAACTGAAGGTTAAGTTCACCTCATCATTGTTCATTCAGCCTCTCCAGGGGCCCCCAGGTTGACCAGCTAAAACTTCCTCGGAGAAGGCTCTCCTGCACAGGCCGCCATCCTGGAACTGTAGGTTTCTCAGGACACAATGACCACAGCAGAAAGTGGTCACACTTTCTTTTTCTGTCCACACACAGCTGGACAGAGAAGAAAGCTGACACTGGCCTTGGTCTTTGGCCATGCACCCCAGAGCCCCAGTGGGCAGACTCCACCAAAGGCGACAGTTTGACCAGAATGCCTGCACCCTCAGCCGGAGTGAAGGGGCCACCTCTGGCGGCTCGAAGGAGCACACAACACAACACAACACGACTGCCCTAAAATGTCACCCGATGGATCCCCCGGGCTTGCAGACACCCTCTTAACATCAATCCTGACACTCTCTGGCCTCAGCCCCATCGGAACAGTGCTACAGAGTGTGGACCTCATGAAATCTAAATTTCAGATTTCTGATTTAGAATGTTTTCTACTGCACACAGGATAGGTCTAAAAGAATGCCAGAAAGGTGCCTGGTGCCTGCATTTTTTCATGTTTAATGCATTCTTCTTGCCCTGGTTGCTTCTTTGCAGGTTCATTTCAGTGTTGACAATTGTGACCAACAAGGACACCCACAGCCAACTCTCCCTCTGGAGATGCTGACGGCAGCATCGGTCCAAAACCTTTGCTGAAAAAAAAAAAAAAAAAACCTTTGCTGATGTAGTGCCCGTGCTTTGCCCTCCAAATGCCACCCAGCGTTCATTACACAGTGTGTCCAATGGCAAGCTCACGCTACATTACGGTTGCTAGGAAAATGACTCATGCCCATGAAAACAAGGGTCTAAATAGCATTCCTGGACTATTTTTAATGCAGAATGAATGATACGTCTACTGATATGGAGATTATCAGGGAAACAGATTGACTTAAAGTGTTACATATATTCACCATGGCTACAACTTGGCTCACATATTAGGTATTTTATATCAGTGGGACAAATTTCAAGTAATCACCGTAAATGTGCATTTTTCTAACATGAATCCATTGAAAATACCAGATTGATTACAAAGTTCAAGTAATCACCATAACTGTGCATTTTTCTAACATGAATCCATTGAAAATAACAGATTGATAAGGCAGGTCAGGAGACATCATTTTTCCAGGAGTATAGGGACCTAATTGATTCAAAAATATATAATACTTTTAGTATATTAGTACCGTTTTTTAGCTTCATTGAGGTATAACTGACAAATTAAAACAGCATATATTTAAGGTGTTCATCTTGATGAGTTTATAGATGCACATACTGTGAAATGATCACCGTGATCAAGTTAATTAACATACCCATCACCACACAGAGTCAACCATCTTCTTTCTTTCTTTTTTTTTTTCTCCCAAGTTGAGAATACTTATCTACTCACTGAGCAAATTTCAAGCATATAATACGGTATTGTTAACTATAGCCACCAGGCTGTACATGAGCTCTCCAAACCCATCTTGCATAACTGAAACTTTGCACCATTTGATAAACATCTCTCCATTTCCCCTCCCCCAGCCCCTGGCAACCACTATTCTACTCTCTGCTTCTATGAGTTGGACTGTTTAAGATTCCACAAATAAGTAGTATCACGCAGTATTTGTCCTTCTGTGTCTGGTTTACTTCACTTATCATAATGTTCTCAAGGTTAATCCATGTTGTCACAAAGTACAGACTTTCCTTCTTTTTTAAGGCTGAATAATATATATCTATATATAGATATAGTATAGATATATCACATTTTCTTTATCCATTCATCTTTCGATGGACATTTAGTTTGTTTCCACATCTTAGCTATTGTGAATAATGCTTCAGTGAACATGGGAGTGCAGATATCTCTGAGATCCTGATTTCATTTTTGGGGTAAAATCCTAGAAGTGGAATTGCTATGATCATACGATCATATGGCAGTTCTATTTTTAATTTTTTGAGGACCCTCCATACTATTTTCCAAAATGGCTGCACCAATTTATATTCCCACCAAGAGAGTGCAAGTGTTCCCTTTTCTCTACAGTCTCACCAGCACTTGTTATCTTTTACCTTTTTGATAATAGCCATCCTAACTGGTGCAAGGTGATATTTCCTCGTGGCTTTGCTTTCCATTTCCCTGATGATTAATGATGTTGAGCACTTACTCATATACCTGTTGGCCACTTGTATGTCTTCTTTTGAGAAATGTCTATTTACATCCTTTGCCCATTTTTTAATCAGGTATTTGTGTTTTGTTATTGAATTGTATGAGTTCCTTACATATTTTGGAGATTAACCCCTTATTAGATATATAGTCTGCAAATATTTTCTCCCATCCATAGGTTGCCTTTTCACACAGTTGATTGTTTCCTTTGCTGTGCAGAAGCGTTTTAGTTTGATGCAATCCCACTTGTTTATTTTTGCTTTTGTTGCCTGTGTTTTGGGGATCATATCTAAAAACTTCAGTGCCAAGACCAATGTCATGAAGCTTTTTTCCTATGTTTTCTTCTACTAGTCTTACAGTTTCAGGTCTTATGTTTATGCTTTTTTTTTTAATGTCTTTATTGAATTCGTTACAATACTGCTTCTGTTTTATGTTTTGTTTTTTTGGCTCCAAGACATGTGGATCTTAGCTCTCTTACCAGGGATTGAACCCACACCCCCTGCATTGGAAGGAAAAGTCTTAACCACTGCACCACCAGGGAAGTCCCCTTCTGTTTATGTCTTTAACCCACTTTGAGTTGATTTTTGTATATGGTGTGAGAGAAGTGTTCAATTTCATTCTTCTACATGTAGATATCCAGCTTTCTCAGCACCATTTGTTGAAGAGACTATGCTTTCCCCCTTGTTCTTGGCACCCTTGCTGAAGATGAATTGACCATAAATTGACCATGAATTGACCATGCATGGATTTACTTCTGTACTGTCTATTCTGTTCCATTAGTCCACATGTCTGTTTTTATTCTAGCACCAGACTGCTTTGATTACTGTAGCTTTGTAATATATTTTGAAATCAGGAAGTATGCTTCCATCTTTGTTCTTCTTTCACAAGATTGTTTTGGCTAATCTGGGTCTTTTGTGGTTCCACATGAATTTTAGGATTTTTTTTTTCTATTTCTATAAAAGAATGCCATTAGGACTTTGATACAGACTGCACTGAATCTATAGATCACTTTGAGTAATATGGACATTTTAACAATATTGATTCTTCTAACCCACGGACACAGAATGTCTTCCCATGTGTTTTCTTTAATTTCTTTCATTAATGTTTTAAAGTTTCCACTGTACAAGTTTTTCACCTCTTTAAGTTTATCCCTAAGTATTTTATTTTTCTGTTGCTACTATGAAAGAGATTATTTTCTTAATTTCCATTTTGGATAGTTCACTGTTTATCTATAAAAATGCCACTGAGGGCTTCCCTGGTGGCGCAGTGGTTGAGAATCTGCCTGCCAATGCAGGGGACACAGGTTCGAGCCCTGGTCTGGGAAGATCCCACATGCCACGGAGCAACTAGGCCTGTGAGCCACAACTACTGAGCCTGCGCGTCTGGAGCCTGTACTCTGCAACAAGAGGCCGTGATAGTGAGAGGCCCGCGCACCGCGATGAAGAGTGGCCCCCGCTTGCCACAACTAGATAAAGCCCTCGCACAGAAACGAAGACCCAACACAGCATAAATAAATAAATAAATACATAAATAAAATTTAAAAAAAAAAAAAAAAAAAAAAATGCCACTGATTTTTGTATGTTGATTTTTGTATCCTACAACTTTACTGAATTTATTTATTAGTTCTAAGAGTCTTCAGAGTTTTCTATACATATGATCATGTCATCTGAAAAGAGAGATAACTTTACTTCTTCCTTTCTGAGTTGGATTTCTCTTATTTCTTTTTCTTGCCTAATTGCTATGGCTAGAACTTCCAGTGCTGTGTTGAATAGAAGAGGTGAGAGTGGGCATCCTTGCCTTGTCCAGATCTTAGAGGAAAAGTTTTCAGTTTTCCCCATTGATTATGATGTTAGTTGTGAGCTTTTCACAAGTAGCCTTTATTGTGTTGAGGTTAGCTCTTTCTATACCAATTTTGTTGAGAATTTTTTTTCATAAATAAATGTTGAATTTTGTCAAATACTTTTTCTGCATCTACTGAGATGGTCATGTGGTTTTTATCTTTCATTCTGTAAATGTGGTGTATCATAGTGTTTGATTTACGTACATTGAACCATCCTTGCATCCCAGGGATAAATCCCACTTGGCCATAGTGTATGATCCTTTTAATGTGTTGTTGAATTCAGTTTACTAGTATTTCAGAGAGGATTTTTACATCAGTGTTAATCAGGGATGTTGTCTATCACTGGCTTTAAGGACCTCCCCATCCACAGGCCTCCAGCATCAAGTTCAGAAATACAAGATGCCATTAAATCAAGAAGTCAAAGAAAAAAATTCCTACCAAGATTTATATGCAAAACATCAACATTTCACACTTTGGTCGTTCAGGAGAAGATTGTTCTGTACAGGAAGTTCCCATCTAGGATACACCCAACCTCGTGCCCTGACAAAACTTCAGTGTGGAGATCCTTGGTAAAAGTCCTTCCCTCTGATGAAAACCCTGATTACCTGACACAGACCTCCTGATGGTAATTGGAATCACTAAGTCACTATTCCAATTACAGAACTGATTTTTTAATAATAACTTTATTTAAATGTATTTATTTTATTTTTGGCTGCATTGGGTCTTTGTTGCTGCACACAGGCTTTCTCTAGTTGCAGTGAGCAGGGGCTACTCTTCGTTGTGGTGCGTGGGCTTCTCATTGCAGTGGCTTCTCCTGTTGTGGAGTACGGGCTCTAGGCATGCGTGCTTCAGTAGTTGTGGCATGTGGGCTCAATAGTTGTGGCTCTCGGGCTTTAGAGTTCAGGCTCAGTTAACTGTGGTGCACAGGCTTAGTCACTCCACAGCATGTGGGATCCTCCCAGACCAGGGCTCAAACCTGTGTCCCCTGCATTGGCAGGTGGATTCCTAAACACTGCGCCACCAGGGAAGCCCCAATAGTAACTTTTAAAAATGTAATCATAGACCAAAATTACCAATCCTCCATTTGCAGAGATATTTTTATCATATTATACTTTTCTGCATTGCAAATAATTTCCTCAGGTATCTTTATCCAGTTATTCTTTCCTTCATTCAAAAAAAGTATGTGTCAGGGTCCAGGCCATGGGGACAAAGGTGACCAACGGACCAGGTTCTTTCCTTCAGGTGACTCTGCCCTTTTGCAGGAGACAAATAAGGAAGCAGTGAACATACAGCACCAGGGCGCAACTCGTACTGTGAAGGAATCGAAATGAAGTCGCTGAGGAGCAGGAAAGCAGTGGGCACGGGAGGAGCCATGGGTATGAAAGCAGACAGGCCTACAAGTGCAGAGGATGGAGGCAGGGACGCACCTGAAGGGCAGATGGACAGAGCAGGGGGACTGGGATGAGCGAGCAGGAGCCAGGCAGGAAAAGCAGGGTCAGACCAAAGAGAGGGCTTCGTTCTTGAACTGGGGAGTGATGTGATCTGCTTTGGGCCCTTTAAAGAACCACCCTATGGAAATCAGTGTGGCAGTGCCTCCAACACGTGAACAGAATGACCATATGATCCAACAATTCCACTTCTGGGCATATGCCCAAAACAACTGAAAGCAGGGACTCAAATATTTGTACACCAACATTTATAGCAGCATTATTCACAATAGCCGAAAGGTGAAGACAACCCACGTGAATGGAGAAACAAAATGTGGTCTGTCCATACAATGGAATATGATTCAGCTGTAAAAAGGAAGGAAATCCTGACACCTGCTACAGCATGGATGAACTTTGAGGACATTATGCTGAGTGTAATAAGCCAGTCACAAAAGGACTAATACTTTATGATTCCACTTATATGAAGAGGTCCCTGGAGTAGATAAATTCAAAGAAACAGAGTCGAAGGGCGTTGTCAGGGGCTGGGAGAGGGGGAGGTGGGGAGTGAGTGTATGTAATAGGGACAGAGTTTCCTTCTGGGAAGATGAAAAAGTTCTGGAGAGGATGGGGGTGACGGTTGCAAAACAAAGTAAATGTGCTCAATGCCACAGAACTGTACACTTAAAAATGGTTAAGGTGGTGAATTTTATGTTTTGCATATTTTACCACATTTTTTTTAAAAAGCCCAAATTAAAAAAAGCACTCTAGTTACTAAGCAAGCAGTGAGCTGTAGAGGGAAGCATGAGGCTAGGAGACAAGTCAAGGGCATCCCCGTGTCTAGACAAGAGGTGGCAGGGCCGGAGCTCACCATGACGGGGGCCCCGCAGGTGGCCAGAGTGGCCGGATGCAGAATAGCCTTTGGAGACAGGAGCTGGATGTGGGGTGGCGTTCGGGAAAGGAAGAACAGGACCAGCTCCTGGGTGTTGTGCCGAGGTACATGCGCTGTCAGAGGCTGGCTCCACAGGTGGGGATGTTGGGGACAACGAACTTGGGTGTGAAGGGGAAACAGCTGGGCCCCTGCTGGGTGTGCGGGGTCCGCGGGCATCTAAGAAAGGCAGCCGGAGACCGGCCAGCTGCAGGCAAGTCCCCTCGGGGTGTTTCTCACGAGGCACATGCTGACACGGTCAAAAATACATCATCTTGGGAATAATGGACACAATAACTGAGAAGAAAAGCCATTTCCCTGTGGTTAGAAAATATTTATATAACACTTTCAATTAAAAGACACACAGAAATCTATTTTAAAACATAATAGACAGTGCAGTAGGAGGGAGATACACTGAGCTTATACGGAAAAGAAAGTAAGGCTCTGGGCATCAAAGGACTGAGGAAATAGTACATCTAAAGAGCAAAAGTCCTTTGAGAGGGGGATGAACCCAAACTGGTTTGGTGAATCTGAGCACCCAAATAACCAGTCTGCACTTTGCCAGTTGTCCCATGGCGCTGATTCCACTGACTTGTTCCTGTAACCCCTGTCGGTGACAGGAAGTGAAATGCAAGAGAACCTTCTCGCGCACGTTTAAAATCAGCCCTTTGAGGGGAGAATGCCTTTGAGGGTTTTGTCCATAAGACTGAGAATGAACTGAAACCTCAGCCAGCAGGCCGAGGCAAAATGCAGAGGACCACACCGTGCTCCCTCTCAGGCCTCAGTGGTCACACAGTGTCCTGTGGCCACTATGACAGGGACAGCTTTGAACCTCACAAGTTTCTCTCTCCCAGAATGGAGACTGGAAATCGGAAACCAAGGTACCGGTGGGGCCTCCTGCCCTCTGAAGGCTCTGGGGAGGATCCTTCCTGCCCGCTCCCAGCCTCTGGTGGCTGCAGGCAGTCCTTGGCCTTTGGCCACATCCCTCCAAGCTCTACCCTATCATCACACGGCGAACTCCTTGGGTGTCTGTCTGTCTCTGGGTCTCTCTCCTTAGGAGGACACTGGTCATAGAATTTAGGGCCCACTCCCTCACCTAGTATGACCTCATTTTAACTCGATTACATCTGCAAAGACCCTATTTCCAAAGAAGTCACATTCACAGGTTCTAGGGGTTAGGACTTGAACCTGTGTCTTCAGGGGACACAATTTAACCCACAACAGCGACCAAACCAGATCACGAAGACCACAGATGTAATAGGGAGTGTAAATGCCAGCTGCAGTGTCTGTTCTAGAAGAAGAGAGTCTTGAAGGAGGCATATTTTCTTGGATAAGACAATAGGCTTGATGGCCAAGGATGATAACAGATTACTGTGCTGGAGAACTGTTTCTGTAGGGCACTAGTTCCAGGAATTAGCTTTTAGATTTTATGAAATCAAGCGAATCCTTTCTTGTCAACAAATACTTGTGACTTCCTGCTGTATCCTGGGGGACAGGCCAGGCGACACAGGCAGGGACAGACCTGAGGCCACAGGTAGAATAGAAGGTCCCAGGTGCTTTCCTGGTGAGAAGAAAAGTCTGGGTCACAGTAGGGGGGTGCAGATGGGAACCAATTCAGAAGCTGGCCAGCTCTATTCATGCTGCCTGGGCACCACCTGCACCTGTGGGTCAGGAGAGAAGCAGGGCTGGAGGCTCTGGAAGGACAACCCTGAGCGCCCAGTGCAGAGTGACCATGAGCCCTGGAGGTCTGGAAAGGCGGGGGGAGGGGGGGTTGGCTAAGAAGGTGCAGACAGAAGCAGGGGGGCCTGCATGGAGGGGGCAATGAATGGTCTGCAGTGACCCACAGCTAGATTTCCTAAGGGGGCTATCTAAACGTCATCGTGGACACTTCATGACAGTGAAAATCCACGCCTGGTGAGTTCATTCAGTTCCAAGTGGTATAGCCAAAGAAAATAACAAAGCAGGAAGATGCGGCAGACTCAGAGGCATCGGCTCTGGCAAGCTGGTGGAGGGGCCCCAGGCTGCAGCCGACCCGGCTCCATGTGGGAGCCATGGGGGATGCTGGGCTAATCTGGGCCAGGCCGGCAGTGGGCTCAGGGCCACCTGCCCCTCCAGCAAGCAAACTCCCTCCTCTATTTCATGAGTAGGTCTCTCCCAGTGAACTTGTATTTGATAAAGGGGCTCAAAAGGGTTTAAAAGAAAAAAACAAAGATCTGAAGTGATCACAAGGTTGGGGGCTGTGTCAGCAGGCTGTTGATAAGCTCGGCCTCTTTGTGCTATTCTTCTAAACTTTACACATGTGGCACACGCTGGGTGGTGACTGGCCGTGTGCCCCCCAGGGTGACTGGAGGGGGTGCTGGGTGCAGAGAGCAGCCCACCCATGCCCCCCGGGTCACTGGAGAGCGGTGGTGGTGCCTGGTTGCCTTGGGAGGCCAGTGACGGGCCCAGCCCTTGGACTGGGGAGCAATGCCTCGGGCTCAAAGAACGCCGGTAATATTGTGACCTTTCCTCATTTTGCAAATCCTGCAAACCCAGAAGGAGGAGTCCCCCTAGAGATGATAAACCCTTCTAGGGACTTCCCTGGTGGCGCAGTGGTTAAGAATCCGCCTGCCAACACAGGGGACATGGATTTGATTTCTGGTCCGGGAAGATCCCACATGCCACGGAGGAACTAAGCCCGTGCGTCACAGCTACTGAGCCTGCACTCTACAGCCCATGAGCCACAACTACTGAGGCCACGCACCGCAACCACTGAAGCCCGTGTGCCTAGAGCCCTTGCTCCGCAACAAGAGAAGCCACAGCAATGAGAAGCCCGCACACCGCAATGAAGAGCAGCCCCTGCTCACCACAACTAGAGAAAGCCCGCACGCAGCAACGAAGACCTAACGTAGCTAAAAATAAATAAATAAATAGATAGATAGATAAATAAAAAAAAATTTTTTTAAGTCAGTGATGCTTTCATCATGGAAAAAGGAACTGTTTTATTTTTAAAAAAAAAAAAAAAAAACCTTCTAGAAAATGATGACAGGAAGCTCTGCGGCACTGAACAGGAGAGCTGGGAAATGTGAGGAGGAGGCAGAGTGGGACCCCCAGGAGCTCCCAGGCAGAGGCGGGAGTACAGTGGAGGTGCCGGGGCTGCTCTCAGCCAGAGGGTCTGCATCACGGCAGCTGGCAGTGGGGTGGGACCTTCCTACAGCAGAGAGGGCCGGTGCCGCCCCAAGGCACCTGCTGCAGCGGGTCCGGGCTGGGGCCTGAGAACCTGCATTCCTAGCAAGCCCCGTGGTACTGATGCTGTGGGCCGGGGACCCCACCTTGAGATCCTCAGTGCCGGTTCTTGGGTTCAGTGCTGGTCTCCCAGTCGCTCTGTTCACTGTTAGGCTTCATCACCCATGTGTTGAGTAGACTCTGTGGTGTGTGTTACCTGTTTCCGTTGTTTTTTAAGTTTCAGGTAGAGGGACGTGCGGGAGAGTCTCCCAAGGCCCCCCCGAGAGGCTGGTGGGGCTGCATAACCCAGACTCAGAAGCTTCCTCGTGTGAGAGCTCTTGGTCCTGTCACCTGTCACCAGCAGAGGGGACAGCAGGTGTGTCCCAAACAGCTCTGCATCTGTCCTTGTGCGGGGAGGGGGGACCTCATGCAGAGCCCCTCGGGGACAGGACTCCCCATGCGTCACCACCCACCCCACAGTCAGGCCCCTGTGGAAGGCGGGGGTGATTCAGTCTGGGGCTCGGGGGTAACCCTATGAAGACAGGCAGTGAGGGCAGGAGGAGAGAGCAGGGGAGGAGACACCTGGAGCCCGCAGGGGGCCCTGGGGTGGCTCAGAACAAGCCAGGGGCCGTTAGAGCCCCCCTACCCAAGGCCTCCCCAGCCAGGACCCCGTGGCAGTGCCCAGGCTCCAGTGACCCCACCATCAGCCCCCCAAGCTCCGCCACTCGAGCCTGCCCCCAGGTGGGCATGTATGCCCTGCACACCAGCCCTGAAGTTTCGAAATCCCCTCAAGGTGTCAGGGTTTTAGGCTGCTTTTTTTAAATTAAAGTGAAATTCACGTAACGTCAAATTAACCATTTTTAAATGTACAGTTCTGTGGCATTTACACATTCACAATGCTCTGCAACCAGCACCTCTGCCCAGTTCCAAGACATCTCATCCCCCAAAAGGAAACCTGTCCCATTAAGTAGTCACTCCCCATTCTCCCCTCCCCACAGCCCTAAGAAACCACTAATTTACTTCCTGTCTATGGATTTGCCTGATCTGGACGTTTCCTAAGAACAGAGTTGCATACTATGTGCCTTTTGTATTGGACGTCCTTCACTGAGCATCGTGGTTTTCAAGGTTCATCCACCAGGTACCCTGTATCAGACCTTTATCCCTTCCAGTGGCTAATGGTGTCCCTCCCGCTGTCTGGACACTGCACATTTATTATTCATTCATTGCGGACGTTTGCTTTTGTGATGTGAATAGTGCTTCTGTGAACATTCGTGTTCAAGCACGTGTCTGAGTCTGTGATCAGTTCTTTGGAGTCTGTTCCTGGGAGTAGGATGGCTGGGTCCCATGGGAGTTCCATGTGCAGCTTTCTGAGGAACTGCCATACGATTTTCCATGGTGGCTGGACCTTTGCTTCCATAAGACAGCATGCAGGGCTCTCCAGGGCCCCCACCCATCTCCACCCCAACCTTGGGAGGGGAGAGGTCCTGGGGGGGCGGACACGGAGGCAGGGCCAGGGAGGAGGCCCAGGGACAAACATGGGGGATATGACATCACTTGTGATCTCCAACTTCTCACCAGCCTCAGGCCAGGAACCCAACATCCCGTCTTTTGAACTCCTCTGAGGCAAAGGTAAAATCTAAATACTTTTCAATCTGAAAATGAGGAAGTATTAATGAATGATTTATTCTTCAGAGAGTCACACTGCTTCTGTTTTTAACTTCTAACAATTAAGTTCAGCTGGCTGTTGAAGTGACTTACTTCCACAGACCCGTGTAAACCGGATCCGCAGTGGTCCACACAGCAGCCTGGGCCACATGGAACACAGCCTGGCCGCGCCCTCAGCAAAGTGCTGAGGGAAGAGCTGAGTAGGAGTTCTCCCATCGAGGGCCACATCCATCTTCCTCAGGCACCAGTCCAGCCATGCACTGCCCTGCTCTAGAACTTTCACTGTCTCCCTATGTCCTTCCAAACCAAACCAGGCCTGAAGCTAATGGGGGAGCGCAGGCTGCTCCCAGCTCTCCCAGCAGCCTTTGCGCCCAGGCCCCTCCATGCACCCTGCACCCTGGGTCTCCCTCCTCACTTCCTCAGCTCCTGGCCCTCACTTCAGCCCATCCAAACCACCACCGCTCGCCCACCTTCAATGCCATCTGTGTGAGGGGTCCCTCCACCCACCCACCCACCAGGAGCCTGGCTGCATGGACCCACCACACACACTCCTGCTCCGTTTGCTGGAGAAACAGGCCCCACGTTGTCCCATGTCATTGCTGTCCCTGCTGACCTTGGGCTGCCTCCCTACTGACCTTGAGCCATCTCCTGGTCCTGACTGTGGTCCATCCTTCTAAGGATGATCAAGGGAGCTACCTGTAACCCCCAGAACTGAGGCAAGAGGACCTGAGAACGTGTTGCTGGATAACCTGATGGACTCACTGAGCACACACAGGCAGCATCTCTCCACATCTGAGAACATTTACTTTTGAAGTAGAGTTGACTTACAATGTTTCAGGTGCACAGCAAAGAGATTCAGTTTTATATTTATATATCTCTCTATATATCTATTCTTTGCCAGATTCTTTTCCATTATAGGTTATTACAAGATATTGAATATAGTTCCCTGTGCTATGCAGTAGATCCTTGTTGTTAATCTATTTTGTATATAGTAGTGTGTATCTTTTAATCCCAAATTCCTAATTTATCCCTCCTACCCTTTTCCCCTTTGGTAACCACAAGTTTGTTTCCGATGTCTGGGAGTCTGTTTCTGTTTTGTAAATAAGTTCATTTGTATCTTTCTTTTTAGATTCCACATATAAGTGATATCGTATGATATTTGTCTTTGTCTGACTTACTTCACTTAGTGTGATAAGTTCTAAGTCCATCCATATTACTGCAAATGGCATTATTTCATTCTTCTTTATGGCTGAGTAATATTCCATTGAATATACGTACCACATCTTCTTTATCCATTCATCTATCAATGGGCATTTAGGTGGCTTCCATGATTTGGCTATTGTAAATAGTGATGTTATGAACATTGGGGTGCATGTGTCATTTCAAATTAGAGTTTTTGTCTTTTCAGGATATATGCCCAGGAGTGGGATGGCTGGATCATATGGTAACAATATTTTTAGTTTTTTAAGGAACCTCCATACTGTTCTCCATAGTGGCTGAACCAATTTACATTCTCACCAGCAGTGTGGGAGTGTTCCCCTCGCTCCACACCCTCTCCAGCATTTATTATTTGTAGACTTTTTGATGATGGCCATTCTGACTGGTGTGAGGTGATACCCCATTGTGCTTTTGATTTGCATTTCTCTAATAATTAGCGATGTTGAGCATACTTTCATGTGCCTTTTGGCCATCTGTATGTCTTCTTTGGAGAAATGTCTATTTAGGTTCTCTGCCCATTTTTGTTTTTGATTGGGTTGTTTGATTTTTTTGATATTGAGCTCTATAAGCTGTTTGTATATTTTGGAAATTAATCCCTTGTCGGTCACATTGTTTGCAAATATTTTCTCCCATTCTATAGGTTGTCTTTTCATTTTGTTTATGGTTACCTTTCATGCAAAAGTTTATAAGCGTAATTATGTCCCATTTGTTTATTTTTGTTTTTATTTCCATTACTCTAGGAGACAAATCCAAAAAATATTGCTGTGATTTATGTGAAAGAGTGTTCTGCCTATGTTTTCTTCTAAGAGTTTTATAGTATCTGGTCTTACATTTAGGTCTTTAATCCATTTTGAATTTATTTTTGTGTATGGTGTTATAGAATGTTACAATGTCATTCTTTTACATGTAGCTGTCCACTTTTCCCAGCACCACTTATTGAAAAGACTGTCTTTTCTCCATTGTATGTTCTTGCTTAATTTGTCATAGATTAATTGACCGTAGGTGCACAGGTTTATTTCTGGGCTTTCTATCCTGTTCCATTGATCTATATTTCTGTTTTTGTGCCAACACCATACCATTTTGATGACTGTAGCTTTGTAGTATAGTCTGAAGTCAGGGAACCTGAATCCTCAAGCTCCATTTTTCTTTCTCAAGATTGTTTTGGCTATTTGGGGTCTTTTGTGTTTCCATGCAAATTAAAAAATTTTTTGTTCTAGTTCTGTGAAAAATGCCATTGGTAATTTGGTACAGTTTGCTTTGAATCTGTAGATTGCCTTGGGTAGTATGATCATTTTTACAATATTGCTTCTTCTATTCCAAGAACATGGTGTATCTTTCCATCTGTTTGTGTTTTCAATTTCTTTCATCAGCGTCTTATAGTTTTTCAGAGTGTAGGTCTTTTGCCTCCTAGGTTTACTCTTAGGTATTTTATTCTTTTTGATGTGATGGTAAATGAGATTGTGTCCTTAATTTCTCTTTCTGATATTTTGTTGTTCGTGTATAGAAATGCAACAGACTTCTGTGTATTAATTTTGTATCCTGAAACTTTACCGAATTCATTTGTAAGTTCTAGTAGTCTTCTGGAGGCATCTTTAGGATTTTCTATGTATAGTATCATGTCATCTGCAAACAGTGACAGTTTTACTTCTTCCCTTCCAATCTGGATTCCTTTTATTTCTTTTTCTTCTCTAACTGCTGTGGCTAAGTCTTCCAAAACTACATTGAATTAATGTGGTGAGAGTGGGCATCCTTGCCTTGTTCTTGATCTTAAAGGAAATGTTTTCAGCTTTTCACTGTTGAGAATGATGTTAGCTGTGAGTTTGTCATACGTGGCCCTTATTATGTATGTTCAAGGTATGTCCCCTCTATGCCCACTTTCTAGAGAGTTTTTATCATAAATAGATGTTGAATTTTATCCAACGTTTTTTCTGTATCTATTGAGAGGATCACATGGTTTTTATTCTTCAATTTGTTAAAGTGGTGTATCACATTGATTAATTTGTGGATATTGAGAAATCCTTGCATCCCTGGGGTAAATCCCACTTGATCATGGTGTATGATCCTTTTAATGTATTGTTGGATTCAGTTTGCTAGTATTTTGTTGAGGATTTTTGCATCTTTTTAAATTAGTGTTATTGGCCTATAATTTCCTTTTGTTGTGATATCTTTGTCTGGTTTTGCTATCAGGGTGATGGTGGCCTCATAGAATGAGTTCGGAAGTGTTCCTTTCTCTGCAGTTTTTTGGAATAGTTTCAGAAGGGTAGGTGTTAACTCTTCTCTAAATGTTTGGTAGAATTCGCCTGTGAAGCCATCTGGTCCTGTACTTTTGCTTGTTGGGAGTTTTTATATTACTGATTCAATTTCGGTACTGGTAATTTGTCTGTTCATATTTTCTATTTCTTCCTGGTTCAGTCTTGGGATATTTTCCTTTCTAAGAATTTGTCCATTTCTTCCGGGTTATCCATTTTATTGACTTATAGTTGCCTGTAGTAGTCTCTTATGATCCTTTGTATTTCTGTGGTGTCAGTTGTAACTTCTCCTTTTTCATTTCTGACTTTATTGATTTGGGCCCTCTTCCTTTTTTTCTTAATGAGTTTGGCTAAAAGTTTATCAATTTTGTTTATCTTTTCAAAGAACCAGCTTTTAGTTTTATTGCTCTTTGCTGTTGTTTTCTTTGTTTCTATGTCATTAATTTCTGCTCTGATCTTTATGGTTTCTTTCCTTCTACTAACTTTGGGTTCATTTATTCTTCTTTCTCTAGTTGCTTTCAGAACATTCTTCAGTACTGGGCAGAACTGCAGCTCCCCACTGTAAGCTGCCTTTGCATCCTATGGTCTGAATGCCCCTCATTCCCCTCCCCTCCCCTCCACAATCTCCCCCATCTATACCCAGGGCTCAAGCCACTATAACCCTCTCACAGCTCCCTGAGCTCAGTCACTCATGAGGACGGTTTCAGTTGCAGATGACAGAATCTCTACTCAAAGCAGCTTAAGCCAGAGAGGGAATTCTTTGTCTCCCTCGGCTAGGAAGGACCTTGGGACCTCACAGGACTGAAGAGAGAGCTGCAGGACTTGGAGTTTCAGAATCAGGAACTGGGATTTTACTTAGTATGCCCTCCCTCAACCTCACTTCCACTTATCAAACTCTTATTCATTCCTCAAGACCCATGAGTGCTACCTCCTCCAAGAGGTCCCCCAGTAACTTCCCTAAGTAGGGTTCCCTCCATCCCCTGGGATTTCGAAGATCATGTTTGTGCCTCTTTTAGTGTATTGTAAGTATTTTTTTTCACACACTCACCTCCTCCAGGAACGTATGGCCTCTTCAAGGACAATGG
Source organism: Hyperoodon ampullatus (assembly GCF_949752795.1). Classification (NCBI taxonomy): domain Eukaryota; kingdom Metazoa; phylum Chordata; class Mammalia; order Artiodactyla; family Ziphiidae; genus Hyperoodon; species Hyperoodon ampullatus. Next base: position 1,965,485 of record NC_136921.1, read on the forward strand.
CTCTGTGTTCTCTTTGCTCTCTCCTGTGTGCAGCCCATTCAAGCACACAGTAGGCTTTCAATAAATGGACAGAATCAGACTCAGCCTTCAGTCCTGTGTCCCTTCGCTCTGCGTTGGGCCAGGGGACATAAAGGAGCTTCATGGACTCAGTGGACGAGGGGCCCCGCCCCAACCCCGGGCCCCACGTCAGGATTCTGCCTCCCCGGGGGCTTGGCTCTTGCTCACTTTACACATGCAGACCCCACCCAATGTTTGCTTACTTGATACACGTCACACTCGCCCTCGATAATTACAGGCTGCTTTGGACCCATCTCACCCGCCTTTGGAAGGTCCAAAAGCAATTACCACGAGCCTTCCTGTGCGCAGAAGACGGAAGTAATCAGGGCTAATGACACGGCACTTACTGTGTGATCACCCTACCTCTACACTGTAATTACCATGTAGTTAACTGGTCACCAGTTGCCACATAAACATGGCTTACATGGATGTGTCTGTGGCTTAAACAGCCCTACACACTCATTTTAATTTCAAAGTGTTGAATGGAAAAGAGTTGGTTGGCAGATATAGAAAACACAGGATTGGAAAAACATTGACAGACCCTCAGGAAAGAGGAAGGTGCCATTGCCAATGTCAGTTCGCAAGTGTGGGACGGGGGGAGCAGACCAAGAAGCCCCAAGCAAAGATGATCCAGTGGGTGTCCCTGAAAGAACAGACCAGGCACCACATGCAGAGCATTTTGTAAACTATGAAGTGCCAGCCAAGCTCATGGACTCTGTTATTATAGTTTGGCCGTGCCTTTGGGATTTTAGTTTTAAAGAGAATTCATTTCAGACCTTCCAACAAAATGTCCTAAGGAGGACACTCTCTTTTCCAGGGAAAAAATTCCTGAGTTCTGCAACTCAAGATTTCTATTCTACTTCTGCAAGGTCCCAGGCCCTCCAGACGTCAGAGGAGAGGGGAAGTTCTTTCTTGTGTCCCCATACCCTGAGAGCCAGGTGGCAGGCACCCTGAGGACAAGGCCAGGCAGCAGACACTCCATGCTTGACCACCTTGGATGCAATTGGCCAAGCCCTGATGTTCTCAACTTTCCCTGCTTCACCAATAAAGCGAGAGCACGGGGTGGACGTGCCCCTGTCCCACTGCATCCCACTCCCATCCTACCCCATGACCATGAGTCCTCCAGTGGGGACAGAGCCTCGTTCTTCTGAGCCATGCACACCACTTGTCTGATTGGAGACTGGGGTCTCTTCCTGGGGCCTCCAAAACCCCGGAGGGTGACACAGACCCAGGGACAGGCCTCAGGTCCTTCAAATCCAGGGGAACCCCCTGGGGCCATGGCAGAAATGTGTATGACTGGGTGGTCAGTGAAGAAGGTGCTGGTCAGTAGAGGGCCTCCGTGTCAGCAAAGGCAAAGCCCCCACTTGGCCCTCACTTGCTCTGTCTTCCAGGAGCAGGTACCGTACGTGATCATGCCCTCCTCTGAGGTCCACGTCCTTCTCTTGGCCTCTGGCTCTGTGCTCCCCAGGGGTCCAGTTCGCCTCCTGGCTGCTCCTCTTGGGCTCCTTCATGAGACCCTCTTCTTCCAAAATACCAAGAGCCTCCCGTTCCGGCTGCACCCACCCACTGGTGATCCCACTTCCAGCCACATTGTTTAGACATCATCTTTACGCCAGTTATTTCCAAATTTCTACCTCCGTTCTCCTCTCCCTTCTGAACTGCAGACATATTCCAAGTGGTCTATGTGACATCTCCCACTTAAATGTCGAATATGCATCCCAAACCTGGCAGGTGTCTAGTGGGTGCCACCCAGAGCCCTCTTTACAGCAAGACAACTGTCATCCCAGCTGCCAGGAGTGTCGGTGGCTGACACTGAAGCCCTCTCTGGGGAGTTGCCCTCACCCAAGACTGCACCCAGCACAGGCCACAGGGAACCCCTCCAGGCATCACCCACCCAAGGACTGGATCACGCCGGCACCCAAAGGCCCAGACCCTGCCTCCTTGTGTGACAGATGGAAAGGGGCTGCCCTCTGCAGAGCTCCCTGTGGGACCAGCCAGGCCACAGCTGCAACAGCATCCCAGCTCACTTCTCTCTCCACCTGGTCCTGCTTCCCTCTCTCCCTACAGGTATTCTTTCTGGGAGAGACTCTGACATGGAGATTTGTGTATGAAGTTTGTTTCCTGGGGAAGCAGATCTAGGGCTGTGGGTACCAGGAGGGTACCCGAGGAAGCAGGCTCTACAAGCGATTTGTATCCGATCACCTACTGGCCGGCTGGACATGAAGGGCCATCCCAGGCAGTGGGTGACTCCCTCATGGCCCTGCAGCTGTGACGGCACTGTTGTGAAGCCTTTCCTGGTTTGAACCAGAGGGATCTCCATGAAAATGAGTGTGCTGGTGGCACAACATCTCGGGCATTTGAGAGGTTCAGGGAAGTGGACCAGTAGGGGTTGCAGAACCCGGGAGCTATTGCTGGAGCTATGGATGTGTTCGAGACAGATCATGAAAGACCAAACGTAATTAATCACCATTTTCGGGCAAAGCAAGAAAGTTGGAGGGTTTCCGTGACAGCCCATAAAGAGATTTTCATCTCCTGCAGCCAGAGGGCACAGAACACTGAGGACCGTTGCAGGGCTTCATTATGGTGTATCAGTTTCCTATTGCCGCTGTAACGAGTTACCACAAACTTAGTGGCTTGACCCAAACTTAGTATTTTACAGTTCTAGAAGTCGGAAATGAGTCTCCCTGGACTAAAATCAAGGTGTGGGCAGGGCTGCATTCCTTCTGAAGGCTGTAGAGGAGGATCCATTTCCTGGCCTCTTCCAGCTTCTAGAAGCCCCCACATTCCTTGGCTTGCCGCGCCTCCTCCATCTTCAAATCCAGCAGAGACAGGTCCAGTGCTCACATCTCAACCCTCTGACCTCTTCCCTTCAGCACATCTGCTCCGACTCTCAGCCTCCTGTCCCCTCTTCCACCTATAAGGACCCTCGTGAGTATACTGGGCCCACCCAGATGATCCAGGATCATTTATTCACCTTAAGATCAGCTGATTAACAACCTAATTCCATCTGCAACTCCAAGGGGAACACTTTGCCATGTGACAGCATGTTTGTAGGTCCCAGAAACCATTAGTCTGTCTCCCATAGTGCTCCAGTCAAGTTTGAATTCCCATCCAGGGCAAGCCTTCTGCATCAAGGTCAGGACCCTGCTTGGGAAGAAATGGGACCTGAGACTTAGCATGGGAAAATCTGGGTTGAAGTGCTCAAGACCTTGCATACCCAGGTCCCCCTGAGCTCTCTGAGTCTACAAAAGAGGCTCCCTCCTTGCCGTCGAAGTCCGGTGATCTCCTGTGCTGGAGACAATGAAGAAGCCTCTCTTCCACAAGAAACAGTGTCCCACCCCCCCACGGTAGCCACCAGACCATTCACCAGGGTCAAGACACCCATAACCTGGTTACAGACATGCTGGGCCTGAGAAGGAAGGAGAGGACTAGCCCTGAAGGAGCTGCAGGACTGGCCGGCACCCACGGGCAGAGGCAGGAGAGCACACACGGGGCTGCATCCCCAGGTGCTGGACCCAGCAGGGAATGAGAGAAGGCGTGTATCTGGGGCACCATCTGTAACACAGGATGTTACAACCCAATAAGGATACCAGGAGACAGTGGAAAAATCAGTGACCCACACCAAAAAAGCCAGAATCCCCATGTCAGATGGCGGAGGAAGGGCTCAAAGGGCTGGGAGAAGTGGGAACCCAGGAGTTGATAAACTACATGAGGCTGGAAAGCCCACCAGCTCACCATGGGCCACAGGACGGCCTGGAGGACAGGTCATCCACCAAAGCAATAGGGGACGCATGGCAAGGGGACCACATTGTCCAGAAGCCTGGTGATGGCTGTGCTGTGCAGGTTTGGGATGACAGTAGGAGCTGCTGTTTCAGAGTGTGGCTCCCAGACCCGCCCCTCCCCACAGCAAGAGGGAAGACAGGACCCCCAAGTGATGAGTAGAGGCAGAGTGCTGGTACCTACACGTCGCAAGAAAGGTAGGCATAAATACTGAGGAGGAGCCAGGTGACGAGAGGCCAGGAGCCCCGAACCACTGACCTGCAGAGAGCTATGACATGGCTAACAGAACACAGTATTCTTAGGGCCAGAAGAGATGAGCCTCCATCCACTGCTGGGCGTGTACCCAAAAGGTCTCAAAGAGGTATCTGCACACTTGTATTCACAACAGCATTACTCACGATAGCCAAAAGGTGGAAGTAATTCAAGTGTCCACTGAGGGATGAATGGATAAACAGCATGTGCTCCATCCAGACAGGGAATATTATTCATCCTTTAAAAGGAAGGCAATTCTGACACAGGCATAAATGAGCCTTGAAACAAGCCAGACTCAAAAGGACAGATGCTTTATGATTCCACTTATGCAGCCCGTGTAGAACAGTCAAACTCCTAGAAACAGAGAGTAGAATGATGCTTGCCAGGGGCTGCAAGGAGGAGGGAAATGGGGAGATGTTATTTAATGGGGGCAGATATTCAGTTTTGCAAAATGAGAGTTCTGGAGATAGTGGCAAACCACGTAAATATGCTTCACGTGGCTGAACTCTACACTTGGAAATGAAGATGGTAAATTTTAAGTTACATGTTTTGTACCTCAATTAAAAATAATTTTTTGGAAAAACTTAGATGAACATCCAAAAAGGATGTTGCTTAAATTTCACAACCAAAAGAAATCAAGAACAGATCATTAGGAGGCTGAGGGCAGCCCCCCAATAAAGGGTTACAACCCAGCAACCCCATGACCAGTCTATATGGTGATGACCCCCGTCCTTCCCCAAAGACACCTTCAACCATTCTTTAGGGCACTTCTACATGGGGTGCTATGATCTGAAAGCTTTTGTCTCCCCCAAATTCATATGTTGCAATCCTAACCCCCAAGGTGATGGTATTAGGAGATGGAGGGAGCCTTTGGGAGGTGATGAGGTCATGGGTGGAGCCCATGTGAGAGAGATTAGTGCCCTTAACAAAGAGACCCCAGGGAGCTCCTTCACCCCCTCCACCACATGAGGACACGGCGAGAAGACAGCTGCCTGTGAACCAGGAAGCAAGCCCCCACCAGACACCAAACCTGTCTGCACCTTGATCTTGGGCTTCCCGCCTCAACTGTGAGAAATAAATTTCTGTTGTTAACTGCAACACATTCTGTGATATTTAGTTATAGCAGCCCAAACAGACTAAGACCCTGGGGAAAGGAATACCCAGACATTTTAAAGACTGTTGTATATAGAGTCCAAGTTGACATTGACCCCTTTGAGACCTGAAGCATCTTCAGAGTGTCTTCATACTATAGGAATGGAGTGTATGGAAGATAGGCAATGAACCAGAGTCTTGGCCCAGGTGCTGGCCAACAGTGATCTCCCGATCACAGACCCACTCAGTGGTCATTTTCTTGGTCTCTAAATGTATAATTGGGATGGATACATGTGGAAACCTGCACAACACCCACGTGGTTCTTTGCCCTGTGGGTGGGAGCCACAGCTGTGGAGGAGACCAGGTGAAAGCCCCGGACAGTAAATCAAACCCATTTCTATCCCATGGGAAATGGCAGAGATTAGTACCACACCCTTAAAGACCTACAGGAAGAAAGAAGGGACCCCATAGTATCCCCCATAGAATGTATCAATCTGGCCCCTACATAAGCCGAGTAGTAGCCCCAAGTGCAGCAGCAGGGCTAGATTGGTCCTTTAGCTTGAGTAAATCATCACTGCCTCAAAAACATGACATGCAGCCGTTGAGCTGGAGAATGCATTCTTTTCCATCCTTACCAAGCAGGAGGATCAGAGCAGTCGACATTCAACAAGGGCACAGAACAGCATACACTTGTGGTCTTGCCACAGGGCTAGGGTAACTGCCCCATCCTCTGTTGCAACAGTCTGCAGAATATTTCATTTGCCCACTATACTGACGACATCATATTAATTAGACCAGGTAAGTAAACAAAGAGCGCCCTATACGTTGGAGGCTTTGGTAAGATAAAAGAGATCAGGGTGTGGGAGGTAAACTCTACAAAGATTAAGGGCCAGTGACATCAGTTCAGTTTCCCAGGACTCAGTGACCGGGGCCATGCTGGGACACCCCCTTCAAAGTGCAAATTATGGTAGCCCATGCTTCCCACCACGTAGAAGAAGGCCTTCTTGGAGAGCTTCTTTGGTCTCTAGCCCTGATCACTGTCACTGCCAGTGACATCACTTTGGAAATCTTCCCATCCTTGCAAAATTTAGACAGTGTGGGTCCAGAGGAGCCTGCTTCCACCAAGGGACCGGCAGGCACGGAACGGACCTGCCCTCCTGGCGGGGTCATCAACCCTCTGCAGAAGGAGATGGGCGGCGGCTCACACACAACAGAGGCAGAAGCCCAGGTGGTGCTCTGGGGAACATTTTAGCTCTTCCTGTTCATTTTCGATTTTAAAGGGACAAAGACAGCCCTAACTGGGGCTACAGTTCATCTCACTAACCTTCCCTATACCTTTGTCCAGAAAACAATATGGACCAATTCAGAAGGATGTGTTCCCAGATGGGGTGAACTCACCATAGGACACGAGGAGACCTGGGAGGCAGATGAGCAGACCTCGGGGCACCCCTACATCTCCCTTTGGGACCAAGGTACTTTCAAGATGCACCCCCTCAACTATCCGCACCCACTGACACCAGGGAGGGAACGGGTACTGGCCCTGCCCCACACAGACCTCCTGTGCGCCGCAGCCTCCATCTCAGGGCCGCTTTCCAGGGAGCCCAGTCGAGGAAAACATCCAGAAGGGAGCTCTTGGCTTTCCATCCCATACCTGCTTCTCCCACACGTCTGCTCTGGCTCACACCCTACCTTCGTTCGCTCAGACATGAAATCTGGGCACCAGTGTTGACCTCCCTTCTCCTCTCACAGCTACACCTGCCCCATGAGCCAACGGTCCCAGAACGAACTTCAAAACCAGCACAGAATGTGGTCCCCGTGACTCATGACCTCTTCGATGGAGCTTCTGTCGTCTCTCACCAGGGCAGCTCTGCATCCCCCTCTTTTTTTTTTTTTTAATTTTTGTTGAAGTATAGTTGATTTACAGTGTGTTAGTTTCAGGTGCTCAGCAAAGTGATTCAATTATAAATATACATATATATGTATTATACATTCTTTGTCAGATTCTTTTCCATTATAGGTTATTACAAGATATTGAGTATGGTTCCCTGTGCCATAGAGCAGGACCTGTTGTTTATCTATTTTATATATAGGAATGTGTATATATTAATCCCAAACTCCTAATTTATCCCTCCCCCCTCCTTTTCCCTTTGGTAACCATGAGTTTGTCTTCTATGTCTATGTGTCTACTGCTGCTCTGTATACAAATCCATTTGTATCATTTTTTTTAGATTTCGCGTGTAAATGACATCTTATGACATTTGCCTTTGTCTGGCTGACTCACTTCACTTAGTATGATCAGCTGTAGGTCCATCCGGCGCCCCACTCTTGACCCGGCCCCACACACGGCGCCCCACTCTTGACCCGGCACCACATACGCACACACACACGTGCGCACACACACACACACACACATGGGCGATTCTTCCCAGAGCAACACAGGTGGACATTTTAGCACAAAATTAGATCATGTCACCCCTCTGCTTCAAACTCCCCCTTGGTCCCCAGCCCCCTGTGGGCCCCCCCATCCCTACCGTCCCTCGGAGAACCTGCACCAGCTCCAGCTCACCCCTCCCACCGCATCCGCCACTCTCGCCCCTTCAGCCCCAACTCCTTCCTCCTGGGACTGGGAACACACAGAACTTCATCCGCCTCAGGCCTTGCCAAGCCATGCACTCTGCACAAGGTGAGGTCCCAGCACCAATGCCACCTCCTCAGAGAGGCCTACCCTGCCCACCACCACGAAGGCCACCTCTGTCACCCTCGGCCCGGCCCCTCATTCCGTGACTCAGCCAAGGACACACCCAAGCCCAGGCAGGGCAGGAGCGCCTGACTGTCAGTCTAGGACCCAAGTCTGATATTTGAGATGCAGGCATGTCACACTTCCTACCCAGGCAGGGCCCAGGGGCACCCACTAGGCTCCCCATGGAGTGTCCCCAGGGGCTATTGTCCCTCTCCTGTGCTGGTTCCTTTGCTACGAGTAAAGCTGAGTCCTGCTACAAGTAACTAGCACCTTGACATCTACCAAGTGGGGGAGAAGTGAGCAGGGCGTACCCGGGCCGCCTGCTCCAGGACCAGAGATGAACGCTGGAGGGGGGCGCCGTGGGGGACCACAGTCAGGGAAGGTCCTTGGTGTCCGCCAGCCGGTCCTGAGATGAAAGCCACACCCACCGGCATGGCACAGCCCCTCTGCTCAGCACCCGCCTCTCTGAATGAGTTTCTCCCCTGATGACCGGGCTTCAGCTGCATGGGGCCAAGGAGACGGGCAAGTGGGGAAGGACGGCCCTGGAGCATGTGGAACCAAGTGGAAACTGGCTGTAAAAGATTAAAGTGGCACGGGCGCTTCAAACCGCCACCTTGTGTGGGCTTTGACAAACCTTTGCCGAGAGGCACAAAACATGAGAACTTTGGTCTTAACTTACTCCGTGTGGCTTATTCAGAGGGGAGAGATGAGAGACTACAGCCTCTCTGCTTCCCAACCTTGAGCTCCTCACAACTCACAGAAGTCCTGGGGTGACGTGGAAGGGAGTTAAGGGAGCGATGAGGTCTGCACGCGGGTCAGCGGGGTGCCCACCAGGTGCCCTCAGGTACCCACCAGATGCCAGTCAGATGCCCACCAGGTGACCTCAGGTACCCACTAGGTGCCTTCCAGGTGCCCTCAGGTGCCCACCAGATGCCAGTCAGATGCCCACCAGGTGCCCTCAGGTACACCCCAGGTGCCTGCCAGGTGCCCTCAGGTGCCCACCAAGTACCCGCAGGTGTCTTTGAGGGTTTCTGGGCACGCTGCCTGTCCCCTACCTTCTCCCTCCCCAGAGCCTCTTATTTCCCAGCCCCAGCACACAGAGGTGCAGCCCAGAGTTTTCTACTCCAAATGGCTTCTTGATGGCCAGCAGCATAAGTGCCACTTGGGAGCACTTAGAAATGCCACCTCTGTGTCCCCCATCACTGTCTCCACCTCGTCTTGCTCCCGCCCCCAGGCAGCTACGTGCCCGCGTGGGTCTCTCCCTTTACCCTGAGGCTGCCCTCACTGACCTCCTCGGGCTTCCACTGGGATCTCCCAGCATAGACAACCCCACCCAGCCTCTCCTCGGAACCCACGAGGAGGGCCCACGGCCCCTGGAGTGGAGGTCTGCACCCCACACATCTGCCCCCTCTCCAGGCCCCTTCGTCGCTGAGGGGCACCCCTTGGCTCTCGGTCCCAAGGTCCAGGGCAAGGCAGCCCCCGTGCTGTCCCCACCACCCTCCGCTCCGCCCTTGTTGTCACTGCAGTTCAGCCACCCTCCCACTCCCCCAGGTTACGTTCACAGACCCACCCTCACCTGCCTTATCCCCTTCTCCTCCAGGATGGCAGTTGTGAGGACCCCCAGGGTGGCAGCCCCCCATCTCTGCTGAGATGGCAAATAAGTTTCAACTTGTTTGCCAATTCTGACTGATTGGGAGAGGCTTCCTGGAGCCTTGGGTGGAGAGGGATTCTGAGGGCACATCTGAGGGACTGGCCACACCTGTCACAGGATGGGGAGCAAGGGCTGAGGCCACTCTGCGGTCCAGGCTCTTGGTCCCTGGGAGCCCCTAGAATCCACGGGGCATTCTCACCTTTGTCGGTTCTCCTGCTTCTGCCAAGTGGAGCTTCCAGGCTTGTGGCCGAGTGGCGGGGGGACCAAGGAGCCACCTCTACGATGTCACCCTGCCGGAGTGGTGGCATCAGCTTCAGGCCCCAACTCAGAGTCCATACTTTCTCCATTCCAGGTGGCGAGGAGCAAGGGTATCTCCTGCACCCCTGGGAGACAGTCTTTCCTCCTGGGAGGACTGTGCTCCCGAAGAAACGAGGCACATCCTCTCCAAGGAGCAGCTGGGGGCATCCGTCCTGGCCAGGAACAAAGGGTCCGGGGCTGGTCCCCAGCACCTCAGATGCGTCTGGACCAGCCCTGACTCCCTCCGAGAGGTCCCCAACTCTCAGTCTGCCCCACCCCACTTTCCAGGGTCCACTAGGGCTTCATTTAAAGGGAGTTTCTGAGACATGCAGTCCAAACCCCTTGTCTTACAAATAGCAAGGTCAGGAGCCAAAGGGGAGCTCTGGAACCATCTGTAATGGGTGCAGGACCCCAGAAGAAAGGACCCCAGAAACAGAGACCCTGAAACAGGCCCAAAAAGCAGGGTAGGATGCATGTCCAGCGTGATGTCCAGCTCTTCTCTGGGGGCCCAGGGACCTCCATGTTCCCAGCTCACACCTCTTGTGCATGCGCCCAGGCCCTCCTGCCCTGCAAAGCAGTTTCCCATGGATAGTGGCCACCCGAGCTCCATGTCAGGAGCCGTGAGCACAGCCTGACTTTCAAGACCCTGTTTAGAAAGATGATCTATGTTTCGTTGACCTTCTGCCGGTTGCTAAATATCTGTTTAAATACGTGAATTAACACATCTGACAACGGCATTTAGAGTGGGGATAAAACACACTCTTCGGGAGGAAGATAATTTAAAACACAAACCCACGGCAGAATGAGCCTGGGGGGCGGCCCCCCTACAACAACAGCCCTCACCCTGCGCTCCTGGGGCCCAGCGATGCAGGGCCACCAGGTGAGGAGGGCCATGACCACTCTCCAGGCAGGACTGCAGCAGTGATGGGCCCACAGAGCATCCAAATGAGAAGCACGAGAGCCCCCAGCCACCCGGATTGTGGCAGCTTCTCATGTCACCGGAGCCATGGCTGCAGCAAAATGAAGAGCCAGTGTTTGAAGTCGGCCATCAGGGGCAGCGCCAAGCGTGGAATTGGAATACTGATTACACCCACAGGGAGCTCCAGGCTCGGACACAGCAGGGCGCTGGGGACCGGCCTGGAGCCACTTTTCTTGGGGGTCCTGGATGCACCTTCTGGGGCCACAGGAGCACATGTGCTGGCCTGAGAACCTGCTCTGTGTTTTCCAAACCATGTGCCACCAGCCCCTCCGTCTGCTGGGTGGGAAGTCGGGAGACTGTAGGAGCAATTTGTTATCTATCATTGGACAATTTTTCCAGGAAATGGGAGGATTTCCTGTTACAAATGAGTCCCCAGTGGCCACGATCACTTGATTCGAATGATTGACCTGTGACCTCTACTCCAGCAATAAAATGCCAAGCAGGGCGCGTGTTCCCCGGTTAAGGTGGGAAGTGCAGACACATGCAGGTCGCTGTCTTCTGTCTGCCGGGATTAAAAGCAGCCAGGAAATTCCAGGAACGGAAATGGATCGATGCTCCCCAGCTCCTCCCTAAGCTTTGGGGGGGAATTGTCTCGTGATTATTATCTCCGCTTAATGGGACCGGAGTGATCCGTTTGGCCACCCGGGGACCAGGGGAAGGCGGACTGCGTTGTTACAATTACCTACTGTTATTTCTAAAGATGAGGAGTAATTTCCAAAATTACAAAGGCATTTAGTGATTATGCCAACATCAATGACATTGATGGCAATAATCGCAGCTGTGGACGCCTTTGAGAATCCAAAGGTAATAATAATATTTCCAGAGAATATCCACAAACAATTCTGTCATCTAGAAAATAGGACTGATCTCAAGCAATGAGGCTGTTTTCAAACAAATAGACCCAATGTTATGCATCCACATGGTTACAAGAAGAGTCAGGACCAGTCTGAGGAATCACTGGTCTGTGCGGAGCTCTGCCACATGACGGAGGGGCTCCTAGGGTACCTTGTGCTCAGGAACAGCCTTGTGGTCCCCAGACCAGCAGCCTCTGCATCACCTGGGAGCCTGTGAGCAATGCAGGTTCTTGGGCCCCTGGCCCAGGTCCACACCCTCACACCCACCAAATCAGAATCTGCATTTTGATAAGATCCCCAAGATATTTGTGTGCAGGTTTAGGCTTGAGAACCACCAATCTAGGGGACTCTACTGTGTCTTCCCCACAATTAACACCCAAGCAGATGACCTGGAGCTGACAATGGTCTGTCTTGCCAGGTCTGGGGTTTTGTGGAACCTCCTCCCTCCTCCCCGCACCTTCCATTTCCCTGGTCAATAGAGAGCGGTGTGTAGACAGACTCCACCCATCCGAGGTCTGTTCATCTACTTCCGTTCCTCGAGCCTGGGCCCACCGCCCCCCAGAACACACACGGCCCTTGGGAGTCACTCTGCAGAGCATGTGGACGTCTCCAGTGGGAAGGGGTGGCCGCCTGGGCTTCAGACGGAGGCAGGTTCAGTCCGAGCTGACTGCCCCTACTTTCTGTATATGAAATTTCTCCTCTGATGTTTCCCATTTCCCATTATTAATTACCTCCCTGGCAGTAGCAGCTAGAATTGAAACCAGCCTGTCTGGGTTTTGCCTTTAACCTGTGCTTTCTCCTTTGGTGTATCTCTGCAGCTAGAGACAGGTAAGCTGAGGCTCCAGGGAGGGACGTGGGGAGGGAGCTTGGTGCTCAGGCCCTGTTCTCCATTCATAGAATCACGTGGGGCATCGATTTGCTATTTTGCAGCTCTTGCTCAGCGATCAGGGGTGTGTTCATTTGCTGTTTGTTTTTCTGATCCAAAAAGACCACTCGAGACCTCAAACATCTTGTGCCCGTGTGTTTGCTTCCATTGTCTGAAAACCCACCGAAATGACCAAATAAATGTAAACTGAAATACAATCTGTAGTAACACCTGGAAACAGAGGATTGCAAATGAAACAGACTTTGAGAAATCTCTGCAACGCATGACACAGATAGGATGAGTTGAGCACAAAATGGGTTGGGGCAATCTGAATCGGACCCGCGGTCTGTGCAGGCCCAGAGGGGGTGCACTGCGATGGTAACTATGGGAAACCCCCCAGCCTGGAGCTGGAGGGCCTGGAGGCCAGGGCAGGCTGGGGACAGTCTGAGAGGTCCACATGGACACACTTTGTGAGCCATGCCAAGCAGCAGGGGGCAGCGGTCAGTGGCTCCTGCTCCTCCAGGCACAGCCCCTGCTGAGCAAAGATAGGGAGAAGAGTGGGCATCCTCTCTGTAACAGAGGCCACCAGGGCAAATGCAGGGAAAGCAAAGGGCCTCCCTAATGCCTGGCCTCCATGGCCATGCTTCCCTTCCATGCCTCTGCAAAGATATCTCATTGCAGACACAGAAGCCCCTGAGATTGCACCAGCAAAGGAGAGGCATGGAAGGACGATCTGAAAGCAGCTACTGGGAAGCAAAGGCAGGACGTGGGAATTCCGCCAGCGACCCATGTCCAGAGCAGCTGGCCAAGCACTCACACCAGGGCAACTGGGAAAGGACAGCACAGTGAGTGAAGTGAGATCTTTGCTACAAGGAACCTCCACAACACCCGAGCTTGCTGGGGGACTATTCCTGGCCATGCAGTTAGAGGGAAGTCTCCAGCAAGCCCACACATCCACACACTCACTAGACTCAGCCCAGCCATGCAGCCCACATGGCGGGGGTGGAGAAAGGAGAGAGACAGCTTGATGAAGAAATGCAATACAGCCCACATGGGCTACCCATGTGGGCAGGCAACACAAACTCAACAGAAGCATGGGATGCAGCATCAGGGTGAAGAAGAGGCAGGTGGGCGGCAAGAACAATGACTCTAGTGAGACAAATACGCATAAAATATGGAAGAAACTATTTAGGAAGCCAAGTTCATAGTCACCAAGAAACTTGAGAGGATAGACGAATTCTGAAAGTATGGCAGACTGGGAACATTTAGGAACCTAATAAAACAGTCTACTGACTTTTGCTTTATATATTTTGAGAACTATAAGGAAATTTTGATTAAATAAACTTTATAGTAATAGTCTTCATATACCTTTCTTGATAGCTTTAAAAGATTAAAGTTCATAAGTATGTAGACTATTAGGATGTAATCGTAAAATGCTTTATTTATAAGGCACATGTAGAAATAGATCCTTAACAGTTAGAGAAGATGCATTTTCCCCAAGCACACATGAAGCACTTACATAAAAATTGACCATGAGCTAGATCATAAACCAAGTTTTATCAAATTTCAAAAACTGTCATACAAATAAAGTTTTCTTAGCACAGAGCAATTAAATTAGAAGTCATTAACCAAAGATATATATGTTTAATGATACAATGAATTACAATGCCAGAAATGGCAAACTAGGTAACTGTAAAAAACCCTCCACTCTGAGGACAAATAGAAAAGCTAGATAAAATATAAGAAAACCATCTACTTAGAGGTGTTAGCAAAATAATGAACATAATATAGCAAACATAAAATGATAGGTAATGAAAAATTACCAGGCTATGATCTGGAAGAAGAAAGAATTCCACAGAGCTGAGCCCAGCGTTTGGATCCATGTTCATGCTTTTGACAGCCTCCGGGGTTAGGATTCAAAAATTAGAGACCAGAGCCCACTGAGACTGGAGGCACTGTTAAGCCCCCATCATTTAGAACAGGAATCAAACATGCTGTATCTGAAGGTAAAGGTGAATTAGAAGTAAAGGAGCCCTTGAACAGACTGTAGTTAGTTGTGAGTCATCTGAATCACTCAAAAAATCTCAGGTAATTCCCCTCTTACTAGTATTCCTAGGTGCCTGACAGACACAACGAAAATATTTTCTGAATGAAAATAGCATCATCCCTAGCTCTCCAATTAATTCTACAACAACTTTTCAAACACAATGCCCAGCACAAAATCAAAGATAGCCAGGCATAGGAGATAAGACAATATAAACAAAACCCAGTAGAAACAGCAGTCAATTTAAAAAGATAAGCCTGTGCTTCAAATACTGAGATGAAAAGACACAGGCTCTAAAATAATTGTGCTCAAGGAGGATAAAGACAAGAGTGAAAATTTTAGCAGAGAACTGGAAAATACTCCTGAAAGACCTCCAAAATTTTAAAAGTATTGACAAATAGAATAATTGATATAACTGATTTTTTTTCAAAAAAACTAAATGGATGGGTTTAACAGCAGTTTTAAAATGCATAGCTTTTTCTTTTTTTTTACATCTTTATTGGAGTATAATTCCTTTACAATGGTGTGTTAGTTTCTGCTTTATAACAAAGTGAATCAGTTATACATATACATATGTTCCCATATCTCTTCCCTCTTGCGTCTCCCTCCCTCCCACCCTCCCTATCCCACCCCTCTAGGTGGTCACAAAGCACCGAGCTGATCTCCCTGTGCTATGCGGCTGCTTCCCACTAGCTATCTATTTTACATTTGGTAGTGTATATATGTCCATGCCACTCTCTCACTTCGTCCCAGCTTACCTTTCCCCCTCCCCATATCCTCAAGTCCATTCTCTAGTAGGTCTGTGCCTTTATTCCTGTCTTAAAATGCATAGCTAAAGAGAGAATTGGTGAACTAGAAGACAGATAAGAAACAAATATCCAAAATGAAGTATGAAGTACAAAGGAAGAAAAATTAAAAAATAAGATATATAGAGAATTGAGTGAGAAATTTAATGTATGTTAAGTTTAAGTTCCAGAGAGAGCGAAGAGAAGAGAAGAGAAGAGAAGAGGAGAGGAGAGGAGAGGAGAGGAGAGAAGAGAGGAGAGAGAATAGGGCAGAAGCAATATTTGAAAAGATAATAACTGAGAATTTTCCATAACTGATGAAAGATATCAATTTACAAATGATTCACAAAGTTTAGTGAACTCCAAACTAGATAACCAAAAAGTAAATCATAACTAGACACTTCACAATGAAAATGCAGAAGAACAAAGACAAGAAAAACTATTTTAAAAACAACTGGAAACAGAAATTATTATCTGCAAAAGAGTAACTATTATATGGACAACTGAACAGTCCCAACAGAAACAGTGAAAGTTAGAAGAGAAAGAGTTTTTAAGGTGCCTTTAAGGTACTAAAAGAAAATAACTATCAACCTAACGTCACATTCTCAGTGAAAAAATCTTTTTTTTTTTTTTTGCGGTACACCGGCCTCTCACAGTTGTGGCCTCTCCCGTTGCAGAGCACAGGCTCCGGACGCGCAGCAGCCATGGCTCACAGGCCCAGCTGCTCCGCGGCATGTGGGATCTTCCAAGACCGGGGCACGAACCCACGTCCCCTGTATCAGCAGGCGGACTCTCAACCACTGCACCACCAGGGAAGCCCGAAAAAATCTTTTAAGAATGAAAATAGAATAAAGACTACCCACTCGCAGACAAAAACTGAGAAACTTCATCAACATCATTCTATTATTGAAGAAAATGCTAAAATTTTGCTCAAGAAGAAGAAAATTATTTCAGAGAGAAAGCTAGAAATACAGGTAGGAATAAAGAGCAACAAAATTAATAAGTATGTACATAAACCTAAATAAACATTGATTTTAAAAATAATAAGAACAAATTAATGGGGTTTTAAATAGAGGGAGAATTCAACATATGAGAATAAGATCGTGTAAGTAAGAGGATGGGGTTGTGAATGGGGAAGATGAAGTCAAAGATCAGCCCCACCACGTGGAGAAGTATGACTGAAGACTCCCATTCTTCATGTCTGCAAAGTTTGGTGTGCAAAGGACTATATCTTCCTAGGTAAGGAAAAACAGAAAAATCTAGCAGAAAAACTGTTCTGGTCCTGGTCAAAGCAGGGGTAATATAGTCCCTGAGAAAGTATAACGATACCAGTCCTAGTAGAATTTGCAGCCCAAATTTACATCACCTGTGTGGTTCATAAATCCACAAGTTTTGAATTTATTTTAAAGTGTTCCTGTACTATAAATTCCCCTAAAAATTGTACAGAAAAGAATGCATATTGTCTCTGGAGGAGTACATCTTCATTTTAAGCCTCAAAGCATATTCACATAAATTTTTAAGAAAAGAGTGCTTCCCATAAAAACTGATCAAACACAAGACAAAACAAGTCACCATCAGTGAGGCATGTAGAAACAATAAATTGTGAAATCTGACCTGAAAAGTTTCAGACATTGTCATTTTCAGTCACAGATTTTAATACATGTCTGTACAATGTTCAAAGAAGTAAAACACAAGCTTGAAAATCTCTATAGCACACAGGAAACTGGAGTATGTGGTTTAGCAGATTTGAAAAAGATTCAGAACTTATAGAAATTTAAAATACTATAATCGACATCAAAAATACAGGATATAATTAACAAGTTATTTGATACAGCTGAGGAGAGAATTAGAAATCTGGAAGAAAACTCAGAAGAAATTATCCAAAATGTACCACAGAGAAGCAGAGAAGTAAAATATTTAATAGAAGAGTTGATAAATGAACATTAAGTTTAAGTACTAAAGCTAGACACATTCTCTAATGAGACTGCATTTCACTAAAGGCAAGGGGAAAATATTTAAAATCTAAAAGAGAGAAAAAAAAGTAGTTTATTCAAAGGAATATAAGTTAGCTAACTTCTTAACAACAACAGAAGCCAGATAACAGTGGAATGAAATCTTCAGTGTATTGAGGAGGGAAAATGGCAATCTAGAATTCTAGAATGCTATAATCAGAAAATCTATCTTTCAGGAATGAGGAAGAAATAAAGACATTTTCAGATAAACAGATAAAACACAGCAGAGAATTTCCCACCAGCAGACCCTCACTCAAGGAAAATTTTAAGGGATAATAATCTCAGATGAATGATCTAAACCTCAAGGAGCAAAGAACATATATGGATGATGTAAATAAACTGACTAAATGACCATAACAATGTACTATGGAGTTAAAAAATAGAAATAAAATACATGACAATGAAGTGTTACATTTGTATGCACCTCATAACATAGCATTGAAACATACAAAGGGAATGTTAACAGGACCTCAGAGAAACAGACAAATATATACTCATAATAAGAGATTTCAACACACTTTTTTCAGTAATAGATAAATAAAACAGATCAATAATTAGTGAGTATACAGGTTTGTACAGTAAAATAAACAAATTTAATGAACATATATCGAGAATTCTGCCCATCAACAGAATACACATTTTTCTCAAATCCATATGGGACACTTTTTCTAATTGACCATATACTGCGCCATAGAGCAAGGGGTGAATTACAGAGAGCAAGTTCTTTCATTACAGAGATTAAGCTACAAAGTACAGGTAGACCTCAAAGATATTGTGGGTTAGGTTCCAGACCACCATAATAAAGCAAATATCACAATAAAGTGAGTCACGAATATCTTGGTTTCCCAGTGCAAGTAGAAGTTATGTTAACACCATACTGTAGTCTATTAAGTGTGCAATATCATTATATATATATATATTTTTTTCTTATTTCTTATTTATTTATTTATTTATTTGCGGTACGCGGGCCTCTCACTGTTGTGGCCTCTCCCGTTGTGGAGCACAGGCTCCGGACGCGCAGGCTCAGTGGCCATGGCTCACAGGCCCATCCGCTCCGCGGCCTGTGGGATCTTCCCGGACCGGGGCACAAACCTGTGTCCCCTGCATCGGCAGGTGGACTCTCAACCACTGCACCTCCAGGGAAGCCCCATTATATATTTTTAAAAGTTCATACCTTAATTAAAAATACTTTATTGCTGAATAATGCTAACCATCATCTGAGCCTTCAACTAATCATAATCTTTTTGCTGGTGTAGGGTCCTGCCTCATTGTTGATGGCTACTGACTGATCAAGGTGGTGGTTGCTAAAGGTTGGGGTCAGTGTGGGAATTTCTTAAAATAAGACAATGAAGTTTGCTGCATCGATTGACACTTCCTTTCACAAATGATTTCCCTATAGCATGCAATGCTGTTTGATAGCATTTTACCCACGGTAGAACTTCTTTCAAAATTAAAGTCAATCCTCTCAGACCCTGCTGCTGCTTCATCAACCAAGTTTATGTAATGTTCTAAATCCTTTGTTGTAATTTCAACAGTCTTCACAGCATTGTTACCAGGAGTAGATCCATCTCAAGAAACCACTTTCTTTGCTCATCCATGAGAAGCAACTCGTCATCTCATTTAAGTTGTATCATGAGATTGCAGCAATTCAGTGACATCTTGAGGCTCCACTTCTAATTCTAGCTCTCTTGCTGTTTCCACCACATCTGCAGTTACTTCTTCCACTGAAGTCTTGAACCCCTCAAAGTCATCCATGAGGGTTGGAATCAAATTCTTCCAGACTCCTACTGGTTTTAATATTTTGACTGCTTCCTATGAATCACAAATGTTATTAATGGTATCTAGAATGGTGTATCCTTTCCAGAAGGTTTTCAGTTGACTTTGCCCAGATCCATCAGAGGAATCACCATCAATGGCAGCTATAGCCTTGTAAAAGGTATTTCTTAAATAATAAGACTTGAAACTCAAAATTACCCCTTGACCCATGGGCTACAGAATGGATGTGTGTTAGCAGACATAAAAACAACATTAACCTCATTGTACATCTCCATCAGAGCTCTTGAGTGACCAGGTGCCCTGTCAATGAGCAGTAATATTTTGAAAGGAACCTTTTGTTCTGAGCAGCATATCTCAACAGTGGGCTTAAAATATTCAGTAAACCACATTGTAAACAGTAAACCAGGCTTTGTTGTTCCATTTCTAGAGCACAGGCAGAGTATATTTAGCATAATTCTTAAGGACCCTAGGATTTTTGTAATGATAAATGAAGATTGGCTCCACCTTAAGGTCACTGGCTGCATTAGCCCCTAACAAGAGAGTCAGCCTGTCCTTTGAAGCTATGATGCCAAGCATTGACTTCTCCTATCTATGAAAGTTCTAGATGGCATCTTCTTCCAATAGAAGGTTGTTTCATCTACATTGAAAGTCTATTGTACAGTGTAGCCACCTTCATGAATTATCTTAGCTAGATAAGATAATTCTGGATAACTTGCTACAGCTCCTACATCAGCACCTGTTGCTTCAACTTGCACTTTTACATTATAAAAATGGCTTCTTTCCTTCAATTTCATGATCCAAGTTCTGCTAGTTTCAAACTTTTCTTCTGCACCTTTCTCATCTTTCTTGCCCTTCACAGAATTGTAGGGAGTTAGGATCTTGCCCTGGCTTAGGCTTTGGCTTCAGAGAATGTTGTAGCTGGTTTGATCTTCTATCCAGACAACTAAAACTTTCTCCTAATAAGGCTGTTTTACTTTCTCATTGTCCATGTGTTCATCAGAGCAGCACTTCTAATTTCCTTCAAGAACTTGTCCTTTGCTTTCACCATTTGGCTAACTTTGGCACAGGAGGCCTAGCTCTAGGCCTGTCTCAGATTTTGACAGGCCTTCCTCACTCAACTTAATCATTTCTAGCTTTTGACTTAAAGTGAGAAACTTGTGACTATTCCTTTCACTTGAACACTTAGGGATCATTGTAGGGTTTTTAATTGGCCTAATTTCAATATCGTTGTGTCTCAGGGAATAAGGAGGCTGGAAGGAAGCAAGAGAGCTGAGGAGACAGCCATTCAGTAGAGCAGTCATATTCACACATTTATCAATTAAGGTCACCATCTTTTATGGTGCCCCAAAACAATTACAGTAGTAACATCAGTGATCACTGATCACAGATCACATAACAAAATAATAATGAAAGTTTTGAAATATTGTGAGAATTACCAAAATGTGACGTAGAGACACAAAGTGAGCAAATGCTATTAGAAAAATGACACCAATAGATTTGCTCAAAGCAGTGGTGCCACAAACCTTCAATTTGCAAAAATGTAATATGTGCAAAGCACAATACAGTGAAATGCAATAAAACAAAGTATGGCTGTAATAATAGAAAGATAGCTCGAAATCCACATATTATTGGAAATTAATATGCTTCTGAATAACCCATAGGTTTGAAACAATCACAAGAGAAATTGGAAATTATTTGTACTGAACAACAACAAATATTACTTAACAGAATTGTGAGATGTAGGTAGTGCTGTATTTAGAGGGCAAAATATAGCCTCATAATGTCTCTGAGGGAAAAAAAACACTAAAAATTAATGAGCTAACCATTCATCTCAGGACATTTGGAAAAGAACACCAAAATAAATACAACAAAAATATCAACAAAGAATAATAAAAGGACTACGGATTAAGAGAATAAAAAAGAAAACATTTATTAGAGCAGATATACACATTGGTTATTTGAAAAAACTAATATTAGTGTCAATACTCTGGTGAGATTCATTAGGAATAAAGAAAGAAGGCATAAAGAGGTAATGTCAAAAATGAGAAAAGGGACATCATTACAGGTCTTCAGATATGGGAAAGATAATAATGATATTATTTAAGAAATCCAATAATTTTTGCAAATAAGTTTGAAAATTTAGATGAAATGGGAAATTTATAAAAACTTGTCAACACTTAAGAAGAAATGGAAAGCCTATAATCATTAAAGAAACTGAATTATAAGTAAAAATTTCTCTCTCAAATAAAACTCCAGATCTAGAGAACTTCACTGGAAAATTCAATCAAAAAACAGAACAGATAAGTAAACTGTACAAATCCAATATACTGGAATACTTACAGCAATAAAAATAAACAAACAACAGCTACACTTGAATAAGACTCACAAATACAATTTTAAACCAAAGGAGTAAAATACAAAAGTAAGCCTAGAATAATTTGATTTGAAGTTCAAAACTCTGTCATAATGAATTGGGAGACACTTGCGTTCTGAGAAGGAAGGGCAGACCATTCTCCCACAGCCAGGACAGCATTAAGACACTCGCCTTTTTAAGAATTAAATCACACAATTAACTGCATGCAACATGATGAGTTTATACCCTCCTTTCTTTGTCCTTTGCCATTTACTCATGGCCTATGGTACACATTTGGCACTCAATAAAGTTTTGCAGGTTGAAAAAAAAACCATCAGGGTCTCTTGACACTTCTCAGACATACTTAAGCTACGGGTCCCATCCAAGAAGCTGAAAGTTTTGGCAGTTTGGGAAATGCTGAGAATAACAAAGAAAACGTTTCCAAGACACAACCTGGGAATTCCTCTATATCTTTTACAAAAATCTCCCCACTTGACATTCCTGACAAATAAAGTCCCCCTTTATAACTTCCTTTTAATGCAAGGAAAAATTCCTAGAGATTAGAATAGCTCTACCACCAATAAGTAGGAAATATCAATACCTCTTACATAGTGACATCGTTCACGTTCATATATGTTAACGATACAAAGTGTTAAAGCAGTACTTATGAGCAGACTTTCTGAGGATAAATTGGGCTTTTCTCTACTTAGTTATCTAATGGGGAAGTCCCACATTCTTAGCACATTAGAAAAAAAAAAAGCCCTCTGTTGCCAAGAAGTTTTCAAAAGTTACTATTTTTGTAGAGCCTATAAAAATTCAGCATATTCCCTCTCTCTGCTGACTCGGCAGAAGCGTCTAACTCACAGGCCCTATTTCCAGAACCCGGTTGCCATCTGGGCCATGCACAGATGTTTTGGCAGGACAAGAACCCTCCAAACACAAGTTTTTGTTCATTGTATTAAAACAAAAGCAGCCCTGTTAATTTCAGTTCCATTCAGGACTGAGTTTGGAGGGGGGGAAGAGAATCAATATTTGCTAGGAGGAGAAGAACAAAATCAGTAGGGGGAAAACAATTATTTGCTGGCTTTTCAGAGAATATTACAAATAATGATGGTTCCAAATCATAAAAAACTGTTCAAAGAATTGCCTGACATGAGCCCTTTAATCTTTGGTTCAGTTTACCCTTTGGTTCATTCTTTCTATGAAGAACTTGAATCCATGAAAATTTGTGTAGGAATACAAACTAATTGCTATGCAAATACCAACCTTCTCTGGTGCAGAAGGCTTTCAGCTGGAAGGGGATCACACAGCAGCCAAGCTCATTGCGACATGCTCGGATTGGCAGGAGGGCAAAAGATGTTTGCCGTATATAACAGGCAAAGTTTAGGTGACCACGAGTCAGGGAGGCATAATATATTTCACAACTCCAAGCATTAGGCATTCCGGAAAATGAACCAATCCCAGAGGACTCCTTCAAGGTCAGCCAAGGAAAACGTTTCCTTTTTCTTGCACACCCCTACTAAATGTTCTTCCTTAAGACATTATTAAAGTATAAGCACTGGTGGAAGATAAAAGAATGGCTAATCAGATGTAATCATTTTTAAATAGATTATCACTCAGTAGAAATTATTTTCTCCCTGGAACAAAGGGATCATTAGCCCAAATATGATTCACTTCATTAACATGGGGATTCAGGTTGGATTTCACAAAGCCAGAGGCTGGACTGTTTCAAAACCACCAGTATTCCTTCAAGGATATAGAAATCAAGGCCTCCTGAAATAAGAAAGGAAGAGGCTTCTGAAGGTTTGAAGGGCATCTAAATTGCTCTCTGCTATTTCAGCCGAAGGGGCCACCTATAACAGAACTAAAGATGACACCTGGCTCCTGGCACCGACATCAGAGGTTTCCTTACTTTCAGTGATTTGCCCAGTACACCCAAGGATGGATCAGGTAGTGACAGCCGCTGACTCCGTTTGCTGGATGGGGAAACCAAGTCAGTGCTCAGTGAACTACGCTGGCCAAAAAGAGCTTTATTGACATAGCACAACAGGGAACTCTCAAATTCCTCACCCTTCCCCTGGTCTTATCCATTTAGACAGCGATCACCTGTGCTTCTGGGGCTTGATGTGGCTCCATTTCTCCACCTGGGTGGCTCACGCCACATAATCCATGACTCCAGACACTGACATTTGACTCATCTTTCTCAAATGTGTTCTTTTTCACAACAGACGAGGTTTAAACACACAGCTTGGAGGGGGAGGGCTGGGGCCCTGCCCATCTGACTCCAGGGCTGGTACCCTGGACGTCTGTGAATATGGGAGAAGAGCTGTCTGGACTCCCCAGAGGGTGAGCCATCAGTGAGCAAACAAGTCTTCCCTGCCTGGTGAGGCAGGACTCCACATGACCTCACAGCAGTCAGGAAGGAGCCACGTGAAGACACAGCCTCCAGTAGTTTATGAATGAAAGAGCTGGGCCTTGGACTGGGCCTTGAAGGATGGCACAAAAGAGGCCTCCAGACAGAGAGGGCAGCTAGAAAAGGTGCTAAGGCAGCCCCAGGTAGAGGGCACTGGCCAGAGGCTTTGGTTAGGGAAACAGCGATGTGAGAAGGTGAGAGGAAAAAAGAATAACAGAGCCTGGAAACTTAGCCCAAGGATGTCAATGATGGGGACACTGTGACCCGCCAGCAGGGCCCTGATGAAGAACAGGCAGGGAAAGGGTGTCAGGAAAATGGGGACTGGCCCCTGGTTGTTATCATGGGCGATTTTCAGAGCTCATTTACTGCTAAAATTCAATTTGTAGGGATTTTTAAATTTTCCAGATTGTTGATCTGTGTACACAGGGGAATGCATTTCAGTTCAGAAATGTGGATTGGGGATAAGCATCAGTTCCCTTAGCAACGCCTTCTTCCCAGTCTCGAGGCCCCTATTTGGGATGATGCTCTGCTGTCAAACATCAGAGGCTTTTCATGTGGAAGACGGAGGGGACGTTTGGTGGAGCTGCAGCCCCCAGAGGGTGGGAGGGAGGAAAGGAAAGATGAAGGAATTCCTCCAGTGAGCCAGACTGTCCAGCAACACCAGGGCCTCATGAAAGGCAGGGAGCTACAGGACCACCTCCCCAGCGTATCTCTTAAAAAAGAGAGTCCCGCTTTGATCCAGAGATGAAACAAGTGACTCCCAAGCTCCTTGGTGCCGAGGTGCCATGGCCACACCTGGGCACAGAGAAGCTGGTTGCAGCCAACATTCACACCAGGTGTGCCCGGCAGTGGAGCCCCAGAGCTCACTTGCTCATGCTCCAAGGGCCTCTCATTGCGAGGCCATGAAGAGGACCCCATGAGACAACGGATGTGAAGTGGCCGTGGACTCCCCTCCCTTGAACCCTGCCCTTGGTGTCAGATGCCCTTCCAGTGCCGTCCCAGAGGCAGCCTGGGCTCCTAAGAGCTGCCCGTGCATCTTCCCAGCTCTGCTGTTAGTAGCCTGACATCTGCCACCCTGGGAGCATTTACACCAGAGAAATCGGCAGATGCTACAAATCAGGGCTTTTTACTTTTCAGAAAGCTTGTCATTAAGCATTTACCAGCACACCACTGGCTCCAGGGCAAAATCCACAGGAACCCAAAGCGTCAGAGTCTCACTTCTCCGCACCGTCCTGCCTGGTCCTGTCTCCACGTCCATGTCTGACCCCGGAGCTCACGTTCAGCCTCAGTCAGGAAGCTGCATCTGGCTCCTCTCTCCTCTGCCCTCTCCACCCACTCACACTGCCTCACGACACACACGAGACAGTCAGCAGCCACTAAGATGATCACTGCACGTGTGTGAGCTCACTGCATCTTCCCAGCTGAACTCGGGGGAGGTCCTCTCCTAGCACTGCCCCCAGGCTGCAGAGGGGGTGCCTGGGGCTCAGGAATGCTCAACAACTTGCCATAAAAGACACAAAATCCAGATAACCCACAAGAGTGCTTAATCAAAAGTTGGCTTTTCTTTGGGGGAGGGATGGAATACATCACATAATTGCAGTGCAGATTTATCCCCCGATAACTTGTGCTTTATCCTCTCCCTGAGTGAGACTGTATTCCCCCTGAGAAAGAGAGAAGAGAGCCTATGATTACAACTTGCTGAAGAACATCAACAGAAAGGACCGTTTTATATGGGTACCAATGAAAGCGATCATAGGTACACACAAAGCCTAGCGGAAGCCCATTTTAACACTCGTACCTGGGAACAAGAACAAGTTCCCTTTTGATGCTTCCCCTCTGACCACACAGGTGCCTCTTTGTATCTGAGACATCTTTTTCTTTTTTTTTTTTTTTTTTTGCGGTACGCGAGCCTCTCACTGTTGTGGCCTTTCCCGTTGCGGAGCACAGGCTCCGGACGCGCAGGCGCAGAGACCATGGTTCACGGGCCCAGTCGCTCCGCGGCATGTGGAATCTTCCCGGACCAGGGCACGAACCCATGTCCCCTGCATCGGCAGGCGGACTCTCCACCACTGCGCCACCAGGGAAGCCCCTGAGACATCTTTTGACTTGTAGGAACGAGTGGTGTGGGCAGCTCCAAAAACCTCTGAGTTTCTTCTTCTTCACGTATAAGACAAGATAGTCTGCCCTCCCCCCTCCTCCAGGACCATGGAAGGAACGGAAGCAGAAAAATGCACATGAAGATACCGCGCAGATTAAAAACCCTCCATAAATGTGATTCTGAGGACCTAGCTGAAGGTTTTGTGAGGCAATCTGTAATGAGAGCTTAGAGTCTAAACTAGAAAATGTAGGCAATGGATGCTTCCAGATGTCCCAGGTGGAACATCACAGCAGGGATCAAAGGGTGCTTCTGGATTTCAGATTTTTATGGATGTTTATCCAGAGGCCCAGATTCTATTTGTCCAGCTCTCTGATAAAGTGCTTACAAGGGGAGCACTGCAAATGTATAGAACAAAACAGTGATCATTCCCTCCAAGTGGGTGTCAGCATCAGAATCTCAGCGATTGCTCTAGATGTTTAGAAAAATGCCAAAGGGAAAGAGCTGGCAGGCGGGGCCTGAGCTCACTTTACGATCCACGAGAGGGTATAAAAATCATTCGGTGTTTTAGGCCTCTGGGTCGTGTTTCCACCTCGGGCTCTTTCAGGGAAGAGGGGAAAGCTTCCCTGGCTCTGGAACAAACACTGCCACCAACGGTAACGGAGACTCCAAGCTCAGGCCAGGAGGACTGACCCTGGAGAGTATTTTCACAGCTGTGAGAAGACTTTTCCACTGGAGTCTTTAAAAATAGGTTGTCATCCCTCCAGCTGCCCCCCACCATCCCCAGGAGGAGTAATCCAAGTAAAGCCCACATCTCATTCCAACTGAAAGAAGTTTAGTTACAGGCGTGCTCTGTTTGTGCCTTGTCCACCAACCAAACCGAGCCTAAGTCACTACGCGGCTCCTGAGGGTCTGATGTCACTCCTACCAGGTGGTCTTTCGGGGCATCTCAGAGTCTGAGCTGGCGGATTTCCAGCGCCTGTGCTGGAGGGGAAGGGAAAGCCCCCCTGCCTGAGTGGTATTCAACAGCTCAGCCCCAGGGGTCTGCCAGCCTTGTTTTGCCAGCAGAGAGGCCTCACGACTGCCAAGATCCAGCTTCAGAGTGCAGCTGGGCAGAGGCGGGGGGGTGGGGGAGCGGGCAGGGAGACAGTCTTTCCTCCCTGGGCCAGACTCCCCACCAGAGCTGCACCCCCTGACCTGGCATCTGAGGCCGAGGCCCACCTAATTGTCCATCCAAGTGCAGCTCACACTCCATCCTGCAGTGCGACAGGCAGCTGTTTAAAGTCCGACAACAGTGTGCAAAATAAGTGTGCTGCTCGTGCTGGTCAGAAGCAGAGCCCATGCGGCCCAGCCCCCCGGCAAGCCCAGCCCCCCGGCAAGCCCGGGGTGGGGTGGGAGCAGAGGGGAGCGGGGTGGGGGCTGTGGTGCTGCGAGCTGACCCCTCCTCGTTCTTCTCTTTGCCCCTCTACCAAGGCTGGACCACTGGTGGGTGATGAGACGGCAGATCTGGGGACTTAGAGGGGCATTTTCTACGCAGTTCAGTAATTTTCCAGAACAGCTGCATGAGGACGTGGGCCATTTTCCTGGGAAGATGCCCTCCCAGTTTTCTGTTAACCCGCCGAGGAATTCTGCCTGCCAGCTCCTTGGGAGGTGGCCTGAGGACTGACTGTGCAGGAAGGAGCCACCGTCTGGGCCCAGGGATGGCGGTTGGCATGTCCACTCAGTGATTAAATGGCACTTAGAGGTCTCGGCCCTCTACCCAACACTGCCCAGGAGCTGGGATTTGGACAGGATGGGTACTCGCCTGCCTCATGGAGCTTGAAGGCCATGGGGAGACAGGCAAGTGGCAGAGGGGCCTGGTTGGGACACAGAGCTCCAGCCACACCTGAGAGCCACAGCCGAGGGCCCTTGGGGACAGACAAAGGTGCAATGGTACCGTCTTAGGGATGAGAGGTCTCTGAGTCCCATTCTGGGCCTGCTTGGAAATGACTAGCACACCAGCAGCATCATGTGTCCAAAACCTCATGCTATTGTCAGTGTGTGCTGTTTCTATCACACTGGGGAAACCAAGACAACCACGGCTTAGGGTCTCCTGCGAGCTACACCATCAACTCCCCATCGGTACCACCGCCCCCTGGTAGGGAAGAGTGTGGCATCCTGATTTCAGAGAGGTGGAGACAGAGGCTCTAGCCGGTCAATAATTTTGCCAAAAGGTACCTGATAGGAAATGGTGGGATGGGACCAAGCCCAGATCACCTGCCCTGTACGTGGGTCCTTCCCTGGACTTCCTGTTGCATCCACAGTGATCCAGCTCCTCGGATGCCAAGAACTGAGCCTCAGAACTCCCACTTGACGAGGCTGGGTGAGCTGTCCAGAGTATTTCAGAGGTTCTTGTCGCCTCTGTGTTCTCTGTAAACATGAATAGTCAGAAGCACTTGTGCAGAGCCTGTGGCCTGGTCCTCCCTTCTCTCGTCATCCTCCTTGCACTGGTGTGGAATGAATGAAGACCACCCAAACGAGGACAAAGGCTGCTCACCCAGAGCTGGCTCTAGCGAGGGACTCCGCCACCACCACCTGGGCTTGGCAGAGACTTGAGGCAGGCAGGAGAGGGGGGAGCTTTACGGTGGACAGAGGGACGGCTCCAGAGCGCCCTGCTCGGAGGCTGGGGGTCCAGGGAAGTGGGGGAGGGCTAACTACCCGTGGGGCATCCCATGTCATTGGTTGGGATGCATATTTGGCTTCCTCTGGAAGGTTGGAAACAGGGACAGAAATTAGAGATGCTGTCAGTTATTAATCATGTCCTGGTTGTTTGGGGCCAATTGTTACAGGGGTTATTGTTTCACTTCCTGGTTCCTAGAGATAGTTGTCTGATTTCCTATATAGTAGAGTCTGACTACAGCAGCTGCCTTCCTGGGCTGGTTACTGCAGAGAAGGGATTGGTTTCCGGGGCTGGTCACAGCAGGTTGTGGGTCAGAATTCTGTTTGCATATGTGGTTGGTCTGGCCATTGTCCGTTTGTAATTCAGGCTCTCACAGGAGACTCCATCCTGGACCGCACCCTCCAACCCAGGGACTAGGCAAGCAGGTCTGGGAGAGCTGGCCCACGGCCAGACCAGGCAGCCTCTGGGGCTTCAGCAGCCCACCACCCACGTTAGCACAGGGCTAGGCACTATTAACTACAACTCAGGTGGGAGGGGGGTGTCACTTTTCTTATTCATTAAAACTGAATTTAACTTCATTTGGGGGTCTCCACTACTGGGGGGAGACTTAACTGTTCCAGTGGAAGGTAACTCAGTCACTTCTGGTTTAAAACTCAGTGTCCATTGATCCAGGATGCTCCCCAATTCTTCCCTGCTCACCAGGTGGAGCTCAGGTCCCAGGGGGGCCTCCAGTCCACACCAGATCCCGGGGGCCACCTGCGGGGGTATTGGCTTCCAGAAAGCACGACTCCTGTCCAGCCTCAGAGAGTGTGCAACCTGGGTCCCGGAGTATCTGCAGCTGACTCAGGCTTGTGGCCTGGCAAGGCCCCCAGAGCACACGGGGCTGCCCTGCTGGTGTCTTCCTGACCCTCTCCAGGGCTGCTGTGCTCTCAGGCAGACTCTGCCTGCCCCTCAGCTGTCAGGACCCCGCCTCGTCCCACCCGGCCCTTCTCTGGGGCCTGCCTGGACCTTCTCTGCAGCTGCGACCACTGCCCCACCTCCGCTCCCGATCCTGGACCAGACCAGGCTGGGTTCCCAGGAGAAGCCCTCACCCCCAGGCTCTACCTGGGCAGTGAGCTACACACCTCCAGTCCATATGAATCCCTAGGTTTATGGGGGTTCCCACCCCTGCTGTCAGGGTTTAAAGCCAGCAAAGGGGGCTGGGGGGAGAGCAGGCACCCTGTCTCCTGCTAGGGCTCTCCCGAAGGCCCTCCCCAGCCCAGAATCGGTTCTTCAACCCACCCAGCCTGCCCCTCCCCCATGGGCCCCTCCCAGAACAGAGCCCGTCTGCAGCGTCCAGAAGGCCAAGGACAGGCGGGGAAGGTGTGGCACGTGGGAGGCGGCAGCAGGTGGCCGGTGCTGCAGCACGAGCACCAGCAGCCCAGGTGAGGCGGGAACACGCAGCATCCGCTCCCAGGACAGGGCTGCCTTTCATCCGCCGGCCTCCAGCTGTGTGATGTGGGTGCCCAGCAACCTCTAGATCAGCAATTCTGCCCCTCAACCTCCAACGATAATGACTGCCAGGATAGTTCATGCCTGGGGCTTTAAATGTCACTTCTTTTGTGAACCCAGGAAGACCTGGTAAGTTCTGCCTACCCTGCCTGTCACTCTGTCATAACTGGCTGTGTGCCAATAAAACTTTATTCACAAAAAAGATGAGAGACAGTGGGCTGGATTTGACCTATAGGCTGTATTTGCCACCCCCCGTTATAGGAAAACAAAGATTGTCTAAGTTCATGGTTGTTGGAGGTGAGTGATGAGTACCCAGGTGTTCTTTATAAGTACATATATATACACCCTCACACACACACATACGCACATGTATACATTTTGCATATGTATCTATGTGTTTGAAATTTTTCAACTTTTTGAGAATAAGACATTAAAATTTAAATTCAAAATCGTGGATTTAACTCTAAGCATGTTCATTACAATGTTATTTATCATTGCAAAATTTTGAGAAGTGACCTAAATGTCCAGTAACAGGAAATTGATTAAATAAAGTGTGTTGAACCATGCAATGGAACACTATGTAGTTACAAAAAATGATATGGTAGAAAATGTTTCATGACCTGAAAAGAACTTCTCAATGTCTACATAACAAGAAAAACAAGTTGTGGTATATAGTACCATATTTCTGTGACAGAATATGTTAGGAGACAGGTAATTCAGAAAGCACATGTAGGTAGGTAAGTTAAATAGATAAATTGATAGATGCAGACTAGAGAGAGCGAGAAAAGAAAGGAAGGAAAGGTGGGAGGGGGAGGGTGGAGGGCGGCAAAGAAGGTGTATTAAAAGTGGGTTATCTCGGGGCAATAAAATTA
Organism: Hyperoodon ampullatus; assembly: GCF_949752795.1. NCBI lineage: Eukaryota > Metazoa > Chordata > Mammalia > Artiodactyla > Ziphiidae > Hyperoodon > Hyperoodon ampullatus. The sequence goes on from NC_136921.1 coordinate 1,996,552, forward strand.
CAGATGCTTAGAATTTTATTCTTCTTGCTAATCTATTTTATGTGGTTTTCCAATAAGTTTGTACTGCTTTTGTAGTAAGAAAGAAATAACAGTTTATTTCAAAAACAGACACTGTCAGTATTTTGATGCACTTCCTTCCAGGCTTTTGCCTCTGTGTACACATGTGACAAAAGAAGCATGATTCATCTGTGCGCCTTCCCAGTGTCTCAGCCCACCACCCTTTCTGCTTCTCTCCACCGCCTCGCCCCACCCACCACTGACTGTCCCCCTGGCCTGTGTGCTTGTCTGTGGTTTTTTGCTGAGAACCAGGAGGACTGGGGAGAGGAGCAAAGGCAGAGAGGAAGCCCAGGGCCGGGGGAGGGAGGATCCCTTCCAAGAGATTTAGAAAGAGACATGAAGGGCAGTGAGAGGACAGTGGCTGGGCGCGAAAAACAGGTTTGAGTCAATTCTCCCCAGATAATGGATCCTCCTCACACCTTGTGTCCAGCGTGCAGAGCTCTAAGGTCACCCTGGGTAACCCAGCTGTGGTCTTCTGGGGCCAACCCTGCTGCAGACGGGGCCACATGGAATCTCTGGGATCTCCACACAGATGTTTAACAGGTATGTTACCTGCCTGACACAGCATCCCACACACGTGTCATAGCATCGTAGCCTGTAAGGAAACCTTGTCTCCTGGAGGAGGTACTGTGGGTCCTAGCTGATCTCTCCAAGAGGGTTGGGATGCCTCCAGAAAGTCAGTCCCAGCCAAGCCTTGACAGGGAGGTGAAGCAAGAGGGACAGAGCCCAGGTGTGCTGCTTGGGCAGGTCCTCTGACTTCTCTGGGCCCCCGCTGCATAAAGGGGTGCAGCGCCCACCTGAGCTAGGCCCACCCCAGTGAGGGCCTCAGAGAAGTGCTGGGGGTGGAGGTGGGTGAGCAGCTGGCTGAGGCCCAGCAGGGTCCCGGCACCTCCTGTTCCAGCTGCCTCCTGCCTTTCCTCCCTGTATCCCTTCTCATCTCCTGACAGGAAGGAGAACCCTGCCTCTTCTCTGTCAGGGCCAACCAACTCATGCTGGCATGTCCCCTGCCAGTGTCCCAAGAAGCCACAGTGCCGGGCCTGCTAGAGGTTTCCTACTGGCTACAGAGCAGAGCAGTGCTGCCGCCAGGTCGGTACCCGTAGGGGTGCGGCACCCACGTTACCGCCAGCCCAGCCCATGCTCAGGGTACCCTAGAATTGGAGGTCCACTCCCAAGAGCATCTCCCACGCCATCCTTCCTGGAATCGTCTGCACATTAAGCCTCCAAAAGAGATGTGATAACGAAGCAATTTTGTGCACATGTGGTGCGCCATCTTCTAAAGGTTTTGGATTGCAGCGGCTCAGCATTCTGCCTGGTGCAGCTGCAAATTAAAAGCTTCAGAAATGTGTATTGACTAAAATGTCTCCAAGATTGCACGTGATTTTGGTGAGAGGATTTTTCCCTTTCTTTCCCTTGTTCCTTTTCACTTGGCTTTTTCTCACTTTTAAAAAACAAGGTCATTAGAGAAGGTCCCTAAGGAAATGAAACACAGAACACTGTGTTAACATATCGTAGAAGTTCTGACTTTCGATACCCAATTCCCCAGAAAATTTTGAATTAAGCCGGTTAGTTCCACATTTACAGAAACACTGGATATTTTCTGGGGAAATTATTTAGAATGAAATGAGTAGCTGATCTAGTCTCTCTCCTGCTCTCAATCTGCCCAAAGCTACTCTTTCACTTATGAAATTTTTATGAATGAAAAACCACGATTACCAGCAGCTTCAGTGTGTTGGCAGCCACAGCCGATCTCAGGTGGGACAGGCCTTGAAATGTGCTGTTACAGAACCTGCTGGTGTCATCCAAGCCGCTATCAGATTTTTGTCGTAGGACCTGCCTGGACATTTCTGGAAAGCTTAAAAGATAAATGTGACTCTATATTTTAACAACTGACCTTATAAAATTCACCTTCTTATATAAATTCAGTAATTTCTAAAATCACAAATCCCAACCCCATCTCAGATCAAAATAGCATATGTGATTATTGCTAGTTCAATATTAAGCTCTCTTGGTAAGTACATGAGAGGAAATTTAAAATATGTGTGTATATTTGAAAATAGTCTGTGATAATACCTTAGTTCAATTAAATATTTTGGTTCAATTGAAATATAATTATGGAATTTACTGCATAATTGCATTGCATAATTGTACAATATGAGACAGGGATTGTTTCAATAATTCTTTACATTTCATGATTCCTCAGAAGGAATAATTTTTGTCATACAGAAATAGCATGCTCATTATAAACTGGATAGTTTTTCCATAAGGCATAGTCATATAATCCTAACAAGATGATACTGAATAATATTCTGTCATTATACTCATGTTTGATTATGTAAAGTAAATTTAAGATTTTTCAATTAGCATGAAGTAAAATTGACTATGGATTTTAAAGCATGTATAGAAAAGGAAACCTTTGTGAAGTTTAGAAATAATTTTCATCTGGCATTTTTCAAGCATCAATATGACAAATACATTCTAAAATGGTGTCTAACAATGAGCTAGCAGAAAAAGAAATTAAGAAAACAATCCCATTTTGAATCACAACAAAAAGAATAAAATAAGACCTGTACACAGAAGACTATAAGATATTCTGGAAAAAGATTGAAGAAGACACAGGTAAATGGAAAGCGATTCTATGCTCATGGATTAGTAGAATTAACATTCTCAAAAAGTCTATATTACCTAAAGGAATATACAGATTCAATGCAATCCCTATCAAAATCCCAAGGACATTTTTCACAGAAATAGAACAAAAAATTCTAAAATGTATACGGAACCACAAAAGACCCCAAATAGTCAGAGAAGTCCTGAGAAAAAAGAACAAAGCTGGAGGTATTATGCTCCCTAATTTCTAACTATATTACAAAGCCATAGTAATAAAACAGCATGGGATTGGCAGAAAAACAGATACATAGATCAATGGAACAGAATTGAGAGTCTAGAAATAAACCCACGTGTATATGTATAATTAATTTGTGACAAAGGAGCAAACAACATACAATGGAGAAAAGACAGTCTCTTCAATAAATGGTGCTGGGAAAAGTGGACGGCCACGTGCAAAAGAATGAAACTAGACCCCTATCTCACACTATATAAAAAATTAATTCAAAATGGATTAAAGACTTGAATATAATGCCTGAAACCATGAAACTCCTGGAAGAAAACATAGGCAGTATGTTCTTTGACATCAGTCTTAGCAATGTCTTTCTGGATCTGTCTCCTCAGGCAAGGCAAACAAAAGCAAAATAAACAAATGGGATTATATAAACTAAAAAGCTCCTGTACAGAAAAGGAAACCATCAATAAAATGAAAAGACAACCTACCAAATGGGAGAAGATATTTGTAAACAATATATCCTATAAGGGGTTAATATCAAAACTATATAAAAACTGATACCAGTTAACAACAAAAAAAACAAACAAACAGATTTTTAAAATAGGCAGAGGAGCTGAGTTTTGTTTAATGAAGACATACAGATGGCCAAAAAGCATGTGAAAAGATGTTCAACATCACTAATTATCAGGGAAATGCAAATCAAAAACACAATGAGATATCACCTCACACTTGTCAGAACTGCTGTTATCAAAAAGGCAAGAAATAACAAGTGTTGGCAAGGATGTAGAAAAGAGGGAACCCTCATACATAGTTGATGGGAATGTAAATTGGTGCAGCCACTATGGAAAACAGTATGGAGGTTCCTCAAAAAATTAAGAATAAAACCACCATATGAGCCAGCTATCCCACTTCTGGGTATTTATACAAAGAATACAAAAACACTAATTTGAAAAGACATATGTGCCCCTCTGTTCACTGCAACATTATTAACAGTAGCCAAGGTATGGAAACACTCTAAGTGCCTATCAATGGGTGAATGGATGAAGAAGATGTGATATATATATATAGAAACATGGATAGATAGATATAGATACAGATATAGATAAATATATACAGTAGAATACTACTCAGCCATAAAAATAGGAAATCTTGTCACTTGCAACAAATTGTGTGGAACTAGAGGGTATTATGCTAAATGAAATAAGTCAGAAGGAGAAAGACAAATACCGTATGATTTCACTCATATGTGGAATATACAAAACAGACAAAATAAAATACATGAACAAACCAAACCAAGCAAAAACAAACATGTGGATACAGAGAGCAGAGTAGTGGTTACTAGAGGGGAAGGGGTCAGTGGAGGGTGAACTAGGTAAAGGGGACTAACTGTATGGTGACGGTAGAAACTAAATTTTTGGTGGTGAGCACGCTGTAAGGTATACAGAAGTAGAAATATAATGGTGTACACATGAAACTTATGTAATGTAATAAATCAGTGTTATCTCAATAAAAATAAATAAAAAGAAATCCCAAAAAAGTTTGTTAACACTGGAAAAATAAATAAGTAAATTTTAAAAACAGCATCTTATCTGCTACTACAGAGTAAGAGATTTGATTTATAATAATCTAAGGACAGCCAAGAAAACAAAGGTAATAATTTTTTTACTGAAATTTTAGTAAAAATAGTTACTGAAAATATTGTTTTTATACACAACTCTGGATCTCAAAATATAAATACAAAAGAGAAAGAGAAGTCATGGACAATTTCTTTGATTATTATTGTACTTGTCAACTCTGGTCAGAATCCTCCCTTATCAACTTTTTAGGTTCATCAACATTACAAAATCAATCTGTGTGCCACCTCTGTTAGGTATTCTCCCTTGAAATAAATGAAAGTAAATAGGAAAAGATAATAATATAAAAAAATTTTAACAAGTCAGAATGAATGATTTTTTAGGCAAATTAATATTCAACAGTGAATCTTTCATGCCTATGAATGAAGATGTTGACTTTAAGAAAAGCAACTAACTGGTCCAGATGGTGAAGTCATAACTTTCTTTCTATAATATGACTTTCTTATTCTTCTGGGACTAAATCCAGGAGACTTTTTAAAAATTTTATCAGACTCCTTAAAAATCACTTTAAGGAAAATAGAACCAGACTTCAAGTGTGTGTAAGGGGATGGTGGGAATACAATTCTCCCAGCAGCTATAGCATCAGAACTGTTTTTAGGAAAGAATTCACTTTTACTGCAAACTTTCTTGCAGAAGGTGAATCCTCATGGGAGGGGTGTGGGAAGTCAGAAGCTCTTGAATCCAGCCCGGTAAGTAAGGGTGTGGGGAGCCGGGTGAGGTGCTGACCTGCACTATCTGGAGGGGGAGTCACTCCTCAGCTCCAATCAATTTTTGGAGGAACCTGGCTAATTCTCCCATCTTTTCCCAGGAAATCCAGGAATGTAGGTGTCTATGAGAGATCTTTCACTTTTTAAACATTCACTCACATTTTTAAAATATAAGTTTCTACAAGCTTACAGTTACCAAAGGGGAAAGGAGGTGGGGGGAAGGATAAATTAGGAGGATGGGATTGACATATACACACTACTATATATAAAATAGATAAACAACAAGGTCCTACTGTACAGCACAGGGAACTCTACTCAGTGTTCTGTAATAACCTATAAGGGAAAGGAATCTGAAAAATAATATATATATATATATATATATATATAATATATATCCTATATATTATATATATATATAATATATATCCTATATATTATATATATATATATAAAAAACTGAATCACTGTGCTGTACATATGAAACTAACATAATATTGTAAATCAACTATACTTCAATTTTTAAAAAGTCATAAAGGCAAAATTCAACACCCATTTCCTCAACATAATAAAAGACATATATGACAAACCCACAGCCAACATCATTCTCAATGGTGAAAACCTGAAAGCATTTCCTGTAAGATCAGGAACAAGGGTACCCACTCTCACCACTATTATTCAACATAGTTTTGGAAGTTTTAGCCATGGCAATCAGAGAAGAAAAAGAAATAAAAGGAATCCAAATTGGAAAAGAAGTAGAACTGTCACTGTTTGCAGATGACATGATACTATACATAGAAAATCCTACAGAAAACTACTAGAGCTAATCCATGAATTTGGTAAAGTAGCAGGATACAAAATCAATGCACAGAAATCTCTTGCATTCCTACACACTAACAATGAAAAATCAGGAAGAGAAATTAAGTAAACACTCCCATTTACCACTGCAACAAAAAGAATAAAATACCTAGGAATAAACCTACCTAAGGAGACAAAAGACCTGTACTCAGAAAACTATAAGACACTGATGAAAGAAATCAAAGATGACACAAACAGATGGAGAGATATACCATGTCCTTGGATTGGAAGAATCAACATTGTGAAAATGACTATACTACCCAAAGCAATCTACAGATTCACTGCAATCCCTATCAAATTACCAATGACATTTTTCACAGAACTAGAACAAAAAAATTCACAATTCGTATGGAAACACAAAAGACCCCAAATAGCCAAAGCAATCTTGAGAAAGAAAAACAAAGCTGGAGGAATCAGGCTCCCTGACTTCAGACTATACTACAAAGCTACAGTAATCAAGACAGTATGGTCCTGGCACAAAAACAGAAATATAGATCAATGGAGCAGGATAGAAAGCCCAGAGATAAACCCACGCACATATGGTCACCTTATCTTTGATAAAGGAGGCAAGAATATACAATGGAGAAAAGACAGCCTCTTCAATAAGTGGTGCTGGGAAAACTGGAGAGCTACATGTAAAAGAATGAAATTAGAACATTCCCTAACACTATACACAAAAATATACTCAAAATGGATTAAAGACCTAGATGTAAGGCCAGACACAGTAAAAATCTTAGAGGAAAACATAGGCAGAACACTCTATGATATAAATCACAGCAAGATCTTTTTTTGACCCACCTCCTAGAGTAATAGAAATAAAATCAAAAATAAACAAATGGGACCTAATGAAACATAAAAGCTTTTTGCCCAGCAAAGGAAACCATAAACAAGATGAAAAGACAGCCCTCAGAATGGGAGAAAATATTTGCAAACGAAGCAACTGACAAAGGATTAACCTCCAAAATATACAAGCAGCTCATGCAGCTTATTATCAAAAAAACAAACAACCCAATCCAAAAATGGGTGGAAGACCTAAATAGACATTTCTCCAAAGAAGACATACAGATTGCCAACAAACACAGGAAAAGATGCTCAACAACACTAATCCTTAGAGAAATGCAAATCAAAACCACAATGAGGTATCACCTCACACCAGAATGGCCATCATCAAAAAATCTAGAAACAATAAATGCTGGAGAGTGTGTGGAGAAAAGGGAACCCCCCTGCACTGTTGGTGGGAATGTAAAGTGATACAGCCACTATGGAGAACAGTATGGAGGTTCCTTAAAAAACTAAAAATAGAACTACCATATGACCAAGCAATCCCACTACTGGGCATATACCCTGAGAAAACCATAATTCAAAAAGAGTCATGTACTACAATGTTCACTGCAGCACTATTTACAATAGCCAGGACATGGAAGCAACCTAAGTGTCTCTCGACAGATGAATGGATAAAGAAGATGTGGCACATATATACAATGGCATATTATTCAGCCATAAAAAGGAATGAAATTGAATTATTTGTAATGAGGTGGATGGACCTAGAGTCTGTCATACAGAGTGAAGTAAGTCAGAAAGAGAAAAACAAATACTGTATGCTAATGCACATATATGGAATCTAAAAAAAATGGTACTGGGCTTCCCTGGTGGCGCAGTGGTTGAGAGTCCGCCTGCCAATGCACAGGACACGGGGTCGTGCCCCGGTCCGGGAGGATCCCTCATGCCACAGAGTGGCTGGGCCCGTGAGCCATGGCCGCTGAGCCTGCATGTCCGGAGCCTGTGCTCTGCAGTGGGAGAGGCCACAACAGTCAGAGGCCCACAGACCGCAAAACAAACAAACAAAAACGGTACTAATGAACCTAGTGGCAGGGCAGCAATAAAGATGCAGATGTAGAGAATGGACTTGAGTACACAGGGGGGATGGGGAAGCTGGGACTAAGTGAGAGAGTAGTGTTGACATATATACACTACCAAATGTAAAATGGATGACTAGTGGGAAGCTGTTGCATAGCACAGGGAGATCAGCTTGATGCTTTGTGACGACCTAGAGGGGTGGGATAGGGAGGGTGGGGGGGAGGCCCAAGAGGGAGGGGATATGAGTATATCTGTATACATATAGCTGATTCACTTTGTTCTATAACAGAAACTAACACAACATTGTAAAGCAATTATACTCCAATAAAGATATAAAAATTTTTTTAAAAAAGACAGTAGGAGGGACTTCAAAAAACAGTCATAAAGGAAATAAGAAGTGGAGTTAAAAAATAAAAATAAAAATTTTAAAATAAAATATAATTTCTAGTACAGAATGCTACTTTTCAGATTTGAAGAGAGAAAATCTGATCCGAGTGAGGCCCAGAGGACTTTGCTCCTGCCAGAGCACAGGAAAAGAAGAGAAGGAAACACACAATGTCATGAGGAGATTTCTGTTCTCGAGCCCCCACTTCCACTTCCAGAAGATCCTTCAGGCTGGGTCTCTCAACACCCACTTCAAACCCCCGCTACTATAGAGAATGGAAATTAAAAATTCAATCTCCCAGCCTCCCCTGAAGATCGTAGTTGCCATGTGGCAGCTGAGTAGCACTTCTGAATAAAAAGATACAAACTTATCAAAGCACAGCTCTTTACCCATTTTTCCTTCTCCTTCCTTCCTTCCTGAAATGTGAGTGAAAGATGGAGAGGCAGCATCCCTATGGTAATCATGAGGATACAAGCCACAGGTTAAGAATGGTGGAGCAGGAAGGTGGAAAGAGTCTGGGTGTTAAGGAAACACTTGAGTGACTTCCCTATCTTTACCCTGTTTAGCTCTAGACTTCTTGTTAAGTGAGAAAAGTAAATGCCCTTTCTTCCCCTGGTTTCCTTAGAAAACAGAGCCTGAGGCAAGGATTAAGTGCCAGCACTTAGTTTGCAAGAGTGAGGAAAAGCAGCAATAGGCCAGGGGTCCCCAACCGCTGGGCCACACAGCAGGAGGTGAGTGGCAGGCCAGCGAGCCAGTGAAGCTTCATCTGTCGCTCCCCATCACTACCCATCACTTGCCTTACCACCTGAACCATCGCTAGCATTACTGCCTGAACCACCACCCCACCCCATCCATGGAAAAATTGTCTTCCAATGAATGGGAGATGAATTGGGAGATTTTGATTGACATATATACACTAATATGTATAAAATAGGTAACTAATAAGAACATGTATAAAAAATGAATAAAATAAAATTCAAAAAAAGTCCTTTTTTTTAGTGATGTGTTGGTGATGGTAGATGGTACATTGTATTCACATATTTATGTGTTTCTTCTTAAATAAATAAATAAAACTTTCTCTTTGTAGAAATTTCATGCATTACAGAAAAAGCTACAGGTCCCCTCGACCACTACCCCCAGTCACCATCACCCTCCCAAAGTTAATCTAAGTCATGGGTTTGGTATATAACCTTTTAGTCCTTCCCTGTGTTTCTTGTATAAATGGGTTTTTTTTCTTCTGTGTTCTGTTTTCTGTGTCATTTATCTATTTTTCTACATCAGTGGAAGAAATAAAAAGAAACTATATAAAACATAGACATGAGAGAGGAAATATCTGCAAATCACATATCCAACAAACGAGTTGTATCCATAATATATAAAAAGCATTTAAAATTCAACAATGAGAGAATAAACAATCCATTTTAAAATGGACAAAAGAATTGGAGAGACTCAACCAAAGAGGCCATATGAAGAGGCTATATGAATGGAAAACGAGCACATGAAAAGATCCTCACCATCACGAGGAATTACGGAAATACAATTTTAAACTATAATGGGATACCACTACACACTTACTGGAATGGCTAAAATAAAAATAAAATAAATACATATACACATACATAAGTAAGTAAGTAAAGAGAGCCTAACAGCATCCAGTGCTGACAAGGGTGAACAGCAGCTGGCATGTTCATACACTGCTAATGGGAATGAAAAATTGTACAGTCACTCTGGAAAACAGCTTGGAGTTCCTTACAAATCTGAACACCCACTTACCATATGACCCAGCAATCTCACTGTGCTTGTCCTAGAGAAATGAAAATGTATGCTCACTCCAAAACCTATACATTAGTGTTTATAGCAGCTCTATTCATAACAGCCTAAACTAGGAAACAACTCAAGTGGGACCAACATTTAGGATTGCTTCTGTGCTGATGGACTTGGGCATGGAAAAGGAGGTTAAGAGGCTGGTTTGTACATTTAACAGCCTTGTCAGACTTAGGGGACAAAAATTGGAGTCTGGGTCCTGCCAAGGGCAGGGAGCCAAGTAAACAACCCCACACTTTAGGTGGAAACCCCAAAGGGCTGAACCCTAGGAGCACTCATATGGTGATACATTTTTAACAACTGGCTCTCCAAGGTAAAATGCCCTGATTTGTAACATTTGCTAATTTACAAGGTGTAAATACTCCCAGCAGAGCCAATTTCAAGCTACCAGTATGACCTCACTGAACACGTCATTGGGAAAAGACACACATAATCGGCTCTGATTAGCCAGTGCTAGCTGGCCCCAGCACATCACTTCCTAGAAGTCAGGATGAGCATGAGTAAGCCACCTCTTGTACTAGCTCTGAATCATTAGGATGGTGCAGAAAATCTCTCAAATCCTGAGACTGGATTAAAGTGATTGTAGGCTGCCAGTGACTCACAAGGGCCTCACACATGACTCATAAAGAAATGAAACTCCTCTGAAAGAAGAAAACATAGTACAGTTCTCAATTTTCTTCTGGGGAAAAAAAAAAAAAAAAAAAAAAAAAAAAAGCACTGTCCACCACACCAGCAAAGATAACCAGGCAGGTACGTAAGCAAGACCACGTGAACAAGAACCAGCACAAACACACTAAAGCAACCGGCCTCCAGATTCTCCACGAATGGAATAAGCAGGAAAGAAGCCAGTGGAAGGACTACTGTATGGTTGATTCCATTTATGCAGCGGTCAAACGGCAAAATGAAATTACAGTGTTTGGAGATACATATTTGGGTTGAAAACTATAAAGAAAATAGGAAGTGAATACAATAAAAACCAGGATTGTGGCTGGTTTGGGGGGTGAGAAGGGGCTGTGCCTGTGAATGGACGTGTAGGAAGATTCTGTTTCTTCCCCTGGATGGTGATGACCTGGTGCTCAAAGCATAGTAATTTATTAAACTGGAAATGTATGTTTTATGCATTTTTCTCTTCATATTCTATTTCACAGAAAAAAAGTTTAAAAATAGTTCATTACGTCCAAGGAGTCTTTATCCAAGTAACCCAGAGGTAATTCAACATTTGCAAAATATATCAGTGTAATCTCTATAATAGATTAATGCAGTAAAGAACCTCAATTTTTATTCGCCAAATAAAAGGGGTTTGATGGATTGAAACCACATGTGTGTGACTGAAAACAAAACTCTTAGGAAACTAAGAATAAAAGAAAACTTCTCTACTTGATAAAAAGCATCTACCAGATATCTAAAGCAATGACCATGCTTAATGGTGAAGCAGCAGAAGCATTTTTCATTAATGTCAGGAAAAAAGGAAACTGTGCTCATTATCCTCATATCACGCAGCATTTTACTAGAAGTTTCAGCCAATACAATGGTAAGTAAAAGGAATACAGAGAATAACAATTCAAACAGAAGAGAAAAAAAATTGTCATTCTTTGCAGTATATAGTTATCTGCATAGAAAACCCAGGAGAATCAAGTGGTTCTGCCCAGATGCTCACCCCTCAGGGCTGCCATCTAACAGAACACACATGTGTGATGCTGCCCAGAGGCCCTGAGCAGCTAGGAAACTACTAGAGTTAACAGGAATGTGCAAGGAGACAGGGTCGCAGACCGAGACACAGCATTCGCCTTGAAAATGTGATAGGAAAGGAGCCCTCATTCACGACATCAACAAAAACTGGAAAAAGCCTCAGAACAAATCCAATAGGAAGTGTGCTTTGTCTGTCTAAAGGAAACTATGAGAGTGCATGGAAGGATTTTGTTTGTTTAATTTGACCTCAAGAAAATAGAGAAAAATAGTACATTCATTGATGAGAAGACTCAAATCATACAGACAACAACTCTCCCCTAAATTAACCTAAAAATTCAGTGAAATTCTAACCAAAATTCCACCAAGATTTCACAGGGACCCTGGCAAACTGTTCCTAAAATTCATGTACAAGTATAAGGCTCACAAATAGGAAGGTTTGGGAAAAGAACAGTGTGGGACACTTGCCAGCCAGATATCAAGATACACTGTGAAGCCATTATAAGTGACACAGCATGGAATCAGCCATGAACTGACACGTCGGTTCTGGTTCTGTTTCCCAGGATCCCTGTGGAAGAGTTGGGTTCCACCCCCCAGGGGACGTGGGAGTGTACGAGACATACCAGCTGAGTGGTGGGCAGGAGCTGCAGGGGTTCCTGTGGCTCTGAGTCCTTAGGTGTGCTCAAAAATCTTGCCTAAGATTCTGGACTTTATTAGAACCTGGAATTGGGGAGTAGGAAAATGGGGTCCTTCAGAGAAGTTTCTTTCTTGATGCAAAGGGCAGGAGGCTCCCAGCTGACATGGGAGCCTAGCACGTGTGTCCACCATTAAAACAGACGTAAAAATCGTATGGGACCCCATGAGATAGAGAACTGATTAATAATCATATGACCTTCATTCACCATCATAAGAATTTTCTGAAATTGCTTTTTCAAATATTTATTTCAATTTTTAAATTGTATTACTTTTTTATTGTGGTAAAACATGCTTAACATAAAATTTACCATTTTCACCATTTTTGAGTGTCCAGTTCGGTGGTGTTAAGTGCATTCACATTGTTGTACAGCCATCACCTATATCCATCTTCAGAACTTCATCAATATCCCAAACTGAAACTGTGTCCCCATTAAAAAACTCCTCGATCTCCCTCGCCCCGCCCCTGACAACCCCCATTCTACTTTCTTTCTCTATGAACTCCACTATTCTAGGGCCCTTATATAAGTGGAATTTACATACAGTATTTGTCTTTTTGTGACTGGCTTATTTCACCTAGCCATAATGTCCTCAAGTTTCATCCATGATGTAGCCTGTGTCAGAATTTCCTTCCTTTTTAAGGCTCAGTAATATTCCATTATATGGATGTTTTTCCTTTCCTCCTTTGATGGACACTTGTTTCCACCTTTTAGCTGTTGTGAACAATGCTGCTATGAACGTGTGTGTACAAGAATCTCATTGAGTCCCTGCTTTCAATTCTTTGGGGTATGTACCCAGAAGTGGAATTGCTGGATTATATGATAATTCTATGTTTAATATTTTGAGGAATATTTCAATTTTTAAATGTGTTGTTAATCTACCACAATGTGTTGTATCAGAAGTATCCATTTTTGTGGTTTAAAAAAGAATCCCAATGCTAGGGATGGTTTAGGAAAGGAACTTTTTTCCCCCAGATATAAGTAAGGTATAATATAATGCAGCATTCACAGAACAAACAAATGCTCAGCGATCTCACAACTTTTATCAAAACAGATCATCTATATTTTCTGAAGCTGATCATTTATACTTTACGCTTGCATCTGGAGTCTGAACGAAATGATAGGGAAATGGCAGCCCCTTGTGCAGGCTTGGTCCAGCCAAGGGCCTCCTCCCCAGTGGCCCGAGGAGCTGGGTGGCCTCAGAGCCTGGCCTGGCCCCCTGGGAGCATCTCCCAGGATGGCCCTTGGGACCAAGTGCACGCCTGGCCCTCAGCATCCCCCGCCGCCCACGCTGCGCGGCTAGTCCACGCGCATGCGTTCCAGCTACTCTTGCAGCCGAGGAATGGCAGCCTCAGACCCGCTCTCCTACCTTTGTGGGAGGAGAGAAGCCGGCGTGGGTTGCTCTCCCTCATCTGTGCCCAACTTGGGAGGAGAACCGTCATGCATCCGTTTTCCATTGAATCCACAGAACCAGTCGTGAATCAAGAGTTAAAGGGAATTTTTAAAATTAAATCTGAAACCACAGGATATGTACAAGAGGGTGATGATTATGCCTGGGAGTTTTTATCAGCCACAGCTGTTCCATTATGTTTGTTTACTTTAGGATAGAAATGGTCCTTTGAAATACATGACCAAAATAAACACACTGGCAGCTGTAGTTAGCATGGGTAAGTGAGCAAGCAAGCAGAGCCCGCCCAGGAGGCCGCGGGTTCACAGTCACCCGTGTCAGCGGCAAAATAAATAATCCTGTGCTTTCTGCCCGACAACACCCGAGAGCAGAAATCCTCTATGAAGAATCCTACTGGAATCTAAGAATTAGGAAATATTGTGGAATGTTGCAATTCCAACAAAAGCCAAAAGTTTTTTCTTTTTAATACTGGGTATGGAATTAAGTGTGATGCTACAAGAAACCACAATGATAGTATAATACATTTGTACTATCGATAATTAATATACACAAAGATTTACTGAGCAGTTAGTATGTGCCAGGCATTCTACTCAGTTCTGGGCACCCAGCAGTGAAAAGGAAAATCAAAATCCCTCTCCCACAGGAAAACCAAAATTAACAAGAAAACCAATAAATAATATAATTTCAGGTAACGATTGAAGCTATTAAAAAGTTTCAATAACAATTAATTTAATTTAAATTATTAAATCTGGTTGATCACATATGTATAAACACATGTTACTTGAATTAGGGTAAAAACTTTATATATTTACAAACCCCAAATCATCTCTAACCGAACATCAATAGAGGAAAATAAAAGCAAAGGAAGTCATAAGGGACTTGTTCACATATAAAAATGTGCATTGTCTGAATTCACAAAATTTCCCTTCCTTTACTTAACTTTTTTTTTAGAATGTTGGGAAGGAATCAGATAGGAAAATTTTTCGTTTCAAAGAAAAAGGCTGAAAAAAATTAAATTTGAAATGTTGGCGTTGGTGTCCCAATCTGAGATAATTTCATTATGGTTTCTGACAGTGTTTCCCTTTTTATTGTAATTGAAACCACTCCATGAGTAAGGAACCACTTATAAGAACATGTTGTATTCAAATATCTGTTTCCCAGATAGAGGGGATCTCAGTGGTACAATTGTTCTCTGAGGTAATGGCCCAGAGAAAAACTGATCATGTTTGCTTCTCATTCCCTGGAACACAAAATGCATCAAAGGAGAGAAAATAGAACCAGTGGGACAGTTAAATGAAGAAAGATTGTGCAGGGACATGCCGTGGATCATCTGCCCCAATTCTGATTCTGACTTTGCTGGAAAAAGACAGACTGGAGGCAGCACGTACATTGCAAGACTGAAAAACAAACTGGTGCAAACTGGGAAGTTCTTTGATCTTAAAGTGACTGAGAACAAATCTGAGTCCCAGGCTGTTGCATTTCCTCCTAAGCAGGGCCATCTTCCAGTGGTGTTAGAGGATTATGAAGAACAGACACACCCAAATGTTAATACCACTTTCCATGAAAGCTTATCCTTTAGCACACAGAGCCTCATCACTCTGAGACACCCATCCTTGGTTCTCAGGGTCAGATCTGCGTTTATTTCCATCTAAGATACAGACGTGCCCACTGATTAAGGTTTGTACTAAGTGTGTCTATACTAGATGAAAATGTGACTGAATTCAGTAGGACTTTTCTAGATTACAGAGAGCTAAGTAATGTCCACCCTGGTCCTGCTACCTCTGAATATATGTGGAATCATTTTAAATTATACTTTCGATCGCTTAGGAATGCTTTGGCCTGCCTGTAAAGTTTACTCAGCCTCAGCAGCTTAAACCGCGTGTGTATTTTTCTCACACACAAAGTCTGGAGGTGGACGGCCCAAGGCCACCACAGCTCCTCACTGGTGCCATCCAGGACTCCAGCATCCTTAGCAAATCAACTTTCATCTTTATGTTTGTTGCCTCCTGATTACAACAGGCTCCTGCACCTCCAGCCTCACATTCATGTGATTCATCATACTCAGTTTTAAAAAAAAGGGAAGAGCAAAGGGCAAAATGGGGAAGGCATCCCAGTCTATCACTTTTTATCAAAAAAGAAAAGGAATCCCTGGTAACCGACCTAACTGACTTCCGTTACCTCTCGTCGGCATTAGAACTCCTGGTTGCCCCTCTACTGTATACTGGCCAAGAGAGATGAGGTGCTGATCACGGGTTAGATCAACCAGATTTAAACCTCAGACTGAGGCGAGTGGAATATTCCTGAGATCTAGAGATGGCCACCCAGATCTGGACAAATGGCCTTCTGTTATCAGAGAAGGAGCCCAAGGATGAGGTGGTCGGGGGAGCAACGTCTGCCTTTCTTTCTCATCAACCACGCGGATGCTCTTGTTCTACTGAATCAACTTTGCATCACTGCTCCAAAGGAGTTGGAGGGGAATAACTCTTGTGCAAGATGGTTCAATTGTATGAAACCTAATTAGCTTTAAAAAAAGGTAGCAAATTGTATTAACCAGAATTCTTTTTTTTAAATTTTATTTTATTTATTTATTTATACAGCAGGTTCTTATTAGTCATCAATTTTATACACATCGGTGTATACATGTCAATCCCAATCGTCCAATTCATCCCACCCCCGCCATCTTCCCCCCTTGGTATCCATACGTTTGTCCTCTACATCTGCGTCTCTATTTCTGCCCTGCAAACCGTTAACCAGAATTCTTAGGGAGGGAACTGCATTTGTTGGGAGAGGGCTCAGGTAGGAAGTGAGAGCCAGGGGGTGTGAGCGTGGGTGGGACTGTGCCACGAGAGGCGGGGGGAGGGCTCCTCTGGAGGGGGAGGAGGGCTCAGGGCTCTGAATCCCAGGAAGGACCGAGCTCTTGGGCTGTGCTCTAAGTTGTGTGACGTACTGACTTTCTTAATCCTCCCAATACCGCTGTGAGACACTATTCAATGAGGAACTTGATGCCGGAGAGGTCCACTTGAACTTCTCAACCTCACAGCTGCAGTGCTGGTGCCCGAGGCCGGGCGTCTGTGCTCTGCCCTCCAAAGGGGGAGAGGAAAGTGGAGAGGGGACCCACCCTCCTCCCCCACCCCCCTCGCAGAGCTCTCCCTGCATCTCCTGTGAGGTCTGAGCTCACAAACGTCTGAGTGGAAATTGGTGAAGGAAGGGGCAGTGAGCCTACAGCCTTGAGAAGGGGGGAGAGGACAGGGATGAGGATGCCAGGAAGCTGTCTCACTGGTTCTGGACTTAAAATCATGGAATTCGAGTTTTCATCAGGTTGGACCAGCTCCGTGAAGGACACGGGCCCAGCTGACCTCTGGGCTCTGCCCGGGGGTCTTGCTACACGTTGATTGGGCTTGGAGGGAGGACACAGGGATGCAGCCACCCCGGCGAGCTAGGTTCACCTGACATGAGCGGAGTGAACGTTTCAAAGGTGTGGTCTTTGTACCTCGTTCATCGCTGTGACGCTCTGCTTACAAAGGATGTTATGGGTACCACAAACTCCAAGCCTCTGACTCTCCCTTCTCAAGCCCCTTGGAATCCAAAGTAAAAAGATATCAATGTTCAGATGAATGGATAAAGAAGACGTGGTATATATATACAGTGGAATATTAGCAATAAAAATGAATGAAATGATGCCATTTGCAGCAAAATGGATGGACCTAGAGATTGTCATACTAAGTGAAGTAAGTCAGAAAGAGAAAAACAAATACCACATGATATCACTTATATGTGGAACCTAAAATATGACACAAATGGACTTACCTGCGAAACACAAAGAGACTCACAGACCTAGAGAACAGACTTGTGGTTGCCAAGGGGGAGGGGAGGGAGGGGAGGGGAGGATTGGGAGTTTGAGATTGGCAGATGCAAGCCAGTGTATATGAATGGATACACAACAAGGTCCTACCGTAGGGCACCGGGAACTCTAGTCAATATCCTGTGATAAACCAGAATGGAAAAGGAAATAAAAATGTCAGTGCTGCCCAGGCATCCAAGGTGGGGGTGGTGGGAGGAGGGCTCAGGGCTCTAAATCGTGAGCACAGGAACCGAGCCCCCCTGGGACCACAAAAGCCAGCGGGTGCCTGGGGGCAGCTGAAGCGGGGAAGGGGGAGAGTGTGGGGTCCCCAATGCAGGTGGTGTCGGAGCACGAGAACGTCCGTATCGAGACTTCAGGCCTCAGGGTCAGTGTTTCTCCTACTTGGGCTGGGGTGGGGCGCTCCTCAGGCCTCTACAGGAGGTGCCCACCCAACCATCACCAGGACCTCTCAGAACAAATGTCCAGGGAACACCGACCTTTGTCTTTGGATGTGTTTGGGGACATCGTGTCGGCAGACGAGGCAGCTCACAGGAAAGCAGTTGAGCACCAGGAGTGATGCTGTGGTGACATCATTTCGTCGTTTCAGCTGCTGGTCCATCTTTCTCTAATTCTGAAACGGGCTATCGCGTGTGCGCCATGGCTGACGATCAACGGTTGTTTCTGCCTCTGTTAAAAAGGTCGTCCTAAAGAGCACGATGGGTACTCAGTCCCGCAGTGTCCTCCTCAGCCTCCGGATTCACCCTTCTGTCTCCAGATGCTTTCCAGCAAATCTCACCCCGGTGCTGCATACACCCCCGTGC
This sequence comes from Hyperoodon ampullatus, assembly GCF_949752795.1. Taxonomy (NCBI): domain Eukaryota; kingdom Metazoa; phylum Chordata; class Mammalia; order Artiodactyla; family Ziphiidae; genus Hyperoodon; species Hyperoodon ampullatus. Next base: position 2,015,155 of record NC_136921.1, read on the forward strand.
GGTGCTGCCTCTCATACAATCCTCGTCTTGAGTGACGTGTAAGTCTTAGGTCTTCTCAAAACTATCTTTCTCTGTCCTCACTCTAAAACTACCTGTTTGACATCAACTTTTTCTCTTTTGAGACCTCAGTCTTGTCTCACAAATAATGTTTCCAGGTCTCATGCACTGTGGTTAAAAAACACCTAGGAAAAGTCATTTTCCACTAGGTTGGACCCCTGAATGCCTGCCTCAGCCAGTAGGCTTCACCCACTGCTCAGTCCTGGTCACCCAGCCCCCTTCCTGGGCCGGCCCTGGGGACAGGCACCCCGGGCAGCCAAGGTCTGGCTCACAGCGCACCCGGGCTGGGCTCCCTGGGGTTCATGCTGGGCACACTTTGGTGTCCCGACAGGGGTGCTAAGGGCCAGCATGCAGTGCCCAGTGGTCAGAAAGCCAGTATCAAGACAGTGGAGCAGCCCTCACGTGGGTCCTGATGAATTTGAGGTGCAGACCCCTTTCTGAGCTCTGGGGTGTGTTGAGCCTCTTTGAGGTGCTTGTTCCCCCCACCAGTGAGCATGCCCCTAAACATTGAGGTCCCTGGCGGGGAGGACGCCTGCCATGGAGCTCCCTTGCAGCCAGGGGGAGTCACAGTGAAGGCACACGTGACCATGATTAAGGGTGCTTTTGACAAGTTCTCTGAAGGAAACAACTCAGGGCTGTAACCAAGGAAAACCGGAGCCCAGAAGCTGAGAGGGGAGCCCAGGAGCCAGCCAGTGGTTCCACCCTCTGTGCCAAGGGCCGCGAGCTTTAGCAAGCAATGAAAGAAGCGAACGGGTACAAGGCACTGATTGAATTCGGAACCTGGTATCCATCTTTTCCATAAAGTACATGCAGATGTCTTTTATATGATCAACACATGTGCCCATATCTGTACACATTTGTACTGACTCTCTTTACCTGTCTGAAGAAATTTTCCTCTCCTCTTTTTTGACTTACGTTCTGCTTTTAATATTCTCAAAATATGGAGAGCATTTTTAAAAATGTGATTCCTTTTCCTTCCTAGTCTGTCCTGTTTCCCACAATTCCCCGTGTTCTTGTTGCCTGACCAACAGTGCAAAGGCCAGGACACCAGATGCAGTCACTGTGGAGAGGCTATGTTTTACATCTTCCCACCGAGTTCACCGAGCACACTTGCGTGTGCTACCCAAGTGTACACAGCGTGCTTTGCCAAAACTGATACTCTTAACAAAGATAGCTTGGCAAATCACATTTCTAATTTCCCAATTATATTTTGAATTCACCAGGAAACCTCTTCTGGAAAAAACAACATTCAATATTTAAGAGAATCTCTGGTAAATTAAAGTCTATTGTTAATACATACATAAAAAAATAGTCCCTGACTTTAATGAGTCCAGATTTTCATATGCTAAGATTTACCATTTCACCCCCAGCGGCCATGGTTTCTACCCATGTGTAGCCATAGAAGATCATGTGATGTGTGGGAACATAGATGGCCCACCTCTGGCTCTTACCTGTTTAGCTGTGTGACTTTAGGAAGCTGCTCAGAGTCTCTGAGTACTCAGTTTTCCTCTTGGGAAAAGAGGAATAATAATAGAGAGCTTCTGGGTTGCAGCGAAGAGTCATGTGGTCCATATGTGAGATGCACCATGGGGCCCAGCAAAGCATAGACGCTCATGTAAATATAAGTTCCCTTTCCTGCTCCTCCTATTTCCCTTAAACCACAATAAAAAATAACAACCTTACTCAGCAAGAAGTCTTCCCACATAACCCTGCAGTGTGACCCTCCTGTCCTCAAAGTTCCCAATGCTGTCTCTCCCCACCATCCCTCTAACTGGTAGGATCACATCCAGTTGAGTTTGACATTCAAGAACTGAGATCCAGAAAGATGCCACATCAGAAGCCCAAGCCTGAGAACTTTATCTGAACAAGAGTGGGGACCCTGTGAAATGGCCATGAAGGAGGCTGGGAATGAGAAGTGAGGGGCCCTGGGGAGACTCCCCCCCCATCCCCGCCCCGTCACTGCTGCCATCCCCTATCAGAATCTTCCAGCTCAGAATCGCTCAGATCACCTGGCAGCAGGGTGAGTCCGACTCCTCCTCTGGGGTTGGTAATCCAGTGCTGTTTCCAAAGGATGCCGCCCAAGAAGGAGTGTCCTGAGAACAAGCCCTCACTCTCCACTTCTGCCCAGACCTCTCAGACCCCCTCCCCAGGGCAAGTGTTTCAGCCAGGCCCACCCTCTAAAGCCCAGCTCCAATCCTCATTCTTTTGTGAGCCTTCCTGGGCACTTCACAGAAACCCTGGGAGATGTCCTCATCTGAAGTTCACCCAGCACAGTGGTTTGCAATCTTGGCTTCCCATCAGATTCCTTGATAAACTTCCAAAATTACTCATTCCCGAGCCCCATCCGCACAGGTATAGTGTGTGTGTGAGAACGATTGGAACAAGTGCTGGGGGAGGGGAAGATGAATAAGAGAAGGTCCAACCCACAGACATTTACAGTCTGACAGAAGGGATAACGCATGCATGCAAATGACCATTACACAAGACGGGAATTGTCAAGTGTTGAAAGAAAATTATGCTACGTTGCAAAACAAGTTCAGAGTAAATATTTCTTCCAGTTGAGGAATCAAAGAGGCTTTATGAAAGAGAAGGCATTTAAACTTGCCTTTAAGCGTGAGAAATATGGGGGTATATGTATATATACCTTGTCTTCCCAACCATCTTGTCAACTCCTTGGGGGATGGGCACACAGAATCTTCATATTTTTTGTTAGTATCTTGAGTATTTTGAGTTCGCATTGAAATAAGTTCTTACTGATTGAAGAAAGAATTAAAAACCTTGGTCCACAAGACGATAGGGTAGCCTACCCATCTAACTAATCATCTCAGATGAGTAAAAAAAATACAGCTTCTACTCATGGCATTTGCTTAAGAAGTGATTCAGTGAAAACAGACGCTCCATGTAGAAAGGAAAGGCACAGCCTATCAAATGTCTTCCCATACCACTGTTAGAAATATTTTAGAGCACAAGAGGACAGGCATGGGCTTGCCCAACATCAGTCTCGGGCTACATCTACAGGAGGCCACCGGACCAGTTCATGTTTGTGGCATTGACCTGACTGCCCGGTGGTCTGAACGTCCTGCAGGCTGGCCTGAGACTCCATTCACACAGACATGTGCACTTCACCCGATGTTCCAAATGACCCAGTCTGAGTTCGAGTGCCGACACTAATTGCTGCCTTGTCTTTGTGTGTCGTCCTCCCCCAACCACAGACATAACCCTTGGAAAGTGCCATGACAGTTGGCTTGCATTTACAAGCAGTAATTGGCTATCAAATCCCTTGTGACTCTGTTTCGAGAGTAAAAGAATTGTAAAAACCCAAGGTTCATTCTGGGAGCTGGGAGCCTTTGTCTCGCCTCCTGCCCCGTGTTTTGGAGAGTGTTCCAGTCCACATCGTCCTCCATGGGAATGAATTGTGATCAACAGGGCCGGCGCTGGAGAGGGCCTTCAAGGGCAACAGACAAAACACACAGTCTTTCAGGGGAAGAGCGAGGATTTATGGGCAAAACGCAGCCCTTCTGAGACTCCTCAATAAAGATACACAACATGAACAAAAGGTAAGTATTTCACTCAGTCTACGAAAGCCTGTGAAATTTATTTTTTGCAAGCTTTTACAGTCCATGGCCTTCCCATTCAATCTTGAATAATAGCACTGAATTGAGCTGTAAAAGCTTCCGAAGTTTGAAGCCTTTTGACAAGTTAATTTAGCAGTATGGTAAAAAGTTTTTCCCCAAGATAGAATAAAGCCATCATATCATGAATGTAGCAGTCATCCCGAGGAAAGAAAACACCATTAGTATTAGAAGTGATGTGCTTTATGGAGAGAGTTTGCGGTTTCGTGTAATCTACTATCAATATTTCAGGAGAAAGATGTTCCACTCATCAGTCAGTTGGAAGTCAATATCTCCACTTAAAACCAACACCCAGGGGCCAGATCACATATATCTTTTATTGGAAAAATAACATTCTCTTTGCAGCTTTCCTTCCTACAGTTCTTTAGATTCTAATTGTGAGGGTTTTGGTTTTTTGGTTTTTTTTTTGGTGATATATATATGTATATATAACAAAGAGGTCTTTTTTTCTAGGAAAAAACAAGGAAAAGACAGAAGCAATATTTTCTTTGTCTCTCCCCTTACACACACAATATCTCCAACCCACGCTTTTCCCCCAGCTGCTGGAAGTTGCTTTTCCTTGCCCATTCAAAGTGAAATAGAATAAGCTCAGTCACTTTCTTAGATGAGAGGAAAGCTGACTGAGGCTGATTTTTTTCTATGGTGGTCGGTGTTGTTCGTTTTTCAAAATTTAAGTCAGGAACCCAACGTACACGGCTCAAGGTGTTTCTCCATTTTATGATTCGAAGACAGGAAAGGAAACAGCACTGCTATCTCCCCTTCAGCATCTTGGCGGTTGATGCTGAGACTCTTTGGGGAAGGGAAATATTCACCTATAAATAGGGTGAATGGTACAGATCTGGCTTTGTCATGATGGAGGAAAAAAGCCAGGAAAAATTAATTATATTTAACAAAGATGCCATTTGGTCCTGTGCCCTGAATATAAATCTCCAAATGTTTCTCACTTGAATATTTTAGTGGGGAAAAAATAAAATTAAAATTAAAAAACAGATGCCCTATTATTATGTTTACATAGTGAATGCATGGGTTGCTTTGTAACCCTCCTGGGTAGTCCAGCAAGTTCAGCGATGGTTTACGGATGTGAGTCCTCCAGTTTTTGGTTGGAGGAGGTCTTGTGTGAGGCTTGAAGATGCTATGTCAGTCTCCAAGGACAGACTCCAAGCTGTGTGAGAGCAGAAGGGGAAACCCTTTCTAGGCGAATCTTACCTTTGGTTTAAGGAGCAGAGTGTGATTTTTCCCTTTAGTAAATGAAAGGTTATTTAATTATTCCTATTCTACTGGAGCATTTTAGAGAGAAAATGCCCAGTGGGTTGGGATTGAAGAGAGAAATAACAAAATTTATGGTGCTGATTTAAAAAAAAAAAAAAAAGCACGTGCTTTGAATCAGCTAGACCTTGGGTGCAGACTCTACTTCCATCTCATAACAGACGCTCCTTGAATAATTCACTCAGCAGGTGTTCTCTGAGTGTCTACTATGTGCTGGGGAGTATGCTAGGTGCTAGGCTACAACTGTGACTATGAGATAGATTTGTCTCCCCACCCCCCATGGAATTTGTAGTCTAGACTAGCTGTCCCCAACCTTTTCCTCACCAGGGACCAGTTTCGTGGAAGACAATTTTTCCACGGATGACGGGGTTGGGGGGGGATGGTTCAGGAGGTAATATGAGTGATGGGGAATGATGGGGAGCGATGGGGAGTGATGGGGAGCGATGGGGAGCGATGGGAAGCGATGCAGAACGATGGGGAGCGATGGGGAGCGATGGGGAGCGATGGGGAGCGATGTGGAGCAGTGGGGAGAGATGGGGAGCCATGGGGAGCAATGTGGAGCGGTGGGGAGAGATGGGGAGTGGTGGGGAGCGGTGGGGAGCGGTGGGGAGAGATGGGGAGCGATGGGGAGCGATGGGGAGAGATGGGGAAGGATGGGGAGAGATGGGGAGCGATGGGGAGCGATGGGGAGCGGCAGATGAAGCTTTGCTGCTCACCTCCTGCTGTGAGGCTGGGCTCCTAACAGGCCGTGGACCAGCAGTGGTCCTCAGCCCGTGGGGCTGGGGACCCCTGGTCGAGACACATGTCTGTAGGCAGGTTCTTATGTTCCCAAGTCTCTCTGTCCTCATCTGTACCATAGATAATATGAGTTCCTATGGGGAGGTTGTTGTGAGGATTAAATGGGGAAAGGCCTGCCTGTGTGTCTTGCACGTAGCCGCCGCTCAAACGTCTAAACTATAATCAGGCAGCTCAATTGGCCCAAAATATAAACCATGGCAATGTTTTGGGGGTCAAATGTTTAAAAGATTTTCAGAAAAATAAACATTTTCACTTAAAAGTGAAATCATGATAAAACACCATGTCTCCTAGTAAGTTTCTTCCTTCTAAACAAAAATAATTCTACACGACATGGTCACCTGAAAAGTAAACTGTTTGCCCACATTTAGATATTCATTTGAATAATCATTATGATATTCTGGAATTTCTTTTGTGTCTAAAAATAGAAACTACTTGTTAGTGAACATGTAATTTGATTTTCATATAGAAATAACTTGCTCAAGGAGCATCCATAGAATTGAACATTTAAGACTGGTAGCCAATGAAATTTTATGTTTCAATTGTGCAAATGGATATGCTTCTAAATGTGATTAACACATAATGTCTTGTCTTTTCTGGATCATAAGAATGATTTTGTCCACTCAGGATACATTTATTGAGGACCAGGAATGTGTGAGGTGGAGAGAGTCAGTTCCAGAGAGCTTCTTGTCTGGTGTGGAAGACAGGCATTGAGGAAAAAAAAACACTGGATGTTTAAATACTAACAGTGTCTTGAAAAAGAAAGGTTCTGGTCTTTAAATGCCCTCCATAATTTTATTATGTAGGTATGTATTTTATTTTGTGTATCCCTATTAAATATTTCAAGCTTACAGAAAAGTAGAAAGAATAACAAACACACAGGTTCATGTGTGTTGCTACATGTTCATTCTGTTTTGTTGTTGTGTAGGGTCCCACTCTACAAATGTACTACTGTTTGTTTATTCACTCAGTTGTTGAAAGACCTATGGGTTGTCTCCAGTTTGGGGCTGTGATGAATAGAGCTGCTATAAACATGTGTGTATAGATTTTCATGTGAGCATCATTTTCATTTCTGTAGGGTGAATACTTAAGAGCAGGATTGCTGGGTCACATGGTAGGTGTATGTTTACCTTTGGAGAAAAAGCTGCAAAGCCATTTTTCGCAGTGGCTGCAACATTTTGCATTCCTACCAGCCGTATGTGAGAGTTGTAATTGCTGTGCATCCTCACCAGTGCTTGCTGTCTTCACTAATTTTCACCCTAGCCACTCAGAGAGGTGTGAAGTGGTACCTCACTGTGGTTTAATTTGCATTTCCCTAATGCCTAATGATGCCAAATTTATTGATATTTTACTTTACAGTTTATGCTTTTTGTGTCCTAGATAAGAAATCTTTATAAAAAAATCCTTCCATGGATCATGAAACTATCTGTCCCACATTTACTGCTAAAACGTTAAAGTTTTGCTTTTCACATATAGATTTTTTTCTGCCAAGTTTAAGTTTTTGGTGTGAGAGAGGAATTGTATTTTTTTTCAATATGGTTAACCAATTTTCCAAGCATCAATTATTTAGTAGTCCTTCTCCACTGCTCTGTAATGCAATCGCTGTCAGAGATCAAATTTCTATATCATGTGTGTCACTGTCAGGACTTGACTCTGCTACATGGCTATATCCCCCAGCCAATACCACATGATCAAACTCCTAAAGCTTGATATCTGGTAAATACACCTTCCCCCACTACCATGTATTTATCAAAATTGCCTTGCCTGTACTGGGTTCCTTGCTAATCAATGATTTTCAGAAGCAGCTCGCCAAAAATTGCACTTAAGTTACAAAACACATTGGCAAGCATAGCCATTTTTACAGTTTTGTGTCTTTCCATCCATTGACATGGTATTCATTTAATTGATGCCATTGAGTGAAAGACACACCATTATTTGATGTGCTGCAGAGAAAGAAAAAGTACTGCCAATTGATCTATGACCTATGACACAGAGTAAGGTACCATCAATTTTAAGACGTATCTGATTTCTGAGATGTTAAAAATGTGAAAAAAAATGCATGGGGCTTCCCTGGTGGTGCAGTGGTTGAGAGTCCGCCTGCCGATGCAGGGGACGCGGGTTCGTGCCCTGGTCCAGGAAGATCCCACATGCCACGGAGCGGCTGGGCCCGTGGGCCATGGCCGCTGAGCCTGCGCATCCGGAGCCTGTGCTCCACAACGTGAGAGGCCACAACAGTGAGAGGCCCGCGTACCGCAAAAAAAAAAAAAAAAAAAAAAATGCATGTTTCAGAATTGATGAAACTTGGTATATGTCTCTAGTTATTTGGGTCCTTTTTAGATGTTTTTCAATAAAATTTCATAAGTGTCTCCATAAATATCTTACATACCTTTTGTTAGATCTATGCCTGGGTATGATAAGGTTTTTGCATCATAAATAGGACCTTCTCTACAGTTCTGAGTGTTTCTACCTGGTGTGTAGGAACACAATGAATTTTGATAAATGGATCTCATATCCAGCAATCTTACCAAGCTCTCTTATTAGTTGTAATAGTTTGCTTATAGATGATCTTGGAGTTATTTCTTTGTAATTGGTTTCTAACTCAATTATATTTTAGTAAAAGAAGGTGATCTACGTGGTTGGCTCTTTGGAACCTATCGAGATTTCCTGTGTAGCCTAGTGTGTGGCCACGGCCATTGTTCATACACGTTCTACATGTACCTGAAAAGAACGTGTTTGCTAATTTAGGAGTGCAGAATTCTTTTGCTACATGAACATTAGTATAAACTTGCTAATTTTATTATTCAGATCTTATATATCAGTTATGAAAAGACTTGTTCTTCGCTACTGTGGGTTTATAAATTTCTCCTAGGAACATTGAAAATTGTTGCTTTATACTATTTGGAGGCTATGATTACTACACGGAAAAAAGTTTAAACTGACAATCTCCCTAATGAACGCCCTTGTTGCCATTATGCAGTGGCCACTTTTGTCACTAATGTGTTCTTTCCTTAGAGTCAATTTTAACTGATACTATAATAACAGGGACTTCTTTTGATGGGCATCGGCCTAGAACATCATTTTTTGCCTCTGCAGACTATCAATTTTTAGTATTCTCATGTTTGAGGCCACCACTTGTAAACATTTGGGAGATGATTGTGTTTTTAAACCCAATCTGACAATCTGTCTTTAACTGGAAAATTTAGCCTATTTACGTTCATTGTGATAACTGATATATTTGGACTTGTTCCCAGTGTTACTCTGGGTTTTCTATTGAACCTGATCTTTCTGTTATTCTTTCATTCTTCTTCTTTAATTTCTATTGGACTGATACTTTTTTCCCCTGTTTTCTTCTTTTCTCCCCTCTCCTCCAACCTCTACTGTCATGGAAGTAGCATATTCTCTTCAAGTCTTTACGTGTTTTCTTTAAAATTTGTAACAGGGCTTCCCTGGTGGCACAGTGGTAGAGAGTCCACCTGCCGATGCAGGGGACACGGGTTCGTGCCCCAGTCCGGGAAGATCCCACATGCCGCGGAGCGGCTGGGCCCGTGAGCCATGGCCGCTGAGACTGCACGTCCGGAGCCTGTGCTCCGCAACGGGAGAGGCCACAGCAGTGAGAGGCCTGCGTACCGCAAAAAAAAAAAGAAAAAAAAAATTGTAACAAATACTTTTCACTTAACAAAATCTAAAGTTAAACCCTTCAGACAATACGAGGATCTTAAAATGCCTAAATTCCAGTGTCTCCTGCTGCCTTACCAGCTCCACCTTGTTGTCCTCCACCAGAAAGCTCCTATCATTTTATTTTATATCTCTGCTTGCTACAGCTCCTGCGTCCTTTGACTTACTCACACTTTTACCATTTCTTGCTCAGCATTTTCTTTTCAGCTCATGTATGGCCTTGGCCAGAGCAGGGGGCGTGGGGCAGGGGGCAGAAGCAGGAGTCAAGGGGCAAAGGGATAGGGAAGCGTGTGCAAGGGATTCCCTGTGGCCTTTCCTACCATGACTACTGTTATTGTACACATGAGGGAACCAAGGGAAGGGCTCTGTCATCTTCGAGGTAAGCCCATCCCAAGCTTCAACTAAACTTCAAGTATTGAAATATTTCTGCACTCCTAAGTTAGCGTTTCTTTTCAGTCATATATGGAACATTGATGAACACTGGCCATGGCCACAAATCAAATCTTACCACCTACTATGGATGGAACTGGGGAAAGACCCCAGGGTCGGTCTGTGAACCCAGACCCCCTGTGGGAGAAACTTGGGATGGAAGAAGAATCCCTGTGTGGCCCTGAGATTCAGAGCCCCCAAACCCTCTCCAGCTTGCCCACCTCTCGGAGCCACAGCAGGTCTGGCCCCGTCCCTCTTCCACTGCTGGCCAGTACCCCACGTTTCCAGGGGACGCTCTGGCCTCCTAATGGCTCTGGCTCCTTACCAGGATGCTGAACCCTGAGTGGCAGAAGAGGACCCCACGTCAACACCCCTCCGCTGTGCGAGGAGAGCTCTGTCCTGCACCCTCAAGGTCTCCGTTCCTGCCCACGCGATCGGAGTCCACTCCTGCAGTGGGAGCTGTGAGCCCTCAGTCCGGCCCACGCGTGGAGTTGACCTTTGCTCTAGAAGCAAAGAGGGCTGGTGAGGCGGGTCTTCGGTTGTGCACGGGCCGGGGGACAGGGCATTGTGCCAGCTGAGGCTTCAGAGACCCCTCCTCCTGCCCGGGGCGAGGCCGCTCCTTTTAGGAGAATGCAGAGGTTGAGGTTCTCAGCACATTTTCTCCGGCACCCTCTGCGTTCAGGATCTCTTCCTTCCCCGCCAGCCTCTTGGCTTTAGCAGCAGAAACACTCACCTCCCTGCTCTCAGAGGTCAGGCTGATTTGGGGCACAGTTGGCCCTCTTCAAGTGCCGCCTTCTGCATGATGCCCCAAGGCGTCCACTGGCTGGTCGGCCTTTTGTTTTCTTTCTTTCCATGAAATCAACTCCACCATCCCTACAATTGTGCTTTGCTGCCCGTCTCCCGAGCGCCGGACCCCACATTACTCAGAGCGCTCTCTTCCTCTTTGCTCTGTGTCCACGCCCCTAGGATGCCAATCTCAGTAACTGCGGTGCCTGCACACACCAGCGTTATGGCTGCATCATGTCCCACCAGCAACAGGACCCCATCCTGAAGGTCAGCTTCCTAGGACCAGTTCTGGTGCCATGTCTCAGGTTGGGTCCCCACCTGTCCCAAAGACAAGGGTTTGAGCACATGCAATTTATCTGGGGAGGTGACCCCCGGGCATGGGATGGGGGAGTGGGGACCTGAGAGAGGGAAGGAAGGCGGCCAACGCAGGGTGCTTGAATGCACAGCTCACCGCTTTGAGCAGCTGGGGCTCATCCTGATGGGGCCTCTGGAAAATGCCCAGAGCACCCCTCAGAGTGTCACCACTGTGAGGAAAGGAGCCTGGTGTTACCTACTCCTCTTGGTCACTAGAAGTTGGTCCAGGGCACCATCTCCTAGCATGTCCAGGCTGCCCTCAGGCAGAAGGCAGCAGGTGCAGCAGTGGGACCCCTGGGTGCTGGTGGTCCCGAGCTGTGAGTAGCCACGGATTTGCCGGGGGGGGGCACCCACGATGTCTGCTACCTGGTCTAACATCCTTGCTTTGTTCTGTTAGTGAGTCTTTCAGTGGTAGATGCTCTCAGTGTTTGTCTGGAAAGTGTCATGATTTTACCTTCATCATTGAATGAAAGCTTAGCTGGTCCAGAATTGGAGGCTAACCCATATTTTCTCTTAGCACTTTGAAACCGTGATTTTGGCTTCTATCGTGGGGTACTAAGAAGTCTGGAAGACTGTGGGCGATCAGTTCAACTGTCATTCCTTAGGAGGGAATCTGTCATTTCTTTCGGGTTGCTTTTCGGAAAGCTTCTTTCTTGTTGGCGTTGAGCAATACCACTGTCGAATGAACAGTGTGTAATTACTCTTATTTCCCATCCTCAGGTCTTGGAGGACTTCCTGAACCTGAGGGTCCTCTCCCTTCATTAGCTCTAGGAACTGCTCACCGTTATCTTGCTCCTCCTCCCCTCTCTCCTGCTGGAATGCCTCGCAGTGGATCAGATACCGGAGAAGCAGAGCTGGAAGGAGGCAAGGATGCTTGTGCAAATGATTCATTGATGAATTGCTCTGAGGGTAGCACAGTAGGGCAGGCGAGAAACTCAATAGACTTGTGATTTAGGCTCAAGCCTCAGCTTGGCTCAATCCCATGGGGAACTCAGTGGGGGTGCTGCTGGTCTTTTCTACTGCTATCAGTCAGACGTGGGCCTTGGGGGCTCCCCCTCTGGGAGAGTATTTCCAGGTGAGGTGACTCCCTTTGACCAAGGACAGCTCTCTGGAGAAGGACACAACTGTGAGCCACCAGCAGGCAACTCTTCCAGCAGCTGGGGTTGGGAGCATCCCCTGGCAGAGAAGATGGGCCAGGGCACTGATGTAGCTCCTGCTCTCCTCCTAAACCTCTGCTTCCATCTCCTCTTCTCTCTGGTCTTCATTGGGATAATTTCCTCAGAGCTATCTTCCAGTTTGCTGACAATGTTTTCCGTTATTCTAATGTGATTTTTACCCTCCCCACTGAATTTTAAATTTTAATTACTTCACTCTGCATATCTGAAAATTTTTACTTGTTTCAAAAATTCATCTTGTCCTTTTCTTGTCTTATTCTTTTTGTTGCTTATTCTTCCTTAACTTCCCTAGTTATTTCTCACACACACACGTATATTAAGCTCTCTTCTATGACCTCAATTTCTTGGGTGGAAGTATGATCCTGCTCTTTATTTATATGCTGACTGTTGCCCATGGTGAATACTTCCTTCGCATTTTGTAATTTTAGGTTGTGAGCTCATTCTGATGATGCTTTGGCTGTGGGTTGCAGTGTTTCTGTCGTTAGAGCTATTGGCTTCTGCCAGACACCCCCGAGAGTACCCCACCCCTGGACTACTTTTTTGTGACCTTCTTGGCCTGAGGGTTCCAAGATCCTGCAGGTGGTGTGAATTCAAACCCAAGAGAGGGCAGCCCTGCAGCAAGTTCCCAGGGGACCACTTTTCCCACTGAGAGTCAAGGTGGAGAGAGATGCTGTTCCTTGGTCTCTGTTCCAGTGGGCAGATTTCTCCCTAGTCTGTCCTTTCACCAAGGACACAGAGCTTGAAAACCCCAGCTCCACACAGAAGCCTCACACCCAACTCTCCAGCTGGGCATTGAAACCAAAGCCCTGAGTTAGAGAGCCCCAGCAAAGGGCTCCTCCTAATTAAGACATCATTGAGGAGCTTGCTAATCTTTATTTCCTCCTTCACTTTGGGCCTCTGGGGATTTCCCTTACTTTCTTGTGCACTTAGCCATGTGGTTTTAAAAATCTTATCTTCTAGGCATCATTCCTAGGGCTCTTGTAAGGAGAATGCTTTCAGGCTGTCTGAGTCCTGCTCTCTGCCCTCTCCTCTGCTGCTGAGATCAAACTGCAAGTAACAACCTCTTTCCATAACCTTCCACGTCTCCAGTTCTTTCTGCCCCTCACCTGAGCCCACCTGCTGATACAGCTCATGAAACCCCCAGTTCCTCCATTCTGCCCTTCTTCTATCTCTCCCTCCTTCCTGACCCCATAGTGAGTCACATCCCCCACTGTGGCCAACACTCAGCCTCCTCATTCCTTGGCGCTTCATCCCAGCCTGCATCCGTCCAACCATACAGGTTCTTTGCAAAAACAAAGGGCCTGGAGCCATCACAAATGCACCACCTCTGGCTCTGGCCAGGCACTTGGCACCACTGGGCCATGTCTTTCAGCCCCCTTTCCAACACCCATCTGAGCTGTTTCCGACACGCCAGGCTTGTAGCAGGCACACGAACGCTGCCTGTTGTTATTGCTACCAGCCTGCGCTGGCCCCTGTGTCTCAGCTGTGACCTTATCTATTACACAGTTAAGGTGCCATCCCCAGCATCCTGCCCCTGCACCTAGAAACAAGTCTCTCTTTGTACACACCTCTCCCCTTTCCCTTTGGAGTCTCCTCCCGGTCAAGGGTTTTCCTGCCTGAGCTTTTCAGACCCTCCTTTCGACCTGAGAAGAGGGGCCCCTGGCCTGGGCTCACGCTCTCCAGGACCCACTCTGGCCCTCTTCCAGCAGAACTATCCCCCAGGGTGGGAAGTGTGTACAGCTGAGCGGTGGTACTCACTTGGGGCCCATGCTCCCTGTTCTAGATCCTGCTCTAGGTAACCAGGGAGTAGGATTCCTAGGATTCCCTGTCCAAACGGCAGAACCTGTTTCCTGCACGCACACAGGGGTCTCTTCCCCAGGAGAGCACTCTGCTCTTCCCTCCCCCCAGGTGGACACTTCTGGCCAGCTGGACGACACAGCCTGGCACCGACACTCCCTTCCTCTCCGTCCCCAGCCCCAGCCCCGCTTTCCATCACCCCTGCCCCTTGGGATCACAGTCCCAAGCAGCTGCTGGCACTTAAGCCCTGTGTCAGGCTCTACTCTGGGGGACCTAGGCTAAGACACTCGGCAATTAAATTTCTCAAACTACAATCATGTTCAAACTGATATTCAGGCATTTTTTATGATGTGTTTGACATCCATTCATCTGTATCAGTTCATCCTTTTTTATTGCTGAGTAATATTCCCTTGTATGAATATGCTACAATTGGGATTTATCTAGTTCCTTGCTGATTGTACCCCAAATTTTAATTGTAACATAGTCAAATTTATCAGTATTCCCCTTTACAATTGTTGGTGGTATTCTATTCCATAACCCTATAGAAATGTCCACTGATAGCTTTTTCTTAGTACTCCTATGGCTTTCATTTTTTAACACTTAAATCTTTATTCCATTTGATGAGGTAGGAATCCAACTTTATTCTTTTCTCTCCAAATTATTAACAAGGGTTCTATCACACTGTTTTCTCACTGATTTGTAAAGCTGCCTTTATTATATTTTGAATCCTTACAGGAGTGATGTTCAAAATATTTAGCAAACAGTACTCGCACAGAGTGCACCTACTGGCTGGATATCTGACGGAGTTCTTCTGCTTGCCTGGGGCCGTTTCTTTACTTTCTATTATTTTCCATTGATCTCAGCCAGGACCATGTAGTTGTCATTATGGAGCCTGGATAATATGTTTTGCTTTCTGGGAGCACAGTTTCTCCCTCATTACTCTTCTTTTGGGCTGTTTCTCAAGTGTTTATCCTTCCAGCTGAACTCTTCAACCATTTTGTCAATTCCCATGAAGTTCACTGGGATATCATACTACATTTAGGCATTGAAAATGTTCTTTTGCTAATGTGGATTGGGAATCTTCCATCATGTGTTTCTAATGCATATCAAGTGCTTAGCACAATGCTTGCCACATAGCAAATGCTCAATAAATATTAACATTTATAACTATTGTTTAGTATATCTGAAAATTACTGGGTTTTTTGTCTGTTTTTTGTATCTTTATAATTGGCCACTTTGCTGAACTTCTAATTCAAGATTAAAAAAATTTTTTTTTGAGTCTTTGGGGCTATCTTTATTTCTGATGGAAGGATTTGTTTCATTCTATTAACATTGGGATTCGTTTTCTTCTGAAACAAAACCCTTTGAGTTGGAACTCTGCACAATGCCTTTGTAGGATGCCTCAAGGGGATGTTACCTGGTGTTCGAGCTGTCACTTCCCCTTTGCCCTCAGCCACAGTGTTAGAGACCAGCCTTTTATTGTGCAGTCCTCTGTCATATTGAGATCTTCTTACTGGCTATGAACAGGCCTCCTTTGGCCAGACGGCCCCTCAGAGACCTGCAGACTGGCACAGCCACCCAGGCCCCCATGTTCCTCTTCTCCAGAAAAGGGCATTGGGGTTCTTCTCCCCATCGGGGCCCGACATTTCCCAGATACCTCACTCCCCTGGAGGAGTTCTCAGGACTTCAGGGGAGGCCTAACTGACACGACAAGGGGCCTACTCATTTCTCTGGATGGGATTCTACCTTTTAATTAAGCCCACCTACGATTCACATCCCAGAACTCCTCCTTCATGGGACTTTTTATTCAGGCATGTCTCTCTCATTAACTGTTTCACTAGATGTATAGGCAGCATTTCCCCTGTATTTTCTCCTGATTGTACACATTGAATAATCTGTGAAATAACTTTGTACCTTAATTTTTATCATCTAAATGTTTCTCAGCCACTGATCTTATTTCACCTTCCGTGAAAATTTGATTAGCGTACTGCTTCCATCATTGGCCAGGTCACTAGTGGTCATTTTCTTCAGCTATGTCTTTGTTTTAAAAATCTGCAATTCACCATTTATCTGCTTCAAAGTTAAGCTATCTTAGGCATTTCTACTTAGAATGCCCAAGGTTTTCTAATCATTACTTATTATTTCAAGATATTATACATATTGCAAAATTGTCCATTTTCCTTTTGAAAATAGTATTTAAACCCACATAACCACATTTTTCCTCCAAGAATCACTGATCAAGAATATTAAAATTAATCTCTGCTCATTTCTAAAAGGAAAGGCCCTCACAATAAGGAATCTCACATTTCTGCCGACATCCTACAGGTCGACTTTGTCGGGTTTCAGCTCTGTTTGCCTCTAGGATTATTCTAAGATCGATAATTAAACTGGCCTATTCTCCGATCTGACTTTAAGTTTTGGAGAACTTAAAAAAATCAAAAATTCGTTATTACAAAACAAAAGAAGATAACACAAAGCAGTGATTTTTATTAAAACAGAATTGTTTCTACTTTTCTCTTCTGAAAAAGCACTTGGGCCGTGATATTTGTAAAAGCTCAAGTTTAAGTCAATCAGTGATGAAGGTTTATCAGTGCCTTTTTTCTCGATGTAACAATGAGCAGAGGGTGTCAGATCAGGACTCTCCCTTAACCCAGCAATTTCTGATAACCTCCTCACTTCTGGAAGTTTCTCCACCGCTTTTTCTTCTTTCATGACCAAGTTCTCAAGATAAGTAATGTTCGTGTTCTATTTGGCCTGCCTGCATATCGCCTTCAGTACAATTCTGGTCTCTGGGTTCACGTTACAGAGCCTGTCAAGCAAGAACATTGTATATCTGAGGGAAAAAACACTCTGGGATGCAGTCCTTAAATGAGCTCTCCATGTTCTGCTTTCTGGGAAAGAAGCAGCTTTAGTTAAGAGACAACATATTTAACAAAATTTGGCTGTTCAATCTCCAGATTTTTGAGCAGTGGTGTGAAACATCCTGAGGTTCCAGTCTCCTGTACGGTATCAAGTTTCATGGAAGCAAATTAATTCTAGAACCATTTCAATTTAAGACATAGATCCCATACAGCACTTTACTAAAGGAAGTGTTTTATAAACAAACAAAACAGTTCCAAAGCGCTGCAGTATGAACACCATTGCCCTAGCCTTTTATTCTCCGGAGACTACATTCTCCAAGATCCCCCGGCAGGGTTGTCCCCACGCAGGTCTGACACTAAGGACGGGCTGCTTCAGGGGCATCACAACTCCGCGCAGTCAGCGCTTTCCCCACTCGGTGGACACACGGGATCCTGAAAAGCGTTAGGCGCCCAGAGGCTGGGAGGCTGCGTCAGACCCCTGGGGAAAAGGAATTGCCAGGGTGGTGGTCACCGGAGACCCCACCACGCCCTCCGGGGGGACGGCATAACAGGTCTCCGAAGGGCATGGCGAGGGACCACGCGGTCACTTAGCACAGCACCCTTCAAATGCTGAGCACTGGGGGTGAACAGGCCGGCCGGGACCCCCGCGCGGCGTGGACGCGGCTGGGACCACCTGGGGGGCCGACCTTCGGCGCCGCCCCGGGCCGGGGAACTCCGACTCGCACTCACGCCCACAGCGCGCTCGCGCAGACCGGGCCCTCCCGCCGGCGCAGGCGCGCTGCGCCCGCCCCACGCCCGCCGGGAAAGCCAACCGGCCCGGCCCCCCCACCCCAAAGGCCGCGTTCCCGCCGCGGGGCAGGGCGGAGCCCGCCGCGCCTGCGCACTCGCCCTTCGCACCATTCCTGCGTCTCCGGGAGCAGGCAGCACCACGTGACCACTGCCAGTACCCAAGATGGAGACCGTGGCCGGGCTCTACCGGCTCCCCGCCTCAGCCTGCGCCCCGGCCTGGGCCAAGCAGGCGCGCAGGCACGCAGTCCTGACCAATGGGCCGGCGCAGGACAGCTCTCTGGTGGCTGCGAGTGGGGCTCGCCAGGGCCCGTGTTTACAGTCACCACCCGACCAGTCTCCCTGCACTTTCTCAACCGCCAAGCGCCCAGCGGCTGGCGCCTGGCGCGTCCTCTGATAGCCCCGCCCCTGAGACTGGCAGCTCCGGTAGCCAATGGGGATCGGGAAGGGCGCGGGAAGGCGGGCGGGGGTGGAGCATCCCTGCCTTTCGTAGGGCGTCTGGCCTGGCGGTTGGCTGCCGCGGGCCGAGGGGCGGGCGCAAGCGGGGCGGTACCCGCGGCCCCATCGGGCCAATGGAAGGGCGGCCGGGCGCCCGGGGAGGGCGGGCGGTGGGCGGGGCCGAGCCGTAATTGACGAGCTCTTCATTAGAAACCGGGCGGGAGGGAGGGGCCCGCGAGGGGAGGTGATGCAAGGCCGCCGCGGCCAATGGCTGCAGGGCCGCCGGCGGGGAGGAGGGGCCGGGGCGGCTGACGGGCGTCGGGGTTGGCCTATCAGCGCTCGGCTCTGTGCTGGCGGGGGGAGCAGCATCATGGTTCAACGTGGGTCAATTTTTTGTGAATGAGGAGGGGAGGTTGTGGGGCCGCCGCCGCGGAGCACCGTCCCCGCCGCCGCCTCGCCCGAGCCCGCGCGCCCGCCCGCCGCCCGCCCGCGCCCCCGCCTCAGCCGCCTGGGCCCGGCGCGCCGCGGCCGCGTCCCCGCTGTCGCCGCCGCCCGAGCGCCCGCCCGCCGCCCGCGGTGGTGGTGGCGGCGCAGGCTGAGGAGATGCGGCTCGGAGCGTCCGCGCTGGGCTAGAGCGCCCGCCGCCGCCGCCGCCGCGGTAAGCGCTGCCCCGGCCCGGCCCGCGGGCCATTGTCCGCCCCCCGCCCGCTCCGCCGGCCTCCACGCCCCCGCCGCCCAGCCCGGCAGGTGGACGCCGGGGTCCGCCCGGCCGGCCCGGTCCGGCCCGTGCGCCCAGGCCGCGCGTGGCGCCGGCCCGCGGGTGTCCGGAGCTGAGCCGGAGCCCGTCCCGGACCTTTCCCTGCAGCCCCGGCCGGCGAGGGCCGCCGCGGGGCGGGGGCAGGACGGCCGGCGGGCCCCGGGCGTCCGCACCGGTCCAGGCCGAGCTCTCGGCAGGTGGGCCGGGGGCTCCCGAGCCCGGGCGGGCGCCGTTTATGTAACTTTGTCGAGGCTGTGAGTTTGCAGAAAAACGTCCCTCCCGGGGCTGGCGGGCGGGGTGCGCCGTCGCCTGGTGTGTGCCCCGGACCGGAACGGCAGGGGTGGGGGTGTCCACGACCCGAGTGGGTGCCCGCAGGCTTCCCACAGGCCGAGCTGCGGCCCCGTCCTGCCCAGATGACGGGAGCCGCGTTTCCCGGCATTGCAAGCACACACCATGGAATTAGAAGGAAATTATCTCGTATTTACATTTAGCGTTGAATTATTTGACACTGTTATAGCAGGAGATCGTGCGTATCAGTTGGAAAGGCCGGGGGTGGAACCCAGTGTACTCATTTAATGCACATCAAAAATTTGTAATAACTTGCAGCAGCTGATATGAATGTTTCCTTTATTGCATGTTGTAAATTGACCTGCTGTGACACAATTTTCAAATAAAGTGTTGCATAAATTAAACTCAAGTTATTTTAAAACTAATGACTTTCTTAACTAAATCCTAATTGCATTACTATAGAGACCTAGCTAATTGCTTGCAGCAGCTCTGCCTGCCCTCGGTGAGAGAGGAAAGGGCCTGTGTAGTTAGTTTGCTTCCCTTCTTTTCTCTATTTAGGCTTTTCTGTTTATTCCCACAAACCACCTAAGCACAGGGGTTCTGGGAGTAAACATGTAAACAGCCCTCGCTCAGCGCCAGCCCAGCAAGACTGGGGGTTACTGGTGGGTTTGCACCTTGGCTTGGTTTCACTTTTTCTTTTGTAATGTGATGGTGGTTGCTTGGAGTTTGAGTTGCTTCTGATAATTCTGTGCTTTGGATGGGGCCAGGAAAGGTGGTGGTGGTGATTGGGCGGGCGGGGTGGGAAGGGAGGGAGAGGGATTGAATTAACAAAACTCAGCTGCTTGTACACAAATATACACTACAGCAATTACAGAGCAACAAAAGTTATTGCAGAATTTTGCAGTAACTATGGCAACACAATTACTCTATTATAATTGGAAATGCAAAATGCCACCCTCTTAGAAGTTTCATCAGAATGGAGTTTTGGATATCAAAAATATGTGAGATTTCATTTTTCTTTTCTTTTTTTCAGGTAGCTCCTGAGAATTCTAAAATCTGTGTTCAATTATCTATTTTTAAGACCCATCAAGCTTTCCCAGATATTCTACTCCCTTGGATCTGTGGCATCTTTCCCCAGAACTCACATTTGTGTGGGAGGGAAGTATTTTCCTGCCTTAAAAACACACACCCTGACACATTGTTAGACTTCTATAGCTTTCTGTGTTCTGGGCTTTTATTTTAAAGATCACATACCTTCCTAAAGAGAGCAGTAATCAATTAGAAAAGAAGGATTTATGCGGCAGGCAGATGTAACACTGCCCTCTTTAGGGTTAGTTCTTTCTCCTTCGAGGGGAGCTGGCAGCAAGAGTGCCCCTGGGAGAGCCCTGGGCTGGGGGTGTGTGCGGGGGTGGATGACTGTGGTCTACACGGAGGCCTGCGAGGCCTAGGGACCAAGGACAGATGTGGCCTAAGCAGCCCTGAGCCAAGAGAGAATGTTCTGTGGTCAGCAGCTTCACAGCCATGCAAAATAAAAATCTCTCAATGCCATGTTCTCAGAGGCCTTGGGCCCTGTTGCTGGAGCCAGATGGACAAAACAACATGGCACCCAGGCCATGTGCCACCTGAGCGCAGATCTTGACTCAGTGGTCAGAAACCTGCTTTCTAGGGATGCCCCTCTTGATGTTTCCCAGGAGGACTCCAGTTCTGGAAGTTTCCACACATTGTGGGGTTGCTGCAGTTGAATTTCGTTATAACTCTTTCCTTTTAACTACTGCATATTTATGTCCAGTAATCGACTTCCATTTTCCAGCTGCATTGTGAGGTTTCAATGCAGCATGAATAGCTTTGAATTCTCATCCTTTGATGTTGGGGGTGGCACCCGAGGAAAGGCGACTTTCTGCCGTCGTAATTGCCAGAGCAGAAGAAACATTTCATCACTCCTGGAGAATTCGTCCGTACCGTTCTCTATTGAAAACGCCGGGTTTTCATCACTCGGAAGCTACCATGAGAAATAGATTGGTACCTGATGAAGGGAGGGAGGGAGGGAGATGCAGAGGACGGGAGACAACTGCCACTGGGGGTCGCGGGGCGACGGGCTGTGGCCGGGCTTTGGGTCCCTGGACCAGAATCACTGCCTGTGCAGCTGGGGGTCCACGCCGGCCCAGCCTCTTTGGATGCTCCCTCACTCCGCGGCCTGAGAAGCTGAACCTGAGCCCCCGCTGTTCTAGGCAGAGGGCGAGTTCCTGCCCTGGTGGTTGCAGCCCCCGCTGGTCCTGGGGTGGGGCCCGGGGAGCCAGTCTGGAGGGGGCTTGGTTTCAGTCTCAAGACTGTCAGTCAGCGTGTGCTCTGGTGTGCAGTGGGCTCAGGGCTTTTGGCCTTGCCTTAGAGGAAGGCACAGCACGTCTGGTTCAGGTCAGATGAGGGGCCCTGTGTCAGAAGTGATGCTGCATCTTCTCACACCTTAGCAGCGTGTGTTCACGGAACGTTTCCTTTGGAGAAGCATCACTGATCTGAGATCAGCGAGTTCTGTTCGTAAGGTCATTTTCTCCTCATGGGCTTGTGTGAGCGAGGAGGTGGGGTGGGCGGACCTGTTTAGGGAGCGGGTGGCCCCTCTGCTGCCTTTTCTGACTGACGTGCCTTCTCCTCACTTCCCGGGAGGAAGGGCCAGGGCCCTCCACAGGCTGCCTCCACAGCGACCCTCCACATCACCGTGGGGACAGATCAGCTTCTGTAGCAGCAGATGTGGAAACCAGACTAGTTTTCCTCTTTCCTGGTGGGGAGATCATGATATTTGTACAGTTGACCTTTGAACAACATGGGCTTGAACCGTGCAGGTCCACTTACCTGTGCACTTTTTTCAATTCGTACTGTAGTACTGTACAATCTGTGGTTGATTGAATCTGGGACGTGGAACTGTGGATACGGAGGACTGACTGATAACTCAGGTTTTGCACTGTGGCGGGGGGGTCGGCACCCCTTCCCCCCAGGCTGTTCAAGGGTCAACTGTAAATGTAACATAGACCAGTAGCTACTGTTTAATGAGCACCTACTTGGGGCTACAAGCTGACATAAGTACTTGCCACGTGTACCCCCTTTCTCTCTCTCCACAGCCTCAGGAGGTGGCTGCTACCACACCCATTTTGCAGAGGAGGAACCTGAGACAGATGTGAAAATGTAGCATCTGGTACCCCTTGCTGCGCTGAGTCCCAAATGTTGATTCTCTCTCTTACGTGCCTCCGCTTCCGGGCCCCTGACGGACTTGAAGTTGAAGTTCAGCATGGCCCATCGAGGTGTCTGGGAGAGTGTAGCCTCTTTGAGAAGAGGACAGGTTGGAATACCTTTTAGGTTTAGTGTTGCATTGGGTGGTGTCGGAGCTGTCATAGGTGATGCTGTGTTTCAGTAGGGTCTGGGAAATAATCCTGGCTTTCTCATGCTGTCCTCTGTGCTGTGTGTGGCATTGTAGAACTGGAAAGGATCTGAACAATGCTGTTGGCCGGGGTTGGCTGTGTCCCATGCTTGGATCTTCTCCTGAGGCTGCATGGGGGCAGGTGAGCGTAGTGGAGGGCACCTGGTGCCCCACGTCCACTTCAGCCAGACTAGGCTGGCCTTCACTCTTGTCTGTAGGATTATCTTGGAAGAGTTTCAGAAACTTTGAAAAATCACTGACTTAATCCATTCTCCTTTAACACCAAGCCAGAAACTTTAAAGAAAATATCGACAGATTTAACATTATAAGAATTAAAGAAAATTCTCTTTGTCAAAAGATTCCATAAGTGAGGTTAAGTAACAGTGAGAGAAAAAAAATCTACAACGTATTGTGCCTATATACGCTCAATAGTCAATATGTAAAGAGCTTTTGCAAACCAATAAGAAAAGGATGAGCATCCCTCTTGCATGATGAGCAGAGCACATAAATCTGCAAATCCCAGTGGCTAATAATAAAAAAGACTTAGCTTTACTAATAAAGAGATTTAGCTGAAAGATTTTGTTTATGCCCAGCATATTAGCATAGGCTAAGTTTGATGGCGCCTGTTGGTGGTGATAATAATAATTTTTATCTTACATGGGTTTTGTAAAATTTAAATAAGTTAATACACGGAAAGTGCTTAGAATAGGGCCTGGCACACAGTAAGCACAATATAAGTTTTGGCTATTGTTAATTATTAATTATTTAGTTACTCTCCAGAAAAGTTTTATGTGTCAAATTTTTAAATGATCATTCCTTTTGTTCCAGCAATTTTACTTATTGGAATTTATTCTTAGGAAGGGGTATGATAAGCACATGGATATCCAGGTACGTACAGGATGTTATTGCTACATTATTTATAAAGGTGATACTTATAAAATACATTGTGGTATTTTCATCCTGTGGAAATCTATGCACAGGCTCAGAGGTCAGCAGAAGTGTGCAGTGTGTTAAGTGAAAAAAGCAGGTCCGGAACAGGACCACCCCTTCTGTTTTTAAGAACTTGGGTCTCTAAAGTGATAACAGTGGCCTTCTGGGGTGTCAGGAAAATGGGATGTGAGTGACTTTCATTGTCTTTTTATACATGTTGGTATTGTATAAATTTTTCTGTAAGCCTGTGTGACTTTTTAATAGTAATACTTTTTTTAAAAAGGCTGATATTTCCATGGGGGGAAAATACTCTTCAACCCCAGTATTTATAAAGGAGGAAAACCAAGTCGTTGGTAAGTTGATACATATGCTTAACATTGGAAGAATTTAGGGGATTTGTTTCTCTGACTCTCGTAAGCTCTCCAAGGCAGTGCTGGCCTCCTGGGTCTGGGCGGGTTCTGGCCCAGGTTGTGCTGCCGTGACACCTAAGTGGTCTTGCAAGGCAGAGCCGTACCCGTCATTACCATGCTGAAAACCCTGTCATGTCTTAGGATCCTGGAAGGCCTGCCTTGTCTGATAGCACCTGTGTTTCTCACTGAGCTTCAGCCCCTACCTGCTTTGCTTCCTTGCTCTTCAGTAAGCCCCCTTTGGCCCCAGGGCCTTTGCACACACTGTTTCCAGTTCTTGGAACTTCCTCTCTTCATATCTGTCTTCTCTGATCCCTCAATCCAAGCTCAGCCTTTGGTCCCCTGTTAAACATGGCGTCACATCCTTTTTACTCCTTCCCAACAGGATCCGCTTCTGTAATTTCAATAGCTCGTTGCGACATTAGTGGTTTAATGTCACCTCTCTTACCAGTGTGGGGGGGGGCGCTCCACGGGGTGGAGGGGCCCCGAGGGCCTCCTGCCTGCTTTGTGCCCAGTGCCTGGCAGTGCCTGAATGAATGAACGAATGCGTGGCTGGAGGCAGGGCACAGTGAAGGCCTTGGGAGGAGAGGCTGGGTGTGGACACGGTCCTCTGGCCTCAAGCCCCTTCTGGGTATCTGCCTGCTTCCTTTCTGCCTCAATCTGGGAACTTCTAGGTTCTGATTTTGGAGATTATGCGCTTTTAAGTAGCTGCAATAAATACAACTGAAGTGGGTTTTGTGATGCAGAGAGGAACGAGGGGAAGAAGGGCCTTAAACACCCAGCCGTCAAGTGGCAAATGGGGCCATTGTGCGTGGGGCCCAGCCAGTGCGCATGGCTCCTCCCTCGGCCGGATCGCCCAGGGTGCCGGTGTTCCAGCCGCTCCCCTGCTTGTTTCAAATTGGAATTAATGACATTATTTAATCATTTCTTATTTCACCTCATAGTTTTAACATGATACCTTCCTATGGTCACGTCTGTAAACATTTTGGAGTCCACTCTGTTTAAAAATGCGAATGTCAGGCTGTGTTAGTTTACTGTTGTTTATGAGGTATTCTGTCTGCATAGGTCAAGCGCTTTTGTTGGGTCGATGTTTGAGCTTGCGACAGTTGGGCAGCTCTTGGGGCCTGGAAGCCTTGAACTGGCCTCCCCGGTGGGAGTGCTGTCCTGCCCGTGTTGGTGGAGCTGTGCGATCTCGCGGAAGCGACCATCAGCTGGTTCGCGTGCCGCTGTTGGCTGTGGCGGGTCTTCCGCAAACTTGGGAAGAGAAATTTTGGTGGCTCCCCCCCTGCCACTCCCACCGGCCTGTCTTGGGTGGCGGAGTCGTGGCAGCGGCGGTGGTAGGGAACCTGTCTCTTAAACGTTTCTGATTGGTCGGTTATAATTTTGCAAATACTAAGCCCGCACCTAACGCATGTAGGAAGTCTTCCGTGAGAGCGGAGGAGTTGCACAGATGCTCCTGCGCTGGGGTGGGCAGAGGCAGGCCCTGTGGCCCCGTCTCGGGCAGGAAGCCCTGAGCCGCAAGGAGCTTAGACGTCGATGGGGATGGGGTAGGCGTGGGGATAACCACACACAGGTGCACCAGGCCGTGGGAGGCTGGGGGGCGGGGGGCCTGTGACGGGCAGCAGGGGTGGAGGAGCCAGGCTCAGATGAGGGGAGACAGGAGGGCTGGGAATGGAGCGTGGTCCTCTTCAGCCGGAGCAGCGGGGCTGCCACAGGGTGGAAAGGCCGTCGGGCCTGATGGTGGCCTGGCCCTGAGGGCTCCAGGGCCGCAGCGTGGGAGGAGGGATGAGCTGGACCGACGGACAGGCTGACTGCCTTGTCGCTTCATGTGTGTGAAGGCTGCTTATGCGCAGTCAAGGCTTCTGACCCTCTGTGCTCGCTGTTTCCCGGGAGGTGCCACGTGCCTGGCCTCTGCTGGTCTAACCTGGTCGAGGCCCCCACGGCCTGTGGCCGAGCCGGCCCCTCTCTGGAGCACGTGCTTGCAGCATGGCGCTGTCCCCCAGGCTCTGGCAAGAAGCTAGGGCTGCCCACAGCAAGCGGGGCTGGAGTATCCTCAAGTGAGGTGGCTCTTCCTTCCTCCCTGCCTCCCTGCCTCCCTCCCTCTCTCCCTCCCTCCCTCTCTCCCTCCCTCCCTCTCTCCCTCCCTCCCTCCTTCCTCCCTCCTTCCCTCCCTCCCTTCTTCCTTCCCTCCCTCCCTCCTTCCTCCCTCCTTCCCTCCCTCCCTCCTTCCTTCCCTCCCTCCCTCCTTCCTCCCTCCTTCCCTCCCTCCCTCCTTCCTTCCCTCCCTCCCTCCTTCCTCCCTCCTTCCCTCCCTCCCTCCTTCCTTCCTCCCTCCCTCCTTCCTCCCTCCTTCCCTCCCTCCCTCCTTCCTTCCCTCCCTCCCTCCTTCCTCCCTCCTTCCCTCCCTCCCTCCTTCCTTCCCTCCTTCCCTCCTTCCCTCCTCCCTCCCTCCTTTCTTCCTCCTCCCCTCCTCCCTCCCTCCCTCCCCCCTTCCTTCCTTCCGCCAGTGTGACTGAGAGACCCCTTCTAGGTCCAGGACTCCTTAGAGTAGCTGTCAGGACTCGGACCCCGGGGGTCAGTGTTGGGAACATTCTGGAAGGGACTTGAGCCAGCTTCTCCTCCATTAGGAGTGAAAACCTGCTTCTGAGCCCCCCGCAGGGGCTTTCCTGGCAGACACTGTGTCATCGGGTGCCTTGACTGAAGCAGGGCCCCAGCAGGTCGGCAGAACATGGTGAAGGGCAATGAGCAAGTTGGCGAGGGGTGTAGGTCTTCCGAGGTGATGCTCAGGGCTCCCCGCAGATCTGACATTCCAGCCCCACGAGGGCTGAGGGGTCAGAGGGGCCTGATGAGCCTGCCTGCACTCCACCTCTGGGGCCGTGGGCACTGGGGGTGGGAGTGGAGTTGTCCACCGGGGCCTGTGACCCTCCAGGGCAGGGGCCTGTGGTTGATGAGTGAAAATTAAGAGTATAACCACTCTCCAGGAGTGTGGCTCTCGGCCATCGTGGACCTTTACAAAGCGTCTTAAAGAAGTGTCGGGAAGCGCCACAGTGGATCAAAACCCTCGCTGCTATAAAATTCACATAGGATTTTGCACTGAAAAGGCCGTAAGAGGAGGCTTCAGTCCCATTCTTTGGAAAAACCTTCCTTTGCCAGCGTAGGGGCTGTGCTGTAATTCCTTCCCGGCCCTCTGGGTTGGAGGGACCCATTGAAGGACGCGTCACAGGGGCACTTAAGTGCCGAATTCTGTTTCCTTGCCAGCGCCTTGTTTTCCTTTCACTTTTATGGTCCAGGTCTGGCCAGTTTTGCAGCAGCCTGAGCGCATCCCCTGCCGCTCCCCACCGCCCGCCCGCCGTCAGCCTGGGCAGCAGTCGACCTGCGACATTCTCAGTGTTGAGAGCCCCCAAGGAGCACGGGCTGGTCCGGGCAGCTGCAGGCGGCCTCCTCTGCCCCAGCGGCCCGAGCCATCGGCCCCACTGGAGGAGCATCCATCTCACCTCCCGGGGCTGACGGAGAGCTGACCTTTTGGGATTTGGAGTTAACAAACAGTAGTGTTAAAACGCATCCCCTAAACCCTTCCCCGAATAAGAATGTCTTCCTGTGTCGGAGTGGATTGTGTTCAAACGTGGGTTGCATGTTGGCGGAGCTATGGTTTTCAGAATTCCTCTGAGTGTGGAGGGGACGGAGCTGAAAGAGCAAGGAGGCACGAGGTGGGCCTCTGTCTGCTCTTGTTTCAGGAGCCGTCTTCTCCTTGTGGCTCCTCGGGTTGCCTTATGTGTGTGGGGCCAAGGGTCTAGCTTGTGGACGTGTTAATTCTGTTTATCGTGGCGCTGACTGGCCTGCAGTGTACGAGAGGGTTTCCGCAGACATAGGTGCTTTGCTTTCCGAGGCTTGGGGGTGCCGAGGGAAGAACGCGGGTGTTGAGGCAGGCCGGGCTTGAGAGCTCAGCTTCCCTGTGACCTCACCTGGCTGGTGTTGCCTGTCTCTCCAGGAGGATGGGAGGAGGGCCCCTCCCTGGAGGCCGAAAGGGGATGGTGGGCGCACGAGCCTCTCCCCATTTCTACGGGCAGGTCTCAGGTGGGATGTTGTCTGCAAGGGGAGGGCTGGTGACTGCAGGAGTCCCTGACCCTGACCTCCGCGCCTGCACCTGCTGAAGTCACGGCCAGGTGAGTGCTTCCCCGAAGGACCTCGGTCACACTTGGGGGTGAGTTGTTTTCTGTGTCTGTCCTCGCAGGCGCTCGTTCGTAGCTCACAAAGACCCTGTTCTTGAAGGCTCAGCAGCATCCCTTCAACTGTGCGTGGAGCACCCTCAGCTCCGAGGGCGCCGCCCTGCGTGTTAGGCGCTCGGCGCGCGGGGCCTGGACGGGGCAGTGGCTGCCCTGCTGCACTTGGGCCGTGGCTGCAGTGTGATTCGTCCCTGGGTCGGAGGTGCTGAGGTCCCGCCCCGAGGGTGATCCGTGAACAGGGTCATGGGCGTCTTGCACCATCTTTGCTGTCCGTGTGCTTCCTGGTGTCCAGAAAAGGGGGCGTCCTGGGATGATGTGAATGTGTGCTACGAACCCAGTAGCGAGTTTGCTCGTTTCCCCTCCTCTTCACTGTTGTTTATCAAGCACCAGCAGGGCTCCTTAAGGACAGCATGCCCCTCACCTGCAGCTGGCCTCAGAAGGCTGCCCCACGTGGCAGTAAGTGGCTCGAGGAAAGCTGCGTGGCCTGAGTGCTCAGATCGTGGGTGGAGACCTGGGGCCGGCTCCTGGTGGCAGGGTGAAGGAGCAGTGCTCCCAGGAGGAGGGCAGCGTAGGATTTAGAGACGGGAGAGGCTGGGTGCTTCTGGCACTCCATGGGCGCAGCCCTCCATGGGTGGCTCTGTGGGTGTGTATGCGGGGGGCTGGGGGGGCAGGTGACCGTGTTGTAGGATCGGGTGGCCTCTGGTGGATGGAGAAACAGGCCAGGATCAGGTTGTGTCCTCCCTGGGATCATGGGACCTACACTTTAACCGGATTTTTTTGTGAGCAGCTCTCAGTGTTGAGCAGGAAGATGTTTCTGGTAGCTCTCCACTAGAAGGGATCTCTCCATGGCAGGTTCAGAGAGCACTGTGTGCTGCAGGGAATTGACTGACTTGCTTTCTGGGAAAGTGCAGGTGAATGTAGCGTTCAGGCAGGGCTTGATCCAGCTCCTCTGCGGCCTCATCAAGACCTTGTTTCTTTCCCCTGTCTTGGGAGAGTCTGCTTCCTGGTCCGGAGGTGGCCCTGCCAGCTCCTCACAGGACTACACACTTGCTGGTTCCTGCCCGCCAGGACAGGCAGCATCTTCGCCTCAGCAAAACGTCCTTCACTTTTGCTTGGTTTGGCTTAGGTCCCTGGTCCACGCTGAACTGTCACTTTGGTCAAGGGTATGGAATGCGCTGAGTGGCTCAGCCTCTTCCAGAAGCTGGCTGGGGAGTCAGCTTCCCTCCTAGGGCAGTCGCTGGTAGTGGGAAGGAGAGGGAGGGGACTGACGCTGAGGTGCAAACCGGTGGGCAGCGCCCTCCACGGGGCCCCTTGTTCTCTGCAGCCCCGGCCTCGGTTCCAGAATGGCCTTTCGTGTGGGCCCACTGTGCGCAGGGCCATGCCGGCCATTTCACAGACCGTCTCATGGAATCCTGTGGCAGCTCTGGAGGGAGCTGGTCCCCGTTCACCGAGGGGGGAGGAGAGGGCTCAGGAGGGTCTGGACGTGAGGCCTTGACCAGGCCTTCTGTGGCATCGGACGTGGGCCCCCCAGTCTCCTGGCATTTCCTTCTTCCTGGTCGTACCCTGGGCCCTGGAGGTCAGGGGCAGCTGGCCAGTTGGCAGGGTGGGTTAGAGGTGACAGAAGCTCATCAAGGCGAGTCGCAGGATGTGACAGTCTCGTGGAGAAGCCCTTAGAGTGGGGGCAGTGGAGCCACGAGACAGAGGGGACTGGGACCTGCCAGCTGACTGACCCGCTGCCCTCAGGGCTGATTCCAGGCAACCTGAGAGGCCCAGTGCAGTGTCTGAGGATGCTCTGGGGAGGGGCTGAGCCCACGTCAGCTTTCCTGCCCTGGGCAGAGGTGGGCAGATGCCGGGGTGTCCTGAGAAGGTACAGTGCAGGGCGTGTCGGCCGAGCCCCGCCGGTAACATCTGCCCGTGTGCAGGGGCCAGAGGCTCAGACAGATCTGGGCTCCACAGCCTCAGTCTCCCTGTGCCTCAGTCCTCCCATCTGCAAAGTGGGCACGAGAATTTCTGTCGTGGAGGGATGTTTTCGGGCTCAGGTCGGGTAAGACGACGAGGTGGAAGGCCCGGCTCCCAGACCTGCGGTGCAGCGCTAGAGGAAGAAGCTCCGTTGGCCTTGCTTAGTTCCTGTGCCCCCGGCTGGGGACTCCCACTGGTGTCCTGCGGTGCGTCTTTAGTGCCGGGCTCTGTGCTGCTGTTGAATGCTCTCTGCTAGCGCGCTGCGCCCCTGCGGCTTGGCTCTCCTTACCACTCCCAGCTGACTGCTGGGAAGCTGACACCCGGTGCAGGTAGCTTGGCGGTGGGGACTGAGGTTTGAGCCAGGCGGCGCTCTGAGCCCTTGCCTTTCTGTGTACGCACGAGTTGGAACACACAGTAAAGCTGCCCACCCCTAGGCAGGAAGCGCAGGCCTCATTCCGGGATACACTGCTGGGTTGCAAAAGCAGGGTGGTGAGGGGCTTGGCGTCGTGGAAAGGGGCCCGGATGCGTGTCCTGGTGCAGCCAAGCTGCTCTGTGGCGTTTACCCACCGTCCCTCGCCTCTGTTTCCTCTGCTGCATGGTCAGAGCGTGTTGTGAGGATTAAGTGTGACACCCTGACTGCTGGGGGCGCAGGCCTGGTACAGACTCACGTCCCCAGGGGTGGAAGGTGGCCCAGCCAGAGCGAGAGGCAGAGGACCTCAGACCCGCACCACCCCCCTTCGGGGGTTTTCCTTCTGGGGGACGGGGGCCTTTCCCCGGGGCTGGAGATGGAGGCTCTCCTGGGCATCAAGTTGGTGTGGCTGGCCCTGTGCTCCTTGCCGGGCAGAGCCCTGCCAGACAGTGTGAGGAACCAGCAGCCAGTATGGCGGAGGGAAGCTGGAGGTGGCCTCTGAGCCTGGGAGGGTGGGGCCGCCCCGGGGCCGGGGGCAGGGCAGCCCTTGCAGCGGGTGACCTCCTCTGGGCCGTCTGTTACCCGTGCCCTCCGCTTCGCATCTTCTTCAGCTCACAGCTAAGTTCTGGGATGTGCAGCCTTAGCGAGGGCACCCTCCCCTGCACACAGGACGTGTGTGCACACATGCACACACATGCACACAAGCAGACGTGCACACGTGCGAGCTCTGTGAACCGGGAAAGTCATCCCCTCTTGGGATCCCTGTTGGGCTGGCTCGAGCTGCTCACCTCTGGCCATCCCCCACTTAATGAGGAACAGCAGAGTTTCTGGAATGAGGGTGCATCTGATGGCGGTTGGGGTGATGAAATCCTCCCTCGGTGGAGTGCAATTCTCACCCGGTTCCTCATCTCTTAGCGGAGATTCTTTGTTTTTTGATCCTTGCAAGTTGGGCTTTCTCGGGCCCGTGAGTTTTGAGTGTTGTCCCAGCAGAGGGCCGGGGGCTCCGTCGGTCTGGGACGTCTGAGGCCAGGCTGACCGCTGCCCTGGGATATGCTTCTCCCGCCTCCAGACTCTGCTGGTTCTCGGGAAGGTCGAGCAGCCGCTCCCGCAGCTGCCGTGTGGCGGGCCCTCGGCAGCAGCTCTCTTGTCTTGCAGTTGTGTCGCCACGTTCCAGGGCTCAGGCTGGTCCGGAGGTGCGTCCCAAGTGACCAGGGCAGCTGCAGCAGGGCTTGGGCCTGTCGATCAGCCAGGCACCCAGGTCCCCGGCCCCGCACCCTCCCCCAGCTCCCATGGGACCTGCATCATCTTCCGAGCCCGCCAGTGGGGGGTGCCCCTCTTCCCCTGCATCCCTCAACCCACAAGTCCTCGAGGAAGTGGCAGTGGACCCATGTCACATGGTTCCTCCCCTGGCCGGGACGCTCCCATCTGGCTCTGGTGGTGACCGCCCCCCATCTTTGGTCTTTAGTCTTACAGCGGTGACCACTCTAACTCCCTGCTCGCACAGTTTGGGCCCTCAGTGCCGGGGCTCGCGGCTGCTCGCTGAGCTGCGGAGTTGGTGTTCCTGGGGCTTCAGGTGGAGGAGAAAGGAATAAATTGTAATTGGTTATCAGACCATCTTTCAGTGGTTGGACTGGAATACGAACTTTTCTTTGTTGCTTCGCTGTGGACTGTGTACGTGCTGTGGAGTTTTCTGATTTTTGGAGAAGCCAGGTGCTGAGGCACCTCTTCCGGCCCCTATTCCTGTGCCTGCCCCCCAGCCTCTGGCCCTGCTCTGGCTCCCGGTCCCTGGCCCTGCCTTGGTCCCTGGCCCTGGCCTGACCTCCATCACATCTGTTCTCCAATCCTGGCTCAGTCTCCCAACTGCCAGCCTTATTCTCGTCCTTTCGGGATCCTAGCTGGTAGACGGGGAAGTTTGCTCACAAACTGGCAAACCTCAGAGTTGCAGTGTGAGTGACAGGGGTCTGCTTAGCGAGGCTCAGAGCAGTGCAGGACCTCTGGCCGGTGAGGGCGCTGCAGGGAAGGTGGGCCCCTGGAAGCTGCTGGGCGGGATCAGGTGGGGGCGTGGCCACAGGAAGTGGGCGTGTCTTCTTGGGCATCGGAAGACTGTCCAGAAGGGGGTAAAATCCATGAGCTGGACACTTACGTAAAGCTCCTTAACATTAAAACAAACGTGCATATAACATGGATGCATGCATATAACATTTTGCAGCAGAATGCATGTTTCACCTGATTTCTTAGATAAAATAGAAGCTGTTACAGAAAGCTCCCACCTGGGGTGGGCTCGCTTCTCCTCGTCTGGACCCACCTGCCTAGGGGAGCTCTGGGCTCTGTCTCCCATTTTGGGGGGTGGGGCGGCTCTGGGAAGGAGCCAGGGAGACCCCCTGCCCGTGGCCCTCTGTGCTCAAGCTCTTGTTGGACCCACAGAAATGAGAGCCCTGCGGCTCCGGGGGTGTAGCCAATCCTTGGGTGACTGATCTAGGTCACTACCGGGTGGTCCTGCAGCTGTAGGATCGGAGAAGTGTGTAATAGAGATTTTTTCTCTTGTATTGCCTGAGATTGTTTTATTAAAGCATTTCCGATATCACTGATATTAAGGGAACGAAATTGGGAGAGAAGAGATCAGCAATACAAATACGCAGTTAACTGTAATTGGGAAAAATACTAATGATTTAATTTGCATACGTGGCTGAAGCATTTTTTTAATGACTGCCTTGATAATAAAAGGCAGGCTGAGTATCACAAATGCAAGCAAATAAAGAATTCCATTAATTCTCCTATTTATTTTCTAAAAAAATGGTATTCCCGGCTTTTGCAGTGACAGTTTAATAATTAGGGTGCCTCATTTTAATCTGTTCTGTGGGTGCATGCCCTGCCTAGCTTGGGAAACCAGCTACTGTTGGTGTGGTTCTGTGTGGTGAAGAGTACAGAGATTCGGGGACCTCAGGTGAGATCAGGGCCTGTTGCCCGTGGGGCTGTGTGAGCCTCGCATCTCTCTGCCTGCCCTGGGGGCCTGGGCAACATGGGGAGCTGCCAGCCTCAGCGGACGGAGTCTATGTGTGCTGATGGACTGGGTGGTGGCTTCAGAGAGGCGCACAGGCCAGAGGCTACTTCAGGGTTCTCACTGTGAGGCGATTTGGCTGTCGCCAGTGCCAAGGCTGAGAAACCTTTTTGTCGCACGCATGCAGAATACTGGCATTCCCTTAAGCATGAAAGTAAATGGCACGGCTTTTGGATCAAGACGGATTTGGTTCTACTGCACAGTCGTATAGCTGAAATAGTCATTTTGAAACCACTTGGGGACAAGTTACATACCTCATTTACCAGGTTGGGGTGAGGACCTGAAGTCAGCTTTCAGTTACATTTTTTGCACGTGAATAAAATGCACCTTTACTCTCTCCTTTCCCTTTCTTTTCATTTCCCTTTCAAATTTGAAAAATGGGTTTAGATTCTCCAGAACTTAAATTTTCCTAGCTAGAGCGTGTTTTGCATGCAGATGTAGTTAGAGATAACAAAGAGGCATGTTTGTGTTGTAGTGACTACATAAAAAGAAAAGATATTGCTGAATTGTAAATTGTATTTTTAGAATGTGCTAAACTGAAGTGCGAGGGTCATTTGTCTCTCACTGCAGCTTCAGCTGGCTGCATGTTTTCATTGTAGTGATTGAGAAAGGCAGTCCAGGAAGACAACACCCTTATTCTTAATTATTAGCATCTGCCTCTTTCATCATACTTTGCATGTTTGTCACGTGTTCAGGTGACAGCTCAGTTACCACGAATATATTTTATGTTGTGTGTGCTGGATGGGGGTGTTTTAGTCACTTTCGGTCATTTTCTCAGGTTATCAGGACACAGACATTCGTTTGCTCTGTCGCATCCTGGAGATCACACCGAACGGTGGCCTTTGATGAATAGTAAGTAGCCGCTGTGCGCTGGGAAGTTTAGATTTGGTGCATTTCCTTAGTTTCTGGAATGGGATTGCAGGGCTCAGTGGAGAATGACACTCAGCAGGCTTCTGTGAAGTTGAGGACAAAGAAGGGAAATCGTCCATGTGGTAAAGAGTTTGGGCAATTCACTGGATGTGTGTGTGTGTATATCTTAGGAAGGAAAGGGACAGGGGACACAACCATAAAAAGAATGACACAACCATTAAGAAGAAGAGGATACAACATAAACTGGTCAGAGCCAGCTAGGCCTAAGATAGCAGAAGGTTTGACTTCTGGTAGACCACAAGCCTCATTATACACTCATTGTAATACATGAGCATCTAAAGGACACACCCACAGGCTCCATGACCATAAAAGGCCAAAAAGTGGGTGGTGCCCCAACTCCCGGAAATCTCCACCCTCTCTCCAAGGTAGTTAGAATATTCCTCCCACTTGTTATCCTTTGAAATTACCCAGCCCATAAAAACTAACCACCCCCATACCTCCGGGGCCCCTCTCACTTTCCAGATGATCCCATGCCCTGGGGCCACCTCTCATCTTCTGAGAAGGCCCACACTCTGACTATGGAGTGTGCATCTCTCTAAATAAACCTGCTTCCCTGTACTATGGCTCGCTCTTGAATTCTTTCCTGCGCGAAGCCAAGGACCCTCCCTTGACAGCCTATCCCAGGGACTCACTCAAGACCTGGGACATGACCATCCTCTCGTGCCCCATTTTTATTCCTGCAACATCTTTTTTGGCGACCATGAAGGGACAGCCCTAGTGACTATGGAAGGGACCTCAAAGGGCATAATGTCAGTCTGCTTATTGGGCTGTGGCTCCCCTCTGTGGAGGGTGGCTGGTACTCGTCCCTAGCCGTGGAGTCCATTTATTTGACTCAGGGCCTAGGTCTCCACCCTCCCTCTCTGAAGGATTCAGGCCCTGGGACTCTGGTTGCTTTTTCTCCCACTGACTCTTGTTCCTTTCCCTGACTAATCCAAGGGGCCTTCTCAGGCTCACCAGACAGATTCAGGGTGCCTGCAGGGACCCCACTGTTCCTTTTGCCAAACAGACCCTTTCTCATGACCAGATGGCCACAGGCCCAGTTTTCCATACTTAATTAAACACCTTTTCTGCTGAATCCCCAAATCCCAGAAGTCAGGGGCTGTTACAGATCAGGCCAATTATACCATCTCCTAAATTGCCATCAGGACTTTTCTCTGTGACACTCCCTTGAGGGGGTCCACCCAGTAAGGTCCCTGGCAGCATACTCCCTTCTTACATTTTTGGGATATCAGGGACACTGGGAGAGTGCCAGGACAAAGAACCATCAGACCCCTGTCTTGTGACATACTAACCAAAAATGGGGGGCAGTCCCAAACGTCCAGACGTTCATGACGCTATTCCAAGATCCAGGTCTAAAGAACTCCTGCCGGGTGTGCCTGGCTCACACCCCTT
The DNA here is from genome assembly GCF_949752795.1 of Hyperoodon ampullatus. Taxonomy (NCBI): domain Eukaryota; kingdom Metazoa; phylum Chordata; class Mammalia; order Artiodactyla; family Ziphiidae; genus Hyperoodon; species Hyperoodon ampullatus. The sequence continues at coordinate 2,050,965 of NC_136921.1, forward strand.
TCAAAGTGCCTTCTTGCCCCACGGGAGCCTGGTGTTTTAGATGATCCCCTTATGAGACCACCTCCCTGAGGTCCACCACTGGGAACTCCTACACGCCCCCCCCACCCCAATTACGAGGAGGGACAGTCTTCCAGACCATTGACCCATAACGCCCCATCTGGGCAGCTGGAGACCCCAGACCCCCATGAATCAGCCCATGGACTTGGCCTTTGGTGTGTTCAACGATAGAGAAGAGATAGGGTTGAAGAGGCAAGCAGGATTCAAGGACAACAGCTAATGGCACAGTTACTAGCGGCAGCCCTAACCCCTGTGCCACCTCAGGGTCACCCTCCCTTACGGAAGCCCAGTGGCGGGGGCAGGATCCGGGAAGCCTGCATCAGAGCCACTGTCTCACCAAGAAAGGATGGATCTGTTTTAAGTGTGGCTAGGAGAGCAACTGGAAGGACGAATGCCTCCTGTGTGGGAAAACTCCCCTGGGAACCAATATACAAATGAGACGCTGATGCTGAAAGCTCGGCCTCTGTGCACAGGTGCGGAATTGAATCTCGGAGACAGAGTTTTGGGTGAAGTAGAAGAGAATAGCTTTATTGCTTTGCCAGGCAGAGGAGGACACAGCGGGCTTGTGCCCTGAAAAACTGCGTGTCCCAGCCCGGGAGGATTTGGTGAGGAGTTTATAGCCATGGATCAGGGGCGCAGTAGCTGATAAAGAATCAGGGTGCTTGAGAGGCCTGCGCTCCTTTCATCTGGCCTCAGGCCGTCTCCTCCTAGTGAGCTTCTCTGGTTCCTTTCATCTGGCCTCAGGTGGTCCCTTGATGAGGTTACCTAACTGTGATGTTCTCTTGAATGAAGAATGCGGACATCTTCCATTTGTTGGGGGGTTTTAGTTCTGTAAAGAGCTCAAATACATTATTATATGCATCCCTTGAGGAGGGACCAGGACCCTGGCCCAAGGCTGCACTGTTGTTTCTTGGCTGCTCCTCCCTTGTCTCTGCATCCCCTCACTTCCCTGATTAGCAACTGTTTGAACCTGCACTTTAGAACTCAGGGAAGGTCATGGAGGCTGGAGTCTTGTTCCTACAAACAAGAAGCGGGGGACATGGAAAGGCGTCCGTACCCAGGAGCCCCACAGGGTCCTGCTCGGTTTCAGGGGCCACTGGAACCGGGACTGCCCCTAGTCCTGAAGGGGATTCAGGGCTCCCAAACCAGTGATGGCTGAGGGGACCGAAGACTGATGGAGCCCGGGACCTTCCCTGGCTCCCAAAGGACACCTGGTCATTTCTCCTCGGGTAGCCCTTGATGTGGCAAGTAGGAAAGTTATTTTCTTACTAGATATGGGGGCTGTCTACTCTGTGCTGACTGATCTCCCTGGACCCTTGTCCTCCCAATCCTGTATGATAGTGGGGGCGGGGAGGGAAGGCCCCAAACCAAGCGATTCACCCTGCCCCCCAGCTCTCTTCAGTTCCTTGCTAGGAAATTTTACCAAGAAAATAGATTGCTCTTGGCCGGGGGAGCCTGCCTCAGTCTCAAGCCAGAGGATGTCTCCATTCCATCCCATCTAAGTTTTTAACCTATGGGCTGTTAAAGTGGTTCGCAGTGCTAGAACTAAAGGCTGCTTTCTTCTGCATCTCCCTGCGCCCAGACACCCAGTGTATCTTTATCTTTGGGTGGACAGATCCAGACACTCATTAACACCACGAATGCCTCCACTCTGTGTGCTTATAAAATTGAGGTCGAGGGGCTTCCCTGGTGGCGCAGTGGTTGAGAGTCTGCCTGCCAATGCAGGGGACACGGGTTCGAGCCCTGGTCTGGGAGGATCCCACATGCCGCGGAGCAAGTAGGCCCGTGAGCCACAACTACTGAGCCTGCGCGTCTGGAGCCTGTGCTCCACAACAAGAGAGGCCGCGATGGTGAGAGGCCCGCGCACCGCGATGAAGAGTGGCCCCCGCTTGCCACAACTAGAGAAAGCCCTTGCACAGAAACGAAGACCCAACACAGCCAAAAATAAATAAATAAATAAATAAATTTAAAATTGAGGTCGAGGGTGCCTATGGGATTGGAATGGAATGGATAAAGAAAATTGGGTTAAAAATTGTTCCTACTGCTGTAGGCAAGCCTCTTAGATCCAAGGCCATCCTTAGAGCATTTCTTAAATCCAAGGAGGATCCTCAAAAATGTATGTAAGTAGATTACCAAAATGGGAGGCCACCATCTGACAAAACTGACCATAGCTAATATTCAGAGTCGGATAGGAATTTTGGGGGAGGCCTTCTCCCCTAAGGTAATTGAGGGAAAGTAAAACTTTCCAACATAGGTGAATGGGTGTGTCAGTCCTTTGATAATCATTGAGGTGACCATCCAATTCCTTGAGGAAAAAAAAAACTGTCCTTGTTTTACAAATCTAGTCTTTACAGGACCAGAGGTGTGGCTCCAGAAATAATCCAAAGTCCACCAATCCTTTTACCACTCCCCAACCTCCCCTGCTTATCGTAAGAGACTTGTAAGTACTGAAAAAAACTTTTTTTTTTTTTTTTTCTGGCCTTAAGGGAAAAAGTCATCCAAGGAGGAACTAACCTTTCTTCTATGCCTTTGAGATGCAAATATGCTACCTGGTTTTCTCAGGGAACTCTTGTCTCCCCTATCCTTTTAAGATGCAAATTTCAGGAAAGGGGGTAGGTGATTTGGAACCTGACTTGTCAAGGACAAATAGAAAGCTTAAGTATCTTTTCCATAAATATTAGTAAAAAGGGTTTAGTCATCTAGACAAGTGACCATGATTTGTTTCATCTTCTAGAAACCCAATTTGAATCCAACCCCTTGTAACTGATGGGTTTTACATTGTTGCACCTGAATCATGGCTGAAATTTTGGAATGGGAACTATGAGGTCTCTGTGTTTTGTATGTTTATACAAATCTATACGTGTGTTGTAGATATGTGGTATTGCCAAAACTAATTCATAAAAGAGCTCTATTTAATTGGCTTAAAGAAGTTAAGCACTTATATAAATACTCAGAAATATAAACAAGTCTGGCCAGAATGCATTTCAGGTTCACGTGATCTGGGAAATATTCAGTACTGAATTGATATCTGGTATCGAAGGTGGCTTAGAAGGTGGCTTACGCTTGTGGTTTGACTCATATACAGTACATGTCTTTAGAGTCATCAATGTTAAGTACAATACTTCTGTTGTACCTAGGTTTACTAGAGGTCAAATAAGACCTTATTATATCTGTTGCAAACTTGTCAGCAAGGAGACTAAGTAACTTGTAAGTGATAAAAACTTTTAAGGAAAGTAAATGTAAATGAGATAAGAACTTTTAGGTAAACTCTATAGAAATAATTATGTTTTGGGAATGTCTATCTAAAATAGTCTCTCCAGATTTTGGTACCTTAAGACTAAAACTAAGGTAAATGGTGAGAACTCATTGACTATCTAGGTCATTTCACATAGGATGTATATTGGAATATTAATTGCTGGGTGGGGGTGGGTCTGAGTTTACCTGTATTGCCTTAGGAGAGGAAAACTAAAACATAAGTTTTCCAGTCAGGAAATGTGGGTATGACAAGCAGTTTACAACTACTTGCTGCTTGTTGGTTTATCTAGAGATTAAGGTTCTTAAGGGTTAAAACTGTATAATGTAATTAAAGCTGCTGAAAAATAAGAAATATTTCAGTATGCCAGGAAAGTAAGATGTGTTTTCAGTAGAAGAAAGTATGAGGAATGGAATGCATTTGTTAAAGGGAAAAAGAGAGTAATTTGTTCTGGAGCTGGTTGTTTCAGAATGGAAAAAAATAAGGGACAAAATAATATCAGTACAGAAAGTTGTAGAAGGTTCGTGGAAGAGAAACCCTGAGACATCTCAGAGAGATATTATATTAAGTGGGATTATTTGATATGTTAAATTACATGGGAAGCATTGTCAAAGGAGTGATAAGCCTCAGGTTATACCGTGGGTAAATGTTATTAATATAGGTAGACATTCTAGAATTTATATGAAATTTCTAAAATTTGGATACGTCCTGGTATATAAGGTTATCAGTCCTAATTCTGGTGATTGTAGCCAAGTTTCTTTATCGATTACACTCTAATCAGATGTTTAACCTGGCTTTTAAGTCTTTTGTCATTTATAGACCGTTACTGTTATAATCTGATGCTACTGTACAGGTGCTTCATCAAGAAGATTCATAGGAAGGTCATGGAAGCGGTTACAACAGCTCCACATCAAGATGATGGCTGTGAGGATTCCAGCCCGTACCTGTCCCCTCTGCGCCCCACACACAGACTTAAAACAAGAAGCTGTCCTGCCCCCAGGGCCCCTAGATGAGGCATCCTGAGGTTTTTACTCCCTGACAGGCAGGGTCAGTGCCCCTATGGAGCCCTGAAGCAGCTACAGAAGATGGGCCATTGCCCCTCTGCTTCCCATAACATTATGAGACTAAAATCTCTGAGGCAGGAAGGAGACAGAAGGGCAGGGAGCAGGGTACAACCATTCAAATAGTGACACAACCATTAAGAAGAACAGGATCTGACAAGAACGGGTCAGAGCCAGTTAGGCCCAAGACAGCAGAAGGTTCAACTTCCAGTAGACCACGAGCCTGGTTATACACTCATTGTAATACACGAGCATCTAAAGGACACATCCGCAGGCTCCATGACCATAAAAGGGCAAAAGGTGGGTGGTGCCCCAATTCTGGAACTCCCCACCCCTTCTCCAAGGTAGTTAGAATATACCTCCCACTTTTTATCTTGTGAAATTACCCAGCCCATAAAAACTAACCACCCCCATACCTTGGGGCCCCTCTCACTTTCCAAGATGACCCATGCCCTGGGGCCACCTCTCGCCTTCTGAGAAGGCCCACACTCTGTCTATGGAGTGTGCATCTCTCTAAATAAACCTTCTTTCCCTTTACTATGGCTCGCTCTTGAATTCTTTCCTGCGCGAAGCCAAGGACCCTCACTTGGCAGCCTATCCCAGGGACTCGTTCGAGGCCTGGGACGTGACCATCTTCTTGCACCCCATTTTTTTCCTGTACCATGTCCAGCTTTTAACAAAATTATTTTTAATTGTGGTAGTTAATACATAACCTAAAATCTAGCATCTTAACCATTAGCAAGTGCACAGTTCAGTGGCGTCAGGTAAATTCACGTTGTTGTACAACAGCCCTCCAGAACTTCTTCATCTTGGAAAACTCATACTTTGTACGCATTAAACATCAGTTCTATTAGATTTTTTTAAAGATAGGTGCTTCTTATCATTCTAACATTTGCCAGCTCTAAAGGGAAAGATGGGGAGAGACAAATATTTGTATATACAATAGCTATACATATATGCAGATACGTAAAATATATGTATATATACATATTAACATCATTTATATACAATAACTATATGTAACATTCTATACTAAGTTAATATAATAGTAGCTATGTAATACATTGAGTATGCACACGTGTGTATGTGCACACGTGTAATTTACAGGGAGACTTTGGGGATGTCAGTTGCGAGGGTCACTGTAGAGCGTGGGCCCTTTGGCAGCATTCTTATTATTGTGGTCCAGATTCTCAGGCCTGATCACGTCATCTTCTTTCCCTCAATGACCCAGCTCTTGGGTGCCAATTTGGCCTAGGCCGGGTCCAAGACCCCAGGTCCCGTTCTCCCTCTTCACACCTGACCTCCCAGCCCAGTGAAGCATTTGCATTCCTGGCTGGTGGTGTGCCTGCTTGGCCTGTGTCCTGCCAAGCTGGAGCCTTGGGTCCGAGCCCCTCCTCTCCCAAGTCTGATGCCCCACAGCCAGGCCCATCAGCACCTTGGTTCGGGGGATCATTCTGTTCCCCCCACCCCGCTCCCTGAGGCAGTGCAGGTGTTGGAGGCTCAGAGTCTCGGTGGAGAGGGTGGCTGAGTGGCCCTGCAGTTGACAGGGCGGCACCCAGCCTGGGGGCTCAGCCGGGCTGCTTGGTGGCCTGAGAGCTGGGTGGGTGCTGGGCTCGCTCAGGCTGAGGAGCCTCTGGTGGCCCTGGACGGAGCGTAGGCTTTCTCCTGCGGGCACAGGGAGTGGGCCTGGAGGGGCTTTCCAGGGGCGCAGAGGGCTGTGGGTGGCTGGAATTGGAGATTCGGACCTGCTGGGAGGCCTGGGGGTGAGTGGGGTTCTGCCGACGTGGGACATTGAGGTCTTGGTGTCCTGTCCTGATGATTGCCAACATGGTGGATGTCACCGAGTTCTCTCTTTTCAGTGGGTGCAGCCTGATTGTCTCTCTGGTGCTCACACACCTGCAGTGGGGCCCCAGGACAGCAGGAGACCCTCCGTTGGCCAGCCCAGCCCCTGGCCCCTGCCGCTGACCTCCCCAACCGTCCGTCCCCCGAGCACACGTGTAGCCTCTTCCCTTGGGCTGGGCTCCCTTCCCTTCCTTCCAGAGGCCCAGCCTTCCTCTGGGCTCCGCTGCCTCCACTCCCTGCCCTTCCAGGGGGACATTTGCTCCTTGGGGCTCCCTGTCCCCTTTAAGATGCTTCCCTGTCGGGGTGCTCTCCTGCCCCTGGACCTGGGACGGCCTCCTCGGTGCCGCCCTTCTGCCCTGCCGCTCTGGGTCTGGTGCTGCACCTTCTCAGATTTGCCGAGCTAGTGGTTAGGCCGAGCGTGGGGTCGTTTTCCTTTGGGATGAAAGAGGGAAGAAGAGATGGTTCCTGGGAAACTGGATGGACGTTGGCAGTCTGCAGAGAGGCCTGTTTGTTTCTTGTTTGTTTCTGAAAGGCAGTTTTACCCAAGGCCCAATTATCTGACTCTGCCAAGGCCAAGGAGAAGGTGAGCTGTAGGTGAACTGTGGAGTGAAAGAGGGGGCCCTGGGGACGATGTGGGGGCTGCCGAGAGCAGCCGTGTCAACATCACACTGCGACTGGACCCTCGCCCCCCAGGTCCCCAGCGCTCCTGCCCTCTCCCCCCACACCCCGCCATCCCTGGACCAGCCCACCCCCCATCCTGACTGCCCCGGCCTTCTCCCAGCCCTCATCACCCCGACATTCCAAGTCTGCTTGTCTGTCTCCTTCCCGAGGCCCAGAGCGCCGCTTACCTTTGGGGCTGCCTGCCCTTCTGTGGGTGCTCCGGCTCGGCCGTGAGCCGCACGGGCAGTCGGATCCGCGCTCGAAGGGCCGCCCTGTGTGCCCCCTGGTGTCCCCTCCGAGGGCCAAGTGGACGGTGCAGCGTCTCAGGGGTACAGGTGCTGCTCTGTTTCCCCACAGCCACCGCTGATGTCTACACTGCCTCGCCCCCGCCTTTTTGAAACACAAGGAAAGTTTGAAAACCAGGTACTTTGATTTCCGTAGAAAAAATGAGAGCTCCTTGAGGGGATCAAAAGTTGAGCAGGTGTGTGGAGATAGCATCCCGGCCCGCAGCCCAGTGGCGTGGGTAGAAAGCTGGGGCTGAGCTCAGCGTGGCTGTCTGTCTTGGGCCCTGGACCTGTCCTCCGGCTTGTGCTCACGGGTTGTGTCCTGTCCCAGGGTAGGGCCTGTATCTGAGGATCAGGGGTGGTCTCTTCACCCCTTGACCTCTGAACCAAGGTCTGGTACCTGCCGGATGCGCTGCCGTCCCTGCCCCTCGTTGGAAGATGACGGCGGGCAAGGAGGGCGCTGGGGCTCCCTGCCCGCTCACCTCTGGGCTGAGGGCAGGTTGAACCCCGCTGGGACACACTGGGGGTCTCCGTGGGTCCGGGGCAGGACCCCGGGGGCCCGCCTTCCCTTAATCGAGGTGACAGAGATGCGTAGGCCCCGTCAGTGGCCGGGAGGGCCTTGAGTCCGGGCGCAGCCAGCTGGACAGGAGTGCTTTGTTTCGGGGGGTCTGGACGGTGCTTCCCGAACCAACTGCACGTGGACTCGCGCGAGGGGGAGGTGCCCGCAGACACCTGGGGCCTCCCAGTGACGGTGTGCCACTGGGGGTCAGGGCCTGGGGGGACTGTGCTCCGTCCTTGGCACGTGGACACGCAGTTAGCAGGCGCATCAGGCGCGGGCAGGCAGAGCTGTCTGGGCTTGTATAGCCGATGTCAAAGGTGACTCTGGTCAGCGGGCCCCCTGCGTGTCCACGCTTCGCGTGTCTGGCCGGGCCTGGCTACTGGGTGGGGTTGGGAGGTAGTGAGGGGCGGCCTCTGTCCAGGGCGAGCTGACTCAGAGTCACTTCCCTTTTCAGTGAGGACCTCCACCTCCGCTGAACAGCCATACGCGTGCCGTGCCGGCGATTTCTCATTGCCGTCCTGCGGTGCCCTCGGTAGCCAGGAGCGTTTGCCTGGGGCTTATTCATGATTGTAACGGCAATGTAGTGTTCCTTGGCCTCTGCTGGGTTTTCCCTCTGCTTCACTGAGGTGTACTTGACAAAGTTGTGTACATTTAACACACGTCCACATTGCGGAATGATTCCCGTGGTCAGGTTCATCGCCTCGCACAGTTACTTCTCTGTGTGCGGGGAGAAGGCTTACGGCTGCTCTCAGCAGATTTCCGGTGTACAGTGCGGTGCGATTGACTGTCCTCACCACACGGCACATCACACTCTCCAGCTTCGCTGACTCACGACTGGAAGTGTCCCCACCCCAGCCCCTTCCTGCGGTTTTCTTAAGCGTCACTCAAGTATGGTCGCTTGGGCTGTATCCAGGGACACAGTGGAGCTGAGAAGTATCAGGGTCCGAGGCAAAGGACGTGATGGCGAGGCAGAGGGGCAGGACCTGGGCCCCGGTCCCTGTCTGCTGTCAGTCTGGTCCGTGGCTGACTGGCATTAGTCACCTCCACCTGGGTCACCGAGCGCAGTGGCTGGGACAGGTCCTGGGCATGGCGGAGGAAGCCCGCATCACTGACCGCAGTGGACACACACCTTAGGGCCAGCATCTCCTGACTATCGCGCAGGCAGCGACACTGTCTAGAAGATTCCACCGAGGGAGCCGTGACCAGACGTGCCTTCCTTGGGGCAGGAAGTGTTCTCAGGCATGCTGGTCCGGTGTTGCTGATGAGAAGTGTAGTACCACCCCGTTTCTTAACTCACTTTTAGGAGTCTTGCTTTGATTTTCCCTGAAACTGTAGGAGCTTCTCTTCACTTTGGTGTTCTGAAATTTTATAATGTGGAATTTAAAAAATGTATCCCAGGTGGCATATCGGGGACTCCTTTTTAGGTCTTGTTATATGTTAATTTGGGGGGTAGTTTCCTTCGCTTCCTTCTCTCATCATCATCATCATCATCATTTCCTTCCGGTGCTTCCGTCTCCAGTTCCCCATTGGTGGAATTCCTGTGAATCCATCTAGGGTACCAACTTTGTTCTCTAAGGTTTGCTCAGCCGGGTCTCCCAGTTCCTCTGTGGCCGTCTTGTTTTGGCACTTGCCTGCTTGAGGTCCCAGGGTTCCTCCTTGTGGCCTGGCCGCTCCTGTGGGCTATGGTCAGGGCTGTGTTTTGTCCCTCATGTCTCCATTCTCTCTGTGGCTCGTTAGAGGGACTCCAGTTACCTCGGTTTCTTCTGGGGTCAGGTTTCCTATTTATCTTGGTCTTTTTTTTTTTTTTTTTCCTTGTTTCAACTTTTCCTTAAATGGCTGGGGAGTTGTCTGTTCGTATTTAAGGATGAAGGGAAGATGAATTCCAGACGGATTCAAGGTGTCAATGTAGAAAAAGGTAAAGCAGTAGAAATCTGCAAGCGACCCTCACCCTCCTCATTGGTCCAGGATCCCCAGAAGCTGCAAAGGACACATTTGACAGTTTAAAATTTAAAACGTTTGATTGGATAAAGATACTATCAACAGAGTCCAGGAGTCAAGGAGCGTTTTGGGAAAATGTGTGTAACATTTGACAGGTAAAGAATAAGTTTCTGTTATCCAGAGACCTCTTAGAAACTGGAGAGGAGGACAGGTTTAGAAACAGAACACAGACTGGGCAGCGCAGAGAACAAACCAAAATGAAGACATGCTCAAACTCCCTATTTTCATCACGGGGAGATGCAAATACAAGGGGAAAGGGATTTCGCTTTTTACCCAGAGTGGCAGAAAGTAGAGACATGACGTCTGTTGCTGGAGGGGCAGTGGAAAGCCGCAACTTCAGACACAGGGCTGGGGCAGGCCTGAACAGTGGCACGTCTTTGGAAATCATCCTGCTGACATTTTCTGAAATGGGAAATGCACAGGTCCGCAGACTCAGCTTCCACTCCCGGGACTGTGCTCCTTGGGAGTGCAAGCACAAGCACGTAAGGATGTTTGTACTGAGGCTCTCCGGCAGGGAGAGATTTGGAAGGAAGTCTGTGCCCACTGGGGCCGTGGTTGGCTAAACTTTGTGCAGCCACATGATGGACTATTCGTAGAAGTACTGTTGAAAGAGAAAAGTCAGATACTGAGAAATCTCTATGATAAAATCTCATTTTTGGGGCTTCCCTGGTGGCGCAGTGGTTGAGAGTCCGCCTGCCGATGCAGGGGACGTGGGTTCGTGCCCCGGTCCGGGAAGATCCCACGTGCCGCGGAGCGGCTGGGCCCGTGAGCCATGGCCGCTGAGCCTGCGCGTCCGGAGCCTGTGCTCCGCAGCGGGAGAGGCCACAACAGTGAGAGGCCCGCGTACCGCAAAAAAAAAAAAAAAAAAAAAAAAAAATCTCATTTTTGTAAGGCAGAGAGTGACCACCTGGGTGTGTGTGTGGGGGGGGGTATATGGGTGTGTCTTTGTGTATCTGTGTGTGTGTGTATGTGTGAGCGAAAATGGAGAAAAGTATGGGCTGTACCCACACAAAGATTACCTGTTGTGGTTGATGGCAGAGAGAGGAGGAAAAAGAAAGAAAAAGACAATTGCTCTAAAAATAAAGTGGTGCGTTTACCATCCATTGATGTAAACTGAACGCGGTGTGCATTTATGTGTAAGTAACGTAGAAAGAAGACGTAGCCCGGCTGCTGGCCCTGAGGTTGCAGAGTGACGCGTGGGGTGATTCTCTTCTGGTGAAGACAGGGGAGGCTGCCTGGGGCTTCGCGGGCTCATCCATCCGTGGGAGCAGTGGCCAGGGAGACAGACGGCCCTTGTACATCTCTACTGCATCCTCGTGCTTTGTAAATTGGAGGACAAGGATGAAGAAGCGCTTCCTAAAGGAGTGAGGGGAGCTGGGGGCAGGGGTGGGCTCTTGGGTTCCTGCTCGCTCCCACCGGCTTGCATCTGTCTTCAGGCCTTAGTGGAACTTTGTCGAAATCTGACGGCTAGTGCCTCCTCACCCCCATGGATTCTTCACTGTCTTGGGCTTATCCTGGTTTTCTCCCTTGACCCCCATTTAATGAGACAAGGCAGGGAGCACCCATGAGCTCAGCTCACCATCCTGATGCAAAATGCCCTGGGAGATACTGGGATCATAGCATCCGCCCTCCCCACCGCCTGCCTGCCTGTCCCCGCCCTGCCTGAGTTTTACACTTAAAAGTCAGATCTCCAGGTCCCCTGCCTGCCTTTCTGCTGGAATCTTCTCCTCTAAAATTATTTTATTTAGCAGCTAAGGAAACAAGTGTTGTTTTCTCTGGGCTCTTTATCCATTTGGACCCTTAATCTAAAGAGTTTATGTATGTGGCTGTTTATCAATAAACGGACACAGCCATGTGCAAAAAGGATCTAGACAGCTGGGAAGTTGTTTTCTTCGGTGGAGAGGATCGATGCTGTGACGCTGCTGATGGACAGTTGTTCCTGTGTGCGCGCGAGGGCCCCGATGACCCAGTGCCCGTCCCCTTTCTCCCCTCGAGGTCTGACCTTCTGGCCCCTCCAGAATGGGTGGAGGGGTCGGGGCCGGTAGAATCCTAGCCCTCTGCTCAGCGGAGCCTGCTCTCAGATTTCGGGCAATTCCTGTTAGAACACACAGAAATGGAGTTTTAGTACGTTGAACTATAGAGCCTGTTTTGAAACTAAAATATAAATCTGTCCCAACAGATTATGGGGAAAACATCTTGTCTTCTGCTATGCGACTGTCCGTCATAAAATGGCACTCTTACAAAACGTAATTGCTAGACCTTACAGCCCGTAGTTTATGAAGGGTGTCTGGTGAACAAGACAACGCTTATTTGAAAAGCTTACTATATAAAAGGGACTCAGAAAAATCATATAGTCAAGTTTGTTTTTTCATTAAAATTTATTTAAATTTAAATTGATCTTAATTAATTCAAATTAAACTAACTACTTAACTGAAAAATATTTGAATTAAAATGATTTCATATACATTTTTCCGTCTGATAGCCTGACTTAGAGCCTCCTGGGTCTTCCAGGTAGCCCCTTGGTTTGAATTGCCCACCCTCTATTTGCATCACGGACTTGGAATCACGCGTTCTGTGCTGTTTCTGTGAGGTTTTGTTGTTTTAAGAGGAAGTAATTTGGCAAATATTTCCCGTGTACATGCTGATTGTGAGAATATAGTAGCAAGAACTATAAAATGTTTATCCATTGCCCAGAAAGTCAAAGTAGAATAGTGCGGGTGGAATGGATCAACCACATGGGTATTATTTTGAATCTTTCTTTGACGCAAGGTGATCTTTGAGTGGTTGATTCTGTCTGTCTTCCAGCCAGAAGCATTCAGGTGGGTGAATTTCCGCCCTTTCACTGGTTTTTCACTTGGATCAGGAAACAGAACATTACTTTACGCACTCTGGTTCCTCCTTCCACGCCCAAGGGTAACCTGTCTCAGCTTCTAACAGCACAGGTTAGTTTGACCTGGTTTCAAATTTCACACCGTGGAGTCGCCCAGTACATCATACTCCTGAGTATCTGTCTGCTCTGGCCCACCCAGCACTATCTCTCGTCTGTGTTTCTGCTTTTAGGTGTGCTTTGTTTATTCTTGTTGCTAGACCGTGTTCTCTGGTATGACTGTGCTACGATTCACAGTTTATTTATTCTACTGCTGATGGACGTGTGGCAGGTTTCCAGCTTTCGGCGACTGCAGACGATGCTGCTGTGTCATCCTGTGAATGGCTTTGGGGAGCGGTGTGCCTGGCGTGGCTTTTCGGGTATCACTTTCCCATAGTCGTTGTCTCCCGCACGCTCTCACGGCAGAGTCGATGTCCGGTCGTTCCCGTCCTTGTCAGAGCTGGGTCCTGCTTTGCTTTTACATTTTAGCTGTTTGTGGGATCCCGCTGTGGCTTTAATTTGCATTTCCCTGTTAGTACAGGTGCTGAGCACCTCTTCATGTGGTGACTGACCATTTGGAATCCTCTTTTGTGAAAGTACCTGTTCATAGCTTTTGCCCATTTTTTAATTTGGGTTCTCTGCCTTTTTCTTAACGATTTGTGAGAATTATTTATTTTGGATCCTGGTCCTTTCTTGGATGTGTTGGGCAGATTATCTTCTGCTCTCTGGGTTGCCTTTTCACTCTTCTGCTGGGTCTTTTGATGAACTGAAGTTCCGAATTTTGATGCAGTATAATGTGTCATTTTCTTTCCTCTATGGTCAGTGCCTTAAAATTTTGTTATTATTAAATAGATTTAAGAAATCTCTGTCTACCTGCAGATCTTTTTCTTTTTTGTCCTTTAGGCGAGGCTTTCTTGTCTTACCTTTAACATTTAGGTCTTTGATCCACCCCACACTAATTTTCTTGATGGTGTGCTGCCTATGTCGTGGTTCATTTCTGTTTCCATAAAGATGGTAGTTGACTCAGGCATTGTTTATTGAAAAGACCTGGCCTGTTTCCCTATGGATTTGGAGTGCAGCCTTTGCTATAATCATATTACCATATTTGTGATGTTCTCACTCTGGAATATTCTTTTCCTTGTTTTGTTTGTCTATTCTTACACAGTGTCTTAATTACATAGGTTTATAATAAATCTTGATATTTAGTAGTGTAAGTTGTCCAGGCCTGTTTTTCCTCGAGATTGCTATTCTAGGACCTTTGTACTTCCATGTAAAATTTGAAATAGACTTGTCAATTTTCAAAAAGCTTCTGGTGGGATTTTGATTGAGACTGCATTGACTACCAATTAGTTTGGGGAACATTAACATTAACACTGACATTTAACCATACTGGGTCTTCCAGTCCACGTACAGGGTATATTCCTCCATTTATTTAGATTTATTTAGATCTTTAAATTTACTTATAATGTTTCATAGTTTAATGTGTAGAGTTCTTATATATATTTTGGTAGATTCAGCCCTGGATATTTGCCGTTATTGGATGTTATTGTAAATGGTATCTTTTTTATTTTTATTTATTTATGTATTTATTTTATTATTATTATTTTTTGCGGTACGCGGGCCTCCCACTGTTGTGGCCTCTCCTGTTGCGGAGCACAGGCTCCGGACGCGCAGGTCCAGCGGCCATGGCCCACGGGCCCAGCCGCTCCGCGGCATGTGGGATCTTCCCAGACCGGGGCACGAACCCGTGTCCCCTGCATCGGCAGGTGGACTGTCAACCACTGCGCCACCAGGGAAGCCCAGTGGTATATTTTTTAAAGCTTATTTTCAATTTGTTTATTGCCGGTATGTAGAAATACAGTGGATTTTTGTATATCGACATTTTACCCTGTGGTCTTGTTAAGTTCGTTTAGGAGTTTTGACAGTTGTTGGTAAATTGTTTTGGGTTTCCTCTGTACACAGTGTGTCATCTGTGAACAGTGCGGATCTTGTTCCTTTCCCATCCTTGTTCCTTTCATTTCTTTTTCTTGCCTTGTCGTCCTGGTTAGCATCACCAGTATGGTGTTGGATGGATGTGGTGAGAGGGGACATCCTGACCTCATTTGTGATTCTGGCAATGGCTCTGTGTTGTCTTCAGCTGATGACTCGCATCCTTCATCCTGCTTTGGGGTGCTGCAGGCTGTGTGGCTCTTGGTTCTCTTTTTGGTCTCTTGAACAGCTTGCTGTTCCCCCACAAGCCTGGCAGGCTGAGGCCGTGGTGGGGAGGAATATGGACTTTGAGCTGTGGTCCTTCTTTGTCCATGTGACGGGATGCAGAAGATTGTGGTGAGTGAGAAAACATGTCCTCTTTGCGCTCCCACATTTCTATGTGGTCTCGTAACAAGATTTTTAAAAGAATGTTCTCTTAATGATTTATAGTTTCTAAGACTTTTATTCTTTGGAAAGTTTATGGCTTATTCCCTGAAATTAGGTCAACTAAAATTTCCAAGGGCAGCTGCAGGAGGGAATAACTGTAGGTAATTTTAGATTCAAAGTGTTTGGTGAAGGAAATATTAGCACACACAGGCCGTAGTGATGCGTTTAGTTTCATTTATTCTGTATGGAACAGAAATAAAAATAAAAAGATGTCTTTGTATAAATACATGCTTAGTGTCAGAGACTGTTTTCTTAGTGGAATGATCATGCCCATCTTTCTAAAAGTGCAAGTCAGAATTACAGATTCCTTGCTACCGTTCACTGTCCCAAGTGTGGGCTTTTAATTCATGTCATAAATCAGGAACGAATGTAATCATAAAAGCAGTTGTGTTTCCAGTCATAATATGTTCAACATTTGTCTAATATTTATCAGAAGTATATACTTTAGTTAGAGATGTACAGATACAAATTTCAAATGTTATTCATGAAAAGGTTACAGAAACCTTAAACTCCTCTAATTTTTGAGATCTTAATACCATGTGTTGTCTGTGTGTTTTCTTAGAAAAGCGATAATCTACTGGTTAGTAAAGTGTCATTAGACATTTATGTCAAGATGAAAAGAACTATTTCACACTTGAATTTTATTTTATTAAAAGGTTAAATTCCTAGTTTATTTTTATACTGTGAATATTCCATTGGGTTGTTCAGAGACCTTCCCCCTAAAGAGATGCTGATGGAGTGGGGGACAGAGGAGAAATGTCGTTAAACAAGTCGGGCAGCTTTATTGGTTGGTTATCCTCTTAGACTGAATGTTAAAGACTTGGCTCTCCTTGTGGGGTCCAGGTGGTTCTGCTGCCTTTGTCAGGAGTTAATTTGGCATTTTCTCTGCCCCAGCATCTTCATGACTTGCACGGGTCCTTATTTAACTGAGGTGTCCTGAGGGTTGAAAGGGCTCCTTGAGTTACCCATTGCTTTGCTTTGCTGGTCGCAGCCCTGGGCCCCCTCTGAGGCAGTGGGTGTCCTGAGGCCCCACGCGCTTTTGCACTTCTGGAATCTTCCGCCTGAGACGCAGTCCTAAAGGCAGAGTGCTGTTGGTTTTGCAGTTCGACATGACCTCAGCCCCTTCCGAGGTGATTTCTGAGGTGGAGTCAGGAAAACTTTTCAAAGGTTCATTCAGCTTGGCCCATTTTCATTGCGGGCCTGCTGTGCGCCACCCTCTAGGGTGTGAGAAGGGCCGCGGGTCACAGAGGTCACGGAATTTACGCTCCACCCTGGGGCAGCGGGGCTGACAGCGGGGAAATGATCACATAAGGATATCAGGTTGGCATCTCATACGATATCAGAAGAAGAAAGGGGCTTGGAAGGGAAAGAGCAGGGTGACGGCAGCGGCGGGGCAGTGCTGTCAGGGAACGCCCCTCTGGGGAGATACAGTGGAGAAAAGTGGGGGAGTGAGCCCACTGACACATGGGCACAGGGCTGCAGAGGGGAGACGGCTGGAGAGTTGATGGCTGCTTGGTGCCGGCCCTGGGGCTGCAGTCCACGTGTGTGCAAAGGGCCGGAGGCAGCACTGGGTCCTGCTCTCGCTGTGGCCTTTGGCCGCTGAGCCTTTCTTCATAAAGCTTCTCCTGTGAGCGCCGCTGAAAACACCTCAGTGAGCGCTGGTTTACTCCAGCCCGGAGTCTTACAGGGAGAAGCAGCCCAGGGAAGACGAAAGACTGGTCCAAGGCCGTGCAGCTCGCCAGGGGGATGCTGGGCCGATGGAGCCCAGGCGTCCCATGCCGGGCCAGGTGCTGTTCAGGGACACACGTGTGCCCGCTGGTTCCCCTGGCGCTTCCCCCGAGCACGGGAGACAGACGTTAATGTTCATCAGGAAGGGGAAGTCGGGCAGCTGGGGAGGCCCCGTAGTCCTGGCTGTCGGGCCTTGCTTCAGCCCCGCTGAGCACAGTGCTGGGCCCAGCCCCCAGCTCCCCTGCGGCCTTGCCTGCCCAGTCCAGTGTCCTCCTGTCCTGTCACAGCCCCCAGCCTGCCTCTGGGGAATGACCCCTTTCCCACTGGGTTCCCTTTGGGGGGGCTGCCAGTCGAGGTGTCCAGCCCCGGCCCTGCCAAGAGGTGTGTCTCCCGGCCTGGCCGATGTGGGCCCCTTGGAAAACAAGTCTCAGGCAGTGTTCCTGCAGGGACTGTCTGCTGTCTGTTAAGTCCTGCCTCCAGGGCCCCCCTCCAGATCCCCTCCACGCCCAGCTCTCTAGATCCTTCTGGGAGGCCTTTGTTTACCTAGTTCATCCAGGGGCCACTCCTGTTGCTTGTAACCTTGAACCACTGGTGGATACGAATTCCTCCTAACATGCGTGTGTTCTAGAGCCCGAGTTCTTACCTCCCTCTGTATTCTAGAGAGAAGCGTTCACAGACCAGGCGTTGAGGTGGTGCCTGTCGGGTTCTAGAACTGGTTCTTCAGCCTCCTAGTTCCAGGTCCACTGTTCCAGACTCTCCCCCGGTCTTTTTCTCCCAGCCCGGCTCCCACTGCCTTTCTCCCAGGGGGCTGGGGGCCCAGGCACAACCTGGCTCTGAGACGGCCATAACCAGATGCAGCCAGGGGATGACGTATTTGGGCTGGCAGGGGCCACTGATGGCCACAGAGGAGCCCAGAGGCTGGGAAGGGGCTAAGTGGAGGGAGTGTTCTCATCACACCCTCCTCAGGGGCCCGAGCTCTGGCTCTGGGGAGGGAGGCCATGTCTGGGTTGGTGCTGTCACCTTGGCCTGCCCCGGACCCTGCCCCGGACCCTGCCCCAACTCTCTGTACTGCTCAGAAACCTTCAGGGGCTTCTGCTTCCCCCCAAATAGAGGACATGATATTAGGCAAAGGCCACTGTTTATAACAGACTGGATTCTGACTAGATCATATCAAAGGAAAAATCAGAGGAGGAAATATGGGTTACACAGGTCTACGCATTTATATCACACAGTTACACTTTGGACATGTCAATGTGTGTAAAAGGAGATATAGGTGAAGCCAGACTGGCAGGGTGCCAGTAATCGTTGAAGCTGGGTGCTGTGGACTCATGCTATTGTGTTTACTTCGTATAATTTGAAATTTCCATAATACAAAAGCTTTTTTTTCTTTAAGCAAGAGAAATTTACATTAAAACCCTGTAAAATCTTAAATGTAATCGCAGACATCAATATGAACATTTTTTTTTCTTAAAAATTTGTATTTCTTACTCTTCGCATATCCAAAAAATAAACAGTTAAAACCAACAAGGATGTGGGGGAACCCGAAATGAAATACAAATACTGACAAATGTGTCGAGTTCTATCATATAATAAATACATAAGCCACCGCACTGAAGGGGCTCAGAAGGGAAGAGTTGCCCGGCTCCCTGTGGGAACCTGCGTCCTGACTACATACTGTGAGGCTGGAGGCAAGAACTGGATGTGAATTCTGAGTCTCGTCGTGTGGGGGTCAGCAGTTGTGAAAGTACTTTATACTAGAATGTCTACTAAAGTAGAGCAAGTAAGCAAACAGACTGTAGCTCGTAAGAACCGGGTTTCTCACTGCTGGAGAAATAAGTTGAAAATCAGGAAAGGGGGAGACGAAAATCCACCTGTGATGTTGGGTTGGAATCTGAGGTGTCAGTGTAAACTTATGATTTAAAAAAATTTAACCCAGGGCTTCCCTGGTGGCGCAGTGGTTGAGAGTCCGCCTGCCGATGCAGGGGACACGGGTTCATGCCCCGGTCCGGGAAGATCCCACATGCCGCGGAACGGCTGGGCCTGTGAGCCATGGCCGCTGAGCCTGCGTGTCCGGAGCCTGTGCTCCGCAACGGGAGAGGCCACAACAGTGAGAGGCCCGCATACCACACACAAAAAATAAATATATATATCCCAATAGATAGGCACTAAAATATAAATGTGCGTGTTAGTGTCAACTGTACTGTGTGCAGGGGAGGGTCCTATAGCAGTGACACCACCAGTAACGAGCACCTCCGGCACCCAGATCTTAGTGTCTACACACAGTTCTCCAAAAAAGGGACCAGGGCTCCCAGGAGAAGTGGTTGATTCCAAGCTTGTGACAGGGACACCTTGTGGAAGTAGAAAGTAAGGAAGTGCTAAAAAAAATAGAAGATGGGGTTGGGGGCTTGTCAGAAAAACATAGGCGCTTCCAGTGGCCGAAGCTTGAATGACAAAATAAATAATGGTGGTGTTGGATTGTCATGCACAGAATAAAATAAAAATCCGTAAATTAATACTGATATAAATAAATGATTAAACAGCGAGATGGACAAGTGATAGCTCATCCTTGCAGTGGAATTCTAATTAATACATGCAGAAGAAAGGAGGGAAGTTAGACATCACCATTAGGCAAATAACCAAGACAGTGAGAGTTGTAGACCGGATTCCCCCGGTGGGTCCCATAGCTGCGAAGAAGCCCAGTGCAGGGATCCTGGTCTCTCTCTTCTTGAGTCAACTTTGATAGTTTGGGTCTTTTAGGACATTTGTTTATTTCATCTAAATTGTCAGATTTATTGGCATAAAGTTGTTCATCATACTTCCTTATCATTCATTTCATATCTGTATGGCCTACAGTTAATCCCCTCTCATTCTGGATGTTGTTAATTTGTGTCTTCTTTCTCTATTTTTCCTGATCAGTTTAGCTAGAGGTTTATCAATTTTACTATCTCAAAGAATCAGCGTTTAGTTTCATTGATTTTTCTATTTCATTGATTTCTGCTCGTTGTTATTGTCTTTTTTCTGCTATTTTGGGTCTGGTTTATCCTTTTTCTAGTTTCTGACAGTAAAACCTGAGGTCATTGACTTAGGACCTTCTCTCATACAGGCATTCAGTGCTATAAACTTCCCTCTCAGCACTACAAATATGTTGTGCTTCATTTTCATTCATTTCAAAATGCTTCATAACTTCTGTTTTAATTTCTTCTTTGACCCATGAAATATATTATTTAGTTTCCAAATATTTGGTTTTCCAGATATCTTTCTGTTACTGATTTCTAATTTCAAGTCAGAAAACATACTTTGTATATCTTGACTTGAGTCTTTTAAAATTTATTGAGACCAAAAGATGGTCTGTCTTGGTAAATATTCTGTCTGCATTTAAAAAGAATGTGAAGAATATGTATTCTGCTGTTGTTCATAAAGTGTTCTAGAAACGTCATCTTGGTCAGGTTGGGTGATGGTGTTGTTCGTGTCTTCTCTGCTCTTGCTAATTTTCTGTCTACCTGTTCTAACCACTATTAAGAGCAGGGTGTTGAAATTTCCAACTACAGATTTGTCCATTTCTCCTTACACTTCTACTAGTTTCTGCTTCACGTATGAAGCTCTGTTATCAGGTGCATACATGTTTAGGAATGTTATGTCCTTTTAATGAATTGACCCCTTGATCGTTATGAAATGACCTTCTTTATCCCTGGTGATATTTTTTCGTGAACATTTACTTTGTCTGATATTAATGTGAACATTATAGCTTTCTTTTGATTAGTATTTGCATGGTATATCTTTTTCCATCTTTCACTACTTAAAACACGTTCCTTGTAGGCAGCATATGGTTGGGTCCGTGATGCTTGGGGAAGATTTATTTTACAATAAAATGCATGACCTCTTCTCTCTAAACCATTTTTAGTCCTACCTCACATAATTCCTCTTTATACTCTGGAAGCAGGGTCTTGCTTTTCCATCCAATCTGACAACCCCTTTAATTGGGGCATTTAGACCATTTGATCTGGTCATTGATATTGTTTGGTTTAAAGCTACCATCTTGCTTTTTGTTTTCTATTTGTCACTTCTGTGTTCTTTTTTTCTCTTCTTCTGCCTTCATTTGGATTGAGTATTTTTATGATTGTGTTATATTTTCCTTATGGACTTGTTCATTATAATCATTTCTCTTTTAAGTGGGGACTTTAGGATTTATAGTCTACATCTTCAGCGTATCACAGTCTTATCTTCAAGGTTAAACTACTTCACGTCTAATGTAAGAACATACTACAGTATACTTCTGTTCGTCCCCTCCCAGTCTTTGTGTTATTTTTGACATATGTTTTCTTAGTACATATGATATAAACTTCGTAATACATTATTACTTTTGCATTAAACAGTTCTCTTTAAAAGGGATTCAGCATCAGAGAAGAATCTTTTCTATTTACCTGTATGGTTCCCATTTCTGAAGCTCTTCACTCCTCTGTGTAGATCTGTGTTTCCATCTGGTACGATTTTCCTTTTGCCTTTGAGATTTCTTTTAGTGTAGATCTGCTGGTGATGAATATTTTCAGCTTTTGAATACCTGAAAACATCTCTTTTTCACCTTTGTTTCTGAAAGATTTTTTTTTTCACGTGGTGCAGCATTTGTGGGTGTGTGTCCCTTTGAAAGGTGTTGCTCTGTTGTTTTCTGGCTTGCATTCTTTGCACTGAGAAATCTGCTGTTGTTCTTATTTTTGTTTTTCTGTCTGATGTGACTTTTCCTTCCCAACGGCTTTTGAGACATTATCTTAAAACTGGTTTTAAGTAATTTGATTATGTTCTGTCCAGGTGTAATCTTCATTATGTGTTTGTGCTTGGAGTTGGTTGAACTTCGTGGATCTATGGGTTTATAGTTTCACCAAATTTGGGAAATTTAAGCCATTATTTCTTCAAATGTTTTCTGTGTCCTCCCTGCACTGGTACCTGGAAACTGTCTCCGAGCAGTCAGCTGGGACGACTGGGCAGTTCATTATGTTTGTGTCTCCTCAAGGGTCACATGCCTGATGTCCAGTGTCTGAAAGCCATAGTTACATGTATTTTGTCTGTTGGAGCTGCTTTGTGTAGGAGAGTAAATCTGGACTGTATTATTCTATTTTGACTAGAGCAGAATTCTGATTGTCCCCAGGGAAATTGTCAAAACTTTATTAGAAGCTTTTGGTTTAAGATAAATAATGATCGAATCGATAGCTAGTATTTGGATATTAACTGTGTGGCAGCCCTGTCACGGTGCTTCTCCTGTGCTAACGCATTTAGTCCTTACAACACTCCTGTGATGGTCACAGTGTTGTTTCCCATCCTCATCCCCATTCCCATAGGTTAGGCAGTGGGGCAGAGAGAGGTCCGGCTGCTTGCTCAAGGTCATGTTCGTATTAAAATGTGACCTGAGATTCACACCTGGAGCCCAGGACGCTGGTGGCCTTGGCTCTCATGCCAGTGCTCTCAGCTGTGAGCTGGACTGCCAACCAACAACTGATCGGAAGTTTATGGTTCCTCTCAGAGACCCAGGGTGCAGAGTCTCCTGATAGACCTGGTGTGGCTGAGGTCGGAGGAACTGGGCTAAATGATGCCGCTGGAGGTTCAGCTGAGAGCCGAGAGGGAGATCCCATTCCCCACTGTCTCCCCTGGGACTTACAGAGTCACCCTCTGACCCAGCCCAGACACTGGGCGTCTGTCCCTATGCTGCAGGGGGCTGCTTTCCAGACCCCGTGCCTCTCCGCCCCACGGTGTTGAGAGCATCCTGAGGGGGCTGGCCTATGTGGAATGCGGTCTGGTTATGATGCAGAGGATTGTGAAGTGACGGAGGCACACTTCTCTCTGGAACCATCCGGGTTCACACGGCGCTGGTGAGTCTGGTAGGGGATCTGTCAGGGAAGAGGCCTGGGCGCAGTGCGTACTGGGCATTAGGGGTTGTGTTGTGTCCCCCCCGACCCAAAAGTTGTATTGAAATCCTGACCCCCCAGTACCTCAGAGTGTGAACTTATTTGAGAATGGGGTCTTTGCAGATGTAACTCGTTAAGATGAAGTCGCACTGAAGTTGGTTGAGCCCCTAATCCGCCGTGACTGTGTCCTTCTAAGAAGACGGCCGCGTGGAGGCAGACCCACGGGAGAAGGCAGGGTTTGGAGCCCTGCAGCTGCCAGCCCAAGAGCACCAAAGATGCCACAACTGCCAGAGGCTGGAAGAGGCCAGGAAGGATTTCCCTACAGCTTTCGGGGACGGCCTCACTGACACCTGGGTTTCAGACTTCTGAAACTTTCTTGCCTCCAGACTGTGAACAATACATTTCTGTGGTTTTTAAACCACTCAGTCTGTGGTCCTTTGTTACGGTGGCAGCCGTAGGAAATGAGTCCGCTGGGGTTGTATAGGTTCTTTCATATACACCCCGCCCTGTAACAAGGCATGTTCTTTTTTTTAAAGATTTTTTTTTTTGATGTGGACCATTTTTAAAGTCTTTGTTGAATTTGTTACGGTGTTGCTTTTGTTTTATGTTTTAGTTTTTTGGCTGTGAGGCATGTGGGATCTTAGCTCCCCTACCAAGGATCGAACGCACACCCCCTGCATTGGAAGGTGAAGTCTTAACTGCTGGACTGCCAGGGAAGTCCCAAGGCATGTTCTTATGACTTGAAGTAGCTCCTGTCCTACTGGTACATGGGGGAGAGGTGTCAGTGCAATGCAGAAGTCGAGCTGGGTCACACTTGATTTTTCCTGCTTCATTGATGCTTCGTACCATCAAGGAACGGGGTTTGACCGTTAAGGACACCCACCGGCTGCACGTGGTGACCCTGGAGGGATGCCCTGTGTCCGTGTGCACCTTCCTCCCACCATCTCGGCTCCGCCTCTTGCTCGTTTTGGCAGGGTGCTCCTTCTCAAAAATGTTTATTGCGCGGTTTTCTCCATCTTTGTATGTTCTGTCCCCGATTCCATAACTCAGAAGCTTCAACTCTTCCTTTTAACCTCTCTCATCAAACCCTTGCCACCTTTTATAAGGACTTTTTATTTATTAGGAACTTTACACATCTTTTTTTTAAACTATGGTAATTTAAACCTTAGAGTTAGTGTTGATTTTTGTAATGCCCTGGTTATTAAATTGCAGTTTTGAATAGTCTGCTCCAACCTTATTTTTTTTTCATAAGCCCAGGTATTTTTAGTATGCAGGTTTTTGGAGTGTGAGGTTCTTCCAGAGCGTATATATTGTATTATAGCAGAAGCTTCTGTGTCCTGTTCAGTCTGCATCTGGGAAGAGAGCCGTCTCAGTCTGGCAGCCTCGCACTAGGTGAGAGCCTGCTGGACACTAGGCGTTTGGTTCGGGGCTGTGCATGTCAGCTGCAGAGGGGGTGGCTCTGAGAAGCGTTTTAGCCACTATTGCCGTAGACAGAGGAGGGGCTAGGAGCAGGGGACAGAGTCTTTGGGCGAAACTCAGGTCTGGACCACAGCGATTCTTTTTTTTTTAATATTTATTTATTTGGCTGTGCCGGGTCTTAGTTGGCGGCACACAGGATCTTCATTGCGGTGTGTGAGGTCTTTCTTCGGTTGCAGCCTGCGGAATCTTTAGTTGTGGCATGCAGAATCTTTTTTTTAGTTGTGGCATGTGGGATCTAGTCCCCTGACCAGGGATCAAACCTGGCCCCCCTGCATTGGGAGTGCAGTCTTAACCACTGGACCACCCGGGAAGTCCCTGGACCACAGCTATTCTTATTTGAGGATAAATAAACAAATAATCCCCACCATGGGGGTCTCAAAAGGTATCCCAGAATGTGGGGGAAAGGGAGCTATCCTGAAAGGCAGAAGACAGATATACCTCTGAAAACAATTTATAGTCAGAATCAGAAAAAAGAAATTTCAAAAGACTTTGACTAGGAAGACAAACAGAACAGAAGGCCATGAGGAGGGAATCAGCCGAGAGGAAAAGATAATGGAATGAGCTGTAAAGGGAAACGTTTGAAACAAAGAGCTTAAGGTTTAGTTAAAATCTGTATGAAAAGCCATAGGAATAAAACGGATATCGTGGAAACTAGGAGCAGTGCTGTGGAGAACACACTGGCGAAGGCTCTTGGGATGCAGAGTAAACGACGATGTGCCCGTGCTGAGAGAGGCCAGATACGATGGGGAGGTTTCAGCCAGACAGTGTGGGAAGCTCTGGAGATGCCAAAACAAATGTAACAAAACAATTATCAAAACGTGATTGAAGAGCATTTTCCTGAGCAGAAAAAAGCCTGTGTATTGAAAGGTTCATGTTTGGGACAAAATAAAGGGAAAGAGACTGACCATACATCTTCTGACAACATTTTTGAATTTCAAGATTAAAGTAAAAAAAAAATCCTGGCAGAATCCAGACAGAAGAAAGCCGCAGAACTCAGCCCCTAAGGTTCCCTGGAAAGGAAGTGCTGCTTTGCTGGGCCAGGGTTTTCTGTATCTGAGGGTGGGGCAGTGGCTAAGAAATATCTGTGATCCAAGACTTTTATACCCAGCCAAGTTGTGAGTTTTGTGTGAAGGATACAGAGCCATCCGAGACTTGCAGGGGTTTGCAAAATATACCATCTGCATTGCTTTCAAGACAATGGTGTTTCTTTCTGGTCAAGAGATGAATAAAAATTCCATTTTTTCTAAAATTTTATTGAAGTGTAGTTGATTTACCATGTTGTATGAATTTCTGCTGTACAGCAAAGTGACTCAGTTACACATATATGTATTCTTTTTCATATTCTTTTCCATTCTGGTTTATCGCAGAATATTGACTATAGTTCCCTGTGCTCTACAGCAGGACCTTGTTGTTTATCCATTCTGTATATAATAGTTTGCATCTGCTCATCCCAGCCTCCCACTCCATCCCTCCCTTCTCCCCTGCTTGGCAACGACTTATTCTCTATGTCTGTGCGTCTGTTTCTGTTTTGTAGATA
This sequence comes from Hyperoodon ampullatus, assembly GCF_949752795.1. Classification (NCBI taxonomy): domain Eukaryota; kingdom Metazoa; phylum Chordata; class Mammalia; order Artiodactyla; family Ziphiidae; genus Hyperoodon; species Hyperoodon ampullatus. Next base: position 2,076,598 of record NC_136921.1, read on the forward strand.
AGTTCATTCGTGTCATAGTTTAGATTCCACATGTAAATGATATCATATGATGTTTGTCTTTCTGACTTACTTCACTTAGTAGGATCATCTCTAGGTCCATCTGTGTTGCTGCAAATGGCATTATTTCATTCACCTTTTATGGCTACTATTCCATATATATATATATATATATATATATATATGCCACATCTTCTTTATCCATTTAAGAGATGAATAAATAAGTTACTGTGTTTCCTAAGGAAATAAACAGATATAGAACAGTAATCAGAAAGATATTAATCACAGAGTTATAGATAACGTATAATTGGGGTTTAATCCTTTACATGATGAATGGGTTAGGGTTCTTTGGTTATAAGCAATAGGGGGGAAAATCCTTGAATAATTTAATCAAGAACAGGAATTTGTCACACTACTAAAGGAGCGGATGATAGGCCTCAGAGGACCCCTGAGCCAAGGTCAGTAGGAGGATGTTCATAATTACCATTTCCTCTGTTTACCTCTGTGTTCCGATTGTAAAGTAAATCATGCTCATCACAGCAAAGTATTTAAGAAGTCACTGGGGACGCCGTCCCACAGAGGCAGACGCTTGGTGGCGGGAATTCGCGCCCTGGTTTCTCTGGGCTCCTCCTCTGTTAGGTGCCTGTGATCGGGGGAAGAGGGTGGTCTTGGGAAGAGGATTTGATGAGCTCAGCTTACGTTACGTGCCACCCTCCCATCTGGGGATGGACCTGTGATCGGCAGGGCTCATCAGAGCCACCTGGAGCGGGGGAGGAGCAGGTCCTCTCGGGGAGGCGGCGGGCAGCTCCCGTCACAGACGCAGAGGGAAGCGGCCTTCAAAGAGCTGTTACCAGGAGTTGATCATGACATTGGAAAATGCCTGACTGTCATGTCAGCAAAGGGAATAGGGTGTCCGGCTGTAGAGCTAGTAGCCAGTGTGGGCGAAAGGCGAAGAAGAACAACCGCAAGGAAATGCGTCACAGTATTACCAACGGTTTGCCTCTGTGTCATGGCTTCACGGATCACTTTTAAAATACTTCCTGTATGAGCATGTTTTACTTTTACGATCGGAAAATGGAAATAAATTGAGGAAATGGTTATTAGGAAGATGGAAACCTGGGAAACCGTTTAGGGTATGAGTGAGGGAAGCTGAATTTAAACTTAAACTCTGAGATTGCCGCTACGTAAAATAGGAATAGTCGGGGATATAGCGAAAATGAAAAAAACGTGTGCGGGGAGTGGGCTTAAAGTGATTTCTTGTTTAAAGTGTTTTCCGTCCTCAGTGTCGAGGTTGTACCACAGATACGCTGTTACACGTATTTACATTTACTAACAAAACGTCCAAGTAGTTTGTACAAGTTTGAAACGATGGTTCCATGTGAGTATTGTAGCAATCCATGGTAGAGACGGGGGTGGAGCGTGAATGATCGATTCCGTGCTCCACGTGGTGTCCGGGGGGCCTTCACCTCCTAATTGAAGCCTCCCCTTTCTCTCCCCAGACAGGTCGTCTCCTGAGAGCCCGGGGAGACCCCTGCCCTCCTTTGGATTACTGGGCCCACTACGTGGTCGGCGAGACGGGGAGTTTCCGTGGCCGTGGACCAGCTGTGCGTGTCGCTGGATTTGTATGTGCTGGTGGGACCCTGGGGCTCTTTGGAGCTCCCGTTCACGTGGAAGTTTTGAGCCCTTTTGAATCCCTTAAAGGAGAAGCCGCTGCTCGCAATGAGCTCCCAAAGCCATCCAGGTAAGCGGGGCCCTGGGTCCTCTCGGTGGATGCGCTGCCCTCACAGCTGGTCCTGGGTCTCCCACTGGGTCCTCCATCATGACCGCCGTCGGTTTACGACGGCCCCGAGGGCACAGTGGGATGCTCTTCATCTCAGTGGCGGAAGGCTGAGGGGGGCCTCACGGAGACGTGGGGTCCAGCCTCGGCTGGGACCTGCATGTGCCGACTTGCGCGGCACCCGTTTCTCTGGTGCTTCAGGGAGGTGACGGGTACGCGTCCATTTGTGGTCTTCGTCTCCAGCTGCTCTGTTTCTGGGGGCTGTGGGGGTGGGAGGGCCTCTGGGCCGAGTCTGAGAAGAAGCACGATTGGTTGGTGCCCGTCAGTGGTGGCCAAGGGGCATCGCTTCTGGTGCCCGAGGCTTTTTATTAGGCGCTGCACTAAGCATCTTATGCGCATTGACTCCTCACTAGGCCCTAAACGTCTCCCACCTGGCGGGAAGAAGTGACTTGTCCCAGGTCACAGAGCTAGTATGTGGCCAGATAGGGCCGGGAGCCACGGTTGCGTGGCTCTTAGCTTCAGAAGCGTGTTGCGGACACACGCTTTCGGGGCTCCTCCTCCCCCGTCGCAGAGCCACCGTGCTCGCTCCGACCAAGCTGGGAGCCCTGCCTTGTCCCGCCTCACCGCCCAGCGCAGTGTGGCCTTGGGCCACTTAGCTGCCAATTGTCCTGAGTCTGCCTGGGCAGGTAGGTGCAGGGCATCCTTGAGGCACCGCATCCGTCAGTGTGGCTGGGGGTCCGGCTCAGCAGAGAGGGGCGGGGCTTGGTGTGGTCTCTCCCTTGGGGATTGGCCCCCCGCACGCTCACACCCCTCTCCTTGGCCCGATCAGAGTTGTCTGAAGCTCCTGAGAGCAGGATTCCCAGTTATATTTAGATATGAAGGCTTTATTGATTTAAATCGTTCATGTATTGCTTGATACAAAGTATCAAACAAAATTCTGCAGTCTGGATCGAAGTGGGTGAGGTAGACCGTGGACTCTCCCACCCACTCAGAGTTGGGGACACGCCTTTCTCCTATGTCTGAACAGGTAGGGTGTGTGTGTAAATGTTTTAATAGAGTGTAATCGTTCTATCTCTGGGGTTCTGAGTTGTATTTTTTCCATTTTAGTGCATTATGAGCATCTTTTGATGTCAGTATGTATATCAAACTGACTTATTTTTGGTAGCTCGAAGATGGATATTTATGTGGTTGCAGCGGTATTTATAACAGCCCCAAACTGGCATCAGACAATTATTATACATATATTTTGAACATACGCTTCTATAAGTATCTCCACTGGATCACTTCCAAGAGGTAGAATTGCTGGGTTGGTGGGCACGTGCATTTAAAACTTCTAAGGTTACTCTCCAATTGCTCCAGAAACTCTGCGTCAACTTTTCTTAATCGTAGTTTATGAGCATAGATACTTTTCTTCATTGGCACCTGCACTAGGTGAATTCAGTCTATTTCATTCTTTTCAGCATTCTCAGGAGAAATTATTGTTTGAACTTACATTCCTGTATAAATGGGCGTGCACTTTTTTTTGCCTGAGCTGCTATAGATGTAATCAAATCTCGTACATGCCACCAGGCATTTGAAGAGAAAGAAAAGTGCTCTTTTTTCCCTTATTTTTTTCTTTCTTCTTGTTGTTGGTTTTTTTTTTTTTTTTGGTCTAAAGAAGTCTCTATGTATACATCAATACTGTATGTGAAGTTTTCTCATTCATAAGTATTACATACAGTTGACGCTCGAACAGCACGGGGGTCAGGGGTGCCGAGCCTGTCCGCAGTCGAAAATCCACGTGTAATTTATAGTTGGCTCCCCGCATCCACAGCTGGCTCCTCTGTGTCTGCAATTCCCTCTCCGGGAATTCAACCCATCACGGATGGCGTGGTACCGTGGTACTTACTATGAAAAGAATCCAACATAAGTGGTTCGCGCAGTTCAATCCTGTGTTGTTCAAGTGTCAAATATATTTATACATAGGAGTATATATATGTATTTTTTTCTCTCTGTGTTATTTTGTCTATACATATTAAGTTAATTGAGTTATTTAAATCAGTATGGCTTTATCTTTTTTGTCTCCTCGATTTCTAGAGCAATGTGTGCTTTCCATTATGATTCTAGTTTGTAATATTCTTTTTACAAAAAGACCATTTTATGGACCGTTTTTGGCTTTATGTATTCCAGTGTGTTTTTCAGCGCTAAAAAACTAATGACTGTTATCTCTTGGTGGCCCTGGTCTCTTAACAAAATACAACGTATTTCTCTGTTCTCTTAGCAAAATACAACGTATTTCTCTTTGTTTCATGTTTCTTTGCCCCACAGTTAATCAGTCTCCTAACGGTATTTCTGCCCTTGGTTTCTTTGGGCTGAGAAATGCTTCTCCGCCCTCTTTTCTTACCCTCACAAGCCTGGTCCCCGTGAACAGCAGAGACCTAGTTGGGTTTTACCTTTTTCTCCTTCCCAGAGTCTTGCGTCCCACGTGGGGAGTTCACCCGTGGCTGTTGACTGCCGTCGTGTCCCGCCTGGTGTGTGTGTGTCGTTCTTGACGCTGGACGCGCTGTCTCTCTCAGTGGGTGGAGCTGGCGAGGCAGGGCTGCCTCGTGGCCTGAGCCTCTTCCCTCCTCTTCCCTCTGTTGTCGGGAGTGGTGCACTTGGGGCCTGAAGCTCTCCTTCAGGGGCCCGCCCTCCTTCCTTCCCCGAGCAGCCCTTGGAGCTGCAGCAAGGGACCGCAAACAGTGCCTGGCACCACGAGGGTCGGCACGCTGGCCGGTTGGTCGCCCCCCGCCCCCGGCTGCCCTGCCGCTTCCCCCGGGCCGTTCTGGGCTGGCAGTTGGGCTGAGCTGTGGGCCTGCACACCCCCTCCTCCACAAGGCCGTTGCCAGCCTGGGGCTACGGTCTGCTCACCAGTGATGGTTTTCCCATCACTTGGATCCCCTGGGATGTACATTCTCTAGGAAATTCCTCCAGGTTTCTTGTCAGTTGACGCTACTGCTTTCCCACTGTCTAGCCTCGCTGCAAATCCCTTCGTGTTTATATCTATCCTTTGTCATTTTAGTGGATTTGAGGGAGGAAGAGAACTAATTAATACTGACTTGTTCAATTCGCTCTTCTGAACAGGCATTTCTCGCCGTTCTCTGTCTTGTCTTCAGCCCGAGCAGACAAGTCCTGTTTCAGTCTCTGCATCCCTGGGACGTGCGGTGCCGGTCTCTCCTGGCCGCGCACCCTCCCTCCCCCTGCGGCACCTGGGTGCCTCCTTGTCCCGGCCGCTGCTCTGCCAGCTCCTGTGTGGCCCTCGGCGCTGGGCCGGGGGAGGCCAGCCGCTGTGGGCCCCTCCTCTCACGCTTGCAGTGCCGGCTGGCTTCGGTCCGATGATAAAACGACCTTTTCATTTGATGTGTAGAATTTTTCTCTCCCCTGTTTGCCTTGAACACTCCCTCTGGTGTTGGGTGAGGTATGCATTATGATTTTATTGCCGTTCTTTCTGAACTTTGCCAGAGCCAGGCCCTGGTTCTCTGACGTAAAACTGTTAACTGTTGGGTTTTATTGCTCTGGATATAACTATTTCTAATGATGCGAGCAGCCTGAGGAAAGGGCCTGGCTTGATTTAGTCTAAGAGAACTCTTCTTTGAGAGCAGGAAGAATAAAAAGAGCCTCTGAGGTGTTGTGCTTCCTGTCTACCCCAGCACTCCAAGCCTTTCCCTGCTGGGATGTGCCCCAGCGGTCGGGGGCTATTAGGACGCAGGGCCTCGGCTTCGAAGCCGAGTCCCCGGCCGGACTGAGCGACTGTAGACAGTCCGTGGGTCTGCTGGCAGGACAGGCACGGGCTCCTTCGTTCCTTGCCTCTTCCTTTGTTTTCCTCAGATGAACACTGTAGAGTTCCTTGTGGTTGGATTGTGCTAGGATGTGGAGGCCTCGGGTGGCTTACAGGAGAGCCAGATGCTGTCGCTCGGCCACCTTTCTGCCATTCCCACCCCACCCAGTGCAACTCACCTTCTTTGCAGTAACGTTTCTGCCTAGAGCAAGTCTGGAGGAGGGACTGTAAGCCTTAGGGAGCCCCGTACAGAGCCTCCTGGACCTGTGTGTGGGCGTCCAAACCACGCCCTTGACGGAGAGCTGGCTGACTGTCATTCAGGTGCCCCGTACCTCCCTGTATCTTGGTAAGAGGCACGTATCGTGTTAAAAACAGGATAACTATTTTGAGGGAGACTTGTATATTTCAGATTCATATTTTAATTTGGACCATACTCTGATTTCTTAGTATCCTCTTCAATCTGAAATGCCCTGGTCCACATAAAAGCAGCTAAAAAGTCTGTGTCAACAATAACTTGGTGATTAATGAGTTTCAACATAGTTTGATTTCTTCAGGCCCTCATAAAGTTCTAATCCTGTAAGTCTCCCAGGAGGCGGCTCTTGGCCTCCGCTGGTCTGAGCCGGAGCCCTGGTATTGCTTTGTTGGATCTCGAGTCTGTTTATTTCAACCAGTTTGGCCACCAAGGGTGTTATATTTTAATATAGAAATGATCTCAGAAAGACACATTTTTATATCATTTAAATTGTGCTTTGCAAGGATTCAGTGTTTCAGGAATACTGCGAAGTTTTAAGGGGAGAAGTGAATTTTAAGGACTTGCAATTAACACGAAGAAGACATTGATTCTGAGCTGCTGGGGGTGGGTCGTGGACCCTGTGCGAGGCCCCGGGACACAGGAGGAGAGCTGGGGAGCCGGGAGTGGCCTTGGACATGGCCCGGGGAGGCCCAGGCCTGGGCTTTCGGGAGGCGGGGTGTGGAGCCAGCAGGTGCGGCCGGCAGAGTCCTGGGAGCTTAGGCCAGGAGATGGAGGCTGTGATCACGCCCATCGGAAGACGGGGAGCAGCTGGAGAAGAGCTTGTTCATGACATTTCTGGGAGGCATGGAGAGTCCCCAGCAGCTGGCGGGCCCGGGGTTCTGCGCGGGGAGAGCAAGGCTGAGCCCCGGGGACACAGGGAGAGGAGCCGGGTTCCCGAAGTCGTGCCGAATGCAGGTGTCTTGGGGGGACGGCGGGGAGCCTCATTGTTCAGATGGACCCTGGCGTGGGAGGTACTCGCAGGCCCCTGGTATCGCCCGCTTCTGCTTTCTCAGGGGCAGATTCAGAAACACCCCGTGCGTTTCCTGTCTGCGAGCGTCCCCCAGGCTCCTCCGGGCACCCGCGCTGCAGTTGCAGCCCTTGAGTTGTCTTGGCCCCGGATCCTCCACGCCATCATTATCTGGGTCTTAATCAGTCAAGGTTTGTTCTGGAAATCATGGAGACATAACGACTTCTTTTTCAACCTCCTTTTTAAAAAAAAATCCTCAAATTGTGTTTTGTCTTTTAAAAATCACGAATACTCAGTCGTTATGAAGAGCTCAGAAAATTCACTGTCAATGGAGCATTGATGGTTTGTTTTGGCAATTCTCTGAAAATTCTTATACGGTTTGTGGAACATTTGCATTTATGTCCTTTTTTTCAAAGCCACCATTGTAGAAATGCAAATTTCTGAATTCTGAGATGCTGAATGTTAGATGATTAACGATATTGAAATTTAAGAATGAACTCCCGGTATGTATTTGACATAGAAAGCCCTGTACCAGGATCATTAGGAACCACCGAGCGCAGCTTGTCGGTGGAACAGAAAGGCCGTGATTGAGGCGCCCAGCGGTGGGGACAGGTGGAAGGTGGACAGGTGGGTGCTGGGCGGCCACCCCCAGACGCTGGGCTGTGAAGGGCCGGGGCTGCTGTTTACAAAACCGTAGATGTTTAAAGCTTATAATAGTAACGAATCAACACTGGTTACTCTCTAACTGCAAGTCAAACTCTGCTGTGCTTTTAGGGGCCCAGAATGAATAGCGACTTGGTTCTGAATTGTGCTTTACGGGTTATTTCATTCGTTTTGAATGACGGCCCTGGGAAGTGAGCTAGAACACTGTTATTCCTGTTCTGTCCATGAGGAAACCAGTCTTGACTGCCATCCAGTGCCCCGCCTAAGGCCAGGTATCTACTCAGAGGCCTTCCCTTGAGGGATGTGTGCCCCTCTGCTGGGCAGACGCTGGCCGTGCCGGACCAGTTAGGAATCCATCCTGCTGACCTGCGTGGGGTCCCTGGGCCAGGCCGGACGGAGGCGCCGGCCCCCTCGGTACGGTGTGGTTCACGTGGAGAGGGGATAGGCTGGGGGGCAGGGGTCCCTCAGAAGGGGTGTGTGGGGTCAGGACGCGTGAGCTGCGTGGGGAGCAGGGCGGGGGCTCGCCTGCCCCGTGGAGCACAGAGGCTGAGATGCCCCAGAGGGACCTGGAGGCGGGAGCGGGGAGATGGGCGTGGAGAGGTGTGCGTCGGGGACGGGGTCCTGACCAGGAGGGGCAGCTGCACCCAGGTCCACGCGGGCCCATCCCCTCTCGGTTCCGAGACCCTGTTGGCGTGGAGAAGGGGTATGGGCCTCGCATCCAGACGCGCGCTCTGTGCCCTCCTGGGACATGCGCTTTGTGTTCCCGTGGTTTAAACGTGCGTGGCTTGGCCGTGACTGAACTTCTTGGCGTTTGCAGTGCTCACAGCATGTCACTAATGTTTTTCCTAACTTCTTTGAGCTTCTCTTTGCCAGTCCTGAGAGCTGACTGGGGGTCTGGACGACCAGGTTAATTTGGGGGATTTTGGTTGAAACGTCTCATGTTACTTCCACATAAGAGCCTTTCATTTGCTTATTTCGTGAGACCATGATAAAAAAAATGGACACTTTTGGGAAAATTATAATGATCAAGAAAAAAATCAAATGAGGCAAATGACTGTAAACTTTTAAGAATCATATCTGGCCTTGTGTTTTTACGTGGGCTTGCTTTTCTGCACTTAGTAAGGTGCTGGGAATATTGCTCTGTGAGAGGGAGTGCTAAGCAGCGTATGATGGAAAGAGACCTGATTGTGGGATTTTCATGTTTGCCCCTCCCCCCCCACAAAACAAGCGGAAATAGGAGGGATGAACTCGGCCAGAGCCTGGTCTCCGGGCGCACTTGGCCCAGGTGGGTAGGGAGGTGGCCACTCCCTGGAGGCTGCGTCGGGTTCTGGGTTTTCTGACCATCTGTTCGGGTCATGAGCTGGGATGGCCAACAGTGGCCTCGTCCTGTTGGACTTCAGGCTTTGTGTCCCCCCAGCCCTTCTCCTCCTCCTTCTCGGCTCGGGGCTCCCGCTGCTGCTGCCTGGATGCAGTGATCCTGACTCGGAACTGGAACCATCCAGGCTGTAGCGCAGCTTCAGAGCTTTTGGGATTTTAAGATGAACAGCAGTGTTCGACGTTATAACCATTTTTCTAACTTCTACTAATACTGTATACTTTTGAAAAGTAGTGGGGAGGCTTATTTAAAAGTGATATTTAAAAAAAAATAAAATACATGCATATCTTACATATGCTTATTTTTACTCCTTTTGCCATAGCACTCGTAAAAAGTTCTGTAAGATTGGTGTAAGCATCTTGATGGTAATTATTGAGTGGCCACTAACTGGGGGATTTGTTGTCTGCTCGTAACTGTGTTCTCCCAGGGCTCACACGTGTGCTCTGATTCTGTATTCTTGTTTGATTTGTTATTGTTAAGAGATTGTCTTTAGGCCTTTCACTGAGGGAGCTTTTGTGACTGATGGCAATTTATTTATTATTATTTTAAATTTATTTATTTATTTATTTATTTATGGCTGCGTTGGGTCTCCATTGCTGTGCGCAGGCTTCCTCTAGTTGCAGCGAGCGGTGGCTTCTCTTGCTGCAGTGCATGGGTTTCTAATTGCGGTGGCTTCTCTTGTTGCGGAGCATGGGCTCTAGGCGCGCGGGCTTCAGTAGTTGTGGCGCGTGGGCTCTAGAGCGCAGGCTCACTGGTTGTGGCGCATGGGCTTAGTTGCTCCACGGCACGTGGGATCTTCCCAGACCAGGGCTTGAACCAGTGGCCCCTGCATTGGCAGGCGGATTCTCAACCACTGTGCCACCAGGGAAGTCCCATGCAATTTTTTTTTTAAACTTTATACTCTTAGGACATTTTGTAGAAGATTGCTCCTTACAATGTAATTGTTCAAGGTGCAGAAGCCAAGAGAATGCCTCACATTTTAAGAGCTAAAGGTTCTGTCAATATTTTGATTTGTTTGCATTCATAGCCAAGTTTATTCCTTTTTAAGTGCAGTCTATGAATTTTCCTAGGCAGTCCTTTGTAGAAATTGGACTTTTGTTACAACTGTGTCTCTCATCGACTTGTTGATTCAGTAGGATCTGTGTGATGCTGTTGGAGTTCTAAGAGAATTCCATGGAATCTGTTGTTAACACCGGTTTTCTAGACGTACGAAGAGCCCTTTCTGACCCGTTCGCGTCTGTTACACTGAGTGTATTTAGTGGCAGTTCCTCCGTATTGAACGGTGCGATTCAGAATTCCCGGTGCTCCTCATTTTCACATTCATGTTGATTTAATCCACATCAGGGTCTGATTGACTGCTTCTTACAGCTCAGCCACCGCCCCCCCCCCCAACCAGGGTCTGACACAGAGAATAGAAACCTGCTTGCTGTTCTTTTGTGCCCAAACAGCCGCCCATCCCAGTGCTGCAGTCTTTGCCCAAACACCTGCAGTCTCCACGTGGCTCTTTGTTTATTTCAGCCTCACTGAAAGGATCAGGGGACGGGAGGAAGGCGAAGGTGCTGGGCAGGCATGGAGAGCAGAGGTTCTCACTGGGAAGTTTTAGCAGAAGCCGGAGATGAGGACCTCTGTGTTTTGTGGTGCCGGAGCCTCTGTACATGTCGCAGTCGAGTTACTGATGGTGATGTGGTGGTGAGGAAGGTGGTGGGGAAGGGGAGGTCAGCATCGCATCGGAGGTATTGATGATGGGTGACCATGGACACCCGTCAGCTGTCGATGAGCCCCGTTTTTCGAGTGACAGGGACGAAGTCATGGCTGCTGAAGAGGGGACCAGGTCGGCAGCGGCCTTCCTCTCCGGTAGGCTCCTTGCTGTGGGTCTAACGCTCTGGAGTGGAGGCGGTGGGCGCGGAGTGGCTGCAGCCTGGCGGATTTGCACGTGGGTGTCGTCATCAGTGGGGTCCTTGTCGTGGGGAAGCCTGCATCTTCGCAGGAGATGCTTCAACATAGGAAGGTGGTTCTTTTCTAAATACGGGTTTGGGTGTCAGTGTCCTTGAAGACTTTTTGGGAGGAGGTGTTTGTCTCCAGTTCATCAGCTCCAATGGGAAGACATGGAGCCAAGGCCATTGCTGGCTGGAGGGACACAGGGCAAACCTGAACTCTGTGTGCACAGGGGAACTGGCCTGGAAGCGCTGAGACCCCACTGTGGGTTTTCTGTCCCAAGGAGCCCAGCCTTTAGGAAACACACCAGCTGGGATCTGAGCGGCCGGCTAGGGGTTCCGTTCGGCCGTCCCCAGGGGGGCCTTGGGCCTCTGAGAACAGTCCAGCTGTCTGTCTGTTCTTCTGGGATTTGGTTCCCTTTTGTTATTCCCCCATCATCCATAGAATTTTGTAAAACGTTCTTTCTCCTGGTGGCGTGGAAAGGCAGGGCTGGCCACGCTAGCAGGTGAGTGGCATAGGTCGGCCTCTTGGGGCCTCACCGGGCACAGTTGGCTTTCACGGGAGGGCCGGAAGGGGTCCTGGAGGTCGGGGAGCAGAAGTGCCTGGCAGGTGACGAGCTGCTGTGTGGGGCTGGGAGACCCCAGGTCCTGGAGGTGCTGCAGAGGGGGACCCGGGGCGTGGTTCCCACTCTTGTCTGTTCCGTGTTCAGGCTTCCAGTCCCTTCCTGTCGCATCTCAATACCTCATGCTCGACTGGCCAGCACCTCTGTCCAGGGTGAAGCTCACGTGGCCAGGTGGCCCTGGCCTGAACATAGACCTGACTTGTTGGGTTCTCAGCTGGGCTTTCTTTGAGCTCCCTGTGGGGCCAGAGGACTTGGTGCCCGAGAACCACTGGGTGGGGTGTTTCTTCATGTTTGTAGGTGCTCTGGTTTCTTTTGACGTTACGTGGCTCCTGTTATGGGTGGCTGTGGTGACCGATTGGCGTGGATTTGGCCTCAACAATTGTAGTTCCAAAGGAGATGCTGTTTTTAATGACTTTCCCAGGAGATTCTGGGCCGTGTGTGTGATCCTATGGGATGAGTCTGCTCTGGCTGAGGCATATGGTTTCCAACATCAATATCATCTGTGAGAAAAAAAGCAATTTGGGTCTTTCTCAAGTTGCTTAAGTTGTCCGAGAGAACATTATACTAGCGTTTCTCAACAGTTTCCAGTTCTGAAACGGTTGGGCTGCACCGGGGGTGAGCAGGGGGAGGCTGGCTTAGCCTCTGGGCAGAGGCAGCTGTGTGTCCACAGTACGTTCTGGCTGGAAACAAAACTCTACCACCAGGGAGGTGAAACTCAGCTCCTGGTAGACCCTGGGCGGGGGCAAGAGCTGCCTGGCTTGCCCCACATGACCTGAGAATCCTGCTCCAGAATTTTCCATCAGGGGCTTTGAATGCTCTTCATGGTGAGTCTCCCTTTTGCTTTGGATGCTTCTGGAATCTTCTGGATGGACTGGGCTCAGAATCTCATTAATGCAGTGGTCTCTGTCACTTCTAAACTATAGTCGTCAAAATCCAGGGAAATCTCATGACAGCTGCGACAGATTTAGGAAACTGCCGGAAAAAAATATGAATTTTTCTCATATTTTATAGTGTGATATTTCAGTTTAAAATATGTCTTCTGGTTTTGCATTTAAACATTCAAAATTCAAACAGACTTTGAACTTCGAATGCGACCTTGTTATTTAGCAGCACCTGGGTTAGAATGTTCATGCTGTTTGATGTCTACACCAGTCATGGGGTGGGGGGGTGGGCAGCTGAGGGTCAGCCTGGAGAATCTCAGGATTCCAGGTGCTCTGCTGGGGTGCGAATGAAGGGGAGTGGGAGCTGGGGCCTGCTCGGGGGAGAGGAGGGGCGATGGGCCAGGCGGAGGGAGGTGACGGGGAGGAAGCCCCCAGGCCTCTGGGACACACCAGCTCTGGGTTGCAAGGGAGGCGCCCTGGGAGGTCACAGAGCAGCGTGCTTGGGGAACAAGGTAAGACATGTGTGGCTGGGGGCGTGGCCCACCCAGCGGAGAGCTGAGACTTCACCCCGCTCCTCCTCGGCACCTGGCTGTTCTTTGTGAGCAGCCTGGGCACCTGGTCGTGGGTGGGATGGAGACGCAGCTTCCTCAAGGCCATGGGTGTTGTGGAGGCGTGCCCTTCTGCAGCCTTCCTTGGACTTCGGGCCAGAGTCATGCAGAGCCATCTCTGGTTCTTCCTCTCCAAGCCTGGACCCTGGGATGAGACGTCTGAGCGGTTCCCTCCCCTTTGTCGTTTTCCTTTCCCCCTGCAGAGATAGCAGTGCACGAAAACAAGCCAGCACTCCTCGTTCTTGTGATTTGTCACTTATCCTGAGCCTGGGCTGGGTCCAAGCTGCTCTTGTATTCCTCTGGGGCCGGGTCTGCAGCCCTGAGCTGAAGCGCTCGTCCGGCCGGGCTCGTGCTGTTCCTGGAAAGCCGGGGCCCTGGGGTGCGTCCTGTCTCCTCTGTCGCCATCTGTTTGGGAGCAGAAGTTGGCTCCGGGTGGACGGCGGATGTGCTGCTCATTCATCCTCGTTCTGGGAAGCAGGTGGGGAGTCCCAGGAAAGGACGAGCCAGGAGACGGCAGACCCGGCACAGGCCATCTGACTTGGTTGCTAATCACCAAGTGTGTAGTTAAGATGGAAGCATTGGCTTTTTCCTTGTCTGCCAAACTTAGGCCTCACTTTGTTTACTCTGATGAGTCCTGATTTCTTCCCTTTAGAAGGGAGGTAAGCAGCTTCCAGTGGAGTTTTCCGTTGATGGGGTTCCTGTGGGTGAGACAGCACAGGGAAGCGGGGAGGTGGGGTGGGGTGGGGAACGCTGAGTTGTGCTGGTGTCGGTTCAGGCACAGCGGACACTGTCAGCCTTCCCAGACCTGGAGTGTATATCGTGCCGCTGAGGCCAGTGGAGGCCCAAGTGCACCTGATGGCAGTGTCTTCGGAGAATTGCTGTTTGCCCCACTCCCTCGGGGCTCTTTGTGTGACAGCTCGCTGTTCAGTACAACTGGTGCAGTGGAATGAGGGTGTGTTCGTTCTAGGCTGTGAATTTCAAATAAATTTGTATATGCAGAATGGCGCTTTACCCGTGTGATCTTCCTGCCCTGTAAACCCAGTCTCAGCATGAGAAAGACATCCATTTCCAGCAGAGGTGTACCTTCTGATAATACCTGCCCAGCCCCGCGAGACTGTCAGGGCCATCGAAAACAAGGGACCTCTGAGAAGCTGTCACCGCCCAGGGGAGCCTGAGGAGACTTGAGGACTAATTGCAGCGTGGGGTCCTGGGTGGGACCCTGGGGTGGAGAAAAGACATCAGGGGAGACAAGGGGATCTGAAGGAAGTGGTTAGCTTAGTTAATAACCCTGTATCAGTATAAAGAATGGAATAATGCCGTATGTGCAGCAACAGGGAGGGACCTAGAAATGATCACACTAAGTGAAGTAAGTCAGACCGAGAAAGACAAATATCCTATGACATCACTTATATTTGGAGTCTAAAAAAGTGATACCAATGAACTTATGTGTAAAACAGAAATAGACTCACAGACAACAATCTTATGGTTACCAGAGGGGGCAGGGATAAATTAGGAGTTTGGAGTAACAGATGCACACCACTATTTACAAAATAAGCAACAAGGACCTACTGTAGAGCACAGGGAATATCTTGTAATAACCTATAAGGGAAAATAATCTGGAAAAGAATAGATATGTATACATGTGCAACTGCATCACTTTGCTGAAACATTGTAAGCCAACTATACTTCAGTGAAGGATATATGTATATATCAGTGTAGGATGTACCATAGTGGTGTCAGGTGTTACTAATAGCAGAAGCTGAGTGCAGTGGTTGTTGGTGGAGTACATAGGAACTCTGTACCGTCTACTCAATTTGTAATAAAGTCTATTGATAAACTTTGAACTAAAAAAAATAAATTTGTAGATATTCTCTCTTGCTCACTCTCTATTTATGAATGATAGTGTACTGTAGATACTTAGGCACCTAGCTTTAAAATTTTTTTCCTTTGGGGATTATTCTAAATTAGTACAAACCAGTTTCCTGTTCTTTTATGGTTGTACGTGGATGTGATATCATTCATTTAACAAGTCACTCTTGGTGGAACCTGGGTTTTGTTTCCAGCCTTCCCACTGTTGCTGCACTAAACAGCGCTGCCTTGAGGGTTCCCATTCCTAAGTGAACTTTACGGGAGTGTGACAGGCATCTTCTTCTAGATGCACAAACCATCAGTGCTTAGCTTGAATTATGACAAGAGGAAGACACCTGTGACTGCTACACAGAGCGAGAAGAGGAGAACCCCGGCAGCCCAGCAGCCTTTACGTGGCCCCTCTCGGTCACCACAGCCCCTCCCCTGCCCCCGGGAATCTCCTTTCCAGCTTTTAACGCCTTGGATTAGTTTTTCCTGGTTTTGAACTTTATATTAATGCAGCCACAGAACATTTACTCTTTCTGTCTGGCTTCTTTCTCTCAACAAGATGTTTGTGAGATTTACTGAGGTCACGTGCCCCAGGGTTGTTTGTTCATTTACATGGGTGTGTAATATTTCCTTGTATGAACAGATCACAATTTATCTATTCAATTGTTGATGACACCTGGGTGGTTTCAGGCTGGGGTTTTTTCATATAATGCTACTGTTACATTCTCGTGTGTCTACTGGGCCACATTTCTTTTGATAAGGTATGTGTGGGCCAAACAGATTCTCAGATTTCTCCTACCAGTTTACACTCTGAGAGACCCACTGGCTGCACCCTGGCTGGTGCTTGGGACTCTCATTACTTTTTGTTCTGGCCACTGTGACTTATCTCGTATTTCCCCTATTACCGAAGATGCTGAGCATCTTGTCGTTTATGTATCAAACAGCTAGATATCCTTTCTGGTGAAGTGCCTGTTTAAGTCTTTTGCTCCTTTAAAAAATTGGATTGTCTTTATTTTTTCTACTGATTGGTAGGAGTTATTTCTATAGGCGAGAGATGAGTCCTTTGTTGGTTATTTCCTTGGATGTTTTCTCTAAGTCTGTGGCTTGCCTCTTCACTTTCTTAATGATGCTCTTTGATGAACAGATGTGTTTAATTTTAACACAGTCCAGCTACTGGTCATTTTTTTAATGCCTGCTTGAATGCCATGGAGATAGCCTATTATCTTCTAGAAGCTTCATTGTTTTACCAGGTGGATCTATGGTCTACCTGGAATTGATGTTTTAAAAAATACAATGTGTGGTGATAACTGAGGGTTAATTTTCCCATTTGGATATTCAGTTGGCTCAACAATTCGTTAAATAGCTCTATCCTTTCTCCACTGCTCTGTGATGCCACCTTGTCCTCAGTCATGAACATACATCTGGGTCTGTTCCTGGCCTTCATCTGTGTGCCAGTGAATATGGTCGTAACTAACGGAGCTTTATAATTCATTATAACAGCTGGTAATGTGCGTCCTCCAGCTTTTTTTTTATCATTTTAAAGACTGTCTTGGTTTTTCTTGGCCCACTGCATTTCCATATGAATTTTAAAATCAGCTTTTCAATTTCAACAGAATAACTACTGGGATCTCGATTGGGACTGCATTGATTTGCATATAAAATCAGTTTATTTGAATCTTCCAATCCATGAATATGATATTGCTTTCTATTTGTTTGGGTCTTCTTTAATTTCTTCTGTAACAATTTTTGTAGTTTTCAGTGTAGAGTTCTTTCATTTCTTTTGTTAGATTTACTTCTAGGCATTTTTTGGGATGCGTTTTAAAATTTTTATTTTTTTTGTTTGTATTTAGAAATACAATTAATTTTTGTGTAGCCACTTTGTAAACAGCTTTTAGACTTGGCTTATTACTCTACTAGTTTGTAGATTCTTTGAGATTTTTATGTATACTGTCTGTGGATAGTAGACATTTTATTTTTGTTGCTAATTTTTCAATTTTTTATGTGTTTTTCTTGCTTTATTGCATTGTCTAGGACCTTCAGTCAAATGTTAAACAGAATTGGTGATTGTGAACATCTATGTCTTATTGGAATATCAAGGGAAAATTTGTCAACATTTCATCATTATGTATGAAATTTGCTATAGGTTTCCTATAATAGTCTTTATCAGACTAACACAGTTCTCTTCTGTTCCTAGTTTGCTGCATTCTCTCACGAGTAAGTGTTAAAATATTAGGCTGCACCATATGGTGTGCAGATATTTGATCTTTTTCAGTCTATAAAAATGACACCTTCATTTGGTTCAACTTAATATACTTTGTTCTGCATCTATTAATCAAATGATTTTTCCCCTATGTTTGATTAATGTGATGAATTTTCTTGAATGCTTTTTGAATGTTAACCAGCCGTACATTTCTTAGTAAATCCAACTTGGTTATAATATATTATTCTTCTTTTATACTACTGCATTCATTTTGCTTATATTTGGCTTAATTTTTTTCATCTAAATTCATGAGTGAGATTGGCCTGTGGTTTTCTTTTCTTGAAATGTCTTTGTTAGGTTTTAATATGAAGGTTATACTGGCCTCTTAAAATGGAATGAGATTATCCTCTTTTTTATTCCTAGAGTTGGCAAAATTTTTCTTTGAAGAGTCAGATGGTAAATATTTTAGGTTTTGTGGAACACATATGGTGTCTGTTGCCTATTTTTCTTCTTTTTTTTTTTTTTTTTTTTTTTTTTTTTTGCGGTACGCGGGCCTCTCACTGTTGTGGCCTCTCCCGTTGCGGAGCACAGGCTCTGGATGCGCAGGCTCAGCGGCCATGGCTCACGGGCCCAGCCGCTCCGCGGCATATGGGATCCTCCCAGACCGGGGCACGAACCCGTATCCCCTGCATCAGCAGGCGGACTCTCAACCACTGCGCCACCAGGGAGGCCCTCTTCTTTTTTTTTAAAAAAAAACAATCATTTAAGAATGTAAAAACCAGTCTAAATTAGCAAACTGTACAAAATGAGGCCACAGATTGATTTGGGCCATTGTTTGCTGACCCCTATTGGATTCTCTTGAAGAGTTTATATAAGGTTGATGTTGTTAATTTCTTTTTAAAATATTTGGAAGAACTCACTGGCAAACCTACATTGGCATTTTCTTTGTAGGAAGATTTGTAAGTTACACTGCCAACTGACCTAGGACTATTCAAATTTTATATTTTTTCTCGTGTCAGTTTTGATGTGTTTAGTTATTCTCAGAATTTTTTTCATTCTATCTAAAATTCCAAATGTATTGATACAGTTTTTAAAATACTTTCTTGTTATCTTTTACTGTTTGTAGGATTCGTACTGACATCTTTTTCATTCATATTGTTTATTTGTTCTTTCTCTTTTTCCCCACTGGACTTGCTAGGATAGCTGTATTAATATTTTTAAACAACCATATTTGATTTTCGTGATTCTACTGGATTTTTACAAACTCAATTTCTGATCTTATTGCTGTTATTTCCTTTTATTCTCTGGGCTTACTTTGCTTTTACTTTTAGCTAATTGAGGTAAATATTTAGGTTATTGAATTTTTTTTTCAGATTTTCTTCTTTTGTAATACATGCACTTAAGATTATGATTTTCATGTATGCGTGGCTTTGCTGGGTTGCACAGGTATTTAAATGTCATTTTTCATTATAATTTGGTTTAGAATAACATCTGATTTCTTCTTTGACCCATGGGTTATTTTATTTCTTTATTTCAGCCTTTTGTGAATTTCTTAGTATTTTGCTTTTGTTATTGATTTCTACTTTAATTTCACTATGGTCACAGAATTTACTGTATATAATTTCAATTTTTGAAAATTCTTTGAGTTTTGCTTTATCATTGTATGGTCAATTTTATACATATTTTATATATTTGAAGAGGATATGTCAATTAAGGTTGTCAGTTCTGTATATGTCAAGTCAAATTTATTAATCATGATGCTCAGACCTTCTGTTACTTTACTGATTTTATTGTCTGCTTTTTCTATCAGTTACTGAGAATATTTAAAAATCCCTTTTTGTAATTGTGGATTGGTATTATTTCTCATTTTAGTTGTCAGTTTTTGCTTTTGTGTATTTTGAAGCTATTTTTAAGCCCATGCAAATTTAGAACTTTATACTTTCTTGTTGGAATAACCACCATTTTATTATTATGAAGTGTCTGATTTCAGTTTCCCTGAGGCCCGGTCTTCTCCTTGTACTTACTCCTAGTATGTAAGGATCCCAGCTGGGAGCCCCGGGTGTTTACGTGAACCATCCCCCTTGGCAGGCTCTGAACCCATTTCACTTCCCAGGGTTGGCTTCTCACCCTCCTGGTGGAAGCTTGTATGTCAGCAAATGCCTCTTGGGGAAATTGGGCTCAAAGTATGCCCTCCTCTCTCTTTCCTCCTCTCTCTTGTTTTGACCCGTCAAGTCCTGGCTGCCTTGGTAGCTTTCTGACTCCAAAGCCTTCATAGTACCTACATATGTTTTTTTTTTTTGCAGTATGCGGACCTCTCACTGTTGTGGCCTCTCCCGTTGAGGAGCACAGGCTCCGGACGTGCAGGCTCAGCGGCCATGGCTCACGGGCCCAGCCGCTCCGTGGCATGTGGGATCCTCCCGGACCGGGGCACGAACCCGTATCCCCTGCATCGGCAGGCGGACTCTCAACCACTGTGCCACCAGGGAAGCCCCCTACATATGTTTTTTATGTTAACCAGTCTGCAGCAGGGTTGGCCCGACATGAGCTAGTTTGCTGTAGCCAAAGTGGAAGATGAGGTTTACTTATCGGTGCCATATAATGTGTGTAAGGTTTCCCAGGTGACTGTCCAGGTTTGCACTGACCTTTACATTTCAGTGAAATAACTGCTGGGCGTATTTTAAAGTGGACTGAAACATACCTGCAGCCTGGAGCTGCTCTTGTAGCACTTTTCCTCGGATATTTTATGAGGTGATGGATGTCGCACCTTACAAATGTCAAGTGCCCCTATCTGAATGCAGCACACTCCGTGAGCGCCTTCCTCCCAGTCTGCCTTCTCCTCCTCCTCCCCTTGGTTTTCACCAAGTTGTTTTCCCTCCAATATGAATGAAAAATTCATTCTAGATTTAGCTTGAGAAATATTTTGTAGGACATTGCTTTTCATGCCATTAATGTCATGACTATACCAGCAGTGGTTTCCCCGCTCGGCAGAGCGGAGCTCAGATGCAGCACCAGGTCTCTCTCGGCCTCCTTTTCATCATGTGTCGGGGAGGGGGTGTATTAAATGATATTTTAGTTCCTTCCGCCTCTGAGATTCCATAATTCTCACATTCACATGGTAGCCAAGGCTGGAAAGGTTGGAAGTAAGCCACAGGTCAGCAAATAACTGCCTGGGAATTTTTATATGTAGGGGTAGGGGTGTAAGACAGCTTCTCTTCTTTAATGGCTTTTTGGGGTCGGGGGAGGCTGTGGGTGGAATCTGCTTTTCCACATTAAAATTTACCTTTTCTGTTTTGTAACCCATGCTTTTCATATGATATAGTCAGGTTATAAATGCCATGTTTGGTTTATAACATTGAGAAGCACATTTTACTCCTATAGTTGCTCATTTAAATCACTTAAAAGTAAATATGATTTTACCAGCAAATAATTGAATTAAAGAGTGCTAGTTTGAAGGAAGCCAGCATTTTCCTCCCCGCAGGAGGTGCGGCTCCACGACCGTCTCAAACAGCGCTGCGGTCACACAGTTATTTTGCCTTTCTGGAATGCGAGCCCTCCCTAGAGGTAGCGAGTGCGAGGGTTAGCGGACGTGGGAGCCCTCACCCCTCCTGGGGTTAACGGCAGTCTGTGTCTACTTGGTGGTGGAGAACAGACGCCTGGAAGCGTGGCTGAGTGTGGTGGTCACAGAGGGCCAGAGCCCAGGCAGACCTTCTTGGCTACACTCCTCCTGGTGGCCTCCTGCAGCCCTGGATGCCCAGCACGGGCGCTGAGGCCCGTATCCGGGCAGCTGGTGAGGGCCCCCGGTGGTCCTCGTTCAGGCCTTGGGAACCAGGCGGGATGTGCCACTTCCGCTGGCCACGGTGGCTCCTGCTCTCGCACGGGAACTCCTCCCTTGCCGTGGCCTCCTGGAGTGCCTCGTCCAGGTCCCCGGAGTCCCCACAGACAAGCCTCCACGTGTGGTCTGGGAGGTGCCGAAGCCAGCGCCCATGGTGGCGGGTGACACGCCATCGTGACACGGCGGGGCTTCGCTGGAGGTGTTGGCATTTGGTAGGTCATTCGTTCGAGGAGGGGCGGTGGTGCCTTCCGGGGGCGGCACGGCCGTGGCCTGGCTGCCCCTGTCCCTCTCACTGTCCCCACCACAGCCGGAAGGATGGCGGCACTTGGGTGACAGGTGGGGCCCGCGTCGGGGCCCGGTACGCCGCACTCGGACCCTCACAGCACCCTTCTGCCAGCTCCCCTCTGCTCTGTGCGTGGCCTCCGGCAGTGGGCGGCGGGGCGCAGACCCTGGCCCTCCCTGGGTGGCTGGCGCCCCTCCCTCTGGGCTTGGCTTCTCTCTGAGGGTTGAGGACCTGCGGAGAAGCAGCTTTGGCCCCGGGGGTGGGGTGGGGGAGGATTAACAGAGGCAGGTGTGCAGCCCGGGGCCCGGTGTGCCCGGGATGGGAGCGGTTGTCCTCATCAGGACACCCAGAGCCCTCGGGGGCCCAGCGCCCAGCCCAGAGCATCTGGCAAGTTTCACTTTAGTCACATTTGTCAGACTCAGGCCCTTGTTGATAAACATAAATACCCTGTGTCTTTTAATGTTTGAAACTTCAGAATAACTGACATCATTTCTCAAAGCAGATTCCAGCGAGGGTGTTTGCATGTCAGGCCAGCGGCCTCCCGTACCCCAGCTAGAGCCAGCTGCCCGCCTGGACCAAACCGTCCGGGGGCACGGGCGGCACAGAGAGGGGCTGTGAGCTGCCGGGGAGCCCAGCGAGAGGAGGGGCGCAGAGAGGTCCGCGGGACGGGGGCTGGTGTGGCCTTGCTCCCCTGCCTGCCTGGGCGCACGACTCTCAGGTCCACAGGAAGGCCTGCTGCCCTGAGACCAGGGACCAGGGCCAAACGTGTGTATTTGAACGTTTTTCTCTTTGGTGATAGGGATTGTGAAGTTTAAAACCCAACTCTTGAGAAAGGCATTTTGCCAACATGACAAGCTCTCAGTAGGAGAACCTGCCGGCAGGCTCTGCTCAGCCGACAGTAGTCCACCTGGACTGTCAGAATGCGGCCTTCTGGAGTGGCCTGGGCCCAGAGAGGGCCAGCGCACAGCCCTGGCTTCTGTCTGGGGAGAAGTGGCTGGTGGTGGGCAGGGCCAGCCATGTGGCAGGACTCCCCACCCGGTGCCGGGGCCCTTGGGTTCCCTGCCCGTGAGCTCCGCCCAAGCTCGACCCTGTGGCCTGTGGGTGCTGGGTGGGCTGCTGCTCCCTGGCGGCCCCGGGCCTGGAAGAAGAGCTCAGCTTACAGTCTCAGCCCATCAGGCAGGGAAGTGGCTGCCAAGTGGTTTCTTAAAAAGAATTCCTCCTCCCCTGATTAATTTCTGGCACGCAGCGTCGGGGAGCTCTTGCGTCAGTAAATCGTCATAAACTCTGCGTTGTCTGGATCCGACATAAACAGCAAGCCCAGCGCCACCGCTCCTGACACCCGGGCAGCTCAGGCCACTGTTGGAGCTGCGGGGGGGGGGCGGCGGGAGGGGAGGAGCCAGCACCTTTGTGCTCGTGGTGAGGCCCTTCCTCCGAGGGCACCAAGCTCCACAGACGCACATTCTGTCGTTGAGGCGTGTGCTGGGCACAGATGTGATTTATGTACTGGAATGTTTGTGTTTCTTCACCCCGTTCTTCTGTCTTATTGATACGATGGCTTCATCATCAGGAATATTTACCTCCCTCCAGTGGGTCGTCTGTGTGTGAGGTTTCAGAGCGTCATTTCAGCCTCTCTGAAACCCTCACCCTTCGGATCCTAAGGCTTCCTGTAGCGTTCTGTAAAACTCATTCTAAGGCTTTTTCATCGGCACTAGAGATCTTCCGAGAGTCCCTGGGCTGAATTCATCCTGATATTCTCTTTGTGGAACCCTTTTCAGCTGGGGCGCCCCGGCAGTGCTTCTCCTGTGTCATCAGAAGGGGCCGGAAACAGGAAATGCTGTCCCCAGTCCCCAGTTTACTAGCTAGCAGGCTTGGGTCTGTGTCACGGCTCCTCCGGGGTTACTAGAAGAAAGAACTTGGGCCTCCAGTTTTTTCATGGGTGATTCGGGCAGTTAGTTGGCAGATAGTAATTGAGCCCTGCTATAGGTGGGCGATGCAAAAATTGTGGCCTCCAGGAAGTCTTCAGGGAGCTTGCATCCCTAGTGGGCACGTGAGAGGATGGCTTGGGAAGGCGGCAGCCGCTGAGGGATGTGCAGTGAGGGGTCTGGTGGATGGGCCTGGGGTGGGCCTGCATTCACCTTCAGGAGAAGAAGTGACGGGCCATCTGGGCCCCTGGGTGGTGGCCGTGCAGGTGAAGCAATAAGAAGGCAGTGCTGGCCACCCAGGTGGCCCGTGGGATGCTTGCTAGCAGACGCAGGAGGTGTGGGCAGGGTGTGGCCTGCCCTTGAACTTGGGCCGTGGGTCTCTAGGCGCCCGCAGGGCACAGGGTGCGCTCTGGGGAGTTGTGTCCAGGCCCCATATCCTGATTCCCGTCCTGTGAGCCAGGCACAGTTCCCTGCAGGACACCCTAAGGTAGAACAGCAGCCCCGCGGTCAAGTCCACAGCAGCCCAGAAGCTGAGCCAATCTTGATTTCAGGGTCTTCAGTTTCTGCTTGTTTTCTGCCTGTGCACCCAAGCTGGGGTAAGGACCGTGCTTTTAAGGAGGGTCTGTAAATGAAAAACAAAGACGAGGTGTCCATAACACTGACTTGTGGGACGCTGATAAGAGACTGTTCCAGGTGCGCAGCGGAGTCGAGTCTTGCTGCCTGAGCACCACGCCCCACAGAGCAGCCGGGGAGCAGGGGTCTGGAACCCCGTGTGCCTTCCGCTGCAGGAGGAAAAGGCCACACTTCTCTGCTGTGTCCTCCGGCCCTTCGCGAAGGAGGAGGTGCTTCTGAGCCTGATTTAGGCATCAGCTCACCTAAGTGGGATGGCTGCTGCTTATGGGCTGTGTGCCCAGGGACACTGGCGGCTGGCGTGGGCTTCCTTGGGGCTCCGCGCATCAGAGGCTGGGAGACATTTGCTCAGGAAGGCCGTTAGTTGATCGCTGGAGTTAAGCGTGGCGATCTCCAGAGACAGGTGCAGGCTGCTAGGAACCACTGGTGAGTGATGTGGTCCCCCTTGTTCTTTGTGTCTCGTGTGTGCCTCTGGGTTTGTGTCGTGTGTCTCTTTAGGAACACAGCCGGGAGTGTCTTCCGTGTGGTCGGGGCTGGTGTGCGGACTGCTCACCTGCCCTGGGTGGCCGTTGGGAGTGTCCTCCGGTGTTGTGGATGCAGTGCTCTGGCTGCAAGCTGCTGGCTTCAGGGAGGCCCAGTGGAAAGGCCCAGGAGCTCTTGAGAAAATCACAGAGGTCAAAAAAAAATACTGCATCTGTTTCCTTTCCCCAACCCCTTGCTTTGTTCACTTGTTACGTCCTGGAGATTATTTCATATCAGTTAATAAAATGGTCCCTTATTCTCTTTTGATGCTTGGGTATTATTTCAGTCTTTTTATGTATAGACTGTCTACATACATAAAACAGGTATACCAATTTCCTTGTTCACTATGGTTTTTTAATTGTTGTGAAGTATAAATAACATAAAATTGACCATTTGAACCATTTTTAAGTGTACAGTTCCATGACGTGAAATGCCTTCACAGTGTTGTGTGATCATGACCGCCATCTGTTTCCAGAACTTTCTCTTCATCCCAGACAGAAACTCTCCCCATAAACAGTGACTCTCCATTCCTTTCTCCTCTTTGGCCCTAATAACCTCTGGTCTACTTTCTGTCTCTAAGAATCTGTCTGTTCTGGGGATCCCATACAGGTGAAATCATACATTATTTACCCTTTCGTGTCTGGCTTATTTCACTTGGTATAGTATTTTGAGGGTTCATCCATGTTGTACCATATGTGAGAATTTCATGCCTTTTTTTAAGGCTGAATAGTATTCCATGGTGTGTATCGATAACATTTTGTTTATCCATTCATCCATTGATGGACACTTGGGCTGTTTCCACTTCTGGGCTGTTGTGAATAACGCTGCTGTGAACATTGATGTGCACCTGTCTGTCAGACTCTCTGCTTCTGCATCTTTTGGGTAGATACCTAGGAATAGAACTGCTGGGTCCTATGGGAATTCTGTTTAACTTTTGAAAAACCACTGAACTGTTTTCCAAACAGTGACTGTATCATTTTACGTTCTCTGCAGCAATACCAGAGGGTTGCAGTTTCTCCATATTCCCCCACATTTGTTATTTTCCTTCTTGGTTTGTTTGTTTGTTTGTTTGTTGATAATAATCATTCTAGTAACGTGAAGCGGTATCTGACCGTGGTTTTAATTTGCACTTCCTTGATGTCTAATGAATTGAGCATCTTTTCCTGTGCTTGTTGGCCATGTGTATCTCTCCTTTGGAGAAATGTTTATTCAAGTCCTTTGTTCCTTTTTGAATTGAGTGGTTTGTTATTTTGTTGTTGAGTTGGAGTTTTCCATATATTCTGGATTTATGTTTTGCATATATTTCCTCCCATCCTGTGGGCTGTCTTTTCACTGTATAGTGAGTGTCCTTTGATGCACAAAAGTTTTTAATTTTGATGAAGTCCAGTTTATCTACCTTTTTCTTTTCTTGCCCATCCTTCTTCTGTCATGTCCAAGCTCCCACTGCCAATCTAATGTCATGAAGATTTCCCCGTTTTCTTCTAAGAGTTTTATTGTTTTAGTTCTTATATTTAGGCCCTTGATCTACTTGGAGTTCATTTTTGCATATGGTGTGAGGTATGGGTCTAGCTGCATTCTGTGTCTTTTGGATATCTGGTTGTTTCAGCACCATTGGTTGAAGAGGACGTGGCTTGTTTAAAGTTTTTCTTTGGAAGCATCCTGAGCTACAATCCCAGGTCAGTATAGATATTGCTTTTCTTAAACAGGGGTGTTGTATCCACATTTACAATTTCTCCTTCTCCGGCTCCAATCCCTGCCACTGTGTCCCTGAGTCCACACCTTATCCACACCTCCCACCCCCCTTATGTTTTGCCCACCTCTCCAGGGATGGAGTGTTTGAGAATGGCTGACACAGCTTTATATAGAAGATAGAAGAGGCGGAGTTCAGCTTAGGCTCGCTGCCGATGCCAACTGTTACCCATTGCCTCACAGAATCGAGGCTCTGCAGGCCACTTTCTCAGTTTGCGCATATGGAATCTGATTGGTATCTGCCCAGGGACCCAGGGCTTGTGGCCAGTACACGATGGCAGGTGGGCTGCTGGGCGGGGAAGCTGCGGGGTACACACACAGACCCCTTGGACTTGCCTAGTGCCTGCCAGGGCAAGCACATGATAGCAACGGCCTTCACAGGGAACTTTATTTATACAGGATTTATTTATTTTATTTAAATGAGTTTCAATATTGCTGTTCTTATATTTAATTGAAACTATTTAAAGACCCAAGTTGTTATGTCCTCTTGGCTTTCATTTTCTTTCTTCTACTAACCTTTCCGTTTCTGAGAATATGCGGAGCGGATCTCTCTCTTCACAGTGGTGATTTGTAGCAGGATTGGTTTTCTTGTCGGGTGCCTCCGGGCTGTGTGTCTTTCCACTAATTGTGGTTAAATTTTGGGCTTTGCATGTCCTATTTGGGTTTGAAATTCAGGATCTTCTGAGTACTTTCTGTTTGAAAATATTCCTCAGATACCAAAAGTTTCCTGTTGTTATACTACAGCTATTTCTTTTCCTTTTTTTTTTTTTTAGCTTCCATCTAATTTCACACTTTCAATTGTGTTAGTCCTTAGCCTTTAAAAAGTTACATCAACCTTTGTCAGTGCTTAATAAATGCACACCGTTGTGTATGTATCCCCGATCATATAGACATTTTGTAGCTTAGATTATAGGGGAAGCTACAGAAAATTTATTTTCTTCTGAAATTGTCACTGTTTCTTATAAGTGAAACATTTTAAGAGCAATGCATGTTCTTGCCTTTTTTTAAAACTGAGTTTTATGACACTTCTGCCTGCCTGGGAGGCGGGTGTTTCTTCCTGCACAGGCCTGGTGGGTGTGTGACCTGGCTGTCCCCAAGCACGTCCCTCTCTAGCACTGGGCCCGAGCTGTTGTCCTTCAGATGCTTTCCGCACTCCTGCCGGATCTGCCTTCCCCTCCAGTCCCACCTGGGGAGGAGACAGAGAGAGGTGTGGACGCAGGCCTTCCTCCCCCGTTTCTGCACGATGTGTTGCATTGTCAGGCTGCACATGCTCGAAGCTGGGAACTGAGCTTTGTGCCTCTGTGAGCTTACCTTGCACCCAGCAGAGGTCCTTCTACAGAGCAGCCTCTCAAAGGATCGTCCAGATTTATCATATTGTTTTTGTTTTCCTGAAAGCAGTTTATTTAATAACCGGGAAGAGGGGTCCCCAAGCCCCTTGGGGTGGCCTGTAAGAGTTCTGAGATGTGGCTTTCCTTCTCACTGTGCTGACGCGTCTGCTGGTGGGGGGGCAGCAACAGTGGTGATGGTGCGGGTGCCCCAGCCGGCAACAGGCCTGATGCCACACTGCACAGCCCTGGGCTTCCTCCCCGCC
This sequence comes from Hyperoodon ampullatus, assembly GCF_949752795.1. NCBI lineage: Eukaryota > Metazoa > Chordata > Mammalia > Artiodactyla > Ziphiidae > Hyperoodon > Hyperoodon ampullatus. Next base: position 2,104,097 of record NC_136921.1, read on the forward strand.
AGGCATTGCACGGAAAAGCCAGTTTCAGTTAGGGATGTTCTTGATGAGGCAGCACGATTGTTACTTCTGTGCGGTGTCTGAGTCTCTACCCTGGAGGTGCAGTCTTTTGAACATTCTGAGTGAAGAAGAGGACATGCACAAAAAGCACTCCTGCAGACGGAAGTACCGTGATCGGCTCAGCGAGCGAGTTGCCAGCTGAACTAACCACTGTTTTCAAGGGACGCCATTCTTACCGGAAAGAACGACTTACAGATAAACTGTGGTTTCTCAGACTTGAGCACCTGCCAGGTATTTCCTCTAGAAGGAAGTTAGGCTGTCACTTTAAGGAAGACAACCGCCCATGATGACATTGCAGCTTTCAAGTGGAAATTGGCGTTCTGGAGCATGTGCGTTCCCCGCTTGGTGTCTGCTGACCCGTGTCACCTTGGGAAGCCCTCACAGAAGCACTTCTTTCCCAGGATGAGCCCTGACGTCGCAGACACAGTGCAGGGCTGTGGTGTGGTCAAGAGCACGGCCAATGGCATGGAGCTCGGCCAGGACAGTGTCCCGCCTGCAGTCGCCGCGCTGTTCTGGCCTGGCTTCCGCGTAGCATCAGACGAGCACGCCCACAGCTGTCCCGGAGCCGTGGAGATGCTCCCCCTATTCCAGCCGCGTCTCTGCGAGGTGGTTTCCTGCATCGCTGCCACCCAAACACCTGTCACAACACGCGGATCTCGGAAGCAGAGGTGACAGCTCCCCTCCTGAGCGACGCCGTAGGGGTTTGCAGGCGGCGCCTCCTTCCACCAGTTGTTTTTGGTTTTGGAAAAGGCGCTTCTTTTTTCCTAAAAAGAGGCGATCTGTGTTAACATTCAATGATGTTCATCATTATTTTTAAATGAATTAGGTAAATATTTTTAAAAACTCTCAGTTTTAACTTCTAATATGGTAAATACTGATAAGTGCAACCACATAACGAAAGCTCTTTGGGGCCCTGAGACTAGAAATTGTGGGAACTGCTGTGCTAAGCCATCTGGTGTGGACAATCATATATTTTTTTAAGGCACTTAAAAGGACTTTCTCCTTGGTGTTCTGATCCTAAGGCCCTGAGGAGGCCGAGGAGGTGTGCTGGGCTGTCAAGGGGAAGTGTTGACCTTAGCGGGTGCGTGTGCTCCTGTGCGGGGATGGGGGGTGGTACACAGACCTGGCTGGTCAGGGTTTTTCTGGGGCCCGCCTGGGTGGGCAGGCGGTCTCAAGGGTGACAGGAGCGCCCCTCGGGGGGCCCACAGACGCTGCTAAATAGGAGTTGTAGCTATTTAAAGTGATTGATTATCTATGCATGCATTATATTTATGTTGCATTGAATTATAGATTATTATGGCTTATTCCATAAATAAATACTAGTTGATGAAGAATGAATTTGCTAGATTTTTTGTTCTCACTTAACATTTTTTCACTTTGCAAAAAGGCAAAAACTTCAGGGAAGACAGTGGACCCATGTGGATCTTTAGAAAGCTGCTTCTGAACCCAAGCTGTCAGAATGAATATAGTCACATTGAAGATAAATAACAACGTTCCAAGTGCCAAGCGATAAAGAAAACAAATAGGAAGGGCAGGGAGAAATCTGAGAGCACAGAAGAAAATCCATCCAATAAGAAGTTTAGATAGAAACACTGTCAGTAAATGAACGTTTTCTCCCTTTTGTAAAAGTGAGAATTTGCAGTGCTCCTAGAAACTTTAAGCACAGCCTCTCTGGATTTCATGGGCCCATGACAGTGTGCTGGGGGCTGGTGGTTTGTTGGTAAAGAACCCGACTGAGTGTTTCTTTTCTTTTTTTTTAAATTTTATTGAAGTCTAGTTGATTTACAGTGTTGTGTTAATTTCTTCTGTGCAGCAAAGTGACTCAGTTATACATATATATATTCTTTTTTACATTCTTTTCCATTATGGTTTGTCACAGGATATTGAATATAGTTCCGTGTGCTATACGGTAGGACCTTGTTGTTTATCCACCTTATATATATTAGTTTGCCTGAATGTGTCTTAAAAGCACCTAATACTTAGGATATTACTCAGTATTTTGCCAAAGTTTATGTGATGTCAACCCTCTTTAAGATTGCCTCTAAACCTAGAAAAATGTTATCAAATTTTGTGAAACTGAAAGTGCCTTAAATTTTAGAACCTGCTGGAGACAACAATGAAACAAAAATTATATGCAAATTGTACTTACGAACAGAGATGTAAAACTCTACACAGAATATTGGGGAAAAGAATATGAGAGCACGTTCTATAGTTATTCCTTAGCAAGGGTTCTGTTGCATGAGCTTTGTTACACAGGGAAAGTATAGAATTCATGGAAATATGGGAAAATGTTTTTTAAAAAATAAAAGAGATAAACAAGTACTCCAGTTTTCATAGTGAATACAAAAATAAATCCCCAAATTGGGAGGAAATAAGCAGTTTGTATAAATAGTTAAGGATTATTTGAAAGCAGAAGCAAGCCTTTTTCATGGTGGGAAACTCTAGAGGACCTTGTCCTAACAAGAGCAGGGTACTCAGCCATCTATTCAATACAGTAGAGATGTCGACAGTTTCAGGAAGATGTGAAAACCAAAACAGATGAACAGAAAACCTGCAAAGGCTCAGTACATTCATCGATTATAAGAAACCCACTATAATCAGTCTATTTTGTATTTGCCAATAATTAAAAGTTCGATAACAAAGTGGATAGTTTTGATTACATAAAATTCCAGATTTCTGCATAGCAAAAGGGCTCAAAAATTACATTTCCTTATTTCCATATTTAGTCCATTGGGGTCTACCCATATCGTCTGTCAGGGGCTGGTGGGGTTCAGCATTCCATTCTCTGTAATTCCCTCCAAATTTATTTTTTGTATTGATTTATCACTTTCTAGCCCACTTCAGTTGTACCGTTAACATTTTTTCCACACATATTTATTTTAAATTTTAATTATGAAACATTTTACCTACTAAAGAATGTAATGAGCATCATTTAAAGGAGAAAATAGAGCCAAGAGCAGTGGGCTGACTCCCCTCTGTAAGGTAGAGGTCATTATCAGGGCTTTTACATGTTTGCTTATCATTCCTTGGCTTTAAAAAATGTATATATACTTGTTCCTCAACAATATGACTTTATAGTTTTATTACATGTTTTTGAACTTGATGTAAATGGAATCATACTGTGTGCTTTATGATTTTTTTAAACAAAACTATTTTGGAGACTGATTCATGTTTGTGCATGTAGCTGTAACTGAGTAATTTTCACTGGTGCTGAGCAATCCATTTTCTGAGTTTTCACCACTTACTCATTTTCCTAAGGATGGCCCTGCAGCTGGCCTTGGGGTGTTGCTACCTTCAATCATGGCATGGTAACATCCTCCTCAGTGTTTTCTGGCACACACCTGCAGGGTCTTTTGAGGGTCCCTCCCTGGGAATGGGATGCTGGGTCACGATGCCAGTCTGTCCCCAGCGTGGCTGCACAGCGTCCTCTTTCCCTGACCCCCACCATGGCCTCCTGCCAGACGGCTCATGAAACTGGATCTCACCGTGCTTGCCCTAGATTGCCAGCGAACTTGAGCATCTTGTTTTGGGCATTTGTAGCTTCTGATTTGAAGTCCCTATTTTTCTGTTCAGTTGTTTGTTCTCTTTTCTTATTCATCTGTAAAACTGATCTTTCTGTGTGTGCCTGTGTGTGCATGTGTATTATAACAAAGACATGGTTACATGTGTATGTTGCTTTTTACAGATGTGTCTTGTCCTTTTACTCTGTGGTCTTTCTTGATGAATACAGCTTCTTAATTTTAATCTTATATTTATTTGCATACCATTTCTTCTTTTTTGATCTTACTCTGCTGAAAGTAACATCCTTTAGAAGTTTCTTTAGAAGTTCCTGCAGTAGTAAATTATGTCATTTTCTGTCTGTCTGAAATGGCATTCTTTCCCCAGCACTGTGGTCTGCTATGGCAGGTGGACACTTCTGAGTAGACAGTTGTTTTTCCCAGCACTTTGAAAATATTGTCGGCCCACTAAATTCCACTGTCACTGTTTCAAGTTCCCTGCCCACATTCATGTCTTCTTTGTAGGAATCTGCTACTTCTCTTGGTGCTTTTATGATCGAAGTCTTCTAAGCATGTTCTGCATTTTCACTAAGCGTTTTCATTTATCCGTCTTGATATTTTTTGACTTGCTGAATGTGGAGATGAGTGTCTTTGAAAAATTCTGGGAACATTTTAGCCCTTAACTTTTTCTGTTTGTCCTTTTAACTTTTAATTTGGCTGTAATTTCAGACTTAAAGAAAAGCTGCAAGAATAGTACAGAGAATTACTGTATATGTTTATATTTTTTTAAATAATTTTTTTTCAGAGTCATTTGAAAGTTAGTGGTTGAGATGACACCCTTCCCCCCACCCCCCAACTAACCTGTTGCCCAGAAACAAGGGCAGCCTGTCATCAGCTGCTCAGCACAGCAGTCAACCTCAGAAAACTACCAACCATACAACAGTGTTGTCTCATCAGAGGCCTGATTCATATTTTGCCAGTTGTGCTAACAATGTCCTAGATCTCAAGAGAGTCCTACATGGCATTCAGTGACCCCTGGTTTCAGTATCCGGTGAGGATTCTCGCCTAAAGCTGTTATTGTGATGATGGTAGTCTTGGTGATTTTCTAGTCCTGTCATTCTTGTTAGTTCAGTAGTTGGCTTTTTTCCTATAAAAAAGAACTTACCTTTCTTATTTGTTTACTTATTTACTTATGTTAGTTTGGACTAATGGACTGTTTTATTAACTGGGTTTGTTCTCACTGTTATCCTTTGTTATCATTACCTCTTTTGGTGCCCAGATTGTCCTGGTTTGGCTGATGGGAGCCTCCCGTGCTGGCTGCCCTGTCAGACCCCCAGCACTTTTGAGCCCCTCTTACTGTCTGGGATACAGTAAGACGTTCTCATCCCTCCCTGAGCCTTCCCTGCCGCTGCCCAGGAGTCAGCTGATTCTCCAAGGAGGCCTGGTGTCTGTTTTCAGGGGCTGCTATTTAGGAAGCAAGCTCTGAGTGCTGGATCTGGATGCGCTCACTGGTCCTCGGCCGCCCAGCGGACAGAGCTGGGACATGGATGTCTGTGCACGCACGGGCACGCGCACGCACACGCGCACACACACGCCACACACCACACACCACTTAGAGCTCCATGAGCCCGCAGCCCTGCTTCCCCTCCAGCCTCGTGAGGCCCCTCAACTACCCTTCGTCGTATCCGTCACTCGCTCCTCCTCCCACACTGGGAAGGGAAGCTCCCGGTCTGCACGGTAGATTTCCTTAGTTATTCAGTCCCGAAGTGCTCAGGGAGAAACTACTCATCTGTGCCTTTGTGAGAAGGACACCCACTACCTAGAGTCCAGTACTTGTTTCGGGTGTAGAGTCCGAGTACTGTCCAAATACCACATCCCGAAGCTACGTGGCATGGTTCTTACCCGCCCCTCCCCGGGCCCAGGGTGGTTATATTGTTCATTTGCAATGTGGTTTGGTTCACGTGTTTCTGCCCGTATTTCATTTTAGAGATTTTTTTGGTTTTATTTTTACGTCTGCGTACGTAAAACATGAATGTGGTTCCTCAGGCCAGTGCTGTACAGGGATCTGGCCTCAGGGGTGGCGCCCCGGGTACCACCCGCCCGGTGCCTGCGTCCCTCCCTCCCCCACGCCCCCCCCACCCCCGTCCGCCGCCCCCACCCACCGCCACCCCTTGCCCTCCCACGTTGCCCTTCTGGACAAATGAGCAAATTAATGGGCTTTATTTTGCCTTCTTCCTTACACAAAGCGGACATCCTACAGGTAGCTCTCTGGCGCTTGGCTTTTCCACCCCAGAGCGTGTCCTGGAACCCACCCCCTCCCTCCACGGAGCTCCTCCCCGTTCCCTGCCCCGTGCGTGCGTGTGTGCCCCTGGCTTCCTGGGCCTCCCTCCTGGGTCAGGCACCAAGGTGGGGGCCAGCATCGCCCTGGAAGACTGTGCTCTCCGAGGGACCTGGTGCTCACGCACTGCCCTGTCGTCCACTTCGTGTACAGAAGTGATTGCTGTCAAAAGAGCAGATATGCAATTTTAATAGAATTTGCCATGCCTTCCGGGGCGAAGCGGGCGCTGGGAACGTGCATCCCCAGGAGCAGCGGTGCGAGCTGCCTGTTCCCACGCAGCGGAGAGCAGAGGCTGTTACTTTTCGGCAGTCTGATAGACAGGAGAGGGATCTCAGCGAGAGGCCTTTTCTCTATCTTTACGCCTTCGGCCTGGTTTTCTGTCAGGATCTTGGCCTTTGTTCCCACAATGTTTAAGAGTTCTTTATACAGAAGGGGTATTAGCTTTTATCTGTGAGAGAGGCTGCAAATAATTTCTCTCAGTTTGTCAGTTATTTTTTGAATTCTTTAGGGTGAATTCTTCATATTCTTTGTGCTTTTGCCCTATAAACCTCCTCCACCCCCTTCCTCCCCGCAGTGGTTCAAACTTATCAAGTTGTTTTTTTTTTTTCAACTGCGTCCGGATTTTGAGTTGGAATTAGAAGGCCTTCCTCTGTTCCCACCACGTCTTCTTCTGGGGCTTGTCTGTTTCATCCTCGGCAGGTAGGTCCCTGATCTGCGTGGAGCTTGCTCTTGTGTGTGCTTCATTCGGATCTAATTTTATCTTTTCCCGGGTGGCCACCGTGGATAAACAGCCCCTCTTTGTGCAGTGGTTGAGATGCCAGCTTGTCCTGCACTGGAGCTCCATGAGCCCTGGGCCTCTTCCTGGACGTCCTGCTCTCTGTCTGCCAGATGTGCCAGCCCTGTGCTGTCTCGAGCACAGGGGCTTCCTAGGATGCTCTCGCAGTCCTCGTGCATCTGGCCTGCGTGTCCTCTTCTTCCTCCTGGATCAGAAGTGTGAGAGCTCGCCTCCCCCTGCCCTTCAGCCCCCAGCCTCTCACACCTTTCGTCTCCTTGTCTCTCTGTGCTGCATTCCCATTTATTTTCTCAGTGCTGGTTTACTATTCTCCAATTCTCTCTTCAGCTTTATCTAATTGATTATTTAACTCATTCATTTTGTTTTAATTATCACAGTTTTTATTTCTACAAGTTCTATTTAGATTGTTTTCAAATATACCTGGCCATGTTTTGTATTAGTAATAATAGTTAATGATAAATAGAGAATATCAGTGATGATCTCATTTACCCCTTATGCGTTTCTCCAGGGGGAGCTTCAGCTGTTACCATCGCTCTTTGGCAGATGAGAAACAGAGGCACAGAGAGGTTATGGGACCCAGGGTCGTGCAGCTACTGAGTGATGGTCCTAGATGGTCACTTTCTCCACTGTGATCCTTGGATGACCCTGTGTGTTTCCTCAAGCCTGCTGTTGAGGTGACATCGTGGTCATGTTAGATTTTCCTGTAGTTGCAGTTTGTCCTGGCCTGACTCCCACTGCCTGGGTTTTTTCCCTGCATTGTGATTTTCGATTGTGACTTTACGCCCATATAACTTTTTACGGATGTTCTTTCGGGGTTGATAGATAGCATGCTTAGCCAGGGAGGACGTGTGTCTGGTGCCGGGGTTAGTAACAGCCGCGGTGGCCCCACCTGGGAGGCACTTCAGGATGCAGTTGCCATGGTGTTTGTCAGGTCTCGGGGTCGTCTGGATTCCCCCCCAACCCCTCATGAGGTGGTCTGCGATTATGGATTCCCAGAGAGTCTTCTTTCTAGATTCGCCCCCTCCCAGCCAGCATCAGGCCCAGGCGTGGACACATCCCTAAAGGGGAGCTTCAGCCTCACTCCCTACTGCTCGGACCCCCAGCTTGTTCTCCTGGCCCTGGGGACCTTAAACAGTGACCCAGCGAGCTGCAGCCGAGGCAGGTGGCCTTAGGGCAGCTTCAGGACATGCCCCCGGCTCCATACCCTTCCCTCCCTCTCCGCTCACCCTCCTGTGAGTTCCTGCCCTCAGACGGCCCTCCTTGCTCTCCTGCCAACTCAGCTGGATGCAGACTTTAGGGAGTCATCTGCCACCCGGCCAGACGCAGAGGCTTCTCTCACTCCCCACTCTGTCACCAGTGCCCTCAGCTGGCTTTCTTTTGAGGGCACTTATTTTCACAAGAAACACACTTTGTACGTGATTTCAGGTGGAGAGCCTGGAAGATCTGGGGTGCGGGATGCTGTTACATGACATGGAGAACCGCCAATAACTGCTGTCGTCGGCCTCCTGATGGTTTAGGAAGAGTCCAAGCTGCTCTGTCAAAGTTCTGTGTAATGTCACACTCTAACGTGGAGAATGGGCCCGGGGTGAGCTGTGTTGGTTTAGTCCTGATCTTTATTTACATTCTCAGAGAGGAGGACGTTCCCAGGGGCTGATCATCTCTTGGGGTCTAAGCCCCTCGCCTTTCCGCTGCTAAAATGAGTCACTGACTGCTGCAGGGACATTGACATCGGCTGGTTTTGTCAAGTACTTCTATTGCTTTCCATTCAGAGTATAGTTAAAAATACGAAATGAATTCGAGCAGAAGCCAGACTCTGGTGCTCAGCACATCCGTCTGCTGGTCAGAGGGGGAGGTTGGGCCTGGATGACGGGGCAGAGCTTCTGACCTGCGACCTCTCCACATTCCCACGTACAGAGGTCAGGCCTGAGCAAGGGGACTTCTTACCGTCAGCTTCTCTTTTAGTCCCGGCCCTCGGGCTCCCCCTGTGCTGGGCCCCCCACCCCCGTTGGAGGGGAGAACGTGCGGGCCAGAGAGAGGAGCACAGGGGACCATCAGGGCATCCCTCCTCAAAGTTCAGAGCCAGGAGGGCCCGTAAAGCTTCATTCTACAGAAGCCCAGAAGGACTCGGTTTGCCCAAGGTCACTGCTCGTGTCAGCCTGGGCCCGGCACCAAGGGCGTGCCCTCCACCGAAGCCCTCTTTCCGTGTGGCCAGGCCACGTTCTGGGGGACAGAGAGATGGACCAGCACCGATCCTTGTTGTCTGCTGCCGCGGGGAGGGTGCCCAGGGCAGTCACAGGAAATCAGCTGCATGTCCTTGGGCCGTGTTGGTGAGGCTCCATGGTCCTTGTTTAGGGGCTGTTTTCCTTTTTTATGGAAGGTGAACATGAAGGCTTTAATTTAGTTGGACACACAAAGAAAAGAATGAATTTGGCTTTCCCGCCTGGCAGTAGAGCAGTTCATTTTTCTTAACAAAACTAAGTAACAGTCTAGTGTTTGCTGTAGAGTGAGGTCAGTAGGGGACATTTTTACTCCAGGATTTTACCATCTGGCTTTGGCCTTCCTTCAGATAATTGAGGAAGAAAGGGCAAAATGTGAAGCGTGGGCTTGACCCCTCAGTGGCTGCGTTCCACGCAGGGCGTGCACAGTCTGAGGAGATGGGCCTGCAGGTCCCTCAGGGCTCTTTGCGGGAGGGACGGTGGTGTCTCTTAGCTGTGGTGACAGCGTCCTCCTTGTTGGCCCCTCGTGGACTGGAGACCAGGGCAGGGGTCGCGACCCTGGCCCTGAGGTTGCTTAGGAGGGGGTGACGGCTGAGACCCTGCTGAGTGGCCCCCAGCCCCAGGCCCCTCTGCGTCCCGGGCTCACCTGCCAGGTCTGGTGTCCAGCCCTTGTCCGCCTGGCGCCCTGCGTGGCCTCCTTTGCAGTGGCCGAGCGTCAGGCCAGCAGTGGGCACTGGCATCGTGGTGCCTTTGATGGTGATGATTTTACCTTGTTGCTGAGCTCCCTCCAATGTCGGCTGAGAATATCTGGTTTTGATTTTCGTGGCTTCTCTGTCTGTCTCCCCGCCACGTTAGTTTAGCGCTTGCGGGAACCATGGCATCTTCGCTCCTCTCTGAGCTCTGGGTCCTGCGGGGAGGCCCAGAGCACCTGCGGGACCCGGCTGGCCCTGGCCCAGAGCTGCCCCAGCACATCAGCCCGGGGGGAGCTGCTGCTTCGTCATCTGTGCTGTGTTACAGAGTCTCAGCAGGGGGCTTCTGCATGAAAATGCAGTTTAAAATACAAGCATGAAGTTCTGTGAAAGCCGAGTCTCTCGTGTGACCTTGAGGGCCTGGGCTGTCCTCTCCCATCGGGAGCCCCCCTGTCCCTTACTGTGCAGTAGCACAGAGCCCAGCCCTGGGCGCACGGGTCGGGGGCTTCCGTTCTCCCCAGGCCCTCGGTCCTCAGTGTCTTCCATTTCGAGAGTCTGTCATTTTCAGCTTGCTGGTAACACTCAGGCTTGTCCATTTCCCGGATGTTCCCAAGCAGCCCTGGTGTTAGATGTCTGTGGACAGAGACAGCTGATGCCCGTGAGGACGCTTCATGCTGCACTCTGTGTGACCTGTGACACATGCTGCCCGGCGTGCCTGTGCCAAGCGTTGCAACACAGGGCAAAGCCAGTGTGCTGATGGCTGCAGTCATCTTTACTCACATGCCGCGGAGGCCGCTGAGTGCCAGCACGGGCGTCCTGGCGCCCAGGTTTGCAGAGCGCCCTGGGGGAGGCTACCTAGCTCTGGCCTCCGGCTGCCCCAGCACCCGCCCCACTCTGGGAGATTCTGTTTTTTTCTTTGTAAAATAGAATTTACTCTTCTTGAACTGGAAGAAATATTAGGAGGCAGACAGTTCATCCCGTGCCTGTGTGATTTTTTTAAACGTAGGTAAACACCGTTGACGTCTCTTGCAGAGACGATCGTGGGATGGGTTCGTAGTGTGACCGGGCGGGGATTCCTTCTCTCTCGGTGGCTGTTTGCGTAGTGCGTGGTGGCAGATACCAGTGACTGTCGCCTTTGCCCTGAGGTCTGCCTGGTGGCCCTGCCCAGGCTCAGCCTCCTGGAGAGAGCGGCCTGCGGGGATGAAGCCGGAGGTCAGACACCAGTAGTGCCAGTGGGCACTGCCCCCTGGGGACCTGCCCACCGGCTCAGGCCAGTGGCTCTGTCCAGCACTCTCAGACGACGCTACGCAGGGGAGGGGGGCAGGTGCGGGCAGAGGGCCAGCCCTGCCGGTGAAGTTCAGCCCGCTCTGACCTTGGGGCTCAGGGCCTTCCCTTAGCCAGCCCCAGGCTCCCCGGGGCAGTGCCTGTCTTACAGCTAAACTGTGCCCGTGGCCTGTGGGATGTTGCCCTTGAAGTAGCTCTTCCCTAGTTATGTCCGAGGTCCCTGCTGCAGCGAGGAGAGTGAGATCTGAAATCCCTTCAGCCCCAGCGCTGGCCAGGCGGTGTGGTTTTCAGCAGGGTGTGCGGGGTTCAGCTGGGATGCGCGGGGTTCAGCTGGGATGTGCGGGGTTCAGCTAGGATGTGCGGCCTCAGTGCCAGCCACGGTCTGGTGGCTGCGGGCCGAGTGTAAATGGCGTGCCGGCCGAGTCCGCAGTGACCCCGCGTATCATCTGCTTGTTATGTAATGTGACAGCACGGGTATGAAATAGAAACCAGATGTCGGGCGGAGCCGTGAATTCCTCGCCAGGGAGCACGGCGGCACCGCTCGCGCTCTCTCCTCCGACCCAGGCCCGGTGCCCTGGGAGGACCGGCTCTGGAGGGGCTCCTGGGCTCTAAACAAAGGCCCTGGTGGCAGGTACCGTACAGACGCCGTGTGATTAACTCTTTCTTGAGAAGCTCGTGAAGGGCTTCCCACGCGCAGTTTTGTGACAACAGTTCTGGGAGACCCGGCGACTCGCTCCCTGGGGTCCACTTGGAACGATGAGACCCGTCAAGGGGTGAGCGGCCTCCATGTGCTCAGGCTCAGCTTGGGTTTGAGAGTGGAGGACGTCCGCCTCTGGCTGGGAAGGGCCTAGAGAGCCTGGTGGGGAGCAGGCTGGGGGGTGCTCTGGCAGCCGGGGGCTCTCGGGGCAGGGGGACTCGGGGCCAACTCTGGGTGTCTCGGTGGCAGCCCCTTCCCGGCCTGGTCCCTCCCAGACACCCAGAGGCTTTGCTGACCACCTCCACCTGGGCCGCACCGTGGACACGGACCTTTGCCCTTGTGAAATATGAAAAGCAAACTCACCTGGATCAGAAGTGTAGAGCCTCCCCCGCTGGAAGTGATGGCTGGCCGTGGATGGTGGTTTTTAACCCTTGCCTAACAACCAAAAATATATCTGTTATTGGTATTTTCTGAAAGTTCATCTTCCAGAGAGATCTGCAGATTTGAGAATTCTCTATGAAGACCCTCTGGAAACAAGCCTGGGGTTCTTGGCTGTGAGCTTCCCTCCTGGGTTGCTTTAAAGCCTCATGAAGTGTTACACTCTTATTAGGAAGAGCCGTGCTGAGCGGCACTCAGGTTACAGCATTGCACTGTGTCCAGGGAGCCGTCCCCCTGAGGCACAGAGGGGTTCTGGCTGCTTCTAGTCCTGAGTACTGACTCCCCTCTGGGTCCTCACTTTCACGTCTGTAAAATGACAGCTAGTGTTTAGAGTGCCTTGTGGGTGCTGGGTTGTGCTAAATAAGTGTGTTGAAATTGCTTACATAGTCCTCAAAACACCTATAAAATTAGGTACAAATGGTCCCCGACTTAAGATGGCTCAACTTAAGATTTTTCGACTTTACGATGGTGTGAAAGTGAGTCGGGCTCAGTAGAAACCGTGCTTTGAATTTTGGGCTTTGCATTTCTCCCGGGCAGTGGTGTGTGATCCGATCTCCTCTCGTGGTGCCAGGCAGTGCATCTCCCCGTCGGCCCTGTGATTGCCAGGTGAACAACCGATACACTGGCAGCCGTTCTGTTTTTTACTCTCAGGACAGTGTTCAATAAATCACACGAGACAGTCAGCACTTTCCTGTGAAATAGGCTTGGTACTCAGTGGTTTTGCCCGATTGTAGGCTGATGTAGGTGTTCTGAGCACCTTTAAGGTATGAGGCTAAGCTGTGATGGTCAGTAGGTCAGGGGTATTAAGTGCATTTTCAACTGACGATATTTTCAACATAGGATGGGTTTATCAGGACGTAACCCCATTTAAAGTCAAGGGAGATCTGTGCTTTTATGACCCCCATTTCACAGATGAGGAAACTGAGGCTCAGAGAGGGTGAATGCCTTGCCCCCGGGCCGTCTCACAGCGGGGTCCTGCGCAGGCAGGGCCTGGACGTTGTGCGGCCACTTGCATCCGGGTGGCCGAGGGGCCTCACTGGGCTCCTGCTGCTGAGACTTTCGTGCTGTCTGCGTGTGAACATCAGAAATGAGGGCAGGAATCCTGATGTTGACGAAGTGGGATGCTGTAGAAGAGTGGGCAGCAGTTCCTAAATCTGGGTCCTGGGAAGAAAGTGTAAAACACTCAAACATCCTTATTCCATTTTGCTTGTTCTAAAAGACAACTTGAAAAAGAAATCCACCGACCACGTTTGGCCGTCCAGATGTGGTGGTCAGAAAATTATCTCAGTAAGGAGAACTTCTCCTAAACTCATTCTCTCGAGCAGGAGTTGCCCTTTGACCATCTAGAAAAGCATGTTTAGCATCACGGGTGGTGACGGGGCTACGGAGCAGCGGTGTGCGTTTCATAGATGCGAGTGGGGGCAGCCCAAGTGATGCGGAGGACATGTCCTTCTGACCCTGGGTCCCAGTACCTGGCTGTCCAGCCCTCTGCCCCCCCAGGCCCCTCACCCCGGGTCCCAGCAGTGGCCCTGGGCAGCACTGGGTCCTCTTGCCCTCGGGCTCTGTGGGGCTTGTTTTCTACATGCGGCCCCTTCTTCATATTTGTAAAAGTAGCCCTGTTCCCCGGAGGGTTCTGGGCAAAGCCCCCGCCCGGCCGAGGGCGTGGAGCCCATTCTGGGACCCAGGCTGTGCCCAGAGCCCTTCTCCTACTTCGTGTCAGTGTTCCAGACCCTTCTGAGCACCTGAGGCCAAAAGAAAGCAGACTGTGCCGGGGCCGGGCCTGAAAAGGGGCACCCTGACAGCTTGGCCCTTGGAGGGTTCTCTGCAGTGTTGATGGCCGGAGCATGGACTTGAGGACACGGACAGCCCCACCCCTGTCCTGCAGCCCCCGTGGCCCCTGCTGCCCCTGTCATGCCAGGCTCGTGACATCCCGTGCTTCTCAGGAGCCCCTTCCAGAAGTTTCTGTCACTGAACAGTCCCGGCCGAGGGCGGGGCTCTGTGGGAAGCAAGGCTGGGCCCCCAGTTGTCGTCTGGGGGTGGGGGGCCCTGCCTTGGCTCTCACTGCCCACACCACCCCCTAGTCACCATTTAAAACCAGGCGGGCACTGGGGCCAGGCTCTGCTGTGCCCGAGGGTCTCGGTCCTGCTGTCCCACTGTCAGCCAGGCCCATGGGGACTCCTGGGGGCCGGGACCCTGCCCTGATTTTGAGCAGGTGTCCTACGGCTTGTTTTAAGTGAAGAGCATGTTTTCCAGCATACGTTTTGCATGGAATCGTGAAGGCTGCGATGCTGGAGTGTGGTCAGAGTGGCCTCGGTGGCTGTAAGACAGGCCGAGTGCGGGGCCCAGTCGCGTGTTCCACAGGAGCGCGTGGCCTTGGAGCAGGTGTTAGTCGAGCGCTCAATGCCTCGGCGGTGACAATCAGTGAGCAGTCTGGCCAGGGTGGCCTGTGAGGTCCTTGTGCCCATCGGGGAGTCAGCTCCGCAGCTACAGCCACTGACCTCAGGACCCGGGTCAGCGGCTCACATCTGACCGAAGGACCCTGGGAGTCACCCTGAGTGCTGAGCTTTTCCTGCCTTCTCATGCATGAAGAGATGGGAGACGAGGAAAACAAGTGGAAATCAGGGGGTTATTCAGAAAAGTGAGTTCCCGGGGAAGAACTGGGGTCCCCGTGACCCCAGACCCATTGTCAATTTCTAGAAGCAAGACTGACTGCAGCCTGCAGCATTTTGAGATCTTGAATCCCCAGATAATTATTTAAATCCTTACGCAGTAAGCTGGGCAGTCCAGAACACTACGGATAATTTCCACTGTGGGGAATCACTGTCCCGTCGAGTTTACCCACAGTTGTTCATTCATCTGCATATTTCTGTATAGTTGCTGCCTGCAGGGTCAGCCTGAATGTTGCTTAGCTTCATGGCCTCTGAGGGCAGTGACAGCTGTGTCCCCAAATGTGTTTAGATAAAAGGGCATCAGATAAGTGTTTGCTGAAGATTCATCTGTACAAATTCAAGCGTGTGTGTGTCTATAAATATAGTTAAATTTGGAGATAAAGGTTTCATTGGTCCATTTTTGTCTAGGGATGGCTAGAATTTAGTAGCTAAATGAAACTAAGTTGCACATATGCAAATAATTTGAACATGATTGAAAACCAAACGAAGTTTTTATTTATTCTGCCTACCAATCTGGAAACTTCTAGAAGTTATTTCGGAATTCTCATTTGAAAATAGATCATGCAGAAGTAGTGTTATATATACAAAAATACAAAAGAAACAAAAATAAAAGTGAGAAAGCTCCTTGCCCCTTTCCAGGCTCTGACAGAGCGGCTTCTCCAGAGAAAGGGGCAGAAGCGGGTTTGTCCTGCCACCGGCTCCAGTGCGGGGGAAGGTGCTCCCACAGCATGGCCTTTGGGGGGCACTCAGACTCCCCAGGAAAGCGGACATAGACCCACAGCGCGCCACCGAGCCAGGCGCAGCACAGCGGCTGGGCGGAGGGAGTGAGGGATGTTCCCGCCATCACCCCGAACACGTAATGAGGACGAAGGTGTGCCACATACTGTGTCGCCTGCCCGTGTACCGTGTATCTGCCCCCGCGTTGAGAAACCGACAGACTGCAGCACGCGTGAGAACCAACTACTCGGTTATTGTCATCGCAGTTAGAAAACATAGCAAACTAACAGTCAGATGAACGTGGCTGTATCCACGCCATCAGATTGATTTATCGTCGCCCTTGATCGAAGGACCCCTTACTGCCTTCCGTGTGTGCTGCCCCATGCGAAGGTCTTGCTGAGAAGAGGGGCTGCAGGCCAGGCCCCGCCATGCCCCGGCTGACCACCCCGAATGCCTTTTGCTGGGCCAGGGGGGCTCACCCTGAAGACCTTGCCTCCAAGTCATTTGCATTTTTATAGGGTTTCTTTTTTTTTTTTCTTTTTTGCTAATTTAGAAGATGACACTTGGAATCCTGTTCCCACTTGAGGGTAGAGGCTCTCACTATCCTTCCTAATCCCTATTAGATGGTTTAGGAAACAGTTATCCCCTGTGTCGACAGGCACGGGAGCAGCCCAGTGGGCTCCCGACTCCTGGGGCCTCCTGACGGGACCCAGTGGTGTTTATGGGGCCTGGCAAAGGGGGACAGCGTCCTCTGTGCAAAACTCTGCCTTTGGCCCAGCTCCCCTTTTAAACGGCCTTTAGAAGGAGCGGGAAGTTTAAAGGACTTGAACAGTTAATTCATCCTGAGTTTGTATGATGTCTTCCTGTATGTCACGTTATTCCATCTGAGCTTCATGGCGGCCCAGAGAGTTAAGCCGGCCCTGGTGCGTTAATCTGCTTTTTCAAATTATTAATAATGAAAGTGACACCAGGCCACCACCAAGTATCACTTCATGCTCACGGCCAGTTTACGTGGCTTAGCTTGTGTGATCCTCACAGCAGGTACTGAAATTCCTGGGCCAGGTGCTGGGCTGGTGGGCTCCTGCCGGGCCGCGGGGACTGAGGCCTCCGGCTCCACCCACCGTGTGCCTTTGCCTCACTGATCCCATTCTTGCGTGAGGCAAGCTCAGGTAGCAGACTTGGCTGAGAGGCCAGCTGTCACCGATGGGGCGGCCGGGCTGCGGTGCGGGCCATCTGGTCGTAGCGGCGGGCTGTGCCCGCCTTGGGTGCTTCAGTGAGGGAGGGGCTGAGGTGGGAGCGGGGCGGGCCTGCGAGGCCTCAGACTCAGAGGCGCACACGTCCTTAGTGGGTGCGCGATGGGGGCTTGATGCTGGACTTTGATGGTGACACCAGGGGAAGGGGGCCTTGGGTATCAGGGCGCTGGTCGGGGGTGCTTCCAGAGCTCCCGGCAGAAACGCTGGGGCCCGGGCCTGCCCCAGAGGCTAGGTGAGCGCAGGTCGCGCTTCTGTGACGGACACGCAGCCGCTGAAGCTTCTTTTTCAGAATGAGGAAGGAGGCCTCTGGGGGCTCCAATATGCAGTTTACAGATGAGCCATTTGCACCAGCCATTTGCATCGGATGGCGTTCGGGGCCTACTGGAAGCTTTCACTTGATGAGAAGATCGTGGAGGCAGTGACTCAACGGGTTGGTTTTCTCAACTGTGAGTTAAAAAAGCTGAAAACGGGGCTTCCCTGGTGGCGCAGTGGTTGAGAGTCCGCCTGCCGATGCAGGGGACACGGGTTCGTGTCCCGGTCTGGGAAGATCCCACATGCCGCAGAGCGGCTGGGCCCATGAGCCATGGCTGATGGGCCTGCGCATCCGGAGCCTGTGCTCAGCAACGGGAGAGGCCACAACAGTGAGAGGCCCCGTACAGCAAAAAAAAAAAAAAAAAAAAAAGCTGAAAACATTATGATGACAAGCGTTTTCAAGAGGCGAACAAAGCAAAACAGCTGGAGTGAGAGAATAAACAGAAGAGCAAACCCGGGCTCACTGATGCTTGTCCAGTTCACGGTGTGCTTAGGATAGGCTGGCACCACAGCCCAGGACCCCTCACCCCTTGGGCCCCGCACCCCACAGGCCCCGCCAGAGTTGTTTGGCATTGATTGCAAAAGGATGGGAACTATTTCCCTTTCCAGTGGAGGTCAGGTCTCGATGAGAGGAAGTGAAACGTTCACCAGGCACTACAGAAAGACAAAAATAAATCATTAGAATAGATAAAAAGAAAGAAACAGTTTTTTCCAGTCATCAAGCCCTGGTGGCTTCCCGGGAGCCCAGTCCTCAGACCACCTCATGTCTGTCCTCGCTCCTGTCCCCAGGGCTGGGCCTCACACTGGGGGACAGGCCTGGCCGGCGTCCCACACCCCGAGGAGGGTCCCCGCCTTCCGCTGCCCTGGCCTCCAGGTGCCCCATCAGGACCCCTCTGTCTCCGTGGCCATGACTCGGGCTCCTTCTCTCTCCCTGCTTGGGGTACCAGCCTTCTTGTCCTAAACACACAGCGGGACCCTCTGGGGAAGCACTGGTGGGCACCATCACAGACGCTGGCATCATCCCGTCCTGCCGGAGAGACGAACCCCGGTCAGACGCTTCGTCCAGCAGCCTCACCTGCACTCGCGCAGTGGCGATGCCTCCATCTTCCTCTCGACATTTTTCACGAGGAAAGAAACGGACGAAGCGTCAGCAGGGTTCAGACGCGCGGGCCGGCCAGTGTGGAGGGCCCAGGGGGGCACCGCCCGCTGCTCTCCTGGAGACTCGTGGCTGCTTTAAGAGCAGCTAGAGGACGGTCGCATTTGGGCCAAACAGGCAGAAAGAACATCCCGCAGGAGTGAGAAACTCACAAACCGCAGGAACACACCCCTGAGCTGACGGTCGTTTCCGGTAGAGGCTGGAAGGGGGGCTGACTTTTCAGAATGAGGGCACGGGGACAGGAGGGCTTCTTCCTCCAGAGGGTGCCTTCGGCTGGTAGGTAATGGTGGTAGGAGACAGGTCGCCTCCCACGAGGGCTGCTGGGTGTCTGCCTGAGGGGCTCAGGTGCAGGGGCTGGCTCTGCCCTGGGGCTGGGAAGAGACAGGAGCAGTCCTGGAGGGATGCTCCCAGGGCAGAGGGACACCCAGAGTGAGGGCCCTGGCTTGTGGAGACGGGGCCCTGCAGTCCTGGGACAGCCCGGGTGCAGGTGGGCGGGATGAGGCAAGTGGGCTTTGTGCTTTTCCCGTGCCTCATTTCTCCCACCATCAAGCAGAGTGCAATCGTGAGAAGGGAGGAGGGGGAAAGGGCCGTCTGGGAAGCTCTGTAAGGACTGGAGAGGGATTGGGCGTGGCGGCAGCTCCCAGAGCTTCGCTGGGCGCCAAAGGTGTGCTGGTCCCACTTCTGTGTTTTCACGTCCACTTGGCAGAAAAACTCAGTCGGATTAATCCACATTTGCTGACAGAGTCGAGTCCTCTTGGGAGGGTTTTTTCGTGCTCACCTGGAGGAAGAGGAAAGACACTGGTACAAAGACAGCTTTGTAAAGAAGAGCCCTCCTCGGACCTCTGACCAGGGACATCCACGTGGTGGGGTGCCCTCAGCTCCGCAGTGGAGGCCACGAGCCACCTGTGGCCCTCAAGCACCTCTGATGTGGCCAGTGCGACCGAGGAGCCAGTCTTGCATCTTATTTCACTGTAGTTGATTTCCGTGTAAGTCACCCCAGGTGGCCGGTGGCTCCCATAGTCCAGCACTGAGCAGGGCTCCAGGCTGAGGGCTTTGTGCAGCTATTTGAAGGTGCGAGGCTCACTCCTTTTGGATTTCCTGGTGGGGATAAAAAAAGAGGGTGCTTGTGTGGGAATGGGACGCTTTTGACAGGAGCAGCCCGGGCAGCGGTCACTGAATTTAGGCCCCTTCTCGAGGCTGTTTGGAAGGTGGGGCAGTGGAAGTCCTGTGCCACCGACAGGGCCACCCACCCTTCTGGGGCGGGGATTCATCTGGCCTCAGTGGTGCAACAGAAGCCGGGGGGTCGCTGGTGGAACTGGGGAGAAGTTCACAGGACACAACTGCAGAGGCCCCGCGGCGGCATCACCCACTCCTCAGTCCCCTCCCCCCGGGTCGGTCCCCTCCCCTCCCATCTGCTCCGTCCTCAGCTGTGTCCCGTCACTGGTCTGGCTTGGCCGGTGCGTCCCTCTCGGGTTACAGCCGGGAGCATGCGGCTCGAGCAGAGTGGGATGCTGGACACGCAGGCCGACAGGTGTCCAGATGGGCTTGCTCAGGCCAGGGTCTGGAACCTCACAAGGAGCCATCAGTGTAGACAGACCCACTCCATGGTCCCACCCTGGGCCCCTCGGTCCCTCAGGGATTCATCTGCTGCTGCTGTGTGGACGTTTGGAAGTGACTTAGCCGGTAAGTAAACGCTGGTCATCAGCGTACTGAAACGTCAGTGCCAGTAAATATGTGCAGCCGTCCTCGCCTTGCACACGTGTGGCCAAGGGCACCCTCCAGCCCCGCTCGCCTCTTCTCGTTTCTGATCCCCAGAGCGTCTGCCTGGGATCAGACCATGCGCGTGCTTTTCTTAAGCTGCTGAGATAACTTGTAGCCCCTTTTGTGCTCCTATGGCGCCATTCGATGCCCCTGCCTGAAATAGCTGTGCTTGGTGGTAGCTGTTCTTTCTACCGTTAAAAGGAAAAAAAAATGGATCATTGATGTGTTGGCATTGATGTTTTGGCGTGTGGGGACTGTTCACGGTGGCAGGCTGCCACCCAATCCCAATTTTTAAATATTTGACAAAGAAGGGGATTTTCCTGACACAGTCTCTTTTTTTTTTTTTTTTGAGTAAATCATGTTATTCATCGTGTGACACGGTTAAGTCTGTGAGAGATTCTTAGCAATCACATGAAAATAATTCTAAGATGGACGTTCTGCTTTATTAAGGTAAGTGCCGTATCCAGCCCCTGTAGGTGAAGTGTGATGACCTCCCCGTTGTCGGCTCCGGATACATGAGCTGCGGCTGTGAATTCAGGGCTTTTTGTCAAACGTGGCCGAGTGTCTGTGTTGCCCACCCCTGTGCTGCTCGCTAGGATTTAGATAAAGCAGAGTTTAGAACGAGGACGCGCTGTGCAGATAAACGAGGAATCTCCTGTAAAGCCCTTGGCACATGGAGACTCGTCAGCTCGAGGGACGATGGTGACAAAAGGGCTTCGGCTCTAGCGGGTCCGCGGTGTGTACACGCTTGAGCTGAAGAGGACCCGGGTCTCCCCGGAGATGTGAGGGCTGTCGTGTCTATGGGTCCCGACTGTGAGTCGGGCCCTGGAGGCCGCTGTCTCCTCCCTTGTGATGCCCGGGGGTCTGCCAGCCGCAGCTCGTCCAGGGGACCAGCCAAACCAGTCACGAAGCCTGGATTGGGTCCCAGCCTGTCCGCTTCCGGAATGCCCCGGCATTATCCTGCCATGCCCCTGGCTTGCTGTCCTCCAAGCGTTTGGTGAGGAAGAGTATTTGGTTTGGTGTTTCTTGTTTATGCTTTAGTCTGCTGAGTCTTTTTAATAATATGAATATCTTGTGTGAATATATTGAATACATTCACCCATGATGGTTTCAGCAGACTTAAAATCTGGGATGCACAGGTCTCTCTTCCATATTTTCCTTAATCCGTGTCTTTTTACAGCATCTTCTTGTGACAGCAGTGCTGTGGGGTAGACGCACGCACAGCGGCAGTGGTCACGATGGTTGGCCTTGTGGTGGCTGTGAGACGGGCCCACGGCCGCTCCTTGGTTGGAAGAAGACCTTTGACCTTTCTGGGTTGAGAATGAGCGGTCACTCAGTGGGTCTCAGCTTTCTCCAGAGTTCTGGCAGGATGAACACGGCCTCCTGAAGGTCTCTTTTTGTGTCTGTGGCGTCTGAGGTGGGGCAGCCTGAGCAGGCCTGGCCCAGCCTGTGTCCAGTGGGCTTGAGCAGGGAGGCACTGTCCCGAGCGAGGCCCGGAGCCACAGTGGCCGGTGTCTCCGAGGTGCAGCGAGATTTCTGTGGGGAGGGTCTGTGGGATGCTCGCGTGACCTGGTGCCACAGAGGTTCGTCAGCTGATGAGGATGCGGCCCAGGCGAAGGTGCTGCCCTCTAGGTAGGGTAGCTGCAGGCACGGTGCAGGGACCGAGGGCTTGTGGTCGCATGTACTGACCAGCAGAGTCTGGGCCTCAACTCCGGAGCCTCTGTCTCAACACTGGGCTGTCCCGTGTCGGAAACGACGACATCAGTGAACCAGAAAGAGACAAAGGCCGAGAGCTTCCCCTGCTGCGCCCCAAGCCGCAGAAGGGGGTCCTCAACCCGAGCTCTGAGCCCCTGCGCTGAGCTCACATCATGAATGAGGTTGGTTTGTGGCTCCCCAGAGGCCAGGGGCGCCAGGCACAGCTCCCGGGCAGGGTGGTGTTCTTCGTCAGAGGCCCATTCTCTGAGCAGACCACTGTGTCCGTGGAGCTCTGGATGCCCCAGTCCCCATTTCAGAGGTTGGGAAATGTGCCTGCCGCTCATGGGAAGTTTGAGGGAGCAGATGCCCCCCTGCTTGCTCGTCCTGGACCCCGGTTCCTGCAGAGCTAACAGTGCGGCTCGGTCAGGCCCCTGAGGCCGGGAGGGGACCCAGGCCCAGGGGGCCATCCGATGCTCCCATCCTGGCTTCCAGGGGGCCTCCCCATGTCCTTGACAGGGACCCGGGTGAGGGCACAGCTCAGTCTTTATGCTAAGTAGCATAAAGCTAATTCCTTTTTTAAAATATAAAAATAAACAGAAGTGAGAATTTTGTTATTTTTTTTCCTGTGCCCCAGGGAACATCTTTTGGAATGTTCCATCGAGATCACTGTTTCATTTGTTTGACAAGAATAATCAAATATTGAATGTCAGGGGAAATTAGAGCATATAGTTCCAAGATCGTCTGATTTAGACAGGCCTGGTGAGCGAGTTTAACCATTCATCCAGTATTTTCTTAATGTATCTGCTACCAAAGGCCCCTCTGTTCAGGTACAGAGCCCTGATTCCTGTGCTCCACCCTCGACCCACCCTGGCCCCATGAAGCTCATCTACAGAATCTGGTGTGTGACAAACACCCATTTCACTGTCCCCAGGTGGATCGGGAAGTCCTGCCCAGGTTTCTTTTTTAATGACTGATGTTCAAGAAAAAGAGCCAGAGATGATCAGAAAAATGCTAAGTCCTAAAAAACAGTGAGGGTTCTTGTAAATGCCAGCCAGTGCTGTGACCCTGATCCCAGGAAGCCTTGCAGGGTATCTGAGGCCCCAGGAAAAGTGGTGACCCTTCGAAGCTGAGTGTCAGCACTCAGCCAGCTATCTGTGTTTAAAATACAGAGACAGTAACCAGTGAAACCAGGAGAAACCAGTGGGCAGTGGCCAGCGGGCAGTGGTGCTCCGGGATGGGTGCTGAGCGTGCCTGCCCTGCGTGGCTGTGAGGCAGTGACCCTGCACCGGGGCTGAGGAGGAAGGCTTCTCTGTGGGACAGTGAGACCTCCGTGCCCGAGGCACACCTGTGGCCGAGCATGCTGTGTGTGCTTGTGTGTGCATGTGACACGTATCTGCGGACGTGCTTCCTTTCCGTCTGTGCCAACGGAGTGCCCGGGGCAGGTGCTGGCGTCCCCACGCCTAGGCTCCCGCAAGGCTGCTGTCCTTCCCCGCCCGGGCACCTGGGGCAGCCCCCAGCCACTTTGGGCCTCAGCGGTGTCATCTGTAGAATGGGGCACGAGGGTGCTCATGTCCTCGGGTCTCTCTTGTGTGAGATCAGGGTCCGTGCTCCAGTCCCTGAGCTCCAGTCCCTGTCTCTGACTTGAGAGCAAGGTTGGAGCCAGGGGCCCCGTGAGAAGCCACTGTAAGTGAAGTGCGAGTTTGCGGCCGAGCAGGGAAGTGTCTTAGAAAGAGAATGTAGGTCACTGGGTTCCCGGTTCCTGCACAGCTCCCTACCTGGTTTGGAAGGAAGGTGGCCTTAGGAATACAGGTGGCTGTTCATGCAGAAAAATCGTCAGTAGTGACTTGTTGTTGCTGTTGGTTAGGGCGAGGACATTTTATTTAAGAAATAAAATGAAACTCAACAGGAGCAGTACACTAAACACAGGACAGAAAAGCTTTAGGCAAGTACAGGCGTGAAAGGAAGCAGCAAATTATCAGATAATTACGACAAGTGCATTCTCTTTGAAAAAACAATGATGCTTTGTTCTCTTCTAATGGTAAAGGTGGGAACTGTTTATTTTAGGAAATTTGTAAGAGGGTAAAAAGTGTTTGCAGATGGGAGGAAGGTCCCTCACCGTCCTCTCTGACCCGGTCACCGGTGGTCACTGCTGCGAACATGTGGGCACGGCTCTTCCCAGTCCCTTCTCTTGCGTCCTCCTTGTGTGCTGGTGTTTCTACAGGCTGGCTTCTTGATGACTCATGTTTCGCTAGCTTGCAGCTTACACGCGCACGTTGCTGTAGTGATGTCTCCGTGTGGTATGGACGCTTTGAGAATGGTCGGGGCTGCGAGTTGTGCTGATGGGTGTCGTCCCGGAGCCGGCCAGACGCTTTCCCCGCTGTTGGACGTGGAGAGTCTTGGAGGTTGATTGTGGAATAAGACCTGGAGCAGAGCTTTTCTGGCCCCCTGCCCTCGTGCCCGGTGTCCCTAGGACTGAGCAGTGATGCCCACGGTGTCCCTGAGGGAGACACGGAGGAGCTGAGGCCGGAGCAGGGCCACCTCTGAGGCTGTTGCCCACCTGCCCTCTCCTGCCCCTGCTCCCGGGCAGGCTCAGCCCTGGCCGCTCCCTGGCCGCTCCCTTCCGTGTCCGGCCCTGCGCCTGGCCCGAGCCTCGCCCATGGCGGGCTTTGGGGCGCCCGTGGACCCAGCTCTGTGTCCCTAATTGTTCTCCCCGCCCCCCACCGCCGTCCCTCCGCCCCAAGGAAAGACAGCCCCACCCACCAGAACCTGGCCTGATCAGACTCTTCCCTTTCTCTCCACTCTTGACATTTCATCAGTTTCCCAAATGCAGCCGTCCTTCTCCCAAAAACCTGTTTCCTCCCTCTGCCTTTTCTGTGCCATGGCTACCACCACCTCTCAACCGGGAGGCACAGAGGTTCTGGATTTCCCACCACCCCCTCCGACGGCTGCAGGGGAGCCCTTCCGAAATGCAGAGCCGATGGGCAGGTTGCCGTCGCCCCTGGAGGCAGGGACAGACCCCGTGACTGGCCTGCCCCCAGCCCCGGCCTCGCTCACCTCCCCTCGGGAGGCCCCCGCGTGGTTAGTGGTCCTCGTCTGAGTCGGCGGGGGCGACAGAGCACATAAATGTGACCGCAAACGCCTGCATTTGAGAAGAGTCTGCTCGGCGTGTGGCGGAACGTGGAGGGTGGGGTAGGGGACGGGGACCCGTTGAGTGGCCCAGCTCTTTCCAGAAACAATTTCTAGTAAACTTGCATTCCTTTTTCTTGCTGTGCCTGGAAGACTTAGCGTTTTCCTGTTACCTTTAGCTGCCGGGGCCCTAGCAGGTGCTTAGCAAGTGCTTGTTTTCCCACTGAGGTCTTCTGGGGAAGGATGGAGCCAGCGTCCTTGCCTTCAAGGTGTTCACGGCGACGTCCACTCAGACGCGTTAGGACACACGTCCGAACCCTGTGTCTGGGCGTCTCAGTGCAGGTTGGGGGCCCGAGGGAACGGCGGCTGGGCGGAGGGCCGCTTCAGGAGGAGGGATGGGGCCAGCCCTTCACGGGAGTGCCCTGGTGGCCTCATGCGCCTCCGCAGCTTCGTCTTGACCCCCTCCCGCTACGGTCCTTCCATACCTCTGCTGTCATCAGGTCCTGCCCCGCCTGGGCTCGTCTTACCGCTTTGAGTGCAGAGGTAGGGCCGCACTGCTTGAGCGGCCAAGACCCCTGTGTCTGAGGTCCCACCCGGCCCCGCTTTTCTGTGTGCCTGCCAGTTGGGCCCTACCTGCGCCTCCCCCGTGGTCGATGGGAGCTGCCCCCAGGGGTTCGCATCCACCTGGAGAGGGCAGGGCAGCACTTATCAAATGGGGTTTTCTGGAACCCAGGGTCTTACAGGATGTTTACACTTGTTCACCTGAAAATCTGGCCTGGAAGGCAGGCCCTGGAGTCTAAAACCCAGCAGAGCTTCCCAAGCTTCCCAGCAGAGCTCCTTCTAAAAGAGCCTGCCCAGTCTGTTATTTCAGGGAGGCTGTAGCCCAGGGAGCTCCTGGTCCTCTCCAGGGACACTGTCTGGGAAGGGTGGGTCTGAGGGTGGACTGAGAAGAAGGAAGCACGAAGAAAGAAGCCATTTCCGAGGCTGACTGGTGCTGGCCCCAGGACCAGCATTTCTTGGGAAGCACGGGGCCCCAGGACACCAGGGAGCTGCCACTGGCCAGGTGGGCAGCCCCGTTCTCTTTCTAGATGGATGTGCAGCTCCTTTTCATTTAAAAAAAAAAAGGTAAAACTGTGTCTAGTGGGCCTCCTGTTTGTTGTTTGGATGGTAACTAAAGTTGGAAAGTTCACTTCCTGCCGAGGGTCCTGAGTGGGCTCTGCTTTCAGTGCTGAGGGGCTGGCTTTTAAAGGGGGCTGCCCACCCCACGTCCCTAGGAATCATGGCCCCTGGCTCCCGGGAGCTTGCCTCCATCCTTCCCCTAGTCCCAATAAAGAAAGAAAAAACAGAACCAGTATCTTCCCTACCTACCCCCCCAACTGACTGCTACCAGTGAGTGGAAAATCAGGGTGGTCCTGAATTACACACATTATTTGACCAACCCGTTATTTTACTTAACAGGTGGGATCCTGTTATTTGCTCCTCCGGAACTAAAGATAAGCATTTGAAATAAGGGGGCGGGGGAGCTGTACCCCTCAGACCCTGCCGGCCCCGGGCCACTCTGCTTTAGGGCTGGGGGTGCCTGGTCCAGGCGGCCCATCAGATGCTTTGGCTTAGTGCCCCTCCGCCCTGCTCCGGGCTGGTGGTGTTTACCCTCCACCACCCTCCTCATCCCAGGTGCTCTGACAGCCTCTGCGTCACGGCTCGAACAAACAACAAGTGCTAAAAGGGTTTGTGTTCTCACCGCAGAACAGCAGCCAGAGCGCTTGGTTTACTGCGTGGCCGGCAGGGCCCTCTGGGCCTCGCCATGCCTGTGCCGAGGCCCGGGGCCGTCTGCACAGGTGTCCTTGGAAAGGCCCTGCCGGTGCTCCCGGACACCAGGGCTCTCTGCACCCACCCAGTGCCCGCGTCCAGGGCCCTGCCCGCCTGCCCCACTGCAGTGGGCTGGTCTGGGCCCTGAGAGCAGACTCCTGCCCAGGGATCCTTTGGGGTGCTGCAGACCGAGGACTGAGCAGTGCCAGCAGGAGCTCTTCTGATCCAAGGCTCTCTTCTCACGCAAATGCAGCCAGCCCGAGTTAGGTCCTTATCTAGAAGGTGCTGGAGGATGTTGGAAATCTTCCTTACGATATTTAAGACGTGTGGACTTGGAAGAACAAAGCGAAAAGCACCCACATAGATGTCTCCAGGGCTGCCTCCCCACCTGCCAACCAGTGCTGTGAAGCAGAAATTAACCTAAATTAGGAAGATAATTGTTCCCGTGTTAATTGCAGGTTGTCCTCTGGAGCTGTTTTCACTTGCAAGGTCTCGGCGGCAGGCTGGCTTCGGGCCGCCTGCACCTTACTGCACGCTGGCGCCCGGGCCCATGGTTCCGGAAAGCAGCGGTTGAATTCCGTCGTTTCCCGAGCCCTTCTCTCGCTCCAGGGACGCAGCTGGTGACGCATCCCGAAGTCCCCGCTGTTGGCTGCGTGTCCCCCCAGACCCCTCACCCCCGCAAGCCCCGCCTCCGCCCCGCTCCCCCTCCCAGGGGCTACGAGGCTCGCTCTCAGCACAGGCGACATAAACAAACACCCAGCTATTTTCAGCAGGCCCGGTTGGTGTCACAGCTGTTGGGGCCTGGCCCGCGCCCCGCCCCGCAGTTGGCCCCGGCCGGCTCGGGCCAGCTCTGGCAGGCGGCGATGACCTACAGCCTTCTTGAAATAGGCTTCACAATAAGAACTGTGTCCAGCAGGGCCTTGGGATGATTCTGTTGGGCTTTTTCTTTGTTCGGAACATGGGTTTCCACGTGGAAGTGCCATTAGAACATGGGGTTGGCCCTGTCCTATGTGACACCACCAGGTGCAAGTGGGACTTCTGAGCTGCTTTTTTCCTGTTTTCATCAGTCATGACTGGATAAAACCCTTGAAGTAAAAAGCTCAACCCCAGTCCTCCCTGAACAATGAATAATTGCTGAATGAATGATGCGGTTCCTCCTCCTGCCCCTCCCGTCCCCAGTGGCTGTGCAGAAACAGCGTGGTGACTAATGTAGTCGTGTGTGTGTGTGTGTGTGTGTGTGTGTGTGTGTGTGTTGCCGGGGGCCGCCCTCCATTGCTGCAGCCTGCCCTGCCGGCCTGGCCTTCTGCGTGCTCTGGAGATCAGTCCTCCGAGTCCTTTGTCCTGGTCCCTTCAATCACTTTCTGGGTGACATCGAAGGCTCCGGCTCGTCCCTTTACCACCCGCTGCGCTTCACCAGGTGAAACGGGCTGCTCGTGGGTCCTGTGTGTCCCACGTCCGTGGCGCTGGGTGTCCCCATAGTCTGACCTTGTTATAGTCGAGAAGTTGACTCAGAAGGTAGGGAAGTGAGTATGAGGCAGGTCTGATAATTTGGAAAATGTTAGCTCTCATTTGGAAAAGAAATAATTAAATTTAGTAAAAGTCGTTGGTACATTTGAGATTTTAAATTAAGAGACTGTGCCGATAAGTGTAAACTTGTATTTTTAACTCTTGATAGCTTTTTCTGTTTGGGGTGCTCTGATTAGAAAACAACACGCCTTCTCTGTAACTGACAGAGCCCTGTTCACTTTACCTAGAGCTACAATGCTGAATAAAGATGGATGCTTGTTACAAATCACAAGTGGTGTACCCGGAGAGGATGGGTCTTGGAGTAATCTGAAGGATGGTTACGCAGCAGGCGTTAGTGTGGGTTTGTGCACCCCTGCTGGGAGCAGGGAACTGCGTGTATGAAGGTGGCGTCCTCAGCGGCCGGGCAGAGCCGGCTCAGGGGCGGCAGTCCCTGGCCCCCCTGGCGGGCTGGGTGACTTGGGACGTCATTCCAGGTCCTCATGGGCTCCTGTGTCCAGTGGGTGAAGGCAGATGACGGTTCTGCCTCTTTCTTCTAGTGACTGTATTTATTTTCCTTGTCTGCCTGTGCTGGCTGAGGATCCCAGTTCAGCCTCAAACGGGAGCAGAAACACTGGGCTTCCTTCTGTTGTCCTTGACATTTAAAGGGAAGGCTTCTGACATTTCCCAAGTTGAGTGACGGTTGCCATAGGTTTTTGTAGATTTCCCTTTTCAGGATGGATGACTGTGTTTCGGGAGCTGAGTGCTTTCACTGGACCTGCTGTGATGATCGTACGGTTCCCCCTTTAATTTTTCAATGTGTTGAATTACACCTACAGATTTTTTACTGTCAGACGTCCCTTGACTTCTTGCAATATGTCCACCTTGATTTTGGTAAATACTGTTGTCTTCATACCTGGCTGCATTAGGCTTAGTAGTACTTTAGGAATTTTTTTTCTGTGTTCTTGCGTTGTATTGGCCTGTAATTTTCCATTTTTGATGTCAAATACTTTTTCATTCTCTGGAAGAGTTTGTATAAGACTAGAATGAGTTATTCCTTGAAAGTTTAGAATAATTTATCTCAGAGTATTTGGGGCTCATGTTTTCTTGGTCGGTTGATTTTTACCTACTAGTTGTAATATCTTTAACAGTTACTAATAGTCTGAGTGCCTAATTCTTATAGTATTAAATAGTTTTTTAGCAATTTGTCCATTTCATCGAAATTTTCATGTTTATAGCCACGGAGTTTTCAGTGATATTTTCTTATCTTTTTGAATCTCTGCTGGATTTGTAGTTATGTACCCTTTTTCATTTCAAACATTATATATCCTTCTTTTTGATTCATCTTTGTTAAATTTTTAAGAACCAACTTTGGACACTTGACTTGCCTAGCTGTTAGTAATAGGGTTTACCGTTTCTGCTCTCGTCCTCTTCCTCCTTGCTCTGGGTATTGTCTGTGTTCTTTTTCTAACTTCTGCCGTTGAGTATGCAGCTCACTAATTCTCAGCCTTCCTCTCATGATAAGTCACACGTGTCCTTGAACTACAGCGTGACGTGCAGCCAACAGGTTTTGACACTTAGTATTTTTATTTACATTCTGGTTTTTGAACGTCATGGTGATCGTATCCATCCTTGGTATATGCTGTCAGGACCAGGCACTCACCTCCGTGGTCTCCCTGCTGAACACACAGCCCTGTCCAATCAGGAGCACATCAGACAGTCCCAACAGAGGGACATTCCACAAACCACCTGACCCGTACTCCTCCACGGCCAAGGTCATCAAAAATAAGGAACGTACTAGGACCCATCACAGCCCAGAGGAGCCTGAGGGGAGGTGATGACTAAATGTCATTCAGGGTCCTGGGTGGGGTTCTGGGACCGCAAGAGGGCATTAGGGGAAAACCAAGGAAACCTGAGCGAAGCATGGACTTCACTTAATGATAACGTATCCCTGCGGTTCATTAGTCATTACTAACGCTGCGTCCGGGGAACCCAGGACCCTCAGGCCACGTCCACGGAGAGTGCCCCCAGCTGTGCCCCCAGGGGGGTTCCTCATCTCCCATTCTCCGTCAGCTCCCTGACGTCACCTTTAGGGTCCCCAACCCCCTGACTACAGCGGCCCACTCCTGGGGACTCCCTTCTGGTCCCCCTCCGTTGGTCTTCCCACGACGAGGAGGAGGGGAGAGTGGACACCGAGAGGTGTTGGTATAGTTGGACCGTTTACATGAGTTGTGGTGTGCAGCCGCCGCCGGGCGATCGCGGCCACACCGCGGCAGGGGCGTCCCCGTGGAGCCCCCGTCCGCAGCCCAGGTGTTCAGGCCATGAGACCAGGAGATGCCTCTTGTCTTTCTCTTTCCCCGACCCCGAGGTGCACTCCGTGGCCCCTTCCTGGGGTTCCTCCTCCAGACTCTGCAGGTTCACCTGCTCCTCCGTCCCTTTCTCCCCGGGGTGGGGGGTGGCCAAGCGCTGCCCCCGCTGTCTCTCGAGAGCCGACTGCCCAGCACGGCCCTCGTAAAACTGAAATCACGGGACCTTGCGGCCAAGTGCACTGAGACACACAAACAGAGGTGCCCAGTGCTGAAGACCACGCTTCCCGGTTATTGGGTACATTGCTCTCTGACCCGCCCTTGGGTCCTCTGCGTGTATGGCAGACGCCCAGGTGTGGTCAGGCCCCTTCTCACATGGCCTCGGTGACTTCCCGGCCCTCGCCCTGGCGAGAGCTGTCACTCCAGCCTGCCTGCCCCGCTCCAGACACCAGGGTCCCTGCTGCTGGGGAGCCCAGCCCTCCTGGCCTCGGGGCCTTCTCCCCGGCTGCCTGGAACCCCTTCCCTCCTGACTTCAGGGACACCTGAGGACTCACCTGCATTCAGGTTTTAGCTTGAATCTCAGCTCCCAGAGACGCCTCCCTGGCCGCACCCCTATCTGCTCCCCTGCGGCCCGCTTCCCGGGGGCTCTCTGCCCCCTGTGATCATCTCGACTCATTTGTTTACCGTCAGGTTCCGGAGCACGGGCTCCGGGCTGCAAGTGTCCTGTGCCCTCAGCTGCTGCCACTGGGCCTGCATGCACGTGGACCACTCCCGTGGGTGAAAGTGTGCCTTTTTAAAACATTACACACACACACACACACACACACAGAGGGACAAAACTTGGAGGACTCGTGTAGTCACTGGTAACGGTACTGTGGGGGATGCCTCCTGGGTCACGCCCCCCCTCTTACGTTGCTGTGAGGCCACCTTGTCAGGCCATTGTAGGTGGTGCCTGTGTCATCTATCATGAGCTCTCACCTCTCGGAGGGACCAGTGGGCTTGGCTTAGTGATGCTCACCCAGGCCGCTGCCCAGAAGCAGCTCTGTGCCCTTCCACATCCTGGGTACATGAGACAAAGACGTTTAGGGTCCGAGGCCGGCTTTCTTTGGCTGAGCGTCTCAGGAGGGCATGGCACGCTGGCCTCTGGCCTTTGTCCCAGCCTCGGGGGTTATTGGCATGATCACAAAGGAGAGGATGTAAAGTAAAAATTTCCAGGGCTTCCCTGGTGGCGCAGTGGTTGAGAGTCTGCCTGCCAATGCAGGGGACACGGGTTCGTGCCCTGGTCCGGGAAGATCCCACATGCCACAGAGTGGCTGGGCCCGTGAGCCATGGCCGCTGAGCCTGCGCGTCCAGAGCCTGTGCTTCGCAACGGGAGAGGCCACAACAGTGAGAGGCCTGCGTACCGCAAAAACAAAAACAAAAAAACAAAAAAACAATTTTCCAGATGCCTTTTTTTTTTTTTTTTGGACCAACACGTTTTCCAGGGTTGACAAAGCAGAGCTGGCTGTGTCTCAGGTGTGTAAGAACTTTCGTCACGGTGTGGCCAGTTCCTTAGCTGACAAGCTGGGAATCCCAGAGTTCTTAGAGACAAGGGTGCTTTGGGGAGACGGTCCCAGGGTCCTCTCCCCTTTGGGTGCATGTAACAGTGAGCCACTCCTGGGTGGGGGCCGCCCACTCTCCACGGACCATCGTTAGTGGTCTGCCACGTGGGGAGGAAAACTCAGAAGCGCTGCACTCACAGCTTTTGGTTTCTTTGCAAACATTTGTAAACAGCCCTCCACAACGTGTGGAGCAACGCCGCGAGAGGGCCTGGCCCTCTTCCCCAGAGTGAATACCGCTGGTCAGTTACGCAGCCCGGCTCTGAGGGAGACACACCTTCATTTCGGGGTCTTCCCATTTCTCCCCTGCAGCCCGGCTGCCTGGCCGATTTCAGGTCCTACGTGTCACCTGCTCGCAGGAAGCCTTTGTCAGGCACATGGGGGCTGCACTGGAGATTTGCTGCTTTTGCTGCTGCTGCTGCTGTTTCTTTTTCAAGCTCACTCCTCCCTGTGCTTGCCACGCCCCACCCTCTGGTTGGGCTGTCTCCCTCTGTGCTCCATCTAGGGTAGGGGACTCGGTTTCTGCTGGAACAGTGAGCAGGACTGGCTTTGGAGTCAGCAAGACCAGGTCTGAACCCCAGCTTTGTTGCTTAGCTATTGGGAGTATTACTTAGTTTCTCTGAGCCTCGACTTTCCTCATCTGTAAGATGGGTATAATAAGACCCACCTCGGACGTTTATTATGAGGCTTAGGGGATTGAGTATAAGCTTGTAGCTTGGTGCCGTGTAGATAGTCTGTTCACCGAATCATTAATAGTTCACTTTTTCAGTCACTGGGTATTTTCACCACCTCTGTAGGCACAGATCTCAGGCTTGGGCCTCGAAGGGGCAAGTCTCATGGGGGACTGCAAATCATGACTTTGTTTTTGCAAGTAAAGGCTATTTTTGAATGTGACAAGGTTCTGAGATCAGAGTCCTGTGATCTGGAGGAGAGCCCCAGTGCAGGTGGACCGCTGCTGTCGTGAAGGCACCTCTGGGCCTCTTTCCCTGCCTCGGGGGGTGTGTGGCCTCACACTTGCTCTGCCCTTCTTGTCGGGTTTCTGCAGTTGCTCCTGAATCATGGCCTTTTCTGTTTAAAGAGGAAGAATGCTGCCTAAGTGTTTGAAGAAGGGTCTAGAACCTTCTTAGAAGGTAAGTTGAAGCAAGCCTGGCGAGTTAACTTTGATACGTGTTACGAGATACGTCTCTGTACTTAAGCATTTTTCTTTTTCTTTGCAAATTAGATGGTCAAGTGTTTTTTAAATGCTTCTGGTCGCAGAGACACCTCTTCTTGGGGACCCCCCTTCCCCGCCTCCTTCCCGGCCAGGAGCTCACGCAGAGTTAACTGAGCCGTGCCCTTCCTGGCCCCTGGGCCTGACCCTCTCTTGCTGATCTGTTTTTTCTTTCTTTCCCATCTGTCATGGAGGGTTTGAAGACGTAACGGTCTGCAGCCGGTGGTGAGCGCACACTGATTTCTCAGAAACCCCACAGCCTCCAGGTGGCCTCTGCCAGAGGGGAGCCGGGCGTGGAGGTGGGCCTGTTGGGAGAAGAGTTGTCTTATTTATTCTGCGTCCTCCAGACTGGAGAACCTGAGCGCTCGTGTTACTTCAGGCCGTCCTGACCTGATGGCATCACTGTGGGAAAACAGCAGGGCCTTCTGTCCGAGGACCCAGTGCTGGTGGCAGCAGTGGGCCAGGGTGCTCAGGCTGGGCTGGCTACGTGCCCCTGGGGGTCTCTTAAGGTGCCCGAACAGGCCCGGTGGGCATGCAGAAACGCCCTCAGAAACAGAGGTCCCTGCTTTGGAGCGTTTCATAAAATTTCATAAAGGTTGTTAAGAAATTTGCCTTTGGATGTGTGATGGGGTCCGAGGTGGGTCACAGTTGTGTTGGAGATGTCAACGTTTCAGAGACCTTAAATGTGCTCTTTTCCGCTCGGCCTGCCCCCCCCACCCCAACCCCCTGCCAAGGGTGTGGCCCCTGTGCCCACTTGGGTCGGACTGGAGGAGCCCCACTCCTCTGCCTACCTCCCCTCCCCGCATTGGTCCAACTCCTGTGTCTGTGGGAAGGCCGAAGGGGACAGGAAACAGGAAAGAAGTTGCCGCGCCCGTTCTCTGGGGGAGCTCGAACAGCCGAGATGCTGGAGGTGGGCTGTCAGCGGCTGGAGCTTGGTTGTCCACTAACCACGCAGAGGAAGTTCTGTGCGATTTATTCTGTGTCTCCTCCAGCAGTTGTGCAGCCCCTGCTGTGCCTGGCGAGGGGCAGCATGGCGACACCAAGGTGGCGGCACCCGGGCCCTGCTTTCACGGCGCCCCGAACAGCGAGGAAGGAGGATGGCCGAGAATGCCGTCAGTGCAGAGTCCCGTGCGTCTGCAGGGGCAGACGGGGACCCCGGGGCCGGGGGTTGCTGCCTACGGGCCGCAGAGAAGCAGGAGGGCACCGCAGAGCTGACTCCTGAACGTGTCCCCACGAGCCAGCGGGGCATGTGTGCAGGGGTTCGGCTCAGGTTTGGGGTGTCCTGTGAGCTGGTGGAAGAAGTTGCGAGAGTGGAGACGGCCCTCAGGCCTGACGGTGCACCGATGGTTTTGGGCCCCAGGCCCACTCTGCCCTTCCCAGGCTTTGTTCCTCAGCTCCCTTCTGCAGCAGGACCGTGTCCGTGGAGCGGCCTCCCTTCCAGCTGGAGGGCCTTCTCTCTCCATCAGTCATGAATCAGTTTGGGGGAGGCGCCCACGGCCTTGTGGGGGCCACCAGAGCCTCTGAGATGGCAGCGCCCATCGGACGTGCAGAACCCTCGGGCTGCCTTTCCCTCCTGGTCCTGCTGCACTGGAGACCTGGGCTCCAGGTGAGCAGAGCTGTGATCTGACAGCCCTGCCCCAGAGACGGAGGGGAGAGGACGCAGGAGGCAGGGCAGACCCGGGCAGTACAGCTGACTTGGTTTCCTTTTGCTAATGGACATTTTTCACGCCTTCTCCTCCTCTTCCGGGCCCCCCTCCGTGCTGCAGGTCAGGCCTCCCCGTCTACATGGGACCAGCGCAGCCTCTGCCCCCTGGTCTGCCGTCTCTGGCGTTCTCTGCGTGCCACCAGCGTGATCTTCCCAGCATCGGGTTGGGTGGCTTCCTGTGTCGGGCCCATCCCTGGTTCTCCCCACCTGCGGAGGAGGGCATCCAGGGTCCCTAATGACTGCGTGTGGCCCTCCAGCCCCGTCTGCCACCCTGACATCCTGCGGGGCCCCCACCCCCGCTCTCTGAGCCTCTTGCACGTGCTGCTCCGTGTGCCCAGAAGGAGCTTGCCCACCTGTCACCTGGTAGGTTCCTGCTCATTTGTCAAGCCTCCTCTCCTCTGGGACGTTTCCCAACCAAGGCAGGCAGCGGCGGCCGTGTCTTCCCCGCCCCGTACGTGGCCCCTCGTAAATCTCGGGGGGGATTTCTGGGGCCCCCAGCTCTTCACCTCACTGAGCTTCTGGAAGACAGGGTCCTGGCTTTCCATGCTGCCTCCTCGCCCTCCCAGGTGCGTGTGGCACCCATGGCGCTGGGAAGTGGGACCAGGGGCTGCAGGTACCGGGGAGCCTGGGGCTGGAGCTGGCGTAGAAGGGCACCAGTGCCCCGCACAGGGGCATGCGTGCGCAGCCAGGCAGGCCCGGGTCTGGTGGTCGCTGTCCTGCCGCATGCCTCCCCCTCCCGTCCACCCTGCCTTGCTGTCTGCTGCGGGGCAGAGGCTGGCGATGCTTCCTCTGTGCTCCGTGCAGCCGCCCTGTCACACTCTCAGAAGCCGAATGCACGCATCCACGTGGAGGCTCAAACCGGCAGCACCTCCTGGACGGGGACTTGTCTCAGTGACTCAGCAGGTTCGTGTGCCTGCCCCGTCTGTGTGCGCCCTGGGCTCGGACAGTTATGAATCACCCGCTTGCCTCTTGATGTGCGTCAATCAAACCACATGTGAAGGAAGCAGCAGCAAGCGAGGCTTTGCTGGCAGCTGGGCATCCAGCGTGGGGACACTGGCCAGGGACAGCCTCAGGGGGCCGCCTGCCCCCCGCCCCCCCTCCGGCCCTGTGGTCACCGCCCCCCACTCCCTCCGGCCCCTTCCCCGCGGCGGTGGTCGGGCTCTCTCTGCTCTTTGCTGGTTTCCTCCTGGTGATCTTGCGGCCGCGGGAGAGGGTCACGGTTCCGGGAATGTTGACAGTTCCAGGGAGAGCCGCGGCCTCTTCTTTGTCACAGAATGATTTTAGGACGTGGCTCTTTGAAAAGATTCCTCGTAAGAAAGGCTTAATTAAAAAGAGCTGTCGTATGTAGAACTGGATCACTTTGCTGCATACCTGAAACTAACACGCCATCAACTATACTCCAACATCAAATAAAAATTAAAAAAAAAAAAAGGGCTGTGACTGCTCCCCGCCCTCGATGCACCTGGTGGAGGGACCCTTCCAGAACAGGGAGGGGCAGGGCCCCAAGGCCCTGGGAGACCGTGGGACAGCAGGGAGCTTTGGTCTGCGCCTCGGGGACTCTGAACCTTGCAGAGCAGCCCCTGGGTGGAGGTCTGCCCTCGTGGAGTCGCCCAGCATCTGGGTGTCCTGTGCCCACAAGGAAGCCCTGTGACCCAGGGCCCGCTGGGGCGAGGCCCGTGGCATCACCGGTTTCCTGGCTTGGCTTGGTGAGTTTTGTTTGAAGTAGGCACGTGAGGTTCTCATTTTTACCGTAAAGGTTACTGTTATTATTCTTGTAGTTTAAACTGTAGCTGACGTCCTCGTTCCTGGCTACTCCCAGCTTGAGTCGCATCTTGGGAGCACATGCCCTGCCTTGCTTCCCAGCATGGCATCTCCCAGCGAATCCTGTCTCTCTGCCCTTAGAGGGAGGTGGGGCCCCCGGGCACGCGGAGCTGACCCTGGGTTCTGCCTCCTTTGGCAGCAACCGGAAATGTGCTCAGGTGCTCAGGTGTGACGGCTCCAGGGAAGGAGAGGAACGGGAGTGCTCCCGGGGGCGGCGTCTTCTGAAGTTTCTCTCTGGACCGGCTTAGAGACGGTGGCCTTCCCCTACCCGGAGCTCAGGTTCGCATCTGTAGGAACCTGCCAACAGCCAATCAACCATGTCCAGGAAGCAGAGCAAAGGAGCACCCAAATCCAGCCCTTCCGTCAGGCATCTTTCTGTTTGTTCATTATGTAAAGTTTCCAACATTTACAGAAGTAAAAGAAAACAGAACCATGGATGGCCAGGTGGCCACCCCACGTCTCCACAACCACCAGCCAGGGCCAGTCTTGCTCGTGTGGGGCCTGTCTCCCTCCCCCGGCTGTCATTCGTATGTCTTAAAAGATTAGGGCCCTTTATGACATGTAACCCTCATACCATTTTCTCAGCTGAAACACTGATGCTTTAATGCCGTCAAACAGTCACTGTTTAAAATCCCTAATTGTCTCAGAAGATTTTTTTCCTGGTTGTTGTTCAGATAAGTGTTAACGGAGGTCCACCTGTGGTCTCTCTCCCTCTCTCTTTTTCCTTGAAGTTGATTCGTTGAAGAAACTGGCTGGTTGTCCTGTTGAGTGTCCCCAGGTGGGACGTCACTGCTTGTACCCTGTGGTGCCCACAGCGTGTCCCTGTCCCTCTGTTTCTGGCAGCTCAGGGGTCCAGTCTGGAGGCCGGAACAGGCAGGAGGGGTGGGTGCCCCCGGGGGACCTGGGAGGATCTGGAAGCTCCTGGGGCCCCCGGCTCATGCTGCGCTGGCTGCAGGGCTCTGCGGGGGCCTGGGCTCAGCCAGCCTCTCCATCCAGTGCCGGGCAGGCCTCCTGGCGTGGGGAGACCGTGGCCGGAGCCGCAGCTGGGGTCCTGGGCCTCGGGGTGAACTGTGATAAAAGGGAGGGCTCCTGGGGCGGAAGGACAAAGGACGGGGCTTTTTGCCTCATGACTAACAAGGACAGGGAGGGGGAGACATCGACTGACTTACTGATGTTTGCTCACAGCTCTGTTGAGCTGAGTTCACGTAGTTTGCAGTGTGTCCACGGGGCCGTGCAGCCGTCAGCACCGCCGTGTTAGATCCTGCTGCCCGTTAGCAGTGTCTCCCCGTTCCTCCCCACCCCTCGCCAGCCTTGGCAACCATCAGTCTACTTTCTGTCTCTACACGTGTGTCTATGCTGGGCATTTCATTTAACTGGACTAACACAGTGTGTGGTCTTTCTGTGTCTGACTTATTAGCGTGTTTCAGGTCGGTCCCCCACGCTGTAGCCTGTATCACTTCTCATCCCTTTCCGTTGCTCCAGGTGTGGATAGACCACATTTTGCTAGTTTGATCATCTGTTGATGGGCATTTGTTTCTACATTTTGGCTGTTATGAATAATTGTTGTGAACGTTCTTGTACAGGTTTTTGCATGGATATATGTTATCCTTTGTCATGGGTATATGCCTAGGAGTGGAATTACTGGATCAGGTGATAACTTTATGTTTAACTGCTTGGGGCACTGCAGACTGTTTCCCACCACTTTCCATTCCCATCGGCCGTGTGAGGGCTTTGATTGCCTCACATCCCGACCAACCCTGGTTGTTGTCTGACTTTCTGACTCCAGTCATCCTACTGGGTGTGAGGTGGTATCTCATTGTAGTGTTTTTTTTTTTTTTTTTTCGGTACGCGGGCCTCTCACTGTTGTGGCCTCTCCCGTTGCGGAGCACAGGCTCCGGACGCGCAGGCTCAGCGGCCATGGCTCACGGGCCCAGCCGCTCCGCGGCATGTG
Organism: Hyperoodon ampullatus; assembly: GCF_949752795.1. Classification (NCBI taxonomy): domain Eukaryota; kingdom Metazoa; phylum Chordata; class Mammalia; order Artiodactyla; family Ziphiidae; genus Hyperoodon; species Hyperoodon ampullatus. Next base: position 2,142,698 of record NC_136921.1, read on the forward strand.
GGATCTTCCCGGACCGGGGCACGAACCCGTGTCCCCTGCATCAGCAGGCGGACTCTCAACCGCTGAGCCACCAGGGAAGCCCTCATTGTAGTTTTGATGTGAGTTTCTCTGGTGACTAATGATGTTGAGTATTTTTTCATGGGCTTATTGGCCATTTCTATATCCTCCTTGGAGAAATGTCTATTCCAATTCTTTGCAGGTTTTTTAAATTGAGCTTTTTATTGTTGAGAGGTATTCTAGATATATATATCTAGAATATATCAACTCCTTTATCAGATAAATGATTTGCAAATATTCTGTCCCCTTCTGTGGGTTGTTTTTCATTTTCTGGATGCACAAGTTTTGAAGCACAAGGTTTTAATTTCAGTGAGGTCCAGTTTATTTTTTCTTTGTTGCTTGTGTTTTCGGTGTCATATCAAAGCTGTTTATTACAGTCGAATGGGATAGACAGTGATGGTGTGGGGGCCCCCTCTTAGGGCTCCTGACTTTCTGCTTGTGTCACATGTAAATGCTGAAAGGCTTCTCCGGCTGTTATGAGAGATGCTTTTTTCATTGCCTTGCTGGGTTCTGCTGCGTTCTAACCATGATTCTCCTTTCCCACAGTTGTTTTTAATTGAATGTCCATGGGAAAATGGCCAAGTAAATTGAAGTTTCGCAGAGAGAACCGAGTTTCTTTGCTGATTTTTTTCAACCGTGGTTTTTCATCGTTACTGTGCACAGTTGGTTGGAATTTGGCATCAGTTGTGAATTTTCATTGAGATCAGCATTGCTGGTCTTGCTGAATATCCCAGCATTAGAGAGGTTCCTTCTCTGCCCACACAAAAATTCCAAAGCATTCTGAAGGCCCTGTGTTCTGTACAGATGGCTACTTCCCCCGGTTGGAAGTTTAATTATGGGGCACAGAGCCATCGGAGCCCCACATGGGGAGACGGGCATCCTGAGAGGCGAGGCTGGGAGCAGGGGCTCTGACCTGCCTGGGGGGTGCACACCTGGCCCCCAGTCACTCATTGTCACCAGCCTCGGCCACCCACCCAGGCTTCATGTCTGTAAAACTGGGGTGATGGCAGCCTCTGCCTGAGAGTTAGGAGGACTCGCTGTCGGGGATGGAAGCTGTTGGCCTTGTGAACAGTCACCGCAAAAAGGGGGTGTTTTCTGAACTGCTATTCAATCCTGTTGGGTATTCCGGGCCACTGGGAAAGTGACAATGCTTGACACTTAGCAGCTTGTGAAATGTAGATAACTTCCGCTGCTTCTCTGACCATCTGAAAACAAAACATACTAAACATCAACTTTTTACTAGGTTAAATTCTGAATCTTTCATTTCCTTCAGATACAGTTTGATGAGAAAGTAAAGAGCTATGTGTCCTGTCGGGTAAACCCAGTCCTTTGATTTGTAAGACTTTTTTGCGCCATGTATCCAGTTAGGGTCTACTTAGTATTAATCCAAATATTCACCATGTTTCACAGTGAGGAAGGGTCCCTTTGCATTTTCCTTGCCAAAAGCTAGCCTACCAGTACGTAGTTTACTCTATACTTAGCTTTTCCAAGGTCTGTGTATGTATTGGTCTGAACTATAAGCCGCTTAAATGTGCCTGGACAGCTCACAGGCAGTGTTCTCGTCCGTGATAATCTGTCAGTTGGCTGGCTGACTTCTTCGTATTAAGTGACTGTTTTAGTGATTTAAAATACACAGATGGTTCTCTATTTGCATGCATAATACATTATAAAAATTTTGAGTATAAGTGGAACTTACTTGTTTGGAACGGGGAGCTTGGTTCAATTCCCAGGAGTATTATCAAATCCTTAATTAAGGTGTAAATGTTTAGTTTCTTAGCCCCCAACAACTTAGTTCTTAATCTCGATTCTCGTTTTCAACGATTCTCCTTCTTTTCTTTATCTCTATGCTCAGCTGTTCTGCTGCAGTATTTTCTGAGTTTTTGCACATTGTCAGCTCACCCTTCACTTTCCAGTGGGACACACGGAGGACAACTGCCCAGTCCCGTTGAGGCTACTGATGGTCCCTTTGACTTGCTGAGAATTTCCCTCCCTGTCCCCACTGTGCTGTCATCAGCATTCGTGCATTTCCGCTCTGATTGTCCATTTGTTTTCACACATACTGATGTGGGACAGGCAGCAAAGTGTTGGCATGGGTGCCCTGGTGAGGCTGCGTCCCAGCCGATGGTGCCACCTCCGGGACCAGGTTCCTCGTTGGCTGCCCTGGGGGTGTCCAGGCTCCTGGAAGGCAGTGTGACTGGCCTCCAGGGCCACCGTAGGGAACGAGCTCTTTTCTTGGAGTCACCTGTTTGTGTTTTGTGTCAGGGCCTCCTTTAAGGGGCGGGGGCAGGTCTGGGGGGCACGTGTCCAGGAAGCCTCGGCCAGTCCTGCTGAGACACGCGGGAAGCGGCAGGAAGGGGCCAAGCCCGTGGCCGCCGGATCCTCCTTGCACATGGCGTGGGGACAGCGCTGTCGCTATGACTGCGTGCTTGTCCACAGGTGTCCCTGCTTAGAGTCGTCTTCCTGCGTCGCCCATCCGCAGTCCAGTGGCCTGTCTTCTGAGCACGTGGTGGGTTGGCAGGGCTGGAGGGCATCACAGCGGCCAAGCCGCGGGAGAGACTGTCTCCCTCCTGAGCCAGCAGGAGAGCATCGTCCTACTGTCACCAACCCAAGCATCCCGGGCCCGGAGGCCGCCCGGCCCTGGGAGGGCACGTGGACGCCACCCACGGCTGCCGGCCGTGTCGGCGTCCGTCTGTTGGCCCGGATGGGCGGTGAGGGTGCATGGATGCCTTTCATCTGTTCCTGAGTTAAGTGTTGGCGTGCACGTCGGGGGTATTTTCTAATTGACGTTTTCCACAAGCAGCGGCTTAGGGCGGAGTTGCTTTCAGCTCGGCCGTGGAAGTGACTGGCCCTCAGCTCCCCGGAGCCAGCCCCTTCCCTCCTTCCTTCCCAGCTGCAGAGCTCGTGTCCGCCTGCTCTGTCTTTGGGGGCTGCTGCAGCGGTCCTGGGCCTTCCCCCGCTCGGCCCCTTGGCCCCAAGCCTGTCAGGACCCCAGTGCCCTGGGGTCCCCGCTGGCCTCTGCCCGAAGCCGGACGCTTGTCTCCTCCCAGAGCATCTCATTTTCCCTACTTTTGTCTGATCTGCTCTTGGCTGATGCGGATGAAAAAGCAAAGAGAAGTTCCGCTGTCCTGCCCCGGGTGATGTGGCTTCCTGGGAAATCTTGTTCCCTTTTCTGTCGCAGACTCAAGAGGGGCCTTGCCTCTGACAGGACGCTGGGCGGTCGGCTGGCCACCCCATCACCACTGGGGACCCCTGCCTTCCCAAGGCCTCCAGGTGCTTCTTGATGACAGGGGCGGGGCCGTACCCCACTTGTTCCCAGATAAGGCATGTTTGTTTGTGGAACGCTTGGTAAAAGTAAACACGGATGTAGTATTTTGATTCCTCTTTGTGATAAGTCAGACTCAGGGAGAGAACTGTGTTCACTGTTCTGATGAGTATCTTCGTTCCTGACATGCAGCATGTTGACTCAACATCTTTTCAAAATTACACTTAGCTCGAGAAATTCTAAACCTCTTCCAGTCTCTGTGACCACTTGGCTTGTCTGCAGGCCCCTTGCACGTCCCCGAGAGGCTCAGGCCTGCGGTGGGCAGTCAGCAGCCTGGCCTGGCCACCTCCACCCAGTGCCTGTTCGTGCCTCGAAAGGAGAGGGAACGAGTGAAAAGTTAGGTAAATTTAAAAGTGACAATCGAATAGATATCTCCTGACTACTTTGATAAACCTTTGAATTTAATTAGACAGGAGTTAGAGAAAATGCTGATTTATGTCTGGAATTCAAGTAAAGCTTGTAGTTTGGTGTACAGTTTTTAAAAATGTTTGATGATCTTTGTCTTTTTAGGAAAACATCTTTATTCTTAGGTGAGATGGCATTTGAAAGACTACGCGTTAGGAATATGAGGAATTACTGTCTAAAAATCAAGAAGCTGGAAACAATGAGTAACAGCAGACTGTGTGGAAAAGTGACCAGCTGACCTAGAGCGGTCCCTGGTCGTTGGCGAGGACAGTGCAGGAGGCCTGAGTGCAGAGGCAGAGGCCCCGGGGAGGGGCCGCCGTCTGCTTCCTCCGCAGGATCTCATCCCTGTAGCCCTGCAGCAACCACATGGAGGCGGAGGGCTGCTTGTGCACAGGCCCTTTCGTGTGAGAGCCCTCATGGTCCACTTGGCCACTCACACCCTTCCCGCACTCCTCCTGAGGAAGTGAGCGCTACGGAGCTGTGGTTTGACATTTCCGGCTTGCGGTTAGTTTTGTGAGTATACGACTCTCTCTATAGCTGCCGTCGAGTGGGGAGCCCTTCCGGGAACAGTTAGAGATTGTAGCTCCCTCCATGGCATCCTGAGGGGTCAGGAAGTCTCTGCTAACTGCTGTGCTGTGGAACCCTGGGCGGCGCTGGGCTGGGGCACAGCCTGGTGCCCCTGGTGGAGCCATCGGGCCCTGGTGCACCGCAGACTTGATCAGCTTCCCTGTGAGGGTTCAGCTCCGACCTGGAGGGGGTCTGGGTGCCGCCAGCGAGAGAGGGACAACTTGTCCGGATGGGGACAAAGACCCAGGAGCAGGTGGCTGCCCAGTCAGCTGTCACTCGTCCCCACTAGGGCTGCCCTTGCTGTACCCTGAAGGCGCCCGGGAGAGCAGAGGTTCTGGGTGGGCTTTGTGGAAAGCCTTTGAGGGCTGGGGGCAAACAGCAGGGTTTTTGTTTTTGGAAGGCCTGTTTCTGAGCGTGAAGCGTGAGCCCTTGCCTTCTTGGGAGGAGTGAGTTTTCTTTTTTTTTGAAACCACACCCATTGTTGGTCTCAGAGTGATTTCCTGATAAGAAAGTCTGTTGTATTTGCTGAGAAATCACAAGTTTAAAAAGGAAGCATTTCACAGTTCCTTTTATGAAGGAGCATTTTTAGAAGCTGTGATTTTTTTTTTTTTTTTTTTCCCTGAGAGGCGTGCTTGACCCTGGGGGCCAGCACACTTTGTGCGGAGGACCTCTTGTCACCTAGGGTCAGGTGGCTGTGTGCTAGTGCACAGGCTGACCTGGGACAGTGGCATCCTTTCCTTGGGTGATGCCGGCAGGGGGTTCGGGGGGCCCAGGGCTCACTCCCAGCCCTTGGCTTCTGTGGGGCCTTGGCTGCCAGGCCCCAGCCCTGCCCACCTCTGTGGCCTGTGCCCATATTTGGCCTCTGGCCTGCTGTGTGGTAGCAGAGGGCTTCTCTGAACCTGGAAAGTTCTGAGGAAGTTTCCAGCTTGTGGACAAAAGAAAAACAAGTCGCCGCAGTCAGCATGGGGGTGTCCCGATCAGTGTCACGTCTGTAGGAAGTAAGGAAAGGAGAGGTGTGGCCACAGCCCCCCACCAAGGGTGACGGGCAGTCCCTGAGTCCCCACTTGGACCTGCAGCACAGCACAGCCCTCTTAGGAGAGAGAGCCTGCCAGGCCTGGAACCTGTGGCCCCTCTCTTCTGGGGGGTGAATGGGGACAGAGGTGCATACAAAGGGACCCAAGGGTCCCACTGAGAAATGCTGATTGAGTCTCACAACCGTGGCACCTGCTCCTCTGCAGGCTGGGGTAGGTGTGTAAGAACAGCGCTGGGCAAAGGTCCTCTGTTGACTGAATGGGATGGAGCCTTCGTCCAGCCGCAGGGCATGTTCTTGGTGAGTCACGTGCGGTTGGCCGCCCCGTGGTGCAGTGGACACCATGTTTCTTTCTCCAGGATAGACCACTGCGTCTGCTGAGTGACTTCCACAAGGACTCTTGCATTAGCACTGTCCTTGCAGACACTGGAAAACCAACCCGAGGAAACCCATCGTCTGCCCCCATACCCTCTCAGCACCCTCATAAATGTAAATTGCATTTGGAAATGCCTGTGCTTACATTTAAAACCAAAGCCTGGTTTAACCCTCGCAATGCTGCAGAGTTCTGGCTGAATGGATGGAGGTGACTGCGCTGAGGAACCTGCTTCCTTTCCCCAGAGTTCCAGAGCGCTTTAGGGAGCTCCCGCGGCGGGTGGGCTTCGGGAAGATGGGCTCCAGCAGGGACCTCAGGCCAGGCTGAGTTGACACCCTCCTCCCACCCCCAGCTTCCCTGTTTGAACCGCTCTTCCTCTCCAGGGCCGTGTACCCTCACCTGCCCTTCGTCCAGCCCTCCTCGGGGGCCCTGGGCAGCCACGGTAGATTGGGTGGCCCAGAGGTGATGCCCAGCTGAGCACTGGGTGACCCAGGCCAGGTACCAGCTCATGGTTCCTGTCCCAGGGACAGAGCACGGGCAGTGTCCACCTCCTCTCCTCCCCGCCTCTGGTAAACCCCTTCGCAGGTGGCTGACGCCGCCCAAGGCCCTCCGGGTCCTGCTGGCCCTGTGTGTCCTTCGAGAACGTACCCTCGGCAGTTCCTTGTGAGCTGCGTGGATGGGGCCTTCCTTCCCTTGCTCCCATCTGCCATCTCCCCCGTCCTCCTGCAGTGGCTCCACCAGGCCCAGCAGGACACTGGCATGTCAGTGCCAAGAGCCACCCTGCCTGGGGAGCTCCCTGCTCTGCACCGTGGCCTGTGCTGCACAGAGCAGGCAGTAAGCTTCTTGGCGGGCTGAGTGGTGGGCCTGGCATTCCATCAAGCAGGCATCAGGGCCCCTGTGTCGCTGGAACAGCTATGATTTCTGGGCTCAGAGGATGCAGCCCAGACAGTGAACAGACACTGAAGAAAAGTAGCATTTTTATATGTTGGATATGGATTCCCGCAGTGACTCTGGCAGTGTGTGCCAGGTGGTCTGTCTGCAGGGCGAGTTCTCAATCCTTCAGGCTCAGGTGTCTTCACCTAAGCCCCTCCCCGGTCTTGGCTTCCCTGGGGGCTTACGTGTGGCCTTTCATGGGGCACAGAGGCTCCCAGAGCGTCTCAGGAGTGGGTGCACTGACTGACCTGCAGTGGGAGAGCCCCTGCTGGGCCGGATGCTCCTGCTCACCCAAGACACCAGCCCATCCAAGGGATGCTGGGCCAGTTCTGGAAACAGTCCATGTGCCTTAGTGTGTGAGGGCAGGCCCCAGAGTCTTTCTCCTGCACATGTGACTGCTGGGGGTATTCTCGTGTGGCCCCTGCATGCCGCCTGGACCTGGCCGCACCTCTGCTGGGTGTGCCTGGTACTCGGACCTCAGGACCTGGGCTGCACCTAGAAATGTATGTACCATGGGTCGTGGTCAAAGGGTGTTCAAGCTATTGTATTAGAAAGATTAGACTGGCAAGAGTCTTTTAAATGGATTAGGAGAAGGGAAGGATTCAGGCGAGGCCAGGCAGGGTGGGGGGATCATGGTAAATGTCTGAGCAAGGAGGCCCAGAGCCAGAGGAGTGACCCGTCGTCCCCTAGGTCTCCCGAGTCCTTCAGCCTTGTTTCCTTATTTTGTGCACAGAGGTCATCCACAACTTTTGTTAGATTTATTCCTAGCTAGTTGATGCTGTTATATTGGTAACTATTAATAAATTTTATTTTCTATTTTTATGCAGAAATAAAAGATTTTTGTATATTGACCTTTGACTGACCTTGTTGAATTCTAGTAGCATCTGTAAATTCTTTGGAATTTTCTATATGCTGATTGCAAACAATGGCAGTTTTATTTTTCCTTTCCATTTCTTTCTTTCTTTTTTTTTTTATTAGTCTCTGCTTTATAACAAAGTGAATCAGTCATACATATACATCTGTTCCCACATCCCTTCCCTCCTGCGTCTCCCTCCCTCCCACGCTCCCCATCCCACCCCTCCAGGTGGTCACAAAGCACCGAGCCGATCTCCCTGTGCTATGCGGCTGCTTCCCACTATCTATCTACCTTACGTTTGGTACTGTATATATGTCCATGCCTCTCTTTCGCTTTGTCACAGCTTACCCTTCCCCCTCCCCATATCCTCAAGTCCATTCTCAAGTAGGTCTGTGTCTTTATTCCTGTTTTACCCCTAGGTTCTTCATGACACTTTTTTTCTTAAATTCCATATATATGTGTTAGCATACGGTATTTGTCTTTCTCTTTCTGACTTACTTCACTCTGTATGACAGACTCTAGGTCTATCCACCTCATTACAAATAGCTCAGTTTCGTTTCTTTTTATGGCCGAGTAATATTCCATTGTATATATGTGCCACATCTTCTTTATCCATTCATCCGATGATGGACACTTAGGTTGTTTCCAGCTCCGGGCTATTGTGAATAGAGCTGCAATGAACATTTTGGTACATGTCTCTTTTTGAATTATGGTTTTCTCAGGGTATATGCCTAGTAGTGGGATTGCTGGGTCATATGGTAGTTCTATTTGTAGTTTTTTAAGGAACCTCCATACTGTTCTCCATAGTGGCTGTACCAATTCACATTCCCACCAGCAGTGCAAGAGTGTTCCCTTTTCTCCACACCCTCTCCAGCATTTATTGTTTCTAGATTTCTTGATGATGGCCATTCTGACTGGTGTGAGATGATATCTCATTGTAGTTTTGATTTGCATTTCTCTAATGATTAAAGATGTTGAGCATTCTTTCATGTGTTTGTTGGCAGTCTGTATATCTTCTTTGGAGAAATGCCTATTTAAGTCTTCTGCCCATTTTTGGATTGGGTTGTTTGTTTTTTTGTTATTGAGCTGCATGAGCTGCTTATAAATTTTGGAGATTAATCCTTTGTCAGTTGCTTCATTTGCAAATATTTTCTCCCATTCTGAGGGTTGTCTTTTGGTCTTGTTTATGGTTTCCTTTGCTGTGCAAAAGCTTTGAAGTTTCATTAGGTCCCATTTGTTTACCTTTCCATTTCTTATGTCTTTCATTTCTTTTTCCTGCCTCAGTGCATTGGCCAGGAGCACTGGTACTGCTTGCATAGTGGTTGTCCTCCTCTGGTTCTAGACCTCAAAGGAAAACTTTCCTTGTATCACAGTTGACATGATATTGCTGTAGGGTCTTCTTGTTTTTTTCCTAAGGACCCATTATCAAGTCAATGTTGTGCTTTCTGTTCCTAGTCTCCTGTGAGGGTTTTTTTTCCCCCATGAATCTATGTTGAATTTTATCAAATGCTTCTTTTCTCTCTGTTGAGGTGATATAAATTTTCTTCTTTATTTTGTTAATGTGGTTAATTCTACTAATTTTTAAAAACTAAACCAACCCTTCATTTCTGAACTGAATTCACATTGACCAAGATGTAGTATCCTTTCTATACTGCATCTTTTAGTACATTAGTTTGCTAATATTTTATGATGTTTGCTTTTGTGTTAATGAATAAGTTTAACTTATAATTTTTTTTGTCAATTTTTGATATCAAGGTAATGCTGTCTCATGAAAAAAGTTGAGAATTGTTTCCTTTATTTTCTCTGAATGGCTCTGTGTAAGATTGGAAGTATTTCTTTTTTTTTTTTTTAGAAGATGTTGGGGGTAGGAGTTTTTTATTAATTAATTTATTTTTGCTGTGTTGGGTCTTTGTTTCTGTGCGAGGGCTTTCTCTAGTTGTGGCAAGCAGGGGCCACTATTCATCGCGGTATGCGGGCCTCTCACTATCGTAGCCTCTCTTGTTGCGGAGCACAGGCTCCAGACGTGCAGGCTCAGTAGTTGTGGCTCACGGGCCTAGTTGCTCCGCGGCATGTGGGATCCTCCCACACCAGGGCTTGAACCCACGTCCCCTGCATTAGCAGACAGATTCTCAACCACTGCGCCACCAGGGAAGCCCGGAAGTATTTCTTAATTGGAAGCTTGATAGAACTTTTGGGTGAAGTCATCTCTGTCTGGAGTTTTCTTTGTGGGGCAGTTTTAAATTACAGATTATATTTCTTTAAAAGAAATTGGACTATTCAGGTCTTCTGTTTCTTCAGATGTCAGTTTTGGTAAGTTGTGTTTTTCAAGCAATTTTTAATTTTAATCAATATTTGCATAAAGATTTTTATAAGATCCTCCTGTTAACCTTTTTAATATCTGTAGGAGGTATAGCAGAGTTTCTTCGTCTTGGTACTGTTGTCACTTGGGGCAGTTAATTCTTTGTTTGGAGGTGCTGTCCTGTACCTTATAGGATATTTAGCAGCAAGTCTGGAATCTACCCACCAGATGCCAGTAGAATTCCCCTTTCCCGGTTGTGACAATCAAAATCTTTTCTTTTTATCATTCTCACTAGAGATCTTTCTATTCTATTAGTCTTTTTAAAGTACCAGTTTTTTGTTTTGTTAATCCTAAGGGTTTGTATCTCTTTCCTATTTCATTAATTTTTGCTCTTTATTATTTTCTTTCACTTTCCTTGAGTTTGATTTGCTGTTTGTTCATAAACCCTTGGATGGGCCCTAACACAGGCATTTTAAGGCAGTTTTCCTCTCTGCACAGCTTCAGTTCTTCTGGTTGTCGTCTGTGTTGAAACTTGGTCAAATGACCTATTTCGCCTTATCTTGCAACTTGTGTTTTTTGGAGAAAGCATGTTTATCCATCAAATATTGATGCTCAGAGTGTATTTTGTCAAAAACAGATCTCTTCCTATATGAATTAGAGGCAGGCATGAATAGCAGAAGATGTTTAGCGGTGTATCTGGGGAAATTAGTCAATTTGAAATGTAATTAACAACTAAGTTAATTAGTAAAGGAATTGTTAGGAGGTTTAAAGTTATCTGTCCAAAGAGGTATTTTGGAGTTTTAATGGCAAGTTTATGTGAGAGTAGATGTTTCTTTTGAGGGGCATCTGAAGGCAGCAAGGCTCTCCCACTTCTTCCACAGCCCATTCCATGAAGATATTGGTCTAATGAATGTGATTGGTAATATATCTGCATTCCATACAAATGGATGGTAAAATTAGTGTTATTAATGTTTGAGGTCACACTCTTTCCAGGTGCCGTTGGTTGGGTAGAGATCTGGAAGTTGAATATATTTGAAATCTGAAGGATCTCAGGTCAGTTTTTTCATATTATCTGTTTCCTCATTTATAGCATGATTCATCCACACACCCATCCACTCACCCATCCATCCGGTCTCTACCCGTACTGAACTGGTCATTGTTTTAGGGTCGTGGATTAAAAAAAAAAAAACTGTCAACTTTTCATCCCTATTAGGAGCTCTTGATTTTGTGGCAGAGGCAGAAAATTAATTCAGTGATGTTAGGATAGCCATGTTGGCAAGGAGCCTTCCTCATCACCACCCTCATTGCATGAGGAGAATGCAGCGGGTAAGGTCAGCACTTTCCGTGGAGGCCAGCCTTGGTTCTGGGTTGGGTGCTCTGATGGCAGCCTTATGCCACCGAGTTGTTCCTTTCCAACATGTGTTGGTCTTCTGAGTATATTTTCCCAACAAAGGAATTTATCAAAGCCAATCCTAATTTTTTCCTTAGTCAAAACTATTAAAAAGGAAAATCCCACCCACAAAGCCAAACCGTTTGTTCCAGAAGTAAATTCCGGAATTTATTCTTGGATTTGTTTCTCTCTTGCCTTAAAAGTGAAGGTGTCTCCTCAGGATCCGCACCACACTTGCTTGCTTTCTGCACTCTTCAGTACACTTCCTTTTGTGACGAAATCTGTTTCAGACTCTAAAAAAGCAGCTGGAACACACTTGAGTCGCTCAGCACAAACTACAAAGCGATGCCATTGACTGTGCAAAACAGATGCTGTTTGCATTCAAATAAAAGACAAACATAATATTTGCATTAATAGAGAGCCTTTGCAAAAGTATTTGCATAAAGTGGTTTATCCTTTTCCAAGAGCTGGCTACTTTTTACTAATTTCTGAGTGTAGCAAAGGATAAGCAATCTTTTGCTGATTATGTCTCACAAAGAGTTGCTTTTGCACAAGTGTAGCTGATTTCAGAGAAGGGCTCTCCAACATGCAAATATGGTGTCAAGTGGAACACCGCATTGATTGCTGTCAGTCATATTCTTGGTAGCTTTTTGTGTTTAAAGTCGGATTGATGAGCTATTACCTTGTTCTCAGTGCTACTAAACTGCTTCTGCAAAGAGTTTTGTAAAGAATTACTCAAACTGGGCCTTATTTCACTGGTTGCCTCCTCTTTGTAATGAGAAAAAGCCAGACGATTGGTGTGTGGAGTGCTTTGGGACCTAGTCAGTGCAATTTCAAGGATAGCTATAGTTAATTCTTATTTCATTAATGAGGGCTATATGAATAAAGATAAAGAAATCAGAGCAAAGGACAAATGATGGTCTATCAAAGAGAAGGAGAGCCCAGAAATGCATGTTTTAAGTCCTGCATAATTATTCAAAAACAAACTGCAATTTGGCCATGAGTTTCCTACCCTGTTAAAGTGAAGAGGGAACCTTGTTTATTTTTATTTTATTTATTTTTATTTTATTTTATTTATTTTATTTTTAGGATTTTCATCGTTCTTAAGAGGAAACCAACTAGATGTTTTAGGCAGTGGCTTTGAAACCCACATACACAGAGGCACTGAAGCAAAAGTTTGAGGAAACAGTATTACCCATAATGAAAGTAGTCTCAGTAACTATATGATGTTTTGTATTAACTTAGTATTCAGTCCTTATCTGTATTGACTTACATGTTAATAGTGTATTACCTCACCCTTATTCCTAGCATCTTACTCTTTCACTTTGGAAATGGCTTCCTTCTGTCTGAAATAACCCATTAGTTGTTATTTCAGCAATGGTTTCTTCGTGGTAAACGTTCTCAATTTTTGTTTGACAGAAGATGTCTTTTTCTCCCTTTTTCTTGAGTGGTAGTTTAGCTGGGTATAGAACTGTAGGTGACTTGTATTTCACTCGGCAGTTTTAAGGTATTTTATTGTCTTCTGGCTTTTTTGGTCGAAAAGTTAGCTCTCAGTCCAGTGCTGTTTCTTCTGAGGGAATCTGAGAATTATATATAATTCTCTGGACGACTTAAGTCTAGCAAGGTTCAGGAGCCTGAGGTTGTGATTAATTTTGTATATTGTTCAACTCTGTTGAACGCTAGTGGTATCTATGTTTCCCAAAGTGTGAAATTGGTTTTTGCCACAGGTGCCCCTGTTAATTCAGAACATCAACCAAGCAGCCCGGATTTGACCACTATTGTTTTCCAGTTCCTCTTTCCTGCAGTTGAGCTAAACGGTTTGCCCTTCTTTCTAATTGTCTGTGGTTACTTTAATGATCGATCAGTGATAACTGAGTACCCAGCTAATGGTGCTGATTTTCATTACAGATTGCTGTCATGCCTAAGTAGTTGGACATAATCTGTCTATATAGGTATAAGAGCCAAAGAAATTGGTTATAGATTAAGAAAGGCTGCTTTTCTGGGGGTTTTTTTTTGGTGTAATTTCTATAGATTTCCTTCGCCCCACGATTCTACTTATTGTCAGCAAACTAATACGGGCTGGGGGGAGTGTACATGATTTCTCATCTGAGTTGAACTTTGACAGGAAATAACTGTTCTAAGAATCATAATATCTCATGAGAAGATTAAGCTATGTCATCAATTCAGCGTAATATGGAAAGGAGGTAAACGTTGGGGATGGAAATGTGCCTCAAGCTCTCGCTTTACTCTACCTGCTGCGGGTGCTCAGGACGCTCGCTGGGTGGTGTGAGGTGTGGGTGGCTTAGCCAGGTGGAGCCTCTGGCCGCCTAGGCCAGGGGGCTGTTCATCCTGAAACTGAAAGAGGAGGGCAGGGGGCAGGGCACAACCTTTAAAAGAATGACATAGTCATAGGACAAGATAAAAACTGGTTAGAACCAACTAGGTCCAAGATGGCAGAAGATTCAGCTTCCTGTAACCTTGAGCCTCACTATATGCTCATTGTAGTACATCAGCATCTAAATGACACACCCACAGGCTCCATGACCAAAAAAGGCCAAAAAAGCAGATGGTGGCCCAATTCCTGGAAATCCCCGCCCCTTCTCCAAGGTAGTTGGAATAATCCTCCCACTCATTAGCCTGTGAAATTATCCAGCTCATAAAAACTAGCCACCCCATATTTCGGGGCCTCTCGCCTTCTGAGACAGACCACATTCTGCCTATGGAATGTGTCTCTCTCTAAATAAATCCACTTATCTATCACTTAGTCTCTCACTGAATTCTTGCTGCGACAAGACATAAAGAACCTGAGCTTAAGTCCTTAAGTCCTGAGACTACGAGACTACGTGTGTGAGCTCAGTTAAAAGACCGTGGGTTCAAGTCCCAACCTGGGTTGTGCAGTTTCAAAACCAAGGGCAAGCAGAGCATTAACCGGTGATTTGCTGGTAGAGAAGAATCTGGATAGTTCTCTACAAGAGTGAGAGACACAGGGTCAGGGCCCTCCTGACCCTGTCTCTCTCACTCAGACTGGGTTACTCTGCTCTGCATGTCTGTGGTGGGGAGGGAGGAGAGAAATGCTTTGTTTCTACTTTTTTCTTCATTCAAAAATTACTCCGTTGTAGAACAGGCAAGATAAGGGATTGTCGTCTAAAAATTTGGATATATCTGTTCTTAGAACTATGAAGCTTTCAAAATTTGGCAGGTTGTTTAAAACAGCCATTTTTAATACACTGTCAATTGGAAAATAGTCTGCTACTTTCCAATGTGGCCTGGGGCCTCGTCTGTGCTTTGGAGGAGAAGGGGGAGGGGAGGTGGCCTGCACAGGCCCCTGGGCCCGCCCAGGAAGGACTCCACAGGGCACTGGAGCCCTGGGAGCAAAAGCTTCCCTCCCATTCTGCTCTTCCCTTGTGCCTTTTGATTTTCCTCCGTAATTACTGCTGAATGCCCTGGGAACTAACCAGCCTGCTGCCGAGAGAGAGAGGGCAGGAGGGCTCACTCCCGTGGCTGGGGTCTCTGAGGCACAGGCTCCTGTGAGCCGGTGTCAGCTGGGGGCGCTTTACTCAGGGAGCCTCATCGCATCCTGTCTGTCCTGTGAGGTGAAGCCTTTCACCAATTTTACAGATGTGGAAAATGAGGTCAGGTCGTTGGTGTGAGGTCAGGGGCACCCAGGATCAGATCTGGGCTTTGGTGCCTGGTCTCTACACTCACAGCCAGAACCTCGATGGTGCCAGCCACCAGGGTGCCCGGGACTCCCCGGCAATCGCGCAGAAACCACAGGCTGAAAAGAATGCAAAGGACAGAAATCCGTATCCTGTCACTGACATCAGCACAGTTAACATCTCATAGCAAATTGCTGCTCCTGTCAGTACCTCTATTTTTAGAAGGTTAAATAGAACGCGATAGAGTGTAATCAGTGTATTTTTAGAAACTGAAGTTTGTGTTGTATAAAAATGGTTATAAGAGGAATAATGATAAGGGTTAGTTCGTCTTGACTTGGGGGAAGCTGTGCTCTGTAGAGTATATCCATATTGCGTGTAACAAAAATGTAATAGTGATTTCTACAGCTTGTATACCATCTTTTCAGAGGACCCAGGAAAGCTAGTTTTGTTGGAGGAAGGGGTGTGCTGGGGTGTTTTTGCATTAGATAATAATGGTGAAATTCTCTTGCATGCGTGGACACCTTTGGATAACCGGCCACCTCGTGCAATGGGAGCCCGTCCTCTAGGCTACAAGAGGCACGTGCAAGGCGTGGAGCAGGTGACGGTGGGGCTGTGGCTGCACGAACCTGCCTGGGAGACCGGAAGGCTCTCTGCGCATCAGCTAAGATGCTGACAGCTGTGCATCTGCAGGGTGTGATTTGTGTGTCCAGCTCTTGTTTCTATGAAGTTATCTTTTAAAAAGTTAAGACAGTGGATCTAATTTTAAGAACAACGTGCTCTATGTTATTAGGTAGTACAGAAATGAGAGAAAGTGGAGCTTCCTGAGACAGTTCAAAGCTCATGTTGCAGGCCCCCCGCCCTCCACGGTGGCCCCTCAGCCGGCGTCCACTCACCACTGGCGCATCTGTGAGCTCCACGCTCCAGAAGGACCGCGTGCCCGTGAGGAGGTCCATTGCAGGCTCTTCGGCAGCACTTGTCAGCTGAGATGAGATGTGGGGTGCACGGGGGAGGGGTGGAGGGGGTACCATGTGGACGGAGGAAGCCTGTTTCCCAGTCCCAGATCTGGCAGCTCTTCTCCTGGCGCACTCACGAGCCAGTCGTCTGCTGTCTTCCTTTGGCCGTGACCTTGGCAGCAGGGCCTGCCCTAACGTGACAGTCGGGTGTCAGGCCCCTTCCCGTGCAGGGGCACAGAGCAGGGCAGCGTCGGGGAGGAGGCTTCTTTCCCGGCCACCTCAGGGCCGGAGCCCTTGAGATTTTCACTTTTCCTGGTGGAGTGTCACATGTCACCGCTGAGCATGAGCCCCAGAACCATCAGGAAGGACTTCTGGTGTTGCCCCGCCGCGCCTGCAATCCGAGCCCCTTCTGTTCTGTGCCTGATGCTCCTGCCCCAGGGGAGCTCCTGGGGGCTGGCAGTGGGGACAAGCAGCCACCATGCGGAGCTGCCCCGACAGCCCCCGGGAGGGCGGGCGGTTCTTGGGCCACACGACACGAGTGTCTGGTCACATCTGCCCAGTCTCCAATTCACTGTCACCCTGCTGGTTCTGGTGAGGAGGCCCAGGGTCTCTGGAGACCTGGGTGCCGAGGGTGAAATGGTGTTATGAGTTGCACATCTCCTCCGTGGCCCGCGGCCCTTGCGGGCAGGCCTCCTGTCAGCACGGGGCTGCCAGCACCTGAGGCTGGGCCTGGAGCACACTGGGCTCCTGGCGGTGCGCTGGCCAGAGAAATGGAGCTAAGCCAGGGCGGTCCACGTAACCGGAGGCCGTACGTGTGGCCCGGTGGGAAGCGTGCAGCGTCCTCACGGTGGCCGGTGCTCAGGCTGCCCTGGCGGACACCTGCTCGGCCGCAGGGCACGGCCGGGTCTCGTCCTCCAGACGAGGGTTAAGTTCTGAAATGAAGAGCCTCTGTAGGATTGTGTGTTTCAGAAAGGCACGAGAGAAACTAAAACCAGCGAGATCCATGAAACATACTTTCACCGCTGGTATGTATTTTAAGAACCGTTTCCTGACACAAGATTTCTGGGTGGGGTAGGTATCATCTAATATCCAGTTCCTTTTTTATTTCTTTAGCAGCTCAGCTAAAGAACTTAATAGTTCAAAAGGCTGCAGCCCCACCCAAGATGCTGAGAGTCTGGATGGCAGAAATTAGGACAGCAGTAAAGATGCTGTTAAGGACGGGGAACTTACAGACTGGCAAAATGAGTGGAATAAAGCACATGAGAATATTTATTAACTTGAATTTTGAACCACTGACAAATCCTGAACTTCTCTTTTTTTCTGAGAAACTCATAAAGAAAGGAGCACAGCGGGTTTCGAAGTTCTGTTTGCTCTTCAAAGTAGGTCTCTCAGAGCCAGCAAGGCCAGCGGTCTGTGTTCGTCATCTCCCGCCTCTCCCCCAGCAAGCGTGAGCCCACTGCAGTCCCCTCTGTGTCCTTCACGCTCCGAGAGGGGCCTTGCCTTCCAGCCACCCGCCTCCCATCCAGCCGGAAGTCCTGACGGATCACCTTCAAAACAGATCCCCAATCAGACCGTTGCTCCCAGCCCCGTGGCCGCCGTCCTCCTCCAGGCCTCAGGGACAGCCGCCCGGCTCCTCTTCCTGCTGCTGTCTCCTCCTCGGTCCCTCCTGGCCCTGGTCAGTACTCTCTGCCTCCAGGCCGGGGCCCCCCCGACCCTGTCTCTCTCACTCAGACCCGGTTACTTGGCTCTGCTGCCTGGGACCCACCAAGCTTGTTCCACCTCAGGGCCTTTGCACGTGCTGTCCCCATGCCTAGGATGCTCTACCTTGGGATAGTTTACACGGCTCCTTCTCACCTGCCATTCAGGCACTGCTCAGATGTCGCCACCTCCCAAGGACCTATCTGAGGAATAAACCCCATCACATCCTGCTCAGCACATGATCCCACACGATCTGTTTATATGTGTCACCTCCTCTTCACTAGTAGAAGTTTGGGGTGCTGGAACTCGATGTCACTCAAGGCTGCATCCCCTGGAATGAGGACAATCGCTCTGTAACTCGTTCAGTAAAATTTGCTGAATGACTGAATGATGTGATTTGGACCTTGTGGCTTGGTGGGTCAGCGCCTAGAGGCAGAACTTCCTGACCTTGATCAAGACAACCGTCACCATCTCTCTTGCTGACTTTCTTCATCTTTAAAATGCGGACAATAATAGTATTTATGCCCTTCGTTTCCGGGTGAGGACTGACCGAGCTGATGTGAATGAAAGACTTGGACGGGTACCTGACCCCTAATCAGTGCCTGTTACTGGTTAGCTGTTATTTCTAAGTTAGAAGGTAAACTTGACTGATGTTGTTTAGGAAAGCTGGCCAGAACAATGCTTTAGAAACAATGAATTATATCCACACTAAATATTGTCCTAAAGAGAGCTGGGGAGAAAGTCTCTCCACCCAAGGTGCTGTGGCCACCGCACACCATCAGCAGACGTCGGCCGTAGGGACGCGAGGGCCGCGTGTCCCTGGGGCAGCTGCTGCTGTGTCAGTCCGGCCTCTCTCAGTCCCTCTGGGCCCTCCCATTGCATTAAAGGGAAAGGGCAAAGGAGCCCTTTTCGAGACAAAGAACTAGCAGTGCTTTCGAGTCCGACGTGGCCGGGAGGGTGAGCAGGGCCGCAGCTCGGGTGTCCATGTTGCCCGGGCCTCCGGGGCACACTCCCCGCGAACGCTTCCCAGCCACACTGTGAACTTGCCTGCGCGGACTTGTTCCAAGTGGCTGTTTGGGGTTTATTGTTTTGAGTTAGTGACTCATTTCTCGTGAGCTGCTTATTAACATGTACCTCTTTTCCGGCTTCCTGTCACTTAACCACAAACACCTCTCAGCTAATCTTTAATGCTCAGCAGTGTGGAAAGCGTGCGGGGAGCTGGTCAGCCAGCCAGTGGTTTTAATGGCTGACTCACAGTTTCAGGAGGTGCTTTGCCCCATCAGGTGTCTTGCTGTGGGATGAGACGTGCGTTCTTTGTGCAGGCGGGACCGCCCGCTAGCATCACAGAGGGGCAGGTGAGGTGGGAGGGGCACGTTTTGTATCTTTTCCTTTATTTACTTTATTTTATCTACTCCTGTGTCAGTTTACCTCTCCACTGAACACATGAGGAAACTGAGGCTGGGTTGAAACGGCATGATCACTAACGAAGCTTTGCATGTTGGGGAAGCCAGGCCTGTCCGACCCCGAGTCCCCCAGGGCCACACGGCCTCCTTCCCGGCAGAGGTCTGCTCTGTCCGTGAGGGGATGGACTCAGCCGGGAGTTTTGCTCACTAGACTGCTCGGCAGTTAAGAGGTGTTGGTTCAGAAGGTAGGACAGCGGCAGAGAACAGTGGTAGCGGGATTGCCTGTGGATTTTCACAGGCGTGTGGGTTGGTCTGAGTAACCAGAGGCAGCGTGGTTATGGACAAGTGAGCTTCAGAGCTAGTTTTCAGTCTTTGCCGGTAACTATGCTACTTCTTGTCATTACTGACGTGAGCCAGGGGTATCTGTCCAGAAAGCTATTTTGCATCAGCGCAGAGATGCGGGTTCACCGCGTGCTCTTGTGCGGGGCTCCCATGGGACTTCTGTGGTCCATTATTTGTCACACAGAGTCTGAGAAATCTGCACCTTTTGCATCCGAGGTTCTTTCCCCTCCTGCATCTCCAGAGCTCTACCAACAGCTTTGGAATGACTCACTCAGTTATGTCCTCCCCACGGGGCAGATGGACAGCCTCTTCGGAGCAGAGACGGATCTGTTTTCAAAGGCGGGCAAGGACATTTTCTCCTGATTTTCTAAGTCACTTATTAACGGTTGAGCTGGGCCGGGCCACGCGATGGGGACAGCTGAGAGCTGTCAGCTCACTAAGGAGGGGGGAGGAGGGGCAGACCGTCCCTGGAGGACCATCTGAAAGGCAGCTGAGAAACTCCCCTCAGGAAAGGCTGCCCGGGACCAGGGAGAACAGAGCCGGCCTTTGTCTGGCCTCCCAGGGCACGGCGGCCTGGGCTCCGGCGCTGCCCACCCGCGAAGCTGTTTTCTTTCCTCACTCCCTCGCATATCCCTCCCTGGCCCTCGCTCCTTCCCGTGGTGCAGCTCCGAGCTGGACCTGGGACCTGGGGACCGGACAGAGCCCGCTCCGCCCCGGGCAGCTGTGGTCCAGGCCCCTCCTGGTGGCCCGTGGTCACACTCACTGTGTGTCCTTCCTCACTACCAGAGCTTTCCGGTCTGTGGGTGGTATCTCAAATCAGTGAGGGCTGGTCCACCCTCGCCGGGCTGAGTTCTGCCTGACACCAGCTGGAGCCTGTGTCCTGCCCATTGTCACATCTCAGATGCTCAGGACCCATCTGTTGAGTTGAGTGTGAGCTGCGAGGGTTTGCTTGCTTGCTTGCACAGCTAGGGGCTGGTAATAAACTGGAGATTGTTAGGAATGTTATTGAGAGAACTAGTTAGACTGATGAGCTGGCAGATGTGAAGCGAGGACAGATGCTTAGGAACAGGAAGAGTCGGGCTTGTCTTGGCATCTCTCAAAAACTCTTATCATGGGGCCTCCCTGGTGGCGCAGTGGTTGAGAGTCCGCCTGCCGATGCAGGGGATACGGGTTCGTGCCCCGGTCTGGGAGGATCCCATATGCCGCGGAGCGGCTGGGCCCGTGAGCCATGGCTGCTGAGCCTGCGCGTCCGGAGCCTGTGCTCCGCAACGGGAGAGGCCACAACAGTGAGAGGCCCGCATACCACAAAAAAAAAAAAAAAAAAAAAACTCTTATCATGAAAAAATTAAAAAAACAAAGATGAACTGTAGTCCATATAGTGAGATCCCCTGTGGCCATAGAAACCCTGAGCTCTCTGACCAGTCCCACTTCATCAGGTGCCCCCTCTCCAAACTTTATCCCCTGGAGAATTTAAAACAAACCCCATATGCCACAGCATTTTCCCATAAATACTTCAGTGTGTGTTTCTAACAGATACAATCCCATTGTCGCACTCAACAAAATGAATAATAATTCCCAACTGTCATCTTATACCCAAGCTATGTTCCATTTTTGCTCGTTGTCTTTAAACAAGTCTCGGTACTGTCATTTATTCAAATCAGGATGCAAGCCTTGGGGCTGAGTGACGGCTCTGCAGTGTTTACTCTGTAGCAGCTCACCTGCCCGTCCCGAGGAGCTGGGGCTTTTGCCCTTCGATTTTGTCCTTCCACACCTGACTGATCAGAGCCTCCTGGGGCCTTTGAATCTGTTCCTTTAAACACGTATTTCCTATAAACTGGTAGCTGGAGCTAGATTTGATTTCCAGAGGAAGGACAAGAAAACCTCAAAGATCAGCCCTGACCTTTGCAAAGTCTGCCTGATTTTCCTGAAGGAAAAGTATTGCCTAGAGAAAAAGGGTCTAGCTTCCATTTTCATTTTCTCTGATAAATGCACGTAAACTGTATTGGACGTGCCTCAGGAATTCATAACACTTAGCTCATTAAAGTTTAATTCATATTAATGGGCACACACAAGCTTTATTATAGAACTTTGCTATTTTTCCACAGCTTGCATGATGAGGAAAAGAAACATTTAATGGATTGAGATGCTGGCGGCTCTTAGCAGAACTCACAGGGGAGGTGCCCGTCTGGTCCGCCTGAGTGTATGGAGCACCTGAGTGGTGCGGTATGTCAGGCGGGGGCTCTGTTGGATGTGGCTCTGAAGGAGGGTGGAGGATGCCAGAGGGATGGGGGGCCGTTCAGCAAAGGAGGCGGGAAGCAGAGGGGAGGGAGGCCAGGTGCTAGGGGGAGTTTGAGACCCCCTGGGGTGTCAGGGGAAGGGCCCTGGGGGAATGTGAGTATTTTGCTGACCTGATGAATCATTTCCATCTGTGACATTTCAGTGTACTGAGCCCCCTTTTATGATTTAAATGGACAAGAGGGTCAAGCTTTCAGTAGGAGGATTCCACAGGCCCACAGATCAGGTGCAGGGAATGCTGGCCTCACCTGAGCGTCCCGGGACACCCCCGCGAGCTCCGCACAGACTCACATGACGTGGGAAGGCCCGGGGTGGGGGTCAGCGGGCGAGCCTGGTCTGCAGACCCTGCCCTGTGCTCCCATCCTGGCGGCCGGGCCTCCGAGCAGCTGGCTGGTTCTTTCCATCTTCATTCAGGCAGGGTCGGCGCCTTTCACCAGGCGTGAGAACTGCGTACTTTTCCGTCCTTCTTATAAAGGGTAACCGATTTTTAAAAAACTTTTTTTCCATCGAGGGTTTTTTAAATTAATTAATTAATTAGTTTATTGACATCTTTATTGGAGTATAATTGCTTTACAATGGTGTGTTCGTTTCTGCTTTATAACAAAGTGAATCAGCTATACATATACATATATCCCCATATCTCCTCCCTCTCGTGTCTCCCTCCCTCCCTCCCACCCTCCCTGTCCCACCCCTCTAGGTGGTCACAAAGCACCAAGCTGATCTCCCTGTGCTATGAGGCTGCTTCCCACTAGCTATCTATTTCACGTTTGGTAGTGTATATATGCCCATGCCACTCTCTCACTTCGTCCCAGCTTACCCTTCCCCCTCCCTGTGTCCTCAAGTCCATTCTCTAGTAGGTCTGCGTCTTTATTCCTGTCCTGCCCCTAGGTTCTTCAGAACCACTTTTTTTTTTTTTTTTAAGATTCCATATATATGTGTTAGCATATGGTATTTGTTTTTCTCTTTCTGACTTACTTCACTCTGTATGACAGACTCTAGGTCCATCCACCTCACTACAAATAACTCAATTTCGTTTCTTTTTATGGCTGAGTAGTATTCCATTGTATATATGTGCCACTTCTTTATCCATTCATCTGTTGATGGACACTTAGGTTGCTTCCATGTCCTGGCTGTTGTAAATAGAGCTGCAACGAACATTGGGGTACATGACTCTCTTTTATTTTTTTAAATATACATATATATTTTTAAATTTTATTTATTTATTTATTTATTTATTTTTGGCTGTGTTGGGTCTTCATTGCTGCGTGCGGGCTTTCTCTAGTTGCGGCGAGTGGGGGCTACTCTTCGTTGCAGTGCGTGGGCTTCTTACTGCGGTGGCTTCTCTTGTCGCAGAGCACGGGCTCTGGGCGCGCGGGCTTCAGTAGTTGTGGCACGTGGGCTTTAGTAGTTGTGGCTCGCAGGCTCTAGAGAGCAGGCTCAGTAGTTGTGGCACACGGGCTTAGCTGCTCCGCAGCACGTGGGATCTTCCCAGACCAGGGCTCGAACTCATTCCCCTGCATTGGCAGGCGGATTCTTAACCGCTGCACCACCAGGGAAGCCCTACATGACTCTTTTTGGATTACGGTTTTCTCAGGGTATATGCCCCGTAGTGGGATGGCTGGCTCGTATGGTAGTTCTATTTTTAGTTTTTTAAGCAACCTCCATACTGTTCTCCATCAAGTTTTATAGTAGCACACACACAGCAACGCAAATATCCCCACCGCAGGAATTCTGCCCTTTCTCCTTAAGTTAGTGTGTAGGGACCCGGGGCTTCCGTCCTGCAGGATCAGCCCTCGCAGTGGCCCCAAACTGAGGGAGCTCAGCACCTCTGCCCCCCAGCATTGGTCTCCCCAGGCCTGGCCCACGTGCGGCTCCAGATTTGAAAGCCTCCTGCTTCTCGGCTGAGGCTCCGTGTCCAGGAAACGGGGCCACCTCACCCTCCAGACCCTCATCACAGACGTACGGGAGCCTTAAGGATCCAGGCGGCAGAGGGAAAACCCAAACTCAGACATTTGTTAGGGAGGAACCCCCTTTCCTTTGCAGACCTTCTGGCAAGTTCTCTGTAAGATCTGAATTCACAGCCGATCAGAGGGGAGAGGAGACGGGGTGAAGGTGAGGCATACCGTCATTCTTACTGCGAGAAAATAGTCCAGCTTCTCACCAGGCTCCGGGAAGCCCTCAAGATAAGAATTAATTCTCACACAAACCTTCAAGGATGAGTCTGGGAAATGCAGACCGAGGGCCTGGCCTCCCACCCGCCCCCCTGAGCACCAGCTGCAGTTCTGGCTGAGCCCTGCCCCTCTGTATCCAGGCTTCTGCTTCCTCCCTTGGGACCCAAAACTGGGCTGCCCTCTGTCCCCGGTGTCCCCACTACCTCCTTGGGAGCAGGTCCACTCGTACTAACTCCTGAGAAGTCGTGCGGCAAGGAAAGCTCGGGCCCTTTTACAAGCGTGGGCAGTGTGTAGTGGCTTTCTTCCAAAGAATGCCATATGGAAAGAATGCCACAGGTCTTACTGTGGAGAGACCTGATGGACACACCTCTGCCAAGTGATCAAGGTCAGCATCAATGGGATGCGCCATGTTGGTGGGATGTGGTACCACAGGATGGACGTGGCACTTCCCCTCCGTGGTCTCCTTGCTAAACACACAACCCTAGTCCAATCAGGAGCACATCGGACAATCCCAATTGAGGGGCATTCGACAAACAACCTGACCCATACTCCTCAACTACCAAGGTCATCAAAAACAAGGAACGTCTGAAGAAACATCACAGCCCAGAGGAGGCTGAGGGGAGGTGATGACTAAATGTCATGCGGGGTCCTGGGTGGGGTCCTGGGACGGCAAGAGAGCACTAGGGGAAAACCAAGGAAACCTGAGCAAAGTATGGACTTCAGTTAACGACACCCCAGACATACTAATGTAAGATGTTCATCACAGGGGAAACGGGGTGCAGAGTATATGAGGACTCTCTGTACTATTTTTAATTTTTCTGTAAACCCACAGCTGTTCTAAAAGAAAAGACTTGTATAAAAAGAGAGAGGAAAATGGGCTGGAATGAAGACTTTGAGTTATTACTGCTGCCAAATACCGAAGATTCCGTGGCCGCGGGTCTGGAAACAGCTCTGTGAGAAGGATGAGGTGTGTGTGCCCTGCTGTCATATAAAGTGGGTGACAGGCAGCCTTGTCACCCCCATTTCATTTTGGTGACCTACATCAAACAAGCCCCACTAAGCACATTTTAGAATATTAATTTTTCCAGTTCTTTTATGTACCTGACAAAAGAGCAAGTGTGGAACTGAGGCTGAAATGTGTGGCTAGGTCTCCAACTCTTTGGAGTCAAAAGTAGAAAAGATTTCAGGCTGCACTCGAATCCCTTATATCTGTACGACTTTGTTCCTTTCCTTTGCCTCAGAACTCACTGGACGCAACCAAGTCGGTTTATCCCAGGAATGCAGGTTGCTTTGACATGAGAAAAGGAAGTTACCAGATGAAAGGGGAAATTATTTAACAATATGAATCAATACAGAAAAGCTTAATAAAATTAAGCACACATACATGATTTTAAAGTAGTCTTTGCAAAGTAGAAATGGAAAGGACTTTCCTTAACTTAATAAAGTTATCTGTCAGAAACTTACAGCAAGTGTTAGACTTACTCTAGGTGAAGTATTGAAAACAGTCCCAGTAAGATCAGAAACAAGACAGGGGTATCCTCTTTTGCTATTTCTATTCAATAATGTACCATAGATCTGAGCCGTAGAATAAGCCAAGAAAAAGAAATAAAAAGCATCAGGTCTGGAGAGGAAGAACAAACTGTCATTATCATAGGTGACATGATTCTGCATGTAGAAAAGTCAAAATAACTTCAGGTAAGTGATTAGAATGAATATGAGTTTAACCAGATGCTATAGTACCAAGCCAATATATAAAACTTGATTGTATTTCTGTATATCAGCAGAGAGAAATTGAAATTTAAAATACTATCTATAATATTTTACTTAAAACATCAAATGTCTGATAATAAATCTAAAGGTGTTCAAAGATCTCTACACTCAAAATTCTAAAACATTTTTGAGAGAAATGAAATGAAGTGATATTCCATGTTCATGAATTGGGAGACATAATATTGTTAAGATTCTGTTCTCCCCAAATTCTGGATACGATGCAATCCTAGAGTTTCTTTTTTCTTTTTCTCTTCTTCTTGTTCTTCTTTTTTTTTTGTTTTGGTGAAACTTAAGTTGATTCTAAAGTTTATGTAATAAAAACCAATATTGCCCCGGGTGATTCTGCAGAAGGCAGAGATTCTTGCCTGGCCTGGTATTAAGAATTGTTGTAGAGTTATGGCAGTTAGTGTGATTATTGGCACAGGTATGAACAAATTGGCCAAAAGGACAGAGGTTTGGCTTGTAACAGAATTAATGTTGCTGATAGGTAGTGAAAGTAAGGCTTCTTAATAATGGTAATGGGACATTTGGCTGTTCTCATGGGAAAAAACCCACAAAATCCAAAACTCTGCTATATACCATATAAAAAAAAATCAATACCAGAGAGATGAGAGACTTACACATAAGAGGGAAAACCCACAAAACTTTCAGATGACAATATGGTAAAATATCTTTACAACCTCCACGTAAGGAAGAATTTCTTAAACCTGACACAAAAAGCAAAAGCTTTAAAAGAAAGATTGATAAATGCAACCTTAAGGAAGGAAACTATACTCTCTGAAAGGATGTCTGCAACACGTGACTGACAGGCCATTCGTGGTGACAATCTTTAAAGAATTCTCAACCAGTAAGAAAAAGACAAACAACCCAATTTTTAAAAAGGGCAAAAGACTTGACTTCAGAACGCCAATAAACACGTGAAAAGATGCTCTGTGTCATTGGTCCTCAGGGAGGGGCAGACTTCACCTTAATGAAATGCCCATCATCCCCACCAGGGTAGGATGGGATGGGGTGGGAGGGGCAGGGGCTCTTTCCCAGTCGCAGTTCCCCCCTCCTCCCTCCGGCCTCTCCAGCCCCGTCTCTTATCAGGTTTCATGTACCATTTTTATTGGTCCGAGAAACATAATCTCTTACAGGCAGTAAAATGCAGATCCTCTGTAACTCTGTGCATCAGGGAGGGGTTGAGCCCTTCTGCTCAAGGTCTGAAGTTTTGGGTTTATTTTTTCGTCCTGTAGGTTATGGGGGAGTTGTCATAGAAATGGCTTCAGTATCCACGTTATGCAAGCACCTGCTGGTGGCCTGTGCGTGGCCTGACCCACGTGCTCTGTGGGGTGGGGGCCGGGTGGGCAGCTTGCAGGGCTTCACAACGTGGATACAACCTCTCGGTGTGGCTGGGGCCTGGGGCCTCCCTGGGCCTGTGTCTCTGGGACCTGCTTGACTTTTCCAGGTAAGTGATTAGAATGAATATGAGTTTAACCAGATGCTATAGTGCCAAGCCAATATATAAAGCTTGATTGTATTTCTATATATCAGCAGAGAGAAATTGAAATTTAAAATACTATCTATAATGTTTTACTTAAAACATCAAATGTCTGGTAATAAATCTAAAGGCGTTCAAGATCTCTACACTCAAAATTCTAAAACATTTTTGAGAGAAATGAAATGAAGTGATACTCCATGCTCATGGATTGGGAGACATAATATTGTTAATATTGCCACTTACCTCTTCTTCCAGAGAAGATTCTATGAACTCTTTTGCTGTTTTATAGAAATTTTAGAAAACTGAACCTGAAAAGTGGGGAATTACAACTATGATATGCTTTCATAGTTGTAATTTTTCTTTTTCTCCCCCCTTTTCTTGTTTTTTTTTCTGGTGTTTTCCTATCTTTATCGACTTTCTTCCCCCTCTTTCTTTCTTAATCCAGATGAGGGCAAATTCCTAGGGGTTGGGGGGGACTCGGTCTTGGTGACTGGAAGCCCTGGTTGAAGGGCACAGGTCTGGCTGAGTACCAGAGTACAGAGTACAAGGCCCAGTTCAGGCTTGTGTCTGGTCTGGTTGCGACAGAGCCAGGTTCTGGGGTGCTAAGTACATGATCTCACGGACATTCTCAGCCCTGCAGGGCTGCTTTCCCATGTGTAAAGGCGGGGAATAGGCCAGAAGTGTTGGGAGTTAGGTTCCTTTGGCTCCAAAGGCTACGATTCTAGTTAGAGATAGCCCCTGCCCATCACACTGAATTACAGCCAAGTGTTGCTTTTAAGTTGGACCCCATCGTCTCTAAATGGGCCGTGCTGTTTCTGTGCGAGCGTGATCACGTGTCCACTGCCGTCCCACGTGCCACCGTGTGCTTTGTGCTCACTCACGGAAGAGTCACGTGGTGAGGGAGACACGGAGGACCCTCATGCTCCCTACTTCTCTTCTGCATGTGTGCTCCTCCGTCAGCTCCCTGAGCCAAATAAAATGCCACTTGAGGACATGAAGTACAACAGTCCCATCCAGCGAGGTTTCCAAAATTAGACTCAAGTGGAGAGAGATTAGGGCGGAAACCCGCTCGCAGGGGTGTTTCACGGGCCCAGAGGAAACCGTGCTTTGATTCCCTTCTCCTTGTTTCCTTGCATTGCTTTCTTGGCTGCTCTTTGCTCCATGGCTACGTGGTCACGTGCTGGTGGGCGCTTACGTCTGGGCTCTAAGCAGCGTTTCCTGGCCCTTGTAGCCCCTGCCCCTTCAAACGCAGTTTCTCTATCCCTGCTCTGTCCTGGGGTTTTGTCCAGCTGCACAGCCTCAGGTTTGTTTTGTGAGCCCTGTGATACGGAATTGGATGTGTAAGGCCCTCGGTGGTATTTGTCACCAGCTCTGGTCCCCGTGACATGGAGCAACAATGCTGCGTCACATCCGTCCCCACGGCTGACTTTCGTGCCTAAAACTGTCGTGTACGTGCTGAGCAGCCCCTGCCGCTCAGGGCCCTGCTACAGGTGTCCGTGGACTTGGAATATCTTCTCTCCATGTTTAGATCTGAATCCTCCAGGGACTCGAGGGGGCCCTGCACGCCTCCGTGTTCTCAGCCTGGGTCTTCGCCCTGTGATGTCAGGGTCCTCACTGCATGCCCAGGGCCACACACCTGGGCCTGCCAGCCTCGAGCATCCAGACCAGCTAGCGGGAGGCTCCAGGGCCGGGACTGGGAGGCCTGGTGTTACCTTCCCTTCTCTGGGCCTCGTCTCCCGGTGTCCGGTCCCTTCTTGGTTCAGGTTTCTGCCCAGTGCCGTTCTATCTACTGCCTTCTGTGAAAAGACCTCTTCCTTTTTGGCTTCTGTGATCCTCCATTCAGAGTGAGGAACGTGGGGTGTGCTGGGGGCGTCAGGGTGATGGGGTGGGGTCTGCAGAGGCGCAGGGCGAGGGATGGGCACGGGCTGCTGGTGGTGCACCCAGCATCACAGGCTCTCGGTACTTGATGCGTCTTCCGCTTCAGCGTGGCTGAAAGTCGCATGTTATTGGGCATCATCGGGCATGTGGCTTTGGAGCAAGTGGACCTGCAGGGCTTGGGGCAGACGCAAGCAGCTTGATCCAAACTCCAGAGAAGGCCTTCACACAAGCCGGGGTGCGGGCCCAGTGCTACTGCTCCGGCCCTGGAAGGTGGAATTTCCTCATTTGCCAAAAGAGGCAGCTGTGCTGGTTTCTGGGTTTCTAAACTGTGTCTGGTTCTACAACTTTGGCTCAGGTGGAAGCGAACGGTGGACACTGAGGAGGTGACGCTTTGGGGGGGACACGCCAGGTGTGGTGGGACCAGAGAGAATGCCCTGGGCTTGCTCAGACGCAGCTGCAGGGCCGGCAGGATGGCTCTCTAGCACCCCGCTCCTGACCCTGCCCTCAGAAAATGGCAGCTGGACTAGGATTTTCAAAAGCGAGTTTTGGTGTTTCTGAAAGTATTTACTGTGGGATTAGGATTTTTAAAAATATGTTTAGACTTTTCTGAATCTTTTAGTTTTGAAAATGAAATTTTCATTTCACTTATTCACGTTCAGAAAAAAAGGCTTGAAAGTGCTTTCTATCACTGTCTTGAGGCCCCTTTCTGAGGGTCAGTGAAGGGGCTCACAGGACATGGCATTAGACCCGCAGGTCAGCATCAGACCATCTCAGGGCGGGTTGTATGCCTGGAGAGAAGCCTTGGTGCAGACGGTCGGCTGAGCGTTCGGTCCTGGTCTGCTTCTGGGCATGAATGTGGCCCCCAGTCCTCGTCCTGCCTCGGGGAGCATGGACTGTCCTAACCCCACATATGCCCAGTGTCTCGTGTGAGAGCCATTTTGCTACCTTCAAGCTGCCAGAATGGGGGAGGGGTGGCTGGCTGTGGAGAGGAGACCCCAGATCCCAGTGTTTGAGTCCCCGCCGTCGGCTCGGGGGTGGCCGGGCACCGCAGGGGAGCAGCTTGTTTTCCCCGAGGGTGTGGGAACGCAGCTCACAGGCCTCCCCGCTTCCTTGGGAGGGTCTGCAGTTCTCAGGAGACGCTTTGGGATCTCCTCGGGGTCATTGTTCTCGTCCTTGGACTTTGAAACTCTCCAAAGATAGACATGGGTCATGGAACACGGCATTCGAAGGCTGCCTGAGATGCTGTCCATTTGGGGCAAAAAGCAAAGTTTTAGTACAGAGTCAGTAGACCTGCTCTTAAGTGTTTTTGTCATGATTTGCAAGTCAGCCCAAGGGGGCTGATGGCTGCTCTGGGAAACCACTGCTTTCTCCGTAGACCACACGTCAGCGTCAGTAATGACGCGCTTGTCCCTGCGGGCGTTCACACCAGTTGTCAGAAGCTAATTTTACACCAAAAGTGTGATTCCCGGAAGTTTTGCCGGAGTTTCTTTCTTGTATGTCTGAGGGAATGTGGTCTAAAGGCAGCCTGTGCCAGGTGGAGGGGGGGTGTGTGGTTTCGGTGCCATCTTTGCAGTCAGAACACGATCGAAAGGTGGACCTGGAAGAAACGATTCCTTCCATTGTGAGAACATGGCCCAGTATCTTCCTAAAAGCGGGTTTGTTTGTCTTAGTTTCCTGGACTGTCCCACAAGCGGGCAACACCCACGGCTGCTCTCACCACCGGAGCCTACAGGGGCTGTGTCTCTGTGGCCCCCGGGCCACGGGTCCATATCTGGGAAGAGGATGAGTAACTCTTCTGTCTTCATCTTACTGCTTGTGGTCTCTGCAGAAACGCTGAGTGGTATCAGGTGGCTGCTGAAAAGAAGTAAAACCACAGCAGCTCGGCCGGACACCCTCAGACCAGGAATTGGTGTTTGCCATTTTCGAGATGGGGAGGGGTTGGGATGTTCTACAAAGGGTCTTTTATTTTCTGACTCCGCAAATAAAAATGACACCAGTCTCCTTTAAAAGTGAGAAGGACACATGCACTTCCATTGTTTGCAAGGAAGTGCTCCTTGCAGACCAGGAGTGTAAAGTATTTTAATTGAGATGTGAGCAGTTTCTGAAGCCAAATGCTTTCTCTGTCCTCCAGATGGACTTTCTGGCCGAGACCAGCCAGTGGAGCTGCTCAACCCTGCCCGCGTGAACCACATGCCCGGCTCGGGTAAGTCTGCACGCCCAGCGCTGCTGTGCACCAGGCACCACCAAAGGGGTGTTTGGGTCTCCGCTGTCCTGGGGGGCTATGGAGAGAAAGGGGTGGGGTCTCAGGTCCACGGAAGTTGGCTGCTCTTTCCTGGGGTAAAAACAGGCCACTGGTTTTGGAAATGTAGTGGGCTTCGCTTAATGCTTCTTAAGTAAGTGGCACAGACATGCAGGGCCTTTCTGTCTTGAACTCTGATGGGGTGTGTTCTTCCCAAAGGTAAGAACTGCTTGTTTTGGGTCTAACTCCAGGCCCTGAGCTGTATGAGAGTCTGGGGGAAGAGCTCTGAGCTTGAGCGGGGGACACTGCAGGGCAGGTCACACTGGGTCCAGGGCCCCAGGCTCCTCGGGGGAAAGTGAGTCAGTGATGTCTCCTAAGCAGCTTTCCATGTATAACTGATGAAAAAGCATCAGCCGTGATTAGAAATCTCTCATTCCATATATAATATTCCTAAATATCATGCCATAGGCAATGTTTTCCAAATCCATACAGCCGTGGGAGCTTTTTCTTTTTCTTTTTGTACAACACTAACCCTCCATCTACTGTCCTCCAGGATTTCAACTCAGAGCCCGGATGCCGTTCTTCATGGGCTCCTTAGCCTTACTGAGACTAAAACGAGCCTCGTGAAGACCTAGGGTGTATGTAAGGGAACCGTTGTCAGCGTTCCACACATGTTCTTAAGCCAGCATTTTGAGGGCGGCACTGCTGGCCCCTTGCCTTTGCCGTGTCCTGAGGCCTCCGTCTCTGTGGTTTGTGCCCCGTGGCACCTCCTGAACCCCAGCCTTCCTGTCCCCCTCTGCCCTCTCTCTCTGTGGGCAGGACTGGCAGAGACGGGGGGCACATAGATGCCTGCCTCTGCCCCGGCCTCCAGCTGACCCACCCATCGCCTCACCTTCCCTCTTAAAAAGAAATCAAAGCTTGAGGCAGGGCTGGAAGTGTCAAAGAAGAGATTTCTTTCTTTGCATAGAGATTCTCTGAAGCCTGCCAAGGATCATTTTTGGCATCTCCCCAGACGCGAAGCTCGGGTTGTTTGTCTGCGGTGCTCCTAGAAGGTGCCGGCGCTCCTGCAGGGGTGCTCACGCCTCTCCTTCACCCTCCACCCACCCGTGGAGCAGGTTACTTGTTAACCGAGGACGCTGGGGGCAGGGCAGGGGAGAGGGCTTGGAAACAGCAGCCGAAGACGAAGATGCTCTCTTTCTCATTTTGACCCCAGCGAGGGAAACAGTGCTGATTTCCCTTTCTCTTGAGTTCATTTTGCCAGTGCCTTGTGTAGCTTGGGCATTTTCAGACAGTTTCCTGGTGCTCGCCCAGTGTGGGATGGAGGAAGAAGCTTTTCAGTAGCTTGATAGACTGTGAAAAGGTGGTTTCCAAGTGAACCAGAAAGTGGGTGGGCTTCAAGTTAGTTTTCTGGCTTGAGAAGCGCACCCTGCTGGTTGAGACTTCGTATGGGCCTCCCAGCTCCACGCACAGACAGACCATGGACTGCATGGACCATGGACGGAGGGGACCTGGAATCCTGGTGACCCACTGACTGTGTGACTCTAGGCAAGCCGCCGAGTCTCTCGGTTTTATTTCCTAGATGGGATAATAATGCCGACTCTGCAGGATTCTTACAGAGATCAAGTCTATGTGTCTGCTTTTTAGTAGTTCCTGGAGAAATGTCATCTCTTCATGTCCTGTGGGCGGGTACTGAACACGGCATGGGACGTGGCTGTGACAGTGCCGGTGTTCAGATGCTAGGACAGCCCCTGGGGTCTGTCACACCCCTTCTTTTCTGTTGGGGGAAGCGCCCCACTTGAGAGATGGCATATCGGGGAGGGGGCCCTGGTGAAATTGGAGCCAGTAACCCTGTACCTCCAGATTCCATCGGTCAGAGTCAGAGGATGAGGCTGTGCTTGCTGGTGTCATCGGGGGTCAGTGTTTTCGGGGTGACTCTACCGGGGGGACGCGATGCCCGTGAGCAGCTGGCAGCGGAAGGAGGGGGTGTACGCGGGGCTGCGCGCCCCAAGCCGGCTGCGGAGGCTTCGCCGTGAGCTGAGCCTCAGAAGCTGCTGAAGTGAAGTGCATTCTTAACACTCCATTTTTGGTCATTCCAACCACTGCCAACTACGTTCTACAAAGACATGTGAATCTCAGCATACGTAATAATTTGAAAATTAGTACAACGATTTCTGTAAAGCCACATTTTTATGATACGAGAGTGGAAACATTTTTAGATGTATTTTTATGTCGATCCCAGCTTGCTGTTGCACATTTTCCAACAATTGAGTTTAATCTTAAGTACTCTTTTGACCCTCCGCGGTTGGAAAACAAACTGATATATGCGTATAATTGGTAGGAATCCCTCAGACATTCACCATGGGAGCGTCGTTCCTTTGAACGTACAGCTTTTGCTGTGCGTGCAGGAGTGCCCACGCAGCCCTCCCCTCCTGGATCTCTGCTCATTCCTTGTCTGTTCCTGGCCATGAATGGCAGCATGCTCAACCGTCTTTCTGATAATGGTTCTCTTTAAATACGTTAGTCCTTGTGAAGTCTTACTTCAAATAAAAAAACACTATTCATACCTTCTATTTTTGGGCCATTTTGACTTGAGACTTGAGGTAATTCCTACAAGAATATCTCTTACTAGAAAAGTTTGTATTGTAGAAGGAACAGGCTAAAATGCTATTTATTTTGGATTCATTCTGATTCCTCCACCTTCCCCCTTAACTTTTTATATGCAAACAAGGCTTTCCTTCTTATTGTTTCTTTTTTTCTTGTTTTAAAGTTTTTCGCTGTGAAATAGTTTTATATCATAAAAGAGAGAAAACATCACAACCATTTGCCTACCACTTAGTTGCAACATCTCCTTCATTCCTCTTGTTCTGTGTGCGTATCGTATTTCTTCATTTTTTTTGGACTAGATGGAGTGTCACAGTTATGGATGAGGGTACACCATTTCACCCTTCCTGGGAGGTTGTCCTTCTCCTTCCTGGGTGGGGACTTGGGGGCGCAGACAGGGTGGCGGGAGCCGTGGAGGGTTCCCTGGAAGCTCAGAGTTCGGCCGGGAGAGATGGTGGGGCTTGAGGGCAGAGGAAGAGGTGAGAGGTGGCCCTCTAGGAGAGAGATCACACACCTGCCTGTGCCAGGGGACTTGAAAAACTCTTCAGTCCTTCATTTCTGAATCACTTTGACTTTTCTGGGAAGTAACATACTTTTTACCTGATTATAAAAGCAAGGCATGTTTAGTATAGGAAAGAGACATTGTAGTGAGTGTGTGGGAAGCTGGTTCCAGACCTGGAAGTTGAGCTCCCTCGGAGCTGGATGGTGTAGGTGCTCAGCGCCTGGGTGGAGTGAAGCGGCTGGAGGAGAAGCCTCAGTGCCCGGGAGGAAAGGGGAGGGAAGCAGCCTTGAGGGGCAGCAGGAGGCGTGTGGAGGCGCCCGCAGGGCGCCACGACCTTCCTGCCTGTGCCCCGCCAGAGGCGAGTGGCAGGGCCGCTTCCCCAGGGTCGCCCGGCGTGTCAGTTACGGGGCAGGGACCCATTTCTGCTCTCCAGGGGTGCCGCTGGAGCTAAAGATCACTTTGGAGAATGCTGGGGACCTCTGGACCAGCGGGGCTTTAAGGATGGGGTGTTGACTAGAGAGGAGCCTCTGCTACGGGCTCCATCGCCCTCATCGTAAACGTGGCTTTCAGTCGGAGTTATCGAGGTTTCCTTTCAAGGCTGTATAACAGGGGTGTAATTTTTAAAAGAAAATTCTGGAAACTTGAAGAAACTACCCCAACTCTAGCGAACTTATCCAAACTAATTTCTAAAAAGTGAGGTTTGGCTCTAGCCTCGGATTCCCAAATCTTACAAAGTATTTGACCACTGCACTGTCAAAGGGGTTATTGAATTGCTTGACCGTCCTCAAATTTTGGAACAGGAGCTATCTGAGGTTAGCTGGTGCCTGAAACTTACCATGCCTCCCAGGCATGTCGTGTTGTTCTTGTCGTTTGGTTTGGTTTGGCGAGAGAAAATGCGAAGCAAGTGCCAGCGTGAGGACACACGTGACCTTGGGGAAAGCTGCAGGAGATGCCCCTTCATTGCACAGGAAGTGGTTCATCACGGTGATCATAAATCCCCCGTCACAAAACCTTGCTTGTCATACTTGTCACCGGATCCTCCTCTGTGTGTTTTTCATGCAAAGCTGGGTTTCTGGGGTTGAGATGTAGCAGAGTAAAGGGTCGTGGGCCACCTTTGGGGGCCCCTAAGGCTGCCGCCTGCTCCACACCAGGAGGGAGGAGCGGACCTTGGTCTCCTCGTTCTGGGGCCAGGCCCGACTCTGCACATTGCTCTTCCCTGCAGGCCAGGGGCCCATTGCTGGGTGACAGCTCCCCGCTGGCCCGCAGGCCGGCTGCCCTCTGGCTGCAGCAGAGAGCGGGCAGGCGCGCAGTTGGGCACAGAGTACGTGCACGAGCCAAAGAGGTTGCCTGCCTTGCTTTTCCTATGAGCTTATTTTAATTTGTGGAGGAAAATGAAAATATAGAGCACAAAGACATAAAGTAAAATCCAACAGTTTGAAAAATTAGAAAAAGATTCCGATAGTTTGTTTGCTTAGTTTAAACAAAGGTTGAGAATTTTTCCACTTCCCTCCTTCAAGTTCACGTGCGGGCCTGGTGAGTAGTAGTGACGTAAAGGCCAGGTTTAGGCGTCTGTAGCCCACGTGACTTCAGAACCTGGGTGTCATCACGGCCCTGGCCGTGGAGGCCCTGCCTTGCTGCGTGCATCTATGAGCTGTTGGGAAACGCCTCAGGGTCGCCTGGGGGAACAGGTAGATTTACAGCCAAGAGTGGTTCTGGACCAGGGGGCGCCGTCCTGCACTGTCCTCCTGTGTCACCGCCTTGTCCACCAGGTGTCATGCCCAGGGATCCACCCCCAGGTTCCCCGTCACCACGCAGAATTCCCAAGGCTGCCCTTCCCCAGCCCCCTTCCCCAGCCCTTCCTGGTCTCCCAGGCTGTCCTCCTGGGAGTCTTCAGAGCCCCTCCGTTTGCTCTCTGGCCACTTGCGTCACTCCCAGCCCCTGCACCTGTCCCCTCTCCCACCAGATCGGTGAGCACCCGTGGGCAGTGCCTCTGGGAACACCGCCGCGCCAGGCAGGGGCAGCATCGCATGTGGTACAAACGCAGGATGTCTTTTCGTCCCATTCCTTCTCCTCCTCACCCCGTTACCGAGAGCTCCACTCCCGCCCTCCCACTTTGGGCTCCCTGTTAGAAGAAGTGGGGGCAGGGTCAGGGCTGGGCCCAGCAGAGCTCCTGCAAGGCCTGGGGGCCGGGCAGCAGGATCTGCCTGCCTTCCATTGGCCGTGTGGCCTTGAGCTGGTGGCACTTCCTCGGAGCCTGGGCTGCCTGTCTGGCGTCATGTGGCTGCTCGGCCTGGCAGAGGCATCTGGTGCCCGGGAAGCAGGTGGGCATCTGGCACATGGGAGGCCCCGCGATGCTCTCTGTCCCTCTTCTGTTGCACTGCGCTCCGCCTCCCTGGTACCCTGTGGTCTGCCCACCCACCGCCCCAGCTCTGCTGATCCCTGCAGCATGACTGCCACCCCCAACCAGCCCAGAGGCCTTTGTGATGGCCCCTAGGACTGCTGTTGAAGACGAAGCAAAACCAGCCGGTGTAGAGACGCTTAACAACAAAAATGCTTGGAGTTATGCTGAGAATGAGGACTCACATCTGCCAAGGCTTTTCTTTGAATGTTGTATATTATCAAGTTAGAAGCCTGCCTGCTTTTTTGCTACATCGAGCTCCCGGACCTACTTAATGTTTAATGCTGACGTATCCATCTTTAATGCTGAGCCTGGCACGTGGGTCTGGCCCACGGAGAGAGGACTCCCGTCGCCGCGGATGAGCTGGCAGTCCCCGCCTCTCTGCCGACAGCTGTGCAGGTGCACGTGTGGGTTTGATTTGTGGCCACGAGAACTCAGCAGTTCAACCAGAGTGGCAGCGCCGGCCCTCGGGACCCAGGGCTGAGGAAGTGCTCCCAGGAACCACCCTTCTGCCTGGGGACTGAGCTCCAGAGAGGAGAGGGACAGAGGCTGTAGCTTCGGAACTCAGGCCTCGGCACCGGCCCACTCCCCGTCAGAGGCCTCTGCCCTCTCGAGTCTGATAAATTCACTTGGCAGTGGAATTTACCAACTAGGAAATGGATTATCCCCCCGGTAGTTCTTAACGGGACAAAGTTTTGGATCCTGTGCCTCTGGATGGTGTTTCCAGAGGAGAGCAAGCCAAGCCCTCCTCACGTTTCTGCTTCATGTACCGTAAATCCAGCCCCCGTCCCTCATTCGTCCCGCTGTCACTCACTGCCTTTGGCCTTAACAGTCAGTCGCAAGGGCCCCGAGGCTGGGAGCTGTGTGGGTTCCTGCAGCTGCAAGCCCGTCGGGGCATAGAGCTGCACCTGTTTCATGGTCTGCATTGTCTGGGCTTCTATGGAGATATCAGCTCCGAATGTGCCAGGAGCCGGAGGGACCGGCTGGGCTCTGTCTCTGTCGCTTTTCTCTTTTCCTGCTTTCTCTTTTCTTCTTCTTCCTTGTGTTTCCCTGTTATGTTCACTCAAATCTCACCATACCAGGGGGTGCGATTATGGGTTTGGAAACAGCTTTCTCTCCGGACGCCGAGGCCCGGTTCCCTTGCCTGCCCGAGGCCTGCCTTCCACCCTGAGGGCCGTCTGGGCAGTGGGGCCGCCCTTCTTCCTGAGCAGCGGGTTGCTACCCAGGTGCCGTTGTCTGTCCGCCTGGGCTCTGCCTTCCATGCTGACGGTTTTCCTGGCCTGTCCACTCATGTTTAGACAGAGCACCCAGAGGCTGGGGACCCTCGGGGATTCGGGGGTGCTGGCAGCCGGGGCTGCGTGCCCTGCTCTGGCACGTCTTCCATGGGGCTGGTCAGCCTGCTCACCCCGCTGGGAGGCGTGACCCAGGCCGCCCGCAGCCGGCGAGCAGCGCTGTCACTGCAGCACCCTCGCCCTTCCCGGAAGATGAGTCTCCTGCTTTGTGGGGTGCGCAGGGGTCTGGGGACCTCTGTGCTCACGGAACGGGTCCCTCTCCTGCGTCGGGGGTCCTGGTGCTGCCGCTCCTGAGCCTCAGGATGCTTTGATTTGGTTTCTTATATCTGGTGAGGCAGGTGCCCCTTATTCACCCATGTCTTTTCTTGTAGAACTTTGTTCTCTCTCATTTGCCTTTTATCTGCAGTTGTGTTGGTGATTTATTTAGTGGGCTCTGGAGGAGTGGGGATAAATGATGGTGTTTGGTCTGCCATCTTCCACCAGGAATGCCCCGCCTGTGCCTCTCAGGTGCCCCGTAGCGGGCCGGCTGGCCGAGCCCACCCCTGGCACCCGACCAAGGCCCTCTCTGCCCCGCATGGCGGTGGCCTCATTCCCCAGCTGTGTTCTTTCCGTATCCTCAGCACTTGAGGGAGGAAAATAAAGGCCTTCCCAACCAGGGTGGAAATTAGATTGTTTGGGTTATTTATGTTTATCACCAGCTGTCGCACCCCATTAAGTTTTTTTTGTGATTGTTGCCATAGACTCGGAGAGTTAGAAGGAGCTTGCTGTGGGGCCTGAAGGAGGGAACAGGAACCATGAGAAGCAAACATTTACCGGTTACGGCGTAGCGGGCCCTCGGAGGCTGGCTGGGAAGTGTCTCGCGTGCTCAGGTGCGCCTGAAGCTGGCCACACGTCCGCACGAGCCCAGTGAGATGAGGTCGACGACTCCCCGTTTCTCCATCTTATAGGAATAAATGTGGTACCGGCAGTGGTGACCCTAAGATCTGTGTTGATACAGAAAATAGAGCATTAAACCTTAATGTCCTCATGGTGTATTTGAAAGTGCTTTTTAGGTGGAAGATACAGTAGTTTTCCAACTCAGAATTTTGCTCTGTTTGTGCACTGGAAGCATCACTGATGCCAGGAAGGTCTGGATGCATGAGCGCATCATTTGTAGGCAAAGCACTTTTTATCTTTTCGTCTCTTTATTACCAGGTTTTGTGTTCTGTACTTCAGGGCTACGCGGTGTGAATGAGATATATCCAGAGTCTGGGAACCCCTTAAATGTGTCTAAAAGTGCTTAACTGTGTCTCCGCAGGGTCAGGAAGACAACTCTTGTTAACTCTTGTCCATGGCTGTTATTGTTGCTGGGAAAGTGGTCACACTTAACATGCTGTATCATTCAGCCCTGCCAACAGCCTGCCCCCTAGGAGGGTAAAGTGTGGTCGTTTAAGGAGAAACCTCACAGCAACTCGTACCGTCCAGCAGCCGTTAGACCCAAGCCCTGGCCCTCTGTGTCCCTGGCAGGCTGGCTCCCAAGCGCCATTGTGGGGCTGGGGTCTGACCAGGTGTCCTTGGGCAGTGGTGCCTGGTCGGAACAGACGGGGAGAAGCAGAGGGAGTCTTGCTGGTTGAGTCAGGAGCCCGAGGGCAGGGGGCCGGTGCTCCTTTCGGTCCCACCGGTGCCCACTGAGCACACTATGTACGGTCAGCCTGGGAATCCCGCTGAGGGGTGGGGAGGCTGCGGTGTCCAGCTGCTGGCCATGTCCGTCTTTCCCTGAGCGAGCCTGCCCTCCACCCCCCGCCTGTGTTTCTAGTGGGACAGGGTACATGCAGACCTGGTGTCGTCAGAGCCGGGGACACTCTGTCAGTCTGGTCCAGCTTTGTCTGTTTCAGTCATCTTTCAAAGAACCAATTCCTGCCTCTGGTGATACTCGTGTACATTTATTTTCTCCTTTCATTCCTGTTCTTATTTCCATTCTGCTTTTTTTGGTGGAGGGGTTTATGTGGATATTCTTGTACTAAATTCTTAGGTTGAACATTTAGCACATTAATTTTTAGCCTTTCCTCCTCTTGCTGTAAGCATTTAATGTTCTGTAGTTCTCTCTGGAGACAAATGGAAATGCTTTGGTAACTTCTATTTGTAGTATTCAAGTTCTAGTTTATAGTAGTTAATTTGTAGCCTCTTGAAAATTTGTTTGATGATTCTTTTTTCTTTGAAAAAACGAGATATTTAGAAGTGTTTTTCATCTGGAAGTACAGACTTTTTCAAGTAATCTTTTTGTTATTGGTTTCTAATATACTGTATTATGGTTAGAGATTACTAAGCCTTTGAATTTTTTGAGACTTGCTTTATGGCCCGTGTTGATGACTCTTCAATATGTGCTTTAGAAGAGTTGTATTCTCTAGTTGTCAGATGCAGGATTCCAAATATGCTCATTAAATCCAACTTGGTGGCAGTAGATGATGTGGAACGCTAGACGATGCTAGAAGGTGATCCATGCTGTGGGGAAGAAGAAGCAATTAAGGACAGCTGAGCTCTTGTGGAGATGGGTTTCTGCAGTTTTAAATGAAGGGGCCGGGGAAGGCCTCCCTGTCAAGGCAGGCGTTGGGCTCACCCACTCACTCACCCACTGACTCTTCCGTAGGGATCAGCCCTTCTAGGTGCCCATCGCCTCCCTTGGCACTTGGGATACATGTGTTTATGAATAAAGCAAAGATCCCTGTGTTTGTGGAGCTCAGATCAGAGTGGAGGGAGCACAAGACGACCAGTGAAGACAGTGCGTTGGCGTGGACACAGTGGGCGGGCTGCAACTGCTCCGAGTCTAGAGCTGTTCAGAAGTAAGCGGGATTCACTGAGGTGGCAGGTGAGCTGGGAGGGATGCAGAGGAGTGGACAGTAACTCCAGTGGACAGACCAGGGCTCCTGGCCTTCCCCAGTCAATAGAAATTGACTGGAGGCCAGACGAAAACCTCAGGCCAGGCTTTATTGGGGCCCCTGCTGCAGCAGGTGGGGAGAGAAAACAAGTAAGTTTCCCTTGCTTGCTCCCTGCAGGGAGGGGCGTGAGCTGGTTCCTTATATGGGGTCGGGTGGGAGGCGTGGCTTAGGTGGTCTGCCCACCCCTTTGGTGGTGGTGTGTGCAGGGGGCCTGCCCAGTACCTGGCTTTTGCTCCTGGCTGTTCAGAAGTGACAGTTGGGTTTTTTGGCCTTTTGTATCTTTTTGTCCGTAATTTGCCCCAAGTGCACAGGCATGCCGTTATTTTTAGTCCCATATAGTTTCTTTGTATTTTGTGGCTCAAGGAGAGGTGTGTCCAGGTGCCAGCACTGCAGCAAAGGGTCCCAGGTCCCACAGGGTTTCGTCTTTGAGCGTCTGGATGGCGGAGTTGCTGTAAATTGAGGTGGGGAACACGAAGCTCCCCGTGGGTGAAGGTGAAGGCTGGTGTGGGACATGGGCGTGTTGAAAAGGGACTCTGAGCTCCAGCGAGGGAGGGGACTGGGGCTGGGGCTGAGCCTCTTTGAGAATCTTGAGTCGTTGGCGTCGAGACAGCGTGGAAGTGAAGTCTCCCGAGGGCGTGGATCTCCCTGCACTCTCTATGCCCTGGGTGTTGTTTATAATGTTGCCCTACGGGCCACGATCTCTTAGAGGTACCAGTGCGTTTGTCCCCACGTCACGCTTGCTGGGTGGAGTTCTCCCAACCGGGAGCTCCTGCTGCGGGGAGAGGTGAGTGAGGGTCCACGTTGTGGGACAGGCCACCCCCGCCTTCCGTAGCAGAGCTTGGGTCCCCGCAGTGGCTCGCTGGTGCTGGTGGTAGTCATGGCGGTAGCGATGGTAACGGGGAGCTTGCCTGGCGCTGCTGGCCCTCCATCCGTGACCGGCGGTAGTAGCTGCAGAGGCTAAGTCACTTTCCCAGCCTCCCTGCACGTACATTAAGGGCCTGACTTTT
The DNA here is from genome assembly GCF_949752795.1 of Hyperoodon ampullatus. Classification (NCBI taxonomy): domain Eukaryota; kingdom Metazoa; phylum Chordata; class Mammalia; order Artiodactyla; family Ziphiidae; genus Hyperoodon; species Hyperoodon ampullatus. The sequence goes on from NC_136921.1 coordinate 2,184,530, forward strand.
TGACGAGCATCCCGGGTATTCCTTCTACACACTGCAGTCTGAACCTGACCTCCTTCCTGCCCGCCAGGACCCACAGAGCCCTGAAAGGCTGCTGCATTCCTCGTTGGGCACATTGGTTCCCAGAAAGCCCCGGGGGGATGCTCACCTTCCGAAACGCGGCCCAGCTCAGGCCGCCCTCTGCTGCCCTCTCTCCTCCTTCTACCAAGTGGAAGAAACACCTTCTATTTTTAAATATTTCAGCTGTTACTATTAAGTAATATTGGTTCGTACTGCAACCCAGCTGTTAGGTGAACTACATAACCAAATGTTTGGAGGTTGCTAAGAAGGAAATTCTGAAATGCTTTCTTCTTTGTATTATGTAAACTTGACCTTACGAAACTGAAATGGCAAGGACGATTGCGAAGGAGATCTGTGGCCTTCCTAGACCACTGGAACTATTTTTAATTTTCAGATAATGTGTTTTTAGCCATGGGGTTTAGGGTAAGCAAAATGGCTTTCAGAGAGTAACTTGTGAGTTATGCTGGGGCGAGCACAGCCCAGGCCCAAGGTGTGGGCAGGTTGTGGAGGTGTGCAGGGGCTGCAGCGGTGTGACCGGATTGAATCCAGGTGTGCAGTTACTGCCTGAGCGACCTGGGCAAGGTGCTGAGAACTCTCCAGCCTGGGTCCCCCATCTGTGTATCCTGTCACCACTGGGGCCCCAGCGTGGGGTCATGGGGGCCAAAGGAGATAATACCAGGGGGTGCACTTTTAATAGGTGCTCAATGATGAGACACTGGGTATTCTGCTATTGTTTCTATTTTATTGCCTTTGCGTTGTAATTGTATAATCTTAGAGCTCTCAGTAACACCCGTTTATAAAATTACACAGCAGAGTCTCAGATGGATTGCTCCGTCCAGCGCTTTTTCCAGGGGTCACGTTTGTCTTTGGTGGCTGCCTTTGTACGTGAGAACTTATAGCGCGTCTCCCCGTTTTTTGCACCGGGCAGGCCTGCTTCTATTTACAGTTTCCCGGAAGCACATTTGTGCGCTTCTCGAAAGCCAAGTTCCCAACTGCACGCCAGGTTTTTATTTACAGCTCTTGCTCAATTGGAGCTTGCAAATATTTCCCAAAGACAGTTTCTCTTCTTGGGGGATACAGAACAAATTAGAAACAGTCCAAGGATTTTCCAAAGAGCTTTAAGGAGAAGTTCTGAAATAGGGAGTGGGGGGCGGATCTAACACTTGGCTTCATCTGAAATCACAGAGCACAGGAGTGCAGATGGCCTGCCCCGTTGTGCGTACCAGATTCTGTGAAAAGAACATCACGGGCTTCAGGAAAGCCAGGAAAATTGCAGCGACATGATGGATGTGTTCCTGAACCAGAATTACGGGTCCTCTTAGAACCACCCGGGAGAGGAGGGGTCGTTGGGGCCCTGGAGGGCTGCACGTGTAGAGCCACGTTTACATCTAAGTCACTTTATTTTCTGTAGACTCAGGTTTGGAACGCTTTCTGCATTGTTGATACAGTGTCTTTATTACTCTGGAGAAAAGGCCATTTGAGGGACCTGTTAAGAAAAGCTCTGTCTCCTCCAAGCTCATAACAACTTCGGTAGTTTCAGCTTGTCATTTAATAGGACCTTTGGAAAAACACGCGCCAGAAGAGAATCAAACCAAATTGGTGGGCAGTATAGAGGCGGCTCTCCACCAGTGAAGTTTGGCTAAAAATAAGATTTTTGAGTTTATCGTACATTTCAAGCAGTCCTAACAGTGTATGGAAATGGCTGTTGTTCAGTTCGAAGTATTCCCGTGTCCTGCTCTCAGCTCACACTGAAATGCAGCTGGAAGTCAGCCTGCTTGAAGGATGCTTGGGACCCGCTCAGTGCTAGCTTTGCAACGTCCTGTGAATCTATACTTACTTTTTCACTTCGTAATGTTAATGAGAAAAATCTGTTTTTTAAAAAAACGACTCATTCTTTGCCATCTTTTATCAGTTTAAAGTTGAGATATTTTATCCCATGCAGTTACCCAAAAAAATGGATGTTAATAGATGAAACAAAACATTGATTACGTGTTAAAGCTGTATACGAGGGTGTTCGTGATAGCCCTCTCTGATTTTGTGTGTCTTTGAAGATTTTCATAACGAAAGGGTTGTTTTCGTTTTGTTTGTGAAGCTTCCTTCAACTGTCATCCCCGTGTTTTTGCCCCAAAGAAGCATAGGCAAACTTTGTCCATGGTGGGTTTTAGCAATTCCATGGATTTCCTGTTTCCTGACTCAGTAATTCCTTTAATTTTTTAAATCTTTATTATCTTCTTCCTCTTTTTTCTTGAACAACATATAGCTTAATTTTTGAGTTCTTTTTCTAACTTTTTGAGTCCAATACTTAATTTATTTGTTTCAGTTCCTTTTTTAAAAAATTACTTAAGTGCACAAGACTATGAATTAATTCTCTAAGCTCACTGTAAGCAGTTTCTGAAATTTTCAATAGGTGATGTGCTCATTATCTTTATAAAGTTTCTTTACTTTCATTTTGGATTTGGACTATTCAGGAGAAAGGTTTCTGTTTTCCTATAGTTGGACTTTTGTTTTTCTTCTGGTTTTATTCATTTCTGATTCTGTTGCAGTGTGCTCAGGGATTGTGGCCTGTATGTTGGGTATTTGTGTATGTATTTGGAAACTTTCTGTGTTTATGTGGCATTGATTTTCGTAAATGTTTTGTGGGGGGTCTGAAAAAGAAAGCATAAATTCTTTCATTGTGCAGCATTTGAAGTGTAGCTTAGCTGAAGTGTTCATCGTATTTTTCAAATCCTCGGCATGACACTGTTGTCAAGTGTACCACAGCAAGTTCAAATCAACGGCTAATTCTGTGTTTCTGTCCCTTTCTTCTTATTTTTCTGCATTCTCTATGTTGTCTTTTATTAGAAAGCACACATCTCTAGGACACTCTTATCTAAGGTAAATTGCGTACCTTATACATGTGAAATGGACCTTATCTTGTGTAGCATTTGCTTTAGATTTAATCTTTGTGATACTGATATTTTGACCTCAGATTTCTTTCGGTTACTGTTTGCCCGTTGTGTTCTGGATGCTTTTTATATAGACAGTAATTGTTCAGTTTTGTTTTTTACCTCATCTGATCACCTTTGTATGAATAGATCCCATTTACATTTGGTGGCACAACAGATATATTTAGTTCTAAGATTTTCATCCAGTTTTTATGTTCTATTTTCTGTATTCAGTGCTTCTGGTTTTGGGCTTCTTGTTTGTGGGCTTTCTGGCCTTTTCTTTGGTTTAGTGTCAGTAGTTGTGTTGTCCTTTTGGTCATTTGGGAGGCTGTATCCTCTTTCCACATCTTACTACGGGACCGTTTATAAGCCCATGTATTTAGCTATATGGCTGTTTCTTGATATGGCAACTTTTGGCAGCGTTTGTGAATCCCTCATGAGAGATCAGATAATTAGCAAACTGCAGTATCTCTGGCCTCTTTTCTCTTGCTCGCTTTCTGATTTTGTTAGTTACAGTGTTATTTTTAGTTCAGGTGATTCTCTTTATAACATATAATCATATGCTTACTACCTATCGTTTACTGATTTATTAACCTTAAAATGGTATTGGTTGACCACTAAGAAGGGTGAGAAAATGAATACATTAAGTTTCTTCTCCCACATCTTGGTTTGTTTTATGACTTTCCTTTTAAAAGGTAAGGAATTTTAAGTTAAACCTAAGGTTTCTAACAATCGGGTCTAAAGATCCCATCATTTTGGTCCTCACTGAGGGGAGGGCAGGACCCCTTGCTCTTCGGAGTGATGCTGTCGGCTGCTGGGAACCCTCCACCTGCCAGTACTGGGCTGGTCTCAGCCTCCAGGGCCACACAGGTGTGTTCCCGTCCCCGCTCTGAAGCCAGTGACCTTGGTTGAGGATGTGCCTGGTCTCTGCCATGGCCTCGGGGTTGTCTGGTGGTTGCCCCCAAGTCCTCAAGGTGGCCAAGGGGTTCCATTTTTATGAGGAGAGCTTTCAATGAACGCCTCACGGGGATGACATGCCAGGGCTAGGGGAAAATGGCTTGAAATGGAACACGTGTTTAAACAAGTCTTTTGCTGCTTACTTCTCTTCTGCCAAACCAGGGATGGTGACATTTAGAAATTGCTGAGGATATAGGTGCCCGGACAGACCTTGCTTCACGTGCAGGCTCTGCCCCTGCTGAGGAGACCCATCAAATTTAAGAACCAGACTAAGAAAGCCTTCACCTTCAGAAGGCTTGATTATCGGTGGGCGGGGGGCGCAGCACGTGTGGGCGTCAGAGCACCTCGACCAGGGCAGCCTGGCACTGCCCTGTCCAGGCGCCCGCGACGCGTAGGTGTAAGTGCTCAGCAAATGCCATGTCATCAGTACCGTTTATTCTCAGGGCAATGTGAGTAAAGTCTAATCACTTAGAGCCAACGTGTTTTGGAAACTTTTCCCTTTTTTCTTTTCTACTCTAGGAAAGTAAATGAGAACATTCCATTTTTGTTCTTGAACGGAATCTTCAATATGAATATTACATATATATGTGTATATATATATATGTATATATAAACATATATGTGTATTTCTATATTCAGTGATGTGGGAAGTGTTCACATGACCGCTAAGGTAAAACTGTGCGTAATGTGGTCCTAACTGAAATGCATAAACTATACAGAATATAAGCAGAAGTATATGTAAATACTTAAGAGTTTATATATTTGACCGTTTGAACAATTAGGATTATATATTTAAAATAAATTTGGGTGCATGCTGTGGAAAGATCATAATTTTTATGAGTAGAGTCAAGGGTATAAATATTTATTTAGGGATTTTCATGCACATCCCCAAATTGCCTTCCAGAGAGGCTGTTCCACTCTTGTTTATTCACGGTGACTTCTGATGAACTAAGATTTAGGGACTCTTTGACCGCCATTGCTGAGCTGGGGCAGCTGCGGTGTGGCCCCTTGGTGAGAGCGCTGTAGGATGACGCTGGTCCGGTCAGCCGGCCGACCAGTCGAGGCTCTCTTTCTGCTTTGGTTGGCCGGGCTGGTCTGGGGCTCTTGTCTTGTCCTGGCTCTTTGGAGGAGAAATAGATGGTCTCCAGGACCCAGTGGCTGCAGCTGCAGCAGGGGGCTTGCCTGAGGGGGACCTTTTTCCGGAGAGTCGGGCCCCTGGGTGGGGTTGATCCAGTAGCCAGCTTCAGAGGGCAGGCAGGGGGTGGCCGGCCCCTCATTCTCACCTTGTGCTTTCTCGCATGGTTGCGCTTGGCTGGTACCGTCGACTTGGATTTTCCGGTAGCATGTGTTCTTTGTAAACTCCCCCATGGCTGAGTCCGCAGCGTCTCGGCCAGGTGAGCGGCATCTGTCTGTGATGCAGTGGCCATGGGCCCCTCACCCGCCCGGCCCCAGCTTGGCAGGACGTCCTTGTACGGCTTGGGGGGCTGGTGAGCAGGGCCAGGCCCTCCCTCGCCCCAGTCACCCCCCCCCAGGCTCACGGCCGTCTCCCTCTTCCTGGCACCGCTCCGGGTTCTGGGGGGGGCACAGGGAGCCACGTAAACGCTCCTGCCTTCTCGGGGGCGGGTGAGGGGCAGCAGACGGTGAGCGCGTGAAGGCTTGCGGGGCACCTTTGTTTCGGTTGGCTGCTCTGTCTTCACGTTCGGGGCTGGCCCGCAGCTCACGGTGAGTCTCCCACAAGCCAGCAGGGCTGATGGACTGGCTGCCTCCCTGTCCAGGTGATGGGCAGGGGCCTGGCCGTTTCCCAGTGTCCCAGAAGCCAGGACCTGCTGTCCTTTGTCTTGGCCTGATCCTTTTACCCGGACGGCGCCCTCTCAACTCCTTCCTGTGGGTCCCTGCCTGTCCCCCGCGCCAACCCTCAGTGAATCAGCTTGGAGTGCCCCGTTTTAGGCTGGCACCCAGCTCCTGCCCTCAGCGGGGAGCTTCTCTGGGGGGTGGTGAGCGACAGTCCCCGTGTGTGGCGGGCGGGCTGTGGTGACCAGAGGCTGACTGTACTCTGACCTTCCCCAGCCTCAGAAGTCCCTGGTCAGCCAGGTCCCTCCCCAGCTTCAAGAACTCTATGGCCGTGGTCTCCTTGAGGGATGCGGCTTGGGGGAAAGATTGATGTCTTTTTGCTGTCCCTGGGGTGGAAGTTTCGGAGGGAGGGGGTGGGTTGGGTGCCGTCAGGCTGTGTCCTTCACAACATGCAGCTCTTTGAATGTCGAGAATGAACCCCAGCCTCAGCTGAGCCAGGAGATGGTGAGTGTAGAGACCCTTTAAATTTGTACTTTCACAGTTTAAGTTGAAGATTAATTGGACTCCACATAACAGTCCAGAAAGTTTAAAACATCCCAGTTCACAATCACTTTTATCCATTTCTTTTTGAACACACTTGTTGCTGGGCTTCAAAGTTAAAACATCCATGAAACAATGAAAAGCTGTCTCCCCACATCCTCACTGGTCCCTGGAGGAACTTTCCGAAGTCTTTACGAGCACTTTTCATCTGTAAAGGAGATGTTGTTTAAAGGGACCCTAGACTCTGTGCAACGATTTGATGAAATACTGTGCTGAGGGGACTGGACCGCTTTTTATCTTCACCCTGAATCTGGTGCCACAGAGAACGTACCTGCTCCCCACGAGGCCAGTCAGCGATGCTCGCTGTCACCACCTTCTGTCTGCTTGTTTGGGGGGGGAGGGCAGGGTTCCTTTGCTCGTATTTGAAAGAAAAGTCCTCAAAGATGTTTTAAGATGCCAAATTCTGGGGAATGTGTCAGGGGCCAAGGAGCGTCCCACAGCTCAATAAACGCCAAGGGGGAGAAGTCCCTGCCTGGATTTAAAGCTGTTTTTGTAGCTTTAGCTGCTGAGTGATGGGGGTTAGAGACCCAGCCCTTCCTTCAGATGGAGCCATAGGACTGGAGGCTCCAGGAGCTGGCCGCGGGCCCGTCATCCAAGTTCAGCAAATGCAGACAGCGATAGCCTTGCAGTTCCTTTCACGTGAAGACTCAGTGCTCTTGGTTTCCTTCTTCATCCTCACTACACACCCACTCGGGGTGATTGTCGGGGCCCCTGGACGGTCCCCGGGGGCTGTCACTCTTAGAAAAGGGACTTTGAGCCCTCTGGGAGAAGCAGCAAGGCCGGGCCCTCGGGGAGGACAGAGCTTTCCTTAATTATTTCCAGCTTCCGGGAAGCTGGATTTTGTGCTCCTTAGTGATTTTGTATTGTGAGGGCACCGATTCCGTGTTTTATACCATTAAAAAAAAGGTGGAAGAAACAATATATTTCCTTCTGTAAAGAATTTCCACTTAAAATTAGTTTTGAATAGGTCAACGAAAGTGGAATTTTAATGAATTATTTTGGGAGCAAGTGGTTTTAGGGGATTAAAGCTAGAGGGTTTCATCATGCAATCGTGTTTCCAATTCCTAATTATGTAGCAGTTACGATTTCTTCATCTCCTCCTTTTAAGAAATGTATACATAGATCTTAACAGCCAATGCCTGCCCCTTTTCTTGAGGATGCATTTAAGTATTTTATAAAGGAGGTTTGGTACTTGTGGAATGTGATTTAAAGGTTCTGTGATGGGGTTAGTGCAACATAAGGCATTAAAGGAATGTGCCCTGTCTTGTGGCTCCTTCCAAGGCTCCATGAACAAGGGTTGGTTTCCACTGGGGATGTTCCAGCCCCTTGGCCCAGCCTCCTTCCAGCTAGGAATCCTGGTGACCATTGTGTAAATGGGCCTGCTGAACGCCCTCTGTTCCTAAGAAGTCAAGGCGGTAGAATTGCGGACTGTTGTTCAGTCCTTTATAATCACACGTGGTGAAAAGTGGAGAGAGATGTTGTCTTGGGCTGGTTTCCACTGGGCTTATCTCCCCCAAGGGGGCACCCCCATTGCCAACCACACACACGCAGCCCTTTTGCTTGCAGGCCCAGCAATGAGTGCCGGGATGTGTAGTCGGCCATTCGCCACCAGCAGAAACCTGTTTTCAGTTTTGTGTTTGTCACTGACTTGCTTTCATTTATTTATTTTTTTAGGAATGCAGTTGAGTTTTTTTTTTTTAACGTACTTTCTTTTAGAAACTACTTTGCCATATATGCCTGCTTTCTTAAACAGCATCTTGTTTAGTTTTACTTTTTCTGAGATTTTTTAAAGTGGCATCATACTGATACAGTCTTCTGCAGCTTGCTTTTTTTAAAAAAAAAAATTCAGTATTGTTTCCAAGACTCATTACATCATTTCTTTTTTAGCTGTAAATCATTCATTTTCACTGCTAAATACACTTACACACTCTTACTATCCCGCAGCTGATCTGTTGATGGCTCTTTGGGCTGTTTCCAGTTAGTAGTGCTGTAATGACAATTCTTGCACTATTCTCTTTGTACACACAGGCAGGAATTTTTCAAGCGTGGGTATACCTGGGAGTGGGTCATAGAGCCAAGTTTCAGCATTCTAAGAGAAAGCTGATGAATTTACAGGAAGTCCATCCTCATCCTTAACCTTTCCGACACTTGATAAGTCTAGAATGGGGTGGATGTCAGTCTCCCATTCCACGGTGGTCTGATGGCCTCTCCTGCATTACTAATGTGGTCCTGCATTATTTTCTTTTTCTTTTTTTTTTTTTTTTTTTTTTGCGGTACGCGGGCCTCTCACTGTTGTGGCCTCTCCCGTCGCGGAGCACAGGCTCCGGACGCGCAGGCTCAGCGGCCATGGCTCACGGGCCCAGCCGCTCCGCGGCATGTGGGATCCTCCTGGACCGGGGCACAAACCCGTGTCCCCTGCATCGGCAGGCGGACTCTCAACCACTGCGCCACCAGGGAAGCCCCTGGTCCTGCATTTTAACCTATTTTTTTCAGCCACTAAGAGCCCTTCTGTGAAAAGCCTATTTGTACTTTTTGCCATTTTTCTTTGATCTTTCTTGTACTGACTTGTAGGAGTTACGTATGTTACAGAGCCAAGTCCTTTGTCAGGTACTTCGTCAGTTATATACAGTGTGGACCGCCTTCGTCAGGGCTCAGGCTTTCACTTTTAAACAGTGTCTAATGAGCAGAAATTCTTTTTTTTTCCAAATCTTATTATTTTTTTATACAGCAGGTTCTTATTAGTTATCTATTTTATACATATTAGTGTATATATGTCAATCCCAATCTCCCAATTCATCCCACCACCACCACCCCGCCCCCGATTTCCCCCTTTGGTGTCCATCCGTTTGTTCTCTACATCTGTGTCTCTATTTCTGCCTTTGAGCAGAAATTCTTAATGTAAATGTAGTCAATGTGATCGGTTTTTTCTTTTGTGGTGAGCACGTTTTGTATCTTGAGTTTTTCTTTCCAAGGTCATGAGGATATTTTCCAAGGAGTGTCTTCAAAAAGTTTTAAAATTTTGCCTTTCACATTTGAGTCTTAATCCATGTGGAATTAGTTTTGGTGTACAGTGTGAATAGGGATGAGTTCCATCTTCTTTCCATAAGAAACATGGGATACCCCATCTTTTCCATAGTTATTTGCGGAGGACACATACCGCCTTCTTCAGGACTGCTCTGACTGCTTTGGGCTTGTTCTCCTATATCGTTTGAGAATCACCTTCTCAAGTTCACGAAGTACATCAGTTTGAAGAGAACTGATATCTTTATGATAGTAAGTCTTCTTGTCCTTCGGTCATTTAGAATATCTATCAGTAATCTTTTATAATTTTTTAGCCATAAAGGTCTCTTCTATCTTTTGTTACATATAATTCTTGGTACTTTGTACTTTTTAAAATACTGGGGTTCTCTGCTTGTTGCATTAATATTGAAATGTAGGTGGGTTTTTCTGTATGTTGACCTTACCCAGCACTTTGTTAAATGACCTCATTAACTTCTGTGTAATTCTTTTTTGTTTTTTAACGGGAGAAGAGTTCTATATTTTGATCATAGCGTCTGTGAGGCGTGGTTGTGTGTCTTGCCTCTCTGCTTGCATTATTCCCCCATCAGCCCCTCCTCTGCGGTGGTGTTGCCTGGAATCTTGTCTGGATCAAGGTTCACCAATAAAAGCAATATTTGCTGTGGTTGTTTTTTTTTTTTTTTGAGTATATGATAAGATGTATTATTTATTTAATAACACTATTTTACAAAGTCTCAGAGAAACAATGAAAATTTTAGGGAAAATATAGATTAGATTTTACTAGTTTTTCTATTTATTTTATAAGCATTTTCCCTAATTTTTCATTTCTTTTCTTTTTCTAAATCACACTATATTGAAATATGAAGCCGTTTCACCCTGAACAGATTAACATACTTTTAAAAGTCTCAGGTTAAACTTTTATATAGCATCTTGATGTCTTTATTATGAGAGTTACAGACTGATCTTTATAAAAGCTTCCTAGCAAAGAACTATAAATATAGTCCTTTTATAGGGTATGCCACCCTTTAAGAAAAACAAATAAAATCTTATTTTTAGAGGATAAGAAAACTCATCTAACTTCTCAGTCTATGAAGATGGCATTAGTATCAATACTTCAGTTTCTTATAGCTTTAGATACAGATTCTTGCTGTAATCCTTAGAAATACAGTAACTTATAAACTTCAATTCTGAGACACCAGTAAGTGTAAAAACACACCAAAAACTTGCAGATTTGTTTGAAACATTTTCAGAGCCACTACTCAGTTTTAAAATGTTAAAATACAGGAAAAAATAAAAACAAAAATCATGGGTCTTTGAATTGAAAAAGCGTGGTAGTAAAAAATTCCCTGTATAGCACTTAATTAGAAAGTAATGCCTTGCCATGTATCATTTAAAAATGCAGAGTTGCTTGTAAACAATTTACTCTCCTCAGTGTCCCCAAACAATTAAAATGTGACAATTTTCAACATTCAATTTTACGTGAAATTTTCTAGGCACGTGGCAAACTACCCATATACTTAAATGTATTTTAAATAAAACCCTTATATGAACTTATACACAATACACTAATTAAACACAAAACTAGAATTATAATAATGAGAATACCAATTTTTAAATTTTTTAAAGAGTTACATACAAAGTAATAGGATACGTCAAACTGTTCACAAGTTCAGGTGGGAGAAGAACTCTTCGAGTGGAACTGATCTCTGGCAGGTTGGGTACTGACAGCAAACGAGGTCCTTGTAGAGGATAAACCATATCTGACATGCCAGAAACAGTGGGATCATTTGGGGCAGACCCCATGAGCAGGTCGGAAAGGTCCAGGTACATGTGGTCTCCTTGCAACTGATGGTCGATGAGCCACCCGGCATTTTCCAAAGCTTCCTGCAGGGCTGCGGCCGACGTGGAGGCCGGCATTGCCGACCCCAGCAAAGAAGACGGCATATCAAAAGTCGGAGACACCAGTGACCGGAGAAAGTCAAAAAGGAAGGAGAAATAAGAGAAAACCCAGGACGCTAGCTCAGCCCCAAAGCTTAGGGCGCGCACGCTTAAACGAGCGCCCCGGCGCCAGTCTGCCGTGTTTTTTTAATAGATCCCCTTTTTCAGGTTAAAGAAATTCTCTTTTATTCGTAGTTTGCTAAGGGCTTTTATAGTTGTTGGATTTTATAATATACTTATTTCTATTATGATGATGCTCATGATTAATTCAGTGAATTACATTTATAGATGTTCTATGTAGATGTTGCATTTCTCATTTTAAAATACTGCTTATTTTAGTCTATTATCTTTTTTATAGACTGCTAGATCAAGCTTGCTAATAATTCATTTAGGAATTTTGTGGCTATATTCATGACCAGGACTGTAATTTTTCTTTTTTATACTGTCTTTGGTTTTTGTAGCGAGGTTTTGTACTAGCCTCACAGGATGAGCCAGGAGTGCTCTTTATTTCTCTGTTCTCTTTAAAGTTTTGTTTAAAATTGAATGATCAGTTAGTTGAAAGGTTGATAATACTGTCTCTAATATGATCTGTGTGGAAAGATTTTCAAGTATTGTTTCACTTTAGTTTATGATTATAGTGTTGCTGTATTTTCTATTTTTTGTCAACTTGGAAAAGTTATGTTTTTCTAGAAATGTGTCTGTTTTATGAAGGTTTTAAAATTGATTGGCCTGAAGTTGTTCACCGTCTTTTCAATTTCTGCCATATCTGAACTTTGGTGACCTTTTAAATTCCTAATGTTTTAAGTTTGTGCTTTTCTGTCATTTTCTAAATCACTCTTCCCAGAAGGTTATCTATTTTGTTGGTCTTTTCAAAGAACCAATTTCTTATTGTGTTGGTATGTATGAGTGTAATGAACATTTTCCATTTATTTATGTGTTTATTATCTCCTTCCCTCTGTTTTCCTAGGATTCGTTCTAGTGTTTTTTCTAAAGATACATCTATCTAGCTTATTGATTGTATCCTCATTATTGTCAAATATAATCGTTTAAGGTTATCAGTTTTCCTCTAAGTATAGTAAGAGCAGAACCTTTCAACTTATTATATGTACTTTTTCCATTATCTTTTGAGTCTAATTATTTTTAAGTGATTGTTAGGATTTCTTCTTTGAAGATATTTAGAAATGTAATTAAAAATTTTTTTTTAACTTTGTATCATAAAAAATCTTAGACACACTTAGAAGTGGACAGACTAGTAGAAGGAGCCCTCAGGTTCTTATCAGCCAACTTAGCAGGGTCAGGTCGTGTCCAGCTGTGTTTTATCTGTCCCACCTCACCCCTCCACCTCTACCCTCACAGTCATTTTGAAATCATATCATCTGTAACTATCCCAGTACCTACCTGTCTCCCTAAAAGGTAGGGACTCTTTGTTTTCAACGTAAGTACAATGCCATTTTCATGTTTAAACAACGTCAGAAATTCTTAAATTTTATTCGATGTTCACCTAGTATTTATATGTCCCTTGTGTGTGTGTGTGTGTGTGTGTGTGTGTGTTTTAATTGAAGTGGAATTGACATACAGCACTACGTTGGTTCCAGGTACACCACGTAGCGATTCGGTATTTCTAGACACTAAAAGATGTCACCATCTGCCACCATAGAAAGATATTGCAGTCTTGCTGACTGTGTTCCCTGTGCTGTACGTTACAACCCTGTGACCTGTTCATTTTGTACCTGGAAGTTCGGACCCGTAACTCCCTCACCTGTTTCCCTCACGTCCCTAACTCCCTCCCCTCTTGCACCCACCAGTCTGTTCTTGTATCTGTGAATCTCTTTCTGTTATGTTTGTTCATTTGTTTTGTTTTTTAGATTTCACATATGTGAAATCATACGGTATTTGCCTTTCTCTGTCTGACTTATTTCATTTAGCATAATAATACCCTCTAGGTCCATCCATGTTTTCACAAATGTCAAGATTTTATTCTTTCTTATGGCTAATATTCCACTGTATTTAAATACCACGTCCTCTTTATCCATTTACCCTGATGGTGTTTAAAACCTGTGCTTCTTTAGTTTACTGTTTGACTTGGGGTCCATTTAATGCTCATGCATGGTGACTGGTCTGTCTCCAGTTCATCTGTAAGTGTCTCCCCTCCTGTTTTTGACCTTTGCAGTTTATCTCTGAAGATACTGGGTTGTTTGTCCTGTAGGGTTTCCCTGTGTTCTAGATTCTGCTTGATTTCATCCCCGTCTTGTCATTTAAATGGGCCTCTGTTGCCTGTGTTTCCTGTACGTTGGTGGTTAGATCTGGAGGTCTGATCCGACTCAGGTATAATTATTTTTGGCCCGACTCTAGATGCAATTGTGTATGTCCACCAGGAGGGCCCAACTTGGGGGTGGGGTGGGGGTGGGGGGAGGTTAGCAGCCACGTGTCTTGTTTTCCCCTTAAAATCTTTTTATTGATCTTGCCGTGCCCCGCCACTGCTTTGGGAGGCCTCCCCTCCGTCCCCAGCAGTTAAGTGTGAACCGTTACGCCGACGCCCACGGCGGGCAGGTGTCCCCGGATGCTCCTCTCTCTCCCCACCAGCCACGGTTTTCACTGTCAGTTCAGCTCCCAAGTTAGATGCTCTTACCCGTCTCCTGCCTGTTTGTCTGGACTCAGCTTCAGGTTTGTCACACTCTGCACTCACCTCCTCTCCCTCATCTCAGATGTTCCGTGGGCTTTTCTCTTAACCAAAGGCTTGTCGGCAAGTCTATAACCTGTCTTGGTCTTTGATCTGCCTCCATCTGTGCATGTTCTGCATTCAGTCTTTTTTAATATATATATATAATTTTTTTTAAACTTTATTTTATTTATTTATTTATTTTTGGCTGCGCTGGATCTTCGTTGCTGCGCACGGGCTTTCTCTAGTTGCGGCGAGTGGGAGCTACTCTAAGTTGCGGTGCATGGGCTTCTCACTGCAGTGGCTTCTCTTCTTGCGGAGCACGGGCTCTAGGCACGTGGGCTTCAGTAGTTGTGGCTGGCAGGCTCAGTAGTTGTGGCTCGGGGGCTCTAGAGCGCAGGCTCAGTAGTTGTGGCACACAGGCTCAGTAGTTGTGGCTCGCAGGCTCTAGAGTGCAGGCTCAGTAGTTGTGGCACACAGGTTCAGTAGTTGTGGCTCGGGGGCTCTAGAGCGCAGGCTCAGTAGTTTTGTGGCGCACGGGCTTAGGTGCTCCGCGGCATGTGGGATCTTCCCGGGCCAGGGTCGAACCCGTGTCCCCTGCATTGGCAGGCAGACTCTCAACCACTGCGCCACCACGGAAGCCCCTGCATTCAACCTTGATCACAGTTTCCCCAAGCACGTAGTTTTAGCGTGGCAGGTGTTTCTCTCCACGCTCAGAGCTGGTTCACTGTTTTCTGGCTGTTTCTGTGCGTCCCTTTTCGGGCAGCCTCACTCATCCTCAGGGTCTGCTGACCTTTCTCTCTAGTGTCTGTGGTTCCACTTTGAAATTGTCTTGATTGTTGCTGTTATTGGTTTGTTTCCCCGCTTGGTTGTGCCTTCCCTGTCTCCCACCAGTCCTGGAAATTTTCAGCCATCTGTCTTCAGGTGCTGCCTCTGAGGTCTGACCTCTGACCTTCACAGTCAGTGGGGGCCCACACTTTGGAACTGAATTGCAGGCTCTGACCTCCCTGCTGGGTGGTGGGGAGCTGGGCTGGAGGATGGGGGGCCGGTGTGGGGTGGAGTGAGTGAGGAAGGAGAGGAGCAGGGGCCTCGCTACACGACGGTCTGCTTCAAACAGAAACATTGAGATCACCTAGGTTCTGCCCTGTTGTCTTAATTCTCTTCCCTATGCGCTCATATCCTACAAAGAGCTTTTTATTTCTTTGACAAAGGAAGAGAAGGGAGTGCGGGAGGGGGGAAGATCTGACCTAAACTCCTTGTCAGCAGCTGCTGTGGGATCCGCACCCAGCCTTGAGGAGATGAAGCCAGAATTTGTTTTTCCCTCTGCATTAAACAGATGCATTCTCGTTCTTCGGTGCCTCATAAAGCTGGCGTGTCTCTGCGTCCTGTTCACAACACCTGAAGCTGAGAATCCGTTTTGGCTCCGTGTCCGCGGGCACCCGGGGACCTCTCACCTGTGCTGCCATGAACACAGCAAGTGGGCGGAACGGAGGCCGGGCCGGGGCCGGGCTGGCGCCCCTGGAAACGGGCAGGCGGCGGGCTACTCCCTGCAGGCCTGACTGCGCTCCTGGCATTGGAGGGGTGCGGAGATCTAGGTGAGACCCCCCACGGGGTAACAGCCAGGGAGGATGGAGGACGGCTCCCGTCTTTCCTTTTCCTCCCAGTGTTTACGCCGCTGTCCTCCACACGGGTGACCACATGCCCGCCCTTTGCAGACGGTCCTGGGACTGTCAGCCCCAGTCTGTTTGTTTGCAAAACCCCAAGTCTGGTTCAGTTGATGGGGTTTCCAGCCTAGGAGCCAAAGGACCCTTGTGGGTTTGTATTTCCAGGAGAGGGAGAAGAGACTGCGGTTCCTTCAACTTGGGGTCCTCACATTGTGATCCCTCGTTACCAAGGTTTCCAGTCAGGCATCTTCACTTCTCGTTAAGGCCCAAAATGGAGTTTTCCAGTATCTGAGCACGTTCAGCCCCCTGTTTTTATCCTTTGTGAATCTACAGTTGATTTTGCTAAAAATAACCTGATCATTACAAAGGGAAGTTCCTGTTCACATGAAAAGGAGAATTTTCGTCCTTAGGGCGCTGGCCCCTGCTGCTGGCCCATGCCTGCAAGTGAAGCGCGCTTCCCTCAGACGGTGACACTCCTGGATCCCGTCCTCGTGTGCTGGGGGCAGGGTGCAGAGTCTGCCCGGTGGGCTCTGCTGGGCCCTGCGGCCTGGGAGGGCGAGGCTGTAGCGCTGGCTGATCCAACCTGACGCCGGGCCCGGGGCTCCTCCCCTCCTCTCTCCTCGCTCTGTGGGAGCTCCTGGAAGCTTCTGTAAGGCTGAGCGGCCCGAGGGCTGGACCCTCCAGGGCAGGCCTTGGTGCCCTGCAGCCTGCAGAGCGGACAGTGCTGGTGGCGGAGGCCAGCGGGCTTGTTCTCTGGGGCCTCACGTCTGGGCTGCCGGGAACCCGAGCCCGGGCGCCGTGGGCACATGTCCTCACGCATGTCCGTGACCTCTGTCTTCAGTTGTCACTTGTGTGGATGCCGAGGGTGAGCTGGCACCCTTCTGGGAGGTCTCTCCCACATCCTGACCGCAAGGCTTCACCTTGGGTCTTCACCACCCTCAGTAAAAAACGCTTTCTGGGCCCACTTTTGGGGGAAAGGTGTTCAGGAGCCCGGGAGGCAAGATGGGCTCAGCTCCGCCCGCCTTGCCTGGACGCCCGTCCTGCTGCGTCAGCCGCCCCGGGCTCTTCTCCCTGCGTTTGTGCGGCCCCTGCGACAGAGGCCTCCAGGCTCAAGGCTGCATCCTGGCCCCGTGATGGACACTGGGCCACAAGCACGGCCCCGGCCACGCGCCTGCTGGTCCCCTGGTAGGATTTGAACTCGCACCGGCCCCGCCCCCCTGCTGCGTGAGTGATCGTGTCCTCGCGCTCTGACCCACACTGGATGTTTGAGGGACCAGGTCTGTGTGCCGCGGGCCCCAGGAGCCGCTGACGCAGGGGCCGTGGCCTGGATTTCTCTCACTAGCTTTACTTGGAAACACCTCCCTGGTGCCTGGAAGTGGAGGCCGCAGAGCTGGTTTCCACGAACAGCTCCACCTCCCGCTCTGCTGCCCCTATGGTGGCTTGTGGTGTTCTCGCTGGTGTCTGCGGACACTCAGGGCAGCCCAGCGGGGACCTCCAGGTAGGATCGAAGTAGCTGTGGGAAAGGCCCCCCTGGTGGAGGCGCTGACTGGGAGGCCAGGCCTCAGGGTATTGACGGCCTTAGACTCTGTGCCAGGGAGAAGCACTTTGAAAACTTGTCGCTCGGGGGCGTGGTATGAGTGGGTGGTGGTGAAATCTGACTTAGGTGAAGAGACAGTGGTATGGAACATCACCCTTGTGTTCATGGTAGCTTTATCTTTTTAGCAGTGAAAATAAGATTTCAGGGATTTTCGGTCTCCGCCTCTGCTCAGCAGGCCGCGTTTGGCTCGGCGGTGCTTTTCAACCTGTTTCTGGTGCTGGTTGGGTGGTGCAGACCCGGCCTGGCTGTGCCTTTGGGGCCATTGTCTCGGCCGTGAGAAGAAGCTCGCAGAGCTGATTCCTGTGGCTGCCTCGGGAGCTCTTCAGGAAAAGTAGAGTTTTCTCCCATGGACAGCAGTGGACTGCGGGGTGCTAGAGTGAGCCTGCGATCGCGGGGGACACCTGGCCTGTGGTCGGGACGGAGTCCAAAGCCGGAGCCGTGGGCGTGGAGGCCAGGGGTCAGCAGGCCTGCCGGTGTGGAAGGTGCTCTCAGAGCTCCGGAGCGGGAGGTTTTCGGGCCGCAGGGCGTCCTGATCGCCCGAGCGCTGCTGGAGCCCCCAGGGACGCCGTGCACTGTAGCTGAGCAGGGCCCGGGCCCTGTTGTTTCCAAGTCCCCAAGCTGCTGACGCCGCCCAGCCTGAGATGAGAACCACCGCCCCAGGGTGACCTGCGGGCCCCCAGCTCTCCCTGCTCTGCATCGTGTCACTGTTGGGGTACCCGTGGTTATTTAGCATCCAGTTCTGAGTCTGCCGGTGACATTTGCTGTGTGGCCTTGAGCAAGTCACTTAGACTCCCCGAACTTCAGTTTCGCCACCTGTCAAATGGGGATAACGCTGGTATCCATCCATATCCTACAGCGTGCCTGTTCACACATTAAGTGAGCCCAGGCTAGCAGCCCACAGGACTGTGATCCCGTCGTGATGTTTTTACTGACTGGAGGAAGTGGGGGAGGTGTGCCTGCCCCAGACATGCCCTCCTACCTCCAGCTTGGAGGACCCCGTGCCCTGCTCTGGTATATTTCTCCTTGCTTTTGAAGAGGGATCAACTCCCTTTTTGTCTGGAAGGCAGAAGCATGGGTAAGCCAGGTCCGCTCCCTTCTTGACGTCTAGATGTGTGCCAGGAAACCACGTGCACAGAAAACACAGCTCAGAGGGTTATGTTTAATAGACTCCACGTGTGTCACATCTCTCTCCCTGCCCCAGACCAGATTAAAAAACCTTCCTATATGTACACATATAAATACTTCATGTATTATACGTTTATTTCTTTCTTTACATTTTGATCTCAACTGAAAACAAAACAATGTAAAACATAACAGCCTGTTCTTGCACCATAATATTTTTTATCTTTATGTTTCAAGCATAATTTATATGATAGTGGGTTGTTCACATAAGTTATCTCTTTGGCATTGCTTATATACATCTAAAGGAGGCAAAAAGAAATGAGATACATGCTCATCTAAGAAGCAGAGGTGGGGGTCACTTGTGTTATTTACATTCCCTACAGAATATTTTTAAATGTTTACATTAAAAAGCACTTCTGACTTCTGTACCTCATTTCTCTTTCACACACACATGCGCACACGCACACACACACACACACACAGTTAAATAGAATAATTGTAATTCAGTTAAGAGCACCTTTGGGGAAAATGATACTGCATATAAATCAGTATTTTGAATGGAACTTGATTGTGACTGTTCAGCCCTTTTGAATGATATTTTTAATAAATTATGCACCCAGAGTTCTGCGGTGAGATGACAGATTGAACACGTGTATCTAATTTCACTCACTTCTGAAATTCACAAAAGCTCCAGTAAAGGTATATTCGTTATAAACCATGTCACCCCGAAACCTAGATGATGGTCTCTACTGTTTCCCACTAAGGGGATCCAGTTATCCTTGGAGACACGTCTGTTTCCTTGTGGGGCCCAGGAAGTGCAGGGAGAGCCCTGGACACCTTGTCTCAGCTGCACAGAGAGCTGCTCCCGGGCGGCCTGTGGGTTCAGAGTGATGCGGCAGCCTTAGGACAGTACTACAGAGGCTCAGTTCACCATGATCCCGAAAACCAAAACCCTCTTCCCTGATCACACGTGGAGCATGCTACAGGGCCAGCTTGTTCTTTTTAAAAATTGACAAAGGAAGAGAATCAAGCGCTCGCTCTGCCTTTCTTCTAAAAACCCTTTGTGAGAATAACAAGATAGTTGACTTGGGACCCTTTCTCACTATAGAAGTAATGTAGCTAGCAAATCAAGAGGGGTGGATGGAGCTAGAAAAGCCCTGTTTACAGCAATGAAGACATCATCGGTGAGCATGTTAGCTGCCGATAACACAGGAGCCCGAGGGGTACAGGACCTCTCTAGGGAGGCGGCCCTGCTAGGAACCAGAGCTGCATCCTCTGGGCCTCCAGACCCCCTTCGAGCTCCCAGGGAATCTACAGCTCAGGTTCAGTCAGCACAGGACAGGTGACCAGTGTCTTCAGCCCATCAGCTGGAGGGGGCAGGGGTGAGGGAGAAGGTGGGGGACCTTTAGATTAAAAAGAATTCAAAGGGTATATCGGCCAATTGCAGTGAATGGAACTTAGTTGGGTTTTGATTTGAATAAAGCTTAAAAAATATGTATGAGATTCTAAAAAAATGGGAATACCTTCTGGCTATTTGATAATGTCATGGAGTTGTTAATTTATTTGGGTAGGTTGATGGTATTCGACTGTGTTTTTTAAGAGTTCATTTAGAGATACTGAAGGCCTTATGGATAACATGCTGGGCTGGCTGGTAGGCTTCCGGATGATCTAGAAAGAAGTGCAGCGGGTGGGTGTGAGAAGAAAAGGTTGGCCATGAGGTGGCAGGTGGCTGATGGATCCTTGGGAGTTGATTATACTGTTCTCTCTGCCTTTGTGTGTTTTTGAAATTTTTCCCTAAAAAATAAAAATATATATTCCAGAGAGATGTCATCAGGTCAGAAAGTTGGGGGAACAGAAAAGGAAACAACATCACCAACAGTCTGAAAGTTGGAAAGTAGAGCCATAAGTCTTAACCGATTTGGCAGTTTGGGCAGAAAAAGCCAGATTCCGAGCCTCCTGTCAGTGCAACCAAGAGCCCCGGGGGATAGATGCCACAGCATCCTCGAAGAGCAGCCCCATGTCCCGCCCTCCGGGACAGGAGCAAAAGGGGGCTGGTCCAGGTGGAATGCAGGCTGGCAGAGAAGCAGACGCCCCGCTGTGCTGGGCGCCTGAGCCCCGAACCAGGGTGCCTGGTGCGTCCTGACTAAGGCCAGCTCCCCGCACCGTCCAGCAAAGCTCAGCGTTGAGAATCCCTCTCTGCTCGCTGCTTCCAGCTAGGGTTCATGCCTCCGTTCGTACTCAGGGACATATCCGCAGAAAATATGCAAAACTCGGTGAAAAACTTAAGAGTACACATTTAAGGAAATCTCGAATAAAGTTGAGCACTAGACACAGAAAAGGAAAATAGGAGAGAATGAAAGAGAAAATCAGAGCATTGTCCCAGGAGATTTACCACCCAAGAAGTTTCGGAAGGGGAAAACAGAAACAAGGAGATCAACAAAATATCCGTAACATCTTACGGAAAAACCCAAACAAACTTTTTGCCCAACCCAATAACTCAAGGAAATTCCCCACGACTGGAGAAACTGAACAAGCCAGCTGCATGCCCCCCACGGTGGAGGAAGGAAGAGCCTCACCAAGCCACCTGCTTCTCAAATCTCAGAACACTGGGGACAGGGAGAAGGTCTTATAAACACCCAGAGGGAAAGGCAAGCACAAAGGGTCCAGAGCCAGAGCGGCTCCGTGTTTTTTTAATAACAGTATGAGAACAGGGAGGCCGTGGAGCACTGCCTTCCCCGCCCCAGAGAAGCTGACTTTCAAGCTGGAATTCTGTACACAACCCACGTAATGATAACGTTGACAGGGAAGTAAGTGCATCTTCAGACGTGAAACCTCACACGCCTCCTTTTTGAGACACTCTTGGAGCCTGAGTTCCTGCAGAAGAAGAATGAACCAAGAAAGAAGAATGAAGAGTGGGATAAAGGGATCAGGTGATCTGCTCTGGGACAGAGACCAGTGGGATCCCGGGGAGGATGAGGGGGCCGGCCTCAGGAGGGCGGCTCTGCAGGAGATTCTGGGCCGCCCGGCTGGACCAGAGCTCAGCAGCCGCCGGGGCGGGCGTGGGAAGGGGGGCTGACCTGTCTGGACCTCCCTGCCCTCCGGCCTCACTGACCAGACGAGGCAGGTCTCTCCGTGGGGCCTCCTGCGAGCCTCACACCTGGAGGACAGCCTGGGTGGAGCAGCAGCAGGACACAGGGCAGTGCTGGTCCATGGGACGGCCCCACCGGCTGCTGCACTGGGGGTGGCCCTCGGTTTCCCGGGGGTCACTCTTTTTTTTTTTTTTTTTTTTTTGCGTTACGCGGGCTTCTCACTGCTGTGGCCTCTCCCATTGCGGAGCACAGGCTCCTGGACGCGCAGGCCCAGCGGCCACGGCGCACGGACCCAGCCGCTCCGCGGCACGTGGGATCCTCCCAGACCGGGGCACGAACCCGCATCCCCCGCATCGGCAGGCGGACTCCCAACCACTGCGCCACCAGGGAAGCCCGCGGGGGTCACTCTTGACCTCGCCCGGACAGAGCTCTTTTTTGTCAGCTGTCCTAGAAGCCGAAGGCAGCCTGAACTGCGACTCTGTCTTTTCCTGGGAACCTTTGTCACCTCCCATCCCACTGCTCCTGTACTCGCTGCGGTCACGTGGAGAACACGTGTTTACGGATACATCTGTAGATGTTATAACCAGAAAGAAAAGCAGGGATGCTGAACCAAGTCAGAATGTTGCTGGGGGCACAGGCATGTGATGTGTGGGGCACGAGAGCGATGCTCTGGTTCTGGCTGAGGTGGGGGGGTGACTGTGTCACCCTTAGCCCTTCTGTTCTCCAGGGTGTGTGACACATTTCACCATAAAAGATGAAAATATTTTGAACTCAGTTCTGCGTTTCTCATAGACCCCTCCCTTTCTTTCTCTTCCTCCGCCGCCCCCTGCAGTCTTTTCTCTCCCTGACCCTCACACACGCAGGCAAATGTCATGGTAAGAGGAAACCGTGGCTCCATGGATGAAATATCTTTTATTGTCCCCTAGATTTGAATGAGTCGTTCTTTACTTGAACAGACCCTAAACTTCGGCCCTGTTTTCTAAAGAATAGTCCTTCTCTTTCTTTCCTGTCTATATGATGACATGAAATGGTGTTATGAAAAGAGGACCCAACCCATGTAATGGAAAATTATAGTGTCCTTCTTTTTTTCTGATCATTCATTTAAAAAAAATAGAGACTAGCAGATTTTTTCTGTTTCTGATTGAGAACTTATAATTCACAGCCCAGGCTTTGCCATTTCTTATTGAAACTTTGAATATAGTCTTTGTGCTTTTACTAACGTCATGAGTCTGATTGTATTAATATGTTTCTCAAGGCACAACCTATAAAAGCAATTTTCTACTCTGCCATAAAATATTCATGAGAATACAGGCTTTTTTGTCTTGATGCTGCATTCTTTAAGTAGAGAAGCTTCCATTGTTTCTTCAGGGCTCTGTAGGTCAAAAGCACCAGCAGCTTCTGTTGGGAACTTATGGCATTTCAGAGAGTTTTTGATACAGAAATAGTCCGAGTCATGTTTGACGCACCCGCCAGCGATGGGAATGAATGGGGACTGTGGGTCTGATCTCGCAGCTGGGGCTCCGGCCAGGCCTGGGGACCGCTCGGCCGCTTCCCACCCGCCTGGCTTCCCGAGGCTGGGCACACAAAGTGGGAGAAGGACCTTGCCTGGGTCCCCCGGCCTCGTGTAAGTTCCAGTGTTGGTTTGCATGTCTGTAAACACAGTGCTGTTTTCAGAGGTGAAGGAATGGCAGGAGGTGATCGCGGTGCATCTGACGGAGGTGATGTCTAGCTTTGCATTCTCTTTGCTCTGCTTTTGACTTTCTCTAGCAGAAGAATGAAGTTTTCTGTGAAACCTCAAAAGGGTAAACCCAGACAGGACTTGCATCCCTTTCTCACAGTAAATGTAGAGGGAACGTGGTGAGAACAGGGATGCCTTGGGCCAAGGACAGCACGTGCCCCCCCGTGCCCCCCGGTTCCCTTCTGTCTGTTCACTGTGGGCAGAAGGGGCTTGCTGGGGTGGGGGTCTCCTCGCCACCCTGCGCGCCCACCCCCCAGTGTGCATCCGCTCTGGTGTCTGTGGCGTGACCAGGGGGTGTTTCCTTCTAAGGTTCCCTACGCCTGCAGACACAGAGGAGGCTGAGAAAAGGTGCAGTAAACAAAGCGAGGCTCGGCTCGCGGGTGGTGGGTGTGACGCCCCTCCCCGCCCTGCCGCCCCATCCACAGGACCCGGTCCTGCCCGGCCATCTGCGAGTCCTCCCGTGCGGCCCCTGCGGCCACCGCCCCACCTCTTTCACCCCCAGCACCCCTCCCACCTCAGAGATGCAGCCCCCTCCTCACACCTGGGGAAGGTGTGAACCCTTCCCCAGGCCTTCCATCGGCCCCACTGCCCCCTCCTGCCTGTCTTCACATCAGACCTGCTACAGGCCAGTGCCCAGCACAGAGCAGGAGTGTTTCCGCGGTCCGAGAACGCACGCTTAGAAACGTGTGGCCCATCTTATTTTTGGAGTCAATAAAAAGGATCCCTTAAAGTTGTTTTATGTTCAGTTTTTCTTTTCTTTTTTTTTTTTTTGCGGTACACGGGCCTCTCACTGTTGTGGCTTCTCCCATTGCAGAGCACAGGCTCCGGACGCGCAGGCTCAGCGGCCATGGCCCATGGGCCCAGCCGCTCCGCGGCACGTGGGATCTTCCCAGATCGGGACATGAACCCGTGTCCCCTGCATCAGCAGGCGGACTCTTAACCACTGCGCCACCAGGGAAGCCCTATGTTCAGTTTTTGAAGACGTTAACTACTAGACATTTCTGATGGTCCTCCTGACCCCGCCTAAGAAGAATTAGAAGTAGGGAGAGGGTGTGCACCAGTGAGCGGTGATGGTCGTCTTCCGCCCAGCATCGTGGGGATGGCCGTGTTCCTACCTAGTGTCTTAGGTCACCTTGGCACGTCACATGAGCGGGGGCCATGTCTGACCACCCCTGCTGTCAGGGCAAGTGAGATGATACTGCTACAAAATGCAGGCAATATGGTTATTTCACAAATTCTCTGTGGTTATTTTCTTAAGCTAAAATTCCGCTCTCTGACCAGACAAGCAGAGTGTAAGAGACACTGCAGGCCGGTCTCACCTATGACTATGGATTCAAATGTGCGTAATGAAACGGTCACAGGCTGAAGGCATCAGCGACTCTTTGTGTGTGTGTGTGTGTGTGTGTGTGTGTGTGTGTGTGTGTGTGTAACCCAGGAAGACCAAGTCGGGTTTATCCTTAGAAAGCAAAGGCCAACTGGGACTTCCCTGGTGGTGCAGTGGTTAAGAATCCACCTGCCAGTGCAGGGGACAAAGGTTCGAGCCCTGGTCCGGGAAGATCCCACATGCCGCGGAGCAACTAAGCCCATGCGCCACAACTACTGAGCCTGTGCTCTAGAGCCTGCGAGCCACAGCTACTGAGCCAGTGCACCACAACTACTGAAGCCCGCACGCCCTAGAGCCCGCACGCCGCAACTACTGAGCTCATGCGCCCCAACTACTGAAGTCCGCATGCTCTGGGGCCCGTGTGCCGCAACTACTGAGCCCGCGGGTCTTGAGCCCGTGCTCCACAACAAGAGAAGCCACCACAGTGAGAAGCCTGCGCACGGCAACAAAGAGTAGCCCCCGGTCGCCACAACTAGAGAGAAAAGCCCACACACAGCAATAAAGACCCAACGCAGACCAAAAAAAAAAGAAACCAAAGGCCAACTAACCTGAGGAGGTCTGCTAAGTAACTCACCTGTAATCCATGAAGGAACTAGGCAGGTTAACCGGTTAATAGAAAAACTTTCTGATCCCATCTGTGGATGCAGAAAGGGAGCTGGAAAAATCTGCCTTCATTCACAGTTACAGTGTTTTTCAGGAAGCATTCAGCACTGTCATTAGTGAAAGCAGGATAATATACACCACCTCTCCCCACCAGAGAAAGAAAAACATGAACTGAATTTCCTTTAAGACATCAGGTCGCTTTCTCTTTTCTCTAAGTCTCTTTCCTGAGCCCTCCTCCTTGCCCTCCATAGTATTCTGTTCCTTAAAAGAACGTCTGAAGCAAATGGGGGAAAATATTGATTGAGGTTTTATAAAACTGGTGTTGTTTGCACTGTTTTTCCATTTTCTTATATTGAATGATAAAAATGATCAAAAAAAAGAAAAGAAAGAAAAAGGGGGCTTCCCTGGTGGCGCAGTGGTTAAGAGTCCGCCTGCCGATGCAGGGGACACGGGTTCGTGCCCTGGTCCGGGAGTATCCTGCGTGCCACGGAGCAGCTGGGCCCGTGAGCCATGGCCGCTGAGCCTGCGCGTCCAGAGCCTGTGCTCCGCAATGGGAGAGGCCACAACGGTGAGAGGCCTGCCTACTGCAGAAAAAAAAGAAAAAGGAAATTAATAAAAGCCAGTCTTTACCAGCTGGTGTGCAGTGGAGGTTGGTGGGGTCCACTGGTCCTCGGACCTGTTCACGAAAACAGTTCATTTGTGCAGATTTTTCTCATGTAAATATCAAATAAAGACCTCATCACACATCAAGCCTCATACCCCACTAGAAAAAAAGAAATACATACATTTAAAAAGTTGGGGGAATAAACCAAAGAAAAACAGTCAGCTGGTATTTATCCCAGGCTTGTTAGGGCTTCAAAGAGAGGAGAATTAGATATTTTCTGAAACCGCTTGAATATTGAGGATTTTTCTCCATTCCCTGTGGCCAGGTCCCAGGCATTCCTTGCATGGAAGCTGCTCCAGGCTCTGGGGGCCTGGGGTGGAGGCCAGGGCTTGGTCCCGGGGGTGGGAGAGGCAGTGACTTGAGCCCTGGAGCCAGGGCCCCGCTCTGCCCCGGGCAGCGTCCCGCACTCTCCCAAGGTGAGCAGCCAGCCCTGCAGGTGTGAGGCCACGTTCTAGTCCAGGGCTCTAGGGCTCAGGGAGTCAGCTCGGGGGTTAGAATCCAGGGCTTCGCCAGAGCCGGGCCTCGCCCCACCTCGCCTCGCTCATCAGAAGGATGGTCGGCATGGGACCTGCCGCCTGGCAGTGACCACAGAAATGCCCTGTCCTGAGGGGTGGTTCCACTTATGGGCTGTTTTCCCAGAATCTGTGGACTGTGGGGCACAGACTTCCCGAGGGACTGGGTTATGT
The DNA here is from genome assembly GCF_949752795.1 of Hyperoodon ampullatus. Taxonomy (NCBI): domain Eukaryota; kingdom Metazoa; phylum Chordata; class Mammalia; order Artiodactyla; family Ziphiidae; genus Hyperoodon; species Hyperoodon ampullatus. The sequence continues at coordinate 2,211,021 of NC_136921.1, forward strand.
CCGGCCTGTGAGTGGCCCACACTCACTCAGGGAGACCCCAGGGCGAGGCCAAGTGCGTCTGTCGCAAGCCCCGACCTGCAGAGGGTCCAGGCAGAGGTGCTAGGATGAGGCCCCGTGCCAGGTGGTGAGGAGCTGGCATTGGCGGCCCGTGGGTGTTGAGTCTGGGCTCCCACCGGAGCCCTGAGCCCCCCAGAGGGTGAGGCCCCAGCCTCCAGTCCCTGGGTCTGGTCCGTGCCGTTGCGTGAGCCCAGAGCAAGTTGTGAGGGGGTCTCTTTGGAAGGGACAGGGACCATGGGCCTCGGTGCTGGGCTGTCTTCACTCCTCTCTCTACGAGCGGCGCCCAGGGCGCTCATCTGCGAGGTGGGGGAGTAGCACAGGAGCCTCGCGGGAAGTAAGGGGCTCCCCGCCGGCGCCCCTCGGCTGTTCACATGCCGTCCTGTCATGGGAGGAGCACCCACGTCGGATTATTTTGTGAGGTCCATAATTTAAGGCTTGCTTTCTGCATTCTTTTTCTCACTTTAATTTGGTATTGATTTGTAAGCCTTAAGATCGATTCAGCTTCTGTTTCTAATCAGAGTCACTTGTGACTCTTTCTCGGCCATACATCAGTGCAGTGAAGACAGTCCGTTTCCTGGCAAAGCGCAGAAGCACGTAACCCGGATGCGCAAGCTGTGCGGGCGAGCCGGGGGAGCGTTTTATTGGCTGCAGCCGGTAAACCTGTTTTCCAGAGGGCGCTCGCTTCACCATGGAAACGCTCTCCCCGTCCGTCCGGAGCGTCCGTCTGGACCACTTCAGTGGCACACACTGTCCCGTGGTTCCTGCACACAGCTCTTCCGTGGCTTTGTGAAAAGGAGAAGAAAAGCATGGGCAATTTGCCTCTCTACTCACGGGTGTTCAGTGCTCTTTAGAGCCTTTTTCTTGCTTTTTCTCTTCGTCGACTTTCAGAAAGGATGTCAGAAAAGGCCGCTGGGGCTGCAGCAAGGTCCTTTGAGAGAGCAGGAGCCCCTTCTATGGAGGGTCGGGCGGAGGGAAGAGAGATTGCGGGAGTGTGTGTCCTGGTCCAAACGTCCACTGATTTTTGCCCGAGGGATAGAAACCTTAAAGACCTCCGGGTCGTGCCTTCTGAGCCTGTTTAGGGAGGGGGTGCAGAAGCGTCCGAAGTGTACAGTGGCCCTCAGCCTGTGGGCAACCCGACTGTTGGCGGCGGCTCTCTGGGAGGGTGGGCGGGGCTGGGGGCTCCACGGTGACCAGTGCTCTGTGCTGTGCTCTCTCCCGCAGTGGATGTGGCCTCGGCGCTGCCTTTGCCGGTGGCCCCCCCGGCGGTGCCCATGGACCTGCGCCTGGACCACCAGTTTCCGCTGCCCGCGACGGAGCCCGGCGTCCGGGAGCAGCAGCTGCAACAGGAGCTCCTGGCCCTCAAGCAGAAGCAGCAGCTGCAGAGGCAGATCCTCATCGCCGAGTTCCAGAGGCAGCACGAGCAGCTGTCCCGGCAGCACGAAGCCCAGCTCCACGAGCACATCAAAGTAAGTCGCCTGCCATCCGCCCCCGGGAGCCCTCAGAGCCCGTGCGCTCTCTGTGGCCCCGTGGTTCCCATGCTGATAAGGACAGTCCCTGATCACCAGCGGTAGCGCTGAGATTGGTGCACAGCCATATTCCTTGCTGTGCAGTTAATACCTGCGTGTCCAGCACTTGGGCACTGGTTGAGTAAATTGGGGCAGATGTGGCCAATGGTGGGAACAGCCTTTAAAGTCAGGCTGTAGAAGCGTGCTTAAATTAGGGGAAATGCTTATCATCTGACTTCATCTACAAAGATAAGGTATGTCCGTAAATAGCAACATTACCAGCAAGAAGAAACACCCGTGTTTGCAAATCATCTTTATTTTCTTCTTGGGACTTGTCTGGCCACTCTTCGTTTTTCCCACTGACTTTTTATGATTCGAAAAAGATATTAATATTTACTTTTCATTTAAACGGAATAAGAAAAAACTAACATGGGTTGTTTTTTGGTACACACTCTCTGCATGTATTTAATCTGATCTCAGATTTTAAAAGTAAACATATTAGAAAGAAACATGCATTAGTGATGCATAGAGAAGTCAGTGAGCATACGTTATGATCACAGATGTCCTAACTGGTCATGTGGTTGAGGGACCAGTTAGGACATCTGTGATCATAACGTATGCTCACTGTACTTGGAAACATGGAGAGCAACGCTGTCCAATAACAATGTGTGTATATTAAAATTATATAGGTAATTTTACATTTTCTGTAGCCACCTTAAAGCAGCAAAAGAAACCAGATTGTTTAAGTTATTTATTGCTATGTAACAAATTACCCAAAAGCTTTTTAGCTGGTTAAAATAACAGACGTGTACTATCTGATAGCTTCTGGAGGTCAGGAATCCAGGAGTAGCCTCACTGCTGGCTGTGCCTTAGGGTCTCTCGTGAGGTACTGTTGAGCTGCCAGTCAGGGCTGTGGTCTCATCTGAGGGCTAGGTGGGGCTGCAGGACCCACTTCCCAGCTGGCTCCCGTGGTTGTGGGCAGGAGGCCTCAGGTCCTCCTCACGTGGGCCTCTAACAGCAGCTTCCCCAAAGTGGACACCCAAGATCCAAGTGACCAAGAAGGAGTCCTCGGTGTCTTCTGGCCACATCTTGGAAGTGACATCCCCCAACCCTGCTACCTTATTCTACTGTCATACAACCAACCCTCCCAGGAGGGGCCCAGACAAGGGGTGAATACCAGGAGGCAGGAATCTTTGGGGTCACTGGGAACCTGTCTGCACAAGGTAAACTAACTTTAATGTATTTTATGTAACCTCATATTTCTAAAATATTATTTCAACCTGTGATCCATATAAATACTTTTGTTCATGCTAAGTCTTAGTGAACCATCGCAGACGAGACACGTAGAGCACATCTCCGTTTGGACCAGCTGCATTGCAGCCACATGTGGTTAGTGGCTACTGGATTGGACAGCAGGGATGTGGAGAATTAAAAGCCCACATGCTTCTGAGATGCCCTTTCCATAGAGACCAACACCACCTACGGCTGGACGTCGCTGAGGCCGGCCTTGGCTTCCTCGTTAGCCTGCGCCCAGATGGTGTGTGTGCACTGGTGCCATTCAGAGTAACCGTGCACTGTCTGTTTCTGCCTCTGGCCAGCTAAGAGCTGCACCCGAGGCCGTGGGTCTTGACAGTTTTGTTGCTGCCACTGCTGCCTTTTGCCCTGACCCCGTGGGGCTTCTGAGGTTGGCAGTGGACAAACCAAGGAGAGAACACTCTCCAGAGCTGCTGCAAGTCCAAGCCTCATGGCTTTGCTTGTAGCGTTCTGAGCCAGCGAGTGCTCCTGCCCGAGAGGTCACCTGTCTCCATGGAGATGCCCCAGCGGCCATCGTGGTCCTCTGCTGTTTAATAAGCGCTCCTGAGTTTGGGGTGGAGGGGTCGAGGGTCCACAAGAGCGAGCGCGATGCGCTTTGCTCCCCTGATGCGAAGTGCCCGCTCCTCCTGGCTGTTGGGAGGAGAGGGAGGCCCCGTGTTTTGCAGCCTGGACCTGCCCTGCCGGTGGGGAAGCCAGCGCCTTGCTCAGGGCGGCTGCTCTGTGCGGTGCAGGGGAAACGGGGTTGCGGCGGGGGGTGGGGCTTCCCGCTGAGGCCCCGCCCCGAGGGGTCTGTGAGCAGCGCCCGAGGAGGTGGCTGCCTTTCAGTACTGACAAGAGCCCCCCCACAGGCCGCCCCTTTCCTTTTGTCTTTGAAGCTGCAGCCTCACATTTCTGTGACCCCTAAAAGCAGTTTAGAAACTCAGCCTTGGCTCTCTCCCGACCAAGTAGCGCTGCTCGCCCACGCATCCTGATCTCATCTCAGAAGCCTGAAGGATCACTGCAGTCTCGTGTCTTCCCGGTCCTCTCAGATACGCCCCCCTTTAACCGGGCTCCTGGCGACCAGGGGGCCCGCACTGCCGTTCATCTTGGGAGGTGGAGCCCTGTGTGCGCCCCTCCCCCCCGTGCCTACCTGGGAACGGGCAGCTGCCCACCTCTGGCATCTGCGGGCCCGGCACGGCGCCTGGCTGAAGAAGGAACTCGGGATTTGCACTTCTCTCTATACTTTCACTCCCCCGTGCACCCTCGTCCTCACTCAAACAGCCCCTGATTGAGAGACGGTACCGGAAACTGGCGATGGTGGGTTTTGTGCTGACCAGGATTAAGGAAGACGCTAGTTGCTTATGTTCTCGTGTCTGTGTTGGTTGAGTCTGTAGCTTTTACAAGAAAAAAATGAGAAATTGAGACATCAACAACCTCTCGTATGTGAGGGGTTGCACAAATAAGCAAGAAACATCAGGAACACTCTTGAGCCTGGTTGGTGCTTCCCCCTCAGGGCGAGACCCGGCTTCCCGCTGTCCTGGGGCCTCGGCCTGGGGTGGGCTTTTTCTCCCTGACCCCCAGTTTCTCTCCTCATCTGGTGCTCCAGGAGTTTGTGTCACCTCTTTGAGATGGAACAGAGTCTCCCTCCTGGGTCCTCCTGTCAGCACCTGCAGACTCTGTGCAGAGAGGGCCCGGAAGTCAGGGGTACCCCGAGCTCCCCCTGACCCACAGGCTGGGTGCTCCCAGAGATGGTGGGAGCCCCAGAAACGCAGCTCAGGAAGCATCTCAAGGTTACATGCTCTCTGCATTTTAATCGTTTGTTGTTTCTCCATTTAAAATGGAGATCGAGCCGGAGGAAGATGGCGGAAGAGTAAGACGCGGAGATCACCTTCCTCCCCACAGATACATCAGAAATTCATCTACACGTGGAACAACTCCAACAGAACACCTACTGAACGCTGACAGAAGACCTCAGACCCCCCAAAAGGCAAGAAACTCCCCACATACCTGGGTAGGTCAAAAGAAAAAAAGAATAAACAGAGACAATAGGATATGGACGGGACCTGCACCAGTGGGAGGGAGCCGTGAAGGAGGGAAGGTTTCTACACACTACAAGCCCCTTCGAGGGCGGAGACTGCAGGTGGCGGAGGGGGAAAGCTTCGGAGTAGCGGAGGAGAGCACAGCAACAGGGGTGTGGAGGGCAAAGCAGAGAGATTTTGGCACAGAGGATCGGTGCCCTCAGGCACACACCAGCCCGAGAGACTTGTCTGCTCGGCCGCCAGGGCGGGCGGGGCTGGGAGCTGAGGCTCGGGTATCGGCTTTCAGTCGGAGCGCAGGGAGAGGTCTGGGGCTGGCGGCAGGAAGAGACCCTGAAGGGGTTAGTGCTAGCCCGGAGGGAGTCCGGGGAAAGGGTCTGGAGCTGCCGGAGAGGCAAGAGACTTTTTTCCCTTTTGTTGCCTGGTGCGCGAGCAGAGGGCATTCCCCTCCCTCCCCTCTGCCTGAGTGAGCCAGAGCCCCCGAATCAGCGGCTCCTTTAAACCCGTCCTGTCTGAGCGAAGAACGGACGCCCTCCGGCGACCTACGCGCAGAGGCGGGGCCAGGTCCAAGGCTGAGACCCGGGAGCTGTGAGAGCAGAGACAGGGAAATCTGTCTGTGCAGCCTCCGAGGCAGCGGATTAAAGCTCCACGGTCCATTTGATGTGCCCTGCGTCTGTGGAGTGCATGAATGGGCAGCGAATCATCCCAAATTGAGGAAGTGGACCTTGAGGACAAGATTTAAGACTTTCCCCCCCTTTTTTTTTCCTCTTTTTACAACGAATTATCTCAAATTAAGGAGGTGGACTTAGCAAGATTTCAGACTTTTCGCCCTTTTCCTCTTTTTACAACGAATTATCCCAAATCGAGGAGGTGGACTTGGAGAGCAAGATTTTTGATTTTTCCCCCTGCTCTCTTTTTGTGAATGTGTATGTGTAATCTTCTGTGTAAGATTCTCTCTGTATAGCTTTGCTTCCACCATATGTCCCAGGGTTCTTTCGGTCCGTGTTTTTTTTCAATAATTACTTTTTAATTTTAATAACGCTACTATATTTCATACTTTATTCTATTTTACTTTACCTGCTCTTTCTTTTTTTCCTCCCTTCCCTTCCTCCCTCCCTCCCTCCCTCCGCTCCTCCTTTCCTTCTTTCTTTTTCTTTCCTCCATCCCTCCCTCCCTCCCACCCTTCTTCTTTCCACTTTCTTTTTCTTTCCTTCCTCCCTCCCTCCCTCCCTCCTGTCTTTCTTTCTTTCTTTCCTTCCTCCCTCCCTCCCTCTCTTCTTCCATTCACTCTTCCTTTTGCTTTCATTCCTCCCTCCCTCCCTCCTTTCTTTCCTTTCTTTCCATCCTTCCTCCCTCCCTCCTTTCTTTCTTTCTTCCTTCCTTCCTTCCTTACTTCCCTTCTTCCTTTCTTTCCATCCTTCCTCCCTCCCTCCTTTCTTTCTTTCTTCCTTCCTTCCTTACTTCCCTTCTTCCTTTCTTTCAATCTCTCTTTCTTTCTTCTACTAATTATTTCTTTCTACTTTTTCTCACTGTTATTCTGAGCCGGGTGGATGAAAGGCTCTTGGTGCTGCAGCCAGGAGTTAGTGCTGTGCCTCTGAAGTGGGAGAGCCAACTTCAGGACACGGGTCCACAAGAGACCTCCCAGCTCCACATAATATCAAGCAGCGAAAATCTCCCAGGGATCTCCATCTCAACACCAGCACCCAGCTTCAGTCAACGACCAGCAAGCTACAGTGCTGGTCACCCTATGCCAAGCAACTAGCAAGGCAGGAACACAACCCCACCCATTAGCAGAGAGGATACCTAAAAACATAATAAGGCCACAGGCACCCCAAAACACACCACCAGACGTGGACCTGTCCACCAGAAAGACAAGATCGAGCTTCAACCACCAGAACACAGGCATTAGTCCCCCCCACCAGGAAACCTACACAACCTACTGAAACAACCTTAGCCACGGGGGACAGACACCAAAAACAACGGGAACTACGAATCTGCAGCCTGCAAAAAGGAGACCCCAAACACAGTAACATAAGCAAAATGAGAAAGCAGAAAAACACACAGCAGGTGAAGGAGCAAGATAAAAACCTACCAGACCTAACAAATGAAGAGGTAATAGGCAGTCTACCTGAAAAAGAATTCAGAATAATGATAGTAAAGCTGATCCAAGATTCTATTTCCCAGATCCAAAATCTTGGAAATAGAAGAGACAATATGCAAGAAACAGTTAACAAGGACCTAGAAGAACTAAAGATGAATCAAGCATCGATTAAAAACACAATAAATGAAATGAAAAATACTCTAGATGGGATCAATAGCAGAATAACTGAGGCAGAAGAACGGATAAGTGAGGTGGAAGATAAAATAGTGGAAATAACTGATGCAGAGAAAAATAAAGAAAAAAGAATGAAAAGAACAGAGGACAGTCTCAGAGACCTCTGGGACAACATTAAACGCACCAACATTCGAATTATAGGGGTTCCAGAAGAAGAAGAGAAAAAGAAAGGGACTGAGAAAATATTTGAAGAGATTATAGTTGAAAACTTCCCTAATATGGGAAAGGAAATAGTTAATCAAGTCCAGGAGGCACAGAGAGTCCCATACAGAATAAATCCAAGAAGAAATACGCCAAGACACATATTAATCAAACTGTCAAAAATTAAACACAAAGAAATCATATTAAAAGCAGCAAGGGAAAAACAACAAATAACACACAAGGGAATCCCCATCAGGTTAACAGCTGATCTCTCAGCAGAAACTCTACAAGCCAGAAGGGAGTGGCAGGACATAATTAAAGTGATGAAGGAGAGAAACCTGCAACCAAGATTACTCTACCCAGCAAGGATCTCATTCAGATTTGATGGAGAAATTAAAACGTTTACAGACAAGCAAAAGCTGAGAGAGTTCAGCACCACCAAACCAGCTTTACAACAAATGCTAAAGGAACTTCTCTAGGCAAGAAACACAATAGAAAGACTATACCTACAATAACGAACCCAAAGCCATTAAGGAAATGGGAATAGGAACATACATATCAATAATTACCTTAAATGTAAATGGACTAAATGCTCCCACCAAAAGACACAGAGTGGCTGAATGGATACAAAAACAAGACCCATATATATGCTGTCTACAAGAGACCCACTTCAGACCTAGAGACACATACAGATTGAAAGTAAGGGGATGGAAAAAGATATTCCATGCAAATGGAAATCAAAAGAAAGCTGGAGTAGCAATTCTTATATCAGACAAAATAGACTTTAAAATAAAGACTATTAGAAGAGACAAAGAAGGACACTACATAACGATAAAGGGATCGATCCAAGAAGAAGATATAACAATTGTAAATATTTATGCACCCAACATAGGAGCACCTCAATACATAAGGCAAATACTAACAGCCATAAAAGGGGAAATCGACAGTAACACAATCATAGTAGGGGACTTTAACACCCCACTTTCACCAATGGACAGATCATCCAAAATGAAAATAAATAAGGAAACACAAGCTTTAAATGATACATTAAACAAGATGGACTTAATTGATATTTATAGGACATTCCACCCAAAAACAACAGAATACACATTTTTCTCAAGTGCTCATGGAACATTCTCCAGGATAGATCATATCTTGGGTCACAAATCAAGCCTTGGTGAATTTAAGAAAATTGAAATTGTATCAAGTATCTTTTCCGACCACAATGCTATGAGACTAGACATCAATTACAGGAAAAGATCTGTAAAAAATACAAACACATGGAGGCTAAACAATACACTACTCAATAATGAAGTGATCACTGAAGAAATCAAAGAGGAAATTAAGAAATACTTAGAAACAAATGACAATGGAGACACGACGACCCAAAACCTATGGGACGCAGCAAAAGCAGTTCTAAGGGGGAAGTTTATAGCAATACAATCCCACCTTAAGAAACAGGAAACATTTCGAGTAAACAACCTGACCCTGCACCTAAAGCAATTAGAGAAAGAAGAACAAAAAACCCCCAAAGTTAGCAGAAGGAAAGAAATCATAAAGATCAGATCAGAAATAAATGAAAAAGAAATGAAGGAAACGATAGCAAAGATCAACCAAACTAAAAGCTGGTTCTTTGAGAAGATAAACAAAATTGACAAACCATTAGCCAGACTCATCAAGAAAAGAAGGGAGAAGACTCAAATCAGTAGAATTAGAAATGAAAAAGGAGAAGTAACAACTGACACTGCAGAAATACAAAAGATCATGAGAGATTACCATAAGCAACTCTATGCCAATAAAATGGACAACCTGGAAGAAATGGACAAATTCTTAGAAATGCACAACCTACCAAGACTGACTCAGGAAGAAATAGAAAATATGAATAGACCAATCACAAGCACTGAAATTGAAACTGTGATTAAAAATCTTCCATCAAACAAAAGCCCAGGACCAGATGGCTTCACAGGCGAATTCTATCAAACATTTAGAGAAGAGCTAACACCCATCCTTCTCAAACTCTTCCAAACAATATCAGAGGAAGGAACACTCCCAAACTCATTCTACGAGGCCACCATCACCTTGATACCAAAACCAGGCAAGGATGTCACAAAGAAAGAAAACTACAGGCCAATATCACTGATGAACATAGATGCAAAAATCCTCAACAAAATACTAGCAAACAGAATCCAACAGCACATTAAAAGGATCATACACCATGATCAAGTGGGGTTTATTCCAAGAATGCAAGGATTCTTCAATATACGCAAATCAATCAATGTGATACACCATATTAACAAGTTGAAGGAGAAAAACCATATGATCATCTCAATAGATGCAGAGAAAGCTTTCGACAAAATTCAACACCCATTTATGATAAAAACCCTGCAGAAAGTAGGCATAGAGGGAACTTTCCTCAACATAATAAAGGCCATATATGACAAACCCACAGCCAACATTGTCCTCAATGGTGAAAAACTGAAACCATTTCCACTAAGATCAGGAACAAGACAAGGCTGCCCACTCTCACCACTCTTATTCAACATAGTTTTGGAAGTTTTAGCCACAGCAATCAGAGAAGAAAAGGAAATAAAAGGAATCCAAATTGGAAAAGAAGAAGTAAAGCTGTCACTGTTTGCAGATGACATGATACTATACATAGAGAATCCTAAAGATGCTACCGAAAAACTACTAGAGCTAATCAATGAATTTGGTAAAGTAGCAGGATACAAAATTAATGCACAGAAATCTCTGGCATTCCTGTACACTAATGATGAAAAATCTGAAAATGAAATCAAGAAAACACTCCCATTTACCATTGCAACAAAAAGAATAAAATATCTAGGAATAAACCTACCTAAGGAGACAAAAGACCTGTATGCAGAAAATTATAAGACACTGATGAAAGAAATTAAAGATGATATAAATAGATGGAGAGATATACCATGCTCCTGGATTGGAAGAATCAATATTGTGAAAATGACTCTACTACCCAAAGCAATCTACAGATTCAATGCAATCCCTATCAAACTACCACTGGCATTTTTCACAGAAGTAGAACAAAAAATTTCAAAATTTGTTTGGAAAAACAAAAGACCCCGAATAGCCAAAGCAATCTTAAGAATGAAAAACAGAGCTGGAGGAATCAGGCTGCCTGACTTCAGACTATACTACAAAGCTACAGTAATTAAGACAGTGTGGTACTGGCATAAAAACAGAAAGATAGATCAGTGGATCAGGATAGAAAGCCCAGAGATAAACCCACGCACATATGGCCAACTTATCTTTGATAAAGGAGGCAGGAATGTACAGTGGAGAAAGGACAGCCTCTTCAATAAGTGGTGCTGGGAAAACTGGACAGGGACATGTAAAAGTATGAGATTAGATCATTCCCTAACACCATACACAAAAATAAGCTCAAAATGGATTAAAGACCTAAATGTAAGGCCAGAAACTATCAAACTCTTAGAGGAAAACATAGGTAGAACACTCTATGACATAAATCACAGCAAGATCCTTTTGGACCCACCTCCTAGAAAAATGGAAATAAAAACAAAGATAAACAAATGGGACCTAATGAAACTTCAAAGCTTTTGCACAGCAAAGGAAACCATAAAGAAGACCAAAAGACAACCCTCAGAATGGGAGAAAATATTTGCAAATGAAGCAACTGACAAAGGATTAATCTCCAAAATTTATAAACAGCTCATGCAGCTCAATAGCAAAAAAACAAACAACCCAATCCAAAAATGGGCAGAAGACTTAAATAGGCATTTCTCCAAAGAAGATATACAGACTGCCAACAAACACATGAAAGAATGCTCAACATCATTAATCATTAGAGAAATGCAAATCAAAACTACAATGAGATATCATCTCACACCAGTCAGAATGGCCATCATCAAGAAATCTAGAAACAATAAATGCTGGAGAGGGTGTGGAGAAAAGGGAACACTCTTGCACTGCTGGTGGGAATGTGAATTGGTACAGCCACTATGGAGAACAGTATGGAGGTTCCTTAAAAAACTAAAAATAGAACTACCATATGACCCAGCAATCCCACTACTAGGCATATACCCTGAGAAAACCATAATTCAAAAAGAGACATGTACCAAAATGTTCATTGCAGCTCTATTCACAATAGCCCGGAGCTGGAAACAACCTAAGTGTCCATCATCGGATGAATGGATAAAGAAGATGTGGCACATATATACAATGGAATATTACTCAGCCATAAAAAGAAACGAAACTGAGCTATTTGTAATGAGGTGGATAGACCTAGAGTCTGTCATACAGAGTGAAGTAAGTCAGAAAGAGAAAGACAAATACCGTATGCTAACACATATATATGGAATTTAAAAAAAAAAAAATGTCATGAAGAACCTAGGGGTAAAACGGGAATAAAGACACAGACCTACTTGAGAATGGACTTGAGGATATGGGGAAGGGGAAGGGTAAGCTGTGACAAAGGGAAAGAGAGGCATGGACATATATACACTACCAAACGTAAGGTAGATAGATAGTGGGAAGCAGCCGCAGAGCACAGGGAGATCAGCTCGGTGCTTTGTGACCGCCTGGAGGGGTGGGATGGGGAGGGTGGGAGGGAGGGAGATGCATGAGGGAGGGGATGTGGGAACAGATGTATATGTATGACTGATTCACTTTGTTATAAAGCAGAAACTAATAAAAAAAAAAGAAAAAAAGAAAAAAAAAAAAACGTCAAAAAAAAAATAAAATAAAATAAAATGGAGATCATTCGTCTAAAGCCATTTAAACTATGTAATTGTATCATACCATCAGTCAGCTTCTGTTTTGATGATTTACGCTCTCTTCACAAGGTACAATATTGTTAGTGACATTTGGCAGTGGTGTTTGTCAGACGGATTTCTTGAGCACACAGTCGAATTAGTGTCATTAAATCATCAGTGAATTTGAATAGGATTTTATAGTTAAAAAGGGAATAATTTTTAAAATGTAACTAAAATTGTTAACCCTGGGTAAAGAAGATCTTTCCTAGGGTTTCGACACTCAGTGTTGCAACTTGTACTAGACGCAGTGTCTTTGTTGGTCATGGCTGATTCAGGAGCCCCGTTCCCCTTTCTGTCCTGTGCAGTTAGTTTTCTTCTCCCCAGAATGGGGTCCAGGCAGCATGATCACTGAGGCCCAGGGCTGTGAGAGTAGTGAGTGTGGTGTCCGTGGGTGCTTATGTCACCTGGGATAGCCTAGGTGATCACCTGGCAAATGTAGCATTACCTAGATTTGCTGCTTTGGGGGTTTGTTGTGTGTCATTTTTTAAATTTTTTAAAATTTTATCAAGGGAATCCCTATTTCCAATGTTTCTAATGGAAATGTAGTACAGCGTAAACAAGCAGAAGCTGTCCCTCCCTACTCTCCCATCTGGCTCCCCAGCCCCAGGTCTCTGCTGGCTTCTGCTCCCTGTTTGTAGATGGTCTGCTTCGTCCTTGCATTAAAGATCCCATGGGGTGATTATTTCCCACTTGCTGGAGAGACTAGGCTTTCGCCCTCCATCCCCGGCCCCCCCGCCATGCATACACTGCCACTTTTTGGGTGCTTCATATACTGAGACCATCCTTCTGATTAAAGAACCATCAGGGGCTCCATTCTTGTGCCTGTGTGGGTGCCTATTGCCGACACACACCATGCAGTGGCTTCATGACCTCTCTGATACAGCTCTTAACTTTCCCTGGAGTTAGCGATTTCCTCCCTTCCTGTTGGCTGAGTTCCCTATGCTCCAATGCAAATCCAGTCCCACAGTTTGAGAAACCTGTAAGCTCTTCTCACTGTGGGCAAACGCTGGTGATCATGGCTACAGTTTCAGTCTTGTACTGCAGACTATCTTTAAGTATAATGATGTAGTAACATGATTTTTGCATTTCAAAGTATCTGAAATATGAATCTGTTATATCTCTAGATCAAGATCAATGGTTTAAATATTTGCTTTTTGCAAAAAGGAAAACAATTACAGCATATAAGCCAGCACAAGGTCTTTCCTGCTTGAGTGGTGCTGGCCACTATTTTAAAGACCACAAAGAATCTGTTACATGAGTGTCTCAGTCAGCTTTGGCTGCATAACAAACTACCCCAAATATAGTGCTTACTACAGCAGTCATTTGTTTGTGGAGGGTTGTCTGGGCTCTCTCTCATGCTCCTGTGATCAGCTGTGAGCTGCCCAGTGACGGGGTGACCTGGAGTAGGCTCACTTCTAGTCTGGTGCTTGGCAGCTGGATTATCTGCCGGTTTCTGAGTTCCAAGCTCAGCAAGAGGGCACGAGTGGTTTAAGCCTGCATGTAAGTCATGGATGCTGTTGCCTCGCTGGCCAAGGCAAGTCTGAAGGTCAGGGTGAGAGCTCATATGGGAATACACCCAGAGGAATGGATATTGCAGGGCTGTGACAGACCGGGCCTGGAGCGCAGTCATCTTCTCCAGGAGGGATCCTCACCCTAGTCCAGGGAAGGCGGGAGAGGGCGTGGTAACAGTGATTTTGACAAGAGTCGGGGTGCACATGAGGAGGGCTCGGGTAGGGGGACAGTGAGAAGTCGGGGTGCACCGTGAAGAGAGGAGGAAGGGGACAGGGCTGTGGGTCTGGACGCTGGGAGCCCTCTGTGCAAGCCAGAATCCCTTGGCCACCTTCTGAAGGTTCTGGGTTCAGGCATGCCGCCCCTGGACCTCCGTCCATGTCAGTGATGTTTCCATAAATGTGTGTTTTTTTTGCTATTTGGAAAATACTTACAATTTTGTATTGGGAATGTATCGAATATTCCATTTCACTGATGGAGACGTGGTGAGCACTTTGGAGTAGAACGCAACGCTGACTGTGCCGTCTGGGCTGTGCCCCTGGGGTGCTGCCGGGTCTCATCTCCAGAGTTCTGCATCTTCCAAAGTTCTGATGACAAACCTGCTCTCCAGTCCTTCCTGCAGGCTTTGTTCCTGTGAATCCGTGTCTCCTAAAAAGCGCCGTTCCTCTTCGTGCTTCTGAGAGGAGTGGGAGTGAACGCCTGTGTCCACTCAGCCACGCTCACCCACACGTCTGACCTCCTCATTAGCCGTTTGCTCACAGCGTCCTCCCCACAGATCTCCCTGGAGCCTCCTGCACGCCGGGAGGGACACCTGCTTAGGTGAACGGGAGGAGGAGGGGGAAGGTCCCGGGCCCCGGGACTCCCCAAGGCTTGTGTACCAGAAAGGATCAGGGCCCTGCTGTTCGCACCCCAGACAGTGTCGTTTTTTACAAGGAATGTTGTCCTCATGATCTCTTTCTGATCGCCACAGTCATTAATGTTAAGTATCGAATAATTGCAAATCACAGAGAGGATGTGATTCCAGCACTATTAGCTAGGAAAGCTGTTGCATTTTGTAGTGGATTCCCGTAACCTTATATTATGTAAATTGTGCGTGTGTGTATCTATAGTTTTATGGAATTGGGATTATACTGACATGTGGTTTTTATTTATTGTTAACATTTCCCTTTACCATTACATACACTTCAAAAGCATGATTTTAATGGTTTTATTGTCGTCTTACAATGAACCCCCATAAGCGCTAATAGTTGAAGAGTTGAACATTAAGGTCATTTCCAGTTTTTCTTCTGTTTTTAGTGTCCTCGTTCATGAATCATATGCCTTTGTCTAAACAAAACAGAAATGGTATTGCTGACCCAGGATAAGTCCTTTTCTGTGGCTTTTATTTCTTGCCATGTTTCTTTCCAAAAGCCACACCAGGTCCTGGGTATGCATGTGTCTCTGTCTCTCTCACACACACCCCCCTTGCTCGTTCTGAGAGCAGAATAGTAAAGCAGCAGTAACCACGACAGCCAGCACTCGCTGACCTGTCCTGGGTGGTAGCTGCCTCTGCGGGGTGCTGCAGGGCACCCTCCCTCCCACCCACAGGCTGCTGCATGGGTCGCTCCCCACCCCCGCGTTTTCCCTCTTCCACAGTCCGCACACAGTGGGCTGGCCGAGCAGTGAGTGCCCTCCCAGAGGAGAGGGGCCAGGGCTGACCCCACAGTCTGATGCACTAGTGGAACTTGTTCACATTCTATTTTGATTCTGTCTCATGGCGTGCCTGCATTTCCTTGATTGTGGTTTGCCGTATTTCTATTCACTTACTGCATTTCTTCTACCAATTATCATTTTCTTTGCTGTTTTTCTATTGCAATGCTTGTCTTTTTCTCATCAGTATAGGAGTGTTCTTTATAAATTAAGGGCGTTATTTCAATGTCCGTTATATTTTGTCAATTATGTACTTGGCCTCGCCTCATTCACGAAGCAAAGCTGTTTTCTAAACGATTTTAAAAATGCCAGCTCTGTCCTATAATCAGCGCATATTTATCTGGCCGAGTCTGTCTCTGGCCCCCTCTGTTCCTCGTACCAGCCCCACCCTGTGTCAGCAGGAGCCTGTGCTCGTGTTTCAGGATCCGACCGTGCAGGTCTCCACTCCCCACACATTTGTTCTTCATTTTTAATTCCCTCAGCTTGTCTCCGGATGAGCTTTTATTTTTCCAGGTGAGCATCAGAATCATTTCTCATAACGTCCCCCAAAGTTGCTCTGGACACTTAGTTGAAGTTGCAGCAAGTTAATAAATCAGCAGGACATCTACTAATAACTTTCTACTGTTAA
The DNA here is from genome assembly GCF_949752795.1 of Hyperoodon ampullatus. Classification (NCBI taxonomy): domain Eukaryota; kingdom Metazoa; phylum Chordata; class Mammalia; order Artiodactyla; family Ziphiidae; genus Hyperoodon; species Hyperoodon ampullatus. Next base: position 2,227,019 of record NC_136921.1, read on the forward strand.
CTTTCTAGTCCAGGAATATGGAATTACCACCTGTGATTTGAGGCTGCTTCTGTCCTTATGAAAAGTCTTGTTTTATTTTCTTCATATAAGGACTGTAGATTTTATATTTAATTATTCTTGGGTATTTTATATATTTTCCCCTGTTATGAATAGAATGTTTCTTCATTTTATTCTCTACTTGATCACTGTCAGTGTAGAGCCCTTGATTTCATTATTATTTATTAGCCAACCAATGTCTAGAATTTTCTTCTTAGTCATAAGAAATTTGTAATTGGTTATTTCATGTTCTCTAAGTAGACAATAATGTCATCTGCAAATTATAATTGTTTCCTCCCTTTTTGTTTCAATGCATTGACTAAAACTTCTGTAACCATGTTGGGATCTTGGAAAGTTATCTGTGACAGCACGTGCATGAGGGGCCCTGCCCACGCCATGGACTGCGGTTGTGTGGCTGAGGCTGGACCCTGGGTGAGGGCTTGCCCTGGGTGTGAGGCCTGCAGGAGAGCTAGGCAAAGCCAGGCCTCCCTCTCCTCCCTGTGCTGGGGTCTCCCTCAGGGTTGCATGGGAGGCACGCTCTCCAGGCCTGTAACCATTTTCCTGTGGTGTCAGATCAGGCAGCCACACTCCTGGGCTGCAGAGGTAAATAACAGCAGGTGACTCCCCAAGGACAGAAGGCCTTTTCTGGGTCCTGTGTGGAGAGACCTGGCCTTTTTCTCTTAGAAGAGGTTGTTAGCAGGGTCGGTGCTGGACATGATTTAATCACCACCTGAGCTGTTTTGTAGTTTTCCAGTGCTCATCAGGGTTCTGATCATTTGCATCACAGGTGAATTTGCCCGTTTCTTTTGCCGATGCAGGCTGCTCTCTCCTGATGCCCATCAGGTAGGGTGGGGGGAGCGTGGAGGAGAACCCAGGCTCTGCCTTTGTCCCCAGCAGCCGTCCAGGGACCCCTGAGGGCCTGGGGCACACACTCAGGGACCTTGCTCATCCTCAGTCTCAGGGCTGTTCTCGTTCTCACCCGACGGAGCCCAGAGAAAAGTGGCTGCTCATTTTTTCCCCTTTTCTTTATGGAAAATACTTAGTTTTTCCCTTACTCATTTTTTTCATCATGGTAAAATTCATATAACATAAAGCTCATCACTTGACCATTTTAAAGTGTACAATTCAATGACATTTAGTACATTTACAATATGGTACAACCATCACCACTGTCTGGTTCCAAACCATTTTCATCACCCCATGAAGAACCCCTGCGCTGGGAGGGGTTTCAGACAGGTCCGTCCTGCCGGAACCAGGCTCACGGGCTGTGAGCGGGCGAGGAACCTGGGGACGCTCCCGGCGTGGATGCCAGCCCCGCTGTGGCTCCGAAGCTTCCAGAGTCCAAAGTCGGGGCTGAATCCCGTGACCCTGGTGCTACAGCCTCCCTGTCTACACTGCATGGCGGGGACCGGTCCTGACACGTCTGTCTGTCAGGTGCCATCCTGGGAGGTGGGGGCTCATCTTCCACAGTTCCTGCTTGTGGACCAGACTGCAGGCCCCATCCTTTGGGCAGGTCTCCTCAGAATAAATCGCTTCAGATGAAAAATACTGTGTGCACATTACACATTTTAAAGCATCTTACCGGGCCGCCCTCCGGAAGAGTTCCTGCTCCTTCCAAAGCTGTATTCAGCCTGGATGTCCCTTTCCCAGGTCTCACAGGGTATTTCCAGTCTAATGGGCAAAAACTAAAAACGATTTCTACTCTTTTATTTGCATGTCCTTTTTTACTAGTAAGGCTGAATTTGTATACATTTGTGTGTGTGTGTGTGTGTGTGTGTATAAAATCTGTTGGTGTGATTTGTGCTGTCTCCATGGACAGGAGAGAGATTTAAGAGCTATTTAGTTGAGCATGTGACTCTTTTCCTTGAAGGGAAAGGGATAACATTGAAAGGAGCCTGGTTTTATGGCACTGCAAGCCAGGCCATCATGTTTACTCTCTTTATTACCTGTCCAAGGTAGCTGGAGAGATGTTACCTGGGGCCCTGGCTTCCGGGTCACCTGAGGCAGCTTTTAATGAGCCTGAAGGACGCACTTAGGTTGCCATAACCCTGGTACCTGGGAAAGTGCGAGGCAGCCCAAAGCCCTGCGTCATCCCTGAACCTGTCTGTGCCTAATTAACGGGCTTACGGTCAGGAATTGCTCATAAACCCGGCACTCTGGGTTTCTAGGAAGTTGTTTATGGGCAGGTGGATGGCCTTGTTTGACCTGCTGCCCCAGGGGGCATTGATGGCCACTCCAGCTGCCATGCTGGGCCCAGCTTTTCCTTTGCCACCAAGCATTCGTGGCACACGAGAGTGTCGTGCTTTATAAGACGTCCTGCTCACCTTTGACTGTGCCCTCTGTGCTGTAGGCTGCCTGCAGTTGTAGAAGAGAAGGGTCGTTTTGTGTATTTCCAAAGGTGGCAGCTGCAGAAGTTTGTTCTACAAAGAAAACCGTCTCTTGCGTTGGCTTGCGACATGGTTTTTATCTCATTCCTCCTCACTGGCTCTTGCTGATAAATACACTGCCTTTGATCTGGCCCAGTACCCTCACGGGCTCGCTCAGACCTACTGTATGCAGAGAGAAGACAGGGGGTCAGACACAGCCTGAGTCTTCAGTCAGCCCTGAGCCACCACAGGAAGTGTGTCCCGGTGGTGGTGAGCCCATGGAGGGAAGGAGCCAGGATGCCCTGCAGACGGAGGGGACCTGCCACTGGTCTCAAGGGGATGCAGCTTCCAAGGCACCCCACCTGGGAGGAAAACGCGTGTCACACGAATGGAGACTGGGTGGTGAGGGCGGAGGAAGGGGAGGCCGGCCAGGCTCTCCCTTGACCACTTTCACCCATCACTTCTCCCCTCCCCCTCCATGCTCCCCTCCCCCCAGCGCTCACGGCGATGTCCAGTCTGCAGCTTCCGCAGCGTCCAATGTGCCGGGTGTCTGTGATGCCGGCCTTCCTCTTGCTGACCAGCATGTTGATGGCTGACCTTTTGTCTTTGCGGCATTTGAGTATCCAGATTTGGGTGGGAACATGAATGACACATCCAAGGTACCTTTTGATGATGCTGATGTGCCATGAGGCCAGAGGGAAGAGTGATTTTGAATGTACTGAAATGAGGGTGCCTCTTCCATTTGAGGCAGGAAATCCAGTGAGATAAAGATGGACATGGTTCCATTTTGAGGACCCCATAGGGAAGAATAGTTTAGTTGCAAATGGTCCCTAGAAACCACGGCCAAGTAGCGCGTGAGCCTGGAGATCAGCATCCAAGAGAAGATGCTCTCTATCAAAAGTGACCTCTGAGGGTCATCGGATCTGCCCTGTACTTCCCTCAGATAGTGGGCCACGTGATGCCTTAGAAGTTCCTTGACCATCGTTTCTGTGTGTGTGTGTGTGGTACGCGGGCCTCTCACTGCTGTGGCCTCTCCCGTTGCGGAGCACAGGCTCCGGACGCGCAGGCTCAGCGGCCATGGCTCACAGGCCCAGCCGCTCCGTGGCATGTGGGATCTTCCCAGACCAGGGCACGAACCTGTGTCCCCTGCATCGGCAGGCGGACTCTCAACCACTGCACCACCAGGGAAGCCCCCTGGCCATCTTTGAAAAACCTACACCGCAAGCCTGTTGGGCCTTTGATGCACAGAACTTCCGGGTTCCGGTCCCAGGTGGACGTGGACTTCACCGTGGCAGGCCCGTGTCCCCACAGCAGTCCCAGCTCTGCACTCTCCATGCCAGGCTTTTACAGTGTCGTGCTCTGGGGCATTTTGGGGAATCAGAGTTGTGGTTTCCAATTGCACTCAATGACAATATCGTTTTTCTGGGAGTTTTGTCATCCTGTGAATTTTAACATCAGGGTCTGGGGTGGTGGTTTCTAGTCTCTTTGTAATGACAGCTGAGAGATCTCACTTTCCTTCTGGGTTCTGGGTGAAAAGTAAATATTGTGAGACCATATTAAGCCAATTTCTGCCTGCGCGTCATTTACACATTAAATGAACACTGAGCAGTTGAAAGGGAACCCGGGGCTGTACATAAGGCAATCTGGGGGTGTAGGTAATACCAAGAGGGCCAGGTTCTTCCTTCCAAGATCTGTTGTTCAGGACACGGCCTTGGCTTCCTGACCAGGGAGCCCTCTGAGTCGTCTGTCTCTGAAGGCTGGCCACGCAGGTGGAATCCCAGAGTGGTGGGCAGTGGCCTGGTGACAGCCGCTGGGGGCCTTTACCCACAGACACAGCCATGGGGCCCCCAGGCAGGATTCTCTGAATCCATACAGATCAACAAATACTTCTTCTGGCGGAGGTACCTTCCTCGTGTGCGACCCTGTTCTGAGAAGAGCAGGTAGTGCAGCTCTGAGTAGTGCCTCCTGGAAGAAAACTAACAATAATAAGGGACATGGTTTAGCCCCACCTCATTTACTCTTTTGTCCCAGTGGTGTCATTCGGTTTTCCTTTTAAAAGAGAAGAAAACATCACTGTTTTGAAATATATTAGCAAAGTTCTTAAGCTGATCTTATGGACACGCACAGCGACATCAGCTTGAAGGGACCAAAGCTCAGCTCATGGTCAAACCAGATTGTATTGACTGCTGGCAGCAGTGACTGCAGAACTGGGAAACTGGCTTGGAGATCTGCTCTTGGAATCAGCCGCCCCCAAGGCCTCTGCAGCTTTCTTCCTGCCCCTGAATTCCTGTGAGCCGGGTGTTGGGAAGGTAATTTTGTTTTCCACAGACAGCTCTCAGCAGTGGCGCTCAGGGTGCAGGGATGCCGCGGGTGGGTGCTGAGCTGGGTGTGCCCGCTCCTGGAGGCCACGCCCCTGCACGAGGTGGTCTGGGAGCCCCGGCCGAGGAGCAGGGTCACCCACAGGAGGTGCGAGCTGCTGCGCGGGGTCCAGACACTGGCTCCTCTGGGTGGCCCGCGGCCGCTTCCCTCCCCCTGCCTCCTGTGTGGGTTTCGGGTTTAGCTGCGCCCACCTCTCTGCCTTTCTGTCCCTGTGGTCCCAGCTGGAAAGGAACCCCCTCCCCTTCACGGCAGGGCTTGTGGGCAGGGCCGTGGGTCCCCTGCTGCACGTGTGGGCACAGGTCCCTTACACTGCAGCAGGGCCGGGAGGCTGGGAGGCCAGGAGGCCGGCTGTGCTGTCCGCGGAGGCTCCCAGGTGGGCCAGCGGGGCCGCAAGGAGGTGTCTGCCGCGGTCCCCGGGAGCGGCCACAAAGCTGTTTCAGTCCTGCTGCGTCTCACACATGTGGTCCATGACGGGGAGCTCGCTCGCCGGTGAAGTGTCCTCGACGGAGAGTCCCGGGGCCTCTTGGGTGACAGATTGCCGGCTCCCCCCCAGCCCGTCCCTCCACCCGGCGAGGGGGACACGAGGGCGGCTCCATGCAGGTGGCCGGTCAGCCAGGCCGACCCCACTCATGTCCTCAGGTCCTTCCCAAGGTGGCAAGTGCGCGTGGCCGGAGCCCCGGAGAGCAGGGGCAGCCGGGGGTGGGGAGACAGGCAGAGCGAGGGGCAGGCAGAGAGGGGGACAGAGACAGACAGCGAGTGAGAGAGAGCGAGAGCAAGGGGGCAGACACGGGGACGGGGGAGCCGTGGGGCGGGAGGAGGCGGCACAGACCGTCCCCCTGGGGGCTTTTGCTGGTCGAGGTTTGAGGAAAACCGGTGTCCGGTGTGCCGGCTTATTTGAGCCTCTTCCCGCACCCCCGGTCCGCGTGGCTGGCTTGTTCTTTTTCACCTTTTCCAGTGCTATAAGTGACAGTGGGGTTTGATTGCTGGTGAGCTTGAACCCTTGTCCCCCATTTATTTTTAACCACTTTTTGGTGAATCTCTTGGTCTTTTTGCTCACCTTCTTAGGGGCTGCTTACCATAGCCTTAGTAACTTACCATGGCCGTCTCTGTGCCACGAACACTGCAAAGAGGTTTCCTCATTCATCTTTTGCATTTTAATTTTGCTTACAGTATTTATTACGAAGGTAACTTTTTATGTTGTCAATTATGTCATTTTTGAAAATACGTGATATCATTTACACACGATGAAACGCACGGGCCTTGAGTGTCTGTCTGCCGCGCTTTGACAGTCGTGAGCATCTGAGCAAATGCTGTCTCTGTCAGGCAGTCCACACCCTACACAGCTCCCTCCTGCCTCGTCTTCCTGCCTCACCCAAGAAGCAGCCTTCTTCTGATTTTTATCACCATGTCTTAGGATTTCCTGTTCCAGAACTTCATGTAAATAGAACCTTTGCATGTTGACTCTTCTCTGTCTCGTATCCCACAGCCCTGTCAACGCTGGACCCGCTCGCTTCGCTTGTCTCGCAGCCCATGCGTGTTTTTTCCCATATGTGCGGTTTATTCTTTTTCACTGCTGGGTGGGATTCTCATGTACAGACACACACTTCTTCCACTGGCTTCATGTCTGAGGGACGTCTGGAGTGTGTCGGGCTGGGCTGCCGTGCGCACAGCTGCCACGCACAGTCCCGTGCAGGGCTTTGCTCAGATGTGTTTCCACATCTCTTGGGTCAGTCCTGGGCGTGGGGTTGCTAGGTCTCGCGTGGGTGCGTGTTTAGCCTTGTAAGGATGGGCCAATTTCCCGAAGTGGCCACACCATGTCATACGCTTTTGCGTCATTCTCCGAAAGGCATTCCCAACATATGAGATTGCGTAAATCTTCAGGCGTATTTTCTTCTAGCAATTCGGTCATTTTTATTTTCATGTTTGGCGTTTAGCGTGGAGTGGTTAGGAGACATCCCCGAGCAGCCCTGCTTCCTGGACAGACTGAACGAGGTGACCTCCTTGGAGATGCGGGCCGTGCGCAGGGCACTGGGTCCCCACGGCCGCAGTGGCGCGGGGGTGGGCTGGCCCTCTGCCGATCTTCTCGCGCGTGTGTCTGTCTCGTCATTCTTGCTTCGGGGCGAGGCTCTGACCATCTCTGTCTCCTCCCTCCCTGCCCGCAGCAACAGCAGGAGCTGCTGGCCGTGAAACACCAGCAGGAGTTGCTGGAGCATCAGCGGAAGCTGGAGAGACACCGCCGGGAGCAGGAGCTGGCGAAGCAGCAGCGGGAGCAGAAGCTGCAGCAGCTCAAGCACAAGGAGAAAGGCAAAGAGAGTGAGTGCGCGGCGGGGCCGGCGGGTTGGCGGCGTGGACACCCTTGCCAGGCGGCTCTCCCCGTGGCCCCGCGGCCTGGGCCCCAGAAGTGGAGCCGGGGCAGGAGCCACCGGGCTGGTGTCCCTCCCGGGGCTGTGCTTCCGGGCGCCCCAGCTTCAGGGCTGCTCTGCAGCTTAGTCTTCACTTGGGAGCTGCAGGGGCCATTCAGCCCCACTTTGGGTTTGACTTAAGCATTTGCAGGAACGTTTGCAGACTCCTAGTGGGCTGAAAAAGTACTAAGGACCACAAAGCATCCCAGATGCATAGTGAGCCTCACCTGTGTGTTCAGCCTTAACTTCTTCAAAGCTGTTTTGTCTTGAGGGTGTCGGTGAGCACCTGAACACCAGGTGGCAGCTGCTGGGACGCCCCTTGGCTGAGAGGAGACGCGATGACCCACCTCTCAGGTTGCGCATTTGCCCTTTGACCCCAGTTTTTGCTTTCCATCGCGGCTGTGCTTGTGCGAAGAGCAGCCTGGTCTGTTATCCTCCGAGAGGCACCCAACTGGATCTTAGCCAGGGGACTCTTCTGGGTGCTGTTCCCCCTTTGAAAATTAGGCAGAATTCCCCATGTCAGTGCTGGACAAAGAGCCTGGGGCTCGCACGAAAGGATGGACGCAGTTCGGCGTTCCATCCGCAGGGTGCTGTGTCCCTCCCAGGTTGTGGCTGAAGAAACACTCCCTCGTGTGTATTTGGGCCTCTTTGTTTTGGTAGTTTGTCGTTTGCAGCGATACACCCAGGACCTAAGGGGGGCGAGTGAACCTACTCTCACATCCCCAGGCTCTGGTCCTTTCTGCCCGAGACCTCAGAGCTCAGGTGAGTGCACTGGCCCCCTGTTAATACTGCGTGTCAATAAGTCAGGATGTGCATTTCTCTCCTGTGTCGGGATTTGGTGTCGTGACCATATGGTGATTTACTCTGCTGATGCTCATGAGTAAAAATAGAAGTCTTTAGGCACTTTACCAGTACATATTTATTTATTTTTGGCTGTGTTGGGTTTTCGTTTCTGCGCAAGGGCTTTCTCCAGTTGCGGCGAGTGGGGGCCACTCTTCATCGCGGTGCGCGGGCCTCTCACCGTCGCGGCCTCTACCGTTGGGGAGCACAGGCTCCAGACGCGCAGGCTCAGTAGCTGTGGCGCACGGGCTTCGTTGCTCCGTGGCATGTGGGACCTTCCCAGACCAGGGCTCGAACCCGTGTCCCCTGCATTGGCAGGCAGATTCTTAACCACTGCACCACCAGGGAAGCCCCCTACCAGTACATATTAACCTCAAAAAACCTCAAAAATTCTTTATCCTCAATTACTGAAAATGGTTAGCCCTGCAATCAAATCCCGCTAGCCTTCTAAGTCTGATCCTCTGGGAATTCCTCCTCCGTTGCCAGACCCTCAGGTTGGGAAGCCTGACGTGGGGCTCAGAACCTTCTCTCCCGTGGGTGGACTTCTGTAGTATAAGTGTTCTCCAGTTCGTAACTCACCCACCCAGCGGTTATGGGATTTGATTTTGTTGCGATTGCACCCCTCCTACCGTCTCACTGCGTCTTCTCCTTTGTCTTTGGATGTGGGGCATCTTTTTTGGTGAGTTCCAGTGTCTTCCTGTCAATGATTGCTCAGCAGTTAGTTGTGACTCCAGTGCTCTCTCAAGAGGGAGTGAGCGCACATCCTTCTACTCCACCATCTTGAACCCAGTATTTGTACATTCTTAGTCGTTTTTATACATAAAATGAACAGCTTTTCCAGTTATTACGGCACTTCACTCTTGAAATAAATACACTTTAAATGTATTTTCACTTTAACTGTCTGATAGAGTTTCAATTTAGAAAGCAGGTCAGGAGAGTTTTTATTCCACGTGAAATCTAGTTTTTCTACTAGTATTTGAAAGTAATTACTAAATCTGAATGGTACATCTCGTTGGATCACCATTTGGTGAGATGGTGATGTACAGGCTCAGTGATGGCCCACAGTCGAGATTCCAGAAACGAGGACAGAAAGGCATCTGGAGAAGAGGAATTGCAGGTTTGGGTTGGCTGCTTGCACCTTGGTCTGTGGGCCACCTTGCGGCCCCACAGTGGGCTGACGTGCCAGACGGGGTCCATCACACTCACGGCCCTCACTCCCCGGCCTGCTGGCTCCCATGGCATCCCCCTGCCACCCACCCAGCTGGTCCACACAGCCAGGCTGGTCTCACCACCACTTGCTTTGTGCTGAGGGCGTGGCCAGGGTGCTGACCATACCTGAGCCTGTAGCACACGGTGTCAGGAACCAGCCCCCCAGTCGTGATGCACTGATCTGGATCAGAGGACAGGTGCCTGTGCTCTCATTTCTAAAGCTCCTGGGACGACTCTAAGGTGCAGTGGAGGCTGAGAACCAGGGTCGGGGTCAATGTCCTCTCCCCAGGTTAGGGGCCTGAGCGTCTTGGCGGCTCAGTGGCCTCCCTCCATGGCTTCCATAGAAGCTGCCCCGTGGACGACAGCACCCCGGTCCTCACAGGTGCCCTTGGGAGGGGCTCTGCTGTGGGCAGGATGGTGCACGGGGTCCAGAGCTAAAGCGCACCTGCTGAGCCCCGCGCACCTGGCCCCTGACGTGGCCCCGTGCCCTGCCCGCCCCCTGTTCCCTGCCCTCCCCTCAGTGTGCTTCCTACACGTGCTTTTCTTTGGAGCGAGGGAATGGTTGTTTACAGAGGAGGGAGGGTTTAGATTGCTAGGGTCGGCGAGTTGCTGTGCGCCCGGCGCGCCAGCAAACCCCAGTTCACCAGCTTGGTCTACAGTAACTCCTCCTAGTTTGCCAGAAAGTTCCAATAAAAATAACATCTTCAGCCTCACAAAATATGAAAAGGTTTGACTTCAGAAAACATGTTTAAAGTAAAAAATGACTTCTGCTGCCTGCCGAGCAGGCCCTTGACAGGGCGAAGGAATGTTCTCTGCTTCCCTCCAAGCTGGTCCCAGTGGCCGCCCCGGCGGTTTTCAGCTTGTGGGTTTGGGTGGTCGGGTTTTATTATTAATAACGGCCTGTGTACAGTTGGGCCCTTGGCCTGCCTGCGTCAGCTGTGCAGCCCTCAGAGTGCGGCCTTGAGAGAAGGCAGGCCTGGCAGGCTGCGCGCTGGACGCCGCTTGGGCTCCTGAGTGCACGGGGCCTCGGCGATGAACAAGAGTCTTGTTTGGGCAGCTTATGGAGCGTGGGGCGGGGAGCGCGCGCGTGGCGTCCAGCATCTCCACTTTGTAAGCGTTTGAAAAGGCAGTGCAGAGCTTCCGTTGTTTAGTTTCTTGGGGTTTTTAAAAAAATGAATTTCTTGTTGAATATTTAATGAAAAGTTTTGTTACACTTAACATGTACTGTACGTTTAATTTTAAGTAATTCTGCAGCTTTCTTGTACTTATTGATACCAATTAATGCTATTGATTTGTGAATTGTGAACAGTGAATTCTTAGAGTTTATGGCAATTTTCATCTTGTTCAGCACGAACACACATCTTCAATCAGTTTTATTTAAATTAACCGTGTTTAAGACTCTACGATACACTGTCTTTAAATTCATACCGAAAGGAAAAATCCAACGGAAGACAAGTCTTCACCCTCTGGGCAATTTGGAACTAATACAACTACGTGTTTTTCACTGTTAGTTACAGGTACAGCCTGTTGGGGAAGAAGGTGCCATTGCTTGAGGGAAGTCGTTCACTTTGTCTAAAAAATGGCTCAAAAGGGTGGAGATAAAAGATGGAACACCGGACCCCAAGAGAAGTTCTTTGCCCTGTTTGCTGGGGAAGTCGCGCCTTCCTCAGAGGCGCAAACCTGGCAGATGTGTCCCCATTCGGGTCTGGTGTCACATGCTCCAGGGCCTCCGGGGCCGCTGAGCCCCTGGGTCTCTGCCCCCAGCAGGTGGGCCCCACCCAGATCCCCCTTCCCTTCCTGGGCTTCCTCCAGGGCTTGTCCTCTGATCGCTCCCCCTGGGTTTTATTTACCTCTAGCCCTGCTGGCTGGTTCAGTGCTGGCACATAGTACGTTCTCTGTAAAGCCTGTCAAATGAATAAATGATCATCAACAGGAATTAATTTTTTTAAGTAAAAATTGAAACACTTGGTATTCATTTACTGAAGGTGTTTTGTTGATGCTGGAACTTTCATTTAAAGTGGAGAAATCTTTTGAGAGATGGGTATATAACTAGAATGATGAGGATTAAAATCAGCATCTTACATTGTGAATTCTTTCCCTGTCAGGGAACCTTCCAGGTCATCTTATGGGGAAGGAAGTCAGGGTTTGGGGACGTGGGTTTGTTTTCTTCTGACTCCATAAGAGCCTGGCAAGGTGCACTCACCCACCCTAGAGCTGGCCGAGAGCCACGTGTGTCCGTGACCGCCCGGGGACCCTCAGGCACACCTCCTCCTGTGAGGGCCCTGCAGGCGGCTCAGGGGACAAGGGTACTGTACACCTCCCAGCCCAGTAGGTGCCTTGGAGGTACCTCAGCCCCCACCAGTGATGGGCCAGCGTCCCCCCGGACAGGGCGGCTGCCCTTGCCCGTCTCTGCGTTTATCGTGCACGTGCCCTCCCTGCTGGAACTGGGCGTCTGTCCTTGTCCCTTCTTGGAGCTCAAGAGCCCATGGTGTGAGCCTGGGGTGTGGCCAACGCAGGGAGAGTGAGCTCTTGCTCAGCGTGGCTTGCTCTTCAGGGGAAAGTGCATCCACGTCAACAGGGCTTTCTGAGCCAGTCGGGCCAGCTGACCCCCAGCCTGCTGGCTCCTGCCCCCTGAGAACCCTGCTTCTTGTCCTGCTTTGCATCATTTACTCCTCCCGGTCCTTTCAGAAGGACCTGAGGGTCAGCTCCTCGGACGGGCCCTCTGGGTCGTGGTCCTCCTCGTTGACCTTGCCCCGTCCCCGCACTACCAGCGCACTGGAGCCAGACACCAAGCCCCTCATTTGGCTGCCGTTTCTTTCCTGGCGGGGTTGAACCTACCTTGCCCACTCCCTGCTGTAAAGGGCCCTCTGTGCCCCCCGTTCCCTGCCTCCCGCCCCCCACCTCCTTTCCCTGGTTGGGAGGCACTTTGTGTTGTGACATGGTCCACACTTTGCATTTTTTGTCAGGTGTCCGCCTGGGACTGAGAGGCTGTCAGGAATGCCAGGGGGCTGCGTGTCAGGCACGTTATACACAGATTTCAGTGTTTCTATGAGTGTGATTTTTCAGACGAGACAGACAGGCTGAAAGTGTTCAGGACGGTCCGAGTCCAGCCCTGGCTGCATTTGGAGGGGACCCAGGGGCCTTGCTCAGAAGCGGAGGTGCGGTTTTATACCTCCAGTCACTTCCCACCGCCTGCTCTGGTCACCACTCCCGTGGCCCTTCATGCTGGGTGTCGCCAGGTCTGTAACCCTGGGTCTGGGCTGCTCTGCCTGCTGGCTGGTGCACCCACACGCACAACGTCACATAACACATGGAGCTCGGGCAAGCCTCCCTGCTCGAGTGAGGATGAGTTGTCTCCTTGGACGCCGAGAAGGCCTGAGACAAAAGCTCGTGTGTCCCAATGGACCCTTCGAGATGCACTCTGGACTCGGTTTAGGGCACTTTCCTTGTGCTTCCCTGGCTGGTCTAGTTCAGGTCCCTCTGCAGCGTGGAGGACCCTGTTCCCAAGGGGTTTGTTCTGCCTGACCCTGAAGTCCATCATGAAACGGCCACAGTGGGATGCTGCCTTTAATGCAGACCTATTTATAGCCAGACAGAAATTCAATTTGCGAATGATAACAGATATATTTGGAATTTGATAAAGGTGGCAAGAAAGATATTTCCCTAATGATATTAACAATTTATGAGCAATTTCTCAAAATATTTGTAGAGTCTTATACACCAAAATTCATTTCATACATCAGAGTGAAATGTGAAAAAATAATAATAGAAAACCGCTAAATGAATGAAAATCCAACACCAGAAAAACAAGGATAAAATGAAACTGATTGTTTCCCAAACCAGTGAAAAGATCAAATTCAACGCTTCCAGGAAATGGAAAAAAATCACAATGGATAAACTAGAATAGATGCCATAAAAACAAGCACTGGAACATCTGAATTAGAAAGAACTGAGTCTTTTCCTTCCAGTGCTGAGAAAAATGCAGCTCTCTCGTCTCGTGTTTCTCCTTTAGCCTTGCGTAGACACCACACTCCCACAGAGCACTTCACTCGTGACACTTCTGGTCACCAGACATGTGTAGGATTTCCCCATAACAGGCAATTCTCTGCAACACCAGGTGGGTGTCCTACAATTTCACTCTATTCCGACACTATCTCCCCAGAGCAAGCATCAGATCTCGCAGGTTCAGGACTCAGTCCCATAGGAAGATGAACAGCCAGATAAAGAGATACAGAGGGTGAGGTCTGGGAGGGTCCCAAGCACAGGAGACTCTGTCTCGGTGGGGTCAGGGTCCCCCTCCCGGTGCAGATGTGCTCACCAACCCGGAAGCTCTCCGAACCACATACAGTTGGGGTTTTGTGGAGGCCTCCTCACGTGGGTATGATCAATTACTAACTCCACTTACAGCCCCTCTCCCTACTCTGAAGCATGAGGGTGGAGCTGAGAATGCCAAGCTTCTCATCAAGGCTTGGTCTTCCTGGTGACCATCCCCAATCCAGGAGCCCCCATGAGAACAAGAGATGCTACTCATGCTCTGATCACTTAGGAAATTGCAAGCATTTTAGGAGCTCTGTGCCTGGACCAGGGCAGAGACCACTGTTTTCTGTTATCTCACAGCATCAGAATATAATCCACATTTTTTTTTTTTTTTCGGTACACGGGCCTCTCACTGTTGTGGCCTCTCCTGTCACGGAGCACAGGCTCCGGATGCGCAGGCTCAGTGGCCACGGCTCACAGGCCCAGCCGCTTCGCGGCATGTGGGATCTTCCCGGACCGGGGCACGAACCCGTGTCCCCTGCATCGGCAGGCGGACTCTCAACCACTGCGCCACCAGGGAAGCCCCTATAATCCACATTTTAAAGGGAAATGAGAGACCAGGACAAACCTTGCCTGTACAAGCAGAGTGCAGAGCCAGGAGCCAGGACTCTGGTGAGACCGAGCGTCAGAACACCCCCACCTGGGGCTGCCACCCCCAGTGCCCTCCCTGGACCATGTGGCGCTTATAGCATTAGTGTGAGGTTTAAATGTGCATGTGGTGGCTGCCAATAAATGTATTACTGAAGAAAAGCCACACGCACTAAAGGCTACACATTTAAAGTGTACACACAGACCCACAGCAGCACCACACATGCAACAGGAAGACTCTGAAAGAAAAGTGAGCCAAGGACGTAAAGGTGCATCACTGGAGAGAAGAACCAGTGCACGTCCCGGTGGCTATCAAGGACCTGGCGGAGGGGTCCCCGTCAGTCGTCTCCTTTGCAGCACGTAGTGCTCCTGAGTACTGACAGACAAGGGTCAGGTGGTACTCCTGAGAGCTAGTAGATAGAAACACACGGTGAAGTAGTACTCCTGAGTATTGATAGAGACAAAGGTCAGGTGGTACTCCTGAGTACTATTAGAGACACAGGGTCAGGTGGTACCACTGAGTACCGATAGACAAAGAGTCAGGTGGTACTCCCAAATACTACTAGGTAGAGGCGCAGGATCGGGTGATACTCCTGAGTACTGATAGAGACAAGGGTCAGGTGGTACTCCTGAACACTATTATAGACAGAGACATGGGTCATGTGGTACTCCTGAGTGCTACTAGATAGAAACACAGGGTGAAGGTAGTACTCCTGAGTATTGATAGAGACAAGGGTCAGGTGGTACTCCCGAGTACTGATAGACAAGAGTCAGGTGGTACTCCCAAATACTGCTAGGTAGAGACGCAGGATCGGGTGGTACTCCTGAGTACTGATAGAGACTCAGGTTCACTGGTACTCCCGAGTACTAATAGAGATACAGGGTACCTGCTCCTGGTCTATGGCCAATGGGGTTGCACTTGGTGGTCATGTATGGAGGCATTTTGGAAAACAACTTAGAAGGTGCTTCAGGGGCTGTAATATTGTTTTCTTGGATGTAGGCATTTTGCTTATCTCTTCAGAGGACATAATCCTAAGCATGGGGGATGATATTTACTTATAAATGTTGACACGACATGGTTTCTAACAAGAACAACAAAAGGAAATGTCTAAAAATGTCTCCCAGTTGGGAAAGGGTTTTGTAAACTGCATCACTCACCTCGTGAAGCGTTTTCCCACCATTACAAATGCTGTTTGAATTCTGTGTGACAACAGGGAAAGCACTCACCGCTGTCTCTAATGGAAGGACGGGTCCAAAGTGCCCTGGAGTCTAATTGCAGCTCTGAGGAAAACAGATGAGGTGCCGGCCGACCTTGAGTCAGCGTGGTGGGCTTGGACTTTATTTGTGTGTGTCTATTTCTCAAATTGGCCAGTTTTCTCTGATGGGGCTGTGAACAACCACTACGACCACCAGAAAAAAACACAGAACCCAAGATTTCAGCTTTAGTCCGTCTTGGTGAAATGCGCTTTGTCTCAGTAGGTGGCTTGGCTGTAGGCTGGAAAGAGCAGGAACATCCCCTGACAGGGTTGGAAAGGACCCCAGCTGCCCCGCCCCTGCCCTCTGCCCAGGTCCCGGGAGGCACGCCTCATCCCTGTCACACGGGTCGCAGGCACGATGCTTCAGTTTGCACAGAACCTTTTCTCTAAGGCTCTGTTCCTTCTTGCTACAGTGAGAAAGAAACCACCCTGCTGCTCTGCCTAATTCAGGACCTCCTTTTATGTAAGAATATTAGAACTGCCTTCAGCAGTGGGTTTGTGTTAGGTTACAATAGGATTTCGTGCTGATTACCGCTGCAGTTTAAATAGGATGCAATTACGTGAAATACTACCGGGAAGACGATCTCTTCCTTCAAGCCCTCCTGTCCTCTTTTCCTTGAGATGCTCTTTGGTGTCGACAGCGTCGTGAATGGGAATCCCATCCTCTCCATCCCTTTCCTGCCTTTTCTGGCACGTGGTTCAGGGTCCCCTGGGGCAGAGCCTTGACTCACCCGCCTCTGCTTTCTCCCGCGCCAGGTGCTGTGGCCAGCACAGAAGTGAAGATGAAGCTACAGGAGTTTGTCCTCAATAAAAAGAAGGCGCTGGCCCACCGGAACCTGAACCACTGCATGTCCAGTGACCCTCGCTACTGGTATGGGTAAGTGGAGGGGCCGGGTCTCCCCTGCGCCCGGGTGCACGGGATCTGGGGGTAGACCGGAGTGGTGCTCAGTGCTTCACCCTGGAGGGCGTGGAATTAGAAACTCCATGAGCCAGCAGCACATGTGGTCAGACCAGAGTAGTCTGGTGGATGCACGTGGCGGTCGTCCAGACGCGGAGGGGGCCTATCTTTGAACAAACCTTTAAGAGATGATCGCGGGGCTAGTGCCTGACCATTATTCTGGGCTTCTCATGCAATTTTTTGGCCACAAAAAGAACCTCTTAAAAAGGAACTCTGGTCTAAATCGTCCGTATGCACCTCCCGAATTTCTACCCGATGTGTTATTGATTCCCAGGCAAGTCAAAAGCACCTGTGGTCTTTTTATTGTTTTTATACTAAGAACCCTCTCCCAGAGCCTGCATAATTGACAGAGACCACAAAGTGCCTGTTCGTGCTCAGAACTGAAAAAGCCAAAGAAGTCCTAACTTTGTGGCGAGGATGCTCGTGTGCTGGGGGTCTTTCCTCTGGGCCTGTGCGCGGCTCAGCAGGGCTGGCAGTCGACACATGCCGAGTTGGAAGCGGAGTGACAAAGTTATGTGGCTTTGAACCATGGTCAAAGGTGCCTCAGATTTTTGCTTTGAATATACTTTTCTACAACTTTCAAGGGTTTTTTTCTGTTCTAGAAGAAACCTCATAGGGTAGTTTTCATAAATGAAAATGTGATTATCATTAATTCATTGGGGGAAAAATGTAGCTCTTCTGAAGCCCCCAGATGGACAACAGTTTTGCTAAAATGCCTCCAGATCCCACTGGAATGAACCCATTTGTTTCAGTAGATGACGTTGGTTATCGTGGTATAGCATGAAAGGCACTTCTGTTCCGAGGCCATCTCTGCTCTGAGTGTCTGCAGCCCCTCACACCACGCAGACGCTCAGGCCACACTCACACGAGCAGGCTGCTGTTCATGCTGTTCAGCCAGTGACGCGACTCGCCCAGAGCAGAGACGGCAGCGGTGGTCCCCGAAAAGCCATAGACAGCAGCCACCTGCCCCAGAGCAATGGAGAGTTCTGGGGCAGCACGCCTGGGGACCCCACGATGTGGTGGCACCGATCCGTGGTCTCCCCACTAGTGACAGCCCCCTGGGTGTTGCAGTGGGAAAGCTCCATTTCCCCCTTTGGGGGAGGTTGCCAGGCAGATGCCCTGCAGCGTAGTAGGTTAGGTAGGGCGGGAGGAGAGGCCGGGTGGGCGGGCGGGTGAGGACGTGGGGACCGCCCAGGAGTAGCCCGGTAGGGCAGGGGTGAGGAGGTGCTCCTAGATCCTCCGTGGGGGAGGGGATGGGATCCGAGGGTCGGGAAGTGCCGGGAGCCGTTTCAGGAGAGGGCCTCTCCTGGGGAGGCGAGCCCAGCTGGGGGGCTTCGGGAGCAGATCAAGGGCGCTGTGGGCCCAAAGGAGGTTGGGTGGTGAGAGCAGAGGTCATGGTCGACCACAGGGGGTCTTCGGACAGTGGCCACAGTGACGTGAAGAGATCGGGGCGGCCAGTGCCAGGACACCCCGTGATTGGTGGGGTGAGGTGGCAGGAATAGAGACCGTGATGATGTGCTTGTACCTGACGCGGAGGACGGAGCCCACAGGATGGGAAAGTGCTGGGGGCTGCCGGGGAGGGGTGGTCTCCGCAGAGCTGCACGTGCCAAGAGGTTGGAAGGGAGGAAGGGCTTTGGGGAGGACGGGTCAGCAAGGAGCACCTGGGAGCCAAGAAGGGGCAGGTGGGGGCATGCAGGGCGGCTAGGCCTTGGGGCAGGGTGCCAGAAGGGGCTGGCACGCCGCTCCCTGGTGAGCAGGGCGGCTGAGACCTGGCGGAGCCTTGCTTGCCCGGGTCCAGCGTTTGGTGGGGAGCTCCCTCTTCCCCGGGGGACTGGGCCGTGCAGGCTGCAGTGGGGAAGGACTCGTCTCAGCGGAGTCAGCCGGGGATGGGTTTGTTTGCGTTGGGTTTGGCACCTTTCTCGTTTTGTCACCCCAAACCAAACCAGATCATGGACCACATTCACTTGCTGCATGAAGGCAAAACTTTGCTGGAAAACCAGTCCAGCAAAAAACCAATCTTGATAGGGAAAGAACCGCACCTTGACCCTGGCTTCATGCCACACATGATAGTCAGCTTAAGTGTCATGGACCTGAACATAAAAGCTAAGTAGTTGAAACTTCCAGAAGGGAACATAGGAAAAAGTTTTCATGACCTTGGGGAAGAGGTAGGCAAAGAGTTCTTAAAACACCAAAATCTTCAACTATAAACCAAAAAACATAAACTTAATCAAAATGTAAAACTTTCACTCTTTGAAAGGCACCCTTAAGAAAATAAAAAGGCAAGGCGCAGGCAGGAAGAAAATATTCGCAATGCATGTATCTGACAGAGCACTTGATCCAAAACATATAAAGAGCTCCTACAACTCAATAACAAAAAACAGGCAACCTCCTGAAAAAGTATGGGCAAAAGACGTGACCCAATACCTCACAAAGTAAAGATGCAAATGGTCAGTAAGTACACGAAAAGATGGTGAGTCACCCGGGAAATGCAATGCGTAGCAAGATGCTCCCTTACACCCAGTGGGTTTGAAATTGAACAAACCCAGTGTCGACCAAAGCGTGGAGGCCCTGGACCCCTACATGTGGCCAGTGGGGATTGAAGTGGCACAGCCACCGTGGCAGTTTCCTATGAAGGTAAACATACTCCCACCCCATGACCTGGCCACGCTCCTAGGTGTTTCTCCAAGAGAAGTAAAGTCTTCCATCCAGACAAAGACTTGTGTCCCCATGGTCATAGCAGCTTTATTCATTATCGCCAGAGAACGGAAGCAGCAAGTGCCCGCCAGCAGGTGAGTGGTGAAACACAGGAGCACCCACTGCCTAGTCTGCTGCTCAGCGAGGCCCAGGGCTGCCCGCCAACACCTAGAAATGTTAAGCTTGGTCGAAGACACAGAGTCTGTGCCTCGCGATGCCTCTGCAAGCAGTTCTAGGGTCAGCACAGCTGAGCTGTAGTGACAAGAAGCCAGGCGGCAGGGGCCGGGGGTGGAGATCCCTTGCCAGAGGGCAGTGGGCCTTCTGTGAAGGTGGCGCTGCTCTGGATCGTTATTGGCGTGGTGGTTCCACCGTGTACACGTGTGAAAACCCCCAGCTTTAAGCTCATCATATGAGACTGTGGTGGCTGTCCATGTGGCAGCCACCAGCCACGTGGGCTCCAGGGCGTTGAAGTGAGCTGTTCAGATTGAGACAAGCTGTGAATGTGAGACACGCGGGATCTCAGAGCCTCGTGGGAAAAGAGAACGGGGACTATTTCATTAATACTTTGTAGATTGATGACATGCTGAAATGATCTAACTTGGGATAAATTGGGTTAAGGAGACTGACGTTGATTGCACTGCTTCCTTTTTGCTCATGTGCACGTGTCTATGAGAGAATTTTAAATTGCACATGTAGCTGGTGTTACTTCTGTTGGGCAGTGCGGGTGTGAGTGATTACAAGTTTTATTTATTGTAAATCACCTGCATAAATCTGAGGTAATAGGAAAGGCCAATGGTTGATAGAATTGAAATGGCCGAATTTGTGTTTAGCTTTATTCTGTATTACAATCAGAAGAACGTTTAGAAAGAAAACAAGGCATATTTGTTTTTCCATCTTCATCAGGGAGGATTGTCTTTAAGACAAGGTGCCCCTCCCATCAGCCAGGGTCACAGCAGAGACACACCCCGGCTGCTTCCTCCCCTGGCGGGAATGAAGGGTTGAAAACCTGGAAGACGATTCTGGTTGGGGCTGAGTTAGACAGAAGAGCGGCAATTCAGGTTCAGCCCCCGGGGTACAAGGGTGGTGTGAGTGTGTGTGTGTGTGTGTGTGTGTGTGTGTGTGTGTAAGTGTGCGTGCAGCCAGGGACAGGACTTGGCGTTGGCGTTGGCTCACACGTCCAGACTCTTGCTTGCTGGAGGCAGGTGTGAGCCCTGGTCTGTGTGATGAGGGACGGGTGCCCCACCCCCAGAGGGCAGGTGGCCTGTGTTTTCCTTGGGAGCCCTGAGCGCGGGGCATCTAGTGATGAATTGGTTTTCCTCGGTTTTGCGTGGTTTGGGGAAGCCAGGCTGCTGTGCGTGACATGCGTCACTCTTGAAGTCTGGATTCATCTGCGCTGGTACCAGCTGGGTCAGTCCGGCTGCCTGTTCTGGGCCACACTCTCTTGGACGACACAGAGCAGGTCTGCTGAGAGCTCTCAGGCCAGCATACAGGCAGATTCATGCCAGCTGCCTCCTGTTCTAGCTCATTTTAAGGCTGGACAAGAAAGTGAGGATTTGAATACTGACAGCGACTCAAGAGATCAAAACAGAAGAGAAAATCTATTAGATATTAAACAAATAGCTTTTCCTACGTCTGGCTTAATTACAAACAAACTCTACCATTAAAGTATAACTATAAGAGTTATTATTACCTATAATATTTTATTAATCATAATTGTCTATTTTTTTAAATCATGTAATACACACACAGGCCTTTCCATGTTTCTTATGAAGGAGATAGTGAACTCTTCCCCAGGTTAGAACTTGGCACTGAAGGAGAGGTTTGGAACCGGCCAAGCCCACGCTCCCTGGAGGATGCGGCCTGAAGATGTCAGGTGCAGAGAGAGTTGCCCTCAGACCTCTAATGGGGTTGTGCAAGGACGGCCCCCCGAGGTGAGGCCTGGCGGCCCAACATGAAGAGGGCACAGCCAGCGTGAGGGTGGCCGGTCCGGCCCTGGATCCCTGGCCCTGGCCCCCTTGACATGCGTCCTGATTGGGAGGTGCTGTGCCCTGGGCAGAGGAGGTGCGCAGCGTGGCAGGGCGGTTCTCCGGGGCTCTCTGGGCGCTTCCCATGACGCTGCCAGCTGGGATCCTGGGATCGGGCTCCGTGATCACCACGTTTTCTGCACCGGTTTGCTCTCAGATATTTAAATATCCACCTGTAAGCATTTAAGTGCTCACATTCTTAATTCAAATAACACCAGGTGCGTAGATGTGGAGTACTGTGTATTCAAATAAATAGTCTAACAAATTCCACATAAGTAAGTTGGCAAATTCATTTCAAGTCATTAAGCAGATTACACAGTTTAAAGACTCACAGAATTCATTACACCTTCCGTGCTTCCAGCGAGACCGAGCAGGCAGTCCCACCCCCAGAATGTTTGCTGACGGTCATCCCAAGCGCGGCCGGCACCCCTCCTCTTCCTGAGGTCTGATCCCCACATTCAGCCTCCTCCTAGCGGCCGCCCCTGTCCAGCCATTTCAAGGATTTTGCGTTGTGCCCGGCTGCTCATAAAGCAAGTCCATTTCATGAATCAGCTCCCAGGGCAGAGGTGTTGCCACCAACCCCTCCCTCCCCAAGGAAGGGGAGATGGCTGGGGCCACTGTCCCTGTGAAGGCACTTCTGCTGAAGGGAAGTCCCCACGTGGCTCCTGCCCTCAAGAACCAGACGTCACCAGCACTGTCCCCAAAGTCCCCCACCAGGTCTCAGCTGCATCCGGCACGCCTGTGTCCCTTGCAGCTGGAGCCCACCTGTCTCCCTCTGTCCCCTGTGTCCTGAGGACCATCCCCTCTGTGGCCAGTGGTGACACTGCGCCCCCACCCAAGCCTGAGAACAGACCCAGTCGGGAGACACCCGAGAGGAAGAGGCTGGGCAGAGCCCAGGCACCGGGACCACAGGTGTGCGGCCGTGCCGGCCTGCTGTCCCCGGCGCCGAGGGCCCGGCAGGGGAGGCTGCGGTCGGCGTTTGTTCGCTTGTTCAGTGTTGGTTTTGTGTCGTTTCAGTCTTGCCCCAGAGAGGAGGCCAGTCTGCTCAGGAGGCCGGCTGCGAGCTGGGCTGGCGCGTCAGAGGAAGGACCGGTGTCGTGGGGACCTATGCAGGGCTCCCGTGCGCGCTCCCTCTGCACGGCCATGTGTGCCTGTGCGTGCGGGTCACTAAGCCTCTGTCCTGCCCGTTCTCTGCAGGAAGACGCAGCACAGCTCCCTGGACCAGAGCTCCCCGCCCCAGAGCGGGGCGTCGGTCTCCTACAGCCACCCGGTCCTGGGCATGTACGACGCCAAAGATGACTTTCCTCTCAGAAAGACAGGTCGGTGCAGGGGCTGCAGCGGGCGGGGAGGGGGTCCCAGATGGGGAGGGGAACCTGTACGAGGAGGAAGCTCACCGTGTCCTGGGAGGCCTCTCAGGTGCATATCTCAGGCTTACATCAGCAGTTCCCTCACAAACCGGAAGGACAAGCGTGTTCAAACACAAGCAGGGCTCCTGGGGCTCTTGGACTTTCTCCAGCGGTGACGATTTAAGCGGGCAACGCCTTTTAAGAAAAATCAGACCAGCCGTGGGCCGTGCATTAGGGTGGCCAGAAGGCCAGGGGCCGGAGGAGAGGTGTTTCTGGAAGCTTTGCCCCCAAGAAGTGAGGGCCTGGGCTGTGGAGGGCCAGCTGCCCTGGGCTCAGAGGTGGCAGGTGGAGCCCACGGCCTCAGGGCCGTGTGGGAGTTGCTGGGCACCTGCTTCATGGAAATGGGTCTGTGCGACACAGCTTTTTCTTCGTGAAGACGAATTTTGTTTCCTCCAAAGGATTTTGGTCCATTCTGGACAGAAACGCTCTAAAGCAGCTTCCTCACCCGGGGGATGAGGTATTGTCAGCAGGGCCGGAGGCTCCCCTGTCGCTCCGTCCTAAGGACAGAAGACGTGGGGCCTCTCGGGGGGCAGAGCCGCGCCTCGGAGAGCACGTGGTGTAGCAAATCCCGAGCAGGAGCCGGAGGTGAAGGGAGGGGGAGTTCAGCTCAGCCTCCGTGGACTTGACCCCAGCGCAGGCGTGCGGCGCAGGGGCCTCAGCATGCGGCAGGTCGGCAGAGGGCCCCCCGCCCCCCGTGTCAGAGGGGAGGCGTCTGCCCACGTGGGCGGGGTTTCATCCAAGGTGAAAGCGCAGCTTCTGTCCTCTTCTCTCCAGTTCGAGTGCATGGCTGTCACCCGCGGTCCCCCAAGAAGGACGTGAGCTTCACCCCGAGAGCCTGCGGGCTCTATAGAAAGGGGCGTCTGTCAGCACCCAGGCCGGCTTCCCCAGGTTGCCCTCCACGCCCCGCTTCTGAAGCCTGGGGCTGTGATCAGCCACGCTCCAATCAGCGAAACAGGGGCCTGTGCTTGGAAAGACCCCGGGCGAGGAGACAAAGGCTGCGCCTGCCCCGGGAAGCCTGGCCCTAGTGGGAGCGCAGCCGGGGTGGCAGGGCTCTGAGTGAGTGGGCGGTGATCCCGCAGCCCGGTGGGTCTCTCCCGCCTGGTTTGCAGCTCTGTGCCCCACGACAGATTCCTGAGGCTCTCCTGGCCTCAGTCTCTCATCAGTAAAGTGGGTACACTGAGCGCACGGTGCTTCCTCCCGTCCTGGGTGTGGCAGGCGTGGTGCCCATGGCCCCTGGAGCAGCAGACTCTGGGGGACGTGGAGGACTGGGCTCCTGGCCACCGGGCGGAGCCGTCCACCTCTCTCAGGGCCCTTCCTCTCTGGAGAGCACACCTGTCTCTTCCCTCGAGGGAAGCAGCTGTTCACAGGAAACATTGGTTGGTTACTGAGATACAGGAAACGTGACAGGTTTCTCTCCATCGCTGGCTGAAGCCGCCCTGCTTCACGAGGGACAGCTTTGCAGTCAGCCTGACCCTCACCATCCAGTGTCCTGGGCAGACAGCCTCGCCGAGCGAGTTTGCACATCTGTGAAATGGGGCAGCAGTGCCGCTACTTCAGGGGTGGATCCGTTGTGGGGCTGCTGCCTCAGAGGGCAGGTCGGGGGGGCGGGTGGGGATCAGGAGCAGAAGGGAGGATTTGGCCGCTCATGGGCCGTGCGCACAGCCGCCAGTGAGGCCACCGGGACACGGAGCCGCACCCTCCAGCCCCTCCCCCGCCCTTCCCTGTCAGAGCTCCCTCGGGGGTGGCAGGGTCCGGTTTGTGGAGTGGGCGTGGGGCATACTTGTGGCCCGTTTTACCCAATCCAGTCGCTGAAAACCCCTCAGTGAGCCTTTACGGCCCTGCTGTCAGCGACTGCTGTCCCAGTGGTTCCTTGACGGCCCCAGGAGACAGAGTCCAGGTCTGCAGGGAGCCGCGTGTCTGTTACCAGCTCAGGGCTGGCAGTGGCCCCTGGGTGGACACTCGCGCTGGGTGCTTTGCTGGGTCACAGGACAGTAAGCCGGGGTCCACTGGGTTCCTGGCACTTAGCCTGAAGGGGGTGCGCTCACTCCAAGGCAGTGCCGCATGCCCGAGCCCGAGCAGCGGCTGCCAACCCGCCTGTGTCTTCCCTGCAATGAGTGAGTGAGCAGTGGCCGGGTGCTTCCTGGGTGCTGGGCCCTGAGCTGGTGTGGCGGGCGGGGGGATGGGCACAGTCCTCAGCCTCCTCCAGTCCCGCGAGAGGAGGTGAACGGCAGGGTCCAGGCCCAGGGTGGACGTCAGGTTCCGCCTGCGGGGCCCGGCCAGGGAGGGGGCCCAGGCACATGGAGGGCAAAGCTAGGTTTTCACCCCAGTACAGATAGAGTGGACTGAGGCCCCGTCTCAGGTCTCTGCGGAGGCCCTGGCCCGATGGGCTGCCTCTGGGGGGCCCAACTCCGCAGCCTGAACCCCAGCAGGGCCTCCACTGCCTGACAAGGGTCTGCCGGAGGCAAGGTGGCGCGCAGCAGCCGGTGGAGAGCAGGGTGTCTCTGATCGCTGTGGCCACATGTGTCAGTGAGTAAGCGGAGCTTTCCCTGCCTCCTGGTGAGCTGAACAGTAGTTGTGCTAGTTTATTTTACATCCATGTGTAGCGTGGGTCAAGGTCACCAGGGAAGAGGGCTCAGCCGCCTTTGTCACACGTGATGCCTGTCTCTGCAGTTTGGGAAGGGGCCGGTCGCCGCGTGGTCCATGTGTCGTTCTGATGCAGTTTGCGGAACCCGTGGCATCCTGGTGGCCTGGGCAGTTGTGGGCAACGCCCACACCGTGCATAGTTGTACCTGGGTGTGTTTTATATGCGTCAGGTGCAGGGTGTTAGATGCCCTGCGGCTGTTGCTCAGGGCCGGGCCAGGGAATCAGCCCTTTCTGAGCTGCCCGGGCGGGGAGAAGGGGGTTCACTCCACAGTGCCTGGCCCTGCCGGGCCCCCTCCACTTCCGGCCCCCACACGGGGCTTTTGTACTGGGCTGTCTTCCATCAACTTTGTGCTCATTAAACAGTGGGTGTGAATGTGCTCAGAAGGTTTTCAAAAAGGCTTTGTTGTGCTTTTCCAAAGAAACTTGCAGAGATGGCGAGTATGGTCAAGTACTAGGCAGTGTCTATGTTGAGAAGGGCCTCACTTCAAACTTTGATTTCTATCAAACTTGGACTCCTTCTCACTTGAGAAGTGAGACCTTGAACGAATCATTTTCAGATATGCACTGTTCATACCTGAGCTTGATGGCCACCTGAAATACACTATTGAAACTACTGAGTTGGAAAGAGGGTGTAGAAAAATACCAGTCTTAAGCATCAAGTAGAGTGCTTTTTTAATTAAAAAATCACAAAAGGAATGCATACATACAACAAATTAAAACATAAGTAAAATGCACACATCTGCGTGTTCCCCACCCCAGAGACAGCTCCCGTTACGGGTTTGGCATCTCTCTGCGCAGATGTGGTCTGTGCCTGTGTGTAGGGTGTGCATCTGTGTGTGTGTGTGTGATGTGTATGGACAGTCTCTTTGTCAACAAAAACACCTGCTTTGCCCTTTGGCTGCAACTTTATTTTTCAGTTAACACTGTATCGTGGGTACCACTCCATTTCAATGTATCACGATCAGCACCTTTTTCTTTATTATCCCAACGTGCGAAAATTACAGCAGTTGTAACAGTTTTCTAGTTTTTATTTTGCCCACAAATGTGGGTCCTTTTGCTCACTGTTTCTGTAGGATAGACTCCTGAAAATGGAGCTGCCAGTTCAAATGAATGTGCATAGTGTAGAGCTGAGCACACGGGACCCTGCCAGCCGCTCTGAGAGGCCCCTAACCCACGTCACTCGTGGGGTGCTACCACTAGTCCCTCGAGCAGGTGTGGTGGGTGCAGAAGTCACAATGTCTCTGACGTTTCAAAGAGCAGTTCTGTCATCGTTAGTGGGGTTTGGGTGTCTCTGTTTACTTTCCATCTTCCCTACCAGGAAGTAAGCTGAGTGCCGTGTTGCAGAACCCCTCTGCCACGCTCCCGCGGCGCAGGGTGGCCGGTGCTCCTGAGCCAGGCAGCAGGGGTGCTGGCCAGACCGTGTCTCTCTTGTCCACCCCCTGTGCCCAGCGTCTGCAACCATACCAGTCACACAGGGAGGGTCCCTAAATGTCCAGTGTTTAAAGGCAGCTCACCCATATGCTTTTCTGTCGGCTGGTTTTTTTTCCTTGTTGCTTTATACGTTAATACCAATCCTGTCTCTGTCATGTATGCTGCAAAAAATTTTAGTATTCTAGTCTGTCTTTTGTCTTTCTAGAGTTCTCTTTTTATTGTTATCGAAGGAAATAAATGTCCATACATCAAAGAGCCGCACAAGGCTCGCTCGGGAAACAGATGACCCACCCTGCCCAGCCCTGCCCTAAGCCTCCCTGCCCGGCCCTGCCCTAAGCCTCCCTGCCCGGCCCTGCCCAAATCCTTTCATTTGCTTAGTTTCCTGTGTGCCTGGGTGGTGGTTGTTTTTTTTAAATTGAGGTATAGTTGATGTACAGTAGTGTACACTGGACAGTTTTTAAAGGCCATGTTCCATTTGTAGTTATTATGAAACGTTGGCTATATTGCCCGCGTGTCCCTGTACTTGCTTTTAACTCACCCCCGCGCTGTGGCAGGTGGGGGCGCTGCTCTTCCAGGGCAGGTGGTCCGGCAGCTCTGCTCCAGCCTGGAGGCCCCCCGTCGTCCCTGGACCCCCTGCACGGTGCCCTGGGCAGCCTCGGCCTCTCTTCCCTGGACTCCACGTGCTCCTTGGTGTGTGGTCTCCTTCATCCTGGTTGTGCAGCTCTTCCAAGCTTTCTGAGAAATGGCGCATGGAATGTGCATTTGTTGAGTCCTTGCATGCTGGTAAATGCATTTATTCTGATTCCCACGTGATGCATGAGGTGGTTGGGTCTAGAAGCCACTTTCCTTCAGGACTTTCAGATCCTCGTCTTGCCCTGGGAGTGGCCCCTGCAGAACCCGACACTGCTCGCAAGGTAGACCCTTGGGCCCTGCGGCTCTGAAACCTCTCCGGACGCCCCCCAGCGAGGGGCTGCAGGCCACAGCGAGCCCACGCTGACCCCTCTTGGGCACTGGGTCTCCTCTGATGGAGCAGCACACCTCGAGTCACTTTGCCAGCGATCTTCCCTGCTCCGTTTGCTCTGTCCTCTCCTGGCGTTTGTGTTAATTTGATGTCGGGCCTTTTTACTCCCATTTTTCAGATTTCTCAACGTCTTCTTCAGATATCTTCTTTCCGCTCTTTCACCTTTGTTTGAAGCGTCCTTCACTGTCCTTTCAGGATTACAAAAAGGGCAGCTCTGAGCACACACACTCTCTGAATTCTGTGCCGCTGCCCCCGCCATGTCCTGGGCATCCTTGGTGGTTCAGTCTCCGCTTTCCTCACTCGCTGCTGGGCGTGGTGTCAGGGCAAGGCAGTGTTGCTTCCAGATAGACGGACCTCAGTGCCCCTGAAAGGGGCCCCCACTGGGGCCGGGGGCCTCGCGCTCCCTCTTGTGGGTGCTGCACTGCCCTGGACCTCAGGAGCAGCTTCCGTCCCTGGGCCGGACACGTGGTTGTGGAAACCCTGTGTCGGTTCAGCTGAGATCTTAGTGGGCGAAGAGTTGTTGTTTCCTTGCCTGTTAACCTGGTGGGGTTTGGGCTTTCTTTTTTCTTTTTAAATAATGATAAAGTAAGAAACTCAGTGTACAAATAGAAACAAATGAAATGTGAATCTACAGTTATCTCAAAAATGTAAAAATAGTGTTTAAAACAATAGAAGTGGATCCTCTAGCCGGTGGGGAAGGCAGCTTTGTAGTTGGATCCTTTCCCTCTTTCGACATGAAAGTCTTGCCAGGGAACCTTGCTTTGTACACAAATGCTGCAAAGCAGAGAGGGCGTCTCTCCCAGAATCAGCGCCTCCAGAGCAAGTTGAGCCTCTGGGAAGGGCTGGCACCTTCCTCGCACATCTTTGATTTCTCTGGGGAGCGTCGTTTAGGGGGCCTGCTTCTCTCTCCTCTTCCCAGGATCCACAGAGCAACCGTCCTTTGCCTCCCAGCCTCCTTCAGGGTCACCCGGCAGCCTGGACCCCCAGCCCTGCCCCCTGTGCTCCCCAAAGGGCAGAGTCACAGTGGCCGTGAGACACACACATGGCCCGGTTCTTATAACCCAAACCAGCTTACGTCTGATTCTGGGGGGAATTTGGTTGTGTTGCTTGTTGCTCTAGACAGCAGTAAACTTCCTGTTCCAGAAAGATTAAAAACAGCAGGGTAGCTGATTAAAAACAAAAACAAAAGGTAAAAACTCGCCAGTTTGCAAATCCACAAGTAGTAGAAGCTTGAATGTAGTTGCGTAAAGCCTCAGAACACACGCGTCTCCGGGGTGGTGGGCTTACCCCTGGACTCCCGAGCCGCTGGCCTGCGGGGCTGAGATTCCCGTGTCTGGAGACCACCGGGAGGGCCCCAGCTGTGTGAGGCTGCCCTCTTCCCAAGACGGCCCGCCCCCTATGTGGGACTGGACTGGCCCGGGGGCAGTGGTGTCTGGGCTCCAGGCGCAAAGGGTGGGACCACGGTGGGCTTAAAGATGTGGGTTTGCAAAGGGCTCCACGCACACAAGCAGAGCTGTTAACCAAAACCAAACCAAGCCTAAGCACCTGTGCCCAAGGGTCAGGCGAACACCTGCAGGCAGCATGGCTAATCCTCTCACCGGGGCGGGTTGACCTTAGCACCCTCTCAGTGGCCGGGAGCCCGAGTGGGCAGCTGGCTCCTGGTCTGTTACGTGAGGGAGGAATTTATGATTCTCAGTTGAACGGGAAAGTCTGTAATGTAGGGGTCATAGTAACATTTGTGGGCCAGAGCCCCCAAACCATCCCCGATGGCCGGGTTTCCTCCCAGCTACTTGTAAATGCAGTGGCTGCTCCAACATGTATATGACCCTCTGTCCGCAGACAGTTCACTAAAGGCATCGGGTACATCTGAGTCAGTGTTTGGACTGATGGATGGGGCTGGACGTCTTCTGCCCGAGGCCTCAGGTTGCCGCCTTGCTCCACCCTGGAACAGCACATCTGTGTTAAGCTAATATTTACTCAATGAGTATATTCTCACACTGCCCACGAGATAACCTTGACCCCAGTTGTGTCTGCCTGCTTGTAATGGTGTCTCCTTTCCGTGCAGCGTCTGAACCCAATCTGAAATTACGCTCCAGGCTAAAGCAGAAAGTGGCTGAAAGACGGAGCAGCCCCCTGTTACGCAGGAAAGATGGGCCGGTGGTCACGGCTCTAAAAAAGCGTCCTCTGGACGTCACAGGTATGTTCCTGCAAACCCGCTGCCCGCTGAGAGGCTCTCCTGTGCGCCGTCCCTTCAGCACCGAAACCTGCCTCTCCGCGTGTCCCCACCGCCGCCCGCCCCCTGCCCCAAGGGCTCTTGTGCCCGCAGTGCCAGCCCCGTCAGTCCCAGGGCCACGGTTGGCGCCCCAGCAGGGGGTCTCAGGCCCTATCCCTGTACAGCGTGTCCTGTTCCCGACCTTGACCCAGCCAGGCAGGTGCGAGCAGTCAGACCTCCTGACGTCACAGGAGACTTTCAGGAATTTTAAGTGGAGGCTTCTCCGAAGGTGGGATTTTAACTGATCCTGCCCTATCAGTGGTGAATGCCACGTTTCCTACCTGCCCCACTGCCCATTAAACAGTGTCTGAACCACTGGAGAGCGTGAGAATCTTCCTGGGAAGAGTGGGACGGACAGGGGCGGGGGAAGGAGGAGGGAGCTTGGGACTTTCCGAGTCTCCGTTCACGCACTGCTCTCGGCCCCCACCTAGCGGCCGACTCGGGGAAGCACACCCAGCAGGCAGAGCCCCGTCCTGGGATGCACCCCACTTCCCGACACACACCCCAGTCCCTAGGGCGCACCTCACTTCCTGGGCGTGCACCCCACTTCCAGAGGGTGCACATCCACCAGCCCTACAATCACGGGGCAAAGGGGCTGCTCAGGCGGCCTGGTAACAGGAGGGGCGGGACCATGTTTGCACCAAGTGCAGGGTTTGGTGGGAAAACCAGGGCTCTCGGCAGCGTCCTTCAGGGCCAAGTTCCCGGGGAAGGAGGAGGGGCTCCTGGGTGCTGGTGCTCCCCACGTGAGGGGCCGGGAACCTCACGCTCAGATTTGAGTCCAGGGTCCGGGATGGGATGAGAGCTGGAGTGCCCTCACCCCTGTCCCGCAGCCCGGGGCTGAAACCCCTAGTCCGAGGCTCTGCTTCTGGACTTCGTGGGTTTGTGTGAAGCGGAGCCTGAGGCCTCATGCCCGGGGGCCCATCTTTGTCATCGTGTGCTCATTCTGGTAGAGAGATCAGGGAAGAGTGTCACCTCAAGATCCTCTGCCTGGGGGATTCCGTTCAGACTCGGGCCCCGAATGAGTTAGAGCGTGTGTCTCACCACACGTGGGCCTTGTCTCTCTGGGGGATGCCAGGCTGTGGACGGCGGGCCCCTACGTTCATTTCCAGTCCCGCCTCTGGTGGGACGCAGTCCCCGGTGGCTTCTTTCTGAGCGTCGGCTCTGGCATTCGTGCTGTTAGCCTGTGACTGTGTCAGGACCGGGCTGGGCACCAAAATGGTGAGCTGCGTTCTCACCTCCAGGGAGCTTCCAATCTAACTGGAGCCCAGACGTCACGTGTGGAGCGGCTAACGCACCACACGCGGCCCCAGCTTGGCCCTGGGCTGTGTTACCCAAAGAGGGCACAACGAAGGCAGCAGGGCAGGGCGGTGGTGGAGGCCACGCCGGGCCCGGGGAAGCTCGATGGGGGAATGCAGGCAGCACGGAGATGAGGGATGGGTTTCCCGGCCAGCACACCTCCCGGCGGCGGGAGAGGCAGGATGCTCTGAGCAGAGCTGGCTTTCCACAAGACTGGAAAATAAGGAGTTCCAGGCAGGGAGGGTCCCAGAGAGTGAGGGCACCTCCCCCGGGGTACTGGGGTGGTGGTGAAGGTTCCTGAGCAGGAGAGGTCCGCAGCGTCGCCGAAGCAGCTCCACCGGCCGGTACAGGGGGACGGGGAGGGACGGCAGTGAGACGGGGGCCAGAGGCGGCACTGAGATGATGGTGAGACAGGTCCCGGGACGTGGCAGCGTCACTCTGCCTGTCCCCAATCCCTCGTCAGAGCCGTGCCCATCAGGGAAGGCAAACGAGGGAATCAGGTGCCCCTCCAACACTATCCAGGGAAAATTGCCGTTAACATCTGAGCATATTTCCTTCCAGTCCTTTTTCTGTGTGTTTGTCACACGCCCTGTGTACACTTGTATCCTTTCCTCACTTGATATTAGTCACAACACTTTCTGGCACCTTTAATGGTATTCCGTTGTGCTGATACAAATAACATCGTGACGGTTACGCATTTATATTTATTTTCTTAGACCAGAGTCCTTGAAGTGGAATGAAAAAATAATCAACATTATTGAGTTGAAAACGGCTGAAAAGTTGGAGGGACATATATTTTTTTATTGCCCCCGAAAGTTGTCGTGCTTTCCCACGCACACCTGGGAGAGTTTATGTGCCAATGCTGCTGAGACAGGCCAGCTTAGAGGAAGGTGGGAGGGCCTCACCACATGGGCGTCCGAGGCAGAGTGATGGCTGCCATGGGGGTCGGGGAAGCAAGCCCTGTCTTCACGCGTGAAGTGTGACACCTGCCAGCCCAGTCAGGGGGGCGCATGTGAATGTGACTTCACTGGGCGGAGACCAGGCTCTGGATCTGGTGGGGGGAGGGAGGGGAGCCGGGGCCTGAGTTCACCATCAGTGCCCCGGAGGGCGGGGCGGGCCCTCGAGTGGACAGAGCCACTTGCTGCCAGGGTGTCCCCAGGGGGACCGCTGCTCAGTGGAGAGGATGAGAGCGCTCACGCTCCCCTGGGTTGAGGGGGTCGTGCATGTGCCCTTGGGGTCAGGTCTCCTTCCCCGAGTGAGCCGGGCCTGTGGGGTTGGGCACTGGGGTGTGGGCACTGCCATCCACGCCAGCACCCTCAGCCTTCTCACTGTTACCCCGAGTTCAGCTGGAATCAGGTTTCAGAGTCCGCCAGGCCCCGTGGGCAGCTCCGTGGTCTTGTGCACTGAAGGGTGGCCTGCTGAACCCCCTCGCGGTGCAGCTTAGGGACGTGGTGGCCCAGATCTCCCCTCCTCGAGCCTGGGAACCCAGATCAGGGCAGAGTCTTAAGTCATCAGTGCCCGTGGTCAGTGAGTACTCAGGAGGGAAAGGCAAATGGCTCAGCCTGGCTCCCTCTGGAAGGTTTTGACCAGAGGCTGCCACTGATAAACACCGTTCAGCCAAACAAGCCCCTCCTATTACGTCCCGTGTTTGCACACACAGCAACAGTGGCTCCTTTGGAATTGAGGGGCAGGCCCGGCTGGGACACACGGCCGCCTCAGTCCCAGCCCTGATGCGTGGGCTGGGGCCACTCCCCCCGTCACAGCTACTTGGAGAGTATCTTGGGGTGAGTTTTCAGATAACCCTGATCAGTGACAGAAGCCACCAGCTGTGCTCTTCCCTGGATGTTTGAAAAATGCAGATTAGCTCAAAGCAAATGTTGACCGAGGGGGCTCTATAAGCAAGCACAGTGAATCTGACCTTCCCCTGTTCACAGTCATTTGGCCTCTGTGTTTTCTTGCCTTTTGTTGTTAGAATATCAGTAAGTGTTCAGGGTCTCTTTTTCTGGGGTTTACAATCATCTTGAGACTTTTCAAAAGGGGAATAAAGTTGAGAGTGTGCACAGCTTAGAAGGTGCCAGTGGGGCCTCCATGAGCCACAGGCTTGCGAAGCTCACAAGGGGTCGCTAGCAAAACGGAGAGCAGGGGATTAGCTCCACGGCCCTGGTTTGGGGACTGAGGTCCTGTTCTTTCTTGCTGGGACTTCTGCCGTCAGCCAGCTCGAAGCAGAAGTGCAGCTTTGAGGACAGGCGGCCAGCGCAGCTCAGGGCCTCGGAAGCTGTGTCCTTGCCTGACCTGAGTCAGGCTCACAGGTGTCTCTCCCACCCCCAGACTCGGCCTGCAGCAGCGCCCCGGGCTCCGCACCCAGCTCACCCAACAACAGCTCTGGGAACGCCAGCGCGGAGAATGGGATCGCGCCCGCCGTCCCCAGCATCCCGACCGAGGTCAGTGCCCAGCGCTCCTGTCCACGTCTGGTGTTTTGGCTCCAAAGAGCAGTTTCCAGCTGCCCTTCAGTCTTGACTGACAGGGGCAGCGTTTCAGAAGCATCTCAGGAACCAGGAGCCTCTGACCACAGGGGTCAGCGACCCTCACCTCTGCCGGTCAGACCAGGTGTGCTACAGGTTGAGAGGGATGTGGGTGCAGAGAGAGCTCCGGGAGAGCTCTCTCTGGGGGGCTGCTCCGGCCAGGTGGAGGGGGCCCAGGGCTGGCTGCAGGTCATGCCCTTGACCAGACCTCGGTCAGGGCCATGTTCCGGGCCAGAGTTTCCAGAACCTTTGCTCCGTGCATTCATTTCCCTCCTTATTCACTTTCTCTCCCCCGGCTCATCCCACAAGTGTCTCTGGAGCTCCTGCCTCGTGCCAGCCCTGTGCCAGGCACCCTCCCCCGCCAAGGGCCTGCTTCCCGTCGTCTCTCCCGTGCCCACTGGGATGGGCAGGTGCCGACCGGTATCAGGGGCCCGAGGGCGGGGGCGACCGCTGGGAAGCCGGCTGCACACCTCGTTTCCCTGGACTGAGCCAGTGGTGCCGTGTACTTCCCGCTCAGACGGTCCTACTGACTGCAAGGTTCTCATGAGGTTTTTTACATTCCTTCCAACTTACAGGAGGCTATAATTTATCAAATACTGGTATTTACTTTCTTCCTTAAATATTTAGAAATGAGTCCTGCCCTTCCAGAGGGTTGACAAGTCTTAGTGGGAGGACACGGGCACACGTGTCCACTCCATTTTCATTTCCAGTTTCTAGACACTTAAGGTATAAGCAGATTTTTAGAAACTAAGATGACTGCTAGAAATGATTTTGTACTACTGCCTCTAGCTTGCCGAATCCCCATTTTCTTTTATTCTTTTCCTTTATATGTCTACTTCTTTTATTACCTGTGCATTTCAACCTACCGGTTTAAATACTTGTTTACATTATTAAAAGTTTTAACAACCCTTCTCTGTGAGACTGAGTTCATAGCTGAGGTCTACCTGTAATTAGCCTTAGAACTTGGCCTAGAAATTGCTACCTGGAATGAGACGTGAATGCTGGATGTGGCTTGTCAATAGCTGTCATAGATCCTGATTTTATTTAAAACGGGCAGTTGTGTACCTAAAGGTTCATATTGTAGAGATGCCTTATTTGGGTGGGTGCCAGTTTAAATTATGTGTTAATTTTTACAAATCACATGTTAATGTAAATTAAGCTACTGCAGATTAATAGATGTCAGAGGAGTCACAAGAAACGTAAAGAGTGCAGTGTTCATGTTTTACGTTAGATATTCATTGTAATCATGGGGGTAGTCTTTGAAAATTTGATCACAATGGGATGTCCGTTGTGGATTTCAAGTACAGTTAGAACTGGACAGTTCCCTCTGAGAGCTGCGTTCTGGCTGCTCCTCTCCTCCAGTCCAGAGGCGAGGTGGGTGCTCATGCGGTAGCGAGGCCCACTGGCCCAGCACCCCCTTTCCCTGCTTGACTGAGGGATGCTCAGCATCCTCCACACCTCCCCCGCCCCGCTTACACGGAGGAAGCAGGGCTCCCCTGACCCGTGGACGGCCGCTCCCCAGGGGAAGACATTCAGCCGATGCCGAAAGCCAAGTGTGATTCGGGGGCGTGCCGGGGGCATGCTGCCCTGGCCCTGGCCTTTCTGGGCAGCTGGGCAGCTGAGAAGCACGTCCTAGGGCAGATGGAGATGGCCGGCACCGGAAATGCGGACAAATCAACATACCAGACAATTCCCAGAAGGCTGCTTTAGTTCTAAAAATAAATCAGGTAAAAAAAAAATAAAAAGCCTTGGTTATAAAGAGGAAATGACAGCTTTCAAACATTAAATGTTTGCTTATTTTGTTCCTGGACAAATCCAGGAACAAAATCGTGCTTTCCTTGGCAATCTCAATCACTTTCTCTAAATCATAGCTTACTGATTTTTTTTGTATCTAGAAAAAGGGCTACTTTTTAAAGTAACCCTTTAATCATTACTGTACAATTGAATATGTGAATGAATTAGAGGTGGCTGCAGCCATCTCTCCGGGGAAGATGCACTAACTTCCCTCCCAGGTGAAGAACGCCGGTCCTTCCTGCTTGCCCTTAGAGCATGAGGACGGAGTTTATCACGTGCATGTGTGTTTCCAGGTAACACCAAGTATGACACCATTAAGCCACCTAGGAAATTCTGCAAAGCACCGAATACTGCGCACATGCCCTGGGGTGGTAATCGCCCAGTCCTCTGATGGACTTTCCAGCCGGGGCTACAGGTAGCCCGCCATTGTTTACAATAACTTGTGACAACTTTCAGCTCATATTTTTTTTTTAACCTTGCAAATGAAATTTTAAAGCACCCAAAATGTTTCCCATCCTTAATTATATAGTCCATTGTGAGAAGAACTAGGAGAGAATTGGTTATGTGTCCGTCGCTAGTGTTAATTTCCATGACACCACCAGCTAGCGTCACGGCAACCACCTTCTCGTCCTCTTCTTCCTGTGCCCTTGGTCCCGCACACGTCACTGGGCGTCTAGTGAGGGAGGATACCATGTGAATAGGACAGTGTCCTTTGAGCAAAGAACCTTCATTCTAGAAGCAAAAAGATGTGAAATACGACAGCAATTCAAGTCCTCGGGGACTGGTACTTAACCACACGTGATAAATAAGTTCCCAAGTCATCAACAAGATTTTTCCAACCTGAACGTCCCCATGTGTAAACGTGCCCTCGTGGATTTATCCTCTGACATGCTGTAGCACACTGTGGACGCTGCTGCAGAGAGCGCTTCTGTGGCCAAGTCTGTGTGCGTCCAGCTTTATCTGCTAAGCGTGCATCCTGAGGGTGGAGTGGGATTTTAGGATTTAAGGTTAGCTCCGGTTTTAAGGCTTTTGACATGGATTGCCAAATTGTCCTGCAGAAGGAGCACGCCGATTTATGATCCAGCCAGCAGTGTGTTTCTGTTTCTCTGGGTCAAGGTGCTGTAGTCATTTTTGAAAATCTTTGCCAACTGGATAGGTTTTTAAATGTTTTTAGATGTTTAGATATGTTTTTAGATTACCGATGATGTTGAGTACTTTTTTTCTATGAGTCTTTTTCTCCATACTGGTTCTTCTTTGTCATTTTTCACTAATTGTTGTTTGATTTGCATGTTCTTTATATATTGGTCTTT
This sequence comes from Hyperoodon ampullatus, assembly GCF_949752795.1. Classification (NCBI taxonomy): domain Eukaryota; kingdom Metazoa; phylum Chordata; class Mammalia; order Artiodactyla; family Ziphiidae; genus Hyperoodon; species Hyperoodon ampullatus. The sequence continues at coordinate 2,263,783 of NC_136921.1, forward strand.
GTCTCTACTATACGTTGCCAACCTTGTTGTCACCATTATTTGCCTTTTATGTGAGGGGTTTCTTTTTTTTTTTTTTTTTTTTTTTTTGCGGTACGCGGGCCTCTCACTGTTGTGGCCTCTCCCGCTGCGGAGCACAGGCTCCGGATGCGCAGGCTCAGCGGCCATGGCTCACGGGCCCAGCCGCTCCACGGCATGTGGGATCCTCCCCGGACCAGGGCACGAACCTGCGTCCCCTGCATCGGCAGGCGGACTCTCAACCACTGCGCCACCAGGGAAGCCTGGGATTTCTTTTTTAATCAATACTTTCTTCTCTAGTTTCTACCTGTCATGATATGTTTGGAAAGACATTCCCGACTCCAAGAATATATTTTTAAATATATTGTCCTAGATTTTATTCTGATAGTTTACAACGATGAGTGAATTGAATAAGAACAAAACAAGAGAGTGAAGGATTGTGAATCAGGCTGTAGTGCTTGTGGCCTGCTTTGAATGCCGTGTTCACCCCCATGCTGTCCTCGTTAATAGATTTCCGTACCGGGGATCTCAGAACTGGGCGTGGTCTGCCCCGAAGTGTTTTCTGTGGTCGTTTCCCTTGGCGAGTGTCACCTAGGCTTGGTGGTGCAGAGCCTGTGTGACGGCGCTGTGTGCTCTGTCCCCAGACCAGCCTGGCGCACAGACTCGTGACGCGAGAAGGCTCGGTGGGCCCGCTGCCCCTGTACACGTCACCATCCCTGCCCAACATCACGCTGGGACTTCCCGCCACCGGCCCCCCCGCGGTAAGTGGGCGCCCACGGGTCTGGGTGGCAGTGGCGCGGGGTGGCCGTCCCAGGCCCCTGACCCCGAGAGCCTGGTTGTGCCTCTCCAGGGGGCGGCCAGCCAGCAGGAGGCCGAGAGACTGGCCCTCCCGGCCCTCCAACAACGCATCTCCCTCTTCCCCGGCACCCACCTCACCCCCTACCTGGGCACCGCACCCCTGGAGCGCGACTCGGGGGCGGCTCCCAGCTCCCTTCTGCAGCACGTGGTCCTCCTGGAGCAGCCGCCCGCGCAGACGCCCCTCGTCACAGGTGAGCACGCTGCGGGCCGCGTCAGGCCGTCGTGAGCTCCCCGGGAGGGCCAGCGGGGTAGCTTGTCCCCCACAGAACTTCTGGACTTGCCCCTCGCATGCCAGGCTGTGGCGGATAGACCGAGTCCACTCACAGAGCCAGGCGCGTGGATGCAGGAGCGTCAGACACACCTTCTGGTTAATTTCCTGAGAGCAGGCTGACGGCCCCTCTGATGGGTCTGCCCTTTGGGTCGTCGGACACGTGATGGAAGCCCAGGGTTGGCTCTGGTGGGCAGTGGGTTTCTATTAGCAGTAACATTTTTGTTAATGTGCCCCATCTAAGGGGTGGTTATATTTAGAAAAAAATAGATTTGTTATGAAATTTGCCTAGCAACAACAGTGTAAAAGTGTTAACTTTCCGAGTGACGGAGTGCGTGGGGCTCGCCATGAAATGAGGGGGCCCTGCCGTAGGGTCATCAGCCCAGGTCCAGGCACCATCCAGCGGGGTGTTCAGCTTCCTCCCTGGGTTTTACAGGGGCCTACTGAGCCCTGAGTGTCAGCAGGGCGGCCCTGACCTCTCTCCCTCCTCAGCTGTTATGTGCTCTGGTTGTGGTGGTGACTCTTGGTCTTTTATCCTTTTTAACCTTCACCCTCGCTCTCTCCCTCACTTCCCTGCTGGCATGTCTGTCCTTCCTGGGGGTCTCATGGGCCCTTCCCCGCCCCCTCCCGGATCCTGGGATCTCTGGAGTCACCCTACACTCGTAGGAAGGCCCGGGAAGCCCTGCCAGGGTCCAGAGCTGTGCCAGTGTGACCATCCACATTGAAACTGAAAGCTAACAGCAGAGGGAAAGATTTGACGGGGAGACCCACATGTGACTCATTAGATGCTCACGTGGCCACTGGCTGTGGGGCAGTAGGAACGTGGAACACTCCGTCAGCCCAGGAAGCTCTGTCGGACAGCTCCGGCATGGCGCGTAGCCCCAGCTCTCAGCGTGGAAGCAGCCTGCGTGGGCCTCCCTCTCTCATCCCACGCAGCACGCGGGATGCCGCTCGCTCAGCACTGGCAAGGCCCGCACGGCGCCTTCTGGACCCACCGCCCTTTTCTCAGAGCCCTTTCTCTGCATCAGGCCCCGCTCAGGTACCCCCCGGCCCTCCTCCCGGGCACTCTGTGCAGGCAGTTCTGGGCATGCTTCCGTCCCCCCGGAGAACAGATGCTGGGCTTTCCTACGACCTTGCCACCCGCCGCGGTGTTTGACGAGGGAAGGTACACAGTAGACATTTCTGCGGTGGAGCCATATGCCAGGCAGGGTGTCTGAGCAGAGTCAGGAAGGATCATGGCAGGTTTGCCTCTGGCAGGTTCCCTGAGGTTCCCCAGTGGTCGGCCCACAGACCTGCCTGCTTGCTGGTGGTCACTGTGGACAGACAGACAGTGTCAGAGCTAGAACGGCATCATTTCACAAATACTCAGAAGCAGGTCCCTGTGGGAGGGGCAGCCTGAGCCCTCCCCCCACCCAACCCAGTCGGCCTCTGCAGGCAGCTGGTCACCCAGGACAGAATTTGATCCTAATTTACTGTGCCCTCATGCTTGAAAGTTTTACAACGTATACTGAAAACCAACTGCTTTTGAGTTATCATCAAAAACTCTTGTTAATGATCTAAGGGGTCATCTTTAGGTTCTGAACTGGGAACTATCTGCCAGCCGATGGGTTTGCTACTGGAAGGTCGGGATGCCCAGTTTTCAGGGGTGCTGATCACTACACTTGTCCCTGAGAGTGGTAGCCCCACAGTTTTACCCTCCAGAGGCGCTGGAGTCAAATTTGGGGTGAGTGGGATGGGGGTGAGAGGTGAGGAATGGAGGCAGAACAAAACTGGGGTCCAGCCCGAAAGGCCTGCGCCCCGGGCAGCTCCGTGTCAAACCCAAGCATTGCCGGCGTCGGGGTGTGTAAGGCCTCTCCACCGTCAGCGCACGCCGATGCCCCCGCAGGAACCGGGGCCTGTCCTCTGGGAGGCGTCGCCCGGTGAAGGCAGGCGTCTGCGCCATTGTCGAGCTACTGGAGGCCCAGATCAGAGAGAGGGGAGCCCTGGAGAACCCGCAGCGGCGGCAGGAACCGGAATCCCAGCCTCGCTGGCCCACTTGAGCTCCTTGTTCCTGAGCCTGTGTCCAACCGGACCTCAGATCTCCATGGAATTAGTATTCCCTCCTCTAGAAGCGAGAGAAGCTTCTCTGCGGGATATGATGTGGGGTCGGCCCGGGTGACCCCAGCGCAGGGCTCTGCTGTCCCATCACCTGTTACACCCTCATCCTTGGGGGTTCACAGGAGCTTTAAAAACAACAAGGGATGTTTTCCAAGAAGGGACCTTTCCAGTAACTAAGTAGCCTTTTAATGCCATAAATGCAGCGTTGTGTGGCTGGCGTCCTTATCTCCTCCGGGAAATGGTTTAAACCCCACAATACCTACATCAACAATTGATGAATTCTGAAAGACCTTCTTTACAATGATGCCGTTCTTTTTTTAAAAAACTTTTCTAGAAAGCTGGGGAGAGAATGATTCTATTCTATCTCTAATACATTTTGAGTTATTCACTTTAATTTAGTAGCCAAGCAGACAATAAAGTTTAAAATAACTTACCTTTCCAGAAAACTACTGGTTTGGATAAAAAGAGATGGTGGCTTAGGGAACTGTGGTTGATTAACTTTTTGAAAACGTAAAAAGGGACAGTTTTGTTAGAGTTGAGGGTTTTTTTTCCTGTTGGCACAAAGTAGTATTTTTAATTCAGAAATAACCCCCACGAAGGGACCAGGAAAAGACTGAGAATCCATACCCACCGGGGGTCTCAGGCTCAGACTAAACATGGCGACACAGCCCCGCTGGCTTTGGAGACCCTGGGGGAGGGCAGGAGCCACCCACCTGTCAGCAGGGCCACCTCAGGCAGGTGCCCCGTCGCAGGAGCCAGCCTCTCCGGGCAGCCGAGACCTGGCGTGTCAGTTCACCTGCTGTTTCTCCTGGTCAGACACCCTGATCTTGGGTCATAGTCTGCCTGAGTGATGTTTAGATGTTGTTCAGGTGCCAGGGAACAGACACTCAGGTGGCCTGGGATGGGTTTGTTATACCCTTTTGCCCATGGAACCAGGGAAAAATGGTAAACTATCTAAACCAACAATTTGTAAAAGAAAAAATACTGGGACTTCCCTGGTGGCGCAGTGGTTAAGAATCTACCTGTCAATGCAGGGGGCACGGGTTCGAGCCCTGGTCCAGGAAGATCCCACATGCTGCAGAGCAACTAAGCCCGTGCGCCACAGCTACTGAGCACGTTTGCCACAACTACTGAAGCCCATGTGCCCTAGAGCCCATGCTCTGCAACAAGAGAAGCCACCGCAATGAGAAGCCCATGCACTGCAACAAAGAATAGCCCCCGCTCGCCGCAACTAGAGAAAGCCCACGTGCAGCAACAAAGACCCAACGCAACCAAAAATAAATAAATAAATAAAAATCAATCAAAACTCATTAAAAAAAAATACTGATGGTTGGAATACAAAGGGATACAGGAGGAAAAACGTTTACCTTCCTGGGTTTTGCATGAAGAGGTTGCATTTTAAAACAAAATTCAAACACAGATTCAAACAAGACCCTGTCCCGTTAATATAGATTCCTAACTTAAAAACTTAGTCCAGGCACGGGTGCGGCCAAGCTGCCCTTTTCCTATGCAGCTGGTAGCAAAACCTTTCCAGAAATTCATAGAAAGAGATTTTGGCAATGTGCATCAGGATTTTTTAGTGTTAGTGCCCTCTTTGTGTATAAAATCTGTGCTTTAAGAGAACTTTAAGATGGTTTGATCCCTAGGGACCACTGATCCTCACACCCTGGTTCTGTGGGCTGTCGGGGAGGGCCTGCTCTTCCAGGACGCACTGGAGCCACCAGAACCCTGGCCCCTTCCTCAGCCGGACCTGGGCCCCCCTGAGGACGTTTGTGCCGGGGCTACACTCGTTTACGGCCTGGACCTGGGTGTCCGGGGACCAGATGATGGAAGGCCTCTGCCCTGAAGCCCAAGCTTAGAGCAGGCCCGGCGGGCTGCAGGGAGGCAGTGCCAGACCGGCCGGCCTCCGTCAGTCACTCAACGGCCCTCTCTCCTCCCCTCTGCTGCCTCTCCCCGCTGTGTTCTCTTCAGACCGCTATCTGGCAGGCCTGGGAGCGCTGCCCCTGCACGCGCAGCCCCTGGTGGGGGCGGAGCGCGTGTCCCCGTCTGCGCACAAGCTGCGGCAGCACCGCCCGCTGGGCCGCACGCAGTCGGCGCCGCTGCCCCAGAGCGCACAGGCGCTGCAGCACCTGGTGGTCCAGCAGCAGCACCAGCAGTTCCTGGAGAAGCACAAGCAGCACTTGCAGCAGCCGCAGCTGCACCTCAGCAAGGTGAGGGCCGGGCGCAGCGGGTGGCGGGGCCTGGGGGCTCGGGTGCGGCTGGAGCGGGCTGTGCGCGTGAAGCCCCGCACGGTTCTCTGGGGTCTGTTAAGGGCACTTAACCCTCTTAAGCAAACCCGCAGCAGAGAGTCCCCAACAGAGGCACAGGGCCCCCAAGACACGGGTTCTGAGCCCCTTGGCACTTGTGCCCTGCCCGCCTGTTGCAGCAGCCTCATCGCAAGGGCTCCCGCCCAGAGGTCTGCATCCCTCCAAGGTCTGGACGGTCACTCCCGGCCCCCTTTCAACAGGAAGCAGCGGCAAGGTTAGTGTGGCCCTGCTGGTTATGCAAACAGAGGAGCAGCGACTCTGAGCGGCTCGTTTTAAACGCTCGCATTCGGAGTGGAGCCTCTTTCTGTCAGAGGAGACGAGCCACTTCGGAACGTGGTCCAGCGGTTCCTCCGAAGGTTAAACACGGAGCGACCACGTTGCCTGGCAGCTCGGGGGCGTCTGTCCGGGAGAACTCAGGGCCAGGGCCTGGCCACGAGCGCTCAGAGCAGCGCTGCTCCAGATGGGTGGGCGGGGGGCAGCCCCCGTACCCATCGCACGGTGCGTGATAAACAGAGCGTGGCACGTCCGTACGATGGGACGTTGCTGAACCACAAAGAGGAAAGAAGCACTGACACAGGCCACACGTGGGTAAACCCCGAAAACGTGGTGCTGAGTGAAAAAGGCCAGGCACAAAGACTAACACACACATGGTGCGTGATTCCATTCACGTGAAACGTCCAGAACAGGCAGATCCATAGACAGACAGGAGGTTGGTGGTCACCGGGGGCTGGGGGTGTGTCGTTTCTTTATGAGACCGTGGAAACGTTCTAAACGCAGCTTATGGTGACGGTTGCATCACTCTGTAAATATACTAAAAGCCACTGTGTTACACAATTTAAAGGGCGTGAATTTTATGCTGTATGAATTACATCTCAATAAAGCTGTTAAAATAAGAGGTTGAGGTGATAGGAGGCAGCTTTGGGGATTTTCAGAAGGAAACGTGAGGACGCCGGTGGGTTGGGGGCCACGAGACCTGATGACGGACGTGTCTGCTTCCCGTGAAAGCTCACCCGTCATTTCCCCTTTTCGGGTGGGTCACCTGTGCTCCACTTGTCAGATGCGCTTAGGCCTCTGTATGCTTCCCTTGGGGATGGAAGGGTCAGGGAGGGGAGGGGCCTAGGGACGAGGGAAGGGTCATGTGTCTAGGTGCCCGGCAGGTGAGGTGCCCGGCAGGTGCAAGGTGGAGAGGTGAGGAGGGACCCCGCCCTCTCCAGGGATGAGGCCAGATGCTCAGGGCAGGCCAAGCCCAGGCCCCTGCTGCCCACCAGACGCTGGGACACAGGCTCACCAGCCCCACCCCGGAGCCACCTTGGCTGCGCGGGCTTTCCTACCAGGCAGCACAGGGCGGTGTCAGTCGTGGGAGGGGCCGCTGAAGCCAGCCCCCGACTCGGGCAAGAAAGGCACCTGATCAGGGTGGGTGAGCGGGGCACCACCAAGTGTCGAAGCGTCACAGGCGCTTCGCGTCACCTTCCCAATGCCGACTGGCTGCTGTTTTGTTTTTCTTGCGGTTCGCGGGCCTCTCACTGCTGTGGCCTCTCCCGTTGCGAAGCACAGGCTCCGGACGCGCAGGCTCAGCGGCCATGGCTCACGGGCCCAGCCACTCCGCGGCATGTGGGATCTTCCCGGACGGGGGCACGAACCCGCGTCCCCTGCATCGGCAGGCGGACTCTCAACCACTGCGCCACCAGGGAAGCCCCTGAGCGGCTTCTTAATTGTACTGCGTCACTAACCGAGTGATGGATGGGTAGGAGGTTTTAGGAAGACAGGACACACCTATTCATGTGTGGTACATTCTTCACAGAGTGATTTAGAAGCTGGCTGATCCCCCTGGATTTTGTTCTGTGATTGATTTGCCGTAGCGAATGACAGTTGACTGACGTGTTTGTACGCTGTTCTCCTGGGATGCGCAGGGAGCTGACAGTCGCATCTAGTACCGCCAGTACTGCCATTTCTGCCCTTCATCTTGGGGGGCTCGTACCCTGACGAGGGTACGAGCCAGCTCCCTGCAGCCCTGGCCAGCGTGCACCGGGATTGCACCCATTCCTTGCGTGCTTCGCTGCTTGTTCAGCCTCCATGGTGAATATGAAAACTGGGCCTCGTTTGTTTGGGTGTCTAATGGTAAGTGTGTCCAATGACCTTTAAATACTGGCCTGCTCACCAGTTAGGTTTGGGCCCTGAACTCTAGTCTGGCTTTTAGAAGCTTCTTGTTATGAACATGAGTTACATCTGTTCTCGTTTAATTGATGAGAGGGTGCTCCCAAGATCCTAAAGGCCTTTGGGAGACAAAGAGCTGATCCATTTGTCCCGTCTGCTGCTGCATCACCGCCGACGTTTCCACTGTCACACTCACCCGCAGCGAGCCTTGCTTCCTCTCACGGAGCCGGATCTGCTGAGTGACCAGCCCGGCCTGTGGATGCAGAGCTGCGTTTTACAGACGGACAGGGAGAGAAACAGACCTCTGTCTGTGGCTGTGGCCCAAGGAGACTGGCTGCACACACACCGGTGTCACTGCTGAGAGAAGACCCCTGGCGGGTGTGTGGCAGGCCCCTCGGCGTCACAGGGAGGCCGCCACGTGGGGCAGCCCTCCCCCCCACCCCAGTGTGGACTTTCCGCCCCCCGAGAGGTGCTGCATCCTGCCAGGATGGGCTGTAGGGATGGGGGTCGTGCCCCTGGGATCCCTGACAGTGAAGCTGCTGGGGGAAGGGAGGGGACACTCCTCACCCAGGCCGACCTGGGAGGCGAGGGCGGGTGTGCCCGGGCCGGGGGCAGGAGCCCTGCCACACAGGACAGAGGACGCATGTGGAAACCTCTGAGGCTTGCACATCCAGCCCTTGAACCTTTATGCCCGTCATTCATGGAAAGAAGTAGAACACAGCCCACAGACCTCGGACTGACGTCCACAGGCCACACGTTCACACCACCCCAACCCCTGATGGCCCGGCTCCACGCTGACGGACACATGCCCGACCCGAGGGCCCCGCGGGGGCACCGCCCACGTCTCTCCTGAGGGGGCAGCCCTCCTCCACCTCCAGGGCACTTTACAGAGTACGTGGACTCTCCCGAAATGTCAGCCTCGTACGGGACACCTGAAGACAAATTTTCACCTGTAGCTGGACCCAAATCAGACCAAAAAGGCCACGAGTGGCGTTACTGGAACAACGGAGGGAACTTAAATACAGGTCACCAGGACCACACACAGTTACTAAGTTCACATGTAACACACAGTGGGTACAGGTACTGAATTCATCTGTAGGACACAGCAGATACAGCAGATCCGGTTGCTAAGCCCGTCCCTCAGAGCCCCACGGTGGACGGTTTCCCCGGGGTTCTGGGGAGAGCGTCGTGCTGACACATCTGCCGGCTGGGTCCGGCAGCCCGACAGCCCACGGCAGGTCAGCAGAAGGACAGGCGGCCTCTGCCTCTGTTTCCATGGCCCGCCGTCTGTTGATGTCCAGGTGAAGGGCATGTGGAGTGTCTTACACTGTTCTCGAAACCGTGCTGTAGTTCTGGAGTTGAAAGGAAAGTGCTGGAAGAAAGCAAGGACTGAGCTTCTGTCTGCTGAGCGCGCCTTCCCGTGGCGGCTCTCCTCTTCTCCTCGGAGATCATGTTCTCAGTTTTGTCACAACCCGGTTTCCTCCCAGACGACGAGGACCCTCTACCCTTCGGTCGCTGCTCCCAGGGCCTCCACCTCCTCTGCATCCCCGGATATACTTACCCGCTCAGAGGCCGCCTGCTGTAGGGCCTGGAGCAGGCTTGGCGTCCTCAGGACCAGGCGCAGCTTCCAGGTGACCCCCCGGCAGGCCACCCTCGGGCCACGGTGCTGCGGCCTCCCTCCCGACAGTGGCCGTGCTTCTCCAAGTCCCCTGCAGAGGCCCCGCCCTCCCCCTCGGCCTCCCCTGCGGGAGCCTCTCTCCTGGCCCCTCTGTCCACGTGGCGTCCCCACCTCCCCCGAAGTACCCGCTCCCCGGCCCTCAGCCGCCCGGGCTCCCTCCGCGAGCCGGGCCTGGAGCATCTGTGCTCCCCGCTGCCGTGTTCCATCTGCCCAGCCTTCCCCTCACTGCGCCAGGACCCACCTCTCTGCTGACCTTCGGGCCCCTCCTGGCTGAGCCCCCAAGGGTCATTTCCCTGCAGGCAGTCCCCTGACCCTTTGGGATCTTTCCACGGAGCGGAGAGGAGGTTGCCACCCGCTCTGAGAAAGCACCTGCCTCCTGGACCTTCATCTGGAGGGCGAAGTCCATGGTGTTGGGAGCCCCCATCCCCGTGCCCTCCCCCTGCTGTCCACGCCCCCGTCCCTGTCCCCGTGTCCCTCTCCCTGACCTCCACCCCGCTGTCCATTGTTGCCAATTCTTTCACACCCTCGCCCTCCAGCGCATCGCAAGGGGCCTTGGCCGCTCCCACATCCATCCTGGCCGCTGTCCCCCCTTCCTGTGTCCCTCCCCGCCCCTCTGCCGTGGCGGCCTCTCACCGGGTCTGTTCCCCAGCCACCTTCTCAGGCCCCACGCTCAGTAAACCTCCCACAAACCCCACCCTGTTACCTATCAGACTCTGCGCCAGGCCCTGGGGGACAGCAGGAACGAGAGAGCTTTGACCCCGTGGGTCCTAAAGCCAAGGCTTATAATGCCATTTGCTGGAGTTTCGAGGCGCCTGCGGACATGCCGGGGGCCCGGGAGAGGCCCAGCGCCCTCTTCCGGCAGAGATGGGTCCTCCCTGCCCCAACCCAGCCCCAGTCGAGGGGCAGGTAGGGGGGCAGGCACAGTCTGGCCCCGAGTGGACTCTGTCCAGGCACGAAGCTCATCATGGGGCCTCGCGGACTCCAGGTGTGTGGGCAGCAGATGGGATTGACAAATCTCAAAATCATCAAAAACAGACTTTCAAGACACTTTTTTTTTTTGATGAACCACTGTGAGAAATCTGTCGAAGCACCTGGATGTAAGGTTGGCGGATTGTTTACCCGAAATAGAGTTTTGAGCCTGTCTGCCAGCCAGCACCCTCCCGCCCCGGCTTTCTCTCCACTCACACACCCTCGCCTTCTGCTGAAGCGGCGCTGACCTGCTCCCGGAGCTCTGGCCGCCTTGTTCCAGCTGGACGGAAACTTTCTGATGAGACGCTGCCATGGGCAGATGTAAAGAAGGGGCCTGGGGTCCCCACGGCTTGGCTTTCACAGGTTGCTTTCCTTTACAGTGTTCATTACAAACAACTTAAGGGATGATCGCATAAAATAAATCCCTAGCCCAATCAAAACTCTATTTTCTCAGCAAAGTAAGGCAGGTGCTGAGGAGGGCATCTACAGCTCAGTCTTCCTCTGGGGCTGGGCCCTGGTACCCGCCAGGTACGGCTGACCCCTGGCTGGTTACAAGCTAATGGAATAGCAGCACTGGCACAAGTGTCCCGAATCCATCCCTTGTGGGCCAGGCTTCACTGCCTCCAGGTGTGGGTGAGGGTACAGGCGGCTCCGTAAGGACTTTTTAAAACACAAACGCCCAGGACGAGGGAACATTAGGCTTCCCTGAAGACCTCGGTTTCCTTCTAGAAACAGAGTCTGGAGTGGTGGCAAGATTCGTTCTCCCCTGCAGGGCAGATCTCTCGCACGGCAGGGACCTAAACAGGGGCTTTCGAGAGCTCCGCGTCTCCTTAAAGCCCTGACACCAGTCACATCTGCCCCATTGACTCCTTTCCCACAGCGAATGGACGGATCACGCGTGGAGAGCGACCTTCAGACTTGGGGCTTTGAAATTTGGGGCCCGTTCTTTCACAGTTTACAGAAAGTCAAGCAGTTCAGTTATTAATTTGCTCTGAGACATTCCTTGTGCCCGAGTCCCCACGTCAGGGGAGGGGTCCCCACGTCTGTTCCTCTTTCTCAGCTTCTTCCCAGCTCACCACTTCCCCTCAGACCGGGGACGGCCGAGACCTCTGTGCCCCCAGCACCTGTCTGTCTTCTGGCCCCCGTGCCCGGGGCGGCAGCCTCATCACCCGGGACCCAGGGCGCCATCCTGGACGGCCCTCCCTCTGCCGTGTCCCAGGCCTGGAGATGCTGCCCCCTTGCTGCTGCATGGCCCTGTCCTTCCCCCACGTCACAGCGGCTAGGGCAGGCCCTCGTCCTTCCAGGCCCTGGCGGGCCGGCCGACCACAGCACCTACTTCTGGGATGTGCGTCTGCTGGTCCCCTGCTCGCCAGGCCAGGTCCCCGCCTCGTCCCCGTCGGGCCAGGCGCTTGCTCTCTCGCGGCCCCCAGGGTGCTTTGATGCTGGCCTTGCTCACTTTCCACCTTGACCCTCCCACTCCCTGGATGGCGCATTCACTTACCCAGTCGTTCAGGTGAACGTTTAATGAATAATTACCACGTGCTCCGTGGATAAGTCAGCAGTGGCCCCTACCCTCACCTGAACTGCAGGCTGCAGGTCAGGCGGCTGTGTAAACGGCAGCTGCAGAGCTGCAGTGACTCCTGCGGCTGGAGGAGCCTGGGGATGTGGACGCAGGTGAGCATCACCCAGCCTCCACCCGGAAGGCCAAAGGACGCCTCCCGGAGAAGACTGGAAGCCTAAGGGGTGTTGAGGCGTCAGCCCAGGGGGGTCTGGGACGGAGGGAAGCCGTGGGGAGCCCGTCAGGAGGAAACTGCAGTGATGTCTGGACGGCCATGGCGTGGTTGGAGGGGACGGTGGCAGGTCAAGGGGGGAGGGTGAGCAGGGCCGACGGCAGAGGAGCAAAGTAAGGACGAGAGGAAGAGTTTCTGGGGCTTAGGCGGGGTGGTGGCACGTTGAGAGCCCACTGTCACTGCCACACGGAGGTGGACGGGAGAGGGGCCTCAGGAGGCCGTGGCTGTGATCTAGCAGGAGATGCAGGTTGCCCGGTGCAGGATGGGAGCAGAGTGTGAGGATGGGGAGAAGCGTGCTCTCCTGAGACATGAGATGGGCAGTGCTGGGCAGGCGCTGAAGGGGAAGGACCAGCGAGAGCCGGTGCCCTGGGTGTCCGCGTTGAGCAGAGATGCGTACCAGGCCGTCGGGCGGTAGGTCTGGAGATGAGGAACGAGGCCTGGGCTGGGTGCCTGCGTCTGGGAGTCACCAGCATGCGGAACCTTCAGCACGGGAAGGGCCGCACTGCTGAAGGGCGTGGTGTGCCGGGCAGCGGGCCCGGGGCAGACCGGACAGCGAGGAGTGAGTGGGCGCAGAGGCCAGGGCAGAGTAGGGGAGCCCCGTGGGCCCCGTCGGGGGCTGGGAGGCAGGGTCACCACGGCGTCTGGGACGTGCATGTGCTTGAGGTGGCGGGGGGGCACGGGCGGGGTTTCTCCTGGCAGCTGTGACCGCGAAGGAAGGAGGCCTCCTCTTCACGCCCAGGTGTGGACGTGGGTCCACACCTGTGACTCGCATTGCGCTTCGCTGCGCCAGGCACACGGGTGCTTAAGAGCAGGAACCAAATGCCGGGCTGTGACCTTTCTCAACACCTCGGACAGCGCCCGGCACCCGTGTGTGTGTGTGTGTGCGCGCGCGTGTGTGCGTGTGCGTGCATGTGAGCACGTGTGCATGCACACGTGTGTGTAACAGCACCCTCAGAGGCTGGCCCCTGTGTTTCTGAGGTGTGGGCTTGGTGTGTGCGTGCGCGTGTGCGTATGCGTGCGTGCACATGTAACAGCACCGTCAGAGGCTGGCCCCTGTGTTTCTGAGGTGTGGGCTTTGTGACCAGCCTTCTCCTGTCCCGCGATCTCACTCGCCCCACGTCACACCGAGCTCCGTCCCTAACCTCTGTGTTGCAGATCATCCCCAAAGCGAGCGAGCCGGCCCGGCAGCCCGAGAGCCACCCCGAGGAGACCGAGGAGGAGCTGCGCGAGCACCAGGCCCTCCTGGAGGAGCCCTTCCTGGACCGGCCCTCGGGGCCGAAGGAGGCTCACACGCTGGCCGGGGTGCAGGTGAAGCAGGAGCCCATTGAGAGCGATGAGGAGGAGGTGGCACCGGGCCAGCGGCAGCCCACCGAGCAGGAGCTGCTGTTCAGACAGGTGACACCGCAGAGCAGGGGCGGGCAAGCCGGCCGGGTCCCGGGGGCAGCGCCCTCTGGAGGGAGTCTGAGGGCATCTTCCTCCACACCCGCCGCCCAGGCCCCCGTCTTTCCCTGGCGATGCGGCAGGGAGGTGTGGTGGGACGTCTGTGTTATGGCGGTCACACCCAGGGACACTGGCCTTTTGCCCGCTGTGGGTACTTATGTGCCTGCTTTCCGGCTAAGCACAGGCCCTGAACTCCTTAGGGATGGTTTTCCTTCAGGTTCACAGACTGTAGATGAACACAGATGCATGTGTTGGTGGGACCAGCATAAACATGGGGGAGGGAGGCTGATTTCTTAACTGCTCAGAAAGCTAGGTGACATCTGAGCAGGAGCCAGGACCTTGGGGGCCAAGAAGGCACTAGCGACCAGCCTTACAGATGCAGAAAAGCAGCCTGGCCCAGGTATCCAGAGCGGCTGAGGTTCCCTGGCACTGAAATGCAATGAACAAACTCATAAGACTGATGAATAAATCTGAGGAACGATTCATTGACTTGAGTGAAAAGTAAAACTGCCAGGTCAAGAAAACACTAGCGCAGCCGGCCAGCAGGCCCCGTGTTAGAAGCCCGAGTGCCGCAAGGGAGCTGTCCTGTTCCTGATAAGCTGGGCCCAGGGCATCTGAGGAGTGGAATCTAATATCTAATCGTGTCCTTCATCGATGGTGGAGCTCAACACCCGAGGTGCAGGGCCCCGGCTTGCCCACCCCCTCCTTGCTGGGCCTGGTGCCGGCTGCCCAGCCAAGCTCCTCCTCTGGCCCGGCAGCCCAGGCCAGGCGCCTCTGCTGCTCGTCTGCCCTCCCCGGGGGCATCTGGACTGGGGCGGGAGGTGACACACGGGATTAGCTCATAGGTTTCTCTGGAGACCCCGCACAGGCAGCAGGTCAGCCCTCTCTGCCGGCTCCACACGCCAGGGCAGGCACCGCAGGTGGCTGGCGCTGTGTTGCTTTTGTTATTTCTCATTCGGAGGGCAGCCGGTCTCCTGTCTCGGGCCACAGCCTCAGCGCTAAACACCACTCTGCAACGTGCACTGGAACCAACACTTAGTGAAAACAGGGAAGTCACAGCAGGAGGAAGCCGCTGTCTTCTGTGCTGTGCAGACTCCTGCAGGTGACAGGGCCTGAGCTGGGGCCTTGTTCCCCTGCTGGGGGGGGGCGTGGGCCTCGCACGTTTCTGAAGGAAGCCAGCCTCTCATCATAACTGGAATTCAGCTTGCCGTTCGTACGCTGGTATGAAATTGGAAGGCATTTTGACAATTTTTTAGGGCTAGTGTCTAGTCAATGATAAAGTGGCCAGCGTTTACTAAGGAAAATTATCCTCCTTGTACTCCAAGCCTGCGACAGTTATGAGAAACGCCTGCTTTCTGTTCTCGGGGGAACTTCGTGCACACGCAACAATGTGCAGCTTAAGACGGGCACCACGTTCTGTAAGCGGCTCGTATCTGGAGAGACTGGGCGCCCCATCAGCAGAAGGGGAGAAAGTGCCTGGGAGGGGCTCCGGGCTCTCCTCTCCACTCTGCTTCCTAAAGGCAGGAGGTCAGGAGCCCGGACAGAGGCTGGCCCTGTGGTTACGGCACAGCCGTGGGCCCTCGTCCAGGGGGCCTGCTCCTCACCGGGGCCCACGCTTCCCAAAGGACAGCGTTTCCCCCCGGGAACGGAGGCAGGGCTGGCCGTGGAGCCCGCAGTCGCCCAGGAGCCCTGCTTTCTCCAGCACCTCTGAACAGGGTATCCTGCCCTCCCCTCCGTGGCCGCCCAGGGAGGCAGCCCCCCGCTCCCCGCGCATCTGGCAGGGGCTGGGCGGCCGCCCGCACCGCTGGCACCTCCACCTCTCCCCTGACTCCACCCCAGACCCAGCACCCCACCTCCCTGTGGGCCCAGCACCTCTCTCCCACCCAGCCCACGGTCCCCGTGGCGTCTTCCTGTGCGTGCTTGTCCGCTGGCTCAGAGTCCAGAGCATGGAAGCGGTGATGGGGGGCCTGTCCAGCTTCAGCCGAGGGGCTGTGGCCTCCCTGCTTCCGAGCCCTAGAGCCTCATCCAGCGGAGGCCCTTTGGTTTGCAAACTTGCCGCTTTAGGACCTTTTGGCATTCTCCCACAGAAGCCCGTTCTTCACATGGAAGATAACTTTTGTAAAAAAGAAGTTTTTAAAGTGTGTGTTTAACTCACCCACTTTTACTCTGGTTATTTTTGGCTAAAGTGGGGTCCGGGGGATTGCCCTCTGGGTCCAGGCCTCGGAGAGGTGCACCCACACCCCCCTGGCCCTGACGCCCAGACCGCTGGGCCCTGGCCGTCTCTGCCTCAGCCGTCCTTTCCGTCCTGGCGTGAGGACGTGTGAGACCAGGAGAGGGAAGAGGTCGGGGATGGAGAAGAAGTCGCATTTCCGGCCGTGATGTGCTTTTCACCCAAGTTTCTGGCGTGCAGACCAAGTGCTCCTGGTTGAAAACAGACCCGACCGGGACTGCTGCTGAGCCCTGTCGGCGTGGCTTCCTGTGCCAGTCCCTTTCTCACACCTCCGAGCCCCGCCCCGAGCACCCTCTGCCCGGCCGCCCCTGCCTCCCTGGGTGCCACCTCCTTAGGGACCCCCCGCGGCCCCCAGGCTGGGCCGGGCCTCCCTGTCAGCCCTGACCAGGCTCGCCGGGCATCTCCACTGATGGTCCATCTTCCCATGGGGATGTCCGATCTGGTCGGGGCCAACACAGGCTGTCCACCTGGTGCCGCCCAGGGCCCAAGGGCCGGGTGGATGAGCGACCTGGGAGAAGGGGACACACGTAGCCCTCCAGCCAGGGGCAGGAGCTGCCTGGAAGCAACAAAAATGGCTCTTGTCTCCTCTCCCCCAGCAAGCCCTCCTCCTGGAGCAGCAACGGGTCCACCAGCTGAGGAGCTACCAGGCGTCGATGGAGGCGGCCGGCATCCCCGTGTCCTTCGGCAGCCACCGGCCTCTGTCCCGGGCGCAGTCCTCCCCTGCATCCGCCACCTTCCCCATGTCTGTGCAGGAGCCCCCGACCAAGCCGCGGTTCACCACAGGTAACATGGGGTGGGGGGTCGGGGCTGCGGCCCGGGCAGACGTGAGGGGCGGGAGGTGCCACAGCGGGGCCTGCGCGGGCCAGAGGGTGCGGCTCAGCGCACCGCCGCCACCTGCAGGGCTCACGCCCCTCGCACCTTGCCCGACCTTCACCCTCGGCTTAGCCGGGCTGGGGGCACCGGATGGAGTGCCCCCTGGGGCTCCCCTCACCCCATGCTGTGACCCTGGGGCTCTGTCCTGAGCCCAGAAGCCCACCTTCTCTCGCCTGGAGAATCATAGTCTCCAGAGAACAGCCCGTCCGCGGGCCCGCGAGGGCCGGGCGGCTTCCCGTCCGCGGTCAGCAGGGCAGTGACCTTTGCCCTTTCACATCCTTCCCGACCTGGAACTGAGCGCTCGGCCAGGACCTCGCTTGTGAGACCCAGGTGACCCCGTGCAGTGTTTGCGCGTCACATGAGGGCAGGGCTCAGCCAGCCCTGGACGCTTGCCCTGCACCGAGCTGTCCTCCACCTGTGCTGCCTCGCTGCCCCGCCCTGCCGGGGACAAGTCTGCGGGCAGGACCCTCTGCCTCCGCCTGGAAGGCGCTCCCCGCGAGTCAGGGCTGAGAACTGTAGCCAAGTGAGGCGTCTGCCAGGGTCTGAGGCGCTGGCCTCACTGTCGGGCCTAGGCTGCTCCCGGGGCAGCCTCCACCCTGCCCCACCCCGCCTGCGACGGGAGGTTGGCCGGGATAGCGCCTCACACTGTTCTCATCTAACTCATTGGGTATTTCTTCTTAGTGGCGTGTTAAGGTAAAGTTATCTAAATACACAGCAGTTTCGTCCTCCTCCAAACAGTTCTCATAAAACGCCCTGTTTTTCTGCACACTGGGATGTGCAGACATGGCCGTGTTCTCTCTGTCAGGTCTTAGAAGGATACTGATCACATTCAGAGAAAAGTTTCAGTCAGTATCCAGAAGTTAAATTCTTGCTTTTCAGAAAGAAAACCAGAAAACTGCGAAGTATCACAAATAGAATCAGCAGGTTACTCTTTTTAAAAGTGTGAGTCCCTGGCCATTGGCTGAGGTAGGTCCATTGTTAGAAGAGCGCAGCTCCTATGACAAACCCCAGGACCACAGTGGAAACACTCCCATGTCAGATGTGCCCCCTGGGCGGTCAGCGGTCCCGCCAGAGAGCCTGCGGGCCGGCATGACATCACCAGGAGTGGCCCGGCCGGTGGACCCTGCTCTGTTGATGGACCTCCTTAGTTTGTCTTCATTAGCACTTTTTTTAAAATGTATAAAACAGTTCATATTCACTGTAAGAAAGCACACATGGGACTTCCATGGCAGTCCAGTGGCTAAGACACTGCGCTCCTAAGGCAGGGGCCCTGGGTTCTATCCCCGGTCAGGGAACTAAGATCCCACGTGCCGCAACTAAGAACCAGCGCTGCCAAATAAATAAATAAATACTTAAAAAAAAAAAAAAGCGCACGTGATGGAAACCTGAGAAGCTAACGGGTGCCCCAACCCTGCCCCCCAGAGGAGCCATTGTCAGCGTTCAGGTCACGTCTTCTGGGTTGTTTCTGTGCATAGCCAGACAGACAGGTAGGCACAGACGTTGTGCATTTTACGAAGCCAGGACTCTGGGGGGCCTGCACTGCTGTTGGCCATTCTTGGCATCTTCCGAGCCCACACATGTCTGCCCAGCATGCTGGCCGCTCCCCACTCACTCTGCAGACCGGCTCTGCTGCCGTTTCCCGTCTGTGAAAGGAGATGACAGTGGCATCACCTTGAAGTTCCTGGCCTCATGGCCAGTAAACGTCAGGAGGTGATTTTGTCACCATGATGATGCTGTGGAGGGGGTGGCCGTGTCGTGGTGCTGATGGGCCTCTGGGCTGTGCACATACATATGTCCGTGCCGTCCACGTAGACGTGTGTGTGCATCTGTAACGTGCTACCAGGCACACCCTCGTTAGTGCACTGACTGTAAACCTGCCCCTGTCCTGCTGCTTTTTTACCGGAAGTCCAACCCCACTCTCCCCCGCCCCACCGCTCAGTTTTGCTGGTGGACCCAGAATCTCTCCAATGCAAGGGGACTGACTCCCATTAGCCCAACTTCTAGGAGACTGAGCGGGGAGGCTCGGGCACTGCCGTGTCCAGCTGGACCCGTAGGAACAGGCTCACCTTGAAGCTCGGTCCCCCGGAGGCTGGTGCTAATGCCTCTACTTGGCAGCATCAGACATGGAGAAGGAGTGGCCGCGGGTCTCTGACTCCACGGCCCCTGCTCTTCGCCCAGCGCTCCCTCCCTTCTCCACCTGAACGAGCAGGTGTTAGTGACAGGTGCTGGTGGCTGCCAGGGCGTCCACTCACCCAGCCACCTTCCCACTGTCCCAACCCTGGGAGACCAGGTGTGTGACTGTGCTGTGTCGGGGACAACAGGGCCCCCTCCTGGCAGATGTCACCAGGGGTTGACCGCCCCCCTGCCAGGAGGGGCACAGCACAGGGGGGGCTCCTGGTGGAAGCTGAAGGTGGCCACACCCACCCACCCACCCCACCACCCCCCGTTTCTCCAGACAGGCAGGTTCCACCACCTTCCACGCAGCTGCCAAGTGACATCAGTCACTTTGATCAGCTGGAAGGGCCACCGCTTCCCCGCGGCGGAGCCCAGGCTGGTGAGGCTGCCGCACTTCCCTCCTGAGGGTGACCCCGCCGCTGGGCCGGCTCAGTGCTGGGCACCCTCAGGCTTGAACAGCTTCCAGCGCTGTCCCAAGTGGAGAGTGCAGAGCTGGGGAGTGAGTGCGAGTTCCTGGATTCCTCCACTTACGTCCGTTTCTAGTGTGATTTTAAACGCGCTTGCGTCCGTGTGTGTGTGCGAGCCCGTGTGTGTGCGAGCCCGTGTGTGTGCGAGCCCGTATTTGAGCTCCACGCACCTGTTCAGCTGCTCTGCAAGATTCTGAGGGCAGAACTGAGCCTTCTGGGCCCCAAGAACCTTGGACGGATCTCAGTCCACAAGGTTGAACCACTTGATAGAGAAGTTCCCTGACAGAGAGACTCGAGTTTTGGACCAAAATCTCACTTGTTTCTGGGTCAGCGCAGTCCCCTGGATGTGAGCGCCACACAGCTCACAGCCGAGAGACCTGGGGGCGGGCCGCCTGCCTTCTCGTTGCTTCCTGCCCCGCCTGGCCCTCGCACTGCAGGCCGCTGAGCTCCCTCCACCCCCTGGGTGGCGGGGACTCTGACCGTTGGGCGAGTGCCGTGAGCGGGCGGCGGGCAGGGGAGCTGCCCAGGAACCCGAGGGCTCATCTGATGGCAGCCGCCTCCACCTCTGCCCCAGGCCTCGTGTACGACACGCTGATGCTGAAGCACCAGTGCACCTGCGGGAACACCAACAGCCACCCGGAGCACGCCGGGCGCATCCAGAGCATCTGGTCCCGGCTGCAGGAGACCGGCCTTCGAGGCAAATGTGAGGTAAGGCCGGCCCCGCGGGCAGCGAGAAGGGTGGCCCATGCTGGCCGCCTGAACCAGGGCTTGAGTCGGGGAGGGCCTGGGGGAGGACACGGGCCCTGCAGGCAGGCGCACGGGCCTGGCTTCTGGAGGAATGCTGAGCTCTCCTGTCCTGCACCTCCTCTCGCACGCTCCTGTTCCCTGAGATGCCAGCCCCTAGCCAGGCTCCCCGTCAGCGCCTGGGTCACACGGCCAGGCCGTCCCAGGGCCTCTGCCGCAAGGGCGGGGTCCGGGGGCATCCGTCACCCTGTTGGCTTTCCCTTGGAAGTTCTCTTACTTGAATTTTTCCGAGAGCCTCTCCCAGGGTGTGGGGAGCCTCTGGCCCGCGAGGCAGGAAGGGTGCGTGGGCCGGTCTGGTCTGCTTGGCGTTGGTTCCCAAGCGCAGCACTGCCCCCGCCTCTACCGCTCTGAGCGGCGGGTCCTCGCGTCTGTCCCAGCCGCCTGGCAAGGGGACCACGCTGCCTGCCGACAAGGCGGGCTGAGCTGCCTCTGCTCCGGCCTGTCGGGGTCTGGGAGTCACGGTGCCAACCCACCGTTGCAGTGGCCCCAGGCCCATGAGGACAGGAAGGCTCTGCTGAAGGACCTTTGAGGCTCCTCCATCCTTTTGATGGGGGAGAGGCATTTCCTGGCATGCAGCCATCAAGAGGGTCTTGAGCTCTGGGGTGAGAGGAAGCGGAGGACCGTTTGTGCGGGTGCACGGGGAGGGGGCGGGGGGAGCTCCGGGCCGTGGGCGCCACAGCATCGTCATCCATGGAGCAGGGCAGGTGGCACCCCCTCCCAGGAGCCCTCTAGGACAGTGGCAGCCAGCCCCCCAGGTGCCCACCAAGTGGGGGCCTGCTGTCTCCCCACACACTGGGGACCCCGTGAAGCCGGGGATGGGGTGCAGGGTGGCTGGCGTGTGCTGCCCTGTAGGGTGGCCCTGGAAAGCTAGAGCCCCGTGGATGAGCAGAACGTCCACGTCCGTCCTTCACAGCCCGGTGCCACCTGGGCCAGGCCCGGAGCAGCCCGTCTGGAGGGCGGGCGTGGTCCGAGCCCCACTCTGCCCCCATCCAGCCCCCCTTCCCCAGAAGCCAGAGTATTTAGGAGTTGAGGTCAGTTGTCGCGCGTGACCCCATCTCTCTGCCAGTTTATGGCAATACATGGTGTTTGGAGGGGAAAGCACCGGGCGTGGGTCAAGAATCCTGTCCTGGAGTCCCTCTGGAGAGGACGGGGGCCCTGAGGTTGTGGGCTGGAGCCCTCGGCACCTGCTCCCGGATCCCGCGAGGCTGCACCACTGGGGGGCAGCATCGCCCCGGCGGACGTGCCCTCCTCCTCCGCTGCAGGACCACGGCCCCCGCCCGCCTCCCAGGCTCGCCCCCAGGAGGGTCCCCTCGGGCGGGGGCCTCCAGGGTAGTTTCAAGACAGGAGACGGAGGAGGCGACGGGAGCAGACCGAGCTGCTCGTCCAGCCCCCTGGCACTGAGGGCCGGCGCCCATGGCCACGGGGGCCCCGGGTACCGAGGAGACCCGGGGCGAAGGGCCAGGCGTGCCCTCGACGTGCGGGAATGCTCACCGTGCGGGGCACCTGCAGGTCCAGAGGGTGACGCGTGTTCCCTCGGCCGAGGGAACGCGGGTTGTTGGAGAGGCCCCCGACAGAGGAGAAGCAGAGGGACTGGGCGGCCGCCCGGGGCCCAGGCCTCCCGGCCAGCGCCCCCCACTCCACGGGGTGGGCAACCTTCTCTGTGACCTTGTGGCCCCTCCACGAGGAGGAGGCCAGGCCGGCAAAGACTCGGTCACAGCCGGCCTCTGGCTCCCCTGCCCTTTGCTCCTGCGTCGGCAGGCGTCTCTGGGAGGCCTGTTGTACCGTTAGGAGCAGTTCTGGGGCCTCCCTGGAGGTTCCCGGGGGGAGCGCAGCTCCTGGCCTGCCCCTGCACGGGGGTGCGTCCGGCCCTGCAAGCCCACAGGCTCCCCCTGGGCCTCCAGGGTCCTCTTGGCTCTTCCTGTGTCGCTCTGGCCCTCGGAAAGTATAAAGAAGTGTCAACTGGAATCTCGCTTCACAAACCAACCTCCTTCTCAAAGGTTAAGTAAATGTAGCTCAGCTCAAGATAATTTCTGGAGAACATCTAAAAATAGCCGAGGGGTCCAGATTTGAGGAATTTCCAAACCGAAGAAAAATGCGGACAGACACGCAGATCGGGGTGTCAGACGACTGCGGGCCGTCTCAGGCTCGCGGGAAGGCTCGAAGATGCCCAAGGAGCTGGGGTCTGGCCCCCACTTCCTGAGAGCAGGTCCACCTCCAAGCAGCTCGTCTCTCTTTTAAGACCAGACCCCAGCAGTTGGAAAGCAAAGCAATAATTTGATGCCAAATCAGTTGTGTGACAGTGAAGGTTAAAGCATTGAAGGCTGGAATTATCTTTTTTTAAAACGTTTTCCTAAGTTTTAATTAAAGTGCAAACCCTGTAAAATATTTCTTAAATATTTTTCACATACCGCATCGGGTGATGTTTGCTTTTGATTTCGCAATAACCAAATAGTTTTGTGCTCGTGCCCGTGTAGCATTTCACCTCCTGCTGGGCGCCAGTTTCCTGCTGAGGCTCAGCCCTGCAGTAGCCTGTCTTCTTCTGTCCCCGCAGTGCATCCGCGGACGCAAGGCCACCCTGGAGGAGCTGCAGACGGTGCACTCAGAGGCGCACGCCCTGCTCTACGGCACAAACCCCCTCAACAGGCAGAAACTGGACAGTAAGAAACTTCTAGGTATTTCAAGGCCTTCTTTACCTTTACTGCCGAGGCTGTTTCCAGCCCTGCCCTCGCCCGAGGCCCCGCCGTCCCACCTGCATGCCCCCCGCTGCACAGGCGGCGAGTGTCGCCCACCAGGCTCTGTGCAGGCAGCTGGGGCAGGGATGAGCCTCCTCCGAGGTGCCCAGGCCAGGCTCTCAGGTGAGGGGCCGGAGGAGAGATTTCCACTCTCGGCATTCACGTGGGCACTTGGTTTCTTGCTTTGTGTCTGGTGTCTTGGGGAGAAAATGGGCTGAGAACCAGTGGTTTGGCAGAATGTGAAATAGCAGAGCTGGGGTGCTGGAGGCCGCCCGGCCACCCCGCACTGGGCCTGGAGTCGGTCTGGGGGACGCTCTTCGAGGCTCGGGGGGGCACCGTGGCAGCCCGAGCCCCCCCGCCCCACACCCGACCCCTCCTCCCCGGGGGCCAGGGGCTTCGGCTTTGGCAGGCAGCCCCTCAGATGAGGGGGCGGGATCTGCGCCTGACGGAAGGAACCTCCTAACAGGCATCTCCTGCTTTGGGAGGTGGTGAGAGTCTCCCCATAAGGCAGGTGGGTCCGACAGAAGGGCAGGGTCCCCCAGGCGCCCGGGCGCAGACCCCCGCCCCACTCCGGTCAGGACCCTTGCTGGGTAATTCCCTCCCCCGCTTCCCAGCCACCTGGAGCCGGGGCAGTCGCCAACCGTGGGTTTCCTTCCCCATCCCTGCCTTTGCCCCCTGGGGAGAGAAGCCCCCTGGGGCTCCTCCCTGAGCGGAGCCAAAGCAGGCAGCAGGGGCCCAGGAATCACAGCCGCTGGGGCCCCAGATGGGGCGGGGGGAAGGGGTGGGCTGTGTGCTGTTTCCTCTGGTTTCCGTGGCAGGTGTTGCGAAGGTCATCTCTGTGCCCGGCCCTGCACTGGGCCAGCTTTTGACCCTCCTGGGGATCCTGCAGCGTGGCCGTGCCCCCTCCCCGGGGAATCATGCGCCCCTTCACTCATTCGCGCACTCGGGGAGCATGTGTTCTCCTCTGCTGTGCGCCGGGTAAGCGCTGAGCCCCCCTAGAGCGAGGAGACACTCGGGCTCTGGCCTGGGCGGGTGGGGGTCGTGTGTAGCAACAGGGCTTTTAAAAGACAGACACCCTCATACCTGGGAGGCAGGGAAGGAGCAGGAGTCCCGGGGCTGGACAGCTGGTGCCAGGCAGTGGGCTGCAGAGCGGCACGGGGACAGACACCCCCAGCTCCGCCCGCTGACTCGGACAGCCCAGGGACGGTGACCGCAGGGACCCTGGTCCTGGGGTGCAGGACAGGCAGGGCTCAGACAGGGGACCGGGCCACAGGGGCCTGAGAGGCCTCCGTCCCAACGCCCTGCCAACCCCACAGCCCTGGACAGAAAGGCACAGGGTCCCTGGGCTGGGACAGACTCAGGCACAGAGCACGGTGAGGCCACCACCCACCCCGCCCCATGCTGGGCTCCCGGCACTCTGACCTTTACCCCCGGGCAGAGATGGGGGCCTCCTTCAGGGACTGACTAGCCCAAAGGAAGCTGTCCTCGGGGGCCCGCAGCAGATGGCCCCCTAAGGTCCTTGACGTGATGCTGACGGTTCACAAGGTCACCGTGTCTCCACCGTGTCCCCGCACCTTCCACCGGCTTTACGTCCTCACTCTAGGCCACGAACCGAAGACCAAGGGTTATCGGCACCTGGGAAGGTGCTCAGCAGCAGCTCGGAGGCCAGACTCCTGGGTGGGTGCGGGGGCCGGAGGGGGGCGCTGCAGAGAGAGCCAAAACAACATTAAAATCCTTAAAGAGGGGCGATTCCACGTCCACAGAACGTGAACAAGGGCCATAGAAAAGGGAAAAACCAGAACAGAGAGTAAAGCGAAACATGGTCACAGAAATCGAGTCCTGGGGCTGGAAGGAACGGTGAGTCAAGGCCCCGGAAAGTGGAGCAGGAAGGTGACCAGAGCTGGAAACCAGGAAACGGGAGAAAAGAAGAAAATCAAAGGAGCGTTCCTGGCACTCCGGGCCCAGGGAGCAGGGGCTTCCGGAGAACACGGAAAGGAAAGGAGAGCATCTGGGGTGATCATGAGAAGGTCGTAGGACCGGAGGACCAGCCGCCGGCCGTGAGGACCCTGCCAGGGAGTACCGCTGGGAAATCTCAGAGCACAGGGACGAGATGCAAGGGTGCTGCGATGTTCCAGGGAGAGGACCAGGTCTGCCAGGAACCAGGACGACGTCAGGCCCCTCGGTAGCAGTGCAGCACCTGGCCTGTTCTGGGGGAAGGTTCTTTCCAGCCTGAAGTTTTCACCCAGCCAGACTCAGTCAAGTATGAGGGTGAATCAAGGCATGTTCAGACTTGCTCCCTGCCCCGAGGCTGGACATGCGAGCTCAGGGTGCCAGCATGGTGGATGAGGGCCTCTTGCTGGTTCACAGCTGGTGCTTTTTGCTGGGTCCTCATGGTGGGAGGGGTGAGGGAGCTCTCTCGGGTCTCTGTTATAAGGGCACTAACCCCATTCACGAGGGCTCCATCTTTACAGCTTAATCACCTGCCGAAGGCCCCACCTCCTAATAGCACATTGAGGGTAAGGGTTCCAACGTGAATTTGGGGGGACAAAAACACTGAAGCCATGTCAGTCACAGAGGCCACCCCCTGAGGATGGTGAAGGCAGGTGAGGAGGCCGCCCGTTCCCCATGTGGAAGCCCCCAGGACACCCTGGACCAGTGTGGCTGAGAGGCCTCCTGTTGGGCTGTCTCCACCAAAGTGTCCACTGAGCCGGACCACCACGGTGGCCAGGCCAGGACCCGCAATAGCCTGCGCAGGGTCTCCTCTTCTCTTGGCCACGCAGCACCTGTTGCTCACGCAGGCTCTGCTGCCTGGGTCAGCTGGGGGCTCACTTCGCCCGCCCCTGGGAGTGGGGGTGGTCACAGTGGGCCGAGGAAGACCTCCAGAGCCGCTCCCCCCACGGCCACATCACGGGCCTGGTCCCTGGCCCGGCCAGCTGCCCTGGCTATTGTGAGCCCTGCTCTGCAGATGCACGTGGACTCCAGGGAAGTAGACGCTCGGGCTCCTGTCCCGGGAACTGCTGCCCCCCAAGGGCCCTGTGTCCTCACTCAGCGAGGTTCGTCCCTGCTACTCAGTTTGGTTTTCCAAAGCTCAGCCACGTGGTTTAGGATAATGCACAGGAAACCAGGAGCTGTATGGGGGCGGCTGGCCCGAGGAGGGGTTCCCCGTTCCCCGTGGAAGGGGGCACGCTGCTCTGTTCTCTCCCTCGGCCGAGGGGCGTCTACGATGCAGACTGGACACAGATATGGAATAGACTCTTCAGTGTGTACGACGTCCTCCACTTGGCGCCCCCCAAACGCATCTGTGTCCTCTGAGCTGGGAGGGCTGTTGGGGCTGCCCAGGCCCCGCACCCAGAGTTATGGACTTGGGAGGGCAGGGAGGTCTAAGCCGGCCGCCCCCAGGAAGGGGCCCAGGGCTCCGGAGGACAGGTGACACCCGGGAGACGCCAGAGGCCAGGCCCAAGGCACAGAGAGGGGTGCGGATCGGAGCAGGAACGTCCAGAAATGAGACAGAGTGCTGGCCGGGGCCCCGAGGAGAGGGTCTGGTCTGGGCCCAGACAGGGCTTTGTGGAAAGGAGGCTTCAAGGACGAGGCCGGTGTGGATGGGGGAGGAGGTCAAGGGGCTCGGAGGGAGGGGCCGAGTGGGCCAAGTGCAGGGTCTTCAGGCCGGCACGTCCGGCAGGGCCCGGGGATCCCCCAGGAAACGCGGATCCCGGCTCCTAGAAAGTTCTCCCGCACGGGAGGGTCTGCCTGTGGGTCCCGGGACGGCACTGGTGGTGCTGCACACGGGACCAGTAGCCCCCGCTTCAGCAGCCTCCGGCAGCGTCCACGGGCCTCAGCCTGGAGAGCAGCCGGCCTCCCCCTGAATGCACCGTGCGGCCCGGAGCCCACGCACGCTCCACATCCATCCCCTGGTCAGCCCGCCAGGAGTCCTTCTGCAAGCCCGTCTCCTGGGCATGCGCTGCTCCACGGGGCAGGGGATGGGGTGACGGGAGGATGGTCTCCCTGCAGGCACGGAGGCTCGAGTCCTCCGCCAGGAGGACGGGTGAGGTTTCCAGTCTGGTTTCAAACTAGGCTTAAGACGGGTGATGGGAAATGAGAGAGACGCCGGAGCCGGGAGTCCTTGGGGAAGAGTCAATGGTGGGTGAGCCGGGAGACGGCGCTTTCCTCCCGCCAAGCCGTGTCCGTTACCTCGTGGGGATCCCCCTCAGTTCATCCAGCATCTCCGTCCCTGGAAGCCCCTCTGCTGCTCGTGGCTTCTTTGTTGAAGTGCTCGTGCACCATCTCAGACCCCGCTCCACCCATAGGCAGCCACGGGAGTGTATTTAGTGTTTCTTTTATGAGCCGAGTGTGTTGTCCCAAACACACATATTGTGAGTGTGTGTGTTCCATTTACCATAATGGTATTATAACCCATTCTGTTTCCTTTTTCTCTCCTACTGAGTTTTGTGTTGTGAAGTCTACTCACGTTGCCGTGAGGATGCCCAAGCAGATACCTTCCTACCACTTGAGACCTATTTACATTTCTGATGATTGTTCTAACGTCCTTATATCAGTCTGACTATTCCAGACATGGTAAGAGTTGATGATGTAACAGTACCCTGATTCGGTGTTTCAACACTACTGGGTGATCTCCCTTCCTCTTTTTAATTGAATCCACAAATTTCCAAGCCATGTGCAAAGAGGCCTGTGTAGTGAGTGTGGGGCAGTGACACAGCTTGGCCGGGCTGCAGGGGGCTGCCTGTTCACCACCTTAGGTGTTCCTGGAAGTCAGGGTTCATCTTCTGATGGCTGAGGAGTGCGGAGCCAGGGCTGCGGAGCACCTCATGAGCGCCTGGCCGTGCTCAGGTGAAGGGTTACTAGGCGACCCCTCTGCTCACAGCACAGCAGCAGGAGCAGCAGCAGAAAGCCAGCATCTTCCCCGCGCCTGTCGGCGTCCCAGCCTGCCTGTCAGCCAGCCTGCCAGGACTGGGAAAGCAAGGGTGCCCCTCAGTCGTCAGATCCCCGTCTCGGCTTGAACATTTTGTGACCTGGCCTAGGCAGTGGTGTTCCCGGAACACAGGAGGCCAGTGGGGGAGGGATTCGCTGACCAACTGGGGCCTCGGCCGAGGCGGCTGGGGATGGGGGGAGACCAGCTGTGTGAGTGGAGAGGCCACCGCTGGGCTGCTCCGGAGCTCTGGGCCAGGACAGCTTCCCTGTTTCCCTGCTGCCCATCCGAGCACGGGCTTGTGTCCAAATGCAGGGTATCCTACCTTTTTTATTATTGTGGTCTTTCCTGGCTGGATAATGAGCAAAATCAAAATAGTCACATGATTTATGGTTTTAATACAGACATCAGTCTGTAATTTCAAACACAGAAATCCAGTCTCAGCAGAGCCCCTCTCACTGATATTTACACACACACGGATGGATGTACATGGATTCACACACACGGGCGCTGGGATTCTTTGGGAGAAGCTCTTACATTGCTAGCCTCATGTTCCTGTGTGCTGGAATAGTTGGTGTTACGAGAACCGTCTTGAAGCCATTCCCAGCCTGTGGTCACCTAGAGCCACTGCCGCGTGTCAAGGGCAGGCCCCTATGGGGGCATGGGGGGCCGGTGCCGCCCTCCCTGATTCGAGCCATTGGGTGAATCTGTTGCAGGACAGCGTGGTGCCAGCGCCCCTGTCCCCCGCCCCCGGCATGCACTGCAGCCCACCCTCTCCCTCCGGCCCCAGGACCTCCCACGGGGGGCTCAGGGCAGGCCTGGCAAGCCCCTCCCAGGGCTGCTGTCCTTGGGCATCACTTCCCTGCCCGCTGGCTCCTCCACCCCCCTGCGCACCCGCTGATTCCCGGCTGTGGGCCTGTAGTCGGGGCACAAAGAGAAGGCAGGCGTGCCCCCGGCCTCACGGGGATGGGGCCAGAGGCAGTGTGGCTCCGCGAGAATCAGTTTAACTGATGTCAGAAGGCACGGCAGGTGAACCTCAGTCGAGCCGCGGAGGCAGACGGCTGGGGGGGGGCGTGACCTGGGGGGGGAGCCGTGGGTGCAGGCGGCTGGGGGGCGTGACCTGGGGGGGAGCCGTGGGTGCAGACGGCTGGGGGTGTGTGACCTGGGGGGGAGCCCTGGGCGCAGGTGGCTGGGAGGGCGTGAGCTGGGGGGAAGCCGTGGGCGCAGGCGGCTGGGGGGGTGTGACCTGGGGGGGAGCCGTGGGCGCAGGTGGCTGGGGGGACGTGAGCTGGGGGGAAGCCGTGGGCGCAGGCGGCTGGGGGGGTGTGACCTGGGGGGGAGCCCTGGGCGCAGGTGGCTGGGAGGGCGTGAGCTGGGGGGAAGCCGTGGGCGCAGGCGGCTGGGGGGGTGTGACCTGGGGGGGAGCCGTGGGCGCAGGTGGCTGGGGGGGCGTGAGCTGGGGTGGGGAGCCATGGGCCCAGACGGCGGGGGGGCGTGACCTGGAGGGGAGTCGTGGGCGCAGGCAGGGCAGGCCCGGGGCAGGACCCACCGTCCGGGCATCTCAGAGCGGGTGGGGCGTGACGGGGAGGGTCCACAGTGTGGTCCAGGCCAGGAGCCGGGATGAGGTGGGCACAGACCTCACCAAGGCTGCTCCCCTGGTGAGCCATCCGGACCCCGTGACCCAAGGCCTGCTTTCTTCCTGGTGCCCTGGGAGCAGCTCATGGCCACCCAAGCAGAGCTGGGGCTCAGGGTCGGGGAGAGGGCAGTGTTGGGAGTGAGCCCTCCCAGCACTGGGCCCGGCTCTGCCGGGTCCAGAAAGCAGGCTCCCAAGCTGGGCTGTGGAACCTGCCAGGAAAGGCCTGGGGGTCGCAGTGGGAGTGAAGTGGAAGGGGGGCAGGGAGCGCCCGGCTGCATAGTCTCTCCCGGATGGGGGCAGCTCCTGCAGGGGGTCGGCCAGCTGGAGCCTGGGCTTCACACTGCGCCTGGGGCAGGGGGTGGGAGCGGGGGCTGGGGAGTTGTGCCACCCTCTGGCCCTGCATGACAGGCAGGTTTTAGGCTAGTCATCAGCCAGCACCCGGATCACACTGGGGAAGAAGACAGTCCCTGTCCTTGTCACCGAGGCAGGCCTGAGCCTCGTGGGACAGGGGCCTTGTGTCTGCAGCGTGGGTCCCGGGCAGGCCTTTCTAGACGGCCAGGTTCAAGGCTGTGTGGTTTCTTAGCTGTGCACCATCCCAGTGAACTTGGAACACTTGTACATGGGGAGAGGGCTGCTGTTACATCCCAAAGGACCCCTCCGTGTCTAAAGGGCTCACCTGGGGGGTTTAACCCCAGGCCTCTTTCTCTTGCTCACAGCTGGGGAGGGCAGCCAGAGCTCAGAACTGAGAGCCAGTGTCAGGGGCAGGGAGCTCTGGGTGGTTCCCTGCCAGGTGCACAGCTCGGGCTGGAAGCAGAAGCCTCCGTGGGGCCTCCCCACCCCGTGAGGAGGGGGCTGTTGCCATGGAGAATGCAAGGGCTCTCCTCAGGGGCTGGGCCCGCTCAGCCCAGGACCCACCACCGGCTGGCGCCACACGGTGATTCAGTGTTACTTGAAGCCCATTTGCCCCTCCGTACGTGGGACACATTGTGCATCTCCCGCAAGTGTCAGCGCTGTTGAGGCGCCGCCAGCGCGATGCTCCCTGCAGGCCGGGGCGGTGCTCCCTGCAGGCC
The DNA here is from genome assembly GCF_949752795.1 of Hyperoodon ampullatus. Taxonomy (NCBI): domain Eukaryota; kingdom Metazoa; phylum Chordata; class Mammalia; order Artiodactyla; family Ziphiidae; genus Hyperoodon; species Hyperoodon ampullatus. The sequence continues at coordinate 2,294,269 of NC_136921.1, forward strand.
GGGGCGCTGGGTGACCCTGCCCACCTGACCTCGGCTCTCCTTCTCCCTGCAGGCTCGCTAACGTCGGTGTTTGTCAGGCTGCCCTGCGGTGGTGTCGGGGTAAGTATTTCTTTAATGTGTAAATAATGTCCTGTTTGTTCTCAGGGTCCTGGTGGTCACAGAAATCGCTGCCTTGCTCTCCGCAGAGCAGGTAATTGTTGCCAGGTGTTTTCCATAAACAGGGCCTGCTGGGCGGGGCTGCCCCACCGCTCACATGTGTGGCTTCAAAGGCCCTGTGAGCCTGTGAGCGTTTTGATGGTGGATCTGGGGCACCTTCCTTCAGGGAAGGTTGTCTGGCACCACTGGCTTTAGGAAACGGGATCCGGTGTGTGGGCCTGTCTTGTCTGACCCACTGGGCAACAGTCCACTCGTCCCGGCTCAGGTCGTGAATCCGTCACCTCACGGGGTGTGTGTTGATCCCGTATCCGAGCTCCAACCCGAAGCCCCACGTGCAGCTCTGACCCTGGGCATGAGGTTTATGGGCCACGTGGGGTGGATAGAGCTGCTTCTCCGGGAGATGGAGCTCTTGGGCAGACCTGGGCAGGTAGACACGCAGGAGAACCAGCATCTTGATTTAACTTGGGCTTTCCCTGCCCGTGATGGGGGCGCAGAACCCATCTGGGCACCCACCCCTACCTCAGCGCAGCGGAGGCCAGGTCTCCGCAGCCAGAGCTTCTCCTTCAATCAGGAGGGGCTGTCCCCCCGCCCCCCGCTGTCCTCTGGATGAGGGAGGGTGAGGGCAAGGACCAGCCCCCTCCTGGCCAGTCTGCTAGCCGTGGAGCTCCCCAGCCCGGGAAGTGCTGCAGCCGGTCACAGTCACAGAGAGGCCGGAGGACCTAGTGGACAACAAGGGCGTCTCGGCTGGAACCGCGCATCAGCCGAGTGTGAGCCTAATGACAGATCGCAGGGTGAAGCTTGGGGTCTGGATTCCGTTATGGAAATGAAACAAAATTGTTTTCTTCCTGAGTCTTTACAAAAATCGCTGCTTTGAAAATTATCCCGTCAGAAAGAGCATAAACGGCGTTTATTCATACCACCACCAGGCCCTCCTGGAGTTATTGTATTTTGTACTGTAAATAGGCTGCAATCTCTTAATGCGGGGCAAATTTTTGGCCAGACTTGAAAAGGCTTGGATTTGCACTGCCCTGCAGCAGCATGCTGTGCGAGGCAGGATTTATAATTTGCAAATGAAAGCGAAAAGGGGACTGGGCCTGGGGCCTTGAGCCAGGTGGCCCCTCCCCGGTGTGAAGTCCAGATCCAGCCTCCAGCAGGCTACCAGCGCCCACCTCCACATCCAGGCACAAAAATGCTCTGGAACACGGAGACGTGGAAAATCTCACCAAGTCGAACCCGGTCGAGAGAGGAGCCCATCAGAATAATTAGTGGGAAGTGTGACCCATAGGGTGTCTCAAGGGATTGTTCACTTTCAGTTGTTTTCTATAACTACCCCAATAGGAGGGCAGAGAATCGCAGTGCCAGCCCTCCCGCCCGGCTCAGCGTGGACTCGCCATGTCGCTGGTGCAGCCGCAGCCCTCTTGGGCCTCTGAATCTCCTTCCAGAGCTGGGGGCCAGCCCCAGGGGTGTTGCCAGGGAAGCAGAGGAGACCCCAGGGGCCCAGGTGTGGCTGGGAGGGTGCAGGACGGCTGTGCGTCGCTTCCCCTGAAGCTACTTGAATTAACATCTAGGTTCTGTAATGGAGCTTTTAAATGCTTTTACCTTTTCTTTCCAAGCCAAATAAGAGAAACTTCGGCTTTGCTCACCTCCTGAGTATTGCATTTCCCTTCCAGCCCTGCCCTGGCAGGCCCTGGGAGCCCCGAGTGCCGTGGCTTCTAAGGTCCGCGGCCCACCCAGAGTGGCCACCCCGAGTGTCCACTTGAAATCTCCGTAAGAGGTCTCCCCATCCCTGTCTTCACCTGTTCTCCGTCTTTGCTGTAGGCGATTGCGGAGGAATTGTGGAATAGGCCCTTTGCTCTTTCCCTTGCTTCCTGCTCCTGTATTTGTGCTCGCCCCAAGCAGGGCCGCCTCGTACTTCTGGAACTCAGGGCTCCAACCCGACCATCCCACGTTGGTCCCTGGGGAGCTGGTGGCCAGAAGCTGGGGGACTGAGACCCCGAAGCAGTGGAAAGGGCCGTCAAGTTCTCTGGAGATGCTGCAGTGGGGCTGGGGGGTCTGTCCCTCACCCTGGACACGATGTTCCAGGACCTTCTGGACCCTGGGGTCATGCGGGAGGAGAGCAGAGATCCTGCAGAGCACGCGGAGGGTCAGTCCCTTTCCCCACCTGGCCTGGTTACTTAGCCTAAAACCCAAATCATCGCATTTGGAGGAGAAATAATCTGCGTAGTTCTGCCCAAACCCCTTTTGGTGCCCAGGGGTACGTACGGCCTCTCGCGAGGCCCAGGCAACCGGTCGGACCCTCCTGCCAGCTCTCGCTTTGGTTTTATTGAATTGATTCTTCAGCTGAAGCAACTGGTCCAGAATATTCTAGTTGAGTGGCTACTTCAATGAATAACGGCACAGTATTATTTAGAACAGAAGCTGGTCTTTGAACGTTGAATATTAATGCTGCGGAGAGTGCGCTAAGTGCAGAGCGTTCTTCTGACATTTGGAAGCTATTTAAAGAACATAGAGGTTTGGTCATTGAAAAGAAGAGCCTGCACGGAATAACACTCCTCAGGAAATAGCTCGAGCTGCTCGTAAATGTATTTTAAATCATCTTGCTTTGAAGATGAAGCCCCAGGACTTCATTGAAAGAAATCCATCCGCACCACGTAATGATCAGGGCCTTTGTCAGGTGGGCAGGGCCTGGGCTCTGACCCTGGCTGGGCCGGAGAGGGGGTGCCGGGCCCTCACCTGCGGCTCCGCCTCTGTGTCCGGGGCCCCGAGCGTTCAGCGCTTGGAAGAGGTTGTCATGGGAAGGAAGGTCTCACCCAGGCCCGGCCGACTGCTGCAGGTGGAAGGGCTTATTCCTCACAGCTTCCCAGAACCCTCTCTAGGCTCGGGCACCCACAGGAAGGGCGCGCGAGCCCCAGGTGTGTGCGGCCGAGGCACCAGCTGCCCTGCCCTGGGGATGGCAGCCCCCTTGACCTAGAACCAGGGGCTCCTGCTTTATCGTGGCCCCTGCTCCCCGCCCCCCAGGCTCCCGCAGGAGACTCAGCCTCCGCAGAACTGACTCGTCAAGTCTGTGTCTTCTTTCCTGCCCACGTTAGCTAGAGTTTTAAAAATATATCTAATGTGTAAGTAGATAAACCAACACACAAACAGTAGTTACCTGAAAGGTTTGTGCCACACACGTTTTTCTCTTTGACGAGGAACAGCTACCTGGGCAGGTGTGCCATACCCTGGGCTGAGCCCCCTGGTGTGTGTCCAAGAGCCTGGATTCTCCTCCCCGCACCCGTCCACGTGCCGTCCCCGTTAACGACTCCTGTCAAACACACGGAGCTTCTCCTTCAATTCAGCATGAAATAAAGTCATAATTTGGAAGGACCTCTAATTCTAACACTTGCTACATTTGCTTTTGCTAATTGTTAGTGTAACTCAGCTGCCATTGCAGTTAAAAAAGGAAGGGAACTAGGTAACCTTGACATCGTGACTCCTAGCATATGGAGTATTTTGGAGCAATTGAGAAAAGAACTGACACCTCAGAAAGGGGTAAAAACGCAGGATGCTATTTTTGGTGCATTCACTGTTCTTTTTCTGTTTAGTAGTTTTTGGCATGTCTTCAAAAAAAAAAAAAAAGTAAGCCCGAATGTGAGCTGGGTACGTTCTGTAACTAGTCAAGGAGAGACGGCAGGCTCTGGTTTTAGAGGCGGAGCACAGGGGCCCCTGGCTGCACGGCCACCCGGCCGGGATGGGGGGTGACTGTGACCAAGGACGCCGGCCTTACTGCGGGCGTGATGTCTTCACAGGTGGACAGTGACACCATATGGAACGAGGTCCACTCGTCGGGGGCAGCCCGCCTGGCCGTGGGCTGCGTGGTGGAGCTGGTCTTCAAAGTGGCCACAGGGGAACTGAAGGTCAGTGCGGACCAGCGGGAGGGGTCCTGGGAGGACACAGCCCGGGGAGGGAGGGAGGGACAGCCAGCCCGCGTCACTCGCCCTCTGGACAGGCACCTGGTGGCTGTGACGGGGCGTACGGGCGGACCCAGCTCCGTCATCACTGTTGAACCCGAGGGGACTTTTCCCACGCTTGTGAAAACACGTGTAATGATACAGCACTTCTCAAAGAATTCGGTCTCGGGAACACTCTACATTCTTACAGTGGCTGAAAAATCCCAAAGAGCTTTTGTCTTTGTGAGTTGTGTCATCAGCCTTGACCACTCATTAGAGTTTAAAACTGAGGCTTTTAAAATATTTATTAATTTAAATATAATAATAAGAGCTTAGTCGCTCAGCTGGACTCTCATACCTGCTTCTGCTTCCGTGTCTGGTGACGTGTTGTTTTAGTTGAAGCACACGAAGAAAATCTGGCCTCGCACAGATGCAGAACTGGGGGAGGGGGAGTATTTTAATAGCTTTTTCAGATAATTGTGGGTATTCTTCTTTGATGCTATGCCAAAATTCAACAAGTGACAGCTTCTTGAAGACGAGTTGCAGCGTGGACCCTAAAACAGCATCAGCGAGCTTGTCCTCCTGTACAAGTAATTCCATCAGCCTCGCACGTGGAGCCAGTCAGTTATCCTGACGTTTGCACAGTGCATAGTTGTTTAGAAATAGGGGCTCACTGGATCATGTAGGTCTTCCAAATCTTGGCACATTTTATTATACGGTGTCCAAAGCATCACTAATCTTTGAAACCATGAATGTTACCACCCATCTCGTCAGGAAGGTCTTCTCAGTGCTGGGAAGAGCTGGGCCGCATACAAGTTTTCCAGAGTTCTCAGTTTCACGGGAAAGCTCAAATCCCACCCCTGACAGCAGCCACTGTCTGTCGTTTTCTTTGAGGTGACAGCCCCGTGGGTTATTTACACGCCTCCCCATCTCTTTGCACGGGTGTTAAAAAGACGTCGAGGCTTAATGAAATTGATAAGTTTTACTGCTTCATCGGGGCACTGACATGGAGCTTCCGTTTCCCTGCAAACATGTGTGCCCGGGTCTCCTCCTGCCACCGTACCCGAAGGCCACCCGCCATCGCTGCCCGCTGCCAGTCAGCTCTCAGCTCCGCGGGAAGGGCACAGAGCCTTGGGGTTGCTATGCAAAGGCCCCTCGGGCACGGGACCCCTGGGGCCCGCATCCCCATGCAGAACCGCAGGGCGGGGTCCTATGCAGGAGCAGGGAGATAGTTGGGCAGCGCCAAGCGTGCCGCGGCGGGGCTCCCACTAAGTGTGCCCCCCCCGTCCATCCCTGAGCTGGTCTCTGCAGCAGGCTGGGTACACTTCCCATGCCTGGTCAGCGTGGTCCACGACCCATGGATCTCTGTTACAGACCTCGACCGCACAGCTTCCTGCGCTGGTGAGATCCGGGTGCCTGTCTAAACCGTTTTTATTATGGTGGCTGCAGGATGGTTTGCAGATGGTTCTTTTAAAGCATAAGTGACTCAGGGGTCCTAAGCAGGGGTGGGGGCTGAAGCTCCTCTCCAGCCTCTGAGATTTTCCTTCTAAGCGTTAGTGATTGTTTTCTGCGTCGCTCAGTCCCCTGGGAACTGAGCTGCACGGACAGCAGAGAGATTCACGTTAAGGCCAAACTAGGGCACAGCATCTGTGCAGAGGCCGAGCCTTCTCCGTTTCATCTGCGTCCAGGGTTCCCGTCAAGTTGCTTCCTGGGGATGCTGGTTATGATCAGAGGGGGACCGGGGTGCACCTTCCACTCCTACCCTGCTTCCCCAGCTGAGCAGCTCCCAGCCTTGCCAGCAGGCTGTCAAAGATAGAAAATCGGGGATGGACTCACCTTTTATCTTAGTAATTTGTGATAACCAGCAGGCCTCGTTCAGAGAAGGGACCTAGATGTCTTTGAAGTGCTTACAGCCAGCCCTGTATCCTGCCCTACGTCTGTGTGCCCGGAAGGCAGCTGGAAACCGTGTCCTCACGCACACTCTGCCTTTTCTCACTGACCTGAAACCAATCTTTTGTCCGCATCTCTCCCTTTTGGTGTCGCGCGTAGAATGGCTTTGCCGTGGTCCGCCCCCCAGGACACCACGCGGAGGAGAGCACGCCCATGTAAGTACACACACAGTCACTCTCGGGCAGGGGACGTGCGGCATTCTCGCGCCTGCCCGTGCACGGTCCCCGAGCGGCCGGTCCAGCAGGGCGTAACTGTACGTGCAGCTCGAGTTGGTTAGGGTTGGTCCCGGTGAAGAGATGCAGGGGGCGGCGTGTGGAGGTGAGCAGGATGGGTGGCCGTGTGTGCAGAAGCGAGTCCAGAGGAGTCGTCTCATTGTCAGGCCTGGGAGAGGGAACTTCAGCTGCCCCAGAAGGAGTTCTCGTGGTGCTTCCTCGTTCTAGAGCTTTCACAGTCAGGCCTCAGGTCTGCTCACATGTGGCCTTCCAGCTGACCTGCTCATGGCTTGGCACCGCGAGGCGGAAGTCCCAAGGTCATGAGCACAGGGGTCAGCTCTCTGGCCTGTGTTTCGGGTCGTGGACACCCCTGACTGTGCACACGAGAAGCTGGCCGAGGTGGCGGGGTTGACGTGCGGATTCAGGGTCCATCCTGGTCGAGGAGAAGCCGCCTGGGGGCCGTCACAGGACTTGACCAGGGCAGTTGTGCGTGGAGTGGACGCAGAAAACCCTCAGCGAGCGTGATGTCGGGGGCTCGCCCTCGGGCCCCGAGACAGCAGACACCGTGTTGTGGGTCGTCAGGACGAGGGGACGGGCGGTGGCTGGGGGAATGAGCGCTGGTTTGTCGGCTGGTGAAGCACGGATGGTGCAGACAGAGCCGTGGGGAGAAGCAGGAAGCGCGGGGGCAGTGCTGGAGGGAGCCTGGCCTTCAGCCAACGGGCGGTGGAGCCCTCGCCACCTGGAATCCCCAGTGAGGGCGTCGGGGCCGGGCTTCAGGAAGGGACCCTTCACCGTAAAGGGAGCTGTCGTCACCACCGTGTCCCTGGCCCGGAGCGGTCCACGGGACCGAGGAGCGGGCGCTGATTGTTTGTGGCATTTCGCTGAGGTCACCTTTCTAATTCGAGTCTGAGCTGTCAGATATTCTGAAGGGTGGGCGCAGATGGACCGAGATGGAATATGGAGGGACACGTCCGTGGAGGCCCTTGGAGACCGCACAGTTCGGTCCTGGGGCCAGCGCGGCCAGAGAGGCGGCGGCTGCTGGGGCGAGGCTTCCCGCCGGGCAGCCTACAGCCCGAAAACAGACCCACCCAGGCTTCTCATTTTCTTTGGTGATTCAGGCAAAGGGAAATTCAGGTTTAGGAGAGTTTCATTTTTACTTGACTCACTTTCTCAGCTTGTTTTTCTCGTTCTCTCAGAGACTCTCTAGAATCAATGTTATACATCTTAGAATATGGAAAGATGCGCAGTGAGCAAGTCAAATGAGTAACTTTGGTGTTCTGTGGGCCTCGGTGCCTCTTGACAGGTCGGTCAGTACATGTTCTGGGAGATGTCCTGGGGGCATAAAGTGAGATGGACTCTCTCACCCTGGGAGCGCTGGCAGCCTGCACGCAGGGACCGTGTGTGTGTGCGTGTGTGTGTGTGTGTGTGTGTGTGTGTGTGTGTGTGAGAATGATCAGCATCAGTTAACATTTCCAAACCGCTTGATCAGGAGCCACGCATTCGCCCCACCTTCTAGACCCTCGTGGGATTCTAGACCCTCGTGGGATTCTAGAATGTTCTATCGCAAGTTGAAGAAAAACTAATCAGAGCCCGGAATTTGTCTCTATTTCTCCTGATTCTCGCCTGCCAGGGGGTTCTGTTACTTCAATTCCGTGGCCGTCGCAGCCAAGCTTCTCCAGCAGAGGTTGAGTGTGAGCAAGACCCTCGTGGTGGACTGGGTGAGTGGCCCGTCCTTATCTCCCCCGCAGACAGTGGGAGAGGGAGGCGAGCTTTTCCATCTCCACTGGCAATGGGATTTGGGGGCCTTACCTTTCTGGAAACTACCTCAAAGATGCAGAAAGTAAAAGCCCAAACCTGTTAGGAGTCTGTTTGACAGCTTCAATCAGCCGATCCCGCCAATATCCCGGCTCCTGAAGTGTCTAGAAATAGGCCCGTGGTTGAGGGCAGCAGCCGGAGGGCAATCCTTGCAGAACCTCGCTGAGAGGCGGGAGTGCAGGAGGGGTTCGAGCCTGGACCTCGACAGGGATCAAGGGTGTGGCCCGCCCTCCCCGAGCCAACGTGGCAGCTTTGCATCACTGTCACTCCCGGTGTAAAGGCCTTCCCTGCAGAGGGGAGCCAATTTACGCTGGTTTAATCTCCTTCCCATTTTCCCATGGGAGGGGCCGCATCTGACCATCCCACTGCCTCAAAGGTAAACTCTATGAAAAACGCTATAGAATAACTGAACTCCAAAAATAGGTATACGGAGTCTTATGCTGGAGATGGGGATTCTAGGTGTTCACTTTACTCTTCTTTTTTAAGCCGTATATGGTGGGGGCAGGGGGAACATTCTCTTTGGTATTTAAGACTTATTTCATCAATTTTTTTAGTTAAAAAGATCAGGTACATTGGGTGGAATTATCTTTTATGCTGCGAAGTCCTTCTCCTTTGGGAAAAGAAAAACCAGAACACAGCCCGGGACACCCCCAAGCTCCGGGCGGCCGGCACTGGTCAAGGGGCCCTTGGGTGCCACGGCCGCACAGCGTGGACTGCGGAGCCCAGTCTTCACACGCCTGGTGCCTTGGCCCCAGGGGGCCCTTCCCTTAGCGCCCCTTGGGGAGCAGTCAGAGATGCTGGGCACGTGTAACAGCTGAGTGCTGGAGAAGGTGGGTGTGCCTGGAGCCCCTGCGGAAAGTGGATGATCCATCTGGTGCTGTCGCAGAACCGCGTGCGAGGGCTCCGCTGTCACGTGGAACAGCGCACAAGTGGTGCGTGAGCGCCAAGGCCCTGGTGTGCGCCCCTCGGCGGCGGTGGGCCTCAGTGGGGTCCAGCTGGTTCCTCACTTACAGCTGTCCTTCCACTTTTCTATAATGAGCACAGACAGCTCTCATAAATAGAGTAAGGATTCTAAGCAGTTCCCCGGGGTTTAAAATCACAGACTCGTGTGCAGCCCTCAAGTGTGCACGCTGTATGCAGCGGGCCGCTCCGCTGTGCGGTTTCAACACGTGGTCACTGCGATTCGGAGAAGCGGGTTGTCATTCCTGTTTGGGGCCTGGCACCCCCGTCACTCGGCCCCGGGGATGGTCTCCCGTGTACCCCAGGGTCCAGTGCGGAGCAGGTGAGTGGCCACGGTCAGCGACCTCCCCGGCGCTCACCCACCCGGCTGTGACAAGAAATTGATCAAATGACTTTGCCTGGAAAATCGCGGCCTCCGGGGAAGCTGAGACACCCGCCAAACCTGCCCCATGGGGTGCCGTGCGGGCGAGGAGGACGCCACCTGGGGCATCTTCCTTCTCTTTCCAGGGCCCCAAGGGCCCCGAGCCACGGGGATCGTCAGCCAGGGCCCGAGGGCACCTGCGCTGAGTCGACCCCCCACCCCCGCCCTTCCAGGACGTGCACCATGGGAACGGGACCCAGCAGGCCTTCTACAGTGACCCCAGCGTGCTGTACATCTCGCTGCACCGCTACGATGACGGGAACTTCTTCCCGGGCAGCGGGGCACCTGACGAGGTGAGCGGGGCTCCATCCCGTGCTGGGCCTTGGAGGGGGCATGAGAACAGGTGTAGCCACACCTGCAACGCAGAGCAAGGGCTCCCAGCGGGGATGGGGGGCAGCCGTCAGCCATGATTCCATCGCGTGTGCCCACGTGGGCTTTATCTTGTCCAAGTACAGATGGAAAACAGGAGAGCATTCTGGTTCTAATCCAGACAGACTGCAGAATTTATGAACGGGTGAGAGTGGGGTGCCCTTGTCCTGCAGGAGAGGCTGCTGTGTGCAGTCACAACGCATCTCCAAGCCACGCCTTTCGTCCTGTCCCTTGGGCGGGGCCATCCTCTCACCTGTCCGGTGCCACACGGTGGGCCCCGGAGTGGCAGGATCCTGTGGGACACCCCGATGCCCCAGCAGAGCCCCACACTCTGAACAAAGAGGCCCCGACAGTGGGGAATCCCACCCAAGGAAAAAGGATCGTCTGCCTCTGGGCCTCCTTCTGGGAAGGAAGTTGGGAAGGACAGCCTTGCTCGCAGGGCCCTGTGGGTGCACGCTGCCGGCCCCTCCCCTGGGCAGGGCAGCCCCACACACTCCACCCGTGGAGAGGGACGGGGGCCCTGCCTCTGAAAATGCTCCATCGTTGAAGGCAGTGTGTCCGGGCCTTGGGGACCCGGGCAGGCTAGGGGTGCACCGGCAGGGCCGCTGGGGTCATGGTCCGTGACGCCCATCTCTCTCCTCCATGCAGGTGGGCACGGGGCCCGGCGTGGGCTTCAACGTCAACATGGCTTTCACCGGCGGCCTTGACCCCCCCATGGGAGACGCAGAGTACTTGGCAGCCTTCAGGTAAGAGTCCCGGCTTCCTGCCCCTTGGGGCATTTAGGGAACAATCGGGAATTCCCTGACGGCTGCAGCTCTTGCGGGGTTTACTGTTTTCCTTTGACCTTCATCTTCCTCCGTGAGCAAGCCCCCCCCCGCCACACGGTCCCCGGGCAGGGCCCTCAGCGCCGTGAGCATGCGCCTGCAGGGACCAACCTTTCTGTCTCTGCGTTTTGGAGGAACGGGCTCTGGGGCTTCTCCCAGTTTGCTCTTTAAGCCAAAGGTGGCACCTTCAAGTCTGTCTTCTCACCTTCTGTCTGTGGTGTTCCCGTCTTGTGCATTAAATGGAAAACAGGAATCTGTCTCGCATCTTAACAGTAAGAAAGTGATGGAGACCGAGGCAAGGTGTCAGAAAATGTTATGTTAATGAAAAGCGGGTGCTCGAATCTGAAAGGGCTCATAATCTCCTAATATTTCTTCCAAAAAACCTTTTGTGAGATAATGGGAAACAGAAATAAATATCCCTCCTTTATTGACATAAAAATCGAGAGACGACTCCCCATTCATCCCGGTTCCTTCACGGTATGCTGGGCCGCTAGACTCGGGCCGCAGGGTGATGTTGTAAAACACAGTGTTTGCCTTTGTCATCAAATGGTGATTTCTGCTTTGATCTGGGCGATATTGAAGGGATTCCTGTGGCCAGAAATGGGTGCTCAGAGCATAGGTTTCCTTTTCCTGCTGGAGAAGGAGCAAGTGGCCTGGGGGGCAGCACCTGCCCAAGTGCGAGTCCCAGGGGCCCTCGGGAGGAGGAGAGTTCTGTTTGGTGGCGAAGCCGACAGACCTCAGTCTTTGTTAAAAGCACCATGTCTGCACCAGGCATTGGAATCCCATGAAGTTTCCAGAGGCCTTTTCTCCCTTTCTCTTTGACTACGTGCTCTTGTTGTCCTGCATGCAGGCATGTGTGGTGTGTGTATGTGTGATGCACACGCCTCTGTGGACACGTGTGTGCCTGCGTTGGTGTGTGTGTGTCTGTGGGTGCGTGTGCACGTGTGCGTGTAAGCACAAGTGTGTCGTGTCTGGCAGATGAGATTCCAGCAAAGGACACACCCATAAAAGTTTGGCCGAGGACCCTGCCTCATGCTGGGGGGCGGGGGGCAGCAGAGGTCATGGGTCACATGACCCCTCGCAGCATCTGCTTTCCTCATCTGGAAACCGGGTCCTGGTCCCCAGCCTCAGGGTGGGTGTCCGGGTCTGGTGATGCAAAGGCCTGGCCCCAAGGGTGGCTCGGCCGACATGAGGCCTCTTCCCCAACCACTTAGTTCATAGCTCAACAGTGAAACTGCTCCAACAATGACACTGGTCTGTGCAAATAGGGCAGGAGGTCCAGCTAGTCCATCACCTCCTTAGAAGGCCTGCCCTGATCATCACCTGGCTCGCTTTTTCCTCTGACCTCAGTGGTTTAATTTTGTTGTTTGTTCTTCCTCTTGATCAGATGTAATGTAATGTTGACCTTTGCCCTCACTTATTTAGGGGAGAAGGACTCCCCCAGATGGATACCACATCTGAAAGCTGCTCATATACATAGTTAAATATCAGCTTCAGGAAATCTGAACCCACCATCACTGGTCGGGGTTGTCACTGCCTGTCCTGAGATGCCCTCCGGCCACCAGCACTTTGTCACCTCCCCCAAGAGAACCGGCCCTCTTAGGGGGCTTCCTTAGAGGTAAAGGGTCTGGACTCCATGTAAGAGGCATAGATAGAGCCCGAGTGAACTCTGGGGCCTCGGGGGACCCAGTGTCGCTGAACTCTGGTGAAGGCAGAGAAGGAGGGGCTTTCTTTAAACTGTGGATAAAAGCGATAAAAATGGTGGTTCTCTCTTCCTTCAGGCCAGGTTCCGACTGGATCGGCCCCCAGGGCCTGACTCAGTGTGCACTGGGCACTCTGATCGGGGTGGAAAGGCCCGCACCCAGCCCAGCGAGCAGGCGAGGCGGGTCCTGGAGGTCCCCCCACCCCCCCACCCCGCCAGCTTTGAGATGGACCTTTCACTCTTAAGTCTCTGTTGACATTCCGTTTTAGTCTTCTGCCAAGCGTGTACATGATGGTGCCCTATGAAATGAACTTTGTAAAGCTCAAATAGCCTCTTTGAAAAGGAAAATTGTTTCAGGATTTTTTTTTATTGATTTTAATGTAAAGTAGCACTTTGAAGTTTACAATTTATGGTTCCCTGGGCATCGATCGGATGGGGGAAGGAGGGTCAGGATCCGTTTTCCCTCCTTGTGCCCCGCTCCCTGGGGGCCCCAGGACATGCGTGCCTTCATGCTTTCGAGGCAGCACCTTGTGCTCAGACCCACGGCCTGCCTCGTTGCATTTCAGGAGATCAAGCCCGAGATGAAGAAGAGATAAGAAAATTGCCACTAATGAAATCCAGAGGCAGCGGCACTTTCTCCTGGGCTTGGAGACTTGTAGGAGAAAAGGGAACCTTAATTCAAACCAGCCAGGCCAGTGGCTTTGAAGTTTGCTGAGCAGGGCTGAGGCCTCCGGGCCAGGAGATAATGATGCACTTTTCTTAACCCCTGACTTACCTGCCGCCTGGCAGTGCACAGAGATGGAGCTGGGATTGTTCGTGCTCTTAGGTCGTAGTTTGGGGTTTAAATGCGATATCATAAAGGTTATCAGAGATGGCAGTGAAGCTGGATATTCGAGAGTGGAAGCTTTAATCTCTTAGTGAGTGAGAGTTGCCTTTAAATTGAGCAGCTGGGCAGGTTCATTTCATTTACCCTGACCTTTCCAGCCTGGCACGAAGGTTGAGGCTCTTTTGTTTCTTCCATAAGTTATGTTGTGGGTTTTTTTAACATTTTTTTTTCTGTTGTGCTAAAATATATATAAAACATACTGTTTGAACCACGTGCAAGTGTACAGTTTGGTGGCACTGGCTGCATTCACGATGGCGTATCTGTTCCAGAAATGTTGTGTCCCGAGGGCCCAGCTCTCACCGCTATGAAGATATTGACTTGAAACCTGCTAGAGGCAATTCTATATCTCTTTAAGGGCATCCACGTCTTTTCCTATGTAGAGAGTTTGTCTGAGGACATTCTGCAGTGACTTTAGAAGCAAAAACATATTAGCTAAAAACTCAGAGTTTCACAATCCCGTGTTCAGCAAGCCATCACTGTACCTGCATAAAAGGGGGCACACGTGGTACCGTCCTCGTGGGTGGCTCTAGAGCCCCGAGCAGGTGAGGCGAGCATGTGATGATGGAGTGGGGCTCACACCTGCCCTCAGGTGAGGGAGCTTCCCGGCCAAGCCCCGGAGGAAGAGCCGGCATGGGGTGTCGGGGAGGGTGACGTGCCCGCAGGAGCAGCCCTGACGGTGGAACCCGCCTGTCTGACCCCGACGGTTCTGGAGCCTTCAAGGGCCTGGCCTGCACGGTCACCAGCAGTCTCGCAGCAGCTCGGTGACAGGCTCTGTCCCGGGAAGGTGGGACCACGCTGGGTCCCCTAGGCGAGCCCAGGAAGGATGAGGGCACCTAGCCGGGGCGGGGAGTAAGGCGGGGGGTCCAGCGAGGTCTCAGGGCACTGGCGTGGGAGGAGGGTGGGCACACCAGGAAGAGAGCCAGGAGGAGCGGGCTCCAGGTGGGGTTTGGGACCCTCAGCCTTAGCAGATTTTCATGCAAAAAGCCGGAAAGTGTTCCCAGTCTGGCAGCTGGGCGGCCACTGGCAACCCAGGAAGGACAGCCTGGGTGGTGGTGGGGGACAGAATGTTCTGGGTACGGGAGCGACAGGGTTGTGGGGAGAAGAGACAGTAAGACCGTGCTTCCAAGGAAGCACCTGCTTGGGGAACAGGAGCTGGGGGTGCAGGCGGGCAGGTGAGCATCCCCGTGGGGCGGCGGGAGAGGCCCGGGAGGTGCCTGGTGGGTCGCCCCCCGTCGAGGTCCTGCCCGGCCCTGCAGAGACCCGCTCCTCAGGCTGGGGTGGGTCGCGGGCCCCTCGGCAGGCTCACCGCCTCTGGCATTCGTTCCCGGGGCACACGAAGGGAAGGGGTGCTGAGTGCTGTGGGCTAAGGGAGCAGTGAGGGGGTTGGGTCTGCGTGCTCTGAGAGCCTCCGTGCCACCCGTGTGAAGGCCCGAGGATGGTGCCTGGCGGGGGCCGGAGGCTGGGCGGGCACGGGGCCTCCTGGGGGGCTACGGGAGGGACCTGGAGCGCAGGGGCGGGAGGGGGCAAGAGTACATTAGGGTCTGGAGTAGGCATGCACCCACCCCCCTTCCAGGAGGCTGCAGGGGCAGGGGGAGGAGCGTCCCCACCTCAGCAGGTGGAGGCGGGGCGAGCCGAGTGCGAAGACACCCGCGGCCTGTGGGGCAGCAGCTCCGGAGTGGGAGGGGGGCCGTGGGCAAGGGTGGCCGGGCCTAGAGGGGCAGGAGCGGGGACGGCGTCCAGTGTGGACGGGCTTCAGCCTGCCCGCCACGTCCAACTCTGTCCCGACAGGCCGTGGCATCACCGTCTGGGCAGCCAGGCCAGGGCAGCTGAGCTCCCGTCATCACCGTCTCTGTTCTGATTCTGACTCGCAGCAGAGTTCGGCTGCTTGACGAGCAGGTGCTCCAGCCACTCGCCTGGCAGTCCTGGTGGAGAGGACGGGGTCTTGAAAGGATGCGGGGGACCCCAAAACAGGGAGGTTCAGAGGCCACGCCTACCGTGCAGGTGTGCGGAGATCCCAGATCCCAGAGGAAACACACCTGCCCTCGCCTTGGCCCTCAAAGCAAGAACTTGCACAACGTACAACAAAAGGAAGTTTTCAATGATCAAAATGCTGTGATTATTGCAACTGCGTTGTCAGGTACCACCCAGGCCACACCCTCCTGTAAAACCAGGTCTGGATTCAGGGTTCCGCCACAGCCGGTATCCTCTGCCTGGTGCTTCCAGCTCACGGGCGCTCTCCCGGCTGGGGATGCTTAACTGCGAGACCAGCCGAAAGCACGGCAGTGAGGGAGGGGGCCTGTGTGGGTGAAGCTTCCAGGGGCCAGTTTGTGTGGACCATGCCTCCGGGGCACTCGGAGGGGCAGCAGGGACCCAGGGGCAGCGACCCGGCCTGAACCCCGGCTCCGGTGGAGGCCCCGGCGTGGGTGAGCACAGCCCCCAAAGACAGCGCCTCGGCCCGCTGGCCACGCCAGGCTATGTGCCCCCAGCGGGTGCGGGCCACAAGTGTGGTGGGTTTTGTGTAGGGCCCTGGTTGGGGGATGAATCGAAAGTTCCTTTCTTTCTAGAAGTTGAAGCAGACTATTGAATCAGCTCTTGCATTTAGATTCCACTGTGGGTTTTGGAGATGGTGTGTTGGTACGCCCCATAATCTGATCACCGGAGGTTATAGGGTGGCTTGTAGCACCACCCTATAACACCACCCGTAGCACCACCTGGCACTGCCACCTTCCCGGAGCGGCCCTGGCCGGTTCGAGCGGGAACTGGCTCGTCAGCGACATCCGCCCCGTTGTCCAGCCTGCCGTGCCCGCCTGCCCCTCAGCGGACGCCCAGCCCAGCTTTTCTCCATGGCAACGTGGCCGCAGATGTGGCCCGGCCGGCGAGCTGAGGACTGAGGGGAGGGCACAGTGTGGTGTCCGGAGCAGAGGCCGCAGGAGTGGGCCCAGAGGAGGCCTCAGGAGGGCGACGGGCCGCAGCTGCACATGTGGCCTGCACGGCTCTGCCCACCTGAGCTCCACCCCCAGCATGAGCCCCAGGGGCGCAGAGGCTCTGGGACACACGCTGCTCGTCCCTACAACCACCTCCTCCCCGCTTTCCCACTCGGACGGCTGCTCCCGTCCACCTCTTCTCTCAGGGGTCGGCGCATTCGCCTCCTGTGAGCGGACGATCAGTGGTCTGCTACACTGGGACGCTCCCAGCCCACCCCCCTCTGCCCTCGGTTGCCCTGCAGAAGGTCACAGGGGACCCCACGGACACACTCACCTTAAAGCAGTGGTTTGAGAGAAGGCCTCCAGCAAATATTCACATCTTATTATTTTCAGGCTAAGCTGTTCCTTAAAATTTCATTCTAGAAATAAAATGTAAGGCCAGTTTCCCATTTCCTTTGCAGAACCTATTAATTGGTGATGGGCTTTCAGCTTCCCTCTGGCACGAGGGTCCTGGGTGGGGTGACGCTGCAGGGTCCAGAAGGCAGGCCGGTGGGATTGTCAGGAGTGCCGCCATCAGCCCTCTTCTCACCTGTGAGGAAGCCAAGTCCCGTCGAGGGGAGGTGACATTTGTCGGGGCTAAGGGCTCACTGAAAATCAGTGCTGGAGACCCACTCGGCACACGCCTGGCATACAGCACCATTTCAGATTTTCTTACTTTAGCAAGTGTTTGGGATTACAACCTAGAGGGTCCCAAATCAGGAAAATGCAGTGAGTATGTGTGTACACGTACATCAACTGTGTCAGCTGCTTACACCGTGCCTGACGATGTACCCACACCTGCCACCCTGCGCACACACACACACACTGACACACCACACACCCACACACCCTACCACACACCCACACATGGGGTCAACTGTGCTTTACAATTCGTTATGATTGGCTTTGGGGTGAAGCCACACACCAAGCACAGACACCAGAGACCCTCTTGGTATTAACTTCCTTTAATTATGATTCTAACAGGGCTGTTTTTTTAATTTTGTGGGGGGATTAGAAGTGCGATAGCTCAGCGATACTTCAAAGCAGAGAACTAAAGCCCCCCAACATGAACTTGCTTCAAAACGGCTGCTGAAGCTCTTTGTGAATGAGCTGGTGTCTGCATGAAATGTCTGTGGTTTTCATTGAAAAAGTGTCTTGGCTTTAAAATCCATACCAAGACCACGGCTGAAACTGGTCTCCGGCCTGAAGACAAAGTTTATGTGACAAGAACTTCATTAAAATAATTGAAAACCAGTCTCCCTGGAATGATGAAGGCCCTTGTGGTGGAGCCCCGCCAGGTCCTCACGGGCGGACGGTGGCCTGTACCTTTGGGAAGACAGACCACATCTGCTGGGCGTGGAGATGAAAGAGGACAGTTCTTCCTGGATCCCCGAGGCATTCTCTCCCTCCTCCCTGCCTGGACCGGGAATTTCCTCACTTCCGGCCCCGTGGCAGGATTGTTAACACGTACTCCAGGCCTGCTCTGACCCAGATGCTGTGTTTAAAAGACAGCGCTCTCTACTTTGTGTTTACAGATTCTGGGAACTTTTGTGACGGCGTCCCAGTGGCACAAAGAAACATTAAAAGCTGGGGCTATTGTCATGCGTGGTAGAACTTTACCAAAGTTGTAATGGCAGGAGTCTGGAGCGAGGTTGGCAAACTGCGGCCCATGGGCCGAGTCCCAGCATGTGTTTTTTAAGTAAAGTTTTATTGGAACACAGCCACGGCGATGCGCTCACGCATCATGTGAGGCTGCTTTCCCGTGACAAGGGTGGTGTCGAGACCACGTGGCCCAAAGACGGAAATACTCTCTAGCCCTTGGCAGGAACGCTTTCCAGCCCCTGGTCTAGAGTCATACGCCGTGTTCCTGGGCCCCCAAAGCGGGGTGTGGTCCCTGAGGCACAGAGCCTGGGTCCTTTGAAGCTGCTTTCATCAGCTGTGCAGACAGTTCCGGAGGAAACTGAACTGGGTGCAGCTTCAGAAGAAAGAAAAATAAAAGCAGGGAGATGTTGAAAGGCCCACCTGGTCCGTGACTCCCTAGTTCCGGAGGTGGGTTTCTTGGTGAGCGAAGTGCCAGGTGTGAAGTCGGTGCGGGTCTTTATGGCAGACTCTCCCAGCACCTGACCCATCACAGGACAGACGTTCCCTGGGAAGCGCCCCTGGGGTCTTCCAGCACCAGGTGGTGCATGGTCCCTGGAGCCGGGCCGGGGCATCCTGGCTCCGCACCACGGATCCTGCAGAGAGGGACGGCCGGGTCTTCACCTGTGTGTGGCTCTCTGGGGTTCTCGGCCCTTCCACCACCTGAAATCAGAGGAACTCCTCAACAGGATTGCCATTCAGAATAGTTTCTGGGTGGAGAAACATTCAGTCTTGAGCATTTTGTTTCTTTGGCCAAAGTTGTTGTCTTCTGGGGTTGACCTTGCCAACGTAAGTGGCAATCTCACTCTTTATTAAAAGCTGAACGAGAACCTGTGGGAGCTTTCACGGGCCGCCCTGCACCCTGTGGCCGTGGCGCTCTCTGGAGCTCGGCACGTGGCGCGGGACCGTAGGCCGTGCCCAGTGCACTGACGCCCTCCCACGCGGGCCTCTGAAGACCTGGGGTGGGAGGGGGCCTCAGAGGTGACGAGCTGGGCTCGCGTCCGGGGAAGCTGCGAGACGAAGGCAGCCCCTCTGTTCGGTGGCTCAGGGCAGCAGGCAGGGCTTTCCAGCGCGCGGTGCGATGCCCAGGCTCCTCCAGCCCGGGATGAGGGGCCGAGTCGGCAAGAGGCTGCCAGCGCCGGCAGCCACGTGGCCCCTGCTTGGCCTGCCCTGGAGCCCAGGCCCCGCGCCGTGATCTGCCCACCCCACCCCCACGGGGCAAGAAGGAGACAGAAAGTCAGGGATGGTTTTCCAGATGCAGTGAAGCTGGCTCAGGGCACAGACACGAGCACTTGACTTGCCGTGGGTCTCTCCAGTCTCAACCAAAGCGTGATTTACAGGACAAGCCGGTACAATTAGGCTGCGAGCTGGGGGCGCAGGGGCATTGTGTTAACAGTGCTTTTCCCCCGCTTTTCAGGTAGAGATTCTTCCGCTTGTTTCCCGAATGTACTTTACCGCTGAACTTCTCTGTGTTTAAATTTCTGATCGGTCAGTCCTCTTAAATTTGGTCATCGGTTTTCCCTTTAGAGATTCTAAGTGTTAGCTTTCTTTTAACTAGCCTAACACATCCCCCTGGCACACGAGCAGTGGGTCGTTTGGCCAGTCGTCCGTAGCCCGCGGTGTGGCCTGGCAGGGGGGAGGGGGCAGTGGAAGGAGAGCACCTGCTCAGCCACGCAGTCCTGCGGCCCCGGTGCTGGGCGGTGAGCTCGAGGCCCTGGCGGCTGGCGTCGGTGGCCGTCCAGTCCCCTCCCCAGCTGCATCCTCGGCTGACGCTGTGTCACCTCCTCCCACCCTTCGCAGAACTGTGGTCATGCCGATCGCCAACGAGTTTGCCCCAGACGTGGTGCTGGTGTCCTCGGGCTTCGACGCCGTGGAGGGCCACCCCACACCCCTCGGAGGCTACAACCTCTCCGCCAAATGTAAGTCGGGTTTGCAGGTGACCCAAGTGCATGGGGCGGGGGATGCTGCTGTTTTGGGGATCAGACGTCAGAGGCGCTGGGTACGCCAGGCTTCCTCTTTAGTGGCAGCGGAAGGAAACTCCATTTTACATCTTACCAAAAGCACGACGCCGGCACCCCCACAGAACACGGGGGAACAGCCCACGTAGAGCGGGAAGCCACCACGGGGGTCTCTGCCCAGAGGTCATGCTGGCATGAGGTTGTGCAGCCCGCAAGCGCGGGGCCCGCGTGCTGGTGCTGTCAGCTGGCGGCCGGGTCCACAGTGCTCCTGAGACCTGTCCTCCCACATGGGGTGGGGGACTGAGAGAGGAGACCCTCAAACCCGGGAAGACGGGCGTAGCCGGCAGCCCGTTTACTTCGGAGTCGGAGGGGAGGAGGGCCTCTGCTTCTGCTCTGTCACAGCAAATTGTAAAGAAATGAAAGCTCCGCCCCCGCCGGCCACACTGCCCAGCCCCCCGGGTGCTACAGTGGTCCAGGTGCCTGGGGCTCTTCCGGGGCTCCTAGACGCGGCCCTGGTGACTCACGCGAGGCCCTGGAGGCCCTGTGCTGGCCGTCAGTGCAGATGGTGAAGGAGAGCCTGTCCCTCACCCCGCACGGGGAGAGCGTGGGTCCGTGGAGAAGAACGCCGGAAACAAAGGGCAGCGTCTCGGAGTCCACCTCCCGGGGGTGGGGGGGCGAGGGGCTGACGAGGTGACCGGGCCGAGGGCAGGAGTCCCGCAGCCTCGTCTTCCCTGGCTCCCTAGTAAATGTCAGACTGTTCTGGCCGAGGGTGGAAATACCATGACCCGTCGGGCGTTTTCTGCCAGGGGGAGGATGACATGGGTGCGGTGGAAGGACTGTGGCTATTGATGAAAGCCAGATGTCCCAGACGCGGACGTACAAGAGCCCTGGAGGGGCACACGTGGTGCTGATGTGTGTGAGCGTATGTGTGCACGCATGTGCTGGCACGTCGGCTGACCAGAAACCCCCGGGCTCTGGGATGGACGTGGCCGTGCCTTAGCAGCTGCCCTGCCCTGCTCTTGCCCCCTGGCCTCTGCGGTTCCAGCAGGAGAGAGATGAGGGGCTCCCCCCGGGGTCCTCCCCGCCCCCAAACGAGATGGTTTGCGGCATCGTGAAATCAAAGCTCCGAAATCGTAATTCCTATTCCCAAGGAGATCAGAAAGAATCCCAAACCCAAATTCTTCAATGAATTTATTACAGTCCGGCCTGGCTTCTATTAGGTGTCTCCGTGTGCCAGCCCCTGGGTCTCTGCAACATGATGTGATGCACTTCTGGATGCTTTGATCCACTGCCAGGTGTCGGCGCCACGGCCCGGCCTTGCCCTCGACTTGGATCTCGTTTCCCTTGCAGGTTTCGGGTACCTGACGAAGCAGCTGATGGGCTTGGCTGGCGGCCGGATCGTTCTGGCGCTGGAGGGGGGCCATGACCTCACAGCCATTTGCGACGCCTCGGAAGCCTGCGTCTCTGCTTTGCTGGGAAACGAGGTAGGAGAACAGGAGACGGCGGCTCGGGGTCCACGCGGCTCAGGGCCAGGGCTGCTCTGCTCAGCTGTCCCCGCGGTGTTCACGCTCTCTGCCACCCACACCTAGGAGGACTGTCACACGCCTGGCCAGAAGGAGGCGGGCAGAAAGGCAGAACCCGTTTCTCTTGGGAAGACGGGTCAGGGTCTGTCTTTCAAAGGTGCCCAGCGCCACGTGTGGGTTGCGGGGAGAACGCCGTCACTGGTGTCCTGCTCGTGGACGCTCGGGTCTCTGGGGCGTTCTCAGGCAGGTTCTGGGGGAGGAGTCACCACGCCGTCTTGGGGGCCGGGGCATGGGGCCCCGATTCACTGTGGCTCTCCTGATGCTCTGACCCTCGGGCGACGCCCAGGGCTGGGCTCGGCGCTGTGGCCTGACGGCCCAGGCTCAGGGGGTCGGGTCTGGACCAGGAGGGGGCACTTCGCAGGGTTCAAGGGAGGGCAGGCGGGCCACTGGGAGCATTCCAGCCCAGAGCGCCATGCGGTCCGGCCGGGGCTTCTCACGCACACCGGTACTCCTGGTGGAGGAAGCCCCCCAGCCGCGGGGAGACCGGACAGGGCGGGCGAGGTGCTGCCGGGATTGATGCTGGGAGCCTAAAGTTTGTGACGGGCCTGATTTGTAGGTTCCACCTTGAATTTCAGAAATGTGCTCTTCCTAAAACTTTAAATCCATCCATGGCCTTTGGATGTGGGGTCATATACCAACCTCCTGACCCCATCAAAGGAGCCTGGGAGGTTCCTGCTCGCCCGCCCACGGCGTGGCTTTCTCTTGCTGCGTGCTGTGGCGTCACCATGAAGGCCCAAGGAAAGAGCCGCTGGTGTTCGGGCAGCGCAGGCCAAGTGCCCTGGGTCACCAGCCCAGGCTGCGGCAGGAAGGTGGCCGGGGCCCAAGCTCTCCAGACACAGAGGGCCTCGTGGGGGGCGCCGGACCCACACGGGGACACCCAGAGACAGCTGTGAGCCCTGCTCTCGTGCCACCCCTGGGACTCACCTCCCTCACCCCATCAGACGAAACGGGGCTTCTCCAGGTTCGCAAAGTGCAAGGACACTCTCCCAGCAGAGTCAGGGTTACCTGGTGCCCAGTGGGGGTGGCTGAGTCCAGCCCTAGGACAGGTGGGTGCTTTCTGGAGCAGCACCACCCGATGGCTGAGCTCAGGGGCGGACGGGGAGGGCGGGACCCCCGGCACAGAGGCCTAGAGTAGGACCTACGGCCAGAGTCGCAGGCCCGGCTTCCTGTGAAGCACTGCCTGTGCGGCCACCTGCCCGTGGCTGTCCACAGCCTGGGCTCACAATGAAAGAGGAAAGGCATTAAAAAAAATAATAAAAAACAACCACAAGAGCCAAGCACTGTGAACACAGGAGTTTCTTGATGCCCGAGCCCCATAGTGAGAGCCTGGTGGTCAGCGCTGGACAAATGGGGACACGGGCCTGAGCTCACGGGCTCCCTGGCCGTCCACTAGGACAGGCCGCTGGCTGGCAACAGGGGTGTGGGCAGTGAGCTCCGGTGGGCGGGCACCCGGGATGGCTCCGTTTTCCCCTGACAACCTTTGGGCGTCAAGGATGGTGTTCATTTTAACCTAAGTCACAGGTCCTGGATCCAAGGTCCTGGTGGCATCTCTCCTTTCCAGTCGGCTGGTTAGCCACACGCATGAATGTTCCCCAGCAAATACCCATTTGCTTCCCAAAGCGTCCACGGCTTTTCACCTTTCCTCTCTTCGTATAAAACAATCTCCCCCATAAATTTTACCTGTAGAAGGCAACTGATTTATATATTCAAACCATCCTGAAGCCTTTTGATTTTTAGAGCCAGTTATTTTAAAATAACAATAGAGAACTCAGCTTTCAACTAGGCCTTTTCCTGCTCTTCTAGCAAGAAAATGTTCTTTTACTGAAACACATCAAAAAGCAGGACGCACTAGTTTTATCGAGGTCTCTTAAAAATCTTTTTAATGCCAGGAAGTTGGACGGCGCTTCACCCCTCTGCCCCGCGGCCTTTGATGATGCTGATACCGGGCACAAGGGTGGCTCGCACCCACGGGCAGCCAGCTGCGGACGGCGGCCTGTGCTGGGAGCACCCGCCCCCAGAGCCGGCCGCCCACGGGCGGACAGCAGAGGGGCCCCTGCGGGGCTGGGTCTGAAGGTCGGCCTTGCTCCCAGAGTCATTGTGTTGGATAGTTTGAGCTTCAAGCTGTTTGCAACACTCGGTGACAATGACAGTGAAATGTCACTTACTCAAAGTGCGTGGTGCGCGTGCAGACCTGCGGGGAGCCCGCTGAGCCCCAGGGAGGGGCCCTGGGCAGGTGGGTAGTCACTTCTGCCGTTACATGTCACTCCCAAGGGGAGGTTTCTTTGGGGCCAGTTCTCTACTTAATCGTGTGGCTTTTCAGGGATAAATGCCACCCTTTCATTCAGCCCAAGTTCATGGTCAGTGGAGAAGGTCATGGAGGGCTAGGTGACCCGCGGCCTCAGGGAAAAGGCTTTCACGCAAGAATGTCGCTCCTTTGTCACGTCGTCATGCTCCGTGAGGGTGCGGAGGGCAGCAGCAGCAGCAGCTGTATATGTGAGACGGGGGCCGCGGAGCCCGTGGTCCGCCTCCAGCCCGCCAGGCTTCTCCTCCCTCGTTCGCTCCAGCTCACTGGCGCACACCTCACCCAGTGGCCGCCTGCGGGGCGCACGGGCCCAGGTGCGTGGCCCAGGTGAGGGCAGTGAGCTGCCTCCCCTCTCTGCCTAGTGCCCCAGACCCGAGCTCACCGATGTTCAGAAGCTGGGCCCGAACCCCTGTCCTTAAAAGTCGAGGGAGCCGGGCCCGCAGGGGCTGGCCATCACGGTCACGGGGAGTAGGAGTGAGGCGCTGACCGCCTGGCCCAGCAGCAGGGCAGCTCCCAGGGCCGCGTGAGCTCCGGCCCGTGTCCCCACCTGTCCAGCACTGACCGCCAGGCTCTCACTATGGGGCTCGGGCATCAAGAAACTCCTGTGTTCACAGTGCTTGGCTCTTGTGGTGGTTGTTTTTTTTTTTAATGCCCTGTCCTCTTTCAAGAGGATTTCAGCAGCGACAAAAATACCAGTGAGACTGACCTTGGGCCGGCAGTGGGCTGGCCGGAGCTCAGTGCAAGGACACAGAGAATGTTCTCTGCAGTGGGGGAGGGAACCCGGGCCTGTGTCCCCCTCAGCTATGGGGGCAGGGCTGACGCATGTTGGAAAGTGTCGTGAACATTTGGTTACTAGACTAAGTCAGCCGTAGTACCCAGCGGCTTTCTCGGAGCGTGACGACGGAGCAGGCTGCCCGCCACGCCAGTCGAGTCTACCAGGCCAGAACCTGCGCTGCATTGGGGGTGTGGGCCGCCTGTCCCCTGGTCGGCTACCCTTCCTCTCCCACAGGACGGGCGCTCGCCCCTTGAGAAGCTGCCCTGCGCCCTCTGCAGGCACCCCCCCCCCCACCGGGAGGAGTGCCCGCCTCACAGCAGCCCCCCTGCAGGGACGGAGGAGCTGGGGGGAGGGGCCTGAACCTGCCTTCTGAGCCCTGGGGACGTCGTCCCGGGCACACGCCCTCCACTGTCTGCTGAGTCTCACTCCTTTCACCTCTTATTGAAAGGAGTCACGACCTTTAGCCCCTTATGGTTTATTTTTGCTGTTTAAACACTGTGTTGAGAACCAACCTGACCAGTTCCATAAGCCTTTGCGTTTTCACTAGAAGGGCTATGAGAACATGATGCCGACTGGTCCCAGATAATTGCCGAGTCTGGCAGTGTCACCAGATGCAGTTCAAGTGCCGAGGCCGTGGAGCCTGAGCAGGCAGACGGGCACTGCACCCACCTCCCAGCCCTGCAGGAACCCCGAGGAGGGCGCCTCTAGGGGGAGGGTGTCACGGCTGGGCCCCGGCTGGCGCTGTGCTTCCTGAGTGCCCACGGGACAGCTCGGGCTGGTGGGCATCTGGCGGGCACTGAAGCCACAGGGAGTGACCAGGCGGGGGACCCCGGCCACTCCCGAGGGGAGCCAGCAGGAAGGCTGGGACCGGGTCAAGGCTGGGACCGAGGCTGAGGGCAGAGGACTGGGGGGGAAGAGGAGGACCGGAAACGGACCTTGGGCAACAGCCCTGGTGAGACCGCGAAAACGGCCACAGAGAGAAGGGGAGATGCGGGCGGGCAGGTAGGGACGCCCACAGGTCCCGTCTGCTCTGACTCTTACGTGGGAGAGAGTTTGCAGGTGCCTCTGTCTGGAGGATCCGCAGACACAGAGGACAGCAGGTCAGCAGAGCCGGCCCGCGGGCGGTGGGTGTGGGTCAGCTGGAGAACTACAGGGGTCCCTGCTAGACATCTTCTGTCTCCTTAAGAAGAAAAGAGGGCAGGGGCACCTGCCGGGGTGGCCGGGGGCCTGAACCTGGAGCGGGGCGGTGAGATGCGGGAAGGTTACCGCTGGGCTGGGACGGCGGCTGTGTGGCTGCCCCGCGGGGCTCTGAGGGTGGGGATGGGGCGTGTGCACCCGAGGACAGGGGCCTGGGCCTACATCATCCCACAGTTTCCTGGCCGGCCCAGATATTCCCAGTAAAGTGGAGTTTTATGTATTCTGAAAAACACAAACTCTGCCCTAGCTTCCTCCAGGATATCCTAAGGACTGTTTTCTCCGGTACTGTAACCTCTTGATTCTTCTCACTTGCGGTGTGGGCCCTTGTAAACTACAGAGTAGGAAACCATCTCCACACCTGCTACGACCAGCGAAGCCCCAGACAGTGTGTCTGATCCAAGGGTGCAGGGCTTTCTCACCCTGGAGGTCGGACGTTCCTCCGGAGTGTTTTCTTGCCCACTTCCCCCGAGGCCGGCTTCTTAAAGGTTGAGCTTCGGATAAGCCTCCTTTCCAGTTTGGTTCTGACGTCCAACACGTGAGGTACACGTGCCACAGGGCGGCTGAGGGCTCCCTGTCTGGCGCTCGAGGCACGACGTTGTCCACAGCCGGCCGCCTCTCCTCTCCCAGGGGAGGCCCTCGAAGGTTCCCCAGCTTGGCTCCTCCCAGACAGGTGGGCACGCGAGGGCACACAGCCCGGCTCTCTGAGCTCACACGGCCTGGACCAGACTTCCCACCAGCTCCTTCTGGCCGAGCAGGGCTGCGGCCACCTGTTTGCTCTCCGTCTGGGGCTGCTGGACGCCTCTCTGTCCTTCAGATCTCCCCGCCAGGCTGCCCGCCTCTCTGCTCCCCGTCACGCCTGCCCCGCTCAGCCCTTCCCGAGAAGATCGTCCCTCTGCGGCCCCCACCCCGCTCAGTGCGCCCGACCTCCTCTCCCCTCCCCTTCCCTGCCGTCTCCACTCGGGCCCCTGCATGAGCATCGCCACCCACCCCTGCCCGCCCCACAGACCCGGGACCCTGCTCTATGTTTCCCACGAGAATGGCGCTCTGTGAGGCTGGGGGGAGGTTTGTCTGTTTTGTTCCCCGATGGTTGTTACTGGGCTGCTCATTAGTGTCCATTAAATGAAAGAATGAAATCCCAAGCAGTAGGAGATTTTGATATTTTGAGATGTGGATTCCCCCACTTCCCAGACGTTTTGTTGTAAGTCAAGGCTGGGAGCGTGCGAAGCCCCGGGGCCGCCGTAGAAATGGGAGGGGGCAGACGTGGGCTCGAGGTGCTCGCTGGACGGGACCGTGGCAGAGGGTGCTGGGAGGAGGGCCAGCCGCCAGCCGCGTGCGGGTCCTGCTGGGGACATGAGCCGTGGGGACACCCCCCCCGCCCCGGGACGAGGAACAGCAGGACCTGGATTTAATGTGAGAAAATTCCTGGTGCCACGCTCTGACACACCCCTCTGCCTCGAAGGGATAGGTGATTTTTGGAATGAGTTACTTTTTAAAGTGTCGTGAACTAAAAGTGATGATAAAACTAAAATTCTAGCAGACTATTAGAGTCAGGACAGTCTAACGGTCAGGACAGTCTAACAGTCAGGACACAGCAAGTTATGCTGCCGTGAGGACCCCAAACCTAAAAGGTGTGTTTTCTGCTGCAGCTTCGTGCCCGCGAGGGGCCTGGGCACTGCCCCTCATCACCCTCAGCCTAGGGTGACCAGGGCACTCGGGGACACTCCCGTCTTCAGGGGGATGCCCGGCAGTGGGGGACAGCAGGACGGTCCCGGGGAGGCTCCATTCCTGAATCTGCTCTCTGGCCCCGGACTCGCCGGGTCGTCTGAGAGTCACGCCCATGCAGTCTCCTGGGACAGGAGGGCAGCTGCATCTCTGAGGCAGATCCTGCTGGAGGTAGGGGTGGGTCCCACGTTTACGAGGTGGCATCAGGGTCTTTGTCCTGCGGGCCCTCAGCAGTGGGGGACGAACCTCAGCGACACGGCGTCTCACATTTGATCCCTGCCAGTCTGCAGGGTGGCACACACCAGGTGTGGTAGAGGATCACGTCCTCATCCCCTGGAGGCCAAGCACCTTTTCACATGTCTCTTGACCACTCAGCCTTTCTCTTTGTGTCTTTTGCCCATTTTTCTATTAGACCATCTTTTTTCCAATTTATTCTTGGGGGGAGGAATTGGATGGAGGGATGGATGGATGGGTGGATGGATGGGCAGATGGGCAGATGGACCAATGGACGTTGGGAGTCCCCTCCTTTGCTCTTCTCTGGAAGAGTGAGTGTAGGATCAGAATAATCTACTCCTTGACTGGGAGGGCTCTCCTGAGCTATGGGTCTCCCTTGGGTGAAAAATTTAAATGGCTGATTTCGTCATTTTTTATCCCTCCTTGAATTAATTTTGGAAAGTTACATTTTACCAGGAATTGTTTCCATATCAGCCACGTTTTCAGAATCATTGGCAGAAGTTACTATTGTCCTCTTACTGTCTTTCATCTCTGCTATTCCTGTAGTTGTGGCGCTTCTCATCCTAGTGTGTTTATTTGTGCCCCCTCTTTAGTATTCTTGATCGGCCCTGCCAGAGCTTTTTGATTTAATTAGTCACTTCAAAGAATCAACTTTCAGCTACAGTATCTTTTTTTCTTTCAAAATATATTTCTGCCCCTTTCTGTGTATTTTCTTATCTTCTTTCTCTGGGGTTATTCTGTTCTCGTGCTCATTTCTTCAATTCAGTTCTTAGCTCTCAGTCTTGTTTTCCAATATGTACCTTGAAGGTTATAAATGTCCCCCAGCACCATGTTTAGCTGCATCTCACACACTGTGATGTGTGGCATTTTCATTATTTTTTATTTCTCTGCATTTCATAATTTCTATTATGATTTCTTCTTTGACCCACGATTGGTGTGTTTATAATGTCCAGCCATAGGACTCGTGACTCTCTTTTTGTTTTCAGCATCTAACAAATGGCAGTGTGCTAAGAAAAGGTGGTCTGGGTGGCAGGTATCCTTTGTGGAGACTTGCTTCATGGTCTGTGTAGCCAGTCTGTGTAGACGGTTCCACATCCATTTGAAGTGACATGTGTCCCCCGTCTGTTTTACAGTGTTCCATTTATTCCCACGAAACCAGCCTTGCTAACTGTGCTGTTCATGTTTTGGTTTTCCCTATTGATTTTTGTCCGCTTGTCTGCCTGATCTAAGAAAGGCCTGTCCAAGTCTCCTACTAGGCTGGTCCATTTATCCACCTCGCCTTTTAGTCCTGTCCATTTGCACTTCATATATTTGAAAGCAATTTTACTAAATGTATACAAATTTTAGATCATTGTATCCTTTTGATGAGTTGAAATTTTTATCATTGTATAGTGACCTTCTTTATGTCTGGTTATGGTTTTTTTCCCTAAGTCTGTTGTACCAAACACGTAAGGTGGTGCACCGGCCTCCTCTTTATTGGGTGTGCCTGGTGTGTGGTTTTTAGCCTTCTTCCAATGTTTCAGGTATATCTTTTGGCAAAGAGCATAAGGCTGGATTCCATTGTCATGTGTCACGTCCTGTCCAACTGTCTGTGTTTTACGTGCAACTGAGGATGATGCCTCTATTAGTCACGGAAAATCCTCGGCCGTCAGCACCGCTCGTTACCCACCCCCCAGCCTTGTGGGGACATTGACCCCCTTCTGTCCCTTGTCTCTGGGCTGCGTTCAGGCTCGTTTCTTCAGTTGTTGCTTCCAGGTTACCAGTTTTCTCTCCAGCTCATCTCACTGTGTTCCTAATTTCTAGGAAATTATGTTTTCATTTCTAGAAGTTCCATTTGGCTCTCTCGCAAATATTCCGTTTCAGTTTCAGTGATCTCTGGTCCTTTCACCATTCATTAACATCTTATTTTTATTTTTAACATATTAAACATGCTTACTTTATAGTTTAAAGCTGATCATTTCAATAATTAAAGTCTTGGAGGATCTAAATCTTCATTTTTTTAAAAAAAAATTTTCACTTAGGGATACTTTCAGATTTACAGGAAAGTTGCAGAGCTGCACACGTGTCCCTGCAGACCTCTCAAATAATTCCCTCTGTTACTACGGTCTTACTCAGCATGGGGCGTTTCTCACAACTGAGAAACCAACCCTGGCACATTACCGTTAAGTAAACTCCAGGACGGAGGGAGCTTTCACTCATTTTCCCCTTTTTCTGTTTCAGGGTCCTTCTCCTTAGTCCCCTCTGGGCCATGACAGTTTCTCAATCTTCTGTTATTTTTCATGACTCCAACAGTTTGGGGGCAGGCTGGCCAGCTGTTCTGTAGAATGTCTGATTCTCTCCCTCGTGACTGGACTGGAGCGAGGGGCTGGAGGAGGAAGACCCCGTGGTCGGGCGCCCTTCCCATCCACGTGGTGCCGTCCACGTGGTTCACCTCTGCTGGAGCTGAGTTAGAGTGTGCTGGTCAGGCGTCTGCAGCGAGCTTCTGTGTTTCCTCTTCCCATGTGGACTCTTTGATGGACATCACACAGCTCAGCTCGGACAGGAGCGGGCAGGGTGGCAGGTGGCAGGCTCCACCTCACAGAGACAAGGTGTGCACATAAGTGTGCACATAGGGTGTGCACATAAGTTATTTGGAATCCCTCTTAAGGAAGATGCTTCTCTTCTCGCTGTTTATTTGTTTACTCAGTCACTTATCACGCCAGTATGGACTAGTGGATATTAATTTTACATTCTGAGATAAAATTCAATACCTGTACGTATTTCGTTTCCGCTTGGCCCTGCGTGTGTCCCTTTGACACGCCCGCCGTTTTGTCTTTGAGTGCGTCCTTCCCTACTCTCTGCGTTCAGGATGCTCCAGGCTCACCCTGCATCTTCCCCGCCCCAGCCCCGGAGCAAGCCATTTCTCCAAGGAGCCTGGTTCCTTGTATTGGAGAGAGGTATTAGAGACCTTGTCTTTTCTTCCTGACCCAAGTTCATGCTCGCTTACTCGTGTGTTTTGTGATGTTTGTGATTGGGAATCCATGCTTCCTAGAAGTGAACTGGCAGTGCTAATTGGCGGCCTGGCTTGGGGATACATGCGTCCCTCGAGCACTGGTGGGGCCTGTGGTCCGTGTGCACCTGCTCTGTCCACTCATCCTTGGCAGGGCGGTCGGTGGTCATCACGGCCAGGCGTGCACAGCCCAGGACCTGTCCCCCGTTATCTGAGCTCCCTGGGCCTTCCCAGCTTTGTTGCAGAACCCAGCAGGTCTTCCCCAGTTTTGTAGGCTTGTCTGGTTATTTACACTGTTACCATATTTGTGATCTATTTCACCCCACGTTTTGGGCGGTTCTGTTGCTGCTGACGGGCAGGCGCGTGTGTGCCTCTGACACCATCTACTGCGGGACTTGAGGAAGAACGCGGGGCATAGGTTCCCTCACTGAGATGCTGCTCACTCCCTTCGGCTTACCTTTTTCCCCATTATTGGCAGAAAACCCTGAACGGGGGATATTCAAGCACTATTAGTAAAACCCTTATTTATAGGGAATATGAAACTGATATTTCCAAAAAGTAACAAGCATCCCCCCTGATGTTATGCTGTGGTATCAGCAGTGGAGGCCAAGCTGCCGCGCTTCTGCTCACAGAGGAACCCACGAATGTACCTGGTAGCCTCCTAAGAAAAATACCTTAAGGAAAATAAATCTATTTTTGTAAAAAATTTCTATAATAAATGCCAAAACCACATTTGGCTTTTTAAAGCTGTTTACTCAGCAAGTACACTTTAGAAAGACGCTGACTCTGGACATCCCGTCTTAACACACACGGGGATTATACTGATATTAATTCAGTATGTATTCTTCCTTTTTTCTCCCAGCTTGATCCTCTCCCAGAAAAGGTTTTACAGCAGAGACCCAATGCGAACGCTGTCCGGTCGATGGAGAAGGTCATTGAAATCCACAGTAAGTGGCCTGGTCCGGTGCTCAGCTGGGAGACCCTCCTGGGGGAGAGACCCAAGGGAGGAGGGAGGACTCCGTGGCCCCATCTCCGACCCCTGGGCTTCTGTCTCTCTCACCGCCGCCGGCTTCCCCAGGCCGACATGACAGGGACTTGCATTCAGCTAGACTGCAACGAGCTGGCAGAGACCCCGTTTTGCCCCCGTTCATTTCCCCACAACCTGCTGCAGTCAGGTCATCCGCTGTGCTTTAGGGGGTGAAAGGACTGAGGCTCAGGGAGTCTGTGAGGCCACTTGCTCTGGGTCCCCAGCTGGCAGGGCTGGGACTTGCGTGTGAGCCTGTGTCCTCGGGTCTGGCCTCTACCCCTGGACCAGAGGATCCCACCCCATAGCTCAGAGACCCTCAGCCCGCAGAGACCCAGCACCGGGTGCAGCCCCCTTCCCGGCCGGCCTGGGGGCCCAGGAGGTCAGCACACAGCCGGGCCTCCTGCCCTGCCCTCATCACACAGCTGCTTGTCCTGGGTCCTCGGGGTGACCCAGTCATTAGACTGTCCGTGTGGGTGGGTGGAAGCCAGGGTTTCCCTCCTGCAACCTCGAGCTCCCGGCCTCGGGGTCATTCCCCGCCAGCCTCCCCGATGCGGGGAGAGGCTGCCTGGACGCCCCGGCCCCCCCCAGCACTGCCCCCCCCGTCATCTCGGTGGCTCCAGGTGGGAGTTGGGAAGCGCCCCCCGGCCAGCTACAACACCCCGAGGGAGGGGCCCTCCTGGGAGCCCGTCCCCCATCCCAGACGTGCTGCCTCTGGAGGGCTTGGGTCTGCAGGCCACGCAGAAGCTTTTCCGAAGAGTCCCAGCCTCTGTGAGTTTGTAACCAGGTGATTCCCTGGCTTCTGTCTCTGGAGAGAGTGGTGCTTTAAAGTCGCCAGTGACGGGTTCTGCTTGAGCCCCTCGGCGCAGGAGGCTGCTGGCCGGCCCCACGCACACGGGGTCCCGGCCCCTTAAGCGAGTAACCGCGCCCTCCCACAGGCCAGTACTGGCGCTCCCTGCAAAGGCTCGCCTCCACCGCCGGCTACTCTCTGGTTGAGGCCCAGAAGTGCGAGAATGAAGAGGCCGAGACCGTCACTGCCATGGCCTCGCTGTCCGTGGGCGTGAAGGCCCCTGAGAAGAGGTAAGCGTGGGCACCGCCCGGCCGTGAGCGCTGACGTGGTCTGCGGACCCCCCAGGTCTTTGCTCCTGGGCGCCATGAGATGCACGTGGTTTCTCCCCATAGGCCCTGCCAAGCTCAGCAGGGCCGGGAGGGAAGGAGGGAGGGCGGGCAGTGTCCCCACCCTAGTCCAGGACCGGGCGGCATGGCCACCTCTCTCCAGAGCGCAAGACCCTCAGAAACACTCGAAGGGCATCTGGACCCAGAACACTTAACCGTGGCAGGGGTAGCTAGGAGTCGGGGGCAGGGCAGTGGGGTGGCAGCAGCCCTGGCGGGCGGGGATCTCCATCCACCCACCGTCTGCTCTTCTCTCCTCCGCCGCCGTGGACCCGTACCCCCTCCCCCTCCCCCTTCCGTGGGCCGCCCCACAGGCCCGACGAGGAGCCCATGGAAGAGGAGCCGCCCCTGTAGGTGCGCCCGAGGCTGCGGTTCTCTTGTTCGTTTGTCTCCGTCTTGAAGCTCCGCCAAGAAAAGTTGCTGTCGCCCTGCGTCCTGCCACGGCCTTCTCCTAGCCCGCAGGTGCGGCGGGGCCGGCAGCAGCGGGCGGCCCTCTGCCTGCCAGGACCCGGACAGACGCCGGGATGCGCGGACACAGGGACACGCGGAAACAGGCGCTCTGGGCTCCCCAGGGAAGCCGCAGAGGAAGGAAGCCTGTGGTGGCTCGGGGCAGAGCTGCTGATCTAGCCGACACGAGAAAAAGAAAATGAAAATCAAAGATCTCACGACACAAAGCAAACTTGATTAAAACTGGTGCTTACGGTTTGGTGATTCCCCACAATTCCACAGTCTCCGTGTAAACCACTCAACTCATCCTGTAGCTTATTTCTTTTTAAGAGAAAGTCGCCATGGCTCTGGCCGGCCTCCGAACAGCGCGGTGCACAGTGGGGTGGGGCACAGAGTGGGCGAGCGTTTAAGGAGAAAAACTGGACGAAACAGAAACGTGAGCTCGCGGGAGCTGGCTTTGGTTTCTCAAAGCCGGTGGAAGATGCGCGTTTGTGCCTTTCTTTTTATTGCTCTGATGGATTTTTGTGGCTGGGTTTTCTGAAGTCTGAGGAACAATGCCTTAAGAAAAAATAAACAGCAGGAGTCGGTGGGACAGTTCCCTGTGGCCGGTGGGACCAGAGGCCGGTGCGTGCTGGCCGGGCCCTCCGCGAGCAGCCCGGCCATGGCCAGCAGCTCCGGAGGGCTGAGGTCCTGCCACCCTGTTTCACTTTATTGCTGTTGAAAAATGGAGGTAGTTCCAAAAAAGTGGCAAATACTGTTGGGGGTTTTGAAGTCCAACAAATTTTAAATGAATCCAAAGTGTTCTTTTCTCGTACATCATATAACAATTGAGCATCTCCATTTGGTTGTGAAGCATGTCCTAGGCACACTTTCAGTGTTACGATCGGAATGCTTTTTATTAAAAGCAAGTAGCATGAAGTATTGCTTAAATTTTAGGTATAAATAAATATATATATGTATAATATATATTCCAATGTATTCCAAGCTAAGAAACTTGATTCTTATGAAATCTTGATAAAATATTTATAATGCATTTATAGAAAAAGTATATATATATAATAAATGCAAATTGTAAAGGTCCCTGGCGAATGAACGACTTGTGAATTAGCTATCAAGGTGCTTATGGAAAGGGATCTAGTTTGAAGCTCATGTATTTCTGAACTCCAGATTGGAGAGCTTTCAATCACACATTCGCCACGGGGCAACTACCCTGCAAGATTGTACTTTCATTTTAATTATTTTCTGACCCAGCCCCTTCCCACTCCAAGCCTCCATGCACATGTGTACCTAATGAGTTTTTATAGCAAAGAATATAAATTTGCTGTTGATTTTGTATGAATTTTTCACAAAAAGATCCTGAATAAGCATTGTTTTGTGAATTTTACATTTTTTCTCACCATTTAGCGGTTTTCTGAATGGTAATAACACCTAAACTTCTTCCTTTCTGAATTTTTGCTTGTACATTTTTTTAACTTTGGAAGGTGTTTTCTTTCTTTATTATTTTCATTCTGTTTATTTTTGTACAGTGAGCACAGAGTTTATTTTCAGAGTGAGCACCAAATGTGCAGCAGGGTCTGAGGTCTGCTCCCCTGGTCCCGTCCCTCGGCTGGACATAGAGCGCGGGGCCTTTCTTGCCGTCTGCGCATTGTGGGCTTCGGGTGGGGATCATCGCAGCGCTGAGTTGGGGGGGCTTGCCAGACAGCATGGGCCGTCAGCATTCACAAAGCTCGTGTTTAAACTTCTCTGACCACATGGTCAGGATAGAATTTTCACTTCACTTTTCCAAAGACCTTGTAAGCATGTCAGCAACGTGTGGGGCTGGGGGGGCCCCGGCACCCATTCTGCATTCTTCTGCTGCAGCCACATGGTAGGGCCCCGGCCGGGAGGCCTGGATCTTGGAGCCTGTGGCTGCAGGGAGCCTGGGCCCGCAGGGATGGCAGACTCTTGACGGGGACAGCCAGCCTTTGCTCTTTTTCTCTTTGACAGTAACTGAAAGTCACTTTTTACTGGTAACTTATTTTCCAGCACCTGAAGCCACCAAGTGTCATTCCAAAGTGTACGTCAGGTTCTAACTTGAGGGAGTGCAGAACAGCTTGCCCACAGCTGGCAGCCCCCAGCCAAGTCTCAAGTTTGGCAACGTTTACAGGGTAGCTTCTGAAAGAGACTCTGACACAACCAGACTTGGACCAAGAGAATCCAGATTCTTGGACTGGCTTGGTCACCGGGCTGCTGTTGGTCAGACTTGGGACAGTGGTTGAGAGCAGGACAGGAAGGCCTTGGGACACACCTGATGTTCTCTCCCCTCCTGGCCTTTTGCCCTGAGGCCCAAGTTGGCAGGGGGAGCTGGAGTGTGTGGGCAGCTGGATCCACCCAGCGGCCACAGTGGTGGCAGGGCCCAGCCGGCCGGCTTTTCTGGCCTTCTCGGCCCCCTTTTACTGTGGGGACCCCCCCAGCTGCCTGCCCACCTCCCACCAGCCATGGCTCCTGGGGAGGAACACATCATCTGGCATTCTTTACAGGTGATGGGTAACACGGACCCTGGTGGCCAAGTTATCTTTGGGGGGATTTACTTCTAATCTCATTCAACAGAGACCTCCTCTGCAGAAGGCCCGGTAGGGGGAACGTTGCCATTTGTCAGCTCACTCCAGCTTCACAGGCGTGCTTAAAGCAGTACCGTGTAGCCTTTTCTTTTCTTTAAAGACACAGCCCTTCTCGACGGCCAGCCGTCTAGGGCAGATGGCGGAGGGCCCACCTGGAGTGCCCGCAGGCCCACCGCCTCAGGGAGGGCCCCTCACACCTTCCCTCTGTGGTCCCTGGACCTCTGGCCTTTTTGTTCCTTTGCAGAGGCCTTGGGGGCACTGGCCGGGGGTCAGCAAGTGAGCACTTTATATCCCTTTGCGGGAAACCCCGTGATGCCCCGGGACTCGTGGTGTCACCCTGCCTTTGGGCCTTCCAGCTGCGCCACGCGGCGCCCAAGCCCCACCAGCAGGCGGCCGTCCCTGGGCTGCGCCCGAGCCCCTGGGACTGGCCGCCCCTCCGGTTCTGAAGGGCCACTTTGTCAAAGTGTTTGGGTTTTTCTTTACTTCTTTTCAAAGTTTGTTTCCAGAGGAAGGACCGTTTTGTACTGGTCTGATTTTTGCAGCACTAGCAATGGAATTCCTTGTTTTTAATTTTCGATCAGAACATTCCTTCTCTCCTGGTCACAGCCATGCGTTCATTCCATTCTTCTTTTTGTAGACTTTTGGGCCCACGTGTTTTATGGGTATTGATACATATATAAATATATATATATAAATACATATGAATATATTTTTTTAAGTTTCCTACACCGAGGTTGCATGGGCTGTTACGAGCGGCATGTCTTTATATTGTATACGGATTTTGCACGCCAAACACGGCAGCTTGGGGAAGAAGAGAAATGCCTTTTTGTTCCCCTCCCATGACATTTGCAGACACAAAAGATGGGAATTTTTCTGTAAAACGAAACAAAACCTTGAAGGAGAGTGAGGGAGGGGGGAACGTTTGCATCTTATTGAACTTATTCTTAAGAAATTGTACTTTTTAATGTAAGAAAAATAAAAAGGACTACTTAAACATTTGTCATATTAAGAAAAAAGTTTATCTAGCACTTGTGACATACCAATAATAGAGTTTATTGTATTTATGTGGAAACAGTGTTTTAGGGAAACTACGCAGAATTCAAAGTGAACTGCCTGTCTCCCTCGGGTTGATTTAGAGGGATTTGTTCTGTTTGGTTTCTTCCCTTCTCTCCTTGCTCAGGGCAAGGCGAGTGCCGCCCCCCGCCCCCAGCCCTGGTGGCCGTCGGTTCTGCTGGGGAACCCGAGGCCCCAGCGGCCGTTTCCGCACAGCTGTGCCGACTTTTCCTGACTTTTAGATCATGTATGGCTAAGATTTCACTTTAAACTCAGCAGTCGTGAACTGTGCTGCACTGTGGTTTAAAATCATACTTTGCATCGAGAGGAAACCATTTCTTCCTTGTAATGAAGCAGAGCTTTCCCAGCTCAGCTCACTCTGTCTTTGACATGATTAAAAGCCTCCTATTGAAGGAAAAAGAAAGCAGACAGTTTCTGTTTGTTTTTGTTGCTGTTGTTGTTTTGGTGTGTGTGCTCCACAGTGGAGGCGCTATTTTCCAATTTACGAGAGTGACAAGCATGTCACCATATGCCTACAGGAGGGGGTTGGCCCTGTTCACCCAAGAGCTCCTCACGGTGTCATGGAAAACGCCATGGTGACGACTTCCTGTCCCACCCGACGCCTGTTCGCACTAATGCAGGCGCCGTGCTGGTAGCAGAGACCCGTCTCATCTGTAACTTAACCAGTTCTCTGATTGTCTGGACCTCCCAGTGGTTCTTTCCTTTGCTCAGTGGAGTTGGAGATTTTGTTCTTGGTTTTCTCATTCTTGTTTCCTTCTCTGTGGGTGGATTTTCACCGACTGAGGTGTCCTCCCCTGACGGCCGACTCCACTTCACCCGGAGTCCAGTGTTTGTACCTCATCATATGACTTGTCACTCTTGTGGTGTAAATAAAGAGCATTAATTGCCCTCCCACCTGTGGTTTCTGCCGTGTGCTCTCATCCTCGCTGGCTCTGTGCCGGGGACCCCGGGGGGTGGCTCCTGGGACCCAGCCCATCTGCAGCCCTGTCACCCTCTACCCGTACAGACGGCCTACAGGAGTGTCTTCACTTAAATGTCCAATAATTCAAGTCCTTGCACTGTTTTCTCCCCAAAATCCTGGTCTGAAAATGACCTCGTAGGTGAACGAGGCCGAAGGGAAGGGACCAGAGGCTCCGCCTCCCCACAGCCGGGCACTCTCTCCCTGAGGCCGTGAGTCTGCAAACACAGCCCCCAGCAACACTGCCCCCCCCAGGTGACCACCATACCTCCCCGGTGGTCACACCCCTTCCCAGGCCCCCACGTCCAGTGACTAATAATGGGGGTGGGGTGGGGGGTTAAGGGTCCAGCCCCCTTGGCCCAACTCAGGGCCCCTCTAGCTACTCCTGGTGGGGTCAGCCTGCCCCCCAGCTGGACTCTCCTTCTGTCAAGTCCCGTTCCCTTCCTGTCCTTTCTCAGCTGTTGACCCCAAGGACACGCCTTAAAAAACAGTGCTCACCAGACTCCACCCAGCATCTGCTTTCTGGGAACCCAGCCTGCAATACCCAGGGGCCTCTGACACCCTTGCCTGAGCCCCAGGGTGAGGCCTGTGGAGCACAGCCGCCTCCAGACACAAGCAGAGCTGCCCCAGGCAAGAAACTAGGAGTTGGAGTCACTGAGTTGGGGCTATTTGTTAGGCAGTATCATTGCAGCAATAGCTGACTGATGCAGGCAATGTGAAGAGACAGGAAGCTCCAATGTAACTTTAGCCTTTTCATGCTTAAAGTTGATTTTTATGAGGATATATTTATTGATTTACCCAAAATGAGAGGATCTTATTCTTACAGAAATTCTCTTCTTTAAAACAGACGCAAATGAAAAGAAACCTTGAAAAAGTGTTTCCAGCTCTAGGGCAAGGACATTCCTGAGGGCAGCTTTTCTTCAGTTTTATCACACTGTAGGTTTTTTGTGACATATCTTTTGGATCATTTTATCTGAAAATTATTTTTTAATGTGTGTTATAAAGCACTGCTATTTTTTGCCTTTTGAAAGTATTAAATACCTCAACCACATTGAGGAGAGAAAACAACACACGTCACATGTGGCACATGGTCACATTTTGCCATAAACATCACAAATAGACATGGAGGATGCAGGTCAGCCCAGTATGCTCTTCCCTTCCCTTCCCTTCCTTCCCCAGAGTAAACACTGCCCTGAAACTGGTGTGTGGACATCTTGTCCATGTTTTTGCATCTTTGCTGCATAATTTTATCTCCATAAAAGTAGAAGTTAGTGCATATGGTGCAAGTATTTACTGTAAATGCCTTTTTCATCCCATAGTGTGTTATTGGGACTCAGCTCCTCTGTGCACACACCTCTAGGGCATTCATTACAAGGGCCATGTGCTATTTTGTTACATGACTGTCCCCCACATCCACAACCCAGCCCTCTTGACATGATAGGCATGTAAGCTGTCGCTGGCTTTTCTCCTCCACAAATTACACTGCACTGGGTATCGATGGGGTCTCTCTCTCCAGGAGGAGTTGCTGGCCCTGCATGGAGTTGATTGTGATCAACTCTGTTAAATCAGAACAGTCACTCCCCAAAGCGGTTTACCAATTTTCACTCCCACCAGCATGGATTAGATCAGAAGTTTGGCCAAACAGAGAGCAGCAGGAATAAGAGTACTGAGACCCTATGTGTCCCCCACCTATTCATTCACTACAAACACTCCCACATCCGTGTTGGCTGCGCCTCTCCCCCCAAACAGGGTGACTTGGAAGCAAATCCCGACAGCACATCACCCACCTGTATATATTTCAGTAGACATCCCTCGAAGATAAGGACTGTTTTCTTAAACAGGACACAATACCACATCATGCTTTAAAAATGGACCGTTCCTTAATGTCATCAGATATCCAGCCAAAGTTGAAGCTTCTCCAACTGTCTCATTTTTTGTTTTGTTTCCTTGCTTGTTTTTTACGGTTGGTTACAGTGCTTACAGGAAAAAAGTAAGCCCTGAAAGGTTACAGTTACAAAATGAAAAAGTTTCCCATTCAGTACCTCACTCATACTAAATATTTTAAGCAAGGTTTAAAGGGTAATATTATATGGCTTAAATAAATACATAAGACTTGAAGTTTAATTTTAAAATGCACTTAATATTCCTGTTTAAAATACACCCTTTGATGGGTTAAACTACGTTGGTTTGAATTTAAAAGTAACATTTTATTTCTCTGCCAGTAGTGCAAGCTCCAATTAGGAAAACGGGGATGAAACTGCATTTTGATTCATGCAAGTATTGGGATTCGTGCACAAAAACTAAAATGGGTGCAAAGTTCCCAATTTCTTAGGCCAATTAAAACCCCTTTATCTGATATTTGAGTGTATAAAAAAACTGGAGTTTGCAACTAAATCGTTTTCTAATCTAAGTACTCAGCATCTTTTAAATCTGATTCTCATGAAACACAGCTAATATTTCAAATTAAAAAGACCGAGAAAGTTGGCCCACTTAAACCTTTTGGGTGCACTTTTAGGGTGTTGTATTTCCTGACTCATCCTTAATATCAACAAGAATTCAGTCACCCTCTTAAATCAGAGAGTCGGGACTTCAGGCTAATGAAGTTTTTTGGGTTTTTTTAAATTTATTTTTTTATACAGAAGGTTTTTATTAGTTATCCATTTTATACATATTAGTGTATACATGTCAATCCCAATCTCCCAATTCATCCCACCACTACCCCCGACCACGGCCACTTTCCCTTGGTGTCCATACGTTTGTTTTCTACATCTGTGTCTCTGTTTATGCCCTGCAAACCAGTTCATCTGTACCATTTTTCTAGGTTCCACATATATGTGTTAATATACGATATTTGTTTTCGTCTTTCTGACTTACTTCACTCTGTATGACAGTCTATGGATCCATCCATGTCTCTACAAATGACCCAATTAATAAAGGCCACTTGGAGATTAAACAAAGGCGAGTAACCAACAGTCGAATACATGACAAAGTGATACATGACGACACAGCTAATCTCTGCATGGGTGGATCCCTGGGGATCTATCACATCCACCAGTAACTTGCAGAGCCTGAGGCAAGAGTCCAAATGGAGACTCACATGTGTGAGTTGAGGTTATAAATCAAGTTCCAAAGGTATTCAATAAAAATATCTTCTCTCCCCCAACCCCCTTCTTGACAAGTAAACTTCCTGCAAGACCTGGGAGGCCAGGTTAGAGGTGGCCTTTTTAGACCCCCAGAAGCCCCGCTGCCCACATCGCCCTGCAAGGTAGGCTGGGAAGTGCAGTCTTCACTGCAGGTGAACCTGGAAAGGCGAGCTCTGTTTTTACAGGAGGGAGAAGGGGTGTTGAGAGACACTGCACCTCTGCCACGGAGCCCAGGCCAGTCTCCATAAACCTCACCAGGACCACCGTACCCTCGACCTCGTGGCACTGGGGGCCTTTCTACAAGATCAATATCTCTACCTGAAAGACCTCTGTGTCGGTGGAAAGGTACAAGGTCAGGTGTGGGGCTGCTGGGGGCTGTGTGGGCAGAGCCCACCGAGGACAACAGGAGGGCGGCTGTCACCACCGTGCCCTAACAAATCGGAGGCGCTCACCCTTCCTGGAATCACTCCAGTGTGTTCCATCCCCAGAAGAGGACGTGGCACCCAATACTGATGGGCAGAGAGGTACTCAGACCCTAAAGGAAGCCACCAGGTGATGCCAGGCCAAGAGCTAGGGCTGTGGGCTCCTGCCGGCCAGTGACTGGGACTCGAGGACGAGACGGAGCAGGACGGAAAGCCTCCTAGGAATTTGCTCACATGGAGCAGTGATGCTGATGGATGCTGCTTAGACCAACTCACCACAGAAACACAAAGGGCGTTTCAAAGAGCTGTTAGACCAGGGCTCTCCAGGGTTATCACCAATGAAGAAAAATCATCCAAAGGATGAGAATTGTTGACTCTCACACAGTTTCAGGGTGATATGCTGACAAAGAGGCAACAAAAAAGGGATCTACACCCCTGTCTTTGTTTTGACCCCCGCTGGGCTGGTGGGGAGGAGAAGCCGCCAGCCTGGGAGGGGGAAGTGAGTGAGGGGCAGTGGCCAGGCATGTGGTTAGAGACAAGGAGAGGCTTAGAGAGGAACCATGGCTGGTCACTGTATTTTCTGTCTACTCTCACTCTGGGTCTCATCGTGAAAGTGGGTTAGCCAGAGCCAAGTCTGGTGAGAAGGAGGTTCCCACAGTACTAGGAGGCTTGTTCTGACGGTTCCAAGAACTGCTGGCTGCAGCCGTGCAAAGACATTTGCAGTGGGAAATGCCCCAGGGAAGCAGCCATCGCGAGGCTTGAAGCTCGAGCTCTCACGAACTCATCGCATCTCAGCTTCACTCAAAGGAGGAATGTGGCTGACCGCACAGTTCTGCCAAGTGAAATGCATTATTTCCATGGAAAACGTGGTGGCTGGGTATCTCCAGAGCACAGGGCAGAGCTTGGCTCTGTGACGTCCTGAGCGCTGAGCCAACGGGCGTGACCTGAGTTGTCACCATCGCCCCCCAGGCTGGCCCACTTCACACGAACATCCATCCACCCAGATGGTGTCATGACAAAGTCTGAAATCCAAATTTAAGGAGTTAGGAGGTTAAGGTGTAAGTTATTCTAACAGAGAGCACCCTTCGGAGTCCCTGAGCCTGGAGATGACGGGTCCCACCCTACATGGGACCCTTGGTGGTGGTCCCGCCTCACCAAGGGCTCATGGATCAGGGCCTGCGTTGACTTAACCCCCCGGGAACCGTTGGGTGGGTCGTGTGGTTACACCCATTTACACTCGAGGAAACTGAGGCTCAGAAAGTTCAAATACTTTGCCCAAGTTTGCACATCCACGAGAGGATGGACCCAGGACGGTCCTCAGGCTGAGCCCCTCGTGTGAATCCCCATTTTCTGCTCCCCAGGCCACACTCTGACGCACAGGCCACAGCTGACTTTGGAGCAGAATGGGCGCCACGGGGACTGTTGACTGCAGCGTCTGGACCAGGGCTTGTTCACTCGTCGCGAGGATGTCTGGGGCCAGTCGTTCTCCGTGGGAGTGCCCTGCACGGGAGGCACTGTGGGGTGTAGGGCGGGTCCCGGCCTCCACCCCCAGACGTCTCCAAACTCCTCCGTGCACTCTCTGCCCAACCCAGTGGGAAAGGATGGGGCCCTGGGCTTCTCCCCTCCCCCACCCAGCCATCCTCACTGAAATCGGATCAGGGACAGAATCCCCAGAGACAGAGCGCCCTGGGTCCAGCCTCCCAGCTCCGCTCAGAACCAGAAACTCCACAGCTCCAGCCTCTGCACGGAGCCTCCAAGGACGGACCTCACCACCTCCAGGTGCCCCGTTTCCCTGCTGGACAAGCCCAGCCAGGAGAAGGCCCTTCCTCCCCGTGGGCCCCGGGGGCTCAGGTCATCCACCCAAGAGGCCCCACGTGTGGAGCCCGTGCCAGGCGCCCAGGTGTTCTTGTGCAGACCAGGTGTAGGCAAAGCCCACCATCCCTCCCAGGAGGACATCCCTCTAGGCCTCCGCCTTCCCGGCTAAGCTTCCCAGAGCTCTTGCCTGGAAAGGGGATCAGGCAGAGATGGCCTTGAACGGGGTGTGACCTTTGACCTCACAGGACCTCAGTCTCCTCTGTAAGAGGAGCAGGCACGCAGGTGGCCCCTCAAGTCCTCTGCTGTCTGCACAGTCAAGGGGCGGCTCCTGACGTGTGAGGAGAAACTGGCTTGTTTCCGATTTTCAGTTGTCGCTCTCAGAGCGACAGCTGTGCCCACACCTGTCATTACTGCTGCACGGTACTTTCCTAACAGCACAATTGCTGATGCGACTTCACGTCAAGATTTCAGCGAACATTGGAGGCAGGTACTGGAGAGGTAGAGGGTTGGGGTTCAGAGGGCCCGAGAGGAGGAGATGAAAGTGTCCCCTGGCAGGGAGGGGGTGGGCCTGGGGGCTGCGGGCTGCCCGGGCCTGGAGGGGTCAGCTCTGACTTGCAGGCCTGCCCCCAAGCACTGATGGGGAGGGTGGGAGTCACACCTCTCCCTCTTTCCTCCTCCGTCTGCCCTCCTCCCACCTCCTGCTGTAACCCCGACCCTCCTGCCGCACTCCCATCCCTCCCCCTCCCCCTCCACTCCTGTGAGTCCCCCTAGAAGAAGGGCCGCAGTGACAATGTAGAGGCTGGGACCCCCTAAATAAACCAAGACCCGGACAGAAAGATGCCAGCCCCACCTGCCTTCATGTGGGGACTCAGTAAGTTCAAGTGGTCTGGGGTGGAGCTGGGGTTACAAGTCCCTGTGCAGTTCACAGCCAGGAACAGCAGTCAAAACTTGGAGAAGGCAGAGGAATGAATAAAGAAGATGTGGTACATAGATACAATGGAATACTACTCAGCCATAAAAAAGAATGAACTAGTGCCATGTGCAGCAACATGGATGGACCTAGAGATTGTCATACTGAGAGAAGTCAGTCAGACAGAGAAGGACAAATATCGTATGATATCACTTATATGTGGAATCTAAAACAATGGTACAAATGAACTTATTTACAAAACAGAAATAGAGTCACAGGTGTAGAAAACAAACTTATGGATATCGGGG
Source organism: Hyperoodon ampullatus (assembly GCF_949752795.1). Taxonomy (NCBI): domain Eukaryota; kingdom Metazoa; phylum Chordata; class Mammalia; order Artiodactyla; family Ziphiidae; genus Hyperoodon; species Hyperoodon ampullatus. The sequence goes on from NC_136921.1 coordinate 2,338,728, forward strand.
GGGAAGGGGAGGGGAGGGATAAAGTGGGAGATTGGGACTGACATTTACACACGACGATATATAAAATGGATAATTACTAAGGACCTACTGTACAGCACAGGGAACTCTACTCAGTACTCTGTAATGACCTATATGGGAAAAGAATCTAAAAAAGTGGATATATGTGCATGTATAATTAATTCACTTTGCTATGCAGCAGAAACTAACACACATTGTAAATCAAGTACACTCCAATAGAAATTTAAAAAAAAAAAACTTGGAGAGGGCTTCCCTGATGGCGCAGTGGTTGAGAGTCCGCCTGCCGATGCAGGGGACAGGGGTTCGTGCCCCGGTCCAGGAAGATCCCACATGCCACGGAGCGGCTGGGCCCGTGAGCCATGGCTGCTAAGCCTGCGCTCCGCAACGGGAGAGGCCACAGCGGTGAGAGGCCCGTGTACCACAAAAAAAAAAAAAAAAAAAACTTGGAGAAAGGCAAGTAGGAGGCAAGACCTGCCAAGGTCCAGGAACATGTTATAAGATGTGTGAACTCAGGCCCATCCTGCGGTAGAAACGCAAACTATTTCTTATGAATTCAAAATAAAAAGATTAGCGAATGTAGTGAATGCACTTTATTGGAGTTACTACTTATGCTGTCCAGAGAAAGACCACTTTTCTATTTTGTATCAGTATATCGAAATAGGGCTTCCATGGTGCGCAGTGGTTAAGAATCTGCCTGCCAATGCAGGGGACATGGGTTCGAACCCTGGTCTGGGAAGATCCCACATGCCGCGGAGCAACTAAGCCCGTGTGCCACAACTACTGAGCCTGCGCTCTAGAGCCCGCGAGCCGCAGCTACTGAGTCCACGAGCCACAACTACTGAAGCCCAGGCGGCTAGAGCCCGTGCTCCGCAACAAGAGAAGCCACCGCAATGAGAAGCGTGCGCACCACAATGAAGAGTAGCCCCCGATCGCCCCAACTAGAGAAAGCCCACGTGCAGCAACGAAGACCCAACACAGCCAAAAATAAATAAATAAATGTGTTTAGAAAATAATGATAGAAATAAATCAAATCTACCACATGGAGCTGTAAACCTGTTTTGAAAGAAGGTTCAAGTGCGTATCTTCATCTCTGCGGTGACGGCGGGACTGAACGTGTTTGAAAGTCACTGAGTGCGCTCGCTGGAAGCAGGGCTGGGGGCGTAAGCCAGAGCGTGGGATTCTCGAGGCCATCTGCACGGTGACCCCGCCATGTGTAGGGGACCAGGTGGGTGAGAGGGTCGAGGGAGATCGGCCGGGAGTGTGGACGCCCCCATTATACTCTCCTCCCGTGTCTCTTTGAAGTTTTCCATAAGGAAAAGAAGCGATAGAAATGAGAAATCACAAAGGAAGAACGTTGATAAATGCGACTAAAGAAAATACAAACCCTTCCAATCCAATGACACTGAACTTACCAAACAAACCAGGACGCCAATACAACAAAGGTTCAATGTTTACCATCTATGCGAACTCATACAAATTTTCTTTTAAAAATCATGAACAGACGAGTCCCAGAAGATGAGACACAATTGTTCAATAACCACACAGAAAACTAGGAAGCCTTGTGAGTAACCTAAAAACCCACTGAAAGAGAAGCGCTACTGGGGGGAGGTGGGTGTGAGTGGGCTGTGTGTGTCCATTCAAAGGAGGGTGTGTGGACCTGGGCCGCTCACAGGTCGCTGTTGGAGGAAGGTCACGGCTACAGACAGAGGGAGAATATTTACTCAGAACCTTGCCTTGACCTGGTAATTTCACCTTGGGAATCGGTCCCAGGGACATAAATCTAATTACAGAAAATGTTTTCTGTATGGAGATGCTCATTTCAGCATTATTTAGTGAAAAGTTGGAAACACCTGGAAATATTTAACAGTTAGGAGCCGGTTGGTGCCTAGGTGCTGGGCATGTGGGCGGCGTCCACCGGGGCTGGGCTGACCGTCACTGCTGGCCACCGTGAGGAGCGCGCCTTTTGGGGCTGGAGAGTGGAAAAAGCATTGTATTCGGTATAAACCTAATGAAGAAAGCTAAGCTGTGCCTTTGAACTTGGCATCCAAAGAGGACGGGGAAGGGGTCATCTCCAACAGTGTGCTGAGGATCGTTCTTTTTCCCTTTGGGGATAGAAAGGAGTACACAGTGCTCTGAATTCACCTCATTTACATTAATGAAGGTTGATTTGAAAGCCATCTTTCCCAGCTTCTGTCCCACAGAGCACTTTCCTCAAGGAATGAGACAGCTGTTCGGAGAAAAACGTAAAAGGCAGGGAAAGTATTTTTTAGCACGTTCTGCTGAGCTCCGGCCCAAGCCCAGAAGGGCATCCCTGTCCCACCCTCCTGTGTGCAGAAGGCCCCTGGAGGGGCCCACCCTGGGGCGCACCCCCACAGAGAAGCCAGCTGTCGGGGAGCAGCAGGACGCCCAGCCGCAAGGTCCAGGGAGGGGCAGCCTGACCGTCGCGCAGAGACCGCCGTAAGGACCACCTTCGATGAGGTATAAAAGCTCTGAGCACAGACCGGCCATAAGAGGCTGTCACCAAAGTTGTTACACAGTATTTTCTCTGTCCTGCAGCATCGTTTTTTTTTCACAAGCTGCTCAACATGTTTAAAGGGGTTAAACTCAGTTCTTGGAGGGGAGGTGACATGGGTGCCGCCCGGACGCCTGCGGGACGGAAGGACCGTGTCCCCATGCCCTGCAGCAGCCCGCAGCCCGCACCAGGGGCCGTTCATGGGGGACCATGGAAGGCAGCCCCTCCCCCAGTGGCCGGCAGGGTGGAGGGCCGTCCAGCCGCAGAGCTGGAGGGCGGCTGAGGCCTTTGTTGAGGCCTCGTCGCAGCTCGGGGTCCCCCTCTGCCCGGCCCTGCCCCTTACCTCCCTCCCTCTGTGCAGGCACCCGCACCTCCCAATACATCCAGCCTCGCCCGTCTGCTTCCTGGGGAACCCACGTTGCCACTGCCGCGTGGTGTGGTACCAACTGGGGGATGCATTTTAGGAAGGTGAAAATAAGGCAAATGCACATCTTAGAACAGGAGCAGAAAGATGCTTTGCTCCCGGTCAAGCCTCTCAGGTAGGAAGGACAGAACCGCCCGCGCAGGGGCGGGTGAGGAGGGCGCGTGGAACCGAGAACGGGCAGCCCCGGCGTCCGTGCACGCACGCAGGTGAGCTGAGCCCGGGGGAGGCGGCCCGCACCTCTGCTCGCCCTCCCGCTTCTCCATCGAGTGGCACCCGCTTGCTGTCAGCTGCCTGGGCCGAAGGGCCTCCCGAGTCCCGTCCAAGTGCCCACATGGCCCCGAAGACTGAGGATCCTGCCCGGGGCCTGGGTGGCTGTCCCTGAGCACAGAACAAGCTTTCACACACAAGCCCCACTAAAATCTCAGGCACCAGCTTGCCCTGACCATCAGCCCGGGACCTTGCTCCCTCTTGCGGGAAGGCCTCCGGGAAGGCACCACACAAGCCCTGCCTCCTGGCCCCTGCTGCGCCCTCCGCCAGGAATGGCCGTCCCCTCCCCCGCCTTCCCATGAACCCTCTTCTCCCCCTGAACCCCTGTTTAAGTGGAGCTTCCTCTGCAAAGCCTTCCCTTCCCCCTCCCCCAATACTCTCCGGAGACACAGAGGTGGCCGGGAGGGCGGGGCTGTTCTCCAGCCTCAGGGTGGCGTTTCTTCCTCTGTCGGGACAGTGACCCCTGGCCGAGTCCTGCCCTCGGAGTTCCCCTGGAGACCTTGCACCAGACCCACTGGGGAGCGGACTGGACGCTCAGGTTCTTGGCGCGACAGCCCCAGCAGGCTGGGCTCTGCTTCCCCCGGGCCCGAGGCTGAGCCCTAAGATTCCACACAAGTCGTAAGCATGCTTCAGCCCCTCCCTGGACTGAGCTGGGTGGGGCTGGGACACTGCCCAGCACTTGCCAGGGGACACTCATTCCTGGCGGCCAGCCCCTTCTGACCTTGAGACAGGCAGCAGTGGGGTGAGTGGTGGTCCCTCAAAGACATGCCCACCTCCTAATTCCTGGTACCAGTGATCTCAAGATGAGATCATCCCAGATCGTTCAGGTGGCGCTAAACCCAGTGACAGGTGCACAGAGACAGAGGAGAAGCCACGTGGAGACAGAGGCAGAGATTGGGGTGATGCGGCCGCAAGCCGAGGGATGCTCGGAGCCCAGACACTGAAGGGGCGGGAAGGATGCTCCCCAGAGCCTTGGAGGGAGTGTGGCCCTGCCGGCACCTCGATTTCCGGCTTCTGCTTTACAAACTGTGAGGGAATAAATTTCGGTTGTTTTAAGCCCCCAGTTTTCTGGTAGTTTTTTACCACAGCGCCGGGAGACTCAGGCAGAGACTTCGTGGGAGAGCCGGGGGCACTGGCACAGCTGGGTTAGCGTCTGAGGGGGTCCATTATATCAGGGCTCTTGACCTGGAGTCCCCCCGAGGAGTCTGGGGGCTTCGGAGCTCTGGGACCCCCTTGACATTTTGTGCAGTGTTCTCTGCGGGGAGGGCAGGGGGCTTTCAGCAGCCCCACGCATCTCAGGACGATTCTAAGCCTCTGTCCCCCTCCTTGGAGGCCCCACAGGAAGGGTGATGGCCGTCCTCCACCCGCCGAGGGGCACCTGGGTACAGGGCTGGGCCCTGGGTCTATGTCCCCAGGTCCAAGCAGAATGCGACAGGTGGGAGGGGTTCACAGAGTATTTGGGGCACAGAAGACAAGTGTCACCTCCCCACCCGGCCTGGGACTCTCTGCCCCGCATCGTCCTGCATGGTCAGCACAGGCACCCAGCTGCGGCCCGCGGGGCCTGCTGGACTGATGGTGGGAACAGGTGGGTGCTGCCCTGCGCCTTGGAGCTCCAAGCCCCGGGGCGGGGCGGGGTGTCAGATAACCTCCCCTGGACGAGGGCCGGGCCTGTGTGACACGAAGGGGAAACCAGAGATGAGCCAGAGCAGGGTGGCCGGAGGAGACACCACCGGGAGGCAGGTGGGGGGCCGCCCCTGGACCCCCCGCCCCGTCCTCGGGGATGAGTGTGCCTCAGCCCCTGCTGTGGGTCGGACAAGGAAACCAGGCAGAGATCCAGGACCCGGGATGCTGCCGGGTCGCCAGCGATGCACGTGCCTGCTGACCCCCGCAAGGCCCTGTGAGAGTCCTGCAAACACCGGTGCACGGGGAGAGGAGGCCTTCCTGGGGGGCAACGCGATGCCGTCGACTGTTGGACCCCTTCCGGACCGCGTGGCACGGGGGCCTACAAGACACCCCCGGGCCCGTCTCGTGCTTGAGGGACGGGAGCCCCCTCTCCGCTGCTTCCCCCGGACGCCACAGCCCCTCCCTGGGTCGGGCTCTGCTGACCTCCAGCTCCCACCGGACCCTCCCCCTCCCCCACCCCCGAACGCGTGGCTGCGGGAGCCCTGGGGCCCTGGGGACGCGCGGAGATTAAGGTCGACCGACCCCAGGCAGGTTTTCGTAATTAAATGTGTCCAGTCCCTTTGACCAAGTGTGAAAGACACTTTCGCAGGCTGTTAACTTAATCTGATGGATGTGCAGAAGTCCCTGCCAGGAGCCGGGGGGAGGGGCTGTTTTCTCAAGACTTCTCTCCCCCCAGGGGCTGGGGGCCGTGGGGCTAGAGGGCAGCAACAGGGGAGGCTTTCTGAAGTTTGGGGAGGCGTCACCACCAAAGGGTACCGCAAAGGAGAGGAGGCTGCGGCGCTGGGGGCAGTGAGGAGAGTTGGGGCTTGCGGGGAGCCCCTCCCACCAGCCCAGGCTGCGCGGGTGGTGGGGGGGTGGAGGGGGTGGGGAGCCTTGCCATTCCAGCGCCACCTGGTGGTGATTCCCGGAACTGCAGCACCACCCAGACGGCCCGCCCGCCAGGCCTGAGCCCTGACCCTGGTTAGATGCTGGACGTGACAGTGGAGCAGCTTGCGAGACATCACAAACCACCCCCGATATCCCAGGGAAAAAGCCAACTTAAAAAGTGACACGCTTCTCCCTGGTGGGGAGGCTTAGGGTGCTTTGGTGGGGTTCTCCTAACGTCCCCTGCTGTGCTGGGAGACCCAGGTAGAGCCCACCACCCCAGGGAGCAGCCGTTGACTTCCGGGCAGCAAGACCCCCAGGGCGCTCTTCCAGACGCAGGGCTGACGGTGGCCCCGGCCCCCATGACGGCTCTGTTGCCGGTCGCCCCGCAGCTCAGCCATGAACTCTGCCTTCCCTCGCTCTGTATGAATGTACCGGGTGCCAGCCGCATGCCGGGCCCCGTCGGGTGGACAGCAGAGAGGTGGGTGGCAGGGCTCACATCCCGGCGGGGACGGGAAGGCAGACGCAACACATAAAAAGGTACCTGTCTGTGTGCTGGAGGCTGAGACGTGCTCGGAGTGAGAAAAAGAAGGGCGGAGTCAGGCACCCACAGAGCCTGGGGCTCCAGGAGCCCTGGGGACAGCAAGGAGGAGGGCGCGATCCTGGGCCAGTGCCCAGTCAGCTCAGGGAGGAAGAGAACCAGGATGCTGGCGGCCGGAAGCCCGAGGAGGTCAGCGACCACGGGTCCCCCAGGGCTGCCATCCTGGGAGACAAACGCCCAGCACCCAGAATCCGCAAATAACATGGTCCTTGCACACCTGACCCCAAGCGGGCCTTCCCTCGGGGACCCTGTGTGTCTATGATTTCAACCCGATGATTGTAGTAAGAGCTGCTATTTATTGGGGGTTTACAGTACTCCAGGAGCTACACTACCCATTTTGATATTTGACTCTATTAAAACTAGCAAGGGCCCAAAGAAGTGGGCGTTCATCTTTACAGAAGGACAAACTGCGCCTCCCAGAGGCTGAGAGACCGACTTCCAGCGCCCGGTTTTCAACCGCAGAGCTGCTTCCGGTCCCAGGGCTGCCCGCTGGCTCCGAGGCAGGGGGCGCCGACTCTGCCGCATCTGGATGTTTGCAGCTCCCCATCAGCTCCTTTGGAGCTAGAAGACTTTAAAATCCTCACAGCTTCTTCACACGGATTATTGGTAAGTCCTAAACTTCAAATAATAGAACTTTATAAGGTGGAACTTTGTATTACAGGCGATATAGCTGTCCCATCACTGAAGCCAAGACCCAGAGTCCAGGAACCCACTGCCGTTGCTAAGACCCTCACCACGTTTGCCTTTTGTGCCCACAAAGCTGGTCTCCAGACACCGGGACGTGGGATCTGGCCACCAGGACACACACATTTGCCAGCCTTGCCTGCAGTGGCCACATCTGCCTTTCCAGTCCCACCAGAGCCCTTGCCATTGAGCTGCACCTAAACTGAGTCCAGAACGCCAGCTGTAAGGGACTCTGGGAAGTGCAGTTTTCCAGGGCATGGTGGTAACCAGATGGGAAATATAGTTTGGGCTTGTTACGAAATAGGAGTTTGGTTCTCTGGGAGACGGATTCAGCCAAGAAGAGGAAAAGGGAAGGACACAGATGCCCAGTGGAAGGAGCCTCTGGCCAGGGGAAGGCATGGATGTGATTGTATTACTGACTCGGGTTCTTGGCCTCCTTAATCAATAGACACTGACTGGAGGCCAGATGAGAAATTCAGGCCAGGCTTTCCTGGGGCCCCTGCTGCAGCAGGTGGGAGAGAAAACAAGTAACAGGTTCCCTTGCTGCTCCCTGGGAGGAGGGGGGCGTGAGCTGGTTCCTTATATGGGGCGAGGGTAGAGGCGGGTCCAGGGATCGGTGGGAGGGGCAGCTTAGGTGGTTTGCCCACCCCTTTGGTGGTGTTGAGTGCAGGGCGCCTGCACAGAGCCCTGTTTTTGGTCCCAGTACCTTATTTTTGCTCCCGGCTCTTCAGAAGTAGCAGTTGGGTTTTGGGTCTTCTTGTATCTTCTTGTCCATAATTTGTCCCCACTGCTCATGCCGTGCAGTTAGTTTTAGTCCCTTATAGTTTCTTTGTATTTTGTTGCTGGAGGAGAGGGGACATTTGTCCAGGTGCAAGCCCTGCAGCAAAGGGTCCCCAGTCCCAGGTCCCAGACTGTTTCAATTGCAGGATGAGACACAGCGGAGGTGATGGGTCAGCCCTGTTGGGTCAGGCATAAACAGGGCAGTGAGTGCACCTGCAACATCCTGGGAATCAAAGGGCTTCTAGGAATGTGGAGACAGGCCTCACTCACATCCAGAAGCAGGGACGTCAATAGGACTGGGGTAGAGTTCCACAGGTCCAGCTGCAGGAGAAAGGCAAGCAACTGTTGGTTTCCTTGGAACTTTTTTATCCTGACTCTTGTCACCATTCCTTGCCTCCCAGTTTGCTGTGGCTTTGGAAAATTCCTTTCTCAAGTTTCTCAATATTTTCTATACATTTGTCCACCTATTTTTCTATTTTCTTGAACGTAGTTATACTAAATTTCTTGTCTAAATTCTACCATTTATTGTAGATTACCTAAGGGTCTGCTTCTATTGGCTATTTTTTCTCTTGATTGTGAGTGCCATTTCCTGTTTCTTTATCTGTTTCCTAAGTTGTGATTGTTTCTGGACATTGTATGTAAAAGAACCACAGAATTTGAGGTGGGTGGTTTTTTTTCTCCCGAGAAAGTGCCTCCTTTTCTCTGTTCACCATATCTCCTTAAGAATCAAGGTGAGTCAGGGCTAGACTACAGCTTTAGGTAGTTTCAGTTTACCTCTGGTTGCAGTGTTTTGAGAGGAGATGCTTCTGAGCTTTGGACTATGAGAATAACAAACCCATTTCCCTGCCCAGAAAGACTTGGGGGTGGACATGGAATTCAGCCTATCCTCCACAGTTGGAGGTTTTATACTACAATCTCTTGCCCGACTACTTTCAAACTTTGGCAGAAGTCTTTTGGAGCAAACCAGTGACACATTTGAAGCAGGCCTCCTTCCTGGAGCAGTGCTGTGCTTCCACACGCTTCAAAATACAGGAACATCCAGTCTGCCTTTTGAAAATCCCCTAACCTTCCAGACAGTCTTGGGATTCAGCCAACCAGCCATGCAAAAACCATGGCTGTCTCATCTTTAGGGTTCCTGATATTTTTAAATTGTTGCACCACTTCCTGTGAAGGCTTTTCTGTTTCTCTTCCCCTGGTAACACCCCTGAGCACTATTTTGTATCCCTGTGATACGTATATTTTGAGTGATTCCCGTAAGTGCGTATGTGCTTTTTTTGTGTTTAGTTTAATTGACTCAATGTTATTTTGTATGCTCACTTTCATTTATCAACATAATTAGCATATTGCTGATATTCTTTTCTCTCCTGGTTTTTACTGGAAACAAATATGAATAAATGTTAACACTTTAATATTCTGGTTAATGGGAAGGAATATTTGTCATATTTATTTACTTATTTATTGTATGTTTATAATTTCTCAAAAACACCCCGCTTCATGCCACCAACATTAAAACCTTAAAGGAAGTTACCCCCCAAAAAGTTAAAATTCACTCATACTGAATAATCCTATAGCAAAATTCATTAAAAGAATTAGTAATTACATGGGCTTCCCTGGTGGTGCAGTGGTTGGGAGTCCGCCTGCCGATGCAGGGGACACGGGTTCGTGCCCCGGTCCGGGAAGATCCCACATGCCGCTGAGCGGCTAGGCCCGTGAGCCATGGCCGCTGGGCCTGCGTGCCCGGAGCCTGTGCTCCGCAACGGGAGAGGCCACAACAAGGAGAGGCCCGCGTACCGCAAAACAAACAAACAAACAAAACAACAACAACAACAAAAAAAGAATTAGTAATTACAGAGCTTCCCACAAAAAAGCCCAAACTCATGGCTTCACTGGTGAATCTTAACAAATATTTAACAAAGAAACATACGAATTCCTCATAGACTCTATTGGGAAATGAGGCCAGTATTACACTCATATAGAAACCAAGCAAAGATATCACAAGAAAAGGAAACTATAGACCAATAACATTCACTGACATAGATACCAAGATCCTTAACAAAACATCAGCTAACTAAATCCAGCGACGTGTAAAAAGGATTATACACCATGACCAAGTGAGACTTATCCCAAGAATGCAAGGTTGGTTTCACATTTGAAGATCAATTAATGTAATTGTGGAATGTAAGAAATATATAAATTGGTCTTCACCCTCGGTTCCTGCTAATTTTTGATCTTTGACCCTACTTCCTGACACAGAGCTCCTCAAACGCTTGTCATTTCCTAAGCGATAGAAGTGTCTGACACAGAGCTCTTAAATCCCTTGGAATTTCCTGGATGATAGGCACATCTTTTGTTTTAATGAGGTAGCTCTTGAATGGGGGCCAGTCACCAGAAAGACCAAGCCATGCTCAGAAGCTTATTACTTTCTGCTCCCTGCCCCATTCTCTGGAGAGGGAAGAGGGGCTGGAAATTGCATTAAAAGCGATCATGCCTGCATCATGAAGCCTCCCTAAAAATCCTGAAAGTATGGGGTTCATAGCATTTCCAAATTGCTGAACACGTGGAGATATGGGGAGGGTGGCCCACCTGGAGAGGGCATGGAGGCCCCATATCTCGCCCTATGCATCTCTACACTCTGGATATTCACCTGTATCTTTGATCACATTCTTTATAATAAACTGGTGAACATAAGTGTTTCCCTGAGTTCCGTGAGCTGTTCAAGCAAGTTATCGTATCTGAGGAGGATGTTGTGTGAGCCCTGATTTACAGCCAGTTGGTCAGAAGCACAGGTGACAACCTGGACTTGCAGTTGGCATGTAAGTGGCGGGGGGGGTCAGTCTTTCAGGACTGAGCCCTTGACCTGTGGGGTCTAATTCAGGTTAGTGTCAGAATTGAATTAAGTTTTAGGACACCCAGCTAGTGTCACAGATCTGCTAGAAGTGTGGAAAACCTACACATCTAGTCACAGAAGTGTTCTGTGTGAGTATGTAAAGGGAAGCAGTGAGTTTTTCCAACACAGTAATATATCACATTAACAAAGGGGAAAAAACACACGGTCATCCCAATATACATAGACAAAACCTTTGACACAATCCAATACCCGTTTATGATAAAAATTCTCAACAAACCAGGAATAGAAAGAAACTTCCTCATTCCTATACAGGACACTAAAAAAATCCTACAGCAAATATTATACTTAATGGTAGGAGACTGAATGCTTTCCACACAGGATTGGGAAAAAAGCAAAGATGTCCACTCACTCTATGCTTATTTAACCTTTGCTAGAGGTTCTAGCTTATGAAATAAGGCTAGAAAAAAATTAAATGCTTCTAGATTAACAGGAAAAAGTAAAACTGTCTTTATTCAAGGTGACATGATAGAAAATCCTAATGAATCCACAAAAACTAATAAATCTAATCAGTGAGTTCAGTAAGGTTACTGGATATAAGATCAACATACAAAAATCATTTTTATTTCTATATACTAGCAACAAACAATAAAAAATGAAATGAAGAAAATAATTCCATTCACAATTGTGTCAAAAAGGAATATGAACATTTAGGAATAAATTCAACAAAGGAAGGGCAAGACTTTTACATTGTAAACTAAAATATTGCTGAAAGAAATTAAAGAAGGTCTAGATAATTGGAGAAATATTTCATATTTAGGGATTGGAAGACTCAAGATCCTCAAGATCTTAATTCTCCCTAAATTGATTTATACAGTCAATTAAACCTTATAAATATCCCAGCAGAATTTTTTGGTAGAAATTGGCAAACTGACCATAAAATTTACTTGGAAATGCAAAGGACTCAGAATATCCAAAACAATTTTGAAACAGAAGAACAAAAGGAGGATTTATATTTAAAGGAGGATTTTAAAGCTTTCTCTAAAGCCACAGTAATCACGGCTATATGCTATTGGCATAGGGTAGACATATAGATCAATGGAACAAAAATTAAGAGTTCATGAATAAATGCTTACACTTATGGTCACTTCATTTTCATCAAAAGTGCTAAAGAAAATCAATAGGGAAAAGAGAGTCTTCTCAACAAAAGTGCTGGGGCATTGGATATCCATAGGCAAAAAAGATGAATTTAGGCCCTTATCACCCAACATCCACAAAAATTTACTCAAAGTGGATCGTAGACCTAACTTAAAACTCTGGGAAGGAAACAGGAGAAAATCTTTGGGAGTTTGACTTAGGCAAAGCATTCTTAATCTTGATGCTAAAAGCACAATCTATGAAAGAATAAAATGATAAATTGAACTTCATCAAGATTTTGCAGGTCATAAGACATCATCAAGAAAAGGAAGAGACAAGCCACGGACAGGGAAAAATTACTTAGAAATTATGTATCTGGTAAAGGACTTGGCTCCAGGATATGTAAAGAACTTTTACAATTCACTAAGAAGATAAAGACTTCAATTAAAAATGGGTGAAAAACATAAATAGCTATTTCACCAAAGAAGATGTACAAATGGCTAATAAGCCCATGAAGAGATGCTCGGGCTCATTAGACATGAGAGTTAATGCAACAAAACCACAGTGATGCTCTCCTTCACATCTGATGGACCGGCTGCCATCAAAGGGACAGACCATCCTAAGTGATGAGCAGGATGTGGAGGAACTGGGACCCTCGTTCATGGCCGGTGGGAATGTCAAATGTCTCCACTATAGAAAACAGGTTGGCAGCTCTTCAAAGTGTTGAGAATTGAGTTGCCGTAGGTATCTACCCACTATCTTCTGAAAGTTCGAATCCCCGCAAAATTCATATGTTGAAATCCTAACTCCCAAGGTGATGGTATTAGGAGTTGGGGCTTTGGGAGGTGGGTAGGTCATGAATGAGATTAGTGCCCTTTTAAAAGGGACCCCAGAGAGCTCCCTGGCCCCCTCCACCATGTGAGAACACAGTGAGAAGACAGTCGTCTATGAACCAGGAAGCAGGCCCCCACCAGACACTGAATCTGCCTGCACCCTGATCTTGGACTTCCATCCTCCAGAACTGTGAGAAATAAATGTTTGTTGTTTACAAGCCACCCGGTCTGTGGTACTTGTTATAACAGCCAAAGTAGGCTAATACAACACCCCAAAGAAATGAAAACACAGGTCCACACAAGAACTTGTATGAGAATGGTCAAAATGGCATTATTCATGAGACTGAAAACAATCCAAGTGTCCACTAGCTGGTGACTGAACAAACGAAATGTGGTGTATTCGTACAATGGAATACTATTCGGGGATAAAAAGGAACAAAGTACTGATACTTGGCAGCATAGATGCATGTCAAGAACACTATGCTTAGTAAAAGCATTGTATGAGGGGCTGACATATTCACACTACTGTATATAAAATAGGTAACTAATAAGGCCCTACGTATAGCACAGGGGACTCTACTCAATACTCTGTAATGACTTCTATGGGAAAAGAATCTAAAAAAGAGTGGCTATATGTGTATGTATAACTGATTCACTTTGCTGTACACCTGAAACTAACACAACATTGTAAATCAATTATAGATCCAATAAAAATTATATTAAAAAGCATTGTATGAGTCCATTCATATAAAATGTCAGAGAGGCAAGTCTATGGTGACAGAGCACGTAACAGTATTTGCCTGGAACTAGGTGTTGGGGCAGAGATTGGCTGCAAACAGGCATGAGAGAACGTTTTGGTCTGGGCTGATGGAAATGTTTTAAAATTGGATTGTGGTGATGGTTGCACTACTCTATAAATTTACTGAAAATTATTGAATTGTACACTTATGAATTCTATGGTGCAAAAAATATACCTCAATGAAAATAAATCATGCTATAAAAGAAAACTCCGTAAGATCAACATCAGAACATAACCTCTGTTTTAGTTTTTCTAGACTCTGTCAAGTGAATGCTGAGTGAATGCTTACATCAGTTAATTAGAAGATCCAGTCTCATTTTTCTTGGTGACGGGGGATTTCGTGTTACTGGGGAGTGTGTCAGAGTTCAAGGCGGGGACCAAAACCACTTGGGTCTTTCCAGGAGGAAGAAAGTCCATACTAAGAATGAGATGCGGGATTCCCTGGTGGTGCAGTGGTTGAGAGTCCGCCTGTTGATGCAGGGGACACGGGTTCGTGCCCTGGTCCGGGAAGATCCCACATGCCGCAGAGCTGGCTGGGCCCATGAGCAGTGGCTGCTGAGCCTGCATGTCCGGAGCCTGTGCTCCGCAACGGGAGAGGCCACAACAGTGAGAGGCCCGCGTACCACAAAAAAAAAAAAAAAAAAAAAAAAAAAAAAAAAAAAGAATGAGATGCTTATAGCTCAAGTCTCATGTTCCAAGCTGGACCTCAGGCTCACCGGCTCTCATCCTCAAGTGGCCTGGGTCCCAGGAGGCTGCCCAGCCGGGACCCCTTACCCAGGAAGCAGAGAACACACGCGAGGTGCTGCAGCACAAGGGTCTGGCGCTTCCAAACCCAGGTGCTGGGCTCACAGCCCAGGCCTCACTCCCCAGGGGAATCTCATCCCAACCCCAGTCCACCCAGGGAGATGTGGAGGCTCACAGGGGATGGAGCCCCTCCCCGGGGGCCTCTGCTGGCAGTGCAGTATCCCTCATCCAGGCGTGGGGACCACCCCCTTCCTTTGCTGTTGGCTCAGCACCACCCCAGTGTAGAAACACCACGGCACAGGAGGCTCATGGAGACCTTCCCCACCTCACCCCTGTTCACCACGTTCAGGGAGCTGTCCAGCACCCCCTCGTCCTGTGCTGTCACCTGCCCTGGAGCAGGTGTCACCATCACCACCCCATTTCACAGGTGAGACTTTGGAAGCACAGCCCAAGGCTACGCAGGCACCTGGCAAAACCTCCGAGCCCAGGGGTCTCGATCTTATCTTCTGTGCTGTGGCACCTCTTCAGGAAGTGGGGATGGTGATGAAAGTTTACTGACAAAGTCATTCTATTCAGAACAATGCTTCCAGGAAACATTAACCAAGTATTTACTCATTAAATAAATGCATCCCTGCCCCAAATGGTGCCCACACCCTGCACCTTGCAGCCCAAACCCCTGTGATATGCATCCCTGAACCCTGCAGTCTCAAATCTCTGTGATCTGCACCGTGGACCTCTTGGAGCAGTGTGGCCAGGATGAGGGGAAGGCAGCTCTCAACTCTCAATCTGTTCTCCTCGACCTCCAGGTCACCCAGATGGGCCGGAGCATGGTCGCACACCCTTCATAATATTGGGGTGAATATCTGTGCTTAGGTTTCCAAATTCTAGGTGTGCGGTGCTTCCTTGGAGTGGTTTGGGGCTCCATCTTTAATCACTGGCTGGAAGGTTTTGCCTGTCTGGGACAAAGGCCCACTCCCACAGCGGCACCCCCATCTGACAGGTTTCCTCTCAGTGAGGTCACCCCACCAGTGTGGGCAAGAGTGATGCTGCACCCACAGTTACTGGCACTGCTGCACTCTCCGATAGCAGCATTCCCAGCGTCTTAACAGCTGTTCACTTTTTAAACAATCTCGTATTTTAAAATGTCTTGATTCTGACGTTTTTGTGGCATTGTCTGTGGATCCCCTAGGGCTTGCTTTGTCCCATATGGTGGCCACTGGCTACCTGAGGTTATTTAATTTAAATCCAAATTAACTGGAGTGACGCTAAATGGAAGACCCAGTTCCTCGGTCACACAGGCCACATCTCAGCCCCCCACGGTATGTGGCTAGTGGCAGCCACACTGGACGCTACAGGGACAGGACACAGAGGGGTCTGTGGACAGTGCTGCTCCAAATGATAGGTTTCCCTGCTCATGTGGCATTGCCTTGGCAGTCGTTCAGCCTCTGCAATTATTTGCTCATTTTTCTTTGAGAAACAACTTCCTGGAGGACGGTGAGTGTGTCTTACCTTGGTGGGCACCGGGCAAGCCCTTGCCCATGATTCCCAAAGGAAGGGGTGGTTTGAGGGCCATTGGCTGGGGAAGGCAGGGGCATTGAGAGTTGCCGATGTGGGCAAGTGGGCTCCGGGCCAGCAGGCAGCAGCTGTGGCTCGAGAGAAGGCTGGAGGTGGATGGTGATGAGCACGAGGCGCAGGCTGGACTGGATGGGGAGCTTACTCGCTGTTTCTGGGGGCTGCCTCCTGCCGCTGGCCCAGAGTCCGCAGGTCCTGCACACCGCATTCCCACGTCCTGAGGACAGCCTTCCGATGCCCTGGCCAGCAACCCTGACCCCATGACTCCCCCAGCCTGCCTCATGGTGACGAGTGGCAGAATTTGGCAATGGAGAGCCAAGGGCTGAGCCAGGCACTGAAAAAGCCAAGTGGAGCGATCATGAGGACGGCTTGGAGCTGGGAGGCTCCGGACGTACTGGGACCGGCGAGGGGACAGGGAGGGACAGAGCCCAGATGCCAGGAGGAGACACTTGAGGGTGGAGCTGCGGGCTCCGCCGCGTGCAGCCTGTGCCCACCTGGGAGTCCGTGCCCCTGGGCCCGCCTGAGTGCAGCTCTGGGCCCTGCAGGGTCCCGGCTGCACCAGTGGCACTGGCACGCCCCCCGCCCCCCAGACAAAAGCAGTGGCGTGGCACACAGGGCCTGCCGTGGCCCTTCCCCTGTTTGGAGAAACATCTGGTTCCGATTGTCATCCTAGAAGACGAAAACTCTCCTGGGGTGACGAGGAGGGCTGGGCCTGGTGGCCTGGCGTCCTGGCATCCTCACCATGTGCAGCCAGGGCCTGTCAGGACCCCCGAGGGCCACCTGCAGGGACCCGCTGTGCGGTCACCCGGCCGGCAGGAGCTCACTACGTGCGGTGGCCGCGTGGGGAGCTGGGCAGGGAGCGGTTGGGCGGCACGCAAGGCTGAGAAGTCGAGAAATGCCAAGTTTGCCGGGGAACTCAGACCCGGAGGTACTGAGGATGGCGGCCAGGGCGGGGCTGACGTGGCTTCTGACACTGAGGCCTGGAAGTGGGTCCTGAATTGAATCAGTTTCCTATGGGAGAAAATTCTCACCCCCGGGGAAGGTCATCCTGATGATGCCGAGAACTTCTACCCCGTGACTGGCCCTCTGGGCGTCTGCGTGGAGACCAAGACCCAGGCTGGCCTGGCGGGGGCTGCAGGGCGGGGCATTCCTGCTCTTTCCATTATCAGAGAGAGACACAATTCTGGGTAGCTCAGGCCGCTTCTTTCTTTTCTCTCTGCTACTTATTGTCTAAACCCTTTGTTATTTTTACTTCTGATTTTTCCGAGTGTCCTAAAACTCCTGCCAATATTTCAAAACACACCAGCTTGAATCACACTTGAACTCTTGCTGACGCTCTGTCAGGCTCCGTGTGTTCCGGGCAAGAATAGAAATGGACACAGGGGCCTCGCCGGGAGGGTCTGCACCAAGGCCTCTGGCCCTCCTGTTCCGACACCAGTGTTCCCGCGGGCTGGCGACCTCCAGGGAAGACCCCAGAAATGCCTTAATACACTGCCTGAGAAAATGTGTGTCCTTATTGCTAAAAATGGGCTGGAAGAATCTTTTTTCTTTTCTCATGTATTTAGCTATATACTTTTCTTCCTATCACCAACGTTGACTTAACATTTGCTTTAAGCCCCTCAACTCAGTGCAGCTGGATTTTAGGCCACGCTACCCAGAGGGGTTGCGGTTGATTTCAGTTCACGGTAGCCCAGCAGACAGGGTTTGCTGCGCGATGATGCTCCAAGGCCATGGTGGTGGGGACGGGATGGTGTAACTGGGAAAAGTACCTGGTGCACCAGTGAAGAGCACCCGGGCTGGGCACACACAGAGCTCTTTTCCAGCCCCCCGGGATGTGTGACCACCTCAGCTGTAGGCAAACGTGTCCTGAAGCTCTGCGTGTGTGACCAGCCTCTGTCTGAGAATCGTGGTCCAGAAGAACCACCAGACCTCAGGCTTGGAATTACAGGGAACCCATTGCTCTTGTTGAGAAGCCCTTAAGACAGTGATTTGAGTTAGATTCTGTTTCACCAGAGGCCCTGACCTACTGTGCTCTGGAGTTACGAGATGAAAGTGCTGGTGCAGGAAGTTGGTACCCATCGAAAGCTCCCGGGTGCTGCTCCCAGCCTCAGGGCGCTGCCCCTTGGGACACCCCTGCTGGGGGCCTCATCAGTCCAGAGAAAGCCCTGGGAGCTCACGGGGGTCCCGGAGCCCGTGGGGATTTGGGGGCAGGGGCCCTGGACAGCGCAGGCCACCTGTGAGGGCTCGCGCACTTTTATTTATGAGCGTTCCTGGGCTCGCCTGCGCGGGCCGCGCTCCCTGGGACTGACCCCCTGCCCGGCTCTGAGCGTGCTGGAGGGACAGACGGGCCGCAGCTGCAGCCACCCACAGAGGAGGCCACGTCCAAACGCTGGGGAGGCGAGCGTGGTAAAGTGGAGCGCATACTTCTGTCCTAAAATAGATTTTATCTGAAAAAGAAAACAGATGGAGATGGAGATGATTTTTTTCTTTTATGAAAAACACAGGAAGCTGCTGTGTCCTTCCCCTCCCCCCTCCCCTCCATTTGAGCTGGGAGACCTCCGAGGACCTCACTTCATGGAGGATCAGCTGATAAGGCCTGGCCGCGCGGGGGGCTCTGAAATTGGCAGGTTTCCCGAGCAGAGCTGGTCAACGGAACCCTCCCATCTCTTTCTCCATCGCGGGGAGACGAAGTCAAAGAGGGCAACGGGAAGAGCCTCTGTCTTGCCCGATGGCAGGACACTGCAGGGCAGACCTCGCCCGGCCAGGACGCCAGCTGTGAGAGGCGGTGCCCTTGGGGATCCTGGTGCTAGGTGGTGGGCCGTCCTGGCTGGGAGGCCGCCCTGGGCAGCAGCTCCGGGCCCTCCAAGCCATCTCCCCACTGGGCCTTGGAGCAGGCAGCCCGGGCTGCTGCTGTTGCAGGGGCAGGTATTGAGCAAGACCAGTGGGGCAACCAGCAGGTCTTCCAGAATGTGGTGGCGAATGATGCTGGAAACAGAGGGTCTGGGTTTCCTGGCTGCCTTTTTCAACTGCCTGTAGATTCCTGTTTTGGGAAAGCCTGAGAGTGTTAACAGGTCTGTATGATGATGAATATTATCTGGGTAAAGCCTTGATTCAGCAAAATTCCTCTTGACTCAGTTTGTCATCACATGACTCACTGTGGAAACGTCGAGGGAGAAAATTCATTAAACTTCTCCATGAAATGGCTCCATTTATTTGTGTAAAACTTGCTCTATTTATCTGAGATGATTATAAGTGTGGATCATAAACATAATTCTTAAGATAAGATTTTATGACCAACAATTAACTTAGAGACATGGGTTTCCTTCTATTCGATAGGTTATAGGTTTGTGCCAAAGTTAAGGACCCATTTCTTCTCAAATAACGTACCCTCAGGGCGTGGAGATTAATAGCTGTAATAGGTGTATCTGTAACAAGAGCTTGGGGACCACACCTCACACACAGACACAGCATCTTAGCAAGACCCCAAGGAATTCCTGGGCATTTAAAAAGCTTCAGTTAGGGGGTGAGACAAAACCAGTTCCCAAATAACACACAAGAAAGCAAATACTCTGAAGCTTTATAGAACTGAGCTTCACAATCTTATAAGATGTATTCTTATCTCAGATCCTGTGAACAAAAATTAGCCTGTGTAGCCGAGGCTGCAGCCATGTTCCATGGCCAGGACCAGTGGGGCCGGAGCAGGCCGGAAGGCCCAGTCACTCAGGGTCAGGGACAGACTCGTGCATTCACACGGCTGTCCCCCAGGCATAGATGCATGGAGGTGAAAGGCCTTAAACGGCAGGACGGCTTTGTGAACTCCCTGGGCAGCCTACGCTCTCTGCCGGCCACCAGGCACGGCTGGGACCGTGAAGCAGGACCTGGTGATGGGGAAAGATGAGGGTGTCTGTCCCTCGCACAATCTCCGAGGGCTGGAAGCCGCCGAGCATCCTTCCCACGGGTTCTGGGTGGCCCGATCAGTTCTCTGGGAACAACCAAGCCATGAACTGCGCTGGTGGTGAAAGTCCCCTCACCCGGAGCTGGGGTTCCCCTCAGGACCCCGTTCAAGCTGAGGGACAAGAGCTCATAGTCATCAATATGCCCTGTCCCAATGCACAGATGCAGAGGCGGTTCCCCGACCCTGCCCTGCAGCCGGGATGTGTTTGGGGTTGAGAGAAGACAGCACGGCCGCGCTCCTGCTCTGAGCTCTGGTTGTTCCATGGAGGATGAGGAGCCCTGCCCAGACGGGGATCCCCAGGACGGGGCTCCCCTTGGGGCCCACGCCAGCCGCCACAGGTAGGGCTGCTGGAGTTGAGAAAAGGTGAGATTTTCCTGTCCCCACCGCACTTCAGACTTGGCGCCAATCGCCATTTGGACGAACCTAGGTAACAATCCACAGGCTTCCCTCTGAGGAATGTTTGCAAACATCAAGCACCCTGGCCCTTGCATTGAACTCGGCACCACATCCTCGTGCAGTGAGGGAGGGAAGCCAAGGCTGCCACGGGGTCCTGAGCAATGTCCCCACCTCCCTCCCCAGACTGTACTGGCACTACAAGCCAAGAACGTGGATGCTAGGAGTGAAATCGGGATAAAGGGAATAAATAAGAGAAAAGGATGAAGACAAGAGTCCAAACAGAATCCAGAATGAACACCTTGTGTCCCTGCACAGTTGCTGGGGGTGAGGGTGGAGGTTGCAGATTTGGCTCTGAGCTTCCTAGCAGTCAAAGCAAAAAGGGAAACTAACTTTGCCCCTTTTCCCTGGAAGCCTCCAGGATGATCCACGGAGACCTTAAGGTCTTAGTTCATTGTTCTTGGGCTTTGGGTTTAAAACAAGAAAGAGGGAAAGGAAAGAACTTACTTAACGTAGAAACAAGACTAATACTCTTGGGAAAGGATGGCATTTTGTAATTATCTTGTACCCCCCAGAGTCACGGCACAGGGTTGCACAACTGGGGAATGATTCATAAATGTTTCTGGAAGTAGAATTTCTCTCCATCTCCTCCATTGCCCTTGTCCAAGCCAGCCTCCCCCGTCAGCAGTGTGTCTGCCCCATCTCCTGAGCGGTCTCCCCTTGTCTGCTTGCATTGCTCAGACGCCCCACGGGGACCTCGCTTCCCCACACAGTGTATGGTTGTAGTCTCCTTCCACCCAGGTCTCAGCTCAGACAACTTATCCAAACCATCCAATATTTTAGCCCCGACCTGACAGCTTTCCACAGCCATTTTGCCACAAGATTTGGGGAAGAGGGGAGGATGGTGCAGACAGCGAGTGCATCTCCTTCCTAGAAGGGAAGCCTTTGACCCCCACCACAGGAGAACATGCAGAGGGGAGTCCCCCGGCAGGAGGCTCCCAGTGCCCCTTGAGAGCTCGTGTCTAATGGTTTGTCATCTTGTTCTTTGAAATGTAAAAATTATTTTCTATCCAAGTGTCGAATTTGTCTTTATAAATCATCATTGATAAAACCAAGAGGGGGCATTATCTACTGGTGAATCAGTTGATTCAGGGCAACGTTTCCATGACGCTACGAGAAATGATCTAGATGGATTTCTTCGCCCGCTATGCCCACCGAGGTAGATGCTCTGCCAAAGATGGGCAGCTCAGGTGCACATGATACTATTACTGTTACTGGAGTTGATTCTGTTATTATTTACCGTATTTCAAACGAGTGTTTCTCAAACCGTCTGTGATGAAGGACCAGCATTTTAAAATCGCCAGTCGGGAATTCCCTGGCAGTCCAGTGGTTAGGACTCTGAACTTCCACTGCAGAGGGCATGGGTTCGATCTCTGGTCGGGGAACTAAGCTCCTACATGCCATACAATGCAGCCAAAAAAAAAAAAAACAAACAAACTTGGAAATAAAATCGCCAATCCCCTGGGGACCGAAATATCACGGCCAGAACAAAAGCTGACAAAGCACTCACGGCTTACTCTTGGTTTTGTCCAACCTCAGGGTGAACGGCTCACAGCCACGGCCGCGGGGCTCTGTGGGGCGGGGCTCCTGACTCTGCGGGCAGCACTGGGGTCTCTGGACCAAGGGCTGTGCTCCCCACCCCCCATAACACCGTCGGCTGGCCACGAGTGATGGTCCCTTGTGGACCCAGGGAACGGGCTGGGAGTAGATGGTGAGGCTCCATGGTCCCCACCCCCCGCCTCCCTTGGTGGACGCTGGGCACACTCGGTTATTTTGGGTTGACCTCATCGGCCGAAACATGTTAGGTTGATTTGGTGGTGCCGACGTGCTTCAAGCAAAGTCTGTGACGAAAAAGGCAAACTTGAACTGTAAGTGTAGGATTTCAAACGTTTTTCCTTCCCAAGTTTGGCTTTTTGTATTTGTAAGACATGCACACAAATGTAGGACATCTGCATTCGGAATATTTTCAGGAGAGAGAGGACAGTGGGCAGCAGGAACGAACCCTGGTCCTGGAGGGCAGGGGATGGGGCCCCAGGGCCGCAGGCCCCTCCATCCCCGCTCGCCCCTCACATGCGATCCTGGAGGCAGGCAGGAAGCTGTCGCCTCGGTGACGAGACCAGATTCCGGGTGGTCCAGTGCTGCTCTACATGAGTCACTGGGCCGGGGAGGGAGCCAAGCTGGCCCCCGACACCCACGTGTCCTCACAGCTCATTGTTCTCTGCACATCTCTGTGTGCACTAGCAATCCTGGAGGACTTTTATTATAAGCCTGTAAAAAGTACAGCCATCGACGGCAGAGAAAACCATGTCTAAGCTGAAAAGCTGTCCAGGGGCCAGAAGAGACCGGGCCCCGGATTAGGCAGAAGGGAGGGCTGTCCCCCGGCCTTGAGACATAGGAGGAGGGCCCTGGGATGGAGGCAGAAAGAGGGTCTCTGAGAGGCAGCCCCTGGTGGGCCCAGCTCTCCCTGCTGGTGGGTGGCCCTCGGGTCCCTGGGGCTCAGCTCCCCTCTGCTCTCAGCCTCAGGGCCCTCCTGGGGGTGCAAACCCCACACCCACGCTGCCTCCGCAAGTGCCATATTCCAGTCTGTGTGGTCTGACCGCTGAGCCCTGCGTCTCCCATGCTCAGGGTGGCCCCTGCGGAGTAGTTCCTGGGGCTCCTGGGCCTCACGGAGAAGCTGCCTTCCAGGCACCATCAACTGGTCAACTTGGATCAATTCTTCTCCAGGTGGATCCCATCCACTCTTGTTTCTAGAAATTCCTCACCATCCCTGGGAGGGGAGATTTTCCCAGCCTAGCCATGGGCTAGCTCTTATTTTGAGCACTCTTCCGTCATTTCACTGGGGTTTGGGGAGGAGGCGGAGTGGACACGTGGACACAGCCCGCTATCTCGAAGGGACATTCTTTCCTTTGCTCTTGGGGAGACAGGGGTTCTCTTCCTGGGTGTATCACCCACCAGGGCCTCGGTCTTGAGCCTTGTATTGTGGAAATACAGTCCTCAGCCCTTGAAAAGTAAGGAAAAATGAGGGCTTCCCTGGTGGCGCAGTGGTTGAGAGTCCGCCTGCCGATGCAGGGGACGCGGGTTTGTGCCCCGGTCTGGGAAGATCCCACATGCCGCGGAGCGGCTGGGCCCATGAGCCATGGCCGCTGAGCCTGCACGTCCAGAGCCTGTGCTCCGCAACGGGAGAGGCCACAATAGAGAGAGGCCCGCGTACTGCAAAAAAAAATTTTTTTTAAGTAAGGAAAAATAATCCTCCCACCTTACGAAGGTGTTCCAGCCTCCTCTCATGAATGCGAGGCTGGGGGGTATCTGGTGCGACCCCAGACGTTTACAGAAAAGGGCACAAGAAACCCAGTGACGCCGACACCTAGAATATTACTCAAGGAAATAACTGAGGACATGGACTACAATCCACTTACAAGGAAGTTTGCTTCTATTAGTAAAAAAATGAAGCAGGTTAAATATCCAATAAAATGTCAGTTTTACAGAAAGATATGATACGGAGGGGGTGTCAAGATAGCTAGTGATTTCCATATCGACAAAAGTGTGGAAGTGTAATCGTCAAAATGTTACCATTAAGAAAAAATTACTTTTAAGTTACCATTGTTTACCTCTGCATGGTGAGTTTATTAGTATATTCGAGTGTTTTCATTTTTGCTTAGATATCTAATTGTGCTTCTCAAAATTTCAACAATTAATGCATCTTGCTTTTTAATAAGAAAAAGTGTTGTTCATTCAAAACAACCAGTGTTAAGCTGAGGGGATGGCAGGGCTGGGGCTGGATCCTCAAGAGTGCTTGACCAAGTTCACCTGCAAAATCCAACTGACCCACAACCAGCTGGAGATCGTCTCTGTCACCAAAGAGCTCTCAGATTCTACCTCTGAGGACTTTTCTGGGAAAAAATCTCCCACTGGGAATGGCAGTGCTTGCTGAGACCAGAGTGCACTGGGGGCCACAAACATCTATGCAGAGACGGACGCGGGGCCTGCGCTCACGACACGTCCAGCCCAAGGAGCCACCACAGTTGCGGGAAGAACAGAGCCCGGGCGGCCGCCCTGTGGAGAAAGGCAGGCAGGGGCCGGCACGGGCGGTCCCAGGCAGAGACCTCATGCCCCACGAGGTCAGGGCCATGCTGTCCTGTCTATCTTCACGCCCAGTATCCAGCCTGGGCTGACACAGAAGGGGCTCCAGAAACATTTGCTGAAGGACTCACCGATGGACAGCCCCCCCCTTCCCTGCCCACCACACTCGGTTCCTGCCGGGGTGCACCACACGTGAGGACGCGGGACTCCACTGCAATCTTCGCAGGGGACAGAGGCCACCACACAGGGTGTGCCGTCACTGCCCTCAGCAACGGGACCCTCCCCTCGTAGGCTCTACCTCCCCCAGAGGGACACCCAGACCTGGATAGGCAGGGGGCTGGGAAAACTCAGCTCACAGTGCGGAGGGGAAGCATCTGACCCAACCCTGAACTTTTCTGGCAAGGAAGTGAAATCCACGAGGAAATATGGGGAGTCTGGGCTTCCTCACACTCTGCGGGGAGCCGTCTTGGGGGCGGTAAATCAGCGTGGGAAGGAGGCAGGAAGGTGGGGAGGACAGGGTGGGCGTGGGGCTTTGACTTGAAAAGGTTTGCTCTCTGGGAAGGGAGCATGTGTGCGTGCGTGTGGTTGTACGTGGCAGTGCACACATGCGTGGGCACCTGTGTGTGTCTGCACACCTATGTGACTGCGCGTGTATGCACGTGTGCATGTGTGTGACTGCACGTGTGTGCCTGTGAGGCTGTGACCTCCCCGGCAGGAGATGCACGTTTGCATCAAAGCCCATGGAGCTTGGCGGGGGGACTGGGGGCATCCCCAAAAGGCTGCTCAGCTTCCCTGGGAGGGGTGAGCTCTGCCTTCACCCCCATCCACAGCGAGGGGTCCCTCAGGCCCCCCAGCCCTATCCTGGGCCTTTGGAGGTGGCTTGTCCCCAGGGAGGGGTCCGCGTGGGGGTCCCCAAGGAGGGACGGCTGTGTGTCCAGACCTGCACGTCCTCTCCATCGCCTCGCCCACCTGCGCGCCCTCCTCTCCCTCCGCAGCCCCAGCCTGTCTACAGCAGAAGCACACCCTGCCCGCCTCCCGTGGCTGGGGCTGGGGAAGCATCCTTGGGTTGGTGGTCTCTTTGAGTCTCTGTGTCTTCTCCCTGTGGGCTGGGGGTGCCGTTAGGAGAGGCAGGACCCGGGAAGAGCTCAGACAGACACTTGGAGACACGGCCCTGCTGCTCTCACCCCTCCCCACGTGGTGCAGGGGGCAGATGCGGTCCGGTTTTGAATCTAGCCTCCAGCCTCTCCTGTGCGGTGATTCACTCGTCTCCGATGGATGTGCACGCTTCCCCTTAGAGGGTCAAGCTGGCGACCGTGGGCGCCCATTCAGCTCGGGGTCACGTCCTCCTGGGAGCCTGGGTGCGGGGGCAGCCCGGTCACCCTGGAGGGGCAGCAGGAGTTGTCCGAGGCCCTGAGGCCCAGCGCCCTCCCGGAATGCTCGGGGGGCCCGTCAGAGGGCAGCCGGTGACCGTCACAGCTCAGGCCTATCCCAGGCACTCTGTAGGGCCCCCACCACCGCACCCTTTGCTCCTGGGAAGTCCTCCTGCAGAGGGATGGCTTCCCGAGGGAGCCTTGCGATGTCCTGACCTGTTTGCAGGGTCGATACTGGCAAGCATCAAACTTGGAGCTGCTGTCCAAGCGATTACCTCATGGCCCGAACAGACTCCGGCGCCCTGAAACAGCTCTGGAGAGTCGAGGGCAGCTGTCTGATTGGATGGGAACCGTGCAGGATGGGGATAAATGGGGCGAGGTGGGCGTGCGGGCAGCAGCGTCTCCCACGGCCAAACTTCAGGGTCAGGCCAAGTACTGGGGGCTGGGGTCCACCCTGGCTGGGGCGGTAGTTGCCTGGAATGCAAGCTAGCCTGCACTCAGCCCTGCAGATACAGCCAGATGTTCGCGACGGGGAGGGATGCTGGCGTCGGCAGGGCAGGCAACAAGGGAGGCTGCCGGGACCTCCGGCCAGATTTCTGACATCCTCTCAGAAAAGCAGCAGTCCAGGCCAGGGCCAAGACTCCCCCTTGGGGAGCGAGGGTGGGGGAGAAGCATGGGAAGGCACAGGAGACAACGTGTGGCTGGTGGAGGTCGGGCGGGAGGCTGCAGGGACTCAGCGAGGTCCCTGGGCTCTTCCGCTGGGAGGGAGGAGGGAGGTAAAGAAGTGTCAGGGTTTATTTGATTTTATTTTTTTAACATCTTTATTGGAGTATAATTGCTTTATGATGGTGTGTTAGTTTCTGCTGTATAACAAAGTGAATCAGCTCTACGTATACATATGTCCCCATATCCCCACCCTCTCGCGTCTCCCTCCCACCCTCCCTATCCCACCCCTCTAGGTGGTCACAGAAACCCTTGTCAGCTTGTGAGTGCGCTGCAGCCTTGTGCCAGGAGGAGGAACGTGCAGGGCCCCACGCAGGGGGAGGTAACGGGGGACAGCACCCACCATCGCCCCTTCGTCACCTGTGACCCTCGCCTCTCCCAGGACGCACCTCGCCTAGGGGCGCTCTTCCTCTGAGGACTGAACAGAGCATCACTACCGTCCATCCATGTGTGGCAGGTGCTGTGCACAGAGATGACCCAAGTTGTCCCCTCCCTGCACATCCGTTTCCGGGGTTATCACGGTAACCCGAGGTCCGGGGCTTGGAGGCCTGCCGTCCTCACCGGAGGGACGGAGCTCAAATCCACAGAGACGGCCGCTCTGCCTTGTTGAATCCCCGAGTCCAGACTCCCAGCAGCAGGTCCACATGCTTCCCGGGCCCCACTCCGCCACTGGAGAGCGCCGGCTGCCAGTGTGGCTCAGTGAGACGAGCCTCTGTCTGGTACCTTCAACCCAGTTTGTCCCTCTGCACCAGACACAGCCCGGATCTTCCCGGCTGCTCCCGCTCAGAGACACCCTTCCTGTCTCTTCGTCTCCAAGCCGCCCCACCCCCAATTCCTCAAGCTGCTGTCAACATGAAGGGGTTCCTTGGTCTATGGTTGCGACATGTCCCTACCCCCGGGACCCTGCACTCAACACCATTTCCCACTGCCACGCCAGAACAGAGGCTCCCTGGGGCAGTGACCAGCCCATGTCACGAGTCACACTGCCGTTGGAGCTCGGGTCTCTGCACCGCAAGCCCAGTGCTTTTCCAACAACCAGCAGGGGCTGAAAATCATTTCCCCCAGGGAGGGACACATTTCTTAAAGAGAAGCCTTGATGAGAGGATCAATGCACACAAGCTGCTGAGAGCAGCAGGGGACAGGCAGCCACAGCCACGTGTCATGCCCCGCCCCCACTAGAAAGGTCATCCCTGAGGTCATGCCGAGGGCCTGCTGGGGTCCCGGCACAGGGACTGAAGAGCCCCAGGCTGTACTGCTATGTATTGTATGTTTGTGTTCACCGTTATTTCATGATGCTGTTTATCTGGTTCTAGTAAACACCCTGGTCCTTTTTAAGGACTGCGTGGCACACCTTTGCACGGATACACCACAATCTGTATAACCGTTCCTTTAGTGCTGGAGATGTGAGTTGTTTCCAGTCCCCCCCACCCCAACCTTTTTCAACTTTTCATTGAAGCTTTACATACATACACATTTCCCATCATTTTTTAAAAAAGACTTTTAAAACAGCCAAATAAATGTCTGTTCTTGAGGAAGAAAATAAAGCAACTTTGAGGTCACATGTGTTCCTCCTCCATCCCCAATTTTAGCAGAAAAATTATGTATGTTTGGATTTGCCCCCATAAGTCAAATGCTTAATGCACAGCTCTTCTTTGTAGAGGGGAGAGTTCTGTCTCTTTTATGAATCATCCAAATCCCAAAGGTGGAAATACTTCGCTGAGCATATTAAAATGATTCAAGATTAACTAACCTGCGTTGGCTGGGAAGAGCCGTTCCTGCGAGGAAACGGCAAAGCGGTCATTTCAGAGCCTCGTCTGTCGACTGGCTACCTCGTCATCAGAAAACGCAGGGTGGCCAGATGGGTCGTGCAGAACCTCTGAGCTGGGGCCCCGCCTCCCCCCAGTTTCCCTGGACTCCCCCAACTCAATTCACCTGTTTCCCTGGACCCCCAACACCCCTCTGGCTTGCCCCGGCCCTGGTTGGCCATCCCCAGGAGCAGCTCTGATCGGCCACTCTCCATCCCAAGGTCCTTCCTTGGCTGAGCTTCCCCTGTGATGTCATGCCCGGGCTCTGTGGTGAGACATCCACAGGCTTCCCTGACACATGGAGGAGCTGAGGCTCTGTGAGCACTGCCCCACCAGGCTCAGCGCCCTAAGGAAGCTGTGACCCAGGGGGGTAACCCGGGGCGGCCTCAGGTCACCCGCTGGTCGGAAGCCTAGGGGCTGTGGGTTCTGAGACCGGCTGACCATCACCAGGGCATCAACCTCCTTTCCAACTTCATTGGTCCTCCAGCCGGCAGCCACCATGGGCTCCCCCCGCCCCCCCGTCCCCGGGACCCTCCATCCCCCTCAGGCTGGGCCTCTTCCCTCTGCCGGGAATGGCCATCTCCAAAGGGCCACAGCCCAGGTCCAGCCCAAAGCTGCCTCATCCTCAGGGCTCACCTGGGCATCCTCCCTCCAGCCTCCCCAGATTTCCCTTTGTCCTGCACGGTGATGAACTTGGCGTTGATGTTCTGGGTGTGCACATCCTGACTCCCCACCTACCAGACAGCCAGCTGGAGGGCAGGGCTTGGGCTCGGGGCAGCAATAGGGGCAGCTGGTTGGGTGGGGACCTGGGGGGCAGATCCGACTTGATTCTGGTCCCTGAGAACAATCTGAATGTGGAATTTTGCGAGAGGAAAGGGCAGATTTCCCAGTGGAGAGAAGAGCAACTGTGAGGTTCTCACTGAGTACACGAGACTGTGTACCTGTGTGACTCGGGCAGGTGGGGCCTGAGGAAGACGTTGCCGGAGAAGACACGGGGCTTGAGAGAACCGTCCGACCCTCCCGTGGCTATCAGTTCTCTCCACGAGGATGGGCAATCTCACCTTCTCAACAGCGTCTTCTCTCTCTCTGCCTCCTCCCTGCTCTCTTTATAGATGAAATCATTGTGAATGGATGTATACTAGAGGAAAAGACTAAGCTCAAGGGAAGGAGCTGTTACGCAGATGACGTCATGCCCACTGTATTTTTGAATATACTCATCACCCCCCACTGCCTGGTCTTCTAAAGAATTTCCCCAAACATATGAAATGATTTGTTCTCTGCTGAGAAAGATAGATGATCCAAACCAGGGCTTCTCAAACTTGAGGTTCCCTGAAACATTGGTCCACTGGGTGGTTAAGAGTTTTCTTGCTCACACAGGTTTGCTACACTGAAAGAGTTTATGGTATTGGTTGAAGGGCTTCTCAGAACCTTTGGTGCCCCGTGGTGAGCCAGGGAAGCCTCCCAGGGATGCAGCACAAGGCATCCCCTGCACTTTTGAACAAGGACTGACCTCCCCTGCTTTTAGGGGAATATCCACCAGCATCTCCCAGAACAGTGCTCCATGACATCTGGTGTAGAAAAGAGTGGTCTAAAATACATTGGGTGATGCTCAGACACACCACTTTGAGAAGATGCATTATGCCAGGGGCTGATGACTCAGATGCCTGCACGGCACCGGGTCCCTGACAGGTTGAAAGAAGCTGCTTCTATTGGGACCAAGCTTGACATCCTGACAAGTGTGCTGCCTTTAAAATCATCTTGGAAGCCCCCCCCCCCAGAATGGCCGTGGGCAGTACCCACCTGTACCTGGCAGTCCCAAGCAGCACCCAACCATACCCCGCAGCAGCTGGCAGTACCTACAAGTACTTGGCCATACCTATGAGTCCTCACTAAGCACCAAGCGTCAGTACTCATCAGTATACAGCGACGCCCAGGAGCACCCAGCTCACCCACGGTCCGCTAGCCAGCAGTGGCTGGTCTGCGTCTTCCTGCTCTTTCTACAGTTGGGAGGGAGGGTGGCCCTGGACCAGCCCAGCCCCACAGTGGTCACAGGTGACCCCAGTGTGGCCCTTGCAGGGAGCTTGGGCTTAGTCTGCCGCCTCTCCGTTCTGGCCGCTCCCCAGGCCCTGGGGAACCTGCACTTGGCTGGCAGCGGGCTGGCCGCGGGGGCCTGGGGTTAGAGAGCCGCTTCATCCTTTAGCCTCAGCTCAGGCGTACAGGGCTCTGCCCACCAGCCCTGTCTGCCCGTGCCCTGTGCACTCTTCCCGGGCCCGGCGCCTGCCCTCCCCCCACGCACCCGGGTCCCTTTAAAGGCCGTCTCTCCATGGCTCTGCCCCCTGCACCCGCTCTCCGGTGCTCACATTTCCTGCCAAAGCTGCAGAGAAGGGGGAGTCCTGGAGCAGAGGTGGGATGACTGGGCCAAAGGCAGTCAGAGATAAGTGAAGAGCACATGCCTGGCCTGAAGCTAAAGCAATGAGTGACTGTGTAACATGTGTCTCTGGTGTGAGAGCCCAGCCACTTTCTGGCCAGACCACACGTGCACAGAAAGAAAGCTCCTTAAGAAACCAGCCATCACCCACCCAAGCACCTGCATGTCCCCTTGAGCAGCCTTGCCAGGCCTTTCCCTGCCCAGGCCTGGGTGAGCGCTCACTCTGGTCAGGAAACATCAGCTGCAGAGTGATTTGAGAAGGGAAAGTTTACCATGAGGAATTATTACCTGGTAATGGGGTGAACTACTGCGGGCCCGAGAGAGAGCCCTGAAGAGAGCAGGAATCAGGGAACCTGCCTTCGGGGGCTGGGGGGGGGGCGGCGCACGGCAATTCCCAGGGGATCTGCACTCCAGGGGGCTCGCCGACCGGCTGGGAGGCACCCCCCATGTGGTGGTGTCCACGCACGCTGGGGCCAGGAGGAGAAACCCCTTCCTCTGCTGAGCCCCGTGGCATCCCAACAGCTCCCGCATGACAAAGCCTAACGTGGGCCAGTGGGAAAAGGATGTGTTTGCAGGGTGCAGCCCCAGGACCACAAAGCCAGAACAGCAGCGTGGATTTGGAGCTGAGGGAGGGGCGGTCGTGCGATGCCCGGCGAATGCAGTTTTTATTATTGTAGACACATAGACGGTGGCACTCCTGTGCTTTAGAAACACATCACAGAAATGTTTATCTTCAGTGTGAGTGGTGCTGTCGACTGTGTCTTGTCACATCATGATTCAAGGTCTGTTTCTAACTTCATTGTATTGCTTACAAAGTTATGTAGATGCAAGCGGAATAATGCATTAATTGGCTGTACTTATTAAATCAAGCAATCAATTTTCAATGCCATCCATCAATTATGCACAGGTTTTTGTTAAAATTTTGCCTAGTCAATGTTCCTCTCCCCTGGTGTTAATATTTTGCTCTTGTAAATTAATTGGGTGGAGTTGTGTTTTTACATTATTTAGCCAATGGATTTAAATCTCACTCGATCCCATCATTTGAAAGATTTTCAAACAGGTTAGAAAATTCTGTCCTTAAGTTTTTAAAGCATTCAGATGTAAGAATTTTTGTAGATGACAAATATTAAGTCTCAAGATTACATAACAGTGGAAAAATTTCAAAACACTATTGTTCTAAGTACAGTCACCATAGAACCATTTTCTAAAGAAGCTATTTTTCTCACTCTTTACTAAAATTCAACTTTACCTCGAAGGGCAGACTGTTTATTTTTCCAAAAATATCTACAAACAGCATACAGCTTTCAGCTACTTGTCTTCTAGAAAAGGCCAGCAAATAGAAAACACTTGTATTTTTAAAAGAAAAGGGTGTCACATCATCCCGACAGTGGAGAGGAAGGTTAGGAGGGTGTTCAGGGATGACTAAGGCCTGAACGAGTCCCCCTTTTCTCCCAGCTCCTCTGCAGAGAGCAGTGGCCGCTGGGCCTGGGGCTTTGAGCTGTGAGCTGGGTGGGCACACTAACCCCCTGGGAACGGAGTGTTTAGCATTGGCAGAGTCAGAGCCCTGGGGAAGAACTGAGGGTCTGCGGGCAGCTCATCTGAGAAAGAGGGCCTCACACAGAGCATCCAGGAGCTGAATGAGTAAGTGTATTGGGTCTTCTCTACCCATGAAGTGAGGGGGGCAAAGAGAGTTCCTCCAGGGGGGCTCAGGAGGGGCTGAGAGCTACGGGATGGGAGATTCCTTTGCTTTTTCTACCAGTTGGATATTAAAGCTATTCCAGCAGCAGATCTGAGCCCCAAATTTCTGACAAAGGGAAAAAACAAAGAGTGGCCTGTATGGGGATGGGGTGAGGGAGGATGGGATAGGGTGGGAGGGAGACCCTAACTACCAGAGAGAAGACTATCAGGGTGAACCATCCGAAAATGTGACAAGCAAAACAGAACAGTGAGAATAGTCAGATGGGCACCTGCATGACAAGTTTATATGTAAAAGATCCAAATTCCAGCACTGAAAAGAATGCCAGAAGCTTAAAAACACGATTTGAAATGTAAACCTCCAGCAGACTGATTAAAGAAAAGATTGTGTTGCAGACCTAAATGAGTGGCCCTGGGAGAAAAGGACAAGAAATATCTCAACAGACAAAGCGGAAAGATAAAGAGATGTAACAAAGGAAAATACGATTGACTTGGAAGATAGAGCAGGAGGTCTAATGCAAGAACCATAGGAGTTCTAGAAGTAGAGAAAAATAGCAGGTGGGAGAAAGGCAACAGCTAAACATTGGAAAACTCTGAGTTGAGGAAAGTCTGGAGGCTACACACTTAAGGGTTCATCAGTTCCAGGCTCGACCGGTGAGAAAAAACACGATCTGTTCTGTATCATGTGAAAAGTTACAGACTCTGCAAACATATGGTATTATTCCATTTATATGAAATTTATAGATCTATAGTAATTTCTAATCTATGGTAACAGAAAGCAGACCAGTCATTGTCAGGGGCCAGGGGATTTTAATGGAAATTTTAATGAATATGTGATGCATAAATTTATCAGAAATCATTGACATGTGCAATTAAAATGGGTCGATTTTGTTGTATGCAAACTTTACCTAAATACATATGAATAAAAATGACAAATTCTAGGGTTTCTCCATAAAGGAAAATAATCCAACAAATTTTCAATCAAAAAGAATAGGTTACCTAAAAAAGCAAAGCAATCAGAACAGTGTGAGACATCTCATCTGATACAACACTAGATGCTAACAACAGTGGAGCAGCATTGACAGATATCAGAGCAAAGAGACCATGACCCAGGAACCCTTGTTCCCAGCAGCGATATTATTTTGTCATCAGAGTGAAAGATATACAAAGATATAAAAATATCTCACAGGGTTTAGCACCTAAGTACTCCATCTAAGAAAATAAGCTCCCATTTATTTAAGAAATTATTAGTCATATATTCTGTTACTTGCTGTTGAAACATTCTGAGTGGATACAGGTATT
The DNA here is from genome assembly GCF_949752795.1 of Hyperoodon ampullatus. Taxonomy (NCBI): domain Eukaryota; kingdom Metazoa; phylum Chordata; class Mammalia; order Artiodactyla; family Ziphiidae; genus Hyperoodon; species Hyperoodon ampullatus. Next base: position 2,372,302 of record NC_136921.1, read on the forward strand.
AATATGGAAGTTCTTAGAAAACCAGGAATAAATGGAGTCTTTCTTTTTCTTTTTTTCTTTTTTTTCTTTTTTTTTGGCCACGTCATGCGGGATCTTAGTACTCTGACCAGGGATCGAACCCGTGCCACCTGCACTGGGAGCACAGAGTCTTAACCACTGGACCTCCAGGGATGTACCTCTTTTTCTTTTTTAAAAAACAACCTAATGATTAAGTATTTTTTTGTACTGAGAAACGATGATCACAGTAAGTCTAGTTAACATCGATGAATTCTTTCTTAATCTGATCAAGAAAGTATATATTATACCAATAAACAATATCGCATTTAATATGTGGAAATTATTAGAAGTTTTCTGTTAAAGTTAGGAATGGGACATGAGTGCCCATGCCTGTCCATGAGTATGTTCTGGAATCTTAGTCAACACAACAAGACAAGAAAAATAAAGCACCTAAATAGGAAAAAGTAGAGGAGAAAATAATCACCACTCGATGACGATTTAGCTGTCTGAAGGAAATCTAAAAAGTGATCTGATTGTTACAACCTATGAGACAGTTTAGTACGTTACATATGGAATATGTGAAAATCATTTGCTTTCTTACACCAGGAAATATTCTATAATAGTCAAAAAATTATATTGACAACAGCAACAAAATATTTTGAAAGTAGGCATTCATTCCATTAGAAACATATAGGTCTTATAAGAAGAAGATCACACCATTTTTATGAAAGATATTAAAGAAAAATTTAATAAGTGGAGAAACATATCACGTTCTTAGATATAAAAAGTCTTTATTGTAAAGGTATAAATTCCTCCAAGTTTCTTGATCTATATGTTTAATTAAATTTCAATTAAAATGTTATCGAACTTTTTTCTTTCTTTCTTTTATTTTCCTGAGGGAAACTTATAAAATACTTCTGAATGATCCTCATTGCCCACTGGAATGAAAAATTGAAAGGAGGAGTGACAGCTTTATTTAAAGTTAGGATAATTGGAGAATAGAAATTTGAAATCTATTAAAATATACTGTGAAACTGTAATAACTAAACTGTGTGATAGTAGCACACAGTTAGAAGGAGGCAACTCTAAAATGCCCAAGAAAGTCCACATATGGATCATAACATGCCTGAATTTAGTATTTGATAGACTAATAAAGAAAGGTGACCCATTCAACAAATGGTCTCAAACCCTAAAACAACTCAAAAAAATGTATGTGAACACTTACCTGATATCAAGTAAGAAAATCCTTTCTAAGTTTTTCTCTAAAGGAAAGGATTACTATATTTGATTATATAAAAACAAACAAACTCCCTTATATCTAAAGAAATTAAAACTGGCAAGCTAGGAACTTCCCTTGTGGTCCAGTGACTAAGACTCCGTGCTCCCAATTCAGGGGGCCCGGGTTCAATCCCTGGTCAGGGAACTAGATCGTGCAAGCCGCAACTAAAAGAGCCCACACGCCGCAACTACAGCCAGGTGCAGCCAAATAAATAAATAAATAAAACCTGGCAAGTTAATATGTCAATTATATCTCAATTTACAAAAAAAAAATAAAGCATACATTAGAAAAAACTGGCAACCTAAAAAACGAGATTATTTGCAAAATCTATGATAGACAAAGGGCACTGTGCTCAATCCATATTTGTCTCTAAAAACTAATTCAAAAGCGCACTCCAGTAAAAAAGGACAACATTAACGCTTGGAGCTAAGCTCTGTCACGGCCCAGGCCAGGTACCACGGCTGGAATCCCATGTGCCAGACCCCCTGACCCACGGCTGCCCTGGGAGGGGCAGACTGTTAACCCTCCTCACAGATGAGCAGACTGAGGTGCTGGCAGGAAAGGGGGTTTGAACCCAGAGCCTGCTTGCTTACGCAGTGTGTCATTTTCCCCTTCAGAGAGTGAGAAATGTAGAAAGTCCAGGGAGTCTTGAGAAATCGAAGCAAAAGCCGTGAAATGTAGTTTTACGCGTAGCAAGCAGGCAGAGTGTGGAGAAGCACATTGTCCTCGAGACCCAGGCCCTTCCTTGTCTGTCTTCCTCGCATAAGGGGCGGGTTGGAAACTCGTTAGTAGCCCTCCAAGCACAAAATGATGCCCCCACCCCACCGTACGAGTTCAGGAGACCCCCTGGGACCAGCGGAGAGCAAGGCTGAGCGGCAGGTGCACCGCGGCCGGGCTTCCAGAGACGCCGAGGACAACCGTGAAGCAGGTGGTTTCCCTCCCTGTCCTGATCGGGTGTCCATGGGGGTCTCAGGTCTGCCCGGTGTGCTGCCTTCCATCCTGGGCTCTTCTGGGCATTCTCACCCCTCCGCTTTCTGCCCGGAACCCGCTGTCTGCCCGGAACCCGCTTTCTTGTGACAGTTCTCCGAGCTGTATCGCCGGACTCTGAACAAATGCCAGCTGGCCCTTGTTCCTTCCCTGCTCGCTAATCCCCTGGCGGCTTCTGATGACCCAGAGTAAACTAGGAACTGCCCACGGGACGCCCCCGCCAGCCACCCAGAGACACCTCAGCTTGCGGCTGCCATCGCCAAGCAGCTCTGGTCCTGCCCGCCTCCCCTGAGGGCCCCGCAGCACAGCTCCCATCCCGACCCCAGGGCCCTTCATCTCGTTAATACCTTCAGACCTCAGATGCAGGGTCATCTCCTCGGAAGGCCTTCCCCTCACCCCACCACTAGTCTCAGATGCCCCCCCAACAAGCAGTCAGCCCCATTCAAATCCCCCTACATCTCTGTGTCTTGTTTGGGGAGCATCGGTCCTCCCCACTGGACTGTGGGACCCAGGAGGGCAGAGGTCACCTTCAGTGTGTGTACTGCTGTGTCCAAGGGCCCAGCGCCTTGCCTGACCTGTAACAGAGGCTCACCATCATTTGCTGAACGAAGCAGGAATTCCGGGATGTGTGCTGAGTCCAGTCACGTGGACACCTGGATTGCCCCTGGCATGACACCAGAAAGACAGCGGAGGGATTGCCGTCGATGGGCACAGGCTGAGGTACTGCCTGGGGGGCAGGATAGAGCGGCGGAGGTGGGGCCCCCAGGAGCCCAGAGAACCAGGGAACTCAGGGCCAAGCGTGCAGAACTCCTTACTGTGGAGATTTTAAAAAATACATACACATTATCCATATAGGCAATAAAAGTTGTTTTTTTTTTTTTTTTTAGCTGCTTCAGTTGCTGCACGCTGGCTTTCTCTAGTTGTGGCGAGCGGGGGCTACTCTTCGCTGTTGTGCGCGGGCTTCTCATTGCGGTGGCTTCTCTTGTTGTGGAGCACGGGCTCTAGGCACACGGGCTCAGTGTTGTGGCACGTGGACTCAGTAGTTGTGGCTCATGGGCTCTAGAGCACAGTTTCAGTAGTTGTGGCGCATGGGCTTAGTTTCTCCGCGGCATGTGGGATCTTCCCGGACCAGGGCTCAAACCTGTGTCCCCCCAGTTGGCAGGCGGATTCTTAACCACTGCACCACCAGGGAAGTCCGAGGCAATAAAAGTTTAAATGTGCTCCCATCCAAGCCTGTTATGATGGAGTAACAAATCCTCTTCAGGGCAAACGGAGAAGTCTGTTTGTAAAAAAGTATTTGATTCATGAACAGCAGGGAGGAGATGGCTGTGGGGAAGATGAACACATAGTCATGGGCCAGAGCAAAGAAGATGGATCATTCTGTAACCAGAGAGGGTTTGCCCGGGGCCCAGGGGGCCACACTCCCCTTATTTATCAACAAGAACTGAGATCGGTGGTGTTTCTATCTCTACCTGAGCATCTGTTTATTGATGCAGTGATTAATGGGGCACTGTTGCCAGGATATAAAAGTCCTTTCCTGAGTGGACTGTGATAGTGGCCCTGCCCTGTTTCTCCAGTGTATTTATCCTGGACTTTATGGGACAGTAAAAGCCCATCTGGAGCCATTCAAGGCCGATGCCCTCCCGCCATGAACACTGTCCCTCCACCATCATCGCCAGCACATGATATTTGCAGCCACCTACTGTGTGCGCTGTGTGCAGGTACTGGGCCTGGCACAGTGGGGACAGAAAGAGGGGTAAGGGCAGAAAGGACATACTAGAGGAGAGAGAAAAGACACTGTTCTCAGGAGTCTGCCATCCCCTGGTGTAGACAAGGCATGTGCTGTGATCAATAGCGGACCCTCCCAGACGAATGAAGATGGAACCAAAAAATTCTACTGGTTCAGAACGGGCTCTGATTCAATGATTCATTCAAGAAGTAACTGCGGAGTCCCACTGCAGAGGCTGCCAGTTGTCCCATATTTCCTAGAAATGAAATCTTTTTTAGCCACACGCATGGCTGCCTGGAATAAAACCACACTTCTCGGCCTCACGTGCATCCCCGCAGGGCTCTGTGACTAGGGCCTGGCCGGCGGGTGTGAATGGGCATGTGATGTCACCTTCTGAGAGGTGTCCTCAGGGAATTGCCTCGGCCCTAAACCTTCCCTTTCCCTTTCCTGCCGGCCAGCACAGGGACAGACTAGTCAGAGCTTGGACAGCTGTCTTAGACCATGAAGGTTGCCTGGCAACACTGGAGCAGAGAGGAAGCAGCCTAGGTCCCCAATGACCACATGGAGCGAAGCTCCCAAGCAGCCTGGACGAGGACTCCCGGAGCTCTGACCTGCAAGAACAAAGCTCCGCGTGGTGAAGCCAGTACAATCTCAGTGGATCCCTGCTGCTTGGGATAAACCCAATTCTAATGAAAGCACCTGCTATGTGTCGGGACACCGTGTGAAGGACTGCAGTTGTGAGAACAAATAAGATAGAGACAGTTCCTGCTCCCAGGGAGCTTTCACTCAAGCAAGAGACACAGAGAAAGACCAGGAAACAAACCAGCAAAGATGCATCTTTACAAATGCTGATAGATTCAAGGAAGTAAGGAAATAACTCGCAAAGTTAGAGAGAAGCAGAGACGGGAGAGCAGCTGGGGAAGTCTGCCTAAAGGAGGTGGGTTCTAGAAAAGTGGGATGAGGAGAACATGGCATTGGTTACAGGGAATGTGTCAAAAGTCAGAACCGGAAGAGATGGGGGATCCACCTGTGACTGATCAGGGCATCACTGAAGGGATGGCACAGTACCCGAGCTGTGGAAGGTGAGGGGCTCTCGAGTATGGGGACATGGTCCCGGGGTGGTCCTCTGCTGGGGCAGCCCCTGGAGTTGCAGCTGGCTTTGGTCGGGGTGTGTCCGTCTCAGGGAACACCCAGTCACTGGCCCCGGGTCTCCACACCCAGGATGATGCTAGCACTCTTGGCAAAAATGCAGATTCCTGGGCCCTGCCTGCTGGAGATTTCTGATTTCATGAGACTGCATTAGTGTTGATGAGATCTAACAGCCCAAGGGACACAGGCTTCCAGAAGCTCAGATTTAAGGGCCTCAAGTTCATCTGATCCAACCCCTTCCAGCAGCCTGAGACCCCTCCCACCCTCTGTCAGAGAGCCCTGGACTTCCCACAGGACAGCCCCCTCCCAGATAAGAGATTGTATTGTATTGAACTGGAATCTGACCCCTTTTCTAGTTCTTCCTCTGGACTCCTGAAAATAAGATGAATCTCTTTCCAAACGAGAAGATTTCAACCACGTGAGTTCACTTACCACAACCCATAACTCTCCTCTTTTCCTGGTTGAACGTCCTCAAAACCTGCAGCCATTTCTCTTTATGAGCTTTACTGGCTGAAGCTCAGCCTTCTGGGGCAGCAGCTTAGGAAGGGCAGCCTCTTCTCCAAGCCAGCTCAGCATCAGTAATCATTAGAGAAATGCCAATCAAAACCACAGTGAGGTATCACCTCACACCAGTCAGATGGCTGCCATCAGAAAGTCTACAAACAGCAAATGCTGGAGAGGGTGTGGAGAAAAGGGAACCCTCTTACACTGTTGATGAGAATGTAAACTGGTACAGCCACTATGGAAAACAGTATGGAGGCTCCTTAAAAAACTAAAAATAGAATTACCATATGATCCAGCAATCCCACTACTTGGCATATATCAGGAAAAGACAAAAACTCTAATTTGAAAAGATACATGCACCCCAATGTTCATAGCAGCACTGTTTACAATAGCCAAAACATGGAAGCAACCTAATGGATAAAGAAAATGTGGTATATATACACAATGGAATATTACTCAGCCATTAAAAAGGAATGGAATAATGCCATTTGCAGCAACATGGATGGACCTGGAGATTATCATACTAAGTGAAGTAAGTCAGACAGGGAAAGACAAATATCATATACCGCTTATATGCGGAATATTTTTTAAAATGGTACAAATGAACTTATTTACAAAATAGAAACAGACTCACAGACTTAGAAAACAAACTTATGGTTACCAAAGGGGAAACGTTGGGGGGAGGGATATATTGGGAGTTTTGGATTGATATACACACACTACTGTATTTAAAATAGATAATCAACAAGGACCTACTGTATAGCACAGGTAACTCTGCACAATATTCTGTAATACCTAAATGGGAAAAGAATTTGAAAAAGAATAGATATGTGTATAACTGAATCACTTTGCTGTACACCTGAAATTAACACAACACTATAAATCAACTATAGTCCAATATAAAATAAAAATTAAAAAATAAATAAAGTCACATGGAGAGCTAAATAAAAAGAACCAAGATAAAATGAGCTGATGATAGCAGTAAGCTTTGTGCAAGGTCCCTCAGAGGTGTTCCCCAAGTACGACCCCATTTCCTACTTACAGACTGCAGATCCAAGAGGACCCTTTAAGACTATTTAGTTCAACCTCCAGTCTTAGTTTTCTAGGGCCGCCGTAACAGAAATTGATGCCCCCGCAGTTCTGGAGGCTGGAAGTCCAAAATTACGGTCATGGCAGGGTTGGTTCCCTCTGGAAGCTCTGGGGATAAGCCACTCCGGGTCTCTCTCCAGCTCACAGAAGCTGCTGGCAATTCAGGGGGATCCTTCGGCTTGTAGGGCGTCACTCCAATCTCCAGCTCTTCACACGGTCTTCTCCCTGTTCCTTTGTGTCCTTGCTCCTCTCTTCTCTTCTGAGGACTCTCATCATTGGATTTAGGGCCCACCTGAAACCAGGAGGATTTCATACTGAGATCCTTACCTTAATTATATCTACAAAGGCCCTTATTCCAACTAAGGTCACATTCTGATGTTGCTGGTGGACACAGCTCTTGGAGGCGACCCTGTTCACCCCACTACTGCTCTGTACCTTACAGATGAATCCAGTGGAGTATGAAAGGAACGGGTTTGCCGGGGTGTCCCCAGCGAGTTAGTGAGGGGATTGTACAGCAATGCTATGAGGCCACAGGACAGATGCGGTGACACCTGCATTGCTGGTGCTTCCAAGAATTTCTCAGATGACTGAAGCTTATCTTTTTCAGAGACAAACTTCTAAAAAAAATACTGTTTTGAAGACATTCTAAACCATATAAAGGTACTCCCCCACTTACTAAACAGAATTTTTAAAAAGGTCCATCACCATTTTGTCATTTTGTTGGTCATTTCATCATTGCTGTGAGGAGGCATTAATAAGTGAGGTTCCAACGAGGTGGTGCCTTCAGATCCAGCTCAGCCGGGCGGGCTGCAGCCCTACACATTCCTGAGCTTCCCCAACTGGGTGCCTGTCAGACCTTTCCCCAAGATTGTCAATTCTCAGAAAGACAGCTCATTCATTCATCACCAGCTCTCGTAGGACATTCGTCTCTTACAGACATAAGCTTCAATGAGCCGTAAAATTCATGGACACACCATATTTTTGGGGGGATATTAATCCTTATTTGCTTTCTGTATTTCTCATTTTCATCCTATTTCAAGCATATCACTCAGCTCTTTGTAATTTTTTTGCCCCAGGGATTTTTTTTTTTCCAGGCAGAAAGCCAAAGCAGCTTGAAGCCAAAGGCTCTTTCTGTCTTTTATAAAAACCTAAACCCATTTCATGAAACCCTAATCCCAAAGGCTGAGTGGGAGGGAGAGAGAGCGATTCCCTGAGATTTGGAAGAGGAGAGACATTGGCAGTCTCGAGGGCCCAGGATCTGAGCAGAGCCCAGGAGAAGAGTCCAGGAAGGGGCCAGGCCAGCCACGCTGTGCCCCCAGGGAGGCTACACCCAGGCACTGTGGGTTTTGGTGAGGATTCCTGAGCACAAAGCACGGCACAGGAACAGCTGCCAACCCGAGGGCGGAAGAAGGATGTTGGTGAGGGGCCTCCACAGTGGACGATCACTAAAGGCTCTCCGTGCTCTTCTGGGCACCATGGAAGACTACTGATTCCGGAGTGACCCTGGGAGGGGAGGGGAGGGGTTGCATTTCCTGCCAGCCCCATAGGGTGGGGCTCAAAGTTGGGCTTAAGTTGACATAAGAAGATAAAGAAATGAACCTCCTGGATTTCTGGACAACATGACATTGTAAGTTGGTGCTTTGAGGCCTCTTCTCTGTTCCAAATCCATAGCAACCATAGATAAAACATATTTTTAAAAGTCACAGCCCCATTACAAAACAAGACAAACACCTCGGAGACAGAAATAGAAGGCATAAAGCAGTGAGTGGGGTGTAGGCTGAGTGTGCGCTGGGCTTCAGGTTCAGAATCAGCAGAGATAGTAACAGTGACTGAAAGAGCCCCACCTGGGCAGGGGTTTGGTGGGAAGACAGAGGCTGGCCCACTGCTCAGAGCCCCCCCAACCATAAGAGGGAGCGGAAAGAAAGTTCCAGTTGACTACTTTCTATAGAGGTGAGGACCCAAGGTCAGGAAGCAGTTTCATATAGAGAATGTGGGTGGAGACCACCTGCGCCTGTGATATATACTCAGTGCTCAGGTGGATGAGAGCCCAGAGCCAGTGATGTGAGACCTGTGTCAGGGAGGGTGTCCCCGGAGGCTGGGCGGAAACATGTAGAACCTCTAGGCAGACAGGATTGAGTGTGGGTGGGGTGAAGCATGGATAGGGAGAGAAGGAGGAAGGGTGGAGAGAGAAGGAGATATGTAGACAGAGGTGGGGGAGTGAGAGAGAAGGAGAGAGGAAACCTCCTTCTACTCAAGATGCATCTGGAAACCCACATGCACAAATCTGTTGAAATAACTAGCACACCCCACCCCCAAGTAGCCAAATAAAATCCACAAACTCATTCCCTATCAAATGAAAATATTAGAGCAATCTCAAGGTAAATTGTTAGCATCTCAGAAAGCAACAGCCTATGAAGGGCAATAAGCTATAAACAAAAAAATTGGCAGAAACAAAAAATAATTGACAGAAACAAAAAAGATCTGAACGGATAGAAATGGAAAAGATCTACCTAGAAACATGGAAATGGAAAAGATGGTCACTGAAATAGAAAAGAAGCCAGTAGATGGAATAAAATCCAGTTAAACACAGTCAGAGAGATAGTAGGTGAATTGGAAGACGGATGCAAGGGATTCACCAAGAATGCATCTCAGAAAAAGAGAGGTTCAGAGGTCACCCAACATGAAAGAGCAGCTCAGAGCCATGCGGGTGTGGCTGGGCAGCTCTGGCCAGAGGAGAGGAGCTCAGGGAGGGGAGAGCAAGAGGAAGAGCAGAGAGGTCATATTTGAAAAGACACCAAGAATGAGCCAAGACTGAAAAGAGATGCAAGTTCTCAGACTGCAGCCCCCTTTGAGAATTGAGCAGGAGAATAAAATGGACCTTCATCTATCTCTGCTGTACATTGTAGGGTACATCCAAAAAATGAACTGTTGGGACTTCCCTGGTGGTGCAGTGGTTAAGAATCCACTTGCCAATGCAGGTGACACAGTTTTGAGCCCTGGTCTGGGAAGATCCCACATGCTGTAGAGCAACTAAGCCCGTATGCCACAACTACTGAGCCCGTGCACCAAAACTACTGAAGCCCACTCACCTAGAGCCCATGCTCTGCAACAACAGAAGCCACCGCAATGAGAAGCCCACACACTGCAATGAAGAGTAGCCCCCGCTCGCCGCAACTAGAGAAAGCTCACATGCGGCAACGAAGACCCAACGTAGCCAAGAATAAATAAATTCATTAATTTGAAAAAGTGAACTGTTCATTGTAAGACTACTATTCAATATTTTTTGCATTTGAAAATAATCATAATGACAAAGATACAGTAAAAGATATCAAATCTCTTTCCTTGTTCAGAAAGATGTAAATACTTTAGACTTCATTAGAAAAAATTTAGAGTTAGGAATGTAGACTGAAAATAAACGGTAGCCAGTACAAGGCTGGAAATAAAACCTATAGCCTCCACACCATTGCAGAGAAGAAAAGAAGGATTCAAAAGACATCATCATGCCTGGAAGAGGCAGAAAAAATCAAAGAGAGCAAAGGAAATTCACAGTACATGAAATATCACATAAAATGGGAGAAATAATTCTATTAATTTAGTATTTACTGTAAATAAAAGGGATTAAATTCATGTATAAAGGCTGGAGACTATAGGACTAAATCTCTATCTCCCAAATTGGGCTAAATGCCTCTTACAAAGATACACATAAAACAAATGACAGAGACAGGTCAAAAAAATGAATGACAAAGGGATATAAAGCAAACACAAACAAAAGAAAGCTGATGGATCAGTAATAAGACAGTGCAATTTAAGGCAAGACTTTCACAGGCCCACGGACAGGATGGGCCAAGTTATGCTGGACCCCAAGGCTTGATTCTCAGCCAATCTCCATGCCTGCTTTGGCAGGTGGCAGCCTGCTGCCTGTGATCCTGGCCCTGGGACCAGGACCCAGGTAGTCAGAGTGGCCTCTACCTGCACCGTTGCTGGACAGAGACACCCAGAGCCACAGGCTGACTCTGAGCACTTCTGCCCAGAAGGGTCCAATGTCACCGCCCACATGTCACTGGCCGGAGCAGGTCACCAGTGCTCCTGAGGTCAGCAGGTGGGACCCTCTAACTCACCTTGGAGAGGAGAAGCAAAGGATTGTGAACAGTGATGGCTCACCCCACAGTGACAACCAGGACCACCACGCGGAAAGGGAGCCCGGCCGGTCCGAAGGCTGAACACGCACCTAAGAACCAGCATTTGTGCACCAACGTGCTTTTTCACCCCATGGGGCCTGGCACTGGGGGAGGTTTTCCCACCTTCCTGTTCCTCCCGCTGACCTCTGAAGGTCACCATCAGAGGAAGTCAGAGCACCCACTCTATTTCCTTCTGGGGGCCCACCGGCCCCAAATCTTCCTCCTGAGGGAGTTGGCCCCATGACAGAATCACACCGGCTACGGCCACCTGGACCAGGATGACCACTGGCCGGGCCTGGCCTGAGAGCTCTGCTCGAAGGGGACATCACATAGTGGGTCACAACAGATGCCATCAGACCTTCATGAGGGAGTAAGACCTCAAGATACAAATCAGAAGCTGAACACAGCAGAGGCAAAACACAGATGGAGGCCGTGTGTGGAGACTGCAGGCCGGGGAGAAGGGGGGTCTGCGGTGGCCAGGGCCTGACCCGGGAGTGCCCCCAGCGAGTGACAAGCTAGCGTGTCCTAGGTGACCGTCGGTCCTCTGAGAGGTCTGCCCTGACCTGGAGCCCTGTCTCTTCTCCAACCGCCTGTGCCCCTCCAGCACGGACCCTCGTTATCTTGGTAACTGGAGCTCATCTTTGTTCCCAGGCAGGAACAGGGCTGCAAACAGCAAGCCCGGTCCCTTCAGGATCTCAGTATCACACTTAATGCATCCCCTGGGGGCTCAGGGTGGGGCTGCCTGGTGGGCAGGGGACTTCAAAAGTTATTCCCCTTTTCATGGTCTCACAGCAGAAGGTCAGGGTTTCTGGAAGCCTGGTGCTGGTGCAGGAGCCCAGGGCTTGGAGTTGCCGGACTTGACTTTTATTCTGGCTCCTTCAGCTTTTAGCCTGTGACCTTGATCAGGATTTAATCTCCCAAATTCATTTTCTTCTTTTAATGGGAACACCTTCCCCGCCTGCTTGAGGAGCCCCGTGTGCACGAGCATCGTGCAGACACAGGTGGGATGGAGCTAATTTGGGGATCGGGAAACTGGGTGGCCTCAGAGCCAGCCAAGACCACCACTTCCCAGCTCCGCTGTGACACAGTCACATGATTTCTCTCTTCTGGGGCCTTCCTCCCTCAGGGCCTCCACTGCTCAGAACCCACAGCCAGATTCTTCTCCTCACACTTGAACAATGGCTACACTTAGAAGATATACAGCACTTAAATAATCTAATATTTTTAAACACCTATTTTAAAAACATAAAGCCACACCTTGGCTGCTTTGGTGGGGAGCACGCACACGCACACAGAGGCTGCTCTTTCGTGGGGACATGCTGCCAGGACCCCCCCACCGCCGGCCCTTTCCCCCACACCCCCAAGCCGACAGCGCGTCCAGTTCTGGTGAAGTTAAAGCAGGGGACCCCCCTGAACGCAGAGGGGCTGGCTCCTCCCACCTCCCCCCTTAACTTTGACTGAACTGGCCTCCCTTCCAGGGCTCTTGCCTTCATGGGAGGTTTTGCCATTTAATTGCTCGAAGTTCACAAATGCTTCTAGCCTTTGGCTTAAAGGCACGGTGAACCCCTTCTTGTGCCTTTGCAGCCGGGGGTCAGGAACAGTCACAGGCCATCCTGGGAGGAGGAGGTGGAGGGGTACCTCAGGAAGGGTCCTCTCCGCCTTTATTTAACCAGTGCTTGTTTTCCTAAGTCTCTGGCCCTCCATTAATTACTCTCACTTTGTTGTTCTGTAGCCAAGGGCAGCAGTTTTGGGTCCAGGATGGTATTAACAGTTTTAATCTCTTTGGTGTTACTAGAGAATTCCAAAGGCACTGGGTGTAGATGAGAGAAGTGCTTTCCTGCAGGGTCCTCCAGGAACTCCAGGTGCACGGGGCTGCAGGTCTAAGTACGGGGCCTTGGTAGAAAAGCCCACCAAAGTTTCAGGGTTGGAGGAGAAAAGTAACATTTTAAAGAGCTCTCCGAGTGTTAATTTTAGGTCGTAGAACGGTCAAGTGGGCCCTTTCCAAAACAATAGAAATGTTATGAAATCTCTTTGCTGTGCACGTTGACCAAAACAGCTAGCTTTGGAAATCAAGCCTCGGATGACTTTCTGTGAGTTCAGAAATTCTTACTATTAAATGTGGTAGAACGTCGAGCCTCCGGGCCCTGGCGAGTCTGCCAAGAGGCTGGCATGGTTTTTACAAGGCAGCCAGGAAGCCTCTGGGGACCAGCACTTTGCCATCTTCTATTCTTATACCACATCTCCTCCGTTCTGTCCTTAAAAGGAATTCAGCCCAGCACCCCAGGAAGAAGCTCTCGCTGGACCACTGATGAAAGCCTGCTGAAGCAGAGTGCCCGGAGCGGGTGAGGAGCCTGCAAACAGCCCATGCGGAGCCTCCAGAGGTGACAAACAGGGGACGTGGCGGGGGAGGGGTGCAGGCTGCAGCTCTCTGACCTTGAGGGGACCAGGGACCGCAGAGCAGGGGACAAACAGACAAGTGATAGCTTTCCCAGTGTGGTGTCGTTACTGACTCCAAGCTCTTACTGCTCGCCGCACGACAGGCCGATAAATCGTGAGATGAGTTGTTGGGACAAGGAACAGTGACTTTATTTGGAAAGCCAGCGGACCAAGAAGATGGTTGACTAGTGTCCCAAAGAACCATCTTACTGGGTTAGAATTCAGATTCTTTTATACTAAAAGGGGAGGGGGCGTGGCTGGTTGTCACAGACTTCTTGGTGTCGGCATCCTTTGTTCTTGCAGCTGCCCATGTAGGTCAGGTTGCGATGTACCTGCACACCTCTAACAAGACAAATGTTATTCTCTGTTCTGCAACTTTGTATCTCTATATGAATGGAAAGTGTTATACTTTAAAGGTCAGAGCCTTGAGAATAGGCTATACTGTATATTTCAGGCTCTAGGCAACATTCTTGTACAAAAGTTGCAGAGCCAGCATGACTAAGCCCAGGCAACAGAGCACAAAGTTTAAAGTAAAAGAAATAGATCCAACATGGAGTCAGATTTGTTCTTCCTTATTACAGTGTTTTTAGGAAAAGAAACCCAGGGGCATGTCCTGCTCCCAGGGAACCCAGGTCACTCAACTTCCCCTGTGTAGGGATGTGCAGGTCCCCCTGGGAGCAGACCCCACAGATGCCCTCAGCAACATTCAAGCCACCAGGCAATCTTTGGAGGGCTGACATTGGCCAGGCCTAGGAGGAAGCAGTCTCTTGAAGTGCCGGGAACACACACCCCCGTCCAGGCTGCCTCCCTGCCTTCCTGCCAACCTGCAGGGAGATGGGGAGGGTAGCCTGGGGCCCTGGGTCTCTGCTCAGACACCAGCTTTGATCTCCAACCTGGAGGAATGGGGTGGAGGAGGAGGTTTGGGGGTTTCAGAGACTGATTGCAGAGCCAGCCCCATCCCTCACTGGGTAGATGTCCCAACCTTGGGCAGAACCCCTCCTCTGAAATTCAGCCTCACTGTTCTCATTCCTCCCTGGGGGCTGTGAGGGTGCCATAAGTTCAAGGATGTGAAGCTCTAAACAGACACACAGGGTGCTCATCAGTGACAGAAGGAGCTGAGGTCTTCAGGTGTCTCTCTAAAGCTGTCAGCATCCATCAGCCTCCCAAGGGTGGCAAAGAGTTGGGTGGGTCCACCTGGGGGGCTTCCACCTTCTGGCTCTTGTGAATAATGCTGCTGTGAACATGTGTCCTTTGTTTTCTATCATTGACATTTTTGAAGAGTATAGGTCAGCCATTTTGTAGAATGTCCTTCAACTTGGGTTTGTCTGATGGTTTCTTTATGATTTGATGTGTGTTTAGCATTTTTGGCAAGGAAACAACACGATTGGTGTGTCCTCAGTGCATCACTTCAGGACACACGTGAACTCACCTTGTCCCATGGTTAATGATGGACCTCGATCACCTGGTCAGGGTGCATTTCCAGATTTCCCCACTATGAAAAGACATTTTCCCCTTAGTAGTTCATAGCCTCTGGGGGGTACATTGAAATGACAGAAGTAAACTATTTCCTAATATTCTTTGATTCAGTGGTCTTAGCATCCATTGATGACTCCTGCATGAATCATTCATTACTATATTGATTGCAAAACTATGACTTCCTAGTTCTTGTCATTCCTTCCACATTTATTCATTAATATTCTACTGAAAAGAGGAAATTTCCCTTCTCGTTTGTTTGCTTTCTAAAATTAATATGGAAACTTGGTCTCTCTCTCTCTCTCTCACTCACTCTCTTTAAAAACATAATGCATTATAGTGCTTTGCTGTCACTATTCATCTTCATGCTCAAATTGTCTTAGATTCAACCAGTGGGAGCCCCTTCCTTCTACTCCACTTTCATCATATTTTGAGCCCTTTTTAACCTGCTGGCAGAACAAGACTTTCTAGGCTCATCTGGTTTGCTTCAGTCCTGGAATCAAACTTTTCCCCAGGGAAACCTAGTTGATTTCATTGGAGAATGGATGGTAGTTAGGGACAAAGTCTGACTGCTAGTGTGCTTGTTGCTGATGGGGGTCACTGTTTCTAGGCCTTTTCAGTGTATAGAGCCAAGACACCGATACAAAAAAGGAAACACACACAGACATTTTAAAATCATGATCTCCACTGCAGAAATCAAAGAGGAAATCAAAAAATACCTAGAAACAAATGACAGTGAAAATACAGTAAAACAAAACCTATGGGATTCAGCAAAGGCAGTTCTAAGAGGGAAGTTTATAGCAATACAATCCTACCTCAAGAAACATCTCAAGGGCTTCCCTGGTGGCGCAGTGGTTGGGAGTCCGCCTGCTGATGCAGGGGACTCGGGTTTGTGCCTCAGTCCGGGAGGATCCCACATGCTGGGTCCATGCGCCATGGCCACTGGGCCTGCACGCCCGGAGCCTGTGCTCCACGGCGGGAGAGGCCACAGCAGTGAGAGGCCCGCATACCACAAAAAAAAAAAAAAAAAAGAAACATCTCAAATAAACAACCTAAACTTACACCAAAAGCAATTAGAGAAAGAAGAACAAAGAAACCCCAAAGTTAGCAGAAGGAAAGAAATCATAAAGATCAGATCAGAAATAAATGAAAAAGAAATGAAGGAAACAACAGCAAAGATCAATAAAATTAAAAGCTGCTTCTTTGAGAAGATAAACAAAATTGATAAACCTTTAGCCAGACTCATCAAGAAAAAAAGGGAGAAGACTCAATCAATAGAATTAGAAATGGAAAAGGAGAAGTAACAACTGACACTGCAGAAATACAAAGGATCAAGAGAGAGTACTACAAGCAACTCTATGCCAATAAAATGGACAACCTGGAAGAAATGGACAAATGCTTAGAAATGCACAACGTGCCGAGACTGAACCAGGAAGAAATAGAAAATATAAACAGACCAATCACAAGCACTGAAATTGAAACTGTGATTAAAAATCTTCCAACGAACAAAGCCCAGGACCAGATGGCTTCACAGGCAAATTCCATCAAACATTTAGAGAAGAGCTAACACCTATCCTTCTCAAACTCTTCCAAAATATAGCAGAGAGAGGAACACTGACAAAATTATTCTATGAGGCCACCATCACCCTGATAGCAAAACCTAAGATGTCACAAAGAAAGAAAACTACAGGCCAATATCACTGATGAACATAGATGCAAAAGTCCTCAACAAAATCCAACAGCACATTAAAAGGATCATACACCATGATCAAGTGGGGTTTATCCCAGGAATGCAAGGATTCTTTGATATATGCAAATCAATCAATTAATTAACAAATTAATGGAGAAAAAACATATGATCATCTCACTAGATGCAGAAAAGCTTTTCACAAAATTCAAAACCCATTTATGATAAAAACTCTCCAGAAAGTAGGCATAGAGGGAACTTACCTCAACATAATAAAGGCCATATACGACAAACCCACAACCAACATCGTTCTCAATGGTGAAAAACTGAAACCATTACCTCTAAGATCAGGATCAAGATAAGGCTGTCCACTCTCACCATTATTATTCAATATAGTTTTGGAAGTTTTAGCCACAGCAATCAGAGAAGATAAAGAAATAAAAGGAATCCAAATCAGAAAAGAAGTAAAGCTGTCACTGTTTTCAGATGACATGATACTATACACAGAGAATCCTAAAGATGCTACCAGAAAACTATTAGAACTAATCAATGAATTTGGTAAAGTAGCAGGATACAAAATTAATGCACAGAAATCTCTTGCTTTCCTATACACTAATGATGAAAAATCTGAAAGAGAAATTAAGGAAAAACTCCAATTTGCCATTGCAACAAAAGAATAAAATACCTAGGAATAAACCTACCTAAGGAGACAAAAGACCTGTATGCAGAAAACTATAAGACACTGATGAAAGAAATTAAAGATGACACAAACAGATGGAGAGATATACCATGTTTTTGGATTGGAAGAATCAACATTGTGAAAATGACTATACTACTCAAAGCAATCGACAGATTCAATGCAATCCCTATCAAACTACCAATGGCATTTTTCACAGAACTAGAACAAAAAATTCACAATTTGTATGGAAACACAAAAGACCCCAAATAGCCAAAGCAATCTTGAGAGAGAAAAACGAAGCTGGAGGAATCAGGCTCCCTGACTTCAGACTATACTACAAAGCTACAGTAATCAAGACAGTGTGATACTGGCACAAAAACAGAAATATACATCAATGGAATAGGATAGAAAGCCCAGAGATAAACCCATGCACATATGGTCACCTTATCTTTGATAAAGGAGGCAAGAATATACAATGGAGAAAACACAGTCTCTGCAATAAGTGGTGATGGGAAAACTGGAAAGTTACATGTAAAAGAATGAAATTAGAACACTCCCTAACACCATGCACAAGAATAAACTCAAAATGGATTAAAGACCTACTTGTAAGGCCAGATTCTATAAAACTCTTAGAGGAAAACATAGGCAGAACACTCTATGGCATAAATCACAGCAAGATCCTTTTCTGACCCACCTCCTAAAGAAATAGAAATAAAAACAAAAGTAAACAAATGGGACCTAATGAAACTTAAAAGCTTTTGCACAGCAAAGGAAAACATAAACAAGACGAAAAGACAACCCTCAGAATGGGAGAAAATATTTGCAAATGAAGCAACTGACAAAGGATTAATCTCCAAAATTTACAAGCAGCTCATGCAGCTCAAAGTCAAAAGAAAAAAAACAAATCCAATCCAAAAATGGGCAGAAAACCTAAATAGACATTTCTCCAAAGGAGATATACAGATTGCCAACAAACACATGAAAGGATGCTCAACATCACTAATCATTAGAGAAATGCAAACCATAACTACAATGAGGTATCACCTCACACCAGTCGGAATGGCCATCATCAAAAAATCTACAAACAATAAATGCTGGAGAGGGTGTGGAGATAAGGGAAACCTCTTGCACTGTTGGTGGGAATGTAAATTGATACAGTCACTATGGAGAACAGTATGGAGGTTCCTTAAAAAACTAAAAATAGAGCTACCATATGACCCAGCAATCCCACTACTGAGCATATACCCAGAGAAAACCCAGAAAAAATAATTCAAAAAGAGTCATGTACCACAATGTTCATTGCAGCTCTATTTACAAAAGGCAGGACATGGAAGCAACTTAAGTGTCCATCAACAGATGAATGGATAAAGAAGATGTGGCACATATATACAATGGAATATTGCTCAGACATAAAAAGAAACAAAACTGAGTTATTTGTAGTGATGTGGATGGACCTAGAGTCTGTCATACAGAGTGAAGTAAGTCAGAAAGAGAAAGAGAAATACTGTATGCTAACACATATATATGGAATCTAAAAAAAAAAAAAAAAAGGTTCTGAAGAACCTAGGGGCAGGACAGGAATAAAGATGCAGATGTAGAGAATGGACTTGAGGACACGGGGAGGGGAAAGGGTAAGCTGGGAAGAAGTGAGACAGTGGCATGGACATATATACAGTACCAAATGTAAAATAGATAGCTAGTGGGAAGCAGCCGTATAGAACAGGGAGATCAGCTCGGTGATTTGACCACGTAGCAGGGTGGGATAGGGAGGGTGGAAGGGAGATGCAAGAGGGAGGAGATATGGGAATATATGTATATGTATATTCACTTTGTTATAAAGCAGGAACTAGCACACCATTGTAAAGCAATTATACTCTAATAAAGATGTTAAAAAAATAAAAATAAAATAAAATCATGATCTCACTCTGACACTTCTATGTAAGTCCAGCACCACAGAGCTCTTCTTTGCCTTCTACTATTCCACATTTGTTCCTGCCTTTCCCCACGATATCAGTATAATTACTCATTTACACAAATATAGAATACATACAAAACAGTTTCAACAATAAATGTACTGAGTAATGTTCAAGATTTATACCCAGCAAAAAATATCTTTTTTCTCTTTAGACTGAGGTTATCCTCAAAAGTTACTTAAATAATTTCTTTTTTTCCCCTTCTATGCTGTTATTGTTCTGATTATCTGCAGCTATATAACAGACCACCCAAAACTTAGAGTCTTAAAATTTTTTTATTATTGTCCCTGACAGTTCTGTGAATTGCAGATATTCAGCTGAGTGATTTCTGGCTTGAGGTTTCTCCTGCAGGTGGTCAATTAGAGGTTGAGGTTGGCATCATCCAAAGACTCAACAGGGCTGTCTGTCCAAGGTGGTTTCAGTGATTCAGGTGAACACAGGCATACTCTCTACTGGCCTCTCTCACATAGCAGCTTAGCCCTTTAAGAGGGAGAAAGTGGAGGCTGCCAGGTGCATTTTCAGCTACATAGGGAACTAGCCCTTATCTGGTAGCCCTTCTGCCAGATAGGGGCTGATGCTAGTTTCCACCTGGGCTGGATGTCCAAGACAGCCTCATCACTCACACATCTGGTCCCTCAGGGCCCCTCCTCATGGCCTGATTCTCCAGCACGGGAGCCTAGATTTCTTATACGGAGTCTCGGTGCTCTGAGAGAGGAAGTGGAGGCTGCCAGGCCAATTAAGGCCTATTCCGGAGCTGGCTCAGCATCATTTCTGCCATAGTCTGTTCATCCAAATAATCACAGGAACCTCGCCTATTCAAGGGGGTGGACAAATAGATGCCACCTCATGATAGGGGCCATGTCAAGGTCCATTACAGAAGGGTTTGTGGGATGAGGGAGAAGGTCACAGTCATCTCTGGAAAATACAATCTGCCACTGTTATGTCAGCAATATGATGTGCAGTTGGATTCATTTGTCTGAATAGAATATGGCAGAAGTGATGTGGGCCAGCTCTGGAATATGCCTTAATTGGCCTGGCAATTCATTTGTCTGTTTGGATACAATTTTAAGTTGTTTCCTTCCTTCTTTATTGACATAATTTAACTTTTTGAATATGTAAAAAACTTAACTTGATTCCAAAAGTCAAAAACTATGCCAAAAGGATATGGTATCCTCAGAGAAGCCTGGATCCTTCCTGATCTCACCCTCACAGCCCAAATGCCCTTTAGGAAATTGATTTCATTCATTTCTGTCTTATTTTGGTTTCTTTTTGCAAAGATAAGCATAGGTATTCTTTGTATTTCCTTTTATTTCTCACACAGAAGTTAGCATACTACATACACTGCTTTGCACTTTGCTTTTATCACTCAACACCTTTGACACCTGCTCCATGTCTGTTCGTATGATCTTCCTCCTTCTTTCCCCAGCTGCATGGAACCCCACTGTACAGATGTTTCTTCAAAACATTTCCTATGTGGCATTTAGGTTGTTTCCTTTATTTTGTAATTATAAAAGCAAAAAATTTAACGGCCCTCCTATATTAAATAACTTTGTATAAATGTATTTTTGTGTAGTTGGGGTATATCTCTGGGGTAAATTCCTGGAATAAGGTATAGTTCTGTTAGATGTTGCCATGTCCCCTGCAGAAGGGTACCTCAGTTTGCAGTCCTACCAACAATGCATGAATGTCTGTTTCCCCACTGCCTCATCACCCACAGTGTGTATTAGCAAGACCTTCACTTTTTTTTTTTTTTTGCCAATCTGATAGATGAGAAATGGTAGCTAGTGTCATTTTAATTATTGTTTTAGTTAATCATGGGTAAAGCCGAACATCTTTTCCTGTGATTAAGGGCTGTTTATCTTCTTCTGAATGATCTGTTTATGTTTTTGCTCATTGCTCCACCAGATCTGTGGTTTCTTTTCCTGGGGAGTTTTTTTTTTTTTTTTTTTTTGCTTTATAACAAATTTAATCAGTTATACATATACATATGTTCCCATATCCCCTCCCTTTTGCGTCTCCCTCCCACCCTCCCTATCCCACCCCTCCAGGCAGTCACAAAGCACCGAGCTGATCTCCCTGTGCTATGCGGCTGCTTCCCACTAGCTATCTACCTTACGTTTGGTAGTGTATATATGTCCATGCCGCTCTTTCACTTTGTCACAGCTTACCCTTCCCCCTCTCCTGGGGAGTTTTAAGAGCTCTTTATACATCAGGGATATTGGTCTGTTATCTGTGATGTATGTTGCAAATATTTTCCCTCAGTTTGCTATTTATCTTTTCAACTCCTCTTTTCTTTAATAACATGTTTTCTTTAATTGTATCTGGATTTTTAGTCATGGCTAGAAAGCCTTTTCCCACCCACAGTTCTAAAGAAAGCCACATGTATTCTTTTCTAGGACATTTCGCTCTTTGCTGACTTCACTCCCTCTTCTCCATCCCTCCCTCCTAGGGTGAGGAAGGAAGTTTAAGGACATCTCACCCAGCTGGAATCCTGGTAAACCAGGAAAGGCCCTTGGGGAGATGGAAGAAAGTCCAGGCAGCAAGAGCCAATCCCTCTTTCAGGCAGAGCCTGTGAGATGCTCACAGATGTGAATATCCAGGTTGCTGCCTCCTGGTTGATGAGAAGAAGCAAGTTTGAAGGGGAATATGCTGGAAACAGCAGCAAGTGACATCTGACCAGCCTGACACCACAGTTCTCCCTAGAAGGCAGGAAAAACTATACAAAACAGGAAAAAGAATTAAAATTTTTTATTATGAAAAATTCCAAGCATGTAAAAAGTAGAGAATACCACAAACCTCCACATACCCATCACCCAGCTTCAACAAATGTCTCTACTTTGTGATACTGATTCACAGAGAGAAAAATTCAGGAAGCTCCCTGCCAGGGCTCCCAGCACCCGACGTCTCCCAAGGTCTTGGGTGAATCCCCATCAACTGAACCCTGAGGTCATAGTGGTGCTGGGTCTCAGTCCTATAGAGGACTTGTGTGCATGCTGGCGACCTTGAGTCCTCAGAGAAAAGGATACTGTTTAGTTTGCTTCCCTTAAGAGGTGGGAAGCAAAAAAATTCCCTTTTGAAAGAAAGTTTTCTATCAAAATCCAACACAATTTTGATGCTGAAAGGGATGGTTGCCCAGCCATTTGGACTCCATCTCACTGCAGAGGGTTCCAGAGTAACTGAGGTGTCCCCGTGTTGGTTCCCTGCAGACCTGGGACCCGTTGTAGCTGCTGAGTCCACTCTTCCTGCCCTTATGGGTTTGGAATTAATGCTGGTTTTCTGGGTTATCCTCTGACAGGCCTGGGGTTTCTACTGAAAAAACTAACAAAACCAGAAAACAAACAGAAAATAAACCAATGCCAGCTGCTCGGCATTGATATGTGAGAGAACAACACTCACTAGCTACAGATCAGAGCCAAGAGATGATTTTTATTTTGTGCAAACAGCAACAACAATAATGGCGTTGAAAATAGAAAACTCTCTGTAGTAGTCCATTTTGGTTACTACAATAAATGCCACTGATGGGTGGCTTATAAACAACAGGAATTCATCACTCACCATTTTGGAGGCTGGGAAGTCTGAGACCAAGGCGCCAGCAGTCAGGTTCTGGTGGGGGCCCGATTCCTTGTTCAGCCAGCTCCTTCTCACTGTGTCCTCACACACTGAAGGAGCAGGTAGCTCTCTGAACCACTTTTATAAGGGCACTAATCCCATTCTGGAGGTCTCCACCCTCAAGGCTTAAGCATCTCCAAGGGCCCCACCTCCTAACACCATTACACTGGGCATTAGGATTTCAACATATAAAGTTTGGGAGGAAATAAACATAGCACCTTCACTTAACGGTTTTCATGTTTTGTCCCAATTCCTGTCCACAGGAGTACATACGTTCCATGTATCATGGTCATCACGTAAACATACTTCATTTCCTATGTTTTCTGGATATTGCTTCACGAGCCATCATCCACGTTGTTCTGTGGTCATCACATCCTTCATCCTTCACCTTTATTACCTCCATTACCTCCACGGCCTCTGGGAGGGAGCAGCAGAAGGGGACCTTCTCTAACTTAGGGGCTACAGTGCGGCCACTCCAAGGGGACACCATTGCAAAGAGAAGATGTGAAGACAACGGCGTTTAGGAAGGGCAGTTCAAAGAGGCGAGTGCAGAATGGTTGGGGAGAGGAGGTGTCCTCTGGGAGATATCCTTCCCTCTCGGGTTGGTGGGGGCAGTCCGAGGAGGACAGGTGGCGTGAATGGCGAGAGCCGGAGACATTGACCCCAAAAGTCAGTGTCCACACCCACCTGCTCAGGGGGCAGATCCACATGTGCAGGGTCACCACTGGGGCAGAGGGCAGAATGGTAGCAAGAGAGGGAAATGGTGAGGTTCCAGTGAGGTTAACCCTGGATCCTTCACAGGTGAGTGTGGCTGGGGAGAGCAGGGTGTGCGCGGCCAGCCTAAGGCTGACTTAGGGACCTTGGGTGGAAAGATGCTGTGTGGTGGGGATTCCCAGGGAACGGGGGAGAAAGAACCAGCAGAAGAGAGGAGTGCTGGGCCTGGAATAAACCTGGAGGTGGGCACACTTGTGCAGCTGGCTGGCTGCAGCTCCCCCAGGGCTGTGCTATGCCCTCCTCCTCAGCAGCCCCCAGCCGTCTGCATGGCCTGGGCAGGACGGGGCCATCCCCATCCGTGGTGCCATCTCACTGCCCCAGGGGCAGGACACAGGCAAGGGTGCGTGCCCTAAGTGGGGCCCATCAGGTTTTCTGGCTTGAACTGGCGAGATGGCCCTAGTTTCTCCTGCCAGAGGCTTCTGTGCCATCATGGGAAGTTCTCGAGCCTATGAAGGCGACCCTGGGCTGACGCTGGGTGTAGTTAGAGTCTGTTGCTGGCAGCCAGAGGCCCGCCCCAAACAAGCTCCGTCTGCAAGTGGGTTGAGGATGGGGGATGAGGGAGCCAACGGGACAGGCATGACCGCAGGACCTGAGGTGTGCCTGGCAGGGTCTTATCACCGCTGCAGGGAGGGCGAGGTTACCCTTTGGGGACCAGAGAAGGCTCTGCAGCGCCAGGAGGTGTCTATCAGGATGAGCCAGAAGTTCCCACCCTGCTGATGCCACAACTGTGCAGCTGTGCATCCTAAACAGACAAACCCTTAATTTCCAGTCAGACAACTGCTTCTACAGGCCAAAGAAGACGCAGTCCATCGCCATTCACTTTTTGGTTACTTTTTCATAACAGCTGTGTTATTTTGTTTTAAATCTGGCAGTTCCAGGGTCTCTCTCTGATGGGAATAGAGGCTTTGGTTTCTTCTTTGAGCCTCTACAACTTTTTGAGTCCTGAATGAACAAGCAGACCATCCTTAAATCACAGAAGAAACGGGGGGTGAGGGTGGGGGGAGGACACTTACGCAGCTTTCCCTTTTGAACGCTGGCTGCACTGGCCCCCCCAGGTGGGGGCGGGGAGGGATGGCGGCCCAGAGCGGGCCCAACGCTGGCCCACGGGTGTCACCCCTGAGGGAGAAGGCTGGCTTCACTCCTCACATTTTGCTTGATGACAGACCTCAGAGTTTCTGGAGCAGAAGAAAAGAGCCTAATCAGCTTAATTTTGGAATTGCAAAGGTTATTATTATAATCATTGCCCTTCGAAGAACTGTAAATAATTCATTTGCAAAACTCCACTTGAAGTCTCTAATTAGACCCTTGTTGGGCACTTACGAAGCTGCTTCCTCGTCCAGTTGCGAAATCTGTTTTGTTTGGGGTTTTTGTTTTGTGTGGACCCTCTCTCCACTGGACAAGCTAAGACACCAGCCTCCCCTTGTATTCTATGTCGCCAAATTATGTTTCTTTTTTTTTTTTTTTTTTTTTTTGCGGTACACGGGCCTCGCGCTGTCGTGGCCTCTCCCGTTGCGGAGCACAGGCTCCGGACGCGCAGGCTCAGCGGCCATGGCTCACGGGCCCAGCCGCTCCACGGCACGTGGGATCTTCCCGGACTGGGGCACGAACCCGCATCCCCTGCATTGGCAGGTGGACTCTCAACCACTGCGC
This sequence comes from Hyperoodon ampullatus, assembly GCF_949752795.1. Taxonomy (NCBI): domain Eukaryota; kingdom Metazoa; phylum Chordata; class Mammalia; order Artiodactyla; family Ziphiidae; genus Hyperoodon; species Hyperoodon ampullatus. Next base: position 2,397,495 of record NC_136921.1, read on the forward strand.
CACCAGGGAAGCCCCCAAATTATGTTTCAATAGTGCCCTGCCTCTCCCATCACTCAGGGGGGCCCTGGTGATGGTGGGGACCATATAGGGTGGTTGGAGCGGCCTGCGTGTTAATTGACCTTTGGGCTCCTCTTGCACTTAAAGCAGACACATATTTCACAAGATCAGAGGGGCCGGGGGGATCTCAGACATCAGCTGCTCTGTGGCCCCTGCCTGCCCTCGACTCCACCGCAGAAACCAGGCAGATGAGGTGTGGTCTCCCCAGAGGGACAGGCAGAGCCCCCTCGAGGTGATCAAGCAGCTGGCTCTGAGCCCAGTGGGAGCTAAAGCACGAGGCGGGGGCCTCTGAGGCATCACCAAATGGCCTGCTTCCCTCTTCCTGGTCCCGCCCAGGTGACAGTCCCCAGGTACACCTGGAAAATGGTGCAGGTGCCAGTGTCACGGCAGGCCCTGCTGCGGAGGAGAGGGTTTCTCAGGGTTGTGCCTGCCTCCAGCCAGCTCGACTCCAAACCTCACCTGCCCTGAGCCTGGGGCTGGGCAGTCAGCGGGGCGCAGGGCGTGGGGCAGAGACGACAGAGCGCTTGGCTTCCTACTCAGAAGGACAAACGTGGAACCAGCGCTGCTGACGCCGCGGCACAGGAGTCCAAAAGGGGCCCTTGGGGGAGACTCCTGGACGCACCACCCTCCTTGCTGGTCAGGCGCCCTGCGTGTGGGGTGCCCTCTGGGCCTGCCCAGGCCCCACCCCCAGGTCCACCCCACCCCCCGCCCCCTCACCCTGGCCCCGCCCCTCACCCTGGCCCCGCCCCCTCACCCTGGCCCCGCCCTTCACCAGCCTCAGGTCCCACCCCTCGCCTGACCCCGCCCCTTGCCCTTGCACGGGGCGCATCCCATGTGGCCCTGGCCAGCGTTTTTCCCTAAATTACCCGAGGCCCTTCCTCTTTAATTGGGGCTTTTGGGGTAACCTGAGCCCATCTGGATCACGGAGAAGGGAGGCACACCTGCACATGGACCTGCAGAGACTGGACTGCGCAGCCCACGTGGCCAGGGCTTTGCAGGGCCACCTGTCCCGCGTGAGAGCGCGTGGTGTCAGGCGGGGCCAGCCGAGGACGCCCTCCGGAATAGTGACCTGGTGGGCCCATTCAAGGCCCCTCTTCCCGCACCTCCCACCAACTGGGCAGGCTGACCACTGCCAGACACCGCCCACCGCCCCCTGTCCCCCACCTGCTGTTTTAATGGAAGGGGCTTGTATTTAAGTCCCGAGGGGAAGGACCCCGAGGGGGCTGAGCTGGGACCGCAGGCCAGGGGAGGAGGTAAAGGTGGCGGCGATGGCAGAGGTGAGGGCGGTGGGCAGCGGGAAGGCTGTGGGGAGGACTGACATTTCTAGGGGGTGTGTGGACCGTGTCCTGGGTCCTAGAAGCTTCCCAGGAACATTGTCCCTAATGGCCCCCTTTGGGCTGGAGTCCCATTGAGGTCCCGTGGCAGGCAGCCTTCCGCACACCTGGAGGGGCACCCTGGCTCCCCGGGGACCGTGCACGTGGAATCCCTGCAGGTTTGCTAGTAAGCGGTCAAGGTGCCCACTATTGCACTGCAGGCTGGGGAGTGCAGGTGTGCCAGAGAGGGGCCCTTCCTCACACTGCTTTCATCAGAGGGGGGAATGATTAGGGTTTGGGGGGGTCATCCCCTGGGCCCCCACCTGAGCTCCTGGTGTGACACAGGTGACTTCAGATGATCACCTACGTGACAGCCATAGGAGGGCCCCTGGACGCTAACATTTGGTGGAAATGGGAGAGAAGAGAGTTAAATTAGAAAATCCATATTTGCTAACCTGCGCTAACCTGAATGAACTCAATCCATATTTGTAGAAAAATGCTTGAAGGAGCACAGGGTAAAACACAGTAGTTTTTGGAGCATCAGCATCTCCTGGAGCCCAGCCCCAGGCCGGCCCCTGGTGAGCCCCTTAGGAACAGGCTCCAGGGTCCCATCATTTGGTAGGTGTGGTGGAGAAGCCCCAGATGTGGCTCCCACAGTGGAGATGAGAGCAGGAAGGGCAAGACCCTCTCCAGAGGAACACATGAGCTTTGAGCACCGCACCCCAGGGCTGTCCCCGCCTATGGAGGTTAACTTCTGGGCCCAGACTCCGTGGTGGGGCCTCGTGCCCGAAGGTCAGGGACAGGCTGCCCAGATCCCCCGCATTCCTGCTCAGTTTCTGGATGGAAAGTTTCTGTCCGTATGTTTCTCACAAGGTCTGCCCGACTGGACCGCCTGTTGTTATGAAATGCTTGGGTCTGGGGCGTCGGAGGCTCAGAGGCTGACTTCATTTCTTTCTGGTATGAAGGTAGCTGGCTTGCAAGGCACTAAACTCATAAACCTGGCCTTAGAAACGCCGGTCACTCCAGATGTGATGTCACCTCTATGTACATACATCTTCTTAAACTCACATACATAGAAATAACTCCCAAGCAGCTGCCACAAAGAGAGGATGAAATGGAAGGAAAGGCCCCCCTGGAACTGTGTTTATTTGCCATGAGAGGGGATGAAGTTGCCCTCTCTGGAAGTTTCTCTGGATACACCACTCTCTAATTAAGCTTACCCCTGATTACTGTTCTGGAGGTACCTCTGAAGAGTCCTGGAGGGGACTTTTCTGGGCTGATAAACTCCAGGAAAGTTCGATGAAAGCTAACCTGAATGAACTCAATCCTAGTTTGTAGAAAAATGCTGTGTGATGTTTAGAAAAGAACCAAAGATGAAAACTGTTTGCACAAATCAAAATATGTATTTTAAAATCGTGGTTAAGTACATACTCATTTACCTGAATTATACCAGTCTCAGCAATTCCTGTACTTCTGTTTTTAGGAAAAGCAGCTTTCCTCCCCCGCCAAAAACAAGTGACTGTTGGTGTCACGATGGAGATATAACACATTAAAGCGTACTTCAGATAGTGAGAGACCTTGAATATTTGGCTTCCTCAAACTTCAATCTACTTTATTTTAAAATATTATTTCCCTAACCAAAGTTCCTATCTTCAAATCATTCAGACCCTTTTTTGGAAGTCATGTGAAAAACATTTAAGCAAATATGGATCATTTAGCACTTATCTTCCCCACCTTTGAGTCAGATGCCTGATCCTGACTTAATTTTACAGCTAAAAACCCATAACCCAGGCTGGACACCAAGTGAGCTTTGTGCTTTCCTTAGTTACCTGCTAAGGAGTGACAGGCTGATTATAGAAGCAGACAATGGCCTGACCATCCATATATGAAACAGAACTCTGACCCACAACCTGCAGCAACTAGCCCAGGCAACCAACACCTTCTCTACAAAAACCAGCCCAGGAAGGCAGCTGCCATCCACAAGTACCTTAGGAAGTCAGACCTCTGTCTCTAGTGACAATTCAGGAAGTGAAATATCCACCCCTGTAACAATTGGCCCAAAATGACCAGGATGGGATTAATAACTGACAGCTTCCCTAATTTTTGTCCCCACTTCAAAACTAAGACCAACCAGAGGAAGCCAAATATGCACCCCGACCAATGACATGGGATGCCCCACTTGTAGTTGGTCCACTCTTACTTTCCTAGGCCCCCAGCCTCTGAGCAGGGTGCTCGAGAGCCATCCCTCTGTCCACCATAAAGCTTCCCCAGTCCTCTGCCTGCTGTGAGTCCCTGCCAAACCCAGGTGGCATTGGTTGACTGTCTTGCTAGAGCCAGCCTTTACTTTTTTCATTTGGGTGGTCTTTGTTTATTTCCACAGGAGAAAGTGCTCTGAGGAAACAGGGGGACAAACTGACTAAAAATAACAGCATTTGGGGGCTCATCTAAGAGCAGAGTTGACAGGTCAAAAAACAATTGAAGTAAAAATAACTGCCTGAGCATAATGCTTAATTTTGTGTGCCGACTTGACTAGGCTATGGTGTGCCCAGATATTTGATAAAACATTATTCTGGGGATTTCTGTGAAAGTGTTTTCAGTGCGCTTAACATTTAAATCAATAGGCTGAGTAAAGCAGACTGCCCTCCCTAATGTGGGTGGGCCTCATCCAATCAGTTGAAGGCCCGAATAGGAAAAAGATGGTTGACCCTCTCTCACAAAGATGGAATTTCTCTTGCCTGACTGCTTTCAAACTGGAGCATCATTTTTGTAATAGAGAAGAACAAATCTGACTCCATATTGGGTATGTTTCTTTTACTTTAACTTTTGTATTCTATTGCTCTTGTTACAATTTAAGAATGTTACCTATAGCCTGACATATACAGAATAACTCATTCTCAAGGCTCTGACCTTTAAAGGTATAACACTTTTCCATCTATATAGAGATAAAAAGTTGCAGAAGAGAATAGCATTTGTCTTGTTGGAGGTTTACAGGAACATCGTGACCTGGCCTACCTGGACAGCTGCAAGAACAAAGGATTCCAACACCAAGAAGTTCACAACAACCAGCCACATTCCCTTCCATTTTAATATAAAAGAAGCCTGAAATCTAACTCAGGTAAGATGGTTCTTTGGGACACTAGTCCACCATCTTCTTGGTCTGCTGGCTCTCTGAATAAAGTCACTATTCCTTGCCCCAACAAATCATATCTAGATTTACTGGCCTGTCATGGGACGAGCAGTACAAGCTTGGACTTGGTAACATTTTCCCCCACACCTTTGACTGTTCCTGGGACTTGAACCTTCCAGCCTTCAGACTGGGACTTATATCATTGGCTGTCCTGGGGCTCCAGCTCATCTTCTCACCCTGCAGACCTCGGGACTTGTCAGCCTCACACTGTGCTGGTTGTATTTCTCTGTAGAACCCTGACAGATATACCAAGGCATTTCTTGGAGAGCATCCTCAGGTAGGCTGAGGCAGCCATGGGGGGAAGGCCTACCTGGGAAGAGACATTGAGCTCTGGACAGTGTCCTTAGGAGTCACCATTCAGAAATGGGAATAGCAAGGTAGGCTTATTTCAGTAAGGTAAAGTTTAACATAGAAAATTAATGAGCAGACTAAAGGAGACAGATGACCACATCATAATCTAGAAAACAGTTGTGGTAAAATCCAGCATCCATTAAAAACCTTTAGCAAACTAGGAATAGAAGGGAAAAATTTAACGTGATAACAAAATGACCTATATTTAAACATCATTCTTAATGATGAAAAAATGAAAACCTCTTCCTTGAGACCAGGAAGAAGGCAAAAATGCTCTCTCCCTTCACTCCTGGTCAACACTGACCTGAGAGTCCTAGCCAGTGTGGTAAAGCCAGGAATAGACAAGCAATAAGAGGACAGAAAGGCAAGAGACAAAACTGATAACTCAGACGTTATGATTGCATACCTAAAGCACACAAAAGAATCTAAGATAAATTTATTAGAATTAATAAGAATCTAACAAAGTTGCTGGATATAAAATCAATATACAAAAATCAATTACATTTCTACCTACATACATTTCTAGAAAAAGACACAGAAAGAGATGCATTTCTAAATAGCATTTTTAAAGTGATATTCTTACGAACAAGTTTAAAATGCAAAAGAATTTTATGGAGGAAAACTAGAATTTTTTACAAAGACATTTTTTAAAAGACATAAATAAATGGAAGGATACATTATGCTCATGGATCTGAAATACTTAACATGTAAAGATGTAAATTCTTCCTAAATAGGTAATGTAGATTTCAGGCAATCCCAATAAAAATGTCCATAGTTTTTTTTTTGGTGGGGGGCAGGGGTTGTGGAATTTGACACCAAATAACACTAAAATATATATGAAAGCACTAAGACAAGAAAAATAAAGACATTTTTGAAAAAACAACCACACAGTGGGTACTTGACCTATGAAATATCTATACTTATTATAAAGCAATAATAATTAATATAGTGTAATACTGATCTAGGGGTGGATAAATAGATCAATGGAATAGACTGCAACATCTCCAAACAGAACCTCCCATCCTTGGTATATGCAAGAAGTGGCATTTCAGATAATTGAGAAAAGGATGAACTTTTCCATAAACAGTCCTGGGACAACTGAAGAGTCATATGAAACAATGGAACTGGATGCCATTTTTCAAAGATGGCTGCACCAATATATCTCCCACCCCACATGCTCTTCTTTCCATGTGACACTGACACTCCTCCATTGAGAGCTGGGTCTATGTTCTCTTCCCTTGGACCAGGGCACACCTTGGTAATTACCCTGACCAACAGCATGTGCAGAAGCTTCTCTAGGGGGCGTTGCTGAGGCTTGGTCATAATAGACAACACAACATACACGTGGCTGTCGCTTTCTCATTGTCAGTATGCTCACACTTGATACCCAGCCACCACGCTGAGAGGAAGCCAGAACTAGACCGTATGGAGAAAAAACCCACCCCATGTGAAGGGAAACTGAGATCTCCAGCTCTGGCATCAAATGTCAGATATGTGAGTGAATGAGCCTTCAGATGGTTCCAGCTTTCAGCCTTCCAAAGTTCCTCCAAACCCAGACATTGCAGGACATCAAACGAAAAAAGAAAGGGAAAATCTTTTTCTGCTGGCTCTTTATGAATTCCTCACCCACAAAATCTGCAAGCATAATATATGGTTGTTTTACTCTACAAAGTTTGGGGATAATTTGTTACATTGCCCTAGTAACTAGATAGACCCCCTACCTCACATCATACACAAAAATCGATTTCAGATAGATTATAAGTTAAAAACAAAAGATGAACTATAAAATTTTCAGAGGATGATAGAGGAATTATCTTCATGACCTCGGAGTAGGAAGTTATTTCTTAAATAAGACACAGAAAGAACTAACCATTAAGGAAAAGATAGTTATATTGCTCTACAATAAATGTAGGACCTTCTACTTTATCATAAGACGTCTCTAAGGGAGTGAAAAGACAAGCCACAAAGTGACACGATCTGTGCCACACACATAATTTTTAAATTGAAATATAGTTGATTTACAGTGTTTTAGGTGTACCGCAAAGTTATTCAGTTATATCTATCTATCTATTCTTTTTCAGATTATTTTCCATTATAGGTTATTACAAGATATTGAATATAGTTCCCTGTGCTATACAGTAGGCCCTTGTTGTTTATCCACTTTATATATGGTAGTGTGTATCTATTAATCCCCAATTCCCAATTTATCCCTCTCCCACTTTCACCTTTGGTAACCATAAGCCTATTTTCTGTCTGTGAGTCTATTCCTGTTTTGTAAATAAGTTCAGCTGTATCATTTTTTTAGATTGACATTTAAGTGATATCATATATTTGTCTTTCTCTGTCTGGCTTACTTCACTTAGTACGTTATTCTCTAGGTCCATCCATGTTGCTACAGATGACATTATTTCCCTCTTTTTAATGGCTCAGTAGTATTCCACTGTATATATGTACCACATCTTCTTTATCCATTCATCTGTTGATGGACATTTAGGTTTCTTCCATGTCTTGGCTATTGTAAACAGTGCTGCTATGAACATTGGGGTGATGTATCTTTTCGAATTAGAGTTTTCTCTGGATATATGCCCAGGAGCCACACACACAATTCACAAAGGGCTCGTATGCAGGATACATAAAGAATTTCTACGAAGTAATAATACTAAAAACCAGAGAGCCCAGGAGACAAAAATGAGCAAAATTCTTAAGAGGCACTTCATAAAGGAAGACATTCAAATGCCAATAAATTAATGAGAATGTGCTGTACTTCCTCAGTGGTCAGAGAAATCCAAATTAAACCACAGTGAGATACCACCACACACCCACCAGACTGACAGAAATAAACAAGCCCAACAATGCCAGATGTCACTGAGGGTGTGGCCCACTACTGAGGCTATGCATCCTTGTGAACTGCTGTGTCACTCCCTATATGCCCTAGAGAAACGTGTGCCCATGGGTCCTAGGAGGTTGGTCCAGAAGTTTCAGAGCAGTATTCCTCATAATTACCCCAAATGTCCTTCAGTGTATAATGGATACATAAATTTTGGTATATTCATTCAATAGGTAAAACACTCAATGAACTATATTTACATGCAACAATATAGAGGAACTCACAAACATGATGCGCTAAAGGGGCAAGAACGAAAAAAGTACATACGATACAATTCCATTAATATACAGTTCAAAACCAGGTGAAACTGTACATGTTTGGGGACAAACAGAAAAGCAAGGGATGGTCTTTGCAAAAGTTAGGCCAGTGGCCACCCTAACAAGTGGGTGGATGGAGGAGGTTGTAATTAGGAAAGGCTTCCGGGGGCTGACAATGCCCTCCCTATTTCTTGGTGACATAGGAATTAGCTTTGCAGTTATTTTTTGCCATTACATTTGTTTTTTTTTATTAGAACTAACCTCTCTCTTTTTGTTATACAGTGTATGCTTATTGTAGAAAGTTAGAAAACAAAAATAAGTAAATGGAAACCTTATATTCCCATCACCTAGAAATTGCCACTGTTAGTAGTTTGTTATATCCTTCCACATTTTTCTAAATATGTATAATACACAAACGCATTTTCTACCCAACTGAGATCATACTGTACATAATGTTTTCACCCATCCATTGCACAATTCTGTGGTTTTTAAGTATATTCAGAAAGTTGTGCAACCATCACTCCTATCTAATCCCAGAACATTTCCGTCACTTGAAAAAGAAGCCTCATACCCATTAGTAGTTACACTCACCTTCCACCTCCCCCAGCCCCTGACAATTACTAATCTAATATCTGCCTCTGGATTTTCCTATTCTGGATATTTTATATAAATGGCATCACAATATGTGGCCTTTTGTGTCTGGCTTATTTCATTTTGTATAATGTTTTTGAGGCCCATCCATGTGGTGGCATGTTACCAGTACATCATCCTTTTTATGGCTGAATAATATCCCAGAGAGGGAAGGGTAAGCTGGGACAAAGTGAGAGAGTGGTAGTGTATATATGGACATATATACACTACCAAATGTAAAATAGATAGCTAGTGGGAAGCAGTCACATAGCACAGGGAGATCAGCTCGGTGCTTTGTGACCAGCTAGAAGGGTGGGATAGGGAGGGTGGGAGGGAGGGAGACGCAAGAGGGAAGAGACATGGGGATATATGTATATGTATAACTGATTCATTTTGTTATAAAGCAGAAACTAACACACCATTGTAAAGCAATTATACTCCAATAAAAATGTTAAAAAAATAATAATATCCCATAGTATGGATATACCACTTTTTATATTTCTGTTCATCAATTGATGGGAAATTGGGTAGTTTTCACTCTTTGGCTATTATGAATAATGCTTCTATGAACGTACATGTGCAAATTTTTATATGTACATGTTTTCATTTCTGTTGGGTATATACATAGGAGTGGAATTTGTCTGGGTCATATGGTAACTATATGTTTAACATTTTGAGGAGCTTCCAAACTGTTTTCCAAAGCACCTGCATCACTTTACATTCCCACTGGCTACATATGAAGTTTCCAGTTTCTCCACATCCTCGTCAATACTTGTTATTGTCCATCTTTTTGATATAGCCACCCTAGTAGGTATGGTGTCTTATTGTGATTTTCTTTGCATTTCCTAAATGACTTATGATGTTGAACATCTCGTCATGTGTTTATTGACCATTTGTATATCTTCTTTGGAGAAATGTATATTCAGATCTCTTGCACTTTTTAAATTTGTTATTTGTCTTTTTGTTGTTGAGTTGCAAGAATTCCTTATATATTCTAGATACTAGTTCCTTATCAGATAGATGATTTGCTAATATTTTCTCCCATTCTGTGGGCTGCATTTTAACTTTATTAATAGGGTGCGTTAAATCACAAAAGTTTTAAATTTTGATGAAGTCCAATTTGTCTATTGTTTTCTTCGGTTGCTTGTGCGTTTGGTGTCATATCTAAGAAACCATTGCTTGCTTAATCCAAAGTCATGAAGATTTACACCTGTATTTTCTTCTAAATGCTTTATAATTTTAGCTCTTACATTTAGGTTAATCCATTTTTAGTAATTTTTTTGTATATGGTATGAGGTAGGAGTACAATTTTATTCTTCTGCATGTGACTGTCCAATTGTCCCAGCACCATTTGTTGGAATGACTATTCTTTTCCCATTGATTTGTTTTGCCATCCTTCTCTATATGTCTAATGCCTTTTTTGTTTCTCTATTTCTGCCTTCTTTTATGTATTAAAGAGGTGTTTTTCTGTGTATCATTTTAATTCTCTTACCATTTCTTTTAGCATATATTTTTGAGATATTTTATTAGTGGTTACACTGAGGATTACATTAACATCTTAATGTATAGCAATCTAGTTCAGATTACTACAAACTTAATTTTAATAGTATACAAAAACTTTGCTCTTACATAGAACCATTACTTTCTCCTTCCTTTATGCTATGATTCTCATACAAATTACCTATTCATACAGTAATGCAGATATATTATTTTTGTACACGGTTGTTTTTAAGATAGAAAAAAACAGTTACAAACAAAGATACATGCATACCATCTTTTACATTTACTGATGTAGTTACCTTTATTGGTGTTTATTTTTTCATGTGGATTTCAGATACTGTGTGTTGTTCTATCATTTTAACCTGAATAATTTCCTTTAGTGTTTTTTGTAGGGCAGTTCTGTTAGTGAAAAATTCTCTTAATTTTTTCTATCTAGGAATGTCTTATTTTTTTTCTCATTTTTGAAGGTTAGTTTTGCTGAATATAGAATTCTTGGTTGACAGTCTTTTCCTTTCAGCACTTTGAGTATATCATCCTAATGCCTTCTGGCTTCTATGGTATTTGATGTGAAATCAGCTGTCACTCTTGTCGAGGGTCCCATGCATGTGATGAGTTGATTCTTTATGACTGCTTTCAAGATTCCTCTTTATCTTTGGCGTTGACACTTTTATTATGATGTGGTTAGGTGTGGATCTTTTTCAGTTTAACCCACTTAGAGTTAATTAAGCTTCACAGATGTGTAGGCTGAGGGTTGTCATCAAGTTTAGAAGTTCTGCACATTGTTTTTCAAAGGTTCTTTCTGTCCCTTTTTCCTTCTCCTTTTCTTCAGGAGCTCCCATTATGCAAATGTTATGCTTGATAGTGTTCCTTAGGTCTCTGAGGCTCTGTTCATTTTTCTTCATTCTCTTATTCCTTCTGTCCTCAGACCAGAAAAACTGTATTGACCTATCTCCAAGCTGGTTGATTCTTTCTGCTTATGGCCTGAATGTGCTCTTTTTCAGTTGTACTTTTCAACTACAGAATTTTTATGCAGTTCTTCTTTTAAAATACTTTGTAGTTCTTTATTGGTCTTCTGTATTTCGTGAGACAAAGTTCTCATATTTTCTTTTAGCTCTTTATACATGGTTTCCTTTAGTTTTTTAAACATGTTTAAAATAGCTGACTTAAATTCTTTGTCTAGTAAGTCCAACATCTGGGCTTCCTCAAGGGCAATTTCTATTGACTGCCTTTACTCCTCTGTATTGGTCATACTTATTTGTCTCTTTGCTTGCCTCATACATTTTTGTTGTTAAAAACTGAATTTTTAAATAATATAATATGGCAACTCCAGAAATTAAAATCTCCTCTTCAGGGTTTGTGTTTCTATTTGCTTGTTTTGTGACTTTCCTGAGCTAATTCCATATTCTTTATCATGTGTGACCACTGAAGCCTGTGCTCAGTTAGCTTAGAGGGCAGCTCATGATTGGACAGAGGTTTTCTTAAGTTCCTGGAACTAATAAGTCTCACAGCCTTCTTCGAGGGACTTTGTGTTTGGGGGGCAATCCTTCAATTCTCAGGCAAGCAGGTTACATGCTGCACAAGACTTCACTTCCTGCTTGCACAGAGCCTCAGTGCAGCCAGGGATGAGACTTAAGTCCTTGTCAGGTCTCTCCTGGGCATGTGCCCAACTCTGAGTGTGCACACAACCCTGCACATGCATATGGCCTTCAGATTCCCAGGAACATGTCAGAGTTTTTCAAAGCCCCGTTCTGAACTTCTCTCTCTCCAGCTCTTTTTTTTACGTTTTTCAGTCATCTTATTGTTTGTCCTAATTGTTATCACCACCTCAGGCTGTTGTGATGATAAGCTATTACCATTTTCCAGGAAACTGCAATAAACAGGCTGAGTGATGACAATTCTCAGGGAATGGGGCTCTGGAGGAGCTCCAACTCAATTTTGCCACCTGCAGTAGCTGCCAGGCTGCTGGTTTTCATGGGATTGTGGGACTATTGACTTTCAAAGCTACCACAGAGCTGGGACGAGGGAGATAGGAATAGGGCAATTGAAAATGCCACCAAGTTCTCTGTTCTTACTGAGATTCAGCTATGTTCTTGCATAATTGCCCCCTAGATTGTTGCAAGTCTTTGGTTAATTTCCAGAGTTCTGAAAAAGTTGATTTTTGACAATTTTGCCAGTGTTCTCATAGCTTATATATAGAAAATTTTCACAGGTCCTTGTGCTGATGTTCCCACTGACATCACTCTGCAATTATTCTCGATTTTGCATATGGCTTATGTAGTCATCTGTGCTTATAAAACAAAGAACAAAAACAAAATCCGTGTGATGTCCTCTTGTGCTCAGCCACAATAATAAATAATGTCATTCTGTCTTCGGGGTGTTCAAAGGATTCTGCGATGCCGTATGGTAGCTGATCCAAATTTCATTGTTAGATACTGATGTCAGTAAATAATCCAGACAGACGAAAGGCTATATGTGCAACAATGCTCATTACAACATTAGTCATAAAGTAAAAAACTAGAATCAATCCCGAAGTCTGAGTTAGGGGAAAGGGTAGCTAAATGACCCTGCATTTTCTCACTGGAATGGCATGTACCCATTCTCTGAAATAATTATGAAGACTAAGAGTAACATGGAGAACTTTTTAGGATGTGTTTATTGAAAAAGCAAAGTGCAAACTCCTATGTGTACTGTAGTTATAACTTTGGAACAATTATATATGTGCATGTACAATCGCCAGAAGGGCAGAGAGAAAAATGAATACAATTTGTTAGGGTGGAGAGAACTGTGGGTGTTTTTAAATTAGATGTTTTTCCATCTTACTGTTGTGCTATGAGTGCAATAAATATGAAGTTTAAAAAAATAGGTCAGCATGTCTAATAGAAAAATTTATTTCCCCACCGCACTTCCACGCTGGACGTGGCACAGGTCAGAGGCATCGATGGCAGGGGTTGCAAGAGGCCAAGGGGATTCCTTTGTGATGTGACCTGGAGACAGAGCTCTGCCTCCTCAGCTACAGAGATGGGCCTCAGGGACCAGGACGGGATGGAGTGCAGCTCCTTGCCAAGCTGCTTGGAGGGGGAGGAGGAGGAGAAAGTTCTCGTCCCTTCCCTCCTGGCAGAGGAGATGTTTTTCCAATTAATAACTATGAAGTCTCAAATGAAATATAAGCCTCATGAATTATTTGGCCTTTTGGGGATCCAGGAATCTTTCAGTGTCTGGACAGGGTCACTGAGGCTTCTGATGGAGGCCCACATCTCCTGCAGGGGCACTCCCTTCCTGATGATAATGGGTGACCACCCCATTCCACCCCTACTCCCATTCCACTCCCTCCTCCTGATTTGAGGGGCTTTCGGCTGCACTCAGTAGTCCAGAGCTGTCATCCTGTGTTTCTATCCTTTTATTTATTTATTTATTTAAAGTGTCTGAAGGGGAAGGAAAAATCAAATGGAATATTCTGTGGGAATCATTTGTCAGAGTGGGAAATAATTTCCCAAAGTGGGTTCCGTGTAGGTTGGCCAACTGTCCTGGTTTGCCTGAGATTGGGTTTTTCTAGAACACAGAAATTTTACTGCTGAAATCAGCAGGTCCTGGGCCAAGTCCTGAGATGAAGGAGTTGGTCTCCCTAGTTCCATGAATCTCTAGTTCAGTGGGAGGCTCCTAAATAGTATTTGAAAATGGTTCCAGGATCATACCAGTTGGCAAAATACTGGACTGGACAAAGTCACACAGATATATTGGGTTGGCCAAAAAGTTCTTTTGGTTTTAAGTAGAAATAAAAGACACGTTTTTCATTTTCACCAAGAACATTATTGAACAACGTATTCATTAACCAAATGAACTTTTTGGCCAACCCAATATTTGCTACAGGACTTGTGAGAGTCTCATGCTATATGGTACATGCACATACATATCCAAGGCAAACTTCCCCTAGTGTAACAGCTGAAATTCTCTCTCTCTCTTTTAAATTAAAGAAAGAAAACATTGATCTGGGGAACTTAAAGACTTCTGGAGCTGAGTGGGCTGTGGACATCTTCTGGAACGGAGGGAATCATGGCTCTCCTTCCCTCTTCCGGGGAGTAAGAGAGTGGAAAGCTGCCAAGTGGCCAGGGTGGTCCTTTCCAAGGTGCTCTTAGGGAAGAGGAAGTCGTGGGGTTAGCAGCTGTAAGGGCCCTCCATCTGCACAGAACCGGCAGTGCCAAGGGCTGTGATGGCCAAGAATGAGTGCTGGCTGCCCGCCTCAACCCAACCACCAGACACAGGGAAAGGGCATGAGTGCTCCTGGTCCCAGGAAAGCAGACCCCTGGGCCCACAGAGGGGCCACAGGGAGGGTTGCCTTTTGCCTGGACACCCAGGTTGTTTTGAGCTCTCATTCCCCAGGTGGTGTGGTGGGACATCCTTGCTGAGATGTCCGTATGTGCAGCCCCTGACACCTTTATGGTCAGGGGCCGTGCAGGATCCGGGGTTGCCTGCTGGCCGGGTGTTCTCACCTTACCTTCTCCACTTCTGTCTATATAAGGCACAGTCATCCCGCCCCCTGCCACACGACCCGCAGCTGTTGTGAGCTGTGAACAAAAACCACAGGGAGCTTGGTACAGCCCTGTTTTGGTCTCCTTGTGTCTCCGCAGCATGGGGTGTGCACAAAGGGGCTGGTGGCTTTTCCACCTTCCAGAGACCGGGCTAGGGTGAAGGAGTCCTCCCCAGACAGGAAACTCAGGCTGCAAGGTTATGGGGTCTGAAGGGGGTCCTGGGGTCATGGGTGCTGGGCAACCGCTCGACTCCCCATGCCCTGACCTCTCATCCTCCCCGCTCCTAGGGCGACAAAGGGGTCCTGGGAGCCACGTCTGCTGGGGTTTGCATGCTCTTTCTCTGGACTCTGGGGTCAGGGACACAAGGGCTGCTGGACACCAAGAGTCAGCTGACAGCCTCACACGAAGCTCATGGTCCCCGGGGAGGGCAGACTGCAGGGGCTTTGCGACCCCGGCCGGGTCTGTGTGGACAGGAGGGGGTGGGCTGTGGGTGAGCACAGGACCATCCTCAGCTTTGCACCAGGCAGGGGGCGTCTCCTCACTTGCCTCCAGCCTTGGCAGGAGATCTGTACCCACTGTGGTCCCACTGGAACCTGACCCAGCCCCTCCAGCTGTCCTGGGCGAGGCTGCGGGACCTTGAGGCCGCTGTCCTACAGGAGGGGCATGGCCGTCAAGCTCTGAGAGCAGAGGCCCGTGGGCTCTGGGTCAGGCAGGGGCTAACTGCACACTCACTGGCCCCCAGGGCACAAGGGCTGTGCCAGGCGCCAGGGACCCGTGGGGTGTGCAGTGCACAGCCTGCAAGTTCCTGAAACACATGATGTGCAGCAAAGACCATGGAGGGCCAGGGTCATCAGGGGACTTGTGTCAGGAATTCTGTGCGCACGGACGCTGGTTGGGCCTGGCAGGAGTGATGTGGATGGCATCTTGGGGCTGCTGATCGAGACTAAGATTTTGAGTAAAGATGGGATGGAAGTCACTCTCTCTCTGGGGTCTTCCTAGGTGGATGGGAGGCCAGGGGCATGCGCGCTGTCTGGCTCTGGGGAATGGTTGTAGGGGTGATGAGGGTTCACGTGTGCCCTGGGCGGGTGCCTGTCCGGCGCTCCAGGTTTTGCGGGCCTCTGATTTGCTCAGTGTGGAGCCTGAGACATGCCAGGGTGCTGAGTAGGACAGGGCATCCAGGGCCAGCAAGACGGTGGAAAGAGAGGGTGCCTTTTGGGGCAGACAGGACAGCTTTATCCTCGGGGGCAAGAGAGTCCCTGCCCACCATCCAAAGGCAGGGGACTCCACCCCGGCCACAGAAGAGCCACACAGCCTCTGTCGGCAGCTGGGGGTGCGTGGGCAATGCTGCCCAGACTGGGGTAAGCAAGGGAGCCCCGGGTCAGCCTCGCAGACCTGGAAGAGGCCCACAGGGTCGGCACCTCGGGCAGTGCGAGGCCTGCCACAGTTGCAGATGACAGCCACCAGGTGGCACAGGAGAGTCCAGCTCGGGCAGCCGTGGCCGAGTGTCCTGCCGGCTGCCCAGGAGGACGCGGGAGCCCGGGGTTCCAGCCTCGGCCGCTCCCTGACCCTTGCCCACCGCACGCCCTCTCCAGGTGAGGCGAGGCCCACCCGCTGGACAACGTTTGTGTGTTCTGGTGGCATCTGATTAACTGTGGGTCCTGGCATGACTGGGGTACTAAGGGGGGGTGGTATGAGGATCCCGAGAATGGAGGCGACCACGAGCCCCCTCCCCACACCCGGCACCAGAGGCAGAGGCAGGAGGCAAAAGAACAAAGTGGAAAAGCCCCAAAAGTAAAGGAGAAGGAAAGACAGGAGGGGAGGAGAGGGAACAAGCTGGGACCCTCCATCCAGGATGTCCAAGTCCACGCCGTGTTCCGGTCAGTGGAACCAATCCTACGGAATCCTTTTCTGATTTTCCACATTACTGAACATTTTTAACTTTATCAAGGAACTGTGGCACCTGTCAGTCCAAATCATTCATTCTCTGAGCAATCTGCCCTCAGGTCTGGAAGGGCTCCCTTTTTCACCAGGAACTTGTGTGTTTGTGTGTCCGTGTGCGGGCGCACGTGTGCACATGTACTCAGCCCCATGGTGGGCCACAAATGCGAGGACAATTTACAAGGTGTGCTGCTTCTCTCTCTCTTTTTTCAGGTCCAGAGTCCCTGTGGGATCCAATCTGCATGTGATTTCTGGGAGGCGGCTTCACTGTCTTGCAAAATCATCGAGAATTGGTAACGAGATGAGAAGCAGTCTCTGGAGATGCGGCACCTCCATGGGGCCCTAGAGGAACTGGCTGCCGCCCTCCCAGGAGTGGGGCCCTCTGGGTAGATGCACCCGTGGAGGACATGTCTGCCAGGGAAAGGTCTGGGGGGACGAGGCTGGAGGAGCAGGAATGCAGGGAGGAAGCTGGATGTGGCCCGGGGCCTCTGGGCGGCCAGGAACCTGGGGAGGATCCCACCTTTCCTTGGGGATCCAGGAAACGGGGGGCCCTGGGCTGCCCGCTGCGGCCTGTGGCTGCAGCCTGGGGTCCCCCTCCCCAGGGCCAGGGCCAGGGCGGCAGAGGTGGCCCATCAGGCCCCAGTTTGATGAATTCACTTTTAAACAAACTCACCACAGCCCCGACTCTTTCCTGGAAGGCCTTGTCCCATAAATTTTCATTTAGTGCCATTGCATTTTCATCCAGGGAGCTGTCAGGGGTATTTTGAGAAGGAACTGGGAGGTCAGATGGTCGGGCTTCAGCGGCGGCGCGGATTACGGCTCGGGCTGGATGCCAGACTTGGGTAAGACAAAGGGGGCCCGGCCCACAGGCTGTGTCCTGCAGGGTCCTCAGGATGGCGCTTCCGGAGGGTTGACCAAGGGGCCCCAACCTCAACGTCCGGGCTGACCCTGCAGACAGAGAAGCGACCACTGTGGTTTTATGTCGGAGGGGCCGGGAGTGTCCCCCCACCTTCCTGAACATGCAGACCCACAGAGGGGAGCGCAGTGAGGACTTCAAGGTAACCCTCCTTCGCCCTAAGGTCTGCGGTTGGTGGCTTGGAAGTACAAGGCCTCCTATTTGTAGGACTTCCCGTGGTCAAGGTGCTTTCTCACCCACCACCTTATTCGGTCCTCACAACCACCCTGAGAGGGAAACAGGACAGGAGCGAGTATCCCCTTGTGCAGGTGAGGAGACTGAGGCTCCATGGAGGTGGGAGAGTCCCCAAGGTCAGGTATGGAGAGGGCCCCGGAGGGGCTAGCTGCCCCCTGCCTATCTGATAAGCATTTCCTCAGGTAATGCTCACCCCAAGTCATTATTTACGTGCACATAAAACCTTACAATATGTACATAAACTAAAGACTTCTTTTCCCCACTGGAAATGAGGCTGCTGGAGCTCGTGGGTCTGGCGTCCTCCACCCAGGACCCACGCCCACAGTCGACAAGAAGAGGGCTGTTAAGCCGCCGGGGTGTTGGCCTTCCTTACCACACTCTACAACCCCACCTTGAATGCTGAATCTGCCCTAGAACCTTCAACCCAGGAGGAGAGAGGCATAAGGATTTCCCCTGCCAGCTGGGCCTCTTCAACGTAAGAGATTAAATTCACCAAATATTTATGGAGATGAACACGTACCACAGGCTTGGGGCCGAGTTAGGTCTAAAGGCCCTGCACTGGGAAAAGGGAAGTGGTCTGCCCCCAGGAATCCAGGAGGACCTCATGGAGGAGGTGTCCCAGGAGCCCAGCCTCGAAGGTGCCTGGCTGTGCAGGCAGAGACGGTGAGGAAGGCTGGGCAGAGGCGCGCTGAGCGAGGGCAGAGCGGGCGCCCTGAGAAGCGTGTTTCTGTTGGCAGCGTAGCTGCTGGATCCATCCTCCATTGGATGGCTGCGTGATAGGAGAATGTAGGTCAGTGGGTTTAAAAAAACACTTGCCCGGACTTTGAGTGTATGCGAGTGTGTGCAGAGAGGCTGAGTGGCTTGCCTGAGAGTCGGTGAGTATAAAGCCTTCTGTGGTTGGGAAGAGTGGAAACATCTAGTTATTTTAGTGGTGCTGGCGGGGGATGGGAGGTAGACGAGAGAGATAGACATACAATCACATGTCTTCGTAAGCCAGTCACGGGCTCCGAGCACCAACTGTGAACAAGTCCACGTGTACGTAACACAAATATCAGTTCAGGACGCTGCAGAGGAAAGAAAACGCCAACTGGTGAGAAAGTGCCGAGAATGGGGCCCATCGGTGGGGGGAGGTGACGGGGGTTCGGAGGGGGAACCCTGGGGCCAGAGGCCACAGACCGGAGCGGGTTAGAGAGAGAACTTGGAAACGGCACAGCAGAGCCACGTGGGCCCGCATCCAAGGAGCCGACACCCCCAGCTTTAGGTGAAGACAAGATGTTTGAACAGTGACTGCAATCACGATCTCCATGATGAAATACGGGACGTTATTTCAATCCGGGTGGATTTTCTAATCATCTCCCAGCAACAGTTGTAGCTCTGGAAAGCACAGCCCAGAGCTGGGGGCTCGAAGCACCCTGGGTGGCCTCGGGAACACTTAATTAAACAAAGAGCCAGTCACCGAGGGCTGATGACAACCCCCTGCCTGTCCCGGGGCTCAGGACCCAGCTGACGCTGGCAAGCTTATGGTCCTTGCAAAGGTGGTCTTGCCTGCAGGAGCCCAAAAGACCCTGGAGGGTGGCAACAAGTGGGAGTCGTGCGGGGCCCACTGGGGCTGCAAAGGGCCCGCAGCTGTCCCCTCGGCACCACGGGAACTTGGGGCCACATCGTGGCTGGCCACTCAGCGGTGCGAGTCTCAGCCTCTTCAAGCTTGTCTCCTAACTTTATGTTGGGGCTGTCATGGTGCCCTCCCACGGCCCCTCCAGGAGGATTAAGGCACCGTGCCCCCAACCCCTTCCTGCATTTAGCACGGAGCCTGGCCCTGAGGGGCTCGGAGTGGGCAGGTATTGCTCCCGGACACCCGGGCGCTTTGCCTGCCTCTGTGACTCCAAGGCGCTTCCCCAGATGTGCCTTCTCCCTCATTCCCCTGCCTTCCCCTTCTAAGGAATTTCTTGGCTTCAGAGGGGAGATGCTGTGGATAAGAAAAACACCTTCCTGAATACGAATACTGAGGAACAACCCTGTAAGTTAAATCACCTTGGTGGGAGTCCTGAACTGGCTTCCTCCACTGAAGTAATTAATGGGATGGAGAGCAGAACAGGGGGAAGACAGAGCTCCGACTGCAGTGAGCACCAAAAATTTACAACACATTATTTTAGCCATAAAGAGCCCTTGGGGCCCTTCCACTTGCAGGTCAGCTGGCATGGAAGCCGATCCCAGCCCCGATCGGTATTTACTGAGAAAATATCACATGCCTCCCCATCTGCTATTACACTTAATATTTGAAACGGATCCACACAAAAACAAGGGGATATTTAGTAAAGGGGGCAGGCTTTCCTTTGCACATGAAGAACGTCTGATCTCAGTGAGCCAGCGGTTCCAGGAGCCTCACTTGGGCTGAGGAGGGGTGATAACCCTCAGTGCCGTCGGAGAGCATTGCCGGCGACCCAGCACGGTCGGGGGCTTCAGCCCCCAACCACTACACTGCCCTTCCTCTCTCTCTGGCTTCTCCCACGAGAGCTTGCTTCTTTGCCCTTGAACTCCTCATTCATTCATTCACCAGTATTTACTGTGCGCCTACTATGAGCTAGGCTTTGTTCCAGGTGCTTGGGACACATCAATGAAGAAACAAAAACAGATCAAGATCCGTGTCCTGGTGGAACTGTTTTCTGGTGGGTGAAGGGGGTCGGCTCACCAGCAAAGGGCACCAGTGACCTAGAGGGTGGTGAGTGCTGGGGACAGAGGCAAAGCAGAGCAGGTGAGGGAGTGCAGGTGGGCTGCACCTTGGCCAGGGCGGGCCGGTGGGCCTCGGTGGGAAGGAAGCCACCATATGGAAATCTGGGGAGGGATGTTGGGGTTTGGATGTGGGCCCCTCACCGTGGAGGAAGGCGGCCAGCAGGACGGGGAGAGGAGGTGGCAGGCCAAGACCACAGAGGGTCCATGTCTTAGTTTCCTGGGGCTGCTGTAACAAATGACCACAAACTGGGTGGCTTAAAACAACAGAAATTTATTTTCTCACAGTTCTGGAGGTCAGAAGTTTGAAATCAAAGTGTCAGCAGGGCCGTGACCCCTTCAGAGGCCCTGGGAAGGACGCTTCCTCGCCTCCCTCCAGCTTCTGGCGGGCAATCCTTAGATGCATCGCTCCATCTCTGCCTCGGACTTCACTAGGCCACCCTCGCTGGGTCTCTCCTCCACTTCTTCTCTTCTGATACAGTTACTTGTCATTGGATTTAGGGCCCATCCAGTTAAACCAAGATGATCTCTTCTCAAGGGTCTTAACTAATCCTATCTACAAAGACCCTTTTTCCAAACATGGTCACATACCGGAGGTTAAGACTTGGACACATCTTTTTAGGGGGCCACCATTCAATGCACTGCAGGTTTGTCAGATGAATGGGATTAGAAATCTGTGAGTCCTGGTTGGAGGTATCATGGTGCAGGGTGGGAACCCTAGATTCTCAGCGGGGGAGGGTCCAGAAGGTTCTAGACCACATTGGTACAAGGCCCACACCCTAGTGTGAGCTGGGAGTTAGATGGTCCTGGGTGTTGAGTCTCGCCTTGGGCGGTCCCCATATGCTGGACAGGTGCAGTCAGGATACAGGGCGGTTAAGGGGGGCTGTGCTGGTCCTGATCTATTCTCAGACGACCCCAGAGGATTCTATGGAGTGAGAGCACTTGTGCACACACTCAGTAGGCATCAGCAAACCCCACCACGTGTGGGCACTGTGGTTACAACAAAAGGTGGACAAGCCCCGTCCAACGGGAGAGATGCTGCCTACTCCCCACTGGTGACGGCAATGGAGAAGGCTCGGGGCAAAGAGGGGAGTGTGCTGAGCCTGCAGAAGCCTGGGTGAGGGGCTCAGCCTGGCCCCCACAGGGGTCTGGGGGTTGAAGTCAGATCTACAAGGACCAGCGTGTTGGGAGGGTGCAGCTGGGAGGGCGTGATGGTGAGGAGGATGCTGCAGGCAGTGGGGACACAGCGTGGAGCGTGGAGGTGACGCTGGGCTGGTGGTGGTGAGACCTGAGGCTGGAGAGGTGGGCAGGGGCTGATCTCGGGGATCCTGACGGGCAGGGCTGGGATGGGCCCTACCCTGGAGTCTTAAGTGGGATCCAGGCTCGGGTGCACTGTGTAATAGATGGGTCACCGGCAAGGATCATGAAGGATGCCTTTGGGGTTAAGGGCACCAGAGGTCGGTGGTCCCATCCGTATATTCGAATCAGGACACAGATGCTGATGTCCAAAGCACTTTCCCACCATGGTCTGACTTAACCTCCCAAGCCATGCTCGCTGGGAGACGGGGAGGCCTCCCTGCCTTTCGTGGGAAGTGAAGGAAGGAGGGGACAGGTCGCAAAACTATTTTTTCATTTTGTTTCTCAGACACCTGGGTGTTCCGATCGTAGCTGGAACTGTGAAAGGTTTGAAGTCCCATCCCTGGTTCCGGCCAAGATGCGGAGGTCAGGAGACTGCCAGCGGGGCCCGGGGCCTGGAAAGAATGTCTGGCATGTATTCTGTGTTGGATAAGCAACAGATTTACTTCCTAATGGCAAGAAAATGAAACATGAAAAGAAACAGAGAAGAAAAGGTTACAGGTTGCAAAACAGAGCTGAGAAAGAAAACTTTTAATTGTCTTATTTGAAGCCAGGACAGAGGAAAAGAAAGACCTATAACTGTGTCCTTTCCATCAACCCTTTATAGAATGTGGACAAATTATGGCCTTTCTGTATTAAGAGGTGAAAGAATCAGTTAAATGATTGGAATGATAAAATTGCATCTTCTCATGAGAACACCCAGTGCCAAGGATGTGCAAACTCACTTGCTGACTCAGTAAGCATCAGAACAGGTAGGAGCTAAAAATCTGTCCGCCGTGGACAGAAAAAGGCAAGAAGATAGTAATAAGAAATGTGCAAGACCTTTGTGAATAGAATCACAGTACTTTGTTGTGAGCCAGCAGGACACTCGAAGGAAAGGAGAGGCATGCCCTGTCCATAAGTGGAAGACTCTATATTGAAAATACAAAAATTCCCCCCAATTAACCAGTAGATTTTCTACTGTTTGAATTTAGGTCCCAGTGGGTTCAGGGAGAAAGACACAAGGAGAATTCTGATGATTCTAAAGTTCATTAGTCAAAATACATATATATATATTTTTTGGCAAGAAAGTTTCATTTCACATCAGGCACAGAGGGGTTTTGTTTAAGGCGTGTGTGGCAGTAAGCACGTCAGCCCTCATGGGGCACTGGGTGGGCAGACAGGAAGCTGCAAAGTGATGGGGCCACGAGGCACCATGAAGCCCTGGAGGCGGCAGCGGTGGTGCCGACTCTCTGGTCCTCTACCCTCGGGGACCCAGCCCACCTCCCTGCCTGCATCTGCCCCTCGTGTCCCCATCAGCCTATACCTCACCCTCTAGGCTGTGCATCTTTCCTTCCCTCGTGGCCTTGGCGGACTCCTCCTACTGTCCACTCTGAATGTCACCTACGTGGGCTGGTGGAAGACAAGCCTTTAGGGATATGCAAAGCACAGTTGGAAGGGGTTGCGGTCCAAACTAAGGAATGCATCTCCATCAGGAGGGCAAGGGGAAAGCTGCGGAAGGATTTCAAACGAGGAAATGTCAGTAAGATGATGCAGGCAGAGGGCGGGGAAGAAGGGAAGGAGCCCGCCGTGGCTTCCAGGAGAAAGGATGGTCCCCAAGGATGCGGAAACCTCCTCTGGGCGCCCTCCTTCCACCTCTCAGCGCATGTCACTGTCTCCGAGGGTTCAGGGCCAGATTCCAGACTGTGACTCAGGGGGTCAAGCTTTCAAAGGGTTAAAGGCTGGCTCACTGGGGTCTTTCCTTCTGGCACCGACAGGCAAGCTGTGGATCCGTGGTCCTCAAACTTTCCTCTGAAAGATTTTGGAGAAACTGGGTACCCCTCATACGTTTTAAGTTGACATCTAAAAATTTTAGTGAGGTATTAAAAAGTTGCAAAGCCTATAATTTCCAGGATATTATAAATAATAGATTTAAGCAAAAACTGCTGCTTTTCTCTTTCAAACGTACTCATTAGAATGTAAATGACATAACGAATCCCTTACTAATATCAACTTAGAAAATACATAATAAGCTCTACCTATCAGAAAATGTGCATGTTTCCTTTTTCTTCTTTAACCCGTAGTTCTTTTCCATTTCCTCCACCAACGTCTATCTTAATATAGTATAATCTCATGCTTGAAAGCCTCTTACAGATCACCCTGTTATTATTTTGTTTCCTATTAATCTTATCACAAATGAAGATACTTACATATATTGCAAATTAAAAATACATTTCTTAGAACAATCAAGGGCGGTGGTGCTGCCCAGAAGGGCAGCCTGGACAACATGACCTGCATCCTGGTCTGCTTCCCGGGGACCCCCAGGCCTTGTGAGGAAGGCCATCAGGAAGGAGCTAGTGCTGGACGCAGCCCTGGGACACAGGGTCGCAGAGCTGTGTGCCTTTGGCCAGGAGCCCCCCAGCTTGAACACAGTTTTCAGGACTCTGGCCTCTGAGGACATCCCGGATTTACCTCCTGGGGGAGGGATCCACTGCAAGGCCACAGTCATTGCTGACGCTTACTCTCAGTTCTTCCAGGCCTCAGGAGGGCGCTGGGTGATGGGGCAGAATGGGGCTGAGAAGCCCACTGGCACCCATTCAAGCTCTGCCTTGGACGCCTGACAGCTGTCATCCTTTAGGGACCCTCTGCCCAGCTGGGGCCTCAATGGAATCAAGGAAGAAAACTCCCCTTCCCCAGCTATGCAGACCAGCGGAAGGAAGAGAAACCAATGGAGGAACACCAGAATGTTTATTTCCCTTTCTCCTACTTCCCTCTCATAGGACAGAAAGTCTTATGAGAGAGGGGAAACTCCGCCCACCAGCTAGACCCCCCCAAAAACCCAAAAAACCCCAAACCTCAAAACCCCAAAATCAAATGTCTTTGAAATATTTAGAGCTGAATGGACCCTGAAAATCACCCAGTTCAATAACCTTCTCTTCCCTTCCTATTTTTCATCTGTTTGGCGGGGAGGTAGGGGAAAGTTTTTATCATTAAATTTTAATTAAAAGAAATACATTTCTTCCTATGACCATGAAGCTCTAAGTATTAAAACTTTTTTCTTGTAGATTAAAATATCATTGCAGTTAATATTAATTACTAATGATCAAAATTATATAAATATGATTTAAATATTGATAATTATTAAGCAAAAAAAGGAACACTTTCTCACAAATTGTGCTCAAACATTTTCTACGTATTTAATAAAGGAAAGATATGTATTGCCAAAAAGAATTGGCCTGACACCTGGACTATTCTTTTAGCCTTTTGCTAATATAAGATAGAAAAATTGAACAATTTTCTAAAACGGATAAGGTAACAATTAACTGAAGTCAGAATACATATTTAATCAAATGTATGGAAAATATATTTTAACTATCTCATTAAGGAACAAATACCCCATCTGAAAAAAATCATGTGAAACATTTATCCACGGTGTTTCCAAAGTGGTATTCGTCAGCTTCTGTTGGGTTAAGCCGCATAACAAATGAGCTCAAAATGCTCACAGCTCTCATTTCTTGCTCAGGCTCCTCTGTGTGTCTTCACAGCCCAGGACCCAGGCTGAGTGAGGCAGCTCCTTTCCAGGACACCCATCCTCCTGGCTGTGGACCAGGAGCAGGAGTGCTGGTATGAGCAGGTTGGGTGGGGCACAGGACACACACTCACATCTGAAGTCAGTAGTGTCTCTGCCAGGAAGGAGGGGCGCGTGATCACACCTGATGAAGTAATCTACCACAAGCATAACTTAAACAAGTGGGGCATCCTGGACCAGACTTCAGCTACATTTAGCAGAATCAGCCCGTTTCATCCACACTCCAGAGCTGCTTAAAGCTGCTTTCTCCCCAGCTAAGGACACATCCTAGCCAATTGTTTTTGCTTAATTAGCTGAGATAAGACCTATTTTCAGTACCCGATAACCCTAGTGATGTTTTCTCTGCTTTTCCCAGATTCTTTCTCAGCAAGAATGTATTATTTGATATCGATTGAGGGATGAAAGAAGGAAGGTAGGAAACAGAAGTCATCATTGTTTCTGCCACCCCATCGTAATGCCCCCAATGAGCACATCACTAGACACGCCTCACCTTTTACAGACCTATGTGTCTGGCTGGGAAATGCTTGGTGCCTGAGGGGCTGTTGGTTCCTGGATTCATTATTAAAGCAGGCTTCCTTGCGGGAGGGGTCCGGGACGTTTTTCCACCCTGGATGGGTGAGTGCCCTGGTTCTATTTGCAAAGGGGGAAAACAGCTCCTGGGGGCTCAGGCAGGGTCCAGGCAAATCCCCTTCAGCCCAAGGACTTCCGCTTTGAGTGGCTCTGTCCTCGTTGGGGGCAAAGGGAATCAGCCTTTGGTTTGATTCAGGCGTTCCGCCCATTGCCCTCCAGCCCCAGATGTATCCATCAGGGGCTGCACCTGCCCACAGCCTGGGCCCTTGATTGGGACAGGTCTGTTCTGAAGAGTCTTCCCTGGCAGGTGCCCACCCACTGGGAGATGTGGGCCCTTGCCCGGGTCCAGCTTCAATAGGTCAGACAATTGCCCCACATCACACAGACCCCTCTGACCAAATCTGGGCAGGGGAGGGGCTGGTAGGTTAGTGGAGGAGAGCGGGTCACCAGAGGAGGGTGCCAGGAAGGACCCACCAAAGTCACATCTCAATAGATGCAGAGAAAGCATTTGACAAAACTTAGCGTGTATTTATGATTTTTTTTAAACCAGAAAACTAGGAATAGCAAAGAACTTTTCAACTCAACAAATGAGATTTACTAAAAATCTATGGCTAACATAATTTATGGTAAGAAAACAGAATGTTTTCTGTGATCAGGAACCAGGCAAGAAAGTCTGCTCTCACACTTCTGTTTAACATGCTCTGGAGGCTCCACCACGGCAATGAGGCAATCAAAAGAAATGAAACTCATACTGATGGGAAAGAAAGAAGAAGAACCATCTATATGCACAGGTGATAAAGTTGTCTATATAGAAAATGCTAAAATATCTATAACAGAGCTACTAGAAGTAAGTTTGGCAGGTTGCAGAATAGCAGATGAGTGTTCAAAGATCAATTGCATTTCTGTACACTAATAAGAATCAAATGGGAATTGAAAAAATTTAAAAATAGTGCCACTTACAATAGCATAAAATATGAAATACTATGAATACATTTAACAGAAAATGTGCAAGACTGGTGTGATAAAAAGCAGAAAATATTCATGAATTAAAGGAGATCTATCTTTTTTTTTTTTTTTTTTTTTTTTTGCAGTACGTGGGCCTCTCACTGTTGTGGCCTCTACCGTTGCGGAGCACAGGCTCCGGACACGCAGGCTCAGCGGCCATGGCTCACGGGCCCAGCCACTCCACAGCATGTGGGATCTTCCCGGACTGGGGCACGAACTCGTGTCCCCTGCATCGGCAGCCGGACTCTCAACCACTGCGCCACCAGGGAAGCCCAAGGAGATCTATCTTAATGGAATGTTATATCATGTTCCTGAATCAGAAGATTCAGTACTGTTGAGATGTCAGTTCTCCTCAAACTGGTCAATGATCTAATGCAACCCCAATAAAAATTCAAGCAGATTTTTTGGGGTAGAAATAACAAAGCTGATTTTCTATTTATATAAAAAATACAAAGGACCTACAATAGCCCAAATAATTTTGGAAAAAAGGTAAAAAGAACAGAGTTGGAGGATTCACACCACCTAATTTCAAGGCTTTCTATAAGACCACAGAAAACGAGACTGTGACATTGGCATACAGATGACCATACAGATATATAGAACAGAAGAGAATCTAGAAAAAGGCTCAAGCAGATATGGTCATTTAATTTTCAAGAGAAGCCAAGATAATTCATTGGAAGAAAAGACAGTCTTTAAGCAAGGGTGCTGGAACAATTGGGTATCTACATACAAAAAAATGAGCTCTATCCTTACCTCAAAACATATACAAAGTTTCTAGTGCAGCCAGACGGTTTTAGTGTTTTTGTGAACTTTCATCACTATTTCAATGGGAGGCAGGGAAGTCCCTCCACCAGGTTAACCTTGGGCTTCACCCACATCCCAGATGAAAAACCTGAGAGTCCGAGAGGTTAATGAACTTGTCCTAAGCAGAGAACTAATCTGTGGAGTAACCATTCAGCTTCTTGCCTCCAAGGTCAGCAGGCTTTCCACGGGGTCATTTTGCTTCCTGGGACCCCTGGGGGATTAATCAGAGAGGACAGAGGTGTTCCAAAGTCCAAGGGGTGTCAGTGAAGTCATCTGCTTAAATCAGCGTCTCTGGGACCAGAAGGGCACAAAGCCCCAAATGCCAGAGCGGGGAGTGCCCTCTGCTATCCTGGGCAGGTGGGCGCAGGGACCAAGGACAGGATGAGGGGCAGGTTCTGAAACTTGGGCCCTGGCTGGGAGAAGTGTGGATGTGCCTGCAGCCTGGGACCATTTACTGGGATCCCCCATGCAGCACCTCCAGACAGTGCACCCCATAACTGCAGTAAAGAGACCTTCCAAGTGCCCACCCATGGAGCCCTCGAGGGGCCCAACCAACCTGCAGTCCCAAGCGAGGCCTGGACAAGCTGGGAGGGAAGCCGATCTCAGGGTCCTCAGGGCTCCAGGGACCAGATCATGGCCAAAGTGTGAGCCCAGGATGCGTACGCCATGCCTCTGGGAGAAGACACTGACACAACCCTAGAGGAAAGATGAGAGCAGATAATGTTCCAGGAAGGGCTCGGGGCCTTCTCCCTGGTGGGAAATTAGGGCCGATTCTTACTTTTGATTTTGTTTTAAAGGAAGGTACTTTTTTACTGTGTTCTTTAACATCGCTGGAAACAAAAGAAACAAAGTTAGTATGAAACAGGAATGCCTTTTACGACAGGAAAAGGACCCGAAAGAAGTGGCTGCCAGGATTTTGGCCATAGGGCTGATCTGAGAGGAAAGAAAAACGAAGTGAGTCAGGCTGCAGAGGGGCCGGAGAAGTGGGGTGGAGGTCTGCCCTTGCAGCCACCTGGGAGGCGGGGACCCTCGTCCTGCAGATGGCGGCTCTGATGGAAGCCTGCATCCTGAGCAGAACCCCACGGCGGCAGCATCTGTGGGAGCTGGCCAGACGCCCCCCAGGCGTTCAGCCCCCAAGGGGATACTGCACCCAGATTGCCAGGAAAAATCACCCTGTCCCAGCGACAGCTAGTGTTTCTGAGGGGCCTCCAATTGCCAAAGTCCTTTTAGTAGCCACAGAGAGATAGAAAGAAACAGTCACTGCAAACCTCCCTGGAGGCTGCCTGCCAGGGTGGGGAAGCTGCAGAATGCAGGGTCAAAGGACCCGGGAAGTTACCACTGCCTGGCTGATGGTGGGTGATCTGGAAGGTTCTCTGGGGCAGCGCTGGCCCGCAAGATTTTCTGTCCCTGCCTCAAGCCGGGAAGGTCTGTCCAGCTCCTCCCGCCTTGCCGAGGGGTGGAGCCTCCAGGCACCAACCCTTCCTGGGCTCGGCCGAGAGCACCTGCTGGACATGGCGTGGGCGGGGGTGCAAGGCACCCAGAGTTAAACCTGCAGGCATTTAGGTGACAGCGAAGGGCACACTCAGAACTGTCAGGTCACGGAAGGAGAGTGAGCTATTTCTCGTGTCGTCCATTGGGAGACAGTTTGGGTCCACAAGTGTCAGGAATGCAGGGGTGAACCTGGGACGTCACCAAGGTGACCCTCACAGGGAAGAGGATCCCGATCTCAGCAGCACTGTCTGTTTTGTTTGTTCGCTGGTGTGCATGGATATTCATTTCCTGGGGCTGCTGGAACCAATGACCACAACCAGGGGGCTTAAAACAGCAGAAATGTATTGTCTCCCAGCCGGGAGACCAGAAGCCCAAATCCAGGTGTGGGCAGGGCCACGCTCCCTCCCGTGACTCCAAGGGAGGGTCCTTCCCTGCCTCCTCCAACTTCTGGCCGTTCGTTCCTTGGCTTGTGGCTGCATCTTTCCAGTTTCTGCCTTTTCTTCACATGGCCTTCCCTCTGTGTCTGTGTCCTAGCCTCTTCTTGTAAGGACACGGTTTACTGGATGTAGGACCCAACCTACATCCAGGATAACCTTATTTCAACATTCTTACCTTAACTGTATCTGAAAGACCCTGTCGCAGTCTGGTTCTGCGTGGACATGAATCTGGGGAGACACTAGTGTTCAACCCACAGCAAGATACCTAAGTTTGTCGCGTGTCTGTTTTACCCATTTCTGTGCCAAGATGGAGCAAGTGGTATCTACCCAACCTTTTCTCAGGGGACATAGTTAATGCACCTGCTGGGAACACACTCATAACCAGCTTGGGTGGACAGTGAGAAACCGGGGCAAACTCGGCATCAGTTACCGGTAATAATAAGCCGCTGTTTGAAGGGGGCTGGTGAGGTTCCTCCAGAGCTTTGCAGGGTTGACGCAGAGCCATATGACAGGGTCCACAGCAGCAAATCTCAGACTCAGGGAGGGAGGGAAGGAAGGGGCCCTCCTGGTGGTGGCTCCAGAGAGCGAGGCAGGCAGGAGGATCCCAGGAACTCGCCACTGGGAAGGCTGGAGGAATCCCTCCCTCTGCGTTTCCCTACAAAACCTTCAGTGACATCCAGATTTTGCCCTAATGCCTAGTGGGAGAGCGTTATTTCTGAGAATTTTCTGAGGCTTATTACAAGGAAGGTACAGGACAAGAACAAAATTTTCATAGAGGGAGAACCACCATCTGGGACATTTCTCCTCTTTCCCAGCTGGGGAGCTAGGGAGCTTGCAGCCTGCACCCGGGGCCGGTGGTAGGAGGTCAATTCCTGCCAAACTGTAGACCTCACGTTAGAAGGGGCTCACATTAGAATAAACATGTGGAAGGGGCTTTTGGTCTCTGGGAAGACAATGCCAGGGACGTTTGTGGTCAGGATTCTGGAGGGCGTGGACCAGCAGCTGCTGGCCTGATGCTGCCCTGGGATCTGTCCTTGCCCTGGGGTGGTCACATCATACAGTCCCAAGGAGCACGGAGAATGCTTCTCGCAACAAGTAGGTAGGAAGGTTGGGTTGCCGTTATTACTATCTCCGTGTTCTGATGAGGAAACCGAGGCTCAGAGTCGATGCCAGGGAAGCCCAGCCAGGATAGTGGAGGAGCCAGGCTGCAAAGCCGGGCCAGGTGGGATCTGCCATCTCTCGCTCTTCTCTGATTCTCAGCTTTAAGCTTTACTATTCTAATGTGCCAGGCTTCCCGCTTACACCCCATAAGCTGGGCAAGGGACGGTGACTTGTAGGAAACGCGCAACGGCTGCCCATCTGTCTTGCCTGGAGGCGTCACGTTCTCCCAGCCGTCCTGTGCCTGCAACTCTCAGTGGGACAGGCCCTCCTGGCTGCCCTCTGACTTCCCACTCACCACGTATTTATGTCCCCAGCTTCTGACCCCCCAGCGTTCTGCCATCCCCACTGCTATCTGGGACCCCAGCTCTGGAACTTCTGCCCCCATCACCCGGGCCCCCAGAGGACAGTCCCCCCAGCTCAGTGACACTGGGGCCCCACCAGCAGGTGCACGTGCCTTCTGACTTTGGTGCAGTGCGGCCCCCGGGTGGCTTTGCGGGCCTCAGCCTCCTTTGATGCCCCTGGCCCGTCTCCCTCATCGTGAGGACCAGGGTTTCTCCAAGGCTCTGCAAGAGCACAGCTGCCAGGGGCTTCTCCCAGGCCCTCCTGTCACTACGCTTGCTCTCCACCATCCACCCTGTGGTCCAGCTCCCACGGTGCCCTCCCGGCAGCTGTGGGTCTTGTTGACCACGTTCCATGGCCCTGGTCAGGTGACATTGTGACTTGAATCTACTTACTGCTCTGGTGACAGTGGGGGGAAGGGCCTGGGGGGGCCGTGCTGTCTCCACAGGCAGAAGCCGCTGTGTCCTCTTCAGCCAGGGACAAGCACTCGTGGTTAACAGGGAGGATGGGCTGCTTCTTCGGGAATCCGGAGTCTGCACGCTTTCTAGGGTGTCGACATGGCTGTCCCCATCCTGTATCAGGGCCCCTGTCTTTGCTCCCGACAGGACCCTGACCTGGGTTGAGAATGGAGGGCTGGCCTAGGTGAAGGCCCAGGTAGACGGGGCCCGCGGCGTGGCCCGGGAGGGGTGCGCATGACCTGGGTGGGACATGGTCAGAGTGGATGGAGATTGGAAACCCTGTCTCTGCCCATTACAGGTGGTCTCATAACATCTACGTGAAGGTAACTGCTGGGGGAGAATGAATGAATAGATGTTCAGGAAAACTGAAATAGGGCAAGACCACCCCCCAGCTGATGGACGCAAGGACACACAGCATATCAGCAAGCACAGAGGCCAGAGCACACACTCCCTTCTCTGGCCGCAGACACTGAAACACACTTTAGTACAAAAATGTAA
The DNA here is from genome assembly GCF_949752795.1 of Hyperoodon ampullatus. Classification (NCBI taxonomy): domain Eukaryota; kingdom Metazoa; phylum Chordata; class Mammalia; order Artiodactyla; family Ziphiidae; genus Hyperoodon; species Hyperoodon ampullatus. The sequence goes on from NC_136921.1 coordinate 2,429,705, forward strand.
ACAAGGCACCCAGCCACGTGCGGATGAAAGACAATTTCCTTGGGAGCAAGTGGATCCATGAGGAAGTGAAGAACATAATAAAACTATATAGAGAGATATAGAAAAATACAGTCCGACTTCTTAAGTTGGAAGATACTGAAAAAATTTTCATGTAAACTAGAAGGATTATGGCCGTAGCAGCAGCTGGAGGGCTTGCAATGCCTTCTTTATCAAAAAAAGAAAATGATCACACTGACTCTACAATCTGTGATCTCAAAAAGTTTAAGGAAATTGGAGGGAAAGTAATAAAAATGGCAACGGATCACATTAGTAGAAATCAACATACATTGTATGAAGAGCGGAAATAAACGTATCTGAATATGGAAAAAGCTGAAATCAGTCACTAAAGCCAAGAGCTCATCCAAACAAAACAAATGAGAGGATATTTGGAATTAACCTAGAAAAGGGTTTCTCCGCCTCTGCACTACTAACATTTTGAACCAGATCATTGTTTGCTGTGAGGGCCGCCCTGTGCCCTGTAGGGTGTTGAGCAGCATCCACTGCTGGCAACACCTCCCAGATTGGACGACCAAATACGCGACCCGATACCGCCAAATGTCCCCGGGGAAAGAATGCTCCATTGCAGAGAACCACGGCTCTAGAATAAGAAAAGATCACAAGCCCACAGACCCTTTATCTGATGGGTTACTTGGTTGATCTCACCCTTTCAAGGACAAATCATTTTCATGGTATGTCATTTGTTTCTGGACATTCTTTCAGATGCATATCATGGGGTAAGAAAACCTGAAGAAGATTTAAGGTGCAAGATTATTATTTACAGACAGCATGAGAATCAGCAAGGGATGGAGAGAGAGCAGAGACCAGCGGGTAAATTTTGCTTCCTTTTTCAAGCAAAATTGGGAAAAGACCCAAGGTTTTGAAACAAGGTGACGAAGGAATGTTTCTTGTCGATGAGTGACGACAAGAGACTCTCTGATAACACGACATCTTCGAGATGGACCACGTTTTGGAAGACAAGGCTAAGAACTTGTCACCAGATGTGGCCAGGAACAAGAGCTCACAGACGCCAGTAGAGTCACGTTAGCATCAAGAGCGCCAAGTGCCCGGCAGGCGCCTCACTCTGCAGGGACCCACGACTCCCTCCAGGCGTGGTCTGGGCAGGGTCCCTAGTCAGGAAGACCCCTGTCTGGTACCAGTGCACTTGGGGTCTGTCCCCATGGTTGCTGCCTCCTGCTCCGGCCCCTGGTTGGTTCTCACCTCCTTCCACGAGGCTGGGAGTGGTCTTCCCGTTGGCCTCGGTGCCTGTGTCCCAGGGGCTGCAAGTCCCCCGGCCTCCAGCTGTCAGAGCCCGGCTGTGCTTAGCAGAGGTGAGCAAAGGAGCTCCTCCCCACACAGCTGGAGTGGCTGCAGGTCTGGGGACCTGGGCTTCCCAGTCGGTGGAAGTCCAGCGGGGGGAAACGAGATCAGCCAGGGGACAGGCAGGGAGACCAGCTTCCCCTTCTGTTCTTGCTGGGTCTGTGTTGCACCTGTAACCACAGCACAGTCGGGACACAAACATGCGGGACACAAGCAGGCGTCTCCCTGCTTCTGTGCAACAGCCGCAGCCAAGGTCAAGGATTTGGTCTCACTTTTCACAGTAGAGGTTTTTGTTTGTTTGTTTGTTTGTTTGTTTGTTTTTGCGGTACGCGGGCCTCTCACTGCTGTGGCCTCTCCCGTTGCGAAGCACAGGCTCTGGACGCGCAGGCTCAGCGGCCATGGCTCACGGGCCCAGCCGCTCCACGTCATGTGGGATCTTCCGGGACCGGGGCACGAACCCGTGTCCCCCGCATCGGCAGGTGGACTCCCAACCACTGCGCCACCAGGGAAGCCCTAGAGTTTATTTTTTAACCGTTCCCATAGTTAATTTAACTCCACAGGGGGTACTTCCCTGGTGGTCCATTGAGTAAGAATCCTTGTTCCCAATGCAGGGGGCCTGGGGTTCAATCCCTGGTCAGAGAACTAGGTCCTGCATGCCGCAACTAAGGCCCGGCACAGCCTGAGTAAATAAATAAACTAAAAATAAAAATAAAAAATACCACCAGGCTCTCCAAAATGTAGAATAATAAAAAGGGAATAAAAACAGCTCCACAGAGAGCAACTCACCTGTTCACTGAAGTGGTCAAATAGGTGAGTGGCCAGGATTTCAGTCTTCGTCCGTTGGCCCCGTGTAATCGCTATTACCCTTTCACTCTCAAGAGTGACCTGGTGTGTTCAACCCCTCTGCTCACGCCCTCCCAGTCATGCCCTGGGTCCCAGAAATCCTTCTCAAGACGCCTGGCAAAGTTTACCCTTTTAAGCACCAAAGCATGAGGACGGTTTCGGGCCATTTTGTGTAGAAATCCAAAGGTCACATGGAGTCTGTTTCGGAAAGAGGACCAGGTCCTTGATGACTCAGGATTCGGCGCCCTGCCCTGCCCTGTGCCAGCCCCTGGGGCTCACCTGGGTCACAGGAAGAACATGTCTCTTTTCTTCCCGCTCCATCTCTCTGTCCACCACACCGAGTTGTATCTGCAGGTTGAACCGTGGCCCGTCCCCTGTGCAAAAGCTGCACCATCTCCCCTGGCGGGTGAGTCATTTCATGTAATTTGACCTCCGTGGATGGATGCCTGCTGGGCCTGGACCTGATGGGGCCGAGTGGGCGGATGCAGTCCTTACCTGGAGGGGAGAAGGGCTTCAGGTACAGAGTCCTTGCCCCGGTGCAGGAGTGCACAGGGGCTGTGGACACATGAGAGGCGTGGAGCCCCGCCGAGCACAGGCAGTCTTCCTGGAGGAGGGGGTACTAAGCCTGTCTTGGAAGGTATAAGGAGTGGCCAGGTGGGAAAGCAGGAGGCCATCCCTGAAGGGGGACTAGACTGAGCACGGGCAGGTGACAGGCAGGTGTGCTGAGCCTATGAAATGCAGGAAGGCCTGGGGCCAGGGTTGAGGCTTGGGACACGGTGGTCATATGTGCTGTGCAGGGGGCTTGGGGAGCCCGAGTCCTCCCTTTCTGGCCCCGTGCCACCAAGTAAGTTCTCCTACAGAGCCACAGCTTGCCTCCCAAAACATTAGAGACTGAGTTTGAGAGACCCTACAGTACGGGGGAGATGCTGTCAGTTATTAAACATGTCCTGGTTGTTTGGGGCCAATTGTTACAGGGGTTATTGTTTCACTTCCTGGACTGGTTCCTAGAGACAGTTGTCTGATTTCCTATATAGTAGAGTCTGACTTACAGCAGCTGCCTTCCTGGGCTGGTTACTGCAGACAAGGGGTTGGTTTCCTGGGCTGGTCACAGCAGGTTGTGGGTCAGGGTTCTGTTTGCATATGTGGATGGTCTGGCCATTGTCTGCTTGTGTTTCAGTCTCTCCAGTGAAATGGGCTTTTTTTTCCGAACGTGGTAGTCACCACACTAGAAACTCCCCATGTTCTGGCACTTGCCAGGCTAGAGCATGGCTCGGGGTCAGCAGGGGGTGCAAGTCTCGTTTGGCAGTTGACGGGGACTTCCTCTGTCCTGGATCCGATGTGGCCACAAACCTGGGCAGCACCCAAGTGCACGGATGGACACACTGGAGCCGAGTCCAAGGAGAGGCATGTGCCCAGGTCCTCCCGGGCCCGGGTTCCGTGAGAACCGTTTTATTGAGATGGACGGTATGCAGTGGGTTGAGAAATTGCTGTGGTTGGGAAAACAATGAAAAAAACCTCCCAGAACAAAATACTGAAGAGGAAAGTGCCAGATCAACCGAGGAAGGCAAGTTGAGCATGTGGGAAATTACAAACTAATTTTAAAAAAACGGAGAGGAGGGAAGCTCGAGCTGTGTGTGTGCCAGTGCCGGGGGATTTGGCCGGATGGTGGCTCTGACTGCATTTCAAGTGTAAGATACACTTTGATTAATTTCTCTAGACTTCACCAGAGTTACACCAGCAACTCCCAGAACACTAATTACAGAGAAGAGGCGGACAGTGACTCATGCTGGAAAGAACCCAACTGACGAAACCTTCCCAGCCCTCGGAAAGCATCCGCGGTCCTCCTGCGATGGGAACCGCCTTGATCAGGCAGCTTTGGCGTGAGGTCAAGGAGATAATGGAGACAGAGCTCTGATTAATGCGTGTGTGTGTGCGCGCATGTGAGTGCACACGTGCACAGGCTCTGGGTGTGTGTTCCCAAAAAAAGCTGGCAGGGACGTCTGGCAGGCACTCTTCCTGGAGGGGGTCACCCTGTGGGAGATTGATGAACCAGCCGGGCGCTCTGGGGTTTCAATTCCCAGGAAAACAGCGGAAGCTGGTCCTGAGGACACTGCTGGGCGACCCAACCCATCACCACCATGGGCTGGACGTCGCCTCTCCCAGCTGGACCCAACCACGCAAGGCCATGTTGGCTGACCGAGCTTTGCCTTGGAAGCTTGAATGGTGGAGAAGAGAGCCATTCATCCTCCAAATGCTGTGGGGATGGGACCAGGCAGAACCATCTGCCTCCTGCCTCAGACCTGGAGTGTGTGAGAGCTGAGGAGGACACCCAACGTACGTTTCCTCTCCAAGTGACGAGGGGCCTCAGGCCCTGGGACGCTATGGCCGCAGAGCTGGCGGCCACCCGGTTGTGCCTCTGAGGACCAACAGCTTGGGCCTCCTTTGCCGGTCAGGACTGGAGGATGGCCCCCTCCATGGCTCTCAGTTCCGAGCTGGGAGCAAGCTCGCCTGCCTGCAGACATCCTGGCGCACAGGCCCTCAGGGCCCTCCTGTGGGTGATAGAGATGTATCACACTCACATGAAGTCCTGTGTCTTCACCCTTGATCCCTGGGTCACGGTGTGAGTACAGATAAGAACCAGCGTGCTCTTCAGGCAGAGGTAACATCCACATGCCAACCTGTGAAGGGCTGAATGTGGTTGAAGCTTTCCCAGCTTCGGGATGTGTGTGTGTGTGTGTGTGTGTGTGTGTGTGTGTGTTAAAAACTGAGACGGGAAAACGTGGAGGTCAAGAGCAAGGGCTCTGACTCTCGCTTCTGCCCATCCTAGAACCCTGGCTAATAATTAACCCGTGTGGGTTCAGCTCTTCAACCCGTGGGCAAGGATAGTGTGTACGGGCCCCCAGGAGCCTGTACAGGAAACAGATGGGAAGAAGGCACAGCCCACGGGGAAGCACTCAGCCATCACGCCAGGGAGCCTCTCAGGCTGGCTGGAGTCGGATTTGCCGGGCTGCGTTGTGGACTGCTGAAGGCCGAAAGCTTCACACCGCCGTGGGCATGAGAATCCACAGGGGCACATGATCCAAACGCAAAAAACTTTACAAGTTTGTAACCAAACAACCAACACAGGAACGATAATCATAGTTTTTAAAATCATAATTAAAAAGGAGGAGGGGGCACTGTAGGGGCAGCGGAGTAAGAGGTACAGACTGTTAGGTGTAAACTAAGCTACAAGGATATATCGTACAGCAGGGGGAATACAGCCAATAGTTTATAGTAACCGTAAAAGGAGTGTAACCTTGAAAAATTATTAATCACTACATTGTACACCTGTAACATATAATAGTGTACAGCAACCACATTTCCATTTAAAAAATAAAAATAAAAAATAATGCTCATCTATATCAAAACCTAAAAAAAAATCTAACAGTCACAAAGACATCTTAAATTCTTCATATATAAAGAAATTGTGGGCTTCCCTGGTGGCGCAGTGGTTGAGAGTCCGCCTGCCGATGCAGGGGACGCAGGTTCGTGCCCTGGTCTGGGAGGATCCCACGTGCCGCGGAGCGGCTGGGCCCGGGAGCCATGGCTGCTGAGCCTGTGCGTCCGGAGCCTGTGCTCCACAACGGAGAGGCCGCAACAGTGAGAGGCCTGCGTACCGCAAAAAAAAAAAAAAAAAAAAAAAAAAAAAGAAATTGTGATGGTTAATCTTACATGTCAACTTCACTGGGCTAAGGGATGCGCAGATAGCCGGTAAGACATTATTTCTGGGTGTGTCTGGGAGGGTGTTTCCCAAACAGATGAGCATTTGAAGGACTGAGTAGTGATCATCCTCCCAATGCAGGTGGGCATCATTCAATCCCTTGAGACTTGAAGAAAACAAACAGGCAGAGGAAGAGTGAAGCTGCTCTTTGCTTGAGCTGAGACACCCGTCTTCTCTTGCCCTCAGACATCAGCTGCCCCAGCTCTCCGGCCTTCCACTTGGACTGAATTATACCACCGGCTTTCCTGGTTCCCCAGCCTGCAGATGGCAGATTGTGGCATTTCTTACTCTCCATAATCATGTGAGCTAATTCCTATAACAGATCCCCTCTTATATATCTGTATCTGTATCCGTATCTATATACCTATATCTACATCTATGTGCTATTGGTACTGTTTCTCTGGAGAATCCTGACTAATCCAGAAATACTATGGTAAATATTGGACTTTGCCTTAAAACGGGGAGGGCAGCTCGATGGGAAGTGAGAAGGGCTGACACTTGGGAACCACAGGGACAAGTACGCAGGTGGAGAATGAACTCTAAGTGGGCACTGAGCCTTGGGGGGAACCCGGGGATGAAAGGGTGTGACCGGCATGGCTGTGCTACTCCAGGACTCGCCGTGTTCACCTGTGTGTGTGTGCTTTTCATTCAGCCGTGACTTGTTGGTGCACCAGACTCGTTGTCTGGTGCTGGGAGAAATTAGACAGGAACCGATGAGCGAGTGGAGCGAATATTCACACACAGGCGCGGGGAGGCTCTCCCGAGAGTGGCTGAGCCCTCCGCCTTGGATTGGCAGTCTGGCTGGCATGCTGGACCATTGGATTTCATGGTGCAAATCCTGTAGGCTGAGCCCCATGCTAGGGCCTGGAGAGCCAGCAGGGAACAAATCAGACAATGACCAGACCCTCATGAGGCTTAAGCTGCAATTAATGAACACAGACCAATAAGGCAGAAGAGCAGATGCAGGCTCTGCCCCTTGTCTTCTTGTGCCTCACAAAGGAGCGTTGCTTATGACATCAACAAGCACAGACCCTGGTGCAGACACCGCCAGGACATCAGCAACACAGACCCCAATGCAAACACCACCATGACATCAACAAGCACAGATGCCTAGATTGTGCTTCCAACATGGAAGGAAAAAAGTTTGGAAGATTTTGGAGCCTTTTAAATTCATGAGTTCTTTCATCTCTCACATGAAAAGGGGGGACACCCAAAGTAGGGCAGTGACGAGCTGAAGGTCATACCGTTCCTAAAGGTGCAGCTGTGATCACACACAGGTTCCCCAGCTTCCCCATGTCAGTCACTGCTTCTTCCAATGTCACAATGTGCGGAGGTGCCTTCTTCACAGTGGAGAGTACCCGCTTCATTCAGTTGTATTTTGAATGTACTTTTGTTTATTTCTAATTAAAATCTTTATTTTGAGACAATTGTTGATTCCCATGCAGTTGTAAGAAATGAGAGAGATCCTAAGTAATGGTAACATGTTGCACAACTTTAGTACACCATCACAAAGTCAGGAAACGGACGTAGATACAGTCGCAATACAGACCATTTCATCATTCCATCATTCCACACGCCATCACCAGGAGGACCATCACGTTGTTCCTTTATAGTTACGCCCACTTCCCTTCTGCCTCCCCTTCTTAATCCTTTGCAGCTACTATTCTGTTTTCCATTTCCATAATTTTGTCATTTCAAGAATGTCATATAAATAGAATTATACAGCAAGTAATCTTTTGGAATCGGCTATTTTCACTCACCATAATTCTCTGGCGATCCATCCAGGCTGTTGTGTGTATCAGTAGTTCATTCCTATTTATTGCTGAGTGGGGTTCCATGGTATGGGTGGACCACAGCTTAACTACTCACCTGTGGAAGAAAATTCAGTTTGTTGCCCATTTGGGGCTATTACAAATTAATCTGCTACAAACATTCATGTACGGTTTTTGTGTGAGTATAAGTTTTCATTTTCTGGGATAAATGCCCGGGAATAAAATTGCTGGGTCATATAGTAGTTGCATGTTTAATGTTTAGAGAAACTTCCAAAGTACTTTTCCAGAGTAGCTGTGTCATTTTACATTTTCACCAGCCATGAATAAATAATTCAATTTCCCCACATCCTCATTAACATTTGGTGTTGTCACTAATTCTTATTTTAGATAACCTGATAGGTGTATAGTTATACCTTGTTTTGGTGTTAATATGCATTTCTCTGGTAGCTAATGAGGTTGAACATTTTTCATGTGCTTTTTTGCGTTCTGTGTGTTCTCTTTGGTGAAATGTCTGTCCACATCTTATGCTCATTTTCTAATTGAATTGTTTGATTTTCTTTCTTACTGCTGAGATTTGAAAGTTCTTTACACATTCTAGATATTAGTCCTTTGCCAGGTATGTGGTTTGTAAATATTTTCTCCTAGTCTGTTATTTGTTTTTTTCATTCTCTTAACACAGTTTTTCACAGCTAAAGTTATTAAATTTTGAAGAAGTCCAGCTTATTGATTTTTCCTTTTATAGATTGTGTTTTGGGTATCAGTTCTAAAAACTTTTTAGCCAAGCCTAAGATATGAAGATTTTCTCTTCTTTTTTCTCTGAAAAGTTTACAGTTTTAGGTTTTATATTTAAGTCCACGATCCGTTTTGAGTTAATATTTTATAAAGAAGAATACTTAAGTTGAGGTTCATGTTTTTGCCTTTTAATGTCCAACTGCTGCGTTTGTTAAAAACCCTATCTTTCCTCCATTGAATTGCTTTTGCGCCTTTATCAAAAATCAGATGGGCATATTTGCATGGGGCTATTTCTGTATTCTCTGTTCTGTTCCATTGACTTATATGTCTGTCCCTTTGCCAATACCACACAATCTTGATTACTGTAGCTATACAGTAAGTCTTGAAATTCAGTTGACTGATTCCTTCCACTTTATTCTTCTACAAATTATTTTAGCTATTAGTTACTTTGCTTTCCATATAGATTTTAGAATAATTTTGTCTCTAGCTAAAACTCTTGCTGGGTTTTTTTATGGGAGTTGCTTTCAACCTGTATATCAATTTGGGGAGAATTGGGATCTCTACTATGTTGAGTCTTACAATGCATGAACCTGTAATGTCTTCATTCATTTAGATCATCTGAGATTTCTTTCACCAGCATCGTGTAGTTTTCAGCACATAAGTCCTGTACATGTTTTGTTAGATTTATACTTAAGAATTTTCATTTTTTTGGAGCAATTGTAAATGGTATTGTATTTTTAATTTTATGTCCAGCCTTGCATGCCCAGAATAGATCCTACTTGGTCATAGTGTATATTTATTTTTATATATTGGTGAACTTTATTTGCCAATATTTTGTTAAGGATTTCTGCATCTATATTTAAGAGAGCTATTGGTCTATAGCTTTCTATGTTTTTGTAATGTCTTTGTCCAGTTTTGGTATCAGGGTAATACTAACTTCATAAAGTAGATTGGGAAGTCTTCCTCCTCTTCTGTTTTCTGGAAGAGATTGTGTAAAATTGGTGTTAATTCTTTTTAAACATTTAGTAAAATTCTTTGGTGAAACCATCTAGGCTAGAGAGTACTTTTTCTTTTCTTTTTTTTGAGTTTTAAAATTGTGAATTCAATTTCCTTAATACTTATAAGTTATTCAAATGATCTATTTCATATTAGGTGAGTTGTGGTATTTTTTTTCTGAGGAATTGGTCCATTTCATCTAAGCTGACAAATGTTTGTAGTATTTGCTTACTATCCTTTCAATGTCTAAAGTGTCTGTAATGACATCCTTTGTTTCACTATTGGTCATTTTTGTCTTTTCTCTTTTTTTCTTTGTCAGTATTTCTAGAGGTTTGCCAATTTTATTGATTATTTCAGAATACCACACCTTTGTTTATGATTTTCTCTATTGCTATGTTTTCAATGTCATTGATTTCTGTTCTTATCTTCATTAATTTCTTCTTTCTGTTTGTTCTGAATTCTTTTATTGTTTTTATAGGTTTTTCAGGTGGGAGCTCGCATGCTGATTTGAGGCTTTTCCTCTTTCTTAACGTAAGCACTTAGTGCTATAAATATTCCTCTCAGCACTGCTTTAGCTTTAAATCTGCATGGTGGGGGAGTCTGTTCTCTCCTCTTTTCATTTCTCTGTTATCTTTTTCCTGTCTTCCTGTGGGTTACTTGAACATTTTTTCAAAATTCCATTTTCATTATGTTCTGGCCACAAAGTAATGTAAATTTAAGGTGCAAATACATGTCAGGATTGGCTTGTGTTTACAACTTCTCACAGGTGTGTTTTCCTCTCTACTTAGCCCCAAGGCACCTTTCCTTAAAGTACCCTGAATGTGGTCTGGGGAAAGCAATGGTCCATTTGGGAGTCTCAGATTGATGTGGAGAGGGTCTTTTATTCAGCTTGCCATGTTGAGATGTCTCTGCATCATGTAAACTGTCAAAGCTGCAGCCCAGGTTTGTCCGAGTCTTCAAACACCCTCAGGCCACTTGCAGCTGCCATGTTCTGTTTGTCTCTCTAGAACCCATTTTTCTCTACATTTTAGCCTGTTGATTTCTTACCATCTTGTTTGCTCTTCATTGCTTTTAAGACAATTTTAAAAGATTTTTTTTCCAGCCTATTTGTTTTCAGCAGGAATTTGGTTTGAGTAACCTAGTTTGTCACGTTCCTGGAAGTAGAAGATTCTAACTACTTTTTAAAGGACCTTCTGGATGGAGTGGTTTTGGTTGCCAGTAAAAGGGATTCATTTATGTTGCCTCAAGAAAAGGGGTGTCTTTGCTTGGCTTCCCCTTCCAAGCAGAGTCTGAGACAAGACTTCTGCACAGGTGGCTTATTCTGTAAAGTTTCCAGGGAACGAGGGATGGGGGTACTGGGACAATGAAACAGGGGTGGAGGGAACGCTGATCCAGGGGTGCCTCGCTGAGCTGGCTGCACTGCAGACAACAGGGCTCCACCCTGGTGGCGACCCTCTGAGCAGAACTGTCCTCCTGAGACGTGGAAGGGGAATATTTCTCTTCCAGCTCCTGTCCTATGGGTAAAGAGTCACCCCAGGGTGTGCGAACTCCCGTGCACTAGCACTTGAGAGAATGCACCAGAACAGACCAGAGATCCATGGCTAGTGGCCGGGAGCCCCAGGGCAGTGGCTGAGTAGTACTTGATGCCCTTGGTGAAGCAGTCAGGACACAGCCCCACACAACTCATTCCTCCGTAGGGATTGGAAAAGAGGCAGGTCAGGAGGATGTGAGAGAGGCCCTAAGAAGTGTCTGCACAAAGCCGTGTACCACAGAACGTACGGTCTGGAAGTTGAGGACATCGAGGATCAGGTGGCCCTCCCTCCTCCTGCACCTGGGACAGTGTGGTCATCTCCGCTTCTCTCCACGGCCCCTCCGCCTGCCGGCTCTCTCTCCTCCCTCGCAGATTCTCCCCCTTTCTCTCTCCAGCTTGTTTGGGGGCCAATGTCACCACACTTCCATCCCTGTTGTGACTGCAGATGCACAGGCTTGTGGTCTCGGCTCCCACCATCAATGAGACCAGTCTCTCTGTTTCCCAGTTCCCAGGAGGACTCTGCTTGGCCCAGTTCATCTTTTTGACCCAGGCCACTCATGCCACGTGCCCTTGGCAGCCTGGCAGTCAGCTGCTGCTGGGCCCGGCATCCACCCTGCTCCTGACGGTGGAGGCAGGGGCACAGGAGTGGGGACCGTGGGTGGCTGTGCAGGGAGATGGCTGTTTACCCAGAAGAGCTGCGGGCAGGAAGACACTAGCAGCACAAAGGACCTACAAATGAAGCAGGGAGCTTTCATTTTGTTTTTTATTACTTCTTACAACTCTCCAAATGGACAATGGGAGGAACTGGGTCTGCGGGGTCAGCAGATCATCCGACGAACAGAATGTGCAACTTTTTCCAGCTTGATTAGCTTTGCTTTTTTTTTTTTTTTTTTTAATCTGTGAATTGTTGGGTCAATTCCCAACATCATAAAGAGCCAGATTTTGTTAATCTTGGCATCTAAATGATGTGTTTTCAAAATCTGAACTAAAATAAAGCAGTAACAAGACGAAAGAAGTAACATCCTGTTTTATGGAGAGTCTGTTAAAAAAAAATAATGAGAAAAAACACTCTGTGTGCAGAGTCAATATTTAACCCCCTGTTGCTGGAAGGTGGAGTGCTTTCATCCAATGTGGATGTGAGAGGACGTGAGTCTCAGGGCGGACGCGTCACCCCCGCCCCCCGTCACCGAGGCCTCAGCACTGCTCACGGGGCTCACCTGGTCTGGAAGCATGTGGTCCCACCCTCCTGAGGGGCACTGGGCAGCAGGAATGTCACCACAGATCAAGAAGAGCTCAAGCACAGGTTTCGGGGAGCTGGACCCCAAGAGGGTGTTTATTTTTAGTGTGTCAGTCTGAGATGAGAGTTGCCCACCTGTCAATCCGCGAGCCCTGGTTGCATGACCTAATCCTGGACATTTTAGATCAGGAGCCCGGAGGCTGGACTCAGCTCTCGACACTCATCTTCCATCTTCCCGAGCTTCTTCCAGCCTCTGGGCATTGAGAAGGTGCGTCGTCAACACAGCCCCCCGAAATGAGAACATGTGTCTGCGTTGCCCTTCCCAGGGGACTTGCTCATGTGTTGTCACATTTATGTCCCCAAGAGCCCTGCAGGTTACATCTGGTTTCCAGGGCCCTTGCCTCACAGATGGGGAAACAGGGAAAATGGGTTATTTGCTGTGGTTGTTTGTTGTGTTGTGTTTTGTCAAATCAGAGAACTGTCTCTTGGGTCTTTCTTCTTCTAACAGTAGGAACGGGAAAGCACATAGGCCTTTCCTGGCCTGGACAGGTGTGAAGGTGACCCTCACACTCACCTGGATTCCCAGATTTTCACACCTGGCAGCAGTTCTATTTTCCCCAGTGTCGTTGTAAAGGTTACTGTTTGGATGTGGGTTATTATGATGTCAATATGTCAAAAAGGTTTCTTTCTTCCCTCATAAAATTCTGCAAGCATGACAATTTGTTAGCAAACGATGATCTAATTCCTATTTTGGTGGAAGTTTGGAACGCACTCTCTGTAAGGACTTTTTGCATCGTAAACTGACAGGGAGCTCAGCTCAAATGGATGTAAACAACAAGGACCATGTACTGGTCACCTCAGGGGAGAGGACATGGGTTCGGGGACCTGCAGGAGAGGTTTGATCCAGCACTCGGGCACATTGCTCCCCCTTCATAGCTAGTGGCTCTGCAGAGGGACCTGTCCCTGCAGCCCAACTCTGCCCTGAAGAAGATGAGTTGTCCCCAGCAAGAGTCCTGAGGTTCACTGAGCCCCCTTCCAGTCTTTTCCTGGATCCAGAGGTATTTTCCTCAAGCCCACAGGTTCCCCAGGTGATGGGGCCCTGCAGGGACCATGCACTGGAAGGCACCTGTGTGGGGACCACTTGCTGAAGGGCTCCCCTTAGGATCCCAAGGCTCAGAACCCCGTGGAGTGTGGTGGCTCCGAGGAGGTGGCTCCCATCCAGCACCTACTCTGAGAGTTGCCGTGAGCACGTGCTCTAATCACCAGCCACTCAGAGCCAGGTGAGATGGGCAGTCACGTCACTATCTTCCCTATGTCCATTCCTGGGGCCTGAGATGAGGCACTGTCCCCGCCACCCTGAGGACCTGACCCTCCCCAGGCACAGCACAGTTTCTGGAGTCATTCTTCTGCGGTTCTTTGACCTTGAGCTAAGCTGAGTTTCCTCCAGGAAAGCCCAGGGGCATCAGACGTGCCTATTACAAAGTGCCTTCTTCCAATGCCTTTCCTTTTCTTTGCTCATTTAGACGTTTGACTAAGCTGAGCGTCTCTCGGCCTCTGCCCGCCCCCACTACCCACGAGTCACTTTTCTCCGTCTGCTGGGGGACCAGGAGGGTGGGGAGGAAGAAGGAAATGTTGGGGCAGGGGTGTCTCTGCTGGCCTTTCCTCTCCCCAGATGAAACTTTACTCTCAGCTGGTTTTCCGAGGACCTGGCCCACTGTCTTAGCTAAGCTTCTGCTAACAGCGCAATCACTGTTTTGAAACAGAAACTGAAGAATGTTTGGGAGTTGGGGTCTGTGCAGAGAAAACATTCTCCTTGACTTTCTCTACTGAATGGCACGTGTGAAGGGAGACGCAGGCTCCCTCCTGCTTCGTCTCCGCCCCCTAAAATCAATCACCTGGTTAAAAAACAAACCCGAGAAACAAACAAAGCTCTCAGCCTGTGTTAACCAGACAGTGGTGTCATGTGTCTATTCATTCCAGGGTCCTGCTGATAATCTACTGATTATGAGTCGAGTCACGAGATGCTTTTGCACAGATTACCTTGCTTATTGTCACAAAACCCCACGAGAGAGGTAGCATTGGGGTTTTATCCCCATTTTACGGCTGAGGAAACTGGGACCCCAAAGTAAGTTTCCAACAGTGACTCTGCCCTGCGTGTCCGGGAACACGGTATGACACATGCGGCAAACAACAGCTTCAGAACAACCAAGAAGAGACAGAAATCACCAGTAACAACAGAACCGAAACCACCCCTGTTTCTTTGGGTTGACTGTTCACTGCTTGGTGTGCAGAGACGGGCTCTCCAAGGCTCAAAGGGAGACGTTATTCAGGGCGGAGAGGGTCGGGCCCTCCCAGGGGAGGTTTGTCTCACTTGCCCTCCTTGGTCCTCTCTGACCAGCACCAGGTGAACTTGAGTCTCAACCCTGGAGCATGAGGGCTAAGACATCCTCATGCTCTCCGGCCCCTGGACAGCCATGCCCTGGCCTTGGCCGGCTGCACCCTGATGGGAGCACAGAGGTCTCCCCCATTCCTGGGTCAGCACATCCACCTGCCCGACAGCAGCCGCCTCCCAGGAGTGGCCGCTAAGAGCTCTGCTCACCTCTCACTCAACCTGCAGCCTTTCCAGCAGGTTACGTGGGCTGCACGGCGATACTGGGAAAAGACCCAAACACCTGGGCGAAGCGTGCGGACTGATGCCAACACCAGAATGGCAGAAAGTGAGTTCAGAGTGCAGCCGGGCAAAGCTCCAGGTCCTTGGAGCCCAGCGGGGAGCTCTGGACTAGTCCCTGTCCACTCACGGGGGGACACTGTCGCCCAGGCCACGCATGCCAAGTGTCGCTCTGGGTGGAGCCTGCCCCTTGTGTGCGAAGGCTGGGCCGTGGGTGATGGAGGGTCCAGAAGGTGTGTTTGGGGTAACCTGTGAGGGAGGGGCCAGGTGCCGGGCCACCCCCTGCGTCAGGAACACCTCCTGACGTCTTCTCCTTATATGTTTATGGGTGCTGCAGCCAAAACCCTGTCAGAGGCGTTCCCAGCCCAAGCCCATCTTGCACCCCATTCTGAGCCTCTCTTTCCATGACTATTGTCTGGAGACCTCTTGGCCTGGAACGTTTTAGTTAGAAGAGCTGGACCACAACACGGGAAGCAAGACACATCCAACCTCCAGTCTAGAGAGAAGGCTATGATGCTAACAGCTCAGCCCCCTTCCAGCAAAACTTAGGTGTCAAGAGTTTCTGGAGCTGCTGCTGGAGAAGAAAAATCATCACCCACGAGCAGAGTCCACACTCATGGAAAAGCGAGAGTTGCCATCAAAGGGCACACGTTTTACAGCAAAGCCTGTAACGCTGGCGCTTTCGGCCCTTCAACTCTCCACCTCTCCCTTCTTCCTGATACGCTCTCTTGGGATTTCGGCAAGTTAAGCTCTAAATGCCCTTTGATTTTGTTCTTGTCCAAGGAGATAGACCCAGTTTGCCACATTCCAATGGGAAACATTTTCATGTGTAAAAATACCCGAAGATGGTTTCCGGTCTGACGGTAGCAGACCCACGGTTAGAGCTGGCCGCTTCCCTCCCACCCCGTGGGCATGCGGGGCTTTGGGGAACACTGAGTCTCTATGACCCTGCAATCGTGCCTTCTCCTCCCTTAAATCAAACCTTGATTTTGAAGCCCTGAGTATCATAAATTTAAACTGACCTGAAGGAACCAGGAAATCACTTAGAAAGGCCAGAAGTCTTCCACAGCAGCTCTGAACTCAGCAGGGGAGGATCGAATCACTCATTCCAATGGCCGCCCCAAGAAAGGAACTCCCAAACTGCGGTGAAGTCCTACCTCACCGCAGTTTGGGGTGGGGGTCGGGCGACGGGGTCTGCCCCCCAGAAGTGCACTTTTAAGTAGGAGCTCAGCCTGTGAAGCATTTGTGCCTGTATCTGGATTGTTTTTGCTCCAACCTGGACATTTTACTTCAAAGGGAAAGGTGACCACAGAGCTCTCGAGGCTGGACACATCTGAAGTGGAGTGGAAACTCACCGAGAGAGAGAGGGTATCTCTTTCGGGCCCTATATCTGCGAGTGGCCAAGCGCCCTGGTTGCTCAGCATCAGCTAGTCTCTGTGGAGGATGGCTGTCCGCAGGCGGACGTGCTCAAAGTGAGGGCACAAGGCGATCTCCCCTTCTCCCACAGGTGGGGGGGCTGAGGGACACTTCTTCTCCGTGTCCACACGTCCTTTCCCTCTCCGGTCAGTGCCACCAAGGAGACCAGGAAACAACCCTTCTGTCCAAGTAGCTAGTCATCATCCCTGACGTCATCAGGCCCCTTTGTCTTCCTCGGCTGCACCCCTACTTCCCTCCTTGCAACCAGAGAAGCCGGGACCAGAGCCGCGATTGGCTGGAACCTGCCGCTGTGCCCTCCATGCATTTGCAATTTGGGAAGGAATGCCAACCCCATGAGTTCCTTTCATTTCTGCCTTCATTTCTCTCCATTTTATTCTCAAAGTAGACACGTGGGCAGGAAACTTTACAGCTTTGTCCAGGACTGCGATGACAAAGCACCATACACTGGGCAGCTTACACAATAAAAACGTCTTGTCTCTCAGGGCCTGAGGCTGGAAGTCTGAGATCAAGGTATTGGCAGGGCTGTTCCTTCTGAGGCCATGAGGGAGACTCTGTCCCCGCCTCCCTCCGTGGCTCGTAGACGGCCGTCTTCTCCCTGTGACCTCACATGGTTGCCCCTCTGTGCATGTCCTAAACTTCTCTTCTGATAAGGACACCAGTTATGTGGGATGCAGCCCACCCTAAGGACCTTAGTTTAACTTGATGACCTCTGTAAAGACCTTAACTTCAAATAAGGTCACATTCAAAGGAGGTTAGGGCTCCAACACATGAACTTGGGGACACAACTGAACCTATAACAAACCTGAATGGCTTTCACAGGTCACTGGTCCACAGCACAGTTTATAGAAGGAGAAACCAAGGTGGAGAGAGGGGAAGTGGGCAGCTGCTCCCCGCTGGGATCAGAAACCATGGCTCCCACTCTGGACGCTCACTGGGTGCCAGGAACCGTGCTGAGTGCCCCCAACCCCCAGTCCTGACAACCACCCAAGGGAGGCACTGTTGTTTCCAGGGCTGTCGCTGGGGAGACCAAGACCAAGACAGGTGGGGAGAAGACACCGGTGACAGGATGTGGATACTTCTACTATTGTGAGCGTTCGTAGCTTTACTATTTTGAGGACCTTTGTCTGCGTGCTTGAACGTCAGTTATCACTTCCTTGTCTTCTCATTTGGTTGCTTCCCCAAGACGTCTTCCTGAGGCCCAGCCTGCCTGGCCTGTCCTTCCCTCAGTGCCCCCATAGTCTCAGGGTAGCCGTCCACCATGTTCCCCATGTGGGCGCCCAGCTTAGCACCTGCCCCTGACTCCAGGCGTCCCTGTAATACGGGAGTCACCTCTTAATAAAGGAACCACCTAATGCTGAGATACTCCGAATCTTCACTGGCGTCCCGAGAAACGTATGGGGGGAAGGTGTGTTCTTCATGGGGGGCACGTGTCTCAACACCTCTGTCTCCCCAGCCACTTTCAATACCATCATCGTCCCCCCCAAACCCTGCTCCCCTCACTCTCAACCTGGGGCCCCCCACTCTTCCCTCCCCACAGGCACCTCTGGCCTCTGCGGTCCCCCACCCTCCCGCATCCCCACCTGTGTCTCTCCAGCCTCCCTGCCCCTGAGCTCCCACCATGAAGTCCAGGCACTGAGGTAACCAAGGCAGAGCAGCCGTCTCTGGGAAGGGAAGCTGAGAACCCCCAGGGCTCGGGCTCCACGCATTTCTACGCCCCAGATAAGGCAGGGAGAGCGCCACTGCTCTTCTAAGCTTGGGCCACGGTGGGTCATGGCGTCAAGACAACCTGAAATTCTCAAGACTCCAAGTCGGGCCCTCCCACCTCCCCTTCAGGTGGGGAAGGAGAGGAGCAGGTAACTGCTCTGACACTCTGGGGCCACAGTCCAAGGTGGAGAGCATGTCAACAAGAGGGATATTGAAGCAGATGGACCCAGAGCCAATGGTGAGTAGGTGAACTATGAATGGAATGTATGTGCTACCTCTAAGGTGAACGCAGACAATGTCCAGGTGAGTGTGTTATTTGAGGTACAAACACTTGGCCCATCACTCCTGGAGGAGAATCCTCAAATACTAAGGATGGGGCTTACCTTCAGCCATGGGGGCGTGAGTCCAGTGGGCTCTGTTCCTTACACAAGACCTGAAGCAGCTGTGGGAGAATGTGCAGCCTCAATGCCCTCATCCAGCTGTTTTTAGGTGGAACCCAGAAATGTAAGGGTTTTATTCGATGTCTTTTCTGTGACGTGTGTTCAGGTCCTGCCTAGAATTATAATCTTGGCTTTGTCAGTCCCCGAGACCCACGTGGACATGGCTTGTGCCTTCTGGAAAATGCTTCCTGTGACTTACGTATTGCTACCTCTTTCCATATTTCCACGGAAACTTTTTGGATGACAATTTTAATGTCTATGTAGAAAATCCGCCTGATTAGGTAGAGGGAGGGAGACATGTTTAGGTGAGTTCTCAAAGACAACATGATACGTAGAGAGCAAATCTAAAACCGCTGAATGGGGGGTGTGGCTATTCTCATTATAAGGTCTGGGCCCTGGAGGAGGTGGGGCTTCCTCTGAGCGTGTTTGTGTCTGGATGGGGAAGGGGATCCAGGGGCAAAGAGTAGGGTTTTCCGGGTCCCAAGATATGCCCTGGGTTCTTTGCTTGGACTTTGGCCTGGAGGTCCCCTGACTCTCCCAAGGGGGGCCGTGTGTCACCTGCATGGGTACCTCTTGTGCCTCACCCCTAACCAAGCCCTCTGCCTTGGGCTTGGGTATGGGAGGTTCATAGGGCCTGGTCACCCACAGTAGAGACCCAGGGGCTGGTCACTCTGCAGGGTGACGTTGGTTCCAGCTCTGGGAGGAGGGAGCATGGATTTCGCAATTTGGAAATCGAGAAAGAAATTCTGGCCACCCCACCTGTAAGTTTTAGGTGATATGATTTGGTGTTCTTTTAATCTCTCCATGGCGAGAGACCATGACCTTTGCAGTCTTCAAGACCTCCAAAGGCCTCTGTAGGACCCTGTGGGATAGCACAGGACAGGGCAGGAGTCTCATTGCCAGGATGGCAGCTTGCCCAGCTCTGTCTTCCCAAGGTCTCAGCAAGGAGTCTGGGGGTGGGGGTGGGGTGGGGTGTGTGTGTGTGTGTGTGTGTGTGTGTGTGTGTGTACGTGTGCGTGCCTGCTTTTGTTGTGTGCAGTGGGTGCTAGGGCTTGTGCTGCAGGGACCCCTCCAGGTGGTGCCAGCCCCCAGAGGTGCAGGTGCTGCACCATGATCACTCCTAGGGGCCAGCCAGGTGATGGAAGTTGAGGACAGGCTGCTATTTCTGGAGCTCCTGCCTTTCTGGTGCACCTGAGAGCAGAAGTAGGAGAGGGGTACGAGGGCTCACGGGCCTCCACAGCCCTGCCAGAGACCCCCACCCTCCAGAACCCCGTCTGGGAGCTGGGTGGGGTCTGTGTGGCCTCTCATCTGTGGACAGCTCCATCCAGCAGCCCCAGGTATCGGCTGTCCCCCAGGAGACATGTCTCTGGTGGCTCAAGGTGGTGACCCACGGACTTGTAGTTACCCAGCTGGAAGCCCTTAACCTGGGAACCACTCCCCAACCCCCAGTGATGCCCCAGACACAGTAAGGAGGCCAGCAGGTGGGGCGTGGGACTTCCTGCCCCACATGGAGGTGTGTCTGCACCGTCTCCCTGCCCGCCTAGACCAGACCCCAGCCAGATTCTCCTTCTTGGATGCAGACTGTGGACTGCGGCCTTTCTGGGACTTCTGCTCTTGAGCTCCATCCTTACCTGCACATACAGGTGCTGCAACCTTAACCTGGCCAAGCGGCATATACAGGGCTATGGAGAGTGGGACAGTTGCCTGTGGAGCTCATGTTATCAGGGGGACTGGACATATGCAGAGCAGACTGTAACCCACTGGGAGGAGTGTGAGGGAGGGCATGGATGTCACGTCTGGGGAGAGTAAGGAATTCCACCTGGGAAGGCTCCGCAGCGCTGGCACTGGCTAGCACTGACCTTGAAGAGCAGGCCTGGGACACAGGATGGGTGACTCTTGATCTAAAGAACAAGAAATGGTCTGGAGAGCATACCTCTAGCAACTGAGTCTGGGGCGTGGGTAGGTGAGAAGATGGGCACCTAGAGGGGCTGAGGCCAACCTCACCTGCTTTCCCAGGCCTGGGTCTGTTAACACTCTCAACTGCATTAGTGTTGGTAGTTTCTAGAAAGTTCTACAATCATGTATGCTATAAAATGTCTCACATCCTTTCTGGTCTCCTTTAAAGTGAAATGATAGTTATTTTTGCAACCCGTCCCAACTTTCTCAGGCCCTTGCTCGTGTTGCAAAGTAGAGAAAAGAAGAGACGGAAGACCAGGACTGCAAAGACGTCTTTATTGTTCCTGGGAGGGAGGAGTATACACAGCCACGTTGCAGTCACTGAGCTTGTTAAAAATATCTCAATAAATAAAACAAATAAGCAACATATACACTGAAACAGAAAAAAAAAAAAAAAAAGGGTTAGCTGAGCAAATCATGGAGAAAGAGAAAGGGGAGAAGTGAGAAGAATTCCAGGCTTCCTTGAAACAATCATGCAGGGGCTTGGGGGTGGAAGGGAGCTCGAGGTTCTTTTTCTGAGAGCCTTGGTCCAGTTTAAACAGAATTGTACAGGAAGGCATTTCTGGCTTATTTTTTTAAAATATACACTAAAAAAAGGCACTTAGAGGGAAATACAAATCCAAAATCCTTGTAAATGTGTTCCTGAATTTAGCGTTTTTCAGAAAGAATAAATCCCCGCCCCCTCAAAACATAAAAATAAAAAAATAAAACCCAGGCCTGGGTCTGTTCCCACCCTCAGACAGTGGCGAGGATGGCAATGAACATGTCACCGGCAAGAAGCACCATGAGCGCCACTTCCTCTGCGGGGACCGTCTCGGGGAGGGGGCCGTGCGGTCCGGGGTCTGTCGCCGTGCCCTTGTTTAGGCACCGTGCTGGAGCACTGAGAGGGGGGGTTTCCCGGAGGTCATTCGGGTTTCAGAAGTTACAGACTCGGATGCACCCCAGTTCCACGTGCGCTCAGCCCCGCGGGACAGTCTGGAAAACAAGGTAGAGGGAGGTTGAGAAGCCGCTGCATCGCTCGGTGTCCGGGGACCACCCTCATTCAGGGGCCCCCGGACGGGACGGGACAGGTGCGAGCCGCTCTGATACCCGTCTGCTCCCTGTCTGCCCTGGCAGAAGCTGGACAGGTGACCAGTAGTCAGGGCCACTGGGCACCTGCAGGCCACTGCCCCCAGGGACCCAGGCCAGGCCTGGAGCTCCCCCTTCCCTCCCCACCTCCGCCCTCTCCGGCTGCACCCAGACCCCAAGGGCCGGATCTCCTGTCTGCTGTGCCCACCAAAGCCTGCCCCCCAAGGTGTCCTGCAGGGCGGTGCTGACCCCGTGCGTGAGCCGCTCCCTAGTGGACCTCTCATGGAGAAGAGCAGTCCCCCACGGAAGGGGACGGGGTGCTGGGGAGAGGCGGCTGCAGGGGCGTCGGGACAGCAGTGCGAGCCAAGCCAGCTGCGGAGGGGTGGGGGCGAGGACTCGGAGAAATGGGACGGCCGCGGGGCAGGAACTGTCAGAGCGGGGACGAGTGTCCACAGCTGTGCTTCTGAAAACACTACAGATTCGGAGACAGACGCAGAACAAACATGTGCAGGGAGGTCGCATGCACCTCTCACCTGGGTTCCTCCACTGGTATCACCCTGCACTAGTCTCGTGAACCATCACAAACAGATGAGGGACCTCGGCACAGTACGAGGGCTTATTCACACCGCACTCGCACATGTGTGTGTGTGTGTGTGTGTGTGTTGAGGTGGGAGGAGGCTGTACCCAGGTGTGTGTGTGTGTGTGTGTGTTGAGGTGGGAGGAGGTTGTACCAGGTGTGTGTGTGTGTGTGTGTTGAGGTGGGAGGAGGTTGTACCCAGGTGCGTGTGTGTGTGTGTGTGTGTGTGTGTGTCGGGGGTGGAAGGAGGTCGTACCAGGTGCGTGTGTGTGTGTGTGTGTTGGGGTGGGAGGAGGCTGTACCCAGGTGTGTGTGTGTGTGTGTGTGTGTGTGTGTTGAGGTGGGAGGAGGTTGTACCAGGTGTGTGTGTGTGTGTGTGTGTGTTGGGGGTGGGAGGAGGTCGTACCCAGGTGCATGTGTGTGTGTGTGTGTGTGTGTGTGTGTGTGTGTGTGTGTTGAGGTGGGAGGAGGTTGTACCCAGGTGCGTGTGTGTGTGTGTGTTGAGGTGGGAGGAGGTTGTACCCAGGTGCGTGTGTGTGTGTGTGTTGAGGTGGAAGGAGGTTGTACCCAGGTGCATGTGTGTGTGTGTGTGTGTGTGTGTGTGTGTTGGGGTGGGAGGAGGTTGTACCAAGGTGCGTGTGTGTGTGTGTGTGTGTCTGTGCGCATGCACCAGGCAATTTCATCACCTGTGGATTCTGGCACCCTCCAGTGCGATCAAGATACACAACTGTCGAATCCCCAGCCCCACAAGGCCCTGGAGCTCATGCAATTGATCCATAAAGCACAGGTGGGTCGATCAAAATGCCGCTCTGGGGCCAGCTTCCAGCCGCCGTCTCCGGAGCCCCTCAACCCCACCTCCACCACCTACCGCGGGACCTGGCCAGTGAGGCTCCCAGGAACCAATTCAAGTGACAAAGGCCACGCTCTACCAGAAACACCCCTGCCTTCCCGCCGGGGAGTGAAGCTTGTTGCTGACGGGGAGTGGGAGGGCCAGGCGATGTCGCAGAGGGAGGGGGCGTGGGCCGGGCGGACCCAGCGGGCAGGGCCCCGAACTCAGGACCTCACGGGCTGCCATCTGCGCCCACAGGCGTGCTCGAGAAAATGTGCTGGAGAGAAGGTCCGGGCCAGGGTGTCCGACCACCAGACCACAGAGTGAGTGACGCAGCCGCCGTAAGCCAAGGTCGTAAGTCTCCGCAGTGGGGACAGCGGGAGGGCCCCGGGGATATCACTGGGCACAAGCACCTGGCCAAGGACCTCAGCACGCGCTGGTAAGGTCCCACACGTGGATGCTGAAGGGCCTGGGTATGAGCACAGTGGGGCCCTCACCTCACTCCAAGGAGGCAGCTCGTGGCTGGGGCAGCTGCTGGCCTGTCGCCTGCTGTTCTGGGGCCGTGGACTGCTGATTGCCCAGTCCTGCAGGACCCAGTTCTACAGCACACCCAGCCAGCCTGCAGCCAATCCCGAATTTACAGCATGTGTGGGGGGGGGGCGGGGTGTGTGTGGCCTGACGCCACTGGGCAGGGGCAGCACAAGGCATGTGCCTTGACCTCCTGCGCCCCCAGCTCCCTCCCCGTGGAACCCCGAGCTCCACACTGAAGCCCAGCTGATCAGGGAACTCTAGAAACCTTTACTGCCTCAAGACAAAGCTCTGCAAAAGCGAAGACACATTTTCCGTAAAACTCCAGTGCGTGGAAACACACATGCACTTCTTTTTTTTCAAGTTCAGAGCACTCCAAAAATGTAAGCCTTTTTAAGTGGTCCTGGGCAGAAAGTCAAAGGCTGCTCTCTCTTGGAGAATGTGGTTGTAATTAGATAATTAATAAGGGGGGCAGCTAGAGAAAGCTAAATGGAAGCCTTCCTCAGTGGGAGGAAACAATTACAGCAGTTTTTGATATATGAGCTGCGCCAGCCCTCCGAGGGGAAATACAGCATCATCCGTGGAAAGCCAGAAACGACAGGGCCGCCCCCAGGAGCGCAGGTTTCAGGGTTCACTCCACATGCCTGCGGGGCCCAGGGCTTGGGCAGGAGAGAGCGGCAGGTTCGTTAGTCTTTCTGACCGAGAGCCTTCGGGGCCGACCGCCTTGATGTCACCCTGACCCCAGCTGTGTCTGCTGACATGGGCGGCGTTCTCAGCCACAAATGAAAAACATCTGGGGCCCCGACAGCCTCCCGCGTGTGAGAGCCACCTGAAACCGTGTGCGTGTGTCCTGTACACGGTTCATTCTGCGTCTGTCTGCCAGGCCAGGAAGCGGGGGCAGGCAGAGAGGCCGGGCAGCGGCTGGACTGAGGGGGTGGCCGTCCTCCTCTCTCACCCACGCCGGACCCTTGGGCACTGAGAAGCAACAGAGGGTCTTATTCGAATCTGTATCCCTAGGGCCTGACACAGGGAGGGGCACATCAACAAAGCTCTCCAGGAAGTGAGGCAGGGGCGGGCTTAAGAGGGAAGCACTCATTTTAAGGCCTTCCATCCATTCACTGACTCACCCACCCATCCGTCCATCCACCCACCATCGTCCATCCATCCCTCCACCCACCATCCTTCCTCCCTCCCTCCTTTCTTCCCTTCCTTCCATCTATCCCCCCATCTACCCTTCCATCCACCCTTCCATCCATCCATCCATCCACCTATCCATCCATCTTTCCAACATGTACTGAGCATCTTCCATGTGCCAGGAACGCTGTTAGCTGTTTAAACAGCCCAGAGGTGAATCAGAGCAATCTAGCGGGGGAGGAGTCACATGTTTATAGACAACTAGAGCTCAGGGTAGACAGTGACAACTGTTTTAGAGGAAGTGCCGCTAAGACTCTGCAACCAGAAGGGAAGGGTGAGGAATAAGGGTAGAGGGAGAGGATCACAGATGTGAAACGTCTCCAGGTCAGATACAGCACACGCATGCACACATGCGCACACCTGAGGCTCTGCCAGTGGACACTGGGGGGCAGAAGGGGAGGGTCAGGAGGCCAGGACCTGTTCGCAGCAGCCCGGGGGCGTGGCCACGGTCCCCAGCACAGAGCAGACGTCCAGGGCGTTGCACCAGCTCTCACTGCCCCTTCATCATGAAAAGTGGAAGCATCTTTGCCTCCACAGGCCCCGGGCACTGCCCAGCTCACTGGAAGGGGCTCCCCTGTCAGGCTGCCCCCGCTGCCCCCTCCTCCCGTTCACTACGCCTACAACAGAGACCCTGGACACCTGGGCTCCCAGGTACACTGTGCAGGGGCGGGGGTGGAACGTGCCAGGGGGAGATGAGCAGTGATGGACCCAGGGGTGGAGAGCTGCCACCTTCCCTGGTGGGTCTCGCCCATTCTGCACGGGCCAGCCCCCCTCCCTCTTGGGCGTTTGTCCTGCACTGTTTCTCAGCGGGGGCCCTCTATCCCCTGGCCGAGGCTGCCCACAGCCTCCTGACCGTTTGAACACAGCTGCCAAGAGTGGTTCGGAGGACAGAACCAACTTCGTATCACCAACAAAACGTGCCGTGAATACGAGTAGAAAACCAACGATGATTCGCGTCAGGCAACTGAGGACCACAGTGGGGAAACTGCCAAGCTGAGCACCACACAGACAGCCCAGTGAATGGGGATCCAACTTTCAAAACAGCGGAAATTATCATCTTGGGAGAAGCCAGAGGAGTGTATGTGGATAAAATGAGAATATGCTGTTTTGAAAGAGCATGAACAACCAGGAGACAGGAAAAGGGCTCTTGGAAATCACAAAAAGGATATTAGTAGACATTTTTTTAAATAAGAGAAGCAAAATAGACACTGATGAAAAACCATTAATGAATTGGAGACTGACTCATGGAATCTCCCGTCATCTGAGCAAAAAGACAAGGTATGTGGAAAGGAGGAAGCGGACGCAGTCACAGGAGAGATACCGACGGAAGAGACCCCACGCTCAAGAAAGATCGAGGGTTTCGGATTAAAAGGAACACCGAGTTCTGGAAACGAAACCCAACAAGACAAGCAACCGAGCCACATCACAAAGTTCTGGATTCTAAGACTAGAGAAAACTTCCTACAGGCTTCCAGACATAAAAAGAAACAAAAAAGAACCAGACTGGGGTGACTTCCCCTGTGCTCATACCACCTGCGAACTGACAATTCCAGGACGCCCAGAGTTTCTATGAAGAACGGCGTCCCCGGAGCTCTGTTCCCCAGGAATCCATGGACCCCGTGGGGAGGGAAAGAAACATGAGGCATTTAAGACCTCAGAAAATACACCTATCAGGTCCCGCTTCCGGGAAACACTACTAGGAAACATCTTCCATCAGATGAAAAGTAGCTTGGGCTCTGTCCCTGCAGGCATGGCAACACATGATCTAACAATCTCCCCACTGCAAACCAGACAAAGAGGTAAGATGCTTGTGGTCAACGCTCTTTCTGTCCCAAGAGGGCAGGGCGCTACTCTTCCCCAGCTGGGTCGCCAGGGTCTGCAGCAGCGCCTGGCACACAGTAGGTGCTCAATAAATACCGGCTGCAAGAGGGACTACAATGAGGAGGTCAGACAGACAGCAGAGGTGAAGGTCACCCAGGTGACCAGGAGCCCCGGGCTCCCTGTAACACCCGCGCTCTGTAACGCACTCGGACTCCCGTGCATTCTAAGCTTCTGCTCCTCAAGACCAGCAGGGTCGGCAACACACGGAAGCCAGTGAGAAATGCAGACCGCAGGTCTCGCCCGGAACTGAAGAATCAGCACCTGCACGCTGGCAAAACCCCAGTTCTCCGGAGATGCTCCCCGAGCAGGAAGAAGTGGGTGATCCTGCGCAGCCTACATCATCCGCATCCCTGTTCAGAGACATGAACTGCGGCTGAGATGGGCTGTGACTGCCAGGGGCACGTGGCTGGGTGGAGAAACAAGAATTCCAGCTTCATGATGCTCCCTGCCGGGGGCGGGGCCCCCGCGGGCAGCCAGGCCCTGAGGCTGTGCCAGCCGCTACAATCCTGCCTGGGAGCCCCAGACACAGAGACCCGCCGGGGCCCGCTCGGGGCACACAGTGGACACAGCTGTGCAGCCAACCCGTGCCCAGCTTGTCTGGCTGCACCTTGATGATCACCCACCTGAATGCGCGGGCAGCAGGGGTGCCAGCGACAGCCCCTGCAGGGAGTCTTGGAAGGATCACCTACTCAGCTGGACGGGTTTTCTTCTTCCCTCTGGGTAAGGGATTTGAAGAGACCATGGGGCACTGGATGCAGGCAGGCGCTGGACGCCTTCCTGCCGCCTGCTGGCCTGGCCAGGATGGGCAGCGCCAGCGGGTGGCCAGAACATAGCTCGTTCCCCCAGAGCCGCTTGCCCCGAGGCAGTTTCTGTGACAAATGCTTGTCCAGGGACGTGAGGAAAGAGCGGTTTTGCTTTCGTTGGAGAGAACGCGAAGCTCTGAGCAGCGAGCTCCAATCAGGCCTGGATAACGGGAGAGCGTGTAAACAGGACCCCCTCCCTTAGGGACCAGCGGCCGAGGCCTGCCGGGGCAGGTGCCAGGCTCACCTGGGCGATCAGAGAGGCGGGGGCCCAGCCGCCCCTGCACATGGGGGCCCTCTGTCCTCCCAGTTCAGGCCCCCTCCCTCCCTGTGGCCTCTGGGCACCTCTCCTGGCTGTGAGCCGGGCCTGGAAGCCCCAAGGGTCAGAAGGGTAGAGAAGTGGCAATGCCAAACGACACAACGGACCCCGCCCCTATGACTATTTGGGAATCCACTTCTAAAACCTAGAACGGCAGGAGGGAGCCTGGAGCCATCCTCCCGTAGGCTGGACTCTCTTTAACTGCGACTTGATTTTCAAAGGGGAAGTTTAAGGACATATCCCTGTGGGGTGAAAGAGGGACAGACAAAAGGCAAACTGCTTCCTCTCCCCGCAAATGTAAAGCAGGAAGCACTGGGCCTGTGAGATTGTTGCGTTTTTACAAGGTTCCTCTGGACGGCTGTCCCACCTCCCTCCCTCGCCCGGTCCTCCCCTCCCCCTGCGGAGTCCCTGCCCTTTAGGGGGCTGTAAGTGGTCCCTGAACCAAGCAGCGGCTGGGAAGGCAGGACACTCTGGTCTCTCTTTACAGGCCCCTGGGCCCTTTGTTAAAGAGTGGGACAGAGGCTGCAGCCATGTGAGTCTCATGAGGCCACTGAGCGGCAAGGAGGTGGCAAATGGGGCCAGAGTTAAGACCCGGAGCTTCTCTGCCGGGGGGCTGGCCCATCCCTTCTGGGCAGTCCTGCTTTCCCGGGAACGGCTGGGTGGGAGGTATCCCACCACCATACCACAAAGCTCCCAGGACGCCCAGAGGGTGGAGGGGCTTCTGCTGCCCTGCGGGGAGGCCTGAGGCACTGCCTGCTCCTCTGGGC
Organism: Hyperoodon ampullatus; assembly: GCF_949752795.1. NCBI lineage: Eukaryota > Metazoa > Chordata > Mammalia > Artiodactyla > Ziphiidae > Hyperoodon > Hyperoodon ampullatus. Next base: position 2,458,099 of record NC_136921.1, read on the forward strand.
TCTGCCGGGACCTCAGAAGATTCCAGGACCTGCGCGTTCAGCTCGAGCGTGACATTCAGGGCTGCTGCCCGGACACCGGCGCAGGCTGTGGGCTCCAGAGGGACCGTGCCCGTCGGTGCTGGAGCCACCGACGCCCCCTGTGCTCTCTGCCCCCTCTCTGTGTCCCAGACAAGCCCCCTGCCTGCAGACGCCACCTGCCAGGGGCCCCTGCCCTGTTCAGGGTCTGGGGTCAGTGGAAGGGTGAGGAGGGTGAGGACAGGTGGCCCCTCTCTCCAAGCTCCGCGACTCAGACGTCTGACCCCGGCCAGCCCGCCGTGAGTGAGAAAGAGGAATCCTCTTCGGAATGACCGCGTTTACGATGCCAGGACTTTCCTATGGCTCCCTGGTGGCTTGCAGGGGAGCTGTTGGCCTTGCTCCTCCAGGGGACCAAGAACTTCACGTCCACTTGGAAGTGGGAACAGCGCTCTCTCCTCCTCCCTCCCTCCCTCTCTCTGTCTCTTCCCCGGCCCCGGCTTGGGCCTGGCTTCAGTGACTCAGGCTATGTCTGCAGTGACCTGTCTGCCATGGGGAAGGAGCCCTGAGAACAGGCTGGGGAGGGGGCATGCTTGCCTCTGGGCGTCCAGGCAGGTCCCTCCTACTTGGGGCCTCCCAATGTCACTGCCTGGAGAGACCGCCCTGCAGAGCCCACCCCCGGCAGCCTGAGACTCCCCAGGGCCATCCCTGCTCAGTTCCCAGGGGAGCTGCGACAGGAAGGCCAGGGGTCCCTGCGGACCCATCCTCAGTGCTGCCTCGGAGCGAGACCGTCCCGTTTCTTCTCCATGAGTCACGCGACGCTGCAAAGGGTCCTCCCACGTTTCAGAGGCAGTGAGGGAGAGCAGCCCCGAGTAACCAGAGACGAGGAGGATGCAGCCTCTTCCTGGTCCACAGACCTCCAAACCCAGGAACTAGCTTAACCGGTGAATTATGATTTCTCCAGATGTCACTACATTCAGCTTCCAAATAAAACTCATGAGTGCTAGAGGGTGGAGTAAACAGTCACCCTGCAGGCGCCCCATTTCAGGCTGGAGGTGCAGGAGGTGCCTCTCGGGATGGTCCATTCAACGACATCATTTCGGAGATGAGGCAATGGGGGCCTGGGGTTGGGAGTGGCTTATCCCAAGTCACCAGGCAGGTGCAGAGTCACCAGCAGGACTCAGGTCAGCTAAGCCCTGGGCTGGAAATCCCTCCTCTCTCACGACCGACCTCATGCCCACAACACCCTTCACTCGGGTCCAAACCTGAGGGCACCGAGTTAATAAATGTCTTTGCACATTTGACAAATGAGTGTCTGAAGATACAAGGGTCCCAGTGACGGCAGCACCAGCTCGAGAGAACATTAACTGAAGGTTTTCTGACATCAGGTGTCCTGCCGGATGTTGGCCTGTGACGATGAGGAGGACAGGCTCCCTGTCCTCAACCAGTTCATAGTTCACTTGGGGACAGACAATAAAATACATTATTGCAACAAAAATGTAATGTGTTCTAATGAAGGTATAATATAGGTATGTAAAGGTCTACAATTATTTTACTTTAAAATACAAACAAAGGGCTTCCCTGGTGGCGCAGTGCTTGAGAGTCCGCCTGCCGATGCAGGGGACACGGGTTCCTGCCCCGGTCCGGGAAGATCCCACATGCCGCCACGGAGCGGCTGGGCCCGTGAGCCATGGCCGCTGAGCCTGCGCGTCCGGAGCCTGTGCTCCGCAACGGGAGAGGCCACAACAGTGAGAGGCCCGCGTACCGCCAAAAAAAATAAATAAATAAAATAAATACAAACAAATAATTATAGCAAAATATAAGAAATGTTATCATAAAAGTATGAAAAGGCACATAATAAAAGCACAGAGAACGTGACGATTAAGTTTCCAGGGCTTTGGGGAGCTCTTCACGGGATCAGGGGCCGGCGCTGGGTCTTCAAGGAGTCTGGTCCTGGGCGGGAAGGGGGAAGGGCCTCGTGGGCAGAGGCGAGGGCGCGCGGGCACATGCGAGGTGGGCTGGAGGAAGGTGAGGATTTGGGGTAATGGTGAAGGCAACTTTTGGGTGGGCAGAGATGGGCAGGACCCACAGAGCAGTGGGGAGGCAATGAAAGGGGTACTAAGCAGTGCACGGCAGAATGAGCTGGGCTCTCCCGAGATAACGGTGGGGCAGCCCCAAGGATGCCAGGACGGGGAGACCCCAGCGGGGCCTGGGTGGGGAGGCCCCCCTTGTGGTCCAGGAGGAAAGGGCTGAGGACCCTGGGGAGACGCAGCAGCCTTGGAGAATCAGCGAGAGGTGAGCGGTGACCGAGGGTCCAGCTCGGGCAACAGGAGGGGTTGTGACCCCAGGGACTAAATGGGGGTCACGAGAGAAGGTGCTTTTGTGGGGAAAAAGACTAGTGCGGGTCGGGCTGAGCTGTCAGTGCTTTCATGACACCTTGAAGGTTAAGTTCACTCAGCAGGATGTGCGGCTTGGAACCCCAGAAGAGGGTTGGGGGCTTCAGACTTATGAGCAAGACCCTCCCCTTGGAAGGAATGAGGGTACCTTGCTTTGCTAGAATTTGGACCCAGACCTCTGGATCCCAAACCCGGGCCTCATTCTCCATCTCTGTGCCTCCTGTCGGGGGCAGAACTGGGGGTTGCAGGCCTTTAGGGTCACACTTTCAGGGGAGGTGGTGAGGCTGAGCGTGAACCATCTGGAAGAGGCCAGTGGAGCTGGCCGGTAGCGCCCCATGCTGGCGGGAGGACTGCATCGCGGGGGAGAGCTCGGACCTGCACCTGGCCATGGGGGTGGTCAGCAGGTGACCTTGGGGAGGGCAGGTCCAGTACAGTGGGGGCTGGGCTGGCTGGGAGCAGTCTTCTGCACGTTTGGAGGACAGTGAGCATGCCAGGAACTGGCTTCCTACATGGATTCTGCCCTCATTTCCACAGCTTCAACATAAACACACCCAGGCCTCGACAGGCTGCAAAGCCGTCGGCTCACAGAGCAGAGGTGAGAGAGCTGGGAATGAAAGCCAGCCTCCCGCTGTCTTCAGAGCAGGCCACCCCATCTCTCACGGGGGAGCACAGCCTGGAAAATGCAAAGGAACATTGCCCACAAACGATGAAAAGTGGGGGATAGAAACACTGTTTCCAGGAATGCATCGGTGGTGACGATGACCTCTGCCTGACTACTGCCAGCTTTTAGCTCCCCAATTCATCTCAGAAAAGTAGGCAATTTTTAAAATGCAAAATGGTTTACAGAAATAACTGCACCTAAATCTATTTTATTGGGCCCTCTTTTTTCCGACCACCCGGAAAAAAAATATGCTACTTTTGAAATATTATGCATATAGGTGTGCACATCCAGAAGAAGGCAAAAACCTTACTAAGAATCCTACTATGACCCGATCCCCGGTCCTACCCATCTCTGGGAACCCTGATTTTGGCAGCCTCTTGAGATATGGGATTGATTTTGACAAACCAACAGCACGCAGGGGGCCCTGGCGGGAGGATGTCCTTCTAGGCACAGGAATATCCCAGCTTTCCAGAGACCAGCCAGGGGCTGGGCTAACCCACCACTTCGGCAAGGCCTTTTGCTTCCCAAGCTCTGGATTCAGTTACTTTTAGCCCATTTCCTATTCTCAAACCTCAGCACCACCTGAGTAAAACTGATCTCTGTTGGGAAACATCATACTTAGAAATCGACCAGCCCACACTCAAGCGTGGAAGGGCCTCAGGGGTTCGGGTAAAACTAGCTCATAGAAGCAGGACGGGGTGAGTGAGCGACCCCCAGCCGGACCGGCCACGCGGCTGTGAGCGGGCAGGGCTGAGGTGGGAAAGCACTGACCCTCCTGGCGGAGGCCAGCCCCGGGGTCCCGAGGAAAGGTGTGCACAGTGGCCTTGGGGTGGGTTCCATGGGGGCCAGTCAACACCCCGGCATGTGGTGAAGTAAAACTGAACGTGCGTGTTTAACGGCCGATGAGCGCTGAAGGGGAAGGGGAGTGAACGGACGGTCCACTTAGTAGGTAAATGGCAGAGAGACGGCAAGCGGTCCACGAACAAGCCCGGCTGTTAAACGGCACCTCTCGCACTTGCAAGAATCCAGCCCCTCCTGCACAGCCTGGCCCCCTGCCCCCAGGGGCCTCTAACTCCAACGGAAAGACACCTGATGGGCCCCAGGACAGGCGCGCAGGTGTCTCAGGGCAAACGCAGAGAGAACTCGGGGTTCCTAGACTGGTCACCCCTCCCAGGCAGCCCGCAGGCCCTGTCCGCCAGCTCCCGGCCCCAGCGAGAGGGCGACCCCCCGGCCTGTGGCTCCTGTGTCTTCTCGCTGGGCTTCCATGCGCTGCTCACAAACATGGCCTCCCGCTGGCGGGTGAAGCCGACACCCTTGCTCGCTCACCCCGTAGACCTGCCAGGGGAAGGACATCTGATGGACTCTCCTCTTACCCCCAGCTGACACCTGGGAGCCCTCAAGCCCCAGGGGCAGCAGACACAGAAACAGAAGTCAAGTTCACGCCAGCAAGCCCCGAGGTAAGTCTGTGAAGAATCTCGTACAGATGCTCCGGCTGCTGGCAGCGAGGGAGTGGGGTCCCGGGGGCATTAACAGGGGGGTCTGCTGTCAGCCGAAGAGGATCAACCGAGGGTCCCCATCCACCGGATAAGGTCAATGTTACCCTGCTGATCTTCAAAGCACCTGGAGTTGGTGTCGCCTCTGGAAAAAGCTTTAGATATTGCCTCCTAAAAAAGGCATCCATCACCCTCCTTCCAACAAAGAGCCGTAATTCCCAACCATTTGCTTTTTGAGATTCAAACTTCTAACTTCGCAATACACAAATCTAAGGGCTCCTTTGTCTGCACTGAACCTAAAAGGACCTGTGAATGTGGGCGATAGACTCTGTTCTTTTTAATTGACATACAGTTGATTTACAATGTTCTGTTAGTTTCTGGTATACAGCAAACTGGTGATCCAGTAATACACATATATATTCTTTATATATATCTACTCTTTTTCAGATTCTTTTCCATTACAGGTTCTTACAAGATACTGAATATCGTTCCTTGTGCTATGCAGTAGGTCCTTGTTTATCTATTTTATACATAGTAGTGCGTATCTGTTAATCCCAAACTCCTAATTTATCCCTCCTCCCAGACCCTGCTTTCCCCTTTGGTAACCGTAAGTTTGTTTTCTGTGTCTGTGAGTCTGTTTCCGTTTTGTAAATAAGTTCATTTGCCTCATTTGTTTTAGATTCCACATATAAGTGATATCACATAATATTTGTCTTTCTCTGTCTTACTTCACTTAGTATGAGACCCTTATCAGCCCACTGGTAACCCCCCCCCCGTGCCGACTGACCCTGGGGACGGAGCAGTCCAGTCTGGGATGGGCAGGTCTTAGGGGACAGGTACTCTCAGGGGCCTTCTTGGCCTTGGCTTCCACGCAAGAGTTTAGAGTCACGCCCTCATCCCAGACGGCTCTCGGCCCCCGGGGCCAAGTAAAGAGATACAGAAATACTTTCATTATTGCTCAATTTTTAAAAGTTCAAATTTCCTGGATTGAAATCCCACATTTATAAATTACAGCAGACTCAAATCTTACGGAATGTATTGTGTTTTCAAAATATTTTTGACTAGGAAAAAAGAAAACCCTGAATTATTCTGTATTTTCCCACACAGCCACAGAAGATGGCACAAATGAGAAGCGACCGCCCGTGTGTGTACGTGCATTTCTGGAAGCAAACCTCAGTGGGAACCCATGTCCTAGCTTGTGCGGTGACACCATGTGTCCCCTCTTTTCTACAGGCTTCATGGAACCACTGGCTCTTCGGAGCCCCCTCCTAAGCTGGGAGCTGGCGGAGCAAAGCATCTGAGAGCAAACAAAGCCCCTCCCTGGATGCCCGGACAGGGAGGCGCTGACCTCTGCCCCGGGGCTGTGACCAGGCCTGACACTGGGATGTCCTGCAAAGGCGGTGCTGCCCGGCATCGCCGAGCCTGCAGCCTGGTCCTGTCTTCCCTGTCTATAAAGTGGGCTGGTTCTACCTGCCCCAGGTGAGTGAGCACCTGGCACGTAACGGATGCTCACCTTGTGCTGAGAAATCCATGGGGGGCGTTACAAATGAGGCCACTGGCGCTCGAGGGACGGGATCCTGTTCCATGTCACACGTTCTGGCTTCCCTGGGGTTTGGGATGACTGTGCACTGCCGGCTGAGCGACGCAAGTAGCCTGACTTTACGGTACAAATACAAATAGAGTTTTCTTTGAAATGCGGCCGCTCAACAACTAGTATCTATCGCGCACACAGCGTGCGTGGAGCTCTGCTGCAGACCCGGCAGGCGGGGTGGACAGGGTGGAGCGGAGTCGACGGGCTTCAGGCCCTTTGGTACTTGGATAGTATGTGTATTTGTGTGTATACATACGTGCCATCACGTCCCATAAACGTGTGTGTATACGTACCACATACACCCCCCACACATGTACGAATATCATGTACAAACACTCATACGCACAACGCCACACCCTTTTCTAAGGAGGGTCACCTCTGTCCCGAGTCTGCTGCAGCCGTTAACTCCTGAATTCACAGTTTGGGGGTAGAGGTTATGCAGTCACATTGGTCCAAACGGGCCCATCGCACAGAAGTCGGCGTGAACTCGGGGCAGAGGTCAATCAGACCCTGCTACTCTCCTGGGCGTGACTGCTCAGTGCAGCTCCACGGCTCCAGGAGTTCTGGGGAAGGCTGAGCACTGGAAAGCAGATGGAGAAGAGCCTCTTTGTACCTTGGAACCTGCCCAAGGCGGACAGGACTCCCCCTTCTTAAAAGAACGTTTTCAATCACTCAAGTGCCAAGACTTCCCGTCTCTTCCTTTCTGGAAGAATCAGCCTGACAGTCAGTCGTGCAAATCACAGATGCCCATGTGACAAGCAGAGCTGTGTATTTCCCAAATACTCCCCTGTATTTTTGCATTGATTGCAACTCCTGAGTTTGAAAGCCGGAAACGACTACTTTAATTAGAAAGGTAACAGCGCTAAGGCCCAGAGACAGGGGATGAGACCTTGGAGTTATGACCAAAGCAGGGTAGCTGAAGTCTGGATATTTGCTCTCACATTTCTGACCAAATCAAAGGCTACGCTCCTTAAGCGGGAATCACCCTTGCATAATCTGCCCATTTTTAATGCTTTTATTTACCATTTGGACTCCAGCTTAGCATCCTATAGTAATTTATTTTGCCGAGACAGACCCATGAATATGGAAAGCAGTGTTGATGTCAATGTTTATAAAGGGATTCGGCGGCTACTTTAAATCTTAGATCCAGCAATCCACCTTCCCTTCTAGACTCTCTTTAATCAAGCTTTGTCAATAAATAGATGAGATACAGATGTTCTGTGTAGTTTTAAAGAATTCAGGTTGAATCCACTTTAAAATAAAACACAACTCTGGAGGCACATACAGAGGAGGAAAGTTAACAGACAGAAGAAAGCTTTAACAAAACGCCCAATGGAGGCAGGACTCTGAAAATCAGCAAATACACCTTGAACCAAAGATAAGAATTCAAATAATGCTTAGGGGAAGCACAGAACAACCCAAACGCTTTCAACATCTAACAGGAGTTACTTCAAGGAAATCTGGGGTATAGAGGCTCACGTTTGGTAAACAAATATATGAAGCCACGGTTACACTCTGAAAAAGTTTTATATGTTAAAAACTTTAGTGAAAAGTGCCTTTAAAAATTGAGCTTCTCCCAAAATAAATCTGAAACAACTTAGTTTAGACAGTTTTCCCAATGCACACACAATCATTTCGCAAAGCAGAGTAACCATGTCTGAGGCTCCAGGACACGAGAGAGACCTCTGCGGTGTCAGACCGTCTTCCCTCTCATCACAGGGCTGCTTCAGTGGGAGCGAGGGTGCCGAGGCTGCAACTGCAGACAAGGTCCCGCCTCTCCCGGGGTGATGTGTGGCCCTTGCTCTGCCGTTCCTGCTCATCCAGGCCGGCTGGGGCTTGGCTCCACAGGGCACTCAGGACTCAGGCTGGCAGGGTCTCCACCGTCTTGTAGCTGCACCTTGGCGGGCATGTGGCCTTCCAGCCACTCGGGTAGTGGAAGACAGACTGAAGTGTCCCCCACTTCCTCCTGAAGTTCACTGGTTGGCACCAGTCAGCCTACCCAACCGCAGGGTCCGGGAAGTGGGAGTGAGAGGGCCAAGCGTTGGTGCCGCTGAGTCGGCCCCAAGGGCCAAGGCAAGGTTTTTGAGCAAAGGTTTCTCCAAGACACAGAAAGCAGGCTGTAGATGGTCACTGGGAAACCATCTGATCATTTGATTACACTACCTTCTCCAAATGTGGGCAACAGAGTCCTGAAGGTTGGCAGGTAGCAGAATCACAGCTGGGGAAGCTATTTTGGGGGGAAAGATGCAGACAGGCAGATACTGAATGAATGTGTGAAAGAACTTAAAAAAAACGGTCATTAAGGTCAGCCATAAGGGCAAAACACCAAAGTGAACACAACGACGTGAATCCACGTTAACTTGGTAGCAACGGGGTCTCACTCACTAGCTCACACCCTGTTTTACTGAGATGATATGGTGGCTGCAAGGGTGGTGAGGTGAGTTATTACTCGGCTTCGAGGTGCCGCCCCTGCTTTTCTCTCCTCTCTCCAAGTGACGGGCCACCTGGTTCTCAGGACAGCGGCAGGTGTCCTTGGTGTGAAGTTTCCGCTGGGACAGTGACTTCAGGAGGCTCGTTGTGCTGGAGGGACCCGCAGTGTTGGGACCCGCAGTGTTGCTGCTCGATGCCCAGGGTTTTGTGAAGGGTCTTCGCTGAGCTCAGAAGAAAGCTCCACAGGGCTCGTGTTAGCTGGCCTTTCACTAAAGTCCTCTTGGCACCGCTGCCCTGGCGTGTCGTCCTCGTCCAAGCATGTTCTTGGACATTGCTAATGCGTTTACTCCAAATTTGGTCTTTCAGGGCTGCCTGGACAAACACCTCTCCTTCTCTTTCCCGGAAGTCACCTTGGTCACTTCACTTCCAGGAGCAGAAGGTGTGGCTGGGAGACTGGCTCGGGACGTCCCTCACGGGGAAGCTTCTCCTGCTGGTGGGGCTCTGTGCTGAAAACTGGGTTCCCACTGACCAGACGCATGACTCTTCCACTGCCCCCACCTCGCCTCCCAGCCCGCTCACCCTGTTCAGCTCATGGGCATCACCCAGAACTGCACACAAAATGGTGGCCTGGGTGCCGTACACACAACCCAACATCCCCCTGGCTCCAGAAAACAGCCTAAAAGTTGGCTCTCTCACATTCTGAGCAAGGTGAACTCAGGGTTGGATGAGGGATTTCCGTGTACACTGTGCTCATCTTCAGAGCACCAGCAGCCCTATGGCATCTTCTGGGAAGGAACTTGGATTCTCCCTCATACCTTGTACTGTGGACCAGAGAAGCAAAATCGAAGCTATCTAGTGAACCAGAAAGATGTGGAAGGAAATCACACTCCCCGCCAATATAGTTTAGTTTGAGTTTCAGGAACTTTAATTGTTGAGTTGAAGGCATAATTAACACTAAGTAAAGCTGTGACCTTGGATATTTACAGGGGTTCGGGGCTTAATGTCATTTCACTAGCAGCTGGGGACTCAGATCCCAGGAGAGGGTCTAGGCAGGCAGGAAAGCATGGGAGCCATGCTGTTGGTCTTTAGAATAAAGTTCACGACACATTTTACGTCTTAGCAGGAAAACCATTAGCTTTTATAAGTTAAGACTGCAAATTAAAATTACAAACATACTTTAAAAATGTAAAAACTACCTTGGATACCTTTAGGCAATGACCCTACAGTGTTCAATAATATCCCCCCACCCCACCTCCCCAGGGCTACGCGGCATTTACGATCTGGTTTGCAGGATTCTCGGAGATCTCAATGGTGAATTCTTATCATCACCCTCAAGATCGTCAAACGCAGTCTCACCTGCTGACTGGCGCTAACCCACAGGACATCGGGAAGGTACAGTCCCCAGACCCAGACATCCTCTGCTGGGCTGTGGGCTGACACAGCAGACACTGAGGACACTGCATAGCCATAGGGGCAGAGTCATAAATAAAATTCCTGGGCTGTATTCTTTCCTTGGTCAAATGTGCACAATAAATGCATGAAAGGCCAGCTTTTCATCCTCTGCCACTTTGCCTGGATTAAATAAAACTGGCTGAACCAGGCAGCACGTATCAGGGCCTTGGCGGGTCACCCCGTGGGCACTGGGAGGGAGGTCGAAGAGGGGACCACGCCCAGAGGAGGGGCCCCTCCAGCGCCAAAGAGAGCCCGAGAGCAAGGCGGGGACCCTCAGGACCAGGCAGCAGGGACCCTGAGCAGGAGGTGGCACAGCTTCCCCCCACCTCCCCTGTTTGGGAGGGTCTGAGCACTGAAGGCACGAGAAGCTGATCCCAAGCCCTGAGCATCCCAGGGACGCGTCTTCGTGTGTATTCTACACTCTGCCATGTCTTCTTCCACAGATGACACTCAGTGGGTGACCCCGTGGCCCCTCTGCCTCCTTACCCACCCCACCCAGGGGAGGTGAAGTGGTGTGACTGGTGGGTGGTGGAAGGGGAACTGAGTGCGCTCAGCGCAGGTCCTGGACCCCTCCTCCTGGAGTGGGAGCTGGCTGCAGGGAGGGCGTTTCCCATCCACCTCCAGCAGCTCCCGCAACTCCCAGGCCCTGCGGGGAGGCCCACCTTGGTCCAGCTCTGCCGACACAGGGTTGAGTCTGCCTGACCCTGGGACCCTTCATCTCAGCCATCATCTGTAAAGAGGCGGGACAGCCTACCCCAAGAGGAACTGCAGAGCCTAAGTGTTGGGACTTGCCTCAGGGCTCAGGCTGCTTCGCAAAGGAAGGTCCCATCAGGCCCCGCTAACCCCTCCTGTCTCCCCTTTGCCACCTGCTATCTGAGTGACCTTGGTTACATCTTGTCCCCAAGCTGGACCTCACTTCTCCCAGGTGGAAGTGGCTGGAGGTCTCCACGGCCCTGGGGGTCTGGTGATTTTTGAGAATCTTGGGGACAGCTGAGAGCTCACTTGCGCATCCCCGCGGGGGCACAGCCGGCATCTGACAAATCTGTTTTAAGACCTGGTTAAAGCTGTGGAACCCTCACTCTCCCCAGAAGATGCTCAATGCTGTGAGTACACGCATTGCCTTCTTGGGAAGGAGGCTGGTTTAACCGGAATATTTCTGAAGGGAAGGAGGCTAGAAGGAACCCAGATAAACACCCGGGGACTGGCGGGGAGGCGAATCGCATTTAAAGTTGTGGGTCCAGGTGGACTGAAGCCAGACATGCCGCCCACGGACCCCAGGCTTCACGGAGCAACTCTGATCGGCCATCGATTACTGACGTCTTGCAGATGCAAAAGGAGAGAAAAGCCAGTTCCGTACATCTTACAGCTGGGAAACCAGTAAAAACACAGCCCTTCAGCTTTCCATTGCTGAGAGCCACCTCCCTCTCCACAAGGCAGAGACCGCACCCCCCCCCCCAAAAAAAACCCCATCCGGTCCCCTCTGGACATCCCAGGAGCTGGGGTGCATCTGACCCACCTCCCCCCGGGCGTCAGAGTTCCTCTGTGGCCAGGCTTCTAGAAAACTCTTCTGCTCAAGTGCTGAATGTTTTCCCTGATCTGTCTTCAAAATCCCAATCCTTTTCTTTCTCCTGGAATTAAAAGCTGGTGAGCGGTGAAGGATGGACTGGCCATCACTCCTCCTGTGTCTCCTGTCCCTGCACTTCCGCTTTTCTCTCCCTATTTCTCCTATGTAATGCGAGGAAAGCCAGCCCAGCTCCTCTGAGATGAGCCGCTGGAGGAGGGAGCGTGAGGTGGATTTTACATCCGCAGAGAAGTTAAGATGAATGACGGAGCAACCCCACCGTCTGCAATCCCATGGGCCTGCCGCCCCACCTGTGCTCACAGGTCCCCGCTTCTGGGTGAGGACAGGCCACAGGGTGACTTCAGTGGTCGGGGTGGGGGGGACAGTCCCTAGCCCCGCCTTCCCAGTAAGACAGGATTCGCACAAATGCCACGCTCTCCTCCAAGGGACATCAGGCACCCCAGGCAGAAAATGGAGCCCCAGAAACGCAACAGCCTTGCTGAAGTCTCTAGAATTAGCAGATAAAACGGATGCTGGAGGGAAAGAATCATCAAAGAAACGTTCATGTCCATCTCGCCCCAAACCGCCCCTTCCCTGAGTCCACTGGGGCCATGCTGAGCAGAGGGCGTCCAGCCCTGTCTGAACACTCTCGGACTCAAGCTCTGAGGATGGGGCAGCCCTGTGCACGCCGGGCAGCTCCAACCGACGAACGTCTCAGGTTCTGATCCTTGGGCCTCACCGGACGATGCCTTGGGCCCATCGCACAGGAGGTTCCACTGTCAAACCCAGACACCCTCGGATGCATGTCCCCTGGGAGCCTGGCTCTCCCTGGGCGCACACCCGGACCAGTCTACCTGTCCTCCCGCGGCCCTGGCTCTCAGCAGCTGGGACTGCCCTGGGTTTCTGCAGAGCCCCTCAGGAAGCATCCTTCTACTTTGTTAAAAGAAGCTCTGTCCTTGGAGAGCTCTTAAGATTGAGTTATCACTTCTCAGTGATCCAAGCAGATTCGTTCCCTGAAAGGTCCCTCACGTGGAACAAAATGAATCCGTGAGTTACAAACAAATTCGCTCCTCCCAAGGAGTTCTCCTCATGAATTTAAGTGCTTTTACAGATCATTAACTCCCTGGCCAAGAGGCCAGAGCAGGGAGGAAGCTGAGCTGGGTGTTGGTGGCTGCTGCCCCGAAGGCCAATCAGAGCTGGGCTAAGGGGCTCTGAAATGATAAAAACAGGAGTCAACGTTCACCCAAATTAAATTTACACATGCTTCTGAGCGCTGTCTGTTTTGTGAGGCCGGGCACCCTGGCACGGGGAGGGACACACGGCTTCTGCATTTCTGTTTGGGCCACAGGACAAAAGTGGAAAAAAGTCCTAATCTGTTTTCCAGCCGCCGTCTAATTTCAGGTCCTGGCAGTTTGGAGAAGGCCAGTCAGTGCAGGTGGGCAGCAGTGCTGGGGCAGAAGGGCCGGGGCTCCAGCACTTCCAGGAGAACACAGAGCTGGCCAGTTTGTCCCACATGGTGCCCTGGGCTCGGAGGAACTGGGCTGCTGGGAGAGGAAGGTGAGAGCCCTCAGGAGGAGGAGGAAAGCAGGGCCTGGGGTGTGGACAGGGGCTCAGCGCCAGAGGCGCCTGAACTTAAATCCTGCCTCTGTGTGCCTCTCTGAACAAGACAGTGTGAGAGAGAGAGAGAGACGAGACAGAGAGACAAGGGAGACAGAGGAGGGCGTTACCTGACCCGTGGGGGTGGTAAGGTGCACCGTGAGGCCTGCGGTGCATGTGGACGGGAAGCCCAAGTGCACTCAGGTGGGCACCGTCTCCTGCCTCCAGCCCTGTGATGCCCAGTGTCCCTATCTGAAGGCTGAGCAGCTCCCCAGAAAGCACCCTTCACACAAACAAGTGCAGACACATAACTCCCGCTGAGACTTGCACAGAACTGCAGGCACAGGTGATGCTCAGGACGTACTTGCTGAACGGAACTGAGCTGAGGCGGGGCAGAGAATTCACAGCCAGGGAGGCGAGCCCGTCCCAGCTCAGGGGCAGCGACCCCACGCCAGGTGGGCACATCCTCCAAACCCAGCCCAGGTAGGAGCTGCTGCAATCCTCCCTGTGGTAGAGGCAGGCTGCAGGCACAAGAGAGTGAGTGGATCAACGGATGAGTGAGGGGCGCAGGGGTGAAGGGGCGCTGACTGCTCTCTACGACCCCCATTAGCCCACGTGAGGGCACAGGGCTTGCTGGCTGGACGGGTGAGCGCCCACTGCTCGCTCAACTGTAATGACAGTAACAGTTACGCCCCTTTGCTTTCCCTGCCTGAATGTGTCAGCGGCCCCAGGGCTCTGTCCGAGGTCCTTCTCTGCCCACCGGGCATACGGGGGCTTCCCTCCCTCCCCGCCTTGAGTCACTCCCCACCTGGTGGCCTCCCTTCACCCCGTCTCGATCTCCAACGTGGAGACCTGCATGGCCATGAGCAGGTGAACCGCAAACAAGAGCCCCAAGAAAGATCGCCGCTCCTCCCTTGTGGGGAGTGGCGTGTCCTCTGGTCTTGTGGGGTGCCTGGTCCAGGGCTGCTGGCCCTAGGAAGCCCTTCCTGACCACCCCCCCGCCTCCCCTCCACGTGTCCAGCATGCTTCCCACCGGTGCGACCTGACCAGGGGCCCCGGTCTGCACAGCTGTGATGTCCACAGCCCAGGGACCGGGGCTTGACTCAGGATGAGGTCCTGCTAACCCCCGGCTTGACGCCAGGTCCCTGGTTTCGGGGGTTGGAGGTAGCACATCAGGATGGCAGGGGAGTGATTTTCAGCACACGCTTCCCTAGCTGGGCACGCTGGAATGGGGAGGCGGCAGCAAGGCAGAGAGAGGACGGAGTATCGTAGAAAAATCTACAAACAATTCTAATGTACATCCCTTTCCCAGCATTGGAGAATGGCTCGGCATCCCCGGCAGGAGGCTGTGTGCGTGTGTGTGTGTGTGTGTGTGTGTGTGTGTGTGTGTGCGCGCGCGCGGGTGCACGTGTGTGCGTGCTGGACAGGATGACCACAGGGCACATCGGCTAAAGTGAGACACTTCTGAGGATGACGGGCACTGTTACTGATCAGGCTTGGAGAACAGGAGCAAACCAAGATGGTCCTGGGGATATGGGCAGGGACGGTCACCCTAGCCACAGGGCATCCACTTCTGACCCCTCCACCTCCACTCAGTCCAGCGGAGCCCTGGTCACTGATCTCACCAAGACGGCACTAACCCCACACCTCTCCAGGTGCTCAGGTCCCCGCAAGACCACAGCTCAACGGGGAGAGAGCCGTGTCCACCCACAGCAGTGACCCCTTCCTGCTTTTTGGCGCCTGCTGGGTTCTTTCTCTGCACAGAGCACACTGTGCCACTTGATATTATCCACTTAGAATTCTTTTCAGAATTATGGTCTCCCTTTCATTACTGGGTGTCCCAGCACTTCTGTGCGATCACGTGCCCTCACTTGGTATGTTTCACAGACAAATTCTCACCGCAGCCTCCAGAAGTAACATTGAATGAAACATAAAAGTGGGCTCCTAAAGGTGGTTGGCACATGGGGTTTCCAGCTGAAAGCACCGACCCCACCCTGCCCAACCGTCGTCCTGTCCCCTCCGTGAGATCTGTCCCCACGGCCACACACAGCTTTCGGGCCACGATTAAGATGAAACCCACACAGTCCTGGGGAAACGTTTCCATTCTGTGTTATCTCCGGAAGGAACAGACTCCACATGAAACTGGGGACCTCGACTTCACCTGGAAGGACAGATCAACCTGGCGCTGCCACCTGCACTTTCACGAGAGGCGTGGAGAGCAGCGCCTGCGTCCCTCTGGCCGGACCCTGACGATGGCCAGGACCCGGGAGGGCCCCGACGGGAGGGGCTCGGGTGCCGGCGGGGCTGCCCCCTCTCTTTCTTCACGGTGCCCTGGAGTTCGCAGTCTTTGGTTGCCATCTGACTCTAGATCAGAACACTGAGGAGACAGTCAAGTGTAACTGTAACTCCAAAGGCAAGACTGGGCTGTCTGCAGGGGTTCCAGACGGGCTGCGACAAAAGGCCAGCTGTGGGGTCCAAGTCCCGCAGAGATCCTGGGGCTCACTGTTGAACCGCTGGCTCATGAACAAGGTGGGGTGCAGCCGGGAGGAGGGCCCCTCAAGAGCTGGGGGCCATGGTCAGACCAGGCTGAGAGCCTGGGTCTTCACAACCCCTGTGGCTATTCCTGCAAGACCTGGCAACCCCTCTTTTTTGGAATTACACTCTGAAT
The DNA here is from genome assembly GCF_949752795.1 of Hyperoodon ampullatus. Classification (NCBI taxonomy): domain Eukaryota; kingdom Metazoa; phylum Chordata; class Mammalia; order Artiodactyla; family Ziphiidae; genus Hyperoodon; species Hyperoodon ampullatus. Next base: position 2,473,959 of record NC_136921.1, read on the forward strand.
AGTCCCCCCTCTACCTGTACCTGGGGATGACAGATATTTGGGGTGTTTCTGAGCTCTCTACGGCCCTACTTCATGCTGTTTCCTTCTGGTGCCCAGCCTGCCCCCGTGATTTCAGTACCGGAGCTCTGCAATCTCACATCTGGCCACCCCAGCCTTCCTCCTCACGTTTCCTTGTCCTAAATTTCTTCTTTCTGCTGTCTTCATCTTCCCTGCGTCCCTGACAATAACTTTCTTGAATTAAAAATTACATTAAAGGTCTTCCCTGGTGGTGCAGTGGTTGAGAGTCCACCTGCCGATGCAGGGGACACGGGTTCGTGCCCCAGTCCGGGAAGATCCCACATGCCGAGGAGCCATGGCCGCTGAGCCTGCGCGTCCGGAGCCTGTGCTCCACAAAGGGAGAGGCCACGACAGTGAGAGGCCCTCGTACCACAAAAAAAAAAAAAAATTACATTAAACATAGGAATTAATTTGAGAAAGAAATGGCACCTTCACAATCGTATGTATTTCCAAACAGCCTCACAGTAAGCAGAGCTTCTCATTCAAAAACACGCTGTGTTGGATTCCCCAGCTAAGAGATGTTCCTTCAAAAAAGTCCTTCACTTTTCTTGTTAAGGATATAGGAGGTGTTGTTTATTTTTTGCTTTTATGAATGGCATCTTTTTGTTTCATCATATAATCTAATTGGTTATTGCTAGCGTATATGAGGATGTTCTTAAAATTTATCTTCACTTAGTAAATGGCCTCCATCCTAAATGGTTTCCTTGGTTCTAGTGGTTCTGAACGGATTTCTTTTTTTGGTGATGGAGAGCGGGGAAAGCTTCCAGGTAGATAATTGCTTTAGCTCGGAATAATAACATTGTTGCTGTTCTGCTTTCTAGTCGTTCCGTCTCTATTTCTTTTTCTTGTTTTACAGAATCATTTAAATGTTCCAGGCAGTGTTACAACACAGAATGTTGTTGAGGACGCTCTTGGCTTTCATGCCAAGGCAGTGACGGCCACGTCAGCTTTTAAAATAGGTACTCTCCAGGAGGGTGAGGACAAATCATTATTGTAGCTTCTGGAGACTTTAAATACCAGAAAAAGAGATTTTAATATCAGAAATGCATTACATTTTCTCAGATGCATTTTCAGCATCTATTGAGATGATTATATTTATTTTCTTTTTTGACTGTGGATGGGCTGAATGGCATGACTCGGGAGGATTAGGAACAATTTTAATGCTTTGACACCTATTGACAGTGTGTCAACTGGTCTTCTAGTCCATAAATAAAACCTCCTTGTCATGTGCTTTATTCTTTGGAAAGCTTGCTGAATTTATTTTTCTTATACTTTACGTAGAATTTGATCTAAGTTCCTGATGAGACAGGTCTGTTTGTTTGTTTCTTTCTTTTATCTTCGACAGGATTTGGTTTATCATTATGACAAACACTGAGGTGTTTTCTCTTTTTCTGAACTAGTTTCTGCGTGATGTTCCAGACGGTCCCCGGTGGGGGAGGCTTTTCCTCAGTCCCCAGGGGAGCGGGCACACCAGGGGTGCTACTTCCTGTCTGAAGGACCCTTGAAGGTAGAAGGGAGTCTCTGGGACAGAGCCCACGTGAAGGCTGACGTTTCTGGAGGCGCTTCATGAAACATTTGACAACCATTTCTTCCCAGGCTTTGCTCCTCCCGATTTCAAATTCTTCGGAGGGAGGAAAGTTACAAGCCATCGAGAGCCCCTGGTCCCCGTGCAGCTCCTGCCTGGGGCTGTCTTGGCTTCCCTCCCCATAGTGAGGGCTCGGCCACTGCTGCGTCTCCCAAGAGGCCCTGGTCACCCTCCACAGGCACCCAGGGGGCCAAGGCAGGGGCGGTCGACAGGGATTTAGTTCTACTAGCTCCTCGCCCACAGGCACCGAGTGGATGGGGACTTGAAGCCTGGCCTGTGGGCCTCAGGGGCCCCCACCCCTCCAGGCATCCTTGTGCCTCCCTCCAGCCCTGCCAGATGGGGGAGCCCCCCAAGAAACTGGTTCCCTTGTCTTTTATTGACTTTTTTCTGTATTGCATCAGAATCTCCTGAGTAAACTTCCACTCGGGACTGAGATGTGAGAGTCCAGGGGTCTTTGCCAAGGATCGGTGAGGTAACCCTTCCATCTATTTATTTATTTTTTTGGTACTTGGGGACTGGGTAGAAATGCGCAGACACCCATGATCCCCAGAAACCAGGCCGAGGGAAACCGGGCATCCTGGGAATTGGTCTGGCCTGATTTACGGCATTCCCGTGACCCAGGTCAGGGAGCTGAAGTTCACGGCATTTTCTTGGAACCCATGTACTCCTAAATGTCCAGCTCACTGCAAGCCAGCGCCTCTTTCAAGGTGATGTGCAATTCTGCAGTTTCCTAACAAGCAACAAATGCTAGCCACGTGAAAATAAAGCAACCGGGATGTACCCTGTGTTAGAACGCTTGGCCACCGTCACATAGACCTTTTTTTTTTAACTCCTGTTTATTATTTTTATTAGTTTCATGTTTGAAGTGCTTCAAAGCTTAATTCTACCTAAGTTAACCAGCTCCCCAGTATATACCTGCTTACAAAATTAGATTATGATTTACGCAAAGGCTGGGGACTGACAGCTTGGGCCTGGACCAGGTCCCCTGCTGGAGGACAGGCGTCACATAGACTTTTACTTTTCTCTTCTTTGATCTGCTGAGCCGATTCATTTTTACCCCATGGAGGAGGCTACTGGAGGAACGGGAGTCCCAGCGGGTCACACTGTTGGAGGAGTCCTGGAAGTGGCCTTTTATCCTTGGCTAAGCCCTGCAGCTGGGCCTCCCCTCTCATCTGTCATCAGGGCTCCTTGAAGGGCCAAGTGTCCACCATGTCTCACCCCAGAATGAAGAGACTGAGCTGGCTCCACTGTGGCCTGAGACCACGACGGCCGCCAGATGTCCCATCTCCCCAGCCAACGTTTGCCCACTTGAGTCAGGCCATTTAAGGGCTGGGAAAGCCCATGAAAGTATTTCCTATTTTCTGCATTGTTTCCTGAGCCTTCTGGTAGTAAGAAAACCAATCATTTCAAGCTGTGGATGCCCTGCCGCCCTTCATTCACCTTTGTGCCTTCGTGCATTCGCCACCAAGCCATAGAAAGAGTGTACGTGAGTATGGGCATTCCACAGGGAGGGGTCCAGTGTGGCAGAGGGAGAGGAAATATATCCCAGTAACACAGGTTCACCTGCACCTGGAGGGCTCAGGAGTATACGAGCCCAGGGCAGGTACCTCTCTACCTGAAGCACAGCAGGCATCCAGACGATGCTCACCTTGGCCTTATCAGGGAGGAAGCCTCTGTAGGTTCTCCAGGAGAGGAGAAAAGGGCCAGAATGTATGTCTTCATAAAAACACCTGCTGGCAGTCGGAAATGGACCGGAGTAGGGGTTGGTGCAGACTGGCACCCAGCAGGGAGAAAGTCAGGGGGCCAGTGTCCAACCATGACACAAATCATTGCAAAAGGTCAGCCTTTTGTTTAGAAGCATAGGGACACTGCAACCTCGCATAGGGACACTGCAATGTCTCATCGAGCTGCATCCTAACATTTTTTCCAATCTTTTGCAAAAGAAGAACACTAAATAACTAAATTGGACTTTTTAAGCCCTAGTAATGTGAGACTGAAGAGGAACACTGCACTTGCAATTAAGATAACCGCAAGAGGAAAGGCGAGGGCTTTAAGCAAATGAGGTTTCCATTGTACTGGACTCGGTAACGCAGGAGGCGTTAACGAAAGTGCCTAGAGACAGCCGTGTCCTCACACTGTGGCGTCCCTTGAACACTGTTGGCGGCTAACCACCCCCCATCTACCCGGAGTTGCCAGCCTTGGTCCGCCGTTCCTCAAGAAACCCGTCATTTGGGAAGATGTCCCCACCCATCATCATCTTGCCAGGGGCCCCACGTCTTCCAGAAGGGCTCCTAACTTCTCCAAGATACAGACCGAGTCCCAGCCTGGTGTAGAACTGCAAGTGAATTATGATTTTTTTCCCTGAAGAAATATGATCAGCAAGGTTAGAGCGAGTTACAAAACAGCTCTGAGACGATGCAGACTCCCCAGGTTTGGGGACGGGGACAGTAGACCAGAGAAGCCCAGGCTTCCAGCCTCTCCCAAGTGAGATCTGACAAAACACACTTCATTATTTTGTTTCTGGCGTTGAGATGTTCCAGAACATTCCTTACAGGCTCATTTATCAAATCTTTCAAAGATAAATATGACTTTTGGTCGGGTTTGGCTTCTGTCTCCCCGGCGGGGTGACTTGGTAACACATAGTTGTGTAGGGGGACACGCAGGTGTGGATTTCTGCTGTCTTCCCAGCCTGCCGCCTACAGCCAGCCCCACCCGTCCCCCACGCACACCCCACCCTCTGGGTGCTCTCAAGCTCTGTCCCCTCCACGTGGGGCTCCTCTGGCCACTCCCTGCCCAGGCCTGCTAACCCTTGATCTTGGCGGGATCCCTCACTCCATTCAGTCATCTGCCCAAGTCGCCTCTTCAGAGAAGCCTTAAGTGACTGCCGTGACACTAACCTCCTGCCACCCCCCTCCCTGTCCCCGGCTTTATTTTCCTGGACAGCACCTGTGACTACTGACCTGACACCTGCTTCTTAGTGTGTTTCCTGCCTGCTGTCCCAAGCCCAGCTCCGTGGTGGCGAGGACCATCTTTCTCTTCCCGGAATCCCAGCCTCTAACTTGGAGGCCAGCACACAGACAGAGCTCTATCAATTTCTGCCGAATGAAGGACCTAGTCCACCGAAGTGCCGCACCTTTGTCTGGCCTTCCCATGGCGTCCAGGAGATAAATCCACCGCTTCTTTGTTTGCAAACCACTGTCACAGCACGCTGACGTCCGGCCTCATAACTGGTGGCTTACTTATCTGTCTCCCTGGCTGCGGGGGGGTGGGGCGCGGGGGGTCAACTCCTCCACGGGAGAGACCAAGTCATGATCACCTTTAGTCTCCAGCCCCAAATATAAGGGCTGCAAACAGTCAGCGCCCAACAAATGTGTGTGCAATGTGAAGACAGGGCTCTGAAGAAATAACTCCATCGCATAATACCAGCTATTCTGAACTACCCCACGCAGTGTGTGCTCTGGGCCGTATGTCTGCGATCTCAGATTTGCCACCTGCAGGAGGAGACACGGTCCAGAAGGTGAACTGGCGTCTGCCGGGCCTGACGTACCCACCTCCACCACCACCCCCAGGTATGTCCTATTTCATAATTCTCCGTTCCAAGAACATCCAAAACCTGTTGTTTGAATCACCTTAAAGATACATATCTGTATCAAAGTAATAGACACTGAAAGCACTAAAAGAAACAGAATCCCACTTCCCTCCATAGGGTTGGCCAAAAAGTTACCAGATCTAAATGCAGATGAACAAAAAAGATGCCTGAGTCCTGGCCTTACAGCTCAGGCCACTGTCAGCCCAGAATTCCTGCCCCTGGAAGGAAGGTAAAATGAGCAAACCAAATGGCTTTTACCTGGGCCAGCCTCCAAGTCAAAGGGCCCAAAAGTTGGCCCCAAACAGAACTAACCCAAGACTCCCAGCTAGGGACCCTCAGGGGGATTTGACACCAGATCGTGGAGGGAGCGGGGAAGGCAGGACACTCTGTGGGGACCCACTGCCCAACACCTGCTCCTCTTTGCACCAATATGACAGGAACACCTCCTGAAAGTTTTTTTTTTTTAATTGTAGGAAAAAACACATAGCATAACACACTATTATAGATAACCAAAAGGACCTACTGTACAGCACAGGGAATTATACTCAATATTTTGTAATAACCTATAAGGGAAGAGAATCTGAAGAATATATATATATATTTACAATATCTTGTTAGTTCAGGTGTATGGCAGAGTGATTCAGTTATACATACGAATATGGAATATATTCTACGTATGTATAGAATCAGTGAATCACTGTGCTGTACACCTGAAACTAACAAGATACTGTAAATCAACGCTATTTCAATTATTTTTAAATGTGAAAAAATACATAGCATAAAATTTGCCATCTTTACCATTTCAAGTGTACAGTTCAGTAGGGTTTAGAATATCTACACAGCTGTGAAACCAACCTCTAGAACGTTTTCATCTTGAAAAACTGAAACTCTATACCCATTAAACAACATCTCCCGTTTTCCTCTCTGCCCAGCCTCTGTCTTAGGAGTCTGACACTCTAGGGACCTCATATAAGTGGAATCAGACAGTATTTGTCTTTCTGCATCTGGCATATGTCACTCAGCCTAATGTCCTCAAGGTTCATCCATGCTGGAGCCTGTGTCAGAATTTCCTTCCTTTTTAAGGCTGAATAATATTTCATCATATGGATAAACTACATTTTGTTGGTCCATTCAACCCTCAGTGAATATTTAGGTTGCTCCCACCTTTTGGCTATTGTAAATGATGCTGCTATGAACGTGGTGTACAAATCTCTCTTGAAAGACCCTGCTTTCAACTCTTTTGGGTGTTTACCCAGAAGAGGAGTTGCTAGATCACCTGGTAAGCCTATCTCTAAGTTGTTGAAGAACTTCCGTACTGTTTTCCACGGCAGCTGCACCCTTTTATGTTCCCACCAATGGTGCACAAGGGCTCCAGTTTCTCTACCTCCCTGCCAACACTTGCTGCTTTTCTGCTTTGTGGCAGTAGCCATCCTAATGGGTGTGAGGTGGTACCTTACTGTGAATTTGATTCGCATTTATTTCATGATGAGTGATGTTGCGCATCTTTTCCTGTACTTGTTGGCCATTTGTGTATCATCTTTGGAAAAACGTCTACTCAGGTATTTTGCCCATTTTTAAATCCGATCTTTATCGTCATTGTTGTCAAGTTTAGAAGTGCTTCATATATTCTGGACATTAACCCTCTCAGATACACAACTTGCACATATTTTCTCCCATCCGTAGCTGCCTTTTCACTCTGTTCATTGTGTCCCTTCACGCACAGAAAAGTTTTAAGTGGATGGAGTCCCGTGTGTCTATTTTTGCTTGCGTTTGCCTGTCTCCTGAAAGTTTTACTGAGAGAGCCCAGATTGTTCTTTTTGGATGGATAAAATTCCATCTCCATGGGACAAACAAACCGCAGCAGCGGCAGCCGGTGCCAGCACTTCTTGTGAAGTCCCTCGCGCTCTTGACTGATTTCCCTTCTGTGCCCTCGTGTCCACGGTGCCCCATCCTCAAGTGAGCCACGCACACGATGCTTCCTCTCCGTGGAGTCCGCCCCGAGCTCTGCCTCTGCACAAAACAACTTCACTTTCAGGCATCTGCATCCCCCATGCCCGCTCTACATGATCTGATTGCCCACGGACACCACGGTCCACCCGTGCCGACCACACGGTGTCCCCCCATCACCGGTGTCAGCGCGGGCAGGGCCCACAGTGCAGGGCGTATGGCTGCAGCCGTGCTGAGCCATTGCATTTGTTCCTTCTTCATCCCCTGCCTCTCCACGCCCCCACCCCATTGCCGGACTGTCTTTGGGACTTGGTGGGTACAAGCCCCGGCACGCAGGGCTCCCCCAGTACTCTCCAAGCCATCAGGCTACGTCCTGTCCATGCCGAGCCCGGCTAGCCACGTCTGCGTGGGGGGGGGACAGAGGAGAGCATGGGGGTCCTGGTCCCAGAGAATCACCCAGCTCAGAACACAGCATATCTCACAGACAGAGCCACGGCCAGAGCCGCTTTGCTGCCCACCCCACCCCCCAGCATCTTCTGTCTTGTGAGGACCAGCTAGGGGTCCTGTGGTCCAGCCGCTGATGGCGTGATGGAGTGACGTTGAGGAGAGGAGACCCCAGTCCGGGCTGATCCTGCCCACAAGCTCTGTGTGACGTAGCACCCTCCCCCTGATGAGACCCACTGCCTCACCTCTGAACCAACACCACTGGGCTCGGGTTTTGCCCAGCGTGTACCAGCTCCGGGCAGGTGGCAGTTTTGGGGCTTGGCGCCCACCAGCTCTAGACCCCACCCCAGAGGAGGCCCCTGGGGCCTCGGCAGATGATGTCCAAGGGCCCTGGAGTCCTCCGGGAGCCTCGGGCTGGTGCAGCCAGAGGAGTCCCAGTGACTCGGGCTTACATCTGAGGGACTCATGTCTGGTCTATGTTGGTCTGTGTTTGTCGGGAGAGGTGGTCCAGGAGTGCCAGCCGCCTCCCTGGGCTTCCGTTAACTCCATTCCTTCTTTCAACCATCCTTTCACTCCCTGTGAAGAGCATCACTCGGCTGCGGGGAGCCTGCCTGGTGCCGTGGTCCTGCCGGGCGTCATGTCTGGCTCCTCCTCTTTCTGGCCTCCACCTGGCACATCCCTACCCTTTGGTTCCCAGGTGTCCTCCTGCCCGCATCATCCAGGCCTTTGGGGATGCACCCAAAGGCCTCTGGGAGGGATGCTCTGCCCCCGGCCTCCCAGCCCGCCCATCAGCTTCTTGCTGGTGAGGATGCTATTGCATTTCAGCTCTGGGTTCGAGGCACTTCCCGGGGGTGACGTGGAGCCCACAACTGGCGGCCAGCCTGTCCACCCAGCCCTCAGTCTCTGGATGCCGTTTGCTGGCAACTAGCGCAGAGCAGGCAGGCCGGGCATTCCGCAGCCCTGCAGCAAATGCTTTCTTCTGTTTTCTCGAAGGGTACTCAGCCTCGACTCTCTCCCATCACAGCCCACCCCCCCCCAGGAGCCGGGCTGGGATTCTCCTTATTGCACCCCTACCGTCAAAGCCACTGCATAACGCCTGGTGAGAAATGAGTATTTCACTGAGTGTGTGTGTGTTTGTGTGTTTGTGTGTGCTGAGGGCAAAGGAGATGGCACATAGTGTACAGCACTTCAGTCCTCAAATCACAAATCACAATCCCGCCCCCCCAGATCCAGATGTATCTCTTCCCGCTATTCTCCCCTCTGCTAGGATGCACTGAAGAAGTTCCTCTCCCTCTCTCTCTCTCTCCCCCCACTTCCCTCTTCACCCCCTCCTTCTGCAGACAGCAGTTCAGGAGCTGTGTTCCTTCCAGTGTCACAGCCCCCTTCCGGCAAACTGCCACCAGCTTCTAGGATGGAGAACGCTCTTACAGGGAGAGGCCAACTCTCTGTTCTCAGCAAGCTCAAGGCCCCCCAGCTGCCAGGAGCGTTCCCCTCAGAAGGCAGCGAGGGAACTATAAATCACAAATACTTTTTTCCTGTCACAAGAGAAAATGTGCTTTTGTATCACAGACACAGCATAATTTCTTGGTGTACTTGGTAGGGAAACAGAGGGTCCTCCTGCAATCCCCTCCCCTGCATTTTTGCATCATACAAACACACCCTGTGTACAAACCACATGCCCGGCCTCGGGCTGGGCCAAGCGGGTGCAAGTATAAGCAAGACGTGGTCTCGGAGGCGAGATACTGGGCAGTCAGACATCCCTGGAGAGAGTTACAGCAACGGGGCCACTGTGAGGGGAGCATGGCAGGGGTCACAACAAATGCCACAGTCCCCCCAGAGAAGGGGACATGGGACGGGGGTACCAGAGGGGCGGAGGCGGGGGCTCGCTAGCACAGAGCATGAGGAGACGGATGTTTTCAGGACGCACCACTAGGATTTGCTCATTCACTCCACCTGTTCCAATGGAACACCTGCTCCAGGCAGCTCCCCTGAGGTGCAGAGCATCGCGTGAAAGGGACACACCTGCCCCGCTGGTGGAGCTGATCGGGGAGGATGCCCGGGGTTAAAAGTGCGCAGGAGCTGCAGCCACGAGGGAACCGAGAGCAGTGCTGAGGGCAGGGGGTGGGGCAGCGGGATGGCTAAAGAATCGACATTCGACGGGGCCCAGGGGAGGTGGCACTTTGTACGCCATGTTACGAATATTTCTCCATCAACCATGGAGGTGATTAGATGAGATCAGTGACTTGCAAACATGCCCTGGCTGTCTAGGTGACGGATGTCCTGAACAACAGGATAACACTACACACCTACCAGGAGGGCCACAACCCAGAACACTGACATCACCAAAGGCTGGTGAGGATGTGGAGCAACAGGAACTCTTGGTCAGTGCTGGTGGGGCTGCAGAACGGGGCAGCCAGTTTGGAAGAGAGTTTTATGGTTTCTTACAAAACTAAACCTATTCTTTCACCCTGTGATCCAGCAAACGCACTCCTTGGTATTTACCCAAAGGAGTTGAAAACTTACGTCCACGCAAAAACCCACACGTGGAGGTTTTTACAAGTTTTATTCATAATTGCCAAAAACTTGGAAGTAACCAAGATGTCCTTCAGTAGGTGAACGGATAAATAAACCGTGGCACATCAGACAATGGAATGTTATTCAACACTAAAAAGAAATGAGCTATCAAGCCCTGAAAAGACATGGGGGAACCTTAAATATGCATCACCAAGACAAAGAAGCCCATCTGAAAAAGCTCCATACTGTATGATTCCAACTGTATGACATTCTGGAAGAGATAAAGCTATGGAGACAATAAAAAGATCAGGGGTTGCCAGGGGTTGGGGGGATGGAGGAATGAAAAGGCAGAGCACAGAGGATTTTTAGGGCAGTGACTGTTCTGTATGACCCTACAATGGTGGATACACATCATTATACATTTGTCCAAACCCACAGGATGTACCACACCAAGAGTGAACCCTGATGTAAACCGTGGACTCTGGGGCATGATGACGTGTCCGTGCAGGTTCATCAGTTGTGACAAATGCTCCACTCTGGTGGGACAAGCTGTGTGTGGGGGTGGCGGATGGTATATGGGAAATCTCTGTACTTCCCCCTCAATTTCGCTGCGAAAATTAAACTGCTCTTAAAAAGTAGTTGAATAAAAAGGATAAATTCAATAAACAAAAAAATTTTATTGTTTATTGTCCTAAGATGGGCCCAGAAGAAGGGCCCCAACCGTCCCCTGCCGGGTAGGGCACGGAGTGACAGGAAATGTTCCCTTATCAGGAAGCACATCTGATCCACGCTGGCATTGTGTAGACAGTGGGGAGTCTTCCCTACTGACAGAGAGCATTACATCTGCTTGCTTATTTACACCACACATTTAAGCAGGTAGCAGGGATTCTCTGGGTTAGAAGGAACGTGTTTCTAATACCACAGCAACAAAACAAGCTCCGGTGACAAGGCAAGGTTCACCTCGTGCCCCGGCTCTGTAAGTTCAGGGGCTTCACCTCTGGCTAGTGGGTTGATGCCCAGCAGGGTAACCTGGGTTGGGGAGGGTTTAATCCATTTCTGGACCTGGGGCTCCTGTGTTCAGGCGGAATCATGCCCAGCCTGCCTTGCCGAATCCCGACAGCACGGAAACAGAAACGCACAGGTGTGGCGACCTGTGGGGGGCGGCCGGAAGCAGAATCGGCCTCCCCCCACCCCCCGCAGAAAGCTGCATGGGCTCCCGCAGGCAGTGGGCAGGGGCACAGGAAATGCCACCAGTGCGCAGCCAGCATCCAGGTCCAGCCCTTGCTCTCTCCCCAGGGAACACATGTGGGGGTCCCCATCTCATCTGAAATAGAGATCCCCAGCGTGACCACCCATCACAGGAACAGGAGCCGGGCCACACCTGACGTCGAGGGGGCGTCTCACATTTCAGACCACCTGCTGAAGGCACAGACGGCCTGGGTGCACTTCCTGGCTCCGCCCACTGCTAGCTAGATGGTCTCAGCTAAGGCCCCTCAGTTTCCCCGTCTGGGCATTGGGAGTAAGAGCACCCACCTCACCGGGCCATTTTCAGGATTAAAATAACTCTACGTGCCAAGTGCCGGGACCCGTAAACGCTCTGCATCACAGCCTCAGTGAGCACCCTCACTGGTCTTCCTTTGCTCCCTGAGCCTCTCTAGGGCAGCGTGGCTCCTCCCTTCGTACCAGTCTGGGGGGGAGGGAGGAGGCCCCTCACATCACCACGCGGCCAGGCCTGCGGTGGGAGGCACCCCTCCGAGCCACCCCCAAACCTTGGTGCCACCCAGCTGCACCTGGAGGGCTTCACAAACCCCCTTCCTTGGCACACAGGAGCTCAGAGAAGGGGGCTGCTTGAGGGGAGGTACCCAACGGGCACTTCAGAAGGGGCCGAGCGCAGGGCATGGAACAGTGTCCCTCCTATGCCCGTGCAGGCTGGGCAGGGTGCACCAAGGGGCGGGTGGACCCCAGGCAGGGGCGACCCTGGCTCCGCGTCTCTGCGAAGCAGCCAAGGCCTGCACCCGCCTCGGCCCGCCTGTGCCCCGCGGCACCAGCTTCCCTGACCGGGCCCCACCTGGTCTCGGCCCCGGCCTGGGTTCCGACCCCCTGCGCCCGTTCCCCTTGCGCAGGCTGACCCGCGGGGGCAGGGCGCCGCCTCCTGCCCTGGGCTCCTGGCGCCCCGTTCGGGCCTTCCTGCTCTGTTTATGTGCACAGCCAGAAGACAAAAAGCTATCTCTCTGACTCACTCATGCTCCCCCGTCGGCTCTGATTCATGCAGGAGGCCCACGGCGGGGACTAACCCGGCCGTTAACCTCCTGGTTTCTTTATGTCTCTACAGCAAAGGCAACTGTGGTTTCGGATTGAGAATTCAAGCACAGCTCACAGCATCCGTGTGCTCACGGGTGTGCTGCAGAGGACAGACAGCCTGGAGGAAAGTGCCTGCCCAGGGCTTTCCCTCCTGGAGAACTCAGAGCCACTTCACCCGGCGGTGATGGAAACTTACAAACATTTCAGTCATCTTTCTGAAAAGGATTTGGCCATCTGGCAAGGCTGGTCCCAGAATGTGCCCGAAGTATGCATCCGACGCAGCCCAGGGTGTGAAAGAAGACAGCCTCAGAGCAAATTAGATTATGGTTTAGAACGGGAAAGGAAATGTGAGACTCAGAGCTGGGGGCTCAGCCCAGGGACACTAGGTTGGGAGGTGCAGGTGTGATTCAGATAGTAGGTGAGGCTGCAAACCACCCGGTCCAGGCTTCTAGAGAACCTGACTTGTCAGGATGGGAGGCGGCGTAAACCCACCGGCACCGCCAGCTTCTCCTTCAGTCCTGAACGTGTGCCGTTCATCCCCGAAGGCCAGGAGCCGGGGGTGACTGATTTGAACCTTGGATTCCAGTGACTGGTGAGCACAAGCGCCTCCAGAAGGTAAGGAGGCTTCTCTCTTGGGGTTCCTCTCAGTCTGGATTCGGGGAGCAGTCAGTTCACTGTATTTTCTCCACTTGCTTCCACAAATCTGAAGTGGTTTATGATTAAGAGCATATATCCCCAAATACAGAGAGAAGAATAAGAAAAGAAAGACAAATGAGAATGCTGAAACCAAACCGAGGGCGGGGTGACCACAGGGGAAGAGGATGAGCTAATCCCTGTAATCAAGCACTTACACCGATCTGCCCCGGAGATAAGGGCAGAAAGCAGAAAGTTACATGGTCCCCCCGCCCCCCTACCCCCGCCAGAAGAAGCCGGCCTGGGGTCTCGGTAGGGAGCCCAGCTGGGCCAAGTTGATGGGTTCTGGAAGAAGACATCAAACGATCCCAGCATTAAAGGCACTCTGAGAAAACGGTGGACAGGGGACAGGGTAGTGACGGTGGATTACAGAAGAGACCAAAAAAAACATATTTCACATGTTACTTCAGTAGGAACCAAAGTTGTGACATGGAGTGAAAGTTCCAGCGAGGGCGGATCTGCAGGAGGGCAGAAGGCTGTCTTGCAGGAGCCCTGCTTTACCAGCGTGAGCCTGGGGGTCGGAGGTTAACCAGAGTCCAGAGGAAGGGATGCTCGGTAAAAGCCTTCCACTCTCCCTCTCAAAAGTCCTGGTTGGTTTTCTCAAATTGCGTAAGTGATACATGGCATTTGCGGAAAATTTGGAAAATAAAGAAAAGCAATAAAAATAAGAAGGAAAGGAAGATTTTCCACTAACATTCTGATCTAGAGACATCTGTCCTTACCTTTCTCTCTCTCTCTGGACGAACATACCCATGCAAGCACACTCTGAATTTTCAACCTGGGATCATATGTTCTGTTCCATTGCATAACCGTTTCCCTCACATTCTTAAATATTTGCTTACGATACAAAATCTGCTGACCGTATAGTGTTCCAGAATATGGCTAAACCCCACAGTTTATTCAAGCCATTCAGTCAGGACATTTTAAACATTTCCCTCATATTAACAGAGCTGATATGAATGGGTCTGCTGCTAGGCAGAGCCACCGTGATTCACTCAGGGATAACTCCTAAAACTGCATTGGCTCCATCCAAGCCTATTTCCAATTTTTCAATCTTCTTTTTACCTACTGTCAAAACCTCTTTAGAAATATTTTACAACGTATCTTCTCCCTGGCAGGGACCAGAGGACCTGGTTCCTCACCCTTTTCTCAATAATGGGAATTATCATTATCTCTATATATTCTCCACTTTAGTAAAACAATAGTATCCTCGTGTTTTATTTTGAATTTCTTGGCTACTGTTGAAGTGCAACACTTTTATATGTGTATTGACCAACTGAATTTCTTCTTTTGTAAATTAATATATTTTGCCCTTATTTTCTACTGGGTGATTGTCTTTTCTCCTATGGATTTTTAAGGGCTCTTTGTCTCATAAGAATATTGATCCATTATAAAACACAGTGTAAATATTTCCTTCCCAGTTCATTTGAAAATTCTGGATATCCTAGTTTTTTGGTATTTGGAAGTTTCATTTTTTAATTGAGTTGCAGTTATTCCTTTTCTTTGTGACTTGCATCTGCTATTCCTCAAATGACCACAGCTTCAGGAGCCAGGGCAGTGAAGGCTTCACATCAGCACCGTCATTTCCGTCCCCTCCGTGTCCACTGTCAGGCTCTGCGGCGCCCCTGCTGCGCCCCACCCGGTGGGCTGGGGGTGGGCACATGCGTCAGTGATCCCCGCCAGACAGAGCCATGGACCTTGACGGGACAAAACGACATTCATTTTGTCCGCCAGGATTCACCAGGAGGCCTGATTTTCTATTAGCTTTGACGGCCGATGTTTTCTTCATGGCGAGGTTGGGTGGGTGGACATTGTAACACCCGACTGGCTGCAGGGACAGTGAGAAGGATGGGGTAGGTGGGTGTGTGCGCCCAAGGGTGCTGACTTAGTTCCTGTCACCAGGACGGTTATATGAAAACCAGCTGCAGGAAGGATGGAGCCCACCCGCCCAACATGACACTGCCCTACCCCGGGTGCTGGCCCAGTGTCCACAGTGTGTGGCACCCATGGGGATATGGTGAGCCCCCGGTTCAGTTACTCAGAGAAGAGGTGGCCGGAGAGTGGAGCAGTGTCCCCAGGTACAGTAGCGCTGGGCTGCACTCGTGAATCAAAGAGCATCCCCTCTGCACCTGGGCTCCGTCCTTGCAGCTGCAGGAGGAACCACGTGGCAGTGATGCATCGGGGCCCCGGGACAAGATGCGTCTGGCTTGCGGGGGTGACCCGGGTTCTTGTCAGGCGGGGACACAACTTAACTAGGGGGGCCGGCAGGCAACCTGAGTCCTGTCCTCCTGCCTCAATCTGAGTTGTCTCTCTCAGCAGCTTGAGGGAATCTGTCTGCCTCTCTTCTTCCCTCCCTGGTGGTTTTCTTTTGGGGGGAGGGGTTCACAGAGCACCAGGAAGCGGGGAACAGCAGCAGCAAATTTGCTTTCAGCCACTCACCCCTCCTGGTGAGATTCTTTCAGACCTGCTTCGTGTTCTCCTGAGCCCTCCTGTCTGGATTCTCAAAACACAGTCCATGAGCCCAACACCATCTCTGGGGTTTCTGCAAGTGTCTCAAAGTGCTGACTGCATGACACCATGAAGGTGATGGCGTTTTTAGAAACGGAACTGAATCACGGCGGAGGAAGCACTGGGTGGGCCACTCTCCCACCCGTCTCCCTTGGTGGGTCTCTGGGGCACAGTGGCTCAGGAAGCAGGCGAGGTGTTAACTCGGCAGTGGGGGAAGGAGAGAAAAAAGATCAAAGGAGAAAAAAATCACCCAACTGGCCCTGAATGACGGCGTGCCACCCCTTTCCCCATGTCCCTCTCTCTGGGGGCGGGCCCCACCATGCTGGTCACATGTCCACTCTGCACTGGGCTAGGGTCCCAGCCCTTAGAAGGCGGCCCTGGAGAAAGAGAGGGATTTACCCAAAAGAGCAGCACAGGGCCAGAGGCACCCCCTTCTCAGGAATCACCAGCTCGGGGTGACCACAGCATCCCCTCGGAGGGTCTCTGAGCCTGCGAACCAGACTGAGACCGACTCACTCGTGGGCTGGCCCTGGGCTTTAGGGGGCCCATTGCTGGACGCAATGGGTCCAAATGCTCCTGGGCCACCCCTGCAGTAGGTGTGGAAGATGCTCCCCGCTCTTGTCTGTTGGGTCGATGACTGGCAGTGTAGAACCTTGGGGCCACTCCCGCCCCTGTGCCCCTCCCCCCCGGTCCCCCAGCCCACCGTGGAGAGGCTTCCAGAGGTACAATCAACAGGCCTCTAAGTGTGTTATCAGAATTGTTTGAGGGACTTTTTTAATGAACACATTAGGAAAGAGATTTCAAAAGGAAAATGCTTTTAGGCAACACAACTTGACTAGATGAGAAGCATCTGATAAGCGCTGAATCAAGTGGATAAGCTGGATTACATCTCTGGAAAGTGGAGAAAAGGTAAAGGTCTAGCACACCTCCACCCCCAAGTCCCAGAGAGGCCCACAGTCTGACGCAGGATTTTTTTGTTTTCTTGCTGGTAAAATACACAATTTATCATTTTAACCATTTTAAAGTATACAATTCAGGAGAATTTTACACTGTTGTGCAAACATCATCGCTATCTAGTTCCAGACCTTTTTCATCACCCCAAACAGAAATCCCACACCCATTAAGCAATTCTGTCCCATTCTCCCTCCTCGCCAGTCCCTGGCAACCACAAATCTACTTTTGCCTATTCTGGATATTTCATGTAAATGGAATTGTACACTATTTGGTCTTTTGTGTCTGACTTCTTTAACTCAGCGTAATGTTTTCAAGATTCACCCATGCTGTAGCGTGAGCCAGAGCATCATGCCCTCTGGCTGAGTAGTTTTCCACTGTGCGGAGAGACTGCACTGTACTGACCCCGTCCTCAGCTGATGGACACCTGTATTGTTTTCACCTTTGGCTATTGTACATAGCACTGTTATGAACATGAGTGTGCACTTTTGTATGAACATCTGCTTTCAATTCTTTGGTGTACATACCCAGGAGGGAATGGCTGGGTCCTACTGGCTCCTGGAATTTTGATAACCACAGGACTATGAGAAACTTACCCCATCCTTTTACAGGCAGGAAAACTGAGTCCCAGCGAAGCTATGACACACCTCAGCCCACAAATGTAGGGCTGAGAGCAGGAAAGTGATGTCCACTGCATGTTCAAATTCAGGAAAAGTCCTATTTGGATTCTCAATCCCCTGGACCCCAGACAATGGGTTTTTCCCAACAGATTCACCTGAGGACCTAGCCTGCCCCTGCAAGAGCAACTGACTTTGCTTTCTGTCTAATTAAAATTTCCCCAAATAGAACAATACCAAGTCAGAGAAATTCACTAAGGGAAAGAATTACATATGATTTGTTCTGGAATCGGTGGTTTCACTGAAGAGCAAAATCCACTGGGGAGAGGCACGTTGACGACATATAGTCGAGAGCATTTAAAACCTCCAGAATTCACACTGTCGAGAGTCAAGCAGGAGAGAGCACAGTGGGTGTCAGGAGCCAGAAACACACCAGCTTTGCTCTTTGTGCCCTCACTTCCCCTCTGCCTCTTTCTGGTTAGCAAAAGTGAAATTATGTAATTAACACTGAATGATACTTGCTGTAACCTTCAAAAACTACACAACACAAGCTGACTGTCCAAGAGCTTGCTTCATAAAATCTGCACATTGACACGCTTCTGAGGAACGAGCCAGGAGGATGAAATCTGTCATCTGTGCAAATAACGCTTTATCACCATTCAGAGAACTCGGCCGCTCCAGCAGAAGGATGCTTCACAAGATGGCCAGCGTGGTGAGTTGGCTTCTCTCAGCAAAGCCAGGCACGGTCTGTTTCCCCTGTGAACCTCAGAGGTGGGCGGGTGTCATCTCCTGGAAGTCTGCTGTCTTTGGACGAGCGAAAGCTTCAAAGTGAAATTTGACAGTGGGGTTATCTACAGGAGGAGGAAACCAGTGCTGAATTCCCACGTCTTCTGTTAACCCTGGCAAAGGCTGGGCCACGCTGGCTCACGCTCAGCCGCTCCTCCGCGTGACCTGGCCGGTCCGGCCCAGCTGAGCACCCGCCTCCTGGGCTCCCCCCGCCTATGCAGGGTGGTCACCTCAGCCACCGAGCTCTCAGGGACCTCTGCTTTCTCTGGCACCTGGGGCACCCGCTGACTCTGGCAGGGTCCTGCAAGTCGGGCACCACCTCTGGGACGTCTCTGATGGCCCTCTCGGGGTGACGCTGATGCCCCGGAGCAGGTGGCAGGTGAAGGCTCTGCAGGTCCTTGTGAAGTCACGCGGCCCCGCAGCCTCCAGCCTGGGGCGTCATCACAGCAGCGTTGAGGCAGCCCTACTGGATTTTACAAAGTGTCCCTTTTCTGGGAAGGCCGGGAGGGTGTTTGTTCTGATAAACCACTGTCTTCTAGGTTTCTCAGGGACCCTTGGGGAGACGCGATGGGTCTCCAGGGACCAACAGAGGGAGGTCCACACCCGCACACACACCTGATCCTTCTGTTTCCTTATTCAGGGGCTCCAATCCCCTCAATCGCCCTATTCTGTGTGAAATTCTCCACACATCACTTTTCCCGTTCAGATCTTCACTTTCTCTTTTACTTTGCCATTCCTGAAAAAGTTACCTTTGTCATATATAAATCATAAATGATCGATTCATGTTTCCAGGATCGCTGGAGATGCGTAAGAAGATTAAATTTACTCAACAGTGAAATTATGTGAAATCGTTCGTTTTTGAAACGTAATAAAACAAAAGTGGATGTCGCATAATAGTGATCTTTGAAACGAGCAGATAAATATATCACAGTCCACGCTTTTTGCTTATTGTTTAATTAAAAGAAAATCTCTATCCTCAAAAAATCGTCTAAAAGAGAGTTCCGGAACCGGCAATAATTTAACATCCGGCAAAATAGCCTTGAGTTCATTCTGCCCTTAAAATACTTGACTGTGTGGACTCTTTACCCAAGAGGGGTGTGCGTGGAGATCCCGTGCAGCCCCACCACGGACACCATGAACTATCAGCCCAGAAGCACCCCGCCGGTGGAGTCACCACATGGTTTCATGCAGTTCTAGGCGGTTGAAGCAGGTCATTTTGCACAAGAAAAATCAACACAACAGGACACACCAGGCTTTCTAGGGTACAGATATCCACTAGGGGCACTTTTGTTCTAGTATCAGTGGAACAATTTTCTTAGAGAAGAGTAACGATAGCCAACTAAGGAGAGGGAGTCACCAGCACACAGTTTAGGGGGCGGGGGGTCTGGCTGCACATCTATTACTGAGCTGCACTGAATTTCCGGAACACCCAGGACTGCTCTACTCAGAGAACCTGAGACGGGGTGTTTATTCCTCGTGCCTGTTTGTGCTGTTGCTGCGGCCTGATGATGGGCTTTTTGTTCATCCTTTATCACTTACTACGATATGAAAGCTTTCGTGGGCTTCAGTTATTAATCATGATAGATCTCAGCTAAAGAATAAGCGCCAGAGAGGATGCGGGGTTGTCGGGTCGGGGCGGGGAAGGAGCTGAGGAAGAAAGGCTCACCAGACAGAAAAAATGCACAAAGGATCAAGTCTTCTTTCTTAGGTTCCCGCCGACGCATACAGATAGCATGAAAAAGGACAACAAGGTGGCCATGCGTATTCTGAAGACTTTGATTAGTTACGACCCCATGTGTACGTAGTAGGCAATTTGGGATGATTTAAACTCAGGAAAATTAATCTTCAGTGAGGATGTTGCTCATCAGTCAAACCCAATTATATGAATAGAGACTCGGCGATGCTCTCAACTCGAGAAAGAAAATAAAGCCCTTTCCCCCCTCCTCTCCTCTCCAATTTGCAGTAATTTTAGGCATTTCCCAAAGAAATGATAAGCACCTGTGTATTGATCAAGGCAATCTCATTAGGAATGGGATTTTCAATGTACACAGCCTTCCGGAAGTGACCCAGTAAGTACAGGTCTTCCTAACCCTGCAGGCTAGCTTTCCCTGTTACTCTTCCCGAGTTAAAAGTCTGAGTTATGGAAGCAGACGACTAGGTAGCAGGCACTCTCGCACCCACAGGGCCAGAAAGTCAAACAAGGCAAATGGCTTTTGACTTCTGATCCCACTACACTCCCTGCAAACAAATCTACTTAAAGAGCTGAGATTAATGAAAGGAAATAGCAGCTCAATGTTCATTTCTAGACCTCGTGATTGAAAGAACATGCTGCCTGCTTGCATTCTGACTTCCAGAATGTTAAATCAAAGTCGAACACACACAGAAATCCACCACGGCCGCAGAGGCAGAGACCAGAAAGTATTGGCCTGTGTTTTCTTTCAGGGAGTTTGTTTATTTTACAAGCTGTTCCTCAAGGAGCCCTCACTTGTCTCTGGAGCAGGCAAAAATCTGTTGAATCTCTAAGAAGAGGGACATACTCAGAGAGAATTGAACAGAAAGGCCAGGGTGGTATTTCATTTGTGCAGCAATAGAAAAACAGCATGAACAGCAGAAGTTGGGGCATTTGTTCTCCATGGGGAGTCGGACAAAGGATCCCCACACCTCCCCTCCCCAAGCACGAGGCTAAACACCCACCACCGGTTTCCCTTCTGAGTTGCTCTCCCTGACGCTCCAGAGAGGCCCTGGCTGTGACCCCAGCACAAACCTCAGCCCTGGGGTTGGGGTTGGATGTTTGGTGTCTATCGCGGTGTTAATAAAATTAGGGGTTTTGCCCAAATCTTTCCCATCAGTCACACACCAGATCTGCACGTCCAGAAAAACAAACGTGAACCCTCCATCACAAACAGCAAGGAAAAGGAATCTAATGGCAGACAACATAATTTACCATTTCCCCCCGCCCCACCCAAAGATGCAGGTGGCTATTTTTAAGGTCGAATATGAGCTAAAAAGAAAGGAGTATTTTTTCAGAATAACCGAATTTGATAACTTAAAGCTCGTGGGGCTCAACCCTGTCCTTCATTCAATTGATGGGGAAATTCTGGTCTAAAGAAAGGAGGGATGTGCCCAGTTTTAGAGGCATTGCTCTTAGGATGTGAGAAGTAAAATTACCATTCTACAGGAGACATCACGAGAAGCTGGGTCATCTAAATCTTCCCCTGATCAAATAACAGAGGAAAACGATATTATGGGAAGAAATTGAGCAATAACAGCCTCCACAGACACCAGGCCTCGCTCTCTCAATCATGTTCCCTCTTACACATAATCACAGGATCATATTATTCTAAACAAGAGAGTTGTAGATAAAACAATACAGATTTCAAAGCACGTAAGACATTGTTTTGATTCAAAATGACTCTTTTCAAGTCACCACGAAACATTTCTCAGGTCAGAATAAAGTTACGTGCTGGCTTTTCCAGTTTCTGATTCGAGTCTCCTTTTAACAGGACAACTGTTAGCAATCACTGAAGAAAAATCCCACCATGCCTTAGCTGACTTCAGCATGGAAATCGCAGCGTTAATGTCACTGTATCTCACTCCAAAATAAACATTAAATTAAGGCACATTTAATATAACTAAATTGCGGTCAAAGACTTACCCAGACACAAAATACGTTCCTATTAAAGACAAACAAATATTAATTTAAAATAACCATGACTCAGTTTACGATTTGATATCTCTGCCAGTCTCTCTCTCTGTGTCTGTCTCTCTCTCTCCCCACCCCCCAACTGTGTACTAAGACTTCAATCTCTACACTTCTTGGGTGAATAATTTTGATAAATCATCGGCTTCAGAACAGTGTGTGTGTGGGGGATATGTAAGTCAATATAGACTTAGTATCTTAAAAGCAAATGTTGTATCAGTTTCAGGTGAATATTTCCTAAAATTCCTTTGAAAAATATATTCGTTATTAGCAAAGGGATAAATGTATTGATTGGTATTTCTCCTCTAGATTTCTGGGATTCTACTCTTTGTTTCAGAGTTATAAGGAACCACTTCTAATTCATTATATATTGCAAATATGAGAAATTCCTAATATTCGGAAAAGTGCAATAATGCAAATGATATCAGGGAAAAACGTGGATTTTTGCTCAAGGCACATTTTTTTTGGTTTATTACTCTGAGATAGGCATAATCATTCCTTATATAATTTGCTCATTTGAATATAGAAAGTTTTTTAATTCCTGTGGAATATCTTTTCTTTCAAACTTTTTATTTTGAGATAATGGTAGAGTCACAGAAAGTTGTAAGGAACAGTACACAGAGATTCCCTTACATTCTTCACTCGGTTTCCCCCAGTGGTAACACCTCAAAAAACTATAATACAGTATCACAGCCAGGAAACTCACAGTGATACACTCTCCAGACCTTTATTCAGATGTCGCCAGTTTTACACACACCCGTGTGTGTATGTGTGTGTGTGTGTGAGTGTTTCATCCTATACAGTTTTATCACATGTGTAGACTCAGGTGACCATGTGAAATATGTTTTGAAGCATTTTCTGCTTTCAGTGTTTCATCTTGGCTTTACCTTTGAATGCATCCATGTCTGTATCTCTTAGATTCTATGTCTTCTTTATGGCTTTGCTTCTTGGCTACACTAACGTATTCATCTCTTCTTTGAATTTTATTGCCTCATCCGTGAATTCTTTGCTAGCAGAAAGCTTTGTATTTGGTTTGCTTTTTGCAGCACATTTATCCTTTCCCAGGACAAGACACAAACATAAACAGACTTTCCAGCATACATTCACAGGGTTTTTAAAGACACCAGTGAGAATAGATTAATATAAATACTAAGCTTAAAAACTGTCATGAAAGTTCAGCCTTTAAAACTGGCTTCTTAAAATATTTGGGTTTTTTTAAAGCCCAGATTTAAACTACAGTTATGAGTTATAATGCTCTGCTCAGAAAGAGTTTACTTTATGATCTTTTCACCAGGCGAAAGGAATCTGGCATCTGTGCTGTCTATCCAAAATACAGTGAAACAAGGAGGATGAAAACTCCATTCTTTCAGGTTCAAGCCTTGTCTGAAAATAGTACAGCTTTCAGAAAACCTCAGTAAAGTACTACATTTCAAATGACCTCAAACAGCCACTCTCCAAGTCCCAAGCCTCCAGTTCCCACTCTGGCCAGATGGGTAGCAAGACCTGCTTCCTGCAAGATTTAGAATAACTACAAATATTTAAGGAAACAATACCCACGTAACAGAGGTCAGCCCCTACATCAGATCTTTTCAGTGGGCATGTTATAACAAAACATTACTTATATTTCAAGTAGCTGGGCCATTCATTCTACTTCTTCCCCTGACCAATCAAAAGCTCTCCTAGGATTCTGCATTTCCATTCACCATAGGGAATTCATTTTCTTTCACGACCAGCTAGCATTCTGAATTTAGCCATTAACGAACACCTCCAAAAAGTCAATTTTCAGGAGAGAGGAAAAGGCTTACACATATTGGATGGTTAGAGGGTCCTACTCTGTTCTCCAAAGTAACTAAAAGTTCTTAGGGGGAAAAAAGGTAGTATTTTGAGGATGGGAACCTACTGAAAATCTATGCAGATTGCAGAAGTTAGAGAGATATCTTCTTTAACCACAAAGCAGAGAACACGAAAAATGTCTGATAAGTAATCATCACCTCCCCACACCCTCCCAGCCAGGTGCCCCGCCAACCCTGCACCGAAGACTCAGGCATTTAATGAGAAAACTGAAAACTCCTTTGGAGATTTTCAGATTAGATGAACCCTGCTGACTGTCCAAAGACACCTGATTCATTGTGTATTTGTATTTTTAAATACCAGGCCAAAGGAAAAAGTCAGGATAAACATTAGCACCAGCAGTACTCTGATTCTTCCTGTGTTTCTCTTTATATCAAGGGACAATTCCGGCGTTTAATGTGGTTGCTGCTCATCTAGACACAGCTTTTCTCATATATCTCAACAGACACTAAAATCACATACAATTTATGGAAAGGTATAGAAATTCCTTACTAATACATACACCTAATGCGTCTTAAAAATGTTACAAATAAATAACAAATGCCATGGAGCAACATTTTCAGGAAATCAAACCAAGTATGACTGTATTTATACTCATACAGCCTAACAGCTTAAAAACAGAAAGAATACAAAAGTTTGTCGAACATGCCTGATAAGTAAAAACAAGGTGCGTCCAGGATCGTCAGTGTGTTAAAGATTTTCATATTTCCCTTCTCCTCTGTACAGAGTGGATATCTATCCGCCTAAGGAAACTGGTTTATCAGACCTAGTCAGTTATATTCATGTAAGAAAAATAAAAATAAATGGGCCCCATGGAGATCATTTGCTCTCCAGCTGAATGTGTTTCTCTCTTACATTTCAGGGACTTTTTTTCCAAGAAAACTCTTAATGCTTTTCATTTATTCATTATAAGCAATACCTTTTCTTTTTATATAATGTTAACTGTGCTCTATGTCTGAGTCTCTGTTTTAGGAATGCGATTCTTTTCAAATGAATCTTAAAAGATCCTACGAAATTCTTGCATTAAGGTAATACCTCTTGCTTTTGTTTTCAATAATTTTCTGGAGGGAACTCTTAATGATAATTCTGCTGACTTTTTCCTTAAACAAAGCTATGTATGTGTACGTTTTAAAAAGATGATGTTCCTCATCTGTTTGTTCTTATTTCAGATGTGCTATAAACTATGTGTGGTAGAAAGGGTAAATGGAATTAACTAATGGAAGCTCATAATTTAGGCAGCGAAAACCAGAATTAATGTATTATCCCACTGTAGCATTTTAGTACTCAGGCAATCCAAACTTTCTTTCCTAGGGAAATATGTGATTGAGACACTTTCCATCTGCTTTTGACAAAGATAGGAGAAGATGCCCGTAAGTTATTCTCTGCTAAAAATTCTTTTTAAAAAGCCTATAAAATGATTATTGTCTTAGGGACCTATTTCACCAAAAGAATTTTCAGTGGCACAGAAATAAAAACTAAAAAAATAAAATAAAATCCACCTGTGCTAGATCAGCCTTTCGTAGCCACAGCAAAAACATTTGCAGATATTATAAAACACACAGGAAAGAAATGGATATGCTTGGGAGAATGGACGGCTGCACGCTCTTGATTAATCTAAATTCCTTCTGTGTGAAGTGGAGATGTGAATAAAAACACTTCAAGATGAGCGAGAAACTAAAACATACCAAGTACGAAGGATTTTTAACCCGGCCCTCTCTCCACCAAAAATCCTGCACCCTTCACGCCATCGTCTGAGAGAGGCATGGTCACAGAGCCTTCTGGAAAGGACAGGACAGCATCTCCGCAGTTAGACATTGTCTAAGGGACTTCTAAGGTGTCTGGTGAAAAGGGGCCGGTGCAGGACGCCCTGAGCGCTCTACTAGAGGAATCCAGAACTTCCAGTGCTCTCGGCAGCAGCCGTGTCCCTTTGCCTTCTCCGGCGCCGGGCCCTGTCGCACCGCCTCCCTTTCCCCGCAAACCTGTTTCCCAGCCTGGACCCCTCGCGCTCTCCTGCGGGGCCGAACGCTCGGACGCAGCGCGGGCAGAGCCCCCTCCCAGACTCTCGAGGTTCAAGGCTGGGGCCAGAGGCTCCCAGCTCCGAGGTCCACTCCACCTGCCTGCGGGCAGCCGGGGTTCCCAGCGGCGGTGTCCGCGCTCCGGTCTCCGTGCCTCAGCCTCGGCCCTGTCCTCCGCGCTCGGGGCGCGGATGGTCCCCGGCTTTCGGGCTGCACTGGCCCCCGGAGCCGCCAGCACAGGGCAGCGTCCTCCCGCCTTCCCCAGGCAAACCCAGGCGCCGCCGGTCCGCACCTCTGCGTCCACCGGGCGGGCCAGGGCGCCGACGGCCGGGTCCCCGAGGCGCGGGCCGGGACACCCTGCAAGAGCAGTCGAGGAGAACTGGGTGTCCGCACGACGAGCGCGCTCTGCCACTCCCCGGGAACGGGGCGAAGCCACAGCCTGGCATGGCCCGGCCCAGGCAGCTTCCCGGGCGGCCTCCGCTCCGAGGGACGCAGTGGGTAGCTGGTCCCCAGATCTCTGCCCCGGCCGGCTCCGGGCAGTTCTTCTGATGCCCACTCCCCCGACACTCACCCACAGGCCCCCACCTCCACAGAAGCAAGGACGGAAAATACCACTGTCACCAGTCGGCACGTTCCCGACTGACACCCTGCCTGGGAGCTTGCACAAAACCACAGGGGTGCCCCGGCACCTGGAAGCTTCCCGATCGACCCCCGTCTGTTGCTAGGAGGAAAAGCGCACCCCATCCTCGCCGCCGCGGCCCGCCCGCTGAGGAGGGCGCCCGTCGCGCGCTCGGCACCTACCCTGGCGCGCCGGTCCGGACGTGGGTGGCGCGGCGCTAGTGGGAGGCGGACATGGACCACGCGCCCTCCATGCGCCACACGGAGAAAGCGTAGCTGAGGCGCTCGTGGGCCACGTAGCTGCAGCTGGTCATCTTATTGTCCATCTCGTCGCTCTGCAGGACCTGGTAGAGGAAGTCTATGTACCTGGCGGCCAGCTTGAGCGTCTGGATCTTGCTGAGCTTGTCCGAGGGCAGCGTGGGGATGATCTTGCGCAGCGCAGCGAAGGCCTCGTTGAGCGACTGGGTGCGTTGGCGCTCGCGCACGTTGGCCAGGATGCGCTGGCTCTGCAGCTCCTCGAAGGACTGCGCGCTCGGGCTGCCCTTCTTGCCGCGCTTGCCGGGGGTCGGGCTGCCATCTTCGCTCGACTTCTTGCTGTAGCGCCGTTTCCGGCCGAAGCGCTTGGGCTGCCGCTCGAGCTCCTCCTCGCTGGTGCCCAGGCTGTCCACGGGGGACACGGGCGAGCTGGAGCCCTCCTCCATGGCGCCCGCCCGGCGCGCGTGGGGCTGGGGGCGCCGGGCGCCGAGCGCGCGCCGCTGGCCAAGCCCGCGGTCGCCGAGCACACGCTCTCCGAGCTGCTCGAAAGGCTCTGATTTCAAGGCCGGCTTGTGCAAAACCGAGGTCTCGGGGAGAGGAAGTTATTCTAACTTTTTTGGAAACCCTAGCCGGGCTGGGTTGCTAAATAGTTGTCAGGAGCGAGGGCGGCGCGCTGATTGGCCGCCGCGCCCGGGGGCAGGGCAAGTTCTGGGGCCTTCGCTGGCCGCCCCCGCCCCCCGGCGCGGCACTTTCAGTTTTGCCTCCCCCTTAGGCCCCGGCCGCGGCGGGCACCCGGGAGTCCCGGGCCCTCGCGCGCCGCCCGCGCCTCCATCCCGGGCTCTGACCGCTCTCCGGCCGCGCCGCGCCCCGGGCTCAGCCGACCCGGCTTTGTCTGCTCCTTAACTGGAGATCGAAACCCGCCGGGCTGCGGGGTCTCTCCCGCGCCGCGAGGGGTGCGGGTGGCGAGTCCTACCCTGGATGCGCTCCCAGGAGGTGAGGACGCGGCGGGGAGCCCCCGGCGGCGCCCGGGCCAGTGTGCGCCTTGCCTGCTCCCGGGCGCACAGCGAGTTCGCGCCGTGGTCCGCACGTTCGGCCAGGGGTGGGGGACGTGCGGGGCCAGTAGCCCCGGCGCGCAGGCCGCGGGCGTGCGGACACGCGGGTGCCCTTGGAGACGCCGCTCTCCACGCACGCGCCGCGGGGATCCGTGGAGACGCGGCCTGCTCTGCCCAGCAGTTGTATGGGGGAGTTTCTCACCCCAACTTGCTGGGGAGCCCCGGCCCCGACGGCCTTCGCAGGTCGTCCTTCTAAGTGCGTTAAAACCTCAGCGCCACCGCGAGCCTCCGCGGGAGCGCCCGGCGCCCACCGCGCCCACCTGCCTGGACCCCGCCGGGGGTGCGGGAGCGGGGCGGGGGCGCCCGCTAGGCCGCGGTGCCGGGTCCCAGCCTCGGGGCCCACCCTCTGCTTCACAAATCGGCTGTGGACGGAGGGCGGTCTGGGGAGCCGCGCAGCCTCCCCTGCGCTGGGCGCCCGCGGGGCAGCCCGGGCGGCCGCAGAGCGGGGGCCCGGCCTCGGCGGGCGACACCGGGGACGTCGGCCCCGCGCCATCTGGACGCCGAGCGCGGGCGCGTTTGAAGTGGTTCGGGGGCTCTTTGTTCGCCAGGCCGTTCTGGCTCGGGGCCTGGAGGTGGTTTACGGCCTGGATGCCTTTGAACCTATTCCCAGGTGACCCGGGCTCAATTAGACCCGGGCCTGAGCGGGCTGTCAGGCGAGCCGCGTGATCAAGGGCGGGCTGGGCCCTTTTATTGCAGTTGAACTCGGGGCCGGCGTGGCTGGGCCTCGGCTGCTCCGCGGGGCCCGGCCGCGCCCACCGCGTTAGGAAACCCGAGGGCGAGCGGCTGCGTGTGCGGCCCGGGCGGCCCAGGGGGACGTTTCCCACCCCCGCAGTTAGCGATGGGAGACAGAGCGGGTGGAGAGAGGCCCGCGCACAATGTGGCTGCTTCAGAGCGCTGTTGGTTTGCCGTTTCTTCCCCACCCGCGGGCTTCACGATCTGAAAACTACAGGATCCTAAGACTACGGGGTCTTGGGAGTTGCCGCGCCCAGCCCGCCGCGCCTGACCAACCCCCCTTCTCCAGCTCTGGTATGGCGCTCAGATTATCCAGCGCAGCAAAATAGCTTTCCGTGTCTCTTTAAAAGTCTAAAATAAAAACTTAAGGAACAAAAGAGAGAGCGAGAGGGCCCTGGGGAGCGTCCTGGCCTCTCTGGGGCCCAGGCTTCGCGAGGCTTTGCGCGTCTGAAGGGCCTACGCTTTATGGGAACAGCAGCGACGTGCTGCTCTTCACCCACTCCGTGTGTCACTCAGCTTGCGGAGACCGAGGGCCCAGACCCCTCGTTTCCCGCCCAGCTTCCATAAGCCCAGAGACGCCCCTCCCCCTCCCCCTGCCCATGAGCCCAGAGAGCGATCGTGTAAGGAGAGGAGCCTGCCTTGTAGGAGGCTGCTCCAGCCGACTCTGTCTGCCCTGCTGCTCGTGGGCATGAGAACAATTTCTGGAAGTCCCGTCTAAGAGCCGATCACCTGCCTAAGCCACAGCAACAGGGTGGAGTTGGGCTTACAAGGGGCTGACACCTGATATCCAAGGCACCGATCACCTACAGATAAGATTCTCCTGTTGGAAAATCCCTTTTAGAAATTTCCCTTTGAAAAATCGCTCAAGAGGGCGTAGGACAAGCCCTCGTTATAACAGGTAGACCCTTGCCTTGCACGTCTAATGCTACCACGACAAGGCGTAAAAGGATGGTTCCTCCAGCGTTCAGTTGTATATGGTGGACGGGGGCTCATCTCCTTTCCATCCTTCTCCTACAGATCCTTCCTGAACTGCAGGAGTTGAAAAGCTACAAATGACCTTTCTCAGACTTTGGCAGCCCTGGTCTGCAGGATGCAGTCCTGTGGGATGTGGAGGGAAGAAGGCCATGGCTCTGCCCCGCCCTTGTTGAGTCCAGGGGTGGAGATGTTTGGTTGCTCCTGGAAGTGCAGTGTCTGGTCACATCTAGAGGCAGGGGGAAAAGCAACCCTTTTCTGGAGTGGAACCCAGCAAGCCTGGGAGCTGGCAGCCGTGGCAGTAGCAGTAGCTCCTTGATTCCAGGCTAGTTCTGGAATCACTGTTTTCCTGGTACAGTGAGGCAGTGGCTCCAAGTCTGCAGTATGGTTTGCAAGTCGGTCCCAAAAGCTCTATCTAGAGTCTGTTTATCAGCTCCATTGCAATTCTGTCATATTCCCTAATAAGTTGTTTCCTGCATAAATTAGCCAGCGTGGGCCCTGTTCTCTGCAAAAGAACTCTGAGACACCCCGACTGTGGACCGTAGTGTAGAAGATGAACACTAGGGCTCTTCCCAGGGTGCCTTGTTTTCTTGACATCTCTCACTTGTAACGTGGGAAGAACACGGGCCTTTGCCCCACATTTATTAATGCCTTTAAGATCAAATCAGCAACAAACTCATGCTATGATTTTTTTTTTCACATGGAATGTATACCTAATTTCAGTTTAAAAACAACACCAGAGGGCTTCCCTGGTGGCACAGTGGTTAAGAATCCTCCTGCCAATGCAGGGGACACAGGTTCGAGCCCTAGGCTGGGAAGATCCCGTATGCCACGGAGCAACTAAGCCCATGCGCCACAACTACTGAGCCTGTGCTCTAGAGCCTGTGAGCCACAACTACTGAAGCCTGCGCACCTCGAGCCCGTGCTCCGCAGCAAGAGAAGCCACCGCAATGAGAAGCCCGCGCACCACAACAAAGAGTAGCCCCCGCTCGCCGCAACCAGAGAAAGCCTGCACGCAGCAATTAAGACCCAGCACAGCCAAAAATAAGTAAATAATTTTTTAAAAATAAGAATGAAAAATAAATAAAAACAACACCAGAAAGATCAACCATGGCCTAAAAAGAATGGGAGAGAGAGAACAAGGTGTAGGGGTCTGGGAAAGAAGCCAGGCTCCTCTGCGTAAACCTTGTTACGTAGATTTGACTTTGAAACCATATTAATGTTTCACATAATTATTTAAAAATTAAACCAAAATGAGAAAAAAATAGAAAACCCTAAAAAGTCAAAAGCAAAATCAGACAGATGTACCTAATTTTGTATCATCTTGGTGGCTTAACCATGCAGACAGAAATAATTTAAGATCACTTTAAACGCTGTGATTTGACTGTATCCATCCCTAGAGGGATAGACTGTGAAGGAGAGAGAAAAGAGCCGCACAAAGCCTTAATCTGTTTTCAGTATTCATATTTCTAGTAACAGTATTGCTGCTGTCATCCTGAAACTGAGCTAAAGCAAGTTATTATGTTTACATCTTTGGGAACCGCGATTTCCACCCTAAAAGAAAAGAGATACAAATATAAAATGAAAGAAGTTAGGTAAGAGCATGGCTTTCTAAATTTGTTGGAAATATCAGTATGAACTCATAATGTATTTCCTCTTAAACAATGTATTTCTTGACCCTGACCATAGAGAAAGCACAGAAGCACTGAGTGACCCAGGGGCAGTGAGCACTACCGGTGTCCATATGGTGGTCTCTCCTTGAAGAAATGGCTGACTTGAGGTCTGGGGCAAGACGTGTACAAGATAAACGCGGTGCATCTTTTTACACCAGAGAGCAAGGAAGCTTTCAGGGACTCCTGGTCCTGCTGGGATCGTGTTACTGCCTCGGAGCTTCCCACCACAGTGGATTGGGAGAGGCTGTCATCCACTATGGTCCTAGGAGTAGCTGGATTTCACTTAGCTTGACTTGAATTCCTGACTCAGGAAGGCTTGTTTTCTCTCCCCAGCCCCCCACCCCTTTCAGACAGTTCCTTTAGGTTCTCACCGGCCTGTCTTGTTTGTTTTTAATCTTAAAATCTGTCACATCTTCTGCCCTCTCCTTCCCTCCCCCACTGCTCTTCAAACTTGGCACTTTCCAGTGGAGCCCAGCAGATCCCGTTGACTCTGATGGGTGGAGAGATAAGAGGACTTATGGTTACACTCTAATAAAAACACGCACTTTATTGTACGCTGGAGGGAGGAATTAATGGAAGACAGTAGAGTATTAGTGCAGGCCATTTCATTATCACTGACTGTGTGGTTCATGCCATGCTAAGAAGTGGGGTAGGAGCCAGGCAGCAGAGACTTTGCAATGCAGCACATTGACGGGTGTAGTGGAGTGTGCTTTACCCGGGCTGAGGGAAGGCTGAGGAGGGAGAGCCTGGCAGGTCTGGGGTGCTGGGGAAGACATCAGCAAAGGGGGAGCAAGGCTACCAGGAGAGATGAGAATGTGTCAAGATCCACGGGGTGAAAGAGCCATGGGTGTCCCCACAGTGGGTGGGTCCCTGCACCTGGGAGCTCAGGGGATCAGTGGCCAGCACTCTCTTGGGTGCTGATGATACGAACACAGTCTATACGTGCTTAACAGAAAAGGAATGTCTTCACTACTTGGGAAGCTCAGGCTCTGGCTGGCTTCAGGCTTAGCTGGATCCAGGAGTTTCAATGATGTTGTGTCTCTCTTTTCCCTGTCCACCCTGCAGCTCTGCTTCCCTCTGTGTGTGAGCCTCAGTCTGTCTTAGTACAAGGGGCCCTCCCCCTCGTGCCTGAGGATGACAGGCATGACACTTCAGTGTCATAGTATCCTGGGATGGCAGCACTAATTAAACAGTTTTCTACTGTTGCTCCAGCAGAGAAGGTAAGCATGGAACCTTGACTGGCTGGACTTCCACCATGTGGCTGGGGGCCTGGGGGCCCTGAGATTGGGGAGGTCCCCCCTGGAAGAGAGGCTGGGCCCATGAGCAAGGCGTGTACATTGCGGTAGCACCGGGGAGGAATGTTGGAGCCAGGCTCTCATAGAACCAATTACAGGATTTGGATTTCCTTCTGAAGGCAATGGGAACCGAAGGAGAGTTCTAAGGAAAGATGTGATGACCGACTTTTACTTTGAGAGAAGTTGGAAAGTGACAGCCAGCTGGGGAGGTTGCATTCATCCATTTTTCCTCTTGCTGTATCTAGTTATGTTTTCACTTTTAGGTTTACCAGTTGGGAACAGGAAGACATGCAATTTAAACACTGCTCCATCTCGTAAGAAAAAAAGGTAAAACCCAGCCACATGCAGTCTGTGCAGGAGCAGAAAAAGAACAGGATGAGGAGGAATCAGGATTCAGTGTTCTGTCGCTGACCAGAGGTGAGCTGGGTTAGTCCCTTCATCTCAGCGGGACTCAGTTTCCCCTCTGTGAAATAATGGGTTGGAGTGAAAGTTTTGTGAGGTTCCCTTAACACGACAAGGTCTAGGTTCTGTTTTCAGAAACTGATATCCGGGTTGGGGAACTTGAGCTTCGTGTCACACTTGGACACGTTGTGGCGTTTTAGAAAGACCAGGGCCAGGGTGGGTACTTCCAAAACCAGGGGACTGTGATTTTCTTTAATCTGCCTAAGTAATGTGCAGGGGAGCCTTGGTGACCACACGTGCCCTGACCCCTCATAAAGCCCCTGTCCTGTTGTGGCCTGGTCATCAACTTTCCTGGAAAGGTCATGTGAATTTATCGTTCCCCAATACTTTATAATTAGAAATTATGGTCTCTCTTCCACGTGACACTTTTGAGCTTTAGCAGATCTTAAATTAAAACTGTATACATGTTTTAA
The DNA here is from genome assembly GCF_949752795.1 of Hyperoodon ampullatus. Classification (NCBI taxonomy): domain Eukaryota; kingdom Metazoa; phylum Chordata; class Mammalia; order Artiodactyla; family Ziphiidae; genus Hyperoodon; species Hyperoodon ampullatus. The sequence continues at coordinate 2,507,049 of NC_136921.1, forward strand.
AATGTTCTTCAGAAAACTTTAATTGCACAAGTTGAAAATTCGACTGAAAAAGTCCTGAACACTTATCTAAATAAACATACAGATTTGACCTCAAATGTTTCAAAGAATAAATTTGGAATTAAACCTGCGTGTGTTAAAACTCTGGTTATATCTTAAGTATAAAAGCTCATCAAAGAAGTCTTCTGGGGGAAACACTTCAGGGTGTATGGCAAATTTCTCTTTTATAGAGGTCACCAGAGCGGTGGGGAAGTGGACGTAGAGCTCTCCCAAGTGACCGGGACACAGAGCGATTGGCTGTCCTTGTTTAAAGAAGAAAACGTGAGTGTGAGTGTGCGTGTGTGTGTGTGTGTGTGTGTTTACATAGGGATAAGGGGTGAGATGTAACTTCTCCAGGCTACACATTTTTTAGAAGGTTTTTAATTATTTTGCTTGACTCCATTTTCCTACTTCATTTCTTCATCTCCTACTTTAGGGAAGATGGATAAATAACAACCCAGGTGTACCTCAGTTTCCCCTCCTCACGGATGAAAGTGCCAGGGAGGATGCTGGGCTCCCTCGAGCTGGAAGCCGGTGGGGGGCGTGAGGCCTGCTGGCTCCAGGCTTCTCCCTCTGAGTCTGCCTTCCCTCTTCCGGCCCTGCTGACTTTTCCTTACCCCTCTTCAAAAAGGGCCTCACACCCATCTCCGAGGAGGCGCTATCTGAACTCTGAATATAAAGGGAAACTAGCTTTATTTTAGTTTTTTGACGGGTACTTTTTTCCCCCCAGAGGAAAAGTTAATGAACACTAGTATCAAAGGGTGAAAGTGTCACCTTTATTTCCCTGGGTCACACAGGAAATATTTTGTAGGTATGTGGTACATCTTTTGGGTGGGACCCCTATACCCTGGATCCATTCTGAAACCCGTGGCCTGCTAACTCATGGCTGAGCAGCTTGGATCACAATCGCTCATATTTTGGCTGTACAGAGGTTTGCAATTTAAGAGGAAGAAAATGTTTTTACTCATTTTCCATTTTTAAAGTCGTGTAAAAAATCTGGAATATTGTTATTTTTTAAATTCTGCAAGTAAAATGTTGGTATATAATCAATAACAGTGCACATGATGGGAACCTTCACATAACTAGATGTTTTCTTTATGCTCAAAGTGAAGGAAAACGGTCAACTCAGTGAAGAGGAAGGTGAAGGAGGAGGAGAGAAGGTGATGAAGGAGCTGATCACACCAAGTTACAAACCCAAGAAACAGAAAACAGCCTTGTGCTTGCTTCTGGGGTGGGTGGAGAAGTGGCCCAGCTTCTCTCACCACCACGCCACCCTCTTGACTCCCTTGTATGTCTTGAGACACTGAGATCCCCAGCCAGCAAGCAAGTATATTCCATATACAAAGGTAGGAAAGCGGATCTAAGTATGGGATGGAGAACTGGGTCCCTATCTCCTTTTTTGAAGGTATAACATACCTGCAATAAACTGCACCCATTTTAAGTTTAAAATGTGATACCTTTTGACAACTGTGCAAAACATTTCCATCACTCCAAAAAGTTCCCCTGTGCCTTTTGCAGTCAGTCACCTCCCCCTCCCCAGCCACTGGCACCCACAGATCTAATTTATGTTCCTGTTTTGCCTTTTCCAGAAAGTCATAAAAACAAAGTTGTACAGGACATAGCCCTCTGTGTCTGGCTTTTTACACTTAGAATAATGCTTTTTAGATTCGTCCACACTGTTGCATGCATCTATAGTTTGTTTCTTTCTATTGCTGAGTATTCCGTTTTATGGAGACACTACAATTTGTTTATCCATCTATCAGTTGATGGACATTGGGGTTGTTTCCAGCTTTCAGTGATTATGAATAAAGCTGCATTCAAGTCATTGTTTAGACGTGCTTTCGTCTTTCTCAGGTAAATACCTAGGAGTGGGGTTGTTGAGTCCTATGTAAGTGTATGCTTAAGTTAAGAAGAAGCTGCCCAACTGTTTTACAATGGCTGGACCATTTTGCATTCCCACCAACAATGTATAAAAGACCAGCTGCAGATGGCTATAATAATAAAAAACAAAACAAACAAAAAATAGAAAACTAGCAAGTATTGGTAAGGATGTGGAGAAATTTGGTGATTTCTTAGTAAGTTAATTATAGAATGATCATGTGACCCAGCAATGCCACCCTTGGGTGTATACTCCAAAAAATTGAAAACAGGTGTTCAAACAAAACTTGTACACAAATGTTCATAACAGAGTTATTCACAATTGCCAAAATATGGAAACAACACAAATGTCCATCGATGGATGAATGGATAAACAAAACATGGTATAGCCATACAATGGAATATTATTTAGTCTTAAAGAAGAATGAAGTACTTGTTTGATATCACTTATATATGGAATCTAAAAAATACAACAAACTAGTGAATATAACAAAAAAGAAGCAGACTACAGGAATATAGGCATGGGAGAATGGGAGGTACAAACTACTGGGTGTAAGAGAGGCTCAAGGATGCATTGTACAACTTGAGGAATGTAGCTAATATTTGGTAATAACTGTAAACAGAAAGTAACCTTTCAAAATTGTATAAAAATTTTTTTTTAAATAAGCAATGAAATACTGATGTGTGCTACAGCATGGATGGACCTGGACAACATTATGCAAAACAAAAAAAGCCAGAAAAAGGGGTCACATATTGTATGGTTCCATTTATATGAAATATCCAGAAGACGCAAATCCATAGAGACAGAAATCAGATTAGTAATTGCCAAGGGTTAGGAGGAGGGGGTGTATTAATCATGTGTTCTATTTTCTGTATTTTATGATGCTTTGACATCTTGGGGCCTTGTGGACCCAGATGGGGATTGCCCCTCCCAGAGTCAGTGGATTCTTGGAGATAGCAAACAGCTTGCCTGAGGACATCCCTTTGATATGCAAACCAAGCAATCCTGAGTGCAAACCCCAACCCTACTCATTTTATCAGTCTGGAACATAGTCCCTGCCCTAAATCACCCCAGAACCAGTTGCCAACAACTAGTGACCACCTCTACAGCCCCAGCTGCTCAAAGTGTTTCACTATCTAACCTGAAGTTGGCTCGGCTTGCTTACCCTGCCCTGCCTTGCCTGTCCCACACAAACCACAGTAAAGGCTCCCGTCCACATTTCCCCCTCTCTTCTGCCTCTTAGCCACCCCTGGTACTTCCCCATGTGGCCCTGCCTCCTGTTTCTGTGGATCTGTGGGTATAAAAACTTCACCCTTCATGACGGTCTTATCTATTTCTATGTGTCTTCCCATACCTAATTAAAACAAATCCCAGGTACATTTTAAAACAGGAGAATAGGAAGTGTTTAATGTGTGTACAGTTGCCATTTGGGCTGATAAAAATATTCTGGAATTAGGTTGTGGTAATGGCTGCACAATATTGTGAATGTGCTCATTGTCTCTAATGGTAAATTTTATTCTGTATTTCTGTATTTTGCATTTCTACATAGACAATCATGTCTATGAATAAAAAGTTTTCATTCGTTCTTTTCTATTGTGTGCCTTTTATTGCTTTTTCTTGCCTTATTGCACTGGATAGGACCTCTATACAATGCCGAAAAGAAAAAAAAATGCTGAGAGCAGAACTCCTTGCCTTTTTCCCAATTGGAGGAAAGCATTCAGATTCTTGCCATCAAGTATGATGTTAGATGTAAGTTTTTCATAGATTCACTTTATCAAGTTGAGGAAATGTCCTTCTATTTTTAGTTTAGAGTTTTTATAATGAACAGGTGTTGAATTTTGCCAAATCCTCTTTCTACGTCACTGAGTTGATCATATTGTTTTCTCTTTTTTAGTCTGTTGATATGGCAAATTACATTCACTGATTTTTAGATGTTGAACCAACTTTGCAACTCTGGGGTGAATCCTACTTAAACATGATATATCATCCTTTATATGTATTGCTGGATTTAATTTGCTAATATTTTAAGAGTTTTTAATGTCTAATGTGTTTTTTTTTTTCTTTGTAACATCTTTCCTTGGTTTGGGTATCAAGATAAAATTGGCCTCATGAAATAAGTTGGCAAGTGTTCCCTCCACTTGTATTTTCTAGAAGACATTGTATAGAATTGATATTATTTTTTTCTTAAATGTTTGATAATATAAGCCTATGAAGCCATCTGTGTCTGTACTTTTCTGTGTAGAATCCATAGAAACTCAATTCACTTAAGTTCAATTTCTCTAATAGAGGTAGGGTTATTCAGGTTGTCTGTTTCTTCTTGGGAGAATTTTGACAGCCTGTGTCTTTAAAGGAATTGTTCCATTTCATCTACCTTGTAAACTTTATTGCTGTGAAGTTGTTAATAACATTCTCTAACTGTCCCTTTAATTTCTGTAGTATCCGCTTTATTCTTTTTTTTAACTAATTAATTTATTTATCTATTTTTGGCTGCATTGGGTCTTCGTTGCTGTGCACGGGCTTTCTCCAGTTGCAGCGAGCAGGGGCTACTCTTCATTGTGATGCATGGGCTTCTCATTGCGGTGGCTTTTTGTTGTGGAGCATGGGCTCTAGGCGCTCAGGCTTCAGTAGTTGTGGCTCATGGGCTTAGCTGCTCCACGGTATGTGGGATCTTCCCGGACCAGGGCTCAAACCCGTGTCCCCTGCATTGGCAGGCAGATTCTTAACCACTGTGCCACCAGGGAAGTCCCTGCTTTATTCTTAATATATGTACTTTATGTATTCTCTCTTTTTTTTCTTATTCAGTCTGTATAAGTGGTAATCAATTTAATGCTTTCATTGATTTTTTTCTATTGTTTTTCTGTTTCTATGTCGTTTACTTCTGGTCTTATCTTTGTATTCTTCCTTCTACTTGCTGTGAGCTTAATTTGCTTCTTTTTGTAGTTTATTAAGTTGGAAGCTTAGGTAGTTGATTTGGGAACTTTCCTCTTTTTTAATATAAGAAGTTAATAATATAAATTTCCCTTGAAGCACTGATGTACTTGCATCCTACAAATTTTGATATATTGTATTTTCCCCTTTTTAACTCCAATTTTTTTCTAATTTGTCTTGTACATCTTCTTTGACTGGATTACTTGTTGTTTAATAACCAAATATTGGGAGGTTCCAGATATTGTTCTGTTGTTGATTTCTGGGTTAGTTACATTACACTTAAAAAATATACTTTGTACTACTTCCATCTTTTAAATTTTGTTGTGACTGGTTTTATGGCTCAGAATATGTTCTATCTTGGTGAATATTCAGTATACACTTGAAAATAACATTGTGGGTAGTCTTATAAAGCATGTCAATTAGGTCAAATTGGTTGATCTTTTAAAACCCTCTACAGCCTTATTAATTTTTTGTATATTTTTTTGGTATCAACTACTGAGAGAGGTGTGTTGAAATCTCCTGCTATCATTGTGGATTTGTCCATTTCTCATTTTAGTTCTCTCAGCTTTTGCTTTATGTATGTTGAGGCTCCGTTAGTGGGGACAAACACAAGTAAGATTGTTATGCCTTCTTGATGAATTGGCTAATTTATCAATTTATGAGGTCCCTCTTTTTCTTTGTAATATTCCTTGTTCTAAACTTTAGTTTTTCTGATATTAATATAGCCACTTCAGCTTTCTTTTGACTAGTGTTTGCATGATATATTTTTTCCTATCTCTTTACTTTTAATCTTTCTATGTCAATACACTTAAAGGTTTTTTTTTAAGTATATAGTTGAGTCTTGCTTTCTTTCTAATTTTACAATCAATCTCTGTCTTTTAAATGGAGAATTTACATTTAAAATAACCATTTACATAGCTGAATTTAAATCTATGTCTTACTTGTTTTCGATTTATTCTGCCTGTACTTTGTTCCTATTTTTGTCTTCTTTCCGATTAATTAAATGATTTTGTGTATTCAGTTCTACCTTAAATTGGCTTATTTCTTCTTCTCCCACCCCTTTCTCTCTGTTGTTGTCCTAGGCTTTACAATATGCATCTTTAACTTATCACAATCTATCTTCAAATACTATTTTTCACTTCACATACTACTGCATGAAACTTACAATAGTATATTTTCATTTTTTCCTCTTATTCATTGTACTTTTGTTATCATACCTTTTGATTCCACATATGTTTTAAGTCCTACCATATCATTACTTTTTTTGTTTTAGGCAGTTGATTATGTTTGAAAGAGATTCAAATATAATTTTTCATTTACTCATTTTTACCTGTTCTGGCATTCTTCATTCATTTGTGTAGACTCAGATATACATCTGGCATCATTGTATCATACTTTTTCTGCCTGAAGAACTTTCTTTAATATTTTTTGTAGTGAAAGCAGATGAGGAATGAATTAACTCAGTTGTTATTGGTCTTAAAAAGTCTCTGTTTTGCTTTCTGTTTTGAAAGATATTTCCATTTTTTATAGAATTCTGGTTGGACAGCAACTTTTGCCTTCAATCTTTCAAAAAAATGTCTCTCTGTTTTCATTTGGCTTACAAGGTCTCTGACAAGGAATCTTCTGTAATCTTACCTTTGTTCCTCTGTATACAATGTATATTTTTTTCTCCAGTTTCTTTCAAGATCTTATCTTTATCTTTGGTTTTTAAATATTTGACTATGATATATCTTGATGTGTCATTACTTGTTTTTATTCTACTTGAGATACTTTGAGCTTCTTTGATTTTTAGTTTGTTGTTTTTCTTTAATTTTGTCTATTATCAACTACTGACATACAAATCTTTCTCCTGCCCAATTCTCTTGCTCCCTCCCTTCTCATTTTGGGACTAAAATTACGTATGTTATTTGCTTCATATTTTCCCACAGTTCATGGATGCTCAGTTCTGTTTATTGAGGGTTTTTTTTTCCTGCTTTTTCTTTTTTTTTCTTTGTGTCTCAGCTTGGATGATTTCTATTGACCTGACTTCAAGTTCAGTGACAGTTTTTTTAATCTGCTGTGTCCACATTTCTGATAAGCTTGTTGAAGGAATTCTTCATCTCTGATATGGTAGGTTAAAAAATTTTTTTTCTTGCATTTCCATTTGACTCCTTTTTATGGTTTTATTTCTCTGCTGAAATTTCTCATGTGTTCTGACACATTGTTTACCTTCTGCTCTATCTTATTTATTATATTAAATAAGTTACTTATTATATTAACTACAGTTATTTTAAATCCCTGTCTGTTAGTTCCAACATCTAGATCATCTCTGCGTCTGGTTTTTCTGATTATTTATTTCTTGACAATGAGTCATCTCTTATAGTCTTTCTGTGTATCTCAAAAAAAAAATTTTTTTTTTTTTTAGTTTGGGACACTGTATGTGAAAGGACAGCAGAGACTGGGCCAAATAGTATTTATGCCTGGAAATGGGCATGCATCTTCTGACAGACTGTTGTTGTGGGATTTGAGTCATTCTGTAGTTGAGCTGGGTGTGGAGTTTTTGTTGCTAGGGTTCCCGTTAGTGACTATGGACTTTGAATTTCTTCCTTGAAGGGGTGCTTCTTCCCTGTCTTTACTTTGGGCCTGGAGTGCTGTAGGCTTTTCCTCCATGTTCCTGCTTCACCCTCAGCTCTGTTTTCCCTGTACTTCTACACCATAAAGAGGAGATTTTCCCCACATTCTTGAGCCTCTGCCAGTGGTTGTCTGTGATGCACACACTGTGGCAGGGTCCAGAGAATTTTCTCAGTTCTCTTGCTCTAGTCTCAGCCTTGGGGGTGCATCTAGGTCTCAGGAATGAGGCTTTCTCAACATTCCTGCCCTTCCCTCATGACAGCCAAACCCTGCTTTCTTAGTGTGTGGGAGGGTCTTAGGTGGGAGAGAGTTTCCTGATCTTCCTCCTGCACCGAGAAGCAGACTTCTGCCTGATGTGCAGCATCCTGCTTGAGCTGGGTTCAGCTCCTCCTACAAGGGAGATAGCCTTTGCTTCTTTCTTTTCTCAGAGGTAGAGCATCTCTTCTGGGCCCTGGGGGCTGGCCCTCCCCCAGCTTGGCTTTGGCTCCATAATAAAGAAGGAAGCAGGCAGGGTCTCATGCCTGTGCGCCACTGAGACAGACCCTCCGAGGTCTCCTTCCCTGCCCTCCATCTTTCTTGAAAGTACCTGGTAAAGGCCCACGGAAAAACATTGAGTGCAGACTCCCCTTGTGTCTAGAATTGCCAGGGATGCTGAGCTGTCATGTGAGCCCATTGTATTCATTGATTAGGGCTGCCATAACAAACTACCACACACTTGGTGCTTTAAAACAACAGAAATGTATTCTCTCACAGTTCTGGAGGACAGAAGTCCTCCTTAGAGAGGCCCTAGGGGAGATTTTGTTTCTTTGCCTCTTCCAGCTTCTGCAGTTGCTGGCATCCTTGGCTTGTGGCTGCCTCACATCACTTCTGCCTCTGTGTCTGTCTTCTCTGTGTATCTCTTATAGGAAAACCTAGATTTAGGACTCACTTGAATAATCTGGGATGATTTCATCTCAAGATCCTTAACTTACATCTGCAGAAACCCCTTTTCCGAGTAAGGTAACAGGTTCCTGGGATTGGGACTTGGACATAGCTTTTGAAGATCACCATTCAATCTAATACACCCATATTCAGCATTTGAGAAATCATTAACTTTCAGCTGTTTCTTTTTGCCTGCGTGTATGGTAACTACCCCTTTTTATGCTCCACCAAACACGGGGTAATTCATGTGGTTCCCCTCTCCTCAGAGGGTTTGTCACACTTGGAATCTAGTTTCTCTGTGGCCTTGTGACTTCAGTTCTTTAGGAACTAAAGGAACATTATGATCTTGTAGATTTTCCAGCTCCTTCTCATGGTCAGAAGAGGAGCAATGTTCCCCGGCAGCTTTTTTACAACCTAAGCAGAAGCAGAACTCCCCTCAAAGCCTTTCCCAGTGATGTCTCATTGCTGCTGTTCCCCTGCTGGTCACTGTTCTAGACATATAAAGACATGCAGCGTGGTGGCCTCGCCAGTTCATGGCTGTTTGTGGTCAGGAGAAGTGTCTAGCTTGTCCTTTACATCACTTATTACCAGAGCTTATACTCAACTTGCATCTCATGAATCTCTTTGTCAGAATAATTTTGATAGTCTTCCAAGGCTTAGGGGGAACTGATTTGTAAATTCTCAAAGGTAGGACTCCTGGAGTTTTCCAAGTGAAAATTCTTCCCCATGTGGAATCTAACATCATCGTATTTGTGCACTCTTCGTCCTATCCAGGACCCATACGGACAAGTCGTGTCCCTCTCTGCCTGTGTGGTAGGTGAGACAGGCACATCCAGAGAGGTCCCCAGTGCTGACCTTGACCTCCCTTTCCACCCACAGCACGCATCACAGGGGGTGCGAATCACACATCCCAGTGTGCCTATTATAGCACTCCCTTTCACTCTCAATAGTGTCACTTTTTGGACAGTAAATTAAACAGGCACCTTTCTCCTAGGGGATCAGGTGACCCAGCTCAGCCAAAACTTCTTGGTGTACCATGCATCTTGCCCCCTGCACTGCTCCTGTGTTCTCCAAACCCCCAACGGCTTGCTTGGTCCCATCCTCACCCTGAGCAATGACTGCTCAGCACTGACCCTCACCCTCTTTGGCCATGACGCTTTTCTTGGAAGCAGCCTTGGGGAAAGGTCCTACTTGGTCCACCCTGTCTCAAGGTACCTTCCTGGGGGCTGACTCAAGTGGCCTGGCTTCTCCTGGACCTGAACATGGGCTAGCTGAGCACTGCCACGATGAAGCCAGAGCCCAGAGAAGCAGAACTTTCACATGTAGAGTCTGCATTGAATGGGACAGCTGGCCCACACATTTGAGGATTTATCCTGAAATCCATACTTGTTGGATGTCGAGGGTGGCTCTGAGTTGGGGCTCTGTACAGACCCAGGAGCCATGGAGCATCTTTACTTCTTTCCAGATGAACAGAGAGGGGTGCTTAGTGCTGGTCACATGACAACTCACGCTTATCCTTTGGCTCTTTCCTTCTCTTCATTCTGGCATTCCTTATCTTTTTGGATCATAAAAATGTTTCATACGATGTACATTTTCCTTCGACTCTTTTGTTCAGTGGAGTTGTGTTCCCCCCTCCTCTTCTCCATAGGGAAGGGAGCCCCAGAGCCCTGAACTTTTGGAAGGACATCCTACCATATTAGAGCACGCACACACACAACCTTTGATCCTTTCTCTGACACATGGCACATTAATCATACTTTACAGACTTGCATTGTCTGGGGCTTACATCATGAAGCATGGTCCTGTGAAGAGACTGGATCTGAAGAACACATGAAACAGAAAATGCGTATTGTCAAACTGATTTAAACTTAGAGGAATCAGCAGGAAATTGTTGGCATCATGAATCATGGGCGAAAGATCCTTGCATCACAGGCAAAGTGCTTCATTCCAGTATCTGAGGGTCTGAACCTGAAGACTCCTTCCAGTAAGGACTTTCCATTGGAAAGCAATAATGAAAAATGAAAGGATGCTTTCACAATTCTTTTATCTTTTAAGTTTATTTTTTAGAGCAGTTTTAGGTTCACAACAAAATTAAGAGGAAGAGAATTACCATATACCTTCTGCCCACCACATGCACAGCCTCCCCCATTATCCACATTCCCCACCAGAGTGGTACATGTGCTACAACTGATGGACCGACAGGGGCACATCATAATTACCCAAAGGTCCATACTTTACATAAGGTTCACTTTCGGTGCTGTGCATTCCACGGGTTTGGACAAGAGAACAATGACATGTATCCATAATTATAGTATCATACAGAGTATTTTCACTGCCCTAAAGATCATCTGTGTTCCTCCTACTCACCCCTCCCCCACCACCAGCAGCCACTGATCCTTTCATTGTCTCCACAGTATTGCTTTTTTTCCAGAATAACATAAGTTGGAATCATACAGTATGTAGTCTTCTCAGATTAGCTTCTTTTGTTTAGCAATACACATTTAAGTTTCCTCCATGTCATTTCATTGCTTGAAAGCTCATTTCTTTTTAGCACTGAATAATATTTCACTGTCTGGATGCACCACAGTTTATTTGTCCACTCACCTACTGAAGGACTTTTTGGCAATTATGAATAAAGCTGCTATAAACATCTGTGTGCAGGTTTTTGTGTGAACATGTTCTCAGCCCCTTTGAGTAAATGCCAAGGAGTGTGTTTGCTGGATCCTATGGTTAGAGTATGCTTAGTTTTTTAAGAAACTGTCAAACTGTCTTCAAAATCAGCTGTACCGTTTTGCATTCCCACCAGCAATGAATGAGAGTTCCTGTTGCTCCACATCCTCAGCCGCATTTGGTGTTGTCAGAGTTGCAGATTTTGGCCATAGGTGTGTAGTGGTATCTCATTGTTGTTTAAATTTGCATTTCCCAGGTGACCTTATAGGGAGCATCTCTACTTATTTGTCACCAGTACATGTTTAGTGAGGTGTCTGTTAAGATCTTGGTCCATTTTTTAATCAGGTTGACTGTTTCCTTAGTGTTGAATTTTAAGAGTTCTTTGGACATTTTGGATAACAGTCCTTTATCAGATGTTTCTTTTGCAAATATTTTCTCCAAGTCTGTGGTTTGTCTTCTCATTCTTTTAACATTGTCTTTTGCAGGGCAGAAGTTTTTAATTTCAATTAAGTCCAGCATGTCAATTCTTTTTTTCATGGATGGTGCTTTTGGTGTTGTACCTAAAAAGTCATCACCATACCCAAGGCCATCCAGATTTTATCCTATTTTACCTCCTAGGAGTTTCAAAGTTTTACATTTTACATTTAGGTCTATGATCTACTTCGAGTTAATGTTTGTGAAGGGTATAAGCCCTGTGCCTAGGTCCAGCTTTTTTTGCATGTGGCTGTTCAATTGTTCTAGCACCGTTTACTGAAAGGACTATCTTTGCTCCATCGTATTGGTATTGCCTTTACCCCTTTATCAAAGATCAGTTGACTATATTTATGGAGCCTCTCTGTGCTCCCCCTTCTATTCCATTGATCTATCTGTCTATTCTTTTGCCAGTAAGACACTGTCTTGATTCCTATAGCCTTATAGGAAGTCTTGAAATTGAGTAGTGTCAGCCCTCCAACTTTGTCCTTCTTCAGTATTGTACTGGCTATTCTGGGTTTTTTGTCTCTGCATATAAACTTTAAAATCAGTTGTTAATTACCACCAAAGAACTTGCTGAGATTTTCATTAGGATTGCTTTGAATCCATAGATCAACTTGGGAAGAATTGACATCATCACCATATAGAATATTCCTATTTATGAACATAGACTATCTCTCCATTTAGTTGGTTCTTAGATTTCTGTTATCAAAGTTTTCTTCATATAGATCTTGTACATATTTTGTTAGATTTATACCTAAGTATTTCATATTTGGGAGGTGCTAATGTAAATGGTATTGTGTTTTCAATTTAAAATTCCACTTGTTCAATGGTGGGGGTATAGGAAAGTGATTGAATTCCTTGTATCCTACAACCTCATTATAATTCATCAATGATTGGTTCCAAGAGGGTCTTTTTTTTTTTTTTTTTTTTGGTAGATACTTTTGGATTTTCTACATTAACATTCATGTCATTTGCACACAAAGACAGATTTCTCTCTTGCCTCCCATACTATATACTTTTAATTTCCTTTTCTTGTCTTATTGCATTAGATAGGACTTCTGCTTTCATGATTCCAAAATATTTAAAGTCACCATAAAAGAGGAAAATGAGCATTCAGGCCTCAGTTTGTATTCAGACTCTACCACTTATGACAGATGTACACAGAGTTGTGATCTTGGGCAAGTAACTTAACATTTTGTAGCCTCAATTTCCTTTTCTATAAATTGGGATGATAATGGTATATACTCCAATAAGCTGTTGTAATGATTAAGAAAAATAATGCAAAAGAGTGAAGCATGATGTAGGTGTTAGATATTGTTCCATTTTCATTCTCACATGTATTACCTTGAGATTTCCAGGCTGTTCCATTAATGACCTTGTTCCCTCTCCACAAGTGATCCCAGGTGGGCCCCATGACTAACACAGAACTTCACTTCCCATGATTCCGCTCCCAGAAGGAATGTCACCCCATCCTCTGGCTTAGAACACGGTTCCTATGGAAGCAGAATAATGGCCCCCTAACACATCCACATAGTAATCCCCAGAACCAGTGAATACTTCACCTTCCATGGCAAAAGGGACTTTGCAGATGTGATTAAGTCAAGGGTCTTGTGATGGGGAAATTAACCTGGATTATTTTGGTGGGTCCAGTATAATCACAGAGCTCCTTATAACAGGGAGGCAGGATGGTCTGAGTCAGAGAGATGGAAATGGGAGAACAGAAGCCGAGGCTGGGTGATGCAATGTGGCCATGAGCCAAGGAACGCAGGCAGCCTCTAGAAGCTGGAAAAGACAAAGAAATGGATTCTCCCCTGGAGTCTCCAGAAGGAAGAGCACCCTGCTGACACCTTGATTTTAGCCACATGAGACCCGTTTCAGACTTCCTGCCTCTAGAACTATAAGGTAATAAAAGTGTGCTATTTAAAGCCTGTATACTTGTGGTAACTGGTTACAGCAGCCATGGGGAAATACTCCAGCTCCCTTCTGGATTAATCACCTAGGATAAGTCCAAAGTTCTGGGACTGAATGGCTTGGTGTTTGCAGCTTCATTAATGTTGTTTGCTTTTCTAGTTGAAGTCTGGCCTGGAGAGCCCGTGTCCCACCAGGCAATTGGATTTTCTTAATTGCTGTATTTGCTTCATTTTCCTTCTAAGAGTCACCCTAGCCAGGCCCCCATGGGAGGCCTCTGACCAAATATGACAATGGTTTTGATGGACTGTCATAAAGCCTCATTAAGATCAATAATTATTCTTTCACTATCAAAATCTACTCCAAAAAGATCTGGTTGTGCTTGTCCTTGATGCCCTGGATTTATATCAGCCATGGTTCTACAAGGCACGAGGAGTGCAGAGAAACTCCATTCCACATCCTTCCGATGCTGTTTACATATTTGCCCTAGAGCCATTTCTTCAATATACCAACCTCCAGGCACATTAAAGAAATAATTTAGGAAATAGTTACTAGGACATTGTAGGACCTGGGGTAAAGGAAGCTGCGACATTTCTTGCCACAGAGAAATCTAACTGGTTTATTGTTCATTTAAAAATTACTCTGTCTTGCTCTAGCTTTGACATTCAGAGCTGCTGTCTGCTATGTAAAATGGAGGAATATGACGAAATAAACCTTGCTAACTTTAGGAGGAGTTGACAGTTCATTTAGAATAATAACAGAGGTGAACTGGGTATGAAAACCTGTCTCACTTGGGGTATTGGTGCAAGAGAGATGGGTCTTGCCAAAACCTGACATGATTCGGTGGCTGCTGGCCAGTGATTTTCAAGCTGCGTGGGCCTTTAGGAGGCTCAGGTGCACTCTTGTCACCGTGCAGCGCCGTAGGACCTCCCAGCAGGCGGTCAGCCCTCTTTAAGCTGCAAAGGCAGATGCGGGCCAAGCAATGCAGAGTCTGAGACAAGAGCGCTGAGTCAAGAAACCTCAGGCCCAGTGCTGGAGCTGCTTCCAGGCTCTGGATGATGTTCGAGGTCTTTTCAGTCACTGTCAAGTCAGGATTGGCCCCTTCCAAGGGCACTGCACACAAGCGAAGTCTCTCAGACGGTAATTCACATTTGTTGACTGAGTCCTGAGTGCCGGCCATCGCGTGAGCCTGGGAAAAGGCCTCGGACAGAAACTGGGATGCAGTTCATGTCCAATCAGTGTAGGCTACTGTTATGATTAAGATCATTACGATTACTACTGCTACTCAGATGTGAGGTAGTCTTGTCTTTGAAACGAGGTGGATGCTCCCTAAACAGGGAAAACGTCTTACACAGGTACCACACATGCTCCACACCCCCCACAAAATGCACCAAATGCTCGCCCTCTATAGATGCTCACTAAACTGTCCTTGACATGAAATGATGTCCGATGTACTTTTTTTTTTTTTTTTTTTTTTTTTTTGCGATACGCAGGCCTCTCACTGCTGTGGCCTCTCCCGCTGCGGAGCACAGGCTCCGGACATGCAGGCTCGGCGGCCATGGCTCACGGGTCCAGCCGCTCCGCAGCATGTGGGATCTTCCCAGACCGGGGCACGAACCCGTGTCCCCTGCATCGGCAGGCGGACTCTCAACCACTGCGCCACCAGGGAAGCCCCTGTACATTCTTTTTTAAAGTCTAACGATACGGAACCGAAAGTGTTTTTGTAGAATTAAATGACAGAGGTTCTGCCAACGTCCACTGGCTATTAGAGAACATGTGTGTGTTTCACGGGCTTTGTTACCAAGGAGCTAGTTTATCCTCCCCTGAACCTAAAGTGAAATCACAGCTCTGGCCTAAATGAGATCATTTTTTTCTATTTTGGGCAAATAAAGATGTTCAAAAAAATGTTCTCTTCAAAGTCTGCTTTGAAGAGCCAGTGAGAGAGTTTGATAGCAGAGCAGGAGGGAATCAGAAGTAAATTGTGACTTCCTGCTTTCCTTTTTAAAGTTCTGATGAGCCTTCTTTTGTGGGAGTCTTGGTTATTAATACGACACCTTGTAGATAGAAACACTGGATCCCTGGAGATGAAGGAGTGTCAGAGGCCAGGGTGGGCACGCTGCCCGCATTCCCTCTCACTCTGTCCCTTCCCCAAGCCACCACTCGGCATCATAACATTTAAGAGCAGATGGGCTGGTCTAGATCCTTTCATTGAAAGGTCTCAAGAGATCCAGCTATTTTCCCAAGCTCACAAAGCCAATAAGAGCTGGAATCAGTTTGAACTGAGGGCTCCCAACTACCAAGCTTCTCCTGCAATTTTGAATGAAAAAATATATGTGTCTGGATCAATCTCTGGAGCTTTTGCATAAGAAAACTTTGGACCCAAGAGTTACGAATCACCCTGTCCCTTGTCCCCTCAGTAGAGCATCTGTCCTCTGTTTCTCTCCCTGGGTCACCATTTCTCCTTGGAGGGTATGTCACGTGGTTAGAACAGTTCTCATGCCTTGAACCTGGTGGCCTCACCGTGGCATCAGGACAGGGTGCCTGGAGCTTGTGGGAAACACCAAGCCTCCCAGCTGCTCTGACCTGAGTGAGCAAGATGTGTGTTGCTGTGAATTGGGGAAAGTTGGGACATGGGTACACTTTGGTGGTGGCTCTTGCATGAAACTCTAGTTAATATGAATAGAACCACATCACAGCACGAATTGTACTCAGTATGATTAATCCCAAATTAGCCATATTAATTCCCAGCCACTGTAACTCTATTCAGTTTATCGCTTAAGCCTAGATCAGCTACATATAGACTGGAAATGAGTCCATTATCTCCAGTATAAACCAGTAAAATTTATTTACTAGATACCGTTATGTGTAGAATACAAAACTAAGACCCAGATTTTAAATATAGCCTTTTTACATGGAAGATCAAGAGATGAGGTAGAGAGGAGAAAGCGTGTAAAATGCCAAGTCAAGTATGAACTCTAGAGCAAAACAACCAGAAGAAATGGAAACAATCTAGGGAACAACCATAACCTAAAAAAATAACTTGTGTCTTCAGAGTGAGGAGATGTTTTTATCTTTGAAACAAGACAAGATGATTTGAAAAAGGAACAGAGAATGAAAGTGAGCCCTTAAACTCTTTTTTAAAATGTATTGCACAACATGGGGAATATAGCCAGTATTTTGTAATAACTGTAAATGGAAAGTAAGCTTTAGGAATTGTATAAAAATAAAATTATTTTTTAGATTTTAAAAAATAAAATAATGAAAAATAAAAATTAAAAAATACTGCAAAAAATAAATGTATGAATGATTAAATTAAAAAACTAGTAACAACACGTGATTACTGAAATAAGCATTTCAACAGAATATTTGGAAGATAAAAGTCAAGAAAATCTCAAAGAAAAATAGAACAATATGACAAAGAAACAAAGAAACAAGCAGATGAGAGCCCAGATTCTTCCAGGTTGTCCTGGATTAGCTCCACCTGAGTGAGGGCACCACCAGCCTCAGCCTGACTTGCCGACCTCGGCCCCATTCTTGGGAGCACTTCTCTGATGGATACGTGCTCAACACCACAGTGATCAGTTAAACCCCAAACAGATGAAGTCATCTTTTTTCATGGTGGTTGGCTCACTCTGCCAGTGAGTTTTATCTGAAGTCTGAGTCTTTTTCCTTAAACCCCAAGAATGATCCACTCACTGTTTACACACATAATCTCATTCAGCCCACCCCGTACTTCCATCTCTAACTGTATCTCACTTCATGTCATCAGATTCCCAGCTGACCCTGGTGCCAAGAGCATGCGGGATCTCTCTGGTTCACCTCTTTGGAAGAGAAACCTACACCTAGTTGGGGACGATGGCGGTCCAGCCGATGGCCTAGCAGGAGCTGGAGAGATGGGTCAGGAGGAAGCACTCCGATTCCAGCGCTACATCAGCAGATCAGCACGATCAAAGATGAGCGTGTGGCCTCCGGGGCTACCTGAGCTCACGTGCGGTGCCCGCACCAGCTGGGCAGCACCAGGCACAGAGCAAGCACCCAATAGTCACTCGCTCTCCTTTCACAAGGTTTCACCACTGTGAATTGCCCCCAGCAAGAGTGGCAGATTCTATTTCTCCCAGAGGAAGGAAGGTTGCTGACTTGGCCTGCAGCTCGCTCAGGACTCTTGCCAAGGTTGTGCCGTAACCTCCAAGAGACTGTGAACTCTGAGAACAGGAGGGAGGCAAGAACCAAGGCCACAGCCCCCATGGGCTTGTCCTTCCCATGAAGCTTCAGCTCGTTGGGCTCTGCTTCCTTCCACTCTCACTGCAGCCTTCAGGGCAGGGCTGATATTCTCTCTGTTTGCAGGCGAGGAAAGGGAAGCAACGGTGTAGCTGCATTTGTTACCCAAGGACCATGCAGAGAGTAAGAGGCAGGGCCAGTATTTGAACCAGGCATCTTCCCAGAGAGGTTAGGAAGTGCTCAGTAAATGGGGTGGAGAAGACTTCCTGCTCTGGTTGGACATAGGGTGCTGGGGGTGGAGGTGCAGACCCCCTCATATGAGCCCTATCCCTCCAGCTCAGGGAAACCCAGAGAACACAGAAGGCTCTGGAAGCACAGTTTAGAGTCTCCAGGATAGGCAGAAGGAAGGGTGAGCGTCCTAGAAAGTGGCCCCCCTACATCAGGAAGGACGCCAACGGAGGGCAGCAAGGCTGAGCTGTGTTGCTAAGGACCCCGAGGGCAGAATGGTAAGAGAAGGGTCTAACTATTCAAAGAACACACTGAGAAATGGCTATGGGGAGACAGAGAAGGAGGGCACACACCCTGACCTCAGCAAGGCTCAGACTAAGTGGAGATAAAGACAGAGCATCACACAGGACCCCTGACGTGGCACAGGAGTGACATGGGGGTGGATGCCGGGAGCCCCTCGTGTCCCGGAGCGCTGGGGGAGACACCTCCGGAGGTGGGCGCGCACTGATTCTCCGGGGATGGGCAGGATGGGAGTGGGAGGAGGGCACACGGGAAAGTCCTCCAGGAGTGGGGCAGGTAGTGGTTTCTCATTTCGGACCAGACGCATGATGGAAGGGGCAGGAGAGTCCTCCGAGGGCAAAGGAGTAGAATGATCCCCGTAGGAAGGAAGGTTGGCATTGGGAGCTGAAGGGAAGAAGCCGGGATGTGGGAAGGGGTCAGACTGAGGAGGGGTGCAGGGCTGGGTCAAGGCTTTGAGCCTGACTGCGTAAAGATCTCAAGAAGGAATCGCTTCTGGTGACAACGGATGGAGGATTCAGACTAGGAAAACTGGAAACAGGGGTATTGGCCATAAAGGTACAAGGATAGCCTGGGGGAGAGGGAGGTTGTGTGAGCCTAAATGAGACCAGGATGCAGAGGCAGAGGAAAGAAAGAGAAGAGTGAGTGGGAGAGGAAAGAGAGGAAGGCTTGGTCCAAGCCCTGGTTATTATCAACTTTCCAGCACAAACTGCCTAGCTGCTGTGAGCCCCAGCTTTCTCACCTTTAAAATGGGGCTCTCGTCCTCCTCCTTGCCCTCCTTCTCATCACCCTGCCCCTCATCCCTTCTCCCCACCGTCATTTTGTCCTGCGGAAGTGTGTGTGTCAAGGGCTTTATGAGAAGCTCTAGGTAAAGGGCCCAGCACAATAGCTGGCACACGGCACTGAATGAAACGGCAGAGATGGCCACTGGTGTCCGTATCCAGGAGGCCGCAATGTGACCAGTGACTCATTGGCTGTGAGGCTGAAAGAAGGGGTCCCTGTGGATGCATATATGCCACGTTTACAGGAACCAAGGATGGGACCAAGGACAAACCTAGGGGTGGTTTGTACTCACCCAGGTAAG
This sequence comes from Hyperoodon ampullatus, assembly GCF_949752795.1. Lineage (NCBI taxonomy): Eukaryota > Metazoa > Chordata > Mammalia > Artiodactyla > Ziphiidae > Hyperoodon > Hyperoodon ampullatus. Next base: position 2,526,302 of record NC_136921.1, read on the forward strand.
TACCCGGAGGTGCGACTTCCTGCCACCGCCTGAAGGGGGAGAGAGTCTGCTGAGCACCAAGGTAAGCTCCCTCCCACCCACTTCACCTCCCAGATGTCCAGCTCTCCCCGTCTGCTCTGACACCTTTCTAAAGGAAAGAACTTGGAGAGTTGGTCCACATGCCACACACCCATGGCTGCCCCTCCAGAGAGCTGTCTCCTTTTGGGGGTTTCTTATTCAAGCTTTCAAACATGAACAAACATGTTACAAGCATGTGTCTGGGGCTGTTTACTCGGAGCCCCTGGCCTCCGGAAAGGTGGTTCCTGGTACAAGAATGAGGAACAGAGAAACTGCAAGCACTCTCAGGTCGGTGGTACTTTCTACCTGTACTCAGACAGGCGTGGCTGAGATCAAGACACAAGAAAGGCATCAGAAAGGGCGATGCTGTCTAAGATGCCAAAGAGCTGAAATGGGAAGTGAAAACAATACCTTCGTTGGCTTCTTTGGCCATATGGAATCACCACTTGCATTGTTTCCATTAAAAACCTTACAAAAGTTGTATTCAGCAAGACCATTTACATATTTAGGTTTAACCTGGGATTAACTTAATCTGAATTGTTGCATGTCCATCTGTTTCTTTTTCTGTTTGATCCTTAGACATTCTAATGTAATCAACATTGTTTTGGAGTTAATTTTGAAGTTGAGGATGGAGGGGAGGAAAAAGTATATTTAAAAATGAACGTGGGCCAGGATAATGCTGATTCGATCCTGACAAAAGGAGGAAGAGTGAACACAAGGCCCGGGTCTGCACTGGAGGCTGCAGAGCTGAAATGGACACGTCCATTGCCGGGGCTTTGACCGCCTGCCATCAGCTTGTCTACGTTTCCTCTGTGTCTGTGCGTCACACTCTTGGTGTCTCATGTTTTCCTTCAACCCCATATTCAGAAATATTTGAGAAGAGTCAACAGATGTGGTTCTATCTCTATGGCTCTTTGTTATTCAAATTAGGGAGGAAAGCAACATTTTAGGGAAATGGTTTTAATTAGCAAATGAAATAACAAACGTCTTCTACTAGGGCGGACCAGTATATCTGAAATTGATTTGCAAATAGGAGTTCTGTTAATCCTTTCAATGTTTCCTAAGATATGGTTGTGGAAAATGTTATTCTGCTTTTACACAGAGAAGCTGGGCTCTGTGAGAAGCAAGTGGCCGTATATTAAAGAGAACCCTTTGAGAGGCAACCGCTTTAAACTGCTTGTAAACATCACTTGAAATGAAAACCAGAACTAGGCTGCTTCTTCATGAATCACTCGCACCCAGATGTGGCAGAGTTAAGTTGAGAACTTTCTTGTTCTGATTTCCAGATGACTTTCAAAAAAAAAAAAAAAACAACGTTTTTATCATTGGGGTGTATCATATCAGCCTTAGGAGATGGTGAAAACTTCCTGCTACACAGGGGGACTGTCAGAATGAAACAGGCCGTCGTGCCTGCCTGTGGGCCTTCTGCTATTGTTCTTGGAAGGGGCCTGGAACAAACTAAACCGTGAACATGTAATTCCAGAGAAGAGAGGACCGTCCTGGGAGGAGCTGCTTCAGAGCTGACATTCCGGTTCCAGAGGTCGAGTTGGAGCAGATTCCGCTCTTCTGCATGATTGGGCCTTGGGGTAGGGGGGATGGTGGTCTCCATGTCCTAACCCCTGGAACCTGTGAATGTGACTTTACTTGGAAAAGGGGACTTTGCAGATTAAGGTAAAGATTTCAAGATGAGACCACCCTGGATTATTCAGGTAGACCCTAAATCCAATGACAAGTGTTTTTATAAGAAGCAGAAGAAGAGAGACACAGAGAGAGGAGAGGCCGTGTGAAGACAGAGATAGAGGCTGGAGCAATTCAGCCAAAAACTGAGGAACACTTGGAGCCACCGGAAGCTGGAAGAGGCAGGAAGAAGCCTCCCCTGGAGCCTTCACAGGGAACGTGGCCCCGCTGACACCTTGACTTTGGGGTTTTGGCCTCTAGAACTGTGAGTGAATACATTTCTTTTCGACTGACCCATTCCTGACCTTTACCCTGAAGTCCTTCTGGGGTGTGTTGAAGGTCAGAGACTGCAGTGGCCAAGAATGAGTGGCCTCATTCTTGTAGAGGCAGATGGCAAGTGCCAATTTTTAGTTGGCATTTGAAACTACCAAATTTGTGATACTTAGTTATGGCAGCCCTAGGAAACTTATTACAGGCCCTAACACAGAGAACACAGATGAGCTGGGCAAAGAAACCATTGGGGTCACCTTCCAGTCTCTTAGACGCACTGGAGGGGAAGAGGGAGGGGCTGGGGCATAGAGTGGGTGGAGGTGGCCAGAGCTCTGATACAGCAGAGAGGTGGAGAGGACTCTTCTGACCACCTGCCTGCTGGTCCAGATGGAGAGGACCAGCAAGTTCATCAGTGGGGCTCAGCAGAGGCCTAGTTCACAGCCCAGACCAGGTAGGCCAGGGGCCTCAGCCTCCCCAGAGAGCGGACCCCAGGCTTGTCAGAAGTTGGGGTCTGGACCCCTGGCCAGTGTAGCCGAGCCTCCTGGGTTGTCCCCAGGCATACATGACCTACAGACCCTTTAAAAATTCACAGCTCGAGATCAATCACACTCTAGTTCAAATTTGGGTGTTTGAGCTTGAATTCAAGCTCCTGCATTTAAGTCAAGATGCATCAGCCACTTTTACGTTAAGACCCACAGGCTTCAACTAAAGTAGGGAGACTGGCAACTGAAGGAAGTTTGTCTTGTTTGTTGTCGGAGAGAGGCACCCAGACCCTGAAATGAGTTTTCCCAGGACCCCAGGCTCTACCTTTAGGATCCTTAAATTAGAATCAACCCTAGTAATAGGGGGGAAGACTTCAGGGCTGATCTGATCGCCAGGTGGACCTCAAGCCCTGCAGCAGGAAGATTCGTGTCTGAGCAGAAGCCCCCGAAGGCTCACTGCATGGAAATCGTGGATGGAGTGAGCTCTGGATGCGGGGTCCCCCTCTCTACAGGGTGGACCACCGCATTTGAATTTATGGTATTTCTGGAGGTCTGGTTTTGTAGCTTTAAAAGTGCACAGTGTTCACTGAAAGGCATTTCTCCCTTAGGTAAGGTTTGTAATACGGGCTAGAAGGACATGGAGAGAAATACACCAGTTTAAAAGTCATATGTAACCTATTTAAAATAAAGATATGATCCAAGACAATGGATGCTTGAAAAATACAACAACTGAAAGGGTAAAATTAGAAACTCTGTGGATGGACTCAAGAGCACAGTGGAGATGAAGAAGAAAGAGTCAGTGAACTTGAAGAGAGAACAATAGAAATTACCCCAGTCTGAACAATGGAGAAAAAAATAGACCAAAAAAAAAAAAAAAAAAAAAGTGCCTCAGGATCTGCAAGATTACAACAAAAGATGAAAATTTATGTCCCTGAACTCCCAGGAAGAGAGAAGAGAAAGGAGAGCCCTAAAAGTATTCAAAGAAATAATGGCTGAGTAATTCCCCAAATTTGGCAAAAGACATAAACCTTCAGATTCAAGAAGTTGAGAAAACCCCAAACAAGAAAATTCAAAGAACCCCATGCCAACCCTCATTACAACCAAACTTTAGAAAACTAAAGACAAAGCAAAAATCTTGAAATCAATGAGAGAGAAATGATGCTTTACCCAAGGAAAAAGACTTTGAATGACATTGGGTATCTGGACAGAATTCATGGAAGCCATAGTGACATGGCACAATGTTTTTCAAGTGCTGAAATAAAAAACCTGTCAACCCCGAATTCCATATCTGGCAAAATTACCCTTTAGGAATGAAGGAGAAAAAGACATGCTCAGACAAAGGAGCACTAAAGGGATTTACTGCCAGCAGCCCTGCTCTGAAAGAAAGGCTAAAGGGAGTCCTCTAAACAGAAAGAGTTGAAAGACTCTTGGAGCATCAGGAAGGGAGAGAGAACAACTGAAAAAGCAAAAATATGGTTCATGGTATTTTGGAGCCCTGAGCCAGCAAGTAAGAATCTGACTACTCTGAAACTGCGGTGCAGAGAGACACATGAAGATGGAAAGCTGAAGTAGGGAAACTCTGGTATGGTCTTCATGCTTGTGTTATCCCCATCTCCTGCAAATGAGCGAGGCCATTATCCTGGATGGCCTGACCTAATCAGGTGGTCTCTGTAAACGATGTTCCAGAGGTCAGGGATGTTCCTGCTGACCTTGGAGAAGCTCTTGTGAACTGCTGGGTGCTGAGCGCTCAGTCCCACCACTGCAAGGGACTGAATTCCGCCAGCAACTTGGAGGAGCTGGGAAGAGGACTCTGCAGCCCCACTGAGAATGCAGCTCAGCCAAGAGAACCCAGCTAAGCTGTGCCTGGGTTCCTGACCCACAGGAACTAGGAGGTAACAAATGGATGCTGGTTTAAACCACAAAAGCCATATCTAGGCTATTGAAAATAGAGATATGATTCAAGTCAATGGTATTAGGTATCTGTAATCATTTTTCATCAATAAAAACAAAAGAGTTACTTGAATATCAAAAATTTTATAAAAGCCAACATATTCAGTGATATCAACTCAGTGGAAATCTTATATTTATCAGCTCTTTCACAAGGAATTAGAATTTGCAATTACATGTACATTAACAGCAAAACAGTTTAGTTATATCAACACCCTTGTCATTGCTCCAGTCTGGTACCTACTCAAATGCCCATTAATGTCTATATTGAGAACACTACACAGCCTTGATGAAATTAATGTCTACACTGTGATATATTCACACAAGAGAGTATACACAGCCATGAGAAAGAATAATCTACCCCTACACGTTGACAGATGCCACAAATACAATGTTAGGTGAATAAAGCCAGACACGAAAGCATATATGCTCCATGATTTCACTTATACAAAGAACAAAAACAAAACTGCGGCCACACTAACCTATGTGATTAACAGTTATGATCATGGACTTTGGGAGCGGGGGGTAATGCCTGGAAGGGGGCACCATGGGGGACTTCTGGGTGCTGGTAATTCTGGTGGCTGGTTTCCTAGGTGTGTTTAGCTTGTAAATATTTATATGTATCCTCTTCTGTATGTACACTGTGCTTCATTAAAGTTTTAAATGACAAAGAAAGGTCTTTCAATAATAAAAACTAAGTGAATTTTGTTTCTCTGGGGAATCTCATTGCTCTGCCCAGACTGAAGATTCGCCTTCTAAGAAGTGTGCCGTGGCACCAACTACATCTTTAAAACGGAATGCCACACAATCCGTAGAGTGTGAATGGGGCTGTGACATCAATGGTACATGAGAGGTCACATCATCACTCTATGGGGTGCACTATGGCAACAGCTGGTGTTTAAACGTGCAGATAAATCATCTTGATTTACAACCACCAGGGAATGCCTACTTCTACCTCCAAATGAATTGCTCAATAGCTCTCCAGAGTAGCTGGCTTTAACTTAGCAAATGCCCTATGTGGCCCTTTCGGTGTCAGGTAGGACCCCCAGCCCCGGCACAGTGTGGAAAGACGACTGTGGAAGCGTTAGCTAAGTCACTCCAGGGAAGAAGCAAAGAGGGGCCGGGGGTGCCAGTGCCTTTCCTTTGCTCTGAGTGGGGTCCCGCCATGCCTCTGCCTGGCTCTGAGCAGCACCCCAGGAGCTTCATCGCCCTGCATGCTCCGGGACAGTGGCTGGAGTCTGGGGGAGTGGGAGGGAGGGAGGAGCCAGAGCCGTCCCACAGCAGCAGCTGTGTCAGCCCCCAGAGATCTCTCGGCATCAGTGAACTCTGTAGCATTTACTTGAATCTAAAAGCTTGGGGGGATGGCTCAAACTCGGGCTGCTTAGTTGCCCTTTTGCTTATTCCCTGGACCTGACTGGGGGTCAACTTTGTGCCATGGCCCTGAGATTTACGAGGCTCTTCCACCCCCAAAGGCTGGTGTCATCCCTAATGTGGACCCTTGCTCCTTCATCCGTATAAGTGCATCAGACTTGGATTTTTGGAAAATTTTTACTGGGGTGTGGGATGGAGGTGTCTTATATGCTACTAAAGTATTAACTCAGAACGTGTGTCATGTATAAATCTGTTTATGTTGGAGCCTTCCAGGTTGCCTTTCTGTCCAGGGCTCAGAAGAGAGCTCAGGGCTCCAGAACGCTCCAGTCCCGGGCAGGTTAGGACGTCAGGCCCCACAGATGCCAACGGTCCTCTCCGCCTGACCCTGCCTGGGCACTCCAGGAAAGCCCACCTTCAGGGACCTCGACAGTCTGTTCAAAGAGTCCATGCCACGCTCCGCGGGTCTGCAGAATCACAGCCACGTGGCGGGCGGGGCTTCAACGGGCCATGCCCCCAGAGCACCTGCTTCTGCCAGGACAGGTAGCTCAAAGGTCATTATTCCTCCCCTAAATGAAAAGAGAACCCAAGGGGGATTGCTTTCAGCCAAGGTGACTCTTCATTACAAAATATTCACAACCAAGTTTTCAAGCAGCTGTTTCTTTTAATTCCTTCCTTTAGATAAGATTCTGCTTATAATAATAACCACCACAAAATGATTAGCAACTGTTCAGAGACATAGCTAATACAGAAAATGAATTAGACATGCACGTGCATTTTGGAAGGCAGGTGAGCAAAAGTAAAAGAGGAAGCGTCTCTCCTACGCATGGGCTTTATTTGGCTTGGGGGTGAAATGCACCAATACAAGAGCAGATTATCCTTTTTCAATCACCTAAGCTAATTGACTTGTTTCCCTGAAAACTGAGGTTAAATATTTACTGGCTTACCATCCTTGTTCATTCTTTCAGGCTTTTAGATTTTTCTAGTCTGTTTCAAATCACAAGGCTACTCTATGTTTGAAGCCCCTTTTATTTTATTTTTTAATGCAACAAAGGTCACACAAACCAGCTTTTAAGGTTCGTAGGGGACTCGCCATATTTATTTTCTCAAGTTATTGGTTCTGATCCCATGCCCTGAGAGATACAGCGGAGAACAAGTCTGTTCCATGAGGTATGTTTGCATCAGTATTAGAAGTCCTCCCTGTGGAGCTGATTAATAGAGTATTTTTGAATTAACTAATCATTTCGTGCTTCCTCTAAATATGTTTTAATTGAAGAGGCAATACCATTGGTATGAGGGGACTTCTGAAAACTTCTAGGGGAAGCTGATATGTGATTGAGCAGGAAAAATACCCTTCTAAATTCTTAAAATAACAAAGTTAACTTTAAATCTCAAAACATGTTAGGTAATCTATGTCTCTCTCTGGTACTTTAATTTCAGGATTGAGGAGGCAGTAGTTATTTCTGAGGGCGGAAAATAGACCATTCTCTTTTCAATTAGCTCAGAAATACTTTATTTTATAATTACTTGTTTCATCAGCTACTACCCCACATAAACTTAAGGTATGAGTTTAGGTTTCTTGTTGTTGTTGTTGTTGTTGTTGTTTTTAATATTTACCTTAATGCTAATAATGGCAGATCCAGTGACAGGTGAGGAAATATTATGAGAACAAATCATTGTACATTTTCAAACTCCCAATTGCCCCCAAAGTGATGGGGTGGCCCATCTGTTCCGTGCAGGGGTGTGTTGGAAAGTTCTAAGAACACTCTTAAAGGGACACACATTTGTTGGAGAGGCTGCGAGTACCGTCGGGGAGGTGGGTTTCTCACTATTAACTCTTCATAATCTCTGAGACAGCCACATTCAGGAAAGTGGGTGGTGAATCAGACGTGCTGGGGTAGAGATTCGGGAGAGCTTTGGTGCTGCAGCAGAGAGGATGAGGATGGCTAGGGTAAATGATGGCGGCCGTAAGCTTTTAAGAGGAAAATACATCACTCCGGCCTTGTTTTTCCTTTCAAAAGTGCTTCCCATAAATGATGGAAATCCTGTAAATATCCCCTTCTCAGATCCGTTGCAGGAAGACGCAGCGGTGAGGAGTTAGTGTAGTTTGTGGTGGAGTGAATTCTTTGACCTATTTCAGAACGAGTCTCTTTGGGATCCTTCTGCTTTAAAGCGGTCCCGGCACGGGGCTCCTGAAGCATCCAAGCCCATTATCTCTGCTTTTTATCTGCAGACGGAAATGGGAGCAATACATGCAAAATTAGCTCCATAAATAAATGCTGAGGTCTAATTGCCCAGTCGGCCCCAGCCCAGGAGGCTGCGGGACGTTCTCTTGTCTCTTTCATCTCTGGTTGTGGCTGCCCAGGGCGTACAAAACCGTGTGTTTTCTGCCTTCGGAGGAGAGCTCTGGTGGCCTCCATCCATTTTCCTAGTGGAGAAATGTTTACTTTGCACTAATTGGTCTCCCGCCTGGCAGCCTCCTGCAATAGCCACAATTCTTTGAGCGGAGCGTGAGTCCTGTGTGGAAAGGAGAGAAGGTGACAGGAGGCAAAGGTCAAGGGCAAAGACCTAACGGATAACGGCACTTAACTATTCTAGAACCTTCTCACCAAAAGGTGGGTTCCAGAATGAGGACTCTCCTCAGAGTCACACGGCATCTTTTCTCCCCGGAGAAAGGTTTCTGACACCAGCGACCCGGGGTCCTAGGCAACATTCCTAGCCATTCTTCAGGTCAAAGGGATTTTCATTTTATCAGGGGCTTTAATTTTCTTAAACATTCATTATTGTGCTGTGCTTATAAAGTAGCCATATGGTAGGAAACGTGGAAAATGCAGAAAAGTGTAATAAGGAGAAAAGAAGTCTTCAACAATTTACTGCTCAGAGATAACCACCAAAAATAAATATTGTGCAGCTGCATGCTCTTTAAAAGATGCTGTGATCGTTTTTTATGTGCAGTAACATAACCTGCTTTTTTTCACTTAGTATTGCCCCATGTACATTTTCTGTTATTAAAAACTCTTAGGAAACAGTTTATACTGTGTCATGTTTCATCACTTAATTTTCCATGATTTATTTGAAGACATATCTCTGATGATGGACTCTATGGTTATTTTCAGACTTCATGATTATAAATGAGGTGGTGACGAACATCTTCGTGCATAAATCATTGTCTCCATTTTTGATTATTTTTTTAAAGTAAATGACTCAGCATGGCATTATGGGGTCAAAGACAATGGACATTTGATCATTGTTAATAAGTACTTCCAAATCCCTTTCCAAAACTGTTCTATCAGTTTGAAACCCCACCCCTGCCAAAACCTTGGAAAATACCTAGGCATTCCACCCACCCTGCCCGCAGCCCTGGACATTAACATTTTTTAAAAAATCTTTGAGTATGATAACTTATTGCTTTGATCTGTGTTTCTTTGACCATCAGCAAAGCTAAACACATTTTTAACTGATTCATACCACATTTTGTACTGTTGCTATTTTTAAAATTAACTCCTTAATCTTAATGATGGTGACCGTGTAAGGCAGACATACAGCGTGGTTTTCTACATAGTTCACTAGTTATATGAGCAACAATTATTGACTAATCCTCCCAGTCTTCAGTGCTCTGTGATGCCTTCTTTGTCAAATGCTCATGTCTCTTCTCGCTTTCTGGGTTATCTATTCTGTTCCTTCGTCTGTCTGTCCTGGATCAATTGACCAATGTAACGATTGGGGATATTATTTCACTGTGTTCTGACATCTGGTCTACTAATGAGATATGCACAACTGTCTCACTGTTATTCCTTCATTGATTGTCTGTCTTTTTATCTCTGGTAGCTTCTCAGATTTTTTCCTTCTCCTTGATATTTAACAGTTTACTATGTTCTGTCCTCATGTGAATTTGCTTTTATTTATCCTGTCTAGGACTTGAGGATATTTTTAAATTGCAGCACTCATGTCTTCCTTCTATTCTGGAAAAATTCAGGCATTATCTCTACAGATATCACCTGTGCCCAAGTTTCAACATTCTCTCTTTCTAGAAGTCTTATTGGATGCATTTAAGCATCTTATTTTATTCTCTACATCTGTCAATTTCTCATTTATATGTTGACTTATCTTTCTGCGCTGTGTGCCAATGAGTTTTCATACATTTTTCCAGTTCATTATTTCTCTCTTCAACTACATCATGTCTGCTACTGGAGCTTTTTAAAAATATGCACTAACCTAAGGTTTCTACTTAATTGTATTTCAAATTTGTTTATTTTTGTTTCATAATGCCTACTCTTGTTTGAATATTTAAAATATTTTTAGTTTAGAGTTTCATTCAGATTATTCTGTTAAGTCTATTCTTTGGGTGTGAATTCTTCCATTTGGGGGAGTGGATTCTGTGATCCACCTCAGTTGACACTGGACTTACCTGTAGTCAGTTCTCACCTGTGACTTGGTTTTCAGCATGGTGTTTCATACCCCAAGAGAAGACATGTGAATTTGGGTTTCACACCTGTGCACAGCACAGGCTGAGTTTCTTCTCAATTCACAGCTTGTTAAAGGAAGTTTTCTTCCAGGCCATGACCTGGGGCCAGAACACAGAGATTTTTCTGCTCTCTGTTCATGCATGGTGAAGAACTTTCCAATTTCTCATCTCTTAGATTCAGATAAGAAGAGCAATTCCAGATTCTTGGGGCTCAGGGTCATGTGTAGCCTCTATTGCTGTAAAAACTCCAGCCCACACCCGCTTTGGAGCATGAAGCCAAAACTCCTGCTTTAGCTGAGATTTTCCTCTTTATTTCTGGGAACTGGAGATTTGCCTTTCTTGCTTTTATCTTGGCTCAATATTTTAAGTTTAAATCAGCAGTTCTAAGTATCTGGAACAGACATGAACAAATCTCATGACTGCTGGGTCGTTTGTAATGACCAGAAATCTACTTAATTATCACAGATTGAAAATTGCTGTAAGATCCTCTTTCTTCTCTTCCCTTCCCATTCTTAACTTTCTTTTCCCTTCTTTATCCATTTTCACATGACTTTTTCCAGAGGCACCTATTTTTGTGAAGTTAGAGAAATCCTGTAAGAATTTGAATTTGAATTAATTTAGGAGGAATTTTTATTTATATGATATTTAGTCTTCTTATTTAGAAACATGGTATAATCAATTCTAAGTTTCATGTTCATTATTTTGTTGTTTACTATTACACTTTCTTTTTTCTTCAAAATGTTCATTCGAGTATAAGCAACATTCTTGGTAATGAGTTGATGAATCTTCTTGATTTGCATATTCAGGTATTTTCAAATAGCCTAGGAAAGTTTTCTTCTCTTATAACTTTGATTTGCCTTGTATTTTCTCTATTTTGTACATGGGTTTCATGGATCTTCATTCTCTCTCTTCTTTGTCTATCATTTTCTCTCTCATAATTTTCTTATTTTTATCTGCATTTTGAGATGACCTTTCAAAAGCTTACGTTCTTCACTACAAATCCACCTTTCTGCAGGTGAGCTCGGTCTCCGCTGCATCCACTGCAGCTTTCGTGCAGCCTCCTCTCCTCTCCCTGTGCTCGGCAGCTGGTCCTTGTCTTGTCACCCCAGCATCTCCTCCCTGAGGCTCCACTTCCACACAATTGGTGCAGACCCAGAGCTATGCATAAGCGGGCCAACTGTATGGACAGATGACTTTCCACCCTCTTACTCCATCACACCTACTCTCTTCTGAGAGAAAGCATGCTTTGATCATCCTTTTTGTTTCTCAGTCCACCTTCCCTGTCGTCATAGTTGTTAGAGGTTCCACCTTATTCTGACATACCCTGTCCATCACACCCGTACCACCATTGCTTTGGAGCAGATCTGAGGACCCAGGCAGGACTGGGCAGGGCCCTGCTGGGACTCTTTCTCTGGTCCTTATTTCTCCTGGTGCATGAGTTCCATCTCCCTCACCTGTATCTTGTCTCCTGTCACTTGGCAAGGGCTTTGGCCACCAAGAGTTTGCTGGCTCACAGCTGTACCCTCCCAGAAGACCAGCCCCCCGCACCTCCAGGGGAAACATTTTTTTCCTTGTTGGTTATTTATTTTAAATATAGTAGTGTGTAGGGGCTTCCCTGGTGGCGCAGTGGTTGAGAGTCCGCCTGCTGATGCAGGGGACACGGGTTCGTGCCCCAGGTCTGGGAAGATCCCACATGCCACGGAGTGGCTAAGCCCGTGAGCCATGGCCACTGAGCCTGCGCGTCTGGAGCCTGGGCTCCGCAACGGGAGAGGCCACAACAGTGAGAGGCCCGCGTACTGCAAAACAAACAAACAAACAAACAAACAAAAAATATATATATAGTAGTGTGTACATGTCAATCCCTAACTCCCTAACTAACCCCCCACCACCCTTCTCCAGGGGAAACATTTTGACTGGCTCTGCAGGGTCTTATGCCCAACCCCATGGCCCGAGGGCAGGCTGCTCTGATGGTCAGCCCCTCTAGAACCACTGGTTCACATAGGGAAGGATAAGCTCCCCAGAAGGAGGGAGTATGGACCCCAGAAGAGGAAGGAGAACTGAAAAGACAAAAAGAGTGTGTGCCCCCAGCCTGGTCTGTATTTAGAATTGGACATTGGTCCTTTCCAAGGTTTCAGAATAACCACTGAGTCAGTTAATGAAATGAAAAAATGTTGCCAATAGATTGTTGATGTCCTGTGGCTGAAATATCTGTCAAATCCATTGAATTCTTCATTTTGTAACCTATTGTTTTTTCCATCTTTTTATTAAGGCATAGTTTACTCAGTAAAATTAATCCTTTTTGATTTTGACAAATGTATATAGCTGTATAACCACCAGCACAATCAAGATATAAAACAATTCCATCACCTTCCAAAATTCCTAACTTATTTTTGAATCAAGAAGATATAACCAGTGGTGCATCAGAAAATGAGATTTCATTTTTAAACATTTTAAATAATATGTAAAGATATATTCATGGTTACCCTCCATCACATTTATATTGAACTTGTTTAAATCTGGGGCTAGTAGAATGAATGTGTGTGTGTGTTTGTGTGCATGCGCGCATGTGTTTAATGCCAGCAATACTAATTCAACAAAATTGCCTTCAAAAGCCACCCAAGTATTCCCTCTCCTGCCAACGTGCATTTCACAGCCCCACGTCCTTGAAATGCCCACCCAGGTTGAGTTGAAAGTCCCTTTCCAGAAATTAGAGCAGAGTGGGAGTTATGCTCAGAGGGAAACAGACAAGGCGTCCGGAGGAAGGGAGGCGAGAATTCTACTGTTGAACCACCAGTGCCTTAAGCATCCGGAGAAAGGTCACAGAGAGGTGGGAGAGGAGCGGGAGAGGCTTGGTGAGAAGCGGGCACAGAGCGGGGCTGGGGCAGACCAGAAGCGGTTCAGGGACGCAGAGAGAGGGCAGAAGATGCCGAGGAGCTCAGCAGGCATGGGACTGGGCTGAGGGCACCAGCAGATCCCCTGATATGGTGGGAGCAGTGACCAGCTATCCGCCCACTGCCTGGGCAGAGCCGGCCAGCATGGGGGTCTGAGTAAAGCGTTCCAGAGATGAAGACAGGGCCGCCAGGAGAGCTCTCTGCCAACTTGTTTCTGTCTCTCTCCAACACACGTGCGTGATCACATGGGTGATTCTTCTCTGCAAAGGTCCTTCCCGTAAAGCAAAGGTGCAATTACAAAGGCTTCCAGAACATAACTGCAGCACCAGAGAACCCCTCAGGTTAAGTTAGTTTGACGTGAGCCAGAGTCAGATGGTACTTTTTTAATCTCAAAGAAAGGTAGTATTTAAAGGTAGAAGAGATGAGCCTCTGAGTTCCGTGACAGCACTCGGAATTAAGGCGGGCGGGAGGATGCAGCCTCCCAGCTCTCTGGCAGGTGTTTGCTCCAAGTCAGACTTGCAGAGTTAGCTCCTCGGACCCAGGAAAGCCCAGCCTGGAATCTCTGCCACCAGCACGTGGAATCCTCAACAGGCTCACGTCTTCCCAGGAACGGCGATGCTGGTTGGGTACATGCTGATATTTCCACATCTCCAAGGTGAAGGTTTCTTACCAAGCAAACAGCACAATAAATGTCATTAAATGCCTTCAAACTAAAACAAACCCAAAAAAGTTCATGGAAATTGTGTAACCTATTTTTCCTATTTTTTTATTAAAGCACAGTTTACATTCAGTAAAAGTCATCCTTTTTAATTTTGACAAATATATAGTAATGTAACCACCACCACGATCAAGATATAAATTCTGGTTTGTCACAGAGTGCAATTCAAGGTCAGGACAAGCTATGACCCCCGCAGGGCTGCGTAAGGGTAGGGCTCTGATATCCTGTGGCTCTTAGTTTCACATCCTGGTCAGGCCCCCTGAAGCCGAGTGACTTTGGATAAGTCACTTGATCTTCCTAAGGTTTCCCAGCTACAGATGGAGAGGACAGCATTGCCCACCTAATAGGGGGTCATGTAAGGATGGGACTAGTTGCTGGGAAATGCGTAGGCAGCTCTGGGCATGTGTCACTGTGAGCACCTGTCAACGATGGAGGTGGGAGTCAGAGGTTCTCTTCTGTCAGCACACCCAGGAGTCTGCCTTCTGCCTGAGATTCTGGTTTGTCTTTCAACTAAAACTGAGACCCACTGTGCAGAATGACGAACAAACGACAAGCAGCACAGGTAACTCTCCCATGGCAATTCCTGTGCTCCGAGTAGGGTTCTGAGTGTTTTACATACACTGACTTATTTAATCCACACAACGTATATGGTGAGCATACAAAATCTCCATTCTACACATGAGGAAACTGATGTGTAGAGAGAAGGCCATTTGCTCAGGAATTCATTCACAGCTGGTAAGGCGTGGGGTGGGGTCTGTGTTTTTAACCACTACACGAGCCCCTGTTTCAAGAGCGAGGGCACAGGGGGGAAGCAGAAGGGTTGGTTGGACACTGTGAACATATATGTTCATTTATCTACAGGGAAAGATGTTCCCCATATATAAGGCGAGAAGAGCCCTCTATAAATCTAGGTACATCAAAGAACAAAGAATTCAATTTAAAATGGGTAGAAGACTTAAATAGATGTTTCTCCAAAGAAGATATACAAATGGCCAGAAGCACATGAAAAGAAGCTCAAAATCACTGATCATTCGGGAAATGCAAATCTTCATATCTTTCACTTCATATCTATTAGGATGGCTATTATAAACAAACACACAAGTGTTGGCCAGAAAGTGGAAATTGGAACCCTTGTGCATTCCTGGCGAGAATGTAAAATGGTGCAGCCCCTGTGGAAAACAATATGGCAGTTCCTCAAAAAATTAAATAGAGAATTACCATAAGGTCCAGCAATTCCACTTATGGATATAAACCAAAAGTATTTAAAACAGGGATTTAAACAGATATGTGTGCACCCATGTTCGTAGCAGCATTATTCACTCTAGCCAAGAGGTGGAAGCAATCCAAAATCCATCAACAGATGAATGGACGGATAAATAAAATGTGGTCTATCCACACAATAGAATACCATTCAGCATTAAAAAGGAAGGAAATTTTGACGCGGGCTGCAACATGGATAAACCTTGAGGACATTATGCTGAGTGAAAGAAACCAGTCACAAAAGGACAAATACTGTCTGATTCCGCTTATATGAAGTGCACAAAATAGTCAAATTCATGGAGACAGAAAGTAGACTGGTGGTCGGCAGCGGCCAGGGAAAGGGGGAGGGATGGGGAGTTAGAGTTTAATGCAAGCAGAGTTTCAGTTTGGGAAGATGAGAAAGTTCTGGAGATGATGGTGGTGACGGCTGCACAACGATGTGAATGGACTCAATGCCACTGAATATAGGGAGAGGGAAGGAAGGAGAGAGATTATCAAGTGCTGTCTCTGCTGTTCGTTCAGTTTAGGAGTCACCTTTCTTTTCTCCTTTACATTTTTCCATACTTTTGAAAGTACATTGATGACAACCATAGGCCATTTACTGAAATCCCCTACCTCCCTCATCCTCTCCCTCCCCCCATCCGAACCTGCCTTTGTGCTGCTCCCTGATTGCTTGCCCCTGGAGGTGGCATAATATAATTAGACCTATTTTGCAGACAACAAAGTGAAGACTCTGAGAGGCAACATGAGTCACCCAAGGTCACCAGGTAGGTGGGGAAGTCTGGAATCCAGTCGGCCCTGAGGGGGACACAAGTGCACCCCCGTCTGCCTTCCTCCAAGAGGCTGATCCCTGAAGCCCCGGGCATCATCTCTAAGGGGAATATGTTTGTTTTCAGAGGCTGGAGCTTGTGCCTGTCATAGGCCTGGTGAAATAAAGGCGCTGGCAGGTAGGTCTGGGCTGTGGCCGGGTGCGTGCTCGGCGCCTCAGGGGAAAGCATCCAGAACAGCGACACTCTCTGACTTTGTTATCCAGAGAACTGGCAGCCAACACCTCGCTTCCCACGTGGGTTGACTTGGTTGGGACCAGAGGTGGGGGACCGGCCTCTGTGGTTTTCCCCGGAGGCCTCGGTGCCTTTTCCCCCACTGTGGCCGCCCCTCATCCTTCCCCTGTGACCCTGCAGAGGTCCCAGGCCGGGTGTCGGGCTCCCACCTCGGGGCGGGGCCAGGGCTGCCCTCACGGCCCTCTGATGCCAGCACCCACTGATTCAGACCACTGGCTACCACTGGACTCTTGCTTTGCGCTTTCAGAATGGTCTTCGGTGGGGGGTGGCTATCATAAAGTTCAATTTCTACTGTGTTTGAATTAGCCCCATTTATAAATCTGTTATCTTTTTTTTTTTCTCCCTTAGATACTACAACCACAAATTGCATTGGCTTACAGTCTTTTTTTTTTTTTTTTTTTTTTTTGCGGTACGCGGGCCTCTCACTGTTGTGGCCTCTCCCGTTGCGGAGCACAGGCTCCGGAAGAGCAGGCTCAGCGGCCATGGCTCACGGGCCCAGCCGCTCCACGGCACGTGGGATCCTCCCGGATCAGGGCACGAACCCGTGTCCCCTGCATCGGCAGGCGGACTCTCAACCACTGCGCCACCAGGGAAGCCCTTTACCGTCATTTTTATGCTGCACTCACTTGTTTATTATTTGGATCCTAGGAGATTTCTGTGCTAATAGAAGCTGTTTCTACATATGCAGCGTCAGGAGCCACGAACCGACCGCTGGCTGCCCTTGGCCGGGCTCGGCGTGACTCTGAGACGTGCACGGGCCAGGCCGCCAGGGACCTCAGTCCCGGTCTCCAGGCGGCCTTCGGAGATGCTGCGCAGTCCAGCTGGGAGACGTGGGAGCCTGGGTGGGCAGGAGGGGACAGGCGGGGCAGCCCCCAGCCGAGGACACTTCCTGACTAGTCACTGGCCTCTTTCCCAAGTTCTGCTCCTTCTTGGAGGCTAGGCAGTCACAGCGGCTCCGTCTTCGATGGAAAAGGCCAGGATCTACACTTTTTTTTTTAGCAACTGTCCTTTCCAGCTCACATCGTGCAGGCTCAGGCTGTGTTTATTTGGATCTTTCCAAGGAACCCTCTAACCGTATCCATTTCTGTAGACAGAGTTGGCAGAGTGATGGAGCTTTCCTATTCTTCTTTTTTTTTTAAGTTGCAAATGCTTAAAATTCTGCTGGCCCTTAAGCTCCCAAGGGGACCCCCAGCCTCAGCCCCCTGTGCCGTTGCCATGGCGATCTCCCCTTCCCTTTAAAGTCTGGAATGCCACATTCCATAAGATTTGCGCAGAAAGTCGCTTGATCATACGCAAAGCCCTGGCTGTCGATCTCGAACATTCTGTATCAATAAACACGCTCGAGACCCTCTCTCTGCCTTGCTGTAAGAAATCAAACTTGGAGACTCATTTAGGAGACTCTGGAGGAGTCCAGGATAATAGACGCCCAGCCCGGGTATAGCACGAATTATCTCCTGATTCTGTCCCTCAGCAGGCTAGCGTTTTAAACTATTATTACACGAACAATAGCCTGCATTACAGAGCAGTGGTAAAATTATATGTGTAGTCGAACCCAACACCGACCAGGCTCAAAATACAGAATTTTACACAGACACTAAGGCCATTTAAAATGTTAAAGCAAATTTAAATCCTTAAATAAATAACTTTAATTACATAAAGAACTAGATTTCAAGGAAATTATGGTTATTTGCTAGAGGAAAATAACCTCTAAGTTGTCTTTACGACTTATGGTTAGTAATTTTTGAAGGAATATTCTCTTCTCTAAGCCTATGTGTTCAACCATTTTCTGAAACAGGAACAGGACTAATTGCTCTTGAGTAAAAAGATTGTTCCCTATTTTGTGTTAGATCAGAGGGACGAAAATAAACAAAAGATACAATGTTTCTTTGTACAGCGAAATTGCTTTGTCAAAACGGAGGATTTCCACCATCAAAATAAAGCATCAGGAATAGAATTGCTATTTTGTTACAATAAGACAGAATTCCTCTGTATTGAATAATGATGGATTTTATGTTTGTTACTAAGCAGCGGGGGTTTTTTAAAATTATTATTTCAGGAGTGTGTCCTTCCTTGTTTGCAATTGTGCTTGCGGTGATATTAAACAGCAAGGTGTTAGCAACTGATTAAAGCAGCAAAAGAAAGTCCTGCCAGTCATATGGAGACCTGGGAATCGTTTCCCTAGCTGGACTAGATGACAGTCAACACACCTGCAGAGTTTGACAAGCAGGAGCAGTGCTGGGACTGAACTCAGGCAGTCAACTATTGTAATGAATCCAGAAAAAAAGTACACAACTTGTTTTCCCTCAAAGATAGAGGTGATGTGGCAGCGTTTTCAGATGTGCTTGGTAAGGCGGGGGGTGGGGGGTGGGAGAGCAGTCCCTGCAGGTGTGTCCACTGCCATAAATCTGTTAGGAGCACTTTCATGATAAAATAAGAGAGTGTATCGCCTCGTCAAGAAGACAGCTCCAGGAAATTGCAAAGACAGAATAATGCAAGTGAATCTGAGCAGGCAGGCTGGCTTACTCGTGCTTGGACAAAGGGGCAATCAATTCTTCTCCACACATCTAGGACCACTTAAATGCAGAGTTTAGGCTGGATGGGGTTGCATCTGCATTTTACCCTAAACATAGAATACCCACTGGAATATTGCATCAAATTAGCTTCAGTAAACTTTCCACTCCTGTTATATTGTTTTCTCATTATAAGATATACTTTCTATGGCAAGGCTTAGTAAAGAACCAATAATCCGAAGCCCAATTTTTTTTTAATAAAGTCTTTACTATATAACAAGTCAATGAGCCAAAAGCATTCATTTTTAAACACTGTGGGCACATATTTTAGAAAAATGTTCTCCTCTGCAATGATTGAGTTTGTGTAAATGTGGGCACACATGTTGTAAACGAATTATATGTTCCAGAATTACAGAAATGAAATAATTCTCAATTTTAGAAATGTTTGGAGACAGAGAATGTGATTTCCATTGCTAATTTAATGCAGGTTTTTTAAAATGCCTTATAACATCAAAAAATTACAGATGGAAAATATTTTTGTCCTTCTCTTTTATCTAGACAAATTCAGGAAAAACCCAGAGGTTTGGTATGACATTTTCATCAAAAAAAATATCACCGTGCTGTGTCAGAAACACTCCTGTGAAAATAGGAAGATAGAATGTAAAGCCTTTTTCCTTCGAGGAAAGCCCTTTAGGGAGATACACTCAGAATTACCAACATTTCTACCAAAATATAAAGTGTAAAGAAAGCCTTCAATTAAACCAGAGGTTTTTTTTTTTTAAAGAAAGCTGTATGATTTAAATGTTATCTTTTCCTACATAATTTTAAATTACTTTTTATTTTTAATTAGATGTGACATTGTTTGCTAAGGTCTTGGTACCTTCTGAACTGTTATAAAGAAGAAATTCATTTAAGCTTCAATTTAGCAACCTGCAGTTTTCCAAGGGCTCAAAAAAGGGAAAATTAAAGGGTAATATTCAAAAGAATCCATTAACTACAAAAGGGTCTATATTGAGTTTATTACAAATTAATGAATTGCTATGAGAACACATTTCCGGTTTTAAAAATTAGTTTTAAAAGACTTAAGCAGAATATCATGTAGGAAGTAAAACTGGAAGTTTGTTTTTAAAAAAAATAATCCTGTCATCATTATCTGAAGCTGTAGCTTCAAACGTCTTCAAAACCTGAAGTCACAGAAACAGTTTCTTCCTCCAGAAGATTTCTAAGTGACCATTTCACGTAGAACATCCCTAGCTTTCCGTGGAAATATGTCGTTTACGGCACTTTCATTTTCTGAAGCGATTTGCTGGAGTTCATAAAGAGAAGAACAGCTTTATGGTTCCCTGTGAGGACTTTACTTAACTTTACATAATTTTACCTCATTGCACTGTTTTGCTATTTGAGCAGCTCATCTGAGCTTTAGGTCACCCCCTAATGCTTCGCCTGTTAGTTTCTGGGGACCTGAAATCACCGGTGCCTGCAGCCCGAGGGGAGGGGGCCGAGGGAGCCTGGGGGCTGCTGTCAGGGTTGCCTGGGCTGTCCCTATGCTTGGACACAAGCACCCGGCCAGTGCGGCTCTGCTGGGGCCTCTACCCTTTTCTGGACCAAGGATGTTCAGTAGAAACAAAGGAAAGCCGACCTTGACCTATCTCTCCTGAGCTTTTAATGATCTGGAAGGAATAGTAGGTCTGTTTTCATAGAAAAGGGTGAGCCTGTTGCAGGATTTTAAAAGAGAACTTTGCTAAGAGCCAGGAAGTGGGGAAGAATTGCAGCAAGGGCGACATCGTATTTAATTTGGCCTCGCGCGGTAATTCTGATCTGGGGAGGCGGCCTGGCTTTGGCATGAAGCCTGCCGCGGGAAGCAGCCTTTGGGTGTCAGTGGAGATGCAGAAGCAGGGTGGCCACAGACGCACACAGAAAGCAAACGATTCCTGTGAGAGATTTGTGACAGTCCCTTCCCTGCTTTGCGTTTACATTCAGGAAGAATGGGCAGTGAGAGGTAAGAGAAAGCACACGTTCAGGAGGGTTTTCGTTGGAAGGAGAGGTACAAGGCCGTGGTGAGAGTAAGCGGAATGTGTCACACGCCTTGGTGAGCTTCTGGGCTGGGCAGGAACAGAGCCATCGCCACCCCCGCCCCCCCGCCTGCCCGTACCTACTCCCTTTGCTGGCCTCTGTCTGATGCATCTGGTAATTAATTGCTCACTGGAGAACTACCTTTTCAGCAAACCAACATGTTTTCTGTGTTTTCAGATCAAATGAAAGGACGTTTCTTTTTAGGTTCTGGATCCTTGTGAATCTAATCCCAAATTTCAAACAGCATGTGATCCCGGGCTGCAGCCTGAGCCGGGCCAGAGGTCAGGAGAGCTCCCCGGCAGGAAGGAAGGAATCCAGGCTGCCTGGGACACCTGTAACCTTGGGGGAGGGCCTCCTGGACGCCCGGCTGGGAGGGGATGCACACCCCCTCGTGGAGGAAGATGTGTCCTGTCACTGTGAGTCCATGTGATAGTGGCTCTCCTGCCAGGCGTCAATAAAACCGCATGAACTGTGGAAACAGCCCACATGTCCATCAGCAGATGAATGGAAAAGCAAAATGTGGTCCATCCATACAGTGGAATACGATGCAGCCTTACAAAGGAAGGGCATTTGGACACGGCTATGACTCAGAACCTTGAACCTTGAGGACATTATGCTCAGTGAAATAAAACAGTTACAAAAGGACAAATACCGCATGATTCTGAGCAGTTCCCTAGAGTAAGTAGTCAAATTCATAGAGATGGAAAGTAAAATGAGGGCTAGGAGGGAGAGTAGGCAGTTAGTGTTCCATGGAGACAGAGTCTCAGTTCGGGAAGATGAAAGGTGTTCTAGAGAAGGATGGTGGTGATGGTTGTACAACAGCGTGAATACGCTTGATGCCGTTGGACCGTGCGCTTAAAGATGGTTAAGAAGATATATTTTATGGTACTTACATTTTACTACAACTTAAAAAAAAATATTTTTAAACACCAAGCTAAAACAACCCACCAAAACTCATGAACTGCTGCTTCATGAGGCCACAGAGTAGCCACCACTGGCCCCATCTGATTGGGGAGAATTGGTCAGAGAAGCTAAGAGAAAACATCATGAGCAAGACCAGGGTCCTGGGTCCTGGCATCCTTTGTCAGGGCACGCCTCCCACAAGCCTCTCCTGTCTGGTCCTGGCACACAGGCTCTGAGCTAGGCTGGGGGAAGAGATGGTCCCAGCTCAGGAAAGGGCTGGACACAGATGAGAGAAGTGACCCACTTGCCCACGGGACCACTCAGAGCTGAGGTGCCATCAGAGCCCTGCCCTCAGTGCCCTCTGCCTGGCCCTCATCTCTGGACCTCACTGACCTTGCATCTCCTGCCGCAGCAAATGAAAGGACCAAGCTGTCTGATTGCTGCAACCACTCTCGGGCTCCTGTCCCCAAAACGTCAGCAATTCACTGTGTGATTGTAGGCAAGACACTCACATCTCTGGACTTTAAACTCCCTAATTTTGACAAAGGAAGGATTTGAACAAGATCTTCTCAGAAATTCCTCCCAGCCTGGATTTTGGACAGCCAGAGTGATGATCTACAGTTCTGAAATTAAAAAATCTAATGTTCATGCTATTTCTTTTTGACAGAGAAAGGTAATCCTGATGTAACATCTCTCTCGCTTACACTTGTGTGTGTGTAAACAACGTGGAAAAAAAGGGTGCCCGGTGATGCTTTCCCTAACAGAGAACATATTTCCGTTGTGCAAAACCATAGCTTCCTCCTAACTTGCCTTTTATTTTTATTTTTATTTTTTTTAACATCTTTATTGGAGTATAATTGCTTTACAATGGTGTGTTAATTTCTGCTTTATAACAAAGTGAATCAGTTATACATATACATATGTTCCCATATCTCTTCCCTCTTGCGTCTCCCTCCCTCCCACCCTCCCTATCCTACCCCCTCTAGGTGGTCACAAAGCACTGAGCTGATCTCCCTGTGCTATGCGGCTGCTTCCCACTAGCTATCTATTTTACGTTTGGTAGTGTATATACGTGAAACTTAAAAGCTTTTGCACAGCAAAGGAAACCATAAACAAGACCAAAAGACAACCCTCAGAATGGGAGAAAATATTTGCAAATGAAGCAACTGACAAAGGATTAATCTCCAAAATTTACAAGCAGCTCATGCAGTTCAATATCAAAATCACAAACAACCCAGTCCAAAAATGGGCAGAAGACCTAAATAGACATTTCTCCAAAGAAGATATACAGATTGCCAACAAGCACATGAAAGAATGCTCAACATCACTAATCATTAGAGAAATGCAAATCAAAACTACAATGAGGTATCACCTCACACCGGTCAGAATGGCCATCATCAAAACATCTAGAAACAATAAATGCTGGAGAGGGTGTGGAGAAAAGGGAACACTCTTGCACTGTTGGTGGGAATGTAAATTGATACAGCCACTATGAAAAACAGTATGGAGGTTCCTTAAAAAACTAAAAATAGAACTACCACATGACCCAGCAATCCCACTACTGGGCATATACCCTGAGAAAACCATAACTCAAAAGGAGATATGTACCACAATGTTCATTGCAGCTCTATTTACAATAGCCAGGACATGGAAGCAGCCTAAGTGTCCATCGACAGATGAATGGATAAAGAAGATGTGGCACATATATACAATGGAATATTACCCAGCCATAAAAGAAATGAAATTGAGTTATTTGTAGTGAGGTGGATGGACCTAGAATCTGTCATACAGAGTGAAGTAAGTCAGAAAAAGAAAAAGAAATACCATATGCTAACACATATGTATGGAATCTAAGGGGGAAAAAAAGGTCATGAAGAACCTAGGGGCAAGATGGGAATAAAGACACAGACCTACTAGAGCATGGGCTTGAGGATATGGGGAGGAGGAAGGGTAAGTTATGACAAAGTGAGAGAGTGGCATGGACATATATACACTAACTTGCCTTTGAAGTTTTTCATCTGCTGCATGACCACAAGAGGGCGATGAGGGCAGTGGATTCTGTCAGCACATGTCGGAGCCACGGTTGCTGTTTGTTCTCTCCTGGATCCTTTCAGGGTCTCTCTGGGGCTCAGTGCCTGACACAGCTTCTTCAAGGAACTGAGAACAGATATGGAGGCAGCGAAAGAGCTGAGACTGTTTAAAAATAGAATATCTCATAATCATCAAATAGAATTCATTTAACAATAAAACTAGCTATAAAATATTTTAGCGTCAGGTATTGGTTTCATTGCAAATCTAGGAAGCGCCCAGAGCTTAAAACTCAAATGTCATCCACCCACCCCACCCACCCGGCTTGCAGGCTCCGGGGTGATGTTTCTAAACCTCGGAGGCGGTCAGGCTGGGTGGCCAGGCTCTTCCTGCTCACCATGCTGCCATGAGCTTGGCTTTGTCCCAGTGTGGCCTAAGGACCATCTGAGACACAGTGCTAGTGAACTGATTCTGGTACCAGACTGGGAACGGGCAAAACTAGTCCGTAAGGGGAGATACATTGAAAAGTTCCCTCCCCAAGCAGGCCACTCTCCCATCTTTGTGGTTTCCTCGTTGGTCCAGCCAGAGCGATTATTTGCATCCCGTGTCCCAGGCTACCACCCACTGCCTGAAAGGTGCAGCTGCCCCTCTGGTTGGGAATGTATACCGTGTCCTGCTGGTGAATTATGACCGTGCCCTTCGAGGCTGACACCTCCTCCTGGACCCAAGCTACTTTGAAGCCCCTGCTTTCAGCCTGGTCATGTATTCTGCATGAAAGAATGTCCCTGAGATGAGTGAGTTCCTTCCAAAAGGCTGGGCCTGTAGTAACTGATTAATTGTTTTCTTTTTTTATTGGAGTCTAGTTGATTTACAATGTTGTGTTAGTTTCAGGTGTACAGCAAAGTGAATCAGTTATACATACACATATAACCACTCTATTTTAGATTCTTTCCCATATATGTCATTACAGAGTACTGAGTAGAGTTCCCTGTGCTACACAGTAGGTCCTTATTAGTTATCTATTTTATATATAGTAGTGTGTGTATGTCGATGCCAGTCTCCCAATTCAGGGTGATTTCGTGAGCAGTGACTACCTGCCAGGCACTGTCCTAGGTTTCCCATTTGTGGAGACTCACCTCCGTTTTCCAATAGGCTTGCATTATAATTTTATTTGTGACTGATTTCCAATGGCAGCTAGCATTTCTGCTTTCACTTTCTCTAGTCCTGGCTCCTTCCATCCCAAAACAATCTGAGAACCTTGAAAAGCCTAAGACATCACATATGAAAGTTACTGCTGCAGTGGACCACTGCACCTTTCAAGTCACCCTTTTGTCACGGATGGATACAGACTGGTATTGTGATGGCACAGTGCCAGGCAGAGAATACAGACACAGTGCTGGGACTTCCTTAGCGGTCCAGTGGTTAAGAGTTCACCTTCCAATGTAGGGGGTGCAGGTTCGATCCCTAGTCAGGGAGCTAAGTTCCTGCATGCCTCATGGCCAAAAAACAAAACATAAAACAGAAGCAGTATTGTAACAAATTCAGTAAAGACTTTAAAAATGGTCCACATCAAAAAAAATCGTAAAAAACAAAAAAAGAAAGACACAGTGCTGTCAGGCTTAAGTACAAATTTGTGGTACCTGTATCTCAACCTAAATTTGTTTACACACATGTGTAAATGTCTCCTGTTTCTTTTTCATTGACCAAATATTTATTAAAAGCCTAAGGTACACAAGACAAAGTTGTTCAGCTCTAAGGATAAGAATAAATTCAACAGGGCCCTTGGCTTCAAGATTTGCATCAAGAAGAAACAAGACTCATACACACAAAAGTGTACATGGTAGCGTTTGCCCTCCTTACACTTGTGAAAAATGCCTTCTACTTGCTTTGTTACTCTCTGGTTAAGTTCACATATTCATGTATTCATGTACTCAACATGCATTCAGTCCCCAGAGTGCTGGGCACTGATGCAGACCCTGGGGTGCTAAAGATGAAATCATGGGGATGGAGAGAGCCTAAATACAATAAAAGACCTTGCCACTTCCTTCCACCTGAAATAAAAATAAACAAAAGCTAGACGAAATACAGGAAACAACCTTGGGCTTTTAGGCCACAGCATAGGAAGGGGGCACCAGCCAGGGCCCAGCAGACTCCCTCAGCTGAGAAGATAGGGTTGAGAGTTTGGGGAAACCAATGTAACTACGTCTTGCAGAGCGTAGTACCAGAGAGGAGAACACTGGAGGTCTGCAGAAGCTCACCCTGAAGTGTTAAGCTGATTTCTGATCAGCAGATGTGTGTGAGAAAAACTGTCCAAGGCCAGGAGAAAATGGGTTAGAGGGACAGTGCCCAGGATGCACACATGTCTGGGAATAGTGTCTGTTCCAGCCAGCCAGACTGGAAAACCTCTAGGGGCTCTGGGTACCAGCACTTGCCTTAATAATGGAGAATAAGTACCCTGGATTAAATGAAGCTCTGGTCCCACCAACACCAAGACTCAAGAGGATCAAACTGTTTTCAAGAAATTCAATTGCATCCCAGAATAAAGTTCAAGAATGTTTACAGGAATACAAAATACCCAGCACCCAAGATGAAATTCACAATATCTGACATCCAGTCAAGGATTATCAGGCAGGCAAAACCCAAATAGAATCTATAATGAGGAGAAAAATCAATAAACTGAAATAGGCCCAGGCCTGACACAGATGTTAGAATTAGCAGACAAAGAAATTAAAACATTTATCATAACTGCACTCTATATGTTCCAAGAGTTAAGAAAAGACATGAAAGATATAAAAATATTTGAAGAAAGATGGAAACAATGATCCAAAAATTTCCAAATCTGATGTAAAAACTATAAACTCAAGGACCCAAGAAACTCAGTGAGCCTCAGTCATGAGGAATATATGAAGAAAGTTACACCAAGTTAATCAAATTGTTCAATGTCAGTAAAGGAGAGAAAAATCTAAAAAATGGCCAAAGATAGATAACATTTTATACAGAGAAACAAAGATAAGACAAGAACAGATTTCTCATCAAAAACAATGTGAGTGGGAAGATGGTAAAGCAACATATTTAAATTACAAAAACAAAAAAGCTGTTGGCCTGAAATTTCATCCTATGATATATTCCCAAAATGAAAGCAAGACAAAAACTTTTATTTAAAAAAAAAAAGAAAGAAAGAAAAAGGTAAAAGAAGTAGAGAAATGGAGGTACACTACTGCAGGGTTCATCTACTCTGCCTGGTATGGTATATAGTTACCCCTGGAAAATAGACTGCGATAACTTAAAGTTGTACAGTATAAACCCTGAGGCAACCACTCAAATAACAAAACAAGGAACTATGGCTAAGAAGCCTTATAAGGGGATAAAATGGAATCATAAAAACTACTCAGTTAACCCCGAAGAGGGAAAAATGGGAGAATAAAGAACAGATGGGACAAATAGAAAATGAATATTAAGAAAATAGCCTTCAATTGAACCATGTCAGTCATCATGTTAAAGGTAAATTGCCTAAATGCCTCAGTTAAAAGGCAGGTGTTGCCATATTGGATAAGCAAGACCCAAACTCTATGCTGCTTACAAAAAATCCACTTTCGGGCTTCCCTGGTGGTGCAGTGGTTGAGAATCTGCCTGCCAATTCAGGGACACGGGTTCAGGCCCTGGTCTGGGAGGATCCCACATGCCGCGGAGCAACTAGGCCCGTGAGCCACAACTACTGAGCCTGCGCGTCTGGAGCTTGTACTCCGCAACAGGAGAGGCCGCGACAGTGAGAGGCCCACGGACCGCTATGAAGAGTGGCCTCCGCTTGCCACAACTAGAGAAAGCCCTCGCACAGAAACGAAGACCCAACACAGCCAAAAATAAAATAAATAAATAAATAAATAAAATTTTAAAATCCACTTTAAATATAAAGACACAAATAGGTTAAATGTAAAAGGATAGGAAAAAGATATACCATGCTATGCTAATGCTAATTCACATCAAGTTAGGATGGCGATATTGCTATCTGACAAAGGAGATTTCAAAGCAAAGAATATCACCAGAGATAAAGTTATTTCCTAATAATAAAGCCATCAATTCATCAAGAGGACTTAAATATCCTAGATATTAAAGTATTAAAAGAATAAAGGATTTTATGAAACTTTGTGCCAATAAATTCATGGTCTTTGATGAAATGGACCATTGCTTGAAAGACACAGGCTATCAAAGCTCACTCAATTCTTTTCCAACAATAAACACAGCTGGTGTTGAAGGAAAAAGACCCCTATATCTGAAGAAATGAATTCTGTGCCCATAGAGAAGGGCCCTGCTTGGCTACAGCTGGAGTTTGAAGTTTTCCGTTTGTTACTTCTGGAAAAGGAACCACAGATAATGTGAGCTCGAATCTGGATTGAGGACAGATGAAACCCTTTGCCCAAAGTCAGAGAACCAGGCTGCAGAAACAGGAAGTCCCCACTCAGCTCAGAAACTCTGCGAGGTCAAGGCCTCCTGGGACCCAGGATTTCTGGAAAGGGCTGCAGCACATCCACCAGCCCTGAACTTCAGATTCCAGATGATCAACTGACGGAAAACGACCAGGGCTTCGTAATCATGGAGGTTCAGAAAAGACCGGCCGGCAAACAGAAGGAGAAAAAACCACGATGTGAAGCAAAAACGTGCTTCTGGAAACAATTTCCTCTAGGAAGCATCAGTTCATGTCAGGAAGTGTCCTCTGCAGTCTCAACATAATCCAGGAAAATAGAGTCTTCGTTAACAAGGGACGAATAAGTCGGTAACAGACAAGTGCTATCCCTGCCTGTGGCTCCTCCCCAGACCCAGCCCACGCCTACCCCATCTCCTGTTCCATCCAGCCTTGAACTCTGACCTCGGCTTTCTCTTCTCCAGTTGCACTGCTCTTCTGCCCAACCAGACCATGGTGCGGTCTGCTCCCGGCTCAACCTATGGCCACCAAAGACCTGTGGCTGGACCACCCGCCTCTGGGTTCATTGTCCACAGCGGACGGGTGTATTTCCCCTTCCTCGGTCTTGTTCAGGCCATTTCTTCTGCCTACAGCGGCCTCCTGACTCACCCCTGGAGTTCAAAGGCCCAGCGAGCCTGCCTTGAGTCACAGCAATGTCCCCACTCCTCTCAGCCCATGGTCAGGTCTTCATCTGACACGTGACTAGATCAGGCCATCCGGCTGCACCCAGGCTCAGGGGCATTTGCCGGCCTGAGTCTGAAGCTTGACCTTTCACCCTCAGCTCCAGGGGTCCTTTCACCAAAAGGGCTGCCGTCTTTGGAGCCTGTGGGAGGGGCAGAACCCATCTTCAGCCCCCATAACTCTGAGACCCGCTCCCTTGCCCTCCCGCCCAGGCGGGGCCCCGGGGCAGGTGCCGGATCGTAAGCGAATGAGGCCCCGGCTCTGAGCCGGGCTGGACTGGACGTGAAATCAGACCTGGGCTCTTTCAGGGGTTGTGTTTGCGAAACATGACTGAGCCAAGCCTCAGCATCCCCGGAGTGGCCGTGCGGGTTCCTCCTAAAGGGCCGGCCTGGGCTGCTGCTTGAGGCCCCGCCCCCGTGGAGACACGTGGGACTTGCAGGGCTGAGCAGACCCCCGGTCCTGCTCTCCGCCGCGAGTGTGGCAGGGGTGCAGCTCAGGCCCATCTAGGGCACAGGAGAACAAGAGGGGTCAAGGGAGAGAGGGTCTCAGGTGAAGCGGGAAGCTGGGGACAGCCGTTCCGTGTCACGCTGTGTCTTCTGTGGGGCTCCCTCGGGTGGGCTGTGCTAACGAACGGTGCCCTTCTCGCTTGGACCCTCCTCGGCCAGCGCCTCCGGTGTGCTGGGGGCAGCCAGGCCTGGGCCCGCTCCCCTCATGCAGCAAAACCCTTTGTTAATTATTAAAGGACGCCCCTTCCTCTTCAGGCTCACAGGAGACCCCAGGGTGGCCCCGGGCCCCAGGGAGGTGGGAACCACTTGGGCTGATTTGTCTTGGCAGGAAACCAAATTAGCCGGAAACACCGAGTGTGTTTCTCATTAGCCAGGTCGTGCCGGCCGGATGCCCAAGGTGGGCTCTGGAACTGGAGCCCTGTCCTTTCCCACATGGAGGCTGCCCGTTCCCTCTTCTCTTCTGCGGAAAGTGGCTGGTGAAAGGGACACATTTCCTAAAAACAAAGCTGACCTGTAACTGCGAAAAGCAAAAGCTCCTTTCATGGCTGAGAGGCCAGAGAAAGGGTGACAAGTGTGCCCGACCCTTGGGAATGTTTACACCACCTCAGGCTCGGATTGATCCTGGATCCCAGCATGGCCAGGGGCTGGAAAGCTCGAGGCAGGCATCAGGTTCAAGGCTCAGAGGCTCCAAGTGTCCGGGGCTGTCTTTGGAGGCTGCAGAGACCAAGGGAAGTTGGCCTTCTCGGACATTAGCAGAGCAGGAGAATCATGACCATGATTGCACATGTGGAAGTGCATTTCATAGTTCACATGCAGCTTCAGGGTCAAATGACATCTCTGCCAGACTCTCTTCCTCTGTCGTCTGAGGGGCTGAACCCACCCCCGCCCAGGGATCCAAGCATCAGAAGCAAAGCTGGACTTGGGTCCTGGCTCCTGGGGAGGAAAAGCCGGCTATGGGGGTGTCACTCTCAGTGGACCCTGGGCTCACCTCACACCAGACAACAGGCCAGTCTGCAGCCAGATTGGGGTGCTGTGACATCAACAATCCTTCCGGTCACGCCGGCCACTCCCCAGCTTCCCTCCACCTCTGGTGGCTCCTCCTCTGAGCACCCACTGCCCCGGGGCGGTCCTAGCCCCCAGCTCCAGTCTCACGCGTCCCTCTGTTGGTTTGGCCTCTCCGCTCACATACACCAGACGCATCTCAAGTCAAGTGCCCATGACTCTGTCGCTTTAAATGGTCCTCTGTCCATCCAGCCGCTTGTCACAGAACCAAAGGGACCTCGATTTCTCCTTCTCCCTCCCACAGCGTCCAGTCAGTACCAACCCCGTCAGTTCCTCACCACAGTAGCTCCTGGGTCTCTTTGCTTCTCTCCACACCCTGCCTCTGAGCCTCAGACAACAGCAGTTTCTGACTGTGCTTCCGCTGGTCTCGGGCCACATCCACGGTGGCCAGGACAACTTAAACACACAGACGGCATCCATCGCTTGCGTGTTTCAGACGGCCCAGCGGCACCCTGCACACTTAGAATGAAGCCCGAAATCTCCTCACTGGCAGGAGCTGACCCCCATCCCTTCCCTCTCCGGCTCCCTGGGACACCCACACCTCCCAAACTCCAGGTCTCTGCTCCTCTGGATGCCCTCTGTGACCCCCGTCTCAGGAGGAGCTCCCCCCAATTTTTCCTTGTCACAAGGCCATTTGTTTCTACTAGTTACTTCTGTAATAACTGGGCTTGGTCTCTTCTTACAAGACCATGAGCCCCACAAGATCAGGGCTGGTCTACTTCCTCTACCCCAGCTGTGGCAATCTGCCCTCATGCAGTCAACACAACAAAGACTTATTGATCAAGTGAATTAGTCATGTTTATGCAAATCTCTTCCCATGATTCTCTGCCCATTGGAATTCTTAAAGATCACCCCCCAGCCAGAAGTCTTCCAGGATGGCCTCTGGTCATTGATTGCTCGCTCACGCCACTTCCCCTGATCTTCAGTTGAGCACAGGACATGTGAATCCTTGTCTCTTTGAGTTCTCACTGGACATGCAGCGCCTGAGTTGGTGAATCCACCGACACGTCTGTCTGGGGCCTGGGCTGCCTTCAGCTGAGAAGCTGGCTCTTTGCTGATGCCCGTTGCATGGAAAAGACTGCCTCTGGATTTCCCGGACCCTGGAGGCTGTGACTGCCTCAGTCACTGGGCCATGAAACTGTGCTGAGGAAGCAGACTGGACCTTGCTGTCCTGAGCGGTGGCAGAGTCATGCCAACACCGTCCAAGTCTTGAAAACATGAGCCCACTGAGGCCTGGGTGGGGGGTTTGGATATGCAGGACACAAAGGCAAGAGCTAGGGAAGCAGGGAAGGAGCAGCATGCCACACCCCACCGGGCTGCAATGTCCCAGGACCAGAGCTCTCTGGTAAACTTGGCTGTTGGGATCGTTCACATGTGATGTTTTTAACCCAAAGGCTCTCCATCTGGCTTCTTGATTGGCTGTGATTTCTTCTGAAAACATTTATGGTCCTTTGAAGTATTTATAATTGTGTGGGGGGCAGGGTGAGGGATCCCTTTTGGCAGTGTTTAGCAGTTTCCGTGGCTGAAAATAGAATTTGGCCTAATAGCCGGGTGGGTGGGGTTGAGGGCCAGAGGTCAAATTCCACTTGTTCCGTAATGAGCACTAATGAAGTGATGGGTTGGGGGAGCTCTGTGTTACAGGAGGGAGAGCGGGCTTGGTGGGGGTAGGATGCTGGGCTGTGTGGAAAGAGGCTGAGTGAGAGGTGCTGTGTGCCTACAGGTGACCCCCAGCTCCTTGGGGTCCAGCGCCCGGGAAAGGTGTGAGGCTGTGAGTCATACTGTCTTCATTTGCTCAGAAGAGGTAGGTGACCTGTGGAAATCATGGAGTGAATGGGGTCTATTTTTAAAGCATGGGAAAATCTTCCAGTCCCTTCATCCTTTCTTTAAAGAGATTAAGTGATGGAAGGAGCTCTTGAGGCAGTAATATCACGTGACAGAGCTTGTCTTCCAGAGGGAGCTGGTGCTAAGGCAGGTTCAGTGGGTGTGTCCCAGTGCCCTGACACCTGCCCCCTGGCCTGGTACCTGCAGCCTTTGTCCCAGCCTGCTTCGTGGGGAGCTGGGGGAATGGGAAAGAAGGAAACCCCAGGGCAGCTTGTTCCTGGGCCAGAAACAACACTTGTTATGGATTGAACTGTATCCCCTCAAAATTCACATGTTGAAGCCCAAACTTCCAGGACATCAGAATGTGACCTCATTTGGAAGTAGGGTCATTGCAGATGTAATTAGTTAATATGAAGTCACACCAGTGTAAGGTGGGCCCCCATCCAATATGATGGGTGTAAAGGGAAATTTGGACCCAGACATGCCCACAGGGAGAGCACCATGTGAAGATGGAGACAGGGACTGGGGTGACAAATACACAAGCCAAGGGATGCCAGAGGTTACAGCAGCTGCCAGAAGTACAGGAGAGATCCTGGGGCACAGTCTCCCTCACAGCCTCAGAAGGATCCAGCCCTGCTGACACCTTGAACTTGGGCTATGGCCTCCAGACTGGGAGACCATATATCTCTGCTGTTTAAGCTGCCCAGGGTATGGTGCTTTGTTATTGCAGCCCCAGGACACCAACCCACCCCCTAAAAGGCCGTTGTCTGAGAGAAAACTGCTCTCTCATGGTCTCCCCAGCTGACAAGGAGGACGGTCCAGTCCCAGGGCTGCTCAGGTGGGCTCATGTTGAGAATAGCTGCCCCAGAAGTGTCATGTTTATAAACATGGAATACATATTGACTTACAATTTATTGTTCCTGCAAGTTTTATATCTAAATTTTTAAAATAAGTGTCCCAGATGTTCAGGCAAAAGGAAAATTATAACAAGTCGAGATCAAAATATTCAAAAAGAAATGGGGAGTGTCAAAAATAGCACTATGTGGGTAAATATACAATAGTCTTTTTTCTTGTTATTTTAACGTCTTTAAAAAGGTTTAATGTTGTTAAATGTTTTCATGTTTAATGCTTTAAATGTTTTAATGTCCTTGAAATCAATGAACTACATTGTGGGTTTGTAATAAATGTAGAAGTAAAATGAATGACAGCAATAGCCCCAAGGCTGGGGAAGGAGGAATGCATGTCAGCTTATGCTGTGAGGGTGAGGAATAGTGTTGCCTAAAGGTAGAGTCTGATAAAACAATCTGTACCATAAATAGCAACATAGATTTACAGCACATAAGCCATTAAGGCAGAGAAGATGGAATTGTGTTCAATATAGAAGGAGAGAAGTCAGGTAGAGTTTCATGGTAGTTGGGGTGCTAGGGCATGTGGATGTTCTCATCAGGTTGCTTCTATTTTCTCAAGAAATAGAAGCAAGGTCATCAGTGGAGAGTGAACATTCATTCATTCGCCCATCACGTAAATGCTATGACTACCTATTCATGCCCAGGACTGGTCTAAGAACTGGGGGAACAGCTATGAATAAAATGCCCTCATTGAGTGTACATTCTTGGGGTGTAGACCGACAAACAATCACAAGTCTTTGGTGCCATGAAGGCACATGAAGCTGGGCACAGTGACAGGGAATGCCAGGGCCCATGCCTCGCTCCTCGAGGACTGGGCAGCAGAGTCAGGGCTGCAGGTGGCCTGGGCTCCTGGGGTCCTCAAGTGGCTGAGGAAACAGGCGAGCAGAGCATCCTGGGGCTAATCCTGGTGGCCAGGTAGATGGAGGTGGTCAAAGCTGTGGCAGAGGTAGGAGGTGGGAGAAGATGGAGGAAGAGACAAGGGGGTGGGCCTGGCCGGGGTCTCACAGAGCTCTGGACCTCTCCTCACTCCTGCCAATCATGTGTGGAGGCCTTCAGGAGTCTTCTCCGGACCCGTGGAGCTTCTGGGCTGTCTGGACTCCTGCTGTGGAGAGGGCTGGGGCTGGGAGGGGTGGTGACATCTGAGAAAGCAGAGGAGGAATGGGTGAGTTCAGGGATCAGGGGAGCGACGAGAGCCCCGGGGCCCACCTAGCATTGGTGGGGACCCATGTAGAGGGACAGGTCAGCCTGTCATGCCTTTTCCTTGGATACGTGCTTCTGCGGCCAGGCCAGGTGAGGGGATGATGACAGTTGGCTTGGAAAGTGAGGACAGTGACAGGAGTTTTATTTGGAGCAGAATTAGGACTATAGCCCAGGAGACAGCATTTCAGATAGCTCTGAGAAACTGCTCCCAGGAGTGGGGGGCGCTCAGTATATATGTGATTTTAGTGAAGGGGGATATGCAGTGAAGCACACGTCTTGGCAGAGACTTGCTGCTCGTCACGAGGAGCACACGTCACCGTGAAGGATTTTAGTGCTTTTCTAGATACGAGGAGATGCAAGAGTTGGACTCATAAAATCTTCTCCTGAAAATATCTAACTATCTGAAGACCTGTTCTGTAAGATTTTCCCAGAGCACAGAGGGCCTCATTCCTGATCTCCACCCTGAACTCCTTTCATGGGGGTGTTGAAAGTCAGCAGCTGCAGCGGCTCATGATTTAATCCTTGTCGAGGCAGATGGCAATTGCCAATGTGTAGGTGACAGTGGTGATGGACAGGGAAAGCGAGGCTGGGGGTGGGGGGCAGTGAGGACAGGGGAGAGCGAGGGACCCGGAAAAGTTCTCCTGAAGGCACCTGATGGCGGGTATGATGGGAACTTGAGTTAATCTCCCCAACTGCCATCCAATAAAAGTCTTATTATCTGTCTCTCGGGAGTGCTAGGAGGAAGTTCAAGTTAAAAAAAATACCAGGGACATTGTTTCAGATATGAAAGAAATGTACAACTACAAAGAGAAGAAGCTGCACTGTGCGCTTATGGAAATGAGGCCCATCCAGAGAGCGAGAGAGGAAAGGAAACTGAAAAATGAAGAAGCCAACTGTGTCTCCTCCAAATCTGGACGCTTTTGCAGCTGCCCAGAGCCTCGGCCCCGCCCTGGGTCAGGGCGCTCCGGAGAGTAGGGAGCCTCTGACAGCTCTGCCCCCACACAGCATCTTGTTGCTTCACAGTTTCTTTAATCCCATCTTATCCAGGACAGACAGGTGGGGTTGTCAGATCTACAGGATGAAAGGATTTGGAGGAAAAACAAATAGGAACTTGACCAAACAGAGCAAAGATACATAAATGTACGATCTTAATGACACAAAAATGGACGCTTAGTTGTGTAGAAACACAAACGAAAACTAGAAGGACCCGTCAAACTGTAAACTGCTCGTGATTACTGATGTCTTTGTCGTTTGCTCCTTGTGTTTTTCGGTTTCCTATTAGGGACACGTTAACTTTTAAGAAATAAATGTTATTGTAAAAATCTTTTAAAAAGTGGCTTCATTGAAATGTTTTCAATGATAATTTAACAAGTCAACTGAGCACTGCTCTGAAAAGCACTAGCCCAAAGAATTTAATGCCTTATTTTAATCTCCAAGCAAACTGACCACAAACAATCATTTAACTAATGTCTAGCTGGAAAGAGACATCCACACTTTTTTTGTTCTTCTGAAAACCATTTATTTACAAAACCAATTGGTATGGGCAGCTGAGATCCTAGAAAGTGGAATAATGAATCACGGACTGTCAGCATATTCAAACATTCCACTGTGCTTTTCTGGCTACTGTTCTCTGCTAACAAATCTCAATAGCCAGTTAATTCGTGTACATTGTTGCTTTTCCTAAAGTAAGTTATCTCATCTCTCTTAAGAGATCTCTAAAACCTCCCAAACTGTGCTCTCTTATTTTTCTTTTCTCTCTCCTTTTTTAATCAAAATCATTTAATGAATGAATTATACCTTTGGGTGGCTTCATACAGTGTTCATAAGAATAATCATCGGACAACTTCTCCTATAAGTAGAATTTTCATCTCTTACACAGCTCAAAATTTCCAATGCCTACTGTAATACGTTTTTGGTAGATGAATGTAACTCATTTTGGCCGCATTAAAACTGATGAAAATTCAAAGAAGAAAGCCACAAGACCATCTACACTGAAATATATACTGTTAATCTGTGTTTCAATTGTAAAGACCTTTCAAATCCAAATTTATAAAGTCCATAAAAAAGCAAAGATAAATACCAGTTATTTTTCATAGCCCTCAAATTAATGACTTACAATTGTCTTCTAATAATTTATAAAATACATTGATTTAAATGTTTATTTAATACCATTTCTTAGTACACCCCTCCATGGGATATTATTTTGAAATAACATTTAAATTGTCTCCATCGTTAGTGTGAAGGGTTAAATTTCTGCATCGCAGCATCTATATACATGATGTTGGCTGACATTTATGGACCCACATCTCCCCTTTCATCTTCCAGATGGCATTCTTCTGAAACTTGCAATCATTTTTCACACGCTCATCTGTGTGTGATCTGGGGTCAGAGCCTGAGATAAGAATGTCACTGACTAAGGCAACACAGGCAGTGGAGGAGCAGATAAATGGTGTGGATTTTCATATGGAAATGTCGGAACGTGACATCTCAGCTCACAGAAGGCGGAGATGATGCTGAGCGCTGCTTCCTCTCCTTGAGGTTGGCTGCTGACTCTGCACCTTGGCAGGGAGGGAGGCACCACCTTCTGAAGCCGGCTGGGGGGCTGCCATTCTGCAGAGGGGCCCACAGGGAGCTGTCCTCTTCAGCACTACTCTCCAGCAGCAAGACCTGGGCACCCAGACCTGGACGGCAACTTGACTCTCAGAAGAGGTGGGCAGAGAAGGGTGTGCCAAGGGTCCCATCCATCCACCCCAGATGGGCAACCAAAGGGAAAGCTGTCCGCCTAATATGGCTCCTCAGAGGTTCAAGACTGTCTGGCCCCAGAAATCAAAGTTAAAGAGGTCTTGCTCAAAATCATAGGTGGATTATCCATGACTTGTTGCTTTAATGACCTCAACGGCCTGCCTCGTTGGAGACAGTCTGTCACTGGTTGGCATCAGCAAGACTGCACAGAGTAGCCTGTGAAACGAAGAGATGCACGGCATGGGCTTTGACAGTGATGGGCTCAGCAGACGGGGGCCACTGCCTTCACAGGGGATCAGGGCACCTGCTTCTTGCTTTGCCAGTGGTGACCCCCAAAGAAGGGCAAAGGATAGAATGAAAGGATTGATTTTGATCAGCCTTCAA
This sequence comes from Hyperoodon ampullatus, assembly GCF_949752795.1. NCBI lineage: Eukaryota > Metazoa > Chordata > Mammalia > Artiodactyla > Ziphiidae > Hyperoodon > Hyperoodon ampullatus. The sequence goes on from NC_136921.1 coordinate 2,563,775, forward strand.
TCGAAAGGTGTATTGAAGTCGTTCTAAAGCTCTTCACCACGTTTAACTTCCAGCTAAAATTCACAGAAGGAATATCATGAAGATGCTCATAGGTTTCAGTGTTTGGGGGTGAAAGGAGAGAGGAGTGAAAACGAATAATGCCATGGAATGAGAAGAGACACAGTTCGCTGTAGACTGGGAAACAGCATGCAATTAACACACTGCCAGAACCACATGACGGGCAGTCAGATTCCTTCTTATCCTACTCCCCTTGACAGTAAGGGTACAGCTTTGAAAAACAGCATAGGAGTGCCCACTCCATGCAGGACCTGAGAACACCCAGGGCCTCTCGCCACACAGCCTCTGCCCATCGTGGAAGCACCAGGAAAATCTGTAATGTCAAGGGACCCCCGTGAGCACAGATTCTAACAAGTTCTCTGAACCATATCCCATAGTCGAGGGTGGTTTCGATCCTAAGATAGGGTCACTCTGAACTACTGCCAACTACTCTCTCCCCTACCACCCTGTCTTAATCTCAGAAAAAGAACTGAAATTTTTATTCTATTTCAAGAAGTGTCAGTACAGCTCCCTGTCAACTACATAGGTAACTGGGAACCCTTAAGATACAAAATGTCTTACAGTTCAAGTGGCGCGCGCACACACACACACACACACACACACACAGAGGCAAAGGCAAACACACAGTAACACTCACATGCACACACATTCACACAAAGGCACAGACACACAGGCACACAGAGACACACAGATATTCATAGGCTCACACACACATAGGCTCACACACAGGCACACACAGACATACACAGGGACACACAGTACACATAAGCGTGCACACACACACACAACATCCAGTCTAGGCCTCCTTGAGTCTTTCTCAACACACAGCCAGAAGGATTCTTTCAAAACTAAGTCAGCTCACATCACTTGTCTGTTCAAAGCCATGTTATCTGAGAGTAAAAACTGAGGTTCTTACAGTGACCGGCCTGGCGCCCACGGTCCCTCTGCCTGCATCCGCGGCCGCTCTGTGCCTGGTCCCCTTCCTGCAACCACACCGGCCCCCTCGCGGGTCCTCAGACACACCCGTCTCCTCCCAGCTCAGAACCCTCGAGCTTACCATCCTTCTGGAATAATCTTCTCTCAGATATCCACGTGGCTCCCTCAGTCATGGTTCAGTGTTTGTGTGCTTTTCCTGAGAATCCTATTTAAAAGTTCCCCTGGGGAAGGACCTTCAAGATGGCGGAGGAGTTAGACGTGGAGATCACCTTCCTCCCCACAAATACATCAAAAATACATCTACCTGTGAAACTACTCCTACAGAACACCCACTGAACGCTGGCAGAAGACCTCAGACCTCCCAAAAGGCAAGAAATTCCCACGTACCTGGGTAGGGCAAAAGAAAACAGAATAAACAGAGACAAAAGGATAGGGCCGGGACCTGCACCAGTGGAAGGGAGCCGTGAAGGAGAAACGGTTTCCACACACTAGGAGCCCCTTCGCGGGCGGAGACTGCGGGTGGCGGAGGGGGAAAGCTTCGGAGCCGCGGAGGAGACCGCAGCCACAGGGGTACGGAGGGCAAAGCAGAGAGATTCCCGCACAGAGGACCGGTGCTGACCGCCACTCACCAGCCCGAGAGGCTTGTCTGCTCACCCGCCGGGGCGGGCGGGGCTGGGAGCTGAGGCTCGGGCTTCAGTCAGAGCGCTGGCGGCGTGAACACAGCCTGAAGGGAGTTAGTGCGCCACGGCTGGCCAGGAGGGAGTCCGGGGAAAAGTCTGGAGCTGCCGAAGAGGCAAGAGACTTTTCCTTCCCTCTTTGTTTCCTGGTGCGTGAGGAGAGGGGATTCGGAGCGCTGCTGAAAGGAGCGCCAGAGACGGGCGCGAGGCGCGGCTGAAAGCGCGGACCCCAGAGACGGGCGTGGGATGCTGGGGCTGCTGCTGCCGCCACCAAGAAGCCCGTGTGCGAGCGCAGGTTACTCTCCACACCTCCCCTCCCGGAAGCCTGTGCTGCCCGCCACTGCCGGGGTCCCGTGATCCAGGGACAACTTCCCCAGGAGAACACACGCACGCCTCAGGCTGGTGAAACGTCACGCTGGCCTCTGCCACCGCAGGCTCGCCCCGCATCTGTGCCCTCCCTCACCCCAGGCTGAGTGAGCCAGAGCCCCCGAATCAGCGGCTCCTTTAACCCCGTCCTGTCTGAGTGAAGAACAGACGCCCTCAGGCGACCTATACTCAGAGGCAGGGCCAAATCCAAAGCTGAACCCCAGGAGCTGTGGGAAATCTCTCCCAGCAGCCTCGGGAGCTGTGGAATAAATCCCCACAATCAACTTGATGTACCCTGCATCCGTGGAATACCTGAATAGACAAAGAATCATCCCAAATTGAGGTGGTGGACTTTGGAAGCAACTGTAGACTTGGGGTTTGCTGTATGTGACTGACTAGTTTCTGATTTTTATGTTTATCTTAGTATAGTTTTTAGCACTTGTTATCATTGGTGGATTTGTTTATTGGTTTGGTTGCTCTCTTTTTTATTACTTTAAAATTTTTTTAATTTTAATAATTTTTTTATTTCTTATATTCATAACTTTATTTTCATTCTTTTTTTTCTCCCTTTTCTTCTGAGCCATGTGGCTCACAGGGTTTTGGTGCTCCAGCGAGGTATCAGGCCTGAGCCTTTGAGGTGGGAGACCTGAGTTCAGGACATTGGTCCACCAGAGATCTCCCAGCCCCATGTAATATCAAATGGTGAGAACTCTCCCAGAGATCTCCATCTCAATGCTAAGACCCAGCTCCACCCAACGGCCAGCAAGCTCCAGTGCTGGACACCCCATGCCAAACAACTATCAAGACAGGAACACAACCCCACCCATTAGCAGAGAGGCTGCCTAAAATCATAATAAGTTCACAGACACCCCAAAACACACCAGTAGATGTGCTCCTGCCCACCAGAAAGGCAAGATCCAGCATCATCCACAAGGACACAGGCACCAGTCCCCTCCACCAGGAAGACTACACAACCCACTGAACCAACCTTACCCACTGAGGGCAGACACCAAAAACAATGGGAACTATGAACCTGCAGCTTCAAAAAGGAGACCCCAAACACAGTAAGTTAAGCAAAATGAGAAGACAGAGAAATATGCAGCAGATGAAGGAGCAAAGTAAAAACCCACCAAACCAAACAAATGAAGAGGAAATAGGCAGTCTACCTGAAAAAGAATTCAGAGTAATGATAGTAAAGATGATCCAAAATCTTGGAAATAGAATGGAAAAAATACAAGAAACATTTAACAAAGACCTAGAAGAATTAAAGAACAAACAAACAGAGATGAGCAATACAATAACTGAAATGAAGACTACACTAGAAAGAATCAATAGCAGAATAACTGAGGCAGAAGAACACACAAGTGACCTGGAAGACAGAATGGTGGAATTCACTCCCGTGGAACAGAATAAAGAAAAAAGAATGAAAAGAAATGAAGACAGCCTAAGAGACCTCTGGGACAACATTAAACACACCAACATTCGCATTATAGGGGTCCCAGAAGGAGAAGAGAGAGAGAAAGGACCCAAGAAAATATTAGAAGAGATTATAGTTGAAAACTTCCTTAATATGGGAAAGGAAATAGTCAATCAAGTCCAGGAAGCACAGAGAGTCCCATACAGGATAAATCCAAGGAGAAACATTTCAAGACACATATTAATCAAACTATCAAAAATTAAATACAAAGAAAAATATTAAAAGCAGCAAGGGAAAAGCAACAAATAACATACAAGGGAATCCCCATAAGGCTAATAGCTGATCTTTCAGCAGAAACTCTGCAAGCCAAAAGGAAGTGGCAGGACATATTTAAAGTGATGAAAGGGAAAAACCTACAGCCAAGATTACTGTACCCAGCAAGGATCTCATTCAGATTCAACAGAGAGATTAAAACCTTTACAGACAAGCAAAAGCTAAGAGAATTCAGCACCACTAAACCAGCTTTACAACAAATGCTAAAGGAACTTCTCTAGGCAGGAAACACAAGAGAAGGGAAAGACCTACAATAACAAACCCAAAACAATTAAGAAAATGGTAATAGGAACATACATATTGATAATTAACCCAAATGTAAATGGATTAAATCCTCCAATCAAAAGACACAGACTGGCTGAATGGATACAAAAACAAGACCCATATATATGCTGTCTACAAGAGACCCACTTCAGTCCTAAGGACACATACAGACTGAAAGTGAAGGGATGGAAAAAGATATTCCATGCAAATGGAAATCAAAAGAAATCTGGAGTAGCAATTCTCATATCGGACAAAATAGACTTTAAAATAAAGACTATTAGAAGAGACAAAGAAGGACACTACATAATGATCAAGGGATCAATTCAAGAAGAAGATATAACAATTGTAAATATTTATGCACCCAACATAGGAGTACCTCAATACATAAGGCAAATACTAACAGCCATAAAAGGGGAAATCAACAGTAACACAATCATAGTAGGGGACTTTAACACCCCACTTTCACCAATGGATAGGTCATCCAAAATGAAAATAATAAGGAAACACAAGCTTTAAATGACACATTAAACAAGGTGGAATTAATTGATATTTATAGGACATTCCATCCAAAAACAATAGAACACACTTTCTTCTCAAGTGCTTATGGAACATTGTCCAGGATAGATCGTATCTTGGGTCACAAATGAAGCCTTGGTAAATTTAAGAAAACTAAAATCGTATCGAGTATCTTTTCCGACCACAACACTATGAGACTAGATATCAATTACAAGAAAAAATCAGTAAAAAAAATACAAACACATGGAGTCTAAACAATGCACTCCTTAATAACCAAGAGATCACTTAAGAAATCAAAGAGGAAATAAAAAAATACCTAGAAGGAAATGACAATGAAAATATGACTACCCAAAACTTAAGGGATGCAGCAAAAGCAGTTCTAAGAGGGAAGTTTATAGCAATACAATCCTACCTCAAGAAACAAGAAACATCTCAAATAAACAACCTAACCTTACACCTAAAGCAATTAGAGATAGAAGAACAAAGAAACCCCAAAGTTAGCAGAAGGAAAGAAATCATAAAGATCAGATCAGAAATAAATGAAAAAGAAATGAAGGAAATGATAGCAAAGATCAATAAAACTAAAAGCTGCTTCTTTGAGAAGATAAACAAAATTGATAAACCATTAGCCAGACTCATCAAGAAAAAAAGGGAGAAGACTCAAATCAACAGAATTAGAAATGAAAAAGGAGAAGTAAAAACTGACACTGCAGAAATACAAAGGATCATGAGACGTTACTACAAAAAACTCTATGCCAATAAAATGGACAACCTGGGAGAAATGGACACATTCTAAGAAAAGCACAACCTTCTGAGACTGAACGAGGAAGATATAGAAAATGTAAACAGACCAATCACAAGCACTGAAATTGAAACTGTGATTAAAAATCTTCCAACAAACAAAAGCCCAGGACCAGATGGCTTCATAGGTGAATTCCATCAAATATGTGGAGAAGAGCTAACACCTATCCTTCTCAAACTCTTCCAAAATATAGCAGAGGGAGGAACACTTGCAAACTCACTCTACGAGGCCACCATCACTCTGATACCAAAAGCAGACAAAGTGGTCACAAAAAAAGAAAACTACAGGCCAATATCACTGATGAACATAGATGCAAAAATCCTCAACAAAATACTAGCAAACAGAATCCAACAGCACATTAAAAGGATCATACACCATGATCAAGTGGGGTTTATTCCAGGAATGCAAGGATTCTTCAATACATGCAAATCAATCAATGTGATACACTGTATTAACAAATTGAAGGATAAAAACCATAAGATAATCTCAATAGATGCAGAAAAAGCTTTTGACAAAATTCAACACCCACTTATGCTAAAACCCCCCCAGAAAGTACGCAGAGAGGGAACTTACCTCAACATAATAAAGGCCATATATGACAAACCCACAGCCAACATCATTCTCAATGGTGAAAAACTGAAACCAATTCCTCTAAGATCAGGAATAAGACAAGGCTTCCCACCACTATTATTCAACAAAGTTTTGGAAGTTTTAGCCACAGCAATCAGAGACGAAAAAGAAATAAAAGGAATCCAAATCAGAAAAGAAGTAAAACTGTCACTGTTTGCAGATGACATGATACTAATCATAGAGAATCCTAAAGATGCTACCAGAAAACTACTAAAGCTAATCAATGAATTTCATAAAGTAGCAGAATACAAAATTAATCCACAGAAATCTATTGCATTCTTATACACTAATGATGAAAAATTTGAAAGAGAAATTAAGGAAAAACGCCAATTTACCATTGCAACAAAAGAATAAAATACCTAGGAAAATCTACCTAAGGAGAAAAAAGAACTGTATGCAGAAAACTATAAGACACTGATGAAAGAAATCAAAAATGACACAAACAGATGGAGAGATCTACCATGGTCTTGGATTGGAAGAATCAATATTGTGAAAATGACTATACTACCCAAAGCAATCTACAGATTCAATGCAATCCCTATCAAATTACCAATAGCATTTTTTACAGAACTAGAACAAAAAATCTTAAAATATGTATGGAGACACAAAAGACCCTGAATAGTCAAAGCAATATTGAGGGAAAAAAATGGAGCTGGAGGAATCAGACTCCCTGACTTCAGACTATACTAGAAAGCTACAGTAATCAAGACTATATGGTACTGGCACAAAAACAGGAATATAGTTCAATGGAACAGGATAGAAAGCCCAGAGATAAACCCATGCACCCATGGTTAACTAATCTATGACAAAGGAGGCAAGAATATACAATGCAGAAAAGACAGTCTCTCAATAAGTGGTGCTGGAAAAACTGAACAGCTACATGTAAAAGAATGAAATTAGAACACTGCCTAACACCATACACAAAAATAAGCTCAAAATGGATTAAAGACCTAAATGTAAGGCCAGACACTATAAAACTCTTAGAGGAAAACATAGGCAGAACACTCTATGACATATACCACAGCAAGACCCTTTATGACCCACCTCCTAGAGAAATGGAAATACAAACAAAAATAAACAAATGGGACCTAATGAAACTTAAAAAGCTTTTGCACAGCAAAGGAAACCATAAACAAGATGAAAAGACAACCCTCAGAATGGGAGAAAATATCTTCAAATGAAGCAACTGACAAAGGATTAATCTCCAGAATATACAAGCAGCTCATGCAGCTCAATATCATAAAAACAAAGAGTTGATTCAAAAAATAGGCAGAAGACCTAAATAGACATTTCTCCAAAGAAGACCTACAGATTGCCAACAAACACATGAAAGGATGCTCAACATCACTAATCATTAGAGAAATGCAAATCAAAAGTACAATGAGGTATCACCTCACACCAGTCAAAATGGCCATCATCAAAAAATCTACAAACAGGGCTTCCCTGGTGGCGCAGTGGTTGAGAGTCCGCCTGCCGATGCAGGTGACACAGGTTCGTGCCTTGCTCTGGGAAGATCCCACATGCTGCGGAGTGGCTGGGCCCGTAAGCCATGGACGCTGAGTCTGCGCATCCGGAGCCTGTGCTCCACAACGGGAGAGGCCACAACAGTGAGAGGCCTGCATACCGCAAAAAAAAAAATCTACAAACAATAAATGCTGGAGAGGGTGTGGAGAAAAGGGAACCCTCTTGCACTGTTGGTGGGAATGTAAATTGATACAGCCACTATGGAGAACAGTATGGAGGTTCCTTAAAAAACTAAAAATAGAACTACCATACAACCCAGCAATCCCACTCACTACTGGGCATATACCCTGAGAAAACCATAATTCTAAAAGAGTCGTGTACCACAATGTTCATTGCAGCACTGTTTACAATAGCCAGGACATGGAAGCAACCTAAAGGTCCATTGACAGATGAATGGATAAAGAAGATGTGGCACATATATACAAAGGAATATTACTCAGCCATAAAAAGAAACTTGTAGTGAGGTGGATGGACCTAGAGGCTGTCATAGAGAGTGACATAAGTCAGAAAGAGAAAAACAAATACCGTATGTTAACACATATATATGGAATCTAAAAAAGAAAGAGAAAGGTTCTGAAGAACCTAGGGGCAGGACAGGAATAAAGACACAGACATAGAGAATGGACTTGAGGACATGGTGGGGGGAAGGGTAAGCTGGGACGAAGTGAGAGAGTGGCATTGACATATATAAACTACCAAATGAAAAATAGATAGCTAGTGGGAAGCAGCCACATAGCAAAGGGAGATCAGCTCTGTGCTTTGTAACCACCTAGAGGGGTTGGATAGGGAAGGTGGGAGGGAGACTCAAGAAGAAGGGGATATGGGGATATATGTATACATATAGCTGATTCACTTTGTTATACAGCAGGAACTAACACAACATTGTAAAGCAATTATAGTCCGATAAAGATGTTTTTAAAAAATAAAGACAATGGCAAAAAAAAAAGTTCCCCTGGGAACTACTTACCTTCCTTCCCTGTCTTGTTTTTATCTGTTGTACTTGTCGCCTAACTAAAATGCAAGCATTTACTCTTTTCTATCTCTCTACTCTGCCTTGAATATAGATTCTATGAGGATATGACTTGTTTGATGTATACGTACACACACAGAGAGACATGGAGCTAGCACCTAGGACAGTAATATTAGCAATAATGAGCATGAATAAACATCTATTGAATGAATGAATGAAAAGATATAATTTGTAAGGAAAGGCAAGATCATCCTTTTGTATCTTTCTTTTTTTGTTGTTGTTTTTGTTTTTGCGGTACGCGGGCCTCTCACCGCTGTGGCCCCTCCCGCCGCAGAGCACAGGCTCCAGACGCGCAGGCTCAGCAGCCATGGCTCACAGGCCCAGCCGCTCCGCGGCATGTGGGATCCTCCCAGACCAGGGCATGAACCTGTGTCCCCTGCATCGGCAGGCGGACTCTCAACCATTGCGCCACCAGGGAAGCCCCCCTTGTGTATCTTTCTATCTTCATTTAATACCACGTCAGGAGAACGTTCTCACGTTGTTCAATATTCTTCAGAATTAAAATTTTCAGTGTTTGTAATCTGTTCCATCATACAGATGTAGGTAATTAACCATTTCCCTACTTTGGAGAATTTGGATTGCTTCACACTCACAAGTTATTCTGCAAACAGTACGCGCCCATTCATTTACTCTGTATTGATTGAGTGTTGAGTATATGCTATGTGCTGTGCTTTGTCTTGAGGCTGCGAGAGCAGCTAAGATCCAGTCCTTAGGCAGGTAGAAGAGAAGAGTGTGGTTTACGTGTGGTGAGAACCGAGAATGTGCGCTGGAAACAGCTGTTCAGGGATTTATTACACCCACAGGTCACTGAGCTCTGTTCACTCTTCTGTATTTTTTCTCTTTACTCTTTAGATGGAATCATTTCTGTTAACCTATCTTCAAGTTCATGAAACTTTATTCTGCTGACTCCAACCTGCTGGTAAGACCATCCAGGGAAGTTTTTATTTCAGATGCTGTACTTTTCAGTTCTCAGAGTTGTGTTGTTTTATATACTCTCTTGCCAATTGGATCAAACCTAGCTACTGCTGTAATAAAAACCTGAATACGTTACTGATTACTTGGCTGGTAGGCTTGAAAAGCAGCAGAAAAGAGTGAAATTGGTCAGACACTCCCCATCTTCCACTGAATAATAAAAAAGAGGAGGATAAGATGGAGATAAATGTAAAGATGGTACTGTGCTTCTGGTTCACGAGACTGTTTCACTCTGCAGAGCATCCTATCTGATATGGAAGGCTGGCAGAAACCATAATGAAATCTAGCTAAAAAATGGGATTGCAATCTATGGAATAAGTGGAGGTCATTGCCTGGTAAATCTCCATAGCTCGACTGATCAACAATAAGACTTTCATCAATAAGTTTCAATCCAATGCAGGAATCTCATCCTGGGGCTATTCTGATAATGGGTCTAAAATGCAATGCTTCTTGTTTTAATGAAACTGACAGAATCTCTCAAAAACAAGTTATGACATATTTTTATGTATTTTATAATAAACAATATACTAAGGAAGAGAATACATTGATAATGGCTTAGCTTGCACTTTGGATGTTCAGTACAAATATTTCTAGACTCTACAGTTGCAATGCAAAGCATGATCAGAAGACATAAAATATACAGAAACCTGCATATGTAAAAACAAAAAAGAGTGTTACTTCCAGTAAAACACTGACTTAAGAATAATATTAAATCAGCTACTCTTCTTCACTCTGAGTGAGATTTTTTCTGAGATTTCCTTCTTCTCTGAGATATTCTCTGAGATTTCCATTCAAAACTAGTTTTCTAATCCAAAAAGTTCTTGCTTATTCTTATAACAATAATCAAGACCCCATGCTGAAGGCTTCAGGATTGACTTTTACCTCAAAGGCAAAACAGAATGAATCTTCCTCCCTGTGTATCCCACAGACCCACAATAGCCCTTCAGGGCTGGCTGGTAAATTGAGGAGTAGTCATGAGGGCCAGACCTTCTCAGTTCCAGGTTAGACTATTGTCACATATTTTCTCCTTCCAGATAATTCGACACAAAACTATCTCAACATTCCTTGCCTCTGTCCATTTGGATCCCAAGCCTCTTAAACGGTATCTGTATCTTTATTAAGATAAAACTGAAAGAGTATGGGTGGTTTTGAAGACACGGGAAGGAACACACTTATTCTATTTCCAAGGGGCTAATACTAATTGGCCATCAAATCTCCCCCAAAGAACAAAAATGCCTTTGAGGATATGAATGTGTTAGAATTCCCTCAAAAGAAAGATGGGTGAGAGCGACATTTCCCTTTTCTATTGTTTAAAGAACAGAATATGTTTCTTTTTATCCTAATATAAAAGTTAATGCAATAGCATAATAAAAAGCAGAGATGGAATTTCTTCTGTAAGGGAATTTCAAAGAGATACCATCTCCTTTTGAAAAGCTGAAATGACTTCTAAGTGAAATCTGCTCGCTACATAGGGTGAGCTGGTTGTTACCCACACCCGGCACAAGTTATCATTCACCTGACAGCTACGTGATTTGTCCGTATTAGAGAGTATGCTGTGGATCTGTGAGGTTACTCTCGCCAGTATGAGAACTATGAGAAAAATTCGTCTTTCAGAGTTTTCGTTTTACTACTTAAAAAAGAACATGCCAGTTCAGTCCCCCTTCTTCTATATTCAGGGCTCCATAAATTAATTCCAGTCTTTTTTCGAGGTGAAAGAAATTTCTCTGATAAAAAGTCATTGATGTTTTCACATTTTTCATCATCTTTTTAAAAAACTGTACCACAACATTTTATAAAGCCTAATTTAATGGAATGTCATGTTCTTTGTTTTACAGTGTGGATCTGAGAACAGCCTGGCTTTTTTTGATAATGAAAAGCAGAGTTTTAAACATGGAAAAAAATAAGAAAAAAGCAATATGTTATGGAATATTAGTGTTATGGTATATTGATGCAATTATTTTTAAAAAGAAAAATAAAGTGATCAGGGTTTTTCAAACGAAGAATATATGGATTCATTTAAGGAAAAACCATTTTTATGGATGCCCAGCATTTTATATTATTTTTATTACAATGGCACTTGAATAGGCATTAACATAAGCCAAAGTATTGACCCTTTATAATAGCTTTTATGCAACAAATAATGGAAAGAAATATGCATAATAAGAACAGATAAAATGAAACCATTGAGATCCTTATTTACAGCAACAACTTAATGAATGAATGATGTTATTTTGCTGAGATTTGTCGTTCTCTTAAAGATGATGTTATCCTAGGTGACAGGGGCCTGTTCCTGTGGCGCTGCACACCCCCAGGTCCACATGCTCTGTGAAAAGCCGCTTTTCTCACAACTGTTTACTCCCTGAGCCTGGAATCCTCTGGCTCTCAGCTGGTGTGAATGCGTCGCTTAGTCACAGACCGCCTTTGTTCTTTCTCTCTAACTTTGAGCAAATTACATGCCTACTCCTCTCCACCACGAACACAGTGCAGACTTGGTGCCGAAATCACGTGGCTTGGTTGGTTCTAAGCCGGCCGTCTAGTCGATCCAGAAAATGAAGGCAGCATTTTAAAATTCTGCTAGAGAGTGAATTCTCTGGCAGTCCCATAGTTAGCACTAGGTGCTCTCACTGCCGGGACCCTGGGTTCGATCCCTGGTCGGGGAAACAAGATCCCGCAAGCCAAAAATATAAAATAAAACAAAATTCTGCTAGAGAATACTTCTGCAGACCCCAGCTGGATTGTCACTGATAGCCTTGCTAGCCCCTGGCTGAGGAATAAACGGTTTAAACACGTATCGTTGTGAAATCAGTTTTTCATCTTTCTCCTTGGTTCTTCCTTCTTTGCAACAAGTTCTTCTCATTTGTGGCCTAGAAAACTGCTGGTCACCCTGCAGTAGCCCCCCCCCCCCCACGAATGTCACTCTTCTGCAAAGTCTGTAACAGCATAGGTGTGTGTACACACACACACACACACACACACACCACAGGTGAGGTCAACCTTCATAGTCTGCACGTCCACACAGCCCTTTGTACCAGGCCCTGAGGCAGCACGTCTCATTCCTGACCATCCCTGTTTCTATCTCCCCCAGCCCCTCAGTATGTCCATAAACTCAAGAAGAAGGAGCCCCGTTTCTCCATCTTCATCTTACTAGAGCCAGGAGTTGACAGGCCCTCAGGAAATGCTGAATGAATGAACTGTCATGGGATGGTTAATTTTATGCATCAGCTTAGCTAAGAGAAGCCCAGATAGATGGTCAGACATCATTTCTGGGTGTGTCTGGGAGGGTATTTCTGGAAGAGATTAGCATTTGAATCTGTAGACTGAGTAAAGAAGATCCACCCCACCGGTGTGGGTGGTCATCATCTAATCCGCTGAGGGATGGAATAGAACAAAAAGGCAGAGGAAAGGCAAATTCCTGTTTTCTTCTTGAGTTGGTACATCCATCTTCTGCCCTAGAACGTGGGAGCTCCTGGTTCTCAGCCCTTCAGACTCCGGGACTTACAACAGTGGCCGCTGCAATTCTCAGGCCTTTGCACTCAGACTGAGTTGCAACAACAGCTCTTCTGGTTCTCGAGCCTGCAGCTGGCAGATCACATGTCTTCCCTGCCTCCATAATCACATGACGCTTATTCTCCTAATAAATCTCCTCTTATACATCTGTATATCCTATTGGTCTCTTTCTCTGGAGAACCCTAACACACATCAGAATACACACCTGCTTGTAAAACTCAAAATGCAACCAGTAAATAATCAAAATTCAAAGGAACCAGAGGATGCATGCTGTGTATTCGTGGTCCCTCCCCATCCCTGCATAGACCGGGAAGATGTGGTCTACAACCATGGCAGGGAATGTGGAAATATTTTCTTCTGTTTTCAGCAGATGTTTCAGGGTGGTTATTGCAGTCATGCACTTTGCTGTCGGGCAGAAGCTCACACCACGCATCTCCAATAAATCACTTATAAACTGTAGCTTGGGAGCAGGAAACCTTGCCTTGCAGTTGTTTTGCCTCCAGGCCTGGGGTGAAGATGGGGTGTGCTGGTTTCCTGAGGGGAGCAGGCGGCACAGCTGCTCCTCATCCACTGCCTCGGGACAGCCTGCTGAGACCTCCAACCCTGGGGAGGGGGGCCTGAAAGGAAACAGGGGGTGGGCTGATTGCTCCCAGGCTCCAGGGTGGCTTCAAGTCTGAGCACTATTGCCCAGGGAGACCTGCCTGGGAACCACAGAAGAACAAGAAGGTAATATGACCACATTTTTAGTTTCAGAAATGTTGATTGACATTTGTTGAATGAATATATGGCATTCGTGGAGAAGACGTTTCTACGCAGGGTGATGGTGGGGAGGCGTTCTAGGACAAGAGGCCTGCAGAACACCCAGTCCAGCTGGTGCCCCAAATCACCTCTAGTCCATCAGTAGATGTGATGGTTGTACCTGGTCTCCTCAGCCTGCCAGGTCAACCGGCAAGTCTGGGCTGGAATCAGTCACAGGTTCATAGATACAGTATCTTTGTGTTATTGATTTATAACTTAAAATGGTTAAATAACATGGTCTATGGGATGCTAATTCTTTGAACTTTGTTGGGACAAGCTTTGTTGGGCTTAACAGATGGTCAGTCTTTGGAAATGCCCCATGTGTTTTTGAAAGAATGGGTACTCTCCAGCTGCTGGGTGCAACGTTTTATGGATGCCCATGGGACCCAGACCTTGAATTACATTGTTTCAATCTTGTCTGCCCTTGCTGAGTATCATCTTTTCCCTCTATCAATTACTAGGAGCGGTATGTTAAAACACAGGTTAGTTTGGTGATTTGGGCAATCTCTCTTACTGATTCTGTCCATTTTCACCTTATACTTTTTGAAGCTATGTATTAGGTCACATAAGGCTAAAATTGTCATATTTCCCTGGTAAAATTCATCATTTTATCAATATATGTTGACTCTATTTCTAGTAAAGTTTGTGTCTTAGCCTTTATTTGCTCTAAAATTAATATAGTTATAATAGCTTTCCTTGGGTATTTGCCTTTTTCTGTCCCTGTTTTTCCCAACTTTCTTTAACTTAAATTCTGAAAGCAATATTTTTACCTCTCTCTCTAAAAACAAAAAGGACTTTTGAATGCTTTAACTCTGACCATCCCTTCCCAATTTATATGCTATTGTTTTCATTAATGTGTGAATATCCTGCTTTTCCTTCATCCATAGATTACATGTTATTATTAGTGTTTCTACTGTCAGTGTCCGGACTTACCATGGGCTTACTCTTGTTTCACAAACTGTTTCCTCATGAATCTCAGACCTTCCTTGTGGAACTATTCTCCTTCCTAAAGCATATCCTTTAGAAGTTCCTTCCAAAGAGTCTGTCTGTTGTGAATTCTCTCCATTTTTGTTAACCTGAGGAATATTTATTTCACCCTCATTTTTGGAAGATAGATATTCTGAGCATAGAATTTTAGATTGTTAATTGTTTTCTCAAAATATTTCGAAGACATTCTTCTACTGTCTTCCGGGTTCTCTCGCTGTTGAAATGTCGGTGCTCAGACTGCTCTCCATCATCAGGGGATCTGTTTTCTCTCTGTTTTTAAGTGCTCTCTTTGTGTTTGGTGTCCCTCAATTAACTACGTTGCTTCTAGAGTGATTTTCTTTTTATTTATTCTGCTTTGTGTTCACGAGTTTCTTAATCTGAACATTAGAGCCTTTCAACAGTTATGAAAAATTCTATCTTTTCAGATATTGTCTCTTTCCCATTTTCTCCACCTCCATCTTTTTATCTTTCATAACTTCCAACTCTTTCACGTTTTACATTCTATGTAAATTATTCAGATTTATTTTCTAATTGACTTCGTCTCTCTTCAGCTATATTTAATCTGTTGTTTACCCCATCTATTGAGTTTCTGATTTTAGCTATCTCTTTCATATTTTGCAGTTTTATGGGTTCTGTTTTGTATCCGCTTTTTCATTTCATTGATAGTTTCTTGTTATAATACTTTCAAAATCTTTTATTTCTTGAAATAGATAAAAGAAGTGTATTTTAGGGACTTCCCTAGCTGTCCAGTGGTTAAGCCTCCTCACTTCCAATGCAGGGAGCACAGGTTTGACCCCTGGTCAGGGAACTAAGATCCCGCATGCCATGTGGCATGGCCAAAAAAATAAAAAATACGGAAGTGTATTTTATATTCTAGCCTCTGATAAGGATGACATCATCTTTGTGGGTCACATTCTGCAATTTGTAGTTTCTGCTGACTCTCACTTTTGGTGGCTTGTTTCTTGTGTGAATTGGCTATTTGATAGTGAATTCTATAGCCCATAGGATTTTATCTTTTGAGGCCCAAGTTTAAAGTTTATTCCTCCAAATTTGCATCTTTTAGGTGCCTGGGGAATTGACCCACTTGCGACTTCTTTAAACTAAATTTTCAGCTCCTTTTCTCAATACAAAGAGTGGTATAGTGTGAATCCCAGTCCCAACCTCCTGTGACTATGGGCTCTATGTTATGAATTCTTTGAGGATTCCTTTCCTTTATTCAGATCCACCCAGAGTAAGACCATCTCTTTCAGCAGGGCAAGTTGTTTTGTTTTTCCCCCAAATTTTGCCTACTGAAGAGGCACACTTTAGGGGATCTGGATTTATTTAAGGTTCTCTGCTTTGACTCCCAGCCAGGCTCAAGCCCCCAGGTTTGTGCTCTGCCCCTGAATCAAGTGGCTTATTAAATCCAGGCTGTAAGTCACCAGGGATGGGCAGATACACCCAGGAAAATACCATCTCCAGAGACTAGACTATTTCTCCAGATTCATGCTTGTTTCAAGCTCTGACAATTTCCTCTCCTTCTCCACTAACCCAGTCATGCATATTAAAAGCATTTTTCTCTTTATACTCTATCCAAAGTTTTGGGCATTCCATAGTGGGGATTTCTCCAGTCATCGTAGGGAACAGAAGAATCACTGCTTCTGCATTTCAATATTTTTTAAAACCTTACTGCTAGGTAGAGATTGGCACTGTAAACTATTTTTCCATTCTGAAGTTTTCTCCTTCTTTGGTTTCTGTGATAATATTCTCTTGCCTTCTTTTTCTGTCTCTTCAAGAAAGATCACACAGTATTCAGTTCATCAAGCAAACTAGAAACCTGGGAGCCATCCTCAACTTCTCCTCGCCCCGCATATACAGTTGGAGCTGAAATCAAACTGCACTTTCCTCCTTATCTACCTGTCCCCATTCCTCCTCCATCTCACCTGTTGCTAGATGGGTTTCAACAGCTTCTGAGCCATCCTCACACCTCCAGCTTTTCATCCCCTATGGTCTTCAGGTGAAGTATTTTTGCATCCTTCCTCTTGCAGACAGTGGCTTCGATATATTGCCTGCATATCAGACTGTTAGAGGGTGGCTCCTCCCCGTGTACAGATAGGTGAGTCCCTGACCCTTGTGGGCCAGCCTCAGGGGTGCTGGATGGCACTGAGCCACTGCTTCACATGTGGTGATGGCCAGAATGATGGTCCTTCATCTCACACACTAGTTCATTTCTAACGACCCTGAATTTGACAAATATGCTCCCACTTGTTCAACCATAAAATTGAGAAAAATTCATTTCACTCAGTGATGGCTTCCTCTTGTTCCTCTCTGATGAGCCCCTGGATGTACAGCCCTGGCTTGGAGCCTGAGAAGACTCCTGAAGGGGACATGGCCAGTTTCAGGGCTATAAGCTAGAAAGATTGGAGAGGCTGAATGGATTTCAGGAATTGACAGCACCTCCAAGTAAAATAATAAATTGCCAAGGGAAGGAGTTTAGAGAGTCGTACTGTTTCATACGTCATTCCCACCCTCAGTAAATGCTGATTAAGTGTTGAAGGGGTTTGTTAGGCTGCAGCCATATTGTGAAGTCTGCCTGATAAACACATGCCACCTGCAGGGGGTGCATTAGAATAGCCTGCCCTGCCACTGTCCTTTTATGTCAATTTGGACACTTAGTTAAACCTCATTTTCTTCTCTTGGATAATGTGGAATCAATGCCTCTTTCAAAGAGCAGCTGTGAGTATTAAATGAGGTGACACTGGTAAGCAATGGTGGAGGCCGTGGAGCTCTGGCACATAGCAGGTATTCAGACAAAACAACTTCCTCTCATTTCCCTCTGCCTTCCTTCTATGAACACTATCTAATAGGTGTTTCCTAAAAGCACCTATTCAATGCCTCAATATCTAATATAAAATTCCAAACTGGAGAAAACCATGTCTTAATGGCATCTCATTCATGCCGATGTCTGGATTTCCCAGTCACATGCCCCACTTTTTAATTTTCTATTCTAGTGTTGGGTAGCTGCAGGTCATGAAGGAAATTCTGGAAGGGAATGCATTCACTGTCCCTGGAATAATCTAGCAAGGCCTGTAATACCATGTGTGTTTGTATGTGTGTGTGTGTGCATGCACGTGATGTGTGTTCATGCCTGTCTGTGCACATGTGAGTGTGTGTGCATGTATGTGTTGTGTGTGCATGCCCACATGTGTGTGCATGTGTGCATGTATATGTGTGAGTGTGTATGCACATGTGAGTGTGAGTGTGTGTGCGTGCATTCTCACTGATGTTTGTTCTCTGGTCCTTCCTCCCTCACCCCTCCCTGTTCCCTCCTGCTCAGCCCCTAGCCCCATCAATCACAGAGATGGCACCTCGTAAACCTGCCGGCCCCTCCCAACTCACTGGATTGTCGTGCAGATTTATGGAGTGACTCTGGGTTACCAGCGACAGCTGCTTTGCAGGCAGCAGATGTTCACATGAGAACCAGAGCAGCAGCCTGGCAGCAGTCTGTGCCAGCATTCAGGGCTGTGCCATTATGTGGAACAAACTCTTCGTTCCAGGAATACAGGGAGGCAGGATGCTTTGTGCTTCACCTCCTTGGTCCTGTGGCCCCTGTACTTTGTCTGCAGAATTCTTGGTAAGAATTAACCAAAAGAGGAGAGATTGGTTCAAGATGGCAGAGTAGAAGGATGTGCACTCACTCCCTCTTGCAAGACCACTGGAATCACAACTTACTGCTGAACAATCATTGACAGAAAAACACTGGAACTCACCAAAAGAGATACCCCACATCCAAAGACAAAGGAGAAGGCACAATGAGATGATAGGAGGAGCACCATCACAATAAAATCAAATCCCATAACTGCTGGGTGAGTGATGCACAAACTGGAAAACAATTACACCACAGAAGTCCAACCACTGGAGTGAAGGTTCTGAGCCTCACGTCAGGCTTCCCAACCTGGGGGTCCGGCAACGGGAGGAGGAATTCTGAGAGAATCAGACTTTGAAAGCTAGAGGAACTTGATTGCAGGACTTTGACAGGACTTGGGGAAACAGAGACTCCACTCTTGGAGGGCACACACAAAGTGGTGTGTACCTCAGGACACAGGGAGAAGGAGAGTGACCCCATAGGAGACTGAACCAGATCTACCTGCTAGTGTTGGTGGATCTCCTGCAGAGGCAGGGAGTGGCTCTGGCTCACCAAGGGACAAGGACACTGGCAGAAGAAGTTCTGGGAAGTAATCCTTGGTGTGAGACTTCCTGAAGTCAACCAATAGCCCCATCAAAGAGCCAGGTAGCCTCCAGTGTTGGGTCACCTCAGGCCAAACAACCAACAGGGAGGGAACTCAGCCCCACCTACCAGCAGACAAGCAGATTAAAGTTTTACTGAGCTCTGCCCACCAGAGCAACACCCAGCTCTACCCGCCACCAGTCCCTCCCATCAGGAAACTTGCAGAAGCCTCTTAGGTAGCCTCATCCACCAGAAGGCAGACAGCAGAAGCAAGAAGAACTAAAAGCCTGCAGCCTGTGGAATGAAAAGCACATTCACAGAAAGAAAGACAAAATGAAAAGGCAGAGGACTAGGTACCAGATGAAGGAACAAGATAAAACCCCAGAAAAACAACTAAATGAAGATAGGCAACCTTCCAGAAAAAGAATTCAGAATAACGATAGTGAAGATGATCCAGGACCTCAGAAAAAGAATGGAGGCAAAGATCGAGAAGATGTAAGAAATGTTTAACAAAGACCTAGAAGAATTAAAGAACACACAAACAGAGATGAACAATACAATAACTGAAATGAAAACTACACTAGAAGGAATCAATAGCAGAATAACTGAGGCAGAAGAACAGACAAGTGACCTGGAAGACAGAATGGTGGAATTCACTCCCATGGAACAGAACAAAGAAAAAAGAATGAAAAGAAATGAAGACAGCCTAAAAGACCTCTGGGACAACATTAAATGCACCAACATTTGTATTATAGGGGTCCCAGAAGAAGAAGAGAGAGAGAAGGGACCAGAGAAAATATTAGAAGAGATTATAGTTGAAAACTTCCCTAACATGGGAAAGGAAATAACCACCCAAGACCAGGAAGCACAGAGAGTCCCAGGCAGGATAAACCCAAAGGGAAACATCCTGAGACACATAATAATCAAACTGACAAAAATTAAAGACAAAGAAAAATTATTAAAAGCAACAAGGGAAAAATGACAAATAACATACAAGGGAACTCCCATAAGTTTAAGAGCTGATTTCTCAGCAGAAACCCTACAAGCCAGAAGGGAGTGGTATGATATATTTAAAGTGATGAAAGGGAAGAACCTACAACCAAGATTAATCTACCTGGCAAGGATCTCATTCAGATTTGATGGAGAAATTAAAGCTTTACAGACAAGCAAGAGCTAAGAGAATTCAGCACCACCAAACCAGCTTTACGACAAATGTTAAAGGAACTTCTCTAAGTGGGAAACATAAGAGAAGAAAAGGGCCTACAAAAACAAACCCAAAACAATTAAGAAAATGGTAATAGAAACATACATATTGATAATTATCTTAAATGTGAATGGATTAAATGCTCCAACCGAAAGATACAGGCTCACTGAATGGATACAAAAACAAGACCCATATATATGTTGTCTACAAGAGACCCACTTCAGACTTAGGGACACATACAGACTGAAAGTGAGCGGATGGAAAAAGATACTCCATGCAAATGGAAATCAAAAGAAAGCTGGAGTAGCAATTCTCATATCAGATAAAGAAGACTTTAAAATAAAGAATGTTACAACAGACAAGGAAGGACAATACACAATGATCAAGGGATCAATCCAAGAAGAAGATATAACAATTATAAATATATATGCACCCAACATAGGAGCACCTCAATACATAAGGAAAATGCTAACAGCTATAAAACAGGAAATCAACAGTAACACAGTAGTAGTGGGGGACTTCAACACCTCACTTACGCCAATGGACAGATCATCCAGACAGAAAATTAATAAGGAAACACTAGCTTTAAATGACAAAATAGACCAGATAGATTTAATTGATATTTATAGGACATTCCATCTGAAAACAGCAGATTACACCGTCTTCTCAAGTGCACACGGAATATTCTCCAGGATAGATCACATCTTGGGTCACAAATCAAGCCTCAGTAAATTAAAGAAAACTGAAATCATATCAAACAATTTTTCTGACCACAATGCTATGAGATTAGAAATCAATTACAGGGAAAACAATGTAAAAAACACAAACACTTGGAGGCTAAACAATGCGTTACTAAATAACCAAGAGATCACTGAAGAAATCAAAGAGGAAATCAAAAAATGCCTAGAGACAAATGACAATGAAAACACGATGATCCAAAACCTATGGGATGCAGCAAAAGCAGTTCTAAGAAGGAAGTTTATAGCAATACAAACCTACCTCAAAAAACAAGAAACATCTCAAATAAACAATCTAAGCTTACACCAAAAGGAAGTAGAGAAAGAAGAACAAAGCCCAAAGTTAGTAGAAGGAAAGAAATGATAAAGATCAGAGCAGAAATAAATGAAATAGAAACAAAGAAAATGATAGCAAAGATCAATAAAACTAAAAGTTGGTTCTTTGAGAAGATAAACAAAATTGATAAAGCTTTAGCCAGACTCATCAAGAAAAAGAGGGAGAGGACTCAAATCAATAAAATTAGAAATGAAAAAGGAGAATTTACAATGGACACTGCAGAAATACAAAGCATCCTAAGAGACTACTACAAACAACTCTGCCAATAAAATGGACAACCTGGAAGAAATGGACAAATTCTTAGAAATGCACAACCTGCCAAGACTGAATCAGGAAGAAACAGAAAATATGAACAGACCAATCACAAGTAACGAAATTGAAACTGTGATTAAAAATATTCCAACAAACAAAAGTCCAGGACCAGGTGGCTTCACAGGTGAATTCTATCAAACATTTAGAGAAGAGCTAACACCCATCCTTCTCAAACTCTTCCAGAAAATTACAGAGGAAGGAACACTCCCAAACTCATTCAAGGAGGCCACTATCACCCTGATACCAAAACCAGGCAAAGATACTACAAAAAAAGAATATCACTGATGAATAGAGATGCAAAAATCCTCAACAGAATACTAGCAAACTGAATCCAACAACACATTAAAAGGATCATACACCATGATCAAGTGGGATTTATCCCAGGCATGCAAGGATTCTTCAATATGTGCAAATCAATCAATGTGATACACCATATTAACAAATTGAAGGATAAAAACCATACGATCATCTCAATAGATGCAGAAAAAGCTTTTGACAAAGTTCAACACCTATTTATGATAAAAACTCTCCAGAAAGTAGGTGTAGAGGGAATCTACCTCAACATGATAAAGGCCATATATGACAAACTCACAGCAAACATCATTCTAATGGTGAAAAACTGAAAGCATTTCCTCTAAGATCAGGAACAAGACAAGGATGTCCACTCTCGCCACTATTATTCAACATAGTTTTGGAAGTCCTAGCCATGGCAATCAGAGAAGAAAAAATAAATAAAAGGGGACTTCTATGATGATGCAATGGTTGAGAATCTGC
The DNA here is from genome assembly GCF_949752795.1 of Hyperoodon ampullatus. NCBI lineage: Eukaryota > Metazoa > Chordata > Mammalia > Artiodactyla > Ziphiidae > Hyperoodon > Hyperoodon ampullatus. Next base: position 2,586,162 of record NC_136921.1, read on the forward strand.
CTACCAATGCAGGGGACACGGGTTCGAGCCCTCATCCAGGAAGATTCCACATGCTTCAGAGCAACAAAAACCGTGCACCACAACTAGTAAGCCTGCACTCTAAAGCCCGCATGCCACAACTACTGAAGCCCGCACACCTAGAGCCCATGCTCTGCAACAAGAGAAACCACCACAGTGAGAAACCAACACCGCAATGAAGAGTAGCCCCTGCTCACCACAACTAGAGAAAGCCCAAGCACAGCAATGAAGAACCAATGCAGCAATAAATAAATAAATAAATAAATAAATAAATAAACAGAAATGAAAGGAATACAAATTGGAAAAGAAGAAGTAAAACTGTCACTGTTTGCAGATGACATGATACTCTACATAGATAGTCCTAAAGATGCCACCAGAAAACTACTAGAGCTAATCAATGAATTTGGTAACGTTGCAGGATACAAAATTAATGCACAGAAACTTCTTGCATTCCTATACACTAACAATGAAAGATCAGAAAGAGAAATTAAGGACACAGTCGCATTCACCATTGCAACAAAAAAAATAAAATACCTAGGAATAAACCTACCTAAGGAGGTAAAAGACCTGTACTCAGAAAAATATGTCACTGTTTAAAGAAATAAAAAATGACACAAACAGATGGAGAGATCTACCATGGTCTTGGATTGGAAGAATCAATATTGTGAAAATGACTATACTACCCAAAGCAATCTACAGATTCAATGCAATCCCTATCAAATTACCAATAGCATTTTTTACAGAACTAGAACAAAAAATCTTAAAATATGTATGGAGACACAAAAGACCCTGAATAGTCAAAGCAATATTGAGGGAAAAAAATGGAGCTGGAGGAATCAGACTCCCTGACTTCAGACTATACTAGAAAGCTACAGTAATCAAGACTATATGGTACTGGCACAAAAACAGGAATATAGTTCAATGGAACAGGATAGAAAGCCCAGAGATAAACCCATGCACCTATGGTCAACTAATCTATGACAAAGGAGGCAAGGATATACAATAGAGAAAAGACAGTCTCTGCAATAAGTGGTGCTGGGAAAACTGAACAGCTACATGTAAAAGAATGAAATTAGAACACTCCCTAACACCATACACAAAAATAAACTCAAAATGGATTAAAGACCTAAATGTAAGGCCAGACACTATAAAACTCTTAGAGGAAAACATAGAAAGAACACTCTTTGATATAAATCACAGCAAGATCTTTTTGACCCACCTCCTAGAGTAATGGAAATAAAAACAGAAATAAACAAATGGGACCTAATGGAATTTAAAAGCTTTTACACAGCAAAGGAAACTATAAACAAGACCAAAGACAACCCTCAGAATGGGAGAAAATATTTGCAAACGAATCAACGGACAAAGGATTAATGTCCAAAATACATAAACAGCTCATGCAGCTTAATATTAAAAAAACAAACAACCCAGTCAAAAAATGGGCAGAAGACCTAAATAGACATTTCTCCAAAGAAGACATACAGATGGCCAAGAAGCACATGAAAAGCTGCTCAACATCACTAATTATTAGAGAAGTGCAAATCAAAACTACAATGAGGTGTCACCTCACACTGGTTAGAATGGGCATCATCAGAAAATCTACAAACAACAAATGCTGGAGAGGGTGTGGAGAAAAGGGAACCCTCTTGCACTGTTGGTGGGAATGTAAATTAATACAGCCACTATGGAGAACAGTATGGAGGTTCCTTAAAAAAACTAAAAATAGAATTACCATATGATCCAGCAATCCCACTACTGGGCATATACTCAGAGAAAACCATAATTCATAATAACACATGCACCCTAATGTTCATTGCAGCACTATTTACTATAGCCAAATCATGGAAGCAACCTAAATGCCCATCAACAGACAAATGGATTAAGAAGATATGGTACATACATACAATGGAATATTACTCAGTCAAAGAAAGGAACGAAATTGGGTCATTTGTAGACACGTGGGTGGATCTAGAGACTGTCATACAGAGTGAAGTATGTCAGAAAGAGAAAAACAAATATCATATATTAATGCATATATGTGGAATCTAGAAAAATGGTACAGATGAACCGGTTTGCAGGGCAGAAACTGAGACACAGAGGTAGAGAACAAACGTATGGACACCAAGGGGGGAAAGCGGTGGGGGGTCGTGGTGGTGTGATGAATTTGGGGATTGGGATTGACATATATACACTAATATGTATAAAATGGATAATTAATAAGGACCTGCTGTATAAAAATAAAATAAAATTCAAAAAAAAAGAGAAAGAATTAACCAAAAGACAGTCAATGGAAGTGGTATATATTTAAGAGGTAAAAAGCACGACAGTCACGCTTGGAGAGGTCATGAATGGAAGCCAGGACGTCTTCATGGGGTATCACCCCCAGAACCTGGGTTACTCTCTGGGTACAACGTTACCCAACTCCAGACCTCCCGGGGCTGCACGGTCCCTGCTCCTGCCCTTGGCCGTTCCATCCTTGGCCTCCAGGTTCCTCCTGACCCTGACGCTCCCAGGATGCTGCTCCACCAGCATTTCTGGTGTTGGGTGATCCTCAAACCACCTGTGTAGGACAGAGCCTGGATTACCATCCCTGTCTGCAGATGGAGAGACTGAGGCACAGGGAGAAGGAAATAGACCTATAAAGGGGAAGGATCAGGATGGAATCTTGCTTTTTGGCTCATGGCTTAGCACCCTTTGCCCCACTCTGCTGTGGCTCAGAGACACCTGCAGAAGATGAACAACTTCACACATTGATTTAGCACCCGCCTTGTCCCGCAGACCCCACCGGCCAACCAAGCAGAGCAGAACCTGGTTGAGACCTCCTGTGGCCTCTCAGCATGGCCTTCAGGGAGCTCTCAGGGGACAGTGGCAGCATCAGAGGTCCCGAGGAGGGTGTCTGCCAGCTTCATGGTGTAGGTCATGTCCTGGACGCCCATCTGTTTGCCCATCGGGGCTCAGCTCCCTGCTTCTGCGGTCAGGGAGGGCCCTGGCCTCCTGCACCTGCGCAGCTCCAAGCTCAGCTCCTTTGTGGCTGGTGCACAGTCTGCTGCTCGTGGATCTGCAACAGGAAAGCCAGCAGGAGAAGGTGGAGGTCCCGTGTGTGCACCAGGCCCTCACCCTGGGTGGGGGGCACACAAGCTGCCTCTGCCGGCATGCAGACGCCCTCCAAAGACAGGCTACTCCTGCCCTGGGAGCCCAGGGTCCAGTGGGGGCCACGCCGGGGACACATGGGGGACACATACTACATAAGCACAGTGGCTGTTGTGCGCTGTGGCGGGAGGGCGGGGCACTGTAGTGGGTGGGGACAAGCAGGGACCTCAGCCAATTGTTGGGGGTGAGGGAGGTTCCAGAAGGAGCGACAGCCAACCTGAGACCTGAGGGCCGGGGAGAGCTGCCCACAGAAGAAAGAGCAGAGCCAGGAGAGTGTTGGCTCGGATGTGGGCACAGGAGCCAGGGCCACGCTGGGGGAAGTGAGGCTGGGAGCAGGGCCAAGCGGGGGCGGTGGGCGAGGAGGCCGCCCCGCCAGGGTCCCGGGAAGGGGTGGGGGAGCGGGGAGGGCCTACCTCGTGGTCAGAAGACTCATCGGGGCACAGTGAGGGGCACGGATTGGAGGGCAGGACAGGGCTTCAGGCCAGCAAGGACACCAATGGGACAGTGCAGGCAAGGTGGGCCAGCTCAGAGGCGAGTGAGCAGTTGGAGGGCAATTTAGGAGGGGGGCTCGACAGCCGTGGAGGGGGCTTGGAGGGCGAGAAGGACAGGCTCCCACACACCTGGCCACAGCAATGGTGGACGGGATATCCCAGAGACAGGGTCTGCAGAGGGTGAGCCCCAGGCCCTGGCCCCACGGGTGCGTCTCAGCCCTCTCAGCACAAGCGTGGTGGTCGTGAGCGTGGGCCCCGGAGACTGGCTGCAGGGTCTCCATCCTATGGCCAGCACAGGTCACCTACAATCCCTGTGACTCAGTTTGACCATCTGTACAGTGAGGACCAGTCCCTTCCTCCTCAGGATGCTGTATCACGTGAGGACACATGACAGCTCTGGACCGGCCCTGGGACCTGAGGAGCTCCCCTTGTCTTGGCTCATGTACAATGTTGGAAGCAGGCGTGCTGCCCTTGCTGACCCCTAAGAAAGATCACCGTGGGACTGCACCCTCGGCCAGTGAGTCCCTTGATTGCAGGTGTAGGATCCGAACGTAGGAACCAGTGTGTTTTGGCGCCTGTCTCCTCCCTCATTCCCAGGGCTGCCATCTGAGAGCTCTTGCTGGCACTTCTGACCCTGCCTTAACCAAGCTCAGCCAAGACTGCAATGAGACGTGCATCCAAGGAGGAGGAGGTCCTCCAGGGAGGAGGAGGTCCTTGAGCAGAATCCTAAGGAGGCCGAGGCTCGTGGTGGACGAGGTGTTGAGGTGCAGCAGCCCCCACGGTGGTGGGGATGGCAGGCAGCACAAGGACAGCCCCAGGGGAGTGCCAGGCACTGGGGAAGCAGCTGAGTTCAGGTGGGCTCAGGGTCTGTGCAGGGAGGGTGGAGGGTGGGCAGTGCCCAACGGTGGGCCTCAGAGGCCAAGGGCCAGGGAGCCACACAGCACCATTGAGCAGGGCATGGAGTGAGCAGCCCTGCACTCGAGAAAGCTCTGGGAGCAGGGAGGCCACGGGGCTATTTCCCTGACACAGCATGAGGAGACCAGGGCCTACAGTGGGCGGTGGCAAAAGGGGACAGGATATCAAGTGTGATGAACAGGCAGAAGGAGAATGGCCGAGGCCTTGCAGCGGGCAGGGCTGTGAGAGGCGGCTCAGGGCCCAAGAGGCTCGAAGCTCAGGGCCCTGGGAGCTGGGAGCGGGCCGTAGGCTGCGGATCCGTGGACACCCAGCTGGAGGGAAGGATGAGGCTGGCACCGGCCCTTGGTTCCACTATCAGGACCTGGAAATGCACAGGCCAGCTGCGCACAGGGTTGTGCTGGTCTCTGAAATCCTTTGACATCCCCAGAAAAAGCAATTTGTAATTGGTTTTGCCAGTGTTTTCAGTTTTGAGTTCACCAGTCTGTGAACTTCTTCTAGAAGTCCAGGACAAGTGGCACATCGTGGGTGCCCACCAAAGTCTTCTCAAATAAGCAGCACCAATGACTGTTTCCTCACACTCACGTCGAAGAGGGGGCTTTTATCAGTATGTGCAGGACTTTCCTGCCTGCTTCTTGTTTTATTCCTTGATGTCCACTATGGCCTATGGCCCTCAACCCGCCAGTGGCCCCCTGCACATTGCATTAGCCGGTGTCACTCTCCTCCGGCCTATTAATCAGTCTTAAATACAGGACTTAACACCACACCAAGCCATTTATCTGTGAGGCCCGGGCTTCGGGCTCCTCCGTTTCCCCCTTGGCTGTGGAGGAAATCGTTAACATGTACCAGCATGCGGCCCAGCTCAGTCTTCTGCTTTGTACGTTAGTCAGACAGCCCGGGCCCAGTGTCTGCTCCCCCAGCGACCACCTTCCCACTGCAGACATGGAGGGACCCACACACAGACGTGAGGCTTCGAAGGCACGTCTTTCTTGGTCATCAGCAACTGTCTGGCAGCGCGGCCCAGTGCCCTTCAATCCCCACTCACATCCGTGCCTTGGAAGACACCTCTGATGCCCATCCAAAGAGCTGGCAGCTGTGTCTGCACGAGCAATTAGCCCATTGACCGGCCCACACCCACTGAACGTCCCCAGAGGGGTCTCCATTTGGTCCTGTCCCCAATTTCAGATGATAATCGGAAGCCCCAGGAGAATAAGTGGCTGGGCAAGTGTCACAACTCTCAGCCGGTCTCCCGACCCCAGATCCAGGCATTTTCACAGCAGCCTCCCTGGGCGTGGGCTGTGGCTTGTCCCCTCCTGGGCAGTAGGTGGGGCTTCTAAGCTTTCCCATAAGGTTCAGCCCCAGGCTCCATCTGATTCTACTCCAGCTGCATCTCCCCAGTAAGAACTGCGCAGCTCAGCCTTGACCACCCCTCGGATCACGAGAGATCATGCCAGCTTGCCCTTTTAAGTCACTATGTTTCCGGGTGGGTTGTGACACAGGAATAGATACTCGAAGCAACCTGAGGGCTGTGCCAGCACCTGTAGCCATGTCGTGAGGATCCTGGGTGCCTCATGTAGATGAGGCCAGGCTGAGCCGGAACTAGTTCTGGTCTGGCTCTGCCACCGGCCAGCTGCGTGACCCTGAATGAGTCACTTTTCCTGAGTCTCAGTGTCCTCATCTGTCCGGTGGGAATTTCCACTCCTTCTGTATTGTTTCTTCCTGACTATGGTCATTTGTTTATATCAGCTGATAGATCCCAGGTTAGTGATGTAATTCTGAGGTTGGCTAATTTTGCTCTGTCCTGTGGCCTCATCTGTATTCTCAGCCCAGCTGTGATTATGGGTTTCTGGAATTCCTCCTTTCCAGGCTCCTGGTAGCAGCATCTGGTACAAAAGGTGCTCAGATCTTGTGATGGTCAAAGGTTCCCTTCCTTTTGCTTCCAGTTCCCCAAGACAGATGTTCTTCCGGTTGGGCAGAACTCTCATTTCAGTCCCCTTCGCTGGAGAGGCAGCAGCAAGAGAGAGAGAGAGAGAGACGTCCATGGAAGAGGGTCCAGAGACCCTCTGGCTCTGTCCTCAGTCCTCAGAGGAACTTGATCTATAAAGTGAGGGGTTGCAGAGAGTCTGAGGACCTGGGATGCTCCACACACCCATTAGTTCATCCACTCAGCAAATATCTATCAAGCACCGACTGCCTTTGTGCCAAGCCCTCTGCTGGAAGCTGAGGATTCAGTGGTGGGAAAGAAAGATGCCATTCCTGCCCACCTGGAGCCTTACAGTCTAGAGGAAGACCAGCATTAAATAACTTCGTACACGTGTAATCAGTCTACAAAGGGAGAGGGAAAAGGAGCTAAGGGAGCAATAAGAGATTGTCCTGACCCAGTAGGAAGGGTGCTGATCCAAGAACACAAGGTGATCTATAGAATGGGCAAGTCTGGGCGCATTCTACAGAATAGGGTAGGAAAGGCAATCCAGGGAGAAGAAGCGGCATACGCAAAGGTCCTGAGGTCTGGAGTGACTGGAGGACAAGAGGAAGAGAGACACAGGTGAGGTGGACAGGAAGAGTCACACCAGTTAGGATCTGGTGTGGCCAAGCAGCTGATTTGGGATTTTATTCCAAGACCAACCTGAAGCCCTGGAGGTTATTCCCAGACGAGGTTAGATAAACACATTATCCTAGACAAGGTGTGGACTGGATTAAGAGGGGGTAAGAGACTAGAGCAGTTCAGAGGCCTTGGCAAAGGTCCAGAAGAGAGGGTCAGTGTGCAGGTAAAAGAAAGAGATGGAGGGACTTCCCTGGTGGCACAGTGGTTAGGAATCTGCCTGCCAATGCAGGGGACAGGGGTTTGATCCCTGGTCCAGGAAGATCCCACATGCCATGGAGCAACTAAGCCCAAGCGCCACAACTACTAAGCCTGCGCCCTAGCATCCACGAGCCACAACTACTGAGCCCGCCTGCCACAACTACTGAAGCCCGCATGCCTAGAACCCATGCTCTGCAACAAAGAGAAGTCACCACAATGAGAAGCACATGCACTGCAAAGAACAGTAGCCCCCACTCACTGCAACTAAAAAGAAAGCCCACGCACAGCAATGAAGCCCCAAAGCAGCCAAAAATAAATAAATAAATAAATAATTTACATTTGAAAAAGAAGAAAGAAAGAGATGGAGCAGTGAGACCGGAGCTTTCAGCTCAGCCGTCCACCTGCTCAGCACATGGTTTTGAGCAGATCTCACTCGTTATGGTCCCTTTCTTGGTAGCACGGCAATAACCGCCATACCACTGAGCTAACTGGGGCGCTGGCTTAAGGCAGAGAGAGTGAGGAGGCTGTCAAGGTTCGCCCTGACGAGGATAGACCGTGATGGACCAGAGAGAGGGGTGAAGGGGGCAGTGGCAGGGAAGGTGCCCAGGCTTCGGCTGGGTTAGCTAGGCGGTGGTACCAACAGTCTCCGAGTTGCAGACTAGAAGGGTTGGGACTTGAGCTCAGTTACAGGCGTGTCGAGTCCACACCACTTGTGAGGTCCCCAGGTGGAGAGGAAGTTTTGACCAGCCTGGGCAGGAACCCCTGATGATGGATGGAGAGGGTGGTCACTGCTGTGCTGGCAGCATCCCCTGCACAGGAACCTGCACATTCCATGAACGCAGCACCTGCTATGCTCCTGGAAGATTCTTCAGCTGCCGAAAGCAGGACACACGTTCACAGAAGACAATAACATTGGTGTGCTCACACGTGGGAAGTCTCAGCGGAATTCTGCTTCCCCTGAGAGACTTGAGAACCGTGGACCTCTCTGCTGACTAATGCACAGCAGGGATGCTGGGGTCTTTTCTCAGCGCAGGGAAGATGGCATCTCTGTAGAAGATCAACTCTGTTTTTGTTTCATTTATTCTATGTATCAGTGGGTAGAATATGGTGTATGAGATAAAAGAAAAAAGAAGTCCATGTCCCTTCCTGTGAAAAAGAAAATAGCTCTTTCCTATTTCATCCATCAGATGAGGTGCTTTAACCAGAGTCTGTGGGGCTCACAGAGATGACCTGGTTACATGAGAGCTCAGAGCTCTGCCCTATCTTCCTCCTCCAGGTGCACCTGCAGGAGGCAGTGCCATCCGGCCCGCTTTCCACCTAGTTCAGGAGGACACCTGCTCTGTCGTCCATTTCAATGAAGCTTTTCCAAATGGAGTGCTGAGCTGGAAACAGGGAGACCCGGGCCCCACCCCAAGTCCCCCTGGAACCCACTGCTTGGCCTTGGACCCACACAGTCTCTGAATCTCAGCTCCACAGAGCTGGGTGGGGTGGTCAAAGGCTGTGGATTCAACGGAAAGTGAAGGGTGGTCCAGGAGGAGGGTTGGAAGGTGGTGCCTTATGTAATCTTTGATGTCACACAGAGTTATGAACTTTTATGTGTCTCTAATTCTTTTGTATTTTTTAAATAGCCTTTTAATTAAAGAATAACATATATACAAAAAGGCAGACAAGTTATAGGAGTGCCCTTTACTGGATCACAGAGCAAACACAGCCATGTTACTGGCACACGGAACAAAAAGCAGACAGACACAGCAGGGACCCAGGAGCCCCGCTGTACCCCTCGCAGCCCCCCACCCAGGGTGACAACATAATCCTGACCTCTGACCCCACAGCTGGATTTTCATATATATGTGTATACGTGTATATTTAATATTTGGATTTAACGTACTATAAAATTCACCCTTTGGAGCATACAAGTCCATGTGTTTTGACACGTGCAGAGAGTCAGGTACCCCTGTGAGTCAAGGTAGAACAGTTCCATCACTCCAAAAATTTCCTCCCCCACCGCTAACTGCCGCTAACCACTAAATTGTTCTCTGCCCTATAGTTTTGCCATTTCTAGAATGTGGAATAAAGAGAATCGTACAGTATGTAGCCTTCTGGGTCTGGCTTCTTTCCCTCAGCATAATGCGTTTGAGATGCACCCATGCTGTCACATGAGTCAATATTTCGTTCCTTTTTATTGCTGAGCGGTGTCCGTTGTTTGGATGAACCACAGCTTGTTCACCCACTCACCAGCTGAAGGATGTTTCGGTTGTATCTAGTTCTTGGCTGTCATGATTAAAGTTGCTATGTCCATTCACATACAGGGTTTTGTGTGCTCATCAGTTTACCTGTCTCTTGGGTGAATATCTTGGAGTGAGACAGCAGGATCACAGGGCAAGTGTATATTTCACTTCACGAGAAGTTGCCACTGCTTTCCAAAGTGGCCGTGCCATTTGCATTCCCACCAGCAGTGTACGAGTGCTTGGTTGCTTCACATCCTTGCCCACACTTTATATGGTTGGTCTTTTTAATTTTTGCCATTCTAGTGCAGGGACCGAGGCGGAGCTTATAGTGGGGACGTATTCTATTTAGTAGTTAATTCATTTGATTTAATAAACTGTGGTTTGAGGGCTTCTGTTGAACACTTGCCCTGGTTCCCCAAAACAATGGGGACAGGCCTGATTTTTATTTCAGGGAGAGGTTAATGCAGACGTGGTTGGTTTAGGGAAGACAGAAATCTGGGAAAGAGGAAGAGAACGTTCCAAGGCTGCTTTGGCTTCGTTCCGCTTATTCTGAAATGTTTAGAAACTTCCCGTCCCGCTCCCCACCGCCACCCTGGGGGGATCCATCATCCCAAGTCACTTCCTGTTGGTGACCCTTTCTTTTCCAGCCCATCCAGGGGCACTTGGGGGACACACAGAGCAGACTCTCACCCCTGCTTTCTAGAAAGCCTACCCTTGCCCCAGGGACTTTAAACACACTCTTGGAACCAGAGTGAATAAAAATTTAGAGTTCACAAATATGAAATTTGGCTGCAAGACTCTGTGCTCCAATCCCATTTTTCTGGGTCTCATCACCATGAGGAGATTAAAGCAAGAAGACATGAGCCTTCCCCCAGCTCCAAGCTCCTTAGCTTGAACTTGACTGGGATTGGCCGATAAGACCATAAATGTAATGTCCCCCACAATACACACTGCCCAGCATGACCTGATATGTTCTAGAAGTTCCTGTAGGCAATGCAGGTGACCTCATATATTTAAAAGAAGATAGTTCTGCAAAAAGGAAGAAATGGCAGTTGTTGCTTACTTAGATTTTGAACAATGATTCCTTTCACAGTTCTCGAGCTGTCCTCCAAATCACCCCTGCTATCACTGAGAAACCGACACTCTCAGTAAATCTCCAACAAACATGGCAGGGACTACAAAACAAGGGGTCTGATTTTCAGTTACCTCTGACTGCCAAGTGACACTTGAGCAGGTCTTATCTGCAGGGGGTGAGGCCAGGAGTGGGGCCTGCTCTCAGGCCGGGGCTCCCCTTCCTGAGAGGTCCCACTGGATGAAAGGGGCTGGGGAAAATGCCACTTGACGAGAACGGGGTGTTTCGGAGTCACACAGAGCATTTCAGTTGTGCTTCCGATTTTTCAACTCCAATGATAAGGCAAAGTAACACAAGTCAGGAAGACAGCCTGCTCTTCCAAATGCCGCCATATGGGGTAACTCCAGAGAGCTGCCCACACACCTGCCGTTTCATCTTATTCCATGCCGCTCAAGTCATTTTCTTTATGAAAAGAATGAAAAAATATACAGGAAGAAAGAACACCTTGAGAAGTTCAGAGAAATAGAGACCTGAAGAAATAGAGACCTGATTGCTTTAAGCCTAAAGCAATCAGAAGAAAAGAAATTATAACAACTAGAGCAGAAAGCAGTAAAATTAAAAACAGAAAAATCAATAGAGAAAAACCAACAGAACCAAAAATCTGATTCTTTGAAAAGACCAATAAGTTTGATAACCCTCTAGCCAGGCTAACCAAGAAAAAAGAGACACAAATTAGTAATATTAGAAATAAAAGAAGGATCATCTCTCTGATCTCATGCACATTAAGAGGATAATAAAGGAATATTATGGACAACTCTGTGCTCACAAACTTGATACCTGGGATGAAGTGGATCACTTACCTGAAAGACACAAACTACCAAAGCTGACAAGATATAGATAATCTAATAAGACCTATAACTATTTTTTTAAAGAATCAATCAATAATAATCTTCCAAAAAACAACAGCAGACCCAGATGGTTTCACTGGTGAATTCTAACAAATATTTAAGGAAAAAATATTGTCAATTCTTTACAAAATCTTCCAGAAAATAGAAGCAGAGGGAACCCTTCCTAATTCAGCCTATGAGGTCAATATTACCCTCATCCAAAAGCAGATAAAGAATTACAAGAAAAGAAAACAACTACAGAGCAATATCTCTTGTGCATAGATACAAAAATCCTTAACCAAATATTGGCAAATCAAACCCAACAATGTGTAAAAAGAATTACACACCACAGCCAAGTGGGGTTTACTCCTTGTATACAAACTGGTTCCATATTCAAAAATCAATTCATGTCATATACCACATCAATAGGCAAAAGAAGAATGATCATAATGTCACATCAATTAATTAAGAAAAAAAACTTTAGGCAAAATCAACATCCATTTGTGTAAAAGCTCTTAGTAGACTAGAAATGTAAGGGAATGTCCTCAACTTGATAAAGAACATCTACAAAAACCCAACATCTAATACAATACTTAATGATGAGAAAGTGGAGGCTTTACCCCAAGACTGGGAACAAGGCAAGGGTGTCCCCTCTCACCACTTCTAGTCAACATTGTATTGGAAGTCCTAGATAGTGCAGTAAGACAATAAATAGAAATAAAAAGTATACAGATTGAGAAGGAAGAAATAAAATTTTATCCACAGATGACATGATTACCTATGTCAAGTATCCCAAAAAATCAACAAAAACAACCTTCCGGAAGTGATTATATGGAGGTCACAGGATACAAGGTTAATATATAAAAGTCAATTGTTTTCCTATATACCAGCAGTGAACAAGTGGAATTTGAAATTAATGTAATGTAAATTACCACATACATTTTTGCATAAAAATGAAATACTTAAGTATCAATGTAACAAAACATGTATAAGATCTATATGGGGGAAACTACAAAACTCTGATAAAAAAAATCAAAGAAGATCCAAATAAATGGAGAGATACTCCATGTTCATGAATTGGAAGACTCAATATTGTTAAAACATCAGTTCTTATCAACTTGATCTATAGATTCAGTGCAATCCCAATCAAATTCTCAGCAAGTTATTTTGTGGATATTAGCAAACTGATTCTAAAGTTTATACAAAAGACCCAGAATAGCCAACACAGTACTGAAGAAGAGGAACAAAGTTGGAGGACTGATATTACCTGTCCTCAAGATTTACTATAAAGCTACAGTAGACAAGACAGTGTGATGTTGTTAAAAGAATATACAAATAGATCAGTGGAATAGAATAGAGAGCCCAGAAATAGACCCACACAAATATAGTCAACTGATCCTTGACAAAGAAGTGAAGGCAATTCAACAAAGAAAGCATATTCTTTTCAACAAATAGTTCTGGAACAACTGGATACCTATATGACCAAAATATATATAGATATAGATATGTATACATATGCATGCATATATATATATATATATATATATATATATATATATATATATATACACACACACCCATATATATATGCAGAGAGAGAAAAAGACCTAACACATTTCACAAAAATTAACTCAAAATGGATCAAAGAGGTATATGTAAAGTGCAAAACCACAAAATCTTTAGAATGTTACATAGGAGAATAACCTAGGTGATCTAGGGTTTGGTGATGAGTTTTTTTATATATACCACCAAAATCACAATTCATAATCAAAAAATTGATGTTAGGCTTTATTAAAATTTAGAGACTTCTGCTTTGCCAAAGATACTGTTAATAGAATGAAAAGGTAAACAACAGATTGGGAGAAAAATATTTGCAACACACATATCTGATGAAGGACTTGTATCCATAATATACAAGAACTCTTAAAACTCAAAAATAAGAAAACAAAAAACTCAATTTGAAAGAAGACAAAAATATCTGAACAGACCCCTCATGAAATAAGATGTACAAATGGAAAATCAGCATATAAAAAGATGTTCACATCATCTGTCATTAGGGAATTTTAAATTAAAATGACAATGAGATACTATGACACACCTGTTAGAATGGCTAAAATCCAAAAATCTGACAATTCCAAATGCTGATCAGAATACAGAGTAACAGGAACTTACTTTCCTTATTGGTGAGAATGCAAAATGGTACAGCCACCTTGGAAGACAGTTTGGTAGTTTCTCACAAAGCTAAACATAGACTTACCATATGATCCAACAATTGTGCTCTTTGGTATTTACACAATTGAATTGAAAACTTATGTCCACACAAAAACTAAATACAAATGTTTATAGAAACTTTATTTATAATTGCCAAAAACTGGAATCAACCAGGCTGTTCTTCAATAAGTAAATGGATAAACAAACTACCATATGACCCAGCAATCCCACTACTGGACATATACCCTGAGAAAACCATAATTCAAAAAGAGTCATGTACCACAATATTCACTGCAGCACTATTTACAATAGCCAGGACATGGAAGCAACCTAAGTGTCTCTCGACAGATGAATGGATAAAGAAGATGTGGCACATATATACAATGGAATATTACTCAGCCATAAAAAGAAATGAAATTGAGTTATTTGTAGTGAGGTAGATGGACCTAGAGTCTGTCATACAGAGTGAAGTAAGTCAGAAAGAGAAAAATACATACCGTATGCTAACACATATATATGGAATCTAAAAAAAACAAAAACAGTTCTGAGGAATCTAGGGGCAGGACAGGAATAAAGATGCAGACGTAGAGAATGGGCTTGAGGACACGGGGAGGAGGAAGGGTAAGCTGAGACGAAGTGAGAGAGTAGCATTGACATATATACACTACCAAATGTAAAATAGATACCTAGTGGGAAGCAACTGCATAACACAGGGAGGTCAGCTCAGTGCTTTGTGACCACCTAGAGAGGTGGGATAGCGAGGGTGGGAGGGAGACGCAAGAGGGAGGTGATATGGGGATATATGTATATGTATAGCTGATTCACTTTGTTATAAAGCAGCAACTAACACAACAATGTAAAGCAATTATACCTTTTTTTAAACATCTTTATTGGAGTATAATTGCTTTACAGTGGTGTGTTAGTTTCTGCTTTATAACAAAGTGAATCAGTTATACATATACATATATCTCTTCCCTCTTGCGTCTCCCTACCTTAATAAAGATGTTTAAAAAAAAAACTGGTACATCTGTACAATGGGATATTATTCAGCAATAAAAAGAATGAGCTATCAAGACATGAAAAGACAGGGAGGAACTTTAAATGGATATTACTAGATCAAAGAAACCAGTCTGGAAAGCCTGCAAACTGTATTATTCCAACTACATAACATTCCAGAAAAGGCAAAACCATGTGACAGTATAAAGATCAGTGGTGGCCAGGAGTTTGGAACAAGGCAGGAAAGGATGAGCAGGTGAAAGGCAGGGGATTTTTAGGGCAGTGCAACTGTTCTGCATGATACTGTAATGTCAGATACATGACATTACGCATTTGTCAAAATCTATAAAACTTTACAACACAGAGTGAGCTGTATTGTATGCTAATTTAAAAAAATTGTTTAGGAACTGGAGGAATCCCAGGAAAAATGCAGATTTTGATAAGAGAATAGAAATATATTACAAATATATGAAACAACCTCACTGAAGGGGTGGTGGGAACATGCTGACTTAAGGTTGGAAATAAACAGAGTCTGTAAGACTAAACCAAAAGGAACTGTGTATAAGTACCGTATCCCCATGAGGATATGGTTAACAGTTTTGATGCTCTTTAATCAATCTGCTGAAATTGAAAGACGGAGAAAAGAGACGGTGGATGGTGGGAGCCACGTTCTCACTGTTGGAGGTGAAACTTATAGCTCAGCAAGGAGAGGAGGGTAGAATGACCCGTGAGGTACTGGCTCACAGTTAGAGAATCAGTAGAACTCATGTTTAACCTAAAGTACATACAGATGTATGTATGTACACAAAGAAATATTTGTACACATGTATATATACCTGGGTTTGTATATACACATATATTTCCTTGCTCTGCCGATTAAGAGGACCTAAAAGACAAGACTCCTTCATGCAAAAAACACACCCAGCACCCAAACCTTGGTTTCTAATACCATTCTTCAATGAAAGGGACCAGGACTCCTTAGAGAAATGGCTGATTCTAGGACTGAGGCAAGAAATATACAAGATAAGCCTGAAGAAGAAAGTAAGAAAGAGAAAGAGAGGAAAAAAGAAAGAAAGCAGGAAAGAAAGGCAGGGGGACATCTAAAGGAGTTGAAAATTTAGGTCCACACAAAAACGTGCACACAGATGTTTATAAAATCTTATTCATAATTGCCCAAACTTGGAAGCAACCAAGATGTCCTTCAGTAGGTGGATGGATAAATAAACTGTGGTACGTCTAGACAGTGGAATATTATTCAGCACTAAAAAGAAATGAACCTTCAAACCATGAAAAGACATAAAGAAACTTTAAATGCATATTACTAAGTGAAAGAAGCCAATCTGAAAAAGGCTTCTTTTCATATATGCTGTATGATTCCAACTATACGACATTCTGGAAAAGGACAAACTACGAAGACAGTAAAAAGATCAGGGGTTGTTAGGGGCCGGGGGGAGGAAGGGATCACTAGGCAGAACACAGAGGATTCTTAGGGCAATGAAACTATTTGGTATGATAGTACAATGCTAGATGCATGTCATTATACATTTGTCCAAACCTATACAATGTACAACACAAAAAGTGAACAGGAGGGTAAACCATAAACCCTGGGTGGGTGATGGTGATACGTCAGTGTAGGTTCATCCGTTATAACACATGTGCCCTCTGGCGGGAGATGTTGCTAACGGGGAGGGTCTGCCCACCTGTGAGGGGAAAGCACAGGGGATGTGGGACATCTCTGTGCTTTCCTCTCACCGTTGCTGTGAACTTAAAACAGTTCTAAAAAAATAAAAGTTTTAAAACTGCCCTAAAAATAAAAATAAAATTTTAAAAGTTAATAAACTAAAAATTAAAATTTGCAAAGGAAGGAAGGAAGGAAGGGAGGGAGAGTACATTGATGCGGGTATGTATGTCAAAGGGGCATATGAGTCAAATGAAATAGCCCCAGTGGCCAAAGCAGGAACAATTTGAACAACAATAAAAGCACTATTGAAGGGCTTCCCTAGTGGCGCAGTGGTTGAGAGCCCGCCTGCCGATTCAGGGGACGCAGGTTTGTGCCCCGGTCCGGGAAGATCCCACATGCCACGGAGCGGCTGGGCCCGTGAGCCATGACTGCTGAGCCTGTACATCCGGAGCCTGTGCTCCGCAACGGGAGAGGCCACAACAGTGAGATGCCCTCGTACCGCAAAAAAAAAAAAAAAAGTACTATTGAATTAAAACACAAAGTATAAAATAAATATCCATGAGTCCACATTGATATAAATGATTGATAAAATTGATAAAAAGGTAAGAAGAGATAAATGTACAGCATGGCAACTATAGTTAATAATACTGTATTGTACATTTGAAAGTTGCTGAGAGTAAATTTTAAAAGTTCTCATCACAAGAAAAAAAAGACTTACTGTAGTGATTATTTCCCAATATATACAAATATCGAATCATTGCATTGTACACCTGAAACAAACATGATGTTGTATGTCAATTATACTCAATAAGAAGTAAAGAAATGAGTAAGAAGAGACAAATCACCAGTGCAGAAGAATTCCAAATAAAGTTTGCAGGTATCCCACCCTAAAGGAGGGGGGAGCATAACTCCCTGATACTGAAGGGGTCAGTGTGGGAAGGAGGGAAAAGGGAGAAACTTCACGGTGGAAACACTGGATAGACTCTGCTTCAGCCAGGAGGTCAAAGTCAACATCAGGGGTCATAAATCATGTTGGTAATAGGTAGTCTTGAGGAAAATAGCACTTTACCTCCTCCAAACCATAACTTAAGTCTAATCATGAGAAAAACATCAGATGGATTTCTCTGGAGGTGCACTTGCAATACACCTGTCCCGTTCTCCTCAAGATTGTCAGGCAGGTCAGAAGCTGTCCCAGCCAAGAGCAGCCTAAGGAGACATGATGAATAAATGCAATGTGATCTGAGAACAGAAAAAGAGTGCTAGGTAAAAACTAAGGAAATCTGAATAGGGGATATGGACTTTTGTTAATAATAATGTATCACAATTGTACAAAATGTAGCAATTTACTAGTGTTAAACACTAATAAGCTCCGGAAACTGTGGAGGTATAGAGAACTCTATGTACCATGAGTTCAACTTTTCTATAAACCCAAAACTGTTCTAAAAAATAATGTCTATTAGGGTTTTAAGTTTAAGAAAGAGAAAAAAAAGACAAACTTTACCAGGAAGTTGTAGACTGCTGAGGAAACGTTGGGTTGTTCTCGGGCTCAGAATGGGCGTCGAGTTGATTTGATTCAGCCCCACACACTTACCACAAACTTACCTCAACTGGGAGCTGCTTTAATGCCCCAGCTATAAGGAAAAGTCTAGATACCTCTCTCCATTTCTCCAAAAGCGTAGTGAACTTGGTCTCTGGCATTCATGCTAAGAGCTCTGATGATCTCCTTTCTTCAACTTTCTCAAACTTAGGGCCGCGTCACTATTGTCGATGGGCCAACCAGTTCATACCTGGTTCTTGCCTTGCACATATACCTAAACCCTAATTACTGGTCAGGTGGCTTCAAACACTGCTTCCTAAGGTCCCTGTTGGCACACCGAGCTCCCGCAAGTCTGTTGTCTCCTTGCTGTTCTATCAAAGAGTCATTTATCAGTTTCTTTGTAAACTCTAAAAACGTTAAAGCATAACATACTGTGAAGTACACATTTTTGTCAATGTTCATAAAAATATAGAGGTGTAATTTATATTCAATAAAATGCATAAATCTTAAGTTCATTCATTCATCTCAATGAATTTTTGCAAATGAATAAACTCCTGTAACTATCACCAAGTTCAAGACATACAGCACTACAGGCATTCTGAGTGTGTGTGTGTGTGTGTGTGTGTGTGTGTGTGTGTAACTTAGCAGATGGAGATGAAATACATTTTTCTAATCCCTGTTGTTCTGAGTTGCAAGCACATTTCTGCTCTTTCCAGCTGAGCTTCACCATTTCCAGGACTCCTGTGTTTTGCCTCACTGGAGTCTATTTTAAATGTTTCCTGGCTGCTTTTTATTCAAAAAGAGAACTACAATGAACTTCTTGAACTGGCATCCTTCAGATAAGGAGGCTGAATCTCATTTTTCTGCTCATGATCGCCACATGGCTTATCTTTAAAACAATTCTGTGCTTCTTGCAGAGAGAGCTGAAGCTCTGGGAGTCTGAGGTGAATTCGCTGATGAGATGGCAGAAGCCGAGATGAGCGGGCTCCCGGGGACCCTCCTGCCCTCGGCTGAGCACTGTTAGCTGTGCTGGAACATAGCTGCCCACACCAGGGTCTTGTGTCCCAAGGGAAGGAGTGGTTCTCACTCTTCAGCTGCATCACAGTCCCCCCAGGGGGCTTGTCAGTCACAGACCATTGGCCCCAGCCCCAGGGTTTCTGAATCAGAAGGTCTGGGGAGGGGGGCAAGATTTTTCATCTATAACAGGTTCCCAGGTGAGGCTGCCCCTGCTGCTTTTGGGGACCACACTCTGAACCGCTGTGTTCCGGGCCGGGCTGGCTCCTGCCTGTTCAGGACTTGGAGCCGAGAGCTGCAGCACCAGGGGGACCAGGTGTGCTCGACTCCCAGCTCTCAAGACCGTCCAGTGTTTCTTCATCTGAGTTCTTCACAGAGGAAGGAAGGAACTCTGTCCAAGACTTGAGAGCTGGGCTCTGGGTGTCCTTTCCCTGACCCATGGCTCTGGAAGACCTCCTGGTCTGCAGGGCCTGGGGCTCCTTTACAGAGATGCTCTTGGTATCACAGCTAAGCCACAGGCTTCGGAGGCAGAAAGACGTGGGCAGGAGTCCTGGGTTGGCCACTCACTAGCTGTCAAATGGGGCATTTCTCGCAGGGCTTGTGCAGGTTTAAACGACTCAGTGGAGACAGGGTGGAGCTTGGGGTCGGGCCCTTTAAACGCACACGGTCCGGTGAATGTTCCTTGGATGGTGACATTGGGGGGCAGGCAAGTCCTTGTTTGAGCTGAGCTGGGTTCAGACCCATCTGGGCACCCCTGACAAATGGGTGGGGACTGAGGGCCTCGCGGGGGTCACAGTAAGTTTGACCCAATAATTAAGCCTCAGAGTAAATAAGGGGAGGGTCCCTGGGCACCCTGGGTTCACCCTGTTACTGAAACCCTCATCACACCGAATTTCAAAGGCTCTTCGATTCATCCAGCGTTTCTCAACCCCAGCTGGATTGCCACTTGGGGTCAGATAATTCTTGGTTGTGGGGCTGGAGTGTGTGTTGTAGGACTCTAGCAGCATCCCTGGCCTCCACCTACTGGAGACCAGTACCAACCCCTCCCCTTCAGGTCAGGACAGCCCCAAATGTCTCCAGACGCCATCCAGTGTCCCCTGGAGGCAGAATAGCCCCCAGCTGAGAACTGCAGTTAGTCTGTGAGCTCCTGGCTGAGAGCGACCATTCCTTCTGTCTCTGTGTCTCCAGGGCCCAGCACACAGGAGGTGCCCACTAAAGGGAGACACCCCCCCCTGCCTGCATCGGGTGCTGTGTGCAGCGTTTCACACTCATTAGGCCACTGGATCTTCACAACTGCCTGTGAGGAAGACTCGTGTGAGACACGAGGAAACCAAGACACAGCAGGTGAAGCCACTTGCCCAGGATTCCTGGCCAGTTAGCAACAGAGTCCGCACTTAATCTCCATACTCTGATCCCACCTGACTGGCTCAGCTGAGGCCGGCACCACTTCCTGTCCCACAGGGAGTAAACTCTGCTTTTTAAGGCATGACCTTGGCACTAAACCATGCTTCCCGTGGAAGGTCAGGCAGCTCTTGTTATACCAGGAGCTTTGAGATATCCAGCCCTTCTGGAGAAGGATAGAAAGACTGACTTGAACGTTAGGGAAAAATGATTGCTGATGACCATACAAATATAGAATGCTGAAGGAAGCCATTGCCAAGGGAAAGCCACAATGGGACAGGGCTTGGGTTCTGGAATAACGGATACATGAATCACAGTAAGTTTAAAAAAAAAAAAAAAGTGAGCTTGCTTTTCCCCTTTCATCAAAGTACTGATGATCAGAAGATAAATCATGTTTGGAGAAGAATCAAAGTGATTGGATTAAGCTTTCCTGCAGTGCTTCTGACTAATCTTGGATCTGGGTAATTTAACTGAAAACTTAGCTCCGCAGAACACTTGAACTCTCCAGCTTTCAGAGAGACACTCTTGTCGATTCTGCAGAATCCCAGTGAGACATTTCCTTCTACAGAAATGCACCATACCTGAGAGACAGACGCAAATGCTCTGTTCTCCCAGCAATTGTGCTGGGTTCATGGATTATAATTCAAGTAATTGTCCATGATGAGATCATCCCATTGCCTAACACGCTGAAATCAAAATAGTCCAGTTCCAAGCAAGCATTCCTTTCTCCTAAATGAGAGGGAAGAGGCGAGATGTTATGTGACCTCTCAGTTCTAGAGATTTCCCCGGCTGATGGTGCAGTGAAATGATCTACCCATCGCTGAGATTTCAGTGAGCTCAAAAGTTTTCCTGGGTGCCCTCCTGGGAGCGATTTCATTCTTCATCTGCCCGCAGTGCTCCAGAAATACCCTGCACTTGTGAGCAAATCCCTAACAAGATTTCCAACTAGACCCTTGGTGGTGGAATTTGCCAAAAAAGGGACACGAAAAATAAATGAGCTGTTCTCCTAACTGGGTCTCCCCAGACCCGGGAATCAGGGTGAGGGTCCCAGGCCCACTGGTTCCCGTGACATGGTGACTCTCCAGCTGGAAGGCGGCCCTCACTGACCACATGCTCCCAGGGACGCACCCAGTGCTGAGCTCCGAGTCACTCCAGGGTCCCTCCCGCCCGCTCGGGAGACCTAGGCCATACCCAAGGGGCAGGCTTCCCTCCACGGTCGTGAGCCTTGTGAGGATGGGGAGCCCAGGACGGTGGGTGTGCAGAGAGGTGGAGAGAAGGTAAGGCTGGAAAACATTCAGAAACTATGAAAACGGTGTCGGGAGCCCGAGTCCCACGGAGCCGGGCAGGAACTCTGGTGCTCATCTTTCCCAGCTGGGACATCGTGGCAGGTCACTGAAATTATGCAACCTCCAGGTTTCTGACCTAAGAATCAGAGGACAGGCTGCTCTTTGTAAATTAAACATCAACTGTACTCACACCCCCAGAAAGGAGTACATTAGGACGTGGTGAAAGCTGGATTGTGAGACTGTGTGTGAGTATATTATCAGACTCATAACTGTCATGCGTTGTCTCTCTCCTGCTAGGATTTACGCTCCACAAGGGCAAACCATCCTCGCTGGCACGTCTTTTGTGCCGACTGACAAGCAGACGCCTAGGCGCTCAGGAAACGTTGGTTAAGAGAAGGAAGAGCGTGGCACACACTCCCCTGCCCCCAGCATCGCCCACGGCGCCCCTTCCCACACCTCGCACGGCCGTGTTTCCCACCACCTGCATGGCATATCTTCCCCCACAGCGTGGTGAGGACAAAGAAGCTCTGCTCGAAGGACCAGCAACCTGGGTCAGTATCGACCCCATCACTAACGGCTCACATGGTTTGGGGCAGGTCCCTTCCCTGCTCAGGGGCTCCTTTGCACAAAGATGGGGTTGCCTCAGGCCAGTGGCTTTTGATCTGGCCCCACAAACACTCGAGGTGGTTTTCCCACCAAGACCTCTGGCGTCCTCATCCCTGGGCCCTGACCCGCACCTCACCTGAGTCATTCTACTTGTGCCTTTCCGTGTGCGCAGCTTCTGAGAAAGATGTTGCTGGAGCTAAACAAAGTTTCATCCCAAGCCCCTTCTCCGTTCTAACTACGATGCATGGGCATGACACAGACACGGCTGGGAGAGAGACGTGATGTCCTCGTGGACACCACGCTGCCTCTTGCAGGGCATCTGAAATTCCGCAGTGGACAGCCCTGCGTTTCGCGAGGGGCTCTCACAGCATCTGCAAGACAGCCAGGCCCGAGTCTCCCTGGGCAGTGGGCCCCCCCGGGAGGATGAACCTCCCCAACAGGACACAGACATCCCCGCCACCTACCACTGAGGCAGCGCCCGTCGGCTCCGTCTCCAACGCTCCACGGTTTCCATCATAAACGTGCATCATCCCAAGCCTCGGCCTCTATCACTGCCCCCAGAAAACCTTGCCTGAAAGATGGGCGCCACGCCCTGCCCCAAACATTTCTGCTTCCGCACAGAACTTTCCGTCCAGCTGTCCAGCTGTCCCTGAGCAGCAGTGCTGCGGCTTCATCGTAGTTTGAGGTGCTGCACTGTGTAGATCCCAGGAGTGAGGAGACAGCTCAAGGCAGTTTATTACTCACACAAGCAGCACAAGCAAGATCATCCTGGTATCAGATTCCTGCATCCCTAGTCTCTGATGATGACACCAGACTAGAGGAACCAGGTGACAGCCATGAGCAGAGGAAGTCTGTCACAGGAGAGATGATTCTAAAATACACCCACATGGCTTGACAGCTGCAGCTGTGCCCTAAGGGGGGCCAGGGGAGAGTCCCGGGTCTCACCAGAACAAGGAAGTGGATAAGACACTGTGACAGCCTCTCACGAGACAGGGAGTGGGGGAGACATGGCCTCAAGGCAAGCTACCCCAGGACCACCCAGCTTGCCGTGTTTCTGGAAGGATCAGCAGGTGTTCTGCGTGGGACGTGCAAGGGCCCTGTGGCACGGTCCCTCCCCCACACTACCTCCTTCCCCTTCTCTAAGGAAAAGGGTGTGTCCTCTTGTCGAAGCACAAACTCACTCTCAGCTCTTTGGATTTTACTGCAACTCTCCTCGGAAACCCGTTTCATCAATGATCCCTTCTCTTTTCTGAATCTTCATCCTACCCGGCCTGCTGGGTGTTTAGACACAGTATAAAAACACTCTGCACACACTTAACTTAAAAAGAAAATAAACTACTAAAAAACATACTTCTGAATCTCCCCTAAGTCTCACTCTCTCTGTCTCTCCCTTCTCTTTCCCTCTCTCTGGATGCATCCATCTACATGCCAGGCTTTGGCTGTTACCTTTGTGCTGAATATGCCTCGATCTGACGCCCAGCCCATCCTCTGGAGCTGCTTCCACAGAGCCGGGTGTTGACTGAGTATCTCCACCTGACTGTCAGAAGAGCATCTCACATTTAACATGGTTATGAAACAACGGCTCATCCCCCCTCAAACCTGCTGCTGTTCCCTGTGTGCACCTCCAAGAGCCCACTTACAGAACCCAGAAATGTGGCAGACAGCCTAGACTTCCCTTTCTTGTATCCCTAACTTCCAATATCCATTTGGAGACTAAGTCTTGTTTATTTTGAAACATTTCTTTCCTTTTTAAAGAAAAATACTTCCTTTTATTATCACCATAGTTTTTGCATCTAGATACATAGCCTCAATAGCAGTTTGCTTTTGAAAGCTTAGTGATAAATATTAAATATATTTTCTCATTTTAATTTTATCCCACTCTGCCAAGAAAAATTAACATTTGTTATGTGTAATCTGGGCCCACTTCCATGATTAACCTGTATGGCTATACAAATGGCTTAGTTTCTCCTGCTGATTATTCAGAACCAAGACCCCAGGAAGATGGGACCGGGTAAGAATTATTTTATAAAGTGTACTACACAAAATGATGACTAATTTTAAGCTAAATTCTAAAGTAAGGATGAGAGGAAATGAGGGATGTTTTCTTCTAGAAACAATTTATAAAGAGTTCTAATTCATAATTTTTTTACAAAATGGTTGTAGGAAGACGTAAAATCTCAACCTGAAATTCAGAATATTATGAGGGAGTTTCACTTCCAGGTGTGATGTCGTGTCTGGAAAGAGACTTTCCATTCAGGTAAAAGCTGGACAAATAGATAAAAACTAAAACACCTTTTTTGAGACATTGGACTCAGGAATGTAAACTCTGAAAGAAAGGGAAGAAATGTGAGCAGTGAACCCTATAATTACTCTAAAATGACACCTGAAGGCACTTTCTGGACCATAGTACAGGGACAGCCTGGCAGCCTTGCAGCATTGAGGAGAAAGAGATCAAGGTTCCAGAAGGCTGGGTGAGCAGAATCTACAACGCAGAGAACCAGAGAGAAAGGAGCTACACAGAGAAAGAGCTACACACCTCAGAGGTGTCTGCTTAGGCTTCTTGCTCTACATTAAGCTTCTTATGTGTGGAGTAAAGCTACCTGTGGTAGGCAAAGATATTCTGGGGAGTTATAAACAGAGCAATGCCTATAACTCACACAGGGCTGGGAACATTTGAGTTCTGACCAACCACAGTGGATAGAACTTGTTGAATATCTTTGGAGTAAAGGCTAATTGAGATCTTCCCCAGCAAAGTTTATAAACAAGCCTTGAAATGATTAAATGGATCCACAAACAGCTCAAATGACTGGCAAAACAATCTTCATTCTTTAAAGGGAGACACCACAATCTGGTACTCAACAATGTATTATGACAATGTCCAGTAACTGGTCAAAAATTACTAGACATGTTAAGAAGCAGAGATATGTGATCCACAGCCAGGAGAAAAAATCATTCAATAGAAATAGACAGAGAAATGACAGAGATTATGGGATTAGAAGACAAGTAGTTATCACAAATATCCCCAACCTGCTCAAGGATTTAAAGGAAAACATGAGAAGAGAGATTGAAGAAAAAGTTTTTTTAATCCAAATGGAATTTATAGCTATGAAAAATACAACATTTAAAAGGAAAATTTTACTCAGTAAGATTATCAATAGATTAAACATTGCAGAAATTTGGTTCATACACTTGAAGACATAGCCATAGAAATTATCCAATTGAAGCATCAAGGGAAATAAGATTCAGAGCTAATGAACAGAGCCTCAGAAGCTTGAGTGTAATATCAATCCGTCTAGCATATGACTATTAGAAGTTTCCTTCTAATAGAAAGAGGAGGAAAAATAATATTCAAACAAATAATGGTCAAAATTTTCCCAGTTTGTTATAAATTATGAACATAATTTCTAAAGTATAAATCTATAGATAAAAAACCCCAGCAGCAAACCCCTATAAGGAAAAAACAAATGTATAATTATAATGACATATATGCATCATTATAGTATTATACAGAGTATTATCACTGCCCTTCTAATCCTCTGTGCTCCACCTAGTCATCCCTTCCTTCCCCCAACCCCAGGCAACTACTGATATTTTTACTGTGTCCATAGTTTAGCCTTTTTCAGAATGTCATCTAGCTGGAACACAGTATGTAGCCTTTTCAGACTGGCTTCTTTCACTTAGTAATTTGCATTTAACGTTCTTTTGCGTCTTTTCATGGCTTCATAGCTCACTCCTTTTTATGTGTTGAATAATATTCCATTGTCTGTATGTACCACATTTTATTTATCCATTCACCTACTGAAGGATATCTTGGTTGCTTTCAATTTGGGGCAATTATGAATAAAGCTGCTATAAACATCCGTGTGCAGGTTTTTGTGTGGGCATAAGTTTTCAACTTCTTTGGATAAATACCAGGGAGAGAAATTTCTGGATCCTGTGGCAATGTTTAGTTTTGTAAGAAAATACCAACCTGCCTTCTACAGTGGCTGCACTGTTTTGTATTCCCACCAGCAGTGAATGAGAGTTCCTGTTGCTCCACCTCCTGAGCAGCATTAGATGTTGTCAGTGTTCCAGATTTGGGCCATTCTAATAGGGGTGTAGGGATATCTTGTTGTTGTTTTAATTTTCATTTCCCAGATGATACATGAAGTGGAACATCTTTTCATATATGTATTTACTATCTGCATGCCTTCTTTGGTGAGATGTCTGTTAAGGCTTTTGTCTTGGTTTTAAAGCGGGTTGTTTATTTTCTTTTTGAGTTTTAAGAGTTCCTTGAATATTTTGGATAACATACCTTTATCAGATATCTCTTTGGAAAATATTTTCTTTCAATCTGTGGTTTGTCTTCTCATTCTCTTGACATTGTCTTTTAGAAAGCAGAAGTTTTAATTTTCACAAAATCCAACTTAGCAAGTATTTCTTTCATGGATCATGCATTTGCGTTGTGTCTAAAAACTCACTGCCATTCCCAAGGTCATCTAGGTTTTGTCTTTGTTTACGTTTTATCTTTTTGGAGTTTTATAGTTTTGAGGTTTATATTTACATGCAAAGTCTGTGATCCACTTTGAGGTAATTTTGGGGAAGGGTGTAAGGTCTGTGTCTAGATTCTTTTTTTTTTTTTTTTAACATGTGGATGCTTGGTTGTTCCAGTACCATTTGCTGAAAACACTATCTTGCCCCATCATACTGCCTTTATTCCTTTGTCAAATATCAGTTGACTATACCTATGGGGTTATATTTCTGGCCTCTTTATTATGTTCCAAAGATATATTTGTCTGTTCTTTTGCCAATCCCATGGCATCTTGATTACTGTAACTTTACAGTAAGTCTGGAAATCAGGTAGAGTCAGTACTCTGACTTTGTTCTTCTCTGTCAATGTTGTGTTGGCTCTTCTGGGTCTCTTGCACTCCCTATAAACTTTAGAATCCATTTGTCAATGTCCACTAAATAATTTGCTGGGATTTTGATTGGGATTGCATTGAATCTATTGATCAAGCTGGGGAGAACTGATTCTTTTTTTTTTCTTTTCTTTTTTTTTTTGGCGGTATGCAGGCCTCTCACTGCTGTGGCCTCTCCCGTTGCGGAGCACAGGCTCCGGACGTGCAGGCTCAGCTGCCATGGCTCACGGGCCCAGCCGCTCCGTGGCATGTGGGATCTTCCTGAACCGGGGCACGAACCCGTGTCCCCTGCATCGGCAGGCGGACTCCCAACCACTGCGCCACCAGGGAAGCCCTCTTTTTTTTTTTTAGTTACTTTATTTATTTATTATTTATTTTTGGATGCGTTGGGTCTTTGTTGCTGCACACAGGCTTTCTCTAGTTGCGGCGAGCGGAGGCTACTCTTCGTTGTGGTGCACGGACTTCTCATTGCGGTGGCTTCTCTTGTTGTGGAGCATGGGCTCTAGGCGCATGGGCTTCAATAGTTGTGGCATGCGAGCTCATTAGTTGTGGCTCTCAGGCTCTAGAGCACAGGCTCAGTAGTTGTGGCACACAGGCATGTGGGATCTTCCCAGACCAGGGCTCGAACCAGTGTCTCCTGCATTGGCAGGCAGATTCTTAACCACTGCAACACCAGGGAAGTCCAGGAACTGATTCTTGATAATATTGAATCTTGCTGTCCATGAATGTGGAATATCTCTCCATTTATTCAGTTCTTTGAACTCCTTTATCAGACTTTTGTAGTTTCCCTCTTATAGATCTCACACATATTTTGTTAAATTTATACCTAAGTATTGCACTTGGAGGGTGGGGAGTGCTAATGTAAGTGATATTGTGTTTTTAATTTCAAACTCCACTTGTTCATCACTGGTCTATAGGAAACAATTAGCTTAATTTTTGTATATTAATTTGCATCCTGAAACCTTGCTATAGTCACTTAGTTCTAACAGTTTTGGTAAATTCTTTTGAATTTTCCACATTAACTATCATATCATCTGTGAACAAAGACAGTTTTATTTTTTCCTTTCCAATCTGTATACCTTTCATTTCCTTGTGAGTGAGTGAGTGTGTGTGTGTGTGTGTGTGTGTGTGTGTGTGTGTGTGTGTTATTGCATTAGCTCGGAATTCCAGTACAATTTTTTTTCTATTTTTATTTTTATTTATTTATTATTTTTTACAACTTTATTGGAGCATAATTGCTTCACAATGGTGTGTTAGTTTCTGCTTGGAAAACTTCCTATTCCTCACCATGAAATACTATGTTAGGGGTAGGCTTTTTATAGATATTCTTTAACAAGTTGAGGAAGTTCTCCTCTCTTCCTAGTTCACTAAGAGTTTTTATCATGAATATGTGTTGGATTTTGTCAAATGCTTTTTCTGCATATATTGATAATGATCATGTGACTTTTTAGGCTGTTGATGTGATAAGTTACATTAATCAAATTTTGGGTGTTTGTTATTCAATCTTGTAATCAAATTTGCTTCTTTTTTTCCTGTTCATCTCTAATTCTTAATGATCAATATCTACCTGCAGTTCTATATTAGGGCTTTACATTTGGGGGCTTTTAATCTTGATTTATCTCCTGGTAGTCTAGAGTAGGTTTGGGGTAACTCAGGAATGAGGTTTAGGGGTGTATTGTCTGTGCTTCTGCCTTCTTGCACTTTTTTAACAGTTGCTTTCATGCACAAAGGTTGCAATGCCCAGCCCTGAGCAGTTCCGATATTTGAGAGGCATTTATCTGCTCTCACAGACTGAGATGGGAGCAGGGTGTCATCAGGGTATCTAAATGCACTGCCGAACCTGGTGCATTCTGTAGGTATTTTGTGGGTTGGTTGATCCAGACGTAGGACGTGCTATCCTGCACCTCCTCGCTGGCTTTATGCCCTCTCCTTCTGAGCTTCATGCCTGCAGGAGGAGACCCCTGCCCTCCGAGGTCGAGGAAACACCACCTGCCAGCTCTCTTCTCCTCGTGAGACACGTTGTATAGTAGGAGGTGTCGTCTCCTTCACTGAAGTGGGAGGAGGGGATAAACGTGGACAATAGGGTGGTGACTCACCCTGCTTGGAGCCCACAGGTGGGCTAGGGTGGTGGGGCTGAATCAGTCACGCACCCCCCCTCTCCACTGGAATGTAACCCTCCACTGCAGAGGGCGGGGAATGCACCACCTAGGGCTGAGATTCTCCACCCTCCCTTCCTCTGTGATGGGCTTGAACAGCAGCCATTTCTGGACACGTCTAGCATTCACTGGTTTTCTCCTACTTTATTTTCTGCTCCTATTTAAGGGATGGGGTGGGGAGGCACACACTCACCGGTAACTTGGAAGCATTCCTGTTTGCTTTCTACCTAGAAACGTTTGCGAGGTGGCCACAGAGGCCGGCTGTCATGGACTTTGCAGAAACTTATTCTCTCCCCAGACTCGCCTCGAGCTGAAATAGTCTCATCTGGCTCATCCCTCTCACATGTTGTTGAGGAGACCAAACCTGAATTGCCAAGGAATCTTGCCCAACGCCCCCTAAATTTTCAGACCAAAACTCAAACCACCTTTTCATGTTTCTTTCCCTTTACGATACAACCTGCTCTGAACAATGTGAATTATTTCTGCCACTTAGGCATGGTATGGCATCTAAGAAAAAAAAACTTCCTTCCTGAAGGGATTATGATTCCAAATGTTTGGAAATATGCAGCAAATTGGCATCTTCTGCACATAATGGTCACCTCCAGTATGCAGGCCAGGCTCATCCGGATGTGTGAGGATGCAGCCAGCTGACCTCCTTTGCACAGCATCTGTCTGCCCCCTGTGGGCCTCCAGCCAAAGCCCTCCACCTCTGCTTTTTCTCAGACACACACATGGACCCCTGGAGAATGGAGGCGGGCAGCCCAGGCAAACATCAGACAAAAGATGCTTAATTTATTAGTACCAAAAAGAAAGGGAAAAAGTTGCTCACTTAGAAAATTCAATCTACCTTACCCATTAGATTTTTTATACTTTTAGCTCTTCTCTAGTTTTACTAAATTTTTAGCATGATTGAGCCAAACCCACACAGCTCAGCAATTTAAAATTGGAGCTATAAAAATGAGAGCCTTGGTTTTTCCACTTTTCCAGGAACTGGAGAGTTTCAAAGCCTCAGACAATAAGCCATATACTGTAAAAAAAAAAAAAAAAAATGTAGCTACGTGTACAAAACAATTTGTAAATTAGATAGTGTTTGGGAGTAGCAACTTTTCGGAAAATTTTGAGGCTAGTGGGAAAAAATTTTGTGTGTATGTGTTGGCGGTATGGATTTGGGAAGTTTTTCAAAATGAAAATAAATGTAACACTTAGAGGTCAAGAATTTCTTCATTGGTCTGAGAACACTAAAATTTATACAATTGAATTTGCTTTTAAATGGTCATATCAGATATGTTTAGAAAATATAAACTCCTCCTCCAAAATATTTCTGGCCAATTTTTAAAAATAGTTTTGGGATAAGACTAAGTTTTAAGGGACCCCCTCCTAAAATATTCTTGACCTTCATGAGTCTAGCTGCATTTATCCCTAAGCATAGCTGCAAAGAATTATGTTTTTCCCCGGCTCTAAAGGATAGCTGGCTTTCAGAGAAAGACAAATATCCTATGATATCACTTATACGTGGAATCTAAAAAAAATGATACAAATGAACTTATTTGCAAAACAGAACTGGACTCACAGACATAGGAAACAAACTTATGGTTACCAAAGGGGAAACAGGGGGAGGTATAAATTAGGAATTTGGGATTAATAGATACGACTATGTATAAAATAGATAAATAACAAGGACCTACTGTATAGCACAGGGAACTATATTCAGTATCTTGTAATAACCTATAAAAGAAAAGAATCTGAAGAATAATATACATATATGTATGTATAAATGAATCACTTTGCTGTACACCTGAAACATTGTAAATCAACTATACTCAATAAAAAAATAAAATTAAAAAAACAGAATAGCTGGCTTTCTGCATGTGCTGTGTCTTCTCCTGGGAATCCTGTCCCCTCGGCATGCCACCCACCCCACCGTTCCCATCCAGTGGCAGCCCCACCCCTTCAGGGGCCCGATGAAGAGCCAGCCTGTGCGCTGACCACCCAAAGTTAGTCTCATGCTGCACTGAAATCACAGCTCAGATGTCATCCTCCCCACTGAGCCTGGCCACCGGGAACACAGCGGTACACCTGCTTTGTCCACCTCCTTCCCCCAGGCGCAGCCAGGTTTGGACAGGGAGGTGGTTAAGGCTGCGGTGAGTCCACGGAGGCGGAGAAACCAAGGAAGGGGAGGGGCAGAGGGAGAGGGAGAGGGAGGAAACTCCAACGGAAAAGGACCTTAGAAAGAGAAGAGGTTTGCATTCCAGAGGGAAGCACTGCTCCTCTATCTCAGGAAAAATGTCCTTTCTCAGCATCTTACACGGAGAGCTCTCTGACCTCCTGACGCTCTTCTTCCACTCAGGGCTGCCACATTCGTGCTGCTTCTCGTCCCAGACGTCTTGCACTGCCCGTTTCTCACTGCCTGTTTCTCACTTGCTTCCTCTCCCCACCATTCTCATGGAGATGAGGGCAACGCACGTGATCACGTCTACGACCCACTGCGGCATTATTCACACAAGCCAAGACAGGAAACAAACTAATGGTCCATGGAGGGATAAATGGGTAAAGATGTGGTATGCCTATCCAGTGGAATACTATTCAGCCATAAAAATGAAGGAAATCTCCTGCCATTTGCAACAGGGATGACCTTGAGGGCATTATGCTAAGTGACATAAGTCAGACAAAGACAGATACCACATGATCTCTCTTATAAGTGGAATCTAAAAAAACCCAAACTCATAGAAACAGAGAAGAGATTGGTGGCTACCAGAGGTGGGGAAGGTGGTCAAAAGGTACAAACTTCCAGTTGTAAGATGAATAAGTCCTGAAGGTGCAAGGACAGCATGGTGACCATGGTTAATAGTACTGTTCTATGTATTTGAAGGTTACTTAGAGAGTAGATCTTAGAAGTCTTCATCACAAGAAAAAGATTATAATTATGTGAGGTCATGGATGTTAGCTAAACTTATTGTGGTGATCATTTCACAATATTAACATATATCAAATCATTATGTTATACATCTTAACCTAATACAATGCTATATGTCCATTATATCAATAAAATTAGGGAAAAAAAGAGGCTTGAAAACTTAAGTGGAAAAAAAGAGAGTTAATAAAACTAGTACTTAATCACAATTGCTTCCCAATAATACAATAACTTCTGAATCAGTAAAAAAAACAAAAAAAATACACACACACACATACATATATCTTGGAGACTTCTATAAGCCAGACAATGAACTAAGTTTATTACTATGTATTATCTTATTTAACTCCTTAAACAACTCTATTGTGTAGATACTAGATACTATTACAGATGAAGCTCAGGGAGGCTAGTTACCTGTGTAAATCATCCCATTAACACTGGGCTCACCACCTCCATGCTATTCTGTATGACCCTGTCCCTCTAGCTAGGTTGCAAGAACCACACAGTATTCCAGTTTTATAGCCTTTAGAGGACCCAGCACTGGAACAAACATACAATAGGTGTCCAATAACTTATTACAGAGGTCA
Source organism: Hyperoodon ampullatus (assembly GCF_949752795.1). Classification (NCBI taxonomy): domain Eukaryota; kingdom Metazoa; phylum Chordata; class Mammalia; order Artiodactyla; family Ziphiidae; genus Hyperoodon; species Hyperoodon ampullatus. The sequence continues at coordinate 2,619,007 of NC_136921.1, forward strand.
CTGGTGACCCAGGTGGACAGAAGGCAGAGTAGGTGGGCATGCTATAAGTGGTTATTTGGGCATCCTACAGGCAAACTGTCTCCTTGAAAATTAAATTGATGATAAATTTAAAACTCAAGATTATCAGTTTAATTTTGCACATTAGATTATGCAGATTAAGTCCTATCATAATAGAAATGTGTTATAAGTAAGCAATTTGGAAGCCCAAGAGAATGACTAATATCGCTGGAGGAATAGTCAATATAAAAAAATTCCAGTACAACCAAAGGACCTGCCTGCTCCCACAGGAGAGGTTTGGCCTCTTCTTGCTTGTTCAGACATACCAAATCATGTGCTCAACATGCAAGCTAAAAATCCATCTATAATTAGATCTGCCTAGAAATGAATAAAAGGCATTCCAAAAAAAGTTCTTCAACAATATAACAGTAAAATGGCCATATGTTTAACTTGGCTTCAAGTCACAAAATATCACAATGTTATATGCTATTAATGTTGTAAATTTATATGGGCTTTTCAACTGATCCAAAAGCTGAAGAGAAGAAAGTAAGTTAAATAAAAAGGAGGTGTAAGCTCAAGATACATGGAAAGAAATACACAAAATATTTACTTTTAAAAACAATGCAGGTGACTCCACTGTCCATGTTGTAACTTTCCTGTTTACAAATATTGGAATGATTTTCACAAAGTCATTGGGTTTCTGATATATTTTAGGGCAAGTACAGACATCTGGTTAACAGAGCATCCAAGTACACATTCCTTCAATGTTTTTAGTCTCTCAGTCATTTGTTTTCTTCCTGCAAAACTAATTGACGGAGAGCCCCATGGAGTGGAGAACATAAAGCTCCCCCACACATCAACAACTTTATTTCTTTAATGAAATGCATAGAGCAATGGTCAGGGATTCTCATCCACAGTCCTTTGATCGATTCCTCTACATCTATTTGTTACTTTAAATACCTAATTATCTATAATAATAAAATAAATACATGTTTACTGAGGAAAATTTGGAAAATGCCTAGTACTATGAAAATATCCAAAAGTTCTACTTCCAGGAATGATAGGATAGGTAATTCCTGCCAACACTTCAGCTGAGAAAAACTAGAAAAGCTGGACCCCCCCCAAAAAAAAAAAAAAAAAAAAAAAACAACTTTTGGAAGACATCGGACAGCTAACAAAGCAAAGAAACATTATAAGGCAAAGATCCAGGAAAAAAAAAAAACCAACAAAACTCAGAGAGCCCAGCTTTTCCCCAAGAGCCATGTCTCCATTCCAGGAAAAAAAAAAAAAAAATGGTGAGAAGCTGAGCAGCACTTTAGATTCACAGGAATAAGAGGAAAATTAAAGTCTGCCAAAGAGAGAGTTCTTGGGATATGTGAAGATTATAGAGCATGAGTGAACCAGAAATAGATAATTCTTGCAAGGACAGCACCCAGCTTCCTGTCAAATTCTGATCAGATTAAGGTCATCTGGGATTACCAATGTCTGTAGCCACCTTGCAGAAACAAATGTCAATTCCCTCTGTAGAAATATAATATCATCCCATAGCTCAATTATCTCTACAATTCTTCATACACCATATCTGGCACTCAGTGAAAAAATAATCAGCCTTATGAGAAGACAAGGGAAAAAAATCAAAACCAAGGAAAACAACAGACAAAATAAATGAACCCAAAGGGGATTCAGATAATGGAGTAATCAGACATACACTTTAAAATAATTACCACTAGTATTTATATTTAAGTGAATAAAAGACAAGATGGAAAATTTTCACAAAGAACTTGAAATTTTCAAATGTGGAGATTATAGAAGTGATAAAATACAATCAACACAAGAACACAATGGATGAATATAATGGATTAGACACAGCTGAAGAGAGAATTAGAGAATTTAAGAGCAGAAGAAAATATCCTAACTGAAATACAGAAAGGCAAAAGGAGGAAGAGAGAGAGAAGCATATAGCACTTGGTAACAGATTTAAGATGTAACTGGTTCCTAGGGAGAAAAGAGAAAATGTGCCAGAACTTCAGTAAGTACAGGATGTACTGAATTGCACAAGATTCCTGTAAAGTTTGGAAACACAGACAAATGTAGACAATGTTTTCAAGAACATATTCAACCTGCAAAAACAAAAGTATATTAGCTCCATTTCCAGACTTGAGGATACTCTGTAGACTTAAGACCATAAAAAAAAAAAAAAAGTGGAGATATGAGTGAAAACTCGTATGTAAAAACTACATGCTTTGACAAGGGAGGAAATTTAGGAGGATAAAGAGAAAAATAGAGTAAGCTCATGAGTTGATTTATAGGTAATAAGTAGCAATGGATGAGGGTCAAAAGATATAATTAAGACTGACAAACCAAATAGTAGAAGCCTAAACAAATAAAGGAAGGGAGGACTAAGGACATTATATGAAGGGATATAATGTATGAATACAAACATTATAAATATTTAAATATAAAGCTACCCACAAAATTATACAAAAAAGTACAGACCTTCCCAAACACCAAATAAATAACAAAATACAAAAAGGAAAAATAAAACAGACAGTATAGTAAAAGAACTCAATTAAATATATTTAATGTGGTAAATATACATTAAGTAATGTGACAGAGTTGGAGAGTTCAGAGTTTGGTCATAGCAATAAGTTAAGAGGACATAACACACTAATTGGAAGGAAAATATGTTAAGACTAACTCAAAAGGCCAAGTCCAGTTCAATGCTGTATGTAAGAGACAGGCCTAAAATGAAGTGATTTAGAAAAGTTAAAAATGAAAGAGAACAGGCAAACAGACAGAAAGCAGGTGTTGTGCTCTTGATAGATGACAAGGTAGGATTTGGGGAAAAAAGCATTACATGAGACAAGAATGACAGTGTATAGTGCTGAAAGCTATAATTCAGGATGAAAATTTAATTTTAATATCTATGTTCCAAATGATGCAACAGTGCTGATAAACAGTCACTGTAGCAGAGGCAGGAGAAAGAGGTAGAAACAGCCCAATAGTCAGTGGCATTAACCTGCTGTTCTAATAAAAAGATGGGTCCGGGGAGCAGCAGCAACAGGTCAATGAGGAGGTAGAAAACCTGAACAGAAGACCCAATAAGGACCCATAAAACCCTGATCTCAATGCCTGCACACAAAACATTCTTGAAGATTAACTGTATTTCAGGCCACAAAGGGAAACTCAGGAAATCCCAGAAAGTAGAGTTAATACAAACAATATTTTCTGTTCATAATGAAACAAAACTCAAAATTAATAACAAAAAGGCCCTTCTATCAGAGAATTAGAAAAAACTGTCAATTAAAAACTCTAGGGTGAAAAGCTAAAAACAAATCTAAATGATAGAATTTCTTTTAAAAAAGATGATAATGGAAAAGCTACAGACAAATCAATAGGATAAAGTTAAAGCAATGATCAGAAGAAACTTTGCAATGTAATGTCTAAATTGCTAAAAAATGAAACAGTGAAAAGAAATAGATTAAATAGTCTACCCAGTAAACCAGAAAAAGAATGTAATCTAAAAGTAAGCAGAAAGAAGGAAATAATAAAGATAAAAGCTGAGATTAATTAGTTGGAAAAATAAAAAACAGTGGAACTCATAACTAAATTGAAACGCCAGTTATTCAGAAAAAGAAAAACCACAAGTGAAACTAGTCATGAAAAAGGGGGGAACGCAAACACACAAAATAAGAAATGACAAGGGTGGAATAACCATTGAAATAAAAGAATTTTTTAAAACATGAAACTACTTTGCAAAACTCCATACAGATACATTTCAAAGTATCAATGTACTGATAACTTCCTAGGAAATGTATGATTTATCAAAATTAACCCCTATAGAGATAGAAAGTTTAAATCAATCATTCCATAGAATGTTATCAAAGAACGAAACCCCAAAGAGCACCAGGCCTACCCAGATGGTTTCACAGGGAATTCTACCAAACTTTCAAAGGCTGGATAATTCCCACTCTACCTAGATTGTTTCAGACACAGAAAAAGAAAAATAACATTTTTATGAAATACAGTGTTGATACTCACCAATGAAGTATGTACGATCAAGCCCCCAAATCAGGCAATCTGCTTAATGGACAAAGGCTGGATGTGCCCCTAGAGGCAGCCCCCAGCACCATGACAACCTGGCAGGGCATTAGAGGTGGTATGCAATATAATGAGACCAAAAAAGTATTTAGAAGCTTAAGAAATAGAAAAGGAGTAATAAAACCATCTCTATTTATAGACAATGAGAATCTAACCTGGAAAACTCCAGGGCATCGATGATAAAACAAACACAAATAACAAAAGAAGATTCATTGATGTATCAGGCAAGAGTAATACACTTCTTACCCACAGACAATAATAAGAAAAGATAATGTGAGAAAAGATTGCAATAATAATAAAAAAGATAAAATAACAGAAAAGATTAAAAAATAAAAATGCAAGAGATCACAATAAAAATTAAAAAGATATGGGCTTCCCCGGTGGCACAGTGGTTGAGAGACTGCCTGCCCATGCAGGGGACACGGGCTCGTGCCCCGCTCCGGGAAGATCCCACATGCCGTGGAGCAACTAAGCCCGTGAGCCATGGCCACTGAGCCTGCACGTCCAGAGCCTGTGCTCCACAACGAGAGAGGCCACAACAGTGAGAGGCCCACGTACCACACACACAAAAAAAAAATTAAAAAGATAAAATACTTAGGAAAATGTAACAAAAGTGTTCACAATCTATATGACAGAAACTTAAAAATTCTCCTTAAAGACACAAAGTAGACTGGGAACAAATGGAAAGATCAATTGTTCTTGAGATAAACCCTAAGGACAAAAAGAACTGCCAAACCCTTAAGGTCTTTTCAGTCATTATATTGTTGCTGTCAGTATTGGTATGGCTATCCAAGAATCTAGATATGTATTATGAAATGAAACAAAGGCATGGTATTGGTGGGGACTAGGATTTTCATCATGAAAAATAAAAAGGTCAGGTGGAAGATCAATAAGATTAATGAGAACCTTATGGATTTGAATTTAAGCTGGAACTGTTGGGATTCAGCAGAGTATGTATTTTAGCCTAGCTCCCTCCTAATCACCAGAATAAGGATGTCAGAACTTGCCCCACCAGGAATGAGCTGGACCGCCTGCAAGAAAAAAGGGACCACATCCCGAAGGAGGTGCAGAACTCGGCCACTATGAACCAGCGAGGTCAGCAGAGGACTTACAGGACCAGGTCCTGAGGGTGCTGGACCCAGGGTGTGGAACATGGATTGGCCAATTTTGCTCATGTGGAGCAGTTTCCTTGAGCCAGTAGTTAGCATCCTGCTAGGCCCCAGGAGACGGTGCTAACATGAGGTTACACTGGCTCTTCGGAGCTCAGAGAAAGTGACCTACACTAAATGAAGTAGAAATCTAGAACCTCAGCAACAGAAGATGGAAGAAGGGATGAAAAGACAGAAACAGGCATGCCAGAAGGGGTCTGCTACATGAGTCCAGAAATCCACTAGGGGACCATGTTCTGTAGGAAGGTCCATAGGACATCACATTTGGCAAAGCAATTCAGGATGCAGTGATGAAAGGGTGTCAGCTTCATTGAGAAGCTCAGGGTAGCCTGGGGTGGATGGCAGGAGATGGCATCACAGAATGAGACTCTGACAGCAAAGAGGAAAACAGGAGCGGAAAATAATAGAGGCGAGTTAGAGGCACCTAACCATCAAAGCCAAACAGGGAAGAGGAATACCCAAATGTTGGACGCTGTGTGGATTGACCTTGATACCTGAGACCTGAAGCACCTTCACCTGGGGTTAAGTGGGGGTTCATGGGGCCATGTAATAATCAAGGTAGTCCTGACCTCAGTATGGATCATGGGGGTCACTAGGTCCACAACCCCACCTGAGAGTCACTGTTCTCATCCTCAATTTTATAATTGCAATGGACAGACTTGGTAATTGCCAGAAACCCACACAGGCTCATTGGCCAGAGGATAATAGCTATCATAGTATAGGGGAAGTAGGTCGAGACCTCTGAAATGTTCCCCCCTCCCAAGCCAAGACAGTCAATCAAAAATAATATCACATCCCAGGGGCACGGATAGAAGTTAGTGCCACTGTTAAATACCTAAAAGATCTAGAGTGGTGGTCCTCATCCTATCTCCACTGGATTCGTAGATCTGGGCCCTATACAAGCCAGCATGACCCAGAGGATGGCCGCAGACTGCCACAAACCCAAGCAAGTAGCAGCATCAACTGCAGCCTCGGGGTCAGAAGTGGGATCTTTGCTAGAGCAGCTGGAGGTAGCTAGAACACAGTCTTTGACCTGGTGAGTGCATCCTTTCCCACCTGTCTCAGAAAGGTTGACCTGAGGCAGTGTGCGTTCACGTGGATGGACAGCAGCATCATTGAAGCTTTTGCCCCTGGCTGGGTTAACTCTCCCATCCTCCATCCTAATGCAGCCCCAGGTGGCAGGATCATCGGTCATTCTGCAGAACATCACAATGGTCTACTATCGCCCACAGACCCCCAACAGCATCACTCTTTTGGGGCTTAAAGAATGTTGGATCTATTGACATGGATCCTGCATCACCTCACCTCAGACTCGGGAATCCATTTCACAGTGCAGGAGGTGTGAAAACAGGTGTGTGCTCAAGGGATGTACTGGTCCTATCACATGTTGCACCACCCAGGAGCTGCCAGCCTGAGCAAGCGATGCAACGGCCCATTGGAGGTTCGCTGAGAGATTGGCTTGGCAACCTCCAGAATCCAGTGTGCATCCTAAATCACAACTGTTATATGGAAGGGTGGAAGAGAGGGAGGAAAGGAAGGAGAGAGATTGGACAGAAGTGTAAGTTATTGAACGTAGGCTAGGCCACAGGGTGGTTCAATATCTCATTTGTCCAACCTTCCTGTAGACCCGAGAAAATTTTCAGAGTAAGACGCTGAGAATCAAAAGCAATGAGAAAGCACCAAAATGATTAGATTGGCATTTTGGAGAGAAAGGTCTGGCTGCCAGTGGAGAGGGGTTCCGTCAGGGACCAGCGTGGTGGGTGACGGTTGTGATGACGGAGGAGAAGATGCAACCTGTACATATCTAGACCCAGAGGTAAGACACTAGGCCTTGTTGGTCCTTGCTGGTCTGGAGACCAGGGTCAAGGCACAGCAGGGGCGTGATGCCTGGCACCACCCCTTCCGACCAGGTCCCCTGAAGACCCAGGCCACCTCAGCCTGAGTCCCAGCCATCGTGATTGCATGAAAGGTCCCACAGTATCTGGCCTCAGAACTGGATGCTACCAATGGCTGTGAGCCCGGCCCTGCCCCTTCCTGGTTTGTTGAATTTTCCCCGTGGCCAGCTGAGGGCCCAGATGCTCCAGTCTGAGTCCTGTGGGTTTGTCCCGTGTGACTGTTTAGGGGGAGGGTGTCAGCTGCCCGTGGGCACATGGAAGGCTGAAACACAGGCCAGATCATGGAGATCTTGAAGGTCGGGCTACCCATGTGGCCTCTGTCCTGACAGCAGTGGGAAGTTTCCAGAATGTTTCAGCAGAAGGGAGGTTGCCAGGTGTTTCCTTGAAAGTTATTTTGGAAGGAGGACCATAGAGGCTGCTGGGCCCCCAGCGATGGGTGATGGGATAATGTGGGCTGTGCAGGGTGACTAGAGAATGGGTGACAAACGGGGATGCCACCCACGGTGCAGGATGTGAAGGGCTCTGGGGGCAGTGAAGAGTGCAGGTGGCGGAGGAGAGGCAGGACTCACCCTCCACGATGGAGAGGAGTTTTGTCAGAGAAGATGATGAGCTGGGGGTGAGTGGCCAGCCAGGGGGAGCCCTGGGGACCCTCAGGGAGAGTCGCCGTCACCGAGTCTGGATCCCAGGGAAATGGTCGGGGACAGAGGACCATCTCCCCGGGGCTGCTGCCTTCGAGGGGGGAGCGGCCTCTGTCCGGACAGTCAGTCCCCTCCACCCCCTCCAACCAGCTTAGTCTTCCCTGGGCTGAGCTGCAGCTGGGGGCACATCTGTCTCCCCAGCTGCTTCTTTCCTAGGAGCTTTGCTCTCTTTTTTTCTCCCCTGAGCTCTTTTTCATGCAGACCCAGTGGAAGATTTTTTTTTTTTTTTTTTGCTGAATTATTATGAATTTCTTTTCTTTTTATAGGAACAGGATCCAACGGAAACCAGACTTTGGAAAACATGTATAGGAGGTCTGCTCAAACTCCCTCTCACCCTCCCCAGAAGCTAACTCTCCCAGTCCTTCCTGGCTGTGCACGGTCAGTCCCCAGGTTTCCCTCACCCCCAGCCCCACAGCCAAGCGCAGCAGCACTTCACAGACGATGAACCGTCGGTGGGTGAGTATTACTCAGCTAATCACAGCGAGCTGCTCTCATGGCTTTTTGTGAAATCCTCCATCTTCCAAGAGTCCCTCTCCCTCCAGGGTCCGTGAGCCCGTGACGATTCGTGTCATTCTGGAAAAGGAGCAGGAAGTGGACTTAAGGCACATGATTGCCAGGCGTGAGAGTCACCTGTTGCCCATGTGTCGCAATATTGCCAGTGTTGGTACAGCCAGTAGGGCTCCAGGACACTAATCCTCTGGACCCAGCACATCCGGGTGAGTAAAACAGGGACCACGTGGTGAAAACGGCGGAGTGATGATAGGACTTCAATCCTGTCACTTTTTCCTGCGTCGTTCCCCACCCAGCTGCCCCGGTGTGGCTCACTTAAGGTTCAGACACAGCTTAAGGTACAGTATGAAGATTTGAAGATGCTTGTAAAGCTTTAAATAGTTTTTTCCTCTAGGACACATGTGCTGAAAAAACCCCGGGAGCCATGTTCACAGTTCAAGGGAAATGGCGGTGAGCCTGGGGACCGTCTGGGAAGACACGTGGCGCACTTCCTCCTGCAGGGCCGGAGCAGCGGGACAGCCACAGGAGGGATGCTGTGTGGACCACAGGCTGGGGCGGCTCGGCAGGGGGCGTGGTCAGGGCGGGGCGTCCAACCTGATGAAGGAGAACACGTGGCCCCCCAGGGGGCTCTCTCCAGCGGGTTTCCCTTAGGTCATGGCCAGATGTAGCCCTGTGGCTGGATTCCTGTCAGGGCTTCATTGAGAAACATCCCTTGAGAGACAGTGGGGGGAGCAGGACCCCCGAGGCTGCAGTTTCCACTGGTGCAGCCCAGCCCAGTCCCAGCAGAGATCACCCTCCTTACAGCTTCAGTGTCAGGCTTGTCCTGCGAGGCAAGGGAGCTGGGACTTCAGCCCCTGCATGTGCAGCCACGGCAGCGTGGGGTATGTCAACCTCAGGCACTTTGGTCCCCAAAGTTCAAGGGCTTCTCCAAGAAGAAGCAGGTGCCAGCAGGTGGAAGCAATGGCTACAGAGGGTCTGAGGGCATCTGTGCAGAACACGCTGTGTCTGCTGCATGAGTCTACATGCATACAGACAAGCGTGTTCCATTTGTCTACATGCATACATGAACATAACATGTGTCCCTACATGTCCACATACATATGACATGTGTCTGCACATGCATGCTGCCTGCACCTACATGTGCAGTGCATGGTGGGTGTGTCTGCATGTACATATGCATGTTACATGTCTACATGTGCACCTGCTACATGTGTTTGCACATACATATATGTGTTTCATTGTCTTCATGCACACATATATGGTTTATGTGTCTGTGTACACATACATGTTATATTGGTGCATGCACGCTAGGTGTACTGTATTGCATATGTCTCTGTATGCACATACAAGTTGTTTGCATGTGCGCGTACATGCTACATGTGTCTGACGTGTGGCAGAGCTGCACTCTGAGGGGTGGGGGACCGGGAGAGCAGGGCAGGCAGGTCCCCTGCAAGTTCTCCCAGCCTCACCACTGGGGCAAGGCTAGCCCCCTTCTTGGGTTGTGTCCACTATCCTGAGAGGGCTCCGCACCGCTGGGTTTTCTGACGCGCAGACCTCTGCCTGGGCCCGGGGTACCCTTGGCGTTACACCTGTTACCAAGCAGGATGGATGAGAAGCTAAGCCCTGTGCTCATCACAGTGATGACAGCCGGGCGGCCCCCCCACCCTGCTGCCAGGCTCAGGCCTGAGGGTGAGCCAGGCGACCCTGCCTCGACCACAGGGCCCCTAAGACAAAGGCCTGCTAGATTTGAGGTGCCGGGCAGAGGGGAACACTCAGCCTGCCCACACAATCCAGGTCTGAGGGGCACATGTCAGGTCCACACAGCTCACCCAGCACACACCACATGTAACTGCATAAAGAACTTCTCTTTGGACGTGACCATGACGGTACAGGTTCATGGGAACATTTTATCCCCAGAAGGGTAGCTGTCGGCAGAAATACAAAGCTGCTGTTTGACCCTTGAGGATGAAAGTAAGCAATGCATGCACCCTATAAAGAGAGAGGAAAACAAAGGAATGGCAAAGAAGCAAAAGGAAAAGATCAGAACATGGAAAATGGAGAGCAAGTCAACAGACATGGAACCAGCTGTGATAAGAATTACAATTGAAAATGTCTTAATTAACAGGCAGAGCCTCTCATATTGGGTGAAAAAGAACATCCACCTCTCACAGACACAAAATAGTCCTGAAATGCTGAAAACAAGAGGAGGGACAGGTTATGCTCTGTCGGACGCCAGCAGCGTACACGAAGCACCAATGTGAGGTCACATCCAAGGTGAAAAGCAGGATGGGCAACAGGCCTGATTGCTCCTTGGTCCAAACGCCGAAGGCAACAGGGCAAGACGTGTGGATCTCCGACAGGGCATACAAGGCAGACTTTGGACGTGGATGTGGTGCTTTTCTCCAGGAGACAGTGGAGACTGGGGGCACCGTGCGTCCCGGAACAGTGATCCCCCCTTCTTGGGTGGACCACATCCTGAGAAGCCCACTTGCCAGTTTTCAAGGAGGAGACCCACCCAAGGCCCAGGAGGACGTCCTCAGGATGCTGACACGAACCTCAGAGTCAAGCTGAAGACTTGCGGAGGGTTTTCTGGGATGGCAATTGTGTAAGATTTCTAATTCACCCACACATTTGCAGCCCCCACCCCCTGGGCTTTGGATGGTTGACTGAATCCTGATGCTCAGGGATACCAGCTGAAACAGCATTACTGAAATCCTGCAACACCAGTGTTCACGGAGCCCTGGACCGGGCAGCAGGGCCACTTGGGAGAGAGAGCTAGAAGCCGTGGAGTCTGTTGGCTCCTGGGGGGCCCACATGGAAGTGGGGGTTGCTGGCTGAGCCAGAGCCTTAGGGAAAGCATAAATGTGGCTTTGAACTTTTTGTAACTGATGTCCCCGAGGGATTCTCAGCCTCAGGTGGCGGGCAGGGCACGATGACGGGGATGGAGCTGGTCGGATCTGGATGGCCCAGGTGGAGGAGGCCGTGTTGGAAGGAGAAACCCAGGCTCGGGAGACAGCAGGGGAGTCCGTTCAGCTGGAACAGAAGTTACACACATCGGCCAGGAAAGAAGGCAGAGCGACCCTCCAGCCAGGACCACCATGGGGTGGCAGGTGGTGGTGGAGCCGAGGGGATTATGAAAATGCTGAGAGAACTTTTGGAGTCAGAGGCAGAAAGAAAGAAGCTGTAAAAAGCAAGACTGGGCTTCCCTGGTGGTGCAGTGGTTGAGAGTACGCCTGCCGATGCAGGGGACACAGGTTCGTGCCCCGGTCCAGGAGGAGCACAGGAGAGGCCACAACAGTGAGAGGCCCGCGTACCACCAAAAAAAAAAAAAAAAAAAAAAGCAAGACTAATCGAGAGAAGTGATTATAAAGATACATCCCCGTACTTGTAATATGCACACATTCACACTGCCTAACACTTCACACTGTGCTCCGTGCCCACCTGTGACTCTGAGAGCTATTCCTGGTCTTGATAAAGTACTACAGCCCTGCAAGGAGTACCCAGTGGGGGAAGCCAGGGGAGGGGTCCGTGGAACCTCTCTGTGCTATTTTGGCAGCTCCTCGTAAGTCTATAATGAGTCCAAAATTAAATTTTAAAAAAAATTTACTAATTAAGCAAAGCATCTCATTTAACAATGCAAAGGTGATTGTTAGGGCTCTATTAGTCATTTACACCCCAGTATGAATTGATTTAAAGATGATTTCCTCTAAGCATCTGTTTGTCATTTGACCAGGATCAGACAGATATGGAGGAATAGTCTCTCGGTGAAGCAGGTATCTTGGGGGCTGAGAAGTGAGGATCATTCTCCTCCGCTGCCACTTCCATGCAGCCCATGGCCCTGGATGGAAACCTCGCAGTGAGTCGCACGCATCTCCCCAGGCCGTCTGGAACAACTGCACAAAACCAATCTTCCACCAACTTGGACTACAGGTGGCAAGATGTTACTCCCGGCAAACGACTGCTGCCCAGTCCACCTGGGAGAAGCAGTCCTTGGTGAACGCGGGAAGGTTTCTAGTCTGGATTTCTTTGCCCGGAGGTGGGGCAGCTGTGGGGCCTCAGCCTTGTGGCATTTCAGGGCCTGATGAGACAGACGGTTCTCTTTGGCCCGCCACGAAAAGAGGCTTGTTTTTAGATTTATTTCAAATGCATTTAACAGAATAGTTAAGCAATATTTACTTTCCAGCTTTAGAATAATCCTTAAAGTTCGAACTGTATTTGTCTGCATGAAGAATATATATTTTTGTGATCCACTGAACATCTAAGAAAAAAAGCCAGGGCTTCCCTGGTGGCACAGTGGTTAAGAATCTGCCTGCCAATGCAGGGGACACGGGGTTCGAGCCCTGGCCCGGGAAGATTCCACATGCCGCGGAGCAAGTAAGCCCGTGCGCCACAACTACTGAGCCTGCACTCTAGCGCCCTCAAGCTGCAACTACTGAGCCCAAGTGCCACAACTACTGAAGCCCGTGGGCCTGGAGCCTGTGCTCCACAACAAGAGATGCCACCGCAAAGAGAAGCCCCTGCTCGCCACAACTAGAGAAAGCCCGCACAGCAGCAATGAAAACCCAACGCAGCCAAAAATAAATAAATAAATACATAATTTTTTTTTAAAAGGAAAGAAAAAAAGCCAATAGACAAAGTTCCAAATGTTTACCTTCCAAAAGGACAGACGCCCTACCGTGTGCTTCCGGGGGCCACTCACTTTCCAGCGAGGTGACCGTCGAAGGAGACGTGATGTCACAGGCCTGCTCTGCTGTGGTTACACACATGGCAACTTAGTAGAAATCAGTTTGTTTAAAGTCAGACCCAGTAAAGCAAGCTCTTCGGCTAATGTGGACATTCAGCTGGCTCTGCATGTGGAGGAGCCTGCGGGGCAGCTCACAAGGGGCTGGTGACCCACGGACTCATTGCAAAATCGAGCCAAGACGAGTCCTCTCCAGGTGCTTTTCAGGTTCCAACAGACCACAGAGAAAGCATAACGTGTGTCCAAGAGGAGAAATATCCTTCTTCTTAGAATTCCGTTTCTGAGCTGCAGGCCAACATTTAATGTAAATACTTTGGACGGTAGGATTTATGAGTTCTGTAAAGTAGGAAAGGTCCGACCTCATCTGAGACATTGACAAGGGCTTTAAAAGCATCCTGCAGTCCGTCAAGGCAGACCTGCCAGAAGCTACTCCTGTGGTCAGCCTCCAAGGCGTCCCTGTCTTGGGGATTTCTCTCCGCAGCTACTGCTCTGACCCTAACACACTCGGTCCCCTTTGGGTGAGGACTTGACTGCCACGTCTGGAGGCTCCTTTGGGGGTGTGAGGTACTAAGTATTAGGAGTGTGACGGTGTGGGTTTGAGCAAGCACATGGCCTTAAGCATCAGGGCGTTAGCATTTCTTAACCAGGATGTCTCGTGAAATGAAAAGCAGCCACAAATAAGCCATCCTAACCGTGTCAGTGGGGAGGTGGGGAGTGGAGGGGAGAGAATGTGTGTGGAGGATGGAGACGTGGGGTCAGGGAGGCGGGGGTGAGAGGTCACCAGCAGCTGAGACCCCTTCCCTTCTCCAGAAGCAAACACCACTTAACCAACCAGGGGAAGGAGGCTCTTCTAATAGAAAGAGAAGCCGGTGGCTTAGACACTGAAAAATTCTCAATCTGGACGGACCTGTGAGAACTGGGGAAAAGAAGTCAGGAGAGACTTAAGGTGTATAATAAGTTGCCGAAAACCTCTTGACAAATACAAATTAAAGAGGCACACGAGGGCCCAAGGGCCCCAAGACAGGGAGCAGAGGACCTTTGATGGAGCTCATGCCAGGTGCAGTGTGCAGTGTGCTGTGTGCAGTGTTCAGAGTGTGGTGTGCAGAGTGCACTGTGCAGTGTGCTGTGTGCATGTGCAGTGTTCAGAGTGTGGTGTGCAGAGTGCACTGTGCAGTGTGCTGTGTGCAGTTGTGAACAGTGTGCAGTGTTCAGAGTGTGGTGTGCAGTGTGCAGTGTGCAGTGTGCTGTGTGTGGGTGCAGTGTGCACTGTGCAGTGTGCTGTGTGCAGTGTGCAGTGTTCAGAGTGTGGTGTTCAGAGTGCACTGTGCACTGTGCTGTGTGCAGTGTTCAGAGTGCGGTGTGCAGAGTGCACTGTGCAGTGTGCAGTGTGCAGTGTTCAGAGTGCAGTGTGCAGTGTGCTGTGTGTGGGTGCAGTGTGCTGTGTGCAGAGTGCAGTGTGCTGTGTGCAGTGTGCTGTGTGCTGTGTGCAGAGTGCAGTGTGCTGTGTGCAGGGTGCAGTGTGCTGTGTGCAGTGTTCGGAGTGCAGTGTGCTGTGTGTGGGTGCAGTGTGCTATGTGCTATGTTCAGTGTACAGTGTGCTGTGCACAGTGTGCTGTGTGCAGAGCAGGGAAGGCTCAGCTCTGGCTGGGGGAAAGTGGCTTGGGGACAGGGTGGGAGGTGCTATGGCCAGGCCAACAGGGGGTTCCCTCACCCCAGTTCTCTCTGCACAGACATATAACAGACTAACATACAGAGGCATCAAAAAGATGCATCCCCTGTCCTCAGAAAAGTGTGAGAGGAACCCCCTCTGACCACAACAAGAGCAGGGGAGGCTCGGCCCCTGGGCTCGCCCTCCAGAGACATACACACAGTTAGCTTTGCTGCAAAGCGCTCCCAGATGAAACGCTGGAAACACAGCAAATAAAAGCAGTCAGGACTGGAATCGCCTCTAAAGCTGACACTGGTACCTCTGACCCTGCCCCCCCTCCCTCTCTGCCCCCCCTTTGCTCCTCTCCTGTCTCTGTCTCTCTGTTCCTCAGACACACCTGTCGAAGGTCATAATGGCTACATGGAAACTGGATCATGGGCCTGTTCTCCAGAGCAGAGGGCAGAGGGCAGGAGCTGAGGTCTTTGGATGTCGTGCTTTGAGCCGTTAACGGGATCAAACACAGACTCCCCAGGGCTTTGAAGCCACAGCTGTAAGACCCCAGGTGTCCTGAGGGTCCTCCTTACATACTTTACAATGTCCTCCCCCGATGGCCCCTGAAGTCTGGCTGTCACCCGTGCCAGAGGTGGGATAGGTGGAGGGGCGGGCGTGAGGGGCCCAAACAAGATCGCCACCCCCGGCCGCTCCTGGGCCCAGCGACCGGCCGCCTCTTCCAAACAAGCCCCCGGGGGTTCCGGCACCCACAATGTCACCTCCGCCCCACCCTATCCACTGCGCCCTGGGTGACATAGCGCATCCTGTTCTTCTGCGCCCTTTGTCACGGGTGCTCGTATCTGTGGGGATGGCCAGCAGCACAGAGGGGCGACAGGCACGAGCAGGAAAGGCATAAATGGGAGAAACGTGCCGAGCATCTCCAGAGCAACGGCCGAGCCGCACTGCGCGTCCGCCACCTGACCCTCCTCCAGCTGAATCCTTTCCCCATTGCAAGGCGTTGCCCTCTTGGAAGCACAAGCCCCCTTTACTGCGTGTGACGGCGCCGCGCGGTGGAACCACAGAGATCTTTTCCTTGTGGGGAAGCCCATCCCAGAAGCCACCATGTCCCCCTGTCCCTCTGTCCCCAGCAGGCCTGTTCCTCCCCCCTCAGGGTCCTCTCTCTGCTCCTGAGTCCCCGCCACTGTGCTTCTCCCAGGGATGCGTTTGTCCACGAGCAAACTCGGAACCTTGTCCGAGAGGGAAGGCGGGAGGGCTGGGCCTGGAGGGGATCACCCGGCAAGGGAGAGTCGTCCAGCCCCGAAGGAGGCAGCCATGTGACGGGTACAGACGGCAAGAACCAGAACAGCCCCCGCACGGTCCCACCAATGCTGACAGATTCTGTCTCTCAACATAGCACAACCCCCAGGGCAGCCCAGTTCCTTAGACCTGCCAAGGTGGCCACCTGGGCCTGGGGAGTGGCCCTTGGTCCCCGTGAGTTTACCCTTCGGTGCTTCTCTGCCCTCCCCCCTCATTCCTGGGCTGTGCTCGCCCCAGTGTCCACCTGTGATGCGCTTCCCCTTGCTCCAGGCCTGGAGAGCTGCACGCACCTCACAAGTGCTTATAAGAATGTAACATCGGAAATGTTAACAAAAGAGCTGCACAAAAGAGCCCATCAGCAATGGGCCATCCACATGGCCACCCCTGGACAAGTGTGCCTTCTGCTAGACAGAAGCCACCAAAACCTCGGGGTGAGCAAAAGAGAGACCGAATTCTCTCGGTACTATCTTTATGATTTTTTTGTAAATCTACAACTGCTCTTAAAAAATGTTTATTTTTTAAATCTCCGTCTTGTCCAACCACCCCCTCTTCTGTCTGGATATGTAGACTTTAAATGGCGCTGAGGCACCCCTGGGCTGTTGGCACTGGATTTCTGGGTCCATCAACTCCCTTTGTCAAAGCAGCATAACTAATTCCAGAACCCCAAATTCCCCTAATTTCTCCATCTTCACAGTCATCCTGGAAGCGCCAGGACGTTTCTACTTGGGCCCGACCACTTCCATGTGGGAGCCAAATACCTGATACCCGCGGGACATGCAGGACAGCATGTCTCTCTGAGGCCTGACACAGCCCCGTCTTGCTCACTCTCTGGCTCATCTGGGTCAGGACACATGAGCTTTAGGACCATAATCTCCTTAGTTGACCCAGAGCTAAAATGCTAGGGCTGAGAATCCCTTGGAGAAGGAATTTCATTCATAGACTCATGACAACTTCGCTCTAAAAGACTTGGAGGAATTTCCTGCAGTTCAGTGGTTAAGACTCCACACTTCTACTGCAGGCGGTGCGGGTTCAATCCCTGGTCGGGGAGCTAAGATCCCACAAACTGTGTGGTGCCGCAGAAATTAATAAATAAATAAATTTTTTAAAAAAACGCTGTGGGACCAGGCACCACCAGACACCCCCCAACTCTGCTGGTGTCCACTCCACCACATTAGGAATCACCTCCACGCCTCCTAGCATCCCCAGAGCCTCCTCCCCAGGGTCTCATCTGAGGCTTTTCTCTCCAGCTTCCACCCACTGGCTCCTTGGCAATCTGAGCTTTCACCCTCGCAACATGGCCACAGCGGGGTTTGCACCCAGGCCACCCCATTGCCTTCACTGGCCCTTCTCCTCCTCCTCCACGTGGCGCACTGGTGCCCCTTTCACATCCCCAAACCCTCACCTGTGACCTCAGGGTCACAAGGAATGGTGGGCTGGAGGAGAAAAGACGTCAAATCGGTGGACAGAGGCTGCATGATGGGTCTGGGGGGATGTGGGACACTCTGAGACCTCAGACGTCCTCACCCCAAATCTAAGCTGGCCCCCAGGAGAGAGGTGGGAGGGCCCCTGTCACTGGACTAGGGGGACCGGTGAAGATCTCGGACGTGAGTTTGGGAAATCTTGCCCTGTGAGGCCAGCAGGTTCCCGTAGGTGTAGCTACTTTATCTCACTCTCTCTTTGCACTGAGGTATCTTCCAGTTAGAGGAATTCAGGGTCCACTTTAGGGGCTGGGATGGCAGCAGCAGACAGGAGACCGGGGAGGGGTGGGCTGCCCCAGCCTCCAGCCTCGAAGAGAAAGGTGATGGGTGGTGGGAGGTTTTCTATAATGAGAAAGACAACCAGCGTTCAGGGCAGGAATACGGGGTTCACCCAAAGCCCCAGCTTTCTCAGGGCCCCATCTCTCGAGACACAGAGGGTGAAAGGTGATCAAACTCAGCAGCTCTAAAAGCACAGCTTGAGAAGGAACTGGATGCTTTGGTGAGGGTCTGACTTGTCCCCGATGGATGGGGATTCTGCCCTCCATTACTGCAGACACTCTGCTTCTATTAATGCTTCATTTCTCAATCACATTTGGGCAGCCCCAGTCCATGGTGTGGTCATCGAACTTACCAAAACCTCTGGAACAAAAGCCATGAGCGCATTAATGCCCAACTTACGGTGTACAGTCAACTGCAACTACCTGTAGAAACGATGCTGGGTGCAAAGTTAGTGGAAGAAGGAGGGGGCCTTTGGGGGGGTGTCATCCCACTAGGCGTTCAGGAAGGGACGTCTCTCATGCACCACGTCCAGACCCCCTGCCTCACCTCTCCCGCCAGCCACTGCTGCCGTGACCATGTCCCCACAGGCGCTGGCCAGCTTCACACCGGGGCATCCGGCGTCACCCAGCCTGGAGCCTGTATCCAGAGTGAGGGGTGGGGAGCTGACGCCAGCGGCCACCCTTGTCCAAGGGGGGATGAGCACTTCCCCAGGGGTGTCAGTGTGGTCAACACCTGCCCCACAAAAAGGAAGTGTCTCTGTATTGACTCTCCCTCCTCCTTTCTGTCCTCACCTCTGCCCTCCCGGGCTTGCCAACACCCTCAGGAATCTAGGGAGCCCTCTGCCCAGCCTCTGCTCTCTGGGGGGTGACCCAGGATAGGAGGCTGGCAAGGAAAGCTAGGGTCACGATGATGGAGGCAACAGCACAGCCCAAGGAGAGGAGATGGGGCTGGGGGTCCTCGGCCTGCGCCCACGAGCCAGTGGAAGGCAGACAGGCTGGTGTGCCCAACATGATGGCCAGTGAGCAGGACTGGTACCCGCAGGAGGCCTGGGGCAGCTGCACTGTTGGGGCAGAGTTGGCAAATCTGACTTGAGAGCATGTGGAAGGAAAAGCCAGAGGCATGAGAGTGGGGCTGGTGAAGACACAGAAGAGAGAGACATCTGGGCGGCCAGGGCTGCTGCTCCCTCGGCCTGGTGGGCGCCCAGCCCTCCTGGCTGTGCGCTGCTCACACGCAGGGATTATGGAGGAGTCGGGAGGACCCAGAGGCCCATCTTGACACGACAGGACTGTTCACAGCTCAGCCTGCCCCCAAGGGACGTCACACCATCGTCCCATCACACCAGGAGCCAGAGCTGCCGCTCCTACCACCTCTCCCCTCTCCTTCCTTCTTTCTGTCCATTAAAGAGCTAAGAGACTTCCTCAGACCCCCAACAGAGCAGAAGAAAGAATTTCTACGGATATTGGAGGTTTGCTCCATTTTCAAGACCCCAAGATGGATTTGATGCCCAAAGACTGCGTCACTGGTGTTAGGAGAACACCTGTAGGGAATTGTGATGTTTGCCAGGATGGGCTCCAAGAGTTTCCCATTTCCTGCTGATGCATGGGCTCCTGAGAAAAGGCCAGCGACTGGGATATTGAGGGCCTAGTGCTGATATATTTGACTATATTTACACATGGTCCCTATGCTTCCATGCCAGGCACCTGAAGTAGTCATAAAATCCTCACAGTCACGAAATGATGATGGCATCATTGTTCCCACTTTACAGATGTGGAGACTGAGGCCAGGAGATGAAGCAACTTACCCAGTTGTGACTGAAGCTGCCTGGCCACTCCGCCCACTTTGCCATCCAGCATTCTCGGGGCCCCTCGGGCAGCCCTGGCCCCGCCCATCACCACTTCCTGTCTTCTTACAATCAGTGAGATACCTGACTGCTTTCTCCATGTCAGTTCTTTGATCAACAGTATATTTGAATCATTTTCTCCCTTGTATTAATTCATTTTTACTTCTGCTGTAAATGGCTGATTCTTCTATGAAGATGTTTGTCCTTTCCCACACTGATTTATGTGAGCTCTTTTTTTTTTTTTTTTTTTTTAGTTTCTGCTTTATAACAAAGTGAATCAGTCATACATATACATCTGTTCCCACATCCCCTCCCTCATGCATCTCCCTCCCTCCCACCTTCCCCATCCCACCCCTCCAGGCGGTCACAAAGCACCGAGCTGATCTCCCTGTGCTCTGCGGCTGCTTCCCACTATCTATCTACCTTACGTTTGGTAGTGTATATATGTCCATGCCTCTCTTTCCCTTTGTCACAGCTTACCCTTCCCCTTCCCCATATCCTCAAGTCCATTCTCAAGTAGGTCTGTGTCTTTATTCCCGTTTTACCCCTAGGTTCTTCCTGACATTTTTTTTTTTTAATTCCATATATATGTGTTAGCATACGGTATTTGTCTTTCTCTTTCTGACTTACTTCACTCTGTATGACAGACTCTAGGTCTATCCACCTCATTACAGATAGCTCAGTTTCGTTTCTTTTTATGGCTGAGTAATATTCCATTGTATATATGTGCCACATCTTCTTTATCCATTCATCCGATGATGGACACTTAGGTTGTTTCCAGCTCCGGGCTATTGTGAATAGAGCTGCAATGAACATTTTGGTACATGTCTCTTTTTGAATTATGGTTTTCTCAGGGTATATGCCTAGTAGTGGGATTGCTGGGTCATATGGTAGTTCTATTTGTAGTTTTTTAAGGAACCTCCATACTGTTCTCCATAGTGGCTGTACCAATTCACATTCCCACCAGCAGTGCAAGAGTGTTCCCTTTTCTCCACACCCTCTCCAGCATTTATTGTTTCTAGATTTCTTGATGATGGCCATTCTGACTGGTGTGAGATGATATCTCATTGTAGTTTTGATTTGCATTTCTCTAATGATTAATGATGTTGAGCATTCTTTCATGTGTTTGTTGGCAGTCTGTATATCTTCTTTGGAGAAATGCCTATTTAAGTCTTCTGCCCATTTTTGGATTGGGTTGTTTGTTTTTTTGCTATTGAGCTGCATGAGCTGTTTATAAATTTTGGAGATTAATCCTTTGTCAGTTGCTTCATTTGCAAATATTTTCTCCCATTCTGAGGGTTGTCTTTTGGTCTTGTTTATGGTTTCCTTTGCTGTGCAAAAGCTTTGAAGTTTCATTAGGTCCCATTTGTTTATCTTTGTTTTTAGTTCCATTTCTCTAGGAGGTGGGTCCAAAAGGATCTTGCTGTGATTTATGTCATAGAGTGTTCTACCTATGTTTTCCTCTAAGAGTTTGATAGTTTCTGGCCTTACATTTAGGTCTTTAATCCATTTTGAGCTTATTTTTGTGTATGGTGTTAGGGAATGATCTAATCTCATACTTTTACATGTCCCTGTCCAGTTTTCCCAGCACCACTTATTGAAGAGGCTGTCCTTTCTCCACTGTACATTCCTGCCTCCTTTATCAAAGATAAGTTGGCCATATGTGCGTGGGTTTATCTCTGGGCTTTCTATCCTGATCCACTGATCTATCTTTCTGTTTTTTATGCCAGTACCACACTGTCTTAATTACTGTAGCTTTGTAGTATAGTCTGAAGTCAGGCAGCCTGATTCCTCCAGCTCCGTTTTTCGTTCTCAAGATTGCTTTGGCTATTCGGGGTCTTTTGTTTTTCCAAACAAATTTTGAAATTTTTTGTTCTACTTCTGTGAAAAATGCCAGTGGTAGTTTGATAGGGATTGCATTGAATCTGTAGATTGCTTTGGGTAGTAGAGTCATTTTCACAATATTGATTCTTCCAATCCAGGAGCATGGTATATCTCTCCATCTATTTATATCATCTTTAATTTCTTTCATCAGTGTCTTATAATTTTCTGCATACAGGTCTTTTGTCTCCTTAGGTAGGTTTATTCCTAGATATTTTATTCTTTTTGTTGCAATGGTAAATGGGAGTGTTTTCTTGATTTCATTTTCAGATTTTTCATCATTAGTGTACAGGAATGCCAGAGATTTCTGTGCATTAATTTTGTATCCTGCTACTTTACCAAATTCATTGATTAGCTCTAGTAGTTTTTCGGTAGCATCTTTAGGATTCTCTATGTATAGTATCATGTCATCTGCAAACAGTGACAGCTTTACTTCTTCTTTTCCAATTTGGATTCCTTTTATTTCCTTTTCTTCTCTGATTGCTGTGGCTAAAACTTCCAAAACTAGGTTGAATAAGAGTGGTGAGAGTGGGCAGCCTTGTCTTGTTCCTGATCTTAGTGGAAATGGTTTCAGTTTTTCACCATTGAGGACAATGTTGGCTGTGGGTTTGTCATATATGGCCTTTATTATGTTGAGGAAAGTTCCCTCTATGCCTACTTTCTGCAGGGTTTTTATCATAAATGGGTGTTGAATTTTGTCGAAAGCTTTCTCTGCATCTATTGAGATGATCATATGGTTTTTCTCCTTCAACTTGTTAATATGGTGTATCACATTGATTGATTTGCGTATATTGAAGAATCCTTGCATTCCTGGAATAAACCCCACTTGATCATGGTGTATGATCCTTTTAATGTGCTGTTGGATTCTGTTTGCTAGTATTTTGTTGAGGATTTTTGCATCTATGTTCATCAGTGATATTGGCCTGTAGTTTTCTTTCTTTGTGACATCCTTGCCTGGTTTTGGTATCAAGGTGATGGTGGCCTCGTAGAATGAGTTTGGGAGTGTTCCTTCCTCTGATATTGTTTGGAAGAGTTTGAGAAGGATGGGTGTTAGCTCTTCTCTAAATGTTTGATAGAATTCGCCTGTGAAGCCATCTGGTCCTGGGCTTTTGTTTGATGGAAGATTTTTAATCACAGTTTCAATTTCAGTGCTTGTGATTGGTCTATTCATATTTTCTATTTCTTCCTGAGTCAGTCTTGGTAGGTTGTGCATTTCTAAGAATTTGTCCATTTCTTCCAGGTTGTCCATTTTATTGGCATAGAGTTGCTTATAGTAATCTCTCATGATCTTTTGTATTTCTGCAGTGTCAGTTGTTACTTCTCCTTTTTCATTTCTAATTCTACTGATTTGAGTCTTCTCCCTTCTTTTCTTGATGAGTCTGGCTAATGGTTTGTCAATTTTGTTTATCTTCTCAAAGAACCAGCTTTTAGTTTGGTTGATCTTTGCTATCGTTTCCTTCATTTCTTTTTCATTTATTTCTGATCTGATCTTTATGATTTCTTTCCTTCTGCTAACTTTGGGGGTTTTTTGTTCTTCTTTCTCTAATTGCTTTAGGTGCAGGGTCAGGTTGTTTACTCGAAATGTTTCCTGTTTCTTAAGGTGGGATTGTATTGCTATAAACTTCCCCCTTAGAACTGCTTTTGCTGTGTCCCATAGGTTTTGGGTCGTCGTGTCTCCATTGTCATTTGTTTCTAAGTATTTCTTAATTTCCTCTTTGATTTCTTCAGTGATCACTTCATTATTGAGTAGTGTATTGTTTAGCCTCCATGTGTTTGTATTTTTTACAGATCTTTTCCTGTAATTGATGTCTAGTCTCATAGCATTGTGGTCGGAAAAGATACTTGATACAATTTCAATTTTCTTAAATTTACCAAGGCTTGATTTGTGACCCAAGATATGATCTATCCTGGAGAATGTTCCATGAGCACTTGAGAAAAATGTGTATTCTGTTGTTTTTGGGTGGAATGTCCTATAAATATCAATTAAGTCCATCTTGTTTAATGTATCATTTAAAGCTTGTGTTTCCTTATTTATTTTCATTTTGGATGATCTGTCCATTGGTGAAAGTGGGGTGTTAAAGTCCCCTACTATGAGTGTGTTACTGTCGATTTCCCCTTTTATGGCTGTTAGTATTTGCCTTATGTATTGAGGTGCTCCTATGTTGGGTGCATAAATATTTACAATTGTTATATCTTCTTCTTGGATCGATCCCTTTATCGTTATGTAGTGTCCTTCTTTGTCTCTTCTAATAGTCTTTATTTTAAAGTCTATTTTGTCTGATATAAGAATTGCTACTCCAGCTTTCTTTTGATTTCCATTTGCATGGAATATCTTTTTCCATCCCCTTACTTTCAATCTGTATGTATCTCTAGGTCTGAAGTGGGTCTCTTGTAGACAGCATATATATGGGTCTTGTTTTTGTATCCATTCAGCCACTCTGTGTCTTTTGGTGGGAGCATTTAGTCCATT
Organism: Hyperoodon ampullatus; assembly: GCF_949752795.1. Classification (NCBI taxonomy): domain Eukaryota; kingdom Metazoa; phylum Chordata; class Mammalia; order Artiodactyla; family Ziphiidae; genus Hyperoodon; species Hyperoodon ampullatus. Next base: position 2,643,022 of record NC_136921.1, read on the forward strand.
TACATTTAAGGTAATTATTGATATGTATGTTCCTATTCCCATTTCCTTAATGGCTTTGGGTTCGTTATTGTAGGTATAGTCCTTCTGTTGTGTTTCTTGCCTAGAGAAGTTCCTTTAGCATTTGTTGTAAAGCTGGTTTGGTGGTGCTGAACTCTCTCAGCTTTTGCTTGTCTGTAAACGTTTTAATTTCTCCATCAAATCTGAATGAGATCCTTGCTGGGTAGAGTAATCTTGGTTGCAGGTTTCTCTCCTTCATCACTTTCATTATGTCCTGCCACTCCCTTCTGGCTTGTAGAGTTTCTGCTGAGAGATCAGCTGTTAACCTGATGGGGATTCCCTTGTGTGTTATTTGTTGTTTTTCCCTTGCTGCTTTTAATATGATTTCTTTGTGTTTAATTTTTGACAGTTTGATTAATATGTGTCTTGGCGTATTTCTTCTTGGATTTATTCTGTATGGGACTCTCTGTGCCTCCTGGACTTGATTAACTATTTCCTTTCCCATATTAGGGAAGTTTTCAACTATAATCTCTTCAAATATTTTCTCAGTCCCTTTCTTTTTCTCTTCTTCTTCTGGAACCCCTATAATTCGAATGTTGGTGCGTTTAATGTTGTCCCAGAGGTCTCTGAGACTGTCCTCTGTTCTTTTCATTCTTTTTTCTTTATTTTTCTCTGCATCAGTTATTTCCACTATTTTATCTTCCACCTCACTTATCCGTTCTTCTGCCTCAGTTATTCTGCTATTGATCCCATCTAGAGTATTTTTCATTTCATTTATTGTGTTTTTAATCGATGCTTGATTCATCTTTAGTTCTTCTAGGTCCTTGTTAACTGTTTCTTGCATATTGTCTATTCTATTTCCAAGATTATGGATCTGGGAAATAGAATCTTGGATCAGCTTTACTATCATTATTCTGAATTCTTTTTCAGGTAGACTGCCTATTACCTCTTCATTTGTTAGGTCTGGTAGGTTTTTATCTTGCTCCTTCACCTGCTGTGTGTTTTTCTGCTTTCTCATTTTGCTTATGTTACTGTGTTTGGGGTCTCCTTTTTGCAGGCTGCAGATTCGTAGTTCCCGTTGTTTTTGGTGTCTGTCCCCCGTGGCTAAGGTTGTTTCAGTAGGTTGTGTAGGCTTCCTGGTGGGGGGGACTAATGCCTGTGTTCTGGTGGTTGAAGCTCGATCTTATCTTTCTGGTGGACAGGTCCACGTCTGGTGGTGTGTTTTGGGGTGCCTGTGGCCTTATTATGTTTTTAGGTATCCTCTCTGCTAATGGGTGGGGTTGTGTTCCTGCCTTGCTAGTTGCTTGGCATAAGGTGACCAGCACTGTAGCTTGCTGGTCGTTGACTGAAGCTGGGTGCTGGTGTTGAGATGGAGATCCCTGGGAGATTTTCGCTGCTTGATATTATGTGGAGCTGGGAGGTCTCTTGTGGACCCGTGTCCTGAAGTTGGCTCTCCCACTTCAGAGGCACAGCACTGACTCCTGGCTGCAGCACCAAGAGCCTTTCATCCACCCGGCTCAGAATAACAGTGAGAAAAAGTAGAAAGAAATAATTAGTAGAAGAAAGAAAGAGAGATTGAAAGAAAGGAAGAAGGGAAGGAAGGAAGGAAGGAAGAAAGAAAGAAAGGAGGGCGGGAGGAAGGATGGAAAGAAAGGAAAGAAAGGAGGGAGGGAGGGAGGAATGAAAGCAAAAGGAAGAGTGAATGGAAGAAGAGAGGGAGGGAGGGAGGAAGGAAAGAAAGAAAGAAAGACAGGAGGGAGGGAGGGAGGGAGGAAGGAAAGAAAAAGAAAGTGGAAAGAAGAAGGGTGGGAGGGAGGGAGGGATGGAGGAAAGAAAAAGAAAGAAGGAAAGGAGGAGCGGAGGGAGGGAGGGAGGAAGGGAAGGGAGGAAAAAAAAAAAAGAAAGAGCAGGTAAAGTAAAATAGAATAAAGTATGAAATATAGTAGCGTTATTAAAATTAAAAAGTAATTATTGAAAAAAAACACGGACCGAAAGAACCCTGGGACATATGGTGGAAGCAAAGCTATACAGAGAGAATCTTACACAGAAGATTACACATACACATTCACAAAAAGAGAGCAGGGGGAAAAATCAAAAATCTTGCTCTCCAAGTCCACCTCCTCGATTTGGGATAATTCGTTGTAAAAAGAGGAAAAGGGCGAAAAGTCTGAAATCTTGCTAAGTCCACCTCCTTAATTTGGGATAATTCGTTGTAAAAAGGGGGGAAAGTCTTAAATCTTGTCCTCAAAGTCCACTTCCTCAATTTGGGATGATTCGCTGTCCATTCATACACTCCACAGACGCAGGGCACATCAAATGGACCGTGGAGCTTTAATCCGCTGCCTCGGAGGCTGCACAGAGAGATTTCCCTGTCTCTGCTCTCACAGCTCCCGGGTCTCAGCCTTGGACCTGGCCCCGCCTCTGCGCGTAGGTCGCCGGAGGGCGTCCGTTCTTCGCTCAGACAGGACGGGTTTAAAGGAGCCGCTGATTCGGGGGCTCTGGCTCACTCAGGCAGAGGGGAGGGAGGGGAATGCCCTCTCCTCGCGCACCAGGCAACAAAAGGGAAAAAAGTCTCTTGCCTCTCCGGCAGCTCCAGACCCTTTCCCCGGACTCCCTCCGGGCTAGCACTAACCCCTTCAGGCTCTCTTCCTGCCGCCAGCCCCAGACCTCTCCCTGCGCTCCGACTGAAAGCCGATACCCGAGCCTCAGCTCCCAGCCCCGCCCGCCCTGGCGGCCGAGCAGACAAGTCTCTCGGGCTGGTGTGTGCCTGAGGGCACCGATCCTCTGTGCCAAAATCTCTCTGCTTTGCCCTCCACACCCCTGTTGCTGTGCTCTCCTCCGCTACTCCGAAGCTTTCCCCCTCCGCCACCTGCAGTCTCCGCCCTCGAAGAGGCTTGTAGTGTGTAGAAACCTTCCCTCCTTCACGGCTCCCTCCCACTGGTGCAGGTCCCGTCCATATCCTATTGTCTCTGTTTATTCTTTTTTTCTTTTGACCTACCCAGGTATGTGGGGAGTTTCTTGCCTTTTGGGGGGTCTGAGGTCTTCTGTCAGCGTTCAGTAGGTGTTCTGTTGGAGTTGTTCCACGTGTAGATGAATTTCTGATGTATCTGTGGGGAGGAAGGTGATCTCCGCGTCTTACTCTTCCGCCATCTTCCTCCGGCTCTCTATGTGAGCTCTTGGGGCTCGGTGTCCCATCTGTGACACGTGGACAATCCCAACCCACCTGGCAGGGCTGTGTCAGCATTCAATAGGTGGCTCTGTGAAGGCTGATGACAGCTCTGGGCTCTAAGTGAGGCCGTGTTGTCATAAATCACACGGAGAAAGCCTTTGTCTCTGGATGCACACGGTGACGTCAGTGCTTCATTTGCCTTCCACCTCCCATATGTCAGTTTCACATTTTTAGAAAGAGTAATAAAACTTTTCCATTCTCTTTTCTAACTTCAGTTTTATGCTTAGAAAAGCCTTTTCACCCCCAGAGTGCAAAAATACGCACCCATATTTCCCTCAAATTCCGTTACCATTTCATTTGCAGTATGCTTATCTCTTCAAACCATCTGGAATTCATTTTATCCTGAGGTAAGAATCCAACTTCAATTTTTTTTTCAAAAATTGTAACCACCTATGCCAGTAACATTTATTGCACAGTTCGTCTTTTCTACATGGACTTAATTCTCCCTTTTCATGTAAGAAATGCTAAAATATCTTGAGTCGTTTCTGGATTGTCTACTGGCTGCCATTATTCTATTTCTGTCCACACGCATACTGGGCTACTTAAGTCATTATCTTAAGGTCGTTTGCTATTTGGTTCTTTGGGTCATTTCACATGGTTATTTTTCAGAGTATTCTTGGTTATTCTTGCACATTTTTTCCAAGTGACCTTAATATCATTTTGTTCCCCAATAGACTTTGGGGATTTTAACAAGAATTTCATCCCCAAGGCATCAAGTCACCTTCCCGGGAGAACGGGCACATTTAAATACAAAATCTTCCCATGTGGGAACACAGGTGTCACTCTGAAGAGACTCTCACCAGCATTTTCACATTTCTCATGATTTCTAGAGCTCTATTCTTGATCGTTCTATTACTCTTGAAAATGAAAAGCAATTTTCTATTGAGCCACATTTCATTAACTCGAAGATGCCATTGATTTGAAGATGTCACTTTTTCAGGAAAAGAAAGTAGAAAATATTTACTATATATAATGGACATCAAAACATCCCCATTTCTGGAAAATTAATCAGTGAATAAGTGAGAATATATATATTCCTCAATCTGGTATATTTAGATGGAGAGAGAAACATGCTTGGTTTTGCTGATCAATACACAGAACATGTAGACAGACCATGAGTTCCTGGATTTTCACTTTTGTCACCAGCTACCTCTGAACTCATGCTTGTTATTGTTTTTCAATAAATCAGATCGTCTTCAAATGATGGAGGAAAAAAGGTCTCTTTGATGGTAGCTTGTTTTCACTTGTCTTGTGAATGGTGACTTTGTCATCAGTCTCATTCATGGGATGCTTGATACCAGTCTTTTCCCACTGAGCCTTTCCAATGAGTAGATGTCAGGATGGCAGTGGTGTACCTGCACCAACACCTGCACATGTGCACCAGCACCTGCACCTCCCCACCAACACCTGCACATCTGCACCACCACCTGCACATCCCCACCAACACCTACAGGTATGACGTATCATCCCGTTGCCTCCCACAGGCCAGCAGTTTACCGTCCATTTGGAGCTGAGGGGAGGCCTCGGGCCATCCCTCTCTGTCCTATTGCTTTTTTTTTTTTAACATCTTTATTGGAGTATAATTGCCTTACAGTGGTGTCTTAGTTTCTGCTTTATAACAAAGTGAATCAGTTATACATATACATATATCCCCATATCTCCTCCTTCTTGCATCTCCCTCCCACCCTCCCTATCCCACCCCTCTAGGTGGTCACAAAGCACCGAGCTGATCTCCCTGTGCTATGTGGCTGCTTCCCACTAGCTATCTATTTTACATTTGATAGTGTATATATGTCCATGCCACTCTCTCACTTCGTCCCAGCGTACAATTCCCTGCCCCCCATGTCTTCAAGTCCCTTCTCTACATCTGCATCTTTATTCCTGTCCTGCCCCTAGGTTCTTCAGAACCATTTACTTTTTTATATTCCATATATATATATGTGTTAACATACAGTATTTGTTTTTCTCTTTCTGACTTATGTCACTCTCTATGACAGTCTCTAGGTCCATCCACCTCACTACAAGTTTCTTTTTATGGCTGAGTAATATTCCTTTGTATATATGTGCCACATCTTCTTTATCCATTCATCTGTCGATGGACATTTAGGTTGCTTCCATGTCCTGTCTATTGTAAATAGAGCTGCAATGAACATTGTGGTACATGACTTTTTTTGAATTATGGTTTTCTCAGGGTATATGCACAGTAGTGGGATTGCTCGGTCATAGGGTAGTTCTATTTTTAGTCTTTTAAGGAACCTCCATACTGTTCTCCATAGAGGCTGTATCAATTTACATTCCCACCAACAGTGCAAGAGGGTACCCTTTTCTCCACACTCTCTCCAGCATTTATTGTCTGTAGATTTTTTGATGATGGCCATTCTAACTGGTGTGAGGTGATACTTCATTGTACTTTTGATTTGCATTTCTCTAATGATTAGTGATGTTGAGCATCATCCTTTGTCAGTTGCTTCATTTGCAAATATTTTCTCCCATTCTGAGGGTTGTCTTTTCGTCTTGTTTATGTTTTCCTTTGCTGTGCAAAAGCTTTTAAGCTTCATTAGGTCCCATTTGTTTATTTTTGTTTTTATTTCCATTTCTCTAGGAGGTGGGTCATAAAGGGTCTTGCTGTGCTATATGTCATAGAGTGTTCTGCCTATGTTTTCCTCTAAGAGTTTTATAGTGTCTGGCCTTACATTTAGGTCTTTAATCCATTTTGAGTTTATTTTTGTGTATGGTGTTAGGGAGTGTTCTAATTTCATTCTTATTTACCATTGCAACAAAAAGAATAAAATATCTAGGAATAAACCTACCTAAGGAGACAAAAGAACTGTATGCAGAAAACTATAAGACACTGATGAAAGAAATTAAAAATGATACAAACAGATAGATATACCATGTTCTTGGATTGGAAGAATCAACATTGTGAAAATGACTAAACTACCTAAAGCAATCTACAGATTCAGTGCAATCCCTATCAAACTACCAATGGCATTTTTCTCAGAACTAGAACAAAAAAGTTCACAATTTGTATGGAAACACAAAAGACCTCGAATAGCCAAAGCAATCTTGAGAAGGAAAAACGGAGCTGGAGGAATCAGGTTCCCTGACTTCAGACTATACTACAAAGCTACAGTAATCAAGAAGGTATGGTACTGGCAGAAAAACAGAAATATAGATCAATGGAACAGGATAGAAACCCCAGAGGTAAACCCACACACATATGATCACCTTATTTTTGATAAAGAAGGCAAGAATATACAATGGAGAAAAGACAGCCTCTTCAATAAGAGGTGCTAGGGAAACTGGACAGCTACGTGTAAAAGAATGTCCTACTGCTTTTTGACCTAAGTATTCATAGGATCCCTTCTTCTTCCTGGAAGTTCAAGTGTTTATCAGTATGTGTCAGGGTATTTCTCCCTTTCTGAACATAGCAGGTCCTGGGGAGCCCGTTTCTGCTGTGCAGTAGCCGTTCTCAGGCTATTTTTCTTCCCGCTTGTCTGAATACTGTTTTGTGCCATTTATTCCAGCTCCTCTTCAGGGTCACTGACCCCTCAGCTGCTGGGCCTGTTCTCCTCCTACCCCCAGGATCTTCACCTTTCCTTCTTTTTAAATCACTCCACCTTTTCCAGGAACATTCTGGTGGTTTCTCAGGCTCATCCTCCCTGTCACTGAGTGAAATGTTCTAAGTGCCAGTGTTGCCCTTCACGGAACTGTCATTCTGAAATGACCTCTTTGACTTCACAACCATATTCCCTCCTCACACCAAGCTTCCTTTCCATCTCTCACCAGCTCTTTTCACCTTTGTTGTCTCACTTATTCTTTCATCTCCAGTTTCACACAAGAAATATTTTTCTTGATTTTTGAAGTTAGAAATCAGTTTGCTATTTACAATTGAGTTTTACTTCCTGTAGTACACCCTTTACAAAGTGTGTTTCTCTCTTTTCTTACCCACATAATTTTTATGCTATTGCATATTTGTATTTTCTGTTCATATGTATTTTCTGTGCACATGGACACCAGTCAAAAGTGACCTAACCTAGAGTTAGGGATCCTGGGCCTGACTTCCTAGTCTCCCCCACCAGGTGGGACACCCTCTGAGATAGAGCAGACCCCGCAAACACTCCCTCCCCCAGTGGTGAGTGGGAGGACCAGGGTGGGAGGCTCCGAGACCCTTCAGGACACCACGACAAATGGCATCTCCTGGGCTTCCCTGGGCCAGCCAACTGGGGTGTCAGGAAGCCGGACAGAGCATGGGTGGGATGAGAGGAGACGTGCTGTGGCCATTCTCCATGTTCACCTGGAGGCAAAGGCGAGACCACCTGGACCAGAGAGGATGGTCCATCCCTGCTCCAGGAAGACCACGCCCTCAGGCTGGGTGATGCGCCACAACGTGAGGTGCGCACAGTAGGGAAAAGCCTGAGCAGATGGGCCCTCCCAAGCCCTCCAGCTTGAGGCCTAAGATGAGCTGCCAACAGCCAACAAACAATCCCATTCACCTTGTTTCTGAGGAGACAAAGATGGTGGCATCCCTCACCTGTGATGCCCTAATTTTCACCTCTGTGTTTACACCCTCAGTTATAATAGCTAACACCTTTCCAATAATGAGCCCCTCTGTGACCAATACCCAGACTGAAGCTCTTCTGGGCCAATGACACAAGGCCAGTGCAATCACAGCTGATAAGACACCATGACGAGGTCCTTCCTGAGGTGGGAACAGTGAGGTTGTGTGGGTCCAAGATGCATGAAGTGTGTGCACAAGACACCTGTACCTCCTGCCAAACAGCAGTCTCAGCAGAGGCATCATCACTCTGTACTGCTCAGGTATAGACACCAGGAGGCCCCAAAGGGGACAGGGGAGGAAAGCAGGCAGGACAGGAGGGGCCATGTGTGGAGAAAGGTGGGAGGTGACACTGCAGGGGGCACTGCATAAGGACAAGGAGGTGCCAGGAGAGAATGTGACCCCAAGCAAGCCTGTCCCCCAACCTGCTACTCTATGACCTTGAGCCTCCTCAGTAGTAAAATGAGTCATGTATTTCTGCCTTACCTGCTGCACAGGTAAGGATGAAAGTTGACAATGAATTTGCAAGCAGTTTGTAACTCTAAAACATCCTTATTCATACAAGTGGTTGTTTAGCATCATCCTATTTGTCTTCTTCAATTTGGTTGAATGTCTAGTCTCAGCCAGTCCCTACACTGAGATCTTTGATCGCTACCATCATGGCCGTCATGGTGTCATCATTCCCATTTATTGAGCCTTAACTATGTGTCAAGCAGTACAGAGAATTTTGTCCACATTATTTAATTTATTCCTCACATATGAGATATATAACTACATATCCCCTTTTATAATGTGTGTTCCTGCTGCTCCGGGGAAGAACCAAGGCTCAGATACAAGTAAGATGGCTTGTCTGGATTCATAAAGCAGTGAAGGGTGGAGCCCAGGTTTGAATCTGATCTCTGGGTCTCCTCCCACACCATGTCACCTTGCAGAAGCCCTGGAAGTTGGCTGGAACACAATGGAAAGTCTTCATCAGGAACCATAGAACCATAGCTGGGAGAAAGGGTGGCCAGAGCAGAAGAGAAGGAGGGACAAGGAACCTCAAAAACTGCCCACCCTTGGCAGCCAGCGTCAAGGTGGGATTTAAGGTTAGCCCAGGCTGACAATCTCCTTTAAATCTCAGGCTGTGTGACAGCAAGTCCATCCATCAGTCTGTGTCAGGCGGTGGGCGTAGGGGGGTGAGGAGGGAACACTGCTAATTGGTAAGGGCTGTTAAGAGCGTCTGGCTTCCACTTTGTTGGAAAATAGAGTACATTTATGCATGCTTTGAAATTAAACATCTGTCCCCAATATTATGTGGCAATGGGCATTTTCCCCCAGTTTTTATTAGTTAATGAAATTTCTGTTCTTTTAATATAAAAATAGATAATGAATGAGTCTGACGACACCAAGGAAAAGTCTCAGTTCTCTGAAAGGAAATGAGCTTGGCAGAACCCACCATGTGGAAAGTTTTGGGAAAAGCCCCACCAGGGAATCCACGTGCTGCTGTCCTGCCCAGGGACTCAAGTGTCCTTTAACCCCCAGGGACCATCCAGGCAGGTAAGAATCATAGTGACTTAATGGGCCAAAGAGGAAATCAGGGATGGCTCTAAGGGCCATGTTTGACCAGAGATGATGTAATGGCCTAGCCCCAGAGAGAACTAAGGGCCCCCAATACTCAAGTCTCTTTCTCTTTCACACACTCTCCTGGTGCCCACCCCAGTGAGGGCACTGCAGCAAATGCCACTGATCACCTCCATTTTAAATCCATTCCTTGCCTGATGAAATGTCAACCAAATTTGCAGAAACATATATTCACATACCCTACAGATTATTGATTATATTTATAAATATCTACTTGTTCCTGAATGTATTTCTAGGTCATTGATGTTCTGTGCTCTCTGGATCTCTATTCAAAAGATTTCTGAGGGTCTTCCCTGGTGGCGCAGTGGTTGGGAGTCTGCCTGCCGATGCAGGGGACACGGGTTCATGCCCCGGTCCGGGAAGATCCCACGTGCCGCGGAGCGGCTGGGCCCGTGAGCCATGGCCACTGAGCCTGCATGTCCGGAGCCTGTGCTCCGCAACGGGAGAGGCCACAACAGTGAGAGGCCCGCGTACATCAAAAAAAAAAAAAAGATTTCTGAGTCAGCCTAGTACTGTGGGCATAGAGCACCTTTCCCACTCAGCCTCTTAAAATCTTAAATGTTCATCTTGACCTCTGTCTCCCCAACACCAAAGCCATGGTTAAAAACTAGTCATGAGCTAAAAGAGCAGCTTCTGAAGTTGTTCAATGTGTCCCAAGATACCTTGGCCCTGCGCCATCTTGCTACATTGCTGAGGATGGACCAGGACTCCTACCTCAATCTTCACTAACTGAACAGAAGCAGGGATGGCCTGGACCACAGCACAAGCACTAAATCTTTGCTCTTTGCCAGGACCAGCATCTTCCCATGATGGAGAGCCTCCTCTGAGTCTCTGCTGCCTCAGGAGCCCAAGAAAGACCGGGCTGGAGCCAGAAGCCAATCTCAGCAATGGCTCCCAAAGTTCTTGGGCACCTCTGGGGCTCTTCCAGAGGTGGAGCTCCCTGCTCAGCCCGCAGGCTTGGAGGTCCAGCCAGGAGAGCAGTGCCTAGCTCTGGGGTGAGGGCAAGTCAGGGGCTCAGGGAGGAGGTGACCCTTGGGAACACAGGCTTTGTGGGCTAGGGTTTGGGTACACACTACCAACGAGGGTGGAATTGCCTTTGTAAATGAGAACTTCCCTTTGCAGATTTGCACAGCCCAGCCTCTGACTTCTAGGTCAGAAATTAATTCCTAATCCCACAGACTCAGGTCTCCCAGCTGACCTGGGAGTATGAGCCAACTGAAATGATAGAAACAAGAGTCTTCCTGGCACCCTTGAACTTCTTACAAAATGACCTTCAATTTATGAACCTGAGGGGTGCTTCTAGCCCATATTCTTTGTAATTAATCCCAGTTAACAATTGTAAAGCGATGACAATAGAGTTTAGTTTATGATCTCATTTATCACTCTCCCTGTCATTAAAATATGAGATGCAAGTGCCCCACCCAAATATTTGAAGAAAAGCCAGTGAATGCAAAGTACAAATTCCTTCCCCAGTGTCTCTGGCTTGTGGACTTGTCGTTATGGGGTGGCCGCAAGCACTGGCCTCCTTTCATGTCATCTGGGATTTACTTATGGAGCAAGAAATGAAATAGACTAAAATCAGATTTTGTCTGGGGAATCCATCTTCTTCTAAGCCAAGTGAAATGCATGTATTCCATTAGTATGTGGTAGAAGATTAAGATGATGATAGAATTGGCCAATCTACCATCTTTTAGGACAGAAATGGCAATTGTTTGCTTGTGGGAAAGAAGCATTTGTGAGTTTAAAAAAATCTGAAAATGAGCATAAACATTCCATGACTCATGAATTAGTCATTCAATGGTACATTTTTCCCCAACTCCCTGGAGCAGCTGACCTAATCAAGGTGCTTGATGGCTGAGTGGACTTTATTGCATCCCTCCCCACTGACACACACATGGAGTTGCCTTCCCCTCAGCTACACCCACACGAGCATCCTGTTGGCTGTTCTAAGAAATGACAACTATAGATAAATAAGGAGGGTGGGGCAGACTCCTAGTTATGCAACTTAGGGCTGTACCCTAGTGTGTGCAAGAGGGAAGACTCTGGTGTTTCTGGGTCATTGTTCAAACTCCTCTGGAAAATATGTTTTGATCCTTTTTTTTCCAGGAGGCAGAACTAGAACAAAATGTGGAAGTTTGAAGGAGAGCTATTTGGGCTCAATGCAGAGAAGGATTTTCTCACCAGAGCTGCCCCACCATGATGTAGTCCACCCTGAATTCTCCCATTGTGTAAGTATTTTCAGTAGCACCTGGACTACCATCAGTTGGGGACACTTTCAGGGGGTGGACTTGAGCAATCACAGTTGGTGTTCTTCCCTTAGTCCCCCCACCCCAGCGTAAAACTGATGATACCTGCAGCTCTGTCTCAAGCCTTCTTCTGCAGCAGGAGCAGGCCAGAATGCCAGGGAGTTAAGGGCCCCTAGGATCAGCTCTCCACCAGTGACAGACAAGAAGTGGTGTATAAATACCCCAGCTCTCGTACCCCTCAGGTGGGCCGACTCAGACGTGATCCACAGTGGGCCAGAGGCCCCCAGGGGGATGGGGCCCAGCTGTCCCCGGCAGTCATTGACGCTCCTCCTATCAACTTCCTCCCATGTTCCACTCTGTATTTACCTGCCAGTGCTTCCTAGAAGCCCCTCCAAGATAAATTACTTGTGTTCAAATCCTTTTCTCAGCGTCTGCTGTTGGAGAAGCCCAACCTAATTAAGTAGCTTTGTGCACTGGGGTGGTTACATTGTGGGGGGAAGAAAAGCTCTCTGACTCTCTGGAACCTTGAAATCAAAACCTGGGAAGAAGATAAAGGGAGAGAGTTGATAACGGTTTGGAGATGAAGAGGCTGAAGCCAGGATAAATCCAGGGACCACGGACCATGCCCTGAGAACCAGGAAGGACCAGCTTAGGTGTGCTGGGACGCTCACTCTGCACATCCCCAGAGGAGATGACAGCCCAGTTGGAATATGCATCCTGAGTCTCAGAGACAATTGTATGTGAAAACCTCACAGACACTTATTAGCCCTCTGACCCAAGTTGGTTCCATAACCTTCAGGGGGTTTCATATCATATATATTTGTAAATATACACTAAGTATACAATAATGATGGCATTTCAAATCAATGGGGGAAAGAGGGTAACTAACATTTATAAATTCATAAAGTTAAACATTGCTTTGTCTTAAACTAAAATAATTTCAATTGTGATTAAAATATTAAACATTAAAGGAAAACAAAATTATGAAAGTCCAAAAAGACTTGATAGTTGAATATTTACAGAACCATAAAATGGCATGGGGAATTTTAAGCGTAACCCCAAAGTAAAAACTATAAAGAGAAAAGTAAATGAATCAGTCTACACAAACATCTAAAACTTCTTTATATCAACAATAAAATGAAAAGGAAGATACAAAATGGACAATACACCAGACAAATTGTTAATGGTCTTGATATAGAGAGAGCATTTAAAAAGAAACAATGGAATATAAGTGGGCTAAGAAGGTGAATATAAATGCTACATAAATTAGGGGGAAGTTTAATCTCACTAGTAACTAAAGAAAAATGCCATCATTTCCTATCGAAAAGAATAGGTCTATTAGATATATATGTCCCATGTTGATGGAAATGTGAGAAGACAGAGAAATAATATCCTGAAGTCTAGGAAGAAGCGGAAATTTATCTGAACTGGAAATTGGCAATACACACAGGCAATAGAAGCTCCAAAGATAGGTAGGCCCTCTTATTCATGAATTTCACTTCTGGAAATTTAATGCTCCTCCTCTCCAAATGTAAACTATGTCCAAAAACAATATTAAAAAACATTCATTACAAAACAGTGTTGCTAAGTAGGAACTGTTAGAATAGGAACGACTTAGCCACCTAAAAATATGAATGTGATTATATAAACTATAGTACATCTACTCAGTAAGACACTGTGTGGCCATTAAAATTATGTTGAAGCAATGCATATATTGACATAGAAAATGTTCATAAAATGCTAGATGAAATCAGAAGTTATGAAATTTTGGGGGGAAGTGTACATAAACATAAAAACAATCTGAAAGCCACTAACAGTTGTTTCTTAGTGAGTAGGATAATCATGGGTTTGTCCCACAGTATGTTCTGACTTTAATAAAAATTGATACAGCCACTATGGAGAACAGTATGGAGGTTCCTTAAAAAACTACAAATAGAAATACCATACGACTCAGCAATCCGACTACTGGGCATATACCCTGAGAAAAACATAATTCAAAAAGAGTCATGTAGGGCTTCCCTGGTGGTGCAGTGGTTGAGAGTCCACCTGCTGATGCAGGGGACACGGGTTCGTGCCCAGGTCCAGGAAGATCCCACATGCCACGGAGCGGCTAGGCCCGTGAGCCATGGCTGCTGGGACTGCGCGTCCGGAGCCTGTGCTCCGCAACGGGAGAGGCCACAACAGTGAGAGGCCTGTGTACCACAAAAAAACAAACAAACAAACAAAAAAAGAGTCACATACCAAAATGTTCATTGCAGCTCTATTTACAATAGCCAGGAAATGGAAGCAACCTAAGTGTCCATCGACAGATGAATGGAAAAAGAAGATGTGGCACATATATACAATGGAATATTACTCAGCCATAAAAAGAAACAAAATTGAATTATTTGTAGTGAGGTGGATGGACCTAGAGTCTGTCATACAGAGTGAAGTAAGTCAGAAAGAGAAAAACAAATACCGTATGCTAACACATATATATGGAATCTAAGAAAAAAAAAGGTCATGAAGTACCTAGGGGTAAGACGGGAATGAAGCCACAGACCTACTAGAGCATGGACTTGAGGATATGGGGAGGGGGAAGGGTAAGCTGTGACAAAGTGAGAGAGTGGCATGGACATATATACACTACCAAACGTAAAATAGATAGCTAGTGGGAAGCAGCCACATAGCACAGGGAGATCAGCTCAGTGGTTTGTGAACACCTAGAGGGGTGGGATAGGGAGGGTGGGAGGGAGGGAGATGCAAGAGGGAAGAGATATGGGAACATATGTATATGTATAACTGATTCACATTGTTATAAAGCAGAAACTAACACACCATTGTAAAGCAATTATACTACAATAAAGATGTTAAACAAGATTGTATAAAGAATTAAAAAAATAGAGTTACAGGAAAAAAAATCTATTATCTTGGGGGAAAGAAAAAAATCAACATCTGAAATTTCATTTTGAATAAAAATAATAAATGTAAATCATCTATATGTTTAACTAAAACAGCTAGGAAGAGGACAAAATATTTTTAATTAAACAATATAAGAGGAAGGAAATCATAAGGAATAAAAGATAAATTAAGACATTATGAAAAAGAATAGTGCCATTGACAAATAAAACCATGTGTTTGAAAAAGCAATAAATAGACCAAAAAAGCAGAATAAAAATGTGCATATGCACTATGATCTCAATTATGTGTTTTTTAAATAAATTTATTTATTTTTTTTTATTTTATTATTTTTTTTTTTTGCGGTTCGCGGGCCTCTCACTGTTGTGGCTTCTCCCGTTGCGGAGCACAGGCTCCGGACACGCAGGCTCAGCGGCCATGGCTCATGGGCCCAGCCGGTCCACAGCATGCAGGATCTTCCCGGACCGGGGCACGAAGCCGTGTCCCCTGCATCAGCAGGCTGACTCCCAACCACTGCGCCACCAGGGAAGCCCTATTTAATTATTTATTTTTTGACTGCGTTTGGTCTTCATTGTTGCGCGTGGGCTTTCTCTAGTTGCAGCAAGTGGCGGCTGCTCTTGCGGTATGAGTGCTTCCCTTGTTCAGAGCACAGGCTCTAGGCGCACGGGCTTCAGTAGTTGTGGCACGTGGGCTCAGTAGTTGTAGCTTTCTGGCTCTCGAGCGCAGGCTCAGTAGTTGTGGCACACAGGCTTAGTTGCTCCATGTCATGTGGGATCTTTCCGGACCGGGGCACGAACCCGAGTCCCCTGCATCGGCAGGCGGACTCCCAACCACTGCACCACCAGGGAAGTCCTCAATTATGTTTAAAAGCATAGAAAATACTCAGAAGTAAACATGCCAAGATGTTAATACTGTTTGCAGCCGGCCATTGTGTTCATATCTTTTTTTTTTTCTGTCGTTCTATTCTTTCATTCATTTTCCAAGTAATTTACAATGAACATGAATTCATTTTACAATGCTAAAGATGTATACTGGAAATACATATAAGGGGAAAACATAGTAAATAGAGTTTTAAGTGAAAATGTTGAAAGTAGAAATGACAGATGGTTAAAATAAGGCTAAGGTAAAAATCAAAGTCTGCACTGGCAGATCCACAGACAGGTAAAGCAGACTCCTGCTCTGACGTAAGTCCTTGACTCTGGGCCCTCAAGATTTGGGTGTCTCCAGGGCCCCTCATACTGTCCAGGGAGAAATGGTACATGAAGAAGGTGGTGGCAGAGGGGAAGGTATCTAAGGAAGTGTGGGCTCTACGCAGTAGGCCAGGAGGAAATCTGGAGTGCAGAGACAAGTAGAAAGATCAGAAGATACAAGTCCCGGTTCCCAAATAAAGGGGTGATTATGGGCCCTGCTAAGGAAAAGATTAAACTCCCAGGTGATAATTGTAAGCAGCTGTGAGGGGAAGTTGTAAAGAGTCAAAAGTAAGGTAGGAGGATTTAGTAAGCCAAACAAAGACAGTCACAAAATGGGCAGCATGCTCTAAGGAGTGAGGCTGCCACCAGTAGAAATGGGGATTGCATTTCATTCTTTGAGTTGTTTTTATAAACTTATGTGCATTAAGCCCATTTCCTTTTAATTAGCTTGTTAATTTCTATGATTTGGTGCTTATTCAAGTTGTAAATTATTTGTATATTAGAAGGTTATAGGCACATTAGAACAAATGTTCCAGATTTTTTCAAAGCACAATGATCAAACTATTGAATTTGAAAATATATTGAGTTTTCCAAAGTTCAAGGATATATTTTTGGCAAGGCTGTGGGGAAACAGTCGCCCTCATACATTGCAGATGAGAATGAAAAATGCACATTCTCCTGTGGGTGGCATTTCAAAATACCTAGCAAAATTGCACATTCATTTACCCTTTGAGCCAGCAATTTCACCTCCAGAAACATACCCAAAAGATACACTGGGAAATATACACAAACATGTATGCATAATACTAATAATTATGACACTTGTTATAATTGCAAAAGACTGGGAACAACCCAAAGGCCTATCAAAAGGGGGCTAATTGAATAAACTATGGTGTATCTATACAATGGGGTATTATACAACTATAAAAAGAAATGAAAAATATTTTCATATACTGCTATGGTTTGACATTTAGGACATATACAGTTAAATGAAAAACCCAAGATGGATAACTGTATGGTATGTTACTATGTATTGAAAAATGGGAGAATATGAAAATATACAAGTGTTTGCTTATATTTTAAATGGAAGGATAAAACATAAATTTTTACAAAATTACCTATAGGAGGATGGAGGGGATAAGATGGTGAGGACAGAGAGAGAGGCTGGACTTCTCTGAATATGTCATTGTCTTATAGGACTGACTTGGATCCATGTAAATAATTATAACACACAAAATAATCAACTAAAAAGTAACCCTTAAAAATCTAAAGCAAAATGAAGCAAATGAAACTGACTGTGTATCATGTTGGTGATAAAGCATAAAGTGACTATTGAAGGTGACTTCTAAACATAGTGATTTGATTCTCCATCCTTAGTGGTATATAACTCAGGGACACACACACACACACACACACACACAAATTAAACTATTTTCAGTAATCATATTGCTTCTAATTAATGTTGATATTGTTATCCTGAGGTGGATGTGTGTGTATTATAAGATAAGACAACTTGGTAATTATTTTGGTGTCATGGAGAACCAGGATTTTTCACTTTGGAGAAAGGAGATACATATGGATCCATTAAGTTTAGTAAACTGTAATAGTCCTAAATTTGACTTGGAAGGAAAATTTTTTAACTCAAGATGTATTTTGTCTTTTTAAAAATTTACTATTTCCCAGCTCTGTCCACTGGAAAGGCCTAGTAGTGAGGAAAAACCCAGTAGCAGTGAGCACCCCTAGAGCCCAGATGTTTGTCTCTATACACCATCTCCCTTTAAAAGGAGCTAAAACTCCTTGGAGAAATGGCTGAGTCCAGGTCTAGGGCAGGGAAATACAGGATGATCCTGGTACATTTTGTCATACCAAAAGTGAGAAAGGTATCAAATAATATTAGGATCTGTCAAAAGTCTAGGACTCAACTTGAAAAGGCTCCTATTGGTCACAGATGAGACAATTGGAGCCTGAGTAAGAATAATAACTGAAATAGGTTGAAGCATATTAATATGTTTATATCAAGGAATTCATAATTATACAACTAAAGAAGTCTATTGGTCAGCCCTGAAGGATACTAGGAGCCGACTCATTACATAGAAAATTAACAAATAAAAGAAAACAGTGAAGTACTTAGCCTGTCTTTCCTATATGAGCTATACTTCAGGGTAAGAAAAGTTGATAAAAGGAAGTTTTCTTCATATATATTACACTGATAATTGAAGAATAAATAATAGAATTAGAATATCACAATTTTAAAACCCATTGAAATTATGGATCTAGACCATAATTATAGAACTAATGGTTGCTAACATCACAGATAGAAGAACACTAAAAATCACATGCCTCCTGATCAAAATACCCACCACTTATGAAGCATTTTTATTCTTTAAAAAAAGAGGAATGAAAAACTTTAATCTGATCAAAATTCTAAATAAAAATATTAGCAAATAGTATCCAGCAATATATGGGAAGTATAGTACATCATGACCAAGTTGTTTTCCTTCCAAGAATTCACCACACACATTAAAGGAGAAAAATTCTAAAGTCATCTCATAAATGCTTTAAAAGAACTAGTAAATTCAATACCAATTCATAATAAAAAATTGTATTACAAAATATTTTATTAATGTCAAAAAATATTTTATTACAAAAAAATTTTACTAGCAAACTACTGATAGAGGGGACCTTTATTAATCTAATAGACAACATCTACAAAAGAGCTATAGCAAACATTATATCAATAGTTAACAGTGAAATATTGAAACCTTTGCAATATTGAAAACATGGGGAAAAGATAAAGATGTTTGCTAGCACCACTTTCATTCAACTTTTTGCTATGGGTCCAAATCTTAGCCCATTAAATATGCAAGAATATGTTCTCACTGAGAATAAAACAAGAAATAATAAGTATAATGATTGGAAATAGAGAAATTAAACTGTCACTATTTGCAGATGACTGATGTATATTTAGGGAAAAAATATTCTACAAACTCTAAACAATCAGAATCAATAGACAAATTTAGAAAAATCACTAAGTGCAGTCAATCTCTTAATAAACAAAAACAATTTTATTTCTCATTGTTTATAAGCAATTAGAATTTGAAATAAAGATGATACTATTTACAACAGCACTTAATATCCTACTATACCTGGAAAGAACTCTGTACTACTGAAAGTAGTTAAAGAAAACCTAAACAGGTGGAGAGATATATCAATACCATGTTCCTGGATTAAAAGACTCAACATGATGAAGATGCCAGCTCTTTGACCTACACATTCAATGTAATCCTAGTCAAAACTCCAAAATGATTTCGGTGAGAAACTTAACTGGATGATTTTTTAATGTATTGATATATGGATATAGATATGCAAAGGGCCATGATTAGCCAAGACAATATTGAAGAATAAAATTGGAGGACTTAACACTACCAGATATAATAAAGCTATAGTGGTTAACACAGTTGTATTGGCAAAAGGATGGAGAAATAAAGACCAGTGGAACATAACAGAGAGTCCAAGAAGAGACTGACACACAGACACTTGATTTATAACAAAGGTCACTCCACATAACAATGGCAAAAGGCTTCACTTTTAAATAAATAGTACTAGTCAATTAGATATTCACATAGAGAAAAATTAATCTGGACCTGTACCTCACACCATACAAAGACATGAATTCCGGGTAGACTGTAGATCAAAATGTGAAATCATTCCTGGTGCGCAGTGGTTAAGAGTCTACCTGCCAATGCAGGGGGCACAATTTCGAGCCCTGGTCCGGGAGGATCCCACATGCCACGGAGTGACTGGGCCCGTGTGCTACAGCTGCTGATCCTGCGCTCTGAAGACTGCGCCACAGCTGCTGAGGCCCGCGCACCTGGGGCCTGTGCTCTGCAGCAAGAGAGACCACCGCAGTGAGAAGCCCATTCTCTGCAACTAGAGAAAGCCCGCTTGCAGCAAACAGGACACAACACAGCCAAAAATTAAATAAATAAAATTTTTTTTTTTTAAATGTGGGGCCTCCCTGGCGGCGCAGTGGTTGAGAGTCCGCCTGCCGATGCAGGGGACAGGGGCTCGTGCCCCAATCCGGTAAGATCCCACATGCCGCAGAGCGGCTGGGCCCGTGAGCCATGGCCGCTGAGCCTGCGCGTCCGGAGCCTGTGCTCCGCAACGGGAGAGGCCACAGCAGTGAGAGGCCCGTGTACCGCAAAAAAAAAAAAAAAAAAAAAAAAAAAAAGTTAAGTCAGAAAATCCTTTAGACAATGTCAAAACGGAATGTGTTCATACATTTGTGGTAGACAAATATTTCTTACGCAGCACAGAGTGTACTAACCTTAAAAGGAAAGCCTGATTGATGGAACTATGTTAAAATTGAGAACTTTTGCTCATCTAAAAAATAAAATTAAGAATAAATGCCAAACCCCACAATATGGGGGAAAATATTTTAAACACAAATAATTGATGAAGGTCTTATATCCAGGAAACATTTTTTTAAGCTCCTATAAATCAATAAGAAAAAGACAACCCAATTTTTTAAGTGGGCAAGAGACTTGAAGAGACCCACAACAAAAGAGGATAGCCAAGAGCCCAGTGACCATAAGAGAATGTGATCATTCCCTTCACTTATCAGGGAAATGGACATTTATATCACAATAAGATAACACAAAATAGTCATCACAATACCTAAATCTAAAAGAAGGATAAGACCAAGTGTTGGTGAGGATGGGGAAAGACTGGAAGGGGCATAAATGGAACAACACTGTTGAAATATTCTTTGGCAGTACCTACAAAAGCTGACTTTTCTATACCTAGCAATCCCACTCCTCAGTATACACCGCACAGAAATGAGTGCATAGCCACAAAGAACGTGTATAAAAATATTTATAGCAGATTTATTCAGAATAACCCCAAACTGGAAGCAAACCAAAGCTCCATCACAGCATAGAATCAACCAATAAATGGAGATATTTTTATACGGTGGAATACCTACTACACAGCAAGAGGAGTGACTGAACCACTGTTTCCTGCAACAACATGCACAGAGCTCACGATGTTGGGCAAAGAAGCCAGGCATGAGGAGTAGGGATCACATGATTCCATTCATATAACATCAAGCATGAGTGTAACCGGGAGTGGCCTTAGAAGTCAGGACGGCAGTTACCTTTGGGGAGGGAGATGGGGGAAATGAGTGGGAGGTGCACAAGGGCGTTTCTCAGGTGCTGGTGTGTTCTGTGTCCTTGTCTGGGGGATGTCGCATGGATAATTTCACTTTGAAAACAATTTTTGAATTGTATACAGAAGAATTGTGCACTTTGCAAAAAATGTTTAATTAAAACGAGAAGGAGGGGGACTTCCCTGGCGGTCCAGTGGTTAAGACTTTGCCTTCCAATGCAGGAGGTGTGGGTTCGATCCCTGGTCGGGGAGCTAAGATCCCACATGCCTCACAGCCAGAAAACCAAAATATGAAAACAGAAGCAATATTGCAGCAAATTCAATAAGGACTTTAAAAATGGTCCACATCAAAAAAAGTCTTCAAAACAAATAAGCAAACACACAAACCAAAAGGAGCACACCCATGTTTATAGCAGCGTTATTCACAGCAGGTAAAACATGGAAGCAACCCAAGCTGATAAGCAAAATGTGGTCCATCCATACAGTGGAATATTATTCAGTCTTAAAAAGGAAGGAAATTCTGACACATGCTGCACCTTGGATGAACCTTGAGGACATGATGCTAAGTGAAATAAGCCAGTCACAAAAAGACAAATACTGTATTGTTTTAAATACTTACATGAGGTCCCTAGAGTAATCAAATTTATAGAAACAGAAGGTAGAATGGTGGTTACCAGGGGCTGGGGGAGGGAAAAGGGGAGCTGTTGTTTAATGGGGACGGAGTTTCAGTTTTCTAAGGTGAAGAGAGTTCTAGAGATGGATGGTGGTGATGGTCGTACAACAATAAGAGTGTACTTAATACCACTGAACTCTACACTTAAATGATTAAGACGGTAAATGTTATGTTCTGTGTATTTACCACAATAAAAGGATTGAAAGAAAAGCAACAATAACAAAAAGGAAACCACCCATATGTCTAGCAATAATGGAAGCGTTTGGTGACTCTAGTCGTATCTGATCCACTTCTGCTTGGCCAGGAAGGATTCCTATGCAAAGCACACCTGGAGAGGGCGGGCAGGGGGCAGGTCACACAGCTTCTGCTCCTTTCTCCACTGCAGAATGAGCACCTCCTGAGGAATAGCTGAAAGGATTAACAGACCCAGTTTAAATGATTTTATCTGATTCTTCAGTACATGCTATTTTAGATCCTGCTCTTTTCACCTAGCATAACTTAAGCATGTCCTCAAAATGCTATTTTGAGGATTTCATAATATCTAGGACAACAACTGGCTTATTCTCAATACCTGGCCAGCACATATGGAGGGAGCTGCCAATACCTTTGCTCCAGGTGCTCAGACACAGACTTATCAGCCACCTGGGGAGGGGGGGTTAAGCAATCACAAAGCCACAACAAATCCTATCAGCCTCTTAGAGGTCAGGTAGCCTCTAAATCAATTGCTTTTACACAGATCATTGAACTACGGCCCCAGAGGGAAATGACTTTGTCAAATGCCATCAAGCAATCGCAAAGCAGAAAATGACAGAATCCATGTCCTCCAATATCTAATTCAGGGCTGCCTCCCACTTTACAAGACAGAGTGGATTCAAACCATGCTGGAGAGGATGGAATACAGCTGTGAGATGCTGCTGGCCCTAAAGATGCTAAGATGCCTGTAAGGGGATGAGGTTTGTATGTGGAGGTGGCATCTCCCTCCATCTCTAATGCCACCACTTGTATTCATTCAGCTTGGGTGTGTGGCTGCCATTTTAGTTTTTACTGCTGCCTAGAAAATTACTGCAAATCTATCAGCTTAGAACATTCCCGTTTACTAGCTCACAGTTCTGCAGATGAGAGGTCCAGGCACAGCATGGCGGGGTTCTCTTCACAGGGTCTCAAAGGCTGGAATCCAGGCATCGGATTCTGTGTTCTCATCTGGAGGCTCGACTAGGGAAGAATCCACTTCTGAGTTCGTTCAGCTTGTTGACAGAATTCAGCTCCTCATGGCTATAGCCATGCTTTTTTGCTGGTGGTAGGCCAGGAGCAGCTCTCCCGTCATGGAGGCAGCCCACATCCTGTGCCACGTGGTCCTCTTCAGCACATGTGGGATCTCACTCATGCTTTGATGCTCTGACTTCCTGTCTCTGATGTCTAGAAACTTCAAGGGTCGTGTGCTTAGGTTAGGTCCACACGATAATCTCTCCAGTGCCTTTAACAACCTGATCATGGGACTGAAATCCTTTATATTCACATATTACACAGGGTGTCTACACCAGGGTGGGACTGGGGGCTATTTTAGAATTCTGCCTCTGGCACTGTCCTGAAGCAGCCCCAGAGAGCCTAAACACTGGTCCATGGACTTCACACCACAGCATTAGAGCCGTTGTTCATGTTGGGAAGGACCTCAGAAGACAGGAAAGCTGGTTCCTCAGATCTCCAGGTCATCGTGAGTTTGACCTTGATTCTAGCTGGGGGAAGGAAGCTCTAGTTCAGTCAAAGTATAACCAATTCCCTGCTCTGCCTTCTTGGTTGGACTCAATTTTTTAGCATTTCCAGCTTTTTCCTCCACCTGCAAGAACCCTGTGGAAATTATTCCTAATGGTCCATGAAAAGATCAAGGACCAACCAAACTCAAATGTCTTCAGTCACCATGTTCTAACTTATTGGCAATATGTTCACTAATGCTTTCCTGATTATTTCCTAGTTAGGTTGCTTTACCAGATGAAAATGGTCAAAGACAGTTATTAATTAAATGAAAATGCAACAACCAAATGTGAAGATCTCAAATTCTTTTATTTTAAAGTATCTTTTTTTTTTTTTAAAGAAACACTGGGCAGGAGAAAAAATTGTCATACCTTTTTAGCTTATAAATTTATTCTCAACATCCATATGCAACTAACTTCTGGCTTCATTTCCTATCAAACGAGTCTTTGAACTTGTTTTCCTTCTAAAATCATCCCAAATAAATTTGAATTAACTCATGAGTCAGGCTGCTTTTGTTAAAGAAACACTGTGGAAAGAAAATTGAGTCCATTTCCAAAGTTGAAGGGGAAACAGTGGTGAAAGAATAATTTATAAAGTGTACTTCACTGCTAAATTTCTGATGCTTGTCTTGTCTTTTTCAGACAATGCTTTAAAATCCTAGCATTTTAGAGGCATAAAGAGACAAAAGGATGCTCTGATATGACTTCTTTGTCTTACAGGTAAAGAAATTGAGACAGAGAGATGAAGTGGCTTAAAGTCACACAGCTGGTTAGTGACTAGCCCCAAGAGTCCAGATTCTCAGAGGCTCTTCATGTGGCCAGGTCATCTCCCTGACCCCTGGAACAGGGCCAAGGAGCCACCCTAAGATGTCTCCAACCCACTTATGGTTTCATGCAGAGGGTGTTGCTAATGGAAATGCAAAATGACGTAAATTAGGCTGATTCTCATGTGTTGCTGTTTTGAACAAAGACAGAACATCTGTCTTCACTTTGCCCCTTGCAGGAGAATCTTCTGCATGAGCTGCTTTGGATGCATCCTGATGATCCTTTGCAGGGTAGGCCAAGCAGGGAGAGTGAGGGATGAAGCGATGGATCTCAGGGTTGACATTGGGCTCCTAGAGTCTTCACTCCAGAATCTGATGACCGTTATTTTGGGGAAGGTCTGATGAATATCCAAAATGACTTCCCAGGCATGCCGTTTCATTCCTTTTGTCCTTAAAACCTATAATCTTTCTTATTAAAGAATCAGTAGTAGTTTAATAAGTTATTCAATGCTATTTTTTCTTATTAATAAGGGACATTTTGAAGCTTAAGAATGACTTGCAAAAAATCAATTTAAGTGTGATGTGTTGGCATAAAGCATTGATAGCACTTTTGTGTACAAAAAAATGAAAACAATTTTAAAAGTCTATGAGTTTTGGACTCAAGAACTTTTTAACTGAAATACAGTTAATTTACAATGTTGTGTTAGTTTCAAGTGTACAACAAAGTGATTCCTTTATACATATATATATATATATATATATATTCTTTTTCAGATTATTTTCCATCATAGATTATTACAAGATACTAAGTATAGTTCCCTGTGCTATACAGTAGGTCCTTGTTGGAAAAAAAGAACTTTTAAATACAGGGCCTGTCAACTTTGGCACCATTAACATTTGGAGCCAGGTAGTTTTGTGTGTGTCTGTCCATCCTATGCACTGGAAGAAGTTTGGCATCATCCCTGGCCTCCAGCCACTAGAGGCCAGTAGCATACCCTCTCACCCTAGTTTTGACAAACAACGATGTTTCCAAACATTGCCAAATATCCCCTGGGAGCCAAAATGGCATTGGTCAGCATCTAACAGAATATTGGCAGTGCATTTCAGATTTGAACGGGCATAACACCTGCTGCTATCCAGACCCAGGGAGCCCTCAAAGGCAGTTTTACAATAAAATCAATATCTAATATCATCAAATAGCTTTCTAAAGTTCAATTTAAAGAACTTCCTAACAGGCAGAGCTGCCCAAGGAAATAGAAAGTTGTTTATCAATAGATGTATACAAAAAAGGGAGGAGTGTCCGGAAACTCTCTGGTCCAGACTGATGTGGAGAGAGGTTCCTGACAGCAGGTAGAAGCAGGACAAGAGGGCATTTAGCCATCTCAGTTCAAGAGACTGGCATCAGCAAGTTAAAAAAAGTTACTTATCTGTAAAATATTTACTACTTAAAGCCCAGCTTTCTATCTCTTAATGTTTTTAGATTGATTAAAGTAATAACATCATATTGTAGAAATTTTGGAAAGCACATAAAAAGTACAAAGAGCCATAAAACAATCACCCTCAATCTGACCAAAAGGAATTGCTCTTTGACATATATGTATATTTCTGTTCATATTATGTTCTATGCATATATTCTCATTGTTGAGCTCACTTGTTTTGCTTTCAAATTCTGTATTCAGGAGTTTTCCTCTTATCAAGAAAATTCTTTGGAAGCAAAATGTATCATAATTTAATTAACTATCCTCCTATTGTTGTGTTTATAAAAGTCACCAAAATAAAGCAATTTTTGTTCCTGATAGGTGTGTCTCATGTTTGTAATATACTTAGCTCAGTACTTAGCGCAATGCATACTATGTGCTCAGGGAATGAGTTAAGTCCTTGTTATTGTGTTGTTAGGTTGCTTTCTTGAAAAGTAAAACCCTCACCGGCAGTGAAAGAGTTTCTGTCTCATAAAACCTTCACCAGGGCTTCCCTGGTGGCGCAGTGGTTTAGAGTCCGCCTGCTGATGCAGGGGACACGGGTTCGTGCCCCGGTCTGGGAGGATCCCACGTGCTGCGGAGCGGCTGGGCCCATGAGCCATGGCCACTGAGCCTGCGCGTCCGGAGCCTGTGCTCCACAAGGGGAGAGGCCACAACAGTGAGAGGCCCGCGTACCGCAAAAAAAAAAAACTTCACCAGCGTAAATACTACCATCTCTTCATTATTTGTAATTTAATGGGTGAACATAAAACTCATCGTTATCTTAATTTAATTTGTATTTCTTGACTACCAATGAGGTTGAATACTTAAGCTGTTTATTAAACATTTTCTGTCATAGATGATCTGCTTATGACCTTGTTTTGAATTTCGTGGAGACTTAGTTCTTATTTACTTGCATGAATCCTTCTCTTAATAAGGATTTTAAACATTAACCGTTGTCTTTCACTGATGTTTATTTCCTTATTCTTTAATTATACAATTACACACAAATTTGCATGAGGGAAAACTCCCAGGCAAGGTGAAGTTTCAAATAAAAAACATAAAACACATGACAAAATCTACTGCTGTAAGACACATTAATAGAACCAAATCATGGGAGAATTCATACCTAATGAAATAAGAAGGAAATAAAGTAATTTGAAAAAGACTTTAAAATTAAATTGTTAAAATTTTTAATTGTTATAATTTACAGAAATAGAAGGAATAACAACTATTAGAGGGAATAGAAATTTCTGGATTAAGAAGGATTCATTTGGAAATCATGGAACTTAAAAACATTGAAATAAACAAAAAATCAATAAATGGCTTACATTACAATACATTAATAGATAGAACAAAAGAGAGAATCAATGAATTAGAAAACAGAACTAAGGATATCACTTAGAATGCATCACAGAGAGATGAAAAGTCAGCTCAGAGACATGAAGGATTGGTTGAATCCAAGCTACATCTAATAGGAGTTCCAGAAGAAGAAAATAAAGAAAATGTGTGAGTGCAAACACTTCAGCAGATAACAACACAGAATTATCCATAATTGGAGAAATATATAGGTCCTCAAATTGAAATTCACTGAGACATGAGAAGGATTTTTAAAATTTTAAATATTTAAAAAGGAATCCAAACATAGACATATGATGAGAAACATCAAGGGAAAACTAAAATATTTAAAACGTCAGAAGGAAATGACAGATGAGCAGCAGAGTTTTCATCAATACAAATGGATTCCAAAGCCTTGAAGTAACAAATGCTAAGGGAAAATAACCACCAACATAGAATTCTATGCTCAAGGATATATTTAGACACACACATAGACACATACAGATATATTTAGACACAATGATTAAGAGAGTTTCTATGCTTATACCAGTGGTTTCCAAATTTGTCTGCATATTGGAATCACCTTAGAAGTTCCATGATACCTGATGTCCATGTCTCACCCCAAGAGATTATGATTTAGTTGAGCTAGAGTTTGGCCTGGGCATTGAGATTTTTATATTATGCAGACAAGTCTGGCAATCACTGGCATAGACCCTTGAATTAACTACTGAAGAATGAACTTTACCAAAAAATGAACCCCAAAAAACAATAAAGGAGTATAATAAAATATAGTGAGCAAAGAAATCAGCAAAATGTTAGTCAATTAAACATTGAATTTTAAATAATACAGTAAACAATCCAAATTGTATCTTCATTACAAAATATAATAATAATAGTGAAAAACATATTTCATTATAGTGAAAAATGCCAAGAACTAAAATTCTAAATAATAATGTGGACAATAAGAAGTAGGAAGTCAGAGGGAAATTAATGTGTTCCTAGATTCTTATCTTCTTTGTGAAAAGGGTTTAGAGTTAATTATCAAATTAATTTGAAAATATAAAGTTAAATCACTTGTTTAAAAGTAATAGGTGACCACTTGGGCTTCCCTAGTGGCGCAGTGGTTGAGCGTCCGCCTGCCGATGCAGGGGACACGGGTTCATGCCCCGGTCCAGGAAGATCCCACATGCCGTGGAGCGGCTGAGCCCCTGAGCCATGGCCGCTGAGCCTGCGCGTCCGGAGCCTGTGCTCCGCAACAGGAGAGGCCACAACAGTGAGAGTCCCGTGTACCGAAAAAAAAAAAAAGTTATAGGTGACATTAAAAGAACAGATATGAAACGTCTAACTTTCAAGTGGCAGAGCAGGGGACAGGGAAATAAAGAAAATGTTCTATCTAACAAAGTCATTAAACAGAAAAAGAAACAAGGAAATTAATGTTGACTAGAAAACAGAACTACAATGCTGGCAATAATTTCAAATGAATCAGTAACCACAATAAGTGTAAATGAATTATAAATCACCTTTCTAAAGACAGATTTTTTTTTAACCAGACAGTCCCTAAAATTGAACTTTTGATTAGACACCAAGATAACTAGATGTGAAAATCCTATCAAGTGTCAGATTCACAAAGGAAATGTTTGGGGACCAGTCCACTGCCTCTGAGCTCACACACACTCAAGAATATCATGGGAACTGGGCAATGGAGGGATCATGGATTTGTGGAGTGCAGCTTTGGTGAAAGTGGTGCTTACAGCTCAAGCCTTCCTGACCCAAGAGAATGGGCTCAACTGTAGCCCCTGGAAAGCCTGATGTACGTAGTCCAGACTGCCTGCTTCCTCCTGCCTGCTGACCAGAATAGAGGTTCTGGTCAGCTGCTTTAGTAGGTGTGTGAAGAGAGGGCTGCTATATGGGGAAGACTTATACAACCAGATGTTGTTAGGACAAGATGTTCTCCTGTACCAGCTATGGGCCATGCAAAAGAGAGGGGATGGAAGAGGGGGAGACAGACTGGAAACTGAAACAAGAGACACATGTGTGTGCATGCACACACACACACACACACACACACACACACAGGTTCAGGTTCTGCCCCAGAGGACCACCTGAAGTGTCTGAGGACCTTGAGCAGCAGACCTCTGAGGTCCAGCACAGGAGCACCAATGATGGCATGAACAACCCTGGAGAACCCCAAAAAGGTCCCACCAGAACCAGGGTAAAACCTCTGCTAGACCCACAAGGCAGAAACACTCCCCCACTTCTCTCCTCTCTCCGTATGCTCCAACTGGGCCAAGGGTAGTGCCTCCCTGAGGGCTATCAACTCACCAACTACAAGACTTCTCTGGGGTGTGTGGTGGTAAGTGAATATGAAAGTTTTGATTAACAGTTCAGCCACATTTATTGATTTTTGAATTGAGGTGTGTTTGAGGACTTGGTGGCAACCTGGAAGTCAGAGGTGAGTCAGGACCTGCCCAAGCCCACGACTGTGTAAGATGACAGCCAATTAACAAGTTTTAAAGAGACAGAGAACAAAAATAAAGTCCTTCTTTAATTACAGCATGAACTGTGTTTGTTCCACATACTAGTCACACAATATTCAGCAACATACGCTCCATGAGAGAAACACCCAAACTCACGGAAACTGAGAGGTTGAAAGTGAAGAGATGGGACAGGACAAGCGATTGCTAAACAAAAGAAAGCTTGAATGGCTTTATGAATATTAGGCAAAAGAGCTTAAGAAAAAAATATTATCAGGGGCTAAAAGATCATTTTTAGTGATAAAAGCAATAACTCTATAAGATTGGCAATCATTGATACACACACACACACGCACACACACATCGGATAAGATAGCCTCAACATACACAAAGCAAAAATTGACAAAATATAAGGAGTTAACAAATCTATAACTGAAGTAAAACATTTTAGCACATTTCTCTTACTAACAGATAAATCAAGCTTTCAAAATATCAGTAAGAATAGAAAAGATTGAAATACCATAATTGATCTATGGGATATAGTAGATAAGAGATGGAGATGGAGATGGAGAGAGAGAGAGACACAGAGAGAGCTCTCAGACTCCCACAAATACAGACTACACATTCTTTTCAAACACATAAAATATGTTTTTAAAATTTGAATACATACATAATGGATCACAAAGGAAGTCTTGAAAAATACCAAAGATCTGAAAACATGTGGTCCACAATGAATTTAGAAATAAAATTTTAAAGTCAGTTAAAATGCACCCATACATTTGGAAATAAATAACACTTTCAAATAATTCATTGGTCTGGAAGAAATTGTAATGGAGATTATAAATACCAAGAACTGAATGACGACAAAAGAACTTATACGTAAAAATCTGTGGAAAGTAGATGAAAGGGGATGTTATAAAGAATTTATAATATTAAACATATATCTTAGAAAACAAGAGAGATTTTTAATTAATGAGCTAAGAATGCAATGTAAAAATTTAGATAATACAAATCAATGTAAAACCAAAAGAAAAAATAATAAAGTCAAAATTTTGGAAATAGTAAATAAAGAAGCAATAGGGAGAAACAAAAGAATCAAAACATGATTCTTTACAAAGGACTAATAAAAACTGAAATTTTTCTTGATTAATTAATCAAGAAAAAGGCATGAATAAATATTAGAAATGAAAAATAAGAATAATTCTGATAAGTTGTGATTAAGATACAAAAATAAATGAAAAATTTTCAGGCTAATATATTTGAAATGTTATATGTAGTGGACAATTTTCTTTAAAAATTAAATTACGGAGGCTTCTATTTTGACTAATAGTTAGTCTAGTCCAAAGTCTAGAAAATGAGGAAAGACTATCTTCTTTTACAAGGCAAGCATCCCCATGGTAACAAAACAAGATAAGGCAGGAAAAAAGAGAAAATTATGAAAAATCCTCTGCACAGCAAAGAAAACAGTCAACAAAATGAAAAGGCAACCTATAGAATGAAAGAAAATATTTGCAAACCACACATCTGATAAGGGGTTAATATCCCCCCAAAAAAAGTATTAGGAACTCAAACAATTCAATAGAAAAAAATCCAACTGACAAATGGACAGAGGACCTAAATAAACATTTTTCCAAAGAAGACATACAAATGGCTAACAGGTACATGAAAAGGTGCTCAATGTCACTAACCATCAGAGAAACGTAAATCAAAACCACAATGAGATATCACCTCATACCTGTTAGGATGGTTTTTATCAAAACGACAACAGGGACTTCCCTGGTGGTGCAGTGGTTAAGAATCCACCTACCAATGCAGGGAACATGGTTCTAGCCCTGGTCCAGGAAGATCCCACATGTCACGGAGCAACTAAGCCTGTGTGCCACAGCTACTGTGCTCTAGAGCCGATGAGCCACAATTACTGAGCCTACATTCTGCAACTACTGAAACCTGCAAACCTAGAGCCCATGCTCTGCAACAAGAGAAGCCACTGCAGCGAGAAGACCATGCACCGCAACGAACAGTAGCCCCCGCTCGCTGCAACCATAGAAAGCCCATGTGCAGCAATGAAGACCCAATGCAGCCAAAAATAAATAAATAAATTTATTTTTTAAAAAAAGACAAGAGATAACAAGTGTTGGCAAAGATGTGGAGAAAAGGGAACATTTGTGCACTGTAAGTGTGAATGTAAATTGGTGCAGCCACGATGGAAACTATATAAATGTTCCTCAAAAATTTAAAAATAAAACTACCATACAATCCAGGTATTTCACTCCTGGGTATATCCAAAGGAAACCAAATCAGTATCTCAAAGAGATATATGCATTCCCATGTTTATTGCAGCATTATTCGCAATAGCCAAGATACAGAAACAACCTAAGTCTTAAGTGTCCATCGATGGATTAATGGATAAAGAAGATGTGATAGAAGATGACAGATAGATAGATAGATAGATAGATTGTTATTCATCCATGAGAAGAAAATCCTGCCATTTGTGACAACATGAATGGACTTGGAAGACACTATGGTAAGTGAAATAAGCCAGAGAAAGACAAACACTGTATGATCTCACTTATATGTGGAATCTAAAAACAAACAAAATAATATAGAACTCATAGAAACAGAGAGTAGAATAGTGGTTATCAAGGGCTAGAGGTGGGGGAAATGAAGAGATGTTCATCAAAGGGTACAAGCATTGTCGAAAGATGAATAAGTTCTAGGAATCTAACATTCAGCCTAGTGACTACTGTTAATAATATCACATTTTATACTTGGATTTTCTAAGAGCATAGATCTTAAGCGTTCTCACCACAAAAAAAGTAACTGTGTGCAGTGATGGATGTGTTAATTAGGCTAATTGAGGTAATCACTCCACATTGTGTATGTATATCAAATCATCACATTGTACACTTTAAATATATACAGTTTTATTTGTCAATTATACCTCAATAAAACTGGGGAAATTAATTTTTAAAGGAAAATTATGAACACAGACTCAAAAATTCTAAACAAAATACTAGCAAATAGAATCCTAAAATGCATGAGAAACAAATATAAATCATGACCAAGTTAGTCGTATCCCAGGAATGCAAAGATGGCTTAACATAAGAAAATCTAGTAATGCAATTTGCCATAAAAACTGATCTAAGAAGAAAAACATGATCATCTAATTAAATGCAAAAGAAGGCATTTGATAATACTAAACATCCATTCACAATTAAAGGAAAGAATCCTTGCAAATTAAGAGTAGAAGTTATCTCTTAATCTATTCACAGATATCTACCAAAAACTTTCAAGAGATATTCTAATGGGAACATGTTAAAATGTTCTCTTTAAGAATCCAAATTGAGGGACATGCCGCAAAAATAACTGGTCTGAATTCTTCAAAAAGGTCACAAAAGACTAAAAAGGGAGTGAGGGGACTGGGAACTGTTCTCAGTTGAAGATTAATGAGTGACAACTAAATACAATAAGTGATCCTTAATCGGATCCTAGATCAAGGAAAAAAAAAAACTGCTGTAGCGAACCTTACTGAGACAGTTGATGAAATTTTAAATACATATGGTGTAATAGATAATAGCACTTTTAGCTATGTTAAATTTCCCAACTCTGGCTATGTAAAAGAACACCCAGTTCTTAAGCTATTTCTACTAGAGACATTTAGGGTGAAATATTATGATGTCTGATACCCAAATGGTTTAGAAAAAAATAATAGAGGAAAAAAACAGACACATGTTAATAACTAGTGGATCTAGGTGAAGGGTTTGCAGGTATTCGTTCTTTTGTTTTTTCTGAGGTTTTAAAACGGTCAAAATGAAAAGTGGGGAGATGTTTTGTTCTTTTCAAAAGATCAAGACAAGGATATGCTTATCATGCATCTATTTAACATTGTTCTAGAGGTATGGACAATGCAAGAAGACAAAAAAGATAAATGAGGATTGCAAAAGAAAAGAATAAAATGTTTTTCACATACAACACAACTTTATACATAGAAAAATCTAAAAACAGAAGACAAATACAAGTAAATAGTTTCTTATACATGCCAGCAACCAATTAAAAACTGTAAAAATCAAAACATATCATTCAAAACAGCAATAAAACTGTAAGAAATAAATCAAAACAATTGGAGCAAGATCTATATGAAGAAAAGTATAACATTTTATTAAAAGACATAAAAATGTTTGAAAAAAATGAGCATCATATTCACGAATGGGAAGACAATATCATAAAGATAACAAATTAATGTATACATGAAATGCACTTCCCATCGAAATCCCAAAGAATGTTTTTCCCCTGGAAATTTTCAGGTTGTTCCTCAGATTAACAACTATGACTGTTTAGAAGAATAATAGAGAAGAGATAGGCCCTAGCAGCCATCAAGACTTATTTTAAAGCTGAGAGAATGTCATATTGTACAGGGATAGTTGAACTGACCATAGGACAGAAAAGAGAACCAGAAACAGACCTCTCTGTATGGGGAAACATGTAACATGTGACCAAGATGTCATTGACCATTAGTGGTGCTTGGAATACTGAAGGAAAAATGTAGAACTGGAGCTGGGCAATGACCCGGCCTGCAGTCTGGCCTGATGGAGGGTCAGAGTCTTCCTGCCAAGGGCTACTTGAAAGAGGCCTAAAACTCTAAGGTGTAACAGCAGAGGTGCTTTAGCAATGGTGCCACACAGAGGGGAGGTCACTGAAGTGAGGACCCTGCCTCTCGTATAGCCCACCAAGCCCTGGTGCCTGGACCCTCTCCCGGAAGGGGATTTGTTAGTGTGCTGGGGGCCTGTGCTCACAGTGGGAAGAATCCTACACAACAAGGAATTCAGAAAATGGAAATTTCAGAGGCCCAGAGAAGACGGCCTAGAGATTTGGCACATACAAGGGAGGTTTCAGCTGAGCTGGCCGAAGGCTGGAAGATGGAAGGATACATTTGTTTATTCCAAATTATTGAGACCAAAGAGCTTTATTCTCCAGCAACAAAATCCTTCCAGGGAAAGCCCCAGATCTCCACAGCACGCACGGGATTCCTATTCGCATTCATAATCATCTTCGGCACCAGTCTGATGAGATGGTTCCTTTTAAACTTTAATCTCCTGCATGTGGCCTCCTACTTGGCCAACTTTTCAACTAAAAATAAAATCTGCCTATCAACAAATATTTTAATATTGACTTTGCTGCCTGAGTCCATGCTGGTTACCACATTAGGTAACCATGTATAACAGAACGTCATTTATAATCAAGTATTAAATCAAATGACACTCAGTAACATACGCATTTCTGGAGCCCTTTTCTCTTTTTAATGTGTAAAACATAACGGACATTCCACTGTGAAGCATTTGCATTGTGAGTGGAGGCCAGGGCCATCCTGAGCTGGAACTGAGGGACCTCCCTGCTTCTCCACTCCCAACTGGGACCTCACCCAGACCACACCACTGAATGGTACCTCCCAGCACCCACCCCTCCCAGAGAACTCCAGATGCAGTAGTCACACCATGACTTGACCTACCTAGTTGCCTGCGTGACTGGCTACAGAAATGGCTCAGTGCCAGGGATGGAGAGTACAGCACACTCAGCAGGGACACACTGGGGACGGTGACCTGCCTCTCCCGATGGTGCAGTCACCCCACCCTGTGTTCTTCTCTAAGCTTCTCTGCTTCTTGAGATTCTCATTGGGGCCACATTTGGGCGCATCAGGAGCTTCCTTGGCAGCACGAGCTGTGCATCTCAGTGTATTACAGCCGAGACTACATCAATTTCTACCTGATTTCTCTGGAGACTCAGTCGTGCTTACGCTTTTGAGTTACTCCTTAGAAAAATAACCAGGTGGGCTTTTTCCTGGTAGCGCAGTGGTTGAGAGTCTGCCTGCCGATGCAGGGGACACGGGTTCGTGCCCCGGTCCGGGAAGATCCCACATGCCGCGGAGCGGCTAGGCCCGTGAGCCATGGCCGCTGAGCCTGTGCATCCGGAGCCTGTGCTCTGCAATGGGAGAGGCCACAACAGTGAGAGGCCCGCGTACCGCCAAAAAAAAAAAAAAAAACTAGGTGAGGAAACTCTTTCCAAGAAATGGTTTTCCCTCAAAAAACCTTTTGATAGCCAAAAATCAAACTCAAAATCAGCATTCATTTGCTCATGTGATTTGTCAGCTCCAGAGGGGAAGAGTTGAAGCACTTCCCCTCTGCTGGGGGCGGCCAAGTCCACCACGAATGAATGGGAGTTCCTCTTAAAACTGTCAGCAAACTAGCTCCCAGCGTTGGGTGGGGAAATAACCTGAATGTTCACGTCCTTTCTCGTGCAGTTACTTGGTTTTCTAAACAGTAAGCACTGGGTTGAGGTTGAAGAGGGTGTGGAAGGGGTTGGTCAGGATGCCAAGGCTGGGGCAGTTTTATTTGGTTGTCCGAGGTTTTAATAAGGTACCTTTTGATTACTTTAGACCAAAAGACTGAAATGAAGGGGGTAAGAGGAGAAATAAAGGCATTGAATGCAGTCGTGCAGCAACACAGATGGAGGAAGACGTTCAGAATTTCCCCACCACCCTCCGTCCCTCTGCCTGAGCAGTTGCCACACCACACAGCTGTGTGTCATCCCAGCGGAAACCCATGTTGTTCTGGGGCCACCTGCCCTCACCATCTAGCAGAGCTCGGGGCAGAGGGAGAGGTTGGAGACCCTGTCGGGACCAGGCAGCCTTCCTCACGAGTCCTCAAGAGAAGACTCAGCACCCATGAAACAAAAGCACAATGTTATAAAAAGGAAACTTTTCAAAGTTCCTTAGTGAATCACGATGATTGTGCTTTACTTTTTCGAGGCAAATAAAAAGTAAAGCAGGAGTCCCCACGAGGTCCCCACGAGTCACGCCTACTTGATGATACAAGACAGATGAGCGGCCAGGCTAATCCTGAGCAGTTTGGCGTCTTCTTTCCCTTCTGTTTTTGACACTCCTCTTACTCTCCTTTGGAAAACTGAACGAAAAATCTACCACATACACTTTGTCCTCAACAGCAACTCAGTCCTGTTGGTGGTCTTGGGGTGGCCCAAGTAGGGAGGGAAAAAATGGGGGAAAGGAGAACTTGATAGACACTGTATTCAAGTCTGGCTTCAGAAAGCATTTTGAAATTGTCTTGTCAAGGATCGATGAGCTGGAAATCTGAGCGTGGGGTGGATTCTAAACCAGGATTTACCACTTACTAAGCAGGTTACCTTGGAGCTTGGGAGAGAGCATCCTGGAACCTCTCCAAGACTTGGTGCCTAATCCCTAAAACAGCGATGTTACGGCCCTCACCCACCTCCAGGCGATGTTGTAAGGCGGCAATGACCTAACAGACACGTGGGCGGAACCCTCGGCACTCCCCACGCGCCAGCCCGGGAGGCTGTCAAGCTTAATGACTTGCACCTGGGCCTCCAGTCACCCGGCCTCCACCTGTCTCCTCCTTTCCCATCACCTTCACTCCCTGACTCCCTCCTCCCCTCTGCCGCAGTTGCCAGGAAGAGGTAGTTACACTTTCTTCCTTCCAAAGGTAGTGGCAAACTTTAAAGTCCCATCATTTTAAATTATTGAAGATGCTTATGGCTGAAGTGGAAGTTCAAGCCTGTCAGGAAATTTCACCTTGAAAGTCCTTGAGCTGGTTCAAAAGTCCCTCACATGCAAAGTTTCCTTGATGGGGTTTCCAAGCCCCTCTGAGCCTGTCTGAAGTCACACTGGGGCCCTTCTGGGGGGATATGACAGAGCCCTAGAAACTGTCGGCATCCTCAGTTTGAACCAAAAAAATCACACACCCTGGTCTGAAACATATGCACGCTTTCTGAGGAGTCATTCTTAATGCTGACCTCACCAGTTAACATCGGAAAGTCAAGAATCCAGAGGTTTTCTGCAAGAGTGAATAGCAGGTAGGGTGGCCTCCTGGAGAGGCTCATGTTTACCCTAGAGTGGCTGGCGGGCACACCATGGCCTTTCCGGGGCTCTGGGCCTCTGCCCTTCAGGCTCTGACAGCCAGAAATCCAGCCAACACCAGGGGAACTGCACCTGGAGAGGGTTGCCCAGAAATCCCATGACTCTTGGACTACAGCAAAATATTTGCCTCTACAGAGGTTGAAATGGAGTCATGATTAGTTTCCAAAATTTCTTTACAAAAGGAAAGTTAAATTTTTCATGTAAAAAAAAAATCATATCAACTGAATGCAGGTTGGTGGTTGCCAGGGGCTGTAGGGCGGGGGTGGGGGAGGGGAGAAACTATTTACTAGGTAATGGGTTTTACTTTGGAAAGGTGGAAATGTCTTGGAACTAGACACAGGTGGTAGGTACACAACACTGTAAAAACACTCAATGCCTCTAAGTCGCTCACTTTAAAAATGGTTAATTTTATGTTGTGCAAATTTCACCTCAGTAGGACTATTTTTAAAATTATTTCAAAGTTCTCTCCCCTCTGGCTTGTAAGCCTCATCAACTCTGGGTGAGGGTGGTAGGAACGTCTTGTGTGTGATCCAGCAAGCAGAGCTCGAATCTGGCATCTTCCAGACTGGGGTCCCCTTCCCAGCTCTGCTCTGAGGTCGCTGGATGACCCGGGCAGGTCTACCAATGCCACTCGGTCTGATGAGGCCAGAGAATGTTTTTTAATTACACATAAATTTTTCTGGTTACTAAAATCATATATTGTAAATATGTTATACGTATATTAAAGAAAATTAAAATCATCCGTAATTTCACTACTCTGAGATGACATTTTATATTTTGAGGTAAAGCCTTCTAACCCTTTCATGTTTTATACACTTTTTTAAGGTGCTTTTGGAACTCCATACTTTTTTCACAAATCCCTTGTTTTTGGACTCTTGTGTGTGATGTCATGCAGAAGCTTCTGGATGCCTCTTTCCTTCATTCTTAAGATGTGCGTACCCAGGTGGGAGTGGGGAATTGGAAAGATCCTCGAGTTGCCTGCCACTGAGATTTGCTCTTTCAAATCTCTACTTTTTTTCCGTTCCTTCCCTTGTCTTCACAGTTTTGATTGAAACAATACCAGCGTTCCATCCCTTCTGAAGCTTCTGTTTATTTTCTCTCCTTTGACTTTCAGAAAAGTTAACGTATGACTCATTTGTATGTGGTGTGTGTGCGTGTGTATATGTGACTCATTTATATGTGTGTGGGGTGTGTGTGTGTGAAGCAAAGCAGAATAAAAAGGAAGTGAAGACTGGGATAATTATTTGAACTTGGTTTTCCTGCAAATATTTCAGTAAGAAATAAATCTTGTTTCCCTTGACCAGAATTTGCATATTTTCTAAGAGCCAAGACTGTGAATCTGGTCAGAGCAACTTCCAGAGAAATTCGCAGCTCCTGGCAGCTGTGGAGTCCACCCTGAGGGCTCCCGGGCCTTCAGGACCTGACCCGGACCCAGGCCCCCTCACACATGCGTGCAGAGTGGGTCAGCCCTGCCAGCTTGTGCAGAGGGACCCATTTCTCCTGTGGGGCCTGTTTCCTCTCTTCAAGCCCCTCCCTCCAACTCGCTGCTGCCTCATGGCCCACGCCTGACCTGAGTGAGGCCATTCATTGTCCACTGTCACCAAGACGCAGCTGATGGGTCAGTCCCACCCAGTGAGTGACTAAGCCCCCCTTGCAGGTCCACTTCTCTCTGACGCTGGACAACAGAATGACTAAAACAAATCGATCTCCAACAGCAGAGCCTAAGGGTCCAATGACAGGTGCTGGGCTGGCCATCCTGCGGCGGGGCCAGCATGGAAACTGCTCGTTCTCCACGTAGGATGAGGGAGGGGCTGCTAAGCAGACGCCGTAGGAAACCCTCACCAGGAAGGGAGTCCTCTTCAAAGAGATCTAGAAGCTCCATTTGCTGAGCTGACGTGGACTGTCCTGTATTTGCCCTGGGTGTCTTCATCTGTGGCTCCACATCACTTTCGAGTTTACTGAAAAGTCTCAACGAGCAAATAAGCATCTTCACTGTTTTCTGAGAGTTTCCCCCAAATCCCGGTGTTGTTTTTCCTTCTGCTTGGAATAAAATCTCTGCCCTGAAAGGCAGGGCTCATCTGACTTGCTGCGCTTCCCCCACCTCCCTCATGGTGGCGCTCCACCTGAGCGGGATCCCACCGTGCACCTGAGAGGGTTCTGCTCAGACAGACCCACAGGGAACAGGAGCAGATGGCAACGAGGTCCCGCCTGGTATCAGCAGGGCTTTAGTAAAGTTCTGTTGCAGCAGGTGGCTCAGATGGAGGCTTCAAAAGAGGGGCTGCCTATCCTTCTAAACCCAAGTCTAAGCCTTGGTCTTCAACCGTCCCCTGCACAGGACGAGGTCATCTGGGTGACACCTGCATGCCCATCACAGGGCAGCAACCCTCTCCGGGAGGAGAGTAATCATGTCTGGAGCCCAGGATACTCTTCAGGGTGCCTCTCAGCACCTCCATGCCCAACAGCAAAGGTCAATGTAAAATTACAGCAGCCAAAGAAAAGAAAACATAATCAAGGATTCAGACATTTCCTGGATGAAAGTTTGGGTCACTCCACTAGCTAAGGAAACCCCACCAGCTGAGGTCCTAGCTACGGGTGGGGAAACTCTGAATGGGTCATTGGAGAAGGAAGCTATAGATACCAACTCATGACCAATTACAGAAATGAGGACTCTAGTGGTTTTGCATATTTTCTGTTTGCATGTTGTGTGTGTGCCTTATTTAGAGGTGCTGACCATTTCCTTTTTCTCTCTTCTTGTTACCACTATTGTTTTACAGACAAGCTGCCGCAGGTTAATTTTACAATTTGGTCTTTAGGGGACATAACATCCGTTGGGACTGTGCCACATCCTTTCTAAGAAGGTCTTAAGGGAGAGTGTACTTTCTCTCCAACGTTTTTTCTTCCTCTGTTACTCTGCCTCAGACCAAGGTAGGGCTTGCTCCCTATACCTACTGTATATTTTGCAGAATCCTCTTTACCCCTTTGTAGTTAACCTCTCTTAGTAGTTAGAATTCTTTATATTGAATGTTCCCTGATCAAATGACTGGTGTGTCTCTGTCTCCTGATTGGACCCTTAATTACACAAATGGTATTACATGAATGTCTTAGCCTAAAGTGAAACTTGAAAAAAATACAGAACTCCCCAAATCCAAAAATATATACCAAAAAATAGAAAGAGGATGAATAAAATAGACTTCACGGGGAAAAACAATTTATAGAGAGAATCTGGTTTAACATTAATAATGTTAAATGAGTATAAATTGGGTTAACTCATCCATAAAATGGAAAGATTTTGAGCTTGAACAATAAAGCAAAATCCAACCCTGTGTATACAAGAGACACATCTAAACCAAAGAAATTCAGAAAAACTAAGTAAAAATATGGACAAAGATGTACCAAAGGCCAAAAGAAAATAGGGATAGTAATCTTGGTAGCTGACAAGATAGAAGTCAGACAAAACAAGATCAAAAGTGACAATGTAGCATAACTTATAAAACTAAAGTCTACAATTTGCAGTGAAAATATACAGGCGTAACTCGTTTTATTGTTCTTCATTTTTATTGCATTTCATAGACATTGGGTTTTTTACAAATTGAAGGTTTGTGGCAACCATGTGTTGAACAAGTCTATTGGTGCCATTTTTCCAACAGCATTTGCTCACTTCGTGTCTCTGTATCACATTTTAGTAATTCTTGGCAAACTTTTTCCCTATTACTGTATTTGTTATGATGATATGTGATCTTTGTTGCTACAATGACTTGCTGAAGGCTCAGATAATGGTTAATATTTTTAGCAATAAAATATTTTTTAATTAAGGTATGTACTTTTTTTAGACATAACGCTATTGTACACCTAATAGACTACAGTATCATGTAAACAGAACTTTTATAGGCACTGAGAAACCAAAAAAATTTGTGCAGCTCACTTTATTGTGATATTTGCTTTGTTGCAGTGGTCTGGAACCAAACCTGCAATATCTCCAAAGTATGCCTGTACACACCAACTTAAGTAAAAACTTAATGAGATGTAAGAAGAGATAAACTGAAATACATTTACAGAAGAATTTAATGCACATCTCTCAACAAAAGATAGGCCAAGGAGAAAAAAAGTACAGATACAGATGACCTAAACAACATAACCAATAAACAATAAGTAGATTTTATACATATATAGAACCTTGAACTCCAATATTGCAGAATATACATTGTTTTCAAGTGTACATAGAATGTTACAAACAAAAACCTCAATACACTTTAGGACCTGCATGGAAAGGGAGAGACAGCACGTCCAAAGGGGGGCCTCTGGAGTGTGGAGTTCCAGAGTTTGGAGATACATCAGAAATACATCTACACGTGGAACTGCTCCTATAGAACACCCACTGATCGATGGCAGAAGACCTCGGACCTCCCAAAAGGAACAGACACCCTCAGGCAACCTACACGCAGAGGTGGGGCCAAATCCAAAGCTGAACCCCAGGAGCTGTGCAAACAAAGAAGAGAAAGGGAAATTTCTCCCAGCAGCCTCAAAAGCAGTGGATTAAAGCTCCACAATCAACTTGATGTACCCTGCATCTGTGGAATACCTGAATAGACAACAAATCATCCCAAATTGAGGAGGTGGACTTTGGGAGCAAGATATATTATTTTTTCCCCTTTTCCTCTTTTTGTGAGTGTGTATGTGTATGCTTCTGTGGGAGATTTTGTCTGTATACATTTGCTTTCAGCATTTGTCCTAGGGTTCTGACTGTCCATTTTTTTTTTTCTTTTCCTTTTTTTTTTACTTAAAAAATTTTTTGTACTAATTATTTTTTATTATAATAACTTTATTTTATTTTATCTTACTTTATTTTATTTTATCCTCTTTCTTTCTTTCTTTCTTTCTTTCTTTCTTTCGTTCTATTTTTTCTCCCTTTTATTCTGAGCCGTGTGGAGGACAGGCTCTTGGTGCTCCAGCCAGGTGT
This sequence comes from Hyperoodon ampullatus, assembly GCF_949752795.1. Classification (NCBI taxonomy): domain Eukaryota; kingdom Metazoa; phylum Chordata; class Mammalia; order Artiodactyla; family Ziphiidae; genus Hyperoodon; species Hyperoodon ampullatus. Next base: position 2,685,285 of record NC_136921.1, read on the forward strand.
CAGGGCTGTGCCACTGAGGATGGAGAGCCAAATTCAGGACACTGGTCCAAAAGAGACCTCCGAGCTCCATGTAATATCAAATGCTGAAAATCTCCCAGAGATCTCTATCTCAACACCAAGACCCAGCTTCACTCAAAGACCAGCAAGCTACAGTGCTGCACACCCTATGCCAAACAACTAGCAAGACAGGAACACAACCCCGCCCATTAACAGAGAGGCTGCCTAAAATCATAATAAGGCCACAGACACCCCAAAACACACCACCAGACGTGGACCTGCCCACCAGAAAGACAAGATCCAGCCTCATCCACCAGAACACAGGCACTAGTCCCCTCCACCAGGAAACCTACACAACTCACTGAACCAACTTTAGCCACTGGGGACAGACACCAAAAACAACAGGAACAACGAACCTGCAGCCTGCGAAAAGTAGTCCCCAAACACAGTAGGATAAGCAAAATGAGAAGACAGAAAAACACACAGCAGATGAAGAAGTAAGGCAAAAACCTAACAAATGAAGAGGAAATAGGCAGTCTACCTGAAAAAGAATTCAGAATAATGATAGTAAAGATGATCCAAAATCTTGGAAATAGAATAGAGAAAATGCAAGAAACATTTAACAAGGACCTAGAAGAGCTAAAGAGGAAACAAGCAATGATGAACAGCACAATAAATGAAATTAAAAATGCTCTAGAAGGGATCAATAGCAGAATAACTGAGGCAGAAGAACGGATAAGTGAACTGGAAGATAAAATAGTGGAAATAACAACTGCAGAGCAGAATAAAGAAAAAAGAATGAAAAGAACTGAGGACAGTCTCAGAGACCTCTGGGACAACATTAAACGCACCAATATTCAAATTATAGGGGTCCCAGAAGAGGAAGAGAAAAAGAAAGGAACTGAGAAAAGAGATTATAGTCAAAAACTTCCCTAATACGGGAAAGGATATAGTTAATCAAGTCCAGGAAGCACAGAGAGTCCCATACAGGATAAATCCAAGGAGAAACACGCCAAGACACATATTAATCAAACTATCAAAAATTAAATACAAAGAAAACATATTAAAAGCAGCAAGGGAAAAACAACACACAAGGGAATCCCCATAAGGTTAACAGCTGATCTTTCAGCAGAAACTCTGCAAGCCAGAAGGGACTGGCAGGACATATTTAAAGTGATGAAGGAGAAAAACCTACAACCAAGATTACTCTACCCAGAAAGGATCTCATTCAGATTCGATGGAGAAATTAAAACCTTTACAGACAAGCAAAAGCTGAGAGAGTTCAGCATCACCAAACCAGCTTTACAACAAATGCTAAAGGAACTTCTCTAGGCAAGAAACACAAGAGAAGGAAAAGACCTACAATAACAAACCCAAAACAATTAAGAAAATGGGAACAGGAACATACATATCGATAATTACCTTACATGTAAATGGATTAAATGCTCCCATCAAAAGACACAGACTGGCTGAATGGATACAAAAACAAGACCTGTATATATGCTGTCTCCAAGAGACCCACTTCAGACCTAGAGACACATACAGACTGAAAGTGAGGGGATGGAAAAAGATATTCCATGCAAATGGAAATCAAAAGAAAGCTGGAGTAGCAATTCTCATATCAGACAAAATAGACTTTAAAATAAAGACTATTAGAAGAGATAAAGAAGGACACTACATAATGATCAAGGGATCAATCCAAGAAGAAGATATAACAATTGTAAATATTTATGCACCCAACATAGGAGCACCTCAATACATAAGGCAAATACTAACAGCCATAAAAGGGGAAATAGACAGTAACACAATCATAGTAGGGGACTTTAACACCCCACTTTCACCAATGGACAGATCATCCAAAATGAAAATAAATAAGGAAACACAAGCTTTAAATGATACATTAAACAAGACGGACTTAATTGATATTTATAGGACATTCCATCCAAAAACAACAGAATACACATTTTTCTCAAGTGCTCATGGAACATTCTCCAGGAGAGATCATATCTTGGGTCACAAAACTAGCCTTGGTAAATTGAAGAAAATTGAAATTGTATCAAGTATCTTTTTCGACCACAACGCTATGAGACTAGATATCAATTACAGGAAAAGATCTGTAAAAAATACAAACACATGGAGGATAAACAATACACTACTTAATAATGAAGTGATTGCTGAAGAAATCAAAGAGGAAATCAAAAAATACCTAGAAACAAATGACAAAGGAGACATGATGACGCAAAACCTATGGGATGCAGCAAAAGCAGTTCTAAGATGGAAGCTTATAGCAATACAATCCTACCTTAAGAAACAGGAAACATCTCGAATAAACAACCTAACCTTACACCTAAAGCAATTAGAGATAGAAGAACAAAAAAACCACAAAGTTAGTAGAAGGAAAGAAATCATAAAGATCAGATCAGAAATAAATGAAAAAGAAATGAACGAAATGAGGGCAAAGATCAATAAAACTAAAAGCTGGCTCTTTGAGAAGATAAACAAAATTGATAAACCATTAGCCAGACTCATCAAGAAAAAAAGGGAGAAGACTCAAATCAATAGAATTAGAAATGAAAAAGGAGAAGTAACAACTGACACTGCAGAAATACAAAGGATCATGAGAGATTACTACAAGCAACTCTATGCCAATAAAATGGACAACCTGGAAGAAATGGACAAATTCTTAGAAATGCACAACCTGCCAAGACTGAATCAGGAAGAAATAGAAAATATGAACAGACCAATCACAAGCACTGAAATTGAAACTGTGATAAAAAATCTTCCAACAAACAAAAGCCCAGGACCAGACGGCTTCACAGGCAAATTCTATCAAACATTTAGAGAAGAGCTAACACCTATCCTTCTCAAACTCTTCCAAAATATAGCAGAGGGAGGAACACTCCCAAACTCATTCTACGAGGCCACCATCACCCTTATACCAAAATCAGGCAAAGATGTCACAAAGAAAGAAAACTACAGGCCAATATCACTGATGAACATAGATGCAAAAATCCTCAACAAAATACTAGCAAACAGAATCCAACAGCACATTGAAAGGATCATACACCACGATCAAGTGGGGTTTATTCCAGGAATGCAAGGATTCTTCAATATACGCAAATCAATCAACGTGATACACCATATTAACAAATTGAAGGAGAAAAACCATATGATCATCTCAATAGATGCAGAGAAAGCTTTCGACAAAATTCAACATCCATTTATGATAAAAACCCTGCAGAAAGTAGGCATAGAGGGAAGTTTCTGCAACATAATAAAGGCCATATATGACAAACCCACAGCCAACATCGTCCTCAATGGTGAAAAACTGAAAGCATTTCCACTAAGGTCAGGAACAGGACAAGGCTGCCCACTCTCACCACTCGTATTCAACATAGTTTTGGAAGTTTTAGCCACAGCAATCAGACAAGAAAAGGAAATAAAAGGAATCCAAATCGGAAAAGAAGAAGTAAAGCTGTCACTGTTTGCAGATGACATGATACTATACATAGAGAATCCTAAAGATGCTACCAGAAAACTACTAGACCTAATCAATGAATTTCATAAAGTAGCAGGATACAAAATTAATACACAGAAATCTCTGGCATTCTTATACACTAATGATGAAAAATCTGAAAGTGAAATTAAGAAAACACTCCCATTTACCACTGCAACAAAAAGAAGAAAATATTTAGGAATAAACCTACCTAAGGAGACAAAAGACCTGTATGCAGAAAATTATAAGACACTGATGAAAGAAATTAAAGATGATACAAAAGACGGAGAGATATGCCATGTTCTTGCATTGGAAGAATCAACATTGTGAAAATGACTCTACTACCCAAAGCAATCTACAGATTCAATGCAATCCTTATCAAACTACCACTGGCATTTTTCACAGAACTAGAATAAAAAATTTCACAATTTGTAGGGAAACACAAAAGACCCCAAATAGCCAAAGCAATCTTGAGAAAGAAAAATGGAGCTGGAGGAATCAGGCTCCCTGACTTCAGACTATACTACAAAGCTACAGTAATCAAGAAGGTATGGTACTGGCACAAAAACAGAAATATAGATCAATGGAACAGGATAGAAAACCCAGAGATAAACCCACGCACATATGATCACCTTCTCTTTGATAAAGGAGGCAAGAATATACAGTGGAGAAAAGACAGCCCTTCAATAAGTGGTGCTGGGAAAACTAGACAGGTACATGTAAAAGTATGAAATTAGAACACTCCCTAACACCATACACAAAAATAAACTCAAAATGGATTAAAGACCTAAATGTAAGGCCAGAGAGTATCAAAATCTTAGAGGAAAACATAGGCAGAAACTTCTATGACATAAATCACAGCAAGATCCTTTTTGACCCACCTCTGAGAGAAATGGAAATGAAAACAAAAATAAACAAACGGGACCTAATGAAACTTAAAAGCTTTTACACAGTGAAGGAAACCATAAACAAGACCAAAAGACAGCCCTCAGAATGGGAGAAAATATTTGCAAATGAAGTAACTGACAAAGGATTAATCTCCAAAATTTACAAGCAGCTCATGCAGCTCAATAACAAAAAAACAAATAACCCAATCCAAAAATGGACCAAAGACCTAAATAGACATTTCTCCAAAGAAGATATACAGATTGCCGACAAACACATGAAAGAATGCTCAACATCATTAATCATTAGAGAAATGCAAATCAAAACTACAATGAGATATCATCTCACACCAGTCAGAATGGCCATCCTCAAAAAATCTAGAAACAATAAATGCTGGAGAGGGTGTGGAGAAAAGGGAACCCTCTTGCACTGTTGGTGGGAATGTAAATTGATACAGCCACTATGGAGAACAGTATGGAGGTTCCTTAAAAATCTACAAATAGAATTACCATATGATCCAGCAATCCCACTACTGGGCATATACCCTGAGAAAACCATAATTCAAAAAGAGTCATGTACCACAATGTTCATTGCAGCTCTATTTACAATAGCCAGGACGCGGAAGCAACCTAAGTGTCCATCAACAGATGAATGGATAAAGAAGATGTGGCACATTTATACAATGGAATATTACTCAACCATAAAAAGAAACGAAATTGAGTTATTTGTGGTGACGTGGATGGACCTAGAGTCTGTCATACAGAGTGAAGTAAGTCAGAAAGAGAAAAACAAATACTGTATGCTAACACATATATATGGAATCTAAGAAAAAAAAAGAGAAAAGTTCATGAAGAACCTAGGGGTAAGACAGGAATAAAAACACAGACCTACTAGAGCATGGACTTGAGGATATGGGGAGGGGGAGGGGGAGGCTGTGTTGAGGTGAGAGAGTGACATGGACATATATACACTACCAAGTGTAAAGTGGATAACTAGTGGGAAGCAGCCGCATAGCACAGGGAGATCAGCTAGGTGGTTTGTGACCATCAAGAGGGGTGGGATAGGGAGGGTGGGAGGGAGGGAGACGCAGGAGGGAAGAGATATGGAAACATGTATATGTATAACTGATTCACTTTGTTATAAAGCAGAAACTAACACACCATTGTAAAGCAATTTACTCCAATAAAGATGTTAAAAAAAAAAAACTCAATACATCCCAAAGAATAAAAGCGTATAAACAGGTGCTTTCTGACCAGCATCTGTAAAAGTATAAATTAATAACAAAATCAAAAAATAAAAAGGCCCCTCTATCTAGAAAAAAATTTTAATCCTATTTAAAAGTCTTGGATCAAATAGAAAACACAGATCATACTGCAGGTTTTCTGGAGAATAATAATGAAAACATGACATATCTGAATCTATGGTATATAGGTAAAACAATTATCAAAGGAAAATTTATAGTAGTAAATACATATGTGTGTGTGTATATATATATATCTATATAGATAGATAGATAGATATCAATAGAGATAATAGTAAATGAAGTAAAGCCCCAATTCAAAAAGTTAGAAAGAGAAAAAGAAGCATAAAATAACCCCAAAAAGGCAGAAGGAAGAAATTAATGCTGATGAAAACAGAAATTAATATGTTGGGGTGGGGGAAGCAGCAGGACTTATGAATAAACCTGAAAGCTAGTTCTAAAAAACCAACAAAATAGACAACTCACGAGTGATTGTAATTAAGAAAAAAATGAGAGAGACAAAGCACAAATTTTCAGTTCCATGCTAATATATATGAAAATCCAGATGAAATTTTCTGGAAAAATACAATATACCAGAAATGACCCTGATAGAGCCAGAAGCTTAACCAAGTCAATTCCCATAGAAGAAACAGAAGTAGAGTGTTCCCCTCAAAAAGTACTGTAAAAAGATGGTTTCACAGGGAAATTCTATCAAACCTTTAAAGACTAGATAATCCCACTGTTAAATAAATTATTCTACATCCTCAAAAGTGAAGAAAACTCCCAAAGTCTTTCTATTAAGCAAGTATAGCATTAATTCCCAAACCTGATATAGAATACATGAAAACAAAGAGCAAACTATAGACCAAGCTCATTTGTGAATATCAACGCAAGTGTCCTAAATATGTTTGCAAACAGAAATCTAAGCTCAATCTGTAAACCTAAATCTGTCTTAAATTTAAACTGGAAATAATAGAATAAACTCATGATTCATTTTATCTTTTAAAAAAAATTTTTAATTACTAGCTCTGGGAATTCCCTGGTGGCACTGTGGTTGGGAATCCGCCTGCCAATGCAGGAGACACAGGTTCGAGCCCTGATCTGGGAAGATCCCACATGCCACTGAGCAACTAAGCCCGTGCGCCACAACTACTGAGCCTGAGCTCTAGAGCCCATGAGCCACAACTACTGAGCCTGTGCACCACAATTACTGAAGCCCATGCGCCTAGACCCCATGCTCCCCAACAAGAGAAGCCACCGCGATGCAAAGCCCGCGCACCGCAACGTAGAGTAGCCCCCACTCACCACAACTAGAGAAAGGCTTCATGCAGTAACGAAGACCAAGTGCAGCCATAAATAAATAAATAAATAAATAAATAAATAAATAAATAAATAATAGAACATTAAAAATTACTAGCTCTGTCTGCTGAAAGTCCCTAGACCCAAAGATTGTTCAGGGGCCCTGAGTACTCCAAGGGTGCACTGATCTCTAAATACTATTCCCACTAAAAGAAACCAGGGTTACTCAGAATAATGGCTGATTCCAGGTCTGGAGACAGGAAATTTATAGGATGAGCCTAGAACATCTTCTAATAGCCAGAAGCAAGGAAGCTATCTAGACCCCTGGGGTGGGGTCCATAGCAGTCAGGAGAGCCTCTCATCATGCAAAGATGAAACAGAGAATCAATAAAGGGAAAGCTGCAGTGATTTGAACCCACCAAGAATATTTGCACTTATGAGTTTATAATGATACTTTTAAAACCAATCATTGGGAGTTGGGGGTTTTTTGAGCACAAGCCACCTGTTCTCCTTGCTTGGCCCTGTAATAAACCCCTCTCTGCTACAAAAAATTTTAAAATAAATAAATTTAAAATTTTAAAAAAAACTCATTGGTCAACTTGGCAGAATGCTAGTAAATCAAGGCATTACTTTGCAAACTGAAAAAAGAGAAAGGATCAAGCGTCTGTCCTGCTTTTCCTATACAAACTCTCCCTCAGATTAACTAGAGGGAAGTTTCTCTTTCTGGAGATACTCCAACTAATTAAGTAAAGGAATGATAGAATATGATCATTTTACAATGAAATAACAGATCCAGCAGTGATCACCCACGCCTGCTACCATCATAGACAGGCAAGCAGATAGTACGGGCCTGTAATGGAAAAATACACATCCATCTACAAAGGATTCCTGTCAAAAGGTCACATTTGAAACCCAATAGCTGGTCTGTATCTTTCAGTGCTATGCATATTGGTTATTGGTCATTGACCATACTGGCCACAGGGAGAAGGGCAATCTTTTATTTTCCTTCTTCTTCTTTACTTTCTGGTTCAGAGAGCGTTTAGGGTACTGTAGGATCCTGGATGTGGTGTGGCCACAGTTGAAAGAAATAAGTTGCATGGTTGGATTTCAGAGTGCAATAACCCGGGAGACAGGGATTCCTTTTAAGCCTTTTACAGATGAAGAAAATGACTTCCCTAAAGTCTATAGCTAGTTAGCTGCAGACCCACGATTCAAAACTAAAACTTTTTTTTATTCAAATATTAGAGCTTGCCCCAAACCTTAAGTTTCCTCAGTAAGGCGGCTCTCTTAGGATTTCTGAGCTCACCATAAATATCATAGTATCGTGTGTTCTTTTCATTGTAATGGGAATAATCATGAAATCAGAAAGAATGTATCTTCAAAAAATGTTTGTGAATTTGGCATTTTATTTATAGATTTTCTTAATCCCATCTCTAACGGATAAGCCGTGTTTGTCTTGCAAAGCCTGGCTTTGTAGAAAAAACAAACAAAACAAAATCTTTGAAACATGTGTGTTGTCCTTAAAAACAAACAGCAATCATTGTTGCTATAGTCATGGAAATTCTGAATGTTTTCACCAATGCACAATTCCATCGCATCTGAATACACTTTATTTCAAAGTTTCTCCCAAAGTTGTCTTCTACTGATTGATATCTTCAACATGTCCATTTGTTTGATTTTTAGCAATTGGCTCTCAGTATTATATAAAAATGGGAGGAGGAGGATTTGAGGTGAATTCATGAATTCTCTGAGCTGTTCCATGTGTCCTTGTTTTGTGATAATTTTTTCAAGTGGTATACGTGTTGACAAACTGTTTACTTTTATTCTTGATACTTAGCATGACGTGACCTACCAGAAACAGGATGGCCATGAAAAATAAGGCATGCTTCTCGGCTCTCCAGAAATGTCCATCTTCATGGTGTTTTGTCAGAATGGCATAATCTGAAAGGCAGTTTGATGGGGTTGGTCCTAGGAGTCCACTGTGCCCTTCCTCTGCATCCCATTCCAGTAAGAGTTCTAAGGATGGACTTGACTGTCAGTCATAAGCACCAAAGTTGACCAGTTCAGTAAGAAAACCAAAAGCATTCTGTTCCTTCCTTAGACTCACTGCCATGAGCTGACCACAAAAGCGTGAAAGTCAGCCTAGACTTTACTATACCAGAAATCACAATGCACGGGGACATGTAGGTGATGGCTTGTTCTGGATTGATAGAATCTTCTGGAAAAGTGGAGCTACCCAGAAAACTCTTCTTTTCAACTTTCTCATTTAAAATATTTTCATTCACTTCTCTGCCTTAATTTGTACAGGAAAGAAAGGCCACTGAGACTTTATGTGATAATCATATATCATGAGTGAGCCCATGGGAATAGGGAAATTGATGTTCCTTGGCACCAAGCAGGCAGCTGCAGAAAGAGCAGATACCGGGCTGAATGCACTGGAGTTTCTTTTAAATGAATCCTCAAGATAAATTCTATTCCTAGTGCTTTTCCTCTTTCTCCTGAAAACTAAACTGTGCTAAATTCTTTTCCACCTCTTTGAAGGCTTCCAACGTTGGAATTCAAATAGTTTCAAGATCTCTTTCCTATAGACTGAATTCTAAATGTTGGAAAAGTTGAATCTTTCCAGAAACATCAGCTTTAAGGTGGAGATGGACCAGGAAATTCTATTTCAACAAGCACTGAAACGTTGGGAAAAGTTCATATTCAGAACCCAAGCTGTCAAGAGCTGTCTGGGGCAAATCTTCCGATGATGAAATGACGCTTTGTTTTTCTTCTCAATAACATCTAACAGCTGAGGGCATCTCATTCAGACTCCCCAGAAAATTGAAGAAAATTCACCTTTCAGGGAGATCAAGCAGAGAAAATTTGAGTCTCAAAGGGGAGATTTGCTAAAGGTCTCGGGCAAGGACAACCAGGTAGTTCAAACGCAATTCTGGATTGTTCTGAAGTTCAGCATTTCCCTAAAAAGAGGCTGAGGAAACTGTCCTGCCTATGGGGATTGACATGTCATTTTCCCTGCTCCAGCCACCTGGCGACACAGTCTCCCCAGGCCTCTCCTCCTTGACTGTAAAGAGAGTGTTTTGGTGACGCTGTCCTCGAGTCGGAACCCATTGAGCTGTGTGTGACTGAGGCCCACAGCGGTGAAATACCTTCCTCAGGTGTGAGAAACTGCGTCTACACCTGGGTAGCCATGAACCTGTTGGCCGCACTACTCGGATACAGGTAGTGATGAACCTGCATCTCATGATGGGCGTCGTCCCCTTGGTCTCTTGACAGCAAATCCCATTTCTCAAATGCATGCATTTCAAGCCAAAGGGAAGGCAGTATGTGGAATAGGTGCTCCGGTCCTTCCCGTGCATCTGCCAGACAGTCCTGTCCCACAGGCAGAAGTGAGTCCTATAAAGTCTCACCGGGCTGAGTTAGAAACTCCTGAGAAACTGTCCCTTGCTCAGTAGTGATGTATCGTGTGCCTGCAGCACACGAGCTGCTCCAGAAGGTGCCATCACCCCCAGCTCCACTGGGAGGCTCAGCTCCCTGGGGACATGGGACATTCCGTCACCTGATGTCTCACAGGGGCTCCACGTCCTTGGGAAGTCAGCCCTCTGAGGGCGGAAAACTTTCAAAGGCACCAACACAGGGAGTACCAGCTGCAGGCAATTTAGCCCATCAATCAAGTGCGGGCCTGGATCATATTCACTTACATCCAGACGCGACTGTCCAAATGACAGCTGTCAGGACAAAAGATAGGGCACAAGGGACAGGTTCCTGAAGCCCTTGAAGGTCGGGTGACACCTTTGTGCCGTGTGCATGGGATGCCCAGTGGATGGGTACTTTCACCCGTGCCACATGGCTCCACCAGAAAGCAGCACGTAGGTCCATGGCACAGAGCTCCAAGCTGTGGATTCAGATCAGCCCTGGATTTGCCACATCCCACCTCTGAGGCCCTGGGAGGGTCACTGCTCTGAGCCCCCAGCTTCTTATCTCCCAGGGAAATGCCAGTTGCACCCCAAAAGATCAGTTTGGGGAATTTCCTTGGTGGCACAGTGGTTAAGAATCCACCTACCAAGGCAGGGAACACAGGTTCAAGCCTGGGTCTGGGAGGATCCCACGTGCCGCGGAGCAACAAAGCCCGTGTGCCACGACTACTGAGCCTGTGCTCTAGAGCCCACATGCCACAACTACTGAACCCACATGCTGCAACTACTGAAGCCCGCCCACCTAGAGCCCATGCTCCGCAACAAGAGACACCACCACAATGAGAAGCCCGTGCACCGCAACGAAGAGTAGCCCCCGCTCGCCACAACTAGAGAAAGCCTGCGTGCAGCAACGAAGACCCAACACAGCCAAACAATTCAAAAAAGAAAAAAAATAAAATTTAATTAAAAAAAAAAGATCAGCTTTGGTTTCTTTTCTTTTTATTCTGGCCACGCCATACAACATGTGGGATCTTAGTTCCCCGACCAGGGATTGATCCCATAACCCCTGTATTGGAAGCACAGAGTCTTAACCACTGGACCGCCAGGGAAGTGCCTTCACTTCTTTTTCCTTTTTATATTCATCAACACCCAACATTTAGGCGCTTGATAGAAGAACAAATGCCAACCGTGAAGGCTTTGTCTTTCTTAGAATGCTGGTAAAGCAGGGCCAGGCCCACCCAAAACAACCCTCAGGCATTGCTGGGCCACCAGGTCAAAGCCCCAACAGAAGATGCAATTCCATGAGTCACAACACCAACACACCCAGGACCCTCTTGGTCAGAACCTTCGAGGGGAAGGTGGAATTCTGAAACCCGGACCTTCCCAAGGTAGATGTGTTCGTGCATATGAATAATTTGCATATGAAAATAATAGTGGCCCGCCCCCACACACACATACCCATCTCATAAGTAAGCATCCCCAGGAGACCACTGTGTCCTGGAAAGAGGCCCCTCAGGGAAGCTGCTTCTTACCTATGTGCTCGTGCCGACAGCAGGGGCCCAGAGGCACAGCGACCCATGGCTGGTGCATATTTTTCCAATCCATCCTCTACTGGACTTCAGCTTGACAAACTGTGTGTCGGGTTATACTTTCCTCCTGCCCCAGCAGACACGACTGTGCCTGGGCTCTTGCTGGCAGGACTTGGGTCACCCATCTGCAGACACCCATCCTCACCCCTGGCAGGAGATGCCCCACGGCCCTGGGCCCTCCCTTGTATGAAGGCCGCTCCACTGGCCAGCCTCCCTGCTCGCCTGCCAAGTGTCCACTCTGGCTCCAGGCCACTCCATCTTCTTGCCTGAGACCCTCACTCTCACTGCCACATGATTTTCCTGCTCCCGGGCCCAACCAGTCCACACGCTGGGCGGCTCTGACACGCAGCTGATCTGAAAGCCCATCCTGGTCCCCACTTCTGGTGGACACAGTTACCAGGCCTCTGGGTAAGGGCCCTGTTAGAATTGTCAGTCTTTTGCTGCAGTTTCCATCCTTTATCTACAAACTGGCAGAAGCTTAGGTAACATCCTTTTATCTCTGAACAGCATGAGCCAACCTGACAGTGAACCTGGGGACAGGAGCGGGGCTCTTCTGCACAGGCACGGGCCCCCATAGTAGGGGAGAGGCCACCATGGGAGAGACCATGGCATCCACTTTATCAGTGTTGTTTCTCAAGTGAAAAAATGTCGGGCTTCCCTGGTGGCGCAGTGGTTGAGAGTCCGCCTGCCGATGCAGGGGACACGGGTTCGTGCCCCGGTCCGGGAAAATCCCACATGCCTCCGAGTGGCTGGGCCCGTGAGCCATGGCCGCTGGGCCTGCGCGGCCTGAGCCTGTGCTCTGCAACGGGAGAGGCCACAACAGTGAGAGGCGGCCCGCGTACCGCAAAAAAAAAAAAAAAAAAAAAAAAAAGCCACAACCTTAGAGGCTTTAAATGGCACATCCTTATGATCTCGCAGTTCCTTTGGGTTAGGAGTCTGGGCACAGCTTAACTGGGTTCTCTGTTTCAGGATCTGACCAAACTGTAATCCCAGACTGAGGAAAGATCCTCTTCCAGGCTCCCTACAATTGTGGGCAGGATTCCTCTCCTGGGGTGCAGGGCTGAGGTCCATTTTCTTGCTGGTCACCAGGCAGGGTCACCCCAGTGCCTGGAGGCTGACCTTCCACACGGCCGTGTCCCTGGACCATGTCACGGCGTGGCAGCCTCCTCCTTCGAGGCTGGTCTGCTGTGATAGCTTCACACAATGTGACAGAGGAAGGTGCCATCATCTGTGGTTTAGAGGCAAGCTGCAAGTGGTCCCCACACCCAAGTGGGGATGCCAGGAGGCAAGGGGTCACTGTCACCACCACACTGTCTTCCCTGAATCCAGTGTTCTTGGCAGCTTCACTGGTGTTGGGTCTGTTTCCTTGTTTGGGGTGTTTCGGAATGAACGCTGCCCCAGGCCATGGGATTGTAACATTAAAGCTGGAGGGGCCTGGGGTTGGCAGGGTCCAGCCCCCTAATTTAGACCCAGGCTCTGAAGCTCTAGAGAGTAAAAACGCCCACAAGACTGGTAGATCTCCCTGGAGTCTAGGCTGTGATGAAATCCAGGACTCCTTTTCTACTGTGCCCACAAGGATGCTGTGCCTTTGCCATCTCTAAGTGTCATTTGCCTCTGGCCACCTGAGACAAGCTGACAGTAGCCAGCATTTCAAATTAGCAGCACACTTGGTCCTTCCCTTGCCACAGAAAATGGCTAGCCTTGAGGTCCTGGTACTTGGCTTCCAGAAAGAGCTAAACAGTTATAGACCTTCTCAAGGACTGTATTGGTGTCACCCCTTCTCTGGTTTTGTCCACATGGGTAGTAACCAGCACGGGGTCCTCAGACGGAGCTCCCATGGGGAATCGATTTACAAGGGAGCAATGCAAGATGGGGAAATTTTTTAAAGGAAATAGCAATCTCCTTTGGGATCCTATAATAATTTAACCATTCTTTGGAGACATCTGAGGTTTGTATGAAGGAGGGGGAAAGTTGCTCACACATGAAGAATGTGAGCAATAAAATGGGCTCCGGAATGCCACGCTCGGCCTCCGTGGGGAGCAGACGTCTGCAGCTTGGAGGCCTTTCCAGGTGTCCCCAACTTGGGGTCTGCTGTGTGCACTGCTCACAGGACAGCAGCTACACCTGAGGGCCCCAAACAAAATAAGGACAAATACAAACATGCAGGAACAAGCAAGGGATGGCAGCTCAGAATGGAGATGTTATCTGTGCAAAATGGCAGCAGGGACTCCATACACAAGGCCGGAGAGATCTGTGAGCAGACAGCCTGACCCCCCATTCAAGCCGGCCAGGGTCGGACAGCGATCCCTTTCTACTTCCTTCTGGTCTTTTCAGGAAAACAGGTTGAGAAGCCCAAGGAAGCAGATGGGAAACAGAAACTCTGCCTTTGGATGGGGATGCAAAAAAATCTTTTTAGGCACCTAGCTCAAGCACCCAAATTAGGTGCGCTTCAATTAAAGTAAACCCTGGCCATTCCACTGCCCCTCACACAAAACCAGAACCTCATAAAGAACCTTCTGGCAACTTCTAACCCATGTTCAGTGCTCCCCTCCACCCCCGGGACATCCGTTTGTGAAAGCAGATTGCATTCAGCTGATGTATTCACCAGATGAGTGGGACGTGCCCCTCGGCTTAAAATTGTTGAGTGTGTGCTTTTGGGGTCGGGGGGGTGGGTGGTGAGACACAGATGTCAAGCAAACTTTTTTAGCACACAGAACCTCTGACGCACGAGTGTCCGCTGATGTTAATTCGGGCCGGCATCTCCCTCCATGACTCACCGGTGGGTGGACGGGAGAGCCGCCTGCTGACCTCTGGAGCCATTTGGGCCCTTCAGAGTGTGAAATTTCAATTTCTACATCAGAGTTTTGCTGGTCAGGCCCCAAAAAAACGGTTCATGTGAGAGCAACATTGATGCTTGCCAGGCCGGCGTTCTGGCTATGGAGAACAGGAGAGAAGAAAGGGGAATAATTTCTGCCAGGCACACATCAAGTTTGCAACTGTGCTTAGTAAACACAGCAGCCTCCCAGCTCCCCACTTCAGGAAGGACCCAGCTCCCCAAACCCGTATGAGGTCGCCGGGCTGCATCCACGTGCTGGGGTTTCACCCAACTCCAGCCCATGGGCCCCCGTTCTACCCTGTCTGCACCCAGACATGAGAGGGGCCCCGGCTCAAAGGCAGAGCAGAGCCCACGAGAGCTGTGTGGCCCGTCCCGGCCCGCACAGAGGCAGGGGTGTGCTGGAGGGCTCACCCGGGTCCCAGCCCCTCAGGCCCCCACAAGCCACATCTCCACGCAGGTGACATCCACTAATTTCCAAGGGCCCCTTCCTGCTCGGAACTCCGTGGTGCAAACTCTGATGGCCTCGGGGTCCTCTGTGTGTCCCAGAAAGTGGAGTCTGGGCGCCTCCCTGCCTCCCAAAGTTTCCCAGTCTTCTCTCTGCTGGGAGAGAGGACCTAGGCATGATGTGTCTAATCCTGAGGGAGCACTTTGTAAACCAGCCCGTTAGGTCCTCGCTGGAGGATTCCAGGCATTGGGAGCTGCAGGTGTCTGAAACTAAGGTGTGACAGTGGCAGTGGAGCAAAGGGACTTGCCTGCAGAATACAGAGGAAGTAAATTCACCAGGTCTCAGTGGCTAACTGGACAGAGCGAATGAGGAAGGAGAAAGACCCGGGGTCGCTCTAGATGTGGGCCTCGGGCACCTGGGACCACGATGGCTCGTTCATGCAGAAGAAAGCCCGGCGGGCGGGAGGAGGTGGTGATGGTAACCCTCACGGGAGCTCTAGGTGCCTCCGTGACAGCCAACTTCCTAACAGCTGGGAGACCGGGTCAGAGCGAAAGATCTCAATTCATAAGCCATCAGAGTAAAAAGGTTCTGCTGGGATTTTTACACTAAGTCTTATTACATGATGTGTCTGGACTGAGATATGTATTTGTATTTTACTCATCTGTCTTTACTGCTGCCTCAGAGGTGACAATTCAATGCACATGGAGCTAAGGGGACATGATCCAAGCAACAACATGGGACAAGTTGAGTCTCTGGGTCCATGGTCCCCAAATAAGAAGTGACAGCCTGAGGGCACAAGGTGACTCTCTGGGGTTTAGGGAAAATATTGGATTTTTAAAACAAGAAATTAAGCTTTACTAATATCTAAAATACAGATCAGGTGGTATATATGTAAAATACATACCAAAACATGAGTAAAAATTGTGGTGATCAGGATCCACTGTCATAATAGTTTAAAGGGAGAAATAGCTGGTTTGGAAAAAACAAGCTCCCAGCAGTGGCCACAGCACAGGGGTCTCACACCCTGAGCTTGAGGGCGTGAGAGGGGGTGGGGGAGGGGGAGAGTGGGGAGCTCAGGAAGCCAGAGAGCTTCTCCTCTGTGTGAGCACTGCAAGGCTTTTCTTTGAAGAACTCTAAAGAAATTAATCTTGGATACGAATCATTGCACAGAGTCTCGGGTCAGAAGCTTCTGTGGCTCCTCAGCACATCAGACTATGGCTACTCCTTGGGGCCTAAGGGAGTCCCTACACGTCACACACACAGATACACACCAAACACACACACCACACAACTCATACATACAACACACCACATACACACAACACACACATACACACCAAACACACACACACCACATACACACACATACACACACAACACATACACACACACATACATACCAAACCACACACACACCTGGTCAGGGAGTGAAGCACTGGCCTAGGTAGGTGGTGTTCCAGAGCCACTCTTCACACTTCAGGTAGGAAGAAAGGGCTTCTGCGTCAGATCCCACGTGAGAAGGTGGCCTTTGGCCACATAAAGTGGGAGACCTCTGGTCTGGCAATAGTGTCCCTCAGAACTGGACCAAGATCCCCTGCCCGCCCCGTGGGCCCAGCCCCTCCCCACACCATCGACTTCCCCAGGAGAGCACCCATGTCAGGTGTGCACGGGGTCCAGGAAGGCCCGCCCCCTCCCCGCCACGTGTTTTAGGGCGGGGCCTGGGCTGCAGCCAAGGCCCCCCACACCCTGTCCCCGGGGACCAGGGATGGGACCCTGGCTGGCTCCTCCCGGACTCCCCCCTGTAAGATGGGGCCCCTAACTGGCACAAGAGCTGTGTTAACGAAGGACATCACGCCCTAGACCAAAAACAGCAGCCGTCTCAATCCTATTGATACTTGTTAATCTCACCCAAACCCGGGCAGTTTCAAAACAATTAGAAACTGGCTAAAAATGAAATCGGGCCCTGGACCTTTCCTAAGGAACTGGCCAACCTTGGCCTGGTCCCCAGTGCAGCAGCAACAGCAGCAGACCCACAGAGGAGGCCAGGCTCCAACCAGCTTTCCTGCCTTTTTTCAAGTCGTTGCTGTGCCCCAGGCTCTGCTGAATCTCGCTCACATCTGTCTGAGTCATGCTCCTTGCCGGCCCTAATCAGGTCCAGTAGCCCTTTCCCCAGCTGGAGGAAGAGGTACGGACCCGCGGTGAGACAGCACGCGTCTCCTCTGGGCCCCAGGACCCATATTTGATCAATTAACTGAGGGGTGGGAGTAGGGAATGAAGGCGGGAGGGCAAGGGCAAGGGGTGCCTGGCGGGAGTGGGCGGGTGTTCTCAGGACACGCCCCCTTCCCCGCAGCAGCAGCATCAAGATGCGGTGTTGACCCCGGACCCATCTGCTCAGGGTGGCAGTGTCCTGCCATCTCCTCCTCCCAGCAGCCCTGCCAGGCAGGAATTACTGTCACCATGTTGCATCTGCAGGAACTCACAGCCTCGCTCACGTCTCACTGTGGGAATTCCCTGTTCAAACCCAGGTCGGTCTGGCTTTAAAAGTTACATTCTGAACCACAGTGAGGTGCTGATGACTTGCACTTTAATTCAACCAGTTGCCTGGCAGGCTCGTGCAGAGATGTTGGGGGAGCAGAGAGGACAGTGGGCAGCCTGCTGAGCGCTAACCCTGAGGTCGGCCCGGGTGAGGGCAGGGGTAAGGAGCACTGCCGTCCCCTGTCCCCATCAACGGCCCCTTACTGCAGACTCCCGCTGAACGCCAGGTCCTGTCTAATCAGCTCCAGGCGGCCTGTCAGCCACTATTCCGCATTCCGGGATTCCACCATGCAAGGGAGCCCCAGACCTCAGCTAGAAAGGACCAGACCAGAATCGGCCCCATTTTGAGTTCGTGCCATTGAGGGAGGCTCAAAGCCTCTGGCTAGAGAGGAACCAAGATGGCGGAGTAGAAGGACATGCTCTCATTCCCTCTTGCGAGAACACCAGAATCACAACTAGCTGCTGGACAATGATTGACAGGAAGACACTGGAAGTCACCAAAAAAGATACCCCACATCCAAAGACAAAGGAGAAGCCACAATGAGACGGTAGGAGGGGCACAATCACAGTAAAATCAAATCCCATAACTGCTGGGTGGGTGACTCACAGACTGGAGAACACTTATACCACAGAAGTCCACCCACTGGAGTGAAGGTTCTGAGCCCCATGTCAGGCTTCCCAACCTGGGCGTCCGGCAATGGGAGGAGGAATTCCCAGAGAATCAGACTTTGAAGGCTAGCAGGATTTGATTGCAGGACTTTGACAGGACTGGGGGAAACAGAGACTCCACTCTTGGAGGGCACACACAAAGTAGTGTGTGCACCGGGACCCAGGGGAAGGAGCAGTGACCCCACGGGAGACTGGACCAGACCTACATGCTAGTGCTGGAGGGTCTCCTGCAGAGGCGGGGTAGGGGGTGGCTGTGGCTCACCACGGGGACAAGAAGAAGTTCTGGGAAGTGCTCCTTGGAGTGAGCCCTCCCAGAGTCTGTCATTAGCCCCACCAAAGAGCCCGGGTAGGCTCCAGTGTTGGGTTGCCTCAGGCAAAACAACCAACAGGGAGAGAAGCCAGCCCCACCCATCAACAGTCAAGTGGATTAAAGTTTTACTGAGCTCTGCCCACCAGAGCAACAGTCAGCTCTACCCACCACCAGTCCCTCCCATCAAGCCTCTTAGATAGCCTCATCCACCAGAGGGCAGAGAGCAGAAGCAAGAAGAGCTACAATCCGGCAGCCTGTGGAAAAAAAAAACACATTCACAGAAAGAGAGACAAGATGAAAAGGCAGAGGGCTATGTACCAGATGAAGGACCAAGATAAAACCCCAGAAAAACAACTAAATGAAGTGGACATAGGCAACCTTCCAGAAAAAAGCATTCAGGATAATGATAGTGAAGATGATCCAGGACCTCAGAAAAAGAATGGAGGCAAAAATCGAGAAGATGTAAGAAATGTTTAACAAAGACCTAGAAAAATTAAAGAACAAACAAACAGAGATGAACAATACAATAACTGAAATGTAAACTACACTAGAAGGAATCAATAGCAGAATAACTGAGGCAGAAGAACGGATAAGTGACCTGGAAGACAGAATGGTGGAATTCACTGCTGCAGAACAGAATAAAGAAAAAAGAATGAAAAGAAATGAAGACAGCCTAAGAGACCTCTGGGAAAACATTAAACACAACAACATTCGCATTATAGGGGTCCCAGAAAGAGAAGAGAGAGAGAAAGAACCAGAGAAAATATTTGAAAAGATTATACTTGAAAACTTCCCTAACATGGGAAAGGAAATAGCCACCCAAGTCCAGGAAGCGCAGCAAGTCCCGTACAGGATAAACCCAAGGAGAAACATGCCAAGACACATAGTAATCAAATTGGCAAAAATTAAAGACAAAGAAAAATTATTGAAAGTAGCAAGGGAAAAAGGACAAATAACATACAAGGGAACTCCCATAAGGTTAATAGCTGATTTCTCAGCAAAAACTCTAGAAGCCAGAAGGGAGTAGCATGATATACTTAAAGTGATGAAAGGGAAGAAACTACAACCAAGATTACTCTACCCTGCAAGGATCTCATTCAGATTCTTTGGAGAAATCAAAAGCTTTACAGACAAGCAAACGCTAAGATAATTCAGCAGCACCAAACCAGCTCTACAACAAATGATAAAGGAACTTCTGTAAGTTGGAAACACAAGAGAAGAAAAGGATCTACAAAAACAAACCCAAAACAATTAAGAAAATGGTCATAGGAACATACATATTGATAACAACTTTAAAATTGAATGGATTAAGTGCTCCAACCAAAAGACACAGACTTGTTGAATGGATACAAAAATAAGACCCTTATATATGCTGTCTACAAGAGAACCACTTCAGACCTAGGGACACTTACAGACTGAAAGTGAGGGGATGGAAAAAGATATTCCATGCAAATGGAAATCAAAAGAAAGCTGGAGTAGCAATTCTCATATCAGATAAAGTAGACTTCAATTAAAGAATGTTACAACAGACAAGGAAGGACAATACACAGTGATCAAGGGATCAATCCAAGAAGAAGTTATAACAATTATAAATATATATGCACCCAACATAGGAGCACCTCAATACATAAGGCAACTGCTAACAGCTATAAAAGAGGAAATCGACAGTAACACAATAGTGAGGGACTTTAATACCTCACTTACACCAATGGACAGATCATCCAAAATGAAAATAAATAAGGAAACAGAAGCTTTAAATCACACAATAGACCAGATAGATTTAATTGATATTTATAGGACATTCCATCCAAAAACAGCAGATTACACTTTCTTATCAAGTGCACATAGAACATTCTCCAGGATATGTCACATCTTGGGTCACAAATCAATCCTCAGTACATTTAAGAAAATTGAAATCATATCAAGCATCTTTTCTGACCACAACTCTATGAGATTAGAAATGAATTACAGGGAAAAAAACGTAAAAAACACAAACACATGAAGGCTAAACAATAAATTACTAAATAACCAAGAGATCACTGAAGAAATCAAAGAGGAAATCAAAAAATGCCTAGAGACAAATGAAATGAAAATACGATGATCCAAAACCTGCGGGATACAGCAAAAGCAGTTCTAAGAGGGAAGTTTATAGCTATACAAGCCTACCTCAAGAAACAAGAAAAATCTCAAGTAAACAATCTAACCTTACACCTAAAGGAACTAGAGAAAGAAGAACACTCAAAACCCAAAGTTAGCAGAAGGAAAGAAATCATAAAGATCAAAGCAGAAATAAATGAAATAGAAGCAAAGAAAACAATAGCAAAGATCAATAAAACTAAAAGCTGGTTCTTTGAGAAGATAAAAAAAATTGATAAACCATTATCCAGACTCATCAAGAAAAAAAGGGAGAGGATTCAAATCAATAAGATTAGAAATGATAAAGGAGAAGTTACAACAGACACCGCAGAAATACAAAGCATCCTAAGAGACTACTACAAGCAACTCTATGCCAATAAAATGGACAACCTGGAAGAAATGGACAAATTCTTAGAAAGGTATAACCTTCCAAGACTGAACCAGGAAGAAACAGAAAATATGAACAGACTAATCACAAGTAATGAAATTGAAACTGTGATTAAAAATCTTCCAACAAACAAAAGTCCAGGACCAGATGGCTTCACAGGTGAATTCTATCAAACATTTAGAGAAGAACTAACACCCATCCTTCTCAAACTCTTCCAAAAAATTGCAGAGGAAGGAACACTCCCAAACTCATTCTATGAAGCCACCATCACCCTGATACCAAAACCAGACAAAGATACTACAAAAAAAGAAAATTACAGACCAATATCACTGATGAATATAGATGCAAAAATCCTCAGCAAAATACTAACAAACTGAATCCAACAACACATTAAAAGGATCATACACCATGATCAAGTGGGATTTATCTCAGGGATGCAAGGATTCTTGTTGAATATACGCAAATATATGCAAATCAAACAATGTGATACACCATATTAACAAATTGAAGAATAAAAACCATACGATCATCTCAATAGATGCAGAAAAAGCTTTTGACAAAATTCAACACCCATTTATGATAAAAACTCTCCAGAAAGTGGGCGTAGAGGGAACCTACCTGAACATAATAAAGGCCATATACGACAAACCCATAGCAAACATCATTCTCAATGGTGAAAACCTGAAAGCATTTCCTCTAAGATCAGGAACGAGACAAGGATGTCCACTCTCACCACTACTATTCAACACAGTTTTGGAAGTCCTAGCCACGGCAATCAGAGAAGAAAAAGAAATAAAAGGAATACAAATTGGAAAAGAAGAAGTAAAACTGTCACTGCTTGCAGATGACATGATACTATACATAGAGAATCCTAAAAATGCCACCAGAAAACTAGAGCTAATAAATGAATTCGGTAAAGTTGCAGGACACAAAATTAATGCATGGAAATC
Organism: Hyperoodon ampullatus; assembly: GCF_949752795.1. Classification (NCBI taxonomy): domain Eukaryota; kingdom Metazoa; phylum Chordata; class Mammalia; order Artiodactyla; family Ziphiidae; genus Hyperoodon; species Hyperoodon ampullatus. The sequence continues at coordinate 2,707,476 of NC_136921.1, forward strand.
TCTTGCATTGCTATACATTAATGATGAAAAATCTGAAAGAAAAATTATGGAAACACTCCCATTACCATTGCAACAAAAAGGATAAGATACCTAGGAATAAACCTACCTAGGGAGACAAAAGACCTGTATGCAGAAAACTATAAGACTGTTGAAAGAAATTAAAGATGATATCAACAGATGGAGAGATATACCATGTTCTTGGATTGGAATAATCAATATTGTGAAAATGACTATGCTACCCAAAGCAATCTACAGACTCAATGCAATCCCTATCAAATTACCAATGACATTTTTTACACAGCTAGAAGAAAAAATCTTAAAATTTGTATGGAGACAAAAAAGACCCCGAATAGCCAAAGCAGTCTTGAGGGAAAAAAGCGGAGCTGGAGGAATTAGACTCCCTGACTTCAGACTATCCCACAAAGCTACAGCAATCAAGACAATATGGTGGGCTTCCCTGGTGGCGCAGTGGTTGAGAGTCCGCCAGCCGATGCAGGGGAGACGGGTTCGTGCCCCAGTCTGGGAGGATCCCACATGCCGCGGAGCAGCTGGGCCCGTGAGCCATGGCCGCTGGGCCTGTGTGTCCGGAGCCTGTGCTCCACAACGGGAGAGGCCACAACAGTGAGAGGCCCACATACCGCAAAAAAAAAAAAAAAAAAAAAAAAAGACAATATGGTACTGGCACAAAAACAGAAATATAGATCAATGGAACAGGATAGAAAGCCCAAAGATAAACCCACGCACCTATGGTCAACTAATCTATGATAGAGGAGGCAAGGATATACAATGGAGAAAAGACAGTCTCTTCAATAAGTGGTGCTGGGAAAACTGGACAGCTACATGTAAAAGAATGAAATTAGAACACTCCCTAACACCATACACAAAAATAAACTCAAAATGGATTAAAGACCTAAATGTAAGACCGGACACTGTAAAACTCTTAGAGGAAAACATAGGCAGAACACTCTATGACATATACCACAGCAAGACCCTTTATGACCCACCTCCTAGAGTAATGGAAATACAAACAAAAATAAACAAATGGGACCTAATGAAACTTCAAAGCTTTTGCACAACAAAGGAAACTATAAACAAGACAAAAAGACAAACCTCAGAATGGGAGAAAATATTTGCAAACGAATCAATGGACAATGGATTAATCTCCAAAATATGCAAACAGCTCATGCAGCTCAATATTAAAGAAACAAACAACCCAATCCAAAAATGGGCAGAAGACCTAAATAGACATTTCTCCAAAGAAGACATACAGATGGCCAAGAAGCATATGAAAAGCTGCTCAGCATCACTAATTATTAGAGAAATGCAAATCAAAACTACAATGAGGTATCACCTCACACCAGTTAGAATGGGAATCATCAGAAAATCTACAAACAACAAATGCTGGAGAGGGTGTGGAGAAAAGGGAACCCTCTTGCACTGTTGGCAGGAAAGTAAATTGATACAGCCACTATGGAGAACAGTATGGAGGTTCCTTAAAAAACTAAAAATAGAATTATCATATGATCCAGCAATCCCACTACTGGGCATATACCCAGAGAAAACCGTAATTCAAAAAGACACATGTAACCCATGTTCATTGCAGCACTATTTACAATAGGCAGGTCATGGAAGCAACCTAAATGTGCATCAACAGATGAATGGATAAAGAAGTTGTGGTACATATATACAATGGAATATTACTCAGCCATAAAAAGGAATGAAATTGAGTCATTTGTTGAGACGTGGTTGGATCTAGAGACTGTCATACAGAGTGAAGTAAGTCAGAAAGAGAAAAACAAATATCACATATTAACGCATGTATGTGGAACCTAGAAAAATGGTACAGATGAACTGGTTTGCAGGGCAGAAGCTGAGACACAGATGTAGAGAACAAACATATGGACACCAAGGGGGGAAAACCATGGTGGGGTGGGGATGGTGGGGTGACGAATTGGGCGATTGGGATTGACATGTACACACTGATGTGTATAAAATTGATGACTAATAAGAACCTGCAGTATAAACAAACAAACAAAAACTACTACTAAACTTTCTCTGGGTTATTTGTATGGAAATATGTTAATATAAATGTTTCAGATATTACATGAAATTTCTAAATATCTTATATGTTCTGGTATAATGTTATAAGTCGTAATTCTAGTTATTACTTTAAAATGTATATCTCAGAAATAACTAAATTTCCTTGTCAATTGCATTATTATGAATTTTCATCAAATCTTTAACTGTGGTCATTTTTAAGTCTTTTGTCATTTACAGACCATTCTGGGTGTACTCTCATGCTTTCTCAAAAATGTTCCTATAAAAGGGTTTCATCTTCAAGGAATTCATGGAAAAGATTCTGACAAGTACAGGTTTCTGGTAACTGACTATACTGTTGTACTGAATGAAAAAAGCATTTTCAGAACTCTAATGGAAAACTGATGAATTCATAAAAGTGCTAACAAAAGATCAAGATAAAAAAAATTAATTACATGGAACAGAGTGAACTGATGAGGATGATTATAATTTTTGTGACTTTCTGTCTGAATAAAACAAAAAATCCCACAAGGACTCAGAGGCAAAAAATATACAAATCAATTTTCACTGCAAAGTAAAGTGGAGGATTACTGGACTGAATGTCAATATTATGACATATTATGAGTGTGTTTCGTGTTTGGTAATTGCAATCATTGTTGCTTTTGTTGTGGTCATCCATTTACAATGCTTGGTGTCAGTTTATTTATCTCTTGTAAAAATAAAATACAGTGTGTGTGTGGGCTTCCCTGGTGGCGCAGTGGTTGAGAGTCCGCCTGCCGATGCAGGGGACACGGGTTTGTGCCCCGGTCCGGGAAGATCCCACATGCCGCGGAGCGGCTGGGCCCGTGAGCCATGGCTGCTGAGCCTGCGCGTCCGGAGCCTGTGCTCCACAACGGGAGAGGCCACAACAGTGAGAGGCCCGCGTACCGCAAAAAAAATAAATAATAATACAGTGTGTGTGGAAAAAAAAAAAAAAAAAAGCAAACCTCTGCCTAACAAACGCCTTCCACAAGCCCTTCCTCTGGAGACCCCTCCATGAAATTTCCAAACGACAGAACTATTATGATCTGGGCGCTAGCTTTGGATAGATTAAAGGATGAGTTTATTTCATTAAGCAATAAAATCAATATCGCCTGCTTCCCTGTGAAATAGCAAGGGTATCTTTTATTTCTTCAAAAATAAATAAGGAGGGCTTCCCTGGTGGCGCAGTGGTTGAGAGTCTGCCTGCCGATGCAGGGGATACAGGTTCGTGCCCCTGTCCGGGAAGATCCCACATGCCACGGAGCGGCTGGGCCCGTGAGCCATGGCCGCTGAACCTGCGCGTCCGGAGCCTGTGCTCCACAACGGGAGAGGCCACAACAGTGAGAGGCCCGCATACCGCAAAAAAATTAAAATTAAAATTAAAATTAAAAAAAATAAGAAAAAAATTAAAGGCCATCCTGCCATTAGTTACTTGTGTGGCCATTCATGAGCCACTTAAATTCTCTGAGTCTCAGTACCCTATTCCCAACAGTGATCTCTACAATCCCAATATAACATCCCACATTTTCACAACTTCTTGAGCACAAAGGATAGATCATAATAAAAATAAATATAAATATCTAGATACAATTGGATATATCTCTCTTCTTTAACAGCTTTCAGGCAGCTTTTCCACTGCCATCAGGACATCCATCATTTACTGAGCTGTTCCTAAGATCCAGACATGGGGCTAAACACTTGAAATCCTTACTGAGTGTCCTCAACGACGCTACCACTCTGGCCACAACAGCCTCAGAGTGTTTATCCCAACACAGCCAGTTACCAGCGAGGCGTTGTGTGCATTGCATTCTGCTTACTTGTAAGGAACAGAATTGCAGTGCCCTGTTGGGCGCACACTGGGCTGAGTCACCTCATCTCCACGTCCCTAGATCCCAGATGCTGGGGGTCCATAGACTGTGAAATTAGCAAGGGTCACACACTTGTGAGGGGACAATAACGGACACGTCACCCAGAGCAGCACCGTGTCAGAGGCCAGAAAGGTGTTAGGATTTGCAGACATTTAAAAACTACACAATTGAAATCATCTGCAATGAGTGTGTTTTAAATAAGTCATGTATTCACTGTAAATTTTTTCCTAAATACAAAACAGATTATGGTATATTGTGTGTCACTGGTCTGAGAGCCCACGTGTAGAACCGTTGGTGAAGTCCCAGTGGGCCTTCCAGTTGGTATCCCCCATCCCCCATGATCAGAACTCCCTCTGCCTTCCTGGCCCCAGGGGATCTGTTTCCAGAAAAGCTTTAGCTGCTGAGCCCAGTGCTGGCCATGTCTGCTCACTCAGCTGGACAACTGAATGGAAACTGATTACCTACTTCTTCAGAGCTTATGCACGACATAAGTTCAGACAAAATATGCACGACGCATATGCAACAGGGGAATTTCGTATTTAGAGCTTCCTTATGATGTTCATGTCACGCCATCACATTCTCATGAGATGGAGTCAGAGCAGGGCCAAGCTTTCCATTAGCTTGGAATCACAGCATCCGGGCTTCAGAGCTGGAAGTGACAGCAGAGCTCCACTTCTCAGAGGGGTCATTTTACAGATGGGGAGACAGAAGCCACGTGGGAGATTCATCTTATCTACAGCTACAGGGGCTGGTTCAGTTAGCGGGTTGTGACTCCAGGCCCTCAGATTTCAAGCCCAGTTCCCATGTCTGGAGATCACATAAACATGGTCTTCAAGCCACATGGGAATCAGATCACAAAACGAGGTTTAAAAGTGCCCCAATATGTCTTCTATTGCTTTACAAAGGCAGAGTGTTTATGGAAAATCACCTCCTCAAGAACTTTATTTTTTTAACCATCCTCATCTGTTTGTGGAAAAACATAGCTCGATGATAAACAATGGAATAAAAACTCTGGAGCAAACCAGAGTTCTTTGTTTGGGTTTCTTTTGCTGTATACAGAGCCGTTTCATTCTGGCCACCCTTGTTTATTGTGTAGTTTAAAACTTTATCCCAATCTGCATAACTCTGAGCTAAAGATAACTATCGTTTCACACTAGGCGTAGAGCAAACGTGAGAAATTTTCTCTGTCAAGCACCAGATAGGAAATAACTTGGGCTTGAGGACCATCTGGTCTCTGCTGCATCTACTCAACTCTGCCCTTCTAGAATGAAAGCAGACAATTTGTGAACAAATGGGCATGGCTGTGTGCTAATAAAACTTTATTTAGAAAAGCAGGCAGAGGGCCAGATTTGGCCTACACGTCCGAGTTTCCCAACCTGTTTTATATGATGCCAATGTATTTGAATGGAAAGTTCAGTGAACCTTTGTAGATCAATGGATGTAATTTGGAATTTTACAAGCATTAATTAAGGACTTTAACAACTTACTGACCTTTTAACATCTTGCCTGAGCTTGCTGTCACTGTGTGTCATAATCAGTGTCACATTTGAGAAAGTGTTTCGAGGTATACTGTCATGAACTGTTGTAGAGATGCCAACATTCAGGGCATTCAAGGTGAAGGGTCAGGAATGAGTGAGCCATGAGTATTTTTTCTAGATGTTCTACAAAGTTAAGAAGCATGTACAAACACATCAATAACTATAAAGGTCTAGGGCCAGGAATTTCTTTCTCTCTCGTGACCACTTTGTGAAATAATCCTAAGCACTCTTTTTCCACATTAAGAATATTTCCAGTGATTTCTAGAAAGCTTTGCCCCTGGACTTCTGCAGCGTGGATTTTGAGACGTTCATGTAACAGCACAGCACAATACCAGCCATCTGATGCAGACTGCATGTTGGGAAAGATCCCATCAAAATTTTTTTAAGAAAATTTACCTTCCTGAAACACCTTGAACCTGGCTGTTCCTTATAGATCTGGTGGCGTCAGTGCAAGGCTTTGTTCCCCTGGGTGCCCTGGGAAGAGCACGAGGGAAAGCCCAGGGGATGAAAGAGCTGCAGACCATCATGGGCATCTAGCCTCTGTCAAATCGGGTAATTCACTCACCTTTCTGCATCTCTATTCCCTCCCCTACATGCAGGGGTGAGAACCTTCACCCCACCTCATCTCCCAGGGTCATAGGGCGGATGAGACGAGGGAGTCCAGCGAAGGTACATGTAAATGTCTCTCCTTCCTACAGAGAATTCTGTATCTAAATTACAGAAAGATCGAGACAACAGGAAACTCTCACAATGGGCCAAATTTTACATGTCACAAAATAAAAAGTTTATTGACAGCCTGAATACACAAATGGACCATGTCTAGATCATCTGTGACACTAGAACTCCTACCCACAAGCCCTGCAGTGACCAGCCCAGGAAGCCAGAGCAGCAGCTGGGCCAGAAAACAGCCAGGATTGGCCAACGATTACCCCTTTTTTTGCCCTCATTTTTGCTTCCACTGCCAATTCAGGACTGGCCAGCAAAAGCCAAATCTGCTCCCCAGTCACCTGGGATGCCCCAGCCATAGTGAGCCCGACTCCAGCCTCCCCACACCAACACCTCCCTTCAGGGCACACCTGGAGCCATCCCTTTGTCCCCTCTCCCTGCCAGCCTGTGAGTCTCTGCAAGCACAGCAGGCGGGATGTTACCATCCCATCTCGTTGGGGTGGTCTCCATCGATTTCCCCATTATTAAATTCCTCTTCTGAGCTCCTCTTTGGTCGCTAGCCAGCCTTTCACAGATGCCAAAGGCTTGAGTCATCATGCCACAATCACCAAGACCTGGCCCCAGGCCCCATCCGCGTCACCAGAGGATCCCTGTACAGCTTTCCAGCAGCCTGACCTCCAAAGTCCAGACCTGATGCCCCGGGGCCCGCCTCCTGTGTCCCCGTGCTCATGGCTTTCAGTGCTTCCTTGCTTGACCTTCACCTGCTCCCCAACCAGCAAGAGCCTTCCCTGCCCACCCTGAGACCCCAGAGTCATCTAAAATCAGCCCTGCCCACCTCATCCAATCACACCTCCACGATGCCGGTAACTCAGACACGGGCTCCCCTGTGTCTGTCTCAGCAACTACGCACGTCACGGCATGGACTTAATTTACCCCAACTGAAACTAAAAGTTCTGTCCTTCCATTCCAGCATTTTTTAATCCACTTACGGGTCTCCATCCACGGCCCCTCTCCCAGCTCTGCCATCTCTAGCGCCTGACTAAAGAAGCCTTCCTAACCAGACTGACGTCCAGGGGGGAGTGGCTTGAGCTGAAGGAAGTCTGCGTGGTGATTAACCAGGTGGAGAGGCAGGGGACAACATTCTAAGCACAGAACAACAGGGCAGAGTTCCCACGCAGGCTGAGCATGGGTGCACGGGGACCAGAGGGAGCCTGGAAGGGGACACCCCAGGCAAATACAATCCCAAAGAAGCCAAGAGAGCCGTGGTCACATCACACAAAGTTGACTGAGACCAAAACCATCGTCACAGAGATTATCACAACAGAATGACAAAATGTCTGAGTCACCACAAAGATAACAATTGTAAACTTGTATAAACCTGAAAAAATGACTTCAAAATCTGAAACAAATTTTGACAAATCCACAATTATTTTGGAGGTAATACTATCATCTCAATAATAGGTCAAGCACAAAAAAATGTTAATCAAAACATAGATGAGAACATAATTAACAAGCTTAATTTAATGGGCTTATGTAGAAGTCAATCTACAGCAGTTAGGAGGATACACTTATTCTAAAATAAGTGTACAGGACTTCCCTGATGGTCCGGTGGTAAAGAATCCGCCTTGCAATGCAGGGGATGTGGGTTCGATCCCTGGTCAGGGAACTGAGATCCCACATGCCACGGGGCAATTAAGCCCGCGTGCCACAACTACTGAGCTCTTGCGCCTCAACTAGAGCCCACGTGCCACAAACTACAGAGCCCATGTGCTCTGGAACCCGCACGCCATACCTAGAGAAGAGAAAAATTGCATGCCGCAACGAAGATCCCACGTGCCGCAACTAAGACCTGATGCAGCCAAAAATAAATAAAAATAAATAATAAATAAATCTTTTAAAACATTAAAATAAATAAAATAAGTGTACATTAAACTTTTACAAAAATCTTTTTATGATCACATTGTAGGCCACAAGCAAGCTTCAGCAAATTTCAAGAACTATCATTATGCAGACCATATTAGTGGAATACAGTGAAACTGAGTGAGAAATAGGAATTTCTTTACGGCCCGTACATTGAGACAATTTTTTAAAAACTCATGTAAAATCACAAATCATTTTGGAAGCTTATATACTTAGAATTAAACAATAATGAAATGCAATTAGCTGGGATGCAGCTAAAGTTGTTCTCTGACAGAAATTTATAGAAATGACAGATTGAAAATTAATGAACTAGATGTCCAACTGAGGTTAAATTTTTTTAATAGAATAAATTCAGAGAAGGTAAAGAGAAGGCAATATACAAGGTAAAGATTATATACAAATGTAAAGAGAAGATAAATATACCATAGAAAGGACAAATAAAAGCAGTTATAAAATAAACAAAAATGTCCAGCTAGATGAGATAGAGAGAAAACAGAAATAAGAGGAATATTTAAAGGAACATAGGGAATTCCCTGATGGTCCAGTGGTTAAGTCTCCATGCTTCCACTGCACAGGGGGCCTGGGTTCGATCCCTGGTGGGGGAAGTAAGATCCCGCAAGCCATGCTGTGCAGCCAAAAAAAAGAAAAGGAACATACTTAAATTATGCATACAGCATAACAACTATGAACAACTTATGTAAATAATTTTAGTTAGGAAGAGTTTCTTCTTTATTAATCTCTGAAAAATAACATTTTTCTATCAGTCAATTTCATCTATTTTTTATCTTATAAGGCCAATATAACTTTGATATTAAAACTCAGACAAGGACAATATGAGAAATGAATACTGGAGTTTACAGAATCTGCATTTATGAACGTAATAGAAGAAATGTATAAAAAATAGCAACAAGCCAAAGGCAGCAATGCTTAAAAAGGATAAAACATCATGACCAGGTGTGCCTATTATAAGTATATACATAAATAGTTGCATTTTATCATTTAACTCAACACATTTTAAAGAGAATTTTAAGTTGTTTACATTTCTTGTCATCAAGATGACTAATAATTTTCTACAGTTTGTATTATGTCTCCTTTTTTATGTTTTCTAGTTCTTCCCTTTGTTTTCTCACTGTATGGATTAGTATTGTATTATTTTTGTCACCTGTAGTTATTTTGAAGAATATGAACCCTAGTTTAAAATCTGTTAAATTGAATATCTATTTACACATTTACTTCTTTAACAGCAAAAAAAGGCCTTTGACTCTCTTCTGTATGCACATTACGGAACTCGGCATATTTGTTATTCCTTCTGCCCACAGCTTTAGCTATTATTCTAGAGCTATGTTTATCACACAAACCTGGAATTTTTTGTTTCCTAACTCACTTTTCTATGTGTAGTACAATTATATAACCTAAACTCTAAATGTGTAACTTGTGGTATTGCTCGCTGCTAGTCTTTTTTGTGTTAGGTCTACTACTTCTTGATCTTTCTCCTAGTTAGTTGAAGTGTGTCTTTGAGAAATGTTTTGGGGAAGGTGTTTCATGTTTAATCTTGTGAGCCCTTGTCCATCTGATCCTCCTTCTGTTGCCCTCACCTTGAACAAAATGGCTGCTGTGGGATTCTGAGTGAACCATCCCCTCCCCTCTCAGGGCTGACACCCAGTGCCTGTCTGGCCTCCCAACTCCATTGACTTCTGTCAGCAGGATGTCTGAACTTATGTAGAGGAGTGGAAACAGATGTGAAGGTTCTGAGATCCAGTGGAAGCCTCCTAAGGAGGTGATCGCCTCCCTGCTTTTCAGGCCAGAAAAGCTCTCAACCCCAAGTTAGATCCCGGAAGAAGGAGTAAGTGAGCCCAGATGGTCCCTGGCCATCCCTGTGGTCATCCCTGTGCTATTGTTCAGAGAAAGGAGAGATGCTCTAAAGAACAAGCAGTGTGGGAAAGTATGTGCTTAAGGTGAAATTCAGTAACCAAAAAAAAGGCATTAACCAAAATCAAGATGACCAAAAAAGGAGAGTCCATATATAACATAGAATATTAGGCTGCATTAAAAATCATGTTGTAGAAAAAGACTTAACCCAAAATCTTAATGTTGATTAGGAGTTGTTTTCACTGGGAATTAATTTAGCTTTAATTTAGGAGCTAAAGAACATAATTCTTTACACATTTAATGAAAAACAAAGAATACAAAACCCTGTTACAGTGAAATTTTATTCTTACATATAAAAATGTATATCATAAAGACATGGAAAACTTTAAGAAAAAAATAACATACAGTTAATAGTGGTTTGAGGGACTATGGGTAAATTATATTTCCTTCTTTCCGATTAATTGTACTTTCTTATTTCTACAATAAACATGTTTTCCTTTATTAAAAAAAGTTTTCAAAAAAAAGTTTTCTTCTGTTGATTAGTAACTTTAATTATATCTGCAAAGTCTTTCCACAACAGTACCTAAATTACTGTCTAATTAGGTTATCTTTATGATAAGAATAAGAATGTTAGGGAGACTTCATTAGAATTTTACCTAACACATACATACATGAAAAAAATTCACTCGATTTCACTCATAAGGGAAATATAAATTAAGCATATACTGAGATACCATTTTTCACCACTACATAAGCAAAGATCAAATAGTATAACATACTGATAAAGAAGAGGGGTAACAGGAACTTGGATATATTGCTAGAAGGAGAAAAATGAGTTACTTTTAAAATGAGATTATGAAATAGAATTACCATGTAATTTTTAGGTATATAGATGAATTATAAGTACAGTCATAAAAATATAATCAGATGTCAGCGGAAGAACCAAATATCATATATGATTATAACTTATGAATGTTAAATGCAAAATAAAGATAACTTTATTTTTAAATAAAATAAAGATAACTTTATTATTAAACAGTGACTTATAGAATTACAAATAAATAAAAATTTGTAATATAGAATCACAAATAAATAGAAATTTACAAAATTAAACCACTTGAAAATAATATATACATACATACAACACATGGTTGATTAATAAATTAAATAATTAAATATTTGACTAAAGAAGAAATATCCATCACAAATGCAGAGTATTTTTTTTTATAAATTTATTTTATTTATTTATTTTTTGGCTGCTTTGGGTCTTTGTTGCTGTGCGCAGGCTTTTCTCTGGTTGTGGCAAGTGGGGGCTACTCTTCGTTATGGAGCATGGGCTATAGGTGCACGGGCTTCAGTAGTTGTGGCTCACGGGCTTTAGAGAACAGACTCAGTAGTTGTGGCTCACAGACTCTAGAGCACAGGCTCAGTAGTTGTGGTGCACGGGCTTAGTTGCTCCATGGAATATGGGATCTTCCCGGACCAGGGCTTGAACCAGTGTCCCTTGCATTGGCAGGTGGATTCTTAACCACAGCACCACCAGGGAAGCCCCCCAGACTATTTTAAAAACTGATTATAATTACAGTACTACATATCAGAGTGTATGGCATGTGCCCAAATCTGTACTCAGAAAACAATCCAAGTCTTAAAATATTTTGTTTGTTCTTATTGTCATTTTTATTAATGGCTACCATCTATAGAATGTTTATGCTCCAAGTACAGTGATAAGCATTATGTGTGCATTATCTGATTTAATTATTTCCCAAATCTTACCAGATGTTAAATTATTAGCATGAAGGTGAATGGGGGAAGTCTCCAAATCAAGGCGCTAGTAAAAGGGTATCAAAATATCCTTAAGGAATACATACAGAACATATGAAGGGACTTCCCGTGTGGTCCAGTGGTTAAGACTCCATGCTCCCAATGCAAGGGGCCCAGGTTCAATCCCTGGTCAGGGAACTGGATCCCACATGCCACAACTAAAGATCCCACATGCCTCAGCGAAGATCCCACATGCAGCAACTAAGAACCAGCACAGCCAAATAAATAAATAAATAAAACTTGAAAAGAAACAACTAAGATGGAAAACAGGAAATAATGAATGAGTAAAGAAAAAAACTGAGCTTGATTAATAAATCCAACAGTTGGTTCTCTGAAAAGATGAAAAAATAAGTAAACCAAAGAGAAGCCTATTTATTGAGAAAGAATACACACCACTGGGATTTATCAAAGGTATATAAAAGATATAGTGGAAATTTTAAAATATTAACAAGTGTTATAATACCGTATTAGGAAACAAGAATCTCAAACAGAAATTCCTCTAAAATAACAAATTGCTGACACTGGTTCTATAAAAGAGAGATAATTTGTAAGATTTAGGGGCCTAATAAATACACTATTGTTTCCCCCTAGGGTTCAGAACCGATTAAAAGATAGATAGAGGGGAAAGACAGGCAGATGTCGAGCACAGCATCAGTCTCAACACTGATACACCAGCGAGGACAGTTAGCTTCGCAGCCCAAAGGACTTGCTGATACCCCTTCACACGCCCCCCCCCCCCCTACGTCTTCCCTCAGGCGGCCCAGCTGAGGGTGCTGTCACCAGGATTGTCACCCTGCCCTCATTTGGAGGAGACGGGGAATGAACACCAGTGCTTGGAGCCCCATCGTAGATTAGAAGAGGGGTGGACTGGTAGGGGTCCACCTCCCCGCCCCAGCCTGAAAGCCCTCCTCCCCCCAGCGAATGTGAGTGAGGGAGGAATGGGAGTTGCCCGCACTCCTCCACCTGGGCATGGAGCCTGTGAAAGGAAGGTGCCCTCTCTCCCTCTCTCCGGCAGTTTGGGCAGAACAATGAAGAACAAAGAAACTGAGAAGAAAAAACACGTCAAAATCCTACCTCCAAAAGTACCTCGTGAAGATGGTCTTACTGGAAAATTATTTCAAGTTTCAAATCACACATAACTCCTGTGTTAAATAGTCATTCAGAATATAGTAAAAAAAAATTTTTAATTAAAATAAGTAGAAGTGTTTACAATTCATTTCAGAAGCAAACATAATTCTTTCTCCAGATTTCTCTTAGAAACATACATGCCAAATTCCTATATAAAGAACTAGGAAATGAAGGCCAGTGGTCTAGACCAGACAAAGAATACACTATCACCAAGTAGAGATTATTCCAGGAATGCAATATAAGAAATCTATGAATATAACTCATGTCAACTGATAAAAGGATAAAAACCATATGATCATCTTAATAGATGCCAAAAAGGCTTTTGATAAAATGTAATATGCATTCCTCATTTTATGTGTGCACACACATACACACACACACACACACACACACACACGCTCCAAAACTGGGGTTACCTGCAAGCAGGGAAGATTGCATTTTATCCCCTGGTTAGACTACTCTTAGAATATGAGGCTCTGGTCTGTTCATATCTGTTCATATCAGAGAGCTGGCCATGAGAAAGAGGGGTAGAGAGGAGCAGTGCAGCAAGAACGTGAACCCCCAAGCCAAGAGCTGCCTTACCAGGACTCACCCAGAGGGAAGCCTGCTGGTAAGAGGAGGTGAAAGAGGTGGGGTTTGCCAGAGAAAATACAGGACACCCAGTTAAATTTGAATTTTAGGTAAACAACAGTAAGTGTTTACTGTAAGTATGTCCCAAACATTCCACGGGATATACTTACACTAAAAAAAAGTTTTGTCTGAAATTCAAATTTAACTGGGTGTTTTGTATTTTCATTTGCTAAATCTAGCAATCCTACCAAGAGCCAGAACTGCACTCCCATGTCAGAAAACCATGCAGCACAGCAGGCCAGAGGGCGCCCAAGAACTCAAAAATACTCAGCAAGGTGAAAAAAGCCAGCGTTTGTTCACAGTCAAAAGGGATATCAATGACTAATGTAAGCCAGTGATGCAGCCATAGCCTAAAGGATAGATTGCACTCAGATCTCTGTGTAGGGAAGCAACACCTATACCTTGCTGTCCCTTCCCCCCACACTCCTGAAAGCATAGAGTTCAAGCTGCTCCATGGATACTCCAAGGAGGAGAGGGGCTTGGGACACAGAGTAAATGGTCATGCCTGGTCCTCTCCTCACTTCTAGGCCTTCAGATCACAGCATGAGGGATGGGGGAGCTTTAAATAGGACTTGAGCTTGGTTGGAGTTTAATAACCAAAACTGACCAGGAAGTTGTAGAATCTGCCCAAGATGTCATTGAGGTATAGGCTGCCATTCAACTTGAGTAGAGAAAAATAAAGTCTTTTCTAATTTAACCCAACAGCCAGTGTCTTGATTAATGATGAAATACTAGAGCTATTCCCACTGTAATAAAAAAAGCTACATCCACTGTTTTATTAAATAAGAATTAAATATTAGTAAATATTAAATATAGAACTGCTAGCCAATGCAGTTAGAAAAGAAAAAGAAATAGGAAATAGTATATTGGAAAGGAGGTAGCAATTATTATGATTTGCAAATGATACATTTTTCTAACTGAAAAATTATAAAAATGAGAGTTCAGGAAGCTGCCAAAATAAATATGTAAAATCAACAAGTTTCTTCTCTACACTGAGGTCTGTGGACCACCAGGGGGCAACCAAATGTATTTTCAAGAGTCAAAGATTCATCTACAAGTGTCAGAGGGATGAAATATTTGGAAATGTATTTGTGTGCATTCTTCTCTTGCATGTCTAGGTATCTCATCTCTTCCTTAGTCAAGAGCATTCCCTGATCTGGAAAAGAAGGGATAGGGATTAGGATTATTATAGTAGGAAAGCAAATTTTTTAATAAAGATTTAACATTCATCTTCTACTTGAAAAATAGGAATTTGGTATCTCAGCAGGAAAGCAAGACTTTGTTGAGACAGAAAAAGCATTTCCTGAATTGATCTCCCACTTCAGGTACTCAGGAGGCAATCTATCCAGTTTCATAATAGTTCTATATAAATGAGGCCCTACCCCACCAGGAGAAAGGAGAACTCCCCCCTCCTGACAGGAGAAGAATTGCAGGTTGGAGAATGAAGAGAAAAGGAGAGGAAATGGGTGGGCAACAGGTGGACAGGAACTCCAGCATGAAGAGGAGTGTGTCTGAAGCTGAGGGAAATGCCAGCAGCAAGGAGCTTCTGCCTGCCTTCCTGCTTGGAACCCCAGAAGAAGAAGCCCTGCACACTGGCCATCATAAGTGGCCATGTCTTTGTAAGTCAAGCATGATGACTGTGCCATCAAAGACACCCAGAACCCCTGCATGCCTTGTGGATGCCAAAGGGAGAGTACTGCATTCAGAACCAGTGGCTGCCACTGGGGGTGGGCCGGGGCTGCATGACCCTGCAGCAAAGTTTACAGAGGAGTCCAGGGCAGTCTTATGAGGGGCCAATGCAGAGGGTCTCAAAGGTGCAGCAGCCAGGGTGGGTCATGTAGCAAAGGGCAATGGCAGCGACCACCAGGAACACGACCCGGCACAAGAAGCAGACCAGCACTGATCCCCACCACAGTGGTTAGAAACACACACCAGCAATGCCTCATGGGGACCAATCCAGGAAGCAGAGGGGCCACTCTGCAGAAGAGGCCAGCAAGGCTCCGGGGATCCACTAGGACCAGCCACACACCTGCCCCCAATCCCTGATGCCAACTCAAGGCAAGCAGGGCAGGGATGAGGATGCTCTAAAGATGCAGCGTCTGCCTGAGTCATCCAAGGAGAAGCTGGGAAATTGTTGGAATTATTGCAGAATGCTGTATTGCTCTCCCCTGCAACCCCATGTTGTTGTGCGGGAGTGGTGAAAGAAGAAATAAACGTTTTGTTTGCACGTTAGTGTGTTATATGAGTGAATTCACGACTCTACTCAAAATAATGTTTTGTGTTGTTCATTTGAATTATACTCCAGGAAAATTTTAATGCAAGCATATCCGGAGTCACATGGATAGCTTCATTTGAACCAAGCAATGCCATATGATCTCAGTGCCTACATTTGTTTGGGTGTTAAAACCACATTGGCACTAAGAACCTTAATATTTTTAATTGAGGTATAGTTGACATATACTAGTATATTAGTTTCAGCTATACTTTAATCATTTTAGATAACAGAAAATAAGAGAGGGAAATTAATATTTATACATTTATTCTCTCAACAAATATTTGCCAAACGTATGCCAGGCACTGTACTAAGTGCTTGGGATCCAACAATAGTGAGGGAGATGGATGGGTAGGATAGATATATATGCACATACATACATAGCTTAGGTGGATGGGTGATAGATGTTAGATGATAGATAGATAGATAGATAGATAGATAGATAGATAGATAGATAGAGATAGAGATAGATAGAGATAGAGAGATAGATAGATAGATAGATAGATAGATAAATGATACAATAAATAGGCACCAAGGAACATAGATACATAGTTAGACACATAAAGCATATAGAAACTTATATACATATATTCTATGCTCAGTTTTGATAAGCATATGTAAAAATCCGAGTGGAATAACCCTAAAAAGGATTTCCAGGGCAGGAATTGGAGAAAGTTGGGTTTCTTCATTTTACATCAGATATTTTACACTAGGTGGTCAGGGCGGTGCACTGTGATAAAGTGACATTTGAGCAGGGCTGGTGAGGAAAGCAGGGCATGAGCTGAGCGGATCTACCTGGTGTTGTGGGCAAGCCTCATGCACCAGTCCTGCTGGAGCACATTTCACTGGGCAAACTCCAAAGACAGGGCGAGTTGCAGGTGTGCAGTTCCCTGCACAGGAATCTGGCAACGATAGGGATCTGGAAGTGCCAGGCATGAGAATCAGGGAGAGGGAGTCTGACAGTTGGACTACGAAACTTTGAATTTTCCTGATAACAAAGTGGCAGCCCACCTTGGTGGGATCAAGGGCAAGGATACAGCAGCAATGTGATGAAACAGAATCTTGGCCCAGCACTGATCATGAGGGTGGGGGGCAGGGATCCTTGAAGAAATGTTCATATTATCTTATTTAGGAGGAAAAGTTTGAAAAATATATGTTCATACGATTCTAATTTTAACAAATATCTCTATATATGTATAGATACGCACAAATATTTATGTATATAGAGAGAATAAACAAAATGTACAATATTATATGTATTATAATACATAAAGAATAAATACAGACTATATTTTATAATATGATGTGTGTGTGTGTGGAGAGGGTAGTTATAGCAACTGTTACCAGTGGTTACCTCTCTGATTGGATGAAAGGGAGTTTTCATTTTCTTCCTTATTTTCCAACATTTCTGCACTGAACATAATGAACATGAATTCTGTAATAAGAAAAATGGAATAATTATTTTGCTTATTTTTTAAATGAAGATAAAAGCGGGGATCCGGACATGACCTGAAGTTTGTGTCAAGTTGGAGCTGGTGAGCTCAGGTGTGTTCAGGCAGACCCCTGGCAGGCCAGGTAAGCTGATGGGAGCTGGATAAGGACAGACCAGACTGGAAGCTGGGTGGGTGTGTCAGAACCCAGGGGGCTTTGGAGCTCCCACTTCCGCCTTCCTGATGCTGAGAAAACCTTGACTCTTCAACCTGGAAACGCTTACTCTGGGCAGATTGCTGGCATTTGTCCCTGTTAGTCCTCTAGCTGTGAGGCTACCCAGTTGTTCTGGCAGTGGTTAAACATGGCTTTGTGGTGAATTATGCCACAGAAACTGGGCTCTTTTAAGAAAGGCTACAGATTCAGGTTGGTAAGTGACTAATCCAACTTTGTCTTGATCTATTTTCTATATATTCATTGCTAGGCCCCATGTGTTGTTATTTTGTTTAAACTTTTTGCATCTACCATCATGAGTGCCTTTAGCCAATAATTTGATTTTCTCGTGTTGCCCTCAGCCTGGTTTGGGCACCAAGTTTATACACATATACAAAATGAAGCAGCAAGTGTTATACAAACCATTCTGTCGAACAGTTTGTATAGATTGAGATGATGTTTCTTGAATATTTGGTAGAACCTATCTAAATTGTCTGGGCCTGGTAGGAATTTTGTGAATAGATTTTTAACTATCGATTCCATTTTACAATAGGTGCGTGCAGGGTTTCTACTTCTTAAGTCAGTTTTGGTAATTTACATTTTTCTAGGGGATTGACAGTTTTGTTATACATTTTCATGGTTTTCCACAGTATCATCTTATTCTTTTTAAAAAGCTCAACTTTATCTGTGTGTCTGCGCCCTTTTTTATTCTTATAATTGTAGTTGCTTATTCGCTTTTCTCTCTCAATATCTCTGTCTCTCATCCTCTCTCTCTCCCTCTCTCTCCCCCTCCCTCTCTCTCTCTTTCTCAAGAAATGTAGCCAGAAAATTTTCTAAACTATTAGTCTTTTCAATTAACCATCTTTGCCTTGTATGTGTCCCTTCCTGCTCCTATATGCATTATTTCCTTTCTTCTCTTTTTTTAAACTTTTCTGTGTTGTTCCTTTAATTTCTATTATATGAACAATTTCAAGTCTTTCTTTTTTCTCATAAATGTATTTATTTACTGGTGTTAATTTTGCTTTATTTTTATTTTATTTTTTTATTATTTTTATTTTTTTTATTAGTTTCTGCTTTGTAACAAAGTGAATCAGTCATACATATACATCTGTTCCCACATCCCTTCCCTCATGCATCTCCCTCCCTCCCACCCTCCCCATCCCACCCCTCCAGGCGGTCACAAAGCACCGAGCTGATCTCCCTGTGCTCTGCGGCTGCTTCCCACTATCTATCTACCTTACGTTTGGTAGTGTATATATGTCCATGCCTCTCTTTCGCTTTGTCACAGCTTACCCTTCCCCCTCCCCATACCCTCAAGTCCATTCTCAAGTAGGTCTGTGTCTTTATTCCCGTTTTACCCCTAGGTTCTTCATGACATTTTTTTTTAATTCCATATATATGTGTTAGCATACGGTATTTGTCTTTCTCTTTCTGACTTACTTCACTCTGTATGACAGACTCTAGGTCTATCCACCTCATTACAAATAGCTCAGTTTCATTTCTTTTTATGGCTGAGTAATATTCCATTGTATATATGTGCCACATCTTCTTTATCCATTCGTCCGATGATGGACACTTAGGTTGTTTCCAGCTCCGGGCTATTGTGAATAGAGCTGCAATGAACATTTTGGTACATGTCTCTTTTTGAATTATGGTTTTCTCAGGGTATATGCCTAGTAGTGGGATTGCTGGGTCATATGGTAGTTCTAGTTTTAGTTTTTTAAGGAACCTCCATACTGTTCTCCATAGTGGCTGTACCAATTCACATTCCCACCAGCAATGCAAGAGTGTTCCCTTTTCTCCACACCCTCTCCAGCATTTATTGTTTCTAGATTTCTTGATGATGGCCCTTCTGACTGGTGTGAGATGATATCTCATTGTAGTTTTGATTTGCATTTCTCTAATGATTAATAATTTTGCTTTAAATACTACCTTAACAGCATTGCAGAAGTCTGGATATATGATATTTTCATTATCACTCAGGTCTTAATACATTCTTATTTCTATTATAATTTCTTCTTTGAATCATGACTTATTTATAAAAATGTACTTTAAGGGGCTTCCCTGGTGGCACAGGGGTTGAGAGTCCGCCTGCCGATGCAGGGGGCACTGGTTCGTGCCCCAGTCTGGGAGGATCCCATGTGCCACGGAGCGGCTGGGCCCGTGAGCCATGGCCGCTGAGCCTGTGCGTCTGGAGCCTGTGCTCCGCAACGGGAGAGGCCACAGCAGTGAGAGGCCCGCGAACCGCAAAAAAAAAAAAAAAAAAAAAAAAAATGTGCTTTAAAATATCCAAATGTATCACTTTATTAAATTGATCAACTTTTAACAATTACATTGAGCAGAGAAAACATGACCTGCATGATCCCAGTTTTTTAATATTTGTTGAATCTTATTTTATGACTTAATATGTGATCACTACAGTGGTTCCATATGTGTCTGAAAAGAATATGCATTCTTCATTTTTAGGTGTAACATTATATCATTAGATCAAACTTCTTAATTTGTCTTTTAAAAGTCCATACCCTTACTTTGTCATACTGCAAGGGTGAATTATAAACCTCTCATTATAATTCTTTCAAATCTTGCTTTATACATTTTGAGGCTATGTTTTGGGGGTAATCTGGTGAAATCTTCCTTTTGCCATTTTATAATGACCCTCTTTGTCATGATTAATGCTTTATTACCTTGAAGTGTATTTTGTGTGCTAATGTAGTTAATAGCTTTTCTTTTCATTTATATTTGCCTGGGATATCCATTTCTCCACTTTTATTTTCCACCTTTCTATTTTACTTACGGTTTAAGTATTTGTCTTACAAAAGCATAAAGTCATATGTTTTTTAATTTATCTAACCTATCTGTCTCTGTCTTTATCCAGCAAATTTAATTAATTTACTTTTCTTGCAGTTACTAATCTATTTGAATTGTTTGGCCACCTTTGTTTATGCTGTCTCTCTTCCTAGATTTTATTTCCTTTCCATTCTTCTAGAGCAGGGGTTGATGCACTACAACCTACAGCCCAAGTCCAGTCTGAGGTCTGTTTTGTAAATAAAGTCCTGTTGGGACTGTCATGCCCATTTGCTTAAGTTTTCTCAGCCATCTGCTTTCACACTGTAATGCTGTTGAATAGTTGCAACAAAGACCATCTGTCCACAAAATCAAAAACATTTACTATCTGTCCCTTTACAGACAAGTTTGCTGACCCTTATCCTGTAGGATTAGAGGGTTCTTTTTTTTGTTCATTTTTTCTTTACTGTTTTGAAAGTTACAAATTCTACTTCTGCTGTCTTAATATCATGATTAAAACTGTAACTTGTGCACTTGACCTGACAGAGTCTACATTTCCTCCATTTGTTCATGGGGTCCTTCAAGGATTTTAGAAACCTTCGATTATTCTCCTCCCACCTTACAGACTGCTTAATCTAGTATTTCAGATCCTGCATATTTTTATATATTTAAAGTAAGTCATTAATATCACTACTGTTTACACTGTTAATCTTGTGTAGGGTTAGCCACATGTTTCCTAAGTTATTCACTCACCACTCTGCTTATTGTTCTCTCCTTCCTTCTGGGTTCAATGATCTTCTTGCTAAAGTACATCCCTAGAAGTTCTTTTAGTGAGAATCTGTTAGTGATAACTTCTCTAAGGCTTTGTTTTTCATCATTTCTTCCTAATTCTTGTATGACAGCTTGGTTAAGTAGAGATTTCAATTTTCCTTCAACACTTTGAAGATCTAATTTCACTGTCCTCTGGTTACTGTTGAGAAGCGGCAGCCAAATTAATTGCTATTCTTTTTTAGGTAAGCTTTTATTTCTGGCTATTTTTAAGGTATTCTGTTTGTCTGTGGTGTTCTTGCATAGCTCACTGTTATATACCCAGATGTAAATTTCTTTTATTTACTCTTCTTAGAGTTATTTTTTTCCCTGAATCAGAGAGTTCAGGAATATCCCCAATTTTGGAAAAATTTCAGTCATCATCTCTTTGAACATAGACTCACTCCCCTTCTCTCTATTCGCTCCATGTGGAATCCCTGTTGTGGTTTTCTTGGGCCTTCTTAGCTGTTCTCCATGCCTGTTAACCTTGCTGCCATCTCTTTATCTCCACGTGCTCAGAGTGATCTTCCACTTTACTAATTCTCTGTTTAGTTGTGTCTAATCTGCTTCTTAACCTAACCATTCTGGATTTGTTAAATTTCATTCTCTATTTTTTTTTATTCCTAGAAGTTCTCTCTTGTCTTTTAAATCTTCCTTGTCTTTTGTTTTCCTTTGTTGATGGCTTGTTTTTTTCTCATTTTTATAATTTTTTCACTGTGTCTTTAATCTTAACTACTTTATAAACTCTGTTTGATACTATTGTTTCCTGGAGCCCTCACAGATTTAATCCTACTGTTTGTTACATCTATGAAACTATTCAGAGTTTATTTTTCTCCTCAGATTGGCACTCCATCTTCACTGGGGTTTATCTGTGAGATTTTTTTTTTTGAATTTTATTTTTTTATACAGCAGGTTCTTATTAGTTATCCATTTTATACATATTAGTGTATATATGTCAATCCCAATCTCCCAATTCATCACACTACCACCACCCCACCACCACTTTCCCCCCTTGGTGTCCATACGCTTGTTCTCAACATCTGTGCCTCTATTTCTGCCCTGCAAACAAGAATTCTTAGTGTGCATCCACAGAGGTTGTGTGTTTTCTCCTTCCAGGTACTCCAGAGGTACCAGTCCAAGGTTAATTTTAACCTAATCTCTCAGATTGGGGCTCCATGCCCCTCAGATAGTATAAATTCAAACCTCAGATACTCTTGAGGACAGCTACTGATTACAAATCTCCAAGGCAACCATTTTCCCTCTTCAGAATCAGACCATGGTTGACAGTGTCATCTCCCTGTGACAACAGGTGGATTTTTTTTTCTGGTCCACCTTTTCACTGAAAGTATAGCTCTTCAGGGGAGCAGGATGACTCCTGTGTAGGAATCTCAGTTCTAACCTCCAGCCTCTTATGAGCTCTAAGATTCATCTCCTGTTTCTGTACAACCATTAAAACAAACAAAAAAAAATCAGTAATTAAAAAGACCCATGAAGTAACCTCTATTCCCATCTTTGCCACGCTCATGCCTACCCCCAACACAGCCCAGCATCAATTCCCATATATTTCTGGTTTTCATTCCCTTTTGGATTTGGGTCCTTATAAAAGATACCTTCAGTGACTGGTGTCTATCTGTTATACTTTAGCCAACATTCCCAGACATTTTGTATCAAGATGGTGTTCATGTTCTCTGATTCATCAGATTTCATCAGAGGTATAAAATATATATTAAAACTAAACTACTTTAAACATTGTAAAGCAAACTCTAACATCCAGATTAATTTATCCCTAGTTTAATCATGAAAAAACCAACATGGATGGACCTAGAGATTATCATACTGAGTGAAGTAAGTCAGACAGAGAAAGACAAATATTATATGATATCGCTTATATGTGGAATCTAAAAACATGGTACAAATGAACCTATTTACAAAACAGAAATTGAGTCACAGATGTAGAAAACAAGCTTACGGTTACCAAAGGGGAAAGGCGGGGAGGGGTAAATTGGGAGACTGGGATTCACATACACACACTACTATATATAAAATAGATAACCAATAACAACCTACTATATAGCACAGGGAACTCTACTCAATACTCTACTCAATAATATGGGAACAAAATCTAAAGAAGAGTGAATATATGTATTTATATAACTGACTCACTTTGCTGTACACCTGGAACTAACACAACATTGTCAATCAACTATACTCCAATTTTAAAAATTAATTAAAAAAGAAAAGAAAAGAAAACTACCTCAAAACTGAAAAAATAATCATGGGAAAAAATACGTGACTTAGGGAAAAGAGTCTCCCACATTATGAGGAAACTTCTTCATCCGTTCCTAGGCCCCTCCCCCACAATCTTGCCAGTGAGATTTTTCTATCATTGTAATTTCTGAAAGAGAGATGGGGGACATGGAAAAATAATCTATTACGTCAGTGAACATCTGAGGTGCCAAAAATAATACTGGGAGGAAATAGAACTGCTAGTAAGGTAGCAGTCTCTCACGTCTTTCACAATGTAGAATGTTGCTCTTTTTGGTGTTTCCAAAACACCAGAGAGTTCCTGTTGAAACCCTGCCTCCAAACAAAAGCTCTCTCCAATACCTTGGTCCTAACAACGGTGTTTAGTCGGCAGTATTTTTACAGCTTAAAGAGCCCTTCCACACACCTTATCCAATCAACATCTCCTCCTTAGGAATGAAGAGAATGAGGCTCGGGGGTTAACCAAGTGAGTGCCCTCCGGCAGCGCCAGGAGTTTACCATCTTTAGAAGAAAGAAAATTGTGTTCGTATACCCTTGTAAGAAAGAATAGGAGCCAGAATCTGTTCTCCCACTGTCACGCCATCACAGACACCACCTATAGGAACTCCAGCAACACTGAAAGTTAAATCAAACAGCCTTTAAAATTCTGTCCTAAAACGGAAATAGTGTGATTTCTAGCCAAGTGATGCTAGGCCAAGGACAGACCCTCTGGAGCTTGGGAGGAAACAAGAAGAGGGAGAAAGTTCCAGACGTTGAGATGTGGGTCCTATTAGAAGGTGAGGTTGGAGGAACAAGATGTTGCATCATCTCAAGGGGATGTGCTGGGGTCCAGAGCTGCCTGTGGCTGGCACCTGTGTCACGGGCTGTTTGGGTGCAGGGAGAGGAGTCTCACTTTTACCAGGGATGTGGGGAGCTGGTGTGAGTCACCCCGCCTTTCATCTGCATTTCCTTCTTGGCAGGAATGATTTTCATTGTACCATACCTCAGCATGACCCAATCCATTTGGGGTGATGCATTGACTGAATTGCTCCTCAAAGAGAAAGAGCTCACAGCTTCCAATCAGGTTTTACTGTTTGAGTCATGGCTTCCTGGCTTTGCCCCATCATGAACTGGAAGTCTTAGTGCACAGACGGGAAGTTAGCCATAAAAGACTGACCACCACCAGCCTCTTCATACCAGTGGGCCACGGGACAGGGGCTGACCCAAGCAGGAGACTCCTCTCCAGAGGCCAGCCATGACAGAGCAGCAGGGCAAGAACCAATGGAGGAACAGAAGCTCAGGACTGTCAGACCAAGGGGCTGGCAGAGATGGACAAGCTGAGGACAGACCCACCGGTCGGCAGACAAGTGGGGCAGGAACCTGCAGGGGGATCTAGGAGGTTCCCTAAAACTGGCACGGTGGTTGCTGGCTGGTTTTCCTTGGATACTGGGACACAAAGCAGGAGTGGTGGATCTAAGTACAACGTGTCAAGGATGAGCAGGCAGCCACTAGGTCACCGGCATGGGAGGGGTCAGAATGAGTAACTGGTGGTGCGTGTATGTGCCTTCCTCGAGGAATTCTGTGCTCCTCTTCCCAGCTTGATTTCATGCTCCCCTAAAGGGGGCCAGGGTGATGGCACGGAGACCCTGCGGGCTCCCATCCAGCCCAGGCTCTTTGTTGATCATGACCCCTCCATACTCATCCAAACGTTAATTCCCCCCATCCATCCATCCTTCATGCAGTAAAAGCCCAGGGTATCAAGCCAAGGACAGGGGTACATTTGTGGGCTGACCTAGGGCCTGAGCTTGGACTAGCTGGTTGTCCCCAGCCTCCCCGCCCCTGTCATGTTCACCCAGCTCAGCCAGTTTTCACAGCCCAATCCCCTCCCACCTCTCCCCAAATCTGCAACCACTAATAAAATAAAGGGAGGCTCTGTGAAATAGACAAGGCACAGACGCCGTCTCCGAGGCACTCAAAACAGGAAAAACAAAAAATGGCAGTGGGTGTGAGAAGACCAGGTTCCCACCCCTCCATGGCCATCGAGACCCCACAGACTCAGGAAAGTCATTGAACCTCCACAAGCCTCTTGCGCGGCAATCAAAGTCATTTTCTGGAGTTACTACGGGATCAGATGAAAGGGAATATAACGTGTTAAAACGTTGTGCATTTCTAATGTAATTTCACAAGAAACCCAAGCGGAACAGGCAGAGGATGGACAGCCCAAGGTCGGATGTGGGCTTTCTGTGGTGTCCCAGGGAGACGGAGGCCTCTGCCCCCCATGGGAAGAGCACCTCAGGTGTCTTGGAGCTTGGGAGATGGAGCTGGGGAGACCAAGCCTGACTTCAGTCAGGCCCAAGTGAGACCACCAGGTTGGGACCACTCCCCAACCCAGGCGGGCGCCGCGCAGCGTGTGTCTTCCCCACCCCCTCCTGTCACCTCCTGCTTGTCCCTGCGCCACTTCGCAGCATCTGGCAGCCATGGCAGACCCTCCGCTCCAAGGGGGCCTCCCCTGGCATTTCCAGGCGGGAGGAGATGCTGCTTTCCCCGTGGGCTCACGCAGAGCTCCCTCCAACGGCTTCCCCCGCGCCCAGGGCGGCTTCCCAGCGCATTCTTGGCAGGCTGGGCCTGTCTCATCCTGCCTGGCTGTACATGTGGGCCCCATTTGCAGGGGGCACCGCGCTGGGGTGGGGAAATCAGAGGGGTGGCTGTTGGGACTGGGTTTAAACGTTTCCACCTGAGAATGTGAGGGAGTACCCCCCAAAGTGATGAAAGGGACCAGAGATCACGACGCGGAGCCTGCCAAGAGGAAGGGGGCGGGGCCCCCGATGTGGGAAGGCAGGAGGGTCCTCAGGACGCAGTGCTGAGCTCAGAGACCCCCCAACGAGAGGCTGGCAGCAGGGACGGCGGGTGACAGCAGCGTCTGGGCAGCAGCTTCACCCTCCGCCGCAGGCACAAGGCTGGCTGCGGTGCATTCGCGACTGCTCGGGGTTCACAGATAGGAGGAGACCAGGTTGCCGGACCCTCAGACCCGCCAGGTTACTGTCACGGCCGCCGCCACCTCCGTGGCAGCACATAGGTTGCCGAGTTCGTGAGGGCAGCAGGCTCTGCGGTGGGTGTGGAGCCCTGCCCAGAATGTGCCCGGGACCAGCCGGTGCAGCCACAGCTTCCAGACAGCAAGCTGAAACGCAGGAGGGCAGGCGGATGCCTCACATCCGGGCAGTTAGGTGCCCACCAGCCTAAGTCAGTGACTACCCCCTGCAGCTCTTCCTTCTCAAGCACCAGAGGCTCCGCAAGTGTTTATAACAGACCAGGGCCTTCTGTGCTATTGCTAATATTTGAAAACAAAATGAACAAGTGGCAGGAAGCGGCCAAACCCTTCCAGTTCTGGCGGAACCTGGCACCTGCGGTCAGGTCTCGCTTCACCAAGGCCACTGCCCCCAGAACCAAAGCGTCCTCCCCCAGCAGCAAGAAGCTGCAGGATTCCCAGCTGCAGGGGGAGAGCCCATGGCTTCTCTGGGTGCCAGGCAGATCCCAACCTCATGCCCCGTCCCCCGCCCTTCCTGGAGGACCCTCTGTGAGTCTCTGCATTCCCCCAATTCTTCCAAGGAAAATGGACCCATTAACCTTTTCCCATCAACCCCCACCCCTCTTTCTCAGTTCCATCAAAAATTCTAGCTTTCGGGCTTCCCTGGTGGCACAGTGGTTGAGAGTCCCCCTGCCGATGTAGGGGACACGGGTTCGTGCCCCGGTCCGGGAAGATCCCACATGCCGCAGAGCGGCTGGGCCCGTGAGCCATGGCCGCTGAGCCTGCGCGTCCGGAGCCTGTGCTCCACAGCGGGAGAGGCCACAACGGTGAGAGGCCCGCGTACAGCAAAAAAAAAAAAAAAAAAAAAAAAAATTCTAGCTTTTAATCCATCTGGGTTCAAAAGTTTATAGGCATACCAAGACAGAAAGGCTTTGGCATACTTTGATGCCATTGTCAAAGCTAAAACACGCCAAAAAAATGGATTGGCCTGTCACTAGGGGTTCACGAAGTGCTGGTCACCCCCAGCAAGGTTGGAACTAGTACATCCCCAGTTTACAGTCAAGGCTCGAAGACAACCTGCAAGGCCAAAAAAGATCCATAAGGGACGTGAGGAGGGCCTGAGACCGGATGGGGAGGGTGGGGAATAAGAGGCTGGGAGGCATCTGGGAAGACTCCCGCTTGTGGTGGGGTCAGTGGGACTTTATTTAAAGGAGAAATGAGTTCTGTTGGGGGCTTGACAACGAGGGGGCATTTGCAGGCCTCAGGGGGAGCTGTCCTGCGGAAGACACTATATGTAGGTCTGGGCCTCAAGGGACTCGGGATCAGGGACACCCAGGCTGCCCGTGCAGGGAGAGTGTAGGGTGGGGAAGGGGCCATTGGAGAACCCACATGGCTGGGTCCTCCTCCAGACGGCCCCGTGAGCCTGAGGAACCTGCCCCAGAATTCGTGTTTCACAGCTGAGGGAAGAGAGGTCGGGGAGGGGGCACAACTCAACCTCAGCCCTCCTCCGGCCCCCCACCCGGCCTGTCCACCGGCAGGTCAAGCAGACCCGCCCAGAGCGGGATCCACACAAGGAATACAGCCTCAGAGGCTCCAGATTCTGCTCCTGTGGGTGCACTGGGGAGAGACACTTGGCCAGAGGAAATCTGCTCTGGAAGGAGCCCCCAAAGAGCAGCCCGGGCAGGACAGGGGAGTCTGGGAGGGCCCCCGAAACCCTGAGGAACCTCAGAGAGGAAGGCACCCTCCACACTTCCAGTACTGATTTTCCCTTTTAAAAAGAAAAGAAAAAAAGAAGAAGTTTAAAAGGGAAGAAAAAGGAAAGCATCCTGTTTAACCTCCAGGCACACTGTCCGGGGAGGCCAGGCTTGGGAGGGGGGGTCGGTGTGGCGAGGGATGTGGGAAAACAAGGGGAGGGCGCAGGATGCGGGGACGAGGAGGCTGGGGCGCGGGCACGGGATGAGGGAAGGCGAGGATGGGGATGCGCGGGCGCGCGGGATGCCGGGAAGGGGAGGCTGGGTGGAGGGCCGCGGGATGCAGGGCCCTGGACCCCCAGCGCAAGAAGCTGCCTGGCGCTGGCACGGGGCCGCCTGCTGACTGGGGCTTTGAAAAACAACTTCCTTTCAATAAATGTGAACAAAAGTTTGGACCCATCTTCAAAGTGATGAGTTATGCTGAAAATATGTTCCTGCGAACCGGGGGAACGGGTCCTTCCTGGCATTTGGCATTCGGGAGAGTTTATAAATAACTGCTCAGGTCGGCTTGGGTTACGCCTGCCATGGGAATGCGTGCCGTGCCAGCGAGGGGGACATGGAGCCCCGGAGCCAGATGTGGTCCATCACGAGGTAGAATTAGCCCGCCTGCCATTCCCAGCCTCCCCTGGCAGGGCGGGCAGGAGGGCGTCTGGAGAAGGCCAGTCCTCATCCCTGCGAAGGAGGCCGAGGGGCTCCCCAGCCTCTGTTCAGCCCTGAGAAATGAAGAGGACACCCGGACCAGCACCCCCTTTGCATTTTGGAGGGAAAAAAGGAAGAGATCTCTTCTACATGTGGTTTCCATTGCAGAGAAAAGTAAAAACATGTGCTGGCATTTCTAGCTGACATGGTCCTTGTTATTTTAATGAGAGAGCCCATAATTAGGGACAAGAGTGAAAAAGAAGCAACACCAGCCTTTCTCCTGGTGCCCGGTGCCCACACCTTGCCCCCCAGGGAAACCAGCGGCCCCTGATGCCCGTTCCTCTGCACCCGTTGACCTGCCCATCAGTGCAGAAGAAGGAAGGAGAGCAGGGAGAAGGCAGACCTTCCAGCCCTAACAGTTCCCGCCTCGGTGTCGAAGGTGCAGCCGGAGCAGTTCATTTGTCAGCGTTTGAACATCATTACGGCATTAACAGCCTCTGTCCGTGCCAAAGAGCTGGCTTTGCACGCCTATAACTTAGAGTATATCAAACCGGAGTTTATGGAGTCTCAGCCAATCAGAAGTAAAACTTCCATAACTTTTTACAATTCTCTGCATTCTTCCAATCATATTAAAATATTTATTTGTACCTTGCATGATATATAGAAACGTTTTATTAAGAACACTTGAAAGCTGGTTCTTTAAATAGAAGAAGATACATACTACATGCTGGCGGAGACGGCCAGTGTGGAGTCTGTCCAGTCGGTTTCATGTAGGGAAACGGCTCAGTTGGATTTGCAGAGATTATTAGCAAGAACACACAGCTGGTCTCTCGGCTGCTATTTATTTATGGCTGCTCACCTTCCCCAGCAACTTCCCTCCGGAGTGGGCCCTGTTTGTCTCCCCTGGTCCGGTTCTGGGACTTTATTCCAGGGCAGCAGGGCACCTTCTGCCCCCAGGAGCTGCCCGCATGCTGCTGGTCACCCAGAGAGCAGGACGCCGAGGGGAGTAGGAAGCTCCCCCAGCCATCGTCTTAGGAGAAGAACGTAGGAACGAGCTGGGTGTAGAGCCCCAACCCCCCACCTTCGCCCTGCCCTTTCCTGGCTGTGGGACGCTGGCCCCTGAACTTCCCCTCTCTGAATCTCAGCCACCATTCGTCCTCGCCAACAAGTCATAGATGGTGACTGCCTGGTGTCTCCTTCCATGTCATCTCCATCCCGTCAGTACCTCCCCCAAAGGTCCCTCTGCTGACGACATGACAGGCCATGTTCTCAGGGATGGACCACGTCCCAGCAGAAGGATGCTGAGGCCTCCGTGAGCCTCTGTCTCTAGGCTTAATAGTAATGCCACCACCAAGAATGCCTCCCATTTATGGCACGCTTACAAGGTGCTGAGCCCTGAACAAGCGCCGTTCCTGTGACCCCCACCCCATCCCCCCAGGGAGGGCCTCCAGCTGTGATGAGGTGTCAGGTGGTTGAAGGGCTTGGCCAAGGTGGTATGGTGTGCCAGGCAGGCCAGTGCCAGGTCCTGGCAGGGGACCACAGCTCTCTACTGCCAAGCATTGCAGCAACTACTGGGCAGCAGAGCAGACTGGCCGGCCTGGGGGTGGTGAGGCCACAGGCAGAATCACCAGCCAGGCCAGGCCAGGGACAACCAAGTGGGCTTTGACAAGAGCAGCAGAGAAGGGATTCTGCCCGCCATGGAAGCCCCTGCCTGCAGAGAGCGCCCTGGCATGGAAACACAAAGCTGATTTTTGTTAACATGTCCCCAACCACAGGAAGATACCTCACAGGGCGTAATGGCTCCAGCACGATAGAAACTGACTTCTTGTTTTGGCAATGTCTCAGGCAGGTGTTTCTGGTCAGCAGACGTTCTGGTCCTCCAGTAATTCAGGGACCAGCTGTCCTCCTCCCCCTTGGGCCTCACCATAATATGCACCCCCAGCAGGGAAAGGAGAAAGAGGCTGGAAGGCACCTCGGGGGCGTCCGGGGGCCAGGCTTGGGGGTGGCACACGTCCTTGTGCTGGTGTTCCATTGGCTAGAACCCACAGTCCCACAGTCACACCTAACTGCGGTGGCAGATGGAAATGTAGTCCAGCTGTGTGTCCAAGAAGAAGGGGGAAAGATTTTGGTGACTAAGTCACCATCTCGCCCTCAGGGACTTTCCCACATAGGAAGAACTCAGGGGGCAGGTTTGGCTGCTCAGTGATGCCTTCACAGACCAAGGTTCTGTCTGTTCTTTCCAGCCTCCATCCCACCAAATTAGCTGTTGCCCTCATGCTTGTTTCTTTGTGTTTGCAAGTGGCTGCTAAAGAACCAGACATCACATTTGCATTCCAGCCAGGAAGAAAGGGGATGGGATGGGGAATGGCACCAACCGCATCTGTCCCCTTCTACAGGAAAGTGCATGAACTTTCCCAGAAACCCCTTCAGCACATAAAGTTTCACTGGGTCACATGGCCTCCCCTACCTGAAAGCGAAGCTGGGAAACCAGGGACAAGGACTGGTTTCCCAGGCTGATGGTGTTCCCTGCCTGGGATGAAGGGAAATGGGCATGGGGTAGGCAGCCAGCGAGGTTGGCTATCATTGGGAAGACAGATCTCTGTAAAATGCAGCTGTGGTTGAATAGTGTTCCCCAAAATTCAGGTCCACTCGGAATCTCAGAACACGACTTCCTCCAGAAATAGGGTTTTGCAGATGTAATTAGTTAAAAATCTCGAGATCTAATTAGTTAAGGGGTTGGGGCCCAGTGCAGGCTGAGCTGCCATGGACAACAGGTAGCAGAGCAGAGCTGGAAGCTAGCACTGGACGGGTCAGAAGTTCCGTGTGGCTGAACAACAGCTAAAACCTTGCTGTGAGTCTTCAACCAAACAAGGATAAATTTTGATACTACAGGCAAAACGCACAGAGTCCGTTCTCCTCACCTGCAGGAGGCATGTCCTAGAGTCACACCCTGGTCCCAACGTTTTCATCTGCTGAACAATACATGACCTTTTTATGTGTATTTCTAGTTCAAGACACCTTACTGAATATATGCAGTCAGCTCATTAGTGTTGAACAATCACAGCCAAGCACACTGTAACTCAGGCCTGAACAAAGCTTCTCTGACATATATTTTCCCCACAAGGCACATCGCAGCTTTGTCCTTAGGAACACAGAAAGTTCTTCAGCACTAGATTGGGGGCGATTTTAAAGGGCAAAATCACCAACAAAGGAAAAAAAGCTCTGGGCTTCCCTGGTGGCGCAGTGGTTGAGAGTCCGCCTGCCGATGCAGGGGACGCGGGTTCGTGTCCCAGTCTGGGAGGATCCCACATGCCGCGGAACGGCTGGGCCCGTGAGCCATGGCCGCTGGGCCTGCGCGTCCAGAGCCTGTGCTCCGCAATGGGAGAGGCCACAACAGTGAGAGGCCCGCGTACTGCAAAAAAAAAAAAAAAGAAAGAAAGAAAAAAGCACAAACCTGCAAAAAATGTAGCACTAAATAGGCCAAGAAAAGAACATGTAATGACAGGGTCAGAGCCAAACCAAGAAGACAGAGTGTCTCCTGGTTCAGCCTCCCCTGAGAAGGAGTTGCAAAGAGCAGCTCAAAGTTTATGCTGCTCTGCACATGTCCACAAATGACCCGAAAGCACCATGGGCAGCGGTTTGGGGGTTACACATACATTTTAGCGAGTAGGCCGGATTGCAAATATGGAGTCCGCAGATAACGAGCAACCATGGCACTATGAAGATTTTGAACAAGCTTCTGCTCCACACAGGGGCCTGAGAGCCCTCCCCACCGGTGGGAAGGGGGGAATCCTGGGGCGGGGGGGCGGGGAATCCAGCAGGATCCGTCCAATGACCACAAACTCAGAGTCAACCGACCCGGCTCTAATGGAAGCCAGGAGAAGCCATCAGTAAATGTCTGGTCTGCATAACCACTTGCGTATTTTTCATCTAATTAACCTCCTTTCATCTTAATTAGCCACTCACTCCCACATCGCATGAAGATAGCTGCCAGTTCCCAGAGCTCAGCAATGCGATCAGAACGGCAACAGGAGCTCCATTTGGGGTCAAGAGCACGGACGTGATCCAGTGACAGACAGAGAAAGTGCTGGTCTTCACTTTTTTGAGCAGAAATGGTCTTCACTTTTTTGAGCTTTTTTTTTTTTTTTTCCGGTACGTGGGCCTCTCACTGCTGTGGCCTCTCCCATTGCGGACGCACAGGCCCAGTGGCCAAGGCTCACGGACCCAGCCGCTCCACGGCATGTGGGATCTTCCCAGACCGGGGCACGAACCCGTGTCCACTGCATCGGCAGGTGGACTCTCAACCACTGCGCCACCAGGGAAGCCCCTTTTGAGCAGATTTTTGGGGAAGGGAGGGTTTTGGGCGTAGGAGAGGGCTCTGTATCCTGTTACGCAACACTGTGTGCTGCTTAGTTTTAAGTTGTGAAGGTTTTGGAGATTTGGGGAATCAGAGCCCTGCAATCACAACTCAAATTATAAAACGAAACAAAGGAAAAGCAATCAATTGATAGGTCTTGTGGTCCCCTCAAAGGCTAATTAACTAACACCAGATTTCAGGTGGGACATAGGTTTGTTTCCTAGGACTGGTCAGCTTACTTCGTGGCCCTTCAAGGAGCTTCTCTTGCCTCTTGTAAAGGTTTTGGCGTGCGCATCAGAAAGAAGACTCTGAAGACATAATTCATGGAAATGAAACAGGATTTTTACCCTAGAGAGGTTCGACCGGCTGGGGTACGGTCTCAGCCGGGTAAGCCTTTCTCTTGGGCAGGCAGGCACAGTCCTCTGGGCCCATCTTGTCATGCCCACACTTCCTTTTGCAAATGCCCATCAAAAAATTAGCAAGGATGCTCTGCATTCATGAGGATGGTGAAAACGGTTGCTTTATCCATTGTTGGTAAGAGTGCAAAGTATTACTTTTCTGCTGAATAGCTTTTGGCAAATTAATTTCAAAGCCTTGAAAATATGCACATCTTCCCTCATACTCCTCAGGATGGCTACTATGAAAAAAATCAGAAAAATAACAAGTGTTGACAAGGATGTGGAGAAATTGGAACATTCGTGTGCTGTTGATAGGAATGTAAAATGGTGCGATCACTATGGAAAATAGTATGGCTCTTTCTCAAAAGGTTAATAATGAAACTACCAGATGATCCAGCAATTCCACTTCTGAGTATATACACCAAAGAATTAAAACCATGAATTCAAAGAGATATTTGCACACCCGTGTTCAGAGCAGCATTGTTCACAGTAGCCAAAAGATGGAAGCCACCCAGGGTCCATTGACTGAGTAATGAATAAGCAAAATGTAGTCTATCCATACAATAGAATATTATTCAGCTTTAAAAAGGAAGCAAATTCTAATACATAGTACAATATGGATGAACCTCGAGGACATTATGCTAAGTGAAATAAGCCAGTCACAAAAGGATAGATATTGTGTGATTCCACTTCTACGAGGTCCCTGGAGTAGCCAAATTCATACAGACAGAAACGTAGGTGGTGGTTGCGAGGGGGAGGGAGGAGGTGGGTGGGGAGCTAGTGTTTAATGGGGGTTTTAGTTCTGCAAGGTGAAAAGAGTTCTGGAGACGGTGGTGATGGCTGTGGAACAATGTGAACGTACTTTGTTCCACCACACTGCACATTTAAGAATGGTGAACATGGGCTTCCCTGGTGGCGTGATGGTTAAGAATCCGCCTGCCAATGCAGGGGACATGGGTTCAAGCCCTGGTCCGGGAAGATCCCACATGCCGTGGAGCAACTAAGCCCGTGCGCCACAACTGCTGAGCCTGTGTGCCACAACTACTGAAGCCCGCGCGCCTAGAGCCCGTGCTCTGCAACAAGAGAGGTCGCCTCAATGAGAAGCCCGCACACCTCAACGAAGAGTAGCCCCCACTCGCCACAACTAGAGAAAGCCTGCGCGCAGCAACAAAGACCCAACGCAGCCAAAAAAAAAAAAAAGAATTGTGAACATGGTAAATTTTATATTTTACCACAACTTTAAAAATATATTTGTGAGTGATTTGACCTCATATTTCCACTTCTAGTTTGTTATTTACCTGATTAACCTTCAATTACAAGGATTTAGTTACAATCATGTTCTTATCAGCATTATTATTGCAAAAAAAAGGAAAAATCAAACCTCAATGTTCAATAATAAAGAGTTAATTAGAATTCTGCATAAGCATTAAAAATAATGGTACGAAAATATATTTGTTGATCCAGTTTTTAGAAAATAATTATATATTCATATACATGGAAAAATCTGAAAAGATCTATAAAAATGTTAATTAAGATTCCTCTGATTAAGGTAATTGTTTTCTTAATTTTGCTTAATCTGTATTCTCTGCTTTTATTCATGTAACTGTGTAATAGCTAAAACTTTACAAGTCAAAACATTATCCTGGAGAGGTAGCATGATTTTTGAAGCATTATTATTATAACTGATATTGCTTGAGCACATATAATTTGTCAACTGTTATTACACAAATTATCCTATTTAATCATCAAAGAATTAGGTAATATAAAGTCTTCCCATTGTACAGTTGAAAAGCCTAAGTTGGTCTCTAATTAGATAATGATTTGTAGCACCTTATCATTTCCAAAACACTTTAACACATGATTTTATTGCATCCCTGACCGTAGATGAAAGGCATAAGGCAGAAATTATCCCCATTTCACAGATGGGAAAAATGAGGTGCAAAGAGGTTTAGAGATGCATTTGGTCAAGTTCACAAATCTCACAAATGCTATAGCCGGGGCTTGGGATCTTGTTTCTTTACTTCACTATATTGCCCGTCCATTTGACAATTGGGAGAAAAAGAAGCAGATAAAAACTCTGACATCGAGTGTGGAGATGGAGGAAATGGGTCGAGATTGCCGGAGTTGCGTCAGCAGCACAGAAAGGCGGGCCCTGAGGCTGTCCTTGCCAGCTGGGTGCCCTCTCCATGCCTCTGAGTTTGCACCTGGGGCTTCCTTGAGACCACCTTCATATTAACTGGTTAAAAAGTAGAAGATTTTTTAATTTCTCAGTCCCTGAAGCAAGCTGTAGTGGATTGAATGGTGGCCCCCAAAAGATATACCTGCCCATCACCTGTAAATGTGACCTTATTTGACCAAAGGGTCTTTGCAGTTGTAATTAAGTCAAGGATCTCAAGATGAGATCGCCTATGAGATCAATTAGGGTGGGCCCTAAATCCAACGACAGGTGTTTTTATAAGGGAAGAGAAGGGGAGAAGACACAAAGCAGAGAAGGTGATGTGAAGGCAGAGGCAGAGATTGGACGGATGCATCTATGCACCATGGAACACCAAGGATTGCCAGCAACACCCGGAAGAGGGAGAGAGGCCCGGAACGTGTTCTCCCCTGGAAGCTTCAAAGAGAGTTACACATGTACCACATCTTCTTTTTCCATTCATCTGTCGATGGACACTTAGGTTGCTTCCATGTCCTGGCTATTGTAAATAGTGCTGCAATGAACACTGTGGTACATGACTCTTTTTGAATTATGGTTTTCTCAGGGTATATGCCCAGTAGTGGGATTGCTGGGTCATATGGTAGTTCTATTTTTAGTTTTTTAAGGAACCTCCATGGAATATTACTCAGCCATAAAAAGAAACGAAACTGAGTTATTTGTAGTGAGGTGGATGGACCTAGAATCTGTCATACAGAGTGAAGTATGTCAGAAAGAGAAAAACAAATACCATATGCTAACACACATATATGGAATCTAAAGGGGAAAAAAGTGGTTCTGGAGAACCTAGGGGCAGGACAGGAATAAAGACGCAGATGTAGAGAATGGACTTGAGGACACAGGGAGGGGAAAGGGTAAGCTGGGACGAAGTGAGGGAGTGTCATGGACATATACACACTACCAAATGTAAAATAGATAGCTAGTGGGAAGCAGCCACATAGTGCAGGGAGATCAGCTCGGTGTTTTGTGACCACCTAAAGGGGTGGGATAGGGAGGGTGGGAGGGAGATTCAAGAGGGAGGGGATATGGGGATATATGTATAGGTATAGCTAATTCACTTTGTTATACAGCAGAAACTAACACACCATTGTAAAGCAATTATACTCTAATAAAGGTGTTTTTTAAAAAAAATGATTTAGACAAGGAAGATGACTTGATTGCAGACTTCTGGCCTCCAGACCCATGAAGGGTTCCATTTCCGTTGTTTTCAGCCACCAAGTTTGTAATAATAAGTTATAGAGACCCTAAAAATTGGTCCAAAGGCACATTCCCATTGGGTGGGAAACTACTCTAATTAACTTACCAGTGGTACCTGCCCACACACACACTGTTTCCCTCCAGCTCTCGGTCGTGATGAGGCTTCCAGAAAAGGGCAAATGAGGGCTGAGTCTGCGAGGAGGTCGAATGACCCACTGAAACAGGGAAGATGTTGGCGTTTACTCCATGGGCCAAGTCCAGGGTGGGCCACCTGGGCCAAGAGACCCCGGCTGCTGGCCCCGCATGAGCAGTAAGCTGCTCCTGACCGGCAGTCCTGTGATGGGGCCAGGATATGGAGCTTCCCAGGGTGCACCACTCTGAGGGCATCCTCGTGGCCAATGGCCCCAGCCCACATGGCCCCCAGGTCTGCCTGTGATGAAAGCTTCAAGTGTCAGCTTAGAGGACCCCTTTGCAGTGCCCCTGGCCCCTCATCTACCCCTAGCCCTAACTTAACCCTCCCCTTGTGCCACACTCACATCCACTCCAGACCCTAGCTTGGTCTTTTCTGGGGCCCTCCTCACCACTTCCCATACACATGGCTACATCCATGGGAGCTCCAAGACGGTGAGGTCTCTTTTGCTCCTGCCATTCCCAGGCCCCAGGACACTGCCCAACACACAGCTGGTGCTCCAGTACTGCATTGACGGACTGAGTTTAAGTCAAAGTATCATCTAAAATTCAGATGCCGGGGCTTCCCTGGTGGCGCAGTGGTTGAGAGTCTGCCTGCCGATGCAGGGGACATGGGTTCGTGCCCCGGTCTGAGAGGATCCCACATGCCGCGGAGCAGCTGGGCCCGGGAGCCATGGCCGCTGAGCCTGCGCGTCCGGAGCCTGTGCTCCGCAACGGGAGAGGCCACAACAGTGAGAGGCCCACATACCGCAAAAAAAAATAATAATAATAATTCAGATGCCGGATGCATCTTGGGGGTCTCATGGCTTCTGAGGGAAGAGGGGTGTCAGGTATGCCTCACACACACTCCACCCCCCCAGCAGGGGACAGTCCCCATGCACGTCCTCTTGGTGCCCTGTCTCTCTGCGTCTTTGCCTGGGACCTTTCTGGCCATGGGCACTTGCCTGGTCGTAGGTAGGGCAGCCCAGAAGCACTGGGGACTTACAGCCTGGGTGGTGAAAGATGGGAGTTAGTGAACGGACACCCCAGATTTCTAGTCTCCCAAGGGAACAACAAGCAGTTCCTCAGAGGACCCGGGGGCAGAGGCCCAAAGTCCACACAGGACCCTGCTCACCCGCCACCCCCATCAGCTTTCCTCCCACCCCAACTCCTCACCTGGGATGTGCATCCGTCTTCCTCATGGGGTCAGTTTTCAGGGGTGCCCACACTAACACAAGGCAAGGGCACTGCGTCAGCACACTCCCACCCAACCAGAACACGTGCTCTTTGTAGCTCGGGAAGTCATGTGGGCCTCAGTTTAGTCTGGAAAGGTTTCCTTCCCAAATCACCAGACGCTTTACACTCTCTGGCAGTAATCTAGATCCTGAATCTGCAAAGCACTAGTCCTTGCCACGCAAAACAGCCATTCGGCACACGTTCTTGGCGGGTGAGTTGCTAATTCAAAAGCTCGAGACACAAGCCAGAGGCCAGTGTGCCTCCTTTTCATGTTTGACAGTTTTCACATGGGCAGCTCGTGGGCTCCGTGATCTGCCTGGGAACAGCCTTGTTCAGCTGCTGCTGCACATGGGCAGGGAACAGGCAGAGGCAGAGATTTTTAGGGATTGACTTCCTTCCAACTGGGAAACATGTCCTCAAAGCAGGAATGCTGCCGTGGAATGCCTTGGACCCACGCGTGGGAGGGGACCATGCCTGCCAGGGGACAGAGCCTCTCCAGCCAGCCGTGCCCCGCCCCCAAGCCCACCAACACGACCTGCTCCTGTTCTCCGGGGACCACCACGCCGCCACCTGCTGGCACTCCACCTGGACACCCATGCCTGGCCCTGCCGTCCAAACCACCCCAAGGCTGAGATCTCCATCAGCCTGTTTGTCTTGGCCCAGAGATCCTCATGACTTTTCAGTCATTCTAAAAACCAGCTCATGGCTGTCTTCAGTTTCTTGTTGGAAGAATGTAAAAGCCACGCATCAGCTGGGCTGATAGCATGGTGACAGGAAACAAGGAAATTTACTCAACTGAACAGTGGAAACTGGCAGTTAGACTCAACAACCACAGAAACCAATTTTCTCCAAGGAGATGGACTGGACCGAAAAATCAGCTGCCAACTACACACGGCTCAGCTGGTAGTGGATGAAAGTGCACCTCCCAGGGGAGTCAGGCTAGCTGAGGCCTCCAGGCACGGAGGCCTGGCCACAGTAAGGCAGCCCGGGGCAGGGGTTGGGGGGAGAGAGCCTAGGAGGGCCATCCAAAGAGTGACATTTTATAGCTTTTTTCTGAATATAAATTAACAAGTATTTATATTATGGAAAACTTGGAATCTCGAAAACTTGGAATCTCGAAAACTTTTAAAACACTGGTTGAATTTACAAGCTCAGGTCACGCCTTTTCATGCTGCTTTAAAACTCTTTTTAAACCTACTTTTTACATTTGCATGCCATCATTCCATTATAGCATAATTTATGAAAGCATTCTCCTAGTAGTAGACAATTATGCTATTTCCAGATGATTGTGGACAATTGCCATGGGCATCTTTGTTTATAAATCTTGTCTCCCTTTACCCAAAAGCATAAGTACTGAGTCAAAAGTATGACCCCCCCTTTTAATATTTAAAATAACAATTTTGTTATAGAAATGACACATACTCATCAAAGAAGAAACAGTTTAAATAAAAAAGTAGTGTTGGGAATAAAGACGCAGAAGTAGAGAATGGACTTGAGGACATGGGGAGGGGGAAGGGTAAGCTGGAATGAAGTGAGAGAGTGGCATGGACATATATACACTACCGAATGTAAAAAAGATAGCTAGTGGGAAGCAGCTGCATAGCACAGGGAGATCAGCTCAGTGCTTTGTGACCACCTAGAGGGTTGGGATAGGGAGGGTGGGAGGGAGACGCAAGAAGGAGGGGATATGGGGATATATGTATATGTATAGCTGATTCAGTTTGTTATACAGCAGAAACTAACACACCATTGTAAAGCAATTATAGTCCAATAAAGATGTTAAAAAAAAAAAAAAGTAGTGTTGGAGTTCCAGTTTCCACTCCAGCATGTAGGAGTTTGGAAGTCGTAACTCTGTCCTAACCAGAAGTAAAAACCTGAACAAACTGAAAAATTAACAATTCTTCTTGGATCTGTCAGAGAAGTGTGGTCACAGGGAAAACCACTGCTCCCAAAACTGGAGAGATGGCCAGGTAGACACTGAGAGTCACTACTTACTAGAGGAGAAACCTACCAGCAGAAATGTCCACAGGAACCAGTGCCTGGGCAGAAAAGTCTGAACTGTAATGGGTGAATTGCTGGAGGCTCAGTGCAGATAAGTCTGAGAGGTAAAAACTCCAGGGGGATCCAGTCATCAGGGACCCCACACTTCTCTGAGTGACACCACCAGGGGCTCAACCAGGTTCTCTCAGTGAATATTGGAGAAAAATCCCCTCGTGCTCCTGGCATGGGGACGGGAAAAGAAGCATTTTGGAATAGGTGAGACATCTGCCCTGGGGAGAAACTAGTTAACCAGAGCCTAACCTTCTCGGTTTTATCAGACCCTAACTGTCCTGGAGGAAGGAAAATCCCCAACTCCCGCCCATGCTAGCCCTCCTCTCCCACCTAAGGGAGGAGGAAAAAACTGAGAAACACTCATGAAGTTCACAGTCCAGAGGCACAGGTTCATAAAAAGAATGAGACCTAATCATAGGACCATAGTACCTTCCCTCCACCACAACTCACCACCACATCACTAAGGGCCTATTTACAGCAGTTCCTCTAAGCCAGAACATCAGCTCCGGCTATCAGGAAAAAAATTACAAGACATACTAAAAGCCAAAAGCCACAGTTTGCAGAGACAGAGCAAGCACAGAACCAGACTCAGATATGGCAGGGACGTTGGAATTACCAGACGGGGAATTTAAAATAACTATGATTAACATGCTAAGGGCTCTGGTGGATAGAGTAGATAGCACACAAGAGCAGATGAACCATGTAAGCAGAGAGATGGAAATCCTAAGAAAGAACCAAAAAGGAATGCTGGAGATCAAATACACCATAACAGAAATGAAAAAAAAATGCCTTTGATGTGCTTATTAGTAGACTAGACACAGCAGAAGAAAGAATCACTGAGCTTGCAGATAAATCAATAGAAACTTCCAAAACAGAAAAGTAAAGAGCAAAAAAAAAAAAAAAGACTGAAACTGAAAACAGAGCAGAATGTCCCAATCTGGGATATTCACCAATTAAAAGAGATTGTCAGAATGGATCATAAAACAAGACCCAACTATATGTTGTCTACAAGAAACCCACCTTACATGTAAAGACTTGTGCTTCTTGCATTCTAATTTGGAAGCCTTTAACTTTTTTCTTGCCTGATTGCTCTGGCTAAGACCTCCAGTACTATGCTGAATAAGAGTGGTGAGAGTGGGGCTTCCCTGGTGGCGCAGTGGTTGGGAGTCCGCCTGCCGATGCAGGGGACACGGGTTCGTGCCCTGGTCCGGGAGGATCCCGCATGCCGCGGAGCGGCTGGGCCCGTGAGCCATGGCCGCTGGGCCTGCGCGTCCGGGGCCTGTGCTCTGCAGCGGGAGAGGCCACAACAGTGAGAGGCCCGCGTACCGCAAAAAAAAAAAAAAAAAAAAAAAAAAAAGAGTGGTGAGAGTGGACATCCTTGTGTTCTTGATCTTGGAGGAAAAGCTTTCAACGTTGCAGCATTTAGTATGATGTTAGCTGTGGGCTTGTCGTATATGACCTTGAATCATGTTGAGGTATGTTCCTTCTATACCCACTGTGTTGAAAGTTTTTATCATGAAAGGATGTTGAATTTTGTCTATTTTTTTCTGCAACAATTCAGATGATTATATCATTTTTATCTTTCATTCTATTAATGTGGTGTATCACATTTATTGATTTGTGTATGTTGAACCATTCTTGCATTCCAGGGATAAATCCCACTTGATTATGGTGTATGCTTGATCATTTTAATGTACTGTGGAATTCATTTTACTAGTATTTTTTTGAGAACTTTGCATCTATATTTATCAGGGGTAATGGTCTGTAGTTTCTTTTTTTCCTGCAGTGTGCCTGTCTGGCTTTGGTATCAGGGTAATTCTTGCCTTGTAAAATGAGTTTGGAAGTGTTCCCTCCTCTTTAATTTTGTGAAAAAGTTCAAGAAGGATTGGCGTCAAGTCTACTTTAATGTTTTGTAGAATTCACCATGAAGCCATCTGGTCCTGGGCTTTTATTTGTTGCCACGTTATTCATTACTGATTCAATTTCTTTGTTATTGGTCTGTTTAGGTTTTCTATTTCTTCATAATTCAGTCTTGGTAGGTTGTATGTATCTAGAATTCATCAGTTTCTTCTAGGTTGTCCAATCTTTTGGAAAAAGTAAAATGCTTCTGTTTGCAGATGACATTATCTTATACATAGAAAATCTTAATTCTCCCCAAAATCTATTAGAACTAATAAAACTATTTCAGTAAAGTTGCAGGATACAAAGTCAGCATACAAAAATCAGTTGTGTTTCTATACACTAACAATGAACTATCTGAAAAAGAAAACAATCCCATTTACAACAGCAGCATAAGCAATAATACTTAGGAGTAAATTTCACCAAGGAGGTGAAAAATCTATACTGACAAGTATAAGACATAGAGGAAAGAAACTGAACAAGACACAAATAAATGGAAAAGTATTCCATGTTCAGAGATTGGAAGAATTAATACTGGTAAAATGTCCATACTACCCAA
Organism: Hyperoodon ampullatus; assembly: GCF_949752795.1. Classification (NCBI taxonomy): domain Eukaryota; kingdom Metazoa; phylum Chordata; class Mammalia; order Artiodactyla; family Ziphiidae; genus Hyperoodon; species Hyperoodon ampullatus. Next base: position 2,750,215 of record NC_136921.1, read on the forward strand.
GGCCATTTACAGATTCAACGCAAATGCTATCAAAATTCCAATGGCAATTTTCACAGAAATAGAAAAAACAATTCTAAAACTCATGGAACCACAAAAGGCTCTGAATAGCCAAAGTGATCTTAGAGGCATCACACTTCCTGATTTCAAACCATATTACAAAGCTATAGTAATCAAAACAATGTAGTATTAGTATAAAAACAGACACATAAAGAGCCCAGAAATGAAACCATGGAACAAAATGGAGCAGAAATAAACCCAGAAAGCCCAGAAATAAACCCATGCATATACAGTCAACTAATATTTGACAAGGGAGTCAAGAATACTCAATGAGGAAAGGATAGTCTCTTCAATAAATGGTGTTGGGAAAACTGGACAGCCACATGCAAAAGAATAACACTGAACCCTTCTGTTACTGCTTCCTCTGGAAAAGACAAAACTATGGAGGCAGTAAATGTATCAGTGGTTGCCAGGGAGGGATGACTAGGCAGAGAACAGAGGATTTTTAGGGAAGTGAAACTATTCTGTTTATACTATAATGGTGAATATATGTCATTGTATATTTGTCAAAACCCACAGAACGGACAACACCAAGAGGGAACTCTAGTGTAAACTATGTACTTTGAATGATGATGTGTCAATGCAAGTTCATCAATTGTAGCAAATATGCCCCTCTGGTGCAGGATGTCCCTGCCCACACTTCGGTTTCAGACCTCTGGCCTCCAGAATTGTTACAGTAGCCACAGGAAACCAAAACACAGTGAGCGGCCAGATAGTCACAATCTGGGTTTCACCCCTCACATCTTACTGCATCCCATTACTTCTCCATTCATCTATCCACTTCTCCATCCATCCATTAATCTATATTGGGTTTTTTTTACAGAACACAAGTTAAATTGAAAATACTAATACATTTCCCCCTAAGGATCCCAGCATGCTTATAATTAACTAGAACTCAGTAATAGTTTTTTTCTTTTGATGTAAAATTTATATACAATGCACAAATCTTAAGTGTATATTTGTCAAGTTTTGACAAATCCAAACTCCTTTCAAAGTATAGAATATCACTGTCCCCCTTCCCAGCCAATCTTCTGCATTCCACAAAGGCAACCTGGTCCAATTTTTCCTTCCATAGAATAGTTTTGGCTATTCTAGGATTTTATATAAATGAAACCATAAGTATGTACTCTTATGAGTAAGGCTTCTTTCAGAAATGCAGCATAAATTTTTTATTTCATGTTGTTATATGTATCAATAGTTTCTTCCTTTTTCTGCCAAGGAGTCAACCATTGTGTGAATTAACCCAGTCTCTTATTGAGGTATGCCTGGGCTGCTTCTAATTTGGGGGTATTATCTGCAAAATGACTGGACATGTTTGTACAAGTCTTTTTGGGAGCACACGTTGTTATTTCTCTGGGATAAACACCTAGAAGAGAATTGTTGGGTCATAGGGTAAGAAACTACCAAGGACTGGGTTTTCCAAAGTTATTATACCACGTACATTCCCACATATATTCTGGTTGCTCCCTGACCTTGACAACATTTGGTGTCATCAGTCTTTTTCATTTTAGCCCTTAAGGTAAGTGTATACTGGTACAGAAGTAGGCACACTTTTATTAACAGTTTTCCACATAATCAGACTTTTCTTATTCTGCTAAATATTTTAAGGCATGATTTTAACTGGCTGCATATTATTATTGGTATAAATGGACCATAATCCAGTTAATTGCTTCCCCTTCATCCACTCACTCTTTTAAAATGTAAGTATTGCTTCCTCCTATATTGCAGCCACAGACAGTCCCTGGTCCTGGAGGCCGTGATCTGATGAGGGACACAACATGTGTCCACAGGCAATGACGGTGCATGAAATATTGGCGCAAGTACAGGGTCTTGGGGGGACCCTTAGAGGAGACACCTGGCTCTTGGAGATTAGAAAAGGTTTCCAGAAGTGACAACCAAGCTAAGTCTCAAAGAATGAGTACAAATTCCGCAGGACAAGGTGGGTGTGTAAGGATGAAGCACACGACACACATGGAGTAGGGCTTCCTCCCTCCAGTGGTTGCCCTAGACTCCTGCTGTGTCCAGCCAGGGAAGGGGAGGACACAGAGGGGCCTGGGAAGGTCTTCCCCGGCTGGTCCCATCCCGCTGACCTAAGGCCAGCTCAATGTTCCTGGGGCTTAAAGCGGACTCTTAACATTGGGTGAGTTCTCTGGAGACACCCTCCAATCCCATCCCTGGACTTCTCCCCTCAGTCCTCTTGGCAAAAGCAAGTGTTACTCATCCTCCCCCACTCTAAATGACGGTGCCACCTCTAGCTCCTTTCTGCCGAGGACTTCCCACCCATCCAGGTGACCCTCATGGACAGGATCTAGGTTGACCCCGGCCCAGCTCTCCATGGTAGACCACAGGCCAGCCCTCTATGATTGACCCCTGTGCCAACTCTCTACTGTTGACCATTTATGGTTGACCTCCGAGTGGTCATCTCTCTGTGGTTGACCTCTGGTCATCTCTCTGTGGTTGACCCCCGGCCATCTCTCTGTGGTTGACCCCTGGCCATCTCTCTGTGGTTGACCTCTGGTCATCTCTCTGTGGTTGACCCCCGGCCATCTCTCTGTGGTTGACCCCTGGCCATCTCTCTGTGGTTGACCTCTGGTCATCTCTCTGTGGTTGACCCCCGGCCATCTCTCTGTGGTTGACCCCCGGCCATCTCTCTGTGGTTGACCCCAGGCCATCTCTCTGTGGTTGACCCCCGGCCATCTCTCTGTGGTTGACCTCTGGTCATCTCTCTGTGGTTGACCCCTGGCCATCTCTCTGTGGTTGACCCCCGGCCATCTCTCTGTGGTTGACCTCTGGTCATCTCTCTGTGGTTGACCCCTGGTCATCTCTCTGTGGTTGACCCCCGGCCATCTCTCTGTGGTTGACCCCCGGCCATCTCTCTGTGGTTGACCCCAGGCCAGCTGTCTGTGGTTGACCCCAGGCCAGCTGTCTGTGGTGTGGGGCCCACACGAGGTCTCTGGGAGTCCAGACAAAGGCTCCTACTCTGCTGTTACAGCCCTGGCATACAGCCTTTCACCCCAAGGGAGTCGGGGTCTCCCAAGTCCAGAGCACCCATATCAAGTCTCCCCAGAAACATCCTGGAAACAACTCTCACTAAGCCCAGGGTCAGAAGGAGACACCCCTCACCCCATGCCCTTCCAGGGCAGGGCTCCCCAAACAGCTCTGTCCAAAGGAACCCCCTCTAGTTTCCAGGGATCCTCTTCTTGGCCTCTCCCCCTCTCCTGTTGGCTGGAACCGGTGGTCCACTCAGGATTTAAAGCTGGCTTCCTTCCACCACCTTTGCAAGCCCACCGCAGTGGCCTCGCAGCTCCTCTGGACAATGGCGTCTGTCTCCGCGGCCTCACGTGGGAGGGTCCCATCTTCACATCCTGGTTCACTCGCTTCTCCACGCTCTCCCCACTCCCCCCAGCCTCTGGAGTGTTTATCAACTGAGGGCGGAAAAACTGTTTCTCATTCATTCTGCATTCTTCCCAAGTCTGCTGTTTATAACATTGGGCGCACAAAAATTTAACCTTTAAAGACTACAAAGAACTTTTCTCAATGTACAGTCTCATCTGGGAAGTTTCAAAAGTTAATTTTGAAACTCAAAACCTGAAAATGCTCTGCTTTGTTCTCTCCTGTTCTGTAGGGGCCTCCCTTCTTTGAGACGTGGATCTTGCACAAGATGCTGGCGGCTGGAGGATCTTGAGGGAAGGGTCATCTGATAAACGTCACTGCCGGGAATGACGCCTCCGTGCCCCCGCCCCCTCAGCGCCGGTCCAGCCACCTCTACCTCTCACCTCGTCTCAGCTCCGCCGGGGGCTCCCACCTGCTCTCCCTCCGCCTCCCTCCCCTTCCTCTCACCTAACAGCCGGCCTCTCTCCAGCGGCAGCTAGAGTGGTCTTTCTCAAGCTTCAGCTGGGCTGCACTGAAAGCTTTCCACAGTCTCCCATGGTACATTCAATGAAACTCAGTCATCTTACGAGGCTTGAAGCCCCCGTGATCCAAGCCAGCACCCCCTCCCAGCCCCTCTCAGCATCTCCAGCGCACATGCACCCAGGTCTCTGTTCCCTCTCCCTTTGTTCCCTTCTCACACCCAGTGTCCCTCTGCCTCGACCGCTCTCCCCAGTGTTATGTGGAGACAACACCGTAACTTCTATGAGTTAACTTAAATGTTACTTCCTCAGGGAAGCCTGACTACACAATCTAGGTAATGTCCCCATGGTTTTCTTTGGGTGCGCATAATTTCTTACACAAATTACAATTAAATAGTTCTACAAATTATCACAAATTACAATTATGTATTTTACAATGTTTACCCATTTATGAGATATTTCCCTCACTATAAACTGTAACTCCATGAGAATCCAGAATATGGTCCATAGTCGGTGCTCAAAAAAATGCCTTCCATACAGTTTGTGCTCAGTGAGTTACTGCTCTTATCATATGTATTAAATCTGTGAGCACTCCTTCTAAATATTCAATTTTATCTTTTTTGCCAAAATATACTAATCACAGCTATTATAGATAATATATATAATATAATATAATCACAGCTATTATATATAATTATATATAATTATAAAATACATAATATATAATATATATAATATTATATATAATATATATAGATATACTGATCACAGCTATTGTATTCCTGCATGTCAGATACAGTATTAGACACCTATACCTCTCAGCAAGGTCTTGCCACATCAGTTTTCAGGTCAGTGAAATGTAGCAGGAAATAGTAGGACTGGATCCTCTTATTTGAAGTGAAGGAAGGAAAGAAATGATCATAAACTGTGTTTTTATGATACATCATACTTTGGAGTAAGTTCTTCACAAGCATTCATCTTGTTGTTTATTCCTTGCAAAAATCAGTTTTACAAATGAAGCCATAAAATTGAAAAAAACTGTGTTGCTAAATTAAGAACGGAGTCAAAACATGTACCTCAATTTTCTAAGTCTAAATCTCTTGCTTTTTTTGTTGTTGTTACACTGTGTCTTCTCCCTACTTTTAACGTCCGTTATGGTAATAAATATTAATAAATTCTTAAAATTACCCCCCAAAAAATGCCTTCACACACACAAAAAAATGCCTTCACCGAGCCAATAAATGAATGAATGAATGAATGATTCAATCAATCAAGGAAATCTGGCATGTTGGAAGCTTTCAGTTGGTTGTGCTTTGCAAGAAAGCCCAGGCACACAGAGGAGGAAAAAGGCCAAAGGAAGACTGCAAGGACAAAGAGGCTCCAGACTTCTCCTATTATAAACAATGCTGCCAAGAACCCACTGGCATGGAAATGTCTGTGTGTCTCTGGTTATTTTTTTAAACTAAGTAACAGGAAATGGAATTACTGGGCCAAATGGTACAAACATTCCCAAGCCTTTACATGTACATTGCCTTCCAGAAAACTGTCAGTCAACAAAAGTGTGTATCTGTCCCACCAGCCCTGTGGATACTACTGGATGAGATTGATATTAGAGGAAGAGAAGGAGTCTAAAAAGAAGAAAATAAATGGAGAGAGAGACGTGCAGACACAGCAATGTATTGTTAACCCAGCACTGACGGACATAATAAAAACGTCTAAACATGGGTCTGGGGCCGACTGCACTGTCTGTCCACGCTCTTCTCTTCCAGCCCCCCTTCCATGGCCCCTCCCATCCCTGCACACACACCTCTTTCCCATCCCTCCGTGCTGGGCTTGGCCAATGGGATGTGAGCAGGTGTGATGGAAGCCGAGGCTTGAAACAGTTCTTGCACTTCTGCCCCTCTGTGAGAGCCGCGTGCCCCGAGGAAACAACGGTTCCAAAACGAGGAAGTGTGTGGAGCAGTCCCCGCAGTCTCAGTGGAGTCCCCGCTGTCCCCAGGTGTGTGTGCTCTGTGAGGACCAGGTAAGGTGGCCAGGAGGAGTGGGCAGGACGGTTGGGAGGACACCGCCATGTCTGAGCTAGGGTTGGCGGTGATTGGATTAGGGCAATAGGTGTACATAGTAAAAGTAAGTAAATAGATTTTTTGGATCTGAAACTTAGAGGACTTACTGGCAGATCAGTGTGGTGGATTTAAAGTGACCACAGATTCCTCAGTCAAGAGATGGGGTCTTTTCCCAATAACATGTGACAGAAGTGACGCTGAGTAAATTCCCAGGTTGGACCCTAAGAACTGCAGCTTTCACTTTTGCTTGAGAAGCCCGATCCATCTGGAGAAGCCCCTGCAGGGAAAACCAGGGAACTCTGCTTGGTAGCCTTGCTGAGCTCGAGCTCCCAGCCAACAGCCAGCACCACTGCTGGCGAGGTGAGTGAACCACACCCAACGTCCCAGCCCTGAGGACAAGGGCCCAGCCAAGACCAGGGGAGCAGAAGGGTCTGCCAGCGGAGCCCAGTCAACCCAGAAACTCATGACGGAAAACAAACGGTGGTGCTGAGGTTTGCATACACTAAGCATTACCTTTATAGTTTACCGCTTTGGAGGAGCTTCAACCAAGGAGCCCCACCCCACCCAAGGAGCCGACCACCGAAGATTCACCCTTGGAAGGGCCGGGAGATCTTCCACGACCCTGAGAGCATTTCCATGATGCTGAAAGTGGAAGCCGGTGGGAGAAGGTTGAGAAGCAGAGGGGGGCGGGGGGAGGAACCGGAGAGAGGAGAGAGCAGGTCGGCAACACTTTCAAGAAACTTGGTCTAAGAGCACAGAGACATGACGCAAGGGCTGAAGGGAGACGTGGGGCTGCGAAAGCGTTTGTCAGGATACAAGCTATTTGGCACGTTTCTAAGGGTGGAATCTACAGAGCAGAAGGCTCGGTGGTGACGGCGTGAAGATTCTGAGCAGGCGAGAGGGGTCTGCGAGCAGGGCTGGTCCTGGGAGCAGAGAGACGTCACCCTCTGCCACGTGGGCAGCCAGCCAGGTGGGTGTAGACGCAGGTGAATTTGTAAATTGGGTGATGAGGGCTTCTCGCTGATAATGAGGACTTTCAAATAGAGTGAGGACATCAGTTGGGACTGAAGAATGGAGAAAGGGTGTCAGGAATATGAAAAGCAGGACGAAAGGGCGGTAAGGCTGTGAGGGAGAGGATTGCCAAGGAAGTGAGTGGGCATGACCACAGCTTGGGGCAAAGACAGCAGAGGGTGTTCCTAAGAGGGAAAGGAGAGAAGGCCTGAGAAGGAATTCCCAGGAAGGAGAATACAATGCGTCTCTGAGATGGAGAATTAGTTTGTGCGCCCCCTCTTCTCTCTGCAGCCAGAAAAGTCCTACTAGAAAGTCACCTGCATCTCGGGATGAGCAGGGGCCTGGTAATATGTCTCCCCTCGGACAACTGGGGCTGTGACCTTGACAACGATGGGAAGGGGGCTCCACTGCCCAGGAAAAAAAGGTGGAATCAGAACTTCTGTGCTTTGAGACTGAAAAGAAAAATCTGCCCTCAGTGCTAGCAACTAGTGATCTGTCTTCACTATTTCTCTCCTTTCTGACTTCCTGCAGGTTTGAAAGTTTTCAAGATAAAAGTTGGGGGAGGAGGAAAGGAAGTTCTGCTTGAGCTCTTAAGGTGTAAATCTTCAGGTAAGAAAAGGGGACCGACTGGGGCTCTGGGTTCTGGAGCCTAGGCCACACTGCCCCGTCATCCTAAGAGAGCCGGGCTCTGGGGAGATGATGGAATGTAGGTTTGGAACATAGGTCGGGGCACAGGAGCAGGAAGTTGTCCACCTCAGCCAGGTGGAGGCCACCCGTCCTCTGAGCCAGACCAGGGAGGCAGTGGGCCTCTGGGTGACCAGCCAGCCTGTTGGACCCTGGACCGCCAGCCCTAGACGGTGATGCCGCATGGCAGGAAGAGGGGCTACAGGGTTGGGGACTGACTACCCCGCACAGAAATCAGGCACAGGGACCCCAACACCCACACTGTACAAGGCCTGGCGTCTTGGGGGGGACGGGGAGGGAAATATTCAAGAGAGAAAAATCTAGTACTTCCAAAAAAAAAAATGTAGGGTACATATTTCAGGGAGCAAAAATGCCTTTCTCAGGCCCCGGAGTTTGGTAGGACAAGGAAGCATCCACTGCCTCCATCAGTGGTCAGGGCTCGACCTGCCCACGCTGCGCTAGGCCCCAGCGAGGACCAGCACACACGTCTCTGTCCTCTTGGCATGCCCAGCACAGTATGGTAGCTGCCGGTGGGCAGATCTGACAGCAGAGCCGGGGGACCAGGTAGGGGGGGAAGCAGCAGGACTGAATTCAGACTTGGCCGGTCACCAAGGCTCCCCAAGGAATGAGATCCAGTGAGACCGGGCTCTGGAGAAAGCCCTCCTCCTGGTCACGTCCTCACATGGCCTTTCCTTGATGCCCTCATGCACAGAGAGAGGGAGGCTCTTCCTCTCTTCCTAAGGGCCTCGATCCCACCATGGACCTCTTAGGGGAACCACTGACTGAAACCACGCACCCTGGCCAGGCCCTACAGTAACCACTTGATTGAGTTCTCTTACTACACGAGGTAAGGAACTCGGAACTAACTAACTACCACCAACTGGAAGAATTCAGGAAAGGTCAAAAAGAGAAAGTAGACACCAGTCTGTATGTCCTACCAACCTCCCAGAATCCTTCTCGCTGGAATCCACATTGGCTGAGCCATGCACACACCACCAGGAAGGGCCCTGAGTCAGAACGATTGGCCAGAGACAACCCGGAAACTAACCCCATCACCATAAACCCCCAGACTGCGAGCCACGCGGCAGAGCAGTCCTCCTGGATCCTCTCACCCTCCTGCTCTCCACCCGGGCGCCCCTTCCCAGTAAAGACCCCTGCTTTGTCAGCACGTGTGTCTCCTCAGACAATTCATTTCCGAGTGTTAGACAAGAGCCCGCTCTCGGGCCCTGGAAGGGGCCCCCTTCCTGCAACAGACCCACCCTCATGACCTCATATAACCCTACTCACCTCCCAAAAGCCCCACCTCCTCCTACGGGGCCCTCATGATCACATTGGGAATTAGGGTTCCAGTGTAAGAACTTGGGGGGATGCAAACATCCAGCCCATAGCAGAAGCGACAGGACCAGATGCGTGTATTGGAAAGGCCATGTACACAGTGAATCCGAAGGGAGATTGGCAAGCGGGCAGACAGGGACGGGTGAGGAGACCTGCAGGGGGGAGGAGAAAGGCTGGGGGGTCTGAGGGGAGGAGCAGGTGGGACCCACAGAGCCCCCAGCACTGCCTCCTGGCACAGGGGCCATCACAGTGCAAGGCCTAAGTGAGCCCCCAGGCTCAGCCCCTGGTCAGCTGAAGGGAGGAGCCTGGAGCACTAGGCCTTGGGCACTTCTGGTTCTCCTCCTGCTGGCCGGCCACATGGTAGATTTGGAAGGCAGGAGGCACGTGACTCACTCTGACCAATTAGATGTAGGCAGAAGCACCCTGAGTCACCTCCAGAGGAAGCACTGAAGAGCCAGTGAGTGGGTTATGGTCGCACTTCTCCCCCTCCCATGCCACCCTAACCCACAGGCTCCAGACAGTGAAGCCTCGAAAGCCTGAGCCCCTCACCAAGTGGCCAGCATGGTGAATGGCAAACAAGTGTCTGTTGCTCAAGCCGTGAGATCTTGTTTAAGCCGCTGAGATCTGAGACGTGTTTGTTACCACACTTGACCTAGCCCATCCCTGACTGATACATGCCCTCTCTCACTCCATCACAGGATGGGGGCCTCGGGCAGAGGGTCGCGTTTCCCTTTTCTCAAAAACAGCATCATCAGCAGGACTGAAGTGCTTGCTTACAACATTCTGGGCACTGTTTTAAGGGCTTTGTTTATATTGACTCATTTCTCACCACAACCCCATGAAGGGGTTACTATTCTTGTCCTCATTTTAAAGATGGAGGGCTTCCCTGGTGGCGCAGTGGTTCAGAGTCCGCCTGCCGATGCAGGGGACGCGGGTTCGTGCCCCGGTCCGGGAGGATCCCACATGCCGCGGAGCTGCTGGGCCCGTGAGCCATGGCCGCTGGGCCTGCGCGTCCGGAGCCTGTGCTCCGCAACGGGAGAGGCCACAACAGTGAGAGGCCCGCATACCGCAAAAGAAAGAAAAAAAAATAAAGATGGAGAAACTGAGGCACAGAGAGGTGAAGTAACTTGCCCCAGGTCACCCAGCTAGTAAGTGGCATGGCCAGGATTTGAACCTGTGCCCTCTGGCTCCGTGCTTTTGTTCACTGAGCTGTGCTGCCCCTCAGGAAGCAAGAAGTGGTGGTAAGAATTTACTGGGAAGGTACCTTCATCCTGGGGAAAGTTCTCCAGGAAACAGTAAAACGTGAATAAAGAGGAGAGCCTTTGGCACGCTGGGCCCAGGCCGGTCCCCAGGACCCACCGCGAGGAAAGCAGGAGGCCTTTCCCGGCCGGTCCCGACCCCGACACCTCCTAGAATGTTGCAGCCACAGCCTGGAGACCATCTCTCTCACCCCTGGCTCAGAGAAGAGAGACGCCCAGGCCCGCCCTGTCCCAGCCCCTCGGCCAGGCGTCCCAGGAAGAACAGCCGCAGGCACGTCTCACGTCACTGCACAGCCATCCGTGGGGCGGAGCTGCTGCCACCAGAGCTGCTCCACCACACCCAGGGCCCCTGGTCTCCAGCCACGACCACTCCACCATCTGCAGCTCGAGCCCACTGTCCGGACGGGCCGTCCAGGATCTGCATCCCTTGCCCTCCATCCCCCCTGCTCCAGGTCCAGTTCCGGCTTTGGCACCAGCTGGACGACGGATCAGATCCAGATCAGATCTGAGCCGCGCTGGGCGGCCCAGCAAGGTGTGTCCCTGAAGGGCGAGGAGGCGCCGTGTCCCTGAAAACACCTCTGCAGTTCAACCAAGTAGGTCCTGGCAGAGGCTGTATCGTCTGGGGGCTTGAGGGTTAGGCTGCCAAGGATTCTGGCACTTATTTTTGGCCGTGACCAGAGGTGAGTGCTGAGGCTGAGTGCATGGGAATATTATTTCAACTGCCTTTAAGAAAACTCGCTCCCCGTCATAAAACTCTTGGCTGGCACCTTGGCTCTTGAGCTTTCAGCCTTAAGTGCCATTGGTACGTTTCTCAGCAACATTAATTAAAATCCTTTTAAAGACCGGGCTGTTTTCCACACAGGAAGGCTCTCACCTGGGGAGCACTTTCACAGGTGAATTGACTCTTTAAAAGCTTTTAAATTAATGTCATTCCCCATAGCTCTTCTTTTTCCAAAGAGAAAGCCTTACAACCTCACCGCCTTCCTCCCCGGCGGGCAGGAGAGCGAGGTCAAGGTCGGTGGGGAAGCGGTGGCAAGGCTGGCCCTGCAGAGGGCGCTCCATGGGAGGCCACACCGCCTGCCGGCACCTACACATGGGCAGCCGTCGCCGGGGCTTGGCTTCAATAACACGCTTCCTGAAAGGGAGGTCTCCCTCGCTTTGGCTTCACACACTGTTTCTGTTCAGAAGAAATTATCCATAGAAGACTAAATGCCCCCCCACGTTGTTCTATTCCTCAAAGACCCTGATAGCATCTCAGTCCGTGCACTTAACCCCCTGCTCCTGGCCAAGCAGGATTCCTGAACAGATGCCGCCCCAGCATATGGCTGGGGCCTGTGTTCAGTGCTTGGGGCGTGAGATCCAATTTCGTCCTCACAGCTATGCCCTGAGGAAGTGTTATGATCTCCTAAAAAGGCAGAGAGAGGCTCAGAGAGGCCAGGCGAATTGTACCAGGTAACACAGCAAGTGAGTGGGGAAGCAGGGGTTATATTTCAATTCTTCTGGCTCTGAAGTCTGTTTTATTTCCACTCTGCTCTGGAGAGTGGGCTGGTTTTGTAAATATTTTAATAAAGATGAAAGGTGCAGAGAAGAATCAGGATGCCCAAATGTGCAGCTTGGGCTGTGACTCTGGCACTTCCTATCTCCCCCAATCCGGTGGGCGGCAGAGGGGGGCGTTCCTTAGCGCCTCCCCACCTGTTAGAGAGATCAGGGCAGAGGGCAGGGCTGAGGAGGCCCCCAGGGGCTCCCAGTAGAGGCCTTGGAAGCTGGAATAGAACAGTGTGCAGCTGTAGCCCCGGAGGCCCAGGGTGAGCAGATCAGCCACCCCAGGACCCCCGGGACCTGTGGTATACCTGTGGGACAGTGGGGAACCCAGGGCCAGGGCAGCCTCCAGGCCGTGGACCTGCTGCCCAGTGCCAGCTGATCCAGGGACAGCACAAAGCGTGACTTAATCCCGGTTAGGTAGAAAGTAGTGCCGGGGCAGAGCGCTCGTCCAGCGGGCTTGTCCTGGGAAACATGACCCCCAACAGGAGCAAGAGTGCAGGGGAGTGGAGACAGGGGCGGGAGGAGGTCCGCAGCAGGGGGCGCCCAGTGCCCGGGCAGACTGGGCCACGAACCACCCAGCCTGGGGGACGCGCAACCCCAACTCCACCCTCAGCTGTGGGCAGCGCTCGGAGTCAGAGCTTCCAGGTGCCCAGAGGGCCCACAGCACGTCAGCAGGACAGCCAGGGCCTGGGACACACAGGAGAATCCAGACAGAAACGGACGTCGAGGACAGAGCCCGTCGGTGGGTTGAGCTGCTGTGAAGGCGCCCCCTCCCCTGTTCTCGGCAGGGCCTGTCCGCTCACACACACGGCGCTGAGCCCATCTGCAGGGTCCCCAGGAGGCCCCCCGGGCTTCCGCGCAGACGACGGGGCTCAGGGAGCGGGTGTACTGAGTGGAGGGCCTGCGGGGACCCCCGGAATCCTCTCTGGAGGTCACGGGCTGCGCGGTCAGCTGGGGTCTCTGATTCCGGGATCCCGTGGGCAGGGGGCACCCAGCCACATCCACGCAGAGGTGCAGGGGCCGCTGGGCCCTGAATGAGCAACAGGGAGGGGGCATCAGAGCTGCTGCACTGCCCTCGCACCCTGCCGGCGGTTCTCCCTCCCCACCCGACCAGTCCACTCTGGTCTAAATGAAAACCTGAACTTCTCATCCCGTTTAAAGCTTCCCGCCACCCCCAGCTCAGGCCTGACCCTCAGCCGGGCAGAGCAGAGGGGCTGGTCTGCTTGCCCACCAGCCCCTCCCCTGCCCACCCACCCCGACGGTTCTCCAGGCCGGGGAGTGCCGGGGAGGAGAGGGCGGGGAGGGGCTGCGGAAACCCACACCGGTGCCTCCCTCTGAGGGTCATCCGCACGCTCTCCGTGGGGACCCCTGGCGTCCCTGTGCCGTGCTAGCCGTCACCGTGGACCTCAGCTCCGCCTGGTCCACCCACCACGTCTCCCCCGCCTTCCCCTCAGCAGGAGCGTCCCAGGCAGCTGGCACTCAGCCATGTTCCGAGGCTCTCACACCATACCTTGTCCCGTCCCAGCCGGGGATGAAGAGACCTGCTGCCCCTGGCCCCAGGCTGGGATTTATTTACAGGTAGTGCCAGGACCCGGGCTGCCGGCAGGATGACAGCCCAGCTGGGATCCATGCCCGATGCCCGCCCGTAGAGGGAGGCTAGCAGAGACACGGAGAGTCCGAGGGACCCCTCTCTCCACCCCTGTCCCTGCCAAGCCGAGACCCGGCCTGGGGAGACTCGGGGGGATCCCTGAACTGAAGGTTTAAACACCGGGGTCAATCTGGAAGACATTAGGTTACATTTCCGTTATCAGGCTCCGTGGAGCCTTGATTCCAAAAATGCGCTTGGTTACAGAGAAATAATAATTACCTTTGGAAACCTTTTATTAAAGTGCACTATACAGGCAGAGAAGGGCGCCGGCTGTAAGTGTGGAGCTCAATGAATCTTTCACAAACTGGAGACACCCAATAAAACGGTTACTTTTTAAACCTTGCGTGTGTGGCCTGTGAGAACACTTCCCGCGGCAGGGGAAATGAGTCTTCCAGCCCACAAGCGTTTTCAGCCCCCTTGCAGAGCCCCTCACAGACACAGGTCGCCGGGAGGTCTGGCCGCATGGAGGACAGTGTCCAGCCGGCAGACAGGTCCCGGTCACCCCTGTGGGGACAGCGGGTTCCTGACGGGGAGACCTGGGAACTGGCGCAGGACACAGGCGATGTCCTCCAGAGCATCCGCCCTCCACCCGGCCCCGGATGAAACATCAGTCATGTTTCACCTGGGAGCTGGTGAAAGCCCGAAGCCCAGGCTGACCCCCGGACCAGCTGATCAAACCTCCGAGGTTCACCCCTCAGAGCCTGTTTGTCGGAGGCGTCCAGACAGCTCCACGGGCTGGAGTTCGTGCCATAATCCTTGTAAACTGCCGTACACACACTCCCCAGGAATGGGTGGGTTCAGGAAACCTCAGAGAATCCTTTTTACACATTCAGAAAGTCGAGGAACTTCTCAAGGGCTAGTTGACCGGGGCGTTCGTCAGTGCAGGCCGTCATAACAAAGAACCACAGACCAGGCAGCTTAAACAACAGAAACCTGTCTCCTCACACTTCTGGAGCCTGGAGGCTGAGATCAAGACTCGGTTTCTTCTGAGGTCTCCCTCCTTGCGGTGTAGATGGCTGTCCTCCCTCTGTGTGTGTCTATGTCTTCATCTCCTCTTCTCATAAGGACGCCCGCCCTGATGACCTCATTCTGACTTAACCTATGTAAAGAGCCTCAGAATGCAGCACATGCTGGGGTACTGGGGGTTACGACTTCTACATGTGAACTTGGTGGGGTGGGGAGACACAGGTCAGCCCACGCCAGCCAGGTACCTGCCACCTGACCAGTAGAGATGCCCGGGGCTGGGGCTGGGGGGCACCTTGTGCAGAATTCTGTTTTCACGTGGACAGAACATGACGCTGGACGAGCCCTAATCAGAATCAGCCCGGCTTCCGGTACCCAGAGGGCCAGCCCCCGGCGAGCAGCCCCTGCTCCGGCTGTCTTTCCGCAGCTGATTCTGGTAGTGTCTACACTTCACACGGATTTCAGACAGCGTGTCTGTTGTGTGGGGGAGGACGGATTTGAGCGGGAAGAGGCCGGGGTGGGGGAGGCATCAGAGGCTGCAGCAATCGGCCTGGCGATAAGTGCTAGGATATAAAAGGGGCGCGGGCCGCGAGGGTGCACATGGCCCATGGAATCACTCGCAGATGTCTGTGCACAGGGAGGAGAGCCAGGCTGCACGAGAAGACTCGCCGTGTCAGTCAGGACTGGGGAGGCTGCCCTGTCAAGGGAGGGCAGGAGCACCGCTCAGGGACCCCCTGAAAATGCATCCCTGTCTGGACTCCATAACTGTAAAGGTGTTTTATTTCCTGCAACATTTAGATCAAAGGGCTTTGTTTTAAGACTTGGGGCTGCTATTTCCATTTCTCTGGAGAATTCATAAGAGGGAACAGCCAGCTCCTATCAGGGCAGGCTGAAGGGAAGAGAGAGAAAAGGGCTGCTTTCCTTTCAAAAGCAAGACCCATCAAAGACCCCTGGGCTTGCCGATCTCGTGTTGCCGGAAATGAACTCGGCCCCAATAGCGGATAAAGAATGAAAATTCCTTTGCTGGAAGGAAAAAGGATCGGGTACTTGTTGTGAACTTGCCCCTCTCTCCAGGAAACACACACATGCTCTCTGAAGCCAAAAAAAAAGAGGATCTGGGCTTCTCTCGTGGCGCAGTGGTTAAGAATCTGCCTGCCAAGGCAGGGGGACACGGGTTTGAGCCCTGGTCCGGGAAGATCCCACATGCCGCGGAGGAAATAAGCCCCTGCGCCACAACTACTGAGCCTGCGCTCTAGAGCCCGCGAGCCACAACTGCTGAAGCCTGCTTGCCTAGAGCCCGTGCTCTGCAACAGGAGAAGCCACCACAGTGAGAAGCCCGCGCACCACAACAAAGAGCAGCCCCCACTTGATGCAACTAGAGAAAGCCCGCGTGCAGCATCGAAGACCCAATGCAGCCAAAAATAAATAAATAAATTTATTAAAAATGAGGATCTTCTCATTTGCTGCTTCTGCAGAAGTGAAGACACTTCTTCCACCTCCATCGCTGGCAGGGGAGACTCTGGGTGACTTCATGTTGTCCAGACCAGCCGTCCGCCAGAGCTATCCTCACCCTCTTCCTTACCAACGGGAGACTGCTCCACTGGAATGTTCCAGGGGAACAAGAGACACCTCACGATCACTTCCACTTACATCACTCCCACTTCCCTTTCAAAGAGCTCAACGGCGCTGAGGTTTTATGTGTAAGGGGATCCTAGGGCCACCCACGTGGTAGGAGCCGGGGTTGCCAGAAGAATTTCCAGATTGCACATATCTCCCTTCCTGGATCCGGGGTCTTAATCTCATTACTAAACGTTGAGTCTTTTGCACTGAGGTATGAGATTTCAAATATTTATAAGCAGAGGCATCATTTGTAAAATGAAATCTTATGCAGCAACCTAATTTATAGAATAAATTAGTGTGGAGCTCTGCTGGCTGCGGTGGGCCCAGAGCCTCCCCTCACCCCTGGGTGGGCTCCAGGCAGCCCACAGAGCTCAGGTAGGTGCCTCCTGAAAGCCGGGGAAACAAAGGACTCCCTCACCAGGTGGAAACGCCCAGCCTCCCCAGAGGGACAGAGGGAGAGTGGGACAGCTCAGGACACCAGTTTCTAGTATGTGCCTACGTGTGTCCTCAGGGGAGGTGTGTATGAGCCCAGCAACGCACCCAGTGTTGTGTTCACACCTGAGGATAAAAGCATCTCAGACGACCGTGCCTTTGCCCCCAGCGTGCTGACGGGTCACCCGTGGGAGAAATGTAGCAGTAAACAACAATCGTGATTCACTTAAGGAAGATGTGAAGGAGAAGGAAAAAATATGGGAAGACACACTGTGCTTCTAAGTGTAAATTAGATTTTTAAATAAGTTAGATTTTCCCAAATTTTCATGAGTTTAATGCCACCCCCAAAATTCAACTGAATGATGCCAAAGATTACCTGAAAGAATAAACTGATAAGAATAGCTAAGACTTTTGGAAAAAAGGAACAGTGAGGGTTACTTGCCATTTGGGATATTAAAACACATGAGAAAGTTATAACAATAAAAACAGTAACTTAAGGGTACAAAGATCAATAGACCAATGGTGGGTATAAGATACACCTGAAAAAGACCCTACTAGTAAAACTTAATATACGATCAAAGAAGCATTACAGATGGCTAGAGAGGGGATGGAGCATTCAACTAATGGTGTTTGGAAAATGGATTCAATGGGAAAAACTTTAAGTTAGAGCCTCACTCCAAGCCATCTCCCAAAATAAATTCCAAATAGATGGAAAAGCTAAACATAAAAAGAAACCATGATAATTTTTTTAGAAAATACAGTTGAATATTTAACTGACTTCATTGGTAAGTAAGATCTTATCAAGTATGAAAACAAATAGCAGAGGAAAAAATGTACCTAAAATGTAAGAGGATCTGTACCTCAAGTGATAAAATTAAGCAAATGACAAATCAAGAAAAAATATGGGTAACAAAGATGACAAAGAGTTAATATCTTACTCTAGAAAGGGTGTTTTAACACAATTATTTTTTAAAAGGCAAGCTTCCAATAGAAAAAAAAGAGGTAAAGACCTTCCAGGAAATTCACAGAAGAAAAACATAGAAGTGGCCAAGAAATTATATTAAAAATATATTAAACCACATTAACCCATGTTTTCTTCTTTATAGTTTACTGCATTTTCTAAATTTCATAATCAGAAGAGAGTACAGGCAGTATGGATCCATTTATAGAAAGCTCCAAAGCAGGCAGAAACTAATCCCTGAGGCTAGGCATGAGGGCAGAGGTTCCTTCTGGGGGTTAATCTCTGGATGCGGCGAAGGGGGTGAGGTATTCTGTACCATTCTAATCCTGATCTGGTGATGATTACACAGGCTTGCTCACTTTGTCAAAATTCAACAAGCTGAACACTTATAATGTGTATACTTTTCTGTATTTATGTGTACTTTGTTTACTTAAAAAAATTTATATGGCAAAAGATCCCACAAAAAATAGAAAAGAAGAAATGTACAAAATATATTTTTAACAGAGGTGACCTGTAAAGTGTAAATGCCCAAAATATACAGTGAGGGTGAACTCACAAGAAAGACCCAAATACCCAATAGAAAAATGGACAAAAGATATAAACAGGTAAAAGAAAGGAATCGGAACAAATAAATGTCCATCACACATCTGAGAAGGTGCTCACAATCACTAGAAGTCAGGGAAAGGCAAATTAGAGCAACAAAGAGACATCACTACACCCATCAGACCACAAAAAAAAAACTTAAAAATAAAAAAAATCTGTAATACATATTCATGGTAGCGATATGGAGAAAGGGGTCTCCATACACTGCTGGTGACAATGCGAAGAGTCCTGGAGCTTTCAGGGAGCAAAGTGGCAACTGATATGAAAATTAAAATGGACTACGTGCCCTCCAGGTAGAATCCAAGGTAACAGCAACTAAAAGAGACACGGTGTTTTCAGAGAAGCTTGTCTTCTCCAAGGTCATAGGAGTTGCCGGTTCATATCATAGGTCCCCTGCCGGATTCTCCCCCCGTTTATTCATCCCGGAAGCAGGGATTGACCTGGACTGGTGTTTGCTCCCCTGCGCTGTCTGAGGGCTCTGTGTGCCCCTCTTGGTGTCCACCAAGCTTTGCGCTGCTGCAGTAGCCTTCTCTTGGGTCTCCTGGCGCCCCACTGAGCCCACTCCATCCCGCCTGCACACTGCGGCCAGCAGGAGCCTCAGAAAACACGGATGTGATCGGGGCATCTTCTGTCCATTGTTCTTCATTTTTCATTTCCAAAAACACAAATGAAACGCTCTCACCAGGGCCTTCACGCTCTGGCCCCTGCCAGCCACGCCTGTTTCATGTCTCCACCCCGAGCCCCTCCCTCGTCCACCCCCTGCCACTCCGGCCTTCCGTCACCTCCTGGACCGCACCAGGCGCCTTGTCCCTTGACAGCCTTCCCTCAAGCCCCCAGTACTCATCCTCCCCTTCCCCGGGACGCCCTGTCTCCCTGCGGCCAGGCTCCGGAGAGCATCACCACGCGCCCGCTGTCCCTTGGACCCTTCCCAGCTCTTTCACAACCATGAGTAAATAACTCTGTAAGCCCTGGAGTGATGTCTGTCTCCCTCCGAGACCGGAGCTCCTCGGCGCAGACAGCACGTCCACCCCCCTCACCGCCGCGTCCCCAGGTCCCCGCAGGGTCTGGCACCGGGAAGGCAGCCAGTCAGTAACTGCCGAATGCTGCATTAGTGCATTGTCCTCTGAGCCCGGCAGGTGGCATCTCCCAGCGCGCTCATGCGATGGAAGGAGAAGGGACAGTGGGGGAAGCATGCTGGTGTCCCCTGGGGGTGACCAATGCTCAGGCCCCCCATGTTTCCTGAGAATACCCCAACTACCTCATGGCTGGGGGTGGGTGTGGGGAGACCCCGGGGTCTACTCCGCAGTCAGATGCCTGGGTTCCAGGCCCAGCTCTGATACCAACAGCAGTGGGACCAGGACCTCTCCACGCCTGTTTCTTAACCTAAAAACTGGGCAGGTGGGAGGAGGTGGAGGATGACAGTGACACCAGGTGTGCTACCTGGGCAGCCACCCAGGGCCCCTTGCTCAGAAGGCCTGCGCTTGGTGTAATGCCCTGTTGTCCCTGTCATGAGAGCCTGAAGACGTTTTGAACAAAGGGCCCACACTTTGATTTTGCCCTGCGTCCCACTAATTGTGTACCCAGGCCCGATAACATTATCCCAGTGTGGTAATGCCAGGGGCGCGCCTTCAGCCACCAGGAGCGTGAAGGGCTCAGCAGGTGGCATCTGCTGCCTTGGGGGCCCACTGGCTCATGGGGGATGGCTGGCCTGACACCTCGTAGCCTGAGGGCGCCATCTCTCCAGCCCCAGGAGGATTTCAGGGACCACTGAGCTGCTACAGGTCAAAGTGGCAAAGGTGCAGCCCACCGCCTCTTGTCCGCCCATTCCCCTCTTCCATGGGGCCCCTCCACTGTCAGGAGAAATGCTCGCACGTTCCGGGACCCCTCCCTACAACTTCCTGTGGACGCTTTGAGGCTTCTGACCCTCCAGGCTCGCAGGGGGGCAGGAGTCGCCTCGCCCCCGAGCAGTTGGGCCCCGAGCAGCGGAGGTGGGTGAGCCCTCTGCCCTCCGCCCCCAGGAGCCACCGTGGCAGCTTTATGACGGGGCAGCCGGCCTGGAGGAGAGAGAGCTCTGCTGACTCTCACCATCCTGCACAATTAGCAAAGACATATTTCAGGAATCATATATGCAAGCAGTCGAAAGGCAAATGGTTTTAACAGTGAATTATTAAAAGGGTTTTTTGCTGGACTGAGAGTCCCACAGCATATAAAGCCCGAAGCATTTAGCATAATGGATTTAAGCACCAGCAGTCCTCCTGCTGGCGGTGCTGACCCAGGGATGCTCTCGTTCCCACCCTGGTTTGTTGCCCAGCAGCCGGGGTGCCCAGGGGTGAGGCTGGGTGCTGAGTCCCCCTCACCGCCTCCCAATGCAGCCGGAATCAAACCTCAAAGCCCCTTCTCGCAGGGCGCTGTGGTATCTCTGGAAAGCCGCCACGCAGAGTGGCTTATAAAGCAGGCCTGGTCCTCACCACCCCCCCGATAACACTGGAGATCATTTTAATGCCTCCAGTTCTTAACTTGAAAAACAGACGAGAAAAACACCTGAGATCATCTCTAAAAGTACAGCTAAACCCTACATTAACTTCACCTTATTTCTGCCATCCTCAACATTTTTTTTCTCTGTAGGTTAATAGTTCTTGAGAGAAACATGCTTGCCTCACCTGGAGATGGAACAGTTTCCCCCGAGACGACAGGTCACGGGAGGGGAGAGGAAGGGCCCCGGGAAGGATCTCACTCCGTGAGGGGACAAACAGGGAACCGAGGCCAGCCAGGACAAGAGGCTAGAAGGCGGTCAGTTCCGCCGGTTCTTGGACGAGGTGTTGAGGAAGCAGCTTGGACAAAGGGAGGGAGGCAGGTGGGACGGAGGCCAGACAGGCCACCAAGCTGCCCTGTGCCGGGCCGGGCCACAGACCGGAGCCCGGCATGTGTGGGCCCAATGACCCCAGCCGGGGCCAGAGAGGGGACCCAGGCGACAGTCAGAAAGGGCTGGTCTGGATGGCGCCTTCGTGTGCAGAATCCAGCCCCACCTTACACAGGAGGAAACTGAGGTCCAGAGAGGTGAACCTGCCCCCCCCCTTCTCACAGAGGAGGAGGGCAGAGCCGGGCATGTGCCAGGCCCCTGCCCCCAACACAGAGCCCACCCCCCAGGCAAGCTGCACAAAGCTGGACAAGCTAAGAAATGCCAGAAACAGGTACCTTAAAATGTACCTTTAAATGCACATCCTTTGCGTTTAAAGTGCTAACTCTACACCAAGCTGAACAGGGCAACTCTGAACCTTACTCACTTGAAGTCTAATGAGTCAAGTTCGAGCAGGAGCCCTCAGTGACCCACCCTGACCTGTCCTTCCCCTTCTAGAAGCGCAGTCCAGCCCACACCCCACACACACCCGGGGCAGCCACTCCTCTGTCACCACCCCACCAGCTCCAGGGTGACCAGCTCATCCCCATGACCTGGGACTGGGGGTCCCCCAAATGCAAAATTTCAGTTTTAAAAACAATAAAATTCCGGACACACCAGGACACGCTGGTGAGCCAGCTCCCCTCCCAGGCGTCCCTGTGCCTGAGGGCCACCCCTGCCCCCAGACAGAACGCCCTCCCCGGGGTCTCCCTGCTGCTGACTGCCTTCTTCCTGACCCAGAGCCACTGGGGTGCACACGTGGCAGCTCTGTGGTCAGGGGGGCGCAGACTAAGGATCCTGTCTCCGCATGGTGGGGTCTCTTACTTTGCAGCTGCTCACAAAGCAGCAGTTACCCAGAGCATCACAGAGACGCTGTTTGTGAAGCACACATTAATTTGGGCTCTCCTCCCACCCACCATTCTGCTGCCGGCCGCCCCCCGCCACCCCAAAGACCAGTTTTAGGAAGTCAATATATGATTCAGGGGCGGCCGATGTTCCAAGAATCCCTCCTGCTCTGTGAGCACCCGGAGCTGAGTTAGCCATTCAGGACTAGAGTACGTGAAGAAACTATCTAAGGACATAAACTGCAGCCCCGTCAGAGCTGCTAGACTGTGCTGGGAACAGTTTAAATGGCCTCCCTTTCTCCAAATGAAGCAGGAGTGGTCCTTGTCCAGAGGCCCTTTCTCTCTCCTGTTGCTGCTGCACGGGGCAGCAGAGGGGTGTGGGTGCGCTGGGCACGGGAGTCCACACCACGTCTTTTCCAAGACACTTGGGGTGACCATCTCCCTTTCTCCCCTAGGGCCCCTCCCCACCTGGTTCTTTTTAAAAAGGGGGAAGGAAGGAAGGGTGGTGGGGAATAAAAAAAGAGACAAGAAGAAAGCGCCAGCCCATGCTTGACTCCTGCTTGGGGCCCTCGGAGCAGAACCAAGGGCCAACCATCCCCTGAGACCTGCCTGATGTGGGACATTGGGGCCTGTGCGCAGTGAGAGGTGCTGACTCTCCTGCTGAGTTTAAGGCTGTCCTGGGCATTGCAGCCACATGCGTGGAGCCAAAGCCTGGCCCCCAGCATTAGGGGCTGGGGTCTCTCACCACTCATTGTGCCAGCTTGACATCATGCCCCCAGCCCTGGTGTGGCCTCCTCACCGCGCCTTTGCTGTGACTGTCGGTGAGGGGGCTGGGCAGGGATCTTCCTGCTGCTTCTGTGTCCCCATCACCCAGTCCCCCTCCCAACACATCCTGGGCCACCCGTCTTCTGCACCCGGGACGCCGAGGTTCAGCTGCCTGAATGCACTTGCTTCCCGCCCAGCGGAAACTCAAACTGATACTCTCCCGTCTGCTGACCACTCACCACTTGTCCGTCCACTTTTCAGCTTCGCAACGTTCTTAACGTCTCTCGTGCGCCGATGTCCCTTTTCCTTTCTTCCGTCCTCACTGGTCCTCACTTAGCGGGATTTCAGCAGGGGCAGCGCAGTCCTGCATCTCTAACCACAAGTCCTCTGTCAACAGGGACGGCTCCAGAATTTCTACAGAGGATGGTTTGAGGGCAGCAGTCAGGGCGGGGAAGGAGGTTGCCTAGGGAAATGGTCCTAAAGCAGCTTTTGCTCAGCAAGCGCACCTTTTTTTTTTTTTGGTGTATGCTCTATTTAGATTGTATGCCAGGCAGGATCCTGGCAGGTAACAGAGGACACCTCCAACTGAGTAATCTGAGGAGCATTTTTTATGGAACGATTTACAAAAATACAAGCAGAACTTTTAAAGGAAGCAGTAGAGGTAGCAGAGTGTTCCACATTATTCTAACAACCACCAGGAGGTGCCACCCTAGTCCTGAAAGGGGCGTGGGGATAGCTCATGGGACACTACACACATACACCTGCACTCACACACACATATATATACCACACATACACATATATACACTCACACACAATCACACACACGTACACCACACACACACAAAGCCACACTAAGTTGCTGCAACTCTTCCAACTTTCTCAAATATTTTGTATAGATGTTGGCACATTTAAATATTCTAGCACTTCTTCAATTAATTTTAATGATATATGCTTTTCTAGAAAATTAATCTCTTTGGCCACATTTTCAAACTCTTTCAGCATAGAATTGGTTTCTCTGAGGCTGTTTTCATGTAATATATTCATGTTTTTCTTACATTTTTCTTGATTAACTAGTAGTTTATTCTATTTTCTTTTTCTATAGAGTGAGCTCTTGACCTCCGTTTATCAATTCTATTGTTTCTGTTTTCTAATGAGTTACTTCTGCTGTTATCTGTAGTCCTTTCTTCTGCTTTCCTTGGGTTTGTTTCTTTCTTTTGAAATTTCTTAATTCCCTCTGACAATTTTTAAATTATAAACTTATTTTCTCAGTATAGTTCCAACTACATCCAATAAGCTCTCACATAACTTTTTTTCTTCCATTCTTTTCTAAATATTTTGTTATTGCTGATTTGATTTCTCTCTTTTATCTGTCAGATGATTGTTTTAAATTTTGCAAGAAGTTGGTCTTCTGTCTGTTTCTAATTTGTCCTTTAATTTGTATTTTCATTCTCTGCAGTTGGAGAGCACCGTCTGTGCTATTTCTGTCATTTAGGATTTATCACTGATCCAAGGACACATAGAATAAGGGTCATTCTACATCTTCAGGGTACAGTTACAATGTAGACTTTTAGATCCATCTTACATTATTCACTTAAATCAATGCAGGGTAGGAGGTGGCAGCAAGGAGAGACTTCTCTCAAGTTAGTAGGGGCACTGCCCATTGTGGGGAAGGGAAACCCAGATATTGCCTTTGTAAATATCAAGCTCCTTTGTAAATATCAAGCTCCTTTTGGTGGGTCTGGGTTCTGAGCCTGCCTACCTAGACCACAAAATTCCCACTGGGCTATCATCCCCCCTGAGAATGGAAGGGAGAGGAAAGAAAGCTTTGCTTTAGAGGGAGAAGGGGCACTGCCACTGCCCACACCCCAGGTTAACACACAGGTCCTCACCGGCACCCAGAAGCAGAGGAACAAAGAAGGGCTGTGGGCACCCTGTGGCACAGTGTACGAAGGCCTCAGACACATAGCTGGAGCTGTCAGACTTCAGGTAGACGGACGTGGCCTGGGCAGGGCACAGCTGCAGAAGCCAATGGACAGAGGACCAGGGCTCTCTCCGCTGTGAACCAGAGGGCTTCTCATGTAAGATTCAAGGGGGTGAGGCTTCAGTTTTTTAAAAATCTCATATCAGACTTGCCACCCATCTTGGCTGGTGGATGTTTCAGTTGAATTTAACTTGATTTGGGGGAAAGAATTTCACATGTCATCACCTGCACTCTGAATGGTGTGGTGCAATGAACACCCTTAAGCCCACTTTCCTTTTGTCCACATAATCTATCAAGACCTGAGAGGCAACTGGCAGAGTTTCTCCCACAACTGCATGTATGAAAAGTTCTCCTTGTATTTCTGATCCTTTTTCAAGTAAATATTGATATTGCATTATATATTATATACAGTTTTGTGAAAATGTATAACTGGATTGTGGACTGATCATTTCATCAATGAAAAGAAACCCTCTACATGCAGTTTAATATTCCTGCTTTGACTTCATTTTTCTGGAGTAGAGTGTGAGAGCCCTACTTTATTTTTGTTTTTAGTTTCTTTTTCATTTACTTACAAACATTCTTATTAATCTATATCCAGCTTTCTGAGAGTTAATATACAACTGGTTTGTTCTATGTGCCACCTTGAGACTCTTTTTCTTAAAGGTGGTAATTTATTCCATTTACATTTATAATATAATGGATACATTTGGTCTTACTTTAGGAGATGGGATGTATCTAGATCTCCAGTTTTACATGTGTCCTAGCAGTCTCCTTGCGTTGTTTCATTTATTGCTACACTGTTTACTTTTTCCTATCTTCTTACTTCTCTTACAGTTTGCAAGAATATAATCTAGTGTGGTTGTTTTAGCTGTCATTGTTTTTACACCTTTAAATAAACGACCTCAACCGTATTTCTGAGTGTATGATCTTCTGAAACAAAATAATATGAAGAAATTAGTATAAGTACACTTTCCCCACTTCCCCCATTCACCTATTTTTGGGTGGTGTGCCCTGAGAATTTTATCTAACCATTTGAGTTAAGATGCTATGTTTATCTTCTAATGATTATTCGTAGTTTTCAGCAAACACTTATTGATCACCTACTAAGTGCCAGGCTCTGCTATTGCTGGTGGCACAGCAATAAACAAAACTAAATCAGCCCCATCCCCAAGCTCAGAGAGATTGTAGTCTGGAAGAGAAGCGAACTGTTTCGTGACGAATCCTACAAAGAGACGTGTAGTCCATTTCAATTCTGAAATGCTTTTTCTTTCTCAGCCTCTCTGAGATCAAGATGTATCTTACACTTGGTGGCCTCTGACAATCTCCATCAGCCATGTGGAGACCTGATTAGATTAGGAGCCCGGACAACGTTTATGTTCTGATGTGAAGCACACTACCGTTGTTCAGACCTAATGTGATGTTTAAATGTGATGTCTGTGCTCACCCCCGGCCTGCCCTCTCCTTCCCCGATCCACATTTTCAGTGGATGCCTTGAGTCTCTTTTGGTTGGTTAGAACAGACCTTCAAGTCCTGGCAATAGCAGTAGAGCTGCTTCTTTGAGACAGCAGGCACACGGGACACGAGTCCTCCTGTGGGGGGACAATGTCTTCCGGTGCCGTTACACAAGCTGGGGATGGGCAGGGGAAATATCTTGGTTTCACAGATGCCTACCCTCAAAACCTGTGGATATTGGCCTGCTACCTTTTGTCATCCGGCCTCGAGAGAACTCTGATGCCAGCCTCCCGGGCTCCCTTTCTAAGTAACTCGTGTTATTCCTGGATCCTTGAGACTCTACTCATCATCCTGGACAGGTAGGGGCTTCACCAGGCACCAGACGGAATTAATAATGTTCCCTCGGACACCCTAAGATTTGTTAAAATGTAGATTTGTGTCTTCTTCAGTCACAGAAAATGTTCTCCTATTACAGCTTCAAAATATTATTCCCGCTCCTTTTGGTCTGGCCTCCTTTTCACACAACCGGTTCTCCTCACATTGCATCCCATTGCCGGCTGTTCATACCGACCAGCAGCTCTTGATTCCTTAATTTCAGAGCTTTTCGTTTCTGTTTGTGTTTTGTATTCCCACTGGTTATTTTGTCTAGAGTAGTAATTCCAGTCCCTGTTGCTCTAATAATAACTTAAATTCTGCAACTGCCTATTGGTTTCTTTATCATCTTTCCTTTATCAGCTCTCAAGCATCTTTTCATCATGTATTTCATCTCTTTCTTAAAAGTCCATATTTTCTTTATTTGTCTTGTGTGTGCAAGGTATTGAATATCTCTCTAAATTTTTTTCTGGATAAACTTTAAAACCATGTTCTTTATTTGTTGTATGATATGTTTTATCTTTCTTTTTGTCCTGGAATCTTTTTGCACAGGTCCCATGTCAAATACTTTGTTCAGCATTGTTTTGCCAAAACTACAAGGATTTCAGGAAATTTTCGGATCCCATACCAGACACGGTAAGACCAACAACTGATCTCACCAAATTGTGGGTTATTCTTTCTGCTGCAACCACAGAATCTGAGATTGGGGGTGTTAGAAGAAACGAGGTGATGGTGGATGCAGGGGGTGCTCTGGTGCGCAGTGGTGATGAAGGATACAGGGGGTGCTCGAGCATGCAGGGATCTCCCTGGTACACGAGGTGTACCTCCCCAGTGTATTGTGAGCAGGTAGGGAAGGTCACCCGAGTTTCAAAGGCCAGGGCTGCCCAGAAGAATAGTCAGTGATGTTGGGGAGATGGGCACTCCAGACAGAGGGGACAGCACAAACAAAGTCCCAACGGTGGAGAGTTCACACTCAGGGTCAGGTGCTGGTGGCTTGGTCGAAAATGACTGGCCAGGACGTGTGCTGGGGAGGGAATCTGCCTCAAAATGCCCGAGCAGATTGCTGATTTGGATCTGGAAGATGACAGGGCTTCCTGAATTCCAGTTTAAATTATCCTAAAGCTTCATTTTCCTTTCTACTGCTCGAAAGGAAAGAGAGGTCTTCTTGGACCAATAAGTGCAGGAAACACTGATAAATCTCCCTGCCTCGGGGATTCAAAAATGCACACGAGCGTGACAGGATGAGCTGCTTCCCCAGCACGCTGGCCCCGATCCCTTTCATCAGAGGCCATCCGTGACATCTCCTCAGCCAGGGCTCCACGCCCACCCACCGGACGGCACTGCAGGAAAGAACCCTCAGGACACTCGGCCAGTGCTGTGCTCCACCCAGAGCCCCTCACTAAATGAGAGAAACACACACACCACACACCATCTACCACACACACATACACCATATGCGTGCTCACATGCCACACCACACACATACATACACATACAGCACTCACACACCATAAACACACACACCATACACACCACACGCATCACACCACACATCACACACACAACACATACATACACCACACGCACGCTCACACACCGAACCACACACATACACATACACCACACACGCTCACACACCACACCATACACACGCACACTCACAGTTTTGCTGGCACTGTCAATCACAGGCCCCCTCATCTCATCAGGGTAAGCATGTGATCTGGGCCAATCACAGAGCTCCATCTCCCCATGTGCAGTGATTGGTGCAGGGCTGGGCATGTGACCAGGCAGGGCCAGTCAGGTCCTGCCCTGAGATTAGATCCGTGCGACCTGGAGAGAGTCTCTTTCAGATTGTGAGCCATGGCGTGGCTGGGGCTGCCAGGGCTCCTCTTGACCACAGGCAGTGCCAGGAGAAGCACCCACAGGCAGGCCGAGGGAAGGGTTGTGTGGTGTGTGTGCATGTGGTGTGTGGGGCGTATGTATGGGTGTGTATGTAGTATGTGTGTGGTGTGTGGGGGGTGTGGGGTGTAGGTGTGTGTATGTGTGGGGTGTGTGTAGTATGTGTGGTTCGTGTGTGTGTGTGATGTGTCATTTGTGGGGGTGGGGCTAAGGCTCCCCTTGTGTGGTGCGCCCCTTTGAGTTGTCACCGGAACCAGGAAGTCTGAGCAACCCCCTGCCTCCAGACCGGATGTGCTTCCCGTGTGACCCTGAGTGGAAGTGTCCTCCGAGCCTCTGTCGTCAGCATGTGAAGTGTGGCAGGACTGGGCCACACTGGGCTCCCGTCGCTCCCCACGATTCCCACATGAAATCCTGAACAGCAGCGGCTTAGTTGCCCTGGAGAGGGGGGTGGAGGCCGGGGGTTGCGGATCACATCGTGGACTCCTCCAGCTGTGCTTCAAACAAGCGCCTCCCAACGTCTCTGTCTCTGAACTGCTCAGAGGAAGCACTGATTCATGTCACGCTTCACGTGTCCACCATGAGATCAGGAAGGCCCTCGGAGCTCCTTCAAGCCCGCGGTGGCTGTACCTGCGCCCCATCAGTCACAGATGAAACCGCGGTCGCACTCGGAGGAGGCGAGGACGTCCTGGAGCTTTGCCACACAAGAATCACTGGGACTCGAATAAGGAAGAAGACGGGGCCAGGGGAGAGACCGGAGAGGAAAGAGGAGCTGCTTCCAGAAGGAATGGATTTGCGCGCGTACTTTGATCCTGCTGTGATTTTCATTTGTTTTAGCCACATCCTTTTCACTGCATCACTCAGCCAAAGGTGCTTTAAATTAGATGGAGCTAGGAAGCCCTTCCCCCTCCTCCTGCCCTGCCCACAGGCCATGGTCTTCAATCAGTGTGAGACGTATAATCACGCCATGCTCAAACGTAACTGGAATAAACTGAGACAAATAAATAAACTCAAAGGCACCACATGCATCTGGAATGCTCTTTGCCATGGTTTCCTAACATGGCTGCAGACAGCTAACTCTCAAGGCAAACAAAAAGTGGCAGTATTTACCCAGTTTCAGTTTGGAGCATGTTAAGAGCCCCTGGCTCATAGATCGCTGCTGGTGGAATGTGCACACAAATCAGTGTTCATCATCACCGTGTCCATCATTCCCTTCCCTTTTCTGCATTCCTCTCTTTCCCAGTGATCCAGGCTGAACAGGGACTTATATTGGATTCACCGGCCTTCCCTTGTACCTGTCTTCAGTGGCACAGTACAGAGGTCGTGGTGTCCTGAGAGCAGGAAGATGGGAAATGAAAAGTGAGCCCAGGACCTTTGATCAAAGAGCAAACTGGCGCCCAGCCTGGCAGCCTCATTTTGCTCAGCTGTCAGGGGAGAGCCGTCCATCGACAATTTCCTCTCCTCTGTTCTGGTGAAAGAGGCAGATGCCTCCGGGCTATAAGGGAGTCTCTGAAATGAGCCTCTTACCTTTCAAAACCTTCTTCTGCAGACCTTGCTCCCATGAACAGCCACGTGGCTCTGGACTCACCAGCACCTGGAATCCTCCCCTCCCCTCTAAGGGGACATCAAGTCCATTTCTACCTTCGGGAGACACACGTGTGGGCTCTGCTCCTGGCCCGTTGGGCACACCTGTGACAGCCTCAGGGCCATCGCCCCCAGCATGGAGATGAAGCTTCAACAGTGCCGAGACGAGCGCCCTGAGACGAGCGTGAGAGCTAAAGACTGAATCATGTCCATGTCTAAGGACTGACGAAAAGACTCGTAACTTTAAATATATATATTTATAAATAACATCCCTTATTTTCTGTGATTCCAGTAGCTTCATACAATGAATTGCAAGCTGGCCACGCCTCTGAGGAGGTTCCTATGTCTGACGCTCCACAGGTGTCTGTCTCTTTGCTCTCTTTAGATCTTCTTTGGCTACAAAACGCCCACTCTCCCTGCCTGTAACAGCATTCCAGTTTCCTAGTGGGGAGTTACCTCTCCCCTGTTGCCCATGGTCTGTGGGAAGGTGTTCTCCAAGTAGACCATGGTTCTATTGGTCAAGGTTCTCCAGAGAAACAGAACGAACAGGATATACATGAGAGAGATTTATTTAAAGGAATTGGCTCAAGCAGTTGTGAAGGTGCAAGTCCAAACTCTGCAAGGTGGGCCAGCAGGCTGGAGACCCAAGGCAAAGCTAGAGTCCAGGTCCCAAAGGCCAGCTGCTGGTGGAATTCCTTCTTGCTCAGGGGAGGTCAGTCTTTGGTCTATCCAGGCCTTCAACTGATTGGGTGAGGCCCACCCACATTAAGTCCACAGTTTTTTTTTTTGGTTTTTTTTTTTTTTTAATTTTTGGCTGTGTTGGGTCTTCGTTTCTGCGCGAGGGCTTTCTCCAGTTGCGATGAGCGGGGGCCACTCTTCATCACTGTGTGCGGGCCTCTCACTGTCGCGGCCTCTCCCGTTGCAGAGCACAGGCTCCAGATGTGCAGGCTCAGTAGTTGTGGCTCACAGGCTTAGTTGCTCTGCGGCATGTGGGATCCTCCCGGACCGGGGCACGAACCCGTGTCCCCTGCATCAGCAGGTGGACTCTCAACCACTGCACCATCAGGGAAGCCCAAGTCCACAGATTTAAATGTTAATCTCATCCCAAAACACCTTCATGGAAACATCTAGAATAATATCCGACCAAATATCTGGACACTGTGGCCCAGACAAGTTAACACATAAAATCAACCACAACAGGATAATTCCAGGTAATCAGCTTCCGTTTACAGAAGGGGCAGGGCTGGGAGCACACCCTCACTGGGGGGGCAATAGCCGGAGGACAGGGGCAGGGATCCACGCCTTCCCCGAAAGCCATGCTGTGGCACTTCCTGCCTCCTGCTTCCTGGCTTCCAGAGCCACCTTCACTTCAGTTCACTCCACACATGGCGTGCAGCCCCTGGTGGATTCTGGGGGCATCCCTCCTCGCCCCCCAACCCCCGAGAAACACATTCAATATCCTCCCAATAAAACCACCTGGGATGGGGCGCAGTTCTTGAAGGGAATTCTTAGAATCTTTTTTCCATTTCTTCCTATGCATCTCTTTCAGCTTCTTACTTCTTGGATCAACTCTGCTGATTTACACATCCCCCCAAATCATCCATTTCATCTGATGTTTTAATGTATTAGGATAGAGTTTGTGGCAGAACTCTTCAAAAATGTTCAACCTCCTCCACATACTACCCCAGGCCCTTGCAGGTTCACATGACTGGTTCTGACCAATAGGCTTTGAGCAGGTGTGACGTGCATCACTTCTGGGCCAAAATACAGAATAGCCAGCGTGTGACTCTCCAGTATTTCTCCCCTGCTATACTATCCCAGACAGTAGCATCTCAGGAGCCTGGGTCCCTGAGTGTCTGGGAGGAGCAGAAACCCTGCTGACCTATGTTGGACATGGAGCCTGAGGAGGAAATAAATCTCTGTGGCTTTAAACCTCCGAGACACCACTGTTGGTTCTATCTCATTCCTAACGTCCTCTCCTCCCCAAGAATACAAAAGCATTCTCCTATATCTCCTTCTGCAATTTTGCAGTCTTCTTTTCTTACATCTAATCTTTAATCCAGCTGGAATCTATTCGAGGTATGACATGGAAAGGGATGCTAGTCTTCAGGTAACTTTTTCCCCCTATAGCCATAGCCAACTGTCCAAAATCTTATATTCAATGTTCCCTACTTATTTGAAATGCCACCCTTATTAAATGATAAATTCCTCCATGTCATGGAATCTATATCTGGAATCGCTGCATTGGTGACCCTGTACTGATGGAAATTGCAGATTGTTGTAAATGTCAGTATGTTTGGGCAAGTTAGTTGGCGTGTCACCCGTCACCCTGGAGTCAGTATCTCCCCTGGACGCACACACCTAATACCAACGGGCCAGGAGCCTCACTCCAGGGCCACGTGTGCAGGTGTCAGAAACGGATCAGAAGGTATCAGAAACCTTGCAGTGAGCAAACACTGGGCGTTAAGACTCACACCGACCGCCAGTTTTCCTGAGGAAGGTCAAGGGGATTTGCCAAACCCACGTGAAGAACAAAAAGTGGGAGCTTCCCAACGGTGGACCCAGAGGGTGGTGACGGGACCTCCCGGGGGCCATCAGCCCCGGAAGGCCTCCAGCTCCAGGATGGAGAAGCGGAGCCTTGGAAGCAACATTCCTGATGCCAGGACAGCCTTGAGATTGTTGAAGTAGAAATGTCAAATCAGGGCCCTCTGCTCTTGGGCACCTTCCCAGCGCTGGCTGAGGCCTTGACCCTGTCCAGCACTCGGAGCTGGGTGGGGAAGGACAGCCACGGCAGCCAGGGGTGTCCTGTACCCCGGGAACACCCCATCTGGCAGCTCAAAACATCGAGGACCAAATACCTGGCTCTTTGCTGCGTCTCCTCTTTCTCAGGCCACAACTGCTTCTGACAAAAGGGGAAGGAGGCACAGGGAATCAGACAAATACAGTCGGTTCCCATTTCAAAATGTTATTCTGCCCCCAGTAAGCTGAATGGTCTATAAGAATCTGCGTTTGTGAGGTTCCTTGGATTTTATTCATTTTTCCTGATTTCAAAATCCACTTGAATTTTACTCTGTTCTTCCAGTTCAAAATGGCAGGCTACAGTATTTACATCTTCTACCACAAATCCCATTGAAATGACAAAATAAATGTGGAAATAAGAATATACTTCCTGCAGCCCTGAACATAGGGAGCGGTGCCATAATTCTGGAAGACATAAAGTAGAGAGCATTACTTTGATGCAAACTCCACGCAGAGTTGAGAAGCCCAAAACACAGCTCAGCCTTGGGACTGGGCCCTTGGAGAGGAAGGGCGCTTGGTTTTCCCTGAGGAGCCTCAGAAAAAATTCATGTTTGGGGACATTTGTGGCTTTGAGCAGCAGAGGAGCACGGGACAGCTATGGGGGGGCGTCACAGAAGACCTCATAGGTGTAGAATATATACAGAGAGCTCGGCCAAGACACTCCCTCTCCCCTGACCAGGCTATGGCCAGTGAGAACAGTTCCCTAAGTGAGGGCGTGATCTGCCTGGGGGCCATAACAAGAGCTTATGGCCACAGAGAGGCCTGAAGCAGTCCCCAACAGGAACAGAGGAAGACAAAGGAACAGAGGCTTGGGAGGGTGGCAAAGTCACCCCGGGATAACGCCTCCCTGGGACCTGCAAGCGTCGGGACATTAGTAAAAACCAACCCGAGAACTGCAGTCCGAGAACCAGAAGATCCCATGAGCCAATCTCTGCTCCTTAGCACGGCGGAGCTGTCGGCTTGGCCATCTCACTAAACCAGCGCCACCCTGGCCCCCGTACTAGGCAAAGGGAACCACCTCCCAGCCCTTGGAGTGGCCTGAACATGCACTAAATCGGATTCTCAGTTGCAGATCTAAAAGCTACTTATGGTTGCCAGGGCTCGGAACACAGTCTGCCAATTAGCATTATACTTCCACGCTCTAGAGCACTAGCACGCCACTTCCTCCCTCCTGATGCCCACCCCCCACCCCCCGCCTTTTCTGCACACGTCACGTCCTGGGGGGCACTATGCTCGTTCCTACCACGTGACTGACTCGGGAATCCCACCATGCACTGGGGTTTCCACTTCTCTCCCAGTTCCTGGGGAGGATCCTGCTGGGAGGACTGGTCTCCCCCATCTCAACTCAGGCCCTCCCAGAGGGCACTTGGCTCTGCTGAACCCACGGCCGACCCAGCCCAGACAGCCTTGGGTGGTGTGGATGGGATCTGGTTTCGGGCCTCACCCCCTCCCCCTCCCCCTGGCTGCAGCACCTTCTGCTGGCTGGGTTGTCCAGGACAGGACGCCTTGATCATTTGCACCCAACCAATCAAAGTCTGCCCAGTGGCCTGAGCCCCCAGGAACCTGGATAGCCAGGCAACTGGCTTCGCCTACCCACTCAGAGCCAGAGGACATGCGCGTCCCACCCATCTCCCTCTCTCTGCCACGTAGCCTTTCCGCCAAGGGCTGGGCCCCCGAGCAGCCTCAGCATCCCGGGTCATCTGTCACTGCAGCCATCCAAAAGGACCGCCAAGAAAGGGAGCCCCTGCCAGCATCTGAGGTGGGAAGTGATGAGATCCAAACTGTATTTCAGGGAAATCTGCTCTCCGAGACAGAACTTGGACCAGGTCGGGTAATTCATTTGCTTGAGATCTCGGGAGACAAAGGGTTCTGGAAAGTCCAAGCGTTGGTTGTCAGGAAGGTTTGGATTCGAAATTCAGCTCTGACTCTGACAAGCTACGGGACTGCAAACAACTCGCCAGCCTTCTCCTGACACCAGCTTCTCCTGGACAATGGCGTGAAACCCCACCTGGCTGGGTCCGACAGGGATGTCTTCTCGAACGGGCCATGCCTGACACGTGACGGATGATCATTAGCGGCCCCGCACGTGTGGGTGTAAGTTGTGGCTGGCGTGGATGTTTCCTGTGACTCCGTGTTAGCAGGTGCCGTTTTGGTGGCTGTTGGTACAGAGCGTAGGACCCAGGAGGCTCCCTCCACCTCCCAGTTTCCCAAGAAGCATCGTGTCCCTTCTCACTGCGTTTAAGGAGAAGACTTCAGACCAGAGAATCACGTGCTGTGCGAACTCATCCCGGCCGAGCCCGCCAGCATTGTCCATCTGGGTCAATCGAGAGAGAGAGGCCTCCCTTCTCTGAAGTAAGACACCACTGCGCCCCCTTCCTGCTGCCTCAGGCCGTGGGGTGACATCCCCCAGAAGAAGGCCCATCTCGTCCACTTGCAAGAAATGTCTGCGGTGCTCTGGAGCTGGCTTTCCTCAGCCTGAAGTAATTACAGACATGTGTCAGCACCCGACCCCGGCCAGACTGCCACGACCCTGCTGCCACAGGCCTCATTACCCCCAGGCCTGTGGGACTTGGCCAGCCCAGAGCTGGACCTGGGGAGGTTTGAGCTGATGGCATCAGAGACAGAAATGCAAGAGCTATGAGGCCAAGAACCTGCAGTGAGGACCAGGGGGCAGAGGAAGTGAAAGGCGCCACCCTCCCAGGTGACAGAGAAGGGGCTGCCGCCAGGTGGATGCTGCCTAAGGGGTTGGACATAGCATCTCATCTTGGCTGTGGGAAGTCAGAGAGAAGAGTTTGGGAATCGGCGCCCAGGTCCGTTCCCCACCACCACCTCCCTCCCAAGCGGGGCTATTAAAACCCCTTCTGGCCTCCAGATGCGGGCCTGCAAGCTATTTCCCTTTTGTTATTTCAAGCTCGGGGCCTTGATCTTTTGCCACTTTGGAAGAAGCAGAGAAACAAAGAGGTCTGGGGTTGTTGCTTAACAGCAAGGCTGGCTTCCCCGCTCTGGGCCAGCATTTATCCGATCCTCCGAGGCGAGCAGCGAACCATCCCTTTGATGGCGTCAGGCAAGGGATCTGCAGGGAAGTGGGGGCATGAGCGCCCCGGTCCTCCCAGAGCAGCGCTCAGCAGCGCCCTCTCCTGACGCCTGGCGTCTGCGGCTCACTGGAGGGGGCTGGCCAGCCTCTGATGTCTTCCTTCTTTCAGCGGCCGCCAGAAAGCAAGGGGTAAATAAGGATGAGGTTCCTGCTGCCAGCGACAGGTGGAAGCAGGGTGTGTGCCCTGAGCACCTGGGGCTGCCAGGCCCTGGACCGCGCTTCACTCACTCGAACCAAAGGTGCAAAATGCCCTGCAGAGCCGTGCTAGCCCCTGACGCTGCTGCAGCCTGTTGGGAAGAGCACTGAACTGGGAGTCCACAGGCTGCGTCCCGCCTCCAGGTGGGCAGGGCCTGCTTGCCTTGTTGGCCGCTGCGGCCCTGGCTCTGAACACAGGGCTGGACTCAGTGGGGGACACAGCAGACTCTTGCTGAACAGTGGAATTTCCAGTTCTGTCACTGGGAGCCAGCAGGACCCTGGACGTCCCATTCATTCATTCACTCACTTCGTCATTTATTCACGCACCCAGCAAGCACACTCCGAGCCTGCTCCGTGCCTCGTCATTAGGTACCAAGGGCTGTGACGCTCTGATGGCAGGACGCTGAGGGTGTCTCGCTCTCACCCCGACAGTGGAGAAGCAGGGCACGCTTCTTCCAGGCTGACGCCCAAACCCACCTGAGCCTGAAGGGTGGAGAGAAGGAGGAAGGAAGACCAGTCCAGGTGGAGGATGGAGCCCGTGGCTGCCTGGAGACACAGGAGAGTGGGAGCCCCTGGGGGCCTCTAGGGACTTAGTCCTGTGCCACTAAAGCAAAAACTGCCAATGGGCAGAAATGAAGATGCGATGAAGGGCAGGGGAGGCCCAGGTCCCGCGAGGGGAGATGTGCTTTATCCTGGGAGTCCTGGGAGTAACACAGGGGCTCAGAGCAGGGGGTGTGGCCCAGCTGGAAAGTGTGAGGCGCAGACTAGACTAGGGGCTGCAGGCGAGCAGCTTAATACAGCGGCCGCCACACCCAGGAACAGCAGCGAGGGGGCCCCCAGGAGGTGGCAGGAGGAGGCAGCGCTGAGAACTATTGGGATTAGACGGGGACAAGTGACAACCACGCCACCAGCTTCCTCCAGAGCAAGTCGCGGAGTGGGGGTGGGAGAGGGACTCAGCTTGGCCGTGTTCCAGGTGAAGTGACTGAACCAGGTGGCAGGACGCCAGGCCAAGGGCAAGCTGCGTTGGGAGATCAGGAGGGCAGTCTGCACTAGAGCCTGGGAGGGACCTGAAGCCACGCGAACATGGGAAAGCAGAGGCTGAGGATGGAGAGAATCCAGGGAAGCATCCCTATCCAAGGGCCAGGCTAATGGAAGGTGGGCAGAATGCCAGGAGGGGTCCTGGGGGCGGCTCGGCCCGCCCTAAGGAAACACAGTCACATGTCCAGGCCCCCTGCTGCTGGAGGAGAGGCAGGTCCTAAGGCCTGTGGGCACAGGCTGCAGCCCTCAGAGCCGACTGGTTCCCCCACAGAAACATCCTTTTCCACCTCAGTCCCTGCAGACCTGCTCCTCATCTACGTTGTCCTGGTCCTGGGGGGTCGGGCTGTGGCCACATTTCTCTGAGCCTATGCGTCCACAGAAAATACCTTTCTTTCCAGAAGTCTTTGGTTTGAACAAGGTGCCACCACTTTCAGACCGAAGAGGGGCAGAGGGCTGGGCTGGGGAGTGAAAGGTCTGAGTCAAGTTCAGCTCTACCTTTGGGCCAGTAGTAACATCTTCTCTTGGCTTCATTCACTCCACCGGGTGATTGATATAATGCCTGAGTGTCTCCCCAGACGGTCGGGCAAGTATCACCTGGGTATGAAAAGGAATGTTGTATGCATTGTCAGCATAACATGAACATAGAAGATTATATCACCGTCACCTTCATAATCACCATCACCACCACTATCATCATCATCACCACCATCATCATCACCACCATCATCATCACTATCATCACTATTCCCACCATCATATCACCTTCATCACGGTCACCATCACCACCACCATTATTATCATAAACATCACCATCGTCATCATCACCATCATCAGTCCTGCTCTTGAAGTCCTGCCACCACCCTATCCCACCAAGTGGTCTTCCTGTGGCAGAGAACACACCACCACCTGAGTCAGCTCAACCTATTTACAGGCAGCTTTGCTAACAGAAAGTTCTTTGCCTTTTTGTTTGTTTGTTTCAGTTGTAAATCAGCTCCTCCATCCTCTTCAGCAAAAAAAAAAATCAGCATCCCTCTTTCGTGCAACATTTCTTCAAATATTTTAAGACAATCATTGAGCATCCCCAAGTCCTTTTTATTTCAGACCAAACAGTTTCTTCCACCATTCCATTTTATTTTTAACTAACATTTTAATTATGAAGTTAATACATGCTCATAGTCAAAAGTTTAGAAAAAAGAGATAAGCTCCCAAAATAAAAACAATTATCAATACTTGTAAATCCCATCACTTAGAGATAATTACTTAGTGTTTTCATTCTTGAATTTTTTGTATATTATATATAATAAATATATACATATTTACCAACCAAAGTGTAAGATTTATCTTGTGACCTGCCTTTTTCATGCAATACATCAGTAACGTGCTCACTAAAAACCTTTCTAGAAAAACATCCTTCTCCTAGGACGTGGGAAGAGCAGGGATTGTGGGGAAAGCAGTACCTGGTGCCTGGGTCACCTCCAGGGACCAGGGTTGCCGGTGGCTGGGCCCCCAGAGGACAGGGCTGCAGATGAGTGGGAGCTCTGTGAGCACCCAGGGAGAGGCCGAACTTGACCTGGGCAGAGCCCACCCCTGACCCTTCTCCAGGGGCCCAACCAGCTTCACTATGTGTCAAGCCAGGCCTCTTGAAATGGGAGAAGTAAAGATGCATTCAAGATAAAAAGGAAAACCTGGGCAAAGATTGGGGAGGGCAGTCTGGCATGGAAATGGGATGGGGGACAGAGGTTGGGGAGTCCAGCCCTATCACTAGTCACCAGGGACTTGTTTATTCACCTGGGCCTCGCTTTCTGGTCCTTAATATCAGGCTGGACCAGACACTGCCCCAAAGACCAGAAGATGTGCGTGTGTGTGCGTGTGTGTGCGCGCACGTACATGTGTGTGGGTATGTGCACACCCCTGGGAAGAGGCCCGGTTATTTTCAACAGATACCCCCCGGGGCCCAGCACTGAAAATTGAATAAGAACCTCTGGATTCAACACCCAACCACTGTGGCTGGTGAAGCCTCCCTGGGTGTGGAGGGGGTCCTCAGAGAACAGATGCAACCCCAGAGCCAGTGGGGACCCCTGAAGAATGGTGAGAATGCCCCGACTTTTCCTTTGCTCCCTCTAGGTAAGAAAGGCTGCAGGATCCTTGTCCAAATACTGCTGGTTGAAGAAAAGCTAATAGGGGCCTAGGGTGCAGATTAAAGCAATGAGTTCACATTGCAGGAACAGGTCCTGATAGGCCAGATCTCAAAGCTGGACATTTAATTGATGAATCCCTCCATGTAAAAATAAACAGAGAGATGACCCAGCTCTGTTTCAATGCACAGAGAGGGTGGGGAAGGAGGCGAAATCTGCCCTACACATGGCGAGGCCAGGAACGTGTAGGTCTGAGTGTGTGCAAGTGCGTGTCTGTGTAAGTAAATACATGGACGGGTGTGTGAAATGTGTTTAAACATCAAGCGCTCGGACTCTCCGTTTGCCTTGGGAGGCGGAGGCCCTCAGAGTGAAAATCAGATGCAGCTCTGTGTCAGATGGAAAGTCCAAGTCTAATTAAAGCAAGGTTCCTGCCACCCGCACCCCGCTGGGGACTGAGGTGACCCCTGCAGATTCGCAGCAGGTTCTGCAGGTTTGGTGCTTTTTTTAGAAAAAGCTAACCATCAAGTATGAACCATGAACACTATATCTTTCCAGTTAAGCCTCCTGAATCTAAAAGGGTATTCAATTCCATGAAAACCACTGAAACCCTACAGGATTCTGAGGAAAGTCCTTCCTGAACCTCTGACAAGGCAGAATTCTTTCCTGATGAGTCTCCTGCTCCAAAGCTGGATGGACATTTCAACGAAGCAAGAGCCTTGATGTGAGAGAATTGCTGTTATTTGGGCTTTCAGATGTGGCTGCCCCACGAATGGACCAAGGAGATTTTCTGTTCATTAGCTTTGACAAATTCCAGGGCTGAGGCAGGGTTTTGCTCCCTCCGAAATGACAAAAGAAAGAAAATGGCAGAATAATGTACATTGATCACAATACCATACATTTTTTTTTTTTTTTTTTTTTTGCGGTACGCGGTCCTCTCACTGTTGTGGCCTCTCCCGTTGCAGAGCACAGGCTCCAGACGCGCAGGCTCATTGGCCATGGCTCACGGGCCCAGCCGCTCCGTGGCATGTGGGATCTTCCCAGACCGGAGCACAAACTCATATCCCCTGCATCGGCAGGTGGACTCTCAACCACTGCACCACCAGGGAAGCCCAATACCATACATTCTTACATAAATCACACCTCAAAACACCCTCTCTTTTAACCAGTGCCACAAAAAAATAAAGAAAATGATCAAGGATTCCAAAATCAGGAAAAGCCACAATCTTGCGATGAATGACCTGGAGGAAACCAGCAGTGATGTGTAGAGAGGACTCCAGGCAAAACCCCAGGGCTGGGGGCCAGGGAGCGGGGTGGGGTCAAGGCACAGGCACCAGGCATACAGGACAAGGACTTTGCTCTTAGGTGCTGTATTGACTTGGGTCTAAGGGAAAACCCATATGAAACTCCCCTCCAAGATGAGTAAATGAAAGAAATCCAACATCTTCAGTAATGAAAGAATTCACAATCAAAACATCAAAATATAAAAAGAAAGCAGATGAAGAGAACACTACATAACACTTGCTGCAAGAAATTAAAGTTTACAAAAAAAACTGCACCTCTTCTCAAGCAAATAAAAGAATATATGTAAATATATATACATCTAGCTATCTTTTTGTCAAACTACCATTTTAAGTGCTCTCTCTCTCACTGTGCTAAGTAAGCACAGTACATATATCATCTTACTTAATCCTTAAGTATTATTTTCATTTTACAGATAAGGAAACTGAAGCCCAAAGTTAATTGATAATTATAACAATAAATATAAATGGGACAAATTTCTGTTCCCACTTCTATTTGCTATGCAGTGAATCACCCCAAAACTTGGTAGTGTAGTCATTTTGTTTTGCTCACAATTCTGCAGGTCAGGAATCAGGGCAGGCACAATGAGGAAAGCACATCCCTGCTGTACAATGTCTACAGCCTCATCTATTATGTCTCAAATAGCAGGAGATGGCAGGGATGGCTCAAATAGAGCCATGTGTCTGGGCCTCAATTCTTCATAATGTGGCATCTTCTGGGGCTAGAACTACCAAGATGACTTCTTTTGGCACCTACCTGGAACATGGGATGGGATGGCTGGATCAGCTGGGGATTTGTTATGGGCTGAATGTCTGTGTCCCCCCAAAACTCATATATTGGAGCCCTATCCCTCTGTGTGGCTGTATTTGGAGACGGGGTCTCTAAGGAAGTAGTTAGAGTTAACTAAGGTCATAAGGGTGGGGCCCTGATCTGACAGAATTAGTTCCTTCCAAGAATAGACACTAGAGAGCTTGCTCTCTGCCATGTGAGGACACAGTGAGAAGGGGGCATCTGCAAACCAGGAAGACAGCTTGCACCAGAAACTGACCATGCTGCATCCTGATCACAGAATTCCAGTCTCCAGAACTAGTTTCTGTTGTTTGAGCTCTCCAATCTGTGGTATTCTGTAATGGCAGCCTGAGCAGACTAGTACAGCGATGGTCAGCACTTCCCACTCCTCAGGTAGCTTCTCCACATGGCTAGCTTGAACTTCTTTAGTATGGTGGTCTCAGAGTAGTTGGATTTCTTACATGGTGGCTATCTACCCTGACCCCCTCCCAAGCAAGTATTCCAAGATACCAAAGCAAAAGCTGCAAAGTTGCTTCCAACCTTGCCTTAGAAGTCATGTAGCCTCAATTCTCCTGCATTCTGTTGGCAAAACAGTCATAGAGCCTGTCCAGAAGTAGGGGAAGGGGAGCTATAGACCCCACCTCTTGATAGGAGACATATCAAAGAATTTATGGCCATCTTTAATCCACCATACTAACTTTTTAAAGGAAAAAAGTCACTCAGGAATCAGGAAAAGCTGCAACCTCATACTGCATACACTGGAGGAAACTGCTGAAGAAAATAAACAACACGTTCCTAAATAACCAATTGGTCAAAGAAGAAATGACAAGGGAAATTATAAAATACTTTGATATGAATGAAAACAAAAACACAACCTATGAAAATTTATAGGTTGCAGCAAAAGCAGTGCCCAGAGGGAAATTTATAGCTGTAAATGCCTATAGTAAGAAGAAAGATCTCTGGTGGTGGCCAGAGGCAGGGGGTGGGGGACAGGAAATTGGGTGAAGATGGTCAAAAAGTACAAACTCCCAGTTATAAGAAAAATAGGTCCTAGGGAAGTAATGTACAACATGGTAACAATAGTTAACAGTACTGTAGTGTGTATTTGAAAGTCGCTAAGAGAACCACTCTTAAAAGTTCTCATCACAAGGGGAAACATATAACTGTGTGGTGATGGATGCTAACTAGACTTATTGCTGTAATCATTTTGCAATATATACATCTATCGACTCGTATTGTTGTACACCCAAAACTAATACAGTGTTACATGTCAATTATACCTCAATTTAAAAAAAAAGAAGAAAAACCTCAAATCAATAACCTAACCTTCCACATTAAGACACTGGAAAAAGAAGAGCAAACCTAAAACAAGCAAAAGGGAGGAAATAATGAGATTAGGGCAGAAATTAATGAAATAGAGAATAGAAAAACAATAGAGAAAAATCAGTGAAACTAAAACTCGTTCTTTGGAAAGATTAACAGAATTGACAAACTTTTAGCTAGACTAACTCTTTAAAAATGAGAGGGAGAAAGAAGCCTCAGATTGCTAGAATCAGAAATGAAAAAGGAATACACTATTATTTATAAAATAGATAACTAATGAGAACCTACTGTATAGCACACGGAAATCTACTCAGTGCTCTAGGGTGACCTAAATGGGAAGGGAATCTAAAAAAGAGTGGATATATGTATATGTTTAACTGATTCACTTTGCTGTACAGCAAGAA
Source organism: Hyperoodon ampullatus (assembly GCF_949752795.1). Lineage (NCBI taxonomy): Eukaryota > Metazoa > Chordata > Mammalia > Artiodactyla > Ziphiidae > Hyperoodon > Hyperoodon ampullatus. The sequence continues at coordinate 2,793,114 of NC_136921.1, forward strand.
ACTAACACAACACGTAAAGCAACTATACTCCAATAAAAATTAATTTAAAAAAATGAAAGAGGAGACATTACTACTGACCCTGCAGAAATAAAAAGTATAAAGGAACTATTGTATGCCATGAACTATGGTATATATATACATATATAAATTATGTGCCAGTAAGTTATATAACTTAGATGAAATAGACAAATTCCTAGAAAGACACAAACTACCAAAACTACTCAAAAAGAAAGACAATCTGAATAGATCTATAGCAAGTGAAGAGGTCAGAGTAGTAATCAAAGAACACCCATAAAGAAAAGCCCAGGCTCAGACTGCTTCACTGGTGAATTCTACCAAATATTAAAATAAGAATGAATACCAATTCTTCAGAAGCTATTCCAAAAAATAGAAGAGGAGAGAATACCTCATAACTCATAATACAAGGCCATTGTTTTCCTGATACCAAGGCTGGAAGCTATCGCAAGAAAAGAAAACCACAGACCAATATCTCATATGAATATGTATACAAAAATCATCAATAAAATACTAGCAAACCAAATCTAGAAACATATAAAAGATTTATATACCATGACCAAATGGGATTTGTCCCAGGAATTCAAGGTTGGTTCAACATCTGAAAATCAATTACTATAATACATCATATCAATAGAATAAAAAGCAAGAATCACATGATCATCTCCATAGATGCAGAAAAAGCATTTGACAAAATCCAATACCATTTTGTGATAAGAACAATCAACAAATGAGGATCAAAAGGGAACTTCTTCAACCTGATAAAATGCATCTACAAAAAGCCCACAGCTAAATTTATACCTGATGGTGAAAGACTGAATGCTTTCTCCCTAAGATCAGGAACAAGACGAGGATGTCTGCTCTTACTTCTTTTCAATATTTTATAGTAGAGGTTCTAGCCAGGGCCAACAGGGTGGATTAAAGATGGCCACAAACTCTTTGACATGCATTGTACCATGCCATCTGTATGTAGAGATAGTTTTACTTCTTCCTCTCCAATCTGGATGCCTCCTATTTATTTATGTCCTGGCTGGCTGTCAAGCAGGGGCTGGTTTTTGCTCCTGGAGGCTGCCCACATTCCTCATCATGCTTTCCATGTGGCCCCTTCCACTCCCTACATTTAAAGTTTTCTGACTTCTCCTTGGAAAAGTGCAAGAACTGCCAGGAAACAGGAACTTAAGCCTGACATCCTCAATAACTATATTAGGACACCAATATGAATGAGCTTGGAAGTGGATTTTTCCCAGAAGAGCCCACATTACTTTGTAGCACCTTAGGGTCCTACACCTTAATTTTGGACCCTGAGCATAGAACCCAATTGAGTGAAGTCAGACTTCTGACCTACAGAACTATGAGCTGGTACCTTGTGCTGTTTAAGCCACTGAGGTTGTGATGGTTTGTTATGGCAGCAACACAAAACTAATACCCACTCTCCCCTTGTAACTATCCTACAGGATCCTGCCTGTACATCAATGGAGGGGAGGGGAAAAGGTTATTCAGGCCTCAGATGGGGCATTCCTGCTCCTTTAGGAAAACACCTTTCATGGTCTTGTTTGGCCCCAGAACAGCATGGAACAAAAGGGTGAAGACAAAGCAAGAAGTTAATCTGATGACAAAGTTACGGAACCAGGATCCTAGGATGGGAGCTGGACCCCAGATCATTTGCTTTGAGGGTATTTCTTCCCTGTGGTTCAGTTGCTCTGTGATGCCAAAACCTTCTGTTACTTTTGGGACACACAACAGCCCTGTGTTAGATGTGTTTTGAGGAGAGAAAGTAGAGGAATGGCATCCATTTCAACCACTGCTTTAAAAGCAGAGCAGTGCAGGAAATGAACCAGTGAGCAAGTCAATCCAAAGGCAAGACTTGCACAGCATAGTGGTCAGAAACTCGGGCCACTTTACTGGGTATCAAGGGAAGGAGTGACCCCAGACACCAGAGGGCACTGGGACATGCAGGAGGAAGATATTTGCATTTTTTTCAGCTTGTTCTTGCTTTAACATTGTTCTTTTTTTAATGACATTGTAGTCTATGGATGTAATATCTTCTTAATTCTCTGAGGATACTAATATAATTCTTTTATTCTAACTTTAATTTTTCAATTTAATTTAGATTTAAATTCTAACTTTTTAACATCTTTATTGGAGTATAATTGCTTTACATTGTTGTGTTAGTTTCTGCTGTATAACAAAGTGAATCAGCTATACGTATACTTATATCCCCATATAAGTAACCCCTCCCTCTTGCGTCTCTCTCCCACCCTCCCTATCACACCCCTCTGTGTGGTCACAAAGCACCAAGCTGATCTCCCTGTGCTATGCGGCTGCTTCCCAAATAGCTATCTATTTTACATTTGGTAGTGTATATATGTCCATGCCACTCTCTCACTTCGTCCCAGCTCACCCTTCCCCCTCCTTGTGTCCTCAAGTCCATTCTCTACATCTGCGTCTTTATTCCTGTCCTGCCCCTAGGTTCTTCAGAACCTTTCTTTTTTTTTTTTTTTTTTTTTTTTTTTAGATTCCATATATATGTGTTAGCATATGGTATTTGTTTTTCTCTTTCTGACTACTTACTTCACTCTGTATGACAGAGTCTAGTTCCATCCACCTCACTACAAATAACTCAATTTTGTTTCTTTTTATGGCTGAGTAATATTCCATTGTATATATGTGCCACATCTTCTTTATCCATTCATCTGTCAATGGACACTTAGGTTGCTTCTGTGTCCTGGCTATTGTAAATAGTGCTGCAATGAACACTGTGGTACATGACTCTTTTTGAATTATGGTTTTCTCAGGGTGTATGCCCAGTAGTGGGATTGCTGGGTCATATGGTAGTTCTATTTTTAGTTTTCTAAGGAACCTCCATACTGTTCTCCATAGGGGCAGTATCAATTTACATTCCCACCAACAGTGCAAGAGGGTTCCCTTTTCTCCACACCCTCTCCAGCATTTATTGTTTGTAGATTTTTTGAAGATGGCCATTCTGACTGGTGTGAGCTGACACCTCATTGTAGTTTTGATTTGCATTTCTCCAATGATTAGTGATGTTGAGCATCCTTTCATGTGTTCATTGGCAGTCTGTATGTCTTCTTTGGAGAAATGTCTGTTTACGTCTTCTGCCCACTTTTGGATTGGATTTTTTTGTTTTTTGATATTGATATTTTTTGATATTGGGTTTTTTGTTTTTTGATATTGAATCTGTAGATTGCTTTGGGTAGTAGAGTCATTTTCACAATGTTGATTCTTCCAATCCAAGAACATGGTATATCTCTCCATCTGTTTGTGTCATCTTTAATTTCTTTCATCAGTGTCTTATAGTTTTCTGCATACAGGTCTTTTGTCTCCTTAGGTAGGTTTATTCCTAGGTATTTTATTCTTTTTGTTGCAGTGATAAATGGGAGTGTTTCCTTAATTTCTCTTTCAGATTTTTCATCATTAGTGTATAGGAATGCAAGAGATTTCTGTGCATTCATTTTGTATCCTGCTACTTTACCAAATTCATTGATTAGTTCTAGTAGCTTTCTGGTAGTCTTTAGGATTCTCTATGTATAGTATCGTCATCTGCAAACAGTGACAGTTTCACTTTTTCTTTCCCAATTTGGATTCCTTTTCTTTTTTGTCTCTGATTGCTCTGGCTAAAACTTCCAAAACTATGTTGGATAACAGTGGTGAGTGGGCAACCTTGTCTTGTTCCTGATCTTCATGGAAATGGCTTCAGTTTTTCACCATTGAGAACGATGTTGGTTGTGGGTTTGTCATATATGACCTTTATTATGTTGAGGTAAGTTCCCTCTATGCCTACTTTCTGGAGAGTTTTTATCATAAATCGGTGTTGAAATTTGTCAAAAGCTTTTTCTGCATCTATTGAGATGATCATATGGTTTTTCTCCTTCAATTTGTTAATATAGTGTATCACATTGATTGATTTGCATATACTGAAAAATCCTTGCATTCCTGGGATAAACCCCATTTGATCATGGTGTATGATCCTTTTAATGTGCTGCTGGATTCTGTCTGCTAGTATTTTGTTGAGGATTTCTGCATCTATGTTCATCAGTGATACTGGCCTGTAGTTTTCTTTTTTTGTGACATCTTTATCTGGTTTTGGTATCAGGGTGATTGTGGCCTCATAGAATGAGTTCGGGAGTGTTCCTCCCTCTGCTATATTTTGGAAAATTTGGAAAAGGATAGGTATTAGCTCTTCTCTAAATGTCTGATAGAATTCACCTGTGAATCCATCTGGTCCTGGGCTTTGTTTGTTGGAAGATTTTTAATCACACAGTTTCTATTTCAGTGCTTGTGATTGGTCTGTTTATATTTTCTATTTCTTCCTGGTTCAGTCTCAGAAGGTTGTACTTTTCTAAGAACTTGTCCATTTCTTCCCAGTTGTCCGTTTCATTGGCATATAGCTAGCTGCCTGTAGTAATCTCTCATGATCCTTCGTATTTCTGCAGTGTCAGTTGTTACTTCTTTTTCATTTCTAATTCTGTCAATTTGAGTCTTCTCCCTTTTTTTCTTGATGAGTCTGGTTAATGGCTTATCAATTTTGTTTGTCTTCTCAAAGAACCAGCTTTTACTTTTATTGATCTTTGCTGTTGTTTCCTTCATTTCTTTTTCATTTATTTCTAATCTGATCTTTAATGATTTCTTTCCTTCTGCTAACTTTGGGGTTTTTGTTGTTGTTCTTCTTCTTCTTTCTCTAATTGCTTTAGGTGTAAGGTTAACTTCTTTATTTGAGATTTTTCTTGTTTCTTGAGATAGGGTTGTATTGCTATAAACTTCCCTCTTAGCACTGCTTTTGCTGCATCCCATAGGTTTGGGGCCATGGTGTTTTCACTGTCAGTTTTTTCTAGGTATTTTTTGATTTCCACTTTGATTTCTTCAGTGATCCCTTGGTTATTTAGCAGCGTATTGTTTAGCCTCCATGTGTTTGTGTTTTTTAGGTTTTTTCCTGTAATTGATATCTAGTCTCATAGTGCTGTGGTCGGAAAAGATACTTGATACGATTTCAATTTTCTTAAATTTACCAAGGCTTGATTTTGACCCAAGATATGATCTATCCTGGAGAATGTTCCATGAGCACTTGAGAAGAAAGTGCATTCTGTTGTTTTTGGATGGAATGTCTTATAAATATCAATTAAGTCCATCTTGTTTAATGTGTCTTTTTTTTTTTTTTTTTTGCGGTACATGGGCCTCTCACTGCTGTGGCCTCTCTCGTCGTGGAGCTCAGGCTCCAACGCGCAGGCTCAGCAGCCATGGCTCATGGGCCCAGCCGCTCGGCGGCACGTGGGATCCTCCCAGACTGGGGCACGAACCTGTGTCCCCTGCATCGGCAGGTGGACTCTCAACCACTGCACCACCAGAGAAGCCCCAGTCTGTGTCTTTTGATTGGAGCATTGAATCCATTTACATGTAAGATAATTATCAATATGTATGTTCCTATTACCATTTTCTTAATTGTTTTGGGTTTGTTATTGTAGGTCTCTTCCTTCTCTTGTGTTTCCTGCCTAGAGAAGTTCCTTTAGCATTTGTTGTTAAGCTGGTTTGGTGGTGCTGAACTCTCTTAGCTTTTGTTTATCTGTAAAGGTTTCAATTTCTACGTCAAATCTGAAGGAGATCCTTGCTTGGTAGAGTAATTTTGATTGTAGGTTTTTCCTTTTCATCACTTTAAGTATGTCCTGCCATCCCTTCTGGCTTGCAGAGTTTTGCTGAAAGATCAGCTGTTAATTTTATGGGGATTCCCATGTATGTTATTTGTTGCTTTTCCCTTGTTGCTTTCAACCTTTTTCTCTTTGAATTTAATTTTTGATAGTTTGATTAATATGTGTCTTGGCATGTTTCTCCTTGGATTAATCCTGTATGGGACTCTCTGCACTTCCTGGACTTGACTATTTCCTTTCCCATATTAGGGAAGTCTTCAACTATAATTTCTTCAAATATTTTCTCAGTCCCTTTCTTTTTCTCTTCTTATTCTGAAGCCCCTATAATTCGAATGTTGGTGCGTTTAATGTTGTCCCAGAGGTCTCTGAGACTGTCCTCAATTCTTTTCATTCTTTTTTCCTTATTCTGCTCTGCAGTAGTTATTTCCACTATTTTATCTTCCAGGTCACTTATCTGTTCTTCTGCTTCTGTTATTCTGCTATAGATTCCTTCTAGAGAATTTTTAATTTATTGTGTTGTTCATCATTGTTTGTTTGCTCTTTATTTCCTCTAGGTCCTTGTTAAACGTTTCTTGTATTTTCTCCATTCTATTTCCAAGATTTTGGATCATCTTTACTCTAATTACTCTGAATTCTTTTTCAGGTAGACTGCCTATTTCCTCTTCATTTGTTTGGTCTGGTGGGTTTTTACCTTGCTCCTTTTCTGCTGCATATTTCTCTGTCTTCTCATTTTGCTTAACTTTCTCTGTTTGGGGTCTCCTTTTCACAGGCTGCAGGTTCATAGTTCCCATTGTTTTTGGTGTATGCCCCCAGTGGGTAAGGTTTGTTCAGTGGGTTCTGTAGGCTTCCTGGTGGAGGGGACTGCTGCCTGTGCTCTGGTGAATGAGGCTGGATCTTGCCTTTCTGGTGGGCAGGACCGCATCCGGTGGTATGTTTTGGCATGTCTGTGAACTTATGATTTTAGGCAGCCTCTCTGCTAATGGGTGGGGTTGTGTTCCTGTTTTGCTAGTTGTTTGGCATGGGGTGTCCAGCACTGGAGCTTGCTGGTCGTTGAGTGGAGCTAGGTCTTAGTGTTGAGATGACAATCTCTGGGAGAGCTCTCGTCTATTGATATTACGTGGGGCCAGGAGGTCTCTGGTGGTCCAGCATCCTGAACTCAGCTCTCCCACCTCAGAGGCTCAGGCCTGACACCCGGCTGGAGCACCAAGTCCCTGTCAGCCATACGGCCCAGAAGAAAAGGGAAACAAAAAAGAAATAAAAATAAAATAAAATAAAGTTATTAAAAAATTTAAAAATATATTATTAAAATTAAAAAAAAATTTTAATTAAAAAAAGTAGAGAGCAACCAAACCAATAAACAAATCCACCAATGATAGCAAGCACTAAAAACTATACTAACATAAACATAAAACTCAGAAACTAGTCAGTCTCATATAGCAATCCCCAAGTCTACAGTTGCTCCCAAATTCCACTGCCTCAATTTGGGGATGATTCATTGTCTATTCAGGTGTTCCACAGATGCAGTGTACCTCAAGTTGATTGTGCGGATTTAATCTGCTGCTCCTGTGGCTGCACAGAGAAATTTCCCTTTCTCTTCTTTGTTCACACAGCTCCTGGGGTTCAGCTGTGGATTTGGCCCTGACTCTGCACGTAGGTCGCCCTCTGGCATCTGCTCCCTGCCCAGACAGCACGGGGTTAAAGGAGCAACTGATTAGGGGGTCTGGCTCACTCAGGCCAGGGAGAGGGAGGGGTACAGAATGCAGGGCAAGCCTGCAGCGGCAGAGGCCTGTGTGACATGGCACCAGCCTGAGGTGCACCATGTGCTCTCCTGGGGAAGTTGTCCCTGGATCATGGGACCCTGGCAGTGGCGGGCTGCACAGGCTCCTGAGAGGGGAGGTGTGGATAGTGACCTGTGCTTGAACACAGGCTTCTTGATGGCTGCAGCAGCAGCCTTAGCGTTTCATGCCCATCTCTGGTGTCTGCGCTGATAGCCACGGCTCGCACCCATCTCTGCAGTTTGTTTCGGCGGCGCTCTGAATCCCCTCTCCTCATGCACCCCGAAACAGTGGTCTCTTGCCTCTTCGGCAGCTCCAGAGTTTTCCCTGGACTCCCTCCTGGCTAGCTGTGGTGTACTAGCCCCCTTCAGGCTGTGTTCACGCAGCCAACCCCAGTCCTCTCCCTGGGATCTGACCTCCACAGCCCGAGCCTCAGCTCCCAGCCCCGCCCGCCCCGGCGGGTGAGGAGACAAGCCTCTCGGGCTGGTGAGTGGCGGTCGGCACCGATCCTCTGTGCGGGAATCTCTCTGCTTTGCCCTCCGTAGCCCTGTGGCTGCGGTCTCCTCCGTGGCTCCGAAGCTTTCCCCCTCCGCCACCCGCAGTCTCCGCCCGCGAAGGGGCTTCTAGTGTGTGGAAACCTTTCCTCCTTCACAGCTCCCTCCCACTGGTGCAGGTCCCGTCCCTATTCTTTTGTTTCTGTTTTTTCTTTTGCCCTACCCAGGTTCGTGGGGAGTTTCTTGCCTTTTGGGAAGTCTGAGGTCCTCTGCCAGCATTCAGTAGGTGTTCTATAGGAGTTGTTCCACATGTAGATGGTTTTTGATGTATTTGTGGGGAGGAAGGTGATCCCCACATCTTACTCCTCCACCTCCTTGAAGGTCCTTCTAAATTCTAATTTTTAATTAAAAAATTTTTTTGGTTTTTTCACGTTTCTTTTTCATTGAGGTAAAATTGACATATAACACTATATTAGTTTCAGGTGTACAGGATAATGATTCCATATTTGTATATATTGTGAAATGATCAAGTCTAGTTAACATCTGTCCCCGTAAGTAGCTATAAAAATTTTTTTTCCAATTATAATTTAATTTAAACATTGTTTAATGTTCCCTGAGCTGCGTCTACTTTCTGCAGAGCCAATAGTTGTGTCTGTCATCTTCGTCCATGCTAGCAGTCTCCCCCAATGTCAGGCCATCCTTGGTTTTAGCCAAGATGAATGGACACAGGACCAGATGGAGAAAGACCATGGCCCAGCTGTCACCAGCAGCTGAGTGTTCGGGGAAGCGACTGTGGGCTTCATGGCCGCAGAGGGCGCCCACTGCCCTTGCTCAGACTCCCGGGTGTGGGTCAGGCCCCAGCTGGGCAGAACTGCCTTCCCTTTATTCCTTTAGTATCCGATTGGTGACCTGAGCCACCTCAAGCTTAGCTGTCTCTCCACTGGTCCCAACTCCCACTTTAGGGGCCCCTCATTGAAAACTGACTATGGGATGATGAAAGGGACCATCTTGTCTTGAGATCCCTGCATCTCTAACCCTAACATAACCTCAACCCCAACCTGCACAGGAATCACACGGGCTGTGAGAATCCTGAGCCACTCTGCCAGCCTCAGATGGAATGAGGCTGAACGGGATTCTATGTGACCTTTACTGGGATCCCAAGTTGGGGCTGAGGATCCCAGAGGTTCAAAGAATGGGGCAGGAGGAAGCCTCCTGGACTGGAGCACCATAGCTGTAGGAAGCTCTGGTGGGTCGTGGTGCTGTGGTCCATCTCCTGCCCCTGAACATCCCAGCTGCAGCCACAGCCAAGGCTTCTGAAACCAAGACCACTGCAGAGGTACCACCCTTCCTGCAAACCTCCCAGACACCCAGGAACCTGAATCCCCACTCCCTGCACAGGCATGCATGTGCACAGACACACACACACATGGGCATGTACACACTCACATGCACACACATGCTCACTCATATGTATACACACTCACATGTGCACACATATGCATACGCATACACACACACACACACACACACAAATCTCCACCACCACAGCTGTCATGTGGCCTCAATATGGCATCACCCTGAATTCGTCTCTTGACTGTTGTATTAATGTCCCAGGGCTATCATAACAAAGCACCAAAACAGGGCAGCTTAAAACAACAGAAATTCATTCTCTCGCGTTCTGGAGGCCGGGACGTGCTGCCTCCAGAGGCTCGACGGAAAGGTCCTTCCTTGTCTTCTGGTGATTATTGGCATTCCTGGGTTGTGGCTACATGTCATCAGTCTCATGTCACCTTCTCCTCTATGTCCCTCCTCTCTGTCTCTTTTAAGAACACTTGTCGTTGGATTAAGGCCACCCAGAAAATCCAGGATGATCTCACTTGAAGATCCTCAACTGAATTACAGGGTCGGAAGAGACCCTTCTCCAGAGTTATGCTCTCCTGTTCGGGGCATTAGCGTGGCACTTGCTGGGGCCACCTTCACAGAGCACAGCAGCGTCTGCACAGCGGTGGGGCCAGAGCGAGGGACAGGGCGCAGTCCCACAGCCCCCCGCTAGCTCACAGCTGCCCGAGGCAGCTGTCCTCTCACCGGATAGAAGGTGGCCACCCACCTAGACAAGGAGACCTTCTCCAAGATGGTCATGGGGACACCCCTGCTGAGCTCTGGAGTCAGGCTGTCCCTTCCTCGCTTCCCTGTGCCGGCATTGCCAGAAGAGCACAGAAGCCAACCCCAGAGCCAGCCAAGGTGTCCTCCAAGCCCAGAAGCGCCCAAGAACCAGGGCCCACCCTGCTCCAGCGGGGTCATCAGTGCTGCCCCCACGGGGGCCCAGAGGAGGGTGCCCTCTGTGCACACCAGCCTTCCCAGCTCCGGATGGAGAGTGCCTGCCCTGTCCCCCAGGGGTCTCTCTTCAGGTGAAGAGAATCTGGAACCTGCCCGACGGCATCCCCCCTGCCCGAGGTCTCCTGCTCCTGAAACAATAGCCACACTGGGCCCACCCTCACACCTGTCCCTGGATTTGGGGTCCTGCTCACTTTCCAGGGGGGCCAGCTGACGTAGTCAGGGAGCCTCAGGGCATTTGGGTGAGGGTGGAGCTTAGAAAGACGGAGGGAGGTGTGCACACATGCGTGTGTGTGTGTGTGTCCGTGTGTGTGTAAGTGTGTGTATCTGCACAGTGGGGGCAGGATGTAAGTGAGGGGCTCAAAGAGAGCTGGACCCCTACTTGGTAGAAAGTCGACAGATCTGAAAAATCAGGAAGTAGCCATGTAAACATGTTATTCAATGATATGAGGTCAATACCAGCAGAACTGGCTTCAAGAGTGAAAGAGGAATTGTAGGAGGGGACCTGTGAAAGGGCTGCTTTGACTCTTAAAATTCTCTGCATGTGTAACTGATAGAAAGAACAATTAACTGTTCAAAGAAATAAGGGTTTTTTAACCTAGGAAAATATCAAGCTAAAGCCAGAGTAGAGACTGAGAAATTTCAGCAAAAGTCCAGGAAGTGGGGTGGATTGTGCAGGGACGGCATCAGCCTGAATCTTCATCTCACACGCACGCGCCGGAACCGTGTGAATCCTGAATTAACATCAATTCTAGGTAAAAAACAGTTCATGCCCTCAGTATGGGCAGCTTCAAGCCAAGTCCCCTCCTCCCTCACCCCTTTTAACTAACCCTCCTCCCCTAAATTCTGGGACCAACTGTATTAGTTCCCTACTGCTGCTGTAACAAATTACCACAAATTTAGTGTCTTAAAATAACACAAATTGATTATTTTACAGTCTGGAGCTCAGAAATGCAAAATCAGACTCAGGGGGCTAAAATCACGGTGTCAGCAGGGCTGCATTCCTCCAGGGAGGGTCCATCTCCTTGCCTTTTCCCACTTCCAGAGGCCACCTGCATTCAGGATAATGCAGGACACCCCCCACCCCGTCCCAAGATCCTTAACTTAATCACACAGGCAAAGACCCTTTTGCCGCGTAAGGTCACATTCATGGGCTCCAGGAATTAGGCCATGGACATCTTTTGGAGGCCATTATTCAGCGCACCACAGTCTGGTGATTGTAGATTTGACACCCTAAGAGGCGCAGAAGGAGGGGGCCGTAAGCAGAGGAATGCAGGCGGCCTCTAGAAGCTGGAAAAGGCAAGAAAACGTGTCTTCCCCTCAGAGCCCCAAGAAGGATTCACTTTGGACTTCTGACCTCCAGAACTGTAAGGAGAATAAATCTGTGTTATTTTAAGCTGCTACGTTGGTGGTAATTCGTGTATTGTGTCCAGGTCTTAAATTTATCACAGAGACCAAGTGATGACCCGGAGAGGCTTATGCCATTGAAAGAAGGGTTTTAATTGCCCCAGTTCCCCTGGAGACAGAGGCACAGCACCTGCCACATGAGGGGGTGGGGAGGCGGACCGACAAAGCAGCTGGGATGCGCCATTATGACCGTGGTGGCGGGAAGAGCCTAGGGGAAACGTCCCCTCTGGGTCAGTGGTCAGGGGCCCAAGAAAGCTAGTCTGCAGTGAAGACATAAACCACGTGGGTCGTTAGTCTCGGCCTGTGATTCAGCAGACGAATGGAGAGGGTGGGAGTAATAGACATCCGAGAGCCAATACAGAATTGGCCATGATTAATACATAATTAATACAATCTGCCCAGGGGCCCAGGACACAAATGCACCCCTCCTGGAAGCATCCTTCCCGCAGTTGGCATGGACACTGAGGAGAGACTGAGAACAAAGAAGAAATAGGAGAGAGGCAGGATGGGACCAATGCCCGTGGGGTCCCTGAGTCCCGAGTCCCCCGAGACCAGAAGCTACTCAGCCTTTGGGCACTGCGAGCAGGATCACGTGTCCAGTCCTGAGCCCAGCGGGGTGTCCAGGCGTCTTGGACGTCTGACAACATGCTTGAGACTGGCTCCCGGGAGCCACAGTCCCCCCAGCTTGGACAGGGCGTCACCGCACAGGAGGGCAGAGGTGACAAGCCGACCTGCTGGGTTGAAAGTGGTCAATGGATCACACCTTAGTGACAAGAGCCGGGCTCTCACAGCCAGAAGTGACCCTGGAAAAGCAAACCCCAAACAGAACTGCTCTGGTTGGTCCCTCCCTGCAGAGAACAGGGGAGGTGGAGGGTCCCAGGATATTCCCGGGATTCTCACACTGTCTCAGTGGCACGTCCGGAATTCAGCCCGTGACCAGCCGACCGGGCAGAAAGAATTACGACTTGAGAGTCTGGAAAGTGAGAAGCAGCCCGGGCTCCCCGCTCTGCGGCCCCGCCACGGGCCAAAGACGTTTGGGGTGGGAAGTTCAGGACGCGTTTCAACTGCGAAGACCAAGGTGATTTAGAAGGCAAAACATTGGCAATTGTGTCAGATTTCCACACCTTCCCCCAGCAGGTCCGGCGTCCTCACTCCCCACACCACGCGGCTGGCCTGGGGTGGGGGGCTCCTGTCTGCAGGCCAGAGCCCCCCGCAGCCCCCAGCTCCCTCGGCCCTACTGGAGTCGTCGGACTCAATCCCGGCTGGGCCACCCGGGGTGTCTGCGGCCTCAAAGCTCTGGCAGGGCCCGGAGCACACACTGCCCCATTGTACACGAGCCTGGGCTGGCCAGAGGCCAGACACGGCCCCGCTGCAGCACATGGTTTAAATCCTACCATTTATGTATTTGGTTTGGTAGCTTTAGGTTGATGACGTACTGAATTTCACTTCGATATTGAGTTTGAATGAACTGAAAGGAAAACACAGATATGAAACAGTGCCTGGCAGGCTCAAGGTGGGGAACAGGTGTTTCCTATCTGGATATCCCTCTGCATCTGATCCATCGGCAGCCCTCCCTCCTTGGGAGCTGGGTGTGCCCCAAGGCAGTTTCTTTTAAACAGCTTTGTGATGGACGTGCAGTCAGGGCCCAGCTGGGCACCCCTTGGGGCAGCCCTCTCTTGGGTCTTTTAAATACAGCAGAGTTAGCCGGAGGGCTCACTTGTCACATAAATTGTCTGAACCCAGGGTTAATGATTTGCGACCATCCAATGCTCCAGCTCCCACCGCAGGGACGAGCAAGGGAACGACCGTCTGCAGACAAGGTGAGAGATTCCCACCAAAATTCACCCCGCCTTCCTTCCAGAATCCCACTCTACACTTATGCAAAAGTGAGTCTTTAAAAAGAGGTAATAAAAGGACAGAAGAGCAGAATAACAGGATTAGCAGGTAAACCCACATGTTTTAGAGAAACTGCTTTTGCTCTGGTGGCAGGTGAGAGCAAGGCCTGGCCTCAGGACCGTGATGGCCGTTTGCCTTGGAGGGGCCTGTGCAGTCCTCCCCCTGGGTCCAGGCCTGAGCCCAGGCCAACGTCCCAGTATAACAGGGTGTCACTCCTATGGCCTCAGCCCTTCTGAGTTTTGTCCCTCCTCAGCCACTGGGCTGGCTCCCTGGGTGTGTGACCATGAAGTCACACAGCACCCCACGCTCGGAAGGGGGCCCTGCACAGGGTGGTCAGCGCTCTGCCATCACTGTCCTGAGATTCCTCCCAATTTCCTTTGAACTTGTGTTTGGTGAACAAAGTCCAGTGGGACAAAGGAGTTCACTGCTCCCCAGCCCAACGACCTGCCCAGGAGGGCTGGGGGCAGGCAAGTCACAGGGTGGGCCAGGACTCCTGTGAGGGTCTGCACATGCAATAAAAAAACACTGACAGGTCAAGAGAGAAACCACAGGAAACAGGTTGTTTTTCCTGCTTTTTGAACAAGGGGCTCTGTGTTTGCCTGCCAGTTACGTAGCTGGCCAAGCTCAGTGACCCGGGGTCCACCTTGGATGCAGAGGAAATGCACCTCTGTTGGGGGCGGAGGCATTGGGTCCATAAAAGGCCTTGCTGTCAACCAGCACATTGAAAAAAGAGGCCACAGAGGGAGGAGGGGGCAGGGAGCCAGCCAAGGACACCAGGGCAAAGGTGAAACCAAGTGCCCCTTAAAACCAAGTTCCCCTGCCAAGTTTATGATAAACCTCTCTATCCAAAATTTTATTCCCCTTCTTATCCCACCCCGCTTCCCCTCAGGATTGAGGAGAATCCAAAAAAAGCAGGGATTGAAACCGAGCAGGACACGGTGGGGCCTTCCCACACACAAGAGCCCCTCCGTGTCCTCTGTTTCTTGTTTGTAGAATAAGGCTGTAATCCTCTAGGCTTTCCCTGAGTTCCAAAGAGCAGACTCGAGCAGTTACTAATTAGGGAAGTGAAAGAATGCAGAAACAAAGGAAAAGCAGTGAAGCAAGAAAAGTAATGACAGCTTAAACAATAAACAGAATCCTAGTTCCTCCTCAAGGAATGTATATAACAATCTGATGTGTATCTTTGAGTTATTCTGCAGAAACTAAGACCCCATCCAGGTGGAGGATGGTGACTACATGCTGACCACAAGCACGTAGACCCCAGACTAGCTGAAAGCAGAAGGTTGATAGTTAAGATTGCCAAAACAACACCGTTACCTCACCACCAACCAATCAGAAGAAAGTCCATGAGCTGCAACCCTCACCCCAAATGTTGCCTTTAAAAACCATTCCCTGAAAACCATCAGGGAGCTTGGGTCTTTTGAGCATGAGCTGCCCATTCTCCTTGCTTGGCACCCTGCAAATAAATGCTGTACTTTCCTTCTCCACAACCCAGTGTCAGTAGAGTGGCTTTGCTGTGCGGCAGGCAAGTCTGGTTCAGTAACAAAGGGTGCAAGGCCCAGGGACAAAGGTCTGAAGTGGCCTCGACAGCCCATGGGGTGTGTGAGAACAAGCAACATGCTCCCGCACAACCGGCAGTTTGCAGATCTCCCTGGGAGAGCACCTGACATCCCAGGGACCCCTGGGCCCTCAGAGCTTGGGGGCAAGTGCCAGCCAGCACCGGGACTGCAGAGCCCCTGCAGGACACAATTACATGAGTGTGCATGCCACAAAAGGCTGGAAGAAAACGTGTGAAATATTCACAGTGTTTCTCAGAATGGTGGGTAACCAGGTTTACGCTTTCTTCTTTACATTTTCTATGTTTACCGAATTTTCTACAGTGAACTGTCACTGCAATTACTGTCAGAAAAATTAAATCATGGGTGTATGTATGTATATGTAGGTAGATTGTTAACACTATATAGACACACACACACACATATATACACACACACATATTTTTAAGGCTAATGTCATACTGTCAGTCTACACGGACACTTGAGTGTGTACTCAGATACATGCGTGTATTTTATGTCACAGTTGAGGAGTTTGGCCACCTGTTCTTTTTAAGCGGCAATTGGTAATTACCACTCAGCACAAGAAGTGGTGAAAAATTTAGTAAGAATCCACGTGTATTTCTGGGAAGGTGTCCAGTATCCTAATGGGGCTCCATACATGACCTGCTCCTCTGTCTGCAGCCCCAGCCAAGGGCATGGGTGTGCAAGCACACACACACAGAGGTGCACATGCACCCTCATGGTAAGCACACCTAATCCACACTCCTGTTTCTTACAAAGCCCAGACCGGGGCCTTGCCTGTCATAGGCCAGCAATAGATATCTGTTAAGTAAAAGAGCATCAATATTTTATTCCTTCTGATAAATCTGCAGGAGATTCCTGCCCAGCCCTATAATCACATGCTGTACTAACCTGAATCTTCATCACATATCTTTGTCTGACTTCCAGTGCCCTCCGGCTTAATAGACAACCTGGGCCTGGAAGCCCTGTGTGACCTTTACTGCCCACAGCACTGAGCGGACAGTAAAGGGAACACAGGAGTGACCGTGTGAGTGAACCAACGGATGACCTGGTGTCCTGAGGGCAAACAGGATGGCCCACAGGATCGGTCTCCTGACCGGCACAGTGTCAGCCTGTGGGCCGTCTGCAGAGGGCGACCCTGAGACCACGTCTGTCCTCAGTGAAGGTGGTGTCACCCATGGACAGTTGGTGTCTGTCCCGGGCGGGTGTGGGAGGTGCCAGTGGCAGTCAGGGGCTTCACGCTTGCTGGCTGAAATAGCCTTTTCCCCTAATTTTAAGATAAGGAAACTGAAGCCTGAGAGAGAGTGAAGTCCTCAGGGTGACCCCAGGTCGATTTGAGTCAGGAGAGAGGGGAAAGCATGTGGCACCCAGCCAGTCACCAGAACCACATCCAGGGAGGTCCCCCTGCAGCAGAGGGAGTGAGGATCAGTTGCTTGGCCGGAGTTGGCGCCTGTCGGGGAAGCGCCCCCATCCCACCCCCGGCTGCCACAGGCACCTCCAATCTGAGATCACCACATGCAGAAGAGGTGAATTGATCTCGTTCATCCTTGGCCTTTCCACTGGCCACTTGTCACCATGTTGCATGGGGTTGAGTTTAACGGGGAGAAAATGATCAATAGCTCTTTCAATAGCCTCAGGCTGCCAACATAGCATTCTTCAGGGTATTTTCAATTCTCTTGGCCCCAAAAATTACTTAATATGAAAAAAACTATAAATGAGATCGATATAAAGATATTTTTAAAAGCTTCTTTTGCTCTGTCTAGGACCCCAATAAATGTACGTGTCTGTTAAATAAATACAGCCCCGGAATGTTTCATTAAGCATCAGAGTCCTCTAAATTCCTCATCAGGCCCAGCCCTGTGAAAAGAACCGAATTTAAGGGCCGCAAGAACATCCGCTTGGAGGGGGCTGCCCACCACCACCTCCTGTCACAGGGCCCTTGTAGGACTGAATATGTCTTGGCTTGGGGCAGAGAAGATGCATTTGCCAAAAGGGTTATTATTACCTTAGCAGTGATTCATTTAAGTGGTTTCCCGGGAGTGGTGTTTTATTATGATTTCTCGGCTCTCAGCTTGGTTCTTTCCCAGCTCTGGGCCAGGGCCGCATTCCTGGGATACTGGGCTGTTCCTAGCGCACAGACGGCCCATTCACCACGCCCCGGGGGCCTCTGCAAGCCGCCTCCCACCTCCCAGCACTGGGCCCTCCAGCCACAGCCCCTGCCCTGCCACCCCAGGTGCGCTAACCCCAGGGCCCCTGAGGTGGGCCTGGGCTTGGAATCGGTTGACACCCCGGGAAGGACAGCAAGGCCACCCCCCTCCTGGTTCCCAGAACTCGCCGAGGCCCAAGGGGGCGCGGGCGTACTCCGGCGGTCAGGTCCCCTCCCGGGGTCCTGGCCGTGCTGGCCGCCCCGTCAGGCTATGACATCTCGCCTGGACCCTGATTGTGCCACAGGAAGACGAAGCACTGAGGAAAGAAACTACTTGTAAGAAAGGTCTGCAGGAGAACCAGGCTTTCGAGATGTGGCTCCTCAGTAAAAACACAACTGATATTTAAAGACAGAACATGAGATTACCAAGGCTGCCACGTTTATCACAGGTCTGTTCTTGGGTTTGGGTAGAAAAGACCAATTTTTTACCTCATTATCGTATCTGGACGGTCAGAACGGATATCCCAACACCTGCGGCCTTGCAGGGGCTGGTGATGTGGGAGTCACACAGCGAGGGGAGCTTCTGTCCCTGACACGGGGCCCCCAGCCTGACTCGAGCGTCACCACCAGCCCCTTCTCAGCTCCCTGCGGGTGGAGGGAGCTCCGTGTTCCTTCAGGATGCACTGAGTGGCGCCCAGGAGAAGGCACCAGAGCCCCCACCCAAGATTCCAGGCCTGAGGGGGAGGGCCTCCCCATGTAGCCCCGGCTCCGGGGTCACTGTGGCGGCTCCTCATCTTCTGCCGACCGCCTCAGACAATCTGGGCATGTGTTAGGAAATGTGTCCCTGCAGTGTCCAGTCCAGCAGGAGTCCCTCCCAGATGTGGCAGGTGCCCCTCCTACTCACCTCCACTCACCTCCACCCACTCCTCCCAGAGGGCGGGGTTCACCTGCCCGAGAAGACATCCCCTCCCTTCATGGGGCCCTGAGCCTCGCACAAGCCAGCCACGCAGCAGGTTCCCTGTCTCAGCTCCTCTTGGAGCTGCAGCGTCCAGTACGGCAGCCACCGGCCACAAGAGGCCACTGGAGCATGCAGGAAGGGCCTCACACACATACACCGGGTATCGAAGACTCAGCGTGAAAAAGCATGTGCAATGTCTCATTGATAATTTGTGTATGGATTGCAGATTGAAATAATATTTTAGAAGACAGTGAGTTAAATAAACTATATTATCAAAATGAATGCCACCTCGGGCTTCCCTGGTGGCGCAGTGATTGAGAGTCTGCCTGCCAATGCAGGGGACGCGGGTTCGTGCCCCGGTCCGGGAGGATCCCACGTGCCGCGGAGCGGCTGGGCCCGTGAGCCATGGCCGCTGAGCCTGCGCGTCCGGAGCCTGTGCTCCGCAACAGGAGAGGCCACAACAGTGAGAGGCCCGCGTACCGCAAAAAAAAAAAAAAAAGAATGCCACCTCTTTTAACAGTGGCATAGATGTAATGTTAAATTTTCTCGTAGCCACTTTTTTAAAAAGCAAAAAAGCAGGTGGAATTAGCTAACAGCCGTGGAGCCCGCGTCACAGGTGTGTGTCCATCACTGCCTTAGCCCGTCCCACAAGGTGAGGCCCCATCCTCCCCAGCAGCTCAAGGCAGAACACCCGCCTTGGCCAGTGACTTGGTCCAGAAAGCCAGGAGCCCCCCTCCTTAACTGAACCTTGTCCTGGGTGGGCCTGGCGCCCAAGACCCCGGTCCAGCAAGGTGACAGCTGGCGCCCTCGTCGGGACAGTGCCGGCCCCCACTTCGGCTCAGCCCCCTCCCGCTGCTCCTCGGGCCCCTGCCCCAGCTCCACCTCCCTCATCTCGTCTCCAACTTTACCAGGAAAACATGAGCTGCCAGCAGACCCGCCCGAGATGCCCCGGAGCGTCCCCGCCCTTGCCTGGCCCGTGCCCAGGCCTTGTAGGGTCATCCCGCTCGGTGCAGGGCTCGGGGGTCTGCTCTGAGCAGACCCGCTAACAGTGTCCAGTTTCTCCCTGCGTCTCCCTCCAGCTACCGTCTTACCATCGTCTCACGTGCTCCGCACAGGTGAACCCATTCACATCGCGGTCTAGATCACTGGTGTACTGCAGAGTGTTTCCAAAAGGGAAGAGCACCGTGGAATTCGGGTGAGCACAGTAGAGTGAGCTTAAAGGACGGAGGTCTGAGGTCAGCAGGTTATTTCAAACCCTGCCCCGTACTCCCTTCCCTGCAGCTCCTCCCGACGGACAGTGCTCACTGATGGGCGGGTCCAGCCGCTCCGCGGGGTCCCTGGACCAGTACCACCCCTGCTAGATGTCAGGAGCTCAACCAGGAAGACACGAGGACCACATGAGAGCCCAGGACAACAGCGTGTGGGGCAGAGGAAGGGCACGGGGACAGTCCCTTCTCTCCACATATGCCCCTTCCTTCCCGTGGGATATGGGTTACTAGGGCGGGTTATGACCTCCTGGAGGCCGTCCTCCTTCTGTCCGGCACTGAGAAGCCCAATCCCCTGGTCCCAAGACGCCAGTGGGTACTCACAGGTCGATAACCGCTCCCCGTTCCTGTGCTGAAGCCCCCAGGTCTACCCGCCGGCCCAGCTGCTTCCCGCCTCATTCAGGGTCAGCCCGGCCCCCTGTGGAGCAGTGACACAGGACCCCCACAAGCACCCCAACAGGGCTGAGCGCACTCCTCCCTCCTGCCCCAAATCTGCTCCTCACGACATCCTCCGCCCCGTCTTCCCTGCTCCGTCGTCAGACTGAAAGCCGCTTCCTTCAGCTCCGCTCAACCCCTCACCCTACCCTTCTCCGAGGCCTGCTCACTTCACTTCTACATGTTTCTGGAATGCCCTGTCCCCCCGGCGTGTTGCCTCAACCTAAACCCTGGTCAGCTCTCCCCGGGACCACAAGTCTCTGCCCATCTCCCCTCCCTTGCAGACCTCCTCCCGTGCTGTCACCCGAGGGACCTGTGTAAATAGTAAAGGACCTGGCACTTTGGGGATCACACCGTCCTCTGAGGCCCACGTTCACCCACAGGGTGAGAGTCCAAATGTGTAGTTTGTTTTTATTTTTTTATTATTATTACTTTGGTGGGTGGGCCGTGCAGTGCAGCATGCAGGATCTTAGTTCCCCGACCAGGGATCGAACCCGTGCCCCCTACAGTAGAAGCGCCGAGTCTTATCCCCTGGACCTCCAGGGAAGTCCCTGTAGTTTGTTTTTGAATAAGAAACAAGTCTCTCGATATCTCAAGGTCAGGAATTGACTATATCAATAAAACTTTGTCTTGTCTGAGGGTCATCCTTGCTAAGATCAGATCGCCCCCAGGCACGAGAAACCTAAGTGGGGAAGAAAAGAACTCTCCCGCAAGTAAAGAGCCAGTAAGAACACGCCCTCGGCACAGCACTGGCACCTCCTGGCCAGACACCTTCCACCTCCCGAGAGGACAGACAGCATGGCCGTGCTCATCCCCTGCCTCCCTTGCAGAAGTAGAGAGTAACGTTCTTAAAATGTGTTTGAGGTGGATCTAAGTCATCAGAAGATATTCTGTGCACAGGAAAGAGTGCTTCTAACTTTTCGGTCTGAATCCTGGAGGCAGAAGAGCATCTGGGCTGATGCCCAAAGCCAGTGCCCCTCCGATGGGCTGCCACAGGGTCCAGCCCTTCGACTGTGACAAATAGGAAACCAAAGTTCAGGGAAGGTGGGATGATCGCTCCAGGTGGCCTAGCCTGTTCATGGCAGAGTAGGAACTACAACAAGGGTTCGGAGTGATTCGCTTTTTTCCCCTAGTTTATTGGATTTTTAAGTTACAGAGGGGCCAAGAAAGATGGAAGAAACTGGAATTAATACTAACCTGCTTGGTCCAGCTGGGAGCAGGGACACAAGGGAAGGAGGAGGAAGTGGGGGAGCACAGCTTTCGATGCAAAACACAACCCAGTTCTTGGATTCGACTCGACCTGCATGGGGGGCTGTGGCCAGGACCATGCTTTCCCCGGTCTTTTAGAAGCTGTGTGTGACAAGTAGGGACACGGCGAGTCCGTGCAGTGCAGGGATGGGAAGCAGGTCTCCCTGACACTCTCTCCCGACTGAGCAGGTGCCCGCCGGGCCTTCTCCACCCTTGACCTACTCTCTGCCTCCCTTTGGGCACCAGGCTATGAAAAGCCTCACCATGTGGCTGTCAAGTGGGCACTCACGTGTTTCCCCACAGAGACATCGCCAGATGGTACGACAAGAACCTTGTGAAGCTGGGTACACGGAGTCAGAGAGTCAGCACTCTGTGTGTTTGAGGGACGAATGAACCACAGGATGTCACTGTCTCCAGAACCAAAGGGCACCGACTGTCCTTGTGACCCTGACAACGAGGAGAGAGTGAGCAAGAGTCCTTCTCCCCCCGCGACCCCCCACCACCGCGTGGCGTCGCGTCGGTGCAGCCTGTGTCGCGGGTGAGAACGGCAGAACCAGAGCATGAAGAGAGGGCCGGGGACTTGGGGACACTGCAGGGCCTGCTGCTGCCCTGTCCTGTCCTCAGAACACACTGCATCCCCCCTCACATGCTGCCCAGGAAAAGAAGCACCACAAAAAGGGCTGAGATTGTTTTCAGCCTCCTTTTGAATCTGGAAACCTCATCCCTGCTCTCCCTTCTGAAGGAGGAAATGGCTTGGGTTCGAGGAGCAGGAACGGAGGCGCCTGCAGCCGGAAAGAGGAGGCTGCAGGTCAGCTGTGGGCTGCAGTTGCCCATGTGCCACCCCCCTTGATGCTTTCCCGACCTGCTGGAACACTTAAGCAGACCTTTGGGGAAGGGCTTCTGGTACGAAAAATAATCACTGGTTCAGCTAAAAGCCAGAGCAAAATAAGAATGGGGAAGCAAAAGTCCAATTTCTCAGTTATTAATTTTATGAACTACACGGGGTTGCAATCATTCCTTGCATCAGCCTTCCTTTGTCATGGATGAATGTAAACAGACAAAACTTCATTGGAGACTCTGGTCAAAATATTTAAACAGAAAAGTTTATGAGCAAAAGAGCTGCTTTTATTATTCGGTCTGTTACAACCAGCCCCTTGAGCTTTCCCTCAAGTTTATTTCAGCTGGAAGGCAGTCTTCTGTTCATTCTCTAATCTCTGCAACCCAATTAGCCTGAAACATTTGATGAAACATTACTGCGTCCTATTTCTTCTTATTATAAAAGGAATTCATGTTTCTTTTGCTTCTGGAATGGAAAGCAGACCTACTTTTCCCTAAGTACAGCTAAAAGCCCTGATCATTATATATAAAACAAACATAAAACACACTGAAAGGTGGAGAGAAGATGGTAGACCAGGACCCAAGTGACAACACAATAGGAGATGCCCAGCTTTTCTTTTGCCTCATATATTCCAGACTTGGATATGAACAAGGCTGAAACCCAGAACTTTCAATGGGCAAAGATACCACCCCACCCCACCCCCAGTAAAAACAACAAAATTCTGCTCTCTCTAGCCAAAGCATCAGAAAACAGGCAGCCTGGAAGGACAGAAAAGGTTTAGAGAATGACTGCTGCGCGCCAGCCAAACACCACAGAGAAAACTGTGGCCCCCCTTCACCTACACCTACAACAGCAAAGACTTCTTTGCTGGGGAACTCAGACCTCTACTTCCACCAGACAGTAACAAGGCTGGACCCCCTCCTCCACAAGAGCAGGTCATAGGCTTCCAATAAAAATCACCCATCACACCAAGAACCAGGAAGATCTCAAACTGAGTGAAAAAAAAGACAATCAGTAGATGTCATCAGTGAGCTGGCAGACATTAGAACTGGCTGACAAAGATGTTAGAGCCACCATGATAAACATGTTTCAACAAGCAATTACAAACATGATTGAAACAAATGAAAAAATTGAAAGTCTCAGTAAAGAAAGTCTCAACTAAGAAACAGAATATATTTTTCATGGAAATTTAACAACTAAAACATTTAATAACTGAAATATAAAGCTTAGTTGAGAAGCTCAACAGCAGAATGGAGAAGGCAGAGGAAAGACTCAGTGAACCAGGAGACAGAACAACAGACATCAACCAAACTGAATACTGAGAGAAAGTGTTCTGAAAAAAACAATAAAGAGTCTCAGGGACCTGTGGGAATATAACAAGAGATCATACGTTCACATCATCAGAGTCCAGGAAGAGAGGAGAGGAAGAGCCTGAAAAATAGTTAAGTATATAATGGTTGAAAACTTCATCAATTTGGCAAAAGACATAAACCTCTAGATACAAGAAGCTGAGCAAACACCAAACAGGAAAAACCAAAGAAATCTGTGCCAAGACACATCATCATTAAATGCCTGAAAACTCAAAACTCAAGATAAAAAAAGAGATCTTGAAAGCAGCCAGAGAAAAACATCTTACTGTACAGAAAAAACAACTGGAGTGACAGCAGATTTCTCATAAGAAACCAAGGAGTCCAGAAAAAAGTAGCACGATATTTCTCAAGTGTCAAGAGAAAAAACAAAAACCCTGTATCCAGAATGCTATACCCAGGGGAAATATCGTCCAGAAATGAAGGTGAAATCAAGACACTCTCAGATGAATGAAAATTAAGAGAATTTGTCACCAGCAGACCTGCCCTAAGGAACGACTAAGAAAAGTCTCTAAACAGAAAGGAAACAGTAAAAGAAGGAAATTTGGAATGTCAGAAAGGAAGGAAAACACATATAAGAAAAAGATATGGAGAATTACAATAGGCTTTCCTTCTCTACTTGAGTTTTGTAAATTATATTTGATGTTTGAAATAAAATTATAACACCACGTGATGCAATTCTAAATATATTTAGGGGCTTCCCTGGTGGTGCAGTGGTTAAGAATCCGCCTGCCAATGCAGGGGACATGGGTTCGAGCCCTGGTCCAGGAAGATCCCACATGCCACGGAGCAACCAAGCCCGTGCACCACAACTACTGAGCCTGTGCTCTAGAGCCCACGAGCCACAACTACTGAAGCCCGTGCGCCTAGAGCCCGTGCTCCACCACAAGAGAAGCCACTGCAATGAGAAGCCCTCTCACCGCAACAAAGAGTAGCCCCCGCTTGCCGCAACTAGAGAAAGCCCGTGTAGCAACAAAGACCCAGCTCAGCCAAAAATAAATAAGTAAATAAATATTTTAAAATGAAAAGAAAGAATGGGAGAACAACCCAGACATGTAAGGCACAGGTGTCCTAAAGGGATTCAAGAGTAATAACGAGGAGAGGGGGTCTTGGGCCATGGGTAGCTGGAGGGCATGAGGTCTCTTCTGTGGGAAAGAGAAAGGGTCCAGGGTCTTGGTGAGCCCAGTAAGTGGTTCCTCCAACCGCCCGCTGGCTTGTGTACAAAACGAGAGGACAGCCTTACCATCAGAAAGGTGATCAGTTTCGAAAACTCTAGAATTAAGACAGCAAATAGGGTCCAGGGGGTACAAAATGAATCTGAACTTTTAGAGGTAGGCTGAGAGAGGACGCTAAATCTTGAAACACCCCAGGCTGCAAGGACGACAGGGACTGAAGAAAAGGTTTCAGAAGCAGCAGGTGAGTACAGGGCAGGATGACTCGAGCTTGCACCAGGCGACCAGATAGTTGATGCCCACACTGTGTTCCATGGCGAATGCCAGTCTTGCTCTGGGGGTTGAGTAGCTGAGGCCAGTCCCATAGGCATGCAGTGCCCACTAGCCCTCTGAGGTCTGCTGTGAGGTGGCCAGAGTCCACAGGGACACTGGGGGGCCTAGAATGGAAGCTCCATGAGGGGAGGACCTGGCCAATCTTGTTTTCTACTGCGTCCAGGACGTGGCACAGTGCCCAGAGGTACTCAGTGTAAGTTGCTGATGTGTGGATTCCATGATGATGGAAGGAAGAAAGGGGGGAGGGAGGGAAGGAGGGTGGGGGAAGAGAAGACAGAGGCACAAGTAACCTCCGGAGAAGAGCAAGATGGCACAGGAGAACATCCCTCCCTAAGCTGCATTAAAATGTACCCGGGATTTTGGCTTTACTCAGGTAAGGTGAGGCCAACAGGTCAGGAGACAAGGGCCATTGAAAAGATAGTTTATTACTCACCGTTCCCAAGAGAATGGGGCCACGGGAGGAAACACCAAGGCCGGTCACAGGCAGAGAGCGTGAGTGAGGGATCTGTGGGAACGTCTTGATGGGGGCTCCCGAGGCAAAGAAGGAGCAGAACAGGGTGAGGGGGCTGCCCAGGCCAGGACTGGCTGGTTTGGATAATTTTAGCGGGTCGTAGGGGCTGCCCCTGGTTGTCTGATGCCTGACCCTGGGCCAGTCAGGGAGAGGAAGGGGCTAGTGTCTCAGCAGTGTAGCAGCCCAGATAAGGCAGGTGGGCTGGGGGTCTGCAGGTCAAGCTGTGCTCACCAGCGAGTAGCTCGCTGTCTCTAGGAATTGGCTGACCTGGCGGTGGGGGACCTCTCCCGGGTCAACAGGCCCCAGATATCAAAACAACAGATACAGAAGCTAGTAAACGTGGTTAACACATAAGCTGAGAGTGGATCTCCCCGAGGTGGTCTGTCCCAGGCCCTTCTGGGAGCCAGGGGAGTGGAGTGGAAGGCCAGGCCTGTCCATCCACGATCCATGCCAGCAGTTCGGGGCTCCTCGAGAGAGGAACAATTCCAAAGAGAAAAGAGAAGTCAAGGATTCCACCCCCTGTAGCTCCAAAAGTGCTGCTCCCTGGAGGAGGGCTCTGAACCCCGTCCGAGCGTCTCTGTGGAGGGTCAGCATGGGGGGCGTGGTGGGGCCCAAAAAGGCTTGTGCCCTCCCTAGTGTGGGCATGCAGTCCCAACCGGTGAGATCCTGGCGGCTTCAGCCTGCCCTAGAGAGAGAAATCGAGAAGAAAAGCAAACACATCCCACAAGAGCCAAAGCACCTTGCTCCAGACCAGGCTTCCCAACAGCGACGCTACTGACGTTTGGGGCCGTGTCAGTCTATGTTGGGAGGCTGTCCTGTACACTGCAGGACGCTGAGCAGAGTCCTGGCCCCTGCCCGCTGGATGAGACCCCCTAGGCGTGGTCACCAAAACCGCCTCCTGCCATGGCACTGTCCCCTGCAGTTGAGAACCACAGCTCCAGGAGCACTTAAGTCATGTTTAATTTTTTCTATTCAGCTACTTGCGTTTCTTCAAAACCACTTTTGTCTTATCAAATAGAGTGACTCACACTCCCCCACAGAAAGCCAACTTCCAAGAGGTACAGATGAATAAATATGCCAGGATGAGTCCAGGATCTTCAACTGGGCAGATCAGCGATGGGGGAGGGAGGGTGGAAAGGGCCATGGGGGTCTAAGAGCTCAGGGAGGTGGGACCTCCTCCACTCTGGTGGGCTCGTGGCTAGTGGCCCAAAGTGCCCTTGACTTGTGCCCTGGCCCCGCAGATTCCACGGGGAGGCCTGAGGCGGCTGGTGGCGGGGGTGGGTCCTGGAGGTGAGGGCGGCCTCTCTTCCCCAGACAGACACAAGATGAGGACTCATCCAGGCGAGGTGTAAGCGCAGGACAGGCTGACAGACCCAAGGGACTCTCGTCTGCCGGCTGCCAGCCCTGAGGGAGAATGAACCACACGGACACCAGACATGGGGGCACACTTCCCATCTCAGGGTCCCTGCCAGCCTGAGGGCCCCGCCACATGCCCGGAGCCCAGAGCAGAGCCTGGGACCCACTGATGCCTGTCCAGCCACGAATAGTCGGGCCAGTGGCTGCAGAGGGAGGAGGAAGCAGAAAATTCGGGAAAGAAGAATAGACGCGTGTACACGTGTAACTGACTCACTCTGCGGCGCACCTGAAGCTATCATTACACTGTTAATCAACTATACTTCAATATAAAATTAAAAGTTAAAAAAAGAAAATTCGGGGAAAATCCGCCCCGAAGAGAGCTCAAGTGTACTGTAGGTGAGGCAGGCCGGGGCTCAGACACGGGGCCTGGGAGCAGGGCGGGGGACCGGCCACCATGGAGTCAGGAGGACCCTCCACCTCCTGGCCGCTTGTTTGAGGCCACGACCCAAGACAGACGCCAGGCAGGCACCCTCCCGCGGGTCATTCTTTTTCTGGAGGGTTCAGCCGGCCCGCCTGCCGCTGTCCAGAGCGCACAGCTCCGCGAGCCGCCCACACATCTCTTCCGATTCGCACCCACAGGACAGTACGATTTTGTAAACCTGCAGGGGCAGCTCAAGGGTTTGAGACATTGGGGAACTTCAAAGCACAGCATGAGGTGTGAGAACGTGGTGGAGGGGCTTCAAATGGGCCACCGCCCGGCCGCTCAGCCCCAAAGCCAGGGTCAACACTTCGAAGGGAAGTTTCCTTCTTCCCCATCCACCCGTCATTCCTTCCTTGGTTCCTGCCTGATCCCCAGGCCTCCTGGTACCACGGAGCAGAGGCCCTGTGCTCGGCACCTACACGATTCCCACCCATCCACCCATCCATCCATCCATCCATCCATCCATCCATCCATCCATCCATCCATCCCGAGCAGCCAGGGAGGAGGTCTGGACGCTCAAATGGGCGGCAACCCCGGGCCAGAGGAATTCCGCTTCCAAAGTCGGTCTATAAAATGCTGCTGGCCATTGGTGCATTTTTCCTTCGAGGGGAAGCAGAATAGTTCTAAAAGCTGCCTCTGGGGTACAGGCCTTGCCAAGGGGGAGTCAGTGAGAGGGGAAATTAATGTTCTCTTGAAAATGATGAGTAACTTTGCACAGTCACCAGGGCCTAGTGAGGCCTGTGACATGAGCCACGTGGGCCCAATCTTGGCCCGCCCTCCCTCCCTCCCTCCGTTCTGGCCTTTGTGAGGGTGTGGGACTCCGGGGGCGGGGGGACCACAGGCCTGCAGGGAGGGGGCAGACGGGAAGGAGGAGGGGTCTGTGAAACTGAAGACTGCCAGAACGCGATCGCACGCTCAAAGTCTGATCAAAGGGCAAGGGCGGCCTCCCTGCTTTGGAATAAACTCTAAACACATTAAGGGAATGTGGACGCCACCTCAGGCCTGCGGCCTCAGAGGCCAGAAAGGAGGCTAATAGAAGCAACTTTTGGAAAGACGCCAGAATGTGTGGGTTGAGGCACAACGCAGGCGCAGGTCGGGGAGGCAAGGCTGGGGGCCCCTCAGGGGCACCTGGAAGCCCGTACCACTGGAAGGCTGGTTCAGACCTTGTCCAGGATGCTATCGTTAAACTTGAACCTTGAACCGTGCCCTTTCACCACCATCTGCCTGCCCTCCCCACCCCCACGGGTCCAGATCGTTCTGGACAAACCCTCTCCTCTTGAGGTCCATAGGCTCCAGGACACACCAGCCACTAGCCAGAGTCCCTGTGTCACCTGGTAGAGCCCCTCCTCTGGGGCCCACGGGACAACCACTTCCATGTGTCACCTCATTACCTCTTTTCGAGTCACCAGCTAAAAGTCCCAGGAGGGCAGGACCTGGTCTGTCCTATTCACCCAGCACCTGGAACAGTGGCTGCTTCTTAGTGGAGGCTCAGGAGATATTTATGGAACTGCATTTCCTGGAGCTGCCATGACGACGACCAAAGACTGGCGGCTTAAAACAACAGAAATGTATTCTCTCACCGGTCAGGAGGCCAGAAGTCCAAAATCACAGCATCGCAGAGCTGGCTCCTTCAGGAGGCCCTGCGCAGAGTCCGTTCCAGGCCTCTCCCCGGGCTCCCTGGCTTCCAGCAGCCTTCGTGTCTCCTGCAGCAGCACCAAGCCAGCCTCTGCCTGCGTCCTTGCCACTTTCCTCCCCTCTGAGTCTCCTCCGAGTGTCTTCACCCAAACCTCCCGCTCCTTCTTCCTTGAAGGGCACCCGTCGTTGGCTTCAGGGCCTCCCCACTCCAGTGTGCCCTCACCCTAGCTGATTTCCATCTACAAAGACACTACTTCTGACTGAGGCCGCGTTCACAGGTCCCGGGGGTAAGACCTCAACACACCCTTTGGCAGGTGCAACTCAACCCAGCACCGTACTGCCTGAACAAAGGAAGGACAAACAGCCCCATCCCGGGAAGGAATCGTCTCCCTCAGCTCTGCCAAGGCCTGCAGCGGCGAGCGCTTCCCGCCCTGAGAAAGGTGAGTGACCAAGTCCAGATGGTGCCAGCGGTGCCCGCGACAAAGCCTTCCCCACCGTCCAGTCCCCGCACCTGAGATTCCAAGCATGGAACCTCATTCCCAGTCAGGAATCGTAACTGCATCCCAAACGCACACACCAAGCCACAGCAGAGGGAATACATACGTGGGGTAGGACACGTGTGCGAGTGTGGGATGTGGCGTACGGGGGATGAGGTGTGTGTGTGTGGTGTGCACGTGCAGGAGTGACAGCTGAAGCTCTGCTTCACTCCGCCCACCCTGGGAGATGTTGTAGTCAGTGGACTTGATGTGCTTCACGAGATAAAGAACGCTTCTAAGAAACCACGAAAGCCTCCCCCATACAGGTTGGGAGGAGGAGTTCTAGTTTCGGGCTCTGTCAGTGATAAATGAGAGGCATGCTGGTCAGCTCGGGCTGCTATAACCAAGCGCCACAGAGGGGTGGCTTCAACCACAGAAATTGATTTCTCACTGTTTTGAGGCCAGAAACCCAAGATCAAGGTGCCATCAGGGGTGGTTTCTGGTGAGGCCTCTCCTCCTGGCACAGAGAAGGCCACCTGCTGCCTGGGTTCCGACGGCCTTTCTTCTGTGTGCAGAGAGAGGTCTCTGGCATCTCCTCCCCTTCTGACGGGAACAGCAGTCTTAGCGGATTCAGGCCGCGTCCTGACGACCTCATTTGGCCTCGATCACCTTCCTAGAGCCATCACCTCCCAAATACAGTCACACTGGTGGTTAGGGCCCCAACATGCGAATCTGGGGGCAGACAATTCAGTCCATGACAAGAAGTAACTTGAGGAAATGGATGTCGATGCCACGTCTCCATCTAAAAGGGCACAGCACCGGGGAGGAAGGGTACCTGGCGGTGTTGAAAGAACCCGGAGGGCGGCACACCCTTCCCAGGAGGCCGGGGTCTGAGGACGGAGGTGTGGTCAGCTCCTGAGGGGCTCCGGGAACCTCCAGTGAAGCTGGGAAGTGTGGCCCCTGGACCGACACGGGAAACACTCGGAGCTTCCTGGCGCCCGGGCAGGGAGCGAGTGCTCCCCAGAGGGGTGTGAAGAGTGAGTGTCCGAGCGGGACAGGCCAGCCCAGCCTCCCTCACAGGACCCCTGGTGGCCTCGGGACCACGCGCCCAGGGGGCTCAGGGAGGGGTTCCTGGGGGATCGCAAATAGATTCAGGAAGCCCGGAGTTGAGGGATCTCCAGGTGAGGTGTGGCGACCAGAGGGCCTGATGCCACCTGTCCTGAGATGACTATCCCACACTCAGCAAACTCGGGAGATGTCAGAGGAGCCTGGGTTCCACCGAGCGGTCACACCAGACACGAGCCATCCGCCATTCTCCTGTGTTTTCCCCAAACACTCCCCGGGGGCCAGTCCATGTCAGCTTCCAGGTCCTCTAGGCTGTTCTTCACGCCACACGGGAACAGCTACCTAAGGAGGGCCACTTCCCCTCGGAGGCACAGTGACAACGAAGGGGATCCTTCCCCTCTGCTGCCCTTCCCAAGAGGGAGCCAGGCACAGGAGAAGGGCCCAGGCTCTGTGCCTCAGGTGCCACAACCTCCCAGGGCCTCAACTCCATCACCTGCGGGGAGGTGCTGGCGCTTCTCTCAGGAAAGGTGCACCACGTGGTATTCAACCCGTGAAGTCAGTCTGCCCACCATCTCTCCCCATAGTGCTGCCCATGGCATCTGAAGAGGCATCCCCAAAGCAGTCCACCCCAGAGGGCACCCCACAGTCCCCGAACCTCTGTTCAACAAGGGCTGGCGTCTGCAGCCCTGCTTCTCAGCGCCTCCGCTCAGAGGAGGTGGTGAGGAACCCCCTCACTGCAGGCGGAGCAGGTTAATTTGCTGCCAGGACGTCCCAGTCACTGAGAGTGACATAACTGCAGCCACGTGGTGTTTGCTTACAGAGCATTTCACTCACGTTTCAGTGACTGCCTTCTTTTTAACTCAGCGACTGAACCACCGTCCACCAGGTCCTCTCCTTCAGTTACTGCTGTTTCCTGATCCCTGAGCACAGTTTGGATTCCGTTAGATGGTGTCAGGTAGAGTGCAAGTGGCTTTCAGTGTTGAGTAAGGCTTAAAGAAGATGGTCCACCACGTGTTAGCTATGGAAACTCCATCAACCACTGTACCCCTCTAAGCCTCAGTGTCCCCCATCTGTAAAGTAGGGACAATAACTCTACTACTTCACAGGACAACGATGAAAATCTAATTTTAAAACCATCTGATAAAATGCAAGCTGCTAACAAAACAAGTGGTCTGGAGTTATTTCATCAATCTGCTTCTGGCATGACAGAATAGGTTGTATCAGACCAGACTCGCTGCCAAAATAACAAGGAAAGCTGGATAAAACATAACGATCCCAAGAAGAAGGGAACTGACTGAGATGAGCCTGAAATTAAGTGCTGCTTCCACCCTCCAGGTATTTGGAAATTCCTAAGCAGCATGGATTTAAGAGGGTTAAAAGTCAAGCAGAAGCAAGCGCTCCGACAGCGAGTCCGACAGCCCCGAGAAGGAGGCCGAGTTCACGCCCTATCCGCGCACGGACAGCTACGAGCAGGAGGAGGACATCAACCAGATCGTGGCCGAGGTCAAGCAGAGCACGAGCTCGCAAAACCTCGACAAGGCGGCCGACGACATGCCCGAGGCCGAGCAGGACATGGAGTGCGCTCCCACCCGGGGCGGGGGCCGCCCAGACAGCCCCAGGCCGCAGGCGCCAAGGGGGCAGCAGGGGGCTGCTGGCGGCGAGGCAGTGCAGCGGCACGGCAAGGAGAAGAGGGAGGCCATCTCGCTGGCCACCAAGGAGGCCATCGAGGAGGTGAAAACCGGGGCCATACGTTCGCCTTATACCCCCGACGAGCCCAGAGAGCCCACCTGGGTCATGCGCCAGGACATTAGTCCTAGCAGGGATTGTGACGACCAGAGGCTGGTGGATGGAGAGTCCCCGTCTCCCAGCAGTTCCTCACCCGTGGGCACAGTCTTCGAGCACATCACTTCATCTCAGTGACCCCACTGAAGCCTCCACAAATAAAGAGTAAGAAAAAGCTTGGCTTCATTCCCAACCTACGTCGAAGCTCCCGGACCTTGTGACCCTGAGGACTTGATCAATGGAATCATTTTTGTTGCCCATCACCTTGGCTCCAGCCAGCTGCTCTCAGACAAAACTGCCTCCAAAAACATGCGCGTGATGCCGGCCCAGGAAGCAGGACCAAGAGGTGCATCTTTTCCTGCAACTCCCAACAAGACAACTCCCTGACAATGTATCAAGATGACCTTCCTGCCCTCCGTGTCTTTCAGACTCAATAATGCTGCTGGTAGAACATCAGGTTCCTGTTGAGCTGCCCAGCCAAGCTTGGCCTGACTCTTTTTCACTGTCTCCATTATCATAAAGAGGTAACGTTAATACCCAGAGATGTCCCCACAGCCTTCTCCATCTTAATTTAGGACCTCCCAGCACAACGTTCAAAACAAGAATGCACAAACCTCTCTGAGAGAACAAGCTGCTTTTCAGGCACTGTCCTGCCTTATTTTATACAGGGCAGAGAACCTTAAAAACACAGTCTTTAGGGACATAGTTCTGACCCCTCCTGTCCCACAGTTACCAAACATGTTATGATTTTGTTACATTCACATTTGCTAAGTAAACCCCCAGGGTGCCAGATGTTAAGCAAAACACCACAAGAGAAATTGAGATAGAGAAGTTTATGACTCACAGGTCCTGGAGGAAGTACCTGCACACCTGGAGGGGCCATGTGGGGAGGTCAAGGCAGGACCTGGGCACAAGCCTTTCTTTATTGGGGTCTGTGGGTGGAATGCTTTGAGGTTCCCAGACTAAGGCTGGATTTTTCACTTCAAACCAAACTGGGGTTTTGGTAGCTCCATGGGGGTCTTACCTAAGGGAAACCACGGGGAAGGCCCTGGGAGGCAGGTGGACACTTGTTCACAAGGGCCGTTGAGGGGTCCTTTCAGGAGCTTACATCTGCACCTGACTGCGGGCGGCTCCACACAGCACTGCTCGCATGAAGGAGCCAATGTCAGTTTAAGGCCCACATGGGCTGCCTGGCCAAACAAAATGGACCCTGATGCAGTAATACCGTGGAGTAAATTAGCTGAACTCTTAACCCAGCACTTAGTTTCCCAGGTTAATGGTACTGTTAGCTCCCCTAGGGTCAATGGGTGTGCAAGGACCCAGCATGGTTCTCTGACAGATGGGGACCACCTGTCAGAGAACCACATGTTTGGAAATGGTGGGGGGGTGCTTTTGGTTGTCACAGTGTCTGGGACATTTATATTGGCATTAGTGGCCAGAACCAGAGACACCTGACACTGTGTAATGTCCAGAACGGAGCCACATGACAAAGATTTATCTCCTGCAGAATGCCAGAGCACTTCCCTGACAAGGAACACTACCAGGGCCCATTCAGATGAATCCTCCAGAGGAAAGCAACAGTCCACCCCCAAATAGTACTGAAGACCCCTGAGACCAAAAACTGCATGTTGCTTTTAGATGAGTTTTTCCTAGGTTCTGTTTATTGGCCTCCTGACAGGTACCCTTGACTCCTTCAGCTAGAGTCTCTCTGTCTCTCCCCTGCCCTGTGACACGTATGTGTACTTAGTGACCTTGAGGGGAGAGCAGGCACAGACACATCACCTGAACACAGAGCAGCGCTTAGGGAAGACACCGTATCCCAGTACCAGATCCTGCCCAGTGCCAAGTGTTCTGTGCACTTTCTGATTTCCACAGTGGTTTCTGAGAGTGTTTTTTTCCCTTCTTTAAAGTGCAGCTCCGTGATGAAAAACCGGAGAGCCTACTTTGAATCTTCAAAGGATTGGTATCCAGAAGTTCCACAGGTCATTTGAACAAAAAATTAGATGGCTTTGTCGATCAGAACAGGCAAGACAGAGGCTCTCTGTTTATAAATCCATTTTAGACCTGCCTAGAGCAGAGAAAGCATTTGGAAAACGTATATTTATTTTTACAGCAAATTACTCTAGTGTGAGGAATTCATTATAGAGTAGTAAGATTAAATGGTTGGTTTCATTTATAAGTATCGTTTCACAATGTGCTTCTTGCATCTGAAGGAACTGTTGCCTAACATGAAATATTTTCTGCCTCATGAAAAAAAAAAGTTAAGCAGAAAGTGGGCACTATGAGTGAGAGAAGTTAAGCAGAGTCTCATCAGTCTTACAGGGATAAGGGGAAAAAAACCCCTGAGATTCAAGGCTACCAAGTCAGCCAAAACCTGAGGACTCAGGAGACCATGGAATTGCTCAGAAGTGAGCCCAACACTGCATCACTTATCTCTCCAAAGTGATTGCTAATTTGCAAACAGTACCCCAGAGGCTGACCAGCCCTGGAGAAAACAAAAGTTGAGAGTCTGAAAAGGCAAGCAGAGCTTTGGGCACTCTCACTATGCTGTGGAGTAAGTAAGAGTTCAGGAGGCACTGAGGAGCATCACCCATGAATATGGATAATCCAGCAACACACTTCACTTTACAAAAACTGAAAATTGCCTCAAATCAGCTTACTACCTGATTGTATTAAATTAGTCTGCCCCAAATTTAATTGCCTGTCATAAGCAAAAGTAAACTCTCTCTGGAGGAAGATAACATCATTCAGAGCCACAACAATTTATGATCAAAATATCCAACATTCATTCAAAAATTACTAGACACACTGGACATGGGACCAAGAGAAAAAAGTCAGAAGAGAATAATACTGTGGAAAAACTTCAAGTGTCCGTCAACAGTAGAATAAATAAAATGTAGTATATTCGGGCTTCCCTGGTGGCGCAGTGGTTGGGAGTCCACCTGCTGATGCAGGGGGACACGGGTTCATGCCCCGGTCCAGGAAGATCCCACATGCCTCGGAGCAGCTAGGCCCGTGAGCCATGGCCGCTGAGCCTGCGTGTCTGGAGCCTGTGCTCCTCAAAGGGAGAGGCCACAACAGTGAGAGGCCTGCGTACCGCAAAAAAAAAAAAAAAATGTAGTATATTCATATAATGAATTGCTAAATAGCAATTTTTAAAAAACAAACTATTACTACACAAAAAAGCATGATGTATCTCAGATACAATGTTGAGTAAACATGTCAGATACAAAACAGTACATACTATGGGATCCATTTATAGGAAATGTATAAATAGATGAAACTATGCCATGATGACAGAGGTCAAAAAATTGGCTGTCTTTGAGGGAAATATCAAATGCAAGGGACATAAGGGAGAGTTTGGGGTGTTAAGCACTTTAAATGTCCTGATATGGGTGATAACTGTTTGGATATGGAGATAGATATAGATATAGGTGTGTGTGTGTAACAATTCATCAGGCTAAATAAACACTTAGGTAACTTTACAGTCAGCCCTCCATATCCATGGTTCCACATCCACGGAGCCAACCAACCACAGATCATGCAGTACTATTATAAATATTTAGTGAAAAAAAAATTAGTGTGTAAGTGGACCTGTGCAGTTCAAACCTGTACTCTTCAACTGTATATGACTTTAAAAGATCATACACAGCTGAAGAGAGAATGAGAGAATTAAAAGACAAGTCAGTAGAAGTTAAATACAGAAAGAAATATGTAGATGAAAAATACAGAAAATCATTTGAGAGAAATTTGGGACACGGAACACTTGACATGTGATCAAAGGAAAAATAACAAGGTGGTAGGTAGATTTAAGCCCAAATATATCAGTAATTACAATGTAAATTTAACCATACCAATTAAAAGACAAATTATCAAATGGGATAAAAATACAAAGTTCAACTCTATGACACTTATAAGAGACACACCTAAAATATAAGGATACAGAGAATGTGAAAGTAAAAGCATTTTTTAAAAAGATATACCATGCAAACACTAACCAAAGGAACGTCAGTGATGTTATACGTCTATCAAATTAAATTCAAAAGCAATAAGCATTAATAAAGAGATATTTTATAATAATAAAAGGGTCAATCCACCAAGGAGACATGACAATTCCAACTGTCATGCACCTAATAATATAGGCTTAAAATATATAAAGCAAATATCTACACAAATAGAAGTAAAAACAAATGCAACTGCAATCAAAATGGATTACTTTAACAAACATCTATGGATAGAATGGATAGAATAAGAAGCCAGAAATATCAATAAATATATAGAAGATTTGATCAACATGTTGAAATCTCACCAATTTCAAAGAATTAAAAACATACAGATCATATTCTCTGTTTTCTGACTACAGTGGAATTAAGCTACCATTGGGGAAAATTTTTAAATTCCGAATACTCTTTTAAATAACCTATGAGTCAAAAAGAATTAATAATGGAAATTAGAAATTAATTTGAAATTAATGCAAGTGAAAATATATCAACGAAATTTATGAGACTAAAGCTAAAGCCATACTCAGAGGGATATTTTATAACTTTAAGTGCACATAAAAGAAAAGAAAGGCTAAAAATCAATTATCAAAGTCTCCATTTCAAGAAATTTACAAAGAACAGCAAACTAAACCCAAAGAAGGAAGAGAAACAAAGCTTAGAGGTTTATCTAGAAGAGATTTGTGAATGTAGCTTCTGGCTAATGGGGTAAACCCCAATGAGATTCACATGTAGCCCACAATTAAATTAGAAAAAACACTGCCAGCCTAAACTGAAAGGGACAGAGGTAGCCCTAAATTAAAGGAGCCAGTTTGACCCCAAAAATTCTACTGGCAGGTATAAAGCCATGAAAACCACTCCACTGCAAACATGCATTATCCTTCACAAAAAAGGAAGGATGACTCAGAGGGTGGAATCAAGAGGCCAAACACTATGAAGCATCATTTCCAGGCCTTGAAACCTAATCAAGGAACTGCAACTTGTGTCCAACTGGACGTTAGAATTGCTATGGACCAGGGACTCCTTTGTGCCTCCCATTTCCCCATTTTTAAAGAGAAATACCGGGGCTTCCCTGGTGGCTCAGTGGTCAAGAATCTGCCTGCCAATGCAGGGGACACGGGTTCGAGCCCTGGTCTGGGAAGATCCCACATGCCGCAGAGCAACTAAGCCCGTGCGCCACAACTACTGAGCCTGCGCTCTAGAGCCCGTGAACCACGACTACTGAGCCCACGTGCCACAACTACTGAAGCCCGTGTGCCTAGAGCCCACGCTCCGCGACAAGAGAAGCCACCTCTATGAGAAGCCCGCGCACCTCAATGAAGAGTAGCCCCCGCTCGCTGCAACTAAAGCAAGGCCACACACAGCAACGAAGACACAACACAGCCAAAATAAAAATAAGTAAAACAAACAAATTTATTTAAAAAAAAACGAGGAATATCTACAGTGGTAGATGATCTTATGCCTATCTGACCACTGCATGTTAGGTATAGGAAGCAGATAACTTTCTCTTAATTTTCATGGATCCAAAGATGGAAAGGAACTATACACCCAAGGAGCTGTTCTTCAGGAACTGTATTTGAAGAGCCTCAAAGAGGGGTAAACTTGGAGGAGCTGAACCATGCATGGGAGGAGGCGGGTCAGGTGGTACACGTATAGCTGGGGGAGGAGGAGGGGTTGAGAAAGACTGGAGGGCGTGTTACATCGAAGAGACCTGAGCCTCCCATCAAGGGTTGGGAAAGCCTCCTCTGCCTCTCAAGGGAGGAACTGGAATGCTGCACGGTAACTGGTGTGGACACAAGAAAGGGTGAAAAAGCAGGGCCAGGCTTCAGCTGAGTTCCGTATCAGTACTTCCAAGTAACCTAGCCCACATTTTTCACTGGAACATCTCAAAGGTACCTTAAATTCGATATTTCCAAGACCCAGCTTCGTCTGGCTGCTTCCATCTCAGTGAATAACAAGACTCTACCTGGCTGCATACAGCAGAAATCTAGGGGGTACCTTCCTCTTCCTCATCATTATCCAACCAGCCACCAAGATCAGAAGCTCCTACCTCCTGAGCAATCCTAAGACCTGCTCACTTCTCTCCATCCTCCACCACCATCCCGCCAACCACCACGGCAGTCCAGGCCGCCACGATCAAAGCTGGCCTCGGGAAAGAGCCAAATCGTCCTGGCCTGGACGTCAAGGCTGGCTCCCACAGCCAGTGTGCCCTTTTCAAAACACAAGGCCCCTTGTGACTTTCCCTGCTTCAGCCATTAAGTGGCTTCTCAAGGCTCCTGGGATGAGGATCAGAGTGCTCCCCTGGCCCAGCAGGTGCTCCATGGTCTCCACCTGCAGCTGCAGGGGCTGAGGGGAGGCAGGCAGCAAGGCTGGAAGGAGGGAGGAACAAGGTTGCTGGGCGCCCTTCCAGCCCGGGCCTCTGCACAAGCTCCCCGCTCCCTCCGTGCTCAGACCGGCCCCCTGTCGACGAAGAATTAATCAGCCCATCTAAGAAAGAACTGGAAATTTTTATTTGAGCCAAATTTGAGAATTATAACCTGGGAAGAGTATCTCAAAAAGCTCTGAGAGGGGCTTCCCTGGTGGCGCAGCGGTTGAGAGTCCGCCTGCCGATGCAGGGGACATGGGTTCATGCCCCAGTCCGGGAAGATCCCACATGCCGCGGAGCGGCTGGGCCTGTGAGCCATGGCTGCTGAGCCTGCGCGTCCGGAGCCTGTGCTCCGCAACGGGAGAGTCCACAACAGTGAGAGGCCCGCGTACCGCAAAAAAAAAAAAAAAAAAGAAAGCTCTGAGAACTGTTCCACCCACTGGAAGTCAAGGCACAGTTACATAAGTTTTTTGAGACAGAGGGTTGTACTTCGAATGACGTATCGTTGACAGTTTACATAATCCAGATCTAAGTGTCATCCTGGTGGGTCATCTGACCCCGTAGGATGAAGAAGGAGTGTGATCTTTTAAGGAGCTGTCTTGTTGATGCTGGGAGAATGCTGCTCCCTGTGGCTGAGTGGGTATTCCTGCCAAGGGAGGAGATTTGGTCCATGCATAATGCAGACACACAGAGCACAGTGGGGTTGAGAAGTGAGACCAAAAGGCAGAGAAGATTTTTTATGTTTAAATGTTTCTTGCCTTGCCAGGAAATATGAATTGTATTTCACACTCGTCTCCTAACAAACTCCTCCCTAACATCAGATTCCTGCAAAGTGCAGCTTCGTGGGGAGCCCTTTCACACACACGTGCACCACACGCACACACACAAACACACGGCTCTAATGCATGCCCGATTAAACAGTGCTCCTTTCCTCAGCATCCCTTGTTCGGGTTCATTTAACCTCTAAAATAAGCCTAAGCTGTGGACAACACACGTGCTCAAGAAGAGACACGGGCCCAGGGAACTGAAGAGGAATGGCCAAGGTCACAGAGCTGGGGACAGTTCCCTCCTGCTGAAGAAACCAGGGTCAGTTCACGTCTGATTAAGGAGGGAAAAAGCCTATCAGGAAAGTACATCTTACCTGGAAAATGATGCTACTAAGAACAAGCAGAGAAGTAAAATGCTGTGATAGGGGTTCCTCACTCTTAAATTCCTTTCTTTCTCTCTTTTTCTTTCTCTCTGTTCCACCACTGTTCTCCTCCTTCCCTGCATTCAGTAGCTGACCTGTCTCCCTTTAAATACTTCCCAAGGAAGCAGCCTGAGCAGTCTTTCCCACAGATTTGAAAATTCCCTGTAATAAAAGTGTCAAGGGTGAAATAAGACAATGCGTTGTCTCAGCCCTACATCAGGCCAAATTACATATTAAAGGACCAACATCTGAACAATAAAACTCAGGATAAAAGCCCCCTCCAACTTGCTGGAACCCTGGCTGAGGTCTGGGTTAAACGGAGTGGGCGATGGAGCTAAGGCTGCCATTCTTCAGGGTTTTTCTTTGTACACGGGCCCAACTCTGCTTGGCCCATCCGCCAAGCCCCGCCCCTCCCCACACCTCGCTCCCCTGCCAGAGTGATTCAACCCTGGAGAGGCTCTGATGAACTGGGGCGGGGGGAGGGGTGACTGATTACTGAGAAAGTGTTTCTTGCCAGGAGGAAAAGCCTGCATAGTGCCTACTCAAAGCTCCTCCAGCAGAGGACAGGTACCCTGGGGGCCGAATGTCCCTGGGGCTCTAGAAGCCGTAGCTCTGCACTAGGTACAATGTACCTGCTGAATTCAGTGGAGGATTGTGATCACAAACACCCCAAATAGACCAGCTCTGGCTGCGACAGCACAGCCACCCTGGGGATCCGGGTGGCATTGGGCCCGTCCCTGCACATCTCCCCCCAGGACAGGTGGGTGACTGGCCCTCCTCAACGCCCTGTCTCTTTCATCAGGGCAGCGCTCACTCCTCCTTCCCACGGATGGCTCTTTGTTTCTTAACTTTCTCGTTTAGGAGAAAGGACACAAAGGCTTCTCTGCCCAAAGTATCTGAAAACCCTCCTTCCGTCCAAACACCAATTTGCACTTTCTTCTTCCACCGATGAGGCGCTTTCTTTCCTGGACTTTTGTCATGTTAGAAAGAGGAGAGAGTTGCCCGAGAGGCTCTGACTGCTGGGCACCGGCCCTGGGTTTGTGAAACCCCTCGGGAACGCCGCATCCCCTCTGCACCTGTGCAGGACAGAGTCAGGGCCCAGCCCGGAGGGCCAGGTACAAGCCCTACCCAGGCCACCACCCATCCCCAAGATGCCCCATGACAGGCCAGTGTCACAGCTGGATGACATGCCGATTTAGACTTTAAGGGCCTTTGGGGGAAAATGCTAATTGTTTCTAGAGTCAAACCAGACATGTGCAGTGACCCTGTGAAGTGCTGATCCCCACGATTTCATGCTGTTCCGTTACTCATGAAAACTGGATTCAATCTCCCAAACTCCCCATGTTCTCATCGCCAGAGTAAATTCAATTTCCCCACTTCTGTGAGCCTTCCATAATTTTGATTTTTGCCATCACAGACAAGAATGGGGAACGCCAAAGATGCTTAGAGTCGTTCACCAGAGACAGCCCCTCCTCCTGATTTACAAATGAGGAAAGCAGGACCCAGAGCGCAGATGACCTCCCCAAGACTGGAGTCCCAGCTGGCCCCAGACGCACAGGCTCAAAGCCCTTCCTGCAGGTTCTCTATCCATAGGAAGACTCGCTTTAGGGCAGGTGTGTTCATCTCCTTCAACATGAAGACCATACAGGGCTCAGACACTGTGAGCAGCCCCCAGCAGTCTCTGCTTGACATCCTGGCTCCGTAAAGCTATTGCTTTTGTTTTTCGTTTCATTTTCTATGAAGATTAAGATAATGCTTGAAATCTAAGGTGCTTTTAAGGATCAGTGACAAGGCGACCCTGGGTTTAGGGCTTCCCCTGAGATGGCTGATGAGCTATGATATAGACTTAGTCTAAAGGAAATTAGCACACAC
The DNA here is from genome assembly GCF_949752795.1 of Hyperoodon ampullatus. NCBI lineage: Eukaryota > Metazoa > Chordata > Mammalia > Artiodactyla > Ziphiidae > Hyperoodon > Hyperoodon ampullatus. Next base: position 2,834,764 of record NC_136921.1, read on the forward strand.
ACATCCTCCACACACACTAGACCTCCTCCCCCTGCTCCTCCGGCGTCAGTGGAGGTCTAGTGCAGAGCCAGGACTTTCACCACCGCCCAGTGGTAACAAGGTGACCACCCTGCCACCCCACACCCCTGTGGTTCCCGGGGGGCATTCTCTCCATCCCCCACAGTGTCAGCAGAGGCCAAGAGGGCAACCCGGATTTCCACCCCACCTGACAGTAACAAGGCCACACTCCCTTCTCCCAGTGACAAGGTGGCAGAGGTTGCCTGCTAAAACAGATTTAAATAAAATCCTGAATACCTAAAATGTCTGGGATACAACTGAAAATCATGAGTCATACCAAGGAAATCTCAACTTGAATGAGAAAAGATAGTCAACAGATGCCAACACCAAGACGACACATGTGCTGGAATTATCTGACAAGGATTTTAAAGCAGCCATCATAACCATGCTTAAACAAGGAACTATAAATACACTGGAAATAAATGAAAAAATGGACGCCTCAGCAAGTAAACAGAAGATATGAAGAAGAAACAAATGGAAATTTTAGAACTGAATAGTATAATAACCAAAGTTTTGAGGGTTTTTTTTTTTTAACTCACTGGATGGCTCCACAGCAAATAGAGAAGGCAGGGGAAATAACTGGGAGAACAATAGAAATTACCAATCTTAACAAGAGGAAAAAAATACTAAAAAAAAATAATAATAACAGAGCCTGAGGGGCCTGTGGGACTATAATGAAAGATGCAACATTCATGTCATCAGAGACCTGGAAAGAAGGGGGGACTGACAAATCCTCAAAGAGACAATGGCTGAAATTTTCCCAAATTTGGCAAACAACAACAAGCCTACAGATTCAAGAAGCTAAACAAGGACCAAAAAGGATAAAACCAAAGAACTCTGCACCAAAACACATCATAATGAAATTTCTGAAAACTAAGGACAAGGAAAAATCTTGAAGGCAGAAAGAGAGAAACACGTTACCTAAATGAGAAAAATGACTTCAATGACACGATTTCTCATCAGCAACCACAGAGGCCACAAGGAAGTGGGATGATATTTGTCAGGTGCTGAACAAAAGTGTCAGTGAAAATACCTTTCAGAAATGAAGGAGGAACCAAGACATTCTCAAATGAAGGAAAAACTAAGAGAATTTGTCACCAGCAGACCTGCCCTAAAGAATGACTAAAGGAAGATCTTGACATGGAAAGGAAATGATAAAAGAAGGATCTTGGAACATCAGGAGGGAAAACTGAACAACAACAAAAGGTAAAAATATAGGTAAATACAATACATCAGGCTTTAGGAAAATATTCTGTTAAACATTCATGTTTTTTCAGGCCTTTTCAATGGTTATCATTATCAGAGGCATGGATGGTGAGCACCTGGGAAATAGCTGATACTTTTTTAATTTTTTTGAAGCTAATTTAGAAGAGTTTTATTCAGGTCTCATAAATAAAAAGCAATGTCTCTCTGATTACTTTGTTTGCTTCTCAAAATACTCACCATCCCTATTTATAGGTCAGATTTCCCACTGACAGAATTACATACTCATAAAAACTTTAATTTTATTCCCAAGTTTATTCCAAATAGAACTGCCAGATCTAGCAAATAAAAATATGGGGTGTCCAGTTAAATTTAAATATTACATGGGACATAGTTATACTAAAAATTAGTTGCTGTTTATCTGAAATTCAAATTTAACAGGGCATCCTGTATCGTCTGGCAACCCTATAGGGCTTGAATCATCAGCGCCTATAGAACAGAAACACAGCTCTCCTGGAACCTCATCCTCTCTCAGCAAGAATCTGCCAAGGGACCCACCATCTCACGTCAGCACGTATTAAACAATAAATAAAGTCCTTCTTCAGAAATGTCCCATTTCCATAGATGAGGAAGTTTGGGGGTTAAGTTTTAATTCATAAGGGTAAAACTTATCTGCTCCCAGGGACCCTACAGAAGAAACGAAAAGCTTTAGAGCTACCACCCTGTAGAGGCCAGCTGCGGTGGGGGGTTGTATAACGCAGACTCCCTGAGCACATGCCCCCAGCCCTGATCTACACACAGTCACGGAGCAGACTGGAAGACCAAAGCCTGTACTCAGACCCTGATGACAAATGTTCAGGGGTGAGGTCACAGGCCTTGGGGAGCACAGGGGACACCATTTAGCTGGGAGGGAAGGGAAGGCTTCCCAGCAGACACGGCATCTTGGGGCAGCGGCAGCCCCAAGAGGGTTTCCAGCACAGCTTGTGAGAAGGAGCATGGCGCGTGGGGGGTCGGGGGGGAACGAAGCAGCTCCATGTGGCCAGGAGGCGGGGGTGGGGGCAGAGGGGCCACATCAGAGCTGGAGACAAAATTGACTCAGGCAGGTGGGAGGCGGAGCCACACTCGGGAAAGCTCCTTCCAGCTGTGGGGAGGATGGAGCAGAGCAGACAAGAGGCGGGACGCTCTCCCAGCTGGCACAGGGGCTGCCGGGGCGGACGTGGGGAAGAAGACGGAAGGGGGGAAGGGGGCAGGAAGTGATGCAAGGGGTCAAGGTGCACCCACCCAAGTCCTGTTTAGCAGGTTCTTCCCTTCCACGACGTTCTCCGAACCCTGCCATGTGCCGGGCATGGGCCTGGGGGTCTTCCCTGCATTCCCACAGCAACGGATGGGGGAGGTGGGAGCGAGCTGAAATTGGCAACACTGGTCCACCAGGCTTTTCGAGGTCTGCCCTCAAGTCGCCCACCCTGGCCATTACTTGCACGTTAAGTGCGGTTTTATCTCACACACCTGGAATTCCATTGGGGTTTTTTTTTTTTAATAAATTTATGTATTTATTTATTTATTTTTGGCTGCGTTGGGTCTTCCTTGCTGCGTGTGGGCTTTCTCTAGTTGCAGCAAGCGGGTGCTACTCTTCGTTGCGGTGCGTGGGCTTCTCATTGCAGTGGCTTCTCTTGTTGCAGAGCATGGGCTCTAGGGCTCACGGGCTTCAGAAGTTGTGGCACGCGGGCTTCAGTAGTTGTGGCACACGGGCTCAGTAGTTGTGGCACGTGGGCTGTAGAGCACAGGCTCAGTACTTGTGGCACATGGCTTAGTTGCTCTGCGACACGTGGGATCTTCCCGGACCAGGGCTCGAACCTGCGTCCCCTGCATTGGCAGGCGGATTCTCAACCACTGCGCCACCAGGTTAGTCCCCCATTTGGGTTTTATAGGCCATGACACTCAAGCTCTCCCGTGTCCTGGGCCCCTCGGTGCTCTAGAGCTGCCCTCGAAGCCACAGCCCACCACAGCTGGGCTCACGCTCCTTCTGAAATAGTCTGGATATCACATTTGGATTTCAAAACCATAAATGCAGTTTCCAACCCCCCGCCCCAGGGCTGCTGGCCGTGAAGCCAGACACCCCAGATAGGAGACCCGGGGGGGAGATGGAGCCTTGGGGAACCCACTGGTGCACGGTCACCTGGGCCCAGAAGGCCTGCACGTCAGGGTCTCAGCAAAGGGCTCTCCGGAAGCTATTTCAATCCACAAAATGATTTCACTTTTGCTGAAATACATCATTCACCAGCATTTATGAGGCACCTAGCAGAAGCCAGGCCCTGTACGAGGGGCCAAGGATACACAGCAAATGAATGGGAGGCCCCTTCAGAACAAAGGGCACTGGTTTCCCCAGAAAACACCAGTTGCTACTGCAACTTACTTCCCCAAAGAACGGCCTCTTCTTTGGCCGGAAAGGCACTGCGACCGACATCCAGGCACAAACAGATGTGCAGAGCTGAGGCCCTGGCTCCGTCCCTGCCGCCACATGGGGGGGGCGTGACCACGGCGGGCCACGCCCCCTCCTCCCTGAGCCTTAGCGCTTGTGGTGAAAGCCAGGCTGAGCCCAGGGCCTTCTCCCACCAGGAGGGTCAAAGCCAGTATCCTCATGCTGGGGTCGCCATTCCCCGACACTCACAGTGGGGTCACGTCCCTGATGCATGTAAAAAAGCCTGTTAAATCATTTGCCCTCTGTCCTTGGCCCAAGGATAAGCCACTTGAAACCACGGAATAGGCTTTACTCGTGTCATCAGTACATGTGTTTATACCCACAAGCACCTTGCCCTGGACCTCCGTATACATCGATGTGCAGGACGACACAGCCTTGCAAGCCCGCCGCCTGCAGCACACAGGAGACGTGCTCACTGCAGTTCCTGGCCAACATCAGGGCCGGCTGCCCGCTCCGAACAAAGCCGGCGTGGAGGGAGTGTGGACCCCCATCCACGCAGCAGCGCCCTCCTCGCCGCTTGCTGTCAGCACGGGTCCCCACATACCTTTTTCAGCACATCTCCCATCCTCCTGGAGCATCAATTTTCAATAATAAACAGTACCAGAAGTTCCAATTGTCCCTCCTCAGACATGTTCTGAGTACACGTCTCTGGCTGACTCACAGTCTGCACATCAAGGCTAAATTCAAGTCGAAAGCAAACTATTCGATGACATGGCCTTGGGACAGAGATTCTTCCACATCCCATCATTTATCAACTAAAAATATTTGATAAAGAAGCTCTGAGTTAACCCCTTTGAGTTCCCCCAGGCAAGAGGGCCAGAAACCCTGCCTCGCCTTTTCCAGCTTTCTTTGGTTCAGGGGTGCAGCACCCCAGCCTCTGCTTTGTCATCACAGCTCCACCTTGACCCTCCTGCCTCCCTCTTATAAGGAGAAAATCCAGGATAATCTCCCCATGGCAAGATCCTTAATTTAATGCCATCTGCAAAGTTCCTTCTGCCCTACTAGGTAACATATTCACAGGTTTCAGGGATTAGAGCACGGACATTTTGGGAGAGCCATTATTCTGGCTATCACAACACAACAGAAAGAATGTTTAAGATGAAAACTTAAGCGTAAACAATAATTGGTAAGTTACATGAAAATACGGAGCCCAGATAAACTGTACTCTGTTGCCCGGATGGCAGCCCCTGGAAGCTAACACAAGCCTTGCTTTGCAGCCCTGTGAAAGCTTCAGGATATGATCCGTTAAGACCAGGACTCCTGTGAAGACCATAATCTATCACACACTCCAAACGTGTGAAAGGAATGCAATCAATGCCGGTTCACTGGTTTTCTTTATGAATTTGCCAGCCCTCTTTGGTGTTTCTTGGAGGGGCCCCCAAAGGCACACGCTGAGAAGCATCGGTCTGCAGGCTAAAATCTAAACTCATCTCCACGACACGCTCTCTCGTGCTCCACCCCGCCTCAGCCCCCGTCCTCTGCCCCAGCCCCCCAGCCCCCCAGCCATTCTGAACCCGCAGAATCTCAGGACTGCACACTCTCGAAAAGCCACTTCCCTCCTCCTGGGACACCAGTCCCGTCCCGGTGCCCCGAACACACCCGCGCAGGTTTCCAGAGTCTGCCAGGCCACACCTCCGCCCCACGCGCGACAGAGCCCTCATCCTAGGAGGCCAAGGGCGTTTCAGGGACCTGCATGGACCATCTGAAGGTGTCAGGGTGTGGCCAGCATCAAGGGACTGTGGTATGCAGAGGCCCGAGAGGGGCAGGGGCACAAACAGCGAGGGGGAGGCGGGGAGGCCACAGGTGGAGATACAGGGAGTGGAACGTCTGCACACCCAGGAGAACTGCGTCCAGTGGAAACGGCCTCTCTCCTCGGCCACAGTGGGGAGGGGACGGCACATGGAGCTAGAAGTGGAGGGCTTGGAACCCCTCCTGGACCCCCTGCAAGCCAGAACACCCACCAGGGGCAGCAGTCAGAACTTAATAGGTTCACTGGAAACTTGTGGGGTTTTACTTAAAAGCAATTGGCAGTTTGTACTACTCTGAGTTTTCCAATCATGCCGAAGGCACAGGATTGTGTGGCTTATTTTTCTTCTTGCTGACTGAATATGAGGGGGTTTGGTTTTAACAGCTTTACTGAGGGATAAACCGACTTAACAGTAAACTGCACACATCTGAAGTGCACAGATGGATACAGCTGACACACGGGCCCCCTGTCGCCACACTCCAGGCGGTGAACACAGCCACAAGCTCCTTGGTGACCCCTGTCCTGCACCTCTCCACAACCCCACGCCAGGCAAGGCTGGGCGGCTTTCTGTCACTATAGTTTGCATTTTCTAAAATTTTCTATAAAGGGACTCATACAACATGTGGCCTTTTGTGTCTGGCTTCTCTCGCTGAGCGTGTTTTCACAGTTCATGTTGTTGCAGTATCACTAGTCCATTCCTTTCTATGCTGGGTAGTACTCCATTACATGGGAGTATCACAGTTTATCTCCTCTCCTTGATAGATACTGAGATTTTTCCTATTTGGGACTGTTATGAATAAATACGAATATTTGTATACAAGTCTTTGTATGGACAAACGTTTTCATTTCTTTGGAGTAAATCCCTAGGAGTGGAATCGCTGGGTCCTATGGTAGGCGTATGTTTAACTTTTTAAGAAACTACCACACTGTTTTCCAAAGTGTTAGTGCCATTTTACATTTCCACCAACAGTGACGACTCCTGACTTTTTGCCCATCTGTTAGGTATGTACTGGATTCGCACTGTGGTTTTCACTTGCATTTCCCTGATTACTACTGAAGTGGAACACTTTTCATGTGTCTGTTGGACATTTGGATTTCCTCTTTTATGAAGTTCCTGTTCAGGTCTTTTCTATTTGGTTATCAGTCTTTTTTTCTTATTGATTTGTAGAAGATTATTTACTTATTCTAGATGCACGACCTTTGTCTCATCCCAAATATCTTCTCCCACTTAGTGATTTGTCTTTCATTCACTTTATAGTGTCTTTTGATGAACAGAACTTCTTCATTTTAATGCAGATTAATTTATCAATCTTTTCTTTGTGGCTTACAAATTTTGTGTCTTTTTAAGACTCTGAGGTCATGAAGATTTCCCTATTTTATCTGCTATTTTTTTTTTTTTTTTTTTTTTTGCCTTTCTCGTGTCTATCAATAAACGCACCTGGAATTGACTTTTTAGTATGGTGAAATGTGGAGATCCATTTTCGTGTGTGTGTGTGTCTGTGTGACTATGGATCCCCATTGTCCCAACATTATTATTCAACAGACCATTTCTCCCGTTGTTTGGCAGTGTCTGTTTCATCATAAATCAAGGACAAACACATACACATTGATCTACTTCTGGTTCTTTGTTCTGGCCATTTGTCTCCCCTTGTACATAACCCCATTCTCTCTCTTTAGCTTTATACTAAGTCTTGAAATCTGGTAGAGCAAGATCTCTCAGCATCTCCTTTTTCTTCCAGAACTTGTTGACTAGCTTCATCCTTTTAGGTTAGCATATAATTATTAGAACTGTCTTCAAATTCAAAAAGAAACATGTAAGGATCTTTATCTGGATTGCATTAAATCTACAGGTCAACGTGCAGAAATTTGACATCTTTTATATAGCCTCCTTATTTGGTTCTTCTCTCATGTTTCCCAAAGTTTTCTTACGAGTCTTTTGTTATACATATTCCTGTGTACTTGATTTTTATGCCATTGTAAATTGCACCTTTTTAAGTCTTAATTTCTAATTTTCTAGTTTTGGTGCACAGAATGCAACTGATTTTATAGTTGATTATGTATTCAACAACTTTAAAAACTTCCTTATTAATCTAAAAATGTACCTGTAAGTAATTTTGGATTTTCTATATTTACATTGTCAAATAAGTTCTGTTTTCACCTTTCTAATTCTTATATCATTTGTTTATTTTGTTTGGTTGCTAATTGCCTTAGTGGACCCAACTCAAAAGTAAAGCTTTAAATTTTTCACCATTAGTTATAATGCTTGCTGTGGATTTTTTATAAATAACCTGTGTCAGAACAAAGACATTCCCTTCCACTCCTAGTTGCCAGGGGTTTTTTATTAAACACTTTCTCTTCATCTGTTAACATGATCATATCATTTTTATCCCTTAATAAGCTGTAAATATAGTGAACTATATAACTTATAAATATGGCTAGGTAAGGCTAATACACACACATACACATACATACCTATGCCGAAGTGGGCACTAGCTCAAAACATGAGAAGTTTATCACCTGTTTAGCCAGGATGGTAGCTGGATTGGCAGGAAGCTCTTCATACGCCACCACCTTGTAACTCCTCCATCTCCAAGGGGCCGGTCATCATCTGCACCGGGAAAGCAGAAGGGGAAAGAGACGGGGAGGAGGCCCACGTGCTCTCTTCCTGAAAGCCTTAGCCTGGAGGCAGCATTCCACTGATGAGGTCACCTGGTCACAGCTGGGTGCTTCGCGGTGACAGCCCCATACTATGAAAGAAGAGCACAGACTTCGGTGGAGAGCCAGCGGACACCAATACAAACCCAAGGTGGTCTTAATGCATCATAGTTTATATATTGCTAAATCCCGTTTTCTGAGTTTTCTTTAGCATTTTGCATCCATGCACGTGACACAGCCCAGTATTCGTTTCCTCCTGCTGTCTTTGCTGGGTTTTGCCATCGAGGGTGTGCCAACGTCATAACATGACTTTCGTGGTGCCGGTGGTAAACGCGTGGCCTCTCAGCCCTGACCCCACTTCCCACTGTCCTGCTTCTGGTCCAGACCACGTCTTCCTTGCAGCTGGCGCAACGCCAGGCTCTGTCGCTAGAGGGAGCCGGAGGGGCGCTGGAGGAGCAAGTTTCTCCTCCCGGCTCTGGGCGCCTTCCTTCCTCCTCGCTCCCTGGGTGCTTGGCTGCAGCGCTGTGCACCCAGGAGCTTGCCCCCCAGTGAGCTTCAGGGCATCTGAGGTGGCTTCCTGGTGGGGAGCTCAGTGGCACCCCTGTAAGCAGTTTCCAGAGGGTTCAAGGGCACTCCCTGGAGGGCTTCTCAGCTGCTCACCAGCAAGCCCAGCCACGACCCAGCAGGCTTCTAGGCAAAGTTGACAGCACCTCCCTTCCCCAGGGTAGCTTCCAGGTGAATCACGCAGGCACCCCAGTGCGGGGGTGGGGGGCGCCGGGGATAGGGGGTCCCGCCTTCCACTAGCTCAGAGTTCAAGCCCATCAGGCTTGCCCAACGCTGGCCCAGATCAACCCTGCGAACTTTTCTGCCGTCGGTCTGTTGAGTTAAAACAACACCATCTCCAACAAGGTGTCAATCCAGCCTTAGGGAGGGCTCCCTGCCTTCCACACTTGTTCCTTCCCTGGGTACTCTCCCTTGGGGTATTCCTTCGAATGCTCTTTTTTCTCCCTGGAAATAGCTAATAATCCTTATCTCAAACCTTCCTTGCTCGTATTATTGTGTGGTTACTGTATGCTGGACTGGACCCTGACTGATACAGAACTGCTACCGGGAGTGATCACAGGAGATGGACTTGCAAAGTGGGATCTGGGAATTGATCTGTTGTGATTTCAAGCTTAAGCAGTGTTGAGCTCTTTGCCAGTGGGAAACGGGAAGCTAGTAATCCGTGGCATGGCCGCATGCACCAGCATCAGAATTAATCAAGCCATCGCCTTTGGTTGCTTGTGATGAAGTGCTGACTGAAGCAAGTGACTTGGAGCGCCTGTGGCTACTGAACCTTTTTTTTCTTTTTTAAAACGGTAGTAAAGATAACTACAGGCAGTACCGTACGGGATAGAGCTTCAAATGCACTGGAGTGCATAGAGAGAGAAAATGACAAGTCATGGTGACTTAACTCTCAGGACAAGTAATAGTGAGAACCAGAATACTTCAGTAAAGAACCTCTTTCTTTTCTTGCAGTCACAGGGCTGATATTTCTAAAAATCATACAGAAAAGTTCACTGTACTGCTTGTGAACAGCTAGATTCAGTCTCACCAGTATCTCAAGGGAAAGTCAGGCACTGCCTGAGAAAGGGTGGGAGCATGAAACTGGGAGTGGGGACCTGTGGTTAGGTCCAGGGAAACTGATCATCCTAAAGCCCCAAGTTGTTCTAAGCCTCCCTCATCAGTAGAGGTCGTCTGTCCGTGGCGTCTTCCTTTGCTTGAAAATCCGGTGACACCGCTGCCAAGGGGAGACGCCTTGAAAAGGGACACCTATTCTGAAGACCCAGCACAACTACCCCCTGTTGCCACCAGACACATGACTAAGGTCAAAGCACAGCATGCTCCAGTGGGACAGGAATACACAATGCTCCGGGAAGACTAGCTTGACCACCTAGAAAATGAGCAAGCCTTTTCTAATATATACCAGAAATATGGGAAACATGTGACGTGGATTCTAAGGCTATCAGACCACGGAGGGTGGAACATAACACTAGATCAGGCCAAGTTTATGGATGATGGTAAAGGGACTAGAGTCCAGATTTAATGCACTCACTTGAGCAGCTGGAGGTGTTTCTAAACAACATATCTGACTGTGTGACTGAGACTTATCCTCAAAAATGGCCTACCTTTAGCTAGGGTGAGATGCCAGAGCTTCCCTGGCATGGAGGAGGGAATCCAAAGGCCTAGGGAGATAGGAATGTGGGACTGGATTCATCCCGTGTGACCTGCACACCTCCCTCCCAACTACAAACTTCCGGAAAACCCAGAAGACGTTCCTTTCCCTAGGGCACCGAGAAACACAGTCGTAAGAGGAGCACTCACACCCTTGGAAAGCTTCGGGATTGTTCTCCTCGACGGCATGCGTGACGGTGGGGACGCTGCCACTGAGGTGGGCTCCCCAATGTCAACGGAGATGATGGGACTCCAGAGGAGCAGAGGTCAAACGGCAGGAATCGACCACCAAAGGCAAGGGAGGTGCCTCCACCAAGGAAGACAGCAGGTGTGTACCCGCACTCACAACACCCTGGTCCCCAGGGATCTTCAACAGTGGTTCACTGAACACAGTGCCCCTAAGAATAAGAGTACTGACTGATCTATAAAACAGGGGGGGGAAAAAAAAAAAAAACCTTGAGGCCCAAGAGCCAAAACCCTGACTTGAGTCACAGCTGTGGCTAGGAACTGCCTCTCACCCAGTTCTCAGACCCAAGTCAGTTCACAGGCCAGACCCCTTGACCGCACGGCAGGCCGGGTCTGAGACGCCTCCCCCAAGCCTTCCCAAATCCCAGCTCCACTGCTCAGCTGTGATACTGGAACTGGAACGCTGTTAAGCTGGTCAGGAGGGGGTGCTGGAGGGACGCTGGGAAGAGGGGGGCTTCTCTTCACAGTCCCATAGCGCTCCCCTTCTTCCTAACCCCCTAGGCACCTGGCTGGCATACGAGACACCGGTGGAGCGTACCTGCTGCGGTGTCAGCGGCACCCAGCAGGCAGCTTCCCAGCTGAGCTCCTCAGGTATCCTAACGGGCTTCCCAGAAACTTCAACTTCCCCACAGGCAGCCTCCCAGCTCTCCCCGGGAGTCCAGCCTGCTCCCGCCAGCGTCCCGCCAGGTTCAACGGAACCCCCTGCAAGCAGCTTCCCAGCGAATCTCTCTGGCACAACGCCAACAGGTGGTTTCCTGCCCACCAGCCTCAGCCCAGCAGCCCAGGGCAACCAGTGAACCTCTCGGCCCTGGAGCAGATGCAACCACTACAGAACCTTTAGGTTATTTGCTGACGGTAAGCTTGGAGAGATATGCGTGTGGGGGCCTGGAGCATTTCTGTACACTCTCATTTTTCAGAGCCAGAGTTACCAGCACACTTATGAATGTGTGTTTAAAAGGGGCACACTGCCCCCTAACTTTGCCACAGACTCCCCTGTTCCCTACTATTACGCCTAGTGTTTCTTCACTAATTATGGCTCCTACAGGGCCCCCGTAGGTCTTACGGTCGATGACACATGCCTACCGGGTTCTTAACTTCAGGAGACGAGGCTCCTAGAGAGGTGCTGGGAAAAAGCTTCCCCTCAGCAGTGGGACACCCCCTGGATACAAGGGACCAAACTCATACGGCTCTGAGATGCACTGGGGCTGTCACACCAACCACCCCTCCTCAGGGTGATCTCTGTGTCCAGAATAATCCTGCTTCCCAGGCCACGGGATTAAGCCCACTAAGCTTCAGTCATTCCCTGAAGGTCTTGAGCAGCAATACACACTAAGCCAAAAGGAGGCAGGTTTTCCCCATCATTTTCTTTCCCCTTCCCCACCCGCCCTCTTAATGCTGGCAGACCCCAATCCTGTTCTCAACTCACCCTACACAGTAAGCCGAAATCCCCAGGTTCAAGGTGGCTTCGGTAACAAGACCTTTATTTCCACACCCAGCAGAATAATGGGAGGGAGGCAGTTCCCTTGGAAGTCTGACTTGGAAGCTGGACAAATCCATCGAGAGTCACAGGAGGCCAACAATGTCCCTGAAAAAAGGTAAACCATCCCTGAGAGCCACAGAAAGGCCCCAGCTGAGGTCCTCCTAGCCAATGCTGGGTCACACCCACGCCCTAACTAGTCAGGAAGGAGATGAGGCCCATCAACAGGCCCAGGCTGCTCAGGGGTCCCTCCAGGGACTGGAACGAGCACAGGTGACGAGTCCCTCCCAGCTGGCAGAGTGGTAAGATGGCTTCTGCCACGGGCACTGCCAGCGAGAGAACTCTGGCAAGGGCCCCGGGCAGGTGCGAGCACCCGAAAGCTCCCCACACACCTAGCACTCATCAGGAATATCCCGTTTGACCCTGGGAAGCTCAACTTCCAGCCAAGGGCATCCTCACAGAGGCTCCCTCAGTTCGTCTCTGGCACGCGTCCTGTTCCGCTGAACGAGGAGAGGACACATTCCCTGCACATTAAGGTATTTCCCCAGCATGAACTTCGTGACGCTTTACGAGGTGAGGCCCTTGACTGAAGGTTTTCTCACATCGTCTGCACTCATAGGCCTCTCTACCGCGAAAGTTCTGCGGCTAAATGAAGAAGCCTCTTGGGTGGAAGGCCTTCCCCCATCTCTGCACCCATGAGGTCTTCCTCGAGGGTGAACCTGCCAGGGGTGAATGGGGTTGGACCTGTAGCTTAACGCTTTCTCACACTGGGCATACTCAACAGACTTCCATGCAGCACAAGCTTGACGTTTTGGCAGGAGGTTTTCCCACGTTTGCTGCACTCCTAACACTTTTCTGGGTGGTGAACCTTCCAGTGTGAATCAGAGCACACCTTTGGCAAAACGCTTTCATTCCATGCATTCAAAGGGACTTTGTCCAGTATAAACTTTCTGATGCCGACTGAGCTTAGAGATGTCGCTAAAGGTTCTCTGATATTACTGCACTCATCAGGCTTTTATTGGGGGGGGGGGGGCGGTGCTGCGCCCTTTGGCTTGAGGGGATCTTAGTTCCCCGACCAGGGATTGAACCCGTGCCCCCTGCAGTGGAAGCGCGGAGTCCTAACCACCGGACCGCCAGGGAAGTCCCAGGCCTTTCTGCTGTGAACCTTCTGGTGCCAAACAAGCGTGTACCCTTCGTTGAATGCATCCTTCCCACGGTGGCTGCACTCATAAGGCTCTTCTCCAGCGTGGATTCTCCGCCGTTGAAAGAGGCGGGGGTAACCTGCACTAAGACCTGCCCCGGTGTGGCGGCCGTAGGCTCCCTCCCACTTGCCGTACAGTCCGGCATGAGCGGCCTCCCAGCCTGCGGCGCTCCTGCCGGCCTTCCCCGTCCTGGTGCTGGAGGAGGCCGGCGCTGGCGGGGACCCGTCCTCCCCGCACACTGAGGGCTTCTCTGACACGTGGACTCCACAGTGCCTCGCCACGAGGCCCTACCCTGCCCACCTCTGCTGGGTTTCTCTCGGCTGGGCTGCTTTGGGGCCGGGAGCGCTGAGGCCGAAGCCTCTCCCACACGCCTCCTCACTGCAGCTTCTGCCCGCGGCGGCTCCCAGGTGCTCAGCCAGAAGCAACCCGTCTTTCCAGCCTCGGCCACACATCTCAGGGAACGCGCCCAAGCAGACGAACCTGCGAGGGGCGTCCTGACCTGAGACGCGCTTACAAAAGCGCCCCGCTCGGCCGGTGCCTCCCGCTTTACTCCACACCGACCACCCCGGGGCCGCAGGTGCCAAGTTCCCCCACGTCCAACCTCCACGCAGCAGGCGCCGGGCCACTCCTCCTGGGAGAAGCACAGGCCACATCCTCGGAGACCACGCGGCCCTGCCGCCAGGGGAGCCCCAGCCGAGAATTCTCCAGTACCGCCCCAGCCAGCTCTCGTGTCCTTCGGCTGATGGCCGACCCCCGAGCCGACGGGATCCCAGGAGGATGGTTCCAGAAGTCCCGCCCCCACCTCGTCCACACGCACAGGAACGCCCCCCTCCCGGGCCCTCATTGGCCCTCCACGTCGTGACGTACATCACAACGGGCGCTGAGAAATGGCGTTCCCACGTGGGGCGGGGCTTCACCTCCTCTTAAAGGAGACGCGCCAAGATTTCCGCGTCAAGTACTCAAATGCCACTTCCTTTCGGGCAGTAGCTGCCCCCGCGGCTGTCCGAGTACTTCCATAAATTAGATAAATTCTATTTTCTAGGAGTGTGTCCATTTCCTCTAAATTTTCACATTTACTATCGTAAAGTTGTTTATAATATACCCTTATCTTTTTATATGACCTATAAAATTGCCCTTTTAAATTCTTAAGTGATTTGTATGTCCTTTTTGTCCTGATTAGTCTCTCTGGAGGTGTGTCAATTTTTTCCTTAGAAAGCAGCAGCTTTGGGCTTTGTTGCTGCCCTCTGTTGGTTGTAATGAATTCTGCTCTTTATTATTTAGCTTTCACCGACACACACTTCCCCACCCTCCATCCCCCCAATAGCGTTTATGGTAGTAGGTGCATGTTATTTGGACTGTGTAAATACTAATCACAGCTGAGGCATCTAGTATTACCGTGGTAACTTTTTCTTTCTTGCCCAACCTTTTGTTCTCCTTGGAGTTATGTCCCTTGGTTTCCTAGGTACTTGTCAATAAATCAATCCCAACTCCTATCTAAACATGTTCAGAGACAACAGGTATCCTAATAATTAAGGCATCTTCTCCGGGGCCTCAGCCCCTCACATCTAGTCTTGATGCGGCGCCTTTTCTGTGCCTGATGCACAGCCGTCATCCTCAAGGCTTTCACTGTGTTCCTGGGAGTCACCTTGCCTCTGTGTTGGATCCCACATTTCCTGAATACCAGGTTTTCTCCTTTCTTGGTTTACCCCTTTGTTCTGGAAGAGTACATCCTCTAATAGTTTCTTAAGAAAGGGTGTGTGGAACATACATTTTTAAAGAAACTACAAGTCTTTTTAGCATGACTTTTATATGCATTTCCTTCAGAATTCTGAAAGGTCCCAATTCCTCTGTTATCCAATGTGACATCTGAGGATTCCAAAGCTATTTTGATTCCTGATACTTTGTATGTGTCCTGTTTATCCGTTCCAGAAGTTATAGAATCTTTTCTCCCCAGCATTCTGAAATTCCACAGCGATGTGTCCTGGCTGGTCACTAGCCGTGGTTAGTACTTGGCCAGTCCTTGTGATTTGGAAACATAGCCTTCATTCTCAGAATTTTCTTGAATTATTTACTGGAATCCACTGTTAGAAGTGTGTGATTTTCTTTGGCCACATTCAGTATTGGTATCTTTAGGTGTTTCCTTTTAGGCTGGTGAGATCTCTCAAGAAGTCTCTTTCTCCTTTATTTCCTGCCTGGAGGATACAGCCTGTTTCCTGAGCTGAGGATTTTACATACTGAAGGCCGATGTCTCGCCTCCCTCAGTCTCCCGCCGGACTGGGGCAGGAACAACTGCCCAACTGTGTGGAGTGGAGAGTTGTAACTGCTTCTGAAAAGGGCCTTCAGCCAGCCCTCCTGCTGTCACTCTTTCACATCCACTTCTAGAGGCACCTGGAACTGCCAATCCCAGAGCCTCTGGGAGCTTTGCAATAAAATCAGATTCTCAGATGCTCTCATTTCTTTTTTACAACGTTGTCTCCTCGGGTATTTCTAAGTCAGTTACCATTCATCTATTTTCTCGAGAGGTTCCAAAATTTTGTTGCTATTTATAGTCATCCTAGTGGATTTATGCCTTTTTAAAAAATTAAAATTCCCTGTAACTTTAATGGGATTTCAGGAAGGAGCTATGGTAAATGGCCACATCGAGCTATAAGAAGTCTGGGAAATGAAGACCTATTCAGAGAATTCAAGTCTCCAGCTAGAACTGTGGGTCTGTTATCATAGATGGAGACAATGAAGGAAAACCAGCAATCTCTGCCACACAGATGCAGCTGGTTTTGAGGTAGACTGAAAGTGAGGCCATCTTTCAGTAGAGCAGGAGAAGTGTACATATGGGGGTAGGGGGTTGGGCATCGGTGTGAGGAACAAAGAAAACATCTGAAACAGCAAACAGAGAGACATGCCAGGGAGTCACTGAGAGATGAATAAATGCTTTATTTAGTTCATTCATTCCCGAAGCTTCACACCTCACCCTCCCACTTTCAAACTAAGTCACAAAGAACAGGGGCCCGCAGTCTCCACCACCTCCCCACCCGACAGAGCACTGTAGGGACAGTGTCATCCTGATTGAAAGCCATGTGTTTCAAACACTTTTAGGGGCACACTCTCTTCAAACTAGAAACCCCACCAAGTAAAACAGGCTCATCCATCAATTTAAACCTGTGCAACATTTTGGGTGCCTCCCTAGAGCACCAGGGTCCCCCAGAGCAGTTTAAAACTCCTGTGTTAGATAAGCCCTTCTCTTCGAATCATTAGGAACTCTCCAAAGAGCCAGCTTCTTCTACCTGAAGTTCATGTACAAAGATTACACATGGCCAATTCTTCTATCCAATGAGATAAACAGTCCACAAAATTAAGGCATTGGGGGGAAGTAAAGGGGAATAAAGCATTTACTGAAGTTATAATAACATATCAAAGATGTCCATTGTATTTCTGAAAGCTCTTAACCAGGCACAAGTGCAAAGAACAGTCATGGTCCCAGCTGCTGCGGGCAAGCACACAGTCATTACCAAAGGAGGAAGGAGAAACTGAGGGCTGATGGTCAGCGTTCCCCTTCAGCATGTGTGCAGGCACACGGGCCCCAGTGCGTGTCACACCTCACGTGCCCGACCCCAAACAGAAGCAGCAGGAGCTGTGCAAACACCGCAGGACGGAGCAGGGGCACTGCTGGCTAAATCACAGCAGCAAACTGATGTTAGACACACGGGAGAGCCGTGCTCACAAATACCACACTAAACTTCACGTATGCACATGCATACGTCACTTGGGAGAGATCTGAAATCCAAGCGACTTAAAAAAAGAAAAGCTCCCCATGCATTCCAGACACTGAGCAATTATAAGTTAAGGCAACAGAAGTCACCCTTCCCCCACCTCTCTTCTCCATCCGACTGTCTTCCTAGAATTTATAGCATATATATTCCGCACGTCACTGCACTTCAAACTCTGCACGTCCCCCCCTCCGTGGAATTCTCCTAGGACGTGATCCCACTAACCACTCACGTGTGCACATCAGTTATTTTATTCCACATAAAGAGAGTCCGGTTGGGGGCGGGGGATGAGGAGGGAAGTGAGGCATAAGCGACCGAGGGAGAGAGAGGTCATGTGGCAAATGAGGCACTTCCAGGAGGGAGAGCCAAGCTGGCGGGGAACCCAGACCCCTCGGGACTGGCCACTGAGTGGCAGGCGGCTGAGAGGGGCACAAGCAGAAGTCGGCAGCCCCGGCGCCAGAAGGCCCACCACCAGCGCCATCGCTCGGGGGTGCCTCAGGTGCCCAGGCCTGAGGTCAGGGGCAGCCTCGCTGAGGAGGCCACATGAACCTCCCGGGAGTGTCTCTCAGGGGATTCGGGGAGGCCAGAGGCCCATCACCCCAGGGACGTTGCTCTGCCGTGGGCAGGACACAAGCACGCACTTCCTAACAGCTCACACAGTGATCTCAGAGCTTGTTCTTGGACTACCAGGCAGAGCAGACGCTGGGCTCTCCTTCAACCACGTACAGGATGTTTCAAGACTCCAAGAGAAACTCCTCGGCACGTAAACATACACTGTAGCGAGACTGCGGGTCCCCGATGCTGGATTTCAGAGACAGGCAAACTCAATAAGAAATTCTGTGCTTTGACAAAAGGGCAGCCGACGTTTTATTCTGCAACCAGGAGCATTTTAAAGTAAAAATATTGCCCTCTAGTATCACCTTCATTACATAAGAGGACATTTTATCACCCAAATTAGGAAGGACGTAATCTCAGAATAAAAGACAACCCTTTAAATTGAATGAGCCTGACTTCCTATACTATTTAACATGTGTCCTTGTACTTCCGACCTGCACAGGAGGCCTGTGCCGTGGGCGCCGCGACTCTTGCTGCCCCCTGGGGCACAAGCCCAGCAGACCACCAAGATCACAGGCTGTCCCAGCACCATCATGGCCTCGAAGACCCATCCACTGAGAAGAGGGACCACACTCACAAGGACAGCAGTGCACACGTCGCAGGGATGGCTTAAGTGCAAAGTGCTTTCACATACATTCTCTCACGTGTCCTCCCTAAAGCTCCATGGGAAAGGCACGGCCAGACCCGGCCCGTGTAAGAGAGCAGCCTCCCTGGGAACAGGACCTGCTCAAGGCCAGGCAGGAGGCAGCAAGCACAGGAGAGCGCTTCTCTCTAGGGCAGGTTTTCCTTTGCTCAGCCTGACCTTGGCTGCACGTTCCTCTCTTTCTATTTATGCATGAACCTTTTATTTGAAGAATCAACTCATGGAAGCAAGAGGAAAAAATTAAAATGATGGCACTCAGGCCTGATAACAGAAACATATTCAACATCAGGAAACTGCTAATTGTCCTTTCTTTTTTTTAAAACTGCCTGTTTAACAACAAGCGCATGTTGACTACAACTTATCAAATGTCAAAAGAGAACATCAAAAACTAAGCATCACTGCCTTAAACCCTCTTCTGGAACAAGGTAGGGCATAAATAAGTAAATAAATACATAAATAGCTTAAGTAATATGAAAAGGCACAGATATGTATGACACTGATGGGTTCTGGAAATACATGCAGAAACGCCACCCAGGATGCCACGGCTGAATTCTCAGAGGTTCTCAGAGGTGTCAGCGCTGCCTCCACCACACACCTCCCCCCAACCCCCGCCTGTCCGCAGCAGCCAAGGCCCAGGCACAGGACTCCGTTCAGTGGCCGGCAGGCACCCCAGCAGGGGCAACAGCAGGACACTCCCGGGACCAGGCTGGGGGGACCTCGGGCTCCTTCCCATTGGTCCATCATGCCCCTCCCTGCGGAGGGCTCTGGGGCTGCAGCCTCATCAAGTACCATCACGTTTCCTGGCTATGTGTGACTGGTGCCCCAGGGCTTAGAAACATGATTTTATAAAGTGCTCCGATGGAGAGAGTTACTTTTGCCTATTCTGTATCTTATCCCTGCCAACAAAAGAAAAAGGGAGGGCTTCCCTGGTGGCGCAGTGGTTGAGCGTCCGCCTGCCGATTCAGAGGACACGGGTTCGTGTCCCGGTTCGGGAAGATCCCACATGCCGCGGAGCGGCTGGGCCCGTGAGCCATGGCCGCTGAGCCTGCGCGTCCGGAGCCTGTGCTCCGCAACGGGAGAGGCCACAACCGTGAGAGGCCCGCGTACCGCAAAAAAAAAAAAGAAAGCGTCACTCAAAACAAGCAGGAATGACCTTAAGTAGCTATCTACGCTATGTTCAGATTCAGGTTTGGCAGCTGTGAAATGTCAAACCAGAGCATGAACCTCGAAGTTGCTGGGATTGTGAAAAAACCTCTAAAAGTTGGCTGCACAAAGAGAAAGCCAACCTGTCTCTGCAAAGGAAGAGCTGAGGCCCTGGTCCCTGCAGACCGGCCCTGAGCACACCATGCTCAGGGGCCCCACTCCCCGGCTCAACCTCTCCCCAGTCCCACTGCCTCCCCGGCCAGCTCTGGGCCAGGCCCAACAATGAGCGTCGACTCAGTCCGCTCCTTCCAGAGAGACCCCAGAAAAATGGTTCCAGCCCCCAGAAACAAGCCCTGCACTCACTTCACCTGCAAAGGAGGTTGACACCCACTCTGCTGGTGCAGCCCCAAGGTCGCACCGGCATGGCTGGGACCCCCGCACTGGCAGCATTCCCACATGCTGCCTTCCAGAGGGTCTGAGAACAGAGACACCCTCCTACCCAGGGCCGGGCTGGGGAGGCTCTGTCCCTAACAGACCCCTGCAGAAAACACCCAGCAGGGCAAACTCAGAGTGTCCTGCGAGCCTGCAGCATGGCTCACCCGCAGGGAACCCGAGCCAAAGGGCAGCTGCAAGAGCTTAAAAAGTAAGGGGAGCTAACCACTCCTGATACTCCTTTCTCAGACCGACCAAGGAGGTGACAAGCCAGCGCTGACACACCCGCAGTGACACGAAGCCCCCTCCAGCGTCCCAGCCCACCTCTGGGTGGCCCGAGCTTCCACACCACCCTTCCCTAAATGCAGGCAGAGCCCCAGCTCCCCGCAGCTCCTGGCCCAGCCGCAGTCCAACTGTGGTGTGGTCCCACCACAAGTGCCACAGGAACGCAGCTGATCCCGGGCCCGGGCTGAAGCCCTGCAGCGCTTGGCTCCGGCTGCAAAGGGCCACATCGGCCGCCCACCCGCAGCTCCTCTCTTCTCAGGAAGCCTCTCGTGACTCCGAGCTCTGAATGCGACCAGCCAAGCAGGCACCCCGTCCTGAGGAGCAGCACACAGCCCGGTCTCGGGCCTCAGAAGCCATCCAACACTTACGCCTTGGCCACCGATTGTTATGAGGTGAAGCCTCCAGCGGCTACATCGGCCCCCCCGCAGATCATCGATGGCTGTTCTCCCCTCAGACCTCATACGTGCATATACGGGCCACCCTGGCTTTCCAACACACGTCCATCCATGACACAGGAGGTGGAGTTCAGAATTCCATCCTCGAGCCACAGAAGACAATGACCAGGCACTGCCTGTCTGGTCGGTGAAGACACATAAAGACGCTAATAATTAAATAAACCCCTATCATTAGTTCAATTGTTACAAATTAGATTTCTCTTATTGTAGAAAATCCAAATACAAATTTGAAATCTGCCTGTTTCTAAACACTTCTAAAGGTCAGAATCACCATGGATCCACACAATGGCCCTGAGGCCTCAAATTACCAGATGTGATTTCCCTGGAAACAGCAGCACCTGGATGCTCTAAAGAGGCAGCCACTGGCCCACCTGTGCCGACATAGCCACACACCTGGCCGCGCAGCCCAGGTGTGAGAGTGAGCCCTGCCCACAGCCGAGCCGTCCGTCAGGTGACAAGCCAGCTCATTCCTCTCACTTCTCACCACCCCCAGCAGGCCAGGGGAAGACCTCTGACCTCTGACCTCACTGCTATCCCCTTTCTTCGGTTCTAGGAGCAACTACCAAGACATTAGGTCCAAAAAAGTGAAGGTCAATCAACCAAACACCAGATGTTTTGTCCACTGAACACAAAGCAACTGAAAGCTTAGAACCATCCAGAAGATGACTAAAGTTTCCACTTTCTGGTACGTGCAGGGACTAGAAGACAGCGCCGCAGGCATCTTCTTCTTTTAGAACTGGCAGTGAATGCTGTTGGACGGTCCTTGGTCCGAATGTAGGCAGTCAATTACTGGCTATTTCAGCATTGGCCTCCTAAAATCAATCAACTGTCTGGAAGCTCCCCAAAGTGAAATGGCAGAGGACTCATGAGACCTGTTGGCATGATGCTAGGCACAGGTAGGTATCAGAACAGGTGCAGCGCTGCAGAACTCTGAGCGTTACCTAAAGAGGCTGTGAACAAGTGCAGGTATTGACTTTGAGGCAGTAAAGCCAATCCATGTGGCTAGGAAACCATCCTTGAATGAAGACAATTAATATGACGCCTCCGCCACAAGGAGAGAACAGTGAAGCGGCAAGGAAAGGGGGTGCGCATGATAAATGTCACACGTCTACCCCAGGAGCAGGGAAAACAAACTAGTAAGTTCAGGAACTGCATCTCTGTACTTTTATACTAAGACTCCTTTTCATTTCGCGTTAATCAAGCTATCAAGTTGAGAGGTAAACGCAGAAGCACAGTTCTGGGAAGTGCTAGTTCTCCCTACTGGGGACGTTAGCAGGCCTCCAACCTCAGCCCAAACTTGCTCACATTTCAAGGCCCATTTCATTAATTTCCAAAACACAGATATTGAGGAAGAACAAAATTAAGTTTTATAAGAGCCTTTCGGCTGATACCGACCTAAGGACTGTCCGACGCCCCAAGCACCTGAGATGGAATACAGTCCATGAGAACAAGGCTGATTCCGCTTCACCAACAGCCAGGTGGGATTTAGTCAGCAGCACAGGACGTGGTCACAGGGGCAAGAATCGGTGTCGACTTGATCTGCAGATTACTTCCTCCTCACTGCAGTCAACCACTGCTCGCGAATTCTGCTCATACAGTAGAAACTTTTTTATGGGGTCCGGCAGAGGCAGTGAGGGAATCAGATGGAGTCGGTATTTGCCAAGCGCTCTTCTCACGGCCACGCGGCACAGATTCAGCAAGGTCCTGGGGACACCTGGAACGCATGGGAAGAAAGGGAGAGACAGAGGGAGAGAGGTTAAATGCCTCTCCTAACCCTACAGACCACAGGCTGGCTGTGAGGACAGGCGGAACTGCGCTAATGCTCGCTGCCACTCCCACCTCCAGAGGAGAGCAGGCCCTGCTGAGAAAGGTCTCGTCATCTGCTCAACCCTGTGGAATTCCCTAGACAGAGAAACAGAGCTGACCACTGCAAGCCCCAGCAGGTGTGAAAAACTCCCTCTGCCCTCTGTCAGTCTCTGCTCTTGGTCCCTCCCAGAAGCTCCAAGGGGGTCTGAAGGGGACGGGCCGAGCAACACAGGAGGAGGGCAGGCTGACAGTTCTGCTCTGGGTCAGAAAAAGCCTCGCCCTGTCTCTGCGTGTGCAACAGGCGTGAGCACAGGGTGCCTAACTCTGTCAGTGCGGCTCCAGCTGACCAGCAAGCACCTCTTCTGGGGAAGGCTCAACAGGACCAGGTTTTAATGACTGGTTTAAGGAAAGCCAGTAACAAGAACACAACAAACATAAGTTCTGCGAGAGGTAAGGGACTGGGGAAAAGGTGGTCACTCAGATGCCCTCAAGATCCAGACGGGAAAAGGGGCAGGGTGTGGGCGGGTCAGAGGGCGCACAGGGTCAACTTCTGAGTCTTGGAGAGAGAAGGACAACAACTGCCAAGCCACGGATCCACTGCGAACTCCCTGGCCGTCAACTTAATTCACAGGCAAAATCCTTCCTCATGAATAAGCAAACTGTAGACCTTATTCTAATAAAAATCATACCTAGCACACAATGCAGAACAATGGTATTTGAGTGGAACTGAACAAGGGGGAGTGAGGCGCCCTAGAGAAGGAAGGGCTTGCAATTTGTCGTAAAGCAAACACTTAAAAGCCATAAACACAGCAGTGAAAGAATCTGGGATCACAAAGCAGAGCAAAGGGGTAAAGAGAACATAATTCTAGGAACTCTGAGAACATGCACTTTGATAGATTTCTTGGTATTAAGTCTTAGTGTCTGGGAATTTAAAAAGAGAAGACCAATCTGGAAGACCATTCTAGAAAATTCCTAGCCCTCACTGAAGGTTTTGACCAAGTGCTTAGTTGGAGGTTGTTTTTTTTTTTTTAATTGCTACAACTTGGTTCATTCAATTGACTTAAAGAGACTGCCAGTCAGAGTTCAACTAAGGCCACTTACTTCTGGCCTCTTTAAAGACCTGCAGAGCCTCAGGGTCCACCTTCCTTCTGCCTCTCGACTCTGGGCCCAAGGATTCCCACTTCACCAGGTTCAGGTTGGCTCCAAACTCCACAAGCAGGCTAACGAAGGCCGCCTCACAGCCGTGACGCAGGACAGCATCCATGACGCAGCCCGGGGAGCCCCTGTAGAAGCCCTGCGTATTGACGGGACCGTTGCAGTTGAAGTCCGGGTTTGCCCCAGCCTGCAGGAGCAGCTTGAAGCACTGGAGGTTGTGGTAGGCTGCGCTGATGTACAGGGGGCAGACCACCAAGGAGGTGAGCCGCCGGGAGAAAGGGGGCTGGACGTCAGGAGTCAGGTGGTGGTTGACATCGACGTCGGCCCCGTACCTGCAGGGTAGACACACGGACAGTGAGGCCTCACAGCAGGCCAACCGCAGCCAACGCATCCCCACGGCACCTGGTGGAGATGGGCCCGAACTCCAGGAGCGCTGGGAGCACCAGAGAGCCCCCCAGTCACAGTGGTCCCGTGACCACCAGCAGGTACCACGGTAGTTAGGAACCCTGGAATCCACTCACGCAAAAGAACTCGTAAGGGAGTTCTTTCGAACCTTTGAAGATCCAACAATCCCATGGCTATTTTAACTATTTCAAAGCAAAGAAAAAGAAGGAAAACTTCCAAATTCAGCTTATGAACTTAACAAAACAATAATCTCCAAACCTGACAAAGGCCACACCGTAAAGAGAAACTACCAACTAACTGCACTTACGCATATCAACTTAACAACCTCCAATAAGACGTTAGCAAAGAGAATCTAAAAACATTAAGAAAGCAACATACAATGACCTCATGGGGGTTATTCCAGGGGGTAGTTCTTAAATTAGAAACTCTATTAACATAATCCATCATATTCATAGAACTAAGGGGAAAATCCATGATTATCTCCATAGATGCAAAAAAAAAAAAAAGGCATATAACAAAACTCAACACTTAAGCATGTTTGCAAATACTTAATAAAAAAGAAAGTAATGTCTATTTCCTTAACATGATAAAAAATATTTCCTCAACCCAGGAGTCAGCCTCTCGCCTAGCGAGGAAACACAAGCAGCAGCTCTGCCATGAGCAAGGCACACAGCCCCACTTCCCAGCCCACTAGTTTTAAAGACTCTTTTTTTTCTTTTTAAGTACTAGTGCAATTAGACAAGAGAAAGCAATTAGCTGACTAAAATTGGAAAGGAAGAGGTAAAACTTTCCCTATTTACAGAGAATATAACTGTCTGGAAAGCCTTAAATAATTAATGAAAATGCAGTTAACAAGCAATGAGAGAATTTATTAAAGTAGCAAGTTTTAAACCAACAGCCTTCTATATACAAACAAAAACAAGTTGAAAGATAAAATGAAAAAAACCTCATTTCTGATAGCAAAATAAATTTTAAAGTGAGATATCTAAGCATATACTTAACAGTATATGTCCAAAATTTGCATGAGTAAAATTATAAAATACTACTGAAAGTCACATAAGTAGACCTAAGGAAACAGAAAGACACACCATAGTCTTAGACAAGAAGACTCAATATCATTAAGATGTCATTTTCCCTAAGTTTATTATATAAATGAAAATACCCTCCCCAGAACTAAATAAGTTGACTATAAATGTAAATACATAAAAATAACATCCCTGGAGCTACATAAGTCGATTATAAAGTGGATTTGGAAGATCAGGAAAAGATATAAAAACAAAGCTTTTTTAACATAAGTAAAGTAAAACAATAAGTGATAAATTGGGGGAAATGTTACAAAGGGTTGACATCCTTAATATATAAAGACCTTCTAAAAGGAAAAGATCAACAGCTCCATAGATAAATGAGCCAGAGATGGATACAGACACACGTGCAAACAGCTCTCAACCAGATGAAAAGACGCTCAGCCTCACTCACAACAGAAATGCAAATTAAAACTACTCGGAGACACCACTTCTCACCTATCAGATTGGGAAAGATCCAAAAACTTACTGACCGAGCTTTAAAGAAAAAGGAAGTCTTATTCATCGCTGGGGGCCAGGCACAATGGAGCAATCCCTGTAGAGGGAAATCTGGTGATAGATGGCAAAGTTACCTATGCATGTACCCTCTGACTCACCAATCACAACTCCTGGAATCTAGTCCCAAGACACCTTTGCAAAACTCTGAAAAGATGCATACACAAGGCAATTCATTAAAACAGTACCCGTAATAGCCAAAGGCAGGAAACGAGCCACAGGTTCGTCAAGAGGGCCTGGCGCATCCACATAAAGGAGCACGGCACCATCTGAAAAGGAATGAGGAGCACGGCTAAGGACTGCTCTGCAGTGGCCTCCAGGACACCCTGATAGTGAGAAAAGCAGGACGATGAACGTGAAGTATGCCACTGTTTATCCTGGGGAGGAGGCTGCAATACCAATGTGTGCATGACACACACCTAGACACTTACACATATCTGCCTATTTTTTAATGATGGAAGGATAAACCACAAAACCTTTTAAATGGTTATCTATGGGCAGGGATGAAGCAGATGAGGATAGAAGCTAGACTGCTTTTAATATACTCTGTTTTATAGATTTGACTTTGGAACCACGTAAATACATACTATAAAAAACTAGGGGCTTCCCTGGTGGCGCAGCGGTTGAGAGTCCGCCTGCCGATGCAGGGGACACGGGTTCGTGCCCCGGTCCGGGAAGATCCCACATGCCGCGGAGTGGCTGGGCCCTTGAGCCATGGCCGCTGGGCCTGCACGTCCAGAGCCTGTGCTCCACAACGGGAGAGGCCACAACAGTGAGAGGCCCACGTACCGCAAAAAAAAAAAAAAAAAATTAAACAGCAATCCTTAAAAACTGCAAGCAAAAAGAAATACTTAACCCAACTGTGTATCCAGTTGGTGCCATCATGTCCTGCCCGCCAGGGTGGCTCTTCTTTTCAGGCACACTGAACATCCGGAGTAGCCAGCCCATTCCCAGCATCAGATTCACCTAGAAGGACCTAGGGCGGGAAGCACAGCAAGGCAGCCTCACGCAGCCGCCAGAGGTGGGAGCACTCACGACAGTCCCTGAGCTGATCTGTACGGCTGCCCAGGACTCTCCTCTTCTGACTCCCAGAGACAGCCCAGATGTGAGGATGAATCTCACACAGGCTGGTGCAGGGGCCGCCCGACCCGGAAGCCTCCTTTTCCACCAGAGCCAATCTCTAAACGACTCTACAGGCAGAGCCTTCAGGATCCCCTCAAGGGACCTGCCCTTGTCCTTGCACCCAAGGACGCCCAAATACATGGCTTTCTATGGGACATTTAGGGTTCTTCCAGGCCAAGCACAAACTACCAACTGGGTCATTTTACACTAGGCGGGGGCCGCTGACTACAGTAGGGAGGGCGGCCTGCTCAAGCTGTTGGAGTCCTGGCCAAGTGAAGAGGGTGCCTGCTAAGGATGCTGCCTTGCAATGGTGCTACGGCCCGTGGCGGGGGAGGAGGCATGTGTGGGAGGGGCAGCTGGTTCAATACGCGGGATTTTGGCAAAATAAGTTAACATGTTAAAGGTAAGGGAACCAGGTCTCTCAATGTTGCAAAAGAATAATAAATTTGGAAAGGGAGAAAAGTAGGATGAACCCTGTGGTGCTGGATTGGATTAGAGGCATCAGGGTGAACTCCGTAACTGTCAATGTATAACAGATACAGAAATGTAGACAGAAACATGTTTAAGTAACCTTAGCTCTGTCCAGTAGGAGAGGCTGAAAACAGTGACACCCCATAAGCAATAAGCACTCCTAGCGTCCACATCTTGGCTTTTAAACAGCATTCGCCACGAAAAGAAACCAGGATTCCTTGAAGAAATGACTAATTCCAGGGATGAATCAGGCAAAGTACACAAGAGCCTAGAATAATTGTAACTCCACAGGAAACCGTGAGTCTAACATAAATAAATGAATAAATTAAAAATCTGATGAGGAATAGGATATATACATGGTTCCAAAGTACCTAGCCACAAAAATATTTTTTAATTACAGAGGGAAAAAGAGGAGCTTTACAATGGAAAAAGCTGGCAGACACCACCTTAATCAAAACATGAAAGTGAACATCAGCAGTATTGGGACCAACTGAAAACATGTGCAACCTGAGAGGCTGTAACAAGAAGAGCACAGCCTCACTTCGGCGAGACTGCTGCCCAAAAGGCGGTACCCAGCTCTACCGTGAGTAAACATTAGCCAGCACCTGTGTACTTGAGCTTCCATTGCCCTAGACAGTGCTGCAATGCCTCACAAACTTTGTCATCACATATTTCATCTGAATTAGGAAATGACAGAATGTAGGAAGTAATGATGATGGGGCCTGACACGCAGGGGTCCAGGGCGGAGGGAAGAGCATCGTTTTCCATGCCTTAATAAAAACAGCTGGCCAGCACTCACAGCCAGCAATCATGTTTTATCACCCGTCTCTTCAGTACTATTCCAAGCATCCAAAGGAACTTCCCCCTGGAAGGGACACTGCTGCCTGTCAGCAGCACAGAGCTGAGGAAGAGAAAGGACAGCACAGACCCATAAGCTCACATGACAACCTGCTTCCCCACTGATGCCATGCAGCATCGTCAGCCACTACAAATGCAAATATCACCCAATATTCTCCAGGCTATCCTAGGAGTGACAAGAGAAACATTCTAAAACACATACCAAACCAAGCAGAAGCCGCTATTTCATTTCACACACTCAGCCAATTAAGAGAACTAGATTTCAAGCAGTGATACTGCTTTGTCTCCTTATTCATACAGACATGTCTTCTAGAATGTTTGTAATTTGGGGCAATATGACAATCTGGTATTAGCTGAGCTGTGAGAAAGACAGTCCTTCATCCACTCATAAAAATATAATGGATGGGATCCAGTTAATTTTAATCCTGAATATTTTCCAAAATTCTCCTACTGCTTTTAATATCACTGGCAAGGAACCACCGGGACGACTCAATAAATCAGTGTAACTTTTGCACATACAGAAATACCACTCCTTACCTTTTTAAAAAAACATCAGTAATATATACCAAGGGAAATGAGAAGTAACAAAATGGAGGTTACTTGCAGAGGGACACCACATCACAACAGTGACAGAAGAGAGCCCTGCCTATGAGGGACAATGACACAGGGAAGGCAGGAGTTGCGTTTCGATTGTGTTTAGATTGTATTATCTGTTCAGTAACTTAACCCCATTTTCCAGAAGTCAATTATCTGGTAATTTAGAAACCAGAAAACTTTTCAATAGAATAATATATGCTCTTGGTACCTCACTGTAAAAGTAACGTCCTGTGCTCCAGCGGGGCAGCAAAATGTCTTAATAACGCTCCCTCAAGAAGGGCACCTGTAAATACATCTGAAAGTCAAGGCTGCAGTGAATTCAAAGCAGTTGTGCATCATGAATGGACTGAAATGCCCTATGGGATTTCTAGGACCAAGATGAAATTTCATGGATGGATCCTACTGAAAAACATTTCCAAATTAATGACTTAACATTCTCCAAGATGCAAAGATACGGGACTGAGGTGGTTTAGATTATCAGGCTAGAAATCCTTCAAAAGCAGGGGAAGAAAGAAAGCATCATCACGTCTTCATCACCCTCCAGTACAACCACCACGTCACCCTCGATTATCTTTCCAAAAGTCAATTCCATAGCCATTCGATGTCTAAATCCTTTTGATATCATATACTCTCAGTACCTGCTTTAGAAAACCACGTCCTGCACTTGGCGAGGGGAACACCAGGCCCCTGCTCCTCAGAACACCCCCAATGCAGGCCATGACCACGCTGCAACCCTCTCCTGTAATACGTCCCCACACCGGCAACCAGCTACCTGAACTGCACTCAGTCCAGCCACAGAACAAACAGCCTCTAGAGCCGGCCGGCGGGGGTGGGGTGGGGCGGGGGCTGCTGGGCAAGGAAGCGTCTTTAGTAGAAAGAAGTCACTGCAGACATGAGACTGAAAATGCAATCTGGCTCAAATGTTTAAAAAGGTAACCGTTAGTACAATTAAAAGAAGACCAGAAATGGTCTAAAACCACAGAAAGGGAAAGCAAAGAAAACACAGATCATGGAAAAAAGATATAAAATAAAGGTAAAGTTAAGACACAGAAAGACAACAGTAATAGACCTAACATCAGCTATGGCAACAGTGTTAACTGTATTAAAAAACAAAGAACCCCTTTATCCTACAAAAGCTTCTTGCTTTTCACCCCATTTTGCAGTTCTCGGAGACTATCCACTTCCTTAAGTGTGAAATAAAAGTTCATTTGTATCACCTAAAAAAAAACAAAAGAATCCCAGACAGTCAAACAGTAAAAGTGAGCTCACAAAGAATTACTTAAACCCACTAAGATTAAAACTAAAAGTTACAGAATGCTACATAAATGAGCCCTCGATGAAACCAATGGTTTCCTTTTGGTTTCATAAAGGGCACAATCCATAAGCAAGAACTTTCATGAGCCCAATGAGCATGAAAATATGGTAAGCAAAATTATTAGAAATACAAGGGGAAACTGACAAATCACAACAGTAATTACAGACTAATAGACTTCTCTGAATTTGGGGCAGATCCAATGGTTAAAGATGTAAAAAGAAAAGAGAGAGAGGGAGTCTGAATAACATAACTGAGGCTGTCATCTTGTACTATACAAATAAAACCCTGTGGTTATATACTTTATTACAAGTATCCACAACAACGTAGTTGGACATTAAAAAAATAATTTTAAAAAAGCCCAAAGAATCTTCAAAATGGAAATTATATGGTCCATGTTATCTGAGCACAATACAATAAAACTGGACGTTCACAAAAGTTTTTATTAAAACTTTCTCCTCCATAACTATAAGAACAAAGAGGAAATCAACTTTGATTATACTGATTCAAAAAATGAGAAAAGGGGCTTCCCTGGTGGCACAGTGGCTGAGAGTCCGCCTGCCGATGCAGGGGACACGGGTTCGTGCCCTGGTCTGGGAAAATCACACATGCTGCAGAGCGGCTGGGCCCGTGAGCCATGGCCGCTGAGCCTGCGCGTCTGGAGCCTGTGCTCCACAGCGGGAGAGGCCACAACAGTGAGAGGCCCACGTACCGCAAAAAAAAAAAAAAAAAAAAAAAAATGAGAAAAAAGCTTAGCAGACACAGCCAAAGCTATAGGCAAAGGTAAATTCATAACCTTGAAAGTTTACATTATTAATCAAGAAAAAAATGAATAAGCATGCAACTCAGAAAGTTAGGGAAAATATTAAGTAAAATTAAGGAAAATGGGAAAAAATAAAGATAAAAATAGAAATTAATCAGTAAGTAAAAAAATAAGAGAACTGATAAAGCTAAGAAGCAGCTCTTTAGAAAGACTAACAAAATAGACAAATCCTCTAAAAGTCTAATTGGAGAGAGAGAGAAAAAAAAAGGCAAATACAGAAAACAAGAAATGAGAATGTGGCTGCGAGAACCTGCTCACGCAGCCACGCTCCCCGTGGTGGCAATCGCAGGGCAACGGTGGCCCGGCCCCTGTGGTACTGACCTGATGAGGGCCTTCAGGATGTCTGCCCTGCCCACCCGGGAGGCGTGGTAGACAGGGGTGCTGCGGTGGTGCCGGCTTCCATTGGGGTCGGCGCCGGCCTCCAGAAGGATCTGGGCGCTCTCCAGGTGCCCGTTCACCACGGCCACGTACAGCGCCGTCTGTCCCTTCACGTCCACCAGGTCCACCTCAGCCCCCTTCCGGATCAGGAAGTCCACGCAGTTCCCGTGGCCTGCAGTGGCCGCGATGCGCAGTGGTGTGCAGGGCAGCCAGCCGCAGCACCACACAGACTTCTCGTTGATGCGGCTGCGAGAGAGCACAGGGGGCCAGGCTGGGAGGGGCGCTGGGAGACGGCCAGCCACTCCACCTCCTCTCGGGCGGGGCCCTGAGACACAGAGCAGGAGGGCAGCCTTCGCTTTAATAATGCTTCCAGGTGCTCTTGCTGCATGACATGCTTTCACATACGCACCCCGCTGGGTCCACGCCTGAGGCAAGACAGGCAATAAATTAAGAGCCCAGTCCTACAGATGAGGAAATTCAAGGTGCAGGGAAGACTGCTGAGCACTAGAGTTAAGATCTCCAATTTCCTGACTCACGGTCCAAAGCTCTTTGCTCCACAAAGGGGAGAAGGGCCTGCCCGGGAGGCAGCGCAGGATGGAGGACAGCATACCTGCTCGGGACCTGGGTCAGGGCCCCGAGGCCCCTCTTCACCAGCTACTACCTGTGAAGGCCTGAGGCTGGACTGCTCTCTGGGCCTCGGTATCCTCACTGGGGCTAGGTGACCACTGTGGTCCCTATACCTCTGACACAGCACAAAGGACAGCCTGCAGGAATCACCACACTCCTGGCTAGCAGCAGCAGAGGGAAACCGTCCAGGCTCAGCCCTCATTGCAAGTGACACTCAGACCACGACTCCCCCCGCATCAAGGGATGCCAGGGTCATGCAATGCATGGACCCATCACGTGACCAGCTGAGGCTCTTCACCTCAAGCTCCCAGCGCAGCTCTGAACAAAGCTGAGGAATACAGATCACTAAAGCAGTGACCCAGAAACATGCAGCAGGTCAGGCTTCCTCCTTCAGCTGGTTACTAGCTTCCACTAGCCAAGAAGGCCAAGGAATGCTCCAAGGACTCATCACCAAAATAGTACATAGCAATAGCAAAATATCGTCAAGAGACCAGAGATTCACTGAACCTGAGTGAAAGAAAGAAAAACGGTACTTGAAAAAGCAATATGAACATACTTGGTCTATTTTAGTAGCTTAACTCTACTTTATTCTACTGTTATATCTGCAAATTTAAGGTTTTCTTTGGACTTGAGTCATTCATGTTAAATATTCATGTGCAATCCACCTAATTTCTCTTTATGACGATCCTTTCTGGCTCTTTGGCGCTTTTTAATTTTTAACATGAATATCTATTCTAATGAAATAATGCTAAGACATTAGAAGGGAAAGAAGAAAGAAACTTGTTCTTGTATTGTTAGAAATCCTTCTCTTGGGAACTGTCCAGGAAAAGTGGTATAAGTTTCAGTATCAATAATACACAGGCATTTCTTCTATCAACTCACTGCCATCCTAGCCCTGGAGGGGAAACAGAAACACAGAAAGAGCCTGAAGGAGTTTCTGGCTGCAGGTGAGTTTCAAGTCTACTTGAGACTCCAATCTTAGACACACGGAGAACAGGCAGAGTCTCTGTGCTCCCCGGGTGTCTCGAGTGGGGAAAAGTAACAGCAAGACTCCGATGCCATGAGGGGCTTGAGCCGGTCTGGAGGAGCGAGCAGGATGTGGCAAGGCAACAGGCAGGGCGCTACCAACCAAAGGAGCATGTCCCTGGGTAATGAGACAGCTGGCCAGACGCTGAGCCCCAGGCCCTGGAGGCAGATGACTGAGGCCCTGAGAAGCCAGAGGAGAGCGCGTCAGGAACGCTGTCCAGGTTTGGTCCATCAGGAAGTCCGGACCCAAAGGGGGATAACGATGCAATAATTAAGGGAGGAGAAGTTATGCGTGCGCCTTAGGATAAAGAGCCAGAAGAGACTCGCAAGGGAGCAGGGGCGCTGTTGAAGACAGTAATGAGGCTGTCGTCAAGGGTAACGTCAGGGAAGCTGACGCCCAGAGAGCACCAGAAGTTGCTGGAAAATACAAAGGTCAGTGACAGAACTGGACTTGAACTCGGGTCTCTCTGCCCTCGCCATCAGGCTGTCGTCTACAAGTCTGACCACGCTTCCGGCCATCCCCTCTTTTCCCATCCTCAGAAAGTGGAAACGCTCAGGGTCTCCACCTGCAAATCGGAGACCGCGGTGCCTCCCTCACAGCTCCCGAGCCTTAGCTTCATGCAGACCCACAGGCCAAACCCTGGGCAGCCCCAGGGCAGGCAGCCGCGCTCACCTCCGGTAGCTCTCCTCCTGCAACAGGCTCCGGAGGGTCTGGAGGTCCCCCACATAGGCTGCATCGTGGAGCCTCGTGTCCTCACAGCGCTCCAGCGGATGGTCACAAAACTGCTCCCTCAGCCACTCCTTCAGATTCGGACCTGCACTGAAGAGAGGGGCGCCTGTCAGCTCAGGGGAGCCTTGCCAACACCAACTGTGAGGGGCCACCCTCGGCCGCCAGCCCTGCCTCTCCCCAACACAGGTGCTCTCCAACTCTCAAGAACACATCATTCCCCTGCTCCAGAAACTTCCAGAGCCAGAAAAATGTAGAAAGTTTCCCTTAATGAAGCTAGCACACTCCTGACACCAAACCTGGCAAGATTTTAAAACTTTGATGGGGTGGGCAATAATAAGCCAAAACTAGTTAAGGATAAAGATCCTAAATAAAATATTAACAAAGTGAAATTTAAAATATGTATCAAAAGAGCCACCATAAAATTACTCTAATTTATTCCAAGAATATCTTAGTATTGGGAAAAACCATATAATCAGCTGCTACGTTACAAAAGGCCACCTGACTTTGGCAAAACTCAATAGCCAGAAAAACACTGCTGCTTGTAACCTGAATGACTCTGCCATGGGATCTGGGAAATGGCCTCGCCACGCGAGAGTCCCCGTGAGTGACAAATCTGACAGTAACCTAAGATGGGTGTACTTTTCTGAATATAAGCTGCACCACAGTAAAAAGGAAAATTTTTAAATACATGCATACAAATAGAAAGCCAGCCCTATACAATGAAGACAGAAAACAGAAAAACAATAAAGACTAGAATAAATGGTGAAAACCATACCATGTACTTGAGTGAGAGTCAATGCTAGGAAAAGTTTAAGTGATACCAAATAAATTAATTAAATAAATAATTTAACAAATCTCTTTGGGGTTTTTATATGAGATGTGACAAAAATCTTCTAGAAGTTTATTTGGAAATAAAAATAAGAATCACTTTTTGTTTTTTTTAGTATGTATGAGAAGAGATCTACCCTACTAGATAATAGAAATTCTCTCTCATCAGAATAAAAAGATAAATAAATCAAACAATCAACTGCCCAGAAAAGAGCTTAGTATAAAAAACTTGGTATGTGAGAAATGGGCAACAAAATCAGGGAGGAATGGGAGGAGTAGTTGCTATAAACTGAACGTTTGTGTCCCCCAAAATGCCCTGCCAAATAATATGCTGGGAGTCCTAACCCCCAAGGTGATTAGTAAGAGGTAGGACCTTTAGTAGGTAGGACCTTTAGGTCATGAGGGTGGAGCCCTCATGAATGGGATTAGTGCCCTTATAAAAGAGACCCTGGAGAACTCCCTCACCCCCTCCACCACGTGAGGACACAGTGAGAAGACAGCCGCCTAAGAACCAGGAAGCAGGCCCTCACCAGACATCAAATCTGCCCATGTCTTAGTCTTGGACTTTCCAACCACCAGAGCTGTGAGAAATAAATTTCTGTTGTTTATAAGCCATCCAGTCTATTCTGTTATTACATCCTGAGTGGACTAGAACAAGTACCATTGATCACTGAACAACGCAGGTTTCATCTGCAGGGGTCCACTTACATGTAGATATTTTCAACAGTAAATAGCACAATACTGCACCATCTGTGGTTGGTTGAATCCACAGATGCCTAGGAACCTCAGATGCAGAGGACCGACTACAAGTTATATGCAGATCAACCCCCAAGTTGTTCAATAGTCAACTGTAGTCATCAAATTTGTACAATTAGATACCTACAGCTGACCCTTGAATAGCATGGTCTGAACTATGTGGGTCCACTCACACATGGATTTTTCTCACTAAATACATACTACACTACACAATCCGCAGTTGGCTGAATTCTTAGATGCAGAACCTCGAACATGGAGGGCCAACTGTAAAGTTTTATGGGGATTTTTGACTGTGCAGGGGTTTGGCAACCCCCACCCCCTGTGTTGTCAAGGATCAACTGTAATTGAGTTCTTCACCTCACACTGGAGCCCAAAACATCTCTAGATAATTAAGAGCTTTATAAACATAATTGCACAGAGAGGCGCATAAGGAAAGCGCATGAACTCAGACGGCCTTCATTCAAGTCCCCACGGTGCCAGCTGTCCTAGTGTGTGACCACGCACAGTTTAAAGCACACCCTGCTACAGGTGGACTCTCTCCAATGCTGAAGTTGCTTTTTACATTCAAATCAAATCTCTTTTGAGTATCTACTGTATACAAGGCTGGGCCACAGTACAACAGGGGTGATGCGTACGTTTCCTTACACTCCAGGATTTAATAGTTCAATGGCAGAGGTAAGACACAAAGGCCACAGGCAGGTGGGCAGAGCAGCGAGGGTTCACAAACGCATGGGTCACTCGAGCTCATGCCCCAACCAGACCTGCAGCAGATCAACAGGCAGGCCTCAAGGACCCCTTGGGCCCCCGTGCCAATCCTCCTTCGGTAGTTATCCTCCACTGTAGTTATCCCCCAGTTTCACTCCACAGGCTGAAAAAGTTCAAAGTAGGGGTAAGATTCAGAAGGGGTAAGGAGACTGACAAACTTTTGCTAAGTTCTCCCCTAGGCCTCCCTCTGCTGGCCTCTTTTTGACCCACTACCTGCCCAGCTCAACACAGCCTCCTCTTCCCCAGCTCCAGCTCCAAGATAACTTTAAGTCTGCATTTTTCTGATCAGCTTCTCCAATGACAACACAATTACTCGACACAGAACTTAAGCTTTAACTCTGGACCCTCTACTCCCAGGCCTGCAACACACTAAATAGTAAAAGAGCACCGCCTGGATTTGGACAAGAGTGCCTCTGTTTAAGGCAGAGCCAGTCTTCCTGCCACAAGACTCTTCTCCACACTGGGAAGCAGCTGCCAGTCCTCTTCCCCCAAGTGAACACCTCTCAGTCCATCCCGCACTCTCACGTGAAGTGATGTCCCAGACCCTAAGGTCCTGGCTGTCCCTGGGGTCAAAGTCAATACCAACCGAAGCCCGGGACGGAAGAGGCTTTGTTTGTATTTTTATTCACTGCAGTATCCCCAGCCCCAGCCAGGTCCAGCCAAAAGCAGGTCCTCAATAAACCGTTTGTTGGATGAATGAATGGATGGTGGGAGGGATGAAAGGCACTAGTTACACCCGTCTCCAAATCAACATTATACCTTAAATTCTGGCACATTTAAGAGTAATAAACTCCTTAGTTTATTTCTAACTAATAAACTCTTTGGAGAGGTATCTCTCCAGAGACACGGGTGAGCGTGTAAAGTCCAGGGCACACAGAAGCATTTGGTACCCGGGGCCAACTGAGACAACAGACCAGGAGGGAACCTCCCCCCACCCCCGACCCCGCAGGTTAAAAGGAAGCCTCTCCCCAAGGGGGGCAAACGCACTTCCCCGCAAATTCACATTTGTTTGGCAGGAATATTTCAAGGTGGAGACCCTCAGTCAGATGGCTATTTGGGGCGCGAGCCTTTCTAGCCGCCTAAACCAAACTATGGCACGGCTGCCTCCCCTGCCGGTGGGCAAGGGCCCCTGGGCCTGCTGTGTCACTGACAGCTCGCTGGGGGTGGCGTTATCGCTGTCCCTGGCCTGTGCGGGGAGGGGGGCGGTTGTTGAGGGGGACCGATGTCAGGATGGAGAGAAGGCACCCGCCCTCCCGGGAGCTGACCTCTGGGGGCTCTCCCGACCGCTGCGCTCAGAGCTGGAGGATGACCCACGTCCTCTCTTTACAGTTGGGGTCCCATCCAGCCCTAGAGGCCAGCCCGCTGGCAGTTACGGTGCAAGTTCCACAGGAGGGGAAATCGGCGCGAGGGCTGCCCTCGCGAAGCCGGGCAGCCGGGCACCCCGTGAGCCGCGCTGACCGACCCCCGGCTGCGGGGCGCGGCTCCGTGGGTCCCGGCCGGCCGCAGGGCAACACGCAGGGCCCCGGCCCGGGCAGCCGCCCCGGCCCCCCGCCGCCCCGCGGCCCGGCGGCCGCGCGCACGTTACCTGCGGGCCCAGGTCCGACCCGCCCGCCGCCCTCCGCCATGGGTGCCGGCCTTCAGCCCGTCGGCTGCCCGCCTCCCCCGCGGCCCCCGCCCGGAGCGCCTCCCGCAGACCGGAAGCACCGCGACCGCGACCGGGACCACTTCCGGCGCCTCGAGCTGTGGGCCGTGTCGGGGGCGGGGCTTCTGGCGCCTCTAGCAGGGCGCCAGGACCTCCACCTCCCGCTTCGCTCCCGATGTGAGGACGAACGAGCGGCGGCGCCGGGCGCGCGCTGTCGGAGACGCGTGCTCGGGGGTGCGGGCTGTCGGGGGCGCACGCCGTCGGGCCCCACCGGGGCTGTGTTTCACCACAGAAGAAGCAGAGGACTCTGGGAAATCACGCTCACCTGGGGGACGGAGCTAATTTGCATGTTCTGGGAACTCTGGTTGGTCGGGCCCGTCCCCGCCCCCAAGGAAAGGGCGAGGCCTTCTGCCGGGAGGGTGTGGGCGGGGCCGCGGGAGTTTCGGGCCGGGCCGAATGGCCGTCCCCTGGGAGTGCCGGCTAAAGGAGGCCTGCGCCGGGCAGCGATGGCTCAGCGCCAGGGTGTCCCCGCGCGCTCAGCCGGGGACTGGGAGCAGCCCCGGGAGAGCGTGGACGTGAAGGTGGGGGACTTCCAGCTCTGTTCCTTGCAACAGATTCTGCTGGAGGGGCACGGCACGGCTGGGCATATATTACTGTGGTATTAGGTGAATGCCCCCCCGAAATTCCTTCCATGAAGTCAGGAATCATGTCTATCAAATTACTATGGCCCAGTGCCTGACACAAAGCGTTTATTGAATAAGTTAGTGAACAAAGAAATAACTTTTCTTGCCCACTCGCTTATTAAAATAATGTCGGGCCGTGTACTGAGTTTTGATTTGTAAGCATGGATTCCTTAGGCTCCTTCCACGCTCCCCACGGCTGGGGAGAAGGGTTCTGCAGGAGAAGGAGAAGGAGGTCTCCAGCAGACGGGCAGGGAGGGGGGACTGAGGACAGGTGAAGAGCGAGTTCCGAGTTTTACAGGTGGAGAAAAGGAGCTCCAGCAGGGGACCGATGCGTGTGAGTCTGGAGACCCCGCCAGCAAGCGTGCCTATGACCCGCTGGCCTGGCCTGTGTTGTAATCACAGGACCGGCCTGGCGTAGGTGGAGCCACACGGAGGGGCTTTGCATCCCAGGAGGAGTGCTCAAGTTCAGTGGGTGGCACCACCTGGGCAGCAGGCCCTGCAGGGGTGTCTGTTGGGGGAAGGGAGCTTCCTGCAGCTCTGTTTGGGCTTGATAACAGCAGAGACCACCGCTGGCAGGAAAGCCAGGAGTGACGTGCCCTCCAGGGAGCCAGGGGCTTGCCATGCCCACTGGCCCTCCACCAGACCTGCACCTCGGGAACACCTGGGAGCTTGAAAAACTCAGAGGCCTGGACCACCCAAGTGTCCATCAGCGATGAATGGGTGGGTAAACAGTGTGGTCTACCCATATGGTGGGATATCATTCAGCCTTAAAAGGGAAGGAAATTCTAACGCATATTACAGCATGCGTGAACCTTAAGGACACCAAGCTGAGTGAAAGAAGCCAGTCACCAAGGGCTTCCCTGGTGGCGCAGTGGTTGAGACTCCGCCTGCCGATGCAGGGGATACGGGTTCGTGCCCCGGTCCGGGAAGATCCCACGTGCCGCGGAGCGGCTGGGCCCGTGAGCCATGGCCGCTGAGCCTGCGCGTCCGGAGCCTGTGCTCCGCAACGGGAGGGGCCACAGCAGTGAGGGGCCCGCGTACCACCAAAAAAAACAAAGAAAGAAAGAAAGAAGCCAGTCACCAAAAGGCGAATACTGTTTGATTCCACTCATGAGTTTCCTAGAGAAGTCAAAGTCATAGAGACAGAAAGTAGATGGTGGTGCCAGGGGCTGGGGGAGGGAGAGCGGCAAGTTGTTTAATGGGCCCGGAGTTTCAGTTTGAGAGACGATAAAGTTCTGGAGGTCTCTTGGTTGCACAACAGTGAATGTACTCACTACAAAACTGTGCACTTAAGGTTAAAATGGTAAAGTTTATTATGTATATCTTACTACAGTTATTTAAAAAAAAAAAAAAGCAAGCCTGATGCCACCCCACCCCAGAGATCCTGATGCAGGCGATCTACGATGTGGCCTGGGCATCAGGATTTTTGAGGCTCCCAGATGATCCGAATGCAGCCAGGCTGAGACACCTGCCCCAGCCAGCTTCAGCTGCACTGCCCACCCCCACCCCCTCACACACACCACCCCCCCGTCCCAATATCAGGGCCTTTGCATCCAGAGGTTAAGTGGCCTGAGCAGAGTGTCACTCCCTGCGGGCGCCTGGCTCTGATATTGCCCTGGGGATCCCGTCTGTTCTCTAGAAAGACCTGAGGCCCCACTGGGTCAGAGGCATCCCACCCCTTCTCCTAACTGCCTGCTGGGCATGGGTCAATGCTCTCAACACCAGCAGGTACTGGAGGTAGCGCTAACGCTCGCCCTGTTTTTTTCACGGCCCTGAGGTCGGGGAGTCTTGGTACCGTGCCCACAACACACAGTGGCCCAGTCAGGACTCAAACCCAGGACCGTCCAGCCCTGCAGCCGCCTCTCCTCAGGTCTCACCTCCCCTCCAGGTCCTTTAAGCCCAAAACACCCACCGACAAAGGGCTGCCAATGAATGGAACAGATGGAATTCATCAGATCACACGACCGACCCCCTCCCAACAGGAACTCCCTGGTGCTGCCACAGCTCTGGGAGCACCAGCCCTGGACAGACACAGGGCCAGTGCCACCTTCAGGCAGAGTAGGGGGCTGTCCCTGCACCCCTCCAAGTCCCAGGGGCACCCTGGCATTTTCCCACCCCGTCACTTCCTCCTACCCCCAAATCCCCCGTGGCCTCCTGCTGACATCTGACAGCTCAGGCCTGCCCCACAGCAGCCCACTTATCTGTGTCCCCAAAACAAAACACCCAATGTCTGCAAGTGATCCCTCCTTGGAGTCTGGACCAGTCTTTCTGGAGGGCAACTTGGCATAAAATGTTCATAATCCTTGACCAGAAATCGCTCTTCTAAGCGTTTATTCTAGGGAAATAATCAGATGCGTGAGAGATGTTGCTACAGTGTTGCTCATTAAGGCATAATGTTTACAGAAAAAAATGTCCAACAATAGCGTTCTGGCTCAGGAGGTCCGGGAAGGGGCAAGGACTCCTCTCTTAATCAGCCCCTCGTCCCCCCGCCGCTGCAGGGAGCCAGGACCTCCTCTGGAAACGCTGCAGGTGCTGGGGCAGCTAGAAGCCAGAGCCCCAAGCTGCGCAGGGGGAGGGCTCCTGCCCCGGGCTTGGGGGTGCTGGTGCTGCCGGCAGCTCGACCCCCGGAGCCCAGCCCAGGACGGGGCAGCAGACGGCCACCCCGCAGGGTGGGAAACGGGCAGCTCTCCTGATCCTGGGCCCCTGGGCCTGTGTTTGGGGCGTCTGCTGTCAGGGCCTCGGGCCTCAACCCCCTGTCGGAGATCTCCTTTGCTGCTCCCCTCCCCCCGGCCTTGGCCTCCAAGGAGGAAGCAGGGCCACTCCTCACGTCTACCCGGGAGGCCATGAGCGAGGGCAGCCCTCACCCCCGGCTTTGCCCTGGCAACACCTGACCGGCCCAGCTCTGCAGACCCTGCCTCTGCCCTTCAGAGTCCCCGTCGCAGAGCCGAGGTGCCGACCCTCCGAAAGGGGGCGGAGCCTGGAGTCCGCCATGGAGCCGGGGCGCGGGGTGGCGAGGGGCCTGTCCTTCTGGCCCAGCCCCCAGTTCAAGGCGCAGCTCCTCTGGGCCTCGATCTCCTGTAAAATGGGGCTGATGACCCCTGTCTGCAGGATTACTGTAAAGACACGAAATTCCTCAGGAAGTGCACTCGCTTCCCGGTGCAGAGAGAGCCTCAGAACGAAACGGGCATCAGTGCCACGGGCTGCTCCGCTCTCCACCCAACACCAGCCCGGGGCACCTACTGCGCTGCTGGCCCCTGGGGGTGGGGGGCGGGGTCCAGACGTGGGAGAAGCCTGAACCTGAGTCCCCGGGGAGCAGAAGGGGCAGATTCTTGGAGAATGACTCCCCCATCCCAGGCCAGCCCAGTCTGCCCCAGGCTGAGGGGGTCCCAGAACGCAGGACCCCAGTTTTCAAACCGGAGTGAGCTGGGACCCTCCCCAACCACCCTGCCTCACCCTCCCTCCCTCCGGCCCCACCAGGTTGGTTCTGTGCCCTGCGACTCAGGCTCTGTCGCTCTGACCGACAAACTCCTAAATGGTCCCCAGAACTCTGGAATGTTCCTTCGCTGGGCATCTGGGGCCCTTTACAATGCAGACTCCAACCTCCCACCTAGAACCCAATGTCTGCACACACCCGGAGGCCCGTCCACACCCTCAGCCAGGGCACCTACCTCCCAGCTCAGCAGATGCCTCCGCCATCCCCACCCGCCCAGCTGGGCGCCTGGGCTCCTGGCCAGCCTCCACCCGTGCGTGCTGGGCCCCATCTCCTCTCACCTTGACTTGCAGCTGCGGGAGGAGGTGTCTTATCTCTCCTGGCAGAGGTGCAGCTTCCTCGAAAGCTGCTTCTGCTCACAAAGATATTTAGATTCCCTCACAAGAGCTCGCTCGGGACTTGACATTGAACAAACGGCCAGAAGTGACAGCCACCGCGGCTGGGCACTGAGCCTGGTGCAGGGTGAGCCAAAGTGGACACTGACCATGGAGCCTGTGGTCCAGTAGGTGGGGTGAATAGTGGTTCCCCAAAAAGATAAGTCCACCTCCTAACCCCTGAAAAAACCTATGAATGGGACGTTATTTGGGAAAAGGGGTTTTGCCGATGTAATTAAGTAAACGATCTCCATCATCCTGCATTTAGGGTGACCCTAAATCCAATGACAGATCTTTGGTTTTGAAACGAAGAAGGAGATTTGAGACTCAGAGCAAGAAGGCCACGTGAGCAGACAGAGCCTGGAGGGATGCGACCTCAAGCTAAGAGCCACCAGAAGCTGGAAAAGACAGGAAGGGTCCTGCCCGAGAGAGCCTCCAGACGGAGCGTGGCCCTGCCGACACGTTGATTTCAGACCTCTGCCCTCTGAACTGAGCAAGAGTACGTGTCCGTTGGTTGAAGCCTCCCAGTGTGTGCCGTTTGTCACGGCAGCCACAGGAAACTCACACCCAGCCATGGACCAGAATCACAGATCACCCGCGAGTGAGGGCCACAAAGGATGGAGCGGGGCCGGGGAGTGGGAGGACGTCTGCAGGAGTCAGGGAGGGTGAGAAGGTAACCACAACGAGAGAGGACGCCTCGCAACTGAGGCCCCAGACAGTTGAGCAAAGGCCCTTCTGGGGCCTGGGAGGGGAGGCCCTGTGGGCCTGGTGATGCCGGGTCCTGTGCTGGGTCACAGGAGGCCAGCAGGGTCTTACTAAGCAGTGTGGCGATCAGACCCAGGTTTGGATAGAGCCACGCTGGCTCCTGTGTGTGGGAAATCGAGGGGAAAAGGGCACAGACCCGGGCAACCCCATCCCCACACCGGCTGAGGGGACAGGAGACACTGGCCTTCATGGGGCCGCTGCCCCCGCGTCCAGCGCTGAGCCGTCCTGTGCATCCCCGTGAGCCAAGAGTGCGTCCTGTGAGAGACGGCCAGGCGGCAAAACAAACACAGACCAGGCGTTCCCGGGAGCTGGTTCAAGTACCAGGAGCCTTTGGTTTGGTCTGGGGACACAGGGTGGCTGGGCGTCAGGCCAAGCTGAGCTCGGAAGGCTGGCTGCACAGGACCCAGCAGCCTCTCTGCTCTGTTTCCCTCCTTGACGTGCCGTGTGTGTCTCTTTGTGTCACCAGGTGACAAAGCAGTGGCCTCAATAATCACCAGGTGTCGTCGTATGTCATCCCGCATGGTTGCTGTGCGGCGGGAACCTGGACCAGGCACGGCGGGAACCTGGGCCGGGCACGGCGGGAACCTGGACCGGGCACGGCGGGAACCTGGACCGGGCACGGCGGGAATGGCTTGGCTCTGCCCCATGACTGAGGTCTCAGCCGGGAGACCCCGAGGCTGGGGTGGGCCATCTGAAGGGACACAGGCTGATGCTGGCTGTTGGCTGCGGCTTAGCTGGGGCTGCGGAAGGAACACCCGCATGTGGCCTCCCCACGTGGTTAGGGCTCCCACAACGTGGTGGCCTGATTCCACTGGGAGCATCCAGAGAGAAGGGGACACAAAGAGGAGAGAGGGAGCGAGGGAGGGGGGTGCATGTCTTACGACACCTCAGAAGCCGTGAGCATCATTCCTGCTGTGTTCTATTGGTCCAAGAAGTTACAAAGGTCCGCCCGTGTTCAAGATGGCAGCATGGACCACACCTATCTCTCTGTGGAGGAACATCAATGTCACGTCCAGAGAAAGGATGTGAGATGGGATATATTTTGCTGCAGCTATTCTCAGTAATACAATCTCTCTTTCTCTCCATCTCTCTCTGTCTCTGCCTTTGTCTCTCACCGTTTCCCTGAACCTTGGTGTTTCTCTGTCCCTCTCTCTGTCTCTTTAGCACCCTCCCTATCTCTCTCCCTGCCTGTCCTGTACATGCGCCCATCCCCTCTCTGCAGATGGACTTCCTCGGCCCGGCCGTCTCTCAGCTTCTGCCCCCGGCAGCCCTCAGTCTCACTGAGTCAGAAACTCCAGCCTGACTCTAGGTGACCAACAGTTCAGGCATCCACCTCCCCCTGGGTCTCTGGATTCATGTTCTGGGGACAGAACCCTGGCCAGCCAGTCGGCCATGATCAGCTTCCTCTGGCCCAGGAGCCCCTGCTCCAAGCCTGGACTCCACAGGCTGTGTCAACCAGCAGAGTCTGGCCACCTGGATAATTAAAAGCCTTTGCTGTGGTCTGTAGCTGAGGGGTTGTTGCCAAAAGCTCGGCCTCTGTGCACCGATGCTGAATCAGATCTTGAAGTTTTGGGTGAAGTAGAAAAGAGCAGCTTTATTGCTTTGCCAGGCAAAGAGGGCCACATGCCCCTCAGAAGCTGTGTGTCCCAACCCAGGAAGATTTGGTGAGGAGTTTATAGCAATGGTTCAAGGGCAGGGTTGCTGATAAGGATCAGGGTGCTTGCGAGGCCTGCGCTCCTTTCATCTGGCCTCAGGCGGTCTCCTCCTAGTGAGCTTCTCTGGTTCCTTTCATCTGGCCTCAGGTGGTCCCTTGATGAGGTTATCAAACTGTGATGTTCTCTGGAATGAAGAATGCTGACATCTTCCATTTGTTGGGGGTTTTAGTTCTGTAAAGAGCTCAAATACATTGTTATATGCATCCCTGGAGGAGGGACCAGGACCCTGGCCCAAGGCTGCACTGTTGT
Source organism: Hyperoodon ampullatus (assembly GCF_949752795.1). Lineage (NCBI taxonomy): Eukaryota > Metazoa > Chordata > Mammalia > Artiodactyla > Ziphiidae > Hyperoodon > Hyperoodon ampullatus. Next base: position 2,879,535 of record NC_136921.1, read on the forward strand.
TTCTTGGCTGCTCCTCCCTTGTCTCTGCATCCCCTCCCTTCTGTGATTAGCAGCTGTTTGAATCTGCGCTTTAGAACTCAGGGAAGGTCATGGAGGCTGGAGTCTGTTCCCTACAAACAAGAGACGGGGGACATGTTAAGGCGTCCGTGCCCAGGAGTCCCACAGGGTCCTGCTCAGTTTCAGAGTTTCCCTCTGAACAGCACAGTGGGTTGATGATTTGTCAGGAGGGGCTCTACTCAAACCAGTAAAGGAGAAAAGAATCTATTAGCCTGTTGTAGCAGAAGCTCTTGGTGCCCTGGAACCACTGCAAGGAGGTGAGAGAGAGAAGCACCTGGGAGTTGCAGCCCTTACCTGAGGCAGGGCAAACTCTGACTGCAATTCATACCTCAGAGCCCCCCACAGGATCCAGCTGAGGCCTGAAATCAGATTCCACCTGTTTCCACTCTTCCATGTCCCCCCTGTTGCCACTCCCCGTCCCCCTCCCCAGGCAGCCACTGCCTTAATAAATCACTTGCACACACATCCTTGCCTTAGGGTCTGCCCAGGGAACAAGGAGTTGGCGCATGTAATTGAGAAAGCTGGCAAGTGTGAAATCCAGGCTGGCAGCCTGGAAACTCAGACAAGAGCTGGTGTTGTCATCTGGAGCCCGAAATTTGTAGGGCAGCCTAGCAAGCTGGAAACTCAGACAGGATTTCTATGCTGCAGTCTTGAGTCAGAATTCCTTTTTCTCAGGGAAACCTGGTTTTGTTCTTAAGGCTTTCAACTGGCTGAGGCCCACCCAGATTATCCAGGGTAATCTCTTTAAAGTCAAGTCAGTGAATTGTAGATGCTAATTCCATTTATAAAATACCTTCACAGAAGCACCCAGACAGGTGTTTGACCAATAACCTAGCCAAGATGACCCATAAAATTGAACCATCACACCTACCAAGACATCTACAGAATGGGATGTCAAGGGTGGGATTGTCTTCAGGCACAGCTGGATCCAGGACCTCAAAGTCTGGCCCTAGGTCTCACCCACCTCCAGACTTGCTTTCCTCCGTGTGCAGTCTCCACTGTGACAGTTTCTTCTGTGTTGCATCACCACAGGCCTTCAAGCTCCTTGCTCAGTAACTGCAGGAGAAACCTCTCAGCCAACATCACACGTCCATACCAAAGGGTACTCTGGCTGTCCTTCTGGGCCACGTGCCGACACAAAGACCAGTGCAAGCCCATGGCTGGGTCCTCCACCAGGGCACTGGGGTGAAGGAGGAGTTCCCCAGAGAACTGGAAAAAGGAGAGCCAGAAGGTGACCAAAGGAGCCAACACAGCACGTAGCTCCTCTAAGCCGCGCTGCTCAAAGCGCCTTGCTTTGGTCACTTCCCTTCTCAGAACTTATGATGTTTGAAGACAACATAAATTTATCTTATTTTCTCACAGGTCGAAAGCCAGAAAACACATGCCATTCAACTGCCAGTGGACACTGAGATGGTCACCTTCATCCCGGTGACACAGCGCCACCTGCTCTGCTTTTCCCTGCAGTGGTCGGTCGCACTGGGGTCAGGACGAAGGGTGCATGCCCTGCACAAGGGCCCAATGAAAGGCTACTTCTGAATCCATAAAGTAACAGAAGAACGTCCTGGGTTACAATTAATAAAGGTCATTGTTACTAGATGTGAACAAAGCCGGCCTTCATTTCTTTATTTGGTGGCCCATTTGGTGAAGCACTTAAGAAGCGCCCAGGCCAACATACACATATAATGGTTTTAATTACATCCTGTGAGTTTATTTTTCCAGAGAGAAATATTTCTCAGGGAAATGTCCATAAAAGCAACTTTCGCAGCAGTGTGATTGTGTGTGTTTCCTAGAGGAAGTCTGTTTAGTTTAAGTCCCACTCTGAGTACAACTTTTTACAAAGACAGGGGGCCCGAGAAGGCTGCCAACAGCCCCAGAGATGGTGATGTCATGGCCTGGGACACCGGGGATACTGGGCGTGCGGCCTGCCCCCCGTGAAAAGAAGGCAGAGTGGGTGAGGGCTGAGTGGTTCCCACTGACTCACTCTCCGGGCAACCTTTAGTGAGTTTGCAGGGTTATTTCCACACTCAAAATAAGCTTGACAGAATGGCCAAATACAGATACAGCATCGTATGCAACCATTTGAAAGTACAGATTCTTTTCAAAGTAACATGAGAAGAACAAGCGTGGGCAAGCATGGAGGTTCCTCAACAAATTAAACAGAGAAAGACCACGTGATCCAGCAGTTCCAGTTCTGGGTATGTATCCCAAAAAATGGAAAGCAGGTATGCAAATAGATATTTGCACACCCACACTCATAGTGGCATTATTCACAATAGCCAAAAGGTGAAAGCAGCCCAGGTATCCACTGACAAGTGAGTGGGTAAACAAAATGGGGTCCATCCATAGCATGGAATGTTATTCAGCCTCGACAAGAAATGAAATTCTGACACAGGCTACGACATGGATGAACCTTGAAGACACCGTGCTGAGTGAAAGAAGCCACTCACAAAAAGACACATCCTGCATGACTCCACTTATATGAGGTCCCTGGAAGAGTCAGATTCAGATTCATCGGCACAGAAAGTAAAATGAGTGTCGCCAGGGGCTGGAGGAGGAGGGATGGGGAGTGAGTGTTTCATGGGGACAGAGTTTCCGTTTGGGAAGATGAGAAAGTTCTGGCAATGGATGGTGGTGACGGTTGTACAACAATGTGAATGTGCTTGATGTCCCGGAATATACACTTAAAAATGGTTAAGATAGTGAATTTTATGTTATGTGTATTTTACCACAATAAGAATAAAAGAGGGGATAATGACATGTCAAAATGTTGTTTGTTAAGCCCAATAAAGTGATACATTGTGAAAAAAAAGTTACATGGCATTTTACGAAATTGACTACATGTTAGGCCATATGCAGCCTCCACTCAGCTCAAAGGTGTGGCTGGTCCCATTCTCTCATATGATGCAATCAAACCAGAAATCAAGAACAAAAAGATAAAACGGGGGAGGGGGAAGTATGTATCTGACAACAGGCCAAAGAAGAAATGATTATGGAATGAGAAAATATTTGCCGCTGAACCAAAATAAGCCCTCCATTCAATGAAATAGTTTTCAGCTATCAAACTGATGGTTAAGAGAACAAAAGGACAAGGGGGAAATACACTAAATTCTTTCCTGAAGATAAGAAGTCAACATTGAGTAACAGTATAAGCCACATTGTCTCAACAGTGTAAATATGTGTGCTGATGTGTAAGTGTTGCACATGCATAAAAAATAGATGCGATTGTAAAAAAAAAAGGAAATTTAAAGATGGGAAAACAGATACCAGCAAGCAGCATATAAATCGTTAACTTTGGAAGATGGGATTATGAGTCATGTTTATTTCCTTCTTGATGCTGTTTTCTAACTGAACAAAAATTAAGTAAGCAGGAAACTAAAACAATGAATGTCATTGGGACAAAAGTAACAGTAGCTGTGTGGGCGGAGCACAAGGAACCCCCAGCACCCACCTTTTGGTCCCCTAGGTGTTGATCCAGCCACTCAAGCAGAATCAATGGAAGGGCATTGGGTGGTCAGAGAAAGACACGAGACCCCGCTTCCATCCTCTGCCTTCCCAGGTGAGGGGTGCCACCGGCGGGACCCCTGGAGGTGATGAGGCCAGTTCTGCTCTGTCTGCAATGCCCCCCTAAGTCCTCTGGCTCTCCTCTCATCCTGGAGCCCCAGCCGACCATGCCAGAACCCGGGGAGCACCTCAGTACCCCAGAGCCTGCTAAATCAAGGGGACTCAGAACTTTCAGGAGGCCCTCCAGCCCCCAGTCAGAACCAGAGGTCCAAACGGAAGACGTCTCCTCCCCTGAACGGAGGGAAGGGAATTATAAATATCAATGAGACAGTACACAATAATATATTCTCAAAAAATTAGTGGTATAAATATGTGTAGCACACAACTTACAAACAGTAAGATCTACAATACTCTATTATAAGTTCCACAGAGGTCAATCATTGATTCTCACAGAATGCTTTTGTGGATTTTTGCTGAACTCTTGTGTTCATAGTCAAACTACGGCTGTAACTGACAAACAAGTGTAGTTCTGACCTGAATGTCGGTTAACGTTTTCATTTATTTTAACAAGTAAGAGAAAAGAAATAAAATTCCTGCAGAGGAACTTCGCTCGTTTGGCAATGACACGAGTGATGACTTTGCTGAACTGAATAATCATTTTTGAACCCTGGAATGAATTGCCTCCGTTTTTTGTGCTATTCACCATGTAATGGCTACAGATATGCATACTTTATTATCACTCTCACTCTATCAAAGTTGCCAGTTTCCATGGTGTAAATACTTCAACCTTGGCCAAAAGGGACTTAACTGAATTTGGATTCAGGGAGAGATGCAACACACAGTAGTATTCCACCATACAGATAGCTCCAAAGGCAGAGATGAGAGTAGAAAGTGATAAAATAATTAAGAAGCGATGAGTTTTCAGTATCCACTACTTTTGTTTTTTAACACAACAGCTCGCAGAGTTCCGGAAAGTTTAACAATCGCTCGTACGAGCAGCTCCAGCTCACCGTGCACCCCTCGACCTGTGCTCTGGCCCTCGGGGTGCCAGTGTTTGGGACATGTGGCCCTGGAGGTCTGGAGGTGCCCCTCAGGCAGGGCCCTGCCAGGCTCCTTCTGCGGGGACAGCGAGGGGAATGCTCACCCCAGAGACAATTCTTCTCTTTATAAACTGTGACCTTTTCATTCCGTTGCTAAGGAGTCTAATAAGAGTTTTATTTTAAAACCACAAATGGTTGTTTTGGCAGCTGTAAAAATAGGGGAAATGCTGAGATGGGTGTGCAGTCTTACAGGCGACAGGAGGGAGGCTTGTGGAGGGCTGGAGGCTGGACCACAAGCCCTGCCCGCGGGATTGTGCTGGCAGCGGGACACAGAAGCCACTGCTAAGGGGACAGCTTCCTTCCACAGCACTGCGGGCTGCAAGAGGCACGTCCACGCGCTATGAGGTTCTGATTTTGCATCCATCCGAACGAGCTTAATGCCTGCCTAAAAGCCACGGTTTAAGAGCTTTTATTTGCAAGTTCTATTTTTAAATGCATCCCGGTGTTTGTGCTGAAACTGCCCCAAAGATGCTTTCCTTCAGAACCATAATCCCTGGAAGTGGAAAACCCACCAGAAGAATGCAGCTCAGCCCCACTCCCTGGGTGCGTCCGGGTAAAGTGAGGAGTGAGGTCACCTTCGAGTTAGGTCCAGCCACACTGGGGACCGGACGGGCGTGAGTCCCAGCAGCCGGGAGGCACTCAGGCTGCACGATGGTCCGTGGCACTTGTGCCTTTGTGGGCCCTTCTTTCACAAAAAATATTAAAAATTCTATTTTATAACCATATAGTTATAAAGGCAGATGTATTAATATTATATATTCAAACATTTACTCTGACCTAAAAGTTAATTTTTTTATTATAAAAAGTTACAACACTTTCCCGGGCCCCTCAAAGTGCTGCACCTGCGTGCCCGGTGGGTTGGTGGGTCCTGCCAATGCGCCCAGTGGCTGTGGCCCTCGGGCTGATGGGCCAGGTATCAAGGTCTTGGCTCAGGTGTGCAGTTTGAGACGGGCAGGGGGTGACCGTCACCGTACAGAGTCGGGAGGGGAGGCGTCCTTGCTGGGGCACCAGCCAAAACAAACAGGGGCTTTTAGAAATCACTGACTCACCCTTTCATAGCTGTGTGCTCACCCAGATGACAGAACAAGGAACCCACCCCAGGGACCGGCAAGTGATGTGTTCTCAGCCCAAAGGCAAGCAGCCCTGGACCCGGCCTCACGCTCTTCAACTCAGCCCAGGTTTGCTCACCCCAAAGGCAGCCGGACAACATGCCTGGGGCTTAGACCTGGCAGAGGCCTGAGACTTGCTATCACAGCCTCGGTTTTCTCATCTGTAAAATGGGTAGCTAAGGCCTGACTCCCAGCCCCAGAGAGGCTCACATGAGAAGGTGGGAGGGAAAGATCTTTGTAAACAATTCCATGCCAGGAGGCCTCTTTCTTTTCCCCTGTAGCTCTAACAAAAGAGCGGAAGGGGCTTCCCTGACAGGGAGTTCCAGGCCCTGACCAAGTTGCCAAGCCCTGGAAACCTGCAGGGCAGCTACAGCCAACCCAGAGAGCCAGTGCCAGGCACGCGATCACAAAGGACAACTTTCCCCGGGGTTTAAATGAAAACTTTGGAACACCCTGGAAGGGTCTCAGGCTGCTTGAAAGTGAAACAGAAAAATTAGCAAATGCTCCTGTCCCAATCGGTCTCTGTCCTGAGAGGCACATCGCCCTGAAGCTGCCTGTCCGTTGCCCCCTGTTTCCTGGGGCCGCGATGAAACCTCCTGAAAGGCGGTTTGTATTCGGGAGAGAACGATGACATCCACCCCTGGCTGGAGGAGGGCAAGGCGAGGCCTCTCCCGGCAAACTTTGAGCAGCGGAGTGGGATAGAGGCTGCAGGTCCATCAGGGGAGCAGGAAGCACGGCTGGGCTCAGCCTGCAGGGTCTCCTGAAGACCACCTCTGCTGACCTGGCAGAGTCGGCAGGTAGAGCAGGGAGGAGGGTGGATGGAGATCTGGGCTAGTGGGATGGGTCATTCCTTGTGGTGGGCAAGGCCTAAAGAAGCAGAGGGAGCCTCCAGCGAACCCCCCAAGGCATCCCTTGGAAGTGGTCAACCAGCCTCTGCTTGCACACCTCCTGAGACGGGGAGCTCGCTATCCACACCGCCTACAGACCGCTCTGTCTGAATGGACACTTATTCCTTACACAGGGCCAAGGCCATCTCCCTATATTTCGCATCCATGGTCAGTGCTAGGGCCACAGAGAACCTTTCATTTGAAGATAGTGGTCATCTCCCTGCTCCAGCTTTTTCTTCACTTGGCAAAATATTCCTGTTTTTAATTTTGAGAAGTGCTTCCAGAACACCCTCTAAAAATACTGACCGACTTACACACCACATCCTCAACCACACCATGCATTATTAATCTTTCTAACCTCTGCCAGCTGAAAACCTGTGCCAGTGTGATGCTGACATTACATTACATGAATACTAGTCGATACTTATATAGCCCGTACAACGTGCCAATTATTGATCTTTGTACTTTATAACCAGTAACATATTTATCCTCTGACAACAAACTATGAAGCCGGTCCCATGTGGATTAACCCAATCAAACACATGGGCAAGTGAGGCAAAAGGTTAGGCCATTTGCCCAAAGTCACCAGCTAACAAAGGAGCCCTCCTCAGGCTGAGGGCTGGGCACCCTGACCTGCTGGGGTCTGAACCCGAGTCACTCTCTCCAGTCTGGACTCCCAAGCTCTCTGCCCCTTTATCCCTTGATGATAAGGCCAAACATTTGTTTCTGGCTCCTTCCATGAATTGACTGCCTATTTTGTCACTTCCTTCCATCATTCAACTGGGCCGTAAGTATTTTTCTTATTAATGAGAAAGCCTTTGCCTCTTATGAATATTAACTCTTTGTTAGAGACATTGCAAGTATTTCTCCCAGGGAACCATTTTTCACTTTTGCTTGGCTATACAGAAATTTTTATTTCTTTTTCTTTTTCTTTTTTCTTTTTTTTTTTTTTTTTTTGCGGTACGTGGGCCTCTCACTGTTGTGGCCTCTCCCGTTGCGGAGCACAGGCTCTGGACGTGCAGGCCCAGCGGCCATGGCTCATGGGGCCAGCCGCTCCGCGGCATGTGGGATCTTCCCGGACCGGGGCACGAACCCGTGTCCCCTGCATCGGCAGGCAGACTCTCAACCACTGCGCCACCAGACAAGCCCAGAAATTTTTATTTCTTATAGAGCCAAGTATGTATAATTTTTTTCACTTAAGCCTTCTTAAAATGTCTTTTTTAGGACGTTCTTCTTCACCTTAAAATATGTTTAGCACTTAGTACCCTCTCTTCTAAGTGCTTTATTCCGATACATTATACTGCCTCTCACAAAACAGAACTATCATAAATAACAAATTTATTAATAGTATAATAAATATATCCATAAATTATGTAAACATATTTATACATATTATAAATATAAAATATTCTCCAATTATTTTCTTCCGGTACTCTCATATGTTTTGAACTGTTTAATTTCTTGGAATTTATTTTTGTATGTAATAGTTTTGCCGTATGGAAAACCATACGTTCCAATGCCATTTATTTGGACAACAATCTGAAATACTTCTGCTTTGAAGTACCACATTTATCAGAAATCAAAATTCCTAGATTTATGTATCTGGTGGGGGGTTCCTGTGCTATTTCAGTGATTCATATTTTCCGACACCGGTACCACTCTGTTACAATTACTAGAGCCTCATCGTATGTGATCAGCTGACATTTCTTCAATAACGTCACTGGGATTTTACTTTTCACTGTTCGATTTCCAGGTTTCAGGGAGGAGGGTCAGTTTGCGTCCCTGAGGCCTGCACCCTGCCCATGCTCTGCACCCACCGGGCACGCAGACTCGCCGTGTCCCTGGCCCTTGCCTGTGCCGCGCCCTTGCCCCCCTTCCTGGGCACCGCTCCTCCACCCCCCGGGCAGAGGAAGCTAAGGGTCCACGCAGCAGAGCTGGACCCGGGCAGCCCACCGTGCTGGCTGGAGTGCAGTCCCGTGTCGGGCTGTCCTCCACTTGCCCACCCTCGGCCTCCTGTCCTGGGGGGAGCCGGCAGCCAGCCCTGCCTGGTCCCGCCCCTCCACGCGCCCTGTGGCTCACGACCGGGATGAAAGCCGAAGCCCCGGAGAGATCTGTGCCCACCTAGCCCCGTCTGTCTGTCCCCTGGGCAGGGTGGGCACATCTGCACTCAGGAAGCTGGGAGTCTGGGAGGGCCAGGCTGGCCCCTCACTGCCCAGGTCAGAGGGCTTCATGCGCTTTATGAAGACAGCACTTCCCAGAACCGTCAGGGCCCTCAGCCCCAAGGGGCCCCATGCCCAGCTTTGGGACCATATCGCTCCTCGGTGCCACCAGCCAGGAGGCCCGAGTCCCCTCAGTGGCCACAGGCCGAGGCAAAGCTGCCCCTTTTGTGTCCAGCTCTGGGTGTCCTCAGGCCAAGGCCTGGTCAGGCCTTTCCTAAGACCTCAGCTCAGACCACAGTCCGGTCTCTCACAGGAAAACGCTTGTAGCCAGCGATCCAAACACGGACGAGGGGACAGTCCTGGACTTAACTGTGCGTCTGCGGCACATTCTCTCCTCGAGCCAGGAAGGAGACGTGCGACCCTCCAGCAAGATGGGGACACGGCCCACATGCCCTGAAGGATGAAGGGGCTGAGCAGGAGCCCCCAGGAGCCCCTGTGTGAGCCGGAACGCTCTTGAGAAGCCCCCTGATGCTGAGGGGTCATGGCGACCCCGTCCACAGGCATCTACAGCTCAGAGATGGTGTGCGGGGACACCTAGGCCACACAGCCTCCAAGTCCTGAGCTCTCCCCAGGCCACTGGCCTCCTTCCCACCAGGTCTGCCTTTGCCTGTGGGGTTTAAGGGAAAGAAAAGCATCTGTCACCAGAGGATACCACCTCGGCAAGGGCAGAATTCACCCGGAGAGGTGGGGTCCGGCAGGGAGAGGGACCTGCACTCCTCCGTGGGGCACCTTGGTTCTTCTCTGCCAGCAGAGGAGAGACATGGCTCAAGTCCTGGTTGGGGGGCTGGGGGGAAAGGTCCAGGGGTCATGGGGGGCGCATCCCGTCTGTAACCCTGGTGGCCAGTGAGACGTGCCCCCAGCTAGCACGCCACCCTCAGGCTTCAGCTACTGACCCGTCTGCCCCTTACTGTTGATGATGAACCTTGTTTGGGCTTTGAAACACTGTGGCGTGATCCATGGACACGACAGAGACCAGTGATGGCAGCAAGTCACTATCTGGCCCAACCTTTGATTTTCAGGTCCATCGGGGGCTTTCAGTCTACAGTTCAGAGCAAGACCCAGGAACCAGCCCCCAGGACCGGCAGAGGAGGACGTCTTGCTCCACTTGGGAAAAAGGCTGCACAAGCCTGAGACTTTTCTTGAGCTGGGAGCTGAGGCCACAGGACAGGCACCCGACACAGAACCCAAAAGAGGGCAGAGCCCAACCCAGAAGGGAGAAAGCCTGGAGCCTGGGGCCACCCTCCTGCGGGTGTTCTCCACAACCACCCGGAAGACGCTGGATAGCTTTTCACCATGTATCCCTCGCGGTGTAGACCTGGGAAAGGGAGCAGCAGCCACTGGAGGGGCAACACCTCCTACTGGAACCTTCTCCCCCTCCCCCTCTGTGGGGCAGCGACAAGCACTGTCCGCTTCAGGGCACTGCAGGCAGGGAAGTGTACTGGGTCCAGACCTGCAGCCCAGGGCGGGCAGGAGTGCTCGGGGGCCGCACCCCAGGGACAGAGAACCACAGAGGACTGGGGTTAACTGAACAACAGAGGGCGCCCCTGCAGCCCCGAAAGCCAGGCCACAAGCGTCTGGCAACAGGAAATCCCGGAATAATGAATATGTAACACAACTAATTGATAGAGCAAAAGAATAATCCATCCTGATCAGGCAGGATTTGATCTATGCCTGTAAGGATATTCTGACACCAGGTGACCTAGAATATCACATCACCAGGCCAAAGGAGAAGAAGATACACTCTCCCTAACAGAAAAGAACGATTCAACATCCATTCGTGTTGATCACTCTTTGTGAGCCGGGAATAGGACATGTTTTCAACGTAATAAAAGTACCTTAAAGCCGCGGTCAACACTGCTCTGAGCAGTAGCACTGGAGGGTCCATCCGTCAAGTCGGTTACAAAGTGAGGATGATTAGCATCATTATTTGTTTAGCATCACTTTGGGTGAAAGGCAAAGTGGAAAATAATATTTACAACGCAAGACACAAAGGGCTTCTAGAAACAAATCAGAAGAAAAAGGCCAAGAGTCCACCAGAATCAAGGGCAGCTGATCAGAAGACTCAGTTCACAGAAAGGAAACATTCCTTAAACACACCGCCAGATGCTCGAACCCATTCGAAATAAGAGAAGTGCAAATTAAACCTCACTGAGATCCTCTTTCTCACCTGTCAGAGTAACAAAAGGCCAAACGTGTGACAATACGCTGCTAGAAAGGCTGTGGCGAAGCAGACACGCCTGCACCTGTGCTGGTGGGAGACCAAACAGCACAGCCCACGACCATCGCCTTGAAGCGGAGGTGCCGACATTACAGTCTGTCTACCCAGCAACCCGGCAATCTCACTTCTGGGGGTCCATCCACGGACACACCTGCCATTTCTTACACACATGTAAGAAACGAAGCAAAACAAGGTTGGTCACTGCACAAGGCTGGGAACCACCCAAGGCCAGCAACAGGGAGCTGGGCCGCATACACCGGGCACGCCCTCGGGACACTCCGCACAGCTCTGCAGGGAATGACGATGGCCTCTAGGGACTGGCAGGGTGCAGTCCCCAGGATTTGGGAAAATTTTTAAAACCAAGATGCAGAATGGCATACATATAGCATTCTACCTTTTGCGATACTGTGTGTTGTGGGAGTATAAAAATATGTATTCGTATTTCCCTAAAGAAACAGAGAGATAAAGGAGAATCTAATAAAAGAGGCTGCCTACAGGGGCAAGAAGAAACAGTGCAGACAGGGATGAGAAGGCGGAGGTGGCTCGGTGCAGACCTTCGGCATCACTTAGATTATTGATCCATGTTAATATATAACCTATTTCTTAAAAAAGCACTTTAAATAAAAATATGGAAGACATATTTTTAAAATTATAGTTATGCCACATACAAAAATGTGGAATGACTAAATACTGATAACGTGAGAGCAGTTAACGGTCATTTTCTTTTTTAAAAAGACATTTACATGTAACACTGTCATCGGGTGTCACGCCGGGCTCCGTGGGAACATGGCCCAGCCCCGCCGTCCACGCGGACCAGCCGGGCCTCGCCTCCAGGGGCACCCCCTGAGGTCGCGCTGTGCCGGCTTCACCACGGAACGCCCGAGGTGGGGGGGCGTCTCCGCGCGCCCAGCGCGTCCTGACTGCGGTGCCAGGAGCCCCAGGGTTCCTCCTGCCGCTCTTCTCCAAGCAGGGTCAGCCTGGTCCCATCTTGCCGCGGCCCGGGGAGGTTCTCCGGGGCCTCTGTCCTTCCCGGTCAAGCTCATGCCAGCTGCACACGGCACAGACCAACCTCCTGGAGCTCCATCCAGACAGCTGGAAGGGCGTCCAACAGGCCCCCTGCGATTCCCTTCAGGCAACGCCAGCTCACACGGGAGCCTTTGGGGAAGGCCCTGCAAAAGTCATGAAGCCAAGACACACGTCCACGTCTCGCCGCAGGCAAGCAGAGGCCCTGTCACCTGTCTGCAGTGTGGACGCGTCACGAACGGCCCCTGACCTACGGCAGAGATGTGGCGACAGTGGGACACACACGGCTCTCCTGTCGCTCAGAGGGGCCCCGTCACCCCTTCACGGCCATGTGTCACCACTCCTAGGTATCAAATAGGGAGAGGGAGAAGATCATTTGTCATCCAAACCAGGACCCTCCTGCAGGCGGGGAAGGGAGGTATTAATAATTATGCCTCAAGAAAAGGCACGGCTGCCACCGTCCTGAGCAGATCAGGGCTATGGCTCCGCTCCTGGGGGGTGCGCGTCGCGCCCCAAGTACAGGAGGGCGCAAGAGGCACCGCGCAACTGGCGTTCAGGCCGGGGTCCGGCAAGCGAGGCCCGCGATCGCTGGCCACCATCACCCGGCAAAGTGCTGGCTTTGACGGGGTCCGTAAACGGCGGACCTAAGTGTTTTTTGGTTTGTTACGTCACGGCGACAGCAATGCTAAGAGCCTTTTCCGAGAACAGAACGGGAAGCCCGAGAGTGCAGTGCGGAACAGGACAGACGCTGTGAATTAGCCGACAAGCTGTGGCTGAAAACTGGTGCGCGCGGAGCGCCCTCCGAGCTGCCCCGATTCGCCGGCCACGCGCATGCGGGGTGTACTGAGCCGGCGGTGCCGGGGGCAGAGGGCGGGGCTGCCGGGGAACCTCGCACACCGAGCGCACCCACCGCACTCGCTTACAAATCCCTGGTTGCGCCTCGGATGGCTAGCACAGCCTCCGTGACTTAGGCCTTGACTTCCTTCTGAACCCCGTTTTCGGTTTTTTTTGGGGGGGGGGCGGGGGGTCTGCACCACGAAGCTTGTGGGATCTTAGTTCCCCGACCGGGGACTGAACCCACGCCCTCGGCAGTGCAAGCGCGGGGCCCTAACCACTGGTCGGCCAGGGAAGTCCCTGAACCCCATTTTCTTACCAGAAAGACCAACTTGCTTGGTTTAAGAAGATGATAATCAATCTGGAACTCAGCTCTAAATATGGACTTAAACACTAGTTTTATAGCTTAAAAAGCCATTTAAATGTCATTTCTCTCACTGAATTAAAAAAAAAAAAAAAAGTCCTTCCCAAACTCCCTTTATGAAAACACACATAAGCGCAGAAGGGGACTCTTCCAGGGGCCTCCTCCTGCCCTCCTGCAGAGCTTGTGTGAACTGTACTCACCCGAACACTTTTTAGGAAAACATGAGGCCTTTTGATTAGTGAAGTGCATCACAGGATAGAGGTGAACACAGCCCCGCCACGGCAAGAGCTCACCCCGGGAGTGGACGGGCCTGGGGCTTCCTCCCAGCTCGGGCGGTGGGCTCCTGGGAGCAGGTAGAAGACCCCAGAGCCGGGAGGGGGTCTGGGTCTGTGCGGAAACCCGTCCTTCAGGGCAGCCGCCTGAGCACAGGGTCCTGCGTGCGGCCTCATCCTGAACCCGATTCTTGTGGGAACTCAAGCAGACTGGTCGTCCTAAGCCTGTGACTGGTGACACCAAGCTGGTAAAGGTCCAGCCACCTCTCCTCTCGCTCGTGTGCCCCAGGGCTGCGCAAGTCAGCAGAAGACACATCCCGGTCAGTTCAGGGCAGCTTGGAAAAGAAGTCTGGGAATATTTCAGGGGCACTTGTCAACAGTCTGAGAATTCCAGACCCCCTCTACAATCCTAAACTGCACTTATATTGTCACTAAATAACATCATCTCTCTTCACAGATTCCAGTTATCATTTTTTAAGTTGCTTATTGAGAAGAAAAATAAGCATGAATATCAAAGTAGAAAGCTCGAATTTTAGTCTTGTTATTTTTTTCAAAGGTTTATGTATTTCCTTTAAATATAAATATGTCAGCTCAACTTTTAAATTAAAATTTCTTTTTTTTTTTTTTGTGGCCGCACCACGCGGCATGTGGGATCTTAGTTCCCCCCACCAGGGATTGAACCCGTGCCCCCTGCGGTGAAAGTGCAGAGTGCTAACCACTGGACTACCAGGGAAATCCCTTAAATTAAAATTTCTGAAGTATGACTCCAGTACTTCTTGAAAACTTACAAGCCAAAGCAGAGAAAAACATTTAATAATCCCATTTGTGCATTCTATCAAAATAATTAATAACAGGATTTAATTCGTTTGTGATAAGACACAGTAATAACTACATGCAGAGACTTTCTAAAACTTCCTGAATGGTCTTAAAATTTCTGATAAATGCTTAACTGCAATGTATCAGACTTCAATTTATACAGAAAAGGGGTGTCACAAAAAGTGAAAATATAAATTTCCCTGAACTTTCTTCAAAGAAAAACAAACTGCACACATTTGAAAACTAAAAAAAATCCAAATGCTTATAAATGCTTTTTTCCAGGTGTGAACTGAACTGCACAACCCATACACTGATAGAAAAAATATCTGATTATTTTTAATGATTTATGTATAAAAGAAAAATAAATTTTATGATACAATTTGAGAGACTATTTCATACAAAATTTTACTCACATACAATGTATGCAATTTTTTGCAACACAAAATCTCTAGTCTTATGTACAAATTAATTAAAGGTAGACACCTTCACTTGAAGGAAAACAGGGTCCCTTTAGGATGGTGGCTGCCATTCAAGTCAGTGGAAAAGAGACTATGAGCATCTGAAGGGCTGGGGACTGACACACCTCCCCGCCGCCAGTGCTGCATTAGTGGAGCCTCGCCAAACTGAATTTTATGGTAAACTACAGAAAGGAGAAGAAGACCAATGTTTCACGACGGCAAATCTTAATAATCTGACCTTGAACTTACTCAGCTTCGAAAATCATAGAACTACCTTTGTAACAGATTTATTTTGGAAATTACACTAAGGAAAACTTAACCATGCCATTTGTGCTAGTCTTTGTTTGGTTTTTTTTTTTTTGCGGTACGCGGGCCTCACACTGTTGTGGCCTCTCCCATTGCGGAGCACGGGCTCCGGACGCGCAGGCTCAGCGGCCATGGCTCACGGGCCTAGCTGCTCCGTGGCATGTGGGATCTTCCCGGACCGGGGCACGAACCCGTGTCCCCTGCATCGGCTGGCAGACTCTCAACCACTGCGCCACCAGGGAAGCCCTGTGCTAGTCTTTTAAAGAAACAAAACTTTCTCAGGCAAATTCTAACACTTTAAATGGCCCTCCTTGGGTTACATAATAAATACAGTGCCTAGAAATAAAAGTATCAGGACCCAGACCTTAAGACCCGTAAGTATGTCTCCAAACAGTGAAATTCTTTATACACAAATTGAAAACTTTAGTAAGTACTTACAATATTATATGCAGTGAAAAACTAAATATAAACCATGTTTAAAAAAAAAACAAAAACTTTTGCTTTAAAAAAACAATTTCCAAAAAAATGCTAACATTAAAAAATTTTGCAAATCCATGTATCCTTTTAAGTCTTCCTTTTGCAGTTTTCCCTAAGCTACCTGTCTCTCAGGTACACCTGTGCAAAGGAAAAGGCATGATGCCGATGCCTTGGAGAGCAAGCCCCTCTTCTGGAGAGAACGAGGCAAGTGACACAAGTGTGCACGTGGCGAAAACCCAGGGGCAAAATGTTGAAGAAAGTGAGGATACAGCCTGGGACAATCTCATGTCCAGGTGACGTCCATGAAGGCCATACTCAAATCTCCTTTTTAAATGTATGAACTTTAAGGGCTGGAAATATAAGCAAAAGATAAAAGGGACCAGTAAGAAAATTACATAACGTGTATGCAATTACAAAGAGGTTAAAAATTAAAGTTCACGCGTACCTTATAAAGATATGGGCCGAAATTAATCCTTTTCAAGTGGAAATGAGCTAAAAATATAATTCATTCATTTTCAGGCTTCATTGTCTTTATGAAGCTCCTATCAAAATGTACAGCCATCCTTCACTCAGTGCTTGACTCACGGAAGTCCTGTCACTAGACTCAGAGTCTGAAATCACGGACGCCTGCATCCCTGGCTGTGCCAGCACCACTTACCTGCTGGAGAATCTGGCACAGAACTGAACAGCCTAGTAAAGAAACTTTTCACACAGGCATTTGCAAGAGCTATTTATAACTAGCAAGTATTCTAGCCGGAAGAAGGTAGGAACACATGGTCTTTCACACACTGAATATGCCTCAAGCTGTAAAGCTCTGAAAATTAGTTGGATAACATTGTAAACTGTTCATTGTCTTCGAACGGCAATTTAAGGAGTAACGATGTTCTAGCCTCCTTTTTACGTGCAAACTGAAGACGACCTTTAGTCTCTGAGACGTTTGAGCTTTCAACTTCTGGAACTCAAATGGATACTATGTACCATTTTCTGAATTTTCTCTTCATTCTTCAGAATACTGGCCTTCACGGCGCAGATCCTGTCCTGCTGGTCTCTGACCAGCTGCTCCAGCTCCGCCAGCTCCGCCTCCAAGGGCTCCAGGGCACAGTCTGTGATGCTGACGGAAAGCAAAGCCAGGGGCTCATAAATATCTTTCACATTTTACATTTGCTTCTTAATTAAAACAGTGGAAGGCAACAAAAGGGAATTAGTCATTGCATCCAAAGAAAAAGGGTAAAAACATAAACGTACTCTTTTAGAGTGAAAAATTAAAATACTTTCAAATTACAGTCACAAAGCTTTGGGGATTTCGATAAGATACATGAAAAATATGGTATCCAAACTGCAAAGTTTGCAGTTTGTTTTAATGTCTAAATCTCGTTTTTGAACACTGACTGCAGATCTCCTCTAACTGCTACAAAGAAATGCACGTTATGCTATGAACGAAAAAGAAACGTGTTTCCTTCGGGGGAGGGGAGGAGGTGAGAGGGTCGAGAGGCCGTGGGCTCTCCGGGGCTCTCCCCCTGGGCTGCGGGCCCACGTGGGCCCTGGGCCCCGCCCCGGCTCCCCCCACCCCGCGCTTTCCCCCTCCCCGGCTCTCTCCCGTCCCGGCCCCCCACCTCTGTTCCTTCTGCAGGGCTTCAGCATGCTGCCGGTTCTCGCTGTGCCACAGCTGCAACTCGTTCTGCATGGCATCCACGTCCTCCTGGATGTAGTCCATGATCTTGCCCAGGGGAAGTGCGCTCCTGCACAGGGTCTGGATGGACCCACGGAGCTTCTCTATCTCCTTGGAGACTATGTCCTTCTCCTTCTTCCACGCCGACTCAAAGACGAGCAGTTTCTCCTACAGTCAGTGGGAAGAGAATGAAGAGAGAGCAACATCCTCACTCCTAAGGCAGGACAGGGCCTGCTAAGGGCGGAAGGGGCATGGGTGTGGGGACAGTGCCGGTTCGGGACCCACCGGGCTATGGGACACTGCTTCACGCCTGTGACCGTGAGGCTAGGCCAGCAGTGACCCCGGGGTGCCAAGCCCTGTGTGAGCACGTCAGCAGCGCCCCGTAAGGGCCTGTCCCTGGAAGGCTGTCCGAGGGGCACATTTCTGTAGGGTAAGATTTTCATTTCCCAACTGACCAGAAACTTACTGCCGCTATTGTTACAAAAGCTCAGGCAAGGCCACTGATGATCTTCCCAAACCGTCTGGCGGGAAGGGGACCTGGCCCTGCATCTCACTCCTTGATGCACCACCTTCCCAGCTTAAATGACTCTGCAACCCAGCCTGCCAGGCCAGAGGAGGGCAGCCGCCAGCCGAGGAGAGGAGGGCCGCGAGGTGGAGAGAGGGAGGTGCGGTGTGCGGACGGAGGGCGCGGCCAACGGCAGCGCGGGGGCAGCAGGTGAGGTCGAGGAGGGCTGGCCTGGGCTGGCCGGTGTGGAGGTGATGGGGCCTGGGGCCCCGGCGGGCATCGAGGGTGCTGGGTCGGCGGGGGAGGGGCTCAGGCACAGCAGGTGAAGGAGGTGACGATGGAGGTGACCAGGAAGCTTCATGCAGTTTTGGCCAGGAGTTCTTGGGCTCTTTGACAAGCAATATTTAATTCCCTTCATATGAGGTTTTACCACAGACGTCTCTGAATTTTAAAAACTGATGTAAGAATCAACAAACAGTTTGGGTTGGGAAACCTTTCCTGGGGAAATGAACAATGTTTAGCAAGTCCCCCCTGGGTGCCCCCACTCCACACAGGCTGACTAAAGCTCCCTGCTTTACCCACTGACACTATGAGTCAGATGCATTAGGTTATAATTAATCAACGTCTTGTTTTATTTTTAAACTTCTTTTATTAAGTTAGATAACCACTTGTGTCACTTCTAATTCCGGTTTCAGACCATACACCCCAGGAGGGCAGGAACCCTGCATCTGGTCCATATAAGTGCTCCTTAAATATTTGCCAAATGAACAGATGAAGTGAATAAGTAAGTTATGAGTCAAGATCCTAGCCCCACCACGTCCTGGCCTTTGGCAAACACACGGAAAGCCTTAACATAATGCCTGGCACACAGAAAGTGTTAAGTACACAGGACTACAAATAAAAGACCAAGCTCATAGAACTAATAAGTGAGCTCTGCAAGGTTGCAGGATACAAGATAAACATACAAAAATCAACTGTGTTCCTATTTACTGGCAATGAACACACAGATACCAAATTTAAAAATACAATGCCATTTATAATTGCTCAAAAAAAAGAAATACTAGGTGTGAATCTAACCAAATATGTATAGAACTTGTATACTGAAAACTACACAATGTGGATGAAATAAATCAAAGGAGATCTAAAAAGAGAGAGCCATACGCTGTTCATCAATTGCAAGATTCAACATAGTAGAGATGTCAATTCTCCCCAAATTGATATATAGGTTTAATACAATTCCTACCAAAATCCCAAATTCTCTGTAGACATGGACAGGATTATCCTAAAACTTGCATAGAAAGTCAAAGGAACTAGCATAGCTAAAACATTTTGAAAAAGAAGAAATAAGAGGGAAGAATCAGGCTACCCAATTTCAGGACTTCCCAGATAGCTACAGTAATCAAGACAGGGTGGTACTGGCAGGATGGACACACAGATCAATGGAACAGAACAGAGAATCCAGAAACAGATCCTCACAAATATGCCCAACTGATTTTTGACGATGGTGCACAAGCAATCCAGTGGAGGAAACACAGCCTGTCAACATAAGGCACTGGAGCAAC
Source organism: Hyperoodon ampullatus (assembly GCF_949752795.1). Classification (NCBI taxonomy): domain Eukaryota; kingdom Metazoa; phylum Chordata; class Mammalia; order Artiodactyla; family Ziphiidae; genus Hyperoodon; species Hyperoodon ampullatus. Next base: position 2,898,912 of record NC_136921.1, read on the forward strand.
TGGACATCCACAGGGAAAAATGAACCTTGATCTAAGTCTCACATCTTGTACAAAAATTAACTCAAAATGGATCACAGACTTAAATGTAAAACAGAAAACTATAAAACTTCTAGAAAAAAAGCTAGAAGAAAATCCTTGGGATTTAGGGACCAGGCAAAGAGTTCTGACTTGACACCGAAAGCATGATCAATTAAAGGAAAAACTGATAAGCTGGACTTCATCAGAAGTAAAAACTGTCGCTGGGCAAGAAACCCTGTTGAGAGCATGCAAGACAGCCTGGAGGGTGAGGGGACGTATGTTCAGACCACAGACCTGGTGAAGGACAAGTACCTAGAGTGTAAAAACTCTCAAAAGTCAAAACAGCAAAAAAAGCAAACAGTCAAATTAGAAAACGGACAAAAGAACAGAAATTCCACCAAAGATGATATACAGAAGGCCAACGAGCATGTGAAAAGACGTTCAAAATCATTCCCTATTAAGGAAATGGAAATCAGAACCACAATGAGGTAACACTCCACACCTATCAGAATGTTTAAAACAAAAAACAGCGGCCACACAAAATGCTGGGAAGGGCGCAGAGAAACTGGATCCCTCATTCACGGATGGTGGGAATGTAAGACGGTACAGCTGCTCTGGAAAACCATTTGGCAGTTTCTTTAAAAGCTAAACATGCAACTGCCATACAACCCAGCAATTGTACTCCTGGGCACTGATCCCAGAGAAGAGAAGACATGTTCACACAAAAACCTGTATAGGTATGTTTACAGAAGCTGTATTCAAAGGAGCCAAAAATTGGACACAACCCAGATGCCCTTCAAGGAGTGAGTAGTTAAATAAACTATGCTACATCTGTATCATGGAATACTACTTGGCAATAACAAAGGAATGAACTGTTGATTCACACAACAACCTGGATGGACCTTGAGACAGTTATGCTGAGTGAAAAAAAGCCAGTCTCAAAACTTACATGCTGCGGGCTTCCCTGGTGGCGCAGTGGTTAAGAATCTGCCTGCCAATGCAGGGGACACGGGTTCGAGCCCTGGTCTAGGAGGATCCCACATGCCGTGGAGCAACTAAGCCCATGCGTCATAACTACTGAGCCTGTGCTCTAGAGCCCGTGAGCCACAATTACTGAACCCGTGTGCCGCAACTACTGAAGCCTGCGCGCCTAGAGCCCGTGCTCCGCAACAAGAGAAGCCACCACAATGAGAAGCCTGCGCACCGCAATGAAGAGTAGCCCCCGCTCGCCACAACTAGAGAAAGCCCGCACGCGGCAACGAAGACCCAACACAGCCAAAACTAAATAAAAATTTTAAAATTAAAAAAAAAACACATGCTGCATGATTCCATTTATATAACATTCTTAAAATGATAAAACTATAAAAACGGAGAAGAGATTAGTGGTTGCCAGGGGTTCAGGACGGGGTGGGGTGGAAGGTAGAGGGTGGATTGTGGTTATACAAGGGCAACAAGAGGGATCCTTGTGATGATGGAGATGTTGTATCTTGACTGTATCAAGGTCAGCATCCTGGGAGTCATACTGCACTTGGTTTTGTAAGATGTTATCAGCGAGAAAAACTGAGTAAGACGTCCCTGGGATCTCTCTATTATTTCTTACAACTGCATTTGAATCTACAGTTAACTCAAAATAAGTTTAATTAAAGAAAAAAGGTAGTAGTTACAAAAATGCTTTTAAATTAAAATGCTAAGTGACTAAAATGAATCAATACAGTGACAAACGACTTCCCAGGAAAAACTGTGTTGTCTTTATTATATTGACTACTTACTTAGTTGAGACATTTAAAATTCTATTTAAACCCACTCATAATGATTATTAAGTAATTCCTATGTATCTGGCATCGTGTTGTCTCTAACACAAAACTGTTTAGGGCACAGAGCTTAGGATGGAGACTAACAGGCACAACGTCTTGCCAAACTGGCAAGTCCCAATGTGGATGAAGACAATAAGGGGTCATCTGTCAAAATTCTTCATGTTTCTGTGGCACAGAACCAAACAGGATTGGGAACACTAATCTTGCTTTTTTTTTTTTTTTTTTTTTTTTTTTTTGCGGTATGCGGGCCTCTCACTGTTGTGGCCTCTCCCGTTGCGGAGCACAGGCTCCAGACGTGCAGGCTCAGCAGCCATGGCTCACGGGCCCAGCCGCTCCGCGGCATGTGGAATCTTCCCGGACCGGGGCACGAACCCATGTCCCCTGCATCGGCAGGCAGACTCTCAACCACTGCGCCACCAGGGAAGCCCGGGAACACTAATCTTAAAAGTCATAATTTTACTTTTAAGAGCCTAAGAATTTTAAACAAGATACATTTGGGCTTGGATTATGATAGTCAGGAGAGGCTTTTATTATTGCTGCAAAATATCAAAATTCTGGCATTTTTCAAACTTTCACTTAAATTAAAGTGGCAGGTGGGGTGGATAAGTCAAGCACTGATTATGTGCTTTAAAAGCACACTCCACTGACGACAGCCTCTGATTTACGCATAGCTTCTACTGCTATATCAACAACTTTCCAGACAAATACAACAATTATAAACCCTTGTTTTATAGACTTTTAATATGTACGGTAGAATTGGAGAATCCACCACCGTATCACCACACAGGAATTAGTCACATGAAATATGCTTAATTTTTGAAAACGGAAGAGCAAAAAATAACAAAACTGTATCATGACCCAAAATAGCACCTAAAACCGCCTAGAACACAGGAGGGCCTGTGGGCGAGGAGCGAGCGGTCGGGAGCGTGCGCTCTGCAGCGCCCAAGCCGGTCCCAGCTCGCCTCACTGTCTCCCACCTTTACGGCCTCGGGAGCTTGACGTGACCTCTCTGTACCTCGGTTTCCTCACCATAAAACGGAAGTAATAATATTTACCCTGCAGGTTGGATTAAGTGGGGTAATATAAAATAAGCAGCTCAGTGCGTCGCACGGAGTAAGCCCTCAGTAAACGGTAACCATTATCATAAATTTATCCACCATGAAGGACGAAGCCGCAAGGCCTGCAGGGGGCGCAGGCGAGTTCCTGCTTCAGTGCCGGCGCCGCCGCCGCTCCGGGCAAGGCGAAAGGCTAACAAGTACGCTGATGTACTGTCAACACCAACCGACAAGCTGTATGCCCAGCTTCAGGCAGACAAGTTCTTTCACCAAAAAATCATTTGCCTTCCTTCCTGACACATCCCCTTCCCCATTGCCACTTTATAAATAACCCAAACCATGAAATTAGCCCTTAAAAATCTTTACCGAAAGACTGCAGTGCTGAGCTCGGAGATCTGCAGCTCCTGCGTGTGGCTTGCCACGGGATCAGCTGCTACAGGTGACACAGAAGGGCACGCACACCCGCCCGCCCTCCGGCCTGGCCGGCCCTCCGCCTGCTGCAGGCTGCAGACTGTTTGCTCAGCTGGTAGCGTCTGGCCGGCCACTTCGCACGCGTGCTTCAGAAAAAGTGACTTTCCAAGAGTTTTCAGGTGAACGGTTACTCCTGGGACTTAATATTATTTGCATTTACCACACACACACTTGTCCCCAGAACTGTGGGCATTTGTGTTTATAGTGCTTTTTAAATTTATAATGATTTATTATTATAAGTCATACACATAAAAACTGCTGACCTCCGAGATTTGTTTCTTTAAATTTCAATTACAATGCTTCAGGGCAAAAAAGTACTATTGTTAAAATGCTTGGAAGCCTGACCCTTAGATACTGCTAGAAGTCTCTCAGAAGCGGGACCTGGGGTACGACACTGCCCTCCACTCTGCCGCTGATCTGAGGGGTCACGGACACTCCTGAGCAGAGCTCTACCCTACGTGAAGCCAACCCAATAAACAAAGGCCTGATTCATTGAGGAGGGGGGTAATAAATCAAAGAGTGTGAGTATTTGCTTTAAATAACATACTCTCCCATGACTTCAGGAAGCGATTTATATACAGCCTGTCAAAAGTTCATTTTCTTCGTAAACCGAGGAATGCCTGCATCCAAGTTACATGAGTAAAGCAGAGACCCACAGAATAATGATTCCAAGCGTCCTGTTCATCCAGAAATATTCCATCACCAAACTTCTCTGTAAACCACACATTCATTTCTAGTGTGGGTCAAACTGGTATCTTGAACGCACAGTAAAACAGTCTGGAATCAAACACTTTAACCTTTACACACACACAGAAAACCACCTAAGACATAAATGAACAGTTTAACAAAATGATAAAGTGACACCTGCAGCCATCATCTGGGTGAGGAAAGCAAACCCTGCCAGGGTCCCCAAAGCCCAAGGTCACTGTCAGCCTGCCGTCCCTGGTGTTCGAGTCTCGGGTCTGCATGACGGGCTCTGCTGTTTGCTGACCCGTGTGCCTGTCCTGTGTGCACGGGACAAATGGAATCACACATGTATCTGCATGTGTTGGCCTCTGTTGCTCAACGCTGTACTTGAGAATCAACCATGCAATTACGAGCACACGCATTCTGTTCATCTGCATTGCTGAATGGTTATGTCATCATATGAATACACCATGATTTATCCAACCACTCCACTGCTGGTGGACACTTGGGTGATTCTTGGTCTGGGGCCATGACAAACAAGGCAACTCGGAACAATCTTATACATTTGTCCTAATACACACGGGCACAGGATTCTCCACGGCATGCAACAAGAAGTGGCATTGCTGGGTCAACGGGTACGTGTGTCACACAGTTGTCCAAAGTGGTTGTACCAATTTATATCAAATATTTTTCACAAGCCAGTATTTTACTTCTGTGCACGTATAAGAACGTCGACTCCGATGGCATTTCCACAATCTGACAGCTGCAGGTATAACTACTGAACACTGGCAGCAGAGAGAAAACCACCGGTCCAAGTCAGGGATATGCTGTTAAAAAACCTCCCAGCTGGTAAAATCTGCTCACTGCAGCCACTACGGATAAGAAATAAACACGAGCAGGAAGCTTTTAGAACGTATGTATGAGAAGCTATATAGTGTGAGGTTCACTGATGTCCTACCTGTGCGACTGTCTACATAATCTTGGGCAAGATAACTCTTGTGCCTCAGTTTCCTAACCTAGAAAATGGGGATGACACCTATCTCATAAATTACCGTGAGGATTAAATGAAGTGATGTATGCAATTCCTTAGGGATAGTAAGTGCTCTATCAATGTCAGCTGTTGTTATAATTATTATACTGTCTACGACTGAGAATATACGATGGGTAAGCTTCTACAGGAGAAGAAATGCATATAAGGAACCACCTAGAACCTGGTGCAGAGAGAAATCAAAAGATCATTAAATGTTAGCTACTTCTACGAACATTAATGTCCTTGGAAAGGAACGAGGAACCCTCTCGGAAGGCTGGTGTGTTAAGATAAGAGTACAGAGGCTTGGTGTGGGGTCACTGTGGCTGAAGCCAAAGGTTACTGCACAGAACAGAGAAGACGTACCTTCAGCCTGGCCTTTCAGACTGACCTGAAAATGGAAAGAATTTAAAAAATCACCTTGTCACATGGAGGACTGACCATACTGACACTAACAAAGCAGGCAACCGGGAAATGTAGAACTCAGATTCCCAGCTAAAATGATCCCATCTCTACTTAAAGTAATGAAAGTAAGTTAAGAATATGACATTACTGGCCTAAACCTGGTCCTTTCAAACATTTTTATGAAAGGCTATTCTCATATATTTATGCTTTCAGAAAAACTTCAGAATATTCCCTGCCAAATTCCAAAACATCCATTGAATATTTACCGGAATTGCATTAAACTTACAAGTTAACTTGAGAGAAGTGACATCTCTATAATATTGAGTTTCCACCCAGAAACACAATGTCTCTCTCGACTTTTTCCAGACCTTTTATATGTCTTGGTAAAATTCTGTGGCTTCTCAATACAGTTACTATAAATTCTTATTAAATGCACACATGCCTTGGAAACTTACATTTTTGTTTCCAGTTCTGGATGGGGGACTTGATATACATTGTTTCCAACTGGTTATTGCTGACATATAGGAAAAGTACTGACTTCTGTGTATTTATTTTGTCACTGGCCACCTTATAAATTTTTTAAATAGTTTTAACTTTTAGGGGGGGTTGATTGACTTGGTACCCTGTTGTCATCTTCAAATGTTGGTGACCCTGTCTCCCTTCCAGAATTCAACCTCATTTCTTTTTGTACCAGTTAGACCCTCCAGAATATCTCAGCCGGGTTTCATTTCACATCCTTGTTCCTGAATCCCATGGAAACACCTGCAGCCCCTCCCTGTTGTGTAGGTTGCTGACTGCTTGATGCAGGTACTCTCCCGCCCGTGGCCAGAGGTACCTTCCTACCCCTCGTTCACTGCAAGCTTGTAGAAATAATGGGATGCTGAATTTTATATGTGCCATTTATTCTTGAGAGACAACCCACTCACTAGTGATTTTACCTGAGACACAACACACTCAGTAGTGGTTTTATTTGGTTCAAGAATAATTTCTTGGTTAAATGTAAGGTAAGTAAGCTAAGTTTAAAGGATGCTACAACAGCTGACTTGAGTTTTTTTTTAACTGAAACAACTGACTCTTTCCTGGATGTGGCAGCCCAAAAGAAGAAGAAATACTGACTATTAAAGAAAATGGACAAAAATATATTTACCCACTAGGGAATAGAGTTTCCATTCCTAGAGTGTATTCTATTTCACTATTAATCATATAATAAAATGTGTGCTTTAGAAAAAAATAAGATTAGGAATTCGTAACCATGAACCTTTATTTTTGTATTTCTTTATCTTTGTTTAAATCTTTAAAATTCATTCTAGCTAGAGATTTTTAGGATTCTGCAATTCTTTTAAGCTACACCAAGTAGATTCTGCCCAAATAACAAAACTGAAACCGAACTAGGGAACAACTATAAAACAGAACAAAATGTCAGAGGCAACCATGCTCAGGAGATAGACAAAGGCAGTGGACAGCTCAGAGCTGGACAGGAGGACACTCGGGCAGCCAGCCCACTCTCACTCCGATCTCCACGTGGGGACAATCTCCCAACTGCGGCACAGAGTAGGGGGCCACCAAGCTTTGGAGACTCCACCACAGGGCAGCGGATGTGCTGACTCTGCAGGCAGGGAGCCCTTGGAGAATGCCGTCTTAGGCGATCACCCATGATGGGAGCCTCTGCGGAAACCCAGGTTTCCGTGGAGAGGTCCAGCACACCACCAGAGCAAAACAATCCAAGTGTGGATGCATTGGAGAGGGAAAGAGAAACAACCTGACTTCACCCATGGTGTCACTCCTCCCCAAGGTGGAACAGCTTAGGGCCAAGAGAGACCACCATGGCCTGTGATTTCTCCCGAGGGGGACAGTGAGAGCGCTGGAGTGGGCACTCCGCTTCCCCAGCTCTGTGGGAAACTGCCAAAGAGGCTCCTTTCTCTCTCGCCCCATCCAGAGTCGTAAGCTGCATGCTGGGAGAGTGGCAGGTAGCTAAACTGATGCAGATCCTACTACCCCCACTGCAGACTCCACCTACAAGTCTGCCTATGAGCCGCTGGGGACGCCTTACCTAGCTGGCCCATGGGTGCCCCCCAGCGCTCAGCGTGCCTCACCCACACGCACTCCCACCCTGCAGCCACTCCTGTGTGTGATCCCCACATGGTGAGAGCAAGCTCTGATGGACGACTACTGAGCACGTGCAGAGAGCCAGCCTGAGTCTGTGGAGAGAGAGACCACAACCTTCAGCTTGAGCTCCCTCCACTCCTGGGAAAAGAGACGGAGGCTGTCATCACCCAGCCAGGAGCTGCAGGGCGGAGAGATGGCACAGAAGCTGAGGAATTCTGCTGAAGGAGGGAGCAAGAAACGGCAAGAAACATGGAGCGAGCGTACACATAGGAGACAAGAAAGCCTCAGAATCCCTAGCAGGGCTGGTGGAAATATTTATCACCCAAAGTCAGTTAGTAAAGAATGGAGGAGATGGCTGCTACTTCAAATGTGAAGACAGCAACATAAGACTCAAGGAACAAGGGGCTTCCCTGGTGGTGCAGTGGTTGAGAATCCACCTGACAATGCAGGGGACATGGGTTTGAGCTCTGGTCTGGAAAGATCCCACATGCTGCGGAGCAACTAAGCCCATGCGCCACAACTACTGAGCCTGCGCTCTAGAGCCCGCGAGCCACAACTACTGAGCCCACATGCCACAACTACTGAAGCCCACACGCCTAGAGCCCGTACTCCACAACAAGAGAAGCCACCGCAATGAGAAGCCCGCACACCACAACAAAGAGTAGTCCCTACTCACTGCAACTAGAGAAAGCCCGCGTGCAGCAACAAAGACGCAATGCAGCCAAAAATAAATAAATAAGATAAATAAATTAAAAAAAAAAGACTCAAGGACCATGAAAAATCAAGAAAACATGACACCACCAATACTCTTCCAGTAACCAATACCAAAGACATGGAGAGCTCCAATTTACCTGATAAAGAACCCAAAATAGTTATTTTAAGGAAGTTCGATGAGCTGCAAGGAAACACAGACAGTTCAACAAATCAGGAAAATTATATAGGAAAAAAAATGAGAAGTTTAACAAAGAGATAGAAACAGAAGTTCTGGAGCTGAATAACACAACCAATGAAATGAAAAATGTGACGAGAGCATCAACAACAGAATGGTTCAAGTGGAAGAAGAATCTGTGAAGTAGAAAACAAGACCTTCAAAATTATCCTGTCTGGGGGGAAAGAATGAATGAAAAAGAGTGAGGAAAGCCTACGTGATCAATGGGCACCATCAAGAGAAGCAATCTACAAATTACTGGAGTCCCTGAAGAAAAGAGGGAGAAAGGGCAGAAAGCTTATTTAAAGAAATAATGGCTGAGAACTTCCCAAATCTGGAAGAGGATTTGGACATCCAAGTTCATGAAGCTCACAGTTCATCAAACAAACTTCACCTAAGGAGATCTTCTCCAAGATGCATGATAATGAAACTGTCAAAAATCAAAGACAAGAAGAGACTCTTAAAGCAGCAAGAGAAAAGCAGCTTGTAACTTCCAGCTATCCCCATAAAGCAATCTGCAGATCTGTCAGCAGAAACCTTACAGGGCAGGAAAGAGTGGGACAAAATATTCAAAGAGATGAAGGAAAAAATTGCCAACCAAGAATACTCTATCCAGCAAAGCTGTCCTTCAGAAATGAAGGAGATAAGACTTTCTCAGATAAACAAAAGCTGAGGGAGTTCATCACCACTAGATCTGCCTTATAAGAAATGCTGAAAGGAGTTCTTCAGGCTGAAACTAAAGGACACTAATTAGTAACATGAAAACATGAAAATATACAACACACTGGTGAAGATAAGTATACTGTCAAATTCAAAATACTCTAATACTGGCCTCTTGCCTTCCAAGATGGCCCACACTCTGTCTATGGAGTGTGTATCTCCCTGAATAAACCTGCTTTCCCTTTAAAAATAAATAAATAGATAAATAAATAGGTGCATGTATAAATGCAATTATTTTTCTTGAAATGTAGTATTAACCAAATTTAAAACATTTCATCGGAAACAAAATGCTGATCCTGAAGGAAGCAATCTCAAGATGGGACCTCATAGTTCTTATGTCATGACATATAGTTACTCTTAGATTTATGGCTGTTAAATAAGAAGCCATAAAGTCTCAAAAATAGCATATTTGTTAACTGTAGACAATCCCATGTAAATCGTGCCTTCTAAAGTGTCATAGACAGAGAAGAAATGTCACAAGGCTTATCCATGTCTAGCATTTCTGCTAAAGCCAAAAGAAACAACAACAACAACAAAACTCTAGTACTGTAATGTCATGGAGGTATTAACCACTTAACTCTAGTATAAAGGTTTGAGGAAAAGAGTATTAAAAATAACTAAAGCTACAATAATTTGTTAATAAATACACAATATAAAAAGAGGTAGATCACAATATCAAAAACATAAGGGGGAGTAAAAGGGTAGAGTTTTTGTACGCAACTGAAGTTAAGCTGTTATCAGTGTAAAACAGATTGTTATATCTATAAGATGTTTTACGTAAGCCTCAGAAAAAAACAAAGCAAAAAAAAAAAACGAAAAAAAAAGCAGAGCAAAAACCTACAGTAGATACACAAAAGATAAAGAGAAGAGAATCAAGGCATGCCACTATGGAAAATCATGAATTCACAAAGACAGGCAGAAAGAGAAGAAGAAAGGAACATGGGAATCAGAAAACAGCCAGAAAATAACAGGATGGCATTATTAAGTCCTTACTTAGTGTAATTACTCTACATGTAAATAGATTAAATTCTCCAAGCAAAAAGCACAGAGCAGACCCAGCAATTCCACTTCTGGGAACATATCTGAAGGAAATGAAAGCACCATGTCCAAGAGCCATCTGCAGCCCCATGTTTATTGTAGCTCTATTCACAATAGCAAAGACATGGAAACAACCTAAGTGTCCATCAACAGATGAATGGATAAAGAAGTTGTGGGATGGATGGATAGACAGTTATACACAGTGGAATATTATTCACCCACACAAAGCGAAGAAATCCTACCATTTGCAACAACACAGGTAGACCCTTGTGCATTGTGCTAAGGGAAATACATCAGGCAGAGAAAGACAAATACAGTATGATGGGGGTAAAGGGAGAAGGAATTGGAGGAAGGTGGTCAAAAGGTACGAACTTCCAGTTATAAGACAAAATAAGTACTGGGAATGTGATGTACAACACAATGGTTATAGCTAACACTGCTGTACAGTATATATGAAAGTTGTTAGTTAGGAGAATAGATCCTAAGAGTTCTCATCACAAGGAAAAAAATTTCTCTTTTTTTGTATCTATGAGAGATGATGGATGTTAGCTAACTTGTTATGGCAATCATTTCACGATATATTTAAGTCAAATCATTACGCTGTACACCTTAAAAGTGCACAGTGCTATATGTCAATTATATTTCAATAAAACTGGGAGAAAGAAGGCATAGAGTGGCTGGAAGGATAAAAAAAAAAAAAAAAAAACAAGACTCAAGTACCTGTTGCCTGCAAGAGACTCACTTCACCTTTAAAGATACACATAGGTTAAAAGTGAAGGGATGGAAAAAGATATTTCACAAAATTAGAAACCAAAAGAGAGCAGGGGTATCTATACTTGTATCCGACAAAATAGAGTTTAAGCCAAAAACTGTAAGAAGAGACAAAAAAGGTCATTATATATAATGATAAAGGGGTCAATTCATCAAGAGTTTGTAACAACCATAAATATATATGCATATATATGCATATGCATTATAAATATATATGCACCCAACATCGGCACACCTAGGTATATGAAGCAAATACTAATAGGAGAGAGGAAGATAAACTCTTGGGCTCAAGCTGCCCCATCTGACCCAGAAGTTCCATGGAAACAGAATTCTGAAAAAGTATCGAGCCTCCTACTGAGTCCCGTCATCAAGGCAAGAAAACCAGTGGCCATTCTGTGAAGAGGACGGATGGCTCTGGGAGAACCCTCAGACGACCAGACCAGAGGCGTCGGGCTCAACAGATGGAGAAAACTGGTACCAAGCACTCAGAGGAACCTAACCCTGAGAAGACCTTCCCAGGAAGGGCCCCTGCTTTCCATCCAAGGCATCTCCAAGGCATCTCCATGGCATCTCCAAGGCACCTCCATGGCATCTCCATGGCATCTCCATGGCTACAGCATTCACATTTAAGCATCAACTAATAAATCTTCAGGGACATCAAAGTTATTAACATCCTTTTATGTCATTTTCATTATATCTCACATTCCTCTCATCTCTTTACAAGTCTATTATTTGTTATTTAGATTTCTCAGGAGCTCAAGACTAAAAAGGTGTGTGCAGGCATTTCCTGTACAATACTGTTAGGATGATCTCACCTTGGGGAAGCAGGGAGAGCCATGGGGTAAGTGAGTAAGCTTGGAGTGGTTAGGCTCATGCAAGCCAGGGCCAACAAGAAACACTCCCTGCTCCTGACACAGCAACCTGGGCAGACACACCAGCGAGAAAGAGGCCCCACTCCCTGCATGTCAGCAAGAGGAAGAAGCTATAACTGGATCACACAGGCCACCAGGCAGGAGGTAGTGCATGTTCCCTATTGGTTAGGATGATGCTTTTAGATCTGCCTCAAGTCCATAGCTCCATAGCCCCCCCACCCAAATGAGCCAGGTCCAAGAAGGCCACTGCTACCACCCAGGGCTGGAGGGAGTGGACAGGCTCTTTCCTCCCCGAGTACTGACCCCAGGTCTTCTAAGGGTTTAATGGGATCAGCCCTTGTGCACAGGAACCAGAAGTGGAGGTTAAGCAACTCCTACCTCCTCCCTCCAGGGGTCAGCGACCACCTGGCACAGAAGCTTGAAGGCACCGTCTCATTCCTGGCTGTGCATCAGAATCATCTGGGGAAGTTTTTAAACATACCCACACCAGGATCCTGTCCAAAGACTGACCTATGGGTTTGGGCAGACCCAGCACCAATATTTAACAAGACCCTTTGGACAGGGCTAATGCACAGACTGTTTAAGCAGATGTACCTTAAGGAAATTTCAAAGGATACAGGGTTCTAAAGTTCACTTCCTTTATACTTTATAATCACCTCCCATGATGTAGGCAGTGGCAGCAAATGAATCTAAGTTTAAAAATATACTTTAAAAAAAAAAAAAAAAAAAAAATATACTTTAGAAGTGTTTTTCTCTTTTCACTATCATCTCTGGAAATGCCCATTAGGATTATTAAATTATTTTGCTTTTCCTTTCCATCCCTTTATTAACTAATTGAATTTGCTACTTTAAATGTCTTGCTAAAATATTTATCATTTTCTATTGAGCCTATTGCTCCAATCTGTCCTTATAATTCTGGCTCCAGTTTTATTTTTTCATATTTAGACTTCTCAATTCTTACCATATTTAATGGCTCTAAAAATACCAGATAAAATAATCACACCCAAATTAAGCATTAACCCCTAAATGCAGTTACTGGGCTATGACCCCAGTGAATTTCATGGTTGGCATGTGAAATGGAGAAGAAATCAACACTCAAACCTGTAATTGGAAGTACCCGGATATCAGAGGTCTTCAGCAGAAAATAAATTCCGCAGAATTCGTGATGAGCATAAGCAGTGTGCCCAAAGCTAGGAGGAGCAAAGGAAATGCAAATAAAGGCCGCTCTGTCCCTGACACCCTGAGGGCGCTGAGGACAGTGGCAAGAGTGCTGCAGGTGCCCTGCAGACACAGATGGCACAATTCGGTCTTCTTACGCCGGGACTCATTATTCTTCGCTCCTCCAGCACTCAAGTCAGTCCAAAAACACATCCTACAATTCCAGGTGGCCACCGATGCCATGAAGAAAACAGTCGGGTGGGACACTCGTGGGTGAGGGGCTGGAGGGAGGACTGGTGTAGCCGGCAGGTAGGGAAGGCCTCTCTGAAGAGGCGACACGTGAGTGGGGACTTGAGCGGGGGTTTCTGTGACAGGTCCTGATACTGGCCACCCGGCAAGAGGCCGGAAGCCGCTGGCCCCGCAGCACAACCCAGGGGAGGAGGGGGCTTGCCTGCAGGAAAGCAATCAGGAAAGCAAGCCGCTAATTACACCCTGACAACAGCCCCGCCCTACCTCCTACAGACAGACAGACAGACAGAGGGAGCGCAGAGGGGACAAACCTCAGCTCTGGGATCCCGCCGAGCCCCCGCAGGGCAGCTGCACCCAGTGTCCCTCCCAGGGCTTCCGGAGGGGGGGGCAAGCTGACCCACGTGTGTCGGAGAAGGACCCCTACCCAGGCCTCGCTACCCGCGACCTATGTGCCCCGCAGGCAAGAGCATGGGAACCTGTGACTGTCAGCAGCTGGCGACCAGGAAACCCTGTGAGCTCCGAGCTACTGGTTCTCAAGCTGTAGTCAGATAAGAATTGAGCTCCTGCTTCTGATAGCAGCCCTGGGGAGAGGAGCCCCCGAGGGGACCAACCTCTGTCTGAGAAGAAGGAAGGGCACCCAGCCTCAAGGCTCCATGGAACCTCTGTGAACCAGATCACGCCTCTGACTTCAACTGTCCAGGGCACAGGAAAAAAACGAATTTTATAAAACCAACATAATCTTGATCGTAACACCTAATGACAATACACAGACACATTCGAACAAACACCCCAGGTTAATTTCACTTGAATAAAGATACAAACTTCTATTTTAAAATAGTAGTAAATTGAATATAGTTCTGCAGTGGACAAATAATAGTCTATGACCAAGCAAAGGTTATTTTAGGAATGTAAGAATTGCTCAACATTAGGAATTCTATTAATATATGATAATCTCAACAGTTGCCAAAAAGATATTTGATAGCATTTAACATCCATTTCTGATTTGATGCCTAGAACAGTGCCCAGGATATGGCAGGTGATCGATCAATAAATGGCTGGTGAGTGAATGAACACTGACTTGTTTTTTCTTTGGCTGCGCTATGCGCTGTGCGGGATCTTAGTTCCCTGAGCAGGGATGAACCCGTGCCCCTTGCAGTGGAATCGCGAAGTCTTAACAACTGGACCACCAGGGAAGTCCCAAATACTGACTTCTAAAACAAAATAACTTATAATCATAGAACAAGTTTATATTAAGGTTTTTTTAAAAGGCTAAATAAAAACTAGTAACAAGTGTCCAACTTAAGAAATTAAAAAACAAAACAAAACAAAACAGAATAAACTCAAAGAGTAGAAGGAAGGAAATAAAGAAAACTTGAAATATCAGCAAAAAGTAAAATCAAAGATACAAAGTGAAGATCAACAAAGCCACAATTTGATGGTTTTAAGAGAGTGACAGACAAATTTCTGTAAAAAGTGATTTAAAAAAAAAGGAAAAAGCACAAATAAGTAATATTATTGATTTAAAAAAAAAACCCTAAATTACAAATAGAGCAGATGTTTAAGAGTTCTATCAAAAGCTTTTTTGTGGGCTTCCCTGGTGGTGCAGTGGTTGGGAGCCTGCCTGCCAATGCTGGGGGCACAGGTTTAAGCCCTGGTCCGGGAAGATCCCACATGCCACAGAGCAGCTGGGACCGTGAGCCACAACTACTGAGCCTGTGCTCTAGAGCCTGCGAGCCACAACTACTGAGCCCGTGTGCCACAACTACCGAAGCCCGTGTACCTAGAGCCCATGCTCCACAACAAGAGAAGCCACAGCAATGAGAAGCCCGCGCACCTCAACAAAGAGTAGCCCCCACTCGCCATAACCAGAGAAAAGCCCGCGCGCAGCAACGGAGACCCAACACAGCTGAAAAATAAATAAATAAAATAATAAAATAATTTTTTTTTAAAATGCTTTTTTGCAATAAGCTTGATAGTTTAAAAGAAATTAATAACCAGAACTGACTCAGGAAGAAATAGAAGCCTGAATACGCCCACAATTAATACAAAAATAAAAGCAGTAGTTTAAATTTTTCCCACAAAAGAAACACCACCCTCGGATGGTTTCACAGGTGAGTCCCACCAAACTGTCAAGAAATGTATCATTCCATCATCTACAATCTCTTCCAGAGAGAAGAAAAGGACACTCCCCAATTCATTCTTAACCTGGGGACAAAAACAAGACGAAGACCACATGAGGAAGAAAATCAGGGGCCCATTTCACCCACGAATATAAGTGGAAAAATACTAATCAGCAACTAGAATCTAGCAGTGGATAAAAAAGATAGCACATCATAGCAATGCTGGTTTTATACCAGGAATGTAAGAATAGTTTAATATGAGAAAAGCTATAAATGACATTTATCAAATTAAAACAAGACAATAGAATCATCTCAATCAATGTGGAAAGAACATTTAATAAAATCAACACCCATTCAAGATAAAAGCCCCATACTGGGAAAAACCGTACTTTCTCAACTTGTTTTTGCTACAATAATATCAGGAAGGGGTAACTTCTAGAATCATGTCCATTAAAAATCAGGAAGGAAACAAGATTGCTCACTCTCACTACTACTATTTCATTACTACCCCAGCCAGAGCAATTAGACCCTAAAAAGAAAACCGTGAGGACAGGAGAGGAGGAGGTGAAGCCGCCTTGACTCGAGGTGGCACATGGGCTGGGGTCAGAAGGCCTGGGTGGGAGTCCCCGCTGCGCGCTGACCAGTCCCTTAGCCTCTTGGAGGCACCCCCATCTGCATCTCAATATCATCCACCTTAGTATCCAGTGGCTGTTACAGCATAGACACAAAAGCATCAACAGACGCATTTGGAACATAATCCGTTTATCGAGGAAGCTGGTTATGAATCAACAGCACTCCTACCTACCAGCAACAAACAGAAAACAGTTTCTAAACATACAGCACTTACAATAACTGAACGAACTCTGGAGTACCCAGACAGAATCTAACAAGAGACATGCACAACCTCTACAGAGAAGATCCTCAACATTTACGGAAAGACCCAAAAGAAGGCTAAATAAATGCAGAATCTTGTGCATGAATATGCCCACTGAACTCAAGAAGCTGGTTATAACGTTTACGTGGCAGTGGAAAGGGCCAGTAACAGCCAAACTCCCAGACGTGGGGCCTTATTATAAAGCTACAGGGACTGAAGCAGGGTGGACAGGGCAGGGCCAGTGAGACAGTGCAGCCCACAGCCCGCAGCCCGCAGGCTGGCCCACCGCCTGCTTTTCATATAGCCCATGAGCTGAGAATGGTGACCTTTCACTTTCTTAAACACTTGAAAAAATATTTAAAGAATAATACTCTGTGACACACACGAAAGTCCTATAAAATTCACATTTCAGTGTCCATAAATAAAAGTTTATATATGGATACGTTCATGTGCGTGTTGTCTACGGCTGCTTTCACTACAATGGCCACATTGAGTACTGGGCACAGACCTCACGGCTCTCATAGCCGAAAATATTTACTACCTGGCCCTCTACAGAAAAAGTTTGCAAGCCTCTCGTGTAGAGAATCCAGGAAGAGCCTTCATATACAGCAGAGGCAGCGTCACAGATCAGTGTGGAAAGGAGGAAAAACTGGGGAGAAAAACTGTATCTCTGCCTCAAGGAATACAGGAAAATCAACTCCACATGGATCAAGGACTTAAATGTCCTAACAAAGCATTCGTTTTTTAAAGAGAATAAATACCTTTCTGGCCTTAGAAGAGACAAGGATTTCTTAACGAAGACACAGAAAGCACTAATGATAAGGGATAAGACTGAAAAATTTGACTAGATTAAAATTAAGAACTGAGTCATCAAGAGACACTGCAGAAGGACGAGGAAACGTGAATAAATGACGCCTTTCATGCGACTTGACCTCCCTTGACTCTCCACCCCACTACCTGCTACTGTGTTATTTTTCTATACAACTGATGTTTTGAAAGTTGTCTTAAGGATTTCACATGTAATTCTGTAGCCCATTCAAATTCTCTTTGCTTCACTGGTTTTAATGCTCAATTTTAATTCATTTTGTTCACACCAAGGATGCCCATTACAAACACGTGAGCCACATATGTAACTTAACATTTTCTTCTAGTTTCGTTAAAAAAGGGGAAAGAAATAGGTGAAATTAACTTCAATAGAGTTTTAATTAACATTGTCCAAAATCTTGTTCCAACACACAGTCAATATAAAAATTACTAACGAGATGGTTTCTGTCTTCTTTCCTTCTATGACTTCTATAAACCCGCTGCGTCTGTTAAGCTTACAGCACACTTTCCAGTTCAGACCAGCCACTTCCAGGTGCCCAAATGCATCTGACCAGTGGCTCCTACACTGGCCAGGCCTACTTTCCCCTTTCCAGAGGGGTGGGCTTGGGCTGCTTTTTTTGATCTCTTAGTTATCTAGATAGTCTATATTTTAGGCAATCATTTTTTCCAAGAAGAATCCAAGAGCAATACTTTTTGAGCCCTTGCATTATCTGGGTATGTCTTTCATTATTTCTGCATATGAGATGCCAACCTGACTAAATAATAAGCATCTTGGGTCAATTTGTTTCTCTCCAAATGCTATAACCACTATTATTATTCCATTTTCTTCGGGCATTTAGGGCTGCTGAGAAGTGTAAAAGCAAATCTGACTTCGGTTCCTTTGAAAAGAACCTATTGGGGCTTCCCTGGTGGCGCAGTGGTTGAGAGTCCGCCTGCCGATGCAGGGGACACGGGTTCGTGCCCCGGTCCGGGAAGATCCCACATGCCGCGGACCGGCTGGGCCCGTGAGCCATGGCCGCTGAGCCTGTGCGTCCAGAGCCTGTGCTCCGCAACGGGAGAGGCCACAACAGTGAGAGACCCGCGTACCGCCAAAAAAAAAAAAAAAAGAACCTATTGTTTCTTGCCCTACGGTATACCTATAGAATAGTTAAAAACAAACAAACAAAAAAACACCTCAATCCCAACAATACTGCCAATATTGTGAGTTCTCTTTTTACCCAGAACATAATTTTAAGTGCAGGCCCACCGCAGGTTAAGCTTCTTGCTTTTGTGAAAGTACCAAAGCACCTCTTAAAAAGCATACTTTTGTGTTTAACATCACATTAATCTAGGTCAGAAAACCATTTAAGCGTCATGCCTATCACACTTTACTTGGAAATCTGAATCACTGTTCAAACCACAAACTTCCAAGTTGTGGCAGAAAACCGCAGAGCAAGGGGGCTGTGCCTGCTCTCCACCACCCGACGGCCTGCGGTCTGGCCATCCAGGGCTTTGTGCCAGGAGAGCTCCACTGGAGGGGCTGGAAGCACCACCCAGCAGCTTAGCATGCGGCTCCTGAGGCTGCAGCCACTACTGTTTATTTCATCTCTGCCAAGGGCTTCCTCACGTGTTAGCATTCCTTCTCTTCCATGTCCCTCTTTCTCTTCTAACTGTTGTTCAGTAGCTCTGAAATTCACCTAGTCAACAGGTAATGATCACTCACTTATGTCCGATACTATGCGAGCCACGGGAGGGGGAAGTGAGACGCACGGGTGCTCACCTTACGAGAGTCCCTTCCGAGGGAACGTCAGTAAGTGGCCTTTCCTGGCCCCTTTCCCTCCTGAACCATTCAGCCCTGAAGGGCAGAGCAAGGAAAGCATCTGCACGGGGTGGGAAGCCTCGGGGGCCCAGGGTGGGGAGGGGAAAGGGAGGAAGGGAGCAGCAGTCAACGCAGGCTGCAGAGCGGGCACCTACGCGGGGAGACTGGCTAGTCCAGGAGCAATGGGGAGCTCGTCCACAGGGCAGCGGTCACACTGGTGTTCCGGCGAGGGCTGCTGGAACCCAAGGTGGGTGAAGAGGGCAGCCACACAGGCCTGGGATAACAGCAGCAACGGGGACCGGCTACATGCAAGGGGGATTCATGTATAAGTTCATCTACAAAGGACAGTAAGAGCCAGGTTTCACACCGTTGGAAAAGAGAAATACAAATACAGAAACAGAAAACTGGAACACACACACACACACTCACACACACACTCACACACTTTTTCTCTTTAGCTCTGACCAGCGAGAGGGCCTGACAGCAGAAACACTTCAAAAGCAGTGAGCACGCCCAGTGAGCAGATCTCGGTTTCTAAAGACCCTTCTCCAGTGCGAGGAACCAGGAGAAACGGCTCATGCCAGGGCTGAGGCAGGGCAAGTACAGGCAAGGCCTAGAACATCTTGGTGAACCAGAAAGAAAGGAAGAACTCAAAGAATGACAGGGCCAGAGTGAAAGCACACAGAAGCCAGTCTGAAGGAGCCCCCACTGGCCAAGTCAGAGGCCATTTGAGCGTTAAGATAACGATAAAACTAAATTGGAAACCATGAGCCCATAGTGATATAAATAATTACATTGAAAGTTAGTGAAGAACAGGATACTTACCTGGTTCCAAAGCACTTCCCCACAAAGCATTATTTATTACAAAAAGTAACTTGACAGTGGAGAAGCCTGGCAGACACACGAGATCCGAGGCAGCACTAGCAGTAACGGGACAGATTAAAACACATGCCCCGTGATAGGACCCAGTGAGAAGAGCAGGGCCTTGCTTCTGGGCTATTCCCACCCAAACCATGGTAACAATGTAGCAGTGCTCACTTCCTGGGGAAGGTGGCCCTGTTGTAGTGATGAAAACGCCCTTGTTCAGAGAACTTACTCAGGAAAGTATCCGGGAGTGATATCAGCAATTCGTTCTCAGAGAGTTCAGAGGGGAAACTTCTTTGTATCCTACGTGCAACTTTTCTCTAAGTGTCAGATTACTGTGAGAATTAACTGTGGCAACATATCCAGGCACGTGGCTCAGGGCCTGGCCCACAACAGAAGCTCACCAACTCTGGGGCACGATGACTACTGCTGCCACCCCACGATGGGCTTCGGAGAAGGCCTTCCTTCCCTAGAACCTAAGCCGGCTTCACGCACTCGAGGGCTGAATGCGGAGCCAAGACTAACCAGAGGAGCAGAGTGGGGGGATAGGGGGCCCTGGAAGGAGGGCCATGACACATATACTCCTTTTTCACATTAAACATCCCGATCAGTCATCTCTGAAGTATCTGAAAGTGCTCAGAAGTGGTCCTCACAACTTTAAATGTCTGACCTGCTTCTAAATCGGCTTTTCTTCAAAAGTATCTTTTAAAATTGTTTAAAAGTATTTTCTTTGCCTTGTTTAGCTGTTACTATTACAACATAATTGTCTATCATTTTTCACTGCAAGTGACTCTATTTGTAGTATGGTAAAGCTTTTAAAAGCTACCTGGAAACCTAATCAGTCTCACAAATATTAATATGCAGAAATTACTCCTGAGTTTCAAAACCTAACAAATAAAACTTTTATAACACATCTTGTTTGTAATATGGAGTACCCATGGAAGAGTATTAGGATACAGTGTATTTATTTGTAAATAATTTATAAATAGCAATGTCTAAAAAAAATACACATTTCTACTTTATTTTAAGATCTTTTTTTCTTTAAGGGATTTAAGAATATTCTCTAAAATTTATAGCTTATGTAGAGCAAAACCCTGACATAAAACAAGCCCTTCACTAAGTGGCCATCAGTCCTGGCCTCTGTGACAACAAGGATTATGGAAAGGCTTTATTAGTCATTAAAGGGTTCCTCCTGCTGGGGAGAGGTCTTCGGCCAGAAGGAATGTTTTAGAGATTTGATCAGAAAACCTTGATAATGCTCCAATATGAAAAATTATACATGCATCACTGCTATAAGTAGGAAATCAAGTATTTCAATGCCAAGCATTTCAGTTTTCCTTGACTCTACAGCACCCCTGTGACCCGGACCCCAGGAGAGCGGCAGGGCCGTGCCCTTGGTTCCTCCAGCTCGGTCTCGCTGACATGGCCATGTGGCCCAGATTACATTAGAAACTCAAGGAAACCTAATTTATTCATCCAGGTCTGGTCCCTCCAGCAACAGAGCTTCCCTGGAAGCTGCTTTTCAAGTCATAAGTAAACACACAGGAACAATAAAGAGACGGGAACTAGCAAAATAAAATAAATATGTTTCTCACTTAAAACAGTAAGCACAAATGGGTATGTTTCAGGATGGACAAAAATAACTAAGAATAAGAATAGTTACCAGGAAATAAATGTCTTTGTTTAAAGTGAAGACAAAGACATATGGATTTCAGGATTAAACCAGTTCTAGGAATGAGCTGCTCCACCCAATCCACACAGCACAGGTTCTGCCCCTGAAAACTGGGGGGGGCGGGGAGGGGCGGTTTCTGGTGAATCTGAGATGTGTCCCCAAGCAGCCCACGGGCCCTACTGCGTTAAGACCCTCTGCCCAGGAGTGGAATAAGAGCTGGGCCCCAGGCCTTGTGCGTGAGACCTCGGCAAGGTACGTAGATGCCCGGACCCCAACTTCCTCAGCAGTGCAGTCCTCCCCCAGTATCTGGGGATTGGTTCAGGACCACCCCCCAACCCCAGACACCAAAATCTTCGGATGCTTAAGTCCCTTATGTAAAATGGCAAACTATCTGCATATAACCAAGGCACATCCTCCCGTATACTTTAAATCACCTCTAGATTATTTATAACACCTAATACAGTATAAGTGCTGTATAAATAGCTGTAAATTTAATGTAAATGCCATGTAAACAGTTGCCAGCACTGCAAATTTAAGTTTTGCTTTTTGGAACTTTCTGGAATTTTTTTTTCTTGAAATATCTTCTGTCTAAGGTTGGTTGAATCTCTGGATTCAGACCCCATGGGTGCAGAAGGCCCACTGTAAATCGTCGATGGTACCAGGCAGGGCTCTGAGCAAGGTGGTGAGATTACAGGAGGTGCTGCACGGGGAACGTGGCTCTCCTACCTCTGTCACCCACGGACCTGCAGTCCACCTGGACCAGCAGAGACAACTGGGGACCCGCCCTGCAAGGCTGCTCTGTGCTGGGCTTCAGGGGACCAGGCCAGACCTGCACCAGCAGGCCAGCCAAGGCAGGCTGAGCCGGCAGTGGCTCAGCTAGATGATTTTTACGCCACTCCTTGTAAGCCTTGATTTCTAATGTGTTTTTTTTTTTTCCTTAAAAAAGTTTCGTGGGGCTTCCCTGGTGGCGCAGTGGTTGAGAGTCCGCCTGCCGATGCAGGGGACACGGGTTCGTGCCCCGGTCCGGGAGGATCCCACATGCCGCAGAGCGGCTGGGCCCGTGAGCCATGGCCACTGAGCCTGCGCGTCCGGAGCCTGTGCTCCTCAACAGGAGAGGCCACAACAGTGAGAGGCCCGCGTACAGCAAAAAAAAAAAAAAAAAAAAAAAAAAAACAGTTTCATGACATCCATGACATCATGGATATTTTCTAGCCTTCCTACCTCCACAAACTAGCGAGAATTACCCTTCAGTCAGGGCAGTGCACCTGCAGTCTCTTCCTGTCGACAGAGCCAGAGTCTGCAGCTGGAGCTTCTGTGACATGTGACGAAATCTCTCTTATTTGTCTACTTTCTGCTCCCAAGACTACCCCCTGCACTCTTCTACAGTCAATTTGTCTAAACTCACTCTGAATCCTAACCCTAACCAACTGACGTCCACCCTGTGGCTTCCATAGCACAGTCCCCTCCTGCGTTCATTAACGTGTCACAGTGAGTATAGTTAAACCCCAGGCTCCATACTACTTTGTAACTGAATGTCCATCTACAGGCTTAGGCTGTCAAAATCAATCAAACTAAAGATATTTTTTATGCAAAGCACAGAACTTTGGAATTGAGGCCAAAATTACTTATCACGACAGAACTAAAATCTAGGAAAGTACAGATATAATATGATATGAATTTTAAGTTGACATTTTGAGTAAAAATATTTATTTGTCACATTATCATTCACTGAGTAAACATATTAACGAGAAAATGATGACCATTCAATTTGGAAATGTTTATAAGACTATAGCTCATTCTTATAATCCAAATTGTTAAGTCACATATATATTTTTTCAGGTAAAGTTTCCTCATCCACGTAACAAACCACATCACAGGATATACAAAGAAGGCCTGTGTCCTCATAATTATTTTCACAAAGTTCAGATACATATAATGTTTTGATGGTTCCTAAACCACTTTTGTTGTCTATAATATATCCATGGTATATTATCTGTAAGTATTTTGAAGTGATACTGTTGATAATGCTGCTTTAATTTTTTTTTTTTTTTTTTTTTTGCGGTACGCGGGCCTCTCACTGTTGTGGCCTCTCCCATTGCGGAGCACAGGCTCCGGGCGCGCAGGCTCAGTGGCCATGGCTCACGGGCCCAGCCGCTCCGCAGCATGTGGGATCTTCCCGACTGGGGCACGAACCCGTGTCCCCTGCATTGGCAGGCGGACTCTCAACCACTGCGCCACCAGGGAAGCCCCTGTTTTAATTTTATATCCAAAACTCCAAATCCCCAGCCTATGTATTGGAAAACACTGCACTACTTGGGAACGTAAAACTATCCCCTTATTTCCAAATAAATAAAGAAAGAAATACAAAAACCCTATAACTCTTCATGATTACGATCAATTTCAGTGGTTCCCCAGTTTAGCTATTAAAGGCTCACCAGTGAGGAACTATCGTAGCATACGTCCCCTTTTATTTCTTTCATAGCAATTTAAACAGGAACAATATTCTTAGCAAAAGAACATCCAATAATACTAGGACCATGAACTTCCAAACTAAGAATACATTTATCAGGCGCAGAATTTCAGTTAAGCAGGGATTTGGAATAGCAGTTTTCTAACAGGGTTAAGGAATTTGTAATGAAATTGCACCATCTAGCTACCAAAGTAAGAAATAACTTGACGACCTATTCAGATCACCAAAGTAAAAGAGAATATGACCAAAACCCCTGACTTTCATATAAGAATTTAGGTAATTACTATTAGCTATATTCTACTTATTACAATTAAAATATAACATGTTTGTGATAAGATCATTTTATCCATCAAGAGGCATTTCAAGATACAAGAGGTTCTCATATGCCCAAATAAGTGCTTCTTTAAGACAGTCATCCATAATCTCTATGATGTGTGGGTGCCACCTTAGATCCTTATGACAGCTTTCCTTCAGAAGGGCAGTGAAATACATACATGCAGGTCCAATTCAACACACGCTCAGGTTCTCATCTGAAGAGATGTATGACCTCTAGCAGTCCCAGTACAATAGATGGTTTATGTGACCGAGAAGATGAAGAGAGTAAAATCACCAAAACTTTAAATAAACGAAGAGAAAGAAATCTACGAAGAGAAATAGACTCTCTGAGTCTATTTCAAAATAAAGAATTTAAATGCAAAGAAAAAGCATCTGAACTTTAACATTCACAGAACAGATATAAAATGAAAAAGCACCCGAGAGAAGACTGTATAAAAGGAGACTGAAAAATTAGGAGTGAGAAATCTTTAAATGGTACTTTAAACTGAGTGAACCATCCTTGACACTGCTGGTTATTCTCCAAAGCATCTTCATTTATAAAGCTTAAAAAGCAAGCATTTTTAAAGCATAAGGAACACTGTAATAAAACTGCTTTTCTGGTTGTTTTTCAAAAACTTCATAAATCTGAAGGAAAAAAATACTTGGCATGGGCTAATATCTTACTATTAACAAAGTTTATATTTCCTCTTGAAAAGAGAGCAAGTAAGTCAGGATGATGAAGAAAATGCTCAAAGCAATCTGACTCACATATTTATTCTATAATGTATTCCTCAAGTCCATTAGCACAATAAGAAACGGCTTTTCTTCCAACACAACTTCAAAGACAGGCTGGAGAGATGCCCAGATTACAAATATGTATTTCCTTAGCATTGAAAAGAGTGCTCCTTCCAAAAAAATAAAAAGTACCGAAACTGAGGGCACACTACAAGTTATGTGAGAGCAAACACCTACTATTTGAATTTTTGAATAAGATAAAGAAGATAAGCAATTAATATTATGAATAATACATAAAAATCAATAATGATCATAGATAGATACAGTCTGCACATAGTCGTCCAATCACCTCTCCGTGAAATCAACAGTGTGCACTGAAGTGTGGACACCAAAGAGAGAAAGTAAACATACTCTGCAAGCACTCTGAAACATTTATAAAAACTGACCACAAACTAGGCCACAAAGAAAGTCTCAATTCCAAATAGTCAACATCATACAGACCAAATTCTTTGAACATGCAACTATATTAGATACTGTTAAAAAAAAAAAACTTTTTAAAAACCTTTATGTTTAAAAACTAAAGACCAGGGCTTCCCTGGTGGCGCAGTGGTTGAGAGTTTGCCTGCCGATGCAGGGGACACAGGTTCGTGCCCCGGTCCGGGAGGATCCCACATGCCATGAAGCGGCTAGGCCCGTGAGCCATGGCTGCTGAGCCTGTGCGTCCGGAGCCTGTGCTCTGCAACAGGAGAGGCCACAACAGTGAGAGGCCCGCGCACCGCAAAAAACAAAAAAAAACTAAAGACCAGACTCCGAAACAGCCCACATGTTAAAAAAGAAATAACAACCAACTACTTCATATTAAAATTCATGGAGTTTTTAGTATTCAAAAAATTCTAAACTTAAGGATATAAAGCATGCTTAAAGGGAGATGTACAGTCTTAAACATATTTGTTTAAAATTATAAAGACTAAAAATAAATGAGTTGTGTCTTTTACTCAAGAGGCTAGAAAAACTAAACACCCAAAGAAATTAAGAGGAAGAATAAACAGTAGATACCAATGAAATGAAAATAAAAGTGAATATCTACAAAACCAAAAGGTGATTCTTTGCTAGAGGGTGTCTCCTTCAATAGTTTTTTCAAAGTTTTATCAAAGGAAAAAAGACGCAAAAATTTTGGAAGAAAAGGAAAACTATAACTATAGATATAGTTTTTAAATCATAAAAGTATCTCAAAACATCTTTTTGCCATGACTCTGTAAAATGTGCATGAAATAAGCAACTTCCTAGAGAAGCACCGGGGAAGGGACTGCTGGTTGACCCCCGTGTCTGATCTCCCTACTTATAGCAAAGCTTCCTGCCCTGTGTGCAGCCCACATGTGGTAGCCGTGCTGGTTCCAGAACCCTCGGCCCCTAGCCAGGCAGGCAGCCTCCGCCACTTACCCAAGTGCCTTGCAAAAACATCATTTTCTGACCATGCCAGGCAATGAGAAAATTTGGCAAGTTCTAGTCTGTATTAATGGAACCTCTGATTGCTAGCTAAGCAAACGGATGCCTGGAATAAAGGTGTCACTTCACAGACCCCTTCGTGACAAAGATCTGGCCAATATAATGTAAGTAGAAGTAGTGTGCATCACTTCCATTAAATAGCCTAAAAGAGAAGAGGTGGGCCCTTCTCCTACTTCCCTTTTCCTTCTTGCTGGCTGGAACGCAGTCGTGAAGGCTAGAGCCGACAGCTATTGTGGCCCATGACATGCCCTGAGAGATGGAAGTCACGCATGGAGGAAGGAGGCAGAAGGGTCTGGATCACCACCACCTCCAGACTGACTCGTGACCTTCCACCTCACTTTAGCCACTATTGCTTCAGATCTTTCCTCCACCCACAGGTAACCCTAATCCTAACTGATTCAAATATTAATTACCATAATAAACTTAAAAAGAAATAGGAAATGGAATAGACTCACTTAGGAAAGTGACTTGGTAAAACAAACAGAAAGGACCAGTCTGAGAGAACAGAAAAGCTAGCAACGTAGATGCCAATACTAAGAAAAGTGAGAGAGGAGGAGGAACCAGCAATGGAGACAGAGGAGAGCTGACCAGCACTGAGCAGGGGTGACCGGCACCAAGCAGGTGTGACTGGCACCAAGCAGGGGCACCAGAGAGGCACGCTGCTGTCCTGGGAGCCAAAGGGAGAAGGCACATCAAGGAAGAGCGCCCAAGTGAATGAGGTGCTGCTGCTAATTCCAGTAAGATGAGGACTGAGAATGACACGAGGAGGATTTAACAACCAGGAAGGCAGGTGACCTTGACAAGAGCAACTCAGAAGAGTCATTCACGAGAGGATGGGAAGGGGTGAGCTGTAGCTGGTGAGTACATCCAATTCCACCGAGGAGTTCTGCTACATAGGGAGGCCAGGCAATGGAGCAAGAGTGAGCAGCCAAAGCAAAATCAAGAAGGATGAAAACAATTCCAATCAACATCACAGTAGGATTTCTAATGGAACCACACAAACTGATTCTAAAATTCATACAAAGCCAGAAAGATTTAAGAATAATAGCCAAGGGCTTCCCTGGTGGTGCAGTGGTTGGGAGTCCGCCTGCCAATGCAGGGGACACAGGTTCGTGCCCCGGTCCAGGAGGATCCCACATGCCGCGGAGCGGCTGGGCCCGTGAGCCATGGCCGCTGAGCCTGCGCTTCGCAACGGGAGAGGCCACAGCAGTGAGAGGCCCGCATACTGGAAAAAAAAAAAAAGAATAGCCAAGACAACCTGGGGGTGGGAGGAGTGGAGGGGAACAATTAGAAGGTCTTTCCCAGACATAAAAACATAGGACTTAAAACAGGAGGAACACAGCAGAGCCCAGAAATACACCCACACACGAGGGGTCTGGGTTCACTAGAGGGTGGCACCACTTACAAGGAGGAAACAAGCAGATCCCTACCCACGACATAAACAAAAACTCCAGATTAGAGACCTAGATGTAAAAAAGAAAACAAACTATTTTAAGAAAACTATTGAGATCATCTCTATTACCAGGATAGGACAGTTTTTTTTTTTTTTTAACGCAAGAGCAAAACAACTTATAAAGAAAAAGGCTGATTAAATTTTATATCAAAATAGAAAAGTTCTGTATATAAAAAGACATTAAGTTAGACAAGTAACAGACTGGGAAGATGTTTACAGCATGAGACACAAGGGATTATTCCATGACACATGTAATAATATATGCAACCATAACATATACCATATGATATTTATTATTATAGGATATATGACATATGCAACCATTTTACACACACACACACACACACACACACACAACAAAAGGAAAAACACCACTAAAGAAAGTGGGCAAAGATGTGAACAGGCAACACACAAGAAGAAACCACAGTGTCAATTCCAAAACCCACAAGCACTGAAAATGGAAAGATTTTTCATAAACTTGGCACCAAAACTCATGTGAGGTTATTTTTAGCATTCTGCCCACCCCCTTAGTGGGACTCTTAATCCATGCTGTTGTGGAACTGTTCATGCATTTGATTACCTCTAACCTCAACAGGGATTAGAGGATATACAGTATATGTACCACATCACATTTCTAAATCCAAATACTTCTGGCATCAGGAGTTCTGCATACAGGACTGTGACTGAACCGACACCAGACAGTTGATATGAGGCCAGAGCAATCAATACAAAGCCCCTAGCACAAAGGGAGGCAACAAATGTGAGTTGCTATTAATATTAAATTAAAGAAACAAGAAGATACAATCGTACATCCTTCAGATTGGCCAAAAAATTTGTTAAGGGTGACAATTTAACAAATGATGCTGGAACATTTGGATACCATATGCAAAAACAAATAAATAAACTTCAATATACCTCGCATTCTATACAAAAATTAACTCAAAATATAAAACCTAAAGCTATGAAGCCTCTAGAAAATATATGAAGAAACCTCTATGACTGAGGGTTAGGCAAGACTTCTTAGACACAACACCAAAAGCACAACCAACAAAAAGAGCAAACCACTACATCTGACTGCTTTAAAATTTTAAACTTCTGCTCTTTGAAAGACGCTGTTAAGAGAAGGAAAAGACAAGCCACAGACTGGATGAAAATATTTGCACATCATGTCTGATAAGGGTCTCGTATCCAGAATATAAGAAGAATTCTCAGAACTCAACAGGAAGAAAACCACCAGCCTAATTTTAAAAGGGGCAAAAAAATTTGGACACTTTACCAAAGAAGATATTAGAATGGAAAAATAAGCACAGAAAAGACGTTCAACATCATTAGCAACTAAGAAAATGCAAATCAAAACCACAGGAAATTAAAAAGACTGGCCATCCCAAGTGTTGATCAGGGTGTGGAGGAACTGGAACTCAACTGCTGGCTGGAACGGAAGGTGGTGCAGCCGCCCTGGAAGACAGTCTGGCAGTGTTTTAAAAAGGTGAACACACATTTACCACATGACCCAGCAGGCCCACTCCTAAGTACTTACCCAATGGGATGAAGTATTTGTCTACACAAAGACTTGTTCACAGCAGCTTTGTCTGCAACAGTCCCGAACTGGAAACAACCCAGATGTTCCTTGGCTGATACATGGGTAAGCACGCAGCGGTACACCCACACCGCCGACTACTTACTACTCAGCAGTAAAAGAAAAAGTGAACTGTTGATACACAATGCAACGTGGAGATATCTCAAAACAATCAGGATGGATAAAAGGAGCCAGACCCAATGAAAAGTATATACCAACTGAGTCCATTCATATCCAGTTCTAGGAACGCAAACTAAAGTGACAGAAGGCAGATGAGCGGCTGCTGGGGACTGGGGGGAGGGGGGGACATGGAGAGAAGTGGGTGGGAGGGATGCCCAAGGGCCACTTCTGAGGGCGGTGGGCATGTTCGTTATCTTGGCTGTGGCTGCACGGATGTGTGGCAACAGAGACTTCCTTTCCATTCGGAGAACAAATCGGTACCGCCTTGGACAGCACCTGGTGAAACTGCACCTCTGCCCGCGCTCTGGCAGAGCAATTCCAGGTCTGGCACGGCCTCTAAAGTACGGGGGTCGCAAGTCACAGGCCCAGGCCTGGTTCTGCTGTTATGAATACAGTCTCATTGGAACGTGGCCACACATCTGTTTACTGGTATGTATGCTGTATACAGCCGTTTGCTCGTCAGCAGAGATGAGACGTTACAACGGACACTGTATGGCTCTGAAGCCTTAAATATTTACTATCTGGCCTTTTACAGAAGACGTTTCCTGACCACTGCTGGAGAGAGACACTGGCTCTTGTGTGCCAGGACACACGCAAAGGAGCCTGTGGAAGCACTGTTCACAACAGCGAAAGGCTGAAGAATCCTAAATGTCCATCAGTAAAGGAATTAATTACTGACAAACACTGGAATACCATTTGTCAATTAAAGTGAATAAACTAGATCTACTGGTATCAAAACAGGCAGGTCTCAGAAGCATCACGCTGTCTGAAGAAAGCAACTTACACAACAAATCAACAACAGGATAAACTTACAAACTCATAAAGCAATGCAGATACACATAAAAGTAAGGAGCGCACCGAATCCATCTTAGTGGTTTTGCCCTCGTGAGAACAGGATTAGAGCGAGGACAGAAAGGACTTCAACTTTTCCTATACATTTTAACTTATTTTTGAAAATCTAATTAAAATGTTTTTAGAAGACCCGCAAGTTAAATTTAAATCTGATGTCTATAACATACCAAAGAAAAAAAAGCAGTGAAACTTGCTGACTTTTCCCTCCCAACTGTAATACACATCACCCCTGACTTTAGAACACTCACAAACTGTACTTCTTTAAAGCAGCAAATGTTCACCAAACAAGGGAATTTTTTCCCTTTTATCTTCTGAAGTCAGAAGATCTACTAATCTGAAATTTACTCTTCAGAGGAAACTGGAACACAGGCCTAGTGTGCTTTGCAGAAAAACATAGCTATAAAA
Source organism: Hyperoodon ampullatus (assembly GCF_949752795.1). Classification (NCBI taxonomy): domain Eukaryota; kingdom Metazoa; phylum Chordata; class Mammalia; order Artiodactyla; family Ziphiidae; genus Hyperoodon; species Hyperoodon ampullatus. Next base: position 2,929,876 of record NC_136921.1, read on the forward strand.
TTTAAACCAACTGAAGCTTCAAAGGTTACCTACAGTAACAGCCCGGGGCCCACACTGGAGGTTTCTGACAGGGTTGCAGAAACACTGCCAGGGACACCGGGACAAGTCCTCAGGCCTATGAAAAGGACTATGACATATTAAAATTCCACAGCAATAGACAATAAACCGCAGAAAGAGTTTTTCTCCTTTCAGAAGAGCTGGCAGTGGTGTTGCCCGCAGAACTCAGGCTACGCTACTCTCCCGTTACTGCTGTAAAGGGCTCCCTCTAACGGTGGGCTCTACATGCAGCTCTCCTCAGTAGCTATTAATCCTGCAGGCCGTATCTGCACGCCAAACCAGGACATTTTAAGCAAAATTATCTAAAACAAATAACCGTTCATTCAACTGGAAGGAAAGAAAAGTGTCTGTGGGAGTGTGTATGTAAAACTTACTGGAACTGTTGGCTGCTGATAAAGCTAACTAACCAAGAAACTTCTGTTAAAAAACCCCAAAATAGGGCTTCCCTGGTGGCGCAGTGGTTGAGAGTCCGCCTGCCGATGCAGGGGACACGGGTTCGTGCCCTGGTCCGGGAAGATCCCACGTGCCGCGGAGTGGCTGGGCCCGTGAGCCATGGCCGCTGAGCCTGCACGTCCGGAGCCTGTGCTCCGCAACGGGAGAGGCCACAACAGTGAGAGGCCCGCGTACCAAAAAAAAAAACCCAAAAAACAAAAAACCCCAAAATGAAGATTTATTCTTTTTTTAAGGCATGATAACGGAAACCTCACCGTGGCATTTGAGGCACACTACCCGGCCTGCAGGTATCCACCCCAGGTCACGTGCCCAAGGGCAGTGGCTGGTAGGAGGCCGTGGGTTCCAACAAAGCCACATCACACACCTGTAAGAGAGATGGCTGGAGGCCACATACAAATAGCACGTGTATTTAAAAGCCAGCCCTGAAAACGTCCCCCGACTCTTACTTTGTCATCAGCCAGGGCCATGCGGACAGCCTGTCCACTCTGCGCAGGGAGAAGGGATGCACCAGGCAGGAAGGGGTCAACAGGGGGTCAGAGCAGAACAGGCCTTGGACCCTGACTCCTGAGCTCCCAAGCAAGGCCACTGCCCCACCCAGGACGGGACTGGATGTGGGTCCAGGGAAGCAACGTCGCACCCCAAAAGCCCCAAATCTTCTATCCTCCCAACTGGAGGGTGGGGCAAATGGGAAGAGGCTTGTAAACATGTAAACAGACATTACTGATAATCACAACATTTGAAAGATGCTTCTAATTTTTAAATGTAAATGTGTGAAACAGACTGCTAAAATGCCACTGTTTACAAAAATCATTTTGTTACCTTCTCTCCAGGTTTGGGTGACTGTTGCAACTTCTCATAATCTTTCTTAGTCTCCAAAATTTTTTTGACAAGTCCTCCTGTTGAAAACCAGTGGTTTTATGTTAAAGTGATTCTCTGCCCTAAGAAGCTATCCTGTTCTAAAGGGGTGGGGGGCTGGGGGTGAGGAGGAATACTTAGTTCTTATTCTTTCACTCTCTATACTGAAACAGCTTCAGATAATCATTATATGATAAAAGATCAAAGCAATTCTCTCAGCCTATTGTAGACTAAGTACAAATACTTTTTTTATATTGGGACAAGTGATCAACTTTTTTTTTTTTTTAAAGATTACTCGTGGGGTAAATATCATATGAAAAACCATTTGAATATATCTTGTTTGGTACATTTCACCTTGGAACCATGTGAATATTTTACATAAGGGGATATTTTACACAAATAAAACAAAATTAAATCAAAAACTTCAAAGCCTAAAACTTGAAAGCAAAATGAAACTCTAAATGTAACAGTATCGAAACCCTGAAGCATCATGAACTGTTAGCTCATATTTGAAATCGTGTATCCACTGACTCAGAAGCTGGAGCATGTCACAATCCGCGCTCTGCAGGACTGAGACCCGAGGAAGAAGAGGTTCATCTGAAACCTTGAAATCAGACCTGCCTCCTTCCCCTTGACCCTGTTCCCGCCCCACCCCCCGTTACAGCTATGCAGGCCAAACACACTTTTCATCACGTCCACCTTCTCGCATCATGCCTTGCAACCAGAGCCCTAAGACCCTGGAGGTACATCAGAGAAAACTCACAGGAGCAAATGCCTCCCTTTTTCCAGTTCTGAGGGACCATGAAGCAAATATCATGAAAGAGTCCCTTCTAATTGCTCCTTGAGGACAGAAGTGATGGTGACTTTTTCATTTTGGTTTTTTGCTTCTGTTTCTTAATTTTTTATAAATAAATAAAAAATAAACATAACAGTATCGTGTTGGCAAGCATAACCGAACAGAGAAGAATTGGTTGTACATCCCTAACGGGATACGCACTAAGAACAAAAAGGCAAGCAGATCTACCAAAAACGATCCTAAGGCGTTTCCAGTCATCACGCTGTTGTTAACCACCAGTGGTGTTGCTCTAAATTGCTGTGAGTGCACAATGTAGGGTAAAGAAGCAAACAGCTACTGCTGCTGGGAGCCAGGACTGGGGCACGAGACAGGAATGTACCTGCAAAAATCAAAGAACTTAGGAAGAACCCTGCAATCATAAATCTAAGTTGGAAATACCAGTACAAACTCAGGATATACTTTCCTACAAAAAAAATTAGAAAACCCCCAGAAACAATGACCAACCCAGAAGCAAGTTGCAGCCAGGCTCCTTAGAGACACGGGGCGGGAAATACACAAAACGAGTCTGAAACATCTGTCCTACCATAAACAAGGAAGCTACAAAGTCCACTGGGACACGTCAAAAGGCCCCCATGGTCCAACACTGGACAACAGAACATCAAGGAGAAACTGAGATGGACTGAAATGGAACACGTCAAGTGTGTTAAAAACCATGACATCATAGAGACATCAAGCGCTTGCTTCGGCAGCACATATACTAAAATTGGAACGATACAGAGATTAGCATGACACCTGTGCAAGGATGACATGCAAATTCGTTCCATATTTTTGTAAATCAGCTACTCCAATAAAAATTTTAAAAAAAAAACAACCCACCACCACCACCAAAGCCCTCATTAGTCACCCCTGAAGGTGCCAGGAGACAAATGCACTATTAAGAAAACTGATCAATGAAGGGGAAGCACGAAGCTGGGCCTCGGAGCGGCAAATTCCTGCAGAGGGAAAGCCTCACAGTGTGGAGACTGCCAACAAAAACGTGCTGGAGGGGGGAGGGGGCGGGACGAGAACGGTCACCGTCCCCACAACCCTCATGAAACAACAGACTGAGACCAACCTCCAAGCACAGAGACAGGCCGGTGTGATGAAGAACCAACACCACTTGTCAAGTGTTCTTGCCCGAAAAACCTGAATCTGACCAAGTCTCTAGAACCAATTTACAGGAACCGAAGAACATGGAAGAAACCCACAACACTGGGGTGTGACAAGCAACACCCAACTGTGAGGAACTCTGCTGGACAACCGACCAGCCTCTTCAACAAATAAATTACAAGGGGGATGGGGTGGTAGGGGACCTACAGGCTAAGAGCGGATTCAGAGTTAGATCCACCAGCTGCAAACACAGGGACCTTATTTGGATTCTGACTCATACAAACTAGAAAAAAAACACACAAAACTGGAAAAAGAAACAGGCATTTGATGATATTAAGGAATGACTGCGTTTTTTTATATATAATAATGGAGTTATGGTTATGCTTTTTAAAAAAGAACATGTTTATGGCAAAAATGATGCTCTCCAGGACTTGAAAGCAGTCGGTGGAGACTGAGATCAGACCAGATGACCGTTCACCGCAAAAGCTGCACAACAGTCAGGGGTTCACAAGACTATTCTCTCTGCTTCTATAAATGTTTGAAATCAAAGAAGACGTTGTGCTTGGGAAGAAAACAGTATGACAGAACTGTCGACCTGGAAGGACTTCAGGGGTCATCCAATCCCACAGTCTAACCGTGCAGAAAAGAAGTGATGTCATCCCCACCACTGCCTACGGCTGCCCTCCAGGGTCCTGGCCACCCCCCACCCTCCAGCAGCTTCCATCACCTTCCAGAATAAACCACACACGGAGGAGGCATCCGTGCCCACGGCATCCTATCTACTGCTACTCAGACCCCTGACCAAACTCTGGCAGACAAAGCTCATTTCACCAGATCTTTTCAAAACACACAGAGCAGACACACGTGTGCACACACAACCCCACGACTCACCGTGCTTCTCATCTTCTAATTCCACCGCTTGTACCTGAGCAGGAAAGGAAGAAGAAGAGGAGATTCAGATTTGTTGGAATCTCAAACTCATGCTTGCATGCATCTCAGCAGAGGTGACAAAATTAAAGATGGCAGAGAACTAACTGAAACACTGGAGGCAAATTCTGTCTACACAAATCTCAAAGTTGGAGAATTAATTCAGTGCTATTTGAGTGTGATTATAAAACATATGCTGTGGCTGACCAACCATTTCAAGCTCTGACATCTCAGAGAGCTGGGGGGCGGCTTCCACCACAAACTCATCGGCGTCCTCATTGTCAGAATTCTGTGACTCTACGATCACATTTGAGATGGTTTTACCACTTCCTGTCCTAAATGAAAAGAAATTAGATTAAATTAGAAACATCCTCCAGGTCACACGTCCTCATCAATCCCAGCGTCTGGAACTGTGCCTAAGGTTCCCTGAGAAGAGGCCGGAGCTGAGATGCAGTCTGCAAACGTGAAGTCTGGGGAAAGCAGCCAGGCCCCGCACACCCCCATGCCGCCCCGCCCCATGCCGTGCCCTCCTCCCAGCCGGGCTCGCTGCGGGACCAGCCCTGGGCCTGCAGCCCCTCTCCAGGAGAGGCCCAGTCTCCCAAGTCGCAAACCTCAGGGCAGGGGTGGCACTGGTGGCCCTGCTGGCCAGCGCCGCCCCAGACCCCCAATCCTTGGTCTCTCGCAGGAACACAGCAGCCTCCTCGAGGCCCCTCATTTGGCTGCTGGGTGCTGTCCCTGACCTACGCCCCCGCCCAGCACCCTCACTTACACACCTCCTCTCCCCGAGGGCCTGCCATCATTCTGGACCAGTCTGATGTCCACGGGCTCCCGACCTGGTCTCCCTGGTAACCGCCTCCATCCAAGGGCTCTCTCCTGCCTCCAGTGGCCACCACCGGAACTGCCCCGCCTACTGTCACCCCCGCGGCAGACCACCACCATCTGCCTGCTGCTTAGGCACTGACTTCTGCTGCGCCTGCACTTGGACCACAGCCCCCAGACCCAAACACTCCATGGCTCCCCACCAGCCCCTCCTGCCCTCATTTCTTCCCTACCAACCTGACACAGTCATGCTTCAACAAATACCTTTCGGCCCCTGCCACTCTCTCTCCAGCACACGTACACACGCGTGCACACACACCCTTCAGTGGGATGGGAGGTCCAGAAGCCAGTCCCTGCACTTGGGTGTGAGCTCTCAACGCCACACCCGCTTCCCACTAACACCTTCGGCTCCACCCCCAGGGTCCTCAGACACTCCCAGCCGCCAGTCCTGCCCCACCAGGCCCGACCTTATCTCGTCCTTGGTCCTCCACGCCCTCTGCACACCCCGTCCGGCCTTCATCCCACCACTTCCAACTCCCGAAACCCTCCCCCGCATCCTTCCCCTCAGCAAACCCTCTCCATCCTCACCCTCGTCCCCGAATGCTGCCGCCACATGCCTGCCCTACAAGGCCTTCCTCCTTCTGGCCTCCGACCGCCAGGTCCCGAGGAGGGTCAAGGTTTTCCTTGGGCTCATGGAGGCTTCCAGATCTTTCTCCCTAAAATCTCCCAACTCTGAATCTCACGCTGTCAGAGATTCCCCGAGAATCAGAGTCTCGCCCTGAACCCCATTATGAGTGCCGCCATCTGCCAATCCCGGGCCTCACCCCTGCACTCCAGGCTCCTGGCTTCACTCTTGAGGATTTCAAGGGCTGAGAAATGATCCCTCCCAGTCCCTGGGCTCTAGGGTCCCCGGATTCTCCCGCATCCGTCTCTTAGCCACACTCCCAGGGTGATGTCTTTTCACTGCCACTGACAGCAAATGCTTAACCGCGGATCCAAGCACCCACTCTGTGACCTCCCCCACCCATCTTCCCAGCTCCGGCTGGAGAACAAAGTCCACGCGATGCTGACCCATCACTCCACCCCACGTGCCCCGGGAGGCACGCCACAGACCTCTGGGGTGGGGCTGCCTGTCCTCCACAGGATGTCCAGCAGCATCCTTGGCTCCGAGCCCCAGCTAGAGGCCAAGGGCCTCCCCTCCATCTCTTCCCCAGTCACGGTGCTACAAAACGCCCCCAGACGTGGCCCGGGCTGGGGCGGCCCCTGGATGAGGCCCTCTGCCCTCGCCTGTTCACCAGCCCCTCTTGTGGAAGACGCTATCCACCACCTCCTCTCCTCTGAGCCCCGCTCCTCCACCCCCAGACTCGCTGTTGGCTCAGGAGAAAGAGGAAGAGCCAGGGTCTCACCTCCCGGGATCTCACCCGCCCGCCAGCCTCCCGGCCTTCTCTGCGGCCATTCCCTCCACACGGCCTGGCCCACCCAGGGGCTCTGTTCCCACAAGCCCCTCTCCCCACCCGGCAACGCCGGCACCTCCGGTCTCCCCCTCTCCACTGGACCATCCCCCGCACCAGAAAAATGTGCTTGCCGTCTCATCTTAAAAACAGAGACCCCTAACTTCCCTTGATGTTGCGCATCCCTCCACTTCCCCCGGCAACCGCACGTAAAACGCGTCTACGCCGCCTCCAGGCCCCGCCTCCCGTTCCATCTGAAGCCCACTCCGACCAGCCTGTTTTCATCTTCCTAGTTTTTTGATTTTCTGTACTGGATCCACAGGTAGATTTGTGAAGTTTGTAAAAGCCCTGCCCGAGGCTTGTCTTTATACTGCTGATGACTTTCTGACCACCTTTTGTTTTTTAATTTTTGTGCAATTAAACCTTTAAATTTTTTTATCCTATTTTTCCCCTAATTGTTTTTATGCTTAGAAAATCCTCTATTTAGAGATAGAGGCAATCCACTTTCCCCGTAAGTGTAAAGACATAACTGTACGAGCACGAACACCTGTGTTTTCCCTCACTTCTACCTGAAGTGTGTGGCAGGCACGAGGTTTGAGGTCACGGTCTACCCCGGGTTCTCTTTTATTCAACAGCAAGTGCTCCCTGCACCGTCTGCTGCCCGCTCCACCTCCTCTCTCAGCACACGCACGATCCTCACCCATCCCTGTCCCACCAGCGCCAGGGAAGCCCTGCCCCTCGGTGCCAACGCGGGTGCTAGGGCCTCACCTGTCCGTCGTCAGCACCTCCGCACTCTCCTGCCGCCTGACCCGGGGAGGTGCGGGCCGTGCGCTCCCAGGCCGAGGTATCCTCCTAAAAAGGGATACAAAACACTTGTATGTTTCAAAGTGGACAGATGAAAACCCACATTAATGTTAATGCTAATTTCCAGGCCACCATCAATATGCCAGTTAGGACATAGCCTGCAGAATATTAAGAACGTTCCATTCACCTGACAAGTCTAAAAGTATCCATCTTTTAATCTTACATTCTCGTTAATTTTAAGGTACAAAAAGTAGTAACATAACTATCAGGAATCAAACCATGACATACTTTAGCCTTAAGTACGAACTTCCCTAAATCTCTAAAACATTCTACGTGAGTTAGTTACACCTCAGGTACAAGAAAATTAAACAGTTTTTGCTTTCTTTGTACACATACTTCCTCACAATTAAGCTCAAGCGTTAAATGAGCTGTGGAAGGTACGGAGAGGAGCCGGGCAGCTGCCCGGGTGGGAACCAGAGCACACGAACCTGACGGCGGCTGGGAGCTCGCCTGGCAGCTCGGAATTCTCTGGCACCTCACACTTCTCCTGGCCAGAAGGTCCAACGTCTCCTTCTGGACAGACAGCAAGCCAGCCAGCAGTTCACAGAGAAAGAAACAAGCAACTAGTAAATATGTGAAGAGACAGCAATCAAACAACTGCAAATATAAATGAGCTTTTTTTCATCTATCATTTTGATGAAGTTAAAACAGACACTTGATATCTAAATTTGGGGGGAGATTTGGGGAAACGGGCACACTCAAACCCTGGGAATACAAACTGGTTTAACTTCTCAAGAGACAGAATTCAAAAGGTAGGTTAATCAAGTCAGCAAGCTAACTTACAGGAAATACAAGCTAAGGAAAGAAGCGGACACGTGTAACCTCGTGTCAAGACGCTCACCCATCAGCATTTACAACAGTGACAGACACTAGGAAACTTCAGGAAACTGCGGTTTGTGAGACCCTCGTATAAAACAGTCATCATGTTAATGTATGTATAATCAATAGAGTAGGGTAACATATCTGATAATTACATAAACATAGGTGGGGTTCTAGAAGGACACTCATTCAAGTTATGAGCAGGTGGATTGCCAGTGCTTTTCATTTTCTTCTTCATATTTTTCTGCATTTTTAAGGTTTTTTACTTTGGCTCCGTACCATATTATTTTTATGATCTGAATAAAGTTTTGTTCATTTTGATAAATATTTAATCAGTAAATAATAAACCCAAACTATAATATTAAGACAATTAAATTTACTATTTAAAGTAAAAGGACTTTATACATTAGAAAAGAGTAAAATCAGAATTTGATTATTGGAAATACAGCTTACACTCAGGAAGAAATTCTGAAATGTATTCTTTTGAAACGTATTTTCATAAAATATGAAAATTAAATCTTAACTTGGTGTAGTTATGTTTCCTTAAGTTACTTTCACTAATTTGTAACACATAAATCTGAGAGTACATGTTAGTAACTATACACACGTACACAATTTACACCAAACAGATTTACTTAAGGCTATTCCTTACCTGCATCACTAGGAGAATCACCTAAAAAAAAAAAAAAAAAAAAAGTGCATCAGAAAATCAACTTCTGTGTTAGGAAACCTCAGTATATTAAATGAGCAGAACAGGATTAGAGAGAAATACATAATTAATAATTTTGGAAGTCTATTGGGGAAAAAATGGTCATTTCCTCATAGCCTTTTTTCTAGTTTCCTACTGCCACTGCTTTATTTTCAAAGAGAGAAAGACAAAGAACAAACAAAACTATGAATCAGAACATGTTATTACGTGAAAACAGGAAGCAGCGATGAGAAGAAAGTGTATCCATCAAAGAGATGAATGAAAGAAACAGAAGAAGGAGAAGGTGACAGAGCCTCGAAGCCACGGATGGACTGACTCCATGTGTGTGGGACGAGCCAGGGGTGAACTGGCGAACACACCTGGGGGCATTTTCAAGGCTCTGGATGGAAGCAAACAAGAGTCCATCTTGCGTAACTCAGCAGCGAGTGTTTCTCCATCGGCTCCCAAATAAGGAGAAAGTGTCTCTGCCCCACACGGGCCTGCCTTGGCACTCTTCCCCCAGGACCCTTTCTCTTCAAGTGCCGCTTTATGGGGACAAACGTGACCGACGCGGCCACAGTCAACGAATGAAGCATTGCAGGGGTGGGTGGACCCAGGAAGGTCTCTGTGTTACACTCCTAAAATGCATGAACGCGTGTGCAGAAGACCCAAAACTCCCTGGATTCAGGTGAGGGTCTGGACAGACGTCCCCCGGGGATGGGCCCAGCTTACCCTCAGGACACACAGACGCGACAGACAAGCGCCCCTCAGACCCCGGAGCTGTGCACCGGCGGGGGGACCTCGAGCGCTTTGAGTGGCCTGTGGATGCCGTGGTCAGAGCCACAGAAACACTGCCCCAAAGAGGGCGGCTCTAGGGGTGGGGGGGCCCCCGCTTAGGGCATCGGGGGGACCCGGGAGCCCTCCAAGACCCCATCTGCGTGGGACACAGAGCCTCCCAGAGGTCCCGCCCCACAGAGGGACAAGGCGAGGACAGGCCTGGGGAGCGTGGCTCCAGACAGAGCCTCTGGAAGACGGGGTGACGGGGGCTGCCCGGGAGGACGCGCAGCGGCCGCAGCCGCCCTCCTCGCTGCCCTGTTGCCTGGTGCGCGGGAAAGAGACCAGCGTGAGAGCCGCTGGGCCCCCGGGGCCCCGACGTCACACCCCCAGACTCTCTTCAAAGCCCATGCCCTTGGCGTCGCTGGGGACAGGCCGTGGGTCCCGGAAAGGTGGCTGAGTCACGAGCTGATGCCCAGGCGGTGAGGGCACGCGGCAGCCCCGCCCACAGATCGGCCCGGCCCCTGGGCGCCCCGTCCTCGCGGATGCCCAGGTCCTCTGCGGCTCCACCTCCTCCCCAGATCCCGGGCCGAGGTGGCCCCCACGTGCAGGCGCTCTGTCCCCCCAGTCCCTCGTCCCAGGTGAGCGCGCCCTCACAGCCGGCCGCGCCCCCCTCTGAGCTCGGGAGCCTGCCCTCAGGTGTCTGTGCGCCGCGAGACTCTGCCGCTCCCCCCTCCCCGCCACTCACAGCCCAGGCCGCTCTCGCCTTGGACCGCGCGCTGCGCTGCCCACATAGAGGCCATCTGACTAGGGCTCAGCCAGCCACGCATCGTAAAAATGCCATCGGCTTCCTGCTGCAAAGCTCCCTGACGTGGTCAGTGGCCCCAGCTCTCACCGCTGCCCCTGCCCAAAGGCTCTCCCTGACCCTCCCCCAGAGAGTGCAGAGTCCCTCCCCCCAGACCACCCCCAGCACCCCTTAGGGCACCTACTGGCTTCTGCCCACTCATGCACTCACTGCCTTAGGGCCTAGCACACAGTAGGCCTTCAACCAACATTTTCTACTGGAACAAACTGACAAATGTCGGCCTTCACCTGGCCGTGCCCCTGCTGTACCGGTCCCAACACCCTGCACCAGGCCCAGCACAACTCACGTGCCAGGGGGCACGTGCACCCCTCCGTGCTTGAAGGAGCTCCAGGGCCTTAAAAAGCAAATGCTGAACGTGGACTTTACCACGACTTTTTTTTTTTACCGCTGAGAAAAATTATGCCAAAAGCAGAACCCCACTGAGGTAGGACTTAAGACACTCAGAGAACATCACAGACAGAAAAGTCACAGTCGTGACAGCGCTCTGAGCTGCTTAAAAGTCCTCTTTGGACCTGAAACCTGGGGGATGCAGCTCGGCCTCTGGGACCCCCAGCAGCAACTGAGGCTTGTTCCTGTCATCCCGACACCCCGGGCTTTCCCACAGTATCTCAGAAGGAACACTGGGGACACAGGAGAGTCTGCTGCCATCAGGCAGTGACTAGAAGACGCTTTCTAGTTTCTGCCACGTTCAGTCCTGATGGTGTGGAGAACGAGGGACTGGACTCTCTGGGGGTGTCAAAGACTCAGGGAACCTGTGGTTGCAGCCATGGCCTTGAGCTGAGAGGCATCCACACAAGCAGCGCCACATCTGGGGTGCTGGGTCTCCCTCACGGGACAGGAGTGGTTGACAAGGGGCCCCCTTCTCACCTTTCTGCTTTACTGCTGGTTCTGGCTCAGCACTTTCTCGCTGCAGACTAGATGAATTAGCATCTGAAACACTAGCTGAGTTAGTATTAGCTTCCTTTGTTCCTGATGTAAGACAGTTAAATGGGTTATTAAGATGGAACTGGTCATCAGCGGCACCTTACTTACCTATGCTTCCCCCACCGCAAGCTTCCCAAGGATGACCCAGGGCAACTTCTAGAAAACGCACCCAGAACACTCCTCCCGGGCCTGGCTCTGGGATCAGGAGAGCGCAAAGGGACACCCAGACGTGAGCAGACCCCGCCCACGTGGCCCAGGCAGAGGCCTGGGCTCCCACAGCCAAAGCACCCTGGCCCCCCATTTCCAGAACCACCCGACACTACCAGTCTCCCCTCATTTCCCCACGACAGCCAGGCCTGGGAGTCACAAGCTGCAAATAGGTTGCAACTTCAGGAAAGCAGGAGGAAAAGGAAAAATATTTCTGGCCTCGTGCGCAGCCCCTGACGTGTCAAAAGCTCCCATATACTTGCCTCCTGATTACAGACTCATATGCGAATGTTTATAAAAATAGAAAAAAACACCAAATACCTGAGAAATAAAACATTTTTTTCCTAGTAAAAAGAAAAGGATGGGTGCTGGGGGAACAGATTTTGAATTGTGGCAGGACCCAGGGAGGAAACCTGACCCGTTACTAACGGACCCTCACACACACTCTCTAAAATGGATCAGGAGGCACAAATAAAATTAGGAAAATGTTCCCTTTCCTGAAACACGATCTTACAATTTCTTAAAAGTACTCAAAGAAATAGTTTATGTCAGAATTAAACATAAATTAGTTTATGAATTAGTGCAGAATTAGTGCAACTACATAAAATAGACAACATCTAATTTTCTGAGGAAATTTTTTTTTGATCTGCAAAAACGATGCTGACTTAAACAGTCTGATTCATGTCTACAGTTAATTATTTATGATATCTCATAGGACCAACAAGAAACACCATTAAGTTCTAAAACAAACAAATCTAAAAATAAGTATAAGCTAGGCAGCTGTAGATTATCAATTTTAGAAGAAAACACCTCTATAACTTTAAGTTGTCATATGTTATTTGAAAGTATCAAATATTTTCTATATTGTACAAAACCCACCAGCACAGTAAGTAAATTACAAATGCATTACTTCTGTCCATAGCTTGAGGAGACTAGTGACACTCTGCACAATTTTATCTCCTCAAAGCTCTTTCTGTCTTTACTTTTTTGAGAGGCCTATGATGGTTGTTTTAACGTTTCCAGTGGTATTCTTAAGTAAGGTTTACTAAACCCCAAATTCACACAAACAGAAAGAACATAAAAACAGACTATCATTCACTAATAATACTACAATCGATTCTTAATCAGAGGGCAGGTTAACCAGCTTGCCTTTAAAAAAATAACGCACCCATAAGAAATTAAAATTACTATGAATTGGGAAAAAAAAAATCAGTGCATTAGCACAATCTGCTGTCTGAGTTATCGGCAATTACTGAGCCCCGCAGGTAAGGACGTGGGCGGAGCGCCACGCCTTGAGGGGGTTCTCGCCCCAATAAGATCACCTGCGCAAAGCTGGGGGCACCGGCTGGGGCCACGGTGTCTGCGCCAGTCACTCTCCCTGAAACTCACCAAGCAGCGCAGAGCCCACAGCACTGCACAAGCAGCTTGCTGTTCTGCCAGGCCTCTGTGCAAAGTTCAGCTGCACGGAGGTGCTGACTACATCTGAGGGTAAATGCAAATAACCAGGGTTTAAAATGGGCGGATCTGCCTGGCCCAGTGACCAGCCTTAGCATCATATCATGGGATGCAGAGACACTAAGTGCATCCTGACAGGACATAAGGTAAAGGACACAGCATCACCTACGTAGGGGTGAGGGAGAAGCAATCTCTTCAACCGAGATCTGATCAGGCCTTTAGATCTAACAGAAATACCGGGGGGCGGGGGGGTGGGGGTGCCATAAGTTAAACGACACCACAAGGAAGCAATCAGACAAACACAGAGGAGGGAACGCTGTACAGGACAAGCAACCTCCCCTCTCCAGAAAGTCAATGTTCTGGAACGAAAGGTGGGGTAAGAGGGGCTGTTCCACATTCAAAGAGGTTAAAGAGACGAACAGAAAAATAAAAAACATACAGTGTGTTCTGGATCCTGATTGTTTAAAAAATAACATTGTTGAGACAACAAGAATGCAGACTGGGTCTCAGATGCTCTTGGGGAATGACAAGTCTGTTGGGTGCAACAATAATTTTACGGCTATGTAGGAACATTTGTTTTTTGAGGTGCATGCTGAAGTACTTAAATGGAGTTATTTAGAGATAAAGTATTAAAATATTTTTTAAATACCCTGAAATATTTCATGAAACTATGTCACTATAGATGAAGCAAATATGTCAGAATGTTAGGACTACTGAATCTACATGAGAGGTACGTGGGTGCGAATCATTCTATTCTTTCTATGTATTTTTCATAATGAAACGTCTAAACAATCAAACAAAGTGAAATGAGCGAACCCAAGCAAAATGAAGACATGGATGGCATAAGGTTCCGGGAAAACATAAGACGATCAAACAGCTGTAGAAGGAGCGAGTCTCCTCAGACAGCCTGCATGACGATGTGAGCAGGCAAAGAAGACGTTCATGTTTTGAGCAAGAAATGGATAAATTCCTTGTTGAATTCTTCAATCCACCTGCAAAGGCAAATGAGAACCACCAAGCCCAGCCATTCTCCCGGGACACCGCAACAGTGACACAGGTCGGCCAGGCCCTGGAGCAGTCAGCACGACCCGGCCAGGCGTTGGTTTCAAGCGCTGGCCAGGACAGGAAGGGGACTGGGAGGACAGACCCAGTGGCCTGGACCTGGAAGCCATAATCAATCTGGGAACTTAAGGAACCCTAACAACTGCTGGCAAACCCTGAATTCCGGAAGTAAAATGACTGCCAGTGCAGGAGGACATCTGTGATGACAGGGACCCGGGGTGTGTGCAGTGACAGGACTCAAGGGAGGAAGGGTGTGTGGGGAGGAGGGCTCACCAGGGCCACCCAGGGACGGGGAGCGCACAGGACTCTGCTGGCGGCCACCAGGTGGCACCAGGCTTGCTTCTAATCTCCGCAAAGCACTCAGCTGAGAATCACCTGCTGCGATGTTCTGTGCTTCTTAAACACTGAGCTTTTATTATTTTCACACATGCAGATAAAGATCTATAAAGATCCATAAAGTCTAACATATGTCTAAAGAACCGCCCCAATTTCTTTTAAATCCAGCATACCATCTCAGAACAGCGCTGACTCACCCTGACTTGGGGCTCTCGGTAAACTTTATATATAAAGTGACGGGTACTAAAGCAATGGCGCACGACACGTCTGTGACAAGCCAGCCACTTCACCATCATCACCTCGTTTACCCTCAAGGCAGGTCTTCTCACACCCGTGTACCCACGAGGAGACACTGGCTCAGAGGGCACACCTGTGCGGCTCGTTCCAGGCCAGCAGGTACGCAGGTTTGGGTTTGGATGCGAGGTGTGCCCACGTGGGCCGCCCAGGGCCTGCGCAGGGCAAGCCCTCACTCAAGCTTCGCCCCGCCCACTCCCCTCTCCTGCAGCACCGGGACTGCCCTGTGCTGCCCCCCACAGGACCCGCCTGTGGCTGAGAAAAGCTCCTGCAGAAATGAAATAAACCATCACAAGATGCAGCTGAATTGCTACAGGCGTGGCCACCGAGAAAAGCACTTTCATCCGTAAGAACTCATTCTGTCCCAGTTTAGGTCGTTCGGTCCTCCCACACTGCTCAGGACGCAGATAAACCACACAGAGCTGACCTACTTGGAAGAGAATAACCACAGACCATCACTGCTGAACCAGCGATGGAGCAGACGGCTTGCAAACACGCCCCTCTTAGAAAAGCAAAAGCCAGTAAAGGGAGAGCGCAAGTGCAGAAAGATGGGCTTATGGTTACTCTAGCTACAGTTACAGAATGTTAAACAACCAGAGAGACCCGAGGCAAGTTCAGCCTAGAAAAAGTTTTGTCTTTCCCTGGGGGCAAGATTTACACTATTTTCCCCCTCAAATGTCACTCAAGAATTGCCATATTTTTGAAGAATTTAGTTAAACATCACAGAAGACCACATACAGTTACAATCTTGGATCATCCCACTGAAATTCCATATCCGTACATCTAATCACCCGGTATCAGCAGGGTGAGGATGTGCACACACGTCACACTGCCAGCCTCGAATGTAAAAGGTGTGCCACAGGGACACCTTCCCCGGGTGTTCCGAGCAAGCACTTTAAAATAGTTCTCGTGGAGCATTTTCTTAACAGAACACAGCAGAGCACGCTGGAGAACTGAAAGATAATTTCTCTAACTATCCACAACACTTTTTTTAAAACTCCAGGAGTAAGATGAAGAAAGCATTTTGACTTAGATGCAAAGATGTTACACATAATAAAGCATGTAAACGTTAACTTAAAGCTGAGTTAATCTTCTTTATCATAAAACTTAGCAAATTAAAGCAAACAGATTATCAAGTCATTTCTGTTCTTCAGTACACTGTGGGCAAAATTAATCTGATGAACATTAAAGGGGTTAGAAAAATAAAGAATAATGACAACCGCACTGAGATGTAAACATTTCATACCAAGGTGGTGAGGAATTTAAACTAAAGACTATATTTTTCTTACCCATTTCTGAAGTTGTAGTTTCCTGATCTGGTTCATTATTTAATCCAGACACTATGGGGTCTAAAATTTGAGCTGAAACATCATCCTCCTTTCTTCCTGACATAAAATAGTGAACAACAGATTAAACTACTGCAAAGGTTTTTGCGTTCGGTTGCTTTGGCTGGGATTTACAAGGCTTTATGCCAAGGTCACCAACTAACTATCCCATCAACTCAACGGTCAGCTCTCAGCCTCCACGGGAGCCGTCTCGGAAGCGCTGGATAAGCCCCTGGCTTTCAGGGCGCTGGCTCTCCAACCCCCCCAACTTGCTGGCCTCTGTCTCCTCTGCCAGAGCCCTCTCCTCTCCGACCCTCGAATCCTGGGCTCCACGCTCCCCGGAGGCCATTACTGCATGAAGGCCCGCGCGCTAATCTGGGAACCCCCAAGTTCTTCATTTTAACGTCAGCTTCTCCAGCTCTGCCCCTGAACCCCAGGCCCACACACCCGCCCGCTGTCCCAACGCCTCCACCTGCTTGTTTCACAGGCATCTTGAACTTAGCGCCTCTAGAACCGATCCGCCAACCAGCTTCTCCCAAAGCCTTCCCTACTTCAATAAATGACACCACAGCGGTGCCGGACACCCCCGACGGATCCCACCTGTGGTTCCTCTCTAACAGGCGCGCTGTCGTCCCTTCCGTGAGAGCGGCCTATCCCGCTGCCCCGCCCCACCCCGATCTCCGCAGCAGTGACCTTGGGTCCCAGACATCACGGCCTCTCACCTGGACGCCACAGCACCACCTAACTGCTCTCCGGCCTTCATTCCCACCCCTGCAGTTTTTTTTTTTTGTTTTTTTTTTTCCGGTACGCAGGCCTCTCACTGTTGTGGCCTCTCCCGTTGCGGAGCACAGGCTCCGGACGCGCAGGCTCAGCGGCCATGGCTCACGGGCCCAGCCGCTCTGCAGCATGTGGGATCTTCCCGGACCGGGGCACGAACCCGTGTCCCCTGCATTGGCAGGCGGACTCTCAACCACTACGCCACCAGGGAAGCCCTACCCCCTGCAGTTTTAACGGGGGCGCTTCTCAAACCTAAGCCAGAGCCTGTCTCTGTCCTGCTGGGCACCCCAGGGACCTCGCTCCCACCTACTCCACCATGCCCCCAGCCTGCCCGCTCATGAGCCCCTTCTCCTGGCACCTGCCCTCTCTCTGCTCCAGTCTCACCACCCAGCTTCCAGTCACTCAAACAGGCTGACCTGTCCGCAGCTCGGGGCCTCTGGCCGTTCCTGGACACCCACAGGTCATGTGCTCTGTGACGCTAGTGGACTCTGTCCAGACACCCCCTCCTCAGTGGCCCTCCCTGCCTACGCCCCGCCTACGCCTCTCTCGGCTTCACCTCCCTTCAAAAGCCTCATGGTTAACTAACACGAATGTATACATCCTGAGTTCTCTTTATTATCTGTCTTCTCCCTCTAGATCATACTCTCCACGAGGGCAGGTACTCCACAGACATCTGCAGAATTAAGAAAGGAAGGCTCACATGGGCGATTTCGGCCAGTGAGGGAGTCACGGTCGGGAATCCATGCACGGCGGGGGCAGCCCCGTGTCGCAGACAAGGGGGCCCACGGGTCCCCTGCCCCGACTCCACTTGGGGCCGAGAACAGTGCTCTAGCACCCGGGTCCGCGTCCATCAAACAGGGCGCATCTCCTCTGCACCACCCACAGGGCTCCATCTGTTTAATGATCAAATGGAAGCAAGGGATCAGGCAGCTAAAGGTTTCGAGTCGCAAACCCTCACTCGCAGCCTCCCTGGGGTTCACTCAGTCTTACCGAGCTGTTTCCCGGTGTGTTCCTTCTTAGCTTTACTGCAGGAAGAGTTACGTTCTTTTTCAGGGGAGAGACTATTTTCACTGGTTCTAGAATCCCTTCTTCCTAACATGAAATTGCACAATGAAAATACGTATTAAACTTAATTTGCGATGCTGCATATTATCGAACGAATGAAATTAAAATGCACCCACTAACTCCAAGTGATTTGCTCTGCTAGTCTCCACTAGTTAAGAATAAGCAAAAATTATCATATTCTTATGCAGAATGTTTTTTGGATCCTATAGGGATTCTAGTATGGCCTTAAGATTCTAAGTATGTCTAACAAACGTGATGCCCTCCCTCTCTAGTAAAGGCAAGGCTTCTCTCCTCGGCGGGAACACAGAGGGCCTGTGTCTCGCACACCTCCTGGGTGCTGGACCCTTCCCCTAATGCTACCCGCTAAAGCGAGGCCGCACGATAGGGCGCAGTGCCAGCTTTGCTGGGCAAGGACCCGGGGTGAGGTCAGTGCCCGACTAGCAGAGGCAGGGAAGAAAGAGTTCACCAATTTGTTGACAGCTCAGTAAACCTTAATGTCATAAAGCTGGCAACTCTCTGATAACCAAATCTCTTAAAGATCAAATAAAAGGAACCCTACAGTTCAAGCTTACGGGTTAACTCAGATGCTAACATCCTGAGTTATTAAAAAAGAAAAGCAGATGATACGACCATCAGCTTAGAAAATCAAAACATCAATGGAACAATTATGGGTTAAGATTCAATGCAAGCTAGATTTAAGATACATTTACAAAAATCAATAAAGCTTCTATATTCCAACAATGATCACTAAAAATTAATGAGGGGAAGAAAGATACCATTTCCAAAAAAACTGAAAACAAAACAAACAATCGAGCAATCCCTGACTGACAGACACACCCACGCACCCAACACACGTCTCGGGAGAGGAGGAGACCCCGGTCTAACTTGAAAGTAGAGTTATCCAATCTTCCCAGAATAATGAAAGCCTAAGTTTCACCCAAGTCCGATTACATCCTGATCCATCTGTTTTGTGGGAAGTGGCATTCTTTGACTCATGAAGTGATTACAAAATACATCTGGAAGAACAGCAAATAAAAGGGCTTAAAACGTCTTCGAAAAGAAAAATGATAGGGAACTAGTAGTGAAACAGAAAACAGTAGAGAAAAAACAAAAACAGAAACACCAGACTCCAGACTCCAAAAGGCATGTGGGGAGATCACAGAGCAGGAGGGAAGGGAACAATTATTTAGTAAGTGACCCTGGAACACCTGATGAGTTATTATGAAAAAATAAATTCAGAGCCTCATTTTATACCATGAATTAAAATAAGAGATAACCAAAAAGATTAAATACTAAAACGTATGACAAAACACAAACCTTCATCTCTCAAATCTCTGGAAAAACTACAGAAAAAAGACTGGTAGCTACCAGTGCATAAAATTTAAATACCTAGGCAAGTCAGAAACCAAACAAAATTAGAATTTAAAAAAATGGAAAAAAAATATAAGAAACAAATACTTATTTAAAAATCGGCAGGGGGTGGTGGTGGGATGAATTGGGAGATTGGGATTGACATACATACACTAATATGTATAAAATAGATACCTAATAAGAACCTGCTGTTAGCACAGGGAAGTCCACTTCCCTGTACAGTAGAAACCAACCCAACATTGTAAAACAACTATACCCCA
Organism: Hyperoodon ampullatus; assembly: GCF_949752795.1. NCBI lineage: Eukaryota > Metazoa > Chordata > Mammalia > Artiodactyla > Ziphiidae > Hyperoodon > Hyperoodon ampullatus. The sequence goes on from NC_136921.1 coordinate 2,949,469, forward strand.
ATAAAAAATAAAACAATAAATACTTTAAAAAAAAATTGGCAGATGTCCTTAACATACAGGGAGCTCACGCAAATTAAGAACACTCAGACTCTGAGTGTTTTCCATCTATCAAAATCAGCAAGCCTTTCAAACAAATCCCCAGAGAAGGTGTGGGGTAGAGTGTACAGTGTCCACTGTAGCTAAAACCTCGGAATGTCCATAATGGCCCTCTGGGGCAGTAATTATACCCTGGGAACCTATCCCACAGACATCGCCCAAAAGGAAGAGAAAGTTTCTGGCACAAAGAAGTTCACTGAAGCATTTATCAATGTCAAAGAGTGGAACTTACCACCTAAGTTCAATTTCTCAGTGAAAAATTCCAACTACTACATTCTTGCCATACTTCTTTAAGTTTTACAATTTAGGAAAAGGATGACTTTTCAGGAACTACTACTGCTCATTCAAAGCAACTTCATGCTTCCACTGAAAGCCTCTGACACTGCCGGCCTCCAACTGTACTCCCCTGCATTGGACTGACATTCTTTCCCTACTTATTGGTCTGTCATAAGGAGACATATCCTCGGGCAAACCCACGCCAGGCCCGTTTGCTTCAGCTTCAGCTTTTAGCATGACTGCCAGTGACATTTTCTGCTATGTTTTAAATGCATAAACATCACCTAAGGGCAGGATGCTCTTGATGTCCATCCTGCATCAGGACTAAATTAGCTTACCTATTCAGAAGAGTCAGTGAGACACGGATGACTGATAAATATTTCTGGAAAATTAACGTTCAGTCACACCTTTTAGATTGGAACACAGATCACGCAGGTGTACTCTGCCCCTGGTGTCGTGAGCTCACACATGTGTGCAAGGGCATGCACATGCATGTGGGTGTGAAAGCCATATATCGTCATCATTTTCACAGAGTCTTTGTTCATTCCTTCCAAAGGCAAATCTGCTTTCTAGTCACAGAAGCTTTTTCCTACTAGATGTTGTGACTAAAGCAAAGAATCTAGTATTGGGTTTCCCTGGTGGCACAGTGGTTAAGAATCCGCCTGCCAATGCAGGGGACATGGGTTCGAGCCCTGGTCCAGGAGGATCCCACATACTGCGGAGCAGCTAAGCCTGCACGCCACAGCTATTGAAGCCTGCGTGCCTAGAGCCCATGCTCCACAACAAGAGAAGCCAGCGCAATAAGAAGCCTGCATACCACAAAGAAGAGTAGCCCTCACTTGCCACAACCAGAGAAAAGCCTGTGTGCAGCAACAAAGACCCAACGCAGCCAAAAATAAAATAAATTAAAAAAAAAGAATCTAGTACTTTCAGCTACATTGTATGATAAATTTTGCAGTACCTTCCTCTGAATTTTTGGATCGCCGTTTTGATGTCTTTGCTGTCACTGACCTGGATGCTCTAGTGGAAATCTCAGTCTTAAAGAAAAGAGAATGAAAAAACAAAAATTAATTGATGCACCACAGAGCAACATCATGAGCAGATTCATTATTCAAGCTCCAGGAAGAACAAACAGGAAACACAACGACATCCGCACGCATTCAAAGGGGAACTGACTCCAAGTCGGTGCAGCTAAGCACTTAGGACCCAAGAGTGTGAGTTACAAGGAAGCTGAAAGCTCTTTCACTCTAAATGCAGAATTCCACTTTTTGGTACAGCCCTAAAAAGGTCAGCCGTCCACTGACCATACCTTGAGAATCACTGTCTCATCAGATGAGTTTATGAGGACTCGACTTCTGTCGCTATATGCTTAATTACTTCAATGCATTTGTGAACAACTCTGAGAGTGAAAATGTACACGATGTGTTTAAACAGAGCGTAAATCAGAGAAAACAGCACATCCTGTCCCTCCCACCGCTGGCTCAGTTCCCTGGCCTGACCCCTCCCTCAACCTGCCACGAGGGCCTCTTAACTAGCCTCCCAGCCTCCACTCCACGCCTGTCCATCTTGTCTGTGGCTGCCCGGATACACTTTCTGAAATGCAAACTGGACGATGAAGTTGGGGTGAGTCTAACGTCCCCAAGACAGCCTGGCCTGGCCTGTACCTCACTCACAGGAAATGCACTGCAGGGTCCCACCGGGCCAGGCAGAGCTTGGACGGGTCCCTCCAGCCGGCCCTCTGGTCCCTGTCTGCCTCGTGACTTAATCCTCTCCCAGACTCCTCTGAAGTGCCACCTCCATCCTCTCCCAAATGACTGCCTTACCCCTCTGTACACCGTACATCATACTTGTCACATAAAGGTACGAGGAGACCCAAGAGTCCACCGCAGAGAAGCAGACGATAAACACACCCCACCTACTTTACAGGCAGTAAACCATTTAAAGCGGTACTTTTACAACAAAATAAATATGGACCTATTGTGTGTGAGCCTCCACCATGCCCCACCCCGTGCCTCCGTGGACTGGGGGAGGACCACACACAGCACTTACTATTTCAACACAGCTACGGGTTTATGTCTCTCAAAATTATTTTTTCAAGTTTACCTCTGTTTCAGCTTTGGAGTCTTTGAAAGATCCATCTGACGACTTTTTAGACATCTCTCCTGAGGTTGAGGACTACAAAAAAAAATTTTTTTTTTCACACTCTAGAACTACTCAAGTCTGTAACATCTAAAAACGTGCCAAGATGTTTTCTCTAACACTGACCAACAAGATAACCCTTCACACGGGAGCACCATGTCACATCCCAGCCCTGCCCTCCTGCGGTCGCTGTGTGGCCTGGACCTCCAAAGGACCATCCAAGATCTCTGACCACTAGGGGCTGACCAGGAGGCCAAGGGCAGCAGAGACAGGGTCTCGCAGGGAACCGTAGGGAGCAGCGTCTCCCAGGCCCACGTGGTCCCTACGCCAGGCCAGACTTCTCGGAGATGTTCCAGGGACACACAGGGAATCTGGAAACGAGGGAGTCACTCACTCCTATCTTCTGTGAGGGAACCACTCTCACCTCCCAATGAAGTGGCTCTTTTTGAGCAAAGTCTTCAGACGCTACATCAGGAAAGCACTCTCAAAACAAAAATGACGTGAAAACTGTAAGCATGTTAAATCAACACCTTAAAAAATCTCACACTTAAACCAACTCCCAGAAAGGCACATCTTGACATAAGAAGTAGAAGAGATACAATCACTGAGATTTTCCTCCATAAAAAGCAATGGATGCCTGTTGAATACTTCAACAATTAACTGTCCTCATGACTTAATTATGAAAGTAGCAGACTGTATCCGAAGTAGTTTCTTGTGCGGGCTGGGCTCTGTGCCTGGGGTCCCCCCAGCCCAGAGTGCTCAGTTCCCTGCAGACATGGGAGGAGGGCAGCACCCACACGTGGCCACTCTGACCTCAGACTCATCCTCCACCGCCACACGGGGACACACCCGTGACTTCTCAGAGTGCCTTCACACCTGCTGTTTCACAGGCTGAGAATGTCTCATCATCGTCTCTTCTAGGTCATGGGATTCGACCGGAGGCTGCAGACTGCCCGGCAGGGCCCAGGTGAGAGCTGAGTCTCCTCTTCCCCGGAGCTGCCCTGCTGGAAGCCTCAAGGCCCAGCTCTCTGGGGGTCCCACCACTCCTGGGGGAGAGAGCAGCCTGCCCCCAGAGCCCTGTTCCACAAAGGAGCCCCAGACGGACACAGAAGGGCCAGTCCAGCAGAATCACCACGACAGGTCTATGAACACCTGCCTTTGGTCAACAAGGGCCAGCTGGGAGCAGGAACGCAGTCCGTTCACCCTGGTCTCACACACTTAAACAAAACCGTCACTCGCTCGTGGCTCCAATACGTCCCATATATCCACCTATAAAAGTTCTCTTTGGAACTGTCTCTCTGCTTAGAAAACCAGTCACACCACCAGCAACCTCAGTGAACATCACAGGTGGGACACTGCATCTGAAGGCCTGGAGGGCTGAGAAGGTGCCCCAGGCAGGGGCTGCCTCGTGCACGGTAAAGTGCACTAGAATGTTCGAGCACCACACTAAAACCGGCTCAGTGAAAAAGACTTTTCTTAGACCTCTAAAAAGAAGCAAAAGACGGGGAAGGTCTTTGTTATTTCTAAAACTCCTACGGGAAACCAGGCTTTTATGATACATACGCCGTGGTGGGTTACATGACTCCAGGGTGTCCCTGGGAGACCCCAGGGTCCCAGGTAGCATACTGACAGCCAACAGAACCACCGAGCAGACCAGCTTCCAGGCCTGGCGCGCAGTCTGTCCCACGGGGCCCGCTCACCTCCCGGTGCCAGGGATGTAAGGCCACAAAACCAGAGGCCGGCTCGGCAGGAAAGAGCAAGCTGGCCCCTCACCGCCTGGCCACCTCAGTCAGCAGACCTTGTACTTTTCCAGACCTCAGCTTCCTCCTTTCTAGCAGCTGGAGACCAGAGGATTTCCAGGACCTGCCCAGGACACTTTACAGTTATATGATGTCCCTGCAAGAACCAGCATTTGCAATGCCAGCCCTGCCAGGAGACTTACCCTATCTACAGCGGGTCCAAAATAACCTGCACATCTAGAAAACGGTGTCTGAAACCAAAAGAATTTTCTGGAAAATCCTAAATTTACCTGAAAATTTAATTAAACAAGAATTCAGTAAACTGAGGTCTAATTTTACTCATCTGCTAATGCTTCAGAGACTTAGAAAGTATCCCTAATCCTACCTAGAGTCTGTCATACAGAGTGAAGTAAGTCAGAAAGAGAAAGACAAATACCGTATGCTAACACATATATATGGAATCTAAGGGGGGAAAAAAAAAGTCATGAAGAACCTAGGGGTAAGACGGGAATAAAGACACAGACCTACGAGAGCATGGACTTGAGGATATGGGGAGGGGGAAGGGTAAGCTGTGACAAAGCGAGAGAGTGGCATGGACATATATACACTACCAAACGTAAAACAGCTAGCTAGTGGGAAGCAGCCGCATAGCACAGGGAGATCAGCTCAGCTCGGTGCTTTGTGACCACCTAGAGGGGTGGGATAGGGAGGGTGGGAGGGAGGGAGACGCAAGAGGGAAGAGATATGGGAACAGATGTATATGTATAACTGATTCACTTTGTTATAAAGCAGAAACTAACACACCATTGTAAAGCAATTATACTCTAATAAAGATGTAAAAAAAAAAAAAGTGTCCCTAATCCTTAATAAACGCAGCCATGCCCACACCCCGGGGACCCCACACACTGAGGCTGCCTGGAAACGCTGCTCACAAAGCCACGGGACCCACTGATCCCCAGTCTCCAGGAGAACGCCCAAAGGCACACACACACAGCAGACAGGAAAAGCAAAAACCAGTATCACTTTAAGGTTCTCCTAGGAATCCACGACTGTCAGAATTTTAAATTGGTGATAAAGAAATCCAGTTTCCCAATCACACTACAACCAAGACCAAAGTCACTGTGGAGAACAACACGAACCCTTTCTAAGTTAAAGGCAGAGGTCTTCCAACAGGACTTACCTTTCTCCCCGGCTTCTCACGCTCGTGGCTCTCTTCCCTGTCGGGGTCCCTGGGGTGCTCCCCGTTCCGCGCCCTCTGCCGCTGCCGCTCCCGGCCCTTGTCTTGCTCGCGCTCTCTCTCCCGGTCTTTCCACTTCTCCTTCTCCTTTCCACCCTCGTTCTTCCGCTCCCTCTCCCGCTCTGCGTCCTTGTCCCTGTCCCTCTCCAGCCGGGCCCTGTTCTTGGTCCGCTCTCTCTCCCCTTCGTGGTACTTGTCTCTCTCGGGATCTTTGTGTCTGTCTCGGTCATTCTCCTTGGCCTTTTCCTTGTCCCTTTCCTTTTCTCTTGGTTTGCTTTCTTCCTTTAATTCCTCTTTCTGTTTTCGACCTCCGCTTGTATTTCTCTCGTTTATTTCAGAGTTTCTTCTATCCTAGGAAAAAAAAAAAGCTGGATGACAATATCGCTTATAACTGTCTACCTGAACCACAAAGAGCCTCATTATTTCATTTTCAGATGCATGTAACCTGCATTCACCTCTTTATCTTTACGAACCCTGGACGCATCCTCCCTCGCGTTCTTATTGTCCAGTTCTTGAGGTTTTGACGTCAGTGAGGACCTTCCTTTTGTTTCCGCCTTCTCTCCGGCTAACACTCTCTTCACCGCATCGTCGCTGGAGAGCTTGTCCCAACGTGAGGAAATAAAATGCAAGGTTGCAATGAAATTAGTACATTTAATAAACATGAATGTCAACATTCAAAGATTGCTCATTAAACGGAATCTTTGTCTCCTAATGGATTTCAAAGGATAAAATATTAAAAGGAGATGAACGTTACCACAGACAACGTACAGCACCTCCTCTAACAGTCCCCTCCGGCACTCCTGCGGTAACAGCGCAGCCCACTCAAGCTAAATGAACCCTGGGTCCCCTCTACCCGAGCTGCCAAGTTCGGACGTGTGTGCTGTTCAAGGACACCAAAGCTGACCACGCGACTCTACGACACCCTTCACTTCTCACGGGGCCACAGAGGCCCAGCACTGAAAGGGCCTAAGGAATGATCTAACTGGAGCCCCATCAAACGCCAAAATCCCTTCTGCAGCATCCCTGACCGCCCCCCAGAGTCTCTGAACACCTCGGGTCAGGAATCCCACTAGCCCTCACACTCCCGCTTTCCACAAGCCTGCGCTGAGTGACTGCTACACGCCAGGCACTAGACCCCAGGCCGAGGACGCGCTGCACACCGGCAAGGCAGCCAAATACAACAACCAAAAGTCAGTGCGCTGGGGGAACACGACGGGGGTTCCGGCAAGAGCAGCCAATCCCACACGGCTCCCGGGAAGCAGCTCCACACAGAGAAACCAGCAGCCCAGCAGCACAAGCGAGGGAGTGGGACCAGGGCAGGAGACCTCAGGGGCGCAGGCACAAGGCGAGAGACGAGAGAAACGGACCAGAGGAGAGGGGCTTCGTGAGCGGTGCACGGAGCTGGGGGCAAGGGATTCAGCAGGAAGGCTAGTCAGATTTGCTTTTTGGAAAGATGAGCAACGAGAAGGATCTGGGGGTGGGGGCGGGGGACAGAGGCCAGTGCACTGGAAGATCAGCCTCTGCATCTCCATGCCTTGGACCCAGCACACCAGGGCGAGGCTATCCTGAGGCCCTGGGGGCCAGTCTGATTCCACTCCCCATCTCCCACTGCTGCTGTGTGAGCTGAAACCCACTTTTCCCACCTTGGTAACATGGAAGGTTAGCCCCCAGCCCATCAGGTCCATGAAGGGCTCTATTAGCCATGCCCTTGATAAAGGGCCAACTCTGCTCCCCTGGGGGCTCCTCAGATCCCACAGAGAAGACAGGCCCTGGGGATGACCTGCTCTTATGGCCCCAGCTGGACTGTGAAGCCAGAGAAGCCAAGATTCTAGCCCATGGTGAGGATCTCAGGAAATCCAGTCCCTGCACAAGTGAAGTCGGATCTCTTTGAAGGCAGCACAGCTCTGCAAACACCCACCAGGGGAGAGGGAGGGATGGCGGGGGGGAGGGAAAGAGGGAGGGAAGCAGACCCAAGAGGCTGGAAAGGCGGGCAGAGAACAGGGACATCCCACAAGCCCCAAAGACGAAGAAAAGCAGCTCCTCCGGCCACCCGGTTGGAAACAGTCACCTGCCCTGAAAGGAGGCCCAAAAGGAGAAAGAATGCAGGGCTCAGCAGGCCGGGCACGCAGCCCCCAGCCACGTGCCCATGAGCAAAGTGCCTGCGGGGTCCCTATTTGATTCTGACAGCTCGGGAGACCCTGTGCGTAGCACTGCCTTATCTGTTTCAGTGTACAGCTCTAAACTACTTCTGCAACTGTGAGGCTCCAGGAGAGGTGGGATCAGATTGCAAGCACAGGGTTAAAACCCCCTCCTTAAACACCCCGGGCTCCGTTGGGTGGCCTGCCCTCCCTGTCTGGTCATCCCTCCCGTGCTGGCAGCTTCCAGCTCGGGGGCGGCGCTACCTTGTTGAGACAGCACTTTCCGATTCTCTGGAGCAGCTCGTTGGTCCTTTCAGGCTCGTGCCCAGCCACGATCCGAGCCGGTTTTGCCAACAGTGGCTCTCCGGAGACCATGACAACCACGTCTATGGCCTTCTGAAGGAAGCTAATTTTGGCGTCTTTATCCTGAAAGATTTCCATTTAAAACACAAATATTAAAATACTTCAAAAAGAGCTTGTATTATCTTCAGTATGGCCAACAGGCACAGTTCCCATTTAGATAAAAAGCTATTTTTAGATGTGTGTTAAATTTAGAAATCCTGACTCTTTATAACAACAACCACCAAAAAAATCTTCGGTAAAGCTTTTAGTTGTAGGTGGTGGGCTAGCATCATGAACCTTTGGAACACTCATTCCATTTCTCCAGGATAACATGAGCGTGCTAGGCAGCTGCCGCAAAGACCATGAAGTGAGAAAGGGCACATGGCAACTCCCAGAGCCACCAGCCTCGCATGCCAGCCACAGGTCAGCCGTGAGCGAGGGGCCACCACAGCGCACCGCTCACAGAAACCCTGTTCATGAAGGCGAGCAGGGACAGCGCCTCAAACCTACCTTAACGTTATCGGACTTCATCTCGGCGTCTGTGTAGAGGCCCTTCATGAAACCAGTCATCCTGATCACCTTCAAAAGATAAAGCGAGGCCATGGTCAGCACCCCACGGGACAGCCCATGCCCTGGCCTGGCCCGCTGCCCCCGCTAAGGGCCGCCTGGATCTGTCTACGCCCAGGATGTCATTCATCCACTGACGCAATGAGCACTGAGCATCTGCCATGTGCAAGGCCTCGTCCCAGGCGGAAGCCAGCCTGGTCCTCACAGAACTCAGCCTGGTTGTGACGACAGGTAAACACGATGGACCCGCGGGGCTATAAGGGGGGGACAGGATCACTCCTAGTCCAAGTGCAGGAGGCCCTGGGGAGTCAGGGAACACTTCCCAGAGCAAATCATATCTAAACTAAGACCAGCAGCTTACGGGAGAAGAATTGGGGGAGCAGGTATTGAGGAAGCACACGCCAGGCAAAAGAAACAGTCCCACAAGGTCCAACTAGGTCCTGTTTGAGGGGCCAGAAGAAGTTTGACAAGAGGAGTCTGAGGCCAGGGAGTCAGCACGGGCCTGAGCAGATAGCCTCTGAAGCCATCAGGAGTATGGACTTAGCCTCACTGCCATGAGGAGGCCCCGAGAGGTGCACAAACAGGAAACGGCCTCTTGTGAGGAGGGCTCAGGGCAGTGGAGAGCGTGGATTCTGGGAGGAAGAGGAACTTCCCAGCCTGGGTTTCTCCTCACCACTGTGTCACTCACTTCCTGGGACAGAGGGGCGCTCTGTGCCACATCACTTTTGTTCTCCCCCCACCTCTTCCTCTCCTCAGTCAACCGGGACCTCCCAGTTACCCCGCAGTCAGGCTTTGGGGGTGGTGATGTTTTCCGTTCCTCCCCACCTCCAGACACACCAGGGCCCTGGCTTCTCTCAGACCAGAGGTTTTCAAAATGCGGCAGGTCACTATAAAGTCAATGTAATGGGTGGCAGTGAGCATTTTTTTAATAAAACAGGTAAGAAAATATCAGACTGCACTGTATGTAGTAAGAATGAATATTGCCTCTATGTGTGTGTCCTGGGTCAGGCATAAAGAGTATTTATTACCTTAAGAAAAAAAAAGACAGTCCCACACTAATATTAGGCTCCTTCTGAGACCAAGCTACAACTAGCTAGCTATTAATTAAGCTAGCTTTCATTCCTCAAACTACTTAACAGCTGTGCTGTTTTTTTTCCTGGTAAGACAGGTGGAATATGAAGAGTATCCTGCATTTCATATTCCTGGAACTCCTGCATCCTCAGAAGGAAAAACCTTTTGAGCTTTTTCCAGTGTGCTTGACAGTTCAACTTGTGAGCAATCATTTTAACCAAGAAGAGACGTGAATTTCACAGGATCAGGGCTTCAGTTTATGAAGGAGGCAGAGTTGGTTTAGCTAAAATACTAACAGGGAGGCTTGAATACAATACTCAGGGGCAGTGAAGAATTTTCGTACAAGGATCTGCACATATTATCTGAAAATGCTTTCCAGATGTCAATTGTCCTAACATCTTTATTGGGTAGGTAACAATTAACATATTTATCTTTACACAGGTAGAGAAATTAATTTTGACCTTAGATTAGGAAAAACCTGAGGAAGAAAAGGAGACCAGTGGATCCCGATTGGGAACACGGAACTCCTTCCCCACACCCTGGCTACCTGGCCAACCAAGTCGATTCCTGCCCGAAACTTCCTCCTCCTTCCGACCTTCCAGGAGGTGGGGACGGCAGCCACCAGGAGCCCAGGGCCACACCAAGACCCACAGGACGAGGTATGGCCCCCAGCCTCCTTCCTGGCTCTGTTTCAGTGAAGTGATGGGACTAACACAGAAAATGAAAGTGTGAGGCTGGGCGGCAACCACTGTAGTTGGCCACTCACCTCCTGGCTAAGTGACTTGACCCCTCCTGGGTTAGAGGACACTACCTGCCTACTTCACAGGGCGGGGGTGATGCAGCTCAAGGCCCGGCTCCCACCAGCCTCTCCACGCAGCCACGTCCCTTCCCCAAACACTGTCCAGGGCAGGTCTAAGTGCTGCATTAGCTTAGGAGGAGGGGGAGGCCAGTCAAGGCAGACCCTTGGGATGTGGGTGGGTTTCAAGAGAGCTGTAAGCACGATGAGGGTTTTTAACAGAGAGAGGCACACATTGTAAGCTAAGCTAAAATGGCAAAAACAAGCCAAGCAAAGTTTGTGTAAGACGCCGCACCTGCTGGAAAGAGTGAGAAGTGAAGTTTAAGGACAAACATGGGGCAAGAGTGGGAGCCTGAGCCCCTGGACACCTGCAAGTTCGAGCTGACTCCTAACTCCCCAAGAGCATGCCCGAGTTCCCAAGGTCAGCACTGCACTCAGGTGCACCACGGAAATGGGCGCTGCCACCCTGAGATACAGGAGCCTTGACCGATTCCATTCAACAATGAATATTTGTCATGCACCTTCTGTGTACCGTACCCAGGATATGCCAACACACAAGCTACCGTCCGCGTTACTCAGGAATTCACCAGCCAGTGGGGGAAAGTTTACAGACAACCAATCTCAAGACATGCTCTGCCGTTTATCAGCAAATACTGACCTGCTCTTTTATAGCTTCTTCTTTTCAGACCCCTAAAACCACCTTCAATCAATTCACCTACAGGTACTGATTAAGCATCCAGTATGTGGTGACCACAGTGGAGCAGGTGGAGGGAAACTTGAGGAGAGGGAGTTTATTAAAAAAAAAAAAAAAAAAAAAAAAAAAAGAATTGATTTCTTTCTCCAGGGATTTGTAAGCACTCTCCACATGCTAGACACCGCAGCAAAAAAACCCCACAGAAACAGCTTTGCCAGGTAGAGTGGAAGATGTGCTCTAAGAGATACATGGGTAGGATGGGAAGAAATAAGAATGCGCCCCAAGGGGCCAGGAGTCTCCCCGGAAGAGGGGGCCCAGGGGGTTGGCGCGAAGGGGAGCTCAGGGATGAGAGCAGAGGCGCCGCGGAATCCGGCCAAAGCCCGGCTCCTCGGGCAGGGGACTAGCTCAGCGACGCGAGGTCCGACGCTGACGCCAGCCCTGGTCCCGACCCACAACCCGGCAGTGACCCCCGACCCGCATCCCGGCCCTCACCCCGACCCCCACAAGGGCCCTGACCCCCGGCCCGCACCCCGAGCCCCACAGGGGCCCTGACCCCCGGCCTGCACCCAGAAAGCGCGCCGGGACCCCGGGCCCGACCCCGAGTAACCCCGGCCGGCACCCCGACCCCCGCCCCAGCCCTGCGCTCACCTCCGTGATGATGTCGTGCAGGTAGCGGAACGGGGGCTTGTTCAGCAGCTTCTCCGTCAGCGGCGGCCTCCGAATCACCTTCCCCAGAGCCTCCTGCGTCCGCTTCACCACCGCCGCGTTCATGGCGGCGCCGCCCGCGTCTCGCCGGTCGCCGACACTAAGCCCCGCTCCGCGGCCGCCGCCGGCCCCGCCGCAGCCGCCAGGTCCGGCCTAGACGCGCCGCTCGGGTTTCCATCCCACAGTGCACCGGAGTCCGCCAAGGCGCGTGCGCGGGGCCGCGGCCCTCGGTCGCCAGGGCGGCGCGGCCTTAGCAACGGACCCGCAGTGGCACCCCGCCCCCTGTCCAGCTGCGCGCGCACGCGGGCGGCGTCTGCGGTGGGGCGGCGTCTGCGGTGGGGCTGCCTCAGCGTCCCTGCCCGGTGACAGCGCCGAACCCCTCCACCGCTCAGCAGCCTCGGGGAAAAAGCTGTTCGCCCCGCGTTAGAGGAGACCTCCGAGGACTGGATAGCAGCAGCACAGCTTCCAAGATTCATTTCAGGGGGACTGGACTAAGTTATCTCGAAAGACACATACCTTATCCTGTTGTTACTTAATATGGCTTCTTGGAAGAGTACCTCCTTTTCTCTGAGGCTATGTTTCTGTTCCTATAAAGCAGGGATAATATGTGCCAGCCTCCCTAGCTCCCAGGGAGATGAGGACTGAACGATGCTTCGGGGCTTTGTAACCAGGATGAAGCCGCTCCCTTGTTGTTCTGGCAGGTGTCTGTGGTTCTGTCCCATCTGTCTTCCATCCGCCACGCACAGGCTCACTGCAGATCCTTCTATCAATTTTGAAGCTTTGTGGTCTGTTTTTAGTTCTTCTGTCGGATACCTTTATAATTTTTATTTACATTCATTTTTACCATTTTCAATGCGCTCCATTCTTTATGTGTTCTTTGCTCGAGATGTATCTGGATGTGGAGTTTTTTAACTCAAAATTTATATTTGACTTTTTAAAATATTTATTTATTTGGCTACGTCAGGTCTTCGTTTCAGCACGCGGAATCTTCGTTGGCGGTATGTGGGATCTATTGTTGTGGCGCTCTGCGGCGCGCGGGCTTCTCTCTAGTTGTGGCGTGCGTGCAGGTTTTCTCTTCTCTAGTTGTGGCCTGGGCTCCAGAGCGCAGGGACTCTGTACTTTGCAGCACGCGGGCTCTCTAATTGAGGCGCGAGAGCTCGGTAGTGGCGCTCAGGCTTAGTTGACCCGCGGCATGTGGGATCTTAGTTCCCGACCAAGGATTGCACCCATGTCCCCTGCATTGGAAGGCGGATTCTTTACCCCTGGACCACCAGGGAAGCCCCTGATTATGATTGACATTCAATAAAATTCACCCATTTTAAGTGTACAGCCTGATGCATTTTGGTAATTTTACACAATTATGCTACCTACCATCACCACAATCAAGACACAGAACAGTTCCTGTACCCTAAAACATTTTCTCCTGCTCATTTGCAGTTCATCTCCTCCCCCACCCCGGCCCCAGGCATCTGTAACTGTCATTATAACCATGCCTTTCCTAGAGTTCCATATAAATGGAATCATACAGTACATAGTCTTTTGTGTTTAATTCTTTCCTTTATAATGTTTTGAGATTCATCCATATGTCATTCCTTTTTGCAGCTGAGTAGTATTCCGTAGTATAATTTGGTTATCTGTTCAACAGTTGATGGATATTTGAGTTGCTTTTAGTTTCTTATTATTTATGAATAACACTACTAAGACCATTCACATACAAGTCTTTGTATGAACATAAGTTTTCATTTCTCTTGGATAAATACCTAGAAATAGGATTGCTGGATTATATGGTAAGAATATGCTTAACTTTACAAGATACAACCATACTGTTCTTAAAGTGACTGCATCAGTTTTCATTCCCACTAGCAACGTATGGGATCCCCAGTTGCTCCATATCCCCTGGCAACACCTGATGTGTCAGTCTTTTTAATTTTAGCCATTCTAGTAGGTATGTAATAGTATCTTATTATGGTTTTAATTTGCATTTCTCTGGTTATTTCTGATTTCAAGCACTTTTCATGTACATGTACACTTTTCATTTTCATGGACATTCATATATATTCGGTGAAGGTAGCCTACAAAGTATCATTCAGGCATTTATTGAATCACTGCTGTGTGCTGAGTATTGTTTAGGTGCTGGGGATTTCTGTGGAACTACAGACCTTCTAGTGAGCAACTTCCACAACATCCACTGTTGTTCACTGCTCCTAGGACCATAGCTCTCTCTGCTGCTAACTGCATCCAGGACCACGTGAGCATTGGTTATCTAGCCAGAGGCCAGGTGAACAGCCAGAGCTCATCTCCCTCCAGCAGTGTCAACCTCATTTCTTTCCACACTTTACCATGCAGGTGGGCTGGCTGCAAGAGACTTTACTGAGAGGTTGAGAGAAGCCTAAGAGGTGACAACCTGCGAGGGAAGGCATTTGATAACACTCACTGGAGCTATTCCACGGTCCATGAGGAAGAAAAGCCCCCCCGGAGAATCGGGTTCTCAGAGAGATTCCCTCCCGGGTGGCCCTCGGCTATTAACCCTGCTTCCCAACTTCCAAGTCCACCCCTTGGCCAGAGCACCTCCATCCTCTGACCCCTACCTTATCAAATCTTCCTGACTTTCTGGAAACCCCACTCTCTACCCATGGGAGCTTTTGTCTTCCCATCCATTCCCTTTCTCCCAGCAGTACATTTCCCAGAGTCTGGGTTCTCCCGTCCGGACTCACAACCCAAGGTCTTGGTAGGACAGTCCCCTGTGGCATTTGGCACTTTGGTCCCTTGGGCGATGGTGGACACTGTGAACCAGGCTCCTTCCAGGGCTCTCAGATTCCTGTTATTCTCCTTGCGGTCCACACACTTATTTTTACCACCCATGTATCCTGTTTCCCAAGAACAAACATTCATTCTTAAACAGTGTTTAATCAAACGCCATAAAGAAGCATAAAATAGTTTCCCAACTGCCTCAGCATTTCTGAGCATCCTCACCCACGCTGATCCTAGTATTTCACATCACGATGGAGAATGGTATTCACTCCCGTCCACCACCCTACCCCACCTCAGGCCCCCTGGAAGTCTATGAAAGGGGGGGCCGTAATGGGACTGTGTACTTCTTCATGGCTGGGCCCTTAGTTCGTGAAGCTTGGCCCAAAGCTCTGAGGCGATTAAGCCCTTAGACAGAGGATGCACCAGCTTCCTGCCCTCCAGGCATTAGGGAGAGAAGGAAGGGGAACTCACTGGCACAGGGCGGCCAGGCCCTCGGGGCTGCAGCAGATGCAGAAGATGCTGTGGAGTCTGAGAGCCGGAGTGTCCCACCCAGACCTCTTTCTCCACCTGCCCTCCGTGGCCAAGCTGGGAGCCCAGAGTCTCCCGTCAGGAGCCCCCACCTGTGAGCTTTGAACACTGGCTGGGGTTGGCCTGAGCAGGGGCAGAGGGGGAACTCAGGGAGGTCAGTGACCTTGGCCTCTGACCCCCAAGTACACTGCCTTCTCAACAGAGGCTCCCCAGCCTCCTTCCCAGAAAGTTCACGCCGGGCAGAATCCTCCTCTGGGCCCGGAGCAGCCAGGGCAGCTGTGGCCAGTAACCGGCTTGTCTGTGAGCGGTGGGGGAGGGCCTATGGCTATGGAGAGTCCTCTGGCCCCGAGGGTCCACCGAGGACCCCAGCCAGTGCCACATGAGGAGGAATCGTGTTTCTCCCACAGCTGTGGAGAGCAGGAGGACTTCTAGGCTGAGGAGGCCCTGTGGAGGCCGGAGGGCACAGGCCTGGCCCCTCTCTGTGGGACCGTGAGAGAGGGTGTGAGATCTGAGGTCTGGGACAAGGGAGCAGGGTCACCACCCTGCACTGAGGGCCTGTCTGGGCGGAGGTGACTGTCGAGTGGACATGAGTCCCTGTAGGTCACGTCCTTAACACTGTCCCTAGGTGAGTCCTCACCTCCCCCCTGGAAGGCAGGTGGGCAGGCATTCTGGGGCCTGGGAAAGCAGGGTTAGTGGATGCAGCTAAGGATTCCTGACTCCAGGAAAGAGACCTGGCACCAGGGCCTCAGGAGTCGGGGCGGGAGGAGGGCGCCAGCTTGGGGCCTCCGGTTCTGGGGGCTGGCTGGCTGCAGGGAGTGGGGGGCCTGTACCCTGAATCCCCCTAAGTTCCTCAGAGTCACGAAAGGATTAGAGAAAAAGGCAGAGCACATAAAAGAGCGTCATTCATAAAAAAAGATAATTGATTGAATAACTAGAGAAAATCACAGCAAAGAAAGTGTTTGAAACATAAAAACCTGGCAGGAGACGCTTTTGAAATTGGCAGTTTCTGAATGAATGAATGAAGTAACTGTGGCCAGGACTCACCCCAGGAGGGAAAGTCCACAAAGCAAGGTGGCTTCCAGGCCCTACCTTCTCTTGCCTGAGAGGCGAACATTCCTAGAGACAAAGGCCCACAGAGGCTGGGGAGGTGCAATCCTGAGCTCCACATCTGAGAAGAGCCCAGAATGTAGGTCAGCCAGAGGGACGGGCTGAGAGGCAGGCACCAGGAGAAGGAGAAGTGGCCAGAGCCTGGGGACAGCCTCAGAAGGGCAGGTATCAGTCTGTATGGCCAGTCAAGTGCCTTGCTGTATACTCCATCATCTAAGCCACGAGGTAACTGACATCATTTTGTGAAACCTGAGGGGTCTGCCTAGAAGGCTTTGTCCCCTCCTCTCCAAGTGAGCCTAGAAGACAAAACCTTCTATCCGTTCCTAAACTTGCTAAGATCATTTCTGCCCCAGGACCTTTGCACTTGCTGGTCCTTTCAGCTGAATGACACTGGTCCCCCAGATCTTCATATGGCTGCATCCTTGCCATTATTTGGGTCTCAGATCACATGTGACATCCTCAGAGATGTCAAAAGTAAACCACATCTGAACTCTCCAGCCTGTTATCTTTACTTTCTTCGAAGTACTTATCACTCTCCGGAAGTAATTTTTAAAATTCATATCTGCCTTTTCATTTTCTGTCTCATCTCCCACCCCAGTTGCCCCCCAGAAAGTGAGTTCCATGAGTACAGGCTGATTTGCTCACCTCTGAATCCCCTATACCTTCAACATTGTCAGATGCATACGATACTCAATACCTATTTGCCAAACGCTGAATAGCTTATGCAGTTAGTAGAATTGCTCTTTCCTAAGGGCTCTTAGTAACATGGTTCACTTATACCGCAAGTTTAAATGAAAAAATCAAACTATGATGTTATGTGGACAATATGATCTCAGTCATGTTAAATGTGTACTTGTGTGAGTGTGTTTGAGTGTGTGAATAAGTCCAGCAGTCCCAAGGTTTCAGAGATGATCTTGGAGTTGGGATAATGGGACATTTCTCTGCTTCTTTATACCTCATTGTAATTTAGATTTATTTCTCAGTAAATAGTAACTTTTCAATCAAAAACAAAAGTTAAATGTTGTCAGAGGAAACCCCCACTTAGGAAAAGCCACAGTATTGATGCCTTGTTAGTGAATGTTCTGGATGCCCATTTATACCCCGTTCAAACATAACTGCATCTAACAGGATCAATTAGGAGACTGAAGTTTACCTGGTACTGTGGTGAGCTCCCCAAATTAGCAGCGACCAGCTGTCACTTTACCTGTAACCAGCTGTGTGACTTTTTGGTCAATTCTGGCCTTTTTAGTCCTCATCTATTTCACCAGGAAAATGAGGGGTTTGAATTAGATAAGCTCAAACGCCTCCTCCAATAATTAGCCCTAATGACAAGCCCTTGGAACAACGCCCCGCGGAAGAATCTGGGCGGAGCCAGATTCCACCAGGATTTTCTTAAACCGGGGTCTCCCAGGACCTAGAGATCTGATGGAGGGCCCTTACATCCATGAAAACACAGACAGCATAATTGTTTAGGGCACCTTCCTGGAGTGGAAGAGGGGGGCGTCCATGGCTTTCCTCGTATTTGAACAGGGGGGCTGGTTCTCAAACAAAGGGTAAGAATCATCTGCTGTCAGAGACCCAAGCAAGCAAGCCCCTTCCAGGAAAGCCTGGCTAACTAGTGTCCAAAGTCAGTCACGGTTCGCCCAAAAGCACGAGGACAAGGCACACACGTGGACTTGGCGCTTTCTGCCAGAGTAGGTGTCACAGGAGGGCAGGCGGGCGGGTTCCGAGGCCCGAGGAAGCTCAGCGCTGCCTGGCACTGCCCCTCCGCCTCGCTGGGCCCCGCCCCTCCGGAGCGCCTACCACATGCCGTCCACGTGAGCCACACACCGTGAGCCCCACACCGTGAGCCGCACACCGTCCACGCCTCAGAGCAGAGTTTCAGAGCACAGTTTCTGTCTGAATCACGTAAAAACTGAGTTTTCCACCCAAACTATGCCAGCCTGCCACCCCTGCAAGCCCTGTAGGCTTGTGGGTCATGCCTCGGGGAGCTTCCCCTGACCTGCACCTCCGCGTGCCTCGCCAGGTGGCCCACGGCCGCCCATCGGCTTCCTCCAGGCTGCAGTTAAACGAGAAATTGTATGAAGGGATGTACAGTGTCTCCTCCCCACTAGGACGCAAGCTGCAGGAAGACAGGAGCCTGCTCTGCCGTCTCCTCGGTACACACGGTGCATCTTGGCTGAATGAGCCAGAGTCTGAAACCACTGTCACGGATGCTGTGGACGGCCACCCAGATGCCTCTCGGACCAAAGGCCGCTCCACACGGAGTACTGGTCCTTGTTGCCCCCCAGCCAAGCTCCTCTCTGGGGAAATCCCACCAGAGCGGCTTACCTCCCCCCTCTTCCCTCCGGGGAGTCCCCATTCGAGCTGGGGCTACAAACCCACTTTCTCAGGGACCTCCGCCTGATATAGCTGCTCTCAGGAGTGGTCTGGGGAAGCAGCCTCTAACCGGAGACTTGGAAGCGGACTCACCCACTGGCCAGCTGAACTGAAATCCTCATGGTTAGTGTAAGAGTGGGAGAACTGAGCCCCTGGTGCAGTAGGGATGCAACAGTGAAAACTCTCCCCAGCGCTGGAGGGATGGGAGTCCAGCAAGAGGATGCTATCTTCAGCACCTGAAAGAACCATGGGGTCAGTTGGTGGCTGTGGGGTTGCCAGGGCAGTGGGTAAAGGCAGTGAAGGCCAAGGCTGAGAGGCCGAGGACCTCCTTGGCAGGTCGTAAAGAAGCTCTTGTCTCTTGCAGCCAAAGATCAGAAATAGCGGAGGATCCGGTCCAACAGTAAGTTTAAGGACAGTGGAGCTCCAGAGGAGGTTTATTTCTCAACTCCAGGAAGTCTGTTCTGCCGAGATGAGACGTCTGATTGGGAAGAAATGGGACTGAGATTTGAACAGGACATCTGGATTGATGTGCTCAAAACTCTAGAATCCCCACATTCCCCTGAATCTTCTGGGCTTACAGAAGTGGTCCACTCCTCCCCGTAAAGGGCTAGCATTCCCCCTTCTCGAAGACAATATAGAGGTCATTGCATGCAAGTCAACACGCACCTTTCTCAGCATCTTCCCCATTAGCCCCGTCCTGGCCCCAAAGCTGTTACTAGGGTGGTCAAGTCATGACATGACCTGTCTGGGTCTGCTGGGCCTGCTAAGGGAAGGAGGCGCTAGACCCTACAGGAGCTGCAGGACCCAGCAGAGCCTGGAGACCGTATTTGGGACGGCATCCCAACATGCTGGATCAGCAGGGGATAGAATGAAAAGTTGGATGAGAGAGAGTTAGTCAGTATGGGAGGACTTCTGCCATACAGTGTAGGATTTACGACCCTGACAAGGGCCCAGGGAGACGGGACTAATCATGTTAGTTGTTAGTATGGTTCTTGAAAGCCTGCAAAACGCTGTGGCCTTCACTAAGTGAAGGAAAATTGCCATCCCTGCCACGGGATATGGTGGAGAAAAGGGTCAAAGGCTCAGAGAAGTAGTCCTGCTAGAGTAGACATAGTATGTAGTGCCAGCAAACCCGCCAGCCAACTTGCTTCCATGCGAGGTCCTGGTGGATCACTTCTTTCACCAAAGCAATGACTGGTGAGAAGTGTGCTCGTGGTCAAGAGATGCTGTTGTGAGTCTGAGCTCCCTGATGACAATGGGGACGACAGGATCTCAGAATAATAGAGGCCAAGCAGCGGTGCCTAATGATCAGAAACAGGGTAGATACAATTACAGTAAAGAGTGGCCAGGTTGGCGTGGTAGCCAGCAGGAGGTGACATGCAGACAGCCATGGAAATGGTTGATAGAACACAGTGTTCCTAGGGGCCAGATGCACGGGCAGTCAGTGAGGTTTAAGCAGCCAAAGAAATCAAAGATAATCCAGAGGCTGAGGGTATCTGCCCCCAATAAAATGCCTCTATCCCTTACGCGCTTTTCAGACCTGGACCCCACTGACTGAAGGAAAGCCCAGATTCCCAACGTCACTGCCACTGTATACAGTCATAATCTCCCCCAGTCTTTCTCCAGAGAGACCTAAGGTCACTCATCCAGGTAACCCTACCCTGGGGGGCAGGGGCGGGATATACACAACCTTTTCAAGGAATATTGGACGCAGGGTCCTGGGGACCTGAAGCATCATCATGGCCCCTGTTAGAGGGAGGGCATTCAGGGTCGAGTGATAAATAAAGTCCTGGCCAAGATTTGCTTCAGTTAGCTGTAGGTTTGTTTAGATTTTGTTAGGTCCACTGAGTGTATGGACCCACCTGGTGGTCATTTCCCAAGCCCTTAAACGCATAGTTGAAATGGACATACTTAGCAGGTGGGACAAGCCCCGTGTTGGCCAGGTCCTTGGACTGTGGACTAAGAGCTATAGAAGTGGGGAAGGCTGTGTGGGAGCCCCTGCTCAACCTCGGCCAGGAGAGTAAACCAAAACGATACTGTATACTGGTGAGGATGACAGTAGTTATAAGAATGGGATCTGCCCCACTCATAAAATGGGTAGTTTTCCCCATCATATAGCCATTTAATTCATCAGTCTAACTCCTATAAAATTCAGTTGGATCCTGGAAAATGACAGTGGAGTACTGTAAACCCAAACAAGTAGTAGCCCCAATTATTGTATCTTTTCCAGAGCAGGTCAACACAGTCTCAAGTCCGTGGTAGGCAGCCAATACATTCTTTTCCATCCCTACTAAAAAGGAGGACCAGAGGCAGTTTACATTCATTTAGGATGGACAGAGGGCACGTTGATGGTCTTGCCCCAGGGTTATGTTAACTCTTTTCCCGCTGTCCTAACATAGTCTGGGCTGTCTGGGCACTCTGCACGACACCATATTGGTCCAACATATTAATGGTATCATAGTAATTAAACTGGATGAACAAGAGGAAAACACATCAGAGGCTTTGGTAAGATACACGTGCTGCAGAGGGTGGGAGAGGAATCCTATGAAGACTCAGGGGCCTGCAGCCTCAATGTTTAGGAGTCCAGTGGTTTGGAGTATAACAGCCATCTGCTCCAAAGGGAAGGACAAAAAAAAAAAAAAAAGAGAGGACAAATACTGCATTTTGCACTTCCCACCACTAAGAAAGACCCACAACGCCTCGTAGCTTCTTTGGATGCTGGTGGCAGAGTGGGCCACACTTGGGAATAATGCCCCGATGTACTTACCAAGTGGCTCTGGGAAAGGTCCCAGAACAGCAAAGAACTCTAGCAGGTGCAGGCTGTGGTACAAGCATCCCTGCCACTTAGACCATATGATCTGGAAGATTCTGTGGTTCTAGAGGTACCTATGTTGGGAAACAATGCCATATTCCTTTAAACCACTAAGCCTGTGGTAATTTTATGGCAAGCCCCAGGAGGAGAATCACAACGTAGACCCCTAGGTTTCTGGAGCAAGGCCACACACTACCTGCAGCAAAGACCGATAGCTGCTGGCACACCTCTGTGTCCTAGAGAAGAACTGCCTGACCGCGAGACACCAAGTGGTCACCACACCGCTAGAGCTGGGTTCCACCAGACCCTCCAAGTTGCAAGGTCAGGCACAGCCAACTGCGATCCACTGGAAGAAGAAAGTAGTATGTCAGGATCGGGCACGAGCAGGGCCAGAGGACGAAGGAAAACCTCGTAAGCTCAGACCTTCGTATCACCTACTGCTGTTGCCCCATTTGCCTGTCCCTCACCTCCACCTATTGCTGTGTTGGGTTAGGGTGGCACTTATGACCAGCCAACAGAGGAAGAGGGGAGCTGAGCTTCCTGTGTGGATGGGTTGGCTTGGGGTGGGGCGCAAAATGTGCCTAAAAACAGCAGCGCTACACTACAGCCTCACTCGGTGTCCCTGAAAGGCAGAGTTGACATGAACTCTTCACAAGCTCCCAGGGAGGAGAAACTTGGTGTGTTAGTTTCACTGTTGCTGCTACAACAAATTTCCACAAACTTAGGAGTTTAAAACAATATACATTTAATATCATACAATCCTGGAGGTCAGAAATCCAAAATGGGTCTCACTGGGCTAAAATCAAGGTGATGGCAGAGCTGTGTTCTTTCTGGAGATTCTTGGGGAGAATCCACTTCCTTGACTTTTCCAGCTTCTAGAAGCCACCTGAGTTCGTTGGCTCGTGGCTTCTTCCCAGCAATGACATCACTTCAACATCTGCTTCTATCGTCACATCTCCCTCTCTGACTCTAACCCTCCTGCCTCCCTTTTTCCCTTTTAAGGACATTTAGTTAAATTGAGCCTGCCCAGATAATCCAAGATCACCTTCTCATCTAAAACTCCTCACCTTACTGACATCCGCAAACTCCCTTTAGCCATGTACTGCTACATATTCATAGGTTCCAGGGATCAGGACGTGAACATCTTTGGGGGCCATCATTCTGCCCACCACCCCTGGGCAGCACACTTGGCTGTTCATTTTACGTAGAAAGGGATGTGACCTGAATGTGTTCAAACCCATGGACAGTGACTAAAGGCTTGGCTGCTGCTAGTCTGGACCTGGAAGGATTCAAAGGTTGAGGACCAGGAGTTTTGTGGGGGGGCACGTGTGTAGATCGACCTGTGGGGGTGGGGGTGGTGCGAAGACCTTTGTCTTCCACGGTGACACCCACCAGAAAACACCCACCAGGGAAGAGGCAATAACCAACCAAGCAGGCAAATGGTTTGACTGGTTGAAATCAACATGCCTCAGCCATTGGCCACTCAGCGATCAGCCGTGGTGGTGGGATAACAGGACGGCATGGGCCCAGCATGAGATGCTACCCACCAAGGCTCAGCCGGTTATGGCATCTGCTGAAGTTCAACCTGACAGCACCAGGAAGCAGAGCTACCCCCATCCTAGTACCACCCCTTGAGGAATTCCACAGGCTACTTTGTGGAAAGTTGATCACTTTGGACTTTTCCATCCTAAAAGGGGCAATGATTCATGTTGGCTGAATCAACGCACATTCCAAGTGTGGATTTGTTCTTCCTGCCTTTACGGTCACTCTCTGGGGCTTATAAGAATGTTCGATCGTCAGGTATAGAACAGCACATAATACTGCTCCAGACCAGAGGACCCACTTGACAGTAAAGGGGGTGTGGCATTAGGCCCATGAGCGTGGGGTCCACAGGGCCTCTTACTTACCTCTCCACCCAGAAGCTGTGTGCCCAGGTGAGTGATGGAGCGCTCCTCTTGAAGGTTCAGCTGAGGTCCCAGGTGGGAGAAAATACCCTATAAGGATGCGACTCCATCCTTTAGGACACGGAATGTACCCTAAGTCATTATAAATTGCTGTCTCCAATTGATAAAATGCATAGGTCTGGGAACCAAGGAGTAAAACTAGAAGCAGTGGGCTTCCCTGGTGGCGCAGTGGTTGGGAGTCCGCCTGCCGATGCAGGGGACACGGGTTCATGCCCTGGTCTGGGAAGATCCCACACGCCACGGAGCGGCTGGGCCCGTGAGCCATGGCTGCTGAGCCTGCGTGTCTGGAGCCTGTGCTTCGCAATGGGAGAGGCCACAACAGTGAGAGGCCCGCGTACCGCAAAAAAAAAAACAAAAAAAACAAACTAGAAGCAGTGCCCTTTCCTTCACTTACAGGCATTCACTGGGAGAATTTGTGCTTCTCCTCCAGAGGGAGACCACTTCCACCAGGGTACCCAGTAAGAGTGCCACTGAACTGTCATGGCTGTCACCAGTCACTTCGGGCTCTTTGTGTCCAGAGACCGGCAGGCAGGAAAAGGAGTCACCACCGGAAGGTGGGATACCAATGTAAGGTCAGACCTCCTCAAGCACAAACAAATGGGAATGTGGTTGAATTTTTAAATAACCTTTTAAATAAGCTGTAAATCCGGCTACATGAATTATGAAACCCAAGCCGCTGTTCTGCACACTATACGCAACATACTTTTTTTGGATAAGATTAAAAAATAAAAACAAACCAAAGGATGCCCAAGGTTGCATCTCCTGTGAGACCTTCGACTCCCACCTCAGCTGGTCCCCAGGGCCCATCCACCCAACCCCTTTCTCAGGCCATGTCCTGGGGATCATGTTCATGGTCAGACCCCAGATGTGCTTCGACCCTCCCCTACCACGTCCTGCAAGGCCTGCACTGTCCCCTCCCCACCAACCCCACTCCTTTTCCTTTACTTTGTCCATCAAGTTGGTCTCTGAGCCCCCAAACAAGCCTGTTTACCACCATCTGAACAAGATTTGACATTCATTTCCCTCTGATGCACTCGCCTTCAAATCAAATCAACTTTGTAAAAACAAAAATAACACAAGCCAGAGAAACAGGAAAATAACATTTATATCAGTTCCCACAATGTTCACTGTATGCAAACAAAAAGCTGAGGCAGAGGTCCAGGAGTGATGTGTTTCTTCAAAAGGCAGTAACTGGCTAACAATTTATATGTTAGTCTTGTCCATTCACTTTGTGCAGTCCAAACAGATGAATTTTATATGTGCCCAACAATTGTTACAAATTTAGGACAGCTAACACTAGGCATACTGCCAGCTTCTAGAAGAAAACAGGGCTGCATCATTGTACGGAGCCATTAAGTGAGGCCAGGCCCACCCCTGAGACTCCTGGGGGTCCACACGCAGGAGGAGCATGGAATAGTTTTAAGAGTTAAAACAGGGCTTCCCTGGTGGCGCAGTGGTTGGGAATTGGCCTGCCAATGCAGGGGACATGGGTTCGAGCCCTGGTCTGGGAAGATCCCACATGCCGCGGAGCAACTAAGCCCGTGATCCACAACTACCGAGCCTGCGCGTCTGGAGCCTGTGCTCCGCAACGGGAGAAGCCGCGACAGTGAGAGGCCCGCGCACCGCAATGAAGAGTGGCCCCCGCTTGCCGCAACTGGAGAAAGCCCTCGCACAGAAACGAAGACCCAACAAAGCCAAAAATAGATAAATAAATTTTTTTTTAAAAAGAGTTAAAGCAATTGGTTTTATTGTAAGTGCAATGAAATTTTACAAACAAACCAAAACCAATTCCACTTGCTGGAACTTAGTAGGCTCTCAGCAAATGCTTAGTGCACTCAGCTTTCCTTTCACTGAAGCTCTCTGCAAACTCAGGGCTCAGCCGTGTGCCAGAGCTGAGCCTGGTGCCTGTGAGGCATCCATCACCACGGGGAATTGGGGCTTTCACAGGCCTGAATCCCAGGTACCAACAGGGGGTGATGTTTTCAGGGTATTTCCATTGTGCCCGTTGACTTTATGCCTAAAGAGAGGCTTCCATTATGACTGAGCAAAAGGAAACCAGAGTCTTGTAAATTTTCCAGAAAGAAAGGAGGTGAGATTTCACAGGAGAGCCACGGCCAGGCTTCCTTCCCACCTGCTAAGCCCCTATCACTTCTCTTAAAAACAACCCGGCCCAGCTGGAGACACATTTCCGCTCTCCCATACAAACTGAACAAAGGCTTCGTCGGCTGCAAGAAGGTGGCTGCAGAAAATGGGTCAGTCTTTTGATGCCGGTGAAAGATGCTAGTCCCTGATGATAGGCATTCACACACACACATGTGCACGCACGCACGCACACACACACACACACATACCTCACTGGGCCATGCAGACGGAGCCCCAGAATCCCCAGGGACAGACATGGCTTTCCCAGATATCACAGGCAGCCTTGGCCTGAGCACCCTCCAAAGACCTGGAGGGACAATTCCCAGTCAGGAGCTCCATGTACAAGCATGCCAGGAGCTCCTTTACTGGCCAGCAAAGGGTGTCTCAGAGGAGAGTTCATCTCTGGAGTGACACAGATGTGGCCTGAAATCTTGGGGACCTGAACAACGAGGGGGAGGGAAGAGAATATTGAGGGGAAGGTAGGGGACAAAAGAGTTAAACAAAAACAAGGCAAAGGACTTTCCTGGTGGCACAGTGGTTAAGAATCCACCTGCCAAGGCAGGGGACATGGGTTCAAGCCCTGGTCCGGGAAGATCCCACATGCCGCAGAGCAACTAAGCCCATGTGCCTCAACTACTGAGCCCTCGTGCCACAACTACTGAAGCCTGTGCGCCTAGATCCCGTGCTCCGCAACAAGAGAAGCCACCACAATGAGAAGCCCGCAAATCCGCAACGAAGAGTAGCCCCCCCTCACTGCAACCAGAGAAAGCCCCGGCTCAGCAACTAAGACCCAACTCAGCCAAAAATAAAATCAATTAATTAATTATCTTTAAAAAGGCAAAAACATTTGGATAGGATGAGGTGAAGCTTGTCCTTGGAAAAAAGAGTGAGTTCCAAACAGATTTGGAGAGAGCACTCCTAAACCTAGAGCCCAGGGTGGCGAGAACTGACTCTCTCAGAATAAAAAAGACTCCATGATCCCGGTCAGGGACGCCATCAGATGTTTCCCGAAAGCGGCAGTTGGATGAAGAGTTCCGAGTGTTTGAAGAATGCTGGAGTCCCGAGGGTGAGGACAGAGAGGAGGGCAGGAGAGGAAGTCAGGTATGGTAGAAGCCATGGGTGCACAGTGTCCTTCCGTCAGGGCCGGTGGAAGGTGAGAGCCGGGGACAGATTCTGCACGAGGCGACTTCCAGGATGCAAATCCGCCCACACCCAGCGCTGACCGACGCTGTCATTTCGGGGCCTGATGTCTTCACCCAGATGACACCCAGGGCCACGTCCAGTCTTCATGGACCGAGGAGCATGAGCAGGCAACCCGTGTTCCAACCCGGAGCCTGAGGGGGTTGGAGGAGGAAGGGGCTGAAAAGTGACCTGGAGGTGCGCTAAAGCCTCGGGGGTCCAGCTGTGAGCAGGTGGCGGGCAGGGGCAGGGTGAGCCCCCCGCCCACCCCCAGGGCTCCCCCGCACTGCCCTGACCCGCTCCAGGAAGAGCCTCTTGCCACATCTCTGCCTTAGCTCCCCCAAATCCCACTCATGAGAGATACCTGGTCTTTTTCTTTTTTTTCTGAAGTAGAATTGATTTACAATGTCGTGTTAGTTTCAGCAAAGTGATATATATATATATATATATTTATATTTATATTTATATTTATATATATGTGCATAACTGAATATATACATATATTCTTTTTCAGTTTTTTTTCCATTAAAGGTTATTATAATATATTGAATGTAGTTCACTGTGCTCCACAGTAGGTCCTATTGGTTATCTAGTTTATATACAGTTGTGTGTATCTGTTAATTCCAAACTCCTAATTTATCCCTTCCCCCTTTCTCCTTTGGTAACCATAAGTTTGTTTTCTCTGTCTATCTCTGTTTTATTAATAAGTTCATTTGTATCATTTTTTTAGATTCCATATGTAAGTGACATCATAGGATATTTGTCTTTCTCTGTCTGACTTACTTCACTTAGTATGATAATCTCTAGGTCCATCCATGTTGCTGCAAATGGCATTATTTCATTCTTTTTGTGGCTGAGTAATATTCCATTGTATATATGTATCACATCTTCTTTATCCATTCATCTGTTGATGGACACTTAGGTTACGTCCATGTCTTGGATATTATAAATTGTGCTAGATGCATGGTCTTTAAGCAAACACGCTTAGAAGGTTTTGTTTTGTTTTGTTTAAAATCTAGCTGAGGGCTTCCCTGGTGGAGCAGTGTTTGAGAGTCCGCCTGCTGATGCGGGGGATGCGGGTTCGTGCCCTGGTCCGGGAGGATCCCACATGCCACGGAGCGGCTGGGCCCATGAGCCATGGCCGCTGAGCCTGCGCGTCCGGAGCCTGTGCTCCGCAACGGGAGAGGCCACAGCAGTGAGAGGCCCGCATACTGCAAAAAAAAAAAGCCTTTGAGTGTGTTCAGGGTGCAGCTGGGCCTGGATTTGCTTGGGTTTGTGGATGTCTATTTAGGGAGGGGGACGGGGAGTACGTCAATGTCAGAGAAACAGGAGGGGCTGCTCTCACCAAGGAGCGTGCGGCACGCAGCAGGCCTGCCAGGACTTATGTGGGAAAGATTGTCCTGATGAACTTGGCATTGCTCCGCTTTGCCTCTGTGTGTGATGAAGTTGCACACACACCTTGCCCAGGAGAGGGAAAGAAGTGACTTGCACATAGGAAATCCTGAATGTGCATTTGGCTTTGGGAACAAGCAGCTTGGTTTGTTGCAGGCCACCAGATCATAACTCTTCCCTCCCTCCCATCCCTCGTCCCTAGGAAAGCCCAGGAAGAAGAATGGACAAATGGAGGGAGATTCTACAGGCCCCTTCAGCCCTTCAGAGCCCAACTAGCCTCACCTCCCCCATCAGACCCTGCAGTTTCAGAGGCTGCTGCAGCTGAGCTGCCTTGGAGTCTGCCTGCTGTTTCACGTCCCACAGGGAAAGCCTTGGCCCTCTACCTGGTCTGAGAGGAAGTTCTACTCTCTCCTGACACTTTAGACGGAAGGCTGGGGCTTCAAATGCCACAAACAATGCTCACTGAAGAACAAATGGCTACAGCCAAGGTACTCAGAGTACAGCGCTCTCTCCCAGAACTGCCCACACCTGGCTCATTTGCCTCTGTGGCTTCCACCTTCAGAAAACCCTCCTTCGACTTCCCTGGTGGTGCAGTGGTTAAGAATCCGCCTGCCAATGCAGGGGATACGGGTTCGAGCCCTGGTCCAGGAAGATCCCACGTGCCGCAAGCAACTAAGCCCTTGCGCCACAACTACCGAGCCTGCGCTCTAGAGCCCACATGCCACAACTACCGAGCCCGTGCGCCTAGAGCCCGTACTCTGCAACGAGAAGCCACCGCAGTGAGAAGCCTGCGCATGGCAACCAAGAGTACCCCCGCTCGCCGCAACTAGAGAAAGCCCAGGCGCAGCAACGAAGACCTAACGCAGCCAAAAATAAATAAATAAATTTCTTTAAAAAAGAAAGAAAACCCTCCTTTTCCAAAGGCCTTTCCCACTCTTCAAGCGCTGCCTCCTCCATGGAGCTTCGGGAATGACTCTAGCCCCGGTTAATTTATGATCCATACCGCTCAATTTAGTAGTTGATTAAGTTCCCTTTTCATGAGACGTCCTTTCTCCCTAATGACGTGGTTGGGGGCAAAGACAACATCATTTATTTCTTTTGTACATCCTTCTAGTAACAAGGACCCCATTTGCTGAAACAAAACTTGCGACACATGGTCTGAAAAATAAGAAAGGCCACCTGGAAGCTAGCTGTCCTGGCAGATCTGGGACAAGTGTCCACCTCAGTGGCCTGGGTGGGCGCGCACCGGGAGCTCCTGCAGGGCCGCCCAGTCTCCGGGGCAGCTACAGCGCCTAGCGATGAATGAATGAGAGTGAGTAAATGAATGAATGTGAATGAGTGAATGAAAGATATCTGCGGGGGGCTCGCCTCTGGCCGGTTGCTCAAGGTGACAGCCTCTGGGGGCCTGGGTTTCAGCGGGGGTTCGGCTGCCCGGCGGGCCGGCGCGGGTGCACAGAAACCCCAGTCCCGCGTCCAACTCCCCCCGCCCCGCGGTGGTACGCGCCACTCCGCACTCCCTGAGCCGGCGGACCCAAGCTGTCTTGAATGGAAGGCGCCGAGGCCGGAAGTGGAAGGGCCCACTCGGGAGGACAAAGAGGGGGGCACGAGCGCGCCGCGTCTTCATTGAGTAACCGAATCTGTGAACATGGAATTCCATGTGCGTCTTATGTAAAGAGAGCGACGGGCGCCGCAGCCAATGGACGCGCGGCGCTTGCAGGCCCGGCCCCCCCGTATGCAGATGAGGCGGCACCCCGGCCAATGGCGGGCGCCGGGGGCGGGAGCGGCGAGCGGTCACGTTTTCCACTATGTGACAGCGGCTAGTCCCCGGCGGCGGCGGAGGTGGGCGGCCCTGTGGGCTCAGCTCAGCATTTGGCGGCGGCGGCGGCGGCAGGGTCGGCGGGCGACTAGCAGACGGTCTGGCGGACAGGCGAGGACGCGGCTCCGGTGAGTGCGCGGCGCGGCGGGAAGGGCGAGCCAGCCTGGGCGCCGACTGGCGTCCGGCCGCCCGGCTCGCTGGTTACGTAACCGTCTCCAGGCCAGCCCCCGCCCTGGCCTCGGGCTGGCGGTCTGGGGTCTCGGCGGGCTGGCTACGGGAGGCGGCAGAGGATCCTCTAGCCCACGGAGGCATGATCCGAGGGTTTCCTGGGCCCTTTTACTCCTCGTCTTGAAACCAGCCTCCTCGTCTTGAAACCGGCCTTGGGTGGGGACTGTTATTCCCATTTTGCAGATCAAGAAACTGAGGTCCAGAGTGGTTAAGCCCATGTCTGAGGTCACAGAGCTACTGAGTGGCTATGTGTCGGACTGTTCTTCTCTAGACGATTTTCTTTTATGAACCCCTCCTCTTCTCCCTCCCTGACCCCCTCCCTCCCCCCCCACCCCCGTGGGAGAAGGCTGAGAAAGGCCAAGGCAACTGAGGGTCAGTGCGACAGTCCCTGGGAACATGGAGGGACCCCTGGGGAGCCGGCTTCCTGCTCTGAGGCCACAGAGTCAAGTCTCTGGCTGGAGCAAGGCTACTGCTGGGCACTAGTCTAGGAGCCCTGCCCGGACAGCCCACGGGTCCCCTGGAGTGGGTGAGTAGAGAGACAAGACAGTTCCTGCGCCAAGCCAGGCCTGATGTTCATCCCCTTTGCCCACCCTGGACCTCTCTGTATTTATTCTCTCTCCCCAGGTTGGGTGGAAGAAGGGGGCGGGTTGTACTTTGTGGTGCAGCAATCACATTATCCTTCTGGGGGGTACTTTGGCTGCCAAGTCCTGGACAGGAACCAGGGGGTGGGTGGTGGCCTGCTTATCCCTCCAGGAAGGCCAGGATAAGGGATGACAACTCGGTTACCAGGGTTTCTGATACACAGAAGAAACCAGTTTGGAAAGCTGATTCATATTCACAGAAAAAAGGAGCCAGAAGGTACTCTGGAAATCACCCAGGGTAACCCCTTAGCTTGACAGATGAGGAAACTGAGGCCCAGATGCCTGCTGGGCGGGCACACATCACAGCGGGGCCAGGCCCAGGCTCAGGGTGCCTGCAGTGTCTTTCCATCGTCCTGAAGGTCTTGATCTGGGTCAGGATGAGCTTCAGAAGTTCTATGAAGGCCTGAAATTGGGTGCTGCTGAATCTTGAATGAGCTGGAGTTTAGAGAGAGGGGCCTCAGGCCCCCCAAACGTTAAGAACCCTAGCACCATGGCAGAAGCCCCTCCATGAATACCTCTGCCCTCCCACGTCCAGTGCAGCAAGGCCACTGGCCTTCTCTCTACCTGCCCATCCCCTGTCCCCAGCCGGGGTTTCTGGTCCTGGGCTGGTTTGGCTGAGGAGGGAACAGGACTCTACCTGAAGGCTTTCACTGGAAATTGAGCTTTTAAATACAAGGCTAATCACTTTATAAGGTGTCTGAGTAAAATGAGGAAAGGGACTCCTTTTTCTTAAGTGGAAGCTACGTGATATGCCAACAGAGATGGTACCGTGGGTGTTCGCAGTTATCTTGTCACTGTCATCTTGGTGTGATTCACTGGTACGGAACCAACACAGCCCTGGCTTTCTGTGGAGGCTGGGGCGCTGGTGAGGAGGGGGTGGCTGCTGCTGGCTGACTCAGCTCCACCCTGGAGCTGGTCTGTACAGCGGGGCTCAGGGTAGGCAATCTTTGAGGTCTGTTTCCATCCCTAGCTTTTTGGATTCCTCTTACTCCATCAGGTGATTTCCTTAGGCATCTACACAGGAGACACAAGTTTCTGACTCTGGGGCACATAATGTTACCCTGTGAGGCTTAGAAGGAAACAGGAAAAATTCCTCTCATTTGTACTATTTCTCAATCACACTTAACTATCAGAAAAATGCTTGTGGGCACGCCTCTGTTTTTAAATGATGATGTAACCTGACGGGGCCTCAGCAAATCACAGGCTCTGGCAGGTCACCGAGTCCCTGGCGGGACCTCTCAGCACACAGTCCAAAGAGAGAGTGACACTGAAAACTACCATATTCGGCAAAACCAACTAGAAACACATAACCTGGCATCTCTGCAGACGCTCTGCACCGCTGCCAGTGACAAGCTGGCCCACCTGCCAACTCACAGAGAACCAGAAAGTCTGGCCAGGGTCTCTGACGGGCCTGCCCCGAAGCTTTTCTGTGAAGCCCTCCTTTCAGCTCTGTGCTCTTTGTAGGCACCTCTGTAACAAGTTTGTTACTGTATTTCCAGGTCTAGAGCAAATCAGAAGCAGTAAGTGAGCATCCCAGCAGTGCAGGTCAGGGCGAGGCCAAGGCCACTGTGTTATCAGAGATGAGCAGTTCTGAAGGTGGTGGGGCTCCGGGCTGAGTGCTGGACCCTCCCCAGGCCCCGACGGCTTTGAGAATCCTAGCACTCTCCCTGGGGTGACAGAAGAATCAGAACAGCTGGGCTGTTCCCAGGCACCCCGACGCTGAAGCCAGGGAGCTGACGCCTTTGCATTATTGTTGTTTTAAATTTTGTGCTTCTCCGTATGTGAGGTTTTAAAGGCCGAGCTGAGAGTGTTTGAAGGGGTCTTAGTGAGGCGGAGACAAGCCTCTCCCCAGCCATCTTCCCTTCCATATTTGGACAGCTGCAGTCACATTTTCCTCGGTTACCAACCGTTTCCATGGAGAGTGCGGGTGTTTATTCAGCAGGACAAACATTTTCTCTGGATTACAGCAGGCTGGCCTCAGGGAATTGGCTCCTACCAGGAAGTAGCAACTGTGTTATAATATTTGGGGTTGTAAAATACCGAGGGTTTGCAGAAACAAAGTACAGGCTGTGAGATCCCTGTTACATAAAGTTCGGAAACAGGCAGAATGAACCAGGCTGTGAGAATTCAGGCTCACGGGGCCCTGGGGTGGGAGGGGCAGGGGTGGGGGGACCACCCGGGGCCCCTGGGAGCTGGCAGCATTCTGCCTCCGGGGCTGGGGGCTCAGTTTGTGGACATAGAACAAGGCCTTACCATCTCAAGTATCTTATCTTCCATTTCAAATCATTGATCGTCTTAAGTGATTGAACCTACACCGCTTTCCGCTTTCCACAGAGAAATTCACGTTCCCCCTTAAACTCAGGGGTACTGAGTGCAGGGAGCCTGTACCAGTCCTGGCAGCGGCAGTGGAAGGTGGCCCTGGGGCCCAGGCTGTGTTTTTGTTCTCCATTTTTTTTTTTTACTATTTATTATGGAAACTATGAGTACATGTGCAAGTAGCAAGGACAGGGTAATGAACCAGCTTTGGTCTTGGCCATCCTCCTCCCGTATCCCTGCCCATTTCCTTCCCATCCAGAATACTGTGAAGCCATCCCAGACGAAGATCTCATCGTGGACGGCACTTTCTAAGTGTTCCTCTGTCCAGTCAGGGCAGCCCTCGCTGCTGAAGGTGTGGTCAGGG
Organism: Hyperoodon ampullatus; assembly: GCF_949752795.1. Taxonomy (NCBI): domain Eukaryota; kingdom Metazoa; phylum Chordata; class Mammalia; order Artiodactyla; family Ziphiidae; genus Hyperoodon; species Hyperoodon ampullatus. Next base: position 2,982,888 of record NC_136921.1, read on the forward strand.
GCCCAGAGTCAGGGGTGCGAGCTCAGCTCCTTTTCTCCGGTCTGACCGTTTTCCGGGGCACCCGTGTGTGGACAACTGAGAAGTGGCCGCAATAGCCTCTAGCATTAGGCGCTTGAGCTCATGCCCAGCGGCACACCTGGCTTCCCCGCAGCCCCTTTGCAGCAGGGCTGTCCTTTCCTTCGCGGGGCCCCTGGGCTCACGAGGACCCCCCACTGCCCTGGTGGAAACACAGGTTTCCCGGGGCTTCCTCGGGGCCCTGGCAGTGCTGGCGCGAGCGGACGCTCAGTGGACGTTGGTGGAAGGCAGGAGGCAAAGTCTGCTTTGACGGGCATGTTGGTTTTGCCGACTTGGCAAAATGAGGTCGGTCAGTTAGAGCTGTCAGTGCTGAGTGACACGTTTTTCTGGAATAATGAAGCTCAGATGGTTTGGTTTGTTGTTTCTCATTTCTGCCATGCTTGCCCTACCCTCTTAGCAAAAAGATTTACCTTCCACCGAAGGTCATCTTGTGACCCCTGCTCGATGAATCCTACTCAGACAGGCTCCCAGGGGTGGGACTGGTGAAAACCAGGAGGCCCTCCGAGGAGCTGAGCGGCAAGCCTGGGCGAGCGTGGAAGCAAAGCACGTGATGCGCCCACCAAGGGTCGTCCGCATCTCCTGGGGCGGCCAGAAACAGCACTCGTGACAATGAAATATCAACTTTTTTTTTTTTAATTTGCTTTTTGTTACGCTGTCTCTTTTCCTCTAGTGATTGGCAGTGATAGTAAAAGCCAGCCTTTGCTGGACACTTACTGCATTCCACATACTGCACTGCTGTCCTTTAACCCTCCGAGCAACCAATAGGAGGCAGGTGCTGTTGTAGCCCCATCTCACAGAGGAGGAAGCAAGGCACTGGGACATGTAGGAACTTGCCCGAGGTAACGGCCAGGAGGTGGAAGAACCCGCCAAAGCCCCTGCTGTCCAAAGTCTGCTCACTTAGTCCTCTGCTGCTGCCCTGTCCCCTTCATAACTTACCCAGCAGAGGACCGACCCTGCTGCTTGTCTGGGGAGGGCTGTGGGATGGGACAGGTGGTATCCAGGGAGTGGAGGGGACAGAGTGAATGTCCTTTGCACCCGGGGCGGCCCAGAGCCCCCCAAGAGGTGTCCTGGCTTCCACCTTGCCTCTGCCCTGTGGCCCTGCTAACACGTGAGTGATACCTTGTTGCACAGGAATCTACAGCAGTGCCCACCTCACTCAGAAAAATCCAGGGCCCTGGCTCTGCCCTGCGAGGTGCCACATGACCTGGCTCTGACCTCAGGTCAGCTCCTACCTTCTGCCTTGCCCTTTCTGCTCCAGACTCGTCCATTGTCCTCAGACCCATCTGCCTCAGGACCTTTGCATGTGCTGTCCTCCTGCCTAGAATTCTCTTCTTCCAGCACCCTCCTGGCCCATTCTGTCACTCTCTTCAGTCTGTCTTAGTTTGGGTTCTCTTAAAAGCAGAGTGCGGGCCGAGGCTTAAAGGCTAGTGCTTCCAGCAATCAGAGAAGAAAAAGAAATAAAAGGAATACAATTGGAAAAGAAGAAGTAAAACTGTCACTGTTTGCAGATGACATGATACTATACATAGAGAATCCTAAAGATGCCACCAGAAAACTACTAGAGCTAATCAATGAATTTGGTAACATTGCAGTATACAAAATTAATGCACAGAAATCTCTTGCATTCCTATACACTAATGATGAAAAATCTGAAAGAGAAATTATGGAAACACTCCCATTTACCATTGCAACAAAAAGGATAAAATACCTAGGAATAAACCTACCTAGGGAAACAAAAGACCTGTATGCAGAAAACTATAAGACTTTTGAAAGAAATTAAAGATGATGCCAACAGATGGAGAGATATACCATGTTCTTGGATTGGAAGAATCAATATTGTGAAAATGACTATAGTACCTAAAGCAATCTACAGATTCAGTGCAATCCCTATCAAATTACCAGTGGCATTTTTTACAGAACTAGAACAAAAAATCTTAAAATTTGTATGGAGACACAAAAGACCCCGAATAGCCAAAGCAGTCTTGAGGGAAAAAAACAGAGCTGGAGGAATTAGACTCCCTGACTTCAGACTATACTACAAAGCTACAGTAATCAAGACAATATGGTACTGGCACAAAAACAGAAATATAGATCAATGGAACAGGATAGAAAGCCCAGAGATAAACCCACGCACCTATGGTCAACTAATCTATGACAAAAGAGGCAAGGATATACAATGGAGAAAAGACAGTCTCTTCAATAAGTGGTGCTGGGAAAACTGGACAGCTATATGTAAAAGAATGAAATTAGAAGACTCCCTAACACCAGACACAAAAATAAACTCAAAATGGATTAGAGACCTAAATGTAAGACCAGACACTATAAAACTCTTAGAGGAAAACATAGGAAGAACACCCTTTGACATAAATCACAGATCCATCTCCTAGAGTAATGGAAATAAAAACAAAAATAAACACATGGGACCTATTGAAACTTAAAAGCTTTTGCAAAGCAAAGGAAACTACAAACAAGACGAAAAGACAACTCTCAGAATGGGAAAAAATATTTGCAAACGAATCAACGGACAAAGGATTAATCTCCAAAATATATAAACAGCTCATGCAGCTCAATATTAAAAAAACAAACAACCCAATCCAAAAATGGGCAGAAGACCTAAATAGACATTTCTCCAAAGAAGACATACAGATGGCCAAGAAGCGCATGAAAAGCTGCTCAACATCACTAATTATTAGAGAAATGCAAATCAAAACTACAATGAGGTATCACCTCACACCAGTTAGAATGGGCACCATCAGAAAATCTACAAACCACAAATGCTGGAGAGGGCGTGGAGAAAAGGGAACCCTCTTGCACTGTTGGTGGGAATGTAAATTGATACAGCCACTATGGAGAACAGTATGGAGGTTCCTTAAAAAACTAAAAATAGAATTACCATACGACCCAGCAATCCCACTACTGGGCATATACCCAGAGAAAACCATAATTCGAAAAGACACATGCACCCCAATGTTTATTGCAGCACTATTTACAATAGCCAGCTCATGGAAGCAACCTAAATGCCCATTGACAGACGAATGGATAAAAAAGATGTGCTACATATATACAATGGAATATTATTACTCAGCCATAAAAAGGAACAAAATTGGGTCATTTGTAGGGAAGTGGATGTATCTAGAGCCTGTCATACAGAGTGAAGTAAGAAAGAGAAAAACAAATATCGCATATTAACTCATATATGTGGAGCCTAGAAAAATGGTACATATGAACTGGTTTGCAGGACAGAAATTGAGACACAGATGTAGAGAACAAACGTACTGACACCAAGGGGGGAAAGCAGTGGCAGGTGGGGGTGGTGGTGTGATGAATTGGGAGACTGGGATTGACATGTATACTGATGGGTATAAAATGGATGACTAATAAGAACCTGCTGTATAAAAAAATAAATAAAATTCAAAAATTCAAAAAAAAAATGCTAGTGCATCCCTGGGAGGTGCAATCCCAGGACAGCTGGAGTGAGGGGGAGGGGAGTGCGGAAGAGAAGGCTGGGACACACACACACACACACACAGGCACACACACGCACGCACACACACACACGCACACACAGGCACACATGCGTTGACACCCTGCTTCACAGACACTCAGCTGGCCACTCAGCCCCTTGGGGCCTCATCCAAAAACCTATCAAAAAATAAGGAAGGAAGGAAGGACACAAAGAAAAGCTCCAGGACAGTGTATTCGAGGGAGGGGTGGAGAGGGACCATCCTCCCTCCGGGTGCTGTGGTCCGAGCTCACCCAGGGAGTACCGGCTGCCTCACCAGGCCCTTCGGCAGCAGCGGGGGAAGCAGGGTGCACCCCGTGGTGTGGCGCTTCATCCAACGTCACAGGCGTCTGGCAGAGCCAGAGTCTCCTGACGGCCTCAGGTGTGGAGCCAGGAGGGCCGCGTGGGTGTGTGCCTAGTGGTGGCTGGCGGGGGGAGTGAGGGGCTGCAGGCCGTGGGGCGAGGGAGGCCGAGGGGCTCTGAATCACCACCACCTGGGGGTGCCCGGTCAAACATCACTTACCCATGGGCCTTCCCTGGCCCGCCTTCCTCACTCACGCCGGCCGCTCCCCCACGCCTCCTGGACTCCTGCTCTGCTTCTTTCTCTTAGCACTTAACCTTAATCGGCTGTGCACATCGTTCCCTCTTGATGGTCTGTTTTCCCCACTAGAATGTAAGCTCCATGAGGGCAGGAAAGATGGCTGCCCCGTTCTCTGCTGGCATGGTGGCCCTCGGTGCTGTGCGCAGTCAGAGCAAGTCCATCAGCAGAGACAGCCCTGGAGTGGTGCCGGCACACGCCGAGCCCTGCGATGCGCTGCCGGCCATTTCTACTGTCGCTCCCGCTGTTCTGTGACTTGTCCGTTTATGCCCCAGAGTCTTCCCACATCAGTGTGTCTGGTCTCCGTCTTTTTGATGGAGTACATAGTATTCCACAGTGCAGATGTCCCAGGGTTTATGCCTTCACACCACGTGCCAGGCCCTGGGGTACAGCCGTCAGCAAAAGCACCCACGCGTCAGTGTGCAGTCGGGCAGTGTCAGTGCCACGGGAGAGAAAGCCAAGAAGGGGATGCAGGGCTGGCAGGGCCGGGGCGAAGGCAATGCTGTTTGTGCAGGACGGTCAGGCCATCTGCCGGACCAGTGCTGCGGGCACCAGGGAGCAGCAAATGCAAGGTCCCCGAGGTCAGAGCACAGTGCCTGGGCCAAGGGGGTGGCTGCACGGGAGATCCCAGGAGGCAGCTGGAGGCCTCGCTGAGCTGTTGACCCCTGTGCAGAGCAGGGCTGAGCTCTGCGCCCAGGGCAGAGAGGAGCTCACTTGCCCTGTGTGGACTGCAGTGGGGTCAGGTGAGGCAGGGGGCCCAGTTTGGAAGTTGCCCTGGACAGGATGCGGGTAGACTCCTTGCTGGTGGTTCTTTCCAGGTTTTTCTTCCTCCAGACCCCGTGCTCACACGTCTCCGTGCATGGACGAGCATTCCCACGGAGCAGCTTCCTAGGAGTGGGGAGGGACTGGGGTGTAAGCATTGCTAGACACGCCCAGAGACCCCCAGGAAGACTTCGTTAGTCCAACACAGTGCACAGGAGCCCTCCTCCTGGCCAGCCCAGGATGCTGTCGGTCCTGTTAGATTCTGGAAGCCTCCTGCTTTGCGCTTTCCTCATGTCTAACAAGGTTGGGCATCCTTCCAGGCTTATAGCTCTTACCTGGTGTTTCTCTTCGTGGGAACAGTCTGTTCTTAGTCTTTGGTCTCTCTTCCTAGATGTTGGCACCTTTCATTCTTTCATCGAATTAGCTAGAACTTCCCTGAAATGTTGAAGACCGAGCAGTAGACTGGCTTGTTTTGTTCCTGACTTTCACTGCAAAGAGCTGGCGTTTGAGGTTCTCTGTGATTCGGGACCAATAAACAGCTTCCGTCTAAAGCCATAGCAAGATACTCTGAGACTTCCTCCCTGTGGCCGTGACCGTCTCCTCTCAGAGTGTATAGACTTTATCTTCTGAAAATTAAACATTACAGCAGAGATGTCCAAGACTAGCATGACTTAGCATCCTTCGCAGGTAACCTGTTTTTCCTGTCGGGATGTGGGTAGAATTTTCTTTTTTCTTGAAAACATCATTTTCATCAGGACATAGATGGGCCTTGACACTTCTCACATAATTTTGCCTGGTCCTCAGGAAGTCATGCAGATGCAAATCTGCCTTCAGGATGGTTTCCTTCATGTGTATCTTTCACTGTAGTTTCTGTTTCATTGCTATGGTGTCTTTTTCAGAAAGAGATGTTATCTGCAGGTAAAAATCTGCCTTTAATATCAGCCCTTTCCCTGGGCGTGTTTAAAAAGTTTCTCATCCTCCCCATCACTGAGTCTGAACTTTAGCTTTCTAATTGTCTGTTGTAATGTGACATTTTCACGTCAGTCTGCAGCTTTAGCTCATCCTTCATTACGTGTTTCATCGAATCCGTCGTTTCTTGCTTTTTGTTTATGATACAGAGTTGGTGCTGTCCTAAATTTGCTTGTTTCCTCGTGCCATGGAGGTTGTGTGCATCTTGTCTTCATTGCACTTCTTTTCAGAAGCTGCATGTTGGCTCTTTTCTGTTTATCTGGTTCATGAACATGACAGGGTCTGATCAGACCTGCTGTTTTCCAAAGAGTAATGTGGTTGGATTCTGCGCGGGTCCCCATCTTTGGCGGGTGGGGGAGCCTGAATCCAGCACTGTCTCCTGCTGTGTGTGGCCTTGGGCAAGTCACCGGCCTGTTTGCCCATCCCTAGAAGGGAATGCTGGTGCGTCGTGGATGGTGATCATGAGGGTTGCATGAGCCAGCACGTGTCACATCCTCAGCACAGGAAAGGTGCAGGGGCACATTCTGCTTTCTGGGGACCCCCCTCAGTGAAGGCACTGCTGCCTGGGCCCTCCAGATCTTCCCCCACTGCTCGGTGACCAAGGCTAGCCTTTGGGGACTGTGTCAGTGTGTCCCTTTGCCTACTGACCTCCGAGCTCAGGAGGTTTACGCCCCCACAGGCCGCAGGTTGTCTGGGCGCCTCTGCTTTCAGTGGCTCTCCTCTTCCTGCCCCTCTGGGCCCAGAGAAGATGACAGCTCCCTCCCCCTAGCTGGTTGCCCCTGAGCTGCACATCATTTGTAGTTACCTTAACCCTGACCACACCCTTTCGTTCCGGGCCTTCCTCGACCTCTCCACTGGTGTGCATGAGTGCCTGCTTCCTCCCAGGACCTCGCAGTGGGGCACCATCCCAGGTCCTGCTTTTACCCTGTGGCCTCTAAGTCTCCCGTCCTTAGGCTTCTGGTCAACCCCTCCTGCCCCAGCTACTCACTGTCTTTACTCATCCCAGCCTGTGACTGGTCATTCTCTCATTTCAGCCCCGCTCCATCCACCTACCCGCAAAGCACCAAAGCTAAACTTGCTGTCCAAACGCAAGCGCAGTTATAGGAGTCTACTGCTTCCAGCGCTCCAGCAGCTCCTCGTCAATCCCAGATGACTCCACGCTGGCCTCATACTGGTCCCTCCACTCCCCACCCCACTCGCACACACCTTAGCGCTCGGCTGGACCACCCTGTGCCCGGACCCCCTGCTGCTGTAAGGGCCCCTGCCGCTCTGCCCTCCTCACGCAGTGACGCCTGCTCCCCGAAGCCACATTTCTCCCTGGCCCGCAGCCTGGTTTCAGGCTCTGCCCCTGCCCGCAGCCTGGTTCAAGGGCCTCCTGTAACTTGTGATGGCCGAGATTTCTGAACCCCGCTGCCCCCGCACGTCGCCTGGGGAGGCCGTCAGCAACTTGGTGTCTGGGACTGCGGCCACCTGATTCATGCGCCTTCGCAGTTCATGGCAGGTGGGAGCCCTGTGGATACGAGCGCAGAAGACCCTCGATTGACCGCACCTCCTGCTGGCACCTCCAGCGAAATGTGGAGAAAGATTCCCACGGGATGCTTCACCTGATGGCCGCACGACCCCCTGCCCCCTGAACCTGATGACCTTCTCTCGTTTGCCAGCGTCACTCAGGAGCCAGCATGAACGGATGCGCTGACTACGCCCCCAGCCCCAGTGACCCTTCTAAGGAGCCTGTGGAGCCCTGGCCCAGCCAAGCCCCCCTCCAGGAGGATGTGGACATGAGCGATGGCACAAGCGGGTATGAAACCAACGAGAATGGCTCGACGGGGTGGGACTCACAGGGCAGCAACTGTGCCGACAGCAGCCGGGAGCTGCGGATGCTGGTGGGGGCCGCCCGGCACCTGCCAGGGGTGGGTGTGTCTGAGGCCCCCAAGGCGAGGCTGGGCATTTGTTTTCTCAGTGTCTCATTCCGTGCTATTACGATTGCTTTTGCAGTCTTTAAATCTTGATGACCAAGTTTTATAAGACTTCTGAAAATCTTATTGACTCAGAGTAACTAAAATTTGCTAGGGTCTATCCTTCCTTATGACGGTGATTTTGGGTGCCAGACCGCCAGTAGCTAGACACGTAGCATGGTGACCAGATCTTGGGAGGCGGAAGAGTCAGGGAACCCCTTGAGCAGCTACTGAACCGACGCCCCGTGGTTTATAGAAAACGAACTTCTCCTCTAGTCTTGGGTTTATATCCCCCAGTACTTAGTTTCTCTGGTGTCCAGAGGTTTCTTGTTCTTTTTCTCTTAAGCTCATATTTTTTCCTAATTGACTTACTGTGGTGTAATCCAGCCTGTCATCGCTGGGTGGATGGGGGGAGAAGTGGATGGATACACTCTTCTGAGTTTGGCCTTTATTTTTTGTTCTTTTAGTCCAGGTACATTTAGCCTGATGATGGTGAAGTCTGAACACCACCCGTCCACAAGTGGCTGCAGGTAAGACCAATTAGAACTCCCTCAATTTAGAGCCTTTAGAGAGATGGAAAGATTTGTCATGAGATAAGGTTTTGGGGGTGATGCGACTTTTTTCAGGCTTCTGCTAGGACCTGTCAGTCTGAGCAGCTGTCCCCCTTGTGAACCCAGCCACGCCCTTTCAGACGACCATCCCCATGGGCTGCTCACAGCCCCTGATGTTGCCCCAGACCTGTAGCTGCTCCAGCTCTCACTAAGCAGACCTTGTCTGCGTCTCAGACATGTATCTGGAACACTCACTTTTTTTTACGTGTTTGTAACAAACATGTCCTTAATTTCATAGTGACAGATGCTTTCACATCCCCACTGGAGCAAAATCCAGATCTCTGTCCTGGGCATGTGGGGCCTTGGCCATCATCACCCCAGAGGCCCGACCCCTTCGCTCTCTCGGTACCCTCTGTCTAAACAGGCCCATCTCCCTCAGCAAGTGCCCCCTGCCCTTCCTCCTGCCCCTTACACATCCCTGAGTTTGAAGATCCTCCTTATAAACCCCCCTTCCTCTCCAAGGCCTTCACATGTCATTTATGTCCTCGCCCCAGGACGCCACTGTGCTGCCCTCTGGGGTCTCCGTCACTGTCTCCCTCTCTGTCTGAGATGGGGGTGGGCAGAGCTCAGCAGTGGGGCCTGCTGGCCGGGCTGTGGGTGGACCAGCAGGTGGGAGGGCACCCTCCAGCGTTCACCTGGGTCAGAGCGCTGGTTCTCCCGGGCAGTTCCTCTCCCCGTGAGAGACACGAGGCGATGTCTGCAGATATTCGTGGTTGTCACGGCTGCTGGGGGCTGCTGCATCCTGCATGCCCACCCAGGAACACGTGGACCGCAGTGTCCTCGCGCCCTGGTGGAGAAACTGGACGTTTCTTCCAAAAAGGGCACTTAGGGTACTGACGTCTTTCTTTAACTCCTTAGCAGCAAACAGTCCACCAAAGTGGACGCCCACAAAGAGCTGATCAAAACGCTGAAGGAGCTGAAGGTCCACCTCCCTGCGGACAAGAGGGCCAAGGGGAAGGCCAGCACCTTGTTGACCCTCAAGTACGCCCTGAGGAGCGTGAAGCAGGTGAAAGGTACGTCCGCCTCACGTGTTTGTTCCAACCTGTAGAAGTCGGTTTCACGTCTCCCCAAATTAGAGCTTCAGTTGTGTTGATTTTCTAAAATTCAGTCCTGAAGTAGCAGAAGGAAGTTGGGGACGTCTGATGAAATCTCAACTGGTTGGAAATCTCAGTTCATCAGAAGTTTTCTGTTGTACTTGACTTTCAGAGGAAAAAAAAGCAGGTAGAAAACCAGCTGATGAAAGAAACCTATTTACAACATGAAGCTTTCATGCCCGGGGCTGGGGTCAGGTCACGTTCACGAGTGTCCAGCACCTTCCAGGCTCTGGCTGCAGAGTTGTGACGTGTGTGTACGCTGGTGACATGAATAGCCCCCAGCATTTAGCTGAGGGCTTGCCCCTCCTTTAAAAAATAATGTGAGGGGGGCTTCCCTGGTGGTGCAGTGGTTGAGAGTCTGCCTGCCGATGCAGGGGACGCGGGTTCGTGCCCCGGTCCGGGAAGATCCCACAAGTCGCGGAGCGGCGGGGCCCATGAGCCATGGCCACTGAGCCTGCACGTCCGGAGCCTGTGCTCCGCAGCGGGAGAGGCCACAACAGTGAGAGGCCCGCGTACCGCAAAAAAAAAAAATAATAATGTGAGGGGAAAAAAAGGAAACAAACAGCAACAAGAAAAGGAGAAGATACAAGGAGGGTATTGCCTGATCTTATCCTTAAAGGACAGTATTTTCAAGCTGCTCCAGATTCAAGACCTTGGGCAGTTCATTTCTCGTTTTTCTAAAAATATGTGAATTTCCCTCGTGGTGGTCTTTGCACCAGGAAGGCGGGCAGGCGGGACCAGGCGCCCCCTTTCCGTCACAGGCACACAGTGACAGGACCCACGTGATCCAGGTCCTGCTTTCCTCCGGGTTTTACTGTTAGGTGGAAGAAGTCGTAAGAGCTTTCACAGCCGGTCAGTGGAATCGACTGAGGCCTTTACCTGAGATGTGTATGCAGAACTCTTCACAGATGCAGTGCAGGAATCCACCAGCAAACACCGCAGATTCCAAAGGACTTGTCATCAAGCTCAGACGCTTTACGTTGCAAGAAATTCCAGGTCCCTGCCGTAACTTCCACTAGCGTGCAGTCTTCCTTCAGTTGCTCCTGTGGCTGGCCCTTCCACTGAGCTGGGGCCCCTTCCCTGGGTCTCAGGTAAACGCAGGTGCCTCTGTCTCCGGGGCAGGTAAGGAACGCACCGCCGTGAAGGAATCGCCGGCATCTCCAGTGCACTGTTCTGCCGACAGCCCATCGCCGGAGAGCAGGCCCAGGACACCCACGCCGGGGGTCACCTCAGCACGGTTTAGCTGTTGAAGTCGGGATCCTGGGTTCCATTCGCCTGAGGGCTCCCCTCTGGGTGGAGATAGCTTTATCACCCTGTACGGGGTGTCCCGGGATGAGCGGTCCTCATCTTCTGTTCTGAACAGTTCATTCTGTAAACAGGGCTGTTTCTCATGCCCGGTGTTTCTAAGAGTCGATTCTGTCCAGATGGGAGCGTCTGACCCCCGCGGGGGCAGATGCAGGGGCTGCCACGGCTGTCCTGCGCGGAAACATTGATGCTGTGTCGCGGTCACAGGCCTTTGGGGAAAGTGCGGCTTAGGTGGAACCGGTGGTCATGTTACTGAAAATAATGTGTCTTTATCGTTTTTAAAATGTCTGTAATCAAAGACCTTCTGATTTTTCAGGGAAAAGAATCCCGGATTTCTGTTTGTCTAGCCTTCACATTTCTCTGTGTTCTGTGCCCACTTTCTCATGAGAAAGGTAGAGCCCCAGCCGTGAGTTAGGGCCGCCCTCAGCCCTCCCCTTGGTCTCGCCTACAGCCAATGAGGAGTACTACCAGCTGCTGATGTCCAGTGAGGGCCACCCCTGCGGCGCCCACGTGCCCTCCTACACGGTGGAAGAAATCGAGAGCGTCACCTCCGAGTTCATCGTGAAGAACGTGGTAAGTGTCCTGACGAGCGAAGTCTTCACCCAGGAGGCTCAGCTCAGGTGTCCAAGGTCTTCACCCAGGGCTGCTGGCTGAGCCTCGGTTTCATCGGTTTCATAGCAGCAGGGTTGGGAGTTTCAGGAAATGAGTTCCTTCCTTAAAAGAAAAGAAGGGAAGTCAGGGATTCCGAAGTGGTGGCCGGTGTTGCCGACTTGTGCTGTTCTCTGAGGCTGTCCTCTTGCGCTGACTCCACCCCACACCCCGAATGTGTGTGAGTGAGCCCCCTTGACCGAGGGCGGGGCCCGCACGGGGGTGGGAAGGGACACACTAGGTGACTGTCAGTTCACTTGCGGGGCGGGCGCTTCGTGAGACTCCACAAGCTCATGCGTTTTTAAGCAACCCATAAAGGTGAGGCCTCCCTGGAGGTCTGGGGAAGGGGAGGGAGTTACCCCCAGTTCTCAATTAATGAGAGGAAACCCGAGGGCAGGTGGGGACCCAGAGGTGCGGAATTGCAGCAGTGATGGCCTGCAGAATGGGACTCCCCGGCCCTTCCCGGCTCTTCCTCCTGTGCCCTCCCTGCAGCTTAACCCCCAGGGAGCCCCGCCCCGAGCTCAGAGGGCCAGCCAGCGTGGGGAGAGCCCGTGGTGGGCCAGGGGGCCTGAGGCCTCCGGCCCCCCAGGCAGCCCTGAGCCCCGGGAGAGAGAGGAAGAGGCCCCCTTCCCCCTCGCGAATCACCCAGGCTGGACGCCAGGGAGCCCCATGCCCAGAAGACCAAGCAGGTGACAGCTGCAGGGAATCAGCACAGCTGGGGTTCCTTTTGGCGGTGGAACCCTGATGTGTTTTTTCAGATAGTATCCCCCTGGGACCCCAGTATATGTAAGAGGGGAGGCAGTTACCCTCGTCAGGGCTGAGGAGAGGGGCCCAGAGGCTTCCCCTGGCCCTTCACGCGTCCGGCTGCCTTCCCGTCTGTCGGCCCCGATTCTCTGCCCCTCGGGGGAGGGTGACCTGTCCAGTCTCCTCTGGCCTGGCCTCACCAGAATCGTGTTCTCCATTCCAGGACATGTTTGCTGCGGCCGTGTCCCTGGTGACCGGGAAAATCCTGTACATCTCTGACCAAGTGGTCTCCATCTTCCACTGTAAGCGGGGCACCTTCCACGACACCAAGTTCGTGGAGTTCCTGGCACCCCACGACGTGGGCGTGTTCCACAGCTGCACCACGCCGTGCAAGCTGCCGCCCTGGAGTGTCCGCCGCCGAGCAGGTGAGGGCCCCGCGGCCGGGCTGCCTTGTCCTTCTCCACAGGCAGCGTGGGGAGGGGGCCGGGCGGGGCCGCCCCCGACGTGGGGCTGCTGCCCACCTCCCCTCCGCTGAGGGCCTGCAGTAGGCCCCCGTGAAGGGGCCTGAGGCTGCCCTGTCTGTCCCAGGCGCAAGATTAAAGGTGGTTTGCTCAGAATACATTTAGAGAGAGAAAAAAGTCTTTTCATAAATTTCAGAAAGGGAAAACTGCTTCAGAAGATTTTAAGACATGTCAGGCATTTTAGAAAGGAGGTTGATCAGAGCTGCAGTCTGGACATGAGGCTGCAGGGTCGGGGGAAGGACCGAGGTACATCTGCAAGGCTCCCTGCAGGTGGTGCAACAATGTCAGCATAGCGGGGGGGCTCTTCACCTCCGCCAGAGGCCGCGCCATCCTCCTGAGCTCAGACCCCGGCCTTCCAGGCGCTTCAGGCTCTCGTCTGCGCCCAGGTGGCTGCTTCCTCGGACCTCGGGTCCCCCACCCGCCCCCATGTTCCTGGCCACAGGGCTCTCACGGTCAAGTGTCGTGTGTCCTTGTCCTCCTGCAACATGGTTGGGGAGACTTTGCGTCTGGAAGGCTTGGAAGCTCTCTCGTGACCAGCACAGACCTTCACATGAGTGAGTGCAGGAGGGGACCGGTTGACCAGACAAGTCTCAGCAGAAACATGGCACGGGGTCCTGGCAGAAGGTACTGGAGAGGAGAGGGTCCCCACCAGCTCAGGCCTTTCAGTGACCAGGTGGCCAACAGCGTAAATCCTGCAGCATCTGTCCACCTGCACCTAGACCGTCATTAGCCCCTCGTTGAGCTCTGATTGCTCAGAGCTGAGATGGACCCAAAGAGGAGAAGCCAAGAGAGACGAGCAGGAAATGGACGGGGCCGGGAGTCACCCCAGAAAAGCTGGGCCTCAGTCGTGATCTTAACCAAGAGCCAGCCCTGGCCGCGTCACCCAGAGCTGACCCCCATTTCATCCTTGGCTCCTGGGTCAGCACCTCTGCTCACGTCGAAACGCCCCTCAGCCCACTGTCACCACCTCCTGGATCTTGGGTCCCTCCACGCCGTGGTGCTCCCCGCGTCCCCCTGCTCCCAGGCAGCCGGCAGCGGGGCCGTCACTGTCACAGCCACCTTTCAGCAGCTGTCCCTCCCTGACAGCAGACAACCCGGGGCCAGAAGCGCAGTTTGCTTTAGGGTTGACTCATTAAAGGAGGAAACACTCGCTTCGCGTTTCAGAGGCAGAGCTGTCTGCTTTCTCCCAAAGTCCCAGCCCAGGGGCTGTGCGGTCAGATCACTAAAGTTTGTGCTGCACGTTTCTAGGACCTGTCAATGCTGGGTCACCACGTGGAGGGAGGGAGGCATCTCTGTGTGTGGATTCACAGAACGAACAGGCCGGTGCCGTCTCCCCAGGGTGCTTGCCACTGCATTTTTGTCTGAATAGAAAAGGAGGACCAGGTGACTTCTTGAAGGCCTTTCCAGGCCGGAAATTTTATATCATTTTCCCCAACCAGCAATCATCTACTTTTCCTCATTTCTTTTGAGTAGAGGAAGCTTTACATGAAAGACCAGAGTCTAAGATTTCTTTTTCTAAAATGTGTTTATTGTGGAAACACCATTCCGTCATCTCTGATGAGGTCACCCAGTCGAACTCATGTTTTTACTAGACATTTTAAATTTTAAAGTAAGTTAATATTTAGGAAAAGGATTGATGTAAGCTGTGAAATGCCCTGAGTTGCTTCTATTAGAATTAAATATCCCCCAAAATATGTAGGTTGAAATGTCCAGGGCTTTATATGCAAAAATTCTGCACGTCAGTCAGTACGTCTTCCACAGTTAAATTGGTCAGTAGATAGTGTGTTTGTAGCAGCACTTTTAGCACGGCATAATTTGGTGAGTGCACGCTCGTGAAATAGATTTCTTCTTAGTCAGAACTGTGGTACAAGGTCTCTAACCTCAGGGCTTTGCTCAGTGCCAGGTAAATCTGCATCACACCTTGACTCAATTCTCCTGCTTCTGCCTGGCCTGTGGGAAATAAAAGCACTGTCCCTGCTCAGTGGTGTAACTGGGTGAGTGACTGGGGCCTTTTCTTTTAGACTCTTTTACTCAAGAATGCATGGAGGAGAAATCTTTCTTTTGCCGCGTCAGGTAAGCCCAGGTTTTCCTGAATTTCATTGCACAGACGTTTCACCCTGAGGGCCTCTAGTGAAGGCGGAGGAGGTGCAGGGGTGCCCTCCGCATGCCGCCAGCCGAGGCCGCAAGCCTGCCCAGGCCCCGTTCTTTGGGGCTGAGGTGCCACAGGAGCATCCCTACCTCACAGCATGAGTGTTCCTGAAAAGTCCGCGAAAAACACGTTTCCATAGGCAGAGTTATTTGTTTTGTTTTGTTTTGTTTGGGGGGGTGGGGCGCCACTCGGCTTGTGGGATCTTAGTTCCCTGACTCTGGGTTGAACCCAGTCCCCGGCAGTGAAAGCACCGAGACCTCACCACTGGACCGCCAGGGAACTCCTGAGCCGTGTTTTAAATGTGCACAAGATATTAAGACAGCCTGGTCAACGACGGAGCGGTTTGCCTGCTCCTTGGGGGGAATGTCAGCCTGGGGAGCCCGGACTTGCTGTCCGTGACCCGGGAAACTGGCTGGCAGCCCCCACCTGGGAAGGCATGAACCCCAGGGTCCGTGAGGACCCCGGAAGCATGTGTGGCCTTTGGTTTGAGTGTATGCTTTTTCAGGGAGAGCCCCATAGCTTTCCCAACAGGTTTTTGGCCCCGAATCAAGTGACCAGTTGAGCATCCAGCTGCGGTATCAGGAGTAACCCTGGCCAGACACTGGCACTCTCAGAAGCTGGGGCTGGGACCCCACTGTTGGAGCAGCATCCTCTCCCCAATTAAAATGCAAACTACTCCAGAGAAGGGCCCCTGAAGCTCCCATGGCTCAGGCCGGTGACTCTCCAATTGACCCCTCACTGTCACCAGACGTCTGAGGGTGAGGACAGAGGAGCAGGGTTGGGGGTTCCAGACCCTCGGGCGGGACAGAGGCACAGACCACAGACCGAGGGAGCACGTCCGCCCCGGCCTGGGTCCCCAGGTGAGGGGCCTGGCTCTGCTCTGCAGGCGTCCATGCAATAAATAAAAGGATTGCTGAGACATAACAGCTGCTCCTGGGGGAGAGGTAACCAGCAATAAAGGATGACTCCTTCGGTCATAATCCCCAACCTCTCATCGTGCCCTCCTCTGCAGTGTCAGCAAAAACCACGAGAGTGAAATCCGCTACCACCCGTTCCGCATGACGCCCTACCTGGCCCAGGTGCGCGACCAGCAGGGCACCGAGAGCCAGCTGTGCTGCGTGCTGCTGGCAGAGAGGGTGCACTCGGGCTACGAAGGTAACAGCTGGCCGAGGCTTCTCCCTCACTTCCTCCCGTGGTTCAGATACATGTGTGTGAGGTGGGCTCCCGGCCCCTGCCTCTCCCCCAGCCTCGGGCAGAGCCTCCATCTCCCTCGAGACTCGGCACCCACCTTTGTCACCTGGCCCTCCCTGTAGTCCCATCCACACCACCTCCCCTTGTTGGCTAAAGGCTCCGGGCCCTGGCATCTCTCACCTGGGTCCAACCTGTCGCTGGATCGTGGATGCCTTCCCCTTTCCCTGGCCACGGCCCTCCGTCCACGTAGCCTCGATGGGTCCAGGGCCCACGTCCCTTCTGTCCTCGTACTCCCCGGCCTCTGAGGTGCGGAACCCCAAAGCAGCCACCGCCTAAGAAGTAAGTGCTGGGCATTCCTCCCTGCTCACCTTGGTCCGTCCTACCTCCTGCTGGATGTCCCGCCCTCCGGTACGGCCTGGCTTCTGCAGACCAGCTGTGGAGCCTCCAGAGCCCAGTGTTCCCCTGACGCCCAGTCTCTGTCCTGCTGTTTCCTCCCCTAGGGCTCCTCCCCTCCACCTCTGCCTGTAGAAACCCAGTCATCACAGCAGGCTTACCTCACTAGGTGTCCTTTTCGGGACCTGCTGGCTCCTCAGGCCACCCCCTCCCAAAGGACCCAAGGCGCTTTGCCACGCTGCTTGTATCCTTCCAGCAGCCCCTCCTCATAGACTTTCTTGTGGCACAGCCTCGCGCTGACTACAAGACCTGGCCAGGAACCTAGGTCCTCACCAAGGTGGCTCAGCAAGTCACGTGATTTCAAAATTCTCTGAAAGCAGGGCCATCTGTAAGTCCTGAACCACAGGGGTCCAGTTTAGTCCAGGTTTAATTGTACTTATAATTGTCTCTCAGTGGTTAATGATGTCTTTTTTTTAAAGGCATTTCTTAAAAGTGATAGAAATGTTTTAGGTATATGAGTTTCTTTCAGATGTTTGATGGATTCCCACATATAGAACATTCTCTTCTAAATATTCAGTAAAGGTTTAGAGGGGTTACTCAGATCTCAGCAAGTTATTCCCCCAAATGATCAGAGTCTCCTTCAAGAATGAAAAGTTTTGGAATTATGAATGTTTTGTCCATGAATTTGGTAGTTGAGGAAAATTCTGCATAGGTGACTTCCTTTATGAAAATTACTCTTAGCGCCTCTGCCCACCTTAGAAACTGCGAAGTCCCAATACAATGACCTTTGCTGAGAATTTTGAATCCAAATACTTTACTCCTTTAAAAAATATAATTTGTTCATTTCACTCTTGTTGGATCTTAAACATCATGAAGACGGCCTTCCAGCATGACTTTGCTGAAAGAAGCCTAAACCTCAACACGTGGTTCTGCTAACATGGCAGTTCCTAGCTTTCTAGACTAAAACTGGTCCACAAAGAAGTTGAGAAGTCTGGCTGGTGGTCACCAAGCGTAGGGTCTGTTCTTCTCCCTTCAGGACGGGCTCTGTTATCCAGAGTCCACTTTTAATTTTTTCTCTAGCCCCCCATCATTCGGAATCTATCAACACATGGTGTTTTCCAGTAGTTGTAGTATGACTACATAAAGTACGTATGTCTTAGAATCAGAAATCTGTGCAAAATTCTTTTCTTTCAGCCCCTAGGATCCCTCCTGAAAAGAGAATTTTTACGACCACACATTCGCCAAATTGTTTGTTCCAGGACGTGGACGAAAGGTAAGCGATGCAGCGCCGTCCCCCTGCCAGCGCTCGCCTCTCCCGCGGTCCTGGCCTTGAAGTCAGTATCGCATCCTTTATGTCAGCCGGTTGCCCTCTCTCCCCAGATATTTTGTGTTTCAGCATTATCTTGGTAGTTACTTAATAACTAAAGCTCAATCCATTTTCATGTTTTTGATGCTGAAGCTGTTTAGCTAAAGCTAAGGCTTCATGTTATGTGTAATAATCAACTAAAACATTTAATTATACATAGACAGTGAGATAATTATGGAATTACACTAAAAACCTCCTAAGGTATGGACGCTGTGTAGATGGGGCATTCTAGGGAGCTGGCCATCATTCTAACTGAGCCTGTCTTTATTACCTTGTTTAATAAACCCATTTCAAAAATTGGGCACATGAGTAAAGGCTGGTACAACCAGGGACCGTGTGCCTGGGGCAGTGTGAGGACACCCTTGGCAGGATCCCAGCACAGGTGCATCTTCCAGCCTGCATGCCACAGGGAGGGGGCCACCTCATACCTCTGCCCAGAGCCCGCTCAGACTCCCCTCCTGCGTCTCCCACCCAGGGTGCTGTAGCTGGTGCCCATGGCCCCTCTGGAGTCGGGAGCACTGACCATTCTGAGAGGGCTCTGGGTTCTCTGGCATCGGGTCAAGGGCCCTGTGTGACTTCCCCGGCTCCTGGGCAGACGCACCAAGATGCAGAGAATGCCGCGGCTGCCGGCAGTGATCGGGGAGAAGCCTCCTGGGAAGACACACAGGAAACACACTGGGTTTCGTGCAGTGACATCCGTGGAGGGTCAGGACCTCCTCACTGCCTGTACCTGGTCTGGGGACGCGAGGTACCCCCTCGGATACAGGCCACGGGGCCTGCTGGACAAGTTCTGCTCTTGGGCAGCCAAGGCCCATAGCTTCCACCAGCCCCTGAGTGCTCAGGTGTGCCCTGCCGGCCACCTGCAGCAGAATCTCTGGAGGGTCGGCGTTGAGTTGCAGGTTCCCAGGCCCTACCCAGCCCTGCCCAATGAGATCTTGGAGGTGGGGGGCTGGGAGCTGCATTTGTGTAGCAATCCCAGGATAATTTTTATTCCTCCAAAAGACTAAGAACTCCTGTCTGCAGCTGCCCCAGGTGTCCACTCATCTGTGTGCAGGAGGGCTGGTGAGCAGGTCGTTACAGGCCAGCAGGCTGCAGAGCCTTCCTCAGCAAAGCCCAGTGGGAAGCCCAGCCCACGAGCCCAGGCTGGCTGGGGTTCCTCCCTCTCCTCCTCCGGCCAGGCCTTGACCAGGGACATTCTGTACATCCTGTCCAAAGGAAGACACGAGGCCCAGAGAGCATGCCTCAGACGAGGAGGAGGGAATCCAAGAATGGCGCCGGGCCCGTGAGGAAGTTCTACCCCACACGGAACAGGCAGCCTTCACTCTAACGACGCAGGAGGACGTCCTCCACCAGAGCAGAAGGGTTTGGGAAGACAGCTGTTGGGATGAAAGAAGATGGGCCTGAGAAGGGGAAGGCCGAGCTGCAGCTCAGAAGCAGGGACGGCACCTGAGCTGGCAGAGGGTGCTGGACACACAGAGCGGATGGGACACGACAGAGGGAAGGGGGACTACAGGAGTTCAGTGCAAGACGTCGCCCGGAGAGCAAAACAACAGCTCCCAGGGAAGACCTGACGGGCACAGCGAAGGTCCCCAGCCAGTGGTGGCGACTCCTGGGGAGCCGCGGTCAATTGGACTGGACACAGTGGCCACACTTAGAGGAGGAGAAGAACACCTTGAGCTGGAAAAGACGCACACGGGCGGGGTTTTCCTGGTCCCAGCAAACTTGTTAAAAATAAAAATCCGTGTCAGGCCACATCTAGCCAAACTTACGAATGACACAAAACAAGAAAAAGGTCTTAGGAGAAGAAAACAACATTGTCATGATGGATTCTTTCAGGAAATCAGACCCAGAGCTCAAGCCCTGAGCCTGTAACGGGCAGGGACGTGCGGGGCCTTATTTGCTGTCGTCCTCGGCGATGCTGCCGTCGTTTGTTTGCTAATTAGTTAAAAGACTGTCTCTTTGTTAGCACGATACCCAAATCGTGATCTTTGGGGAATTTGGAGTCGGACTCGTTCCTGGAGATGGTCGGCTGGAGGCTGTGTTCTGGCTCGTGTCCTGAAGCGCAGCCATGACCCTGTGTGCGCTTGCTTTGCAGGGCGGTCCCCCTCCTGGGCCACCTGCCCCAGGACCTGATCGAGACCCCTGTGCTCGTGCAGCTGCACCCCAGCGACAGGCCCCTGATGCTCGCCATCCACAAAAAGAGTAGGTCCCCTCCTCACGGTCCATCCTGGGGGTATGGACAAAGCTAGTGCGCTCTGGGAGTGTCTTCCCGAGGTCAGCACCCACCGGGAGGGGTCCCATGGACTGCGGGCAAGGGGTGCCCCGCCCCCTGCCTGAGTCCTGGCGCTGTCAGTTGGTTGAGAGTTGCCCTCAGCCTGAGTCCTTGGCCTCTCATCTTTTACCATTGGCTTCGCCAGCAGGCGGGAGGAGGAGAGACAGGGTCAGCTGCGGTGGGGGGTTGGGGAGTGGTCTGCCCAGGCCTCACTGACACAGGTGACACTGAGCGTCCCACTGGCAGCAGACCTGTGAGGCTCGCAGGGAAGTGTGTCCTAAAACATGTAAGGACACTGCCGCAAACAGTCCCCGGTCGCAATTTAAAGCAAGACGGGGGATTGAAAGTGGTGGCTTTGAAGAGATATTGGCATCTCCTAAGTTTTCAGATGATTCCAGAATCATCTGATTTTCAGATGCACTTTTGCATCTCCACATCTTTTCTTGTACCACGAACACTGGTTGAATCTCTTCGTGTCCTGAACTCTGTTTTCGCTCTCCTAGTCGTGCAGTCCGGCGGGCAGCCTTTTGACTATTCCCCCATCCGGTTCCGTGCCCGGAACGGGGAGTACGTCACGCTGGACACCAGCTGGTCCAGCTTCATCAACCCGTGGAGCAGGCAGATCTCCTTTGTCATCGGGAGACACAGAGTCAGGGTGTGAGTGCTCCCAGTGCCCGGGGGGCGGGGAGACCAGGACCCCGGTCACCTCCCACCACGTACCTGCGCTGACCTGCCCCCTGCCCCCTGGGGGTCCCGGGCCTCGTTCAGGCAGAGCAGTGAGAGGGGGGGAGGCAGGTGGCGGGCTGGGGGTCTGCAGAGAGGAGGGCGGGGCCCCGACTCACAGAGACAAACGAAAACCATGCAGGGGGCCTTTGAATGGGGACGTGTTCTCGGCGCAGCCGCGCGTGGAGGAGAAGGCCCTGCAGCCCGGCACCCAGGAGCTCACGGAGCAGATCCACCGGCTGCTGCTGCAGGTGGGTGTGCTGCCTGCACGTCCTACCTCCTGCCCCCGCAGGCAGCCCGGAGCTGCCCTGAGGCCTGGGGGCCCCCCACCCCCCTTCTCAGGCCCTTGTCCTCCTTCCAGCCTTGCCCTGCGCCCTGCTGCCCATGGTGGTGGTCTCTGTCCCACCTGCATGGGCCTTGCCCGCATGGGGGCTGCCCCCACCTCGCACATTCAGGGCGTCTGTGTCTGAACCACAGCTCTGGGCAAGTGGCTGAAGGGCGCACCCCAGCCCAGTCCCCACGTCCCAGGCACCAGCCCACACGTGGCCCCCGTGGGTGGAAGGGGGCGGGGGCATCCCTCCAACATGGGGGACGTCGCGCTGGCCCCAGGGGGAACTGAGGACGCCCCTCCCTGTCCCTGGGGACACAGCACTCAAGACAGATTCCTGCAAGCACGTGGGCCCCACGAGGAGTGGCCTCCTGCCTCTCGGTTCCGGGGGCTGTGTGAACTGTCAGGCACCTTGTTTTGTTTCCAAGCCCCGTGGCCGTGGACTCCCTGTTGGTGGAGTCTCCTGGGGATTGGGATCCAGGACCGGCCCTGTGGGTGGAGCCTGGGAGCCCACTGCAGCCTGACCCTGGGTCCAAGCCCGGCCCCACCTGGTCCCCGCCGAGGGCCCCCGGGCAGGTTGCGGCGCCTCTGAGAGAAGGCGGGCGCGCCCCGGCCCGTCCAGAGTCCTTCTGTTGCTGTCTCCCCAGCCTGTCCCACACAGCAGCTCCAGCGGCTACGGGAGCCTGGGCAGCAGTGGGTCCCACGAACACCTCCTGAGCCAGACCTCCTCCAGCGAATGCACCGGCCAGGAGGACCCCTGCCGGAGGAGAGCTGTACGTGTCCCTGTGTCCCCCTCTGTCTGTCATCTGTGACTCAAATGTCTGAGCACTTTAGAAACAGCCCTCGCCGGGGCCGAGCCTTTCCGACCTCACCTGCTTCTGGCTGCTCTGAACTTGGCTCAACTGGGACTTGCTGTGTAACCTCGAAAGGGTGGAGGCAGCCACAGACTGGCTAGAGGTTCAGTGAAAATTATTTAATTTTATAAAATTAAAAATTAAATTAAAAAATTAAATAAAAATTAATAAAATTAAAATTTTTTTATAAAATTAAAAATTTTATAAAATTAAAAATTTAATTTTATAAAATTAAAAATTATTTAATTTTAATTAAGGCCCATCAAGCAAAAGTGAGGATTTAACTGTAGGGTTAGGGTTAGAAAGAAGAAAGTGTAACCTGCCATTCCCTTCACTTCTTCTTACGCTTCGGAATCGTAGAATCTGCTGTAGCTAGTTCTGCCTCTCATGTCGCATTCAGAACTTGCTTCTGTTGCTGGGATTAATCCTGCTTTTCTCTTTCCAGGGTGGGGCAAAGGCTGCGGGGTCTCCCAGGGTGAATGGTGTGTTTTTCTTCCAGGAGATTTGTAAAACTGGTGACAAGATCAAAAGCAAAAGTCCTTATCCGGATGAATCTGGAGAACAAATGAACAAGTCTGCTGCAGGTAACAAATGATCCAGCATTTCCTTAGTGAGACTTGAGCGTGGTGAGGTGAGGAGACGGAAAGCTGTACTGCCGGCAGTTATTGTTATAATTGTTATTCCTGCCAAGTCATGTTTGAAAAGACCAACCCTCCCCAAGGCAGGGAGTGTCGACTGACCATAAGGCGCCTATGATCTTATTGGCCCTGAATGTTTCAGGAGTTCAAGTGAAGAACTGACCTTTCCCACTGCTGAGTCCCTGACCCTGGGGACAGGCCGGACTGAGTGCCGCAGAGAGAGCACCCCCCAGGCCCCACTGCGGATGGCACAGCAGTGCTGCATGAATAGCAGGCTGTTACCGGGTCTCTGCGTCCATGAAGCATATTCTGAGGCCCCAGCCTTATCTTTAGATAGAATTAAAGTGCTTTGTAAGTATAGAGTGTACTCTGGGGAAAACAAGGATTAACTGAAAAAACAATGTTGTAAGGGCTTCCCTGGTGGCGCAGTGGTTGAGAGTCCGCCTGCCAATGCAGGGGACACGGGTTCGTGCCCCGGTCCGGGAAGATCCCACAGGCCGCAGAGCGGCTGGACCCGTGAGTCATGGCTGCTGAGCCTGTGCGTCCGGAGCCTGTGCTCCGCAACGGGAGAGGCCACAACAGTGAGAGGCCCGCGTACTGCAAAAAAAAAAAAAAAAAATTAAAAAGAAAATTTAAAAAATAAAAAAAAACAATGTTGTCGTTCCTCCAGAAATGCAGAGCAGTTCCCCGGCTCAGATGAAAGCTGTTGCAGCCACGGAAAAGGACAGCTCCAGGGCCAGCCTGCCCGAGGCCGGCCTTCCTGAGGAGCCGGCCTTCAAGAACCCGCTCGCGGGCTCCTACCAGCAGATCAGCTGCCTGGACAGTGTCATCAGGTGCGGCCCTTCTGGCCTCCCTCCCTGCCCAGCTGCTCACACTGTGGGGTTCTCTGTTACATGAAGCCCTTTATCACCCGCCCACAGGTACCTGGAGAGCTGCAGTGAGGCCACCACCCTGAAGAGGAAGTGTGAGTTCCCGGCACACCTCCCCACATCGAAGGCCAGCGACAAGCGCAAGGCCCCCGCCGGCCCCGGGCCACATGCCGCAGGTACCTGGTTCGTTTGAGCTGTTAACTGCGGGATAACTTAGCCCCTCTCTGGTGGGACCAGGCATCATTTGAGGTCCTGGAGCCCCTTCTTCCAGGTGGATTCTGAGCGGCTTCAGGGACACGGTATTGGGGTATAGGCTATGTTTTAAATGACCAGAGTAGCTCAGAACTTCTTATGAGCTAGAGATAAAGGTGGTCCTGGACTTTGAGGGCAGGATCCTGCGGGGCTGCTGGAGGCCGGGGCCTCTTGGGCGTCTCAGAGGAGGACTGGCCTCTGAGGGTCAGTGACCCCACGAGTCAGATGAGACCTCAGGCCCTTCAAATGTGAGGGCGTTGCCGGTGGCCACCACCAGGATCAGAGGTAGGGTCTCCCATTGTAGATGGAAGCCCAGGCGACCGGACAGCCGTGCCCTGGTGGTCTGGCCCAGCCCGCAGGGAGAGAGCGCCACCTGCCTGCCTTCACTCAGCAGACGGGCTCCTGACTGCCGGGCGGCCCTCCCCGCAGGCCCACGGCAGAGGCCCTGACCCAGGGCGCCGCGGTCACCTGCTGCCTACCGCCTCCCTCCTCCCAGAGGACTCCGGAGGTCAGGGCGGTGGCGTTCCCATTTCAGAATCTCCTCTTCTCCGCCATCCCCCGTGAATAAACACCTGAGGACACAGTGTCACCTGCCAGGACCTGTGCAGACTTGCAGCTGCCCCCCGCCCCTGCCCCCGGTACTAGGGCACCACCTAGGCCTCCACGCGGCTTATCCCAACAGTTCATTTTTATCACATTTTTGTGTCTTGCTTCCATTTTCCCTTATAAAGAGACCGCATCACCCTCCAAGGTGAACAGCCACGCGGACGTCAGCACGCACTTGACCTCGCTGACACTGCCCAGCAAGGCACAGAGCGTGGTGTCCCTCAGCAGCCAGTGCAGCTACAGCAGCACCATCGTTCACGTGGGCGACAAGAAGCCACAGCCTGAGCTCGGTACGCTTGCTGCTCCTTGGGTGATGCCAGGAGAAATCGGACTTGAACAATAGAGATGAGAAGTTTGACTGCCGTCCTCAGATCCTTTAAGTTTATCCAAGTGTGGAGGAAGCTACACAGCCCAGTAACGGGTGCAGGAAATCCATGCAATGCCGGGCGGGGGCGGCAACACCTGTCCTGCCCCCGCTGCACTCTGGCTCCACCTGTGACAGGTGTCTGCTCAGGTGTCAATACGGAGGGGCCTCCCAGGACCGAGCAGGGGTCCCAGGACTCCCCCTTTGTTGGTGCCAAGAGAAGCCTGGGGACGAGCCCCCCCCATCCCGCTTCCTTGGATGGGGTTACAAGCCTTGCCCTCCCTGTCTGAGGACAGGAGCCAGTACGGGTCGTAATAGCAGGACAACCGAGGGCGTCACGCTGAGCTGTTCTTCAGATACCACGAGTAAAACGAATCCTGAATTCGTTCTTTGCTTGGAAGAGGGGCGTGATGAGGGCAAAAGTACACGTCAGAGAGTCAGTGTCCAACCCCTTTCAGGATGGTCCGCGGTCCCACCTGCCCCATTCTGTCTGCACCCGCAGTTCCACTAGCCACACTGTCAAGCCCGTGGTCCTGAGCCAGGATGAGGCCGTGCACCAGCCTTAGCCTCTTTTGCTCTGAAAGAACAAGACGGCTTGGAGTGTCTTCAGCGTCAGAGGCTGAAAAACCCCCAAGGTGCCCCAATTTAGAGGACTGATCCCGGAGCCCCCTGGGTACTGGGGCTTCCTACCCCTGCTTTTTGCCTTTTGTCATTAAGTTTCTCAGAAGGCTAAACAAATACATCATGAATTTCATCCCCATGCTGTGGGCATCGTGAAGGAATCTTATCCCCATGCTGTGGGCATCGTGAAGGAATCTTATCCCCATGCTGTGGGCATCGTGAAGGAATCCTATCCCCATGCTGTGGGCATCGTGAAGGAATCTTATGTGCGAATGATTTCTATTCTTTGTAGGTGCAGTATGCGTTTTTTCAGCCGTTTTAAAATAGAAGGGCCCTCGCAGATGAGAGCTGTGCGTCTTCTGTTACAGAGACGGTGGGAGATGCTGCCAGTGGGCCCGAGTCTCTGGACTGCCTGGCGGGCTCCATGCTGCCCTGTGGCCTCGGCCAGGAGCGGGGGCCCTTCTGGAAGCTGGGCCTCACCAAGGAAGTGCTGGCCGCCCACACCCAGAGGGAGGAGCAAACCTTCCTGCTGAAGTTCAGAGACATCAG
Source organism: Hyperoodon ampullatus (assembly GCF_949752795.1). Taxonomy (NCBI): domain Eukaryota; kingdom Metazoa; phylum Chordata; class Mammalia; order Artiodactyla; family Ziphiidae; genus Hyperoodon; species Hyperoodon ampullatus. Next base: position 3,008,847 of record NC_136921.1, read on the forward strand.
AAAGCTCAGCGTCTTCCAGCCTCGCTGCCACCATTACTCACAGGACAGACCCAAGGGGCAGTCGAGTGAAAGAGGTAAGTGGTAATACCTGAACTAAAAGTGGATTTATTTTTGAACTTCATTCTTTTTTTTTTTTTTTTTTTTTTGCGGTATGTGGGCCTCGCGCTGTTGTGGCCTCTCCCGTTGCGGAGCACAGGCTCCGGACGCGCAGGCTCAGCAGCCATGGCTCACAGGCCTAGCCGCTCCGTGCCATGTGGGATCTTCCCGGACCGTGGCACGAACCCGTGTCCCCTGCATCGGCAGGCAGACTCTCAACCACTGCGCCACCAGAGAAGTCCTGAACTTCATTCTTAATGCTACTGAGTCTAGTGCTGCTTTCAGAAGGCGAGATGTCCCCAGTTTGGGACGTGCGGGTTTGTAAGAAGCTGTTGGAACTTGACCAGCGATGCTCTCAGGGATGTCACTTTGTATTCCCAAGGGAGCAGTGCTGTAAATAGTGGTGACAGTCCCAGCCCAGGCCCCTGTGGAATGCAGGGTGGGCAGTTGCAACGCTGCCGTGTCAGACATTTCTTGCCTGGGTGACTTTGAGGGGCAAGAGACCCTACCCTACCTTCCCACCCAGACAGGACCCTCAGAGGACCAGCTGGGCTAATACACCACCCAGAGAAGGAGCATGGCACTGACTGGGCGTTTGGTGTCAGGCCCCTGAGGGAGGAGGGAGCCCTGGACGACACCGTAGGAGGGAATGGCGCCCTTCTCCCCAGAGCACGTACGCTCCTGGCGGATTGGCCTCAGGGCCAGGCTGCAGACTCCAAGCCCGACAGAGCCCGGGGGTGCGTGAAGCTGCCCTTTAGGCTGAGAGCCATCAGGTGGTCAACGGGCAAGGGATGAAGCGGAACAGACGAGCTTCCCTGCCCCCCTTCTGGTCCAGGAGCCTGGCTCCCAACCCCCAGCCACCTTCCCAGGCCCCACGGACAAGGCGGAGCTGATCAGAGATGCCGCCTCTTCCCTGGGCTCCCAGGCCGTGACCCAGGGATCAGAGCTGAGAGCTAGTGAGCCCAGGGGACACACACCACGAGGACCCAACTCCCCCTGGTCTCTGGGCAGACACACCGAAACAGATGTCCCAGAAGAGAGAGGCTGACACACTCCTTAAGGAGTTTATCTTTTCTCCTCCTCCTTTCCCCCTTCCTCCCCAGACCCAGGGTCACTGCCAGCGCATCAGGAACTTCTGTGGGAATCAGGAAGCGGTGCCCGCACCACCGTAGCCCTGGCGTGGTGCAGAATTCCAGCCCCCTCTTGCCCCCTTGGCCGCGCATTTTGTGCAGTGCACAGACTGCACAGCTGTCCACAGCAGCCCCGCCCAGACCCTGGTGTGGCATCCCAGGAGCCCAGTGCTGTAGCTCCGGGTCCCAGTAGGGGACAGATTTCCTGTAGGAAGAACACCAGGCAGAGAGGCTGAATGGCAAAACCTCCACCCACTTAGCAGTCTGCTTTGGGCTGGCCCATTTGCCTTTAGCTTGTGGCACGGCCGGCAGGGGATGTCCTCGCACACCTGCTGCAGGAGCCCGGAGTTACCCTCTGTGACAGGAGAGGAAAAGCTGAGGTTCCTGGGACCCATTCCATTGCCTACCCCACCCTCCACCCCCTCTCGGCATGACCCCTGAGCCCACAGTACTCCCAGCGCTGGCCGGTGCCCAGGGGAGGCAGGGGGGACATGCCCAGGGTCCCTTATGTCACTGGGTGGAGCTCCTCCAGCCTCCGGAGAAAGGCCCTCTCAGCAACACTCATCGTCAGAGAGGAAGACCTTGGTTCCAAGGGCGAGCGTTCCTTCGGCACTTTGACTTCACTGGGCTGGAATCACAAGCTTTCTAAGCAGGAAACATCTCTTTTTAAGGAACAGCAGTGATAAAGCTCGTAAAATTGACAAATAAGGTTAGATGAGATCAGTGGTTCTGCCTTTAAGGTTTCACAAACGGCTCTTGGGGAATAGCGTCATCTTGCAGCTTTCTTACTGTTTTGGACAAATAAAACCTTGATGCCACTTACCACTATTACTTCATGAAAGAAATGGCATTTTGATATGAGAAGAAAGCAAGGAATGTGATCTTGCAACAAAGGGTGGTCCTTTAAATGGATTGAATCTAGTTTTATGAAAACCTAACGTTTTGCCCTGATTTTTCTCACTTTGCTGAGGATCCGGGAAGACCGGGTGGTGGCCCGTGATCCCCAGGCTGGCGATGGGGAGGGTGACACTGACTGTTGAACTGGGAGGTGCCTTCAGGTTTCTGAGGTTCTACAAATCTCTGAGAATTGACATAACAGGAAACATAATTTTTATATTTTAAATCTTGTTGTTTTCCCATTATTTTAGCTGCTCCCAGACTAAGAAATACCTCTGGAATAGATTCATCTTGGAAAAAAACGGGGAAGAACAGAAAACTTAAGTCCAAACGGGTCAAGCCTCGAGACTCCTCGGGGAGCACTGGGTCCGGGGGGCCCCAGCCCCAGCGGCTGCCGCTGGTGGGCCTGAATGCCACAGCCTGGTCACCGTCGGACACATCCCAGTCCAGCTGCCCCGTGATGCCCTTCCCCGCCCCGGTGCCCGCTTACTCCCTGCCCATGTTTCCAGCCCCAGGGATAGTGCCAGCTCCAGGGACCGTGGCAGCGGCACCCGGAGCTCCCTACGCCGGCCTCGCGCTGCCCGTGGACACCCAGCGCGAGTTCGCGGTCCAGCCCCCACCGTCTGCCGGCCCCTTGGCTCCGGTCGTGGCCTTGGTCTTACCCAGCTGCCCCTTCTCCCCGGTGACCCCGAGGCTGCCCCCCGCTTTCTTCCCCGGCCAGCTAAACTTGCCATCCGAGGTGATGCCTGCCTCGCAGCCCGAGTTCCCTGGTCGGACCTCATCCCCCAAACAGCCGCACACGTGTCCCCCGGCAGAGCGCGGGCCGCCCGTGTCGCGCGTGGCCGCCCTGCCCTCAGCCGCGGGGTCCGCAGGCAGGACCTCGCCGCCACTCTTCCAGTCCCGCGGGAGCTCGCCCCTGCAGCTCAACCTGCTACAGCTGGAGGAGGCCCCCGAGGGCGGCTCTGTGGCCGCAGGGCCCACGGGGCCCACTGAGACCGTGCGATCGGGGCCCGACTGCCAGCCTGGCTCATCCTGGGACCGGCAGCCCGAGGCACCGCCGACCGTAAGGATCTCCTGATGCCCTTTGTCTAACAAAGGCAGGTGGCGAATGCGGGCTCCACGGGCGGGTCATGAACATCCTCACCTCAGGTGGTCCCTGCACTGAGGTTACTACGAGACCATTTCAATTCCGACATAAACACGTGTGCTAGGAAATAACATTTTCCGGGTAAAAGACCCTATCAGAGTAGACCAGTTTTTATTTTTATTTTATTTTTTTGCGCTACACGGGCCTCTCACTGTTGTGGCCTCTCCCGTTGCGGAGCACAGGCTCTGGACGCGCATGCTCAGCGGCCATGGCTCACGGGCCCAGCCGCTCAGTGGCATGTGGGATCTTCCCGGACCGGGGCACGAACCCGTGTCCCCTGCATCAGCAGGCGGACTCCCAACCACTGCACCACCAGGGAAGCCCCTAGACCAGTTTTTATTGTCTTGGGATCTGAAGGGAAAAGGGGAGATTGATTTTCTGATGGCGGATGCAGGCTCCAAATAGCCACGGTGATTTCATGACTCGTCGTCATGGGCCTCCAAGTTTTCAATGAATACTTCGAGGATAAAGCACAGTCAGGTGAAAGGTCAGAACGGAGGCTCCTTGGAGGGTAGCTGGCAGCAGAGGGGCTCACGGTGGAGGGGCAGGGCCAGCGGGGAGCTGGAAGCCAGCGCAATGGGTACTCCTCCTCCCAAGTCTCAAGGGACGCTGGCGTGTACTCTTACTCGGTTAATGAAACTGTAGTTTGATTTCCAGTTAGTGCTTCTGTGTCCTGAGAGCTTTGGTGTGTGGTCACATCCGCTGAGGCAGTGTGATCCGTGGGCCCTCCAGGGAAGGAGCTGCGTGGGGCTCCCCTGCCCACGCTCCTGGGAGAGGAAGTGGGAACAGGGTGGCTGTCCCAGCACGGTTGCTGCCCTCATGACTCCCGGGCCTACAGTCTGGGTTCCAAGGATCGGAGGGTTGGGGCGCTCCCAGGCCAAGGCCCCCTCATGCCCAAGCCTGTCCCCACTCTGGGTCACGGGAGCCGGGAATCCAGAGCCCTGCCTCTGCGAGGATCAGCTTTGGGGTGCTGCAGGAGACACTTGCCCACCTTGGCGGAGGAGCGAGCATGAGGCTTCCCCTGCAGGGATCCAAGACCTGCCGTCTTTAGTGGGACTGTCCCTAAATTAAATTCAATTACATGGCATCCATCCCACCACCAAGAGTCCCGCTGTGGTCCCAGTAACCACGGGGTCTGTGCACGTGGCACGTGGAGGAAGGGCCAGCGGTCCAAGGAGGGCGCACCCACTGTGTCCCCGAGAGTCTGGTGCAGACAAGACACTTGACTTGGTGTCTCCCCCCGTTCCCACAGTGCGACAAGCCCAGGGACACCCAGAGCAGCGACGCCCTGTCCACGCCCAGTGGTCTGCTGCGCCTCCTGCTGCACGAGGACCTCTGCTCAGCCACGGGCTCAGCCCCGTCCGGGAGCGGGGCCTCCGCCACCTCCTGCTCCCTGGGCTCCGGCTCGCTGGCCTGCGACGCATCCGGAAGTGGGGCCGGTATGTAGGTGGTGCTGGGAGTCGGGGCGGGGTGGGAGGTGGCAGGTATGTTTGGAAGATTCTCACGTGATGCACCTGGGTGTCCTTGACTCTCCACCCCCCAGGGAGCCAGTCACCCCAAAGCCGCAGGCTGACTTGGGCAGGGCCCCGACATCCAGGCATCCAGTTGCACCCCGAGCAGCTCCTTGGACAGGCAGCTGGGTTCCTCCTACCCCGCTCCACCTGTGCGGACGGCAGCCCCGGCCCACCCCAGTTCCCTCTGTTGCCCGTCACTCCCAACCTCAGCGGCACTGCAGGCCCCCCACCCCAGCTGGCCCTGCTTGGACTGTCCCTGGGGCTCCCCGGGTGTGCCAGGAGGGCTGGCAGTGGCTCGCCTTCCTGAGTTAGACCCCCTGGTGAGAAACTAGCGTGTGGACCGACCAGGATCGTTCATGTGTGATCTGGAACTGCCCCACGGGAAGAGCACACACTCTCCCCAGACTGTAAGACCCCCGCTTCCCTGAAGTGAGCGGGCCCCTCTCTCTGCAGGAGGCCTGCCGGGAAGCGCTCGGGACAGCCGCCTGCCGCTCACAGGGGCGGCTTCTCTGTGGTCTGGCTCAGTCCGGAGGTAGTGAGCCTGGGAGAGAAGAGCACGGCTTCTAAGATACAGCCCCACCTGGACTCCTCGGGGCCTCCCCAGGAGAGAATCACCTCCATGGGACCAGCTGATATCCCGTTTTTAAATTACCCAGACAACTCGAGAATTGGAAAGAGAAGGGAAGGTCCACCAACCCAGGCACCAGTTACCAAAGAAAACCCTTCAGCTCCCTGATGGTGCCGTTCCTTTACACGAGCACAGCGTGCAAGGTCAGCGCAGTAGTCAAGGTTTTGACCTGCCATCCTTTGTGTTTTTAAAGGCAGCAGCAACACAAGTCACACCAGCAAGTATTTTGGAAGCATCGACTCCTCAGAGAATAACCACAGAGCAAAAGTGAAGGTGGACATGGCGGAGAGTGAGCGCCTCAAGGACGTCCTCCAGGACCCTGTCTGGCTGCTCGGGGCCGACACGGACGACAGCGTCATGATGGCATACCAGATGCCTTCGCGGTAACCTTTTGCCGCCGGCTCGGGACGGTGAAGGGCTGGGTTCAGGATTCCCCAGAACCACAAGGCCAGAGGCCTTCCCTCGGGAGCCTTATCTCAGATTGAGCTGAGTGCACAGATAGAAGCAGGGCCCCTCTAGATGGTGCCGCTGGCCACACAGAACCCGCAGAGTGACCTGCTACAGGCCTCCAGGATGACGGGCTCTGGGGACCCGCCACGGTGTCACAAGATGTTTACAAAGTATTCGTGCCAACGTCGTCTCTTTTGCTCTGTTGCCAGCAACCCCATGTGGTCAGTGGTGTGTGTGTGTGTGTGTGTGTGTCTGTGTCTGTCTGTCTGTCTGTCTTAGAGATGCAGAAACAAAGAGTCAAGGTGGGTGAGCAGCCCAAGGCCGCTGGCTGCTCTGTAGGGACCTGGGTCCGTGCCTCAGCTCTGACCACTCCAAGGAACCTGGAACCCATCAGGGGCCCTGGCCCTGCGCAGTGCCCCCTCGGTGGAGGGAGATGGCGGGGAGGAAGGACAGATTAACCCTGAGGCTCAGAACAGCCAGGCCTCTGGGCCAGGGGAGCCCAGGGCTCTGTCTCCAGGACTGCTGCGGGGCAGGCCAGTGTCGGCAGGTGGCAGGGGAGGGCTTGTCTACCTACCACCTCGCTGGTGAGAACCTCCCGGGCACAGAACCAAGTGTCTGCAGATACCCAGCTCCCATGGCTGTGCTAAAGTGAGATGAAAATCAGAACTCAGTGTATCATCTTCTTAGAAAAACTACAGATTATCTACTAGGGAGATGAAGTTACCTTAAATAGGGTAATTTATTTTAAATGGAAAGGAAATTTAAACAAAATCATCTAAAATTACGTGATCAACACTGGAAGTGTTGGTAGAAAACGAGCATATTCTTTAAAAAACAAAGCCCTTGAGACGTTCTAAAGCTTCCCTATTTCTAACTGTTTCATGAAGAAATTTAGAGACGGTCCTGCAGGAGGACAGGGAGAAGCTGAAGGTGCTGCAGAGGCTCCAGCCCAGGTTCACAGACAGGCAGAGGCAGGAGCTGCAGGACGTCCACCCGTGGATGCGGTCGGGCGGCCTGCCCGCGGCCTTCGACGTGGCGGTGAGCTCTGGAGCGGGTTTTCTGACTTTGCGTTAAAAGGCACGTGGTGAGAATGCTCTGTGCTGTCTTTGCAACTGTTCTGTACATTTAAAACTTCTAAGATTAAAAGTTCATTAAAGGGCTTCCCTGGTGGCTCAGTGGTTGAGAGTTCGCCTGCCAATGCGGGGGACACGGGTTCGTGCCCTGGTCCGGGAAGATCCCACATGCTGCGGAGCCGCTGGGCCCGTGAGCCATGGCCGCTGAGCCTGCGCGTCTGGAGCCTGTGCTCCGCAACGGGAGGGGCCCCAGCAGTGAGAGGCCCGCGTACCGCAAAAAAAAAAAAAAGTTCATTAAAAAAAAAAAATACCACCACACTGTTAGGTTTCCTTCAAAGACCTTTCTTCCAATGGCTTTTCAACACTGTTTCCAAAAAGGTCTCCTAAATATCTAGTCTCAATCACATGCTGAAATTTGAATTTTTTTTCTTTCAATTCTGTTTCCAATGAAAACACCCACACACACACTTCCTCTGTCATAAACCCTCAACATCCACGTAGACCATTAAGTAACAGGGACACAGCAGGTCCCCACCCTCCCTCCCACTCTCGCCAGGCTGCCCCTCCTGTCTCTGTTCCTTCCCGAGGGTCCCAAAGGTGTCTGTACCCCAGCTCCTCTCCCCCGCTCCCGCCAGGGCACCCCCATACCAGCACTGCCCGGGAGGCTGCTCTCGTCAAGGCCTCCAGGTCCAGCAGCTGAATCCACTGACATCTCCGCCCTCACCCTAACCGACCCACTCGTGGCGTTCAGCGACGGCCGGCCCCTCCTCTGAGAGCGCCCCTCCCTTGGCCCCGGCCCCTTGGCCCCTCGCTCTTGTCCCGTTAGTGTGGACACACCCAGGCTCAGGGTTTGCACCTTCCTCTTCTGTCTACACTGCCTCCGGCGCTGTCAGCTCTCTCCTCCTGACCAAAAGTAGGGTCTCCGTGCCGAGACTCCCCAGCGACCACCTCTGTCGAGCTTCATCTGCTGTCCTGGTTACGTTCAGAGAGAGCCAGCCCACCCACTGTCTTCCCACCCACTCAAGGGTGACTCCATCACCCCTCTTGCTCGGTCCACAGCCCTCTGGACTCTCTTCCTCTCGTGCCCCATCCAGTCCACTAGCAGGTCCTACTGGCTTGACCTTCAACGTGGCTGGAAACCAGCCCCTTCCCATCACCTCCAGCATCACCACCCTGGTCCACGCCACAGTGCTGCTTCACCTGATTGTCACAGTATCCCCCCCGCTGCACTCTGTTCCCCCTTGTCCCATACAGCGAAATCACGTCACCCCTCAGCTCTGAGCCCTTCCAGCGGTGCCCCTCCTCAATCAGAATAAATTGCAGCAAAGCCGTTAAAATATGACACCCCCTCCCCACGGCTCCCATCTCCCCTCACTCCCTCCTCTCCAGTTGTTCCCTGAAGTCCTCGAGCCGGCTTCTGCCTCAGGGCCTTTGCACCTGCCCTTCCCTCTGCTTGGAATCCTCTTTCCTCAGACAGACACATGGCTCACTCCGGCTTCCTTCAAGCCTTTTTTTCACATGCTGCTGTGTTATTTATCTAATACTACCTAGCAAATAACCCCAAAACTTAGGAGCTTAAAATAATAATCATTTATTATCTCCCACTGTTTCTTTGGGTTGGGAATTTAAGAGCAACTTAGCTAGGTGGTTCTGGCTCAGGGTCTCTCCTGAGGTCGAAGGTGAGATATTGCCCGGGGCTCGTGCCATCTGAAGCCAGGATGGTGGCTGGAAGATCCCCTTCCAAGGAGGCTCCCTCACGTGCCTGCACGTTGGTGCTGCTGTTGGCAGGAGGCCTCAGTTCCTTGCCATGTGGATCTGTCCATCAGGCTGCTTGTGTGTCCTCATGACATGATCCCGGCCTCCCCAGAGAGAACCAAGGGGCTGCAGTGCCTGTTACAACCCACATGTCACCTGCATCACCTCCTCTTTGTTAGTGGCAGGTCACTGAGTCCAGGCCTCCACCTTCTGAGCAAGGGGTGTCAAAGAATCTGTGGGCGTATTTTAAAACCACCACAGTCACTCTCTCAGTGGAACGTCAGTAAAATTACAGACGTCCTCACATGCCTCATTCCACGTCAGCCCCGCACTTCCCATCTTTTAATACACTGTGGAGCATTTCTCGTTCGGCTACTAGGAGATCACCTCCACTGGGACACAGATTTTCCTCTTTGTTCACTGCTGACTCCCCGTGCTTAGAACGTGCCTGGAACACGACGGGTGCTTAACAGATAGTTGGGAAATGAACAAATGAGACAGTATGTTGTTGGTATCCCATTCTACAGATTAGAAAACTGAGGTTATAGAACGTCGGTAGCAACTCCAGGCCCCACAGGCAGAAAGAGGAGGAGCTGGCACTAGAGCCTCTGGTTGATGCTGTCCCCCCCTTACGCACAGCCACCTCTCAGACAAGGGAGGGGCCTGGGGAGCTGGGAGCGGGGACCCCTTGGGAAGAGCTCTGGCTCCTTGGAGAGCAGGCAGGGGTCCCACGCCCAGTGGCACCTGGTCGCCCTCCAGCAGCCTCACGGCTGACACCTGATCACCTGCACCTCTCTCGGCTTGAACTACTTTTTCGTACCAAAGATCTCATTTTTGTTACTGATTTACATTTTTTCTTTTAAGGAATGCATTTGCTGTGAAAACAAGGGAAAAGACAACATTTGCGTGCGGTATGAGGAAGCTACCCCTACTCTGGGACTCAGTGGAACAACCGACACCACAGAAGAGGAAAACGGACCCTCCCTGAGTCACAGAAACGAAGGGCGGACGTAACCCCCGCAGCGGGACAGCCAGTGGCGTATGTTAGATGGTGCTCTGAGGAGAGGGAGCGTCTTCACCTGTGTTTCTAATGAAATGGACGATATACTTACATGGCTTTTTTTGTTCTAGAAAAAAACCCATCGTTTTCCGAAGGGGTGATTTAAAACCGTGGAGGGTAGGAGAAGTTTGGGAAGAAATAGTTTTTTGTATTTAAAATATAAATATGGAGTTTTCGGGGAGAGGGGAGATTTTCATCATTGTTTAACTTGAGAAAGACTGCCTCCCTCCTTGTGTCGGGGAAGCGGCTGCGTGCTCTCAGCCAGAGCACCAGTGTCTGCTGGCTCCTCGTGGGCGGTCCCGAGGCATCGCACCGGGCTGTGACCAACGGCTAGGATGCCACAGGTGACTCCGCGCTGAGGGGCCGGCCTTTCAGAGCTTCCCCAGGGTGTGTTTGGATCAGATCAAATTATGTCCTCTCTGGGGGGCTGCTTTTTATCTAAATTATTTAGTCAGACTAGATGTCTTTAAAACATACCAAGTGGAGATCACAGCCTCTGCTAATTTTCTTTCAAAATGTTTTGCATTAAATGGCGTGAAGCGTAGTTTGGCAGACCAGCAGCTTCAGCTTCAAGTGTGGTAGCAGCAAACATTTCACCTGACGTAGCTTAAGTTTGGGGTGAACGAAGTTGAAATGCTCGCTCTGGACTAAAGAAGCCTAATGGTTTGTGTGACCAACTCCATCATAGGAATATACATCCTCAGAAATACACAGACCCTTCTGTATATTTTGACATCATTCTCCTATCCTTTTCAGACCGAGATAGCCAATATGTAGATAAAAACACGTTGTCGGTCATCCCCTTATTGTGACTTCCCTCTGCAAACCGGGCTTTGATCGCCACACTTGGGACCCACTCGTATTTATTCTTCGATTGGCAGTTCCCAGACATCAGCTCTGGCCCAGCCAAGCCAGCGCTTTCTCCTGACTTAGCTGGTGGCTGCATCTGTGTTTTCCAGGGTGCCGTGAGCTAACCGCTCCCACCACACCTGGGCTGGGACACTGACCCCTAATTCTTTTCATGAACCTGACCTCATTGGTGCAACTTCCGGTCTCTGTGGTGATGTCCACTGGTGTCGCTGACACTTTCAGGTGAATGGGACAACTTGGGGAAAAGTGAGACCAGACAGCCCAACTTTTTGCAAAACCTCGTATTGTATCGTCTATCCCAAAGATTGTCTGGAAAAATGTTACATTGGTCCCTAGGGTGAATGAGAAGCTGCCAGTGATGAAACAACTGACTTATAATTGCATTGCGTCTGTAGAAAGTTAAAAGGGCAGCTTCCCCTGTTCTTTGATGGAGAAGCAGCTACTAGAACAGGTGAAGTCTCCTTGTAATCCAGTTGGTTTTCATAGTAAAACCACTTTATGCCTGAATATCAATCCTATTTTTCATAAACTCGAACACAGAAAGTTTAATTTTTAATTTTTTTTTTTTTGCGGTACGCAGGCCTCTCACTGTTGTGGCCTCTCCTGCCGCGGAGCACAGGCTCCGGACGCACAGGCTCAGCGGCCATGGCTCACGGGCCTAAGCCGCTCCGCAGCATGTGGGATCTTCCCAGACCGGGGCATGAACCCGTGTCCCCTGCATTGGCAGGCGGACTGTCAACCACTGCGCCACCAGGGAAGCCCTATTTTTTTTTTAATTTACAAAGCAACATCACCTGCAGATACCCAAGACAAGGAGTAGTGTATGCATTTGTGTGGAGACGAGATGCTACAAACTGCTTCCTGCCCCTGAAGTCAGATCATTAAGGGATGAGATGGGAGTCAAAGTTGCGTTGACTTTCCCTAAACACAAGACTGCCAACACGTTCTCTCCTGTTAGGAATGTTTACCGTCAGCATTATCTTCACATTTATGTATATTCATTGATTGTTAACTGCTGCATAGCTTTGACGTGTGCTGAGAAGTTGACAGCAGGAGCATTTTGTGAAATTGTTTACACGGTGCCACGCATTGGGTCTTATATTTTAGTTAGTATGTGTGCTTACACGGGTGTTATAAAAAACTTCTTCTCGATTTTAAACTGAGCCTTCTTTTTAATATATTCCTAAAGATATATGTAAATAAGCTCTCAGAGTCTGTGTAACAACGTGTTAAGCCTTGCCGGACAAGTGGTTTGTTTATGTGCAAACCAGACTTTCTTCACCCAGTGCAATATGTTTGTTGGACTGCTTGTGTCTTTTTATGATTTTTTGCCTTTTAGAAAATTGGTAAATAAAGCAAGTATATTTTTATTTTTATTTGTGTGTATTTTTAATGTAGCACAGAGGAACAGGAACCTGAATAGAGATCAAAGATTATCAAAATCTTTTTTTTAAAAAAAGAACCCGGGCTTCCCTGGTGGCGCAGTGGTTGAGAGTCCGCCTGCCGATGGAGGGGACACGGGTTCGTGCCCTGGTCCGGGAAGATCCTACAAGTCGTGGAGCGGCTGGGCCCGTGAGCCATGGTCGCTGAGCCTGCGCGTCCGGAGCCTGTGCTCCACAACGGGAGAGGCCACAACGGTGAGAGGCCTACGTACCGCAAGAAAAAAAAAAAAAAGAAAGAAGAAAAGAACCCTAGAAATTCTGGGTTAGGAACTCTTGTGTCACAAAGGCCCCCATCACCTCTTCCCCTGCACAGGGTGCCTCTCGCTGGTCCCCTCCTGTCTCTGTGTGTCTCTCTGACATGCAGTCCCACCCCAGTGAACTGCCAACGATTTAGATCTAATCCTGGAGTCCCGTTCCCCCGTGGTGTTTCACTCACAGATGGGGCATAGGGCCACTCAGCTCAGCCCCTGTTGCCCCTGTCCACTCTGCGCTGACCCCAGCACCTGCTCCATTCTCTTCCTGGCCCCTCCAGGGTCGTCTGTCTCACCTGGGCTGGCTGCCTGTGCGCTGGCCACGGGGCTGAAGGCAGAGTGGTCTAAAGGACCTCGCGTCTCCATCAGAGGTGATACAGGCAGCGCGGCCGTCTCCTCCCCCCCGCCCCCAGTCCTTCCTTCCACAGCGATGAAGTCGTGCAGGGCCTGGTCAAAACAGTGGAGGCCTGCTCCCCACCCACCCCACTTTTCACACCAGGACCGTATTGTGGTGTTGGAGCAGGGAGATGAATGGATCCTGGCCCTGGTGCCCAGCCTTCCAGAAGCCCCCTGAGCAGGAGGGAGGGCTCAACGCCGCTTCCTGTCCTGGCTGCCTAAATCCAAGTGGTGATTGGGGGCTGGGGAGGCAAAGTCCTTCCAGTGAGCATGGAGGCCTCTGCAAACCCGCTAAGTGGCCAGATATGGCTGTTTCACTGAACGTCTGAGTGCCTTCGGGGGCTCTTAACGGCATTTTTATCTACCATATATCCCCAAGGGTATGCGCTCCCCTTATTTCTAAACCAAAAGGAGCTTCACCAAGCCCCTGGGCTGATTGCCCACAAGGGGCCTGGACATCCATAGGCTGGCCACTGTCTTTGTTCCCTGGGGATTTATGGCTCGCCACCCCTGCCGCTAACTGGTCCCCCTGTGGCTACTGCAGCCCTGCCCAGCCTCTGTTGGCCTCTGTTTTTGGATATGAGGGGATCAAAGAGCCCAAATGCTCAGGAAGTCTGTGCTCAGGCAAACTTTGAAGGGGGCATCAGTCCGAGGGACAAATGGCAGGAAGTGTGTCTGCTAGGCGAGGCCATGCAAAGGAGAAAGAAAGGGTGTGGTGGTCCTGAGATGGAGTAGCCAGGCTTCTGGGAGGAAAAGGCCAAGCCAGCCAGCCAATGGGCACACTAAAGGAAATGGAGGCTGACTTCGAAGATGAGGCCTTGGGCAACTTCCAGTCTAACCAAGAAGGATTTTGCTGACTCCCACTCCCTGCTCTATCCCTATACTTTCTTCCCCAAGGGTACTTGGTCAGACTGAGCCATATCCCAGTACTTAATTTCTCCTTCCTTAACTCTAGACAGCATTCCTCAATGCCCCCACCCCATGTAAGACAAGGGTTATGAGGTCCCTAGCCCATGCTTCCGCCCCCTCCCTTCTCCTGACAACTGTCATCTGTCCTTTTGTTTTTACAAAGCAATTTTATATCCTGTAACCATAATTAAGCCTTCCTTGCCTTTTCTATAGATTGACTCTAAAATGTTGAAACCCTATGAACAGTGTTACATTGTTCTGACTGTGAAAGAATTGGCTACTGGGCCAAGGAAGCGCTAAGATCACACTTCTCTTCTTCAGCAGCTTTTTGTTTTTCCCGGAGTTCCTAGTTGCCTTTCATTTTTTGTTTGCACCATTTGCCTTTATCATTCTTCCTCCACCTCCCATATTCAGTTCCCCATCCAATCAGGAAAAGATTAATAGTCTTTTCCCAGAGGCCTTCCCCAGAGCCCTGATCATCCTGTTCCAATACAAACTGCCTTTCAGGGACAGCATTCTAAAATACTTGTTTGATCTTATTCAAACTATATAATCAATAACGGGAGGGGTATGAATCAGAGTACAAGAAATATCACTGAGTTTATTTTAAATAATTTTATTTTATTATTATCTGAGCTCCTCAGAGTAGTAGAAACTTAACTGTAGTTTCTTGGGGTGGGGGTGGGATCTCCTTCCCCGGGGTGATGTCTAAATGGTGAAGAGAAGTAAAGTTATAGGCCAGCTATCAGCTCTCTTGGGGTTCACTACTCAAGCCCCTCCCCCACTCTGTCAGTCCCTCCACTAGGAATAGAGGGGGGAGGGTAGTCAGGTCTCTGACCAGGCAGGGGAGGATGGGAGGAAGAGAGCTAAGCTTTCTGGCTTGTAGGGGAGACTGAGGACAACGCAGGGTGATTGAAGGAAAGGAGTAGGTTCATACCTGGGTGAACAGTGCAGGGCTGGGGAAGTCTCCGGGCCCTGCTCACAGAAAAGCAAAGGGACAGCCAGGTGAGAATCAGCAGAAGGGGTTCCCAGGTACTTATAGAGGTCAGTGAGGTGACTTTGGGAACCATCAAGCCACTCACCACACTTGTCCTACCTACGGAGGTCCCTCTGGTGGGGAGCTGAAGTGAAACAGTCACCTGAAGGGCTGCCGGATCCATCGTCAGATGGCTGGGGGCACAGGTGGGTGTCTGTGGCCTAGTCCTACCACCCCACCACACTGCACTCCCTGGATTTTTCTTTCCCCTGCTGCCTTCCAGCTAGGCTTGGGACACTCTCTCAATTTCCCTACCTACCCAGTGCTTCTGCTAGGCCAGGCTCTGTGCTGGGGGTAGATAAGGGGTCCTAGGTCAGACTGTACCCCCAGGGATGCTTGTACCCTGGAGGGGCACAGACCAGACCCTGACAATCCCAGTCTCGGGAGGGAAGCAGAGGATTGGGTAAAGGGAAGCTGAGACCTGAGCAGTGAGGAAACAGCCATTGAAGGGAGATCCCAGCGTGCTCCAGGTGTAAGGCTGTGTGTGTGTGTAAAGCCTTCACGGTCTGAAGGCAAACTGGTATTCTGGCTGTGCCAGGAGACGCCGTGGACCTAGACCGGTGGGGCTGCGGCCAGGCTGGGGTCCCCAGAGAGCTGCCCCACCGCCCACGCACACCACCCTCATGGAGGCTGGGCCAACAGATGGGCGGCCAGCCGTGGGGGTGGCGGTCGTCTGGCGGACACAGGCGCACCCACCGCCCGCTCCCGCCCGAGTGACAAAGCGGCAGAGACAAAGGCGCGGCCAACACCTGTCGCTCTTGGCTAGGCTGCCGCTTTTCTCCGCCCGAAGCGGCTGCAGCTGCCAACTGTCACGGGCATCAAGTTACGGGGACCAGACGGCGGCCTCCACCAGCCGGGAGGGGAGGGGGGAGGGCTAGGGGGGAAAGGGAGCCGAGGGGGGACGGGGAGGGGGACGAGGGGGACAGGAGGCGGGGAGGGGGGCCGGGGCGAACGAACAAGGGTGCGGGGAAGGGTGGTTGGGCAGGGAGGGCGGGGACAAGGCAAGGGCGAGCTCGGGTTGGGAATCAGAGAACTTGGGTTCGGGGGCGGGCGGGCAGGGACGGGAGGGCGGCGGTGGGTGCTGAGGGGAGAAAGGGAAGTGAAAGAGGGGTCGGGGAGCAAAGGGGACTAGAAGGAGATGAGGGGAACTCCGGTGGTGAGGGCGATGATGACCAGAGGAGAACAGACGGCCTGTGGGGACAGAGGATGACCCGAGAAGGAGAGCCTAGAGATGGAGCGGTGCGGGCGGGCCTGGGGACCCCGCCCCACTAGGATCCCTGAGCGGGCTGAAGGCGGTGTCGACGTTCGGATGTCAGGACCCACAGGTCCGCAAGAAACGCACTGGGGCTCCCACCCCCGCTGCCCTAGGGTCCCTCACCTCCCTGGGGCTCTGCAGCCACCCCAGCCCGGACCTGTAGCTCCCTCCAGGCCTGGAGACCGTGGCCTTTGCTGTGGTTCTGGCCGGCAGGACCCCGGCACTCGCGCAGGAGCGTTCCTCTCCTGTTGCACCTTGGGTGAACGAAGTCAAGCGTGAATGAATGAATGGGCAGATGGATGCGCCCCTGCTAGCACGCACCGCAGACCTGGGCGCTTTGCTCGGGGTAGGAAGGGAAACAAGCGCACCCAGAGCCACAGCTCTCCGGGTCATCGCCCCCTCCGGTGCCCCACAATGCCGGGGTGGCGCGGAGGCCCGGCTGGATCCCCCAGTCCCCGGCCGCAGGCCACGCCCCGCCAGCTGCCGGCCGACCCCGGCGGCGGGGCCAGACAAAGCACGCCTCTGCCATTGGCTCTCACGAGCAATCGGCGCCTTGAGATGCAAATAAGGCGCTATAAAAGGGGCGGGCGCCGCTGCAGGCGTGAGGACGCGGCGTAAGACGCCAGGGGGCGAGGGCGGCGGTGGCGGCTGCGGGCAGCTACGCTGCTAGGGGCGCGGGCGCACTGCGCTCCGGGCGGTGGGGGTCATGGCTCCGCTCCTGGCGCCCGGCCGGGACCGTGCGGCCCGGGAGGATGAGGACGGCTGCGAGGCGCGGGGGGACCGCAAGGTGCTGGCTGTAGCCGTGGATGGGCGGGCGGGGGGCCGCGCAGCGCCGGGGCTCAGTTGCTCGCTTCCCGCAGGCCCGGAAGCCCCTAGTGGAGAAGAAGAGGCGCGCGCGGATCAACGAGAGCTTGCAGGAGCTGCGGCTGCTGCTGGCGGGCGCCGAGGTGAGGCCGACGGGCGGGCGCCCAGGGGCTGCGGGCGAGCGGGCTAACGGGCGGGCGAGCGGGCGAGCGGGCGGGGGTCGCCGTCCGGCCTCTCCTCACCGACCCTCCCCACCGGGCGCTCCCGCCGGCGCAGGTGCAGGCCAAGCTGGAGAACGCCGAGGTGCTGGAGCTCACAGTGCGGCGCGTGCAGGGCGCGCTGCGGGGCCGGGCGCGCGGTGAGTGGCGGCGGGGCGCGCGGGCGGGGGCGCGGGGCGCGTTCGCCTGGCCTGCCCCTGCCCCTGCCCGGGACTGAGGACTTCCCCTCCTGGAGCAGGGCGCGCCCCCCGCGTCTCCTGGGTGAGCCTTGTCCCCGCGGGCCGGGCGGGCCGGGCCACAGCAATCAGTTGCCGCTCACCGAACCGGGCGCGGCCCTCTCCCCTCCCACCCATGAACACAGAACGCGAGCAGCTGCAGGCGGAAGCAAGCGAGCGCTTCGCCGCCGGCTACATCCAGTGCATGCACGAGGTGCACACGTTCGTGTCTACGTGCCAGGCAATCGACGCCACCGTCGCCGCCGAGCTCCTGAACCACCTGCTAGAGTCCATGCCGCTGCGCGAGGGCAGCAGCTTCCGGGATCTGCTGGGGGACGCCCTGTCCGGGCCACCGGGAGCCCATGGGCGAAGCAACTGGCCAGTAGGAGGCGCCCTGGGGTCCCCACTGCCCAGCCCCCGGGGCTCTGGGGACGACCAGTCCTCCGATCTGGAGGAGGTCCCCGAGGCTGAAGTGAGCCGGGCGCCTGCTGAGGGGCCGGACTTGGTGCCCGCAGCCCTGGGCAGCCTGACCGCCGCCCGCATAGCCCAGAGTGTCTGGAGACCTTGGTGACCAACGGCAGCCTGGGGCCTAAGGGGTGGGCTCTGCCTTCCCATGCTCTAGTCCCTCCTCCCTGGGGTCCAGATATCTGGACAGGGGCAGGGTCCTGGATATCTCCCAGCTCTGCTGCCCTCCTCCAGTGGATGTTTGCAGGGCAGTCCCTGATAACCAGGCCAGCCAGGTCCCTGTTTCTTAAGGGAGTAACGTTTATGGACCATCCCTACCCCCACCCCCTGCCCCCCTAGCCCTCTGGTGGGTGGAGGGAAGGAGCTACAGGCAGGCGGAAGTATCTTTCAGGGCTACCAGTTCTCTCACCTGTCCCAGACTTCTCAGGCACTGTGTGGGTCTGGGGGCAGAGGTGACAGAGTGGAGCTGAGCCTCTCCTGAGTGCTGGGCACTAGTGTCCTGGCAGCCCTGGCCATTCAGCCAGGACACAGGGGAGGCATTCTGCAGCACTGCCCAGAGCTGCCAAAGAGAAGCATGGCTCTCTGTATGTCTTGCGTTTAGCACACTTGAGTTTGTGTATTAGGTTGCCATCAGTTGTTCCAATTCTGTTAAGTAAAGGGCTTTGGAGAGTTAGTTACCCTTCTGAAGTATTGCTGAATGCTGTGGTGTCATTAAGGTGTCAAATGCATAAAGACTAAACCAAGCACATTTTTTTCCCATATCTAATGCTGTGAGTGGTTTTAAAACTTCTGACCCTTTGTCAGCAAAGTAAGTAGTGTAATGGCAGTGGAGAGGGGACACCCCGTGGCATGGTCTCACGTTGGATGGTGCTTCTACCTCCCTACTGCCAGGCCATTCCAGATCGGTTTCCCCTTCAGGTCCCTGGGCCCGGCCTGCACTCCCTGGGAACTGTGTGCATCCTGGCGATGGAAACCACTGCATGGAGATTGTCTCCAGAGTAACTAAGCAACAGGGAAACAGCCTGTCCCTGGACCATTCTCTTGTTTGTGAGCTTCCAGGAATAAAACGAATTCCTGATTACTAGCCATGTGGTTTGGAAGTTTCTTTCAAAAGTCTGTTTTAAGGTCCATGAGTTTGATGCAGACGTCGGTCTAATTAGGTGGTCAGTTTTCTTGACTGAAGAGGGAGCTTCCCCATTGCCAGTGACCTCGGGGGCATGGAGACCCACCCAGTTCACGGCCCAGGCAGTTTGGACTTAAGGCCAAATTGAGCCCAGGAGGCCAGAACCCTTGGAAGGAGGGTGATGGGATGGGCAGCTGGGGTGTAGGGAGATAGCCCTCTTGGCCTGGGTCTGCAGACAGCATGCGGTCAGCTGATAGCAGTCACTGCCACAGGTATCCCAGCCCCTGCATCTCCAGCTCCAGGACCACAAAGCAGCTTGTTCTTGTTCTTACTTTGGGTTGGCAGTGCCCAGGCCAGGTCAAGGTGTGACAATTTAGGATTGACACCTGGGTCTCCTCTCCAGTGTGTGCCTTTGCTTGAAAAACATCTCTCCCAAGAACCCTTTTACAAAAGCCCCCTAGCAGATCCTGGCCACCAGGGGTGTTTCACTGTGGCTCCCCGGTGATTCAGTCTTAGACCTCGGCCACCAGGCTATAAGCACATGCAACCTAATTTTAGCCACTGGGGATGAGTTATTGAGGGGTTGGGGTAGGGAGGCAGGTCCATAAAAGAGAGCTCAAGAGAGATGGAGACTTTTCCTGGGATTATCTTAATCGCCCCAGTCAGATTGATGTAGGATGTGTCCACAGGGACACGAGAGCAGGTCCACCTGTAAGACCTCTGTCCCGTGTAGCTCCCAGCAGTACCCAAAGGCCACTGTGATGAACTCTGATGCCATCGGGGGACCATCAGCCAGGGACTGTTTAGGAGGAACCACTCTTTCCTCTCATACCCACACTTGTCACATCCTCCCAAGGGGTCCTAGAAGGGGGCCCAGGGGAGCCCAAGACACAGGATTCGAGGTGCAGGAGGCTGACCTGGGGGGAAAGATGTTGCTGGAACCAGGACCCCCCCTAAGGTCAGATGCCACTAACCCAGAACTCTGGCCCTGGGCCCCCTCCCACCCATGAGTCAGCTTCTCAGGACCCCCTCAAGAGCGGTGTCCTTTCTTTCTCACAAATGTAAGTGGCTCCCAGAGAGCAGCTTTTGCCTATGGTGCAGCCTGGGACCACCAGTTTCCTGCCTGCATTCCTTCCCATTCTGCCAGACAACTTTCACACTACCTCCTCTCTCTGAAGTACCCAACAAACCCTTGCAAGCCTTGCTCTAGGCATTTGATAGCCTTGCTTCATCATTCCCCATGAATCACCTCCTTCCCACTTCAATCCCTGGCCCACTGTCTTAGTCCTCTATGAATGCCATACATTGCCACAAACTTGGTGTCTCAGAACAACACACATTTATTTTCTTGCACTTCTGTAAGCTAGAAGTCTGACGGGATTCACTAGGCTAAAGTCAAGGCAGGGCTTCATTCCTTTCTGGAGGCTTGAGGGTGAATCCATTTCCCTTCCTTTTCCCACTACAGAAGCCATCCACATTCCTTGGCTGGTGGCCCCCTTCCTCCATCTTCAAAGCAAGCAACGTTGCATCTTTCTGACCTTTCTTCCATAGTCACATTTCCTTCTGACCCTCCCCTACTTCTTCCCTCTTCTTTCTACTTGTGATTACTTTGAGGCCACCTGGATAATCCAGGATAATCTCCCTACCTCAAGGTCCTTAACCCTTAATCAGACTTGCAAAGCCTCTTTTGCCATGTAAGGTAACATAGTCGCAGGGTGTGGAAATGAGGATGTGGACATCTTTGGGCATCCCTGGTCTGCCAACCACACCCACCTGCGCCTCTGCCGAGGCTTTCTGCCTTCCATCGTGATGCAGTGTGGTGCCAGCCTTCCGCACGGGCTTTGGGTTCCATACCCTCGGACCTGCTCAGTGACCCTGCTCTCTCCACTGCATCATTAATCTCTCCTTCCTTCTGGGTCATTCTCACTGACCTACAAACAAGCTGTAACATCTCCACCTAGAAAAAGAAGAGGGACTTTCCTTGTGGTCCAGTGGTTAAGACTCCGCTCTTCCAATGCAGGGGGTGCGGGTTCCATCCCTGGTCGGGGGACTAAGATCCCACATGCCACGCGGCAGGGCCAAAAAGTAAAAAAAATAAAATAAAATAAAAAATAAATAGAAAAAGAAGAGTTAAAACCTCCCGGGCCCGACGTACCCTATCAACCTCTGCTTCATTTCTCTGCTTTAAAGCAAAATTCCTTGAAAGCATTGTCTACACTTACTGTTACTGCTTTGGCACCTTTCACTCCTCTTCTCCCTCTCCAGTCAGGCTATTGCTCCCACCCCTGCCCTTGTCAAGAGCTTCAGTGACGTCCATGTTTCCAAATCCAGTGGCTGTATCTCTAAGTTTCAATTTACTCAACCTTCCAGTGAAGCACTCCTTAGGTGTTATCACTCTCTCCCTCCTAAAAGCCTCTCCCCTCTCAACCTCAGGAACACTCGCTTTCCGGGCTGTCCTATCTTACTGGCCGTCCTCGGCCTCCTGCCAACTTCTGAATGTGGGCATGCACGTCCAAGGCTCTGGGCCCAGCTCTTCCCTATCACCCCTGCCCAGGAAGCCCATCTGGTCCATTTGGTTTGTTACGTCCACGTGCCCTCGAGCTAAAGTCCATCTCCATTCTGTTGGCCTCCCTATATCCTCCTGTCTACTCAGGGTTTCCACTGAGATGTGAGATGGGCATCACAAACCACAGCCAAAACACAACTGATTCTCACCCGAAAGGCGTTTGGAGGCGCCCAGCACTCGGGCGCTGGAGACGCTCAGAGATCTTCAAAGGCACTGGAGGTGCTCGGAGGCATTCGGGAAGCACCCAGAGACGACCGGAGGCGCTCGGAGGTGCTCGGAGGCATTCGGGAAGCGCTCGGAGGCTCTCGGGGTGTGTGGAGGTGCCGAGGCCTTGGCCACGCCCTCTCCGCCTACACGCGCAAGGGGTGCCGCGATGACTTCTGGGAAGTGTAGTTCCAGCCCTTTCGTCTTCCTTTCCCCGAGGTCCCTGCAGGCCGAGCTGGAACTACGACTCCCAGGGGCCTCCCCGGCCCGGAGGCCCCTCCTTCCAACGCTTCGAGCTCCGAGCCCGGGGCCCAAGGGAGCCCAGAGGAGTCCCACGGCGATCGGGGGCCTCGCGCAGTCAGTTAAGCGGCTCTGCGGCCGGCAGAGGCTAGGCTGCGGTCCCTCCAACGTCCCTGGGACCAGGAGAGGAAGCGATGAAGGCGCCGGCGCCCCGCAGCTCGGGCCCTCCTCCTGCGGCTCCAGCCCAGGACCGCTGACCGCCTCCGGTCGCCAGGTGCTGTAGCACGTACACGACTTCTCAGTCAGTGTATGTACCGTAGTAGACGTCTCAGTCAATAACCATGCCACGGGCTTTGTCACCCCTTACAGTTGAACTAGCTGCAAAACCCTAAGCTCCTGCCTTCCATCCACTCCGTCCCAGGAAACTTGTTCAGACCTCATCGGGGTCTCCTAGTTACTGTCCTGCCATTTCCTTTACAGTCAGGTTTCTTGAGAATAGTCTCTATTCTTACTTTCTTCATTTCCTCGCCTGCTTGCTCGTCACAAAATTTCACCATTTTCCATTTCCCACCATTCTACTGAAAACTTCTGGCAGTCTCTGGCAAAGACCTAGTTGCCAGGTAGACCCTTCATTTCCATCTTACCTAAGTGTTACAGCATCTGACACTGTCAATAACTTCTTGCTTCTCCATCTAGCTTTCTTGCTTCGTCTTCAACCATTCCTTCTCAAGTTCGAGACAGGACTTTTCTCCTCAGCCCACCCTGTAAATATCACCATGTCCCACGTCTTCCTCGGACCTGTTATCTCTAAACTATGACCTGTATGATCTCCGTGGCTTCACCTACTGCGTCACTGACTCCAAAAAGGACCTCCAGCCCAGTCCTCTCTGGAGCTGTAGTCGTGTTGGTCCAAATGCCCAGGTTGTCACCTCTCAGACATCCCACAGGTCCTTCAAGCTCAGCTCAAACCTGAACTCGGCTTTCCTGCAAAGCCTGCCCTTTCTTTCATGTTCTGGAACCCTGAGAGCAGCATGGCCATCATCAGCCACTCAGGGCAGAAACCGGACATTCAGGGAGACACCCAATTTTCCTTCAGTCCCACCCTGTGAGCGGCATCCAGGAAGTGTCAGTTCTACATCTTTAATGGGTGGAATGAAGGAATGAATGAATGAGTTTGCATCTTATACTTTATCCCTTCTCAGTTCATGTCCATATCACTCACCTGGAGAATGACAGTGGTCATTAAGTCTCTACATCTAGTATTACCTCCTGAACTTAAGTCCTTCAAAAGCCCAGCACTCCGCAGATTAGCAGGTAGTAGTCCCACAACTCCCGTGGGTCGGCTCGGAACTTCATAGCTCCACCCCTGTGCCCCGCTCCTGTCCCATCCCCCTGCCAGGTGTTTGTCTTGCTGCACTGCTGGCTCACTGCTTACCTTCAAGGTTGGCTCAGATGTCACCTGTGGGAAGCATTTCCTGGTCCCCTTGGTTTTATGTAGCTTCCAAGGTTTCTCTCTTGCGTTTCCATGATGGTACATTTCAAACAATGTGTATTTATCCATTCCACAATGTTTCTTGCATGCCTCCTCTTTGTCTGTCAGGCGTTATTCAAGTTGCTGGAGATAAAGTTTCTTCTCAAGCTTATACTGTAGTGAGGGAAAGGGACAAGAAATACGTGCTGTGGCAGACGGTGTTTACGTGCCAAGAAGAAAAATCAGTCAGGTCAAGGGGACAGAGAGTGATGGTGTGGAAGCAGGGTGCAGATTGATGATAGAGGTGACTGTAGGTTTTGTCTGAGCAGAAAACAGATGATATGGGGGAACAAGCAAGCCGCTGTCCTGGGAAGGGGTGGTCCAGGCAGAGGAAATAAGTGCAAAGGGCTGGAGGCAAGACGACGCAGGGCCTGTTCAAGGGACTGTGCTGCTGGGTCCCTGAGTCTCTTAAAAAATACTCATGTTTTCTGTACTTATTGACATGCACCAGGTACCAAGGGACAGTATGTCAAGCGCTCTATTCATGTGACCTTATCAGTTCCTTACATGTCACAGTAACCCTCTAAGGCAGGCATTACTATTCTTAATTTCACAAACGAGGAAACAGAGGCTCAGATAGGTCAAGTAACCTTTTCTTAAACTAGATTTTTGTTGTAAGAGGAATACACACTCCCAGGAAAAGTCGGCCGTCACCGAAGGCCTGCAGTGGAAGGTCCAAGGTCTTCCCTCTTATTCTGCACCTTCATCCCTCTCTCCAGGAGTCTCCAGGTTTAACAATTTCCTGGGTGTCTTTTACAAGGCTTTCCATGAATCCAGAAGCATATAATGGGATAGGATAAATGTCTTTCTCTTCTTATGCAGATGGGCCCATTTGTGCATACCATTCTGCAGTTTTTTTTAACCCAACAATAGAATCGTTTATTCAACAGTGTAAACTGTGCATCTGCTGTGTGCCGGGCACTGTCCTAGGCGCTGGGGACATGGCTGAGGAGGAAGAAGCCCCTCCTTCACGGGACCTCCTGGCCCACCGCACCCATACACGCAGACCCTCCTCGTGCATCTTAACCCTGCAGGTGTCCTCCCCCTCCAAGGTTTTGCTAAGATCAATATTCAGCGAACAACCTGGGTACTTTGTAACATACCATATAAATTTCTGGAATTAAAATGGCTGGGCAAATGGTAAGTCATTGAAAAGTGTAAATCTTGTCAGATTGCTGCCCTGAAAAACTGTCTCGATTTACACTCCCATCTTCAGCAGATAACGGTGGCGGTTTTCCACACTCTTGTTCACAGCGGGCATTCCTAGTTCCTTGATTTACTACTGTTAAAACTTCTTTTAAGGGAAGGAGATGAAATTGGGGGGTTGCCTCTCAGCATCTTTTGAGATAATCACGTGTTTTCTTGTGTGTGTCCTCTGGCCTATCCACATGAGGTATTTTGTGATTGGGATTCACCGAGAATGAGCAATGCTTGTGTTTTTGTTATGAGCCCCGATGGCCATGGTGGGATCAAGGCCCTGCTGAACTTGGTTTGTATATAATTTTGTGTAGGATGTTTTAGACTAGATTTTATTTGTTAGAGCAGTTTTAGGTTCACAGAAACATGGAGCAGAAGATACAGATGTTTCCATATAGTCCCTGTCCCCACACGTGCATGACCTCCCCCATCATCAACATCCCTTGTCAGATGCTGTGACACGTCACTGTCACCCAAAGTTTACAGTTTACACTAGGGTTCACTCTCAGTGTTTGTGGTACATACTATGGATTTGGACAAACGTATAACATGTAGCCACCATTGTCATTCACGCAGAGTAGTTTCACTGCCTTCAAAACCCTCTGTGCTCCCCCAGCATCCCTCCTTCCCAACCCCCGACAATCACTCATCTTTTCCAGTCTCCGTACTTTTGCCTTTTCCGGAATGTTGTGCAGGACTTTTTTTTTTTTTTTGCAGTACGCGGGCCTCTCACTGTTGTGGCCTCTCCCGTTGCGGAGCACAGGCTCAGCGGCCATGGCTCACGGGCCCAGCCGCTCCGCGGCATGTGGGATCTTCCCGGACCGGGGCACGAAGCCGCGTCCCCTGCATTGGCAGGCCGATTCCCAACCACTGCGCCACCAGGGAAGCCCCATGTCTCTTTTTGAATTATGGTTTTCTCAGGGTATATGCCCAGTAGTGGGATTGCTGGGTCATATGGTAGTTCTAGTTTTAGTTTTTTAAGGAACCTCCATACTGTTCTCCATAGTGGCTGTATCAATTTACATTCCTACTAATAGTGCAGGAGGGTTCCCTTTTCACCACACCCTTTCCAGCATTTATTGTTTCTAGATTTTTTGATAATGGCCATTCTCACTGGTGTGAGGTGATACCTCACTGTAGTTTTGATTTGCATTTCTCTAATAATTACTGACGTTGAGCGTCTTTTCCTGTGCCTCCTGCCCATCTGTACGTCTTCCTCGGTGAAATGTCTATTTAGGTCTTCTGCCCATTTCTTAACTGGATTGTTTGTTTTTTTTGATATTGAGCTCCATGGGCTGTTTGTATATTTTGGAGATTTATCCTTTGTCTGTTGTTTCCTTGCAAATATTTTCTCCCTGAACGTTTTTTAAAAACACTTCCATTTTAGAGAGCATCACAATGAGATATCAAATTTTCAAGGTCACACCTTCTGTTTAAATTTTTTTAATATTTGAAACCTTTTTGAGGGTTGCAAATATTTGATTCTGTTGTATTATTGTGGGAAAATATGCATGAAAAATAAAGACACTTCTTTGGAATAAATGAGCCAGTCACAGTGAATTTACTTGCTATTACAATAGTTAAAAAAAGAAAAAGATTTAGAAGAATCTTTGGCCATCATGTGAAATAGATTCTCTAAAATGGATTCTCTAAAAGCTACCCTTGTCCTTTGTTGGGTCTGTGTTGAATTACAGTCATTTTTATTTTATCACAAAGTAGCAGCCACAATGGAGAACTATTAAAATGTATTTCAAAATGGCATCTTCGGGCTTCCCTGGTGGCGCAGTGGTTGAGAGTCGCCTGCCGATGCAGGGGACGTGGGTTCGTGCCCCAGTCTGGGAGGATCCCACATGCCGCGGAGCAGCTGGGCCCGTGAGCCATAGCTGCTGAGCCTGCGCGTCTGGAGCCTGTGCTCTGCAATGGGAGAGGCCACAGCGGTGAGAAGCCCGCGTACCACCAAAAAAAAAAAAAAAAGGCATCTTCTTACTTTTCCTCACACTCATGGTCACTAGTTTCTGAAGTTTCTAATATTTCTCTTTATTTTCCAACTAAAAATCTTTAGCTCTGAATTTGATGGTAGCTCTGTTCTAATAATGTCAGTGTTAAGGGACTCTTATTTTTAGTAGCTGGAATACTGTTTTTCTAGTCAAACTTGCAATTGTCCCCTATAATTTTGATCCATTTCTGCACATATTTTTCTTCCTTTCCTGAATATTGCACCACTTGGCTTTGTAGTTACCACATTTGTCTAAAACAATTTAGTATACATTTAAAATATATTTATTAATGAATTATTTAATTATAACAAATATAATATTTAATTTACATTAACTTAATATGAATTATAATAGTTAACAAGTAGGCATACATAAAGTTTTGCATCAAAAATAGAGAAATCAATTGCTGTTTGGAATGTAAAATTGTATACTCACTGTGGAAAAGAGTTTGATGGTTTTTCAAAGTTACACGTAGAACTACTTTATGACCTAGCAATTCCACTCCTAGGCAAAAACCCAAAAGAAGTGAAAACAAGGACTCAAACCGATTGTTGTACATCAATGTTCATAGCAGTGTCAGTCACGATAGCGAAAAGGTGGAAACAACTCAAGTGTCCTTCAACAGGTGAATGTTTAAACAAAATGTGGTATATTTATACAATAGAATATTATTTAGCCAAAAAAAAAAAAGGAATGAAGTTCTAATACAGGCTACAACATGGATGAATCTCGAGAACATTTTGCTAGATGAAATAAGCCAAACACAAAAGAACAAATAGTGTATGATTCCACTTATATGAGGTACCTACAAGAGGCAAATTCATAAAAACAGTAGAATTGGGGTTACCAGAGGTGGGGGGAAGGTAGGGATAAGGAGATGTCATTTAATGAGTACAGAGTTTCTGCTTGGGATAGTGAAAAAGTTCTGGAAATAGATAATAATGATGGTTGCCTGACATTGTTAAAGTATTAAAAGCCACTGAATTGTACACTTAAAAATGGGTAAAATCAGAAATTCCCTGGTAGTCCAGTGGTTAGGACTCCACGCTTCCACTGCAGGGGGCACAGGTTCAATCCCTGGTCGGGGAACTAAGATACTGCATGCCATGTGGCATGGCCAAAAAAAAAGAGAGAGGAAAAATGGCTAAAATGCTACATTTTCTGTTATGTATATTTTACTACAATAAAAAAAATCAACTAAAGAGAGTATCGACTAAGCTGAACATAAATGTAGCCTATGACCCAATAATTCCATCTCTGGGTATATCCCAATGGAAATGGGTACCAATGTTCACCAAAAGACTCATACAGGAATGTTCATAGCAGCACTATTTGCAATAGCCCTAGACTGGCTACAGCTCAGCTTTTCATCAACATGAGGATGCACAAGTAAGTGGTGGTACATCCAGATGAAGAAGTATTATACCGCAATGAACAGGACTGACTAAGCAACAATGCAGATGACTAAGCAACAATGCAGATGAATCCCACCAACAAAATGCTGGGCGAGAGAAGTCAGAGGTGGAGGAACACAGACTGTGTGATGCCATTTACATAGAGTCCAAACCCGGGCAAGACAAATCTGTGGCATAGTGCTAATCTTGGGGCGTGATGACTGGAAGGGGCTTCTGGGGTGCATGAAATGTTCTGTTTTTTGATCTTGGCCCTGGTTAATGGGCATATTTACTTTGTGAAAATTCATCAAGCTGTACACTTATGATTTGTGCTTTTAAGTATGGTTTTACTTCAATAAAAAAAAAAAAGCTTACTTAAAAAAACCCACAGAAATCAATTACTACAAATAGCAGAAAATTATGTACCCAGTGGAGATAAAGTAGTAAAGACCTTTTTATGTAAATAGTAAATAATGCTGAACTATTTCTCACAGTCTTAAGTGAATAGAGTATGAAAGTTTCCTGGTAAGTTTATTTTTCTGGTTAAAAAATTTCAGAAAATGTTTGATCAAGTCTCATTTAGGGAAGTCAAATTATATTCATAAATAAAATTTGTATTGCTCACCTAAATGCCCGAGATGGGGGTCTTCCAATTGGATGACTTAAAGCCAGGAGGGCAATGGACTGAGTCATATTTTCAAAGAGCTCTCTCCTTTTCTGGAAAATCAGGAGAGCAAGGAATCTACCAGAGAGAAGGCAGTCTCATTTGTCTAGGAAAGAAATACCAGGGCTTGGTGTGCCATCATGGTCACAGAAATGGGATGTTGAAGAGTTCTGGAAGTAGGACAGGCAAGACCTACCACCTGAATTGGACGTCAGGGTGAAGGAAGGTAGGAATCAAGGGTGACACCTAGGTTTTGGCAGGAGCCACTGGGTGGATGGTGAGTTGAGAAAGACTGGGGAGAACAGGTTTGGGGGGAGAGGGCAGGAGTTGTATTTGGCATATGTTTAATCTGAGATGCCTGTTAGTCATCCAGGTGGGGATGATGAGGAGACAGGTGGAGATGTATGCATGCAGAGTTCCGAGAAGAGGTCAGGGCAAGAGTCATGCATGAATGTGTCATCAGAATATGGTGTCTTTAAAGCCAAAGAACTAATAAGGATGACTTTGGAAGAGAGTAAACTGAAGACAAAAGAGGGTCTAAGGACTATGCCCTGGGCACACCAACATTTAAATAAAAAGAAGCCAAAAAATTGAATCTGAAAAAAGGGGCTCAGAGTGGGCTCGCATTTCCCTCTAATGTGAAGCAGGTGGGATTGCAAGGCCTCTGGGGCTCTTTCTGCCCTGATAATGTCTGGGTCTATAATTCTGTGAGACAGCTACAGATTGCAGACAGAGGGTGGAGGCAGGGGAGGGCGCAACCGTCCACCACCTTTCAGGAACATGGAGATTTTTCTAACGGTAAAAATGTCTATGGCTCCTCCATTGAGATTGGCTCACCCTCTTGGCATTTAGGACCCTTGCGAAGTGACCCCAAGTTAACTGTCCCACCCACCAACCCAAGTCCTCTCTATCCCTTACGGAGGCCTAGCAGCACCACACCCATGCCTTCCTGCTCTGCCCTCTGCCCACAGTGAATCTCTCATTTTGGTATCTGAACGTCACACCCAACTTTCAAGGAAGATTTTCCACTCTGGCTAGTGCATATAGGAATTATTCCTGGCCCTGTGTGAGCTGCAAGAATTAGGGTCCCTCTTCCTTCCTGATTGTTCTTTCCTCAGCCTTAGGGAGATTTCTCACCCACATGCTAATGGGTTCTCACCTGAAGTGCCAGGGGCATCCTCTGCAGCCTATCAAAAGGCAATATCACCTTCCTCACAAGTTGAGAGACCTACCTGTTTGGTCCCACACAGGCAAGCGGTGGTCTCAGTTCTCTGCTCCTTTCTTTTTTTTTTTTTTTTTTTTGCGGTACTTGGGCCTCTCACTATTGTGGCCTCTCCCGATGCGGAGCACAGGCTCCGGCCGCGCAGGCTCAGCGGCCATGGCTCACGGGCCTAAACGCTCAGCGGCACGTGGGATCTTCCTGGACCGGGGCACGAACCCCTGTCCCCTGCATCGGAAGGCGGACTCTCAACCACTGCGCCACCAGGGAAGCCCCTCTGCCCCTTTCTTAAAGGACACGTTTCACAATAAAAATAGCACCGCCAATTAATTTTGCACAGTGTGAGAGATTTTCTGACATTTACTCCAATTTCCCCAAACCAGTGTTGCTATAAAGTTCATTTCCCCATTGCCACGGAAAATAGAACAGTTATTTGTCATTTTCTTCCTTTTTCAGTCCTTTCTCACAGTGCACAAAACATGCCTGAATGACAGGTTGTTCAATCATTATTGCTGCAGTTTACAGACCCCAAAACTTAGCAGTTTATGACAACCCCTTCATTTGTGCTTGGCCTGGCACTTCTTGCTTCAGACCCTTCCCTTGGTTGCAGTTGAAACTTCCAACATTTTTCCTGGAAATCTTCTCTTTTTTACTATTGTGGTACTGTTGTACATCCCAGTTGTTGATTCATCTATATTTTTATTTTTATATTCTTTCTAACATATTTGTTAGTTTCCTAGTCTAATTTTATTCTTTACTTTGTTATTGTTCTTTTTTTGTTTGTTTGTTTTTGCTACCCCACGCGGCTTGGGGGATCTTGCTTCACGAGCGGGGGGCTCAGGCAAAACTCCTGCGGTGGGAGCTCCAAGTCCAAACCACTGGACTAACAGAGAACCTCAGACCCCATGGAATATCCTTTGGAGTGAGGTCTCATGGAGGTCCTCATCTCAGCACCAAGACCCAGCTCTACCAAACAGCCTACAAACTGCAGTGTTGGAAGCTTCAGGCCAAACAACCAGTAAGACAGGAACGCAGTCCCACTCATAAAAAAAATGTAAAAATGAGACAACAACAAAAAATATGTCACAGTTGAAGGAGCAAGGTAAAAACCTACGAGAACAAATAAGTGAAGAGGAAATAAGCAATCTACCTGAAAAAGTAATGACAGTAAAGATGATCCAGAATCTCAGAAATAGAATGGAGGCATGGATTGAGAAAATACAAGAAATGTATAACAAAGATCTAGAAGAATTCGGGGCTTTCCCAGTGGCACAGTGGTTAAGAATCCACCTGCCAATGCAGGAGACATGGGTTCGAGTCCTGGTCCAGCAAGATCCCACATGCCGTGGAGCAACTAAGCCTGTGCACCACAACCACTGAGCCTGTGCTCTAGAGCCTGCGAGCCACAACTACTGAGCCTGCATGCCACAACTACTGAAGCCTGTGCACCTACAGCCCATGCTCCGTAACAAGAGAAGCCACCGCAATGAGAAGCCTGCACACCACAATGAAGAGTAGCCCCCACTTGCCGCAACTAGAGAAACCTCGCGTGCAGCAACAAAGATCCAAAGCAGCCCAAAATAAATAAATAAATAAATTTATAGAAGAACTAAAGAACAAACAAACAGAGATGAGTAACACAATAACTGAAGTGAAAATACACTAGAAGCAATCAATAACAGAATAACTGAGGCAGAAGAATGAATAAGTGAGCTGGAAGACAAAATGGTGGAAATAACTGCTGAGGAGCAGAACAAAGAAAAAAGAATGAAAAGAAGACAATCTCAGAGACCTCTGGGACAACACTAAATGCACCAATATTCAAATTATAGGGGTCCCAGAAGAAGAAGAGAAAAAGAAAGGGTCTGAGGAAATATTTGAAGAGATTATAGTCGAAAACTTCCCTAACATGGGAAAGGAAATAGTCACCCAAGTCCAGGAAGCACAAAGAGTCCCATACAAGATAAACCCTAGGAAAAACACAGAAAGACACATATAAATCAAACATAACAAAAATTAAATTCAAAGAAAAAAATGTAAAAACCATCAAGGGAAAAACAAAAAATAACATACAAAGGAATCCCCATAAGATTATCAGCTGATTTTTCAGCAGAAACACTGCAGGCCAGAAGGGAGTGGCAGGATATGCTTAAAGTGATGAAAAAGAAAAACCTACAACCAAGATTACTCTACCCAGCAAGGATCTCATTCAGATTCAATGGAAAAATCAAAAGCTTTGGGCCTCCCTGGTGGCGCAGTGGTTGAGAGTCCGCCTGCCGATGCAGGGGATACGGGTTCGTGCCCCGGTCTGGGAGGATCCCATATGCCGCGGAGCGGCTGGGCCCGTGAGCCATGGCTGCTGAGCCTGCGCATCCGGAGCCTGTGCTCCGCAACGGGAGAGGCCACAACAGTGAGAGGCCCGCATACCACAAAAAAAAAAAAAAAAAAAAAAAAAAAAAAAAAAAAAAAATCAAAAGCTTTTCAGACAAGCAAAAGCTAAGCAAATTCAGCACCACCAAACCAGCTTTACAACAAATGCTAAAGAAACCTCTCTAAGTGGGAAACACAAGAGAAGAAAAAGACCCACAAAAACAAACCCAAAACAATTAAGAAAATGGTAATAGGAACATACATATCGACAATAACCTTGAATGTAAATGGATTAAATGCTCCAACCAAAAGACACAGACTGGCTGAATGGATACAAAAACAAGACCCATATATATGCTGTCTACAAGAGACCCACTTCAGACCTAGGGACACATGCAGACTGAAAGTGAAAGGATGGAAAAAGATATTCCATGCAAATGGGAATCAAAAGAAAGCTGGAGTAGCAATACTCGTATCAGACAAAATAGACTTTAAAATAAAGACTGTTACAAGAGATAAGGAGGGACACTACATAATGATCAAAGGATCAATCCAAGAAGAAGATATAACAATTATAAATGTTTATGCACCCAACATAGGAGCACCTCAATACATAAGGCAAATGCTAACAACCATGAAAGGAGAAATTGACAGTAACACAATAATAGTAGGGGACTGTAACACCACACTTACACCATGGACAGATCATCCAACCAGAAAATAAATAAGGAAACACAAGCTTTAAATGACACAATAGACCAGATAGATTTAATTGATATTTATAGACCAAAAAGTGGCAGGGTACACTTTCTTCTCAAGTGCACACAGAACATTCTCCAGGGTAGATCACATCTTGGGTCACAAATCAAGCCATGGAAAATTTAAGAAAATTGAAATCATATCAAGCATGTTTTCTGACCACAACATTGTGAGATTGGGAATCAGTTACAGCAAAAAAATTGTAAAAACCACAAATACGTGGAGGCTAAACAGTGCGCTACTAAATAACCAAGAGATCACTGAAGAAATCAGAGAAGAAATTTAAAAACGCACAGAAACAAATGACAGCGAAAACACGATGACCCAAAACCTATGGGATGCAGCAAAAGCAGTTCTAAGAGGGAAGTTTATAGCAATTCAATCTCACCTCAAGAAACAAGAAAAATCAAATAAACAATCTAACCCTACACTTAAAACAACTAGAGAAAGAAGAACAAAGAAAACCCAAAGTCAGTAGAAGGAAAGAAATCATAAAGATCAGAGCAGAAATAAATGGAATACAAATGAAGAAAACAGTAGCAAAGATCAATAAAACTAAAAACTGGTTCTTTGAGAAGGTAAACAAAATTGATAAACCCTTAGCCAGATGCACCAAGAAAAAAAGGGAGAGGATGAAAATCAATAAAATTAGAAAGGAAAAAGGAGAAATCACAACTGACACGGCAGAAATACAAAGGATTATAAGAGACTACTACAAACAGCTATATGCCAAAAAAATGGACAACCATGACGAAATGGACAAATTCTTGGAAAGGTACAATTTTCCACAACTGAACCAGGAAGAATTAGAAAATATAAACAGACCTATCACAAGCAATGAAATTGAAACCGTAATTAAAAATCTTCCAACAAACAAAAGTACAGGACCAGAGGGCTTCACAGGCGAATTCTATCAAACATTTAGAGAAGAGCTAACACTGATGCTTCTGAAACTCTTCCAAAAAATTGCAGAGGGAGAAACACTACCAAATTCATTCTATGAAGCCACCATCACCCTGATATCAAAACCAGAATAAGATATCACAAAAAAGAGAAAATTATAGACCAATATCACTGATGAACATAGATGCAAAAACCCTGAACAAAATACTAGCAAACAGAATCCAACAGCACATTAAAAGGATCATACACCGTGATCAAGTGGGATTTATCCCAGGGATGCAAGTATTCTTCAATATAAGCAAATCAATCAATGTGATACAGAACATTAACAAATTAAGGAATAGAAACCATATGATCATCTCAATAGATGCAGAAAAAGCTTTTGACAAAATTCAACACCCATTTATGATAAAAACTCTCCAGAAAATGGGCATAGAGGGAACCTACCTCAACATCATAAAAGCCATATATGACAAACCCACAGCAAGCACCATACTCAATGGTGAAAACCTAAAAGCATTTCCACTAAGATCAGGAAAAAGACAAGGATGTCCACTCTCACAACTCTTATTCAACATAGTTTTGGAAGTTCCAGCCACGGCAATCAGAGAAGGAAAAGAAATAAAAGGAATACAAATTGGAAAAGAGGAAGTAAAGCTGTTGCTCTTTGCAGATGAGATGATACTATACATAGAAAATCCTAAAGATGCTACCAGAAAACTACTAGAACTAATCAATAAATTTGGCAACGTTGCAGAATACAAAATTAATGCACAGAAATCTCTGGCATTCCTATACACCAACAATGAAAAATCAGAAATTAAGGAAACACTCCCATTTACCACTGCAACAAAAAGAATTAAATGTCTAGGAATAAACCTGCCTAAGGAGGCGAAAGACTTGCACTCAGAAAACTATAAAACACTAATGAAAGAAATCAAAGATGACATAAACAGATGGAGAAATATACCATGTTCTTGGATTGGAAGAATCAACACAGTTAAAATGACTATACTACCCAAAGCAATCTACAGATTCAATGCAATCCCTATGAAACTACCAGTAACATTCTTCACAGAATTAGAACAAAAAATTTTACAATTCGTATGGAAACACAGAAGACCCCGAATAGCCAAAGCAATCTTGAGAAAGAAAAATGGAGTTGGAGGAATCAGGCTCCCTGACTTCAAACTATACCACAAAGCTAATCAAGACAGTATGGTACTGGCACAAAAACAGAAATACAGATCAGTGGTATGGGATAGAAAGCCCAGAGATAAACCCATGCACATATGGGCACCTAATTTACAACAAAGGAGGCAAGAACATAAAATGGAGAAAAGACAGCCTCTTCAATAAGTGGTGCTGGGAAAACAGGACAGCTACATGTAAAAGAATGAAATTAGAACACTACCCTACACCATACACAAAAATAAACTCCAAATGGATTAAAGACTTAAATGTAAGATGAGACACTATAAAACTCTTAGAGGAAAACATAGGAAAAAACACCCTTTGACATAAACCACAGCAAGATCTTTTTTGACCCACCTCCTAGAGTAACGGAAATAAAAACAAAAATAAAATGGGACATAATTAAACTTAAAAGCTTTTGCACAGCAAAGGAAACCATAAACAAGATAAAAAGACAACCCTCAGAATGGGAGAAAGTATTTGCAAATGAAACAACAAAGGATTAATCTCCAAAATATACAAACAGCCCATGGAGCTCAATATCAAAAAAACAAACAATCCAGTTAAAAAATGGGTGGAAGACCTAAACAGACATTTCACCGAGGAAGACGTACAGATGGCTAAGAGGCACAGGAAAAGATGCTCAACATCACTAATTATTAGAGAAATGCAAATCAAAACCACAGTGAGGTATCACCTCACACCAGTGAGAATGGCCATTATCAAAAAAATCTAGAAACGGGCTTCCCTGGTGGCGCAGTGGTTGAGAATCTGCCTGCCAATGCAGGGGACACGGGTTCGAGCCCTGGTCTGGGAAGATCCCACATGCCGCGGAGCAACTGGGCCCGTGAGCCACAACTACTGAGCCTGCGCATCTGGAGCCTGTGCTCCGCAACGGGAGAGGCCACAACAGTGAGAGGCCTGCGCACAGCAATGAAGAGTGGACCCCGCTCGCCACAACTAGAGAAAGCCCTCGCACAGAAACGAAGACCCAACACAGCCAAAAATAAATAAATAAATTAATTTAAATAAATAAATAAAATCTAGAAACAATAAATGCTGGAAAGGGTGTGGAGAAAAGGGAACCCTCTTGCACTATTAGTGGGAATGTAAATTGATACAGCCACTATGGAGAACAGTATGGAGGTTCCTTAAAAAACTAAAAATAGAACTACCATATGACCCAGCAATCCCACTACTGGGCATATGCCCTGAGAAAACCATAATTCAAAAAGAGACATGTACCACAATATTCATTGCAGCACTATTTCCAATAGCCAGGACATGGAAGCAACCTAAATGTCCACCGACAGATGAATGGATAAAGAAGGTGTGGCACATATATACAATGGAATATTACTCAGCCATAAAAAGAAATGAAACTGAGTTATTTGTAGTGAGGTGGATGGACCTAGAGACTCTCATACAGAGTGAAGTAAGTCAGAAAGAGAAAAACAAATACCATATGCTAACACATATATATGGAATCTAAAAAAAAGTGGCACTGATGAAACTAGTGGCAGGGCAGGAATAAAGATGTAGACATAGAGAATGCACTTGAGGACACGGGGTGGGAGGGGGAAGCTGGGACGAAGTGAGAGTAGCATGGACATATATACACTACCAAATGTAAAATAGTTAGCTAGTGGGAAGAAGCAGCATAGCACAGGGAGATCAGCTCGGTGCTTTGCGATGACCTAGAGGGGTGGGATAGGGAGGGTGGGAGGGAGACGCAAGGGGGAGGGGATAAGGGGACATATGTGTGCATATGGCTGATTCACTTTGGTGTACAACAGAAACTAACAGTACTGTGGAGCAATTATACTCCAATAAAGATATATTTTAAAAAAATATATATATATATATAACAGAATCACTTTGCTATAGACATGAAACTAACACAATATAGTCAATCAACTATACTTTCATTTTAAAAAAGAAACCTTATTTTATTTTGCTTGTGCTTTTGTGGGTCAGGATTTCATAAAGGGCTTAGCTGTGCAGTCCTTGCTTGGGGTCTCTCATGAGGTTGTAATCAGCTGTTGGCTGGGGTTCAGAACCCTAGTCTGAGTGTTCCCCTGGAATGGATGTCCAAGATGACTCATTTGACTTGGCTGGCAGTCACTGCTGGCTGTTGGCTGGCAGCTCAGCAGGGTTGTGGAATACAGTGCCTACGTGAGGCTTTTCCATCACGGCAGCCTCAGAGTCATTGGACTTCTTACTTGGTGACTGACTTCCTCGAGAGCAAGCATCTCCAGAGAACCAGGCAGGAGCTGCGTGGGCTTTTATGACCTAGTCTTGGAGATAATATAATGGCACATCTTCCACTCTCTATTCGTCCAAGTAGTCACAGCTCACCCAGGTTGAAGGGGAGGAGACTCAGAACCTACTTGTTGATGGGGGGAGTGGCAAGGGCCCACTTAGAAGAGCACAGGGGATGGGATACATTGTTGCAGCAAACTTTGGAAAATACCGTCTGCCACTCAGGCAGCTGATAATGTCCTAGGACATCCGGTACCTTCCTTATCTCTAGACAGTTTAAGCTCTCAAAATCAGAAATCTATGACCTTTTTCTAAGAGCACAACAGTGAACTTAGTCTGGGCAGTCCTGAGCAAGCACACAGGAGGCAACACTCTTGGCTCCAAACTTCCTGACGTTCCTGAGGTAGGAAGGCTTGTGTCATGAACTTGGAGCATCAAGAATGGACATATTCATCCATTCACTCATTCATCCATTCGTTCATTCATTCTCCATCATTCACCTAGCCAGTGTATGTGAGCATCTACTGCGTGCCAGGTGCAGTAACATGCAAAACCAAACACAGTTCCTGACCTCCTACAGCTTACATTTTGTTAGGAGATCCAGTCGTTAATGACATAATCACATAAATAACTGTAAAATGGCAACTATGACAAAAGCCATAAAGGAGAGGTGTAAAGGGGGATTGTACTTAGGTCACTCAAGAATGGTTTTCCTGAGGAATCGATGACTGAAAT
The DNA here is from genome assembly GCF_949752795.1 of Hyperoodon ampullatus. Lineage (NCBI taxonomy): Eukaryota > Metazoa > Chordata > Mammalia > Artiodactyla > Ziphiidae > Hyperoodon > Hyperoodon ampullatus. Next base: position 3,046,816 of record NC_136921.1, read on the forward strand.
CTGAGGAACAGATGAAATTTTCCTCGAGTGGAGGACCTAGAAGAACATCCCAAGCCAAAGGACCCACATGAGAAAATGTGCTGGGACCAGAGAGAGAAAAACTAGGGCAGGGATTGAGAAAAGGCCTCAAGGAGAAGCCCGAAAGGAGGCCATGATTCGGTGACACAGACTTGGTGGGCGCAGGGGTCAGGGGGTGGATTCAAAAGGCAGTCAGGGATAAAACTGATAGGATTTGGTGATGGAGGGTGTATTTGTTATCTATTGTTGCATAACAAATTACCACGATTGAGCAGCTTAAAACCACATCCATCTGTTATGGTACAGTTTCCATGGGTCAGGAGTCCAGGCACCATAGAGTCCTCTGCAAGGCTGCAGTCAAGGTGTGGGCCTGGACAGGAGTCTCATCTGAGGCTCGACTAGGAAGGACCAGCTTCCAAGCTCACAAGTTGTTGCAGCACCCGTTTCCTTGTGTGCTCCTGGATTGAAGCCCTCCGCTTCCGTCAGCTGGAATCCACCCTCAGGTCCTCGCTGTGGCCCTCTCCATTCTGCAGCTCACAGCATGGTGTCTTGCTTCTTCAAAGTCAGCAAGAGAGAGTCTCTTAGTGTTGCTGAAACTTGGCCTCTGTACACCGGCACCGGATTAAATCTCGGAGACAGAGTTTTGGGTGAAATAGAAAGAAAGCGCTTTATTGCTTTGCCAGGCAAAGGGGGCCACAGCGGGCTACTTCCCTCAAGACTGTGTGTCCCTCCCTGGAGGGGGTAGTGAGGAGTCTTACAGAGTTCAAGGAACAGGGCGTGGTCAGCTCATGGACATTCTTCTGATTGGTTGGTGGTGAGGTTATTGGGAATCAGCATCATCAACCTTCTGGTTCCAACTGGTTTGGGGTCTACGTGCTTGTGGGCAGCATACAGTTAACTTCTTCCACTTGGTGTGGGTTTCAGTATCTGCAAAACAGCTCAAGGGATGTGGCTCAGAATATTATCTAGAGTCCTTGAGGAAGAACTAAAGGTCCTTGACTTTGTTTAATGACTAAAGTATTATTATTTTGTCTTGTTTGACTGTTTTCCTTTCTTTCTGCATTTTCTCACTTCTCTGATTAAATTTATTCTTTGACTAAAGTTTTTCTACGGACAAAAGGCAGGTGGAGGACATGGGTGGGAGTCTACTCTGAGAAGTCCTCATAGGATCCTGCTGGGTCACACTAGCAGGATGGGTGTCACTAACCTGTGTGAAGGAATTACATCCACGTAATCACATACCTCCTGACACGTTTGTTGTACTCTATTGACCAGAGCAAGTCACACCAGCCACGTTCAAAAGATGGTGACCACACAAGAGCTGAATACTAGGAGACGGAGATTGTGGAAGCCACCTTGGCGGCTATCTTCCCAAGAGGGATTCTGGGGTAGGGACACAGGGAGGTGTCAATCCTGGAAGGAGAAATCAAAGGGGATACGGTGAGGAGTCGAGAAAATGATTTTGGTTGGGACATGTTGAGTTTGAGGTACTTTTGAGACATCCAAGAGATATCACATGAGTGATATTTGAACATGTGGATCTGGAGCTGGTAGGAAACATAAATTAACGAACCACGTTTAGATGAGTGGTAATTCAAGCCAAGTGGGGATGAGATTTACCGAAGGAGGGAGTGTGGGATGAGGAGGACCCAGGATCAGGTCTTAAAGAATTCCATTAGTTAATCGCTGGGCAGAAGACGTGGGCCTGCAAAGCAGACAGAGAACAGGCGTCAAACCAGGAGAGCGATGTGTTCCACAAACCAAAGGGAAAGAGACATTGACCGTGTCATACCGCTGGGATTCATGTATGGTGATGACTAAAAACATCACCTCCATTTAGCCACAGAGTGAGAAATGACTGGTGAGCTTAGCAGGAACAGTTATGGGGAAGTGATGAGGTGAAGCTAGGTTGGGGTGGGCTGAGAAGTGGATGAGAGGTGAGCAAATGGGACTGTATTGCTACTTTAGAGCATTTCTGCAGGGATGAGGCAGTTCATCTGTTAAAGGGAGAGCAGAGAGCAGTGAGGGTTTCAAATAGTGGTGAGTGAGCAGGCAAGCAGATGAGAGGCATGAAGGCCTGCTGGGCCCAACAATGTCCTCAGCCAGAGATCACCAGAAACACACCTGCAGTCGCCGGAATTGGGTTATTACTCATCCCAGCCAGGGAGACTATTACCACAGGAAACCTCAGTAAAGGGACGTGCAGAGGACTTACAACATTTGGGTCTGTGTTAGTTGATTTGGGGAAACATTTAAGGAAGCAGGGCTTTGCTCTGGATTGGATTATGCCAGGAAAAGGAGGCAATTCCTTGACTGGTGTCTTAATAAATCGTATCTTAAAGGCAGGAAGACTAGAGAAAGCCTAAACTTGTAATTGGTAAAGAAGCAGCTGTCACTCTTATTGGCCAAGACAGAAAGATGTTTGGTCACTTTTGTGGCTTGGCCAACGCTCGTCTTTTCGTCTGTGTTCAGACATGAAGAGAGGGGCCTCGTTTTTGGCTTGATCGGTCATCAGAGCCTGATGTCGACGTTTTATGAACCTGTGTATATTCAACAGAACACCGAGGCCCAGCTGTGTGCCAGGCCAGCTTCCTGACGTCACTGCTCTCTGGAACCTGCCACGGACGCTCCCTTTCCACTCCCCCCATGTGCCCAGATGGCGGCAGTCGAGACATGCCTCCTCTCCACCCTGCATCTTAAGGGGCCACTCTATGAGGCTTCGGCTTCTCAATCGCAAATTGGCCAGGGATGCAGGCCCACCGTGGTGATGTGAGGATGAAGGGATGGAACCGATGTGAAAACCCCATAAAGCTTTCCGGGTCACCAGGGCTCACTACAGCTGCCCTCGAGCTCAGACATGTCTGTCTGGAAGGGCCTTCTTGGAATCGGACGTCCGTGCCTAGGGAGAGCAGGAGGGGCCCGGGAACGGCGTCCGAGAGAAACATGACACCGTCCGCGGCACTTCAGCCCTGCCGGCCCAGGTATCCGCTCGCACAGCCGGCGGAGAGTAGACCTGTGCGCGTGCGCGCCGCCGCCCCGCACCCCTCCACTCCCATGCCCGCGCGCAGGCCTTTGGGGCGGCCGGGCCACGCCGCGCGCCGATTGGTGGCGTTCCGGGCCCGCCTTCGGGTGATTGATGGCTCCCCGGCCGCCACCGCCCAGCTGCCGCCGCCGCCTCCGTCTCCGCCTCGGCCGCAGGGTGTGGAGCCCGCCGCCGCTCGCGGGCTGCGCGTCTGCCGCTGCCGCCGCCGCCGCCGCCGCCTCCCAGCCTCCGCGATGGACCTGTTCGGGGACCTGCCGGAGCCCGAGCGCTCGCCGCGCCCGGCTGCGGGTAAGCGGGTGGCCGCCCGGACTGTGAGGAGAAGGAGGGCGGGCGGGCGGCGGCCTGGAGGCCGCGGCGTCTGAGGCGGCGGCGGGGACGCGGGAGGGCGAGTGCGGCCTGCACCGGCGCGGGGAGCTCGCGGTCTCCGCCATGTTCGCTGCGCAGGAGGAGGGGACCGCGGCTCGGGGACCTTTGTGTGCGGCCCACACGTGTGGCCGCCGCGGCCCGCGCACAACCACCGCCGTCCCCTCACGGGAGCCGCGCGCCGGGTCCGCCGGCCTGCGTTCGAGCAGCTCGCCGTGTGGGCCGCGTCGATCCGGGCGCGCTCCCAGTTCTGCGTTTTCTTCGGCTTTGTTTTTCGTCTCTACCCCGGAGATGGAAGTGATCTCCGACTCAGTCCTTGTCGTTGTGAGGCCCAGAGGATTCGTTCTCTCTGCTCCTCTCGTCGGATCTAACGATTCCTGGTAGTTTTTGTTCTTTCCGGGGCCCCGGGAAGTGCCCGCTCCCCTGCCGGCCCCCGACCTCGGCCGCTGTGCCAGGTCCTTCCTGGAGGCTGGGGTTGCAGCTGCACACACGGCGGCAGCGCGGGGACCGCAAGGTTGGTCCTGTGTGCCCAGCGGGTGACGGCCACGCCAGGTTGAGGTTGGCAAGACGTGTGAATGTTTTCACGGGCTAGGTACGCAGCTGGGTGCTGTGGTTTAGGGCCTTCTTGACGAGCCCAGCTTGGTGGCAGGAAACATGGAAAACTCTAAAAACGCATTCAGACTCCAGGCTCACCTCAGCGCCGGGGCTCAGTCGGGAAGCCGGCGGGGGGCGGGGGGCCGCGTCTGCGGCGGGGGATCCGCGGGCGATTTGGGACCGCCCGGCGCGGGTCTGGAGAGCCCGGTTCGGGGACTCCCGTTGTAGTAGGGGAAGGGGAAGGGGAAGGTGACGGATGCCCTGCCTTTGCTTCCCAGGAGCCTCATTCTGCACGCAAGTGATTAAAATTGAACATGGCTGAGGTTAATGCCTGTGGGAAACGCCGAGTGTCCAGAGGAGCGACGTTTGTAGTCCGTGGACAGAGAGCGGGGAAGGAGGTGGTGCTGGCATCTGGCCTCTTCTCGGAAGCTGGGGAGACTTGGGATTTGCGGAGACTCTAGGCAAGGGAACGGTGTGCTCTTTGGGGAACGTTTCGTTCTCTAGTTGGCCTGGGCGTACCAGCGTGGAGGGCTGCTGTGACATGGGGCCCTAAAAAAAAGGCCCCCAGAGAAGGGGTTGTTGTGCCCTCCATGGGGCCTGGATTCTGGCTTGTCACACATGGACCACCAGGCTGGCCAGTCTTTGTCGGGCCATTATTCCCAGTAACGGTGCCGTGCCTTTTCCCTACCGGACATTCGTTTTGTGGATTGTTTCTTAGATTTGTTTTCTAGATTGTTCTAGGTATGGGTGAAAACTCTGGCTTGTGTATGCACTCTTCCTTACTCTGTTGATGGAGTATAACCTCTATCTGAATATGTTTGGGGCAGCGTTTGGATTCGCAGATGTGCCTGTGGGCCTGTCATTTTCTTGAATCGCAAAGGGACCCTTGAAATGATACAAAACTTGACAACTCTTATAGGTTGGTGCTTGGGAGGGCGTATCCAGCCCTGTCTGAGATGACAGGGTGGCAGGGGTGCTGCGTGAAGTTTAAACGCCCCCTTCCCTGAAGCGTGGATTCGTGAACTGCTCCCTGCCTGTGGGGAGGGCACTGACACTGTCACAGGTCCTGCTTGGCTGAGTGTATGTTTTTAAATAGCCTTAAAAACAAAGAAGGCATGCTTTCTGAATTTCTAGATGACAGAAAGCCGAGAGGGATAAGTACTAAAGTGAGTGACAGAATCGGGAAACAAAGTTATCTTGACAGGCATTTAGTTCAAACCAACAAGATGAGTCTTAACAGGTTAAAAAAATCATTTGAACAAGAACAGAATCTGATTTCACAGTTTTGTGGAAATGCTTTGATTTTTGAAAACTTAATTCAAAACGTCATACTTTTTGTTTCCGAAAAATTGATCATATTGGTTGACAAAATTGAACGTAGAGAGAATGAAAGGAAAATAAAGTTGGTTTCATGAAGTGGATGGAGAGATGAGGCTAAATCGCACCATCATGACCCTCACAAAGGATGTGCAGGTGCCACCAATTTCTGAGCTAATTCAGGGAACAATAAAAGACCTAGACACTTTCGCAGTCCCCAAAAAAGAGTTGTTCCAGACATGATATCAGACTGTGTGGTTTCTGATCCCAACTCTGCTCTTGCTGTCTTCTGTGGCTGTTCCTGCTTCTGGGAAAGATGAGTGTTGCCTCCTCCTGTTAGCCCACAGGTTAGAAAGGGCGCTGTGTGTACAGTATTTAGCACAGGTAGAGCACGAGGTCTGCGCTTAGTAGATGCTAGTGCCTAGTAGATGCTACTCTATGAGTTAACTTTCACAGCCATTCAAAAGGGGAAAAAAATGCACTCTTCAGTGGATTTTGTGAAAACACTAAGTGTCCAAAGGGAGGAAGTATCACACTCCTCAGATCACATCAAGTGTATTTTATTTAGTTCTTTGATTTTTGTTTTAAACGTTACATCTAATGTTCCTACCCCAAGCCTCTTAATTTTTATGGTCTGAAGAAAAATGTGGAAAGAACGCATTAAATGTTTTCAGATTTTGTGCTAAATTAGGAGTTTTCATCCCAACCCCTAACATGTTTTGACTGCTGAGTGAAATCAGGTTTTTTATATACAGTATACATAGCTTACCTAAAAAAGGAAGTATGTTTGTTATTATCAGATAGAACTGGAATTTCTCTGGTACATCATACTCATAAAAGTGCTTACTTGATGTCTTTAAAGACTGACAGCTTATATTTGGCAGTCCAAACAAGTTAAAGGAGTCCTGGTTTAAAGTTGTTTGGGCAGTAACCTGGTTTCAGTTTTATAGGGTGGTTCTTTCACTACACCAGTACACTTTAAAGCTGACGGTCAGCTGTCAGGGACTAAATAAATATTTGCTTGGCAGGCCACCTTCAAAATATTTCCTTTTAGAAAATTGGAGATCTGAATATAAAATAAAGGCTAAGGTATTAGAAAAAACTTGGACTGATTGTAAAACTTCAGGGTTAATAAGAAAAAACTCAAGTCATAAAAATCAGAATGGATTTAGCTATGTAAAAATAAAAAGTTTCTGCAGGCAAAATAGCACAAAGGCAAAAGACAGACTGAGAGAAAGTAGTTGTGGTACACATTACTAAAGGTTACTATCCCTAGTAAGGGAAAGGCGCAGATAAATTAATAAGAAAAAGAGATGACCCGTTAGAAAAATGGTCATAGGATGTGTCCTGACAGTTTATAGAGGAAGAAATGCAAATGACCCATCAACCAGATGCTCAGCTTCCTCCGTCACTGGAAAGGAATAGCAAATCACTGATGTGCCATATTTTTCACCCATCAGATTTAAAAATTGGCAAGATGGTAATGAGGATGTAGAGAAATGGATATTCTCATAAAGTGTGTGGGGGGTGAAAGTTACCACAACTTTTTTTGGAACAAATTTTGGCATTTGTCAGATTTATTTATTTACCCTTTGACCAGCAGTTAGCAGATAAAATAAGGATATAAGCCTAGGGTTGTTTATTGTGGCATTATTTGTCATGTAAATAAACCAGAATCATGCTGCTTGCCCATCAGTAAGAGAACCAGACCAAGTGAGTGGCAGTGCTTCCCATAGAGAATAGTGTGCGGCTGTTGAAATGAATCATTAGACCCAGTGTGATGGCTTACATGAATAATGATATATGTAGAGTGCTGTGTATAGTATACTTCTACCTTTTAAAAATTAAAATGCACATACACAAGTTCATGAGCATAAAGGAAAGTGGAAAATATACAATAAACTGTTACAGTGGTGGGGAGGCGGGGCCTTTTTCTAATACATCCTTGGTATTTGGAAAACATGTACAGTGGTCCCTCAGTATCTGTGGGGGATTGGTTCCAGGATCCCTTTCGGATACCAAAATCCGAGGATGCTCAAGTCCCTTATATATCAATAAAATGGCCTAGTACAATGGCCCTCAGTATCCACAGGTTCCACATCCTCGGATGAGGAGGTCAACTGTGTCACATTTGTAGTTGAAAAGAAAATCCAGGTATAAGAAGCAATTTAGGCAAAATATTTAAAAGCTTGTTGTTGCTTTACTGTACGTAGCAACTTATAGCTAATATGAATATAATCAGCCCAAGAGTGTTTTTCTCAGCATAGTATGTAACTTTCAGTAGACTTAGCTTCAGAATGTAGGTAACTTAAAACAACAACAACCTAGATAAGATTAACTGTAGTGAAAAACTTGTTTTCTGTCTTGTTTCTTTCTTTATGAGAGTTCTTATATTTAGAACTCAGGGGCCTCTTCCAAAGTTTAGTGTCAAGGTCACACTTGGTCCAATGATTGCAGCCCCAAATACTTTGAATTACTATTTATCCAAAACAGAATGTAAGGTTCTGGCTAACCAGAAGTTCCCTTTATAGCCTCTGTGACCTACAGATAGTTGTTAAAGAACCCAGATGCAAGCTGTTCTAACTCTGACCCTTTTGATGTTGCAAAAAGGTGTTCCAGAGATCTTACAGAGCCTCGGGATTCTCTTTGTGGGGTTGTTTAAGGGTTAAATGAGATGATCCTTGTGAAGTTCCTAGAACAGTGTGGGGTGGGGGCAGTGTAGCACCTCACCAAGAACATGGGCTGGGAAAGCAGGCTGCCTGGGTTTGGATCTCCACTCCTGACTGGCTCTCTCTTGGACAGTTATTTAAACCTAAGTGCCTCAGTTTCCTTATCAGTAAGTTACAATAATAATAGTACCCACCTCATAAGGTTATTGTAAGGATTAAATCCGTTAAAATATGTAGAGCACGAGAATAGTTCCTGACGGGCAGCGAATGTTAATTATCATTTATATAAGTTGTGGCCAACAAAAATATGAGATGATCTCATTGTGTTTAATTGAAATACCACTCACAGTATTCCAGAGTGACAGAGGAGAGGAGAGACTCATTCAGTTCAGCATGGGAAGATAAGCCCTTCTCTGGGGCTGGTGGTAGGTTTGGGGAACTGACTTAGACTGAGTTGTCGCCAAAGGAGAGAGGCCAGGCTAGTGCTAAGCTGGAAAGTCTATTATGAGGAATGCTTGCCAGGACCGAAAATGTATTAATACCTGCGTAAAAGAGGACTTTGCCCCATTGGACATTGGATTTGGAAAGACCTGATTTAGATGGGTAGTTTAATTCAAAACTTAAAATCGGACCCTGCGTAAGGGGAAGGGTTGATTGTCTTCAGGTTGGCCTCCTCCCTGTAATGTCCCCCTCTGCCAAGATGCCTGGTGCCCTGGCCCCGCTGAATCCAGTGTGATTGTTCTGGGTCATCCTATTCGGTTTTGAGTCTGTTGGAATGGGCATGTTGATGCTTAGACCAATACAGTGTGAGTTTCCCTTGGAAGTGGCTCGCTAGAATATTAGCAATTCTTGTAGGAGGATTAATACAGTGAGTAAATGGTTATCCTAAATGCCTTTTAGTGTCCTCCTAATGCTGTTTTTTGGATACTTCCCACAGAGTCTTTATGTCACTTGTGAGAAAAATGAAAGTATTTGTAATTACTTAATATCTTTAGGGTAATCCTAAGGGATAAAAATGTAATTTATGGAGTAGACATTTCCCATTTGCATTAGGGGTATAAAGCAGAAGAGTTACTTTTTGTTAAATTAGGAATTACCAGATATTTAATGTGCTTCTGACCTAAAGACTCCTGAAGAAATTTCCTTTCTTGGAGTTTATAAATTTTAATTAAAATTTTTACTTTTTTAAAAAAGTAAAATTGATACCCAGCTCATTTCTAGGCAGAAAGACAATATGGATGAAACTTTTGGAGCATACACATTGAATTGGTTTTTTATTTTTTTAAGAGGGTATTAAATTGTTTATTTATTACACATGATAATGGATGATACACAAGCTTCATTCCCATCTATGTCTGGTACCATAATCCAATTTAGATATATTGCATAGGATATGCCAACAATCATATATTAATAATCAAAAAACTCCATGACTTGGCTTGGGTGACCCTTTTCACGGTGAACTCCAGGTCACAACGCAGTACCTGTCAGTTCAACTACACCAAGGTTTCAGAAGACAATAACTTCTCCACCAAAGCAGGTTGTAAATAAATTTTGAATGGAACCTGGCATCACCCTGAAGGAATACTAACTTCACAGTGTTGGGGTAGTTTACCAAAATGGCTTCGGAGTAGACTAACTTTACACAGCACATTTAAAAAAAGACACATTTATTCAGCGTCATGATCCGACTATTACATTTAGCAATCAACAGCATGGGTGCAAAAAAAAAAATCTACATTAAAACCCTTTGTTGGAATGCTTTACACTTTCCACAGAACAGAAACTAAAATAACCTGTTATACAATTAGTCACAAATACAGTCCTCGAGTTTTTTTGCCCATACACATGAGTATTGTCTAAAACATGTCTTCTTTGTAGCAGCTAGGCCCTGCCACCACTGTGCTTGGCTAAATTCACAAATCTGTTGTAACCTGTAGCTTCCCTGTCACTTCTCTGGCTCTCCTCTCCTGCTAAGCTTTGTTTCCTGGCAGTAATCAAAACCTTCTGCCACTGCCATAGCTACTGCTGCTACTGGAACCACCACAGCCACCTTGGTTTCGGGGTTTGGCAAAGTATTGGCCTCCACCACCATAGGGGCCAGCACTTCTGCCTCCAAAGTTTCCTCCTTTCATGGGTCCAAAATTTGAAGATTGATTGTTGTAACTGCCCAAATCATGGTAGCTTCCACCACCTCCAAAATTACTTCCATCATTACCAAACCCATTATAGTCATCCCCATGGCCACCATAGCCACCACCACCGCGGCTGCCACCAAAGCCACCTCGGCCACTGAAGTCTCCTCCACGACAAAGTTGTCATTCCCACCAAAACCACCTCCACGACCACCACCAAAGTTTCCAGAACCACTTCGACCTCTTTGGCTGGATGAGGAACTAGCCATCTCTTGCTTAGATGGGGCTTTCCTTACTTCACAGCTGTGGCCATTCACAGTGTGGTATTTCTGACTGACAGTCTTGTCTACAGAGTCATGGTCATCAAAGGTTATGAAAGCAAAGCCTCTCTTTTTGCCACTGCCTCGATCAGTCATGATTTCAGTCACTTCAATTTTCCCATACTGTTCAAAATAATCTCTTAGATGATATTCTTCAGTGTCTTTTTTAATGCCACCAAACAAAATCTTTTTCACAGTTAAGTGGGCACCAGGTCTTTGAGAATCTTCTCTTGAGATGGCCCTCTTTGGTCCCACAACTCTTCCATCCACCTTGTGTGGCCTTGCATTCATGGCCACATCCACCTCCTCCACAGTGGCATATGTGACAAACCTGAAGCCTCTGGAGCGTTTGGTGTTTGGATCTCTCATTACCACACAATCTGTGAGCGTTCCCCACTGCTCACAATGGCTCCTCAGACTCTCATCGGTTGTTTCAAAGCTCAAACCTCCGATGAAGAGCTTCCGCAGCTGTTCGGGCTCTTTGGGTGACTGTGACTTAGACATGACGGCAGTGGGGGTGGGGGGGAGACGTCAACGATGCTACTCGGCGGCGTCCATGAGCAGAAAGGAGTAATCTACCGAACGTATCTCTGAATTGGTTTTTAAATGCATTTCTGTACTTGAACTCAGAGGAAAAAGATCAGTGTGTTGAACTTCATGGGACGTGGATGTCCACACCTTCATCTTTAGCCCTCTGTTTCCCCCACGTTCCTGTGCGTCAGTTCATGTATTTCATAGCTTCAATAGAAATTTGGGGGAAAGCTGGAGAAGGAATAATGGTTAAATTTTATGTGGAAAGGGATAATTGAGTATAAAACATTTCAGATAAGTACTTTTGGTAGGTAAATCTTTAGGTTTTTAGATAGAAAGTTTCCTGGCTTTCTCCTGAGTTTACCTTGGAGTATCTGAAATCCCTCATTTTCTTCCTAGATATTTATTGAATTGGGCACTGGGCTGTTAAGGCAGATTGGCTTCCCTCAGGCCTCTCACCATCTCTGTGCTCCGTGTGTTTAAGATTCTCCCTGGTGGTTAATTCAGAATGGTACTGAAATAGGATTTTTAAGACCTGTAGATCTTTGAAGGGTCCCTTTATCTCTGAAGTTCTGTATTGAGGTACCAAGATAGAATTATTGTTTTGCTCTAGAGTCAGTTTTTTCTTCCCAGGATTCACTTTTAAAGAAAGATTTTAAAATATTTGTTCAATAGTGAAATTATCAAAAAAAATACTTGTTTCCCTCAAAACACCCAATAGCCCTTAAAACGCCTGTTGGGTCATCTTTCATTGCTTGTATTATATGTTGACTGTAACTTTTTGGAAACAAATGTCCGTATTAAATGGTTGTCAAGAAAATATTTTTTAAAAATAAGCTTTGTCCAGCAGCGGGGAGAAGATTTGAATTTAATGGCAAACTTAAAGATGTCCCCCTTTGAATCCCATCTGGCCAATGACCAAATGCTCTCTAAGCAGGTGTTCCGTGTTCTAGGGAAAGAAGCTCAGAAAGGATCTCTGCTCTTTGATGATCTCCCTCCGGCCAGCAGTACTGACTCAGGTACAGTCTTCAGGCTCTCCCAGGTGTGTGTCAACATGTCATCCTGGGATTGTAGTTGTCTCAATCTTTTTCCCTTTCCCCCATTTTCAACACACAGATGTTTTAGGTGTTGGACTGTCTTAAGTTTTGAATCCATGGCATCAGGTAAGGCAGAAAAATCTGCTAGTCGCTAGCCCTGAGAAACTGCATAAAAGTGTTGAGCAGTTTTCTCTGGTTCATTTGAGTGTTTAATATACTAGCTGGAATAAGATTTAACTCTTTAAGGCAGATTTTTTTGTTTCCTTTGAAATGATAGGACTTTAAAATAAAATAGGTTCAAGACGTTATTTAGCACAGTATGAGTTGCCACTGGATTGACACAAGAGTTTTGAGTTTATTTCAATGACCTGTGTAGGTGTCCTGGTGGGATGGATTCTGAAACTTAAGCATCCTCCTGGTTTTGTGGGCTCACTCAGTGTTCTGCTGTGTTTCAGGATCGGGGGGACCTTTGCTTTTTGATGATCTCCCACCAGCCAGCAGTGGTGATTCAGGTAAGTGGTAGGGAAAAATGTCCAACATGCTGATGGAAATAATATGTAGTATTTTACCCTTACGTAAAATTTATTTATTTATAGCTTGTAACAAGCCTTAGGATGACATTAAATCATAATACAACATAAGGTTTATTAAAACTATTAAATAGAGGGCTTCCCTGGCGGCGCAGTGGTTGAGAGTCCGCCTGCCGATGCAGGGGACACAGGTTCGTGCCCCGGTCCGGGAAGATCCCACATGCCGCGGAGTGGCTGGGCCCGTGAGCCATGGCCGTTGAGCCTGCGCGTCCGGAGCCTGTGCTCCGCAGCGGGAGAGGCCACAGCAGTGAGAGGCCCGCGTACCGCAAAAAAAAAAAACACATAAAAACTAAATAGATACCAGGAATTTCTTGGCAGTCCAGCCGTTAGGACTCAGTGCTTTCACTGCTGGGGCCAAGGTTTGATCCCTGGTTGGGGAACTAAGTTCCCGCAAAAAAACCCCCTAAATAGATACCATTAGGTGGGAGCAAAAAGACACTTAAATGCTACGTCACTTTTTGGTGATTATTTTTTACTTCTTGGGGTTTAACCTCTTGCAACTGACTTTTAAGAAGTGAGAGTTCAGTAATTTACTTTGATCTTTGTTATTAACGGTTTATTTATTTATTTATTTATTTACTTTTGGCTGTGTTGGGTCTTCGTTTCTGTGCGAGGGCTTTCTCTAGTTGTGGCAAGTGGGGGCCACTCTTCATCGCGGTGCATGGGCCTCTCACTATCGCGGCCTCTCTTGTTGCGGAGCACAGGCTCCAGACGCGCAGGCTCAGTAGTTGTGGCTCACGGGCCTAGTTGCTCCGTGGCATGTGGGATCTTCCCAGACCAGGGCTCGAACCCGTGTCCCCTGCATTAGCAGGCAGATTCTCAACCACTGCGCCACCAGGGAAGCCCCTGTTATTAACGTTTAAAAGAAAATCTCAGTCTGTCATTCTGGTTTTGTCTTGTTACATTCCTGACAGACCCAAATGTATCCAGCCGAAGTGTCTGAATATATGAAGTACCGTTAAAATATTTTCAGTATTCCTGATAAATAAGTCATCTGTTTTATGCCACTTACATTAAAAAGAATTTTGATTTTAAGAAAATGAAGTCAGAATGACACTGCTTTACTGACTGGTACAGACCATGTGCAAGAATTTGAATTCTTGAAATTCAAGACCTTAGTTAATTATTTTCCAGTCAGTCCTTTTATATTCTCAAGATTCTTTTTTTTGATTTGATTTCATGTTTGTCAAGCCTATTAACATTGGCTCTACCTGTTCCTGTAAATGTTTAACTTTTCCTTTTATGTCCCAATTACACAGAAGGGGAAAATAGAGCCGATTCTTCTAGGTTGTCATATATGACGAATGTATTATTCCACTAACCGAGAACTTCTCACATGGAATTCCCCCCAAGGGAGGGGGAAGGTAGGGCAATGGTGGGGGACAGTGGGGATGCAGGCTGTCCTTTTTCATGTGAAGTTATCCTCTAGTGTAAAAAACCTTCCTTATGTTGTCAAATAGAACACTTGCTGCTTTTCAAGTATATTTTTTGTATTATTAATTCTTTACCATAAATTCATTGGGATTAGTCTAGAAAGTATGGATTAAATTAGGTATCATTCCTATATTTAGAAAAAGTATCACAATCGTCTTACATAAGAAGTCTCAGGTTTTCAGGCTATGTATCCATACCAAAAAATTACAGCATTCTCGTACAATTTACCCTAAAACCTTCCCAATAAAGACAGTGCACTTAGTTAAAATGAAAGTTAACGTGTGCAACTAGGGCTCTTAACAGATTTAATTTAAAAAAGGAAGATGTAGCATAGTTACATCTTAGTTATCCACACGGCAAAAGGCAATAAACTAGTAGCGACTTAGAAGACGTCAACACCATTGTTAACAAGCTTGATTTTTTTTTTTTTTTTGGATATAGAATCCAATCTTGTATCCAGTACTTAGGCTTTCTTGAGAAGACATATTTTTCTTCTCAAGCAGGCAAGAGCCATTTACAAAAATTGACTGCATGCTAGGCCATAAAGTAAGTCCCAATAAAGAATCAGCTTCATACGTAGACCACATTCTCTGATGACAGTGTGATTCACTTAGAAGTCAATAACAGTTCAAAAAATTTCTCTGTTTTTCAATTTAAAAGAAAGGAAGATTCTTTTACATACACATTGGGAAAACTGGAACACAAACAGTAAGTGACAGGAGGCTAATGAAGAGACCATTGGGAAATCCATGACATTGTCCCAGTTAATTTGCCTTACTATGTGGGGTAGGATGTGTGTGTTATACTGTTGCAGAAATCTGTCCTTTGCAAGTAATTGACCCTTCTTGCGGGCAGGGACATTTCTTTCCTTTTTTTTCTCAGTACTCAGAAATGTCTGGCAAAGAATAGTTGAATGAATAATAAATGGTTGCATGCTTTTATACCTAAATGCAGAGAATACTTAGGGCCATTTATTGGATACTTGATGGACCAGGCACTGTGATGAATGCTTTACATACCTTCTCCCCAGCAGTTTTCAAACAACCCCCGGAGAGGACAGTATTCACCCTTTTACGGGTGAAGAAACTGAGGCTGGAAGGTTAAGTAACTTGCCTTAAGGGCACACCCCTTGGAAGTGGCAGAGATTTGAAACTAGACTTCTGTTGTTCCAAAATGCATACACACTGCAGGTGCTCTTAGCTCTGGCTTTGAATACAAATTCGTCCCTTTGCAAGTGGGAATGGCTTCAGCAGTCCTATTTTGCCTTTCAGGATACATACAGTTCTTAAAGCCTGATGTTTATTTTAAGCCTTTTTTGGCAATTGTTACTTTTTTTTCTTTCTTTCTGTACGCGGTCCTCTCACTGTTGTGGCCTCTCCTGTTGCGGAGCACAGGCTCCGGACGCGCAGGCTCAGCGGCCATGGCTCACGGGCCCAGCCGCTCCGCGGCATGTGGGATCTTCCTGGACCGGGGCACGAACCCGTGTCCCCTGCATCGGCAGGTGGACTCTCAACCACTGCGCCACCAGGGAAGCCCTACACTTGTTACTCTTTTGAACTGGTTCAGGACATTTCACTTTGCAGATTTGGGAAACTTATTTATAAGTAAGGGCTTGTGGATGTAAAACATCATATATGTGCCATAGCCCCAAGATAAGAATGTGTATTTTTACCACTGAGAAGCCTCTCTTGCATGTCCTCTTATGTCAGTCTGAGCGGGGCCTGGATCTTAATTTGTGGTCTCCCACTGTGGGTACCCAGGCACTGCCCCACCCCTCAAAGTCATAGCCGTGACTGCTGTGCCTCTCTCTCTGCCAGGCCTCTCTCAAATGTCTTTTGTCTCTGAGGGCTGGGAGGGAGCCTGGTCTGCTAGGGACTCTTACCGTCTACAGCTGTGTTTCTGTCTGGCTTTGACTTTATATTTCCAGGTTCTCTTGACACTTCGATATCCCAGGTGGTAAAGAATGAAGGGAAAGGAGCAAAGAGAAAAACCTCTGAAGAAGAGAAGAATGGCAGTGAAGAGCTTGTGGAAAAGAAAGTTTGTAAAGGTTTTCAGACAGTTTGAAAACAAATGTATTAGACTTCATATTGTAAGACAACCCAGAGCAAAAAACAAGCTCAGCTTTCCGACGATAATATTGGATTGGCCAAAAAGTTCGTTCGGTTTTAAGTAACACTAAAAGACATTTTTCATTTTCCCCAAGAACTTCATTGAATCATGTATTCATAACTGAATGATCTTTTTGGCCAACCCAGTGCTTCCTTTTAACGTCTGTATTTAAGAAGTGGATGGGGTTTCTTATTTGCAGACGGATTTCCAGAAGTTTACTGTTGCTTCCCCTCTCTCTTTGCCCTCCATGTACATCTGTTACCTTTGGTCAGATAGGAAACCTGCATTTGTCCTCCTTCAAGGGTTAAAAACCACAGGTAGTTCTTACTTAGCCTTCGGCGGTGAGTGTTTAGCTTATTGGCCCCCCAGTTTCTCTCCGGCCACCTGTCCTTGTCCCCAGCCTGTTGGTTAGCACTTGGAATTCTGTGAATAGCTCAGTAGGCAGGTCCCAAGAGACAGCCTGAGGCTGGAAAAAGCAATTGAAATTTGTAGTCAGCTTTGTAACATGTCCCAGTGAGTGGGGAAGAAATTAAAAGTATCAGCTAAAGAGAAAAACTGTGGATTTTCACTTATTGCACCGGCCACTTTGTCTTGTGCCATAAGTGATCTCAAGGCAGAGGCTGTAGGCTGCACGTGGAGGTGTGAGAGGACCTGCTCCGCCTCTGCTGGGAAGATGTGCGCTCAGCTTGGCTTGTCACTGCCTTGAGCCTGGAGAGCACTGTGCCTGCCACCAGCCGCTCTTCAGAAAGCGCTCATTCTATCACTTCTATGGCTCTAGGTGTCAGAAAAAGCTTAAACCAGCCATTAAAGAGAAATTTCTGCTCCTCCAGTGATCTCCTTTTTCCTTTCCTTCCTCAGTTAAAGTAAAAGCAGCTGATCTTACCATTTGTTCAAATTCTTCCAGCCTCAAGCATGGAAATATATATTTCCAGTGTATCCAACAGGGCATTAGGGATAAACTCTACTTGCTTGCATTCCTCTAAACTAGGAATTTTTCTGTCCTTATTAAATTATTGACAGACTAGATTTGCACAGAATTCCTTGCCCCAGTTCAAATCCCACTTCTGTGGGATGACAGCACATTCCTTGCTCTGGTGCTTTGACTTAATGTCCTCCCAAGAGGAGCCATTCTGTACTAACTTGCTGTCGTCTGCTGTCTCCTTTCCACTGCTCAGCCTTGCAGAGACCGGCCCTGTCCAACAGTGATCTGAATCTTGTAACAGACTTGCAGCCCGGGAGATGCCTTGAGGGGTATAGCTTATTTGTTTGCAGCATTAGGGCATTGCTGAGTAGAACAGCCATAGTTCCCTCTCATTTGCTCTGGGACTAGGGCTTCTGGAGAGAAGGGCACAGTTTTGTATTGGCTTTTTGTTCTCTTTTTCTTAGGCTCTTCGGTGATCTTTGGTTTGAAAGGCTACGTGGCTGAGCGGAAGGGCGAGCGGGAGGAGATGCAGGACGCCCATGTCATCCTGAATGACATCACCGAGGAGTGTAGGCCCCCCTCCTCCCTCATGTGAGTGTCTGTGCTCCAGCAGCCTGATGGCATAGAAGTCTCTGTTCTGATGGGAACTTTGGACTGTATGCAGTTTGTGTTTATTAGAAAGACATATTTCTTGAGCTGCTTGGTTCAACATCAGTAGTTCTCAGCTGGGGTTGGTTTTGCCCCCTAGGAACATTTTGGTTGTCACAGTGGGGGATGTGCTCCTGGCATATGGTGAGTGGAGGCCAGGATGTTACCCTGTAGTGCACGGGTTAGCCCTACAACAATTGTCCTGCTGAACTTGAGAAACCCTGCTAATTGGGCAATGACTCTCCCTATTTTGGGTCTTGGGGTGTGCTGCTTTCCACCAGTACCTGAAGAGGTTCTGGCAGATAGTATTCTTATTCTTTGACCCAGGAGATAGAGATAGAAGCTGCTAATTACAGAGGTGAGTGGTGATCCGGGAGAGCTAGTGTATATAGTGAGGGCCCAGAAAGAGAACAAAAAAGCAGAAATGGCATCAAGAAGAAGACAGTGAAAGATTTCCTGCAGTTGTACAAACTAGAATGAAGGAAGAGGCATGGAGGAAAAGCCATTGCTCACCAAGAGCAGGAATAGGCTTTGGAGTTGCTTTTAAACCCAGGAAAGGGGCTTCTGGAGAGCCCCATGGGGGCAGATATTTTCGGGATAGATTTAATTGAGGAACACTAAGCCATAACTAGCAAATACTATGCTGTAAGATTCTGAGTTATCAACCACATGAAGTTTATTTTTTCATGGCTTTTGATGTCCCAAATTGAAAAGGAATTCCAAAAATGTTCGAAAAAAGAGCAGCTCTGCAGAATAAATGTCATTTCTCGTAGGCATTTTTGTTCTATCCTTCTTGAAACAGTTTTTTAATGACAATTATTCTATTTATGTTTTTTGGCAAAACTTGAAAGGGGAATAGGAATAAGACTAGTAAGGTAGGCTTTAAGAATTCTATATTGGTCAAAGTTTGAGCAAGAATTCTGAAATCACCTGTTCCCTCTCTCATAGATTTTTTAAAATAATTTTTTAAAATATCTTTATTGGAGTATAATTGCTTTACAATATTGTGTTAGTTTCTGCTATACAACAAAGTGAATCAGCTATAACTCTTACAGATATTTTTGACCGTCTTGGATCAGTAACTGTTTATCTGTGTGTTAGTGTTTGAAACTAAATCTGCTTTAAATAGAAAAAAGTTCTGAATTTTAGTTTAGTGAAAAATCAGGGTTAATAGATCTTGATTTTTAAAAACAAGTGTGAGTTTTTCATTCTTAATTTTAAAACGTCACTGAAGTTACTTAAATGTTTGTCTCAGGGTAATGTTAAATGTTCGCTGTCTAAGAGTTAACAGCTTTTATGGAGAGGAATAGTCTTTGCCATGAGAATCTCTCTGACTCTCAGTTCATTGTTACAGTACCCGGGTTTCATATTTTGCTGTTTTCGATGGACATGGAGGAATTCGAGCCTCAAAATTTGCTGCACAGAATTTGCATCAGAACTTAATCAGGAAATTTCCTAAAGGTGAGACTGAGAGCTAGATCGGTTCATGTTCATCTTGGTGTTGGCTGTTTGTGCTGATCAGTGACATGTCACTGGCTTTAGCAAAGAGTCCTTGGTGACTCTAAAAGAGCAGGGCTGAGAGGAGGCGGCTCCGAGGTGAGCAGGCGCAGTGGCCGTGCAGGTGTGCCTGGTATGGAACTTCTCGTGTCTCTGAGTGATTGGCCCCTCTCGTGGAATGTCTTTGGGTACAAGTGAATGTCTTGCCTTTGTATTTGGGAGACTACTAAAACCAAATGCAGATGGCACTTAAAGGTGAGGAAGTACAGGTTGTCCTTGGTCGTAATATAGAAACAAAATGACAGTGGCGGGAGGATAATCTTCCCTCCTTAAGAGTTTGCTTTCTTTTGTTCCTTCTGTAACAGGAGATGTAATCAGTGTAGAGAAAACCGTGAAAAGATGCCTCTTGGACACTTTCAAGCATACTGATGAAGAATTCCTGAAGCAAGCTTCAAGCCAGTAAGTGTAATAACCACATGAAGACACGTGAGTGGAGTGCACGTGTTGTTTTCCTAAACGCATTCCAGGCCTTCTAATACAGTTTAATGCTAATGCTCACGTTTGAAAAGTTCCTAGCACCAAGTAATCTCTCACAACTTAACGAAATCTGGAACAGAAAAAAGCACATATCGAAGAAACCATCCATTTTAAAAGTATATGACACTTCCCATTCAACTCTGGAAATTGGTCTCAAAGTGCTAGCATGTTGGTGGTGACTGTATTTCTGATGTGTTTCCCCCCAGGAAGCCTGCCTGGAAAGATGGGTCCACTGCTACCTGTGTTCTGGCTGTAGACAACATTCTTTATATTGCCAACCTCGGAGATAGTCGGGTATGTGACTCTGGAGCCACCCACTTAGATAACAGCATGTCATATGGGGGAAGAGCTGTAGAAGCACTTGCTGAATAAGATTACAGTGATGATGGCTGGGTTGGAATCTTTCTTCTTGTGGGGTTGCTGCAGGGGGTTCTGCTGCAGAGTTTAAGTTTTGGGTCAGGGAACAGCAGCGAAGCTTGAGGCTGTTTGTTCTCTGGGAAGGCTTATACCCTGTCTGTCAGATACAGAGCTGTGAGTTGGAATTTAATTACCTTAAATATTCATTTTCATTTCTCTGACCTCAGGCCGTAATGAGTGAATAACTCAAAAGCTGTAGCTAGAAAGTGCTAGATGATGTGACATGTATCCGTTGAGCCCCGTACACATGGCTGAGGGAGAAACCCGATGATTTCCCACTGGTGACATCCTGTGTCCCAGTCCCAGTTGTGGGGAATGACTCGGAGCTGGAGGGCGGTGCTCTGCAGGGTCTCTGCAGTCCCTCCCACCTCCCCTGCCAGGGGCGGATGTTCACCTCCATTGCCGCTTGCTTTTCAGCCATTCTCCATGTTTGTTCAGCAGTCACTGGACAAAGTGACCTTCCCACTCTTAATAGCATCTTCAGACATGGAAATAGCTGCTCCCCACCCCTGTTGCTTTTAGGGTGATTTATAAACATGGAGCACTAGGAGCTATGAGCATCACAGATGACAGCCCTGCCCTAGTGGAGTTCATATTCTGGTGATGCTTTAGTGGATCTGTCTGGTGGACTGTCTCTTGTACATAGGTGTTTAGATCAAAGGACTTAAAAAAACAACATGAGTAAAATTGGCCAAAAAAAAAGAGAGACTTTGGAGTCAGGCCCAAGTTTGAGTCCTGGCCTTGCTCGCTGACTCTAGGCACGATGCTTATCCCCTGGGCCTCAGGCTTCCTCCTCTGTAGAATAAGAGGTTTGTCCGGAAGTTACCACACAGTAAACATGGTGGTGGGAACCCACGGAGAGGTACTTGGTCAGCCCACCAAACTGCCCTCGTCTTTGCCATTGTAAACTCTTGGAATGGTAACGCCTAAAGGGGCCTTGGTACCTGTTAGGTCCTCCCTTTCACGTCACAGATGAGAAGATAATGGCCTAGTGAGGGTGAGCAGTGAGCTATGGTCATGCAGCAGAGTTTGCACCAGAGTTGAGACCCAAGCCCGGGGCTTCTCTCCCTGAATTTTTTTTGTGACACCACTTTGCTACTTGTACTTTTGATGCTTGATCCACTGAACTCAAGTTTGTCAGCCGGAGGCTGAATCTGAAACTCCATTGTTAACCTTTCTCTTCAGCTGTCAACTTCAGGTGCTGGGCTCATTAAATTTCACAGCCATTGTACTCTCCATCTTCCCAGGCAATCCTGTGTCGTTACAATGAGGAGAGTCAAAAACATGCAGCCTTAAGCCTCAGCAAGGAGCATAATCCAACCCAGTATGAAGAACGAATGAGAATACAGAAGGCTGGAGGGAATGTCAGGTAACCAGGGAGTGACGGGAACTCCGGGAAGGAGGGTTCACTATGTAAAAGCAGCCTTGAGCCCTCTGAGGGTGGAACGTGCTGTGTCACGCAGTCTTCAGCGTAATGAGACTCTGTATGAGGTCTAACCTGGTGAAGCTGAAGTAGGTGAACGAGTGTTGTAGGGTTTCACCTGTGTCCAGGTGGGAGCAAAAAATGTATGCCAGAAACGTGCTTCCCTACGTTTGCAAAAGAAGGAGACCTGTCTCAAATTCAAGTTCACCGTTTGCAGCATTGTCTCTGGTCCTGGTAACTCTCATAAAAGCTGTCATTTGTCACAACCCGGTAAGCTACAGTTTTCAGCAAATTCTCCAGAGAGAAAATCTGAAGTGGTTAAGACAGTAAATGTAAGACAGTAGTGTGTGCTGATCACCTCTGGTCTTCCTGGGGAACAACTTATCTAGCCCAGAGGGCGGCTCTTACCTGGCTGCGTCCGCGGCAATTCCAGTTCATCTCTCTTTACACCTTTGCAGAGTGTGTGCCGGCTCTGGTTTATCATCTGCCATCTCTCAGGTAGCTGAAGGAGGGCTTAAGTCTTTTCTGCACTTTAGGAGAATTATACTTTAAGGACATTGCATTATGAATTTGATCAGAGGTGTTTTCTGGTTCATCTTACAGTTTGACCCCATGAGGATTTTGTCTCCTGTTGGAGATAAGGGAGAAGTAATATATCAGTGTAAGAGTGCAGTTATTTGTCCTTGGATGTGTAGTTTCTCTTCTGTTGTTTATTTGGGGCAGTTTTAATTATTGCTTCAGGCTGTTTCTAGCCAGGGGTGCAGGGAGGTCTCTGGAGAGCAGTTAGAATTCTTAGGGTTGGTTAAAAAAACTCCTGGGTTAGTAAAAGGTGATTTGGGTCTTGGTTGTGGCTGTCTACGTGAGCATCGACGGAATTGTAGGCTGGGTTCAGACCTTGGCCGGTGCTCTGTGCCTGACTTCTCCCCCACGACTGCTGTGGAAGTTAATGCCCGAGAATGTGACCCCAGTGTTAGTGTCGGCATCACCTTTTCTGCCCTTTATTATAACTTTAAAATTCTGCTTTTGCCTGAACTCCTTGAAAAGATTTTGACATTGGCAGTCCTATGGCTGAAAGTAAGATTAGCTGCATTGCATTTACTTCCTGTTTCCCAGTCCCTACTTACTAAGAACAGTGTGGGCTTAGGGTGAGCCCCTCAGTTTAGAGAAGTGGGGTGGGAGGCTCAGAGACAGCAGGGGCTTTCTGTTCCTGAGCAGCAGGGCCAGGCTGTGGCCCATCTCCTGCCTGAGGCCAGGGTTGGCATGCTGTTTCTTTTCCTCCACCCCTCCCCCTTTTATTATTAAAATTTTCAAACATGCAGAAAAAATTTTAAAAGAGTAAACATTTCAGTATCTACCACCTAGATTCAGTAGTTAACATTTTGCCATTTTGCTTTGTCTGTTTATGGATGTGTTTGGCTGAACCATTTAAAAGTTAGTTGCAGACGTAACACCTAAGAAAATAATAATTCCTTAGGTTGTATTAGGTTATCTGATATCCCGTCTGTACTCATATTTCCCCAATTGTCCCCACAGTGTCTCTGAAACCAGGGCCTGGTCAGTGTTCGCATCTACTTTGGACTCACATCTTTCCGTGTGGAATCGTCTCCACTTGTACTAGGCTTGGATCATCACTAGTCAGCACTTGTACAGGGTCACCAGTGCTGTTTTTTCATGGTATCGTTTAAGTTGCTTGTGTGTATTTCTTGTAAACTAGAAGTTAGGTCTAAAGGCTTCTTTAAATTCAGATTAAACATTTTCAGCAAAAATATTTGATGGGGGATGCTATGTATTTTTGATAGTCCCTCATTTCACTAGCCATGTAAGGTCACTGGTGTGATACTGATTCCATGCTGGCTACCATGTGGTGACAACAGATGGCTCCAGAGTGAAAGGACATGTTTCCGTGTAATCAGCCCATGATCCGGGGAGATGCACTCGAGCACCTTGTGAACATTGTGGCCCACCAGCCTTTCAGCTGACGATTTTAGCATCCCTTAGTGATCCTTGCATGAATCATTTATTTCACAGGGATGGCAAAGATGATCATCTACTTCTGTGCTTCCTTCTACGTGTATTGGCAGGCATCCTGTAAAAAAAAGGCTTTCCTTCATCAGTAGGGGATGAACCATAGTTTCTTTCTCCCTGAAAGCAAGGTAAATGTTGAATTCTTTAATCACCATTTGCAGAGTGAGAGCCACCCACAGTTGTGGAAACTAGTGTTTTCTTTCCCTTCTCTGCTTCTCTCCATCCCCTTTTCCTTGCTCCATGAGTCACTGCAGGTGGCTTTATGTATTCGAGGTGCTGATTCTAGCTGTAGAGGCAGGGTGCTCTTGCTGCTCACATGACCTCATCTGTGGCCAGTGGGAGGGAGCTTCAGCTTGCTTCAGACACTCTGCCTTTGTCTTAAAACTGAGCTCCATATGCTGGGGATGCTTGTTTCAACTGCAGCATCATCAATTCTGCATCTGTTCTAAGAGCCAGGGGACACACACACACACACACACACACACACACACACACACATTCTCTCTCTCTCTCTCTCTCTCTCTCTCTCTCTCTCTCTCTCTCTCTCTCTCTCGGCTGTGAGCTTAGATGGCTATTTCTCATTCAGATTGGACCCTTATAGGGCTTTCTCTTAACTTCCTTGATTCAGTAGTTGTAGTGTCTTCTTTTATGCTGAAAATCTTGGCTTCTAACAACATTAGTATATTTATTTGCCAAAATAGCTTGGAAATCATAGTATCAACAGTATCACTATTAATGAATTTGAGTTCCTTGTGGTTCTCTTATCCTTAGCATGCTTCACTGAGGATATACAGAGTACTGTGTGTAAACATGGAATAATTAATTTCACTGCGGTTTTGTTACACTCTGGTTATTATGATCATTAGTTTCATTTTGATTTCAACTTCAGGGCTTTTCCTGCTGGTGGGAATGTAAAATGGTGCATCTGCTGTGGAAAATAGTTTGGCAGTTCCTCACAAATTAAAAATAGATCTATCATCACAACATTGTAAATCAACTGTACTTCAATAAAAAATAAATTTAAAAATAAAAAATAAATAGATCTACCATATGATCTAGCAATTCCACTCCTGGGTATATACCCCCCAAAATTCAAAGCAGTGGATTTGAAGAGATAGGCATGCACCCATGTTCATAGCAGCATTTTTCACAAGAACCAAAAGGTGGAAGCAACCCAAGTGTCCATCCATAGATGAAATGATGAACAAAATATGATTTCTCCGTACAGTGGAAATACTATTCAGCCTTAACAAGGAAGGAAATCCTGTCGCATGGATGAACCTTGAGGACATTTTGCTAAGTGGAATAAGCTGGTCACAGAAGAGTGATTGCTGTATGGTTTCACTTATATGAGGTCCCTGAGTGGTCAGAATCGTCACCGGGACAGAAAGTAGGGTGGGAGTTGTCGGGGGAGGGGGAGGGGGAGTCGGTGTTTAATGGCCCCAGAGTTCAGTTTGGGAAGATGGGAAGGTTTTTGGAGATGGATTGTGGTGATGGTTGCACAACAACGTGAATGTACTTAATGCCACTCAACTGTACGTTTAAAAGTAGTTAAGGGCTTCCCTGGTGGCGCAGTGGTTGAGAGTCCGCCTGCCGATGCAGGGGACACGGGTTCGTGCCCCGGTCTGGGAAGATCCCACATGCCGCGGAGCGGCTGGGCCCGTGAGCCGTGGCCGCTGAGCCTGCGCGTCCGGAGCCTGTGCTCCGCAACGGGAGAGGCCACAACAGTGAGAGGCCCGCGAACCGCAAAAAAAAAAAAAAAAAAAGTGGTTAAGATGGTAAATTTTATGTTACGTGTATTTTTACCACAACTTAAAAAATGAAAACCCCCCACATGTACGTGGTTAATTATCTAAGTTAAACAAAAGGCACAGTTAGACATGCTTTCGTCTCTGTTCCCTTCACCCTTATTTCCTGATTCTTTCCAGTGTTTGTTTTTACAAAAATAAGCAAATCCATGTATGTATTTTTATTTTCCTACTTGCTTACACTGAAGGTAGTATACGGTATGCAGCAGTGCGTTACACTCCTTCAGGTGACTTCCTCGGAGAAGGTGAAAACAGTTTTGTGTTTATTTTACAAGAAAGGCAACTGAACTGCTGAAGGGAAGCTTGCACATGTAGCATTTAGTGTCAGATTCACAGTATTTGTGCTGGTACAGGTCTCTGATGACAAAACAAAACAGTTCTGGAGTCATACCTGCAGTCTCCTCTGTAGCACCCATCGTATTAATACACCGGATCTTGGCACCTGCAATCTTGGGATGGTCAGAAGAAGATGGAGCGTCCACCTCCCAGCCTCAGCTCTGTGAGCCTGTCAGGACCATTGCGTCCCTGCATTTGCCCATCTGCCAGAGTTGCTGAAGTCCGAGCAGGGTCTGGCTTGTCCTCACAGCCAGACTGGCTGTCTCAGTGCCTCCCTCTCCGATTGTGAAGGGAGAACCGGAACAGAAAATGGCAGCAAAAAGAGCTACGATCAGGGGACTCTGTTGAACGACTTTCCCGCCAATAGAACAGCAGTTCTCTGATTGCTGGGCACATGGGAAGGAGATGAGGAGCAAAGCAGCGTGGAGCAAACGTTGCTTGAGGGCGGGAGGCCAGGCCCGGGGACGACTGGTACCGGGGGCAGGCACGTGGGTCACGAGTGTGGACCTCAAAACCCACTCCCTCCTCCGCATGGTGGTCTTGGGGGAGAACTTTGAGGGTAGCGGGAGGAGAGTGGATTTTCAGCCGTTTGTTGAGGGAGAACCCGCTGCAGAGCACGCAGCTTCCTATTGTGCGTTTAGGAAGCTGGCCGCGTATCGGGTACGTGTGGAGGAGCTCTGCCGAGGAGGATTGGAGCAGGCCGGGAAGTGCGAGCCCACACATCCACGTGGCTGGTTCCGGACAGGCCTCGTCGGGTGTGGTCCTGTTCCAGTTGTCACTGACCACGAAGGGCAGGTGGTGTGACTTCGTGCTCTTGTGATGCACAGCCTTAGAGTTGGCACTGGCCCCTGGAGCTGACTGGCGTTTGCACACACACGTCTTAGATAGCCTGTCACACTGGGTGCAGGCAGAGTGACAGCCAGCTTGCAGTGTCCGTTTCTGAAGTGTAAGTGGCTTTCCTGAGTGTGCGATTCTGTCCGTTGTTGCTTTCTCCTGTCACTCCAGTAGTTGAGTGAGTGTAAGGTTTCCACTCTGTGTAGAACTTTGCTCAGTAAACAAGAATGAAAATGGCAGCTTCTGTGTTGTGGCGCACACATTTTTCTTCATCAGACTCAGGAATTGTTCCACGTTTTCTGTACTGAGTTGTGCTGGTAGTCACTGGGGCTTTGGGACCTGCCATTGCACACAATCTCGTTGAAACAAGCTGGGTTTATGACTTGGGGATGGGGTTGGGTGCGCACCAGGCACCCAGTCCCTTGGTCCTGAAGAAGCGCTTTGTTGGCTTCTCGCGGTGCTCGTGCTTTGAGCTGCTTCCTCAAAGGCGCTCTTGAGGCTGAGGGATCCCGCCCCCCGCCCCACTTCACTCTTCAGCTCGGCCCCTGTGCACTTCGGCCCCTCTTGCTGCGCGTTTTACCGTTTGCACTTGAGAAGACTGCTCAGCTCTTCACAGACACCGGCAGAAGTCTTCGTTGCTGGTGATTCAGCTGTGACCACTGGGAGGGTGAGGGCGACTTTGTGGGCACAGTGAAGGGCCAGGGGCCAGGCTGAGCTCTGACTCTGAGACAGCAGCCCAGACCCAGGCGAGCAGCTTCTGGCCACGTGTGTCCATCACACAGCATCTCCAGAGCTTGTTCCATCGTTGGGGAGCCCCGTGGTGACAGTGCACCTCCACACACAGCTTTGCTGTTTGCTCAGTGCTCCGATGCACCTTGTCAAGCGTGGGTTCTGGGTTTACACACGAGGGTCTAGATGCTTGGGAGGTTGCAGCTGCCCGCGGTCACACAGCAAGTACGCTGCCAGAATTGTCCTTGGAGTGTCAGGCTAGGGCCTGCTTCTCCTGCCGACAGGACTCTGTCTTTTTATAGGCCACCTTCCCCTCTCCCTACCCCTCCTCTAAAAACAGAATGGGTGGAAGTACAGTGCTGTGCAGAACACTGCCAGTTGTGTACTTAAGTCATATTAAATCGTATTCATACCCAGTGTAAAGAAAACTCGCTTCCAAATCTGGGAATAGTCACTTCCAGGTATTTTCCGAATCTGATCAGAGTGAAATGCAAAATATCCCTCTGTTCCAGCTATTCTTAACTCTGGTGACATGGTTGAATCACGTGAGCAGCTTTAACATAAAAACAAAGCCAGGTCCCCATCCAGTCAAGTTTGACCCTGGGCTGTGGGCAAATCAGTGGATTAGGCCCAGGGCTGCCATATGCCAGCTAGAGGGGGCGCTGTCCCCATCAGTGTGCTGTTGGGCTGAGCCAGGGGCAGCAGGAGTGTGAACGACCTAGAACAAAGAAGCCTCAGCACAAAAATGCTCAGACGCTGCTATGTGTTAGAGGCTAAGAGATGTGGGTTCCACAGGTTACATCTTTTACTCTATCCCATTTTTCTGCTTTTAAGATTGGATTCTGAGTACTGTGGCCCGTGATCTGTCAGATGGAATCTGAATTTGCTTTTCCCCTCATTTTAGGGACGGGCGTGTCCTGGGTGTGCTGGAGGTGTCCCGCTCCATTGGGGATGGGCAGTACAAGCGCTGTGGGGTCACTTCTGTGCCAGATATCAGACGCTGCCAGCTGACCCCCAACGACAGGTAAAACCTCCCAGAGGCACAGGTGTGCACACACATGGTTTTGTTTCTCTTCTGATTTCTTCCAGTTTGTGTAGTGAAGCTGGGGTGGGCAGCCATGTCTCGGGCACTGTGCTAGGCCCTAGAGGTGCAGGGATAAATAAAATACCGTTTGTGCTCTCGTGGGGTCCAGTCTGCCGGTGGGGAGCACCTGTGAATGGGCGGTTCCAGTCTAGTGTGTCTTAAGAGTGTGGGGTGCTCTGGGAGACTTTGGCTGTGGCGGGGAGAGAGACATCCTTGCTGGAGAAAAGAGAAGGGCTTTTTGGCAGAGCGGACACAACGGACAGGATGAAAATGTGGCCAGGCAGATGCCATAATAGGGAGTCAGGAAAGTGATGGCAGGGTACCTGGGGACAGATTGTAAAGGCCCTGGATTCTTTGCTGAGGAGCTTGAATTTTAGCTCATAATTGGTGGAGAATCGTGGGAGGTTTTGAAGCAGAGTCGTTAGGTTGAGAAAGAGACCCCTTGTTTAATTGTCCAGCCCCTAATTCTGAGCTGCTTGAAGGTGAGGCACCGTGCCTGGTGCCGGAAGCCCTCAGCAAGTCAGTGTTGGAGGCTGGAGTAGGATGGAGCCCAGCGGCCAGTTAGGAACTGAGGCACTGGCCCTTGCTGCGGGTGGGGATGGGAGAGGTGAACTAAGGCAGCAGTGGAAGGAGACCGGGGAGGCCAGTGCTGCGAGGGAGGAGCCTTACCCCGGCCCCCCGCCTGCTGAGCGAGCGTCTTGGGACACGGTTCCCCCAGCTCCTCTGGTTTGCCAGATGATGCCTCAGGGGAGTCTCGTCTGTCCCCATTAGACCAGGCCCCCTGTTGTATGTGCTGCTCGAGCTCCCTCTGCTTTGGATCATGGTTGTGTGTTTGTGTGGCCTCTTGCTTAGGGTCTGTCACCTCAGTGGAAGGGGCCGGCACCTGCTTGGACCTGTGCCTTGCTAGGTCCCAAGCACGAACCATGTGCTTGGTAGATACTTGTTGAATGAATGCCCAGTCCAAAGAGGAAAACCAGGACCTGGGTATTAAAATGAGGAGAGAAGGGTGTTAGATCTGTGGGGAAACTGTCCTAGGAGAACCAGAACTGTCTCGTCTCATCCATCATTGTTCAGAAAGACACTCCTTGGGAAGCCTAGAGGGAGCTTTGAAAGGAAGGTAGTCCTGTTCTCAGGTGGTGAAAGTGGAAGGTGGTTCTCCCTCCACGTGGGGAGTGAGTGCTTGAGAACATTCCTTAAGTCCACAGACTGTCAGTTTTATTGGGTGGGCCAAAAAGTGCCTTCAGTTTTTTAAGTAAAAATAAAAGACACATTTTTCATTTTCACCAAGAACTTTATTGAACAGCGTATTCACCCTTTTGTTCCACTGCCTTCTGCCATTTTTCAGGCAACTTCACAATCCCATCTTCCCCAAACTTTTTATCTTTTTGAGCAAAGAACTGTTCCAGGGGCCTTTTACAGTCCTCCAGGGAATTGACATTGTTTTCCATTGAGAGAATTTTGTAAAGACTGAAATAAATGGAAATCCGAAGGTGCAATGTCTGGTGAATACGGTGGATGAATCAAACTTCCCAGCCAAGCTGTAACAGTTTTTGCCTGGTCATCAAAGAAACATGAGATCTTGCCTTATCCTGATGGAAGATTATGCGTTTTCTGTTGACTAATTCTGGATGCTTTTCGTCGAGTGCTGCTTTCAGTTGGTCTAATTGGGAGCAGTACTTGTTGGAATTAATCGTTTGGTTTTCCAGAAGGATCTCATAATAGACGACTCCCTTCCAATCCCACCATATACACAACATCACCTTCTTTGGATGAAGACCGGCCTTTGGTGTGGTTGGTGGTGGTTCATTTCGCTTGCCCCACGATCTCTTCCGTTCCACATTGTCACTTTTCATCACCCATCATGATTTTTAAAAATGGAACATTTTCATTACATTTCAGTAGAGAATCGCATGCGGAAATGTGGTCAAGAAGGTTTTTTTCGCTTAACTTACGTGGAACTGAAACATCAAAGCAATGAACATAACCAAGCTGGTGCAAATGATTTTCAGCGCTTGATTTGGATATTTCGAGTGTGTCGGCTATCTCCAGCGTGGTATAACATTGATTGTTCTCAATTAATATCTCGATTTGATCACTGTCTACTTCAACTGGTCTACCCGACCATGGAGCAGCATCCAGTGAGAAATCTCCAGCACGAAACTTCACAGACCACTTTTGACACGTTTGATCAGTCACAGCACCTTCTCCATACACTGCACAAATCTTTTTTTGCATTTCACTTGAGTTTTTACCTTTATTGAAATAATCATAATATGCTGAAAATGTTGTTTTTTCTCCCATCTTCAGTATTAAAACGGCTACACAAAAATTCACCAATTTTGATGTCTTTTTTTTTTTTCGGTACACGGGCCTCTCACTGTTGTGGCCTCTCCTGTTGCGGAGCACAGGCTCCAGACGTGCAGGCTCAGTGGTCATGGCTCACGGGCCCAGCCGCTCCACGGCACGTGGGATCTTCCCAGACCGGGGCACGAATCCGTGTCCCCTGCATCGGCAGGCAGACTCTCAACCACTGCGCCACCAGGGAAACCCAATAAGTCTTTTTTAAAATGTACGCTGATATGACAGCTGTCACATACAATCTAACAAAATTGTTTCGAATGAAGTTAAACACAATTGAGTGCTACTAGAGCCATCTTACAGAAAAAACCAAATGAACCTTTTGGCCCACACAGTATGTTTGGGAAATGGCTCGAGGCATGTGGTGATAGAAATTTAGCATGTATTTATCATAACACCTGACGGATTTTATTTGGTGATTTTCCTAGAGTTTGTCTAAGAAGTGGGTTTGGGTTAATCCATAATGTTTGGTGAACAGAGAGTAGTCCCAATTTTGATGTATAACATTTCACCTACAAATATTTTTAAGTAGTTTTAACCTTTGTCTCATACAAGTTAAATTGGTTCTAAAAAATGTTTAGCCTTTGAGTAGTTGGACAAATATTTTTACCTCCACTGCCAGGCCATTTAATAAAGTTTGCTGCTAAAACCCATTTATATTTTTTTCTGTGTTGTAGGTTTATTTTGCTGGCCTGTGATGGCCTCTTCAAGGTCTTTACCCCAGAAGAAGCCGTGAACTTCATCTTGTCCTGCCTTGAGGTAAGAAGTCTCACAAGGGAGAGGGTGCCAGTCGTTCCAGCTGCACTTGGGCTTTAGAGGAGAAGTCCCGAAGCCCCCTTCCTCCCCCATGTTCCCTGTAGTTGGGAGTGGGAACTCCAGCCCGGGCACTCACCGGTCAGTTTGTCCTGCCCGCCCTGATGGGGACTGGGGAGCAGTTCTTCCTTGTGGCTCTGGTGTCTCAGGAGAGTGATGGGGTGCAGGATCCCCACTCACCAGTGCCCCTTTCCTGTCCGGTAGGATGAGAAGATCCAGAGCCGCGAAGGGAAGCCCGCCGTGGATGCCCGCTACGAAGCCGCCTGCAACAGGCTGGCCAACAAGGCGGTGCAGCGGGGCTCGGCGGACAATGTCACCGTGATGGTGGTGCAGATAGGGCGCTGAGGTGCTGCGGGCCGGAGCGCGGCATGGTGTGGACTTCCGATGTTCATTTTGTGTGTTGTGCACATTATGTGTTTCGTGTACTCCTGTTGGATTCCCATGGTTGTAAATAAAGTTTTTTTTTTTTTTTCTAGACTTTTGAGTTATCTTACTACATTTTGAGTAACTCTTGACCTTTCAGAGGTTGTGTTTGCTTTCGAATATGCTTTGGATCTCTCCTTGTTAAAACCATTATAGGCATCTTGGGTTGGCCAGTGATAACGGCCCATCGTAAGCTGCTCATTGTGCAGTGCTTTGTAGTTTATACGCACCTGTCCTATGCCCTTTCACCCTCATGATAACTGGTTGGGGAAGTGGCATTTTACAATGAGGAAATCGAGGTAATGACTGGATTGGACAGGCCACGACCAGAGCCCAGGGCTGCTGGAGCGCTCTGGCTGCTTCCAGCTTTCTATACAAAAATAAGGTTACAAAACGTTATGCGGCATGATCCCAGGCTCAGCCAGTGGAACAAGATGAGGCCGTCACTCTGTAGAGCAGTGTGCCCCCAACGGGCCCTCCAGAAACACCACAGAATTCTGCTTATTTCCAATTCTGTGATGACAGATGCAGTCTGGCTGAGGGACTCTATGAAGGGCTGGGTTTGCTGCGTCTCACGTCTGGGTCCCCTGGGTGTAAAATGCGTACTTTTCCAGGTTTGAGCAGTCAAGCTGCTGTTCCCTGTGGCCAAGTCCAGCCTCCCGTCTTAGGAATGTGCTTTCAGTTGGTTCTGTGCTGGGCTGAGGTTGATCGTCACGATAACACTTCTGTCAAAGATGTTAAAAATGCATGATGAGCCTACTCAGAAAAACAAACTAAAATTCTTTTCAAGCCCTTATTTATATGTAAAGCAGGCCATTGGTATTGCTGTAATTACTTAGTAAAGCAGCTTTTAGGTCTTTCTGTGTAAATGCTGCCTCAGGATGATGTAAGATTCTGAAAATTTGCTTTTGAAGCTGTTTTGTCATGTTTGCTGGCCCTGCCCAGCCTGCGCACATGGCCTTATCACCTCGTCACAAGTACCTCGGGAACGTTTCCAGCACACCCTTTCCCAGAGTGTTAAGAGCCAGGTTTCATTTCTGCTGAGGACTGGGACAGTGCGGTGTGGCATCATGGAAGGAAAGAACCTCGGCATCTCAGAATTGGGAAGTAGAACAATTTATTCAATAAACATTTTCTTACAGCAACAAGGCACCAGTCTGTGACCATGTATCCCTAATCCCCAGACCGCTAGTGTCCTAGAGCTGGGAGAGGCTTGGCGCTGGGCTTCCCTGGACGGGCTTTCCCTGCCACCTTCTCCATGGGTCTGAGGGCCCCCATGGGCTGGAAACATCCTTCCACCTCCCCTCCCAGAGCTCACTCCTCCGTCCTTGGTGAGCCTGGCCTAAATGACTAAGACTCTATATTTTAAGGTCTGCCCTTTGTTTCTGTTATTTTGTATAATCACATAAAATAATTCTCAAAAGTCAGTTTTTATATATATATATATATATATATATGTATGTATATGTATATATAAAATATATATTCCACCTGACAATATTATACAATAAATACTTCAATAAATTGCTGTGTGACACACTCATATTGAGAAAATGAAAGAGATCTGTGGGTTTTTCAAGGGTAAAAGATAGCTTCTCTAAAATATCTGTGCCCACCTGGATACAAAGTGAAATCCAGAAAAGGGCGTGGCCACACCATCCCTTATCAAAGAGCATGGGCAGGCAGGACACCGGCCAGCTGGCACTTCCTGGTAGGGCGGGTACGAGTCCTACTGAGAACTGTGCCAGGACTGCCAAAGGGCACAGAGTGGTCGGTTTGTGTGCATTGCGCCTGGGGTCCCCTGGCTGGGAGGGAAATGTCTGAGCCTGACTGTGGCGCTGGAAGCTTAGGGCTCCGGGGGATCAGCTAGGCCTGGCCACAGTCACCTGCTCATCCCAAGGCCAGCTAGAAGGTTACGGTGAGAGGTGACTGCAGCCATTGCCCCCTTCTCTCCCAGGCCTGAGAAGGGGGCAATGGCTTGCCAGACCAGCTTGGCCCCCAGGACATCTTATGGTACCCCGTCCCTGTAGCCTGTTTTGTGTGTAGGGACAGGGGTTGTGTAACTTCCTCAGCAGGCAGCGGGGGCCCTGCCTCTTGAAAGAAATCGCAGCAACTCCCAGACCCCCATCCCCACTGCTACCCGCACCCCATCACTGCTGCAGCAGCACAGAAGGACTTGGGACCCGGTCTTCCCAGGACAGCCATCTGAGCTTGGGGCCACATTCCCACCCCCGTGGGGAAGATGCTTTCAAGAGCCCCAGAGCTGGACGGACCCAGCGGGGCTAGGCTGCGGTGGGGCACTGAGAGCCTGTCGGCTTGTGGGAAGCGTCCGCTTCATCCGCGCAGATGGGCAGGCAGGGCCTGGCCGTCCCTGACCTGCAAGGGCGTTCTAGCTCTTTCACCTGGTGGGTGGATCCGAGCAGTGAGCCAGGGCTGCAAGGGGGTGGGCAAAGGGCCCTCGTCCGTGAGAGGGTCTGCGACGGGGTGGGGGGGCAGCTCCTTTGTGGAAAGGCTGGGTGAGCGTGCAAGTGACCTTGCACATGTCACAAGTGAAAACAGCTCCAGCTTGTCACTGTCCCCCGTCAGCCCCCATCCAGTGTCTCTCTGGTGCCTAAGGCTGCTATGCCCCGGGGCCACAAGGAGAGGCTTGGGCCCCGTGGTCCCTGCAGGCCAAGCAGGGCCCTGAGGTCCACGGCAGGCTAAAGGCAGGGCTGGGAGAGGCAGGCGGGGACCAGGCAGGCTGGGCGGCCTTTACCCTCCTCCCTGGCACTCCCAGCAGGCAGCCCATGAGAACACTAAGAAAGATGGAAAAGGTGGGGCTGGGCCACAGCAATGAGGCTGAGGCTGCCGGGGCCGCGGGGCCAGGAGGGGCCCAGGCCTGCAGCTGGGGAGGGACAAAGCACGTGCTCCTGGGCACGCTGAAACGTCTCCCCTTTAACTTAAGCTGGCACCCTGAAATCATTCCCGTCTGGGACTGCCAGTTTGCGTGTCACCTCCCCGGGCTGCCTGTAGTGGCATCTCTGGGTTGGACTGCGGTGGCCAGTGTGGGCAGTTCGGCGGGCTCCCTCCTGCGTGTGGCCCCCGCCACTCCGCCACGGCCCCGAGATTGTTCGCACTCCTGCTCCGTTTGCCCGGCGAGAGGGAGGGCCTGGGGTGGCCGGTCATACACCGAGGAGGACAGCACTGAAGTGGGAGCCACCGCGCACCGTGAGGGAGGAGCTGCTGGCATTGTCCAGGAAGACAGAGGTGTACTGCCCCGCCTGCGGGGAGGGTCAGCGTCAGCCTGGATGTCACCGGCCTGCAGGCGCGCGGACCACACACCACGCCCGCCCCGCCCCGCCCAAGGACAGGAGCGAGGGCCGGCAGGCCTTGCCCTCACACCCAGCACCCCTGACGCCTGGTCTAGTGCCTCCTCCCCAGCTCCATCAGCCCCGGCACCAATGGGTTCCCTGCAGTGCATGTGCAGGGATGCAAGCCTCCGCTCAGGGCCAGAGTGGGGCTCGAGCATCAAACAGTTCCCTCTGCTGCACTCGAAGCCTGAAAGTGTGCTGAACTCACGTGTGAGGGTGCCCCTTCCCCCCACAGGCCTGGCCACTGACCCATTTGGTAGAGCCACTGTGGGACTGGTACTCTGGCCTGGCTACTCCGAATGTGGTCCAGGCATCAGTAGGGTCACATCCCCAGATGTGACCTGGGAACTCCCAGAGATGCAGAATCTGGGCATTTGCATCTTAAGACCCCAGGCACGCTGTGTGCCATCTGAGTTCACGCAGCAGCGCCAGGGACCAGACCTCTAAACGCCTTCCAGCAACCACAGCCGCCTGCAGCCACAGCCTGGCCTCCAATCCTGGCTTTGGTGTGCGAGCTTTGGGCAAATTACTTAACGTTTCTGTGCCCTAGTTCCCTTATTTGTAAACGGGGGAATAGTATTTTCTACCTCAAAGCGCTGTGAGTAATGGGTAATTTATGTTAAGTGCTCAGAATGGGCCTGGCCTAGTTAGTGCTATTTACATGTGCGCTTTATTCCACACATCTGTACCTAAATTTTTCTTTTTAAGGAAATCTCATCTTTTCATCAGTTTCTCAAGCCTTTGCCCAAATCCCCACAGTTCTAGAAAGAGACTTGTCAGTCGGGGTTTTGTGCAGGAAATAACTGCATCTGCTTCCCGAAGTCCCAGTGGGCCAGGGGGTCATGATGTCACCCTGGGCAAAGAGCTGACCTCGGTCACTGCCCCCCGCTCCCTTGCCCAGGGTCCCTTCCGAAGGGCTCTTTATGGCCAGAAGCACCAGTCCTCAGTGTGGGAGGGCCAGGTCTGGGGAAAGGAGCCCCGGTCTCGGCCTGGCTCTGCCTGGACTAGCGGGAGCGCTCTGTGCCGCCCTGACCCTTGCCCGGGCCTGGAGGCTGAGGGCACTGCACCCAGGGCTCTGAGCACCCACCAGCACCGCTCCCTGCCCAGTCACCCCCACGGCTGTGTCCAGGTGGTGGCCCCCCCATAGCTGAGCCTGCCCCACACACCTGCAGATACAGAACGCCGTTGACCGAGATGGTGAAGAACTCGCTGCTGCTCTCCAGCCCCATGACAGCCTCCAGGGAGCTGCGGCCAAAACAGAAAGAGGGTGGGCCCGAGACCCCTGCCCCAGAACCACCAACGTCACGCACAGTGTGTTCACAATCACCGCAGTGCCCGACACCCAGCAAAGTGCCATGAGAACGGCTGTCTTAGCCAGGGCTTCTGGTGGAGGTGGCATCTGAACTGGGTCCCCAAGAGGAGTAAGGACAGGACAGGCTCCACAGGGCTGAAGGTGTGCCGTGAGGGCCGGGCAGCAAATCCTGGCTCTGATGGGAAGCGAGACAATGGCCGGTGCAGCTGGAGGTGCGGGGCTGGCAGCAGTGAGGCTGGGTTCAGGCCAATCGGTGCAGGGCTTTCCAAACCAGAGTGAGAAGATTTGAACTTCACCCATGCATGCCTTCTGCAACCGCTGTGGAGCACCTGCTCTCTGCCTGGGCTGTTCTGGGTGCTGGGGACACCGAAGGAGCAGCCCTGCCCTCCCGGACCAGCAAGCGATGGGAAGCTGGACAAGTTCACGGAGAAGGGCTGGGAGAGCGCCTGGGGAGGGTCCGCATAGACTGGTCAGGACAGGCCTGGGGACGCGACGCTGGCGCCTCGGGTCGCCGGATGGGAGTCAGTCCCCTGTGGGGGGCGGGCAGAGCAGGGGCTGGGGCGGGCCGGGCCCCCACGTCCCGGGTCGGGGTTCTGGGAGCGCGTGCCGGGGCGGGAGGAACGCCTGACGGTAACCGGGGAAAGCCCCGAGGGAAGAGGCGGGCGCCCGGGCTACGCGCCCTG
Organism: Hyperoodon ampullatus; assembly: GCF_949752795.1. NCBI lineage: Eukaryota > Metazoa > Chordata > Mammalia > Artiodactyla > Ziphiidae > Hyperoodon > Hyperoodon ampullatus. The sequence continues at coordinate 3,084,175 of NC_136921.1, forward strand.
CCCGCGCCCACTCACGCGTGGTGCTGGCACCGGGACTGGATGCAGATGAGCAGGCGCAGGCGGTCCCGGGGGCGCGGCGGCGCCCGTCTCGTTTGCTCCGCCAGCGCTGCGGGGGAGGCGCGGGGGTGGTCACCGGGCGGCGGGAACCGAGCGCGGCGGGGCGCCCCCCCCCCCCAGGCCCCGCCCCAGCCCCGGGCCTCACCCACGTGCAGCGTGGCGGCGAGCGCGTAGAAGCCGGCGACGGGCGCCGTGTACTGGCCGCTGGTCAGGTTCAGGCCCGGGCCGCGGCGGAAGGCGCCTTCGGCGTCGGGCTGCGGGCGCACGGACGGTCACCCCGGGCCCGCCGCGCCCGCCCCGCCCCGGCCGCCCCGGCCCGGACTCACCACGTAGTAGACGCCGAGCTCGTGCAGCGCGCGCCGCTCCACCGACGCGTCCCGGCGCAGGCGGCAGTGGAAGGCGGCCTCGACGCGCGGCGCCCGCGGACCCGGGGCCAGGGGCGCAGCCAGCAGCGCCAGCACGCCCGCGCCCCCCGCCGCCGCCTCCTCCTCCTCGTCCTCCTCGTCCTCCGCGGGGACGGCCGGCACCGCGGCAGGGCCCCGCGGGCGGGGCTCAGGCTCCGCGCACTCGCGTGTGCGCACTGCGCCTGGCACAGAGCGAGCGGTGGCCGCGCCGGGACCGCCTCGCTCGCCCTTCCGTGTCCCGCCCGGACCCCTTCCCTAAAACCGGGCGCTGCTGAGAGCGCGGGGGACTATTACCGGTTACCCCGGAACCGCGCGCCGGGCGCACGCAGTCGGGCCTGGAGGGTCTTCGGAAATTGCCTCCTGATCCTGCGGCTGCACCTGTTTCCTTTCACGCTTTGGCAACCGGGAAGCTCAGGGCTGATTCACCCAGGACCCTCGTTCTCCTGCTTCACCTGCCTATCCTACCGCTTCTTCCCCCTTCCCGCTGCTGTTTCTTCTCTGTTTACATTTTTGTTGTATCAGGGAATGCAATAGTTTAAGCCAGACTGGTCATTTTTGAAAAGAAGCTGGGTATAAATAAATAATTTTGCAGCTATATTGCACATAATATGGAGGTTCTTCAGCTGCTAAAGCTGGTCTATTTAAATGAACAGTACATTAAATTGAAGGGGGAAAAAGGCTCAGTAGCTCTTCACAATGACATTAACTCTAGTCAACAGCGTGAGCCGCGACTCAGCAGCTGGCCACAGTGCAGGGACACCGCCCTAGGTGCCAGAGCCCTGCTCAGCGCTGCTGTCCCCCCCTGCGGCCTCCAGCTCAGCTGCCCCATCCTCCTCCTCCCTGTGCTGCCCCCAGACACCATCCTCCTTGCCCCGTGAGGGCAGCCTCCTGGTGCCCTCCCATGGGGCTCCGAGGCCAGCGGCAGAGATCTGTCAGGAGAAGAGGCGGGGGCACAGGTGATCAGGGGGTAGAAAGGGGGCCTGTGTTACTGGGGTGAGCCTCCGATCTCCCTGGTGTCACTGCGGGGATCAGAGGAGCACTTTGCAAACTTAAGGGGCCCTGAGCCCTCCCTGACAGTCCCCACCTGGGGGGCACGGGCTTAGATCTCTCAGCCTTTGCTAGGCTCACCGGACTCCCAGGTGGGGCATGGATGCTGGTCCCCAGGCACCTGCTGAACACCGAGTGGCCAAGTCCACCTTCCTCCGTGAAGCCACCTCCTCACCACCCTCCTCCCACCTCCCCCGCAAGCTCCTGAGCCACGGCCTTGACCCAGGCCAGCAGCAGAGCAGAAGCCTCCCTGGGATACCGGTCAACAGACAAAGGTCTAGCCCACCCCTGCTCCTCCAGGATGCCCTCCCCGGCCCCGCTCACACCGGGGGTGGGTGGGTGCCCCTCCCTACCTTTCAGCAGCAGCTGGAACTCTTTCAGCAGTACCTCAGGTGGGGTGATGGGGCCCGGGGGGCCCTGGGGGCCGGGGGGCCCTGGGGGCCCTGGCAGGCTGAGCTGAAAGAGAAGCTGGACGGTGAAGACATCTGAACAGACAGGCTGGGGGCCGCGGGCACCCCCTCTGCAAGCTCTTGCCACCGAGCATGGCAAGGGTCGGGGGGGCTCCTGCTTTGACCCCTGAGGTGGAGGTCAGCCTCCGGGGCCTCCGATTCCCCTGAGGAGGCAGTGAAAGCTGCAGGCACAGAGCCTCAGGGTGGTGGGGCCCCTGGGGGCAGGGCTGGGGGGAGGAAAGTGCACGAGTGGGGAAGCAGAGGGCTGCAGCCCAGCCCTGGGGCTGGATTTCCTGATGGAGGGAAAAGGGGAGGGAGGGGCACGCCAGGCTGCTTTCGACTCTCAAGGTCTGTCACGGCACCAGTTGGCAAGTCCTCCCTGTGCCTGGCCCAGCACCGGGGCCTGGGGTCCTCAAGGAGCCCTCACTGGGCTGGGCTGGTACCCACCCAGGAGCAAGGAAGTCCCCTGCAAGGAGGAGCCCGGGGGAGCCCCCAGCTCAGCGTCGGGGGTGACGGGTCAGGCCATGGTGACAGCCCAGCAGCCCGGCTGCCTCAGGCTCAGAGCCCGGCACTCGGTCACTGGGTCAGATGTGGGGCGGAGTGAGGCCCGAACTCAGCATGGGCAGCACAGCCGTGACCAGAGCGCCTCACCCCAGCGGACACAGCCCTCTTTGGGGCTCAAGGCAAGAGTCAGCCATCAGGACCAGGTGCCAGGTCCCTGGCCAGGCTGAATGAGAGTGCGGGCCAGCAGCTGCCAGGGCCCCCATGTCCCCCAGCCACTAGGAACCAGACTGTGTCACCCCAGCCCACCTGTAGGCCCCTCCAGCTTGGTCCCTGACTGCCCTACCAGGCCAGCCCAGGCCTCCTGTGCCAGGATGCAGAGGGGAGAGAAAGTGGGGAGCCAATGAGGCTGCCTGGCATTCTAGGGGTGCAGGGTAAATGGAACAGGCCCCAAACTCAGGGTCACTAGGCCCCAGCTTGACACTTCTGTGCCCTCTGGCCCGAGGGTGAGGGTCTGTGCTTGTTGGAAATGCTCAGTGTCCAGTGGGAGCCAGTGAGGGGTGTGGGGTGGTGGTGGTGGACAGGGGGTTTGGGGAAAGGCCCGTGGGTGGGGGCTCACACACACACACACCCAGGACACACACACACACCCTAGGACACACACACCCAGGACACACACACACACACACACACACACACACACCCAGGACACATACACACACACCCAGGACACACACACACCCTAGGACACACACACACACACACACACACACACAACGCCGGCTGGGGCTCCAGGGCTCACCTTCACCTTCTTGGCTTGGCCTCTGCCCCCCTTCTTGCTGTTGACGCCCTTGTCACTCTGCCTAACGAAGAGCATCCAGGCATCTCGGGGATCGATGCCGTGCACTTGCTCCACGGTGGGCTCCTGGAACACAGTGGCCATCAGCTGGTCTGCCTCCCCTGGACGTTTTGCAGGAGGTCACTGTGCAGGACTGGCCTCCGGCACCCTCAGGCCCCTGCCACAGCGCCCTCCGAGACAGCACAGCCCCGGCCCCCAGCCCCGCGGAGGACGACCCCTGGGGGACAGGCCCCTCCACAGCCTGGACTTTGCAGGAGAAGAGGCCCCTGGGCATGGGTGGAGGAAGACGGGGTGCAGAGCTCCAGAGCAGGTGGGAATCGGGCTCTGCTGGGCCACCAGGCCTGTCCCAGCCTCCGTCCCGGGAGCTGCAGTGAATGCACCTTCCTGGGAGTCAGAGGATCAGACCACCGGCATGCACGGGTGCTCAGGCAGGGCCCCCCACTGCCAGCAGGCCCCCCGACCGAGCCCGATGGTCCGAAGTTCCAGGGAAGCCAATTTCAGCCCTCAGGGATGTTGAGGCCTACAGTCCAGGGCTGTTAGGGGGACCGGGGTGGGGGTGTGTCCAGCACTGAGATATCATGACTCCAGGCGCCTGCACAGCATGTGACACCACTCATCTGCCTCAGGACTTCTGAGACGCGTGACCTAAGCAAGGACAGTGACGGTTCCAGAAATGTCCATTCCCCTTCATAGTGCATTCTGACTAGTCCTGACATGGAGGAGAGTTCCAGGAGGTACCTTGCAGGGGGAGGCCCTTGGCCCTCTGGGCAGTGGGCCTCGCAGTCTGAGCTCCAGGCAGGGCTGCCAGCTGGGACGGAAATTGGCTCAAGAGGGCTTGGATGAGGTCATGGGCACCGACTCCGGTGACTGATGGAAGGACCCTGGGATCTTGGAGCCACCAGGCCCTTTCGTCAGAGGCAGACCCAGTGGTCTGGCAGCCCCTCTGCAAGGATCCGGGGCCTCCCAGCAGGAGCCAGTGTGCTGTGATGGGGAGGGGGCCTGGGTGGGACGGAGGGGCCTCGGAAAGGCCTCAGAGCGCCTGGGGCTTCCCCACATCTCCCTGGGTGCTGGGCCCCGCGAGGCGCCCCCCGACTGGTTCCTCTCCACGGACACCAGGACCTGTGGCCTCACTTCACGGCCTCACGCTGCCCTCAGTGGAAACACGTGGCAGGAGGATTCTACATGGGCTGGATGGTGTGCCACACTGGCCCTCCCAGCTGGACCAGTAGCCTGTGGACCCCAGTTTGGTTTGGGGAACTGAAGCAGGTGGGACCACGTTGGTCTGGGGGTCTGGGAGATGGGCCTGCGGCAGTATGGGTGGGTATCTGGCAACTGCCCTGGCCGACTGAAGTCTCCAGCCTCCAGGGGCTCTCAGAAAGGAGCCTCCGTAGACCCAAGGAGGGTCCAAGGCCAGAACCCCACCTGCAAGCACGTGAAGCCCCCTCTGCTTCCCGGCCACCACAGCCCGACATCTGGCAACCCTGCCCCCCAGGGGTTGTGGCTGGCTGGCTGGGTAGGGTTTGCCTTCAGTCCATGGGAAGTGGCCAGAGGTGATGAGAACGAGGGCTTCGGGGAGGCCCCTCCCAGGGGGCAGGCAGGGCTGGCTGCCACCTCCACTTGTCTTTAATGGGGGTGTTCTTTAGCGGGGGCACCACGGTTCCCAGAGTGATGCTGAGAGCGGAGGTGCAGGCTTGAGGCCCCAGCAAGCCTCTGCCCTTTGCACCGCCCACAGGCATCTTCAGAAAAAAGAAACTCAAAGCTCCTTCCCCGACGGCCCTCACCTCCCTGTCTGAAAGGCCCCACCCACACTGAGGGCCCCTCTGAAGGCCCCAATTCCCCAGCCTCCTCCAACCTGAGCACCCTCTTTTGTAGCAGGGGAAGGAAGAAGCAGGCAGAGCTAAGTAAGCATCACCGGCCTCGGCCACACGTCACTCGGGGCCCGGCACCCCACCCCTTTCTCCCCGTCACCCTCCCCAGCCGGCAGGAAGGCAGTTTTTGTTTTCCAGAGAGACTTGCACCAAACAGACTGGGGGCAGGGGTGGGGTGCGGTGGTGGTCAGTAACTTGCTCACACTTTTACAAATACGTTCTTCCCAATTTCAGGAGAATGAAGTTATTTACACTTTACTCACTTCCCAACGCAGAAGTCCCCAAAGAAAAGGCATTTCCCCCGGGTCTGGTAGAACTTTGCTTCAATGCCAAAGAACTACCCAAAAAGCCAAGGTCAAGGCTGGCCTTAAGGCGCCCGTCTGTGCAGTGGGGAGGCGTCCAGACCTCCTGGGCCTCCCCCGCAAGCTAGGCGTTTTTCTGCCCACTTTACAAAGGAGGACACCCAAGCCAGCCCAGGTCCCCGCTCGCGGCGCCGCGCTCCCCACCGCCCTGGAAGCAAGCGCCCTCCGCCTCCAGGGCGCCCTAGAGCTCAGGAGGTGAGGGCTCCGAGTGGGGAAGCTGAGGCCCGGAGGTCTCTGGGGCGCTGGGGCCCGGGCGAGTAGTCGGGCGGCGTCTTACCTGCGGGCGGGCGGCCGAACCCGCGGGCAGCCCGTTCCCGGGCGGCGGCTCTTCGCGGGCGCGGCTCCCCGAGGGCGCGCCGGGCTCCAGGGTGCCGAGGCCCGCGGCGGCGGCCAGCAGGCCCGCGTACGCGAGCATCAGGGCTCCGGCAGGGCAGCAGGCGGGGGCCATGTGGGCGGCGGGTCCCTCTCTCCTCCGAGCGCGGAGTCTGGGACTCGCCCTCCGGCTCCGCGCCTTATAACGCGCTTGAATCCCCCGCGTCGCCCGGAGAGCGCGCATCACCGCCGGCGCCCCCTCCCGGCTCCCGCGCGCGCTGCAGCCGCGGGGGCGGAGGGGCGGTGCGGGGAGGGAAGGGGGCGCTGCGGTGCGGGGTACGCGTTAGGAAAGGGGGCGCGGGGTCGAGGAAGGCAGTACAGGGGAGGCAGGGGGCTCGGGGAGCGCTGGCTGGCGGTGGCCTGAGCGCCCCCTCCTGTCGAGCGCCTTTCCGCCCCAACTCGGGGCTCCCGGTCCCTCCTGCGCTGTGTCCCGCGCTTCTGCTTGGCGGGGAGCCCGGACGCCCCTTCTCCCGACCCGGGGCATCCCTTCTCCCTTCCCTATCCCGCGCGTCTTCTGCGGGGACCTCGAGACGCCTCCTCCCCATTCTCCCGGCCGCGCCCTGCGTGTTAGATTGAGCACATCGGAGCGCGAAGACCGTCAGGGTCCCTCCTTGGAGCCCCTTTCCCAGGCGGCGGCCCCTCCCTTCCGAGGCGGCCTTCTCCCCAAGGCTGGGGCGCCCTGAGGTCAGGGACGGGCTCTTCCTCCCCAGCAGGGCGCACCTGCAGGGGCCTCCGGGGGCGGGGGTGGGGCACGGAGCAAATCTACAGCCGGGGACAGGCGCCCTGCACTGAAGCGGGCGCCCTGAGGCCTGGACTGGGAGGATTGAGCCCAATCTCGACCTGGGGGCCGGGGGGGCGGGGCGGGGGGGCCGATCCGACCCGAGACCAGATTACCCGCAGCCCACGAGGATCAGCGCAGGGCACGCCGCGGGCACAGGTGGACCCGGCCCTTCAGGCCTGGGGTCCAGGCTCCTCCGAGAAAAGAGCAGACCCTTCACTCTTCCCTGGGCTGTTTGTTCTATCACCTGCGTGTCGCCTCTCCACCCCTACCGTCCACTCCGCCCACACCCCGCCCTGAGTGCCGAGGCTGGCACTCCAGTCTCTCCTGTGTCCCTCCCGAGGTGCCTGAACCTGGTGGGTAAACGGTGCATTTTATTCAGGGGGTTCAAGGGAAGGGCACAGCTCAGGATTGCACCTTACAAGGGCCTGCCACCCTCACAAGGGATGGTTTCCACCTCTTCTGAGAAGAGGGGGGACCTCCCCCTGTCCTGTTTCAGAGGGTGGCTCCACCAATTTCAGCAAGTGCAGCCAGGGCCTGGGGGAGGGGCTGGGGGTCATCCTCAGTCAAGGCCTCACCGCGTCGCCTGCGGTCTTTGCCACCCCTGCACTGTTTCCCGGGGACAGGAAACACTTAATACTTTAGAAAAAGCCTGGTATTAGATGTTAAGTTTTCCCTGTGGTTCTGCCTCTTTTCTTGTAGGATGGGGGCATGGTGGTAGTTTTGGGGGGGTTTTAAAGAGAAAAATACCCTTCCCACCCTGAGAATGTGTCCCCGCCAGGGTGTGTCCTACAGACTTACTCTATGAGACTTACTGAAAGGCAAGTTAGAACTGCAAAGGAGTTCTGTCTTTATCTTTATACAATTTGGGGGGGAAATTATCAGTGGAATGAAAAAACTGAAATTCCTATAAAAATTGAAGCTCTGGGGCTTCCCTGGTGGCGCAGTGGTTGAGAGTCCGCCTGCCGATGCAGGGGACACGGGTTCGTGCCCCGGTCTGGGAAGGCCCCACGTGCCGCGGAGCGGCTGGGCCCGTGGGCCATGGCCGTTGGGCCTGCGCGTCCGGAGCCTGTGCTCCGCAACGGGAGAGGCCACAACAGTGAGAGGCCCACATACCGCAAAAAAAAAAAAAAAAATTGAAGCTCTCCAAGAAGATATTTGAGAAATACTGGCTTTTATAATACATACTCAATAAACTATATGAACTTATTCCATCGGCAACCATTTGTTACAAATAAGGCCATTTGCTCCAAAATTTGTAGATGGTGTTGCCAGAAGGTTCTCAAAGAATTCAGGATTTCTTGGGTGGCTTCTCATTTCTGGTCCCACAAGGAACATCTGTTAGGAAGCCGGGCGTTGGAACTTTGTAATGACATGTGTGTGTGTGCTGGGCGTGTGCTTCAGCGTTAGGTATTAAAATTTTGTTCACTTTCATTTTGCGGGGCAGACTTCATCTGGGACCGTGGGATGCCGAGTGTGGGGGGTTTTCATCGTTGAAACCCACAGTCCGCTGGCAGAGAGGGGCTTCTGGCCTCAGGAGATACAGCTCTGTGAACGGTACCTTCATGTTTCTGAAAAAGCTTGTCCACATCCAGCCCCTCATTCACTTCTCACTGGTCAGCCCAGAGAGATGAGGGTTCGCTAGGGACTCACAGCCTGGGCTCGGGGCCGGGGCCGGGCTGGGCCCTCTTGCTCCCTGGGCATGGTCACATCTTCACAGCCACATGTTTTGCCCATCAGGGTCCTGCCTGTTCTTGCTGATGAACTCGAAGGTTATTGAAAATACAGCTCTGTCTTTTCCCTGAGATGGGAACCCCTTAGGTGTGGGGTCTGGCTGTGAGGGAAGCCCAGGGAAATGCATGCGGCTGCCACTCTTGAATCGGGGGGTCATCACGAGCTTTCCCTTCCTGAGGGGATGGAAGTCCGGGGGGGAAGCCCGATGTGGTGGGAAAGGGGCTCCCCCTGGGCACTGCCCCTCCCCTGAGGGTGGCCAGCCTGTCCTCGCGCTCCTTGGAGTCTCAGCTTCCTTGGCTGAGAGCTGGGATTAATGCACATGTCCTCGGGGCCTGCTCTAGGAGGAGCTGAGTCCATGGCGGGTCCTGTGTGGAGCCACAAGCGAGGCCTGTTTGCCTTCCAGGCTGCCTGAGCAGTGAGGGTCATCACATCACATCATGGGGGCACGGGGGGTAGGTGCCCTCAGACCTACCTGAAGACAGAGGCCCTGGGCCGTGGAGGCCATGGCAGAGCATGGTCAGAGCCCAGGTCACACCCAGCCGCGGGTCTGCTCAGCAAACCTGGTCCTCACACGGCCCTCTGAGGCTTTGGAGGAGGCACACCTCAGGGCCTTTAGGCACTCATCCCTCGGAGCCTCAGTTTGCTGCTCTGTACCACGGGCACAACAACAGCTGTCGGCCCCGAGCCTTCGTCTGGGACCCATCCATTAGTGAGGTGTAAGGTGGCCGGTGATGATCCCCCCCAGCATGGAGGCCGGCTGCTTGGGGACTCTGCTTCTGGGTTGCTGGCCTGAATCCAGTCCACAGCAGGTGAGGCAGGCTGCTCTCAGGACCAGATACCTTTAGTCCCAACCTACACCCTGGGGAGGTGAGGCTCAGGCTCTGTGTACTTTGGCAACATGGGGGACGTGTGGGGAGGGAGGGACCAGATTTGGGTCACGTGATCCTTAAGATAGTCTTGTGATATCATTTCCAACTCACAGTAGGGAGCCCCAGTCCTCACAAGGCCAGCATTGAGGACAGGAGCCGTTGCCATGTGAAAAACAGTTATTTTCCCAAACAGTGAACAATCCTCATGATGTCCTAGGCCTGCCAGACGGCCCAAATCAAATCCGTTCTGGTGCTGTGCAGCCTCCAGTAACCCTCTCCGGAGGTGATGACACAGCCTGGCTGTGGGGCGGGAGAGCGCAGAGGGCTGGGGCCCTCGGGTGGGGCTCCCTGCAGGTTTCTGGGGTCACATTCCCAAACCGGCCTCTACTCAGAGGAGGGGGGAGCTTAGCAAAGCATCACGCAGCTCAAGGACCACCACAAACAAGGCTCCGATGGCCCCGGGGGCCCCTTCCACTGCAGCAGCATCCCGTGGGCTCAGAAGTGAGGGTGACATCTGAGGGTGAGTTCACGGATCCCAGGGAGGAGGGACTGGATGGAGTGGCCGCAGGAGGGGGCGGGCGGGGCTCGGGGTGGCCTCCCCCACGCGCCTTCACGCCTGGCTGAAATCTAATCCTCATTCTTGGGCCCTCATGTCACGGCCTCAGCCCTGGCTTCCCAGCGGCCTGATGCAGTCAAGCTGTTCCCACTCTTCTCTCTTCCTCCAAAGGAAGGACCTTTGCAGATGAAGTCATGGGAATCAAAGCTCCCTCTGCCCCCCAAAACAATGGGAACCTTGTTGTGTGGCCTCCCAGTATACAGGCGAGCAACCTTTGCTGTCCGTCGGAGCCTTCCCAGCATGACATCATCTAATTCTCAAATCACGTGATTGTCCCCATTGCACAGACGAGGAAACTGAGGCTAGGTCTTGGGATTGGCCTGAGGTCACGGAGCCACCAAATTAAAACTCGTCCAGATCCGGCCCCCGCAACTTGCGGTCAGTAGCTCTGAAGCCCACAGATTCAATTCAATTCAATGAATGTTGACTCAGTTCCTGCTGCGTGCCAAGCACAGGGACAAGTGCTGGGGACCTGCGTGTACTTCCTGGACGGGACCGTGGGCGACCTCAGGTCTAATGCTCAGGGGAAGCATTCCTTCTCACCTCTCACCAGGAGGGTCTCTTGGGTTATTTTCTGCTAATTGTTTCCATGTTTTCAGGAGATTCATTTTAAAATTAGGCCTTAGCCCACCTCTCAGCTTAATGCAAGATGGCAGGCTCTCGATGGCTGTGTTTGCCATTGTGGGAAGAAGCACATTCTTAAATGTGTTTGTGACCAAGATAATTCCTAGGACAGTCTGTTAGCTTTGAGGACATCACGTCGCCTCCTAGGGTGTTCATGCCAAACAGGCAATTACTTTCTCCATGAAGAGTCTCATCACAGTCCATTCCATTCTTCAATTAATCCGCTTCATGCCTGGCTGTTCTCCTATGTACCTGGTCCTGCACACATAGCAACAGCAGCTACGCTTCAGCCTGAGTGTCCAGCGCTGTGCTGGGCACTGGGAATCACAGACGAATGACACAGCCCTGGAGGAGTGGACATCCTTACGCTGTACGTGGCTGAGACCACCCCGTTCTTCAGTCACTACCAGAATCCAGGTCAATACGCATACTTTCCACTGGGCCAACTGGTCAACCAACCAACTGGTGCAGTGGTCTAAATTGACTACAGTGAACTGTCATTTGACCAGTCCATTTAATTACAAATGTCAACTGGCTGATTCCAGCAATCCCTGTCCCTGCCTGGTACAGGGAAGATGCTCAGTAATGAAATGGTCTTGTCTAGGAAGTACTGGAAAGTCCAAGTCCAGTGGAAATGGCTAGAAGCATCCCCAGACCCTGGCTCATCTGGGGACCAAAGGGAGCTTCATCCGGCTCGACTGTGCTGGGTCTGGCTGCTGAGAGCACTGTGGTCACTGCAGGCAGGGTCTGCTGGAGGTGTCTCAGTTCACCCAACATGGTCTGAGGGAAAGACAACACGCACCCACCCGGCACACACGAGTATTCCGGAGCGGGGCAGGTGGTCACCTGCCGTGGGTCTGAGAGTGGTGGGCATTTGCATGTGTTCCAAGGTTACCTGTTCCCTTTTCTAGATTCCGCACTAGCCCCAAACCTTCTGAAGAGCCTTGTTTTCTGGGGGCTTTGAAAAGGGGTGTGGAGGCCTGGATTCTCCATGACCATCCTTGCTTGAATTAGTACATGAGCGTCCATTTTACATGAGAATCTCTTGTGTTTGATTTGTGTGCTGGAGATCTTGTTTGCCCATCCTGGTGCCCTGTCCAGCTCTCTCCACCTGCTCTCTGCCCCTGCAGGCTGGCCACTACAGACTGTGTCAGTGGCCTGTCTTTCTCTGATTCTGGTTGGATTTGGCCAGTGGGAGGCACTGGGGCAGTGGCAGGGGCAGTGGCAGTGGCAGTGGCAGTGGCACTGGCTGCGTTCCTCTAGCCAAGGGCCCAGCTCCTCAGCAGCCCTTTCCCTCTAGCTCCCTTTCTGGGGTCTGCATCTCCTCTGCTCGGCCCTGGAGGCCGAGGGATGGTGGCAGCTCCCCACCATTGGTAGCCCTGGGAGCTGCTCGAGCCCTTGCTGGGTCCCCCTCAGCCTGCCCGCACCTCGGAAATAGCTCCTCATTAAACTATTCTCCATCACTCAACTGGAGGGGCCCGATTCCAGCTCTGCTGATCAGATGAAGGGTGGTTTGGTGCCCCAAAGTTGAGGACAAGGCCCTGGAGCGGGCCATGCTCCCCCATCCCAAGTACTGCCCCCCAGTGCCGTGAGGGCGAGTGAGGCAGAAAGCAGGCCTTCTCCTAGAACACCACCTTCTCAACTACCCGTTTGCCATCAACATAAGTCCACTTTGACACGCTGAGACTTTGTTTTGAAACAGCACTTTCAATCACTGTCTGGATTGAAAATTCAGAAGATTTTCTTACGGAAAGATTCAAGGATCCAGAAACCTTCATCCGCATTTTCACCCAGGCCACCAGCCCACCACGTGTCCTCAGGTGCAGAGAGCAGACGCTCAGCAGGCCCCGCTCTGTCTGGGCCCTGGGGCCAACTCAATTCTCCCATAAGACATGGCTGTGAGGGCTCAGGTCTGGGAGCAAAGTGGATCTGGATCCATAGAAGCTGGAGGGACCAGGGATTCCTTCCTCAGAACCAAGGATGTCAGAGGCCCCTCTGGTCCCTGATGCCTTCACAGAGGAGCCTGCGGGCTGCTCCTGGAGAGGAAACCCGGGTCCAGAGGGGGATGGGAGGTACCCGAGGCCTCAGCTGGTTGGTGCCAGGCTGGACCCAAAACTCCCCATCTGTAGCCCTGTGTCCCCTGACGGAGCCTGTGTCAAAGGGGTTGGCCCACTGAGCACCCAGTGAGAGGCCTTCATCATCCCCTTGGCTACAAACTTGGCCTTGTTCAGGATGATTGAGAAGGAGCAGGGAGGCGGGGCCAGCCCCGCGAGGGGACCCAGTCCAAGTCGGGGGGCTCTGGCAGGCACGAGCCACGCGAGTCACTCCAAGTGCTGCTCTTCCTCGCTCAGGAGGTCGCCTGGGCGCAAGCCACCAAAGTGCCCAAGGGCCATCCCCCGAAGTCCCGGCAGTCCTGTGGGCCCCCGTCTGGGGACCTTCATTCTGATGAAGAGCCTTTGTTTTGAAGCAAACCACCCCAAGAAACAGGGGGGATCCTGGCTCTTGCTGCTCGCCTCCCTGGGAAGCCCTGCTGCCCTCTCTGCCCCCAGCCCCCAAGCAGGTGGAAGGACCCTCTCTCCTTCCCCCCACGCCCCACCCCCTTCCCTCAGAGCCTCTGTGAGTGCTGCCCTCCTGGGGCTGACACAGAAAAAGCTGGGTCTCCTTTGTGCCCAGAAACAGTCTGGAAACAAGGTGCCAACGTAAGGCCGGGGGCAGGGAGAGCAGACAGCCCACCCGAGGCAGCCCCATGTGCCTGAGGCCCAGAGAGGGTCGGCTGCCGGCCGTGGTCACACAGCTGTGGGACAGGCAGAAGCAGGCCCCCCAGGGCTGGGCGCTGACCCCACCTCAGGCCCTTTGCTCTGTGCTGCCCACCCTCTGCAACAGCCTCAGCTTCCTGGGCCTCCATGTCACCCTCACCTGTGCAGGTCCTCCAAAAGCCACCAGTGGGACACACAGCCAGGAGCGGCCAGTATTCAGAGAGCACCGGAGTTCTCTCAAGGCTCCCCCGGCCCTGAGCTCCTTCCTCTGAGGTCCCAGACACCCCACGGGCAGGAGAGCTGCTTCTCCCATCCATACAGGCTTCCAGAGGCCCAGCCCTTCCCGCGGGTCAGCTCAGAGTTTGGCGTGGTGGCTGCGGAGACCAAGGCTGTGTCTCTGACGTCCCCTGGTGGCCCGAACCCAGCCCAAGCCCTGGAGGGGACGGCGACACTTTGGTTCACAAACCACAGTGAAAGGGGGCCGTCCCCCGGGGCGGGGGCTCAGCCGGGCCTGCTCCAGGTGCGCCGAGGGGCGGCTTAGGGCTCCTGGGTGGGCCCGAAGGGCTGGGTCCACTTGGAGACGTCCAGGAAGACGGCGGAGGCCCCGTGGTAGAGCCAGAGGCGGGGCAGGGCGCCGTGGCGGGTCCAGGCGTCGCGCCGGGGGTCGTAGGCCTCCATCTCCACGTGGTAGTCGCCGTCCATGCCCTGCCAGCGGCCGCCCGTCATGTACAGCTCATCCCCCAGCGGCACCAGCGCCCCGTTCTCGTGCAGGCTGTGCAGGGACTGCACCTGTGGACGGTCCTCGGTCAGCGTCCAGTGGGCGACTGGAGGGTGGTGACGACAGTGCCCTCGGGGTGGGACGGGGGGACATGCAGAGAGGACAGCCCGCACCCCATCCAGGGCACCAGCACACCTGCTGCCTGGGACCTCACCCCGGCTGCCCCTCCAGGACCCCTCAGACTCTCCCTTCAGTGGAGAGACCCCACTGCTCCCGTCTCCCAAGATGATGTTTCCGGCCCCCTCTTTCTCTCTTGGGCCTGAATTTGCTCACATCTGAAGCTGGGGAGTCAAAGGGGGTGGGAGATGTGGAGGCCTGACCCCAGGGCTCCCTCCCAGGGTGAGGGCTGGGCTGCGCTTCTGATTCTCGGCTGTTCTCTCTCGGAGGGAACCGATGTGGCCGCAGTCCTGACTGGTGCCCCATGGGACCCATCGCCCTGCCCCTGCACCCCTTGCCTCGGCCCGTAGCCTCAGGGGTGCCCTGGATGGGGGCTCCGGGGTGAGGGCTAAAGATGTGGGCCCTTCTGGAAGAGCCTGGGAGGGCAGGAAGAGAGAGGTCTCCAAGTGAAGACAGTAACGGGCGGCAAACCCCCAGGCCTGGGAAGGACCAAGTGGAGCCCCACACAGCTGGGACCCAACCCAGTACCATGCTGTGGGCTGGGATGGGCCCGGCTGACGGGACCCAGGAAGAAAGCGTCAGCCTGGCAGGTCCTCCCTGCACCTGCTTTGCTGCTGTAATGGGGGCCTCCAGTCAGCTGAGCGCTGACGCCAGGGGACAGCTGCGGTCAGCAGGATCACAGAGGCCTTGCTGTTGCCCTGCTGGCCCAGCTAGTGCTGAGGCCACCACGGGCTCCGGGCACTGTCCCTCCTCCTTCTTGGGAAGAAACAGGGAGAAAGGCCAGGGCTCCGTTGCCCCCAGGGGTCCACCCACCGCCCCCTCCCCCGGGCCTGATGGAGGAGGGAGAGAGTAGCGGCAATGGGGGTGGGCGGAATGGGGTGCCTAGGAATGGCTGCTCCCTGCTTCCATAGCTCAGGAATCCCCTCCCTGGCTTGACCACCCCCAGGGCCGGGAGACTCACTCCCCCTCGGGCCCGGCCGACACCAAGAAGGAGGCGCTGTCTCTGAGTCCACAGGTCCCTGAGTACCCCCGGCTGAGCCCGGTTTTGCCCCCTGAGGAGGAGGACAGGCGCTGTGTGCTGGGGACAGAGCATCCTCCGTGACCAGCAGCCCGAGGGCCTCGGCGCGCCCATCCTCAGGGGGGCTCTGGGCTCTTGTGTCTCCATTCACTGTCCCCACCTCCCTCGGTGGCAACACCCCCAGACCCCACCGTCCCCAGGCCTGCTCTCTGCAGGGTCGGGGGTCCAGGTGGGGGTCGCCCTGGGAGGTGAGGCTGGCTCACCTTCTGCCACAGGTTGGCCCCGGGGTCGTACACGTAGACCTTCTTGGTATTGTCCCCCACCAGGTAGAGCGCCCCGTGCAGCGCGGTGCAGCGTGGCGAGGACAAGTACTTGGGGAGGAAAGGCGAGGCAATCACGCTCCACGCGTCTGCGGGGACACGCCCCAGCCCAGGTCACCAGGCGGCCGTGCGGCCAGGGCTCCCGAGGGGGCCCAAAGCCTGGCACAGCGTCTAGAGCCCAAGCTGGCGCCCACTGTGCCTTGGGGGTCCGGGCCACTGCTCCTCCCAGGAGGCCAGTTCCAGGCAGATGCAGCAGCCAGACAGCTTTCAGTCCCAGGGCTGGGCTTCCCTGTCCCCCGCCCTGGGCACTCTGCCCCCAGCCCCCTGTACCTCTAGGCTGGGATGGAGCTGTGGCTCTGAGCTGGTGACCCCCCCTGTCCCCTGCCCCCTTGGTCCCCTGCCTTCCTCGACTGTCTCATCCGCCACTGATGGGGCCGTGGCGGCCCGCGCCCTGCCCCCCTTGGCCTCACCTACCCCTGGGGCCCCCACCCTCCCACTCACTGAGGTGGGATCCCACCTGTGCCCTGCCCCCGGGTCCCACCTACCCCTCAGCCACTCTGGGAGGGACTGGTGGCCCGGCCCCGGACCCCCGTGCCCCATGCCCCTTCTCCCCGACCTGTGACCGGATTGTAGCACTGCAGAGCCAGGGCGTTGTACTTGCAGGCGCTGGAGCCCACCAGGTAGAGCCTGCCCTGGCAGCCGGCCGCCGAGAAGTTGCTGACGTACTTGAGGGCTGGGCTGATGGGCGTCCAGGTGTCTGTGTAGGGGTCATAGCTCTCCACCTCTACAACACCCAGAGTGGTGCCTGCAGGCGAAAGGGGTGGAGGTGTCAGGGCTGCAGGGGGCTAGGATGAGGGAAGGTTCCTGGAAACGTAGGGTCTGGGGCTCTGTAGAGGCCGCAGGGACCACTCCGGGTGCCCCAGGAGGGGAAGGGCAAGAGAAGAGGGGCACGGCCTTGAGAGGCAGGTGACATCCTCATTGTACAGGGAGCGGAGCTGGGGCTCGGAGAGGTGAGGGTGTTTGCCCAAGGCCTCACCTCCAAGAAGTGGCATGAGGGTGGGCACCTGGACCCAGGACTGCCCGACTCCAGAGTGGGCAATGGGGCCTCACGGTAAAGCCCAGCCTCTCTGAACCTTTCAGAGCCCAGGGCGCTTGGAGAGGTGCCCGCGGGGCCCCCAGGAGGCCACCACCCCCCGACCCCTCACATGGTGGGGTCCTTCCGTGGGAGAGAGGAAGTCAGTGTGGAGGGGGCTTTAGGCAGCACCTCTGCTCTGGATGTGACAATGACATAGACCAGCCGTGGGTGGGAGGGCTTCCTGCTCTCCCTGGAGCCCACCTTGGGCTCTGAGAGCCTGGGGACCCTGAGCTGCCCTGGGCCCTACGCGTGCCCTCTACCCTTGGGTCAGAGATACGGCAGCCACGGAGGGCAAGGGGCCTGGCCAGGACAGGTGGGGCACCCAGGACGGCCTCAGGGCCAGCTTGTCACCTCCAGAGGCCTTGGGAAACTCCCACACGCATCTCACGTCTCAATACTCATCTAACCGTTAGCGTCTCCTTGCAGCAGCTCTGGGGTGTAAGGGGGATAAGGTGGGCCCTGGGCTCAGGCTGAGGGCGTGCTGTGGGCAAAGGTGACAGCAACAGGAGGCACGGCGGGTCCCCTCACCCCAGGGACGTCACCGAGGAGGTGACCCCAAGCTGAGGGCTGAGCCCAAGTGTCTGGGATGGCAGTGGTCGTCCGTGCTGGCAGCTTGAGGCCCCAGCTCCTCATGGGTCCCCTTCGGGGACTGACTCCTTGTCCTGTTCTTGCGTCCCTGGAGAGCATTGAATCACCCACCCTGGGGCCGGCTACCAAGGCTCGCGTCTGAGCCTCACCCCGGATGCCCAGGGAGTAGGTGGCCCAGGTGTGGGGGTGAGAGGCTGCCAGGCGGCAGAGGGCGAGGAGGGGCCGGAAGGAGGCAGGAGGCGAGGAGAGGGAGCCTCACCGCCAATGGCGTAGATCTCCCCGTTGAGCGCCGCGCTGGCGTGGTTCGTGCGGGCCTTCAGCATGGGCGCCACAGGCCTCCAGGCTGCCTCCCTCAGCGGGAAGCACCAGGCCTGCGTCGTGGACCAGGTGTCCGTCTTGGTGCCCCGAGAGCCCCCTGCCGGAAGAGGCTCTGTCCACTCGGGCGCCCGCCAGCCTGGGCTCTCCAGGGCCCTGCCCCCTTCCCCCCACGCCAGGCCTCCGTCCTGCTGGACACTGGGCGGGGGGTGACCGTGGTGGCGCAGTCTTGCCGTGTGACTTGGACGCCCCAGAAACAAGCGGGACAAGATCAGTGGTTTCAAGCCTCCACCAGTGGAAGCTTTTTTCTCAATCAAACCTTACAAGGACCCCCCAACTTCTAAGATATAAAACAGAAGACTGACCCCGGCACCCTCCGTCACAGTTCCTTCTGGGGAGGCCCCGGCTGTAGGACAGAACACAGAACGGTTCCCTGCACCCTCGTGTGGAGTTTAAATGTCCTTGTTTTCACATGATGGAAAGGTCTGGAAGAGCCTTGACTAAACGGGCAGGGATCCCTCTGAGGGGAGGGTGAGGGTTGGTTCTCACGGGCATTACATTCAGGGGTCAGATCTGCTCTGTGGATTAAGCTGCTGGGAGCCTGGCTCAAGGCGGGGAGCGCCCGCCTGCCCACCTGTCACGTAGACATCGTTGTTCAGCGCCGCCAGAGAGAAGCCCCACTTGTGGTAGTCAGGGAAGTCTGGGAGCGCCATCCACCTCTCTGGCAAGAAGAGAGAGGGGTCAGGGTGGCTGGGCTCACTGCGGGGGCCTCTCCTCCCCGCTCTAGGGGTAAAGAAATGTCCCTGCACCGGTGGGGAGGGCCGAGGGGCGGGACTCAGCTGGGGGCAGAGGTGGGGGAGGACACCGGGTGGGGTGAGGCTCGAGGTGGCCCCGGGTGCTGCGTGTGCATCAGGCTCGGCTCCTGGAGACCCCTGGTGCCCCACGCCGCCTTCAGAGCCCGGCACCCAGACTGGACACCTGACTGCACCCAGGGTGTGCCGAGAAGTGGTCCAGGCTCCAGAGGCCAGGTCTCACCCTGGCCCTGCAGCTGATCCCACTGACCCCCGATGGCCCTCTTGGGCCTGAGTCAGGTCCCACCTCAGTCGGATGGGGGAATGGGTTAAGGGGCCTGATCACTAGCCACAGGTGGGTTATGACACAAGCCTCATTCATTCACTCATTTCTCATCCGTTCATTCATCCTGAGCACCTTCCGTGCCCAGGGGCAGCGTGGGGGGGATCAGACACGGCCGTGTGGCAGGCAGAGCGGGTCCCAATCCCAGCTCTTCGGCACCAGCGGTGTGACCTTGGATAAACCCCAGCCTCGGTTTCCTCCTCTGTAGAATGGGGCTAATTCCCATCTCTCGGGGGTGTGGGGACTACAGGAGACTCGTCTGTCAGACGGCAGCTGCTGTTAAAAATACAGTCCCTAATGTGAGGGATGGGGTAATGCACCCACGCTGGACCTGCCTTCACGAAGCTACATGAGGGAAACTGAAGCAAGAGATGAGAAAGTGCTTTGAAAAAACCAAAATGAGGCAGTAAGTGTGGGAATGGTTAAGTCCTATAATGGACACATTTGGGTGCTTGTGGGAGGCTGTGGGAGAGACCTGGGCCTCGGGGATGTCTCTGGGAGGACTTTGTTTACTGTTTACAACAGTTTTCAGGACATGTGAAACCCCAGGCTTCGCCGGGTGCCTGCCCGCTGGACAGGGACTGCGTGTCCCACTGACTCATGTCTGTGTCACCCCAGGGTGGGGACTGCCCAGCGGTCACCAGACCCTTGCCTGCCAGTGCCCCCCTGCCCCCTCCCCTTGAGGTCCGAGGGACAGCTGCTCCTGGGCTCAGCTCCTGACATCAGCCCCCAAATCCCTTCTCGTCAGCCCCTGACTTGGGACAGCCGGCCTCAGACTTGCTGGAGCCCGCCAGCCGCTGACGCTGACGCCGTGGGGGTGGTGGCCACCTGCCGAGCGGCCCCAGGGCAGCGGCCAGCTCCTCAGTGCTTTCCACAGAGCGTCCTGGGGCCAGTGTGGCCCCTCCACCGTCCTGCTCACCTCTCAGCCCTGCTTTCTTGCAGGTGGGGGCACGTAACGGGGCTCCCGGGCAGGAGAGGCCCCACCCTGACGGCAGGCCTGGCCCCTCTTCCCATTGGCCCCTTGTTACAAAGCCCATCTCACAGATGAGGAAACCGAGGCTCAAGGAGGTGGAGAGCCCCGCTCAAAGGCCGGACTCAGGGCCCCGCTGGGCCGACCCAGAGCCTGAGCTCTCACTCCCCAGGCTGCCTGCACCCCCAGCCCTCTGTCCACCCCCTGGGACCTGGTTCCACTGGGCGCACAGGGCAGGGGTGCCAAGAGGAAGCAGCGGTCGGGCCGCCCTCCCACTCCGGCCAGCGGCCACCTTCCCACACTGTGCCGTCTGGGCGGTAGGACCCTTTACCCAGGGCCCCGGGGCCCAAAGTTAGGGCTGTGGCTGGAGGGAGGGGGGCCACAGCGCCCCCCACGGTCAGCCCCCTCCCCTGCAGGGGCCCCGGTTTCCTCTGCAGCCCCCCATCCCGCCCCCGCGAGGCCGGTGGGTGCCCCGCTCTCTGTGCAGCCCGTGTCGGGGTGCGGGGACAACAGGGCCCGTGCCCTGGACGCCGGGACGGGCACTCACTGGCCTTGGGGTCGTAGAAGGCGAAGTTCCCGGGGCGGGGAGCCAGCTGCTCGGCGCCCTCCTCCTCCTCTTCCTCCAGCGCCCGCCCGCCAACCACCACCAGAACCTCCTCCAGTTCCTGCGGGAGGTCCAGCAGCGCCTGTGGGGCCGGGAGGGCTGGGGTCAGAGGCGCCGGGCGCCGGCAGGCCACTAAGGTGGCTTCTGCGGCGGGGGGTGGCCGGGGCATTTGGGGGCAGCCGTGGGTCCTCCATGTGGCCCTGTGCCAGGGCGGGGCGAGCTGCAGGGCGTGCGTGCCCGGGTGTGCTTGTGCGTGGGTGTGCACTCACACGCACATGTCCACACGCCGTGCTGGCGACGGGTAAGAAGCACTCAGGACCGGGAGAGGCGGGGGCAGCAGGTCCTGGTGTGCCTGCGCGTGAGACCTGCTCCCTTCGAGCAGCCAAGGCCCGCACGTTTCCCCAGCTCCCCACCTAAGCTCCCCTCCCCACTAGGAGCCCAGCTCCCCGAGCCAGCCTGTGGCAGGTCGCGCTGGGATGGCCCAGCAGGAAATGCTGGGATGTTCCTACCTGGCTGGGTAAGTAGCCACCGCCCAGAGCTCCCAGGATCCCGGGGTTCCACTGCCTCTCAGACCTGCCCTCCCACCACCCTCAGTCACAGGGTGACCTAGTGGGCGGGGCTCCTAGCTGGCTCCAGCATGAGGCCGCCCTCTGCCTGGCGGGGCAGCGGTTAGTATTTGCCACCACACACCCCGCCACTGGCCTGAGGCACGTCTTTATCCCCTGACGTGGCTCCTAAGAAGTCCTTCTGAGCAAGGCTGCCCGGCAGCGGACAGACTTCGGCCCCCTGGCCCGTCGCTTCATTAGGACTTGTCCACCCACCGGGCCCACCTCCAGCACAGATAGGAAATTGTACCCGATAAACGCTCGAGCAGCTTCCTAAGGGGTGGGTGGTGGCCGGCTGCCACGCCTGTCCGTGCTCCTTGCCTGGGCACAAGCTGTGCCATCTTCCTGTAGTATTTTCCCCCTTGCCAACCTCCTATCCTTCCTCTAAAGCCCAGCTCAGATGCTGCCTCCTCCGGAGAGCTCTCCGTGACTGCCTGACCCTCTGAGGATGCCCACAGTCCAGCGCTGGCTTTTCTCATGCTGCCTTAGCTGTGTTTCCAGGTTTGTCCCCACCAAGCTGTGGGCTCCTTCAAGACAGGGGTTGGGAATGACCACTTCTGGGGTCCCTCTCCCCTCACGTCCAGCATATGGCACACACAGGGGCGCAACCTGTACTTGGGGATGAACTGCGACCCCCTCACAGGTAACCGGCCCAAGGGAGGCAGAGTTGCAAGGTTGGGGACACCCCCGTCACACTGTCTGTCCCCATGCCGGTGGGGTCTCTGGAGCTCCTCTCCCCACTCCCCACCCGTCACTCACCCCCTCATGGCCCTGGGACAGGGCCTCCCGACAGGCCTCCGACTCCCGGATCAGCGGCTCCGTGGCCAGCAGCTGCTGCACGCGGGGCCGGGGCACGGCGTCCAGGTGCACCAGGCCGAGCAGCTCGGGCAGGTGGGTGGCCCGGGCCTGGGGGTCGTGGCGCACCCAGCGCAGCAGGGCCTCCAGCCGGCTCTGCTCCGGCTGCACCTGCAGCAGGTCGCCGGCCAGACAAGTGGCCAGCCGCTCTTGGGACAGCTGCAGAAACTCATCCTCCTGTGCCACAGCCTCAAAGTTCTCCCGCAGGAAGGCCCAGGCCTTGGCAGCCACACCCAGCAACCCCTGCTGCTCCCCAAACTCACAGATGCCGAGGCAGTTGGTGGCATCGAGCTGCTGCTGCAGGTAGCGGCCGCAGACCTTCTGCACGGCGGGGAAGTGGAGGCGCGCGGCCGTGCGGGTCAGCGCCTCCACGTTGCCCTGGGTGATGGTCAGCCGGCCCGTGTACACGAAGTCCACCAGCTGCGCCACCACAGCAGGCTCCATGTCCCTCAGCTCCACACGCGCCGAGAAGCTCTCGGCGAAGTCGCCCGCGAACATGGCGTGGAAGTAGGGGCTGCTCAGTGCCAGGAGCCCCCGGTGGCAGGGCAGCTCCCGGCCACCCACCAGCAGCGTGACGTCTGCCAGCTTGGGCTGGGAGCGCAGCCGCCGGAGGCCGTCCAGCATGTCCTGGGCATGGGAGGGCAGGTGGAAGTCCAGGTCGTCCACGTTCCACACCATGGCTGCGCGGCCACCTACTCACGGGCGTCCCCACGGGCTCCTAGGGAGAGGAGCCAGCACAGTCAGCCACGGGGACGGTCTCGTTGGCCCGAGTCACCCATCCACCCGCCCATCGGTCTGAGCATCAACTATGTGTGAAGCGCTTCGCCCAGCCTGTCACCTAAGCCATCCCCACAGCCCTGGACGGCAGGCAGTGTCTTTCCCAGGTTACAGGGAGGAGGCTGAGGCTCAGAGAGGGCAGGAGACCTAGCCGTGGTCAAGCGACCAGGGCAGGACAGGCCAGCAAGAGAACCAAGCCTCAGCCCCCCTTCCATACCTCTGCGCTATGCAGAACAGACCTCCTGGAGCGTGGGGATCCCTGTGGCCCCCCAAACCTCCAAGTGGCCTCTTCTGCTCCCAGATCCCACCTTGCTGGGGAGAGCATCGGCATTTGAATAGTTTCTGCCCCATAGGTCCTCACTGGCCATGACCTTGCTGGGTGACCTTGGGTGAGCCACGCCCCTCTCTGATCCCAGCTTCCTCATCTGCCGATTAAGAGGCTGGCGGTGAAAGGGGCCGAGGGGTCACGTCCCCGCGGCAGCTTGTGCTGTCACGGTGCCCCCCACGTGCCAGGCCTATCCTGAGCTTTGCACAAATACTCATCACTCAGCCCTCGCGGCAACCCCACCGAGAGCTGGGTGCTGTTTGAGTCCCTTTTACAAGTGGGGAGACAGAGGCAAAAAAGGCTCAGGTCGCTTGTCCAAGACCACACAGCTCAGACGTGGGGGAACCAGGCTCGGGGGCCTGGGCCCTGGACCCCCAGGTTACACGTTGCTGGGCGTAGGTTGGTAAAGATAAGCAGGCAAAGGAAACTTTCTGGAAGGCGGTCACCGTTCAGATTGCCTGATTCAGCAAATCCTTTTCTGGGCTTATTTAATGATGTGCATATTTCTTTATGATCTTCGGATATTTTTGCCCTAAGAAAACCGCCCCAGAGAAAGGAAAGGTCTGCACAGGTGATCTCACCCCGAGTTACCACACAGCAAAAAAGCTGTCTGTCCACCAGGGGGCAGCTTCGGACCCATCAAAGTGGAGTCCAGTGCAAAATTCTGGGTTAACCAAGAGCCTTCAGAGTGACAAAGCCCCATAAGCAGAACCGTGCACCACGGATGCCCCGGGGCGGGTGTGCCATTGGCGGGAGTTGAGCAGGGAAGCACCCAAGGAACCCACCTAGGGGCCCAAGGACCTGCCTGGGCTCTGCCCAGACAGGACTGGTAGGGAGCCCTGGTCAGTGTCCATCCTGCCTGACCCAGCGGTCTCTCTGGCCAGGATGAAGGCGGCCCTTCCCTCCCAGGGGAGCGCAGGAGATCAGTCAGGCGGCCACCACCCCACCCCCAGGCCTCACATTCCCCTCATTGCTGTGTCCCCGTTCTCCGGGTATTGCAGCCCCGGGGACCAGTGGGCCAGGGTGCCCAGCACCTTCCCTTGGGGCCTCAGGTTGTCTGCTGACACCTGCTGCCCCGCAGTTCCAGCAGGGGGGCGGGCACTTCCAGAGGGTCTCAGAGCCTCCACCCAGTGCCTGCCAGGCCAGGAGAGAGGAGGGCAGAGTGGGCAGGACACCAAAGGGCCTTAACCCAGCTCTGGACGGGGGCTGGACGCTGTGGCCCTGGCTG
This sequence comes from Hyperoodon ampullatus, assembly GCF_949752795.1. NCBI lineage: Eukaryota > Metazoa > Chordata > Mammalia > Artiodactyla > Ziphiidae > Hyperoodon > Hyperoodon ampullatus. The sequence goes on from NC_136921.1 coordinate 3,108,240, forward strand.
CAGTCAGAGGTATGGTCCAGCCTCCCCCGGCCCACCCTTGCACTCTTCCCCAGCCAGGACCTGGAAGGAAGCAGGCCTGCTGAGCCCCCACCCCACACTGAGGGGCCTGGCCTAGCCAGTGTGCAGGGTCTCTCCAAAGCACCCAGCGCTGTGATCTCCAAGCCCACTGAGCTGTCCCACTAGAACCCACCCTCCCCTTCTGGTCCCAGCCCTGGTCCTCACCTCCCCATCCCATCTGCCCCCCCAGACCCTACCTCTCAGTTGGCACCTGGACCTTGTCTCAGAACTCAGGCTGGAGAGCAGGACTGCCCAGCGGCCAAGGGGTATGGAGGGCCTGCTGGGATATGACTGGGCTGGGCTGGGCTGGGCGGGGCGGCCACGTGGGGACGGAAGGGTATTTTTAGCCTCTGTCAGTGTGGGGAGGGAGGGAGGGTGGCCAGTGGGGGAAGGAGAGAGGTGACAGCTCTTCCCTGGCTGTCCTCCCTGAAAGCCCACACTGGCCTGGAGCCTCCTGTGACCCCCTGAGCCAGGACAGGGGCGAGTCTGGGCTTACCCCCTCCCAGTGGAGTTTGGCTGATGGCAGGGGTGGCACAGTTCCCCCCACTTCTGTCTATTCTTCTGCAAGAGGGGGACGGTGAAGCGTGAGCTGGGGACTCAGGGGCCACACGGAGCCCCCTGTTCAGGGCTTGGGTGTCCTGAGCACCCAGCAGGTACCAGCTTCCCTGTGGTTATTGACAGGTGCCCACATGGCCTCTTATTCTCCGTCAAGTGGGAAAAAGTTATCATCATGAAGAAATTGGGTTGCTCAGCAAAGACTTTCAAAACCTGGGGTCCCTGGGGACAAGGAGTCTCGGTGGTACAGGAGGGGCCCAGAGAGGTGCCTGCCAGGCTGCTAACAGGGTCGTGGGGTCCCAAGGATCTGTCCCCTCGTATCGTGGCCTTGGCCTCCCTGCCCTGCTGTCTTCATTAGTCGTGAGCATCAAAGATGGCTAAGAAATGGGATCGTCTACAAATACAGCAGTGGCGGCTCACAGCCTCCCCGGAGTGGGCAGTCCCTGCCGTCTGGGTCTCGGAGGGGCTCTGGAGCCACAGGCCCTGACTGAGTCTGGGCTTGAGCCAGGGAGCTGCGAGCGTGTCTCTCATACCAGCAGTCAGAGGAAAGCTTCCCGGCCCAGGGCCTGCAGGTACACAGGAGAGAAGCCTGCAGCCTGGTGAGGCCAGGTGGGGCCTCTACCTGTCAGCCCCTCCTTCCTGTACCCGCGTGGGCCTTACCAATGCAACCCTTTTCTAGGCGTGCTGCAATGTGGAAGAGTCAGGTAGGGCCGAGGCTGACAGAGGCCTCCTGACACCCACTAGGGATTGGCTTGATGCTCTCACGGTGCAGAGAGGCCCGGGGGTCCCAGGGTGACAGTCTCACTCCCGGCAAGATTTGGTAATTTCCCAAGGGTATCTGGGTGTCATGACACCTCGCGTCCGAGACAGATGGCTCTGCTTCCTGCTGGGGTGCTGGTTGTGAGCTGGGCACCACAGTCTCTGCTCTCATGACGTGAGGACCTAGTCGTTACACACATACTGCAGTGATTGCCTAGTTGATTATACGGTCACAAGATTCTTCCATATTTTGCTCACTCACAGGTTTTCTGAATCCATGCTTCCCTCCCCAGCCCAGTCCAGCCCAGCCCAGTCATATCCCAGTTCAGGCCAGTCCAGTCATAGCCCAGCCCAGCCCAAGGCCCTGCCCCCTGCCCCCAGAGAGTCCCAGGACTTTCCCCCTAGCCTCGGGCATCAGCCTCAAGCCCGGGGGCCTCATGGATGTCCCCACCTCTCACTGTGTCCAGGGCCATCCTGGGGAAGGCGCTGGAGGGGGAACAGAGTCATTGGTCTCGCCTCCCAGCCCCACTGTGTTTGCAGGCAGAACGCGAAGGGTTAAGGCATTCCTGGCTCAGGCTGGAGGAAATGAGGACAGGGGATTCTGATGACAGGCCACTGTCACAGGCAGCCGCCTCCCCTCGTGTGCCAAGAAAGGAGGCCCTTCGGGGACCCAACGCCTCGGATGACAGGTCAGTTTGGGAAACTCGAAACCAGGGGCTCAGCATATCCTCATCATCAGATTGCTACCGAGTGGTGCAGTTTTTAAAAATACGCTGCTTGTTTCTTTTTATGATGATAAAAATAACACATGTTCATTGTGGGAAATTTGGAAAACACAAAAAAGTACAAAGAAGAAAACTGGTAGAAGAAAATCCCCATAAACACACTGGTGTTAGAATGACTGCAATGTGTGTCCTGTTTTATCACAATATTCTATCGTGAGCATTTCTGATGTGATTAGTTTTTGAAAATATGATTTTGGGGACTTCCCTAGAGGTCCAGTGGTTAAGAGTTCACCTTTCAAGGCAGGGAGTGTGGGTTCGATCCCTGGTCGGGGAGCTAAGATCCCACATGCCTCGTGGCCAAAAAAAAAAAAAAACCCAAAACATAAAAGAGAAGCGATATTGTAACAGATTCAATAAAGACTTTAAAAAGTGGTCCACATCAAAAAAGTAAAAAGAAAATACGATTTTTAATTTCATCATAAAGGGAACATATCACACTTTAAGAAGGTGGAAGTGACACCCAGTCACTCCTGTTAATGGACTTGTGAGTTGTGTGCCATTTTGGACTATGATGACTAGTACGGTGTCACCTCTGTGATTACTCCCCCAGAACAGATTTGGAGAGTGAGATCACCAAGGTTTACAGCTCGATGTGTGGACAAGAGGGTCATCATCTTGGGTGATGGAGGCACTTTCTCCAGCAGGAGGTAAAACTGTCCCCTACACTTGGCCCAGTGCCTTCACACCATGAGGTCCTGCTCAACCAGACCCGTCCACCCCCTCGGTCACACATTTTTTTCCCAAAATAGTTACCAACATTCTCTGTACTGTTATTAATAATTCCTTCTTTCCCCCACGGATTTGCTGCAGTGCCTTTATCTCAAGGGCAAAGTTTTCTGTGTGAAATATCTCAGCTTTCTCTCTTCTGGTCTGTTGATCTGAGTGACCATATTCTGGGGTCAGAACCACCTTGTTTGATGGACTATTGCTTTATAATTATGATGTCGTCATACTTGAAATGTAAGCCCCTTCGTTACTCTTCTATTTAAAATCTTCTAGTCTGTTGTATTAGTTAGCTATTGCTGCATAACAAATGACCCCAAAGTCTAGTGTCTTAAAACAATGAACATTTATTATCTCACACAGTTTCATGGTTCTGGGACCACTTTAGTGGGTGGTTCTGCCTCAGGATCTGTCCTTAGCTGGCTCCAAGGGGCTGGCCGGACTGCAGTTGTCTGAAGGCTGGCCTTGGGTGGGGGCCCACACGGACCTCCCCACAGGGCTGCTCCGAACATGGCGGCCAGCTTCCCCCAGAGATAAGACAGCAACAAAGATGGGAGTCTTTCATAATCTACTTGGAGGTGCTGTCTGTGGTTTCTGCCGTATTCTGAGGTACAATGTGGGAGGGACTCCAGCAGACGTGCTTCCAGGAGGTGGGCTTACTGGAGGCCTTCTTGGAGGCTGGCTTCCACAGCTGGCTTTGTTCATGGTTTACTTCAAAAGAACTTTAGAGTCATTAAAAAGAGTTTGGGGCTTCCCTGGTGGTGCAGTGGTTGACAGTCCACCTGCCGATGCAGGGGACACGGGTTTGTGCCCCGGTCCGGGAGGATCCCACATGCCGTGGAGCGGCTGTGCCCGTGAGCCATGGCCACTGAGCCTGCGCATCCGGAGCCTGTGCTCCGCAGCGGGAGAGGCCACAGCAGTGAGAGGCCCGCATACCGCAAAAAAAAAAAAAAAAAAAAAAGTTTGACTTTGCCTAAATCTATGCATTGATATGTGAACAGCTTACACTATTCCCATATTTTTCCCATACAGCTTTTTCTTCATATTTGTCCTGAACATATTTATGAGCTGGGGAGAGAGACGGGGTTCTCTTTCTCCACTACTTTCCCGACTCTTCTGGAAGCCCCTGGTTTTGCACCTTGTTTTGTGTCTGGTCACCTCACAGCCTCCGGATCCCTAGGTAGTGGCTCCAGGGTCCTCGGTGAGCTTTTGACAACTGGATGACAGGATTATAGGGACCAAACAGGCCTTACAGCTGCACATGTGGCCTTGCCAGGGCCAGCCCTCGCCTACGGCAGGGGACACCTGCTTCCCACAGGAGAGTTGCTAGTGGGCCAGGGTCTCCCAGGTCACTGAGCATCAGAATCACCTGGAATATCTTTAAAAAGAAACCCAGCTTTATCAGGCCCAGCCCAGGCCAAGGGACTCAGAATCCCTGGGGCTGCTCCCAGGACACCGTGTTTTTATAAGAAGGACCCCCAGGAAGCAGAGTGTCCGCAGAAGGGCATTTGGGGAGTCCCCCCCCCACCGAGTGCCAAGCAGAGAAGTCCTCTCCTCCCTTCCAGGCCTCAAGCTTGGGTCTGAGCCCCCGCCTCAACCCTTGCCTGCCACTCACCTTGAGCCCAGGCCCTCCTGGACCCCAGGATACTGTGGGCTGCTCCCAGCTGGCCTTGGTCCAGTCCCTTAGCTGGGAAAGCGAGGGCATGGAGGCACTTGCCCAAGGCCATAGTGAGTAGGCAGGGACGCCTTAAGTTGGGCTGCTGGCCCCCTGCTCAGTGCTCTCCTGAGCACCCTGGCCGGCAGGTGACCTTTGGGACTGCGCTCTGTGTCTGCCGCCCACACCCCCCCTCCGGGCCTCCTCTGAACAACAGTGTCCTGCGGGAGGCCCACAGGGAGAGAGACATCGGAGTGCCCAGCACCTTCTGACGCCCGGCCCCCGGGCTCCCCCCACCCCCCTTGGATCTGCACCCCGCCAGCCTGGGCAGCGGAAGCACCCTGCGGATCAGCCCTTGTCTAGCTCCAAAGGTTGAGTTTTGGGTCTAAGCACCAGGGCCTCATGACAGCAACAGCGTGTGAGATGCTCCCAGCTGCCTGGGGTTGGTGCCCTGCTTATTAGAACCTGCTCCTTAAAATACTGACACAGGATGGTGTCACTGTCACCCCAGGACAGAGACCCCCTCATACGGGACCTCAGTCCACCCTCACCAGGACGCTGGGAATGGGCAGTCGATGCCATACCCCCATTTTACAGATGAGGACGTGGAGGCTCTGTGGGGCTAAGGATGCTGCCTCTGTTGTTTCGGCCGAGCTGAGCTGAGGACTGGGGTCTCAGTGCCCACCAGGTGGGGCTCTCTCTCTCTATGGGCACAGGTGGGAAGGCCGGCCAGGAATGGATCTTTATTTAGCAAACTCACGTCCGGTGTCCGCCCTCCAGGAGGGTCTGGACCTGGAGCCATTGCCAGCGCTGCCCCCCGCCCGGCCCTGGCAGCTCCAACTTTATATTTTCCTGATCGTCCCTCCCTGTGACAGCCTCAAGTCAGCTGGCTAGGAGGACCCTCTGTTCCATCCCACATCTTGTCTGAGCCCTCCAAGCTCTGTAGGCACGTAGGGACACCACAAGAGACCCCTATCCCAACGGGTCTGTCTGCAGGGAGACGGCGGCCCGTAGGAGATTCCTGAAAACTCTCCCCCACACACTGCCTGCTGGGGCTGCGGCACGGCTGCAAGACACCTCTCCCCTAAAGTCCTTGGTTTCCCTCCCTGACCCAGAGAATTCGGGAGTCTGGTCTCTTGCCCGTCGAATCCCGTTCTCTCCGACCCCCAGCTCTTCCGCCACTTCACAGGTGGGGAAAGGGGACAGAAGAGGGGGAGGGGCATGGCCCAAGGTCACCAGAAGGAACCAAGGCAGGACCCGAGGGGGGCAGGCAGAGGCTCGGGACGCGACCAGAGCCACCGGCACCAGAGGAACTGAGAGAAGGGACACCCAGGCGACTCCGGAAGGAGGACCAGTGGGAAACCCGGGCTGGAATCACAGGTGCCTGAGGGAAGACCAGGCAGAAGCGCGCGGGCCGAGAGGGCAAGTCATCCAACTTCGGGACCGACTGGGGGACTGACTCTCGGGCCAGCGGTGAGAAGGGCTCTGAAGTGGATTCCTGCCAGGGGGCAGACCTGGAGGGTGGCAACCAGCACGCTGAGGGTCCGCCGGCCTGCCCTCAAGGCTCACCTGGCCACCAGGTGGGCGAAAGGAAAAGAGAAGAGAGGACCACAACCACCCCGGAAGCCCCGCTGGGAGGAAGGCAGGCCACCAGCTCTTCTCACTCCCCGAAGCTGAACATCTCGGCCTCTTTCTCCTTCCAGAAGGCGAAGCTCCGGTCGATGTAGCCACAGATGTCCTCGCTGTTGAAGCTGCCCTGCTGGGGGCCGGACCCCAGCCTCTGTGCCACGGGCCCGGGGCTGCCGCTGGGCCCGGCATGGGGCGGGGGCCGGAGCGGGGTCAGGCCCGACTTGAGGCCGGGCTCTGCGCCCCAGGGGAGACTGCGGCTGGAGCCGAAAAAGCGGGCTTTGATGTCCTCGAAGCCGTCGGTCCAGGCACGGCGGCCGGCAGCCACCTCGTCCGTCACGGCCTTGTGGAAGGCGCGCGCGGCCTCCCAGCCGTGGGCGCCGAGGTGCTCGAAGACCTCGAAGCAGAGCAGGTGGCGCATCTTACGCTCCTCAGCCGACAGGTCGCACTCCAGGAGCTGGAAGTAGCCCAGCATGAAGAGGTCCAGCGTGAGGCTGCCGTAGGGCACCGGCGCCCCGTCCACGTGGGGCAGGAACTGCTCGGGGGACAGGGGGCCGCGGGGCCGCCGGCTCAGCCGCCGCAGCTGCCGGGCGGGCACGTGGGCCAGTATGGACTTCCAGTTGCCCAGCAGGTGGGCGATGATGCTGCGCTGCTGCCACAGGTGGCCCAGCCGCGGGCTCTCGCTGGTCGGCGGGGAGGGCAGCCGAGGGCCCCCCGCCGCCTCCCGGCCCCGCGGCTCCACGCGCCGGGCCTCCATGGTCCTGCAGGCCGCCGTCTTCAGGGCCGGCGTATAGGCCGACTTCTTCCAGTGGCTGAGGAAGAGCATAACGATGCGCTCCTTGCGCAGGCTGGCCAGGTCAGGGCCGGGCACGGCTCCCGCCTCCGATGGGGCCTCCTCGCAGCTGATGCCCGAGTCGCTGGCCTCCTCCGCGTCGCCCAGCCCCGGCTCCCCTCCGATCGGGCCGCCGCGGGGCTGCAAGGGGGAGGGCCAGCAGCCTCTCAGGCACGGCCCCGGATGGGGCCCCAGCTCACAGGGGCCAGCGCTCCGGGCGCAGGGCCGGCCGGGGGCTGATTCGAAGTTGCCACGAAGTGTCTGCACCGACACCCCATACTCCTGGATCTCGCGCTGGGCCTCGCTCCTCGGAGGGCTGGCTGGGGCCTCCCTGTGGGCCTCCCTGTGGGCCTCCCTGTGGGCCTCCAGTGGGGGCCTCTCCTCGCCCTGCACCAGCCCGTTCACACCCTTCAGCAGCAGGGACAAGCTGCGCACCAGCCGGGCGACGTGGCTGCACCAGAAGGGCAGGGGCTGTGCGCCGGGTGTGGCCTGCGAAGCCCCCATGGAGCCCTCAGGCTCGACCTCGGGGCTGGGGGCTTCCTCGCCCTCCAGCCCGGGCGCGTGGGGCAGGAAATGGCTGTTGACAGTGATGCTGACGAGGGGCGCAGGCAGCAGGGCCTGTAGCTCGGCCGCCAGCCGGCCCAGCTCGCTCTCGTACTCCTGGCAGCGGCGCCGCAGCTGCAGGTCTGCGATCTGCTTCTCCAGGTACACCAGGTCGTCCTCGGTCAGCAGCTCCCCGAAGGGGCCCAGGATGGCCTGGTGAGTCTGCGAGTACCGCCAGGCCGCCTGCTCCGTGGTGCCTGCGCTCCCACCATCGTCCTGGGCACAGGGAGGGCAGCTCAGCGGGGCCACAGCCCACATGGCGAGTTCCTGCTGGACACAAGCTCCCCTGGGTGGCCTGGGCCCGGGTACCCCTGGGAACCCCAGCCCAGCCCCTGGACACCTGCTGGCCGCTGCCTGGACTCAGAGGGCAAACGAGGTGAGCAGCCAGCCCCGTTTCCAAGTCTGAGGCTCAGGGCGGTCACCCACCCTGGAGGGCCCAGCCTTCCCCTCAGAAGGGGTAAGGGGCCTCTGCTCCGCCACCCCCACATCCTCCTCATCTCCTCCGTGTTGACTTCTCTCTCCCCAGAGCCCCCCAACGCCTCCACAGAGTCTTCTGCGGTCGGACGGCGGCCCTAAGGATGGGCGGCCTCAACAGCTCTGCTCTCAGTTCTCGCAGCACGTGGCCAACTTCACCCCAGAACACCACCCCTCGGGGCTTCCCCTGGCACCAGGATACAGCTCTGCCCCCAGCGCTCACAGTTTGCGGGGGAGACCGACACAGAGAGCCTCCGAGCTGGGCTCCCTCTGGGTGCAGCTCTGTGCCCACCTGATTACTTCTCCGAGACCCCTGACGGAGGTCCCGCGTCTGCCCCATTTCACAGGTGAGGGGACTGAGTTGCCACCTGGTTGCCAAGAGGCCCGGGATTGTCTAGTGCCAGGTGGCACTCTGCACAAGTAAGTTCTGATTCCTCGTCCCAGGAGGCCCTGGGAGGGGAGCAGGCGCTGGGGGTGGGGGGGCAGCTGCTGCCCTGGGCAGTGTCCGGCCCACAAGGGTCGGCACGGGAACGCGCAGCCTACAGCCATGCTGTGACTGAGCCGATTCCCTCCCCCTTCGGTCTGTCCTTCCCGGTTCCCGGAGCTCTTCCCCATACCCTTGGCCCTGCCCCAGGGTCAGATTCCAAAGGGCTTCCCGGCTGCGGCAGGAGGCCCCGCCCACCCCTGCTTTGCTCCACCCTCAACCCCATGGGTGTCCATCCCGGACTTCGAGGACAGGCTGGGCCATTAGACCAGCGCCACCCAACACTTCTGAGCTGAGGGGATGGCATACCGAAACCTGCGGTGGCCATTAGCCACCTGGGGCTACGGAAGTGACATGTGGCTAATGCAGCTAACTGAGGGGCAGGGGGGTTATTTTTATTTCATTTAAATTCATTTAAATAGCCACATATGGCTGGCATTATTGTATTGACAGGGCAGCTCTAGACCAAGGGTGCAGAATACATCATTCAGACAAAATTGTATCCCTCCAGGATGACTCTACAACAACGGTCCACATGGTAGCCAGAGGGAGCCTGTTGAAATCCAAGTCAGATCACAGCCCTTCCCTGCTCAGATTCTCAACGGTTCCCACCAAGGTAATATCTGCCTGACCCCTCTCTGACCTCACCTCTGCCCACCAGGCCTTAGTCACTGCACTCCGGCAGTACCAGCAGCAGCATCCTCCTGCTCCTCCCCTGGGCCAGCCCATCCATATGCCTCAGGACCTTTGCACTTGCTGTTCCCTCTGCTCCCAATCACTTGTCCCACGTTCCCATAGGGCTCCCCTCTCACCTCCTTCTGGCCCCTGCTCAAGGCCACGCCCCAGAGAGGCTGCCCCTGACCACCCGGACGGAATAGCCCCTCCCCTTTTCACTGCTTCGCTTCTCTCCTTAGCCCTTGGAACCACCCTCAGCACAGCTGCCCAGTCACCCTGCCTTCCCTGCTGGAATATAAGCGCCAGGGGGGCGGGGCTGGTCTCCTTCGCTGCTGAGGACAGAGCTTGGCACACGGTGGGCACGGGATACAATCGTTAGATCCAAGAACATGTGGGGACCACATCGTTAGACATGAAGGGTTACAGGTGAAGGGACACAGCCCTCTGATCTGGTTCAGCTCCATGGTCTGGCAGAAGAGGAAGCTGAGGCCACAGAGGGACACGCAGTGGGGTTCCGGGTCTCAGGACTCGAGGTGTGTGCACAGGGACCCCACCCTCCACGTCCACCAGCCAGTACAAAGCCTCCTGCCCCCGCCTCCGCCCTCTACGCTCTGGTCCCACCCTGGCCCCGCCCACCTCCCACAACGCCCCGCCCCTCACCCCGTCCAGCCCTGCCCTCCAAGCCAGGCCCCGCCCCCACCCTCTCCCCGCCGGGCCCCACCTGGGCCTCTGGCGCTGGCGCTGCGCCCAGGCGAGCCTGCAGCTTCCGCACCATCACCTGCCGCTTCCACTCGGGGATGGGCCGGCCGCGCTCATCCCGCGTGGGCACCAGCCCGTCGAGGTCGCCCAAGGGCAGCCCGTCCAGCTGCAGCGCGACCAGGCTGTCCGGGGCGCCCCCCGCTGCCGTCTCCGTCCCCTGTGTGGACAGGCAGGTCGTTCAAGGCCCCTATGGGCCTCTGGTCCGGGAGGGAGCGGAAGGGAGGACCGCCCGGGGCAAGCGCAGCTGAGGGAGGAGGGGCGGTGGAGGCTGACCAGGTAGGGCAGGGGAGCTGACCACTAGCGGCACCCCCAGCCCGTCTAAGTGTGAGTCTTCTGAGGGCAGGGACCCCGCTGTGCCCTGTGGGACCCAGGCACGTTTTGGGAGGCTTGCTGGCTGAGAGAGGCAATCAGAGATTCCGCCCAGAGCATGCCATGTGGATGGGCAAACTCGTTTGGGGAACAGTTGCATAGACAGTCTGGTGGCCAATTCTGGACTGCAGGACTTGTCAGAGCCTTTAATGTGCTGTGTGCACTGACTCTACAAGGGGGCAGCGCTATGCAGCATTTCCCAAACTCAAAAAGAGCATCTCAGGGGCTGAGCGTTCCCAGGACCCATTCAGGGAAAGGGTGGGCTGGATTTAAAAGGGGCTGGTGCCCAGAAAGAGGAGAAGGAGGAGTGGGCCGCTGGGAGCCTCCCGAGGAGGAGAGCAGTGGGCACCAGGCCCACCTTTCCCATGGACTGATGCTTCCCTGTACCGTGACAGTAGCGTCTGTCAGGATGAGGGGCTTGGGCCACTGGGACCCCTTTGAATCAGAGCAGTGTCCCTCGTCTACTATGACGGGGAGACAGGTTGCTTCTGGCCTTGGAATCTCCATCTCCTCAGATGCCAGCCAGTCACCCCAGGGGCCTCCTGGAGGAAAGGGCCTGGCTGCCCCAGGAGTGACCTGGCTGGGGCCTATATAGGAGAACACGGTGAGAAGCCAGCCGGGCTTTGGCTGGGGTACCTTGGGAGACAGGGGTATGGCGGGGGCTCTCACCATAGGGACAGCTGTGGCACCGGTGGTGACCCTCGGGGGTGCTGTGCGGGTCACGTGCTCCCTCGGAAGAGGCTGGTCAGGCTGGCCGGGCCAGGCTGGGCTGAGAGACGCTGCCACTGGAAGGAAGGGGCATCTGGAGTCAGAGAGGTCGGGGGACAGGGAGCAGGAGACCCCGGACCTGGGGCAGGACCGGCCATCCTGAAGGACCACTGGACTTGGAGCCAAAGGCCCAAGCAGCTCCCTGCCAAGTGCCCTGGGACCTGGGCAAACTCATTCATCCCTGGTGTTCCAGAGGTGTCCTTGGAGCCCCCTCCAAGCCCTGCTGGTTGGGAACCCTGCATTTTACCCACCTCATCCCCTCCCCAGCCCCTCCTGTAGCCTACAAGGAGCTAGAAAGGGCATAGGGTTCCGTGGTCTGGGGATCTAATGCAGCCCCATCAGACCACAGACCTGTCCTTTCACTGCTCTTCTCTCCACTAAACACACACACGCACACACACACACACACGCACACACACACGCACCCCTACGTGTGACTGTATAACTACAGCCCATTCCATGAAGCATGCTAACCTTCACTGCACATGGGGCCTGCTGACATTTTTCATGCTCTTCCATACCATTTCATTTTGATAAGTGCTGTCACAGTTCCCTAACGGGTGGTGACCTGCAGTTTGAGGACCGTTCCCCTGCCCCCTGCTGGAATCTCAGGCAACAGCAGCGGACTCGGAAGGCCCCTTCAGACACAACCTTTGATTTCCCTCTGGACAGGCTGAGGCCCAGAGAAGGGAGGAGGCTGCCTGAGATCACAGCGGCAGGAGAGTCAGGCCGCGGGGGGTTCAGGGCTCACAGAGAGATGCCCGAGGCCTGGGCAGGAGGCTGTTTAATTGTGGTTATGGAACACGTTTGTCCTCACTTGAAAAAGGCAACAGGACAGTAAAGGAATCCTGGAAGAGTTGGGGTGCTGGCTCATGGGAAGGGGTGGTCCCAGCCCTGTCCTCAGTGTCCTGCGTGCCCAGCTGCCGAGTCTGCTGCCCCCCACCTCCCCCCGGCCCCTTTGAAGGACCTCGGAGGTGAGGCCAGGAAGGCCCACTCCCAGCACCCACGGCCCAGGCCAGTCCTCCCTGGAGACGTGTACGCACCAGTGCGATCCCCCAGACCTGGGCCCCCTCTTCGTCCATCCTCCAGGGAGTGCCTTGCAGCCGACAGCGGAGGAGGGGGGAACGGCGGCGGCGGCGGGGGCGCCATCAGGAGTGGCACCTGGGGGCAGACAGGCCTGGTCACTGGGAGGCCTAGGTGGGCCTCGACTTGGGCTCCCAGGTGGGGGTGGGAGGCATCCAGCAGGCTAGCCCTGGCCAGGTCTCCCTGGGGCTGGGGCTGTGCATCTGAACCGAGCTCAGAGAGGTAAGTTTGCGGGAGTGAGGCGCAGCGCCCCTAGAGGTTCCGTCCACCCCTCCACACTGGTGAGCAGGGCTCCCCAAACACACGCACGCACTTGTCTGAGGGCTGCCACCCCTCATCTCAAGGCCCGGCTCCCTCTGGAGGCAGCTTAACTCAGCAGCTCTGGGCTCTGGGTCAGAGTCCCAGTGCCCCCCTTGTGCTCACTCACCACTCCTTGGCCTTACAGGAGACACGTGCACACTTGCACACACACACACACACACACCCTCCCTGACTGTCCCCTGACTGTGCTGAGACACACTGCCCGGACCTGCCCCCTCCTTCAGCCCTGGGCATAGGGGAAACCACAACGAATTTGCAACTCTTCTCAGCCCCGTAAACAGTGCGGCCGTGTGACCGCGCCTCAGAGCAGAGGCGCTGTGCCCAGGACCCACCATGCAGTGTCTAGGCCACTCTCCCAAGGGCCACCTGGAGACAGAGACCACCAACATTGGTCCCCGGCAGCCTGGGGTCAGGGAGATCCATCAGCCCCAGTCTGCGGCTGCAGGGGTACCCGCATTTCAACCCCATGTCTTCCCCGGGTCTGGGGCGAGGCACAGACCTGGCCTTGACCATCTCCCCTGCCCCCAAGCGCTGACTGGTAGGCAGCTGGAAAGAATCCTCGACCTGGAGGTGCCACTGCCCCCTGCATCCCCCCCCAGCTGAGGCCTGCAAGGTCTCAGCTTTTGCATCTGACCGATGGGAGCTAAGAGTCGAGACTGGAGCGCGCAGGCTGCTGTGAGGCCGCAGGCGGTGACAGGAGCGGGACTGCCCTTGCCTCCCTGCCTCTGCCTGTCCCTCCCCAGGCGGCAGAGAAGTCCTCCAGGAGGACGCTGAGCTGTCCTCCAAGGACTCCAGAGCTGGGCTTGCTGCCTTTTGGTTTAAAGCTGAACGTCAAAAGGCTGGCCGGCCATCTTTCAAATCACGTGGCTCCCGGCTGAGCCAGTGTCGCCTGGATGCCTGAGAGCACACGGCCGCCCCAGCTTGGGTCCCCAGCCGGGAGGGCCATTCACGGCGGTCCCTCTGGGCACCCACCGCTGGCCGTCAGACCGAAGCTCCTCGCACCCCTCCCTCCAGTGGGTAGCTGCGGCGGAAGGTGGCCTCAGGGCTGCCAGGTGGGGCAGAGGGGCTGGTCCCAGCCCGCCGCCCCCAGGTGGGACGTGTGCTTTGGCACCGGCGCCGGCGTCACGCGTGGCTGGCTCGTGCCGCAGCTCTGTTGAAGGTTCTCCAGTCTCTGTCTTGAAATTCTTAATCAGTTGTTAACAAGAAGCCCACGTTTTCATTTTGCACTAAGCCCTGCACGTGATGTAGCTGGAGCTGCAGGGCCAAGTCCCCCGGCCACGCTGAGCGTCCCTTGGCTCACCCGTAGGTGGGCCCTGTCCCTCCCGCGGGCAAGGAGGCACAGGCATTAGGTGGCCTCCTCAGCCTGGGGGGTTCCGTCAGAAGAATCCCCGGCTCTGCAGCCACTGCCTCGGGCCCCTCAGTCGCATTCCTGTCCAGGACCCTCGGCCCGCCGGAGCCACGGGGAGGGGAACACAGCCCGAGCCCTCATCTGCCACCGCCCTGCACCTCATACCTCACTCTCTGCAGGTATCTGTGCCGAGAGCCCAGGAGCCCTGGTCCGGCAGGGCGGGGGGTGTCCGCCAGCCCCCAGCCGGGAGGACCTTCAGAAGCAGGCGCTGGGCTGTGAGCACAGGAAGCTGTGGCCGTCCTGGGCCGTCGGGGGCCGTCCCAGCTGCCGCCCCCAGGAGCTGGAGGTGTCGCATTAATATTTGAAGGCTGAGGTGTCAGGTGGCCCGGCGGGCTTGGGCTGGGTGTGGGATCCCTTACCACTGTGCTTTAACCCTCCGCAGCACAGGGGCCGGGGGAGCGGACCCTCGGGAGAGGTGGGGGAGACCTGAGATCCCTGGTCACGCAAGAAGAGACCACCCAGAGGACTCCCGCAGTACAGCCCCCCAGGCACAGATGGGGAAACCGAGTCTCAGAGAGGCAAGGGGCTTTCTCAAGGGCCCACAGCTGGAATGGGGCAGAGTTGGGACCAGAATCTTACTTGAGACCCCCCTCCTTGCTCCTTCCAGGACTGAGAGCCCCTCGAATCGCTGCTCCTTTTGTCCAGGGGCATCAGCAGTGCAGGAAGAGGCAGGCAGGCGGGGTCTCACGCCCCTACCAAGGATGCAAAGCCCTGGCTGCTCTTCACCCGGCTCTTCCTCTGGGCTGCCTCTGCACAGGAGGGACCCAAAAGGAAGAGCAGGCTGCTCGCGACTGCTACAGAATACGGGCCTTCCCAGGCCCAGGGGTCCCCGCCTGTGACACAAGTGTGTGCACGCAGCAGCCACCTGGGCCCATATCGGTCACACTGGGACTTGGAGGGGGAGGGGATCCGACAAAACACGATGCTTTCTCCCGGCCGTGTGCCTCCGACCCAGGAATCCCCTGTCTTCTTCCAGCGTCCGCAAGGCAGGAGCAAGTTGGCTTAGGAACTTTATGCAGGGTCGAGTCAGACCCCAGACCCCACGGCTGGCGCTGACAGTCTGATGGGCAAAGCAGGCTGAGTCCCAGGTCGGCCCCGGGCCCCTGCGCAGCCAGGACTGGGCTGTGAGGCTGCCACGCTCTCGCCTGCCCCCTGCCCCTGCCTGGCAGCCCGCAGCCCCTCCCCGCAATTGAATCTGCTCTCGGGCTGAGGGGCAAGGGCCTCCCAGTCCCTGCAGAGTGAAGGGGTCAGCTGGGGTGGCCGGGGCCCTCTCATTCTGGGGAAGATGGAAGAGGCAGGAAGTTGGTCCAGGGCCCAGGGGGATGGACTTGGCGCCAGTACAGTACCCACAGCCTGGGAGACCTCATGCCACCTGGCCCCTGAGGCTGAAGTCTGCTCCAACCCTCACCAAGGAGAAGCCTTGCGGAGTCACTCAGTGTCCCCCAGGTCTGAGTTTCTCTGCCTTTGCTGGGAAGATGAGGAGTTACTGAGGGCCCCTGGCAGGGCCTGGCACACTGTGGTACTCAGACCTCTCTACTGTTGTTAGCACAGTGGATTGATGATCTCTGCATTTCAGCCAGGACGGGGGTCGGCTGTGGTGTTTCCCAGGTGACAGGAGTATCCACATCCCCGTGTCCCTCATTCAGGCCCTGGACACTAACCGAATCTACAAGGACCCGAGGGAGTGGCAGATGTTGGGTCCCGACATTTGGGGTTCTGACAGCTGGGCGTGTGCTGCCCCCAAAGGGGGCACCTGGCCCTGGGCTGGTGCCCTTCCCACGGCCTGGCGTCTCGTTTTCTGTGTTTTTGATGAGATTTGAGCAGCACCATGCCTGCCATGCATTATACATCGAGGACAGCTGTGGCGAGCCGGGTTACAGGCCTGTAATGCCACCCGGGCCGAGAAAATCATGACCCACAGATGGGCAACGGCTGAGATTCGGTTACTGGCTGCACAGCCAGGCCCCGCCCCTCCCTGGGGGAGGAGACTGCCCAGGGGAGTCCCTTGCCCTCTCTGGGCCTCAGTTTCCCCATCTGTAAAAGGAAGGGGTCCTAGGGCTCTTCTGGACCCAGGGGAGGGAAATTAGCACCCTCTGTGTGCTCAAGGCACACGTCTACTGGCCAGCAAGGCTCCTGAGTTACATTATACAGATAAGAACATTGAGGCTCACAGACGCTCAGAACTGGGGGTGCCATCCGGCCGGGGAGACTCACTCCAGCTCTGGTGAGTGCTGAGTGCCGGGCTGGGGGCAAGCTGAAGGGCTGGGCTCCCCGTCCTGGGCCCCTCCTCACTGTTGCTGCCATCCAGCGTCTCACTCTAACCTGGCCCTGCAGCCAGGAGCCCAGCTGCCCGGCCCACTCCTCGGGGGTCGGGATGCAGGGGACCCCTCTAGCCGCTGCCCCATTCAGGTCAGAGAGGCCCAAGCCCTCACTGTGCAGAGGGGTACCCCAGGCCCAGGGGGTGGCAAGACTTGGTCAAGGTCGAGGTGGCGTGGCCGAGGCAGGGCCTGGCCTTCCCGAGCCTCATGGAGGCCCTGCAATGGGCAGCGAGGGAACCCAGGCCCTGCGAAGCCTCCCAGGAAGGGGGCGCCTCCCACAGGGCAGGTCTCTGCTCCCCGTCCAGCCGTGCCCCCCAACGCTGCCTCTCTTGGGACCCACAGCTCCCTGGGGGCAGAGGCAGGTGGCCGTGTGGAGAGGAAAAAGATGGCTTTCACCACCTCCTCTGAGCCCGACACAGGGAGAGGCCGCGCGGGCGACCTCTGGATATTGTGTTTCCATCAATACTGCATCAGGCGCACAGCTGACAGCCTGCCGTCCGCGGGGCCGAGACTGCCGGTGAGGCGGGGGCTGGCGAGGAGCGACTCCAGCCAGCCCCGGACGCAGTGGATCTCAGGGAGGTGGCCCAGCCTGCCCACACTCCACCACCGCAGGCGGGGCATGTGGATGGGCTGGACACAGCGGGCCGGAGGGCCGGGAGAGGAGGCTACACAGACAGCCCAGCCCGGCTTGGGGAATCCTGAGTGGAGGGGATGCTGCCTTGTATCCTGTGGTGACACCAAGGAGACCACCAGGACCAGGCGAAACTGCAGGAAGCCTGACATGGGCTGGTTCCCAAAACCCTGGGGGCTCAGGAGAGTGCCCAGAGCCTCCACCCCCCTAGGAGAGCTGGGCACAGTGGCCAGGAGGGGCTGGCAGATGTGCCAGGACCTGGGGATGGAGAGCAGGGGGCAGAGACTCTGCTTGGACAGAAGGCTCAGCCGTGGGCACCGCTATGTGGGCTGGGGACAAGCAGGGGACCCCAGCCAGAGGCCAGGCGGCACCTGCTCCCTGGCAGCCGAGCAGCTGCCCACCCCACCTCCAGGCAGGCCGGCCCCAGGGCCCACACAGAGGCTGGGGGGCCCAGGCGGCCAGGGCATCCCTGACCGGTGGACTGCAGAGCTCTGTCTGCTACACCAGGAACCCACTGAGTTCCCGCAACTTCTGGAACCCAAGCCAGAAAGACAACCCTTATCATACAATAGCCAATCGAAGGGTTAGTGAATAATCAGTACATTGATTACTTCAAGCAGTGAGTATAGTCCTGTTTCTGAAACTAGACACCAGGACAAACCAGGGCTCCAACTCGTGTGCCCCGAAGCACCCCTGGCCTTTGACCCAAGGCCGCCTGGGTGTGTCTTTCAGGCAGTGGAGACAAGAGGCTCTCAGTGGTGGTCGGGTGAGGACCATCCCACTGGCCCAGGGCCAGGGCTCAGCCTCAGTTGGTCGCGGATGCCCCGGGGGATGCCCCGAGGGAAAAGGAAGCACAGCAGCCGCGGGTGAGACCCGTTGTGGGGGCACATCACCCCTCTGGGCCTCGGTGCTCTCACCTGAAGGCAGGGCCAGGCGATCCCAGGGACGCCTTCCGAAGGGATGGCCGCAACAGAAAACTGCGGCATGATCTGCGCAGGTTGGGACGAATTGTCGGTCGCAGCCCGGGGCCTGGAGTCGGGGGTGGAGGCGGCGCGGGAGGGCGCTGGCCCTACGCTTCCCCACCACACACCCGCCCGGCCACCCTCACCTGTCCACTCGCTCACCCGCCTGTCCACTGCTCCACTCATTCAGCACACACGCGTGGCCCGTCACGTGCTGGGGGCTGGGACCCACGAGGTCCTTGCCGTTGCGGACCGAGGCCCAGCGAGGTCACGTGTCCAGATGGGAGGGCTGCACGGGGCTGGCCCGCCTCACTGGGTCACTCACCGAGGGCCCAGGCCCCTGCTCCCACCCCCGGGGTGTCTTCAGCCTGACACAGCGTCACCCAACAGCAGCCCTGGCCGGAAGCGTGGATCCCAGGTCCCAAGTGTGGTTGCTGTGGCCCAGGTGGAGGGCAGACCTCGGCCGAGGTCCAGCCACAGCCCAGCCCTGGTCCCGGCTGTCACGGCCCCGGTCACGGCCCTGGTCCCGGCACCGGCTCAGGCGCGGCCAGGACCTTTCCCCTGACGATGACACTGCGTACGCAGACGGCTCCCCAGCTACCCGCCGTCAGCGCGGCAGGGGTCTGTCACCCGGCCCGGGGGATGGGGACCGCGAAGCTTACCGGCCGGCTGCTGTCGCGGAGGTACTGGGCGCAGTCGCGGTGGCCGTGGTACTCTGCCAGGTCTGCGGCCGTGTAGCCGTCCTCGTCCCGCAGGGCGGGGTCCACGCGGTGGGAGAGCAGGGTCTGGCAGCACTGCGGGGAGGGCGCACCCGTGGCCGCACTGCCGCCCCCGCACCCCCAGCCCCGAGCTGGGGCACCGAGCCCGTTAAGTCCGGGGCACGGCCTGAACCCGTGCCCGGACCCAGGCCACCCTGCCCGCGGGCACCGGCATGCCCCTGTCCCGGGCGGGAACCCCAGGCGCCCGAGCTCAGGAGCTCATCAAGGGCCCAGCTGGCCAGTCAGCGACTCAGCCGGATCCTAGCCAGGCAGCCTGATCCCGACTTTGTCCTTGTAACCCTTGCCTCGGGTTCAGATACGGAGCCGGTTTCCATTTTTACAGCGACCTTTGGAGGTGTGTGTCATTTTCACACGAAGAAACCGGGATGCAGGAGGCTAAACAGCGTGGCTCCACCCCCAGGACTCCGGGCCTGTGCCCTCGACCACCTCACCCTGCCCACTCCTTGGCCTCCCGGTCAGGCCTGGCACTCGATGAGCCAGCGGGGAGCTCTGGGGGCTCCCACCCTCCTCCTCTGTGTCTCTCTGTCTGAGCACACGGCTCCACCAGCCACACGCGTGCTCCCTCCTTGGTCACAACGGGCCTGGGCCCCCTTGTCTCCCTCCTGACTGGTCCTCTGGGCTCGTGTGAGGGGAGCTGGGAGGAGAGGAAGGCCTGGAGGCTCAGAAGCTGGGAGGAGGGGGAGGACGGAAGAGAGCAAAGCGAGAGGAGATCCGGGTCTGTGAAGGGCCCTTTGTGAAGGAGGCTGCGGTGGGGTGGACGGGGGGAGGATACAGGGCGCTGCAGGAGCCGGCTGTGCGTCCAGAGCGTGGTGGTTGGTGGTGGGGTCACAGTGGAAGCGGAGTGGAGCAGGGGGCACCGGAGTGTCAGGCCTGGCCCCAGATGGGGCGGGGACAGCAGCCGGGGGAGGGAGGGGGGAGGAGAGAACTTGCCCTCATAATGACGGCGATTACTGCTGGCAAACGATGGTGACCCATCTGTGAGCAGAGGGTGGGTGGTTACAGAGGACCAAGAGTTAGGTCTGGAAATCCATGACATAGCCGTGCCAGCGGCAAAAACAGGCGGGCAGACGGATCCGCGTCAAGGAGTAGAGAACCAGGCAGGTAACACCAATGCACTCTCCGGAGTCAACGTAAAAAATGGACTAAATGTGAAAGGCACCTTCCTAGAGCATCAGACAGGCAACAAGGAAGTGAGGACTTGTCAGACCAAGCTCGGGAGACAAGGAAATCCCGAGGGATAAGCCCACCACTCAGAACAGCTTTCGCCCTAAGAGCAGGCTGACGCAGAAGAAATGGCTGTAACCAGAGCAGCTGTGTCACAGGCTCACGAGACTAGGGAGACCAGCAACAGCTCAGGGTCCACCGCAGGCTGGGCCTCCACCCTCAGAAAATGGTGAAGCAGGAGCCAGCCTGCCCTCTGCTTCCCGTCACGCGGGTGCCCCAGGAATCTCAAGCCCGGATTGTGGACTAAGATGATCCTGACTCACAGTTCCCACATGTGCCTGTCAGCCAGAAGCAAATAAGATGTCACCTAAGGCCATAAATAATGATGTGCAGCATAGAGTCAAACCAAACCAGGAGCACAAGGAAATAAGATACCAGAAACGAGAACCAGAGGACCCAACACACAAAGAAACAGACCCACCAAGTCCTGAGAAATAGCAGACGGTAACACAGCTGTGCTCACTGCTTTCAAAGAAGTAAAAACCAAGCTTGAAAATTTAGGCATGGCATTGTAAATTCTAAAAAGCAGCACAGATTTTAAACCATCAACAAAATGAAAAGACAACCTACGGAATGGGAGAAAATACTTGCAAACAATGTGACTGACAAGGGGTTAATATCCAAAATATACAAAACAGCTCATACAACTCGACATCAAAAACAACCCAATCAAAAAATGGGCAGAAGTGACTTCCTTGGTGGCGCAGTGGTTAAGACTCTGCACTCCCAATGCAGGGGGCCCGGGTTCGATATCTGGTTAGGGAACTAGATCCCACATACAGCAACTAAGAGTTCACACGCCACAACTAAGGAGCCCTCCAGCCGCAACTAAGGAGACCACCTGCTGCAACTAAGACCTGGCGCAACCAAAAAAAAAAAAAAAAGGGCAGAAGACCTAAATAGCCATTTCTCCAAAGAAGACACACAGATGGGCAACAGGCACATGCAAAGATGCTCAACACCACTAATTATTAGAGGATGCAGATCAAAACCACAATCACCTCACACTGGTCAGAACGGCCATCATCAAAAAGTCTACAAACAATAAATGCTGGAGAGGGTGTGGAGAAAAGGGAACCCTCCTGCACTGTTGGTGGGGATGTAAATTGTTACAGCCACTATGGAGAACAGTATGGAGGTTCCTTAAAAAACTAAAAATAGAACTACTATATTGACCCAGCAATCCCACTCCTGGGCATATATCCGGAAAAATGAAAACTCTAATTTGAAAAGATACTATCACTTTGAATTACTGGTTTCCTCATTAATTAATGAATTAAATAAAAATGTTTGACACAGGCTCATTTTATAGTTGAATGAAAGTCATGATTACCAGCACTTTAAAAAATTATCCTTTAACATGTGGAATCATTACAAATTCACAGTTAAAAATCAGACAACTGGGGCTTCCCTGGTGGCGCAGTGGTTGAGAGTCTGCCTGCCGATGCAGGGGACACGGGTTCGTGCCCCGGTCCGGGAAGATCCCACATGCCGCGGAGCGGCTGGGCCTGTGAGCCATGGCCGCTGAGCCTGCGCATCCGGAGCCTGTGCTCCGCAACGGGAGAGGCCACAACAGTGAGAGGCCCGCGTACCACAAAAAAAAAAAAAAAAAAAATCAGACAACTGAAGACTCAAACATCAGGTTCAGCATTGCCATTGGTGATGTCATTTGCTCAAATAGTGATAATTTTTGGTAAAGTGCTAAATAAAACAAAATTCTATCTTCCCTCAATATATACAGGTGGACCATTCTTGGAAATCTCTTATGTAGGTTAAAACTATGAAGAAACATTGTTGTATGTGTACGTATATTTGAATTTAGGTTCTAAGCTTAGATAATTACATGTACTTGAGTTAGGTTCAAAGCTCAGGTAACTATGAACAGGTTTTCTACCTACATACATGTCCGATCCATTGGGAAGTTGCTTGGGGCACAAGACCCTTGCTCACTGTGCAGGACTGTTCTGGAATAGCGGGCCACCCGGCCTCCCCACAAGAGCATCCCAATCGTTGTAACAACAGAAACAGCCCTGAAATTTCCAAAACCGGCCACTCATCTATTGCAGATATTCTCTGGTTCTCGAATCCTTGGTCACATACTAAGCAAGTGCTCAATAACTCTTTGTTGAATGAGTGAGTGTCTGCATGAAGGAAAGCGTGGACATGAATCGTTGACCATTAAAAACTCTAAAAAATTAGCCAGCACAGAAAGTCGACAGAGGCAATTGTCTGCTCGGAACGCCTTTTTGGGGACTCACAATACTCAGTAAAAATTCTCTCTTGAATTAGCAGCAATGTTAAGCTAGGTAGAGAACTACCAACGAGTTTTAACCGCATATCTAAACCTTGAAGGGACCTCGCTTGCACCTGTCTTCTGCCGTTTCCTCTTCAACCTCATCAGCAAAGCCCCAGACCACACCCCATCTTATGGCAACTTCCCGGTCCACAGCGAGCCCTCCTCCAAACAGCAAAGAAATCATATGCCCTCTTCTCGGGATCCCACAGCAGCTCCCAAATGGCTCCTTACACAATATTAAACCTAGTTCAAGGTCTTCCACCACTGACCTCTCACTACAAGCCCCAGCTTCTACTCTCCACTCTGTCCTAGCACTCTGAGCACTTATAACCCTCTCTCCCTTGCTAGAAATCCTGCTCCCTCTGACATTCAAATCACTGCTTTAAGAATGACCGTCTTCCAATAAACTCTGTGTCAGTAACTCAAAAAGAAAAGAATGACCATCTCTATGAATTCTTTCTAGATTAGCTCAGCTAACGCTACTCACATAGATGGTTCTCAAATTTTACATATATTAGAGTCACCTGGGGAGCTTTAAGAAGTCCTGATATGTGAGCTCCCTAGGACCAATTAAACCAGAATCGCTGGGGTAGGTGGAGCTCGAGGATTAGAATATTTTAAACCTGTTCTGGAGAGTTCTAGTGTGCAGCCACGTTTGAGAACCATTACACTAGTGCTATCTACCACACTTAAAATCCTAAACAAAATGTTAGCAAATTAAATTCACCTATGTATAAAAGAGATCGTTTTTCATGACCAAGTTGAGTTTACTCCAAGAATGCAAGGTTGGTTTAACATTCTAAAGAGTAATCAGAGTAGAAAGCAAGGTCTTGAAGAGATAGTTGCACACCCATGTTCATTGCAGCATTATTCACAATAGCCCAAAGGTGGAACCCAAATATCCATTGATGGATGAATGGATAAAGACAACGTGGCATAACATACTGTCGAATATTATTCAGCCTTATAAAAGAAAGAAATCCTGATACATGCCACAACATGAATGAACCTTGAGGACATTATGCTAAGTGAAATAAGCTGGTCACAAAAAGATAAATACTGTATGATTCCACTTGTATGAGGTCCCTAGAGTAGTCAAACTCATAGAGACAGACAGGAGAATGGTGGTTGTCAGGGGCTGGGGAAGTGGGGATGGGGAGTTGTTGCTTAATGGGTACAGACTTTCCGTTTTGCAAGATAAAAGTTCTGGAGATGTGTTGTACAACAATGTGCATCTATTTACACTTCTGCACTGTATACTTAGAAATGGTTAAGATGGTCAATTTTATGTTATATGTATTTTTTACTCAATTAAAAAACCAAGTAATCAGTGTAATTTGTGACATAAGAAAGACTGCCATATAGCAAACCAAAACACAAACTAAACTATCATCATCCCCCATTGGGGATGCTAGGGCACCAGCTCATTATTCTGAAGTTTTGTTTTTAAAGGGTGTTGGGGGGAACTGTCACAGCTCGGGGGAGCCTAAGGAGACAAGATGATGAAATGCCATGTGGTGTCATGGAAGGGATCCTGGGACAGGAAAAGTACATCAGGTGAAAAGTAAGGAAACCTGAATGAAGAATGGACTTTGGTTAATAATATTGTATCAATTTTGGTACATTAATTGTGACAAACATACCATGGTAATGTAACTTGTTAATAATAGGGGGAAATGGATGTGAACTCTGTGAGAACTGTCTGTACTAGTGTCTCAATTTTTCTACAAATCTAAAACTCTTCCAAACTATTCTAAAATAGAATTTATTTTAAAACGAGGTTTGGTGTGCAGTGGGAATGAAGCATTATCCTATATTTCCTGGATGAATATATTTCTGGAATTGCTAACAGATTAAGACCCAACAGACAAATCAATAATGTGTGGACTTTGCTTCGCTCCTGATTACAGCACAAGCAGGGAAATGGATATTAGATGGCTATTAGACAGACTGGATATTAGATGATATTAAGAAATTATTGGGGGCTTCCCTGGTGGCACAGTGGTTAGGAATCCGCCTGCCAATGCAGGGGACACAGGTTCGAGCCCTGGTCCGGGAAGATCTCACATGCCACAGAGCAACTAAGCCCGTGCGCCACAACTACTGACCCTGCGCTCTAGAGCCTGCGAACCACAACTACTGAGCCCACATGCTGCAACTACTGAAGCCCACGTGCCTAGAGCTGGTGCTCCAGAACAAGAGAAGCCACTGCAGTGAGAAGCCCGCGCGCCGCAACAGAGAATATCCCCCGCTCGCCACAACTAGAGAAAGCCCACGCTTAGCAACGAAGACCCAACGCAGGCCAAAAAATTTAATTAATTATTTTTAAAAAGTAGTCTAATAAATAAATAAATAAAAGAAATGATCATGAATTATTTTTAGGCGTGATAATGGTTTGAGGTTGTGATAAGAAACAAAGGGAGTCTTCGTCTCCTGGAGAAGTCCACTAAAGTATTTATGGATAAAAAGATGTGCCTTCTCTGACTTGCTCTTAAATAATAGTGGGGTGGAGGGAATGGCCAAGAAAGGCCAATGAGCTGAGGCAGGAGGCTCGTGCTCTTGTGTGTTTAGAGTTTTCATAACAAACAGATTGAAAAGGAAAGCAGTTCTCAGCTTTGAGGCTTGAGCTATTTTATTTTCGTATTAAGGGAGGGTGAGGAGGTGGTGGTCTCTTGGCTTATCTGGTGAGCTTCTCGGGCTCCTATAGACTATTTCACTTGAAAAAGATGATGCTGCTTAAAAATAGAGTTTTTAGAGTGCTGTTCCAGCCACCCTCCCGATTATGGAGCCGGAGGCTGGGAGACGGGCGGCTGCCTGAGCCACACTGCAATGGCTCAGGGCTCTTCAGGCCACCAACCGCCTGCGGGGACACGCCCTCCCCGCCTCCCACCCAGGGGCACCTCTGGACTCCCCATCCTGTCATCTGCTCAGCTTCTTCTTCTCTCGTGTCCAGGACAAAAGGGATGACTGTAGGGGTAACTGCAGGCTCTTCCTCTTCTCTGAGGACTGGCCTGGCCCGGACTGAGGTTCATGCCTGCCCTTCCCCTCCCTCTAGATAGGGGCGGATTGGGGGCATTGAGCCAGGGAGGGCGGAGTGGTGTCTTGCAGGGGTGAGAGGAGGGGGCTGGGGTGGAGGGGTGGAGAGCAGGAGGGGCCCTCAGGACTCCTGAGAGTCAGAGGAAGACAATTTTCAGCAGCACTGCCTTGAGCTGGATTGGGTCTCTTTCTGATTCTTCAAAAGGACCATGTGGGGTTTCCCTGGTGGCGCAGTGGTTGAGAGTCCGCCTGCCGATGCAGGGGACATGGGTTTGTGCCGCGGTCTGGGAAGATCCCACATGCCGTGGAGCGGCTGGGCCCGTGAGCCATGGCCGCTGAGCCTGTGCGTCCGGAGCCTGTGCTCCGCAACAGGAGAGGCCACAACAGTGAGAGGCCCGTGTACAGAAAAAAAAAAAGGACCATGTGCCTTCCCATAACTCTTGGTGGCTGCCCTGTGCTGCTTTTACACAACGCTGCTCAGACTGGGCACCAGGAACACTTTGGGTTCCAGCTGGAAACAGCTGTCCAGAATGTAGGCCCAAAATGGGATACTCGGTCGCACCTCAGTGAAGCCCTCCCCCTTGACTAGCCTTTCCTGGACCAGGAGCACATTTCTCATGACTGCAGATGCAGCAGGCTGAGCCCTGGGGGCCGTGGAAATGACACGGGAAAGCCCGGGAGACGTCATGGGATGAGCTGACTCACTTCGGAGCCCTGCTGTGTGGGCCTGGGTGGGGCAGGTAGAGGAGTCAGCCTGTGCATTCCCCTCAGATGCAGCCTTGCCTTTACAGGAGGTCAGTGGGCAGGTGATGCCAGTGCGGGGCCAGTGGCTGATGGCCAGGTCTATTCCCAGCGTTGGACCTTAAATATTTGAACACCATCCCTGCCTACTCTGGATTTCTGGATGCTGTTTCCTGGGAACTGGGCCATAGGAGCCCCCCAGGTCTATCTGGATCATAGCGAAGGGGCTAACCTCACAGCAGCCAAAAGGCCCTCCGGGGAGGACCAGCAGGAAGACCACTCCCTGAGCGGGCACCCAGGGAGTCTCTGTGCGAAGGGAGGGGCCGAGAGCACGGATTTTGTTCCCCGATAGATCAGAGTCTGGATCCTGGGCAAGTGACTGGCCCTCTGAGCCTCAGTTTACCTGTCTGTAAAAGGGGACTAATAACATCTATTCTACAGGGTTGTGGTGAGGGTTAAATGACTTATTCACAGGAAGCCTTCCAGCACTGCTGGCTCTCGGGGGCCCCCCAGCCCCACCGTGCATCCTCCCCCGGCCCCTGCCTCACCTCCATTTGCCCGTTCTCCGCTGCGTCATGGAGAGGGGTCCCACCCCAGGAGTCTCTCATGATGGGGGCGCCCATCAGCAGGAGCCGGTCTAGAATGGGCGTGTGGCCGCCTCGAGCGGCAAAGTGGAGGACGGTGGCCCCCTCGTTATCCCGCGCCGTCAGGCCGATGTCCGTGAAGGTGACCTGAGGGACGAGGAGGGGGGATGGGCCAGCTGAGGCTGGACGGGGGTGACCACTCCTACCTCGGGGCAGGAAGCCCTGGGACAGAGCTGGCTCCTCTTGGCGCATCCCGGGCAGCACGGGAGGAAGTGAGCTCGGGGATTTTGCTGGGAGGCTCCATGGTCCCCAAATCTGCCCAGCCCTGACCCTAAGCGGAACACCCCCAGGGGCTGGTTTCACATATCAGATAAAGAAATGCCTTCGGGCAGCACCTAAGGGACAGTACACAAATGTTTGCTGATGAAGGGAGGGAGGGAGGGAGAGAAAGGACATCCTGGCACCAGGCCTGTTTGTACCCTGATCACGTCTCCAGCACGAAGATGCAGGGGTGCTGGGAGGTGGGTCCTGAGCAGCCTTCCTCATGGTGGACCCAAGCCTGGTCACCCTGTGGCTTGGGCCCCGTCCTGCTGGCAGCCACATGAATGACTTCCGGCTGGCTCTCCTCACGGGCCCTCAGCTGCCCCTCTGTGAGGGCACCAGTGGGCTCTGGTCCACGGCACCCGGCCAGGCCTGTGGGCACGCAATGGACTGCGTGCACCCGGGGCAGCCGTGTGACGGTGAGACGTAAAGGGCTCTTCTTCCGCCTTCCTGATAGAAGGGGCTGGGAGATGTGGGGTCACCCCCTTTTCTCCCTCTTCCTGCCTTGAACGCGGCCAACTTTCACCATGAGAGAGAGGCCAGGAGAACAGCAGAGATGCGACCCAGTGTCAACGGCCTCTAGGTGGGAGGGACAACCTTTTGTGGTTTAGTGCACTGGTCACTGCAGCCAAATGCTGGCTGATCCAACATCCAAACGTGTCTGTTAGAAAAAGGACAGTGAACCGGGAACAGAGACCCTCCCATCGGCCAGCTCCCCGAAGGGAGGGGGTGCCCGGCGCTGAGTGGGTGAGCCAGGCTGGACGCTGGCCCCTCCCTTCTCGGTCCATCCTGCAGGAGGCGGGGATGGGAGTCACATCTGGAAAAGCCTTTCTGGCCCTGGGACCCCGTGGCCCCAGCTGTTTCTTCCCAGGATGAGCCCCTGTGGGGCTCCATGGGACTCGGTGGACATTCTTCCCTCCTGGCACCCCCGCTGCTCCGAGCTGCTTCTCCTCGCCCTGCACAGCCCAGTGCCTCACTCGCACACCGTTTGCTGAGCACCTGCTGTGTTTGTGGCCCTGCGGCCAGAGATGACCAGGACTCAGGCTCCCGCAGGGCGAGGAGTCCAGGTCTGGGGACAGGCACATTTCTGGGAGGCCAAGATCTGAACTACAGTGAGGGGACATAAGGACAACTCCACCCAACGGCCCGGGCGGGGCCAAAGACAGGAAAGTTAGGGCAGCAGGAGCCGCAGAGCTTTCTCCTGCGAGAGGAGCTGGCCGTGTAGGAGGGGCTGCAGCGAGGGGGCCCAGGAGGGGATGCAGCCCGGGAGGGGACGCAGCCTGTACTAAGGTGCGGCTGCCTGAGGGGCTAAGGCCAGCCTGGGAGATCCAGCAGTGAAGGGAGGCTGGAGGCAACTGCTGGCGGGCTCTGAGGCCAAGGTGAGTGGCTGGAGGCCAGATTCCTTCCCTCCTTCACTCACTCATCAAACATCTCTGGAGCCCTTACTATGTGCCAGGCACAAGGAATGCAGCAGCAGGGCTGCGCCACCGCTTCCTGGAGCTGCTGGAACTTACAGCCTGGGGTGGGAATAGACAACCACCAAGATGAAGTCAGACACAACGTTTATCAATGTTGGTGCAGGAAAGACAACAGGAGAGCAGGACGGGGCGCTGGGCCAGGCGGCTGCCATCCTGAACAGGTGGACGAGGGATGCAGTGGGGGGGAGGCACACCTGGGCGCTGTCACCAGGCAGAGGGTGCAGCACGCGCAAAGGTCCCTGGGGCAGGGAGGCCGGCCTGCTGGAGGGAGGGCTGGAAAAGCAGGCCCAACGCGAAGGGAGGGAGGTTCCGAGTGAGGAAGGGCTCTCCCTTCTCCACCAGTGACCTGCGTGACCTTCAGAGATGCCAGCAGACCCTGGCGCTCCCAGCTCGCAGCCCTTCGGCGGCTCCCCAGTGCCCCAGGAAAGAGCCCAGGTCCTCCCGGGGCCTCGGCCTGCCTTTCCGCCTCACCCCGCCCCACGGGCTCTCCCAACTGTGACTGAGCCGGGCCCCCGCTCCTCCAGGAACCTGCTGTGGGGCCCAGCCCCTGCCCAGCCACCTCCCGCCCAGCCTCAGGTCCGCCCCTTCCCAGAGAGACCTCCCCACTCTGAGACGTGGCCGGGTCTCTGTAATGGACCCTCAGAGCTCCCAGACCCCCCACCAGGCCAGGTGTTTGGTGGCAGAGCCGGGAAGTCCTCAGCCCTGGAAGAAGTCTTGGCGGAAGGCATCCTCCCGAAGCTGGGTCACTCTGTGTTCCTTCTGGAAGGAGGCCTGGGTGACCCTTCCGTGGGTCCAGAGGGCAAGAGGGATGGGGTCTGGCCCTGGGCTCCAAATGGCCAGGGCCAGGCACTGCCTGTGCCAGGCGGAGCAGCTGGGTGCCACCGACCCTGAAAGCACCCAGGAGACCCACCAGGACTCCTGGGGGAGGGGCAGGAGAGCCCCCAGGGGGCCCTGCACGCGCCCACGGCCCTGCAGGGGCTGACTTTCAGTCCGCAGCCACCTCCAGTCAAAGCTGTGGGCTCCGGGCTGCACCCCGGGGCCGAGACTGGGCCTGGCATGTGGGTGCTCTGAGCCACGGGCCGGACCATCTGCTCCCCTAATCACCGTGTGGGTCCTCGGACTTCCTGCGGGCAAACTGAGACCCAGTTTGGGTGTGCCGCGCCCACCCCAGCCGGGCGCCACTCGCTCGAAGGCGGTTCTGCAGGCGAGGTGCCAGCCTTCCCGGCCCT
Source organism: Hyperoodon ampullatus (assembly GCF_949752795.1). NCBI lineage: Eukaryota > Metazoa > Chordata > Mammalia > Artiodactyla > Ziphiidae > Hyperoodon > Hyperoodon ampullatus. The sequence continues at coordinate 3,137,774 of NC_136921.1, forward strand.
CCCCTGCCCGCGCCCCCGGCGGCCGCTTACCAGCCAGACGACGAGCGAGTAGTGGCCGCGGGCAGCGGCGGCGTGCAGGGCGCTCATGCCGTCGAGGGCGCGCAGGTGCACGTCGGCGCCGCAGTCCTTCACCAGGAACTGGGCCAGGTGCAGGTGGCCCTCCTGGCAGGCCAGGTAGAGCGGGGAGGCGCCGCTGCGCGTCCGCCGGTTCACGCCACTATGGGGGAGGGCGGGGTTCAGAGGGCGCTCGGCCCGGGGGTCGCGGGGAGCCGCTCCAGCCAAGGGCCCAGATCGGGAAGGGGCGTCCCGGCACCTGGCTGAGCTGTTGCGGCCACCCCGCTTCCCGGCTGAGGTGAGGGGCCCAGTCGGCCACCTGTAGCGTTGCACAGGTTGCGCATGGCGCAAGGGCACGGGGTCGGGGGTGAGGTGGGCACGCGCCGCCGGAATCCAGCTTCCTCTCCCCCACACCCCCTCTCCATCAAGATGTTCGCGCCGCCGGGGGTTGGCCGGCAGGGGGCGCTTCTTAGGGGGTGACTAGCCCAGCAGGGCCTGCAGTGGATGGGTCAGGGAACCTCCAGAGCTGGGGGCCTGATCTGTACAAGGGGCCAGTGAGCAGGACACTAGCCCTTCTGTGGTGCCCAGCCCTGGCATCAGAATTCCAGGCCCCCACGTGGGTGGTCTGGGGCAGGGTCGTCAGATTTCCTGCATCCGGCTTTGCCTCTATGGTGCTGCAGGTCCAGGAGAGTTCTTGGTCCCCAGAGCAGCCCCCTCCCCAAACCAGACTCGCCCTGTTGACAAAGACTTCACCTCTAGGTCCTGTGGTCGGTGCCGGTGGGAATGTGGGCCCTGGGGCGGGGGACCTTCCCGTGTGCTTGTGTGTGCTTTAATGTGAAATCTTCCACTTTTCAAATGACAGAAACTGCTTCTAAAACTGCGGGTCTAAGAGACACTCTGTGGCCGGCCGGGCCCGGGGCAGCTGGTGTGGACGCTCTGGGGAAGATCCGCAGAAGCGAGTCCCGAAGGCCTTTGCCGAGGGGTCGGGATGGGAAGGCCCAGGAACAGGAACACTGTTCCACAGCTGAGCTGTCCGGCCTCGTCCGGAAACCACCGTGGGGTGACCAGGACAGCCAGCCGGCCAACAAGAGGCCCCGCAGAGGAGAAGGGGTGTGGTTACAGAGGCAGGCGGGTTTGGGGGACAAAGGCCAGGTCAGGTGTGGGGTGGACACGGAATCTCATCCCCAGCCAGGGCAGTAGCCCTGAGAACAGACGGTGGGGGGCAGGCCTCGTGCACGGCCCCCTAGATGGCCCGTTGTGTGCCCAGGGTATCTTCTGTGGCGGCAAGGACCACAGCGGTGCCCACGACGGGGAAGGGGAGTCCTGCTGCCCCCTGCCCCCACCTCACCAACCACCAACTCCAGGCGGTGGGACAGCGGTTCGCAGTGTCAGGAACAGGACAGTGTGGAGGGAGAATTCAGGCCGACCTGATGGGGCCCCCAAGTCCACTGCACAGCCTCTGCTCCCTTCGGGTGACCTGAGGGGACCACCTTCCCAGCCAGGGGAAGCCGGGCCCTGAGACGCCCCCAGGCAGGGCCGGGAGCTGCCTGAGCATATAGAGCGCCTCCTGCTCTGACTGCTGTAGCAGCTTCCTCGCCGTTCTCACTGCCCCCTCCACGCTCCGAGCCTCACCCCGAGCCTCACCCCGAGCGCTCTCCGCCCGCGCCTTGGCTCCAGACTTGTCCCTCCAGACTCCCCCTCCCCCAAGGCCCGCCTCCAAGGCGGCAGCCCCTCCTCCTCCGCCCCCTCGGTGCGGCCTCCCCAGCACGTGCACCCCCCGGACTGCCCAACAGGCGGCGCTGCGGCTCCTCACCTGCCGTGGGCGGCCGTCAGGAGCTTCAGGCAGGTCAGGTCCCCGCTGACGGCGGCGTGGTGCAGCGGCAAGGCCCCCTCCAGCGTCTCCAGCGTGGCCGCGTGGCCTTCTCGCAGCAGCCACTCCACCAGCACCGGGTGTCCGAAGCGGGCGGCCAGGTGCAGCGGGGAGACGCCCGAGGAGTCTCGGTCCTACGGAGGCACGGACGGGGAGGTGAGCGGACGGCGGGCCCGGACCCAGCCCTGCCGGGCAGCACCAGCGTGACCAGGGCCAGCCGCCCAGGACCACAGCGCCCGGGACCCCGCCGGGGAGCTTCCGCCCCGCCCCTCCCTCCAGCGTGCTCCATCGCGGGGCGTGGGGAGGGAGGTCTCTGGGACTGAGCCCGGCCACCTGCTCGAGGTCGGCGGCAGGGCCAGGATCAAGCCCAGGCCTTTTGGGTCCAAGTCCCTGATCCTGAGCATCCGAGCTCCCTCCCCTTCTCTGCTCGCAGTCAGAAGGGCTTCCGCTCGCCCAGCTGCGCCCGCGCTGGGCCGGTGGTCTGCCCCGTGTCCAGGGCTGCATCTCTGGGCCTCTGCCCCACCCCCACTGAGCGCCCACCCGCCGGCCCCCGAGTCCTCTTGCGGGACCCTATCCACCGTGGGCCTCTGGCAGACCTGGGCGTTCTCCCAGGCACAGAAGTGGCCCCGCTCCCGCCCTCGGGGTTGTGGGAAGAGCCGCTGAGGATGAGGACGGCGGCTCGGAGGCTGTTGGGACACTCAGGCTGTGACCGCTGAGTCCTCCCCATCCCGGACCGAGCGGGTCACGGTGATGCCCCCCCCCCGGCTCCGGCCTCTGGGAGGACGTCCTTACACCGTCAGAGCTGGCTCACCGACCACCCGTGGTCCTTCACCCTCACACTGAGCACCCACCGGGCCGGCAGGAGAAGGGAGAGGAGGGCCGGGTAGAAACGAACCTGACGAGACCGTCACTGAGCCCTGAGACTCTTCTCTTTACATCAAGGTTCTCGTCCCACTGCCCCCCACAGCTGCGCCTGTGCTGTCACCCACCGGGGCCCCCGGGCGTCCAGGACGGTGCCCACAGCTCCCGAGCCCAAGTGCCCACCTTGCTTCTCTTCGTACGGACCCTTTTCTAGACCCTTCGGAAACAGGCCCCACGGATCAGGCCTGAAAAGGGCCCCGTGAGGTCGCCACTGGCAAGGCCAGGCGCTCCTGGGTGGGACGCGGGGAGAAAGAACAAGGGTGGCCACTCTGCTGGGCGCTGGGGAACGCGAGGGGGTTTAGGAGGTGCCCACTTTGGGGGCGGAGACAGACGCCACTGACTGTGCCGTGGGGCTCGCGTGGTGACTCCCCGAGAGGAACAGCCCAGGGCCGAGGTGCCCAGGGGAGGCCGAGGGCTCCGGATCCGGCTCTCGGCTCACGCCTCCCTCGATCCCCATGAACACGGGTCCCCCAGCAGCCACCGTGCCCGCTCGGCTCACCTGCAGACCGCAGCCCCCTTCGCGCACCAGCCAGCACAGCTCGGCCAGGCTGCCGGTGGCGGCGGCGTCATGCACCGGCGTGGCCCCGTTATGGGCCCGCTGGTTGCCGGGCAGCTGGGCCCGCTGCACCAGGAACTTGACGCAGGCCAGGTGGCCGGCCCGGGTGGCGTGGTGCACCAGGCCAGCCCCCAGGGCGTCGGTGACGCCCGGGCCCAGGGCGCCCGCCTCCAGCAGCCGCTCCAGGGTGGCCAGGTCCCCATCCTTGGCGGCCGCGAGCGCCCGCTGCTCCTCCATCCGCCCGGCCGGCTCTCCTCGACTCGCGCACAGGCCCGGGCTTCCTGTTTCAGGCGTGGACGCAGCTCCCGGCTCCGGTTACCTGATAAGCAGCGCAGAGGGCAGATGGGAGGCGGCGGGGGGTGGGGGGACGGGCCTTGGGGACCGGGCCTCCGCAGCCCAGCCCCAGCCACTCCCGCGGAGCCCGGAGCTGTAGTGGGCAGAGGGCGTGGGGGAAGGGCCCACACCGGGTTTGGGTTGGGGATGGGCGCTGGCCCAGGGGCACTGCCCTGTGCTGGCCCATGCCTCCTTCTCCCGTGGAGCGAGGGCTGGGATGGACTTCCCGCGTCGAGCGGGTGTTCACAGTGACCGTGTCCTTTCCAGAAAGTGGTAGGCTCCTGAGCGTCTGCTTCCCCCAGGCTGGGGGCAGCCGCCCTGAGGGCTGTGCTGGGCCACGGGAGGCCACCTGGGAGACCCTTCTCACAGGAGGGCAGACCCATCCAAGTGGAGTCCTTCCTGGGGACCTTAAGTGTTTGGGACGTGTTGTCACCCACTGGGAGCTGGGGGCCTGCCTGGCCCCTGGGAAATCTATGCTGGATCCTGGCCTCAGCTGGCCTTGGAGGCTCCGTGAACCTCTGGACAGCAGCTGCTCCCCAGGGCCGGTGACGGGCACAGGGCCCTGACCGAGAGTCTCTGGGGCTGCAGCTAAAGGTCCCGAGTGCATTTTTCAGAGCTGCCAAGCATCTTTTTTCAGACTGTTCTCTTCCGTGGGGCTGGACACCCATAGTTCTTTGCTGGGGGAATCGGGACACCACAGCCTCTGCCTGGCGGAAGCAGGATGCTGCATGTTAGGGACCTACTTTCTAGAGCTCCCAGAGACACAGTCGCGAGATCCTGAAGCTAAAGCGTGATTATGCAGTGAGCAGGGGGTCTGACCCCACCCCACTGCCGGCGCAGACACACTGCTGCCCCCAAGAGAAGCACCCACTAGAAGAACCACAAAATGTCCAAAACAAGCATTGGAAGCTTTTATTAGTTCATCTAATTTCTGACGGTTGTTTCCTCAGTGCCATCACGAAGTTCCTTGCACCTTTCAACCGCACGTTAAAAGTGTTATTCAATTAAAAAAAAAAAAACCACTCCTATGTAAATGTCTCCACAGACATGACATTTGATGTGAATCAGACACCACAATGCCTCTGCGAAGATCAAAGAATCCTCCTGCAAATACAACTGAGATGGGAGCTGAGCGAGGGATGAACGATTTTCCGCCTTGGGAATGAGCCAGCATCACGCAGGCGCTGCCGCCCGTGACTCTGATGGCTGAGCTGAAACCCTGAGTAAATGATCGAATGGAAGGGACGGAGAGAGGGCGCCCAGTGGTCGATGGCCCGAGTGACCAAGTGATCAGGAGGATGGGCAGGCCCAGGAGGCGGGGGGACGCCAAGCGGGGAGGGGGCCTGACCGCAGGGGCCCCCACCCTCTGGAAAGGGCTTGAGAAGGGCCATGAGGGTGAGGAGGGACCGACCTCTCAGCCAACAGGTGCACAGAGGCCGGGACAGCAGCCAAAAACCAGGTCTCCTATTTCCATGAGAGCAGCTGACAATCAATTATAAATACTAGGATTTTACCTTTCGGATAAAAATGCCACCGTCTAGGAAGGGCGTGCTTATAACAAGCTCGCCCCACTTCCCAGAGGGGAGGGTGGACGCGGCTAAAGCGTTTCTAATCCAACTGGTGCCACTGGGCAGCAGTGACAGGGACGGTCCCACGAGGGCATCTTGTCCTGGGCCCCTCAGCACCGGTGGCGTCTGTGGGTCCAGCAGACCCGCTCCCTCACTGACCAAGGGACGGGAGGGAGCCCGGAGTCCACATGCTCTGGGACAAGTGGAAGACTCCTTCTGGCACCGCCCTGGGCACTAGGCCTGGCCCTCCAGCCGGGCCACCGCCTGCTTCAGGTCCTGCACGACGAGGTCCACTTCGGCCCGGGTGGTGCTGCGGCCCACGCTGAGCCGGATGGCGTTCCTGGCCAGGTCCAAGGGGACGCCGCAGCTCAGCAGCACCGGGGATGGCCTGTGGGGCGGGGCGACGGGCCAGCCGTCAGGACACAGGCTTTCCCGGGCTGCCGCGTGTCCTCGGCCAGCTCCCCACTGGCCACGCACACTCTTTGGCCCACCGTCACCAAGGGCCGGCTCAAAGCCTCCCTGCTCTCCAGCCGGGCCCGCCCCGGCACAGACCCTGACCCCGGGAGCACAGAGGTAGCCGTCGGCCCCTGCACCCGAGAGCCGGAGCCCGGGGTACAGTGGCAACTCCCGTCTCCAAGGAGCTGGCGGGCTCGGTTCCCGGAGGGGACGCAGAGCCACACGCGAGGCAGAGGGACGGCCTCCTGCAGACACTGGAGGCTGCGGCCCGCCCAAGTCAGTGCTGAGTTTAGTCCCGGCGCCCTGGCCTCGAACGGAGGCCTGTCGCTCGTCACGACCACAGCTCTGCTCTCTCCAGAGCCCAGGTGGCCGCATCCAGCTCTACCCCCGCCTGCGGGCCCCACAAGAAACCCAACCCCCTTCTCCTCCCCTAGCCGGGCTGCTCCCGACGCCCATGCCCGCGGCTCCACACCCTCCCCTCCCGCTTCCGCCTGCTCCTGGCAGGGGGCGTGAGCTGAACCCAAATCTGGTCACAGCTCCCGGTTTTCTCGAGGCCGAAGTGGGCGCCCGCAGCCCGGCCCTCCTCCCCTCCCCGCCTCACGTGGAGCCCTGCTGCCCGTCTCCGGGTCCAGCCCGAGGCCCCTGTAGGCTGCAGCTCCCACTCGTTCCTCCCGAGGGCCTGCGCCGTCTGGTCACTGTCCACGTCCCTGCTAGGCTGCAGAGCTGCCCGAACCTAGAGCCCGGATGCGCCCTGGACGCCGCGGCCAAGTACGTGTAGAGCACACTCACCGGTCTCCATGGTCCGAGTGGCACGCGGCCCCCAGGCTGGCCAGCAGCGTCCGGCACTGGGCCAGCACCACGCGGCCTAGGAGACAGAGCACAGGGCCCCTGAGGTGGAGTCCAGGTGGGGGCTGCCTCTCCTCCCTGCTGCAGGTTTGGAGGCTCCCTCCCTCGTACCACCTGACAGAATCCCAGAGCACAGGTCCCTCTGACGGCAGGTGAGAGAAAGCACAGCAGGTCCCAGAGGAAGCGCTTCCTCTGCCCCTTGGCTGCAGAAAAGCAGATACGCTTCGGCCTCGTAAGACTGGCCTTGAGAATGTGGTATCCGTCAGCTGCCTGGCAGGAAACGCAGAATCCTGACGAGCTGCCTTACCGAATAACGTGTTGTCCTGGTTATAACGTCTAACCTGGCGTCTCCGTCTTCTAAAGGGAGAGACACTGGGAGCTGTCCTTGTTAAGCTAGGAGGCACTGCCCTCTTCCTTCACAGGCACAGAGATTTAAAAAAATACGATGTTGGGAATTCCCTGGCGGTCCAGTGGGTACGACTCTGCCCTCTCACTGCCGAGGACCCGGGTTCGATCCCTGGTCGGGGAACTAAAAATCCCACAAACCACGTGGCGCAGCCAAAAAAACCCCAAAACATAAACAACAAAAAAAACCCCAACACCGATGACTGCCAATTTAATTAAAACGAGCAGCCTGTCTCATTTAAATTAACACAGGTCATCACAGAATATAAAGTCTGCCCCCAGAAAAAGGGGCGAAGACACTAGAGGGAGGAACTTCCCTTCCCACAGCAGGGAGATGTGGAGAGTTTGCCATGTGCTTCCTTCCCAATGAGGATGCACTTCAGCCCCGGTGACGGCCACCCCAGGGTTTCTTCATGGTCCAAACACGCTGCCCCGTTTCTCAGAGTGACCACGAGGCAACGACCTCTTCTTCTAAGAGGTGAAAACTGCCCTTCAGGTCGGCTCTCCCGTGCTCTCGGGGCCACCGTAATCTCCTCCCAGACAAACAGGACGCTCTACACCCTGGACTCAAGCCTCAGGGACTCCGGGCAGCCAAGTCCTACACGCGCGTCTGGGGTACGAGTCGCCCTAAGGCTAATCCTAACGCTAACCCCAAGCCTAATCCTAACCCTAACCCTAACTTTTCCAGCTGGGAGGCAGAGATCGTGGGTACTAATGAAGCCCACAGATCTGCACTTCAGCCTGACTCTGAGACAGTTTTCAGTTGGTTGCCTCTACTTTCCTGACCCTCATAAAATGTTTTGTAAAAATCGCAAAGATGGACCAACTAGCCTAAAATTCAGTTCACTTTATCTCCGTCCCTTACATCTTTGGGGTGGGGCTAGGACCCTGTGAGAGCTGAGCGCCGCTGTGCTGTGTCCAGGGCCTTAGCACCCGGAGCAGGTCAGCAGCTGTGCCCAGGGCCCCACCACCACGGGACAGTGCCTGGTGGGGTGACCCTGCCCTCGGCCAGTGCCCACGCCTCCCCACAGCTCAAGCTGTGCCCAGCCCAGCCCAGCCCAGCCCCCGGCCAGGGAGAGCTGGGGGGCAGTCATCACCTTGCAGCTGGGGTCCCTGGATGGAGAAGTTACAGGTGTTGGGGAGTCGCTCAGTGCCTGGAAACTGGCTGTTCAGGTGGATTCTCTCACCAAACTCAGCCTGGAAAATTAACAGAAGATGCAGTAACATCTTTGAAGCCCCCTCCCCACAACTGTTTGAACTTTAGACTTTCTGGAAAACAAAACCTCACTCTCGGGAATTCCCTGGCGGTCCGGTGGTTAGGACTGCACTCTCACTGCTGAGGGCCTGGGTGCAATCCCTGGTTGGGGAACGAAGATCTCGGAAGCCACACGGTGTGGCAGGAAAAAAAAACCCTTACCCTCAACACACAGAATGATTATCTTACTGATAAGCATCTACTGATAATAGTCAGGGAGACTGACTATGGACAGCAAAGGTAATTGGGAGAAACAACTTCTGAATGCATTTGGATCGTCTTCACACAACCCTTAGATATTCCGTCTCTGGTATTTCTGTCATGTGTCTGTAAGAAAGTCGCCTGGTCTGCAGCCCTCCTTGGGGGTCTCGGCCCCGCTGTCCCCAGAGCTCTGGGCCACGGGCACTCACCACCAGCCTCTCCTCCAGGTAGTCGCGCACAGCCCGCATGTGGGCTTCGTAGGCCTCGCACTTCTCTGCCACCAGCTCAGCCGCCTAGGGACACAGGAGGGCCCCTCAGTTACGGTAAAGCAAGGGGAGCAAGACAGCTTTAAGCAGCAGAGGGGATTCTCCCCGAAGACAGACAGGTGACATGGCCTCAAATTGCTCATTCTCTGGAACCTCACACATATACAGTATGCGCCGACCGAGTGACCGGGGCCGGGATAAGTGCCGAGTCCCCTCCACTTGTTAACAGGAATTTCCTTTTTCAGGCTTCCGGATACCCCAGGCACTGGAGAGTCCCTAGCCGGTGACCAAAGGCAATCCCAGTCCTGAAGGCACACCCATCCCAGGGACAGACACACCAGGGAAGAGGTGACCACGGTAGACCGACGGGTGGGCGCCGTGACGGGAACTCGGGGCAGCGGGGAAGGGCATTCCAGGCAAAGGCCCTGCAGGGGGAAAGGCGAGCGCCCCTGGAACAGAGTGCGCGAGGGGGACAGCGCCCCAGAGGCCCCAGGACAGGCGGGATCTGAGCCTGAACACAAGGCAGATGCACGTGGATTCTGAGGAAGGGGTGAGCTGCTCTGATGTGTGTGTTAGAACTGGAGGCTACGTGGAGAATGGATGAGGCGTCCACACACAAGACGGGGATGACCTGGCCTAGAGTCGGTACAAGAGGCAGGTCCTGGACCTCTCGTGGAGACTGAACAGACAGGCCCGGCTGCTGCATCAGGTGCGGGGGACGGGGCAGGGCAGATCAAGGGCACCTCCTAGATTTCTCAGCTGAGAGCCTGGGTGGCAGGAGGCACCACAGGGGGAGACGCCCACGATGCAGGAGAGAGAGCAGGACACATCGTGGGCTCAGAGGACACGCTGAGGAAGCAGGTGGGACGCGGGCCTCCCAGCAGGTCAGGACCTGCCCTGAGACGTCAAGTCCAAGACCAGAGCACAGGCTGGCATCAGAGCCACGGGACAGGGCGAGCACAGCGAGAGGGAGAGGAGGCTAGGCCAGCACCCAGGAGGCAGAGAAGGAACCTCTGGGGGGAGAAGCGGTCCCACAGCTGCAGGAGGTCACATGGGGACCTCCTCGACCAGCTTCTACAGAGCAGAGCAGGTGTCCGGAGAACGGGAGGGGGTGGGAGTGCGTGCGGGCTGCTCCGCGGGGCGGAGGACGCGGGAAGAGGCTGGAGTGGCGAGGACCAGGGGAGGGCGGGTTTCAAGGCTGGGGGAGGAACACCCTGGCAGAGGACTGTGAGGGGGCAGGGCAGGGGGCAGCCGCAGGGGGGCGCCTTTCTCCAGCCGGCACACGGGGAAGGGGTGGAAGGCAGCGGGGAGACCTTGACTCGCCCCAGGGGGGCCAGGACACACCTCCCAGGGGAGAGGGCGCGGGGCGCGTCCCGAGCCAGACCACAGCGAGGAGGGCCAGGCTGCGCAAGGGGAGGGGCGACAATGGTGTGCCCCCCACCCCAGTGACAGCAGGGCCAGAGGGCCTGGGCAAAGGTGCAAGCCAGGAGCGAGGAAAGGGTCACGGCTGCAGAAGGGAGCGGAGGGGCCTGCTGCTGCTGCTGCGCCGCCATCTAATCCTCACCAGGAAGACCTTTAAGAAGCTGCCCCTGTCCCCACCTCGGGGGCGGGGGGGTAACTGGACCCAGGGGATGAGCAAACCTGTGGTCATGACGTCATTGCTTTTAATATTAGGAGAGACTTGAGAAAAGATACTTCCCTTTTAAATGCTAAGCGTATGAAACCCACTCCACAGATCTTAAAAAGCGCATCTTCAAGCTTCCTCGTATGTTGGTCTGTTTCTTGGGATCATGAACGTGATCTCTCCTAAAGCCAGGAAACCTATTAAAGCTGCTGGGAAACTGATGCGAGATCACAGAAAATATGCGCTCTGGTCTCCGCCCTGGACCAGGCACAGAGCTCCTGAGACCCTTGGAATTTCCTAAGCATGAGGAGCAGCCTTTATTCTAATATTCGGTCTTGGGCTCTGCTTCCTGCTGCCGAGCTCCTAAATCCTTTGGAACTTCCTGGGTGACAGTGTCTTTTGCCCTAATGAGGCGACCCTGGGTGGGCTCCTGGATAGGGGCTGGTCACCGACCCCTGATTAGAAGCCTGGAATTTTTGTAGAGACGGGAGAGGGGCTGGAAATGGAGTTGATGACTGATCAAAGCCTCCATGGAAACCTCAACAATGCGGGTTCAGAAAGCTTCCAGGTTGCTGATCACAGAGGTGCTAGGAGGCTGGTGCCTGGAGAGGGCATGGAAGCCCCTTCCCACATCCCCTGCCCTACACTTCTCTTCCTTCTGGATGTTCACCTGTATCCTTTATCATATCCTTTCATAATAAACCAGTAATCTAGTTTCTCTGAGTTCTGTGAGCTGTTCTAGCAAATACATTGAACTCAAGGAGGGGGCCATGGGAACCTCTGATTTACAGGTGGTTGGTCACAAGTGCAGGTGACAGTTGGCATCTGAAGCTGTGGGTGCCCACAACTGAGCCCTTAGCCTGTGGGCTCTGACACTAACTCTGGGTAGACAGTGTCAGAATTGAATTGTAGGAAACTCAGCTGGTGCCACAGAATTGCTGGGTGGGGACCCCCAACCCCGCACATCTGGTGTCAGAAGTGTGGTGAGTGTGGCAGTGGTGTGAGAGTGAGGCGGAAACACAGGAGGAAGACATCGATGGACAACGCAACGGCTTCAGCTGTCGAGGTCACCAAGGCTTACCTTCCCAAGGCCGGCAATCATCGGGGTGTTTTCTGTCCTGTAAGAGACAAGGGATTCAATCCTATTTCCATGCAAAGCGATTAACAAACATCCCCGGAAGGAATCCTGTGTATCTGAAAGTCAGGTGTTCAAATAAAAACAGTCACACCAACATCTTTCCTAAACAAGGGCAGCTGCCAGCCCCCAAACCCTCGTCATCGCCCAGAGACAGTAAACATGGCTCACTGTGGGCAATATACAGTAGGTGTCCAAGTGACAATTCTACCTGGACCCGCCTCCTACCCAGGAGAAAGCCCTCCTCCGACTGCAGGCCCCAGAGCCCCCATCTTTGGTCTCCCTGCCAAACCAGGTGAGGGTCTGAGGAACTCACTCCCCAACCCGTTCCCTTCAGCTGATGTTTCAGCTGAAGCCTCTCAACTGTAATATGGGATGAATCTTTTGTTACTAGAGACTTGGGGCGTAGTGTGTGTGTTCAGGGGGGCTGTGCAGGAGGGGACAGGAACACCCCCGAAGACCAGTGGTTCCCATACACTGATGTAACAAACTGAAAAACAACTCTTCAGGCTTTCCTGGTGGCGCAGAGGTTGAGAGTCCGCCTGCCGATGCAGGGGACACAGATTTGTGCCCCGGTCCGGGAGGATCCCACATGCCGCGGAGCGGCTGGGACGGTGAGCCATGCCGCTGAGCTGCATCCGGAGCCTGTGCTCCGCAACGGGAGAGGCCACAGCAGTGAGAGGCCCGCGTACCGCAAAAAAAAAAAAAAAAAAAAGAATGTGTATTTTGCTGTTGTTGGGTGGAGTGTTCCTAACAGGTTGATTAGATCCTGTTGGTTGATGGGTGTTATTGCGTTCTTCTATACCTTAGTCAATTTTTGTCTAGTTGTTCTATCCGTTGTTGAGGGAAGGGTGTTGAAGTCTCCATCTATAATTGTGGATTTGTCTATTTTTCCTTTCAGTTTAGTTTGGGTTTTTTTTCCTCACACATTTTTCAGCTCTACTGTTTAGTGCATCCACATTAGGATTGCTATGTCTCTTGGTGGACTGATTCTTTTATCATTATATAATTCCCCCTGCCTCCCCCATCCCCGGTAATTTTCTATTTTCTTTGCTCTGGAGTCTCCTTTATCTCATGTTATATAGCCATTCCTGCTTTCCTTAGATTAATGTTAGTTTGATACACTTTTCTCCAACCTTTACTTTCAACTTGCCTCTTGCTATATTTGAAGCAAGTTTCTTATAGACTGAATATAGTTGGATGAGTTTTTAAAATTTTTATTCTGCCAATCTCTGCCTTTTAATTGGTATATTTATACCATTTACATTTAATGTAATTGTTGTTGTTCAGGCTTAAGTCTTCCATTTTATTTTTTCTCTGTTTTCTTTTTCCTACCTTTCTGTGGGTTACTTAAACAGTTTTCAGAAGTTCAAGTGAAGAACAGAAACCTTACCTCCTTTTACATACCTTTACCCTCCCCCATTTATAATATAATTATCTTAAATATTTCTTCCACATACATTTTGAACCACATCAGACAGTGCTATGATTTTTGCTTAGGCCATCAAACATAATTTAGAAAACTGAAGAGAAGGAAAGTCTATTTTATTTACCCATATTTTTGTTTACCATGCTCTTTCTCTCTGATGTTCCAAGGTTCCTTCTTTTACTGTTTCTTTTCTGTGTAAAGAACTTCTTTAGTCATTTTTAGCATAGGTTTTCTGGTGACAAATTCTGTTAGTTTTCTCCTTCATCTGAGAATGCCTTGATTTCCTCTTTGTTCCTGAAGAATATTTCTGCTGTGTTTTTAATTTGGCTCGACAGTTCTTTTCTTTGAGCACTTGAAAATTTTTGCATACTTCCTCTGGCCTCCATGGCTTCAGATGAGTAATCTACTGTCATTTGAATTATTTTTTTCCTATAGATAAGGTGTTATTTATTCTTTCCTCTGGCTGCTTTCAAGATTTTTCTTTGTCTTTCATTTACAGAAGTTTACTTTTTATGTCTTAGGGTAGATTTCTTTTGGTTTATCCTGTTTGGGTTTTGTTCAGCTTCTTGAATCTGTGGGTTTATGTCTCTTGCCAAATTTGGGAAGTTTTCAGCCATTATTTCTTCAAGTTCTTTTTCATCCCACCCTCTTTCTCCTATCCCTCCAGGACCTCAACGAAATGAATGTTAGATCTTTTGCTATAGTCCCACAGGTCCCCGGAGGCTCTGTTCAATCTTCTTCCAGTCTACTTCCTGTTTTTCATATTGGTTACTTCTATTGTTCTTTCAGTTCACTCTTTCCTCTGTTGCCCCTATTCTGCTGGTGAGCCTGTCCACTGAGCTTTTTACTTTGGCTGTTGTAGTTTTTAGTTCTAAAATTTCTGTCTAGTTCTTCTCTACATCTTCTTCTTCTTTGCTGACACTTTCTATTTCTTCTGTTTCAAGTGTGTTCATAATTGCTCATTGAAGCATTTTTATTGTTTTTGCCTTAAAATCTCTTATCAGATAATTCTAACATCTTTGTCATCTCAGTGTTGACATCTATTGATCGTCTTTTTTCTTTAAGATCTTTCTGGTTCTCAGTATGATGAGCGATTTTCAGTTGAAACCTGGACAGCCCTATGTCATTATGAGTCTGGATGTTTCTTAACCCTTCCGTATTAGCTGTCTTTTTTTGACCTTCCTCTGGCAGGAGGAGTGTGCCAACCGACTACTGCCAAGCGGGAGTAGACGTCCAGGTTCCCTCCTCGGCCTGTGTCAACATCCAAGAGAACTCACCTTGTTAGTGATGGGTATGGGTGGAAGCCCAGGGTGCCCACGTGGTCTCCACTGACACCTTGGTGGGGTGCACGACTGTGGTGGGGCAAAAGTCCTGGCTCTTCACTAGGCCCTGTCTGACACAGAAGGGGCGTGGGGCTCTTGTCACAGCCTGTGTGGGTGAAGTCTGGGCTCCCGACTCTCCTTTGTGGCACAGGTGGGGGTGGCAGCAGTTTACCATGGTGACTGGCTGGAGAAAAGCAAGTATTGTCTAAAAGTTCTCTGTATTGCTAGGCTCTCCTTTCCCTGGTCCACTGGCTGGAGACAGAGGGCTTTCTTGGGCATTTTTCATCAGCCCTTATTGGTGTTTCTGAGTTGCTGGCTTCTTCTGCTCTAATTCTGGAATAAAGGAAGCAAGAGAAACCCTAGGGAACTCACCACATGTTGTCTGTTTCTTCCTCCTGTTATCAAGTTTCTGACAACACGTGTGGTGCTGGTGCCACCTCATTCCTTGGTTAAAACACCCCTGCAGGTCATGGGGACACAGGAGCTTTCAGAGAGGAAACCAGGTGCTTCTACATGGCCCTGCTCACCCCACAGGCAAGAGAAGGACAGCACATCTCAGCCGGGGGGCTCCGGTGGCACCTCTTTGGTGGGCTGGGCCAAAATAACCAAAGGAACTGGATGCTTTGAAGCAGCTGAAAGAGACTTCCTTCATCTGCTTTGAATCATCCCCAACGAGACTGCAGATCTGTGAGTCCCAAGTGTAGAACCGGCCAGTGGAGCCACGTCTGACTCAGTGGAGATGAGAGCGCTGTGCTATCACTGTGCTTCCAAGAGACAGGAGAGCCACTGCCCTACATACAGACAACACAGCCAGCAGGCCAGACACCTCGTTTAACTTCTACCTTACCCCGGCCTGAAATTCCGTTCTTGTCCACCTCCAAACAGCATGGGGTACAGAGGCGTGAGCTCACCGAGCCCTCGGACATAAAGTGCTCCAATCCTGGGGCCATAGAACTGAAAGAAAAGTCAGTCATTTATTCAACAAGAACCTTCTGGGGACCTTCTCCGTATACGTATTGAGAGGCCCACAGAGATACTCTACGACGTCCGGGCCCACCTCCTCCGGTCCCGCAGGTGGCCACCCATCCCCACTGCAGACACGCGGGGGTCACAGAAGGCTTCGGGTGAGGGCAGGTGCTGGACTCTGGCCTCCAGCTCAGGGGCAGCAGAGCACCTGCACGGCACTGGGAGACTCTGTGAAGGGGGAGGGGCTGGGGAGAGAGATGGCCAAGGGCCGTCCTGCGGAGGACTCCACGCTCTCACATCCACATGAGCTAGAAATCTTAAGGGCCGCCGTGTCAGGCCAGCACCTCACTCCCTTGGGAACCAGCTGAGGGGAAATTACTAAAAATATTCCAGCTCTAGTCAGCTGCTGGAAAGATGAGCAAAAGCTTCAGAAGGGTCTTCACTGTTAACTATTTCCCCAGCACACCCTAGAGATGAGGGCCGTGAAAACCACACCCTCACACGCAGAGCCACACTTTAAGTCAAGTTAGAGAGGCCATCATTCCTGAACCCTCCATCTTCCGTCCCTGGGTGTGGGGGTGAGTGGGCTGAGGAGGGGTCTGCACGCACGCTCCGGGCTGCAGAGATCACTCACTCCTGGGCTAAACCCACCTGTGACCTCCACTCCCCCCATCCTCCCCCCGACCCCGCCTCTCCCCCTCCCACTACCACCTCCCCCGAAGGCCTTGCCTGGCTTCCCCTCCTGCCCCCTATGGGCTGCGCTGCCCAGCATTCCCAGTGGGCACTCAGCCCTTGGCATCCTAGCTCTGCCGGGCTCTCGTCTGAGCTGCCGAGGGCGGGGCTGCAGTCTGCCCATCACCATGACCCAGGGCCTCGCTGGGCATGTGCGCCGGGTGCACCGGTGATGGAGGATGAGCGGGGCCACGGGCTCTGCTCGCAGGTGAGCCTCGCGGGCATCAAGGCGTCTCCCCGGCAGGAGGGCAGGAAGGCGGATGGACGCACCTTGTGCCCCACGACGGTCAGGAAGTCCACGCCCAGGTCCCGCACGTCCACACGCCGCTTCCCCAAGGCCTGGGCGGCGTCCGTGTGCACGAGCACCCCCGGCAGCCCGCCCGCCGCCCGCTGCTGGTTCAGGGCTCGGACTCGCCGGCTGATCTCAGACACCGGCTGGAGAGGGAGAAACACACGGCTGAGGGTGTTGATGTGATGAAGACGGAACGAAAGAAATGAGGAGTTGTTAATGAGGATGCACCAAAAAGTTCCCGGATTGAAGAACAGGGGAAAGAAGAGGCGGGGCTGGGAAGCCGGAGTCCCCACTCCATCTTCCTAAGAGGGACAGCGACTCACCATGATGACGCCTGTCTCATTATTGGCCAGCATGATGGTCACGAGGCACGTGGCCGGGCGGACGGCCGCCAGGATGTCCTCGGCCTCCGCCTGCCCATTCACCTTGGACACGGGGACGAAGGTGACCTCTGAGGAATAAGATGCAAGTATGAGGTCAAACCCACAAAGTATCCTTTCTGGAACGTTTACTTAGACACAGTGAAAAAAGCAATTTATCATAAAGGTTCAGAAAACTATGAAAAAGGAATATGAGCCCCCTTTATCGCCCCGCCCACAGACAACTGGCTTGAAGGCTTCATCAATGAGCTTCAGTTGGGGGGCTGTCTGGGGACACGCTGTTCCGCCTCTAAGGGACCCGCAAGCAGCTGAGACACCCTCAGTTCATGGGAGCATCTCGAGGTGCTAAGTACTTAACCTTCCCTCACTCGGCACTGACCCAGCCTTTGTTAAGCACCTACCGTGTGCCAGGGCTGCTCTGGCACCTAGAATCCTACACTGCAGATGGAAAATAACGAGAGGTAACCAAATCGAGGTTTTGGGTTCAAAATGGTGAAGACAAACACACCCACTTTCCCCTCAAGGTCCCACTGAAACAAGAGAACGGATATATTTCTCAATAAGGGCGACCACCTGTGGACAAGGAATTTTGAGCAATGCCCAGAACACAGAAAGATGATGTCATTAGACTAACAGCATCAGGGAAAACCCACCCCGGACACTGATAGGTGAAAACTAACTCCACAGAAAGTAGGAAAGGATCCAGAGGCCACCCACCTTCAGGGTGCACTTGTGGAGGGCAGGGTGGGGGCCGACTGCTGAGGCAGGCAGAGGACCAGGTTCCGACGGACAAGGACCCCCGCCTCATACCCAGCAAGTGGGTGGCAGCAGCGCTGGCCTCGACAGCAGGCGGGCTCCGGGGTGGGCGGGGTGCGGGGCAGCCAGAGAAGGGCAGAGCTGGTGCATCCACTACGGGACTCAAAGGGGAGCAAAGGAAAGGCAACTCCGGCCAGGACTTCTGCCTTTTTATTAAGTGTATGAGCACCTGCTCAACAGCACCAGCCCTCAGGGAGACACAGATCAAAACCCCCATGGGCTCCCACTTCACACCCGCTAGGACGGCTGTTACAGAAAACACAGACACTAACACATGTTGGCGAGGACATGGAGAAACTGGAGCCCCCAGGCACTGCTGGTGGGAATGTAAAATGGTGCAGCTACTGCGGAATACAGAGGTTAGGGTTAAACACCCAGATACTTCAAAAGGTGAAACAGAGTTACCACGTGACACAGCAATTCCACTACCGCGTATATACTCAAGAGAAACAAAAACATTCGTCCACACAAAGACTTCTATACAAATGCTCACAATGGCATTATTCATAGTATCAAATGTCCATCAAATGTTCATCAACTGACGAATGGATAAAATGTGAATATTATTCACCCATAAAAAGGAATGGAATACTGACACAGGCTACAATGTGGATGAACCCTGAAAACATGATGCTAAGTGAAAGAAGCCCATTACAAAAGACCACATATCATGTGGCTCCATTCATATGAAAGTCCAGAATGGGGAAATCTCCAGAGACAGAATGTATTAGTGGTTGCCCAGGGTTGAGGGAAACAGAGTTACAGTTAACAGATGCGAGGTTCTTTTGAGGGTCAGGAAATGCTCTATAATTGACTGTGGTGATGGTTGCACAACTCTGTGGATTCACTAAAAACTACTGAATCGCACACTTCAACCGGGTGAAGAGTATCATACGTGAGTTCCATCTCCATAAAGCTGACACATATATAGTAAAAAACAACAACAGCAACAACTGGACAGTGTGGAGGTGGAGGGGTGTGAGACAGTTGGGGTCAAGTCCCCATTTTATACCAGGGAGTCAACAAATAGATGCTTGAGTTAATAAAGTAAGAAATGAAGATTATGTGTATAAGTTATTAAGTATTAAAGTGGAAGTAATTAAAGTGATAATGCCACAACCATGAGAAAACCTGAAGGCAGACTTGAGGGGCGGCTGCCTCTGAGGGGCGGGACTGGGGGTGGCGGGGAAGAGCCTGTACTTTATAGGAATGCTTGAAGCCCTTCTGTGATCTTTAGGTGCACGTCTATTCTTCGTAAAAACGTGTACAATTTTAAACAAGAGGTAAAATGTAACAGCAACTAATAACAATGTATTAAGTTGCCCTTCTCTGTACCTGAGACACAGAAAAAAAGGCACCAGGGATTAAAAGCAAGGACAGTTTAAACAAGAAAGTTGGACCTGACTTTTTTTTAGTTAGAGTGGTGCATAAAGAGGAAAAACCTTTCCAGTGGTCAAAGGGGAAAAGTGGTAACAAGGCTCACAGTCAAACCCAGCAGTTCTGGCACACTCCTTTATCTTTTTTTTTTTTGCGGTACGCGGACCTCTCACTGTTGTGGCCTCTCCCGCTGCGGAGCACAGGCTCCGGACGCGCAGGCTCAGCGGCCATGGCCCACGGGCCCAGCCGCTCCGTGGCATGTGGGATCTTCCCGGACCGGGGCACGAACCCTTGTCCCCTGCATCGGCAGGCGGACTCTCAACCACTGCGCCACCAGGGAAGCCCTCCTTTATCTTTAAGATAAGAACACTCTTCCCTGCCTCCCCTTCAGGTTTCCAGGCAGATTAGGTAAGAAGGCAAATGCTTCGGAGAAAACCAGTCTTATTCCAAGGAGAGGTCAACCCTGGCTGTCCTGGGAAAAATGTCTCTTACGTTTTCAAAAGCTAGTATCTATACCCTGTGTCTTGAGATGTCACATCACAGGAAATATGAAAGGACCAGAAGTAACCAGGGCCACTGCCGCTGCTGGGCAGGCTCCACCTGCCCCTCAGACTGCCTGGCCAGGTGCACCTCCCGGTGGGGCCCCAGCACCCACCCCCCCACCTCTGCTCTCCTCACCCCGGGAGGCCCTCACCTCCTCTCTACTAAGACAACAGGCTCCCAGAAGGGGTGCACCTATTCTTGTTTTTACCACCAGAAGTTGATGTCTATTGGATCCTTTTTCTTTCTACCAGAGGGAGTGCAAGCCAACATTCAATCATTAAAATCAAACAATGAAAAGCACGGGTTAGCATTTATAAGCATGCTATTAAATATGCACGTATATATCATGTACAAGAGTCTGATGTATCATGCGGTGATAAATGACCAGTTCCACGCACTGGTGACTGATTTCTCCCTCAAGGAAAATCTGGAAGGACAGGCCTTGTAACCTTCGCCCCTGGGCACAGCCAGGCAGCCCAAGCGCCAGAGGGTAAGTGATTCACGGGGCACCCGGGTCGCCGGACCTCAGCCAGCTGCCCACTCACCGGCCACTTGTTCTTCCACCAGGTGCTCCAGGGGCAGGCGGATGGAGTCGTGTTCCACGGTGCAGGTGACGATGTGAGGCAGGGCCCCCTCCACTGGGCTGGGATGCTCGGCCGGGTCCCCCACTGCGGCATGGACTTTGTGGAAATGTTTCACCACAGAATGGATTACTAAATTATTTGACTGCAGAGACAGAGCGGAAAATTCATTTACGAAAACTATCCTAAGGGGAGACTTAGAGTAACAATCTCTCTCATTTGTAGTTTCCTTTGTAGCTAACATTTAAAAAGAAAACAACCAAACAAAAAAATGGTCTCAAAGAAAATCAGCTCCTGAGCTGCACCTTCTGAAAGGCCTAACTACAAAGATTTGGGGGTTTTCAACTTTCAAAAATGACAGAATTCGTTTCCGGTGGATTACGCAGGCTTTTTGTTAAGCAACATTATGCATTTAAAAAATTTTCTGAATCTGTCAAAAAAGAGTATTTTGCCCAGGCACCCATCGCTGGTGGGAATGTGAACTGGCACAACCTCTGTTAAGGGCCATCTGGCATATCTATCAAACAGTCCCTCTGACCCAGGAAGTCTAGTTCTTGGACTTGATCCTACAGCTACACTTGAACAGAAGCAAAATGATGGATGTAAAAGGTTACTGGTTAAGTATACAATGACGTAACAGCAAAACCTTAGGAAACCCTTCAACGTCTATCCATAAGGGGACTTGTTCAGTGGACACCAAGTGGACACCAAGCAGATGTAAAAGCACAGAGGGAATGCCCTAAGGGCTGATGCCAGAGATCTCAGAGGCACTTGTTAAATGGAAAAAGGTAGCGAGCATTATATGCAGCATCATACAATTTGTATAAAAAGGGCTAGATACATACACATTTGCTTATACATCCCCCAAATCCTTGAAGAGGTAAAAAGGGAAGGAGAAAAGAATATATAAATCTACACACCTAATCTGTTTCTAAGGCAAAGGCTATCTCTGCAGGACTCGATAGAAACTAACAATGCTGGTCTCCTGTAGGGAGAGGAAGTGGATAACTGAGGGGATGGGTGGGAGATTTTTGTTTTTAAGGACCTTTTCTCTTATTGCTAAATACAACATATACACAGAAAAGTGTATAAAATAGAAATTTAAGTTTCATGAGAAAGTATGACAGTGAAGGCCTGAGTAACCGTGACCTGGGTCAAGATGAAAACATGACCCACACCAGGGAACACCTCCCACCCGCCCTCAATCACTGCCCCACCCCCATGCCAGCTAACCTCCACCCTGATTTGCATGGTAATCGTTTCCTTGCTTTTCTTTATGCTTTTCCTTCCTAGGTAAGGATCTCTAAGTGATTTTGCTTATTTTGCCTCTTTTTGACCTTCAAATGAATGGAATTGGACTGAATTAATTTTTTCTCAACTGAAGATCCAACCTATTCACGTGTCTGAAGGCACCGCCCAGTGGGAAGGCGGTGGCTGCTGCTTGTCCTGTGCTGAGGAACCCACACAGGGTCAGCCGGTGCTCAGAGGACTTGAAAGGCACTGAGAGTCCAACAGGTGGCCCTGATGGAGGACGAGGCGGCCGACGGCAGGGCTCACCCAGGTCTGAGACACAGCAAACCAGATGATGGGGAGGAGACGGCCAGGATGGAAGGCTGCATGTGTCCCTCTGAAGGTGGATGGCCCTTGAAAGCCCCAGGTCACCCCCTCGCAGAAAACACAGCGACTCCTGGTCCGGAAAGGAGGGACTTCGGGGGCCGCACACCTCAGGTCAGAGCTGAGCCAACCCACCATGAACGTCACAAAGGTGCCTGGGCCCCTCCCATGTGCCGCCTCCACCTGCAGGTACCAAAGGGCACAGGACTCCACGCTGAGCGCCCAGGTGGCACTGGGGGCACAGCAGCCTGTCGGAACCGGTCAGTCACAACTAAAAACGTACCACATGCCCCCAGGCCCCTCAGCACCTGGCCCCAGGCAAGACCAGGATGGCCCACAGGGCAGCTGGGGCAGCCCCTTGCGGGGCACCAGGAGTCTGGTCCTGGGGGGTGGTTGGTGCCCAGGGGCCTGGTGGCAGCTCCCCTCCCCTCTGGTCAGCTTGGCCCGGCCCGGCCCGGCTCAGCACAGCCTCTGGCTGACGCCCTCCGCTCCACACTCACCATCCCTCCGCGCGGCTGCAGGGGACTGTGTGGTACCCTTCCACCCAGGACTTCAGCAGAGGTGTGAATATTGGTCCATGCTACTTGGAGGGACATCTGCACTGTCCCCAGTCTCTGGCTGTCGTGAACGCTACCACTGACAGTCCTGCCTGCCCCTGCGGCCCACGTGCCCCGTGCTTCTATGGTACGTACCTGAGAGGAGCTGCTGGCTGATAGGGCGGCGTGGCCTCGACTTCACGAGGTGATGCCAACCCACCTTCCAGAACGGTTTCCAGCCTACACTCCTGCCAGCGCCGTGCGTGCTCGCTGCTGTGCATCCTTTGTCGATACTTCCTGTCGCTGGACTTCTTAATTGTTACCATCCTGATGGGTGGGCAGAGGCAACCCACGTTGTTGTTTACCTTTGTATTCTGACCACTTAATGAGGCTGAGTACCTTCTCCCACGTAGAAACCACAGGGGTTTCTCTGTGAAGTGCATGTTCACTTTTCTCGCCCATTTTTCTACCATCTTCGCCCACTGTCAGGCTGGTCTTCTGATTTCCTTCAAGGTTCTCTGATGAACTACAAATCGTTTAGTGGTGGTGGTGGTGGTAGAATTCATCGGCCTTTTCTTTTATGATTAAAGTTTTCTGTATTTTATCTAAGAAATCCATCTCGGGCTTCCCTGGTGGCGCAGTGGTTGAGAGTCCGCCTGCCGATGCAGGGGACACGGGTTCGTGCCCCGGTTCGGGAAGGTCCCACATGCTGCCGAGCGGCTGGGTCCGTGAGCCATGGCCGCTGAGCCTGCACATCTGGAGCCTGTGCCCCGCAACGGGAGAGGCCACAAGAGTGAGAGGCCCTCGCACCGCAAAAAAAAAAAAAAAAAAAGAAATCCATCTCTTCAACATCACAAAGGCCAGGCCTTGTCACGTGACAAGGACCCATCCAGGTATGGATGGCCCTGTTTCGGGCCTCGTGTCTCTCCTTGCCCTAAGACCGTCTGCCTTAATTAGTACAACAATTCACTGTGTTCTTAATCTTGAAGATTTGGCTATTCTTGGCACTGTGTATTTCCATATAAATTAGTTTGCGAGATTCCATCAAAAAAGAGTCAGAATTTTGACTGAAGTTGCTTTGCATCTACAGATCCATCTGGCAAGAGCTGACATACTTATCATACTGAGTCTTCCCATCTGTGAACATGGTATATGCTGCATTTATTTAGAACTTCTTTGAAGGCTCTCGGTCATGTTTCTATTCCTTTCCCAACGTGTGTGTGCAGATGTCTTACAAAAGCTTTTTTACTAGATTTATTTCCTAAGTATTTGATATTTTTTGGTGCTCTGGTAAATACCTGTTTGTTGCTGGTACATAAAAATACAATTGATTTTTTTATCTAATAACTTTGCTGAATTTACTTACTAACTCTAATAATCTAGCTGCAGAGTCTCTTGGTTTTTTATGTGGACAGTCACATCACCTGTGGATGACCTTCTTCTCCAATAAGGAAATGAGATGGTGAGAATTACTAATTGAGTAGACACCTTGACATCATCACACTGTCACTGAGTATCTTCTATCAATTTAAAAAGAAGTACCTTTGAAATCGGGTCAAACCTCAAGCTCTTTTGTGTGTTTTTTTTAAATTGAAGTATAGTTGATTTACAATGTTGTGTTAGTTTCAGGTGTACAGCAAAGTGATTCCATTATATATATGTTCTTTTTCAGATTCTCTTACATTACAGATTATTACCAGATACTGAATATAGTTCCCTGTGCTATACAGTAGGTTCTTGTTGGTTGTTTATTTTATATAAACTAGTGTGTACCTGTTAATCCCAAACTCCTAATTTCTCTCTCCCCCGTTTCCCCTTTGATAACCCTTAGTTTGTTTTCTGTGTCTGTGAGTCTATTTGTTTTGTAAATAAGTTCATTTATATCATTTTTCAAGGTTCCACATATAAGTGATATCACATTATATTTGTCTTTCTCTGACTTACTTCACTCAGTATGATAATCTCTAGGTCCATCCATGTTGCTGCAAATGGCATTATTTCATTCTTTTTTTATGGCTGAGTAGTATTCTGTTGTGTATATGTGCCACACCTTGATCCATTCATCTGTCCATGGACATTCAGGTTGTTCCCATGTCTTGGTTATTGTAAATAGTGCTGCTATCAACATTGGGGTGCATGTATCTTTTCGAATTAGAGTTTTTGTCTTTTCCAGGTATATGACCAGGAGTGGGATTGGTGGGTCATATGGCAGTTCTATTTTTAGTTTTTTAAGGAACCTCCGTACTGTTCTCCATGGTGGCTGCACCAATTTACATTCCTACCAACAATGTAGAAGGGTCCTCTCTTCTCCACACCCTCTCCGCATTTATTATTTGTAGATGTTCTGATGATGGCCATTCTGACTGGAAACCTCACACTCTTAACAAGGTAAGCAACTTAGTGGGATTCAAAGGAATGATTACAGGCCAAAATGAAGGGGAAACTCTCTTTATTGAAATAGCAATGCAAAGCAAATTAAGTTATACGTTATGTAACAAATATCCTATCAGCCCCCTGGAATTCACTTATAGGATAAATGTTGGCTAATTATATCAAGGACAAAGCATTACTCTTTCTTTAAAAAACAATAATACCAAGAGGCAGTCACCTTCTACTTTTTTAAAAAAATAATTTACAGCTAAAAGAACATGAGACTGTTGAGACTGTTTACCTCTGTGCCCCCGGAAGTGAAGATCATGTCTTGAGGTCTCCCACCTATCATCCTGGCAAGGTTTTCCCGAGCTGCATTGATAATCTCCTTGGCCTTCCTACCTTGAGGGACCAAAGTGGAAATTCATTAACTTTGCTTCACCAAGTCCAATCAACACATGCTTCAAAGAACAACCAGACATGAAGGAGCGAGAGATCTGAGTGGGCAGTTCTAAGACAAAACGTGCTCCACCTACGTGAGCTACAACCAGAAATCACTTGGCCAAGGGGCAGCTGTAAGATGTCAGCAAATCAGTGAAAACTACTGAGGTGTCAGTAACTTAGCAAGAGCCAGAAACAAATATGGGAGGATGCCTGGGAACCCTAAAATTCCCTGAGACATGGTTTCTTTCTTACCCGATGCTACAGGAGAGGGGAAGCTGTGGCCATCTGCCTTGCTTCCCGTCCGTCAAGACAGGAGAATGAAAGGGTGGAATAATTTGCTTAAGATCACGCTGCAAAACAACAAAAATAAGCAAAAATAGAACTTGTGACCCCTCGACACAAAGCCCAATGCCATATGTCATACTGCCGGTCCCCTAGGTAACGAGAAAGGTCACCGCCTCAGGGACACGTTTGCTTTCAAACAGCTGCTAGGAGCCCAGCTACTCCTAGTTTCACTGGAGAGCAGGAAAACAGGCACCAAACTTCATGTGGCAGAGAAAGAAAGGCTCTGGGATGGGAATTCTGAAAATTTTGATGACCATTTTTAGTCTGTAGACCAGTAGACTCCAAACTTTTTTGACTATTCAGTCCTATTTATAAAAAATATTTTTGAGCAGGTACCACTAAAATAAACATATAAATAATAAAACATACATAAAGAAAGAAATGTAAAACGATGTGATAAAAATAAATATACAAAGTAATCCACACACTCCTTAAGACTATTGTGTAGGTTCTAATTACAAGCAATGAAGGTCTGGGGTGTCTAGGAAACCCAGTCCTTTCAATCAGTGATACTTTAAAAGACTGCAGTAAATGTCAATCAGTTTGGGCAGGACCCCGGCCCGGTACACTGTTACCTCCTCCTGAGTGCCGCTCAAAGCCCATCCACCAGCTCACGGCCCACTCTTCTCCCAGGATTCTGCTGAGAAGCCCTCTCTGAGGGGCTGCTGGGCTGGTCCCACAGCAGCAGGTCCCCTGCCCATGCCCCACTGCCCTTCCCAGGACAATCGGGTGGCCCATGTGGCGTGTAGCCCCCGGAGCCCGTTTCGATGTGCCTGTAGACCTGCATATAAGCATTTCACAGGGTTTTCTTTTTCTTTTTCAAAAATGGGTTTCATAATTTACAAACTAGTTTGCAAAAACTTCCCTTTCCACTTATCGACAAGTCTTGGAGACCCTTCTACACAAGGATTCGGGGGGCTACCTCACCACCGTGATGTACCTATTGGAACGGCTAAAATGAAGAGAATGGCCAGTTCAAGTGGTCAGGAGGATGTGGAGAAAATGCAATGCTCGTTCACATCAGTGGGAAGAGAAACGGGTACAAGCACTTTGGAGAGAGCACAGCAGTTCCTTAGGAAGTCAAACTTCAACCTCCCATCTGACCCCGCCGTTCGGCTCCTAGGTGTTTATGGCAAATAGTGTTTACCCAAGAAAAAAGAAGGTGATGTCCACAACTTGTACATCAACATACGCCCAAAATTCCAACCCAGACCTTGTTCTGGATGCCACTCACCCTACCTGGATGTCCAACAGGCATCTGAAACTACACACATTCAAAGCTGAATGTCCAGGGGCTTCCCTGGTGGCGCAGTGGTTAAGAGTCCTCCTGCCAAGGCAGGGGACATGGGTTCGTGCCCCGGTCCGGGAAGATCCCACATGCCGCAGAGCAACGAAGCTCGTGCGCCACAACTACTGAGCCTGCGCTCTAGAGCCCGCGAGCCACAACTACTGAGTCCACGTGCCACAACTACTCAAGCGTGCGCGCCTAGAGCCTGTGCTCCACAACAAGAGAAGCCACCGCAATGAGAAGCCCGCGCACCGCAACGAAGAGTAGCCCCGCTCGCTGCAACTAGAGAAAGCCCCTGCGCAGCAATGAAGACCCAGCGCAGCCAAAAATAAATAAGTAATACATTTAAAAACAAAAACAAACAAACAAAAAAAGCTGAATGCCTGCCTCCCTCCCCCCAAACTGGCTCCTTTCTCAAAGGCCCTCAGCCTTTCCTTTCTCAGTAAGTAAATGGCATCTCAGTCCTTCCAGGGGACCAGGGTGAAAGCTCCTGTCTTTCTCCTACCCCATCACCCAACCCATTATCAAATCCTGTAGGATCTGCGGTCAAAAATATCCAGAATCCAACCCCACCTCCCCCTGCCCCAGCCACCAGCTAGGTCAAGGCCACTGCTGGGATATTCCCCTGGCATGACCCCAACTCCACAGACCCCACTGTGGTCCATTCTCCACAAAGCGGCCAAAGTAATGCCTTGAAAACCCAACAATTCTTTGTGCTCTGTGTTTTTCCCTCACCGGGAACAATGCTCGGCACGCAGTAGGTACTCAACCAATATTGGTTAAATCACCTGTGTTCAAAGTGTGGTCTGGGGAACTCTGGGGGTCCACAAAGTCAAAGCTATTTTCATAATAATACTGAGATATCATTTGCCTTTTTTACACTCATTTTCTCACAGGTATGTAAGGAAGCCCTCCAGAGGCTACGTGATGTGAATATTGCAATGGACTGGATACAGAGCCAGGTATGGGACCCAAACATCTTCTATTTATCCAGACCTTGAAGATTTTCAAACATGTACAACAGTGCCATTCTTCTCACTAAATTTGTTCTGTTTTGGAAAAGATAGTTTCTTTTTCGTAAAAAAAAAGTTAACATGTAATGGATTTATTATTGTTACTTTTAATGAATAGATACGTATCTAAAGTCTTTTAGTGTTAAGTTCTGATATGGCAAATATCTACAAACAAAGCGTGCATAAGCAGAGGCTCTTTGGGGTCCTTAATACGTTTTCAGAGTGTGGGGTCTCGTGAGTAACCTCAGTTATGTCACCCCTCTGCTGAAGGCCCTCCAGACGCACTCCACCCCAGGCCCACGAGAGCCGGCTCTCACCTCACAGTGGCCTCCACAGCCCAGTGTGGCACTGCCCCCAAAGCCCTTGGACCCCCGAACCCCCTGCTGTCACCCACAACCCTCTGCCCGCAGTGCCTCCCCAGGTGTCCCCTCCTCATGTCTGCAAACTATGTCATCCGAGATTAGGATCATCCTCCGCAAAGCGGGACCCCTCCCCCAGAACTGTCTGCCCTTTATCCCCACAGGGCTTTGTCCACCTCACACACTTGCATCTGTTAACTGCCCGCTGCCTGCTGCCCCCTCCCAAGAGCAGGAGCTTTGTCTGTTGGCTGCTCCACCCACCAGACACAGAGTAAGCGCCCTCCAGGCAAGCTGAGTGGATGGCTCACAGGGGAGGACTGGAGCCCTTGGTGAGCCCCAGACCCTCCCTCCTGAGGGAGGGCTGCCCTTGAGTGCGTCAGAAGACACCTGGGGAAAAGGCCCTAGGGAATCCCTGACTGCAGCAGGAGGGGTGATGGTGGGAAAACCCCAGAAACCAGGGCTAGGAGAGCTGGGTTCCATCTGGGGACCAGCCCGAGATGCTGCAGGCCGCTGGTCCACTCTGAGAGAGGACGCCCTCAGCTGTGAACCTGAGCTCTGATCCCCACCCACCATGCAGGTTCTCACTAATAAGAGAAGTGGGTGCGTGCGAGAGCACCGTCAACCTAACTCACTGTGCACACAGTGACCCTCCCCGCATTTCCACAGCCAGAGGCACCCACAAGCGCTGGGGGGTGAGGCGGGGAACGTCATAGCTCAGCGTGTGCACTGCCGTGTCAGCTAAGAAACAGAGTTTTGAAGAGACAAAAGCTTGGCTTTAGTAAAGTTTTCTTCTCATTACACTAGGCATGCTGATTGTAAAAGAATTAAATACCATGATACAAAAAGAAAATACTCAAAACCTCCTGCAATCCCGCTACTCCAAGATAACTGCGGCAGGAGCATCCGGTGGGCGTCCCGTCTGCGCTGGGGCTGCCCTTGCTGCCACTCTCCCTCCCTCTACCACGGAGACATTTTCAGCTGGAACACATCTTAATTAAGGCCACATATAAATGAAGAAAGTCTTAGATGAGTTAAGAATTTAGACCCCATTTCCCAACTTCCACTGCAACTGAAATGCCAACGCGTGGCCATGGGACCAACCTCTGGCAATGGGTTACAGGCCAGAGTGGTACTTGCAACTTCCAGAAGTGTCTCTGAAGGACTCAGGCAGCCCTTTCTCCTCCTCTTTCTCTCCGTCCCACAGGCCGGACTGCTTACATGATGGCTTGAACTGCAGGAGCCATCTTGACCCCAAGGGGCAGGTGCATGTTAAAGATGGAAAAAGTTTTAAGATAGAAGGAGCTGGGTCTCTGATAGTGGCTGAGCAGCCACATGGGCCCTGGACTGTGAGAGAAATAAATTTCAAGCTGTTTAATCTACAGTTATTTGGGAGTTTCTGTCTCTCACAGAAAAACTATACGTTTTCCACACTTGCTCTACAGAATTTTTTCTTGGGTGGTGGGCAGGGGAAATCAATCACACTGCACATTTATAACGTGCATTTTCCACTTGGGCCAAATGCCGCAACTCTCCTCCTAGGTCATCAATATAGTACACACCATTGCTTTAAGGGGGACCAGAACTCACGCCAGGGCTTCTGCATACTTTATGTGATCCATCCTTGACTGATGGACACTGAGGTTATAAGCGAGGTAGTAAAAAATATCTTGGGTTTCTAAACTCTTCCCATACTGCCTTAATATCTGCCTTAAAACAGATTACCCTCCAAGAAATTATTATCATTATTAAATCATAATATTGTGAAAATAATTAAACCACTCTATCATACAGGTGATTTTTTTTCTTTCCTTTTTTTTTTTTCTTTTCCATTTCTACCTGAGTGTCAACAGAGAATTACTGCAATGCATTTTTAGTTATGGTTCTTAATTTGTGGAAACAAAGGCTGTCAAGGCAACATGCAATCCACAGACAGGCTTCATCAGGTCTAGAAGGGTTATTTCTCCCTGAGGGTTATTCCTAAATTTCTTTATGATAAATGCTTTTTATTAGCACTTAACTGTTCTCTGGGTTCTCCAGTTTTATGCGTCAGAAACTTCAGTTTCCCTAGAGGGAAGATTAGCTACAAGGCAACTTCCAGAAGATTAGCCAGAACATATGTATAAGATAAACCAACAACAAAGTTAATGAATGACTAGTATCTGATTTTGCAAAAGCTTTTAGTTATCAAGTTCTGAAGCTTTCAATAAGCAAACCGACATGAAAACCCACAAAAGCCTATAAATTTGTACACAGGTATTGCTAAATCCTAGGGCGTGGCAGTAGTCTGAAAGTTATTTTAGTTCATCGTGATCCACAGTTAAGACAGTTTATCTTCATTATCCCTGATAAAGCATTAAATAAGAAGACACAGCTTCAGCTCACTGTCTGAAAGACACAACGTGACTCTGCCATGTAACTCCTGATTTGAAGCAAATTCTTTTCCAAGACCTCCAATTTAATGCTCTACATTAAAACAAGAATAAACGAGAAACATATAAGAATATTTATAATTAAAGAATTCGAAAGTAATTTTTATTTTTAAAAAAAGGAGACCAGGATTCTATGTGATCCTGATGTTGCAAAAGATCTATTTTGTAAATTTTGTAGTGGTTGACTGAGACAGATACGTGACAGGGTTTTAATAGGCACTGTCACTACAAACAACTCTTAATAAGACAGCTTTTTCATCTGGGAAAGGAGGACAGGAGAGTATGTTAAAGATGAAAGATTATGGCATCAACAAGACTCAAATTTGGGCTTCTCAGGAAAAAACTACCCAAAATCACAGCTAAAGATTTGCCGTGAACAGAAAATCTATTCAAAACCGAGTCATACCACATGGTACACAATTTCTCTATGAGTACCTCTGCCCCCCACGTCTCTGATCTGTGTGTGTCTTCCAGAATTACCTGCCGGGTAAGGGCTGCTGGGATTTCCCCAGGCTTCCTGCATGGCTTCAGTCATGGCCTGGATGACTTCTGGCTCCAGGGGGGTGGTTGCATTATAGTCCATATACACTTTCCTGCTGGAGAGAAAATAAAGACGTGCCTATTAGGGAAAAGAAGGTGAAATCTGGAAACACAGCTGCACCCTGTCTATCATATCAACAGGAGCAAATAATGTCAAGGTTAGGGTGCTTCTCTGCATTTACATGTGCCGGATTCTACAAGCTGCGCTCAGAAGTCTCCACATCTTCATTATTTATGGAAAATGTATACGTGTTTTCCAACCATCTATCAATAGCATTTGCTAGTTTCCTTTATCACTGTTAGGAAATTGTCCCTTTGGACTTTCAAAACTTTCAAAACTTCTTTCCACCGCTTGGTAGGAGGGGTGGCCCGCTGGGCCTCGGCTACCTACCTGACTCCGGCCTTCCTCCTGAAGGAAGCAGGGGAACCTTGCAGTCCCAGGGAGCCGCACATTCCCCAGGGCTTTTCCCCTGGTTTTTCAACTTCACCACCTCACCAGTAGTTTTCCTTTGTTTCCCTGCAGTGCCCGCGACGGCCGTGAGGCTCGGGTGATCTAGGCGACCACTGCTCCCTCCCTCCCCACTCTGCTTCCCCCGAGCTGCAGTCTCCTCTGCGGGGTGGGGGGCATGTGCAGGCTTGCTGCTCCTCCCTTTGCCCTTCCCGTTCTCTTCGCCTAGAATGACCACACCGACACACACCCCCCTTACTTTTTAGGTCTTTGCTCCAACTTGACCTTCTTGTGAGGCAAACTGGGCTCTAAATAAAATTGCAGCCACCCATGCCCTCCTCCCCAGGGCTGTGCCCCCCGGCACCCCGTTTCTCCAAGGCACCCCATCATCTAACACACTAGACTTGTTCCTTGTTTATTCTCTGTATCAACAGAAAGTAACAGAACAGCAGCTCCACAAGCTCCCGTTTTCCTCCCAGCTCTGTCGCCAACACTGAGGACAACGGCTGGCACAGAGTAGGGGCTTGGCTTATAAGGTGACAAATGTCCCAGAAAGTGACAGACCCTGAAAGATCCCTAAGTGAAATTTATCCGTATATCTTTTTACCAGTATCAAAAACTTTCAGAAACTTTCGTGAATATGTAATAGTAGGCAATCCTGCCAGATACCATTAATTATTTCACCTGACTTTAAAGTCAGCAATAGCATTTAAACCAATCCACATGAAAATTCAAGCACAATTACCAATGGTGGCTGTTAAAACACAGGTTCTTTAACCCATGGAGTGTTTTTTTTTTGGTCGCGCCTTGCAGCATGTGGGATCTTAGTTCCCCGACCAGGGATCAAACCCGTGGCCCCTGCAATGTAAGTGAGGACTCTTAACCACTGGACCACCAGGGAAGTCCCCCCATGGAGTGTTTTAATGCAGCATCTTGTCTCTAAGATGCCCAAGCACAAGGCTTTGGGGCTTGGGAAGTCTGAGCAGCCATCCTTGGCCACCCGGGTATTAGGAATCCCTGGGTCCTGTTGAGTCTTAAATCTGCATGTGCCCCTAACTCTGGTCTCACTTCCAATGATAAGTATTCCAAAATTACTCAAACTACTAGTGACCACAGCTCTTCAATCTCCTGCTTGGCTAAGCTAATTCAAAGCCTGAATTTCAGAACACTTCAGAGATCACTCTGCCCCATTATTTGTTACTTCTTTAAAGTGCTATCAGTATCGCACGGGAAAGCTAAACTTTATTAAGGTCAGAACCAAAAAGAAAAAGGCATCACGAATCTCTTCTCCACTCAGTACATTCTCCCAGCTCCCTTTTCTCGGTTCCAAGCAAATGAGACCTAATGAAAGACATGGCAGATTTAGGCCTGGACCCACATTTTAAAGACACACACCCGCTCCTCATACTCAGGTAGAGAGGATTACCCTTCCTACCCAGAAAGTATTTAACAAATGCCTGGATTGAGGGTGAAGACTCACAAACAAACAAACAAAGATGCATCCCCCCCCGCCAGGGGAAGGTCCCAGCAGGCTGGAACAGCTCTGTGGGCTGGAGTGGCCCCCTGTCTTCACCCCCACTCTGCCAGGTGCTCAGGCCAGCAGCCTCGCGGCATCCTTCTTAACCCCACCTCCCCCCTACTCGGAGGACGCATCAGCAAGTGCGGGTTTATTCTCAGTACAAACCCTTCTCCCGCCACCCCTGCCACCACTGCGGTCCACACCGCCTCTCCCTCCTCGATTAGGACAAAAGATTCCCAACTGGCTTCCCTGCTACCTGCAACCCCTACTCCCTACAAAGCAGCCAGAAGGATTCCTTTAAAATATAAAGGAGTGATTTGTAATATAATTAAATGACGTCACTCCCCTCTCAAACCTCCAGGACACCCCAAGTCCTTCCTGGGCTCTGCGGCTCTGCTCGCGGACAGTTGCCCCAAGCCCCTCCGCTCCGCAGTCTTCGCTGCCCTGGACGCCGAGGGCTCGTTCCTGCCCTCGGGTCCTTTGCTGCGGTTTCCTCTTCCCCGCGCGCTCGCTCCCAGAACTTGTGCGGCTCACTCCTGGATGTCACTCAGGTTTTAGCCCAAGCGTCACCTTCCCGGAGCCCTTCGCAGGCCACGCCTCGCATCCGCTCGTCCTCCCAGCGCTCATCCCTGCTTTAGGCCTCCCGCGCGGACAGCCGGGCGGCGCTGCATCCCCGCGCGGACCCTCATGCCCGCGAGAGACCGGCCAGCTGGCGGCCCCTCTCCGGGAAGGACCCCTCCCCTGGAAAGTGACCACCATCTGACCGCCCCCTCCCTCAGGGAGTGACCACCGGCCGGCCGCCACCCTCAGACCTCGCCACGCGGCGCCTGGAGGGCTTCCTGGAGGAGGGCGCCGACGGCTTCCCCTGCCTTCCGCTCAAGGGGCGCACCTCTCCGGCGGGCTCTTCTCTGCTCGGCTGCCAGGCTGACTCGCCGCTCGCCCCCGCGCATCCCTGCTCCGCGGCCCGGCTGCTTCCATCCCAACCCCTCCCAGCCCGGCCGCCCCGGGCTCGGCCCCAACCCGCAGAGCATGTTGCTGCCAGGCGCGCCACCGGGAGGAGGCGGGGCCGCGAGGGCCGGGGCGAGTCCGGATTGGCTGAGGTGCGCACTCCCAGCCAATCCTCGCGCTTCAGTGGCGTTCCGCCGGGAGGCGGGGCCCCGGCTGCGCGCGGTCAGGGGGCGGGGCTGCCGGCGCGTCACAGGGGCGTGGTCCCGGCGGCGGAGCGCGGTTGGAGGTGCTGTGCGCGGGCCCTGGGCGGTGAGCGGGTAGGCGGCACCGGGAGCGAAGGCGGCGGGGGCCCGGGGCTGGCCGAGGAGCGAGGGGTCCGCGTGCTTCCGCCCGGCTGGAGCGGGAGCCCCGGTCCTCCGAGGCCGGCGGGCCACGCCCTACGTCACCGCTGTCCCGGGGGGCTCCACCATGATCCGACCCTCTGCTTGGGAGACTTTGGGTGAAATTAGGGCTCATTTCCTGCGGGTGGATCTGAGGGGTCTGGAGTGGAGGCTGTTACAGGAGCCAAGGCAAGACACGAGGAACACCAGGCCCGGGCGCAAAACGCAGGAAAGATGGATCCGGGACAGATTTAGGGAACGGGGTCTGCTGAATGTGGGGCACGCCGGAGGGTGAGGGAGGAGGATGTTAGTTCCTTTACCCGGACAGGAAGGAGCCCCGGGGCGGGGAAGGTGATGGGCTGAGTTTCCGACCTGTTGCTTTGTCTGAGAGGCAGCCAAATGGACATGTCTAGCATTCGTGTATCCTGCCAACCATAACACAAGTCAGTTGCGAAAGCGGTGAGAGAGGGCAAAGATCCAGATGCTTGAATTCTAATGAAGCCACCCCCCGTCTCTTGCCCTTTTGACAAAATAACAATTTCTAAGTTTAATTGAGCCCTGAGCATGTGTCAGGCACTGTTCCAAGCGCCTTTCCTGTATTCACTAGTTTCCTCTTGAAAACACCCTTATCAAGTGGGTGCCTTTATCCCCACTTTATATATGAGGAAAGTCAGGTACAGAAAAGGTCAGCATCTTGCCCAAGTTTACACGGGAAGTAATGGAGCCAGAATTTGAAAGCAGGGATGCTTTGTCAAGAAATTGAATTTTGGGGCTTCCCTGGTGGCACAGAGGTGGAGAGTCCGCCTGCCGATGCAGGGGACACGGGTTCGTGCCCCGGTCCGGGAAGATCCCACATGCCGCGGAGCGGCTGGGCTCGTGACCCATGGTCGCTGAGCCTGCGCGTCTGGAGCCTGTGCTCCACAACGGGAGAGGCCACAGCAGTGAGAGGCCCGCGTACCGCAAAAAAAAAAAAAATTGAATTTTAATTGGATGTTTGTAGACTTGCTCAATTTAATCTCCTGTTGGGGTCCAGAAGAAGTTGTTTTTTTCCAGCTTTTCAAGTCTCCACATTTCTGGACTCCTTATTTCCTTTCATTCTTGCTTGCAAACCGAGCTCATTTCTTGCCAAATGCGGCCAGGAGCAAAGGACACACCAACATTTAAGAAGCAAATAGAGGGCTTCCCTGGTGGCCCAACGGTTAAGAATCCGCTTGCCAATGCAGGGGACACGGGTTCGAGCCCTGGTCCAGGAAGATCCCACATGCCGCGGAGCAACTAAGCCCATGCGCCACAACTACTGAGCCTGCACTCTAGAGCCCACAAGCCACAACTCCTGAAGCCTGGGCGCTTAGAACTGTGCTCTGCAACAAGAGAAGCCACCACAATGAGAAGTCCTCGCACGGCAAGGAAGAGTAGCTCCTGCTCGCCGCAACTAGAGAAAGCCCACGTGCAGCAACGAAGACCCAGCACAGCCAAAATTAATTAATTAATTTAAAAAAATACCCTTTCGATTTAAAATAATAATAATAATAATAAAGAAGCAAATAGATACACAGAAGCTCAAGGCCAAAAGAGGAGGAAAGGAAAGGGAATGAAGGAAGTGTCAAAATACAGAAAGTAGTGTAAGTGCAGCTGAGAGGAAATCTGAAGTGTCTGCTGATACTCAGTAGTGAATCAGGAGACACTGATGGTTTCAGCGAGAGGAATTTCAGTAGAGCAGTGGTGGGGGAGGGGTGATTCAGAGCTGAGGAAAGAACAGGACAAGAAAGGGTGGAGAAGGCAGTCAGCTCATCAAAAAGTGGAGGAAGGAGGTAAAAGGGGTACAAGATGAAGGGGAAATGCTTTAGAGACTGAGCATGTTTATAGCTGACGGGAGGTAGCTAACAAGGAAGCTGAAGGTAAAAGAGAAAGAAGAGGTAAAGTCCTGGAGGCAGAGAGCGGGCACGAGGTCAAGAGCAAAGGTGGGGGGCATGTTTCATTCTCTAAGTCTATATGGAAGGCCATAAGGGTGGGAGCTGGAGGGGCGCAGGGACCACTGACAAGGGGGTTGATTCATCTCCAGCCCCCCTTGGACCAGTTAGGCAGCGGTTAGAGGGTCTGTGTTTCCAGGTGGATATAGTGAGTGTAGTGGTGAAGTCAGAGACAAGACAGCGCCCCATGTGGCTGGCGATACCCACACACAGAGGACCAGTGGCCTCTTCTCCACTCTTCCTAAAAGTGGTAGCAGCCACCACGATTCCAAGTGGGCTGGTCAAACAGATGCAACAGGTGCCCTAACAGGGTGTCTTAATTATGAAATCAGTGCCCAATAAAGACAAACATTTGAGGAATGCCATCTCCATGGAAATGAGGTAGTAAACGCACCAAACAGAGCTCACACCTAAGGGAAAAAAGTCATACAGTACTCAGAGTGTCTTCAATACAGCAAAGGTCTACAAGGAGATACGGGGGTATATCTTTTTTTTTTTTAAAGGCAGTCATAAAACAGGAACAAACAACAATTAAAAAAACATATCGGGGGCTTCCCTGGTGGCGCAGTGGTTGAGAGTCCGCCTGCCGATGCAGGGGACACGGGTTCGTGCCCCGGTCTGGGAAGATCCCACATGCCGTGGAGTGGCTGGGCCCGTGAGCCATGGCCGCTGAGCCTGCACGTCTGGAGCCTGTGCTCCGCAACGGGAGAGGCCACAGCAGTGAGAGGCTCGCATACCGCAAAAAAAACCAAAAAACAAAAAACATATCGGGACTTCCCTGGCAGCCCGGTGGTTAAGACTCTGTGCTTCCACTGCAGGGGGCGCAGGTTCAACCCCTGGTTGGGGAACTAAGATCCCGCATGCTGAGTGGTGAGGCAAAAAACAAAAACAAACAAACAAAAAAAACCCGTATCGGACAGAAACTATAATAATCGAGGTTTAGGGCTTCCCTGGTGGCACAGTGGTTAAGAATCCTCCTGCCAATGCAGGGGACACAGTTTCAAACCCTGGTCTGGGAAGATACCACATGCCGTGGAGCAACTAAGCCTGTGCGCCACAACTGCTGAGCCTGCGCTCTAGAGCCCGCGAGCCACAACTGCTGAGCCCACATGCCACAACTACTGAAGCCCACGCACCTAGAGCCCATGCTCCACAAGAGAAGCCACCGCCATGAGAAGCCCACACACTGCAATGAAGAGCAGCCCCCTCGCTGCAACCAGAGAAAGCCCATGCGCAGCAACGAAGACCCAACACAGCCAAAAATAAATAAATACATAAATAAATAAATAAAATATAATTGAGGTTTAAAAACAATAGAGTTGCCAGGGATTGGGGGGAAGGGAAGGATGGATAGGTAGAGCACAGGGGATTTTTAGGGCAGTGAAACCATTTTGAATGATACCATAATAGAGAGATGTAATTACACAGTTGTGGAAACTCATGTACAACGCCAAGAGTGAACCCCAATGTAACATGTGGGCGACAATGATGTGTCCATGTAGGTTCATTCGTTGTAACAAATGTTACCTTTGTGTGACCTCGGTAGTAGATGAGGTTAGACATATAGGGACAGGGTTATACGGGAACTCTGTTCTGCTCAGTTTTCCTGGGAACCTAAAACCGCTCTGAAAAATAAAGTCTGTTTTTAAAAAATCAATAGAGGGACTTCCCTGGTGGTCCAGTGGTAAAGAATCCACCTTCCAATTCAGGGGATGCGGGTTCAACCCCTGGTTGGGGAACTAAGATCCCATGTGCTGCGGGGCAACTTAGCCTACACGCCACAACTACTGAGCCCGCACGCCTCAATGAGAGAGCCCGCATGCCACACACCA
Source organism: Hyperoodon ampullatus (assembly GCF_949752795.1). Classification (NCBI taxonomy): domain Eukaryota; kingdom Metazoa; phylum Chordata; class Mammalia; order Artiodactyla; family Ziphiidae; genus Hyperoodon; species Hyperoodon ampullatus. Next base: position 3,175,737 of record NC_136921.1, read on the forward strand.
CGGAGTCCACACGCTCTGGAGCCTGCACACCAAAACTAAAGAAGAGAATACCCGCACACCACAACTAGAAAAGCCCACACGTCACAATGGAGGATCCCACATGCTGCAACAAAGACCCAGCGCAGCCAAATACATAAATATTTTTTTAAAATCAATAGATGGGCTGAATAGAATAGGCATAAAAAGTGAATTAATGCACTAAATGCCCGAGCATAGGAATTCTCTCAGATTATTGCTCAAAAGCATAAAGAGATGAAAAATATGAAAGAAAAGAAACATCCATCTAATAGTGATTCTCAACTGGGAGTGACTTTCCCACCAGGGGACATTTGACAATGTGTAGAGACAATGTTAGCCGTTGTAACTGAGGGTTGGTGCTTCTGGGATCTAGTGAGTAGAGGCCATATATGCTGCCAACCACCCTACAATGCACTGGATAGCCCAACTGGGGCCAAATCTGGCCCCAAACGTCAATAGTGCTGTGGTTGACAAACCCTGATGTGGTTCCATATTTCCACTTGGTATCATTTCCTTCTGCCTGAGGACTTTGTTCAAAGTTTCTAGCAGTGCTAGTCTGCTGGTATGACTTTCAGCTTTTGTACATATGAGAAAAATCTTTATTTTGCCTTCATCTTTGATATCTTCCCTAGATATAGAATTCTAGCTTGAGTTTTTTCTTTCAATAAAGATTTTTCTCCACTGTTTTCTTGCTCGCATTGTTTCCAACAAGAAATGTGCGATCACCCTTTAAACATTCTGTCTTTATTTCTTGACTGCTTTTAATATTTTTGCTCTGTCACTGATTTTAAGCGACTTAGAATGTGATTGGATGTCATTTTCTTCGTGTTACTGTGCTTTGAAGCTGGTATCCGTGGGTCTGTAGTGTTTATCAAGTTGGAAGTTTGTCAGTAATTATATCTTCAAATAGTTTTCTCTGTCCCCTCTGCTCCTTTGGGAAACTCTAATTACAAGTCGACTGGGCTGTAGGAAGTTTTCCCACAGCTCACTGAAGTTCTGAGGGTTGTTTTCTTCCTAGATCCCACCCCGTTTTTCATTTGGCTTTTATAATGGCTATATCTTCAAGTTCATGAATCTTTTCATCAATATGTAATCTGTTGTTAAACCCATCCATCCAGTGTACTCTTCATCACACATTTGTGTTTTTCTTCAGGAGGCTTATTTTGTGTCTTATATTTTCCATCTCTTTACTTAACATGAATAATCTTTTCTCTACCTTATGGAACTGTTTTAATGCTCTGGTCTCTAACACATGTGTCATTTCTGGGTCTGTTCTGACGGATTTTTCTCCCCTCTAGCCATGGCTCTTGTTTTCTTGCCTCTTTGCATACATTGAAATTTTGTATTGATTACTAGGTATTGTCAGTTTTATCAATACCTTCTAGGGTGCTGGGTATATAGTTTAATTTAAAATTTTATTGAGATCCTTGTAGGTTTCATGCAGTTTTAAGAATGATACAGAGTCCCTTACCCAGTTTCCCACAATGGTAACACCTCTCCACACTACAGTACTCCACTCTGCAAGTCTTCATCTTTGGGTGTATTAGACCATTTACATATAATTATTAAATGGTAATAAATCTTAAACCTACCATTTTATGATTTGCTTTCTATCTGTTTCATCTGGTTCTCAACTCTGTTTCTTTTTGCTTGCCTTCCTGTGGGTAACTGAACATTTTTTAGTTTTCCATCTTAATTTCTCAATAATGTTTAAAAACAGATATAATTCACATACCATAAATTTCACCCTTTTACAGTGTAAAACTTCGTATTCACAAGGTTATGCACCTATCACCATCTACTCCCACAACATTTTCATCACCCAAAAAAGAAACACTGTACTCGTTAGCATTCAGTCCCCTCTTCCTCCTCACCACAACCCCTATCAACAAGCCACTTTCTATCTCTATAGATTTGCCTTTTCTGGGTGCTTCATACAAATGGAATCATACAGCATGTGGCCTTTTGTGTCTAGCTTCTTTCAGTTAGGAAAATGTTTTCAAGGTTTCAGTCCAGGCTGTAGCATGTATTAGTAATTCCTTTTTGCTGACGATTACTATTCCTTTGCCTGGCTATACCACATTCCGCTTTTCCATTCATCACTTGATGGGCATTTGGATTGTCTCCAGTTTTTGACTATTATAAAGGATGCCGCTCTGAGCGTTCATGTACAAGTTTTCACGTGCAGATGTATTTTCAGGTCTCTTGCTTATATAATTAGGAGTGGAATTGCTGGGTAATATGGTAATTTTATATTTAACCTGAGGATTCCAATTTCTCAGCATCCTCAGCAACATCTGATGCCTGGTTGTTTTTTGTTTTTAATTTAAAAACTTTTATTTTTTAAATTTTAGCCATCTTTGTGGGTGTGAAGTGGTCTTGATTTGCATTTCGCTAATGACTAATCATGATATTGCAGTTTACAGTATGTATGGTTCATCTTTGTCCCTGTTCCTAGTACACAGAGATTAATCCAGTCCTGTTGCTCCATCTTAGCCACAAGCACGAGTCCCCTCTGTCCTGTAATCCTCTGTCTGCAGATGGCTTTTGTCTCTGTTGTCCTCATCTGCATTCTGGGAGAATTAATCAAGTTTGTCTCCACATCATTGCTCTGTTTTCCCAGGATCAGTCCTGCCCTGTACTGTTGTGCATTTATTATTATGGTTATAGTTTCATTCTGTTGCCATTTCATCTTAGCCTGCAGTCTCCTTATGAATTTTTGATTCTGGGTCAAAGGTGCTGTTTACTGCATTTTCCTAAACATGTGGACTTCTTTTCCCCTGAAGAAGTTTCTTTAAATCCTACACTTCATTCCCAGCGTCATGTTTATCCTGAGTCTGCTGGGTATTTTTCCTTCTTTCTCTGCAGGATTTTCCACGGAGCTGTTTACTCAAGCTAAGCAAGCAGTTCAGGCACGGCCTCTGTCAGCTGAAGGGCAGGTGGTCTGCCGGCCCGTGGGGCCTGGGCCTGCTGGCGTGCCCCATCTCCGGGCAGGGGCCTGTCCTGAGCAGGCCTGCCTCTGGCGGACTCGTGCTCTGAAGCTCCTGCTACATCTACTCAACGTTAGTCATCACAGCCTAAGAACCTACTCAGTTACTGCCGGGTGACTAAGGTGAGGCTGTGGGCTCCAGATGCTGACCGACGCCCGGGACAGGCAGAAATACATCTGCGAGCCAGCGTGGACCACTTCCTCGGTGCTTCTGGAAGCCTGGGCGAGATGAGGACACTCCAGGAACTGCCCATCTGCCTGTGAGACAGGCTTCACGGGGGTCACCACCTGAACTGAATCCTGAAGAGAGCCCCAGGAGGGAAGCTCAGAATCTGGGGAGAGCGGGCCTCACCACAAGGTGGGGAAGCACTGCTCTGAGGCCAGGGTCCCCAGCACAGTGGCCGGCAGGGTGGACAGGCCCAGTCACAGTGGGCTCCGTGTGCCAGGCCCAGGTGCTTCTTCTGGATGCGTGGGAAGATGTGGCACAGGACGGACTCTTGTAGGAAGCCCTCTGGCAGCACGTGAGGTGGCCGCCCCACGTCTGCTTTGGTCTCAGCCGGCTGTGGCCGGGCCTTCCTCCGCTGCTGCTCTTCTGCAGAGACTGCGGTCCGTGTCACACCCCGGTCACTGGCCTGGCGAGACACCAGCGACCACACTGGCTCCACAGTCACAGCGCTTGCCCGGGACACAGGCTTCCTCTGCTCAGACTCTAACCTGAGGTTGACACTGCTTCGGCATAGGCTGCAGCAAAAGCTCTTTTTCCCCGAGCGCCGACCCCAGCTATGGCTCCCAGCCTCATCCTGGTTGGGGGAAGGGAGGACGCAGGTGAACAGGGGCACTGAGGTTGGAACAAATTTTTAAAAAGAGCTGTTTAGTAACGACTGGCGTAAGAGACAATTGGCCATCAAGCACCGCGCATCTCCTGGGAACGATGCGTCGTGCAGAAGGTGAGGGCTGACACCGAGGCGATGAGGATCCAGCGCCGAAAAATACAACACAGACGAGTGAGTCCTGCCAGGCGGAGAGGAGACCCAACAGGCCTCACTCGGGTACAGAGCAGGGGGAGCATCCCTGGATGTGACCTGTGGGGGGCCACACGAGGTGCCGGCCCATGCGCAGCCAGTGCTAACGCTCTCTCTGGGCCCCTGGCCCTGGACCAGCATTTGTCCTTGACTGCAGTACACGGGGCCTGTCCGTAGTCTCCCCTCCAGCACCGGGAACTCTTGGGACATGGATTATTTCTTCCAACTGGCCATAAGTTAAAAACCAAACCAAACCAAAAGGAACAGTGAATTTACCAGAAGGGCTCTGGCCCAGTGCATTTGGTAATGAAAGTGAATGAGACCTAAGATGGATATTTAAAAAGAGATTATAATTCAGTTTATACAGCTTGACATGAATAAACAGACATTCTTAACAATGCAAGGTCCCCAAAGGCCTCTATCATGGAGTTTTTTGAAGAACTTTTTTCCAACTACAATTCTTTCAATATGTCAATTTTGGTAACCCATGGAACCCCAGGGCATGAGTGCAAGGGCACTTCAGCAAGTGATATGGACCCCTCTGCAATGGCCCCTCCAACCTGCTGGATTTGCTTGAGGCCGGGTCACGGGAGCATGGGGAAGAAGGGTGTGATAGGTTTTCTCATTTTCCGAGTTCTTCTTTGGCAAAGGAAAACATTATTTTACTAAAACTATATATTAGCATCTTACTAGACACTTTATTTTATGAAGAATAATGAACTTGTAGCAAACCTGACTTTCCAAGATTAAACATTTTTAGGTGGATGGAAGTGAAACAACCCCGGAACAGATTGCACCACCTGGGAAAGGGTCTCGTTAAAGCTGTCATTGGTGGTCAACGTCTTTTTTTTTTTTTTTAATTAATTAATTAATTTATTTATTTATTTATGGCTGTGTTGGGTCTTCGTTGCTGTATGCGGGCTTTCTCTAGTTGCAGTGTGCAGGCTTCCCATTGCGGTGGCTTCTCCTGTTGAGGTCGTGGGCTCTAGTCTTGCGGGCTCTAGAGCACAGGTTCAGGAGTTGTGGCACACGGGCTTAGTTGCTCTGCAGCATGGGGGATCTTCCTGGACCAGGGCTCGAACCTGTGTCCCCTGTGGTGGCTAACATCTTGTTGGACTTTTTTTTTTTTTTTTTTTTTTGCGGTACACGGGCCTCTCACTGTTGTGGCCTCTCCCATTGCGGAGCACAGGCTCCGGACGCGCAGGCTCAGCGGCCATGGCTCACGGGCCTAGCCGCTCAGCGGCATGTGGGATCCTCCCGGACTGGGGCACGAACCCGTGTCCCCCGGCATCGGCAGGCGGACCCTCAACCACTGCGCCACCAGGGAAGCCCCTGGGCTTTTTATATGAAAAATATTCTGCTTGATCTGATAATCAAATCAGCAAAAAGTCCGATGGCAACAGGAATGTTTTTTTTCACAGCAGTTCTTTAAAGAAAGAAGGGTGGGGCTAACGGAGCAACCCAGGGAACAGTGGGATTTGTCCCCTGAAGACACGTAACACATCGTGATGATCACCACTGCCTGGGAGTTTGCCCTTCACGATTATTTTGCTAAGCTCCAGCATCCGGCAGGACTGCTGAATCCGCTTCTGCTGCCCTAAGACAAAGACATGCTGCCTCTGCCCCCAGATGTCCTGAGAGTGGCCTGGCTGCGGCCAAGCCACGGGAAAGGGCGCTGTCGCCTCCCGAAGTTGTGAAGTCTTCCTAGACGAGTGTGCAAGCCCCGGGAGTGTCACGAAGGGCAGAGGAAGACGTGCACGGACACTTCGGAGCACTGAAACTGGCAAACACGAAGGGACGTGTTCCTCTCAAAGACTACATTCAAAATAGTTTAGCTACTGCAAATGGTCTGAATAGGGCAACGTTTTAACATGAAGTTTGTACTGCAGACTTCTCCAGCCATGTGCAAAGCCCGACTTATATGAGGTCGGTCGATCAGACAAACAGGCCTCTGAGGCTTTCAGTGCTTGGAGGTGAGGGCAGGTAAAGCAGGGAGTCTCGTGAAGCTACCCATAACCCACGACACACTGCTCCCTGGGGCCAGCGTTCTGCAACAAGGCACAGTGGCTGAAAAGAACACACAGGAGGTGTGAAGACCAGGACTGCAGGGAAAGAGGAGACACAAAGCCGGGAGGTCAGTGCTCAACACCCGAGTTACACTCGGCCCAGCTCCTTAGAAAGGCTGCAGAGGAGGTAGCCTGCAGGTGGTGTGTTTGAGGGAAGGTGAGAGGCAAGATGTGAGCCTTCTCCTTCTGAGAGGGCTACCCTGGGGAGCTGTTTCCTTCCAAGTGTGCCTGAAAAACACGCAGCTGACATACACCATTTTAAACAGTAGAGTCGTGGGGATCCAACTGACCTTCAGAGTCAGCTGTGCCACAGCTTCATGCCCCAGGCCTGCCCCAGCCCACCCGGCCCCGGGGCTAGTCTGGCTGGCCAGTGGCTCGGCATCCCACCCCCCCGCAAATCAGAAATCATCAACTGTCTCTGGGCTGGTGGGGCACACGGACGGCAGCCAGAAATGTTACTTTGGCCTAAGAGTGAGAAAAAGGCCCCAGGAAACCAAAAGTCCTGGAGGTCAGTGTCCCGCAGCCACCAAAAGGTGCCACGGGCCCCGCTGGCCAAGCACCCAGCACAGTACCACTGGCCCACGGAGATGGGCCAAGCTGGGTGGGCTCCTTAACAAGATGGGAGGGGGCAGGGAGGTAAAACGCCTCTGAGATCGCCACTGCACAGAAAGGGATGATCCAGTTACGTGGAAATGTCCTTTTTGAAGAACTGCTTGACCCCTGATAAGCAAAGTATTTTTCTATATTGTGTGAGGTCAGAATTAACAAGGGATCCTCTCCCTCTCAGTCTGGTGCAGAGGGCACAGTCCTCACCTGCATCACACACGCTTCCATTTCACTTCGGGCGCTGCCGTCATTTCTTCCACCTCTGTCTGCACCACCAGGGGAGGGTGCCGCCGGGAGAGCTGGGGGATGTGAAATGGCTCGGGCTAGAGCTGGCAGAGAGCAGCGCGCCCTGGGTCACAGGGGCACCAGTCAGGCGTGTGGACGGCCAGCTGCTGCCCTCCTGACCCACCCAGCAGAGGATGGCTCTGAGGCCAGCTGGTGAGTTGAAGTATGTGAACTGGAGCACCCCTCCCAGGGTGACTGTGCCTGACAGGCTCTGGGCCGCAGAGACGCCACCATGCCCTTAACCAGCCCCATCCTTCCTGCTCTGCACACCCGATGGAGTGGCCCGTCAGCCAGGGTCACCCTCCAGTCTAATGGGCATGATTCCTGGTTACAAATGGGAAGCATGGCCCGAATTCCTCCCCCGCTGATCTCCAGGACAGACTGATCTCATAATCTGGGATTATGTTATAAATTAAGAAAAACAAGCCAGACTGGTTAGCTGGTAGACGGGGGAATCCAGAGGCCTAAGGAGGCTGTCAGGTAAACTGGAGCGTGTTAGGTAAGCAGCAGACGAAACCATACAGATATTTATTTTGCATTTGATTCTAAGGGTTCAGATGTCCAACGCTGTAATAAAGCCGCTCACCTCTCCTCAGTGTTCTGACTCTGAAGTGCACTGGCCTGACCCGGGAATGGCTAAGTGGTGCCACTGATTCCTGGCCCTCCAAGGCCTGGGAGACTCACCCCCGAGACAGGGCCCAGAACCAGAGGAACTCGGAAGGCCACAGGGGCGGTCTCAGTGGCATCAGACATTGTTTGGGCCGATTCCTGAGGTCTCTCTCCCGCCCCCAGAACACGAGGGTCTGTCTTTCTTGCACAGTGGCTCACAGACACATGACCACGGCAACAACACCACGCCCTGGGTGGGACTGCGCTCCAGCCAGTTTCCTCGGGGCAGCACGTGAGAAAGGGCTCCCCGCTATGATTATTATTATTTTTTTAATTCATCCAGATCTAGCTTCAAAGGGTCCCTAAACTTCTTTGCCCCATCTGGACCTGGAAACAGGAGCTGATTTTCAAAAGCCAAATTCTCGCTGCATTTGGAGAGAACGAATACTGTGTCTTTTATATTTTCTTTGTATTTCTCTTCAATAGTTGCTTGACCCAACATCTTTCTGTCTGCTCTATACAATGAAAATACAAACTAAATGAGAATAGAAAAAAATAATTAAAGCATTAAATTGTACAAATTACAAATCTGTTCCAAAATATACTTACATTAAATAAAATACGCATTTCAGTAAGAGATCTACAGTGAATGACTATGCATTCTGGGAAGCTTCACGACATCTAGGCAGGGCCAACATTCGTGGAAGGAGCTAAGAGAATTCGCGTCCAATCACAGTTTGTAGCGGGTTTCTGGTCGCCAATCTGCGAGCTACACTGAGCACATCATTAGCATCACCTGTGCAGGGACTGACTGTGGGGAAAGGGGAGAAGCAAGCTCTAGCCTCAATGCCGAGTTCATCACAACTTCTCGAGAATCTCATTAACAGCCTATACAGTACAGTTTCAAAAAAGTAAACATGTTAAGGTAAGCAGACAACTCTTTAGAACCCGAAGCACATTTTCTGGCTGTATTTATGTGGAACTCTCTGTCTACAATGGGCGGTCGTGAAGAGGTTCTTCCTCAGGACAGCATGGTCGCAGGACTGGGGCGGCCCAGCGGGACTGAGGGGAGCCGAGGACGGGAGGAGACTCCCTTCTCGTTTCAGCTGGAGACAAACTGGTAACGCACGGTCCACGGCCCCGCAGCCCTCTCCTCCTGTCATCTGGCGTAGCGCTTAATGTAGTCTTCAACTTTATTCCGGAAGTCCTCCTGGGGGGCAGAGGGGAGGAAGGGGGCGTGAGTCAGCGCAGGGTGACACTTCAGGGACAAGCTGCGTGCCCCCGAGCCAAGGACCCCCGCCAGCTCTCGGGAGGTGTGCAGGGTCCGGCCTCCAATCCTCCAGTCGCCAAGGTGGCAGGAGACTCAGAGACCCACGGGGCTAAGTGCCATCTCCCTGCCACTCTGGGTGCCGGGAGGGGACACAAACAAGCTCGGGGCAGAAGGGAACCGAAGACCCTTCGTTGTGCGAACGGGGAGAGTGAGATTCACCAGTGTGGTCAAGGTCACGATGTGGGTCCGGCCGGGACTCTGGACCACAAATGGGCATGAGCCTTGGCTGCTGCTCTCAGGAAGGCCCTTGTGTCCTGATCTGTCTCCCCAGGACCCTGCTACTGTGGCCCAAGTGCAGTCCACCATCAGGGTGACCACCCTGCCTGAGAGGAGAGGCGGGCTTGCTACAGAGGGCCCTCCTTGGGCATTAAGCAGAGGCCACCTGGGGGCCTGGGCTGATCCCTCAGGTGTAAAAACGCTGTGTGGATGCAGGTATCTTCCAGGCCAGCGCGGACGGGAAAGCCATCTCAGATCTGAGCCAACACCCCAAGTGTGTCCCCAGGTCTTTTCTCTCTAAGGTCAGGAGCAAAATTCCCTGGCCTTACAGGACTAGGAAGGGCCCCTGGGACTGTCTGAGCCACGAGTGACTTGGAGCCTGTCCACCTCAGAACACCCGCCCGCACTGGTGGCGGGACAGCCTGTGACCTGAAGGCGGGCTCTCAACCCTTTCACTCCCACCCACAGCTGCACACAGGGTCCCAGGCTTCAGTCCCATCCAGCAAGAGGCACAGCCCCGGGCCCTGCCTGCTGTAGGGGCCACCCTGGGAGGCGCGGGCGGAACGGGCCTGCTCTCCTCGGCCACGCTGGAGTCACTCTTTCAGGGTGGGGCGGGAGAAGGGGACACCTGTGGTCGCCACCAAGTGGCCCAGGACTGTGCTCAAAGGCTCCCTCACAGCAGTCTGCCCACAGCCAACACGGGCTGCAGAGAAGCCCTGGCTGCCTTCAGCAAAACTCTCACAAGGTCACCTCCACAGTACCCAGCTGCCGACATACCATCGGCTCCCAGGGAGCGCGGCCAAAGCCCCCGGGATGTGGAGTGACGATCCCAGACACCCCTATAACCCCTCAACGTCTGACCCAGGACCACAGGTGCCTCCGCTCAGCCCTAGTCCCCTTTGCTCTCGGCAGTGAGAAGACCACGAGCTCTGGGGCCTAACCGCCCGGGTTCAGATCTCGGGCCCCGCCCCTTCCCGGCAAGTCCTTCACGTCTTGGTGGCCCCGCTCCCTCAGCAGCGTACCAGGGGCAAGGGTCCCTCCTTCGTGGATTGTCGGGGAAACAGATGTGTCTGGAGCAGGTACGACACTGCCTGGCACCTGGAGGGCCACGCAGGGCTGCTGCTACTCCACGTCACCACTGCCCTCCTGCTGCCCCGCCCCAGTCACACGGGGCCTCTGGAGCATCCCGAGCACCAGGAGCGCAGTCCTGCCTCAGGGCCTTTGCGCTGCTGCTGAGGCCTCTGGAACACTCCTGCCTGAGGCCCACGTGGTTCACAACCGGCCTCTACTCACATCTTGTTACCAGAAGGGCTTTCCCTGAGAACCCGACATAAAGCAGCAACACCCGTATCTGCGAAGCACAATCAAATGAAGTCTGCTGTAAGCTGCAAGCCTCTTCCTATTTCATACAAAGAGCAGGAAACACCCTTCCAAGCACAATAAAAAGTAAACAATCGTTAACATGTTTTTTCTCCTCCTGGCTCTATAAGGGTGTTCCCTCCCCGACAAGGTTTAGTCCACAGGGGCTACAAGAGTTAGTGCTGAGTGGGGACATCCTTGTCGGGCAGATGACAATGACAGGTGGAGTCAGAACATGAACAGAGCCTCCTGGGGGCCCGCCTGCAAGGCTTGTCAGCATGGGCGGACAAACGAAGGCTCCTCCCTGCCAGGGCTGCCCCAAGGGTGCAGACAGCTGACTGCCGGCGAGGCAAGACTTAAGACCTCGGTTGCCTCCTGGCCTGCTCAGCAGGACATGGCCTCCTCTGCCCGCCCGACCAGAGGCGCCCGCTGACCCTCCGGGGCCGCCACCTGGCTCTCTGCTCCCCGTGTGCCGGGACACGTGCTGGGGGGCCCTCCTGCCTGCGCTTCAGGGCCCTGCTAAGGCAAGCTGTGGTGAACACCACGCGTGGCACGTTTAAAACGCCCGTGCGCTCTGGCACACAGTAGGTCTTACATGAACAGAAGCAGCTGCCCTCAACATTAAGCACGGCATTTAGATCCAACTTGATGGCCTTTGGAACGTCCTACGTTCAGAGCCACGTCAGCCGATCCAGCAGCGTTAGGTCGCAGGGAATGTGACTCAGAAAACAAAACGTGAGGTCCTGTGACTAAACGGAGTCAGCGCCGCAGAGCTGTCTGCTTAGGCCCGGCCAGCTCCGAACAACCTCCAGCAGCCTTGCCTCAGCCACGCTCGGCCGCCTCAGACCCTGTGCCTTGTGCCGCACGCTGTAAGGATGTGTGTACGAAGGGCATTTTCTGCAGTGCTGTCTGTAGCTGGAAAATAATCCCGTGGAAAAACCTGAGTGCCCAGCCATAAGAGAATGCTTGAGAAAAGTACGGTAGAGCCACACCGCGGGATATTATTCAACAGCTCCTAAAATGATCGAGTGATAGTTTATGCACTGACTTGGAGGGAAAAAGCGAAAATATACGAACAACAACAAAACAAACACAACCCCATGGCCGTGGGCTCGCGTGCGCCTGAGCTCTGGGAGGGTGTGGAGGGCAGTCAGCCTGCTGGGTGGCGGCGGAGGCGGCGGGGGTGGGGGGCGGTAACACCCTTCGTTCTCCCTTCTGTGCTCCTACGCCGTCATGCGGTAAAGCGACAGCCGCCTGTTGTAGGTCTGTAGATCACTCATACTGAACTCTCCCAGGAAACCACACCTAAAAACACTTCTGTCTGACCTTGGGTCAAACGCTTTTCTGAGACCACTCACATGTATTATGATACATCACTCATAAATTGTTTTACATTCTAGTCCCATTTAATTCAATGGGATTTGATTCTAGTTAAATTCTAGTCACCATTCTCCATTTCATACTTATTTAATCAAGGGGCAGTAATTATCGTTTCACCAAATACATCAACCTAGAATATTCCTGTTCCTAGCTTACCTTGTCCCGCAAATGATGTTCTGCAGCTTCAATATTCAGTGGGTCATCAAAATTCAAAAGATCCTTAAAAAGAGAGAAACTCAAAGTAAACAATGGGAAGAATCTGTGTTTCTGCTGTTGCAAGGCTTCATTTTATGAAGCAGGCAACAGAAACCTAATCAAATGACAGAACGACCTAGAGAGTTGAAAAAACTCCTGAGAACTAAAGTTCCTTTTGATGCAGGAGCACTGAACGTGAGATACTTTTCCAGAATGGTGATTAACGGTCCACTGAAAGAAGGCAGGGATGTGTTTACTCATGATTATCCACCGTTTGGTGAGGAAAGAGCGATCACACTAATTTCTAATGCTAGTTTTGATACTTGGGGAATGACAAACCACTCTTATTATGAGTATTTCTAAATAAAAATCCTATTAATTTTTCCTTAAAAATTCATTTTCTCGGGCTTCCCTGGTGGCGCAGTGGTTGAGAGTCCGCCTGCCGATGCAGGGGACACGGGTTCGTGCCCCGGTCCGGGAAGATCCCACATGCCGCGGAGCAGCTGGGCCCGTGAGCCATGGCTGCTGAGCCTGCGCGTCCGGAGCCTGTGCTCCGCAACGGGAGAGGCCGCAGCAGTGAGAGGCCCATGTACCGCAAAAAAAAAAATTCATTTTCTCCTTTATTTTGTGATTAACAACTCTGCCTTCTAAGTCTATGTTTCTATTCTGACTTTGCCTAGACTCTCCCTTCACCTTTAACTCACCTCCACAAGCACGGCACTCACAATCCAGTAGGAAGGACGTCTGCAAACCGACCTAACAACGTAGGATGGTGCCATTGGGGCCAGTGCTCCCTGGCCCCAGGGAACCAGCACCAGACCCTTTACACCTTAGAAGGGCCCTGGAATGTTACTCCCCCCACCACCACCCCAAGAATAACGACAGATTTTAGATCGAAGACCATGTCTTTCCTTCATACTACCTATTCCTCTTCTTAAAGATCAGGGTAGAAATATTGGTTATGATGAGTCACTGCTTTCCAAAGCCATTGATGGATCATTGTAAAGACAACTGTTAGTTCTCCTCAGGAGAAATGTTTAATCTGGGGATTGTATTCCTGATTTGGAAATAAATATGGGTGTGACCAGTATGTCACAAATACAGCCAGGAAGAATTATAAATCTCTATGATCATTAACAGCTGGGAAATTAGTTCCAAGTCCCAGAAATAGGCAAAAATATAAAGCACATATTATATGAGAATCCCGGTGCATATAAAGACTTACACCAGACCTACAGAATTCTTCATCTTCTTTACCATGTATTTTACCTAAAATGAATATGTGAGTTGGAATAACCATTATAGACTTCATTAGCAAGTCTGATGGGCTCTTTAGAATTTGGAAGGTTTGGAGTGCTTGGAGAGATGGGGACCCACCAGACGACCTTCAAAAGAAAAGCAGCACAACTGCCAGGCAGGTTTTAAATCACGCTCCAGCCTCTGCATCTCCAGAAGTAAAACTTCATTCACTTCAATGGAAAAGCCAAAAACAATCACAACAAAACGGCTGAGACCAGCAGAAGACTGTCCGATGGCCCGGTACGCCTTGGGTATTGCCTTCTCCTGGAGATTACGGCAGGTCCTGAAATTAGGAGGTGTTACCGGACCCCCTGGTGACATCAGCCGAGAAGGCGGGGGGGCAGGCACTTAGGGGTCTCCTCTGAGGCTCTGCTCTGCTGTTTTTCACTGGCTGAGGATGGCAGGGTGAGGGAGCAGTCCCGCCGTCCTGGGGGCTGTCCAGGATGGGCTCGTTTTCATGGGGGGGCTTAGGTTTTACCAAAAGTAGCAGAGATTTTTTTTCTTTTTTTTTGCCCAGAGACAGATCCCTGAAGCTTATTTCTTTCAGAGCTTCTTTATGATCAAAAAGCCAAACCTCAAAGGAACGAATAATACATATAAAACTCCAAATACCAGCTTTCCCACTTTCCCCTTCTCCTATGCCTCTTCCCGCCCTCCAGCCCCTGCCTGCGAGGTGCTGTTCTCTGAGGACAGCAAACTTCACTGAGTAAGAGAATAATTCTAAGGTTCTGGGTTTGTGAAAAGCCTAAAGGTTGGTGACTACACACTCCTTCTCCCAAACCGAGCCCCTGGGAGCGAAGGAAGCTGTGGACTGGCTGCAGGTGAGAGCGGACGGTGTGAGGTGGGCCAGGCGCTCCCAGAGGGGCCTGCGTGGAGGAGACCACAGCGAGCGGAACTGGCCCGCGCCGGCCCCCGGGAGCGAGGCGGCCACGACAGCAGGCGGAAGTGGGGACGCTCTGCTCCCGCCCCTCCCGGCCCCAGGACCTCCCAGAGTGTGGCTCCAAAGCCCCCTCAGTTCTTGTCTCACTGCCCTTCTGATTCACAGAAGTGCCAAAGAGGGCTTCAGTGCGCCCACACCGCTGTTTTGATTCCCTCGTGTTATCCTTGACGTTATCTATAAACCAGGAGGCAGAGGAATCAAGAAAAGCTTGGGATTCTGGTCAACATACTTACAGTAAACAAAGAGTTTAATCCCCAAACAACATCCTGAAATGAGAAAGAAAGACGAAAACAAGTTTCAGGTGGGGATGGTCTCTGAGAGATGAACCAGTTAAGTCAGCATATAGTGGAGGAGGTTAGTTTTCTGCCGGAGTTATTTTAAAAGGTAGGGCCTAGGGCTTCCCTGGTGGCGCGGTGGTTGAGAGTCCGCCTGCCGATGCAGGGGACGCGGGTTCGTGCCCCAGTCCGGGAAGATCCCACATGCCGCACGGCGGCTGGGCCCGTGAGCCATGGCAGCTGAGCCTGTGCGTCCGGAGCCTGTGCTCCGCGACAGGAGAGGCCACAACAGTGAGAGGCCCGCATGCCGCAAAAAAAAAAAAAAAAAAAAAAAAAGGTAGGGCCTAGAAAGTCAATCTCAGGCTCCCCCTTGCAACCTGGGCGACAGCATCTAGGGCAGCAGCTCTGTTACCAGCCATTGCTCGCTTTTTGTGCACTTGGCACAGACTTAGACCTACGAGTGGTTTTAGTTGGGACAGCGTTTATAATCCATGCCTGACTGAGCCAAAGTGGACATGTGTGGAAAAACGTTACGAGAGAGAGAGGCAGGGAGACGGCACGTGTGATACGCCACGCAGCTCTCAGAGCTTCACAAACAGGCTGACTGGATGCCCACGGCCCTTTCAAGTTGAAAGGTGGGACCATCAGTGTCAGAGCAGCAGGACGGTCACCAGGGAAGACGGGCCTGGCTCAGAAGACCATGCCTTTGTGCTGAAGTGCAGGCTGGGAGCATGGCTGCCCCCAAACCCAGTCCCAGGCGATCGCTCTTCTGGGCAGGATCGATCCCTCAGAAGGCGGCAGAGGCTACGACCGTGTGGGCCCAGTTCACCACTCAGTCAAAGAAGATGGCAAAAGTCAGGTAGCTGCTTACTACTAGGTGAACACTGGCCAAAAGTCCTGACTCCTTCTGATAAAAGGTCGGGCATGGGAAGAAACTGCAGGTGCCTATGGACAGCACCATGGAAAAGCCCTGAGGGGAAGCACAGCCGGCGGCCTCACGTGGGTACCCACGACACGCACCCCTGAAACCCACTCAAGCCGTGTTGGAGAAGCAACTGGGGCCACTTATTTAGTCCCCGTGTCTCCCCTTTCCACCCCCTGCCCCAGCAGAGGGGCCCCCGTGCAGCACACCTGGCTGCACCCTGCCACCCCCTCTCTGTCCAGTGTAACTCAGAGCAGACACAGAACATCCAGCCTTTCCTTCCTCCGTCTCTACCCACGCCTGGCGAGTCTCCACTGCTTAAAGGGGGAGACAACTATCAAAGACTGGGGCGAACAGCAAGACAAGGGTAGAAACAGTAAACCACCGAAGCACAAATGGTAAAGGGCAGAGGGGAGAGGAGATGACCCGACACCCTAATCCCCGCCCCCAACCGAAGAGAAGTGGGGACAGAGGAGCTGAGCAGGGCCAGCGCTGGGCCAGCAGCCCCAGGCGGGGGGTGGCGGGTGGGCAGCGTGGGCCCGTCCACCCATGCAGACGGGACAGCGTGGACATCGCTGTCCTTACAGGAGGCTGGTTGCCGACGGAGGGGCATCCGGGGAGGCTGTGGGCAAAGGACACTCTACCTTCAGTGTCCTCGTGGGGGCCCAGCCGGTGCCATCAATCGAATGTTCTCTCAGTAAACTGAAACAGACACAGAAAGGCACAGCAGTCAGCAGGGAGCAGCCTCCAGTCCCGCGAGCTGCTCAGCGTGATTTCTGTCGGAACGGAGGTGCATGTCTCATGCAGTCCGTCTCTCCTCTGTGGCTCCACAGTTTCCTGTGTCGCTACAGAAGGCGTTCTCTGCCTCACGCCTGTACGGGTCCTCCAGTCTAATCGCGAGTGTTATTTTTATGTATTGTACACTCAGCAGGGGAAAAGCATGCTTAAATCAGAACATACAGAGCACATCTGTCAATTTAACATTCGGAAAAGGACGGTGACAACAATGACAGCAGAGCTTCCTGTTTGTGTGTCAGCAGGACCCAACACTCACCCAGTGCCCCAAGACCAAAGAGGGAGGGGTCCCACGCTACAGAGGAGAAACCAAGGCACAGGGCAGCACCGCCCCAGGGCACACGCCCCCAAATGGAGCTGTGGACTCACACCCACGTGAGCACCTAGCACATGATTTTAATAGCTGTTTAAAAAACAAAAGCAGATTAACACAAAATTCTGGAAGGTGCTCACCCGTGGGTGGGAGGACCATGCTCAGGGAAGGTCACGTGGGCTCCAGGGGTACGTGATGTGAGCTGACCTAAGAGTCGTTTTCATGACTGTTCTATCAACTGCAAATGCACAGCATATACTCTCATATAAATAACCATTCCATACGTTGAAAAATTACCACTTACTGCCTAGTTTCCTTCTGGTGAAAAAAGGAGCTTGGCATTGTTGAATTATATCACACTGTTGCTTTCACCTGAACCTAACAGCTCCTAAGCTAACACGTCAATATGAGGCTTTCCAGGTCATACTTGTTACCGTTAAGAAAATTTTTGAATCAGAACACATTCAAATTCACAAAAATCAATGACGATCAGGAGAAAATACAAACATACAGAATTTGAATCAATGCCATAATCTTAATTGCCCATGAAGATCAGTTAGAATAAATAAAACTAACGTACAGCTTACTTCGAGCACTAAAAAGAAAACTCACATCATGTACCCTACTGCCACCTACCCGGGGGACGTCTTTCCACCCTGCAGAGGTATCACTGAGTTGTTGAGATAAAATCTCTACAACTTTTGAATAACTTTTTGGGAACCAACTGCCCAATCCTGGTGCTTTATATGATCCAACGAGAGACTTCTTTACTAAGACAGGGGAACGAATTATTTCTGATCTAGCTTATCCTTTTCATTTATAGACCTTATTGCAATTTCAGCTATACCCTTGCTTGTTTACTTGTTTAATGCCTGTCTCCCCACCAGCTGGCAAACCCCATAAAGCAGAGAACTGCTCTCCACTGTGTCTGGGCTCAAACAACATTAGCTGATGGAAGGCAGGTGGGCAGACTGGGCGACCAGTCAGCGCCCTCTGAGCTTCTCTGTCAACAAGCACAGACAGAGCAGGAGGCCTCTGCCCCTGGAGGCCAGGTGTGCCCATGTCTGGGGGCCACAGATCTGGGCAGGGTGACACCATGGAGGTTCGGGCCCGGCCTGAGCAGATGGCAGTCCCAAGGGAGCTCAGGTGACAGCCATGTGGCCATCAGAGAGGGTACAGGCAAGGGGACAGAGGATGCCCCAGAGACTACATTGGAAACCCGGGTTCTAGGAGAAAAAAAGTCTGAAGTGCAACCGCCGGGTTCATGGCCTGGTCCCTCCAATCCCACAGACACAGCACTGCTGGCCCTGAGCCAAGTGCAGGGTGCGGGCCCTTGGTGGGAGCACGGCAAGTCTCACTGAGAGAAGCAAGCGCCCCTGGGGCTGGACCAGGCCCCACGGAGCGCAAGGCACGTCGTTCCCTTTACTCAGGAGATGCCGTGAGGCGGCTGTGCCCAAAACCATCGCTGGACACTGTCTAGTTTATCACAAAGAGGTAGTCTTTGTACATAAACCTGGCACATTACTTCCCTCAGTTAAATTCCCAGAGGTGTAGCTGACAGGTCCGAGGGCATATACAAGTTAAATGTAGGCCTTATGGCTGAAGGACCAATGAAAGGTGTACAGGTACATGCACCCTCCAGTGGAATGAGGGAGCCTGTTCTCACACACACTTTACTTTTGTATCTGCCAGTCTGAGAAGTGGTGAGCGGCATCCCCTTGCTTCCATGTGTCCTCTGATCACCAAGGAGACTGAGCATCAAGCAGATGCTTACCACCCACTGTATTTCTCCTTCTATGAATCACCTACTTGTAGGCAATGCTCATTTTTCCAGTGGATATGTCACATCTTTTTCATATTGATTGAAAGGACTGTTTACATACAACGGATGTAATCTTGCTGATCTTTTCTCTTTCGATTTTGTGCTTTCGTATTTTTAATTTTAATGTGGCTAAACCTATCAATGGTTTTCCTTTAAAGTTTCTGTCTTTTGTAGCAGGCTACAAATTTAACCAAATTTAACTACAAAGTTAACCAAATTTAAATTTAACCATCTGTTAAATTCCTATTATACTTTGCTAATAATCTGATTTCTCAGAAGACTGCAAAAGTGAGTAGAGAAATGCCCCCTCTGGACCTAATTCTGACCGGAGAAGGGGACGTGACAGGAAGTGGAGTGTGGGGAGCCCCCAGGAGAGTGGGCCCAGGTGAAAAGCCTGGGGAGACAAGGCCGGACCAGAAACCACTTACAATCTGGACCTGAAGATCACAGATTTTTAAAGTTTCAATACTTAAAGGACAGATACTAAAAAGGGAAGATGACTGACTTATAAAGTGTATTTTTAACTATCTTTTTTTTTGGGCGGGATCGTGGTTCCCCAACCAGGGACTGAACCTGGGTCCTTGGCAGTGAGAGCATGGAGACCTAACCACTGGACCACCAGGGAATTCCCGTTAACTATCTATTAAAAAATGAAGCTGATATGAAAGAAATGGGGGCTCCACATACAAAATAAAATGGGGAAATGAGTCCTAATCGTCGTCCTCGCAGGGAGGAGCGGTCACAGTGCACGTGTCGGGAGAAGAGGGTAAAAGGACAGGATACAGAGGCAGGGCCTGAGGAGGGACTAGATCACAGTAAGAAAGCAAAGGACACGCCAGAGAAACCCTGTCTGCCTGCTCTCCAGGCTCCCGCAGTCCCGAAGCTGGCAGCGGCGGGGCTGGGGCTTGGCCCGGGGCTCCAGCACCAGAGGCCCTACAAGTTGACCTCACTGCCCTACCAGAGAAAGCGCAAGAGGTAGAAAAATAAAGCCCACAAGCTAAATTTACTTAAAAACGACAACCACCAACACCCCACACAACTCCTCCAGTTCTCTACGTTAGTGACCAGCAAGCTTAAGAGGCAGGAAGTCACTGATCCCTGACCATCTGCCACTGGAAGGGTGGGGACCCAGGCACAACTGGGAAAGCTTATCCTGCTACGAAAGTGCTCCTATGCGCATCAAGACTATTTTGGGAAAGAGAAGACATTTAAATACAAGTGCTTGGGTCTTCTGAAGCCTCCCATCCACATTTCCCCCACGCTGGATTCCATTACTCACATTTTCCCCTCTTACCTAAAATCAGCCGCATGGAGGGAAAAGGGTAAGGGCCCTCAGAGGGGGGCACCTAGGTGGACTGCAGAGGCCGGGCTGGGCTGGGGAAGCTGGGAGGCCACTCCAGTTACTTGAGTGCAGCCAGAAGCCTCCCTAACCTTGGCCCAGCCTCAAAATCTCCTCTCGGGGGAGATACCACGTAGAAAGCCCTTCACTCACACACGGTGCTCACAACACGGAAGACGGGAATGGAGATGAACTCACCTGAGACATATCTCGCCTGTCTCTGTGATATTGGGGTGCCAGATCCTGGTCAAGCATTTCACTTTAGGAGGCTGCAACACAGAAGGAAGAGGTCACAGGCTCTCCAGAGCCTTCCATGTACCCCGCCTAGTGCCTGTCTCACCGCTCACTTGGCTCATCAGGCACCGGCTCCGTCACCCCCGCAGCAGTGTCTGCACACTGCACGCACCGTGCTGCTCTCACGGGTAAAGCCTGCCCTAACCCCTAACAGGACCCCTCTACAGGCCCCGGGGCTGCCGGCGGCTGGTGCCGGCGGCTGGGCTTCTGCATCCTCTGACCCCGCCTGGGCCTAGGCTGTGCAGGAGGAGCCACAGTGCCCTCCGGGGAGGAGCGCTGCACCCTCCAGGCCCCACTGCCTACGGGAGCCCACGGCCTCCTTGACGCTACGTTGCTGAGCTGCGGCTGAAATATTGCCCCTCACAGCAGCGTTGGTTCCCTCTGTGGGTGTTTCTGAAGGCATTATTGTCATTTACTTTCTTCTAGATGCAAGTCCTAGTCCACTTTATACTTAAAGGAGGGAGAGAGAATGAAAACAAGTACATGGGAATAAGGCACATCAACATTACTTAGGGTGAAGCATGTTTGGATAAAATTGTTCTTTTAACATTACTCTGCTTTAAAAGCAATCCATACTCACCTAAGAAAAAAAACAAAAGGGAAAGATATCTATATATATAGATATAGAGATATATAAAACTCTACCCAGAAATAATCTCTGTTAATACCTGATGCATATTTTGGAGCCTCTTTTCTAGGCAACACACAGGTGTGTGTGATGCACATTCATTTTTCTTTATAGAAGTAGGGAAATGTGCTATATATTTCTTTTCCACGTTTATTTTTGTCACCATGTCAGATGACTTTGGGCTTTTGTGCATTCCACGGTACAAACACTAGTATTTAACAAGCCAGTTCCCTATTATTGGACGTTTAGGTTGCTTCCCACTTCCACTACAAACCTGCTAAATCAACGCTGTCTTCACTCGCATCCACATGAAAGACTTTCCCAGGATGAAGGCCAGGAAGGGGAGGGGCTGGCCAGAGAGCAGGCTGCGGATTCAGCGCCAAGTGCCCTTGCCTCCAGAAAGGCTGCGAGCCCACCCCACCTGCAGCGGGTGCACCTCTCCCCCAGGCCCAGTTCCACTGCGAGGTGGCCTTGCTTTGAGGAGCTTGACAGTCGTCTCACAGAATCTCACCAGACAGGTCATCTCACAGATACGAAATCTTCGCCATCAAATTTTTATCTCTGATACCAATCTAGAAAATATTTCACCATCCAGATCTTCTCCTGTACTATTTCTAGTACTCTAATGGTTTCAGCTTCTTATTTGTATAAAACAAACATATTTTTCAGTACCCTCCTAAGTTTTCTTCCTGATTTCAAAACATCATGACATCAGAATGTCAAGTATGTCATGTCACCTACACTCCCCCAAATGATTAATCCAACCATGCAGAGGTAGGCGTCTGAGGATTACAGAATTTAGGTTCAGAGTGAGTTGAAATCAACTGAATATGCTAATTTGCTTTTCTGCAAGTAAATAGGAATGCATTCCACAGAAGGAATGCTAGCATGGCCTGCACTTTCAGCAAGGCCTTCAGGCTGAAGAGGGAAGGCCAGCCTCACTGGCGCTGTACATATTGGTAAATCTCTCTAATGAACACTGAACACAGGTAACCTACTGGGTAGAACGCGTCACCGACTCAGTATCTGACGGGACGGAAGGCTCACCCCCTCCCTCCTCTGAGGCCCCGACACACAGTCGCCCCGCCGAGTGTCCACGCGGCTCCAAGGGTCCGACTGCACTTGCCCCTCTCCTCCTTGTCCCTTCACACCGTCCACAGTTAGATGTTGGTGCAGCCGCCTCCCGGGCCAATGGCCCTCGTAACAGCGGTCCCCCACAAAGAGAGCAAACCTCTGCACCAGAAGTGTGGTCCTGGATTCTGACACACACTTTCCAAAGTGAACCATTCTTGTAGACCCTTACCACCCACAAAGCAAGACCAAGAAATACCAGCTCCACCTCCTACCTCAGTGGTGGCATAACTAGCCATCCCATCACACAGCTAAGGGTTTAGTATATGACAAAGACTGCAGTGCAAATCAATGGGGAAGCGGGGATTCTTCAGTCGACAACTGGCTAACCATTCAGAAAAGTATAGTTAGATACTCACTTAGAGCTTTATTCCACATAAACGACACAGAACTCTAAGAGGACTAGAAGAAAATGTGGATGAGTTACCTTGGGGTCTGAAGGCCTGTTTTAAGCATTTCACAACATGAAAAATTCAATAAGGAAAAGTAGATTTGACTACAGTGGTGAAACAAAAAAACAAAAACTTTTATAGAACAAAAAAAAAGAAAAACAGGAAAATGTTTACAGCACAGCAAAGTAAACTAAGAAAAAAGTTTCATATAATTTCTGTATAAGAACTCTTATAATAAAAAAAATACCTCAACAGAAAAAAAGGGCTAAGCACATAACAACAGCTCATAAAAGACATAAAGAGCTAATAAGTAGGAAAAAAATTTAGCATCCCACTTATTTAAGAAATGAAAATTCAAATGACATTTAGATACCATTTATTTCCTCCCAAAATAGCAAAAAGAAAAAAAATAATGAAAATATCCCATGTTGGTAAGGGTTTAGGAAAAAGGGAATTTTCACACACTGATGGTGGGGATGTCGACTGGAAAAGCTCTCTGGAGGGTAACTGGACAGTTCTGATAAAACGCCTTAAAATTAGCATCAGCTACTCAGTACCTGTAATTTCACTTCTAAGAATTTATCCGAAGACAGAGGCAAGCATGCACAAGCCGTTGTCTAGGACATGTGTCACTGCACTGCTTATTCCAGAGGTCAGTAAACTACAGCCCATGGACCAAATAAGGCCAGGACTGTTTTCATGTGGTCTATGATCTAAGCATGGCCTTTACAGTTTTAAAAGGTTGTTTTAAAAAAAGAATATACGACAGAGACCATATATGGTCCACAAGGCCTAAAATATTTACTATTTTGCCCTTTACATAAGTCTGGCTCATATAATCAAAATATTGGTCAGCCAGTGATCAACTATAAAGGATTAGTTTAAAACCACGATACATCATACAGCTAAGTGTTCTTACTAATGATGATGTAGTTATATATTAATTGGCATGAGAACATATGTTCTCACGATATGATGACATATTGGCCTATACTATAATGTTAAAACCCCCCAAGTTACCAAGCTATGTGTAGCGTGATCCCACTCATATGTATGATTATATATTGTGCATAATATATATCAAAAAGTTAACGGTGATCATCTCTGGATGGAGAGATAACAGGTGATTAATATTCTATTTTTGCATAGTGGTATTTACTCAATTTTCCACAGAGGATAATAAATTACATAAAAAGAAGAGGGGCGACTGGGTATTCAAGTGTTACTTGTGGTACCTCCGGTTCTCCTCCTTCTGGAAACGTGGCAGGGCAGCCCTTCCTGACCCCTTTCAGGGCTGGTCACGGTCACATTACTCGATTTGGTCGCATCACATAACCTCACTTCCAGGGGGAGAGAAAAGCCGCATTCCTTTCTCCTGCTTCAGCACACGGTTTCCTCTGACCACTCACAGCAAAGTGCCATGGGAGCATCGTGAGGCCTGGGACTGTGTCCCATCACAGCCAAGCTGCCATCTGCACTCAGGCCTCCTCCTCCTCTGGGCACCCCCATCACCTTGGTTCGTCACTGTTTCTGTGTCTGTGTCCAGAGACTGAGCTTCTTCAAAGGCCGCTCGACTCTCCTCTCCAGCCTACAGTGTCTGACACAGAACCCAGAGCATTTTAGGAGCTCATTAGACGTCAGTCAATCATTGCAGCCTATTTCTAGGACTGAGAGAAATTACGAGGCAGCTGGAGGCTGTGAGATAAAGTTCAGGGAAAAAAGGACAAAGATCCAGAGGAAATATCTGCTTTTCAGCTGCTGGGGCAGAGGGGTGTGAGGGGTGGGGGATACCAAATAGGTGTATTCTTTCTTTTCTAAAAAAGTTTATTCTAAAATAATGATCTACTTTACTGCTTCAAAGGTTTTCATTCACAGCCTTAATAACTGACCTTAATTATAGGAACTATAAGTGTTAGGGGTTAAAAAAATTCCTTATGAAGTACAGAAATCATGTAAGTTATGGCATTAGAGCAAATGAATCCTGAGAAAGCTCCACAAAGCCCTTGCAGGCTGACTTGCTAAAAACTGGCTGTATCTCCTCATCCAGATGAAACATGAATTCCTTAAAGTCTGCTCTCATAACCTCTACCCCATTTGCCTGTAACCTATGTATTTTCATATGCTGGTTGAATCTGCAACACCATAAACTTGTTGGGGGGCAGAGAGCATGCCAAGCACTGGACAAATGCGCGCTGCATGCCTGGTGTGGCAGCCCCCGCCCAGTACTGGAAATACAGGGAGATTAAGACACCTCCAGACTCTTCCTTCAGGGAGCAGATGGTCTAGTGAAGAAAGACGCTAAGGAGAATTCTGTAGATAAAGCTTAACCGCAGAAGAGGTGAACACAACTACCTCTGTATCAGTGAAGCACTTCACCTCACGCTCCCTGGGGGCAGGGCTGCCCTGTGCGCCCGGCGTGAGCTTGTGACCCTCACCGGCCTCCTGCTAAGGCAGCTGCGCCACCTCTGCCTGGAGGAGAGGCAGAGAGGCCCTCCCGGCGGCAGGGAGGCGTGTGGGTACAGCCCCGAGGGCCTGGCCTCTCAGTGCTTCCTGGCCGGAGAACGTGGGTCTCCTTCCTGATGAAACAGGACTAGCCCATCATTCAGAAATTTTCCAAAGGAGACAGAAACGAAACCATAAAAATGTAAGGTCTTTATACGCCACCAGTTAATACAGGAACAGTGACTCTGAGGCTCAGTGGCTTTCTATCCTCTGTGTATTTCACTTCCTACTCGTCTGCTTCGTAAACGGGGCAGTAGGACAAACATCTTCTCACTACCAAGTGGCCCCCAGGGGCGGTGGGAAGGGCACACATTAGGAAGCCGGGCAGCTCTGGACAAGAATCAGTTTTGGCAGTTGAGCCACCTAGACCGGCAAAGCCAACAAGTTCTTAACTTTACCTTTCTGAGCCCTAACTTCCTGATGGGTAAAGGTATGAACATTAATGTCACCGAGAGAACTACTGGAGAGTGACATAAGGTAAAACTGAGGGGAAGCACCTGACACACAGGAGCCCTCAACAAACCTCTGTTCCTTCCTTGACGTTTCCGAGGTTTGGCTTTCTCCTCACACTGGGAAAAAGACACTCTGCCACTCAATGATGCCGACGCACCCGAACTACGGTTCTCAGCCCCGCCAAATTCACTGCTTTTCTGAAGACTGTCACAAACTCACCGCCCTTTAATTTTAACATTCTTTAGATGAGTAACCCGCAGATAGGGCATATGTCCAGAAGGTTAGAGAGTCTAGAGTTTTAAGTACCGCACATCGGGTTGTTTCCAGAAACCCTCAAAACAGCCCCAAATCCTTACTATGTGCACTTAAACCAAGTTCTCCAACTGCTCTCACCTGAGGGAGTGCAGTGCTGTGTCAGGCCAGGTTCCCCTGTTGGTGATCAGGGAAATAGGGGAAGTCTCAGCGGGTGGCTGGCTGGCTGGATTGACAACGACCTGAAATGCGTATTTTCCTGTCTTCACTTAAAAATTAAATTTATTTTTTGTTTTTCTTGGATTGCTAACTCTTCCATCCTCATAAATTACGTTTCCAAAAGAACGTTTAATACAGTAGCCCAGTAAAGATCAATTTCCATAGATAAAAGTTTGGCTTTAAACAAACAAGCGTTACAGCCACTGAACTAGACCTGGGCGGTGGAGATGGGCCGAGGCTGCGGGGAGCAGGTGATTCCCACTGTCAGAAAGGAGGGAGCAGTTACTGCAGGGGAAGCAACGGGACACACGCTGTGCCCGATTCCCACAGCCTCAGGTTAACAGGAGACTGAACTTCCCCGTCAGATTTTTCTTTCCTAGTCGACAGGCCAGAGAAGGCTGAGGAACATCAGGGGGGAAATGATGTACATAACATCGGCAGAGCTGGCCACGTGCCAACCTCGGCAGCTCAGGGACAGAGAGGGCCCACGTACCATGCCCACTCCAGCGCCTGACTCAGGGGTGTGCGGTGCTGTTCCGAACCTTCAATGATTTCTCACAGCCACAGGGAAAATGCCCCAAAACCCCCAAATCTGAGTTTTCTCACCTCTTCACTATTCCCCAACCCCGATTCTTCATTCAAGTAGACCTGGTCAACTTGACCTGTACACAGGTGGCCAGCTCTCATCTCCATACCCGCTGACACAGTTGCAGAGACGTCCTCGTCACCTAGGACACCCGCCCCAGTTGTGCGTGAGCCAACCGTAGGCAGGACGACTCCAATCCTAGCTCTCCTCAGAAGCTTAACTGGCCCCGACCACTCTCCAAGAGTGACCCTCTCCCTTCCTCCTCTGAATTCCTCTAAAGCATTTTCCTATTATTAACCAATATCACTGTCTGCTACTTACCACTTTTATCATTTTATGATAACTTTCTACACTTTCTCTCACCTTCCTAATGGGTCAGCACGTTCCTTAAAAGCAAAGACAGATGTGACAGCACTTGGCACGGTTATTACTGGGAGGGTCCTGGGGGGGATCAACACGTAGCTAGGGGTGTAAGTCACTCATAATTTGAAACTACAGGTCATTATTCTTTTCCAAAATTTTAAAATGCACATTCCCACACTTCTGGAATTGTGGTGTTATACCATAAACAGAACTACAGTTTTAAATAAAATGCTCTTTTCTCCAGCGCCAGAATCTAACAAGATTTGCATGAAATACCCAAGCAGCCCCCTGTAAAGGTGCCAGCCTCGGGGCGGTAATTCCAGCCTCGGCAGAGCTGCACCCCAGCACGCACTGGCACACGGCACTTGCAAACACTTGTTGAGAAAAGGATCCTCTCCACTGAAACTCTCAATAGTGCTGATGAGGGGCATTAACCACACAAATGTCAGCCATTTCGTGCTCAGTCCCAGGACCGGGTGGGCTGCACTCGGACACAACACAGGGGGACTGCCGGGCCCTGTGACGGCCACCCGCCACAAGAAGGGGGAACAACGGCTCAAGCGCGGGCTACTCACCACCATGTTGTACGCATCAGGAACTTCAGTTTCAAACTGAAATTTTCCACCCTGGTAGTAACCCTCATCTATCAAAAAACACAAAACAAAACAAAAAAATCCTTTAAATAAAAAAAAAAAAAAAGGAAACAAAAGGCAAACACTATGTTAGCATATGGCAAATACAGAGAATTAAGAGTTGAAAAAGAGGACTGCAGGGCTCCTTTGTTACTTCACCAGCCTCGCCCCGACCTGATGGTTACAAGTCACACCGACTGGCGCCTGCAGTGCTCTCCTCACTGGCCATGCGCCCTCGTCCTCGGGGAAAGGGGAGGCCTCCCCTGGGAGACTGGCCCCTCCCTCCGCTCAGCCCCTCGATCCCGGCCCGCAGCACCCAGTGCCTCCCCGCAAGCACAGCTCATGACAGGTAACCACCTTGCTTCAGCGCTCGGTCACCTGTTTGCCGCTGGTCTCCCCATGAGAGGTCAGTTCCACGGGGGAGGCAGGCTTGTGCTGACTGCTTTTTTCCCGGTGCCTGGCACGTGGCTTCCAGTCACTCGGTAAACACTGACTGAGCATGGACCCTCTGCCAGGCCCTGCTCCAGACCCTGGCCGGGGACACAGCACTGAACCAGACAGACAAAATCACCGTCTCAGCAACTGTGCCCGGTCAGCAGTCGTGGGCTGGCTGGCCGAGTGCTTGGTACAGCCTTCAGAACAGAGCAGGCCCTCTGGAAAGGGGCTGGAGGGTACGCAGAAGAATGTCCAGGGTCAGAGCGGCACCGCCGTGTCCCCCCCGCCCCCCCAGGTCTGCAGACCCCACAGCTCAGTCCCACTCCCTCGCTGCGCCGCCCACCTCTCTGCCTCTCCTGGAGTCCGCCGGCGGTGGGCTCGGCTGAGTTGCAAGCGCTGCTGGTGTGGCTGCCAACAGAGGGCGCTCCAGCATGAATGCCCCCCACAGGAGTTAAATTACTCTGAACTTCACAATTTGATAAAATTACCACCATCTTTAAAACGAATGTTCAACTTCCTCTAAAATATTATCATCGTGAACAAATCAGCAATATTTCATTTATCACTTCCCTCAGCTTTTTATATAAAACGAACATTTAATAGGAAGTTGTTGGTCTCAAACCAGCCACCACTAAAAAACCATTTTTCTTCTTTAAGGGCGTTGAGATTGCGTCAACATTTATGTCTGTCCCGCAGTGAGAACTCGCCTTATCTCGCTGTGTTACACAGGGAGCCCTCTGTGCCCTGGAGCCTACTCCCTCCTTCCTGCCAGGAACCACACGCCAGTGTCTTCCAGCCAGGGTACGGGTACTGTGGGGAGGACACACTCTCCACGGGGTATGTGGGCACTGACGGCTTTAAGAGAATCCACTTCTAGACGGCCAGTGTCCGTGAGTGCCCTATCATGAAATGAGTCTGCCCAGCAGTACTTGTGAGGTCAAGGAGTCACGCCAGCTGTCCCTTCCCAACTCCCCTTTCACTGTCTTTCTCCCACTTGTAAAAGAAGGCCCACTGCTCATCCAGCCTCTTCCTATGATGCACTGCACCAAGGTGTGATGCACTGGTCAGAGTAAAGCTCCTTGAATCGAGGCACCATGCAGGGCTGTGTCTTTCCCTATCTTACACCCATTTCTGTAAAGGGCAAAGCATGCATTAAAGATAAGATGTCCCAGTTCAAGCTGGAATGTCTGGAAGTTAGACACACCGTGGAGCCCGATGGCAGGGATGATTAGATTTCATTTAGTACCGTCAATCACGGGACTACTGGAACAGAATGCCTCACCCCCACGAGAAGCAAGCAAAGAGGGTGCCAAGAAGCAAGAGGCCCATGCCTTCCCCCGTGTGGTGCCAGCCCCACACCTCACCTCTCCACTAAGGTAGCTGTTGGAGACACATCTTAATTTAGAGCTTTTGCCAAAGAGGGAGTCTGGGCAGTTAGAACTGGTCCTGCCTATTGATGCACACGGCAGAAATTTCTGATACACTGAATGAGCTCAATCTGCAGCCACGAGTTTTTGTAAAGCCTAAGTTTTTAATATTATATTGGTAGGGGTATGAAGAAATTAATATCACAATTTTCTCAATGCTTTCTGAATATTTCAGGTAACATGAGAGGCCGTCAAGTGAAGAATGATGGGTATGATTAGCGGTCGGTTGGCAGGTCTTAGGAAAGTGGTTTTGGTGCGTACCTCGGAAAATGCGACACAAAGGGATTCTGATGACTGGGTTTGTAAAGCCATTTTCCAACCAGGTGGTTCCCAACTCTTTGCTTTCAACAAAATATAAGAAGGAACCTAATCTAGTAATCAGCTGAAAGACCACAGTAAAATACCTTGTATGATTTTTGGCCCCTAACTTTGAAGTCCAGGGACACAAAGACGTAGTGACAACAAACACCTTCCGTGCCTGCCTACTTATTTATATGAACAAGCAGCTCTCAGTGTCTACACCTACCAAGACAAAAGGAAGGAATAAAACTGATATTGACTCCTTCTTTCTGGCATTAAGTAACATCGTTCACAAGCACATCAACTAAATCACAAAAATGCTAAGAGTAGCCTCTCATTCTCGGATACATTTCCGATGAAATGCTATTTTGTTTAGTAACCATCACTATTTATCCAACAAACATTTGATAAATGCGACTATGTGTCAGGCACTGTTCCAGGCACCACCAGCAAGAGACCTTCCTGCCCTCATGAAGCTTACATTCTAGTGGGAAGAAACAAAGTAAGTAAGTTAATCATATAACAGAAAGTGAAAAAGAGCTGAGGGGCCAGGAGGTGGGAGGAGCTGCAATTTTAAATAGGGAGGTCTGAGAGTGAAGGCTTGAAAACGGAGGGTATCCGGGAGAGGAACACTCCAGGTATGGAAGCGTGGTGAGAGACCCGTGAGAGGGCCTGATGCATTCAGGGAACACGCAGAGGCCAGAAGGTGAGGCAGGGGAAGGGGAAGCTGCGGCTGCAGAGGTAGCAGCCCTGGCCTCGCCGGCCACTGTTAAGTGCGCTGGCTTTTATTCAGCAAGGCAGGGAGCCACAGGAGGGGCCTGAGCAGAGGAGGTGCAGGACCACAGAAACATCATGCTGGTTAGGAGCAGGGTAGGAGCAGCTGGAGTAGAGATACTGTGATGGTAGCAACACCAGGATTTGCTGGCAGATTAGGGGTGGGGTGGGGAAGAAAGGAGTCGAAGCGCTGCGCTGTTTGACCCTGCAATGGAGAAGGGCAGAGCCGTCACCTCGAAGATAAAAAGACTGCAGAGGGCACAGGTGCGCCAAGTCCAACGTCGGACTTGAGATTAATTTGAGATTTCACGTCAACAATCAAGTGGAGACCCTGATCGGCAGCCGACAGAGCTTTCTGGATAGAGCTTTCTGGAGTGTAGGGGAGAGGTCAGGGCTGCATGCGAGGTTCAGGAGCTGTGTATAGGAGCATCCAGATTTCATGAGCTGGCGAGGTCCCCAAGGACCTGACTATGGAGGTCCAAGGACAGTGCAAAGCCTTGAGGCATCCCCGACTTGGGTCAGGAGACGGGACAGGAGGGGCAGTGGCAGCAACAGAAGAAAAGCGGGAGCCAGGAGCTGGTACAAGCAACTGTAACAATCGTTCAGAAGAAAATGCTCAACACCCAGGAGTCTCACGGTGATAGGAACTTCTTAAATAATTAAATATAAATATATAGTTACAAAACAGTATGACAGGGTGAAAAAATTCTTATAGGCAGAGGAATGTTTATATCAGGATAAAATTCTATGAGACAAGTGAAATAAAAATATATGGGTGCAAGGAGAAAAAGCAGCCATGAACATTTTCCAACCATTAAAGTGGAGCTTGTTCATATATATATGTATTTTTTTAATGCATGATGGTGGGTGTAGCCATGGTATTTAGATTCTACTGGAAACATTTTAAAGAGTCAAATAATACTTTCCCCTTTAAATGTCAATATTTACAGCACACTGGAAATTACACTCTATGCAAATTTTAAACTTAAGGGCAGGAAAAACACAATCCCTGCCAAGATAACCTTGTAGATCGGGGGTTGGCAAACTCTCTCTGAAAAGGGCCAGGCGCTACGTACTTGGGGCTTTGGGCTACAGGCCTCTGTCATGTACTGTTTTATTTTTATTTTTTTTAAATAGCCCTTTAAAAATGCAGAAACCATTCTCAGCTCGAGGGCTGCACAACAACTGGCCTGGGGTGGGCTTTGGCTCACAGGCCTGGCTTGCCCACATGCAGGTGAAAATATAGCAAAACAAAACTGCGGCGCCAAGCTGAGTGACACGGAGCACCCGTGCAGTGGGCTCACTTAAGAGGGAGAGCCGCTGTGGGCTGGGCTAGTCAGGGGAGCCTGTGGGGCGGGCGTTAGAGAAGACCTGAAAACAAGCACCACCAGCAGCACAGCAACAGGCATGCGGACACGTGGAGCGTGGACCACGTGCAGTCGCCGGAAGCTCTGCTCACGGCCCAGTCAGCCACACTGCGGCTGCTTTCAAGGAGCCACTGAGGCACAGGGACTGAGTACCAGCTGCTCCACAGCTGGCGGGCCGCTTCACATCAGGCGGTGCCACAGGGACCTGGGGATGAGAGGGTCAGGGGAAAGGAGACAGAGTTGGGGGCGGGTGGTGAGGGGAGCGTGGAGAGGAAGGCCGCTGGGAGCAGAGAAGGAGCCAGGCCGGGCGGAGCTGCAGACAGACCCCGAGTCAGCTGTGAGACAGGGGTGCTGAGATTCAGAGGAAACCGCGAACATGAGGAAAGAAATGGAGAAGACTTTTTAGATGTAGTAAACAGAATATCAAGAGCTAAAAAACATAATATCTGAAATGAATACTTCACTGGATGAGCCTCAGAGTCAATCGAATGCTGCAGGGATTTCCCTGGCGTCCTGTGGTTAGGACTCGGAGCTCTCACTGCCAAGGGCACAGGTTCAATCCCTGGTCAGGGAACTAAGAGTCCACAAGCCGTGCAGTGTGGCCAAAAACAAAGCAAACAAAACTCAGCAGAAACAGAAACGACCACAGTGAGGCACAGAGAGAAAAGTGAACAAAACCTTGTGACCCCAATGGAGGTCTAGTTTATATGTACAGGGAATATATAGGTAAGAGATATATCTTTTTTAAAGTTTTACTTGGGGATATGCATACTTTTAAAATATTTATTTTATTTATTTATTATCTTTATTTTTATTTTTTTTTGGCTGTCGGGTGTTAGTTGCGCGTGGGCTCTTCGTTGTGGCGCTCGGGCTTCTCTCTAGTTGCGGCATGCAGGTTTTCTCTTCTCCAGCTGCGGCACACGGGCTCCAGAGCACGTGGGCTCTGTAGTTTGTGGCACACAGGCTCTCTAGTTGAAGTGCTTGAGCTCAGTAGTTGTGACATGGGGGCTTAGATGCCCTGCAGCATGTGGGATCTTAATTCCCCGACCAGGGATTGAACCCGCTTCCCTGCATTGGAAGGCGAATTCTTTACCACTGGACCACCAGGGAAGTCCCTAGGTAAGAGATATTAACATTCGTATATCTAACTGGAGTCCCATAAAGGGGTTATAGATAAAATACTGAAAGAAATGTTGGTCAGTTATTTCTAAATTTTATGAAAACTGTAACTCACAGATCCAAAAAGGTCAATAAACCCCAAGTGAGATAAACAGAAAGAAAACCACATCAAAGCACATCATAATAACACTGCTAAAAACTGTGACAAAGAGAGAACATTAAAAACAGTCAGAGAATAAAACGCACGTCACATAAAATGAAACAAAGAATTACCACTAACTTCTTATAAGAAAAAAAAATGTCAGAAGGCAGTAGAATGATATCCTTAAAATGTGGAAATTGTCAACTTAAGAATTCAATATTCAGCAAAGCTGGCAGAATTCATCATTCAGAAAATCTGCACTACAAAAAAAAATCCAAGGATGTTCTTCAGGCAGAAGAAAAATAACAGATGGGAACTCAGATCTACAAAAAGGAATGAACGTTGTTAAGTGGTAAATATGTTGATAAATATATGAAGAAAATATAATTATCTAAAACAAAAATAATAACGTATTCTGGGTTATAACAAATGTACAGTAAATGAGACTATAAGATAAAGGGTTGGATGGGGAAATGGAAGTATAGCAATATTAGTCTAAGCTTCCACCTTAAGAACTAAAGAAAGAAGAGCAAATTAAACTGAAAACAAGCAAATATGAGCAGAAAACAAAAAAAATACTAGAGGAAAGTCAATGAAACCAAAAACTGGTTCCTTGCAGAGACCAATAAAATTGATAACCTCGGGCTTCCCTGGTGGTGCAGTGGTTGAGGGTCCGCCTGCCGATGCAGGGGACACGGGTTCGTGCCCCAGTCTGGGAAGATCCCACATGCCGCGGAGCAGCTGGGCCCATGAGCCATGGCCGTTGAGCCTGCGCGTCCGGAGCCTTTGCTCCACAACGGGAGAGGCCACAACAGTGAGAGGCCCGCGTACCACAAAAAAAAAATTGATAACCTCTAGCTAACTTCATCAAGAATACAGAAAACAGAAATTTTCAATGGCAGGAATTAAAGAGGGGATATCAACACAGACTCTACAGAACGTAAAAGGGTCAGAAGATATTAAGAGCAACCTTATACCAATAAATTTGAAAATGTAGATGGTATGAACAAATTCTTTGAAACATACAAATCACCAAAGCTCACTCAAAAATAAGAAGTCCAAGTAACCCCTATCTGTTTAAGAACTTTTATTCATACAGTACTTAAACTTTTACCACAAAAACAAAACAACAAAATATTAGACCTAGGTGGCTTTACTGGCGAATTCTACCATTTAATAAAGAATTAATAGTAATTCTACATAAAACTCTTCCAGGAAACAGAAGGTTACACTTCCCCATTCATCCCAGGAAGAGTAAGGAGGGGAGGGGAAGGAAAGAAACTAGAGCCTTATCTTGCACCATATGTAAAAATTAACTCAAAATGACTCACAGACCTAACTTTAAAACCTAAAGCTATAAAACGCCTTAAAAAAAAAAAAAAAAGGAAATCTTTGCATTTCTTAGACAAAGATTTCTTAGGACACAAAAAGCACTGTATTAGTTTTGTATTGGTTGCTGTAATAAATTACCACAAACGTAGCAGCTTAAACAATAAAAACTTACTATCTTTTGTAGGTCATTTGTCCAAAACGAATCTCACTGGGCTAACATAAGAGTTGGCAGGGCTGCCTCTCTTTCTGGTGGCTCTAGGAAAAATCCATTTCCCTCACTTTCCAGCTTTAAGCAGCCACCTGTATTCCTTGGCTCACAGCCCCTTCCTCCACCTTCAAAGTCACTGACGGCCAATGGAAATAATAACACATGCAACAACATGGATGACTCTCAAAAGCACTGTGCTCAGTGAAAGAAGCCATGGATAAAATGCTACATACTGGTTGGGGCCATTTATATGACATTCTGGAAAAGGTAAAACAACAGGGCAGAATTCAGATCAATGATTGCCAGGGGCTGGGGGTGAGGAGAGGAAACTGACTACAAAGGGGCCCAACTTTTGAGCTGATGGAAACACTTTATGTGTATCTTGATTGTGTTGGTGTTTACACAACTGTATGTGTCTGTCAAAATGTAGAGAACAGTACACCTAAGAACAGTGGCTTTACTGTCTGTAAATTATACCTCACTAAACATGATTTTTAAAAAAGATAAAGGTAAAGCCTGCTACATAAAAGGCACCATCAGGTGGTCCAGGAAAATGAAGGAGCACTGGCAATTTTTACAATGCCAAAAGCTCAACATTTAAACAGTGTGTCATTTTTAAATATTTTATATACATTATACACGTTTTTACTGGTAACCATCAGAATATATATTTAACTGTGGTAATGAATGGCTTCTAAAACAGTACGTCGGACATTTAATTTCACACCCACTCCTAGAAACCTGAGCATCCCAAGAGAGAATTTGCCTCAGTTTTACGTGCGAGGCAGAGGGCAGAAATCATTGGAAGAACGGTATATATCGGACAACATGTCACCTACTTGGCAGTAAGCAGAGACATATTGCTTCAACACAGTTCTTGCAAGCAGCAAGGAAAAGAGCAGTGAATGTTTCCCTAACAAAAGTTAGCTGATGTGAAGGCAGATAACCGACTGTCTCAAGAGCAATCACCACATATCTATTATATATGAAAGGAGAAGAATTGCCACCTGCATTTCCAGGATTATTTGAAAGAAAAGACTCCATCAGGAGAAAGTCTGTCCCTCATGATGGGTATCCATAAAAAGCTAAAAATCAACCTAGAAAGAACCAGGGATGAGAGTACACATTCTGTGTCTGAAACCGTGACATATTAACAGTAAAATACACACAAACTACTATGAGACTGGGGTGGTGGTCAAGCCAAAGGCCTGCTTCAGTGCTCTGACCCATTTCTGTATCTTTTAACACGTCCATGATTATTTAAATGTTGTTCCAAAATGTTCATGTGTGGAACCAAACCTGTGTTTCAGGCTCACTAACCATATTTCTTTGCTCAGAAACTGGGAATCTTACTATATTTCGCACTAAGAAATTTTTCCTTCTATAACTCCAAAGCTCTGAAACAAAGCTTAGAATAACTAAGAACCAAACATAATGGGGATAACAGATAAAACAATTTAAATGTCATGACTCAGTGTAAGGCGCACTTTTATTATCATGCTCATCAGTTAGGGAGTTTTAATAAATTAAATGTTAAAATTAAGAAAACATGACAAATCTAATAATCAACACATTTAAAAACATACTTACGTGAATATACACATAAATATACAAGATTTACAATGTAGCTATAGAATTCCCTAATCAGAATTTTTAATATATGTAACAATAATAAAAAGGATGTTATTAACCATTAAAAAAACCTCTCACAGGGACTTTCCTGGTGGCACAGTGGTTAAGAATCCGCCTGCCAATGCAGGGGACACAGGTTCGATCCCTGATCTGGGAAGATCCCACGTGCCACGGAGCAACTAAGCCCGTGTGCCACAACTACTGAGCCCGCGCGCCTAGAGCCTGTGCTCCGCAACAAGTCACACAATAAGAAGCCAGCACACCACACTGAAGAGTAGCCCGTGCTCACCACAACTAGAGAAAGCCCACGTGCAGCAACGGAGACCCAACGCAGACGAAAATAAATAAAATTAAAAAACAAAAAAACAGGGCTTCCCTGGTGGCGCAGTGGTTGAGAGTCCACCTGCCGATGCAGGGGACGCGGGTTCGTGTCCCGGTTCGGGAAGATCCCACATGCCGCGGAGCGGCTGGGCCCGTGAGCCATGGCCGCTGAGCCTGCGCGTCCGCAGCCTGTGCTCCGCAACGGGAGAGGCCACAACAGTGAGAGGCCCGCGTACTGCAAAAAAAACCCCCAAAAAACAAAGAAACAACCTCCCATATCTAATAAAGAACTTATACCAGGTATATAAAACTTACAACTCGATAATGAGACAAACAATACAATTTTTAAATGGGTAAAATATTTGAATAGACACTTGAACAAAGGAGATACACAGAGAGTAAACAAGCTTGGGAAATGATGCCCAACATCTTTAGTCACTAGGGAAATGCAAATTAAAGTCACAATGAGACACATGCCTAACAGAATGGCTAAAATTGAAAAGACTGATAATACTAGCTATTGGCAAGAATGTAGTGTAACTGGAATTCTCATTCATTGCTAGCAGGAATGCAAAATAGTACTTTCATTTTGGAAAAGAGCATGGCAGTGTTTTATGCAGTTAAACTTACTCTTATCACATAACCTAGTAATTTCACTGCCAGGAGAAATAAAAAACATTGGCAAACGAAGACCTGCCCACAAAGGTTTACAGCAGCTTTATTCACAATGGCCCAGAAGTGGAAATAACACAAAGGTTCATCAATAACCTGTTATAAATAAACTGGAATACACCCATACAATAGAATACAGCCCATCAATAAAAAGATACAAAATACCACATAGATGAAACTCAAAAGCATTATGCTGACTAAAATAATGTAACTTATACCTCAATCAACATTGCTTAAAAAAAATTTTTTAAATCAATCTAAGTTTCCACCTTAGGAAGGTAGAAAAAGAAAAGCAAATTAAACCCAAGGTATACGGAAGGAAATAATAAAGAAAAGAGCAGAAACCAATAAAATGGATAAACAACTGAGAAAAACAAAAACTTGCTCTTGTAAAAGATCAACTGGATAAGCCTCAAGCTAACATGATCAAGGAAAAAAAGAGAAGATCCAAATAAACCAACATCAGGAATAAAAACAGGGACATCAGTACAGATCCCACAGACATCAGTAGACTAATAAGAAAATATTCCAAAGAACTTTGGATGGTATGAGAATGCTAAGAGCAGTGTTACTCATCATAGCCAAAAGCTGGAAAGAATTCAAATGCCCAT
The DNA here is from genome assembly GCF_949752795.1 of Hyperoodon ampullatus. NCBI lineage: Eukaryota > Metazoa > Chordata > Mammalia > Artiodactyla > Ziphiidae > Hyperoodon > Hyperoodon ampullatus. The sequence goes on from NC_136921.1 coordinate 3,213,309, forward strand.
CAATAGGAAAATAAATAATTACATCATATTCATACAACAAATACTGCTACCCACCACAATACATATGAATTTAAAAACATGTTACATGAAAGAAGCCAGAGAATAAGAATACATAATATGATTCCATTTATATGAAATTCAAGAACTGACAAAACTAATTTATGGTAAGAGAAATCAGAAAGCAATTTTGGGTGGGTAGCAGGGAGTGAGGAATTGACTGCAAAGAGGAAGAAGGGAACTTTGGGAATGCTGGAAATATGTTTACTGGGATTGTGGTTACACAGGGATGTGTATCCATTTTGCAGAACTTATTATGCTCTACAGTTCAAGTTAGTACATTTTATTGTTTGTAATTTTATACCTCAGCAAAATTTATTTAAAAAGTAAAAACTAAAATTAAAAAAAAAAGGTCCATGGCCCCCTCTGCCTACAAGCCACCATGTCACAGTGGGAGCAGGCTGAGGGGACCTCCACAAGTCAACTGGGCAACTCTGACCTGGCCCAGTTTTTCAAATCATCCCTCTAACTTCACAGAAGACTCAGGTGGTATTTCAGCCAGTCTTTAGATTTTTGCTTTGTTTTGTTTTATTTTACTTTCTAGTATTGTTTCTTGTTTTGTGAGTTGATGTGGGGATTTTTTTTCTTCTAAGTTCATTTCTTTTCTTTTCCTCTATCACCAAATTACATTTTCATCTTTTCTCTGAAGAGTACATTTATTCCCAAGCATGAGGGACATTCCAAAAACAAACAAAACTATAAAAATGTTACCAAGTACGAACAGGAACTATCTTGCCAGGAGCCAGATAAAGAAGAGCTTTGAGCTTCAAGTGCAGATGCAATTCTTCCACCCTGACCACCTAAATATCTAGATCTCTATATTATTGAGTTTTCAGACTCAGCCCCAGTATTACTGGCTGCAAATGAGCCAGTTTCAATACCATCTACTCCACATACTGTTAAAACTTTACTACTTAGACCTATCTCTATAGTTTTCCTTTAATAACTAAGAAGAGCATGACTCCAAAAAGTTTTTTAAAAAACCAGGATACTGGGCAAGTTTTTAGGGTTGGCAGATCTCTGCCATGCTTCGCTTAATAACAAAGGACAAGAGCCACAGCAGCTTTCTGAGTCACTGACACCACAAAATATGGGCACACACACAGCACCTAAAGAGCACACCACACAAAGCTCCATGTGTGCACTTCCACAAATATAAATGCTCAAGTACTAAGCAGTTACAGGCACCAAAACACAAATTCCTTTTTTACCTGATGGAATAGTGAACACAAAAACTGTAACAAACAATCATGCTGCAGTTTCAAGAATAATAAGAACACCAAAGATGGTATCATAGACATAATCTCAATAAGAACAACATCCATGTAATTTAGTAAAAAAAATTCAGTTAAAAAACAAAAAAAAGAAAGACTTATCCAGAGGTTGGTTGGACTCCACACAAACTCACTCATGTAAGACAGTAATAAGCCTGGCAAAAGCAAACAAGGTCTCTGAATAGCTGAGAATCACAAAGCTCTCACAAATGCCCTAAAAAGGCAGAGAGAAGAAAATATTTTTACTACAAACACCCAAGTGTGAGACTACTTAGTAAACGGAGAACCGATCTTAATTGCCACAATTTCTGAAAATACCCTGCGTTGCTTAACAGTAATAGTAACTGACGTTCATAATGGTGACCTCTGGTCACCTGGTAACAGAGTGTGCTCAGTATCCCTCACTAAAAAGGGCAGAACTTGCAATGTGTTTATGAAGGTGGTCAAAGAATGGTTAGAACCTCCATCACTTCACAGTTAAAAGTCCTGAGCTTCAGTCCTCTCTCGAGGTCAGGCTTGTGGAACGCCCATTTCTGAGAACGATGATCTGATGTTAGTATCTCTACCCTAGTACTCACTCATCTTAGAAATGGAAATGGTACCAAACTGAATTTATGGATACGCCCCAGAGTTGTCTGTAGAACCACCACACAGACTAAATGAATTTTTTAAAGTTTTCAAGCACATTTTGAAAATGGTATTTCTCCTGTTATAATACATCTTCCATGGAAAAAAAAACATCCTACCTGCAGGGAGACAATGCCAGGGCTTATCTGTGGGTTCATTACCACCTACTGAAATTCTGCATTCTTTCACTTTTTAATTAAATTAGCTAGTGACTCATTATTCTCAGTTTCTCACTCCCTTTCCCTCCCCCAAATAAAAGAACACCCTCTACTTCCTCCACAACACTGCTTCCCCTCTTGTTAATTCCCTCTGTCCTGCTTTCTTCCTTCACCACCCAGCCCACAGCAGCTCCACTGACCATGGCACCCATTGTCAACATAAACGCCAGAGGGCTGCACTGTTGAAACATGCAACTCCCAGAGCTGCACTGTAACCAGGAAAAACCCAAGCCCTCCCTCTAGCTGCGCAGTGTGACCAAGGAGAAATATCTACCAGCTCGGAGCACTTGGAGCTTGGACACTTGATCAGTGCTAACGAGGACAGCTGGTAATCTGCTTGCTTCCTGGTGCCTGTAACAGGCCGGGCTGAAGTGCTTCACACCCATTATCTATTTAATCCTCACAACGGTCCCATGAGATAGGTTCTATTTGATCCCCACTCTGTATAGCTGGGTAGGCTGCAGCTGAGACGTTATTAAGAAATTTAACCATGGCCACACTGTTGCTAAATGGCAGAGCAGGATCTGAATCCAGTTATGACCTCAGAGCTCATACTCTCCACCCTGCACCAGGAGCCTTCGTTGTCATTCGCTGGGGGCGTTAATGTCTGCACCTAGTTACTGGGTACACGCCACATGCCTCAGAGCACTTCCCTACGCTTTATTGGACTAGAGCATGTATCTCGTCTTCATATGGAATGGTCATTACCGTCATAACTTTCAAAAAGTTGGAGGACAAATCAAACCAAATATTATAGATTTCAAAAGCCTTTGGAATTTGCTGTTTGAAAATCACTTTAATACTTACACATGTAAGAATATTACCTGGGGTGACAGTTAGCTGAAAGCAATGAAGCTTGTTTGGATCAGGAAAATACACTTTACACGTACCTGCAAAAGAAACAGGCCGTCATGAAGGTCTGACAGTTAGCAGCAGTCCTTACGTTGAGGCTAACTTTGAAACACATGGGAAAGTTTAACGGTGCTGAGGAATCTACAGACTAAACCGGTATATTTCCCCTATTTGTTTAATAATAATTATGCCAATGTGCTGAAGTTGCAAACCAGTGATATTTGCTTTGTGTTTTCCTCCTCACAGTTTTTTATTAGTTAGTTCCAAATTGGGATGTTATCTTTAACCCTTTAAATGATCCCTAAAAATAGAGATCTTTCCATTAATTTCAAGAATGATGCTACTTTACTTTGAAAAGAAGAAACCATACCTCAAGGAGATTAATGTATGTGGGTAAAGGCTAACTGAACACAGAAAAAACAGAAAAAGAGCCCAGGCCAAACTTCTGGTCTGTTCACCCAGCACCACAGTCATCTGTACCCACCACAGCAAAGAGAAGTTAAAAGCAACTGTGCCAGCTAAGGTAGCTCACACCCAGACCACGGCTTTTTTCTTTTTTTGCGGTACGCGGGCCTCTCACTGTTGTGGCCTCTCCCGTTGTGGAGCAACAGGCTCCGGACGCTCAGGCTCAGCGGCCATGGCTCACGGGCCCAGCCGCATGTGGGATCTTCCTGGATTGGGGCACGAACCCGTGTCCCCTGCATCGGCAGGCGGAGTCTCAACCACTGCGCCACCAGGGAAGCCCTCTTTTTTTTTTTTTTAATGTCTTCACAACCCGACCGATAGTTCAGCTTGGTTTTGCTGGTGACAGGATGCTCTGCTGACTTGGACGGCAACACTCTAAGCGTATGTGCACTGCACCAGAACGGTCTGGATCAGGAGACCCAAGTAGTTCCACTGGAGAAGAGCTACTGCAGAGGTGCAGACAGGGCAAGACATCCTACATCTGCCTCCTTCAGACAAACGATGCAGAAGAGGGGTAAATACCCAAGGGATAAATACTGAAGGAATGTGGAGGGAATATACGTAGAAATTGTCTGTATTTTATAAACCTGGAAAATATTATGCTAGATTCCTTGGGTCGTCTGCTATTTCTTACAAGTCCTGTTGAAAATATTTGCCTAGTTTTACATGGTATGAATTTTCATCAAAAATAGGACAATTCAAATTTAGCCTTGGAAACAGCCTTAGAGACCATCTAATCCAACATCATCAATTGTGAGAGATGACATGAAGGTCCAGAGAAGTTCAGTGACCAGCCCCAGACCACACAGGTTATCAACAGAAGGAAGTTTAGTTCCCAAATTAAAAACTAGTTCATGCCTCATTTCATTACTTCATGAACATGCCAGAGATGACACATAAAAACAATGCAGAACTGTTAGTGGGATTTCTTTTTCTGACTAATCCCTCAGAAAAATCGCTGCAGAGTGAAAGGCAACTCCATCTAGAAGAACAGGAAAGGGTCTCAGAGGTTACATTGTCATTTTCCTTGTTTTCAAAATAAAGAAACCAGGGGCCAAAGAGTTCAAGGCTTTCACCCAAACCACACATTTGAACTGTGTGGAATAATTTAAATGGCATTCGTTTTTCCTAATCTTAACTTGGAAAGATAAACACCATTTTTCTAGTGAAATATATGTAACAAAAACATATGACAAGGGCTTAGGAAATGTTTCATTGATTAAAGTTGGCAGCATCCATTTGTTTTTAATGTCTAGTATTCTCCTTTGTTTGTTTTAATAAAAGTACAGATGTAGAAATCAATCCTTCTAATATAGACTGGCCCACCAAGAATAAAGAAATTATTGAGATGGATTAAAAATAACAATAAAACTTCTAAAAAGAACCAAACATTTTAAAGCTAAAAAGAAGTCTTAAGTTCTAACAATGACAACAAAAGGTTAAAAGTCAGCTTCTTGTTTTAGTTCAATGCAGCAGCTTTATTAAAACTCCAGAACCTAGCTTTTCCTCTCTGCAAGCACAGGCTAAGGCTCTCACAGTATCTCCGTCCATCTGAAAGAGATGTCTTCTACTTTTTGCAAACAGAGAAACCTCTACAAACTTGCATGAACAGAGCTCCTGAACTAGTTCTGAATCATTACTAAGCAGCACTGCTATATGGCAAGTTATTTTGTTTGCCTTAATATTTTAGAAAGATTATTAATCAGATAGTAAAGATGTATTCTTTGGTGGTTTCTTGTTTCCTCTTTAGTGAGTTGCATACTTTTGGAAAGCCTGGCTTACTTGTATAAACTGATTTACATGTCCCCTCAGTTTGAGAGAATAGGCAAGGAGAAGAAGAGAAAGGAAGCATATAGCATGTAGTTTTTAAAATCTGACATCTTAGCTATAAGGGCAAGTAAGATGGGGCACATGCCTTTTTCAAACCTAAGGTTTTTAGTTAAAGTCCTGGTTTGAAAGCCAATTACAGTTTTATCGTTTTTAAACCAAACATTTAGATAACACTAAACTATTATACTCTATTAGTTACAAACCAACTATCTCTGTAAGATTAACATACAAGGACAAAATAAACTGGGTGTAAGTTGGAAGTTTTTTATGGTCTTTGATTAAATGTCTGCATGTGTATATATGTTCAAGATGGCGGGCCAGTGGGAAGATATGATGGGGGTGGAAAATAGAAGGATTACTTCATTTTCCTTTTTAATTGGACTTTATTAGATTATTACATAATCTGAAAAGAATAGAAAAAAAGAGGGAGAACAGTATAATGAATCCATCACCCAGCTTCGGTATTCTACTAATCTTGCTTCGTCTGTCCTACCCACACACACAGTTATTTGTTTTCCTGGAACGTTTTAAAGCAAATCATTTGTAAATACTTCAGTAGGTGGAAAGATAACCTTTTAATAGAAAGCCAAGATATTTCCTTCTAGTTCTGACTAGAAGAAAACTTTGAAGTCAAGCAACTTTGAAGTAAAAAATCCAGACATTTTTGACTTACACTAAAATATATTTTATAGCACAACCCACTATACTCATACATAAATACTATATATAAAAAATAATTTTTCAAGGAGCAATATGTACTTACCCTTATACACTGATTACACAACCACTTAAGGGTTGCACCCCACAATTACCTTTCCAACTTTAGGTGGAGGCTGGGATGGGCCCTCTCTCACCCTGTGTCAGATGGCCTCCGTATCAAACTCTCTTAAGCATTCGCCCAGACTAGGAGACCCACGTATAAAATAGTTCACTCATATTTTTTTTTTTTTTGGGTACACGGGCCTCTCACTGCTGTGGCCTCTCCCGTTGCGGAGCACAGGCTCCGGACACGCAGGCTCAGCGGCCATGGCTCACGGGCCCAGCTGCTCCGCGGCATGTGGGATCCTCCTGGACCGGGGCACGAACCCGTGTCCCCCGCATCAGCAGGCGGACTCTCAACCACTGCGCCACCAGGGAAGCCCAACAGTTCACTCATATTGATAAATATATTCAGCCTTAACCAAGTATAATGATAAAAAGTTCTAATTTCAAAAAATACTAAAATGGTCGAAGCTTTCAGACTTTGATGGTCTTACAAAGTATAATGGCTTGGGAAGGCATCAATGATAGGGAAAAAAAGAAACACTGACACGTATCACAGGAGTTAACTGGCTGGTAAGCGAGCCTGCTCACGAGTGAGGCCCGCAGTCAGTCCCTGTGTGCTGGGGCAAGAAGGACCTAGCAAGGTGAGGCGACCTGGAGACATCAAGGCAGCACAGCTGTCCTACCTTGGGCACAATGATAAATTACAAATAAGCACTTTTCGGGCCAAAAACATGGTATTGTCACTAACAAAAATAGGACTGTCCACCATTGATTTACATGCCTTTCCACTAAAAGAGGACGTGGGACAGAATGCTGTGTAAGAGGAACAAACCCTAACCAAACGCACCTCTGCAACAGGAAGGAGAGGAAGTACTGCCGTGCTACATTCTCCTTCTTATCAGAGCCTCGAAAAACATCCTGTTTATTCCTAACATACATATACAACGGGCTTTTTGCTATGCAAAGTTATCAAAACATAAAACAAGCTTCTCCATGCAATTATTTTACAGCATTTAATGTTTGGGGGTGCTATACTTACAAGGTAAATTAGCTTCAAGTTCTGCAACCTCTGTAGAAACAAAGAGATTATTGTTAATATTACTGCTCCACATAAAATCACCAGCTCTAAACTGGCAATTCCCTCCAGAACAATGAAGAAAACAAACAAACAAACAAAAAACTGAATTAACAGAAATCTACACTTGGTCTAAAGTTTAGACTTTAAGCCATGAAGTTGCTTTCAAAGATACAAAGTGACTTGCAGGATGCCAACAAGTGCAGTCAAGGGCCCTTGAAATTTTACTTCAGCATGAATGAAAATTACTCAAAATTAACATAGAAATTATCTATAGGTAAACAGTCACGAAAGCGTTTTTGAAAATCTTGTTCCCCCAAGTAGTGGAACTACTGCCCTCAAAATCTGATTTATATTTATATCTCTGCCTCTTCCAGTTTTTCCGGATTTGTCTTCCCGTGAGGGCTTGCCCAGTTTGCGCTAGAACTTTTCCAGGGAGAGAAAACTCTCTACCTCCTGCTGGGCCCGTGTGTTGCCCCTGCCATCTGATACCCAAGGAAGCCTGGGCAAGCTGATACCCAAGGAAGCCTCCTCCTGGGAGCTGCATTCCTCAGCCCTAGCGCTCTCCTCTGGGACCTCTTCTATCAGTCACTCATTCGGCATTCAAGCCCAGCACCCCTCCGCCAGGACAAGCTGCAAGGCTCCCACCAATCCTGCTATTAGCGAGCTGAGGTCTGGGGGAGCACCCACAAGAAACCGGGCAGGCAAGTCGTCTGTGCCTCTGACATAACATAACGTGCTCTGGCGACTCTCCAGCTGTGGAGACTAAAGGAAGGAGGAGGTTTTCAAGCTGGGCTTTAAAGAACCAGTAGAATTCAGTCCCACAGAGGTGGGGAAAAGGGTATTTCAAGGAGATAAGTTAGCAATGTGCAGAAGCATAGAACGCAGACAAGCACAGAAACCAGATGGTATGCAGTGCAGCCAGAGCAATGGGAAACAAGGTGGAAAACCAGGGCCAGGATGGGGAGGGCCCAGAATTCTCAACTTTATTCTGCAGCAATAGGGAGCCAAGGGAGATTTCTGAACAGAAGTCCCTAAGCTTTGCCTCAAGAGGACACCTTTAGAAAGGGAAAAGCGGAGGCCAGGTGACCCGTGAGGTGGGTGCCGAGAGGCAACAAGGACTCAGCAGAGGTGGGGAGAGCCAGCGTGCCTAACAGCAGAGGACGAAGGCTCTGCCAACTGTGTGTGTGTGTGTGTGTGTGTGTGTGTGTGTGTGTGTGTGTGTGTGTGTGTGTGTGTGTGTGTGTGTGTGTGTGTGTGTGTGTGTGTGTTTGAGGGCTGGGGAAGGTGAGGGGGGCGGGTGGGAGAGTTGAAGTCTGGGTGCACGACCAGGGCGGGGGCTGGGGAGCCCTGCAGAGTGATGCCACCTGACGTCATGAGACCAACAAAGGGAAGAGACTGGTGAGAAGAAAGAACTTTGGCAGAAAGCAGAGGACAGGAGCAGGGAAAGTCATCGATGAGAGACAGGAGGAAAAGTAGGAATGACTCAGTAGAGAGGAGAGACTGGTCCGAGGGGAATGAGGCCTGAGGCAAGGCCATGGGATGTGGATTGGACCCTCCTGAGGGCATTCAAAACAACAGGAAGGTAAGTGGAAAGACGAAACCAGTCTACAAAACACTAAGAAGCAAATGACTCCTTCAAGTGCAGGGCGGGCGTGGCAGAGGGGGGAATGGGTGGGAAGGGAGAGGCCACAATGTTTGCAAAGCTGAGTGCGTTAGTGGGGAGACTGGCAGATGGCTATTTTGAGGCTAAGGGTTTAGGAAAGGCACAGGCCTCTGACATCAGCTAGTTGAGAACCTGGGTAGAGACGGGTGGCCCACTAAAGGTATTAGCTCTGGGTTCCAGGCGCTCGGGATGGGAATCCACACAAGTGAGGCGAGGCGGAGGAGGCAGGGGCTCAGGATGCAGCCCTGGCAGTCTGCTGTTAGGGTTTATACTAGAATATATGCGCTTAAAACAAAATGACGAAGAGCCTATGGAAGGTTCACTAGCATCACACTTACAACGACCACGGTGATCCTTAGTTTCGCCTTTCACTCTAGCAGGGCACGGGGTAAAGAAACACTCTGAGGCCACCCACCCCAGCCCTCCGACCAGGATGGGGTCCGAGCCAGCCTCTGCCCCAACAGCCCACACAGGGCACTCCTTTTATCAAAAAAGCACACCTTTTATCAAATGAGTCATGTGTATTAATCACTTTTAATAAATGTTATCCATATAATTAAATCTAGATGGTTTTAAGATGAATACTATTTACATATTTATTATACTATTACTTAACTTTTTGTTGATAAGAATTTACAAGAAACTCTTGAGGACCCTTCTTTTGAGAGACTGATGCTGGCCACTGGAACCCGGTTTTCTCTGGTGGGCCTATCCTGACCCCTGTCATGAGAACTCTGGTCGTTCAGTTTTACAAAAACCCAGTGAAATAGAAAACATGCCCAGAGGATGTGAAATGGGGCCACATGACAGAAGTGAAAAATTTGAGAAGACAGTCTACTGCCAAGGAACAGGGAAGAGGTGAGGCCCGGACATAGGAGGGCAAGGATGCACTGACCAGGGTGTCGTGATGACCGAGCAACAGAACCGGATGCTGCATTACAGGGACCTAGTGTGGGGATGAGAGGCTCTAGGCCAGAGGACGCCTCACTGTAGGACAGGGATTCTCCGCCCTGGCTGCACACAATCATCTGGGGAATTTTTTTGCTTTTTTTTTTTTTTTTTTTTTTTTAAATAAACAGCTTTGGTGAGGTACAATTTACATACTATAAAATAGACCAACTTTAAGTGTATAATTCAATGATTTTTAGTAAAATTTGGAGCTGTGTATCCATCCCCACAACCTAGCACCTGCTGAGCAAACCCTGCCACCCCACCCTATCCAGACCAATTACACCAAAAGTCCTAGCTGGGGCCTAGGCCTCTGAATGTTTTATTCCTCCAGGTATAGGAACTGCTGTAGGCTACTTTGCCAAGCTAAATTATTTACACAGACGGATTCCATAATTTCACACTGTGGTCTAGAATTAAACTCCAAAGAGGAGAGCCCTCAGACCTAGGCCAGTGATGACCCCCACCACAGTCAGGGCCTCTGCAGACTTCTGGTCCAAGAACCAGTGTGGGCAAGGAATATGACCTTGGAGGCAGAAGGATTTCATTAAAGATGCCTGGCATTTTAGTCCAGCCCAGTATAGAAGATAAACGAACTACAACGCAGTGTTCCTCTCAGGGAGTTGTCACAAATGACAAGTAGTTTGATGGCAAATAATAATTCAAATGATGGCAAATAATAATTCATTGACATCGATAGTAATAACCTCAGAATCCACCTACAAGTAGACTATGACCAAAGAAACCAGTGATTTGCTTTACATGCTCAAGAGGCCTCTTGGCAAAGCAGCAGTCCTTCCGTGTATAACCTCAATGCCCAAAGGACACTACCCCCACCTGGAAGGTAACAAGAAGTTCAGATATTTTTAAACTGCTAAAGTCTCGCCTGTTCCAAAGATGCTAACACCTCTCCGGCTCACCGGCCCAGCCTTTGGGGAGGCACCTGGCACCCTGCACAATTAAGTGGCTGCACAACTTCTGAGAAATTAGATGCTTTTCCTTTCTAACTACAGATCAAACCACAGAGCCCACTTGAAGCATGACTGCCCTGAAATATCAGATTACAAAATCCACCCCATTACCACAATAGCCCCCACACAGCACGTATTCACCCCCTTCTGCCATAGGCTGCCCACAACACAGTGCTCTAGCTGTTTCCGCACCACCTGCCACTCGAACCTGTGCCTTTTTCATGGTGGGGGCTGTAGATTCTGACCCAGCCCTGGGACCCCAGTGCCTGGGCCTGAGCTTGGCACACTTGGAGTGCTCAGGAAATGCTCGACAAACAAGCACACTTGCCAGCAGGGTGGCAGTACTCTCAGTGTGAAAATCCTGAGACACAGGGAGCCTTTCTCCTCAGACAGTTGGGGACTGAGGCATTCCAAAGGTGCTGTGGACTGAACCGTGCCCCCCGCCCAAGTTCTTATGCTGAAGCCCTAAACCCCTACCCACCATGTGATGGTATGAGGTGGGGCCTTTGGGAGGTAATTAGGGTCAAATGAGGTCAGGAGGGTGGGGCCCTCATGACGAGATTCGTGCCCTTATGGGAAAAGACACCAGGTGCTTACAAGCCAGGAAGAGGGCCCTCACCAGGAACTGAATCTGCCGATGCCTTGATCTTGGACTTCCCAGCCTCCAGAACCATGAGAAATAAATGTGTATTGGTTAAGCCCCCCAGCCTATGGTACTTTATTATGGTAGCCTGAGCTGACTAAGACAAAGGCCAATCACAGATGCAGATGGTTCTTAGCAAGAGCCAGCTCTGAGCCCCATCAGGTAACATCAGGCAGGGCAGCTGTGCCCTTTGACCCAGGTAGAGCTGGCAGCTATGTCCCATGAGACTTGATTACCGCTTTCCACCTGAACCACTACCTCTTCGATTTCTTGAACTAGAACTTTATCTCTTAGCCTCCTGTCTGTCTTTATGCCTTGAGCACCTCTTCTGCACCACCAGCATCCATGCACAGTGCCCTTATGGGGGAGACACTTGCCCCAGCGGCATCATCCTATCCCCAGAGATGGCAGGGCTACTGCCCAAGAGTCCCACCAAGCCCCTCATCAGCCCCTCCACTCATTCCAAGGGCCTTCTAGCAGCACACTGCAGAGTGCAGGCCCAGAGTACTCACTGCCCCCTCCCTCCACACTGTGGGGAAGCTAGGATGTAACCCCGAAAGCCAGCACAGCCCCGTAGCAGTCTCTGGGAATGGAGCCCCAAGGCCTCGTCTCACCCACTTTCAACATGAACAGACAAAGCTGACTTGAGCCCTCATGTGTCTTCTACAGATCCTCCCTGCCCACCCCCATTCCTGGGCTGTCCGGCACACCTGAGGGCCACCAAATTCCCTGAGCAGTTTCACTGGTGTTTAACCCTGCAGCCAAGCATTTAAAGGTTAGGCTTGGGCCAGCTGCCTTACTCCACGTTAGCAGGACTCCTCCTCTTTGGGCCACTGCCCTCGTTTTTAGAACACATATTGGAACACACAGCCACAGCTTCAAACGCTGCTAAATGCTCTGAATACCCTGCCAACATGACAAGCCAACCCTGAGCCCACCTCCAGAGCCCTGGGCAGGGCCTGGCACGGAGAGAGCAGCTCTAGAGAACAATAAATGGTTCTCTTTCGCCCATTCTTCCAGGAAGCGCCCTGAACCGGAGCCGTTCCTATACCACATGACCAGACCGCTCATGTGGACACAGAAGTGCTCACCCAAAGGAGGCCCTGTGAGGCACCTCGTGGAGACACCTGCACCTTGAATGCTGGGAAGCCCATGCAGGTGGGCAGCCAGGCCTCTCTGCTCTGCAGAGTGGGCTCAGAGTATGGAGAGCCGCCAGAGCTGCTGAAACAAGAGAACACCAGGAGCCACATGGAGCACAGGGGTTGATTGGACAATGGCTGTAGGTTCATTCCCAACTCCAGACCTGGCCCTGAACTCAGTCAGCTCAATTCCAAATCTCCACATTTAGCAAAAGCTTCCTGCCAGCCTGCCTGGAGCCCCTTGAGGTATTCAGGGGCCACTAACAGGAGGCTGGCACACACCAGGCACTAAAATCTTTGTCACGTGAACAAGTCAAAGGACAGGGAGACACACAATCATGCTCCCATTATATGAAAAGTGCCAAGCTTCAGACAGATAAGAAAGTAGGTCATTCTGCCCAGAGGCTTTTTTGGAAGGTGGGGAGCATCATCAGACTCAGAAATTGATGGACTCGGCGGAACCACAAGGGTCCACCAGAAAAGCAGTGCCATCTGCCCTGTGGCTGAAAGCACTGGTGATGGCTCTCAGAGAGGCCCAGACCTGAGCTGGGGCCAAAAGGAGACGCGCAGATCTGAAACTCTCTCTCCCCAGTGTCCCCAACTCCCAGGATTCAGGGCAGACAGCAGCCCTCAGTCCTCGCCCAGAAACACCTGATCGTTCTATACCCTCCAGGGACTGCTGCTGCAAGCATCTCTCCAGTTCCAGCCTGGAGGATGTCCTTGAGAATGACCCCAGGGGTGCAAATGAAAAGCTGGTATGGCCCAGGTGCCAGTGTGGTAGAGCCTCACACTGGCCAGCTGCTCCGAGGCAGGCCACAGTATTCCAGGGACAGCTGACTCCACCTGTCACCTTCAGAACTGGGCCCACTATCCCAAGAAAAAGAACAGGGCTTCAGGTCTGCAGCTACCACTGGCCCTCACCACTAGGGGCAAGTGTCCCTGTCAACCTCCCATCTCCCACGTTAACCTTACAGCCATCCGCACCAAGCCAGATCTCTACCATGTATGGTCAGTCAAGCATGGCAGTGGACCAGCTAAAAACATATTTTTGCCTCTAAGTGTCTGTGGTCTTTCCTCTGGGCGATGGACGCATGGCCGAGATGCCCTCTCGGCGAGGGCTCTCAGCAGATGGCCTTCAGCTCTCAACCCTTCCAGGGACTGTGTGGGCTGCCCAGAGCCCCACCTCAGGCCAGACCCATATGACGACTGGTCGAGCAGAGCAGGAAGGCCTGGCCATCTCACCTGAGTGGGGACAGCTGGGAAGGGCCACGCCTGCTCTGGAGCAGAGGCTGTCACGGGGCCTCCGTCCGAGCTCTCCTCTCCCTCTGCCTGCTCCTGCTCCCTTCACCACCCTCCACAGGCATCAGTCCCAAGGATGCCCTTTAATAACGACCCCGCACGCCCAATTCCCCACTCCCGGGAACCCAGCCCATGGCACCGAGCCCCAAAGACACATTACTACACCGCTCTACTACTCGTTGACCCTCATGAGTGACATTCTCACGTGAGCCCCAGCCAGAGCCCCAGCCCCAGATGACAGTCCCAACTGCAGCAATCTCACTGAACTCGGATAACTGACTTTTCTCAAAGTCCCCAAGGGGAGTTTCAGCTAGAAGGGACTCTCACAATAACGACCCCTCCAAGTGCCTCTCCAGGCCCACGACAGCCATGGACTCCGCCTGGCTCCACCTGACCATCAGAAATCCCCAGAACGAAGGCTCCTGCCACATTCTGAAGGAGCGCTCTAGGTGCCGACCAAACAATCACCAGCAATCAGAGCGTTCTTTATTACACTATTACACTCTTGTTACAGCTTCCTCTCTCAGGTCAGGCCCACCCTTCCTCTCCACCTACCCTCCACCATGAGCCCAAACTACTCACCACTCAGTCAGGCCGGCCCACACTGGCCTGGCCACCCCCGAGGCAGACGGAGAGAGCAGGCCACACAAGGGGCGTGTTACACTGAGCCTTGCTGCACAACCACCCGTCAACTGCAAGTGCTCTGGGCCCAGAAACCTAATAACCCCCAGTGTCTCTGAGAGAATGGAAACAGGTGGCTCTTGCGGAGGTTTTGCACCTCTCCTTGATAAGCCTCACAAAATCAAAGGACCTCAGCTGGGTCCTGTAAACCCAGGCAAAGACATCTCCTGTCCTAGGCACTGGGGCAGAGTCCAGCTTCATGGGCCTCAGTGGGCTCCCCTGGGCCGCGTGAGGGCCCCGAGTCATTTGAGAGCTCTCAGGGAATCCCTGAGCAGGAGGGCGTGTGGTGGAGCCTCTGTGCCTCCCTGAATTCTCTCTTCTGGGGACTCACGCTTCTGTTCTGCTCCTTCGGTTTCTGCATGCTGGGTCTGTTCCCCAAGTGCCTGCCCTACCCCAAAATGTGGGTCTGGCTGTCTTGCTGCAATAAAGCTGTGACCTGGGCAAGTTATTGAACCTCTGAGTCTCAGTTCTTGAGCTGTAAAATGAACCACCCACCTGGCAAGGCTTAGCGAAAGTCAAACAAGAACTGCCCCTATAAAGTACCCAACAGAGGGCCTGGCCCCAAGTGCTCAGCAGACAAGTGCTGCTGTCAGCCATGACGAGGAGATGGGAAAGAAGATGGCACCGTCTACTTGCCAGCTTCCCACCCGCTCCTCCTCAGCTGCAACCCCCTTCCTCACCGCAACTCCCCGGCATCAGAACACCCTCCCCTCGAAGGACTATGACCCACGCATCAAACCCCTTCCCTGGCTTGCTTGGCTCCTGGCTTCCTCTGCAGGTGGAACCCTTGAGCCACCATCCAGGAAAGAGACTCAAGTCCTATCAGACCACCCAAGTGAGGGGCTGCAGCCCAGGCCACAGCCCCAGACCCCGCAGGGTAAACCTTCCTGTGTTGTAACAAACTAAATACAGTCTAACGCTCTCCCTGACACAGAAGGTATTTTGCCAAAATGTCAAAAACGATTCTGACTCCATCTTTAACCTATCACCCATCAGGCTGGGAAAGCCAGAGCTCAGTCACGATCCAGGGGCAGAGGGAGAACAGGGAAGAGTACACCACTGATGTCTCCCTGAACCCGGCATCTCCTGTCTCCACCCGTTCCCAAACGCAGCCGTGTTTTGCTTCTGAGAAGGCCCAACATGGGGCATTCGTTAACGCCAGGTCTCCCACCATCAGATCTGTTCCTGGACATGCAGATGCCAGCCACCCCCGCCGTGTCCACCTAACACAACATGAAAACAGACAGTTCTAACAAATCATTTAACCCTCTGTGCTTCCTAGCTCCTTATACTTAAAAAATGTAAACACGTGTCATAAAGTAAAGAGTGCTCCTTCAAGGCAGAAACTGATCTTTCGGAGTCCTCATGACCCTAGGAAACTGCCTTTGCGCTCAATAGTTGTAAATCTGTTCAACGAATACATGCAAAAGTTCCACACAAACACTCGCATAGTCACACACACACCACGTAACCCTTCTCCAAAGACTACTGTTCTAGGACACTCTATTATTAATTCTGGGACAAGAACCAATTTTGCACAAGACTGTCCTCAGGCTGTGAATAAGTAAAAGAGAGAAGGATCCTAAGAGATTACCGAACTCCACTCCCTCCCTTTACAGGTCAGACACTCTGGTGCTGAGGAGTCCAGAACGGAAGAACCTCCCCAACTCCCCAGCCCCACCCCCACCCCAGCCGGATCATGAGAGCATGAGACCAGAGCCGTCAGTCTGCTGGTTCCTAGGACCTTACTCCTTCCCCTAGCATCCCGGCAGCCCATACAGAGAGTATCCCAAGTGTATAAGACACACCAGTTTTAATACCGTTTTCTTGCCATCAGCATTCCCATAGTGTGTGCAGAGTACAAGGTGCTTCTGTTGTATGTGACAGCAATTATATTTCAAAATATTTTCAAAGAGGTACTTCTATTCAGCAACAGGCTGCTTCGTATCCCAGAAGAGCCTCCAGCCAGACTTCATTTTGTTATGGGATAGAAAAACAGCTCACATGGATGGTCATTACCTTTGACAAGCAGCCTGTCTCTCACAGAAACCCGCCGAGTGGAGTCAGAGGCTGTGGCTGACGCCCGGGACCCTTTGAGACCGTCATCCCGCTTCAGTTTGCTTGCCAGCGTCAGCATCACTGCTACCTTTATCCTGAAAGGCCAAAAGCAGGTTAAGACAGTGACTGGACAGCGAAGACAATGACATAAGGTGGTTTTTAATATTTTTCCCATAATTTAGTTATAGAAAAATTTAGCATGTAAGATACATTAATAACACTGCATTCCTTCATAATGAATTTGGATAATCTCTATGCCTCTCTAAATCTCGTGTTTTAAAGTATGAATGAAAATTTAACAAGGGAGAGCCAAGCATTTAACACTCACTGGGCGCCAGGCCCTGGGATGTAGCAGTGGCAATGCTCCTGGGCGCTCATGGTCTAGGGCAACCTCCGCTGACGGGCCTCACATAGGCCCACCGCTGTCCACTGGTAAGTCTGCCCATCCCTGCTGTGTGGACCGTGCACCTGAGGGTGTGGCCCCAGGGCCTGGCCCAGCACAGACTGAAGGGAGTGTCCACCTCTGGTGAGGAGGGAGCACGGCAATGCTTTCTTTCCTCCTTCCTTTAATAAAGGTGTGGCTAGAACCTTAATGAGTATCTTCACATTTATTTACGTTGCATTGTATTTATATTGCTAGGCAATAGCAACATAATTAAGTTATAATTAATGCTCCAAACTAGATTCTTTTCACTTGGCTACTTCCAACCCACCTATGTTTCAAGTTCCCTCACTGACAGCTCACTGGGAAGGATAATAAAGACCAAAAACAGGTGATGCACCTGACTGCTTCGGAGAGAGGACTAAAGATGTCAGCAATGTTTACAGATAGAGCTGTCCTCTAGAATCTGCCTTCTGTTTCTAACATAAACCGCCATTCATCTGACAGGCCTCCTAACTCTTCTTGCTTGCTTTACCAGTTGGAGAGGAATTCTGGAACTTTTTTTTTTTTGTTAATTTTTAAATTTTATTTATTTTTATTTTTGGCTGTGTTGGGTCTTCGTTGCTGTGTGTGGGCTTTCTCTAGTTGCAGCGAGCGGGGGCTACTCTTCATTGTGGTGCACGGGCTTCTCACTGTGGTGGCTTCCCCTGTTGCGGAGCACGGGCTCTAGGCGCAGGGGTTCAGTAGTTGTGGCGCACGGGCTTAGCTGCCCCGCGCCATGTGGGATCTTCCTGGACCAGGGCTCGAACCCGTGTCCCCTGCGTTGGCAGGCAGATTCTTAACCAATGCTCCACCAGGGAAGCCCTGGAACTTCTTTTGATTGAGGACAAAAATTGGTCACCAGCTCAATATTTTCATAATTTCCTTTGTTGCTTTAATGTAATTTCCTTTCAATACCACTCTGATCATTTTCAAAAGAAAATGATCTAAAAGCTTCCAGATGAAAAACATGACCTAAGCACAGAACTTTTAGTTTGAAGCCAAGATCTTGTTTGTTTGTTTGTTTTTACGAATGAGGCAATTTATTAACCCAGCATCATTTGTTCTGATGCTTCTTCTTGGCAGCTGTCACCTGTCCAGCGATTCTGTCCAGATCTCTCTGTCCCTGAGGTGTTAGTTTGTGGCCCCCATCTTGGTCCTTTTCCACCATTTTCAGCCCCTCCAGGGCTTGGAGGACCCAACGGGCCACGCTCTTGGAGCCTCTGCTGAAGTGGCTGGGCATGGCGCCATGTCTCTGACGCCCCCCATAGATCTTGGTCATGGCACCAACCCCGGCGCCGCCCTGGAGGTACAGGTGCTGTGCTGTGGAAGCAGCTCGTGTGTAGAACCAGTTCTCATCGTAGGGAGCGAGCCCTTTATGCTTGGCCAGTTTGACAGTGTCCACCCATTCAGGGACTTTCAGCTTCCGGACTTTCTAAGGAAGGCTGCCAGAGCTCTGACGAACTCCCGCTGGTTCACGTCTTTTACAGGAAACTCTAGGCATCATGCAGCCTCTGCACTGCCAGCCAGGGGCTGAAGCCAAGATCCTGAAAGCCAAACTATAAGAATAACTCTCCTCCCATCAGTATTTTTAACCATTTTAACCCAGGTCCCTCACAGAGCTTTTCACACCATCTTCTGTGTATTCCCCCAGCCCACAAAGGCTGTAAGATTTAATTTTCTATTATTTGTACCATGAAAACAACATATTGAATGTGATCTTCTGAACTGTACAGGACCTACGCACAAACACACACACACCTAATCCCTTTAAGAGTCACTGGTCTAGGGACTTCCCTGGTGGCACAGTGGTTAAGAATCCGCCTGCCAATGCAGGGGACACGGGTTTGAGCCCTGGTCCGGGAAGATCCCACATGCCGCAGAGCAACTAAGCCCATGCGCTACAAATACCGAACCTGCGCTCTAGAGCCCATGAGCCACAGCTACTGAGCCCACGTGCCACAACTACTGAGCCCGCGTGCCACAACTACTGAAGCCCGCGCTCCTAGAGCCCGTGATCTGCAATGAGAAGCCACGGCAATGAGAAGCCCGTGCACCACAGCGAAGAGTACCCTCGCTCGCCGCAACTAGAGAAATCCCACGTGCAGCAATGAAGACCCAATGCAGCCTAAATAAATAAATAAACAAACAAATAAATAAATAATTCTAAAAAAGAGTCACTGGACTTCCCTGGTGGCGCAGCGGTTGGGAGTCCGCCTGCCGATGCAGGGGACACGGGTTCGTGACCCGGTCCGGGAAGATCCCACATGCCACGGAGCGGCTGGGCCCGTGAGCCATGGCCGCTGAGCCTGCGCGTCCAGAGCCTGTGCTCCGCAACGGGAGAGGCCACAGCAGTGAGAGGCCCGCGTACCGCAAAAAAAAAAAAAAAAAAAGAGTCACTGGTCTAAATGCTTCAAGAGATAGTTCTATTACACATAAGTGCTCACAAGCTCCTAGAATTTCAAATCTGCAAAGGACTTCTCTCCTGACTCCCACTCTATTTTATGGATGTGGACTCTGGGACAACCAGGGCCCAGGAACTGGGTTGTCTGAGGCCACTCAGCTGCTAGAAGAGGTCACCACGAAACACTAGTTTCCCTCATGTAGATGACGGGAATGTTTTTATCCTGAATGTGGTGATGGTTTCAGGGGTACATACGTACATCAAGACTGACCAAATTGCACAGTTTCAGTATGTACAGTTTAGTGTACTTCAGTTATACCTCAATAAAATTGAAAAAAAATGTGAAACCAAACCATCGCTAGTTTCTTTATTCCCACTCTACCTCAGGTGGACCCATGGAGAGGACCATCACCGATGGACACACATCTTCCCAGCTTCACCCAAGGCAGGGGACTAATGGTTCGGTTTACCAAGCGCCCTCACAAGGGAGGGCGGGGGGTGGGAGGGGCGGAGTCGGGAGCTCCTGTGGAGGCTCCAGCCCACAAGCTACCAGACACAGCAGCACCAGCTAGAGCCAGCCCCCCACTGCTCAGCGGCCCCCGAACGATCCTGCCAGGAATCCCTCAAGCAGATCTGGATCCCAAAGCAGTGTCTGCCTCCCCAGCAAGCCCACTGCCAGGCACCCACACCTGAACACATCACTCTCACCACATCCACGGGGTCACCTGATGGTGGGCCAAGATATGCGTCTATCACGAAGTCCCCTTGGTTTCTATCCTCTAGCTGACCTTGGTAATACAAGCACGTCAAGCAATAAAAGCACAGCGTGTGTAAAGAGAGTTCTGTAGGCAGTACCCTAGGACAGTCACAAGAAAGAGCCCCGGAGAAAGGGGAGTCCTAGGGCACATGGCTGGTCCGCACCCAGCTCCCTGCAGACCCGCACCGAAGGAGCTGCTCAGAGGGTCCTGGCAAGACTCACTCATACAAAGAAAGGCTCACAACAAGACACTCTTCTGTGTGGCTGCAGTCTGAGGACTCTGCTTAATTCTCTTATACTCCTACCCCACACCGAATTCTTCTTTGTGGGCAGAGTATGCCCCATACTCAATTCCATTTAGAGTCAGATTCCTGGTTTTCAATCTTCAACAAGTTTGTGGCCCTTAATAAAATACACTGGACACTGACTATGCAAGATATAAAAGAAAACACTGTTGTTCTGTTTTCTGTAGAAAACAAAACTTAGTTTCCTAACATTCTAAGAAATCTAAGTATATAATGACCATCTATTTCTCCATCATCTGTATCATTTTCACACACCACTTTAGGAATAAACCAAAGGCCTAATTGGGGGATGCTACACAGCTGTTAATTTAACTCTATACAAAGAGATCTGAACGAAAATAATTATTCAAGCTGTCAGGTTAGCTGAACACCTGCAGTTTGCTTCAGAATTCTCTTTTCTTTCTTCAGTATGCTTCACCCCTTGAAGACGTGATTTAAAACTAAACTTCCCCTTTACTGCAAATTACACTTTGACTATGGCAGCATTTTCGGTAACAGAACCCTCAGTCTCTAAATTCCACAAGTTGTAATTGGCCCATTTAAGTTCTTCCTCTGGGTGGGACCTGCTTGCAGACTGTTCAAAGAAGATTCTGATGTGCCGTATTTACTAGGCTCATCATCGAGCAATACTGACTCAGTGTTCCTGCCTCTAGTGGCAAAATCAGGCCCTGTCACCCGTGCAGGGGCCAGTCAGCTCACGGGGTGAGGAACTCCTCATTTACGATTCTTCCTGCCCTGGACAAGTCCCAACCTAAGTGTAAAAGATGGAACTGCAGGTCACTAGGGGACAACCAACTTCTCCAGCCAAAGAGGCCCAGATCAGGACACAAAAAAGTCCACACCCCACCCTTCTCCTTTAGAATGCCAGGGCCCAAGGAACCTCCCACCTGGCTCCATGGCTGGCTGACTGATGACCTTTGGAGCCCAACCCTTCTACCTGAGCAGTAAACCTGCCTCCTCCTGCACTGCCTACTACCTGAGCAGCAGGTATGTCCAGCCCTGCACCACTTAGCCTGGTGATGATTTCTGTCTTTGAACACCTCCCCGACCCGTGCCCTTCCCCTGTCTTCATCCCCTTACTCAGCCATGAATCCTCTGCACAAGGTAGGTGGGCCTCCTCCCTGTTCCTCAACAACACCCCGCTCATTTCTGGAAGCTTCTGCTCACTCTGACATTCAGGTCTGGAATGCCCTCCCTTCTCTTCACCACCTAACCCTGCTGCTTCCTTAGGATAACAGATGACTATCCAGATTCCTACTTCTCCTCCAAGAAGCCTTCTCCGGCCACTCCAGTCCATCCTGACCCCACTCCGGCGCTGGAGGGAAGGCAGAAGGGCGGACCCGATCCCCTCGTGGGACAGATGAGGGAACTGAAACCCAGGGAGGGTGGGGCCACACCCAAGATTACACACCAGACTTGGCCGTACGGATCGGTCCAAGATGTCCTCCCCGCTCCTCTGGCCCGGGAAGACCCTCCAAACCAGCCGTGGTCGCCCCCGGCTGTGGGGAAGTCGCAGGCAACTTGGCGAGGCGGCAGCCGGGCTCCTCCTCACCCTCAGCGTCCCCCTGGCCTAGCCCGATTCCCAGACGATCAGGAGTCCGGCTGCCCGAGTCCGAGTCCCGTTGCCTCCGGCCACGTCGGGCCGGTGACCTTGGGCCCACTCGGCGCTGCGTTTCCTCCCGGACAATGCGTCTCGCAGCTCCCCCGCGACGGCGGGCGCAAGCGAGGCCGTGTGTGTGCCCGGCACAGGTCCGGGCTCGGGGCGCGCTGCCCCTGGAGCCCGGCCGCGGCCAGCGGCCCGGACCCAGCCCCGCGCCCCCCGGCCCACACCCCGCAGCGTCCGCCCGCCCTCAGGCCCCCGACGCCCGGCCGTGAGGACCCGCACGGCCTGTGGCGGCCCCGGCGCCGCCCGCCCTCCGGCCCGCCCGCCGGGTGCAGGGGCGCCGCGGGAGCCGAGCCACCCTCCAGCCCGCGGCAGCCCCTCGCCCGCCGCATGGCCGCGCGCTCCTCACCTGGGCACCCCGAGACAGGCGAGGCGGGCCCGGCGCCCAACACCATGCCCGGCCGGCCGGCGGCGGCGAAACGCAGCCCCTCACAGCCGCACCGGCTCCGGGCGGCGAGACCGGAAGTGGCGGGGCGGGGACTCGGCCGCTCTCGCTCGCGGTGGCCTAGACTGCAGAGGGCGCTTTAAAAAAAAAATTCAAAGCCCCGAAGAACTTTATTTGGAGCCTGACAGGCGAACAGCAGAGTGCGCCGGCCGGGGCTGGGCTCAGGGTCCGGCCTCTCGGGCCTCTCTCATTGGCTACGGGCGCGGCCTGGGGCGGGCACGGATCTAGCGGCCGGCGTTGATTGGCCAGCGGCGACCGGGGGCGAGGTCGCCCAGTCAGTTTCCGAGCCTGCGCGGCGAAGGGCCGGGGGTCTGCGCGGTGTTTCTACCTCCATTCGCTTGGCCGTGTGCTAAGTCTAGGCCTGCGGCTGCGAGGATCCCCGCGCAGCGTGGCCTGCAGGGGCTGCTAGGCTGGTACTGACTGCCTCGGTGGATGGGGCGCCCGCTGTGTGCCCATCACAGTGCTTAGGATGCAGAGGAGCGGCCGCCCCACAGCCCGCAGTGTCGGGAGTGAGCGGGGCCGGGCGGTGAGCCGTGCAGCCACCAACCCCCGGGGTGCTCCGGGGAGACTGCAGTGGAATGGGTGGGCGCTTTCCTCTTGTCTTACGGTTTTCATGCCTTGTTTTAGCTCTTACACTTTTGCAAAGTACTTACTTTAAAAAATTTGTTTCAAATTGTTCTAATTTCTAGCTCGTTGAATACAAATTATTCTCACGTCCATTCGCGTCCTGGTGTGGTTGGTAATAGGCGCTCTGGCAGGGTCAGTTAGGGCTCCTGGAGGAGTGAGCCATCTGGGAGAGGAGGTTCACTTCGTGGACAGGGACAAAAGAGCCAAGGAGTTAGAATTCTATTTCCAGAAGCCCCACTGATCGGTTTTAAACGGTGGAGTGACAATATCAAGTTTCCTTTCTGAAAGAGGCTTCTGGCTCTGAGAGAGCTGGTGGGAAGGGCGCCAGGCAGAGAGGAGACCCGAGTGAGGAAGACCAGTCATGGACAAAATTCACGGTATCCCTTCTGTCTGGGAACAGTTTTCTCCTTCTTCACCTGGCTAACTCCTAAATTTTCCTAAGTTTAGACACCACTTGCTCAGAGAGGGCCCAAGGTCTGGGAGAGGCAGGTGCCCCTCTGTGACTTTGCTGAAGCCCAGTGCTCCCGCATTCCTGGTGCTCAAGACACTGTCAATGCCTGTTTCCCTGAGCTCAGCTCCTCAGGTCCTCCTCTTCTGTGTTTCCCATCCTTCTAACACGCCTCCCCGATCCTGGCGACAGGTGGTCAAAACACATCTGCCGGATAAGTATTGCATGAGCTTGTAGCAGCAGTCCTGGCGAGAGAAGATAAGGCCTGAAGCAAGGCAGCAAGTCAAGGTACAGTGCATTGGCTTGAGTATTTGTCTTGCTAAGGAACACTGTCTATAGGACAGCCTGAGCGCACATGAGCCCGTGATGGCCCAAATCTCACCACTGTGGATAAATGAAGCTTCATTTCATGAGGCTGCCTCATGCCTTCACCTGAGCCTTATTTAGGGTTTACTAAGTTACTGACTCATGTAATCCTCACAACAACCTCATGAAACAGGTGTTTTATCATCCCCATTTTACAGATGAGGAAACCGAGGCACAGACGTTAAGTAGTCTGCCTGATAAGGCAGAGCTGGGATTTGCCCTCAACCAATGCACCATGTCCATTAGGTGGCAGGAGAGGGGCAAAGCTGGCCCTCCTGCTTCCTGAAGAAGCAATTTGTGTTCATCTGCGGCTCCTTCAGACCCGAACTTTCACTAGCTTAAGCACAAAAGATTTAGAAGACAAGATACGCTCATAGGATCTAAGGAGGCAACTGGGAGCCCGGCCTCTAGCTCTCTGTGGCTCCATCTGAGTCCTGGCCTCTGGGGGCTGGCCTTGTCCTCCCAGATGCCTCAATGGAGCTGGGGCCTGGCCTCAGATACATCTTTACAATCCAGGCCACAGAGGGGGCCGTCCCTTCCCTCCCAATGTCACATTTTCCGGGAGAGAATGGCTGGGCTCAGATCATGTGCCCGCCGTGTGTGTGTGTGTGTGTGTGTGTGTGTGTGTGTGCGTGCGTGTGCGTGTGCATGTGCGTGTGTGTGTGTGTGCGCACGCGCGCACCCGAACATATGAGAGGAAGGGGTAAAGGACCGATCGTAAGCCTCTAATAGGGAAGAACCTTTGTATTTTATTACAAGTTAATCACGAAAGGGATGTTGCCTAGAAGCTTAAATTATACGTAATGGCCCATCACTGGGAACCCTGCCTCCCAGGTAATGAGCATTAAGCTACAATGCCTATGTTTAGCTCACAGGAAACATCCTGACCAGGCCCACCTGTGAATGGCTGCAGAAAGGAAGAAATTAACACATCCCTTTGGGAGGCTGACCAGAACCGGGACTTTACCCCCTCCCTTTTAGTATAAAAGAAGCCTGAATTCTAACTTGGGTGAGATGGTTCTTTGAGACACTGGTCCACCACCTTCTCAGTTTGCTGGCTTCCTGAATAAAGTCACTATTCCTTTCCCCAACAACTTGTCTCTTGATTTATTGGCCTGTCGGGCAGTGAGTAGCATGAGCTTGGACTCGGTAACAAGCCTCCCAGGATAGTACTGGTGCCAGGGGACGAGCCGGTGGACACAACTCATTAGGTGTCCTTCCCACCTCCTTCACCCCTACCCTGAGAAGCTCAACCCAGGGCTTCTGGCTGGAACAGGGAAGGGGAGATGTCCCCTAACTTTTCAGCCATCCCTGTCTCTGGACACAGCTGCACAGGCTGTCCCAGAAGCTGTCCAGGCCTGGCCTGGGACTGACCTGGGTGACATGCTACCACCAAGCCAGGGCTCTGGGCACTCTTCAGCCTGGGGCAGCCTGCCAGCTGGTTAACATCGTCTGGTGCAAGGGCCTGGGTGCCTGCTGTGTTAGGGCAGGGCTTCCTAGGCAGGAAAAGCCTAGGGAAGCCCTAAGGGGCATATGCCTTCCTTAGCCATTCCCCCCGCTCTTCCCTCCTGCACACGCTGTGGACGGAGCACAGCTCTCCCACACCAGCGGCACCCGATCGGGGTCGACATTCCTGGCTCCGTGTTTCAGTGGAAGGCTGCTCTGCTCCACACCGTCCTGTGGACGCGAAGCCTTTGCCAGGGCAAGACCTCAGCGAGGTTCCAAACCCAGCCCCTTGCATGGACTGGGAAACTGCACTGGCAACACTAGGTGTGGAGTAGACGTGGATGGAAGGGTCCAGCTCAACCCTCAGCTGGTACCTGCTCCAACCCGTTCTGTGTTGTTCCAGGTTATTCCAGGGCGTGCATCCTACCCTCCAAACGGGCCCTATTCTCCTAGGGAGTAAGGCCCAGGGCACTGAAGAGCAGGCCTGGACACACACAGGCCCATGTCCCTACAGGTTCTTCTGAAACATGTGTCAGTAAGTCAAGAACTGTATCATGAGCATCTACCAAGTGCTGAGTGCTGGAAGGGGACAGAATGTATAAAGCACAGACCCTGCCCTCCCAAACCACGAGCTCCTTGGAGAACTAGTACTGGTGAATCATGATAGAATGAGGGATACAACTGGGACTCAAGGTTTGCTCTGCACACAGCAGATCAGCGACTCCGCAGTCCCACTTGAGTTTAGAGACTGTTGGGGGAAGGAGGGAGGGAGGACAGCTATGCCTTAGAGTCCAACTGGGGAGGCTGAAGACGAATGGACAAAACCCAAGGTCCTCCTGGCGCTTTCTGTTGCTAAAAGTAGAGATGGTACGTTACTGTTAGGAAAAGCTTTATTGGGCCTTTTATGGTGAAAGGCAGTGCCCTGGGTCTAATTTGGAGAGGAGAGGATGAAGCAAAGACGAAACCAGACAAACAGTGGCTGGCAGTGGTTGTGGGGTACCAGGAGAGGTTGTCAACCAAGACGCATCAGCATCCTTGTTCAACCAGTTCTGGGATCCTTTGTAACATGAGGGAGGGGCAAGCCCCTTATAGTTGGGCCAGATCGGGGCTTGAATGATGGTGATGATGATGATGATGGTGGAAGCAGCTATCACCCAGGCAGCAGGCAATTGGATTCTAAGTAGTATGACTCTAACTACACATCTAGTATAATTAACTTTTGACTGCTCCATAACTGGCCTCCAGGGAAAGCATCATGTTTCCTTTTATTCCTTTAAAAAATAATAAATGGGCTGTGACAGCTTTCCTGAAAAGGGACTGATTCAAAGCAGTGTTTTAAATATTACAGGACTGAGATTTTCTCACTCACCCTAAAGCCACACTGGGCACATTTTAACGAGGGTTGTGCGTTGTAACTGGAATGGAGACATCGTACAGTCAGCTCCCCGTGGTCCCCTTCCTGCAGACTGCACGTCTGTGATTCTTCCCCCTTCAGGTCACCCCGTCAGATCAGGCCCCTACGTGGAAAAGCCCTGGGAACATTACACAAGAGAGAAGCTGCCTTTCTCTGAGGCTTTTGCTTTTACTTTCTCAGGAAAATATATTAAAATCATCTGCCTTTGTCACACTCTCTCCTGTTTTGCATTGCATATTCTTTTGTATTAGTCACTGACTGAAGTCTGTTCATGTTTTCAGGTATTTTTATGCTGCTGATGAAAAGTTTTTATAGTTCAGTTCTGGTAGGGGACATGAATAGTAGGGGTGTGTGTGTGTGTGTGTGTGTGTGACCATACATGCTAAGCTGAATAATAGCCCCCTGAAGGCGTCCTTGAACTAATTACTAGAACCTGTGAATATGTTACTTTACATAGTAAAATGGACTTTGCAGTTATGATTAAGTTAAGGATTTTGAGATGGGGAGTGCTACATATGGAATGTTTATGTTCCCCCCAAATTCAGATGTTGAAATCCTAGCCCCCAAGGTGATGATATTAGGAGGTGAGGACTTCGTGAGGTGATTAGGTCATGAGGGTGGAACCCTCATGAATGGGATTAGTGACTTTATAAAAAAAAGTCAGAGAGTTCCCTTGTCCCTCTTGCCATGTGGGGACACAGAGAGAAGGTGGCCATCTATGAATCAGAAAGTGGAACCTCCCCCGTTACCAAATCTGCCAACACCTTGATCTTGGACTTCCAGCCTCCAGAACCATGAGAAGTAAATTTCTGTTGTTTATAACCACCCAGTTTGTGGTATTTTGTTATAGTAGCCTAAATGGACTAAAATGGGGATTATCCAGGTGGGCCCATCATAATCACAAGGTCCTTACAGGAGAGAGTCAGGACATCAGAGTCACTAGTAGAGGATGTGACAATGGAAGCAGAGGTGGGGGTGATTGGAGGAAGAGGCCTGAGCCAAGGAGTACAAGTGGCCTCTAGAAGCTGAAAAAGGCAAGAACATGTCTCCCCTGAATCCTCTGGAAGGAACAGGGCCCTGTACACACCCTGATTTTGGATTTCTGAGTTTCAGGACCGCTAGAGAATAAATACGTGTTTTAAACCACTGTTGGTTATGGTACCCATAGGAAGCTCATGCACAGTATCTCCAGGAATCATGCCAAGAATGGTGGTTGGTGGCTTCAAGGGCAGCCTGGAATCTGGGTGTTAAGGAGACTCCCTGGAGGACTGGGCAGGTGCCATCAGCCCAGGGCTCATAATGACACATTCATAGGGATTCAGGATGCTCAGACCACTCTTGCAGTGAGGTGCTGCTGCCTGG
This sequence comes from Hyperoodon ampullatus, assembly GCF_949752795.1. Classification (NCBI taxonomy): domain Eukaryota; kingdom Metazoa; phylum Chordata; class Mammalia; order Artiodactyla; family Ziphiidae; genus Hyperoodon; species Hyperoodon ampullatus. The sequence continues at coordinate 3,241,535 of NC_136921.1, forward strand.
GTTTTATATTTTGTATAATACCTATAGTTTTTGTTGTTCTAAGTATCTGACATTGTCCGTTCCGGTGAGTGATATGGGAAGAATGCCACAAAACCTAGGCAATGTGGCCATTACATAATGAGACAATGTGATTGGCTCCCTAGAATATCCAAGAGGCAACTGAAAACTAAAAAAGTTTTAGTTTAGTAAAAAACTAAAACTGAACAAAGTGACTCAAATTTAAAAAAAAATCAATAGGTAAATTTTATGTACCAACATCAACCGATTAGAAGTTATCAAGAAACCCTTTTCACAATGGGGGGGAGGAGAGAGAAAGCTGTAAAGTATTTAAATAAGCTTGATGGCAAAGAGGCATGACCTGGGTAAAGAAAATTACAGACTTTACATTTCTCAGAATGTACATGTCTTGATCAGGGAAGAGTTTGAAGACATCGTCTGCATGGAGAAGCCCATCTCACGTGAAGGAACCATTGAGAACCAGCTAGCAGGGAGAGTGGGACCTGAGCCTGGTCAGAGCCCACATGGGATGTCAGGTAGAGAACAGGTTACTATCACCCCATCACTGCTGTACTGTTCTCAGCAGCATCAGCCTGGAAGCGACCTAAGACTCTACCCACAGGTCCTTGAGGAAATCAGGTGCTTCAGGGGGTGAGGTTAGGTAGCTGCTCACAGAAGCAGCAGACGGGCACCTCCTAGCATGGAAATGTGTCCACCATCTATCATAAAATGGAAAAATTAGTGGCATAATTTCATGAATAGTATATTGACTGTGTAAAAATAGTCTGTTTAGAGATAAGTTTACAAACTATTAGAAAATATTTAGAAGCATATTGTATTAGTTTGCTAGAGCTGATGAAACAAAGTACTGTAAGTGGAGTGGCTTAAACAAAAGAAATTCATTGTCTCTCAGCTCTGGAGCCTGGAAGCCCGAGACTAAGGTGTCGGTGATGTCGCGAGGGGGAATCTGTTCAGGCCTCTCTCCTTGGCTTGTGTCTTCTCAATCTGTCCTCACATCATCTTCCCTCTGTGTGTGCCTGTGCACAAATGTTCCCTTCTTACAAGGACACCAGTCATACTGGATTGGGCCCCACCCCAATGACCTCATTTTATTTTAATTAAATCTGTAAAGGCCCAATCTCTAAATAAGGTCACATTGTGAGGGTCCAGGGATTAGGGCTCCAACATAAATTTAGAGGGGACACAATTCCACTCGTAACACTTATACGCCGACTGCTGACAGTTGCTCTGGGCTATGGGATGGGGTGGAGGTGGAAACCTGGCTTTTCACTTCTTAGAACCCTGCGCTGTTGGGATTTGTATGCGGTGGGGAGGGAGGGAGAGTCTAGGACCTTGTTCAAAATATTGCCCATCAAGTGCTGAGAGGGGTGGGAGCTGCTCACCTTCCAGGTTCCAAAGCCACATAGGCAGCCCGGCCGTGGATGGTGGGGGCACTGCCCGATTGGAGGTCCCTGGGCCCGCCTGACGTGGGGAGCTGGGGGCAGAACAGCCCTGGGGCTCAGAGAACATCTCAGAGACCTCTGTAAGTGGTCAGGGAAGGTAAGGGTCTGAGACCAGGCAGTCCCGGGCGAGATAGCCTCCCCCCATCTCCTGTCACTTGGCATCTCTTGGAGGACGGGGAAAGGGAGGAGGAGGGGGGAGGGGAGGGGAGGAGGGGGGAGGGGAGGGGAGGAGGGGGGAGGGGAGGGGAGGGGAGGGGGAGGAGGAGGGGGGAGGGGAGGGGAGGGGAGGGGGAGGGGGAGGGGGAGGGGAGGGGAGGGGAGGAGGGGGGAGGGGAGGGGGAGGGGAGGGGGAGGGGAGGAGGGGGAGGGGAGGGGAGGGGGGGAGGGGGAGGGGAGGGGGGAGGGGAGGGGGGAGGGGGAGGGGGGAGGGGGAGGGGAGGGGGGGGAGGGGGGAGGGGAGGGGGAGGGGAGGGGAGGGGAGGCAGGCTGCTGGGCAGGGCTAGGCCCGCAGCTTCCCCACCTCTTCCGGGGGTGGAGGGGCCGGAGTGGGGGAAGCCGCCCACCCTCAGCCCCACCCGAACCCGCTTGCCTCTCCGAGGCCACGTGGAGGCGCCGCCAGGGCCGGGCCCCGAGGGGTGTCCTTCCACCAGGGCGATAGTGTGCGAGGTGCCTGCCTGCCTGCCAGGGTAGCCCGTGGGGAACACGGAGGTACCTCAGGCATCCTGGGCCACCGCGTCTACACCAGCGGGGCACTCGCGGCCGCTCTGGATGCCCTTCTCGGCTCAGGCCTTAGACTCGGCCGGGCTGCTGGGGTCCAGCACCTCGGGAGCCTCCGGCTCGGTGCGACCCGGAAGGCCGGGTGCCCACCCGGTGGACGCCGTGCTCCCCCGGACTATGGGCGCGCTGACCGCAAAGGCATGCGGTTACCCTGGACTAGGGGACACGGGACGCGGGGTTACAGGGCGCGCGGTGGTCCGGAGCGTACGGTCGCTCGGGGCGCGGCTGGGGGCACCGCCCGGCCGCTGACACCACCCCCCTGGGGCCCCCTTCTCGGGCGCCCTCCGGATGGTGAGCGCAGTGGCCTCTCCCCGGCTCCACGCAGGAGGTGGCCCAGCGCCGCAGTTTTGCCAGATCCCGCAGCCCAGGCCGCCTGGGGCTGGGTGGGAACCGCACTCGGGCGGTGGGCCGCCGAGCGTGGCTCCAAGGGTGGGCCTGAGACGGTCGCGGGCAGGGCGGGGCCCGCAGGGCCGACAGCCCAGCCCAGGGCTGCGAACTGCGTTCCCGCAGCCGGCTGTCCTGGCCTCGGAGGAAGCTTTAGGAGCTGGCTGCAGGGCAGGACCAGCCTCCAGGGGGCATCTAGAGGAGCCGTGGAGAAGCAGAGCAGAGGAAAATCCGTGAGGGGAGACGCTTTATACACCTTTGGGAAGAGCTTCCCTGCACGGGGGAGGGCGGCTACCCCTCCCAGGATGGACTTTAGGACCCCGATCCCAGCCCTCCCGCCACAATTGCTCACCACCTCACACGAGAGATCGCAAAGTGTTTCCGTTACAGGTGGACTGTAGATCTAAATGTGAATGGTAATAATGCTTTAGAAGAACTCATAGAATACTTTACTCGGAGAAGGCAAAGATTCCTTAAACAGAACCCAAAAAGCACTAACCATAAAGAACAAAAAGAATACCACGGACTACATTAAAATTGAGACTTTCTCTTCATCAAATGATACCATTAGAATAGTAAAAAAAAAAAAAAAAAAAAAAAAACAAGCCATAGAGGGGAAGAATATATTTGCAATGTGTGTACTCCACAAAGGCTTCAAGTCCAGAACCTATAAAGATTCTGCAGATAAACAAGAACAGGGAGAAATTCCCAAAGAAAAACCAGCCAGAGACTTGGACAGGCGCCATGCAGACAAGATTACTCAAATGGCAAGAAGCACATGACACATGCCTCCTCACTAGTCGTCAGGAAAGGCAAATATTGCATTTTTTTCTGTACAGAAAACCAGTTGTTCCAACGGTATGTCATTGAGCTGTCAGCTCTTTCCCCACTGAAGTGTAACGTCATGTCAATCATATGTCAAGTACCCAAGTGTGTTTGGGGCTGTTTCTGGACTCACTGTTCTGTTCCACTGAGCTATGTATCTTCCCACCAATACTACCCTCTTCTCATTATTAGTTTTATGATGGTAGATCTTAATCTCAGGTAGCACGAATTCCCTTCACAAATTCATCATCCTTCCCCTGCACCCCGCCAGAAATGCCTTAGCAGTTCTAAAATCTTTACTCTTCCATATGAATTTTAAAATCAGCTTTTCTAATTCTTTCTGAATATGTATTGGATTTGAATTGAATCACATCCTGATTCTGACTTAAGAAAACAATTAAATTTTTCTTTATAAAAATACTCCAGGGCTTGGGAATTCCCTGGCAGTCCAGTGGTTAGGACTTGGTGCTTTCACTGCCAGGGCACCCCTGGTGCCCTGGTCAGGGAACTAAGATCCTGCAAGCCACGTGGCCCAAAAAAAAGTACTCCAGGGCAGATCAGGTTTTGGGGGTCTATGGCTCAATGTACAGTTTGGAGCCCTCTTTAAGAAAGATTATACTCAATTATATAAAGTTGGTATACAAAGTATACTTAAAGAATTCAGTGTTAGAGATGAAAGTGAATATTCATTTAGAGTGAGAAAATAAATAATAAATACTAAAAATATTATGAAACCTCAAAAATATGATCACATAATATTTATATATAATATGTAATATATAATATAAAATTTATTTATTTAATATAATATATTTATTTTACTTAATATATAATATAAAATTTTATTTTATAGTATATAAAATAAAATTATAAGTAAATACAATATGTGAGTTATATCTTTTTCTGTTTTTTCATGTTTGTGGTATTTGCAATTTACTTTCTCATTCTAAATAATGTTTACTTTCATCTCTAATTTTGTAGTCATAATTGAATGTCTTCTTAAAGAGCCCCCCACCACTATATAACAAACTTCTCCAAAAGTTTTTATAGCCATTGTGATATGCAGAATATTGCACACACACACACACACACACACACACACACACACACGCCACTTAACACCAAGATATCCTTATCCTAATCCTTGGAACCTATGAATATGTTACCTTCCTTGGCCAAAGGGATTTTGCATATATGATTAAGTGACAGGTTTAAAATTGGGAGATTAGCCTGGATTATCTGGGTGGTCCCTAAATGTAATCATAAGGGTCCTTACAAGAAGGGGGCAGGAAGGTCAAAGTCAGAGGGAGAGAGATGTGAGGATGGAAGGTCGGAGAGAGAGTGATTTGAAGATGTTGTGCTGCTAGTTTTGAAGATGAAGGAAGAGGGTCACAAGCCAAGAGAAACAAGCAGCCTCTGGGAGCTGAAAAAGGCAAAGAAACGGACTTCCCCCCGAAGTCTCCAGAAGGAACACAGCACTGCAGACCCCCTGATTTCAGCATTCTCACCTCCAGAATGATAAGAGAGCAAGAGTGTGTTGTCTGAAGCCACTGGGCTTGGGGTCATTTGTTACAGAAGGAAGAGCACACACACAGCCTTGTCTCCATAGCTACCTCTCGAACCATCTCTTACACAAGCAGGGTCACACTCTACCTGAGCTCGGCAGCTTGCTTTGCCCCTTTTCCCAGCTAACAACAGTCCTGAAGGTCTTTTCTATACGCACACGCAGAGCACCTCACTTGTGTTAAAGGCTCGCAGTGTTGACGCTCATGAGCATTCCCACTGCCCCCCCAGACCCCAGACCCCGGGGAAGTGGGGTCACCCACACCCAAGTGCTACCCCCAGCCCCGCCCCACCCTAACGCACAGCTGCCTTGCAGACATGGTCTGTGCTGCTCAATTACTCTGCAACATTAGCAGGGGGAGAGAGGAAGGGGAGTTTCTGGGGGCTCAGGGGTCAGGGCACATGTACATCGAGGCCCACAACAGCACGCAGACACCGACACGGCTCCCCTCTGGGCCCTGCAGACGATCCACGTGCTGCCCGCACGTCCTGTCTTTGGTTCTACCTTCCATTAACCCACCTTGCTTTAGTCAAGATTCTTTGGTAGCAACACCCAGAAACCCACTCTAACTTGCTTCCAAACTTGGCATCTCTAAACTGGGGGCAGATCAGCCAGCAAGCATCAGGATACTAGGAGGCCTTCAGGAATGGAAGCTTCTAGGGGTCTTGCTCAGTCCTGCCTCTCCACCACTCGCTCCCTCCTCATCAGGCTCCCTCTGCCCGGTGGGAAGCCCAGCAATGTCTACCTGCTCCCATGGCCACCCACAGGACTGGTGGGTGCTGAGTTCCAAGAAATAATATGTCAGCCCAGAGGGGGCTTATCTAGCCACCCAATTTATTAGTTAGATAGCATGCACCAGACCTTGTGCTAGGTTTTTATCATAGTTGATAAAAACCTTGATGCTGGGTTGATAAAAAGACAAGGTAGGCACGTACTTTTGACTAAAGGTTGAGGGCAGGCAGTTTACATGCTTAGCAGGATCTGGGCAGCCTACATAGGAATCACAGAGGGGGCCTCGTTACCCACCATGACAAGATCAGGTTGGAAAGCAAAAGTCAGCTAATGTGAACATAACCTCCAGAGAACACTCCCCTTATAAAATGACCATTCTCTGTGCCTTTTAAGTTTATTTTATTTATTTTATTTTTGACTGCGTTGGGTCTTCGTTGCTGCGTGCGGGCTTTCTCTAGTTGCGGCGAGAGGGGGCTACTCTTGGTTGCGGTGCGCAGGCTTATCGTTGCTGTGGCTTCTCTTGTTACGGAGCACGGGTTCTAGGCATGCAGGCTTCAGTAGTCGTGGCACGTGGGCTCAGTTCCTCCATGGCATGTGGGATCTTCTCGAACCCGTGTCTCCTGCATGGCAGGCGGATTCTTAACCACTGAGCCACCAGGGAAGCCTTCTCTGTGCCTTTTAAAAAATGAATATGGGGGCTTCCCTGTTGGCACAGTGGTTGAGAGTCCGCCTGCTGATGCAGGGGACACGGGTTTGTGCCCTGGTCTGGGAAGATCCCACATGCCACGGAGCACCTAGGCCTGTGAGCCACAACTACTGAGCCTGTGTGTCTGGAGCCTGTGCTCCGCAACAAGAGAGGCCGTGATAGTGAGAGGCCCGCGCAACACGACGAAGAGCGGCCCCCGCTTGCCACAACTAGAGAAAGCCCTCGCACAGAAACGAAGACCCAACACAGCAAAAATACATAAATAAATTAATAAACTCCTACCCCCAACATCTAAAAAAAAGGAGCAGGCAAATCTCAGCAAGAACAGTTAGAACTTGTGGGTGTCAACTTACGCTGGTCCCTTCCCCGGCTCCCCAGCCCAGCAGTAGCCGAAAAATGAGAGACTGAAATATAAACAGACAATGGCCAGCCCGTGTATAAAAATAGAACTCTGGCCCACAGCCTGCAGCAGCGGCCCAGGTCACTAACCCCTTCTCGACAGTACACAGTGCAGGAAGCCGGCTTGCTGTAAGTCAGACTTGCAGGGAATGGGATTGTTGTCTCTAGTAACAATCCAGGAAGCTAAACAATTACTTCTGTAACAATCTGCCCCAAATGGCCAGGACTGGATTAATAACTGACAGCTTCCCTAATTTTTGTCCTCACATCCAGCTTAGGACCAACCAGAGAAAGCCAAAAATACTAATCACACGGGCCACCCAGGCCCATGGCCCCATCAGGCACTCTGGAGCCTTCCCTGTCTCCCACTGGAAAGCTCTCCCGCTCCTCTGCCTGTCTTTGAGTCTCTGTCAAACACAAATGATGGTGGCTGACCCTCTTACTACAGCCGGCTCTGAATAGATAAGCTTTTTTTTTTTTTAAAGAGATGTTTAAAATATAAAAACTTGCATTTATTAATAATTACACAACCTGTTCCTAAATATAACTGAGTATAATTAATACTATGAAAGGGGCATATATGTATGTGTGGGTGTTATTATCTGTCTATCCTACTACATACTATTTATTATACACTTTAATGGTTATGAATAGATAGGCTTTGCTCTTCTCATTTGGTTGGTCTTTGTTGACTTCCACAAAAATAACAGCCCACGTTCCCGGCAGGGGGAAGAACAGACCTTCACAAAGAATTGTCATTATTTGACCTGCCTGGTAACTAACTCCCTGAAAGACCAGCTCAAAAGACTTACCCTCGTTTCTCCTGACTTGGAACTCGGCCCGGGGCTTAAGCCATCCTGTACGGGGTGTTTGTCAAAAATATTCACAGGTGGGTTGCTGCTGCCAGAGGTGATGGTTAACAGGTGGGGCAAATGACAGACTAACCCAAAAGCTCGATTCTTTTTCTTGGAGAATGGTGTTAGAAACCCACATCTGGAGCTTCCCTGGTGGCACAGTGGTTAAGAACCCGCCTGCCAAGGCAAGGGACACAGGTTCGAGCCCTGGTCCGGGAAGATCCCACAGGCCGCGGAGCAACTAAGCCCGTGAGCCACAACTACTGAACCCGTGCGCCACAATTACTGAGCCTGTGCCCTAGAGCCCATGCGCCACAACTACTGAAGCCCGTGCGCCTAGAGCCCGTCCTCCGTGACAAGAGAAGCCATCACAATAAGCCCGCGCACCACAAGGAAGAGTAGCCCCCGCTCGCCGCAACTAGAGAAAGACCATGCACAGCAATGAAGGCCCAATGCAGACCAAAAAAAAAAAAGAAAAAAGAAAGAAACCAGTGTCTGGGTGCTTGGAATGCCCATTGCTACTGGGGTTCGGACCTGGTTGGAGAAGCTGTAGGCACAGCCCACTGGATACCGGAGAGGTTTGCTGCTTTATCCTGGTCAGAATTGGTCTGCAGTCACGGGGCTAGTGGGAAGCTATCCTCCAGAGCTCTGGCTGAGAACAGGCCATCAGCTACCAATGCCCAGGCAGGCACACAGAGGGAGTGGGGGCTAGTGTTAATCCTCCGGGTGCAAGGGGATGCAGGTAAGACATAGTCAGGGGCCAGGTGTGTGGGTGAGCAGACGGGATCGGGGCACTGGTGTGGCAGGAGACCTGGAGCTCGTGGTGTATCAGGGGGACCATAGGAAAGTTGTCACCGGATCAGGCTGCAAGGCTCTTAAGGGGCCATGTGTCCTCAGTACATGCTGGGGACAGAGCAGCAGCCCGCGGACCCATCGTACAGCAGCTGCAGGCAGGTGAACCTTTCTTCTTGATGTGTCCCTACAGCGCCCTCTGCTGGGGAGCTTAACACTGCTCACTGTGAGGGGAAAGGCTTAAAGGAATTACTCCATCGCTGCAGGGCAGGCACTGAAGGGTGAATTTGGAGCTGAGAGGCGATAAATTGATTACTGGCATCAATCAGGATAACTGTCTACAGATTCCCATCTACTAATTCTAACACCTGTGTCAACTCTCCATCAGTTTCGATTGATTGGTTTTGTCCACATCATGGGTCACATTTTCCTGTTTCTTTCCATACCTGGTACTATTTGCTTGGATGCCCAGTATTGTGAATTTCACATTGTCAAGTGGTGGATATTGACAACTCCTAGAAATATCCTTGAGCTTTGTTCTGGGATGCAGTTAAGTTGTTTGGAAACCGTTTGATTCTCCTGGGTCTTGCTTTTAAGACTTGTTAGACTGGACCAGAGCAGTGCTCAGATTAGGCTAATTATTCCCACTACTGAACTAACCCCTCTGTGTACTCTACCCAGGGTCCCAGGAGTCATAATGTTTTCCAGTTTGGCTCGTGGGCACCGGCGCTATTCCCAGGTTGACGTGACCTCCAGGCACCATTCCCTCTGCTCCCTTTGGCCGTTTCAGCTTCGGGTAGTTTCCTCACACACATGTGCTGATCAGTGCTGAATGCTCTCTCTGTGCTCGCCCCTCTCCGGTGCTCTGTCCTGAGAACTCCAGCCTCCTTGGTCTCCCTGGACTCTCAGCTCCATCTCCTCAACTCCAGGTCCACCAGGTTCTGCTTCAGTCCTCCTTCCTGTGCTGCAGCCTGGGAACTCCCCGGGCAGAGAGCTGGGGCCATCATGGGGCTCCCCTTGTTTGTTACCCGTCTCTCAGAGATCACTGTCCACCTTGTCTGGCATGCAGTGTCTTGAAAATTATTCTTTCGTATATTTTGCCCGGATTTATTTGGTGGTGTTCCAGGTGGCTGCATAAATCTGGTCCCTGTGACAACGTCCTGGCCAGAGTCAGAGTCTCCTGAGATGCCCAGCAAACATTCAGATGGAAATATTGAGGCCATAGTTAGATGTGTGTATTTGGAGTTGAAGGAAGAAGTCTGGGATGGCAGAATAAATTTAGGAGTCTTCTAGAAATATAATAGATGGTATTTAAATCCATGAGAACCATGGAGTGAGTGGGGATCCAGAAAAGGACCAAGCCCTGGGTCACTTCGAAGTTTAGAAGGTGGCGAAATTGGTGGGGTGATGTCCAGTAAAGGAGGTTGAGAGGCAGTGGCCAGTGAAACAGGAGGAGAAACAAGAGGCTATGGTGCCTTGAAAGCCAAATGAGGAACATACTTCAAGGAGGTGAGAAAACTGCATTGAAAGTCTCTGATTGCTCAAGTTAGGTGACCTGAGAATTGGCCACAGCGAAGTCGTTGGTGTTCCTGCAGGAGCTATTTCGGAGGAGTAGCAGGGATGCAAGCCTGCCTTGTGTCACTTCAAGGGAAAACAGGAGGAAAGGAGTTGGAGACGGCAGGGTTAGAAAATGCTTCAAAGGAATTTTCTATAACGGATAATGGAGAAATGGGGTAACAGGAGGGAGATGTGGGCATGTCCAAAGAGGGTTCATTAAGGGTGGGAGGTTTTGTAGTTTATTTGTAGGCTATCAGTAGGAATCATCCCATTAAAGAGGGAAACATTGAGGATGCCAGAGAGAGGTACAGGATCATTGCTCATGGGATGTCCTTGACAGGAGAGGGTGGGGCTTTAAGCAGAAAGCCACAGTGACAGGGAAGGCAGGGCACGTGGACGGTCCCTGCTGTGCATCAGTCACTAGGAAGCCAGGCCATCAGCTGAGAGTGAGGGGGGGAAGTGGGGAGCGCGGGGAGGAGCGGGGCTGAAGAATTCAAGAGCACCCGAGAGAGGGCTGGTCCCGCCTCCGTAGCCCTGGGAGGCACAAAGGGCCCTTCTTGGGGTCACGGGTTTGTAGGACTAGACATGTGCTGAGACAGACATTTTTGAGCACAAAATTCATTTCTTCTCTAAGGCTGGAGCCCAGGGAATTGAGTCTCCTGGCCCTTCACCTTCCTGAAATGAACCCCAGCGGCAGGGGCCGGGCTTCCCAATAGCCGCCCTGCCCGGCCTCTGCCAGGTGCCCTGAAAGCAGGGAGGGTCTTGATCTTTGCCACTCCCAAGTTCTCTAGGGGAGTCCCCCGCTTTCTTCCTCAGAAGTAGAGCCAAGAGCGGTTGGAGGCCTAGGGTTGGGTGGGCCTGCAGACCCGGGAGGGGGCACAGTGACCAAGCCTGGGGGGAGGAAACCTGCGGGGGAGGGACACAGTGGGGGCGGTGCCCTTGGCCAGCAGCTTCCCTGTCCCGGGTCAAAGGTGAACACACGAAAGCTATGGAAGGGGACTTCCCTGGCCGTCCAGTGGTTAAGACTCTGCACTTCCAGTGCAGGGGGCACAGGTTTGATCCCTGGTTGGAGAACTAAGATCCCGCATGGCGTAGCCAAAAAAAAAAAAAAAAAAAAGCTATAGAAGAACAGGACTCCAGGTGAGCAAAGTCAAAATGAAAATTTTGCTTGGGAAACTGAGGGCCAGGTTTGGGTCGCTTTGTTTTGGGAGGGGGATCGCTTTTTTACTGAGCCTGTTATTTGGCATCACATATGTTAAAAAAAAAAAGTTAAAGCTGGCAGAAATCATTGCACCAGGGAGTGCGAAGCAGGCGCTATTAATCCATGAAAACTAAAGGTGTCCCGCCTGGTTTTCCACCCATTAGTGGTGGGTTATGTGTAGTTCCAGCGGCCGACGTTCATGCAGGTTGGAGAGATTCCTGTCAGCGTTAACCAGTCACCGCAGGATGGGGGCAACCCAGGGGCGCTGCCCAGACAGGTCCAGGTGAGGGGTTTGCGCTCATAACGCACAGGTATTGGTGTCCCGCAGTTGGAACCAGGCTCTGTGCCAGACAGACCTTGCCGTCCCAGCCTTCCCTTGACAAGGCTCTAAGCCTCTTCAAGCCACAGTTTTTCATCTTTCCATCTGTAAATTGGTATTTATAATTGTACCTGTCTTAGAAGACCATTGGGAGAAATATGTAAAACATGGTAAGTGCTCAATAAATGGGTGGCATTGTCGTGAATTATAAGAATTAAGGATGACACAAGAAAAAGGACTGCTGTCCTGAAATTCTGCACCTTGTATGTTTATTGTTAATTGAAAAGCAGTCTTGGGCCGTGCCAAACGTCTGGGAATAATTTAACAACCTGAGGTTTTATATCATAATATCAATGTCATAGCATGTAATTGCGACATTGCAACTGAGATGTATTGTGGCAGTGGGCCGTCCCCACCCATGTGACAGCTGTGACAATCATTGCTCTGGAAGGATCAGGATTTTCATTGGAGACTCCAACTCACTGTGATGCTCCATTTCTAGAGACCCACCCAGCAGTGGGAGAAAATAAACAAACACTCAGAAGCTGTGAGTTTTGGACTGCCTTGGGTAAAAACAGTCAAAAATTCCAGAGAAAATATTTCAAGCTTTCTGGATGTGTTTGGGGAATAGAAAAGTCAAGGACTAGCTAGGAAAGAGGGTGTAGTGTAAAGTAAACTCAGCTGCACAGACATATGGTCCATTGGTGGAACTGGAGTCAGACCAAATATTACTCCTCAGAGAGGTAAGGCTCTGAAAAAGCCTCTCATCCACAGGTGTGATTCCGGGCTGCCAGGGAAAGTTGTGCAGGTGTGCACTGCACAACTCAGGGCCACCATTAATATCATGCGTAATCTTACTTGGCAAAAGTTTTGGCTAGGATGCAGCCTTTTGATCTTACTGTGCTAAATGCCTTTCTCAGCAAGCCACTGTGAACCTGAGAGCCTGCCAGGGCACAAACACTGCCAGGCTCCCCTGACCCTTGCAGTGTGGCATCCCAGAACTCTTCCCCAAGCGCCCTCCCAGAGGCAGCTCCAAAATCTCCTCGTGGGGAGTGTGGCAGACAGACCCTAGGGTGGCCCCAAGTTCATGCCTTGTAATGCATAATCCCCTCCCCTTGAGGGTGGGTGGAACTGGTGACTTGCTTATAACCCATAGAATATGGGGAAGGTGATGGTGTGTCACCCCCGTGACTATGTTACAATGTAGTTGTGTAAGACTGTCTTACTAGCACACACTAGAGAGTCTCCTTGCTGGCTTGATAAAGTAAGGAGACATATTCTGGAAGTTCACTTAGCAAGGAACCTAGCAAGGACCTGACGGGGGCGGGGGACCTCCAGTTGACAGCCAGCAAAATGCAGCACCCTCAGTCACTCAGCCAAAAGAAGATGAATTCTGCCAACAACCTGAATGCGCTTGGAAGCAGGTCCTTCCCCAGTTAGGCCTCCAGATGAGAATGCAGCCTGGCCAACACCTGTATTATAGGCTTGTGAGGTGCTGCAGTCTCCGAGGACCCAGTGAGGCCATGCTTGGACTATGACCAGATAAGAATCATCTGTTGTTCGCACTGCTGAGTTTGTGGTGCTTTGTTACACAGCAATAGGTAGTTGATGCAGAGTGTCTTGGGAATACAGTTCAGTTGGAATTGGAAAATAGGTGAAAGACATAGGGAAGAGATTTGTCTTCAGGTGGTGAACATGCTATTTTGTGTTAAATTATGTGTTCATTTGGGGTGACATGGGAGTGCAGATGGAATTATGGTAGCTAAAGTCCCTACGGGCCACCCTGGGACTCAGAACTGGGCCCAGGAACCTGGAGGAGGGGGAGGCAGGGCTGGAACCTGGCTTGTTGAAAGGATGTTTGCTTGGAGCATTCTTGTACCATTAACTGGTGTGAAAAGGGTTGTTGGTATCATTTTTAACTTTTGGACCCCGTTTGGTTTGGTTAGATTTTAAAAGTTATAATGTTATACATGAAATATTATGTAATACATGAACCTATAATATTCTAACAGTTTAAGAGAGTATACAAGTTCCCTTCCTAACCCGGTCCCCAGTAACTGTCCCCCAAAGGCAACCACTGTTAAGTTTCCAGTTTGACCTTCTAGACATTTTCAGTGCACAAATGGGATCATATTGTTATGCTCTTTTCACTCATCAGTGTTCACGCATCTGCCCTGTTCTTTGTAGTGGCTACATGGTTGTGCGTCGTATGGGTGGACGTGTGTTTACTGTGTCGCCCCTCCCTGGCAAAACACTCAAGATCCTCCAGAACAAGCCACGGTTCAAGGTCAAGGTGATCTCAATTCACACACACAGTCATCTACTCTCGCCTGAGGAAGGGGAGACAAAAACCTCAGCCACAGCTCCGGCTCAGCCAACCCCAAGTTCACCCCACTCCAGACCCTGTGAGGCTCCTGCGGCCAGGCTGCCCCCGAGAAGAATTTTGGGAGCAGCTTTGAGGGTTTGTAACCAAAGGCTGATGCTAGTGGTTTTCTCAAAGCATAGAAAGAGGTGGCGCCAGAGCTAATTCTCTCCATCCTACAGAGAGATCTGCTTGCTACTTGCAAACAATGGACCGCCCTATCATTCCCGCCCATCTCCCAGCACCCCACCGCCAAACACACACACACACACACACACACACACGTACGTCCAGCCCCCTCCCTGCTCCAGGTGTGGGGTGCACCTGTAACCACAGAGGCCCCCTCCGGCCCACCCCAGGAGAGCCAGAGAAGGCCTTGATAGCATCCGCCGTGAGGTCTGTGTTCTTCAAGTTGCAGCTGTATATTTAGAGCCTGTAGCCGTGTGGGTTTGGGGCCCTGGTGTCCCTGGGCATCCCTCCTAAGTAGAGCCCAGGTGGATTCAAGTGATCCAGGCTGCCAGGCCATCATGGGCTGAGCTCCAAGTGCAGCTCCAGGAACCAGGACCCATCATTTTCCTGGGGATGGTGCCACCTGCAGATTCTCAGAACAAAGACTCCATCAAGCATTGACTGGGGTCTCAGCAGCCATGAGGTTGGCCAGTGTGATGTGACGTCCTGCCCAGCATGCTTGACTTGCCCAAGAAAGAGGGGCAGGTTTGCAAAACTGCTCCATCAGCTTTCTCAGCGCCTCTCTAAGACCTTTAATATTTAAGTCGTTCTCTTGACCCACCTCCACTGTCATTTTTGCATCACATTAATTAATTAATTTTTAATTTTTGGCCGTGTTGGGTCTTCCTTTTTGCATGCGGGCGTTCTCTAGTTGCGGCGAGCGGGGGCTGCTCTTCATTGCGGTGCGCGGGCTTCTCATTGCGGTGGCTTCTCTTGCTGCGGAGCACGGGCCCTAGGCGTGCAGGCTTCAGTAGTTGTGGCACGCGGGCTCAGTAGCTGTGGCTCGTGGACTCTAGAACGCAGGCTCAGTAGTTGTGACTCATGAGCTTAGTTGCTCCGTGGCATGTGGGATCTTCCTGGACCAGGGCTTGAACCCGTGTCCCCTGCATGGGCAGGCAGATTCTTAACCACTGCACCACCAGGGGAGTCCCTTTGCATCATTTTTAATTGCAGTGTTGGATATTTGCACTCAACAATCTACAGGGACACTGACTCACAAAGACTGGTGGCAGAGGGACAGCCACAGTTTTTGTCTTTTTAAAAATAAATGGTTTTATTTCAGGATAGATTTAGATTTACAGAACAGCTGCAGAGAGTGCAGAGTTCCCACACAGCCCACACCGTCAGTCCTGTTATTAACATCTTACATCAGCAATGGTACATTTGCAACAATCAGTGAGCCAGTATGGACACACATCATTATTAACTAAAGTTTATACTTTATTCAGATTTCCTTGGTTTTCCCCTAAAGTCCTTTTTATATTCTAGATCCCACCTAGGACACTACATGACATGTTGTTGTCATGTCTCCTAAGGCTCTTTTTGGCTGTAACGGTTTTTTCAGTTTTTGATGATCTAGACAGGTTTGGTCACATAGTCCCTCAGTATGAATTTGTTTGATGGTTTTTTTCATGATTAGATGGAGCTTATCATTTTGGGGGAGGAAAACCAAGGAGGTGAAGCACATTATATTAAGAATACTATGATCAACATGAGTCACCGCTGATGACGTGAACTGTCACCAGCCAGCTCAGCGTGTGTCTGCCAGGATTCTCTACTGTAAGGTTACTTTTATTTTACCATTAGTTGTGTTTTTTTGGCAATTAAAAAAATTGAGATATAATTCACTTAACATAAAACTCACCATTTTAGGACTTCCCTGGTGGCGCAGTGGTTAAGAATCCGCCTGCCAATGCAGGGGACACAGGTTCGAACCCTGGCCCGGGAAGATCCCACATGCTGCGGGACAACTAAGCCCATGCACCACAACTACTGAGCCTGCACTCTAGAGCCCACAAGCCACAACTACTGAGCCCGCGTGGCACAACTACTGAAGCCTACGTGCCTAGAGCCCGTGCTCCGCAACAAGAGAAGCCACCACAATGAGAAGCCTGCGCACCACAAGGAAGAGTAGCCCCCGCTCGCCGCAATTAGAAAAAGTCCGTGCACACCAACGAAGACCCAATGCAGCCAAAAATAAATAAATAAATTTTAAAAAGAAACAAAAACTCACCATTTTAAAGTATCCAATTCAGTTGCTTTTAATATATTACCAATTTTGTGCAGACATCACCACTGTCTAATTCTAGAACATTTTCATTATTACCAAAAGAAACCCATACCTATTAGCAGTCACTCCCCATTCCCCTCTAGCCAGCCCCTGGCAACCACTAATCCACTTTCTGTCTCTATGGATTTGCCTTTTCTGAACATTTCATATAAATTGAATCATACAATATGCGGCCATTTATGTCTGGCTTCTTTCACTTGGTACGTTTTCAAGATTCAGCTGTGTTGTAGCATGTGTCAATTCTTCATTCCTTTTATGGATTAATATATTCCATTGTATGGACAGACCACATTTGTTTATCCATTTATACTTGATGAACATTTGGGTTGTTTTCACTTTTTTTTTTTTTTTTTTTTGTGGTACGCGGGCCTCTCACTGTTGTGGCCTCTCTCGTTGCGGGGCACAGGCTTTGGACGCGCAGGCTCAGCGGCCATGGCTCACGGACCCAGCCACTCCGCAACATGTGGGATCTTCCCGGACCGGGGCACGAACCCGTGTCCCCTTCATCGGCAGGCGGACTCCCAACCACTGCGCCACCAGGGAAGCCCTGTTTTCACTTTTTGCCTGTTACAAATAATGCTGCTATGAACATTCACATACAAGTTTTTTTTTCAATTATTGAATCTGTTTTTATCGAAGTATAGTTGATTTACATCATGCTAATTTCAGGTGTACAGCACAGTGATTCAGATATATATGTGTATACTCAATATTTTGTAATATAGCTTATTACAAAATATTGAGTATAGTTTCTTGTGCTATACAGTAGGTCCTTGTTGTTTATCTATTTTATATATAGTAGTGTGTATATATTCATTCCAGACTCCTAATTTATCCCTCCCTGCCTTCCCCTTTGGTAACCATAAGTTTGTTTTCTATGTTTGTGGGTCTATTTCTGCTTTGTTAATAAGTTCATTTGTATCTCTTTTTTTCGATTCCACATATAAGCAATATCATATGATATTTGTCTTTCTCTTTCTGACTTACTTCACTTAGTATGACAATCTCTAGGTCCATCCATATTGCTGCAAATGGCATTACTTCATTCTTCTTTATGGCTGCGTAATATTCCATTGTATATAGGATAAATGTTTTCAATTCTCTTAAATATATACCTCAAAGTGGAATTGCTGAATTAAATGGTGAACTGTCATATTGGATATTATGACTCAAAATTTTGCCAACATGATGTACAAAAAATAGTATCATTATTGTTTGAATAATGCATTCCCTGATCCCCTTGAGGAATTATTGCTTGAATTTGCATTTCCCTGATCCCCTTGAGGAAGGGCATCTTTTCATATACTTATCATACATTTGTCATATACCTTTTCATACATTTACTCATATATTTCCATTTTCTTTCTCTGCATTCCTCATGCTCTGTAAGCCATTCCAGGGCACAGAATAACATGGTAACACAAATCTGATCACAACACACAAAATCATGACAAAAGGATTCCCCAGAAAAAAACTACAGACACACTTAAGAATATACATGCAAGAACGCTAAAGAAAACAGAGGCATTTTGTGCATTAAATATGTTCCTGAAAATGTGTATATAGTCAAATTGTGCAATCAGAGTGCTATTGTGGAGTGAAATCATCTGGAAATGGGTAAAGGGCCTGGGAGGTAATTTGCTCCAGAAGACTCCCATGGGCAGTATCCAAGAAAAGGCTGGCCTCGAGGTAACCAGATACACACAACACAAAAAACAGTATATGTGAGTAGAGACTCAGGCGCTGGTGGGTGGGTGATGCAAACGTTCAAAATGGATCTAGCAATATTCACAGAAAGCTTGAATCCACTTGCTCCCCAAATTCTATTTCTAAACACTTGTTTTAAGGAATAGAATAAGGACATGCACATCCGAGCATTATTTTTACACAGCAATAAGCAAAACAGACAAACCCCGCCTTTAGAAATTTATAAAGACTGTGTAGTCATTTTGTTAAATGACGTTTTAAAAATTTAAAACGTCATTTACAAAACTGTATGGGCCCATTTTATTGTTTGTTTGTTTTTTTGGTTTATCTATCATCCATGTACTACCTAAGTACAAATTAAAGTTTGGAAGACTGTATGCCAAAACGTGTGTTAGAATTACCTGAATGGTAAGAATGAAGGCTTTTTATTTGCTTATTTTATTTTGTTTCTACAATGTACAGGTTACTTCTATTGATATAATAAAAGTTACTTATTATTGGGAAGACAATAGAAATAGAGGGAAACCGCTAATACGTTAAACGCCTGACAGTGCAGGATTGGCTGATGAGGTTGCAATTCACTGTTATTATCGATAATTACAGTGAGTTAATTCAATAAGTACTCTTTGAGTGCCAACCGTGTGCAGGGCACTGCTTTAAACACTGGGAAGTTCTTTAGCTGTTCTGCGCTGTACATGTGACTAAGCCCTTAGTGAAAAAGATAAGGGACTGGAGTAAGAGAGAGAAGTGAAGACGGGTCCTGGGCTGGGCAGGTGGCAGGCGCTGCTGCTCAGCTGACAGGTCGCCTCCTGCCTTGGGTCTCCCCCGCCCCGCCCCACGCCAGCCGCGGCCTCCGACTCGCGAGCGCCCCTAGCGGAGGGCCGAACACCTGGTGCAGGGTTTCTTACCTTGTCGGCTAAGCCAGGCAACGCCAGCCAGGCACTGTCTGAACTGCACCCCAGTTTTCTTTCCAGAGTCCCCCGCCCTCCACGGAGCCAAGTCAGGACCCAGCCAGTGGCAGCCAGGTGTCCCCCAGGCCGATAAACGGGCAGAAAAGGCATCCGGGCACAGGCCGCGTCTGAGTGGGTGCCTCTCCAGCCTGTTTCCTGATCCGTAAAATCATTTCCAGCTGTGCATGACCTTCTACAGGGCCAGGACTTGAAAACCAGAAAGCAGTTATCTTTTTAAAATCACAAGGAAGGAAACTATGAACTAAGAAAGTCCCTCATCCAAACCCATCAACAGAAAATCACTGTTCTATTGGTACCAGTTTTGGGAAAAAAATTTTTTTAATTGAAAATTGAGGATTGAGAAGAAAGAACAGTGATGGAAAGGAATGTTCCCATTGGCAAACTTGGGCTTGGGTTGGGGGCTGGGGGCCTATTAGGATGTGGAGGCTGAACAAGGCAGCAGGAGGCCCGGTGGCGGGGGTGTGTGTCTGCTTGGCCCCTTACTCCTGGGACAGGGGACTGAGCCCCACTCCTGGGCTACACAAACATTCCTCCCTCAGACACGCCACCTTATGTCCCCAAAGTTTAAGCACAGCTTGTTCTGGTTGGGGGTCAAGCTGTCATCCTTCCTGGGGGCACAGGAGGCTGAGAGGCAGGAAGACTTATTAACACCACTCTCCTTTCCATAAGCTCTGGGGAGAGGCGGGGTGGAAGGACCCAGAGGCCTCCCAGTTCCTTCCCCCGAGCAAGACGGAGAGCCTTCCTGCAGCCTGGTGGGCCCTGGAGAACCAGAGCACCTCGTGGGGCTGCAGGGGATGGATGGGGCCTCCCCAAGTTGGTCTCCATCCCACGGTTTCCCAAAGGATCAGTCGTGAGGCTGCTGTGTGGGGACAGAGGAGGGCCAGGAGGGCTCGGGGAGGAAGGAGCACGAGTCCCGCAGAGGGGGGCCCACTTGTACTCGAGCCACCTGGAGTCGCAAACACCCAGTTGTGACTCACCTCTCCCTGTCGCCCTCTTGGAACCCTCAGTTCCTGACTGTTCTCCACTCTCCTGAACCAAGGGAGGTGGCACAGGTGAGAGAACCGGGGGTCTGGGGACCAGAGGGCTCCGGCTTCAAACCTCGGCTCCAGCACCCACGGTCAGGGACAGCTGGGCGTGTGTTGTCACCTCTCTGTGCCTCAGTCTCCTTATCTGCAAAATGGGCCTAACTTCCCAGTCCGATGAAGGCTAGGAGAGCAGAGATAAGTCAAGAGCATCCTTCACCGTGGTGCTTCTCCCAGGCCTGGCCTGCTGTAGGTGGCTGGCTGGCATCTCTCACCCTCACCCTCGGGAAGCAGGCCCAGGCTGCCCTCGCCTGCCCTCCTTCCCCGCAGCTCACAGCAGGCTGATTCTGCAGGCATCTCTTTAACATTCTCTAACAGTCTTCCTCTTTTCCCTGCTCTCCTGAAGGTTGACCTGGTTAACTCAAGAAAAACATCTGTACTTTTCCTTCCTCTCTCCTTAGCCCTTCATTTCTTTGTTCCATTTCTGGGCCCCCCAAAAAAGAAAAAAAAAAAAGGAAGAAAAATTATTGTGCAGAAACGCCGGCATCAGGCAAGAGGAGAACTGCCCCTTTTTCAAAAAAAGACAAGATGAAAAGTCTATGTTGCCAAACTGCCAGTGCCCTCGAATGCACCATCTCTGGGAGCCTCTTAGGAATCACCACCGAGATCTTCCCCTGCCCCTGCAGCCTTGCTCTCTCCCAGAAGGAATGTGTAATGCATCTTAAAGCAGGTTTTTTATTTGATCTTGTGATATTTCTATAGCAATCACCTTGCTACAATG
This sequence comes from Hyperoodon ampullatus, assembly GCF_949752795.1. Lineage (NCBI taxonomy): Eukaryota > Metazoa > Chordata > Mammalia > Artiodactyla > Ziphiidae > Hyperoodon > Hyperoodon ampullatus. The sequence continues at coordinate 3,262,247 of NC_136921.1, forward strand.
CTGTTTTCTGCTAATTTTCATGGTGAATTACAGCCCTTTAGTTCTGTTGCAGCTTAAATTGGCTGCTGTAGGCCAAATGGAAAAGCTGACCGCCACCTGAGTGGCAGTTCCACGGCTGGGGAAGGTGGGCCCTTGTTAGGGCTGAGTTGTGTCCTCCTCACCCCCAGTTCATGTGTTGAAGTCCTAACTCCCAGTTTTTCAGAATGTGAGTATATTTGGAGATAGGGTCTTTATTTATTTATTTATTTATTTTTCATTTATTTATTTGGTTGTGCCGGGTCTTAGTTGCCGCAGGTGGGCTCCTTAGTTGTGGCATATGGGATCTAGTTCCCTGACCAGGGATCGAACCCAGGCCCCCTGCATTGGGAGTGCAGAGCCTTAGCTACTGTGCCACCAGGGAAGTCCCAGAGATAGGATCTTTTTTTTTTTAAATAAATTTATTGATTTTTGGCTGCATCGGGTTTTCGTTGCTGCATGCGGGCTTTCTCTAGTTGCGGCAAGCGGGAGCTACTCTTCATTGCGGTGCATGGGCTTCTCATTGCGGTGGCTTCTCTTGTTGTGGAGCAATGGCTCTAGGCGCGTGGGCTTCAGCAGTTGCAGCACACAGTCTCAGTAGTTGTGGCTTGTGGGCTCTAGAGTGCAGGCTCAGTAGTTGTGGCGCATGGGCTTAGTTGCTCCGTGGCATGTGGGATCTCCCCAGACCAGGGCTCGAACCTGTGACCCCTACATTGGCAGGCGGATTCTTAACCACTGCGCCACCAGGGAAGTCCCCGGAGATGAGGTCTTTAAAGAGGTAATAAGGTGAAAAGAGGTCACTGGGGTAGGCCCTAATCCCATATCCCATATGACGGGTGTCCTCATAAGAGGAGATTAGGACACAGAGATGCACAGAGGGACGACCATGTGAAGATACAGGGGCAAGGTGGCCGTCTACAAGCCAAGGAGGGAGGCCTCACAAGAAACCAACCCCGATGACACCTTGATCTTGGATTTCCAGCCTCCAGAACTGTGAGAAAATAAATTTCTGTTGTTTAAGCGGCCCCATCTGTGGTACTTTGCTACAGCAGCCCGAGCTGACTAACACAGCTCTGCCTGCACCGAATGGGATGGACCCCAGGAGTGGGAGAGAATCCCCAAATGTCACCACTTGAATTATCATGATTCTTGTCCCTTTACACACCTCCGGCCCTCTGCGCAGTGGGGCTGGAACCACACTGAGAGACAGAAATGGATACCCAGGCACGTGCATTCACACCCCGCCGCAGCCATCAGGCCCCAGATCCTTCGTGAAAATGCATCACTATGGCCAAGTGAAAGAGGGTTTATGCTGTGCTGGGCACAGTGTCAGGGGTTTTCTACAGCGACGCCCCAAAGCACCTGTGGCCATCCCTTTACAGGTGAGGAAACTGAGGACCGTTTTTACTGTGCAGAGCTGGGATTCAATTCGATCGCAGGCAGTTTGGTGCCGTCGCCTCTATACTACCAGTTTTTTCTTTCTTAATGTGGACTGTTTCTCGTAAGGAGAAGGTGCTAGGGTGAGAGGCTGAGTAGCCTCTCGGTGTGACCTTGGGGAGCCTGGGCAGGTGCTGGGATGTAGGTGCCATCATGATAACGGGCTGCACTGACCTGCAGGCACCCCTGCCTTTCTCCGCCCCCACTCAGAAAACAGTCAGGGAGCCATCTGCCCAGCCTCCTGTGAGCGTGTCTGTTGGGAGGAGGGCCCAGTGCAGGGAAGGAGCTCCTCAGTAGCCATCCACAGCCCAGGGATTGTGGCTGGGGGACGTTAGCCAGGAGGGGTGCTTTCGAGGGCCATACACAAACTATTCTTCAAGCTGCCATCAGTCTGGTGTCCTCTCTCCCTGTAGCACATTTATGAAACCAAGTAAAGATGGGCAACCTCATGGCCCATCTCAGCATGTTCCTAGGGAGAAGAAACCAAAGTCAGATCCAAGTTCAACTCCAAAAATCGCCTTGAGAAATACTGCAGATCTTTCCTAAATTTGTTTTACAAGGAACCAAAGGGAAGTTACGCTCATAAAAGAGAGAAAAGTGTCTTAAAACCTCTTTCCTCTCGCTCTCTCAAAGCCCCCAGCCTACTGTTTGTTCTCCACACCCCATCTCCACCCCTACCCCACAAACATATGGATCCTCTGGCCAGGGGCCTGCTCTTTGGTGCTTAAACATAGTCCTTGGGATGGAGCTTATGACGGATGATAGGCCATCTTTTCCAAGCACGTAAACTCATCAGAGGGATGAAGAAGCTGCTCAAAGCCACACAGGTGGACAGGGGTCCAGCCAGATCCCAGCGAGCTTGAGTCTAGCCCTGGGACCCCCGATCACGGCTCTAAATAGCCTTCCATCCCAGCAACTACAGCACGGCAGCTAGATCCAAACTGTAGTGTGTCGTTACCATTTCTGTGAGTCATATTATACCGTCTTTTCCTGGTTAGATATGGCCTGGGGACACACACTCTCTCACACACACAATCATACACGTACCCCAAATTGAGATCATCTCGTTTCCTTGTTTTGTAATCTGCCCTTTCCAATCAACTCTATACTGTGAGAAAAATTTCCCATGTACTTAATTTTTAAAGTTTTTCACCATCATCTGCATTTAATCTACTTGAACAGCCATCTAGTGCGGGCACTCAGGACATTTCCACTCACTCTCATATAAATAACCCTGGGGGCAGGTCATTCCACACAAGTCCTTTAGCACGTCTCTAATTATGACCTTGGAATACATTCCTAGGAAGGAAATTACTGGGAAGAAACATTTCAAGACTTTTGGTACATATATCTAATTTGTCCTCCACGAAGACTGTACTGATTTTCATATTTGATGCACAAGAGGGAATTTCATCTCCAGGAGACTCAGGGTTTTTCTCCAGAGGGAATGCCACATGTCCAGCCTGAGGCTCACTCTACATTCTGCTGGATCTTAGTTCTCTTGGCTCCAGGCTGTTGCACTCTCCTGAGCTGCCATCTCCATCAGGGATGTCCTTTCTGTGAAGATGATCTCAGTTCAGAGCTGCTTCTTGGCTTGCAGGAAGCCCTGTCTCCAGAGCAATTGTATTCCAGGGAGCTCATTAATGTGAGCAATTTGGGAACAATACATACCTGGCCAAGTCCACTTCCCAAATCCTTTCCTTTTGTTTTTTTGGGTTCTTTGACTTCCAACCAAGTATTTTCTGGGGATTTCCATGACAAAGCTCTGGAGAAGGGGCCATTTACCTAGCTTGGGACACAAATAAAGCTAGTTCATCTTATTTTTCAAATTAAAACTGTCCTCAGCTTCCCTGGCCAGCTTAGCGGAAATCCCTGTTGGCCTGTCAGGGAAGCCAAAGAAGGTTAGCTGCTTCCATGCAGCCCTCCAGGGGCCCACCTGCTCGGCTGGGCGCTCCTGGTGGGAAAACAGGAGGGTGATCGTTTGTGATGGTGTGTAATCCACCACTGTCCCTCTTTGACTTTCCAGGCAGCCCCAGGGAAAGACTCATGAGAAGAGTGCAGAACACAGTGGGGCAGAGGGAGAGCAGTGCCCGGCGTGGTGATGTCACGTGTGCACATCACCCCTTGCCTCCCCGGCTCACCCTGGGCCTGAGCAGTGCCCCTTGGTGGGGAGGGCCCACAGCTCCCGCTTTCTTCCCTGACCCCACCCCACGGCGGACCCCTGAGCAGGGGGGCCCTGAGGAGCCCCACAGCTCCTGCCTGAGGTGGCCCTGGGGAGTCTGGCATCATCCCACGTGACCCTGGCAGGTGCCCATTCTGCAACAGCGGCTGCCAAGGTCGGACGCCTCACACGGCTCTTGCCCCCTGCCCGCACCTCTTCAGAGGATGGGCGACTCACAATAGCAATTCCAGGAACACTTCTCAAGGCATCTTAGAAACTCGTTTCCTGGAAAAGTCAACCATCTACTCAGTGACCCTCCAGGAGATAACGTGGGAGGGGCCCTCACAGCCCGGGGTGTGGGAAGGAAGTGGTTGAGAGTGGCTTCTGCCCAGAGGACTAGGGCTTGGGGCCAGGACAGAGCTGCCAGAGGCCTCTGCTTACCTCACCCATGTGTGCACACACCCAGACATATGCACATGCACGGACACACACACACGCAAAGACACACACACGCAAAGACACACACCCAGACATACGCACATGCACGGACACACACAGGCAAAGACACACACCCAGACATACGCACGTGCACGGACACACACCCAGACATATGCACATGCACGGACACACACACGCAAAGACACACACCCAGACATACGCACATGCATGGACACACACACATGCAAAGACACACACCCAGACACACGCACATGCACGGACACACACACACAAAGACACACACCCAGACATGACATACGCACGTGCACGGACACACACCCAGACATACGCACACACACACACACAAAGACACACACTCAGACATACACATGCATCGACACCCACACATACATGAAAAGACACACACCCAGACATACGCATGTGCACACATGCACACATGCAAAGACACACATACAGACATACGTGCATGTGCAGACACACGCACATACACACATGTACACACGCATGCACGTGCACACACGCACACACACACACACACATGGAGTGGTCCCTGGCTCTCAAAGGCAAACCTGAAGCAGCTGTTAGAGTGGTCTGTCTATGGAAACAATGGCCTGCACCCTAGCCTTCGGGACAAGGCATATTTCTCAGGAGTTCCTGGGACACCTGGTCTCGTTCTATCACCTGATTGGTTAGGCTTTGGAAACAGCCTCTACAGCAGGTTATTAGATGTTGTCCCCTCTCATGGCCCAGACAAAGGGGAGGACCGAGGTGGCACCAGCTCTTGAGTGTACTGGATTGAACAGTGTCCCCCAACAAATTCATGCTCACGTGGAACCTCAGCATGTGACCTTCATTGGAAATAGGGTCTTTGCAGATGTAATTAGTTAAGTTAAAATGAGGTCATGCTGGATTAGGGTGGGCCCAACCCAATGTGACTGGTGACCTTATAAGAAGGGAAGACACAAAGACACACGGACAGAAGGTGGCAAGAACTGGTGGGACGCAGCTCGGAGCTGGGGAACACCGAGGAATGCTGACATGAGCAGAGGCTGGAAGAGGTGGGAAGGACCCTCCCCTGGAGCCCTGAGAGAGAGCGTGGCCCTGACAGGACCTCGATCTCGGGACATCTAGCCTCCAGAAAACTGTGAGGGAAAACACATTCTGTCATTTTTAAGCCACCTAGCTTCTGATAATTTGTTAAAGGCAGGCCTAGGAAACTACAATTGTCCCTTGGTATCCTCAGGGGATGGGGTTCAGGACCCCCATACATACCAAAATCTGCAGAGGCTCAAGTCCCTTGCAACTGGCCCTCTATCTGGGGATGCAGAAGGGCTGAGTGTAATAAGAAAGTCATTTGTGTGACTAATAATAACAAACAAACTAATAATACAAAAATTCTGGTTTGGTTTATTAATTCTCATTAAGCACCTTATTCACTAGTGTTGGGTTCTTTGCCCTCAGCCCTGTGATGTGCAGACGCTTGACCACAAACTCGAACTGGACGGAAAGCCCCTGGCGAGCAGAACCTGGCCTCCATGCCAGCCAAGACTGGTGACCTGACGAGGAAGAGGGAAACCTGAATGCTCTCTGGGTCCTCCTAAAGCTTTACAGCAGAACTGTTTCACTTGAAGGAAAGTTCCAGATCAGGTGCACATATACTCAAATGTACTTACAAACACACATTCCAAAGTCCAACCTAAATGTTTAAAAATTATCCACAATAGCCAAGCTGTGCAAGCAACCTATATGTCCATCAAGAGATGAAGGGATAAACAAAGTGTGGTCTATCCATACAGTGGAATATTACTCGGCCTTAAAAAGGAGGGAAATCTTGTCATATGTGACAACATGGATGAATCTTGAAGACATTATGCTAAATGGGATAAGCCAGTCAAAGAAAGACAAATACTGCAGAACTCTATTTACAAGAGGTACCTAAAACAGTCAAATTCATAGAATCAAAGAGTGGAATGGTGGTTGCCAAGGGCTGTGGGGAGACGGAAATGGGGAGCTGCTAATCAAGGGGCACAGAATTTCAGTGAAGCAACATCAATCAGTTCTGGAGACCTGGCGCACGGCATCGCGCCGACAGTGAACAAGACGCCACTGAACGCCTGAAACCGTGCTGAGAGGGTAGAGACCGCACGCCATGTGTGCATACAACAACGCAACATCTAGCGAAACTTTATCTAGCAAAAAAGATTCTGTGTCACACAGGTGGCCAACGGGCACATGAAAAGAGGCTCAATGTCGCTAATCATTAGAGAAATGCAAATCAAAACTACCTTGAGGTATCAACTCACACCCATCAGAATGGCCATCATCAAAAAATCTACAGACAACAAATGCTAGAGAGGGTGTGGAGAAGAGGGAACCCTCCTGCACTGTTGGTGGGAATGTAAATTGATACAGCCACTATGGAGAACAGTATGGAGGTTCCTTAAAAAACTAAAAATAGAATTACCATATGATCCAGCAATCCCACTACTGGGCATATACCCTGAGAAAACCATAATTCAAAAAGAGTCATGTACCAAAATGTTCATTGCAGCACTATTTACAATAGCCAGGACATGGAAGCAACCTCAATGTCCACTGACAGACGAATGGATAAAGAAGATGTGGTACACATATACAATGGAATATTACTCAGCCACAAGAAAGAATGAAATAATGCCATTTGCAGCAACATGGAGGGACCTAGATATTAGCATACTAAGTGAAATAAGTCATATAGACAAAGACAAATATCATATGATAGCACTTATATGTGGAATCTAAAAAAAATTATACAAATGAACTTATTTACAAGACGGAAACAGACTCACAGACATGGAAAGCAAACTTATGGTTACCAAAGGGGAAGGGGGGATATAAATTAGAAGTCTGGGATTAGCAGATACAAACTACTATATATAAAATAGGTAAACAACAAGGTCCTACCGTATAGCACCGAGAACTACATTCAATATCTTGTAATAACCTATAATGGAAAACAATGTGAAAAAGAATATATATGCATATTTATAACTGAATCACTTTGCTATACACCAGAAACACAACACTGTAAATCAACTATACTTCAATTAAAAAAAAAATTGTCTCTAAACACAAGACCCAATTTTTTTGTACTTTAAAACATATTTAGAGCCTGCGCGTCCAGAGCCTGTGCTCCGCAACGGGAGAGGCCACAACAGTGAGAGGCCCGCGTATCGCAAAAAAAAAAACCAAAAAAAATTTAATAAACCTGAAAAATACTTTAAAATGATCAATCACTGTTCTCTTCCATTAGCTTGGATAATTTTAAAATAATGATATTGTTTAGTGTTAGTGACACCGGCTGTAAAACGTTTTAATACTAACAGCTACCATTGAGCGTGCAGCACGTGCCTGCACTCTGCGCTTTGCGGGGGTGGTTCCTGAGGAAGAGTCTGGCAGGCCCTCCATCACCGGGAGTGGGGCTGCCCCACGGCCCCCTGCCAGCCCTGCTACCCATCGGGCCTTTATCTGCAGGCCACACTCCACGAGGCCCTTCGCGAGAGCGGGGGGCGGGCAGGTCAAGGCAGGCCTGCTCGCCGGGGCTCCGGGCCGCGGGCTTTGGCGCAGGGACCCCCATGGCTTCGCCGACCCTCCTGAGATCACATGGCATCTAGAACCTTCCCCAGCTCACAGGTGCTGTGCCAACAACCTCCTCACCAGAATCCCATGCGGGCGGAAACCTGGGGCTAAGACATTTTACTTAATTAACGCATCCCCCTTCGAGGGAGACCCCATTACCCTCCCCACTTTATGGACGAGGAGGTGCGGGCACAGAGCCATGGGGGGGCACAGTAGGAAGGCTGTCGCGTGGCTGAGCTTGGCCTTTTCTGTCGGGTTTAACACGATTAGTCTTCATAGGCTATGATGGCAGGAAATACACTTCCAAAGGTTTGAAAACAGGTACCCAATCGTTTTTCCGGAACACGCGACATTCTGACTTCATGAAATTAGGTGACAGCTTTCAGAGCAGACCTTTCAGACCAGAGCGCTCGGAAAACACATTCTTCCGATAAAACCGTCCTCTGCCTCGTAGGGACCGGCTCCCCTCAGTCCGTTTTCTTTCAAGTGAAAACAGTCATCCGGGGCTACATGTTGAAATGTGAGAAACAAGTGGCCTGCTGGCCCGCAGAAGGTTACTTTCCTTGGTCGAAACTGGAAAATCTCATTAACCTGCTGTCGGTAGTGCAGAAGTGAGCGGCCACTTAGGAAGACCTGAGGCAGGAGACGCCTTTCCACCGAGGGCGACCCCTTCCCCACGCCACGCACCTCCGGCCAGCAAACCACGTGGGGAGGGACGGCGCGGTCCCTTAAGACGCCACAGTCGGTAAACTGACTCTGGAAGGACCCCTTGTTCAGCGCTGGTCCTTGGGCCGTGCGGCCTGGGGGCGAGGGCCTGCGGGGGGTCGGGGGTCAGGGGTGGGGCGCGCCCTGCGGTGCCGAAGGGGAGGAGTCCCCGCGAATCACCGCGAGCGGCCGGACCGGCAGGAGAGAAGCAGGGGCCGCGGTTCCGAAGCGCCGCCTCCGGCAAACGCACGTGTCACAGGTCACGGGGTGATTCCCCGGAGGCCAGCGGGGCTGTCCTTCCGCGTGCGCACCGCCGCCCTGCTCTCCCGGGACGAGGCTCATCGGGACCCGCCCCGCCCCCGGTCCCGCCCCGACCGCGGCGCCCGCTGCCGGCCCTGCCTGCTGCCGGCCGCCCCTCTGCCGGCCCCTTTCCAGGAGGAGGATCTACGGCCCCTGAGGCGTCCGCGTCCTCGGGGGGGCAGCTGCTCTGGCGCCGAGTCCGCGCCGTGGGGAGGCCGAGGAGCCGGGCCAGCCCGCCCCGGGGTCCGGAGTATGGACGCGGGACGCCCCGAGGGATGGCCCGTCGTCCCTGCACGGGGCTGCCCAGGGAGATGGTCGGGGCTCTCGGGCCGGCGAGGCCCAGCCCCGGGCCCGTAGCCACTGGGGCGCCCTTGCGGTGGTCCGGCCCGTTCAGCCCCAGCGCGGATTCAGCTAATGTTGAAAAGCTCGGGGGCCGTGGCCTTGGCCCCGTGTCTGGGTGGCTGTCCAGCTGGGAGGAGGGGAGGCCGACGCGGAGGGCAGTGGGCCTGAGAAGGGGCAGGTCCTGGGCCGGAGGCGCCGCAGCCAGTTGGGGGCTGTAGGGACCTCAGGGGGGGGGTCTGAGCTCAGGAGCCATCTGGGAGGGATGGTGCAGGGAGCTCCCTTTGGAGATCCAGAACCTTCTGGAAGCTGGAGCTTGGGAAGCATGGTGAATGGGGCGCAGCATTAGCCTGGATGGGTGCAGAGGAAATAGCCGCTGAAACCCTGGGGGACAGAATGGAGGTGGGTGCCTGGACCGGGGGCTGGCGAGGCATCTTGGGGGAGGGGCCTCAGTAAAAACTGCGCAGACCTGGCCTCCTCCTATCTGCCAGTCGCAGCCCATTGAGCCAGCAGTTCTAGACAGAGTGGCAGGGAAGGGGCCGGGGCCTCAGAATACCGGGGAGCAGCTTCAGCGCACGCACAGCGCTCAGCCCCCAAGGGGTCTCACCATCATCTTCCCCCATAAAGGTACCTGCGAGGGCGCCTCCTGTCAGAGAAAGACAAAATCCAAAGGGGCTAGAGTGTCTCCCATCCTTCTACTCCCGAGGGTCCACATCCAGAAAGAATGACGCTTCCCAAGTTCAAGGACATCCTTTAATCACAAACTACTCATCCATGATCGAGCCAGGGGGTGGTTCATAAACACCTGGGGAGACAGCTCAGAACCCTCCCCAGAAACGCTGACGGCTACGCCCCGCTCCCTCCCAGCAGCTGGGCTGCCCTTGCTAGGGTGGCTTCTAGGTCAGTGCCTGTGCCGTGACCACGCCAGAATCCTGCTGTGAGCTCTTCTTGGGTAGAAGAAGAGGGGACCGGGGGTCTGCTCTGCTGCTGGAGTCCCAGAAGCCTTGGCCAGGCTCGGCCCCCACGCCCACCCCCTGGCCTGCCCGGCAGCCTCCCCCTCCCCCGCTGGGCGCGGGAGCCCGCAGCCTACACGATGCCCTCCAGGTGCCTGCTCCTCCAGACCACCAGCGCCGTCACGAGCAGGGTCACCAGGATGGGCACCGCGATGAAGGGGCAGAGGACGCTGCTGGGCGGGTCCTGCAAGGCCCTGCCTGAGGCCGGGCAGTTTCTGAAGTAGCGCCGGTGGATGGTGAGGAAGAACGCGTCCACCGCCGCGTTTGGCCAGAAGCGGTCCAGCTTTTGCGCCACTTGCCTGGTGCAGTCCGAGAGCTCTTCGTAGCTCCTGCAGATGGAGAAGCAGGTCGTCAGTCCCTGGTGGGCAGGGGATCAAGGTGGGACTCCAGCCAGGGGCTCCCCACCCCACTCCCCACTGGGGCGAGCTCCCCCAAAGTCCAGGCCCTGAGGCGGTGGCCCTGGCTTGAGAGACACAGGTCCTGTGCGGGCTTCCTAGATGTCCTGCACGTGCTCACACCCCAGAAGGCAAGCTGGGGCTAAGGGATTCCAGGAGCTGGGATGCCACACCAAGGGCAAACGAGAAGGCGGACCAGCCAGGCGTCTTCAGAAGGCAGCCTGGGACAGCGAGCCCTCAGGGATGGGCAGATCTGCAGCCTCTTGAGCCCCTTGCTGTCTGCATCCCCCCGAGCAGACGCCCCCCAGCCTGAAAGCCCCCCAGGTGTCCACAGGACTCATTGTGAGGCCTCCCATGCCTCCCTTGACCTCCCACCCCTCATCTTTCCACGCTTGCTGAGGAGTTTCCCACAGCACTGTCACCCTTCACTGTGGCGTGTGACAGATTTATTTTGCTTATTGAGTGTAAACGCCACGAGGTCAGGGATTTGGTCTGTTTTGTTCACCTCTGTAATCCCAGTACCCAGAAGAGAACCTGGCACATGGCAAGAACCAGGAAATTTTTTATTAAAAAACTGTGGTAAAATATGAAGAACATAAAATTTACCATTTCAACCATTTTTACCTGTACAGTGCAGTGGCATTAAGTACATTTCCATTGTCGTGCAACCGTCACCACCATCCATCTCCAGAACTATTTCATTCCCAAACAGAAACTCTGTCCCCATTGAACTCTCACCCCCTTTTCTCCCTCTAGTCCCTGGCAACTCCCATCTGCCTTCTGTCTCTATGAAATCTGACTACTCCAGGCACCTCATATAAGTTGGCTCTACAATATTTGTCCTTTTGTGATTGGCTTATTTCACTGAACATAATGTCCTCCAGGTTCATCCACGTTGTAGCCTGGGTCAGAACTTCCTTCCTTTTTAAGGCTGAATAATATTCCATTGCTCGTACATACTTCATTTTGTTTATCCATTCATAGACATTCAGGTTGCTTCCATGTTTTAGCTATTGTGACAAATGCTGCTGCTATGAACATGAGTGTGCAATTATCTACTCGAGTCTTGGCTTTCAATTCTTTTGGCTATATATCCAGAAGTGGAATTGCTGGATCATATCATAAGTCTGTGTTTAATTTTTTGAGTAAACTGTTTTTTTATTTAATTTTATTTATTTTTAAAAAACTCATTTATTTATTTTTGGCTGCATTAGGTCTTCGTTGCTGCCTGCGGGCTTTCTCTAGTTGCGGCGAGTGGGGGCTACTCTTTGTTGCAGTGTGTGGGCATCTCATTGTGGTGGCTTCTCTTGTTGCAGAGCACAGGCTCTAGGCGCACGGGCTTCAGTAGTTGTGGCATGTGGGCTCAGCAGTTGTGGCTTGCGGGCTCTAGGTGCACAGGCTCAGTAGTTGTGGCATACGGGCTTAGTAGTTGTGGCACGTGGTCTCAGTATTTGTGGCGCACAGGCTTAGTGCTCCACAGCAATGTGAGATCTTTCCAGACCAGGGCTCGAACCTGTGTCCCCGGCATTGACAGGTGGATTCTTAACCACTGCGCCACCAAGGAAGCCCCTGTTTTTTAAAAAATGAAGATTCAGTGTTGGGGGAAATTTAAATGTATTCAGTAGTTTCCAGAAAGTGTCACTTCTGCTCAGGATGGAGAAAGCAACACAGAGTGTTGATCCCATATGAACAGCAAAAAAAGCTGAAGAAACTACAAAATCATACATTTTCTGGAGTCCATCAGAGAGCTGAGACTGCAAGGCAGCAAAGTAACCTGAGTTTCGAGGAGGAGAAAGATGCAGCTGCTGTACCAGCTACATAATAGCTGAACTGCCCAGGGTTTAGCATGGGCTGGAGGGTCGTTCTGGAATTTCTGGGGCCCCAGATGCGGTGAGCGGGGTTCCATGACTCTCTGCTCTCTCCCATGAGGCTCCAGGGGGTGCTCGTGAGAAAGGTTAGGAGCAGGCAGGGGATCGGCTGCTGTTTGGGGCCAGGCACAAACACCACACGTTTCCCAACTCTTCTCACAGAAGCAGCAACAGGCTTGGGCCCCTGGAGGATGAGCAGCTGATCTTGATGATCAGTGGCTTCAGCTGAACAGGCCTGAAGCCCTTCCTATTTTCCCAGACCCTTCTCTCCAGGAAGCAAAGCCTTGACTTGAGGGAGGGACGGCACAGCCTGTTAGCTCCAGGGCACAAGAAGGCACACTGTGCCTGGGAGAAGGATGGGTGAAAGACTCTTTTCCCTTGGGAGAGCAGCAGGAAGCCATCCTGGACCTATGAGCCTGCAAGATACCGAACTGAGGTCTCCTACCACTGGGGGAGTGGCAGGAATCTCCCACCAGGACCCCACGGATACAGGGCAGAGTCTGGCTGCCACAGGGAGGAGAAGCAGGAATCCTGAGGTCGAGGGCACGGTGGCTTTCTAAGCTGAAGCTGGACCAGGAGAGAGGGAACCCCTCCCTCTCTCCCAGTACAAACCTGGTATAGACAAGCAACAGCAATCTGCCACAGGGAGGTGGAGAGAGAGACCCACTCTGTGGCACAGGCATGCAGGGTGGGACACACCACCTGAAGGAAAATTCTCTAGCCCCACCCTGAGCACAAGGCAGTGGTAACCCATTGCCAGAGGTATTTGAGGCCTGTGGTGCTCTGAAGGAAACCACAGCAACAACAAATCCCAAACCCAGCTCAACTCCTCACAAGATTGACTTAAATCCCACACTAACAGCCTGACACAAGAGGCTTACTCATTTCCAGATGTAAATACTATTTATCTCAATTTCTTCTATTCTACACATGCAAGTTCAACATTCAATAAAACATTACGGGCTTCCCTGGTGGCGCAGTGGTTAAGAATCCGCCTGCCGGTGCAGGGGACACGGGTTCAAGCCCTAGTCTGGGAAGATCCCACATGCCATGGAGCAACTGGGCCCATGCACTACAGCTACTGAGCCTGCACTCTGGAGCCTGCAAGCCACAACTACTGAGCCCGTGTGCCACAACTACTGAAGCCTGCACACCTAGAGCCCATGCTCCGCAACAAGAGAAGCCACTGCAGTGAGAAGGCTGCACACTGCAATGAAGAGTAGTACCCCCACTCGCCGCAACTAGAGAAAGCCTGCATGCAGCAGTGAAGACCCAACGCAGCCAAAAATAAATAAATTAAATAAACTAAATAAATTAAAAATTAAAACATTGGGACCCATTGTCAAAAGATAAAGCAATCAACAGAAGCAGATTCAGAGATGACCCAGATATGGTAACTATCGTACAGGGACTTAAAAAATATTAATATGATAAAGGGACTGGTTGAGAAGGTAGAAAATATGCATGAACAGACAGAGAATTTCAGCATGGAAACTGTAAGAAAGTCAAAGAGAAATGCTGGGGGGTGGGGGGAACCCCACAGTATCAGAGAGTCCATCTTTGATGTGCTCGTCATCAGACTTGACATCTGAGGAGAGAATTAGCGAATGTGAAGGTGGTCAGTAGAATTACCCAAACTGAAACAAAAAGAAAAACATAGAGCATCCAAGAGCTGTGGTAAATTAACAGCACTGTCAGTGATGTCAACTCCAGCGTGTAATTTGAGTTCCAAAAGGAGAAGGAATATTTAAGAGATAATAGCTGAGACTTTTCCAAAAATAGTGAGATGAAAAATCACAAATCCAAGAAGGCCAGAGAACCCCCCCACCCCCCAAAAAAAACAGGATAAAAAAAATAAAGCAACAGCAACAACAAACAAACAGCCACCTAGACATTAAAGTCAAACTGCTGAAAAACAAAGATGATGAAAAAAATCCAAGAAAAAAGTCTTGGAGTCATTCAGGAAGAAAGACACCTACAGGGAATGGGTGATGTGAACTACAGCAGACTTCTTACTGAGACTATGCAAGCTGGAAGACAATGTGTGGCATTTTTCAAGTACTAGGGGGTGGGGCCCCAAACCCCTGTCTGCCCAGAATCCTCTACTCAGCAAAAACATCTTTCAAATATGAGCTTGCAATAAAGACCTTTTCAGAAAAAATGCTTATAGAATTCATTGCCACCAGACCTGTGCTTCATGAAATGTTAAAGAAAGTTCTTCAGTCAAAGGAATATAACAGAAGGAATTCTGGACCCATACAAAGAAATGAAGAGCTCCCTAAACAGTAGAAATGAAGATATATAAAATATACTTTTCCTTATTTTATCCAGGAAGTGAGTACGTGGAACAGAAGCCGTAAGTTAACGTTGAGGAACTGCTCAGAGAGGTATTGAAAGGCTGTTGAAAGGAAAAGTGTGGGGCCCCTCCAGCACCCAAGCACCCCCTACTCCAGCACCTACCATACGGTCTCTCAATCGCTAGCTCGCTGTTTTTTCTGCCCTGGCTGCCCTCTGGGTCATGACCCCAAGTGCACAGGGCACACAGGGCCTCCCTCAGTCCACGTGAGCAGCTAAGTGGATGGGGCACAACGGGGGAGAGAGTGGGCAGAGGCAGTGGAGGGTGTGCAGGACCCGTGCCCACAGGGGTGCGTGGTTTTCCTAAGTGAACGAGGACTCATGTTCCAAGTAGAAAACAGAAGTGGAAAAAGCCACGGGAAGTCAGGACAGACTGGGTCTCATTGTGAAAAAAATGAATTAGCACACGTCAAGGGCCTGGCACAAGGTAAGTGCAAGTGTGTCAGGGATTATTAAAAACCAAAGTCCAGACTTTTGAGCTGGTCGTCCATCAACCACAGGGCTGCATGTTACTAACACTAGCTTGAATGGTCGTCTTTTTCCCCACCTCAGACCCACTGAATCAACGTGTGGTTTTAGGTGTTCTGCAGACGCAGTGACACAGTCAGTCCTAAATGTTGTTCCCTATGCTCTGAGGAGTGAAGCTGGGATGTCCCTAGAAGGAGGTGTTGCCACCTCCGGGCTGGCCAGCCAGGATGGGAAGGAACCCTGACCCAGGGACCTGTGACACCAGGGACCCCACGCTGAGGCCACACTGAGGCTGAGCCGGTGGTGGGCTATTCTGGGACGAGGCACTCTCTCCTTGAAATATCCTTCCAGTCTGCAAAGCCATCCCTGTCTAAAAATATCCCTAATATGCAGTCGGCTGCCGACTTCATCCTGTTTATTTATACCGAAGTAACAGCTGAAACTTTCAATAAATATTGTGAGCCCTGTCAGCAAGGATGTGATAAAAGAATTTCCTCCAGAGTACAGACATTCTTCTGTTCAAAAGAACATTGTACTGACTGAAGGGGCCAAAATAATCATGAAAAACTATGCTTGCTTTCACCCTCTATTTTCAGTTCTCATGTAATGGAATGATTATCCTTTTTTTTGGCCAGGACTTTCTATTCTGGGCCCCTAAGTGAACTTTGCTTGGAATGTTCCTGAACACTGTGGTGGGAGTAGTTCCCAATATGTCTGGGTCCCAAGTCAAGGCTTCTGGTACCGTGCTTCATGGTTGTTTTCCTGGACAAGAAGGTGCCCACTGATGCCCACAGGGGAGTCGTCTGCTCTGGGGACACCAACTAGCCCTGTCTGGCCCTGACATAGAGTATGTGACTCTGGGCCCTGGTGCCCCACAGAACTGGGTTCAAATCCAGCTCCACCTCTTATGCTGAGTGATCCCAAGGGCCGCATCTCACCCATCCAAACCTTGGTCTCTTTATATTCAATGAAGAGACAGGTACCCACCTGACAGGGTTACTGGGCAGATCAAGTTAAACAAGGTCAAGGGCCTGATGTATAACAGGTGCCCAGTAAGTGGACAGCTTCCTCACAGTTGGTGTGTGGCCCCTTAAGGGTCCATTTCTTATTCCATAAACTCGAGTGAATGTTGACCAGGCAATGTGTGTCTAAGACCTCAGAATATCTGAGGAGCAACCACTATTCTGGTTCACTTTCTCTGGACCAGTATTTGCTTCCATCAACCCAGGACAATTCACAACCTGGTGGCTTCCAGCAGCTTTAAGTACCTGCTGGGAGGAGGGGAGGTGGCACCCTCGGCACCCTGGCAGCCGGGGCAGGTAAAGGTGAGCAGGGCCCATTTGAAGCCGGCCTGGGGAGCCTGACTAATAAGCAGCTGAGAAAAATGTCTAACCTCACTTTTAAGGAAAAAAGAAGCAAACATCCAAATAGACTCCATTTTCAAATGGAGAATACTCAGGACTTCCCTGGTGGTCTATTGGGTAAGACTCTGCACTCCCAAGGCAGGGGGCCCGGTTTCCATCCCTGGTCTGGGAAATGGACCCCACATACATGCCACAACTAAGAGTGCGCATGTCGCAACTAAAACCTGGCATAGCCAAAATAAATAAATAAATAAAATAATAATAATAAAAGAACAAGGTAATTTAAAAAAATGAGAATACTCAGTGCTGGTGAAGGTATAGTGAAATGAGGCAGGTGCTTGCATCACTGCTAGTAGAAGATAAACCGGTAAAATTTTTCAGAAAAGCAGTTTGGCAGTTATGTATCGACAACTTCAAAATCACAGACAGCCTTTGAGCCAGTAACTCCATTTCTGGGAATATCCTAAGTTAATAACATGAAATGTAGACAAAAATAATGTAAGAAAATGAACATTACAGATTTATAATTATGAAAAAGAGCAAACAATAGGACAGTGATGAAAAAAATTGCTTATAAGAGCCTCGGCTATGTAGCTATTAAAATGGTATTTAGGAGGAGGAAAATATTTACGTTACAACGTTGAACAAAAGAAAAAGCAGTTGAGACCAAATTATACAAACAGTGTGGTTTCAGCGTGAAATGGTCCATGTAGGAGGGGAAGATCTCAGAACGTTAGGAGGAGTTGTCACCACTAGAGGGTAGTGACATGAAGGCCTTTTATTCTCCCATCTCCGCTTTCGGGGGCATTTTCCAAGTTTTCCGCAGCGAGCATACATCATTTTTATAATTATATTTTTAGACAGCTCACTGAGGAAAAGCCCTGCAGAAACCCGGACATCGAGGTCCCTGAATCTGCAGCCGTGGGGCGCACATTTCCTCATTTCTGGGGCAGAGGGGGGCCTTCGGCGCAGGGGCCTCGTGTGCTGCTCTAACTCCCAAGCAGCTGGGAGGACTGGGTGGGAGACGGGCTGAGAGGGGCTTGCTGGGGGCCGCAGCCCCGGCTGCCCGGGGGGTTGCACCTTGCTGGAGGCGTGGCTCCTCCACGTCTGGCGCCGCCCAGGGCTCAGAGGGCTGCGGTGGCCCCTGCCCGCCTCCCCGGCCTGGGAGCCCAGTCCTGCAGACCCTGGCCCTGCTGAGCCGGCAGCCAGCGCGCGGCCTTTCTTCCCTCCACCCACCTACCTCTGCTCGAGTTGCGTGGGGTAAACCCCGTCCCAGGCAGGGCAGCGCCCCCACCAGGGGGACACCCTCCCTCCCCCCCTCTGCTTCCAGCACAAGGGGTTCTCGCCCGGCCACTCCAGTGGAAGGCGCTCTGGGACCCCCCTCCTAGGGGGCACCTGGCTGGCAGCCCTGCTCCGGGCGGCAGTGCTGGGGGCTGGGCCCCTCCAAGCGACATAATGCGGCAGTTCGGTGGCTCAGCCGCCAGCGGGCCCTCGCACACCTTCAAGGCTGCAGAACTCCGGATGTCCGCTCACTCCCCGAATGTCCCCAGGGCCTGGGCGGGCCGGCGGCTTCCCTCCATCACTCGCCTCCTCCCGGGTCTGGGCTGCCTCCGGGGTGGGACGGACCTCCCTGCCGTCCCCGCACGGATACTGCAGGGATTAGACGCCCGGTCCCGAGGGGCGTCGGACCTGGGGGCAGGGAGGGCCCTGAGGGTAGGTGGGGGGGCGCAGGGGTGGGCTCCGAGGGCAGGACCCCCTTTCGCACCCATCCCCGCCGGCTCCCCGCCCCAGGCGCCCAAGGACACTCGGCTCCCAGGAGCGGCCCGGCCTCCCGGCCTCCTTGCAGGAAGGGCGAGGCTACCAGATGGCGCCCCCTTCCCGGGGACCTCCGCTCCTTGGTTCCCTCCTCCCCTGATCCCTTTCCTAGGGACCCTCCCTCCTCCGCCTCACCTCGCCCCTCGCCGTCAGCACCCCACTCGCCGCTCCCTCCCTCCCCCCTGGCTCTCGAGCCTTCACCCTCATCAGCAGCCCGACGCATCTGCCCCCGCCTTCCCGCCAGGTGAGGGGCGTTGGCGCTCTGCAGCCCTCGCTCCTTCCCTCCTCCGCCCAGACTGCAACATCCGACACCCGTGACATCCCCACCCCCATCTGAAGCCTTGGTCCAGTGCACAATGGGCGTCCACACCTGACTCTCGGGATGCCCCCCACCCCAGCCCCATCTCTCATGCCTGGGAAGCCTTGCCCCCTCTGAGTTGCCATGGATCCCCCCATTTCCGGGGGTCCCCTCCCCTCCTCCAGCCCTGTCACTGTGACCAGGAGTAGGCAGAGTGACTAGCCTTGGTGGGTTATTACAACCACATTTCTAATACCAGCTTCCACTTCTCTGCACTGGGCATGGGCCGGGGCCTGGGCATCTCTGCACCCCTTCTCCTCCCCCAAGCCAGCTTAGTCAGGGCAGCCATCAACCCCTCCCCTGCTTTCCTCCTCTCTGAAGCCCTGGGCTCCATTCACCATTGGCTCTTGGGGCCACAGCCCTGGCCTCTGCCTTCCGCCTCCCCCAGCCCACTGTCCACACAGACTCACCCCTGCTTCAGGCTTTCAATGCTCCCTGCTGCACCTGTGCTGGATTCAAAAGCCCTCAGGTGGCCCTCACCTCTCCACTCTCAACTGTACCCTCTCCCTTTCACTGGTCACCCTGGCTAATACTTCTGCCTCAGGACCTTTGCACAAGCTTCACTTTCTACTTGTAAGTCTCTTAACCCCATCTTTAAAGGTCGACATCTGTGTATCCCTCAAATGTCACCTCCTGAAACAGGTGTTTTTTTTATGCTTCAACCTCATTTGGATCCCCGGCAAAGTGGGGTTTTCCATCATAGTTGTGTCTTACTTTGTACCTGTACTTTAACTCTTGATTATTCACTCACTGTTGGTCTCAACAACTTGAGTGCAAACACCATGAGGGCAGAGAGAGTGGAGGAAAAAAAGCCCCACTCATCCTGTTCACAGCAGTCATCTCAAAGGCAAGAGAAACAAAAGGCAGAAGGGAGAGAATGAGACAGATCTGCCTGGAGGTGTGAGTAGGACAGCAGGAATGGTGGTCTTAGCAAACACAGCACGTTCCAGCGCAAAAGACAGCGAACGGGAAGAGAGGGTGTTTCACACTGAGAAGGGTGTTGTCGTAGCTTCATAGGACGCAGACAGCCTACCGCTGTGAGTAATCGCGCTGTGAGTAATCGCGATGGACTCAACAACATCTTCAGGTTAGGTGAGTAGAAACTAGTATAAAAATGAAAAATAAAGTTAATAAGCCTGACTCAGTGACTATATGATGAAGCTTCTATCCTACAGAGAATCAACAATCTTTTCAAAAGTCCCTGGATCCTATTTAGGCTCAAAGAAAAACTTGACAAATTCTCAAAGTGGAGATTTTAAGTCAGTATTCTTTGACTATAATATTAGAAACTGGAAATTAGTAAGAAAAGGATAAATTAAAAAAATGGAATCCCTAGAAACGGAAGATCACTCATATAATTTTAGGGTGAAACAAAGATTTAAAAATTCAATGATAGGCTGTTAAGAAAAAATAATGACAATACTGCACGTGAAAATCAGTGAAATAGAGGCAAAACTGAATTCTGAGAAAAATCTGCAGCTGTAAATTATCTTATTACTAACCAAAATGAAAATAAATGAAGAATCCAAATCAAGACATTTAAAAAAAGAACAACAAAATAAATCTCTCCAAAGGGCAAATAATTTAAATGCATTCATAATTATTAAAAACTAATATTTATTGATATTTTAAAAAACATAAAAATGAAAAAGTAAATTCAACAGTTGATTCTTTAGAAAAATAGCTACAATGAAATCACATTTCTGGATAGTCTAATCCAGAAAAAAAGCAGAGAAAACACCACTGTACAAAACCTCAGATAAAAGATTAGAAAAAGTATGAGATTAACATGCAAAACATGTATGTTAAAAATTGGAGGGCTTCTCTGGTGGCGCAGTGGTTGAGAGTCTGCCTGCCGATGCAGGGGACACAGGTTCGTGCCCCGGTCCGGGAAGATCCCACATGCCGCGGAGCGGCTGGGCCCGTGAGCCATGGCCCCTGGCCGCTGAGCCTGCGCGTCCGGAGCCTGTGCTCCGCAACGGGAGAGGCCACACAGGGAGAGGCACTCGTACCACAAAAAACAAACAAACAAACAAAAAATTGGAAAATCCTTGATGAATTGGGATGCTTTTTGGGGAAACAATAAATTATCAAGTCTTGATTTAAAAAGTAGAAAATCTGAGAAGAAAAAACAGAAAAAGTTGTTAAAGAATTACTTTCACAAAAGGTGCTAGGCCCAGGTAGTTCTTTCAAATTCTTAAGATCACACCTAGGGGCAGGAAAGGAATAAAGACCCAGATGTAGAGAATGGACTTGAGGACACAGGGAGGGGGAAGGGTAAGCTGGGACGAAGTGAGAGAGTGGCATGGACATATAGACACTACCAAACGTAAAATAGATAGCTAGTGGGAAGCAGCCGCATAGCACAGGGAGATCAGCTAGGTGCTTTGTGACCACCTAGAGGGGTGGGATAGGGAGGGTGGGAGGGAGACGCAAGAGGGAGGAGATATGGGGATACATGTATATGTATAGCTGATTCACTTTGTTATAAAGCAGAAACTAACATTGTAAAGCAATTACACTCCAATAAAGATGTTAAAAAAATTCTTAAGATCACAGAAAAAGATGTCAAGCTTCCCAGTTCTTTGAAAAAGTTAACAAAATCCTGATCCCAAACCTCTTACGATGGCCTGCCCATGTGCCTCAGAACACTCAGGAACAAGCAACAGATGTTCGCTTTCACTTATAAATAGACATAGAAGTCTTATTTAAACGGCTAGCAATTTTAAGCTAGTCATATACAATAGAATAAAGTAGGTTTATTTCAGGAATGCTTTAATGCTATTACGATAAAATCACACTTCGATTTGTCAAAGGAAAATAACATATAATCATTTCAATACACGTTGAGAAGGCATTTGATAAAACTGAATATTCGTTTCTGATTTTTAAAAAACCCAACCTTGTAAAGCACAAAGAAGTTCTTCTTAATGTGATAAAAAAAAAAAATCTCTCTCAAGCCAATAGCAAACACCACATTTGCTACTGAGGCATTTTCGTCACAGTCAGGAATCCATTTATTTAATTTTTAGGTGGCCAGGTCTGTCTTCTCCCTTGTTGTTTCCACCTTTGGTGTCAGGGCTCCCAGCCAAGGCTTCATAAATAGTCACCGCAGAGCCCTTCCAAAGCGGGGAGGGCCTGCCCGCACATCAGGCTACTTCCTCTGGTGACAGAAAGCCACAGAGGGGCCTGGCCTATGTCAGGCTTGGAGCGAGCCTGCCCGCCAGCTCATCTCTGCAAAGGGCCTCTGACCACAGACAGGAGGGCCCAGTGGCCTTCAGGGTGGGTAACCAAGCCCACGTGGGGTACTTTTCCCACAACCCACGGTGGGCACATGGGAGCTGCCCGGAGGCAGTGCAGGACAGGGCATCTTTTGTTTTTCTTGACGCTGTGGGGAGCATATAAGGAAGTCCTGTTAATGGTTTGATTCAAAACATTTCACTTCCAACCCTGGTGTCGTCTGGGAACGCGTGCTGGGCCGGCAGGACCCAAGCCGGCGCTGCACCTGGAGCTCACTCGCACCTCTGGGACTTGAAGTGGGGGTCTGTACAATGAAGCCCTTCCTAAACCAGGCAGATCAGAGAGGTCCCATCGAGCTGGGAAAGTGCAACGAGACCAAGTGACAGGAGTCGTCATGCATTTCTGCCAGCCCAGGGCTGACCTACAGGACAACACCTCGCCAGGGACGTTTTGAAATCAGTGTGACCACAGTGTGCAAACTCACACTTGCAGAGGAATGTTTCCAAGGTTCTGACTATGTTGTAGAACAGGGACTCCTGGCATCTGGGCCACCCCGTTTTCCCTGGGAGCACTGGGAATTGCCAACTCCATCCCTGTCCGGGAATGACAGCATTGGTGAGCCCACACTAGGAGGTGTCCACTAAGACTCTCGGATCAGTAAATGAACAAAACACTACAGGCTTCATACAAAGCCTGCTGAATGGCGGAGGTAAATGCCATCTCCCATCTTCGTGACCAGCTCCCTGGCTAACTGTACCACCCCGACTGCGGGCACTTGCTGAGCGAGGTGGGCTGACGCCATCCTCTCGGAAAATGAACGATACGAATAAAGCGGAGAAAAAAGAACCTTGGAGGGGGGTTTCCAAGGCAAGAAGAGGAAGACGAATGGAAAAGGGCTGGTTTTTTTCTCCGCTGGGTAGGAGATGACAATCCCCCCAGAAACACCCCCAGCCCACCTGGAGGCACCGTCAGCTGAACAATGGTGGAAGCAAGGTGGTCGGGGAAGACAGTGGGACCCCACTGTTGAACAAGCTCTCTTTGGCCCCATCCTCGCCATGTCCCCGCCCACCCAGGGCCTTTGGCTTCACCCCTTCTGTCTTTCGCTCTTTCAGTCTCTCTTCTCCTGGCCTGGAGCCAGCCTGGCTGCCCCACCCCTGGGACGTTCCACCAAGGAAAATGTGTCAGTGGAGTTTGGGAGCTGCTGCACAGAGGGGCTCCCCCTCACGCAGTACAGACAGGCCCTGAGGGGCCTCGGGAACCCAGGGCTCCCAAAGGCACTGCACCCCGGTCCTCGTTTCCCCTAGAACCGATTCCTTCTCCACCTGCCCCCCCAGGACCCCCCCCACCCTGCAGACACGGAGGAGTCCGAGCCTGTCTCCTCCCACACGGTCTTGTTTCTGGCTGCTTCTCAGGGCCCGCTTAGGAATGACCTGCTCCCTGACCCTCAGGCCGGATGGGATTTCACGCCTCCTCTTCCGGAGGGGTGTGGTTCTCCCAGCCCTGCTTCTAGAGCAGGGAGGCGGGAGAGTCCTCTCGCCGCTGCGCCGTCCTCCCACCCCCGCCTGCGGACACCCCGTTCTCCAACCTCCAGCCCAGTACTTTGGGGATCCCCCTTCTGAACGTCACCTCTGCGCCCCGCGGCTCCCCCCACCCCCATCGTTCTCGCCCATCCCTCTGCTCGCGCTGCAGCTGCCCCCTTGCTGTCCGTCCTCCCCAGACTGAGACCTCAGGGAGGGCAGAGCTCAGCTCCCTGCTGTACTCCGGGCCCCGGGACAGGCGCACCGTAAGGCTCAGTGCACGATGGTCAACGGATGATGTGTCTTCAGCTACAGGAGCCACTCGGAGCCCTTGTTCCCCGAGCCTGGGCTGGGAGGGAGGGGGTGTTGGGGGTCACCGTCCCTTCCAGCCTAGGCTGCCCTGGGGCCCCAATGTGGGCACAGGAGCCCTGGGGGCATCTGGGGTTCCTGCCTGGATATGGGGTCTGCCGTGGGGAGTCCAAGGCCCCCAGTACACACACCTCTCAGAAGCACAGGCTGCAGCCCCTACATTCAGGGCTGTCAGTGTTCCCATGGCAGCCACACAACCGGGCCCTCAGATACCATATGCTGGAGGCGCATTTTGGGGAAGGAGCAGGGGAATGCCCTGAGCAGATTCTTCAGCTCAGCATCCAGACCCGTAGGCAGGGCCACCTGGAAGCAGTGAGGGCAGTCACATGGGGGCTGGGCTGTAGGAGGGGCCATGTGGGGCCCTGTGTGGAGTGGGAAGGGTGCCCCCTCCTCCAGGCAGGGCGTGCGGCTTGGGCAGAGGAGCACAAGCTGGATTTCAGCTTCTACCTTGGCTAGCTGCCCTGTGAAGCTGCTGTGTGTCCTTGGGCAAGAGACTCAGGGTCTCTGAGCTGTGGTATCTCCATCTGGGCAGACAGCCCAGGGCTGAGATGGAGGCCAGGGAACCAATGCATGTGGGAGTGGTCTCCACTCCCCGACCCCCGTAGGGAGAAGCACCCAACCAAGGCAACTGCTATCAACTGAGGACGCCAGTGTTTTCCTATGTTTCTGGAAGATTTCAACAGACTTTGGTGATAACCCAGAGCTTTGCCACCGCACGGGGCGGCTCGTGACCCAGCCCTGGTGTCCTGAGCTTGGCCCTGGTCAGGCCACGGCGCCTGTTCCCTCTCCAGGGTCTGCAGACAGAGCACCAGCTCCTTGCTGGCCCCCAGGCTTCCTCAGCCGGGCCCAGCCTGCGAGACGCACCCGCGGGGGAGGAGCAGGAAGGCCCAGAGGGGGCGAAGGGGCTGCCGGGCACCGGGCGGGGAGACCCGGTTCTAGGGACCCACGGCTGCAGAGACCGAGCGAGGCAGGGGCCCGGACGGGGCGGGTGGAGCTCACCCTTCCGCGTCTCCAGACGCCCTACTGCAGTTGTGCGGCTGGTCGGACATCCACAGGGGGTTCTGGGCTCCTGCTGGGAACACGTGCACGCTGGGCCCTGGGACAGGCCAGGCCCAGTTCTCACCCCCCGGGCGATGGACGCCCCGTAAAGAAGAGGGAGCTGTGGGCATGCAGAACGGGGACCCGCTCAGGCTGGGGTACGCAGCCCACATACCCCCCACAGCCGGCCGTTACCCCTGATGGCAACATGCCGCACCCCCGTGACAGCAGAAGGCCTGGCCCTCTGCCGTCCAGAGGACAGGACACACTACGGCTATTTACGTGGAGACCCCTCACAGCTGCTCCCCCACTTACAGACCGGGGAGCTGGGGGGTGGGGCCGAGTGATGGGCCCCAGGTGGCAGCGAGGTGGTGGCCCCGGGGCCTGCCTTGGCTCTGCGTGGCTCCCCCACGAAGGCCGCTGTCCCCTGCTCCCCGCTGAAGCCCCTCCTGGGGAGGGGGCATCCTGGCCTCCTCGGCCTCCTCCGCTGCGCCTGTTCTGTGGGCCCCGCTCCGGGCAGGAAGGAATCTGGGCGCCTCTGCTCAGGCCGGCAGGAAGTGAGAGGTCTCTAAATCCATCCCTGGCTCCGCACGCAGCTTGCTCGGGCACCAGGCACAGCCTGGGAGCTGCCCAGCCAGGCTCTCCACGGGCGGCGGGGCACGATGCCTCCTCAGAGAACAGGCCGCCACAGGAACCAGGCTCCAGGCTCGTGGAGACGAAGCCACAGTTTTGAAATTCAGTGGGTGTCCTCCGAGGCCTGGCAAGTGGGGCGAGACTGAGCCCGCAGTGACCCTGCCCTGGGCTCTGAGAACGCTGGGGGCTATGCCCACTGTGGGCCTGGCCACACGTGACCCCCCTGACCCGCTGCAACCCTGGGATCTCCTGGGACCCCTGGGCGGACACCTGGGTCTAGCAAGGTGAAGTCACCGGCCAGCCGCACCCGGGCCTGCCAGGGCCTCAGGGCTCCCACCCTCACCAGGACAGGGGTGAACACACGTGTCCGGGTGCCCGCATTAGGCAGGACAGCCGGGCGCTATATTTGGATACTAACACCCCGGGGACATTATCCTTGTGAAGCAACGCTGGCGGCTGGAGGGCAGGGCTTTCTGCTCCAGTCCCCCCTCGGCCCTGCCCCCAGGGCCGTGTGGAGCACTGCTCTCTGTCTGCCCTGCCCAAGAGGCCCTTCGCCTCCCTGATGCCCTGGATCCTCCTGGGACCCCCGCGAGCTTCCCAAAGCCGTGAAGGACGCACCCACACGTCCCACTAGCTTGCTGCCTCCGTCCAGGCGGCCCCCTTCCCTCTGTGCCCCTCCTGCCCCGCCTCCCCTTGTTCGGAGCTCAGGGCCATACTGAGTGTTGGGGAAGGGCTGTGGAACATTCTACACCACGGAACATCAGCCAGTGGTGGACTTTGAGCACGGAGCCTCGGTGCTTCCAGCTTTAAAGTGGATACAGTGGTCCCAGGCTCACAGCAAGGGGGTGTGAGTCTCCCCTCCTCCCCAAGTAGGAGGCAGTCATGAGGCTAAGAAGCCCCCACTGAGGTGCCCACCATGCCCCGCACACGGGTACCTGGCCACCCCTGACCTCACAGCTGTGGAGGAGCCTCTGTCTCTGAAGGAAAGCCCCCTGAAGGCAGGCACCGTTTGTCTCCCGGTCCGGCCCCGAATGGGCATTGTGGCGGGGGGGGAGGAAGGGAGCGTGGCCTCTCCTAACTCGATGGAGCCACTGAGACCTGCCAGCAGGTGGGATATTCATGTGGAACTCTGCATGGGCCTGGCATGGGACACGCTGTCAGGAAACATGAAACGGCCCGTCTGTCTGGTCAGGTGTGCAGATGCCAGGCTGGCGGGAGGGGAACACAAAGAAATGCCCCACCCTGGGCTGCTTCCAGGAAAGCACGCATGGTAGCATCAGTGGTCACGCTGGCACAGCACGGCAGCCTGAATCCCCCAGGGTCCCATGAAGATGACCTCCGGGCAGGGTGGCACTATCCCAGGCCAGGTCACTGTGCCACCAGGACAGGGGACAGTGGCTGTGGCTTCTCTGTACCCTGACAGCTTCTTGTCCTATCCTCGCCCTGGGCAGAAGGCCGTGCCGGCTGGCAGGGTGACCTCTCACCAGGTTCCTGCAGGGCGGCCTTGACACCCAGTGGGGTGTTGGAGCTGGGGGCCATCCCTTCCTACTGCTGGGGTTCACCCCGAGGGAGCGTGAGGGTCTCCCCAGCAGCCAGGGTGCTGGGAGGAGGTGTCCAGGTCCCGAAGCCTAAACCCCCAGGGCTGTGGCTCCAGGAAAGGGAGCCTGCCCCCCGAGTCCCCCGCTGCTGCTCAGTCCTCAGCCAATAGCTGCTGAGCCGACTTAAATATCTGGTTCTGAACCCCTTCACGGCACCAAGGTGCTCTCACCTGACTTTTTAAAGGAGAAGAACCATAACCAAGCAGGGGAGGAGCAGGCCAGCCCTGGCCCCCTGGCCTGGCGACACTCTGTCCCACCTCCCCAGGAACACGTGCCCGTGCAGGAGGGCAAGCCACTGTCACCCCAAGCAAGGGCAAAGCTCCCAGTCATCCTCAGGGGCTTCTTCGTGACCCCAAATCACGCTGGGACACAAGCTTGGACCATGAGCAGCCCCAGAGCACCAGGAGGATGAAGACACATGGAAATGAGTGTCACAGGGACCCTGTGGACCGCCCTGGCTTCTGGGAAGAGGTCTCAAAACTCCCCCACCTGCTCTGGGACCAACTGGAGAGGGCGTGTCAGGCACTGGTGCTGCCCATCGACTCATGGCCCCAGTGGTCCTGGCTGCCAGGGTATGAGGACATGTGTCTTGAGAGCTGCCCCCAGGCAGCCCTGACACAGCCATGAAGGCTCCAGGCACACGTCCTGCGTGCCTGCCCTACGCCTCTGCCATCTCTTCCTGGTCCCATAGTTCTAGCAACCCATGAGCAACCACGCCCGAAAAAAGGAGTTCATATTTAAAAGACAAACCAAAATCTCTTCTGCCTTCTCTGATAACATAATGAAAACCCAGAGACAGTGTGACAACAGCTACATGAACTTCAGAAAACAAGGCTGTTCATCATAGGTTTATTATCCTGTCAAGCTCTCACTCGAGTACAAAGCCAGCGAAAAGCTCCTTGGAAATTTCTGAGGTCTGAGAATGTACTAATTACATGGCTTATTTCTAGGATCTACTTCAAATAGTTGCCTGAATTGAAAAGAGGTATGTGAAAGGGAATGATGATGTTAAAAATAATGACATGTTTGAGTTAACAGTCTATTTGCACAGATAAGTAACCAAGAGCCCTGTCAGATCAACAGTTATTACTGATAAAACTCAGAACAACAAAGAGTACAAAAAAAAAAACCGAAAGAGAGGGCAGAGAGAAAGAAGTAGGTTTTAGAACATTAGCTGAAATCTATGAGGAGAGGCAGAGAGGAAGAGATAGGTAGACAGACAGATAGATGGACCGAAGGAGGGACAGATAGTCAGGTAGGTAGGTAGACAGAGGTAGATAGATAGATAGATAGATAGGATAGATAGGTAGGTAGATGGATACAGATAAGTAGATAGAGGGATAGATGGATAGAGGGGTAGATAGATAAGTAGATAGATGGATAGATAGATAGATGGACAGATAGACAGACAGATATGGAGGAAGCCAAAACCCCAGAGACTCCTGCTCTTTCATCAAGTAGAAGCCAAAGTATGTTGTTTGATGATGTAAGAAAATCAATACAGGAATAAGAACATCTGTGTTTCACATTTCATGGCTGGTTGAGCGAAAAATAGCTTGCCAATATTTCCACCTCATTTAAAAGGTAAAAGAAAATACACCATGTTTCAACAATAGGGAGAAGAGGAAAAAATCAGCAACAAAAAATGGAGTGCCTGAAAATAGAACAAAAAGGACAAATATGATGTAATTTTCTTTGCTTCAAGGCTTGTCACTCTCCAGATGGAAAAAATAAAAGTTAGCAATAAGCTGTCTGCAAGTGAGATAATAAAAACAGAATTAGACTGGAAGCCTGAGAAGAGCTACTGGTAAACTTCAAGCAGTTGAAATACTAGGGTTTTGATGTTAATATGAAGCCAAAGATCATTAAAGCAAAAACTATTAAGTATGATGAGGAGACATACAATGATATTTCATGGTTGACATCAGGCGCATAATAACATGGAATCTCAATGTTATAAAAACAGAGCGAAATATAGACATAAGACCCGCTAGAAAAATAAAATAGAAACAATAACAATATGATTAGAATGGAAGAATCAAATCATCATCAAGCACATAAAAAATTCAGAAACACACAAAGGGCTGGATAACACAACAATGCAGAATTAATGATTGTTTTGGTGGGAATTAAACAGAATGAAAAGAATATGCTTCATTTTTGAGTATTCATGGTATGTTCACAGAAGGTCATCATATACCAGATCTCAAAGAAAATCTCAATAAAAATACAAGAGCAGAAATGATTTGAGCTATGTTCTCTCACTACATCAAGAAGAGATTAAGAACCAAATAGAAATAAAAAATATGAGAATTAAAATACACTTGCCTAGAAATAGAGACACAGATGCAGAGAACAAATGTATGGACACCAAGGGGGGAAAGTGGTGGTGGGGTGGTGGTGGGATGAATTGGGAGATTGGGATTGACATGTATACAGTAATATGTATGAAATAGATAACTAATAAGAACCTGCTGTATAAAAAATAAATAAAATTCAAAAAATAAAAGAAAGAAAATACACTTGCCTAAAGAAAAAGCTGTAAACAAAACGAAAAGACAACCCTCACAATGGGAGAAAATATTTCCAAATGAAGGGACCAACAAGGGTTTCATCTCCAAAGTATACAAAGAGCTCATTCAGCTCAATATCAAAAAAAACAAACAACCCAATCAAAAAATGGGCAGAAGATCTAAACAGACATTTGTCCAAAGAAGACGCACAGATGGCCAAAAAGCACATGAAAAGATGCTCAACATCACTAATTATTAGAGAAATGCAAGTCAAAACTGCAATGAGGTATCACATCACACAGGTCAGAATGGCCATCATCAAAAAATCTACAAACAATAAATGCTGGAGAGGGTGTGGAGAAAAGGGAACCCTCTTGCACTGTTGGCGGGAATGTAAATTGATACAACCATTATGGAGAACAGTATGGAGGTTCCTTAAAAAACGAAATATAGAATTACCACATAATCCAGCAATCCCACTCCTGGGCTTATATCTGGAAAAACTATAATTTGAAAAGATACGTGCACCCCAGTGTTCACTGCAGCACTTTATACAATAGCCAAGACATGGAAGCAACCTAAATGTCCATCGACAGAAGAGTGGATAAAGAAGATGTGGTATATATATGCAATGCAACATTACTCAGCCATAAAAAAGAATGAAATGATGCCATTTGCAGCATTGGATGCATCTAGAGATTGTCACACTGAGTGAAGTAAGTCAGACAGACAAATATCATATGATATTGCTTATATGTGGAATCTAAAAAAATGACACAAATGAACTTATT
This sequence comes from Hyperoodon ampullatus, assembly GCF_949752795.1. NCBI lineage: Eukaryota > Metazoa > Chordata > Mammalia > Artiodactyla > Ziphiidae > Hyperoodon > Hyperoodon ampullatus. Next base: position 3,292,616 of record NC_136921.1, read on the forward strand.
TACAAAACAGACATAGAGTCACAGATGTAGAAAACAAACTTATGGTTACCAGGTAATAAGGGGGAGGGGGGAGGGATGAATTGGGAGATTGGGACTGACATACACACACGACGATATACAAAATGGATAATTAATAAGGACCTACTGTACAGCACAGGGAACTCCACTCAGTACCTTGTAATGACCTATATGGGAAAATGATCTAAAAAAGAGTGGATGTATGTATATGTAAAACTGATTCACTTTGCTGTACACCTGAAACTAACACAGCATTGTAAATCAGCTATACTCCAATAAAAATTTTTATGAAAAGTAAAAGAAAAGAAAAAGCTGTCTGAAGAAAAATGTTAAGAAGATAATACCTGTCTATTAAGAAAAAAGGATGGAAAAACGGACATATCAAAATCTACAGAAAGTGATGAAGGAGGTCCTTAGGAAGAAACATCACAGGTTTAAATGCCTTTATTTTGTTTAAAAAAGTGAGAAAAAATAATGAACTAAGCATCTAAATGATATCTTAGGAAAGAAGTACATATTTTTTAAAAGAGGCGAGAGTGAATGCTGAGTTAATGCCAAAAATTTTAAAAAGACATTGTTACGTAAAACCTAGCCTATTCTCTAAAGACTATAAAAATGGGCACAATTAATGAGAAAGTGGGCCTCCTGATTTTCCCTTTGATGAGTGAGGTGGCATCTACCCAAAGGAAAAAAGGGGGAGAGAAACACGAAGATAAAACAAAACTTGGATATAGAGGATAGTAAACATTTGAGGGGATACTATGCATCCTTGTGTTTTAGTGAGAAATCTGGAAGATATGGCCCAAATAAATATAGCTGAAGTACAAATAGGAAATAAGAAACAGCCAAAATTAATCAATAGTGGAGGAAGAAACTGGAGAAAGGAACTCCCCAAACCACCCAGAGCTGATGGCTTCGATGATGAATTCATTCAAACTTCCGAGGAACGAATAGTTCTCGGGGCACATTATTTCCTACCCTTGACCCCAATCGTCAGCTAAACACATATATTCCATTAGGCCAATAGGAGTCTAATCCTAAAACCCAATTAAGGAAACTCGAACAGAGGGAAATCAGAAACTGTCAATCAAGAAAATGCCATTATGGGACTTCCCCGGAGGTCCAGTGGTTAGGACTCCGTGCTTCCATTGCAGGGATGGGCCGGTTCCATCCCTGGTCCGGGAATTGAGATCCTGCGTGCCGCGCGGCACAGCCAAAAAAATAAAGAAAAAGAAAATGCGATTATACTATTTTCACTGGGGAGAAAACAGAGGCCCCCAGAGAGTTTAAGCAGTGAAAGAATCAGCAGGATTCGTGCCCAGATGGGTCCTATCGGAGCTCCACACTTTTTTTTCCCCACGCTTGTTTTTTGTACTAATTGCTAAAAGACAGCACCCAAAGGTAACAAGTGGTCAATCCAACTAGGCCAGCTGCCAATCCTCAGGACGCCTGGGGGGCTGCAGGGCTCCCCATGGGAAGGACTCTTGCAAACAGATGATGCTTCCTGAGTCGACTGATACTGGCCGTCTCAATTAGGATCTCAATAGGACTTTTTATGGAATTTGGCAAAATGGTTCTCCAGTTGTTTCAGAAAAATAGGTGGAAAATATATCACAGAGAGCACAACACCATGTGAAATATAACAAAAATGAACACACCAGTCTCGGAGGAGCTCTTCTAAATTGTAGAAAATATCATAAAGCCATGATAATTTAAGTGGTGGAATATGCCCCCAAAACATAGGTAAAAATTAACTGAAATAGACTCTAATTAACTGAAATAGACTCTACAAGAAGGTATTAAATGTGTTAAACTAAGAAGAACCGAACGACTGAGGTAGGAAAAACTATTTAACAAATTATGTTAGGATAATCGAGATAGGAAGGATATAAACTTTAATTCATGCCTAATGTAACTACCCACTGTGTTAAGAAGATAAACATTATTTCAAAATACAGAACAACTAAATAGAAACAGAACATAATGTGTGGCCACAAGACTCAGCTGAATTTGTGGAACAGATAGGACCCCGCCAAAATCACAGAGCTCTGAGGAGACAGTAGGGGCACACGTGTTTAACCGAATAACTAACTAAAACATAGAAAATAAACATCACCAGAATAAACACAAATGAAACATGAAAATATTTAGAACAAAATGACAGAGAGCTAATCTCTACCATAGTCAAGAATTTGTAAAAGCAAATTAAAAATACCCCCAGTGGGGGCTTCCCTGGTGGCGCAGTTGTTGAGAGTCCGCCTGCCGATGCAGGGGGCACGGGTTCGTGCCCCAGTCCGGGAAGATCCCACATGCCGCGGAGCGGCTGGGCCCGTGAGCCATGACCGCTGGGCCTGCGTGTCTGGAGCCTGTGCTCCGCAATGGGAGAGGCCACAACAGTGAGAGGCTTGCCTATTGCAAAAAAAAAGAAAAAGAAAAAGAAAAATTATACCCGATGACTCAAGTATAAATAGAAAAGGTTAAGGTCAGATAATCTGCGTCTGAGAAAAAGCAAATTGCAAACAACTGAGGGAGAACAGCTCAATCCTCCTAAGAGCCAAAGATGGGCAAATTGAAACCAAAAAGGAAATCTCATTTAAACCTGCAAAAATAGTCTCTACAAACTGAATACTCAGGAACCTATATGGAAATACATATTTTCCCATATGTTGCTGGTAATGTAAATTAGTGAAATTCTTTAAAAGGGCGACTGGGCCATACCTATCAAGAACCACAGAATGTTCATGGCATGTGTTGTAGCAAGCCCACATGCAAGAATTCTTTAAGAAATTAGTCAAAAAAGAAGTAAGGCTCGGCGTACAAAAGTTCTTATAGCAGCATCATTTATAATATCAAAACCCTGGAAATGGCTCAACACAAGTAGGATTGGAAATATCAGGACATGTTAATTTGGCCTTCCTGCCATTGACCTAGGCTGCCTCCCCTGCCCTGGCAGTGAGGGTCAACTCACCTTCCCTGCTACCCCAGAGGAGCGTGTTTTGAACAAAGTGCGGTCTCCATTGCTAAGACAAGGAGCAGAAGAAGGGGGCTCGCAGACCTAAGGCCTGTCCCGAGCGTGTCCTGCAGGGCACCCTGCGCATACGTGTCCAGGGCTTAAGTCCTGTACGACGCCTGGGGAGAAAGGCGACCTCCAAAGATGCCTGGGGCGTGGGCTGCTGTGCTGTGCCTTGGCTCCCGGACCCCTCCCACAGGGGACTCTGAGTGTGCTCGGGAGAGGACCACCACCTGGATGACTGATGAGTGGATGCGTCCTGGGAGACCCTGTCACCGGGCTTGGGGTGGGGGCTCTGGTGGGCAGGGTGAGCGCTGGGGTAAAGATAGCATTACGAAGGGACGTCTGCTAGGATCCCCCCACCCAGCCTCCCCTGCCCACCAGAGCACACCCCATCCTCATCTCCCATCACGAGCCCGCCCTGCCCCCTTCCGTGTGCGCACAGCTCCCCAGACAGGGAAGTCCCATCTGCCTGGACGGTTCTGGGTTCCCCGGGCTGTGGGGAAGGGGGCAGCCGCGTCTCCTGTGGGAGGCGGGGATGAAAGCGCAGAGCAGGGAGGCCCGGCCACCGGATGGTTCCGTCTGCCTGTCCTTCCGCTCAGGCCGGGATCTGCTGAGTGTCATCTGCTTCTGACCTTATATGTTCTGACACTGGCCTGATTTGATACCCAAACTGTGGAGATTGTGAAACAGGACGGTTAATGGTTTGATGGAAAAAGACGTCACGGCAGGCCGGGTGCCAGGGCCCAGAGGTCGGTTGGCCGCGCATCTGGGGACGTGCGTTCGTCCTCTCCCAGGGGAGCAGTGGAGAAGCGGGGAAGCTGAGGTCAACGCGGCGGCCCCGGGGGTGGGGACGGTGAGGGCCAGGGCCCTCGTCCCCAGCTTCGGGCTCCTTGGTTGTGGGCCTGCAGGCGCATCACCCTCACCTCCAGGAGCCCAGCTCGGGGTGCTCGAAGCCCCACACGGCGCCTGCCTGCCTTCTCCAGCATGCCTCGTCCCCGACATCGGTCCCATCGCCCCAGCCCTGGATCTCTCCCCCAGGCCAGCTGTGGCTGAGCTCCCCGGCCGGGGCGGAGGGGCCTGGCAGGCCTCCTGAGAGCCCTCGGCCCGCCAGCAACAGGCCCGTGTTGGCGCTGCAGGGTCTCGGGGCGCACAGCACACTCCTCCCCCGTGAGCTGGCATTCCCGAAGGCTCTGTCGTGATGCCATCTGGGTGAGGGCTTCAGGAAGCCGCCCTGGAAAGGGCGGGGCCAAGGGCGCCCCTTTCTTCTGCCCACCCAGCAAAGCTGAGCACGTGCTGCCTCCTTGTCACAGCTGGGGCCTGACGCACCCGGGGTGGCTGCAGGGAGCCCGGGGTCTCCTGCCCCACGGCCCACAGGCAGCAGCAAGTAGTGGCACCCGCTCACTTCCACATACCCGAAGAGCCAGCGGGAGGTGAAATGAAGCAGCAAAGAGTCAGGGAAGAGCTGGGGAGGCCCGCGGCCCCATCCTCAGCCGCCTGCATGACCTCGGCCCCCCCTTCTGGAAAGCCGTGTCTCCACCTCTTCCCCGAAGGCAAGAGCCCCAGCTGAGGCCGGGCCAGGGGACGGGACTGAGGGCTGAGCACAGCCGGCTTGGCTTCTCAGGGTGAGCTGGGGGGTGTTCCTGGCACGGTCCCTTCCCGAAGGCCCCCAGAGGTCCAAGATCGGCCGCCAGCTGTCCACACTCCTGGGCCTGAGGGGGCGGCTGTGCTGTGGGGCACCTGGAGGGTCCCCGGCATGCAGGTGGGCAGAGGGTGTGGGAGGGGCGTCTGTGCCAGGTCGTCCCGACGAGCATGTGGCCCGAGCACGGGGAGTATCAGGGCAGATCCTTGACAGACAACCCACGAGGGCCCCGGGCCCAGCTCCGAAAGCTCCCGGCTGTGAGGGGCGCGCAGGTGGGCCGGCCTCCAGGCCAGGCGTCCTGCAGGGCTCTGGTGAGAGGCTTGCCCAGCACCCTGGGCGTGGGCCCCCCTGAGCCCCGGGCGGGATGGGCCGAGCACAGCAGGAACCCCAGGAGGGTGACGGCTGCTGCCCCAGAGGGACCTCCGTGGTTAAGGAAGATGCCTGCTCCCAGTTCCCGTTGGGATCAAAATCAAAGCAGCTGTTGCAATGCTGCTGCTGAGCTGGGAAGAATTTCCTGACTTGACTCTTTTCACGGGACACACAAAGAAGGCCCTTTGTTCCAACAGCAGGCCGGGGATCACGGCAGGCCCAGGAAAGACACCGCGGTGGGTCAGCGCACCAGGCCTAAACCAACGGGCACCTGGAAAGGGAGGGCTAGGCTCGCAGCCCACGGCTGCAGGAGCAGCTCCGCAAGCCCCCTGCTCCCTGCTTCTGGGCCCTTCCCTGAACTCACTGGGCTGCTCCTCCACTCGCAGGCCAGAGACCCAGCCTCCTCGCTGGGCCACGGCTCAGGCCAGGCTGCAGGGCTCTCACGGCCCAGCATGGGGCCAGCGTGGCAGGGAGGGGTTCCCGGGAGCTGGCCACGGGGACCCGGGTCCCTTGGACCCCGAAGCTGCCATGCGCCGAGGCGGACACGGTCAGGGTTTACAAACCTGGAGGCTTTGGGGCAGAGGGACTGGGATGAAGGTGAAGTTGGGTTCTCTGATGACCAGTCTCGGAAGGCGGTGCCCCGTGCCCCTGGGCCACCTCTGACCACCTTTGATACCTTTCCCAGCCCAGCTGACACCTTAGAGCCTGAAGCTGTGCAGGAAGTGGGGGAGCAGGCTGCCCCCTGGTCTCCTAAATCCACCGGCATTTATTGTCTGGGGGAGAAAATCGATATGCAGTCACCTTAAAACCAGCCCTTTCCTGGTTGAGTTCTGCACATGCTAGATTCCTCTCCCTCCCCAAACAATACCAACAGAAAGGTCTCTGGAAATGAGAGTTTCTGATGACACATTCCCCCACGTCCTCTATAGCTTCCCCAATTAGATTACATTCCCAGTTAATGTTAAATCGTGTTAAATTTCCATTAGTGAACCAGGGCTGCACTTTAACGAGCTGACCTCTGGGACACAGTGGACTTGGCCTGGCGCACACGGGGGAGCCTGCCCTGCTGGGCTCACTGGCCTTGCAGGGACCCAGAGTGGGGATGGGTCAGACACCTGTGGAATCTGAGGGCCCCCAAAGCATCCTCAAACACAGAAGGACTCAGGAGTAACCCCCGAGCCATTCTCACGACGGAGGAGCCAGGGGTCCCGGTCCAGGGCTGCTGGAGAGAGAGGTGCCTGCATTGGCTCAAACACAGAATCTCGCTGCGCAGCTATGGTCCCAGGGTGAGCTCTAACTGTTACAAACCTTGAAACGCAAAAACGAAGCAGGCCCACTAGCAGACCTGCTAGGGCAGGTCACTCAAGAATGTCCACTGTCCTCTTGTTAGAACAAGTCATCAGCCCTTTGCTTTCCCTCGAGAAATTCCTATCCGTGAGCAGCAATGCACAGCAGCGCTGAGAGCCGGCCAGCAGGGGCAGGCCCCGGCGCACCCACGGTGGACTCCATCCCCAAGTGTTCTGGAGCGTGCGTCCTATGGAAGACTGTCTGGCTCGCGTTCGTCTGGTCACTTAGTGCGAAGGTGATCTCCTCTGACTTGCAGCTGTTTTGAACTGGAGTCTTTTCTGATTTTGGGGGAGCCCAGAAGGTTCCCTCTGCCAGATCAGAGACGCCTTGACCTCAGGTGGCAGGCACCAGGCGGCTCTGGCCCCAGGTGCGCTTGCTTTAGGGGCTTCCCACCCTCAGCTGCAGCCTGGCCCTGAACCCCAGGCCCCAGCAACTGCCCAGTGCTGCTTGCTGGGCTGTGGCCTTTGCCTCACCCACAGGCCTTAGCTGCACTTGGCTTGGACAGGGGTCCTTCCCAACACCCATGCCCTTTGCCAGACACCCACCTGGCTTGTAGCCCTCTGGCTCCAGGAGAACTCCCTGAGCCAGCCGTTCTCTGCCTGCTGGTCCCCCACCTTGGGTCCCTGCTCTCCCTGCACTCTGGTCGTGGTGATGGCCCTCCTGCTTACACCCTCACTACGCCTAGCCTTCTCTCTGGGTCCCTCTTCTGTTCTCCTTCCACCCAATCCTTTGGACAAGTTTGTCCACCCCCAAGACCCCCCAGACCTCCACCGTTCCAGCAGACCCTGGAAAGTCTGCCCTTGGCTCGAGCACCAGGCTTGGTATTGAAACTGAGCAGGACCCTGTGGGGCTCCTGGGCATGGAAGCCTTTCTGTGTCCCCCGTTTCTTGTTTGTAGGGAATAGACTCCAGCCCCCATGACCTTCCCTGAGTTCCAGAGGGCAGATTCGAACAGTTGCTAATCAGGGAAGGGAGGGGATGCAGAGACAAGGGAGGGGCAGCCAAGAAACAACAGGGCAGCCTTGGGCCAGGGTCCTGGTCCCTCCTCCAGGGATGCATATAACAATGTATTTGAGCTCTTTACAGAACTAAAACCCCCAACAAATGGAAGATGTCAGCATTCTTCATTCCAGAGAAGACCAACTGAGGCCAGATTAAAGGAACCAGAGAAGCTCATCAAGAGATTACTGTGAGACCAGATTAAAGGTGCACACCCTAATCTTACCAGCAACCCCACCCTTGAACTATTGCTATAAAACTCCTCACCAAATCCTCCCAGGTTGGGACACACAGTTTTTGAGGGCAGGAGCCTGCTGTGTCCCCCTCTGCCTGGCAAAGCAATAAAGCTATTCTTTTCTACTTCACCCAAAACTCTGTCTCCGAGATTCTATTTGGCACCTGTGCACAGAGGCCAAGCTTTCGGCACCATTATCCAATGCAAATGAACTTCACCAGGCCCACTGGATGTTGGCGGGGGCAGAGATGGCCACTGAAGGCCAGCATCCACCTCCTGGGGAGCCACACTTATACAAAGAGCATCCCCACACTGCCCCCTGAGATTCAGGAAGCAGCCGCCTAGTGCCCTTGGGGAGTGTCAAGAGCTGGGACTTTGACTCGAGGAGACCTTCCTTACTAGCTGTGACCCTGGGCAGATACAGTGGGAATTACAACAGTTCTGCCTCTTCCTGAGTCGCTGCCTACTTAAATGAGATAGTGAATGTTCAGGGCTTAGCATGATGCCCAGCTCATAGTAAGTGCTCAGTAAATGTGAGCTATAATAATAAACTCTTTTCTTGGACTGAGGGAATTGACAACTAAGTAAGCATTCAGTAGGCAGTGAGCACCCATTGATGGTTCTGGAGGAGAAATTAATTTTGTAGATCAACATTAATGAAATTAACGTAGATGTAATATGGGGAAGGTTTGAAAAGGGACCATTTATAAAAGTATGAGCAAAATGCACAGGGAAACTTAGTAAAGGGCGAAGTGGCATCTCAAATCACTGGGGGCAAAGATGGGTTCATTAATAAACAGGACAACTGGGCAGCTCATCTGGAAGAAGACAAAATTTGCTTCATAGTTCACACCACAAACCACAATTAACTCCAGGTAGACCAGGGGTTTAGATGTTGCCACTGAAACCGTACATGAGCTCAAGAAGAAAACATGGGTGGATTCCTCTTGGATCCTGGTATAGAGAAAGGGTTTCCAACTATGACTCAGATCCAGAGGTGATAAAAGATAAGCTCTCATGTGACTACTTTAAAAAACTATTACGTGGCACCAAAAATGCTGAAAACAAGTCGAAAGACAACTAACAAACTAGGAGAAAATATCTAACATGTATCACACACAAAGGGCTACTCTCTGTTCTGACTTACAAAGAACTCTTTAAAAAGGACCAGAAATGGTCTTGATAGAAAGTGGGAAAAGACATGAACAAACAACTCACAAAAAAGATTTGAGGATGGCTGTTAAACGTAGGAAAGATGTTCAGATTCACTTGTAACTGGAGACTGCAAATTAACACTCCACTCAGACACCAGTTCTCATTCATCCAACGGCGAACATTCAATGTCTGATGACAGTCTGCTGGCGAGGCTTGGGGAAACGGGCCCTCCACTGCTGGTGGGGTGCAAACCGGTGCACCCTCAGGAGAGCAATGGGCAGTACTTAATAAAACCATGTGTACTCTTACCGTTGACCCTGAAGATACAGCTCCAACAATATGAAAATGCATCTGCACAAGGTCATTCACTTCAACACTATCTGAAATTGGAGACTACTGGGAAAACCTAAATGCCTCTTCATAGGAAAGCGATGGAGACACTATGCATGGTGGAGTATTATCCAGCTGTAAAAATGAATGGGAACATTCTCCGTGCACTGATAAGGACTCATTTCCAGGATATACTGCTCAGTGAAAAAAGAAAACCCCAAGTGCAAAAAGAATATCTATAGTGTAGTATAAGAATATCTACAGTATAGTATAGTATACTTATAGTATAGTATGAGAATATCTATAGTATATTATCGTACAGTATGGTATAAAGATATCTATAGTATAGTATAAGAATATCTATATTATGGTATAGTACAGCATAAGAGTATTGATAGCATAGTGTAGTATAAGAATATCTATAGTAAAAGACTATAGTATAGTACAGTACAGTATAGTATAAGACAATCTATGGAATAGTATAGTATAGGAATTCTGTAGTACAGTATAGTATATTAGGTTGGCCAAAAGGTTCTTTCGGTTTTTTCTGTAAGATGGCTCTAGTAGCACTTAATTGTCTTTAACGTCACTGGAAACAATTTTGTTAGATTGTATGTGATGGCTGTCATATCAGCGTGCATTTAAAAAAAGACGTCAAATTGGTGAATTTTTGTGTAGCCATTTTAATATTGAAGATGGAAGAAAAAAGCGACATTTTCAGCAAGAAAGGTAAAAATGCAACTGTAACGCACAAAAAGATTTGCGCAGTGTATGGAGAAGGTGCTGTGACTGATCGAACGTGTCAAAAGTGGTGTGCGAAGTTTCGTCTGGAGATTTCTCACCGGACAATGCTTCACGGTCAGGTAGATCAACTGAAGTTGATAGCGATCAAATTGAAACATTAATTGAGAACAATCAACGTTATACCACGCAGGAGATAGCCAACATACTCGCAATATCCGAATCAAGCATTGAAAATCATTTGCACCAGCTTGGTTATGTTCATCGCTTTGATGTTTGGGTTCCACATAAGTTAAGCAAAAAAAACCTTCTTGACCGTATTTCCGCATGCGATCCTCTACTGAAATGTAATGAAAATGTTGTTTTTAAAACAAATTGTGATGGGCGATGAAAAGTGGATACCGTACAATAATGTGGAACGGAAAAGATCATGGGGCAAGCGAAATGAACCACCACCAACCACACCAAAGGCCGGTCTTCATCCAAAGAAGGCGATGTTGTGTATATGGTGGGATTGGAAGGGAGTCGTCTATTATGAGCTCCTTCTGGAAAACCAAACGATTAATTCCAACAAGTACTGCTCCCAGTTAGACCAACTGAAAGCGGCACTCGACGAAAAGCATCCAGAATTAGTCAACAGAAAACGCATAATCTTCCATCAGGATAATGCAAGACTGCATGTTTCTTTGATGACCAGGCAAAAGCTGTTACAGCTTGGCTGGGAAGTTCTAATTCATCCAGCATATTCACCACACATTGCACCTTCAGATTTCCATTTATTTAGGTCTTTACAAAATTCTCTTAATGGAAAAAATGTCAATCCCCTGGAAGACTGTAAAAGGCACCTGGAACAGTTCTTTGCTCAAATAGATAAAAAGTTTTGGGAAGATGGAATTATGAAGTTGCCTGAAAAATGGCAGAAGGTAGTGGAACAAAAGGGTGGATACGTTGTTCAATACAGTTCTTGGTGAAAATGAAAAATGTGGCTTTTATTTTTACTTAAAAACCGAAGGCACTTTTTGGCCAACCCAATACTTCATGTAAGAAAGAAGAGGATATAAGAAAAAAAATGTCCACCTGCCAATTTGTACAAAGGAATACAAGAAGGAAAAACCGGAAGCTAATGAGACTGGTACCCACAGGGAGTGGGTGGGAATGGGGTGAAATGGATGGAGAAATGGGGTGGGGGGAAATGACACTTCTCAGAAGCTACCTTTGAGGACAGCTCTGACTCAGAGCCCCAGCATGATGGGCAGTTCTCTGCATCAACCTGCCCAAGCTTTAGTTCCCAGTTACTCAACCAAACACCAACCTAGGTGTTGCTGGGGCAGTTCTGAGATGTGGTTCATCTCCCCAATTAGTTGGCTTTAAGTAGAGAGATCCTCCTGATCATGTGGGTGGGCTTCAGCCTCCAGTTGAAAGGCCTTAAGAGCAAGTTAAGAAATTCTGCCTCAAGGCTGCAGCCTTGGCTCCGCCCAAGAGTCTCCAGCCTCAGCCTGCTCTACAGATTTGAACTTGGCACACCCATGATCGTTAAGCCAGTACCTTGAAATAAATATCATTATATATAGCTTTTCCTTACACCAAGGTTAAAGGGGGGTTCTCCCGTGTTATTTTTCTCCTTGTGCTTGGGTGGTCTCATTGGTCACATCCAAATCCCTGGTAGGAATATATGTGTATGTTTATCTTGGCTTCTGAGCATCATTCTTTAATCAAAGGAACCGGGGCTCCTTGGAAAAATGGCTGATTCCAGGGCTGGGGCAGAAAATGCACAAAATGAGCCTGGAGAACCTCATGGTGCCAGAAAGTAAGGAACTGCCCCCGAAAGGATGCGGGGTGGGGGAAGATGTCAAAAGAACACAAAAGCCGGGGCTTCCCTGGTGGCGCAGTGGTTGAGAGTCCGCCTGCCGATGCAGGGGACACGGGTTCGTGCCCCGATCCCGGAAGATCCCACATGCCGCGGAGCGGCTGGGCCCGCGAGCCATGGCCGCGGAGCCTGTGTGTCCGGAGCCTGTGCTCCGCAACGGGAGAGGCCACAGCAGTGAGAGGCCCGCGTACAGCAAAAAAAAAAAAAAAAAAAAAAAAAAAAGAACACAAAAGCCAATTTGAAGGTGCTGTAACTGCCAAAGCTGGGACAATTTAAGGACCCTTGTGATGGTGTTGGACCCACCCAGATAATCCATATAATCCCCCCATCTCAGGGTCACCTGGTTATCAACCTGAGTTCCATCTGCAATTTACCTCCCCTTCACCATGTAATGTAACATATTCCCAGGTTCCAGGATTAGGACGTGGTTCCCAGGATTAGGATGTGGTCATCCCTAGGGGCTGTTATTCTGCTGACCACAGACCCCGGGGCTGGCTGGCCCCAGCTGATTTGCTGAGATGCTCTTGTGATGAGGACTTTTGCTTCTTCCTCCCACAATTATCTTGATTTTCTTTTTAAATAAAGAAATTTCCTAGCAACCTCACCTCCACCCCCAGCTTCTATTTTCAGCTGTATCACCACACAGCTCAGCTCGGATGATGGCAAACTCTGGGGCCCCGGTGATAATTACTCCTGTTTGCACTCTAAGCAGAGTCGGAAACCGTCTGCGGTGGCTTCGTTTCTACTAACGTGTCACCACTGCTTCGTTCAGAACGTCACTTGCCAATTGCATTACCTCTTCTGCGAGGCCACCTGTTTGGAATCTGTCTACACAAATCACTTGCACAGAGCTGAGGGGGTGGGGAATGTTGTTCCCCAGGGACCCTCGTGGTGTCTTCTCTGCATCATAATAATGTGCACTCCTTAATTTAAACACAAATCACTCAGCGGAGGCAGAAAGCCAACTAGCCTAAAGAACAGGCTCTGCTGATTTTTAACATCCTGCTCCCCCACCCCCCCCTTTGATTTCTAACTCATGATTGATTTCTCAGCTCAGAAAAGGAGACCCTGAAGTCTGGGAAGAGGCCGCGGAGAAGGAGGAGGGGGAGGAGACCCCACCTGGCCGGGCCCCCGCTCAGCCTCTCCTCAGACCCTGGAGGGTCCTGCGGGTTCCATGTTAATTGCAGGGGCAGGAAGCAAGCATCCCCCTGCCCAGCTCCTGTGTGTCCTGCGCTGTGTTGTAAACCGAGGTGCAGGTCTTTGTACAGAGGACATCGCAGCCCAGGCTGGAAACCCGCAGACACTCTGCGGACCCTGCTTGCCTGGCAGGGTCGGCCGCCCATCTGTGACCTCGGCATCTGGAGGGTATTTCTCTTTGCCTTTACTCGCCCACTGGAGCCCTCAGATGCTCCCGGGCCCTGAACGCTGAAGCAGAAACACAACCTGGATAGCGACTGCAGACACACCAAGTTCTGACCTTTGCTCCAGAAGACGGAGGGGACCGGGCCTGGGCGGGGAGAGACGCCGACCCCGCTGAGCGGCCGAGGGGCCAGGGATGAGCCCTGTGGGGCAGGAAGAAGGACGTCTTGGCAGAAGGACTGAGTCAGGAAGGGGAAGGGGCTCAGCTCGAGCTGCGCCGCCCATGGTTCCAGGGAGCTCCGAGCCCCGAGCAGGCAGGAAGGACAGCCCTGGCCGGGCCGCGGGGATGGAGGGAAGCTGCGGGTACAGCCCTGCACTCGGGGGCTCCTGTCACAGGGACTCGGCCCGGCCGCTAGACCTTTGCTCCCGGCTACCGGCCTCCCAGACCGGACAAGGGCCAAAGGGAACCCTCCGCCCACCGCCTGCCACGCTGGCGCCCGCCACCCACCGTGACCCCAGGTCGCCGCGCTCGGGCCTCCTCCACCCCACCGTCCACGCCCACCTGGCAGGGGCGCCCTCCTTCGCCCTCACCCTGGACCCGGCCCGCGGCGCATCCACACCCTGGACTTCGGTGAAGAACCGCAACCGTGGCCTTGAGGGAAACCCTCTCACCGGGCCCGCGGCCCCGCCCCCCCGACACGCCCCACACGCCGGAGACGCGGACTCACCCGATGGTCTTGCCCCAGTCGCACCACAGCGGCCTCCCGACGGCCTCCATGTCCACCTGGAACTGGGCGAGGCAGAGCTCGTGGAGGAGGGTGCTGAAGGTGGCGTCCTGGCAGGCGGTGGCCATGAAGAGGTGGCTCACTGCAACGACAGCCCCCCAGACGACTGTCACCCTCCGGCCTCGCCGGGCCCGCCTGCCCCCGCTGCGGGTCAGGGACTCTTCTGTCCACAGCCCACATCCATCGGGGCTCCCAGCCCAGGGCCCGCCGGGGAGCCCCGTCTGACTCTGAGGCCACCAGGATGCCCTGGGGTCCCCGTGATCCCTGGAGGGGGCGTCTAGGCTCCAACTGGATCATTTCTTCATCAGTTGTTTTGGGGCCCAGCAAAGGCCCTGCCTGCTAATAGCGGGTCTGATGACGATGTCTCCCTGGGCGACAGCGACAGAATGGGGACCGCACTTCCTCTTGTCCGGGGCACAGGGTCTCACTCTCACATACTGTTTCATCCTCACACCACTCCCGACATGGTTCCCAAGGCCTGCCCCTCACAGACATGGAAACGGCGGCCGCGAGAACAGCTTGCTGGGACCGGACCCTGGTTCATCACCCGCGAGGCCACCAGGCCTCTGCCGGGGAGTGAGGAGGAGGAATCAGCCCGCCCCAGGGAGGGCCAGCGGCACAGGGTCCTGCAGACCGCCGCCCGCCGATCTTCCTCCGGCACCTGTGGGCTGGGCTGTAGCACCCAGCACCGAGCTCACATCCTCTGTGTGTGGATGTTCACCAGTTAGAAACCTCAAGCAGACAAATTGTCACGTGAAATGTTTCTACCCTCCTGCCTTGATGAAGGTACAGTCAGAAATTACAAATGGTCAAGCAGTGCCCTGCACAAAGCAAAATCGCTCATTTCCCCCAAGCCTAAGACTGGCTCCCGTGGATGCCAGGCAGGTGAGGAAGCTTCTCCACTGGGTCCTCCCCCCGCCAGGCCGCCTCCCCACCCCCCTTCAGGCTGAACGTCCACTGTCCACCTTCTTGCCGCTCTTTGGGGTGGGGTCGGGGCACCCACCCTCCCCCCAGGCCCCGCTGCATCCTCTGCCTGCAAGCACCCACCCGCCCCGCCCCACCGGCTGGCCCTTCCAAATCCCTGGGGGGAGGGGCTGCACTGGGAATTCTCAGACTCAGGGACATGGGTGGACGGCAAGCTGCCACTTGAGGCGCTCAGGCCTGGTAGGGGTGTGCGCTCAGGTGGGAGCCCCTGGCCCCTCGGACTCCTCCCCCTCTGCCTCTGTCTTCCCAGAGTAAAATGCGGAGGAGCTGGTACTCCAGTCCCCACAATATTCGGGCGCTGCTCAGAGCTCTTTACCACTACCCTGAGGTGGGGTCCCATGGTGATCATCGACTTACAGCTGGGAACTGGGGATTCGGGGCTCAGAAGCAGGCCCAAGGTCCGAGCACTGGAAGCGGTGTAGACTAGACTGAACTGGCCCTGCCCCCTTCGGGGCCTGCGCCCAGCCAACTCCCAGACCGCGAGGCTCGGGACCAGGCCGGCAGCAGGAAGTGGGGCAGGCGCCCTGACCTGTCCTCTGCTGCAGGTCTGGGGGAGGGGGTAGGTGAGGAAGGGGGGCGTGGCCAGAGAGGTGGTGACCGCAGGGGGCTGGGAAGAGCCATTCTAGTGTGCGACCCTGGGGGCTCGAGTTACTGCGTGGGGGGACGAGGCGCGGGGATGGGTAGGTAGGCGGGTGGGTGGATGGCCGAGCGGCTGGGCAGGTGGACAGTAGGGTAGATGAAGAAGTTCACACACCACAGATGGGGCTCTGACCGGCCCACGGTGGGTGGGCAGAACGGAGAGCCGAACGGGAAGCTGAAGGAACGGGAAGCTGAAGGCCCGGCCGGGGCAGAGGGGAGGACGGGCTCTCAGAGGAAGCCTGTGGACTTGGGAGAGGAGCAGGTGGACAGTGGTGCTGGTTACAGGTAACAGCCGACGGGCAGGCTGCCCCTGGGGCCGGGAGGGCAGGCCGGGCACAGGGGCCCCTCGCAGGCAGGAAGAGCATGCTCCGTCCCTGCCCCGCCGAGAGTCTGAGGCCAGGGAGCTGGCAGGGGGCCCCGGAGCCTCTGCAGGGCTCTCACCTCCTGCCAGAGCCTGTGCGCCTGGAAGCCGGGCCAAAGTGCGCAAGAGCCATCCCCTCCCAGCACCGCTGGTTCTCAGCACGGCGGGGACTGGTGGCCAGTGACAAGCACGCCGTGTCCCGGCAGGGTCGGAGACTTGGGGTCGGGGAGGGCTGTGGTCGGAGGGAGCCACGACGAGGCCTCTCTGCTCTCCTGGGGGACGCGATGGCGGGGGCTCCACACGCCTCTCCAGGATCCCCGTGACGACCCCGCGCCCCTGGATGCCACGTCCCCCGACATGTGACGGGGTGCGAGGCTAACGAGCCCATTTACCTAATTGAAGTGACAGACTCCAGGCTGGACACATCTCGGCAGGGGGACCAAGCTAACAAAGTGACATTTCATAGCAGTAAAAGTACAATTCTGTGATTAATTGCAAATAAAACCACAAACACAGGGAACCCGCGGCACATGGAAGTGGAGGTGAGGCCAGCGGCAGAAGCTGGAAGCAGCCTCGGGCTGCACCTGCCTGCACGCTGAGGTGTCTGCTTCTGCACCCGCCGCCTGGAGGGTCCCACTGTCCCCCAGGCCTGGACAGGCAGGCCGGGTGCCTGGAAGCCGGTCAGATGGGGAGGACCCCCGGGAGTTTTAGCTCGAGAAGTCGGGAGTAATGGTGGGGAACGGGGAAGATGAGAGGCTGGCAAGAGGGAAAGCCCTACGGAGGAGCCCCCAGGAGAGGACCGGGGGGCGGGCGGCGCAGGGCTGACCCGCCCTCGACACCCTGGGAAGGGGCGCCCCGCTGGGTGTGAAGGAGTGAGGCTCCCGGGGCCCTCAGGGGGCCAGGGAGGGAGATGCGGGAGCCTCTGAAAGCCCCTGAGTTCGCGCCGCCTCCCAACAGCCCGGGTGTGGCCCCCTCAGGGTCCACACTGCACGGCACGTGCACCCGAGGGCCAGCCGTGGGGAAGGGGCTGCTCCCCACCCCTGCCCTGTCAGGACACCCCGAGAAAGCCCACCTGCACGGACAGGAAGCGCCAGGGGTCGCAGGTAGCTCAGGAAGGCTTAGACACAGACTCGGGGAGGAGCTGCAGCCTCATTCTGAAGGTCGGTCGCCCCTCCGTGTGTCCCCCGCCCCTCACTGCTCGTGGCATCCGCTCTGAGCTCCCCACCTGGATCGCCCTTCCGGGCAAAGCTCAGGCTCAAATGTCGCCCGTCCTCCTCCCTAAGGTCCCAGCACCCCACCCCACCCCGCCTCTGCATCTAGTGCCTTGTTTAGGGCGGGCGGACGGTTCTTTCTTTTCTCAGAACCGCTTTGCTGTCCTCTCCTCCTGACTCACGCGGATGTCCTCCCTGGTACCCAGCGGCTCTGCATGTTAATATTTGTCAGGTGAACCAGATGGTGACGCCCAGTTTATCAGAGGACATTCTGCGTGGGAGTGAAGCGTGGTGCCTCGGACTGTCCCCAGGAGGGTCAGGAAGCGCGGCGGGCTCCGCCCCTGCTCTGGAAGGGCTGGTTTACGGCGAACGAAGATGAACGCGCATCTCAGGGCGCTGGGTGCTCGCGACAGAAAGCCATGGGCTGATGTGAGCGCTGGAGGGGTCTGATCTAAGGGTGCTGGGTGGTTCCCGAGTCCCTGGAAGGTCAGGGAAGCAGGGGTCCACAAGCCCCAGAGTTAGTGCGGGGGGTGGGTGGGGGGCCAGAGGCCGAGGGCCTGGTTGGAATGGGCTCCGAGGGCCGTGTCCTCAGGCCACAGTCCCCCCTGTGAGGGGGTCCCTCCCTGACGCTCGGGTCGGCCTCTTCCTGCTGCCCCCCGCTCTGGGCTGCACACATCCAGCAGCCACCTGCCCCCGCCCGGCTGGCTCAGGCCCTGAGCGGCCACCCTGCCCTTCGGCCTCAGTGGTCACACTCTAGCCCGCACTGTCTGTGCACCGCCCTGCCCTGGGCTGGCTGCAGGGCCTGCCCTATGGCCTTGACCCGGCCTGGCTCTGGGCTGGTCCCTGGGCGGCAGCTCCCACCTCTCTGTGAGCCACAGTCTGTCTCCCGAGGGCGGGACCTGTGCTCCTCGGAAACAGACGCCCCTGCCCCGCTGCCCTTGCTCTCCTGCCCTGGGGGAGCCCAGAGCCTGGCTGTTCTCTTTGCTGCCGTTCCTACAGCTGGGATGAGGCTGGGCAAGTTGTTTGCGTGAATCTGGAAACCAGTTTCATTTTTAAGTAGAGGAGAATGACACTTAGATTAAAAAAAAAAAAAAAAAAAAAGAGCCTGATGTGGTTTCTTTCATTGGGAAGAGAGGAAATCGTTATGGTTTTAACACTGAATAAAATTGCCCAAAGCTTTAAAACCAGCTCTTTGGGGCCAGATGGGTTCCAATCCTGTGGGGCTGCAAATTTAATCATTCATAACTCATGTCTTTAAAAGGCCGAGTGCAAGGCTGCCAGGCAGACAGCAGCGAGTCGAGGCAGGACCTTCCCTGGCGTCTGCATCGTTCAGTTCAGTGAGCCTGGGGGCGCCTAGAGAAACAGCTGGAAAATGTCCGTGTCGGGAGGAGAAATGGCAGTGAGATCCCTACGGCCATGTGCCTGGGGCCAGAAAGATGGGGCGCAGGTCCCCCCACGGGGGACCTCGGGGCTCTGGGGCATTTGGGTTCTCTAACGAGACATGAGGGCTCAGAAGTGAGGACCTGATAGGTCTCGCTTCATGCCTGGGCCCTTGGCCTGTGGCCGCACGTCTGCAGGACGGGCCCACCCCACGTTTGCAGAGACGGAGCCGCAGACTCACACGGTCCTCCCAGGGCTGGGGCGACCGGTGGGCGGTGAGCCAAGGGAAGGGCACCTGCTGGGGGGCCTGCTCGTCAGAGTGACTGGCTGGGGGCTGAATTCAGAGCCCGTGAGCCTCCAGGGCCCCCAGCACACTGCCCACCCCCACCCCCAGGCCAGGCCCAGAGGAGGCCTCGCCACCTCTCGGCCACAGTTTCTTTCTCTGTGAAATGGGAACATCCCCACCAGGTGGGCAAACAGGCCTGGCTTCCAGAAGATGTGTTCACAGAACCAACCCCACCTCAGGACGAGCGGCCCTCCCTGTGGCTCTGCAAACTGAGTGGCCCTTGGCGACTCACAGGAAGTGCCAGCCTGACCCCGGGGCCCAGCAGGGGTGACGGGCGGGGGCGGGAGGGGGAGGGGACAAAGGCGTGGGCGCTTCTGGAGGTGACGGACACACATGCTTACGGCCTTGGGCCCACGTGGGCGGGTACCTGCGCCAGAACCTTCCAAAGGAGACACTTTAAATGTAGTCCGTTTATTCTGCGTCAGTTACACCTCAGTAAAAACAATAAATCTGAAGGGAATGTCAAGAGGGGGTTATCTCTGAGTGGTGTAATTACAGGTGGTCTTTATTTTCTGCTTTATGCTCTTCTACCTTTTCCACAGGTGAAAAGTATAAATTCTAAAATATTCTCTCTGTATTCTGTCCAGACCTTGTCCTAATAGCTATCGGAAAAGTCCTTGCTGGGCATGTTCTTGTTGAATCACTTTTTGCTCACCCAGCTAGGGCCAGCAGGGTGAAAACCACCCACTTCCAGGACTCTCCTGGGTACAGCCACTTGGGAGCCAAATGCCCAGGCAGCTACATGCCTGTCCTGACACTGAATGCCCCAGAAGATGATGTAAACAGAACTTGGTTTGAACGTGTTACCTTCAGCCTTTCTCAGTCTACTCTGGGAAAGAAAACAAAAACCCAAACGACAAAATGAAAAAACAGGAACTCTGTGTGTCCAGTAAAAACTCCTACTCAGCCCTCAAGGCCCAGTGAACCATCACTTCCTCTGCCTTGCTCAGCACAGAGCCCTCTCTGACCACGCATCACGCCGTCTTCTAACCCTTGGTGAGCCACCGCGGGGCCTCGGAGACTGCATCTCCTGCACACCCAGCGCTGGCCCTCAGCAGGCTTCTGGCTGACGGCACACTCACTGAAGGAACAGGTGCGCTGGGGCACACTGCGCTCCTGGCCAGGGACAGCTCTCCTAACTTTCCCGGTCTGTTCTGGCTTCTAGAAAGCGCAGAGTGGTTTGGGCCTCAACCCGTCCTCAGCCAGCAACTTGTGAGATGCTTCTCTCTCCTCCCTGCTTAAATACTCTGTTGATTTCATCCCCTCTGGAGGGTTTTGGGGACTGCGTAATGTGATACCAGGTCATAGTTTGGTGCCTTAAGGTGCCTGTGTGTCTATCAAGAGCCACTGTCTGTATTCTCTTTGGAAGAAAGTTGGTATAAATGGATAGAATGCAGATCAGGCTCTAGATCGGTTACACATCAACTGCAAAAGGCCTGCTACTTCCCCTCCCACTGCCACGTGCTGGGAAAGCACCATGGAAGGTGGTGACAGCTGCAGCTCACGTGGCCAGCTTCTGTTCCTAAGCCCTCTACGGGCATTAGCTTATTTAATCCTTGCAAGTAACCAACAGGGCAGGTATTATTCTCCCATTTTACACATGGGGACAGAGGGCCCCTGAGAGGCTAGGGAACCTGCTCAGAGCCACACAGCCCAGGAGTGGTGGAGCTGGGGTGCAACTCCTGGCATGCTCATCTCAGACCACGTGGGAGAGATGGGGAGGGCGGCCACCTCGACGCCGGAGACCCTGACAGCATCCCCAAATGCTATAGATGGTCGATGTCCGCTGAGGCTTTGAGAGCCTCAAACCAAGTCACCTCTGCAGGTTGGCTTCCCCAGGGCCACCTCTCCATGAGCGGCCTGGAGGGGTCTCACTGGAGAGGTGGGAGTCCCATGAGATGGATGCCTGGCCGCGTGCAGGTGCCCCGAAGAACACGAGGTCAAGCCAAGAGCCAACGGCCGAGCTGCCTCTCCTCCCGGCACCGGGTCCTCCTGGTCCCAGGGGCCCAGCACTTTCTATCCGAGCAGGTACAGACGACTCAAGCCCATTGCTCCCACTAAAATCACTGTGTCCTTAAGGAACACGTGGTGCCCTCAGAGGAAAGCAAAAGGATTTTCACGATTTTAGAAACTAATTTCAACGTCTCACTTGTTAAGGGAGTCTATCTTTGCATGATTTTCTGACATGCAGATGAATCGCCGCACAGCGACTGGAGAAGCGCATCCCAGCGACCTTACCGACAGGGGCTGGGCCAAGAGAGCCTGGAGACAACCTCCCCAGAGGATGGAGAGCCTGGGCCCAAGGGAGGAGCTCCCCAGCCCATCCGAGTGCCCATTCCTGCCGCCGGCGAGTCGGGTTCTCCTGAACTGGCTCCATCGGTCACCACGCTCCATCGTTGGCGGGCCGGAGGGCCCCTGTGCCAGCCCCTGAGTGGGTGCCATGGTCCCTCCAGCATTCCCCACGTGGCCCCTGGGCATCTCCCCGCTGCCAGGCTCCGTCACACTGAACTTCCTCTAGAGCAAAAGCCCCTCGGCTTCCCCTGAGCTCTTCCTCTCCCGTCTCTGTTCCATCTAATGCCCTCTCTCTGCAGGAGGTCAGCTGGTCCAGCTCGCCCCCTGTCCCAGGATGCTCTCCATGCCTGGCAAGAGGAATTCCCGCCCTTGCCACCCTCTGAGCAGCCAGTCAAGGGCTGAGAGAGAGGAGGAAGAGTTCCCTCCTCCCAGCCCAGGGGCCCTTCCACTTCCCCCTCAAGCAGCAACTTGCTCCAACGAAGCCCTCACCTAGAATATTCTCCTGACTGTCACCTGATTTTGATCCTTGTGGTCAGCCTGCAGACCCCCCGTCCCCTTGCTCTGTCCTTGGAGTGCCTGCTCTGTGCTGGATGTGGGAGGGCCTGTCAATGTGTCCCCTGAATCCATGAGAAAATAGGATGCTAAATCAGATCAAACACCTAAGTGATGCAGAATAACATCCAAAAGGTGGGCAGTGGAGTCACAAATGTAAGACCAAAAAATAATAAAGCACAGTATCATCCCTGACAAAGTTAAATTCCACCTGGAAAGAAATAAAGGGCATCCCACACCCATCAGGACAGCTACCATCAAAAAACCAGGGAAGAACAAGTGCTGGTGAAGATGTGGAGAAATCGGAACCCTGTGCACTGTTGGTGGGAATGTAAAATGGTGCAGTTACTGTGGGAAACAGTATAGCAGTTCCTCAAAATAGTAAACATAGAACCACTGTATGATCCAGCAATTCCACTTCTGGGTATTTACTCAAGAACATTGAAAACAGGGTCTCTAAGAGATACTTGCACATCTAGCAGCATTATTCACAATAACCAAAAGGTGGACGCAATCCAGGTGTCCTCAATAGATGAATGGATAAACAAAACATGGTATATACATAGGAGGGAACATTATTCAGCCTTAAAAAAGAAGGAAATTGTGACACATGCCATAGCAATGAATGAACCTTGAAGACATTATGCTAAGTGAAATAAGCCAGTCACAAAAAGACAAATACTATATGATTCTAATTCATGTGAGGTACTTATAGTAGTCAGAATCAAAGAGACAGAAAGTAGAAAGGTGGTTGCCAGGGGCTGGGGGAAGGGGATGGGGAGTTAGTGCTTCATGGGTAGAGTAACGTTTGGGGAAGATGTAAAAGTTCTGGAGGTGGATGGTGACAATGATTGCAGGACAATGTGAATAGTCTCAATGCCACAGAACTGTAACCATCTTAAAATGGTTAAGATGGTAAATGTTATATGTATTCTACCACAATTAAAAGTAAAAAAAAAATAAAATTAAAAAAACAATAAAGAGGGGCTTCCCTGGTGGCGCAGTGGTTGAGAGTCCACCTGCCGATGCAGGGGACACGGGTTCGTGCCCCGGTCCGGGAAGATCCCACATGCCGCAGAGTGGCTGGGCCCGTGAGCCATGGCCGCTGAGCCTGCGCGTCCGGAGCCTGTGCTCCGCAGCGGGAGAGGCCACAACAGTGAGAGGCCCGCGTACCGCAAAAAACAAACAAACAAACAAAAACAATAAAGAGGACACAGAAGGTTACGCTATAAGAACTCCTCACGTAGATGTGACTGGCAGGGATTAGGTGTGTGAATTCCCCACTGTCCCAGTGGCACACAATGTGCAGGAACTCAGCGACAGAAAAGTGAATCAGAGAAGCAGCGTGGGGTTGAAACACAGCTCTCACAGCCCTGACACAGCTGGGGGACTACGATAAGTAAGGATACGTAAGTAATATAGTTTAAGATGATGACTAGGATTAACACATAAAAACTCCACACTCGGAAATTCCCTGGCGGTCCAGTGGTTAGGACTTGGTGCTTGCACTGCTGAGGGCCTGGGGTTTGATCCCTGGTCGGGGAACTAGGATCCTGCAAGCTGCTCAGCACGGCCAAAAAACAAACAAACAAACAAAACTCCACACTCTTCTTGTGGGTTTAGGGGCCTTTTACAAAAGGGAAATTCTGCAAGGCCCAGAAGGATCCCTTCGTGCACATTAAGCCGTGGTGGTGGTCTACGACTGCTTCCTGACCACAGAGTGTCAGGGGAGAAACCAAAAGGCTGAGTCACTGGGATTGTTAAAAACTTGCTTCCAAATAAGTCATATTTTAAGAAGATATAAAACCCACAAAGACAGAAAATCAACAAAATATTAGCAACAGTCACAAGACAGAAAGAAATTCAGGGGTTGCAGCCATGATGCCAAAGAACAAGTTTCATTCCTGAAGAAGACAGAACAAAAACAAATGGATTTGGCATCAAGGGAAATGAACTGGTTCTCCTGGGGTTAGGGGAGGGGCCTAATAACAGAGATAAATCACTGTCTCTTCTGATCGAGAGATGACAGGAAAATGCCAATTCAGACCAGAAATGGCAAACAGATGTCCACAGATACAGTGGGAAGTAGAAACATAAGATACCTATATTAATGATATATTGGATAAAATGGACAAGTTCACAGGAAAATGTGAAACATCATCACTATAAGAAATAGGAAAGCCAAGAGGACCAAGACCCATGAAAGACACTGAAAACGTTCTCAGTTATCTTTCCTGCCAAACAGGGCCCCACTCGATGGTTTTGCAAGTGAAAATGAAGATCCTTCAGGTCCTGGAGGAGCTGATCATTCACATCATCCCAACTGCCCTGACGCAGACAGAAAGAATGAACGTTCACACGCCTCTTTTGGGAAGAAACCCCAGTGCTGCTAATAAAACCCACCAAAGTAAGTGCAGAGCAATCTCACTTAGGAAGAGCAAAGCGTAACTCAGAATAAGCAGTGGGCAACAGACTCCCACGTCTGCTGAAAGGCAGCACAGGGACCCAAGGAACACTCCAGTCATCCCAGAAATGCAGGAAGATTCACACTGACGAACCCCCTCTCCACCTGGGGCCCCATTTCACCAGTGCCAGCAGCCCGTCCCTCAAGGAGGGAATTCAGAGCTCTGCACGCTGCCAAGGAAGAAATGATTCTTCCTTAACATCATAAAAGAGTATTTCACACATGGAAAGAAGACTCATTCTCTATCCCTCCCCCTCCCCGTCTCTAGCAAAGATAGAATAAAATTAAAAAAGCGTCTTGCCCAAAGGAGAAAGACTGAAGGTTTGAGGCACTGTTGCCCTCAGCCAGGAATGAAGGAAGGCAGCTGTGGCCACACCCCCTACTCAGCAGAGAGTCACCCTCCAACCCAGCTGGAGCGGGGAACCAAGAGGGTCAGCGTGGGGAGGAGGTGACACCCTTCCTTACAGAAGATCTAATGATCTAGCTGCAAAAGCCCAGGGGGAGAAGAACGAAAACAAAACAAGAAGCTGGCACTGTCAGAAACCACGTGCACAAAGACGGCCAAGCGTAAAACAAATGCACAAAAGCGGAGCTTATGTGCCAGCAACGACCAGATAGAAGATAAACTGGGGGAGATCTCCCAGTCATAGTAGCAGCCAAAAACCACAAGATTTCTAGAAATTGAAGAAGTAATCTGCAGGAGAAAAGGAATCCTGTGGGTGGGGTGGAGGACAGACCTGCTGTTTCCTGAACAGGTGGTCTTGTTAAAATCCTCCCAGATCAATCAACAAATCAGGGCACTCACCATTCAAATCCCAACAGCCATTTAGCTAGAAAATCAGCAGACATTCCAGATGAATCAAAGATCTGCATGTCTAAAACCCTGGCACGCCGGAGGAAACCCTCAGTAGGCACGCACTCTGGCTGAGCCCTCTCTGCATCTTCTCAGAGGACCTGACCTTCTCCAGGCTGCACTAGCTGTCACCTCTTCCACACTCGCCTCCACCAACTGCCTTCCCCAGTCTCTGTCTCAGCCTCTCCTTGGCCTTGGCCTCCCCTCCCCAGCCTCCATTGGGAGCCTGCGCCCCACCTACATCCACACGCCCGGGGCCATCCCTTCTATCCGAGGTTCTCACACCATCTGGATACGGATGCCACCCCAGACGTCTCTCCCAGCCACACTTCTTCTGTGCCCTGCAGACACCTGCCTACTTGCCACCATCCCTGAGTGTCCAAGGGGACGTGTCACCCAACGTGGCTGCTGTGGATAGGGCCGCCAGCTTTAGCAAATAAAACAACAGGACGCCCAGTTAAACTTGAATGGCAGGTAAACGAGTTCTTTTTAGCATACGTATGTCCCCAATATTGCTTGAGACACTCTTATACTAAAACAATTAGTCGCTTCACTGACACTGAATTTAACCCGGGCCCTGTGATTTCCTGGAAGCCTCAGCTGTGATGCTCCAGCTCTCTGGCCTCGGCCCGCTAGGTGCCCAGCTGTTCTGCGTTCCTCGCTGCTTCCTCCCTTCCCACGCCTGAGCCCTCTGTCCACCTGTGGAACCCTCTGGAGCCTCTCCACTCCTTCCAGCTCAGCCCCACCTTCCCTCGCCCTGTCTCCCACCTCCAGCCCCCGCCCAGCCCCCGCTGGGCTCCGGCACAGCAGCCCAGACCTCTTTAAACCATTTGTTCCATCTCGTCACCGCGTTTAATATCCTCCAGGTCTGCCCGTTGCCCTTGCAATGAAATCTGAACTGCTCCCCTTGGCCCAGAGGATCGGGTCCTCCTGTAGCTTGGCTCAAAGCCCTCTTCCCCTCATGCTTCCATCACAAAGGCTTCTGGAAAGTTCCAAGAACCAAGGCCTTTGCGTAACTGTTCTTGTGCTCTGGAGCGCTCTTCCCGACTCCCTGGGGCTTGAGATCAGGGGCCCTGCCGCCCGCGGCTTACTTCTTTCTGCATAGATGGCACCCTTCGCATACGTGGCTCAACGGGAGCACGGCTTCTCAGCCTTGGCACCATGGGCGTTTTGTGCTGGACCCTTCTTCGTGTGGGGCTGCAGCGGGCAGCCCCCAGCAGTAGGCTGTGTAGCAGCACCCCTGGCTTCTACCTACTAGAAGCCCCTTCCAGGCCTGACACCCTGGGGCCCACTTGCGTTCTGTACCAGGTAGAAGTTACCAGGAGAAATTAGTGCTTCCCCGGTGCTCCCTTATCTGCTCCCCCACCCAGCCCGCAGCCATCCTTCCTCTCGCAAATGGACCCTGGAATCTTCTGGAGGCAATACAGGCACATGCAGAGAGCACCAACCTGGGGTGTCAGTGTCACCAAGTTTCTGTTACCCGACTACGCCTTTCAGGCCTCTTCCCCCGTAACACGGGTTTGCTATGTGATACATGAACTGCTTTCATTCCAGCCGACAACTGGCCTGAGTCTGTGACAGTAAGGCAGGCGTTATCATTCAGTCATTTGCTGGGTAAATCGCTGCCTTTGGGCCTCCCAGGTGACGTCTGGCTCAGGAGAACCCTTCCTGGTGAGCCTGTCGGGTGTCGGGGTGCAGAGCCCCGGGGAGCAGGGTGGGCACTGCCCGGCTGGGCCGTGGAGGGCAGAGGGATGCGGGCCACGTCTCGGGTCCCACAGACTCGACCGTGGGAACTGCACCCGGGAGGGAGGGCGCAATCGTGGAGGGAAATAAGGGAGGCACTGTGAGGCCTAATGAGGAATAAATAAGAACGGCTTGGCTGTGATGCGACGCTCGGGCCCACGGGGTCCCCTGCTCCCCTGCCGAGACTTGGCAGCGGATCCTGCTCGAATGAAGCTGCTTAGAGTCTGTGTTTTGAATGATGACTGAAGTGATGTCTTGAAAACACTAAAATAAAACAATCTTAGGGAAAAAACTTTTTTCTCCACCGACAACAATACCGTCATTATGTTACAAAGAGTAACTTCTTGTTTAGATTGGGAGCCTCCTCTTGCTGCTGTGTTGACATAACCCTCCTAGCTAAGAACAAACGCATTCTCTAGAAATGTTACCCAGGCCCAAGGTCATCCATCCTGGAGCAGGGAGAGCTGGTGCCAAGGACATCCCTGTAGGGGCTCCGTGTGTGTTGTGGGGTGTGTGTGTGTGTGTGTGTGTGTGTGTGTGTGTGTGTGGAGGGCTGGTGGCTGGGGCCTGGGGACAGGACAGAGCCCCATCAGCATCGTGTTTTTCTCCATTTGCCAGAAAGAAAGTGAAGAGCAGGGGCGGGCGGGCGGGCACAGGGCCAGGGTAGGTGCTAAGGCCATAGCAGCCGCCCCATCTCCCTTTCACCCCTCCTAAGGCTGCAGCGTCTCCTCCTCGGGTCTTCCCGGAGTCCCCAGCAGAGCAAGAGGCTCTTGGGCAGGGATCCCACAGCCCTCAGGCGTGTGCCCTTCTCAGAGCCCCGTGAGCCTCTGCCACATATCAGGCACTGTTCTGCAAGGGACACGCCTGGCTCAGATGTGATGGGGTTACAGGATTGAAAAGTTCACCTCTCGGGGCTCAATCTAGGCTCAGTCAGGCTCAATGAGGAGAGGGCTTGCCTGCCTCTGTCGGCTTGGACAGGCGCCCTACTCCCAGTGCCCCGAGGTTCCTGGGATGGGACCTGGCACCCGGCACTCACATCCAGCCGGGAGGAGAGAGTCAGAGGCTCCAGGAGAAGACGGATTGTTCAGCCTGGGTCCCGTGCTCCTCCCTGAGATGAGCCTGGGGGGCGGGCTGGGGCCGGGGCCCACTGAGTGGGGAGCCCTCCGTGCCAGGTGGACCTCGGGAAAGATGGGCTCTGTGCCCGAAGGAGTGGGATGCTGGTGGCCAAACCCGCGGGGCTGCATGGTCGGCAGCTCAGCATCTTCACTGGAATTCACACCACACGGGGCGCCCACATCGCACACTCTGCCAGACAGCACTTCTGAGTAGAAGCTGTGAAACTGCTTCATTCTGGGAGAAAAAAAGTCAGGAGGAACAGACTTTCCGAACTAGCTATTTGCCTTAAGTAAGGATTCCACCTACAACATTTCCTTGACGTGTTGCTACCACCACTTCCAATGAGGGCATAAACATCTCTCAACAGCCCTGGCCTGTGACTGACACTGCACACACCGACTGGCATGCACCCATGGAAGGAAGACAAAACCCAGAAACTTCTCCCTGCACCTAAATAGAACAGAGAGGGTAATAAACAAACACACCAGGTCGATTAGCAAAAAGAATCCTTCCGATTTGGACTCCAGGATTAGAACCGCCTCCAGACGTAAAACATCACGGTCATCTGCAGTAGTCACATCGACTGCATTTCCTGGGACGCCCCGGTCGGTCCCAAACAGTTAGACTTGCATTTATACAGAGTCACCTATTTCAATAAATATAGCAGCCTTGCAAGAAAACCCCCAACCGCCCCCAGCATGCCAGGGAAGGTGCGTGTTTCCCAGGACAGATGACAGATGAGTTCACAGAGGACAGTGTCAGCCAGCCCTCCCGAGTAAAGGTGGACTCATAAAAACAGGAGCTTACAATGAAGTCATCAGAGACTAACTCTGGGTCCTCTGGAAATGCCCTTCTTTTCTGATTGATGAAAAACAAGAAATGCCACCTTGCTTTTCTGGGTAGAAAAATCTTCATCACTAAGGAGATCTAGCTCACGTCACCACTTGGGAAGAAAACTGTGTGCTCCTGTAATTCTTCTAATTACTGCTGGGCTCCAATGACACTAATTAACGGTAACCTCATAAAGCTGTGTTTCTTTTTCCAAGATATAACATTAGCCAGACCTCTCAGAATAATGTTAAGATTCTAGGATTTTGAACTTCCACCAGAACATGTATTATTTTCTTGGTAAGCAAGGAAGGTCTTTATATGTGACCATGAAATAGTGTTTTATTTATACAAGCTTTAGAGGGTGCAGTTTCTGGACAGCAGTTAAAGAACATTTATTTGTTTATTTATGTTTAAGAAATGAGCCAACCTGGCTCTCTAACTTGCTAAAACAGAAATGTTCATTTCTTAGGAAACTAAAACAGTAGGTTCCACATCAAGCCCATAGATCCTAATGCAAAAGCAGCCGCATAGCACAGGGAGATCAGCTCGGTGCTTTGTGACCGCCTGGAGGGGTGGGATAGGGAGGGTGGGAGGGAGACGCAAAAGGGAGGGGATATGGGAACATATGTATATGTATAACTGATTAAATTTGTTATAAAGCAAAAAAAAAAAAAAAAAAAAAAAAAAAAAGACTGGGCTTTTCACATAGCTTCAGCCAAAACACTTAAGTGGCAAGATCAGCTTTCAGATTACACTCTACTGAAGCAGATACTAAGGGTTTTAGGCAGATCCAACACTCCTTGGCGAGGTGTGCGAACAGGGAGATTGGAATTGCAGCCCCTCTCGTCCCAGACAAGCCCCCACGGCCCCAAGCTGCTTCTCCAGCAGCTACAAAGCAGTGTGGTGTCACCCCTTCACCGAGGGGCACCTCGCAGCAGGTGCTTCAGACCAGCATCACCTGTTCGGCAGCCAGGACACAGGTTTCCCAGGGCCACTGGATTCTTTCACTTTAAAAGACCTATTTAGTTTTTATTAAAAGGTAGCTAACTAAATACACGAAATGAGTCCAGCAGTTAAAGCAGTTTAGGAAGGCTGCTTAGCATTTTGTGAAAACATTGTGGACAGGGAAGTGAAGATGACAATTTCTCGTGAAATTTTGCTAAGGCCGGTGCAGGTTCCTGTCACCACTGGGTTTCCATCTAGTTCCTCAAAACAGAAAGCCGAGCGTGTCCTGCCCCCGCACCAAGGGTCCCTCTTGGAACTTCTATTAGCCAGAAGTGACAAGTCAACAACAAACAACAACAAGAAGCTGTGGA
This sequence comes from Hyperoodon ampullatus, assembly GCF_949752795.1. NCBI lineage: Eukaryota > Metazoa > Chordata > Mammalia > Artiodactyla > Ziphiidae > Hyperoodon > Hyperoodon ampullatus. The sequence goes on from NC_136921.1 coordinate 3,322,560, forward strand.
GATGTCCCCGAAGAGGACAAAGAACATCTGCAAAGGAGGCTTACTGGCAAATCAGCAACTGCTGGCTGTGACAGAGTCAGATTTTCAGTTTTAACTAATTTCCTAGGTAAATGGCCCGTGGTCTGATACCGAAACCCTGAAACGGCCGCACCCGCAGCGCAGAGCCGGGAGCAGAGGTGCGGGAAGGGGGGCCGCGCGGCCGCTGTTTCCTCCTGAGCCGAGAGCTCCCGTGGGGCCGGGGTTGGGGGGAAGCGCCCGTCCCTCCAGAGCCCGCGACGCCTCCGAAGCCGCCCCTTCCCCCGACGGAGGTGCCGCCCGCGGCCCCGTCCCGACCCGGAGCCGGGGTGGCCGGGACCCCCGCCCTACTCACCCAGGAGTAGCCAGAGGCCGCGCCGCGGGAGGCCGCGCAGGCCGCGGGCCATGTCCGCAGCCGAGTCCGCCCGCCGCGCGCCCCGCCGAGGACTGAGCCCGCCGGGCGGCGCGCCGGGGGCGGGAGCGGAGCGGGCGGGAGGCGGCGGCAGTGCGGCCCGGCGGGGAAGCGGGGAGCCGGGACCCAAAGGGAGGGCCGACAGCGGGGGAGCCGGGCTGGCCATCACCTGCCGGCGGGGCGCCGGGGCAGAAGCTGAACCTACGAGGCGACCCGGCCCTGGGCGAGTAGCCCTGAGAGCGCGGAGCGAGCGCGGGGCCAGGACCCTTCCCGGGCGAGCGCACATTCGGGCCCCGGGGGACGCTCCTGAAGTGTTTGACGAACAGACACTTGTTTAACTAGGGCGGCTCTTCTAGACAGGGCATCTCCCCGTCAACCCGGGGACCATCCCTCCTCCTCTCCCTGGGTACAACCGCCCACTCCTACCTCGGGGATCTGCTCTGCAAAAGGCCAAGGCCACCCTTGCCCATCCACCTCTCCCAAGGTGCAGGCACTGGGGATCCTGAGAGGACAAAACCAGTCCCGGGGCCTGGGGAGACTCAGGGTAACCAAAAAAGGACCCATAGGTTCAATGAGGAACTGGAAAGACAAGATGAAGAACAGGGTGCGGGCGCAGGGGAGGTGGTGCACACAGGTCCTGGGGCTGGAGGGAAGAGGGCTCTTTTGGGGAACAGAAAGGCGGCCCTGGTGGACTTGCTGCCTAGAATGGGTGGTGAGAGGCAGAGGAGGCTGGGAAGGCCTCGTTTTGACTCTGAACTTGTGTAAAAAGAGAAGGGCTCCCTAAGGTGACACGTGAGCCCCGGGAAGCCTGAGGAAGCGCAGATTTCCCCAGCTTGCTCGCTCAGACCTGACCTGGGAGGCATCAGCCCAGCATAGCTGAGCTGACCTGGGCTCTCTAAGCTCTTCTGGTGGCTGGAATTCACCTTGCAGTGGTTCCTTCTTTTAACAAACTATTCTAAGAACTCTGAGCAATTGAGTAAACTTATGCTCATGCTAAGGAATCAGCCACTGCCCTAGGGAGGAGGAAGTCACTACCCCGAGGGCAACTCACATCTTTGTGGCTGAAGCTTCATACACGCAGCAGAGTGCCTAGTGCAGGATTCTGTGGTCAGTCCACGTGGGCTGACTCAACACTTCCCTCTGCTGAATGAAAGGGAACAGGGCCACCTGTTGTCAGCTCAGAGAACAGGCGGCAGCTGACAGCCAGGTGGTTGGGAGGGCACTCAGGGCCAGCATGCCTACAACCTGGGGGTCCCAAGTGTCCCGATAGGGGTCTGTCAGATGGTCGTGGAGGCCACATGCACTCTTGACTTGAGTAGCCCTTCTCAGACCTTAGGAAGATACATCCCAGTGGGTGGCCTGGCCACTCTCACTTTATTCATTTAAGAAACATCTGAGTCCCAACTGTGTACAAGACTGTGCTGCATAAACAAGGCAGGTCCGGCGCTTCAGTTGGTGGATCTAGTGAGGAACGTCCAGAAGATCTAGGTAACATGAATGCTGTGACACAGGAACCACACGTATGGGGCCTGGTGCGCCTGGCTCAGCTGCAGTGTAAGAAGTCTTGAGGACTGGGTGGAGGAGTGTGTGAGGGGCTGCAGCCAGAGTAAAGAGCCAGTGACCGGGGACCAGGCCAGGTGGGAAAGGCGCAGTTACGGGAGATGAGTGGGGCCCAGCCCAACCCTGTGAAGCCTATACCGGGGCCAGCCAGCCACTGGTTAGGGAGAAGAGCGGGCATCTCTGCCGCTCTCAGACTCGCCCTCCACTCACCCTTTTGAGTCACCCTTTCCACCCTTGGCCTGTGGGCCTCCCTGCATCTTCTGGTCAGCTCCTTCTTCATTACCCCAGGCACCTTCATTAACCGGGGACCCCACTGGGGTCAGCAGGAGCCATTCTTTGCAACATGTTCTTTGAGGCTCAACTGCAACAGGGGGCCTGGTCTGAGCAGGGGAAGCCCTCGGCCATTTCTCCTCCATTTTCTCACACTCACCACCCTGACAGACACATGTACCTAGCAAGACAAAGTGTTATTTCTCAAGTTCATGTACTTAGGAAGTTCACAGTTCTCTTGGGAATGCCAAAGTCAAGAGGTATACACACCATGGCACTTTCTTCCCTAATGGTTTTCTTTTCTGCACCTTGGGTCTGGCTAAGAGATGCCCCAGTAATTACGATGGGTTTTCCCTTCTGCAGAGGTAGGAAAGTGGGACAAACTCTTTAACACTTGTTCTTATAGCTGTGACACATATCTAAGAGCTGACAATTTTGCCCTGGCTAGATTTTGTCTGATGTATCTGTATTTCTAGCTGGTAGCATGGAAAATCATTCCTCTCCCTAGGCACCTCCATCTACATGGATGCTAGGTTAAACAATGGAAGAGTTGAGAAAATGGCCAAGTGCTTTCCTGTATGCACAGTAGGGTTAAAGACACAATCTAGATAGTTCAACAAGACCTGGTCAACTTTACTAAAAATTCAAAATTAAAAGAAGGCTTCTGTTTCCAGCCACGATGAAATTAGAGGGACTGGATTTACCCTCCCCATTTCAACTAAAAAACTGGACAAAACAGATCAATAACACTTGTCACACTGGACCACAGGAGAGGGATCCCTAAGAGATGGGAAACAGCTCTATTACAAATACATAACACAACCACACTGAAGGCGATCAGGAATAAAAGACAGAACCTAAGTAAATTTAGAGAATGATATTCTGACTGCACACTGTAAGGATAAAGACAAAAAGAACTATAACAAAGGATAAAGACAAAAAGAACTATAACAAAAATTCTATAACAATTTAATATAATTAACCAATGTCAAATTAGAGATCTTAGAGAATAAGATAAATATTGCTTTTTCACTTGCAGTTCCAAAGATTCATGAATTTCTCCAGTTTCTACATTTTACTTGGGAAGCTTAATAACAGTGATCAATTTACATGGTCATGGCTAAAAGCCTTTTGGTCTAAAAGTTGCCTTATCTTTACATACCTTTAGGTTTTGAAGAGGACATCTTTATTTCAAAAAACCTCAAAGTTGTAATTTCAAATGATCCTTTCTATATTTTCAATTACTAAATTGAATTCAGTAATTTGGTCTCTATGTATTCTAAAAGAGAATTCCACTGAGTTAAACCCTTTTAGAAACAAACGACTAGAGGTATACTTCTCATGGCTGCTAGTATGTTAAAAATAATGCTACATGTAAAAGAATGAAATGAGAACACTCCCTAACACCATACACAAAAATAAACTCAAAATGGATTAACAACCTAAATGTAAGACCAGACACTATCAAACTCTTAGAGGAAAATATAGGAAGCTCATTCTTTGACATAAATCACAGCAAGATCTTTTTTGACCCACCTTCTAGAGTAATGGCAAGAAAAACAAAAATAAGCAAATGAGATCTAATGAAACTTCAAAGCTTCTGCACTGGAAAGGAAACCAAAAACAAGATGAAAAGACAACCCTCAGAGTGGGAGAAAATAACCGCAAATAAATCAGTGGACAAAGGGTTAACCTCCAAAATATACAAACACCTCATGCAGCTCAATGTCAAAAAAACTAACAACCCAATCAAAAAATGGGCAGAAGACCTAAATAGACATTTCTCCAAAGAAGATATACAGATGGCAAAGAGGCACATGAAAAGATGCTCAACATCACTAATTATTAGAGAAATGAAAATCAAAACTACAATGAGGTTATCACCTCACACTGGTCAGAAAGGCCATCATCAAAAAGTCTACAAATAGGGCCTCCCTGGTGGCGCAGTGGTTGAGAGTCCGCCTGCCGATGCAGGGGATACGGGTTCGTGCCCCGGTCCGGGAGGATCCCATATGCCGCGGAGCGGCTGGGCCCGTGAGCCATGGCCGCTGAGCCTGTGCGTCCGGAGCCTGTGCTCCGCGACGGGAGAGGCCACAACAGTGAGAGGCCCGCGTACCGCAAAAAAAAAAAAAAAAAAAAAAAAGTCTACAAATAATAAATGTTGGAGAGGTTTGTGGAGAAAAGGGAACCCTCTTACACCATTGGTGGTAATGTAAATTGATACAGCCACTGTGGAGAACAGTCTGTAGGTTCCTTAAAAAACAAAAAAACAGAACTACCATATGACCCAGCAATCACACTACTGGGCATATACTCAGAGAAAACCATAATTCAAAAAGACACATGCACCCCAATGTTCATTGCAGCAGTATTTACAGTAGCCAGGTCATTGAAGCAACCTAAATGCCCACTGACAGATGAATGGATAAAGAAGATGTGATACATGTATACAATGGCATATTACTCAGCCATAAAAAGAATGAAATTGGGTCATTTGTAGAGACGTGGATGGACCTAGAGACTGTCATACAGAGTGAAGTAAGTTAGAAAAACAAATATCATATATTAACGCATATATGTGGAATCTAGAAAAATGGTACAGATGTACCTGTTTCAAGGAAGAAATCGAGACACAGACATAGAGAACAAACCTATGGACATAATGAATTGGGAGACTGGACTGACATATATACACTAAATAATATGTATAAAATAGATAATGAATGACAACCTGTTGTATAGCACAGAGAACTCCACTTTGCTGTACAGTAGAAACTAACACAATATCGTAAAACAAATATACTCCAATAAAATAATAAAATATATTGAAGTAAAAAAAAAAGTCTAATCCATGTTTCAACTTTATTAAAAAAGGTTACTCTGAATGTAGCCTTTTAATATAAATAACCATATGATTTGACAGATAGGAAGAAATCTCCATAATTCTAGGATTCTACTAACTTGATGTATGGCCAAAACTAGAGAATCATCTACTAATTTGATGATTCTCAAGTTTCATTTAATCGAGGCCTTAAAAAAAATTTTTTTTTAATTAATTAATTTATTTTTGGCTGCACTGGGTCTTCGTTGCTGCACACGGGCTTCCCCTAGTTGTGGTGAGCGGGGGCTACTCTTCGTTGCAGTGTGCGGGCTTCTCATTGCGGCGGCTTCTCTTGTTGCGGAGCACAGGCTCTAGGCGCGCGTGCTCAGTAGTTGTGGTGCACGGGCCTAGTTGCTCCACAGTATGTGGGATCTTCCAGGACCAGGGCTCGAACCCATATTCCCTGCATTGGCAGGTGGATTCTTAACCACTGCGCCACCAGGGAAGTCCCCCCCAATTTTTTTTAACATCCTGGAACCCAATTTCTGGTAGACGTTTGGACTGGGTCTGGTAATAACCGGAGACAAATTAATATATGAAATAAGCCCAAAAAGTCCATGAAAGAGGAAAAATTTGAAATGCAATAGTTTGATCTATAGCCTTACTGTCCATTTGTATTCCATATAAACACTGGTAGGTAATTTACACTTGGAAAATGCCAACAAACTTGCAGCAAATATTAAATTTTACTATAGATTCTACCTTTATTAAATATAAGTACACCAAATATAAATGTTAAATGGGTAACTTTTAATCAAGCAATACCAACTAAATGTTGAATGCTCTAAACATTGTAAACATTTGAAGAAAATGCATATCTGTTCATCTTACTAGTAAAACTCCAACTTTAAACAGTATGTTACTTTTAAAAGTAAGCAATTAAAGAAATTTATGTTATCAGATAAAGCATAAAATTAGGTCTTGAAAAGTGTTCCAATTTACACTCTAACCTAATATAACAGAACTTATTACAAAATGAACATAACATGGTGACCATTTAAATTTAAGTACTTTACCAAAGTTCACTCTTCCTAGTGAAAGCAGGGAAAATACATCTAAATGTTTAATACTAAAGTCATAAAAATGCATTAAATGTATCACAACAGTAATTTAATTATTTTGGAAACTTAAAAATATACATATTCCAAAATGTATATCTATAGGCTCAGTTTATTTGCTCTCCTATGGTCCAATGTAAGAGTCTTAAGACAACTGAAAAGTGGAACTAAGAACTTGAGGTAAATTATATTTTTCATGTATGAAATAATAATAAACCTTTTCTTGGGCAATATTTAAAAACTGATTTAACAGAGTTTTAAAAATGACACCATTTCTGTTTCTGATCCAAAACATACAGCTTTAAGTCTCTAAGTAACAAGTTTGAAATATAAAGTTTATAAACATTAAAAATTATCTTTTAATTTTATATATAGAGATCTTTATATTGTAGAAACAACAGTTGCTAGATTTTAAGAGAGGGCTATATAAAGTAGAATATTATAAACAGCTAAACCCATTTACCAAGCCTACTTAATTGCATCGTTTTGCTGTTACCACAACTTTTTCCTAAGTGCTGTAGAACATTCTCTGCAGGAGGCAACTCATGCTTTCCAAAGAAATTCTATAGGTCAAGAAAAGAAGGAAGACATCAACAATAAAATGTGCTATGCTAAATCTAAAATTCCAGAAAAGTATATAGTTATCAGTACATTCTACTACTAAGCCAATCATTGTAATTAAACTGATTTATCATATAAACGAATATCATACCTATTTACCATTAAGTTCTACTCCTTGACTAAGCATATCACTAAACTCAGTAAATACTCAGAAGTGGAACTGTTAGATCATGTGATAATTCTAGTTTAATATTTTGAGGAAGTGTCATCCCATTTTCCACAGTGGCTGCACTATTTTACATTCTCATCAGCAATGCACAAAGTTTCCAATTTCTCCACATCCGCACCAACATTTGTTATTTTCTGTTTTTTTGGGGGGATACCAGCCATCCTAATGGGTATGAAGTGGGTATCCCAATGTGGGTTTTTTGGTTTTTTTTAAATAAATTTACTTTGGGCTGTGTTGGGTCTTTGTTGTTGTGTGTGGGCTTTCTCTAGTTGCGGCGAGCAGGGGCTACTCTTCGTTGCGGTGCATGGGCTTCTCATTGCGGTGGCTTCTCTTGTTGTGGAGCACGGGCTCTAGGCATGCAGGCTTCAGTAGTTGTGGCACGTGGGCTCAGTAGTTGTGGCTTGCGGGCTCTAGAGTGCAGGCTCAGTAGTTGTGGCGCACAGGCTTAGTTGCTCCACAGCATGTGGGATCTTCCCAGACCTGGGCTCGAACCCATGTCCCCTGCACTGGCAGGAGGATTCTCAACCACTGGGCCACCAGGAAGTCCCCCCACCCCACCGCCCACCATTGTGATTGTGATTGCATTTCCTTAGTGACTAGTGATAATGAGCCTATTTTCATGTGCTTATTGGCCATTTGCATATGCTCTTTGGAGAAATGTCTATTCAAATCCTTTGTCCATTTTTAAATTGGGTTTTTGTTTTTGAGTTGTAGGTATTCTTTATATATCTATATAGATAAGATATATAGATAGGTAGATATAGATATATAAGATAGATATAGATATAGCTATATTCTTAATATCCTTATCAGATAATATGGTTTACAAATATTTCCTCGTATCCTGTGCGTTGCCTTTTCACTGCTGATAATGTCCTTTTTTTTTTTTTTAAACTCCTCCCCTTCTAAAGGTAACTACTTTTTTTTTTTTTTTTTAAATGTTGGGGGTGGGAGTTTTTTAATTAATTTATTTTTGCTGTGTTGGGTCTTCGTTTCTGTGCGAGGACTTTCTCTAGTTGCGGCAAGCGGGGGCCACTCTTCATCGCGGTGCGCGGGCCTCTCACTGTCACGGCCTCTCTTGTTGCGGAGCACAGGCTCCAGACGCGCAGGCTCAGTAGTTGTGGCTCACGGGCCTAGTTGCTCCGCGGCATGTGGGATCCTCCCAGACCAGGGCTCGAACCTGTGTCCCCTGCATTAGCAGGCAGATTCTCAACCACTGCACCACCAGGGAAGCCCTGATACTGTCCTTTAATGCACAAAAGTTTTAAATTTTGATGAAGTTTAATTTATCTATCTTTTCTTTTGTTGTAAATCTTTTTGGTGTCATATCCAAGAAATCAATGCCAAATCCAATGTTGTGAAGCTTTTCCTCTGTGTTTTCTTCTAAGAGTTACAGTTTTAGGTCTTACATTTAGGTATTTGATCCATTTTGTTAGTTTCTGTATACAGTATAAGGCAGGAGTCCCCAACCTTTCTGGCACCAGGGATCAGTTTCATGGAAGACAGTTTTTCCACGGGGGTGGGGTGGGGGAGGGAGTGGGATGGTTTAGGCCGTAATGTGAGTGATGGTTTAGGAAGTAATGCAAGCACGGGGAGCAGCAGATGAAGCTTTGCTAAGCTAGCCCGAGGCTTACCTCCTGCTGTGCGGCCTGGCTCCTAACAGGCCATGGACCGATACTGGTCCCCAGGGGTTGGGGGAACCCTGGTGTAAGATAAGGGTCCAACTCCACCCCAGAGATTACAACTATACCCTAATTTATCAAAGTCTGATATCAACTGGTACATGTGTAGCGAAGAACTAACATAGCAGGGCTGACATGACAGTCATCCGTAGAAAGACCTGCCTGCAAGGTCAGCCCTGGTGTCTGGGAACATAGTTCCCTCCAATCCTAGCAGTGACGAGTGGCTGTGTCAAAACTGTGTAAACAATGCAGTTTGTGCTGAACAGCTGCTTCCCTTCTGAGAGTCTGGAACTTTTGCTACATGCTAGATAGTGGGTACCTATGTGCCCAGCCTCCAACAAAAATATGAGGCACGGAATCTCTAATGAGGGTAGACAACATTTCATATGAGTTGTCGTAACTCATTACTGGAGGAAACAAGCAGGTCTTATGTGACTCTACTCGGAGGAGGACTCTTCGAAGCTTGTGCCTGATTTCCTCCAGACATCATCCTATGTGCCTCTTCCCTTTTCTGGTTTTGCTCTGTATCCTTTCATTGCCGTAAGTCATAGCCATGAGTACAACTATATACTGAGTCATGTGAGTTCTCCTAATGAATCACTAAGCCTTGGGGGTGGTACTGGGGACCCCCAACACAGGACATTTTACCCTCTTCCCAAGCTACAAGGTGCTCAGAATAGTTGCAGTACTTAATCCTCTCTCAATTTATATGCTACTATTGTCATACACGTTAATTATATTAGACCCTATAAAATACCATTATTCTTGCTTTATACAGTATTAGTTGATATAAACATTTTGATCTTCAGTACGTCTGCATCTCTGACCTTTCATCTAAAATCACTTTCCTTCTTCCTAGAAAACACTTAGTATTTTCTTTAATACAATGGGTCTTCTAAGTAACAAATTATCTTAGTTTTTAATTGGGTAAAAATATATTTATTTCATTTATTCTTGAAGGCTCTTTTCCTGAGTATAGAATCCTAGTTGGTAGAATTATTTGGTGGCTTCTGTTGAGAATCAGATGTCAGTTTAATTGTTGCACGCTTAAGGTAAATTATTTTCCCTCTAGCTGCTTTATAGATTTTCTTTTTGGTTTGAGTTTTCAAGAAGTTTGTGTGTGTGTGTGTGTGTGTGTGTGCATGTATTGCCTCTTATTTCTCTTGTGTATCCCTTATTCATAAAGCTTTGGGGCTCAATACATGGTTTTGATTGACTTTCAGCAGCTTTGCATGGTGGTCACAAGGACCATAATATTCAGGCAGTTTTTCTGATGCACTGAAGCCTTGCTGTAGAACCTATTAACTGAGTTATTCATATTCATTTAAGTAATTCTCTTTATTAATGGAATTTCCATTTCAAAAATATTTCCAGTTCTATACTAGAATTCTCAATCCTGTCTTTTGTCTCCTTGAACATAATACATCTGAATTAATTAGCTTTTGCTGTGTAACAAATCACCTTCAAAACTTAGAAGCTTGAAACAATGACCACCTACTATTTAGCCTCTAATTCTGCCAGTTAGCAATAGGCTGGACTCATTTTGGTGATTTGTCTTATCTTGGTTGGGCTCACTCATGCATCTGTGGACAGCTGCCAGGTTGGGTAGGTTATCTGCTGATCTATGCTAGATTCTGTCACGTGTTTAAGGGCAGCTGGCTGTAGGCTGCAATGTCTTAGCTATCCTCCATGTACAGTTGGTCCTCCATATCCGTGAGTTCTGCATCTGCAGGTTCAACCAACCTTGGATTGAAAATATTTGAAAAAAAAAATTCCAAAAGGCAAAACTTGAATTTGCTGTGTTCTGGCAACTGTTTACAGCATTTATATTGTATTTACAACTATTCACGTAGTATTTACAATTGTATTAGGTATTACAAATAACCTAGAGATGATCTAAAGTATACGGGAGGATGTGTGTAGGTTATATGCAGATATTACGCCATACTACATAAGATATTTGGGCAAACTCAAATTTTGGTATCCACGGTGGGTGGGTGTGGGGGGAGGTCCTGGAACCAATCCCCCATGGATGCTGAGGGGTGACTGTAGCCTCTTGTCCTCTAGCAGGCACCCTGGGTGTCTCTATGTGGCTGTAGCAAATTTCCGAGACAGCAGAATGATCCAGGGCTCTTGAGGACCAGGCTTGGGAATGGCATAACTTGTCAAAGCAAGTGAAAAAGTCAGCCCAGATTCAGGGGGTGGGAAAATAGACTCCACTTCTTGATCAGAGGAGCTTCCAAGTCACACTTCAAAGGGGCATGGTTATAGGGAAAGGAATAATTGTGGCTGTTTCTGCAAACAATCTATCACATGCAAGTATGGTTTTTAAAAGTGTGTCTGGGGGCTTCCCTGGTGGCACAGTTTAAGAATCTGCCTGCCAATGCAGGGGACACGGGTTCGAGCCCTGGTCTGGGAAGATCCCACGTGCTATGGAGCAACTAAGCCCGTGCGCCACAACTACTGAAGCCCGTGCTCCTAGAGCCCATGCGCCACGAGAGAAGCCACTGAGATGAGAAGCCCGCGCAGCAACAAAAGAAAGCCCACGCGCAGCAATGAGGACCCAACGTGGCCAAAACTAAATAAATAAAATAAATAAATTTATTAAAAAAAAAAAGTTTGTCTGATAACTCAATTAGCTGGAGTCCCTGTGGGTAATTTCTATTACCTGGTGTTCATGCTAGTTTTCATTCATGTGGTCTTATTTCATTTATGATTAGTTATTTTTGATTGTGTACTCTTATTTACAAAATTATTAGTATGTGCAAAAATTTTGGTAGAAACAATTTGAGGCCTAAAATGATACTACCTTCTTCCAGAGGATTCTTACCTTCATTTCTTCTAGGTGCATGGCAGAACTAGTAACCCCAGATCATCTCAATCTAACTTAGGTTCTGAAGCTGAGGTACAGTCCCTCAGAGGAACTATCTACTTCTGGTTCAAAGTTACTCCTGCAGTAGAGTAACCGATTGGTGTCCCAACTCTACTGCTGAGGCCCCACCCCCGTGGCTTCAGTGCTATCAGAAGGGTGCCTTTAAACTCCTAGCTGCCCCACCTGCAGAGAGTACTGGGGGAAAGTGGTCCCGAACAATGGGCATATTTCCCTGAGACTAATCTTCTTTTACACTGGCCAAATAATTTATGGTATCTTGACAGTTCTCCAGTGCCTTCAAGCAGATGTCTTTATATTTATTCAGCTTTTCTAACTGTTCTCCATGGAAAGTTGGCTTTACTCACCTGGACAGCTATAACTGGAAACAAATCCCCAACCATTATTTTGTAAACAGGGGTTCTATGTTTGTGTGTGGTAATTTAAAAATACATACACAAATTCTTTGATACACCTTTCTTCAAAAGCGTGGACTGCGCGTAGTGACTTGCATCTGATGGAATGTGGCAGAAACGACAGACTGTGACTCCTGAAGTTAGGTCACAGAAGATACTGCAGCTTCCATCTTGCTCTCTCTCTCTGATGGCTCTTGCTCTGAAGAAGCCAGGTGTCATGTCGTAAAGACACTCAAGCAGCCCTATGGCAAGGCCCATGTGGTCAGAAACAGAGGCCTCCTGCCAACAGCCATGGGAATGAGCCGTCTTACAAACAGGTCTTCCAGTCCCAATCAAGCCTCCTGATGACCACAGCCCAGGTCAACATCTTGACTGCAACATCATGAGAATCGCTAAACTAAAACCACCCAACTATGCCATTCCTGAATCCTGACCTGCGAACTCCGAGATGATAAATATTGTTTAAGCCAAATAATTTTGGGGTAATTTAACATTACCCCAAATAGTTTTGCATTAATAGTTTATGCTTGTTTTTAGCTTTTATGTTATTTTGTTATTTTCAATATAGTATTTTTATTTGAAAAGAAAATGGAATCCATAGCTTAAAATGTTTACTATTTAAATACGAAAGGTATGACTGACTTACCTCTTACTGCTTCTTTTATACCTAACGGGAAGCAGAGTTTTCCAAAACAGAGGAAGTCATTCTCACGATAGCGTTAACAGACAGGCCACTGAGAGAGCCTTTATGATGCATTCTAACCTCCTGAAGAGCGTTTATAATGTGATCTCTGTGCCAAAGGAAGACACGCATGAGCAACTGCCCTCTCCAAAGCAGCACATTCTAGATATGGCTAAGGTATTGAAAGGAATGGTAGTTTACGTACAACTTATAAAACCACTTAAAATGTAACTGTAGTCACTACCTGCCAGCTTTCGGATGTAGTTCAGCCAGTCTCTTCGTGATCTTGGTAAAGCTACGCAGGTTCAATGTATTTGGAGGTACAAATTGAATAGGTGCATCAGGTAGTAATTCAGTGGATTCAATCTGTTTACAATTCTTCTTGACACCCTAAATAAACATTTTTAAAGTTTTATTTAAGTCAGTAACGATTACATAGAGATAATCCAGCTTATTCTAAATTTAAAAATTACAAATAGTAAAATCAAAATTCCTAAGATATTTACGTTGATTTGGGATTACTTTTTCCTACCAAGTAATTTAACTTGAGATGTATTCAGGGCCATTTATTTAAAAAATGCCAAATACATGATGAAGTATAATATACAGGCTATGTCGAAATCAGCTTTTCTCAAACAGGATTCTCATCTGATCCACAGAACACAAAAAATGATGTTAACTATTTCCTCAATTTTCCCTAAGATAGGACCTAACTATTCCATTCTAGATGCACAGGAGAGAGAGTCATTTGCTATATACAATGGATATCTTAGGCTTAGGACATGAAGGCTGAATTCTCTTACCCAACCTGACAGAGAAAGGCTGGTCTACATGGTAATTATATGTACATATTTATATCGTATATTCTATATCTTATTTAGTAAATGTTTAATGTACACAAACTATATGCCCAGAACATGCTGGAGTGGGGGTGGGGAAACTAGTGCTATAAAAAAGAACCTCCATCACTTATGTATCTTATAATTCAACTGAAAAGACAAAATTAAAATGATCAATTAATTACTATTAACCATGCAAGTAGGATATAAATTATATGAAACCACTGTACATCCTATAAAAGTTCCACAAAGGAGGAGCGGATACTTGCAAACCTAGATGAAACGTCAGGGTAAGATATACAAAATATTAGATCTGTCACATCAGAATATTACATATTTTACTTATTTGCTTATTGTCTTATCTCCCTCATTAGATTTAAGCTCTGTAACAGCACAGATTTTTGTCTGTTTTGTTCATTGCTACTTTCCCAGTGCCTACAATAGTGTACACAGTTGGTATACTGTTTACTGAATAAATAATTTTGGGATACAATAGTTTAAATAGTAGTTGGAACCACAGAGAGGATGGGTTTCCCAAGAAAGAGCCAAACTGCTAGTAAATAACAGTAGCTACTATTTACGGAGTACATTCTCCATGACAGGCACTGTCCCAAAGAATTTTCTGAATTAAAGTCATTTAAAGCTCACAACATTTGTGAGGCAGGAACACTTATCCCCATTTTACTTTTTATTCTTTTTAAATAACTTTATTTATTTATTTTATTTATTTATGGCTGCTTTGGGTCTTCGTTGCTGCATGTGGGCTTTCTCTAGTTGTGGCGAGCGGGGGCTACTCTTCGTTGCAGAGCACGGGCTTCTCATTGTGGTGGCTTCCCTTGTTGCAGAGCACGGGCTCTAGGAGCGCGGGCTTCAGTAGTTGTGGCACTCGGGCTCAGTAGTTGTGGCTCGTGGGCTCTAGAGTGCAGGCTCAGTAGTTGTGGCGCACGGGCTTAGTTGCTCCGTGGCATGTGGGATCCTCCTGGATCAAGGCTCGGACCCGTGTCCCCTGCACTGGCAGGTGGGTTCTTAACCACTGCGCCACCAGGGAAGTGCCTATCCCCATTTTAAAATAAGGAAGCTCAGACACAGAGGGCAGTAACTTGCCCAGCCCATGAGTAGGAAGCAAAGCCAGGTTATGAATCTACTGTTCTTAATCATCACTACCTCTTATTATAGACAATAAATACTTTCTAAATGAATGAATATAATGAAAAAATGTTGAGAATCTGAGAAGAAAGGTGACAAGAAACTGCTAGAAAAGTAAGAGTATAGTTTAACAAAGACAGCAATAAGAGCTGCCCTGTCCACACACTCTAAGACAACATACTCCGACCCTAGCCCACGGTGCCCTATTTATTTGACATACAACCTTCCCTCTACCAACTCCATGACCTGCTTCCTCAGCTAACAAGACCAAGAGTGGTGCTACCTGAACTCATGAACACCGAAATCATGGGCTGGATCAGATTCCCTGTCTAAAGAATGTGGAATTGGAACACAGAGCAAATGAATTAGTCAAATGATGACAGGAGCTTGAACTGAAAAGTACTGTAGAGTTAGAATTAAGCAAAATAAAGCCTAATGGAGGAAGAGAGAAGTCATGAGCAGACAGAGAAAGCCAGTGTGCAGAGAGAAACAGGAGGATGGAGCTTACAGGCATGCAGAGGCAAGAAACCAGGAGCACTAGCTGAGAGAGGCAGGGAGGAGCCATAGCTCCCAAATCTCCAGCTCAAGCGCCCTTGTAGCCTGACTGCAGTTTGTTTCCTTCCTTCCTATTGTGGATTGAGGTTATGCACCAAAAAACCCATCCTAAACACGAAGTGTCACTGAGATCAAAGGAAAAGAGATGAAAGGAAAAGAGTTGAAAGAAAGGAACGACCGGCACCAAATAGGCTAAGTGGTCAAAAAGAAGGTAGACAGAGAGAAAGACCAATAAAAACGTCACTAGTGACTATAGAAAGAGCACTGTAAATAAAATTTTAGAGACTGGGGTCAGATTATTAGGATGAAGAAGAGAAACAATCAAAGAAACCCAGACATTGGGTATAAACTACTTGTTTGGGAAGTTTGGCAGGAAAAACACAGAATAAGGACGGTAACTTCAAAAGAATGAAAAGTCAAGTGAAAATGTGGTTCAGATTAAGAAGAGTTGTGCATAACTGTGAGTGGAGAAAGGTCTGTGAGTACAGAAATGGCACTAATGGTACAGAAAAATAATGGGATAACTCCAGGAATTAGGAAAGGACGGGGTAAAGGACATAGGGAAAAGAGATCCCTTTATCTTATTCTTATGGGAAAAACCAAAATTCATTTATTCAACAAATATTTATTCTTTCATCCCTTTATTAAAAAGGAATTTTCTCTGATGTGTAGAGTCAAACTAATTCCAGTAAAAATCCAAGGACTTTTTTAATAGATAGTGACAAGCAGAAATTTATACAGAAAGGCAAAGAGACTAGAATAGCCAAAATAAATTTTGAAAAGGAATGAAGTTGGACTTACTATTTCAAGACTTACTATAAAGCTATTATGATCAAGATAGTGTAGTACTGGTGGAAAGTTTAAGAGACAGAAGAGAACAGAGAGTCTAGAAATAGATCCACACAAATATGGTCAACTGATTTTTGACAAAGGCATAAAGATAATTCAGTGGAGACAGGATAGGCTTTTCAACAATGATGCTGGAACAATTCCATACACAAAACAAAAACACAACCAAAAAACGAAAACCACCTCAATTCATACCCCACACATTATAAAATTAACTCAAAATCTTTGTGACAATGGATTATGCAAAGATTTCTTAGATACAACATTAAAAACACAAGTTAAGGGACCTCCCTGGTGGTGTGGTGGTTAAGAATCCGCCTGCCAATGCAGGGGACATGGGTTCGCTCCCTGGTCCAGGAAGATCCCACATGCTGCAGAACAACTAAGCCCGTGTGCCACAACTAATGAACATGTGCTCTAGAGCCCGTGAGCCATGACTACTGAGCCCGTGAGCCACAACTACTGAAGCCTGTGCACTGCAATTACCAAGCCCATGCGCTGCAGCTACTGAAGCCCATGCACTCTAGGGTCCTCATGCCGCAACTACTGCAGCCCGTGCGCCTAGAGCTCATGCTCCACAACGAGAAGCCACCGCAACGAGAAGCCCACGCACTTCAACAAAGAGTAGCCCCCACTCGCCACAACTAGAGAAAGCCCGTGCGCAGCAACGAAGACCCAACACAGCCAAAAAAAAACACAGAAAACAAACAAAAAAAACCCCGCAAGTTAAAAAACAAAAAATCGACAAACTGCAATTGGTTAAAAATTAAAACTCCTGCTCTGAGAATGACACTATTAAAAGAATGAAAAGACAAAGTCAGGCTGGGAAAACGTATTTGCAAAATGCATACCTATCTGATAAATGATTTATATTCAGAATATAAAAAACTCTCAGAACTCAGTAAGAAAATGCATAAAGCTAGGTGAAAGAAGCCAGACTAATAAGGCTATATAATATTTTACTCACAGGAGATTCTGGAAAAGGTAAAATTATAAGAACAGAAGACAGAGCAGAGCACAGGAGAATGTTTTGGAAAGATGGAACTGTTCTCTACCTTGATTGTGATGGTGGTTACATGCCTGCGGCATACGTCTAAACTCAGAGACAGCAAAAAGCGAATTTTACTATATATAAATTTTAAAAAATCTATGGAATACCTACAGGATGCCAGGCATTTTGCTGCGCAGTGGAGAGACAAGAGTGAGTAAGTCAACTTTATCACCTTCCATGTGGCGTTTAAAACCTCAATGTGGTAAAGATGAGAGCATGCATAATAAAATGACTATATTTTATGGTTTACATAATTATGAGATGAGGTTAGCTGTGAAAAAAAGAATGATGGAAGTGTTAAGTAGCTACTTATAGAGTAACACTATCCAAGAATAAAGAGATACAAAGACTGAAAAGCATTGGTAGAGAGCCTAGTTACAGAGAAACGTCTCTCTGCGGCTCGGCCTGTAAAGATCTGTGCTTCCTCCAGGGATGACTGGGGTTGTACAAGAGCAGGTTAGGGCGGATCCAATGTTAGACACAATTCAGACTAATGTCCTTATTCCCACTTCAAGACTGCTGTCCTGGAGTTATTTGTCCTACAAAGCTACTTATCACAGTATAGTGTATATATGAAGACCATTTAAGGGCTTGATCAAGAAAACTAACCTTTTGGTCAAAAGGGAAAAACTCACTGTCCTGCTCAGATCCCAGCTGCTGCCTCGGCCTAGTTCTAGGCAATCTAGAAATAGAGGAGGCTGAGTTGATTTCTTTGCTGATGTTTTTCTCCGAATTGTTGAAACTAACTTTATTTCCATTTTTGGAGGAAAGTGGTGATGTATATTCTCCAGGAGTTTTGACAAGCCGCACATTTACTGATTTCCCATTTATTTTTATACCATTCATTTCTTTCACAGCCAGCTTTGCATCACTGTTTTTTTTTAAAGCAAGAGATGCATATCTAAAATATAAAAGCAGAAAACCAAAAGGTTCTTTGTTAATGACTTTAAATGGCCTCAAACTTCATTGTGTAACTACTGGCTAGCATATATCTTTTATAAGAATAACTGCTCTTAAAAATAAAAGTTACTATACTTACCTTGGGATCAGGAAGAATATTACGATAACTAAATACAAAAAATTAAAGATGGGAAATAAAAGGTAGTTAGTATTTCTTCTGAATTATCACCTGTTAATTTTATATTAAAATGTAATGTAGGGCTTCCCTGGTGGCGCAGTGGTTGCTAGTCCGCCTGCCGATGCAGGGGACGTGGGTTCGTGCCTTGGTCCGGGAGGATCCCACGTGCCGCGGGGCGGCTGGGCCCATGAGCCATGGCTGCTGAGCCTGCGTGTCCGGAGCCTGTGCTCCGCAATGGGAGAGGCCACAGCAGTGAGAGGCCCACATACCGCAAAAAAAAAAAAAAAATGTAATGTAACATTTGCAAAGATGATATATGACACAGTTGCACAGATTAGTGTTCTCGGGACGACTGGTTATCCATACCAAAAAATTAAAATTAATCCCTATACACAAACATAACCTCCAGATACAGCGAAGTCGTAAAGGTGAAAGGCAAAATTTAAAAACATTTAGCAGAACACAGAAGAGAATATCCTTATGGCCTTGTAGTGAAAAAATATGCAGTCCAAACAGAGGTGGAAAATCTAACCAGAACTGTAGCCATAAAATTGAGAAAGCTGGGCAAGAGCCATCCTTCTGAAAGTGCCAGCTAGTGTCAATGGAAGGATATATACCAAATCTGAAGAGCAGTTGTCTCCAAAAGATGGGACTATGGATACATTTTTATAACCTCCTTACACTTTTGGTATTTAACTGTACTTCCTAAATCTCCACACAGAATGTATAATACTTCAAAGTAATAAAAAACCATGAAGTTTCTTTTTTCCCAAAGGATTCAACAAAACACTAAAAGAATCTTTCACATCAAGTAATACTCCTAGGAGTACAACACTACTTTAATATAACGAAATATATTAACAATACATTAATGAATAGGTCCAAGAAAAGCATATGATCTTAAGTGAATTCATTCAAGACAAAATTAAACACTTATTTTTAATAAATTTCAACCCAACTACAAACAGGATCCTTTTTTAATTTATAAAGATTTTCATATCTGAAATAGAGAGCTATCATTTTTTCTGATAAAATAGTAAAGGCATTTCCATTAAGCTATCACCATTCTTTTTTTTTTTTTTTTTTTTTCGGTACGCGGGCCTCTCACTGTTGTGGCCTCTCCCGTTGCGGAGCACAGGCTCCGGACGCGTAGGTTCAGCGGCCATGGATCACGGGCCTAGCCGCGGTCTTCCTGGACCAGGGCACGAACCCGTGTCCCCTGCATCGGCAGGCAGACTCTCAACCACTGCACCACCAGGGAAGCCCAAGCTATCACCATTCTTATTTGATACTTTTGAATGTTCTGATAATGTCACAAAACAGGAGGTTAACAACAGACATACTGGAAATGACTATATGTAGATGATATAGCCATCTACCTAAAAAATAAAAAAGCATCAACTAAAAAGTAATTAAAATAAAAAATAATAAAATTAAATATAATTTTCTGAGTACCTACTATATGCCAGCCTTTATTTCTACTGGTTTACTTATTTATCTCATAATAGTTCCACAGTAATGCTATGTAGGTACTATTATTATCCTCACTTTATAGATGAAGAGCCTCAGATACAGAAAGGTTAAGTAACTTGCCCAAATGTATTCATCACATTACTGATGAAGCTGAGACATGAACCCAAAACACCTGCTGTAGAGCCCGTTCTCTTAACTAATGCACTCGAATGCCCCCATGAAATGGTATGAAACAAGATAACTGCAGAAAAATCAATAACTCTCCTATATCTCATTAGTAAAAGTTAAAAAGTATAATGAAAGAAAGATCTGATTAAGAACAGCACCAATTAATGACTGTAGCTATTTGTCAATGTGTATCCCTCTACTAGGCTGGGAAACCCCTGCAGGAATGGCGCCTGGCTTAATCACCACTGTGGTTCATGTTCAGTACAGAACAGACCTGTTAGAACCTAGGGCATACCCAGTAAATGTACATTCATTGAATCTGGGAAACATACCTGTAATTAGGAGAAGAATCATAAATTGAAATGTCAGAAATTTCATATTTCTGGAAATGAGACCTTAAATCAGCCTAAAACAAGATAAATAAAAGTTTGTGAAAGGTGGAAAAACAATCAAAATATGAACAATTAATAGATTTGAAAGTGAAGCTCAAAAAATAAATCCTGGCATACCTCAGACACTGAAGGGCAGAGACCACCAACATGTATCAAGTAACCTTTATCTCTTCGTAAGGGTTCAACATTCTTCATTTCTGCTTGAAGATAAACATACAACAGAAGATAGTCATTATTTTATCAATATTTTTAAGAGAAAATGTGAAAATTGTTCAGTATTTCATTTTTTATTATCAAAAAGATTATTATAAAGTTATTAGCAAATATCAGCACTAGGCTGAAGATTAAGAGCTTGGAGTATAGTTTCAACATTTCTGGGCTTTAATCATATGTTAAAAACAAAGAGGTTGGACTGACTGACATTTAGTCTCTTGTGGCTCAAAAATGGATCAATAAATAGGTAGTCCTGGCTGTCTGATGGAAACTGAGAAGCTTTTTCTGTTCACTATGTACCCCACACCTGCGAAGTGCCTGATGAGGGTTCAGAGGAAAAGAACACCTGAAGGAATACTGACGTTGGACTAGAGTAGGGAGAGAGAATGGTGGGCCTCTATCTACTAACTAAATCTTGGATTTAAGCTTTTAGCAGACAGTTTTCTGAAAGAGAAATGAACATTTTAAACTGATTTACTCTTTAAAAAAATGACATCCAAATGGCCAATTTTCTCATTTTTCATATTTATAAAGAAATACAAACAGGAATAAAATATTAAAACAGTGCAATCCCCCAAAATAATACAGAAGAAGATAAGCACTATTTTATAAATGGGCTAGGTTAGGATTTCTTGGTAAATTGTTAAGAACCAACCTAGTGTAAACTTGGGATCCTCTTTGTCTTGTACTATTTGATCTTCTTGTATTCCTGAGAAGTCAGCTCCAGTCACGTTCTCTTTAGCATCAAACCAGTCTTCACTTATTTCTTGGTAATTTGTGGAGTCTGAGAAATTGAACATTTAGCAAGGAACTATGTACAATGTTTAACCGTGAGAAGTTATCTGAGTGATGTGCTTCCCAGCTTTACTTTAATTAACACTGATTCCTAGCTTATTAAAAGCCTTACTTTTCTGATTTTTAATTATCCTTTATTGAAGAAGAGATTTATCTTTATAGACAGAACAACAGTGAACATCTTTAAAAACGGGTTAAGTCGTGCTGCAAGTCTTTATTTCACTAAAAAAGGATCTTTCTCTTCTCACTGAGGACAAAACTAAACAAAACTAAAAACCCATACAATTTACAGAGATACAAGTTGGACACAGAAAAGGATTTTCAAAATGGAAAACATGAACCAGAAGAACAAAAGTCTGTATTATTATTTGGCATTATCAGATATATTAAGTAACCTTAAAGATATCAAGTGATGTAATAAGAACATACTTAACATTCATAATCTGAATGATGCCATTCAATTAAAAATATTTACTTTAACTTAATAGAGGGCACGAGGGATATTTTAAATCTTATTATCTGCTTTCTGGCAATGACACAAGACAAACATTTTTATACTGACCTTTATTATCAAGTTTTAGTTGACTAAAGCCTATATCTATGTCACCATTTTCTAAACCATCCTCTTTGGGTGATGTATCTTGTTCAGGATGACTACTGTCAGGTAATAGAGACATCTGAGGATTAAAATAATAAAAACAACAATAATAAATAAGGAGTAACAGTTATTGCACTCTATGTGACAAGCATGCTTCACTGGCATTATTTACCCTCACAACAACAAAGGCAATGAGACAAAGTCACTATCGACCCAGTTTACGGGTGAGCAAACTGAACCTAAGTAACCTGTTGCTTTATGTCTGTCACACAATGAGAATTATGATTTGAAGCTAGTCTATGTATAGTGACTGTATGCTAACACCACCATTATTTAGCAAAGTGTGGCATCCACACACTAGAAGTACCTGAGATGACTTTTGGAGCTGCACATGTAAGTATTTTTCACATTAACGTCAACAGTTATATATTTAACGTGTGCTTATATGTACCTTTCATTTATGGGGAGTGCTATTTCTTTCTCATACATAATAAGTTACTCTTCACAGATAAATTTTTTAAAAGAGGAGAATCATTTAAAAAATACAAAGCAAATAACATTATAGGTAATACCTGGCTATGAAAAATTGTGAAGATGGTACATAAGTAGCTGAAATTTAGAAACACTACGCTATATGATGCTGCTTTTCATTCATAACTTAATTTAGTAAGGTGGGTATTATAATGTAATCCTAACAAAGTAGATATTGTTTTAGAGCCAAAATTAAGATTATAAAAATGTTATACCTGCATCTTGTACTTTTAAAAAGATTTATTATTGTTCTGCCCAAATAAGCAGGTTCCATCACTGCTACCTTTACAATGATGAAAAAAATAAAAAAGTAAAAAACAAAACCCCTCCAGAACATTATATATCATTAAATGGACAAGTTGTTTAAGCAAACTATGTAAGAAATTTGAAGATATAAAAATCTGGTTTTAGACCTGTTAATTCTTCGTGGATAACTGAGATTTTCTTTTTTTAAAGAGCAGAAAAATGGAATAAATAATTTGCTAAAATAATTTACTTTTAGTCATTTATCTTAATAGAAAGGAATATAAATCAATCAAGTATTTATTTCACTTTTGGCTTTGGGATGCATCTTATCGTTTAAGACTACCCAAATAATAATATAACCTCAGGGTTAAGACTAAAGTCAAAAAGTAGAAACAAACTTCAGGGAACTTCCCTGGTGGTGGCGCAGTGGTTAAGAATCCGCCTACCAATGCAGGGGACATGGGTTCGAGCTGTGGTCCGGGAAGATCCCACATGCCGCGGAGCAACTAAGTCTGTGCGCCACAACTACCGAGCCTGCGCTCTAGAGCCCGTGAGCCACAACTACTGAAGCCCGTGTGCCTAGAGCCCGTGCTCCACAACAAGAGAAGCCACCGCAATGAGAAGCCCGCGCACCGCAACGAAGAGTAGCCCCCGCTCACCACAACCAGAGAAAGCCCGCGCACAGCAATGAAGACCCAACGCAGCCATAAATAAAAATTAAAAAAAAAAAAAAACTTCAGTTTTCCTACTCCATTGATAATGGAATATAACTCATGCTTCTCTATCACTTCACAGTTTGCAGAGTGCTCTTACACAGACTGTCATCTGACAAACATTTCCTTGGGGGAACCAGAGAGATTAAGAAAACCTATGAAAGGCACTTAAAAATTATTTTCATCATTTCAGCAAAGGAGGAATGAAAACTTTGCCCTGTCTAAAATAAATGGGGAAAAAAAATAAATAGGATATTATTATTTTAACTAATTAATTAATTATTTTTGGCTGCACTGGGTCTTTGTTGCTGTGCACAGGCTTTCTCTAGTTGTGGCGAGCGGGGGCTACTCTTTGTTGCAGTGTGTAGGCTTCTCATTGCGGTGGCTTCTCTTGTTGTGGAGCACGGGCTCTAGGCGTGTGAGCTTCAGTAGTTGTGGCTTGTGGGCTCTAGAGCGCAGGCTCGGTACTTGTGGCGCACGGGCTTAGTTGCTCCGCGGCATGTGGGATCTTCTTGGGCCAGGGCTAGAACCCATGTCCCCTGCACTGGCAGGCGGATCCTTAACCACTGCGCCCCCAGGGAAGCCCAGGATATTATTTTATACTATATCTCATGCGATGAAGGCGTAACATATTAGTTTTTACTACATTGCATTAACACGATGGGGGCCAAAAATTATGATTTGCCAGAGACACTCCAGGTTTATACCAACTGTCATGGTGAACTATTAACATCACTACCTTTTATCCTCAGAAGTCTCCTGATTTGATGATAAATTATGTGGCCATCTTACCCAACACAGACTACGGACATCCGTTTGATCAGGACATTATGCTCCTTCTAGTCAGTTATATCCCTCAAATGGCAGTGCACAAAATAAGCCAGCCGAGTGAAAAGAAGGATGTGAGGGTTTCTAAAAATTATAGTTTACTTTGTGCAAGCCATAAGATTAAAGATTTACACTCGATGAAGTACTCTAAAAAAATCTCACTTGAGAGAGTGCCTTTTTCAGGCTCGAAGAACCATCAACATCACGTGTACTTTGATTATCTAGTTCAGAATCTGCTCCTGAAAAGCTAAACAGATAAACATTTCATTAAAGCATTTATCAATGTTCTGAATAAGGACCAAAACAGAAAACAAAGTTAACGGAATTACCAATGTTTAAGATCTAATGAATTCTAAATTAGATGAAAACATAACTTACATATGTGATTCTTCTTTCATTAGCTGGAAAGAAAGAGAAGGGAAGAAAAAGCTTTTAGCTTAAAATGTTTTCTGTCTAAATGAAGTAAAAATTTTATTCCTAAAACATAAATACATACCCTGGAAGCAAACGCAGAGAAGGTAGATAATAATTTTGATTCTACCGACAGTGGAGGCAGCTCTTCCAGTGGTATACCCTTGTTTATCTTTTCTTGCAAATTCACATATCTAAGTTTCAAGTCTTCTAAAACTGACAGTAGAGCTGATCCTAATTCTTTCTTAGTAGAATTACTTGATAAATTCCTGTTCAAGAGTTACATTCACAAAACTAAATTACTTAGGCCCAAGCCACCCATTTAAAACTAATGTCAAATTATACATTTAATTCTAACTCTACTAGATCCCTAAATTTTTTTCTTTTAAATGTTTAATAAAAGAAAACGAATCACAGAAGATGTGTTTTTCCAGGGGCAAGATAAGCAATCCTCGGTATACATATAAGCCAGACAGAATGTGGTCGAATGTCATGAAAAACCCTCCAACTGACTTCATCCGAACTTGGACTTTATGAAGAAACCCTGAATCTGTCTTTTTACTGGATTCATCATTCCAACATGCACTGTTGCCTCTTCATGAAATTAAAATGTACTACTTTTTAAAGTCTATTACCCCTAGGCCAGTTAACAAACCCAGTTAAAATCCACACCTCTTTTGCCCTTTAAAAATGAAAACTAAAGAAATTTTCTAGAATAAACAAAGTTAGTGATAAATTTCTAGGATGATACAGCTTTAAAATTAACAATCACCTATAACTATAAATAGAGAATAACGTTTAAAAATTGTGAATCACTATGATGTACACCTGAAACATATAATACTGTAAATCAACTGTACCTCAATAAAAAAGCAGATAATAAACAAACAAACCCTAACAATCACCTATTTAGTCCTTCTCTATTTTCCATTACAAGTTTGTAAATATCACTGCAATGGTGATGACACATTTGATAGTGAACATTTAAAAGGTGCAACTCTGCTTTGATGGCTCTCTGCATTATTTGCTGACAGCACTTTGATGGCAAATTCTTCTCCATCTCTTCAGAAAGTTGAGGTTCCCTTTGAAATAAAAAAATTGCATTAGGTAAGATTCCAAATATTTTTCTGTGTTAATGACATACCTCCAGAAACAGATTTAAAATTTCTTACATTTCTCTGTCAAGTTTAAATCAATTTCTACTAAAGACGGAAAGGCTGAAGAAAACAAGGATGTCAAGAGTCAATGCTAAATATCTTCTTTTTAGGACTTCCCTGGTGGAACAGTGGTTAAGAATCTGCCTGCCAATGCAGGGGACACGGGTTTGAGCCCTGGTCCGGGAAGATTCCGCACACCACGGAGCAACTAAGCCTGTGCGCCACAACTACTGAGCCTGCGCTCTAGAGCCCACGAGCCACAACTACTGAGCCCGCATGCTGCAACTACTGAAGCCCGCGTGCCTAGAACCCGTGTTCTGAAACGAGAAGTCACTACAATGAGAAGCCCGTGCACCACAACGAAGAGTAGCCCCTGCTCGCCACAACTAGAGAAAGCCCGTGGGCAGCAACGAAGACCCAATGCAGCCAAAAATAAATAAATAAATTTATTTAAAAAAATAAATATACTCTTTTTAGAATTCAAGAGAGTAAATAAGTCTCAAATTCATACTTTATTTTACCAAGAAAAGAATTCTAAAGTAAAGTACTAATTTATCTAGAATCAACAGATTTTTCAACCTAAATCAAGCACTGGCCAGCATTTTTAAAAGTTATAAACATTCTGGAGGAAAACTGTTTTTAAATGTTATCTTTTAAACAGAAAATATAATTTACATTTTTCTTAATGATAATAATGCTTATGTTATTATAAGCAAATATTTTGCTGTTATAACAAAAAGCTCCAAAATCACTACTTCTTTGAATGTTAATAGTTCTTCCGTTGCTAATACCAGCCACTTCTAACTATTCTCGATACATCTGCCTCTGGAAACCAACCCTTCTATTTAATTTTATAGGACTGGATACCATATCAAACTCATTAGAAGAATAAAGGATGAATGAAGGAAAAAGCAAATGATCTCAGAGCATGAAAACCAATTTGACTTCTCAGAGACTTCTCCCTTTCCTCTCCCCCACCACCTGGTTCTCCATGGATGCAAAATAAATTATACAACGAATTAAAATCAAGATTAAAATATCCCAGTAAAAGTATCTGTTTACTTCTTCAAATATATGATGTTTTCCAAATGTGCTATTTTGTTTTGGACTACAGGGGATCAAATGAAAGAAAACGAAAGTAATTCAATCAGTGTGGGTTTGGGTTGGATAAATAAAGATAAGATGCCATGAGTTTTTCTGAAGGAATTATTCAGACTGGAATCTCAGTAAGTGGAAAGCTTTAACATTCGACATCATTCTAATATTTCTTTCTTTCAAGACAAATGGCTGAAGCAGATGATCTCTTCAAGTCCCTCCTGGCTACTATTCTATATGGTTAAGTACCTACACAAAAAGCAAATTACTATTTTGATTATTTCCTCATACGTATCTGCAAGCTTATATGTCTGACGTACCTTTCAGAATGTTTCTTTAAGTCTGTGAAATCAAATGTTTTCCTTAATTCCAGGGAATCCTGAAAACATGATTTAAGATCAAATTAGACATATATGACAAACAATAATACATGTTGTATCTGGTAAGACGTAAAATCCAACTTCTAATTGACTTTGTGGCAATAGCTGCCAACAGAGAAGGACAGAGTTGGTAGCAATCTATTCACCTTTTTCCTTCATCCAGCATTTTCTCACAAAAGCTTCAGAAACCCCTGATATAATTCAGTGAACCAAAATATTTACATTAGCCTACAGTGCTTCTTTATAAAGTCAAATAAATTTTTATTATTAATCATATTGGTTTTACCTTATTCAGGAAATTTCCCTTAGGTTTTAAACTGTCAGCGGAGACAGATTTCCCCAAAGATCCTTTTGTCATAGCCATCTGTGGATCTTCATTATCTTGACTGTATGCCCAATCTGTGTTACATGCCACACTTCGTCTCTCACTTTGCCACTCACCACACTGTTTTTTATTCATCATTATCTCTGTGTTGCTTGACGTAGATACTACAGAAGATCTTGCGCTCGTTGCCCTGCCTGTTGTGAAACAAGCCCTACAATCAGTGCTAACATCCACTGTTTGATTAACTGTGACTGTACGACTTGCTACATCTGTCACTGATTCGGGACATGGTCCTTCCATATGGTGAAAGCATGCTTTATTTGTGGTATTGCCATTAGCAGCTTTTAGGGAGCTACCTTCTTCTATTGCTCGGTTATCCCTGATTGCAGACCTTGGCAGAGTAACAGAAAAATCTAAGGCTGGGTTAGGGGTGTTTTGTAGGCTTTTGTAACGTGAATACCCACAGGCAGAAATTACTGAATCATCAAAAATAGAGGTCCAGGAAGTTTGACAATCTTTACAGGGCTGGAGTAATGTCTCTAAATCTTTGTCTTGTGGTGATGTGCTTGGATTTTCAAGGTGCTGTAACATTTTTTTCTCAACAACTGAATTTCCACAAAAATCTTTACTTTTAGTTATTTGAGACTTCACTTTGCCAGTATACATTTTAGTTTTTAATGCTTTTTGAGGGTTCAAGAAACCACTCTTAGATTGAGATTCCTGGTGTTCAAGAGGACTACTCGTTAGTCCAATTTCATCCAATGCTGTGTGGTACATTAAACTAGTGTCTTGTTCCATACACTTTCCATGTTTTGGTTCATGATATTCTCTTAACATAACAGAATTCTGAAATTTGGAGACATGAGGTGAATCTTCTTGTCCATGAACATCAGCTGAATCTAAAGAGGTGCTAGAATTACTTTCTAATTCAACATGATTATTTTCTAGATTGCTAGCACAATTAATTCCATAACCTGAACTTCTTAGTCCCCAAACTTCCAGATTAGATATGTTTAATGCTTTCGTTTGGTCAAAAGATAAATGGTTATTTATGTATTCTTGTTCTTCTGCACTGTGATATTCCTGCTGTGAGTCATCATCATCTAGATCACGCTTTTGCACATCTTCAGAATCACGATCTGAAATCTTGTAGATTCTTTCCAAGCCAACAGTCTTATTACCTCGATGATTCAAAATATCAAAAAACACCTCCTTTCTTTTCTGCATTTCATAATCTAATTCTGAATTTAAATGAATAAGACTTTCGTTCTTCAGTTTTGACTCTGAATGACGTATAGAGTAGGTTTCATTCAGGAAAGCGTTGTCAATACTACCTTCAAACTCACTTGACTGAGAGTGAGTACTCTCTATCTTAGTATTTGGACTCACAGTAAAAGATGGCTCCAATAACTCTGTTTTGTCAGTATTGCTGATTTCTTTGTCATTAGCTCTTTTTTCTAATGCCAAGGAATCCCAGTCATAATCAAGAAAAGTCAATTTGGCTTCTTTACAACCATTAGGAGATAACAAATTTTTTTTCTTATGATTAGAAGGCTCATCTGATTAAAAAAAAAAGGATAAAATGTTAGCAGAAACATTACAGAATTTAAACACAAGACCTTAGATGTAATCTGGCCTAAGCTCTTCCCAATGTAGGAATATACTTTTTACATTATCCATAACAAATATCCCTAAATAGTTGCTGCTATGGACTGAACTATGTCCCCCTCAAAATTCATATGTGCTGAAGCCCTAACTCCCCATGTGGAGACGGGGCCTCAGGGAGGTAATTAAGGCTAGATGAGGTCATGAGGGTGGCACCCTCAAAATGGGATCAGTGCACTTATGGGAGAAGAGACACCACAGAGCTTGCTCTCTGTTTCTCTCCACCATGTGAGGACACTGCAAGAAGGCGGCCATCTACAAGCCAGGAAGAGAGCCCTTACAAGACCTGACCATGCTGGCAGCCCCATTTGGACTTGCAGCTTCCAGAACTGTGGAAAAAACAAATATCTGTTCTTTAAGCCACCTCCATGGTATTGTGCTACAGTAGCCCCAGCTGACTAAGACAGGAGCTAAGATTCTCCTCGAGCTCTTTCGGTGGCAAATCATTTACCATTTAGGAGGCAGTCCTTCCCTCTGTAACCTCTGGGTGCCTCCTAGTGTCCTAACATCAACCTTAGGCACTGCAGAAATACAACGACGAAGACATGGGTGCTGTGCCATGCTGCTGATTAGCAGGTAAATGCTTAAGAAAGGAGAAGTAGATGTCAGAGAAAACTGTACATTTAAAAAGTGTTTTGAAACAAAACAGTTATTTTAGGCAAATTAAACAGCACTACAAAGTTAGCTGGGTGAAAAAAACATGGCATTTTCAGGAAATTATAAGCCAGCTTGTCTGGAGTGAAATAGCTCTAAGGGAGTGAAAAGAGCTGTGAACAGAAAGAGGCCTTTGATGAGGTGTTAAGGAGTCTGGTTCTTATCCTAACACGGAGGACCACTGAAAGCTTCTTAAAAGGGTAGTCATGTGAATGCAATTGAGTTTAGACACCTCTGGCAACAGTAAGAATGAAGGCTTGAAGGGGGAGACTGAAGGGACACAGACCAAGAGTACAGAAATGGGACTGGAAAAGAAGAGACTAGTATAAAAGTTCCACAACTGACAAGACTTGGTGATCAATTAGAAATGGTAGATAAGGGAGAGAGAGATTAGTGGCTTTCAAATACATATTTTTTTCTTTAAGAACACAATCAGAAACATGTTTTATATCAAGATCTAGCATATATGTGTCTGTATAAGTGAAACAAAAATTTTACAAAAGTTATTACTCCAATTATGTCCAAAGTATTCTGCTATTTTCTAGTCTATTTCATTTTATTAAAAAAAAAAAGCTGATCACAATCAGCTAGGCTGATTTCATGACTCATCAATTAGCTACCACCTGCTTAAATATCTTTCTAGGATAATGCTAAGGGTTACAGCTTGGTATTACAGATGAATGGGAATATCTGGTGCTAAAGAGATAGGGACTTCATGAAGAGGAGATTTAGAAGATGAAGAGGAAAAGCAAGGGGCTGGGGAGGGAGGTGGAGGGAGAAGATAATGAATTCAGTTCCAGGCAAGTGGAGTTTAAGGTTAGAGATAAAACACCCAGATGTGAATGTCTAATAAGCTGTTATAAATATGGGGTTGGTGCTAAGGAGAGTAGGGTCAGATACAATTATAAACTCATGTGCTGACTGTGTTTTTCTTAGAGATTTGTATAGGAGTTCATGATATATTCTGGATACTAGGTGTTTGTTTTTCACATTTATAATCTAAGTGACTTTCCCCCAGTTTATTGGCTATCCTTTAACTTTTTATAATATTTTGTCATGCCATGGGCTTTAAGATTATTTAGTTAAATTAATCAGTCTTTTCTTCTCTGACTTCTGGGTTTGTCTCTCTGGCCTTCCCTACCACATGATTATAAAAGTATTCTTCTATAATTTTCCAATTCTTTGTGTGGGTGTATGTGTTTAACACTTAGCCCTTTCACGCTATGTAGAATTAATGCTTCTCTCTAGCATGAGGTAGGACTCTAACTTAATTTTTTTCCAAAAAGGATGGTCAGTTGTCCTAATACCATTTGCTGAAAAATCCACTGCTTCCCGTCTGACTTGAAATAGCATTTTTATCACATTCTAAAGTCCTCTTAATAGTTACATACATGTATTCATAAGCATATAAAGGTTAGTCAGCTTGCTTTTTATGCCCTTGTTGATTATTCTCTCTTCTACCATTATGACAGAAAGAGAAATTTTAGATCCATGTGAAGAAAAAACATACACAACTTCGGTAGCAGAGGTCAACCTGCCCACTTTCTACATATTACCCTGAAGGCAACTGTACCTGTCACTAGTTCCTGAAAGCCTGCCTGGACAGAAACCCTCTCTTCTGGCTCACCTTCTCTCTCCTAAATCTTCCATTTACCTGAGAGATCCTATGTAGGCGGCCCATATTTACCAAAAATCACCTGAGTCATCTGTCAAGATAAAAACATGCTGAATCTTACCTTACTGGTAGGAAGGCTTAAGATGTAGCAACATTGGAGAGGGAACTATCAAGTCTAATTACATTTAATACCTCTTTCCACCCAGAATAAAGCCAACTGGACTAGCTTCTCACCTTTCTGGATGTTTCCATTACTGTGGTAGCCTTTACCAGAAGCTGTCTCAACCACTTCAGTGGCCTGCATCACTCAAGGACATATAACCTAGAAGAAGTATAAATATTGAACTGTTATTATACTCAGCATATTTTAAAAACTATTAGAAAAACAAGAATCTGACAAAGTATAATTATAGTCAAAGATTCTAATATCAAAGGCCTAATAAACAAAACTTGTAAGACATTTGAATAACTTTTTTTAAAAATTAATTTTATTTATTTATCTTTGGCTGTGTTGGGTCTTTGTTGCTGTGCGCGGGGCTTTCTCGAGCTGCGGCAAGCGGGGGCTACTCTTTGTTGTGGTGCGCAGGCTTCTCATTGCGGTGGCTTCTCTTGTTGCAGAGCGTGGGCTCCAGGTGCATGGGCTTCAGTAGTTGTGGTGCACTTGCTCAGTAGTTGTGGCTTGCGGGCTCCAGAGCGCAGGCTCAGTAGTTGTGGCGCACGGGCTTAGTTGCTCCGCGGCATGTGGGATCTTCCCGGACCAGGGCTCAAACCCGTGTCCCTTGCAGTGGCAGGCAGATTCTTAACCACTGCGCCACCAAGGAAGCCCTGAGTAACTTTTTTAAAGGCATGGACAGCTACATAAAAGACTGTATTATTTAAACAGACAAGACATATTCTTCTAAAATTTCCAAGGAACATTTAAAAACCGTGTTAGGCTGCCCATCTTAATCCAAAAAACAGAGTCCTAAAGGCTACAATGTGACCCTATTTATGTCAAATCCAGAACAAAAATGTTTCCAAAACAAACTGTAGACTTTTAAAAAACCAATGACATGATAAGTCCCTACAATGAAATATCTTTCAGCAACGGAAAGGAACAAACTACTGATATATGTAAACTGGTGGATTAATCTCAAAAACATTATGCTGAATGAAAGAAGGCAGACAAGAGATCACATACTGTATGATTCCATTTAAATGAAATTTAGAGAAAAAGCAAATTTATAGAGACAGAAAGTAGATTAGTGGCTTTGTGGGACAGGGGATGAGAAGAGGGGTTAATGGTATCATTTCAATTTTAGCATATGTACTGCTGAAGCGAGCACAGGAAGGGTTAACTGTAAATTGGCATAAGGGATTTTATCAGAGGGATTAAAACATTCTGAAACTGACTTATGGTGTGACGGTTGCACCACTTGATAAAGTGACTAAAATCACTGAATTGTACATTTGAAATGAGTGAGATATATTTCAATAAATCTGCTTTTAAAAAGTTAATGACAATGGTTCTCTAAACCCAGCTGCTACATGAGGAAGCCCAAGCTGGACACCTGTCAGAAAACCAAGGCACCCTAATGGATACACGAGTGACCCCAGAGAAGACCAGCAGAAGAAATGTCCAGCCAACCCACAAAATCATTTTGAGCCTTCTGGCCTCTAGTTATCATGACTGTCTACACCCCTAAAAAGCTGAAGTACTTGTCAAGGGATTCTGGTGACCAGGTATTACAAAGGTTCCTGATGAGTTTGGAAAAAAAAAAAAAGAAATGATTTTGTTCTAATTCTCAATGAACTATTTCAATCGATGATCCTGAACAAATCCCCAAGTTTACTCTCCCTGTTCTACAATGAGAAGACATTATAAAGCAGAAGAACTCACTCCTTGGAGACAGTCTGTCTAGCTTTGAAACCTGATTTAGACACTTAATATTAACAGTGCAAAAAAAATTAATGACAATGAGAACACGGGACTTCCAAAATATATGGGACCTGCCCAAAGTTATAGCCAAAAGAAGTCACAGCTTTAGATTCTTATTATTCAATAAAACTAAAATAAATGATTTAATAAGCAGTCAAGAATCTAGAAAAGAACTAAAGTCTTTATTTCAAAAAGTTGAGGATAGAATTATTTAAGACAAAATAAAAAGTGACCAATTTAAAAACAGTAAAAATGATAACTAAAACCAAGAGCTATTCTTTGAAAAATGAATTAAAGTAGATAATATCAGACAAATCTCACTGACAGTACTGAAACAAAAGCCAGCAATGAGAAAAGAAGCATTTTAACAAGACATAAAAATGTACTTTTAAAAATTGAAATTGCTATATACACCTTTAATGGATAATTTGCAAATTTAACCAAAATAGCCAATTTTCTAAGAAAATAATTTTTAAAAAAACTTACAGAGGGCTTTCCTGGTGGTGCAGTGGTTAAGAACCCGCCTGCCAATGCAGGGGACACAGGTTTGAGCCCTGGTCTGGGAAGATCCCACATGCCGCAGAACAACTAATCCCATGCGCCACAACTACCGAGACTGCGCTCTAGAGCCTGTGCGCCTACAGCCTGTGCTCTGCAACAAGAGAAGCCACCGCAATGAGAAGCCTGTGCACTGCAATAAAAGAGTAGCCCCCGCTCGCCACAGCTAGAGAAAGCCCGCACACAGCAACAAAGACCCAACGCAGCCAAAAATAAATAAATAAATTTATTTATTTTTTTAAAAAAACAACTTACAGAAAAAGCTAAACAGAGAATCAACAATAGAAAAAATTGAACAGGCCATCAAAGATTTATCCTATAACAATTCCTATCAAGCCTACTAAATTCTTAATTCATCTGTATAAGCAAAAAAGTTCTAGGTCAAGTGAACAAAACTCTAACCTGAGTCATAAAAACAGAGTGACGGCCCCTCAATCAACTCCCAGACTTGTGTCAGTGTACAGACCTAGAAGCCCTTGAATGAAGGGGAGGCTGGATCTTCTTCAGGAAGAACGCCAAATACACCACTAACAATACTCTTCCCTAAATGGTCCCTAAAGCCTTTTACCAGGGTAAACTGTACATTGGGGAAAAGAAAATAATCAGGGGACTCCGGGGGGGCTCACGCCAGAGAGTGCTTCCCACAGCTTCTGCTGCCGGTGTCCTTCTCCCCGTGGTGAGCCACAGCCACCCCCCACCTCTGCGGGAGACCCTCCAACACTAGTAGCTTAACATTTTAGGCAGAAGAGAGATGTGATAATGCCTCGAGATAGATAAAGTCTTGGCCTGCTGGAGAAATTCAAGAGTACTGTGTGATGGAAAATGAATGTGGACATGATGGCTGGACCTGGAGCAGCTACCTTGAGCCAGCAGGTAACCTTGGTAATGGAGCTACATATGCATGAGCAATCACACAGAAGGTGCTGGATCTCTGAGGACTTTGTGGAACAGACTTACCATATCAGCACTGAACTACTTATCTCTAAAACCTTTCCCTATCCAAGAAATAAATTTTCGTTTTACTTAAAAAAAAGAAAAAAGAAAAAAAGAAAATAACCACACCTTTCAGGAACACTGGCTCTGAACTGACACTAATTTTACGAGACCCAAAACATCACTGTGGCCTTCCAGTCAGAGTAGGGGCTTATGGAGGTCAGGTGATCAATGGAATTTTAGCTCAGGTTCATCTCACAGTGCGTCCAGTGGGTCCCTGAACCCATATTGTGGCTATTTCCTCAGTTCCAGAATGCATAATTGGGAAAGACATACTGAGCAGCTGGCAGAATCCCTGCAGTGGTTTTCTGACCTGTTGAGGGAGGGCTATTATGGTGGGAAAGGGCAAGTGGAACCATTAGAATTGCCTCTACCTAGGAAAATAGTAAACAAAAGCAATGCCACATCCCTGGAGGGACTGCAGAGATTATCCAAAGATAACTCTTCTCCTTTCGAGAAACAGCTCTTGGCCTGCTACTGGGCCTTGGTGGAGACTGAACACATGACCCAGGGCCACTGAGTTATCATGCAACCTGAGCTGCCTGTTACAAACTGTGTGTTATCTGACTCACCCAGTGTGCACAGCAACTTTCCATCATCAAGTGGATCTGGTACATATACATATGTGATCAGGCCCTAGCAGCCCTAAAGGCACAAATAAGTTACATGAAGAAGTGACCCAAATGCCCATGGCCCCCACTCCTGCTACACAGCCTTTTCTCTCCCAGGCTGCA
Source organism: Hyperoodon ampullatus (assembly GCF_949752795.1). Lineage (NCBI taxonomy): Eukaryota > Metazoa > Chordata > Mammalia > Artiodactyla > Ziphiidae > Hyperoodon > Hyperoodon ampullatus. Next base: position 3,358,175 of record NC_136921.1, read on the forward strand.
CCTATGGACTCATGGGGAGTTCCCTATGATCAGCTGACAGAGGAGACGACTTGGGCTTGGTTTACAGATGGTTCTGTGTGATATGCAGGCACTACCTAAAAGTGAGCAGCTGCAGCATTACCAGACCCCACCCCTCAAGGACATCGCTGAAGGACACTGGCGAAGAGAAATTCTCCAGTGGGCAGAACTTTGGGCAGCGCACCTGGTTGTTCACTTTGCTTGGAAGAAGAAAAGGCCAAACATGAAATTATATACCAATTCATGGGCTGTGGCCAGTGGTTTGGCTGGATGGTCGGGAGCTTAGAAAGAACATAACTGGAAAACTGGTGACGAAGAAATTTGGGTATGTAGATAGACCTCTCTGAATGGGCAAAAGACGTGAAAATATTTGTGTCCCATGTGAATGTTCACCAGAGAGTTTCCTCAACGGAGGAGGATTTTAATAACCAAATGGATAGGTTAACAGATTTTGTCGATGCCAGTCCGTCTCTTTCCCCAGTTACCATGTCAACACCCCGTGGGCTCATGAGCAGCAGCACTGTGGTGGCCAGGATGGAGATTCTGCATGCACTCAGCAGCATGGACTTCCACTCACCAAGGCCAGTGTGGCAAACTGCCAGCAGCAGAGACCAGTACTGGGTCCCCAGTATGGCACCGTTCCCCAGGGTGATCAGCCAGCTACCTGTTGGCAGATTAATTACACTGGACTATTTTCACCATGGAAGAGAACAGTGTTTTGTCCTTACTGGAATTGATGCTTACTCTGGATACAGATGTGCCTTCCCTGCACACAATGCTTCTGCCAAAAGCACTATCCATCGACTTTGAGAATGCTTTATCCACTGCCATGGTATTCCACATGGTAACGCTTCTGACGAAGGAACTCACTTCACAGCAAAAAGAAGTGGGGCAGTGAGCCCGTGCTCAAGGAGTTCATTGGCCTTACCATGTCCCCCACTATCCTGAAGCAACTGGATTAACAGCAGAGTGGATGGCCCTTTGAAGGCTCAGTTTCAGTGCCAGCTAGGTGACAATACCTTGTAAGGCTGGGGCAAGGTTCTCCAGAAGGTGGCATATACTCTAAATCAGCATCCAATATACGGTGCTGTTCCTCTCATAGCCCCAGGATTCAGAGGACCAGGAATAAAGGGGTTGGAAATGGGAGTGGCACCATTCAATATTACCCGCAATAATCTACTAGCAAAATTTTTGTTTCCTGTTTCCACAACATTATGCTCTGCTGGCCTCAAGAGGAATGCTTCCACCAGGAGACACGACTCCACTGAATTATAAGTTCAGACTGCCACCTGGACACTTTGGGCTCCTCACGCCTCTGAATCAACAGGCAAAGAAGAGAGTAACAGTGTTGGCCAGGGTGACTAATCCTGACTACCAAGGGGAAACTGGATGAGCACTTCACAATGGAGGTAAGGAAGAATATCTGTGGAATACAGGAGGTTCCCTAGGGAGTCTCTTAGTATTACCATGCCCTGTGATTATGGTAAATGGAAAACTAAAACAACCCAATCTACTCAGGACCACTAAGGCCCGGACCCTTCAGGAATGAAGGTTTGGGTCATCCCCCAGGTAAAAAGAATACACAACAGGTAGTAGAAGAACGCAGTTATAAATACCTGTTACAACTACGTGACCGGCTGCAGAAATGAGGACTGTAATTGTAATGAGTATCTCCTCCTTATTCTGTTATGAATATATATATGTATATATACATCTATTAAGTAAATACCTTTGTTTCCTTTCCTCTCTTATTCCCTTATTATGTAACATAAAATGTACTGACCTTATCAGTATTTAAGCATTGTCAACTTTACATAACAGCATTTACGGAGAAGAGTAAAATCACTCTAAATTTTACCTCCTCTTCTGGGGCCAAGGGATTAGCACATTTTCAGTTGTATGCATGATAGCTGTATCATATTAGGTGAAATTATGATCTTGTAATTGTCTTTATTTGGAGATTCAGCATGGTTTAAGGAAATGCGTATGGGTGCCAAGTTGACAAGGGGTGAACTTGTGATTGTTAATGTGTCAACTTGAATGGGCTAAGGGATGCCCAGAAAGCTGGTAAAAAAATTATTTCTGGGTATGCCTGTGAGAGTGTTACTGGAAGAGATTAGCATTTGAATTGGTAAACTGAGTAGAGAAGATCACCCTCACCAATGCAAGTGGGCATCACCCAATGGGTTGAGGGCCTGAATGGAGCAAAGAGGTGGTGAATTTGCTTGAACTGGGACAACCACCTTCTCCGGCCCTTGGAAAGGTGACCACTGCTTTGCTTGGAATCTCAAGCTCCTTGTTCCATGGTCTGCAATGTTCTTCTGGGCAGGAAGTCAGGCTACCCCAGGGCTCATGTTGCAGGTTTCCTTTCTTTGAGAAATCACAGTCCTGTACTGTCCATTATCCGTCTGAAAACAGTTGTTACACACACGTGGCCTAGTCTTCAAGTTGTTTTATGGCAACATGGTAAAACCAGTCTATTACTTCATCATGGCCAGAAACCTCATTACGCCTGAGAGTTATGTTTTCTGACTACAGTACAATTAAGAACAAAAAGGACAATAACTTCCCAAATATTTGGAAATTAAACAACACACTTGTAAATAATTCATGGAGAAATGAATATATCAACAATGGAAGTTAGAAAATAATTTGAACTAAATGATTATGAAAATACAATACATCAAAATTTCTGAGATGCAGCTAAAGTAGTGCTTACAGAGCAATGTACAGCGTTAAGTACTTATATTAGGAAAAAAGGTTTAAAATTAATGATCTATCTTAAGAAACTAGAAAAATTAGACAAAATTAAATCCTAAGAAAGTAGGATGGAAATAATAAAGAAAAGAGAGGTAAATTAAAAAAAATAATTATAAAAAACACATCCAAAGTTTTTAAAAGAGATTAATAAAATATATAAACCCTTCACGAAACTTATCTAAGAAAATGAGAAAACACAAATTACCAATATCATGCATGATAAAGGAGACATCACTACAGAACCTACAAATTTTAAAATGATAATAGGGGATATAATGAACAACATGATCTGATAAACTCTACAACCTGAACATACTTCCATGAAAATACAACCTGGATGCAAGAAGAAATAAACAATCTGAATAGTCCCATATCTCTTAAGAAGTTAAAACTGTAATTAAAATTTTTTCCTCACAGAAAACTCCAGATGTAGATGGTTTCACTGATGAAGTCTATCAATCAACTGAGGCAGAAATACAGTCAGAATTCAATCCTAACCAAAGTCCATTAGAGAAATATGGATGAGGGACGACTTCCCAACGTTTTATAGGTCCAGTAATATCTTGATACCAAAATCTGAGGACACTGCAAGTAAAAAATAAAGAAACCAATACTTCTTATGTAGAAAGACTCATACATCCTAAAGTAATTTTTTGCAAAACAAATCCAGCAACACATAAAAAGAATAATGCATTCTAATCAAATGAAGTTTATCCCAGGAATACAAGGTTGGTTTAACATTTGAAAATCAACTGATGTTATTCACCACAGTAAGAGAATAAAGGAGAAAAATCACATGATCATCTCAATAAATGCAGAAAAAGAATTTGATAACATTTATTAAAACTTAGAATCAGGGACTTCCCTGGTGGTCCAGTGGTAAAGAATCCGCCTTCCAAAGCAGGGGACACGGGTTTGATCCCTGGTTGGGGAACTAAGAGCCCACATGCTGCAGGGCAAGTAAGTCCACACACCACAACTACTGAGCCCGCAGGCCTCAACTAGAGAGCCTGCGTGCCGCAAACTACCGAGCCCACACGCTCTGGAGCCCACGTGCCACAACGAGAGAGAAGCCCGCACACCACAACGAAGAGCACGCACACCGTAATGAAAGATCCCGCATGCCGCAACAAAGATCCCGCAACTAAGACCCAACACAGGCAAAACAAACTAACTAAATAACTAACTAAATAAATATTAAAAAAAATTAAAAAACAAAAAACTAAAACCCTTAGAACCAATTCATGGTAAAAGCTCTCAGCAAACCAGAAACAGTAAAGCTCTTTCTCAATCTAATAACAGGTATCTACATACAAAAAAGCCCCGGGCTTCCCTGGTGGCACAGTGGTTGAGAGTCCGCCTGCCGATGGAGGGGACACGAGTTTGTGCCCTGGTCCGGGAAGATCCCACAGGCCGCGGAGCGGCTAGGCCTGTGAGCCATGGCCGCTGAGCCTGCGCGTCCGGAGCCTGTGCTCCACAACGGGAGAGGCCACAACAGTGAGAGGCCCGCGTACCGCAAAAAAAAAAAAAAAAAAAAGCCCCAATTAACCCTAAAGCTAAGATCATACCTGATGGTGAAAAATTCAATAACTTCTGTCAAAAACAACACAGTTATTCTCTCACCACTTATATCTGATGTACTAGAGGCCCTAGCCAGTGCAATAAATAAATAAGAAGCATACATATTGGAAAAAAAGAGGTAAAACTGTCTTTATTCACAGACCATATGATAACATACAGGGAAAAACCAAAGGGATATTCAAAGAAACTACTAGAACTAATAGGCAAATTTAGCAAGATTGAAGAATACAAAGTCAATGTACAAAACACAAGTGCACTTCTATATTCCAGCAAGAAACAATTGGAAAATGAAAACTTATAAACAGTACCACTTACAAAAGCATAAAAAAACATGAAACAGTTGGTGGTTAAATGCAATGAAAGATATACAAGACTTTTATATTGAAAACTACAAAACAATGATGAGGGAAATTAAGGAGGAACTAAATAAATGGAGAGAGATACACCATATTGTTGGATCGAGACTCAGTATGTTAAGATCTGTTCTCTACAAATTGAACTATAGATTCAACACAATTTCACTCAAAATCGCAAGATTTTTTGGTAGCAGTTGACAAGTTGATTGCAAACTTACATGGAAATGCAATGAACCTAGAATAGCCAAAACAATTCAGAAGAAGCAATTTGCATGACACATATTTCAAGATTTACAAAGCTACAGTATTGGCAGTGTAGTATGTTAAACTAATAGATTAAAGAACATATTAGGAGAGGCAAGAAAGAGAGCCACTTGACTTTTAAGGAAGGCATTAATTCAATTCAATGTAGAAAGGAAGTTCTAAGGCATATCCTATAAATGGTACTGGAACAATTAGATTTCTGCAAGGGGAAAGAAATACTGGGATCCCTACCTCACATAATACCCAATAACAAAAGTGAGATGGCTCATATTTCTGAAGGTGAAAACCAAACCTATAAAGTTTGTCAAAGAAAACATAGAACATATTCACAACGTTAGGGTAGGCAAAGATTTCTTAGAACACAAAAGGTGTTAGTAAAAAAGTTGTTAATTTGAACTTCAGCAAATATAATTTTTTTGAATTTTTGAATCTTGTTTTATTTATATTTTTATACAGCAGATTCTTATTAGTTATCTATTTTATATTCGTGTATGTATGTCAATCCCAATCTCCCAATTCATCCCACCACCACCACCCGCCCCCCCCCCCGCCACCTTCCCCCCTTGGTGTCCATATGCTTGTTCTCTATTTCTGTCAGGCAAACCGGTTCATCTGTACCAGTTTTCTAGGTTCCACATAAATGCGTTAATATACGATATTTGTTTTTCTCTTTCTGACTTACTTCACTCTGTCTGACAGTCTCTAGATCCATCCACGTCTCTACAAATGACCCAGTTTCGTTCCTTTTTATGGCTGGAACTTCAGCAAAATTTAAAAACTTCTGCTCATTACTGAAAAGTGAAAAGACAAGCCAAAGACTGGAAGAAACTATTCACAATGTATATATCCAACAGAGGACTCTTACATAGATTATGTAAAGAACTTGCATAAATAGAACCTTCTAAAAAAAGACAATCTAATTAAAAAAAAGGACAAAGCAGTTGGACACTTACTTCACATGTGCATAACACAAAGCATATGAATTACTCTTAAGCGTATAAGCAAGTGCTCAACATCATTAGTCAACAGAGAAATGCAAATTCAAACCACCAAGATACCACTTCACACTTACTAGAATGGGAAAAAAAAACCCAACACCTAATATTGTGAGGATGTGAACAAACTGAAACTCATACATTGCTAAAGTGAATACAAATTGTTAAGACCACGTATCTTGGAAAACTGGCAGTTTCTAAAGATGTTAACCACATAACTACCCTATTACCAAGAAATTACATTCTAGTTTCAGGAATAAACACCTTTCTCTACAGAATCATTCTTTAATACACTATTCAATAATGACTGAACCCCTATTTGTTAAGTCATATGCTAAGTGTTGAAGACACGAGTTCTTGCCCTATCAGTTAATGATAAGCACACAATAAATAAGCAATTCCCGAAAGTCATGTGGGAGGATGGGAATGGAGCACATAAATCTTATTGTAGAGTACCTTTTCTCAAACTTGCCTGACATATGAATCACTTGGGGCACTCTTTATTTATTTTTTTTTTTTGCGGTATGCGGGCCTCCTCCCCCCCCCCCCCACCGTTGCGGAGCACAGGCTCCGGACGCGCAGGCTCCGCGGCCATGGCTCACGGGCCCAGCCGCTCCGCGGCATATGGGATCCTCCCAGACCGGGGCACGAACCCGTATCCCCTGCATCAGCAGGCGGACTCTCAGCCACTGCGCCACCAGGGAGGCCCGATGAGTTCATTTTTATACATAGTAAGTTCAAGGGCCTATAACAATTTGAAATAGATATACAGATGTGAAGCTTAGGAATTATCTGGACTGGAAATATTCAACTTTCAACTAATGTTTCAGAAATTCTTTTTAGCTGGTAGCTGAAAAGATTTGGCCCAATATCAAGAGCTTAACAGCCTTTTATTTACTTATTTTTTACTGCGATAAAACTGGCTAGCAGTTGTTAACGTTTGGGGTTATGGACTTACTGAAGATTTGATAAAAGTCTGAGAAAATGCACATACATACACATATAATTTAAAGGATTTATGGACTTCTATACTACATTTAAAAACTGCAAGTTTGGACTTCCCTGATGGCGCAGTGGTTAAGAATCTGCCTGCCAATGCAGGGGACACAGGTTCGATCCCTGGTCCAGGAAAATCCCACATGCCGCGGAGCAACTAAGCCCGTGTGCTACAACTACTGAGCCTGCGCTCTAGAGCCCGCGAGCCACAGCTACTGAGCCCACGTGCTGCAACAACTGAAGCCCATGTGCCTAGAGCTCGTGCTCTGCAACAAGAGAGGCCACCGCAATGAGAAGCCCACGCACCGCAATGAAGAGTAGCCCCCACTCGCTGCAACTAGAGAAAGCCCGTGCACAGCAACTAAGACTCAAAAATAAAAATAAATAAATAAATAAAATAAATTTTAAAAAAACTGGAAGTTTGTAACTCCTGGCTTAAGAGATTTTATTTAAGTCAGTAAAGATTCTACTTACTCTAGGAATGCCAGGTAAATGTTTAAAATAAAGACTGGGTATAAAGAAAGCTAGTTTATCAAAATAACTAACATTAAAATAGATAAGGGGTTTTCTTACTTTTTGGACTCTGGTACTCTTCACATTCTTAAAAAGTACTGAAAACCCCCAGGAGTATTTGTTTACGTTGGTAATATCTATTAATACTTATATTAGAAAGTAAAACAAAAATTTTAAATTTATTCATAAACCCATTACTTAATATAAGTAACACTTTCAATTTAAAAAACGTATATTTTCCAAAAAATTAGCAAGAAAAACATATTTTGCAAATCTCTTTACTATATGCCTTTACAAGCTGGAGCCTCATTCACATCTGATTCTGCATTCAAATCTACCTTCAATGTTTTGCAAGCTTCATTCTTAAATATGAAGACACCCAAGTTCAAGAACTTTGACAAAAGGAAAAATTTTAGTATAACAAAAATACTTGCAAATCATGTATCTGATAAGGGTCTATCATCCAGCATATCCAAAGAAGTCTTACAAGTCCAACAAAAAGACAAACAACACAATTTTTAAAATGATCAAAGGATCTGAATAAACACTTTTCCAAAGAGAATATACAAATGGCCAATAAACATATGAAAAGATGCTCAACGTATTAGGTAAATGCAAATCAAAACCACAGTGAGATACCACTTTATACCCACTAGGATAACTATTAAAATAGAGAGTAAGTACTGTCAAGGAAATGGAGAAATTGGAACTCTCTTACAGTGCTGGTGGGAATGTAAAACGGCACAGCCATTCTGGAAAACAATCTGGCAGTTCCTCAAAAAAAAAAAAAAAAAAAAAAAAAAAAAAAAAAAAAAAATACAGAACGACCATGTGATCCAGCAATTCCGCTCCCAGGCATATAACCCTTTTTATTCTGCTCTCCCAGCTCTCACTCATCAAACTATTCTCTCCGGTGTTTTCAATCCCGGAAACAAACCAGAAGCTGCTCTCCTCCCTCTGACACCTCCCTCATCCCTACCGGGTCTTGTCAGTTTTAACCCTTGACGCATCTTGGTCAAGAGACCACTGACTGTTAACATGGATCCGGGCAATAACCTCCTACCTGGCCAGAATAATCTTTCCAGAATGCAGATCTGGTCAGTTCACCCCACTGCTTAAAACTAAGCAACAGACTGTCACTGTTCTTTGGATAACGATTAAAGCTTTAGTACCGTCTGCAAGACCACCCCACCACGCCCTGAGGGCCTGGGCTCTGCAGGAACCTTGGCACTTCGTGGGCTCCAGATGCACCGGCCACCGTGCTTCCTCACACAGGTTGGGCCACGTGCGTCCTCCGCCTGCCGCACCCCGGCCCCCCAACCACCTACAATTACTGCTCAACCTTCAGACCTCACCCCCAATATCCGTTTTTTAGGGAAACCTTCCTGGCCCTCCACACAACATCAGGAACGTCCGCCAGTTTGGAAAACATCCCACTCTTCTGCCGTCCGTCCCACATAGCAGGGTAATTAACTAATGTCCAGCGTCCGTTTCTCGCTCTGGACCGTGGCTGGTTGCTGCCGTACCCCGCGCCCGCTGCACAGGCCCCATTCGTATTTGTCGCAACCATACACGCGTGAATGAACTCCCGCCTTTCCCCGGAGAAATAAATGTCAGGTCCCGCAACGCAGCTCGAAAAGAACTTTAGACGCGCAAGTCCGCCCCGGCGCCCGCGAAGCGAGGCTGTGGGACCCGCTTGGAACTGAACGCAAAGGTACCACATTGGGGGATTCTGTAACTCCAAGGCCCCCGACGAACGCGCAAACCCTGCGGACCACGGCGGTGCCCCCGGACCCTGCCCGCTTCCCCTTCCAGGATCCGCTGGAGGAGGCCTCGTTGGCCTCCTTCACGCCGCGCGGCCCTCGGCGCCGATGGGCCCTTGGCGGGGACTCGCCGCCACTGGGCTTCGCTGCCCCGATCCCCACGCTCCCGGCCTCCGCCCTAGCCTGCCCGCAGCCGCCCGCCCCGCCAGCCCGACTCCCCGCTCGTCGTACCTCGGAACCGCGCTGTTGCCGCCGCAGTCCGTGAGCCGTCCCGTCTCGGCCGCCGCCTCAGAGGGATTTGCGCTCCTCGTGCAGCCGCGGGTCCCGCCGGGTAACGGCCATCCGCGGCCCGCCCACTGCCTGGCGGGGCGCTCCCATTGGCCGGCGCGCACAGAGGCGGCTCTGTGATTGGCCCGGCGTGCGGGCGCGAACGGAGTCGCCTGCTGGGATTTTGCATTTCCCGTGGTGGGGGAGGGGAGACGTCTGGCCCGCGGGCTCAGCTCGCAGCGACTCCCAGAGAGGCGTTAACTGCTCTGCAGCCCGCGACCCGTGACCTTCGACCCGTCTGGACGGCGCGGCTGTGCAAAGCCACTGGAGGAAAAAAGCTGGGCGGCGCTCCCCGCCACCGCCGGCAGGGGCCCAACTGGCCCCTGGTTCGGGCCCGGCGCCCGCCAGGTCCCGCGCCCACAGTGTCCGGACAGCCGGCCCTGGCTGCCCTCCTTGGACAGCTGTCCCCACCGACACGTGTCCCCTCTTCCTGTCTAACACAGCGTGTCCTCCCTTGAGCGGTCTTTTACAATATCATTAGCAGGGCCCGGGCTAGGGTGAGAGAATGAGGCATTTACTTGCCTTGGGCGCAGAATTTAAGGGGGCGTCAAAAATCTCGATAATCAAGATAAGTGATATTTTAATGCAGTCGTTGAAGGCAATCAAAAGTAATGAAAAAACCCCAAGATGGACAAAATAGCCCCATCAGCACTCCTAATTTTTCCTTCTGCCTCAGGCTCTAATATGGCTCCTCAACGGACTGTTATCCTGTCTTTAAAAATGTTCACTTTTTTCATCATGAATTTTTTGCATGGATTTTGACTTTTGCTTAAATCATGTTGTTTAAAATCGTTTCAGGTTGCATTAAAATCTTAGTTTTTTGATGCCATCTCCAGATACTCCCCACTAGCCCTGGGGCAGTGGGGTCCTTGCTTCTGGTAGTTTCTGGTGTCTGTGTGTGTAGCCTGAAGCACTGCGTTTGCTGCCAGGCAGCTCTTACATAATTGATTTGGGGCTTACATAGTTTGGATGTGAAGTGTGACGTTTTTCTGAAATCTGTCAATCTCTTTGCGATTTAATGCAGTGATTTTAATCCCATTTCAGGTTCAGAATAATGGTATTTACACAGTAGTTTTTACTTGTTTTTTTTTAAAGTCAGGACAGTGGTTACTTTTATTATTTTTTTGAAGTAAAGTCGATTTACAATATTGTGTTAGTTTCTGCTATACAGCAAAGTGACTCAATTATACATATAATATTCTTTTCTTATGGTTTATCATAGGATATTGAATATAGTTCTCTGTGCGATACAGTAGGACCTTGTTGTTTATCCATTGTATAGACAATAGCTTACATCTGCTAACCCCTTTACGTGCCTTTTATGATTTGATTATTTTAACATTTCCTTTTTTATATCTTTTAAATATTTTAACATTATTAAAGTCACATGTATTTAATGTAGAAAATTCAGGAAAATGTAAAGAAGAAAATAGAAATTCCCTATAACCCTACTTCTCCCAGAACCTCACTTTGGAGGCTACAAACGTGACATGATTTTGCTGAATTAGTCTTTTACTGTGTTGTAGAACCTGACTTTTACATTTTATTTATCACTTTTCATCTGTATTAAGTAAGATGGAGCTGTAGCAGGTAGTAGACCATGAAAATTGTCTGTATCCTCTGTTCTGTCCCCATTCTCATAAACACTGTCATGAGTTTGGTCAAAAACATGATGAAGGCTGTGATCAAAGTTAGTAACATAACAAGAAACATATTTTCATTTATGAAAGGTTTAGAATCAGTCTTGTTAGTTCCCCAACCAGTGATTTAACCCAGGCCCCCTGCAGTGGAAGTGTGTAGTCTTAACCACTGGACCGCCAGGCAATTCCCAATGTTACTCTCCTTTTGAAAGTTGGGAAAATCATCTGTTTTCATAAATTTGGATAACTGGCCTCTAGGGCTCTGAAAGAAACAGGAATGGTGGAACAAGGAAATTTTGATGAAGAAAAAAGTGAGGAGTGAGTGGTTCAGTGAATTAAGCTATGGTTTTGCTGATGGGCTTGTAACGTGGTGAACACGTTAACACCTGAAGAACACATGAAGACCCTCGAGGTTGGTCCTCTCAAGCAGAGATGAGCCTTAAACACCCAATTTTGCAACTTTCTGGGCCTTCTGTAGTAGGGGAAGAACGGAGTCTTTCTCTCTGGACTGTGAAGTGTCAAGATATTGAAGAGCATCATGGAAGGGGATGCTGGGCTCCCTCTGGAGGCCGACTTGGGAGCAGGGGACTCAGGCTAGGAACCCACACACTTGTGCCTGACCCTGTGGCTACAACAGTGATTCCTAAATTGTGCTCTGCAGAGTCGTCCCAGAAGGCTCTGAAAAAAAAAGACAGGTTCCATGATCAAACAGTTTGGGAAATTGTACCTGGTCCATTTCCCTCTTAAGGAATCCCAATGACATTCACAAGTAAATACTCCTCAACAAGCCAACCCATTGAGTGTTATAATTGAGTGTTACCGAAGAATATTTATTTATAGAATTCTCTTTACTAATATTCCTAGGAATTAGTAGTTATAGTTGGGAAACACTGGACTTATAGTAATAGTAGTAGAATAATGAAGAAGCAACATGTGCTACCATTTCTTGAGTGCTGTGCAGCAGACACTGTTGTAAGCATTGAACCTCTGGTGCTGAACAAGACTTTGACCTCCCAGCAGAGCAGAATGGTTACAGGGGCGGGCTGGAATCCTATTGCTAATTCTAATCTAGGGTCCTCCATTTCATAGTTGTGTCCCTTTAAGCAAGTTGCCTGATTTTTCTGTGCCTCGGTTACCTTAGTTATAAAAATGGAGGCAGTAAGAGTGCCCACCTCAATGGATTATTGCAAAGATTAAATATGATTGTAGATGTAGGGGAGGTAGTGACATAATCAGATTTTTTAAAATTTGAATAGATTGGAGGTGTGAAGGACACTGAACAGAGAAGACCAGGCAAGGGTACTTTGCCAATGATAATGGCCTGGTCCAGAGGAATAGCTATGGTGATGGGAAAAAGGATGGATTTGTGAGGTATTTTGTAAGTGGAATCGATAGAGCTGTGTGCTTGAGATCAGAGTGGAGGTGGGTGAGGGAGAGGAAGGGATCAAAAATAACGTGGGCTTCGGACTAGGCTGGTGGCATGGATGCTGCTGCCTTCGTAGTGGTAAGGATCTGGGGAAGAGAATCATGCAGCTGGGGCTGGGGAGTGGGAGAAGGACAAGGAATTCCGTTTCTATCAGAAGACTTGGCTTTGTAAGCTGAACTGGAGTTTGTACTTCTATACTCTGCTTATTGTCTTTTGTAATCTCTCATCAAGTAACCCTTTCCTGATCCTCCTCAGTGCCCTTTGCTGGGCCCTCCTCCTTCACCCAGCCCCTGTCAGGTTGTTCTTAGCTCTTCCTGTGCCCTCTAATTATTTACACTTTCTCCCTAGGCGAGTCTAGAAAATCCCCTCTTTGCTGATGACCCCTAAATCTACATCTCCAACCTGGGTCTCTTCCGCGAGTTCCACGCTCAGTTCTCTGCCATCCTGGAGGGATGCAGGATGCCTTCCAGTGGAGGATGAGAGATGGTAAATAAAACAAAATCTCTTGTGTGATAGACAGTGATAATTTGAGAAAAATGAATCAGAAAAGGGAATGGGAATTGTTGAGGGCTGGCAATTTTAAATAGGGTGGTCGGGGAAGCACTCACTACTCCATGCCACAGCTGTTTTTAGGTTTCATTAGCTTCTCAAACTTGATGTGGCCTAAATGGAACTCCTAAGCCCTCCTCTTTGACTTACTGTTTCTGGAGGACTACATTTCACTTTCACTGTTGCATCAGGTAAGATCTTACTGTTACGTTGTAGTGTGCATCTCAGGCATGGGGGTCGTTTCTATTATTACACATGAACCCATCTGCTAGGTGTCAAGAGATTGATTCTGCGTGAATGATTTTTTCCTAGGTACTCCTATAATATTTTAATGTGTTTATTTGACTATTCCATGCAGATAGCGTAAGTTACATTCATACATATTAAATCATATTTGGTAAGTAAACTGAAATGCTTAGGTTTTTTAAATTATTTTTTTATTTTTTGGCCATACCATGTGGCATGTGGGATCTTAGTTCCCTGAAGAGGGATCGAACCCGTGTGCCCTGCAGTGGAAGGGCAGAGTCTTAACCACTGGACCACCAGGGAAGTCCCGGTTTGTTTTAATTATACTTAAATTATTTTTCTAATTCTAAAATAAGCATGGACAAACTTAGATTTAAAACAAAGACATGCTACTGATGCAGAATCGAGTGGACATGTAGAAGCTAGTACTATGACTGAAAAAGTAAAGAAAAAAAGAGACTGGGAGGAGGTGTGGTGTGAATTTCATAATGAATATTGATTTCAGTTTTCTGGGAAGAGCAAAATGAAAGCGTGCTTTGTTACATAAAAAATGTTTAAAGGGCTTCCCTGGTGGCGCAGTGGTTGAGGGTCCACCTGCCGATGCAGGGGACACGGGTTCGTGCCCCGGTCTGGGAAGATCCCACATGCCGCGGAGCGGCTGGGCCCGTGAGCCATGGCCGCTGAGCCTGCGCGTCCAGAGCCTGTGCTCCGCAACGGGAGAGGCCACAACAGTGAGAGGCCTGCGTACTGCAAAAAAAAAAAAAAAAAAAAGTTTAAAGATAAAGATGACAATATTAAGAGAAATTTTCAGCAAATACATAGTATGATGGTTTAAAAAATATGTCCACAAATTCTTTGATACTCTTTCCTCTAATATCTAGGGATGCTGCTCTACATCCTACAATGCTCAGGACAGACACCCAGCACCCAGGAGTGATGTGGCCCAGGACGTCAGTGGTTTGAGGCTGAGAAACGCTGCCTTACAGGAATGAAAAAAGCAGCAACAATTTCCCAACAGCCACAGGAAAAGTTTTATTCTATGAAAGAAATTTAAAAATTGTGTTCTAGCTTCCTCTGGATGAGGAAGTTTGTGCAACATGGATTTGCTGTGTCTGTAAGGATTGGCACAAGGGGTACCAAACTAAAGGTTTGACTTCCTTCCGAGCCACTGATTTGATTTTTTTTTTTTTTTTTTTTTTTGCAGTATGCAGACCTCTCACTGTTGTGGCCTCTCCCGTTGCGGAGCACAGGCTCCGGACGCGCAGGCTCAGCGGCCATGGCTCACGGACCCAGCCGCTCCGCAGCATGTGGGATCTTCCCGGACCGGGGCACGAACCCGTGTGCCCTGCATCGGCAGGCGGACTCTCAACCACTGCGCCGAGCCACTGATTTGAGAAACACCATCTTCCCGGGGCTGGTGAGACAAGCAAGAGTCGCTTCTTCACCAACTGTGAGACTTCCCTAGGCTCTGGTTTCCTCATCGGTGATATGGACTTAATAATAGCATCTACCTCTTTAGGGTTTTCATGAAAATCAAATGAGTGAAAATATGTAAAAGCATCTAACTAACTGCCAGGCATGTCTAAATGATATATAAGTGTTTGCTGTCATTAGTGTTGTGAGCCAGATGGATATTTCACTGGTTAAACATGTTTGTATTAAGATGTGGAAGGAACGTTAGAGGTAAGACAATGGAGTAGACGTTTCTCTTCTGCTGGCTGGAAGGACACTGCAGGAAGTGTCACTGCAGGAGCTCCTCTTTCTGGTTCCTTCTGTTGTGCTTTCTTCCTCCTTGTTCACGGGGCACCTGTGGTGAGCAATTCAGGTCACCTGGTGGTGCTACCCTCAACCAAAATTTCTCCCAGTCTCCCAGTCTCGGCCCAAGTTTTCCTGTCTCCTGATGTCAGCCCTCTGTCACCCTGTAACCTGTCTGCCCCTAGTGAGTAGTGGCCCCAACCCCTCCAATGAGGTCTCAGTCCCAGTTTGTCGCATTCTCGGGTTCTTTGGATCCTCTTTCATCCGTAGTAGTGAATCCCCTATTATGAGTTAATCATTCTTTATATTACACTTTCCCTGTTCCAATTACTGGGTGGTTGCTGTTTTTGGAGCAGACCGATGCACTGCATTCTTGAAACAACTTGGAACGTTTAATGCTCATTAAGTAGAATTTCAAACTAAGTCTTTTGAAACCAATCATCCTAAAATGTGTTCTAACAAATCTTAGGTAAATATAGAAACCTGTGGGGAGTTGGAGCTGTCCTGGGGTTAATGCAGAGTAGGTTTCCACATACAAACATTGTTTTTTGAATATGCAGCAGCTATAGCAGGTCTGTGGCACTGACGTGTGGATTAGTGATTGGATAGTTTTATGTACGGAACACTCAAGAAGAAGATCTGAATACCCTCGGCACGAGGAGACCGAATTTCTCTTACCCAGTGACATGTAGCTTTGCGTATCCCAGCTCCAGACAGTGCTGGGGGACGGAACTTCGTGACCTCTAGCACTCTGCTGGGAATGTTCTCTTAATTATATATAATTAAGGAAAATGGAATAATTATATATTCCAATTCATGTCTAGCAGTCCACAATGGGTATAGTTATGGATGATGTATGTTATCTTGGTTTGCACTTGCTAATATCCTGAAAAGCTGGCCTGCTGAGCCAGCCTTATGTGAAGCCCAACGTATACAAAAGAGTAACTGAAAATCAGCAAGTAGCCCAACATCCTTTACTTTTGTCCTCGGAGTTACTGCCTCTACTCTGGTCTGTAACTTCTTCAGTTTACTTTTTATTCTAAGAGTGCTGATTCTTATAAGTGTTCTATTCTTATTCACTGTGAATACACCTTTTTTAAATAGAGAAAGAAAAGTGCATTGATTTGATATGCTAAAAAAATAAAAAGATGATCCAAAATATACAGAACAATTAGTATGAAATAAAGATATTTCTCAGTGGGAAAAAATAAAAACCATATTGCTGAAGTCTTTCAACATTTCACTTTTTAATTTTTCCAACAGTACACTCTTTAAAAGAAGTTAACAACTTCCAATTCCAAATATAAGGATTCAATAACGCAAATGAAAAGCTGTCATTTTCAGTGAAGCTGTTGCCTAATTACCCTGGAAAAAAGTATTCTTTTGATTGAACTGATGCAAAAATCCCTTAGAAAAGCTTCATTTTTGCCTGTAAAGAGTCTTCTTAAGGTCACTTTTACTTCTAGACCATTCCCTTGTTTCTAATGAAAGAGTTTTGCTTGGTAATGGCTTGTGGTTCCACAGTGTTTTGTGTATGAAAAGCGTAGACTAAGAGATACTACTGAAGTCGCTCAAATTGTAGATTCTGCCACAAAAGGAAGTCCCAACACTGAAACATTTCCCCTTAATGTTCAGCAAGACACATGAAAAGAAAACTCAAGTCCCACTTTCATCTTTACTTTGATCACCATTTAAAATGGCGTGAAGAGGCTGCTGCACCGTCGGAAACAGAGCTCCACGGCCCAGTGTGCTTATTAAATGGCCTGCAGGTTCGGAGCGGCTGCCCCAGCCCGGGTTGCGGTCTGCAGACAGAGGCATCTGGTTGCTGCTGGGGGTCCCGGGGTTGAGCCGGGTGCTCCCCGGGGGTGTTCTCTCAGAAGCAGGGGAAGAAGCAGTGCTCCCAGACAGCAACAGAACAGCGTGCGAAACAATGCTCTCCATCCACCCAATCATTTCCTGTTCAGAACTGGCCTTTACTGCTGGGACAAGAGGACACTCCTGTTGGCTTTCATTTTTTCCAGACGCTTCACTAAGTGGCCATTGCTCACCTCGAGCTCTTCTGTTTTGTCCAATGCAGAGCGAAGCTGGAAATAAAGGCAAAAGGCAGTGAGCTTGGATTCCAAGCCTACTGAAAAACAAATTACGACCCAGACCCACCGAGATTCTAAAAATACACATATACCGACACGTGTGTATACGTATATTTCTTAATTTAAAAAGGAACACAAGGCACAAGATTCTGGCCTCATGAGTAACTAGGGAAGTTTCCTCTTCTGAAATAGTTAGACCCCAGACAGGGCACAGTCTTGGGGATCCTGATGGTCTCACAGAAGGTGAGGCAAACAAACAAACAAGAGCTGAGCCAGACCAGCTGCGGGAGGTGATCCCCACAGCCCTGGGCAGCTGGGTGCTAGGGCTCTGCAGCCAGAAACCAAAGTGGGAATGCCTGAGGCCAGGATGATCATACACGGGCCAGGGCCACAGAGCCTGGGGTTCACAGCAGGAGCCACAACAGCAGAGAGCTGCATGGACCGTCAGGCAGTGAGGCAGAGTGGGGGTGCCCTAAGGCGGGGGTTCACAGCCCTGTGACTGTGGAGACGTGCATCATTAGAACAGAGTCTACAGTTCTGCTTCTGATCCAAAACCCTCCAGGAGGGTGGGCAGGGTCCTGGGACAGGTTAAACGACCCTGCCCTGCCTTTTACCGGCAGAGGCAGAAGCAGAAGCAGAAGCAGAAGCCCTTTTTGTAGAAATTTCCCCAAGTCAGGCCTGGAGTATAAATTCAAGTATATAAATTCAAATCAAGCATAATCTCATAAAACACCAAACACATGGTGGGACAAACCATTTGAGTCAATAGAAGCAATAAACAACAGAAATAGACCCCAAAGACTGAACGTGTTTCAGTCGTCAGTGTGGAAAACAGAACAGCTGTGTATGAAATCTTTAAAGAAATAAGGATGCAATCAACAAAGGAACCATAAACAGGAAACAATCAGGAATGAGAATACGAAACAAAAGGGGGTGAAATGGAAGATCTACAAAAACTGTACATTATGCAACATGGGGAGGTAAGGAGATGGGAAATGGAAAAGACAGACGGTAGAGAAATGCAGAGGGTCCATGAGAAGATCTGGTATCCTCTGATCAGAGTCCCAGGGGGAGGGTGGAGTCTAGGGAAGAGGAGTTACTGAAGGAGATCGTGGTTGAAAATTTTCCAAAATTTATTTAGAAAAACGACCTCACAGGTCAAAGAAACACAACATATCCCAAGCAGAACAAATATCAGTAAACCCACATTTTAACACATTAGAATGAAATGTAGAAAATCAAAGGCAAAGAGAATGGCAGAGCAGCTAGAGAGGGGAAAAAAAAAAGATCACCTAAAAAGAGTTAGAATGACAGATTTCTTAGCAGAAGCCAGAAGATGGTGGCATGATAGTTGCAATCACCATAGATAGAAAAACCACTGACAGGTGATTCTGGCCCTAAGCTCCTAATTGGCTGAACTACAATTTCCTTTATGGTGTGAGCACAGCCCTTCAGAGAGGTTTGGGCAGATGTGACAATGAATGATTCGGCCGCAGATTTCCCGGCGGTAAATCCTCCCTCTGCTCTCCCAACTAGAATATCATTACCCATTCTTTTCCTAGAAATAGCCTAGAAAATTTACCTCTCTTTGAAGTTTCCGTTTTTCAGCCTTAAGTTCATCTTCTATCTTTTCAGCATTTTCAGCAGCCAATTTATAACGTGATACTTGGCTTTCTAACCTTATGACCTGAAAGGAAAGGAAAAATCATGTGTATAAATTGATAGGCCTGTTTTCTTTCCCCGATTGCTTTACTATATTTGAGATCAAAAGGTATAACTTAATAAAATGAGAGAAAAATAGTTATGATCTAGCATTTGGGACTATTACAGAGGTTCTAGCCACGCAAGCTATTGGTTCATATTTATGAGCAAGCCAGTACTGACACCTATCAGGGACTCATTTCCTCCCTGACCCTTGTCCCAAGTGTGGTTCCTGCAGTGCAGATCCCATGACACCATCTCTCCCCGATGTGGGTCGATCCTGCAGAACCAGGCTGGTGAGGCAATGGCTCCACCAGGACCTCAGCTCCAGTCTAATCTCTCCCAGGGTTCGTGGGTGGCGAAGCAGGAAAGGGAGGAGAGAGGCAAGGGGCTCAGAGAGCAGGGTGACGGAAGGCGGCTCTGGGGTGGCATCTGCGGCCAGAGACTCAGCCTGCCCTCAAAGGCATGCTTCCGAACACGCGTCGCTTTCTAGGTGCGCGTCTCATCTTCGTCTCTACAAAAATTCCAAAAAGTTCCAGCCACATATACCTACAATGGAGGGGGTAACAGTACCTGCTTGTATCTCTCCCTTCGGTTAGGACACAGTCGGTCCCAGGGCCCAGCACGCTGGAGGCATGAGCGCCCCAAATCTAGGGACCAGAGCGAGCCGCTGGGCTGGGAGGGAAAGAGGGAAAATCCAGGCAAAAGGGACATCCCTGCATGAAGCGTTTTGTAATTAACCGATTTTTTTTTTTATTATTAGTTTAAAGAACAAACTGTCAAAAAAAAACCTAACCACATTAGGTACTTTCTGCAACCAACTGTGTTTATGAAGGATTAGTATCGATTATAACAGCCCAGATCCTAGTTATGACCTCTCCCTCCTCACGTCCTCTCCTTGTAGGAAATACACGAGAGACTTGCTGCCTTGTTTATCCCCCTTAGGACCTTTTTTGGTTCTAAAATTCTCGGCTTCTTTTTGTCCTCAGCCCTCAAGCCTTTCTAGCAAATAAAACTTCAGTTAATCCTCAGTTGGGCGGCCAGTGATTGCTTACAAGTGTGCACGTACATTTTGTTCTAATGCAGTTATCTCTTGCTCAGATTTTGCAAGTTTAAATTTGAGGTCGCTGATCTGTCTGTTGGCATCCCCTAAAGGTTGAAAGAGAAGGAAAATCTGTTAAGCTCTTGGGCTTTGAAAATGTTAAAACAATAGTTACTGGGAACCAAGCCCTTACTTTATAATCGTCTTGCCAATCTGTAAGTCCTGGCCTGTGGCCTCACAACTGAGGAGGCGCTCTTTCTCCACAGCAGGGAGAGCGCCCTTGAGCAAAGAAGGCAAAGAAATGGTAGGGGGAAGGGGGAAGGGGAGAGAGATTGGGCCTGCTTTTGTCCCCGTAAGCTTCTTTCTAGTTTACTGGCACAGAAAAATACCTTCCGATTTCCCCATACAACCAGCAGATCCAAAGACTGCATTCAGCGTAGTAAACGTGGTTTCTAGCAGCACGTCAGCTGGTGGCACCTGTTCTGTTTCTTAGGCTCAGACAGAAACATCCTTGCTCTGCCCACCTGCCCATCCTTGTTCTAGCCCACAAGGAAACATCTTTGTGCTTCTGTACTCAGGGCTTTTGGGGGGACGTTGGGAACACCGGCTGTTCCTTGCCACGATAGTTTTTCTCCTCCCGCATTAGTGCAATAAAAATCGCGCATGGCAAAGGGATTTCTTCTACACGAGGATTGACATTTACTTTGTAGATCCATCACATGCACGTCCGTCCCGTTTTGTAAGACCCCATCTTCCGGGTGCAGACTGTCTAATCTGATATTCCTCTGTCTCTCTTCCAGCTGCCCTCTGAGTTTCTTAATCTGAAAACATCCACCAATAAAGCACGTTAATTTCTCTATTCTAAATGAGACGAGAGCCTATCAGAAAGGAAGCTGCATGTAACGTAAAAGCCCACACCCCCTAAGTACAATCCCATGTTGCCTTGCAGTTATTTCGTGTGTCTCAAAGGGGCCAGAGAGACAGGGGTTCCGTAACGAAGCAGGAGAGAAATGTAGTAAAGACATCACGATCCACCAGGAAGACGGGGGAGTCTCTCCCGTTTCATAAAGGAACAAACGCAAATAAATAAATGAAAAACCTTGTGCCAGTTAGTACTCTTCTTAGAAAGTAATAGTAGTATACAGGATGAAAACGGAATTCTAGTTACTGTAACAGGCATGCATTATTTTGTAACTCTGGGCGAGAAGTTATTTCTAAGGTTGAAGTTCCTCTCGAATTCAGGAGGAGATTTTCCATAAAACAGTTCTGAGTGTTTATCTACAAGTTCATACATCAGTACACGATTCACCTTTGCTTTATTCACTAAAAAGCCAGGAAGGGCCACCCGGAGCCTTCCAGGCACAGCAGTGCTGTCCCCAACAGAACCCAAACAGGTTGTAGGTTTGCCACCTGCAGAGAGCTGGCCTCTACATAGCTTTCTTCCCTCTGAGAGAGACACACGCACACAGAGTAGCTGGAATTGCAGTTAACAGCCGTGACTGTAGAATCTTCTGCTACGTAATGGGGTGTCTCCCAGCCCTTGTTCTGTGAACCTCTCATCTCTGCGGACTTGTTGGAAGTCCCTCCCCACACCGACAGCAGCAGAGCAGACCCCCAGTGACATACAAACCATCGGTGCATATGCTGCTTTAAGAAAACAAGTACAGAAGTACCATGGACATATGTGTTTAAAAGATCACAGGCACTTCATGAGAATCCTCCCACCACACTGAGTGCCTTATCCAATTTTGAAAGAAATCTTCAAATCTTGTAAAAAGCGAGGCAAATACCTTTGATTAGGCTTACGCGGGAAAATGAGAGACATCGAGCTTCCTTAGAAAGTGATTGTGGAATAATTTAATACTACCCTGCATACGAAAAAGACCAAATAGGACAACTGTGTAGTATTTCTTGAGGCAGAAGAGATCAAGGAAGGTAAACTATAGTTGAAACAACTTGGGTCAGCTGTAACAAAGAAATACCTGCTGGACAGGGGTACTGACCACTGAGAGATTACAAAGGTGACTTTTACAGGCCAGTGGAAGAGGAAGGGTGTTGGAATGTCTGGGGAACACCCTTGCCACTCAATGCTTAATCAAGGCCTTCTACATAAATCTTTATTTTAAGCAGCAATTCATGCAGCATGTACCAAATTCAGACCAAGGCCTTGAATCTTTGGGACATCCTCTCTAAATCTGATATGATTTCTGATGTTTTACTTGGGTAAGAACACTAAGAACACTGGTTGGCTTGGTAATTATTTTCAGCCACGATGCATCAGGGGTTTCCTGATGAAGCAAGAAGCTAGAATGGGAAGGTTCCCGGTTTCAGGCGCCCCGTTCCAGAACCCGTAAAGTAATAAAAAGATCCTTACCTGTTCCAATAAGCATTCCCGTTCATCAACAAGCTTTTTCAACCTAATATCTAAAGAAATCAGAAAGATACAGGTTTAGGTGACTCCACGGACTGCCCCTTTCAGCAGATTGCTAAACTGAAGAAGGAGCATTGGGGTTAGTGAAACTGATGATGAAGGTATTATACACGTACCACAGCGAATGAGGCCACAGACAGGACGGGGGAGGAATTCAGCCAAGGGGGGGTGAACTGCGGCAACCTCCCACACATGCTTGTCTCGTCAGGGCAGCATCCGGCTGCATGCAAACAGGCTAGTCTTCTACTCTGGGTTAGCATGCAAGAGCTCTAGGACCAAACCACACTGCAACACAAGATCTCACAAGGCTTCACGGTTTAACATCATTAGCAAGGTACAAACACACTGAGCATCGGGATCCAATATCACCAGCATTTTCGTTAGCCTTGACTTCCCAAGTTTCCATCCCACGAGTGTGGATCTTCCTCATTTCTCCCAAAGACTCACCAGTGTCAGAGTTCTGACTCTGTCTATGAACCCTAAGTGTGCTGAGAGCACATCTGGGAACCTACTTTGCTGCTATTCTTTTGAGGAAGAACGCAGCAATAACTTAGGTTTCTGTCATTCTTCCCACCCCAGATACAGAAGTTTGCATATACATAAGCACCTAGAAATCCCCCAAACAACTCTCTGAAGGGGCATTGAGTGATACATTCTCCAGAGTACAGAGAGGAAACCAAGACCCAGGGAGGATTTGAGGGGCAAAATCCTACCCCAGTTTCAGGGCAAAATCAGGACGACGTGATGGTGGCGGGTGCTCACGTGTGCTGTGCCCTGTGTGCCAGGCGCTGTCCCAGCCACTCACACCACCTCCCGCGAAGCCCTCCAGGTGGGCGCTGCTGCCACGTCCCTCTTCTACAGATGAGGACCCAGGCCCAGCAGCTTTCCTAAAGCCCCAGGGCTGCACCCCTAACCCCTGCACCCACTGTTTTCCTAAACACAGCCCTCTGAGTCAGACCGGACTCCTGGCCGGAGGCTCTTCTTCCCGAGGCGGCAGTGCTCTCACACTGCCCAGGTTCTGATTAGCCGTGTGAAATGGAAATAATTCATACAAAACGCACCTTTGTTTTCATTAAAAAATCATCTATCCACATTCTAATCCAAGTTACGTGTTTTCGCTAATTGTTTTTCCAAACATCCTAAATTGCTATTTTGAAAGGCACAATAACACAATAAATGAAAATAGAAAATGTTACGCATAAGATACATTGATAATCCTTCTGAGTTCCGTTCTAATTTCCATACAAACTGCTTCTGACAGGTGTTTTATTCTGTCCCTTCCATAAATGCACCCAACACTGAAACAAAAATTAAAAATAAATTGAAAACCTGGCTCTCTTATTCAATATCACTTTTCATTTTATCTTGTATATTTTATATTCCTATATACAAAAACCACAGGCATCATAAGAAACATTGAATATATCAGAAAGTGATTTGAGGCTCACATATCTATTTACAATTTTATTGTTTTTTTCTATTAGAAGACTTCAGATATCTTAGACAGCAAGTGAAAAAATTGTTAAAATGTAATAATAGTGCTAACAATAAAAAACAAGAGTGGGCTTCCCTGGTGGCATAGTGGTTGAGAGTCCGCCTGCCGATGCAGGGGACGCCGGTTCGTGCCCCGGTCCGGGAGGATCCCACATGCCGCGGAGCGGCTGGGCCCGTGAGCCATGGCCGCTGAGCCTGCGCGTCCGGAGCCTGTGCTCCGCGACGGGAGAGGCCACAGCAGTGAGAGGCCCGCGTACCGCAAAAAAAAAAAAAAAAAATCTGACCTTTAGTCTTATAGTGAAAATAGGAAAAATGGAGAGCGACAAATGGAACTTTTAAGGAAGAGAAATTTTAAAGCAGAAGTGGAGAAGATTAAAACTAAATAGTTTCAGGAAACTGGAAAAAAGAGAGAAGCAAAATTGTTTGCTATAAAGAAAATAAGCACTGAAATAAGTCAGAGAAAGACAGTATATGTTATCACTTATATGTAGAATTTGAAAAATAAAACAAACGAATGAATATAACAAAACAGAAACAGACTCACAGATGGTAACTAGTGGTCAC
Source organism: Hyperoodon ampullatus (assembly GCF_949752795.1). Lineage (NCBI taxonomy): Eukaryota > Metazoa > Chordata > Mammalia > Artiodactyla > Ziphiidae > Hyperoodon > Hyperoodon ampullatus. Next base: position 3,382,686 of record NC_136921.1, read on the forward strand.
CAGTGGGGAGAGGGAAGGAGGGAGGGGCAAGATGGCGTAGAGGTACAAACTACTATGTGTAAAATAAATAAGCTACGGGGGCATATTGTACAGCACAGGAAATACAGTCACTATATGATAATAACTTTCAATAGAGTGTAATCCATAAAAATATCGAAACACTATGTTATACACCCGAAACGAACATAATATTGTACATCAACTATACTTCAATAAAAAAAGAATTCAACAAAGAAGTGAAAATGAGTACTGCTTTTTTTTACAGTCTTAAAAGTCATCAAGTCTGACCTGTGAAGTGAACAGTGATGCATGACTGGCAATTACTGTGATACTCAGCAAGAGTGCTGCAAACCTATACTCACTAAGCAGCCTTGCTCATCATTGGTCTCTAACACCCAAATGATAAGCATTAAAGAAAATGAAGTCACACTGTCTCGAACTCAGAGTTTTCTTTTACACTGGGAAGTTCAAATCAATTGGCAATTAAAGTTATTTTAGTAATGTTGTTAAAGGATTACATTTTTTTAAAATCTGTTTTTTATATATTAAATTCCACCACACTTTCTGGTGTGAACTTTAGAGACCCGTAGAACAAGGAACAAAGTGGCAAGGCCATACAGTCAGTCACAGGGGCAGCAAGCAAGCACCGGGACCCCCAGCCCTGCTCCAGAGGGGCTTGCGTGTTGTGACCACGTCTGTCCAGGCTGTAAAGGTCAACCACCAGCAACAACCATGGTCACTGAGCACTTACTCTCTAGTGCTTTACTGGGTCTGATCCTCACCACCACTCTAAAAGGCAGGTTCTAACCCCAATTTCAGAGAGTAAAATGAGACACAGTAAGGCTAAGTAGCTTACTCATCATAATATATTATCAGCAGGATAATTTTCATTCTGTGGGTTAATTGCACCCAATCCTGGGCCTCAGGCCTCCTCTCCCCATTGCAGAGCAAGTCACCTCCCTCCATATTCGCAAAGATAATGATCAGAAGACCGACATCTCAGGAAATCCACTGAGTGTGGTCCTTTCTCTGCTCCCTCCTTGCACTGACTTAATTTGATTATAATCCATGTGGTCAGTTTTCAACTTCCCCAGGGCTAGCCTCCCACGCCAGGATCGCCCCTCCTTCCTGTAAAAGGCAGAACAGGGACAGGCTGCTGAAGAGGTCTGTACAGATGGCAACTCCCTACGGCAGCTGCTGCTTCAGTTCAGCAGAACAGCTGAAGCCTTTCACGTCTCAAAAAATACGTTCGTCTTTGATGTAAGAGGGGCAGACGGGGTGAAAGAAGAGAGCAAAAGGGTTTTTCTCCTGAAAGACTGTCCTCCCTGTATAAGGTCAGCACACTGAATAAGCACATATTCTGAATGGAGCACACTCACAAACGCCCCTGCCTTTCCTTCTGGAGCCCGGACATTTGGAATGAATCTTACTGTTGTGTTCCCTTGTTTCGATGGCCATGGTGGCATGTCATACAAGGCGGTCTCCTAGAAAAGGAATCTATCAATGGAAGACAGGGACCCTAAACTGTCTAAACACCCAGAAGCAGCATTCCAGGGTCCTAGTGACAGTGGAAATTTAAATGTTCAGGTCATTAGGTTTTCCATTAATTGGAAATACTCAATGTTATAGAAAGTAGTCAATGCAAGATATCCCATTCTTAAGCACTCTTTTCAAAAATTTTACTGCTTCCCAACCTTTGTATGTTATAAAATAGCCTATAATTCAAAATGCTCAGGTACCTTTCCCTATTTTTTACAGAAACTCATAGTTATACTTACATACTTTGGAAGGAAGATTAACATTTTACATACAGTAGCCATGTTCTGGTTTGGGGTTGAAAAATATCCCAGCTTTTTGATTTAAAGTATCAGTGATCGATGCTTTTCTCTGTTCTGCATTATAGTGAAACCTCAGTGGTCCAGGTTCCTCTGGGGTTGCGGCTGACAGGTCACCTTTTGATTCTTTTCTGAGTCTGAATTGTTTGACATTGCGATCTTTCCAAATGGCCTTATACACTTCCACGCCTTCCTACACTGAATATACCAAAGGTAACCATTTCTTGATAATTCAGGGGCCTTCACATGCACATTAATTAATTACTATGTGGGGCTGTAATAGCATCTCGCCCTCGGAGCAGAGTAACTGATGTCCATAATGAAGGCTCTTAGATTATCAGGGATGGTTTGGCCCTTCAGAGTCCTTACCTTCTTTTTTGCTGACTTTCCAATTCTCTGCTGCTTCCACTGGAGGTTGGGTCCTACATGCTTGTTCATGGGCAGAGCGCCTTCCATATAGGAAGTGATCTACGTGTTTATTGATTAAATGAGGGATGGACACTTGAGACTGCTGGCTGGCTGGCTGGAGGGATGGGAAGCCTATAATAATGCCCTTAAATGTGCTGTTGAAAAACATGGGAAAGAAAGGAAAGAACTTAAAATGGTTTGATGATCTCACCACTGAGTGAGTTTGGCTGTTGAATCACTTCCCCAGAGGCCTTTAAAAGTAGGAAGGAGAGCTGTTTCCCAATGTGCATTCCGGTATGAACGCAGCTTTGCTAAAGTTAGAGATACCAACTTTAAAGTCCTTTGCAGCCCTTGGACTTGATTCTCTAGCAAGCCCCACAGTTTTCTATTTATATGGCACAAGTAGAGAGAACTGATCAGTCCCACTATCCTCTGCTTCAGGACACTTATGCAGAAATAGTCAATGTTTATTTGAAATTCTCATCATTCTCTTCAAAACATTCTAAGTATTGGCACCTGTAAGCAAAGCAACAAGATGGAGACCTTTCTCAACTGGGCTCTTCATCAGAACCACGGACCACAGGAGATTCTATGAGGAAAGATCTTACTCAAGGGTGGTCCAACACTAGTCCCAGTCTAGACGCCGGGAGAGAAGCTATTCACTACTGACGATGGATATTACGCAGGAGGCCTCCATAGAACCCCAACTGGGAATTAGCAACCCAGAAGTAGATAGAAGTAGATTAAAGATGATATTATGTAGCCACAGTCAGAATTCAAGTAGCACAAGAGTGATCACAGGCTTGTAAAATTATAACATGTTTTTATTTCAAATTTTGTTGAGGTATTGGTCATTTTTGCACTCAATTGTATCTTGTAACAATAATACAAAGTCATATGATCTCATAAAGTGTCAACAGCATTCAAACTGTACATTCCTCTGTAATTTTAATATTCTATAATGGTTTTTAATTTAACTTTACAATTATTTTTAAAATGTTTCTTTATATAGAAAATATATATCTTGTTCAGGAAGATCAAAACAAGAAATTTCTGGTAAGAATATACTGAAAAACAACAAATGAAAATATTTATACCAGAATACCAAGTGATTCAACTATTTAAAATATCCTGTTAGAGTCTAACCAGAAGTTTGCACAAGAATAGCATCCTTTTGTCTTGCTCTACTGAATAATGATTAGACAAATACAAAGAGAAGTAATTTTAAGGTTAAAAAAAAATTTTAGAAATGATTCTCCCTAGCCAAATACTGCAGTAGGAAATGCAATTACAACATGTATCTCTTCCAGAAAAAAAAAAAAGAAAAAAAAAGAAGTCTTTGTATAAAATGACTTTGGTACATAATTGTCATGAAGTCAAAATCTCCTACAAAATAAATTCAGGTATCCTCAAGAATGAGATCCAAAAGTATTGGTCTGAGATAAAATACTTATATGAGGTAAAGGCAAGTAAGCTATCCCTAGTGCTGTAAGATGTTTATTTGCTATCCCTAACATGATTAATTATTGTCCTAACATGCAAATCTCATCACTCAGTGACCTATAAGCTGTTTGGCCGTTTATGTACTTTTTAAATAAAATACCATACAGGTTATATTATACATATCAAGATCAAATATGAAAGCACATATATTTAAATGAGACACCTTCATTTAAAGCATACTCATAATGTGGAAATCTCAGGATACTATTTGGTCACTTCAATTAGATGTTGATACATTTGGTCAAGAATATGCACATTCATATCAGCTTAAGGCAAAAGCTAAATATTTTGATGCTGATTTCAAGCAGAAATAAAACAGTGTACATTATTGTTTGATGCTCTTGGAATGCTCTCCATTAGAACTAACTCCAATAACAGAAGTGTCCTTCTCATCTGGGTGATAACCTTAGTGATGAAACAGAAATCTACAGGTAACAGTCTATAGCTTCAAGGATTAGATAACTTGGTGGTGGATTGTCATTTGGTGTGTCTATACCAATCTAGAACATTTTCTGGGTCTCACCGGTGGAGTCTCTCACGGTTGGACTTGCTGTGCAGTCCTGGTCCCTCCCCAAGACCCTACCTCAACCTACGACAAGGTACAGTCCTCTTTGTTTCTGCCCTTCCCGTGTCCACCTCTCATCTCCTCCCTGCTTTCTGAATTAAAGTCCCCCACCTCGCCTGCTGGTGCCACGTCATCATTTTCTAGACTACTGCTATCTGAAACCTTCCTGACTGTCTGACCTAGATTTTCTGATGTCACATGCTCTTCTGTGCCTTCTGTTTGACAGGCATCGTTAATGTTCTTTGAGGGACCTTCATCTTGGAGCAGGGTGCTGCCTGGCGCTTCCTCACTGTCTGGACCTGGAGGACGGCTGGGAGCGGTGCCATCTTCTTCAGCATCATCTTTTACAGCACCTTCCTCTAACTCTTTATTACTGGCACTGGTGCCTGATGACTGAACTGTATTATCGGCAAAATCCAACGTGTCTCCATCAGCTACTGCTTTCCTTGTCTTAGTGTTTACACCAGAATCGTCTTGGTTAAGTCCTCCATACAACTCAATTTTAGGATTTTCTGGACCATCGGCATTTTTACTGCTTCCTACCGCAGTGTTCTGTTCTGGGTTTTTAGTGACCTCATTTTGTGCTTCTACAACTGGTTTTTTGTCAGTAAACTTTACCTGCTCTTCTTTCACTTCACTTAAATCTGGGTTGTGAAATGTTAACTCTTTCTGAACATCTTTGGTTTCTACAGGTGCTGGTGATTTTTTCTTCTTGTTTTTCTTTTTCTTGTTCTTCGTTTTCTTGTGCGACGAATCCAGTGCCTCTCCCTGTGGGTCATTCTTTTCTTCATCGGGCTCTTTCACATCTAGGGGTTCACTTTCAGCATCTACCGTACTTGGACCTGGCACCTCCTGAGGGCTGCTTCTGGCTTCTGGAGAACAAGGAATGGCTTGGACTTCCAGCTTGGTTGGTTTCTCATCCCTTAATTTTCTTCCCTTACCCTCCTCTTCATTGTTCTCCCCACCTACCTCTGTGCTCTGAATTGGGACCTCCTTGGGCTCAGCTACTTCCTGGTTGGTGAGTTCTTTCTCTAAATCATGCCCTGAGCTTGGGTCCAAGCCTTCTGGAGCATCTACCTCACATGTTTCATGGTGACTCACTGTGTCATCGATACCCCTTGGAGGACTTGAGGCCACTATGCCCACCTGCTCCCCCAACCCAGTGGGCCCTGCCTCCGGCACAGCCTCTGTGGGGCTCCCGCCCTGCTCCCCAGGGTCTGCACTGCTCTCCCCTCCAACTCCAGGTATTTGCAAAGCAGCAACCTCCTGACGTGGTTCTACGCTCATCTCTTCCAAGCTGGTTTCAAAATCTTCCTGTTTTTCTTTTTCCCACTCTTCTGCAGATTCTTTACTTTGGTTTTTGATATCCAAGGCATTACTGCTGCCCTGCCCAATCCTAGGACCTGGGATTTCACCATCTAGTTCACTGTTTATGACCTCACTTGACTCAACCTGCTCTGTGTTTTCAAAGAAGGAAGTGTCCTCCAGAATTTGGCTTTGAACCTGTTCCTCATTCTCAGAATTGACTAACGTTCCCGGGGAGGGGGCACTGTCTTCAGAGGTTTTCTGGTCCTCGGCAGTGTCACCAGGATGTAACACCTCTGTGTCCACACAGTCCTTTCCTGGGTCCTCTTTGGGCTGTCTTTGCTCAGTGTTCTGCAAGATTTCTCTTTTCCCCTCATTCTCCACCATTTCATTTTTCACCTCCACTTCATTGGCTCTTCCTAAAAGACCATTGAGAAAGTTGAAGGGACCCCATGATGTGGTTGACCACACAACATATATTACAACGTAAACACATGTTCTCTTTCCCAGCCAACCCCGCTCCTAAAGAGAGAGAGCCATCAGAGAAGCACGCGGACAGAAGCCTCTGCCAGTTCTGTGCGGCAAAGCAGCCATCGCGTTAGCAAATGTTGGATCAGCGGAGGCCACTGCCACCATGTCAAAGGCAAGAGTGGCTGCTGGTGCCAGCTGGGGTGAACTGACTTTCAAAGGTGAAGTTACGTTTTAACAAATAAGAAAGAGCTCTGGATCAGGCAGCCAAACTCTCCAAGATGAGGGGGTTCAGAAGGACGGAAGGCTCGTGGTCCCCATTCTCATTTCTGGATGCACACGGGGACCCCACTCCTACTCTTCCAGCTGTCAAACTGCACCGAATATCACGCAGCTCTGAGAGCAGCTTTCAAATAATTTTTAAAAGAAACATTCAGTTCACCTTAAGAAACTCAGCCTCAAGGTCAATCTCAAGGGAAGCCACTTTTGAAACAGCTCCTGGAGGTAAAAAGAACTCCACCCTCCACCCCCCCATCACTGTCTTCCTGGGGAAGCAGCCCGTGCCCTCAACACCTTGCTCCTTTCCTGGAGGGAAGGGGGCCGGTTACAGCAGGAGGGGAGCGTCTCAGATCGAGAGACCGCTTAATTAGATGTAAATCAATCAGCGATCAAAGAATTATGAATGAAAGAACCTGCTGCTGCTTTGGAACGAACAGTTACAGTCAGTTACATTTTGGATTCTCCACACAAACAACATCGCAGCATATGAGCTACCACCACGATGCTGAAAGTCAAAGCTCGGTGATTTATGACCAGCGGTCTCCAGGAAGATGGAGAGCCCGGCAGGATTCTATTCAGAGTCAGCTTTGCCTCACCCCTTAAAAATCTCTAGTATTGCATACGTTTTATAATGTACATTTTATGTTAACTAAATATTACACAAATATAAATAAAAAAATAAACATATATCTTGGGAAGTTCCTGCAATTCTTTACAGGGATATGTGATCAAAAAACACATGGAGGGCTTCCCTGGTGGCGCAGTGGTTGAGAGTCCGCCTGCCGATGCAGGGGACACAGGTTCGTGCCCCGGTCCGGGAAGATCCCACATGCCGCGGAGCGGCTGGGCCCGTGAGCCATGGCCACTGAACCTGCGCGTCTGGAGCCTGTGCTCCGCAGCGGGAGAGGCCACAACAGTGAGAGGCCCGCGTACCGAAACAAAAACAAAAACAAAAACAAAAACACATGGAGACTACTTACAAAACCGACGTTTCTAGCTCTTTAAGTGTTCATTACACAACAGTTATCAAGGATTTATAAAATGTATATTTGAACAAGAGCAGCATGATAAATTCTAGCTGCTCAGGTAGGGAACGTAAAGGTAGGATGGACATTCATCAGTTTATCTTCCCTCAGCAACTCTGACACAACGAAAAGAGCTGTGTTTCTTGAATAGTCATCAAGGTAATGAGGCACCTTCCCGGAAAACCAGTCCTGGGAAGCTGGGGCCTACAGGTCCTCTTCATGTCCATGAAGAACCTTCCAAATGGAAACTACAGCCATGGTCCCTGACCTTATCCCAGCCTCACTGTGAAAAGCTGGAAATGGTTGCAAGCAAGGCCTTACTTGCTGGCTACAACTTCAGGCCGCCCACCACATGCAGAAGGTTTATCCCAAAGCCAAGTATATTATGACAAATATTAATTGGTGAATCTTTTCAGATATTTGAAAACTGTGTAAAGTATTCCTACAATATATTGGGTTTCCCAATTTACATTCTTTCAGAAGCAAAAATGTGACATACAAAGGAACATCACCTCTGACAAAGGGGCAGACGTTTTCAGACTCTTGTTGGTAAGGAAAGCCCTCCGCAATGACCACACTCACCACCCAGGGCTCCCCGTCCATCTCCCCCACCACCCAGGGCTACTTGTACATCTGCTGTCCACAGGCACTTCAGACTCTCAAAAAGCTTAATGGTGCACAGGATTTGCAGCACTGGCTTGCAAATACAGTCAACTAACTTACTTTACAGCTCTGCTATTCTGATCTTTTGACAATTCTGTAACAGAATAAGTCACAACGCCGTGTTTGGCACATAACTGAAGAAAACCAAATACAACAGAACCGTCAACACGGTCACTTAATTTTGAGATTATTTTCCTTGTATTCACAGTCTCACTGGCAGCTTTGAGAAGCAAAAGAAATGTATTCTTAAGCCATCGGTGGTGAGCACTGAACAGAGGTACATGCCAGACAACACACGTGGGTGATGGCATTGTTTGACAAGGAAGTTCCCATGAAGTGACAGAACAAAGGGCATGCTGGGTGATTGTTAATCGATCAGTGATGATTACATCAACTCCACCAATGCATGGAAGGTGAACCAGTGCTGACCGGAAGATGCAAGGATCAAAGGAAAACAAGTACTTACCTAGCGTCCCATCCCCTGTTGTCTTGAGGGCATTTAACTCTTCCTTTGTCATCTTTGTAGAACCTTGATAGCCAACATTATTTAGAGGGTCTGAAGTCTCTCCATTGGTAGCTATTTCTGAATTTAGGATTATTCCATGTTTCTGGGAATAAAAACAGGCTCATCGTAATACTCACTAAGTGATACTAGGTTAAACTTTATTTTATAAATCATAATTTTAAAAACGCCTATTTTTCCCTAAGCAGAGGAAAACTCTACAGAGACAGAGGAGCGCTAGGCTCCACCCCTGTAAATATTCTATCAACACACGCTGATCTGGGATGTCTTCCTCCAGGGTCCTTCTTCCTTACATGATCCCAGCCACGTATTAACGTGCTGGTGACAGAACACTTTCCTCGGGCGTCCTTTGTCACTGTAGGCTGCCAGGAACTGGAGCATCAACCAGATCACTATAAAGTGGTCTTTACCTCTAAACCCCCGGCTGTGTTCTTTAAAAGGACAGAGAAGTATGTACGTGTTCTGAAAGGAATGACGAAACTTGGCTGGAAGGTTTGTTATATTCAAAAGAAATACAATTCGTGCTCGCGACACAGCAAAACACTTTAAACCCAGCGACGCTTCGCAATGCCAGGAGGCCCCTTCACCCGGGATCACCCCCTCTCTTATGCCCTCTTGCCGCCCATAGCTCTTTCTCTTCTGCTTGGAGGAATTCCCAGCCCTGTACTCACACCCTGGCGAGGAGAAGCACTGTGAATCTGAGCTCTAAGCCTGTTCCCTGCTGGCTTAACTGCTCTGGCCTTGACCCTTCATTATAAGTAGCTGACACGGATGTTTCCATTGGCTGACGCGCCAGCCCATGGCCATACCCCCTAGACTCAACACCGCCTTCCTCGGTGCCGAGGGTCCACCCAGAGCTCTGGCCCCCGCTGCTGCCCGTTGGTTTATTTTACTCAGTTTCCAGCCAGCAGCTGAAGACCCCTTGACATGGCCCAGACAGAACTTTCCTACCATCCTCGGGGTCTCCAAGTCGAACTAGCGTCAGCCACGCCACTGTTCAGCTACAGAGGTCCTTACGTTCGAGACTTTAACATAAGAAAGAAATACATTCTCTAACTTGGAGTAATGTCCTGGAGAATTTACTGGTGAGTTTGAGAAAAAATTTAGACAGCCTATCAAAAAAATTCTTGGAAATCAGAGTTGCTTTCAAGATCAGATACGCCTATAAATATCTAAAGACAACCAGCCCCACGGAATCCACGCTGACTTCACATGTCTCTTTGGGGTCAGTTAACCCGAGATGTGATTTTATTAACAGAACTAAAATCAACGACATAAAATTAATGAACACCACTATCCACACACATTCGTCCTTGAGAATCCTGGAATTTGCTGTTGTCGCCTGGATTTTTTAAAACTGTACTTTGGCTTCGTACCTTTAATTCCTCTTTCAGCACGACTACTTCTTCTCTAAGATCGTCTCGTTCACTCCTTATGGAATCAAAGAACTCTTTCTGCCTCTCTAATGCCTGAGTGTGTAGCAGAGCAAAGAGAGAGAAGATTCGCACAGGTGAGCAGACGACTTCAGAAGCAGGACTAGCAAGGAGGCTTCTACTATGTAAAAGGCTAACATCGGCAGGGCATTCGACAGACTTTGCTTAAAGATATAAACACAATGCAGTGTTAAGCTCTGCACTTAGTTTACGCCAGCCAAGAAACGTCGCTGTGCATGCTCCCTGAAAGACCTTAACGTTCTGAAGTATGCTCTCTGTTTTACACCCTCTCCTGGCTTCGTCTGCGGTTTCACGGCATAGTTGGAGAAGGAACAGAAGCCATGCACCCATTTAAGTGAGGGATAAATAAAGGAAAAGAAGAAACGTTTACAACCCCCCAGTGACAACTATTTTAGGAATTTAGACTATTTTTGTACGTTGATTCTCGGTGTTTGTTGTCACAGATAAACATAAAGTGGTCCTGAAGCAAACACAACGCACACACAGACATGCACACAAAATCTTAAATAAGCGTCGGTGAGCATATCAAAGTGAAGGCAAGGTGCAGCTTCACGATGGAAAGGCGCTGACGTTTGCTTCAGCATCTAGAGATTGTTATCAGAGCCGTGTGGAGTGAGTCGCCGTGTTTTGGAAGCCATTTGGCATCGCGGAGCACAGCCGTCACTTTATTAAGCGTGTTCTTTCTCCCTACGCGTCACTCCTAAATGCAGATGGGCTGCCTCTTCTTTCCCTGTGGAGGGAGAGGGGCTGACAGCTCCCTGGGGAGGCTCAAGGTGGGGATGCGTGAGGCACAGCACCTGCCACCTTGCAGCTTCCTCAAAGCCCTTGGAGAAAAAGCCCAGGCAACAGGGGACAGGGAATTCCAGCAGGTCTGAGCCTCCACGCATGAACTTGCCCAGCGTGCCTTCCTCACTCCTTTGATCTCTGCGCCGCTGGCTGCTCACAGGCAGGCAGGGAGCCCGGGAATGCTGACCAAAGGAGAATCTCCACGTTGGAAGTCCACTTCCAATTTGGAGTTAATGTCAATTGGGGTAAGTTCGTGTAGTCTCTCTTTTATTCGTTTTGTGTCCCACGGGGGTCACATGCAAACTCATACAAGCCATTTTGCAAACCAAAGATTCTGAAAGCATTCAATTTTCTAAGCAGACTGCCCACTTGAACAGATTTCAAAGACTTGAGAATCCTACCCCTATCTTTTTGTCTTTCCATTCTATTGTTTCCTGAAGATCAGAAATCTCCCTGATATAACTCGCCTGTTTCTGCTGTAGCTGTCGGATTTCCTGAAGAATAGGAACAGATAGAAAGAAAGCAGGTACAGGGTTAAATGGGAAGAAACTCTGCAGTGTAGACAACCCCTGAGCCAGCAAGCGCCCTTGGAGGTCCCAGCACCATTTTTCCTCATTGATCCCAAGTTCGTTCTCAGGATGCTGGGACTTTATCCTTGTCCTTTTCCCCAGCTCCAAGTGTAGGAAGAAAACCAGCTGGAGTGAAATTCTCACTTACAGGCACTAGAGTTCTAACCAAATTAAAAAAGTAAAAAATCAAGCCTGTATTAGTTTCTTTTTGTCGCTGTAACAAATTACCATAAATTCAGTGGCTTAGAACAACACAAACTTATTTTCTTACAGTTCTGGTGCTCAGAAGTTCAAAATGAGTCTTATGGTAACCCCAAGGCATGGGCAGGCCTGGGCTCTTTTCTGGAGGCTCGGGGCAGGGGAGAATCTATTTCCCCCTTTTTTTAGTTCCTAGATGTGCCCACAGTCCTTGGTCTGTGGCCCCTTCCTCACGTGGCTCTGATCTCTGCCCCCGTGGTCACATCTCCTATTCTGCCTTTGACTTTCCTGCCTCCTTCTTGCAAGGACCCTTTGGATCACTCTGGGTCCATGCAGATGATACAGGATAATCTCCCATCACAAGGTCCTTAACTTAATCACATCTGCAAAGTCCCTTTGTCTGAGTAAGGTGACATAGTCACAGTTCCAGGGATTAGGACATGGACATCTTGGGGGGCATTATTCGGTCTGCCACACCTCCTCAGACAAATAGAAAACCACCAAAGAATGAGAATCTTCACTAATAAAAGGAACTGTCTCCTCAAGCAAGGCATAGAGAATTTGCCTAAACTCAATTTTCAAGAAAACTGGTAGCTTTAGTAATGACCCAACAAGATGCTCCTAAGTCACACACAAAGAAAAAAAAAGAACAGAAAAGAAAAACAGGAAAAACTACTCACCTCAAGCATTTCTTCTCTTTGCTTCAGGGCCTCTTTCACCTCAGCAAACTGAAACTGGAGGATACTGTGGGCATGCTTTTCCCTTTCAAATTCCTATAAAGGAGAAGAGCATTCAAGTTCCAGTGGAATCACATTTTTCTGTCACTCTAGTTCACGTTCTTATGATTTACCTTTACCTGGAGCAAATCACCTGTTACCATGTCATCACAGTTTTCAAGGCCTTTTTTAAAAATAAATTTATTTTTTTTGTTGTTTTTAGTTTTGGCTGTGCTGGGTCTTCGTTGCTGCGCACGGGCTTTCTCTAGTTGTGGCGAGTAGGGGCTGCTTTTCGTTGTGGTGCGCGGGCTTCTCATTGCGGTGGCTTCCCTTGTTTCAGAGCATGGGCTCTAGGTGCACAGGCTCAGTAGTTGTGGCACGCGGGCTCAGTAGTTGTGGCTCGCGGGCTCTAGAGTGCAGGCTCAGTAGTTGTGGCGCACGGGCTTAGTTGCTCTGCTACATGTGGGATCTTCCCGGCCCAGGGCTCGAACCCGTGTCCCCTGCATTGGCAGGTGGATTCTTAACCACTGTGCCACCAGGGAAGCCCTCAAGGCCTTTTTAACAACATGAACCAGTTTCTCTGCATTTTCTAGAAGACACCCCTACGATCTACTGTAAAATTAACCTGAGGACAAACATATGGACACCAAGGGGGGAAAGGGGCGGGGGTGGTGGTGGTGTGGGGTGAATTGGGAGGTTGGGACTGACATGTGTACACTGATATGTATTAAATGGATGACTAATAAGAACCTGCTGTATAAAAAAATAAATAAAATAAAATTCAAAAAAAAAAATTAACCTGAGGAGTTGATGCAGCTGACAGTATGACCCGATTTCTTTACAGGTAAGCCGTGCCCTGGGAAGGCCCCCCAGGCTGTCTGCTGAGGGCCTGGAGGAGGCAGCTTTGCAAAAGAGCGGTAATAAAATCATCCGAGTTTGAAATACGCCGATGAATACTCTTTGGGGCAAAAAGGGATGGTCTACCTTGGCAAGTTTATCTCACTAACAGTAGGCGGTCAGCTGTGTACCTCAGAGACAAAATAGAAACAGGCGGGGGAAGCAAAGCCCTTGTCAGCACAAAGTCGCTCCCCCAGTCCAACCCTTCCCTGCATGAAACTCATCCCTGCGCCCGGGCAACACACTCTTCTGGTCTCCCACTCAGCTCAGCACAGGAGCGCAGTGCCTAATGATGGTGTGGTGCCCACCTAGCTGCCAACAGTTTAGGGAACAGTAGGGAACACCTTCCCTCGATTCGTTACCAGTTTTTTAGAAGGGATTTGACCTTAGCTCACCCTGGCATCATGTGCTCACCCACCTTCTGAAGTCTGGGAGTGACTGGACCCTCCTAGCTGTGACAAAGACATGTCTGTCAGGCTTTGCTTCGCCCATGGTCCCCACCTTGGGTCAACGTTCCAGGATCACCCCATTTCTCTGAAATTAGATTTGGGGCTTCTTGGTCTACTTCCTGATGCCTAAATGAGGGCATTCTAGGAGTATTTAGAATGCATTACAGTACTGTTCCACCCAAGTGGGTTCAGAATATGCTTTCTGCTCCTAAATTATGAATTAGTTTCAAAGAAAGCTTTCATGACATCAGGTCTCATGAAAAGTTTCTCCTTTGTTTCAGAGGTCAGTTATCAGGAACTTCATGGACAAAATTCTTCTTTAGCTTCTAACTCAACTACAGTAGTGAAAGAAGGAGGCCCTTGAGTTGTTATGGTATTTGGCTTTAACCCTTGGGATTTAGAGGATATAGCTAGTTAGAAAAAAAAAAGATAATGATACTCACAAATTAAATTTTCTATTTATCTCAGCAACTCTGAAAAATTGGATAATATTCTAGGATTTGACAAACCAACTAATTCCTTAAAACATGAAAAACAAGTTATTCCTTGCTGTCTCACAAACAACAGCTAAGCCCAGCCTTCACCAAATCAGCCTACTGTCATTAATTTCAACACACGCTCATGCTTTTTGTTGATATCGTAAGTTAACATATTAATTCCAGTGGTTCTTAATGAAAGCCCAAATAAGATTCTACCCTTTTCTGAGGTTAATGAAGGTTTTTAATTCTCAAGTGGAGTAACCGTGTCTTTTCCCAATCAGCAGAAAACAAATGATTATAATTTTCTTAAAATCCTTGATACTTGCAACTATTTCTCTCTGGTGTTGAGATAACAAAATAAGAATGAAGAAATGTATATTAACAGGAAAATCTTGAAGCATCTAATTGTGCTTTGTCCAAGCATGCTGGGTCTTTCGTAGGCACGTTTTTTCACGGTTATGATTTTACCTTACATGCAAAATGCACAAATGTCCTCCTAGTAAAATTGTCTCTAGTTTACATATTGAAATTGTGCATACCAATATTGCAAGTCCCTCAGCAAAGAGCATGGTATTCTTATTCTTATATGTTTGGGCTTCCAGGGCAAGTGGAGAACTATTGTTTTTAAAAAAACCACACACACACAAATATACACATACACATGTATAACATGTATATACCATATACCAAATATATATACATACACATACACATATTCTACCATTCTTACTTATACCATACGTATATCCTCCCATCCTTACATATATCATTTATATATATCGTCTACTATAATTACATATACCATTTATATACATATGCCTGTGTATATATATATTCTCCCATTCTTACATATACCATTTACATGTATATTCTCCTTTTCTTTTCTTTTTTTTTTTTTTTTTTTTTGCGGTATGCGGGCCTCTCACTGTTGTGGCCTCTCCCGTTGCGGAGCACAGGCTCCGGACGTGCAGGCTCAGCGGCCATGGCTCACGGGCCCAGCCGCTCCGCGGCATGTGGGATCCTCCCGGACCGGGGCACGAACCCGTGTCCCCCGCATCGGCAGGTGGACTCTCAATCACTGCGCCACCAGGGAAGCCCATCTCCCATCTTTACATACACTGTTTATATATCTATATATTCTCCGTCCTTACACATAGCGTTTACACATATATACACTCCACCCTCTTTCTCGCATGAGCACATACTTTGCTTTTCTCCTCGTACTGCCGCCTGGACTCAGCCAGCTGCTCTTCAAGCTCCAGCATCGTGTCCTTTAGCGTATCGACCTGGTACATAAAGTTTGTCTTCTCATTGTCTAGCTGAGCGTTGGAAACCATGGCCTTCTTATATTTTTCTTCAACTTCTGCTAGTGAGTCCTGCAGAAAATAGGTCATGTTATTGAACTTGTAGTAAGGAAACAAAAACACAGATTAGTTCAGTATTTTTAACAAAACCTCCAAAAACGCAGCCCTAAATTTAGACTTTATTTCTTAGAGCAAATGAGTAAGAAGAAACACATGGCAATATGAAATGCCCCAAAAGTTTCCCTTTTCAATTTGCTCCAATTCCCATGACACAGGAAATTAGTTATTAACTGTGTGTAGGGATGAAGATAATTTACAGTCATTAGGACAAGGGGGACGCTGGGTGCAAGGGGCTCTGGTCACAGAGGCAGCAGAGCCCTGGCTGTGGGAATCTGATTCTGTAGCCCATTGTACAGCTGTCTGAAGTAACCACTCAAGACTCGTGACCAGAACCTGGGACAGAGCCAGTGCTGGGGAGGGGGAGTACAACACCTGCCACCAGTGGCCCACTGTCCCCATTGGGGCTTATGAACCAGGAAAGGCTTAAGTGGAAGTTCATATGTTCAACCCATAGGAAAACTCAACAAGGTACACAGGCCTCACTGGGTAGGTCCTGGAGAGACAAAGCTCATTCCTTTGAAAAGACAACCAGGGAAAGAGGCCTGCAAAGTAAATGTGCCCCGCTCAACCCAGGGGCTCACACACCGGCAGGGCAGGCAACAGAGTACTGCAGCGTGTGGATCCCGGAGCACAGACCAGCGGGAGACGACTCCGGGAGAACAGAGAGCAGCATCCCAGGTGCAAAGGACCCTGAGCTACAGAATGGCGGGCACTGGCAGGTCAGGCGTGCGTCAGGTGCTCCCAGGAGGCTCTGCGGAGACCAGCGCTGCCCTCGCCTGCACTTGCAAACCAGGGCAAGGATTTCAGGTGGGACCAGTGATTCCTGTGCTGCTTCCATGGCTCTCTTTCCAACTCCAGTAGGACTTGAAAGCCAGAATCTTAATTTTCCCCCCTTTTTAAAGAGCGGTGACAAATAGGAAACTGATTAATTAGTCATGTGATTTGGCGCCCCTGGGATACTGAACTCAGACTGGTTTGGGGGTACTTTCTCAGGAGCTGAAAAGGAAGGAACAGATTTACCATCTCTTGCTAGACTCACGAGCTGCCCGAGCTGCCCTGTGAAGCCAGAGAATAAAGTCCCTGACACCCCACCTCACTTCCAGGGAGCCTGGCAACTCAATTTCCTGGTCGGCACAATGCAGTAATTCCACATTCTACAAGTACCGTGTATTTACTCAAATAAATCCAAGAAGATACACATTCAGACATTGCTTCGGTTAGTAAAATGGCACAGTATGCAAATAATTTGTGTGTTTCAAAAGCACAGCAACAGAACTTCCTTATCGGGAGACATCAGGTGTTTTGAGAAGCAAATTAAGTTGAAGTGCTCCTTGTATGTAAGGACTGCGGAAAGTGAAGAAAACCAAAAACCCTTCTTCAAGTGTAGGGTATGCTTCTGTGGGAAATGAGAAACTGGTTTGAAGCCAGGTGTGGTGGGGAGGTGAGTCCAAGACATGCACCAGGAAACACGTTAGTAACATCTGCTAACGAGGAGTTACAGTTCTCGAGTCTTGGTTTCAAAGCTGCCTTTGGGAAAACCCTGAGCACACACCCTCGTGCTACTAGCATTCCTGCCACTTTGAGGTCTAGAGTCTGGGGCCTCTTTAGAGCAAGCATGCAGTCTGAATGCCTTCTGTAGGATTTTTTAAAGTTAAGCTGGGTTAATATCATGAGTCCACACTTCCGTAAGCTGGTACCTTCATCTCTTTCAATCCCTGCTTGTATTTGCCTTCTACATCCTGAATCTGGTCCTTTAACTCATTGAGTTCCTGGGGGAAATGGCAAAAAAGGCAAATGATGTCAAAGGGAAAAATGGACAGAGACCACAGAGAAGGAGAGGCGATCCTCTGATTCTTTTCTACTTCTGGGCGGTTTCCTTATTTGAGTAGTTGGAGCAGCAATCTTCTTTTAACTTTTTTAAGTGTTAAAAGGAAAATAAGATGAATTTCAACACTACAAAGATGAAAATTTAGGCGTATCTCATATGGTATTTTCACACAATTTTATCGAAAGTATGTGTCTTCATATATTTTTACACAATTTTATAAAACAGGCAAATGAGCTTCTGAAAATGGAACAGGTTAATTTACTCACATTTAACAGTTCATTCAAGCTCTTTTGAGTTCTGCTCTGTGCTACATACAGTAAGATACTGAAGACAGAAATCAGCAAAGCCTTGTCCCTGCCCTTACAGAGCCCAAGGACTCTACTTTCCCATCTCGTTCACCACCACATTCCCAGGGTCTGGTGTCTGGCGTGAGCTGGAGTTGCAATAAATCCTTACTGAACGACTGAATCATGCTCACAACCCAAGACCAGACAGATTATGACTGCAGCGAACTCTACTTCAAGGCGGGAAAGGATGACCAAAGGGCTGCAGGAGGCCGAGGGACCACACAGGGAGGGACATTTCAGGAACAGCAGTCAAAACATCGTTCTTATAAAGCACAGGAGTTGGAAGGCGTCTGCAGGGGGACCTAGTCCCACTGGTCCTGATGCTTAAGCTCTTCTCTGGCCTCCCTGGCAGATGTCATCCATCTGTTCAGGTAGCACCAACGGAAGCTGGTTCCCTTTCACCAGTTTTCATTACTAGAAAACTTGTCCGTAAATGAAGCCCAATCTGACCCGGAAGCGCCTCCCTGGCCTTGGCGCTCTCTCCAGAGGACAGGAGGTCTGGTGACTCAGCCCTCCCTCTGCACAGCCTCCTTTTCAGATGCAACGTCCCTAGTTACTTTAACAAGCAGAGGCCTATTTCTCTGTCACACACTCAGTGTTGAGGATGCAACAGAGAACAGTGTCCACAGACCAGTGGGAGAAGGAAAAGTCACTAAAATACCATGATGGGGTCTACTGAAGGCATATTACGCATATCACAAAGGGAACGGAAGGGCACGCTGCAGGCAGAGGGCGGGGATGCGCGAGGGGCGGGGTGGTACCTGTCGGGGGCAGCGAGTAATCTGTGTCCAGCACCTTTCAATGCTGTGGGTGGAATGTCCACTCCTGCTCTGTGTACAGAGGTGGCTGAGCACCTCAGGGCAGCATGGTGAGGGGTCTCGCCCAGGTGTGCTGGCCCTACCGGGGCGGGGAAGTCAGGGGCGGCTCCCTGCAGGAACCAGAACCGGGCCGGGCCCGACTGTTACTAGAACACCAAGCTTAATGGGAAGGAGGGGAGACCAGACTGAGAAGAAGGAGCTGGAACTTTACAAATTAAATCCTATTTCACTTGAAGACTGATTTTCACAGGTTTCTCTAGGTCATGCGTAAGTAGAGAGCCTTACCTTGATTTCCCTAATGGAGGCCTCAGTGTCAATGGAGATGGAGGTGTCCCCGCTGCCCCTTCGAGAGGAGGTCCCACCCAGGGAGGCCAGTGTGGCTGCAGACAGGCTGGGCAGTCCACGAGACCCCTACAAAGTGGCAAACAGCAAATGGGATTTCAGCCCAAACCAAAATTATTTCTTAGTCTACTATGATGGTACCTTTACTTGAATTCACTTTCCAAATTGGAAAAATCTTTGGTGGGTTTATTATGGTGAGCAACAAAAAGGGGTTCATCTCGAGGGGCCTCACGGATCCTCGGGGTTTGTCTGGATTAACTGTAAGCTCCATGGCTGGGCCCATTGTGAATTCCTTCACTGTTCTGCAGGTTTAACACACTGGAAATGACCCCCCCCGGGGGGCCCTAAAGGTTGTGTGTTGCCTGGTGAGCCACCCACTAGTCCTGTTCATTCCATGGTGAAATTCTTTATTAAAGATCAAGCAATATATTTTCTTGTTAGTTTCATCCATACATTTCGGGACCCTCATAGTTTATAGATGACACAGTATAAAGCTCTACAGAAATTCCTTACCTTCTCTGTGAAGTCTTTTTCTGGTCTCTCTTCAACCTGGAGAAGAAAATGGATAAATATTAAATACTTAAAAGCATTAAACGGAGAATCTGGATTTAGGGGGTAAGATAATAATAAAATAAAGCATCAGCTTCCTTTGTGATTTTAAACACTCTTTTGCCATGAGACTCTCAGATACGCTGGTGTCACAGCGGTGGCCCACGGGCAGCTCAGTGAGCCTGGTTGAATTTCACCGCGTGGTTTTTCAACTTTCACAATTTCCACAGGAAGATGATTTGTGAATGAACTGAATCTGAACAGGATGACTTGACCAGTTTCTACGTGTGTGCAGGCCACAGTGTGGGACAGGACAGGCACCAGCCTCGTTCACCCACCACAGTCACTATGATCGGAACGTGAGAGTATGACCAGGGTTCTGGGGGCTGGAAGACACAACCACACAGAGTTTTAATTTTGACTATCACTAAACGTGGTCTCCAAAGCAAGAGAAAGCAGTGGAGCCAACTGCAGCTTTTCCACTGCTCCTGAGCAACTGAGTCAATGTGAAAATTCTAGTTTAAACATTTTGAGACAGACATCCAGATGTGGGGAGCTGGCTGGGGATGGGTGACGGTACAGGAGAATTTGCTGGGTGAAAAGGGGGACCCTAAGAACTTGGCTTTTCAAAATCTTTCCTGTTTTGACTGCCTCTGAACCCTCTCTTTTCCCTCCTGTAAGCAGGGGTCTCTGCGGGACCCCCAGCAGCCTGTGGAGCCCCATGACAGCACATCTGCTTCAACCCTATGGGAGACCCCTGCCCTGTGAGTGTCTGTTGGGGTCAACAGTCTGAGGCTGCACTGGTGCTATTTCTTTCTTTGCTTAGCATCCAACGAAAGGCCAACTTTCTCTTTTTTTTTTTTTTTCTTTTTTTTGGACACATTGAGGGCTCCTTTCCGAAAGCCCATGGGAAAGGTCCCAGAGGGCGAGAGAACCCTGCACCAAGTTGTCTCCAGACTCTCTGGATTTTCCCATCATGCCTCCAATCCCACCTCCTGTAGCTCAGAGGTTCTTAAATTTGAGGGCCAGGGAGTCAACTGAAGATGCCCGTGACGGGTGGGATCACACCTTTGATTCAGGAGACCTCACGAGTGAGCTGGGATCCTGCAGTCACCCTTGACTGCTTACACCACAGACCACCCAGACTGCAGGTGGACGGGTCTGGGTCCAAGGCCACCGCAGAGCGGCTCATGAACAGGTCAACTGCCCACAACGCCGTCATGCACGGGGCATGTGGGTGCAGGCGCTAAGCACAGGTCAGGATGCCGTAATGGCGGCGATTTCCTGTAAAAACGAGCACTTCCTGTCCTCTGCCCACCCTGGGCCCGTGCTGGGCTGGATGCCCACATCCTCACCATCCTGTCCCCCACCAAGAAGGCGCACTGACTGCCACCTTCTCTCCTTCACGCTCCTCAAACCTTCTTTCCAAGGGCAGGATGCCTGAAGTAACCGCTAGAATAACACAGCAAAGTGTGAGAGCTAATCAGCCGACCAAGGGGATCAGATGGAATCATACAAAATACTTAATTCAAAAGAAGGCAACTTCTGAAACCAGCTCTGAGCTCAGGAGAGTCAAGCTCAAGGGTCTTCTGCTCGACAGATCCAATTTTGCCCCCGGGTCTGGCTCCCAAATCCACTGCATCTGTTCTCATGCACCCAGCTCACATCTGGGTCTTCAGCAAGAACTTTCTACTCTCAGCTAACCAGTCTCCTTCTTGTCCTGAGGACAGGGCGTGAAGGAGCTGCAGCCCCCAGGCCAGCGGGATGACCCGAGCTGGCCTCACTCCCAGCTTGCTAAATAAGCCCCTGGGCGGGTGGGGCTTCGGATTCTGGCGTTGCCTCCGCCCAGAGGACTCTCCTCTCCACTGGGCCACAGCCGGCTGGCCTCCAAGGACAGGAGATTTCCAGACACTCTTGGCCATGTGCATCCTTTTTCACTCTCGATGTGGCAGTCACAGCCTGTTGGGTAAAGACAGCTCACTCACTACCATGTTGCACACCGCCTGCCATTTGTTGGCACTTGCGTTTAGTGTGTGTAAACTTATATATTTATATTTTTTCAGATGTGCATGTCACACCAGTCTAACTAGATATTCTGGAACATCTGTAGATGGCCTACAATTGAGATGGTTCTATCTCATCCTCCCTGGCAGAGCCCCAGGGAGCCCCCGAACAACGTTCTGAGTCATGAGGATGATTTTAGCATTTCAAGTGTGGGTCTCCTCTCCACTTGGGAATACAAATATTCCTGAAAATTTCAAACAACGAAGGAAAAGCTAACTGTCCAGCACTTGCTCTGCTGCAGAATCCATTCATTAGATCTCCTGGACACAAGGCCTTTATTCCCTAGAATAAGTTAGTTTGCAGAACAAATATTAATGAGATGAAAATAAAGAGGCTAATTTAACTGTTGGTGCAAAGGGAAGATTCAGTTGAACAGACTATCAAGCTACCGTGTGAGAAGCCTGTTGCTGTTTTGCTCTGCAATTTAAATAGTGTCTTTCCTGACTGTTCATCAGCAATAGATAAATATTGCCTAGAGAAATGAAGCTCCAGAAATCCTATGTTCACCTACAAAGATATCTGTGCCCATAAAAGAAGGACCCCACTTTCTTTTTTGTAGTATTTCTTGTGAGAAAGACGAGAAGAACTATACACCAGACCCCAAAGCACTGGTTTTCTGGGGGCCTTTAGCATAGCTTTGTTCTGCATTGTTTCACCACAAACACAAACACTGCTTTCGTAATTTGCAAAACACCAAATAAGGGAGAAAAACCCTAAAACCATAGCTTTCTCTCTAGTTTAAAAGTAGTTTGAAAAAAGCCTTTTTTCTGAAATAGATATCGAACTCAGAATGTGAAAATTCAGGACATGTTTTTAAGTAGAGACCACGGAGGGAAAAATTAAGCTCTCAATGAGATTTATAGCCAATCTATGCTTGACTATTGTTTCCAATCTATATTTTACGTATCAGGGTGACTGACGTTTGTCTGTTTTCTGAATGACAAGGGACACATGTATTTGCCAGCCTTCCTGCAACCTAAGAAGTACGCGGAGCCCCATGGAAAGTGGTGCAGTTTTGGTTGGGGGAGGGATGGATTGGGAGTTTGGGATTAGCAGATGCAAACTATTATATACCGAATGGATAAACAAGAAGGTCCTACTGTATAGCACAGGGAACTGAACTATATTTAATATCCTGTGATAAACCATAGTGGAAAAGAATATGAAAAAGAATAACAACCACTCTTCTGTACAGCAGAAATTAACGCAACATTGTAAATCAACTATATTTCAATAAAACAGAAGGAAGGAAGGAAAGGAAAGAAGGAAGGCAAGGCAAGGCAAGAGGAAGGGAGGGAGGGAGGGAGGGAGGGAGAAAAGCCGCGCAGCAGCATGGAGCCATTGCAGCCCCACCGGGTGCCACTAGATGGCAGCCTGCGTCGAGCGGAGTGGGACCGGCCCAGGGAGCCTTGGTCAGGCAGGGCACCCCTCACTGCCCCTAACAAAGGAACAGATAAGTAACCCTGACGGTGAGTTTAATTTGACATAAAGCATAGTACTTTATCTCTGAAAATAATATACAAAGAAACAGAATAGATGGAAGGGTTTTAAACACTGTCGTTTCTGCTGCATGATGTGACCCAGGGCATGCAGTGGACCACACGTGCCCCAACATGCTGCAGCCCACGGCAGCACGGGACCCGGGACGAGCCACAGGACCTCGGGGACATCGCCTTCTTATCCGAGGAAAGGCGGCAGCACCACAGACCTTGCAGCCTGTTAGCCTTCTTACTCTCATTTACCGAGCAATACTAAACGTTTTAGGTCAGTGCGAAAACTTTATAGTAACAGGCTTATGAAACATGCAAACCAGTATTTTAGAATCACAATGGAGTGTATGAAAAGGCATCTTTTAAAATCTACGGGAGGTAGTCACTTCCAAAAAATTTCTGTGAACTTTTAAATTATGGCAACTCTTCCTTTCAGAAACAAACGTTTAACGTAGCACGTTAAATATTTTATTAATTCCAACCTTCTAAAATCGTGTCTAAATGAGCATACTATTTAGGCCCACTTAAATATAATGTCTGGTGAGGTTTCAAATTCCAAGTTTTCCGTATCACCACCTGGCTTGCCCACCTTCCTCGAGACAGAGTACAGTAGGTGGGAGTGGGAAGACCCTAGCAAGGGGGCCCGGGACAAAGGGACTTTTCCTCACGGTGCCCCAGGCCCTAGATGGGAAATGGGATCACGGAAGCAGTGTCATCAGGGGCCCCCCTTGAGAAACCAAGTGACAGTACTGAACGCTGCTCAGAAAACACCCATTTTAAGGGTAATTTTCCTTCAGATATAAACAGCAGTGGAGGCTACCATCAGAATGGAAATTTCTGGTTTTAAATCCAATAATATTGACCTCATCCTGAATGACTGGTCCTTGAACTCCTGTATTTATAATTCAAGACCTGTTTTTCCACCTGGTTCCTGCTTCCACTTCTTCCCACGACACAGAACATGAGTCATTAGTCTTTTGTTTTTCTAACTCAGATGGGGCTGAGATTCCTGTTCACCACCAATGCTTCTCTGAAAACACACTGGCACGTGAACCTGGGCGCCACGCAGGACACCCCTGACCGGTGCTTCCGTGACCCGGCAGGTTCGCTGGGTTCTGAGGCCTGGATGACACAGCTGCGTCGGCCCCTCCAGGAGGGGCCCTCTGCCGGTCTGTTCTCCGGGCCTGGATTACCCAGACGCCCGAGTCCAGCTCCCTGGAAGCACCCTGCCTTCTTCCCTCAAGCCCGTGCTCTGAGTTCTAAACTGTATTGCGCCCATTTGCTGAGGTCTGCCTCTCCAGCCTGTGGGTCTGGGAGGGGAGCAGGTGTGTTCCTTCACCACTGCAGCCCTGTGTCTAGAACATTCGATAAACACTGGCTGAATGAACGGACCCCAACTTCCTCAAGAGGAAGATTCTGGAGAAGAAAATAGGGCTCATCTACAGAATGTGAAAAATGAGATGAGGTTCCATAGTGTCTGCCCTTCTGAGATGGGGCGGGCACCCTCTCTGCTCCCCACGAAGTTGGAGGACCCGGGGGGTGGGGCACACTTCGCGTCTTTGGATGCTGAGGTACCTGTATTTTCTCCAAGTGGGGCAGGCTATCACCTCCCTCGCTCTGGTTACTTTTGTCCTTGGACAGTGCTCCCCTCGCCAGCCCCCTGGGGCACCAGCCTACATCCCACACCCACAGCCTCCCAGGGCTGCCCCTGCCCCGGCTTGTACTTCCTCCCGGAGAGGCCCCTGCCCCCTGCCCTCGCCGTACCACCCCCTAGAACCATATTCCTGATGGACCACCAGGATCATTCTCCCCGAGCCACAGTGGACAACACTCACAGCCCTGGAAAACTCGCCCAGGAGAAGCAGGTTATCGACCCAAATCTTTTCTTGTTTTTGTTTTTCAAGCATATCATTACTCGTCTTTCCAGGTGGAGTTCAGGAAGTCTACGTGCCTGGCCAGGTGTCCCCAGCCAGGAATGAGAGCTGTGACATCTTGACCTGGGTCTTGGAACTCCCTGCCCCCTTCCTGCTCTGCGTCCTTCTGAGAGGCCAGGCGGGGAGGGTCACTCACCCCACGGGCCTCTCCCTGGGCACCGCCTATCCCTGCAGCTCCTCCCTCCCAGGCAGGAGGACCAGGGGAGTCTCAGCAGAAGTTTCCTGGTCTCTTTCCAATCAACAAGGCCAAATGCATCCACTTACACTGTTCGTCTCGCAAGCCCAAAATGCAAACTCCCAGCCCTTTCCAGTGGTGTGACTGTCCAGGCTCAGAAAATAGAAATGGGGCAGATTCCGTGGAAGAGGACTGAGGTTTGGAAGCACAGAGCAGAGGGTTCACCCAGCTCTGTCCTCCAGACTCTCTGCAGAGGCCAGGAATGCTGCCCGTGCTCTATCCTTCAGATGACCGGGAGCCACCATAACTGCGTGGAAGTGCCCTGTGCGGTACACAGGTGTCTCTGCCTTCTGAGGGCCACACCCAGAGGCGTCCTCAGCTCTGACGCCCCACACCTGCGTGAGGTGCCCGGATGCTGACCTCTGCTCACTAACCGTGCCAACCTGAGTCAGTCGACCTTTGTAAATGAGCAGCTGAGTCAGGGGAGAAAGGAGATGGAACCGATGACCTGTGTGTAATGAACGGAAAAATCAGCTCAGTCAAGCCCCTGGGGGTCTTGCAAACCCAGGGCTCTCAAGGGACCAAGGGACGGTGGCGGAGGTCTTGCCAGGCCCCCCAGTTACCAAAAGACCCCCGCCTCTCGTCCTCAGGCCCCAGGGACACGGGCACGATGAACGCTCACCTCTCGTGTCCACTAAACTCACTTTGCAGGAGTAAACTGTTGTCAGATTTAGGAAGCAGATGACAGAGGAATTCGTATCTGGTTTCAGTCTCTTCCGTCTGGGGAACTAGACTGCGTTGCTATGCTGTGACTTCATCCTGATGCCCGAATAAACCCAAAGACATCAGACCATCACGAGCTCACAGTTCCCTGCTTCGCTTGAGCTGCGCCAGGCAGGGAGCCCAGGAGGGGTCAGGCCTCAGCTTCTTCTGACGACTGTGAACTTTCGTGTTCCCCAATGCTCGCCAGAGAGCGAGCATTACGCCTGAGGACGAGCGGCTCTCCACGTCGGATCTATCGTGGGAAAACACCGATGACGTGCATCGGAAACACGCAAGCGAGGGCCTGAAGGCGGAGGCAGTCAGGCAGGCAGGTCCACGCAGACGGGGACTGCTGACCTCGGAGCAGGGATCCCTCAGGTCACAAACGCTGCGCTTCAGTCCCGTCGGCCACGTGCAGAAGAAGCGACTCGCCGGGTTGTGAACACTGAACGTACATGATATGGAACAGCTGGATACCTTACTGTCCCTGCTTGACCGGTCCTGGCTGGAGCGGTAAGCAGTGGACTTTGTGGGGTGTCCGTCACCCCCCGTCTCCTGCCCCACCTGAGCGCGGTCAGGAAGCGGCTTCTCCTCTTCCCCTCATTGCTGGGGGGCGAGGAGGGCAGCTCTCAATTCCACAGAGAAACAGGCTCTCCTGTTCTAATACTCGCCTGCCTCATCTATCTTTTGTTTTCTCACCCTCGACGTGTAAATGGCGGAGAGAACGTTCCTCTACTAGCAGGAAAGCATCAGGGCAAGCCCAGTGACGAATGGCTCTGGTCTTGGCCTTGGAGTCAGGGAAAGCAGGGCAGGCGTGGGGGGGACCGAGGCCCCCGATTCAGCAACACGGGCTCAGTCTGCAAAAGGGATCCATCCCTTTGTTTGCGTCGCCAGAAGAAGCAGATGTCTGCATTTGGTGTGAAGCCTCCTGGCTTTAAAAGGCTGCATCTAATTTCAAAAACAAATCAGCAGCACCCCACAGGTGCACGTGTGCATGTAGGCGACTCAGCCCCACGGCCTCTTCTCTGATGACCAGGAACACTTCCTGAAGTTTAGACATCGAGGCGTCTCACTGTGGTGTTGTGTGAGTGAGTCACAAACCACAGTCAAGCTCCAAGTTCAACTTTGCCCATCTTCGCCGCCTTCTGCCCAGGGTCTATCAGGAGGGGTCCTGGCCCTCGGTGTGGCAGCCCCCGTGGTGCAGGGCTGGCATGCACACCGCTCGGCACACAGCCCAGCCCCTGTCCACTGGATGTCCTTCCCTGGTCACTGTGTCAGCCCCCCTTCCCAAATGTCCCCCAGGCAGATGTGCCCTGCCAATCCCTTATGGTCAAGAGAACAATACAGTTGCCTCATACAAAGCATCAGATACGGTCAAACTGTCCAAAATACCAAAGACCACGGGAAAACCACACAATAATGAGACTTAAATGATGGAGACTAGGTAGCAGGACCCCTTGCTTTCTGAAGCAGAACTTGGGTCATCTCAGGCCGGGTGACAAACAGGAGAGCACCTCTGTCGTTTGTTTCACAGGCACCGAACAGAGGACCAACAGGACAGTGGGGGATGGAACAGAGCTAGGGACGCTGTGGCACTCGCAGGCCGATGCTTTATCCTAAAAAACTGTTGGGCTCCAATAACAGATAACGTTCCAAACAAAATGTTTAAAAGTGAACCCTTCAATCTAAAAGAATGGTACAAATGAACTTACTTACAAAACAGAAATCGAGTCACAGATGTAGAAAACAAACTTATGGTTACCAGGGGGGAAAGCGGGGAGCGGGGGAAGGAGGGGTAAACTGGGAGATTGGGACTGACAGACACACACCACTATATATAAAATAGCTAACTAATAAGGACCTACTGTGTAGCACAGGGAACTCTTCTCAATACTCTGTAATGGCCTATATGGAAAAAGAATCTAAGAAAGAGTGGATACATGTATATGTATAACTGATTCACTTTGCTGTACATCTAAAACTAAGACAACACTGTAAATCAACTACACCCCAATTAAAAAAAATAAGTTAACTGGGACAGATACAAAAAGAGCCTTCAAATTTTTAAATCATTAAAAAACGCATCCAGGCACATGGCTACATTTCTCCCGCACTGCGCAAAGTTCCCGTCTCCCAGTGAGACCGCCATCTCTTCAGCGCTGTCAGCAGCTTCCTAGATGGTCCTTTGCAAACTGAGCAGTGCAATTCTCAGCTCACTGAATAGTCATTTTCTAAATTTGGAAGCATCTTCCCCAATCCTGCTTTTGCTTAGACCTGAAATAAATCATGGAAAGCCTTCCTACTTTCTCCCGGTTCAGGCGTTTGCAGGTGCAGGGGGTCTTCTTACGGGACAGAGGAGTGAAGGGTCCAAGGGGAGGGCGGGGAAGGGAGGAAGTGGACAGCAGCAAGGGCGAGAGGCCCACTCACCACTGGGCTGGCCCGCGCCGAGCTGCCTCTCGAGGAGCTGCGGGAGCTGGACTTGAAGTGGCCGCTGTGCTCCGAGGGCTGCCCACCCAGCTGGCCGCGGGACACGCAGACGGAAACAAAGGAACAGGTCAGCGAAGATGCAAGGAGGACGGAGGCCACGAGACAAAGGCTCCGGTTAGCTGTGAGGCCAGCCAGGCGCAGCCCAGAAAGGAAGGAGAGGTTAGTGCGGCCGCTGGCCGACCCTGGGAAAGGAGGCTGTGTCTTCCCAGCATCGACATGTGGCCACTCAGAACACAAAACTTAATCACACTATCAAAAGAACACAGATTTCTTGGTTAGTAGGAAGAAAGTAACACAGAGCATCTGTCCAGCTGGGGTGTGGAGGACACCTAGTTTCGGCGCAGAAAAGCCTCCACGATGTGGAAGAGACAGGTCTTGAGAAGGTGAGCTGCCTGCCGGCACAGAAACTGAAGAGCCAGACAAGCGGGGCTGGCTTCGGGGCAAAATGCAAAAGTTTGCTTCTCTACTATCTTTGCAAGTGAATACAAAATAAGATTTAGGGTTAATACGAAATCAGGCAAGGCTTTTTTAAAGTGCCACAGGACCTTCTATCTGGTGGCCTGCGTGTACATCTGTCTGTCTACCCATCTACCTAAACTTTCTCTCTTCTAGTAAAGGAAAACACCAGCAACTCGTGTATCTGGAGGCTATGCCCTCTTAACTTTGATTTGTATTCACATTTGTGATAGCCCTAAATGCATTTTCAGTTTAACAATAACAACAAAATCTTACCTTCCTATATGTGTACATATACCCCTTATCCCCGCCCTCCCTATCCCACCCCTCTAGGTAGCCACAAAGCACCGAGCTGATCTCCCTGTGCTATGCGGCTGCTTCCCACTAGCTATCTATTTTACGTTTGGTACTGTATATATGTCCATGCCACTCTCTCACTTCGTCCCAGCTTCCCCTTAAGCCTGCCCCGTGTCCTCAAGTCCATTCTCTACGTCTGCGTCTTTATTCCTGTCCTGCCCCTAGGTTCTTCAGAACCATTTTTTTTACATTCCATACATATGTGTTAGCATATGGTACTTGTTTTTCTCTTTCTGACTTACTTCACTCTGTATGATAGACTCTAAGTCCATCCACCTCACTACAAGTCACTTTGCTATACAGCAGAATCTAACACAACATTGTAAAGCAATTATACTCCAATAAAGATGTTAAAAAAAAGTATGTACCTATCTGAAGAATATCATAAAATAAAAGCACTTCATGAGACCTTAAAAAGAAAGTCTTACCTTCCTCTTGAACAAGGCAGGGTGGGGGGAGGGTGGGAGGGGAGGCGGAGCTCGAGCACCATTTGGGACCACAGGCACTGGCCGACTGAGAAGCTGGTCTTCGAGGCCTGTGCGGACTGGCCTCTCCCTGCCCCCAGGCCCCCTGAAGACCCGCAGGCACCATTCCTACTGCAGATTATACGGGGCCACAAACCTTCAGGGGTGCTCTAGATCCTTATCGTAAATACCATCTCAGTTTGCCTGTTTATCCACCAGAGAGGAATTCCCCAGGGCAGAGTCTGTGTCTATTTTGTTCCCTGCTGAATCCCCAGCGACCAGACAAGGCCTGGCACACAGTAGGTACTTGAGCAATACTTGTTGAATGAACCATTTCAAGTTTAGGCTGTAAATAGCCTTGGTCAAGATGAGCGAATTCCCCAGACCCATCTTGCCTGGACTCATTCCTATGCTGGATAAATATTTATTGTATATTTACACTTAGGTGTAAGATGCTATTTCAGATGCACAGGTAATACAGCTGTACACATACACTGTAAGAATCACTGTCATGTATGGCACATACAAGAAATCTACCAGCATTACTAGGCTCACCTTTTAGCTTTATTGTTCAAAATAAAGGAAAACACCTAACGTCAGCACTTTAAAGCAGAAGTATTTCGCCTTCGGGTTTGCTGATACAAGAGAGAGGAAAGCTTCCTCCTGTAGACAAATCCTAGTGTATCCTATGTCATTCGAGTCCTGGTTTATGGTGCTGAGATGTGACAGATTGTTGTTAATACGGTTTATCTCTGACCCAAGTTTCCCCAACTCCTGAGTCTCAAAATCATCCGATCTGACTTGATCATGCGGAAAAGAATAAGTGTAAAGTCTGTGTCACTGTGGTCCATGTGGCACCTTTGAAGTCGCCCATACTTTGGAGTCAGCGTGGCTAATGTGGGCTGAGGTAAGTTATTCAATAGCAAGATCTGAGTCCAGGGTCCATCTCTTATCGGCCATGAGACCTTGCGAAAGTTACATATCTTGTCATCTATGTCATGAAGTAGAGACACTGACCACACAGGTTCTGAGGATTATGCAAGAGAATACAAGCTGGGCTTTTCTCAAGCTGTCACTTTCTGCTAGAAACAACTTTCACGGCTCCTGGACCAACTGGCATCGGTGGTGATGACCGCTTCCCAGAGGGTCAGAACTAAGAAGGTCACGTCACACACGGCCAAGAGTCCTTCCTACAACATGCACACAGCTTACTAATGGTAAGGAAGGTACAGAATAGAGAGGTTTTGAAGCAAAACCGTTCTACTTTCAAGAACCAGTCATTTAATCATTTAACTGTAATTGTAATTAGTCCTTTAATTGTAAACACATACTGTGTCTGAGGCTAATTTCTTGGGAGAATGGAGATGGGGACAAGTCTTTGAAAGTGGGCTCAGGACTGTCTTGGGCAGGCCTGGGGTCAGCCTGGACTCAGCTCACAGTACTACAAGTCAGGACAGGAGGGACCCCCAAGGCACAGTGTCCTCACATTTTTGTATGTGTATTTGTCAGCGGCCACAGCTCCTAGCTGCATAGAGAGCCTGGGGAGACAGCATTCCTGGGCGTGGGGAACTCTGCATCCCCTTGCAGGGCTATCCTGAGGGCTGGGGGTGGGGTGGACATGGGAAAGGATGAGAGGTCAGTGAACCTTCCCTCCCACCAGGCCTGCTGATCTGTGGCTGGCACACAGCTGATGGCCCAGAGATCTCTTCTGAGGGATTTTATCCTGGGGTTCAATTTGTCCCGTTTAATCCAGCAAACGCATGCTGTGCTCCTTTTGCAAGAGAGTGCAGTGTTAGGTGCAGAAAAAAAATATCTTTTGATTCTCTTTTATTTCTTCAGGCTGGTGTGAGACCAGGGACGTGAGCCCTATTTTAGGCATTCTGCTGTCGGGACAAGAAGACCTTTTACTTCCTAACTCCCTAAAGCCATACCTCCCAGGCAGTTCCTACAGGAGGGTTTAAAGCACCAAATAACTGCTACACAAAAGAGCAATCAGCGATGCCAGTCACAGTGCCCCGAAGGTCAGGAATCAGCTACTTGAAAAAGTCCATCTACAGAGGCAACATTTAAAGAGAATCTATGAGACGTACATCCCGCCAGACATTAGAAGTTCTGCTTTGGTGCTTGGGAAGATCCATTCTCTTAATGAATTAGGCTGCTGCCTCTTACTGATAAAAGAAAATCATTTAGTTGCATTTTATCCATCCTATAGGCCTGAACTATTTCATCCATTAGGTATGGTTTATGAGATTTTTAAGGGCCTACAAAAATATTTAAGAACTTGGAAAAAGATTTAATATAGCGGGTTCCACTGCATTAAAATTTTATGCAATATAAAATTGTTCAATGCAAGTGTTTAATTAGATGTCAACAAAAACTCATGCTACGTGGGACTGACACATACACACCACTACGTATAAGACAGATAACTAATATGGACCTACTGTATAGCACAGAGAACTCTGCTCAATACTCTGTAATGGCCTATATGGGAAAAGAATCTAAAAAAGAGTGGACATATGTATAACTGATTCACTTTGCTGTACACCTAAAACTAACACAACACTGTAAATCAACTATACCCCAATAAAAATTTTTAAAACTCATGTTACATCAATTATTATAATTAATATTTATTAAAACTACATTCTGAAGAAAACTGTAGGCTACCCTGGCTTACTTCATAAGAATTCCTGAATATTCATGACTGGAGAAATATAATAAATCATAAAGCTGGATCATTTAGCCAATTAATTAAGTAGTCAATTACTTCCAAAAGCAAAATTATAAAAGCACTTTCAAGTATTTCTTAAGCCATCATAGTTCATGCGGGGCGTGGATGAATCTTTCTAGGATTTGTGCAGGAGCCTCAGGATGCAGAAGCATCTGCCCCTGGGGAGGGCTGATTGGGTCCAATGCCCAGTTTCAACTGATCCTCAGGACAGGTCAATCAGTTTCCTCACTTCCATGGGCTGATCCCATTTTGTTTACCTTTATCCTTCATTCATTCACTCATCTTTTTCATTCAACAAGTATTTCTTGTACAACTACTACACCCTTATTGAGAAACCCTATCACTTCAAATCCTTCAAAGAGGTGAAAAGACAACAAAATAAAAAAAGGAGATTCCTTTTGTGTAATATTCTAGTCCTTAAATTTGTTCATCTTCCTCGATCATCCAGAAGTGAGAATAATTTGTGGCCTGTTGAATTCCCTTTTGACTCTTTGACTCCTTTTATTATTATAAGATCACTTCATCCCTTGTTGCAGGCAAAGAGCAGATGAAACTCAATTAACATGAATTCTCCCTTTGACCTCAACATAAACTGATGAGTGAGGACATTAAACTAACCACCAAAGGCTATATGACTTACGTTATCCACGACCCTTATTATCATGGAAAACTGGGATGAGACACTGTTTCCTCCCTATAACGCTGGTTAGTTATCTCCCAGGGCTGAAGCTGTGCTGAGAGTGACTCTCCCCAGGGTCATGCAGCAGAAAGCTCGGGAAACACAGAAAGTGCCTTACAGCGTGGGAACCGCAGGCACTGCTCCGCCGAGCCCCACCGAGACTGC
The DNA here is from genome assembly GCF_949752795.1 of Hyperoodon ampullatus. NCBI lineage: Eukaryota > Metazoa > Chordata > Mammalia > Artiodactyla > Ziphiidae > Hyperoodon > Hyperoodon ampullatus. The sequence continues at coordinate 3,415,883 of NC_136921.1, forward strand.
TCTCATCCGACACAGACGCCTGTGACGAAAACAGACTGTCAGGACAGGACACCTTTCCTCTCTCCGTCGTCACCCAGGAAACACTGAAATGTAAGCTAAGGAAGAGTGACACAGGCCAGGAACACGTCCTGAAAAACATCACAATGGAAGACATGCAGGAAAGGCTCAAAACCACCTCCACAGGCAATGACTGTGCAGCAAAAAAACAGGGTCGTGCAAAAGTCCAAGTGAGAGAAGTTTTAGTTGCTGTCAACCAACTGGCATGCAATGGAATCTCCTTTAAATCTATGACTCTGAAAAATATTCCTTGCTAAGTAAAAACTTGTTAATCTAGATTTAAAACGAGCAGATAGTTCAAATATCCTGAATTTTCTCATGGCATCCTCATAGTTGATGCTTAGAAAGTTACTCCAATATGAAGTGACTTTGTAATAAAAATAGCATGTTGATTATAGCTCAATTATTTTATAATTCTTTAAGAATTGCTAACTAGAGAATAGAACATTTCATTAACTTGAAAATCCTATGTAATTAATCACTGAGGGTAAATGAGGGTAAACAGGAGCTTACAATACCATGAATGGAACTTTAATTTTCCCTATTTCTCCTTGAGGACACAGCGGGTTTGCTGGACCAGTTATACATCTAATTCATAAGTGTGCAATCTGATGGAAATTCAGAAAGTTATTAACAATAAGAGTATAGCTACTTTGAATACTTAAGTTTCCTGCAGGGCATAAGTACCTGGTACTTAAAACTGGGAATTTCCAAGATAATATAACATAATGGAGTAGTATCTGTTAAGGTTACCAAAGCAATAAAAAGCTATCTTTCTTTTTTGCCAATAGATTAAGTAAATGTTGCCAATACTTTATTCCTGCTAACAATCCTATACAAACACGTGTCTTCCCCAGCTATTGTCAACTGTCGGGAGAAATAAACCCCAGATCTGGCCAAAGGGGGCTGCAAGTGTAAACTCCACATAAAGGGGTAATTCACCCTCAGAAGGGCTGCAAACAGGTAAGTCCACCGCACTCAGAGCAGGTGTTCGGTGGGGGAGGGGCGCGCATGCGCGCTGAGGGGGGGAGGTTAGGCGGAGTGGGGGGGTGATGGGCGGAGGGGGCAGGAGCGGGCAAGGGGTTGTGGGAAGCACACGCACCCGGTAACTCCCAGCCGGCCGGGCAGCGCCGTACATATAGGAGGGCTGGAGGATGAAAGCAAATGGCAGGTTTTTAAACCCTTGAAAAAACAGCAACAAATAATAGTGATAAGGTAATCATGATGCTTTTGGTGATCATGACAGCCAAGTTATTGTACGGCTGTTAGAAGGAAAAGAAGTCCACAAAGGCACCATGCCTTCAATACCTCTGATAGTTAGAAATCCACACTTACAAGAAAAATAAACATGAGATGATTTTTAACTTTAAAAATAGTGAACTTCCCCAGAACCTCTGAAATACGGCTACTTTCGGGCATCTCTTTTCAGGCATTCCTAGAAGAAAGGGTCAGGGAGCGAGATAGAACGGTGACAATGTCAACGACACCAGCAAGAGCCCAAACCCACGACTCAAAATCCCAGGTGAAGAAAGCACTTGGGGGTGTTAATACACAGACTTCCCCACAGCAACAGTGCGGCAGGAAGAGCCTGTTTGCTTCTATCAGAGGATCCCAGCGACAGCCTCCAAGATACACAGGAGCTGTAGCGGGGCTTCAGCTGCCCAGGGCTGGCACGTCTCTGGCACGGGGGAACCCACACCCGAACAGAGACCGAGCCTGTGCGGGGTGTGCTGGAACACAAGGGCAGCTCGCTGGTGTGACCTGAGCCTCACCTCCGAAGAGCATCATAACCTGTTTACTGGCAGAGGCCACGGAGAGCCCAGGGCAGGGGGCGCACAAGCTGGTCAGGGAGCATGCAGGAACAGGGATGAATCACTCAGCAACGCAAGGGACACGACAGTGCAGGGAGATGGCAGTTCAACCTCCATAACGTGATGTGTTCTTGGAGCTCGGCCTCCAACCTCCTCCTAGGAGAACAGGACTCCTATACCTGGAGCTAAAAAGGCCAAGCACCTCGGGGATGGCCTTGTACAAACAGGAAACACAGCGGAGAGCGAGCCAGAGAAATAACGCCGTTCTCCCCACTTTCCAAGACGGAGGAGTTAGATTATGCACAAAAGCCTTCCAAATTGCTTCCTGGATACATTTACAGGAGAAAAATGTGTTTTTAAAAAACAAAGGAAACCCCAAATGGGGAACAATTGCTGGAAAAGGAGGAGAGACCCAAGAGACCAATTTTTTGGACTTGAGATTTTGAAAATATACATTTAATAGAGCCTCCTTTTCCCTAAACTCCTTTTTTAAAAAAATTGTAAGGTCTTAAATTATTTTGGGTTTGCTTTAAAAGAATGAGAAAAGTCTTAGCCAGTTAGTCAAGCCAATTGAAACATCTACTAAGCTTTGCTCTTTGGACTTCACATGGGAGAGGCTGAAGTATCCACGTCCATTTAATCAGCAATTCAAGTGACAACAGAAGGAAAGAAGAGGGAAGAATGATGTGAAAAGGAGGACAGACTCGGTTTCCATTCTGGGCAGACGGGGGTTTGGGAGCAAGGCCACGACTGAGAAGCCCGAAGTCGGAGCGGGAAAGTCCCTGTAATCAGAGAAAACGGGCCGGAGGGGAAAAAGGCTCACAGCTTTATTTCATCTCAAAGGCATCATCAATTCACACGAAACTGACTTCTGCAACAAGATCGGTAAAGGACATGCACTTGCCGGGAAGAGAGAATGAGGGGAAGGAAATAAAGACAGTCCAGTTAACTGACAAAACTATTACCTGGGACTAAATTAGGACTTGTGAGTCTACACATAGGCAAAAACAGGTTGCATTAATTTGAATTGATAGCAAGGTCAGTGGGGTTTTGAAGGTCTTTCTAATGCAAATTCTAATTTTTACAGTTTGGTGGGAAAAACTCAACATCAGGAATTTGCAGAGATAGTAACCTCTATTCTACGTAATAAAATATTTCATTGGAGATGATCTTGGGCTTGATTAGGTAGTTACACAATGCACATGTGTTCAGTATTCACAGAAGACATGATAGATTCAGTGGTACATTTCTGAGACCAAGAGTCTATACGAGATTTCTGGGGACTACTACTATATAAATTAGCGGTTTCCCCAAATAAAATGTTCTATCCACATTGAAGGACCCTTGAAGAGGAGGCTAGCTGTTTCAGATTTCCATGTCAGCAGTATTCTACTGATCACACAAACCCAGGGCAGCCCTTTAAGGGGATGAAGTAGCTCTGCTCAGGTAACTTGGTGGCACCCTAAGACACTTCCCCGTCCTTTCGAGACCCCGTAACTTGTGCCTGTCTTTCCTATGCCTTGGATCAGGTGCACCAGAATGACCTGAGGGGCAGGCAAGCGGAATCCTGGGGTGGGCAGGGAGAAAGTTTCTAATATTTTAACACAAACCCTGAAACTTGTTCCAGTGGTTGGGAGAATGCCCTGGGTAGAAGCCATGTTGTCAATTAATTTCGGTGAATAAATTCACATCCAAGTATCAGATAACTAACACCATGTTCTATTTTACAGAAAGTATCTACGCTTGGAAGTAAAGTTTTCTGAATGACGAAGTGCTCTTTTCAAAAGCAAAATCTCCCGCTGAATTAAGAAAATGCACACAATACACAAAAAACTCAAGGTGTCGAAACCCGCCAATCCTTTGGTGCTTACCAGATCTTATATTCAGCCAGAGTTCACATACTAGGGGAAGGAAGGGTTGGTGTATTTATTATTATGGGGGGCAGCGGTGGGAGTTTGGGGCGTGGGCAAGCTGATGGGGAGGCGGAGAAGCTGCGGCAGTGCCTGGAACGCCCCCTTCCGCCCTCCCCAGGCAGCAGGAGTAGAAAGTTGGGGGCGGGGCTGAGGCACGACAGGGGTGAGGACGAAGGGAGGACTAGGGTTAGACTACTGTGGCTCTACCTGGTTAGTTTCTATTTATTCTTTCTTTTCCCCTACGTATTCTGTAAGATTCAGTTGACATTCTTTGTTGTGACACTTCCTGGCAAAATCAGTTTCTGTACTAGTGCGGGGGGCGGGGGGCGGGGAGGGGGTCTGTATTCTGTTTTAGACGTAAATGCTTCCGGAGGACCTAATTCACCTGCTTGTCTCTGTGACTTCCCTACCTGAACGAGTTCCCTAATATTTGCTGAGTGAATACAAATCTCACCGAGGTAGGATAAACAAGCCTTACCTATTAGGGCTCTTAAATAATTGAGAAATATTTGCCTATCAAGATTGGTGTATGTTCTTAAAGTATGGGAAGGAATGTTATTGTGTGGACGTTTGGATTTGATTTGAGTTTCATTCCAAGTCTATTCCATCCTTGTGAAATTGCCCCAAGTATGCATGTACCCTGCAAAGTAATTCTGCTTTCAAGAATTCTCAAGGAAAGAATTTCAGGGCTTTCTTCTTTCCCTTTTGATTAATTCCAACTACTAAACAGCCACATACTTTCTTTCACCATACCTAACCCAACACCACAATTTGTATTCAAACATTTGAATCTGAATTCAAATGCAAGAGAATGGGCTAAATCTGAATTAAATATATCATGTTAATTACCACCCCAAAATGGACTTTAACAGTTATCCAAATGAAACTTCATAAAATAGACATTCAAAGAGAAAAGAGAGTAGAATTTACACATATAGGATTGCATGCTACAAAACCTGTAGTTTCTGCAGAGAGGATGTGAAAGATTTAAATGGAAACCAACCAAGGTGTCCTCTCTGGATGATGACAAAGTAGAGAATCTGCTGTCACCGCTGTAGCTGGAATTCTGAGCAGCAAAGAAGACAAGGTAAGTGATGAGCACTTCCTTACTCTCCCCAAAGCACCACCTGTCCCAGTCAAAAGGCAAATATGGAATGACACAACCAAACCAGTATTAGTACTCCAGGAATGCAGAGGCAGCTAGAGAACTGATACCCGCTACTACAGCAGAAACTCTTAACCACTAGGGGTTCTAAGCTGTGTTTTACTTTTCAGTGTTTATATCTCAGTGAGGTTGTGTGATTTAACTATTATCATTATTTAACTATTTATATTTAAATTTAGCTATTATTATCTGTAATTCCTTGCTAAATCTCATGATGGACCATCTATAACCTTAGTCTAGACTTTCCATATGACATCTCTTCTTAGGTAACTAAAATTCCATTTATTGCACAATTTTCACTCTTTCCTCAGCCCAGCACGTCTGAGGGCTACAGCTCAGCCCTGAAGCTCCAGGGAGGAAACAAACAGCATCAGTCTGGGCATCTTGTTCCTGCCCACAGACTGGTACTTCTGACGTCTATGAAATTTCTCATTCCCATCCAATTTTTCTCCAAGCCCATCCTTACACTGTTCCTGGAGTTTTCTGCTCCTATATAAGATGCTACATTAGAAGTACGTTACTTGGTCCTTCAATCATTGTATTGGGTTGGCCAAAAAGTTTGTTTGGGTTTTTGTAACCCGAACGAACTTTTTGGCCAATGTAGTATTTCTCGATTATTTATTAAATCAATTTTATATCCAATTTCACTCTGTGGTGAACAGTTTTATAATCAAGTTCTTTTGCATCTGATTTCTAGAGGCATTACTTAATCTTAACTAAATCATAAGGCACACTTCTACCATTTCAACGTAAAAATCAAAGATTAAAATATATGGATATATGTACAACATAAAGCTTGATGCCACCTTGTATGGTCACAAACATGCTGGCAACTACATGTTTGGGATGCTCTAGAGAAGAATGTAATATTGGGTAGAAGTTGGACTAAAGAACTTCTAAAGTAACTTCCAACTCTGAACTGTGATTCTTTGTGATCAATACGGTGAAACTATGCATTTAGGGTGAAAAGTTACTAAAGTAGTCAATTTAACCCCAACAAGCAGTGGGAAGCCATCAGAGCTCCTGTCCTATAAAGCCAGCACTAAACAGCCCTCAGGGCTGCTGAGCACAGGAAGCAAAACTGTCAACATCCTGTAAGAACGGAATGGATGTTGCTTGCTTCTGTCCCCGGAGTGCTGTATTACCTTAAAGAAAAACATAACAGAGCTTGAGAAAGTCCAAAGGCTGTCAGTGCAAAAGGCAACATAAATAGGAAGACACAGCCTTTAAACTGGGAGGATTTTTTAGTTTGGAACGAGAAAAGCTTAGCTGAAACAGAAGTGTATGCAATCCTTAATAGGAACGAGAAGGTAAAACCTGACTACCCAGTTTCAGAATGCTAAGAGGGTGTCCCGTTACCCCTTTGAAACCTGAAAATATAATTTAAATGTATATATGATATTGCTTAATATAATTAAGGCAAATGAAAAGAAATACTGTTTTATACAGCTAGTAAAATTTATTACTACAAGAAAATAAATGAAGCAAATGCAGGAACAGGAAGATTTTAGATAATTTAATGTATAAGAGATCTGCAGCAGGTCAGGAAACTGAATTAAAATGTATCTGGTTTAACCACCTGAAATCCCCAATGACTTCCTTAGGAAACCCTGAGACCTCCCTCACTTCTTCCTGACTGCCCTGCTATTGGTTCATTTCTTCTTCTCTCTCCCCCGGGACAGCATCCCTCAGCTCCTCTTCCGCTTCCTACCCTGGAGCTATGAGCACTGCGAGCATCAGTGTTCAGCAAAACACAGGCTCTAGGGTATGTGTCTTTGAAATTACCAATGAGAGAGGTGGACAACAGTGGAAATGTCGAACTTAAGTATATCTGAGAGTGGAATACACTTCATATGCACATTACATACATACACCCAGGGCAATAAAATAATGAAGGAGCTAGTACTTAATTTGACCTTTTAATACCTAAGAGATTCCTTTCAATGTCCATCTCTTACCTTAACACTTAGAATGTTAGAAGACGAACAGTCTAACATTGGTAACCAACTGAAAAACATTAGTTTTCATTCTATCATGCACGCACACACACACACACACACAACTACTATAACACAGAAAAGAACCAAAGAAGCTAAATTTAGCGATATTTTAAAAAAGCTTTGCAGCAACCTGTTTGAATTTTGTGTCATGCAAATTTACTAACCCTGCCAGATCTTCTATTCAGGGCCTGTGATCCATATAATTCTCCATCATAACCATTTGTCTGTTTCAGCGAAGAAAAGGAGAAAAACGGACATCAGTATACAAATGCAGACACAGGTACAGACGAGCAGGGAAGAATTCGCCGGGTATAAAGTGAGTTTCTGGAGTGGAGCGGATGGACACGGCCAGGGTGGCACACATCCCGGCAGGCCCCCCGCTGCCTCCACGCTCCTGATCTGCTCGACTGCACCTCAGGAGAAACCAGCCCCGTAGGCGGATCACATCACCCTCTTAGTGTCACCGGTAACTATGGGGCACTCACTCGGGGACGGGAGGAAATGCCAAGTCCCCATAGAGTGAGGCGCACGGGCCTGGGTGCACTTGCTTTCCTCGGCAGTTTTTGGTTCTAGTTTTGTGCTGATGATGCGGGAATCCCAGCCTGTGAGGAGTCTGGATGCCAGGCAACGTGGGCTGATGACCTCCACCTGAGTCAATTTGTCTTGCTTTCTTGGTTCAGCATGAAGTCCTTAAAAACCACAGCTCATCATGAAACTGAATTCAGAAGATTCAGAGAGAGCTTCTACTCAATTTATAAATGCAAATGTTCATCATGGAAAAAATGTCTATCACGGCAGTATATCCTATCAGTTTTTCATTCATCCAGTCCTCCTACTTTATTTTTCAAAGTGAAATCTGAGCACATATTTCATGATTTCATACTTTGTTCTCCAGAAAAAAAGAACGACTCAGTTAAGCATAGGCTTGTCTCCCTTCTCTTCCTGATTCCCAGCCTAAGCTCGGGCTCTAGAACTGCTCTCATTCATCTGTAAGGAAATTTCGGCTGATTCAAGATAAGAGCTGCCAAGTGTCAGGGACATAACCAGTTCCTGAGACAGAAAAAGGAGGAGCAGTCCCCACAAATGCTAAAAATGGAAGGAGATGCCAGGGGATCATGGACCTGAGTCGAGATTCCAAGTAGAAGCTTCGTCATATGACTTTAGGCAAGTTATTTAATCCACTGGAACCTCTACCTCCTTGGCTGTGAAAACGTGCATGGTAATAAATACTTTACAAGGCCACTGTGAGGATTAAAGCTGATTAAAATGAGTGCCCAGATCAGTGCTGACTGTATGGGTAAGTGCTTGGTACTGAGGAAGGACAGGATACGTTTCCTTGTTAAAAGTTCGGGGGAGGGGAGACGGTTCAGCACATATTATGCAGTTGTGACGTTGATGAAGAATAAATATATGGATTTCCAGGCAGATTATAAATCCAGATTCATGAAACCCTGACTATAAAACTGTGTACTTGTGTTACAATTCAAAAGCAAGTCTATTCGAAGTTTCTAAATGAAAAATAGTATGTAGAAATCCTTCAAAATTAAAAATTAAAACTATGAGTACATTAAAACTTTTTTTTTTTTTTTTTTTTTTTTGTGGTACGCGGGCCTCTCACTGTTGTGGTCTCTCCCATTGCGGAGCACAGGCTCCGGACGCGCAGGCTCAGCAGCCATGGCTCACAGGCCCAGCCGCTCCTCGGCATGTGGGATCTTCCCGGACCGGGGCACGAAGCTGTGTCCCTTGCATCAGCAGGCGGACTCTCAACCACTGCGCCACCAGGGAAGCCCTAGAACATTTCTGAAATAAATTTGATAGTAAAAAACCTTTGGAGATTGGCAGGAATTTTATTCAGTCTAATTTCCTTTTTTTCTCTCTCGAGAGAAATAATCTTGCATGTCAAGGACTTGTACATTTCAGACCTCAGTCTTATTCCTTTGATATCTGTTTAGAAGCTAGTTTCTGGAAAAAATTAATATTGAAGGCTAACATCAATCAATTTTAGATGATTTTTACCTTGCTAATAAATAAGGAAGAAAAATGTATTACATATATAAACCCTCTGGCTTTCCACAGTTGCTTATAAAATACATACTGCTGTAAATGGATTTTTTCCTTTTTGATCTTCTCATTCTCCTATTTAGCCTGCAGCGTAAAGCAGAGGGTGGGTGAAGGTTGGGAGAGCAAATGCCCTCCTTCAGTTGTCCCTTTCTCTTCTGGCCTTCCACGAAAATGCAGCAAAAACCCTTCTTTTGAAGGCTTTGTGGAACATCCACACTTTTCTGTTGTAATGAAACTCCGTCATAGAGAATGTATCCCTACAACGTATTCCCAAATCTGTAGACCTCACCAACAACATCTCTGTAGTGAGAAGTACTTTGACCTTGTTAAATAACACACCAACTTTCTCCTCTTGGGTAGTTTTTCTGTGTTGAATTCAGATGGGTGGAGCTGTTTTTAGTGGCATAAGAGGGTAATAAGGAGAGTTGAAAATTAACTGTAACAACATTAGAATAAAAAGTCCACAGAAGGCATATATCACCTTCATCTTAAGTCAGGTCTCGGATGTTCACCTAGCTTTGGTTTACAAAATTTTTTTCAACACTCCTCAGACCACCTGAATCCTGGTCACGGGGCGTGCTTCCCATCCCAGGACATCGGAATACCCAGAGGCCTGGGAATATGCATTTTAACAAGTTCCCCAGGTGAATCTTACATATAGTAACATTGAGAAGCACTGCTCTAAGACAGAACAAAATAAAGACATTCACCAATCAGCATTTTCTAAAAGAGGATAAGTAAGATATAAGAATAAATGTCCCATCAAAACCAATTATTCTGGGCTTCCCTGGTGGCGCAGTGGTTGGGAGTCTGCCTGCTAATTCAGGGGACACGGGTTCGAGCCCTGGTCCGGGAAGATCCCACATGCCGCAGAGCGGCTGGGCCCGTGAACCACAACTACTGAGCCTGCGCGTCTGGAGCCTGTGCTCCACAACAAGAGAGGGCGCGATAGTGAGAGGCCCACGCACTGCGATGAAGAGTGGTCCCCGCTTGCCACAATTAGAGAAAGCCCCCACACAGAAACGAAGACCCAACACAGCAAAAATAAATAAATTAATTAATAAACTCCTATCCCCAACATCTTAAAAAAAAAAAAAAGTTTAAAAAAAAAAAAAAACCAAAAAAACCAATTATTCTAATGGTAACTTGTGATTAGTCAGAATGCTAACCACTACATGCAGTGCTGTCAAAGCATAACCAGCTTCATGCGTGACCATGCAAAAGGCAACTGTTATTATTTTAATGAATAGTTTTAGGTATTCTACTGAGTCAAAAGACAGAGCACCTTCAAGGGCATTAGAGATGGGAAACAAAATAAGAAAGGCAAAATCAAAGCTCTGACGTGCAATCCTTGATGCACTCAATTTAGTTTTAAAGTGGAGAACAGCAGCCTCACTGGGAGACTCTGGGGACAAGTGTGCTGTGCCGATGTATGGTCCTGTTAATTATCATCTTAAGGGTAAAAATATATTTTAAAAACCAGAGTTTGCTAGGTATTTTTTCAATGCAATGGAATGAATGAAGCACAAAATCCTTTTGGAAAAAGTTCTTCAAGTGAAGAAGTGTATAATCCGCTATAATAATTTCAGTGCTGAGTCACTTTAATGCTGAGTGTGATTAATGCTGGTGAGATTACATTTTTCTTCCTTTTAGTGTAATTTAAGTTTACAGGTTTTCAGAAAGCATAAGGCATACAAACTCTTCTAGATGGATGTAAGAAGGGAAATTCTGAATTTAAATCTAAAGGCTTCGTTTTTGTTACTGGGTTTGGGGTCTTTCTCAAAGAGCACTTTCTGGCCAAAGAGCCAGCTGGGACATTTAATTTGAAAGGATACAGATTAGAAAATAATAAATTTTTCATTAGATAAAATGACTTTAAATTCAATCTTTTAAAGGAAATGTAGAGGCTTGGGAATTCTTGATCTGATTTGAGTTCCCTGAAGAAGACACCATCTTTCCCATCTGGTGTCTGCAGCTGCTACCCCAAAGCCTGGCAGACAGCGGTGCTCACAGGCCGCCGGGTGCGGGAGATGGTCAAGCACCCACACCTGGGTTCCAGACCCACCCATGAGGGTCAGAGCTGTACCCAGGAGGCCCTGGGAAGAAGAGAGCTCACTGTGGTGTGTGCACCTGCCCTCCGGCTCTCAGTCCCCAGGTAAGAACAGGTGCGTGGCATGTGTGTCTTTTAAAACAAAGGTATACAAATGCTCATGAGATTAGTGGAAAGCCACAGGTTATTATCTCCCACGCAACACTATTAGGATCAGGCCACATGTCTGCCCAATCATCTCACCCAAGCGTAGGGACCCCCGTACTCCACGTCAGGCTGCGACTGTCAGAGGTGGGATAGGAGAGAAAAAGAACAGAAAAGAGTTGCCCAAAATCAATTAAAAAGCTACGTAAGGCATAACAGAAACATAAAACAAAAAACAGGCAATCTTGAAAATCTTAATGAAATTAAATTTTTTTCATGACTTCTAGGATCTCATATGTATTTACAAACGCAATTACATTAGCATTACCATAAAATCCATTAGCATTAAATAAAACTTCCATGGCAGATGTTGCTCTAATTCATGGAATCTGAAGCAGTCTGAGCAATCCTTTCTCCTCCTCTACCTAAAACATTCTATTTATATTAGGCAAAAGGTCAACAGATGTGTCACTCTCAATTTTTAAGTAAAGAAAATAAAGTACTAATGATATCTAAATCTAGGTTTTCTGAGAATGTCCATACAAACGCTAGAAAAAAAAATTTCTTCCATTTTTAAGGGTTTATCATCACTGTCAGTGGAGTGAAGGCCTGTATTTTGAGAAAGTTAAGAGATAAAAGATAGGGTCTTTGAACTTTGCAAACGAAAGATTTCCAAATATTAAAATATGAAAAACAGCAGAAACTGGCCCTACGCAGAGATGGACTAGGATGAGCCCCCCTGGCGGGGGAGGCGCAGTGGGGAACCCTGCTTGCCCACTAACCAGGAGAGGCCATTTCCGGGCCCCCGAGGGGCTTTGGGATTGATGCTGTCACAGAACCCTGGCCCTGAGCAGGCCTCCTCGCTGCTCTGGGCTTGTTGTATGTCTGTAAAAATTAGAAGGTTTGACTCTTATCCCCAGGATCCAAGTTCTCAAGGTCTGTGATTTTTAACGAGAGTTATTTCTTTAGATCAAGTGCATCACGGAAAACAGCAGGGGACCACGCCACCCGGCTAACGACGAAAACCCATCCACTGCTGACTTTCCACCTTCTCCCCGTCTCTTACTCAGCACCCTAATTGTGGAGCTCCTCCCTAAACTTTTATATCCTAAAACAAATAGGCTTGTATCTTGGCAAAGAATGGTGTCCAGCACAGAAATTTAGCTCATTTCTGGTTAAAATCGTTGAAAATGATATAAACGCTATAAACACCCAAACAACCACTAATAATACAATAGTTTTAAGCTCTTTGGGATCAGGGAACCCTCTGAGAATCTTAAGAAAGTGACATTATTTTCCTAGAAAAATGCAAGTACAAACAAAATCTTGAATTTCAAGGAGGATCGCAGATGGAAAATGCTGTTTTGAAAGAGAGTTTGGGTTCTTTCTCCAGTCTCTCTCCTTTTCTCTCTTGAGCCCAAAACAGTCAGGTTTTGCCCTCACTATTTCCATCAAAAGTGCCCTTGTCAAGCTCACCAACGTCTTGGCCAGTGGTCATGTGAGTCCTGTGCTCACATGATCACGCCCCTTCTCCTTGAAAAGGTAACTTCCTCACTTGGTTTCAAGGACCCGACCTTCTCCTGTGCCTGCTGGACAGCTGTAATTTCCGACCCTTGTCTACAGATTCTGCAAACTGAGTTTTGCATTGATAATGTTTAGGTTACATAAATCTTACTTCCTCTTGCGTGAATCATGTCAGAGGGTATGTGAGGAAGTTACAACTACATGGCTAAGGAGAAAGTTTCAAATAGCAAGGAAGCTCTTTAACTGACTTCACCTTTGAACTGTAACTTTCTGGTAAAACCACGATGGATATGCTTTTGGCACCTTCAGGACAATGACAACTGTTAACAGCAAAGCGACAGTGTACAGCTATCCTTTGGTATCTGCGGGGGGTTGGTTCCAGGACCCCCCCAGATACCAGAATCTGCAGATGCTCAAGTCCCTTATATAAAATGGCATAGTATTTGCATATAACCTACGCACACCCTCCTGTACACATTCAGTCATCTCTAGATTACTTGTAATACCTAATACGATGTAAATGCTACATGAATAGTTGTAAATACAATGTAAAATGCTATGTAAATAATTGCCAGTTCAAGTTTTGCTTTATGGAACTTTCTGGAATTTTTCCCTCCGAATATTTTTAATCCGTGATTGGTTGAATCATGCCAGAACCTGGGTATATGGAAGGCTGCCTGTATCACCTTTATAGTTTATTGTTATAAACAGCTAAATTAAATGTACATTTGGTGCGTATATAAGAAGGCTAGGAGTTACATCACGATTTAATTGCCACGGTGGTTAAAAACAAGCCTTGTGCCCCATACAGTCCTTCAGTAAAATGGAGTGGCTGCGTTGAGACCGAATTATTACCAGCAGAGAGGTGCAGCTTTAATCCAGTGGTAAACTACACTGACACGCTCAGATTAATTCACTGACTTAAAGGACTAAGCAAAACACGTTTTTCTCTACTTCACTTCCCAAAGCATGCCATGTTTTCAAGTATAATTATGAAGATTTTTGGAAGGTTTAAGGAAAAATGTGTATTTGTGTTTATCAACCATCAGGCTGTCAGTGATGAAGAGATTTCATTATAGTTGATGAAAGGAAAGGCTCCTGAGGCCCCAGGCTGGATGGATTCAGTGTGCTCCGGTTTTCCACCGGCAGCCTACAGCAGCTCTCAAGGAGCTATGGGAAACATCACTGAATAACAGTTACTTTAACTTGTAGTTACTTTAACTGAGATTCCAATTTGCTGGCGAGCACGTGGACTTCCATTAGGGCAGAATGAGCCTCCATGCTCCCCTTCACCGCGCTAGCAATGAGGCAACTTACTCTAAATGGGGCAGCTTTGTGATGTGGACCAACATGAAGAAATGAGGACTTCCTCTCGGGGGAGAAAGACAACAAAACTGCTCACGCGTATCAATAATCTCTCTACGTCACAAGGAAACATCCCACCACTGAACAGATTTTAAATAAGCACCTTAGTTAGATACTGACTATAAGGCTACAGGGATAATGAACAAGAACTTGGAATGCAGGGACGGAAGGGCCAGGGACGTGGACACAGACTGTACCATGCAAACTCCACCATCCTGGTTACTGACCCTCAGACTTCCACGGCTACCCGCTGACATGCGCTCATCTTCATCAGACGCCTAGTAAAAAGAAAGGATGAAAACAACCATGAGGCGATGCTGTAACAGACACAGAGAAACCAATGACCAGCTCTCAGGGGGAAGCGGCTGAGCCGACCCATGGCAGATCAGGCCCCTCTGAAAATCTCAGTGCACGTGAGCCTGGGTTTTCGCCAGAAGGGCTTTGTTTGTGCACCTCTGTTTAACAGAAGACTGTTTCTGGATAACACGACTTTAATTTCACTACAGTGATGCTGTTCACTTCGCCGGTAACCTACCAACATGTAGCTTAATGCGTATTACTCTGCAAATTATTCACGGGTATTCAATAGTGAAACAAGCACTAAAACTGTCCTGAATGTATTAATACTCAGAAAAGTTTCAAACACCTTCCCCTCACCAAAGTCGGGTCACAATGCTAAAAGCTGAGTTCACAGTCTTCGTTTAGGTAACAGTATAAGTGTTAGTTAATGTCTTTCATAAGTATCATTAAGGTATAGATATAGATACAGATCTATAGATAGATGTATATACATATATAGATAGATGGATAGAGAGACAATTTATGTATTTCAGCCATTAAAACTGCAAATCAGACTTCAGTCAAAGCGCCGAGGTAATGAATGAACACGGTACTAACCGACGTGTTTCTTCTGGATCTACGGGAGTAGCGCTCACTGTCTTCCTACCAAAGCAACGGAGGAAACAGCACAGAAAGGTTAGGGCAGACGCAGGAGAAGGCTTAGATACTCCATAATACAGTACTTCTGATACAAATGTCAAACAAACATTTTCTTTGCTTTTGCTTAAAGGCTTCAATTAAACCACTGGGGGAAAATGTTTTCTTCTAAAAGTGGGTGGGGGGCTTAAGCACACAAATAATCGGCATATTTCATTTTGGCTTTAAAAACAAGTGCGTGTTGAGTGAAAAGCAGAGTCTTAATTTTTTCCGAATTGAATGTGGTCCATTTAAATCAGCCTACTTTTCTTCTTACGTTCAAAACCTTACTCACTTCTCTTCAGGAATCGGAAGAGAAATCATTTTCGTAAGAGACCCAATTCGGATGCCACCCTATCGACTGTATTTTGTGCATTCTGAGGTGCTCCATTTTGCATCTGGACGTCTCTGAAGTTGGGGCATATCTTATCATCAAAGTTGCTCACGATTATAATTAGCAAATTTTTTTTTCTTTCTCAGTGGTATATAAAACACTGACACATCTTTTAACCGTGTCTTACGATTTGATAAACATACATCTGCCTGTGCCATATACACTTAGAATGATGGTTTACACGTGACAGAGGTTGAAGTTAATAACTTTTTAAATAGAGGAGTTGTGTGCTCTTTATATTTCAACAACTGTTTTCTTTTATATTGTACACAGATCTCTAAATGTTAGGTAATTTTATACTCCCTTAGATTATTTTATGTGTAAGGGACATCTAATAGGACAGTTCCATACTGGTCAGGTTCTCAAATGCTACAGGTATGTGATGATGTCCATGAGGCCAGTCAGCAAGGTGACAAGGACAGGAGGAGGTGGGGAGTGCTCAGGTGGATGAATTCATGAGAGAAGGCATGAAGCTGTGCTCCCTCGGGACCAGTGGACAGCTCTTGGAATCCCCCTCTTCTAGAACCTCCCGCCAGGAGGCAAGATCTCCCCCTGGGAGGGTCGTAAGGACAGGGGTATCGTGAGGGGCGGGCCAGCTCTTAACCGACTAAGGAGGACAGCTAAGTCGTGCCAGGAAACAGGGTGAGAAGGTAAAGGAATTTTCTCACCAGAGGACAGTGGTTTCTCAGGCACAGCGGATGAGGTTGGGGGGGGGCGGTACCCAGCAGCGAAGTAGAGAGGTCGGAATGGGGTGACCGGGCAGCTGACTGCAATCGTGAGTGAAAGAAATGCAGCATCACGCATCCCCCTGGATTCCAACTAGAGCTGGCTGGCTGGACTGGATGCTCATGGGAAGGTTCTCGCGCCGGGGGCACACGCCCAGCCTGAGTGTCCCTGGTGGGGAGTCCACTGCAGAGGAGATCGGGGTCATGGTCGGGGTGGAGACCCTCACAAACGCTGGCCTGGAAGCTCCAGGAGTCAGCTGCTACTGAACAGACCTGACACCAACCCTGGCCAGGGCACCTTCTAACCAGGCTTCACGTGGGCTGTAAACAACCAGGCCAGATGCAAGCATGCCCAGCAGGAAATCGCTCAGTATCAAATTAGGGTGCAACAGGGACCTAGCCATGTAATTAAACTGTGGAAGAATCCAATTACAAACCATTTAAGCTTTTAAAAATCAGATTCAAGGCCTACCATCCATTGCTCGATGTCGCCCCACTTTGTATCCAGCCCATAATATTTCTACAGACAGAAGGGAAAGAAAATTAGGCAAGAAGTGCAAAGGTAATCGCATAGGACACTGTTCTGACATGCATTTCCAAACCGTTGCCAAGCCTCAGGGTCAAGGTAGCATGCCAAGGCAAAGCAGGGAAGCACATGGTCAGGCTCGGACCCCCACGCAGCCTGTGAGCCTGTGAAGACAGACGCTCCCAACCCGCTCCCTGGGGGAAGACAAGAGAGCCCAGGACGAAGCAGTCCTGGAGCGAAGGGGTGGCCTCTGTAGAGACCAGGAACTCAAACGGAGCCCAGCAGCTTTCAAGCCCCTCTGTAAAGCTGTCCCTGCCTTCGGAGCAGGTGTACTGCAGGAATAAAGCACGACTTAAGAGAAGCCAAAGCCATTCCCGTGTTGCTACAAAAGGAATGAGAACACCAGAGCAAAGGGGGAGAAATGGTGTGCTGCCCCTAGATTTCTGGTACCCTTGCTCCAGCTATCTGATAGCCAGGTTAAATTCAGGCCCTCGAGAATTTCTAGGCTGTGGACGTCTTTATAACATGCCACTGACGGCAAGATGACCAAGCAGGCTGTTGCAGAAGAGGTCTTGGCCCAGGCAAGAAAAGTTCTGCTTGGTGTTTTCTTTAGCCAACACCTCCATGGTTTCAGCTTGCCTGTCTACACCGCAATGGCCCAAGTTAGAAACAGAAAAGCAGGTTCAGGGTGGCTACTACTGTTACTAAATACAGCAATTCCAAATTCAGGTGGGAACCCAGGTAGACTCTCAAATAATGGGGCTTTGCTGTCCTCCTCACTTTTCCCTCAATTTCCAATAAGAAAAACAAGAAACAACCATCCCAACCTCCCTATTGTATGACACAGATGGGATTTTCCTCTTACACGTGAAAAGCTTATAATCAGAAGAAAAAAACTGGATGCTAGAGTATACGACAATTTTTGACATTGTTTTACAATTACCAAAAGAGGCTGCTGCTAGGTTTGGTTTAGGTTCCATTTATTTTGAAGGGCGGCCAGATTTAATATATATATATATATGGCTCTTCGATGGTCTTGCCCCTTTCTCTTAGAGGTGGCAGCAAGTAGAAAATTGGAAGAAGGAAATCAGGAGGGAGAATTTAACAATGCTTTAAAAAATTCAAACAATACAGAACCCTAGTATCCGAAGCACATAAGCCAAATCTTTTTCTGTAAGTTCCTTTCCTTAGACTATAAATCGGGAAAGGAAATAAACGTAAACACTTCCTAAAGTCATGTTTTAACATCAGTTTAAGTGAAATGCAACGGCTTAAAGCTATTCTGCGTTCAATTCATGTTAGTCCCACCCACTCTCACTGTCAAATTCCAGATATGAAAATTTGATGCCATCAACCCTCCTTTATCTCATGGCTTAATTGCAAAGACAGAAAGAAAATGTGGTTTTTAAAAAGGAGGGGGCCTATAGAAATTGACAAAAAGTAAATTCCAAAAGGAGTCTGTGTTATCCGATTTTCTATTTCCATATTTCCCTTTTTGGCCAATTTTATACCCATATCAAATACTGCATTCTACCTATTGCTCTTTTTAGGACAAAAATAAGAATCAGTATTTAAAGTCTTTCATCGAGTCCACAGGTGGCCTTATAAACAGCTGCTGTAACTCTACAGCTGCATCTCCACGCCATTCCACGGAGGGAGGACACCCCTGCCAACAGTCAGTGTGGTTAACGAGTAGTCCTGGTGTTAATAGCTGGCAGTGACAGCACAGCAAACTCTAGAAAGTGTACGATGTTGCACGTGTAAACTGCTATGATTAGCCAGCGAGTCATGCAGAAGGAAGCAAAAGCCAGATGAACGCAGAAGTGCTTGACTTTCAGAAACAGCTTTGATTCCGCAGGAGAGAAACCGTGATGGATGTAGCTGATGGGCTGGGACAGAGACTTACTGCTTCCTTTTCCGTTTCCTGAGTCTCAGTGACAGGGAAAGCCTTCCCTTCCCTTGGACACGTCTTTATGATAAAAATGTGTATCTGTTTTCCCATGGAGGGCTTCCTGTGCTCCCTCTGGTTGTACTTTGTATACAAATGACCGTTCTGACCAAGTTCTAAGGGTGTATCCCTGGTGAGTTGGTAAAAGGAAAATAATCTCGATCCAGCACCAGATGGGAATGAATCAAAGTGGAAATGACCAGAGAGGAGTCCCTTGTCTAGGTTTTAGGCAATTATGTCCTGCTCCATCGGATACTGCGATGGTTCCCAGCCTTGTCTTTTACCTATGAAATTCTTACCTAGATCCTCTGTGTATGGGTTGGAACTCTAGCTTCAATATACATTTCCAAGTGGACCCTGCAAAAACTAACAAAGTCCAAATAGATTCTGGCACCTACTTAACTGGTTTCTTAACACTCTGGGGGACTGTAGTTATGCAGAGTGAGGGGGGCAGGAAGGAAAGGCAATTTGGAACTGTAGCTGGTAAAGGAATCCAAAAACAGAATTTTAAAGTTACTGATATAGGGTATTTAAAGGGTCGGCACGTTCTAACCTATGGAATTAAGTCACCTTGTTTTGATTTTCTTGGTTGCTCTCAAAGACAAATATAGTCCTTCTTTATCTATAAACTAAATAAATTTGTAAACACGAAGCTATTACAGGTGTCGTAAGTAACAACAATTCATTCTGGGGAAAGACTCACCGTGAACACTTTCTGTAAGTTCTCAGGGAACCGCTTACTCCTTCCTTCTTTATTGCTGGATCAGGAGTCACTGACTTGGTTGTTTTCCTCTTTATTTTCTGTGTCTGGCCTGCTCAGTGCATTTATTTCTAAACCTCGGCTGCTTTTACAAAATACTAGGAAACAGAGAATATTGGGGATAGAAGGCAGGTGTGTTTTAAGCTGTTGGATTTTACTGTTATATCATCATTTTCTTTTTTTACTCAGATTTTAAATCAGTATGTAATAATCTCCTAATGTATGGTAACATGCCTTGATAGCTTAAACCCTTTCTAATAAAATTATATGAGAGGATAATCTTTCTTTTTAAATATCTGATTTCAAAAGGTTTTCCAAACTCTGAGGTGTGATTTTTATTTTGTCTTAGAGTTAATTTTTCTTCTTCGACAATTTTCTAATTTCTTGAGAAAAGGGAGATGGGAAAAGCTTTCAGTACACAGAAATGTGTGCTGACGGCTGCTTTGCGTGTGGGCTGAAGTGGGGACCTAGGCGTTCTTGTTCAAACCGACTCATAAATAAAGCAGTAAAAGAAGCAGTGAGAACTTGGATGAGTTTTCAATCAAAGGTGTTATTTCTGAAAGGTGACCAGGTCCTTGGCAAGGGAAAAAGAGTACATGCAAATCAGAAAATAAAGAAGGAAGAGCCTACCTTTTGAACCTGGTAGATCTATAGAGAAGGGCAAAAGAAATTGGGAAAGAAATATAAAATACAGTTACAGAAATATAAACATCAGAAAGAAAGGTTCTGTAAGTACCTAGAAATATGAATAAAAGCCATACTGGAAAAAAGGTGAAAACTGGTAAAATACGAATGAAAAAAACCTCTGGAAGTCTCACTGAAATAATCAGTAATTTCATAACAGATTTTACATTCTATTTTAGATATATTGGTGAAACACAGGCATGTCCACACAAGCCTACAAGAATCCTGCTACTATTCTAATGCAGAAGTTTGTATAACCTGTTACTGTTAATGGGAAAAAGAACTTCATCTTCAATTTAAAATTTCTTTTCACCGTGATCAAAGTTTAACAAAAAAGTACAGAAATTTGATTGGAAAGTCAACTGGTCAAATTCACACAGAGCGAAGAAAGAGGCTTTCATGTTCTGATTCATGCAGAATACATGGAAAATTCAACAGATACAAACAGAATACCAGGAAAATTCCAGCCAAATGGAGTGATCACTGGAATATAACTGAAAAAAATTTGAAAAGCTTATTATCATACCTTGACATATGAGTTTGCTCTAGAGCTTTCTCCTAATTTTGTAGTAATCTCTAGGTAAGACTGAGATGTCTACTCCACCCATCCGTTCATTCATCCATTCAACAAAACTTTGACTGCGTCAGGCATTGTCCAAGGCACTGCCACAACTACAAGACTTGAGACTCTAGTGCTTCTAGTCCTATGTGGGTGAGCGCAGATCAATATATTCAACACTATGACTACTGAACATTTTTCCTCCAACAGAAATGTTTATCAGGTCAGTAGCAACAAGAGATGCACTCTGATCATCATGAGATCACCTGGGCATCATACCACCATTTTTTTCCCATTAGTGTAGGTTCTCGAACAAAGTAAAAGGTTCACTCAGATTTCCCAAAGAATATCTACATATTCTCCCTAATAAATCCATTAAAAAGGAGTTCGTAATCCTTTGAAACAGCCTCCAAGCACAGCTAATGTAGTCGGTTCTCACCATCCACACGGGTGAAAAGAACCATTCTGGAGGGTGCAGTGGGCGGCTAGGAGGGCTGTGGTGCCTGGGCCATCTGGAGAGATCTGCAGCCAGCTCGAGGCCCCCCATGGCCTCAGGGTCTGCTGGGGCTTGATGACAGGTCTACACTCCTCCAGCACTGATGACACTTCTCACCTCTCCTCTGTGCGCACTCTCACGCTGGCCTTGGAGGGTCCCAGGCACTAGTGTGGCTTCAACCACGACTCATCTCTGACACCCCCCAGTGGTGTGGCCAGCTTCCTGCCCTCCTGAGCCCCCAGCGACAGTCACTGCTCTCCAGGCATTCACAGCCTACGTCTGCCTGCAGCCGAGCTGACCTCCCTGTTAAGGAAAGCCTTGGTCCTGCTCAGAAGCACCTGTGCAGAGGTAGGGTGGCTCGCCAGCCGGTGGAAACAGGGATTGTGTTTCTCAATTTTTACACCAAAATATCAACCCTACTAGTTAAATACGAGTCTTCCAAAGCATATTCATTTCCACTTAATCAACAACTTAAAATGCCAGTGCCTGGGCTATCAGATTGTATAACCTCAGATTGTGGTGCTATTTCTAATAATAGGCCCGGAGATGTGATATGCAGAGGGGAGACCGAGGGATGTTGTCTGTACACCATCCTCAGTCCTAAAAGCGCGTCCCCAAACCTGCAAGCTTGTCTGTCTCCTCTCTCTAGATGTGCACACGAACGCCCATGCACACCCACGGGCCCACTCGTGTCCACTCCCCCAGCCCGGGACACGGGTCACGTCAAGACTCAGCTAGACGAAACAGCTGCTGCTCCCGTGTTCTCGGTAACACTCAGCGGACACAAAGGTCCGTTCTGTGTTTATATGACGAGCCCTGAATCAGCACCAAGGAAAAAAACTTGTTTTTCAAGGTGCACGTCTGCTTGCAAAACGGCGAGGACTTCGTGGATCTTCCCCCGCCTTGGTGGCGAGTGGCAGCGTGCTCTCTGCCAAGGTTAATCCCAAGGGTAACACACTGACGCCGCCCTTTGTTTTCGCTGTTGGTTATACACTTGATCTGGAGGCAGAGGATGTACTGGGAAGACTACAAGCTTTGCAGCTTTTCCAGGTCCAGATCTGAATGCTGGCCAGCCACTCGCTCAGCTTCTGGGAACACTGTCTAATTAAGGTCCGTCTTCCTCGCCTGTCAATAAAACCCGGACAGACCCCTCTCCAGACTGTGACAGCACCCAGTCCCGGCACCGCCACACGCCAGGGGCTCCAGGAGGTCCCTGCCAGGCCCCCCACCCTACCCCAGATCTCTCTGACTACGAATAAAAGATACGTGTATTTTATTTTAAACCTTTCAAATGTGTTTTGAGGAAGCAGACATACGCTTTAAATGGCAATGCGCTTCTGTCCCAAGCACACTGAATTTATGATAGCAAAACTGTCCTTTGTATGAGTCAGTGCTCCTGGGATCACACATCGATACAAACCACCGGGCAGAGCCAGGGCCCTCTCTCCATCCTCCAGGCCTCCGCCATCTGACTCTCATCACCCACGGGGCCTTCTTGCCCGTCCTGGCTTTCCCCACCTGCAGCTTCCTCGTCCAGGGTCTGCACTCACCCACCGTGCTGCCCGGAGTTACTTTCTCTGCTTCCTGCCTGACCGATACAGGCCCCCCACCCAGGGTGTCATTCTGCACCTAGATAATTCACAGCGTGGGGCTGGGCCATCAGGCACACGGCCTGATCCTGAGAAAGGTCCCTGGAAACATGTTCCCACGTCTGAAAGCATCTCCGCGGTGGCTGAATGCTGAGGGCACCCAATTAGCAAACTGTTTCTGTGTGAGACCTTCCATGGAACTTGAATCACGACAAAACATTTTCATCCCTGTCAACCACCCAAGTGTCTTTACCGCAAGAATAAAGAATTTCAATGCAAACTATTATATAGAGGATGGATAAACAACAAGGAATACATTCAATACCCTGTGATAAACCATAAGGGAAAAGAATATGAAAAAATGTTGGTATATGTGAATCACTTTGCTGTACAGCAAAAACTAACACAACACTGTAAATCAACTATACTTCAATAAAATAAATTTTAAAAAAAGAATTTCAAGATTCTAATGCCATCTACTAACCAACGACACTGTGTGCCTGACCGAGTGAGGCAAATTGTGGCATTTTTAATCAGATTTCCCAGGTTTTAATCCAATTTTCTCTGCAAAGCCTGAGGTCCTTAGCAGGCACCAGACACCCCAGGGCAGGCCACGCTGCACAGGAGCTGGACTTGAATCTCAGCTCCCGCCAGGCCAGGTTACTCCAGTCCTCCGGGCTCCCCTGTCCTGAGAGCACAGTGGGGCTCCCACGGCCTGGCGAGGCTGCTGTGAGGGGCAGGGCTGTGCCTGGCGCGGCAGGCGGCGGGGGACCCTCCACACGGTCCCCCCTCCCCCCACCGACATCCAATGCCCACTTAATGATACCAAAATTAAATGGCTCTGACTTAGTCTCCCATCTTTGGGTAGCAACTGCAGTTTGTCTTTGTTTTTTGTTTTTTGCGGTACGCGGGCCTCTCACTGCTGTGGCCTCTCCCGTTGCGGAGCACAGGCTCCGGACGCGCAGGCTCAGCGGCCATGGCTCACGGGCCCGGGCGCTCCGCGGCATGTGGGATCTTCCCGGACCGGGGCACGAACCCGTGTCCCCTGCATCGGCAGGCGGACTCTCAACCACTGTGCCACGAGGGAAGCCCTAGCAACTGCAGTTTTGCGACTTGAAATATTGCAACCGAAGTGCAGGAGTTCGGCAGCAGGTCACTCTGCAGAATTAAATGCAATGGGAGGGGACTTTCTGTAACTCCAAGGGGGAAAAGGGTGCTTTGCTTTGAAAGGAGGCCCTTCAAATAGTGGTTTCTTACTTAGCCAAATTCCTCTTAACCTTCATTTTCTAAATCAAGAACTTCTGCCAAAGAACTCTGTAATAGGCTGCTTATGTTATCAACTATATATTTAAGTCAATTCTGCCCATAATTAAGGCTAGAATATATTATAACTTGGAAGATAGATATGTATGTATATACTATGTAATTCATTTTGGCCTTGATTTTGTAGAAATTTTACCTTTGTGAGAGTAACTTTCTCTCACTTGTGAGACAAATGATAAAATGATTATCATTGATAACACCACCAACAATACCAAAGGCAGGCCCCCTGACAGGTTCAAGGTCATCTTTCCCGAGTCCAGTGGTCCAGCTCCAACAACAGAGCAGAGGGGACAGCCACAGGCCACCAGAAACACTACCAGGCGGCCACTCAGTCAAATGTGGCAAAACCTGGAGGGGCAACAATGTATTTTGAAAAATTCTTCTTACAGCTCTTTTAAGGCCTTAATATGAAAAAGACTGGGGGCTGGAGGGAAAGCAGGGGAAGCAGAGGAAGGAATGAGCCTCTGCTGGCTCTGGAGAATGCAGCCTCACCCTGCAAACTGTGATGAAGCCACTGCATTAACCCCCGAGCTTCCCTGCCAGTTGGTTTCCAAAGCAGAGGGGAGGGGCTGGCAGTGTCCTGCACACGGGGGCTTTGCAAGTAGCTACTGAATGGACAGGAATATTCTAAACAGACATCAATGCCAGGCAGTTTGAAAAATCAATTTGCTATTTAAAATCTCTAACTGGCGGTCCAGTGGTTAGGACTCGGCGCTTTCACTGCTGGGGCCTGGGTTTGATCCCTGGTCAGGGAACTGACATCTCGCAAGCCACACAGCTCGGCTCAATCAATCAACCAATCAATCAATCAAATCTCTAACTTGAAAACCAATCCAGGCTAAGAGAACTATTCCATTAGGTGGCCTCCAACAAGTACTCTTTATGTCAGAGTCTGGTGCCCGGCTGTTGGCTGCTGTCAGGGTGATTCCTAAAGCCCAGGTGACACTGTCTCAGACAGGTTAAGTGACAAAGATCTACAAAACAACAACACCTGTCCCTTTTCTCCACCTTCCAGTCCAAATACTCCTCCCCATAGAAGTATTTCTTCTTCACATCCCCAAGTGATGCCTAAAATATGGTCGAGGTGTGGCTGCCCCTCTGCTCGGGCCACTTCCCAACATCATCGCTGGCGTGTTGTGTGGCCTTTCTCTCAGGGACATGTCCCCTCCATCCCCATCACTCTGGGGGCCACCTTGGTGGCCCCCACCCTCCCGTCATCAGGACCCAGGTATGACTCTCCTAACTAACCCCCTGAGCTTGAGTTTCTAGTAACCTTCAACAGATTCTTGGAGCCACGTGGGAGAGGTTTCCTCCTCAAGTTCAAGCCTGGCCACACCCCTCCCCCGGAGTACACACGTCCACGCAGAGTGGCAAACCCCGCAGTCAGGCAGGGAACGACAGTGAGCACCTCGCCTCTACGGGGAACGTGACCTTGGGAACCTGGCAGAAACTGCAGTGGTTTTATGAGAAACTGGAAATCCAGAGTTTCATCTGAGACCTCACAAGTTTTAAGACACTGGTTTGACTTTGAAAATTTGGCTACATGAACCAAACCAGACTCTGAGTATGAAAATCATCCCTGGGGAAAGCAGCTGGCTGCCTCTCCAACACAATACATTCAAATCTTCCAAACAAGCAGAGCCGCCGGTGGGCCTGGCACCGCTGCTCCCTAGACCCCGCAAGGCCAAGGCCCACGGGAGAAGGCGGAGACCACGGAGAGGGAGTCGCTCATTCGCTGCGTGGGCTTCAAGGTCACAGGAAAGCCCACCCCTTGAACTGCGAGTGAGAGAGCCCTCACGCTGCCCACGTGGCTTCTGGCTCCGGCTCAAGGTGGTGAAAGAAGGTAGCAAACAGCATTAACAGGTGTGTAAACACATTACTATCCACCTTCCCAGGAGGGCAGTTTCTTTCCTGGTTATTTCATCCGGTGTTTATTCTGTTCTCTGTATCACACACAGGCTTCAGGCCTCATGAAACCTATGAAAAAGTGTAAAAACCACAGGGGAAGTATTTTAAATGAGACTGGTTAGCCTAAATAAATAATAACCTGTTCTTTCACATTTTAATTCAGAGGATGGGCATTCTAGCTCAACAGTTAGAACCTCAAGTCCAGAGCCAGCGTCTCTTGGTTCCTTCCGGCCAGAAGGCTGGGCCGGGGAGATCCACGTGGGCAAGTGCTCTGTGCGGAGGCTCGTCCCTGGATCCGACAGGTTGAGTGTCCAGGGTGGGCCATCTGGCATCCGCATGCTATGCCATGCCCTGGCCTGACCTTGAACCAAATTCACAGGCACAGGTGCCTTCAAATCGAGAGCAACATCAGAGGGGCAGGTGCCCCCACGCGGGCCCGCTCTGCCTGGAAGGAACCCTCCCGCAAGAACCGACGAGGAGCCCGGCGTTACCTCTTTCTGCTGCCGCTCCAGCTCCTTCATCCTGATCTCTCGGGCCTCTGCTCGTGCCGCGCGCTTTGCCGCCAGCCTGGCCTCCGCCTGCAACAGACCCGGAGATGGCATTAGGAGACAGACCAGAGGCTCCTGTCCAGGACACGGCCAACAATGATGCTCTTGTTCAGAGGTTAATACATAGTAACACAGACTTGTAAGCGTTAAAAGGGTCCAGGAATCACAGTCACCATAGTTACAGTAGTCACGATTGCTCCCTTTTATTGACCCCTTACTAAATGCCAATGGGTGCTATTCTGAGGGCTTCATGTATATTATGCCACGGACTCCTCGTACCAGCCCTACTGGGGAGATGGTGTTACCACACCCAGTTAACAGACAAGGGAACTAGGGCACAGAGAGGGTAGGGCGCCCACGGTCACACAGCCCATAAGTGGCAGGGCTGGGCGGTCTGCCTTCCTCTGGAGCGATGACAGATTAGTGCACGGAGCAAAGCACTAGAGCTGGACAAGACCCCAGGTCACTGGTTGAACCCCTCCCTTTACAGACGAGGAAGCAGAGGCCCGGAGAGGCCGCCAGACCCGTCCAAGGTCACAGGGCTGAGACTCTGCCCCTGCTTTCCAGAACTCCTGTCCAGTCACCCCTCACTACTCCCCGCTGCCCCCCAGCTGCGCCGTCAGCACCTGAGCACTGGGAAGCCCATCTTTTCTCAAGCAAGACATCTTCCACCAGAGCAGAGTGGTTCCAGCTGTTACATTAAAACAAAATCTGGCTCCATTTAACTACCTGTCAACTTGCAGCTTATTTGCCCTATTCTACTCAGGAACATCTAAAACGCTTGACCAGGACCAACCAATGTCATCGGACCTGGCACTTGAACCCTGTTTCGCATTCTACAAATATCGAGCTTATTCATTATCGCAGGTGATAAAACGGCCCAGTGAGGTGAACGGTGCAAGGGTACCAGGATCCAGGTTTTCTGGTGTCAAACAAATCCATCCTTTCCACTTAATTTTTTTTTTTTTTTTTTTTTTTTTTGTGGTACGTGGGCCTCTCACTGTTGTGGCCTCTCCCTCTGCGGAGCACAGGCTCCGGACGCGCAGGCTCAGCAGCCATGGCTCACGGGCCCAGCTGCTCCGAGGCATGTGGGATCCTCCTGGACCGGGGCACGAACCCGTGCCCCCCCGCATCGGCAGGCGGACTCCCAACCACTGCGCCACCAGGGAAGTGCCATGTGGTTTCTTTATCAACCCAAGCCCAGGTCCTTCAAATCAAGGATGTCAAAAATCACAACTGCGTCAGAACTTTGATACCTCATTGCCATTTTCAATTTTCTAACCCATGTTACATTGTGTGATGAGCCACTCGCTCAGGGTCTATAAAAAGATCCAGCCAAAACGGAGGGGAGGGGAAGGTTTGATAGACTGACACCTGGGTACACTGACTCCCTATAGCCCCATCAACGGGCCAGGAAGAGGTCTGTGTCCATGCTGAGTGCAGCTGCCTCTCCAGCCCTTCCTGGGCTCCCTGGCTTTTGGCCCAGGTTCTAAGCCGGTGTGGACCAGGCAGCCACAGCCCATCAGCTTGGGGAGGGGGCGGTGAGGAACAGCGAGGGGATTCAGGAAAAGAGAAGGGAGGGCATGGAGGAAGAAGAGGGGGGTGGAGGAGTGAGAAAGTGAGAAAGAGGCTGGAAGAAGGAGGGGCTGCCAGAGGGGGACAGGGGAGAGAGACGCGTGACAGGCAGAATTCTAGGGTGGCCTCCGAGATTCCCGTCACTGCGGTACACGCTCTGCATTCTCCTCTCCCCTTGAGTGTGGCCAGAACGGTGAGTACGACAGATGTCACTCCTGTGACTGGGTTACATTATACTGCAAAGAGAAACGCACTAGTAATGAAGGTCCCTCATCAGCTGACTTTGAGTTCATCAAAACAGAGCTCCAGGGTGGGCCTGACCTCATCAGGTGAGCCCCGGAAAAGTGGGCCTGGAGGTCAGACAGAGACTCCTGCCGGCCTCGCAAAAGCAAGCTGCCACGTGCCAGAGGGCCTGTGAGGGGTCACATGACAAAGAGTGAGAGTGGCCCAGCTGACAGCCATCAGGAAAATGGGACCTCAGTCCAACAGCAGGAGGTGAATGCCACCAACAACCATGTGAGTCGGGAACAGGACTGAGCTCCAGAACGGATGCAGCCTGGCTGAGACCTTGACCGCAGCCTTGGGAGACCCTGGGCAGAGGGACCCACCCAGTAGGCTGTG
The DNA here is from genome assembly GCF_949752795.1 of Hyperoodon ampullatus. Classification (NCBI taxonomy): domain Eukaryota; kingdom Metazoa; phylum Chordata; class Mammalia; order Artiodactyla; family Ziphiidae; genus Hyperoodon; species Hyperoodon ampullatus. The sequence goes on from NC_136921.1 coordinate 3,444,604, forward strand.
CCCAAACTCCTGACCCACGGGAACTGTGAGATAATCAGCATGTGTTGCTCTAAGCTGCCACATTTGTGGGTATCTGTCCCACATCAGCAGACGACTGACACGAGGCGGTGAGGCCTGGGATGATTCCTGCTCACACGTGGGTGCCTCTGTGACTAAGGAGCCCGAGCCCCTGCACGCCCACCTCCTCCCCAGCCTGTCCGGCCAGCCCCCTCCTCTGCTCGAGCTCCTCTTGGGACCGGAGCAAAGATCCTTGAAAAGACTACCTCTCTGAGCAGGTGGTCCCTGCCGCCTGAGATGGCCTCCCCACCAGACTGGCAGGCCTCCAAAATCATGTCCCATCAGACCCCAGCTACTCTGGTGGGCCTCTACCCACCAGCAAAGGGCTCCCGTCATGGCCCACCTCCTCTCTGGTCCTCACGTCCACCCAGCATGTCTGTCCTGTCCATGAGAACAACCCCCGACCTGAGGGACCTGGGCTTGGGTTGACAAAGGGACCACATGAATGAATCAAGTTACAGGACAAGCTCCCTGTGAGGACACGAGCTAGCCAACCCTGAAGACAGATCGATATGGTCAAGCTTCACCTCAGATTAGAATGTGGAAAGGAGATAAATAATTCAGTACAGTTTCAAATGCTTGCAGTCACCGCCATATGAAGCACCTACATCTCACAGGATTCTGACATGACTCATATGTGGAGAACAAGGCTCTCATAACACAGGAAGTGGTAACAACCATGCTTGCTTCTGGGACTCTGGCTAAAAGCTAACAGATGCATAAGCCAACGTTTGAAGGGGCACAAAACCTAGGCACAGCCAACTTCATTAGCACAAAACCAGTATCAGCAGAATAACCCCAACACAACCTGAGATGCCTAAAAGAAAAACCACACAGAGCTCTGACAACACAATTCACTCTAAAATGCCGACATTGCCAAGAACACAAAACAGCCAGACACAGAGCATCACAGATGATGCTGATTTAAGACAGCATCAGAGGAAACGTTTGATAAGATCAGTCGTTCAATGAACAGAGAGTACAAAATAGCGATGGTCCACCCTGGTGACCTGCAGGCATGAGTTCATTCCCCCCAAAACTTCCAGGGAGGCCCAGCCCTGCCCTCCAGTTGCTGACCATCAGGCGAGCGGTTCCAGGGGTCGGTGTGCCCCTGGCCAGGGCTTCGGTGATGCAGGACAAATCCGCTGCAGACTGACACTTTTGTAAAATATAAACTCACACGCTTGAGGGCACAGCCAGGTCGCACTGTTTGAGTCTCCAAATGCACACTTTCACTTTCTGTCCCTCGCCTGTAGGGGACTGCAGCTTCCTGGCCATCAGCACTCCAGCCCAAGCCTCGCAGCACTGCCGAGACTGCAGGGGAAGGACTTTCAACGTGCAGTCTGGGGCCCCAGTCTCAGGGGGTGCACACAAAGCTCTCGGGGACCACGTACAAGTGACAAGTGCTACGGTGGGTAAGAAACCGTGCTGGGGCTGCTCTGGAGGAGAACGTAACCCGTCCGGGTGTCGGGAAGGCGTCCTGGAGGACGGGAGCCCGAAGCCAACGCCGAGGGGCAAAGAGGAGAAGGCCAGGCGAGGGGGCAGGCGGCAAGGGGCCAGGACGGGGCGGCGGAGTCCCGAGGGCCCGGCTGCCCGCGCCAGCCTCAGCCCCGCTACCTGGAACCTCATCTTGAAGGAATGCGGAACCACTGACGGGTCTGAAGAAGGCAGAGCACAGCGGGGTCTGACTTTCGCTTTAGAAACGTGGCTCTGGCTGAACGTGGGGACCAGGAGCGGGGTGGGGAGGGCGGCGTGAGACCCGGGAAGTGAGGAGAGGCTGCTTCTGAGCGGGGGGTGCGGGGGAGCCCGAGAACATGAACCACGTGCCAAGGACGAAGCCGGGCGGAGAGGCGAGAGGGCCCTGGAGGGAACGTCAGGAGCCCAGGGTCCCAAGGAGGCCCACGCGGCCCCAGGAGCCAGCCCGTGCCCCGATGGATGCCACTCCCCCAAACCCGAACCCAGGCACACGGTCTGCTGACGCCTCCGGCCTCGGAGGTGGGGCGTTTTTCCACCCTGACCCCCTCCCCGCCCCGCTCCCAACCTCAAGGGAGACGACAGTGGCCGAAGGGCAAGGATGGAGCCAAGGAGACGGACCTATGGCATTTAGGGTACAAACGATAAAATGCACAGGGCTGTAAAGCAAGGTTTGGGAAACGAGGCTTCCCAGGCTCCCCGTCCCCCCACCCGCGATGGCTCTCAGCCGTCGTCCTTCAGCTCCCACTGGAGGTCAAGGTCCGTGGGTCCTCCACTGGCTACTAGCCCCCGGCCTGCTCGCTGTGACCGCACGGTGCTGGCAGGCCCGCGCTCCCACCCAGAGCTTGGTGGCCGGGCCCGTGCAGCTGCTCGTCCCTCAGCCCACTGTCCTCGAAAGGGGCTCTGGAACAGGCGTAGCTCCGGACCCGAAATCCTCCTTTTTTGGTCCAAGAGCATCTTTGTTGAGATACACGCTGAGACATTCAAGGATGACGAGATACGACCTCGCTCAGGTGGGGAAAGTTTGTACCCTCAGGCTGGCAGCTGTGGGGCTGGTGGCAGGAAGCGGGGCCCTTGTGCCCCAGCGGCAGCCCCTGGGGCTTGTGAAAGATGCAGAGTCTCCAGCCCCAACCCAGACCCGCTGAGTCAGGGCCTCGGATGCAGCCAGTCTGGGCTTCAACCCGCCCCCAGGGAGCTGGCTGCTCCCCCCCAGTGCGACGACCTCTGCTTTCTGTTATCCCATCTCTGCTTGGGTATGTTTGACATTGTTCATAATAAATAGCAAACATTTTTGAAGGAAGGAAGGCGGTGGGGGAAGGGAGCAGAGGCTGAAAGGGAGAGAAAGGGAGGGAAGGAAAGAAACGAAGAAGCCCCAAGGCCAAGCTCACTGCTGCGAGAAGGTCGCCTGGCGCCCTCGCTAAAAACCCTGGCAGCGTTGCCCCCCAGCCCTCACCATCGGGCCCCCCCTCCCTGTTCCAGCACACCTCCAGGATTAGGGAGGGGAGACAGCAGCTGACCCAGCCAGGCCTCCTCTGACGAGATGCAGGCTCCCTGGCCTTCTCAGGACCGCCCAGTGTTGGTGGGGAACGAACGCCAGAGTCCCAGCCCCCTCACAGGGGACACAGTCCCCCAGGATCCTACCGTCCTGACCTGGAACCTCATAAACAGAGATTTACAGACACGGGGCTTTCAAGCAAGGCACCCTTTGACGGTGGAGATGGTTGGGAAGAGAAGATTCCTTTTATCACCAAAGTTGCCTCCTAATAATTCTAAAAAGCTGAACCCTTGATTCCAAAGTTCCACTTTCACAGTTTATTTTACCAGAGATAGATAAGACAACACGCTCTGACACTAAGGTGATACGTATGGTCTGAGAGATGCTAAAAGCACACAAAGAAGCACGAGTCTGAGCCCCAGGGCCTTCTAAACAAATGGCTAAAAACAGCCAGGCGCACCCAGCCAGGGTCTGGGACACCAGCCCTACAGCACCCTGCAGGTCCAGGGGTGGAAGCACGGAGGCCACCGGCCAAGGGTCCGGCCACAGGGGTGCACAGGCTGGCTGAGGAGGCAGACAACCAAAGTGATGCTTCTCTCTGAAATGCCCTCTCTCGGCGGCCCAGACCCGGGCTGGGCTGGAGAAAGGCTCGAGGGTTATGTGAAAACGTCACCGGCAAAAACAGCAGTTACTTTGGTGATGGGTCTCTGCACTAGGCCGAGGGCTTGATCAGCTCTAGTTCTAGATCGGACCACAGAGCAGAAGTGGATTCTACCAGAGCGGGACACAAAAGTCAGCGGATAAACAGATGCACGCCTCTTCTAGCAGTGACCCTGACGGGCCTCCTGCTCAGAGCACCAGAAACTCCCAGCTGCAATAAAACTGTCATCCAGAGACAATGGCTGCTCCTTTCTTCAGGGTCAGGGAACTCAGGGACAGCCCCCTGCTTGGCCTGGGGATTGAGCAAAACTAGAGAAGTTATGCGCCAGGACGGGAGGAGAACGCCCTGGGTGAGGCGTGCCCTGCCCTCCGAGCCCGGCCCCTGCACAGCTTCCTTCCTCCCTGACCTCCTGTCTGTGCTGGAGGTTTTGTAAGCAGTGGTGGACACTGCCCGAGGGTGCAGCAACCACACACCGCCCCCAGTACCCTGCACCCCAATTCCAGTGACGTCGGGGGCTCTAAGAGCTCTGATAATATCTGTATCCTTTTGTGGCTCCTAGCCGTTCAGCTCCACATCATGATCTTCGAAAAGCAGTAACGCGATAAACATTGATGGAACCGAAGTCCTGCCTACTTGGAGACGACAGAGGTGCCCAGGACGTAGTCTCAACAGCTTTCTAAAAAGCCCCACACGACTTCCGGAGTCCTGACTCTGTCTGCATACTTCCTGAGCATCGAAGCTTTCCTGGGATTCAAGCATGGTGTGGAATTCTATATCCCAAGACCTCTCACCCCGCAGTCCCAGAAAAAGTTCTTATTCTGTTCTTAAATTCTCCTGGGGTTCCAGAATTCTACATGGAACCTGGAAGGGGTTTATGAGCCATAACTCTAGGATGACTCTTGAGAAATGGGCCTGAGCTGCGTCATCATTTCCTCCACCTAGAAGGAGAAAGCCCTGGAGCCTGGAAAGGCACCGAGATGATGCTCTGGGAGCCGCTCCCAGTCTGCCCCGCAGAGCCCGGGGAGACTTATTACTCATTACTGACGTGCAAATCAGTGACCCTAATGCTCTGTGATGGCAGAATTTTCTTCAGGCCACGTGATATGTTGCCACTGTAGTTTGTAACCTCTTGGGAAAAGTTAAAGGATGTATTTAAGGTTCACTCGTGAATATAATAGGAATATCATGCAGTTGAAGCCTGCAGTGTGACAAAGAACTGGTTCTGCTTAGAAACAAGCAGGGGCCCTCTGTCTCCACGTGTGACTGTTCCTGGGAATGAGGAAGGACTACAGCTCCTGTTGGGCAAGGCTGAAGTCTCAGAGTCGCTGGTGAACACACACAGCCCCGTGTTAAAGTGTTTTACAACATGCGGCAGACAGTGCACAGGAACCATGAGGCTGTGATACAGAATCCCTTTCCTGACTTGCCTTTTTTTTTTCCTTTTTTTCTTGAAGTAGAACTGAGTTACAATGTTGTGTTAGTTTCAGGTATACAGCAAAGTGATTCAGTTATTTTTTTCATATCGTATTCTATTATAGGTTATTACAAGATATTAAATATAATTCCCTGTGCTGTAAGATATATCCTTGTTGCTTATCTATCTTATATACAGTAGTTAGTATCTGTTAATCCCAAACTCCTCATTTGTTCTCCCTCCCTCCCTCCCTTTCCCTTTTGGTAACCGTAAGTTTGCTTTCTAAGTCTGTGAGTCTGTTTCTGTTTTGTACATAGATTCATTTGTATTATTATTAGATTCCACATGTAAGTGACATCATATGGTATTTGTCTTTCTCTGTCTGACTTCACTAAGTATGACAATATCTAGGTCCCTCCATGTTGCTGCAAATGGCATTATTTCATTCTGTTTTATGGCTGAGTAATATTCCATTGTGTATATATACCACATCTTCTATCCATTCCTCTGTCCATGGACATTTAGGTTGTTTCATATCTTGGCTACTGTAAATAGTGATGCTATGAACACTGGGGTGCATGTATCTTTTTGAATTAGAGTTTTTGTCTTTTCTGGATATATGCCCAGGAGTGGGATTGCTGGATCATATGACAACTCTATTTTTGGTTTTTAAAGGAACCTTCATAGTGGCCGCACCAACTTACATCCCCACCGGCAGTGTGGGAGGGTTCCCCTTTCTCCACACCCGCTCCAGCATTTACTACTTGTAGACTTTTTAATGACGGCCATTCTGGCTGGTGTGAGGTGATACCCCATTGTGTTTTTAATTTGCATTTCTCTAATAATTAGTGATGTTGAGCACCTTTTCACGTGCCTGTTGGCCATCTGTATGTCTTCTTTGAAGAAATGTCTATTTAGGTCTTCTGTCCATATTTTGGTTGGGTTGTTTGTTTTATTGAGTTGTATGAGCTGTGTGTATATTTTGGATATTAAGCCCTTGTCAGTCGCATCCTTTGCATGTATTTTCTCCCAGTCCGTAGGTTGTCTTTTCCTTTTGTTTATGGTTTCCTTTGTTGTGCAAAAGCTTTTAAGTTTAATTAGTTCCCATTTGTTTACTTTTGCTTTTATTTCTTTTGCCTTGGGAGACTGCTTTTGGGAGATCTAAGAAAATATCGCTATAATTTGTCAGAGAATATTTTGCCTACGTTCTTCTCTTCTAGGAGTTTTATGGTGTCATGCCTTATATTTAGGTCTTTAAACCATTTTGAGTTTATTTTTGTATATGGTGTGAGGGAGTGTTCTAATTTCACTGATTTACATGCAGCTGTCCAGTTTTCCCAGCACCACTTGTTGAAGAGACTGTCTTTTCTCCACTGTATATTCTTGCCTCCTCTGTTGTAGATTAATTGACCGTAAGTGTGTGGGTTTATTTATGGGCTCTCTATTCTGTTCCATTGGTCTATATGTTTGTTTTTGTGCCAATATCACGCTGTTCTGATTACTGTAGTTTTGTAGTACTGTCTGAAGTCTGGTAAGGTTATGCCTCCAGCTTTGTTCTTTTTCCTCAGAAGTGCTTTGGCAATTCTGGGCCTTCTTTGATTCCATATAGGATTATTTGTTCTAGTTCTATGGGTATTCTCTCATGGGTATTTTGATAGGGATTGCATTAAATCTGTAGATTGCTTTGGGTAGTACGGCCATTTTAACAATATTAATTCCTCCAGTCCAAGAGCATGGGATAGCTTTCCATTTCTTTGAATCATATTCAGTTTCCTTAATCAACATTTTATAATTTTCAGCAGATAATTTTTTTGCCGTATGCGGGCCTCTCACTGCTGTGGCCTCTCCTGTTGCGGAGCACAGGCTCCGGACGTGCAGGCTCAGCGGCCATGGCTCATGGGCCCGGCCACTCCGCGGCATGTGGGATCTTCCCGGACCGGGGCACGAACCCGTGTCCCCTGCATCGGCAGGCAGACTCTCAACCACTGCGCCACCAGGGAAGCCCCAGAAGATAACTTTTATTATCACCTTGGTTAAGTTTATTCCTAGGTATTTTTTTATGTGATTTTAAACAAGATTTTTTTTTACTTTATCTTCCTGATACTTCCTTATTCGTGTAAAGAAATGCAGCAGATTTCTGTGTATTAATCTTGTATCCTGCTGCCTTGCTGAATTCATTTATTAGTTCTAACAGTTTCTGTGTGGAGACTTTAGGGTTTCTCTATATAGAGTGTCATCTAATCTACAAATAGTGACAATTTTACCTCTTCCCTTCCAATTCGGATACCTTGTATTTCTTTTTCTTGTCTGGTTGCTATGACTAGGACTTCCAATACTAGGTTGAATAGAAGTGGTGAGAGTGGGCATCCTTATCTTGTTCCTGAATTTAGTGGGAAGGCTTTCAGCTTTTCACCACTGAGTATTATGTTGGCTGTGGGTTTGTCGTAAATGGCTTTTATTATGTTGAGATATGTCCCCTCTATAACCACTTTGGTGAGAGTTTTTATCATGAATGGAATGTTGAATTTTGTCATATGCTTTTTCTGCATCTATTGAGATGATCATGTGGTTTTTGTCTTTCCTTTTGTTGATGTGGTGTATCACACTGATTGATTTGCGTATGTTGAACCATCCTTGCAACCCTGGAATGAATCCAACTTGATTATGTGTATGATCCTTTTTATGTATTGTTGTATTTAGTTTGCTAATATTTTGTTGAGGATTTTTGCATCTATATTCATCAAAGATACTGGCTTGCAATTTTGTTTTTTTTGTAGTGTCTTTGTCTGGTTTTGGTGTCAGGGTGGTGGTGGCTTCACAGAATGAATTTGGGAGTGTTCCCTCTTCCTTTCAATTTTTTTGGAATAGTTTGAGAAGGATACCTATAATAAGTTCTTCCTTGTATGTTTGGTAGAATTCCCAAGTGAAGTCATCTAGTCCTGGACTTTTGTTTGCAGGGAGGTTTTTTTCTTTTTTTTTTAAATTACAGATTCTATTTCACTTCTAGTAATCAGTCTGTTCAAATTAGCCGTTTCTTCCTGACTCAGTTTTGGCAGGCTGTATGTTTCTAGAAACTTGTCCATGTCTTCTAGGTTGTCCAATTCATTGGCATATAACTGTTCACAGTATTCTCTTATAATTCTTTGTATTTCTGTGGTCTCAGTTGTTATTTCTCCTCTTTCATTTCTTATTTTGTTTATTTGGGTCCTCCCTCTTTTCTTCTTGGTGAGCCTGCCTAGAGGTTTGTTGATTTTGTTTATCTTTTTAAAAAACCAGCTCTTGGTTTTATTGATCTTTTCTATTTTTTAATCTCTATTTTATTTATTTCCTCTCTGGTCTTTATGATTTTCCTGAGTTGACTTTGCTACAGGAAGCGGCAACCGCTACCAACTTTTGTTTTCTATGTAAACCCCCAACTCCTCATATGCAGTAGATTCTAAAAATGGTTTGCTATTCAAAGCAACCAAGCAGACTGGGCAATGTGTTCTCCTGCACAGGCAGGAACAGGAGAGGGAGCGTATACCAGCTGGCAGCTCAGAAACAGTGGCGATCCTGGCCTGTGTACCACATGTGTCCACGGCCCCCGTGTCCCTCAGCTGCCACGTGCATTTTACTCCACTCTCGACATCTCATCTTTCCAAACCCCTCGCTCAGGCAATCACAATAAGTTCCCCCACGAGGGGGCCTGCTCTTTATAGCCATGACTGTAATTATGATGGCCACGGAGAAGAAGGCACTTTGGGATGACAGTTGTCAATGGGGGAAGTGCCAACGCTTGAGAGGGCATTCTGGAACTGTTGGGGGCGGTGCTGGGAAGTCACAGTGACTGGAGGAGGGGACTAATGGCATTTAGGGGCAGGGTGTGGTATGCCAACCATCCTGTACTCAGACAGGCCCGCACAATGAGGAACTTCCCCATTGGCTACTCAGGCAGATAGAAAAACCACATTATAACTTTCAGACCTACAAATTCATTCCAACTCACTTATAAATTCAAAATACATTCTGAGTAGTTTTAACATACACTGAATATTCCAGGAATGCAATCTGCATGGAAATCAAGGGAAGATCATACATGGCTTTGTTCAGAACCTTCCCAAGAGTTACTCTCAATATTCACATTCTATCACTGCAATTTACTTTCATTTTATTTCTTTTTAATGTTACAGTTAAAACATTATATTGACTTGAAATTATGTGTGAAGGGAGATTTTACCACCTAGGAACTTCATTTCAGGTTAGTAATAAGGATGTTAAAAGCTTGTTATAAAAAAGGGGCATTGGGTCTGACAGAGCTGCAAACCACAGTTTTAAAACTTCGGGGTGGGATGGGGGGGAATGAACCCCTCTACGGCACAGCCATGATTGTTGAAACAGCCCAGGCACAGGTTCAGGGCACAGGTCTGGGGGCCAGTGCTTAAGCCACAAAATAAACAAGACACATTATCAATTTTACTTGACAATTTGGAGGACATAAAGTTAAGGACTAAAGTTTAACTGGTTATTTAAAACACTATGTTTCCATCAAAATCAAATCAGATGAGTTATGGACTGTAAAATGATCATGGAATTTTATGATAAAACAGCAGCCTTCAAAGAAGCCTTTACCTCGCAAGGCCACTTTACGTCACTGCTTGTGACGGGCTGGCTCGTAGGGGACCAGGTGGAAAAGCTACCTCTCACGGCTGTGGCTGTGGTGTTCTCAGCGGGGCCCTGAGTTTCCAAAGACAGAGACTGTCCAGAGAGGGGTCTCGAGACCAAGCTACCAGCGCTGGCTCTGTGGCTGACCCATTATGTGAACTTGGACAAACTGCATCACTTTTGAACACTAGCCCTCAATACCGGGGGCAGGGGGACCAGGTGACGTGATCTCTGGGTGCCCCCTTTGCCTCTGAAATGCTATGTCTCTACACTGGGGTGAATTCTTTGCACCCTGAGACTGTCCATCGAGTTCTCTTTCCCCATTTTGCTCCTGGAAATCTCCTGACTTTGCTTCTCAGAAAAACATACCAGAATAACAAACATTTTAATCAGGAACAAAATTATTCATGTTCCTTTATCGAGAGCAGACTAATAACATTTACCTATTCAAACTTCACAACACAATCTTTGGCTTAACAACGACCCACACTCAAGCTGATGAATAAAAACAGTGCACAGTATCTTCCATGCAAATAAATTCTCCTCTTGTTGTTAATACATTTAAAATTTTTTTCTGAGATGAGTGATGTTCACACTTCCTTCAACAGTCTCAACATATTGGAGTTACAAGCAAGGGTGTGATGGCCACAAATAACCTTGTGTGGGACCGACAGGACCGACGGGTGGCACGTAAGAGCAGCCTGGCCTCACCTGTGCAGCTCTCCAGGTGACAGGTTCCCTCCAGCCAATGCCTCTGGGCTCCATACCCTTCACTTCACCTGCTCCACTCAGGGTCTTCCTTGCAAACTCCACACCTTTAAGGTGACACAACACACTAACACTGCTCCTTCTCAGCATAAGGCTGGACCCTCCAGCAGCTCCACACTTTCCCATGTAGGCAGCACACAACAGCCTTTCCTATGCTCAAGTGATTCTCCTGGAACCAGCTAGGAAAGAGCCAGAAGGCATCATTTCCATCCTCAACAAGTTCGTCTGTCTGGATGGTGGTGAGGAGCTGTACAGCACGCGGGAATGAGGCTGCTGCCCAGCAGCTCCCAGCGTGGCTTGACGCAAGTGACAGCTAAAAAGTGGGTACAGTATGAAAAAGAGAAAAATAAAAATTTCTGCAGCTCTGTCATTTCTACTATTCCTCTCCTTATTTAGAAAAAATACAGTTCATTGAGTGTTCTTTTGTCTGAAAAACTACCAGAAATAGAAAGGAAACGTTAATGAAATGAAGACTTCTCAGTATGCACTCCGGAGCAAGGTCTTGTGTCCTAACAGGCTACCTTAGTAAAAAGAAACCCTTCAGCCCTGATACTGGGGTTGTGAGGCCCCAGGAGAGCCTGGCAAGAGCAATGATACTCGCTGACTGCCTGCCAGCCCCTGCCCGAGCATCGTGTATGGTGGTGACATCATCAGCACCAGCTCTGAACCAGCAGGGCTGGGTCTGAACTGGCCCCCACTGCCTGCTGGCTGTGTGGCCTTGGGAAAGTCCCCTGAACTTTCTGAGCCCGTTTTCTCTTTATGTGTAAGTGGAAATAACCAAACCACCTCTGAGGTTATGCAAGGGGGAAGGGAAGACTTCTACAGAAAACACTTAACAGGGCTGACACGGCAGGGGTTTGGGAGATGCTACCTACTGTTACTACCTACACAGCGTCTTCTATGACGACAGTGTGAATTCAGCTCACAGGAGATTTAAAGCAGCAGGAGAAGACAAGCGTGCTGAAGCACTCACCAGGAGAAAGAGTGCTGGGGAAATTTCAGAGGAGGCAGGTGGAGACTACCCACCCACAACAAAAGCCCACTCCTACTTCTCTTCCCACAGGAAGATTACACATCCACTGGCCAGAGATAATAAAACAGATGTGAGGATCAGAAATGATGTCGCTTTGATAAGCTCTATTACACAAACATATAAATGAAACATTTTAGTTAAAATGAAAAGTCAATCTTCCTTACAGTAATTTAAACTACAACTAGAGTAGTTGTACTTTAGCGTCCAAACAAAACTATTTATATGGCTTTAAAGTTGTCAAGTTACAGTATTCAGGAGAAAACCACTTGAAACTCTGGCCCTCCTCCAAATGAATACATGAGGTGCAGAAAGGGGATTTTAGTGGTGGTATGCAATCAAGCACATGGCAATTCTGAATCACTTAATCTTGGATGTAGTCAAAATTGTGCTTTGTTTAACTTAGAAGAAGTTCATTTACTTAATTTTATCTAGACTGTCTGAATAATGAAAGTTCTGGTAAATCCATTCCATGAAAATATGGAAATAAGCTGCTTTAAAACACACACACACAGAGTAAACTTTGGGTGGCCCAGAGTAAAAGCAGTAAAGTAATAAAAATTCCTCTTCTCCCTGACCCACGTCTAACATATAGTGAGATGTAACAGGCTTACTGCCTTAACAGGTTAGTATTTCGAACCTTATGGCCAGTGGGGCTCCAAGATTAAAACTTTTAAATATGATCAGATATTTTGGAAACACTGGCATATGAGTAACTAGTCATAAACATTTCCTTTCAATAAAGATGTTTAATAAATAAATAAATAAATAAAGTCTGTGGGTTCTGGGAAAAAAAAAAAAACACATTTCCTTTGCTGAGTCACACAGCCTGATTTTTCAGGGATAAGAATTTCCTCTTGAACATTGCCTTTTGAGGAGCAAACACATCGCACCAACATGTAGCCTCATAATTCTGTAGAAACCAGATAAGAACCTCACTCTAATCAGGTAATACACCAATCAACTTTGCCTGAAAACACTTCAGCCGCTATAAATAACTCGACTTCCTGTGCTCACTGTAAGTGGCAGTTTAGACGCAGGGTTTACAAAAAGTTTGCTAAGGAGGCTTCCACTACTTTGATATTAGTTCAGGCTGAACAGAAACTAACCCTTAAAGAAAAAGGGAAGTTGCGTCTCCATCTTTGCCCTAGTGGGACACTCTTACTATTATAAGAAAAGACCTAACTTACTGTTTTTATATCTTAACTGTTTGGGAAAATGATTCGTCTAAAGCAAACCATGATTCCAATGCTCAAAGGTCTCCTGTTGAGCCCAGCAGGGTCAGCCCCCCAGCACTGGGTTCATCCACCCCCGTTCATCCACATGTCCCCTGGCCACCAGGACCTGGGGACCTGCGCACTGGTACCTACAGCAAGATGAGACTCGGGAGTCCACGTTCTACCCTAACAGCCTCTCTCAGAATGGGGCTGGCCGTCTGTGAGGACTTAGTGCTAATCGGTATGTGGAAAACGACCAGAGGTGACACAACCCGGCACGAACATGGGGAAGTTACAAAAGTTAAAGAAACATGGTATCTACACTGTCCTCTCCTGCAAGGAGCCTGGACTTCCTGCTTGGATCCTGCTTTTTTCTTTGCCCCGTGAGATGGAGCTGGACAAATCTATCTCCTCCCGCCAACCCAGCTCTGGCCTCACACCCAGGTGGCCCCGGCCCTCCTCCTCCTCTGGAGACCCCTGTTCCCGGGACACAGGGTCTCTGGGCACAGAACACAAGCCAGCACAAGCCAGTCTGAAATGCCCACCGTTCTTCCGCTGGAACACTACCGCCCAGGATGGCTGCTGGGCGACTCCTTCTGACACATCCCACCCCACCCCACTGGTCCTTCAGCAACGGTTTCCTTTTCTTTTCTTTTCTTTTTTTTTTTTTTTTTTGCAGTACGCGGGCCTCTCACTGTTGTGGCCTCTCCCGTTGCGGAGCACAGGCTCCGGACGCGCAGGCTCAGCGGCCGTGGCTCACGGACCCAGCCGCTCCGCGGCATGTGGGATCTTCCCGGACCGGGGCACGAACCCGTGTCCCCTGCATCGGCAAGCGGACTCTCAACCACTGTGCCACCAGGGAAGCCCAACGGTTTCCTTTTCAACCATTAACCTCAAAAAACAGTCCTGCTCTAAAAAAGTTTTTGCTGCTATTTACTTGAGCAAGTTCACAATTGATTACTGAAAACCCCTAGGACCAAATGTGTTTCAGAATTCAACATTTTTGGATTTTAGAAAGGTAACAAGATGCATACACCATATATTCTGTAACAACCCAGAGTAACAGCCCTTAGTCAAGAACCTTAACAGGGCTGCAGAGAAATGTACGAATATTCACACTAAGAAGAATAAAGACTGAAAATAGCCTCCCATCAGCCAAATGGGACCTGGGGACCTCGGCACAGATCCCTACAATAAGATGAGACTTGGGGGCCGCGAAGAGCCTCCTATCACTGCTAACAACTTACAAAAAAAGAGAAACAACTTCTGATTTTCAGAGCTTACTGGATCCCGGAACTCGGGGTAGGAGAAGGTGGGCTGTGCCCACCGAGCACCTCCTCAATCAGCAGCTGTTCCGGTCTCTCCTGTCACCAACTCCCAGCAGCATCTCTGTGACGCATCTCAACCAGATCCAGTCCCAGGGTTAAGTTAAGGGTTAATGAGACCGTGCAGCCAGCGCCTTCGGGTGACAGGTGTTATTTCTACTCCTGCCTCTGACGGCCTGGCGCTCCCTTCCTCACATCCTGTTCTCCATGGTCACTCTTTTCTTCTCCTTGCCCAGCAGTTCATTCCTCTGAGCTCAAATCTTGCCCAGGATTAACATCAGCCTGTTCTTGCCATGTATGGTTTGCCCAGGCGGCTCCTGGGGAGCTTGGGCATCTCTCAGCGGCATTCCCATCCTTCTTTCTTCCAAGGGCCCTTCCCTGATGGTGATTCAAGGATCTCTCTGTAGGTTCCCAGGTAGGTTAAGGGGTAGAAACCAGCTCCAAAGGTCTGGTCCAGGGGTGGAACGTTATGTCAGGTCAGAGGAGCACACTAAGGAGGACCTGAAAAATATCCACCCACCTGTCCTCGGCAAGGAGTGTAATTTTCAAGTGTGTATTCATCAGAATCTATTTCTACACCCCTCTCTGGTGTTGACCGGGAAGCTCTGGGCAGGGCAGTCTTATTCATCTTGAATCTTCCACAAACACTCAGTAGGTGATTAATTCCTACCTGGTGAAGGAGTGACTATTTGGGGTTCACACTTTTATCAAGGTTCCACACAGGCCGGATAATGTGGAAATCTAGGGTCTCTCTCTCCCTGTCTGTAGTACTAACTTAATGATGTGCTTCTTTTCCAGACTACGCCCTTTCACCTTTAAATATTCCCATCCATCATCAACCACAAGCCACGTGAAAAGCGGTAGTTACAAACCTTCCCCACCTCACCCCCTGCCCGATTTTAATGCCAAACGACTCCCACATCCACGGTTCCAACGCTGGGTGCTGAGCCGGATAACTGCAAAATCCCCCAGAGGGAGGATCCCCTCCGGACCCGGCGACCCCAGGAGACCGGCCAGAGTGGATCTGGGAACTGGGGTCCTTGGGGGAACTAGAGAAACCGGGTGCAACCCATTAGTTCTAAGGCCCAGCGCAGGGTAAGTGCTCCAAGCCACCCAGCCACTGGGGGTGCCAGCCTCAAAGTGAGGGCACCGCCTCTGGGCACCAGTTCCTAGGTGCTGTATTTTGTAAAACATCAAACTAGTAGTTCTGAGCGAAACTCTAGACCACGCGCAGGTCTCACACCTCGGCTGGATCCACGGCCGAGTCACGCAGCTGGGCAGAGCCCGTCAAAAGGCCGTAACTGCGGGCAGAAGGGACCAGACGAAGTTCCTTTCCGTCCTGCTGAGGGGCGTTGCCCAGGGAAATGTGCTTTCCAGGGCGCAAGGGGGGGACAGTGCACACCGAGCCGCGAACTGAACCGAGAGCAGGCCACCCCCCCCGCCCATGCTCGCGTGGGGACGTTCGTTTAAGGGGGTCCCCGGCCAGGCGAGGCAGCCCCACACCTCCCCGGGCACAGATGATTGCGGCGGAAGGTGCCGCCTGCCCTTGGCTCCTAGAACATCAACAACGACCAAACACTGGCAATCAGAACCAAAAGTTTCGAAAATGTGTTTTCTTCTTACCAGTCTCTGAGCTTCTGGGCTCAGACAGTCTATTTCCTGGTTCTGCGCGGCCGCAGGGTTGGTCATCCTGCCGGCTGCAGGTCCACCTTCTCACACAGCAGGGAAAGGGAGCCAACGCCCGGCTCCCCGGATCCGCGGGCAGGCCGGCTCTCAGCGCAGCCACATGCCGAGAACTGCGGGGCTACTGCCCGGACACAAATCCGCGCGTCGGGACGGGAACCTCGCCCTTCCCAAGGCGGGGTCGCGCCTCCGCGGTTCCGGGGCTGGAGTGCGGCCGCAGGGGCGGGGCGCAGGTGACGGAGCCCGGGAGCCCGCGGGCCTGGGGTGGCGGCACCCGGGAGAAGAGCAGTTGGTGCCGCCCCCAGCCCTCCACCCACGAGGGTCCCGCCCGCGCTCCACCACGCACCCCGCCCGCCCCGTTCTCAGCGAGCGCTCCTCCCCGCGCCCCAGCGGCGCGGTTATTAATCACCACCCAGCCCTCCTCCGCCCCCCTCCCGAAAGGCGGGGGGGAAAAAAGACCCCAGCCGGCCCCGCCCACAGCCCCGTCGGCCGCCCACCCGCCCTCCGAGAGAGGGCGAGCTGGGGAGGCCTCGGAAGACGGGGGAGGAGTGGGGAGGCGCCCGCGCGTGGCCTGGGTCGCCCTGGGGAGGAGCCTGCGCGGGGGAGGGTTCTGGGCGAGGGGCGGGGTCCTCTGGTGGAGGAGCCAGAGCGGGGCGGGGTCCCGGGGGCGGGGCCCGCGCGGGGGCGGGGCGGAATGCCCCTCAGACCCCGCCCCCGGCCCCCTCGCCGTCGGTGTTGCGCGCCCGCCCCAAGGTGTTCTCCAAATTCAGGCCGAAGTGAGCTTCTAAGGACGCGACTACCTCGCCCGAGCCCCGCGGCACCTGCTGGTCGGGGTGCCCAGCTAACGCGTCACCCGGAGAAAGGGCCGGCTTCCAGGGCGACCACACCGCGCGGCCCGCGGGGGTAAGAGCAAGCATCCGAGGGCTGGGTGCGGCCCCGCCCGCCTCCCCTTCCGCAGGCGGCGGCAGAAGAACGCGGTTTGGCGCGGATGCGGCGTCTCAGAGCCGGGGGGCTGCACCGGCCAGGGATCCGGCGGGAGGTCGTGCGGTGCAGGGGCCGATCCGAGGTCCCCGCCGGGCGCCGCGCGGGGAGGGCGTGGAGAGGAGCGTCCAGCGGTGGGACGGGGCCCCGGCCGCCCAGCACGCGCCTCCTCCAGCCGCAGAACTCGCGTCGCTCGTTCTTTAGCAGTTCTACATGCAAAGCAACGAAACGTCTCCTGACCTCGCCAGGCGAAGCAGAAGCGACGGGCAGGAAGCGACGCAGATTTTCATCGGAATGCCAACCTGCCCTGGCCCAGCCCGCTGCCTGTGGCGCCTGGAAGCTTTCCGCGCCCCCCCCGCCCCGCCCCGCCCCCTACCCTGCGTCCAGGCGGCCCCGGGCCCTTCCTGCCCATGCCCTGGGGGCACGTTTTCGGAGGCCGTTCTCAGAAAGACCACCTCCCCGCCCCCGAAACGAGAACTTAAGAATAGAGCGGCTGGGCCTAATTCTCTGCGAAGGCGGCTCCAGCGAAATCCTCGACAGACCGCAAATATACATTTAAACGTTACAGTCCCCCAGTTCCCCACTCTCTGCCCCACTCACCTCCTCCTCGGTAACACGTTAGCTCAAGGCCCGTGTGCACTCGCCTTCCCGCTCTGGCTTCAGGGCAGGGGCTCTGGAAGGAAGGGTGTATGTGTTGGGGGGCGTAGGGGGGTGGGGAACAGAGAAGGTTCTGAGGGACCGAGGTCCTAACCTAGGAGAGAGTAGGGAGAGCAGAAAAGCAAGGCCGAGTAAAGACCGAAAGTGGCCTCTGCGGGAGAAACAGCAGGTTTCCACTTTGATGAGCTGGAACACAGCGCCAAGCCTTGTTGGATAGCAGCGTTAGGTTGGCAAGAATAATTTTCAAAGATTGAAATGCATACCTTTGATACCTTGTTTTCTTGCTATAACACTTTTAAAATATGTCAGTGCGTTACAGTTCTTGATTCTATAGAGTTAAACTGGTTGGCAAAAATAATTTTAAGCTGTTCTACATAAACAAGTACGGGACTTAGGGAATCTTTGGTGGAAAGCAAAGATGATTTTGGTTAAGAGCTCCACAGATGAGAATGATAGCCAGTTAATAAAATCGCCTTCTGGGAGTCTTCAGTTTGAATATTCTGATCTAGATAAGCAAATTCTAGAGCTACTTGCCATCTGGAACCTTATGACCACATCTCCCTGAGCAGGGCACAAGGAACAGGCTTCTTTTGTCCTGACTGTCACAGGGCAGTGCCTGTAGACACCTGCACCCTCCCCAGCTCCCAGGTGGCCGTCCAATGGCTACTTACCAGTTTTATGAAAACCACCTAGGGAAGGGGTTAAGTGGCTCCTGGAATTAAACCATCGGGCTCAGTTCTTGCTCTGCCACTTACTGTGGGGTCATGACTAAGCTATGTAGCCCCTGTGTCTCGAGTCTCATCTGAAACATGACAGTGATAATGGAAGTGCCCAGGGCGGAGGGGAGGACCCCCAGTGAGCACAGTCAGGGGAGCCGCCTTGCTGCCTCTCAGCCCGCTCTCTTCTCCTGGCCTCCAGGCGCCCAGGCCTTCCTGCCCTTCTCCGCAGCAGGAAGGAAGCTGGGCAACAACAGGTTTAAATGGCTGAGGACTGGGAGAGACTGTGGGTAGCCCCAGAGAAGACACCAAACGCACAGCCTCCGCAAAAGCTGGGAGAGGGCCTGGCTGGAGGACGCTATCATGGAGGAAGAAGCAACTGGTTGACTAGTTTTATTCCCAGGAACAAACGAACAATACCAACATTAAAATAGTGATAGTAAAGGCACAAGAGATTTCTGATTCTACTAAGCAGTAGCAAATCAGAGAAAACTGCTTTGCTAACATCCTTCTAGATGAGAGGCCTCTATGTTCTGACATGTGTTCCAGCCCAGCCATACCGTGAAGATGGCTCAGACCCATCCCAGCTGTAGGGAAATGTCAGTCTGTATTTTAAGTGGTGCTGAATTCACACTTCTTGGTGTTACTTAGACCCCGGGGCCCCAGAACAAAGTGTAGAGGGTCTAGTTGCCTTCTGTTCATTTTGACATAAGTAGCTCTCTAGTGAAAAGTGCCCCTTAGGAAGCCCCTTCCCAGGCAGTCTCCACCTCCTTTTTTTTTTTTTTTTTTTTTTTTTTTTTTTGCGGTACGCGGGCCTCTCACTGTTGTGGCCTCTCCCGTTGCTGAGCACAGGCTCCGGACGCGCAGGCTCAGCGGCCATGGCTCACGGGCCCAGCTGCTCCAGGGCATGTGGGATCTTCCCGGACCGGGGCACGAACCCGTGTCCCCTGCATCGGCAGGCGGACTCTCAACCACTGTGCCACCAGGGAAGCCCCCCTTTTTTTAAACTCAGCAAGGCCACTTGGGAGGATGATTACTGAGTGACTGGAGCCTACAAACTTGGTGCTGGGAAAGTCCACACGGAAGTCAAAGAAAGTGACATTTTGTAGAACGGAAGCCATGGACGTGCACTAGTATATTTTTACCCCAGTGCTCACAGCTCTAAAGACCACTCGGCTGAATAATCTAAATCCTTTAGCTTGAGGAAGACAAAACTAAAACCACCTAAGAGTGTCAGGTGAGAAGAAATCAGACAAGAAGCCCCAGGTTTTAAGTGTCCATCAACAGATGAAAGGATAAAGAAGATGTGGCACATATATACAATGGAATATTACTCAGCCATAAAAAGAAACGAAATTGAGTTATTTGGAGTGAGGTGGATGGACCTAGAGTCTGTCATACAGAGTGAAGTAAGTCAGAAAGAGAAAAACAAATACCGTACACTAGCACATATATATGGAATCTAAAGGAAAAAAATGGTTCTGAAGAACCTAGGGGCAGGACAGGAATAAAGATGCAGATGTAGAGAATGGACTTGAGGACACAGGGAGAGGGAAGGGTAAGCTGGGACCAAGTGAGAGAGTGGCATGGACATATATACAGTACCAAATGTAAAACAGATACCTAGTGGGAAGCAGCCTCATAGCACAGGGAGATCAGCTGGGTGCTTTGTGACCACCTAGAGGGGTGGGATAGGGAGGGTGGGAGGGAGACGCAAGAGGGAGGGGATATGGGGATATATGTATATGTATAGCTGATTCACTTTGTTATACAGTAGAAACTAACTGTTGTAAAGCAATTATACTCCAATAAAGATGTTAAAAAAAAAAAAAAAAGAAGCCCCAGGTTTCCATCCTCAGAGAGGTTGGCGGAAGAAACCCAGGGCACCTTTGAATGGTCTGAGCAGCATGCGGGCTGGGGAGGCGTAAGGAAGAGGGTGGACATCCATCCGGACTGCACCAGTGTGGGCCCAGGGTCTTTATATAAAGAGCTGTGAGGTCAATGACAGGTTCAGCGTTCCCTTCTTTAGGTCAAGATCCCACTTCTAGCAGGTGGACTCTATTTCCAGCCCCTTCCAAGCTGCTGGGCAGTCACTGACCTGCAAGCACCTAGTCACTGTTTAAACCCAGGGACTCTGTCCTGAGAGGCACCTTAGGTTTTGTGGAAGCTCTGCCTCGGGCATTCCTAAAAGCCACCATGGTTGTGGTGCTCTGAGCCCTCTCGACAGAAGTGTAATGTCGAAAATCTCAAAAGCAGTTCTCTGATGTGCAATAAGATTACACGCAGGAACTTAATTCCTTAAGGGAGCCCCTAGAAGAGAACAAAAGGGAAGCAGAATGATCTAATTTTGCTCTAGGAACCTCAGACTCATAGCTAACCAGCAAATGCCACAACATTTAACCACTTTGGGGTCACACCCGAACTTGGTTTACTGGTCTTCATGGTGCTGGGCTGCTTCTGGGTTCACTAGCTTTGCTTCCTGCTGTGGCTGGTGCTAAGTGCTAGAGCAACGGAGACAAACCCTTCCAGGATGTAGCACAAGGCAGAGGGCAGGCAGGGGAGGGCAGAGTGGTTCCTGGCTGCACCCCTGGTTAATAACCCACACAAAACCATTTTCCACATCACAGCCACAACAGCTGTTTTTCATGAACATGAATCCCTAGCCATACTGATTACAGCAGAATAAACATCTCTATATTACTTCTACAAACAGTGAGCTTACATGTATGTTATAACTTTATATGGATCCTTCTGACTAATATAAAAACCACTTCATATTATAAAGCTGGTTCATGAAGTGACTACCCAGATTTGCACGGCACCTGTCAGTTTACAAAGCATTTTACACAGGCACACCTCAGAGACATTGTGGGCTGGGCTCCAGACCACTGCAGTAAAGTGAGTATCACAATAAAGGGAGTCACACGAGTTTTATGGCATCCCAGAGCATATAAAAGTTACGTTTGCAATACACTGTAGTCTTTTAAGCATGCCAGAGCATTGTGTCTAAAAAACAATGTACATACCTTAATTTAAAAGCACTTTATTGCTGGGCTTCCCTGGTGGCACAGTGGTTGAGAGTCTGCTTGCTGATGCAGGAGACACGGGTTCGTGCCCCAGTCTGGGAAGATCCCACATGCCGCGGAGCAGCTGGGCCTGTGAGCCATGGCCACTGAGCCTGCATGTCCGGAGCCTGTGCTCCGCAATGGGAGAGGCCACAAAAGTGAGAGGCCCGCGTACCATAAAAAAAAACTTTATTGCTAAAAAATGCTAATTATCATCTGAGCCTTCAGCAAGCCGTAATCTTTTTGCTGGAGGAGGGTCCTGCCTCTGTGCTGGTGGCTGCTGACTGATCAGGGTGGTGGGTGCTGAAAGCTGGGGCAGCTGTGGTGATTTCCTAAAATAAGATAATGAAGTTCGCTGCATCGAGCGACTCTTGCTCTCACGAACGATTTCTCTGTAGCATGCAATGCTGTTTGATAACATTTTACCCCCAGTAGCACTTCTTTCAAAATTTGGAGTCCATCCTCTCAAACCCTGCCACTGCTTTATCAACTCAGTTTATGAAATATTCTAAATCCTTTGTTGACATTTCAACAGTCTTCACAGCATCTTCACAGGAGCAGATTCCATCTCAAGAGACCACTTTCATAGCAAATCCACAAGAAGCAATCCCTCAGTCATTAGCTTTATCATGAGATTGCAGCAATTCAGTCCCATCTTCAGGCCCCACTTCTAATTCTAGGTCTCTTGCTGCTTGCACCACATCTGCAGTGACTTCCTCCACTGAAGTCTTGAGCCCCTCAAAGTCACCCATGAGAGTTGGAATCAACTTCTCCCCAACTTCTGTTAATGCTGATATTTTGACCTCTTCTGGTGAATCACACATGTTCTTAATGGTGTGTAGAATGGTGACTCCTTTTTAGAAGGCTTTTAATTGACTTTGCCCAGACCCATCAGAGGAATCACCATCTATGGCACCTATAGCCTTATGAAACATATTTCTTAAATACAAGGTTGCTACAAACCTTCTATTTGTAAAAAAAAAAAACACAGTATCTTTGAAACACAATAAAGTGAAGTACAATAAAACGAGGTCTAGGCAAGTGTACACACGTGGAGGCCCACAAAGGTTGTATAACTTGTCCACAGATGCACATTGGCAGAGTGAAGTCAGGTGTTTTTTTTTTTTTTGCGGTACGAGTGCCTCTCCCTGTTGTGGCCTCTCCCGTTGCGGAGCACAGGCTCCGGACGCGCAGGCTCAGCAGCCATGGCTCACGGGCCCAGCCGCTCCGCGGCATGTGGGATCTTCCCGGACCTGGGCACGAACCCGTGTCCCCTGCATCGGCAGGCAGACTCTCAACCACTGCGCCACCAGGGAAGCCCTGAAGTCAGGTTTTTAACCCAAGTCCCTGCTAAAAGTCCAAGCCTTTAGCGTCTGGCGCACTGCCTGACACAGAGGTGCCCCCTCCCCCCAGCCCCCCAGGGATCCTCACTGGGAACAGACAGTCACCAGACAGGCTGTTTCCCTGGGCTGAACCTGGACCAATAACCCCATCTCCTGCTCCAAGGGTGCTGGCAAAGCAGTGCGCGTACCGAGGTCCAGGCCGTAGCTCGCTCTCCTGGTAAGACCCAGGGCACTGGTAGGGACATCAAATGAGGGAGCCAGTCCCTGCCTGCCATTCACAGAGAAAACTGTACCCCACAGTCAGCCGGCCCAGATCAGGCCCACGGTGAACTTGACACTCAGGCCTGGGTCCTGACTGCCGCCAGTGGACAGAAATATTGGGGGCAAGAGTGGCTAGAAAGCAAGAGAGCTCGTTTCTAGCATACAAACAGCTCCTGCTTATGGAGCAGCCACCCTGTGTTGGGTGTCCTACAACCACATACTTCATACTCACCGCTGCCGTGACTCAGTCCTCACTCTCCCCAGAGACTATGAGTGGGCTCTTCCAAAATGGGAGCAGGTGCTCACCTCACAGATGGATGGATGGATGGATGGATGATTCTCCCAGGAAATGCAGGACTTTGATAGGTTATCATTAACTCTCATTGATCTTAAGTATTTTATATTTTTGGTAGCAACTGAGAATAGAAACTCTCTTTTTAAAACGGCATGACTTTTGGATTTCTTTTTCTTTTTTTTTGCATAACTACCTGGCACGCAGCAATTCACCACACTTTTTTTTTCATTTTGTATATATTTTGGAAATCCCTTTGGATTTTCTAAGGAAGGTGATGAGCTTGAATTTTGGTTGCCCTGAACCTGAAGTGGGGTAGAAAGCCTTGAGGAAGGTGTCCAACGGGCACTTGGGCACCAGAAGTATGAACTGGTTTAAGGTGGTGATAAAAATGGTAGCATGCATATAACAGAAAAGAGGCTGAAGGAAGGAATCTGGGGACTCCTACATTTAACGAATGAGAGAGTGTCAAGAACAAGCCAAGAAAGACAACGGGTAGTCAGGGAAACAGAAAATTAGAGGCGCCTTCTGGAAGCCACTATTCAGAAGGCTGGCGTGAATGCTGGTGTTAAGGTAGATGGAGTGAAGAGGGCAGGGTTGAGAAAGCCTTTAATTTGCAACTAGAAAAACACCAGCTATTGTATCCTCTTATTGAAATTCTACATTTAAGCATTTTCAATGGTTCGTGCACACAAAATAAATGGCATGTTACAGCCTCGGAGGAAGACAGAATCAAGAAGAAGGTTTTGGGTGGGAAGAGATTTGTTCATGTGTCCATCTGTTTTTAAGGATGGAAGAGACTTGAGCCAGTTTGGAGGCTGGAAAGTGGGAGTTAAAGGAGATTGAGCCAAAACAGGGTGGGCGTGTGGGAGACTGCTGACTAAGGGACAGTGGTGAGGGCATTTCTGGACTTTCAGGATTTGGACTGATTCTGAGCTAAATGGGGATGAGAAAACCAAAGTAGCCAGGAGAGGACAGATAACAAGAAGCACAGTCCTGGTGCAGAGACTGTGGACACAGAACTGAGGGACGAGGAAGGGTGGGAGGAGCAGAGATTGAAGGACCCGCCAGAGAGCCACCTCTGGTCCAGCCAGGGTGATGCTATTTTCAGTACCTGAGCCCAGAGCCCTTCCATGGGCTCCAGAAGGCCCAATAATGCTGCCGCAGGGTAAAATCTGTCCACAGTTAAAATAATTTCTAATTTATTTTACCCTGGAATTAAGTTCATCTCCAAAAGTGTCCAGCAATAAGTCCATAGCAATCTTGGAGGGGGGAGGGATGTAGCCATTTTTTCAATCCATTCCTCAGAACTGTTGACCCTTAAGACCAGACCAGAAGATCACAGAAACCCCCCACCATATACTGTGCCCAAGGAAATGGCCACAAACACCTCCAATAAAGCACCTCTTAGGAAAACCAGTTCTGCTTTTCATGAACACAACACACTGCAAATATCACCCAATTATTTTCTAAAAATATTGAGAACAAAACAACTCAAATCCATTACATATTTCTCAATCACATAGGAAAAGACTTTAAGTCAACCCTAATGCAAAGAAAAAATATCTATATATGCACTCAGAATAGTCCATTTAAGAAACTTTTGATTGGGCTTCCCTGGTGGCGCAGTGGTTGAGAGTCCGCCTGCCGATGCAGGGGACGCGGGTTCGTGCCCCGGTCTGGGAGGATTCTGCATGCTGCGGAGCGGCTGGGCCCGTGAGCCATGGCCGCTGAGCCTGCGAGTCTGGAGCCTGTGCTCCGCAACGGGAGAGGCCCGCGTACCAAAAAAAAAAAAAAAAAAAAAAAAACTTTTGATCAAAATAGATAGTAAAATAGGGAAAATAGGCTTTACTTTCAACAATTGTATTCACTAGCTAACAGAACACCCCACTGATAAGAAATAAATGAAACGCTTCAAGATATATTTAGGAATATAAAATGATGGTTAAAAAACAGAAGCAAAATTTCTTCTAGATTCTCACCGATTTATTTGGCTCTGGCCTTAGTAATCTTACCTATGAGTTTAACATTCTAGGAGAGATAGAATGTGCCTAACAATCAGAGCCATGAAACAAATCTTTACCCTGCTAGCTGAAAAATCCAGAAATCAATCAGGCTACAAATGTGATTGACAAATGTCAGTCACAGAAAGGAAGTGTGGGGAACACAGGAGTTTATAATCTAAATTTAAACAGTACCCATAGCAAATAGGGAAATTTGAGGGCACATAGGGTGAATTCAAAGGTTTAAAATCCAGGCACTCTTACTAAACAGCTTGACTTGAAGACAACCTGACTTCAGGACAAAAATATCAGAAGTAAGCAACCTTCCAACCTAAGGTACAGAAATTTCTGAAAGAGCATCCCTAAAATACTCCTTCTAAGAAAATGAATTTTCCTAAAGGAAAATAAAGACTGTAACACACTTTAGCACAGCACTAAAAACACATGCCCACACCCTAAAATAAGGGTTTTCCCTTCTGCATTTTAGCCCCTGAAACAAAGGGCAAAGAAAAGTCATCAACTGTTAGCCTCCAGGAAAGTACCAGATTATGGGCACCTTTTTATCATCAATCCGTATGAACCAGATCTTTCCAGCAGACTTAACATAGAACATAAAAGCCTCACCTTTGAAAAATGAAGATTTTAGATCAAGTTTAAGGAAGAGTGAAGAATAGCCATCTGGAGAGACATGTTTAGCGTGAGAGTGGAAATTCTGGAATAACAGGAGATCAAATAGCCACTCCTGACCACGTCACCTCTGAGTGCCAGCCGAGAGGTCAATTAAAGGCACCTTTATACCCGCCACCTCACTGGGCAGCTTTGACCCGCCTACCTTAATGGAAGGCCGTGGTTACCTAAGCCCATTGTGGATTTTCCAAAGCCTCTTCTGACCCGTGGGTTTGACTTTAGTTAGTCAGATTACACTGAAGCCCCTTCCTCTTATCCCCACTTCTGTTGAGGCGTTTGTATTAAATATGGGGTGAGACTTTATGAGGAAACTCTAATATAAATATAGAGCAGGGTTTCTTAATAGCGGCACTATTGACATTTTGGGTGAAATAATTCTTTGCTGGGGTGCCGTCCTGTGCATCAGAGGATGACTAGCAGCATCCCTGGCCTCCACACACTAGATGCCAGTGACACTCTGCACCCCGCCTGAATGACCAAAGGTGTCCCCAGACATTTGCCACATGTCCTCTGGGAGGGAAAGAGAACCCTGTTGAGAACCCCTGATCTAGAGGGTTTGAGCCTTCATCCAAGGCACTCACACTGTAGAAGGACACTGATTTATCAACTTACATAGACAAGTCACCTCAACAAATACACAGCTAAACATGCACAGAAATAATGATCAAGACAGAAATATTTCAACACGTTCTCTAATGTCCATAGCCCTCTTTTTTTTTCAAGTAAGAACTCAAAAGCAGGGCTGGGTGCTGTAGTCAGGAAGGAAGTCAGCACCAGACACTGAAAGGAGCCACAGGGTGGGAAGTTTGAGGCTGAGATTTCAGATGTGGTACAGTCATGCCAAGACCAAGGGTGTAATGGTGGAGGTGGGCTGGAAGGAAGAACGTTGTAAGTGAGAAGGTCAAAGAACTGAGTTTTGCCTCCTGACCCTTTGGGAAGGCCCAATCAAAAAGGGGCAAGTGATGGAGCGCAAAGCCAGAGCCGGGGCGCGAGCAGCCGGCACAGTCAACACAGCACAAAAGTCCTCAAACCTCCAAAGCAGAGGTTTGGGAGAAAAGCTGGTTGGAATCCCTGCTCTGTCGCTTACTAGGTTGTAGTTTCCGGCAACTCCTGTGACCTCTTCAGCTTCCCATGTGACACAGGAGAGACGCAGCCACCAGGCAGGTGACAGATAAACGGTGGGACCCCAGGCTGGCACCTGCCACACACTCTGCCTGTTATTCTAAAGAACACAGATTAGTTTTCCTGCAGATAAGAGACTCTGGAATTACAATTTACATACAGGTTTAGACAAACCATAGGTAGAGTCCCGAGTCACTTAATTGGCTCAGATTAGGTTTAAGGCTTTAGTGTCTGCATTTTTGAGCACTTGGAGCTTTGCCCTCTTTCTAGAACCTCCCCCCTCCAAGCCCAGAATTTTGGGCTTATTTTGGCCAGAACCAAGCTTCTGGCATCGTTGGTCCTTAGACAAGTGTATTGTGAATACAACTCTGTACAAATGTACGAATGTAGACAAAGACTGGAAGGAAATGCAGTAAATGAAAGAGCTGCTCTATTTAAGTGATGGATTCGTGGGAATTTTATTGCTTTTCAGAATACCCTTAGATATTGTTTGAATGCTCTTTTTTTATATAATAGTTTAAGGAACTTGAACTTTATTCAGGAGGCAGTAAAGGACCCACTGAAAGTGTTTGAACAGGGAAGTAGGATTTTGTTTGAACAAAGAACCTGTAGGCTACAAAAAAGTTAAAAATCACCCTCATTATTCTTTTGCAAAAATTTCTTGGCTGGTCTCACTATTTATTCTTCCAAGTTAGCTTTTAACTTTAAGCCAACCTTGTCCCTTAAACTGGGATTTTATTTGAATTACGTTATACTTATAAATTATTTGGGATGGATTAACATCTTTTTAATACCGAGTCTTCTAATTCAGAAACAAGGTATCTCTCTCTCCATTTTTTAATCTGTGTCCTTCAGTATATTGTTATACTTTCCTTCATATAGGTCCTACATATTTCTTTATTCCTAAATGCTCTTTTGAATGGGATCTTATCTTCTGGCCGTTATTTAAAAAAATTATTGTGGCATATGGGAATGCTATGGATTTTTTTTTTTTTGGAAGTAGGGAAACTTGTTCCCTGAACATATTCTTTTAATTAATTAATTAATTAACTTTACCTTTTTATTTTATGTATAGTTGATTAACAATGTTCTGTTAGTTTCAGGTGTACAGCAAAGTGATTCAGTTATACATATACATGTATCTATTCGTTTTCAAATTCTTTTCCCATTTAGGTTGCTACATAATATTGAGCAGAGTTCCCTGTGCTATACAGTAGGGCCTTGTTGGTTATCCATTTTAAATATAGCCATGTGTACATGTCAATCCCAAACTCCCTAACTATCCCTTTCCCTCACCTTTCCCCCCTGCTATGGATTTTTGTTTATATCATCACAAATTATTTCATTGAACTCTGTTTTAGACTGATTTTTTTGGATTAGCTATGTACATTATCTGCAAGTAGTTACAAATTGTATCTATTCCTTTTCAGTAGTTATATTGTGGATTTCTTTATCCTGTCTGAACATCAGAACTCCCATCATTATAATGTTACAGCAGCCCTGGTCTGCCATCTCTTCTTAAATTGGATACTCTGCAATTAGGGAAGTAATAAGGACTCAGCAGCTTTGTGGGTTTGTGCTTGCACTGTAATAATACAGGACAGGACACCAGCCTTATTAGCATTTAAACAGCATTAAAGTTGCCTATAAAGTAAACAGAGAATTTGTTGTCAGTCACCTGATAAAGCCCCTGAAAGGAAAGAAATTATAAGTCTCAGAACAAGACACTCTTGCCTAAAGGCCACAATCTAATTTTGACCAATAAAAGATAAACAGGCAAAGCGACTTGAAGATTAGTACTGAAGTCAGTGAAAAGTTTATTATTGTGAGTGTTACCATACAATTGTTTTCTGCAGGGAGAGGCCCTGTGGAGGGATGACACTCAGATTCTGGGGCCAACACTGCGTGGGCGGGAAGCCGCACCCCTGCCTAGAACTTGCTGTTGGTCTCGGGCCAGTTAACCTCTCTATGCCTTGGTTTCCTCATCTGTCAAATAGGAGTAACAATGGCACCCAGTTCATACCATTTATAAGGATTAAATGAGTGATTATTCATAATCAGTATTTAAATAAATAAAATGCTGGCTGTGAGCATAGCGCTCGGTTTACAAAATGCACAATGTTAAAAAGTACTCCAAGGCGCATTTCACCTAAATCTCATGTAACCAGTCACCATTTACAAAGGGATGTGGGAATTAACTTTTGTCCCAGACCAAGGGCCCCTCCCTCTTGCCTTCCGGCCCCACCCCACTGTGGCTTCTATCTCAGCCTGCATCTCTGCGGCCCGGAACCCACAGCCTGCAGGGCACACACTGGTGCAGGGGAAATATATGAGCTTGTTAAGCCCATGGAACTGGAAGACTAACTGGAATTCTCCGTCGTGAGGCTCTAGTAGGAGCAAAACCATTATTACTTTTCTAGAACAAGTGGCGTGAACTTTGGGACAGTTACTGTCTTTCAGGCACCCAGTCACTTCCTGGTGGAGAGCTCTGCTTCAGATGGCTGGACTGGACTGTGTCTGCAAAGAGTGGAATTAGGCAACAGAAGCCCAGAACTTCTCTTTTTGGGCAAAGAGACTCTCTTACGGTACAATGTTTGAAAAAGAAGAAATTGGTCCACAGTGAAGCAACTGAGAGTTTTGAATAAAAATATTCAAAGTTTTCAGTTCTAATATTCTACGGTTATTTAAAATACATTTAAGGGGCTTCCCTGGTGGCGCAGTGGTTGAGAGTCCGCCTGCCGATGCAGGGGACGCGGGTTCGTGCCCCGGTTCGGGAAGATCCCACATGCCGCGGAGCGGCTAGGCCCGTGAGCCGTGGCCGCTGAGCCTGTGCGTCCGGAGCCTGTGCTCCGCAACGGGAGAGGCCACAACAGTGAGAGGCCCGCGTACCGCAAAAAAAAAAAAAAAAAAAAAAAATTTAAAATAAAACGTAATAGAACTATCTCTGTCTTTCAGCATCTTTATCTCTGGAAGGAGGCAAAGGGGAGTAGGCAGTGAAGAACGGGAGAAAGCAGGGAGACACAGACACACTTGGGAGAGGGTCGGACGCCAGCGGCTGCCTCTTGGTGGTCACCGGCAAGCATTCCCGAGGGGCCTGCGCTAAAGGTTTCATGTTGGCTTAATAATGTCAGACAACCTGAGGGTCCACTGAATGGATAAATACATGTGGTGTATCCATACAATGGAATATTACTGGGCCTTAAACAAAGGAAATTCCGATACATGCTTCAATGTGGATGAAGCCTTGAAAACATTATGCAAAGTGAAATAAGCCAGATGCAAAAGGACAAATATTGTATGATTTCACTCACAGGAGATACCTAGAATTGTCAAATTTATACAGAAAGTAGAAGGTGGTTGCCAGGGGCTGGAGGGGACACAGGAGTGAGATTTAGTGTTCAATGGATGCGGTTCCATTTGGGAAGATGAGAAGAGCTCTGGAGATGGGTGGTGGTGATGGCTGCACAACAGTGTGAGTGTACTTAATCCTACTGAATTGTACACTTAAAAATAGTTAAGATGGTGAATTTTATGTTACGTGTATTTTACCACAATAAAAAATAATTTATATTAAAAGTTTTACACTGTAAGAAAGTGGCCAAATCGACCTTGGGATATCTACTTTATGGCATCCCTTCTGGCTATAAAAATGGTGTCTATGATGAGTATGTAATAGAATGCAAAATGCTTATGACAATGTTGAGGGCACACACACTCAATACACACACACACACCAATAACATCTATGAAAAAATAAACAACAACAAAGACCTTAAGGAAATAAATCAAAATAGAGCCATGGTTGTCTTTATGTTATAATGCTTTTTGTTTCCTTCTATTTTCCAATGATTATTTTGTTATGCATGTACTACTTTTAAAGGGGGAAAATAACACAGAATTTTATTTTTCTCTGTAACTTTATTTGAAAAGAAAGGAAGAATGAAAAGAAAAACCTTTATGCCTTTTGTTCCTAGAGGCTTTTAAACCTAAAAGGAAACTGAAATTAATTAGGCTGCCCACCACTTTCACTTCTTTCCTATTTTTGGACCATGGATGCCCCTGGCAGGCTGGTGAAGCCTGTGGCCATTCTCAGAATGGTATTTTTTTTAATTAATTAATTTTTGGCTGCGTTGGGTCTTCGTTGCTGCACGCGGGCGTTCTCTAGTTGTGGCAAGTGGGGACTACTCGTCTTTGTGGTGCGCGGGCTTCTCACTGCGGTGGCTTCTCTTGTTGCGGAGCCTGGGCTCTAGGCAGGCGGGCTCAGTAGTTGTGGCACGCGGGCTCAGTAGTTGTGGTGCACGGGCTTAGTTGCTCCACGGCACTTGGGATCTTCCCAGACCAGGGCTCAAACCCACATCCCCTGCATTGGCAGGCAGATTCCCAACCACTGAGCTACCAGGGAAGTCCCAGAATGGTATTTTTAAATGCTTAAAACACAGTATATAGGGTTACAAAGGAAAGTGATTATTCTGAAGCATATTATCAAAATATATTTTTAAATTGTGATATATCGTATCAATCACAGTCCAGACAGGAAAAAAGGAAATTACACCAGTTCTATTAATAGGAGCAATTTAATACAGGTGTTGGATGACTGAGAAGGCAAAGGGGACTCGGGTAACACAGAGGTACTACTTTGTGGAACAGCTAGGGCTGGGGGAACAAAGGGCTCGGTTAGCATACCCCAAAGGCTCGGAAGGCACTGTGCTCCAGAATCTCCTATGTGGCTCCATGACGGTGGTTTCTGAGAGCATGAAAAATACTAGAAATGGAACCGACCGCGGCTGCCTGGGTGGAGGCCGTTGCTGGGGTGATGCTCACAGAAACAGGAGGCAGACAAGGAGGAGTGGGTCCTGTCTCCTTCCTTGGCCTCACAGTTGCCCTCTAGGGCCTGGGCAGAGCCCGGGGAGATGAGGTGTGTAGGGCTCCAGCCCCAGCATCACAGGGCTGGGAAGAAGGGGGGTTTGGAGCAGAGAGGCAACAGCTTAATAACTAGCCCAAATACGAGCTTCTTTCTTAGTGTACTGAGTGACAAGAGCTCATATCCACCATGATATCGACACGGTCCTGTACATTTCCACAGCTGTCTGCAACGACCGAAAACTGACATAAAAATAGTTGGTCCTTGGTGATGAAATCACACACACTTCTAAAGTTTTGGGCCTACATTCATAATTGGAGGTAATGCTGCTTTTTTTTTCCGATCCAATTTCAGGGATCCTTTGAAACCTAAACAAAGACACTTGGAGGACGATTGGACCCAAAGTTAAGAATCCTTCTGGTATTTCAAGATGTCGAATACAGTTCTTTTTCTTCCTTAATTTTTGCTTAAAAAAGTCACATGACTGGGCTTCCCTGGTGGTGCAGTGGTTGAGAGTCCGCCTGCCGATGCAGGGTACACGGGTTCGTGCCCCGGTCTGGGAAGATCCCACATGCCACGGAGTGGCTGGGCCCGTGAGCCATGGCCACTGAGCCTGCATGTCCGGAGCCTGTGCTCCGCAACGGGAGAGGCCACAACAGTGAGAGGCCCGTGTACCGCAAAGAAAAAAAAAAAAAGTCACATGACTGATCGCATGATCACATGATTGATCATTGATACCAGGGTTCTTTTTATGCTTTGAAAGGGAAAATAATACTACCGCAAATTCACACCTTGGTGCATCTCTCTAACTGATATCATCAACCATCCTGCAAATAGTAAATAGTAATTTTTGCATTTTATTGATCATATTATGCCTATTTCTGAATGCCACAGAAAATAAAGTAGACACACAACTGTGCTTACATCCTCACCCACTCTCCTGGGGGACATGGATTCCTGGGTGGTCTTCAGAGCTCTTTCCTGTAAGGTCCCCTCTCAGCCCCACCACTTTGACTGTGACCCAGATGTCCCCCAACACCAGGTCTCTATTTCTTTTCTCTTGACTTATCCAAGTTTCAGCCCCCCTGCCAGGTGGACATCTCTACCCGGAGGTCCCAAAGTCACCTCAAGCTCGAGACGTATTCAAAACGGAACTTGTGTCACCTCCAAGGGTCTTTCCTCTGCATTTCCTCCTCCGAGGGGGCACTACCAGCCAGTGCCTCCTGAGAAGGCTTTCTCTAATGTCTCTGGGCTTCAGTTCCCTCATCATGAAGGAGAGGCAGTAACAGTCACAACCTCCGGGGCTGTTGTAAGGACTAAACGTGCTGCCAGGTCTTGACATCAGTAAACGCCCGCCCCTGCGAGGCTGGTGCTCTCCCCGCCCCCGCCGGCAGTGCATCACCAAGTCGGCTTCCTCTCCTAATGTCACTTCGATGTGCCCCCAGGGCCACTGCCTTAACCCGGCCTCAGCGTGACTCCTCAGAATGATCAGAATTGTCCCCAGTGCCCACCCCACCCCCCATACTGCTGCAGAGTCTTCTCATCCACTCATTCAGTCAGTCATCACGTGTGGGTGAGGGCTGCCACGGGTCAGAGACCACGGACGTAACAGTGAGCAAGGAGCAGCCACACCTCCGGGGGAGAGACTGATGTTAAATAATTGCCAACTAAGTAATTAATTGTCATGGTAAGTGCCATGACATTCAATGAAAATACGCAGACAGACGCAGACAGAAAATACAGCATTGTGTTTCTAAGGAAACAAGAGGTGATTCCAAGCAGGGAGGGGTGGGGAGGGAGAGCCCTCCTGTGAGACCTGTGAGGCTTCCCTCTGAGAGCCGGGCAAAGGGCAAACTCCCAGACATCACCAAGCCTTCTAGATGCCGGCCTGGCGTCCTGCCACCAGCCACTCAACCACTGCCCTTAAATCCCACAGACCAGCGACAGAAGACTGCCGCCTGGTGCTGACTTCAAACCTTTGAGACAGAATCCCCATGTTTCTTTTTTTCCACTTTATAAAAACGTAACGGTAATTGTAATCAAAGAGGACCCAACCCTCAGCTGAGGAACTTTGGTAACAAGCTCATTTATGTCAGAGTTTTAGTGAATATAGAAACAAGATCACTCTTCCGTCCCCCAGATGGAATATACACGCATTGGTAAGTCTACTCTTAATCTATAAAGTTTGAACAATTCCACTGACTGTAAAAGCATTTCATCATGCTCTATGAAGAAATGAAAAACTGTAACTATTTACTAGAGCCACTGAAAGTATTTTCTGGCTTATCTATAGCAACACTTGAAAATACAAGGTAAATCACATTGCAAGGTTTTATTTAGAGTTTCAAGCTAAGGGAAATATTTTAAAATATATATCATCAATTCTAAGATATTTGTAAGGTCTTATTTCAATATATGATAAAGTAGGTATTCTCTTAGAACAACCAGAATAATAAACCAAATATAAAACGAACTTAAATTTAGGTCAAATTTTTTTTAAGGGCAAGACAAAATTTGTGTTATGCAGGTGCAGAAAATTTCCTGCTTTCCAGTTTGAACAAGTAATATGATCACAATGGATACCTAAGAATTTTTAAATCTTTGATTTCTATCAATTTTTTATTTTTCAAATCTTAAATTTCTCATTGAACACAAAAGTCTAACTCTGTTGTCTAAGAACCACATTTTCCATTTCTATTTTAAGAAGTTTTATGTTGTCTACCACATTTAAAAAGTCACTAACAAGGGCTTCCCTGGTGGCGCAGTGGTTGAGAATCTGCCTGCTAATGCAGGAGACACGGGTTCGAGCCCTGTTCTGGGAAGATCCCACATGCCGCAGAGCAACTAGGCCTGTGAGCCACAACTACTGAGCCTGCGCGTCTGGAGCCTGTGCTCCGCAACAAGAGAGGCCGCGATAGTGAGAGGCCCGTGCACTGCGATGAAGAGTGGCCCCCGCTTGCCACAACTAGAGAAAGCCCTCGCACAGAAACGAAGACCCAACACAGCAAAAAAAAATAATAAATTAATTAATAAACTTCTACCCCCAACATCTTTAAAAAAAAAAAAAAAAAGTCACTGACAAGAAATTGAGGGCACTGACCCTTCCTCTGTAAAGGGTCCATCAGTGACTGTATGTCCTGAGACTGAGCTGCTTGTGGTGGGCTTCCATAGACTTCTAGAAACTGTGAGGACCTAATACAGTACCGTTCACACTGCTGCAGAGATTAGAATGAGAAGAAACTCTCAACCTGGTGAACAGTGAAAAAGCCTTAAGAAAAATGTTGCCACACCGGTCATTCATGTCACTCTAACTGTAATTTACTTAGAGAGGTGGTCTAAGATATTTCACAAGGGAAACACGCACACGCATGCCCAGACTCATGTAAGGCCTGTACTGAGCAGGGGCCCTAGCCCCTGGCCAGCTGGCCAGTTTCTCCGAGGGGACCACGGAAGTGCGGGGAAGGAGCAAGGAGCTGGCGGGAGGCCCACTGCAGCCCCTGAGCCTTGGCAGGGCTCCCTGAACCGGCCCCTTCCCCTGCCCCCAGCTCTTCCTGCCGCATTTCTCTGTGGTTGTCGTGAGAATACGAAAGACTCAACACAAATGTCATTGCAGTGGTTCACCTCTGATTGGAAAGTGTCTGACTTAAGTGTCTAACAGCGAGAGAGAATCTATTCTGTGCCATACTGGGTTTCTGACATGTGACAAAAAAAATAGCTTTTGTGGGACCATGGGCAGTGCCTGGTTTGTTTTCATAGGTTGAGGCTAAGTGCTTCAGAGCCCGAAGTGATGTGAAAAGTCTCTGGCTCTTGGATTTGCACCTCTGCATGGCAGCTTGGAACTACCCACTACCACTTGCAGGGTATGTGAGCAGTGCACGTTGTTACACGGTCCT
Organism: Hyperoodon ampullatus; assembly: GCF_949752795.1. NCBI lineage: Eukaryota > Metazoa > Chordata > Mammalia > Artiodactyla > Ziphiidae > Hyperoodon > Hyperoodon ampullatus. Next base: position 3,480,249 of record NC_136921.1, read on the forward strand.
CGGCTGACACCACAAGCTGACACAAGCTCACTGCTCATCACTTGCAAAGGGGGATACTGGTGTTACAGCAACAATCACCACGTGAACCAGAAGGGGTTCCCTTAGTTCAGGATCCCGGGACCCTTGTTGGATGCAATGGACTGGTTCTCCATATATGACCTGAAGATATTGTGAGTCTCTTCAGATACAACAAGAGGGTGGACGGGAACCTTGGAAGGGGAAGGTTCGCTGTAAGCACCCCCCTGGCACCCGTGTGCTACGCTCAGCACCTCCGCTGGACTCTCAAATGAAACATTTCTCCATGAGGCTGATGACAAAAACAAGTGATAACACTGTGTACCAGATGCTATTGAAATGCCTGACATGCTTTATTCTGCTATGTCTCACAACAGCCCCATCAAGAGAAAGGATCCCACTCTCTGATTTGGGACCAAGGCAGAGACGGGGTGAGTGGCTTGTCAAGGTCCTGTAACCAGGGGGCAGTGCAGCCGGATGTAGCCCAGGATGCAGAACCGGCAGGAACATGGTCCCCAAACCTTCACCAGATGGTCTCTGAACGCTGTGTCAGATGCTGCGTTGGCATTTTACGGGTTCATCTCATTTAAGCCTCAACAGCCCTGAAAGGTGGGTATTATTATTCCCGGGCATCTGTGCGAGAACCGTGGCTGGGGGTTGAGTGATGGACTCCAGCTGACACAGGTTCAAGACCGCACGGCCACACCAGGAGCTCAGCTGTGCTGCCCTCCCCATAGTCCTGGCTCTTTCCTACCCCATCCCTGTCTCCATCGGACAAATGTTTTCTTTCTTTCTTCAAACCACAGCTGGAAGGGGCCTCCAGACATGATCTGGCCTGGTCGCTGCTTCCAGCAGATGTCACTATTCCAGTCTTGACAAGTGACCTGTCCAAGGTCACACGGCCAAGTAGCCACACCTAGAACAGAGCAATCTCCGTTTCAACAACACCGCTTTCTGCCCTGCCAGTTGTGTTATAACAACGGCAAATAGCTTTACTGGGGACATTTCAGGCTTTTTCCTCTCAGTGAAAAAACCCAGTTGACAAATCATCCTTAGATAATGCGTTATTTTTTCCCTTTTGGAATTACAACCATCTACCCACCATTTGTCAAATGTCCAAGAACACAGGAAACGTACTCCTCCCAGCTGGTTTTTGTTAATGGCTCGGTGTCTAATATTCAGATTTGTCCAGACTCTCATGATCTCCTGCCAGAAGCTGACTCAAGCCCACTCTCCAGGCAGTGGTGAGCGAGGCTTTGTGTCCAGCAGACACATCTCACACAGGGGTGGAAGCTGAGGAGAACTTGTAGGCTTCTGCTCGTCAGCAACTGTTTCCTAGGGAACAGTGTGGTGGAACAGCCAGTCGGTGTTTAAGGGGATTGTGTTACTTTTAAAGAGAGGAGTGTGCGCGTATGCATTTACCAGAGGTGGAGTCATCTTTTTGGTCCCGCTTAAGTCCGACCTTCTGCTCTCATTCATCTGATCAAAGTACTGTGACGGCTTCAACATCTTATAAGATAAGCCCAGCGGAGAACCTATTTTAGGGCTATCAAGCACCTGGGTAGGCATGTTTCTTTCAGGCAATGAGGCAGATGTTCAACTCCTAATCTCAACTGAGAAAACATATTTGCAATAGCTATGAAATGGGTTAATAAGCAATCTACAAATCACCAAAAAAAAAAATTAAATAAATACTAATACTCCAAGACATGTTATGGCAATTTGAAAAAGAACTTCCAAGAACGAAAAATAAAAAAGCCACCAGCTTTTAGCTCTCAAATTTACAAAGGCTAAGAATAATCACAGCACTTAATCTTGTGGTGAGGAAGACACTTTCTTTCAGACAACACAGATGCCAACGTAAACTGATATAGCCTTTCAGGAAAGCAGCTTGGAAACAAATATCAGGGTTCTCACACATGTTTTCACTTTTAAAATGTATATTTGCACTTCTAATATTCTAATTTAAGGAAATCATTTGAAGTACAAAACATTATTTACTCTTAAAGACATTCACTGAAATGTTACTCACAACTGAGAGAAAAAAAAAAAGCCTGTAAAAAAACCTTTCCAAGTCCAAAAACAGGAAAACGAAGACATGATGGAACACCCTCAGTGCCATATTCTGTGGCCATTAAAATGTTTTTCAGAGCATTTGATACCAAGGTTGCACTAATTTCTTTCCTTAAGAAAGACAATAAAGAATGCAGTATTTCCAAATATACAATTGAGACTATGTTCAAAAACATCCATAGATAAAAGAACGGAGGGGAATAAAACCAAATGTTATTCTTGGTCACAGTAGGGGGCATAATTTTTATATTATATAATTGTCTGAATTTTCCTTATTATTTTCTATAATAAACATGTATTACAGTTAATGTAATAAATTAAACATTTCCTTTCATCAGCAACTATTAGCTTTGTTGGTAATTTCTTCATTTATTCAGCCAAAAACCTGTTGTAAACCAAACTTCAGGATAAATGCTGTCAGGAGACTATGCGGTGAGTGTGAATGCTCCCACCCCAGCCTGGGGAAGTCAGAGAGGGCTTCCTGGAGGAAGGGCGAACTGAGTCTAGAAGGATGGAAAGGGATGGGAGACACTGTTTGGCAGCTCAGTACGTTTGCAGTGCAAGGTGCTGGGGGAGAGAGATGGGAGATGTGGGAGGGGAGGGAGTGGGGAGGCTGAGAGGCCCCTGGTGTTATCCTAAGACTTGTAACTTTACCCTGGAAGCTACAGGGCGTCATTAAGGGTGGTAAAGAGGGAGACTGTGGCGTGAGGTCTGTGTTTGCTAGGGATCCCTAGGACACCAAGATGAAGACCGGTTTGAGGCGGGGGTCAGTCTGGGAAGCCCACAGGCCAGGAAGCTACCAAGGCAACCACGTGAGGTGAGCAGGCCTCAGCCAGGCCGTGTTCACAGCTCCACAGCGGGAGGAACATGGCGGGGCGGTCCTGGCTCAGGTGGCCGTGAGGGGTAGGGACGCGAGACACCGGAGGGTCAGCCGCATGGTTGGAGATGAAGAGCCTCAGAGTTGGGGGTCGGGGATGTCGGGTCGTCAGGCCGAGTTCAAAGGGGGGTCAGGTCGGGACGTGGAGACATCGTGAGGGGTGTTAGCGCCGTGAGTGTGGCCGGAGTGGCACAGAGAACAGCCTGGGACGGGGCAGAGGAGAAGGACCGGGGCGGGGGCGCGAAACACATGGTCGGAGGGTCAAAGGGCAGGAGGGGAGGCTGAGAGGCCAGTCCGGTGTCACGAACACGGCTCCCCGGCTCCTGGTTAGGTGGATTCAGGTCCGGGTCAATCCCAGGTGGAAACCGTGGGTACCACACAGCGGACGGCGACGGGCGCGTGAACGAGTCGTGCTCCCATGTATGACGTCAGGAAGACCGCTTCTCCGCCCGCTCTGTGGCCTCCGCAGAGCAGTGGGCTTGCCTCCCGCCCGCAGGCCTCCTGCCCATCCTCCCCGCCGCCCGCCCCGTCTCCAAAAGAGAGAAAATTCCCAGCGCCCAGAGACGGGCCGGAGGAATAAAGTGCCGATCAGCAGGGACTGCCCAGTACCTGTACAGCGGTAACGACGGCTGTGCCCTGCTTGCCCTGCTTCCCCGGCGGTGGCGATGTCCTTACACAGCCAGCCTGCCCGAGTGCTCGACGTGGGGGACAGGAGTCCGACTCCAGAGCTTGTCGCGTGCCTGGGTTCTCTTACTTAATTTTTACCGCAGCCCCTGAATTACAGCCATTTTCCAAGTAAGGTCGTGGAGGCAAAAAAAGGCGAGATAACTTGCCCCAAGTCATGTGCCTGGTCAGTGGTGTGGCCGGACCCTGCGGGCTCCTCCACCAGGAAGGCCCTGGCGCCTGGGTGTTTTGAACCTTGAACCAGAGACACACGGGGTCAAGGGCCACGGGAGCAGCAGGGGGGTTGCCGTGGAAACCCTGCGTCAGAGGCAGTCCTGTAAATCCAGCCCCAGGGGGAGAATGGGCCCCGAGGCCCCGAGAGCTGACCGCTGTCCCAGCTCTTCTGGACAGTAAGGATTGCCTGCCCCGCTTGCCGCGGGGAGATGCTGTCACCGACCCAGGCTTGGGGGCTTCTCTCTGCTGCACCAGCCAACTCAGCCTGCTGAAGGATGTCGAACAACCCCCCTCTGCAAACACACAAGATCGCTTCTACAGAGTTTTAATACTAACAAAGTTTATAAAGAGCATATCTTTGTTGCTGTACACCTGAAACTAAGACAACATTGTAAGTCAACTGTAGTCCAATATAAAAGAAAAGTTTTTTAAAAAGAGCATATGTGTGCTTTGTTTTTGTAGTACCTTTTGGCAGTTTCATGGCAGGAAATGAGTTGCTCAGCATAAAAACCCTCCTTTAAATGTTGTGCTGATAATCCGTGGTAAGGCATCAGATTAAGATATTTTGAGTTGCAGCCATCTCTGGGAACCAACTCATTCTTATGAGAAGAGTGGATTCCCATGCTGACTCTGAAGTCTGGGAGAAACGTCAGGATCCCTATGTTTTGTAGATTACAGATTACTTTATTTGTATGTTTTATTCAAAATCACAGGCTCTTAAATTAAAATTATTTCAAAATATAAAAACATCAGGAGAACAATTCACTCCAGTAAATAAGAAAATTAGCATTTTTTCTTTTTAAACTAAATTACTATTGTATTTTACCTTAATGTTTATTTGAAACCCTTAGACTTTAGTTTCGTTAACTTCAAAAAGCATCAGTAAATAGTTTATTCCACAATAAGAAATGCTGCATTATTTAACAGTAAGAAGCTTATTTAAATGTTTCATAAATAATTTAAATTGTATGCGTTCTTTATGATACGTGAGAAACTTAAAAATCTTTCAGCGTCAGCACAGTGCAGTGGGCTGATAATAACCCTCAAATCGTTTATTAGTTTCCAGAAAAAAACCCTACATGCAATTTTATGAATGGAAATTCTTGGCTGTCATGAAACTCTGCAAGGTAATGGAAAACTAAATCAAGGGGGCATGAAAATCAGTATGCTCCAAAAAATGCTCACATCATTTGAACCCAGTGATTTCACTTCCAGCCATGAACAGGGATGCAGGCAAAGATGATTAAATGTGAATGTTTCTCTCCATATTATTTATAGCAGAGGGAAATAGGGGCGGAAGGAAATAAACTGTGGTAAATATAGATAAAACACTATGAAGCTACTGGGTAGAAAAAGTGCATTTAGAATGATTATGTTATAAAATGATATTTTACCAAATTCTAGAATTTATCAATTTTAAAATTCTATAAAATGCTCAAAATTCTAGAATTCAAACAAAAAAGTTCAAAGAAGGCAGCAAAACACACTCCCAGAGACCAGACCTTCACACCTTCAAGGAAGTCCATTCAGTTTTTGAGCAGCATTACTCGCTGGAAAGTTCCTTTTTAAATAGAATGAAGCCTAGCTTCCTTGGAGCTTCTGAACCTTGTACAGAACGCAGCCTGTTTCTCCCAAAGGCGGCAGTGATGCCCTTGAACATGCTGTCTCATCACCAGACCCCAGCCCCTGGACATCCGCTCCTACAGGGCTGTCTGTTAGTGGAAGAGCGGTGCCCACCCTCTGGCCAGTGACCTGTCAGTCTCTGTTTTCTTTTCCCCTGACCACACCTATTCACAGCACTGTCAGGAAGGTGAAAGTAAAAGGCCTGGTTTGTAACAAGCACTCGGTAAAGTCCAGTCATGATTTTTAACAAGATTTTCAGCTCCTAGAACAGCCTTTTGCCTTGAAGTGATCCTTGTGGGGACAGTAGGTCTGATTATCCAACAGGAGATGCAGGGGATGCTGCCTGAAGCAGCAAACTGGTCTGAAAACCAAGGTACTTTCAGAGCTCGGGGCAGAACCGTTGTAACTGGACCAGGGGATCGGCAGTGGAGTCTGGGATTGAAGAGCAGCCATCAGCAAAGCCTTGGGCGGGCGAATGGCAGGCACACGCGGAGACAGAACCATGCAGGATAGGAATCCAGGGTCCCCGCCACAAGCCCGACCCTGATCTCTGCCCCTCCATCTCCACTCCTGGATCCCTGAGGTTCAGTCCACCGTGGTCCTTCACTGAACCCTCAGGCTCAGATCATCAGGGAACTCCCTACCGCAAGGTCCCAGTGACATTCTTCTACTTGTGCTCCTTTGGGTCTTTCTGCAGCATGAGACACTGCCAGCTTCCCTCACGAGTCTGGATGACTCTCCTCTGCCCCTGGCTCCTGGTGTGTGCCAGGGGAAGCTTCTGCTCCCCTTTGTCCGTCCAAGGCCCCCAGCGCTCCATCCTTAGCACCCCACTCTCCTGATCTCCTTAGGAGACCTCATGGGCCCATGTGGCTCCGACCATCCCTGAATGAGATGACTCCCAACCACAGGCCAATGTGTCTGAACGTTTGCTAGATCTTTCCATTCGGGCAGCCCTCAACTACCTCAAACACAACACTTCCAGAAGGCAACTGAACTCTTCCCTATTCCCCAACCTGCCCCACCAACCCACTGGCTCCCCAGTCTGAATAAATGGTACCATCACAGTGCACCATCCTCCCCCAAGCCCAGAAGTCAAGTTGTTCACTTCTTTCCCTCCTTGTCTTACAGAATGGCCACAATCTTTATCAATCATGTTTTAAAGCCAAAAATTCTAGTCATTTTAGTTAAACCAGTTCCAGGTGTTAACGGTAACCAGTGCATTTTAATTCAGAGAAAATAGGTTTCACTATAAATAGCCAGATGGAGAAAGGGGGCATAAAACTGTCCTAGTTATAAGGTATTATTAATGGATTTTACTGCAGAACAAACAAGTATTTCAGGTCAGCTTATGACCTATGGTTATACATCTTCAAGTCCCAAGAGAAAGGAAAAAAATACTTTCCGTAGTTGGGCCTGAAAAAAAATGTCTTTCCTTATCTTGTTGAAGGCCTTAAGAGCACAGGACACACACCACACACTTCAACCCCGAAGAACAAAATCATACATGTGACACTTAAGGACACTGTCCCTGGTTGCATACTCTCCTCCAAAAATTCATGTCCACCCAGAACCTGTGACTGTGCCCTTGTTCGGAAATGGGCTAAGATGCAATCAAGCTAAGACGAAGTCATCCTGGATGCAGATGGGCCCTCATCCGATGACTGGTGTCCTTATACGAAGAGAGAAACCTGAACACAGAGACACAGACAGACAGGGAGAAAGCTCTGTGAAGACGGAGGCAGAGGTTGGAGGGATGTGTGTACAAGCCAAGGCACCCCAAGGTTCCGGTGACCCCCAGAAACTGGAGAGAGGCAATGAACAGACTCTCCCTCAGAGCCTCCGGAAGAAACTAACCTTACTGGCACCTTGATTTCAGGCTTCTGGCCTCCAGAACTGTGAGAGAATAAATTTACGCTGTCTTAAGCCACCCAGTTTGTGGCAGTTATGGCAGCCTCAGGACACTGATACAAACACACTGTCATATGTTGCCCTGGGCACACCAGTCTTCAGATAGATTTTATATTTTGCCCAAAGGAATTTGGTGACTCCTATTCTGGGGACTCACAGGTACCTGGGTCGGGAGAGCCTTTGCCAGGCAGCCTGGCCATATAACTGCAGGTGGTGGACTCAGAAAACAGAAACACTGCCATCTTTCTTTCTGCACCTGTCCCTGGGCAGGGCACGCTGGATGTACTCCCCATGACTGGTATGTCTCTGTCACAGACCTCAGCTTCATTTTAAAATCCCATTGACGGCGACAAGGCCGTCGGTATCCTCATCACTCTTCTGCTTCTGCCCAAGAGGGTCAGCAGGAAGGCCAAAGACGGCACCATGGGTGAGGACAGAGGCACCCATACAGCAACGTCCCCTGGGCAGGGACTGCAGGTGGACCAGGGGCCCAGAGCAAGACAGAGGGGTAAGGAAGAGTGAGCGGCCAAGTCTCAGATTCAACTAGGATCTGGAAGGAGAGAGGGGGTGCTGGGGAGGGCAGCCCGACAGCTGAAGACCAACCCTCCTTTATACCAGGGCGCCAGGGCCGTGCCTGGGCTGGGGATGCAACAGAAAGGGTCCAACCCCACATCATGAGCTGGGTGTCTGACTTCCAGAAAGATGGAGACAGGGGTTCTCTCTCGGGAGTGGCCTCGATTTCTTGTGCTTATTCTTCTCTTATATTGTTGGTCTTTACAACTTCTCGGAGTTCTTTTTGTATCAGGAATATCAGCCTTAGTGATACAAGTTGCAAATATTTTTTTCTGTTGTTTGACTTTCTTTTGATCTATTTTTAATGTTGGCTTTCACCATAATGAATACACGTAAACATTCACGTTTACATAAGACAAATGTAAACATCTTTTCTTTTGTAACTCCTATGTTTTGTACCTTACTTTGAAAGGCTTTCCAATATTATTTCAAAATTCTCTCATTATTTCTTCTTGTAATTTTATGGTTTCATTTTTTTATATTTAAATCTTTGATTTTCTTATTTTAAGTTGTGAAGCATTAGCTGACTTAATCTTATTCCACATAATTTGCCATTTGTGCCCAAGCAATTATTTAATAATCTATCTTTCCCCAATGGTTTGAAATGCTCCTTTTGCCATATATTTCTTTATTTACTTCTGCATTTCCTATTTTGTACCTCACCTACCTGCCTGTTCTGAGATGTATGCCCAGGACCATATAGTTTTATTTATTATAGATTTATAATGTGTTTAATATCTTAAGGCTAATCCCCCTAGGAATTTTACTTTTTTGGAATTTCCTGGTTATTATTGCTTGCTAATTTTTCTGTACATATCTTAGAATCAGGTTGTCTAGTTCCAAAAGAAATCCTATTGCTATTTTGATTGGAACTGCCATTATGTAGATTAATGTGGGAGGCTTGATCTTTTTCTGAAGTTAAGTCATCCCATTGAAGAACACAGTATGCCTGTCCTACTATTGAAATCTTTGGCATCTCTAAGTAATGTTTTAAAGATGACTTCACATAAACTGTGCTGATGTTAACCTTACTCCTTGGTATTTTATGTATTCTGCAGCTATTAAATGAGGCTTTTTCTTCCATTATAGCTTCTAACTGGTCATTGCATGATTATATGGAGGCTACTGATTTCGGTGCAGTACTTTACAGCCAACCAACCTACTGGATGCTTGCATGGTTTGTAATCGCTTTTCAGGTGGTCCTGTTGGTCACAGCATTTCCACACTGGTTTTAACCTTAGTCCTACAGCTCAATGGGTACAATGTTCACTGACAGTTCTTTTGTGTAGTGTTTTACTTATTTCTTGGTTGCACTGATTCTCAAACTTGGGGTTTCAAAAAATACCAGCAACTCGGTGGAAACAGCAGAGCACCTGACTTAATTAGTATGGGGTGTGGCCTGGGCACAGGGATTTGTAAAGGATCTCTAGGTGATTCCATTGAGCAACATTACATGGAAGACACTGTCTTTAATAGTTTATTCAAGAGAGGCTTATGGGAGTGATATTCCTGAATTCTTGCATTTTCAAAACTGGGATTTTATTTCTGTACACATCCTTTCAGAGAAACTCTATGCATATATAAACAAATACAACATTTTTCCTCCTCAAATTTGAATGACAGTTTGGGGTATACCATTCTTGGTCATCCTTCCTTTTCTTAGCTTTGTGGCTATTACTCCAACTGTCTTTCACTTTGTTTTTTTTTTGTTTTTAAAAAAATTTTTTTTTGGCTGCGTGGAGTCTTTGTTGCTGTGCGCGGGCTTTCTCTAGTTGGGGCGAGCGGTGGCTACTCTTCGTTGCGGTGCGCAGGCTTCTCATTGCGGTGGCTTCTCTTGTTGCAGAGCACGGGATCTAGGCGTGTGGGCTTCAGTAGTTGTGGCACGTAGGGTCAGTAGTTGTGGCTCGCGGGCTCTAGAGCGCAGGCTCAGTAGTAGTGACTCACGGGCTTAGTTGTCCTGCGGCATGTAGGATCTTCCCAGACTAGGGATCGAACCTGTGTCCCCTGCACTGGCAGGTGGATTCTTAACCACTGAGCCACCAGGGAAGTCCCTTGTCTTTTACTTTGATTGTTACCATGGAGAAGTCTGAGGCCAGCATGAATACTTTTCCCCTCATGTGTGACTTGATCTTTTTGCCTAGTTTCCCATGGAAATCTTTATTATGGCTGTCTAGAAACTTTATTAGACTATGTCTTGGTATTGACTGTACTATGACTCTATTTTCTGGGTCACAGTGTAAATTTAAATCTTCTTTTCTTTCTGAGATGTTTTATTAATTTATATTTTGAAATATTTATGCTGTTCTGTTTATTTTGGCTTCTTCAGAGATTCTAATTTTGCATGTTAAATCTCCTTTGCCTGTCTTACTAATCACAGCAGCATCTACAAATGCTTAAAAAGTAAAAGTCTGTACAGGTATAAGGCATATTTATTTTTGTCCTATAGGCTTACTTCTCCAAAGTGAAATGCATACTCTTCTCATTATATTTTTTCTCATCCTTTTTTAGTTTCTATTTTTATTTGTACTGTACAATGAATTAACTTTCATTGTGGTAGTGCATGTATAATTTACGAATAAGTAACCATACGTGTGTTGGATGGATATTCCATCAGAAATCTGCTGCCGTCCTCCACAATGCTTGGTGTCGACACAGAAGTACTGAGCACTGTGGCTTTGAGGTGTCTGAGGCCCACAGCCAAGAACCACTGTTTTCAAAATCTAGCCAAAGTCTTGTACATATAGTTGCTCAATAAATATTAGTCGTTTTACTGATCTTGGAAGGTAATATTTCAATAATATAATAAACCATGTATCTCAACTTGGTCCTCCAAAAACGGCATAAATGTAATTTGAGTAAATCTATTCAAAGATTTCAAAATCCATGCCCCCCCCAAAAAAAATCCATGCCTCACTCCTGCCCAGTATAATAGCTAGTACCTTTCCTTTAATTATTCTTACTTTAACCCTTAACTGCATACAAAAGAAGGCTGCGATCTCAAACAACCAAAAGGGAAAATTATGTAGGTCGCACTGATTTGCTTAGGCAATTTTTGCTTTATTTGGTTTTTAATATATAATACAATTGCCACCAAAAATTGGTCTTCTTTTTTTTTTTTAAGGCTACATAGGTAATTCGTGCCAGGTAGATCTTCCTCCTCCCCATCTTCCCAATCCCTACACACAAATTACAGGTCCAGGGAGTCAAGGTCAAAAACCAAAGGAAACAAGAGAGAAACAACCTTAATAACAAAACTGACAGTCTACTGCATGAATAAATCTCAGAGTGGGAACCAAGAGCTTACATTTCAGAAAATAAGAGACCAGAAAGAGATGCCTGCCCTGTTGGAATTATGGGTTTCTTTCAATAATAATCTGAGGAGAAAAAAAGTAGTCTTTCTCTTGTTTTGTCTTTTATTATTTCAACTGAGGGTTTGGATATTTTCGGATATAAAAAGATATAAGGGCTTCCCTGGTGGCGCAGTGGTTGAGAGTCCGCCTGCCGATGCAGGGGACACGGGTTCGTGCCACGGTCCGGGAAGATCCCACATGCCGTGGAGTGGCTGGGCCCGTGAGCCATGGCTGCTGAGCCTGCGGGTCCGGAGCCTGTGCTCCGCAAGGGAGAGGCCACAACAGTGAGAGGCCCAAGTACTGCAAAAAAAAAAAAAAGATATAAAAATATCTTTGGATACTTTTCCTTTTGTTCATATGATTGGGTTTCAATCAACACTGAGCTGGTATGTTTTCTACAGGGAATACACAGAACTGTCTTTGGTTAAATCATATTATGAGGTTAAAAAGATGAACTATATACATACAATCACAACACAAGCAAGCAGATCAGCTTCCGTGGATTTAGATTTAGACAACCTTCCCCATGTGCTTTGGTGGCCTGGAGAGTCTTCTAAAATCACTGTAACCTTGCTAGGCAATTGTGATTTCAAAAAATATTATTTTTGTTGTGCCCTAGAATAGTAGTTCCTAAGTCAATCTGGGCACAAAAATAGTTTTTCAGTCGTCCGAGATGTCCACTCCCCAGCCCGGGCTCGCCCCCAGCTCTGAGCACCCCTGGCTGAGTGACCCTCCCAGAGGGGCCATGTCTCAAGCCACCATGTGCTGGTTTCTAAGCTACTGACTCACATGGTAAAAGAATAACTAACAGTTTAAAATGCCTTTCATGTGCCAGACACCCTTAACATTGAAAAAAAGTCACTTGTAAACAGAAACCAACTAAATATTATAAATACTGAAATAAATTGAAAACATTAAGATCCACTCGATAACAACTCGATCCACTGTTGGGGCCGATCTAAAGTTTGATCTGAAGTAATTTCATTCCAGATTAAGATTTTACTGCCACTGCATGTCACAGCCATTTGTCCATTTCCTAAAATTGTCAGGTTGCTCTAATGATGAACGTGTAAGTGATCTCCTCCCAGAACAGACAGGCCTTGTTGGGGCTAAAGAACTGTAAGCACCTCCTCACTGAAGCATTTAAATATAGTAAGAAGGGGACATCAGGCCTGATGGAGTGAGGTCAGCCCTGCCCGGGAGAGTTGCCAGGAAACCTGGCAGCAAGTCTGGGTCCTGATAGCAAATCGATGTGTATCCTTGGGCGAGTCCTAGGCCCTCTGAGTCTTGTTTTTCAAATGAAGGAGATGGGCTGGAAATAAATGATCTCTAAGACCCCTTCCAGCTCTAAGTTATTATGATGGCTTGATTTAATGCCATGCATCTAGGAGAGCACTTGTCACCTGGCCCTGTTTGATCTGAGCGGAGAGCTCGGTGATGCTTTATGCACCATTTTTAGAGCCAGAACTTTGGCGGGAACAGCTGCTCTCCACCAAGTCACCGAGCCCAAGTGCCTCCCCGCTAGGAAGCACCTCCGGGTCGGCCCGCCCTCGTGGCATCCGCAGGCCGGGTGACAGAATGGAAAGGAATGAGGTGATGAATGGCTCTCAAACAAAAATCTGGGCTCAGAGCTATTTGCAGACAGAGACTCAGGAAAGCCTGAGGTCGCCGGCCCGGCTTTCCTATCTGCTGACCCAGCTGCTGCTTCTGGGGCAGATGACAGCAGTGCGCCAGGCCAAGTGACAGGCCGGAGGCGTGGAGGAGCCGGGAGCACCCTCAAGCCTCCCCAAGGGCTGCCCACCCTACGGCCCGTGAGCGTGGCTGACACCCGAGAGCTGTCATCTGCTGGCGTCGTTCTGATGGTCCCCGACTGTGGGGTAGTCTTGATCGTGGGTGCCCAGAAGTGGAGCAGACTTGCCAGGTCCCCAGGGAGCCGCCTCTGATGAGGTCACACATCTAGATTAGAACGTTTTCCAGTCCTAAGACTGTGAAGGGACCCGGACAGAAGGGGAGGCTCACTGCCCACGACCACCTTCCCTTCCTGGTGAAATGGGGGCGACGGACAGGGTGCCTGTGGATAAGGCACAAGGGCGGGTTACAGGGAAGCACGATCATTTCTCTGTGTGTGTGTGTGTGTGTGTGTGTGTGTGTTTTAACAGCTTTACCGGGGTATAATTCACACACCAGTCATCTCCTTTGGGTGTACAATTCAAGGATTTTCGGTACATTTACAGAGCAGTGCAACCATCGCCGCACTAATTTTAGAACATTTCCATCACCCCAGAGATATCTGTTTTATATAATCTTTTTGGTATGATCTGTTTGTAGACACACTCCCTGGAAGCATATTTAGCCTGGCCTGAAAATTATACCAAATCAAGAGTTTACTGGATTTTTTGCTGCCTCCAAGGTCACCATGGAGAAGTGGCCCAAAGTGATCCCTTTCTCTCCTTAACTTTGTACATTTTTAATGTACTGCCCTCGATCTTCTATACAGCTAAACTCCTTCACAGAATGACCCCCATTTTCTCTTTTTTAATTCCTTTCCCATCCCCACCTCCCATCTGGCACTCCCCACCTCGCCCCTGCAGTCCGATCCTGCCTCAACTTCCCTCTCTCCCTACACCCTTTTCTTTTATGGTAAGATACACATAACATAAAATTTACCATCTTAACCATTTTTCGGTGTACACTTCAGTGGCATTACGTATATTCACGTTGTTGTACAACCATCACCACCACCCATTTCCAGAACTAGTTTCGTCTTCCTCAACTGAAAGTCTCTTCCCATTAAAGGCCAACTTCCCCTCGCCCTCCCCCTGCCCCTGGCCCCCACCATCTCCTTCCTATCTTTAGATTCCACCTCATATGAGTGGAATCATGCAGTCTCTGTCCTTTTGTGACTGTCCTATAACACTTAGCATAATGTCTTCAGGGTTCATCCATGATGTAGCATGTGACAGAACTTCCTTCCTTTTTTCCAAACTTAAGACTGTATTACCCACACTGTACATTTCATCCCTATGACTCATTTACTTTCTAACTGAGAGTTAGTACCTCTTAATTCCCCTTCCCTATTTCACTTGTCCCCTATCCCCCTCCCCTCTGGTGACCACCTGTTTGTTCTCTGTATCTATGACTCTGTTTCTATTTTGTTATGTTTGTTCAGTTGTTTTGGTTTTTAGATTCCACATTTAACTGAAATCACACAGGATTTGTCTTCCTCTGACTTATTTAGCATAATACCCTCTAGATCCATTCATGTTGTCACAAATGGCAAGATTTCATTCTTTTTTATGGCTGAGTAGTATCCTATTGTGTGTATATGTATGTATGTGTGTGTGTATATATATATATATATATATATATATACACACACACAAACACACACACACACACACACACACACACACCGCCTCTTCTTTATTCATTTGTCTATCCATGGAAACTTAGGTTTCTTCCGTATCTTGGCCATTGTAAATGATGCTGCAAAGAGCACTGGTGTGCATATGTCTTTTTTTTTTTTTTGGCTGTGCCACATGGCATGCGGGATCCCGACCAGGGATCCAACCCCTGCCCCCTGCGTTGGGAGTGCAGTCTTAACCACTGGACCTCCAGGGAAGTCCCACATATGTCTTTTTGAATTAGTGTTTTGGTTTTCTTTGGAAAAATACCCAGAAGTGGAATTGCTGGATTGTATAGTAGTTTTATTTTTAATTTTTTGAGGAAACTCCAGATTGCTTTCCATAGTAGCTGCACCAATTTACATTCCCACCAACAGTGCACAAAGCTTCCTTTTGCTCCACATCCTCACCAACCCTTGTTACTTCTTGTCTTTTTTTTATAATAGCCATTCTGACAGGTGTGAGGTGGTATCTCATTGTGGTTTTGACTTTCATTTCCCTGATTAGTGATGTTTCTCATGTGTCTGGAGCTATCTGTATGTATTCTTTGAAAAAATGTCTATTCAGGTCCTCTGCCCATTGTTTAATTGGGTTGTTTGTTTTTTGGATATTAGTTTTATGAGTTCTTTATATATTTTGGATATTAACCACTTACTTATTGGACATACCATTTGCAAATATTTTCTCCCATTCAGTAGGTGGCTTTTGTTTTGTTGATAGTTTCCTTAGCTATGCAAGAGCTTTTCAGTTTCACATGGTCCCATTTGTTCATTTTTGGTTTTGGCTTTTGTTTCCCTTGCCTGAGGAGACAGATCCATAAAACTATTGCTAAGTCTGATGTCAAAGAGAGTATTGTCTATGTTTTCTTCTATGAGTTTTATGGTTTCAGGTCTTATATTTAAGCCTTTAGTCCATTTTGAGTTTATTTCTGCATATGGTGTGAGAAAGTAGTCCACTTTAATATTTTTGCATGTCGCTGCTGGTGTTCCTGACACCATTTATTGAAGAAGTAGTTTTTTCCCAACTGTATATTTTTGTCTGCTTTGTTGTAGATTAATTGACCATATAAGTGTGGGTTAATTTCTGGACTCTCTATTCTGTTCCATTGAGCTATGTAGCTGTTCTTGTGCTAATACCATACTGTTTTGATTACTGCAGCTTTGTGGTATAGTTAGAAACCACAGAGCATGGCTCAGAGAGCAAGGTTAGGTTGTTTATTTGAGATTTTTCTTGTTTCCTGAAAAAGGTTTGTACTGTTTTAAACTTTCATCTTAGAACTGCTTTGGCTGTGTCCCATAGATTTTGGGTTGCTGTGTTTCCATTTTCATTTGTCTCCAGGTATTTTTTAATTTCCTCTTTGATTTCTTCCAGCGACCCACTGGCTATTCAGTAGCATATTTTTTAGCCTCCATGTGTTTGTGTTTTTTACAGGTTTTTTCTTAGAGTTGATTTCTAGTCTCATGGCATTATAGTTGGAAAAGATGCTTGGTATGATTTCAATCTTCTTAAATTTATTGAGACTTCTTTTGTGGCCTAGCATGTGATCTATCCTGGAGAATGTTCCATGAGCACTTGAAAGGAATGTGTATTCTGCTGCTTTTGTCTGGAATATTCTATATAGATCTATTAAGTCCATCAGGTCTAATGTATTGCTTAAGGCCAGTGTTTCTTTATTGATTTTTCTGTCTGGATGATCTGAGAAGAATTTCCTTCTTTTTAAAGGATGGATAATATTCCCTTGTAAATATATATCACACTTTGTTTATCCATTCATACTTTGATGAAAACTTGGGTTGCTTCCACCTCTTAGCTATTGTGAATAATGCTCCTATGAACAAGGGTGTACAGATATCTGTTCCAGATACTGATTTCAATTCTTTTGGATATGTACCCAGAAGTGGAATTGCTGGATCATAAAGTAATTCTATGTTAAAATTTTTAAGGGACGCTTTTCTCTTGAAACTACTCCAATCGGGTGTCCACCCCGACTACTCCACCGAACCAGCTCTCATCAAGGTCACTTCCAAATCCAATGGTCACTTCTCAGCCCTAGCCTTCTCCAACCCATGGGTGTTACCTGACACAGGTGATCCCTTCTTTCTATAGATAGTTTCCTCACTTGGCATCTGGGATAGCATTCAGCCTGCCTTGCTGGTTCCTTACCTTAGTGACCTCTCAACACTGGCCCTTGTTCCCTTGGTGATGTCATCTATACTCACACCATCAATACATTGGTGACTCCCAAGTTTATATCCCCAGCTGAGATCTTGCTCTTGAGTTCCAAGCTCACATCCACCTGCGTCGTTTACTTTCCCGTTGTATGTCAAATAAGATTTTCAGATGTTACATGTGCAAAAATCAACTCCTGACTCCCTGATTTCTCAGTTTTCCCCATCTCAGAAAGTGAAAGCCCCATAGCTTTTTGGATGGGCAAGTTTGCAGTGGAAGGACCTGTACACACAGATCACTAAAAGCGGGACCACCAGTGAGGAACTCCCGATGTGACACAACAGGAAGCACACAGCACCACCTATGAGGGAAAGGTTTGCCAGAATCTGGAGGAGCCCCTTGAGTTACGCTGCCCAATGCACCTCGCCACAGGTGGCTCCTGGGCAGGTGAGCTACCAAACAAGTGTGCCGCCAGTGCAAAAGGCACTGGATTTCAAGGCTCAGTGCCTTAGAAAGAATGTAAATCTAGACTGTAGGACAGGCTAATGGTCGAGTGACTTGGTTTCT
Source organism: Hyperoodon ampullatus (assembly GCF_949752795.1). Classification (NCBI taxonomy): domain Eukaryota; kingdom Metazoa; phylum Chordata; class Mammalia; order Artiodactyla; family Ziphiidae; genus Hyperoodon; species Hyperoodon ampullatus. The sequence goes on from NC_136921.1 coordinate 3,497,705, forward strand.
GAAAGAACATGGTGGGGAGAAGGGAGCTTCCATGGATTAAAAGATGCTTAGGGGCAGCCCTTGATGCTGGACTATGTGTAGATCCTGATTTGAAGAAACTAATTGTAAAATGATATTTTTGAGATAATAAAAATCATAAATTTTTACTATGTTTGGGTATTAGATGATACAATGAATTAATGTCAGTTTTGCCATGTGTGAAAGCATTGTGGTCACATAAGAAAATGTTCCTGCTGTTAAGTTATGCATACTGACGTGTGTACGAGTGAGGCAACACAGTATCTGGAATTTGCTTATTATGAGCAAAGGAAAAAAGAAAAAGCTGGATGAAGCAAATATGGTGAAATCTTATTGAATCTAGATGATGGATGGATGGGTGCTCATTGTACTAGTCTCCCTAATTTGGGGTACGTTTGAAATTTTTTACATTAAAATTCATTTTTATAAACCTCCAACTTAAAGAGTGTGATACAACTTGTAGAAATGAACGTCAATGTACCCCTTAGGGACCATGAGTTAACCTCTGGGTTCCCTGCATCAAAAATCCACACCCCAGAGGGACCCGGGGAGCATTTCAGAGGAGCATGTGGGGGAGAGCAGAGTTGTCAAGAGAGGTAACTAGGTCTTCCCCCCTAAAACTGACATGTACTCAGCTCCCAGACTGGTTTCTGTCAGACCTCAGCATCCCTCTTCTGGTCGCTCAGGGCAAAACCCCTGGGGTCTCCTTTTGGTGTCTCTTTTCCTCACCTATCCCATGGCCAATCTGGGCTGCACAGGCATGTGGAATCCGACCACCTCTCACCACCCCCACTGCTCCTCTCTGGCTCAGCGACCATCACCTCTCACCCTGGGTCACTGCCTCCAGCCTGGTCCCTGCTTCTGCCCTCACGTCCTCCTGTCTGCTCCTCCTGCAGGGCTAGCCCTGCTCAGGCAGGTGATGGCCATGCATACAAGAGTCGGTCTGCAGGGTGTGCTCTGGGGTTCTGCGGTGCACAAACTGCACGGCCATCCACGGTGGTCCTGCACGTGGCACCATGAAGAATCCTCTTAAGACACAGGCCAGAGCAGGCCGTCTTCCACTGGAGCTGTCCAACAGCCACGCATCTCACGAGGAGAGAAAACTCAAGCCTCACCACGTCCTGGAAGGCCCCACAGGAGGTAGCCCCCAGCTGTCTCTCTCCCTGGGTGCACTGTGCTCAGCGCCACAGCCTCCCCACTCAGGCCTGCTCTCAAGCTGTGGCCTTCGCACCTGCTGTTCCGTCTACCTGGGATAATGCCTTGTCAGGGAGCCCCCCCACCGATAAGCCATCACAAGGGCAGCCCCATTTCCCTCCTTACACCTCTCCTCCTGCTTTTCTGAAAAGCCCTTTCAACCCCTGACATGTTGCAGAGCTGCCAGTTTGGAAGTTTATCTTTAGGGTTACAGGGGTGGGGACTTTGCCTGAGCACTGCTGTGTCTCCAGCACAGTGGATGTGATCAGTAAAATCGGCCCAGTGGCCGGAGGGCTATTTGTAAGTGAGGTTGTTGAGGTAAGCACCACATCTTCTCCTTCTGTGGCCCCAGCACACTGTACCTGCAGGGGCTAGTCAAGACTTGTTTGTCAGGTCAGAGAAGGAGTGAATACCTGAGGCAACAGGGACATGAACAAAAAGACAACCCAGGGTTCATACCAGCCCCGTGGCTATTCCACGGGGGGAGAAAGGAGACACTGAACAGAGGAATAAATAAAATGAAAAGTAAAAACTGTCAAGCTCCTTTGCAGTCCGCTATCAACGGTGGCCTGAAAAATACCATCTTCCTTTTGAAAATAAAATCTAAAAATACATGGAGAATGCCCTCAGGTTGACCCATAATTGCATCTACCATCACCGTGCTCTCAGCTGAGTACAGCTAATTAAATAGTGCTCATTCCATGGGTGGGGAGAGAGGGACCTGGTCCGGGGCCGGGCTGTCTACCACCAGCTCTGAGCCTAGTGGGGGTCCCCAGTGGGGGCCATGGATGTTCCCAGACTGTGGCCCTGGCTCTCCCCTCCAGCTCCTGCAGAAGCCACGGGCCTGGCAGCCACGCCGCTGACCACGGAAGTAAGGCAACGGGTGACAGCCTCCTCTCTGTTTTCAGTCCTGACTGTTCTGAGAATCCCTTTGGGGCAGCCAGAGTGGCGGAACAGATGTATCTCATGGCAGTGTGGTACCCAGAAGGGAGAAAGAGAAAAAAATCCTGAAAAGATGTGAGTCTTTCAGGAATTTGAGAAAATGAGGGGAGAGGTAATAAACTGCTTGATTTCAGTGCTTTTTCCTTCCTTTCCATGGCAGCCTGCCATCGCTTCCTGCTTGGTGGGGACCCTCTCCAGATAATTCCTCCCTGGGTCTACACAGCTGGGGTGGTGATGGGGGCACAGGTGGTTTCTAGGAAAAATGGTTTCAGTAGCTCATCACCAGAAAGCATGAGAGGCAAAGAAAAGTTGGAGTCATGTGACTTGTCCAAGTTCACAAAGCAAATATCCTGAGAGGCGAGATTAAACTTCAGGTCTTCTGAACTGAAGGTGTCTTTTTTTTTTTTTTTTTTTTTCTTTCGGCTGAGCCTGGTGGCATTGGGATCCTAGCTCCTCGACCAGGGATAGAACCCAGGCCCCCTGCATTGGAAGGGCAGAGTCTTAACCACTGGACCACCAGGGAAGTACCTGAAAGGTGTCTTTTATACCAGCCTGTGGTGGGCACTCTGGACACCATTGGTGAGCTGCCACATGCTTTCAGAAAAGAAAATCCCTGAAGTAGGGAAAGAGGAGAATTATGGCATCAGGAAAGAGCCAGCAGGTGCCAGGAAGATGTGCCAGACAGTCATGGCCGCTCCCAGGCTCCTGCAATCTTAAAACACAAGTGCCACGTGGGACTTGCAGGAAAAGGTCAGGCTCAGGGCTTGCCTCCACGCACATTAAGTCGTTCAAATGTAACTTTAACATGGGAACAAAATGAGGGCAATGTTACGATCCAAATGAAGAAAGCAAAACAAAGCAAAATGACCAGTGTCCTCAGATACTGCCTCAGTTTGAGGTCGGGACGCTGCTCTAGTCAGGGGCAGCCCTCAGTACTTCAGAATATCAAGGAAAAGAGTAAGTTCTTCCCCCAGGTTCTGGAACATTCAACAAGCAGAGGTGGCTTCTACATCAAGAAGAGTCTGAAAGGCAGTCTCGGCAGCAGCCCCGACTGCTCCTAACAATTCCTGTGAAGGCTGAGAAGAGGCAAAGGCCCATCCCATCTCAGCTGAGACGCAGGCCAGGGCCGGGCCCGGGGGGGGCCCTCCCGCTAACTAAACGCTGGCTGAGGGGACTGGAAGCAGCTCTCCGCGTGGTGCTCCCAGGCGCTGTCTTAAGGGACAGAACATGCTCAGAACCAGGGCCCCACGCAGCCCCTGCCCCCCACCCAGCCACACACCCTGGGGGCTGCCCCACCTAAGGGGAGGGGCCCTCTCCTGTCCCAGCAGCGCACCTGTGGGGCGGGTCTTCCTTCCTTTTCGGCTTTGCACAGAGGCCGTCCCATCAGCCAGGGGAGCCATTCAGCACGCTCCCTGCCGCCTGTGCCTGAAACATGTGCCATTTCAGGGCAGAGGTGTTAAGAGCCAGTGAACAAGTCGCTGTGGCCTCCGCCCACTGCTGTGATGACAGCAGAAGCCCTTGGGAAGGAAGTCACTAACGGGCAGTGTCCCTGCGAGGCCACAGTGAGCCCCTCAGACCTGTGATGGGTATCTCCTGTGGGCAGGAGGGAAACTTCTGTCGTTTCAGACCTCTCAGGCTTGCGGTGTTTGTTACCACATCGAAACCTAGCCTATCCTGATGACACAAGGGTTTCAACTATTAACACTAAAGAAAAGAGAATTCAATGTGAAAAAAGTCAAACATGGAAAATACTAGTATACTATAACTGGGTAGGTTTACAATTAAGCTAATAACTGTTGAGAACCTTTATAAACTGAAGATTTCACCAAATGCATAAAGCAAAATGATGAGAAGTAAAGGAAAAACCAACAGATGGATAAGGCAAGTCATTTCTCCTTTCTACGACCGTCTCTTCACTTTTGATATGGGAATGATATTACCAACCTTAGTCTGCTCAGGCTGCTATAACAAAAAGCCACATAAACGACTTAAACAACAGTTTAAACAACAGTTCTAGGAGGCTAGAAGTCCAAGATCAAGGTGCCAGCAAGCGTGGCTAAGGGTGAGGGCTCTCCTCCTGGCTTGTGGACGGCCGCCCTCTCCTGTGTGCTCACGTGGCCTCTTCTTTGTGTGCACGCGGAGAGCGAGCTCTTCATACAAGGACACCAGCCCTATAGGATCAGGGGCTCACCTTTATGGCCTCATTTAATCTTAATTACTTCCTTTGAGGCCTCATCTCCAAATACAGCTATACTGGGAATTAGGGCTTCAACATATGAATTTGGGGCAGGGGTTGGGGTGGGGACTGACATTCAGTCTATACGCGGCCTTACGGTGTCACCCTGAAGATCTAGTGAGTTAATCAAGGGGTATTAACCACTCAGTAAACGCTGCTACCACTCCCTCTGTTGTTGTTATTCTGATCTTACCACCAAGGGTGCCCGCAATGAGCAATCAACCTCAGGAAAAGAAGAAAAGGACCGTATCACAGGATGAAGAGCTAGGCCAGAGCTCAGGGAGAACTGCAATTCCGAACCCTCCCTAGAATCCGACGAACGCTGACTTGTGTGGATTTCACGCTGACATTTTCTAGGGAAAGGTTTATAATTCTCTGCCATTTAGACATTTCGTCTTTAATAGTCTGGTCTGCATTTTTTCATCTGATTTTTCTCACATTCTATGGCTCATTGTTATTTAAGATAATTTCTAAAAGACAGGTACTGTGTTTTCCCTTCTTTCCACTAGACTTTTCCCCTCAAGTCTTTGCTCACTTTAACAGTAGAAAAGCAGGGAACACAATTAGCAAAAAACATGTCCACTGAACCTCAGGTATTTAGGTTTAACTGCAAAATGAGCTTCAGCTGACTGAAGGTGATTGTTTTCCGCGTATAGATTTCTTTACAATGTCACATGTTCAAGAGCACTTCTAGGCCAGGCTTGTGCTTTGAAAAACTGAGATCTCGTCTCAAACTAGGCAATAAATGACTCGACTATGAAAAGTGACAGTGAGTTAAGATGAAAAAATCATTATTCTTTCCATTCGTCGTGTAAGACCTCCATTCAGTAATGACCCACACTTTAGTCTCCCCCTACCCCCTCCAAAAAAGAAAGAGAATTATCTTCCCAAGCATATCTCATCCCCACTGGGGAGGCAGCAAAGCCTCTCCTGGCTGCACTGTGAGAAAACTGGAAGATGGAGATGAAAACTGGAAAACGTCCCTTCTGGTGGGAGGTGGGAGGAGGGGGACCGGGTGTGGGGCAGGGAGGTGTCGGCATATCCAGGCCACAGCAGTGAGTGAGCAGAACAGTCAAAGGGGCTGGAGACCCAGAGACCCACCCCGCCGGCGTCCCCACAGCGAGGAGAAGCAGAAAAGGCCATAGGTTTTGGCCAGGAAGAGGCCGGGTCAGGTGCCACAACACCCAGGGCTTCCCGGTCTCTACTCTCAAGTTCACCGGATGCACCAAATAACTCGCTTTTTGTATTCACACTTAAAAAAGAATGACGCACCCCCCGATGAGCTTTAGGGTGACCCAGGATATCTGCATAGCATCAAAGGATCGCTCTCCGAATTTGCGAATGACGGTGATGGTTTCAACCTAGGACCACACATTCTTTGACACCCCTCCCTCCAGGACGTGGAACAGAAGTCCCCTCCCCTGAGATGGACTGGATTTAGGGACTTGCTTCCTGAGGACAGAGCAGGGAAAGGGAAAACAGTAACTCTGCTGTGGAGGAACCGGGCAGACCCCACCTTAGGTCAGAGATCAGGGTTGACGTCGTCAGGGATGTCATGCTGGTATCATGTGCCCCTGAGGTGATATGAGCCAAAGGGCACCTCTGAACTCTTCCCCAAATCCACAACCTCAGTCTAATCAGGCAAATCCAAACTGAGGAACGTTCTACTGAATGCACAGCTGACACTCTTCAAAAGTGCCTGGAAACCATCACAGATTGGAATTCCAGACAAAGGCAACAACAACGACAAAATGCAATGTGGGATCCTGGAATGGATCCTGGAACAGAAAGAAGACTTCAGTCAAAAAACTGGGCAATCTGTACAAAGTCTGTAGTTTAGTAAACAAAACATTGCTTAGAACAGGTTATGCCTTCTTTTAATTGTCAGCCTAGCTAAGCTTTCTGGTTTACAAGGCACATCTCCAACATTTAATCATTTTAATTTCCATCTGCATGCCCAACCCGCCTCCGACATGTTACACCGGCACCACTCTCCTCCTAATGTTTTCAGTTCCTCCTGGTGTGTGCTAGGCTTTTTAGAACCACAGCACTTAGGTGAGGTTAAGGTCAGGCAAAGACAGCTATTTATTGCACCTGGCAGGGTATATGAATACACCTAAATTCCTCTAGTCCAAACCCTGCTGCCCAACAGGGAAACCGCACAGGAGAATGTTCTACAAACCTGCTCCAAGTTACTTCAGCCCCTGGTAGAGTGCCATCAACCTTAGCAGAGCTTCCCTGGACACAGTGAATGTCTTTTTAGGGAGTGCAAGCTCGGGGCACTGGCAATGTGCAGTGGAACCCGATGGCCCACGTGCTGTCCAAAGGCCACCACTAAGATCACTCAAAGATTATTTCCAAGTGCCAACCTCACAAAACAAGTCAATGGAGAAACATGAGGGGGAAAAGTCTAAAAAGGAGGAGTTGGAAAAGGGAACGATTGTAAGCGTGATCAGGAAAGGATTGAAAGTTCTGCTTTATTTCTCCTTCCAGCTCCTGTTACATGAACGGTGGATAAGGTCACTGACCAAACTGGCCAAGGTGGAGGTGGGGGGAATCAGAATGGACACTTCAGGAGTCAACACCTTGCCAGATTAGATCCTGCTAGCAACAGCTTTCTGGAAAATCTTCATTGACACCCAAGCGACCATCAAAGATATTTAATAATCTTGTTCTAGTTTCAAAAGAATCTGTATTTTCAAACGTTACTGTGAAGTAGGGCTAATTCCACCCATTCATCCATCCATCCATCCATCCATCCATCCATCCATCCATTCATCCATCCATCCATCCATCCATCCATTCATCCAACCATTCATTTGTTCACTCACTCACTCACCATTAACCCCAGTAACTGAGCATCTGCTGTGTGCCAGGAGGCTGACCCTCAGGGCTGGTGGCCACAGCCAGGCTCTTATGAGGAGGGGACATGGGAGGGGAGCCTGTGAGAGGGGGCAGCTCCTCAATAAGCATGTTCACTCAGCCTGAAAGTTATGATAATATTCACATTTGTTACTGAAACAAGCCATTGACTCCTCAGGCATTTGAGGAGGAAAAGGCCTTACTATTCTAATCGGGAATATTAGTGTAAAGGGCATTCTTCACCTCTCTAATCAGACTCACTAATTGCATCGTTTTATCGAAGGCAGAGCTTCTCAAACTTTGGGGTGTATCAGAACCACCCAGACGGCTCTCAGGACAGAGAGCAGGGCCCCACCCGAAGGCTCGGACTCAGTCGGGTGTGGGAGGGCCCAAGAAGCAGCACTGCTAACGGGTCCGAGGGGTGCTGATACTGAGCCTGGAGGCCACATTTTGAGAACCGCTGATCCAAGGTACAATCAGCCACCCTCAGTTCCAGCCCAGCGTGCTTCGTCCACCCAGAGTAGGTTTGAATAACTTAACAGCTACTGTTTCAGAGAAGCTCTGTGAACGTCCTCAAGGGACCAGAACCCATCTGGGTGACAGGCTGACCTGATTCCACCCCATGAGGACCAGTGGTCCTTGCTGGTTTCCTGTACAGGTAACTCGGCAAAATGCAAGAGCAGGCACAGAGCCAAAGAGACACCACTTACTGCAAAGTCCAAGTAAAGGTTGAAGAGTCCAGGGCCCTCCTTTGTCCTTGAGGGCCTCCCGTGTGCCAGGGGCGGGGTTCACTAGCAACTGGACCAGGCGCGGCCCCCAGAGAGCACACAGTCTGCCGGGGAGGAGAGAGCCAAGAAAAGGACATAGCAACCCAGCCGACACATGAGACAGGAGGAGCTGGGGACACTGAGAAGGATGCAGGTCTCAGGCCCGGGGTGGGAGACGGGCAGGCCCGGGTCTTCCCAGAGGAAGTGACCTCTGTGGGGAGGGAGGCCCAGACCTCGGCTGCTGATGGGCATATACTCTCGTGAGTTCTCCCAACCACCACCATCCTTATCCTACAGCTGAGGAAGTGAAGCTTCAAGACAGCAAAGGACCCACATCCCAGATCCAGCTGGCGGCAGAGCTGGGCCTGCTTATACGTCTCTGGAAGAAATGAATCATCCACCACGGAACGCGGCCAGGGCCCGAGACAGGGAGCACAATGATCATCTAAACAATGCCCATGAAATCCTCTAACGGGTCAGGTGTACCTTCACCCGATAGAATTCAAAATTTAAAAAGTTGAATACAGAACAGTATAAACAGAATTAATTATAACTGTACAATATATGATGTATATTATATGTTGTACTTTTTACCTGTTACATTTTTCTATATTAAATCGTATTTAAAAAACAGGCTAGTATAGAGCACAATGCTAAACTGCAAGGCAACTCCCCACTCTATCCTGTATTCAGGATAATTCATTATCTGCCTCATGCTGTTTAGGGAAAGTTGGAAAAGATGTTTAGGAAAGAAAAAATAGATTAAAATTGTGACACTATTCACAAAACAAAAGTCTAAGTAAAAAAGATGTATTAAACTCAAAGGAATCCTAAAGCTGAATTTTCAAAGAATGAGAGGGATGCTGTATGTGTGCATTTTCCTTCGCAAACTATACATAAAAACAGAAGCAGGAGGCTTCCCTGGTGGCCCAGTGGTTAAGAATATGCCTGCCACTGCAGGGCACATAGGTTCGAGCCCTGGTCCAGGAAGATCCCACATGCCACGGAGCAACTAAGCCCGTGCGCCACAACTACTGAGCCTGCGCTCTAGAGCCTGCGAGCCACAACTACTGAGCCCGTGTGCCACAACTACTGAAGCCCACACGCCTAGAGCCCGTGCTCCCAACAAGAGAAGCCACCGCAGTGAGAAGCCCGCAGACCACAATGAAGAGTAGCCCCCGCTCGCCGCAACCAGAGAAAAGCCCGCGTGCAGCAACGAAGACCCAACACAGTCAAAAATAAAATAAATAAAATAAAAAATAATAAATAAATAAATAAATAAACAGAAGCAGGAGGTCTAAACGTGGGAGGGGAATATGATGGAACACAGAACATCAGCGTGGTTAACAGTCTCTTCCTGTCTCATCCCTGCAGCCTCAGTGGTGACTCACAGGCCTTCGGGCCAAGGGAATCCAGAGAGAACAGAGCCCCGGGATGGGCGAGGAAGTTGGGGGAGGGGGAGGGGGAGGTGGTGAGCCACTGGGACGGCTGATTTTTCCAGTTCTTTCCCTGGGAACAGGAAGAACGGGGAGATGGAGGCTGCACAGAACTCTCTAAAGAGCAAGCAGCAAGGAAAGGCAGGTGTCCTGCTGAGCGTGAGCAACAAAGACCCTGGCACGCAGTGGGGTCCTCACAGGGCCCAGGTCTGGTCATCTGTTTTAACAAGTTCAGCTACGAATGACAAAAGCAACATGCCTCTTAGGAGACACGGGGACAATTTTAACCCTGTGGAATTGTGCTGGTCACTGGTCTTCGTGTTGCTCGACACCCAGCCCCCTTGTGATCTGGGGGGCCTCTCCAGGGGGTTTGGAGTTTTAATGGGCTGCCAGCGCGCCCCCAGCGGTGAGGCTGAAGTGGGGTCCTCCCTGTCCGTCCACCTGCAGCGCACCTGGGATTCTGCACGAGCAGGTGATGCAGGCAGGTGCGCTACGGTCATGCCCGGCCTCAGAGACCTCCTGGCTCTTAAAGAACAAGGTGGCAGCTTGGACCCCCTCCCTTGGCTGTGGGGGGCCGCCCTGTCCCTGCCCTTTGGGGCACGTCAAGTCCACCAGAAGCATCACCCCAGGCCTGGCCACTTGCTGGCCTGACGTTTCTCCCAGGCTGCTCCTCTCTCCCAGGCGGTGGGCGTCCATATGGAAACGCCACCCTCAGGGTCACAGGATGGCGGGGCCACAGGCAGATGTGCTTAGCTGAGTCCAGGCAGCGCCCGGCAGTGTCTCTCCTTCCTCGGAGGCCTCTTGCTGACTCCCCAGAATGAAGCCGGAAGGCACCAGGCAAAGCCCGTGGGCTGTGGGGACTGGACCCTAGCTGGCTCGGAAGGTCAGGCCTGTGGCCCCCCGACCTCTTGGCAGAGCTGGCTCTCGGAAGTGCTCATGGGAGGGCCACGTGAACGATGCCACCATGGCCCTGTTATCCCTGGAGTACGCCTGAGCCGTCGGCCTGGGGCCTTTCCTGGAGAGAAAGACAACACAGAACTGACACAGCCTGGTGGCCTGCATCATCGCTCTGTGGTCCCAACGGAATCGGGCCTGACGCTGGCCTGGCCGGCCTTGAGCACACCCATGATCAGGGGGGAAATGGGTGTCTCCGATGGGCAGAAGGGAGCCACGAGGGCCCATAGGATGTCACGCAAAGGACCCCCTCTCACCAGCCCCCACCTTCACGTCAACCCATCTTCTGTAGGCCTGCCATTCAGGGTCCATTCCATCCCCCCCTTTTTAGCCTCTCCCCACGCTGCTCCCACACCACCGTCAACTCAAGCGCCCTCTGGCACACAGCAAAGTGTAATCAAATTTGCAGCTGAAGTCCCAGCTTCCTGAGTCTGCACAGCTTTTCCTAAAACAGCTCCACCATGGCCTTCCAGAGTACGCAGGCCCTTCCCACTAATTTCCGGGAGGGTTAAGTGGGGAAGCTCCAAGGAGAATGTAGTTTGGTCAGCTGGTGCTTTTTGCCTTCCTGGGGAGCAGCCACTGACAAGAGTTGAGAGCAAAGGATCCAGGTTTCTGGAGATGAGGCGTGCAGTTCAGAGCTAAGGTACAAACCCAGTGGAGATGGGGAACATACAACAAGGGTTCTCCAGGGGGCCATTTTGCCTCCTGGGATGCTGTTAAATACCCCACTATGTACAGAAACCTCCCGGCATCCGGCCCAATGTCAGTAATCCCGAGGCTGAGAAACCCCGACTTAAAAGTAAGAGGAAAAACCTGAGAAACTGGAATGAAGATTTGGAAGGCTGCGTGGCCACCACCCCATCCCAGCTCATGTGGCCATTTTATTCTGGAGCTGGCTCCAGGCGTGGGTGAAAAATAGGCAGGTAACTTAGTACCTTCTGAGAGGTCAGATAAGCCCAAAGATAAATGGTGCAGGACACGGCCTGGGTGACATGGCCCGTTATCTCCAGGAAGGCAACCAGAGGCACGACAGCAAGGCTTGGCCGCCTGACAGTGAAGAAGCTCGAAAAATCTGATGGCATCTTACTACTGGTTCTTCAGTTCAAGGCCAAGAAGCAAAGATACTGTTGAAAACAAGAGGGTCCTTTCCATCTAAATGCCAAAGAATTGTAATAAGCTCTAAACTATAAGAAAGGCCACAGAGGTCTGACACTAAAGAATACTTATCTACTGAGTGTATTTAAAGCAACAGCCGTTAGTGCGTTTATTCTGAGTTCACTGAAACAGTCCCAGGGGCCGCCTGTGTCCTCCTGACACACAGGAGATTGTCTTTCCTGTATTTTTCTCACAACTTTTGTACAGACTGCTCTCTTTTCTCTCCCCTTGACCCCCGCCTCTCATTCCAGCCCTCAACTTATGAGGGAGGGATTCACCCCTGCCTCTGCATCAGTAGTTCCTGAGGCACATCCCGGCCAGTCCAGCAGGGGACTGGTGTCCCTTGGTAGAGATGAAGGGAGAAAATAACTACCGTTGGGTTAGCACCTACCAGGTACCTGGTAGATGCTCTGCATTTCCCAGCACGGCTCATTACTACAACCACCAGATAATGTTTTTCCTCTGTCACAGACAAAAGAAAGGAGGCTCAGATACGCAAACCTGCCTACAGACACACGACTTCAAAAGGCTGACTGTGCTTCTCCCACTGCCCCGAACCTCCTCCCCACGCTGGACTGACTTCCGGCCTGTGGGACGCCAGCCCTGTGCACCTGCATTCCCATTTCACTCCTCTCCTATCATGAGACTCAATACCTTCTGCACTATAGAGCACACCTCTATGACAGCAAATTTCAACAAAGAATAAGTCATTACCCTAGAGCTGTGCTGCCCAATATGGCAGCCACCAACCACAGGTGGCTAATTAACTTTAAAGGAATTAAAATTAAGTACAATTTAAAATGCACTTTGTCAGCTGCACTAGCCACATTTCAAGTGCTCAATTACTCCACAGGGCTAGTGGCTGCCATGACACACAGCACAGAGACAGAACATCTCCATCAACACAGAAAGCCCTACTGGCCATCACTGCTCTGGGTGACTTAAAAGTATATCTGGGTGATTTCAAGCAATATCTTAGGGCATCCAGGGTGGAGTCATATTAGTTGTTCAATCAACATGGAAATTCCATCTCTCTGAGTGTCAGCTTGGAAAATTCCACATCTTCTCATGTGACTAAGGGACGTCACAAAAGAAGGTGAACAGTAAAAAGCAATCAAGGGTAAGGGTGGAAAAGCTGATAAACTTATGTGAGCAAGGTTAAAAGTATAATGAGCGGGCTTCCCTGGTGGCGCAGTGGTTGAGAGTCCGCCTGTCGATGCAGGGGACACGGGTTCGTGCCCCGGTCCGGGAAGATCCCACGTGCTGCGGAGCAGCTGGGCCCGTGAGCCATGGCCGCTGAGCCTGCGCGTCTGGAGCCTGTGCTCCGCAACGGGAGAGGCCACGACAGTCAGAGCCTCGTGTACCGCAAAAAAAAAAAAAAAAAAAGAAGCATAATGAGCAGCTTTAGATCTCCTGGTTTCTTTATGCTGAAATATTATCATGACCACTGTGTGATTTTTCATTCACTCCCCCAAGCCAAGAAGTGGGTGGAAACATTGCAATATAATACGTCAGTGGAGGTTCTGGACGGTTCTGGCGCCTCCATACTTGCTGATCCAGGGGTTTACCCACTGCCAAGACCATATCACATTCTGCCTACCTAAACTCTCCAGGTATTCTGTATTTGTTTCATGGAGAGTATATCTCACACCTTAGAGAATTTTCTGAACAAATAAATGAATTATCCTCGACGCCTGAAGCTATGAAAATCTTATTTTTTATAACTTTCTTTGTTTGCTCACCTAATTTGACATTGATTCCACTCTCAGTAAAAGAGCACTGTGATGACTAGTTCTCTTGTTTGGGCTGTATGGACATTACATCTTCCTTGGTATGTCTCAGATTATTTTTCAAATTTCTTCTCAATCCCTTCTACCCCCTTAATCAAAAACAAAACTCTATCTGTAGGTACCAAATTAGAGAGGTTTGACTTGCTAGCATTAAGCAGCATTTCCTCCCAACACTGACCCTGGCCTGGAAGGCACTGGCCTTGAAGACAAGGGGGCTCGGATTCAAGTCCAGGCTGTGTGCCAGTGTCCTGAGGGACGACTTAACGTCTGGTGCCAACACTTCAGCCACCCCACTGCACCCCAGGTGGCGTCCTGGTCGCATCTTCTGGCATCTCCCCTCCTGGCCTTTGCTCAAATTGTTCTCACAGTTTTTTAGTGCCTCATTCTCACGTCTGAATGGATCCAAGGATCACCACCCATCTGGGAAAGGCTCCAAGATGAAAGACAAAGGCCACAGCACACAAAGGGCAAAAAGAAAGAGACCATAATGTAGGGAACAAAAGCAATTTTCAGGAAAACCCAGAAAACCAAAAATGAATATTCCTCAGAATGATAAGAAAAGGTACTGCATTAGTGAATCAAAAAGGATGCTATAAAAATGGAACAAAGCCCCCAAACAAACAAAAATCTTAGCAATTAAATATAGAACAGGTAAGTTTAGTAGAAGGAGTGGAAGATAAAGTTGAGTTATCACCCATAAAGTATCACCAAAAGATAAAAAGCTAGAAAATGAGGGGGAAAGGGAAGTTATTTCCAACAACAGGAGTTCCTTTAAAAGAGAACAGAGAAGATGGTGGGAAGGGGACAATTTTCAGAAAATTTTCCAGAATTTTAGGATACAAATTTCCAGATTGAATGAACCCAGTGAATGCTTAATAAATGGAAAAATAAGATCTAGAATACTGAGGATCAAGAGAAGATCCTAAAAGCTTATAGAGTGTAAAACCAGATATACAAGATACTGAAAATATATAAGGCATCAAATTCTCAAAGCAATCCTGAAAGCTAGAATAAAATGGAAAAAAGTCTTCAAAATTGTGGTAGAAAATCGTGTTAATTATACTTTTTGATTTTTTTTATTTTATCAAATAGGTAACAGTCTCATGGTTCAAATATCAAAAGAGTATGAAAAGTTACACTTAACAAATCTGCTCCCACTTACATCTCCACGTTTCTTTTACTATACTTTCTGCCAGTGTTTCTTTCTGTAAATGCAGGCAAATTACAGCTTTTCTCACATAAGGGACAGCATGCTATCTACACTTTCCGTACATTGCTTTTTTTTAGTTAACAGTACATGCTGGAAATCATTTCAAAGAATACATAGAAATCTCTGTCATTCTTTGGAAATCTATTTTTAACCTAGAACTCTATACTCAGACAAACTGTCAAGTATTAAGGTAGAATAAAGACATTTTCAGACATGCAAGTACTTAGGAAAGGCGTTCTCTCTCAGAAAGCTACTGAAGGATGTTCTCCAGCAAAATGAGTTAGTACGGATCCAGCAACAACAACAACAAAGAAGTGGCAAAAGGAGTTCTCAGAATGGCGGCAAAGGGAACGGCAGCTGAAGCAAATCCTAAGAGCACTCAGAGCAGAGTGGGTCTAGAGGACAGAGCTCTCCAGGGGGTAGATTTCCAGGAGGGAATAAAATGGAACTGATACATTTGTTTAATCACATAGAAAATAATATTGTGAGGGGTTCTATTGAAAAGTTTGTGAGGAATTAGGTATGATAGATATGCAGAGAGATGAGCAGTTGGGAAAAAAGAAAGAGAAAGAATCAACCCCAGAAAAAGCAGAAAGTTGTGCAAGGAAAAATGTTATAGTATACTACATGGCTCTGCAGTTAGCACGATCATGTTACATCATCATCACCACTAGTGTTTACTGAGCATGTGTCAGCCATCATTCTGAGGTCCTTTCATGAAATACCTCATATACCCAATAACCACCTTGTGAGAAGTATACTGTTAAAACTTTCCCATCTTACATAGGAGGGATCGGAAGCACAAAGGGGTTAAGTAACTTGCTCTAGGTCATGGAACAAGTAGAAGGACCAGGAACTGAGCCCAGGAAACCTAAGCGTAGCACCCACACTCTTAACCAGCCTACTGTTCTGCCAGTGACCACTGATCTAACCTAAAAGTACAATGTACCTATGGTGTGAAGATAAGGAGAAAGAAAGGTGGGGAGAGGACCTGAGCTAGACCTACAGATCCCAAGTCCTCATCCTCAAACCAGGGGGCCAGCAGATAGTACCTAAAATTGAAAGGCCAATAAATAGTGCATATGCATATTATTTACAGACATGGAGCTACTTACCAGATCATTTAGGGTCTTGTAAGGCCATTAAGAGCTTGGCTTTTACTGAGGGATATGAAAAGCCATTATGACACGATCTGACATATTTTAAAAGGACCACCAGCTGCTGTGTGGAGAAGGGCCTGGAGTATGGGACCAGGGTGAAAACATATATTACTTTAATTCAATAAAAATTAAGTTTTAAAGATGAAAGAATGAAAAAAAGAAGACACAGTAAAAAAAAAAAAAAAAAAAAAAAGACACAGTAAGGCAGAGAAGAATATGGGATTCGCCCGTGAAATGTCATGCCTGATGGCTCAGAGGTCAGGCGGGGATGACAGTCCCCAAGATGGGAAGCAAGTCAGCTTGGCTTCAGGGCACCACCTGGAATAGGGCCTTGGCTGGAGCCAAGACACTGATCCCAGGAAACAGCCTGGATGATGAACTGGCACCTCTTAGTCAGCAGATGACCTTAGCGTCTAGGACCCTTTTTCTCTATGTCAAATAGAGATACTCTATACTCTTCTGATGGGATATCATGTAATTACAGGGGTGAAGTTTCTGGGAGTATCTGGCACACCTTAGGCCTTAAAAGCAACCTCAGGGACTTCCCTGGTGGTCCAGTGGCTAAGACTCCGCGCTCCCAATGCAGGGGGCCTGGGTTCGATCCCTGGTCAGGGAACTAGATCCCACATGCGAACAAGAGTTCGCATGCTGCAACTAAGACCCGGCACAGCCAAATAAATACATAAATAAAAATATTTTTTTTAAAAAAAGCAACCTCTGTCCCCATCTCTCCCCTTTCCCCTCCTGAACCCTGACAAGGCTCACAGGTTAACTGGCTCAACTAGAACCCAGGCCTTCTGATTTCCATTCTATCGAGCAGACTCTTCAGGTCCTCCACATGCATTCACAGTCCTGACTACTGAACCCATGAGTCACTAAAGATTCACCCAGAAAAGGGAGAGGGAGACAGCTGGCCCTATGACAGAAATAGCTGTGGGGTGGGGCCCACAAGCCATCGGGGGCCAGTGGGACTGTCCACCCCTGAGTTTCCAATTCCAACTCCATCCAGAACCATCTTGTCAGGAATCACGGAAACAGCCCAAGGTCACAGGCACGGTGCTTGCCTTTCCCCTGACAGCTCAGACTGTGATAAAAATCCGCCTGGAACGCTTGTTTTGTCACATTCCTAATGCTTGTTATTGATCCACCAAGATGTGTGTGGCTGTCTTAGGAAGATCCACTAGGCAAGGGCCTGGTAGTTGTGTTAGAGTCTGGGGCAGGGCGGTGTGTGCAGTGCCAGGTGCTGAATGTCCCTCACCTGTTCCCCACCTGGAAGGTGGGGCCCTGATACCACCCCCAGTCCCAAACCACTGGCCACGCCGGATTTCACCCTCCAGTCAGTGTCTGACAGGTTTGCATCCACCAGCCAGCCTCAGAAAAGCAAATTCACTGGGAAAAAAGGTATGAAGGTGATGGTTCAAATGAAGTGAAACTGGCTGCAGCAACAAGCCTGCGTTGTAAATGCCGGTGTGATCTCACCTGAGGTCAGGGTCTGCACCAGGGTACCAGCAGCGTGTCACACCAGCTGGGCTCCCTCCCGGACTGCGTGGCCCCAGAGGCGCCAGGCCTGCTGAGAGCCGGACAAAGGTGAAGTGGAGGCCCAAACTGAATCAGATTTCCAGGCCACTCTGCAAAAGGGCTTGTGCACCCAACCCCCAGACTGGCCCTCGAATGGCCTTGAGGCTTGAGGAGAAAAGGAGTCAGGGTCCCTCAAGACAGGGTGATCTGTGGGCACTATTTGGGAAGGACGGGAGGTGGGGGGACAGCCAATGAAGGGGGGCTTTAGGATTAGAATGTCCTTTATTCATGGGACCACCCAGAATGAGACATGGAGACTGCCCTAAGTTGGGGTGCCCAGAGGCAGAGCCTGAGGCAGGGATTTGGATGTGAGTGGTCTACCAGGGAGCACGGCCAGCAGGGGGGTGTGCGGAGGCAGATGGGGCAGGGAAGGAGGTGGACTCAGGCTGCCCTCGGGCCCTCCCCCGGGGAGCCCTGGAGTGTGAACTGCACCACAGAGTTGGTTCCACTGGGAGGCAAGTGGGCTGGGGGTGGAGCTCTTTGTGTCCTCACATCCCGGGGTCAGTCGCTGTGGGCTGCCCCTGGGGTGGGAGGTCTTACCCCCTCCCCGGCAAAGTGACCCCACCCAGTTGCCATGGGCACTTCTCTAGTGAAGGGGGGCCATGAGCCCAGAACAGCCACACTCACAGGCCAGGGGTCGACACCCTCCAACAGGGGGGGATCTGGGAGGTGCACCAGCGCCCCCGGGGCGATCATGGGCCCAGAGGGCAGCGTCCCAGTGGGACCACCTAGGAGAGCAGGCCACGGGAAACCGTCATGGGGGAGGTCTCCGTGCTGTGAGCGAGGAAGGGAAACCGACCAGCGTTCACGGCCGCAGAGAGGATGCTAGGTTCGCCGCGAGGACCATCTAATGCCGCCTGCACAGCTTGCACAGCCGACTTCCTGTGTGCTGGAAAGGCCTTCTCCACTGGAGAGGAATACTTTGAATTGCCTCGGGCATTGTGAGAGCAAGATCATTTCAGTCAGCAGCAGAGCGCTGAATGAGAGGTTTGGGATGCTACCAAAACTCATCAGCACAATGTTCAAGGCGCTGGGAGAGAAAAATATATCTGCTTTCAAAGCACCTCTCCCTGGGACGTGAGAAACGCTGCTCGAGCTTCTCAAAGTGCTTACTGGACCTTCTTCCTGAAAACATCTTGCCTGAATCCCGCCTCAGACAAGACAGTGAGAGACAAGCTACTCGTGCTAAGGCAGCTGCAGTGTTTTAAAGTTACAACTCCATTTACTATAAACTTGCCTGGAGTGAAACCATAAACTAACTGCAGAAATATAAATGCAACGCTTCCACTGGGTTCCTGCTTCCCGCTCCTGCCCAGAGAGTCCAAAGCCCTCAGCAGGGAAGCCAGCTCTCCAGCAGGACCCTGCCTCGGCCACTCCGGGCTCCCCGTCCCAGACTCCATCACCTCTGCCTGGAATTCTCCACTTATCCTCTGAGTGCACATTCCTGGGGGCCTGACCCGAGTCCACCCCACCCCCTGCCACTTTCTTAAGGCCTCCTGGGTTTGTCCAGGCCCCCATACCTCCCCAAGTGCTTCGGGGGAGGCCAACTCCCCCCACTTCCAGGATGGGCCTGACTGATCACAGGGTAAACCCCCTCTGCCCCACTGCCACGCCGCTGAGTCCACCGTCCTGGTCACAGAGCTTGGCTCAGGGGCGGCCTGGGAGATGCTTCTAGCTCTCAGGACGGAGCCACCGGAAGAGAAGGGGTGTGGGCTCAGGAGCGGCGGCCTGGGAACGCGGCAGCCAGTCTGCCGAAAGCAAGGCGGCCTGAGGATGAGGCCACCCGCAGAGGACGGCGCAGCAGAGCCAGCTGCAGAGGAGCCATGGAGAAAAGGGGCCACCGCGCTGGTGAGGCTGCCCGGGAATCCGTCCTCCAGCCACATCATTTCCCCTTGTGGAGGCCAGTCCAGGTCAGGGTTTCTGTCACTTCAAGACTAACTCAAAATGCCACTTCCCCCAGGAGGCCTCCTCTGATTGCCTGTCTTAGTCCTGTGAATAAATTGTAACTCTCTCATTTCGAAACCTTCAGGGAACAATATCCTTTAAATCTCAGATCTCTTCCTGTCGTCTATCTTTGTTATCGATCTATGTCAGACCCCAACTCCTGGAGGGCGGATGCTCTTCAGGTCCATCCCTGAATCCCAGTCTCCCTAGGACAGGGCTTTGGAGGGCATGTATATGCTGAATCAATGAGCAAACACGAAAGCACGGAACTTAAGACGATTTTGTTAATTTTTATAAGAACTCTCGAGAACTTCATGCTGAATAGATATTTGCCATTTGAATAGTGATTCTAAGTTTCACAGCTGGGAAATAGAATTCAATTTGTAGTAAAACATAAAGTGTTGCACCAGCTCCTTCCAACACCACAGATACGTGCCATTCAGCACTTGGAACAGCCACATCTATGGCTGGTTTTATTGGAAGGATGTGTGCGTGAATAGCCCTCGCATTTAGCTAGTTACTTTATGTCTGCTACTCACTTTCTTTAATCCTGACAGCCTCGGGGATTTCTTCTTCCCCATTTTCGAGGTGAGAAAATGGAGGCTGGGAGGGGGCTGAGTAGGATCGCACAGCTCACGAGGAGCTCTGTATAGTTTCGAGCCCAGGTCCGATGCCCACGTCTGAATTTGCCACCGCCAACTGCGTCCCCTGGCTGGGAGGCAGGACCGCGGGTTCCCAGTTACTCAGGACCTCAAGGCTGTCCACCTGAGCAGCCCCTGGCCTTCCTTTTCTGTCTGTTTTTATACAATCCAGCATATACGAGGTGGACTTAGGGAACCCTCATTCTCCTTCCTTTGACGGTAACCACTGCCAGAAAGACAAGGCTCACGGATCGTGTCACCTCAGGCCTCCCAGAGAACACCTGTTTGGTTTTATGTTTAAATACATACTTAAAGGGCCGTCCTCACAGGGGGTGGGGATTATGTTCAAGCTACTACATTTAGCAAATGTCTATATTTAGGGCTTCCCTGGTGGTGCAGTGGTTGAGCGTCCGCCTGCCGAGGCAGGGGACGCAGGTTCGTGCCCCGGTCCGGGAAGATCCCACATGCCGCGGAGCGGCTGGGCC
This sequence comes from Hyperoodon ampullatus, assembly GCF_949752795.1. NCBI lineage: Eukaryota > Metazoa > Chordata > Mammalia > Artiodactyla > Ziphiidae > Hyperoodon > Hyperoodon ampullatus. Next base: position 3,518,077 of record NC_136921.1, read on the forward strand.
TGTGAGCCATGGCCACTGAGCCTGCGCGCCCGGAGCCTGTGCTCCGCAACGGGAGAGACCACAACAGTGAGAGGCCCGTGTATCACAAAAAAATAAATAAATAAAAATAAAAGTCTGTACTTAGCCAAATGTACTGTAAGTGCCTTGTACCTCTTTTGTTTTTCAGGGAATGCAACAGAGACTTAGGAGCACCTACTATGTGCCTGGCTCTGTGTTGAGCTCTGGGGATACGAAAGTAAGACATTGCCTGCCTGGTGGTCACCTTCTACGGGGGACAGATCAGTGAACAAATAATGCTGAGGCCACGTGACTACCACAGCAGGCGTAGGGAGTGAGAGCTAGTGGAACCCGAGTGAAGGCAGGGAGACTTCCGCCCCGGGGTGGTGTAGGAGGTCTCACAGAGGACACAAATCTACAGTGGGCTTTACGGGTGAATAGGAGTTTTCCTGGAAAGACTTTCTCTTTGCATAGGGAGAAAAAGAAAAGTGTTCATTCATTCAGTAGTCAACAAATACTGATTCACAGCCATGTGTCCATAAAAGCGAAATCACCTAAGAACTGGTTACAGAGTAGACCTCCATAAATAGCTGACTGAGGCAACCAGACACCTCAACCTAAATCGCCTGGAATTTTTTCCAGGTGATAATAATGACATGCAGACAAACTCCACCACACTCCAACACCTGGAGGAGAGGGTATCAGGAAGGTGGCACTGCCTCTGCATATACATTCCCTATAGTGAGCACACTGGGTGCACAATTCAAAAGGTACAAAAGGGTACACTGTAAAAAAACAAGCTTGTCCACTGTGGGCCCAAGGAATCACGCCCCTTCCCAGGGAAGCTGCTGCCACCAATCTGCTGGGCATCTTTGCCAACATCACCGTTTGTTTAATCTGAAGGCTGAATCCTTGTGGGAGAAAAAGGCACTTGTATAGCTACGCGGGCGGTGCACCTTTTGTTTGACACACTTCAAGTTCATCACCGACCATTATAATAAACTCTGCCCGGGAAACTTTGAGGAGAACCTCTAGGCGTGCCTGAACCCGTCTGCACGCGGTCCAGAAACAAGATTCACGGGGACCCCTGTTCGTGCCCAAGCTGCACCTTGTGTGTCAATTGAGACGACAACTGGTTATCGACAGGAGCGGGTCATTTCGCCAGGGCCATGTGGCCTCCGGGGACTGTCCTCGGGCCTCCAGGGTCGGGCCTACATCGCCCTCACCATGCGGCGCAACACAGCGGGGCTCTCGTTCGCCCCGCTACCCGGCCGGCCCGGGGCCACATTGCGCGGGGTGGGGGGGCGGCGGCCAAAGGGAGCTGGCGACATGGGGGGAGGGGTCGGTGCCGCCAGCCTGTCCCCGCGGCGGAGGACCGGCACCCGGCCCACCGAGGTCCCGGCCTGGCCCGCGCCCCGTCCGCGGCGTCGGCGGACCGACGGATAGCGGACAGACGGATGCCTGACAGCTACGGCGGCGCCCCCAGCGCCCGCGCCCCGGCCCCGCCGCTCACCTCGCGCGCAATCTGGTTCAGCGCGTCGTCCTCCGCCGTCAGCCGCTCGCGGTTGGGGAGCCGCTTGCGCCCCGAGCCCTGGGTGCCCATGTCCACCGGCCGCGTCGCCCGCTACGCCGCGGGACCGTGGCTCCCGCCGCCCACGCCCCTCTCGGTGTGGCCGGGCCCCGCTCCGCCCCTCCCTCCGCCGCGGCGTCATGGCGTCAGCGGGCGCGGGCCGGGGACGCGGGGACGCGGGGACGCGGGGGACAGGGGCTGGGGCCGCCGGTGGGAGGAGCACGGGAACTCGAGCACCGGGGACAGCAGGGACGCGGGGACGCGCCGGAGAGGGCACCGGGGAGCTGGGTGCGCTGGGACTCCGGGGTCCAGGGACGCGGGCGCTGGGGGCTGGGGGCGCGGGGACGCCGGGGGACCGTGAGCATGCAGATGGCGGGAGGTTTGGGATGGCTGGGGGGCGGGGGCGCGGGGACGCGTGGGGCAAGGACACTGGGAGTGCCGGTGGAAACTGGGGCTGGGGGCGCGAGGTCACGTCGGAGCGGCGGGACACGGGGACCAGGACGCCGGCGACCCGCGGGGACAAGGGCTGGGGATGCAAGTGGGGTGCAGGGACGCTGGGGGACAGTGAGCGTGGAAACGGCAGCAGACTTGGGATGGCTGGGGGTCGGCGGCGCGTGGGCGCAGGGGTCGGGGTGATGAAGGCTTGGGGTGCCGGTGGGGACAGGGGGCAAGGGACCACGGAGGGTTCGGAGGCGGGAGGGCGGGAGGCTGGAGCTCGAGATGCCTGGAGGGGTCTGGGCCGGCGGGGCGGGGGACACTGGAGGGTGGACCCCCCTGGTAATCGTGGGCTGACCTCACCAGGGCAGCGGTCACTTCATCGGGGGCGCTGGAGGGCTCGCGGGGAGGGACTGGGCTGCAGAGAGGGGTTTGCACCCAGGGGTGGGTGCAGGGACGTGGTTCAAACCTGCGCCCCAGGTGAAGTGGGGTCTGGCCTCACAGATGGGTGAAAGCTGGTTCTAGGGTCAGGCTCAGGGGAGGTCAGATCCCGCTCTGTGTGATCTCGCCAGCCCCCTGAGCCTTACAGCACGTTCAGAACCCCCATGTTGATGTGGGCCTTTCCTTCTTCACCGGCGTGTTTTCTGGGACCTGCCACTTCACTCCTGTGTCTCCAGCTTCTAGGAAAAGGTCTGAAACATCAGCTGCTCTCAAGAAGTAGATATTGAAAAGGGAATGACTACTTGAGCTTTACCTTCCACTCTCTAAAGGTGGATTTAAAATTGAATAGGAGGTTGTTTCCAGCTCCGGGCTATTGTGAATAGAGCTGCAATGAACATTTTGGTACATGTCTCTTTTTGAATTATGGTTTTCTCAGGGTATATGCCTAGTAGTGGGATTGCTGGGTCATATGGTAGTTCTATTTTTAGTTTTTTAAGGAACCTCCATACTGTTCTCCATAGTGGCTGTACCAATTCACATTCCCACCAGCAGTGCAAGAGGGTTCCCTTTTCTCCACACCCTCTCCAGCATTTATTGTTTCTAGATTTCTTGATGATGGCCATTCTGACAGGTGTGAGATGATATCTCATTGTAGTTTTGATTTGCATTTCTCTAATGATTAATGATGTTGAGCATTCTTTCATGTGTTTGTTGGCAGTCTGTATATCTTCTTTGGAGAAATGCCTATTTAAGTCTTCTGCCCATTTTTGGATTGGGTTGTTTGTTTTTTTGCTATTGAGCTGCATGAGTTGTTTATAAATTTTGGAGATTAATCCTTTGTCAGTTGCTTCATTTGCAAATATCATCGGATGAATGGATAAAGAAGATGTGGCACATATATACAATGGAATATTACTCAGCCATAAAAAGAAACGAAACTGAGCTATTTGTAATGAGGTGGATAGACCTAGAGTCTGTCATACAGAGTGAAGTAAGTCAAAAAGAGAAAGACAAATACCGTATGCTAACACATATATATGGAATTTAAAAAAAAAAATGTCATGAAGAACCTAGGGGTAAAACAGGAATAAAGACACAGACCTACTTGAGAATGGACTTGAGGATATGGGGAGGGGGAAGGGTAAGCTGTGACAAAGCGAAAGAGAGGCATGGACATATATACACTACCAAACGTAAGGTAGATAGATAGTGGGAAGCAGCCGCAGAGCACAGGGAGATCAGCTTGGTGCTTTGTGGCCGCCTGGAGGGGTGGGATGGGGAGGGTGGGAGGGAGGGAGATGCATGAGGGAAGGGATGTGGGAACAGATGTATATGTATGACTGATTCACTTTGTTATAAAGCAGAAACTAATAAAAAAAAAAAGATTTCTTACAAAATGAAAAAAAAAAAATTGAATAGGAGGATCAGGTGAGGTTTACAAAGCCATTACCTTCTTTTCCAGGGTAAGCACCGGAGTAATTGTTAGCTGTCTGTACTGAATTAAGGAAGAAGAAATGTGCTGGCCGAAGCACAGTAACCAAAAGTGCCTGGTATATTTGGGGTATGCGGAGATCTTTAATGCGGCTAGGGAAGAATGGAAGGGCAGGGCCATCCTGAAGTCACCTGTGATTTTCCCCCTAGAGATGAGTACAGTTAACATTTTGGTATATTTCTAACCAAGTGACATGACCAGGTTGGTTTGGGTTCTTAGAAAGTAACCTGGGAGCTGGATGGAGGAGGGAACAGAAGGGGGACCCGGCGGTGGCAGAGAAGGATGCTGGAGGTTTACTGCAGGGAAAAGATGGTGGGGGAGTGACACAGGAGGGAGGAACCAGGTTCCATTGCTCAGGACACCTGAGTGGACTTCAGTGGGGTGGGTCGACAGGGCAGTTGGTATTAGGGCTGTGACCTTGTTCATTACTGTACTCCTGGAGCTTTCATACATATGACACAGCGGAGGGACTGAGGAAATACCTGTTGATTGAGTCTTCCAGGTCACATGACACCACTTAGGACCCCATACTCCTTAGGTGACATGGTCCTGGTTGGAGGACCATCTCTTGCTCTGCCCTCAGCCCTGCTGGAGGCTCGCTGCTCCCTCAGCCCGTGATGCCTGATGAAGACTCTGTCTTTGCTCAGGCTTATTCCCATGGCTTCACTCATTCATTCCCCCACACCTGCTGCCTGGCAGGTGCAGCCGGAAGCTGTGGCAGAACTGCAAAGGACACAGAGCCGCTGTCCTCTCAGGACTTACCTGAGAGACCCGGAACTCCTCCTCCAAAGCCACATCCGAGCTCCAATGTCTCCTTTCTTTTTTGATGGACATATATACACTAATATGTATAAAATGGATAACTAATAAGAACCTGCTGTATAAAATATAAATGAAATAAAATTCAAAAAAATTAAAAAAATTTTTTTTTTGGCTGCGCTGCGTGGCATGCAGGATCTTGGTTCCCTGACCAGGGATCAAACCCATGCCCCGTGCAGTGGAAGTGCAGAGTCTTAATCAGTCTTAACCCATCTCCGTTCTGGAGGAAGTCTTCCCAACTCTCCAGGCTGCCCCTTACTTTCCTCACTGGTCTTCCTCAGAACATCAAGCGACTATTCTAGCACTTGAATTCTTCTGTGCTGATCTGATGATGTGAGGAGGGTAGGAACTGACCTTGTCTTGCTCATCTTTCCGCCCTCACTGGGGACTGAATGTGCCACTGTTTCAATCATAATGAGAGCGTCTGGCTGACTTTGGGGACTGAGTCCAGGTCCCAACCCCCTCCTCACCATCCCAATTGGGTTTTGTACAGAGACAGGGGACTCACTGCCTCAGGGACTGACTGGAAGTATTTCTGAATAGTTCAGTCCCTACACAGTGTTCTCAGACACTAGGGTAAATTCTGTCTCCCATCAGCCACCCACATCTGGGAAAGGCCAATCTTTTGGGAATCATCAGAACCAATGTTGCTGGTCCTCAGGTGGTCCCATGATGTCATGACCTCCTGAACCACCATCCTCATGCTTCCTCCTTCTTTGATGACGTGCTCTACCACTGTCTGCTTCTCCCTTTGGAATCAGTTCTTGCCTTTAAATGGAAATGTGATAGCTGCATTGTCAGGGTGGGGGCAGTCCATGTAAAGATGTATCTCAGGGCTTGACACACAGGCAATCAATAAGTGGTCCTCCAGCTCCTCTCCCCAAAGGCCTGGGTCTGCAGTGAATAGAGCAGCAGCTCCCGCTGGGGCGTGGGGAGGTGGGCAAGGACATTAGGCAGCTTTGTGGCTGTCACCTGTTCTTGGAGTGTCCCTTGAAGGATACAGAAGACCCCATCCATCAGGCTGAGCCACGGGCTTACCAAGAAGCTGTGGCTTTTTTGTTTGCTCTGGACTCTCAGCCTCTCCTGCATGGTAGTCCACGAACTTGCTTCTACCTAGAAGACTGTATTGTGCCACCAGCACCACCTAACCCCTCCCATGTGGCCCTTTTCTTATTCCAGGTGATTATACTACCCACAAGGGGTTACTTCAGAGAAGCTACATCAGAAGTCTGATGTCCCGGGCAAGAGAATCAATATATTCATCTCCAAGCCTGGTACTGAGGCTCTTCACAAAGATACAGATGCCCTTCAGGAAGGGTCCATGAATACATGAAGGCAGCCTCGGTGACGGGCACCACACAGGGGACCCCACGTGGACTTTCCACTCCCAACACAGTGTTCCTTTTGTTTGGGACCTCATTAGGCAAGCCTGTGCGCTGGCTGGGGGAAGAAGTTAATGGGTGTCTCTGGAGGAGTCATCCAGGCTGGAGGGTGACTCAGAGCTGCTCTGATAGGGCCCTCTGAAGGACAGTCACATGGCCGTGAGCTGACTCACTGGGGTCCACTGAGAAAGCCTTCCATGTGGTTCAAACATCATTCACACGTGTCCCAGCCTTGCTCTTCCAATTAACAGAGGATGGAAAAACCTCCCTTGGATTACAGCTGGAGAAAGGCTAGGGAGAATCACAGCCACTCACAAGGATGGCTTGAAAGGCAGTGGACAGAACATGAAGCCAAAAGCATGCCCAGAGGGGAGCTGGCTGAGGTCAGGGTCGCCACCACGCCTGGGAGGTTAATGATTTGTCTCCAGTGGCCTGCTGGCCTGCGTCTCTTTCCCCTCTCAGCATCTCAAAGCAGAAAATTGGACTGATCCTTCACCCAACCCAATCTTGTCATTCTAAATGCCTCTTCTCTCCCAGGATACCACCACTTCCAGTTATGTTTTCATGTCTCTTGGAGTTAACACTTTGGAATCACGTTGGATTTTTAAATTTATCTTATCCTTCATCTCTGATTGATTCTATCCCTATCCCCCTTCCGCATCTTTGCTGACTCCATGATGTTCTGTACCTGGTTCACCTTGCCACACCTGTGGGTGACTTGCAGTACATCATCTCCTGAACTTGAGGTCTCCAGGGTGGGGTGCATGAGACAATACACTGGGGTGCAGGAGAAACATACTAGAACTTCCATTAATATGTATTTTAAACTAAAAATAAGAATGTTATAGATCAAATGTTAATGTATGATCTATAACCTCAGTTTAAGTGGTCACAGATCATGTCATAATGATACACAAGGTATTCCCAGGGGCTGCTAATGGCATTCTCTCTCATGAGACCATTTTCAGAATATTTTGATGTATTTGCATGAAGAAGAAATGGATTTATGGGTTACATAATCTAGTTTTAACTAAAACTCAAAGGGTAGATAAATGGCTTCAAAGGATTTAAAAGATTCTCAGGAAAATATTTCCCCCAAATCACAGACAATCAAGAGAATGAGAGACATATTTCTAGCTCAGGAGGAACTCTTCATTGGTCTCAATATTAGGTTATTAGATATGATGAGAACAATGAATAATCATCCCAAACAATTTGAAACACAAATTTACATTTCCTATTATTAATGATTAACCTCATTTTTAGTGGATATTGTGCCCTGATATAACAGATGAAAATAGATTATGAACATAATTTACACATAAATAAACATATAAAATTTGGGGTGTATTTTAAAATATTTGGTGATTGAGTTCATGATAAAAAAAGTCTGGTTTCTAGATCAATAATTCTTAAATTTGGGGGGATTGTGAACTCCTTTGAAAAGCTGATAAAGGCTGGATTCCTCTCACCCACCAAAGGAAAAAAAAAAAAAAAAGAAAGAAGAAAGTAAAGGGTACCTAAACAGGAAATTGAGCACAATTTTAAAGGGTGATACTTGGAAGTCCATCCGTGGGCCATCAGAGCTCCCACTCTGTGCTGTCCCTATTTGAGCCTTCCTAACTACCAAAGCCAGAATAACCTTCCAAAGTACACTCCATCACGTTGCACACTCCAAACTTCAGAATGGCTCCATCGTAGCCTTTGCAGTAATTCTGGAGATTCCCAATAGGTGTCAAATGTGTTACTGGTAATTCATGACTAGTGATGGTTAAAATGCTGAAGTTTGTGAAATTATTGGCGATAAGTGTTATTACCATAATAATTTTACTTCCACTGAGTGCTACCGAGTGGCAGGAATTTTGCACAAATGAGGTGCTTTGGCAGGAGGACGTCACATTCAGGATAATTACATGCCATGCTTGTCTCCAGGGAGAAAAGCTGAGAGTGGCTGTCCTCTTGCACACAGAACGGCTCCTTAGCCAACCCCTTCAGTCAGCTCTCCTCAGCACTCTTGGGATAGCGTTCCTAAGCCCCAAACCCAGGATTGTCTTTTCATCCCCCAAGAGAGCCTTATTCAGGGTCATGGGTCCATGGGTGTTTAGAAAGTGTTCGTGGCTTGACTGAATAAAGAGCCCTTTCACATGGTGCTATATAAAATAGGATGTGAAGACCAATTTTCTTTTTATTTGTGCAAGAGAAATGCTACAAATACTCACTGACTGACACTGATACCAATTTTCTCCTCACATGGGATTTATTAACTATTAATTCAGTTGGTTTTAAAAATAAGGACTTTTCACTTCTAGTGATGGAGAGGAAGCTTACCTCAAACTAATCCTCCTGTCAATAATCATTATAAACCTCAAACAAAATATAAAATTACCCACTGAAGAGTAATCAAAGCAGATAGAGACTGGAGTGGCTACAACCTTTGAATTAAGAGAAGTAAAAGGTGACATCTGCTTCCCCAGAGGATATACTCCAGTCCTCAAGGTGCCCTGGGAAAAGAATTCAAGAGTTATTGGATTGGGAATAGATGTTAGGGTCTGAGACTACAAGTACGGCTGGCAATTTAGTGAGGAAATCCCAGAAAAAGGGACGCAGAGAGGGTTAAGCCTCAAGATCTGCATACTAACTTATGTAGAAGCCATGGCTGAGTCCTGAACAATGCGTGTGTGGAGTGAAGCTCCAGGAAATTCACATGGAAGATGGAAGCCTGGACGAACTGAGCAGAGATTTCAGCAGCTGTCCCATGCTAGGAAAACAAAGTTAGGAATTCAAGTCCTATCAAGTTAGATGGCTTGGCAAACACCTTGAGCCTTTCATGGAAACCACAGAAGGACTATGCCTTAATAGTAAGATGACATTAGAGGACTAAGGGCTATGACAGGCAAATCAAAATACACATGGTGTAGCAAAGCCTAGAACCAAGTCTCTACAAGATCAAGGTGCTATGAAGGGTTGAGGTAACTTCCCTCCCTGATAGAACAAAATTCAACACTCTTCAAAAGAAGACAATAGAATCCAGAGTCTCTGAAACGTAATGTCCTCTATGTCCAATATACAATAAAGAATTACTAGACACAAGAATAATCAAGAAAATGAGGCTCACAGTCAAGAAAAAAATAATCAGTTGGAAAAGATTCACAGATGACCTCGATGTGGAAATTAGCAGAGGAGTACTATAAAATAACTATGAGAAAGATGGGTATAATGGAAGAAGACATAGGGAATTTAAGGAAAGATTTGGTGACTCTAAAAATGAACCAAATGGAAATTGTAGAACTGAAAAATACAATGCTTTCCAATTTAAAAAATCTTTGAATAGTATTAGCAATAGATTGGATAATGTAGAAGAAAGGATCAGTGAACCTGAGGAATGGTCAGTAAAATTGCCCAAACTGAAGGACAGAGAGTAAAAGGCATTAAAAAAACAGGTTACAGGGATTCAGGCTACCACAGTGGTCACTTGATTTTAACAAGGCACCAAGAAAATTCAGTGAAGAAAGGAAAATCTTTTTTTGGTAAGTGGAGCCAAAACCACTGGATATGTATAGAGAAAATAAAGTTTGACCCTTAACTAACACCTTACACAACAATTAACTCATGAAATATTTTCGACCTAAACTTAAAAGCTAAAGCTGTAAAATTTCTAGAAGAAAATCTAGGAGAATGTTTTTGAAAACTTCGGGGTAGGCAAAGATTTCCTGGACAGTTTTTAAACAGCACTAATCATCAAATCCAAAATTGATAAATTGGATTTTGTCACAATTAAAAATTTCTGCTTATATAAAAACTTCAGTGAGAAAATGAAAACACAAGGCACAGACTGGGAGAAAATATCCTCAGCATGTAAATGTGACAAACCACTTCTATCCAGAATGTAGAAAGACTTCCTACAAATCAATAGGAAAAAGATAAGTTATTTAAATAACAGGCAAGAGATTTGAATACTTAAACAGACACTTTATATAAGAAAATAGGGCTTCCCTGGTGGCGCAGTGGTAGAGAGTCCGCCTGCCGATGCAGGGGACGCGGGTTCGTGCCCCGGTCCGGGAGGATCCCACATGCCGCGGAGCGGCTGGGCCCGTGAGCCATGGCTGCTGAGCCTGCGCGTCCGGAGCCTGTGCTCCGCAACGGGAGAGGCCACAACAGTGAGAGGCCCGCGTACCGCAAAAAAAAAAAAAAAAAAAAAAAAAAAAGAAAATATACAGAGAGTGTGGAGAAAAGGGAACCCTCTTACACTGTTAGTGGGAATGTAAATTCATGCAGCCACTGTGGAGAGCAGCATGGAGGTTCCTTTAAAAAATTAAAAATAGAACTACCATATGACCCAGCAATCCTACTCCTGGGCATATATTCCAGAAAAGATGAAAACTCTAATTTGAAAAGATACATGCACCCCAGTGTTCATAGCATCACTATTTACAATAGCCAAGACATGGAAGCAACCTAAATGTCTATTGACAGATGAATGGATAAAGAAGGTGTGGTATATATATACCATGGAATATTATTCAGCCATAAAAAGGAATGAAATAATAACATTTGCAGCAACTTGAATGGATCTAGAGATTATCATACTAAGTGAAGTAAGTCAGAGAAATACAAATACCATATGATACCACTTATATGTGGAATCTTAAAAAATGATACCAATGAACTTATTTATGACACAGAAACAGAATCCAAACATAGAAAACAAATTTATGGTTACTGAAAGGGAAAGGGAAGTAGAGGGATAAATTAGGAGTTTGTGATTAATAGATACACACTACTATATATAAGATAAATAAACAACAAGGACCTACTGTATGTCACAGAGAACTATATTCAGTATCTTGTAATAACCTATAATGGAAAAGAATTGGAAAAAGACTATATATATGTATATGTATAACTGAATTACTTTGTTCTACACCTGAAACTAACACAACACTGTAAATTAACTACACTTCAATAAAAAATTGTTTGTTTTAAAAAAAAAAAAGAGGTGGGCTTCCCTGGTGGTGCAGTGGTTGAGACTCCTCCTGCTGATGCAGGGGACGCAGGTTTGTGCCCCGGTCCGGGAAGATCTCGTGTGCCGCGGAGCGGCTGGGCCTGTGAGCCATGGCCGCTGAGCCTGCGCGTCCAGAGCCTGTGCTCCGCAACGGGAGAGGCCACAGCAGTGAGAGGCCCGCGTACAGCAAAAAAAAAAAGAGGATATACAAGTGACCAAAAAGTATAGGAAAACTGTTGAACATTCTTATCATGCAAAATGAAACCACAGCGAGATACCACTTCACATCCGCTGGAATTCTACCATTGGAAAGACTGACAAGACCACATGTGGTTGAGTATGTCAAGCAACTGGGACTCTCACTCGTTGCCGGTGGGAGTATGAAATTGTATCGCTGCTCTGGAATGCTGTTTGGAAGTTTCTTAGAAACTTACCCTGTAACCCGGTCATTCAAGTCATTGGTATTTACCCAAGAGACATGAAAGCATGTCCACAAAAAGACATGCACAAGAATGTTCATAATAGCCCAAAGCTGAAAACAACCCAATGTCCATCAACAGGTGAACAGATAAGCAAATTATAGTTATAGATGTACTATTACTCAGCAAAATAAACTAACAAACCCCTAATACAGGCAACAATGTGGATGAAGCTCCAAAACATGATGTTGAGTGAAAGAAGCCAGACACAAAAAAGTATATATTGAATGGTTCTCTTTATATGAAATTCTGGAACAGGCAACACTAAGCTATGGTGCTAGAAATTAGAATAGTGGTTGCCTTTGCAGGGTGAGTGGATTGACTACAAAGGGGCACAAGGAAACTTTTTGGGGTGATGGAAATATTCTATATCTTCAGTGAGGTGTTTGCTGCATAGAGAGACGAACTGTCCAGTTTTATCTGGGCATAAGGGGCTTCCTGAGATGTGGGACTTTCAGATTTCAAACAGGGATAGTCCCAGGAAAACCGGAACCAGTTGGTCACCTTACATATGTGCATGTAAGCATTTGTCACAACTCGTAGAATTTTTGCATGCATGTCTACATGCATGTCCAAGAGCATGCACACTTAAAATTTGTGCATCTTATTATGTGTTGATTATGCAATTTTAAAACAAGAGTATTTAAAGAAATGATGATGGGAAAACAACCAAACCAGTGAAAACATAAGCAGGCAACAGAAGAGAGCATTTGTCCTTTAGGCATCGTATTAAACTCATGGTTTTAATGTAGTGGTTTTTGGAAAGACCATAACCTAACACATCGCTGACTACCCATCACTGACTACACATCACTTCCTCCAGGATGTGGAGATGCTGGATAAAAAGAGACGCTGTGAAGGGATATTTGGTGTCAGCCTATTTGACACCTGTCTCCTGGGAGGGTTTAAGAGGTTGGGGAGGTTCCATCTATTTCTCCCCTATTACTTGTTGTGGGGTACCCACTGGCATGCTGTTTTCCTGCAGAAGGACCGCAGGTAACATCAGGACACGGAAACAAAAAGGTGATTTTCTCACCATCCAGTTCGGCTCATTGTGGCAGCTGTGAAAGGAATCGTGAAGCTCCCTCCTTTTATTCCTCTCCTGCCAATTCATCCCATTTCCCGTGGTCCTTTCTCCCTGTGAGCTTTTCTGTTGTGGTCACTGAGCATCTGTAACCTGGAGGGCAGAGCCATGGAATTCCAGGCTGTGTTTGATCTGCCCTGTTTTCTGTTTGGTACCGCACAGGTGATCATAGTCGTGGGCTGGTACCTGTGCAGCGTTTGACAGTTTGTATACATCTGTACATTTGGTGAGGTCTTTGTTTTCTTCTGCTTTGCAGTCAAGCCTAATTATTTTTTAATTGAAGTATAGTTGATTTACAATATTATATTAGTTTCAGGTGTACAACATAGTGATTAAATATTTTTATAGATTATACTCCACTTAAAGTTATTATAACATATTGGCTACATACTCCATGCTGTACAATATATCCTTGTAGCTTATTTATTGGTGAGGCGTCTTGAGTAGGAAGTCACCGAGTTTCTCCACTACTTACATGGACCAGTTAGTGAGTGTAGCTTTTCCCCTTGAGGAATCGCTGTATTTACGAGCAAAACAGCATCCTTATCAACTACTCAACTCCAGTCCTCCAAAGCGGAAATTGAGCACAGATGTTTCAGATCTTTTTCATTATTATAGGAAGATGCTCGCCATATCTTTGGCAGTAGCTTTTAAGAGTACACTGTGTGCTGGATTTGCCAATTTTTAAATAGGACAAACATTTCACCAAGTTTTGGTTATACTGAATAGTGCTCTGAAGACTTTCTTGTGAGGAATTCACTGGAAATTTCTCTACATGAAGATAACGCCGAACAATTGAAAACACTCCAGAGGGTCCCGAGCTTTACCTTGTTTTACTCTCCACCATAACAGCGCTCAAGGGTTCTGGGCCAAGATGAAGCTCTCTGTGCCGGCACTCGGGCTATTTTAGGAACATAAGAGAAAAATAGTTTACCACTTACTCATTTGCAGTCTATGCTCAAGTTAAGTTCTTTATATCTTTCTAACCAAGACAAAGAACAGTTTATAAAATTTGCTACAAGCAGTCTGTAAAATTTAGCTTTGCCTCAAGCAGAGCAAAGGTTATATGGTTTTCTTCTTAGGAAATTTTTTTTTTTTCTCACAGTAAAATCTAATCACAATGCAAGTTAGCATCTCTGGGATGATTAAATGAAATCACAACCCTGCAAAGAGCCTGGCAGATTCTAGCACGCTGGAAATGTACATCAGGGCACCTACTATGTGCAGTAGAGAGAGACCGGAGAAAGAGGAGGATGAGCAAGACCCCGTTCCTGTCTCCAGTGGGTCTCAAGGTGGCAAAAGGAGGGATAAAATCGCTTTGCTCCAACGGAGCACCTCGCTGGGAAAATCAGGAAGGAGCACTTGCTTTGTGGATGGATAGGATTTATTCCCACAGGAAGAAGCTGTAGCCAAGGAAAGCCCAGGCAGGGAGGCTGTGAGCTGCATCCTTGCTTTTACACGGGCCTCGCGGGCCATGGTTTCACTGCCTGAAGGGGAATATTTTGTGTGAAACCTCGAAGGGTAGCAGGATGTACTATCCCCAAATATGCCTTTTTGGCTTGAGGCTTATTCTGAGCTGATTATTTTGAGAAACAGCAGACACAGGGAAAGCTCAGCAAACAGAGTAGAAGTTGCCCTTTTGTAAGTGAAATCTACACGTGTAAAGGGTATCTCCATGTATACGGGGGACTCCTTCCCTGTACCAGCAATAGAGGATGACTCTAAATCACAGGAAACGCGTATCAATGGCGAAGGCACAGCCTAGAGCTGCATAATAACCTCACTCTGTTTACCTGCTCATCTCCTGTATGAACCTCCCACCTTTTCTCTTGTGTCATTAGCTGAAGATGGTATTTAAGCTGGTGGCTGAGGTCCCCTGAAGAGTTACTCATTTTTTCCCTGGGGATTTTCCACATATATGTCAGGTAAACGTGTTAATAAACTTCTATTTGTTTTTCTCTTGTTACTGTTTTATTTTAGGGACCTCAGCCAAGAACTCAGAAGGGCAAAGGTTGAATTGTTTTTTCTGCCCTGCAGCCATCTCTGTCTCCCTCCAGGGACTGCCGTCTTGTTACTCTGAGAAGGGGACTCAGGATCCTTGCTCAGCACCAGACCTTAGCTGCTGACCAAAGCCGCTGGCTGCCCTGATGGGACAGAGATGAGAAGCCAGCTCCCCAGAAGGAAGGCCTCTGGCCATGGGGAGGAGGAGCAGGGCCAGAGGAGGCAGGGCCAGGGCTGAGGATTGGGTCGGGGCCAATCGCTGAAGGAGGGAAGGCCTCCAGAACAGGCCCAGATAAGGGCACAAAGATGTGGCCGTGCGAAGCCGGGAGAGAACAAAGAAGAGACCAGCGGGGCCACGTGTCCACAGGTCTGCTTGTGTGAGTATGAGAGTGTGTGTGTGTGTGTGTGTGTGTGTGTGTGTGTGTGTGTGTGTGTAAGGTACATCATCAACTTCCCACTTCCCAGTCTTGAGCAAGAACTTGTTTTTGTCTTTCTGCGTAGACTGGCTGGGGAGGAAACCATCCATTCAAATTATTTCAAATTATCAAAATGTATTCCATATTCAAATTATTTCATTTCCTAAAGGCAATGGCGCATTCATTCATTCATTTATTCATTCATTCACATGGCCCTTTAATTCTGTGCTTGGCCTTGCTTCAGGTGGGAAGCCTGACTTTTGTGTTTTTGTGCTTTCCACTTACCCACCGTTCACTCCATCACTCACCAATTGGATAAGTATTTATCGAATGTCCCCTGGGAACAGGCAAGCGGGAACCCTCCATCCTGTGGTGGAGCCCAGGGTGAGGCGGTCCTTTTCCGGTGTCCTTGAGACCCCCTTCCTCACTCTCGATCACAGCATTTCCTGCGGTTATCAGGGTTTCCATGGCTACCATTCCTGGTGGAAAGAATCGTCTGCTGTGGAGGCTCACCGCAGCCTCTGTGCCCCGTCCTGCCTCCTGGGAAGGTGTCTTCCGTACTCTGCCATGTTCTGGGGAGACTCACCGTGTCCTCAGGCCGCAGTATTTAGGGAGAAGAATCCTTCACAGCAAACCTGGGGAGGAAGAAAGAGAAACGGAGTCAGATCAAACATCTGCCTTCCCCTGCCTGACTTTCCGTGTTGGCACCTGTTCCAATGTATCTGCTGCACTTTTCGTGGGTGTGGGGAGGTGGGCACTGTGTGCTTTTGACGATTCTGATTATCCTTTATACTCTTGGGGGCCTTACCCATTTATTCTTTTTTTTTTTAATCTTTATTAGAGTATAATTGCTTTGCAATGGTGTGTTAGTTTCTGCTGTATAACAAAGTGAATCAGCTATTAGTATACATATATCCCCATATCCCCTCCCTCTTGCGTCTCCCTCCCACCCTCCATATCCCACCCTCTAGGTGGTCACAAAGCACCGAGCTGATCTCCCTGTGCTATGCGGCTGCTTCCCACTAGCTATCTACCTTACGTTTGGTAGTGTCTATATGTCCATGCCTCTCTTTCGCTTTGTCACAGCTTACCCTTCCCCCTCCCCACATCCTCAAGGACCTAGGGGCAGGACAGGAATACCCCTCTATTCTTATTGCAACCTGTATTGTACTGCTGACATGAATAATTTACTTTTTATATTGTTGTTGAACTTTGTGAAGTTTTCTTTGGCCTCCTCAGTACACAGGAAGCTCCCCGAGGGTATTTCTTGGTGACCCTGTAGGTTTCTGACACAGTTCTGGGGACTCGGGAAGGTTTTTGATAAGCACAGAATGAAGGATAAGTTTTGAGATCTACTGTGTAAGAGAAGAGATGTGTCCGCTCCGTCTTGTGTTGGTCAGACTGCTCTCGGGAGTTTGGTCTAGTTCAGGAAGTAAACTTGAGTGGGACACAGGCAAAGCATCCAGAAGGCAACTGGGAGAACTTCGTGATGGGAGGAAGCTGAGCAGAGCGGACTGTCCGGGGCGAGGAACAGGAGTGGGTGCAATGGAAGGAAGGAAGGACCTCCTCAGCCTCAGGCCCCAAGGGAGGACAGGGACGCCTTGGCCAGCATGGAGAGCCCCCAAAGGACTCCTCTCCCCCCCGAGGAGGGGCTGGTATGGGGCTGGGCGAGTTTTCCCCCATGTGTGTTTCATGGACCACTAATTCCGAGGCATGATAATAGGTGCTCCACGAAAAATGTGTATGGGCTCCAGTAAATGTGGGAAATGCTGGTTTAAACAAAGTTGAACAGGTTGCAATACAGGGGCTTCTCGGGGTCTTCTGTGTACAGATGGGCATTGAGTCTCCGAGAAGGGATTGCAGGGAATAGTCATTCCAAACCCATCTGACCTTGGACCCTTGCCCTGGAAACACATCACAGGTCTAGAATTCACAGAGCCCACTTTGGGGATAACAGAGTACAGTCTGACAAGACCGAGGCCGAGGGCTCTTCCAGTTGAGAGTTTGCAACAGAGAGGTTCATCCACTGAGCTGGGTGCCTCGCTGGAGCTTTCTGTGGCTGCCTCCATCCATTCGGGCTGTAAGAGAACACCACAGACTGGGTGACTTATAGACAACAGCCATTTATTTTTCACTGTCCTGGAGGCTGGGAAGTCCAAGATCATGGTGCTGGCAGGTGTAGTGGCTGGTGGGGTCCGCTTCCTGGTTCAAAGACCGTCATCTTCTCACTGTGTCCTCACAGGGTGGAGGGGATGGGCGCTCTCTCGGGGGCCTCTTTTATAAGGACACTAATCCTCCACCCTCATGACCTAATCCCTTCCCAAAGGCCCCACCACCCAACACCATCACACTGGGGATTAGGTTTCAACACATGAATTTTTCACGGGGGTACAGATATTTAGTCCATAGCAGTGGCTTTCTGGACAGGCTTGGGCATATTTCCTCTCTGGAATCAGCATGCATTTTAGGCACAACTGCTCTGAGGAGATGAAACAATACGAGAGCAGATTGGTTGTTGTGCTCTGGAGTTTGTAGGCCGTGTGTGGCAGTTTACGGTAATTATTAATGTGACAGGCATCACTCGGCAGGGGACCCGTCCTCCTCATGAGGCCCCCTTCTGCTCAGAGCTTCCTCCTTCCACCATGTTTGTTCACGGTCCCCCACCCTCATCCACCTCCTCTAGCTTCCTCAACCGTTGATGGGCTCTGGGTGACCGTGTGGGACTTTGGGAAGAAGAGGGGGAGAGACTGACGGTCAGGCAGGGTTGGTCCCTTGTCAATTCCAGAACCGCAGGCTGCTGTGAGTGCAGAGAAGCAGACAAGAGATGGGGGACGCAGAGAGGACCCCCTGGGGGTGACAGCTCTTCACTTACTGGTTCCAGGCCTGGCCGCCCTCCGCTTCCATGAACAACCTCAGTAGCTGTCTAATAAAATTCCTTTTACTCCAGCTAGCTTGAATTGGTTTGATAACTTGCAACCAAAAAAACTGTTTTCAAAATCCCCTTTCGGGACTTCCCTGGTGGCACAGTGGTTAAGAAGCTGCTTGCCAATGCAGGGGGGATGGGTTCGAGCCCTGGTCTGGGAAGATCCCACATGCCGCGGAGCAACTAAGCCCATGTGCCACAACTACTGAGCCTGCGTGCCGCAACTACTGAGCCTGTGTGCCACAACTGCTGAGTCTGCATGCCTAGAGCCCATGCTCTGCAACAAGAGAAGCCACTGCAATGAGAAGCCCACGCACTGCAATGAAGAGTAGTCCCCGCTCGCCACAACTAGAGAAAGCCCGCGTGCAGCAACAAAGACCCAATGCAGCCAAAAATAATAAATAAATAAAATAAAATAAAATAAATTTATTTAAAAAAAAGAAATATAAAAAAAATAATCCCCTCTTAGGCTTCCCTCGTGGTGCAGTGGTTGGGAGTCCGCCTGCCGATGCAGGGGACACGGGTTCGTGCCCCAGTCCAGGAAGATCCCACATGCCGCAGGGTGGCTGGGCCCATGAGCCATGGCCGCTGAGCCTGCGCGTCCGGAGCCTGTGCTCTGCAACGGGAGAGTCCACAACAGTGAGAGGCCTGTGTACCGCAAAAAAAAAAAAAAAAAAAAAAATCCCCTCTTGAGTGCATTTTTTAGGCTCTGTGCTGGGTCTTATCCAAACCTGATATTTCAGTACTCACAACTTCCTGTGGCTAAGGCCCAACTTTATTCTTTTTTTTTTTTTTTTAAAGAATAAGCACTTTAATTAATTAATTAATTAATTTATGGTCGCTGCGCACGGCATGTGGGATCTTAGTTCCCCGACCAGGGTTTGAAATCTTGCTCCCTGCATTGGAGGCGCGGAGTCCTAACCACTGGACCTATTCATCTTTTACAGATGGAGGAACTGAGGTTCGGAGAGCTCATGTGACCTGCCAAGGTCACACAACCAGCAAAGGTCAGAGCAGTCGCCAACCCCAGTCTGTCAGACACCAAGGCCATGCCCTGAACCTCTCTCTGTGCTTGCCAAGCTGTATTTTTCTCTCCTCAGTGGGGAGGGCCAGGCGGAGGCCAGGTGGGCCCTAGACTGGCCTCTACTGGGGGGAGGTTGCAGCTTCAGGGGTGAGAGGTGGGAGCCCCACTGCTCCGGGGGTTCCCCTGTCCGCAGAGTGGGTGGAGGGAGCTGGGCGGCCATGGGGAGCCCCACCCCTGCTGGAGGCTGGGGAGGTGATCTCCAGGCGAGGACCCCTGTCTGGTGCCCGGTGCCCGGTGCCCTGTCTCCCACGGGGCTTTGCGGCACCAGCTCAGCCTACACCGCCGCCCGCCACCCCGCGTTCAGCCAGCAGGGCAGGGACTCTGTGTTGCCAATTCTTCAGCTGTTAAGAGTGACGAAGATGTCAGTGGCAGGGAATGCTGGCCACACAGCAGATCTCATGGGAGCAGGACTGAAGTGATTCAGGGTTCTCTGCAGTTCCAGGGACCAAATTACAGTCGGCCGCCTCTCTGGAGTGCTGCGCTGTCACAGCTCCACTGCCTTCTTCCTTCTCTCTGCCTGCCTTCTTGGTTTCTGCTGTTGTGGCCAAATGCTTAACCAGAGACTAAACTGTCTTAGTCACTTGGAGCTAACAAGTGACATAGTGAGTGTGCATCCGTGTTACCAGCATTACCTCTGCTGGGTAAACTTTGTGCACAGCCTCTGTCACCTGGGGCCCAGGTGGGGGTCTAACGGGGGGCTAGCATCACGGAGTGTGACCTGTGCAGACACGCAGGGCTGTGCTCTGGAAGACTCCAGGACTGGCCTGATGTTCTGTGTCGGGCTATTAACCTCCCAAAGGGCACGGGTACTGCACTGGGCTAAGTTCTGTACTGGTGTCCTGGGGCTGATGTAACAAAGCTCCACAGACTGGAGGGCATAAAACAACAGAAATATGTGGTCTCAGTCCTGGAGGCTTGGAAGTCAAGGTGTGGGTAGGGTTGGTTCCTTCTGGAAGCTCTGAGGACAATCTGTTCCATGCTACTCTCCTGGCTTCTGGTGGTTACTGGGAATCCTTGATGTTCCTTGGACACAAATTTGGGGGACACTCTTCAATGCAGTACAGTCGTCTGGAGCCCAAAGGCCTCCTCTTGATTCAGGAACCCCCAAAGGACCAGGCCTGGGGCAAATGCCCGAGTTGCTTTTCACAGAGACAGACCTACACAAAAGCACGTTGGTTGACCTTCTCATGAGTATTTATGACGTCCAAGGTGTTATGAGTTGAATTGTGTCCCTCGAGAATTCATATGTTGAAGTCCTAAGCCCCAGCACCTCAAAATGTGACCTTATTTGGAGAGAGGGTCTTTACAGAGGTCATCAGTTTGCGGTGAGTTCGTTAGGGTGGGCCATGGGCCCATATGACATGTGTCCTTATCAAAGGGGAAGTTTGGACACAGACACACGATCACGGGGAGAAGGCCTCCTGAGGATGGAGCCAGAGATGGAGGTGATGCTTCTATAATACAAGCCAAAGAATGGCGAAGGTTGCAGCACGCCCCCCGAGGCAGGGGAGAGGCCTGAAACAGCTTCCTTCTCTCAGCCTCAGAGGGAACCGATCGGCCGACACAAAGGTTGGGTGGACAAAGTGCTATTTCTCCACTTTTTATGGGAGATGCGTTTTCCCAATGTCTGGATCTTCCTTTACTCCTGCCTGGCTGCCTCTGGGCATGACCAAGAGCATCCTGGCTGAGTCCCCCGTGCCTCGCCCGCTCGCTTGCCCTGGCTGAGCACGTGGGCACAACAGCCTGTGGCCTCTGCTGTTGGTCACACCACCCAAGGCTCCTCGGGAGTAGAATGTGACCCCTCCAATGAGCCTCTGAGCTTGGGAGGGTCAGGGGTAAGTGGGTGCTGAGAAGGTCTATTCCAGAGCCTCTTCCTTAGGGAGGTCAGCCAGGGAATCTCAGTGAAAGCTGAGGAACCACCGGAAAAGGAAAGGAAACCCAACAGCCTGGGGCTCAGACGGCCCTTAGATATCAGGAGCTCACGTCTCACACGTGTATCTAAATCGAGCTGAATTCCTGCCTCTCCTCCACACTTCCTACGCTGTCAGCTTTGCGTTTTCCCAAGGCTGCCTTGTGTGCATCACAGCCGGCTGGGCAGGAGGGCGAGTAATTTTACCGTCAGCATGAAGTGTAGCTAAAATCAGCCGATGAACTAAAGAACTGAATCGTTTCCTCGATTCTGCCCTCCGGGTCCCAGGTGCTTTCTGCGTGTGGGGAAGCAGCTGAGTCAAAGGCTGTGTTATTGCCCAGCCCACAGGTACATATTCCCAGTTTACCCTCCAGAAAAACGTACGTTCTCAGTGGCAGTTTCTGGAAGTGTCTCGACTCTCCTTCAGTGAAGGAGTCTGTGTATGGAGCCAGTCCCCATAAATAGGTGTTTAACCTACCTAAGTCCCAGCACCCCATGGCCCAATCACAGCTTGGTTTCCCCCTTAAACAAATACAATCCAACAACTAAAGGTAATTTTAAAAGTGATTCCAGGGCTTCTCTGTTGGCGCAGTGGTTGAGAGTCCGCCTGCCAATGCAGGGGACACGGGTTTGTGCCCCGGTCCGGGAAGATCCCACATGCCGTGGAGCGGCTGGGCCCGTGAGCCATGGCCGCTGAGCCTGCGCGTCCGGAGCCTGTGCTCCTCAACGGGAGAGGCCGCAACAGTGAGAGGCCCGCGTACAGCAAAAAAAAAAAAAAAAAAAAAAAAAAAAAAAAAAAAAGTGACTCCAGGGGAAATTCCAGTCCTAGTAACTGTGCAGGAGCTTTTACTGGACTAATCTCCCCACAAAGAGCAACGATAAACTCTGGATAAAACGTAAAACACTGTTTCAGGACACTGGAGAGTGATGTGAGAAGCAAAAACTGCAGGGGATTTGACCCTTGAAGGAAGGGAACTGATCGGGATGAGATCCATGTGAAGGGGATGTTCCTCGGAGGGGGAGGGCCCTTCCTGGTCTGCTCAGGGAGGGGCACTTAGAACTTACAGGTCTGAGAAGTCGGAGGATGGAGTTTGGCTGCCTGAGTGGCTGGAAAATGAGGGGTGAAATCTTGGTTTACTGAGAGTTTTTGTCAGGAATGGGAGTTGGAATTTGTAAGTGCTTTTTCTGCATCTACTGATATGATCATGCGATTTTTCTTTTTTAGCGTCTTGATGTGATGAATTGCATTAACTGATTCTTGAATGTTGAACCAGCCTTGCACACCTGGGATAAATCCCACTTGGTCATGGTGTATAATTCTTTTTATCATTGTTGGATTTCATTTGAGAATATTTTGGTGAGGATTTTTGCATCTATGTTCAGAAGAGATATTGGTCTGTAGTTTTCTTGTAATATCTTTGGTTTTGGTATTAGGATAATGCTGGCCTCATAGGATGAATTAGGAAGTACTTCCTCTGATTCTATCCTCTGAAAGAGATTGTAGAGAATTGGTATAATTTCTTCCTTACATGCTTGGTAGAATTTACAAGTGAACGCATCTGGGCCTGGAGCTTTCTGTTTTGCAAGATTATTAATTATTGATTCAACTTCTTTATAATAACTATAGGCCTATTTAGATTGCTTATTTCTTCTTGTGTGAGTTTTGGCACACTGGATTTTTCAAGGAACTGGTCCATTTCATCTAGGCTACCAAATTTGTGGGCATAGAGTCGTTCATAGCACTCTTTTATTATCGTTAAATATCCATGGGATCTGAGTGATGTCCGCTCTTTCATTTCCAATATTAGTGACTTATTTGTTCTTTCATTTTTCTCAGCCTGGCTAGAGGCTTTTGGTTTCTTTGACTTTTTTCTATCGATTTCTAATTTTCAATTTCATTGATTTCTGCTCTCATTGTTTCTTCTGCTAACTTTGTATTCAATTTGCTCTTCTTTTTCTAGTTTCTAAGGTGGAAACTTAGATTATCGATTTTCAGTCTTCTTTTCTAATATATGCATTCAATTCTATAAATTTCCCTCTAAGCACTACTTTCACTGCACCCCACAATTTTGATAAGCTGTGTTTTCATTTTCATCTTGTTAAATATCTTTTGAAATTTCTATTGTGATTTCTTCTTTGACTCATGTGTTATTTAGCAGTATGTTGTTTAATCTCTATGAATTTGGAGATTTTCCAGTTATTAATGTCTATTTTAATTCCACTGTGGTCTGAGAGCAGACACTATATGAATTCTATTATGTTAAATTTGTTAAGGTGTGTTTTATGACCCAGAATGTGGTCTATCTCAGTGAACGTTCCATGTGAGATTGAGAAACATGTGTATTCTGCTGTTGTTGGATGCAGAGGTGAAATCTTAAAAAGAAGGGAGGTCCAAAATATTGCATATTAATGCTCCTCAAATCCTTAACTGACCCCTCAAGAGCTCATACACAGGTGAGGCTTCAAGAAACCCAGAGGAAAGCAATGCCTGTAAGGTTTAAAGAGCTGAGCAGAGATTTCAGCTGCTGCCGCCTTGCTGCAGGGGAGAGTGAGTTTGGAGTTTAAGTTCTGCAGAGTAGAGGGGCCTGGTGGACCCCTCAGACTTTCCACCGAAACCCCAGAAGGGCCTCAGCTTAGGAACAAAGACTACGTGCCAGCAGTAAGATTCACCCTAGGATTAAAGGCAAACCAAGCTCCCCAACAAGGTGTAAAGCAAAATTTCCACAAGTTCAAGATGATCCACAGTAATTTAACCGGCTTCTAGAATCAGCTCAACACTTTTCAAAGGAAAAGAATCCAGAATCTCAGCAACACATCATTCACAATATCTGATACACTATAACAATTCCCAGACATATGGAGAATCAGGAAAATGTGACCCATGGTCAAGAAAAACACAAAACAACCAATCAGTAGGAAAAGACCCACAAACTAACCATATGTTGGAATTAGTAGATAAGGAGTCTAAAATACTATGGTGAACACGGTAAAGAATCTGTAGGGAAGGATGCATATAGTGAGTGAAGAAGTGGCGAATTTCAGGAGAGATTTAGAGATTCTAGAAAAGAGCCAAATGGAAACCATAGAACTGAAAAATACAATCTAATGTACTTAAAAAACCAGTAAAGAAGATAGAATAGAATACTAAAAGTACTTGATTAAATCAAAAGGAGAAGGACAGAGGAAAAAGAACAGAGGGAACAAACAGAAAGCAAACAGCAAGATGGCAGACTTAAGCAGAACGCTATCAATAATTATATTAAAGGTAGACAGACCAGACGCTAAATTGGAAGGCAGACAGGATCAAAAAGTTAATACTCAACTCTGTATACTATTTCTAAGAGATGTACTTTAAGCATGAAGACAAGCTGAAAATCAAAGCATGGAAAAGTTATATTGGCTCACTTTGCCCTGCAGGGGGTGGGTCCCTACCTCTTTCCTTCCTCGCGAGTCCCATGCCTCACTAACCACTTTCCCAAGTCAGCCCAGTAAGGCCTGGAGTCAGGCTGGCCTGGAAATAGGCTCCATGGAAGACAGGGTGCGGGAGGAAGCAGAGAAGGCAAAGACAGAATTCCCTTTAAGGGAGGGGTCCCCAACGCCTGGGCCAAGGACCAGTACTGGTCCATGGCCTTGGGAACCAGGCCGCACAGCAGGAGGTGAGCGGCAGGCTAGTGAGCGAAGCTTCATCTGTATTTACAGCCACTCCCCACTGCTCCCCATCTCTCCCCATCTCTCCCCATGGCTCCCCATCGCTCCCCACCACTCCCCATTGCTCCCCACCGCTCCCCATCACTCCCCATCACTCCCCATCACTCCCCATGGCTCCCCATCACTCCCCATCACTCCCCATTGCTCCCCATCACTCCCCATGGCTCCCCATTGCTCCCCATCACTCCCCACCACTCCCCATTGCTCCCCATCGCTCCCCATGGCTCTGCATCACTTGCATTACCGCCTGAACCATCCCCCGCACAACCCCCCACCATCCATGGAAAAATTGTCTTCCATGAAACCAGTCCCTGCTCTAAAGTATACAGTGGGAAAGATGAGACGGGAAATGTGTTCACACTAATATATGTTCCCCCCATTGGCAGCTGCACTCAAAACATTTATTTACAAGTGGTGTACTTGGAAGTTAAAACATAGTGTCCCCTTGAGACAAGAAATGAGGCCTAGGGTCTTAAGCCCCAGGCTATGATGTACAGTTAGATTGTTACATGTTTTATCAAGCATATTCAGGAAATGGTAACTCATTGAACTGAATGAGGTGGGGTTAGGGGCAGTGTCAGCTTCAGGATGTCAATCCCTGATCTGGGAGCAGACTGAGTTCTTCATGTATCAAGTCTTTCTGCATCTCCAACCACTCTGCCCATCGGCCGCTGCCTCCTGGCCTGGGTGCACACACTGGTGGCGTGGTTTGCTTTGCGGGGGCAGACCCAGCCCCGAGGCCTGCAGGGAAGTGGGCTTAGGTCTACTAGGGAATTCTGCCATCTCAGAATCTAGAAGTCAGGGGCACGGGTTTTAAGTAGTCATGTCGCTTGGTTCCATGGACTCCTCTCCCATGAGGAAGGCACGGCTGGAAGGAGGCCAGCAGAGGGCCCTCTGGGGAGTGGCCCCCAGGCTGGGGTTGCTGTGAGGATGAGGATGAAATCAGAGACTCTGAGTTAAGGACTTAGCACAGTGTTGGTGCATCGTCTGTGCTCAATAAAGAGTACCTATGTTGGTTTGCTATGTTTCTAGTCTTTATGGAATTGGACAAGGCCTCTCCACCCTCACCCCCGCTACCCACTCCAGACTGCACTCGCTGACGGTCTCCTCTAGCGCCCCCTAGTGCGCGGTTCCGGGGCTCGCGCTGTGCTCACACTACCTCTGGGGCTGGGAAAGCCCTTCCTTCTCTGGGCCAGTGCATAAGTTTCTCATCCGTCTGTCCATCCGTGTGTCAGTATTTCCCCCTGGAAATACCCATCTCTCTTCCCTCCGGCCAAGCGAGGTGTCTCCTCTGCCTGCGCTCTCTGCCCCTTTGGACCGTGTCTGAACCAGGGCAGCCCCCTTCCTCGGTGTGGTCCCTGTCCCATCCCTGCAGCCCTGGGCACCCCGAGGCAGGGCTTTGCTTCGTTTGCTTTCCTCCCCTCTGCTTTGCCCAGTCTGGCTGGCAGCCATGCACTGAACTGATTGTTGAGCTGAGGAATTTCACTTGGTGTTCAGAAACCCCTGCTGGAATTTTCCATTGAGATAAGTGAGGGTGCAGGTTTCGGGGCAAGGCTGGAGGTCATTCCTGCTTATCTCAAAGGCCTTAGGAGATAAGAACATTCTGGAAGATCTGCACCTCAGATAGCTATCACACTATGAGATTGATCCTTAGCTACAGCCCAGCAAGGAGGCCTCAAGGAGGAAGGGGACGCTCCTCTTCCCCCAGTTCCCTAGAGTGGGTCACTGGGCACATCTACTGGAAAGCTGTGTTGAGCATCTGAGCCATGGGGGGTCCTTTTACAAGGAGGTCTGGGCGGGCAGTTGGCAGTGTTGGTTACAAGCCCTGATAACAGCTTCAAAAATCTCAGAAATGTTTGTGCAGCAGTGGGTCAGGCGTTCACCAAGTGACCCCAGGAGGACAAACGGGCGGGAAGTTACAAAAGGCTGATGTTTGAACTGTCTCAGGATTTCAAATCCTAGAATCTAGAATCCACCGTGGATATTTGAGCAGGGACTGGGACATGAGTCAGCAGGGCTGTTGCTGGGTTCTTCAGCCACTGGGTGCTCAGGCCAGATAGTCCCCAGGGGCCCCTTCAGCTCCAAAATTCTGTAATTTTGCATTTCTTTTGAAGGGGGAATATGCCCATGAGTGTACGTGTCTGAATCTGTGGCCTGATTAATTGGTGCGGTGGAAATTCTTCCTGTTAATGTCAATACAGGAAAGTTGACACATGCCAAGAGAGAAAGTTAAAAGTTGGTACGGCCATATAAAAATAATATTAATTATGGTCACGTAAGCAAATTGCTTATGTACCGTCTTTGATTAGCTTCCACCATAAGCAGTGATAATTCTGGGGTGCAGGTCTCAGTGGGGTGAGAAGGTCTGTGTTCTAAGTCTCCATCCTCCCCACCAGGGACTTGGTTTGTCCCCGAGCCTCACTCACACAACCTCACGGGAAAGCCTCCTCTGATTTCAGCATGAGAGCCCCCGGCTTTGCTCTCTGTGCCCTGAGACCAAATCACAGAGGCCAGAGGTGAAGGGAACCCCCTCACCTTAGAGGTGAGGGAACAGGTGTCGAGAGGGGAGTGACTTGCCAAGGTCTCTGCAGGAGGAACCCACAGGTTTCAGGGAAAAGACCCACCCAAATGACAGCTGTGCAGGGTGACCCTAAGACCACAGAAGCAATCAGCCCCCAGGCCCTCCTGAGTATCTGAGTCCTGGCCTCTCATGGTGCCCCTGGGCCTTTCGAGGTGAGAAGAGGTCGGCTGTTTGGGACTGGCCTGAGTCCAGGCCCCGGGGGTGGTTCATCGCCACCTGCCAGTGGTGTGCTTTCCCTCTGCGTCACCTGGTGGGGGAAGCAGTGCCCTCCCTCTGTGTGCTCCGGCTCGGATCCGAGGCAGACAGGATTCTAGATGGCTCCCGAGATTCCCACCCCAGGTGTCCGCATGCTGGACAATCCCCTCCTTTGAGGGTGCCCAGGGCCTGGATACAATGATGCCACCTTGAGATTAGGTCATAGTACATGCCAAAGGGGAAGAGGTTTTTTGCAGATGTAACTAAGGTCCCTCATCAGCTGACTCTGAGTGAAGGAAAGGGAGATTGTGCCCGGTGGGCCTGACCTAATCAGGTGAGGCCTGTGATAGTGGGTCTGGAAGTCAGAGAGAGACCCTGATGGCCACGAGGAAGCAAGCTGCTGTGTGTGAGAGGGCCTGGGGGCTTGTCGCTTTTATGGGGGCCTCTAAGAGCTGAGAGTGCCCTCTGACTGGCAGCCAGTAGCAAAACGGGACTTCAGTCCTACAACAGCAAAGGACTGGGTTCCACCAAGATTACATGAACTTGCAGTGGACCTTGGGCTCCAGAAAGGATGCAGCCCTGCCGACACCTTGACCGCAGCCTGTGAGACCCTGAGCACAGGACCCATTAGGCTGTGCCCAGATTCCTGACCCACGGGAACTGTGAGATAATAAGCGTGTGTCGTAGGCGACCGTGTTGGTGGTTGCTTGTTACAGGCTGACAGACAAGTACCCAGGCCCCGAGCCCCTATCCACCCAGAGGCTGTCAGAGTGCTGGGTTGGTTCTGCTCCAGGCTGTGGTGGGAGCGTCATGAACTTGGGGCTCTTTCCTCTGCGCCCGGGAGTGACACGTCCTCCCCTGGGGCAGTCACTGAGGGTTCTGGGGCCACAGGTCACAGAATTCTTAACGCAGTTTTATTTCATAGCGATTAACCAGAAGTTCTCTGCGAGGCCTCTTACGCTGGAAAATTGAGGGAGGGCTTCTCAACTTGTGTCCAGTGCAGGGACCTTGGTCTCCTGCAGTCACAGAGAGGATTTGGGTGAGATGCCCGCTCTCCCAGATGCCTTCTTTCTACTCCCGCTCCTCTGCGACATGGGCGCTGGGGACCTCGGTGGGCAGGGTGACCGGAGACCTCACGGCAGCGTCGGGAGGGGGAGGGGACAGAGAAGACTGACACGAGTGGCTCTTCTAGGGGTTTCCAGCTGCCCCCCTGGCGTATCTGGGCTCCCCAGACCTCTCCAGGATCTTTGCAAGCCCCTGCCCTCGAGGATGGGCAGGGAGGGCGTGTGCGCAGCTGTGAGCAGGGGGGCCTCTGCGTCCCCGTCCCCCCATCTCCTCCTCCGCCCGCCAGCTGGGACCCTCCCCAACATGATCCATGGCGGCTGGAGAGTCACATGGGAGCTTTTGAAAGGACCCCAAAATCTCTTCTTTGGACAGGGTCTGGCTTTCAAACCTACTGTCTGACTGCGGGCGCAAAACTCCCATTTGGGGTGTTAGACGCTGGTTATTGACTATTTTGTCTCTTGCATTCCTGCCACAAAACTGATCTTTACAGCTCCCTCCCATGTTGTGCCCCTATCAGCCTGCAGGAAGGTGGATGCTTCACGATAACTGGGGAGACGCCCATCCCCGTGAGAGAAAAACACCTTTACCTGCATCAGAGCTGGACCCTCTGTCACATGGGTTCTCTGGGCAGAGCAGCGGGTCAGCACCCAGACCTTTGGTTCCTGGTCTGCGGGTCGGGGATGAGAACCTCATTCAAAAGGAGAGAGAGGTTCTCAGTCTCCAAAGTGACAGGACAGTTATGTGCTGGCACCCGGAGAGGTGGCTGCACCCTGGACGAAATGACTGTGTGGGAGAAGAACCCCTGTCCCCAGGATGGTGCGGGTGCAGCCGAGAGAGGCTGGCCCTGGAGGGACGGTGGGAGGGAGCCCCCACTGGAACCTACACAGGTGTCCCCTCCAACAGAAGACCCCAGGACCCCACAGGGCGCGGGGGAACCACGGAGCTGACAGAGCGTGTCTCACTGAAATCAAGGTGAGTTATGAGAACATAAAGAAAGCCAGCTTTCTGCACACTGTGTCTGCAGACAGATTCGTGGCCGGCAAATTTCTACCTTTCTCAGCATCTGGCTCCCCCTACTCCAGTGCTCGGAGACTCTGAAAATCTCATCTCAAAGAGGCTATTCCATCATTGCTGAGGCGGGAAATTCCGCAACTAGAGTCGTGTGAAGAATTTGGGAGGACCAGGAAAAAGTCCCCTGCCCTCTCTCTTGTGCCCAGACCCTCCCACTTCCCGGGAGATGCAGTCAGGTTGCTGGGAGAAGCAATCAGGGAAATACAGCACCCCCCGAGGCATCCAGGCAGGATGGGCTGGTCTGACCCCAGGACCAGGACACCCTGCCTTGCCCCTGGTTCCAGGCTCAGGGCCCCCAGAGCAGGCGCCCAGCTGTTTGTGGCAGGAATGAATTCATTTGACCCAAATACTTCCTTCTCTTCTGGGCTATTAGTTTCAAGTGCAACAAAGAGCCCCACAGCTTGAAGGAGAAGCAGAGGGAAATAAATGAGCATTGAAATGCGACTCGTAACAAAACTGAGAAACTCGGGCGGAGCTGGGTGACCGCATGGAGCGTGACTTCCGGCAGGTGCCCAGGTGCACCCGCAGCGCCTGCATTAAGGTCCAGCCTCCCGCTGCCCCAGGTGACCACCTGACCACAGCAGACCTTGCCCTGAGAGCCTCTCAGGAAAGGAGGAGGCCTGACCTTGGGGGAGGGGGCTGGGCATCGCCTTGGACCGAGGCTGCTGCCTCTCACCTGTTTTCCCTGAGCCTCTGCCTGGACCCGGGGCCATGGCCACGCCCCAGCCCTCCTGTTGAGGGAACAAAACTTTCCCCTGGCCAGAAGCAGGGAGAAAGGGGACACACGTAGGGGCCCTGTGGGACCCGGTGATGACAGGGTGTCAGGCTCACTGGAAGTGACCAGGCCTGGGGAACAGGTGAGTCATTGTTTAAACTTCTGCGTGCTTTGTCGAGTGTGTGTGTGTGTGTGTGTGTATCTGTGTGCAAATATCGATGTGTGTCTGTTTGTATCTGTGTGTCTGTGTGTATTTGTGTCTGTGTGCATGTATGTGGGTGTGAGTGTATCTGTGTGTGTCATGTGTGCCTGCACTTTTGTGTCTGACGTGTGTCTGTGCACGAGCCCCAGTGCACAGAATCAAAAGGGCGAAGTGAAGAGCCAGGAGTGTGTTCTGAGCGCCAGAGGTGTCCTTGCTCGTCCCCGATGGCTTGCTAGGTCAGGGTCCTGGAAGGAGATTCCTATTTAAAGAGTGGCCTCTGGGAAAATCCAGTTAAAGGCTTGAACATAATGAATAGGAGCCCTTACAGGAATCCATTTCAAACGGATCGCGATGCCCAATGCTACCGACTGACCTCAGAGTAAACAACTGCACAGTAATCCCTGCGTTCCTTACACGCCTGGGCGGGGAGAGCTGGAGGAGGACTCGGCAGATCAGACGCTTCCCTGGAGCGACCCTCCCCCAGGAAGACTGGTTTGGACTTGCAATCTCTCCTTTTTCCCTTGGTGCAAGGAGATGAGCTTGTCAGAAATGAAAAGCCCGAAACCGAAATGCTCCGGAGGGTGTCCCTGTTGGCCCCGATCACGAACGTGGTATTCTTGAGATCGTCTCTGCGTTTAGAGACACTTCAGTAACCCTATCTTCATGAAATTCCAGGGGCCGAGTCAGGAGTCACATTTTTCAATTGGAGCCCTCTCTGAACAGAGGGCTTCAACCTCTAATCAATGTGTAATCACACGAAAACGCATACATGAAAATGCTTACTGCAGTCTTATTTATTACAGAGAAAAACAATTAAAGCCAAGTAAAAATCCAGTAACAGAGAAATAGTTCAGGAAATTGGAATCGTTGTAGGGGTATTATGTGGTCATTAAACACACATAGTTCGAATGCATCTACAACATAGGCAGTAATGTGGAAACCGCCCTTGATATGTCTTACTTTTTTTTTTAATGAAGGCTGCGTAATTTTATGTTAAAATGATGGTTTGTTTGTTTTTAAGATTCTTATACAAAAATCTAGAAGAAAGTAGGCAAAATACCATCCCTCGTTGTATTAAGGGTGTGGGATTACGGGTAATTTCCTTTTTTCATATTGACAATTATGTGTTTATATTTATTGAAAAATAATGTTTTTAGATAAAGAGATGTGTCACCTGTATGTGGTATCATAGTAATGGCATGTTTATTCATAGTCCACCGATTTTGGTTAATTCAGACATGTTTGGGGCTAAAGATTTTCTTGACTTAAGGAGAGTTTTATTAATTAGCGCACATAAATAGCAAGGAAAACTTAAAGGGGTATCTTTAAATACTTGAGAATTGCTGTAGGTGTGTTAGAACTTTCTCTTTACGTAAAATTACAGCACAAATCAGTGGAATATCTGCTTCTAAGCAGGTGCTTTAAGTACTTTAGCAAGAAATAATGTATTAGCCTGGGGTGGCACAGAAACCTGGGGAATTCCATTCTTAAAAGTGTTCCTTTCTTCCAGCTTTATTGAGACAATTAACATATATATAACATTGGGTTAATTTAAGGTATATTACGTGTTGATTGGGTACATTTACATATTGAAAAAACACCTCCACCCCGTCACATAATTACCATTTCTTTTTGTGGTGAGAACACTTAAGATGTACTCTCTTAACACTTTTCGAGTGTATAATACCATATTAGCTCTAATCATCATGCTGTACATGAGATCCCCAGAACCTGTGAATCTTACAACTGAAGTTTGCACCCTTTTACCAATATCACCCCATTTCCCACACACAGCCCAGCCTCTGGTCACCACCGCTCTACTCTCTGTTTCTCTACATTAGGCCAAAAAAAAAAAAAAAAAAAAAAGTGGTTTATAAGTGAGGGCTTGCTACTGAGCTGACCATCTTTTGGACAATGAGGTCAGGCCAGCGGCTCCCCGGCAGACTCATTGCACCAGCGGTTCTTGGTGTGGATGGAGCGCAGGTCCTGCTGCCTCTGTAATTGACTGAAATGATGCTCATGCCTGGTGAATACAGTGTGGACGTGAAGGCAGCCTGTTCTGGCTTTAAAAAAAAATTTTTTTTTTAAATTTGTTTTATTGAAGTATAGTTGATTTACAATGTTGTGTGAATTTCTGCTGTACAGCAAAGTGATTCAATTATATATATATATATATATATATATATATATATATATATATATATATATATATATATATACATACATACATTCCTTTTCATACTCTTTTCCATTATGGTTTATCCCGGGATAGTGAATATAATTCCCTGTGCTCTACAGTAGGACCTTGTTGTTTTTCCATCCGATATATAATAGTTTGCATCTGCTAATCCCAAGCTCCTCATCCATCTCTCCCCCAGCCCCCATCCTCCTCCTTGAGCCTGCTCTGGCTTGGACTCCTGCATCTTTCTCTTAGAGAAGCTGCTGGGCCTCTCTGTAAGGTGGGGTAACGCCAGGACCCCCAGAGGCTTCTTGCTCCGCTTCAGTAGAAACCTGTGTGCAGCCGAGCCGTGCAGCGGCCCTGAGCACGGTCACCTGCTCCTCGGTGGAGATGGCGGGTCCATTAGCCTTGGTCTCCTTCTCCCCAACAGTGTTGTAGGGCAAGGACTCCCTGCCCAACAAGCATAGAAGCCAACACTGTGGCACTGGCTTTTGAGAAAAGACAGAGCTTTAATTCGAGGTCGACCGGCAAGGCTCTCAAACGTGTCTCTACAATCCACGTTTGGGGCAAAATTTAAGGGCTTCGGGGAATTTTAAACTTGGAAGCTAACTGGCTAGTCTTGAATCAGTCCCTATAAGCTACGCGCGCGCTCCTGGAAGCCAGATTTTCCTTATTAAAGGACCTGTCCTTCGTAAAGGGCTCTGGTGGCAACATTTCGGTTCTTTGAGTTCCCTAGCCTGGAGCTTCTTGGTTCGGGGGTCATCCTGGAGACGTGGGTTCCCGCCTTGCGCATGCGCAGTGCTGTCTCTGTACCGTAACTCCGGGTCTGATTAGTCAACCCACCTCTTTAAGGAGGCAAAACCACTTTAATTGGGTCAAGGTTTTACGTGCTGTTACAGCAGCCTCCTCTGAATACATTGTCTGAATCTGAATGCGGGATTGCCTTTAAACCTGTAACTTTCTGCTTTTCTTGGTCACTCGGGCTGAGCTGCCTGGAGGAAGCTGGTCCCAGCACCTGCTGGATGCCCCTCTGGTCTCTCTTTCTACAGAGATCCCAGCCCACTTTTTTGTGTGTGTGTGTGGTACGCGGGCCTCTCACTGTTGTGACCTCTCCCGTTGCGGAGCACAAGCTCCGGACACGCAGGCCCAGCGGCCATGGCTCATGGGCCCAGTCGCTCCGCGGCATGTGGGATCTTCCCGGACCAGGGCACGAACCCGTGTCCCCTGCATCGGCAGGCGGACTCTCAACCACTGCGCCACGAGGGAAGCCCCTAGCCCACTTTTTGACAAGCTCCCTGGGGTTGGACTGGCCGTGCAAGCTATGCGGTGGAAACAGCATGTCCGTCTGGTTATGACTTGCTAAGCCATCCCCACGGATATGCACGAGACATTTATTGAGCACCTACTGTAATCTCAGTGGATACTGTCTTTGCTTTCGTGAGCAATTATAGCCCGGCGAGAGAGAGAACCAAGAAAAAAATAATTCTACAAATTAAGGTAGAGTTGGAAACAGATCATTTCCATCAAGAAGAGGAAGAGGGAGCTGTAGGCCCCACGATACAGAGACTTTTCTCTCTTTTATGAACTGCTACTTATGGGGACTGGACACACGATCGGGGATGAGGGAGTGGGGTAAGGGTGGCAGCTGTGAGACCAGACAGGAGGCTGTGGTGGGAGAGGGATTTGCAACAAGGTGAACAGAGAGAAGAGAGCAGATGTAGCAGCTTCACCGTAAGGCAAATTCCCCAGATGATTAGGCAGTGGGATTGACAGATAAGCAGCTCTAGCAACCTCTGAACTTTGAGCCAACCGCTTTTTGTTATCTTTCCTGCGGCGTCAATCCTCATTCTGGACTCTGATTTGCCCTTTGGCCTGTAGAGTTGAATCATAGGCTGTCATTTTATCCCTGGAGGGCCAGCCACTATGGGGGGCGCCCCTATTTGTTCCTGGTGTTTATTTTATTTTGCCTTTGAGTTTAATTTCTACCAGTGGATCAGAAATCTGTAGAAGGACTGCTTTGAATTCCTGCATGGGTGGTGGGTTCTGGAGAGAGGACTGGCCCCTGCAGAACTCCATTACCCAACCCCTGCGGCAGCTGTGGGTCTGTGGGATGCAGAGGAAGTTGCAGGGTACCCTGGTGGGATGTCATCCATTGACACAATTAAGCATCATCCCCAATCGTGAAACTTGAGAGCATCCCATTGAAGATGGGGTTCCAGAAATGCTTTCCAATAACCATTCAGCTCTGCTGTGTCCCTTTCGCCAGGGAGTGGATGGGCCTGTGAACCCTTCTCTGCCAGACCCTGTAACACCAGTCACTTTCTGTTTAGAAAGTCTTGTTGGTATTTAGGACTCAGTCCTGTTTGTTTTTAAACTTTGATCCCAAACTCGATTCTTTTCCTTTTGTCCCCACAGGGCAGAACAGACCAGTCTGTGGCTGTGGCTGCTTGTTGGGGAAAGCGAGGGAACAGGGTCTGCTTCCTACTGCTCTCTCTTTTCTCCCTCCCTCTTCAAAATTCCTTCCCTTCCTCCATTCCCACCCACTGCAGTGAGGTGGGAGAGGCTCTGTTCACTGGACGGGCTAGCTCTGAGGTGGGTTGGGGTATTTTTCAGGGGAAGCTTTTCTTTAGATGCAATCCACATAATAGACGAAGACAAAATGATAACAGTAGAATGCCACCAGTTTGCAGCCCCCTAATGAGACAGTGGACATAGGGACATTTTTCAACGGCTGCTAACATCACAAAGAGACCACCGGACATTATTTGCCTCCTGAGGAAATGCACGCCACACTCATGACAGTATTCTTACCAAAAGATAGCTTATATCCAATCAGATTTCTATTCTGAGCCACCAAGCTACAGAAAATCAGGGTTCAAGGGAACACATTCAATGACAACATAGGGATGCAATCAGCAAAATCCAGACTGGAAACCACAGGGCAGTCTGATTTCTTCAACAAATAAATTACAGAGAAAAAGAGGATGCATGTACATATACTGAGATTTGCAGGAGAATTAATAGGATGTCTAGGAATTCCCTCAAACTAATCTTCGGAGGAAGGGGGCTTTGGGGATGTGGGTGAAATAAGATTGGCTACAGCTGATTCTTGTGGAGGTGGATGATGGAGACCTGAGGTCCACCAGAACGACCTCCATCCTCTCTGTTCTGGTGCATGCCTGAAATTTTCTACAATGAAAACATATGCAGGGTTTGCCCAAATTAATTTTGATCACAGAGCCGTTTTTCTCCAGGGCCTATCACTGTGGGTTCTGAGGCTTTCAGTACAGTGGGAAGGACTGCAATGTTTTGAGATCCTTGAAACACCAAGCTTTTTTGTAAATAGATTTTCTTGAAACACCAATTTTAATCCATGAACCACAACTGAGAGAGTGCTGTACCTTTGAGGTATTTCAGAACCTTTTTGGAATAAGTCATAGGTTTTTCAAAAGTGAGAGGTGGTGGAAAGAGGAGAGTGAGCCGGTATGATGACTAGCACACAATCACTACGTCGCAGGGTATGAAGCCGTTCGTATGCATTGGCCACTGCCGGGCACCGTGGACACGCTTTCCAAGCACCTCACAACACTTTCAACCTGTCTGGGGGCGAAACCCCCACTTCCCACCTAAAATAGGGAAACCCAGTATGTGCTTTGTGCCAGTCCTCTCGGGAGGCAGCCGTCATGGTGGAAGAGACACTGGGAACAAAAGCTTTGGCATGAAATTTGGACTCCGCTATGGATAAGCCTTCCGTTTCTCTGTGTCCACTCATTCATTCATTCAGTCACCCATCCATTCACTCACTCACAGCAGGCGTATATTATAGCTATTGTTCACCCCACTTTCCAGAAGGGGAGATGGGGTGCAGAGTGGCAAGCCAGGTGCCTCTGACTTGGAGCTCCATTTCATTCAAGGCTGTCTGTATTCAGCCAGGGCCGCAGCGTCCCGGGGGCGCCCTTGCTGAGATTATTTGGCATCTGACATTCAGCCCCCGTCCATCATTGTCTCTCTGCAGGGCATGGCGCAGGTGGATGGGGCCCCCCGGCCCGGGGCTGCCCTGGGCCAGCCCTGCATCTTCAAGCTGGTTCTCCTGGGCAGTGGTTCTGTGGGCAAGTCCAGCTTGGCTCTCCGGTATGTGAAGAATGACTTCAAGAGCATCCTGCCGACCGTGGGATGTAAGTAACGGGACAGGGCACCCTTCCTTCATCTCCTGGTGGGGAAGCCAGGGCTGCTGACCCACATGTGGGGCACCTGGGGACGAGGCCGCCTGGGAATTTCCCAGGCTCTCCTGGAGCCTCGGGCAGTGCCTGGCACGTGCAGGGAGGGCATGAGGTCCACCCCAGGCAGGCATTCTCACGGAATCCAGAACTCAGACAGGTTTCAGTGCAACTGGAGTCTGCGGGGGCCGGGGAGGGGGTGGGTAGTGTATCAGGGACGGAGTTTCTGGCCCCAAAGAGTTGGGTGTGTGAGGGCTTCTGCTGGTGGAGGGGGGAGCCCAGAAGAAGAACCTGCCCCCAGGCTCTGCCACTCAGCCCCCTAGACAAGCCGGCCTCTCACCCTGGCTGGTTGCTCTCCTGCTAATGCTGATCCCTTTCTGCCTGGACTCGGCTTACCCACCTGGGCTGGGCTGGCGGATAGGGTGGGTGCTGTAGGAAGGGACGGCAGGGAGGGAGGCCCCTCTCACTGCACTGCTTAAAGAGGATAGCAAGTCATGGCTTTCAGAGGGGAGGGGCTTTGGCGCATCTGTGGACAACTGGTCTCCTTCACATCCTGTCTGGGGGTGAAAAGCCCCACTTCCCCCCTAAAATAGGGAAACCCAGTGTGCTTTGTGCCAGTCCTCTCGGGAGGCAGCCGTCATGGTGGAAGAGACACCTCACTGGGAACGAAAGCTTCGGTTTGAAATTTGTACTCCGCTATGGATAAGCCTTCCGTTTCTCTGTGTCCACTCATTCATTCATTCAGTCACCCATCCATTCATTCACTCATCCATTCATTCACTCACTCAGCAAGCATCTGTTGGGTGTGGCCTCTGTCCCAGGCCCACATTAGGTGTGGAGGATTCTCTAAGATGCCAAGCAGACACACCAACATAGAAACAAAGCACAAAATTCAGCAAACGGTATTAACTCCTTGGGGGCCCTCAATCTTCTCAGGAGGGTGGTTCTCAGGAACCATAGTCCCTGAGGAATATGGGGCCCGAAGGGATCTGCCAGGACCAGGCCCCCAGCAACAGTGGTGAGCAGGGCAGAGGCAGGGTGAAGCGCTGGCCCCAGGACGGGAACGTGGGCAGAGCCGGTAAAGACCGTGGATCCAGGCCGGCTGAGGGGCACGCAGGGCCACCTCTTCTCCATCAGCGGGAAAGCTGACACCGCCCACCCATGATATCAGACTGGGCTTTAAAAAAATACAACAAAGTGCCAAGTCTGGCTTCAAGGTGGGTTTCGTTGAGAGCAGGGACCACAGAAGGGGGCCAGGCCAAGCTGGGATATCAAGGGCTGTGTGCCTGGGTGTGAACCTGGATTCCAATTCAGGGGAGGGAGACAGCAGGGACCAGACTGGGCGGTTTGTCAGGTTGGATCTCACTCTAAGACCGAGGTCTGAGGCCACGGCTCACAGGCTCACTTGTTTTTGCAAATAAGGTTCTACGGGGACACAGCCCCGCTCATGCCTGTGTATCCTCTGTGGCTGCTTTCCCTCTGGAAGGGCGGCTTTGAGTTGATTGCTGGCAACCGTGACAGTACATCCCTCGAAGCCTAAAATGTTTACTACCGGGAACTTCCCCCCAAAAGTTTAGGACCCCTGCTTGAGAGCCAGTATCCTGGGAGGCAGTGGGCGGCCAGGGGGTGGGCTCCAGCGGGCATGGAGTGGCCTGGGGACTCACTGTGAGCTGAGAACTTAGCTCAGTGGGCCCAGGGAGGCCTGCAACTCTGACCTACCTTGTGGGGCAGAAGAGACCCATAAACACAGAGCCAGGCTGAGCCTGCGGGCGGTGCTGGCGTTCTGTATTTCTGGGGAGGGAAGGGGGAACGCAGACAAGTTCGCTAACTCTCCCAAGCAAGAAACCCGCAGGTCCGGCGCACTGCAGCTCGTGGACGGTGGGTGGGGTGCCCTGTCTCCCCGACCCCAGTCACCTCCACTGCTTCCTTTAGCTCCAGCAAGTCGGGGGCCAAGCTGTCACCCTCCCCAGGCTGTCCAAGTCACCCTGCTCTCTTCAGGGGTCCCACGAGGGTCAGGAGGGTGCACAGAGCCTGGGCTCGGGTCAGGGTGGGGGGCGTTTTCTTGGGTGGCAGGCCGGGGTGCGCCCTCTCCACTCCCGGTCCTCTGCCTGGCCCCAGCCCTCCTCCTCCTGCCCGTGCCCCTCCCCCAGGCCGGGGCTCATCTCCCCAGGACCCCGCCTCTGCCCTGGGGCTGGTGCCCTAGGCCTTGGCTTCCTGGGCTGCCGTGGGAGGGTGTGGATCAGTGTTGTGGCCCGCAGCCCTCTAGTTGAGTCTAGCGGTCCTTTATTCAATCAGCCACCAGCCTATTTATTGAGCACCTACTAGGTGCCAGCCACTGAGCTGGGTGTAAGGGACATAGAGATGAGAACGCCTTCCTTTGCTTTGAGGAGCTAAATCCCCTGTGGGAATGACGGTCTCCGCCACATACATCTCTGGGCCTACTTCACATGCCTTGTACACCTTGTGACCTTTGCAGGGGATATTATAAGGATTATTACGTTATTATAGAAATAAATAAATAATATTATTTATTATAATATGATATTTATTCACGTATTATATTCTATGTGATTTTATTAATTATTATGCTATGATGATTATTATATTATTATAAAAGCAGACACCCTCCCTTTTTGGTTGTTTTTTGTCTTGGCCACGCCGCGCAGCATGTGGGATCTTAGTTCCCTGACCAGGGATCGAACCTGCGCCCCCTGCTTTGGAAGTGCGGAGTCTTAACCACTGGACTGCCAGGGAAGTTCCCTGAATTTTCAGAGGAGGCAATGGACCACGAGTATCCCTTTAATCTAAGGGAGACAGTCTGTGTTGTACAGAAACCCTTTGAAGGCAGACACGCCCATTGCTCTCTCACTACGGCTTGGCTTTATGGGGGATAAGAATGAGGGCCCTCACTTCCTCCCCGGGGGCAGCTGGGGGAACAAGTTGGTGGTGCCTTGCTCAGGGCTTGGCTTGCAGGAAGCCCTTGGTAAATATGAGCTGAACTTACAAATGAGGGGACAGGGGACGGCCGAGGGCAAGGGCCTAGGCTCTCAGCGCCATGCTTTCATCTGTAAAATGGGATGTACAGTCCTCTCTATGGGGGGGAGGGCTTTGTGAAAGGTCGATCAAGGATGTCAAGTCACGGGTCACCACGTTATGACTTAGGGTTGGGATGCTGAAAACTCGGCCCCTGTGCACCGGTGCTGAATTGTATCTCAGAGACAGAGTTTTGGGTGAAGTAGAAAAGAATAGCTTTATTGCTTTGCCAGGCAGAGGGGGA
Organism: Hyperoodon ampullatus; assembly: GCF_949752795.1. Taxonomy (NCBI): domain Eukaryota; kingdom Metazoa; phylum Chordata; class Mammalia; order Artiodactyla; family Ziphiidae; genus Hyperoodon; species Hyperoodon ampullatus. The sequence continues at coordinate 3,558,321 of NC_136921.1, forward strand.
GACAGCAGGCTCCTGCCCTCGAAAACTGTGGGTCCCAAGCCGGGAGGATTTAGTGAGGAGTTTTATAACAATGGCTCAAGGCCAGGGTTGCTGATGAGGACCAGGGTGTATGCAGGGCCTGCGCTCCTTTAATGTGGCCTCAGGTGGTCTCTTGATGAGGTTATCAAACCGTGATCTTCTCTGGAATGAAGTATGCTGACATCTATTTGTTGGGGGTTTTAGTTCTGTAAGGAACTCAAAGATATTGTTATATGTATCCCTTTTTTAAAAAAATAAATTTATTTATTTTATTTTATTTATTTTTGGCTGCACTGGGTCTTCGTTGCCACACACGGGCTTTCTCTAGTTGCGGAGAGCGGGGGCTGCTCTTCGTTGCGGTGCGCGGGCTTCTCATTGCGGTGGCTCTCTTGTTGCGGAGCATGGGCTCTAGGCCCACGGGCTTCAGTAGCTGTGGCACGTGGCCTCAGTAGTTGTGGCTTGAGGGCTCCAGAGCGCAGGCTCAGTAGTTGTGGCGCACGGGCTTAGTTGCTCCGCGGCATGTGGGATCTTCCCTGACCAGGGCTCGAACCCATGTCCCCTTCATTGGCAGGTGGGTTCTTAACCGTCGCGCCACCAGGGAAGCCCTATGTGTTTCCCTTGAGGCGGAACCAGGACCGTGGCCCAAGGCTGCACTGTTGTTTCTTGGCTGCCCCTCCCTTGTCTCTGCATCCCCTCCCTTCCCTGATTAGCAACTGTTTGAACCTGCCCTCTGGAACTCAGGGAAGGTCATGGGGGCTGGAGTCTGTTCCCTGCAAACAAAAGCGGGGGGCATGGAAAGGCGTCCGTGCCCAGGAGCCCCACAGGGTCCTGCTCGGTTTCAGTCGTCACCCTTTCCTGCTGCCCCCTTTCCTCAGACGCCCACCCTCACACTCCCGAGGGCAGGAGTGGGACCAGGGCCTGGCACGTCTTTGGTGGTGCTGCCTTCAGGGCAGGCCAGCTGCAAGACACTCCAGCCCTGGGGAAGAGCGGGGGTCCCTGGGCCCCTCCAGAGGGTCTGGATCTGTTGGTGAGTGTGTGGAGTGGCCCCACAGTGGAGGGTTACACAAACACTGGGCACAGCTCTGCAGAACAGCGCCTGCGCCAAGACAGGGTTCCAGCCGCCCTGCGGCGAGACCTGTCCTTCCAGAGGAAGCTGGAGCCGTACCTGTGACAGGCGGTGACAGACTCTTGTACCCAAAGCAGAGCCAGGGTAGAATTGAGCACAGCCTCCCGAGGGCGTGGCCTGCTGGGAGGAGACCAGAACCCCCTGAACTCCTGGCTGCCCCAGCACCACAAAGCCCGCCAGACCCACCTGAGAGAGGGGCTGGCAGGGGAGATGGGCAGCTGCCAAAAGCTCTTATGGTGGCTGGGGGCTTGGAGCACCAAGAGCTTCCCAAGATCCCACTGAGCTCCCGCGGACCCCTCATCCTAGAATCTTGAGGGCAGCAGCAGGGGACATTCTGGCCCATTTCCCTGCCCTGCACGGTTTAGTGACATCTTTGGAGGGGTGGTGACATCTAGTGCTTGTGTTCGGATTTGCTGGCAGAAGCCAGTTTGGACCAGCTGGGCCTTGCCTGGGGCAGCGAAGGTGCGAAAGGTACTGGATTTCGCCCCACCTCCCTTCCCTGCTGAATGAAACATTGCTGGAGCCCAGGTGACCCTGAGAAGTCACCCATGTCGTGTTCCCTTCCACTAGGAAGCAGCTCGTGACTTTTACAGAAAAGAGAACGCTGCAGAGAGGGCTTCAGTAAGCAGGATGTGCCGTTGATTTAAATTAAAAGGTCAAAAAGCAAAACATTTCCTTGTGTTAACATTTAGTTGAGACACCTTTTAATTGGGGGCAGCAGAATGCAAGTTGAAGAACAACCCCCAGTGAATTCTCTTGTCATTCGTTGCCCACTGGGGGTCCATTCAGCTCAGCAAGTGGAAGGCACGCCCGCTTCCAGAGGCTGGGGAGGGGGCCGGAAGTGTCCCCAAGTGTCCCCACCGCTGGGGCTCCCGTGTTGAGGACTGTGCTGGGGCCAGAGGAGGCTGGAGCCCTGCTTTGTGTCGCCATATAAAGCAGTGCCAGGTGGCCCCGGTTCAGAGTATCATCTGGTAAAAATGTGCCGGTGTGTCATCTCCACCAGCGTATTCTAGAAACGTGGACACTTCCGGGTTCTGGGCCCGGTTCTGGGCCCGGTCCTGCTCCCACACCCCAGCTTGTTGCCAACTTCATTTCAGGAAAAGTCTCCCCGTCTGTTTGAATATCTTGGAAGTTTATTTTTTAATCCCTTTTTGGCTTTAGCTGTGAACAGGTAGAAAATGTGGTCAGTGGGTTTCTGAACAAGGAAGGTGATACATGTGGGCTCTTTTGTGGGTTGGAGCCAGGAGTTCACGGGGCTGGGGGTGGAAGTTTGCTTCATATACCAGCCCGGGGGCCCACCTGGGGGGTCTGTGTCTCTCTCCAGGGGAGACGAGGTGCTGCAGTCTGTGAATATCCAACAGCCACTCATGCCACGTCATTGCTCGGTGTGAAAACCCTGCGCTCCTTGGAAATCGGTTGGGATTTTACATTGATTTAAACTCAACCACCAGCCATCGTTTTCAGAGTAGAAAAGGAAAATATCAGAAGCTCAGATTGTTAAGCAAAGGAGGCAAACCTGAATTTTATGCCCACCTGTAACCTGGCAGTGATGACTTTTAGGATGAAACCAAAATCGCATACGCAGAAGTGTGATTTGACCTGATAGCAAACAGACAAAGGGTGTGGGTAAAAGGCTGCTGTTCCCAGACAATGAGCCGGGAGAGCGGAGAGGGAGGGGAGGAAGGGGCGTCAGGTGCCACCCCTGCACCTCGTCTCTTTTGTCCTGGGTTTGACCACCGCCCTGGGAAGAGGGCACTGTTGACTCTTGGTAAAGGAGGAAGCTGGGATCTCTAAGGTTGAAGCAAGTCGACAGAGTTTGTTGCAGCTGATAGACTTCCCTCCAAGGCCCAGGCGTGGTCCTCACCCTCGTGACCTCAACAGTCTTAATGGAGCTTCTGTCCTGCTCAGTCCTGACAGTAGCCCCGTATGAGCTGGGAGCCGTCCGTCCTACTGTTGAGCTGAAGACGGCAGCTTTGTTTGACCTGGTGTGGTGTTCTGCTGGGCTGTCATAACAAACACCACAGACTGGGTGCCTTAAATGACAGAGGTTTATTCTCATAGCTCTGGGGGCTGGAAGCCCAAAAGCGAGGTGTTGGCAAAGTAGGTTTCATCCTGAGCCCTCTTTTCTTGGCTTATGGGTAGCTGCCATCTAGGTAACTGACTGTGTGCTTACATGGTCTCTTCTTTGTGTTTGCATGGAAGGGAGGGGAGAGAGAGAGAGAGAGAGAAGACAGACAGACAGAGACAGAGAGAGGAGACAGAGGGAAGAAGACAGAGAGAGAGACAGTGAGAGAGAGGGAGTGCATTCTTACAGAGGCACTAGTCCCACCCTGAGGGCCCCACCCTCACGAACTCATGTAACCCTAATCGCCTCCCCAAAGCTCCATCTCCAAATACTATCATGCTGAGGGTTAGGGCTTCTATATGTGAATTTTGGGAGGATACAATCATTCAGTCCATAACACCTAGGAAGTGTATCTGACTTCAAGTTTGTGGACAAGCAGAAAAATGCAGGATGTGCAGGCAGAGGGTGGATCAGCGGTTTCCATTTAGGAGTCACCCCAAACTAGATTCTCATGAGAGAGAATCATGATCTTACCCTTTCTATGCTAAAAATCTCAGCCCAGACTTGTCTCTTATTCTCTGTCTGTAGCAGATTGAATTGTGTCCCCCAAAAGACTCGTCCTCCTCCTAATTCCCAGTGCCTGTGAATGTGGCTTTATTTGGAAAAAGGGTGTTTGCAGATGTAACTAGTTAAGGATATTCCTGGATTTCGGGTGAGCCCTGAATCCCATGACTAGTGTCTCTGTAACAGGAGAACACAAAGATGCAGAGGGGTTGCCTGTGTGAAGACAGAGGCAGAGACGGGGGAGATGCATCTACAAGCCAGGGACCACCGACGGTTGCTGGTCCCCACCAGGAGCCAGGAGGAGGCGTGGAACAGATTCCCTCTCAGAACTTCTGGAAGGAACCAACACTGGAAACACCTTGATTTTGGACCTCTGGCCCCCAGAACTGAAAGAATAAATGTCTGCTGTTTTTAGCCACCCTTTTTGTGGTTATTTATTATGACAACCCCAGGACACTAACACATTGGCCTTGGAGTGAAAAATTTAACTTCAAGCCTGTGGCTACATTTACCAGAATCTCCCAACAAGCTTCCAACCCAGGCTGGGTCTGGGCAGGGCAGAAGCTTTGCCTGGAGTCTCGCCCCTGGCCCCTCCCAGTCCCTGGTCTAGTTCTGTATATGACATACCCCATACGCTATGGGGGAGAACATCTTTTTTTAAATTTATTTTACTGAAGTATAGTTGATTTCTGCTGTACAGCAAATGACTCAGTTATACATATGTATATTCTTTTTCATTCTTTTCCATTATGGTTTATCACAGGATATTGAATATAGTTCCCTGTGCTATACAGTAGGACCTTGTTGTTTATCTATCCTATATGTACTAGTTTGCATCCATCCCTCCCTCTCCTCCTCTCCCCCTTGGCAACCACAAGTCTGTTCTCTATGTCTGTGAGTCTGTTTCTGTTTTGTAAATAGTTTACTTGTGTCATGTTTTAGATTCCACATATAAGTGATATCATGTGGCATTTGTCTTTCTCTTTCTGGCCTACTTCATTTAGTATGATAATCTGTAGGTCCATCCATTGCTGCAAATGACATTATTTCATTCTTTTTATGACTGAGTAAAGTTCCATTGTTTATATGTACCGCATCTTTATCCATTCATCTGTCGATGAACATTAGGTTGTTTCCATGTCTTGGCTATTGTGAATAGTGCTGCTGTGAACATTGGGGTGCATGTATCTTTTTGAATTATAGTTTTGTTCGGATATATGCCTAGGAATAGGATCGCTGGATCATATGGCAACTCTTATTAGTTCTTTGAGGAACCCTCATACTGTTTTCCATAGCGGCTGCACCAATTTACATTCTGGGGACAATATCCTGGTGTTAGTAAATAACTATCTTAAAGTCACAACACTTTGGAAAGCTATGCTAAGGGGAAAACAGTCTTCAAATGAAAGGTGGATTGCCCAATATGTTGAATGAATGGTTTGGGGATAGATCTTTTGTTGTGTGTACTTATTAAGCAGGGATAAGAATGCATAAAAGTCCTTGCCCTCCAGATGCTCACTGTCCCCAGGGGTGACAGGTGAGAACACAGAAGTCTACCTGTGCAGTGGGTGAGTGATGAGCACAGGGGGGCTACTATAGACCACTCCCAGGGAAGGGGGTCCCAGCACTGCCCCAAGGGCTCACACTCAAAGACCCGGTGGACATGTAGGGAGGTGGGGAAGAGGAAGGATTCCAAGCATAGAGGTCAGTGGAGAAGGGAGGTCAGCAGGGAGAGTTGTGGATCAGGCCGGGGAGTTAGCAGGAGACCAGGAAGGATGCAGAGGAGGAGCTGATGTGACCGTCAGCATGCCAGCTACCTCGCTGGACACCCACGGGGTGACCCTGGTTGTCAGAGACCCTTCCATGCCACACATAGTCCAGAGGATTTGAATAGGACCCTGAGAGTCTATCTTCCCACCCAAAGCCTCTGTGGAATCTGCAAAGGTCTGCAGCAAATTCCTTACAACTCTTTGCTTTTTCTGGAAAATGCCATCTTCTAGAAGAGGGGTTTGCTGAGCCTTCCCCACTGAGGGTGACAGGAAGCACAGGGCTGGCTGTCTCTGGCTGGTTTGCTGAGCCCAGGGCTCACGCTGGTCCAGGCTGAGCCGTGGATAAAGACCTCGTCCTCCATGTAAAACTCCTCTGGGCTTCTGTTTCAGGTGCATTCTTCACAAAGGTGGTGGATTTGGGGGCTGCGTCTCTGAAGTTTGAGATCTGGGACACGGCTGGCCAGGAAAAGTACCACAGCGTCTGCCACCTCTACTTCAGGGGTGCCAATGCTGCGCTTTTGGTGTATGATATCACCAGGAAGGTGAGGCTCACCTGGGTGTGTCCCCGCCCTCCAAGGCACATGGACGCAACCTTCTGGCGGCATTATGTGACTGACCTGTGCTGGTGCTTTATGTTAAAATCGTGAGCACCAGTGGAGAATCCTTCAGTGAAAGTCAGTCACCTTCTCCAGGAAGCCCTCCCTGACAATCCCTCTTCCTGCTGCACAGTTAGGTTTGCGCCCCTCCGTAGTCCTCTTGGAGTACCCAGAACAGTGCACCCCCATCCATCACTCACGATTCCTTGGGTGCCCACTGAGCTGGTGAGGGGGGGTGTTATGAAAACAGGATACAGCCCCTGGCTGCATATCCACTCTACAGAATATCATCAGGCCAAACAGAAGTGAGCAGATGCTTAGTGCACCAGCAGGGAAGGGTGGGGTTCTATGGGAGTTGACAGGAGGGGCACCATGCTTCCTGCAGGAAGGCTCTAGCTGAGACGTTGGGAGAAGCAGGATTAGCCCTGTTGGGCAGGGCCGGGCAGGGAGGTGGCGGTAGGCATGTGAGCGGCGGGGCGGAAGGGAGTTCTGGTCAGAGGGCAGCGCTGGTGGAATTAAGGAGGTTGAGTGCCGTGCACGGAGCCCCTGCAGTGCTCAGAGCAGGCCTACTGGGTCAGCATGGCTGCTGGGGAGAGGGGCTGCATGGGACCCAGGGCAGAGGCCCCGTTCCCGGGTCTGTGGGGCACTGCAGTTAGGATCAGGGTTTCGGGTGACAGCCACTTCCCCACAAAGTGGTCCTTGAGGGCATCCTGGACCAGAGGCCTCTAGAGCTCCAGGTCTGACTCGGAACCTCCTGCAGCCCCCAGCCTCCTGCTGGCCGGGTGGGGACAGAGCTGCCTTCGGCCCAGACCACCCGAGGCCAGTGGAAGACCAGCCACCCCTGCTCAAGGGGCAGAACAGCCCTTGGGGCCCAACATAAGGCCAGTTGGATCATGTGCCGTTTTATGTTAAAATCGTGACAATCAGTAGATTCCTTCAGTGAAAGTTGGTCACCTCCTCCAGGAAGCCCTCCCTGACAGCCCCTCATCCTGCTGCACGGTTGGGTTTGCGCCCCTCCGTGGTCCTCCCGGAGTACCCAGAACAGTGCACCCCCATCCATCCCTCACGATTCCTCGCGTGGGTCACCTGGATCCTGTGTTTTACGCAGGGTAGCCACCGACACTTGCCTTGTCTTCCCTGGGACGGCTGAGGAAGACCACCCGGTTTGCCTGACAGTCCTGTTTTCCTTTCTCAGGGTTCCTTCTGCAAGGCGCAGCAGTGGCTGAAGGACCTGGAGGAGGAGTTCCGCCCAGGAGAAGTCGTGGTGATGCTGGTCGGCAACAAGACAGACCTCGACCAGGAGCGGGAGGTGACCTTGGAGGTGGGCCTGGGGACGGTCACTATGTCCCCGGAGCGGGAGGTGACCTTGGAGGTGGGCCTGGGGATGGTCACTATGTCCCCGGTGCAGGAGGTGACCTTGGAGGTGGGCCTGGGGATGGTCACTATGTCCCCAGTGTAGGAGCAGGGAGGGGCCCCAGACACACATGTTCACCTGCCCACACACTCATACACACACACACCCTACACGCGCACACACACACGTACCACTTCAGTTTCCCTCCTGGGCAGAGGTTTCTGGTCTCTCCTGGGAAGGTCAGAGCCAGAGGTGGTTGCTCCTGGCTGCGGGGAGAGCTGTGAGCATCACCGCAGCCTCCCGAGGGCTGGCAGGGGCGGGCGCAGTGCAGGGAACGGTTTCCATGAGGAAACCACGACCCTTCCCACCCTCTCTCCTTCTCTGAGTAATGCAGGTTTCAGATCTTTCTCTTTGTGTTCAATAAACTACTCAAGAAGGGCCAAATCCTGGGTTTCCCTGGTGGCACAGTGGTTGAGAGTCCGCCTGCCGATGCGCGGGACGCCGGTTCGTGCCCCGGTCCGGGAAGATCCTACATGCCGTGGAGCGGCTGGGCCCGTGAGCCATGGCCGCTGAGGCTGTGCGTCCGGAGCCTGTGCTCCGCAACGGGAGAGGCCACAGCAGTGAGAGGCCCGCGTACCGCAAAAATGAGGGGCAAATCCAAATTTTTTGCTAGGAAATGAGCAAGGGAGAGAGAACCCGAAAGCTGCAGTTCTTCAGAGAGAACCCGAAAGCTGCAGTTCTTCTGTAAAATGACCAACAGCAGAATAAATACTGTAGGCAGTTGCTTGTAAAGCGATGAGAGCCTGGAGCAAGCAGGGAGCAAGGGGTTCGTGTGTGTGTGTGTGTGTGTGTGTGTGTGTGTGTGTGTACAGGACGTGTGTGTACAGTGGTGTCTGCAGTGTATGTGTGTGTGTACAGGACGTGTGTGTACAGGACGTGTGTGTACCGTGGTGTCTGCATGTGTGTGTGTGTGTACAGGACGTGTGTGTACTGTGGTGTCTGCGTGTGTGTGTGTACAGGACGTGTGTGTACAGGACGTGTGTGTGCAGGACGTGTGTGTACCATGGTGTCTGCGTGTGTGTGTGTGTGTACAGGACGTGTGTGTACCGTGGTGTCTGCGTGTGTGTGTGTACAGGACGTGTGTGTACAGGACGTGTGTGTACCGTGGTGTCTGCGTGTGTGTGTGTACAGGACTGTGTGTACAGGACGTGTGTGTACAGTGGTGTCTGCGTGTGTGTGTGTACAGGACGTGTGTGTACAGGACGTGTGTGTACCGTGGTGTCTGCATGTGTGTGTGTGTACAGGACGTGTGTGTACAGTGGTGTCTGCATGTGTGTGTACAGGATGTGTGTGTACAGGACGTGTGTGTACCGTGGTGTCTGCGTGTGTGTGTGTACAGGACGTGTGTGTACAGGACGTGTGTGTACCGTGGTGTCCGTGTGTGTGTGTACAGGATGTGTGTGTACAGGACGTGTGTGTACCGTGGTGTCCGCGTGTGTGTGTGTGGGTGTGGGTTTTAGGCGAGGCTCTGGGAGGAGGGGAGCGCAGGATGGGGAGGGAGCTGGGCTACAGCACAGGGCAGGAAAGGGAGGGAGTCGGGGGCAGGGGGCGGCCAGAGGAGGCCCTGCTGAGCGGGCGCTGGGGCTCAGAGGCAGACATCCCAGCGCTGGTGTTGGGATTGGGGGCTTTATTCCGGGGCAGCCTTGAGTCCCTGGGGTGGGGAACTGCTGGGTGATTTAGGAAGAGCGTATGGAGCCCAGGTCAGGCCGAGTTGGGAGACGGGGCCTGGGTGGGGAGACCCATTGGAGCCGGGGGCCCATCTCAGGGGCGGGAGGGCCCTCCTCTCTGCTCTCCCAGGACCCCTGCCTGCGGGAGGGGGACCCCGTGGCTTAGACGGCACAGAAGCGGCCACCCTGGGGCCTGGGCTGTAGACCCTGGGCCCCCAGACCCCACCCTGGCTTCTTGTTCCCTCTGAGCTCCCACTGAGCTGGGCCTTGGGGGCAGGGGGGCGGGGGGCAGACCCCGGAGCTGCAGGTGCCTCAGCTGGGGCAGAGGCCAAGCTGACCTGTGGTCAGTGCAGCTTTTACATTGATTTTGGGGCTTTTCATCTTAAAATAATTTCAGAATTACAAAAATTGTTGCAAAAATAGCACAAAAAGTTGCCGTCTGCCCTTCTCCAAGCTTTCCCAAGTGTTAACATCTCACATAAGCTCAGAACAACGAGCAAATCAGGAAACGACCGTTCAAACTTCCTTACAGATCTTGTGCAGATTTTATCATTTTTTCCACTAATGCCCTTCTCTTGGTTCGGGGAAACCTGCTCCTAGATCTGGCCGTGGAGAGCGCTCCCCTCCGCTGGCCCTGTCACCCCGCCCTGTTATTCTTTGAGCTCTTCCTTCCCTTCTGGCTCACCAAGTTGTTCCAGGGTCATCTTGTCCTTTCTCGGCCCCAGCCCTGGAATCAATCATTTCCCCAAAGAGCCCTGGTTCCTAGTGTCGGGGAATGAATTTAGGAGTCAAGATCTGTGCACTGGCTGTGCTCATTCCACGGGGGGTGAGGTAACCGTGGCTCCCATCCTGGGGAAGCCCCAGGACAAACTGGCAGACGGAGGGCCGGGGACCTGCAATTTAGGGGCCAGAGGCTCATTGGACCTGAGGACAACCCCCTAACATGACCCCATCTAGAACCCCCAAGCTACTTGGGCAAAGGGGGTATTTGAGTTTCATTCATGTGATCCAGATATGAGCTACCTGAAGTCACTGAGTCTTCAGCTGTACTAGGTCACCTTGTCTTTTAAAATACAAGTAATAATGTCCCCATCCCTCTGTGTCTGGGAAAGGGCTGAGAAGCTCGTTGGGGGCTGGTGAAGAGCAAAGCTCTGCGGGCCAGGCTGGGGGTGGGGGGAGTAGACACCGCTGGGTGCCATGCTGTGGGCACGGCCGGCCCAGCCCCCAGGGGCCAGCTCAGTGTCAGGCACTGAGCACTGCGCCTCCTGGGAGGGTCCGGAGGCGAGGGGCCTGCACGGGGAGGCCCCCAGGTCCTCCTTCACCACCGCCTTCCCATGAACGCTTCTTCACTTTTCGGCCACACGAGCAGCCCTGGTGTTTCCCAGACGCCCTTGCTCCGTACACCCTTCACTCCACGTAGGCCAGACCCCTGTGGGACGGTGGTGGGGGACCCAGAGAAGGGCCGGGCTCCCACCAGGCTGTCCCCACTCCCCTTCCACGTTTCCTCTGTTCTCACTTGGTTTCAGAGCCCACCGGTGCCAGAGAACCGTGGTAGGGGCGGGAACCTCGCCAAGGAAAGCATCCTTGGACCCCGCTGGGGGTGCCGGGCTCCCCTGCCAGCGAGCACCCTCCCTCCCTGCCCTGCACTGCTCCCTGGTCTGGGCCCCCTTCTCTGGGAGCCCCAGAAACAGAGCTTGAGGAATGACGTTCTCTGCTGGTGCAATTGTTTCTCGGTGTTTCTTGGGTCTTCCTGTTAGAAGCCGTCTAAGTGTTCGTGGGAAATTTCTGATGATTAATGTGGGCTTTCCGTGGCCGTTTCCGTCAGGAAGGGAGGGAGTTTGCAGAGAGCAAGGGGTTGCTGTTCATGGAAACCTCGGCCAAACTGAACCACCAGGTGACTGAAGTCTTCAGTGCTGTGGGTGAGTGACCAGCCTCCTACCCGAGAGCAGGGGGTGGGGGGACCATCACTGGGTCTTCAACAGGTCTTCTTCTCTGGCGACCTGGGACCCAGCAGAACGTCCCCAGGGCCCGGAAAGTGGGCAGGAGTCAAGGGCCCGTGTTTCCTGCTTCCTGGAAAACATCAGGGAGGGTGGGACCTTGGGGGATGCCACGTGTGCAAGGTGAGTGCTGGGCTGGGTTGGGGGACTTTCCTCCCAACCAGGCCACGTCCTTCTCCTTCTGTCATCCACAGCCCGAGAGCTTTTGCAGAGAGAAGAGAAGAAGGAGGGCCAGAGGCAGCAGGGAGATGCACGGCTGGCTCTGAATGAGACGCCCCCGGGGCGGGGCAGATGCTGCGCCCGCTAGAAGGGGCCACTCCAGGAAGGGCCGTGGGGAGGATGTGCCCAGCCCACAACCCACTGGTCCGCAGGGCGAGCCACCGCCAGCTCCATGTCGATTGTGGTACTTATCCTGATTCACTGTCGATGCTGGCTTGCTCCTGAGTCCTAGAGGCTCTGGAAGAGGGCCTCCTCCCAATAGAATAACCATCTCCCAAGCTGGTGGGAATCATTCAGGAGAGGGTCCCGTGTCCAAGGCTCCCAGAGGGTGTCAGCTCCAGCTCTCAGACACCAGATACCGACTGAATCCCGGATGTCCTGGGGGGCGGGCACGCGTGACCCTGCCCTTAGCTGCCTGGCCACCGGACACTGGAGAATGAAATGGTCAGAGGGGAAATAAAGATCGGAAAATCACCCAGCACGCACTTGGTGTTGGGCAGGGGGCTGCCCCGGGGGCTTGGGGCCCCCCTGCTCCTGGGAGGTGGGAGAGGAGACAGCAGGCCCAGCTGCAGGGGGCAGTGCCAGGGAGAGATGGCGTGACCATCATGGGGCTGGGTCCATCGTCACTGGATCTCTGTGAGGTTACCCTGAAGGACAGTGCCTGACAGAGGGCAGCTGGGGATGGGGGTGGGGGAGTCAGGCCCCCTACTCTCTGCTCCTTGCTGTGAATGCGAAGTGGTGCTTGTGCAACGTGCGCCAGGACTCAGACTTGGAGCCGAGGTGCAACTTGTACCGCGTATGAGTTTTTCTCCGAAAAGTAAACCGATTTCTGTCATGTGGTCCTTTTTATTTTTCCAAATGTTTTTTAATTGTGGTAAAAGTCACATAATATAAAACATACGATTTTAACCACATTTAACTGTACAGTTCGGGGGCACTAAGTGCAGTCACATTGTCGTGCAGTTCTCACCATCATCCACCTCCTGAAGTTTTCACTTTCTTAAGCGGAAACTCTGTCCCCATTCCCCCGCCCCACCTCCCCTCCCCCGACCCTGGAATCTATCAATGTACTTTCTGACTCTATGAATCTGGCTATTCTACGTACCTCGTGTAAGTGGAATCACACAGTATTTGTCTGCACCTACTGTCTATTGGAATGCATTTTTAGGGTTAACTTTATATCACGTGGTCTTCGGTGAGTTTGTAAGCTGGGGGTCTGTTCCCGAACATCCTCTAGGAGGGCTCATGGTGAGTAAATACTGAGGGGCCCCAGGCGGCGGGCTGTGGCTGAGGTGGGCACAGGACATCTTTCTGGTGGTGACACCTCATGTGCTCACCTTGCTCCTGCCTTTAGAGAGGCCCCATGGCCCTTCCGTATGAAATTTTAAATAAGATGACATTGTCATCCCCCTGAAAAAGGTGGCTTCACTATATCAACTGTAACTTCTATATCAACAGAAGGACAAACGTAAAGCGTCCTTCCCCATTGACGCTGAGCTCCTGGACGTCCCAAAAGCACTCACACGGTTTTTTTCCTAGACAATTTCCAGGTGAAACCTGACAGCTTGGTGCCGTGTGCCCTGCAGTTTCTGACTGCAGTGAAGTTCTGTATGCGACTGTTCCCTCGTAGGTGAAGTACGTGAGGTGTGAGCCCCTCTGTGTAAGGCTGTGTCCTCACGCTGTCTGTTCCCCCACTCTGGGGTAGCAGGGCTGGGATCCCTTCTGCAAAGGGTGGGACCCACTTCGGAGGTGGCGGGAGGCTGAAGTGGCCCCTGGCCACTAGATGGCGCGCCAGCATCGCTGAAGGCAAACCCCACGGCCCCTGGTCTTTGCGTCCTGAGTGCTGCTTTGCAGACAGTAAGGCTTTCAGAGGAGTAACTGACCCATCCATGATGAAATAGGAAGTGGGGAAATAATGATATTTGTAGGATGCCCACATTTCTGATTGTTTTTCTCCCGTCTTGCCAGGCTAGTAACACTGTGCTAGAATTTATTATTAAAACATGTTCTTTGACTCATTGCCACCTGGCATCCTTTCACGCTTCCCTCCCTTCCCCCAAGATGGGATGGAGTGCGTTGTGATCCTGGAGCTGCGTGCCCCATTGCCGGATGTGATAGCCCCTTTTCCTCTCCTTCTCCCTCACGAGGCAGGTGGGGCTCAGCCCTGCAATGGAATCACCTGGGAGCCTTTGCAGGCAGCATCCCTGTGCCCACCAGAAGCCCTGGTTAAATCTGTCTGCAGTGCAGCTTGAGCCCTGGGAGTTTTGAGCCCTCCTGGTGACCTAATATTCAGATAAGGGGGCGCTCTGCCATGAGGGCAGGGGTTCTGTCTGTCCTTCCTCTCGTGGGGCTGCCGGTGCCTGGTACGATGTCTGGTACATGCCAGGCACTCAACAAATATGTGTCCAAGAGAGGATAGGAGCCGATATTCCCAGTGATGTAAAGAAAAGGCAGGCTCTTCTACAAACAGCCTCCACCCCAGCCACCGCAGACGTTTATGGAAGCCTTTCTCTGTGTCAGTGCTTCTCCCACCTGATCTCAGCCCCTCCTGGACCATGAGGTGGTGGTAGGGGGCGTGGGTGTAGAACCTGGGGGGCGATGAGCCCGTGGGGTTGCAGGTACTCAGGGGAGGTTGGTGGGTGAGCTCACCGTCCTGCCTGCATCCAGGGAAGCTGCTCCAGCCCTTCTCATGAGCTGGGGTGTGTGTGCGCGTGCGTGTGTGTGTGCGCACACGAGAGCACGCATGTGTGAGTGTGCGTGCTCGTGATGGAGGCAGGAAGCACAGAGAGGACGAGAAGCAGCATCTGGGCACAGCCCTGCTGTCCTGCCTGTAGCCGTGACCCTTCCCATCTCCCTCTGCTTCTAACGCCTCCTCCAAGTTCCCTGGAAGAGCCCCCTGTGCCCAGAGGGCTAACTCAGGAATCCATTCTTTTTCTTTTTCTTTTTTTTTTGGTACCTTTTTTTTTCGGTACCTTTTTTTTTTTTTTGCGGTACGCAGGCCTCTCACTGTTGTGGCCTCTCCCGTTGTGGAGCACAAGCTCCGGACGCACAGGCTCAGCGGCCATGGCTCACGGGCCCAGTCCGGACGCACAGGCTCAGCGGCCATGGCTCACGGGCCCAGCAGCTCCACGGCATGTGGGATCCTCCTGGACCGGGGCACGAACCTGTGTCCCCTGCATCGGCAGGCGGACTCTCAACCACTGCGCCACCAGGGAAGCCCGTTTGGTACCGTTTTTAAAAAATTAATTAATTATTTTTGTCTGCGTTGGGTCTTCGTTGCTGCGCGTGGGCTTTCTCTAGTTGCGGCGAGCAGGGGCTACTCTTTGTTGCAGTGCGCAGGCTTATTACAGTGGCTTCTCTTGTTGCGGAGCACAGGTTCTAGGCGCGTGGGCTTCAGTGGTTGTGGCACGCAGTCTCAGTAGTTATAGCTCGCGGGGTCTAGAGCGCAGGCTCAGTAGTTGGGGCGCACGGACTTAGTTGCTCCGTGGCATGTGGGATCTTCCCGGACCAGGGCTCGAACCTGTGTCCCCTGCATCGGCAGGCGGATTCTTAACCCTCTGTGCCACCAGGGAAGCCCCATTATTTTTCTTTTAAAATGTATTCCCTTTTTGAAGGTCTCACTGGCCAAACTTAGGACAATTTGAGCATCAAGAATGATTTGTAAGTTGCTGAACAAAAAAGAAAAAAAAAAGGGAGGAAAGGAGAAAAAAGGAGAAATATCTCCTTTAGAAGAACCCCGCTTATACATGTGGAAGGAATTAGAGAATCTCCATTGTACAACCCATGATGTAACAGTTGATCCCAGAGAAGGTATTCCGTAAGGTGTACCTCACTGGCTGTGAGCTCTTTGGGAAACAGGCTAGTGCCATGAGTCCCCAGGACCTCTGCGGATCGCATAGTGAGCAGACGGGGAACCCGAGAGATTTTTACAGTTGAGAGATCCTCTCCGTAAGGGGCCAGACTTGGCACCGGTCAGAGCGGGGCCCAGAGCCCACCATCAGGTACGATGCTGTAGGACAGACACAGAGCATTCATGCCCTCGGTGGTAACCGAGTCCAGTTCTGCCCCTAGACCCGCTGCTCAGATGACAGGAAATACAGTGCAGGGGACGGTGGGGGGGGGAATAGAAGAACAGGGTAACAGCACGTGGGGGAGCAGTCGACAGGTCACACGTGTGGATCCGTTCTACAAGGTAACACATCCGGGCCTTTGTGAAAGTCAATGTGACAAAATGAGATGAGCCGGGAGTGACGAGAAATAACTAAGGGTGACCTTGAGATTAGATTGGAGCCTGGCTTCCAAAAAAAAAAAGAAAAGACAACTAAGATTTTCTTGCCTCATTTGGGGATTTTTGAGTATGGACTAAAAACTCGATGATGTTAGGGAATCGTTACAAAATGTTTTAGGCATGGTGATAATTTTGTGGTTACGTA
Source organism: Hyperoodon ampullatus (assembly GCF_949752795.1). Taxonomy (NCBI): domain Eukaryota; kingdom Metazoa; phylum Chordata; class Mammalia; order Artiodactyla; family Ziphiidae; genus Hyperoodon; species Hyperoodon ampullatus. The sequence goes on from NC_136921.1 coordinate 3,574,189, forward strand.
GGAGATTGTCCTTAGTTTGAGGAGAAAGATGCTAAGATTTCTAGGGGAAATATGATGTGTACAGCTTACTTGCAAGCGTTAGAGAGAGAGAAGGGGAGGTGGCGGGGAGAGAAAGTAAATACAGTGAGAATTGCAGAATTTAGTGCAAGGTATTAGACGTCATCATAATATTTTTGTGATTTCTTGTAAGTTTGAAAACTTTCATAATAAGAATTTGTAGAAAACATAACATCTTCCATCTCTCTACTTCTCTGGGCTCAGAAGATGTATTCGTTTCCTGGGGCTGCCCTGACAGGGTATCACACGCTTGGGTGGCTGGAATCCGGAGCCCTTCATCACACTGATGTTTCCATGTCTGCGTCATGTGGGGCTGTGAACTCTTTTGTTTAAAGTGTACGACTGAGTGGCGTTTAGCACACTCACCACCTCGGGCCAGTTCCCAGACACTTTCATCCCCACAAGGAAACCCTGTACCCATGGAACAGACCCCAGCCCCTGGCAACCACCAAGCTACTTCCGTCTCTATGGATTTGCCTCTTCTGGACCTTTCATATAAGTGGAATCATCCACCGTGGGACCTTTTGTGTCTGGCTTCTTTCACTTTGCGTCATGCTTTCAAGGTTCATCCATGTGGTAGCATTTGAAAGAACTTCCTTTTCATGGCTGAATAATAACCCATTGTGTGGATGGACCACGTTCTGTTATCCATTCATCTATCGATGGGTATTGGGTTGTTTCTACCTTTTTGGCTGTTGTGAATTGTACTGCTATGAACATTCCTGTACAAGTATTTATTTGAACACCAGCTCTCAGCTCTCTGGGGTATGTACCCACGAGTGGGAGTGGCTGTGTGCTAACTCCAGGTTTAACTTTTGAAGAACCGCCAAACTGCTTTCCTGGGCTCTCCACGCTGCCTGCCCTGGCCCAGCACCTGCCTGCCCTGGAAGCAGACCTGGCCGCTCTCCTATTCCCCCGTGCGCATCCACCCTGGGGAGGTGCCGACGCTGCGGGAGCTCTCCCCTGGGAGGGGACTGGCCTCTGGCCTCCCTCTGGCCTCCCTGTGGCTGGGAAGGGCGGCAGCCCTGGTGCAGCTCCATTTGGGTGGTCTGGGCCAGCTCAGCCTCCTCCAGCGGGCCAGTGAGTGTGACCCGCCTTCCTTGATTTGGAGCAGGGATGGCTGGTGTCTGGGGTCCTGTGGGCTTGCTCTGCGTCCCGAGCCCTCCTGAGTGTGGATGGACAGAAGGAGTCCCGTGGTCCGGGCAGCCTCCTGGGATCCCGCAGGCAGAGGCCTGATGGGCCCTGAGCTCTGGGTTCAGAAGCAACTGGTTAAACCTGCCCTGCCCCCCACCCCAGTGCTGGACTAGGGGGTGAGCCTTGGAGAAGGGGGTTTACGCTCACAGAGCATCCACACTTGTTGGCTGCACCAACCTGAGCTCAGGAGTGGCAGGGGAGTTACTAGCCCCAGGTTCAGGCGTGGGAACCGGGGCTCCGAGAAGTTAGTGGCTGGGCCCAGTCGCCCACTTAGTGGCTGTGTTCCCCGATGCCAAAGCGAGTTCCCTCTGAGACAGGACACAGGGACGTCCCCGTGCGATTTGAAATGGACGCGAGCTGGGGTTGAAATACTTGAACCTAAGAGTACTGGAAACAAGCCACCCGTGCTTCTTTTTCTCCCCCGAGTACCAACAGGGAGGGGAAAAGTCCTGGGGCAGAGAGAGGGCAGGGCAGGCCGGGGGGCGGGGCTGCCCTCCTCTGGGGCCTCCTGCGTGGTGGCCTTGTGCAGTGCACAGCCTGAGCAGCCATTCAGGGCGGCTTGGGGGAGGGTGGTAGGAGCTGCAGCGACCGAGGACATCACAGCCTCTCTACTCCATGCTGGGCGCCCTTGGAAAAGTCCTAGAGCCTCTGGGCTCTAAGAGTCCTCTAGGCTAATGTCCCACGAGGGAAGGCACCTCCCACTTTGTCCCCACACAGACACTTGTAAACAAGGCCAGCTGCTTTGCTTTTATTGGGACTGAAGGGGACGCAGCCTGTGGAGGAGGGGCGGGGGCTGGAGGCCGGCTCCTGGGGCTCTTCCTGGGGGAGCTGCGCTGTCAGCCACGCTGGGAGGGCTCAGCGCCTCCTGCCAGGGGGAAGCAGGCGGGCGGGCGCTGGAGGCCAGGCTTTGGTCCATCCCCCAGGGCTGCTCTCCTCCGGCCAAAGCGGCCCACAGGCCGGATTCCACGGCCCGTGTACCAGGCAGGATTGATGTCGGGGGCTGGAAAGAGAGAGAGCAGTGTGTGAATGCACGTGCCCTGGTGTGTGCAACCGCGGTGGCAGGGCCCAGTGCACGCGCTCAGCTCACTGCTGCCCAGTCGCCAGGCCATGCAGGGACCTGCCCGCGCAGGAGGGGCGCCCAGAGGGCCTGGCCAAGCCGTTTCTGGGGGGTGCGGTGGCTTCGGGAGATGGGAATTCAAACTCCCCCTTCCCTTCCTGTCCCCACAAGCCTGTGCTCATGGGCAAAGTGGCCTCAGCCCCAGGCTGCCCTGGTGGTGAGGACTGAACCCCTCCCCCGAACGTCGGGCAGGGGCCCTTGGGAGCAGGTGTCAGGGACACTGTGGGGAGAGGTCTGGTGAGCAGGAGGCCGAGCTCCCAGCCCTGGGGCACTTAGCACGGATGGTGCCCCAGCTCAGGAGGCGGCCGGGCCCCCACCGCGACCCCGGGGCGGAGGGGTGGGAGGGCAGGCCGGGGGTCTGGGCACTCACTGCGGAGCTCCGTGGAGTGCGGGTGGGCCAGGCCCAGCAGCAGCAGGCACAGGAGCCAGGCCCCCAGTGCCTTCATCCCTCGGGCTCCTTGAGAAGCCCACTCGAGCTGGGGTCCCACACGGGAGGGCGCAGCCTGGAGCAGGGGTAAAGGTGAGAGCGCGTGAGCACAAAGCTGGGACCCTCAGATAACGCGGGCGCTGCGCACGTCAGCGTGGACGTGCCCGTGTGCGTGAGCGTGTGTGTCTGTGAGTGCACGTGTGCATGGGTGTGCACCTGTGTACAACAGGGTGTGTGTGTGTGTGTGTGTTTTCACGCCCCTGTGTACGTGAGGGGGTGTGCATGGGGTTACACGCGTGTGCAGGCAGCTGTGCTCTGCTGTGCGTTTCTCTGCTCTGCTGGGATGGCAGTGAGCATAGAGGTAGCAGGCGACCTGGCTCTCTGCACAGTCCCTTGCTCCCCTGGGCACCCCACCCTCTCCTCCGTACGGTGAGCACTAAATGAGGTGACCACGTGTGTGGTGGCCTCTGCCGTGCTCAGTCATGTTTGCAAGGACCCTCTGTCATCAGAAGGAAGCCGGGAGGAACGTGAGCTGTGGATGTGGAGAGCAGGGCTCTCTTGGAACTGCCCCCATCTGTCTGCCTGTCTGTGTCAGGGAACCAGGAGTGCGGGAGGGCTCCGCGCCACTGTGGGTGTGCGCACCTGGCCTCGGCAGGGAGGGCAGAGGTGAGGGGGTTGGTGGGGAGCCGCCCGGAGGAGCCAGGGTTGCTGCAGAGGTGGACAGGGTGCGGCCCAACCTCAGACGTGCCCAGGGAGGGAAGCCAGGGGGATGCTGAGCTTGGACCACGCTCAGGGGCCGGGACCCCGGTGCAGGGTTCTTTCCCTCCCTCGGCCCGGTTGCATCCTGCCCCGTGGTGGCTGGAGAACGTCAGCTGCCAGCCGGGCACTGTAGAAGTGTCATCATCTTCCATCCTTCCCAAGAGCACTCACCTTCCCCACGACCCCAGATCCCAGATGCTGAGTCTCCAAGATCAACCTGCAGCAGGAGGCACCTGTCCTCATGCAGCAGGACACCCCCAGTACCGGTGTTGGGGGAGAGGGTGCTGAGGGCAACAGAGACACCCAGAAAACTCACTTCTCACCCTGCCGGGGCTGAGGCCCTGAACAGCATCCATCCCGCAGAACTGGCAACTCCTTCTGCAGGTGCCCCCAGCTCATAGGGCTGGGTCCTCCCCACCCCCCCCACCCTTGGCACTTTAGGAACCCGCAGAAGATGCCAGAGAGGCTGCCTGTTTCAGGGAGGACCCTGCTGCCGACCTTGGCTTTCCAGCCCCCGGAAAGTGCTCTCCATGCAAGAGATTTAAGATGCCCACCCCGTTCCTTTCCAGAGACATGCTGGGGTGTCTCACACTCAGTGGCAGGGGGACTCCAACTTAGAGGAAATGGAGGTGCCATCATCAAAGCAGAGTAATAAAGGGCGCTCCCTGGCGGTCCAATGGTTGGACTCGGCACTTTCACTGCTGGGGCCCAGGTTCAATCCCTGATCGGGGAACTAAGATCCCCGCAGCCAAAAAAAAAAAAAAAAAAAAAAGCAGAGTAATAAAAAGATGCACCCAGAGACACTGGGGTGTTTGCTCCTCCCCCTGGGCTAGGACCCTCGCTGGGTGGAGGGCGTCTTAGGAGAACCCTGACAGCACCTGATACCAGAGGAAGGACCTGCCTCCTGAGAGTTGGAGGTTGGCTGTGGCCTGGCCGGCGGGATTCCTGGTCTGCATTCCCAGCAGAGTTGCCTGGACGGCTTCACCTTTCGTCTCCACCACGGGCAGCCTTGTGCACCGGGGCCCCGGCAGGCCGGCGTGGCCCTCAGATGCACAAGCGATGCGGTGGCTGCCCCGCCAGTCCTGGCTGCCAGGACTGACCCCTGCCCGGATGTGGAGGGAAGGTTGACAGAGGAGGGTGGGGTGTCAGGGACCCCCACCCTCTCCAGCACCCTGGGAGCTACTCACCGAGGTTCCCACGAAGCTGGCAAGTGCTGTGACCAGGAGCAGTGACCCAGGTGGCAGCCAGCTTCCCCCTTTTATAGTCCCAGGCGGAAGCAGTCGACCCGACACCCGCCCGTCCCTCCCCGCCCGCCTCCCTCACTGGGCAGCATCAGGAGAGAGTTGTTATTTTTCTTTTCTTTCTTCTATTTTTTTTTTTAAACTCTCATTAGTGATGTGGTGTGTCCCTTCCTGGGTTATATAATTTCATTTGGGCTGAGTGGTTTTAAAACACATTAGCCTTCCTCCTTCATGCTTTGGGCAATTGCAGTCAGGTGCCACCAGCCTGGGTGCTCGCAGCCGCGTGATGGCTGACGCAGAGGGGACCCTGCGGCTGTCTCCCTCCTCCTTTAAGTCCCAGTTTCCAATGCAAAGGTGAAGGGACAAGTCACCCGAGGCCATCACAACTGAATGATATATCCTCATAATCCTTCCCAGGCACCTATGTGGATTTTCATAGCTGCATTCATTACATGCAAGCCACTTTCGTCCTGTTCCGATCACTGAAAAATTATTTTTCCTAGGCTTTTCCAGAATTGTCATAATTACTGTTTAAAATAAACAAGTTTATTATTATTATAAAACAAATACATGTATTTCCTTTGTGAAATAAATAGTAAACTATTTTTATTATAAAAGCTATTTATATACATTTGGAAAGAAGTTAGCACATACAGAAAGCTAGAAAAAAAACCCATCCATCATATCAGGGAATCCAACCATTTATCACATGCGATATATTTGCTTCTCGTGGGCTTTTCACATACTCTCTGGGTAGATTCATCGGACTTGTGCTATTTTAAATAACTGAGCACTGCTCTCCACTTCACTTGGCCCTCAGAACTGAGCTCGTTCATATACTGAATAATCCTAGATTAGAGCAAAGGTCATTTAAGCGCTGTTGGGCATCATCTCAAAGAGCCTGTCCTGGGGAGGACACCTCCCGGGTTGCTCTCCTTGGACGTGCGCAGGGGCCATGCGGCCCTTCCTGAGCCTCTGTCAGACTTTGAGGAAAGTTCCAGAGCTGTACCTGGATCCCAGAGGGTCAGTCACGGGCACTTCTCCTTCCTGCCATGGCTGCCCATTTCTGGTGATGGAGGTTATATGAGTGGTGGGTTCCCAGAAAGTCTGGAGTCGGGGGTCGCTGGTGAGGGGGAGTGTATAAGGAGCGTGGCGGGTGGCTTCCACCCCGGGCTGCAGGCTGAGGCCACTGGGATGGATTCTGTCAGAATGCCCAGGGGAGCTCAGGGTCCGCGGTGGTCAGAGTGGCTCTTGTGAAGAGTGGTGATGGTGGAGAAGCACTGACATGAGGTGTGGTCCTGTCTCGAGGTGGGTCCTCTCCCTGCAGATGTGTGCACAGTACCTGGGCCTCAGGGGCAGTGGACACTGTGAGACCACAGCAGCTGGAGGCAGCTTCCTGGGCACCGTCGTGGGAGCCTGCATGTGTGTGTGTGTGCGTGTGTGCGTGTCAGTGTGTCTGTGTGAGTGTGCCTGCATGTGTGTGTGAGTGAGTGTGCACGTCGTGTGTGTGCGTGTGAGGGTGTCTGTGCGTGTGCGGGTGTGCACGTGTGTGCGAGTGTGCATGTGTGAGTGTGCACGCGTGCGTCTGTGTGTGCATGTGTGTGTGCATGTGTGGTGTGTGCGTGTGGTGTGTGCGTGTGGTGTGTGTGTATGTGTGCATGAGTGTGTGTGGGGGGGGTAGTGAATCCTTCTCTTTCAGCCAAGCAGCTTCGTCTCAGTGCAGGTTGGTGCTGATAAAAGAAATGTTCACATATTGAGGTCTGGGGGAGTCGTTCCGGCTTATACGTGCATTAACTTGAACCGTATGTTAACTAGAACATCCTGTTTGTGGCCCAACAAACATACATTGTACGTCTGCTCTAATCATTAAAGAAAAGGGCGCACTGACCAGAAGTAAAGAATGTCCGTGTTAAAAATAAAGATGAAATGCCTCCCTTCCTGGGATGCTGATGCTGGTGCTCCTTTGATGATAAGACTCCCTTCCCAGGGCCAAGGCCATGCTGGCTCACTGTGTACCTGCTGGTCTGTTTTTTTTTTTTTTAACTTTGAAAGAATGTATCCCTGACTTGTTTAATGTTGATGTTTTTTGTTCTGACAAGATACACAGCTGTTCTGAAAACCATGCTCCTCCAGAGCAGTTCCGGAGTTATCTGGGAGGCTGGCTTCCGGGCTGTAGCCCTCAGCTTGGCTCAGATAAATCTCTTTTCTATTCCTAGTATAGACTGTCGATTGATTATTTTGGTCGACAGGGTGGCATTGCTCCAGCCCCTGCGCCCACGGCTCTCTGCTCCGCCCTGCTGACAGAGGGGAATGATGTCCCATGTGGTCTCTGGTGGCAGCCATAAGAGGACCCAGAGTTACTGAGGGGGCACTTTGAGAACTGGAGGTGCTACTCTACTGCTCTCGCCAGGAACCCCCGAGCCCCAGGGGGCACCTGCAAGACGTTATTTACGAGAACACCTGGAGCCACAGTCTGCTGCTCCCTGGTCTGTATCTCTAGCTAGAAATTATTTATGGCAGGTGTGGGTGAACAGTACACACACAGAGGCCTCAGATCTTTGGGGAGAGATGACAGTCTGGCTCCTGGGACCCCATGTGGGGTGTCTGTGAGGCATACATGGCTGGATCCAGTGACCCGCTCCCTGCTGGTCCAACGGAGGGCTTCTCAGCAGGCTCGGTCCATCCCTGACTGGCCAGCACCTGGGACACACATCACCCTGTTCACTCTTGTGTCTAGAACCATGAGCTGTGGACGCTGCAGGGCTACAGTCAGAATCTGGGCTGGAGAGGCAGGGGCGGGGGTGGAGACTCACCTCCTGAAATGCGTGATGAACGGCTCATGGTCAAGAGGGACGCTCCGAGAGGTCTCAAGGGCATGGCTGCCCCGAGCCACCCTGGCCCCTGCCCTTCCCTCCATCCTGAGAGGATGTTCCAGGTGCACCAGGCTGCTGTGAGCGGATGACGCTCCTGCACTGGAAGAGCCACGTGGAGGAGACCCCCGTGTCCTCAGCATAGTTAGGAGAACCCCAGTCTTCGGGGTGGAAGTTGTTTTTTTTTTTTTTTTTTTTTACGGTACGCGGGCCTGTCACCGCTGCGGCCTCTCCTGTCGCGGAGCACAGGCTCCGGACGCGCAGGCTCAGCGGCCACGGCTCACGGGCCCAGCCGCTCCGTGGCACGCGGGATCCTCCTGGACCGGGGCACGAACCCGCGTCCCCTGCATCGGCAGGCGGACTCTCAACCACTGCGCCACCAGGGAAGCCCGAAGTCACAGTTTTGAGGTCTTTGAGCTTACACACTCACATGGTAGATTACCGGGTACACAGCGGGCACGCAGTAAGTGGCGTGATGACGGATGGTTTTTGTTTTGGCTTTTGGACCTAATGGTGCTCTGTAGGGGGTTGAATAGTGTCCTCCCAAATTCATGTCCACCTGGAACCTCAGATGCGACATTATTTGGAAATAGGGTTGTTGCAGATGTAATTTGTTAAGACGAGATCATTCTGGTGTAAAGCGGGCCCTAAATCCAATCACTGGTGTCGTGATGAGAAGAGGACAGACAAGCAGAGACACACAAGGGAAGAGGCAATGTGGATTCTGAGGCAGAGACGGGAGGGATGCGGCCACAGGACCAGGCACAACGTCAAGGGCTGCCAGAAGCACCTGAGGCTGGGGGAGAAGCATGGGGCCATTTCCCCTGGCAGCCTCCAGAAGGAGCCAAGCCTGCCGATACCTTGATTTTGGACTTGCTCTCTTGACCTGTGAGGCAATGAATTTTTGTTGTTCTAAGCCACCTTGCTTGTCGTCCTCTGTTATGGCAGCCATGGGAAAATATGCAGTGCTCCATAAATGTGACTGATGACATGGTTCTTTCTGGCCCTTGTTCCTAGAAGAAACTAGAGTCTTTGTGGCTTTGGCCTGTGTGTTTCTTAAACACGGGATTCCTCTGGACCCCTGGAAAGACACAGTCCTATCTGAGGTCTAGCTGCAGAAGAGCCCTGGTGAATGGAGTATTCAGTTATTGGCAAAGCTGTTTCTGAGGTAGATGGCTTCTGAAAATCCAAATTCTTGAGAAAATGTTAAAGCACTCATCTGTAAATTAGAAAGCTGTTTTTGAAGTCTGGGTCATGTGAGTGAGGTCCCTGAGGCCTGAGTGAGATGAAGTTATATTGAGAGGTGGGTGGGCAGCAGTGGGGGTCCCTTCCTTCTCCAAGAGGCAGTGGCTCTGGGGACCTGACTCTGCATCTGGCATCTGCAGCAGTGCCTTGCTCACGGCTCCCAGTCAGCTGGTTTCCAAGCTTCAAATGTGATGATGATGTGAGAAACATTATGTACGTAGGAGCTGCGTATTAATCAGGGTTCTGCAGAGAAACAGAACCAATAAGGGTTGTGTGCGTGTGCGTGTGTGTGTGCGTGTGTGTGTTTTCGAGGAGAAAGAGAAAGGGAGAGAGGGGGATTTTATGGAAGAGCCTCATGTGACTTTGGGCCTGGCAAGTCTGAACTCCTCAGGGCAACCGGCAGCCTGGAGACGAGGGAAGAGTTGATTTTGCCACCGGAGTCCCAGCATAGTCTGCAGAATTCCCTCTTCCTCGGGAACATCAATCTTTTTCCTCTTAAGGGCTTCAGCTGATTAGATGAGGCCCACCCACGTTATGGCGTGTCCTCTGTTAATCTCGCCTGAAAATCACCTTCACAGCAACATCTAGACTGGGGTTTGACTAAACATCTGGACTCCACAGCCAGGCCAAGATGACGCATAAAATTAACCATCACAGACTGCTGTGTTTGTGATGATGGAGCAAAGTACTACTTTCTCCAGTGTGACTATTTCCTTGGGATTCTGAGCCCAGGTGCCACTGAGCTGCAAGTGTGGAAGGACTTGAGGGGTTGGCTTGTTTATTTACCCAAAAGGCTGCCTCTGGGCAGACTTTGCTGTAGATGTTTTCAGGGGAATCTGGCAGCATAAGATTCCTCAGGCTGGCCCTTTCCTGAGAAGCCACAGCTGTTAGGTAACTTCTGGAATGGACTTCACCTACTTACCCATAAATTAACTTGCAGGAGTCTTGGCTAAATGTTAATATGTGAATGGATGTCCAGAGGAATGAACAAGGTTGCTGGTTGAGAGAGGATTCTGACTTTTTCTTTTCTTACCTTATTTTTTTAGCTTATCTATTTTTTCTGTTTTCTTCCCAATAAAGCATAAAGACATCTCATAGGTAGTAAAAATCCTCTATAAAAATAACTTTGGAGATACGGGCATTGTGAGTATGCTGAAAGATTACTTGGCTGCAGCCAGCAAGCTGAATTCAGAATGCCTGGTTGGCAGAGGCCAAGCACTAAGATTCCTAGCGCTCCTTCAGCGATGGGTTGTGAGGCCCCCAGCAAAGCAGCTTCTTCCTCACGGTGCTGCTGAGAAGTGAAAGTCCTTGGAACTTTCTGAAATGAAGGTTTGGTATAAAATTGTGGAATTGTAGCTCTTTGACTCATGGCTGGCTTGAAGTTGATGAGACCAGGGAGGTGACCTGTGAAATCACACTCTTCCGAAGGACTTGCAGGAGACTGGGCGTCCTCTGGCGACCTGGGTGCTGGATGCTAGGTTATCTGAACAGAACGGTTTGTGCTGCCCGTGCACAGCCCGCCTTTAACCATGAAAGGTCTTTGGTAGATTCCTGCATTCAACTCCTCGTCATGCTTTTTTCTCTTTTCCACATTAAGGAGATGGACAGAGAAAAAGACTCTGGAGAAGTATTTTAACTACTGTTTAAATAGTGTCTCTCATGTCCACCCGGGGTCACAGTGAAGCCACTGGCTTCTCTTGTTCCCTGGTTGGAAGCAGGGGTATGACTCTCTGTACACCAGGGCCACTGGTCCCTGACCTGTGTTCCGCTCCCCGGAGAGATGTGTCTGGAATGGCCATCCGGTAGGAAAAGGAACTCTGGAGAATTCTCTCAAACAGTGGAATTTATAAAGACTATTGGGAATTAGATGAAAAATCCCCTCTTATTAGACGCCCTGGGAGCCAGAAACACAGCTGCCAGTGTGGCTTCTGTGTCTCCTGGAAATACAGGGGTGCCTGACACCCAGCAGAGCACTTTGAAGTTGAACCTTGTTTTGTTTTTTTTTGCGGTACGCGGGCCTCTCACTGCTGCGGCCTCTCCCGTTGCGGAGCACAGGCTCCGGACGCGCAGGCTCAGCAGCCATGGCTCACGGGCCCAGCCGCTCCGCGGCATGTGGGATCCTCCTGGACCGGGGCACGAACCCGTGTCCCCTGCATCGGCAGGCGGACTCTCAACCACTGTGCCACCAGGGAAGCCCCCCACCCTTGTTTTTAATTGCAGTATAATTGATTTACAATATTGTGTTAGTTTTAGGGGTACAGTAAAGTGATTCAGATATACACACACACACACACGCACATATATATATCTTTTCCATTATAGGTTATTACAAAGTATTGAATATAGTTCCCTGTGCTATGCAGTAGGTTCTTGTTGTTTATCTATTTTATATACAGTCGTGTGTATCTGTTAATCACATACTCCTAATTTATCCCTTGCTCCCTTTTCCCTTTGGTAATCAGAACATTGTTTTCTATGTCTTTGAGTCTGTTTCTGTTTTGTAAATAAGTTCATTTGTATCATTTTTTTCTAGATTCCACATGGTATTTGTTTTTCTCTGTCTGGCTTACTTCACTTAGTATGATAATCTCTAGGTCCACCCATGTTGCTGAGAATGATATTATTTCATTCTTTTTATGACTAATATTCATATATATATATATATATATATATATATATATATATATATACCACAACTTCTTTATCTATTCATCTGTCAATGGACATTTAGGCTGATTCCATGTCTTGGCTATTGTAAGTAGTGCTGCTGTGAACATAGGGGTGCATGTATCTTTTCGAATTAGAGTTTTCATCTTGTCTGGATATATGCCCAGTAGTGGGATTGCTAGGTCATATGGTAGCTCTATTTTTAGTTTTTTAAGAAACCTCCTGACTGTTCCCCATAGTGGCTGTACCAGTTTACTTTCCCAACAGTGCAGGAGGGTTCCCTTTTCTCCACACCCTCTCTAGCATTTACTGTTTGTAGGTTTTTTGTTTGGTTGTTTTGTTTTTTTTTGCGGTACGCAGGCCTCTCACTGTTGTGGCCTCTCCCGTAACAGAGCACAGGCTCCGGACGCGCAGGCTCAGTGGCCATGGCTCATGGGCCTAGCCGCTCCGCGGCATGTGGGATCTTCCCGGACCGGGGCACGAACCCGTGTCCCCTGCATCGGCAGGTGGACTCTCAACCACTGCGCCACCAGGGAAGCCCTGTTTGTAGGTTTTTTGATGATGACCATTCTGACTGGTGTAAGGTGATACCTCAATGTAGTTTTGATTTTCATTTCTCTAATAATTAGTGATGTTTAGCATCTTTTCATGTGCCTGTTGGCCACCTGTATGTCTTCTTTGGAGAAATGTCTATTTAAGTCTTCTGCAGATTTTTGGATTGGGCTGTGAGCCTTGGCTTTGAGTGAGAGATTGGATAGCAAGTCAGGAAGTGTCCTACTCAGAGAGGACAGGAGACTCTTCGTCATGTCAGCTCTTGGGGACACGGGCTTGGCTCTGTCCCTGTGCCTGTCTGACTCCAAAGGAAGCCCCCTCCCTCATCTCGGGGATGAGCCTTGGGGCTGTGTCTGGACCGAGCCAACAGCGTCACCCATGGCAAAGCCAGCAGAACGTGGGCAGCTTGGGAGCCCTTTGAAATTACAGCCTCCCTCACTCTGCCTGGTGAACTCCAGTCCTGCTCTGCCTTAGACTGTCCATGTGCCATCACTGTGTCACTGTCACTGTCCTCACGTCTGCCATCTCTTGGAAGACAGGGGTGGAGCCAGGCCACCACCTATCCTTAGGCCCGCATCCATCTGTGCTGCACAGCAGGAGCCCTAGGGACCCCCATCCACGTGGGCCCTGGCCAGAGACCCCTCGGTCCCCAGAGAAGCTGGCGCCAGCAGGGGTCCAAGGTGTGCCCAGAACTTTCCACCTGACCTTTCCCCTGCACCTTTCAATCCTTGGTCCTTTGCATATGAATGTTTACATACGTTACATATCACTTAAATTCTAGTCCTTATATTATCTTAGTTTTTCATTTATTTGTTCAACAGCAACCATGAACAAACACCACCCCTTGTCTGCTCTCACCCCAAACCCTGTAGCTTTTACACAGGGGCCAAAAAGACACAACCACCAACCCCGAGAGAGCCTGGATTAGGGATGAAGAGCTGGGGTGGTGGGTAAGTGTCCTCTCAAGAGTCTGCCGGGGCTGGGGGCAGCGAGGCTGTTGTGAGGAGGGTCCCCGCGGACTGAGGGAGAGCACACCAGTCACGTGACGATGTCCTGGGGAAGGCACGGGGGGTGGGGGGAAATCTGCAATTTATTGGACACCATCACATGGCAGAAAAAGCATCCCCTTTGGTGTTCCTGTAGTCCTGAGTCTGAATCTGCCTTCGCGCTACTAGCTTGGGCAAGTCTTATGACCTTTGTGGAATTTCTATTTTTTCACTCAGAAGACAAGCTGATGGCACCTACCTTGCAGGGCTGTTGTGTGGATTAGAGATCGTGACCCCTTTAGTGGCTTGGGGTCTGAATATGTCACGTCTCTAGTTTTTATTATTAGTCTTTTACGTGCTCACCAGTCCTTGTCATCAGGATCCCTCCCACATCCCAGAAAAAAACAAGAGCTCTGGGGCTCCCTCAGCCTCAAAAGTTCAGCCCTGTTTCCAAAGGCGAGGTGGGAGGGGTGCACGGCTGTGGCTGCTGCCACCAATGTCCCTGCTGGGAACCTGCAGTCTGGTGGCGGTGTGTCCCTTGCTGGGGTGGTGCCCAGGCTGCTGCGGATGCCTAGGTGCAGGACCGCCTTGACCTTGGGCTCGCATTACCACTCAGTGAGGTCACGGGCCTGGCTCTTGATCCTGAAGCATTTCCACTGCGTCTGGGCGCTGGGCCCCGGGTGTCTGGTCACGGCCACTCACTGCCCGGGCACAGACCTCCTCCCCGCCTCCTTCCCTAAACTGGCACTACTGGAGTTTTCCTTGCACAGAGTGGGTCCTCTGGCCTTGAGTGGGGTGGTGAGCACCACTCCCGCTACTGGGAGAGGGAAGGAAAGAGCTCGAGGGAAATTTCCACGAGGGCTGGGGGACAAGGGGAGGCAGGCAATGCCACCGGGATGGAACGGGGGAGGGCGGGTGTCCGTGTCCCCCAGCTCTCAGGGGTGAGGTGTGAGTGTGGCCAGGCTGCAGGCAGAGTCCCACGGTCTCTGTGGAGGCTGAGCTCCGAGGGGCAGGGGGCCGATCCTGTTTGCTCCATACTCTCTCTTGGGGGCTCTGGAAAGGGGTTCCACTGACTGGTTTCTGTAAACAAAAGATTTCCTAGTGTGACAACGGTGGGTTAAACGTTGGCTCCCAATACTTACATCGCCATCCCAACTCCTGGAACCTGAGAATGTGACCTTACTTGGAACAGGGGCTTTGCTCAGGTAACTGGGGTAAAGATCTTGAGAGGAGGGGATTGTCCTGGGCAATCCAGCTGGGCCCTAGATCCAATGACAAGTGTCCTTTTGAGAGAAAGGCAGAGGGGGGAGACGACACCGAGAAGACAGACAGACGAGGAGACGACACCGAGAAGACAGACAGACGAGGAGACGACACCGAGAAGACAGACAGACGAGGAGACGACACAGAGAAGACAGACAGACGAGGAGACGACACCAAGAAGAAGAACATGTGGAGGTAGGTGGGGGTTGGAGGGATGCGGCCACAAGCCTCGGACCACTGGAGCCCCCAGAACCTGGAAGAGGCAAAGGACAGTTTCTCCTAGAGCTTCTGGAAGGAGTGCGGCCCTGCACACACCTTGATTTTGGACTTCTGGCCCCTGTGAGAGAACACATTTCTACTGTTTTAAGCAGCCCAGGTCGTAGTAATCTGTTCAAGCAGCCGCAGGGCCCATCGAGGTCAGGCTGTGGGCGGTGCCCGACTCCAAGACACAGCGGACCCGGTTTTTGCCAAGATGGTGAGTTAATGTGAGGTGCCGGCTCCTTTCACCGAACAAAATCTGCAGAAACTACTGAGTAAGAGAACAAACAATCCTAGGCTTTGAGAAGGGCCCTCAGGGAGGCCGAGAGCCACTTGGGATGGAAGGTTTGGGGCAGTGGTGGCAGCAGCCGGGGTGGAGGGAGACTGGGGTGAAGATAAAGGAGACAAACATCATCTGGTCCTTCCACGCTGCTCAGCACCGCCTGGGGACGATCCTTGCCAACCCTCGCGAGCCCAAGGTCAAGGCAGTCCTGCACCTGTTGGGGCCGCAGCCTGGACCAGGGGTCAGCACAGATTTTCCATAAAGAGCCAGACAGGAAATATTCGGGTTTGTAGCACAAAAGCAACCACAGACACAAGGAAACATATGGACGTGGCCAGACTTGCTGACCTGGCCTGGACCGCTGGAGTGGGCGGCCTCGGGAGGGAGCAAGGGCAGAGAAGCTTTGGAGAAAAGAGAAGGGCTGCCCTGCCCTGCCTGGACATCGTCGCTCCAAACCCACAGGACTGTGGACCCCAGGCTGGGGAGCTGTCTCCTCTCAAGGTTCCCAGGGGCTCAAAGGAGAAGGCAAAGGGGGCCAGCGGTGGGGTTCACGGCGACCATCCTGATGCCCTGCGCTGCCCAGGCATGGCTGACAGGGCAGCCAGTACTCCCAGGGGACACGAATCCTCAAGTCAAAATGATGGTCTCAAGAGAGCAATAACACACTGGACCACTCGTAACACTGGAAACAAAAGCACAGCATCCACGCAACACCACAGGGTGGTAAGACAAGCACGACGAGGGTACTGAGGTGACGGGGGTACGAGGCACGTGAAGCCAGATCTGACATCCTGGAAATAAACGAGTGGACATTTGGCATAAAAATATACCCCAAATAAGGGACACAGCCGCTTACGGAACGGAAGGGTTGGGGCATATGCAGAAGTCAGAGTGGCCAGCTTTTCCCGAAAGAATGTGAGGTTAAAGAGAGGGTAAAGCCTTGGCCGGAGCCCCTGGGAGGACGGAGTTGACCTGAGTGGATGCAGCAGGGTTTGTGGGTAAGATCGGAGTTCAGTAGGATGGGCTGACTTTGAGATGCCAGAGGAAGAAGCCGCTGGTCTGTGGTGGGGACCTCGGGGGGTCTGGGCTGCAATCCAGCCACAGGTGCCTAAAGCCGTGGGACCTGATGGGGATTGGAAAGGAGATTCGACATCAAGGGGCCGAGAGGGGCTGAGGAACCAGCGCAGGAGCTGGGAGAATTCACATCCCCGGCACCCCGGCCGCTGCCCACAAGATGGGTGCAGGTCCCTGGGCCATGCACACTGTCCGGGGCCTCTGCGGTGCTGTCGAGAGAATGAAAGAGTGAGTGTAGCCCTGACCCTCATCGGAGACCCCAGCGAGAGGCCTTCTGAAGGAGGGACAAATGTGCTTCCAGGTTGGAAGCTCTCTGAACTCAAGTTAGCAACGGAGCTAAGTGGCCACTAAGGTTCCGGGGCACAAGGCCTCACGTGCCTGTTACATCACACCCGGGGCAGTGCTGCAGGCCAGCCAGGACTGCTTCTTTCTTGATGCTAGGAGCTCACACTGACCTTTGTTTACTCTGTGAATAAGGAGGGGTGTACGGAAGCAAGGATCGATCCTCTTTTGCTTACTGGAATCTTTTAATCATTTTCAGCTTTGAATTAGGAGCTGACTATTTCAAGCAGCTTTCATTCTGAGAAGGAGTTTCAGAGCCATCTTTTCTGCAAATCCCAGCACAACCTGAAGCCTAGTCATTCAGATCAACTCAGATGCTGATTCTGAAAAGCGCACTGGAGCTGCCATGGGCCAGCCCGTCGATGACATGGTCTCTGCGGTGACTGTGATGCTATAGGCTCAGTGGAAACGCGAATGGAGCTCGTGATGCAGAATCTGTAAACCATGGGTGGGGCTGTGTCCACAGTCAGTCTTAGTATCAAAGGCTCTTGGGCATCATTTATTCACCTCTTCTTTCAGTTACCACAGAACACAAACACCAAACCACTTGAGAGAGCGAAGTTAAAGCTGACCCAAAGTCACTTTGGAAAGTACCAGAGGATCACAGGGGAGGCGGCCTCATGCTCGGGGCTCTGTTTCCTCCTCTGCAAAATGCGCTGAGGATTCAATAAACCGGTCCCTCTGAAGCACACAGCCGTGCTCAGGGAGGGGAGACCGGGTTACTGTGCTCAAGGCAGCTGTGGAGGGGGTCCCAGTGGGCTCCCCTTCAAGCTGGATGAGCCACACAGACACCCAGACGTGTCCCTGACTGCCAGAATGTCCGAGGCGGAGCAGGACTTGGAGATCCTCTGCGGACCGACGGCAAGTGCCCTCCTGGATTCCACCGCAGTGAGTGGCAGTGCCAGGCTGGGCCCCGCCCGTCCAGACTCCGCCAGTGCCTCCCGGCAGGTGGTCTGCACTTGCACCCGGGCTTTGAGCAAATGCTCACTGGCTGCCGCTGGCATGCTCTGTCCTCGACCACGGTGTCCTTTCTCCCAGCCTGTGAAGCACACGCTGGGAACCTGCAGACTAGGTGTGTTTGTGTGAGGAGATGCAGGGGTCTATCCCTCCCTGTTATTCAGACGGACATGAGCTCAGTGACTTGTCCTGACGTCCCGTCGCACCCACACACCTGCCCTGGCTCCGACAGACACAGTCAGGAGTATACAGATGGCTGGTGCTGTCACTGAGTCACCCCTTTTCCATTCTGGTCATGAAAGCAGCATAAGAAAGCCAGCAGTGAAAGGGGTAAAAGATCACTGAACAAGAGCTTCTTTGTGTCCTTCAAAAAGCTTAAACCACATTGCCCTAAAGGAAAGACGCGTCAGCTTAGATGTTTCTCACGGATCAGAGCAGGTGGGCAGGGGCGGCCTTGGAGGTCATCAGAGAACGTGGGTGAAGAGCTGACGGTCTGAGAACCGCTGTCAGCTCACGGATGGGGCTTCTTCTCGTTCCTGCACTGGGCTGCGTGCACTGGGAAGCGCGGGGCAGGTGGAGGGACACGAAGGCCGAGGGGGAGGACCACTCTGTTGCTCTGTCCTGTTCAGACCAACCTCTCCTTTAAGGGCTGGTGGCTCATCACGGGTTTCTGTGAACACACATGGACGCGTCAGCATGCACAAGTGGGTACGCACACAGATACACGGGCGAGAGCACATGCACACTCATGCAGGCATGGGCACGGAAATACACGGGCAAGCACAGAGGAACATATAAACACACAGGTGTGCACACAGGTAGACACTCACTTAGTTATATGACTGGGTGTACATAAAAACACACATGGGCACGTACACAGACACACACACACGGGAGAGCACACAGCTGCACACAGCTGCACACATGGGCTTGCTTGTCAGAAGGCGGCAGTCAAGCACCTGTCGGGTTTTTTTTATTCAATCTCTTTCTGCCTGTTTCCCCAGCTATGGGTCAATGACACCGGCCCTCATCAAATGGGCTGTAAAGACGAGAAGTATGTGACAATCTAAAGCTCTGAAACACGGAAGGTGCGTTCTAATTTGAAAGCATGTAGACTTTCAAGCCCCGCTGGTGATTTCTTATCGCCCGCCATCAGCCCCTGGGGATGGCCACGCTCTGGCCACGGTCCAGGTGGCCTCTTCCGGGCTCAGGTGGGGCCTGGCACCTGAGCCAGGTCGTCTGGGGCGGCCTAACGCTGGCTGTATCGGACACGTGTGCCCCATCTCCCTGTCTGCCGACACAAGGCTCGCACACAATCATCAGCAATGAGTCCTGTGAGATACTTTGAAATCTCGTTTAAAAATGGAGTTTGTGGAAAGAACAGAGCGGTTGCTCTGTCTTCCTGGACAGCGAAGCCGTCGACTCCGACTCCCGTAACCGGTATGAAGTCAGAATGACTGCTGGGTGGTCGCAGCCAGCGGGTGAGATGTGAGTGTGGACAGCTGTGGGGATGGGGGTGTTTGGACCCTGATGTTGGCCACTGAGACCTCATGCCCACCCCTGGGACGTGGGCATGACTCTGGGGTCCCTAGAGGTCAGCCGTCTCTCGCCGTTGCAGCCCTGTGTCTGTGAAGTGCCGTGGGCGCTCCAGGCAGCTGACACGCCCATCAGAAAAGCTGGTGCTTTCACCAGGCTCTCGTGCGGCTGGAAACACCAAGGACCGTGGTGCCAGAGAAGGGTCTGCAAGGTGCACTTCTGTAGGCAGCGAGGCCATGACCCCGCTGGTCCAGCCTGATGTTCCCTGGGCTTTGGGAGAAACCTCAAGCTCTTTCTGCAGAGAGCCCTTTCCCACGGAAGTCGGGGGACAGCCTTGACCCCGGCACCTGCACAGGTGGTTCAGCTGAATGACCTTTACAGCGCTGGGTGGGCAGGTGGGGCTGTGCGGGGAGTCCTCACTGCCTCATGCGCTGTCCCCGTCCCCAAGCCCAGAGCCCCCCAGGGCCAGGCGACCCCATCACTGGTACACTGTGTACCTTTAAGACATGTTTTCGATTTTCCTTTAGACCTTTTGCTGATTTTACTATGCCTGTTAGTGTACCCCAATTCTTTACTTTGAAAACTTAATATCAACATGTCAGCCTGAGAGAATTTTAAAGCCGCCTCAGTGAAAAGAGAAAACTTACCGCAAAGCTGTGGTTGGCGGTTCCCTTCCTGCCATTGGGGTTTCTCTGTGTCAGGGATCCGCGGGACACGGATTTCCGATCGAAGGAGTCATCATCTTTGTCTTTAAGGAAAACAGGAGGGGGGTTGCTTATTAATCACAGACTTACCCCGAACAAGTGTCTTTGCTTCCTAAGAAATTTTAAAAGGAGCATAAAAACAAATGTGCCATCCAGGACGAAGCTGATGTCCTCGTCACCGCCAAGACATCAAGGCAGGCTGATTATGTCCTGTGCTCTAGAAGGTGGGGAGCTATGCACCATTATTAGGACGATTTATATCGCAGGACAAGGAAACTACCGCTGCCACCACCATCAACACCGTTATGTGCTTCAGGCAGCAAATTCCAGGTATCCAGACACCACGGCACTGCAACGGTCCCTGAGGGTGGCCAGAGGGCACTGGAGTGTCCTTCAGGCATCAGTGGCATGACATGCCGGGTCCCACGGGTTACGTAGAAATATGGGGCCCCGAATGGTCATTTTCACGCCCCTGAGCTCACCTCCCAGGCCTGGGGGACGAGTGAAGCAGGTGACTCTTACCTTGACTTCTGAGGTAATTACTGAGCTTTCTCCTCACAAGGTAGGGTGCAGCCGCCACCTGGAAGAAAGAAGCCGTCTCTGGGCGTCAATACCTTGCTGTAATTGTTAGGGACACCAGGGAGCTAGGTTTGGATTTCTCATCATTCCTGCATATTCGGATTCATCAGGGCAACTCTCTTCTGTTCCTGGGCAAAATTTGAACTTTTAACAATATTAAAATGCACGCTATCGATAAATTAAGCAACAAATGCCAGAATATAAAAGAGCTGCTTAGCTTTCGGAGAACTGCAACTTTGGGTGGGTACAGTGGAAAGAGCACAAATTTCAGCCCCTCAGACAGGTTCAAATCCTACCGCTACCCCTTACCCCCATGACAAGGACGACCTACATATTCTCTGTGAACTGTCTCATCTGGAAAATGGGCCAGCAGCCCCTTTACAGGATATTGGAAGATTAACTGTACCTAATACATTCTCAGCGCCCCATGGCCGCTGGGCCCCCCACCTTTCTTTCCCTCCCCCTTTCCTGTTGCTCACCTCTCTACTCTGGGCTAATTCATTCGCTGTTTTACCTCTTCAGGGGGGAAGTGAGAGCAAAACGGCCTGACTCCCTGCAAGTCCTGCCAATGCCTGGACCCCTGGGATTCAGCCTGGCTGGTTTTGTGGGCTGTACCAGGAGGCTGGCTGCAGACGCCTTCAGGCTGGGCTTCCTGGGACAGGTCAGGGAAGACCACAGCCCCGAGAAGAGGGTCAGGGTGGGGCTGGGAGGCCTGCCTGAGACCGTCTGTCGCTGGTCTGTGTGGTCTCAATCCAGTATGTCTACCTCCCTGACCCTCAGGCTCCTCATCGGTGCAACAGGGGCGATATCCACACCTGCTTACCAGGTTTTTTGAACATCAAATGAAAGGATGGAAAAAAAATACCGTTTTTAACTATGAAGAGCTACCCACTGCCGCTGTCACGAGAAGCACAAATGGCTAGATGCTTGTTACAGCTCACAAGGGGCGTATCAGACAGCAGGCAGGACCCGGAGCAGACGCCCTGCTCTGTGGGCCCCTGGGACTGGCCCCGTCACCTGCAGCCCAGTCACACCTCCCAAACCCAGGAGCTCCTTCCTGCTCCCTCCCAGGCCGCCCCTCCCCCGGGCCCTGCAGCCCTTAACGGTGTCACCGTCTTCCTGATCAGCAGGCTGTGGGGCGTCCCACCCATACCCCACATCCATCCTTGTGCCGTTTCGTGCACACCGGCTCCCGTGCTTCACTCCCATGGCCAGGACCCGCAGCTCCCGGGGGAGGCCCGTCCCCGGGCCCTGGAGCCTGCTGTGCCTGTGAATGTTCGTCACCCAGGACGGGGGTGCGTCGGGGGCAGTACATGCCCAGCACCTGGCCCCTGTGATGCGCACTGTCTCCAGGGCTCTGCGTTCCTCTCAGTCACCCTGCCTGGGGTCTGCCTGCCTCCTTCCCCTCTGCCCTCTGTCCTACCCTCCCACTCCCCTGGCTGGGCTTTCCTGGAGTTTCCCCAACAAACACCCTATGGGGAGACCAGCCTGTGAGACTTGCCAGGTTCTTAAAGTCCCAGGGTTTCAGCTCCACCACCCCCGGACCTGTCATGCTTCTGGAAAAGTCGGGCCAACCGTTTACCTGCTTCCAGCCTCTCGAGCTTGGATGTAGTAACACATACCTTGACCTCATCTGAAGGGTCTGCATTCGGACCCTTAGGACTCTGGCCAAACTTCCCAACAAGCTGGGGAAGAAATATCTGGAGAACAAGGAAGGAGCCTGTGCTTATGACTGCTCGTTTGACCTCCTGCCACAGGGCGGGCGAGCAGGAAACACGGATGGTGTTCTCTTTAGTACTCCGTCTGGAAGGCTGGGATGGCATGTCAACACCCACAGAGCACACACCACTCCAGGGCTCTGCGCCCAGGGCTGCTGGGTTTAGCAAATTAAAATACAGAACGCCCAGTTGGCTTTGAACTTCAGATAAACAATGATTAAATTTTTTTAGTATAAGTACGTCCCAGATATTGCACGGGGTATACTTATACTAGAAGATGACTTGTTGTGAATCTGAAATTCAAATTTGATTGGGCATCCCGGCAGCCGCATCTGGGACTCCCCTAAGAGCATTTATCATCCTCTGCCAGATTCTCTCACACTGATTTGTCTGGAGATTCCCGACTTGAATCGGGGAGAAGGATGTTGGTCTCAGGTCTCTGTCGTGGGCAGGTCCCCATCCTGCTACTCTGTCACACTCGCCTTGAAACAGTGCTTTTATTAAGCCCGCCAACACGAGGTGTTGTTCAGCTTGCTTCCTTTGGACTTTAAAGTGTGTGTGTGTGTGTGTGTGTGTGTGTGTGTGTGTGTACCACGTGGCTGTGTTTCCAATTCTCATGCAGGAGCTGAGGGTCCCCCCACATAGCACTCTTTTCCATTAGAAACGACACTAGCAAATGAAAAGGAATCCCAGCACAGCCCACAGGTCACTGATACCAGGAACAGAGGCTGGCAGATTAAGGAGGAGGGCAGCGGCTGCCCCGGGGGCTCTCGCTGCCAGGCCCCGGGCTGCCCTGTGCTCCTGGCCAGGGCTCCAGGCACGACCCCAGGGCCCTGCGGCCCCTCCGCTCACCGGGAGGTTGGATTTCTTCCGGGGCTTTGCCGAGGTCCTCACAGAGAGCCCTGCAGCCTGCAAGGCTGCAATCCTGTACTCGATATCTGAAACCTGGGGGAACCACAGACAGACAGACAGACAGACAGACAGATGTCACTTGGATGTCCTTTCTCAACGTCACAGGACAGGAGGAGCTGCTGCCCCCGATTCACCGATTTCATCATGCTTCCCCTAAGATGGGTGACCCGCCCAGGGCCACTTCCTGGGTGCCCCATTTTCATCCGTCTTCCATGGCTGTCAGGAGGGTCACCCCCAGGCGGGAGAGGGGCTCCATACATTTTCTGGGGGCTCAGGGATGGAGGGAGGGGTAGTGACAGGGGGAGAGCTGAAGGCAGAAGCTCTGGGAACAGGAACCGGGCCCCCTTCAGGTCCGTCCAGATCCCTCCCGCAGCCCCAAACCCTTCCCATGGTCCTCGGGGCTCTCTGGAACCTGCCCTCCTCTCAGACACTCCCCTTCTCACTCCCTGGGCTCCGGCGCAGAGCTCCACTCCTGATCCCCGAACACGCCAGGTTCGACACCGCCTCGGGGCCTTCGCCCGGGCTGCCTTCTTGTATTATCCCCTCCTGACCACCCTTCGAGGCGGCCCCATCCGAGTGCTCCCTGGGGCCACCCTCTCCTCAGTCTCGTTGACTTGTTCTCTGTCTCCTCCCACTAAAAGCACAAGCTCCACGAACGCAGGGGCTTGGTCTGAGGTGCTCATAGCTGCATCTTTTGTGTCTGCACAACGCCTGCCGTACTTGGGATCCCAACTGAAAACTGTTTGCTCCATAAGAAGGAATAAATGAACGCAAAGTTCTCAGGCTCACTTGCGCCCCCTAAGGTGCACGGCCTGGGGATGCGCCCCGTCTTCCTCGGGGACGGAAGGGCACTTGCTGAAGAGAACAGAAGTTGGAATGAATGGACAGTGGGCGCTGGGTCCCCCTGCACTCGGACGGGCAGACCTCCTCTCCTCTGGGGTCACCAGGGGGAGGGCAGAGCAGAGCCCAATCACCTTGACGGTCTCTGGGAGACCCTGGCTCTGCCCTTTGACCTTTGCACACCACTAACACACCTCCCACCCTAACTCAAGCCCGGGACCCAAGTTTACAGGATGACCCTCGGTCAGAATCTGGTCCTGAGCCCCAGGGCTGTCCTAAAATCTAAGCCTGCTCCTGGAGAAGCCCTCCTCAGGGGGCAGGGAGGGGTAAGTGGCAGCATCTTCTTTCCGTGGCTGAAAACGCCGCCTGTCTCTTGCCAACCTAAAAGGGAAAAGGGCAGGGGTGGGGCGCAGGGGGTGGCGTAGAGGGTGATTCCCACGGAAACCCCGAGAGCCTGTCCTGGAGCTGACAACGTGGGCTCCTGTGTGTGAGCCCTTCGGGGGGCTGACCACCCTTGCCAGGCCTCCAGGGCCCCCACTATCTATCTGGGGGAGCCGCCTGCTCCCGGGGCCGCCGGGGCTACCTCGCTCTCTGTCCGCTGCACCTGAGAGGCCGTGGCGGCCACTCTGTCCTCCAGCTGCGACAGCTCCTCGTCGGTGCTCCTGCTGGGCTGCACGGGGTCCTGGGGGCCCCGGGGCCTCTTCTCCTGGCTGGGCGTTTGGCCTGCAGCTGTGCACACCTAGGAGAGGGAAGCGGCGCACGTGACCACTGGCAGGGGAGACCGCAGGGCTCGCCCCAACACACGTCCCATCCTGAAGGTGCCCCTTTCGCTACACCCGGAGCTGCCTGGCCAGCCAGGCAGCCCGCGGTGGGGCGCCGTGTGCAGCCGGGACCAGGTGGCTTAGGCACAAGCTGTTGATCCCCGGCCCCGCCTCCGAGTGTGTTCCGCCGAGGTGGCTCAGGCAGCCTCACCTCCTGGGTGGCCCCGGGGAGGTCCTCGATGGGGGAGCTCCTGCCCCGCTCCGCCCCTTCGTCCTTGCCCTCCTCCTCGGATGAGGCCCGCTGGCCACCGGTGCGGCTGATCAAGGCCTCCAGTCTTAACTTTAGGGCCGCCTCTTCCATGTCGGCGCCTGTGGGCCTGCTGCCAGCTGGACACTGAAATGGACGAGTGGCTGATCTCAGTCGGCCGGTTACCTGGAAGCACTGAAAGCAGAAGCAGCACTCCGGAAAGCACCCTGCCCCCAGCACCCCCGGGGGCCTGGCTGGAGCTGTGGCCTCATCGACTCCCCACACAAGCTCAGCCAAGGCACCCGTGCTGCCTGTCCTCCAGAACCAGGCCCTGAAGGGTGGGATGTTCCTGGCGATCCTAACAGCACCCAGGCCATCTGAGACGCACCATTTTTGAACTTCTCTCTGTTCCCAAACTGGGTCCCCAAGCCACTTCCTAGGGTTTAAGCATCCTTATGGCGCCAAACCAAGACCTCAACCCAGACTGTCTGCATCTGCCAGTTGAGGCTACAGGGTGCTGACAAGTCTGTTCTCTGGGTTTTTCTCAGTGCCCCCGTGATAAGACTGAAGTACACGACGGCCGTGTGGTCTCAGCATCAGGGTTCAGGGGTGGGTCCTGAACTTGCATAAACGCAATGGCATTCGTGTCCACTGTCCATGGTATGTCTCTGTGTACCAGGCTCTGTGTCCACGGTCTCTCCCACGAGCCTCCTGTCGGCTTTGCAAAGGAATCATACTCCTAGACACTGGTCCGGAGCTGACTGAGAAGTGTCTACAGTGTATCTGTGACTCTTGGAAAACTGCAAAGTTGTGTGAACCTCACAGTGATGTTTTCTACAACACACTGAGCAGCACCCTTTACCACTCACCTCTTCTTGAATCTAGAGCCAGGGAAGTTTGTCACCCAGGGTGAACTTGGATGAGATTCATATAACCCAGAATATCTATTTATCTGCCTTGGCTGGTGAGAAACTCAGAGCTAAACAGTGCTCATTTCTGGAAATATCTTCTCCAGAGTTTAGCTAGGCCTCTGTTTCTTGAAACAATTTTTCAGGGTTGTATTTTTTTTTTTTTTTCGTTACGCGGGCCTCTCACTGCTGTGGCCTCTCCCGTTGCGGAGCACAGGCTCTGGACGCGCAGGCTCAGCGGCCATGGCTCACGGGCCCAGCCGCTCTGCGGTATGTGGGATCCTCCCGGACCGGGGCACGAACCCGTGTCCCCTGCATCGGCAGGCGGACTCTCAACCACTGCGCCACCAGGGAAGCCCCACGGTTGTATTTTTTGGTGATAATTTTTTAAGTCTCTACAAGGGGGTGGGAGTCCCTCACTGATTCCAGCTCTTACCCTAATTCTATAGGTGGGGAAAGGATGCTCTGAGCCCCTCCTTTGCCCGGCCTCACTCAGTAAGCATCAGACCAGGGCCTGGACTGCAGTAAGCTCCGGCTGCTACCCGTTCCTGCACTCCGGCCAGTGGTTCACTGAGCAGCTATTTGTTTCGACTGCCTGTGGACAGGAGCTTTATGTAAAGGGATTTAGTCTGTCGGTTTTAAGAAGTGACCAGAGTCATGTGAAAAAACCAGAAAAATGGCCAAATTATCCCAACTGCCTTTTACAGCCAAAATAACTTGAGAGTGGGTAATGAGATTTAAAAGTTAAGGGCAGGGACTTCCCTGGTAGCAAAGTGGTTAAGAATCCACCTGTCAATGCAGGGGACATGGGTTTGATCCCTGGCCCGGGAAGATCCCACATACCATGGAGCCACTAAGCCCGTGCGCCACAACTACTGAGCCTGCGCTCTAGAGCCCGCGTACCACAGCTACTGAAGCCCGTGCGCCTAGAGCCCGTGCTCCCAACAAGAGAAGCCGCCGCGATGAGAAGCCCGTGCACTGCAACAAAGAGTAGGCCCCGCTTGCCGCAACTAGAGAAAGCCCACGTGCAGCAATGAAGACCCAACACAGCCAAAAAAAAAAAAAAAAAAAAAAGTGTTTCAGGGCAGTTCCATCCTGCAGAGCTTGCTCAGGCCAAAAACCCTGGTGTCATCTGACCCCTCTCTTTCTCTCGTCCTGAATCCATCCCCGCTGGCTCTGCCTTCAACAGGACCCAGGGTCCACCTCCCATCACCTCTGCTGTCCTGCCTGGACAATCCACCAGCCTCTTAACTGGCCTCCCGTTTCCACAGCCTGTTCTCAGTTTGCCAGGCAGAGGGCTCCCTGGGGGTCGGGGTGGGGGGACGTGAGTAGGGGGGCCGGTCTCTCATTCACTCACTGGCTGCCTCTCCTTCGGCCCACAAAGCAGACGTCAGAGTGTGAGGTGAGGGTCCCCCCGGGACCGCCTTCCGGGACTCTGAGATCCCCCTCCCTGTCCCTTCCTTTGGGGAGCGAGTCACCCGCTGACGCTGCTGATGGAGGGGGGCTTCCGCACCACGACGTTACTCACAGCCCCAGTGCCCGTCGGGCCGCCTTCTGGCCCCCTCGGCCCTGGGTGCCCCTGGCAAGCAGAGGGCAGTGCTGGCCGTCACTTAATTTTCTCTGTGAATGGAACCAAGTAGCCTCGCAGACGAGTGCCGAGGGCTGGAGCGAGCCGACAGGGAAGCGGCACGTTTACTGGGATGCCTTTCTACAGGCTCCCAATTTCCTGAAGACGCTCAAAAATCAAATCTCCTCAGAGGCCACAATGGGTGAGGAGAACCCCTGTGATGTTCGGAGCGTAGATTCTATTGGGTCTGATGGGAATAAATCTTTCTCTCAGAGTAAATGAGGTTGAGAAACTTCAGAATCCCCTTGAGAAATGGGAACCTGAGGCCACCCCGGGCAGGAGCTGATGAGGGTGTGGGGTGGAGATTTATGAACTGCTGTCAGAAGGGGGTGTTGTTGCTACTTGGTAAATAAAAACCCCACACATACAGACACACACACACACGCATGCATGCATGTCCAACACACATGTATGCATACAAACACATATACACGTGATGGCAGCTGGCCAGCACGACAGGATACAGCTGGGGTGACCAAGGCATCTAAGTTTGAACCCCGAAAGCCCTATGTCCTGGGAACCCTTCGGTCCCTGGCAAAGAGGGGCACGGGTTGCCCTGGTGATGCTGGTGAGGGAGAGGGAGGCTGGAGGGGGATCTGGGTCAGCCTCCAGGACGGGGTGGAGGCAGCCCGGGGTCTGGGCGGCTGGGGATGAGCCCTGGGGTCCTGCGGGCTACCGGGCCTGCGTGGGGGACACCTGCCACAGCCTCAGGTGAGAGGGCCTGTCCTGAAAGCATCCTGACGGGCAGAGGGCCTCTCCCAGACCTGTGCGGGGGCGCTTCAGAGTGTGCTCCCTGCCGGCCACGGGCTCTGGAGTTCCTCTCCTGAGAGCCTGGGCCTCAGTTTCCTCAGCTAAAACCCAGGGACTGAAACTCTGTCTCTGGGTCAGCCTGGCCCTGCCGGCCCACAGAGGGTGTCAGAGGAGGGCACCTCCGTGGGTGAAGGTGGCTGTGGCCCTGGGGGTGCGTGGCTCCCACTGCCCACCCCAGCTGCCGTCGGAGCTGATCTCCAGAGCCCTTGGGCGCCGCAGGGAGGGGGCCGGGTGCTGGACCGGGGTCGTGGCTCAGGCAGACTCGGGGCAGGGCCTGGGCCTGAGCATCGCTGCCCCCACGCCCACAGCTACCCGGCTGTCTGTCTGTCTCTCAGACGCACATGTGCACATGCACTCGCATTAGACCAAGGGTTCTGTTCCATTCACTCCCCAGAAGGTGGCCCCAGTGCACTGGGTACACCCTCCCACACAGGGTGGGCAGGAGACGCCTGCCCGCTCTGACGGCCTGGACCCCCGGACACTGCAGGACCAAGTGAGGTCCCCGGGACTTCGCTGCTCTGACTTCCCAGCCCCTCTCTCGTCACATCGGCACCAAAGGCTGCACACCTGCGCCCCTCTGAGTTCTCCTGCACCTTTGGCTGGGCCCACAGATGCCCAGGCTCCAAGCACAGCAGACGGCAGGGGCCTGGACGGGGCAGACGCCCACCCCCCTCAGCTGTGCAGTGGAAACCCGCTCGGCTCTCTGAGCCCCATGCATGAGCTCCCGATCGAGAGCCTTCCTTGCAAAGCCCGTGTTGGTGCCTCAACCTCCCTTAACAAAGGGGCTTCAGCGGGTCAGCGGGCGGTCCCCGGCTGACATGTACTTGTTCTGCTCAGAGATCTGCTGCCGAGGGAGGGATTCAGTGGCTGGATGACAGAGCCGCTCCAGCCAGCAGGACGCCGGCACCTACCACCTCGGGAGCGCCAAATTCCCAAGCAGTGGAAGGAAAGGTCATGCCACCATTCGTCATGTCCCCTGGGAAGGTAACTGTGAGGCCCATTTTCTGACAGCTGGGGTCCTGGAACGCCAAGCAGAAGCTGGGAGCGGTACCAGAAGTGGGGACGGGGGGCATTGGGACGATGAATAAAGCAAGACAGGTGACACATTCGGCGTCATTGCCGTGGCGCAGCCATTGTCACTGCTGAGCCTGAGCCACACAGGAAGGTGTGAATTGATTATGCCAGGCTGCTCAAACTAAAAGTCAAGAGCCCCGGGTCACCGTGGGCCAGGAGGCCTGCCAGGTGATGACCTGAAAGTGCGACTGGCTCATGCCTTGAGTCACCAGCTCTTGAGTCACCGGAGTCTACTAACTCACAGGCCGGGAAATGAGAAAATCAATTCTACTGTTTTCTTCCAAGCCCAGCAGATGCATCTGGCCTGCCATTATGTCCTCTGTGGTCCACCTTGTTTTAAAAGAGGGAGATGGCTCCAGCAGGCTGGTAAGATGCTTTTGCATTGTTCGGCAGGTAATTAGTTTGATCTTCACAGCACCGAGGGCTCTGAGTGGGCAAATCTGTCCAGAGAAGAACACAAGCTGAGAAACTTCAACACGAGGGTTTCAGCGGGAGTGGCCCCAGCCCGTGCCTCGAGTGGCTGCTGGTAATTGAGACCAGCTGTGGGCATACTCATGGCATCTGAGAGGCAGCGATCAATACCTGGGAGGGGGGGTGCTCAGCAGATAGTTGTGTGTCCCCGGGGAGCATGGTGGGCATGAACCCATGGCAGGAGAATAAGAGCCGACCCAACCAGGGTCCGGCACCGGCACGGTGAAGTATCACCTCCAGAGTGAAAGAGAAAGAAAAGCATCCCACGATGAGAACTCAGAAAGTTCTCGTCCTGACAGAGGAGGGATAGGAGATGAGGGCAGCACAGAGCCGTGGAGAGACCACAGCCCTCGGAATGGGAGGTGAGCTGCAGGCTGGTGGTTTTCTCTGAGCAAGAGTCTGTCCGCATGCCGCCAGGACAGCCTGGACACATCCTGGTTTTCCATCTGGGATCAAGAGCCGTTGGCCCCCTGTAGACACCCCCCAGGGAACACCTGTCTCTCAGGTGCTCAGGAGCCCAAAGCTGCTCGTGCCCCTCCCTTCAGCCAAAAGCGGGAGCCGCTCTGTCCCGTGTGAGCTCCGTCCAGGTAAATTACATGCTATCTGGACACACAGACGGCAACTTGGAAGGAACTTCTGGTGTTTTCAACTCGTTTGCAGCAAAACACAGATTTACAATTTAGGAATGCAGTACAGACAGAGGAAAATGAGCTACTGTAATTTGGCACTGGTGAGGCTTTCGTGGGGAAACCGAGTCAGTGTCTTTAGCCTGGGCTCTTGGGGCACCAGGGGCTCACTACCCGCCACTTGGGGCAGGGTGCGTGCCAGGGCTCCTCCGTTTCCTGCATCTCCTTGATCTCAGCCCCTTGGAAGCATCCGTCCTTGGTACCCCATGCTGTGCTATCTTTGGCCTCTCTCAGCTTGAGTGGTTATTTATAGAAAGTCTTTGCTGAATATCCCTCACCCAGAAAGTCCTGACCACGAGTACAGACGCGAAGACAGGCAACAGGTCAGGGGAGGACCATTCAGACTGACCCCCATAGAACACTATTCTCGAGAACTCCCGAATCCGCATGGCACGTCCCTGGGTCTTCCCCGATGCACAGGGACGCTACTGCCCTCTGGAGGCCGCTCTTTACACTGCCTGATTCCCTTCTCATAAAGACTCAGGTGAAGTCAGTCGAAGTCAATAAAGTCAAGAGAAAGAAATGAAGAAGAAGAATTCCAGAGACAAGATACAAGCGTGAAACAGAGAATAATTTTCAAGGGGGCATAAAGGATGACTGGTGACAGTAGGACTAAAGCTGCTAAATTAAAAACTTGCTGAAAATAGACAATTTAATTCTAGTCTTTATCCCATCGTCTTCTGGCCTGGACACTGGGAACTTCTCTGCCAGCTGTGGTTCTGCCACCAGGGAGGTCTCTGCCCTGGAGACGTCTCTGCCCTGGGGAGGTCTCTGCCCTGGAGACGTCTCTGCCCTGGGGAGGTCTCCGTCCTGGCCGCACTGGCCCTCCACCATCACCCCCCAGCCTTCCCAGGGGGCCAAGCCAGTCACTCCCTGGTCTGAATCAAAGGACACTTCCTTGCATCAGCATCTCCCCTGCTGTTCCATAAAAGAAGAGTGAGCCCCTGGGTTGAATGGCAGAGAGAGGGGTCTTCACTGCAGGCCTCCTTAGGGCCTTTCATGCCCTGCTGTGCTCAGGGCAAAGGGTCAGTGGCTTCTCTCAGAGATGGAGGTCGGAGCAGGAGGAACGTCCAGCCCCGGGGTCGGGTGATGCTTCCAGGTGATATTATGGGAAAGAGAGCCAGCTGGGCCCGTGGGCACTGACTCTGCAGAGGGAGACGCAGAGTTTAAAAACTCCATGCTTCTGCCCTGTTGACATTTTAGATCAATTTTAGAACAACAAACCGCCCCCCCAAAACAAATAACAAAACACCTGACACTGATTCACCAGCAAGCCATGCAAAGAAAGGCACCTTCTTGGGCTTCCCTGGTGGCACAGTGGTTGAGAGTCCGCCTGCCGATGCGGGGGACACGGGTTCATGCCCCGGTCCAGGAAGATCCCACATGCCGCGGAGCAGCTGGGCCTGTGAGCCATGGCCACTGAGCCTGCGCATCCGGAGCCTGTGCTCCGCAACGGGAGAGGCCACAGCAGTGAGAGGCCCGCATACCGCAAAAAAAAAAAAAAAAAAGAAAAAGAAAAAAGAAAGGCACCTTCTACAAGTCAGGTGCTCCTCTTCGCAGATCATTTCTGGAGCACAGCTGTGAAGGGACTGAGGCTGGAAGGGCCCCTAACCTGTTCTAGGTCAGCTTAGACTGAGGAGAGGCCCCCCACCGTCCAAGCCCGGGAAGGGTGAGCTGCGGGCAGATCAGAGGGGGAAGCGGGTGCGGACGGAAGCAGAGGGCCCAGCAAAGGCCCGGCCCGCTGGCAGCCCCACTTGTCAGCCCCAAGGCCCTGGAGAGCAGTCTGTAGCCTGTGGCTGCAGCGCTGGACCACACCCCTCGTCCCAGGGCTTCTGACATTGCACATCTCTGTGGGGCAGGCTCGTGCAGTTTTATAGTTTTAAAGTACTTTTAATTTCTCAGAAATGAACTGATGTTAAGGTAAAAAGGCTCCACCCAAAGAAGCAACTAGAATGCGTTCTTTCCGGCCACCTTACCTGGTTCTCAGACAAGGTGTGGCCTCTCCGTCTGGGATGGTGAGAGGCCACCCTCTGAGCCCAGATGCTTTCTTCATCTGAGGTGTCCACGTCGGCCAGATAGTGGGATGGAAGCTGCTCATTCCCGAGGACATTTGTTCCTTCGGAGGAAGAGGGGGTCTGGATTATTTGGAGTGAAAAGCTGAAAGCCAATGGGCATTTTCTCCAATGAAGAGAAAGAAGAAATCGAAGAAAACGGAGACATGATTCTATTCCCTTGATATTATGGGGCTGAGATCCCTAAAGCAAAATAAGAATGGAAGAGAGTCCACGGTCCCACACAAGGAATTTCAAGAGCAGAAGCCGCTGCCCCCGCCAGCACTCACCGGGGGGCTCCAAGGTATGAAAGCCAGGTGGGCAAAGCAAATGGAATATAATTACATCACATGGAGCTCCATGCGCCTCGGGCGTGGCAGACATGCGTCCCGGGAAGTTTCCACGAATGGAGGTGACTTTGGGAAGTCTTTCCACGTTGGTCACTGGGGACTGCTTTTCCTGCCAGACTAGTGATTCGCAGACTCTCATGGGCACGGGTCACCTATGGTGTGGCCTGAGATGCTTATTCCTGGGCTCTGTTGGTGGAAGAGCCCCATGTTCTCACCAGAAAGTACCCCCAGAGCTCCAGGTTGGCCTGAAGGGCACCATGTCCAGCCGTGCCGGGACGGGGAGGGCTTGACCCTCCTGTGGGGCGACCCACAGGAGCCAGTGTCCCAGGAATCAGTTGCACAAGCCGTTTCTGTGCTTGATGTGCAGCCGGCCACATGGCTCTGCCAGCACCCTGAACGACCTGGGGGCAAGGCCCTGAGCTCCAGGTGAGACTCTGGCCCCGTGGACACTCTGGTTTCAGCCTGGGAGATGTGTGCTAATGACCTGGCGATGCCATGTTGGATGCCTGGCCCCCGTGAGCTCATAACTGTGTGTTGTTTTAAGCTGGTAAGTTTGTGATAGGTCATGATGTCTCAAGGGCTAACAGATACAACCATCCCATTTAGAGCCCACAACAGTGCGCTGAGTTAAGCCCTAATCCTATTTTACAACGAGGAAACCGAGGCACGGCGGTTCAGAGGTTTGATCAAGTACACACCACACTCCTTTAAATCGCAGACCTTGTGGCTTGTCTGATGCACTATTAAGAGACAACACTGCCAATCTATCTCCAACACACTCTTTTCTACCACACTCGCTGTAAGACGCTCCCAAGGTGAGACGAGGTGACAAATGTGTCTTAGAATCAATGAAATCGGGTGGTGAGTTGGTCAAAAGGGCTGGGCTTGAAACTCAGAGCTGCCTGTCTCCCAGGCGCATTTCCCAGCTCGATACTGTCTGTCTCAGCTTCTCCCTCTCCCCGCTGCCACCCCATCCACGTGTTGGGGTTGATTAGGGATCCTGGGAGGAAATGCGTGTGTCCGAGTCTTCATCCTATGACTTGGTCGATGTAGATTCATTTATTCATTGTTTATGGGGAAGTAAAACTCCCCTCCCGCTGCCCCCAGACGCCTCTAGGATCCTAACAGGCGTGTGAATCATGAGATTACAGTCCCTGTAATATAATGAAAAGGGAAAATGGAAAGCGGGCCCATTTCCTGGCGGACGGCATCTTAACCACCTTTCCCCGGCAGCTGGTCCCACGCTGCAGCCACGTGGGAGCAGGTCGGTGGGAAGCAGCCTGTGCTGCTTCTGTGGTCTCATGTGCTCCTTCATCATTAGGGTGCCTGAACCCCCGGACCCCAGTGCACACTCCCCCAGGGCACAGGAACAGACAGTGATTCGGGATTTCATTATGAAGCCGACTGTCTGCCGACAAAATTAAACTGAAGATTTAAACTAGGGTCTCAGCACTTACGGACCTCCCGAGTTATAGCTGGGAGGGAGGTGGCGGCCCAGGTTTGGAGCTGCCCTGTCCTGTGGTTAAGGTGGCCGGTCCGGGTGACCAGTCATCCTATCATCTCAGGGACACCTGCACGTCCCTACCCCACTCCTGCTCGATGTCCCCCCATCCAAGGTGGCAATGAGCTGTGTGGCCAGAGCAGGCGTCAATGCTGGTACTTCTGAGTGTTACCAGGGAAGCACCCAGCCCAGGGGAGCAGGGGTTGATGGCGTGTGCCAGGACTGCACATGCTGGACAATCACAGTGAAGGAAGGGGCTACGCACTGTAAATCAGTCAGGGGGCTGGCACAGATCGGGGTGGGGGCGCAGGGTGCCAGAGACCCTCTCCTCCATGCAGAGCCCGCGTGGAAGACGGTGGCCAAGGGCACCTACCAGGTGTCGCAGTGGTCCCTGGGGCCGTCGTGCAAGACTCTCCCGGCAGGCGGAGCTCAGCGAGGGCGTCTGGTCTGGCAGGCGAGAGGCTGGCCATCTGCCCTTCTGGACCGGGGTGGCACCCAGAGGCCCTGGCATCAGCCTCGTCCAGGACCACGGGCTCCTGGGAGGTGGTCTCCTCTGTGCAGGGCTCATCTTTGAGGGCCTGAGCACACGGGGCCTGTTGGCAGGTTTTACTAGGAAAGGGCAGCTCCTTGGAATGTGGGACTTTCCAGTCCAAGTCTTGAGGGTTTCCAGGCATCATCTGACCGACCGAACACTGGACACCCATCCTCTCTGCCCCTTGAGACTCAATTCCCTTTCATTTCAAAGGGCTCTGGACTTGCCGCTGGAGCAGGACCCGTGGCCCAAAGACCTTTTGGGTGCTGGCTCCCAGCTCCCTGCCCTGTTGTGCCCCCGCCCGCAGGCATCTGCAGATCAGCCCTGGAAGACCGAGCCTGGCCCCAGCTCTGGGCTGGTGCCATTGGAGCCCGGGCACTGAGATGTCAGGGCTCCAGCTGAGGGGGTCCTCGCTCTGGGGCTCGTGCCCCAGCTGCCTGTGCTGCGTGTGCCGGGCTCAGCCTCTAGTCCCTTTGGAAAGGGATCCTGTGAGGCTGCGAGGATCACCCCTTGTCCAGGTGAGGCGAGGGGGATGGAGCCTCACGCAGGTTCCCCAGACCAAGGGCACAGAGCTAAGGAGCAGGGACTACATGGCCGGTCCTCCTGGGCGGCCCCCGTGGATGCCGTGTGTCCTGGTGTAATTATTAACAGCAGCCTATTCCACCCACAAGACTCTCCTAGTTTGGGCAATGAAGCAGGGGACCCCCCTCATCAGACGCAGCGGGTGCAGGCACCCGTCGGGCCCTGTCTGACCCCAGGGCGATGCTGCTCCTCTGCCCTCGCTCTTGAGTCTCGGGGGTTCTGCCTTCATTCGGGGACAGGCACCCGCCCCGAACGCCCCAGGGCCCTGACTCATTTGCCCCGCACCCCACGTCTCCGAGCAGCCGACCCCGTCTCTCCAGGGACCGGAGGGTGTGACGTTTCTATGCCCCCCACCCCAGCTGTCCCCCTGCCTGTCACGCCCCCGTGGCCATCAGACTGTTTCCCAGAATGCTGTCCTCCCACCTGGGGTCTGAAAACCTGTCGCCCAGGTTATCCTGGGATGGCTGGGGGCAGAAAAGAGAGCCCACTGACCTGCGGGTTGTCCGCGGCCACTGAGACCAAGGACAGGCTTGGGGGGTGCCCGCAGGATGAAGTGGAGTCATCAGAGTCTGCCTCGAAGTCCAAGCCGCGAACGGGGAGGACGCGCTTTTTCTGAGCAGGAAGGGATGCGGGAAAGAGGCGAGGGAAGGTCAGCCTGACTGTGAGGGCCACACGCCCTCACCTCGGGCAGCGGGGAGGGCATCTCCAAGGGCACAGCCACCTTCTGCGGCGGCGCCGGGGGGCCGCCCAAAGGCCCCCCCCGCCAATCACAGGCTCTGCATCCCCAGCACCTCTTAGAGGAGCAGAAGGAATCATCCGCTCAGCCCCTGACGGGCACACAGCTGCTCAGAGGTGCTGAGGACACAGCCCAGTAGTGCCGCCCTGGGGGGCAGGCAGGCTTCTCTGGGCTGATGGGTGCTTCTCACCCCTCACACTTCAGTGAATGAGGGGCGCCCAGTGCGGGGAAGCAGAGTGGGGAGGGGAGCTCCAGAGAGCTCCATCATCTTTAGATGCAAGAGCGGAGTTTATTCCAAACCCTTCCCTTATAGTGGTTTCCATCCTTTAAACGTATTGTGTAGGGAATATTCAACACTGGAGAGTATTCACTGAGCTTAGTCAATGGGACATATAAAATTTTCTCATAAAAAGATGCCTACGGTCCCCAGGGACCAGCCGCGCACACCAGCCGGCGTGGTTCTCAGAGACCCTGTCACTCTCCAAGGGTCTGCAGCCAACATCACCGCCCGTCCCGCCCCTCCCCTCCCTGCTGCTGTCAACCTGCCCAGAAACCCCGGGGATTACTTTGCTTGTCTTTATCACCAAAAATAAGTTAAAAAATAAGTGAAAGCAGAAGCAGACACCAATAAAAAACAAGGCTCGTGGCTGGCTATAAACAAAAGCAAGGAAGTTCACAGAGGCAAGCCGGAGGGGGTTTGCTTCCCTGCAAGGTGCAAAGGCTGTCTCCGGGCGACACCAGTGCCCTCACGACCACGTGCCCTGAGGACGCTGGCCGGATGTCCAGGCAGGGCTGGAGGTCCAGGCAGGCCTCTCTGCAGGCCCCGCTCCCATGCAGCTTGCTCTGGGGTTTCCTATGGTGAGACCTGTGCTGAGAGCACACTGCTGCTCGGTGCTCAGTGATCTCAGAGGCTGCGGGGCATGGTGAAGGCAGGCGGGTCTTGGGGCTCCTGCCCCGCGGAGTGCTGGAGAGCCTGAGATTTTCAGGAAATCAGAACCCGAGCCTCCAGCATCCAGGAGGGCGGGGCTGGGGGAAGACTTACTTTGCTTCCAACGGGCTGGGCCTGGGCCCCTGTGTCCTGTTCTCTGTCCTCATCCGTGTGCTCGCTGTCTCCACTTCTCCCTCCGGGGCCTGGCTCAGGCCCACCTGCAGTGGACGCCTGCATGACTCCACCAGGAGAAGACCATCCGTCCATCCACCCACCCACCCCTCCATCTGCTGAGAAGCAACCAGGCAAGGCCCTCTACTGGCCTCCCAAAGACCTATCTGAGCATCAGTTAGAGCCGGTCTGAATCACAGCAGAAAACGAATACTCTGCATCAGTTTCACCAATGGTCACCTTCACTGACCGCTTCCTAAGCAGTCTGAAGACACCGCAGTGTGTGGGTGAAGCAGGCCTGGAGCTACGTCACCTTTTCCCAAACTAACCTCCTCACTTTCAGTCTCATTCCACTTGCTTCTCAGCCCCGGGCCTCCCCGCCTCCCTTCTCTGCCCCCTAGGATGCCTTCCTCACCTGAGCCCCCGGGCCTGTCCCCCGACCCCCAGCACAGCCTTACTCCTCCCTCTTTTCCCCCGGTCACGCTGGCCTGGCCGGTGTGCTGTTCCCTCAGGTCACTACAGAAGAGTGATGAAGTGCATTCTGGGGTTTTAGTCTGGAAGCCCCATGGATCACCCACCTTCCCCAGGGGCCAGGGGCACCCCGGCATCCTTGTGAGCACAAAGGACTTACTGTTGACGTCAGGTGAGCTCTGCACTCGGTCAGGTAAACCTATAACCGAAGAAAAGCTCTCAGCAAAGACCCTGGCGCCCTCACCAGCTACACCCCTGCGCTAGGCCCTGCCTGGACCAGCTTTCGAAACATTAACTTGAATCACTTTTTCTTCTTTTTTATGCTTGACTACTTCTTTTTATTAAAGGTACAACTTCCCCGATTTTGTGCTCTTTCCGTGTGCCCTTTCTTGGTGTGCTGCATTCACAGGTGCCAGCAGGGAGAATGCAGCCCCTGGACCATCACCCCACCCGAGACCCGCCTCACTGGGTCCAGAGCAGCGGCTGGAATCAGATTTTTTGTTGCCCCCCAGTGCCACCTCCTGGCCCTCGGTGGTGACAGTTCTGAAACTGGCCGCTTCTGGGTGGCACTGGCTCCCAGCTCTGGACCCTGGCTGGGCGCCAGAATCCCCGTGACCTTTTACCTAATGCAGATTCCTGAGCCCACCCCAGTCCCTAGAAATCAGAACCTCCCAGGGCCAGGACCAGGTCCTCAGGGTTGTGATGTGGCCTGTGGTTTCCCACCATGAACGGGGCCTCCGGCGTTGAGATTCTCAGATGCTTCGTGGTGTGGCTTTCCCCGTGCTACCTGTGGTTCCCACACCTGAGTCCTGCGGCAATGGTGAAACCACACTCCTGCTGCAGGAGGATCCCTCAGCTGGCTCCTGGCCGGCTGAGCGGGCAGGGGGCCGTGGGTGCACGCGGCCGTGGGATTTACTGATAGGCTCCAACCGAGACAGAAATATCGGCCACGAAGCAGCATCCTGGCGAGGAGGTGGGGAAAACTCCTGAAGAATAGGGTGACGGTGCCCCCCGCCCCACCGTGTCACCAGGACACTCCTAGTGACGCCAGCTGTCTCAGCACGTTATCAGGAGAGCCACTTTTACTCTTAAAAATATCCTGGTTTCGATGATTTACATATGCCCCCTGCACCCCCGGCCCAAGGACGCCCCCTACTCCTGTGGTCTGTTGCTCCAGGTGACAAAAGCCATCACAGGTGAGGATGCCTCTCCGTGGTCTGTCCTAAATTCAACAGTGTGCTAAGATCACTCAGAAACACCTGTGCCAGGCCCAGTGCGTATGCAAATGCCCTGAGGGTGGCTATGCCTTCCTCCTGCATCTGCCTATCAACGTGGGGCTTTAAGGGACACGAGACACAAGTCAGGCGCCTCTCCAGAAGGCCTGGGGGAGAGCCCCAGGCTGGGGCACGGTGAGGACACCCCCAATCCCGGAAGGACCGCCTCCGCTCGGGACGTGCAGGAGCTCCAGACCCCAGGGCATTCTCCTCGGTGCCCCAGATGGAGACGGTCAAGACACCGAGCCCCCAGATACAGGCCTGACAGTCCGTCACAGCTCGAAGGCCTGGCCAGGTGTTGGCAGAGCCTGGGACTCAGGTGACAGGGACAAGGCAAGAGCTTCCCGAAAACACCGCTCAGTTCTCTCCATTCAAGTTCAGGAGGCACTTCTAAGCTCAGGCAATCTCACATCCTTCCCCCGATATATCCCTCTACCCAAATGGCTTCAAGGTGGACAACACAGGTGAGCACACGTTTAGTGCAAGAACACCGTCTGGACCTCAAGTTCTTCATGGAATAAATACTTGGATTCAAAATATTAAAACAAACGACTGAGCTACAACCCATCACTTTTTTGCCAGCCGCTCCGCGGCATGTGGGATCCTCCCGGACCGGGGCATGAACCCGCATCCCCTGCATCGGCAGGCGGACTCCCAACCACTGCGCCACCAGGGAAGTCCAACACCCCATCTCTTTAAGTCTTGATGATCATCAGACTCACGGGGAATGTTTGCTAAAGAGACAGTCTAGGCCCCGTACTGGATGCCCGGGGAGGAGGCTCACTCCTTACCTGCTCCCTGCAGCCGCCCGCAGAGGGACCGCACCACCTGGGCACCCCCGGAGCGCTGGAAGCGCGCTCTCACATGCCCATAGTACCAGTCCAGGGAGCCCCTCTTCACCAGCCTGCAGAGACACAGAGCTCAGGCCCGGGCGGCACACACCCCCATGCCCCGGAAGGGGCAGGCCGGGCCCCCCGCCAGCAGGGCCACTTGATCTCCAGGCCCCGGCTCACCTGGCCAGGTGGCAGGGGTCGCAGAGCCAGACCTGCTCCTCCGGGGTGTGGCCGCAGCCTTTGCAGGTGAAGAGGCCGCAGTCCAGGCATTGCACCTTGGGGGTCTCGAGGAGCCGGTAGGGCTGCAGACAGCGGGCGCAGTGGGTGCTGCTCAGCTGGGCCATGTCCGAAAGCAGCTCCCACTTGGAGTTTTCCTCCTTAATCTTGCCTTTCAAACCCCTTAATCGAAAACAAGAAAATATTCGATGCCTTGTTTTTGCAACAGGCTTTAAATTCAAGGGCGAGCGCGCGCGCGCGCACACACACACACACACACACACACACACACACACACACACAGACTCTCAGATGCAGAAAACAGTGAGCCAAAGTCAGGTAGCACCATGACTTTCTTTCATTGCCAAAGGGCTGCGAACCACGCAGGTTCAGAATCACAGGAGAGGGCAGGCCCACAGCTGCCGGCACCACCTCACGTAACTCAGTGTAGTGGGAAGAGGATGCACAGAGGCCCTGGACCCCAGGTTGGTTCCCCAGCTCTGACCCTGAACCCGGAGCTTTTCTGATGCAGAGCCCAGAGCTTGGAGACTGTATAGCTGGATGAGTGTGGACCCGTGGCCACTAGCACCCAGCGTCCAAGCTCTGTCGGACCAGTCGGGGTTGGCGGCTCTGGGAAACCAGCAGGGATGGGGCCCAGTGAGGTCCTGGGGGTGCAGCTTGGTTGGGCCACACAGTTATCTAGAGCCAATCTGTGGCCCAGTTTAATTGTTTAGCAGGAGGTTAGAGAAGAGAGAAACATCCAAGAGGTTGCTGGGCCGGTCAGAGGAGCTGCAGGAAGAGTCACAGAGGCTGGAGCAGGACGTCTCATTCAGCCGGTGGGCCAGGCCGACGCTCTCCTCTGTGAGGCCCAGGCCAGCCACACCTGCTCTGCCACGCTGGCCTGAGTTAACGGTCCTGAGCTGCGGATGACACCAGGTAAGTGGAGGTCAGGTCGGCACCCTACAGTAAGAGTTGAGAAGCTGAACCCACACAGCCAAGGAAAAAAGCCCAGTGGTGGCAGGAACCTAGGAAGAATACTGTCATCCACTGACTACAGGCTAGATAAGGCTGCATTGACAAGGCAGAGAAAGTGTCTTCCTTAAACAGCAGAGTACCTGGGGCCAGGTGGAAAGGGCCTAGTGTCCTCCACGTCCACTCTTGATGTATCGGCTTCAGCCAGAAAACCTAAAGGCCACCCCTTGGCTGGGCAGGGCCTTGTCCAGCTTCTCTCCTAGCATGGGTCCCCCACTCTCCATCCAGGTAGAGCCGGACCCCCGGAAAGAAGGATGAGGACGTGTAGAGGTACACTGCATCCCAGGACGTGAAGTCCTCTTAAATAAGAGCCCGCGAGAGTCCTGGGGTGGTGGCTGGAAACTTTCAGGTGTTGAATTTGGGGGAACAGATAATGATACTCTGCTTCAGATTCCTTTTTTGTGGATATATTTATTTGTAATATATATTATTTAAATTTTTTTTAATTTTAATTTTTAAAAATTAAAAAAAAATTTTATTGGAGTATTGTTGATGTACAATGTTGTGTTAGTTTCTGCTGTACAGCACAGTATCTGTTATACATATATCCACTCTTTCTTAGATTCTTTTACCATATAGGTCATTATAGAGTATTGAGTAGGGTTCTCTGTGCTATACAGTAGGTCCTTATTAGTTATCTATTTTACATGTAGTAGTGTGTATATGTCAATCACAGTCTCCCAGTTTATCCCTCCTACCTCCCCCCAGTCACCATAAGTTTGTTTTCTACATCTGTGACTCTGCGTCAGATTCTTTAAAACATAACTTCTCTTCTTCACAGCTGGAAAACAGGAGGGAGGGAAGAGGGGACCCCGCATTGGTCCAGCCGAGTAACACCAGATGCCTGCCAACCAGAGGGCACATCAACGGACCTGGAGGATCGTGGGGGGCCAGAGCCATCCATATACCCTGCTTATCGCAATCACAGGGTCGACCAGATGTCCCTGCAGTACAGGGAGGGACAAGCCCCACATGCAGCTACAAGTTAAGGTCACCTTCAGGAATAAAAGATGC
Organism: Hyperoodon ampullatus; assembly: GCF_949752795.1. NCBI lineage: Eukaryota > Metazoa > Chordata > Mammalia > Artiodactyla > Ziphiidae > Hyperoodon > Hyperoodon ampullatus. The sequence goes on from NC_136921.1 coordinate 3,616,045, forward strand.
CCTGAATGTGATTTACTACACAGTAGTAGTAAACAGAGGAAGACTTGAAACTAGTCTGCTTGGTGTGCTGAGTGGGCATAAGAGAGAGGAGCAGGAGGTAAGAAGAGGCCAGGCTGGGCTGGAAAGACCACAGGCTACGTTCACGGAGGTGGAGAAGACTGGGCTAAAGTGAAGATGGAAAGGAACTGAGGTGGGCAATGGGGAGGGAAATGGCAGAACGTCAAGTCCAGGGATGCAGAACAGTGGTTCTGAAGGTGTGGTCCAGGGACCTACAGGGGTACCTGAGACCCTCTGCCAGGGTCCACAAGGTCAAAACTCTTCTCCTAATAACACTAAGGTGATATTTGTCTTTTTTGCTCTTTGACCCCCGCACCGGTGGTGCAAAAGCTATGGTGGATGAAAGTTCTGGGGCCTCAGCACAGATCACGCCAGAGGTACAGAGTGTATCAGCAGTCAATCTGCTCTCTGCCAGAAAAGAAAAGAAAGGAAAGCATGTCTTGATGAAGTGCGTCTTTGATTAAAAGTGTGTCAAGTGACAGTATTTGTTGCCACTGACAAAACTCAAGCTTTCAAGCTCAACGACTTTTGGAAAACTTTTATGTCTCTGCTGACTTGAGCCTGACGGTTTTCATCACTGAGAGGTTTCTGACAAGATCAGCAGTGATGTGATTTTTTGGGTTCTGTATAATGAAACGTGTTGACGTTTGGAAAGTCTGCATAGGTGTCACAAAATCACGCGTGGATAGAAGACTGACTTCAAGTACAAGATGGACCAATGGATTTCAGTGTAACAGGAAGGGTAAAGTTCATTGACATGGTTTCAGATTCCACATTGTAACTTCCTTGAAGAAACTACCAGTCATAGGGTTTTCATGTATTATCAAAACAATGTCCATAATTACGTGAAAAAGCTACTAAAACACTCCTGCTTTTTCCTACTACATATCTGTGTGAGGCTAGATTTTTTTCCAACACCTCAGACAAAACAACATATTACAACATGTTGAACGCAGAAGAAATATCAGAATTCAGCTATCTCCGATTATGCCAGACATTAAAGGGATTTTCAAAAAATACAGAACAATGCCATTTTCCTCACTCATGTTTTTATTTTGGAAAAAAAGCTATTTTTCATAAAAATTTTATTTTGTTGTAAGGGGTTTATTGTTGTTTTAAATAAGTGAATGACTATTTTTAAAACGCCCAGTTTTAATTTTTGATGGGATAAATATTGACATCTATAACCCAGCTAAACAAAAGCTCCTTGGGGTTCTCAGTAATTTAAGAATATAAAGGGTCCCTCAGACCAAAATGTTTGAGAACTGCTGATTTGGAAGCCACACATTTACTCTCTTAGAATGCAAAGAAAAGGGCTCAGGAGACAGAAATGCAGAGAGAAGATGATGGCCAAGGCAGAGAAGGGCAAACACCTGACAGGTAATAAGGCACACCTTGGAAATATTGTGGGTTCAGTTCCAGACCACCGCAACAAAATGAATATTGCAATAAAGGGAGTCACAGGAATTTCTTGGTTCCCCAGGGCAAATAAGTTATGCTTACACTACACTGAAGTCTATTAGGTGTGCAATAGCATTATGTTTGAAAAAATAATGCACATACCTTAATTAAAATATTTTCTTGTTAAAAATTGCTAAACTTCTTCTGAGTCATATTCTTTTTGCGGGTGGAGGGTCCTGCCTCTGTGTCGGTGGCTGCTGACTGATCAGGGTGGTGGGTGTTGAAGGCTAGGGCGGTGGCAGCGATTTCCTAAAATAAGACAACAATGAAGTTCGCTGCATGGACTCTTTGTTTCATGAACAATTTCTCTGTAGCACGCAACGCTATTTGATAGCAATTTACCCACAGTAGAACTTCTTTCAAAATTGGAGTCAATTCTCTCAAATCCTGTTGCTGCGTTATCGACTTAGTTTATGGAATATTCTAAATCCTTTGTTATCATTTCAACAATCTTCACACCATCTTCACCAGGAGTTGATTCATCTCAAGAAACCACTTTCTTTGCTCATCCATGAGAAGCAGCTCCTCATCTGTTCAAGTTGTATCATGAGATTGCAGCAATTCAGTCACATCTGGAGCCCCACTTCTAATTCTAGTTTTCTCACCGTATCCACCACATCTGCAGTTACCTCTTCCGCTGGAGTCTTGAACACCTCAAAGTCATCCTTGAGAGTTGGAATCAACTTCTTACAAACTCCTGTGAATGTTGATACTTGGACCTCTTCCCATGAATCATGGATGTTCTTCATGGCATCTAGAATGACAAATCCTTTCCAAGATGTTTTCAATTTACTTTTCCCAGATTCATCAGAGGAAATCACTGTCTCTGGCAGCTATGGCCTCATGAAAGGCATTTCTTAAAGAATAAGACTTAGAAGTCTAAATTACTCCTCAATCCATGGGCAGCAGAATGGATGTGTCTTAGCAGGCATGAAAACAATATTAATCTCATTGTCCATCTCCATCAGAGCTCTTGGGTGACCAGGTACATTGTCAATGAGCAGTATTATTTTGAAAGGAATCTTTTTCTGAGCAGTAGGTCTCATCAGTGAGCTTAAAATATTCAGTAAACCGGGTTGCAAACAGATGTGTTGTCATCCAGGCTTTGTTGTTCCATTTATAGAGCACAGGAAGAGTAGATTTAGTATAGTTCTTCAGGGCCCTGGGGTTTTCAAAATGGTAAATGAGCCCTGGCTTCAACTTAAAGTCACCAGCTGCATTAGCCCCTAACAAGAGAGTCAGTCTGACTTTTGAAGCTTTGAAGCCACATATTGACTTTTCCTCTCAAGCTATGGAAGTCCTAGATGGCACCCAAAATCAAGGTGTTGGTGGGACTGGGATTCTTCCTGGAGGCTCAGGGGGAAGGTCTGTGCCCTTGCTTTCCCAGCTTCTAGGGGACAACTGTATTCACTGGCTCACGGCCCCTTCCTCCATCTCAGAGCCAGCAATGGCGGGTTGAGTCCTTCTCACCATGAATCACTCTTACGTTGTCCTGTGTCACCCCCCCTTCCATCTGTCAGGCCCTTTGTGGCCCACCTGGATAACCCAGGATTGTCTCACTGTGTCCAGGCCCTGATTGGCATCCTTCCGTCTATCAGGCCCCTTGTGGCCACACTGGCCACCTGGATTACCCAGGATTGTCTCCTCATGCTGAGGCTCTGATTGGCACCCTTAATTGCACCTGCAGTCTTAATTCTCCTTTGCCAGGTAGCCCAGTATACTCACAGATTCGGGGGATTAGGACATGGGCATCTTTGGGGGCTCATTATTCTGCCATGGTTCTGAGGGGAAAATGTGTGAGCAGAGATCTCACTCCCAGCTGAGAGATTCCCAAATATAAAATCCACCCCCCCCGCCATGCCATTCCTGAGAAAACAACATGAAGATGTGCTCCAGAGGACTGAAAATCGAATCTCAAATATGACCCTTAAGAATGAGGGTGAAAGGACCAATGAGTCACAGAATTGAGACAAAAGTATTAAAAGTACATCAACCAAACTAAAGTGTCAGAGAGAATTGCTGAAAGAGGACAAACATAATGTAATAAGAACTGAAGAGCAATTACATGATCTAAGGTCCTGATTATATGAGCTAAGTATCAGGAATTATAATGAGGGAAATAGACACTTGCTAAAGTTCTTTGAGGTCTTCTGAAGAGAACGAGCAAACGATAATAAAGGGGATAAAGAGGAAATACGTGGTGATGTGTGAACAACAGCCCGCTGAGAGGGAGGCTCACAGGAATCTCAGAAGTGAGCTCAGACCAAAGTTAATCTCCAGGCTGCGCTGGCAGCTGACTTCCTGTTTCAGCCCCTGTGCTTTCAACCCTGGAGTTGCCTGTCTGTGGTGCCAGGTGGCCCAGCAAAGGGTGACCTCAAATTCCTTATTATTATTTATTTTTAAGGCAAGTCATGGTTTGCAAGCCATGTGTCACACCAGGAGCTCTTTCGTGGGTAATCTCAGGCATTCAGGTCTGTTTGCAAAGATTGCAAATCCACATCACCACCTGTTTGCCTTTCTGGGGAAGGTCTGCAGCCCTAATATTTGACTTGTGGGCTGTGCCCTTGAAAACAGGGTGTTCTATTTAGGTAAACTTGGGTCCTCACCCAGCGACATGAGTCACCCATGCATTCTCATTTATCCCTTTCCTACGTAAACTTTGGGATTTTTGTGTTTTTCTAATTTGGAAAACTTCATTATCTTTCTGATTTTAAGACACTCTTTAGAGATCAAAGATATGAATCACTGCCATTTCTGTTAAAACTGTTTCTTCTAATTTTTAAAAAATTAAACATTTTCCTTTTAAATTCAGATGTACATATTTAGTCAATACTTATCAGTATTTTGTGTTGTGATGTCTACCTGTGTTGTCATATGTAGGCTTTTCCATTCCAAGATTATGTACATATTTACTTATATTTTCTTCCCATAATTTTCAGTTTCATGTTTTACATTTTTAATATATCAGTTATAAATCTAACTGAGGTCAAACTCCCTCCCCCAGCCCTGCACTCATGGTCAACTATTCCAACACTTAGCTTTAACTAATTCTTCCCTTTCTTACTGATATGAAATGTTACCACTGTACTAGATATTGTTACACATACTTGGTGGCATTTTAGGACTTTTATGTTGTTTTACTGATTATCTATATCTGTGAAAGGGGTAGCTGCCAGAACAGACCAGCGGAACATGAGGCAGACGTAAGGATGTGCAGCCCTTGAGTGTGGGCTGTCTTTTCAAATAAAAGGAGCAAGATGTGCCAGAGGTTAGCAGGGTGTCAGGGACAAACGAAAGGCTTTCTGTGTTTTTTTGTTTGTTTGTTCTTGTTTTTTTTTTGTTGTTCCAATATGGCGATTGATCCTACTGACATTCCAAGTAGGAGCTAGTGGGCAGAGAGGGAGTAACTGAGGCAGCTCCATGCTCCAGGAGCTGGGAGCAGACAGGAAAGGGCCAGAGCACAAGTAAGGGCCAGGAGAGGGAACACAGGGTGGGCATGAACACAGGTAAGGATGGGGCAGGATGGGGGGAGGTTACACCTGGTAGCCTTGAGCTTTCTGTGAGGAACTGGGTGAGCTCACTGCGACAGTGACCGGGGTCTGGAGGAGAGTGAAGGCTTGAGGAATTGCTTAAGAATTTTTGTGCATCTTTGGGTTTTGGATTCTCCAGAGTATAGCATTGTGTTGATGGGAGGCCAGGAATAACATCACACCATGTACAGTAAACACCCCACTCCCGAGTCCCTGGTCACACATGCCGACTTCAGGGAGAGACTTATATCTGCCTGGGGCTAAATCAAAGGCCAGATGGCCTCCCCCTTCCTTCTCCTCGAATTCCCGAAATAGCCTGTGAGAAAAGCCGTTTGGAAGCTCCACAAGGCACCTGCCACTCAGCAGCTAGACCCCCAGGGACATCCTCCTGGTCAGTTCAGACGGTAGCTGTCCACACGGTCTGCCCACAGCCCCAGTCCCTGGAACAAGCGTGTTCTGTTTGAAATGAGGCTCATGGGGAAGATGCACCAAGATGCTCCAGCCTTTGCCCTTCACCACCGGATGGCCTCCATCCTCCCCGTGGGGCTGTGAGAAGTCCTCTGCACAGGGCAGGAGGTCAGCCCTGGCCGAGGGGTCAGAGGCTTTCGTGTCATGGAGATGGTCAGCTGGGCATGCAGGCATTAGTGCCGGGGACCCGGGCCAGCTCACTGGTCACACACTTTGACAGCAGAAGCCAAAGAGGTGCTGGTCCTACCCCACAGGAGAAGGTGCCGGAGCCCTCACCCAGGCCCCATCTCAGCATCCTTTACAGGGTGATGCTCCCACATGGGGAGAAAAACTGAGCAGCAGTCCATCAAAATACATTTCTGTTAACTTTGTAAACACTAAAGAAAACGTATTCCTTTTTTTGTTTGATTGTTTCCTAATTGGTATATTTGGTGAATTGGCTATTTAGCAAATCGCCTCTCGGGTAAATGTGCTGCTGGTGAATTGACCTTGAGCCCACACACTATGTCCACTTGACGTGTATTCAGGACAGGAAAGTTCTTTCCAAGTAATGCATGTGTTTGTTTCTTGGTTTCACGGTTTCCCCCCTATTAACTTTGTTTTGTCAAAAACCTCGGTAGGTGTTTTGAGCTGGGCCATCCATTTGGCATCTTTCAGAGTGTGTCAAAGACATCAAAAACTCATCTGATTGCTATACAGCTGAAACTAACACAGCCTTGTAAATCAACTATATCTCAATAAAAATTAAAAACACAAACAAACAAAAAACTCATCTGAACAAGCCCTGAGCAGCTCAGTTTGTTAAGGTCACCCACTTAGTTGTCACCTGAGGGCCAGTTTCTCCATTCAGCCCATTGTTGATTCACAGATTAGAGAATCAGGAACTGGGAGAAAATATGAGGACTCCAAGGAATCGTGGAGAAACCCAGACGTGTGCCAGAGAATGGGATATTGTGGTTGCAGGAAATGGACGATTAATGTTGAAACTGGTGAAATGCACAGATTAACACTGAGAGGAGATTGGGAAGAGGAGGTTTATTATTTTTAAACTGTCTTCAGTTTCACTGTAGACTGAGGGTATTTCAGCCAACTTGCTCTGCAGAACCAAGCTCAGTGTCCAGAACCCAAATGTATTTATTCAGAGCTTGTTTCCACCACGCCCTTCCTAAGTCTCAGCACCCACCCGAGCAGAACTTGAACCCACACCCCGCGTGTCCTGGCCTCAGAACCACACGCCTGGGCCTTGCTCCCAGGGGTCACGGGGACCCTGGGGATAAGGCTTGTCACAGGCAGAGGCGGCTTCACCTCTTGTAGCGCAGTTAACCAATACCACAGTGAGCAAGAGACAAAAACATCAAAAAATAAACCCCACAAAATACCCTTCACTCAGCCCCCGCTGTTTACACGACTCTTCCCAAGTGTGTCACCAGGGGCCTGTGTCTGAACAGGAAGCACCAATCACGGGAAGGCTACTGGGGCTCCAGCATCCTTGCCTTGACTCTGATGTGGATTCTCTGAACCACCACCTCTCCGTACTAGACCATTTCCAGGGACCATGTCCTGCGCTATTGTATTTAATAAGCTCACCATCTAATCGCACACGGAAGGCCAAGAAGACAAAGCAGAGTGGCCGATCTGAAGGCTGCTTGAGCAGAAGGCCTCAGGTACTTCCGAACAAGGACGTCACGCTGACCGTAACCGACTGGCCGGGGACCTGACCTGACCCGTAGGCCCCCCAGAAGTGGAGGCAACACAACTCGGATCCTTAGGAGACTTCCTTTCCCAGCAGTAATTGGAGGTTACCTGGGTGTGTCTCCCTTTTACAGTGTGAAATGACTAGAGGAACATGGAAAATAAAGAGGAAGGGTGTCAGGAGGGCATCCCCCGTAGACAAGAAAGATAGGAATTTCTGCAAAACCACCTGGGCTCTGCCTGGATGGAGGGAGGTGCTGACCCACTCAAGGGTCTCCCTGGAGGGCTGGGTTCCCCTCCCCCTGATTGATCTGCGATTCTATATACGTATCGAATGGGAGGGTCTAAGCTGTCACTGAAAATAAAAGTACATCAACTATAGTTCAATTAAAAAAAATAAAATAAAGTAAAAAAATAAAAGTGACAACAGCTGGGCTGCTTGGAGAGGCTGTGATCCCCAGAGCAAAAGCCAGGTGGGCTCTGTCACTGAGAGCGTGTGGCCCTGGGCCCCAGGTGCAGCCTTCAGGCCACGGCTGAAGCAGAGGGAGGGGACGAGGGGCAGGGCGGGCCCGATCAGCACGTGGACGCTGGCCAAGGGCAGCTCTGGGCCCCAGTCCTGCGGTCGCGGGGGGCTGAGTCAGGGCCCTAGACACCAGTGGGGAGAAAGCTCCTTCATAATGAAAACCCGGTGGTGGGGGTGACCTGCAGCCCAAGGCAGAGCGGAGGGTGGAGGGCTCCACAGAGAGGCAGCAGGAAGCCTCACGGTGCTGATCCAGACGCCTCCCCGCCATTGAGAGAGGCGCTGGGCTCCACCGAACTTGTTTCACTTAACAGTCTGTCGGTTCGTGTGGCCTCTGCTCTGTGTCGGGACCCAGAGACTCCAGCCGCTGCTCCTTCTGCCTCCGCTGGGGTCCGTCTTTCTGTCTGTGTCCTCCCTCCAGGGTGGTCTCCTCCAGGCCCACGGCTTTAAATACTGGGGCAGCTAAGTAATGATCCCTCTACCCCAAAAACGTGGTATGTCCTGGTTCTTAGAACCTGGGACTGTGTCTCCTTACAGGGCAAGAGGGACTCTGCAGGTGTGATTAAGTTAAGGGATGTGAGATGGTGATGGGATTAGCTGGGTGGGCTCAGCATGATCGTGAGATCCTTCTGAGCAAAACGGGAGGGGAGGAGAGTCAGAGAGATGCGGCGACGGAAGCAGAGGTCAGAAACACAGAGACTGGAAGACGTCAGGCTGACGGCCTGGAAGAGGCAGGAGGGGCGGGAACCAAGGAGCGTGGGTGCCTCGAGACGCTGGCAGAGGCAAGGGAACCTCCAGAAGGCAGGCAGCCCCACCCACACCTCGACTCCTGGACTCCAGTCGCGAGGGATTTGTGTGCTTTAAGCCACTTAGTCTGGAGTGATTACAGCAGCCACAGCGTCTGTAGGTGGATGCGCCCTCAGTCCTTTCTCTGCTGGGTTCCAGCCCCGTGTGTGGGGGGCTTCCCTGGCCACTTCGTGTCTAACAGGCAACCCAGTGTCAACAGGTCTGACCCGTGTCCTGGTCTCCTCCACACCTGCTCCACCCTTGCCTTCCCCAGGTGAGGTGACGACACCTCCATGCCCTGGTTACTCAGGCCATGGCTCTGGAGTGACCCTGACCTTGACGCCTCCCATACTCCACACCCCACATCCAACCCGTGGGCAAACTTGCAGGTGCCCCCTTCAAAGCTCATCTGACCACTTCTCTGTAGCCCACGGCCTGCAGAGCAGAAGCCGGGTCTTGTTACTCCCCTGCCCGAAGGCCTGCAGCCATGCGGGGAAAGGCCCAAGTCCTGCCCGGGTCCTCAGCCCCCTGATGGGCTGTTCCCCATCACAGCTCTGACCTCCTCTCAGTGCTCCGCCACCAGGGGCCTTTCAGGCATTTCCCTGACTACCTCTCTGCCCTTGAGTCTTTATACAATGTCTCCTTCGCAATAGGCCTACCAACCTACAAAAGTCACCAAGACAACAGGGACCCCAGGGGACAGCTAAGCCTTGGAGGTCTGGTGGAGGAATATGCAAAGGCAGAGGGGGAATAAGTAATGCTGGGTGGGTTTTAGCTCAGCCCACGGGGAGAGACATGCAAAATGGCACTGGGGCCTCCATGCTGAGGACGAGGTGCCCCCAACACTGCTGGGAAGAGGCAGGAGTCAGCCTTTGTCCTAAACGCCCTTGCTCCCAGCTTCTGGGTGTTTCAGGCCAGCATCAAGGCTTTCCCTACTCATCACCTTTAGCTCTTTTATTCGTGCAATGCCATGCCCTAAGCATCACCCCACTTAGGAGAGAATGTCACCCTGGGGTTGGATCAAGTTGAACTAAAACTACTCAGGGAATATCTGGCTCTCAGGAGGAAAGTCAGATCTCCTTGTTTTAATTAGGAAGAAACTTAATTAAAGTTTCTTAAGGCCAGAAAGCAGAATGTTTCCCAGCGCCCGGCTTCCGGCCAGTGTCCTGTACCCGAGCTCCTGCTGTCTGTCCACTCAGAGGGCCGCAAGGTGACGGCCCCTCCGGAGGCCGCCGGGGCTGCACTGCGGGGGCCCAGCCACACACACTCACTCTAGTCTCTCCTCTTCTTTCCTTCGAAGGTCAAAGTCCCGCTGAACCACTTCCCAGACGTGCTTGGCCTCTTCATCCGTGAGCGTGGAAAGATCCAGTTTTTTCCCCATCTCTGCTTCTCGTCAGGGTCACACCTGGAATAACACAGGACCAGAGTGTTCAGCCCAGAAAGCCCGCGTGCAGATGCTGGCCAATTCCCAAAGAAGAGGCAACACACAAAGTGCTGATTTCCCAGCAGTTGGAACCTGGGTTACATGGTGTTAGAAAACAGGCAAATGGGTGTCTGGAAATGTGTGCAGTTGAAATAAATGAACCCGTGCGTACAATCCCCATACCCCAGGAGTCAGACTTCAGTTGACGTTATGCCCTTTTCGAGGACACTGAAGACCCCAATCAATGCCAAGAGGACAGAGGAAGGAAAACCCAAATGTCAAAAACCAAGAGAAGGAGAGCTTTACCGCCTCACTTGCTACACAGAGTGTGCTCTGCGGACCAGCAGCATCTCCCAGAGCCTGTGAGACACTCAGACTCCCAGGCCCCGCCCAGCCCTCCTGACTCAGAATCCGCATCCTAACAAGACCTTCTGATGACACCTCCACCTGTCTCTCCCTCCCCCATCACGCCTGTCCCTTGAGTATTTCTTCACACCTCCTAACAGCTGGTGACATCACATATCGTGATGACGGCGACTTCTCCCTGGCACACGGGGGTGCTTTTCTGTGCTCCCACCTCTCTGGTCTTCATCAGGCCATACAGGGGCCTCTTGGCCAGAGACTGTGGCCACTACACCCAGTCCAGCTCTGCTCTGGGGGAAGATTCTGTTGGGGTGACAGGTTCCCTGTGGGCAACCGAGAGTTCAAGAACCTCTGTGCGACTTCAGCCAGTCTTCAGTGAAGACTGAAATCTGCTTTTTAGGAACATCAGAGAAGGAATCCAATCTGTCTGCTCTCACTGGGAAACCTTAACACCAATCGGGAGACCCAATTTTGCTTCTGAATTCTGGGGAACATCTCCCTTTCACCAGCGCCGACCAGCCGAAAGTACTCTCTGCAGAAACGCGAACACAACTTGCTCTGTGTTAGAAAACTGCTTTGCTGTACAAGAGTTAATTACGAGTTATTTAACTCTTGCTGTACAAGAGTTAATTATGAGTTAAGTAAGAGTTAATTATGAAAAGTGACATTTTCTGAGCAACACTCGATACCAGCTAAAATGGAAATGTCCACAGAGATCCCATGGCTGTCAACTAAACTGTTTCCTGGCTTGTGCCTTAAAATCGGTGAAAAATAATTTCTTAAATTTTTTGCTCCAACCCCTCAGTATTTCCATCCTCAAGCACTGTGCTGACTGTGAACGATGCATTAAGAGGCTGCCCTGACGTGCTAGAATCATTCAAACTATTTTCATTACAGGTGACTTTAGATTTTGGACATGAAAACATTAAACCAAGACTGATTCCTGATGCTCCTCTAGAGGATACAGTTTCTGTTTTTAAAAAAACTGGAACAAAAAGTCATTTGATGGGGCTTCCCTGGTGGTGCAGTGGTTGAGAGTCTGCCTGCCGATGCAGGGGACACGGGTTCGTGCCCCAGTCCGGGAAGATCCCACATACCGCGGAGCGGCTGGGCCCGTGAGCCATGGCCGCTGAGCCTGCACATCCGGAGCCTGTGCTCCGCAACGAGAGAGGTCACAACAGTGAGAGGCCCGCGTACCGCAAAAAAAAAAAAAGTTTGGGTGGATGACTGGGGTTTACTCATTTTTGTTTTTCACCATTGTTGAAAAAAATTCTATCACAAGAAGCCCATTCATTGAAATTCTCTTCCCAGAGCAGATGAAAGCCGTGACCATCAGCTGAGTAGTTAGCATTCTCTCTCCTCTCCTAAAGGAAAAGCCACAATTCCAGGCCTTATTTCAAGAAACTAAAATCGTGAGGTGTGAGGGAGAAAAGCAAAACAAAAGGAAACAAGTATATCTTTCTTGTCACGCAAGCTTAACCGTCTTAGAGCATGTCAGTGACTGATAAGGGATGGATGGAAAGGTCACTAGGAGTCAGAACTGCCACCCGGAGGCTTCACACCCACAGGATCCCCCCACCCCAGCCCCCTCTCAAGTCTGTTCCTTTTGTTTGATGTGTCTTTCTAATAAGGATGGTACTTGGTTTCCCAGCTCAGATAGCAAAGGCCATTGAGGCCTGGGAACGGGTGTGCACTGGACCAGGGAGGGTCCGGGCACCTCTGGCGAGGCGGGTGCCTGCTGGGGTCGGGTGGGGAAGAGGCCCAGCCTGGCTGCCTGCTGCCTGGAGGGATGCTGGGCAGGAACCTACTGAGATGTGAACAGGGGAGCCCAGCAGAGGGAAGCAGACAGCCTCCCACGCTTCAAGGGGACCATGGCACCATGGTTTAGCGCCATTTCGGAGGTTCCAGGGATGAGCCTGAATTGTTGAGGAAAGTGATATGTGTTCATGATGCTCTGTTTAATGAAGCAAGGAATGATTCAATACAGACTTTGAAAAACAAACATCCCACATAGCTAAACCAAGAGCAGACTGTTGGTACTTTATGGATTAGACATTATCTGAAAAATTTTACTCTGGTGCCTATTTTTATTTTATTTATTTATTTATCTATTTAACATCTTTATTGCAGTACAATTGCTTTACAATGGTGTGTTTCTGTTGTATAACAAAGTGAATCAGCTATACATATACATACATCCCCATATCTCCTCCCTCTTGCGTCTCCCTCCCACCCTCCCTATCCCATCCCTCTAGGTGGTCACAAAGCACCGAGCTGATCTCCCTGTGCTATGCGACTGCTTCCCACTAGCTATCTATTTTACGTTTGGTACTGTATATATGTCCATGCCACTCTCTCACTTGGTCCCAGCTCACCCTTTCCCCTCCCCGTGTCCTCAAGTCCATTCTCTACATCTGCCTCTTTATTCCTGTCCTGCCCCTAGATTCTTCAGAACCTTTTTTTTTCTTAGATTCCATATACATGTGTTAGCATATGGTATTTGTTATTCTCTTTCTGACTTACTTCACTCTGTATGACAGATTCTAGGTCCATCCACCTCACTACAAAGAATTCAGTTTCATTTCTTTTTATGGCTGAGTAATATTCCATTGTATATATGTGCCACATTTTCTTTATCCATTCATCTGTTGATGGACACTTAGGTTGCTTTCATGTCCTGGCTATTGTAAACAGCTGCAATGAACATTGTGGTACGTGACTCTTTTTGAATTATGGTTTTCTCAGGGTATATGTGGTGCCTTTTTTTTTTTTTTTTTGCGGTACGCGGGCCTCTCACTGTTGCGGCCTCTCCCGTTGCAGAGCACAGGGTCTGGACCCGCAGGCTCAGCAGCCATGGCTCACGGGCCTAGCCGCTCCGTGGCATGTGGGATCTTCCCAGACCAGGGCATGAACCTGTGTCCCCTGCATCGGCAGGCAGACTCTCAACCACTGCGCCACCAGGGAAGCCCTGTGGTGCCTATTTTTAGCTCTGGCCCAACTTCTGGGTGAGCAGGAGGTGCAGGGAGAGGAGGGGAGGGAGGGTGATTCCAAATTTCAGACACATCCCATATGTAAGATGCTGTGCCATGCAGTAAGGGACGTGATGCTTCCGAGGGAAGCATGTTCTCAGGACAGCCTGGGGTCAGGAGCCTGGCTCCCGACATGGGTCCACGACACGGGTGGTCCACGACATGGGTCTTTATCTACTGTGACCAAATCTTCCCATGTAGTGAATTAATGATGTGCAGAAGCTTAAAGCTATTTATTTATTTAAAGATTTTTTGATGTGGACCATTTTTAAAGTCTTTATTGAATTTGTTACAACATTGCTTCTCTTTTATGTTCTGTGTTTTTGGCCCCGAGGCATGTGGGATCTCAGTTCCCCAACCAGGGATTGAACCCGCACCCCCTGCACTGGAAGGTGAAGTCTTAACCACAGGACTGCCAGGGAAGTCCCAGCTTTTTATTATTTTTATTAATTTATTTTTTTCGTTGTTGTTGTTGGTGGTGGTGGTGATGATGGGTGCTGGGGTGATGGTTTAAAGCTTTTAAAAAACTATCTTTAGAAAATAATCTGAAGTCGAATGGAGAGTATGTTTGATTTCAGTATTCAAAACGCATAAACCAAAAGTCACTGGCAATCAAGGAGTGTGTTGCTAGCACCCCTTCTGGCTTGCATCAGGCTAATGGGGGAACCTGGGGTATGGTGCAAGGGCAGCCCCTCTGCCAGGTACGGCCACGCTGAGAGATCCACGTGGATTCACGGAGGGGACAGCCTTTCAGCCACAATCATCTCTCTCCTCACTCCCCACTTTGCTTGCTCACCAAGACCCTGATCTCCACCCGGTATGCCTCCAACCCTAACAGTCGAGGGGGAACATGGCAGCAGAGGACATGCTGGACCCACAGGGGGGGCCGGACTCTGCCCTGCCCTAGCCTGGGGGAACCTCCCAGGGCGTGCGTGCTGGCGGGGGGCAGACCTCACCAGGCTCCACCTGCTCCTGGCTCCACTTCGGTGCAGATAACGCCTAGTCATGAGCTTCCTGAACAAAACACTTTCAATTTGCGCCTGGTCCACGGCTAAGATTTAACCACATTTTTAATCTTTGAGACTGTTAGCCCTCCCCCATCGCTTAAAAGCTGTAACGGAGAAAAGAGAGCATGACACTGAGGTTAGTGAGTTGGAAAGAGACAGAACAGGTTTTACCAAGTGGATATCCTGAACCCAGACCACTGCATTTCAATGGTGGGTCATCTTTATCTGTTAAAGATTTGAGTTCATATTTTGGCCACATTAAAGGGAGATCTGGGCAGGGATCCCTCCTATACAAAGCTTGGGCTGGTGGCCCCCTGAGCCGGGAAGCGATGGCAATTATGAGTAGTCACCACCGCCTGAGCAGATAAACTTTGCAGCAAGTCCAAGTTCCTCTTCAATGCCCAACAAACAACAGCAGGAATGCTCTCTGACTCAGAATCAGGTGGGCAACTCTTGCTGATAAAGATGCGGGCACATTCCTGAGGGAAGGCCAGGTGCCAGCTGTGGGGGCCTCTGTGTTAACCCTTTGCGGCTGCTTCCCAAAGCTGGCCTGTGTGGTCACTTCCGCAGGCAGGGCCTGCTGCCCATTGGCAGCAACCAAACCCCCAACCCTCGTCAGCTGCAAAACGAGCACCTTCCCCCCGCCCCCTGCAGGTGCTTTGAAATCACTCCAGCAGCAAGGGCCCTGCAGCTTGCCTCCCGCCTGCCCGTTCTCTCCGTTCTCCCAGCTCCCTGGGAAGCTGCTGGAAACCTTGTTTACGCACGGACATAGTTTTGCACTTGCAGCTAAAGCCTCAGCTCTAGTCTCCACAGCAAGGACGGGTCCCAAGGTGACGCTGAGGGACGAGGATGCGGCTGAGCTCCAGGAATTGGGTTCCTATCCCAGTTCAGGCACCAACCAGCCCTGCGACTTGGGACAAGTCCCCTTCCTCTCTGGGTCTCAGTTTTTCCATCTGTACCATGACCTCTATGTCTCTCTCCAGCCCTGGGTGATGCCAGGATATCAGGATTAAAGGGACAGGTTACAAGGTGGGTAGAGGGGACCGGGCTCTTCCTCCAGAGGTTGCTTCTGAAAAGAACGCGACAGCCCTAGAAGGCTGACCCAATGGCGTGACCTGGGGGCAGCCACGAGAAGTCACCACACTGTCATCCGAGGGCACTAAAGTCTCCCTTCTGTGTAGCCTACAGGGCTCTGGATCCTCTTCACCACCCCCAAGCCTTCCACTCAGCTGGCTTTAATTTTTCAGTCACTAATGCCTTAATCAATAAGACCCACCGACGGCTAGTCTATGTGCCTGGAATTGTCTTCAGTGAATCCTGCAGGGCACCTACCACTGCACCCAGATTTTGGAATGTGGTGGAGCACAGGGACCTATGATTGGTGCTTGGATCTAAGGCGTGAGGCCCTGGAGATTCAGGCATGGGGCTCTTGCCCAAGAGAGCTGTGTCTTACTGAAGTCAGCGGACTGGCTGACAATCCAGCGCAGGGCTGGACATCGGAGGACAGAGGTGAACGGGCTGAACCCAGGTGCCAATGTCACTGCTCCGCTGCCATGGCCTGCAAGCCCTGGCCTTCTCTTTGGGGCTTCATGGCCAAGCACAGTGCCACCTTTGCACCTGGTGGGCTAGTGGGGGCCTCACCTCCCCCCTTTATGATTCCAACCTCTCAGAAAGAAATGTGTAACTAAAATTTTAAAAAAACAAACATAAAAATGCAAAGACCCCAACCCAACTGAAAATGAAATGGGGTTTTTAACGTTTGGTTAAGGTGAGTAGGACACAGCCTGGGAAACTGCAGGGGATTTGTAAAGAGGTCTGGCTCAGGCAGGGACCTGGGGCCAGGGCCCACTGTGTGACTCTCTTCATCTACAGACCCTTCCCCCATCCCGATAGCAAGGTGGTGGGCCGTCGAGGGGCGTGTCGGCAAACAAAACATAATTGCAATAAAACTGGGGCTTTCAGAGGCCCCAAAGTCCAGGTCGCCTCCTCCCATATGCTATGACACCACCCGGGCTCTCTCTCTCCGGGCAGGAAGGGTCTCTCCCCAAACAGCCTCAGGCCCCTGGGCGACCAGCCAGAGTGAGGCTCCACCGAGGCCTGCAGCCTCAGCCCCGTCTGCGTGTACATCCGCAACAGGGCTTTTGATTAAAACCACTGTTTTGCTCCCTGAGGATCCAGACCAGTCTGATCAAGCTATCTGGGTGAAGCCTGGGTTCGGGGTTCGGTGGGTTGGACGCGTCCTCCTCATCAGCCGGGACCGAGGCCTGGGGCCCGCTGGGGGTGTTTTCACACCGGCGGGGCTGCACCCAGCACTGCGGACCCGCCCTGAACCTGGGGCCTCCATCCCGGGCGCCATCGGACCCCGCCGTTCCCCCTTCTCCCCGAACTCACCACTCCTTTACGGGGGCGTGTCGGCCCTGGCCCGGACCCCGGGGTTACTCTCTGCGGTCCTGCTACGGAGACCAAGGCGACAGGCCGGGCGTCGGGTCGCGGTGCGTTGAGGCCAGGAGGGCAGATACGGGCCAGGCAGGGCGCAGGGCGCACAGCGGAGGGAGGGGCGAGGTCCCGGAGGCATCCGCCGGGTCACGAGGACCGCGCCGCGCCGCGCCCCGCCCAGCTCCGGGAGCGCCGGGCACCTCCGGGTGCCGGCGGGGCGCGGGGCGGACACCCGGGGCGCCAGTGCCGGGCAGAGCCCATCGCTCCTCGTCCCCAGCCTACTTCGGGGAGGAAGGCAGGGAGGGCAGGGCTGAGCCCACACCTGGCGAGTCTGGAGACTGCCCGGTGATGCGGCCGCCGCCGTCCTGCCCTCGGCGCGAAGGGAGCCGCCGGCCTTTTTCGCCCTCGGAGCGCGCGGTACCTCGTTTAATTCCCATCCCAACTCTGCGCGATTTACTCCGGTTTTACAGATGGGGAAACTGAGGCCCAGGAAAGAGGCTTCCCCAAAGCCACAGACTAACTCGTGGGAACGCCTTACTCTTAAGTGGGACTCTGGACCCCGTGTTTCCTGCAGACGCGCGCCCCTCCACGTCTCCCCTCCTGCCTGGACGCGGCTGCACCCGGAAGCTCAAACGCCAGTAGCCCCGCCACGGGGAGGGCACCGAGACCTTGCGCGCCAAAACAAGTCCCGCAAGTCACAGCCGCGGCTCGCGGCGGGGTCAGCATCCGCGCACAGACGGGGCGGGGGCGGGGGCGAGGGTGCCCTGCGTAACGCCCTCCGAGCTCCCGCGCCGCCGTCTCACTTTCCGCGCCCGGACTCGCGCTCAGGGGCGCCTCAAACCCGGAGCGTTCGGCGCACCACCACCAGCTCCAGCCACCGTGCCGCCTGCTTGTCCTTCCCCAATCCCCTGGACATTAAAGGGCGTCACCATCTTCCCTTTCCCTTCCGCAGTTGGGCGCATCAAAGCACTCCCCCCTCATCCCTCTCACTTACTATTGATAAAAAAAAAGATCAAACAAAACTACATTCTTTCCCCCAGGAACTACTTTCGAAACTTTCCATATCTGCGAAATGGGGATAGGAATATAAATAAATACATAAATGATAAGTGCTGTTAGGTGAACAAATAGTGATATCTCCGTTTTACAGAGGAGGAAACTAAACCTTATAGGATCATTGTGATGTCACATTGGATAATTTATAAGGCACTTTCAAAAGCCACACAATTCTGCTCGGGTTAGAGCTCTGGTTGTCTGCTGTGACCGCTGAAGCACTGTAAGTGCGTGTGGGTATTTCTCTCCTCTGGGCTACACAGGCGCTCTGGCCAAGCGCCATCAACTGTGTGTGCGAACCCGGGAAGTAAGGTGACACTTACACTTAACCCAGAGTTTCCAGAAACCCTGTGAGCCCGTTCTCATGTTTTTCATTTCCTTACCATATACTTTACTGTTGCTTATAAAATTAAGAGATCCCTTAAAAGTCGGTATCAGGACCGTTTTTTTAATATGCATTTTATCTTTCATTTTTAAAAAAATTGAAGTATAGTTGATTTACAATGTTGTGTTAGTTTCAGGTGTACAGCAAAGTGATTCAGGTATGCATATACAAATATCTAGTCTTTTTCAGATTCTTCTTCATTATGGATTATTACAAGATATTGAATATAGTTCCCTGTGCTATATAGTAAGTCCTTGTTGTTTATCTGTTTTATATATAGTAGTGTGTACCTGTTAATCCCGAAGTCCTAACTTATCCTCCACTCCTTTCCCCTTTGGTAACCATAGTTTGTTTTCTATGTCTGTGAGTCTATTTTTGTTTTGTAAATAAGTTCATTTGTACTATTTTTTAGATTCCACATGTAAGTGATATCATGTGATATTTGTCTTTCTCTGACTGACTTTGCTTAGTATGATAATTTCTAGGTCCATCTTTGTTGCTGCAAATGGCACTATTTCATTCTTTTTTATGGCTGAGAAGTATTCCATTGTATATATGTACCACATCTTCTGTCAGTGGACATTTAGGTTGCTTCCATGTCTTCTTGGCTATTGTAAACAGTGCTTCCATGAACACTGGGGTGCATGTATCTTTTCAAATGAGAGTTTTCATCTTTTTTGGATATATGCCCAGGAGTGGGATTGCTGGATCATCTGGTAACTCTATTTTTACTTTTTAGAGTAACTTCCATACTCTTGTCCATAGTTTTTAAATGTTTTTTATACTTTCATGCTTATTTATTTAAATTAGTGGGTTTTAAGTAATGTGTAAAACTGATACATGGTGATATGTGATAAAGATATATGGTAAAGAATATGAACAGTATGAAATGAAAAGTCAAACTTAATCTTATTCCTTCACCCAAGCCCACTTTCCAAAAACCATCATTAGCAGTGGTGCCTTGTGTATTCTGCCCAAATTATTGTGTGTGGTTAAGCATAGGGACTCTGGAACCAGCTGCAGGAGTTGGACCCCAGCTGAGCGCATCCTCATTGGGCTGTTACTTAACCTCCCCCAGGCTCAATTCTCTCTCCTACACGTTGGGGATAGCAACAGGATCTACACAGTAGGGTCGTTCTGAATCAGTATACACAAAGCACTCGGATGAGACCTGCCATGAGGTGAGTGCTAGGTAGATATTAACTCCTGTTAGTATAGACCTGGTTCATTCTTTTTAATGGTTGCAGAGTAGCCACTGCATGAGTTTACCATCCTTATTTTACTGCTCTCCTATTGATGGACAGTTAACTTTGGATTTTTTGCTATTTAAAAATATTTCTGCCGTAAACATCTTGCGTATAATGTGTAATATCACTGGCATATACATATTTATGATGGTACATAAATGTAATTGTACCTACATATGTATCATTGTACATACATGCGAATACAAATATATCTATACAATAAAATCCTAACGTTGAATTGCTGAGTCAAAGGATGTATGCAATTTTTAAGAGAAAATTCTAGAATTGAAAAAGTTTAAATTATTGAAACAATCTCAAAAATGACATAAATGTGGAAGTATGATACAAAGAAGTTCTCCTTCCAATTTGTAAGTTGCTGACGTGATGTTTTAGTGTGTATTTTACAAACAAGGACAAACTTCTACAAAACTTCAATCCAGCCATCAAAATTGGTAAATGATATGCTGTTATGTATAATCATGAGAACCCTTTCCAATTTTGCCAGTTGTCTCAATGATTATCCTTTATTGTGAAGGATCCAGTTCAGAATATCTTGATTTTTTTTTTTTTTTTTTTTTTTTTTTGCGGTACGTGGGCCTCTCACTGTTGTGGCCTCTCCTGTTGCGGAGCACAGGCTCCGGACGCGCAGGCTCAGCGGCCATGGCTCACGGGCCTAGCCGCTCAGCGGCATGTGGGATCTTCCCAGACCGGGGCACGAACCCGTGTCCCCTGCATCGGCAGGCGGACTCTCAACCACTGCGCCACCAGGGAAGCCCTTGATTTCTTAATTTAGCTATTTCCGGGGAGAAGGGAGAGGACAGAGAACAGAGGAGGGGAAAGGTAAGCAGTGGGGCTTGGTGGCTGCTGGCCAGGATCTTGGGCTCAGTTGTTTCTCCTTCTCCTGGTATTCTTGGCTTGCCTGGGCTTTACCTTTGGAGCCCTGGCCCCTTCCTAGCTTCTCAGGGCTCCGGTGTGCCCCTTGGTGCTACCCTCTGGCTCCCTTTGTGCCCCTGCCCCTGTATCCTTCCTTGTTCACTTGCTTCGGGCTGGCTTTCTTTTTCTAAGACTATGTGGTCCAATCCTGTCTCTTACAGATGAGAAAACTGATGCTGAGAGAGGTGGTGGCATACACCCAAGGTCACACAGTGAGTTCGAGATGGCTCACCTCTCCAGCAGCAAGCCTCTCAATGAGCCATCACAGACCCTCAAGAAGTGTATGGACACCAGAGGGCAGTAGAGGGCCCCTCCCACCTTCCTTGTCTTAAAGTGGCTGTCAGGAGACCCTGCCTTCTCTGAGATTTAGGGGTGGACACAGCAAGGAAGGCAGGATGGCTGTCTTCGGCCATGCCGTCAGGAAGCTCACCGTGGAAGATGGGCCTCAGGGGAGCGCCCTTTAATTTCACTGTTTGGAAGTCCCCCATCTTCAGGGATAGCTGGACAGGCAAGTCCTGTTGAGGGCTGGGCTGGGACTTCCCTCATCTCTGCTGGTAGAGAGGAGACCCCAATGGGGAGGAGGCCCCTGGCCCACCAGGGAGCATCCTGCAGTGTCTGGAAGTGCCAGCTTCCCCCGCGATGGCAGATGCAGGATTAGTGCTGAAAGGCCTGTGGTCCCCTATCCACCGCCCTTCTTGGGTCCTTGATACAGCTCATCGGCAGGCAGCAGTTAAATCCTTCCTGCCTTCTCCCCTGTCTAAATCCTCTGGGCTGGTTTGCCATTGGGCTAACCAGGGCATCTGGATTTTTGAGATGAACACCCAGGAAATTGAACACACATAAAGTACCACCCCCGATCCCAGCCATGTTCAGTAAACTATATTTTACAAGAAAACACATTTAAATGGTACAAATGACTTATTTACAGAATAGAAATAGAGTCACAGATGTAGAAAACAAACGTGTGGTTACCAGGGGGGAAAGAGGGGTAGGGGAGGGATAAACTGGGAGATCGGGACTGACATATACACACTACGATACATGAAATAGAGAACTAATAAGGACCTACCGCATAGCACAGGGAACTCTAGTCAATACTCTGTAATGACCTATATGGGAAAAGAATCTCAAAAAGAGTGAATTTATGTATGTGTAGAACTGATTCACTTTGCTGTACAGCAGAAACTAACACAACATTGTACATCAACTAGATGCCAGTAAAAATTAAAAAAGAAAATGCATTTACATCAAATACTGAATGATTTTCTTCCTTTTATAAATCTGAAAAACTGAGAAAAATCCCATTTTGGGAAGTGTTCTCCCGGCTTTGTGGTTGTTCTCCTGGGCAGGGAATCCTAGGGCCTTTGAGGAGGTGTCACCTGACCCTGCTGCCCGCCCGCTCTTCAGCGCACAGGGCCCCGTGACTGCCGGTGGAGCACATACACAGTGACCCCTGAGCTGTATGTCTCGGGGTGGGGGGGGATCGGGGGTCAGAACCACTCCCAGGAAAGCGCCTGTCTGGTCATCTCCCAGCCTCCGCCTGCCTTCCCTCTCGTTTCCGAGCTCCAGCCCTTTTCAGAATGATGTCCCTGCCCCACTCACTTGCGCAAGTCCTACTCCTTTCGGGTGTCCGCTCAACTGTCCTCCCCTCAGAAAAGCATTTCCTGCCTGTCCAGCCCTCCCCACTATCAGACTCCCCGTTATTCCCGTCACGTTCTTACAGAGCCATTCTCATGGTTTACCCACCACGTGTGTGAGGTGCTCTGGTAACGTCTTTGCTCCCCTCCTCTGAGGTCCGGGAGCCCTAGGACTGGGATGTTCACTTTGATATCCTGGCTGCCATACTTGGCCCATGGTTGGTCTTTGATGACTACCTGTTGAATAAATATTGTTCAGTAATCATAATTAAGTATTTTGATGATGCCCTTGATTTTAACTTTGACTGATGGGCATCTTCCCAACAGAGCTCTCTTCCCACCACCCAAGTGGACTAAGCTCAGGGCGCCTTCCGGGGAGAAATGTTGGTTGAGAAGAGGGCTGGTGGAAAGGTGGGATGCAGGGTTGGGAGAGGGAGGCCTGCTTTCTTCTGGGGCCATCATTCCCCTCTTCCTCACACCCTTCATCAGCCCTTACTGTGTTTTGAGACGGCAGCCCCCAAACTCAGCTCAGCCTCTTCCCCTATCTTGGGTTGGTCTGAGCTCATCCTTGCTTTTTCTCCCCAGGAAGGATGTGTCAGAGGGCAAGAAACAGTCCCCTTCTACTCAGAGCTGAACAGGATTCATTTGCCTGTTTCTATCCCACGTTCAATAGATCAGAAATGTAGGGTTTGCAAATTCATTTTGGCAAGTTGCTTTCCCGCCATCTGAACACATGAGGAATTAGATTTTGATAAGTGCTTAGAAGGAGCTCTAATTAGGCAGAGAGGCCAGCCAAGAAGAGGGAAAAATCTGAAGAATGAAGCCCTTGACTCTAAAGCCATCAGACCACTCAGGCTTTCAGGGTTTTGGAAGCTTCAGATCATGTGAGACATGAGCCAATGAGCACTTGTCTTTCCCTAGAGTAGCTTAATTAGGAGCTTTCACTATGAAGGGTTCAGGAATTGAGCAGAAATGGTTCAGACTGAAGGGAAAGAATTTAGGCAATAAAGTTTTATGCTCTATTCTCGGAAGACCCTCTTCTGCAAATCTCAGTTGTGTTTATGAAGGGAAGGAGCATGAAGGGAACTGATCCTCACTGAAGACCTACTGGGTGCCTGTGAGCACTGTCTGCTTGCCCGACTTATATAATATCAATTGTATTGTGTGCCTGATCTGTACAGCATTAGTTGACTTGGGTGCCTGACCTTGTACAGTATCAATTGTGTTGGGTGCCTGACCTGTACAGTATCAATTGTGTTGGGTGCCCGACCTACACAGTATCAGTTGAGTTGGGTGCTTGACCTATACAGTATCAATTGTGTTGGGTGCCTGACCTACACAGTATCAGTTGAGTTAGGTGTCTGACCTATGCAGTATCAGTTGAATTGGGTGCCTGACTTAATACAGTATCAATTGGGTTGTGCAGGTCAGGAAGCTAAGACACTAGCCCAAAGTCACTCAGTTAGAGAGGTGAGATCAGATTCAAATCCCCATCTGAGAGTCCCAAAGCCTAGACTTTCACCTTGCCTTGTGGCTCTCACCACAGCAAGAGTGACCAGCTCAGTTGGTGTTGGCATAACCAGAGGTAGAAAAGCTGTGAAGAGCAGATCTAGAAACTGAAACCCAGTAACCACCCTTCTGGTGGTTACTTGCCGGGGCACACGAGGGGAGTGGCTAGGTTAGCCCCTGAGAGCATCCTGCCCTCCATCACGCGGTGGTCACTTCCACCCCCGGGTTCCCAAGTCATGGCTGCTAAATCAGGCATTACAGTGACAATTCTTTCCACCTCTCCTTCACTTCCGTAATTCACAGAATGACCTGATTTCAGTTTTAACAGCGTAAGTTGCACTTCACATTAAACTCTCATACAAAAGTTCTGGAACATTTGCAGTGTTGCTAATGACCTTCCCCGCAGTGAAATCTGTCACAAGATCTCTCACTTGAGCTGCTGCCACCCTCACCCTCTCTGTCTGATGCCAGTACAGGCTCGGGAGTCAGTGCCAACTGGAAACCAACCCAGAACCGGGAGTGGGATTCCAACAGTACCTCACCCACTGCTTTCCCACCCCGTGGCCACATCCCAAAGCCCATGGCCAACCAAGAAATGTACCCCACCCCATCCTTAGCCCACGAATCCTCCCCTCACCCTTCCCCTAACCCCATAGTCACCCCCCTTTTTGTGTTAACGGTCCTGTTTCCCACACAGTCACCACCACCTGAACCCCACACGCAGTTACAGTTTCTAGCTTCCTGACCCCAGGAATCCAAACGGGCTTGCTTGTTTCCTGGAGCACAAGCTATGCTTTCAATTTGGGGTGGAAACTTTATGTCAAACTGTGCTTTTGTGCCTTCACTTTTTCTCCTCCACCCATCCACAGTTCATCTTCCAAACTGGCTGAAATTCTACCAGCTCAGGAGGCCAAGCTAGGTCACTGGTTTTGAAATTAGCTTTGTAAGTGTATTTCTGGGTTCTGGAGATACCTGATTAGAATTTTCAGGTTTTAAAGCCATTTAAAAACTGTAATAAAACCCCAACATCCTTGGGGAATGGAACAGCAGGCTCAAGTCCCTGTCCTCAGGGCCGAAATGTTTATCACGGCAGTGTTTAGAGAAATCCGTATCTCCTGCCATCTTGGGGCAGACTGTGCTGATAATCAGACACAGAATTTAATTGTAAGGGTGCCAGTGTAGGGGTTCCAGATAAAATACAGGATGCACAGTTAAATTTGAATTTTAGATAAATAATGAACAAATTTTTTGTGTGTATAAGCTTGTTCTAAATGTTTCATGGAGCATACATATTTATACTAAAATATTATTTGTTGTTTATCTGAAATTCAGATTTAACTGGGGATCTTGTACTATCTGGCAAATATGTGCCAGCACTACAGAGGGAGCACCCTGAGTATGTTTTCTATGCTAAAGTCAGGGCCTTGAGAGGGAAGTGCTGGCATCCTGTGACCTGGAATGGGGACATTTGGGTGGATGAGTCTGAGCTTGCACACCTAGATTTCCCAGAATGCTCTGGGCATAGAGAAGCAGCCCTTTTCCTCTCCCCAGAGGTACTGGTACCCAGAGACTAGGGAAGACTTCACCAGAGGTGGATGTCTTACAATAGGATGCTTATCCTCAAGATCTGTCCCCATCTCTCCTTATTTCCTCTAGATTAAAAACTGGGGCCAGTTCTCAGCAGAGCCTAAGAGGGAAAATAAAGTTCCTGCCCTGGGAATAAATAAGCTCCTCACTGACATAATGACAGGTCCTGGCTGGTATGTATCACCAAGTGACAGAGGGAAATGTGTGGGAATGAACCTTGAAATATTGAATTGAGTTTATTGATTTTCAAGAATTGCTCCCATGTGTCAGGATTTCACTTCCTGGCAAGGACACTTAGAGATTATCCAAACACACTGCTGAGATGGCTCTGCAAAGCTTGGGCATAACGTAGATGAGATGCAGGCACTGCAGTTGTCTTCCAAGAGTATTAAGTAAGAGCTTAGAGGGCTTAGGGAAGTAGGAATATGAGACTAGACTTATTATGTAAGATTGAGGACTCCACCACTTGGCTCTGCCCGCTGGGAGGCCCCAGAGGACACTTGCTTCATCCAGGCAGTAAGGGACACACGGATGAGGGGAGGGCCTGCATCTTCGGGCAATCAGTGCTGGCTGTCCTCTGTCATTAGTGCTGACAGTAGGAGATTATGCCGTGGAACTGCCCTCCTTAGTGTCCAAGGGGATTCCGTCATTCTGAAATAGCAGAGTCTGGTGGAGGTGCTCCATTACCAGAGGCAAGGTGGATGAAATTGTCACAACGGCAGAAAATCCACAAAGACAACCAGGGCCCCCTAGCTCAAAGGTATCTGTGGGACTGGCTAATAGACCATGGTAGTCCTTGGGGCTTAGAAGACTGGCATCCAATTAGGGCATTGCTAGATTGGTATGTGCAGAAGAATTCAAGAACTGGTGAACAGAAGGTTGATTTCAGACGTTGCAATGAAAAATTACAATGCCACACCCAGTTTCCAGGTCTAAACCAGCTTTCAACCCCAGAGCCGCTTGACTAAAGGAGAAAACAGGCCCCCTTGAGGACGGACCTTACAATGTCACTACACAATATATACCGTAATTATTCCACATTCCTTCCTTCAAGGGGCCTATGGCTGTTTACCAGAGTAACTGCCCTACTGGAGAAGAGGAAATACCCAAACTTGGGAGGGAGATTGGACACAGATTCTGAGCTGCCACTCATCCAGGGAGTCACCACATCATCCGGGGAGTCACCACATCATCATCAGAAAAGAGGATCCGAAGCAGTTAGCTTTTACATGGGAAGGACAGCAGTACACCTGTTGTCCTAGGGCGGCATTAACTCTGATTTCTGTCACAATATCATCCTCAGGAAACTTGACCATGCTTGTTCAACATATGGATGATCTTTTCCTAATTACACCTGGTGTACTGGAAGTGGTAACGACTCTGGATGCCCAGGGAAGACTTTTAGGCACCAGAAGCTGGAAGCAAATCCTACAAAGATTCAGGGGGATGCAACTTTGGTGAAGTTTTAGGGGTCTAATGATCTAGAGTATGCTGGAAGTTGCTCTCTAAGGTAAAGGCAAGTTATTCACTTTGTAGTTCTTACCACAGAGGCAGAGCCACGCACTCAATGAAACTCCGGATTTTGGAGGCAACACATGCCCACTTGGGAATACTGCTCCAATCCATTTAGCAAGTTTTTCAGAAGGCTGACGGGTTTGGGTGGGGCTCAGAGGATGGGGGAATTCTGTAGCAGGTTTAGGCATTAATGCAAACTTGGCTGGTCAGGGAACTAGAGGAAATAAGATGGGAAACTTGGAGACAGGAGCATGTGTGTGAATCTTGGGAGTGGGTACCACAGGTGAATCTTGCATCTCAAGTCAATGCTCAGCAGAGGCCATCTCCAGTAGAAGGGACACTGAATGAATAGGTGTACTGGGTGACCCTTCCTGTGGAGGTCAGCCTCTGTGCTGGGCCACCTCAGTGTTTACATGGGTCCAGCTGTACAGTCTCCCTCTCACCAAGGCTGATCTAGCTGCTTCTGTTGCTGAATATCTGACTGATGCTAAGCCCTTTATGTGGCACCATCCCTTGAGAAGATAACATCCCCTGAAATTGCTGTGTACTAGGACTATTTAATGGGGGTGGTCAAGAGATTAGAAAGCGTAATTATAAAGGACTTAAGATTTTGCTTCTGGAATAAGATGCATAAACTCAATTTCCCCTGCTCGTCTATCATAAAAACAAATAAATACCCTGGAAATTATTCAACACATGATATAAGGACTCTGAAAGATGGGTGGAAGAGGGTGGACTGGCCAGAGGCCTCATGACCGGAGGGAGGACCATGTGGTGAGTTCCCTGGGCTTTTCTTTTATCTACTGCACAGCCCTGGGCTGGATGCCAGAGAAACCTGCAACCAGAACCTCCAACAGGCATAGATGAAAAAAAACCCAAACCTGGAAAAGCCTTCTTTCTCTGGCTAATGGACTGGGGAAGGGGAAGCCCAAGAGAGACTTAGTGAAGGGCTCCAGTCCCCACCCAACAACCCGGACCCCAGCAGGCAGTCTGATCTGTGAACAGTGGTGACAGCACCCAGGTTCCAGGCCATCCCGGCCCCTCCATAGCTGGGCCCCTGGTGGTCCATCTGCCCACAGCTATAGCAGCCACGAAGCTGTAACCAAACCAAGCTTGGGTCTGCTTGCCCATGTGCAGTAAAGCCAATCTACTGACACCGGGTTGTGGTGAAGGAAAGGGCAGTGTTTACTGCAAGAGCCAAGCAAGGAGTCCAGGCAGCTAGTGCCCAAAACCCCCGAGGCCCCGATGGGTTTCAGCAAAGGATTTTTAAAGACCAGGTGAGGGAGGGGTGTCCCAGGGTGTGTGATCAGCTAGTTCACAATTCTCTGATCAGTTGATGGTGAGTTAACAGGGTGGTGTCACAGGGGTTAACATTAGCAATCCTTAGGCACCAGTAGGTCTGGAGGCTACATGCTCATGGTCATCTAGTAGTTAATTTCTTCCATTTGGTGGTGGTTTTAGCATCTGTAAAACAACTCCGCAAAAGTGCTTCAGATACTATTACCTAGGTACCTCTGAGAGAAGCTACAGCAGAGGGTATGGGGGTGGGGGGTGGTCTGTGCTGGGAAGACAACATAGGGTCCTGCTCGGTTATAAAGCCATGTGCCTCCTTGCCCTCCACCCAGTGGCATAAGGAGACCTAGGCCAGTCGTTCCAGGTTCACCCAGCGAGGGCAGGTGGCCCAGGGCAGTGCCTTCTGGCCCCAGAGATGACACCAGCAGGGACTGAGAAGAGCCCCAGCAGCACGGGAAGAACGAAGCAGCCCCGGGTGACATGGCGAGGGCTCAGGACACAAAACTCTTGGCAGGCAGTCAATCTCTGAACTCCTTGTTATGGGGAAATGAAGCCCATGAATGTAGGCCAGAACCTACACTTCAACTAAACAGGTGACTGTTGCTAAAATAGAAGATTTTATTAGGATCGAGTTTCCTACCATAATAGCCAAAATGTCTAGGGTATAATACAAAATCACTGGTGCTACCAAGAACCAGGAAAACCACTGGATGAGAAAAGACAGTGAGCTGAGGCCAGTACTTAGATGAATCAGATGTCGGACTTATCTGACAGGGGTTTTACTTCATTTTTTAAAAGGTATGTATGTATGTATGTATGTATTTATTTATCTATCTATCTATGCCGTGTGGCATGTGGGATCTTAGTTCCCCAACCAGGGGTTGAACCTGCAGTGGAAGTGTGGAGTCTTAAACACTGGACTGCAAGGGAAGTCCCCCTGACAAGGATTTTTAAAGCAGCTGTCATATATCAATGTCAATGCTTCAAAATCAATGTCAGAAAGGCCTCAATAATCAATTAGAAGTTGTGGATTTATAAAACATTATTACTTAGAATTAGGAGACCAGGACGTCACCCACTCGCTGTGTGATCTTGGGGAAGATTTTCAACCTTACTGAGCCTTGATTTCTCTGTCTACAAGGTAGAAATAATATGTTTGACCTGGCAGGTGAGATGAATCACACAACAGCATGCTGACAACATTGTTGGTGCCCACTCAACAACCATGTTCCTTCTGTAGTCGCAGCACCTGCTCTCATGGAGAGAAGAGATGCTCCGAGCTGACGGTGCGCAGCTCTCCAGCCTCCCTTGCACCTAGGATGGACCACAGGACACACTTCTGGATGATGGAGGTATGGGGGTAGAGGTTCCTGGAGAGAACGTCCCTTCCAGAACAAAGCAGAAAAGCCTCATTCAGGGAAAGCCCTGTGTGTCTTACCCTTTCCCATTCTTTCTGCCTGGAACTTGGGTGTGAGGTCTGGAGCTGCAGCAGGTATCTGGCAACCAGGAGGAGGCAGGCAAGGGTAGAAAGCCTACCTGCTAAGGCTCCTGGGGTGGAAAGACGAGCCTGGAGTCCTGAGCTGAGCTGTGCTCCTGGCAGGCAGTCAATCTCTGAACTCCTTGTTATGGGGAAAAACGAACACCTACGTATTGAGGCCACTGCCATTTGGGTTTTCTGAGCTTATGGCAGAAAGCACTCCTGGTTTAATGGCAAAGGTGAGGAAGAGAGTGTTAGTGACAGTTTATTCAGTGCCAGGTACTGTTCTGAAGGATGACAGCCACCTGTAATCCTCACAGCTACCCAGGGAGGTCAGGGCCAGTCCTGTCCCCGTTTCAGGGACGGCTGAGTAGGGGTGTGGGTGCCTGTCCGAGATGCAGGGTAAAAGCAGGAGGGACAGGAGCGCATACACCCCACCTTCCTTGTGCTGTGGCTCAATAAACATCAGTGGTTAATATTTTCTTTGTCGTCATTAAGGTTACATTAGAGGATTTTCATGTGTTTGTGTGAAAACTCTCAGGAGGGCCAGTGCTTATCTCACTGAAACTTCCTCGCTTTCTGCCGCTCTTCCTGCATCCTCACCTTCTGCCTTGTGGGTAGCACATGGTGCACAGCCTCCTGCCCTAAAGGAGCTGGCAGGGCCAGGGTCAACCTGCTAAGGCTGCTGAGTCTGGCCTGGGCTCCTGCCCCACGAGCCCTGTTTTCCCACCCTTAACACGGGGACGCCTTGCTGCGCTCAGAGAGCATCGGCAGCCTTTGAGCGTAGTGCTGGGCGGTGGGCGGGAGGGAGGGTCGCCGTGCAGCGGGACTTCTGCGGTGTGAGTGAGGTCGCATGTCACCCTCACGAGCGGGACTCCCTCCCCATCCCACGCACCCCCCCCCCCTTAGTCCACCTACCGCCTCCATCTGGGCCTGGCTGGGGCCTCAAAGGCTTTCCACCTGTGGCCCAAGAGCTTAACTCAAACGCATAATTAAAGACAGGGACTCGGTTTTCGGCTGGAGGGTGAGCGCCTCACAAGCCTGCAGGCGCCCTGCCCGCCCTCCCATGTGTGTCCCCTGGGGTGGGGCCCATGGGAGCCCGTCCGCCCACACCCAGGAGGAGCCAGTTGACAGTAGGGAAGCCCAAAGCTCTCCAGTGCCTCCGGCAACCCTCAGGGACACCCTTTCCGGTGGACTTACTTCCCCTGGGGACGAGGGGTCCGCACCTCCCACCCTTTGACCGGGGGAATCTCAGCAAAACCTTGCAGTTATGGTGCATCAGTGGCGACTAGGACCTCCGAGCCCAGAACACGGGATATATTGCTCCGTCCCCACAGTGTGATTCAAAATAAACCCGGACAGACCAGGGCGAAGTTCTGGTGATCCAGCACTGGCCCTCACCCCCCATCTCCTGCCAAGAGTTTTTATCCACAGTAGTTACTTGAATTTTGTTTTCGGTTTGGTTTTGTTTTTAATATCGAATTTAAGAAAAATCTCATCTCTTGGTGCACCTGCCCGGATTGTTGGTGGCCCAGGCCCCGCTGTGCCGGGATCCTCGGGAAATCACCTCCCAGTGGGCTGTCATTCGGGACCTGCAGGGACCGGCACCGGCATATCACATCACTTCACCCTCTGCTCCGGGTCCAGCCAGGAGGGTCCTGGGCCCTCCCGGGGTGGGGATGGTGCCAGTGCCGGGATTCCCCTCCATCCCCACATACAGGGTCAGGATCCCTGTCCTGGTGCCCATCACAGCCCCTGGACCTCGAGGCCTGCAGAGGCCTCCAGGGACCCACCCATGGCTGCCCGGGGCTCTCCAGGGCTGCCCCCTCTCTCTCCAGCCCCAACTAGCAGCTCCTGCTAGGAAGTTGCTCCCAGCAACTCCCCTTCTGGCTGGAACCACCCGAGAGGCCGGGCCCCCGCCTCCCCACAGGGCAGACCCGAGGGGGGCATCACCTCAGGCCACAGCTCTGGGGCAGGGGGCAGCAGGCGGGTGGGCCGGGCGGGCTGGGTGGGAGAAGGGGCCAGGAATTACTTCTAAGTCTCGGGAGGCAGACGGGTGGGACCTGGGTCGACCATTTCCCAGGAACCAGTGGGAAACCGTCGGCGTCTGCTGGCGACTCAGTCGCGGCACGGGCTCTGTGGTTTCTGGCGCGGGGCCGGCCGCTCTGGCTGTGGGAACGTGCGTCCCGGCCTCCAGGCGACTGAGTCAGGGCTCTGTGGAGACACTGGGAAGCCTTGTTCTCATTGTCCACACCCAGCATCCGCTGCTGACGGGGTCTTCCCTGGAGGGCGGGTGCCCTCCGTGGTTGTCGCTCTGTGGAGTTCTCCACGATGCTCCGAGGCCTGGGCGGCTCCAGGGCCTCTGCGCCACCATCCGCCCCCGACCTGGGGTTTTTGCCCCAACTGCTCAGTCTGTGCCCATTCTCTTAGCCTGGTCTCGTGGGGACTCCGGGCCGTGCACCCCACAGGCCTCCCCGAGTGCCTTCTCCCTGCAGGGTCTGGAAAGGAGACGGCCACAAGAGTTGCTGCCCAGGGACCCCTGGCACAGGTGTGGGCAGAGTTAAGGGAACCAGCAAAGGAGACTGACTTGGCCCTGGAGCTGGCCATAGCGGAGGCCACAGTGGAGGCCGTTGCCACCTTAGGTCTTAAGGGGCAGATGAGGGCGTGGTTTCTGGAACGCGGAGTGTGGAGCTGGGAGGGGCCGTGTCACCAGCGCTGTGGGATACGGCACGGCCGGGGCCGCTGTGGGCAGGGAGGGGAGAAGGACCCTGCTCTCCAGGCCTGGCTGGCGCCCCTCGTTGGCTGAGCCCGCTGGGAAGCCAGGAGCAGGGGCACAGTTGATGCAGGCCGTAGAGGTCAGTGTCCGGGACCCAGAGCAGGGTGGGGAGGGGGGGGCCGAGGGGCACAGAGACCCCACGTAGGATGACCGCACATGTCCCTGGGCTTCCAAGTTCCCAGCAGCCTTTTCTGCCCCAGGCTCCCCGGGGTCCCTAAGAAGCAGCAGCTGGTGAGGTGAGAGGCTGCCGGCCCCCTCCCAGGCCTCCTGACCCTCTGGCCCCAGGAGCCCCCGCGGCAGGAACATGGGAGGAGCCTCCAGGGAGGACGAAGACGTCCTGTCCCTCTGCCTCTCACGCCCTGGCCTGATTTCGTTCCCAGCTGTAGGCCGCGCGCCCACAGTGGTGTCTGCAGAGAGCCGGCACTCGGCAGATATCTGTGCATTGAAAGCGTAAGTGGGTCCTGGGCCCCTCCCTGCTGCTCCTTCTCAAAGAAAGGCCACTCCTGCAGGAGTGGGGCAGGCAACCTTGGGCTCCCTGGGGGCTGGGGTGCAGCACCTAGGGTGGTCCCCAGGGCCCTGGGAGCGGGGCACTGCCCTGGGCCTCTGTGCCCGTCACCTGCTGACACAGGGGGGCCCAGCTGACAGTCATCTCCTCCTGCTGCACATAAAGTGACAACCACATGACGCTAATTGTGGCTCCCAGATACTGAGCCCTTAGGCCATGCGCAGCCTTGCGCGAAGTGTCACTCATACGACCTCACTCCGTCCCTACGGCACTGCTGTGGGGTAAACGCTGCTGAAAACATTCCTATTTTATGGATCAGGAGACTGAGATTCAGGATGGTTGAATGTCAGTTGAGCGACTTTCCAAAGGTCCTGGACGGTGCGGGTTTGGCCGGGGTTCCTTCTCAGGTCTGTGCCTTTTTGCCGGGAGGCTTCCCCCGGAAGGCCACCTGGGCCACTGGCACTCCTGTGCTGGTCCCCGGGGAAACTGACAGCTGAGGCCAAACTCCGCTGACCCCCAGTCTGGTGACTGTTGGCCCAGCCCTTGGGCGGGGGTCAGGCACTAGCACACACCCCTTCCACGTCTCCATCACCTTTCCCTTCCAGGCCCTCCTCTGACCCCTCACCACAGACCTGGGCCAGGACCCCGGCACCCTGGCCTGGGATGTACCCCAGGGCTGTTCTTAGCCAAATGCCCCACCTCTCTGCAGAGGGAGCCTCTAGCATGCACACCCCCACCCCCCCCTTGGCTTCCGTGGTCCCCTCAGGCCCTTTGTCCCCAGCTGCATGACCTGGAGCCCTCGGGCTGCGGGAGCTGAGCCCACACCTCCTCCTCGCCCCCTGCCCACCTGCAAGGTCTCCCCTGGCATCTCTCCCATGGCTCCCTTGGCCTTGGAATGTAACAGGCTGCCCACCCTCCAGGAGCTCAGGACTGAGGGCAGTGGCCACAGGTCTGACCCGGAGGTGTGTACCTTCTGGAAGCTCCCCCTGGAGCCAAGGAAAGAACCCCTCAGGCCAGCTGGGCCTGGACTCCCTGGTCCACTGCTGGTTCCCACTGCCCTCTGATGCCCTCTACTGTCCAGAGCGGGTAACTACAGCCGACCCTGCCGGCCCAGGGGACACAAGGTCCCCAGGACTTAGTCCAGCCCCACAGCAGACCTCTGTCTGCTAAGCATGTACATCTGCCCTGGCCTGGAGCCCACAGCGAGACCCCGCAGCCCTCCCTACCCCCACAGCAAGCAGCTTGGGGGGGCGCTGTAAGGCGGCCCCATCTGATCTCCATTAGCGTCTGAGGGACCTATAATCACGGACTCCTCCTGAGCAGACCTAGTGGCTGCTTCAGTGCTTTAACGCTCGCATTCTTCTGCTGAATGGTTTGCCACGTCTCGAGGTGTCTGGTTTCAACGTGATGGTCTTTGGCATCTTAGAACGCCTATGCCTGATTTCATAGGCAGAATGACTTCAGCCGTCTGGATGGTAAAGTCTGCAACGGTCCTGCCAAGACGTCTGTTGTGTAAAATCTGGAATGGATGTCCGCAGGCCGGGAAGCCCTCCTGCCGCGGGAGCTTCCCAAGTCTGGTGGCCGTAGCCCACCGGGTACGTGTGTGTGTCCCTGCGCCCGAGGAGTTCGGAGCCCGATAGGGCAGCCGGGCAACTCTGTCCCCAGCGGGCGAGCCCCACCTTCACCCACTCTCAGACAAGGGTGTTAGGAAGCTGAGCAGGAGCTGGCTGGTTGAGGCGAGCTCATCCTCCCCTCATGGTTCTTTTCCTTGCATCTTGTGAGTGTTGATCAAAGCTGGGGCTCCCTGCTTTGGCCCTTCTAAAGGTTCCCATCCCTGTCTCAGTTGTACTGAGTTAAAGAGGCTTCACTAGTATGAACAGTTTCTTCCTCCTTCCCTCCCTCCCCCACTCCCCCTCCGTCCTTTCTTCCTTCTTTCCTTTCTATTTACAACTTGTATTAGTCTGCTTGGGCTGCTGTAACAAAACACCACAGACTGGGTGGCTTAAACAATACAAATGAATTTTCTCCCGGTTTTGGAGGCTGGAAGTCCAGGATCAACCTTCCCACCAATTTGGTTTCTAGGGAGAACGTTCTTCCTGGCTTGCAGATGGCTGCCTTCCCACTATGCTACGTCCTTATGTGGTCTTTCCTCTGTGTGGTTGTGTGGAGAGAGGGAGAGAGAGAGAGACCTGTGTTCGCTCTTCCTGTTCTTATAAAGACACCAATCCTGTCGGATCTGGACCCCACCCTTATGACTTCATTAAACTTTCTATACCTGCTTATAAGCCCTGTCTCCAAATATAGTCGCATGGGGCTTAGGGCTCAACAGATGAATTTTGAAGGGATGCAAACATTCAGTCTACAATGCTATTCATTTTTATGAGAATAAAACACGGCATTCAAATAATTGCCCCCCTCTGGAAGCCTCTAGATAAAAATGCCAAAGCTGCAGTTACTGTTGGCTGAGAAGGACAGCTTCGTCATGTGAGAGTCTGAATATTAGGGAGTGGTTGGTCTACAAGAATGGAGACTCACAGTGTAGACAGTGTGGTGCCAGTGCAAATACAGGCCAAGGGCAACCAGCTCAAAGCAACCCTGGGCCCCGCTCTCAATTTGTGTCCCCCAGAAGCAGACCCTGAGCACATCTGATGCAAATAATTTATTTTTGGAGGTCATTCCAGGGAAGAGGGGAATTAAGGCAGGGAACTGAGGTCAAAGAGTGTTTTATCAAGTCAGTTACACCACGGGCGACTGGAGCCGTGCCTGCTGGGAGACGGGGTGTTAGGGGAGCATATGCCTCAGAATTATCACATCCTGGGTTGAGGATTCTGAGATTTCATTCACCAACTCCCTGTCCATCACTGATGGAGACTCTTACCCTCAGGAAAGATGCTTCAGGCACAGAGCTTTGCGGTTACCAGTAAATCGCTTCCGGTCACAGCACCGGGTACAGATATGTGTGGCACTGAAAACATCCCTCTGCTATAATTTCCCCATGTTCCCTGTGACCCCAGAGTTTGCCCAGCCCTGCAGTGGGGCCTCCACTGAAACTTCCTGCCCTGTGCCCGGATGTCCGGTGACCTGTGGCTACAGCCCTACCCTCAGCCCCACCCACCTGTGCAGGGTGGGAACCCTGCTGAGCCTTTTCCAACCCTTCCCCCTGCCCAAGGGTTAAGCCCCACCCCTTTTTCTCTAGTGGTGGCCGGGCTCAGGGCTACATATGTTACTTTCCCGACCCTCACTGTGTCCTAATTCTGGCAGGATCTTCAAAGGATGTGAGGAAAGTTAAATATAAATTTAGTTCAAATTACTTTGTTTTCTTAAAAAAAGAATGAATTATGATGTTAGTGTCACTGTAGAGCTATAGCAATTAAGACTGACTGTATGGTATTGGCAAAGGGATAGACACATAGATCAATGGCTCAAAATGGAGAACTGGAAATAGATCCACACAAATATGCTCAACTGATATATTTCCCCCCTTTTTTTTTCTTTTCTTTTAAAAATTTTATTGGACTACAGTTGATTTACAATGTTGTGTTAGTTTCAGGTGTATAGCATAGTGATTCATTTATATATATACATGTATCTATTCTTTTTCATATTTTTTTCCCATACAGGTTATTACAGAATATTGAGTAGAGTTCCCTGTGCTATACAGTAGGTCCTTGTTGGTTATCTATTTTATATATAGTGGTGTGTGTATGTTAAGTCCAGGCTCCTAGTTGATCCCTCTCTGCCACGTTTCCCCTTTGTCACCATAAGTTTGCTTTCAAAATCTGTGAGTCGGTTTATGTTTTGTAAATAAGTTCATTTATACCACTATTTAAAAAATTAGATTCCACATATGAGTGATATCATAGGATATTTGTCTTTCTCTGTCTGACTTACTTCACTCAGTATGACCATCTCCAGGCCCATCCACGTTGCTGCACATGGCATTATTTCCTTCTTTTTATGGCTGAGTTATACTCCATTGTATACAGGTACCACATCTTCTTTGTCCATTCCTCTGTCGATGGACATTTAGGTTGCTTCTGTGTCTTCAACTGGTATTTGACAAAGATGCAAGAGCACCCATCCAGGAGGGACAGCCTTTTTCAACAAAGGGTGTGAGAGCAAGTGGACATCCAAGGGCAAAGAAATGAGTCTCAGCCCAAATCTCACACATTTTACAAAAATCAGCTCCACGTGGATCACAGACTTAAAGTATAAAACCAATAAACTTTTAGGGGAAAAAAAAGAAAATAATTTAGATCAAGGGCTAGGTGAAGAGTTAGTTGTTTGACTTCACACCAAAAACACTGTCCATAACAGGAAAAAAAATGGATAAACTGGAGTGTATCAAAACTAAAAACTCTTGCTCTGAAAAATTCTGTTAAGAGGATGAAAAGAAACGTTATACACTGGGAGAACATATTTGCAAACCATACGTTCAACAGAGGATTAGTATCTAGGGTATATAAAGAACTCTTAACACTCAACAGCAAAAATTCCCCAAACAATCCAATTAGAAAATGGGCAAAAGAAATGAACAGACATTTCACCAAAGAGGATTCACAGATGGCAAATAAGCACATGAAAAGATATTCACCCTCAATTGTCATTAGGCAAATGCAAACAAAACCAAAATGAGATATGACTACCCATCTAAGAGTGGTTAAAGCAAAAAATAGTGATAACACCAAATGCTGGAGAGAATGAAGAGAAACTGGATCATTTATACTTGCTGGTAGAAATGTAAGATGGTACAGCCCCTCTAGAAAAGAGTATGGCAGCTTCCTACAAAATTGAACATGCCCTTACCCTATGGTCCTGCAATTGCACGATTGGGCATTGATTCCAGAAGTTTGAAAACGTATGCTCACAAAAAAACCTGTATAAAAATGTTCTTAGAAGCTTTACCTGTATTAGCTCTAAACTGGGAACAACTCAGTGTCCTGCAATGTGTGAAAGGTTAAACAACTTTAAACTGTGGTGCATCTATAGCTTGAAATACTTCTCAGCAATAAATGGACCAGACTATTGGTACATGCCACCACTTGGACTGTGATATATGGGAATTATGGTGCATGAAAAAAGTCTATCTCCAAGGGTCACAAATTGCATGGTAACATTTAAGTAGCCTTCTTGACATGACAAATTTATAGAGGAGGAGAAAAGTTGAGTCGTTGCCAGGGGCTAGAGAAGGGGGAGAGAGGGAGGTGGCCATGGGCGTGGAAGGCATCCTTGTGAAGGAGCTGGTCTGTATCTTCACTGCGGTGCTGGCTACAAGGATCTGCAAGTGTGATGAGATTGCACAGAACTAAACACACGCTCACACGCACACCCACACCAGTGCACATAAAACCGATAAAATCTGAATAAGGTCAATGAATAGTATGAAGGTCAACTTCTTGGTTGTGATACTGTGCTACCATTATGCAAAATGTTGTCATGGATGGAAACTAGGTAAAGGGCATTTTGGGTCTCTCTGTGTTACTTCTTACAACTACGTGTGAATCTACAATGATCTCAAAGTAAAAAGTTAGAAAGTGTGAATGAGTTAAAAGAGATACGAAAACTTGTACACAATGTCCATAGCACAATTGCCCACAACGGGAAAGAATGCAAATATCTGTTAACGGGTGAAGGGGTAAGCCAAGTGGGGTCCTTTGTGCAGTGGAATGCTAACGACTCCTCAACAAAAAGTGACAAACTGATGATAACACAGCAGCTTGAGTGGCTGTCATAGACATGCTGAGTGCAAGAAGCCAGACACAAGAGGACGTGGACTATGGGCCCATTTACACGAAGCTCTACAGGAGACGAATCTAATTTCGTTGAGGTAAGAAGTTGTCTGGAGCTGAGGGTGGGGGCTGACTAAGAGGGGGCACAAGGGGTCCTTTTGGGGTGATGGAAATGTTCTCTGCCCTCATTGAGGTGGTGGCTACATGGATGCATGCATCTGTTGAAACTCATCAAAATGTGTACTTAACGTACCTAGGTGTACACATTCATCAGAAATCATTATCCCTTCGTCTGTCGATGGATACTTAGGTGGCTTCCATGTCCTGGCTATTGTAAATAGTGCTGCTATGAACATTGGGGTGCATGTGTCTTTTCAGATTATAGTTTTCTCCAGATATATGTCCAGGAGTGGGATTGATGGATCACACGGTAGCTCTATTTTCAGTTTTTTAAGGAACCTCCATCCTGTTCTCCACAGTGGGCACCAATTCACATTCCCACCAACAGTGCAGGAGGGTTCCCTTTTCTCCACACCCTCTCCGGCAGTCACCTATAAAGGAAAAGAATGGAAAAATAGTATATATATATATATATATATATATATATATATATATATGTATGTATAAGTGAATCACTATGCTGTACACCTGAAACTAACATGACATTGTAAATCAACTAAACTTCAATAAAAAATAAATACATAGTCATAGAACTTCAGTTTTTTTTCCCCTTTCATGTAAAATATATAATTGAAAATGAGGATTTTCTTCTATTTCTGGGTAACTTCGCTAGACATGTTTCTCTCACACTATCTAATTACATATAAATAGAAAGAAAAAAAAATCATTGAAATATCCATTTGAAATGAGTGCATTTGGGTGTAAATTATACCTGATTGAAAAGGATAGGCTTCCCTAAATCTGAGCAGGAGGTTTTTAGCTCAGCGGTAGAGCTAGTTACAAACGTCAGCTTTAGAGCA
This sequence comes from Hyperoodon ampullatus, assembly GCF_949752795.1. Lineage (NCBI taxonomy): Eukaryota > Metazoa > Chordata > Mammalia > Artiodactyla > Ziphiidae > Hyperoodon > Hyperoodon ampullatus. Next base: position 3,655,443 of record NC_136921.1, read on the forward strand.
TAGTTTCCCATGTTCCAGTTGACAGCTGGATGAGATTTCTCCTTTGAAATATTTCTCTGCATTCTGTAGATAATTTAACTCATTCCAGCTGGGCCCTAACCCTCCCATTCCCTGTGGCTCATGTGATTAATCGTCTGTTTAAAAGTGCCTGTGGAGAAGAGAGTTTTGGCTCTGGGGCTACACAACGTGTTTCTTGGGGTGGGGCCCCCATTCTTTCTCATATGGGGTTCCCTCAGGGTGAAAACAAGATGTAAGTGAGACAAGTTTTTACAAAAGAGTAGCTTGCTGTTGCCAATATGGAGGTGAGCCACTAAGATTTCCCTTTAAGGAAGAACTTGCTGGAAAGCTGGAGAGAGTTTGCTGGCAGCCTGGGTTTCCAGCACCTTTAGGATCCATTCTGGTGCGTGGGCTGAGGCTGCTCCTGTGGGCAGCTCTGGACAAGCTCCGGGCACAGTGAGGGGTCAGAGCCTGGCCATTTCTACCCAACGCAGGACGATCGCAGGGTTGGCTGGTGCGTCCCAGCAGAGCACTGCAGTCCGAGCACTCCCAGCACTGTCCCCCTTGTCCCGCCCCGCTGGTGTCCAAGGACCACCTGCATCACCTGCTCCCTCGCCTCTTCCTTTCCCAGGCATCGTCCACCACAGGTGTCTTGCACTCTACCTCTGCCATGGCCAGTGCCTCCTGAAGACTGGAAGTCACCTACTTGCCAACCTCTTGTTTCAGCCAGAATCCAACCAAGACCACAGAATCCACGCCGGTTATTTCAGAGAGAGGACACAGTGCAGGGAAGTGTTTCCACAGGTGACAGAAAGAGGTAAGGAGCAGAATACAGAATAATAAGACAATCAAAACATTAGCAAGAGGAGGAAGTCACCCACCCCTCTAGGTCCAGAGGGATAATGGGAGGAGGTGCTGCTGGAGCCCAGGATCTGGGGCCACCCGGTGGACACTGGCTTCATTTCAGGCATGGCATGTAGGAGCTGGGATCCCAGAGGGATGGGCTGGAGGATCCACTGTAGTCAGGTTGGGGGGCACCTAAAATGGAAAGGGAAAGAGAGACAGTGAGAGAGAAAGTAAGAGAAAGAGAGAGAGAGAGAAGTAGAAATACCCTGACTCGTCCCCTACCTGTCCTCCTCCACCAGTGTCTGCCCTTGTCTAAACCCACCCCAAAGCTAGAAGACAATAGGGAATATTGTCAGGATGTGAATCTGAAAGAAAACAGGCAAATGACCGGGACGTCTTTCAAAACCTCATCCATGCTAATTTACTGGAAGCCGCATCATGAATTGACGTAGGTGGGTACGCGGAGGGCTGGATGCATGGATTGCTATGTGATGAAGCAAATACCGTGATATACTGACAGCAGAATCCGAGTGGAGGAGATCTGGATATTCACTATAAGGGGCTTTCAACTTTGCTGTATGTTTGAATATTTTCATAATAAAATATTATAGAAGAAATGCCCTCTCTAAGCGAAATTTCCACCTTTCAGTGGGGAGAGGCAGGTTTGTTTCTGGCATAACCACGTCTCCCTGGAGCACAGTTATACAGACCTTTCTTTCGCTTTGCTGAGAAAACAGTGCGGGACAGTGTAACCCCCCCGGTCGGCAGCATTTGGGTTTCTCTTCCATCTCGGTGGGGCTGAAAGTGCGGGCCCACAAGCACGCTTCAGTCTGTGACACGTTCTGTGTGGCTCACCCATTGTTTTACAACTTTTGAGTTAGCTACTCACGTTGAAAAATCTGAAAAATTATCATAAAAATCTAGAAAGTCCAACTTTTCTTTGCAAACAGAAGATCTGACCACACTGGGCCTGCGTTTCTCCATAGCAACCGTTGAATGGAGTCGAGCCAGTTGGATGGTGCCCCCTCCGGTTTACCCCTGTCTCCACCGCTCCCTGTTGTCTGGCACCTGGCCCACTTTACTCACTTAGATTTCCTGTCTTGTCCCTGAAAACAGTTGCATTTAGGACCCTGGGTTCATTAAGACATGTCTATTTACAATGTGCATGCTACGACCATCCCTCTAAGGCCACATTCCTTCGGCTGTGTGAATCCACGAAGCCCCTTTGTGACTTGCCGTATCCACATGCCACCTCTGTTTGCTCACGACTTTGAAATGGATTCTTTTAAAGTCAAGTCCTAGTTTTCACATTTGCTAAGTAGTAATCCTGTAAAACTAAGAGTTTGGTGTACTCTGCAGTTTTATTTCTAACACAAGATAAAGCATGCTTGTGCCTGAAACATTGGAGGTCATCTCTCGCGCTCCAATGGCACACGCTCCTCACTCCAAGAGCACTCAATTGTTGATGCTAAGGCAGATTGCCCGAAAGACCCACCCCACCTCATTAACTTGGTGGTCCCTCTCCCCAGCAGCGCCTTTCACGCTGGGTTACACGTTAACCATCCTAGGCCGTCCTGCGAGCCCGAGCTGCCTTTCACGTGCATCTGAAACTCAAAGTACATAGAATAGCCTCTCAAGTCCTCCTCTCTCTGAGAGCTGCCTGGTTCTTGCCCTTCCTGAGTTCTGCTTCTTCGGTGCGTCTTGGGATTTCAGGACGTTCCCCGTTTGCTTAAGTTCACTCAAGTTCATCCAGAAGATCCATAATCAGTTCAAACTGTAAGTTCTTCATCAGGCGTGGGGTGTGGCGAGAGATGGGATCACGCTAGAGAGAGAGACGGGTTTGCAATGACACACTGAGGCTCTGTCCTGTCCTGTGACTATGAATAATTTCCCCTCTCTATTAATCCAATAACTTGTAGAAATTGTTCTGTTATCCCAACATAGTTGGAAATAGGCATAACAACATTGTTGACTGAAAAAAATGCACAACCTAAAAAAGTTTAGAATTATGTCCTATTCGGCAAACTTGCTGAGGACTTCAGCCCAGGAGGCAGCCTCTCCAATGTTCTGAGGGACGGCTCTGAAGAGGCAAGGGAGGAACCAGGATACATAGGAGTTTTTGCAACTAAGACCAGGTAGCCGGAACATCAGAAGATTACAGTTAAAGAAAAACCAAGCATCTCAAGTTAATGGATTTAGCGCTTTTCTAGATATGGGAAGATGCAGGAGTCTGGGCTCATGGAAATCATTCCTTTGATTTGCACCTCAACTATCTAGGGCCAGTATCCTGCTTTTTCCATCCTGAATCCACTCAGGGTGCACAGTTGGGGACGGCTGCAGTGGCTGCTGGCTTCATGGCCGCAGCATCCTTTGTTTACTGATGTGGCAGTTGGCATTTTTCGTCCCCAGCATGCACAGCGAGAACACCGCCCACATTTACTGAGTGCTTACCACGAGCCGGCACACGCACCGTCTAATTCAATGGTCACACGAGCACTGCAAAGGAGCTACAATGACTTTGGCCACTTTATAGGTGAGGAGAGTGACATTCACAGAGGTTAAGTGTGTGACTAAGGCCCCACAGCTGATAAGCGATGGAGTCAGCCCTCGAATCCAGGTGCGTTCAACACCAGGTCCACACTCCGGACGACTTGCTGTTCGTGGGCATTTGATGCTGATTCATTTCCTGTTCTTCTGGTGAGTTAACCCCAGTCCCTTCCACCTTCACTTTACAGGTCAAGTGGTTTTGTTGCTCTTGGATTTCTCTCTGGTTTCCCCACCTTTGCCTTCACACGGTGCCCTGAATTGGGTGCAGTGTTGTGAAAAGGCCACAGAAATCAACTCGCCCCCTGAGGCCAATTTTCCTCCCACAATGATGCTGTGTGTTCTCCTCCTGAACTAGGTGGGAACCAGCAGCATCATCCAGGCAGCTTCCACCCTTGAGAGGAATGAATTCCTCTCTATCCCAGCCAGCACCACAGAATGCTCTGGAAAAAAGACCAGAGGTTGGTGTCCTAATATTACTCAGCCCTAGTTGTCTGTGGCTGAGTAATGCCCACCCAGTCTTAGAGCCAGTGGCAGGGGTGGTCTGTGCATGGCGTGGTCTCCACACCCAGCCAGGAGCAAGCAAGAGGCTGGGGGTGAGGAGGGGCCCACACTATCCTCCAGCAGAGGCCGTCCCTGTACTAGGGAGGGGGGTCTTGGCACAGGTCCACCAACGCAGGGTACCATCCTTTAAAGGAGATGGATGACGGGGCAGAGGTGGAAGGGTCATCTGCTTCTGCACATTTCTACACCTCCTTGTGGTCACGTTGGGAGTCACAGGATTAGTTCTGGCCAATGCAAAGTGCCGTGTCACTTCTGAGCAGAGGCATTTAAAAGTCACTGTACTTCCTTCAGGTCTCTCTCTCTTTTCTCCTGCCATGATGCCTTTGGAGACCACACATTGCAAATGATGTTAGTGACAAGATGGGGATGAACCACCCACCTGCTGAGGGCTGTGGCTTGAGTGAGTGTGGTACTCAGTCTTCAAAGACAGCCCCAATGAACCACACAGGAGTCTTCACACCTGTTTTAGTCTTTTCGAGCTGCTATAATAAAATACCATAGATTGGGTGGCTGATAAACCACAGACATTTATTTCTTACAGTTCTGGAGGCTGGGAAATCCAAGATCAAGGTGCTGACAGATTTGGTATCTGGTGAGAGCTTCCTGGTTCATAGATGGCTGTCTTTTTACTGTGTCCTCACATGCGGAGGCAAGGGAGCTCTCTGGGTCTCTTTTATAAGGGCACTAATCCCATTCTTGAGGGCTCTGCCCTCATGACCCAATCTCCTCTCAAATATCAAATCTCACATCTCCTAATATCATCACCTTGGGGATTGTCAGTGCACGGCACATCCTTGTGTAAAGCTCTCCCATGCTGGATCTGGGCTGGCCCTCTGACTCTCTTGAGCCAACGGAACGTTGCAGAAGTGGTACTGGGTCAGTTATGGATCCAAGTTCTAGGAAGGCCTGGCAGTGGATGCTTTCCCACTTGGGGAGCCCTAAGATGTCACATAAGAAGTCCAGGTACCCTGCTGAACTTACCAAGTACAGAGGGATTTGCCTTGGGGCTATGCAGAGGGAGAAAGGTACTCAGCTCTCTCAGTGTCCCAGCTGAGTCCGGTGTTCTGGCCATCCCTCCTAAGGGGCCAAACCTCTGAGTGAGCCATGCTGGACGTTCCGACCCAGTCAGGTACCCAAGACGACCGCATCCCCAGGCAACATCATGTGGAGCAGAACAACCACCCAGCTGAACCTGTCCACCTACAGAATCATGAGTGAAAAGAGTGGTTATTTTGAGCCACTGAATCTCGGCATGGTTTGCACACAGCAATAGATACCTAACGAGGTGAGAGAGGAGAGGCAATGGCGCTGTGACTTGGGGGTTTGTCTGTTGCAGCAGCTGGTGTTTATTTCCCTGATGTAACAGATGATAGCCCAATAGACCAGCCAGGAGATAGCAGGGCCTGCACGCTGGCAAAGGTGCCAAGACTGGGAGGCTATTCCGAAACAGTCCTCATGACCTGATTGACTAGATGAGGAGAATAAGGGAAGTGCAGAGGCTCTGAGAGTCCAAGCCTGCGACTTCACAGGTGGGAAGGTCCTCAGAGGGGGCTGGAGACCCGGGAGGAGGAGAGACCTGCTTGGGGAAGGAAGCAAGAAAAAGAAGGCATTGTGGTTTTGGATTTAAGGTGCTGATGGGATCTCAGTAGGAAAATAACCACCAGGCATAATGAACTTGGTTTGCTGCTCAGGTAAGACATTAAGCCTGGAAATGAGTCGGGGAAAGAGAGCTGACTCCATGGGAGAATGATGCCCATGGAGAGGGTAGAGAGAAAGGGAGGATGGGGCTGCGGGAGAGCCATGGAAAATACCTCCATGGACATGGCATCCGAGGGACCAGCAGTCGGGAAAAAGGCTAAGGAAGAGCTGGTGCAAAGAGGTGATTCCTCAGAGCCTGGGGTCGGAGAGTGTCAATGACTGGGTGGAGTCAATGGCATCAAAGCCTGTGGCAGTGCTAAGGGGCAGGGGGCCTTGAGAAGAGGGCCCTGGACTCAAGCCAGAGGCAGTGGTGAATGGAAAGAAGGCAGAATATATTTGATCTTCATACATTTATTCATCCATCTATTCATCCCTCTGTTTGTCCATATATTTATCCATCCATCCACCCATCCATCTATCCATCCATCCATCCATATATACATCCATTTATCTATTCACCTACCTACCCATCCACCCACCCACCCATTCACCCACCTACTCATCCATCCGCCCATCCATATTCATCCACCCATCCATTTGTTCATCTATCCAAACCTTGTTAGAGCTTACCATGGGCCACACAGGGGGATTATATTAGAGTAAAACAGATGTGGTCCTGCCCTTTGCTGGGAACACTCAGTGAACCCTCTTAAACCCTGAGATGCTCAGATTTGATGATCAAGCTCTCTCCTGCACACAAAAGGTCACAGTAAAGATAACAGCCACCATTTGTCAAGCTCTTGTTTGGGTCCAAGCCCAGTAACATGTGATTTATGTGCTTTCTGCCACTTAATCCTCCCAGCAATGACTACATAAAGTGGGAACTGTTCGGAGATGACCCGACCGAGGCTGAAAGGGGTTACAGATCTTGCCAAAGCTTGAAGGGGGTGCTGGGATTCAGGCACAAAGCTGATGGCCACCTACCAGGTCTCCCTGCCCCCACCCATACCCTCCCCACCTCTGCCCCCGCCAGGAGAGAGGACCTCCATTGATCTGCTCTGAACATCAGGATTTATCTTCTCACAGAAGCAATGTCAGAGTTGATGTTGAGGGGAACCGGAAAAGTGAAAATGGTAACGTACTTTCATACATCATTGGAGGAAGAGACAGCTATGGGTTAACTTGATGACCCATGAACACAGTTTCTATGGGAAAATACATCTCAAGCTCCAAAGGACTGACTTGGAAACACAGCCCTGGAACTTAGCCTGTGTATAAATCAGGGACTGTCTGTAACTATAAAATTTGTTTAATTTGAATGTGGACCTGACTGGACTTTCTTTTTCTCACTCTGGTTCCTTCTCTGACTTTTTTCTTTTCCTTATGCTGTGCAAAGACCCTGGGCTTCCTGTTCAAGCTAATTGGCAGAGATCATACTGTCCCTTAGGAGACAGCGCATGCATTTTTGTAAACACCCCCTAGAGATTTATTTCTTCGCTATGGAAAATGTAATTCTGTTTTCCTAGGTGACGGCTCTGTTTATGCAGGGACTCCGAGTGGGCTCAAGGCCTGGCCAGATGGTGCCAGATGTGCTCCGTGTAACGTGAGGAGCTGAGCCCTCAGGTACTCCCCGGGTCACGTGGCTCTTGGCGAGAGCCAGGTCTAGGTGGCTGTGCAGCTGTGTGATCTGCCCACGCTGGGCTGTCCATACAGGACACCCAGTTCTGCTCCTTGGACGCCTAAGGTGGTGTTGAGGCAGAGGAGGGCTTTCTGGAACTGCGATTTGGCCCTTCCAGCCAAGTGTGAGTCAGACCTATTTTTAGCAGTGGCACTCATCCAGGTGGGCCAGGTTTGACGCTAGGGGCTTTCTGCGTTCAGTATCTCTATTTCCTTGGTCCAACGGCTAGATGATCTGGGGACTCAGCATCTTCCAGCAATTATTTCTGCACACGCGACTCTTAGCAAGGCTGGCGGTGGAGGGAAGGAACATGAGCCGTTGCAGGAGCTGGTGACATTATGACAGTGATGTTTGTTGAATGACTCTATGGGTTCTGCCAGCCCTTGGGCAGGAGCAGGCGTGGCAAACGGCGAGGCACTTGCTGTACCCCCACCTGTTCTACCAGTGCCAGACATGACTAGGTGATCAGGATGCTCTCTCTCCCTGTGCTTGGACACATCAGAAAGGGGGCTGTGATCAATTAGCAATGGCTGCCGCTGAGGGTGTGGAAGTGTGGGGACCATGTCCAGCTCTGTGCCTTCTGGGGTGGAGGGTATTTGTTTAAAGTTTAGCTACTGTATGGAATCACTTATATCTGCTCTATTGACAATAGTTTTTTTTAGTGTGTTCAGAGCACTTTAATTTGGGATTCTGCAGAAGCAGACCCCAGACCAGAGTTTGAGTGCAGGTCGTTTATTTGGGAGGTGGCCCGGAGGAACAGGAGGCCAGGGGGCCAGTGAGGCCGCAGGTGTGGACGCACAGCTTCCCACTGTGGGCCACGGGGGCCTCTCGGAACTGTGTAGACCGTCTCCAGAGTCGTCCCCCTCAAGGGGCGAGCAGTGGAGTATTTATTCTGCGTCCCCGGCCTGTCATTGGTGGAGGGCTGCTCATGGTCGTCCTGCCCTTGAGTGTGATCCATTCAGGTTCTTGTTTCCACAAACAGCCCTCAGGCCGAGAGCCTCCGGGTTGTGGTGGGAAGAAATGGGGGGTGTGTCTGGGGGGGTGGGCGGGCACCACGTCTGCCCCAGAAGAGCAGCTTTGACAGTGTCGTGACCAGAGAGAGCACTGCTCTGGATCCGGATGGTCTGGGGTCAGGCCCCTGCCACTCCGGGTAGCACTGGGTAGCACCCAGACTCTCTGGCAGGTATAATTCCTGCCCTGTCACCCGGAGGGGTTTGCTATGGGGGTCAGATGAGGCAATGCCTGTGAACATGTTTTGTTAAGTGTCTGCATCAAGGTCATTTCTGGCTGCCTGCCTCCCTCCCCTGGGGTCCTCTCCTCCCTGTCACTCTGGGGAATGGCTAATTATGATCCCCTCATCCCAGCCAGCCAAGCTGGGCCAGTAGAGGGTCCCCTCCTCTTGGCCACAGTGCACGACCCAAGAAGAGCCAATTCGAGCCTTCTTGGGATTGAGATGTGGGCCCTGGGAGACAGGAAACCCCTGCTCCTTATTGCAGGGTGCTGTAGCCTGGGGGAGCTGAATGGCAGAGTGAGAGAGAGGGACAGACAGACAGAGAGGTGGGCAGAGAGGTCTGATGACCTTGTTTGAGTCGGGATCCAGTTGTCACCAAAACTCATGCCTTTCTTGAATCTTCCTGTTAGGTGAGTCTTTTTGTTCATTGGAACGGGGGCTTCTGTGATTGGCAGTGGGAACCCTTCTAACTCAGGATAGAGACCCAGGTGCTCGGTTAGGTTTGCTGCAACTGGAGGATCTCAGAGCAGCCACTGCCGGACTCTCGTCAGGCGTCAGGATGGGGTGGGCCCCAGGTCAGGCGGATCCAGATCCACCAGGTACGGTAGGGGAGGCTTCGCCGCCGTCTGCGGGTCCGCCCCTCCCACCCCAGTGCCCCTCGGGGCCAGTGTCTGCGAGCCCCGCCCTCGGGCTCCCCCGCCCTTCCCCCCACCCCCGGGGCTCCTGTCCCCACAGTCTCAGGGCTGCTGGTCTCCGTGATTCATGCTCAGCCCCTGAGGAATGAGGAATGAATTCCTGCTGGTGACCTCGCAGGCAGCCTCACCCATGGGGCACGTTCACAGCTTCTTGGTAAAGTCTGGAATTCTCACACTTTCTCCCAAGTAGGCCCTTGGGGAGGACACGGATGAGCAGCCCAGACGTCAGGGGTCTGGGCTGGGCGGGCTGGGTGAGACCTCTCTGATGCCTGGTCACCACTCACCCTTGCAGCGCATGTAAAATTTGCTATCACATAATCCATCGCCGTAAAATAACGCTTGCAGTGACTTTAGTCTGCACTCCCTACCCTCATCTTTGAGTTCAGTGACTCTCCAGGGCGATGGTGGAGGGTTAGCCCGTGATGCTTCACCTCACCTTGTCCCCCTGGGGAACAAGGACCCTAGTGCCACAAGCAGGGCCCGTGTTAAAGGGGGAAGTTGGGGTGGAGGCTGGACTCTCAAATCCCAGAGATGAGGCTGCCCGCCCCACTCCCGGGCCCTGAACCTTCCCTTCCTCCTCCCAAAGTCTGACGGCCCTCCTTCCTTCTCTCAGAGACCACCCTCCCTCCCCCCGGGGCAGCCTGCCAGGGCCCCCTGGTCTTCCAGCAACACAACTGTCCTCCTTCCCCAGGTCCCCGCAGCCCTGGGGTTCTGGCCGCTCCAGACTCTTACCCAGTCCCCCCACCCCGGCACGCCGTGAGAGGCCTGGCCACCTTTAGGGGAGGGAGGGAGGGTGCACGATGTCGCCTCACCTCTGTCCCTGCAGCACAGGGCAGCCTGCCTGGCACAGAAGCAGGGGCTGAGCCGAGTCCCCGCGGGGCTGCCTCCCTATATCTCACGTGGGGCTGGCTGTCCTTTCTGACCATAAGATGAGGCGGTTTGAAAAGGCTCAGCAGTGCCGCAAGGGGCCAGAGGGGAGTGGATCTTCCTGGGTGACACCAGGGGACCCCGGGGCTGCTCAGGGGAAGATGGAAGCTGCCCGCCGGCTGATGAATGGGGAGGGGTTGGGGGTGGCGCAGAGATGCTTCCCAGCGTCGTTCATTTGCCAGAAGGGATGGGGAGGAAACGGGCTCAGCCGCGGCGGCAGGGGGCCCGTGTTAACAGGGTGGGAGAGGCTGCCACCTCAGGGCCAGATGCTGGGAGGGGCTCTTTGGGGACCTAATGGTGTTGGGTCCGGAGGGGGGGTCAGGAAGAAGCCCCCTGGCTGGTTGACCTTGGACATCACAGCGGGGAGCCCACTTCTGATCCCCCAGTACGTGGATGTCAAGGACGTTCCCTCCTCCTCCTCCCCACATGCCTCTGCCATCAGACTAGCAGTGGGTCCTGCGTGGTGAAGGGGTGATGACGCCAGGGCACGCTTGTCTGGGCAGAGTTTTGGCTGAGTCCCCCTGGGGTTATCAAGGGGTTGTGTGCGTCCCTACAGTGGCCACAGGGCTGGACGGCGGGAGAAGAAATGGCTTTCAGGCTAAGGGCTACCCTGGGCCTACGGGGACCTGGCCTTTCCCGTCCAATCACACTGACCAAGGTGTGCCCATCCCACTGGCCAGCACGGAGCTGAGCTTCCACGTTACACATTTAATACTTTGAGCAGCTCCGTGAGCTAATTACAGACATGAACACAAATACACCAGCTGATTTTTGACAAAGGTGCAAAAGCAATTTAGCAGGGGAAGGGCTCTCTTTCCAGCAGGTGGCCTGGAGCAGCTGGACATCACAGACGGAAGATGAACCTGGACCCATCCTCACACCTTCTACAAAATTCAGCTCAAAGGGGGTTACGATCTGAAATGTAAAACATGGAACCACGACACTCTTAGCAAAACCAGAGGAGGACATCTTGGGGACCTCGGTCCAGGTGACAAGTTGTTAGATTTGGCATTAGGAAGTATATGATCCATAAGAAAAAAATGGATAAATTGGACCTCATCAAAATTAAAAACCTCTGCTCTGTGCACGACCCTGGTAAGATGAAAAGACAAGTTACAGAGAGGGAGAAAACACATGCAGAAGTCCGACCTGACAAAGGACTAGGGTTAGGACACGGAAAGAACTCTCAGCGGAGAGCATCAGCATGGGGAAGTCCCCGGAGACGGGTCTCCTGGGCCCTGCTCTGTCCAGTAGAACTTTCTTTTGTCCAGTATGGGAGCCATGGCCACATGGGCCTCCCTGCCCACTGGGATGGGTCTGAGGGTGGACACCTGGCCCAGGGTCTTGGCTGGAGACCCGACCCAGCCACCAGCGCTTGCCGGCCACGTCCAGTGGCCCTCAAACTGATCTGAAAGAGGTGCTCTGACCCACTTCCCGATGACGCTAGGACAGTGCGAGCTGGACACTGGGGGACCCTGGCTGCTGCGGGGGCAGCAGGTCCCAGAGGGAGCCTGAGCCTGGCACTCGGGGAGGGATGGGGGCTCCGCCTCCCCCCGTTCAGGGCAGCCACGTGAGCGTGTGGGGGCAGAGGCTGCCCGGCCAGGTGGTGTTCTGCTCCTTCTGGCTGGCCCTGCTGCGGCCCTTGTTGTGCAGCTGGGGTGGACAAAGGCCTAGCTTAGGGAAGGGGGGGCGCTGATGGGGGTCGGGGAGGCTCCTAGCCCCCCTTCGCTGCAGCTCACCCCTCTCTGACGTCGGCCTCATCACCCCCCCTCAGAGATGAGGAACAGGGCTTGCTGGCCAGTCAGCCCCTGACCGTCCTGATGCTGGACCCTGCACTTCCTTGAGCCTGTTCAGTGGTCATGCTTATGCTTTCCCCAACACTGCAAGGCCAGCTTTAAGGAATGTTTTTAGCAGAAAAGTATGGTCTATTCACGTGGTATGAAAATGGCCTGAGTTTGTTTCACTCTGGGATTTAAAAAGTTACGACTTTATGGTACCCTGGAGCCCAGGACTCAGATGGCCACCGTCCCTCCTGGTGGGCCTGGTCTGGGAAGGTCCTGTCCCCTGGTTCTGGCCTGGCCTTCCCCACCAGGCAGCCAGCGTGACCCCCCAGAGCGGAGGTGGACCCCATGTCTTCTCTGCCGGGGGTCTTGAGGCCTCTCCTCTCACTCAGAGCCATGGCTGGGCCTCCACGCGCCTCTGGGGCTGCGTTCCTTCACGCCCCCACCTTCCGGAACTTTCCACGTCATTACTCCAGCCAGGGCCCAGACCCCTCACAGGCCTCACGTCAGTTGGGCTCCCCCTGGATGGAGCCTGCATGAGGGCTGGGGTCCGGGCCTGTCCCCGTCCCCCAGGGCGTTACAGAACAGCTCCTGATATGGAGAAGGTCCTTGATACAGGGACACGTGTGTGAGGAACAGACGGTCAAACCAAGGGCCGAGCACGTGACACCCCATGCCACGTTTGTCACAAGGAGAGCCAACTCGACGGCATCAGAAGAGGCGGGTGGGTGTGCCCCGGGCGGGAGCTCAGAGGACTGTCTGGTGCGTTAACGAGTGATTTTCCAGGCTGGCCGTGTGTTTTTGGTGTCATTTATGGAGGAAGCAGCAGTGGCCAAAGAACTGATGGAAGTTCAGCCTCACCAGTAAACTGGAAGCCACGGTGCTGCGCCTCCTTCCGAGCCAACTTCCAGGACCACGAGCATCCCCAGCCGAGTCCCTGCGGGATGTTTCAGCGCCGCCGGGGCCAAACAGGAAACACTCGGGTTTCCTGAAAAATCTTTTTAAAACTTTGACAAAAGTGCTAATCTGGAGGATCTTGATGTGGATGTTGGGAAACTGGGGTGAGATGTCGAGGATTCCACGGGGGCCGCCAGCACACACGGTGTTTCTCCAGGATCACGGATGTCACGTATGACATGTTCCTTAGCTGAGATCTAAGGCAGAGAGGCGGGGGGGCAAGGGAGGGAGGGGGTGTGGGGAGAGGAGGAGAGACAGAGGCTTCGAGAGCCTCTGCTGAGGAAGGTCAAGGCCTCGACAGCACCCTGCTCTCCAGCCCAGAAGCCCAGAACTCCGAGGGTCCCATGGATCAGACTGGCTCTCACCCTGTCATGGGAGGGAGATAATAAGGAACAGTTGAATAAATACAACTTTCCACTCGAAAATGGGCCTCAGACATATCATGTTATTCCAATTTTTTTTTTTTAAGTACAAAGATAATTCTCGCCGTCTTGGCATTCTGAAGGGGAGTTGTATTTTCCTTCTCTTCTGGGTGTTCTTTTCCAGCCTGGTAAACGTCTGCTTAGATTAGGGATAAGAAGGACCACATGAGCGAGGAACCTTCCCGACTTGGGGGTGGGGCCTGGCTGCCTCTCCCCACCGCCTCCCCCCCCACCCCGCCTCATCTGGGCCGGGCCTGACCCAGACTCACGGCCTCCCTGTTGCTGTCTTGGCCTGGGTGGGCCCCAGGGATGCTGCTGTACAGTCCCCATCAGTCCAAGCCACACGGCTGTGCCCGCCCTTTGGCTTACGACGGGGTATAATCAATACAACCCTGCGTCAGGGTCTCCACTTGTAACTCTAATGTCCTGGGGAAACTGGGTGTCGCTGGTAGCCTGTGCCTTGAGCATGGTGCGCCTCACCCCGAACCCCAGTTTTCTCAAGTAGCCCCTCCCAAGGGCAGGCCTAAAATAAAATACTGCAATGAAATGGCCTCCCTCGCCAGCCCAGAGAACCTCCTGCCCATACCCTGTCTTGGGAGGGTGGTGAGGGTCCTGAGTTCCTTGTCTAGCCCCTCCCTGGGGAGAGGACACTCTGAAGGTCACAGCCGTGTGGTCCCTGCCCCCTGAGGTACTGGGACAAGTGCTCGGCCGGGAGCAGCTGGGGACCTTCCCTCCTGCCTGGTCATCCAGGTGGCCGGGGTCTCCCCACTCAGTTTGTCACCTGCTTGGGCAGATGGCAAGGGGACAGTGAGGCTCATACATGCAGGGAAAGCTGGACAACTGGTGACCCCGAGTTGGGGGAGAGTCACCTCTTGAGAAGCTGGGGTGCAGGGGAGGACCACTGCCGGGCTCCCGGCTGGGATGCCATCGTGAGGGGTGGGTAGGGGGCAGGGATCTTCCCCGTTTGCTTCTCCTGTGTGTCCTCAGGGATGAGAACAGTTCAAGCCTCCTCGGATCGACAGGTAAACAAGGTCCCAGCACCTCCCGTTCGAAAGCAAGTCTAGACTAAAAGAACGGCGTGTGGATGATTAAAGAAAAATCCCTTGGGGGCTGGAGTTCACCCTCCCTCCACTCACTGATTCCAGGCATCTCGATTGACCTTCAGGCCTCAGTTTCCCTGTTGGGAAACCGTGGGAACAACAGCCTGCGGCATCCCTGTTGCTGGAGGGCGTAGGGGGAGGGATTCCAGGGCTCGGGGCGGGGAAGCAGCCACGGGCCAAGTAAGCACGGTTGTTGTTCACCAGGGAAGCGGTAGCAGGGCTGGGTCTCCCATCACCGTGCAATTAGTCACCCAGGGCTGCTGACGTTTCTTGGTGGAAAAGGTGGTGAACACGCGGAGCCTAGGGAGCTGGGACACAGTCTCCCAGGAAACCTCCGGGAAGTGTCGGCAGAGCCCACCTGAAGCCAGAGCAGGCGGTGGGGGGCGGCGCCTGGAGGGGGCAGGTCGTCGGGGAGTCAGGCCCCGTCTGCTCTGGCTCCTATTTTGAAATTGACAGCCGTGCGACTGGAAGAGGGAACAAATCGGACTCCATATGGGATCTGTTTCTTTTACTTTAACCTTTGTATTCTGTTGCTTTTGCTTCCAGTTAAGAATGTTGCCTAGAGCCTGAAATATACAGGATAGCTCATTCTCAAGGCTCTGACCTTTAAGGATATAACACTTTCCCATTCATATAAAAAAAAAAAGTTGCGGATCGGAGAATAACATGTGTCTTGTTGGAAGTTTACAGGGACATTGTGACCTGGCCTACCACGCCCCTCCCTCACGTTGCCTTTAAAAATGCTTTGTTGAAACCTTCGGGGAGTTGGGGGGTTTTTTGGGCATGAGCCTCCTGTCTCCTTGCATCGCCCTGCAGTAACCCTTTCTCTGCTCCAGACTCCAGCATTTCAGTGCTGTTTGGCCTCGCTGTGCGTCGGGCACATGAACTGCCGTTTGGTGACACACATAAAATCATTTACTTCCAAAGCATAATCTTCCCTCGGCTCAGTAATCTGGATTTTCCCATGTCGTTTGCATTTCGAGGACTCTATGTCGCCTCGGGAATAATTAATATACTGCAGTGTCATTAAAGTCAGTGAACTTTGATTGAATTAGTAACACACACATTCGCATTTTTTTTTCTTCCTTATTTGAAAAAATAAAGCCTCTTGGCAAAACCCATAATACCGTGACTTCCCTGGTGGTCTAGTTGTTAAGAATCCATGTTCCCAATGCCGGGGGAGCACAGGTTCGATCCCTGGTCGGGGAACTAAGGTCCCGAACGCTGCATGGCACGGCCAAAAAAAAAAGAAAGAAAAAAACCCAACAAAACCATTATGTAACACTGTCGGGAAATTAAGCACTTTCAGAGGCTGTTTCTGATTATAATGATTTCAGGTTTTTCTAGTTATTCTGCTCCAAACGTTTATCTTTATACTTTGCTCTGGTGTGAAGAGGCTCCATTTATAAAACAATATAAGGTAAAACGGTTTTATGTGGAGACTGAACACTCCTTCATAACTGAGGCAATTAATATGCAATGATATTAAGTGTTCATCTATACGAATTCTACATTATTAGTTAAAAATTAGCCTGCATGGCTTGCCATAAAATTTCTTTTTCCTCCTCCCTGAGGAAGGAATATTTTTATTTGGAAAGCCTAACAGAGAGATGAAAACAAAACCACATGTAGTTTTGTGTATCACAAATGCTCTGCTGAAAGGAATAAACTTGAGAGAGTCCCCAGCACTATGGGTTACGAAGGCTACAAGCATCACGAGTGCAGAGAGGATTTTATTTTTTGAACAAACACATGATTTTTTGTGATATCAACCAAGAAAAAAATCTGAATATTTATTATTCTAATTTGATGAGTTAATCTTCCACAGTTTCAAAATCCCAGTTTCAATACAGTAATTTCTCAAGCCCAGGTCTCCCTCCATGCATTCTTCCCTTCCACAGATATGTGAGTGCCTACTAAGTGTCTAGCCACGTGTTAGAGGCCAGAGGTTGATACAACAGATGAAGTCCCTGCCCTGGGTGGGTGGGTGGGGGGCTGATAGTCTGGTGGAGGAGAAAGAAGAACAAAGAAACAAATGCATTGCAACTGAGTCCAAGCTGTTTTGCTCACCCCATCTGCTCACCACAGGACAGGCCAATAATTTGGGAGACCAGTTGCTGGGGCAAGGAGTAGTGACTTTATCGGGAAAGCCAGCAGACCGAGAAGACAGCAGGCTCGTCTCAAGGAACCATCTTATCCCAGTCAGAATTCAGGCTTCTTTTATACTAAAAAGGGAGGGGGCGTGGTTGGTCCTTGCCAACTTCTTGGTGCTGGAATCCTTTGTTCTTCCAGCTGCTCCCCTAGGTCAGGTCACGGTGCTCCTGTAAACCTCCAACAAAACCAATGTTATATTCTGTTCTGCACCTTTTTATCTCCATAGGAGTGGAAAAGTGTTATACTCTTAAAGATCAGAGCCTTGAGAATGGGCTCTCCTGCATATTTCAGGCTCTAGGCGACATATTTTACAAAAGATTCAGAGGCAGCCTGACTCAGCACAGGCAACAGAGCACAAGGGTTAAAGTAAAAGAAAGAGATCCAACATGGAGTCAGATTTGTTGTTCCCTCTTACAACATCAAGAGGATACCTTCTGATAGTGATAAGTGCTCTGAGGTGAGAAGGTGACGTGCTGGCAATTGTGATGGGGGCGCGGGTCCCTCCAAGGGGGCAGGGGGGTCTCACTCACCAAGGTCACACCATGTGCTGTGGCTGAGCACGTGGGGTCCTGACCCAGGCCTGTTCCTGCAGCTGTGAGACCCTCTCCGATGGAGGCTTTGGCTCTCAGACTTCCCAGCGGTCTGATTGAAACTTTCTTGGAACTGAGCTGGAGTTGGAGGCTCCTCCATCCTCTTCTCCTTTCACAGGCGTCAGACCAGCATCCCAGCCTGCAGGGGGCCCCACCTCCCGCTGCCCCCTCATCCACAGGGTCCCCCAGTGACTCCTACACATTTAATCTCTTCTCGGCCTCAGCTTCTTGAAAGGACTGGACCAACAGAGCCTGTTAGGAAAAAATACGAATATTTAAAAAGTGTGTCATGGCAGGAACATAAAAACGACCACCACCGTTGGTTGGAAACATCCGACCCCTATCGATTTCCAAGTTTGCTCAAGGCTGCTTGCATGTTTCATCTTATTGTCAAGCTGACACCCTGACAGAGTGTTTTCCCTCCCTCCTTCTCTCTCCCAGCAGGAAACAGGGTCCTGGCCAAGCTTGCCTCCCTGTGATTTGTATTTTGCTTTCTTGGTAGGGTCACTAGCCTCTACCCATCCCCTGAATACCTTTGCTCCATTTCAGCTGCCTTTGCAACATTGTAACAACCCAGCCCAAATGAACGTGTGCGGAAATCTTAGCTGGAGAATCCGAACTGGGTGTTGCTCAATGCAGGGAAAAAATGCAGTGTTTCCTCTCCGAGGAATTCAATCCACACAGCGCTCAGTCCATCAGCTGCGCTGAGGCCTGGGCAGGGGCAGGTGCTGGAGGGCCCGGCCAGGATCTGCCCACCCGGCCCCCGACCTCTTTCCAGCTGTGGGTCACCCCACACAGACATCACGTTCCCCTGGCAATGACACCGAAGTCCCAGACGGAAGCGCCGCATCCTGGGTGGCTACTGTGTCCAATGCAGGGCACTCTGTTTCCTGGGGCTGAGAAGTCCTCACCCCTGAGGGGGCCTCAGCCACTCCCATGCAACAACACAGACTTCTCTCTGAGAAGAAAGGGAAGCCCCGGCAGCAGGTGCTGGCGTGTGAAATGTAGGGGCAGTGGGGAGGGTGAAGAAACCGATGGTCCAGAACCAAGCCAGCAGTGGCTTTATGAACCCCTTTCCTCTCGAATGCATGCATTATGGATCTGATGGCGCTGCTCAAATGTTCACTGAAGTCTCATTTCCTGTGATGGAATGAATTGTATGCTGTATAATTAAGCATATAATTAAATGCAAATTTTGGAGCTTAGGAAAGTATTAGGACAAAACCCCGTTCAGTGCTGGCATGAAAAAGTCTAATGTGTTGAACTTTTAATGTGTGTGAATCTTGTCTCTGCCTGGACTGACTGTGGGGGAGGGACATGTAGGATGGGGACAGTGCCAAGTATGGGTGTCCCTGGCCCCTTTGGTCTGTTCTCCCAGGCTCGGCCTCCAAGTGCGTATTGAGGCTTCTCCTGGACACTGTCCCCTCCACCACTGGCACAGCCCTCTCCTCTGGACACTGGTCACTTTTCTCCTCACTGGACGCCTCTGGCTGGAGAGCTGTAGGGGTCAGAATTGTTCTGCCATGTCTGGTGTCCCTGAGGTGCCCCAGCCAAGCTGCCTTTCGGCGATAAGTGGGATGATGCTGGCTTCGGGGTCTACGCTTGGTCAGTGGATGGCCAGCTGCTGAGCTGTGAGGGGTGATGGCCCAGCCAGAGGCAAGCCCCGAGGTGGCGGTGGTGCAGAGGGAGCCTGCTGGAGAGACTGTGCCCAGGAGACCCTAGGGTGGCCAGGGTCTGTCCTAGGCCAGCCTGAGCCACTGTTGCAGGGAGTTTTGTGGGAGCTGTGACTGTTCTCTGCTGAGCGGTTTGGAGAGACACAGAGGTGACTGTCACTGCTGCTTCCAGGAATGTCTTGGCAGCTGGGGCCTTTCTTTGGATGAGACTGTGCATGGAATTGTGTGCATGAGGCTCCCAATCCAGCCTTAAAATCAGAAGGAGGACGGCTGATTGTGAGGATGGGAGCTCAGGGTCAAGAGGGAAGAGGTAGGAAGCAGCGAGAAGAGAGAAAGGTTTGAAAGCTTCACCATCACAGGCGTAGAAATAGAAATAGTATGACTTATCTATTTCCAGAACAAGGTCTGCGATGACCTATGATAACCATGCTAGTTCAAGGCTTCCAGGTCGAGATGATGGAGGACCACACGCCTTTGTCTTGTCTCCAGCTACAGCTCCACTAAACGATAGTAAAGGGATGGCTAAAAGTTATAAACTCACAAAGAAAAAGAGAATGGGAGGGGAGCCTTCAGAGGATGAGAGATTTCAACACACTTGGGGGGGATGGAGAAGGGGGGAGGTGTCTGGTGGAGGAGCCTCAACACACTCGGGGAAGGTGGAGAGAAAGAAGGTGTCTGGTGCGGGGGGCAAAGCCAAGGAGGGGGTGTCAGCCTCATGGAGCCTGGAGACGCCCGGGGCTCAGGGTGCCCGTATGGAGAAGACCACGGCCCTGAAACAGGGGGGTTAAATGGAAGTGCACCCCCAACCCCCCCTCCTTGGAATACCTGGCATTTAACCCTGCTCTCCTCCCAGACCAGCCCACCTCCCCCTGCAAATTCAACCAACCAACCAACCAACCAACCAACCCATCGACCATGGGTTCTGCTCTAAGGAAATTTAATGAGTTGTTTTGGGAGAACTGAAGTTGTCATGACCTCTGCTGGGTACCTCAGAGCCAAGCCCTGGCCATGTGACATTTACTGATCCCTCCTCCGGACCCTGTTCCCGAGGTCCTGAGGGAGCGTTTGCCCCAACTTGATCACCCATTGTGAGGTCTGCCAGCTGCCAGCCCCTTTCCCAAACAGCGACTATTGCCCATTCCAATAAATGAACACACAAGCCAGTAATTTAAGGAAAACTGGCAACGTGAAGAAGAGGAACAAAGAAAAACACTCATAAAAAATGCAGAAGAAAAGAGCATTCAGAGACGGACGTGGCAGTCATAGAGGGGTGCCACTCTGACCCCCCTCCCAGAAAGATGGCAGCTCGCCGACAACTCTGGCTGGGAGTCTTCAGGCCCTGCACCACCTTCAAGCTGATGCTCTGTGCTTCACTGGCACCTGCAGCTGGTGATGAACAGCGGTGGTACAAAGTTCACTGTTTCTGGCCAGTGTGGGATACCAGACGACGTCTGCCCCCGAGCTCCCTGATGGGCTGGATGAGATGTCCTCGGAGCTGCGTGGTGGTCTTGGGCTTCTCCTACCCTGTCTTCCTCCCTTCCCCTTCTCCTTTCACAAGAGCCAGACATGCATCACCACCTGAAGGCGCTCCTGCTTCCTCCTGTTCCCCCTCCCTCTTGTTTTTCACAGGTGTGATGCCCAGTAAATCTCTTGTCTGCCTTTGCTTCTGCTTTGCAGAGGGTCCAAGAATTGGGACTAGATCACTGACAACCTGGCCGGCAAGGGAGACCCCATCCCAAGTTGTATGTGGGCTGTGGAGAGTCCCTGGCACAGGTGGTGGCCCAGATGCCAACAATTTTAATGGTGGTGACTCTGGAGAATGTTTCAGTGAGGGGATGCCCTGACTAGTGTGATGACCCAGTCTGTTGAAAATAGGGAGGCAACCGTGCACACGAAGACAAAGGAAATGGCTGGTTATGACTGCCTTGCATTCAATACTACATTCATCCCCCAACATGTCATTGAGACCCATCTATTTGGTGGTGGTATAAGCAATGTGCTGGGTCCTCGGAGTGTAGAGAAAAGAGAAGACCAAGTAGAAACCTCAGCAGTTACCCCTTCCTCCACTTCAGCCAAGAGTGTGAATCAAAAACAGTGTCACATTCACGTGAGACCAGCAGAAGAACTGTCCATCTGAGTCCAGCCTAAATTCCTGACCACAGAATTATGAGCAAATAAAATGGTTGTTTTGTGATGTTAAAAAAAAGACAAAACAAAACAAGAAAAATTAGTATCACATTGTGGAAGGCGTGTAGGTTGGCATGATCAGTGCTGCCCTTGAAGAGTTGAAGAACACAGGGTCAGTGGTCCCACTCATATCTGTTTATGAGTCATGAAGCTGGGTGTATCGAGGGTGGTCCTTTTTAACGTGGAGATGGTACAGCTGGGATGGAGCCTGAGTGGGACCAGAGGGCATGAGTAAGTGGTGTGAGCAGGTGTCCAGAGCACCCACCACATAGACCAGTGCCTAGTCCATGGGCATCTCCGGCCACATGACCTGCCGGAGGAGCAGAGAGAAGCCCCAGCTTCACAGATGGGTGGGCTTGGCATCTGGAGGCAAGATGGAAATGCTTCTGCATCCCTTGAGTTCGTCATCACAGGCTTTACTGCCAACAAGTCTCAGTACCTTATAACTCCATCTTCCTCTGCTTTGCAGATGATCCAATTGACACAATCAAAGAAAAAACACAAAACACAACAGTGGGAACAAAACAAGTAAAAAGAAATAAAACAAAAACTCAAACCCAAACTCAGATTCATTAATGTTTTCAATGAATTTTTTACAAAACAGGTAATGCATCCATGAAACAGGAGCACAGGGCTATGAGAATAGAACAGTCACAGCAAGAGAGTGCTGCAAGATTAAAAATATAGGAAATATTGCACTGGAAAATAGCGCAAAAGACAAGAAACAGAGATTATGGGAGAAGATCCACAAAGGATCAATCTCATAGCTCCGTCCACTGACGGGCAGTTTCAGAGACCACTACGGGGGCAGCACCTTCTGCTCCGAAGGACGGGCCACTGTGGCATCCTGCTTCCCAGCGTCCTCCTCTCTTTGCTGCAGTGACTCTCCTGACCAGTAAATTTGGGAGGGTCACTGGGCCGGGCAGCCCATCTTTCTCCCACTGGGAGGGAACTGCCTGTAGGGTACCATTGTCTCTCTGTCTCATTTTAAAAAGTCTCATTTTAAGAATACATTATTTCATCTTATTTCTCAGAGTTTTCAAATATGGTTTCTCTAAAGATTAATTCTTCTCTCTTTATTGTTTCCTTTTTTTCTACATTTGTTGATTTTCCTTGGTTTTTGACTTTCATGCAGGCACATATTTAAATTTTGGGCTTTGGGATGCTGGTGGAAGGTCCCTATGTATGGGTGACCTGGAGGTCAGCAGTGTGTTGGTTAGAGACCAGCACCGCCCCCCCCAATCTGTCTCTGCAGCTGACCTTCCCACTCCCCAAACAGGCTCACACCCTAACTGGACAAGAGGGCCCATGAAACCCCTTCCAAGAGCAGCTCTCCCTATTGGTTTCCTGATGCTGCTGTGACAAATCGTCACACACTTGGTGGTTTTATAACAACAGAAATTAACTTTCTTGCAGTTCTAGAGGCCAGAAGACTGAAATCCAGGTGTCAGCAGGGCTGTGCTCCTTCCAGAGGCTCTAGGGGAGGAGACTTCCTCACTTCCACCTTCTGGTGGCTCCAGGTGCTCCTTTGTTTGTGGCCACATCACTCTGGTCTCTGCCTCCATTTTCCTCCTCCTTCTCCCTGTGTCTCTCGTCAATCTCTTATAAGGGCACTGATCATCGCATTTAGGGCCCACGCAGGGAATCCAGGACCTTTTCCTCTCAAAATCCTTAGTAACATCTGCAAAGGCCTTTTTCCAAATAAGGTCACATTCTGAGGTCCGGGGGGTCAGGACATGGACATATCTTTTGGGGGAAACACCATTCAACCCAGTATACTCCCTAAACTTCCAACACACCCCCTTTTCCAGCCAAAATCCCTGGACAGTGAGTTCTCTGCAGAGTCTCACAGAGGAAGGCAAGGGACACAGCCACTTGTTGGATCTCCAGGGGGCCACTCTGCTCTGTGACACTCCAAGGAGGCATAATAAACTGTGTGAAAGAGGGGCATCTTTCAATTTCTATTCATTCAGCAGGTGTTTACATTCTGTGTGGCACAGAGTGGGTACAGTGGCAGACCAGCTTCTCCTGGATATACCTCTATGGCTCCCTTTGGGTGATGCTGGTGCCTGAATCCTTCTCCAGGCTTGCAGACCCATGGCTGGACCTTGACATTGGCTTTTCTCCCTCCTGGGATGGCTATCCACTGGGGTTGACCAGTTGTCTGGCCATCAAGCAATGCCTTGATATCCCCATGGTTCACTCGTTGAACACCCAGATCCCAGTGAGGAAGCATGGGCTCATTGCCCTTCCAAGGTGGGCATTTCAACAGAGCAGAGGCTTCCTCCAGAGAAGGGGTCAGCATGATAAGTTTAGGCCATGTAGTCAGTCAAAAAGGGTCCTTTTAGGGAATTAAGTACTCCTTAAGTTATAATAATAAAAACACACGTGAACACTTAAAAGGAATGGTAGAAATAAAAGAGCAGAAACAGGATAAAGAAAAGAGGTGGGGGAGAGTGGACCAGAAACACTGCATTATTCCTCAGAAGTGCTGACATTTTCTGTTTGGGGCCTGTTGCTTAGTGAAATTCCACAACTGGGGCGTCATTGCTGCTGGATTCAGGCTTGTCCAGAAACCTCATGAGACCAAAGGCTTCTACTATTTTAATATATGGGTCAATGGAAAACAGTTGGAAATCTGGTAGTTGGTTAAAATTTCACTGGCCAGGCTCTGTTTGATTAGACACATTTATACTTTAGTTGATGCTCAAATAAGTTACACCGAGAGGCAGTTATAAAATTTGTCAGAAAAGTATTTTTTGGGGGAGGTAGAAGGAGTGGAAGACCCAGCAGCGTGGAGCTGAAGGGGCACTGGAAGACCACTGCCCCACCCCCGGCCCCACCGCATTGCTGATGAGGAGCTGAGAAGGGGCTCCACGCTGAGGACTGCTGACAGAGCTGAGACCCCGCCTCAGGTCTCAGGATCCCAGCCGTCTGCCTTCTGTGACAGGGGTCACAACTGGAGGCCTGAAGCCCGTGTTTTGTTTCAAAGAAAATGTGCCCCAAGCTTTAAAAATCCAGATGTCACACAGAGTGAGATCTCCAGCTTCTCCTGAAGACCTAGAAGTTCTGGCCGCATGGGGCTGGCGCCCCTGCAAGGCAGTGGGATGGTCTCCTTTGGTCCCCTGGTTCCCACCTTGCCTTAACCACATGGAACTGTAGAACCGGGCTGTGGGAGAGCATTCTGGAGAGGGGTGGTGCCAGAGAGAGGGAGGCCAGCATCTAGGAACCCCAAACTTGTCCGTGGGAGGTTTGTACTACATGTGGACATTCATACGGATGCACAAGCATATATGTGTATTCATGTTTGTCTATGTGTGTGCCTATCTATCTATCTATCTGTCATCTATCTATCTATCCTACAGATATAACTGGTATATCTGGAGCCAGCCTGGGAACCTGGGCTCAGATGTGTGGACCCCTTGGGTGAGAAGAGCTGAGGGTGATCTCCTTAACCCCCCTGGTGTGCTAGATGGAACCTGTGGGGAAGGAAGGATATGGCCAGCCCACAGCAGCTGGGCCTTGGCCTGAAATCCTTCAGGTCTCCAGAAAGCTATGGATACCTCGACCAGCAGTTCCAGAGAGGAAACATCCCAGTAAAGATTGTACAGAACTGGTTTCTGAGAAACTACTTACTATATTTAATTAAAGAATAAATCAATTAATATAATAATATATATTTAACACTTATAATTGTATAATATATAGTATAAACTTATATTGTATATATTGTATTATATCTTATTATGTATAATATATAATAATATAATAATTGATCATTTATATCCTGACGTTTTTCCTAAAGCAATTGAGGTCCCTTAGTGTGCACACACATATCCTTTTATAGAAAGCATTTAAAATAAGAGAAAAGGCGAGACCAGCAGGAATAAAGGGTTACAAGATAAAGACCAAGAGAGGTAATTATTTTTTGAAAATTAGTTATAGAAGGAACTAATCACATGGCTTCTGAGACAAAATTCTTGAAGTGTCAGTCTGTAGCAAAGAGTCTTAGTGATGCCTTTTTGTAGCTGGGCCCCGAAGCAGCTGAGGGCATGGTAAAGAAGGCTCTTGGTGGAGTCAGGCTGACGGAGTCCAGGAAGGTGGCTTTCTGTCCCTTGGGGTGAGGTGAAGGTGGGCTTCCAGCCTGAAGAGCCACAAGTTCCGTCACCCCTCAGAAGGTGCCTCTGAAATCGTCTGATCTCCTCAGGTGGCTTGAAGAACCACAAGAGGGGATAGCTTATCGTGCCACTGTCAATTCCTTTTATCAGGTTTGGGTAGTGAAAGTGATTTTTAAAAACCTGTACATTTCATCACACTTTTCCATAAGAGTTAATGGAATAACATACGTTAAGGTTTCACCGTCGGCCTCGTTCAGTTTTGGTTTCATACCTCTTTCTGATGCATTTCCTAACAGGGTTGTCAGGAGGATGGATATTCCATGAAAGAAGAGCTGTGAGCTTTTCAGGAGGAAAGCTCTCTGTACCATGGAGACTGTGATGAGGAGGAAATCGAATCAGCAGAACAGCTGACGCTGAAAGTGATTCGAAGTTTGAAAGTTCTTTGTTCTGCTGGCACATTGGGCTCCTCTCTGGTCAAGGGCAAGGAGCAGCCCTGGTCTGGGGGTGCACAAGGGCTCTCCCTGGATAAGGGCTGCTCTTCTTTGCTCTTCCTTTCTCTTTCCTTCCCTTCCTCCCCTACGGGTGCTGTAGTATTTTTATTTAAATAACACCATTACATGCCCATAGCATTCCGTTATGCAGATCAATTCCAATCATTTTGACATTACTCACTTAAAACAGAGATGTATGACAAAAATAATCCAAGTTACAGACTCACTTTTTTGGGTCTATTCCTGTGTTTTATTATATTTTAAGTTCTGCCGGGGCTGGGGCCATGTCATCAGCTCCGAGCCGCCACTGGCAGATAGTAAATGCCTGGTAAATACTTAAGGATTAACGACGCATCGTTCTGATGCACCTGCCTGGACCCCTCCTCTCAAGGATCCCTCCTGCAAATGATCTCAGCAGCTGTGGTGTCTGGAGAAGGTGCCAGCTCTCTGTACTCCTTCTGAGGGTCTGGGGAGGGCAGGACATGCCCGCCTTGGGATGTGAGGCCTGCCTTCTTGAGGGAAGCAGCCTCCACCTTTGTCCAGCAGACACAGCCCCTCAGGCTCCTAATGGGATGAGGGAGGGCAGGGAGGGAAGCTTCTAGAAGACACCCCGAGGTCTTTGGAGTCACTGTTAGGTTCCAGTGGCCTGATGGAGACGACTCGTGAGGCCTGGTCCCCCTGCAGGGCTTCATTCATTATCTCCTGGGTGATGTGAGTACAGAAGAAGACACAAGGATGAGGGACAGCTGGCAGGACGGGAGCATCCCCAGGGGCTGTGAGAGCCTCCAAGTGTGGCCGGTACAGAAGCACAGCCATCCTGGGCGCCATGAGTCACTTATTCCAGGTCCAGCTCATCTCAAGACCTGCCACGGCCCTCACGTTCCTGCCGCGCGGAAATGCTCATAGACCTGTGCACCCACCATGCAGCCCCAGGGCCCCTGTCTGCTCTCACTGTCCCCTCTGCCTGGGATGCCCTTCTCCGCACTGCCTCCCCCTTTAGAAAACTCCTATACATCCTTCCAGACCCGGTTCGGGTATCTTCTCCAAGAAAGCTTTTATGACCCTACCACCCTGGGGGCTTGTCAAGGATGCAGGTCCCAGAAATGACTGAATTAGGGGTGGCGGGTGGCACTCGAGGAGAGCTAGCCTTTTTAGTAAGTCCTCAGGTGATTCTGGGAAGGAGCCAGGTTTATAATCGCTGCCCTGCTCAAAGTTGCCCGCAAAGACCACTCGCATTTATATGCTTATTTTTTGCGTAGGCTTAATCCGTTCTTCAAACTTTCTCCCTCGAAACGAACTTTCAACCTCAGATACTGGATAAGACACCCCCAAAAGAAAATTCTGGACATGAAAAATCGGTACCTAGCTGGTTTGACTGTGATGGTCTCTAGGAGGTGAATGGATGGACATGGCTCAGGGCAGGGCGCCTACATGACACAGAGTGGACAACAATGGGCCTCACAAGGGCTTTCTTCGGGCAGGGGCTGTCCCAACCTTCGGGTGTGTTAACGCACACACATAATCTGTAGGACACCCATGGGGACAAGTATTCCCCATCCCTACTTTATAGAGGAGGAAACAGACTTGGAGAGGGTCAAGACCTGGCTCCAGGTGGCTTGGTGCAGCTGGGGCTTGGTGCAGCTGGGGCTTGATGCAGACATTCCGGCTCACAGCTGGTTCAGGCCTGGCTCCCTGGAAACAGAGCCTGAGATAGATCCTCCTGCAAATGACTGATCAAGGGGAGGCCCAGGGGACACATGTGAGGTGGGAGGATGGAAGCAGGGGACGGGGGAGGAAGGGAAGCCTCGGTAGGTTCAGGGACGTGCAGCCACGTGGGCTTTCACCGTCGAACCTGTCCGGTATCAGTTTGTACGCCTGCCTCCGTCGGTCTTTGGCTTTGGGCCTCCCCTCAGCAGTGGGGTGGAGGGGCACAACTTCCTGGCACTTCTGGGGAGGTGGCTCCCATTAATCAAGGACAGAGAGAGGTGCAGGTGAGAGAGAACCTTTCTCAGCCACACCTGCAGCCGCTGGGAGATGGGCTTCCGCAACCCGACGCAGGGACCCCAGGGGCTGGGCAGGGAGCCCAAGGTGTGGCTGTAAGAGCCCTTATCCCTGAGCACTGCACAGAAGTGTCACCCATCCCAACAGGTCCAAGCCTGGCCAGCACAATTCTCGAGAGGGGAGTGCTTCTGGGGTTTTTCCTGGGCTTCAGCATCTTGACTGTGGCAGCCAACAATAGGTCTGATCACCAGGCATCTCTCTACTGCTACCTGGAGGGAATTAGAAAGTGATAAAAGGATGTCCTGAGGCTTTTCAAGCCCCTCCTCTGTGCTGAGGACCGCCTTGTCTATGTCTAGTGTCTCTAGCGCTGGCAGGTGCTGGCACAGGCAAGCCCTCAGGAACAGCTTGCTTGTAAGAGTGACTGAACGAGTGAATGAAGCAACGACGCCTCCAGGCTTGTTGGCCTCAGGTCTGGCCGTGCTGCTGCTGGGGAGGCGGGTCTCGATTTCTTCTCGGTCTTTCTGGGCAGGACTGCAGCCCACCCACCCCCTCTCTCAGAACTCGGCTGGCAGATTCCACGTCCGTCCGTGTATCTTTTCAAGTGTTCCCTGTGTGTTTCCTTAGGATGCAGGACTGCTGTGTGGGTGAGGAGTGGTGGGGCAGCTTTTGCATCGTCTCAGCTCAGGGCTGGAGGCGTGAGGTGAGGAGAGGGTGAGGTGGGGACCCACGGGCATGGCCACAGTTACTGTTGACAGCGTTCAGGCTGTAGCAACCGGTGGAAAAAGGGTTTCACCGTTGCCTGTAAACCATGAATCAGTGGCCGCTCTGGCCAACGGCTCCCTCAGTGAGTAGCCCATTCATTCTGCCCCGGAGGGAGGGCTGAGGGGGCACTGAAACGGTGTGCCTGTGCCAGTTCTGGTGAACGGCTGTCTGTCTGTCTGTTCCGCTCCAGATGCTTCATCGACCCCAACCCGGCACTCGGCCCCTCCCGGTGTGTGGCTGCGGTGGGCGGGTGGGAGGTGATCTGGCCCTCCTTCGCTTGCTTCCACCCTTACTCACTGCCCAGTCACCTTCCGGTGTCCCCACCCACATGCTGATCGTCTCCTGGTCCTGAGACAGCCTCTGCAGGGGCGGGGAGCCCACCTTCCTCCCCGTGGTCTCCCATCTCTCTCCAGTCTCCCCCTAAAGGGTGCCTGGCACTCCCTGCTCCCAGTGCTGTCTGTCAGCAGGGTGCTAGGTGCAGAGGGGGGAGAGCCTGTGTCCAGGGCACAGAAATGACAACGCTGGGAGTTGAGCACAGACCCACTGGCAGCCCCTGGTTAGGGGCGGGGTGCTCTGGGGGTGCAAGGATGGCTGCCCAGAGGAAGTGACCATCAAAGGCAGAGAGGGCAGTACGAGGGGCTGTGAAATGGCAAAGCTCATTACCTGTTACATCTGCTACGACGTCCTGGGGCCTTTGAAACTCTTCCATTTACACCTCTCCACCACCCCCCACGATGACCCTGTGAGACCAGAAAGATGGGACAATTACTCTCAGTTTTTTAAAACTAATTCCTGTTATTTTATTTTATTTTTTTAAGGTGTTGGGGGTAGGAGTTTAGTAATTTATTTATTTATTTTGGGGGTCTTCGTTTCTGTGCGAGGGCTTTCTCTAGTTGTGGCAAGCGGGGGCCACTCTTCATCGCGGTGCGCGGGCCTCTCACTGTCGCGGCCTCTCTTGTTGCGGAGCACACACTCCAGACGCGCAGGCTCAGTAGTTGTGGCTCACGGGCCTAGTCGCTCCGCGGCATGTGGGATCCTCCCAGACCAGGGCTCGTACCCGTGTCCCCTGCATTAGCAGGCAGATTCTCAACCACTGCGCCACCAGGGAAACTCCAATTACTCTCATTTTACCAGAGAGAAAACTGGAGCTCAGATGGGGTAACTGGCTCAAAGTCCCAGTGAAGAGCTATGTCTACCCTCCAAGCACCCTTGTTCAAGCCAGAGGTGGTGTCACTGCCCTGCACTCTGCCCCGCACTTACTGATTGCTTGGTTGATGCACAGGATCTGTGTTATTCTGTTCTATTCTATTCTATTCTATTCTATTCTATTCTATTCTATTCTATTCTATTCTAACCTATTCTATTCTGTTCTCCTGCCACACCTCCCCCCAGCTCTAAGCAACCACTAATATTCTTGTTTCTATAGATTTGCCTATTTGGACAACGCATATAAATGGAATCATACAATATGTGGTCTTTTGTAGGAATGGAATTGCTGGCTCATATGGTAACTCTATGGTTAACCTTTTGAGGAACTGCCAGGCTGTTTTCCCAAGTGTTCAGTAAATTGGTGATTTTTACATTCTTATCAGTAGTGTATGAGGGTTCCACTTCCTCCATATTCTAACCAGTACTTATCATCTAAGCTATCCCAGTGGATGTGAAGTGGTATCTCATTGTGGTTTTGACTTGCATTTCCCTGAAGGCTGTGATGCTGGGTATCATTTTATATACTTATTGGCTATTTGTATATCTTCCTTGGAGAAATGCCTGTTTAGGTACTTTTCCCATTTCAAAATTTAGATTGTCTTTTTGTTATTGAATTTAAGAGTTCATTATATATTCTAGATGCAAATTCCTCATCATTCCTTATGATTTGCAAATATTTTCTCCCATTCTGTGGGATGTCTTTTCACTTTCTTGAAGATGTCTTTTGAAGCACAGTAATTAAAAAATTTGATGAGTCCTATTTATCTGTTTTTTTCTTTTGTTGCTTGTTCTTTTGGTCCTACGTAAGGAACCACTACCTAATCTAAGTTTGTGAAGACTTACCCCTAGTCTTTCTCTAAGAGTTTTTATAGTTTTAGCTCTTAGATTAATTTTGAGTTAATTTTTGTGTATGATGTGTATGATATGAGATAGGGGTCAAATTTAATTCTTTTGAATGTGGATACCCGGTTGTCCTAATACTGATGATTGAAAAGACTATTCTTTTCCCTTGGAATTGTTTTGGCAACTTTGTTAAAAATCAATTGAACATAAATGTAAGGGTTTATTTCTGGACCCCATTCTATTCCATTAATCTATATGTCTGTCTTTATGCATGTCCCATACCATCTTGATTACTGTTGCTTTGTACTAAGTTTTAAAATCAGAAAGAGTGAGTCATCCAGCTTTGTACTACGTTTTCAAGATGGTTTTGGCTATTCTGCATCCCTTACAAACTTCTATGAATTTTGGAATGAGCTTGTTAATTTCTACAAAGAAGTCAGCGGGATTCTGATAGGGATTGCACTAGGTTGGTTTGGAGACGAGTGCCACCTCAGTAGTATTGAGTCTTCCAATCCATGAATGTGGGATATCCTTCCATTTATTTAATTCTTCCTTAATTTCTTTCAATAATATTTTGTAGTTTTCAGAGTGTAAATTTTGTACTCCTTTTGTTAAATTTATTTCTAAGTATTTTATTCTTTTTGATGCTATTGTTGATTGCTTGCGATTATCTGCTTAGATAATCATGTCATGTGTGAACAAAGACAGTTTTATTTCTTCCAGCTCAATCTGTGTATCTTTTATTTCCTTTTCGTGTCTTATTATATTAACTATGACTTCCAGTGTGATGTTGTTAGGAATGGCAAGGGAAGACATCCTTGTGTTGTTCCTGATCATAGGGGCAAAATGTCCAGTTTTTCATCACCGATTATGATAGCAGTAGATTTTCTGTAGTTTCCCTCTATTCCAAATTTGCTGGGAGG
The DNA here is from genome assembly GCF_949752795.1 of Hyperoodon ampullatus. Lineage (NCBI taxonomy): Eukaryota > Metazoa > Chordata > Mammalia > Artiodactyla > Ziphiidae > Hyperoodon > Hyperoodon ampullatus. The sequence goes on from NC_136921.1 coordinate 3,686,774, forward strand.
TTTGTTTTTTTTTTTTTCATGAATAGGTGTTGGGTTTCATTGAATGCTTTTTCTGCATCAATTGGTATGATCATATTATTTTTCTTCTTTAGCCTATGGATTTTCAAATGTTGAACAAACTTGCATTCTTGAAAGAAATCTCACTTGGTTATAGTGTATAATTCTTTTTATATACTGTTGGATTAAATTTGCTAATATTTTGTTGGGGACTTTTGCATGTATGTTCATGAGAGACATTGGTCTCTAGTTTTCCCTATAATGTTTTTATCTAGTTTTGGTACTAGGATCCATAGAATTGACTTAATAGAATTAGTTCTGAAGTATTCTCTCTGCTTCTATTTTCTGGAAGAGATTGTGGAGAATTAGAATCATTTCTCGGGGCTCCCCTGGTGGCACAGTGGTTGAGAGTACACCTGCCGATGCAGGGCACACGGGTTCGTGCCCCGGTCCGGGAGGGTCCCACATGCCGCGGAGCGGCTGGGCCCGTGAGCCATGGCTGCTGAGCCTGAGCGTCTGGAGCCTGTGCTCCACAGCGGGAGAGGCCCCAACAGTGAGAGGCCCGCATACCGCAAAATAAATAAATAAATAAATAAATTAAAAAAAAAAAAAAAAAAAAAAAGAATCATTTCTCCTTAAATGTTTGGTGGAATTCACCAGTAAAACCATTTGGGACTGGTGCTTTCTTTTTTTGTTAAGTAATTAGCTATTGAGTTCATTTCCTTAACAGATATAGGCCTATTCAGATGATCTGTTTCTCCTTGTGTAAGTTTTGGTAGTTTGTGTTTTTCAAGGAATTGGTCCATTTCATCCAAGTTACCAAATTAGTGGACATGAAGTTGTTCAAAGTATTCTTTCATTATTCTTTTAATGTCCATGGGATCAGTACTGATGATACCTCTTTCATTTCTGACAGTGGTAATTTGTGTATTCTTTCTTTTTTCCTGGTTTTCAGCTTCTAGCTGGCAAGAAGTTTATCAATTTTATTGATCTTTTCAAAGAACTAGGTTTTGTGTTGATTTTCTCTATTTTTTTCCTGTTTTAAATTTCATCAATTTCTTCTCTAATTTTTATTATTTCCTTTCTACTTAAGAAGAAAATTAAATTGCTTTTCTTTCTCTATTTTTCCAAGGTGGAAATTTAGATTATTAATTTTGGATCTTTCTTCTTTCTTAATATATGCATTTAGTGCTACAAATCTTCCTCTAAGCACTGCTTTTCACTGCCTTGCACAGCTTTTTATAAATTATACTTTCATTTTTACTTAGTTTAAAATGTTTTTAATTCCTCTTGATACTTCTTTGACTCATGTTATTTAGAAGTGTGTATAATCTCTAAATATCTGGAGATTTTCTAGCTATTTTTCTGTTACTGATTTATAGTTTAATTTTATACTTTGTATGATTTCTAGTCTCTTAAATTTGCTAAGGTGTGTTTTATGGCCCAGAGTCTATCTCTGTGAATATTCCATGTGAGTTAGGGAAAAATGATTATTCTGCTGTTGTTTGATAGAGCATGTTATAAATGTTAATTAGATCAATTTCATTGATAGTGACATTCAGGTTACCTATATCTTCACCTATTTGATTAATTAATTACTGAAAGAGGGGAATGGAAGTCTCCAACTATAGTAGGGGATTTGTCTATTTCTTTCTGCAGTTCTATCAGTTTTTGCTTAGTGTATTTTGATGAACTATTGTTAGGTACATACATGCTAAGGATTATTATCTCTTCCTGGAGAAATGACTCCTTTATCATTATGTAATGCCCCCTTTATTCCTAATAATATTTCTTGTTCTAAAGTCTGCTTTGCCTGAAACTAATATAGCTAACCCAACTTTCTTTTGATAAATTTTAGCATGGTATATCTTTCTCTAACCTATTACTGTCAATTTACCTGTTTTTATATATAAGTTGGGGTTCTTATAGAAAATATACAGTTGGGTCTTTTTAAAAAATACATTCTGACAATCTTTATTTTTACTTGGCACATTTAGACTATTTCCATTTATTGATATAGCTGGATTAATATCTACCATGTTTGTAACTGTTTCCTATTTATTGCACTTGTTCTCTATTTCTCCTCCCCACCCCCATCCCCGGCCATTTTTATGCCTTCTCTGGTTTTAATTAAGAATTTTATATAATTTAATTTACTTTCTTGCTTCAGGATATCAATTACACATCTTTTTAAAAAGACTTATTGGTTCTTCTAGAGTTCACTGTACACATTTACAAATAATCTGAGTCCACTTTCAAATAACACTATACTGTTTCACAGGCCATGCAGGTATCCTATAACAGAGTATTTCCATTTCCTCCCACCTGTCCCTTATAACATTGCTGTTATTTATTTCACATCCATATGCTATAACCACCTAATATATTGTTTCAATTATTACTTTGAGCAGTTATCTATTATATCCATTAAGAATAAGAAAAATAAAATATTTTGTTTTACTTACATTTGTTCTTTCTCTGACACTCTTCCTTCCTTTATGAATAAACAAATTGTTGATATCCGGGCCTTATTAAGCCCAAGGGATAATCTCTGGCTGGAACTGGAAAAACATTAAGAAAGCCAGGTACTAAGGAGATAGAGGAATGGGGAGCAAGGGCTAGAGGTGATGGAGCACAGCAGACTGAGGTTATGGGCTCCAATGGGGCCATGGGACCAATTTTGTTTTGTTGGGTGCTTCCCTCCTGGGATGTGGGTGAATTAAGGGTACTGACAACCCCCAGCGTCCTATGGGGCTGTTCAGCAGACTTTGCTAAAAGTTCTTGCCAAGTTTGGGACAAACTCATGCTTATTTTGGGGCTAATGGAAGAGAAGAATTTTGCTCCCAACTCTATACTTATTCTGACTTTAATTTTTGTACATCAGACTTGGGCTACCTACATGTTCATTACCTGGGAGACTTGTGACCCCAAACGATCTTCTTAAAAGCTGCATCAAAACTTCAAATGTCTTACTCTTGGATGTGAACCCAGGGCTAGAAAGCTAGCAAGGAAAGGCAAAAAAACTCAATTCTTTTCCCAGGAGCATTGCAGGGATTTGACTCAGAGACACTTAGGTGTTGCAGATGACATGAGGAAAAAACCAGGCTTGAGTTGTTCTGTGAAAGAAAAATCTCATCACAGTGTATCTTCTGATGAAGATTTAGATAGTGAAAAGCTGTCTACATTTTGAGGCTGAAAATAGGCAGGATAGAGAAAAACTCAATGTTCTTTTTAAGCAGTTTGTGGTTAAGGGTGAGAGAATGTATCAGCCCACAGGGAGAACTGCAGAAAAATGAGAAAGTCATCAAGAGGAACCCTGTGACTTGCAGGGCTGGGGAGCCTGGAGCCTGAGTTCCAGTGCTGGCTCTGCAGCCAGATCTTCCTGTGGCTTGATGAGTCTTTTCTGGCCTCGGTTTCCTCACCTGTACAGTGAAGAATTTGTGTCAGATGCTCTTTCAGGAGACCTTCAATTCTCAAATCCCCTAATGCTATGGATTGACACATTTTGACATGAGGTGAGGTTTTCCTTTTTCTGTTGCACCAGTGGTTTGAACGGACTCATGGGGCTAGACTGAAGGGCAAGTTGAGTGTAAGCATTTGTCTCCTTTGCTGAATGACGGCATCCAATTAAATTGTGAGAAGTGGTTTTGTTTGGCAAGGCATTCGTTTGCACACCAGGAATTGAGGAAGCTTGATTTTCTTCCAGCTCTATTCAAGAACTAATCTCAGCAGACATCAGGATATTTTAAGAGGAGGGAGAAGGGAGGAGTTTTGAGAAAAAGGTATGAATGGAGGAAGAAAGCACAATGAGGGGCTGGGGCTGTGGGACTCTGTCTGTCTGATTCCCAAGCACCCTTAGGACTAAACTCTGGATGCAGTTGATGTCTTTCTTCATCTCCCCCCTTGGAAGAACGTACAGGGGCCAACTGCTTGGGTACAAATTTGTGCCCTACTATTTATTAGAAGGGTGAACTTGGGCAAATGTCTTACCTGCTCCAAGCCTCAGTTTCTTCATCGGTAGATGCCAGTTATGACAGTGGTATCTTATGGGGTTGTCATGAGGTCAGAGGAGGCAAAGCATGTGATGCCCTTGGCGTTGGGTCTGTTCAATGCTGGTCATTATCACCTGAGGGTGCAGACATCCCCACAGATCTCTCAGACCCTATAGCAGGTGAGGCTTCCTGATCTCGAGCCCCTGTTCAGAGACAGGGGACTGTTCAGAGACTGGACCAGAGACTGGGCCGCCCAACAGCGACCCAGAGAGCTAAGCATATGCTGATGACTCAGGGACACAAAATTGGACGTATTTAAGGAAAAGAGAAAGCACAGACAATCTTCCATCATCTTTGGAGTACATACCTGTTGCAGTCATACTACTATCCTAGTCTAGTAGTCAGCTCAGCTGTGATAACAAACAATCCCTAAATCTTAAGGCTTTCAACATTGAATGTTTTTTTTTTTCTCATGTTGCATAAAAGTGGCTATGGGTTGGCTGTAGCAGCTGTATTCCATGCGTCCTCTAGCTTGGAGAAGCAGCTCCTGTCTTGGACACACTGGTTTTGTAGTCGATGAAAAAAGAGTTAGAGGGCTGCAGAAATCTGTGAGGCATTTCTTCTATATCATGTCCTCACACACTCCATTGGCCCAAGCTAGTCATGTGGTCTAGTTTGACAATGGGATGAGAATTATAACCTGCAGGAAGGTAGATGCTGTAAATCAATGACCATTGGAGGGAACGCATACTCTTCTACTGGGGAAGAGGATGAATATTAGGGGGACAATTATATACTCTACCACACCCAGCATGTTTTCCTCTCTTTCTTGTAAACAAGGGAAAAACAGAGAATACTGGGAATTTCAGATAGACTTTAAATGGTGGAGTGGGCTGTTCATTGGATGGAACCCTTACATTTAATGCACCTACTGCTTACTAAGCGTTTGTTGAGTTAAATAATGACACAATACAGATGTACCTGAGAAAATCACTAGTAGCTGTTTTATGCATGTTGTTTCAAATATTTTGAAACACAGAAGCTGCAGTGAATTTCAAAGATAAAAAAAGGTACATTTGGGGAGCAGCTCTCAAGATTACCTTTTGACCTTCTTTTCTAAGCAAGGAAAATTCCTTGGAACACAGAAATGGCAGTTCATTTAGAATTAATGAAAATCAGATATGTATAGCAATGTTTAGAAGGGTTTGGAACCCTTCCCTGAATAAGCCTTTTGTCTTAGAAGACATTAAAGACACTTTTTGAAGACAAAATGGCATGGCACAGCTAAAACGTCTCAGTCCATGTAAGTATCAGACATGAATTGTAAACAGCCCTGCTGTCTTTGGCATGCAGCCATGTTCCATATGCAGTATCCCATGCTACGCCATAAACATTCACTTCAGATCACCAGGGCGGTGGTTTGCTATTGGTTTGTGATGAGGTTGGACTCTGTTTCACAAAACACAATGTTTTAATCATGACAGAGACTCAGTTGTAGAAGAATAGATGAGAGAAAAGCATTTTAGATGAAGGTTCTCCTTGCTTCAGCTTCCTGTAGGACAAATCCTTGAAGCTGAGACCTCAGAAACAGTGAAACATCCTTTGGTTATGTTCAGGTTATTACTCATAATTACCTGCTAAGGCTGTTTATGAAGGGTGTTGAGTTCTGGATTTTAAGAAAGTGTGTCAACACTTCTTTTTTTAAATGATGGAAATGTGTATATAAATTTATGCCCCGAAGTTTTGAACTTTAAGCCAAAACATCCATGCCTCCAAATCAAAAAGTAGTACTTTGGGACATATTAACTTGATGCTGGTGTTAGGGATCCTGCTCAGAATTTTCTACCCTTTAATCATCTCCAGAAATTTTAGAAACCAAGTATTAAACCTAGAGCTAAGTTATTGGATTTTCTTCCTGATTTTGTTTTTCTCTCTTTTTTAAAAAGGGGAGAAAATTTTTTTTAACAAACTAAACCCAGCAACCCTTTGTCCTACCCTTCCTGAAAGCATTTTAACTCTTTTTTTCTTTTTTCTGATATTTGCCTCCATCTACGTGTAATACTTGTCCCGTTCTTCTCAGCTTTTTCATTCACAGGTAGCTTCTGACGTCCTTCCGTGGAAATGAGCGCTCAGCTTTCTTATGTCCACCACTCCCCCTCCCTGTTGATAATTGTATCATGTGTTCTGCTTAAACAGTTCTTCCATGTTTACATTTTTAGGAGAGTTACTAGTGACCTCTTCTTTGTTGTGCTAGTCTCTGTACCTATGCGTATTTCTTCCCCAAACTCCTTTCAATAATCACCCAACACAACACGAATCTATCTGTTTCCTAAGTTCCTGGGGGCCTCCCTTTTGGACTGCACCTTTTGCTCTGGTCCTGGCCTGCTAACTTCCAAGCTAATTGTACAAGCTCTTGTTTTACACCAACTACCTGGAAATGCCCCTTTCCTGCCTTTTCTGTTAGATCCCTGTCTCCCAGAGCCCTTGTTTTCCTCTTCCCGGTTTTCTTTCTCATTTTGGTGGAGCACATCCTTTAGTAGACTCCTGAGAAAAGGTACTGGAAAATAATTTTCTGAAATCTCACCTAATGGTGTCTTTGCTCTTACCTTTGATTAGTTGGGTGTGGCATTTTAGGATGGAAATATTTATTTTTTCCAGACTTTTATTTTTAATTTTTAAATTTTTAAAATTTTTAATTAATTAATTAATTAATTATGGCTGAGTTGGGTCTTTGTTGCTGCGTGTGGGCTTTCTCTAGTTGCGGCAAGCAGGGGCTACTCTTTGTTGTGGTGTGCGGGCTTCTCATTGTGGGGGCTTCTCATTGCAGTGGCTTCTCTTGTTGTGGAGCATGGGCTCTAGACGCACGGGCTTCAGTAGTTGTGGCACGTGGGCTCAGTAGTTCTGGCTCATGGGCTCTAGAGCTCAGGCTCAGTAGTTGTGGTGCACGGGCTTTGTTGCTCTGTGGCATGTGGGATCTTCCCAGACCAGGGCTCGAACCTGTGTTCCCTGAATTGGCAGGCGGAGTCTTAACCACTGTGCCACCAGGGAAGTCCTTTTCCAGACTTTTGAAGGCATTTCTCCATTGTCTCCTTGTTTCTGGTATTATTTTTGAGAATGTCTGATAGGTCTTCTGATTTCTAATCCTTTGTGTAAACCCCCAATCTTTCTTCCTTTTTGACTTTCTATAAGTTTTCAGGATCTTCTCTTGATTGTCAGTGTTTTGTGAAATGTGGCAAGGATGTGCCTTGGCAAGGATCTTTCTTCATTCATTGTTTCATTCATTGTCCAGAAACTCAGACCCTCCAATTCTGGTATTTTTTTTCATATTATTTATTTGATAATTTCCTCCCTGTTGTTTTCTGTTCTTTCATTCTGTACTTCTATTTCTTAGATTTGGGGCCTCCTGGATGGGCCTGTAATTTTCTTGTCTTTCCTGTTTTATTTTCTCTCTCTTTGATTTTTGTCATACTGGCTGAGGGATTCCCTCTTGTTAATTGTCCAAAAACTTCTATCGAATTTTTTAGTTTTGCTATGATATTATTTTGCATATTACCACAATCAAGCTAATTAACACATCCATCACCTCACATAGTTACCATTTTTTTGTGTATGTACTGAGAACACTTAAGATCTGTTCTCTCAACAAATTTCAAGTGTTCAATACGGTTTTATTAACTATTATCACCATGCTGTTCTGATCCTCAGAACTTATTCGACTTATAACTGAATTTGTACCAATATCTCTCCAACATATCCCCATTTCTCCCAACACCCAGTCTCTGGAAATCACCATTCTACTCTCTGCTTTTGTGAGTCAACTTTTTTAGAATCCACATATAAGTGAAAGTTGCTATGGTATTTTTAACTACTAAATGCTTTCTTAGCCAGTAGAGATTAAATATTCTCATTTAAAAAGTAGCATCCTATTCTTGTTTCATGGATGCAATATCTTTTCTTGGATTCTTATGAATGCTCACCATTTCTCTGTAGAAAACTTTTCTCTGCTCCCTGCATTGTCTTTGTTTCCTATAAGTTTAATTAATTTATCTGTGTTCAGATAAGGGTCTTGTTGAATAATGGGTTCCACAGTGGTATGAAGACCTGCCTATCTTCTCAGCTTTTTTTTCTTGGTCCAGTGAATTTCGTTATGGAGGAACTTTCCGGTTTTCTGTTGGGAGGGTGTAATGGGTTGAACTGTGTTTCCCAAAAAAGGGATATCCAAGTCCTAACCCCCACTGCTTCACAATGTGACCTTATTTGGAAACAGGATTGTTGCAGATGTCATTAGTTAAGATGAGATCACAGTGGAGAAGGGGGACTCATCCAATATGACTGGCGTCCTTATAAGAAGACAGAAGCACACAGGGAGAAGCCATGTGATGGCAGAGACAGAGATTGGATAGAGAAATGCCTGGGCACCAGCAGCTGGAGGAACAAAGGGGGGAACCTCTCCTAGGGGCTTTGGAGGGACCGTGGCCCTGCTGACAACTGGATTTTGCACTTCCAGCCTCTAGAACTGAGAGAGAATAAATCTCTATTGTTTTAACTTTACTTACCACGTCCCCTCATGCTAGTTCAGGGTCTTGCCCTTGCCCTATTCTGTGCCCAGTGTCCCTGGACCTGGAGTTCATTGCTCTTGGAATTAAACTTCCGGTTCCTCTTGGGGTGAGGAAGGCGTGAGTCTCCTGGGGCAGGGATCTGGGGCTGTGTCCTCCTCACTCAGACTCCCAAGTAGCCTCAACTCACTCTTGAAAAGTAACTGGAACCTCCTGTTCCTGAAGGACCTGCCTCTGCACACCAATGTCCCGTTCTCAAGTCCTGCAGCCAGAGGTCACAGCTTCTAGGAATCCCTGAACCTTCCCAGACGGAGACGAGGGCGCCCTCTCCTGGCCTCTCCAAGCATTTTCTCTGTGCTCCCTTTAGGTCTCACCTGGACCATAAGATCCTGGAAGGGAAGCCTTCCTGTCGGATGCATCTCAGCTCCTCCGCCTCCCAGCAAAGTGCTTTTCTACACAAAGTCCCCTCAGTACATGCAGTACATGTCTGCTGAATAAATGAAGGAATGGAGATGACCTGAAGCTAAAATGAGGAGACATTTGACTTTATGACTAAGGCTAGGATTGTTAAAGCAAGAACCAACCCACCCATTCTTTATGAATGGAAATTTATATCTCAAAGCTAGAAAAATGAGTCAAAATTGGTGTAGTCTGATAATTATAAGACCAAACATCTCCTTGCTAGAATTTTTGAATTCCAATCAACTGCAAAAACTTTCTTGGCCACTCTCACATTTGGGTTTACCATCCTTAAAATGACTCAGCTGAGCATGGTTTATAGCTCACGAAGTTCTAGGAAGAATGCTGTAATTTTAACTGGGCAATTTTACACAGATTTTCCTAGACCCAGCTCACTGCTGGCAGATTACCTCTTCTCAGTGCATCTTCTTATTCCCCCAAATGGAGCGGGTTAACATGTTCCCCAAAGTTACTTATTCAAGGTAAATATAAAATTCCTCTTGTTAGGCAATTCTTTGCAAGGACGTGTATTGTTACGAGGTGTTTCCTGTGCACTTAAATTTGAAAACACTCTTTAGGATGCAAAGCCCTCCCCCCTGTCTTGCTGGGTTGAGGCTTTGGAGAATCCACTGAGTTTCTAGTTTCCATGGCAGGATTTTGAGTCCATGTGACACTCAGTAACAACACTTTCTGTCTGTTTGATTAGAAAAATGGCTTTAAGAAAAATCAAAGAATTAATGGAAAAGAATCTGAAAAAGAATATTTATATATTCAGATATATATCTGAATCACTTTGCTGTAAACCTGAAACTAACAGAACATTGTAAATCAGCTATACTTTAACTAAAAAAAAAAAAAGAAAAATCAAGGAAAATAAAGACGGGGTACATTTTTATTGCAGCAGACGTAATCATAGAATTGTCATGGTCATTATTGCAATGGTCTGACTGATCTGCTAACCTAGGACATAAATTAGAAGGTTGCCCTGTGAACAATTTTTATTAGTGCATCAGGCAAGACTCTTTTGGTTGCAAGCCTTGAGATCCTAACTCGAGTTAGGGTAAAAATGAATAAGTTTTGGCTCACATAATCAAAGGGAGAGTTGAGATGGGTAGGATGAGACCAAACAAGGGGGTAGGATCAGTCTTGGGGCATCTGGAACCAGGAAGCTGATGGGACTCATCCTCCTTCTCTCCTCTCTGCTTCCTTCCCTCTGGCTGCCTTCCTCACCATGGCAGGAAATGTGGCAGCTCCTGGGATCCTGAGATGGGCCGGCTCTAGGAGCGAGCTGGAAACCCCAGGGAAAGGCTGTTTGGACCACTTGTGTCACATCCCCATCCTTGCATCAACCAGTGGAGGTGATGCTGGCAGGTTCTGCAGGAAGATGGCAGCTCCCTGTTGAAGCACATGATGAAAGCAGGGGAAGGGCCTTTCCCACAATAAGGGAAGTGCCGGTCTAGACAAATGACATAACAGATGTCCCTCCACGACCCGCAGATAGTTTCCTTTGTAGCCTGCTATACTTTATTTATTTTTATATTTTTTTATTTTTAAAAATTTTTTATTGGAGTATAGTTGATTTACAATGTTGTGTTAGTTTCAAGTGTACAGCAAAGGGAATCAGTTATACATATACATATATCCACTCTTTTTTTAGATTCTTTTCCCATATAGGCCATTACAGAGTACTGAGTTCCCTGTGCTCTACAGTAGGTCCTTATTAGTTATCTGTTTTATATATAGTCGTGTGTATATGTCAGTCCCAATCTCCCAGTTTATCCTTCCCCACCCCCCTCCCCCTTATTACCTGGTAACCATAAGTTTGTTTTCTACATCTGTGATGCTACTTCTGTTTTGTAAATAAGTTCACTTGTACCATTTTTAGATTTCCACATATAAGCAATATCATATGACATTTGTCTTTCTGTGTCTGACTTAGTTCACTCAGTATGACAATCTCTAGGTCCATCCATGTTGTTGCAAATGGCATTATTTTGTTCTTTTTTATGGCTGAGTAAGTATATATGTACCACATCTTCTTTAGGTAGCCTGCTATATTTTAGTAATTGGAGGTGCGATGTCATTTAGCTTTAGACTCAAAAATTGCTGCAACAGCATTATTTGCACAGTAGACCAGAGTGGTGGGAGGATTGCGTCAACGCACATGTACCAAGTACAGGGGGAGCACGGCAAAGGGGCCGTGAGCCCACCATGTTTTCCATCCTTGCCCTGAGACTGGGGTTGGGTGGGGCTGAATCTGGAGGTGGAGAGTCTGAGTTTGCAGCCTGGGGCCAGGGAGGAAGTAGAGGCTGGAAATCAGGCCGAGGCAAATGTGCTGATGAAGCCCCAACTCCCCAGGGGCCGATGCTGGACCGTCCTGGACTCCTTGGTGCACAGCTGCCCTTGGTCTACAGATGAGGAAGCTGAGCCACGCTGCCCAAGACCTGCAGTTCATTAGTGGCAGAGAAGGACTAGGGCCTCGCTCCTAGCCGGGTGGCCTACTTTCCACGGTGCTGCTTATGGAGGCTGAAAACCCGCATGGGGATGGAAGGAGGAATCCCAGCTGCCTCCAGCTGCAGGGTCAGTGGAAACCTCAAATCCTCCCTATTGGTTGGACTCACAATCCTGCTTCTCTTGAAATAGTAATGCCTCTGTGAAAATTAATGTGCGGTTGGTGACAATGTGCTTTTCCTCTTAGCTTAGGAGTCTTACGATCTTTTAAGATCGGGACATAATTATGCAGAATTGGGATGCTTCTTTTCCCACAATGCTGTAGTCTCCATGTCTGCTTGTTATTTGCCAAAACTATTGTTGCTTGTTGGGAAGAGCTTTTTGGTCTCGAGCAGCATCCTGGGGGCTGAGGAGTCGGGGATGCTGGCTGTGACCCAGAACAGGCCATTCCAGTGTGGAAGCCATTGAGGCACCTCCTGACTTGTCAAGGGACCATGAGCTCAGAGGGCCAGACCCCCAGATCATATATCTCTGAACTGGAGACTAAAGTCACAATGGCAGGCTTCCGGCTTCCATCAACTCTGTTAGGGCTACCAGTGTCTATTATGGGATGCTGGTTGTTATGACAATGGGGGTTGGGGATGGCAGTAGGGAACTGATCTGAGGGGGGTTATTAAAGATGTAAAGTGGAAAAGGGCTCAGCTCACATGCACTTACAGAAGCTCACTCTTGTGAGCTGGGTGTGAATCATTCAACCCCTTCCTCCCAAGGCATCTGCCAGGGAAATTTCTTAAGATTCTCATGAGCTCCCTGGGGGTCCTTCTCAATGGAGATACCAGTTACAATTTCAGGGTCATGCGGGTTGTGTTATATCCATCAGCATGGACTTACTATGTTGAATTAAAAGAAAGAGATGGCACTTGAGGAGAAATCATTTCACATTTCTTCTAAAAATGTACTAAAATTCCGTTTAAGTGTAGACTTCCACATGTACGATAGTATGGCTGAGACATGGCAATTCATTGTAAGAGTCTATCCGTGTGGGCTGACTCCGTGTGTTTGTCAGTGTGATGAAGTCTGTAAATGGCAGAGAGAATTTATCGGCAGTAGTGCCAAGAGAGAAGTACAAGAAGAACAATAAAGGCCATCTTCTTTTTTTTGCTTCCTATTTTTTTTTTTTTTGGCCACGCCATGCGGCATGCAGGATCTTAGTTCCCTGACCAGGGATCAAACCCACACCCCGTGTAATGGAAGCATGGTGTCTTTTTATTTTTTTTTTAAATATTGAGCCTTCTTTTAATTAATTTATTTTTATTTTTGGCTGTGTTGGGTCTTTGTTTCTGTGCAAGGGCTTTCTCTAGTTGTGGCAAGCGGGGGCCACTCTTCATCGCGGTGTGCGGGCTTCTCACTGTCGCGGCCTCTCTTCTTGCGGAGCACATGCTCCAGACGCGCAGGCTCAGCGGCCATGGCTCACGGGCCCAGCTGCTCTGCAGTACGTGGGATCTTCCCAGACCAGGGCTTGAACCCGTGTCCCCTGCATTAGCAGGCACATTCTCAACCAATGCGCCACCAGGGAAGCCCTGGAAGCATGGTGTCTTAACCACTGGACCGCCAGGGAAGTCCCTAAAGGCTGTCTTCTAGGGAAGAGACTCAAAGGCAGAGAGGCCACCAGTTACAGAATAATCTATGTATGACTGAGCCAGAGACTAATTAAATACAATATTACATCTACAGTCCCATTTGGGCATAGTGCTATTTTCGTTTTGTTCTGTCATATAAAATATATAAGCACGGGCTGTTGGAACTGAAAGAAGCTTTAGAGCTGATGTAATACATCTGTTCCAGTCGGAGTTCCAGGCAGGAAACAGAAACCGCTTTTGCTACTGTGAGCAGAAAGGGCTTCTTCGCCAGGAATTATCAGGAAGAGCCAGAGGAGTGGGTTTGAGTAGTAATTCCCAGGGCATCCCAGCCTGATGCTCTGGCCCGTTCTGGGAGGGAGGGAAGCAGGGGGCGGCACTGAGAGCCTGAGTTTAGGATCACAGCGGCAATCCAGGGGTAAGGGAAGGAAGACGGGGGAGGGGCACTCCCCAGCCACCACCCGGATGCTGGGCTGAGGGGTCTGACTGCCGCTACTGCCTTCACAAATTCCCTTCAACTCACCCTCAGCACCTGGGAAGCTGGCGTCTCCCTTAGACCTACCACACACATCCCAGCTTCTCCAGAAGAGGCAGCTTCCAGCAGGAAAGAGCAGTCCTCCAAAAAGGGTGCTGTGTTCCAGCCTTGGAAGGGGTCTGGGAGGGGCTCCCTTAGGACCTCCGCACTATACTTGCCAGGAGGGGAAAGACCAGCCAAAGTAGTAGAGAAATCGCCATGCCTCTCCCCACCTTCCTATATATCACAGCAGTGCATAGGGAAGCCCTAACTACAGCGGAGCCTGGGAAACGGGGTTTGTAACTTTCTAACTTGTGCAGAGGGAAATGGGAAGAGGTACTCAGGTTCAACACAGCATTTAACAAGAAACTGGACTGAGAGATTCTGTAAGGTCCCTTGGGTGGCCAGGCCCAGACCCAGGACCCTTGATGTTGAGGTCAGTTCTCACCTTTGAGATGGTTTCCTCAGATGGCAGGAGGAACTAGTCATTTCACCAAGAATCCCAAATCCTGGTGATTAAGTGAGAAAACCATAGGAGCCATAATGCTCTCTCTGGTGAGTTCAAGGGAGGATGTGGGAGGTTTTCCACCAACGGCTGCCAGCTTCCAGAAGTTTCTGAGGCCACAGACAGTGTTGGCGAGGGTCTAGATTGTCAGTGATTAGTTACAGTTAAATATTACAGAGAACCGTTCCTGCTTGAGCAGGGGTTTTTATTTCTTTAAGTCTTGTTCTAAACGATGCATCACCCTTGCCATTGAAATAGTAGAAATTCCTAACAGCAAGGAATGTGTATTCCTAGCCATCTTGAAAAGCAATAGTTGTATTGGTATTTGGGAAAAGGAACCACTGAATGGAAGTACATAGGCCACGCTTGTTCCATTAGCCTCTCTGAGCGGAGCTGCTTGGGACAGAAAGTTGTAATCAAACGTTGCCTAATTTGCAGCAGGCGATGTGCCTCAGAGAAATGGTTCTCTCCAGAGCTGAACTTGCAGATGCCAACGGATGAAGTGGCAGCACATGTCCCAGCTCCTCGGGTCCAAGTCCACACCTGCCACGTGGAGCGGGGACTCTGGTGGGAGACGGGCTGCCCTGCATGAGAACATTGTCTTCACACACGTCACATGGCCATTGTGGCTCCTACTCAGGGCCTCTGCTCATTTCTTCTTGCTCTACAGGTGATGGACAGGAAAACCCTCAATCCAGGTCTCCATCCCCATTCTGACATTCTTCGAGCTGAACTCCCAGGGTGTAGAGAGGGGGTGAGTCTTCCTGTGGGTGAGTAAGGGGGCCCTGGAGCTGCAGGACGGGAGCAGGCGCTGTATCTCCTGTACCATCTCCCCTTCCTCCGTAAACCGGAAGATCATCATCTGTGCAAAGGAGTTAATGACACCTTTACTCCTCAAACTTGGCTTTGGAAGGATCTCCACGTCAAAAGTATCCTTCAGATGTCTCTCTCTCTCTTTTTAAAAATTTTTTATTGGAGTCTAGTTGATTTACAAGGTTGTGTTAGTTTCTGCTGCACACCAAAGTGAATCAGTTATACATATACATATATCCACTCTTTCTTAGATTCTTTCCCCATATAGGTCATTGTAGAGTATCGGGAAGAGTTCCCTGTGCTATACAGTAGCTCCTTGTTATTCATCTATTTTATATACAGTAATGTGTGTAGGTCAGTCCCAATCTCCCAATTTATCCCTCCCTCCTCTTTACCCCCTGGTAACCATAAGTTTGTTTCTTCAGATGTCTCTTGATATCTCACATGAACTGAATTTTCAAGGGGGGGGCCACGTGATGGGTGAGCAGTGAGCAGTTTGGGGGTGTCCACGGTCAGGGTTCTGATCTGAGCTCTGCTACGAACCCAGATTCTTCTCATCTGTAAAATGAGACCATAATCTCACTTAAGGAAATATGACACATATCTCTTTAACAGGTGGAGATGTTCTTGGTGCAAGAGATAACGCATATCAAAGTGCCGTGAAAGATACAAAGCCTTGCCGAAACACAAGTTCTTTCTCAAGAATTTTCCTGTAAATCTGAGCGCGATAACCATTCTTGTTCCCCTCGTATGTGTCCTGGAATTGGGACCATTAGCTTCATGATCAGAATCATTACATACAGAATTACCAAAAAAAAAAAAAAAGTAGTCTTTTTTCCTTGTCTTCTCACCGGCAAACAGAACTTCGGTTAGCAGAACGCCAAGGCGATTTTAACGGCTGGTTTTTTATATTTGAAAGGGGAGGTTATTAGGAGAAGTCTCAATTCAGAAACTTCAAGAAGAAATGGGAGGGCGTGGTGAGGGGGGAGGCAGGAGACTGCATTTCCTGTTTTCCTTTCAGATGGTGTTGGAAAACACTGCAGCAAAACCATGGAGACCCACAGAAACATTCCAAAATTCATTCTCTTTGCGGCCAGGGATCCAGCCCCAAAGGTGATGAGTAGAAGGGGTGGATTTTTTTTTTAAGAGTTGGGGTTTGCAGGCGTCCAGCTACGGGCTTGTAGGGTGAAGACAGCCTTCCGAGGTGACATCAGCCTGTGGCTGGGCCAGAAGCAACAGAGTGAGAGTCTGGTTTTCATTTACAGTGTGGGGCAGGCCCGAGTGGGGAGGGGGAGAGGAGGGGAGAGGAGGAGGAGGGGCTGGAGGGAGCCTTGACTGTATCCCTGGACACGGTCCAGTTTGGAGCTCAGTCCTCCACCAAAGGCCGCTCAGCTCTCCCGCTCAGCAGCCCCCTGCAAGGACCACAGGGGGAGTTTTCTGCCTGCTCGGGGTCCCCTCTCTTGCAGAAGGAAAAGGAGACGCAGCCAGTGGGGAAAACATGTGTCAGATTCGCACATAATTGAATATCGAAGCCCAGGGACACACACTTCTCCAGGTTTGCTCAGGGTAAGTGCCACTTCGCCCCTGTTCCCCCTGTGTTGGGTTTGTGGCCAGAGGGAAATGCTTTAAACGCCGCTGACCATTTCTCGATGGCTCTCAGGTTCGCTCCCAGAGAGTCTGCTTTCTGTACACGCTGCTGGTCTCTGGAAGATCCAGCCGATTTTTCTTTCTCAGTTTGTGCCACCTGGGTTTCCTTAGCTGGGCCGGGGCCCTGGTTGCCCACGAGTCGTGCCGTGCTCCCCGCTACCTCCCCCGCCATCACCCTCTGCTCTCCTGACTGCGGTGCTTTTCGGCTCACGGTTTATTTATTTGACATAAATAAACTGAAGCTCAGCTGGAATCTGAGAATCTGCTTTGTTCGCAGAATCTTTCCTAGGATTCGAGAGCTACCTTGGGGAGACTCTGAGTTCTCCCACGTCCCTGGGGCGTGGGCTGGTTGGGTATATCTGTCACCTCCGGGGGATTGCGGTGACTTTGGTGTCCAGGAACAGGGCCAAGTCAAGAGTTACTCAGCTATTACCATCAGGGCTCCATCTTTTCAGGAATCTAAAGTTACTGCTGGAGTCTTAGTCCTCTGGGGTTGCTTAAAGGAGCTGTAGGGGTCAGAGGAGGAGAAGGAATTTGGTGTTTGGGCAGCACGCCCAGTGGATAGGGCAGGGCCCTGAGAGCCACGAGCTGTCCTGTGTTGCCCAGAAGGGGAGCAAGTACCAAACCCGGACGCCGGGAGCCTGTTCCCCAGCCAGGAGGGTGGGGCTCCAGCCCTTTCGCCCAGGATGGAAAGTGTTCTCTGACAGTTGCCAATCCACTCTGGGGACCTGTTTCAGGGGCTACCGTGTTAGAAAATCAGGACTGAAGCAGGAGTGGGGTCCCTAGGAGGCCCCAGAGGGGTACTGGGGGGTGTAAACAGAAACTGGCATTTCACAGCCAGCCCAAGGAGTGAATTGAAAGGCTGGTCTGGACCCCAAGAACAAACTGCTGTAGGCGGAGGGGAGTGTCCCCCCAAGTGGGGACTCAGAGGGGCTGGCCCATGCCAGCCTCCACACAGCTGCCTCCACATGAGAACTGCAGGGTCCTAGAGCTGCAGGGCTGCTCAGAGCTCATGCGGATAGACTATTCTCACACTGGGGTCCCCCAACTTCCCAGGGGACCCATTCTTAATACTTCAAAAAACTGAAGTGGCTTTAAAATCAGGTATTTTTTGTTCCTAAGCAAAATGATGTTGAAAACCACCAGTTGGCTGTTGGACATTATTGAAACTTCTGAGTTCTTTGCTGGGCTAAAGATAAAGGAAGAGATTCTTGGTCAGGAGGCACTGAGGTGTGGTTCCCTGGCTTTAAAGATGAAGGCTCAGGGGCTCTGAGATGCTCAATTACTTGCTGAGGCCACAGCACCAGTAGGTGGCTCAGACAGCAGTAAAGTCTTTACCATTTCAGGAAAGCAGATGGCCCAGCACTGGAGGATCCTGAGCTAATTTACATCTAGATTTGGAATGTACTGTTTGATTTGTTCCCCTAGAAGACAGTGTCCTCCTATCATATTCTATTAAAAGCGATGGGGAAATTGGATTATGCTTCCCGAGGCCTCTACCAACTAACGGGGAAAGAAGTGCCAGAGAAGAGAGCTGGTCCCCAGGGACTGACATTGGCTTTGTGACCAGAGCAGCTGAGCAGGCATCCTTCATCCAGGCCACCTCTGGGGATGGGGGCCTGGAGGGACAGCACCAGCGTTTTGCTTCATTCTTTTTTTAAATTAAATTAAATTAAATTATTTTTTATACAGCAGGTTCCTATTAGTTATCTGTTTTATACATATTAGTGTATATATGTCAGTCCCAATCTTGTGTGGGCTTTGCTGAGGGTGAAGGCAGACGCATGGAGAGGTGAGGGGTTTTGTAGGAATTCAAGCTATACGATGGTCTTGTGGTCTTGATGTCTTCTTTGAGGAGGCATGGGTTTTCCATTACCATAAGGTTTATTTTTCTTTCCCCGCTCACGGCAGTGAGGAAGCCATTAAGAAGAGACCTGGCAGAGAAGAGGACCTGGGGAAGAATCCCAGAGCAGGGCGGTGAGCATGGGTGTCCTGCCCTCTTCCAGTGGGGGAGTTGGAGGGTGTAGCTACTCCCACCTTCCTGGGAGGCAGCTGGGGAAGTCTCTAGAATGTTAGCTCTTGGCCCGGGCTCTTCCAGCACTTGGGAGGGTGTGTGCTCCACCCCACCATGCTTGGTGGTCCTCAGGTGATGGGATGTATGGTGAATGTCCAAACTTGGGGTCTTAAGGATACTTCTGATGTAAGGCAAGAAGAATTCCTATCTTTCTGAATAGGAATTGTTTTTATTTCTGCACCTCCCTCTATTTTCAAAGTGTTGAGGATTCACTGCATCTCATTCTGTCATCGTAAGTGCTTCCTGTGATTTTGTGCCTTAGAACCTGATACAACACTGATGATAAAGTAGGAAGAAACCCCTCTCTTCAACTGATGATTGATGATGGATTCGTGACTCGAATGAGGCTCCCCATCTGACCTTAGTTTTAGGTTAGGAGGTTACAGATGCCGCCGCTTAAAGCCAGCTTGAAATCAGACCTCCTTCTCTTTCGAAAGTTAGTAAACTTTTGCCCTGGAGGCTTCATCTGTGCTGTTGCTCAGAGTATTTAGACAACTGGTTACAGGGGTCTTTGTCATTACCCACCTTTAAAAAATTTTTTTAATTAATTAATTAATTTTTTGCCTGCGTTGGGTCTTCATTGCTGTGCGCGGGCTTTCTCTAGTTGCGGCCAGGAGGGGCTACTATTTGTGGTGCACGGGCTTCTCATTGCGTTGGCTTTTCTTTGTTGCGGAGCATGGGCTCTAGGCAAGCGGGCTCAGTAGTTGTGGCTCGTGGGCTCTAGAGCGCAGGCTCAGTAATTGTGGCGCACAGGCTTAGTTGCTCCACAGCACGTGGGATTTTCCTGGACCAGGGCTCGAACCTGTCCCTTGCATTGGCAGGTGGATTGTTAACCACTGCGCCACCAGGGAAGCCCTCATTACCCACTTTTATGTGAAATTCCACGTTTAGGATTTAAAATACACTGGCAGGTCACGAATTCTGTTGCATGAGACTGTCTTGCGGGTATGCTAATCACTTTAGGCAAAAGTTTTATTTGAAAATTAGTTCTTGTCACTGTTCTTTTTGGAAGAAACTGAGAATTTGTTATCTCTTGGAGAAGAATTGTGGGCTGGTTCCCATTTGAATGGGACTTTGTGTCCCGGGCAGCCTTTCCATGGAAACCCACAGGAGCAAACTTTTCTTGGTGTCTTAGCTGTGGAAAGCAGGCTGTAAAAACCACACCACTGCTACATAAATAGTTGATGATTTGAGGAGTGACCTGGCATTTTAAAAAATCCTATTAGTAGCTCTCACTGAGGAAAGGAAAGCTCAAAATGATTCAGGTTTTCAATAGGAAAGCTTTAAAAATTTCCTGCTTCTTCAGACAGCCTTGAGTGAGACAAGGAAAGGTTCTTTTCATCCACATTTCTAGATATGGATTCCCTCTTTCCAAAAATCTGGGAGATAATCCTACCCTTTCAAGAAAACACACTGCTTGTCCCCTCTCAACCATGGGTGATGGCCGTCTCACACTCAGGGAGCACCTGCAGCACCCTGATTTACAAAGAGAGGTTCTTTTCAGGAATTCATTATATTAATTTTTGAAGACGTAATTTTAGTACCTTCTGGTCTCATCAGAGTATTTTAGGAAGCAGATGAAATTGTGAAGTAGCACCTTTGTCCTGGTATAGTCTTTCCTGAAAGTGTAGAGAAAAGATGCATCGTCCTCTAGAGGACGATGCATCCCTCTGAGCTCCAGAAAAATCTCCGTGCATTGTAGGGAGTCCCTGGGGTGGGGTTTCCGGGATCGCAGGGAATCTGTTGATACACATCTCAACAGAGCTTGTGGGTCACTTTGGGACTCACCTGGAGACTGTTTCCATACATAATTTTAAAAAATGTGACTGTAATATCTGAAGTAAATGTACATTTAGAATTTTATTTTTTCCCTATGCTCAGGTATGCATGTATTGAGGTGAACTTCTGCTTGCAATGAAGCATTCTGCTTTCTAAAATACATTCATGACAAGGGCATGAAACAAGTAAGAACTCTTTTTTTTTTTTTTTTTTTTTTTTTTTTTTTTTTTTTTTTGCGGTACGCAGGCCTCTCACTGTTGTGGGCTCTCCCGTTGTGGAGCACAGGCTCCGGACGCGCAGGCTCAGTGGCCATGGCTCGTGGGCCCAGCCGCTCCGCGGCATGTGGGATCTTCCCGGACCGGGGCACGAACCCGTGTCCCCTGCATCGGCAGGCGGACTCTCAACCACTGCGCCACCAGGGAAGCCCCCAAGTAAGAACTTTTAAAGGAAACATTTTACTGATATATCTACTGAGAAAAAAGTTTAAATTAAATGAACACAAAGGTGTTTCAGAACCAGAGCAAGGTTGCCTATTCGTGCAATGCTGTATCCCTGTAGGAGTTTTGAAGTTTAGAACTGGAAGAGATGTTGTTAAGATGAGCTAATCCAGTAACTCCCAAACTTTTCCTTACCTGCCCTTGGTCTATGTGTCTCATATTCCTTTAAGCTTAATAAACCCCATTGTGCTCCAGGGCGTGGAGCTTTGGCTCGAGGGAGGGGACAAAAATGACTAAGACTTAGGCCCTGCCCTCTGGATGGCAAATGTATGATTTCCGTTTGGCAACTGGAAATATCCCCAAATTACTACCTTGGTGGATGGTCTCCCCACACCCTTGACACTTCAGATGAAGAAATGGAACACAGGGAGGTGAATTGCTGGTTTGGGATCCCAGTACTAGAAGGAAAGCAAAATCAGCATTTCCTGGGCGCTCTGACACATACTCATGTGTTCTCACAGGTAGGTGTCTAAGGCCAGGAATATCAAGGGGGTACAAGTCTTCAAGAGTATATTTTGGAGTTTCATGTGAAGAAAGGCACTTTTTGCCATCGACCAGTCTTTTATAGAGTAGCATATTTTAAGTTTGTTTAGCAGAGAGGTAATTGTTGTTTCAAAAAATCTGGAAAGAGAAAGCAAAGCAGAAAAATAGGACAAATAGGAAAAGTTCTGCCAAACCCTCTCCCAGAGGCAGATGGTTAGTCTTTCATAGGGGTCTGGCTGCATTTTGCATAGCATAATCCTGCTGTTCTCCTGAATTTAAGACTCATGCAGTACAGAGAAACATTTGTGAGGTAGGAATGGCTAGGGAAAGGTACAATGGCAAATGTTTCTGTCAAATCTCCCTGGTTTGACCCATACCTTCAGTTTTCATGGACCCAGAGCATCGAGAATTGGCCACTGGATGGAAGAGCTCGTGGGTTGGTTGCATTTCAAAATTAAGAATTGAACAGCAGCTGGAGATGACTCAGGTCTCAAGAGAAGCCATTCCAGGAAACTGGTTTTTCTCTTCTGGAATCCTCATCAGTTGATTCAGCAGTGCAGTGCCAGCACCCAGAGCCAGTTCAGCTAAGCCCACAGACTGCCCCGCCGTGCACTGCGGGGCTCTCTGTTTCTTGTGGGGACAGCAGGAAACCCACCAGTGGTCAGAGCCTAGGGTAATAGATGAAAGAAAGCGGTCACAGAATCACTGCTGGTTAGAGCATCAGGCAATCAGCCTCATTTTACACATAAAATTAGTGAGTCTGGGAGAGATTAACTGACCGTTACTGATAGAGACAGGAGCTAAGTAGAATTTTTCCCAGATATTACACTAAATACAGTGTGGGTGCTATTTTATCTGATGTTTCAATGTAATTTTTTTAAAAGTCTCTTTTAAATAACTTTCTCTAGACTTGATCACGAATCAGGCTAGAAAACAAGATGTTTAGTTTTTCCTTACAACAGGAGGACATTTTAGCCGCTGTGTTTGAACAGTTCTACAATGGATCACCATGGTTTTGGAGAGGCCAGTAGCTCCAAAAGTCCATGGCCAAGGCAGGAAGGGAGGAGAGCGCTGGGATCTACCCTGGAGCCAACGGCACTGTGTGTGTCACGGGGCAGGAATGGAATGGGTGTTTGTGCAATTCCTTTTGAAGCGTCTTCTAAGGCATTCTCTGCCCTAACATTAAATCTGAACTAATCTCTGCCTAATGTTTATAATTAGCAGGAAAAATGGAGGAAATGCTTTGTGTGGCTGCCTTATATTTAGGAGGGTAAAATGTCTTTTACATGTGCATCGTGGTGTCTAGCTTTTCCAACTATAGCAGATATGGAACTTTCTGCTTCATGTTTATTATCTTGGACCCTAGGAATACGTCTTTAAATGAATTTCCAAATATCTGGGCAGTTAATCTGGAGGTTCTTCAAGTTGCCTTTATGGGGAGAAGGAAGGTAACCCCGGATGGTGCTCGGCACATCCTCACGTGACCTCGTTCCAGGAGGAGGCTAACTTGCCAAGGCACAGCCAAACCCTCCCTTTCTGGATTGCTCTGTTCTAATGCATGAGCTGTTGAACAGACATTGTTTGTAAACAAGATAGACACTTTAAAAAAATGGAAGTATAGTTGATTTAAAATATTGTATTAGTTTCACTTGTACAGCAAAGTGATTCAGTTATACATATGCATATTTATATATTCTTTTGCAGATTCTTTTCCATTATAAGTTATTACAAGATATTGAATATAGTTCCCTGTGCTATACAGTAAATCCTTGTTGGTTATCTATTGTATATATAGTGGTGTGTATCTGTTAATCCCAAGCTCCTAATTTATCCCCTTTCCCCTGGTAACCATAAGTTGTTTTTTTTTTTTTTGCGGTACGCGGGCCTCTCACTGCTGTGGCCTCTCCCGTTGCGGAGCACAGGCTCTGGACGCGCAGGCTCAGTGGCCATGGCTCACGGGCCTAGCCGCTCCGCGGCATGTGGGATCTTCCCGGACCGGGGCACGAACCCGTGTCCCCTGCATCGGCAGGCGGACTCTCAACCACTGCGCCACCAGGGAAGCCCCATAAGTTTGTTTTTTATGTCTGTGTGTCTGTTTCTGTTTTGTGAATAAGTTCATTTGTATCACTTTTTAAGATTCTACATATAAGTGATATCATAGGACATTTGTCTTTCTCTGTCTGACTTACTTCACTTAGTATGATCATCTTTAGGTCCATTTGTGTTGCTACAAATGGCATTATTTCATTCTTTTTATGACTGAGTAATATTCCATTGTATATATATATATATATATATATATACCACAACTTCTTTATTCATTCATCTGTTGATGGATACCAAAAGTCTACAAATAATAAATGCTGGAGAAGGTGTGGAGAAAAGGGACCCCTCCTATACTGTTGGTGGGAATATAAATTGGTACAGCCTCTATGGGGAACAGTGTGGAAGGTCCTTAAAAAACTAAAAATAGGGCTTCCCTGGTGGCGCAGTGGTTGAGAGTCCGCCTGCCAATGCAGGGGACACGGGTTCGTGTCCCGGTCCGGGAAGATCCCACATGCCACGGAGCAGCTGGGCCCGTGAGCCATGGCCGCTAAGACTGCGCATCCGGAGCCTGTGCTCCGCAACGGGAGAGGCCACAACAGTGAGAGACCCACGTACCTCAAACCACCCCCCCCAAAAAAACAAAAGAAACCCTAAAAATAAAACTACCATATGACCCAGCAATCCCACACCTGGGCATATATCCAGAAAAGATGAAAACGAATTTGAAAAGATACACGCAACCCAGTGTTCATAGCAACACTATCTATAATAGCCAAGACATGAACAGACACTGTTTTACTTGAGCCAAAGATCTTGGGTCCAGTACGCAGTGTCTAAAGAGGATACCAGTAGGTGGCAGTGAGACCAAGTCGATACACAGGATCAGAAGACTTAAGTTTTGCTCTCACAGAACACACCTGCCTGGGTCACGCAGATAATTGTTTACAGATGTGTACACGTGGCTGATATTTTCTTCTCTAGCACAATTTCATAGAATGGAAATGCGAGATTCAAGTTGTAAAATAACTGTAAAAAAGCAGCTTCCGATGCATTTCTTTGGAGGAATCTTCTTAGAGTTGTTCCAAATCGTTTGCTTTTGAGGATTCCCCCAGAGCTCTTTCAAGTAGCAATAACATGTTAAATTCCTCTCTCCTCCTTCGCTAACCGGAGGAGATTAAGTCCTCTCTTCGCTTCCTCTCTGGGGACAAGAATGGGGGCTCTTTTCCCAGGATTCAGGCGAGAAAGAGAAGGAGGGTAAGAAAAAGAGAGAGAACTCGGGTGGCTGCAAGCGAGAGGCCCCTAGGGTTTACTGAAATGTGACTTTTCATTTCACGGCAGGGGGGCATAGTTCTGTCGCTGCAGCTCCCACTTAAAATGGGACAGTTAGGAGTTAACAGAAGTCCTCGAACTTGTTAGGAGGACCAGCCTGATTCTAAAAAGCAGTGCTTGGAGAAGACCAAATAAATGACTTCAAAATGGGAGCTCTGGATGTATTTAAGTCTTTGTTTGAAAAAGATTGCCTTGTGTGCATGTGTGTGTCTCTGTCTTAAAAAAGATTTCCAGACATGGAAAATGAAAAAGCTTCTGAGGAGACTTAATGAAAACTAATTTCATGGAATTGCACAATGGCTGGGGAATGTCACTGGACGCTGAATACAATTTTGAGTTGAAGGCCCATGTAGAGCAGTCTTCATAATAAGAGGTATCTTTTGAAGTTTCAAGTGGACAGCTACAAAAAGGAAAAAGGCACCTCAAATTCTTTTCAGAATGAGGCTGAGTAAAAAAAGGAATGACTAATGCTCAATAGAAAGATAAGAATTTAATGAAGTTCTCTGCTTGAATCTATTGCCTTTAGGACAGAATCTGTGACACAAAGCAGCTTGACACCCCACCCAACACAAGGGTCTCAAGCAGCCAATTTTGACTTTTTTCATATTTGAAAGAACAGCAGCAGACAAATGGAGTCTGTTGATACAGAATCTGTGGTTTGTCACCACCAAAGAAATTTAGTGTATTTTTCCCCTGAAAGATGTCAGGAGTTTCCTTGAGATTGGGGCCAAATCCGGCACATCTTCTTAGGGTTTCCTGGGGTTCTTCCCTTGGGCTTTGGAAACACAAACTTTCATTAGGATTCTGGTTCAATTTTTTTTTTTTTTAATGTGGCAGTGGGCAAAACACTATGCCTCACCTGCTTTCAGTTTCCCAGCTATAAGATGGGGGAAAATGCAGCCATTGGGCTACTGGGGGAAGGACATGAAATCCCACCCACGAGACAGGGGCCCAGAAAATATGACTTGTGCTCTTTTGTCTCTATTTCTTGGGGGTGGGAGGGAGAGTTAAGGAAGGGTAATGGGAGGGTAGCTTGTTCCCCCTTATTAAAATGGACAAACTGGGTGATCATTTGGGGAGATGCTAATTGACATCTTTTAAATCTAAATGAAAAAATTTCTCCAAGCTTTGTTGCCAGGAACTGCAGTTTTAAAAAGTGGGATGCCATGACATTGTAAACTCTAGGAGAGATTTAACTGCAAACAAAAACATTAACAAACATTCACCAGCTGGTCTAGGAATGCTTGAGCCACATGACTGGCTCCTAAGCCCTGTGGCAGGAAAAGTGTGTGGATCTAAAGGCCTTTTCCCCACCTGGGAATTCAGCTCAACTGAACATGGGAGTTCATTAATCATCAGTGGAGCCTGGATAACTCATCATCCGACAAACATCCTTTTCTGTCCTTCACTTTCAGAGTTGGAAGAGCGTCTCCCCTCTGCCCTCCTGTGCCTTCCTCTGCCTTCTCCTCCCCTCCCCCACTTCCCCTCCCGACTCTTTCCCTTTCCTCAACATCTGGATAGGTTTTAGAAAAGATAATTCCAGTGCACTGAATGTTTTTTCATTACTTTGTGTCCCAATGAGAAGGAATTCATTTAGGGGTCTACTCTTTTATAAGATTAAGATCTTGGAAATAAAAATCTTTACATATAATTTTCAACTAATTTAAAATTCATTTTCCTTAGAGAATAGTTGAAGTAACTCATTAATGCCTCGAAAGACATTAAGACTTTGTTCTATCATGGTTTTGATTTTATTGAGCTCTACCAAAGACTACCAAACTTTGGAATTTGTTAATAGAGATCCCACACAGGGATATAGGGATAGTATAGGGACAGTATAGGGATAGTATAGGGACAATATAGGGACAGTATAGGGATAGTATAGAGACAGTATAGGGATAGTATAGGGACAGTATAGGGACAGTATAGGGATAGTAAAAACAAAACCAAAACCAAAACCAGTGAAACCTACTCAGTGCACAATTCACCCATGTTCTCTGTCAAGGATGTCTGCAGAGAAGCCTGAAGCTCATCCCATCCCACACTCAGCAGTGGTCATGTCCTATTTTTTCCACATGGATTACATTGTCCAATGCTCTGCAGTGAGGTATTATACTATTTTTTTGCCCTCATTCCAAAACAAAATTACTACTTTAAATCCTGCCTCTTGTGCATGGATCAAATATTTAAAACAATTGAACTGGACGTCCCAGAAGAGTTGCATCAAATCTTTTTCTCGAAGGAGTGGTGCTTGAACTTTAGCGGTGAGTTAGAATAGAGGCGGTTAGAATCACATGTGAACTTGGATTCTATCCCCAGAGACTCCCACATACACAGATACAATGTTGTATTCTTTTGGGGGAGGTTGACAGATCCTTTGAAATCTGTGGATCCCATATTAAAAAAAAAAATCTGTGGATCCCACATTTTAAAAAAAATTCTCGACCAATTAGAATATTACAGGCTGTCTTGGAAAGGACAGTGTATATTTCTGGAAAGAATCCAGTAAAATTTAAATAATGTGGGCGGACAATTTTCCCACAACATAGTTTTCTAGTAGGATGCTTATTGCTGGTAAAGAAACCTGATGTTCAATTTTAATGGAAAGAATCAAGAATAGCATATGTATGATGTACTTTTACATTACTCTAAAGTGTATATCCTCAATTAAGAAAACTTACAAAGACCACAAATACTGCATGTGCTCTTTTTTTTCTTCAAAAGGCAAACTCAGGAATAGGTCTAGCAGAGTGTGGGGAAGAAAGGTATGACCGGATGGAAAGGCCTGGAAGATTCCCAGAGTAGAGCATGGTCTTGCAGGATTTCTAGAGAGCAATGGGGCAACATTGGGGCGGTGGCTTGGGCATTAATCCTCAGTGAAGAAAACAGACCAACCAGACAAACGCGGGTTTCTACACTGCCTGAGGGGACTCCCCTGAGCACTAACCAGGACTTGGGGACGCTGTGGAACCAAAGTGCTGCGAGCTGAGGACTGCCCTCCTATATCGTACAGATCCGTGCTAACACGTGTTGACCATTTCAAGCCAAGAAGATTGGGCTGTCATTTTTGGAATGTCACCATTATCACCACTGGCTGTCACTTCATTGTAGAAAGAAATACGTTCTCTTGATGACTGACCTTCTGATCATCATCAGATCATCATCAGAAAAACCTTTCCTTCTCACTGTTGATACACTTCCAAGAGAAAGTTGTATTGACAGGTGGTTTTGTATTAGGTGCTGGGGTTGTATCTTCAAGTTCTCAGAATTTGAATCACAGGGTAAATATGTTTTATCACAGGTGATACTTTTGGTTTGACCTCCCTGGAAAATCCAAAGCAACAGTGGGTCTTGGAATCTATTCTCTTGTTTATGGTTTTGTCTTTTTCTATCCCACCAATTTGGCTGACTGGGCTGGCCTGGGGCCCACACTCTGTTGTCTTGCTGTTCCTCACAGCTGGGCCACAGGATCTGGACCCTAGCTCCTCCCTCCGGGCCTGATCTCTGGCAGGAAAAA
This sequence comes from Hyperoodon ampullatus, assembly GCF_949752795.1. Lineage (NCBI taxonomy): Eukaryota > Metazoa > Chordata > Mammalia > Artiodactyla > Ziphiidae > Hyperoodon > Hyperoodon ampullatus. Next base: position 3,715,070 of record NC_136921.1, read on the forward strand.
TCATGGGACTGAGCCCACTTCATCCACGTCCTTGGGTGACAGCTTCGATAAGGGGCTGCCTTTTGCTCTCCTTGGCCCTCTGTGCATCTTGCTAAGAAGTCCATCTAGACACTAGTCCCCTGCCAAGGCCAGGTCGCTAATTAGCCAGACAGATTTTCCTTTGCTGTCATTATTTCTGTTGCTCTAGATGGCAAGGTTGAGAACCTTAGACCACCCTTAACATTGTCTTCCTTAGCAATGAGGGGAAAATGGGATTCCTGAATTATATATACAACGGACAACCACAAATAGAATCACCAGGCCCATGGAAGGCCTATGGCGAGAGGAAGGTCAAGGTAGGAAGGTCAAGCAGGTACAAAAGCCTAGGCCTTAGGCGGACCTGATTTTGTAGCTCTAATGATACTAGTTGGGGTAGAAATAACTTTTGTACCACATCTCAGTGTTCATATCAGATTCTTTTCACTTTCCTGGGATTGAAGTCTTCTTCCCCAAACCTTAATATTTTGCTGCCAAATACTTATTTTCTTCTTCCTTTCCAAATATTATTTAGGAGCAAGGACAAATGTTGTGTTATTTAATTATAGGGGCACATACATATGCTTTAAGAAGATATGTGCAGTTGTATTGTTTTCCTGTTTTAGCTCTTAAAGACACATGCCTCAAAAAAAAGATGCCACATTTATACCATTCCTGTTAAACTGATAGCTACAATTTAGGTGTACGGAGTAACCCATACTTTAAAAAATCTCAGGTAACTTTTCCTATCCTTTTAAAGATTGTAGTAAAACACACATGACATAGAATTTACATGATTCTAAACTGGATATCCTCAATTAAGAAAACTTACAAAGACCACATGTGCTGGTTTTTTTTGTTTTTTGTTTTTTCCAAAGGACAAACTCAGGAATAGGTCTAGCAGAGTGTGGGGAAGAAAGGTATGACTGGATGGAAAGGCCTGGAAGATTCCCAGGGTAGAGCAAGTGAGCAAATTTAATCATTTTTAAGTGAATAGTACAGTAGTGTTATCTACATGTACTTTGTTGTGTAACTGATCTCTAGAACTTTTTCATCTTGCAGAACTGAACCTCTGTACCCTTTGGACACTAACTCTCCTTCCTCCCTCCCCCTCCCTCTAGCAACCACCATTCTATTTTCTGTTTCTAATAGTTTGACTATTTCAGATGCCCCATGTAAGTGGAATCTTGCGGTACGTGTCTTTTTGCGACTGACCCATTTCACTTATCATGATGTCCTCAAGGCTCATTCATGTTGTAGCCTATGACAGAATTTCTTTCTTTTATTTCAGACTGAATAATATTTCATTGTATGTATATACCACATTTTCTTTATCCATTCATCCATTGATGGGCATTTATGTTGTTTCCACGTCTTGGCTATTATGAATAATGCTGCATTAAACTTGGGTGTATATATATATCTTCAAAATCTTGTCTTCAATTATTTTGGATATGTACCCAGAAGCTGGATTTCTGGCTTCTATAGTAATTCTATTTTTAAGTTTTGGAGGAACCTCCGTACAGTTTTCTAAGTGGTTGCAGTGTTTTACGTTCACTCCAACAGTGCCTAAGAGTACCAATATTTCTACATCTTCATTAGCACTTCTTGTTTACTGTTTGTTTGATAGTGGCCATCTCAGTGGATGTGAGGCAATATCTCATTGTGGGGTTTTTTTTGTTTGTTTGTTTTTTAACATCTTTATTGGAGTATAATTGCTTTACAATTGTGTGTTCATTTCTGCTGTATAACAAAGTGAATCAGCTATACATATACCTATATCCCCATATTGCCACTCTTGCGTCTCCCTCCCACCCTCCTATCCCACTCCTCTAGGTGGTCACAGAGCACCGAGGTGATCTCCCTGTGCTATGTGGCTGCTTCCCACTAGCTATCTATTTTACATTTGGTAGTGTACATATGTCAGTGCTACTCTCACTTCATCCCAGCTTTCCATTCCCCTTCCCCATGTCCTCAAGTCCATTCTCTATGTCTGCGTCTTTATTCCTGTCCTGCCCCTAGGTTCTTCATAAACATTTTTTTTTTAGATTCCATATATATGTGTTAGCATATGGTATTTGTTTTTCTCTTTCTGGCTTACTTCACTCTGTATGACAGACTCTAGGTCCATCCACCTCACTACAAGTAACTCAATTTTGTTTCTTTTTATGGCTGAGTAATATTCCATTGTATATATGTGCCACATCTTCTTTATCCATTCATCTGTCAGTGGACACTTAAGTTGCTTCCATGTCCTGGCTTTTGTAAATAGAGCTGCAATGAACATTGTGGTACATGACTCTTTTTGAATTATCTCATTGTGGTTTTGATTTTCATTTCTCTGATGCTGAGTGTTTTTTCATATGTTTATTGGCCATTCGTATGTCTTCTCTGGAGAAATGTCTATTCGAGTCCTTTACCTATTTTTAAATCAGATCTTGTTGTAAAGTTGTGGGAGTTCTTTACGTGTACTGATATGAACCCTTTATCAGATATATGGTTTGTGAATATTTTCTCCCATTCTGTAGGTTGCCTCTTCACTCTGTTGATTGTTTCCTTTGCTGTGTAAAAGTTTTTTAAGTTTGATATAGTACCATTTGTCTGTACTTGCTTTTGTTGTCTGTGCTTTTGGTGTCATGTGGAAGAAATCATTACCAAACCCAATATTATGAAGATTTTCTCCTATATTTTCTTCTAAATGTATAATAGTTTCAGGTCTTACATTTACATTTTTAATCCATTTTTAGTTACTTCTTTGTAAGTGGTGTAAGGTAAGGGTCCAACTTCATTTTTTGCATGTGGATATACAGTTTTTCCAGCATCATTTGTTGAAGAGACTATCCTGACCCCATTGTGTAGCCTTGGTACCGTTATAGCTTATTTGACCATATACTTGAGGGTTTGTTTCTTGAATATTTATTTTATTCCATTGGTTGACATGTTTGTCTTTATTCCAGTCCCATATTGTTTTGATTACAGTAGCTTTGTAATATGATTTGAAATCAGGAAATATGAGGTCTCCAGCTCTATTTTTCCTTTCTCAAGTTTGCTTTGGCTCTTCTGGGTCCTTTGAAATTCCATATGCATTTTAGGATTTGTTTTTCTATTTCTAACAAAAAGTGCCTCAGAGAGAGAGCTTTTTGATTTTTATTTATACTGATGATGATTACCTTTTCATGCTGTAATTCCCAAGGCCACCTTCTTAATCTTCAAACCCTAACAATGAGCTGTAAATTATGATGGTAACCCAATCTCTCCAGATGAAAATATTTAGGTTTCTTAAACCAAATGGGATTTCTCGCTTGACTGTGGTCTATACTACATAATTTTCAATATTAAATAGTACTTCTTGAAATTAAGGACAAGAAAAAATAACCAATAATTTTGACCGGCACGCCCCTCCTCTCTAATGCTGTTACCCAAGGCTCTCACCAGGGAACTCCTGCCAAGTCTGGGTAAGGGTAAGAAGAGTCATTGATACACATGCACAACTGTAGCCAGGACCAGCTCCAGAATCTGTGGGCTCGATGCAAAATGAACATGAAGGGTCCTTGTCCAAAAGTTATTAAGAATTTTAAGACAGCAACAACAAATCAGTAAATCAAGCATGGGGTCTAGTGGGTCTGCACAGGTCATATACGCAAGACCTAAGAAAGAGTTGGGGGAAACCAGAGCCTTGGATCAAGGGGAAGAGAAAAGAGGTGATGTCCTGCAAGGGGACCTAAGCCCAGATGGAGAAGACCTAGGCCGGCTCTCTGGACGGTCATAAGGAAGAGCCCAGACCCTCAAGCTGCTGTCACTGGAGATTGGAGGTTGAAGATGCTGACCTGAAGGTTTGGTGTGGGTCAGGGTGCTTTCAGATGTGGCATGGGGAAAAGGTGGTGTTTGCTTAAAGGGAAAAGTGATGGTGACACAGCCTACTGCACCCATCCAGACTTGAGCCCGCTGGCTGGAAGTTAAATTTGCATGGGAGACCACGCTACGTGGCCGTCAGCCCTCATGACTGGCTTCAGTCTTGCTAATTCAGTATCCCAGGGTGTGCTCCATCCTGTGATTGGAGTTGGACACACAGCAGGTTTTTGTTGGAGGAAAAGTGCTAAATATTAACAGAGAATGAGGGCAAGATTCAAAATGGTCCCAGCTGCCATGGTTGTGTTGGCACACGTTGTGACTTGGATGAAGTCCGTTCCCTCCCTGAACGGAAGCTTCCCTGCGGGATTCCTTTAGACATGATTGACTGTTAGGCTGGGCATCACCAACCTGCCCCTTTGTGTCTCTGAGCACCTTTTCTCCTGATCTTTTTTCATTCTGCCGTTTGTTTCATGATATACTATTTTTGCCTGCCTCAATTTGAGAGGAAAAAAAGTTGAACTGCACAATTTTTAGTTATGGCCAAAGTCCTACAATCACGAGATTCAAAGATTCTCATGTCTATGTTTAGTCAAAACTATTTTTCATAAAAGGGATAAATCCTTGATTCATTCATTAGTAATCGGGGAGTCAAGACCTGATCATTCTCCTTTGTCCTGTTTTCTCTCGTAGGTTCTCACTTGGTGCTTAGACAAAATCAAAATGAGGAAGCATCGACATTTGCCTTTAGTGGCCATCTTTTGCCTTTTTTTCTCAGGCTTTTCCTTTACTCGTGCACAACAACAAGCAGGTAAGCTCCAGAAACATCTCTTCATTTCATTAAAAGGAACAGTATTCTCTGATTTTAGATCTTAGACATCATGTGTTGAATATAGAGCTTAGATAAGCTTTGAAGAGATAGCCAAGCCATTGGCTACAGGATGTTCATTTATTTTACAGACTTTTTGCTCCTCTTTATCCAGTGAGAGAGAGATTCTTTTTTACTGAAACTTGGGCTTGATATCTTGGTGGTGGTTTGCAAGTGGTTTGTTTTTACCTTGGGTGTGAGCAGAAAGTTTGTGTCGAAAATATTTTACCATCTGAAGAGCTTTTCCACATTTCTGGCACTGGTTGATGTCTGAGCACATAAAACCCAGAGAAGACAATGGTTGAGAGTAAAAAATTATTTTCCCTGACAAAAACAACAAAAACAAACACAAATGTCACCATTTCTTTCCCACTCTGGGCAGGAAAAGACATTTTTCATCTAGAATCATCAAATCTGTAAAATATCAGTTTCCCCAAATTACTTAAAAATACATCCTAACTAATCCTGTTAAGAACTTGCTTGCAGAGTTTTAGAAAAATGAGAAATGGTTCATGTATTATGAGCTGGGCAGAATTGACTTGGGTCCCTCTGCTTTGCTTGGAGAGCTGAGCTTCTGATGGGGATTCTCCCTCCAGACCTGGTAGTTCTTAGATGGTGGCCTGGTGAGGACCACCTCAATGCCAGGGGAGGATGGGTTGGGGCATCGGGTCAGCCCCAGGTGAGTAGAGTCCAGGGGCCTGCTGTGCACAGCCAGCCTGGCCCAGTGCAGAAGGGCACTTCCCAGCCACCCACAGCCTGGCACCTGGAGCCTCCTGCTCTTACTTTTGAGAGAGAACTGGATTCATCTTTTTTTGTTTTTTTTTGAGGTATGTGGGCCTCTCACTGTTGTGGCCTCTCCCGTTGCGGAGCACAGGCTCCGGACGCGCAGGCTCAATGGCCATGGCTCACGGGCCCAGCTGCTCCGCGGCATGTGGGATCTTCCCAGACCGGGGCACGAACCTGTGTCTCCTGCATCGGCAGGCGGACTCTCAACCACTGCGCCACCAGGGAAGCCCTGGATTCATCTTTGAAAGAGATGAATACTGTTCAGCATCTAAGAGGGCTTAGATGGCTCTGAAAATGTAGTGACGAGTTAGGGTACCTTTCTTCATGCTAAAAAGTCTGAAAAAAATGAGACTTTGCCCTTCCCTACAGTTATACAAGTCTTCTTCACTTAAGATGTATTTATGACATTTATTTTTCTGGCAAATTGCCCAAAGCATGGGAGGTAAAACAGTAGTAGATTTCAGTATTCTGTCTTGTCAGGGCCCAGTTTCAGACCCAAAGCTGAGGAAGGAATTTCTAAGATGATGCTTGGTTACCTGTGATAGGATATCCTTCCCATCTGAGCAGGTGGGTCTTGGGGTTCAAACTACCACAAAGAATCATCTAGAGTTAAAGGACATGCCAGGGAATGCTTTTCCCCATTGTGGAACCTGCTACTGGTCCATGTATGGCAGTCATTGCATATGGAACTTGGGCCAATGACTGGGCACCGGCAGCTGTTGGGTCCATGTGTCCAGGTCCCTGTCTCTCAGGTAAGTCAGCGTCCCCGCCTGTTTCACACATGAGGTGTAAATTATTTAGTAACAGCACAGTGGAAACTGAATGAGTTGAGGAAGGCTTTGCACTGATGGGAAGTCATTTCTTGAACAGGAGAAACATCTAAACCAATGTCTTTTTTTAAAGATGTCAAAAATGGCGCTGCTGCCGATATAATATTTCTAGTGGATTCCTCTTGGAGCATTGGAAAGGAACATTTCCAACTTGTTCAAGAGTTTCTATATGATGTTATAAAATCCTTAGCTGTGGGAGAAAACGATTTCCGTTTTGCTCTGGTCTGGTTCAATGGCAGCCCAGATACCGAGTTCCTGTTAAATACGTATCGTTCTAAACAAGAAGTCCTCTCCCATGTTTCCAACATGTCTTATACTGGGGGAAGCAATCAGACTGGAAGAGGATTAGAATACGTAATGCAAAATCACCTCACTGAGGCTGCCGGAAGCCGGGCCAGAGATGGAGTCCTTCAGGTTATCATAGCGTTAACCGATGGACACTCGAAGGATGCCCTTGCTCTGCCTTCAGCGGAACTTAAATCTGCTGATGTTAACGTGTTTGCAATTGGAGTTGAGGATGCAGATGAAGGAGCGTTAAAAGAAACAGCAAGTGAACTGCTCAATACGCATATTTTCAACCTAGAGAATTTTACCTCACTTCATGACATAGTAGGAAACTTAGTGGCCTGTGTGCATTCATCCATGACTCCAGAGAGGGCTGGAGGCACAGAGACCCTTAAAGACATCACAGGTAATGGCAACATCGCCAAGCTGCTGCCTGCCTCGCTCTTCTTTGGAGATAAGCTTGGCAACCGCTGGCATTAGGCAATATTACGGCTAAAAGATGGTGGGCGGATTAGGGAAGAGATGCCTGTTCACAGGTCTAAAAACAAAGGTTTGAATATTCTCTGTAGTCTCCTTCCAAAACAGAGCAATTCATCTACCTTCAAGAGGAATTCTTTGCTTTTGAGCCAATTAATATTCTAACTCTAAAAAAGCACATCCTGATATTATGACCCCACAAGAGGTTGCTTCTACCTTCCTTGGACAAGACAGACTCAGCGTGGCTGGGCAGGCATCTAACAAAAATCCCTTCATTGTTCCTGGGATAGAGAGCCCGTTTCCTTTAAAGAAAGCTCCATGTCTGAAAGAGCTTGAGTGGAGGGGGAGGGTGGTTCCACTTTGGGTCCAGTGAAGCAACACGCAGAGCTCCTCTCTGTGACTCTGTGGGATTTATTTCAGAGATTTGATGGAATTAGAATTGTGAGATGCCTTAGAGATGATCCAGTCCAAATCTATTTTGAAGAAATTGAGTTTTAGAGCTGGAGGCCCTTACATGTTGGCTCTGGAGTGGGTTTTCTCACTTCTGCTCCACACTGTCACCATGGCTGTGCCCATAGAGATGCTTCTGATTCCAATGGTCCTCATCACTGCCACTCTGGAAGTACTGATGATGCAGCGACTTTACATGGATGTGTTCATGCATGGTGATGTGCATGGAACAAATTGTCTGGCAAGTCACTTAACCAGTCACACCTATTAGCTCTTTTGCCGGTGCTAAGTGCCTAAAGACTGATAGGGAAGGAATTCCACAGGTAAGTTTCAAATGTATTGCACCACAGCAATTCTGACCAGGGCTAGGCTTCCTCATCAGTGACGAGCAGGACAGAGGGAACTCCCTGTGTCCCAAAATGAGTCCAAGTCGCCAACTGACAGTGGGTAGCAGAGAATTCTAGGTGAGTGGGCAGAAATCTAGGGTGGGAGAGCTCAAGGGAGAGATGAGCTCCAGACGGAGAGATGTGTGTCCCACAAGATGAAGGGAAAGGAGGAGAAAGGTATCATATTTCTAAGATATTGAGGTGGAAAGGGGAGACGTTGAGAGTGTTCAGGTTGAGTTGGCATCAATCATCCAATAAGAGAAGATGACAGAGGGAGAGAAGCAGTGGTGCTTGGGAGCTTGGAGGAATCGAAGTTATGTTTGAACAGCTGCACCAGGGATATGAGGAAAGGATCACAAAAAGGGATCAAGAAGCAACTGCTGACTTGCAGTGATGTCCAGTTGTTGTCAGAGACCACAGCCTGGGGTCTTGTCCATGAGCGTGGCTCCCTGGTGTTCTGAAGGTATCTCAGGCACTCTTGGAAGAAAAAAGCTACCAGGTTGGAGCTTGCAAAGAGAGGATGATAGAGAGGCAAGAAAATCTTCTTGGGAAGGAAATTTACCATTGCTAAGATGGTAGCTAGTAAATTCCTGAAATAGCCCGCCCTGGGGACCTGGCTGGGCAGGGAAGCAGATGAGAGCTGGAAGGGGCCGGGAGACTTCTGGAAAGCCAGAGGAGCAGGGGCCAGGATGAGGGGGAAGAGACCTAGAGGCAGTTGAGGAGGAGTCCAGAGAAAGGCTTTCTGGATTATGATCAGAATAATGGTGTTTTTTAGGCAAATAGTACTAGACATCAGTTTTTCATCAGAGAGATTCCAAAAAGAAGGAGTGGGGAGCAAGATGGGTAGACGTCATTAGATAGGAGCCGGGCAGGCAGATCGTGGTTAAGAGAAGGGTTTCAGAACTAACCAACCCCAAGGCGTTTCAGGAGATTGTTCATAAAATGGTTTCCCCAATGGTTATCCGTGATTTCAGCTTTGATAGGGGTGGGAGGGCTCATGACCCTACCAGTGGGTCTACTTCTAAGAGAGGGGTGAGACACAGTCTGGATTATTTGCATTAAACCTGGATAGCATTCCCTACTTCAAATGATGTGTCTCACCTCTGCATTATGACACTAGTGTCGATCCTGCCAGATTACAGGAAAAGAAGGTGGACCCTGAGAGCACCCCAAACCAAGCACTGCAGGTTACAAGGAGGTTACAAGATGGCAGCTCTAATGACCTTTTCCATTTGCTACAATGTTCTCAGCATCAATAATTCACTAATCTTTGCCTTTCTGAATGTAGGGGTAATAACTCATCCATGTCAAAAACAATGAAAGGGATCAGGAGGGAAATGGAACATCTTCTCTTTATTGGTGTTTTGGCCAATTCAGGAAAAAGGGTGGATGAGTTTGCCATTATGTTTAACCATTAAATAAATGGATAAATGATTAGATTACCATATGAATGCTAAATGAGCCTGTCAACATAGTCTGTTTCCACACAGATGACAAAACCTTTGTTTTTATGCCAAGAAAGCATCTCTGTCTTCTAGTGTTCAAGCCACTAGCAGCACCAGGGTGGTATATTAATCCATTTATGTTGTCTTTTCTAATTAACTTCACTCTGCAATTCTGCCAGTATCATGTCCCACTGCATGTTCCACAGCAAAAAAAAATAATAATAATAATAATAAAAATTCTCTGCTTATAGTTTTTGGGAAAGGTAGTCAGGAAGGCATTATGGAGATTGCTAATAAGTTAGGGCCATTTCTTTCCATTTCCTGCCCACTAGGTAGGTAACTTTTTCCCGTATATATATATATATCATGGCCACTGTTCTAAATGAACTGTACTCAAGTAATCACTGAAAGTTGTGTTTTTTAAAATCCCTTTTTATCAATGGATATAAAATACAAAAGCTTTACTAAAGCAAAAGCTAAAGGTGACCTATATGTCAGTGAGGATGAGCTTTCTTTTCTTTGCAAAATATAAAGATTTAGAAAACTCACAAAACCTATCTGCAGTTTTGTGTTTGCATAAGAAATACAAATGTGATCTTTTAAATTTTGCTTGAAAAAAGGAAGCATCCCATGAGCTAAGGAAAGCATTGTGCCCACACCAATACGCTCAGGAAAGTAGTGTTTCCAACGATGTTGAAGGAACCCATGATTTTTCCATGGATGTTTTGAAACTTTTCCATAGAAAATGCCACAGATGGGGTGATACATGAGCCATAAAAGCAGAAAACCAGACAACTTCACATTTTAAATTTTAGAAATATCTGATTCCTCTTAGAGTTAATATTGATCCCTGGTATGCCTTGCTGTACACAAGAACCAGTCTCTCTTGTGTCTGTCTGAGGCTTCGGCTCTCCTGGATAACAGCATGCCCTTGTGTGTCCCATCATTGTGTGCATAAGAGGACAACGTGGTTTTTTCAGTGATGACAAATTATCCAACATTTTTCTATGACCTGCTGTGGTTCAGCTTTTTAGAAGAGCAATAATCAAGGGTTTTCCCTCAGTGTTTGTTATTTTATTTATTCTATTGTGAACTGCAATCAAAAAGTAAGTAATAAATTAATAAGGAATGAGTCATCTGTGATTTAGAGATCGTTCTTCTTTTATTGATCTTAGGTTCAGAGTTAGTCCTTCCTTTAAAGGTCTCAGTTTGCTGAGTAAGGGGCAAATCTTCCTTTGTCCCTCGGGTCATTGATTTAGGCCTGGGAAGTGTTGAGGAATTTTGTGGTATGGTTTGCTGAACCTGGAGCTCCTGGCACCATGTGGGCCATTTCTATGGCTTGCAACATAATTCACACTGCTGGCACCGCACCATCCCATAAGATCCTTCAGGAACCTTACGGTTTGGCTAAAGAGTAGCAAATGCTTTGCAATTCTTAGCAAACGCTAAGTTAATATCTTATAAAACCTTACAAGATATTTTCACATTAGTATCTTTCCCTATGAAAGGAATTCCTCTGCAAAATTGCTGTTAGGGGTTTCATGTATGTAAGGGGAGAAAGAGAGCAGTCTGATTTCAGTAATCCCAATTGCAGCCATCCTTGGCTCAGATTCCCCAAGGGGAGAGCTTGGGTAAGAACATCATTTCACTATAGCAAAATTCCTTAATTTCATGAGACAAGATTTGTATCCTGTTTCCATTGTGGAAGTAAAAGCAATTTTGTTGGTACCAGGAAAAATTAATTTTATGTATAAAATGTTCACTGTCATTAAAAATATCAGAATGAATGATTGTACATATAATATTGCAATTATACTCCCAACATAGCTTCCTAAAATCCAGAATATAAATACCATATATGCTCACATAAAATCTCCTCCTATTCCTAACACATACTTAAGTTATTAAAATATATTTGCTAGAATAATTTTACTTTTCATATCATTTAAATCAGCCAGATTTAAACATTCTAGCAGATGAGCCTTTGAAATATTCCACCCAGGTTCATAGTTTATTGATTGCTATTCCTTGCGCAGTGCTTCTGTGAAACCCCCATTCTCAGTAACAGAATGGAAGTGTCATGTTTGCCAGAAAAGAGATCTTGGTCAGCCTTTTTATGTCCATTTGTGTAGCTCCAGAGCTAATTCTGATTCAGGGTTTACTAGATGCCCATGGTCCTGCCAGACACTCGATCTAGGATGTCATAAAAATAAGGTTGGATAATTATGTCATGACTGGTTTCATATCACTCTGCTTAACATTGTTCTGCATTTTGTGATTGAATATAGAGGCAATGGCAAAAATAAATGAAGAAAACATTTAGCTGAATCCCAGACTTGCGTTTGAGTTTCACGCAACTAAACGTCATTTAAGAAACGAAAATCAAACCAAAATATATCAGAGTATTTTTGAATCAAAACTGTAAATGTTGTTTGAGTTCTTCTTTTCATATTCCCAAAGTGGTAGATACACAGCCAGGTTTTTAAAGTAAAAAAGAAGGAACAACAGTTGCTCAAGGAATCAAGTGTTTAACATACTGGGATGATGAATCACCAGACCCTAAATCTTGGATTCTGTTTTGTGCTGTGGATTTGGACAAAGAAAATTCTTATAATAACTTGAGGATTATAAGAGAAATGTCCTCAAATTAGAAATCATCTTTGGACCTTTGTTAATATACTCCTTCACTTTCTCCTGTAGGTATGGTAATGCATAATTCCATGCAACTACAGTTCCCTCCAAATTTAGTAGAAAATTTCAGAATATACCCAGAAATTGAATATGTTTTGAAATTTGATGACAAAGATGGCACAGAAGAAAATTTGATATTAAATGCCCTACTTAACACCATCATTTCTGTTAAGAAGTTGCCTCTTATGCATTCAGAATGCAGAACTAAAAGAGAATTTCACATTCCTTAATCAACATGTGTTTTGTTTGTCCGTATTTCGTGTTTCTTATTGGTTTCCCAAGAAACATGTCAGAACACTGAACGATGCATGTGGTCACTTGTTCTAATGCTTTCACATTTTTTGCATTTCTCTCTTTTAAAGCACAAGACTCTGCTGACATTATTTTCCTAATTGATGGATCAAACAACACCGGAAGTGTCAATTTCGCAGTCATTCGCGACTTCCTTGTAAATCTCCTTGAGAGACTCTCAGTTGGAACTCAGCAGATCCAAGTGGGGGTGGTCCAGTATAGCGATGAGCCCAGAACCCTGTTCTCCTTAAACAGCTATTCCACCAAGGCTCAGGTTCTGGACGCAGTGAAAGCCCTGGGGTTCATCGGTGGGGAGTTGGCCAATGTCGGCCTTGCCCTTGATTTTGTGGTGGAGAATCACTTCACCCGGGCAGGGGGCAGCCGAGTGGAGGAAGGGGTTCCCCAGGTGCTGGTCCTCATAAGTGCTGGGCCTTCTAGCGATGAAATCCGAGACGCGGTCATAGCACTGAAGCAGGCTAGCATTTTCTCGTTTGGCCTCGGAGCCCAGGCCGCCTCCAAGGCAGAGCTTCAGCACATAGCTACCAATGACAACTTGGTGTTTACTGTCCCGGAATTCCGTAGCTTTGGGGACGTCCAGGAGCAATTACTGCCGTACATTGTTGGCGTGGCCCAAAGGCACATTGTCTTGCAACCGCCAACCATTGTCACCCAAGGTACGTATGCTTTTCTCACCATCTGTGTGGTAGTGGGCTGTCTGTGTGTGTTTTTGTAGAAGTCAGGTGGGCACCTTGCAGAATGATTGGCCTCGGGAGAACCTGTAAGTACCCACAGCCGAGTCCTTCCAAGATGAGCTAGTTCCTGGATGTGGTGTCTGTGACGGTTGCAGTGTTCCAAAGAAACCAGAGATCTGTGATTGAGTGGAAAGTTCTTTTTACAGCATGAATTGTCAAGAAAGTGTGCTTTTAAGGCTAATTCAACAAACCAGTTACATTGGTTATTAAACATCGTTGTATGATCTACTTATAATGCAGTCATCTGAAAAGTGGATCTCAGGGGATCATTACGGTTCTGAGACAGTTACTCCAGGATAATGGCAATGAGCTCTAAAAGTCAGCCCGTTAGAGTGTGGTGACACGTGAGAACTGTCTTCCCAAAGTCAGTATTGTGGTGCGTAGCAGGAGTGGCATTTCTGGAGGTAAGAAATAACAAAGCACTCACTTGGGGGAATGTTTAGGAAAACCTTTATTCCTGTGATTACTGAGTTGTAGAGTAGCTCTGTTGACGGAGAGATTATACACTCAGATGGGAGGCCTTTGGCAAAAGAGCCCGACTGGAGTCATTTTAAAAAAACATATAAAGCTAATCAAGTCACGTAAGAAAATACATTTCACAGACGTGGGAGGTGGGAAGTGTATTTAAAAATTTAAGTAAGAACCCAGTGGTGCTTGATGCTGTGGCAGGTAAAAATCTGGCAGATCCAGGTGGACCAGGTTACATCACTGGTGATCTCACCCATCCGTCAGGGATTTTATTATTAATGGTTTTAGGCATATTGCTGGGTGGGGCAAATTAAGAATTGACGCAAAATTACATCCAGAAAATTCTCTTGATATTTCCAGACTTCCCTCTGATTGGAATACAATCTATCAATATTAAAGTTTCTCTGGGCTTGCATGCTTTTGGAAACAAAAGAATGACTTCCATAGGTTTTGTAAACACTGAGGAAGCGCCATGGCTGCTGTCCGAAGAGCGGGCCTTTGGTCCTAGGCCTTATGTTAACCAGCTGTGTGATCCTGGGCAGCCCACACAGACTTTCTGGGCTCCAGTTTTTTGAACTGATGACAAAGGATGAAAGGATATTTCTGTTCCAGGAGAAGTTTCAAGTTCATTTTTATCTATGGCAGTCCAGGCCCTTATTTCAGCTTTCCCTAGCTAACTTTCACTCCTCACTTACAAAGCCGTCTTTAATCTTTGTGCTTCATCTGTAAATATTCAACAGATATTCTTAGCTATCAGGTATGTGCTGGACACCAGGCCAAGCACTGGGGATCCAGTGCTGGTGGACCAGACTGATGTGGCCACTGGCTCGTTGCAGTATAATGGGGAGATAGATCACAAAAACGTAAACCAACGACCAGAAAACTACTCCCAGAGTGTGACAGATGAGGACGCTAAAGGGGGCTGTCATGGAAAGAGAGCTGTAGGTCAAGTGGCCAGGGAAGGCTGCTGCGAGGAGCTGCAGGACGGAAGCAGAAGGAACAAGGTACCAGGTGTGGTGGTCAGTCGTGCAGCACGAGGGAGCCTGGCCGCACCCAGAACTGTCAGGAGGAGGCGGGGCTGGAGCTCACTGATGCCTGGAAGCCTGCAGAAGCCTCTGGTTTAGGGCGCGAGCATCACCAGCTTGGGTGAAGTCCTCCAGTGGCTTCTAGTTTTTTCAGTGAAACTGGGGGGACAGGAGGACCTACTTTATTGGAGGTCAGGGTCCCCTAGTCACTGAGAAGAATCACCTAAGAGTAGCCTTGAGTCACCCTAAGAGGAGGGTGCTGAGGAAGACAGCACCGAGGAGGGAGGATGGGGGCTGGACGTTTGCTGGAGGAGATTCTGCTTGGGAACAGGAGCGTGGGAGAGCGAGGACGCTTGCCAGGGCTGCAGGGGACTTGGCATCCTGTGGGTCAATAGGGAGGTGAGGGCTGCAGTCGACTGGTTACAGGACCTTCAGGGTCACCGTGGTAAGGGGGTTTCACACCCAGCCCCAGCAGAACCGTGTGAAAGAGGGGAGATGGCTCTGTTGGCATCTCACAGCAGGAAGAGGAGGACTCGTACTGGAGGGGGAGGGAGGAGACGAGGTGGGGGTGAGTCAGTCCAGAGACCAGGGGATGAAAGGGATCTGCCTTCCTCTCCATCTATCCGTGTGTTGCATACATCTTATTGAATTCAAGAAGCTCTGCATTTATCGTTTCAACTCCTACATCCACGGTATGGAAGGCGCGTGTGTGAGAGTGGGTGTTTCCAGGTGTGCTCGCTGTCCTTGTATGTGTCAAGAAAGCACACATGTGGTTAACTGCACAGCTGTATATATATGGCTTTTAGGTGTATATGGAGAGAGGGAGAGGGAGGAAGCAGGGGGTGTGGCTCTCAGGGTCTCTCAGCCCTGCCCCCGTGTAGGGAGAACCCACGTGTCTGCAGGCCTCGATGGAAAGTTGGAGGACTTGGAATTCACTGTTTACACCACGACTTAATGCCAAAGCAGTGGTCCCCACGCGCCTGTCCCTGAATGCTTTGTATCTATGGTACATTAACATGTTTTCTCTTAAAGAGGAGAGTTTGGACCAGTGCTGTCAATATAATCAAACGTCAAGTGAACTAAAGTGTTGCGTGCCATCCATCTGACTGCAGGGAGTAAGGAGGCCTCCTCATATCCAGAGGATCATTTAGTAAATTGCAAACACTCCTGTCTCTGCTTGCACCATTTACAATCTTATGAGTCTTGGAAGCCTTCTCCGTTTTCTGGATGGGGTGCTGTGGTCCGATATGAACCTTGGTTCCCAAGACTCAGGTGTGCTGCCTGGGTGTCGATACAGCAGGTGGACACAAGGTCATAGTCACTGGGAGGCAGTGATCTTGTTAAGGTGTTTTTGCTTTGTGATTTGTCTTTGGCTTATCATAACCTTAACATGTAACGTGGGACCTGCACAATGCCTCTCTCTTAAATGCAAATACTTCTGGGCCACTTGCTCGTTTTGACATCGATTTCCTTTTTATGATGCCAAATAATTGGTGTTCTTTTTCCCTTGCCTGAAAAAATCAAGACATGGACAAGAGCACCAAAAGGAATAGAGGTGTTTATGCTTTATAAAGTTTTGCACTTGGCAATAGGTGTTCATGAAATCAGGATTGTGAAGCACAGGGTTCTCCGAGCAGACACTGATTGCTTCTTTAATTATTTGAGCTACGGCTTTGTTCTCACCTCTAATACCCAAGCTATGGATTTATGGTAGAAAAGAGCTTTCTGACATTTTTAGTGACAGTATGGTAAATAAGTGGCGAATAAACCTACATTGATTTTTGTGCAACTGTTTTGTAAAAAGTACTAAGAGAGGGTGGGGGTTTGGGGAGCCCCACTTGCCAGCTGTAGGGAAGCTATAACTAACGCAGCTATAACTAATGTGTGTGTTAGGACAAATTCCTCAGGGGCTCCCATGGACTTGACATTGGCCAGGGCAAAGGGAACTCCCCTTGGGTGGTGTTAGCTGTGTAGAGAGTCATACTGAATGTGATGCATAAGGCTATTCTACTCACCTTGTCACGTTGCTACCTACAGTCATTGAAATCAACAAGAGGGACATAGTTTTCCTGGTCGATGGCTCTTCTGCCCTGGGACTGGTCAGCTTCAATGCAATCCGCGACTTCGTTGCCAAGGTCATCCAGAGGCTGGAGATCGGACAGGATTATATCCAAGTGGCAGTGGCTCAGTATGCAGACACCGTGAGGCCGGAGTTTTATTTCAATACCTACCCCACCAAGAGGGAGGTCATGACCGCCGTGAGGAAAATGAAGCCCATGGATGGCTCGGCCTTGTACACAGGCTCTGCTCTGGACTTTGCTCGGAACAACCTGTTCACTGGGGCAGCCGGCTATCGGGCCGCCGAGGGGGTCCCTAAGCTTTTGGTGCTGATTACAGGTGGTAAGTCCTTAGATGAAGTCAGCCAACCTGCCCAGGAGCTGAAGAGAAGCGGCATCATGGCCTTTGCCATCGGGAACAAGGTGGCCAACCGGGCTGAGCTGGAAGAGATCGCTTTCGATTCCTCCCTGGTGTTCATTCCTGCCGAGTTCCGAACCGCCCCTTTGCAGGGTGTGCTGCCTGGCTTGCTGGCGCCTCTCAGGACCCTCTCTGGAACCACTGAAGGTGCGGTGGGGAGGGTGTCAGACACATGAGAGGGCTGTCTCCAGGCAGAGTCTCTGGGGAAAAAGCAAACCCAAGTTTTATTTGTGTTCAGCTGAGAGACACCTTTTAAATGATGGAAACCATAGCAACAAACAAGATTTATTTGGGGTTTCCTTTTACCCTGTCTTGGGAAATATATAACTTAAAACACCATGTGATACAACTGTATGTCTTAAAATAAGAGTCGTGTGACTTAGGCTATAGGACCAGAGACCACCTGTCTTTGAAGCTTCTGGCCGAGAGATCACCTCTCTGTTCTGATCCCTCCTGAGGCCCCAGCATTCTGTCTCTACTGGTGGCTCCTGTCCAGCCCCCTCCCCCCTCCACCAAGATGAAGCCTGGCTCTTCCTTTCCCAAGTAGACAGTTTACTTCTAAATGGTCCAAACCTGAGCAGTATAGAGCATTCATCCTCTGTCCTCTCTCTTTAAGGGATTTCCTTCAATGGGGAAGCATAGTGAGGGGATGCATGTACAGATAAAAACCCAGTGGTTCTCCAAACCCCTCATTTATTATGGTTATCACTGAACAGTTATTTTTAAAGACAGGATAATGGTCAATGAGCTTACGAATTGAATCAGTGCAATTCACCGTCCTTAAAGAAGATGGATATCACAGAAACAAGCTTTTCTGCCTCACAAACTTCACCACTGGAAGGATGTTCGGTGCATGACCCACGGTGCATGGATGCATGCTTTCTCCTCAAGCTTTCTCGTCTTCTAAAATCCTCTCTCTCTCTCTCTTTTATTTCCTTAAGACTTCTAATCCACACTTTCAGGGCCAAAGTTCAATTTGATAGAACATAGGATATAAGTAGTTGTTAGGCTTCAATTTTAGTGAAACGCCAGGGAAGAGATGGGAAAGAATTTGATGGCATGTGTTGGGGAAAACACTCTGATTTGAGCATTGTACTTTCGATTCTTTATGAGCACAACCTCAGCCAAGCATAGCAAAGAGTCTCTTTGCATTTTAATGTGTTTCCATGATCCTGTGATCTCACCCAGGAGGAATCCCCATGGGCACTGGTTGGATTATTGCCTGCCAATGCCGTGACTCTCCCATAGAAGAGTCTCAGTAGAGAATGACAGGTGGGCCTCCCTAGGAATATTTCAAGATGAGAACAGCCTAATTTGTTGATTTTTTTAGCCTTAGGGAACTCATGTTCTCAGGTTAACTTGGGCTAACCCTTCTAATCTATCTGTAAGTGGAAATTTCTCTGTAAATGTGTACAGGGAAATGCAGAGGGACCCAGTCTCGCCCAGGTAAACCTGGCTCTGACCGTGGTCATAAGCCGAGTGATGCAGAAAGGAGCAACACCCTTGCAGAATTCATTTCCAGGCAAGGAATGTTCTGTTTCAAGGATTCTGATCACTTTTGTTGGTTGTAAACATTCTAGCTTTTGGCACTGTATCTCTCTGTGAGCCAACTTGGTTTCGTAATGTCAGCTATCAATACTCCTCACAAACACCAGCCCCCACTGGAGGAAAATATGCAGCTTTATGCCATATTTTACGAGATGGACGTGCTTGGCCTCACTGATGTTCTCTGTGTTCTACATGTTGGCATGTGTGCCTGGGCTGTGGGCACACATGAGGAAGCCCTCTGTGGTTGTGTATGTCTCACTGTGTTTTCTGTGCTCCACTGCAGTTCACGTAAACAAAAGGGATATCATCTTTCTTTTGGATGGATCGTTCAACGTTGGAAAGACCAATTTCCCTTACGTGCGGGACTTTGTCGTAAATGTAGTTAACAGCCTTGATGTTGGAAGCGACCACTTTCGTGTCGGTTTAGTGCAATTTAGTGACACTCCAGTGACGGAGTTCTCTCTGAACACCTACCAGACCAAGTCAGATTTGCTAGCTCACCTGAGGCAGCTGCAGCTCAAGGGGGGTTTGGGCCTGAACACGGGCGCAGCCCTAAGCTATGTCTATGACAACCACTTCACCGAAGCTGGCGGCAGCAGGATCCGGGACCGTGTGCCGCAACTCCTGCTCTTGCTCACAGCCGGGCAGTCTGAGGACTCCTATTTGCAAGCTGCCAATGCCCTAGCACGCGCAGGCATCCTGACCTTTTGTGTGGGCACTAGCCAGGCCAATAAGGCAGAGCTTGAGCAGATTGCTTTTAACCCGAGCCTGGTGTATCTCATGGATGATTTCAGCTCCCTGCCTGCTTTGCCTCAGCAGCTGATTCAGCCCCTAACCACTTATGTTAGTGGAGGTGTGGAGGAAGTGCCACTCGCCCAGCCAGGTAACGCTCTCCGACTGCTCCGGGCTCCCTCGTCCCCCCTGACACCACTTTGGCAGGCAGGTGGCCCGATCTGAACTTCAGAGCGTGGCAATAAGCTATAGAAAGATGATGGGCTCTCTTTGGTTGAAGGAATTTGAAGGGGGGCTTGAGACACTGTACCAGCAAGCTTAGATGCTCTGTCTAAAGGATGTTTGTTCATGAAAGAAGGTCTAGAAAATCCAGCTTCTGTTCTGTCCTGGTTATCCCAATCTTGATTCAGAAGCTTTACTTATTTATTTTTTTGCCCCAATACCTCTGAAGATTCTGGTGAGCAAATCCAGATGGAAATGGGAGAAAAACAGAGAAAGAGAGAGAGATGGATTCCCTTTCATACATGAGTATGCACTGGGAGCATTGAAAAATGGAAAGGATTTTCCTGATATGATATTTTTATGCTACAAATCTGCTGTATCTAGAACATTATTTGTCATAAACCCAATGAAGGCTGTATCTTTATGTGATGGCAAAATGGTTTCCAAAGGAAGTCTGGATGATGATGATGACTGCAAATTACTAGGGTGATGAGATACAGACTCTTAGATCTACCAGTTGCTGACATCACAGATGGGTAGCAAGAGAGATCCCACTGAAACATAATCAAAATAGTTTTAAGAACCGTGTGTGCCTAAAATAATGTTCACATGACATGCTGTACCCCCCTATGTCTGTGTTTTCTGTTGTCTGATCACAGCAGATTGGAAATCACTGACAGAGATCCTGACCCACAGACCGATAATGGACACTATTTGGGGTTCTAACCCATAAGCTCAAATTTAATGAAAAGAGAATCTAATTAGAGCATGTCTACCTGTCAGGTGGATAACCCATATCAGCGTTTGTCACTAGAGACAGATCAATTTTTAAGCAGAAGAACAACAGGGCCATATTTGCAATAGTTCTGTTTATAACAATTTGAAAACACTGTCTGTTCTCCTAGAGTGGTTGCCACCTGATATAAGAACAGGACCCTCTGGGCTTTTCTTTGGCCTGCTTTGTCGAGGAAGCATGATGTTAGGTTGGGCAGACCCATCTAGTTGTCCTAATCCTGTGCATAGATGAAAGGGGGCATGTGAAAGACACCTGGTGTGGGTTTTCTCTTCCCTTGCTGGTGCAGTGATCATCAGATGAATTTTGTGAATTCCCATTACCAAAAGCTGGTGGTTCTGGGCTCAGGTCAGTTTGGTGCCTGTTGTGTTCTTGTCCCTCACTGTGTCCTAACTCTCTTTCATTGTAGAGAACAAGCGAGACATCCTGTTCCTCTTTGATGGCTCAGCCAATCTCGTGGGCCAGTTCCCTGCCGTCCGCGACTTCCTCTACAAGGTCATTGATGAGCTGGATGTGAAACCTGACAGGACCCGGATTGCGGTGGCTCAGTACAGCGATGATGTCAGGGTGGAGTCCCGTTTTGATGAGCACCAGAACAAGCCCGAGATCCTGAATCTCGTGAAGAGAATGAAGATCAAGACAGGCAAAGCCCTCAACCTGGGCTATGCCCTGGACTACGCACAGAGGTACATCTTTGTGAAGTCTACTGGAAGCCGGGTCGAGGATGGAGTGCTTCAGTTCCTGGTGCTGCTGGTGGCGGGAAGGTCATCCGATCGTGTGGACAGGCCAGCTCTCAACCTGAAACAGAGTGGGGTGGTGCCCTTCATCCTCCAGGCCAAGAACGCAGACCCTGCCGAGCTGGAGCAGATAGTACCGTCCCCCGCCTTTATCTTGGCTGCAGAGTCACTTCCCAAGATTGGAGACCTTCAACCACAGATCGTAAACCTCTTAAAATCGGTGCAAAATGGGGCACCAACACCAGGTAAGGCATACATAGAACTTCTGGTTGCTTCTGCAGCTCAGTTGTCCCATGCTTGAGTTGATGGTAGGCGGCTGGCTCCTGGTCTCCGGGTAGAAGCCCTCCTTGGGTTTCCAAGAAAGATAGGTGATTTCTGCAGGAACAATGGAATATGGCTTTTCTTTCCCCGAGGTGACTCTCTAACAAAACAGGAGAATCAGGGTGATTATTTTTAAGAGCATTAGAATATTTTGTAATAAGATACATTATAAAGATTTAGCTATATCAGTGGTTAAAAATAATCCTTTTTTTAAAAAAAAAACACACTGTTTTTACTATATATATAATAAAAGCCATATAACACGGTTACATTAGAGCTAAAACAGTCTTCATCTTCATATATTTCCCTGATTTCTTATTTTAAGTGAGTATCACTGTGTCATAATTCATTCTCTGCATTCATGAAAACCATAAAGCATGAAGAGAGGCAGGCACATTCCCATTATAAACGCTGCATTAAAGTTTCTCAGTACTAATCTTTGTTACCATGACTTCATGCTTAACCACTTTGCATTTGGTGATAAAACTGCAGCAAAAAGAGTAATTAATTTCACATATAATCCCTTTGATTGAAAATAGAGAATCTAGAGCTTCTCTACATTGACTGTTGAGCACGTTCGCTGTGGGTTTTGGGTTGTAACCTGGACATCTGGGTTACATTTCCCCCCATTTATCTGCTGTCACTTGCAGTACATCAGTCAAAACCTCTCATCTATAAAGTGCTAACGGTTGTGCAGACTCCGCCGACCATGTCTCTCTCCCTGCCCCCAACATTTCTTCTTGAGTACAACATTGAAACTTAACAATACTGTTCAAACATGGAAAAGTTCTAAAATAAAAGGGCTATCTGTATGTATTGGTGCATCCGTTTCCTAATCCTGCTTTAATAAATTATGATAATTTAAGTGGCTTAAAGCAAAATGAATTTACTATCTTAAGTTTTAGAGGTCAGAAATCCAAAATCTGTTTTACTGGGCTAAAATCAAGGTGTCAACATGCTTGCTTTCCTTCTGGAGGTTCTGGCCGTTTACCCACTTCCTTATCTTTTCCAGTGTCTAGGGGCTGCCTGCATCCTTGGTCCATGGCCCCCTCTTCCATCTTCAAAGCCAGCAGATCTTCAAAGCAGATCTTCTCCTATCTCTGGCCTCTTGTTTCCATCCTTACCTCTTCTGCCTCTAACTCTAATCCTCTTATCTCCCTTTTATAAGGACACACGATTGATTACACTGGATCTACCTGGATAATCCGGGAGAATCTCCCCATGCCTCTAAGCCTTAATTTAATCACACCTGCAGATTTTCTTCCATATAAATTCCAGGGATTAGGAGTTGGATATCTTAGGAGTTATTTGGTCAACCACAAATTGGTATGAAATTATCCCTACTGTGTCCCGTGTGAGTCACAGAGGATGTCTTCCTTCTAGTTTCAGTTGAAAAGGATGTGGTGTTTCTGATCGACGGCTCCGAGGGTGTCAGGAGCGGCTTCCCGCTGTTGAAAGAGTTTGTCCAGAGAGTGGTGGAGAGCCTGGACGTGGGTGCGGACCGGGTGCGTGTAGCTGTGGTGCAGTACAGCGACCGGACCAGGCCCGAGTTCTACCTGAATTCCTACATGGACCAGCAGAGCATCGTCAGTGCCATCCGCGGGCTGACGCTGCTGGGCGGGCCAACCCCCAATACCGGGGCCGCCCTGGACTTTGTCCTGAGGAACATCCTGATTGGCTCCGCCGGAAGCCGCATAGCAGAAGGCGTCCCCCAGCTCCTCATCGTCCTCGCGGCCGACAGGTCTGGGGATGATGTGAGCGGCCCCTCGGTGGTCCTGAAGAGGGGAGGGGCCGTGCCTATCGGCATCGGCATCGGGAACGCTGACATCACCGAGATGCAGACCATCTCCCTCATCCCGGACTTCGCAGTGGCCATTCCCACCTTCCGGCAGCTGGGCACCGTCCAACAGGTCATCTCCGAGAGAGTGACCCAGCTCAGCCGCGAGGAGCTGAGCAGGTTGCGGGCATCTGTGGTCCCTGTAACAAGCCCGGGTAAGGAGCGGATTCTTTGGCTCTTCATTCCTTGACATATCTGGGGCTCCTTGTTTGGACTGTGGGTTACAAAGGATTCTCAGTTTTGTTTCCTCAGCTGTAGGGAGTGAAAACCAGAGTCACACGAAGAATCAGGAACCACGTGGGCTCGGTGCCAGAAATGGCTTGGGGAGATGCTAAGATTCATGTTTTTGGCCAAATTCAAGTCTCAAGGATGGGCGTAGGCTTGGCTTTCAGCTCAGACCCCTAATTCTGCATAAAGGCTCTGTATAGCTAACCAAAGAGAGAGGCCATCTAATTGATAGTTCCAGTTCAATGCCGGGTCCAGGCTTTCCCTGGTTGGTCGGTCCAGCTGGCAGCCTCCTGTGATCGAGGAGGGAGTTCGACCACAGGTGGCCTATCAAGCTGGATCACAGTCTCTGAAATATTTCCAGAGCCAATGTGTGAAGATTGCTTTTGAATTTGCTTGGGGCAGAGGAGTAAGTGTCTTAACTGGCAGGAAGTCCATCTGGCTGTTATGACCTCGGCTTCTTCTATGTCTTCCTTCCTGTTCCCGTCTCCTAGGCCTGATACAATGAACTGGAAAGTGGAGGGAACCTTACTTGCTCAGAAGGAAGGGAGCTCAGATAGACCCCCCCTTCCAAAAATGCCCACAGAGGGCCTGCCCTCCCTGGACACTCGGGTGGGGAGGTCACAGTGGTGAACAGGCACATGCATCCTCGCTCCTGTGTGGTTCACATTCTACAGAACCATCCACATCAAGGCTTGGGGAGGGGAAAATGGGAAGGGCTCGTGGGGAAGGGGGAGGGAAGAGTACAAGCAAGTGAGAGAAAAGTCGATGCAGGACACAGTGCTGTCCGGGAGGGTGAGGGAGGGAGGGTGACCGGCACGGTGCTGCAGAGAGGATCGCTCCCCCTCGCCGATGTCCACGCAGAGTGCAGCCTGCCCTGAAAGCCTTCCCTGGAATGTTCTAGAGGGCTTGCCATCAAATAAATTTGGGAAGGCAGTGGGATAAATGAAGTGAGGGTCTTTTTGGTTTTGGTTTTGCCCTAATTGATATGTTTTGTGTATCCCCAGTACAATAAGGGAACACAACGTTTCCAAAACTTGTTTGGCTGCAGGAGTCGTTTTTCTTTACTTTCTTTTTTTTTTTTTTTTTTTTTTTTTACTTTATACTGGGGTCTAGTTGATTTACAGTGTTGTGTTTGTTTCAGGTGTGCAGCAAAGTGATTCAGTTATACATGTACATATATCTATTATTTTAAAAATTCTTTCCCCATTTAGGTTATTACAGAATATTGAGTAGAGTTCCCTGTGCTCTACAGTAGGTCCTTGTTGGTTATCTATTTTAAATATAGTAGCGTGTCTATGTCAATCCCAAACCCCCAATTTATCCCCCCCCATCTTTTTTTATGGGGCATTGGAGGTACTGGTACTCCCAAGAAGGCACTTGGGAAATGCTGTCATTGTGTGTGTGCAGCTTACTTATACACAAGCCTATGTTTCTACAACAGTACGACTCCTGGTCCATCGGCTCTCCCGCTCTTCAAGATGACTGTTTTCTACCTTCTCCTTCTCCTGCTTCTTCTACACGTCTCCTCCCTCCGCTTACTCTGAGCTGGTGACCCTGATTCCCATTTCACTGAGAAAATACAAGTAAATTGAAAAAGAACTTCCAGAAGCCGTACTCGGTCTGTCCCAGCATCAGTGTCCATGTCTCGGCTGCCCTCCCGTTCCTTGGAGGAACTGTCCCTGCTTCCCTGGGCAGCCTCACCGCTTCCCTACTCAAGGGTGTCACCTGTAACTCGCCTTCTCTCTCCTGCATCATCAGTTCTCTGACGTTCTGGGTGATTCCATTCACGATACAGACGCAATGCCTTTTCTTTTCTCGTAAAAACTCTCCCTTGATGACCTGCTCCCCGCTGCAGGAGTGCTCCAGGCTCCTTTAGAAAGTGTTGCTGTCTACAATTCTTCTCTGAACACACCCTAACCTGTTGTTTGCTCTCCCTGCTCCACAGAACGTGCTCTGGTCAAGGTTCCTCCATCTGGCAAACCCCAGTAGTCAGTTGTCGGGCACTGTCCCCCTTGACCTATGAGTGTCGTCTGTCACAGGTTCGATCCCCTCCTTCCCGAAACCCCATCCCCACTCGGTCTAGACCTGGCTCCTGTGTGTCTAGGTTCTTCCTCCTGCTGACTTACTTTTCCTTTTGCCCTTTGCTGCTTCCTCCTCTTCCCTCTGACTTGTAATCCCTGAAATGCCCAGGACTCTCTCCTGGGACTGGTATTCTAACTCCAATAGTCTGAATTAGGATACCTTACCAGTCAGGTGGCAGTTCTCTGACAAATTGGGAGGCCGTTCATAAACACTAAGAATTTGGTGTCAATGAAGCTGAAGCCCTATGATAACGTTTGATTCACAGGTGTCGGCGGCAAGAGGGATGTGGTCTTTCTCATCGATGGGTCCCAAAGTGCCGGCCCCGAGTTTCAGTACATCCGTACCCTCATTGAGAGGCTGGTTGACTACCTAGATGTGGGCTTCGACATGACCCGGGTGGCGGTCATCCAGTTCAGCGAGGACCCCAGGGTGGAGTTCCTGCTGAACGCCCACTCCAGCAAGGACGAGGTGCAGAACGCGGTGAGGCGGCTGCGGCCCAAAGGTGGGAGGCAGATCAACATTGGGGGCGCCCTGGAGTACGTGTCAAGGAATATCTTCAAGAGGCCTCTGGGGAGCCGGATTGAAGAGGGAGTCCCTCAGTTCCTGATCCTCATTTCTTCCGGGAAGTCTGATGATGAGGTAGATGAATCAGCAGTAGAGCTCAAGCAGTTTGGTGTGGCACCACTTATAATCGGAAGGAACGCAGACCAGGAGCAGTTGGTGAAGATCTCCCTGAGCCCTGAATACGTGTTCTCAGTGAGCACCTTCCGGGAGCTGCCGAGCCTGGAGCAGAAACTGCTGACACCCATCACAGCCCTAACCTCCGAGCAGATTCAGCAGCTCCTGGCCAGCACGCGCTACCCTCCTCCAGGTAAGACTGGGCGTTTCTTGTTCTTTGTTGTGTCTTCTCGAAAAAACATAAAAAATAACAGGCTCTAAGGCCATGGTGCTCACAAGTAAAATTAAAATAACGGGACACCTGAGATTGAACCAGCTGGATCTATTGCTTGTGGCAGGGAGGAAGGACACACACGCTGGTGAACCACAGGGCATTGCAGCGAGAGGGTGTTAGGAAGGGCTTATGATAGGATTTGAACTCATCATAGATGATTTTGTGGAAGCCTTGAGGAAATGGGACTTTGCCCCGGATCGAATGCTGTCGAGAAGGAGTAATTTTATGATTGGATATCTTACCAAATCTCATGGCTAAAGCTGAAATTGATACAGAAGCAGTAGTCACGCCTATGATCCAGGATGGGGAGTGTCTGGTGATTTTTGTTTTCTTTTTGTCAGTGTTCAGATATGATCAGGGCGTGGCTGTCTCTGATACTGATGTTCTGTGAAATCTTTTATGTGCCACTGGAGAATCCAAGTCCTGGCTGTGTATGCCTGGCCAGCTTTTCTCTTTCTCAAGATAAATGGTTCAATTCCATGACCTGTTCAGCTTTTGCTGTGCTATGTTTCCACGATAAGTAGTCAGTGATTTATGAGGCAAGTGTTGAATTTGTTGAGAGGCAAGATATGAGCTATTTAATAAATGGCATCCAAAAAGTACCTAGAATTCTAATTAATAGGAAGCCATGGTTCATCTTTCCTAGGACTTTTGATTAATTTATAGTTAAAAATGGATTCATGCAAAGAAAATAGGGGCATTAGAGTGAAAATAAAAACTTTGTATAACTGCTAGAGATATGTGAGAAAAAGAAATACTATGAATCAAACACCAGGGACGATGGTGGGGCCTGCTGGAGCGAGTTGGGATTCTCCGGGCTGTCACTAGCTAAGTGGTGGCCTTGGATGAAGTGAGGGCCTTTGTCCTCAGCTATCTCTTTTCTTGCACAACAAAGATGTTGATCCTGGTGATCTCAATCCCTTCTGGTAGTAACAGTTCATGATTCATAGATTATGGTAACCCAGGATTCATTTCTAAGTGCTATTTATATTTTTGAAATGAGTTGTAACCCAGACACCAAAGCCAAAATTAAACTCCAGTAAACTCAGAAAGAGAAAGTTTTGGAGAACTTAAAATATTTCAAGAAGCAGAAATTGTTTTGATGCAAAAGGCCCAATTTGTAATGATTGATTTAAAAAAAGCCTAGGAGATAAACACATGCACATCGGCTTATAATTTTCATGTTAATTGATATTATGGTGCAACATAGAGCAAAGTTCAGAAACGAAACCAGATGCGTGCCAGTCTTGTAGTGAGTTTTCTTTTTTCCTTTTCATCCACAGCTGTGGAGAGTGATGCTGCAGACATCGTCTTCCTAATCGACAGCTCTGACAGTGTGAGGCCGGACGGCATTGCACACATTCGGGACTTTGTTAGCAGGATCGTGCGGAGACTTAACATTGGCCCTAATAAAGTGAGAATTGGGGTCGTGCAGTTCAGCAATGATGTCTTCCCAGAGTTTTACCTGAAGACCTATAAATCCCAGGCCAGTGTGCTGGATGCCATACGTCGCCTGAGGTTCAAAGGGGGGTCTCCGCTGAACACTGGCAAAGCTCTGGAATTCGTGGCAAGGAATTTCTTTGTCAAGTCTGCCGGGAGCCGGATAGAAGACGGGGTGCCCCAACACCTGGTTCTGTTTCTGGGTGGCAAATCCCAGGACGATGTTTCCAGGTATTCCCAGGTGATAAGCTCCGCGGGGATTGCGAGTTTAGGAATAGGAGACCGAAACATCGACAGAATGGAGCTGCAGACCATCACCAACAACTCCAGACTAGTCTTCACGGTTCGGGAGTTCAGAGAGCTCCCCAACATAGAAGAAAGGGTCATGAACTCCTTTGGACCCTCCAGGATCACCCCTGCCCCTCCAGGAGTGGACATGCCCTCTCCCTCACGGCCAGGTATGAGCTGTGGTACCCGTGACTACAGAGCGGGACACCAATTATTTTTTTTAATTGAAAAAAGCAATTAGCATTCATTTAGATAATTTTCTTCTCTCAGGGCTGTGGCTGCCATACGATTAGAAACTAAATACGGGAAAAATAATTGAGTTGAAATTGTAGGAGGAATAGAAGGAAATGCATCTCAGAAAGCATATGGTCATTGATTCTTCCATGAGCTTCCACGAGGCTAATCGTAGCCCCATTGAAAGTTTCTATAAAAGTGCATTGAGGGTTAGCCACAGACTCATTGGCTCTCAGAATAAAATGGCATCTTTGAAGTTGTTCAATCCACACCCCTCCGAACATGATTGGAAGTCAGCCTCTCTCCTAGGTGGGGTCATGGTCCAGTCAACCCTCTTTCTTTGGACTGGTATCGTCGGGAATTTAGAGCTGTCCACCTATAGCTTTGACCTCATGCTCCTGGGTCTGAACTTTGGGGCTGCCAAGAGCAAACTGAGTCCCTCCACCAACCCACGTCTTTCTTAGCTCCTACCCCAGGGGATAGCCCCTCAGACATCTGGAACAAATGATTAGGGTTGGTTTTCCATGGGGCATCTGTACTCCACTTAGCTCTTTCATGTCTTCCTTCTGTGCTGGTGGTGGAACATCTCACACTGCTCCGGATTCCCCTTCTCTCTACTCCAGTCTTGATCCCTTGATTGAAATTAGGGAATTATCTCCAAATGTCGTTGAGTTTCACAGGCTCCAACAAAGCTCTCGGCATGCTGGCTGGTGATCCTCCAAGAGTCTGCTTCCCATTTTCCAATCTGTTTCTCTCAGCCCTCCCTTTCCCCGCCTCTAGCACACCTCCCCCAACTCCTTCCAGACACTGTCATTTATTTTTGACCAGGAGGAAAGTGTGTAGTGGCATTTCCTAAAACCCCTGATATCACAGACTGTTAAATTCATGGCATAATCTCATTTTGCCCGGGATACCTGGGACTCAGTTCCACTGAGTTTTCACGTCTCCTTTCCTTTTGTTTAGGTGATTTATCATTTATCACCTAAACGTGTTTGGAGGACTGTGAATTCAGGAACTCTAAAGGCATGGAATAGAGCCCAAGGTGTCCACTGTGAATGAATTACAGGAATGCCTTATTTTAATCATTTTACATTTTGTGTTTTTGTTCTGGATATAGAAACCAAATTTCTCCTTTTTTTTTTTTCCCATTGTAATCATCTTTAGAGAAAAAGAAAGCAGACATCGTGTTCCTGTTGGATGGTTCCATCAATTTCCGGAGGGACAGTTTCCAGGAAGTGCTCCGTTTCGTGTCTGAAATTGTGGACACGGTTTATGAAGG
The DNA here is from genome assembly GCF_949752795.1 of Hyperoodon ampullatus. Classification (NCBI taxonomy): domain Eukaryota; kingdom Metazoa; phylum Chordata; class Mammalia; order Artiodactyla; family Ziphiidae; genus Hyperoodon; species Hyperoodon ampullatus. The sequence continues at coordinate 3,744,856 of NC_136921.1, forward strand.
GGGGGACTCCATCCAAGTGGGGCTGGTCCAGTACAACTCTGACCCCACTGACGAATTCTTCCTGAAGGACTTTTCCACCAAGCAGCAGATTATTGATGCCATCAACAAGGTGGTCTACAAAGGGGGGAGGCACGCAAACACCAAGGTGGGCCTGGAGCACCTGCGGCTGAATCACTTCGTGCCAGAGGCAGGCAGCCGCCTGGATCAGAGGGTCCCACAGATTGCCTTTGTGGTCACCGGAGGAAGGTCGGTGGAGGATGCCCAGGAGGCGAGCCTGGCACTCACTCAGAGAGGCGTCAAAGTGTTCGCGGTGGGCGTGAGGAACATCGACTCAGAGGAGGTGGGGAAGATCGCGTCCAACAGTGCCACGGCGTTCCGAGTGGGGAGCGTCCAGGAGCTGTCGGAATTGAGCGAGCAGGTTTTGGAAACTCTGCATGACGCGATGCATGAAACCTTATGTCCTGGTGTGCCTGATGTTTCCAAAGGTAATGCCCTTTAGGTGCATATTTTCAACCATGTCCTGTCGATGTTGGTGAGTTACCTGTTTACCCAGATCCCCAGCGCTGGCCTCTGGGCTCCTATAGCATCTGGTGTGTCAGGCATTGACTTACATCCATGTGGGTTGGGTCCTGGTTGTCACCTACCACTGTGATCGGATGTGGCTCCAGGATAGGAGTGGATGTCTGTCTTTTCTTGCTCTCACCAGATTTACTCCCTACCCCCTACTCTTTAATCCCCTAAATAATTCAGACTGATTGATGCCTGTTTCTGTTTGTAGGTTTATTAGATCAATTATTTGAGATCAGAGGGTTTGCGTTCTCAAGTGTGTTTAGTCTAAAGCACAAACTCGGGATGCATTTAGATAGACACTGACTGTATACCATGCCAAAGTTGATTAATATCAGCAAAGCAAACATACTGAATGGCCAACAATTTTGGCTCCGAAGAGTCAGCATGAGTTTTCCCAGTGAGAGAGACAGATCTAATTGCTTCTCAGAGCTCATACACAGAAGGTCCCCTTTTGCACTTGAGCGTGGTGTCCTGGTCCACGTCCCGAGCTGTGCCTGTAGGTTGAACACATCTCGGCAGCTCGACTTCGAGCTCATGGCCTGCTTTTCCCTTTACAGTCTGTAACCTGGATGTGATTCTGGGCTTTGATGGCTCAAGAGATCAGAACATATTTGTGGCTCAGAGGGGCTTTGAGTCCAAGATGGACACCATCCTGAATAGAATCAGCCAGATGCAAAGAATCAGCTGCAGCGGCGGCCAGCTGCCCACGGTGCGGGTGTCCGTGGTGGCCAACACGCCCTCAGGCCCCGTGGAGGCCTTTGACTTTGCTGAGTACCAGCCAGAGCTGTTTGAGAAGTTCCAGAGCATGCGCACCCAGCAGCCCTACATCCTCACTGCGGACACGCTGAAGCTCTACCAGAACAAGTTCCGGCAGGCCTCGCCAGACAGTGTGAAGGTGAGGACGGCTGCCTCGTTTCCGCTTCCTGTGCCATCTCTGGGTTTTACTGGGCAGGGGAAACCCTTGATGCCTGGAAGCCCCCTCCCCAAACTGTTCTTCTATAGAGGCTCTTCATGTTTGATGGGGTTGGTGGTGCCTGTATGTAAGGGTCCTTTATTATCAACTGGGCTGAAATGGAATATCTGCTTCTAGTTTTACTAAAGCACTAAAAAAATTCTTGGAAATCAGTAATTAAGCTTGAATGCATTGAATTTGTGAGTAATTCATGTTTAATCATAGTCCTGACCATTAAATGCATTATGTTCTCTATTTGTATTTACTTTTATCTCTCTCTTTCTCTGTATTGGTTCATACACACACACACACACACACACACACACACACACACAATCAGTTTGCTAGGGCTGCCATAACAAAGTTCCACAGGTGGGGTGACTTAAACAACAGGAATTTATTCTCTCACAGTCCTGGAGGCTGGAACTCTGAGATCAGAGCAGCGTCAGGGTTGTTTTCTTGGAGGTCTCTCAACTTGGCTTGGAAATGGCGTCTTCTCCTTCTGTCTCCATGTGGTTTTCCCTCTGTGTGTGTCTGTGTCCTAATCGCCTCATCTTAGAAGGACACCAGTCGTGTCGGATGAGGACCCACTCTAATGACCTCAGTTAACTTAATTGCCTCTTTAAAAGTCCTATTGCCAAACATGGTCACACTCTGAGGCACTGAGGGTTAGGACTTCAAAATATGAATTTTGGAGCCTACAGCACGGGCACACAAACACACACGCACGCATGTACACGCCCACGCATACGCATGATTTCTAGAAACTACACCCCCTAAATAAGAGAATGAGATAAACTTTTTACTTCCATTGTTGATTGTGCTTTTAAATAAATCAAGTCCTACCCTATACCCATTTATTTTATACCTCATTTATTGCACAGTATCAAGGAGCTATGAACATGGGGTGATTGTTTCTCAACCTTGGTCCCCAGTTTCCTCCACTGTAAAGTGGTGGCTTTGAACTGGCTAATCCTCCTCTCAAGGGTCTGTGATGTTTCTTTTACTTTTGGCTGGCGCTTGACGTATCTTTTATCTTCAGGTGGTCATTCATTTTACTGATGGGGTGGATGGAGATCTGGCTGATTTACAAAGAGCATCGGAGGAACTCCGACAAGAAGGTGGGTTCTGGGGCTTTTCTGTGGGAGAAGTAAACCTGGGTGAGGCAGGCACACTGCTGGGCTGGAGAGAAACGACTCCACTAAGGGACCCTCTAGGAGAGCGGCTTCTCTTGGAGGACACCTTATCCCAGCATTTTGGTCCTCTGTCGCCTGCCTGGGGCTACAGGATGGGACAGCAAGGACCCCGTACTTACACAGACAGCTCTGTTACCAAGTCCTGGCACAGACCCCACGGGGTCTCAGGCTCATTCCTGTGGTAGAACATCTAGAAAGCATGATGCTTTTGTAAAAGAACATGAAGTTTTGATTCATTTGGCTGTATTATATAAACTAGGAATTCAGTTTATAGCAAAAAATCTTGCTGTATTTTCCGTTTGCAGTTATCACAGCTCAAAATTACTCCAACGTTAAGAAAAGATACACTTTCACCTAAAATTTGGAAAGCATACTTTCCAAATTTAAGGTGACTGGTTTGCAATGGTACCTGTTATCAGATGTACTGTTTGACTGTTTATCTGCTTTGGAATTTGGTAGCACTGGCTATCAAAAAAGTGGATGCCAACACTAGAGGTTTAAGAAGAATTTGTTGAAGCATAATTTATCATAAGAATGTTCTATTTATTAGCTTGCTTTTCCAGAGCAATGGAGATGAGACTGCTATCATCTGATTTTGGAGATGTGGGATTTCAATTCTTCCCACAGCATACCTGTGTTACATAAGACCAGAGCTTGAGAATTTATGTATGAATAAACTTCATGGTGTTGTTTCCTAGAGTTACATTGATCCATTTACTTACTGGCAAATCAGAAACAATTACTCAGAGGAGTCCAGAGTTCCAGTATTTCCACTCTTCGGAGCAGCTAATTAGTGTGATTAAGCATGGTTCAATTAAAGGCCAAATTTTCTACTGAAGTTTTCTTTAAAAAATAAAAGAGAGTCAGGAGGAAAAGTGCTGTGGCTCTTGAATGCCTAGGTGAGGCTTCTTAAGTGTACCTGTCCCCCCAGGCGTCCGAGCTCTGATCTTCGTGGGCCTTGAACGTGTCACCAACTTGGAGCAGCTGATGCAGCTGGAGTTTGGGCGAGGATTCACGTACAACCGGCCCCTGAGACTGAACTTGCTGGACCTAGACTATGAACTAGCGGAGCAACTTGTGAGTGTTTTATGTATCTACACACAAACTGGTTTAGATAGCACAATATTGGGCATCTCAGGATAACGCAGTCCGTTATCACCAGGCAAACGGAGGAGAGACCGCTGGGTGGGCAATTTAATTCATGTAATTTACTTGGGACCTCCTTTGTTGCCATAACATGAGTCCTGGAAACGGAGCTATCTGAGAACTGGAAAGACGGCCACACGGGCATGGGTGTCGAGGCAGCTGTCGCCTTAGAGTTTGCTCCCTTTAAAGAGACTTCTTTTCATTTATAAGATTGTTGAGAAGCCATAACATTGAGATTGACCCTTCCCTCTGTCAACAGGAAACAGGGAAAACAAGAATATGCAGGAAACGAAAGACCATTTCTGGGTGGAAAGGGGCTTCCATTGCCTTCTTTTCTAGTTCCCTTTGGAGCAAATGAGGGCGCCCCATGAGGCTTCCTAATCTTCTTGGGTTCAGCCTCTCAGCAGGTGGCGTTAACGCCTGAGTTTGGGGGTGAGGCTGGGGGCTTTTGGGACGTGAGGGGGCTGAGCGTTCAACTCAGAGCTTCTTTGGAGGAGGCAGCGGTGCCCTATGGGACGAGCTGACTCCCTCCTGCCCTCCGACCTTCTTCCCAGGGCTGCAATTTGGATTTTTTTATTGAGTGGAAGGAGGTTGAGTTAATTGACAAACCTAGGACATGGGAGAAAGTGAAAACTCTAGGAAATTCACAGCAAGAGAAGGCATTGACCATCGTGAGTTTAGCAGGTAGAAATGTACTTTGGGTGTGCGCTTTCCCACATAAGGCCAGGGGCTGGGATGGGAGGGAATGTCCAGGGTGTCTGACGGGCGCTGGAGTCATTGGTGACTGGTGGTGCGGTGCTTGTGGCTCAGAGGCAGGGATCCCGCCCCGCAGCTGCTCCCAGGCCTCCTCCAGGCTGGCGCCATGTTCCGTGACTCTGACCAGGGCTCTGGGGAAGGGCATATGGTCTCTGCTCTGAAACCACCTTCCATCCTGGCCGTCTGCAATGGTTTGTCAGGTTTTGCTTTCTGGAGCTTAAAAATATGTAAGCTATGCTTAACATCTGAAGCTTGAATATCTATGTTGGAAACTTCTAGAAATAAGGCCCAGCCTGAGGTGACATTGTGAATAAGATGCATTATCTTTGGTGGTTCTTCGGAGTCCATTTGTGACACTGTATTACCCACCAATGGCTAAGCCTTCAAGAGAGTGCCGTAGGAGGTAACTTTATCTCTTGCTGTGGATGCCACAGTCCTCAGACGGCACATTTATGCCTTTTTTTCTAGACATTTATTGAGATCTGAGCTTCGTTTTTTGTCTTGGTAGGACAACATTGCCGAGAAAGCCTGCTGTGGGGTTCCCTGCAAATGCTCTGGACAAAGAGGAGACCGAGGGCCCATTGGCAGCATTGGGCCAAAGGTATGGTGGTTTTACCCTTTTCTTACACCTGAGACTAGATTTCAGAGCCGTCATTACTTTGGCTGGGGAATATCTCTGGTATGATGGTGGGGAGATGGAAATGGGAGGAGAAGGAACTAGCTGTGGTGTAGGACAGATCTGAGGTGCAGACCTTGTCCCTGTGTCTGCTCCCTCCTCCCTTTCCACTGGGTTCTTTTATGCATTGGTTCTTCATTTTATAAAATTATGTTAAGACCAGTGGCATCATTGACTGACAGCCTCACTAGGATGGCCAGCAGGAATTCTTCACATTTGCCTCTAAGTTATAGGAAATGCACAGGATTTCTTGGTAGATCAAGAGCCTTAAAGATCCTGATAGAACAATTGCACTGAAATAATGAGTAGGAAACCGTCACGTTCCAGGGACACCAAAAGCACCGCTCTACCAAATGAAGGGGGGTGAAGAGATGCTTAAATAGGAAACAGAGAAAACTACAGCATTTAACCAAGGAAACGATTTACTTTGTTCTAGGGTATTCCTGGAGAAGATGGCTATCGAGGTTATCCTGGTGATGAGGGTGGACCTGTAAGTAAAGGTTGTTTTATTCCTTAAATCTTTATTCCCTCCTTGTTCTTTACACGTTGGGATTGAATGGTGGGGTTCCTCATCTGTTCTGTTTCCAGTCTTTTCCACCAGAAAAAAATTACTTTCTAACTTTCTTAACAACTTGACTCAGATTTCTACACTACGGAAACTAGTTTGAGAATCTGAGGATGACAAATGTGGGTAGGAAGTGCAGGTTTTTACGTGTTCCATCTCAGAGGGAGGGACTAAATGGCTTCTGAGACAGAGGACCCCTGAGGATGGCAAACCCAGCATCTACCAGATTCAGACATCCAGGCAGAGATGAGAGGCAGCTGGAGCCGGGGGTGCAGGGGAAACCCAGTCAGGATTTTAGCGGTGACGCCCTTTGAGGGCAGCCTCCCAGAGGGCCGTTGCCGGTATGGGTTATCAGCCACCAAGGGGGTCCATTTGCGGGTGGGTAGAGCCTGAAGCAGGGCCTTCGGGAAGCAGGATTCTGCCCAGAATTGGTTTGAGAACTTCTGAGACACTAAAACAAGGCCCAGCCCTGGGGTGGGTAGAGAGGGCCCCAGTGGAAGGAGTTGAAGCCCCCAAGGTCCCGTCCAGCAGTGCCGGGTGTCAGGGCTGGGTCCGGACCCACTGGAGAGCTGGGAGCCCAGGACCATATGGAGAAGCAGCCAGCCTGAGGGTTCTCCACGGGCCCAGCCCCCACCCAGACCCAGTACCCTGAGGCCTGCTTATCCTCCGCCCACCAGGAGGTGCCCTCTGTGCTGCAGACACTCCCATACCCCACTCCCTCCAGGGGAGGGAACTGCAGGTTCAAGGCCCTATGCAGAGGTCAGCCTGCGGGGGCTGCGGGCGGGGGTGCTGGAGGCCCCGCCTGGCCCATCAGCCCGCCAGCCAGTGGACAGCTTCCTAATGCACGCCTTTCGCAGGGCTCCCTACTCAGTGGAGACACGTGACAAGAAGCTCCAACTTGCAAAATGCCTCTGTTTCTCCTGACAGGGTGAGCGCGGCCCGCCTGGTGTGAACGGCACTCAAGGTTTCCAGGGCTGCCCCGGGCAGAGGGGCACAAAGGTACAGTGACCCCCATGTGTGGGGAGGGTACCATGGCACCAGGCCCCAGCGGGGAGAGGGCGGTCGGTGGCACGTGCAGAAGGGGGACACTTTCTCCAGTGCCTCCTGGGGAAGGAAGATGCCTGCCCCGGCTTCTCTGCTCAGCGCTGGCAGCCAGTGGCCTCTCACAGAAGCAGCCCAGGGTCTGGTGGTTTCAGGAACGCACTCCATGCCAGGAAGGGAGCCTGAGGTTGGAGGAACAGTTTGGTATGGCAATGGGAAGCAGCCAGGACACACTGATGAGGACAGACAGAACGTGGGCCAGGGCAGAGAGAAGGCTGGTGCCCGGCAGCTTCAGCCCCTGGACCTGGGAGGAGTGAGGGAAGTGGAGGGGGGCAGAGACAGAGGGAAAGGACTCATGTGCTGGAAGGTTCTGTGTGTGAAATACTTGGAGTCAAGGGCTGATGAACTTTCTCCTCAATTTGCTGCAGTTTGAGAGACAGGCCACTGCAATGTTATCAAGGGGCCTCCTCGGAGGCCCTGTCCCTGGCCTTCAGGGCCCAGCCCTCCTGCCCAGAGAGCCAACACTACCCAAGTGCTCAGGTCCAGGCAAGTTAGTTTTATGAGCCCCCTCGTGATAGAGAGAGAGCTGGCCAAACAGATGAATCTCTAACACTGAACTTTCAGACACTGACTTTTTTTTAATATAAATTTATTTTATTGATTTTATTTTTGGCCGTGTTGGGTTTTTGCTGCTGTGTGTGGGCTTTTCTCTTGTTGTGGTTCGTGGGGCTACTCTTTGATGCGGTGCGCGGGCTTCTCACTGCGGTGGCTTCTCTCGTTGCAGAGCACGGGCTCTAGGCGCACATGCTTCAGTAGTTGCGGCACACGGGCTCAGTAGTTGTGGCTTGCAGGCTCTAGAGCATAGGCTCAGTAGTTGTGGTGCACGGGCTTAGTTGCTCTGCGGCATGTGGGATCTTCCTGGACCAGGGATCGAACCCGTGTCCCATGCATTGGCAGTCAGATTCTTAACCAGTGAGCCAGAGGGAAGCCCCAGACACTGACTTTTAAGTTGGGGACAGGGAGAGGGGACCCCTTAGCCTATTCTAGCCTATTCTATTCAGCCTCCGGGAAGGAGCTAATGTTTTCTCTTCCCTTCCCTTTTAGGGCTCTCGTGGATTCCCAGGAGAGAAGGTACTTAAGCTTGCTTTTCTTTTTATATTTAAAACTTTTCCAGTGTTTTGCCATATTTTACACTCACCTGTGTGTCTTGTCCCCTCACAGGGTGAATTAGGAGAAATTGGACTGGATGGTCTTGACGGTGAAGATGTAAGTGATTTTACACTCTAAGTGCAAATTGCTTTTGGTCCTGAAGATTCCAGTGACTAACACCTCAGTCTGTGGTAGAAATTATGCCAGGAATGACATTTTATCATTGTCTTTGGCAGGGAGACAAAGGATTGCCTGGTATTTCTGGAGAGAAAGGGAATCCAGGAAGAAGGGTAAGTATATTTCTGCGGTGTTACTGTCATGGAAAAACTATGAACATTTCACTTAGGGATTATTTCTTTTACTTGTGTATGTTAAGACCGCTTCCTCCAGGCAGCCTTCCCTGACCTCCTCCGGGGGTGTGCATCCTTGGCATCTCCTATGTCCTTTGTCGGCTGTGACATATTTACATTATATTTTCTTGTTTGGAGAGTATGTCCCATTGGGCAAGGACTGAGTGTGTTTTGTTGAAATAAATCCCTAGTGCCTGGCACAGAGTGGGTCCCCAATAAATACTTGTGGGTTACCTGAAGTATCTGGAAATAATTTTACCTTCATGGCAAATGAGTAAATGGTAAATGCTGAACACTGTTCTTTTTAAGATTTGTGATTGGAAGAATGCAATTTTGAGAGTGAGATAAATATGTGAAACTCATCTAATTCTCAGTCTCTGCTTGTGGTTTTTATTTAGGGTGACAAAGGACCCAAAGGAGACAAAGGAGAAAGAGGGGATGTTGGGATCAGAGGTGACTCGGTAAGGGCAAATCCTTGTCACCGATTTGAGACTTGAGTCAGGGGAAGGAATTTGTGGGGAGAAATGGGTTGAAAGGAAGAATTTTACTCTTGAAATTGCTTTAAAACATGTTGGCAAAATATGTGGTTTGCCCTTTCCTTAGAATTTTGGGGTGGCTGGAGATGTCTTTACTCTCTCGCTGCAAAGATGTCTTTGCAAAGCCTCTTATGTGAAGACCCGAGAAGTTTCTCTAAAATGTGGTCTCAGGACACTTTAAGTTCGCTTTAGGAAAAGGGAAGAGTTTGCAGTTTTTCTTGCTTTATGGGTCTCTAAAACCTGTCAACAAGTGACCATCGCTGGGCCAGCCTCTTCTGGTCCAGACCAGGGCAAGGCAAAAGTGAGCCTGGCCACCATCCTCCCGGGGGGAGGAAGAGCCATCTCCCCCCTTGTTTGGGGCTCAGAGTGATTGCTGACCCCACGGTAGGCTCTATCAGGGTGAGATGGGCGTTATCTGGATGGGATGTGGCCAAAGCAACTGGCATTCAGACCACCACTAATATTTTCCTGGTCACTGACCCAGCAGCAGTGGCTTTCCCTGCACACGTGGCTTATTCCCGACCTGTTCTCTTTTCAGGGTAACTCAGGACAGGACAGCCAGCAGAGAGGACCCAAAGGAGAAACCGGAGACATCGGCCCCATGGTACAGCACTCTGTGTACCTAGACTGCCCCTGTGCCGAGAGCCCGAGAAACTAAACACACGCTGGTTCACTGCCAGCCCCGGAGGCCACGACGTGGTCTTTAAGGCTGTGGATGTACAAGGCTGAGGTTGGGAGCAGAAAGCCCCGGGAAGCCAGTGTGCACACTCGCAAAGGGGTCTCCAAGAGGAACAGAAACAGCCCCTCCCAAGAGGGGCTTCCTCTCGGCAGAGTTGTGCCCCATAGATATTTCCAGAAAGTGCTCATCAAGCCTAAGCCTTGTGGGGGGCAGAGTGCACCTGGGTCTAAGGCACCCCCAGAGTGTGCGACTGGCCCTGTGTGTATCCATTCCTTTTCCCCAGCGTCTTGTGGGATATTTGAGTTACAAGTTCTTCTTTGCAGACGAGAATCTTACGTTAATTTTCTTTCCCATGACAGGGTCTCCCTGGGACAGATGGGGTGTCTGGCGGGCCTGGAGAACCCGGGAAAAGCGTGAGTGCCTCTTGGGGTTTGCGGGGGCTCTGTGGTGATATTTACTTAACTCTGCTAGACACTCTTTGGGGCAGAGCTGCTCAGCAACTTTTTATTTAGGGAATTTAAGGCGATTTCGGAAACCATTGTCCCCCATGTGTTGCTGGTTCTGCAAACCCTTCATTCTGACCATTCACTCTGGACTCCCCCAGCCCGCTTCCCTCGCCTTCCAAAACATACTGAACAGACACTTTTAAAAGTAATATCTTTGCTGCTTTCGAATATTTGGCTGGGCTTTATCCCACTGAATGTTTAAAAAAATCTAAACAGAAACACAAATACAGAGGGAGTGAGGGGATAAAGGGCGGGGAGGCTGATGGGGTGTATATTTGTTTTGTTTGATAGTTGTTTTTCTCGTACTGCTGTAACTCCAGCAGTGAAACCAGAGTCAATTTTTTAGTGAATTGCATCTCGCAATTGCTTTTTCAAGACGTTTCAGAAATGCCTGTTGTAGACTGCTCAGTGCATGCCTCGTCTTTGAGTCTTGTTGAAGAATTGCTGAAGCCAAAGGGAGATGAATGATCTTTGGGAAGCTGTTTGAGTGCTTCCAGGGCCCAGGGTTACAGAGAGCTCAGACCTCCTAGCTGGGAGAAGAAGTGTCTGGAAGTCTGTAAATTCTCACGGATAGTTCAGGGCGCTGGTGGGCGCCTGAGAAAGGTGTCTTCTCAGCATCTGGCTGGGGATGGGGGCCAGATCAGGGCCCCCTCAACCCTTTCCCCCGTGGCAGTCACATGGTTAGGGGTCCACAGTGGACGATCAGAGGGTGTGTGCTGACAAGGGCTTGGAAAAGAAACGACTCTCGGCCCTAGGCAAATGGTATACTATGGGCATAACCTTGCTTTGAAAATTCAGAAGAAAACTTAAATTTTGAAAATGCTACCTTAAAAGCTTTTGAGTATTATTTTTGAATAATGCTGTTGATTTCTACAATGAAAAAAAACCATGAGGAAACACTCCATTGTTATAATGTGCTAAACAGCTTAGTTCGTGAGTACAGCCAAAGCTTGTTTCCATGAAGAGACTTAAAATACAGTCAAGCATACAGTTCATGTTAATTCTATGCACAGGGTGTCAGTTTGGGTTTGAAATCAGTGCGGTCAAGTTAGGGCTGTCTTCCCTTAGGACACATCACTAAGCCAGGCTCACGCCCAGATGAAAGGCATCCTTCCCCTGGGCTACCTCAGTCCTCTCGTGGCCTGAGCACAGGTGGCCCCTGGTCATACTCGGTGAGGTCCCCTTCGGAAGCGGCAGGCAGATTGCTACTCTGTGGAGAGTGGCCTGGCCGCACCCCTCCCCCTCTTGTCCATATGTCATCCCTGGAAGGAGGCCAAGGTCTTCCATGAAAGAAGCTGCCATTACAGTGAATCAGGGCAGAATGGTGGCCCCAGAAGATCATGGGGCTTGTTCACTGGGAGAAGAGAAGGTGGTTCTTGGGTCGATGCAGAAGATAGAGGCCAAGCCTGTAACAGGCTGGTGCATCACAGGCTCCAGAATTCAACCCCTAACCTTGCAAAGATATAGCCAGGCTGGATTCCCACCCCAAACCTTTCCAGTGAAGAGGAAGCCATCTTGAGGTGGGAATTAATGGATTGCTTAAGAGCGAGCCCACGTTTATTTGAACTAAGGGTCACTTCTGGAGCATCGGGGAAGATGTTGCCAAGTCATGAGCCCAAACCAAGTGCAGCCGGGCTTTTAGGTTCACATACGCCCACGCTGAATACTTTACTTAACCGAGTGTGTGTTATATTTGGCCGGGACAGTGTGGAGAGTCTGGGACTCCCTTCCATTATAATTAACGTCTTACCTCTCCCTCCAGTTAGGAAAATGGAAGAAAAATAGACAGGTCGACCTTCCTGTTTCACATTCCTTACTTGAAACTGTCTGGGTCCGTGCAGCCCGAGGGGTCCTTACTTTGGTTGGCAGGTCTGAAGTCATCCTCAGACCGTCCATGTGGATGACTGACAAGGGCAGCGTGGAAGAAAACCTTTGCCGAGGGGAGGGCGGGAGAAAAGGTGTCCCTTCATGGGAGTTTCCTCTGGGCTGGGTAGGCACAGTGTCTGGGGCCCAGCGGGTGTCATGAAGGTGCGGGTTAAGTCCCAGGGAGCCCGGCCTCCCCCAGCCTCCCCGCCTCCCTTTCACTGTTTGTGTGATTTCTTCCTCAGGGTGGCTTTGGCCGAAGGGGACCAGCAGGGGCTAAGGTAAGCCTCAAAGTCACCATCTCTTTGCTGTCATCACAACGTCAGTCACTGTGTGCTCTCGGGAGAGGGTCCCCACCCCACCCGCAAGTTAAAATTCCTCTCTCCTTCGCAATCAAAGCTTGTAGCTCCCATCTTTTCTACCATCTCCTTAAATGTAGCCTCTTCTGTAAGACTTACAAAAACGATGATGGCGGTGGAAATGATTATCAAAATGAAAGTGACGGTGGGAGGGGGAGAAGGGAAGGGAGATGACTGGGGAGGCAGCGTCCCGGGGGCCTCTTGCCCGCGACGTGCCCACTTCCCTGGTCATCAGCAAGTCACACGTCTTGGCGGCTCTGTCCTCTCACCTGTGCAAGACAGGTTTGGGTCCAAAAGAGCTTCATGTCGTGAAGTCATCTTGAGGAAAAGGTGAGGGAAGAGTGCGAATCGATCCTAAGAGAGCAAAGTGCCTCCGAGTATTGAATGTCTCTCCCTGGAGTTATGGCGCTCTCACTTCTGACCCCTCGTACAGCTGTGACTGTCTCCCTGCACCCCTGTGCAGATGAGACTGTAGAACAGAGGACTGACCCTTCCCTACATCTTCTCTTGTTTCAAAGGGCAACAAGGGCGGTCCCGGCCAGCCGGGCTCTGTGGGAGAGCAGGGGACCAGAGGTGCACAGGTCAGTACCCCCGGTGTGGTTGGGTGCCTTGTGACTTGTTCCCAGATGCCCTACCATTTTGTAAAAATTGAGGTGACCATGGCTTTTACAAAATTGAGCACAAAATTAATCTTTTAAGGTGGCGTTTAGCACATCCCCAATGTTGCACGACTATCATCTCTATCTAGTTTTGAAACATTTTCGTCGTCCCCCAGAGGAGACCCTGTACCCATTAGGCAATCATGCCCCTCCCCCAGCTCCTGATAACCAACTAACTTCCTTTCTGTCTTTGTGGATTTGCATATTCTGGACCTTTCATATGAATGGAATCGTTTAATAGGTTTTGTGTCTGGCTTTTTCACTCAGCACCATGTTTTTGAGGTTTATCTATGCTGTAGCTGGTGTCAGTGTTTTGCTCCTTTCCATGGTGGAATGATATTCCGTTGTGTGGATATTATGGCAGTCATGGTGTGTCACCTCCACATGGCACTTATGTTGGCATTTTACTTTTTCAGGGTCCTCCTGGTCCCACCGGCCCTCCAGGCCTGATCGGTGAACAAGGCATTCTTGGACCTCGGGTAAGTCTGTCTTGATCCCACCCCTCTCTTTAGCTAAGTGGATAGCATGTTGCCCCAGCAGGCTGAGAGTTCCATGTTTCATGAAGGGTGGAACAGGAGACAGACCCCTCAGCCCGACTCTTTGGCAGCACAGACCTGGGGCCAACCTCAGTCCTCGGAGCAACTGGCTCATTCACCCTGAGGAAGTTAGAGGGGGTTTTTCCTGATGCTTCAGGGGCTAAGTCCCAATGCTGCCCCTTCCAAACATAGGCCACCTGGGAGGTGAGCAAAGGAAGGAGGGGCCTCATTGCAGAAGTCTTAGGGTGGATCTGCAGGAAATCAGATGAATCGACCAAAATTCTCAGATTACTCTGTATTATTTCATATTTGGCCCCTGGAAATTGCCCCTGTGGTTTGGTATTTGTGTAAGGAGTTCCCCATCCTCAAGTTCGACATGGAAGATGTTCCTTAAACTTGCTGTCAATGCAAACATCAACATCTATCTTGGCTGTTATTGATGATGAACAGAAACATGGTGTAGCTGAGCTAGGGCTGGGTGCCCATACTCTGGTGTCCCTTGGGTCTACTAGGAACAGGGAGCCATCTTATAATGTGTTACAGAAATTAGTAATGACTAATAAACTGGCAATGAACTGGCCCGAGGCTACATAAACACGCAAAAATGTTTTACAGGGGAAGTAGGAACTTTGTGAGAGACCCTATTTGCTTGGAAAGTCCTTCCCAAGTTTGAAATCTGATAAATACCTATTTTGTTTTAAATATTTATTTAAGCTCTGATTAGTCAAGAATTTAAGATGGTGCAGAGGTGAGTTGAAGCTCTTCAGATAGTTAACAGTACAAACAGCTGCCACCATCTGGATTTGCCGCATCTGTCAGGGTCATTTCTGGGCTCTGTAGGCTGCACTGCATTTTAAGAGCTATGTTCCTTTGTTAACTTATTCACTCACTCGATGAGAAAGTGTGTGTAGGTTTCCACACCTGTAAAGTCAGGTGCTCGTTGTGGAGGTGTGGAAAGGGAGAGGAGGTAAAGCTACATAAATCCGGTGTTTGTCCCCTAGTCGGTAACTTAGGAGGTGAACGTTAATTACTGAGACGTGTGCACACCTGTGAAAACTGGTCACACTCATATTTTAGGTTTGCACAAGCCACCTCCATGCACGTTTGCACTGGGGTCTCCAGGGCTGAGAGTGGCAGAGAGCTGCAGGATCTGACCTCCACACGGGGCAGCAGGGGGTGGGGTGGGGCTTGCGAGAGGCGGGCTTCCACCGCTTTGGCTTAGAGAGTGAATGTTTCACTGACTCTCTCCTCTCCTCATGCTCCAGGGAAACGGGGGGACCGCAGGTGCTCCTGGAGAACGTGGCAGAACCGGGCCCCTGGGAAGAAAGGTTTGTCTGGAGCTCGTGTTTCCCCAGGCCGGGGCCTGGCCAGACACCATGTCACCGCTCCCTCGTTTGTCAGTCTGTCCAGCTGCTTGGTTTGCATATCCCGTCTCCTCCCCTCTGGTCTTTTCCACCAGGCCTCCCCTGTTGACAGTGGCTGGGCCAGTGGGATCACTGTCCCCACCGTAAGGGCACCCATGAGCTGTGTGCAGTGGGTTGGCCTGCATTCTCATAACCAGAACTGCCAGCCGCTGCTGAACTGCCCTATCTTTTCGAGCACAGGCTTGTGAGGACAGCTCAGCATCCTCAGGGCCCTTGGAGCACATCAGCAGCCTAAGACCACTTCCGTATTGCACTGAATATTCTCCAGATATTGACACTGTGCACAGCAGCCCTGCTGGCCACGTGCAGCTAATCCAAGGGTCCCAGAGCCCAGCTGCTTTGGATAACAGCAGCTTGCTATATGCAGGCTGCCTTTCTATGAGCCTTGAGAACAACGACTATTCATCATAGCCAGTCTGAGAGGCAGCATTTTCTCGGGGAAAGCAGTGTGTTCACGTGACTCCAGCCTTTTTGCCTCTCTGCCCCTCGTGGGGCCACACTGGCTTTCACTGCTGATTCCACGCCTTCCTCTTTCCCGTCTCTCTCTCCTCCCTGTCGGCACGTCCCCGTGCCATGAAGATGAAAAGAACAAACACAAGCCTTCCTGGATTCTCTTCCAGGAGTCCGCACGTGGACGTTGAAATTTAAAAAATCATTAACATCAAAATCTAAAAGGTGAAGTTAGCAGCTTGTGGCAACCCTACCGATGATGTCACCCAGAACAAGGGCAGGGCTTGGAATCACATTTTAAATAGTCCCAGACCCACAGGTGTCTCAGCCCTGTTTCTTATGTCTAGGGCGAGCCCGGAGATCCAGGACCCAAGGGAAGCATCGGGAACCGAGGCCCTCGTGGGGAGACGGTAAGATCAACATGTGCACGGGGCCCAGGCTGCCACTGACTCCGCTGAGATGCTCAGGAAGCACGGAGATGTGGCCTTGTGCTGGGCTGGCCTTTGTCATTGCAACTTGGGTTGGTTCCACAAAGAGACAGCTTGATAGCTGCTTCTTATATTACTGGGGATGTGATTGAAAATAGTGAAAGCTGCTGCTTATAAGTTTCAAAATAATTTTCATTTCACTGGAGAGGGAGTGAATAGAGACATTTTTTCTTGATTTCTTTCTGAGAAGTGAATGTGGTGGTTTACTGACCCTTGAACCACCTTCATTTCAGGTCTTGCAAATGCTTTTGGAGCTCAACTAGATGGAGCTTTTCTGCAAAGAAATAAACGTCCTTGGTTTAAAATGGAATGGGCTTTGATAAGATCTCAATTCAGGTTGAAACGGTTTGTGTTGAATGAGACATCCCAGCAATGGAAATTCTAACTTTGAGAATTCGTTTAAAAAAGTTATTTAAAAACACCCTAACTGCTCTCTTGCAATAATGTTGTAACGTACGTTTCTATCCAGGAAAAAGAAATCTCGAGTACATTGGGAATTTTTCTGTAAAATGAGTCATTACACCTAAAAACTACACAAGTGGACCAGGTTGATCTGATTCACAATCCCAAAGCTTGAAAATACTTTTCTTGTGTTTGTAATTTCTCTACAGCTAACTGAAATTTTAAAATCCATTGCTATTGCTGTCTCAGAAGCAGAGGGGAAAAAAAAATCAGACTTTAAAATCTACTCAAACCATTCAATGAAATCTCTTCCTGATTCTGTTTCTATAAATTTTGGGCAACAGCTCTTTAGCTGTTTAAAACTGTAAATTAACTAAGGAGCATGTTCTGTGCATGTTTTAGAGATATTAATGTATATTTCATGCAAATTCTTTTGATTCTTTTGAAATAATCAACAGTGTTCAGTTCGGAAAGCCCCCCAGGAGAGAGTGATAGGGGCAGATCTCCTGGTACAGGGAAGTGGGTTTGGGGAAGGAAGGTGGTCTAGAGGCATGACCTGGATGAAGGGAAGGGGCACCGGGGAAAGGGGGTAAGGGCTGAGCACAGGAGACTCAGGAGGGTGCGAGACTGAGTCCTGCGTTCTTGCTTTGAAGTGGAATCAAAGACTCCTCTATGCATAGATCACGGTGGCCTTCAAGAGTCCTATCAACTCTAAGATTCCCTGGTTCCATGCGTCTTTGATTCTACATCCAAATAGCATCTTTACCAATAGCTCGTAGTAGTTCTTTAGTACAGACATGGTCTTGTTTGCACTGGAGGGTGGGATAGGGCTAGGAACTCTTCCTTGAGCTGTACCTTGATCTGGGAACACTCCAGGGACGCAAAGACCCACTGCTCAGGGCTTTAGAAAAAGAAGGTCGTGGTGTGCCTGACAGGGGCACCTGCAGTAACACTGTTTTTCTACCCTTAGGGAGATGACGGACGAGATGGAGTTGGCAGTGAGGGACGCAGAGGCAAAAAAGTATGTGTCTGCCGAGGATTCTTGAACTTCTGACATGCTGTATTTTTAAAGAATTATCTCTCAAAATTGAATTGTAATGTAGTGAATTTTTTCTCTTGGTGATGCTACGGATAGATTTTTTCTGCTCGAGAATAATTTATGTTAGATGACTTTAAGTTGGGACCAAATATTGAGTCATTTATTTTTTATAGGGAGAAAGAGGATTCCCCGGATACCCAGGACCAAAGGTAAATATTCCCCTAGGGGGTAAAGAGCATCATTGTTTTAGGATGAGTCTGATGTGACCATGGACTGAAGGTCACCCTATCTTGGGTCTAGTCTTCAGTCAGACACTTACTAATCAAGTGACCTTGGGAAAGGCCCACACTTTCCAAGACACTCCCTCATCAGTCACATGGAGATGACAATATGCCCTTGTCATGGTGCTCGTGAGGATTAAATGAAGTGGCACTGCAATAAAATACTTTATAAACCTTAAGATGCTAGTATAATCTGTATGATGTTATCATTAATGTAACTTCTAAGTCCAAGTTCACTAAGCTTAGACTGAGTCTGCAAATGCCACAGCTGCGCCCGTAACTTGGTGGAAAATCCATCAAAATTAGCCATTTGGCCGCTCTGGGAAGTGTGGTCCAGAGGCCCCCAGGACCCTCAGCTAGACCTGCCTCTCAGAGCTTAATGTGCTGCTTCCTGGCTCTCTTCCCAGGGCAATCCTGGTGAGCCGGGGACAGACGGAGCACTGGGACCCAAAGGCATCAGAGGCCGAAGGGTAAGTTTGCCTTCACCTTCCTGGTAGCAGGTCTGAACACTGAAGACTCCATTGCTTCTTTGAAAGTTAACCTTCTTTGCTTGCAACCTGGCCAGAGGTCGTATGGGGTGGGAGCAGAGGGATCCTAAGCCTTAGGCGGATGTACTCAGGACATCCTGCGGCTGTGTCTGTGCTGTCTTCCTTTGGTCATGCTCCCTGTAGAGGGAGGTCTGGAGGGTCCCCTCGTCTAATACGTCTCAAAGGTCACTAGCCCGTGGTCCACTCCTCGCATGGTGCCGGGGGACTCAAGTCTCACAATGAATGACATCAGCAGACATATTTGGTCATGCCCACCAGACGGTGCGGAGACAGGATTTCATGAGCTGCACGAAGTGCTTACTAGGGTTCCAAGTTCAGGGGCGAGCCAGGCTGAGACCATGTATTCTCTCACCTCCCCACCATGAAAAGACTCCTCTTTCTTAAGCTACTTTTCATTCTGGATTATTCTCTGTAGTGGATGTTTACTCATCCTTTTAAGATTGCCCTGAGTCTTGAATTAGCAACTTGTGGCCTAAAATCAGGTAAAGGCTTCTAACAGTTATTTTTAGCTTAAAAAATATAGTTAAATTCATTGTAATTATCCTGTTAATTTTCTCAGTGAGGACATTCAAACTAGATCATTTATTACTCATGGTAGAGTTTTAAAACATTGGATTGGTTATCTACATTGAAAAGTGAGCTAATTAATTGTCAGTTACTGCTTTTGTATGCATCCATAGTGGTCTTATTAAAGGTTCTCAGGCAACATCTATCTCACCTTGACCTGCCAGAGAACAGAGTTGTGGGAGATGCACATCAGTTTTGTTAGGGCCACTTGTCCCTATACCTGAATTTTGGAGACACTTAAGGTCTCTTAAAGTGAAAGATTCCTTGTGATGATGGGGGACATTAGACAAGATCATCTCCACCACCCCTTCCAACTGCAGAAGCTGAGAGTTCTCCATCTTCTGCCACAATTGAGTAATGTTTTTTTCTACTTCTAGGGAAATGCGGGACCTCCAGGGATAGCTGGACAGAAGGGAGACCCTGGTTACGCAGGACCGTCTGTAAGTACCTACCCATTTCCAATCAAGCTGCCCGAGGGTTGGGTGCCTTACACATGGTCCTCCTTGAAAACTTTCCACTATCTCTTTTCCTCACAAAAGAGCTGGCTGCATTTTTGTTGTTGTTGTTTGTTTGTTTGTTTTTTAACTACTTCCCTTCTGATACCACAGTGGAGAAAAGAGCTTTTGAGCTTTAGAGTACCAAGAAAATTTTAAAGCAAGTTTCACATGGAGCTCTATAATCTAGGGTGTATCGTAATTTGCCTTTACAATTTCCTGGTGTAGGTTTGCTTGAGGTTTGTGTTGAAGACAAACTAAAGTGAACACATTTGAATACCTCTTGATTGCATCTTGTGGAAGAAGTATAGTATAGACCTCGGTTTGGGGAAGATTCCCTTTGGTCCATAAAATCCCCAAGGGAGCTACTGATTTGTGGTTGAAACCCCACTAGTGACCTAGAGCCAGGAGGGCACCTTTCGCCAACCTTTCCATATCCTTCATCATGAATGTCTTTGTTTCCTTGCTTGAATTTCTTCCTGTACTGTCTCCTGACATTGAAATTGATGAGGTTCACAGAAGAATGGAAAAGATAACTCAGGAAGTGGAAAAATCATCCTTAGAAAGAAAGGTTAGAGGGTTGGATTGGTTGAACCCAGGAGAAGATGGTAGAGTCAGGTGTTTAATCTGGAGAGGAGCCTTTAGCAGGAGATGGTTAGTCCAGTTGCAGCGGGGGACGGATGAGCAGGGGCAGCCGGATGGAAAGACGCTGGCCAGCCCACGAGGTGACAGCTTGACCCTCGGTGGCCACACATTGGGATGAGATGCCGAGGGCAGCCGTGAGTGTATCCCTGGGGTGGAATCCCGGGATGCTTAGACCTGGAGCCTCAGGGTAGCTAAGGGACTCCTGGGTGTCCCTCTTCTGACAGGATGTAGGAATCCATCAGGGGAAAGGCAGCTCTTCTCTTGGGAGAAGCAGCATTTAGACTCAAGTTCAAATGTGTGATTTACGTTGATTTGCAATGAGTATCCTGGATTCCAGGGCATGGAGCTATTTATCTTACAGGGGAAACACTTCTGTCCTCAAAGTCTCTCCTTTGCTCTTTGAGCAGTTAAATCAAATTTATAGGGAGAGCCTGTAAATGATCAACGTCAGTCAGGGCCCACCTTGTTCTCCCTGTCATGTGTCTGTGGGCCCCGGGCTGTTCCTTGGTGGGAAGCTCCACAGCCCTCATGTCTGCAAGATCTCAGCCCCCGTCCTTGTTTTGCAGGGTTACAAAGGCAGCAGAGGTGACTCGATGGACGTAAGTTGCATGTGTGCCTCGCGAACCCTTGCCCCGTGAGCTTTTTCTATCTGTTCTCTTACATCTTCTTTCCTTTTCCAGCAATGTGCCCTTGTCCAGAGCATCAAAGATAAATGTCGTAAGTACACGATTTTCTGCCGTCTGTGCCTCATTTTTCTCCTTATGTGTGAAATTCGCACCCGGCGGACCAGGCTTTCACTCTCCTCTCTGTTCTCTTCTAGCTTGCTGCTACGGTAAGTCATTTCAGTAATTGGACTTCCTTCTGAGGAAAGCAGAAGATCCCCTTTCCAGGAAGTAGTTTGTCTGTGAAAACCCTCCCCCTTCCCACAGGGCCCCTGGAATGCCCTGTCTTCCCGACGGAGCTGGCCTTCGCCTTGGACACCTCCGAGGGGGTCACCCAGGACACGTTCAGCCGGATGAGGGATGTGGTCCTGAAGATCGTGGACGACCTGACCATCGCCGAGAGCAACTGCCCGCGGGGGGCCCGCGTGGCCGTGGTCACCTACAACAATGAGGTCACCACGGAGATCCGCTTTGCTGACTCCAAGAAGAAGTCCGTTCTCCAGGACAAGATCAAAAACCTTCAGGTGGCTCTGACATCCAAGCAACAGAGTCTGGAAACTGCCATGTCCTTCGTGGCCAGAAACACGTTTAAGCGGGTGCGGAATGGATTCCTGATGAGGAAGGTGGCTGTTTTCTTCAGCAATAAACCCACGAGGGAGTCCCCGCAGCTCAGAGAGGCTGTGCTCAAGCTCTCGGATGCTGGGATCACACCATTGTTCCTCACGAGCCAGGAGGACCGGCAGCTGGTCAACGCCCTGCAGGTCTGTGCTCTGGGCACCTTGACTCTGAGAAGGTGCTTGGGTGCAACTGTACCTTCCCTGATGGGTTTGCACCCCATAGCTTCTAGATGAGGCTGGTCTCACTTGTGAGACTTCCAGAACAGTCTGATGGCTCTGGCACTAGATGGACATCCAAATGCCCATGACTTATTCCCACCAGGTCCCTCTTTGCTTCTTGGATGAGACTCTCCCAAGCTGACCCTGGAGGCCTACAGTCTCCTTGGGAGGTTCTCCAGACATCAGCGAGCCCAACACCCAAGCTGCATCCCTGTTCAAACATTTCTCAGCCAGGCTGGCATCTAACAATGAAACAAGTTATTTAAGCATAGGACAAGGAATCATTAGCTTCAGCCTATGAAGCAGCTAAGTGTTTCCTTATTCTTTGCTTAAATGACTTGTATAATTGTTATACTAATTGTATATATATATATATATATATATATATATAAAGATTAATTAGTCAATTAATATTTACTCAATGCTGATTCTGCTTTTGCAGTCCAGGATGGGTGGATGGTGGGCAGGAAGGGACACAGCGGGACCAGGAGTGAGGAGGTCTTGGCTCTAGTATTAGTCCAAACACCAACCAGCTTTAAGCCACCAAAAGTAACATGGCCCTGTCACTTACGCTCTCTGTGTCTCAGATTTCTCACCTGTAACAGAGGCTGGTGGATGAGATGGTCCCTAGCGTCTTCCTTTCCAAACTGGATATTCTACGGTTTTATCACTGCCACGTCAGCAAGAGACAGTTGGGTCACTGGCACCATCTCTTAAGGTTTATTCTGCCAAACTCCAGGCCAATTTGAGAACACAGTATTGGGCTTTCGACTCCGGCTTGGGCTACCAGCCTTACGTTCCTATTAGGGGATCATGTATACATCTCCCCCTGTGAGGGCTGAGTGATCCAGAACCATGCATGTTTCCAAAAAAGCATAGTTTCAGCAAGTTCAAAAAGTCAAATATTCATTCATTTATTCAATTTAATGATGATGTGCCAGGGGCTGTGATGAGCAGGACATTCTGTGTCTTCTGGAAGTGATTTCATAACTTGCTTTGTTGTTAAATCCCTTTCTGGACCTGGGCCCATGGGAGAGGGACGGAGTGAATATTTGTTAGTTGCTATTATTATTGCTAGATAACAATGACATTTAGGTCCCTGCTATTTGGTAGAGGCTATACCAGGTACTTTACATACATTATCCAATTTAATCTTCCAAATAACTTCATGAGAATTTACCATTATCTCCACTTTGCAGCTAAGGAAACTGAATTCCAGAGAAGTTAAGTAATTGTGCTTCAGGTCCAGCAGGAGTGGGATTTGAACTCTGGTTCATCTCATTGGAAGAAAACCTATGTTTTCCTGTCATAATCAGTGCCTTCCTTCCTAACCCCACTTCCCAAGAAAGAGAAGATATTGATCTATTGGGGGGTTTATTTAATTGATGTTTTTATTAAATAATTATTTAATTTAATTATTTAATAATTATTTAATAATTATTTAATTGATGTGTTTATTAAATAATTGTGTTTATTTAATTGATGTGTATTCTTTGGCTACATTTTCGAATGGTAACTTACCCTGTGTACTCCTACTAAGGATTTCCTTTTGTTTAAACCAGATCAATAACACAGCGGTGGGTCATGCCCTTGTCCTACCAGCTAGCGGAGACCTCACGGACTTCTTGACGAAAGTCCTGACTTGTCACGTTTGCTTGGGTAAGGTACTTCTCTAAGAGAAAAAAATCTGTCCGGCTGCAATTGCGAAACACACTATCCACAGAGGGACATTTGAGTGAATAATCATCATCTGTACAAAGAGCTTGAGTTAAATGAAGATTCACATAGCCTTGTATTTACCAGTGTATATGCTGTGTAAGTAGTTTCCATGCTTAAAGCCGACTGCCCCCAAACAGAGCCTCTCTTTGTTAAGAGAATGATTAGTTCTATAGGTACAAAGGAGGAAGTGGGCTCTGCTTATATTTTGACCTTGGAGTCCAGAATTTTATTATCTGGTTTTGTTTTATTATCTGGTAATGTGTTTCTGGAACACATTTCTTCAAGGAGTGGCAAAGAAGTAAGGTAGTTTTCTTCCCTTTTCTTTCATTATGCCAATGCCATAGTATATTAACAAGGATTTCAGCTTGATTTGTTTCCTCTAGTAAGTGCTAGGTGATGAAAACTGAAATCTGGCCATGATATTGTCAGCAAGGTATACATAGGTTTCTACATTATGTGACAATTCTAATGACCCCAGACTACCTGCAGACTGATGTGCAGTATCTCGCCAGGAGAGTCACAGAATAAACGGGCTGCCATGCTTCTTTCTAGACATCTGCAACATCGACCCATCCTGTGGATTTGGCAACTGGAGGCCTTCCTTCAGGGACCGGAGAGCAGCGGGCAGCGACGTGGATATCGACATGGCTTTCATCTTAGATAGCTCCGAGTCCACCACTCTGTTCCAGTTCAACGAGATGAGGAAGTACATACTGTACCTGGTCCAACAGCTGGACATGAGCCCGGACCCCAAGGCCTCCCAGCACTTCGCCAGAGTGGCGGTTGTGCAGCATGCACCCTATGAGTCCGTGGGCAACGCCAGCGTGCCGCCTGTGAAGGTGGAATTCTCCCTGACTGACTACGGCTCCAAGGAGAAGCTCCTGGCCTTCCTCGGCAGCAGGATGGCACAGCTCCAGGGGACCAGGGCTTTGGGCAGTGCCATCGACTATACCATTGAGAACATCTTTGAAAGTGCACCCAACCCACGGGACCTGAAGCTCGTGGTCCTGATGCTGACGGGCGAGGTGCAGAACCAGCAGCTGGAGGAGGCCCAGAGAGCCATCCTGCAGGCCAAATGCAAGGGTTACTTCTTCGTGATCCTGGGCATTGGTAGGAAGGTAAACGTCAAGGAGCTGTTTGGCTTCGCCAGTGAACCAAACGACATCTTCTTCAAGCTCGTGGACAAGTCTACTGAGCTCAACGAAGAGCCTCTGATGCGCTTCGGGAGGCTGTTGCCATCCTTCATCAGCAGTAAGTCCTGCGCACACTTGGCTCCCAGGGATGGGGCTGCAGGCATGGGAATGATAGCTAGTGTGCCCATGTTGACCCGTCCATTCATTCAACAAGTATATACTGGCACCTGCCACATCCCAGACACACTGTTAGGAGCTGGGGTTGGCAGTTGACACAGATGGGAATCCTGCCCTTGTTCACTCATTTATTCAACCAGACTTGACTAGACCCCTCCCAGCCATGGACTGTGTCCCTGGGAGTTTATAGTTTAGGTGGGTGAAGGGGTCAAGTGCACATTTATTAGGCATGACATAATATGCTGTTATGTCACATTGAGTGTGCCCTGATGGGGATCAGGGAAGCTTCTAGAAGGAGCAGCATTGATCTGGGCTTAGCCCCCAACCCTACACTTGGATACTTCTGAGCCTTTACCTCATATGGCTCTCCCTCTGCTAAATGATCTCCACCCTTGCTTCAGCAACAAACCCGCATTCATCTTCAAACATTATCTCCAGACCCCCTGCTCTCTGCGATGGTCCCCACTCCCAAGGCTTGGGCATTGTTAATCTGGTTGTTGTACTTACTGCATCTATTACATGGCCTGTTGGTCATTCATTTATGGGTATGTGGTCCCAGTAGACTGCACATCCTGGAGGAGGTGTATCATTCATCACTGCCTTGATGGAGTCAGGCACAGGAAACATCTAACAAATGAGGGAGATTTATAAAGTATGACCTGTCCCCCTAAAGTTTTAGGGGAAAAATGTGAAGCAAGGGTAGGCCAGCAAGTTCACCCAGGAGCCACTATTACCATCTTCAGAAAATTAAAACAGTAGTTTTGTTAAACAGCGCTGAGAAAATGTTCAAAGTAATTCTATTATAATGTGATGTTCAAGAGCTTGGAACTTGGTGAATTCTGCACTTGAGTTTTCTTCTATTCCTGTCTTCCCTCACATTGAGTCAATGTTACCTTTAACCTAATCACCCAAATATTGCCAAATAGGAGATACTGGCTTAAGATGTTTTATGGATCAAGCACCATTATGCTTCATGTTTCAAATCACTGGACTTAGATTGTCTGGAAGAATGAATTAATTCAACAAATATTCACGGACTACCTATACGTGATCCATTTAACTCCTTAGCAGATTGATTTTAGTTTGCATGTGGTTCACATGCCCTTAGATATTTCTTCTCTCTTTTTCTCTAGGTAAAAATGCTTTTTACCTGTCCCCAGATATCAGGAAACAGTGTGATTGGTTCCAAGGGGACCAACCGGCAAAGAATCTTGTGCAGTTTGGTTACAAACAAATGTAAGTGATTATAATAACTGTCTTAGAAATTAGAGTGCTACAGGGAATGCAGAGGTCCTTCAGCCAATGCCTAACTTTATGGGGTGAGGATGTTGAAATCCAGAAAACGTGACTTCCCAAATGTCACGTGGAGCATTTCAGGGGAAGAGTCTGTTGTATCCATTAGCTTTTGCTGTGTAACAAATTACCTGAAACTTAGTGGCTTACAATAACAACTGTTTATGTAGTTTGAGATTCTGTGGGCTGGTGGGTTTTGCTTGGGCTCAGCTGGGCAGTTCTTCTGGCCTCTACAGAGCTCATTATCATGTTTGTGGTCAGCTGCTGGTCAGCTGTGGACTGGTGGTCTAGGGTAGTCTCATGTGGGTGGCTCAGCTGGGCAATTCTTCTGACCTCTACAGAGCTCATTTTCATGTTTGTGGTCAGCTACTGGTCAGCTGTGGACTGGTGGTCTAGGGTAGTCTCATGTGGGTGGCTCAGCTGGGCAATTCTTCTGGCTTCTACAGAGCTCATTTTCATGTTTGTGGTCAGTTGTGGACTGGTGGTCTTGGGTGGTCTCATGTGGGTGGCTCAGCTGGGCTCCATGTGGCAAGCCTGGGTTTGTGCACAAGGAGACAGGGAGGGTTCCGTGAGAGAAGGTGGAGGTGAGCAAGGCCTCCTGAGGTCTAGGCTAGAGCTGGCACACTGTTACCTATGCCCTATCCTATTGGCCAAAGCATGTCCAAAGCTGGCCTCACTAGATTCAAGAGTGGGGAGCTGGGCTTGTTGGGGGGACCTGCCACATCACATTGCAAAGAGTGTGGGTACAGAGAAAGTGGGCCACTGGGGCCATATGTCCCAACAGTCTACTATAACTGGTGTGCAATGATTTCATACAGAAAGATTGGATACATTAAGCAAAATGGACTCCCCGTCTCTCAAAATGATTAATGCTGTAACGACACAGGTGATGGTGTTAGCAAAGGGAGGGGACACGCATGGTCTCCTAGGAAGACCGATGAGATGGATGGGAGGTGGGTGGGGCTGCAGTGCCCATGATGATGCTGGCTGCTCAGCACATGCTCCGTGGCCTTATGTCCAGTGCCATTGTTGGTGCCAACTCCAGGAGTAGAGAGGAGGGCACTGTGGCTGTGTGACAGAGGGCTGGGCAAGAGGGACATGGTGGCAGGAACTGAGGTCAGGCACTGTACCAGCAATTTGTGCCCCTCAAGAGAAGGCCACAGAGGATCACGCTTTGGGAGAAGGGGAGGTTTTGTCTGTTGCATCCAGACGAGATGCAGATTCGAATTATCCTTGTAAAGTGACAACCTGCCTTACTCTTGGCTGAGCCCCAGGGTGACCTCTTCCAACTGCCCATATGTCTCCCTATACCCCTTAAGTCCTTCAGCTTTTGCCTTTGTCCTCAGAGGGAACGCTTCACATTTCAGCCTAGTAAGTTGAAAATCATTCCCAAGGCAGTGGTGACCCTTCTCCAGTGCTATGATACTCATTCTGCTTGATCTAGGTTCACAGGTTCTGTTTTTCTAGCCTTGTATTATCTGTATAATTTCCCTAGAACATTCTGTCAAGTTGGCTCAACTTTATCTTTAGAAAAACAGAATGAACAAAGCAATCTAGAATCTGAAGTTTTATGACAGCAACTTGAAAATATACTGCCTATGCCATATAGCATGACATTTATATAAAATAATGAATGTTAATCTCAGGGCAAGTAATGAACAAAATTGGGTCTGTGCTACCATGTCTGATGGTTATGTTGCTGTTCTCTTTAGGGACTCATAGTAAATCAAGAAATTGTGAGAAAAACAGCCACATACACAAAAATTAATACAAACAAAAATACATAACATGCCCTAGGAATGAAAGCGTATGCTGACTTGATCATTTTCCAGCTCAACACAGCATCTTGCTTATTTTTTTATTTAAACTTTTTAATGGAAGTATAGTTAATTTACAATGTTGTGTTAATTTCTGCTGTACAGTAAAGTGATTCAGTTATACATATATACATTCTATTTTTAATATTCTTTTCCATTATGGTTTATCACAGGTTATTGAATATGGTTCTCTGTGCTATACAGCAGGACCTTGTTATTTATCCATCCTGTATATGATAGCTTACATCTGATAACTCCCAACCTCCCACTCCATCCCTCCCACAACCCCGCCCCCACCACCGGGGGCAACCACAAGTCTGTTCTCTATGTCTGTCTATTTCGTAGATAGCTTCATTTAACACAGCATCTTGTTGAGTGGCTACTTTCTTATAACGAGTGTAGCTATTAACTGATCTTAGTTTTTGGTGTATGTGTTTCAGTTGGTCAATTTTTATAATTAGAGCATTATTTAAATATTTTATTTTTACTATTTATTATTAACAATAAGTATTATTATTATGACAATATTTATTTCTGTTTCTTTGCTCTCTTCCAGCTTTTATAAATTGAAAATAAGATTTCAGGTGTATTTATAGTACACTAGAGGCTTCATTTTTAATAATTCTATTTTTTATATGCTGTTCAATGTCTTTTCTGTGGCACAGATCCTAAAAGGAAGGAATTTAGTATATGCAATGCTATATGTAATATATAAAAGCTACTGCATACGTTTTGGTGAGATAGCAAATTTTGCATGGCGCATGGGGTTATGTCTTTGTCTGTTTTAGATAGCAGGAGAAAATATGTATCAGTTGAAATAATATTTAATATGTTTTAACAGAAATGTTCCGAATAATGTTACTTCAAGTCCTACATCTAAACCAGTGACCACAGCAAAGCCAGTGACCACCACCACCAAACCAATAACAGTGGTAAACCTGCCGGCCTCAAAGCCAGCTTCCATGAGACCTGTGGCTGAGAGACCCGTGGCTGGGAGACCCATGGCCACCAAGCCTGAGGCTGTCAAGTCCATGGCCACCAAGCCTGAGGCCGCCAAGCCCGAGGCCATCAAGCCCTTGGCCAAGCCTGTGGCCACCAAGCCCGAGGTCGCCAAGCCTGTGACCACCAAGCTCGTGGGCACCAAGCCAGAGGCCACCAAGTCCGAAGTTGCCAAGCCCGTGGCCACCAAGCTTGAGGCCACCAAGCCTGAGGTTTCGAAGACGGCCACAGTTAGACCCGCAGTGGTCGCGAGGCCCGCAGGAGCAAAGCCGGCCCCTGCCAGACCCCCTGCTGCTGCCAAGCCCATGGCCGCAAAGCCTGACACCCCCCGGCCCCAGGCAGCCAAACTGGCCGCCACCAGGCCAGCCACTGCTAAGCCCATGGGTAAGAAAGCCACCTACCTGGGATGTCTCATTTACTGTGTCCAGGGCTTGTCCCTTGAAGCCTGTTTACAAAGCAGTCCAGACACGGTCCTTGATCTGCAATCTGACATCTAGATGATGTATTTTGAAAGGTGCTGGTTTGAGCATGGAATTACCAAAACATTCCTTTTTTTCTATATGAGAAAGCAATCTTTCTCTTCCGCCCCCTATGAGGCTGGTGAGTTCCAAGCAAAGAGCAGGTGAAATACCTACCCCTCTGCCGCCTCTGCTGCCCGTTTTCCCACTCCCCACCCCAGCCCCGAACCCCCATCGGGGCAGGCATGGGAGCGGCTCATTCTCTCAGGGGTGTCAGTGGGCGGCCACCACCCACCCCTCCTGGAAATGCAGTTGTCTTCAGTTAAAGGGATGAGTTCTAAGGAGACGTAGGGTTTTAGACCCCATCGAGGGAGTGAGAGAGAGAGAGAGAAAAAGCCTGTTGTCAGCTCTTAAATGGTGAAGCTTATGTTTCTATGCTTTAGTTCTGGAGCCAGACCTGCCTCCCTTAGAATATGACTCCCGAAGATCTGGATGGAGCTTTGTAATTGCAAGCCTTGTCCCCTCTGTGAAGCATGTACCCATAGAGAAGAGGCCCAAGCCTCATGCTGTGGCAACACTGGGGCGTTGCGTTTAGCAAATTCAGAAGTTAGAGCCCAGACGACTGTTCTGTCTCCACAGACTGAACTACGTGCTGGTGCTGCCCCTGGGAAGAAGGCATTCCAGGCTGGATTAGATACGAGGCTGGGGGGTTGGTGGGCTTAATGGGACTCAGACTGTGTTATTTTATTTTTCCCACAAAGAAGATGCTAGAAGTTCCTATACAGTCACAAACTGTATAGAAAAGTGAAGGCAGGATGTACGTGCTCCTGAAAAGAATGGAGATTGTCTTCATTTTATGAAGAGAGAGAAGCAGGGATTCCTTGAAAGAATTTCATGTCACACCCTAAAGCTCCATGATGTATATTTAATATATTTTAAATTAGGGCCACATTCTGTCTTGAACGCTTCAGATTAAGCACCCTGGACCACACATTTTCAAAGTATTTCCTTAATAAGAGAGATTTTCAACAGAAAAAAATGGTAGTCGTGTACCTGGCCGATGCACAATGAGATTTTTGATTACTGTGAATTTCACGTTTCACATATGCTGGTAGGTTACAAGATCAATATTTCTCAGGAGCTTGAAAGAGAAACTAGGTGTCTGCCTCACCTAAATTTCAGATCGACCGTCTACCGGTACATCTCTTTTAGAGTTCACCTCTGGCCTGTGTGTGACAGTCATTTAGGGCTTTATTTTTTGTCTCATGCTCTCAGCACTCCATCTTGCAGTTAAGGCACCCCGAGAGGTCCACGCGTCTGAAATCACAGAGAACAGCGTCAAACTCCACTGGGAGAGGCCCGAGCCCCCCAGCCCTTATTTATACAACCTCACCATCACCTCAGCCCACGATCAGTCCCCGGTTCTGAAGCAGAACCTCACGGTCACGGACCACGTCATCGGAGGCCTGCTCCCTGGGCAGACGTACCACATCACGGTGATCTGTTACCTAAGGTCTCAGATCAGAGCCGTCTACCAAGGCAGTTTCAGTACAAGTAAGTGCACTGTCGGTTTAAGGGAGGTTGGTACCTCTCTCTGCGTGGGATATCCAACCGCGCCGTAAAGGGAACAATGCTTATTCACGGACCTTTTTCTGAAACAGCAACAAGGTTAAAACGAAATCCTGTGTTTCGGTTGCACCCAACCTGATAACTTAACAAAATGGAAAATGGGTTCCTTGTGAACTGTTGTCCTGCCTTGGGGATCCTGGGCTACTTGATGTGGGAAACCAGATCCATGTGGCCTGAGTGCAGCCCCTTCCCAGGGAGGAAGAAATACGGCCATGGAACCTGGCTGGGTCTTGGCTGCCCACCATGTCCCGTGTCGGAAGCATGTTTCCATGGTCAGTGAAAAGAAAACACCACTGAGTCATGGCTCCTTAGGGAGTCTCATCCCAGGGGCCACGGGATGTCCACAGGCACAGGCGTCGTCCACAGGTGTCGAAAGGGCACCAGCGTTTCCCTCCCCTGGTCTCACCGTGCTCAGGCTCCGCCCTCTGCTGTGTTGGCCCTGTGGCTCCTTTGCTGCCCCGAGGCCTGGCCTGCATGATTTCCCAGCCCCCTCCCCAAGTTCTCCTGGACCCTCACCCCCACCCCTGACTCTTCTCGACCCCTGCTGTTCCTGGGACGTGGAGGGGAGGCTCCCATTCTTTTCTCTTGGGCCAGAGTTATTCATATCAAGGAACTATGATTGAGGAAAGGCAATTCCCATCAGTTACCATACAACCCATGAAGATTTGAGTCCAAAGACGCTTCAACCCCAGGGTTCTACTTCCTTGGAAGGAAGCAGAAGATGTTATGTGGAAAAATGAGAGGATCTCTTCCAGGTTCAGAAATTTCCTCCGTTTGCTTGTTGAGATGAATCAAACGTGCAGACAACAGACATAAGCAGGGTGTGTGGAGACTTCTTGGGTCTCTACGTTTCAGTGGCCCCTTCTTACATAAGACATGACCCAGAACGGCAAGCCTGCCTCAGTCCCATAGGGTTCCTAAGCCTTTCATTTTCTGATTTACCTATTAGTGGTGTATCTTTTTCTTTTATAGAGAAAATTCAGCCTCCATCTCCACAAACGGTGAGGTCAGCTTCTAGTTCAACCATCAATCTAGTGGTGAGTGCAGAACGGCTGGCTGGGAGTAAAACAGGTGAGCTGTGAAACTATCAGGTCCACTGCAGCACTAAGAAAGCATTCTTCTGAACAGTTTAATCTGCTGGGGTTCTAATTCTCAGACCAGGAGTGACTTGTATGGAGAAAGTTTCAAAGTGGCTCTGTGTGGCCCCTCCTGGGCTTATTCTGCACATTCCAAGTTGCCTGTCCCCAGGATCTTAGAAAAAGTTGAATGAGGGCTCCTTTGGGGGCTGTAGCCAGGAACTCATGTGTCCCTTAGTCATTTCCCTGGTGACTCATCTTGGGACTTGAGTTGATTTGTGGTGTGTGATGCAGCAAAGCATAGGATTTCATCCACTTGGTGATTTAATCTAATAAAAAACTGCTTAGAAGAATACAAGACAATTCAGACTGGAATCCATGAAATAAATGGGTTTGGAAGTGACCCATGGGATCAATGTTCTGGTCCCAATTTCCTAAGCACACACCCTGGCTTAGTGTAGCCTGCCATTCTCTATGTGTCTGAGCCCAAGCATGTGCACATTTTATGTGAAATCCATGATGAGTTAGTGTTTCTGGAAGTGACAGTTGTGACTTGCTTTTGTCCTGGGCAGTGGAACTCTGGGGGACCCATATCCTCTTCTTCAGGGGAACGTGAGCTATGATTGTTCATCTGTGGGAAGCTGGTTATTGAAATAGCCGATATGCTTTGCTTAAGAGTATTCTGCAAAAGATATTGGTACTAATTCCACAGTCAAGGGTATTTAGATATCTTATTGTTTACAGACCCCAAAGCAAAGGGTTTCCACTAATTATAGGGACAGTTCATTAGTTTTTGATATATTGGCCACAGTCAGGAGAAGGAAGGCATATCTCTTTACATTGTTAATTTCTGTAATGGATAATGACGAAAGCCATATATCGAGTGCCCAGCTGCTTTCCTACGGTGCTCGATTTAAAAGAAGCTGTGCTTTCTCAATATGCCGTGCATTGTCAGAAGCAGCAACAAGTTATTTTTTGAGCTGTTGGCAAGGATTCCCTATTTTACTCTTTCCAGTTTAAGTTTTAAAGTGACCCTTGTTTCTCCACCTCATCCTTTTTGTAGAGTTTGCATCGTATCTCATCTGTGTTTAAATGAAATTGGGGGGTCTCTGACTCCACACACCCATCTCTTTGGGGCCACTTGGAAATACAGGGCTCTCAATTCTTTTAGTTGTTTCTAGAGGGAATCTTCTCTATTACCAGAACAGTATTTTTTTAAACATCTTTATTGGAGTATAATTGCTTTACATTGTTGTGTTAGTTGCTGCTGTATAACAAAGTGAATCAGCTATACATATACATATATCCCCATATCCCCTCCCTCTTGCATCTCCCTCCCACCCTCCTTATCCCACCCCTCTAGGTGGTCACAAAGCACCAAGCTGATCTCCCTGTGCTATGCTGCTGCTTCCAACTAGCTATCTATTTTACATTTGGTAGTGTATATATGTCCATGCCACTCTCTCACTTCGTCCCAGCTTACCCTTCCCCCTCCCCGTGTCCTCAAGTCCATTCTCTACATCTGCGTCTTTATTCCTGTCCAGCCCCTAGGTTCATCAGAACAATTTTTTTTTTTAGATTCCATATATATGTGTTAGCATACGATATTTGTTTTTCTCTTTCTGACTTACTTCACTCTGTATGACAGTCTCTAGGTCCATCCACCTCACTACAAATAATTCAATTTCGTTTCTTTTTATGGCTGAATAGTATTCCATTGTATATATGTGCCACATCTTCTTTATCCATTCATCTGTTGACGGACACTTAGGTTGCTTCCATGTCCTGGCTATTGTGAATAGTGTTGCAATGAACATTGTGGTACATGACTCTTTTTCAATTACGGTTTTCTCAGGGTATATACCCAGTAGTGGGATTGCTGGGTCATCTGGTAGTTCTATTTTTAGTTTTTTAAGGAACCTCCATACTGTTCTCCATAGTGGCTGGAATAGTATTTTATTCCATTGATGGACTTTCCCTGTGTCCATGTATACATGGTATATCTATATCTGTACATCTACATTTATCTATCTACCTATCTATCATCTCTTAATTCATCCGCAACCCATACTGACATGTGGCGTCAGGAGTTACTAGAAAGAAGATGATGAGTCAATGCAGGAATTATGAAACTAATACATACACAGATGTGTGATAAGGGTCAAAAAACCAACTACTTATAGAGCTGCAAAATGTTTTAAAATAGTTTACTTTTAGAAACAAGTTTAGGAATTGGTCTTTGTTAGAGACAGCCATGTGTTTTTCAGACTCCTTTTGCCTTTCCAATGGATAGATTGACAGAAAAACAAGAAATTCTCTCCTCTTGACATAAATTTATGGGAACAATTCAAGAATTCATGGTAGATTGAGTAATTAAGTTTTAACTTAAGAGTTGTGTAAAAAGATTTTATAAAAACTTTTAATGCTATGATTTTTAACTAGGTTGCTTCCATGTCTTGGCTATTGTAAGTAGTGCTGCTATGAACATGGGTGCATGTATCTTTTTTAATTAGAGTTTTCTCAACTCCTTTGATTTCTGCTCATAATCAAGGGACAATGTGCAGGGGCCTTTGTCCCCTGCTCTGGGGGTTTCCTGCAGGCCCTAGTGCACCCCAGCTACCTTCCTGAGTCATCTCCCAACACGATGCTTGAGCTCAGAGAAGCCACAATGGACTTACTAGGATTTCACCAAAGATATGGGTCAGGACAGATGACATTCTGACTTCAAAGTCCCTGAAATCTGTGCATATTATTTGCCACTTGCTGGTAACTTCAGCCCTCACAGAGTGTGGGAAAAGTAAAACTTCTAGCAAATTCAGTGCTTCACTGAGAGAAAATGATTAAAAATAAATTACACAGTGAGATTTGGGGATGTTTTTGGTTCTCTTATGTATGGTCCAGAAGGAATAAGAATATATAAACAGTGTTAAGTTAATATAAACAACACAATCTTTAAGCAAGAATCTGGCTGGGCTGTCTTGGTTTTTAAGACTGAGTCACAGATTCAGACGTAGGAAGGTGTTTTCAATCTAGACCTTCAACACTTAGGTCTCCTCTCTTCATGTGACAGACAGAAAAGAGATTTTGAGACTGGGGCTTTTGTGTCCTTCAAGGCGATGGGTCGTAGTTAGATACAGATGAGTCCAAAACCTTTCTCCTTCCTTCTGATCAGTACAGAGCCCTCAAACCCAGGACCTGACTGTTCTTTCACCCTTTCACGTGTGTATTTCCCCCCTAGTGATTCAAGTCAGCCTGAAAATATAAATTACTTGCTCTTCTTTTTTTAAAAAATTTTTGTTTATTTTATTTATTTATTTATTTTTATTTTTGGCTGCATCGGGTCTTAGTTGTGGCATGCGGGCTTCTCTCTAGTTGAGGCGTGTGGGCTCAGTAATTGTGGTGGCACGTGGGATCTTAGTTCCCCGACCAGGGATCAAGCCCATGGAAGGTGGATTCTTAACCACTGGACTATCAGGGAAGTCCCTTACTTGCTCTTCTTAAGAACAAGTTTCTGCATAATTCATCTCTAGCCTGCAAGTAACAAAACAGCGTTTTGAAAAAAAAAAAAAAAAGCACTTTGCCTGGAGAAGTCACTTAATAAACATTTGCTAAATGAACATATGTAGGTGTACACACACACACCATTTTGAATGCTCTTCTTCAATGAAATTAATTGGATATTTACTTTAAAATGTATAAATTGAAAATGGGTAAACAGGATTAGGAGATGGAAGCTTGTTTTCCCTCCTCCCTACCAACTCCTCCCCCATATAATCAAGGCATCTTAGAAATTTTTTCCAGGGGGTGAAACATTTTAATATATTCATATTTTTGCAGATAGAAAAGGAGTAACAACAAATCCTTGTTTATAAGAAACTTTAAAAAATATACTAACTATATTCTTCCTCAGTAGTTTCATGTATATTTCACATCTAAATATCAATTGCCATAATATGCATTATTTCTCCAAAGATGTATTTTCTAGACAATTCAGGCAAAAATAAGTTTTAAAATTAGCTTTTATATGTGGATGTGAATGCAGTTTAATTCCAGCACCAGTTCATTACAGTTCATCTCTGTAAGCACAAACACGGTTTGTGCTTACAGAGATGTGTTCCTTTCTTAGTTTTAAATGCTAGATACTATTTTTGTTTTTTGACCTTGGCACGCGGCTTGCGGGATCTTAGTTCCCCAACCAGGGATTGAACCTGGGCCCACAGCAGTGAAAGCGCCGAGTCCTAACCACTGGACCACCAGGGAATTCCCTAGACACTCTTCTTTGCTTTTTTACCTCTATGAATAAAAGATTTACTGGGTTTTGATTCTATCTTTAGGAACTGAATTTTGAAATAGTTTACCACTTGGGGTTTAGGAAACATGGTGACCAGCGTTTGAACCTATGCAGGAATTTGTGGGCAAAAATCCTGTGAAATGAAAAGGTCTTTGGTCCATGGCATCCAATGAGGGGAGAGAAGATTGAGCAGTACTATTATTTGAGTTTTCATATGTTAATATTTGTCCCTTTTGAAATTCACATTTAATAGGTACTTCTTTACCAGAAATTTGACACAGGCATGTAATGGGAGGATAGCCTAGTGAGGGGATTCTTTGTCCCCCATCTGAGGCCTGGCCCTGTGTCACATGGAGTGTGAGATGTGGCAGTAAGGCCTCAGCTTGAGATGAAGGTTGATTACAACAGCAAACCAATAGCATCATTACTAACCATTCAGACTTTGCAATACTACATGATTCCATTTTAAATGGTTAATACTTGTATTTTCCTCAACAAAACAAGCCCTGCAAAAAGAAAAATCCCACCCCACTTTTTGCTTTCCTCACCACCTAAGGGAATCACACCCACTTTTCTGAGATACATTTGCTGCCTGAAAATGGCAGTTAGCAGCAATTAAACAAATGTTTCAGTGCTTATCACAGTCTTAAAAAAGCATTGACTGTGCTAGGCATTTTTGCAGTACGTTTTGTGACTGCTAGTTTTGAGGATGCTGTGCTGTTGCTAATGTTGGTTTTAGGTTTTTGTTACTGTCTCTCTCTTCCTCCTTCTCATTTTTGGCCAAAGAAGACTTGGATGAATATTTTACATGCATATGATTAGTAAAGCTAAGACTCTGAAGTTTCTAAACAGCAAAAAAAAAAAAAAAAAAATCTAACTCAGAAAATTTACTTTTTACAATATTAAAGAATGAATCCTAAATTATTGGCCCACCCATGTGTGAAGAAATGTTTCAATGCAGAAGAGAATAAAAATAACTAACACAACGTGTAACATTCTTTTTTACTTACTCAAGAAATTAGCAATCTGTAGAAATGACCGTATTTTGTCTGATCAGACATTCCTGGGTCAGTTACACAGCTCTGAAGGAAATAAGTTCACCAATGTTTTACTTACTTTATTGATTCTAAGATGTACAATTTTCCCCATTGTAGTACCTCTGAAATTGAAATGTGACTTGAAGTTGATGACATGTCATGGCTTATTGGCAGCATTTTCTCTTACTTAGTGGATTATAAAACAATAGTACATTATAAAATTAATTATAAAATTAAGATATCTTAGATTTGATGAAATCCAGTATTTGCTTGGCTGTGTTCCACCATGAATATACAGCATTGGCTGCCATAAAATGATGTGATGGGGACAATATATGACTTTATGTTGATAATAATTTAAAGAACTAACTTAACCCCACAACTTGAGGTACATTCAATGGCTACAAATATTTTCTCTACATTGAAGAGACATAGCCATCTTCAAGGCTGTGTGTTTATTGCTGCATGAGAATGTAGCTAAGTCAGCTACCATGTTTGGGTTATGACGGGTCTCCAAGGGCATTTGGTATTTTTTTATTGTGAAGTATAAAAGTCTTATGAAATAAAACTCTATTGGTCAAGACCTGAAACTACATTTAAAATGCAACTACAGCTACATTTAAAATAAAGTTAAAAGTACAAAAAAAGTTTCTTTGGTACCTTTTGAGCCAATCCACACTCAAAATGTAAACACAGGAAAGTTTTATTCATTCCTGCCAGTTGTATCTGCTTCAGAGGTTTGGAAGCACTTTATATCATGTCAACAATGTCTGATCCTAAGGCAATTAAACCTTCTTCTTGTTTTGAAACCATTAAACTAACGAGGAACATATTTACACATATTCACAACTGCAGCCTAAACCCTTTCCCCTCCTCTCAGCTCCCACGATTTAGCTTAAGAAATAACTTAAATACTGATAACTTGCTGGTTTGGAAAATGTCAAATTGATGCCTTTAAAAATGCTGCTTTGAAGGAGAGACACAGACATAGAGGATAAGCGTATGGACACCAAGGGGGGAAAGGCGGGGGTGGGATGAACAGGGAGATATAGTTTCTACTAGAAACTGACACAACATTGTAAAACTACTATACCCCAATTAAAAAAAGAAGTTTAAAGAAATAAATAATGAATGATAATTTTAGAATCACAGAACTAAAAAAAATATGCTGCTTTTAGACACTATACAAATCTCAACTGATAAAAAAAGGCAAGATTTTCCAATTCAACATGTTTTTGGTTTCAAACACTTTTTCTAGTAATAAAATAATAGATATTCATTGTGAAGAATTCAGAACATACAGAAAAATGTAAGGAAAATATGATTCCCATAATTAAACACTGATGGCCATTTATGGCCACCATTAATGATCCAATGCATATCTTTCCTGTTTTTTTCCCATGAATAGTACATGTGCACACACACACGTCTTTATTACAAAAGTAGGCTGTGTTTCTTTGGGTGCCTTCCACCCCATGGCTGTTGTTCCAGAATGTAGGTTGGCTCCTGTGGTTTCTGTGAACATGGGATTCCTTGGACAGGGTTTCTCCAGACATCACGCTTACATCAGTTTCCTCTCATATTTGGAAGCTCACTGAAGCCCAGTAACCGTTGACTATTTCACTAGGAAGTTTCACCAGATGGGGATCTGAATCAGACAGCCTTTCAAGTCTCTCTTTTAAAATGAAACATTATTATTTTTTTAAAATAAATTTATTTATTTATTTTTGGCTGCGTTGGGTCTTCGTTGCTGCGCGCAGGCTTTCTTTAGTTGCGGCGAGCGGGGGCTACTCTTTGTTGCAGTGCGCCGGCTTCTCATTGCAGTGGCTTCTGTTGTTTTGGAGCACTGGCTCTAGGCACGTGAGCTTCAGTAGTTGTGGCTCGCGGGCTCTAGGGTGCAGGCTCAGTAGTTGTGGCGCACTGGCTTAGTTGCTCCGCAGCATATGGGATCTTCCTGGAGCAGGACTCAAACCAGTGTCCCCTGCGTTGGCAGGCAGGTTCTTAATCACTGTGCCACCAGGGAAGCCCTAAACTGAAACTTTAAAAAAAAAAATAAATAAATAAAATGAAACTTATTTACATTGTTATTCTAGGCAAAAGTGAGCCAGGAAAGGTTGGTGATAATTTTCTTTCCCCATGGTCTCTTAGGCTCTGGTTGGGTTCTCAGTATGAGGAGGAGAAAATCAATGAATTTGTAGCCAGACACATCTCTTGGATCAAGGACCCCAGGCTCCTCCAGGGCTGGGCCCCAAGGGGAAAACTCTTTCTGGAGGGAAACATAAATAGCTGTCATGTCCAAAGACTTGTTCTAGGGAAAAACTCAATGAGATCCAACCATCCTTCTTTGGACTATAGGACATTTTAATTTTGTAGACTTTGAAGCCGTTGTTTTAGCATATGTAGACATAGCTTGGGTGAGTCCAGCCCACATGGGTCTCAGAAATCAAATGATGGGAGTTAAAAACTTTCTCTTCTTAAGAACATAAAACCTCCCATTTTGATGCTTTAAAAATGGAGAACCCCAGGCTTTTGTCATTGCATAAAGTTGAGGCCCACATTAACATAGTTCCCTTGGTTCTCTAAGACTTTACGTGTCCAGAGTAGTAGCATCCTTATATTCCATTAATAAACCTTAAAGGTCTTGGCAGTGACTCCTGCTGGAGTAAAGGATGTAGAATGCAAGAGTCGTAGTTTGGTACCGGAGACTGAAGGTGAAAATCAAAGGAAATTGGAAAAGCCAATTGGTCAGGGAGCAGGGTCCTGCTGCTGGGCTGCCTCCAGGCTGGGTGTCGTTGGGTCTGGGAAGACGTCTGTTGCTTCAGAAGAGCACAGGGGAGTAGAACCCAAAGAGCTAAACACAGATGGCCAGGACTGGGTGCACTTGGAACAAAGTGTAACCAACCTGGGCCACTGGGGAATGCTCTGGGGAAGAAAGGGGAGGGGACGAGGCGACCATTTGGCCAAGTTCCCATGCTAACAGGGGACCCACCAGTAAACAAGGGATGTGTGTTGGTGCTTGGATGATCTTGCCTTGCTCAGTCCCCTCATTCCTTCAAACCAGGCCTTCACCTCTAGCGTTGGCCCATCTGAGAGGAAGAAAGTTGTTTTTGTAAGTTGTCATCATTTTATCCTGGCCTCATTTGGGTCTTCAAAAGCTCTTGGTAGCACTGCTGGCCTTCTGGGCCTCTGAAAGTGTCTGCAACTCAGAGATGCTGTAGGTGTGGGGTCACCTTCCTCCTGGGGGCGGGGGTGACAGCCTCCCCAGAGTCACCAGGTAGTGTCTTAGACCAATTCTGAGCCTTAATCCTGTGCCTGGAAGTCTGGTCCATTATGGTTGACCTGAGCTTTGGTTTTCTACCTGAAGACCTAGATTTTCCTTTTACTTCTTGTTACCAACCATCCCTGAAGATGCCTACCACCCCTGCCATCCATGGAGCTTGGGGAAAGGCCCCCGGAAATGTCAGCCCTGTGTGGGGAGGGCCGGTGATTCACGGGTGTTAGTTATGAATGTAAACATGTAACATTGTCCACTCCAGGGGTTTGTTTTACATTTTTCAAACTTTCAGATAACAGTTGATATTAATGTTTCTCTTTTCCAGCCCCATCTAGAGTTTGCCAGAAAACACTGTAAACAGAAGTTTTACTGTGTGTGAACTGTAAACTTTCTTTCTTTCCATGCGTGGTGGAGAATGTAGCTTTTACTCTGCAGCTGGGCTGCATCAGAAGCATGCATTTAAAACATAAACTTCCTTAACTGGAAAAAGAATGCTTCTCTGTCTTCAAAATAGATTTGCTATGTGACATTTTTGCTTCTGTGAATTTTGCATCAGTGTTAGCACTTCTCTTGGCTTGTTAAATTTGACTGGTCACAAAGGTAGTAGCTACACACACACAGACACAACACATGTGTGCATATACACACATTTTAAAATTTTTATTTATTTATTTATTTTTGGCTGCATTGGGTCTTCATTGCTGTGTGCGGGCTTTCTCTAGTTGTGACAAGCGGGGGCTACTTTTCGCTGTGGTGCGCGGGCTCTAGGCACTCGGGCTTCAGTAATTGTGGCACGTAGGCTCAGTAGCTGTGGCTCACGGGCTCTAGAGTGCAGGCTCAGTAGTTGTGGCACACAGGCTTAGTTGCTCCGCGGCATGTGAGATCTTCCCAGACCAGGGCTCGAACCCGTGTCCCCTGCATTGGCAGGTGGATTCTTGACCACTGTGCCTTCAGGGAAGTCCCTACACACATATTCATAAAGGATTTTCTTTTTGCACTTTGACTTTTGTTTTTAATCTACCTGGCTTGTAGTGAAATGGAGAGTCTTGTTTATGAATGACATTCTGACAGAACTTAATTGTTATTTTGCCAAGGAGTAGAAAACTCCAAGGTTTTAAAATTAGGTTTCTTCTTTGGGGGTTGAGCATTGAAAGAACTGGAGACTAAGTGACCCAGTGATTGGAAAGGGGAAAACACAGTTCATTTAATCTGAAATCATCCAATAATAATTGCCAACACTTGGGATTCCAAGTGTAGTTTATGAAGTCCTTTCATCGATAAGATTGTATTTATTGCTCTCAGATCTGTAGGTGATTATTATGTCCATTTGACAGTAAGGAAACTGAAGCTTGGGGAGGTAAAGGAAGTTTTCCTCCTGGAAACTCTTCTGTTTTCTCTCTCTGACAGCACTGTGATTAGACCTTCAGCCCCTCACGCTGGGAGCACAGTAACTTACATGTTCTCATTAATCTTCTTTCCCCATCTTGTTCTTCAAGATATATGTAAGTTGCCAAAAGAAGAAGGAACTTGCAGGGACTTTATATTAAAATGGTACTATGATTCCGTTACTGAAAGCTGCGCCAGATTCTGGTATGGAGGTTGTGGTGGAAATGAAAACAGATTTGATTCGCAGGATGAATGTGAAAAGGTTTGCCCTCCTGGTAAGTGATTCTTCTTTTGTGTTGGTGGTTTTTGCAGGTAAGGGATCCAGGCCAATAATTCACCTTTTAAAGATATTTGAATGATAATGATGATGATAGATTTGAAAAAGAAGATAAATTGGATTTTCAGATGAGGAAGGTGTACAAATAAAACACATGGGGTTAATTTTCTGAGTTATTATGGTTTCCTAAAAACATACTTGTATTTTTGCCAGTGAGGAAACATATGGTGGACCACTCCTCACCCTTCAGAAATATTACTAAGTTTCTGTTATTCATAAAATACTGTAACAGACATGGTGATTAGGAAAATAATATAATGAACAGTTAATAATAACTGCTATATAGTCTATTCATCTTTAAATAATCTTGCTTGCTCTAAATAACAATGTTGACCGCCAGGCCATGCGCTATCTCCATTATGCTGGGCAATGTGATTGGTAATAAAATCAGAACAGCTACACAGAGATTCTGGGGCCAGTGCGGAATGGGAGCGCTGGGTTTGCTTAAAGGCCAGGCAGGTGATGCCAGGAGAGAGAAAGGGCTCAGATGGCACAGAGAGCCCCAAACCCCAGGCCAAGAAGCTCCAGGGGAGCCACTGAAGGAAATGAACTGAAAAGTGAGATTGGTGATGACAGCCAGAGGCCACGGATATTTTCATGAGAAATACAGTGTCCTTTTGGGTCAGTAATGTGACTTTTCCCCTCCTCTTCCTTTCCACCCTCACCCGCTGCCCCTCCATCCATGCCCAGTGCTCATCAAGCCCGGAGTCATTGCTGCGATTGGGACCTAAGCGTGGCCGACCAGTGACACATACCTCTTGAAGAAGAAGGAGTCAGCCATTGCCAGTCGTCTTTGTAGAAGCTCTGGGTATAGATTCCCTTGCACTGTACCATTTCCTGCTTTGATTTACACTCGAACTTGGGAGGAAACGTCTGCTGCATGACCTATCAATATGGTGCTAAATGTGTCTGTGGAGTCAACCCTCTTTGTCTCCGGGCAATTACATTGTATACTTTGAACGTTGTGTAATAGTTATCCACTGCTGGAGTTTATGTGAACATTCCTATAAATTCAAATTCCCTCTGGAGTTTCACGTTATGCCGGTTACAGGCAAGTGTAAGATCTAGAAAATAACCCCCAATTTCACAGCTACTCTATATACTTCTGCTTGGTTGATTTTTTTTCCCCTCTTAATTAAGCATGACTTTAGATGGAAAGCCTGTGTATAGAGAAAAAACAAGAGTCTAACTTTTCCATTTCCCTCCCAATTTCCTGGATTAGATTTTGAGCTAATTTCCTTTTTCTAGAGCTTCTAACAAACAATCTAGTTAGAAGGAAGCAAAATCCCTTAATCTCTGTGCACTGTTGTGGGACCAATGCCTTAATTAAAGAATGAAAAGAAAGTCATAATAGAGAAGATTTTTTGGCATTCCTCTAATGTTGTGTCTGTGTTGTTTTTTTTTGGGGGGGGTTAATTTTAATTTTAAAAATTTTAGGAAATTTATACAAAGAAACTTTTTAATAAAGTATATTGAAAGTGGTGTGGGTTTGGTGTTCTTGGCTGTGTCGTTTCCCTAGCACCTGTTGTCAGAATCACCCCAGGACAGGGGAATTGGAGCCTGTTCAGGCCCACAGTCTTGGGTACCACCCTTTGATTTCCAGTGAAGGGGCAAGGGTGCTCTATCGACAGTGGGAAACCCGGTGGATCCAGCTCTCCGTGGCCGGGTGGGTCACGTTCCTTGCTTAGGGCCCCTGGAGTCTTCCTAGTCTTAAGAACCAGGCTGGCTTTCATGCTCTCCTTTAACTTCTTGCTGTGTCCCAGAGATGTGGCCTCCTTCCCTGTCCCTTTAAGATAATTGTTTCCTGGGGGTTCCCTTTGCTCCTGCCTACAGTGGCTGAGAGGTGGGATGTCACTGGCCCAGGAATCCCCAGTCCCCTTTCTGGAGTCTCAAAGATGAAGCATAAAGTTTCTTTTTTCTTTAAAGACCTTTTTGCTCCTGTCTTCAGAAATAACACAAGAAACAAATAAGTACATATTTAGGTGGTACCTGAATTCCACTTGGGAAGGAAACTGA
Source organism: Hyperoodon ampullatus (assembly GCF_949752795.1). Taxonomy (NCBI): domain Eukaryota; kingdom Metazoa; phylum Chordata; class Mammalia; order Artiodactyla; family Ziphiidae; genus Hyperoodon; species Hyperoodon ampullatus. The sequence continues at coordinate 3,788,873 of NC_136921.1, forward strand.
ATTTGTTTGGTAAAACACATCTGCTCTGACAAATGCTTCTGGCCGAGCTCTAGGGACCTTGGGTGTGGACCGAACTGTTTTATGTAAGATGCGGAAGGACCTGTCAGTTAATCTATTGATCAGAGGGAGGGAGGAGGAGGGAGAGGGCGTGTAGAGCCATGGAGATGGGTGGGGAGAGGCTGGGAAGTCACAGACACCACTCCTTGTGATTTCCACCCAGATCTTTGGGTGCAATTTCTAAATTCACAAGTGCACTCAAAGTGAGCACATCTGCAGAGCAATTGGAGGAAGAACTGAGCTTTGTCCCTGAGTCGGTGTGTCAGAGAATGTAGCCAAAGGCAGAGATGGAAGGAAGATGCTGTGAGCAAAGGACCCCTCTGCTGGAATCTGCAGGAATCTGGGGGAGGACTCAGCTCTTCACAATCCAAGACGCTGGAGGTTTGAGTTTACCGGCACCTTGTCGGGATGGGGAGAGCCTGGTTGAGTATCAGGGCAGCCCGGGGTAGATTTCATGGCTTTGAGGACTCCTGAGAAGCTCTCACAGTCAGGGGGCCCCTGGACCACGTCTGCCCTCCAGGCCATGCTGACTGCCTCCCCACCTTTGAAGGGCCCCCTTTTTAGCATGAGGCCAAGCCAGTGGAACTACCAAGAGCGTGATGGCCATGAATTCCTTTCAAACAGGTACTCAGCCTGGGTGGGAAATGTGCCTTCTGTGACTTTCTTAGAGATTTTTCTCTCCAGCCCCACAGGAGCAGCCCCCTTCCACAGAAACAGGCCTGCATGCCTCCCCTCAGGCTGTGGGTAGTCAAGCCAAGCGCATCCCATCCCACTGGAGCAGAGAAACATTTGCAGGGGCTTGGGAAAGGCAGCTTCACTGGTGTAGTGGATGGGACAGTCTGTGTGCATTTGTCCTGGGGCTGCCATAACCAAGTACCACAATCCAGGTGGCTTAAAACAATAGAAATGTATTCTCTCACAGCTCAGGGGGCTAGAAGTCCAAAATCAAGGTGTTGGCAGTGCCATGCTGCCTCGGAAACCCGTAGGGCAATTCTTCCTTGCTTCTTCCTACTTTCTCGTGATTCCTTGACTTGTAGGCATGTGAGTCCAATCTCTGCCTCTGTTTTCACATGGTCATCTTCTTATAAGGACACCAGTCAAACTGGATTAGGGACCCACCCTGCTCTGGTATAACCTCATCTTATCTAACTATATCTGCAATGACCCTATTTCCAAATAAGGTCACATCCTGAGGTCCTGGGGGTTAAGACTTCAGTATATCTTTTTCGGGGGGACACAATTCAACCCATAACACAGTTTTAGGGTTTCCAATACCAGTTCCCAACTCTGATCTGTCGATCCACTCTTAACAGCAAGGTAGCAGCTGTAGTTAAGAGATTTCAATTGAATGCTGTCACTTCCTCAGTGGCATTGGTTATTGAAACCATCACTACTGGATCTTCAGGCTGGGTCCTATTCATTTCAAAACTTAAATCTCAGATGCTGTGCAGAGCCTTTTCCCTGTAGACCAGCGCAGGTACTGGATGACTAGACTGGAGAAGTCCATGGCTTGTTGCCTCGCACCTTCCTTTTTACTCCCCAAGCCTGTGGAGTTCTGGGCTGGAGCTCCTTCCCAGGCTCCATAGGTGAACTTGGAGCTGACTTTCTGTTGGCTTCTGTTCTCTCCTTGACTCCTTTCTGTGGTAGGGCCCCATGTTGACTCTCTCGGGGTGTATGTCGGTTCTCCGGTGGAACCTGGGGGGCCCTAGCCTGGCAGTTCTGTGAACCTCTTCCTCCCCTCAGAGCCCCCTACTGGGGATCGTCCTCCTCACAGACCCTCGGTGCTAGTGTCTTTGTGCAGGAGAGCATCCTCTTGGAGAGCAGTGTAAGCCAGTTGGCTCAAGTCCAGCCACCTTCTCGGGTCACTTAATCCATAGGAAATGCTCATGACCTTGCCACATCAACTGCCACATCCCTCTTTCCACTCAACCAGGGGTCATGGGTCCTGCGGGTTCAGGGGTCAGGAACATGGTCAGTTGAGAGCTGGTCTCCAGCCCCTGACTTGGTGGTGGTGGGAAGGAATGATTCAGACCATCATCTCCAACTCTTGAGTGTTTCTTTGTCTTCAGGGACAGGGTCCAGGGGACGCCCCTTCCTGACGCCGCAGAGAGTGAGTCCCTTCCTCCCCACCCCCGCCAGGAGGTGAGGGAGGAGCGTGGCCTCTTCATAAGAGCTTTGTTGCTCTCGAAAGGCCCCCGCCACCTCTCCCTTGGCCCTGTTCTACCTCATTAGTGACTCGTTACTGCGCTCTAAGCTGGGGCCCTTAGCCGTCAACTCTGGGAAAACAGGACCCACCAGGCACCCACCACCAGCCTCTTGTAGGAACTTGACGAGTGGACAGCTCTGAGCCCCAGATCTCTAGTGCAGGCTGAACACTGCTTTTCCTCCTGCCCCTCGATTTCCTAGAAGTGAGCCTCGGCACCCCGAGGCACCCCACTAGTGTGTGTGAGTCCGCCTCACCACATGTGAGTGACTGAAGGCTCCTCGAGGGGATGAAGGAGAAGGCTCATCACATGTCCATGGTTTGGCTTCACACACACCCTTTAACAAGCTGTCTCGGCCCCAAAGTTCCTCTGCCCAACAGCGACCTCAAGTTTCCCCTCCTCTTCCTTCCCCCTGTTGCTTAAAATTCCCTCAGTCCTTGCAGCAGTTTTCAGATCTTCCCCTCGGTGGGGGCACTTTGACTGGGAAAACCAAAGCCCGAGAGAGGGCGGAATGGTGGGCATCTTGCTTCCTGCACTGTTCACGTGGGGTCGGTTCACCCCATCACATTTAAAAAAAATCAACGTTATATACAATAAAATGCATCCACTTCTGTGTGTTGCTTGATGAGTTTTGACAAATGAATACATGCACAGAACCCTCACCACGCTCATGATGGTCATCATTCCCATAACCCCATCCAGCAGTGTGTGCAAATGAACAGCATTTAAAGTTATCATGACATTTCTCCCAGTAAATTTATCCTAAGGAAACAATCGGAGATGCACAAAAATTTATGTTTAAGGATATGGCTTTATTTGCAATGACAAAAATGAATGCGAGATCATCAGAATGGCCAACAAGAAAAGGATGCTTACATACATCCTGCTTCACCAACAAAAGAAAAACATAGCCATTAATGTGATTGATATATATATACACTACTATGTACAAAATAGATAACTAATGAGAACCTACTGTATAGCACAGGGAACTCTGCTCAGTGCTCTGTGGTGACCTAAATGGGAAGGAAAACTAAAAAAGAGGGGATATATGTATACAGATAGCTGATTCACTTTGTTGTACAGCAGAAACTAACACAAAGTTGTAAAGAAATTATACTCCAATAAAATTTAATTTAAAAATACATCATGATGCTGGTAAATGGTCGATGCCATTAAGCAGTTGATATATATGATATGATGTTAAAAAGATACAAATCTGTATATTTAATATGATAGTTTCATATATATGTGCACATGCACACACATATATTTCCCTTTTGTGAAGGAAAATAACAAAAGCAAATACAACAAAATTTAAGCAGTGGTTGTTTCTGGCATGGTGATTTAAATGTTCTTTAAATGTTCCTACACTTAAATTTGTTTCTAAAATAAACCCGTGTATTACCCTTATCAAACAGTTATTTTCAGCTTGAAGATATTTTTGTATACGAATTGCACTATTCATAAATTTTAATTGTTTTATAATCTGTGTTGTGTGGATGTACTTAACCACTCATCCTTCCTTCCTTCCTTCATTCCTTTGTTCCACAAGTGTTTACTGAACACGTGTCACGTGCTAGATCCAGGTCTAGGCACTGGGAATGCAGTTCTGCTGGAGCTGACCTACTGGGGGAACCAGACAACACAAATGTATCTATAAAGCATGAAGACGTGGGAAGAGCTGAGGAGAAAAATAACCGCAGCCGCCTTTCCAATTCCCTCGGTTTCTTACCCTGCTCTTGTGCAATTTAGCATGTTGTGGTCCCCAGGAAGAGAAAACGTGGACTTTAGGAGAGCTTGAGGGCACACACATCACCTGTGGCCATAGCTTACATCCACACCCAGGAATGCTCAGATGTGCAGAATCAAACACCACTGGAGGGAGGGCTGTGGTCCTAGAAACCCCATTTGGCCACCAGACATGTCCTCTACCCAGCTACAGCACTCTCCCTTCCCAGTGTCTAGACCCTAATCTTGAAGCTGCATTTTACCCCAATGTTAGTTATAAAATAGAGTGGAAGAGTCATTAATGGGTTCATCCCACCCCTGGAAAATCAGACTGATTTTGAATCTCAAACTAAGATCCCATTTCCACATAATTCTGCCTTGTTCAATGGAGACAATTGGTTACACTAATTCATTTGACACCTGAGCACATTGTATATGTTCCTCTGGGCTTTTAGGATAGAGTGTTGAACAAACCAGACAGGATTCCTGCCCCCGAGGGGCTTACATTCTGCTGGTGGGAGACAGAGAGAATGCAAGGACCATGAAGAAGCAGCAAATGGTAGACGTGCTTTTGCAGGAGGTGATGAGGCTCTGGGGCAGGGACGGTAGGGTAGGGGGCAGGCAGTGCTGTGCTGGGGCAGCCACCATGTTTCAGTAGCGTGATCACCGTGGGCCTCGCTGAGAAGGAGACTTTGAAAAACACCTGAAGATAGATGGTGAGCCAAGGGGGTAACTGAGGAGAGAGCTCGGGGCAGATGGGATCCCTACAGCAGCGTGGTCCTCAGATGGAGGAGAAGGCCCTGGGCTGGGTTCTGTCAAGTGAGGGCAGGGGCCCAGGGGCCACTGGTGGCCCGGGTTGGTCTACCGGCTTTTACTCAGTGACGTGGAGCCATCATTCAGCAGCTCCATGAAGGGACCGACAGGAACGTCCTTGAACTCTACAGGATCCACTAGCTTCTCTGTGTGGACAAGACCTCAGAGCAATGAGGTGGCGACACCAGTGATGGGGTGGTGACATCGGTGGTGAGGCCATGGAAGAAATTCAGGTGAGACGCGATGATGACCAAGACCAGAGCAACAGCAGAGGAAATGAAGTGTGAACTCTGGGTACATTTTGGTCTAAAATGTGCAAGAATTGAGGTAACGTCTGTGTACAGTTTTTTACACATTATTTCCACAAAGGAACTGGAACCAAACAGTTGTTAGATCATCTGTCCTGACTTTGTGTTCAGCAAAGCGTGGTCTGAGCTGCACTCCTGACCTGAGACAGCTGTGGACCTCTTTCTGAGACCTGTTCTTTGTCAGACGGTGCCACGGTCTCCACATCCTTGCCTGCGCTGTGGCATGCCCCTGACCCGAGGGTCCACCCAGTGCCTTATGAGGCAACCTTGGACAGCTTCCAGCCTGGCTGTGTGCATGGAGGTGGCTTGCCAGAAAAGAACACCTGTTTTGAATTTTGTGAGCAAGAACTAAACTTCCACTGGGGTAATGCACTGAGTTTGGGGCCTATTCTAGAAGATGGTGTAATCTTAACACAATTCACCTCTACCTAGTAGCAGTTGTGTGTCATGCACTGTACTAACTGCTTCACCCACATTGTCTCAGGCAGTGCTGTCTGGTAGCGGTCACTATACTAGTTCTTTAGATGATGAAACAGAGGGTCAGAGTGGTCCAGTTCACCCAGTTACGACCTAATGGAGGCTGTATCTGAGAAAGTCACCATGACCCAGAAGCTCTCCCTGAGCTCCCAAAGGTGTACTGGTTCCTGCGGGACCCTCACTGTCATTCCCCAGGGACTGTTTCCCTGGAAGTTGGATCTAATCTCAAGCTCCGTATCTTCTTCCAGCACAATGCACGCCCTACCCAGTCCCCTTCTAAGACCTTCTGAAACTCTCAGCGGGCAGAAAGTCCCTCTCTCCTTTCCTTTTCCTTTAACGACAGTTTTCCCATCTCTTTTTCATTATCTGGAGCTGCTCAGGGGAAGACTTAGAAAAGCTAGCCATTCTGGGCTTGTGCCTGGTTCTCCGAGGCCAGGTCATTGAGACATCTGTTTGGACTGTACCATTAGCACATTTCGATCCTTTCACCAGCTTTGCTGGATTTGTGAATATAAGTGCCTTCTACTCCTCCCCCCCTCCCTCACCCCCTTTACAACTTTCTACATAATTTTTAAAAAATCACAAGGAGTGTGAATGGGCACCAGTCTTTTTGTAGGAAGCCAATATCCTGAACCCTCAAGATCAGTTTGAGATTTCTCCCCCACGGTGATTCATATGTAGGGAATGGTTCAGATTTCACTGCCAAATTTCCCTCGTTGTCAGATTTCCAGCTGGACCTGGCTGTTGGTCAGGTTCTTGGAGTCCAGCCTTCTGGGTGTGGCTTCCGGAGAAATTGGGGTCTGCTGGTGGTGCTGAGCTGCTAGGCCCTGGTCCAGGGGCTGCCCAGGGGTCTGCTCCTTCTCCGATTTTAGTTCAGGGTTCTGACCTTTGATGCTGCGTGTGCCTCCTGTCTCTCCCTGGAGCTGAAGTGCTATTCTTAGTGCCATCGGATTCCCAGCGGGTCTTCCTGTTTGTTTGGAGTCAGGACTTCAGAATTGGACAGTCCTTCAGAGGTCTGAGGCCCAGCATGAACCAGTTCAGAGATCCCTTTCCACACTATTCCTGATTCTGCGACTCACGTGGCGGGCATAAAATTGCCCAACAGTGAAACACTGAAGAAGGAGGGTTTAAAAATCCAGTCGTTCCAGCCCAAAGATACCTGGTAGAGGGTAATGGGAAGCAAAGAAGAAAGGGCCTCTTTGCATAAGGGTGACACTTTCCAAGTAAGACTCAACCTGGAAAGTACATAGGATTTTCTTGCCTTAAATCAGAGGTGTCTATGAAAACCTTCAGACTGCTGGTACAAAAAGTCATCTAGTGGAAGGGACTCGGGGAGCTGCAGAGAAAACCAGCCAAGCATGTTTGAATTCAAGAGGAATGCCGAAGTTCCAGTATCCGCACAAATTTTCCAGGAGAGGTTAGACAAAGAAATAGTGAGACAATACGAAAAAACTGGTGGAGCCCCTATATATTCGAGGGAAAAAAAAGTCTATTTATTTATTTATTTATTAGTTCAAACAAGTTTTTTTTTAAACATCTTTATTGGAGTATAATTGCTTTACAATGGTGTGCTAGTGTCTGCTTTATAACAAAGTGAATCAGCTGTACATATACAATCCCCATATCTCCTCCCTCTTGCATCTCCTTCCCACCCTCCCTATCCCACCCCTCTAGGTGGTCACAGAGCACCCAGCTGATCTCCCTGTGCTTTGTGGCTGGTTCCTACTAGCTATCTATGTTACTTTTGGTAGTATATATAAGTCCATGCCACTCTCTCACTTCGTCCCAGCTTACCCTACCTCCTCCCCGTGTCCTCAAGCCCATTCTCTATGTCTGTGTCTTTATTCCTGTCCTGCCCCTAGGTTCTTCAGAACCACTTTTTTTGTTGTTTGTTTTTAGATTCCATATATATGTGTTAGCATACGGTATTTATTTTTCTCTTTCTGACTTACTTCACTCTGTATGACAGTCTCTAGGTCCATCCACCTCACTACAAATAACTCAGTTTCGTTTCTTTTAATGGCTGAGTAATATTCCATTGTATATATGTGCCACATCTTCTTTATCCATTCATCTGTTGATGGACACCTAGGTTGCTTCCATGTCCTGGCTATTGTAAATAGTACTTCAATGAACACTGTGGTACATGACTCTTTTTGAATTAAGGTTTTCTCAGGGTATATGCCTAGTAGTGGGATTGCTGGGTAGTATTGTAGTTCTATTTTTAGCTTTTGAAGGAACCTCCATACTGTTCTCCATAGTGGCTGTATCAATTTACATTCCCACCAACAATGCAAGAGGGTTCCCTTTTCTCCACACCCTCTCCAGCATTTATTGTTTGTAGATTTTCTGATGATGGCCATTTTGACCAGTGTGAGGTGTTACCTCATTGTAGTTTTGATTTGCATTTCTCTAATGATTAGTGATGTAGAGCATCCTTTCATGTGTTTGTCGGCAATCTGCATATCTTCTCTGGAGAAATGTCTATTTAGGTCTTCTGCCCATTTTTGGATTTGCTTGTTTCTTTTTTTGAACTGAGCTGCATGAGGTGCTTGTAAATTTTGGAGATTAACCCTTTGTCAGTTACTTCATCTGCAAATATTTTCTCCCATTCTGAGGGTTGTCTTTTTGTCTTGTTTATGGTTTCCTTTGCTGTGCAAAAGCTTTGAAGTTTCATTAGGCACCATTTGTTTATTTTTGTTTTTATTTCCATTTCTCTAGGAGGTGGGTCAAAAAGGATCTTGCTGTGATTTATGTCAAAGGGTGTTCTGCCTATGTTTTCCTGTAAGAGTTTTATAGCGTCTGGCCTTACATTTAGGTCTTTAATCCATTTTGAGTTTATGTTTGGGTATGGTGTTAGGGAGTGTTCTAAGTGCATTCTTTTACATGTAGCTGTCCAGTTTTCCCAGCACCACTTATTGAAGAGGCTGTCTTTTATGTATTGTATATTCTTGCCTCTTTTATCAAAGATAAGGTGACCAAATGTGTGTGGGATAATCTCTGGGCTTTCTATCCTGTTCCATTGACCTATATTTCTGTTTTTGCGCCAGTACCATACCATACCATACTGTCTTGATTACTGTAGCTTTGTAGTATAGTCTGAAGCCAGGGAGCCTGATTCCTCCAGCTCCGTTTTTCTTTCTCAAGATTGCTTTGGCTATTCAGGGTCTTTTGTGTTTCCATACAAATTGTGAAATTTTTTGTTCTAGTTCTGTGAAAAATGCCATTGGTAGTTTGATAGGGATTGCATTGAATCTGTAGATTGCTTTGGGTAGTACAGTCATTTTCACAATGCTGATTCTTCCAATACAAGAGCATGGTATGTCTCTCCATCTGTTTGTATCATCTTCAATTCCTTTCATGAGTGTCTTATAGTCTTCTGCATAAAGGTCTTTTGTCTCCTTAGGTAGGTTTATCCCTAGGTATTTTATTCTTTTTGTTGCAGTGGTAAATGTGAGTGTTTCCTTGATTTCCCTTTCATATTTTTCATCATTAGTGTATAGGAACACAGGAGATTTCTGTGCATTAATTTTGTATCCTGCTACTTTGCCAAATTCATTGATTAGCTCTAGTAGTTTTCTGGTTGCATCTTTAGGATTCTCTATGTATAGTATCATATCATCTGCAAACAGTGACAGTTTTACTTCTTCTTTTCCGATTTGGATTCTTTTTATTTCTTTTTCTTCTCTGATTGCTGTGGCTAAAACTTCCAAAACTATGTTGAATAACAGTGGTGAGAGTGGACAACCTTGTCTTGTTCCTGATCTTAGAGGAAATGGTTTCAGTTTTTCACCACTGAGAACAATGTTGGCTGTGGTTTTGTCATATTAGGCCTTTATTATGCTGAGGTAAGTTCCCTCTATGCCTACTTTCTGGAGGGTTTTTGTCATAAATGGGCATTGAATTTTGTTGAAAGCTTTTTCTGCATCTATTGAGATGATCATATGGTTTTGCTCCTTCAGTTTGTTAATATGGTTTATCACACTGATTGATTTGCGTATATTGAAGAATCCTTGCATTCCTGGGATAAACCCCACTTGATCATGGTGTATGATCCTTTTAATGTGCTGTTGGATTCTGTTTGTTAGTATTTGTTGAGGATTTTTCATCAATGTTCATCAGTGATATTGGTCAGTAGTTTACTTTTTTTGAGACATCTTTGTCTGGTATCAGGGTGATGGTGGCCTCGTAGAATGAGTTTGGGTGTGTTCCTCCCTCTGTTATATTTTGGAAGAGTTTGAGAAGGATAGGTGTTAGCTCTTCTCTAAATGTTTGATAGAATTTGCCTGTGAAGCCATCTGGTCCTGGTTTTTTGTTTGTTGGAAGATTTAAAATCACAGTTTCAATTTCAGTGCTTGTGACTGGTCTGTTTATATTTTCTATTTCTTCCTGGTTCAGTCTCAGAACGTTGTGCTTTTCTAAGAATTTGTCCATTTCTTCCAGGTTGTCCATTTTATTGGCATATAGTTGCTTGTAGTAATCTCTCATGATCCTTTGTATTTCCGCTGTGTCAGTTGTTACTTCTCTTTCTCATTTCTATTAGAAATGAATTTCAATTCTATTGATTTGAGTCTTCTCCGTTTTTTTTCTTGATGAGTCTGGCTAATGGTTTATCAATTTTGTTTATCTTCTCAAAGAACAAGCTTTTAGTTTTATTGATGTTTGTTATTGCTTCCTTCATTTCTTTTTCATTTATTTCTGCTCTGATGTTTACGATTTCTTTCCTTCTGCTGACTTTCGGGTTCTTTTGTTCTTCTTTCTCTAATAGCTCTAGGTGTAAGGTTAGGTTGTTTATTTGAGATGCTTCTTGTTTCTTGAGGTAGGATTGTATTGCTATAAACTTCTCTCTTAGAACTGCTTTTGCTGCATCCCATAGGTTTTGGGTCGTCGTGATTTCATTGTCATTTGTTCCTAGGTATTTTTTGATTTCCTCTTTGATTTCTTCAGTGATCTCTTGGTTATTTAGTAGTGTATTGTGTAGCCTCCATGTGTTTGTATTTTTTACAGTTTTTTTCTTGTAATTGATATCTAGTCTCATAGCGTTGTGGTTGGAAAAGATACTTGATATGATTTCAATTGTCTTAAATTTACCAAGGTTTGATTTGTGACCCAAGATATGGTCTATCCTGGAAAATGTTCCATGAGCACTTGAGAAGAAAGTGTATTCTGTTGTTTTTGGATGGAATGTCCTATAAATATCATAAGTCCATCTTGTTTAATGTGTCATTTAAGGCTTGTGTTTCCATATTTATTTTCATTTTGGATGATCTGTCCATTGGTGAAAGTGGGGTGTTAAAGTCCCCTACTATTATTTTGTTACTCTTTATTTCCCATTTTATGGCTGTTAGCATTTGCCTTATGTGTTGAGGTGCTCCTATGTTGGGTGCATAAATATTTACAATTGTTATATCTTCTTCTTGGATCGATCCCTTTATCATTATGTAGTGTCCTTCTTTGTCTCTTGTAATAGTCTTTATTTTAAAGTCCATTTTGTCTGATATGAGAATTGCTACTCCAGCTTTCTTTTGATTTCCATTTGCATGGCATATCTTTTTCCATCCCCTCACTTTCAGTCTGTATGTGTCCCTAGTTCTGAAGTGGGTCTCTTGTAGACAGCATATGTACGGGTCTTGTTTTTGTGTCCATTCAGCCAGTCTATGTCTTTTTGTTGGAGCATTTAATCCAATTACATTTAAGGTAATTATCAATATGTATTTTCCTATTACCGTTTTCTTAATTGGTTTGGGTTTGTTATTGTAGGTCTTTTCCTTCTCTTGTGTTTCCTGCCTAGAGAAGTTCCTTTAGCATGTGTTGTAAAGCTGGCTTAGTGGTGCTGAATTCTCTTAACTTTTGCTTATCTGTAATGGTTGTAATCTCCATCAAATCTGAATGAGTTCCTTGCTGGGTGGAGTAATCTTGGTTGTAGTTTCTTCCCTTGCATCACTTTAAATATGTCCTGCCACTCCCTTCTAGCTTGCAGAGTTTCTACTGAAAAATCAGCTGTTAACCTTATGGGGATTCCCTTATATGTTATTTGTTGCTTTTCCCTTGCTGCTTTTAATATTTTTTTCTTTGTATTTAATTTTTGATAGTTTGATTAATACATGTCTCAGCATGTTTCTCTTTGGATTTATCCTGTATGGTACTCTCTGTGCTTCCTGGACTTGACTATTTCCTTTCCCATGTTAGGGAGGTTTTTGACTATAATCTCTTCAAATATTTTCTCAGACCCTTTCTTTTTCTCTTCTTCTTCTGGGACCCCTATAATTCGAATGCTGGTGCATTTAATGTTGACCCAGAGGTCTCTGAGACTGTCCTCAATTCTTTTCATTCTTTTTTCTTTATTCTGCTCCCTGGCAGTTATATCCACCATTTTATCTTCCAGCTCTCTTATGCATTCTTCTGCCTCAGTTATTCTGTTATTACTTCCTTCTAGAGTATTTTTAATTTCAGTAAGTGTGTTGTTCATCACTGTTTGCTTGCTCCTTAGTTCTTCTAGATCCTTGTTAAATGTTTCTTGTATTTTTTCCATTCTGTTTCTGAGATTTTGGATCATCTTTACTATAATTACTGTGAATTGTTTTTCAGGCAGTTTGCCTATTTCATCTTCATTTATTTAGTCTTGTAGGTTTTTACCTTGCTCCTTTGTCTTTAATATATTTTTTTGTTGTTTCTTTTTTTTTTTTTTTTTTTGATGAGTGATGCTATATTCCTGTCTTACTGGTTGTTTGGCCTGAGATGTCCATCACTGGAGTTCGCAGGCAGTTGGATAGAGCTGGGTCTTGGTGCTGAGATAAGGACCTCTGGGATGCCTCAATCCGATTGATATTCTCTGGGGTCTGAGGTTCTCTGTTAGTCCAGCGGTTTAGACTCAGATTTCCCACCACAGGAGCTTGGGCCTGACCTCCAGCCTGGGAACCAAGATCTCACAAGCTGGTTGCTGGGGGTTCTTCCTGTCCCCTTAGGCATCCATAGTCCCCCACTGGTGCCTGGTAGGTGCCTTAGTTGTGAGGAGATGTGAATTCCACATCCTCCTAGTATGCCCTCTTGACTCCGCCTCCCTGAAGAGTTGATTTATAAGTTAAAACCCCAAAGGCAAGAGGGAGCCAGGCACAGGGAGACCTGAGGGAGGAGGGTTCTGGGTTGGCAGTAGAGCTGGGTCTTCTGAGTCTGACACATTGAGTCTTGCATGTTGGAAAACAAGCAAGATGGCTAGTGGGGCTGGAGCACACCGGGGAGGGGTGGTTCGGAATTGCAGCCCTGGTTGGAGAAGACAGAGGTCATGGAGGAGAGAGGGTGGGTTTGGACTTATTTTGGGAGCAGAGTCAATAAGACTTGCTTCCGAATTAGACACACGGGGAAGGAAAGGGAGTTAAATGGTTGATGAGATGCCTTTTACTGTGATGAGGGCAAATGAGGGAGAAATGGTGTTTTTGGTGTGCCATTTGCTTCTTTTTAGAAATGGGTGGTAAAATCGAGAATTCCCTTACATGCATCATAATTTGGGATGCCAGTTGAACTTTTGAGTCAAAATGTCAAGAAGGCAGTTGAAGTTCAGGGTAATGACTGGGACTAAGGGTATAGAGCTGGCACTTTGGGAGAGCATATGATATTCTAAGCCACGGGTCCAAAGGAGATAACCCAGTTTGCGAGTGTAGATAGAGAAGGGAAAGGAGGTTAGAATAGACCTCTCAGCACACTGACAGTTAGACAGTGAGAGGAGAGGGGTCCAGGCAGAGTCTGAGAAGGAACATCTGGAGCAAATAAAAGAGAACCAGGAGAGAATGGTATCTTGGAAAGTATGTAAAGAAACTATTTCAAGAAACTAAGCACGTTCAGCTGTGTTGAGTGCTGCTGAAATGAGGGCAGGGGAAATCTTGAGAAGATTCGTGCAGATGTTGACATGTGTATTAGGTGGCCTCAGCAGCCAGAAACAGAATCTCCATATCATATTAGCTTTGCCTATAAAGATATTTTTTATCCTCGCCTCACAGGAAATGCAGAGCATGGGCTGTAGCGTCAGTCTATTAGGTGGTTGAATGATGTCATCAAAGACCAGGTTCTCTTCATCTCTCTGTGCTATTTTCAGCGTGGGCTCCACCCTCAGGTTGGTAATGAGATGGTCCTCACTTGGACATGGCAATATTTAATGGAAAAGGAAGACCATCTCTTTCTGTGGCTCTCTCGGGAGTGACAGCGTGTTTCCCAGCAGCTCCCACCCCCCGAATTCCAATGTTTAGAATTGGCTGAGGTGGCCTTCCTTGAGCCAATCATTTGCAAGATGACTGACATTACTCCCAGACAAACAAGCCCACCTCACTTAGGCCCAGGACGTGAAGGTCAGTGGGGCTCTGGTCAGGGGGATGGGGGCTGACTGTATTCATTGCTGTGCATGCATAGGTTTGTGAGTGTGCATCCACAACATAGCAATGTGCCATTTAACAAACCGTGTGTACTTCACCCAATGCCGTAAGCTTTATTCTTCTAAATTAACTCCTGATATTTTCCAAAGCAAAATAGAACAGCAGAAACAAAGCTATATAGTTTTCATTAAAGAAAGCACTTGAACTAATGGCACTTACTGACATTTCCTGTCTATTGTGGTTCCCTCACTGTGGTCCAGGAAAAGTCATGACTGTCAACTTAACTGTATCAGCAAGGCAGCTGCTTCGCTGCATCTCTCAACATGGATGTCAATGGTCTGTGCCCGACACTCCAGCCCACGCCTAATTCCCCACCTTCTGAATTTTTCTGGTGGCCTTAACTCATCCCTGCACCAGACCTAATGCTTGTGACCCATGGCAATGCTTGGAAAACAGTAGGTGAAAAAAGACTTCAAACATTTCTCCATCTTTGTTTTTCTCTACTTTAGTGGGGCAAAAGAGGGATTCGGTGTTAGAGGGTTTGGCCCTTATTTATATACAATAAATAGTTTGTTAGATTTCCCACCTCATCAAGGGAATTTATGCTACTCATGATAAGACACAACTTCAGGATAATAAAAATAAGCATTAATCATTTCCAGAAACAAAAACTTATGCACGCTTTATACTATTCAGAATAAAGGTCCTAAATTAGAATATATTCTAATTCTGTTCTATTATCTTCTACTTTATTCTATTCATTTTATTCGAGATTAGAATATATTCAGAAAACTGTTTCCTTCTGTGGGAATGCCCTGGGAAAGGCTTGATCTGAGAATGGGTCTGTTTAGCATCCAACTCTAACCCAATGGCCAAACAGCTTTGATTTGTAAAGTAAATGTCTGAAGGGAATTTATATGAGCAGCTCTCAAGTCCCTGCCACAAATGAATCACACAGGGGTAGTCTTTCCTTGGACGACCAGAATGCAACATATATCAGCTCAAATCCTCATCCTTATTTCAGTTTCAAAATGAAAACCCGTTTTCACTGAAAGGATGCTCACACACAGGCTCTTGTTTCCTGGTCCCCAAAGAGCTCTCTAAGATGGAAATTCACCGTCCGCTTGGAGTCCATGCTCCTGTCCCTGGAGCCGTCGGATTTGACATTCTCATGCCTTTTAAGGGAACACTCGGCCACTGGAAGTGGTCCAGTCTGCACACATGGATCGCATTCCCTGCCATGTGGCAGCACGGCCTCGCCAGCGTGGCAGGGAGGAGGCTAAAAATAGCAGGAGGGGTGAAGCAGGCTTCGCTGCGACAGCCATTCTCAGCTGCTGTGAAAATAAAGGAACCACTGCTGGGTCTCGCTGGGACTCTGTGATTCCCTTGTTTGGCAGAAGTTGCTACTCCAACCCCACCCCTAATTAATTTTTGCTTTTCAGAGAAGAGCTTCACCAGCATGGGGTTCTCAGGCCATGCCCTCTCGTAATCACCGTGACAGTGAGGCTCACGCCTTCCTAGGCTTCTGGGCCCTGGGGTCCCCACCCTTCAAAATGGACAGAATGGGACAGTGCGGAGGAAAGGTGTCCTTTCAAAGCAGCCAAAGCAGCCACCGTGATGCATCAGAGACCTACCCTCAGTCCCAGCCCCCATATCTGTTTGGAGCTCATTCAGTATGTGGGGTGGGTGGCCTCGTGGACACACATACCTTCAAGGCCTGGCAGGTTTCATAGGTGAGCAAGGCCAGGGGAGGGACTGCTAGGGCTTGGGGTATGGAGGGGGGAATGTCCATCTTACGGGCATTCAGGTTTACAGGTTTAATACGCTGCTATACCAAGTCAACTCGGGCCACCACTTTACAATCTCCTGTTTAGAGGCACTGAGTTAAAATTCATTGTTGCTGTGTCTGTTCTGCCGTATACGACTATGCAAAACATTGAGCTGTGGCCTGGAAATACACCCCAACTTGACCTCAGAATCATTAGATGTGACCCCAACAGAAGGACAGAGCAGATGACAAGGTCAGCAGGTCTAATGGTAAATGCGTGCCTGACTGTGAGAGTTGCCAGAATTGTCTGAAGATTCATTATGTTCAGCAAGGCTGTTTTCACAGAGAATAAACAGAGTACATGATACAATGCAGGGAGTGTCCTGGAGGGCATTCAGGGTCGTGAGGAAAGAGGAGGCCGACCTGTCACATGAGCCAAATGCTTAAGATGTTATCATAAACGAAGTGCCTGGAGGAAGAAGCTTCTGGAAGGGAAGCTCAGACCTGCCCCTCCATCTCACTCCAGCCTTGGGGATTTCACCCCTTCTGGTCATCATCATACCTGGTAATTACAAAATCCAAACAGCTCTAAGAACAGTCATGTTGGCGTGCATGGGGGTACGTGTGAGTCTAACAACTGTTTTGGTGCGTGGTGTCAGACCCCAGGGCTGGGGCTGTGTGTGCATCACTCAGCTGGACTCTGTTGACAGCAGTGGAAACGCTGGAGTCGTCTTCTGTCTGGTCATGTAGGGGAGACAGACGTGCACACAATAATCACAGTGCAAATGAACTTACCTACAAAGCAGAAGTAGAGTTACAGATGTAGAAAATAAACTTATGGTTACCGGGGGGTAAGGGCGGGGAGGGATAAACTGGGAGATTGGGATTGACACATACACACTACTATGTATAAAATAGGTAACTAATAAGGACCTACTGTAGAGCACAGGGACTCTGTAATGACCTGTATGGGAAAAGAATCTAAGAAAGAGTGGATATATGTTTATGTATAACAGATTCACTGTCCTGTACACCTGAAACTAGCATAACATTAGTTTGTTAAACATAACTAACATAAATCAACTATATCCCAATAAAAATTTTAAAAAATATATTCTCAGTGCAATACAGCAAAAGCTTTTTTTTTTTTTGAATCAGTTATATGTATACATATATCCCCTCTGTTTTGGGTTTCCTTCCCATCGAGGTCACCACAGAGCACTGAGTAGAGTTCCCTGTGGGCAAGAGCTTTGATAAAGGCATGCACACGATGGACACACCGCTGCCATCAGGCCCTGAGAAAGGCGGTAGGACGAGAAAAAGAAACACCTTGGCCCTGGCTCTTAAATAGCATTTAGAGGCCAATGTACAGAGAAAATACAAGATATCTGTTCCAATGGAGGTAAGAATGCTGTGTGTCCCTGAGCGTGCGCAAACACTTGATGGCTTTGGAGAGAAGTCAGCGTTCAGGGGACGTGACCTTTGTTATTGCTGGACCTTCCTGAGATGGTAGAGATGAGGCTGTACTGAAAGCCAGCTGGTAAGTCTTCAAGGGCCTTGCTGTCACTCAAAAGAGTGTGTGTTTAATACCTTCAGTGTCCTCTGAAGGCAGAGGACACTGTCTTGAAATGTAGGCGGGGATATGACACGATTATATCTCAGCACAGCTGGACAATCTCCTCCCACTTTCTGTTGTTGAGGACTGTTAGATTTATGTCAAGGGGAGCAGGGAGGTAGGAAAGGAGCCTATTAACAGCTCTTCATTTTGTAGGCAGGGCAATGGAGGCTCAGAGAGGTTTTGTGATCACCCTTAGCCACACAGCTGCTAGTGGACAAATTGGCTTTTGAATTCAACATGGTCTGAAAGTCTGTCTTGACTTCTTGTCCTCTTTGCCTATTTTCCTTTTTGCCTATTTATTGTCCTTTGAAAGATTTCTTTACTTATTAAGCGACTTTCACAAATATTGCCAATTTTTAAAGTCCTCACCATTTTCCTTTTATTTATGAGGCTCTACATTTTTCTGAACTCATATCTATCTTTATTTTCCCTTATAAACTTCATCTTTGCTACCATGCTTATAAATGAAATCTCTATTTAAGGTTATAAAACTGTGTGTTAGATGCTGCTTGGCCATCTGCCCAGGCCCTGGGCCCCTTCTATGACAACTGCTCCGTGACCTGATTCCCCCCAGCCCCAGGGTCAGAAGCCATATCTCACTCAAGGAACCACAGCAAAGGGCAAAATCCCCAGATCAACTGTTAATCAGTAGAAGCAAAGTGGTTTTGGTTGTCACATTAGGCAGTCAGGGGCTTAAGAATGGCTGGCTCAGAGATGTCATGCCGTGGCACAGACATCACGGGTACCACAAACTGAAGTTGAGAGGCAGCTCGCCAAGGTTCTGTAGCCAGGGAAGACCCAGGGGTCGTGAACAGAGGCCTTAGGTTGCTCAGCATCTCAGTCATCCTTGGGCCCAAGAACCAAGTGTCTGACCCCAGCTCTAAGTGGCCTGCATGTGGAGAAAGAGAGTCCTCTGGAAATGGGGACACTGCAGCAGTAGCACCATGGCATCACGTGGCAACAAGTGGCACCTGTCCCCAGCCTCACCCCTCTCCTGGCAGGATGCCCAGACCAGGAGCACATCTTCCTCTCTGCTTAATGCAGGGCATGGCAGAAGTGGTGCCTCTTCCATCTTCTGTTTCTTGACTCTGACACCGCAGAGTTCTGGTTTCTTTTCCTTTGGGTAGGGTCTGGAAGAGTGCCTTATTTGGTTGAAACATGCAGGGTGAGGAGCATTGAATTAGGCTGCTTGTAAGTTTCACAAGCAGCCCAGAAGCCTTTCTGCAGAAGCTCCCAACTAGCTAGTGTGAGGCTATCTTATCGCTTGTTCATGAGAGGTTTTCTCATTCATCACTGCGCACAGTCTCCGCCCACACGCTCTCTACATCGTCCAATTAGACTCTTCATCCTCCACTTCTTCCCTGCTTCCCAAACCTTTCCCCTGTGTCTTCTGAATCACGGCTATCATCAGCAAACTCCGCTTGTATCGTCAGTAAATGTTTCAGAGTGATTTTTTTCCCCCTCCTATTTGCCTTACTTGAAAACTGATTTTCTGCTCTGGGGAATGCTCTCTGCCTCCATTCTTTCAAGCGTTTTTTTTTTTTTTTTTTTTTGTGGTACGCGGGCCTCTCACTGCTGTGGCCTCTCCCGTTGCGGAGCCCAGGCTCCGGACGCGTGGGCTCAGCAGCCATGGCTCACAGGCCCAGCCGCTCTGCGGCATGTGGGATCCTCCCGGACCGGGGCACGAACCCGTGTCCCCTGCATCGGCAGGCGGACTCTCAACCACTGCACCACCAGGGAAGCCCTCAAGGGTGGTTTTGTTTTTTTTTTTTTTTTTTGAATCCCATCACTTCCGGTGCCGGAGGATGAGTTTGCTGTCTTTTCTCCCCATCACCACCTCCCGGGCTGTTAGTTACTGCCCTGCCCCCAACCTCACGAGAACTCCTCCCTTCCATCTGATTGCTGTCATCTGCCCACCTCTTTATCACTGTCTTCACCGCAGTCTCCTCCGTCCTAATAACTGTGACCATTCTCAGAGATGGCAGAGTTGATCCTCAAAGCACGTCCCAATAAATAACCTTTCTGCCGGCAAATCTCCATCTCAGATACTGGTTTGGTGTCCCTGACCTGTGGCAGTCAGGAAGCACCCAGTGGTCGGGTACCAGGAAAGAGATCTGGTGAGTAGGTGTCTGACTTTTTCAGTGAAATGCTCTCTATGTAATGCATTACCTCTTATGAGCCAAAAAAATTTGAGTAAAACTATAAAATAGGAGTATCAGTTCAAAGTTGGTGTGGACCCAAAGCAAAGACCCTTTTCCCATGCAGATGGGAAAAGATCAACGCCGGAGGCCAGTGGGGGTGAAGAAAACAGACATTTGGGTGCCAGTAATTTTTGTGTATAACTCTTGTTCCTAATTATTCCATGAGTCTTTGGGAGTGAGGATTTGGATCAGTTCATGTGTGTGTCCCTCGTGACCCACAGGACCTCTTACTCAATGCGTATGCATGGAATGGAGAATGAATGTGTGCATGCTGGCTGCTTGGCAGTGAAGGCTATTAGGACATCTCTTGGGACACATGAGGCTATGTGCCAATGTCCCACTGAGGGTAAAACTGCCTCAACCACCAAGGCTTCCAGCTTCCAAATCCTTGCTTATTCAAAGGCAGGGAGCCAAAGTGTTTGATTGGATGCCAACTTGAGGACATTGCCTGATCTCCCTTCTACACTGGAGGTCAGAGGGTCCATGTAGACCATTTGAAGTGTCCTTCAGTGGGTTCATCTTTGTCAAGTAAAGCATTCGAGTTTGAATTGCCATCTTATTTCTTTACTGTCTTTCTGCCCTTTTCAGCTTTATTCCCTAATCCTCCATCTTCCAATTATTTTTATTTTATTCCTCTTGAATCATTTCAAAACTTTGTGTCATTTTTAATCCTTTTTAATAGCATGTTAGTTGTTCATAATCTCAGTTTATGCTACTTCATTTTTCCTTTTCAAATGTAAAAACTTTTTAGGTTGTTTATTTACTCTTTCCATGTCTTCCAAAATTAACTTTGTAAACTTCAAGCCTTGGATCTTTTAAATTTATTTTTACTGCTATTCGCTTATTTTCTTTAAAGGCTTTTGAGTTTATCATAAGACAGACACATGGAACCAGCATATGGGGACCAGCTGTGAGGCCCTTACGTGTGTCTTTGGTCCAACATAGCCAGTCCCCCCCAAACTCTCCATGGACGTGAGGGAGCTGTGAAGAGCCAGTGACAACCCCCTAGGGGATGGAGTCACCACAGAGTCCCATGGAGATTAGAGCCATCCCCATCCCCTTGACAGTGTAAAGACTCTCCTTTGGAAACAGCTCCTGTCATAGTAGTAAGTGCAAGGTGACAATGCCACCTAGGTCCCCAGTCATGAACCAGCTGTTTCCCAGCCTACCTAGCCACCCACCTAGTCAGATGTGCTCAGCATCACGCCATCACTCAGTGGAAGATTCGGGTCAGCACAAGCAGGTCTGCAGACACTGGACCTTGGCGTAAGCAAGTAGCTCACGTTCCTACTTCTGCTACAATGGCACCACCTCTTCAACCCGCACCGATAACAGTTCACGGAGAAGAAAAATAGAACATGGTGTATAGATGTTTCTGCAAGATGTGTCAATGCCATGTGACAGTGGGTGGATGCTGTGTTAAACTCTTATTTGGGGTGTCCTCAGCAGAGAAGGGAAACCTTCCTAAAGGCAGAAATCTGAACCATCCCCTTATCCACTTAGCATGAAGTCACCCTACCAGGGAGGAAGATAACAACCAGCAGTCCTGTGCTAGGTACCATGTCCTCTTCACATTTACTTCTTTCATGGTAACCAGAGGGGAGAAATGGCAAAAGATGAGGCTCTACACTGATTCATGGACCATAGTGTGAGAGTCATCGACTCAAAATGAGCATGCCTGGAGGATTAGAGACAACGACACCTGGAGAAAAATGTTGGACCTTTTGAGATGAGTCCAGAAGCTCAGACTATTCACATCCTGTCTGAAAGCCCACCCAAAGACCCTGGGGTGTCTTCATTAGCTTCTTTCCTCCAGCTATCAATGGCTGAACAAACCAAGTGGCCCTGGAGCTTGTGATAAAGCCTACGTGTGGAAACCGTGGTGTGGGCTCCACTTCATCAAGTCTGGTCATTGCTGCTGTTGTGTGGTCTACTTGCCAGCCAATGAAGGCTGACCCCGATCTCCTGATGTGGCATCTTGAGGGACCAACCAACAACTCCATGGAGGGTTGATAGCACTGGTCTCACTCCACCACAAGGGAGCAGTGATTTGTCCTACTAGAAACAACACTTGTTCTGAATTTGGGTTTGCTTTTCCTGGTTATCATGCTCTGCCAGCACCACCCTCCATGGGCTTATCAAATGCCTTATTCATTGTCACAGGATGCCACACAGGCTTGCTTCTAAAGGGAATCTCTTGGGAATTCCCTGGTGGTCCAGTGGTTAGGGCTCCGTGCTGCCACTGCAGGGGGCACAGGTTCAATCCCTAGTCAGGGAACTAAGATCCCACAAGCCATGCAGCATGCCCCACTCTGAAAAAGATAATAATAATAAAACAATTAAGGGAATCTCTTTACAGCAAATGAAGTTTCACTACTTTCATCATGTACCCCATGGCCCATAACAGCTGGCCCTTAGAGAAGAAATGGTGAGTCAGTTAGAATGGGTTAGGTTATGGTGACATAATCAACAAGCCCAAACACAACAATGGTTTATTTCTCACTCACATTTCAGGTTCAACTCAACCTGCACTTAGGCTGACAGAGGTTTCATCTTGGCAAATGTGTCTCCAGTTACCGAGGTAGGAAAAAAATAGATAAGGCAACTCACACCCTGGCATGAGTTATCTCTTCCCATTATATGTCATTGATCAAATCAAGTTACGAGGTTAAACTTGACTCCCAGGGAGTGAGGAAGGACCTTCCTACTAGGTTTCTGGAAGGAGAGGAGAACCAGAATATATGCGATCAACCTAATCATTAAA
This sequence comes from Hyperoodon ampullatus, assembly GCF_949752795.1. NCBI lineage: Eukaryota > Metazoa > Chordata > Mammalia > Artiodactyla > Ziphiidae > Hyperoodon > Hyperoodon ampullatus. Next base: position 3,811,177 of record NC_136921.1, read on the forward strand.
AGAAATGTCTTACTGAAGATCAGATCTGTCCTGGCTTGTGATTTTGAAAAGCTGACCTTCAGCCTGTGTTAAATTCTCTTAGCCAGAGACCAATATATGCTGCTGTTTCTTCTGCAGTTAATAAATATGAATCTAAGAACAATGACGTGAAAAGGGATGTGCGATTTCCTCCAAGTGTCCCCGATAACCTGACTGCATTTTTTTCCTTTTCGTTATATGACTCTGGGATATTCTGGGTTAGAGATTTTGGTACCCTAGGAAGGACTGAGTAAGATTACCATTCTTCAATAATGGTACATCCACTGAGTAGGAAATAGTGCTGCTACTTGGCCATTCAGGACTCCTCATGCTACTGGATTAAAGCAAAGAAGTGTTATAGTGCCTACGTGATTGATCCTGACCCTCAAGGGTAAAAAGCTATCTGCTACAAGTTAGGTGGAGAGGAGTATGGATGCAGCCCGTGGGATGTTCTGCTGTGCCTCATTGAACCGTCACGTACAGTGATTAAGGTCCATTGAAAATGATTGCTCTTCCATGGAGGCAGGACCACCAAGGGCTCAGACTCCTCAGCCAAGAGAATTAAGGCTCTTCCCTGGCTAAGAACCTCAACCAACTGAGTTCATCATTATAACAAATGCACCATACTAAGGCAACATGTTAATAATAAGGGAAGTGTGTGTGTGTGTATGTGTGTGTGTGTGTGTTTTTGGGAAGGGATACAAGAGAATTCTCCCCAATATTTTCTGCTCAATTTTTTTATAAACCTAAAACTGCTCTAAAAAATGAAGTCTACTACCAAACAAATAGAAAAACCAAAACCCCAAACCAAATGACATCCAAATAGGAAAACATTAACTGGGAGTGTTGCTCTTTGGAGAAGGCCCCTGTCGAGGGTGCATGGACAATGTGTAGCTGAACAGCTTACTACAGTGCATGGTTGTTGTTTGTTGACTGCCCAGCATTCTCTACTCTTCCAGACAGTCATTTCTTTCTTTGTTGTTGGAACAACAAATCTGGTGCCCACCTTCCTCCATGGTGGCCAAAAGGGGCAAGAATTTCTCACTGTCCTGGTTGGCCAGAGGGTGGCTGTGATGTCACTAAAGCCCATCACAAGCCATGGTACAGTTGACCTTCTTTGACACTTGTAGGCTGGGAGTCGCCATGTCATTGGCTTTGGCCAACAATAAGGTGGGTAGAATCGGCAAGCTCACTTTGAAGCAGAAGTTGGAAGAGGGCACGATGGCCTGACTCCTTTTTCCTGCCTCTACAATTGAGGAAGTAAATACAACATGGGTCTCCATCAGCCTGGATCCCAAGGGCTAGGGTTAGGAGAGTTCCCTGGGTGGACACATTGCATGCGTAGGAAATATGGTGGCTGTAGTTAATTTGCAGCTTGGAAGCATCAATTGCTACTTAAGCTCAACTAGTAAACTACGAAACTGAGAACACTTTCCAGTGATAGATCCTGATTAAAATGCAAGCCTGAAGGATCAAATGAAGGGTAGAGCCATCACTCCCTTTGAAAATGCAAATAAACATACTTAAAAGCAGGAAGGAAAGGCTCACTGCAGTACTGTTCCTGGTTTCAGGAAAGTAGGGGATTTTCGTTTCTTCCCTGTGTGTTTCCCTTGGAAGATTCTGTTTTATTTGATATTTTCATATCTTGTTCATCATGGATTTTCTTGCATTTATTTCGTTTTTAAAAGTATTTCATTACAATATTATTTATCTTGATTGCTGAGGTTCTTGGTGCTCCCTTAAATTTTGCGACCAAAGTGAGTGACTCATCTGCCCGTCACCAATGTCCTTTCATGGCCTGTACATTTCTGTGGTGGCAGAGACCAGACTGCTTCCCTTACCATTGTATAAACACCACTTGGTACAACCCTTAGCTTGTTGTAGGAACTCAATGAATCATTACTGATCAATGGACATATAATTCTTTAATAATAGTGATAATATTATTAATATAACAACAGCGATAATAATAAGGCACAGTGGTCACAGGGCAGACAGAGGTGAAGAGGGTGATGCAGGTTGGATGAGCTCTGAGTTCCTTCCTTCTTGACCTTTCCTAGCTGGGTTCACTTTGACCTCCTCCCTTGGGTGGATCAGTTCTCATGCTTCCTGGGTCAGTTCTGACCAGGGCAGGGACTACGTCAGCATCGTTGGTTCATAACCTGGCAGGATCCTGACTTATTCTTCTGCCTGGTATGCCATGCCTGCTTCCCCAGCCCCTAGTGAGACGCACTTGGTGGGACTGAGGCCCGCTCTGTTTCCCTGCCTGATGTGGCCATTCACCCCGAGTCTGGAGCTCAGCCTCAACCCCTGTCTTGGCTGACGTCTTGACTCCTGCCTGACCCTGCTCCCTCCAGGAGAAATGGGTCTTGGTTCCTCTGTTCCAGACCCTGGCTGCAGATGACCTGAGCCCAGTGCACAAGGAGCTCGAGATCCTCCTGTTCGGGATGCGAGCGGATCCACATGCGGAGCAACCTGATGGCTCTGCCTTGGTAGCCTCGTTTGCCTCATTTGGATACCTCTGAATGCATTTTCCCCATTTGGACACAAGCCATGGGGCTTCCTGGCTTCCCCCAGCCATGTCCTATTCCCCCCCTAACTCCACAGCCTGTGTGACCCGTATCCTCATCCCTCGTGTCCGAGTATTCTTGATCGTAACCAGACAGGGAAACATCAGTGGAGAGAGCTCAGGGAGGCATTTTCAGTAAAAGTCGATGAAAATTATTGGAAGCTGTCTATAATAAAAGTAGGGCAGTGTTTTTTATCTGAGCCAAGCTGAGGACTACAGCCCGGAAGCCAGCCTCCCAGATAACTCTGAGGAACTGCTCTGGAGGAGCATGGTTTCCAGCACAGTTGCACACCTTGTCAGAAAAGAGAACATCAAACAAGTCAGGGAACCTCTTAAATGTCCACTGACAGATGAATGGATAAAGAAGACGTGGCACACACACACACACATATACATATACATACAATGGAATACTACTCAGCCATTAAAAAAGAAAGAAATAATGTCATTTGCAGCTACCTGGATGGACCTAGAGATTATCATACTAAGTCAGAAAGAGAAAAACAAATACCATATGATATCACTTGTAAGTGGAATCTAAAATATGACACAAATCAACTTATCTATGACACAGACTCACAGACCTAGAGAACAGGCTTGTGGTTGCCAAGGGGGAGGGGGACGGGGGAGGGATGGACTGGGAATTTGGGATGAACAGATGCAAACTATTACATAGAGAATGAATAAACAACAAGGTCCTACTGTAGAGCACAGGGAACTATAGCCAGTATCCTGTGATAAATCATAATGGAAAAGAATATGAAAAAAAAGAAAGAAAAAAACAATGTCAGGGATACATTTCTTCAAGGTTTCAAGAAAACAGACCAGCATGTACACAGAGAGTCAGCATAGCCTTGGCCCTGGGAAGGGAGTCTTGTCATCGAAGGAGGACCAGCATTGGCGTCCCAGGAAGGGAGGCATTTAATCTTTATTTTTAACACGGACATTCTTTACTTCTGATCAATGCATCCTTTTCTTTAATGATTAGAGCAGATGTACAATGTACATTTGATAGACTGCTTTAGTTAGCATAAAATTCAAGTTAACTCGTGTATAAGCCAGAACAACTTCTCCAAACCTCAAGACGTGGACATTGCTTTTATCAAGTAATAGGGAAGAAAGTGGCAAGAGGTGACTTAAGAGCTTGGAGGCAGCTTGGTGTACAGGAAAGTGTCTGCTGTCAGAGAGAAAAGGCACAGGCTTTGGAGTGGAACAGATTGGATTCGGGTTTCAGCTTGTGCACTGAACATCTGCGTAGCACTGAGGAAGCTTCCTAACCTCTCTAAGCTCCCATTTTCTCATCTTCAGAAGGGGTTCATTGAGCTAAGGTGTGTGGAATGTTCTTAGTAAATTGCACAGATCAATATATATTTTTTGTTTTAAATCTTTAGTATTTACTATTCTACTACAGAATTTACTATTCTACTACTATTTTTCTTCATTATCAAAAGATATTATACACACTACTATGTATAAAATAGATAACTAATAAGAACTTACTGTATAGCACAGGGAACTCTACTCAGTACTCTGTAATGATCTGTATGGGAAAAGAATATATAAAACAGTGGATATATGTATATGTATAACTGATTCACTTTGCTGTATACCTGAAACTAACACAGCATTGTAAATCAACTATACTCCAATAAAAAATTTTAAAAAATAGAGAAATAAATAAAACTAAAAAAGGTATTACAAATATTACCATTAAAGCTGGAAGCTACTTTGCATTTCTGTTATTTCATATCTTAGTTAAGAGTGAATGGTCTCACTGTTCCTTACTCTTAAGTGACTTCTTAAGTTTGGGATTTTGTTATTGCAAATGCAGACAAGGTCAGTTTATTCGGAAGTGCTTATACATTATACAAGGTTTTATTTTAGCCCAAAGTGGATATGCTGGGATTGTGGTATATTGACTGAAATCTCTGACACCACAATGAATGTTAAGCTGGTGATCAAAGGCAATGTTCAGTCACCTGTGGAAGTTGGTCCTGTATGGATTAGCCATGATTCATCTCAAGGAAAACATTTGTTGCCGTGTTAGTCTTGGAAAATCCTGTGGTCTAGCCTGGCTTTGGAGTTGGCAATTTCATATACATTTTTTTCACTTAACCCTCACAACAGCTCTATAAAGAAGGTGAAGGGTGGAGAATGCACAATGAACCCATTTTACAGATGAGGAAATTAAGTTCTGAGACTTGGAGTGGCCCGGTCAAGGTCACACACTTGATGAATGAAGAGTGCTGGTCTTTTGCCTATTATGTTTGTTTCACCACATTTCACACACCTCAGGTCCATGCTCTGTGTGTTTAGATGAGAGTTGGAGAGAACACACCCTCATCCTCTGTGTTGGTCATCTCTCTGGTTATTGAATGGTGCTAAACTAGCAGGTATGACCACACATATATGAAAGATATCCTTTCAATGTGATTGGCTAACTCCTTTCTTTGGACAAACCAACCCAAGGGTGCCACAACTATGGCTTAAGCACTTTCATAAGTACAAATTCGGTTGTGAATTGGAAATTGTTCTATTTTTTTTTTTTTTTTTTTTTTTTTTTTTTGCGGTAGGCGGGCCTCTCACTGCTGCGGCCTCTCCCCCTGCGGAGCACAGGCTCCGGAGCACAGGCTCAGCGGCCACGGCCCACGGGCCCAGCCGCTCCGCGGCACGTGGGATCCTCCCAGACCGGGGCACGAACCCGCGTCCCCTGCATCGGCAGGCGGACTCCCAACCACTGCGCCACCAGGGAAGCCCGGAAATTGTTCTATTAAAAGGATTACCTTTCTCTTGGGATTAGTACTATTAAAGTTTTTGGCTATGTGAATTGGTTTTTTTTTAAATTGATGTATAGTTAATTTACAATGTTGTGTTAGTTTCACGTGTACAGCAAAGTGATTCAGATATATATATATATATATATATTTTTTCTTTTTCAAATTCTTATCCATTTAGATTATTACAAGATATTGAATAGAGTTCCCTGTGTCCTTGTTGTTTGTCTATTTTATATACAGTAGTTCTAGTTTCAATAAGTTCCTTAAAACTGCACCTACTACATATGAACAGTTTGGAAGTTAAGAGCAATTCATATAATAAAAAATAAAATACATGAATTGTTCTTAACTTCCAAACTGTCCATCCATAGTAGGTGCATTTTTAAGGAACTTATTGCTACTACAACTCACCTGAGGTTTGCACCTATACGTATGATGTTCCCAAGCTGGTTGAGGAAAATGAGGCAGGGCTGTGAAAGGTGTTCTTGGATGATGTCAAGATCACCTTAAATGCATAGTGCTGTGGCTTTCACAGTGCAGGTTCATTATCTTGGCTAAATTGATACTCACCACAGCCCAGGGAGACAGGCACAGCAGATACTACGTTCGTTTCATTGACAGAACACTGACATGTCCAAAGGCATCGAAGGGAGACTTGGTTATATGACTCTGCTCTTTGATTCTATAATTTCCACAATATTAAAAAAAGATACTTGTAATTTTGTGTAAGGTGACTGGTTTGAAAATATTTCTACCACTGCATTTCATTCACTGGAAGATCTGGGGAAAATAGCTACTCGATGTACAGGGTCCACTACCCAGATCTCATTTCTTTCTTTCATAAGAGCTTAGCTGGGAAATGTTGTCAGCATAGTGAATCATCTCTTCCTTGTCAAGGCATTTGACCAGTTTTTATGATCTCCTTGTGGACACGCTGAAGAAATATGGGGTGGAGTCTGGGATAATGAGGTGAATTATTAGCTGGCTAATGGTGTCCAAAAGAATTGTTGACTCAGTCACCCAAAGGTTTTTGGTCTTTGTGTTGTAGAACTCTCTCCAATTCTAGACTATTGAGCTTTTTTTTTTTTTTGCGGTACGCGGGCCTCTCACCGTTGCGGAGCACAGGCTCCGGACGCGCAGGCTCAGCGGCCATGGCTCACGGGCCCAGCCGCTCCGCGGCATGTGGGATCCTCCCGGACCAGGGCACGAACCCGTGTCCCCTGCATCGGCAGGCGGACTCTCAACCACTGCGCCAGCAGGGAAGCCCCTACTGAGCATTTTTATCAGTGCCATGGATGGAAACAGAAGTCACTATTTTTACATTTATAGGTAGCGTGAAACTGGGAGGGACACCTTGACTGAAGGGGCTGAATCTTTAATTAAATCCACTTTAATAGGCATAAATGCGAATACTTCTGTTTGGATCTGCTCATCCAAATCACACAAATAAACTACCTTCCAATATAGGATAAAGGAATAATAGTAATAGCATGTTGCAAGTATCTGAAAGACTCTAATCAATGTTACTATCAGTTAAATCTGAGTAAACACTATGAAATACCCACTGAATAGCTAGTTTGATCTCACATGAGTTTATAGAAATATGGTGTCTAGGTGGAGGTCTGGTTAGACGACACCAAAGGAATTGCTACTCCATAAGGAGCCCACTGGTAAACTTGTATGTGCAGGAGAGAATGCCCATGGTGTGGAGGTGGTACCAGTCCCTGGCCTGTGAGGGTGCTTGAAGGAAACAGAGCTCTTCTATGTGGCAAAGAGAAGACGTGAGGTGAGAGGTCATTGGTTATTTCCTGCATATATGTGAAAAGCTTTCCTATAGAAGAAAGATGATTCTTGTTCTTTTCACTCCTAAGGTTTAAAACCAGATGGGTAGGTGGTAGAAGATGAAGTGGCCTGCGTAAGGCTGGGTTCCAGTTATCCCAGACTCTGCAAACGCTTGGAAGGGAAGATTACAGATGGGGGTTTGACCATGGCTTTGGTGCTCACTGGGAGAGTTTACTCAGGAAATGCTCCACGGCAGAGATGAAAGTCACGCTGAGCTTTGAAGAATGAAGACGTCTTGGATGCAGGCTTGAAGTGTCCCAAGAAGTCATTCAAGGGGTAGAAAGAGCAGCATGGTAATCAGATGAGAGGCTGGAGGATGTCATGGTTATGACTGTGAGTTTTGTAATTGGAATCGTATTTGAATGCAAACTCTTCTACTTGTTAGCTATGCAACCTTGATGCAGATAGAATGATGGACCCCCAATGATGTCCACGTCCTAATCCCTGGAACCCGTGAATATGTTCCATTACATGGCAAAGGGGAATTGAGATTGCAGATGGAACTAAGTTTGCTAAACAGCAGATAGGGAGATTATTTTGGATTATCTGAGGGGGGCCCAATAGAATCACAAGCGTCCTTAAAAGTGGAAGAGGGAGGCCGGAGATCATCATAATCAGAGAGTGAGGCATGATAATGGAAACAGGTCAGAGCAATACTGTGTGGCTGGCTTTGAAGGTGGAGGAAGAGGCCATGAGCCAAGGAATGCTAGCAGACTCTAAAGAAGGAGAGGGCAAGGGGACAGACTCTCTCCTTGAGCCCCCAGGGAGGAACCCAGCCCTGGGCTGAGACGTTGCCCTGGACGTGGACTGACAAAGGCAGATTTCCTGTGGGGTGTGTGTGTGTGTGTGTGTGTGTGTGTGTGTGTGTGTAACTACTCATTCTAATCCATTCCCGGGGTGCATGGAAGATCAGGAAACATGGGGGTGAATCCTGGAAACTGATGGAAAAGTCTCAAGACTCTTTTAGCTAAGTTGGAGAGTTTTCTAGTGACCTATGTACTTAAAATATTGCCAAGGTTCCTTTCTCTTTTATTTTTGGGGTATACACTTGTAAATCTTTAATACCAGAAATTTTGGATAATCATGATTTTTATTCATCAGGCCCCCTAAAGGGAACTGCCCATACTTGGGCAACTTTGCGCCTTTTGAATCTCCTTAGTTCTGAATTTAATGATCTGTGGGAAGTACACACGGGGAAATAAACAGGGTGTGAGTCTGGGGGAGTTTGTTCTCAAATATGCCCTGGACTGTAGCCCAAGCCTTCTCAGGTTACATTCAAATCAAATTTGCTTATGTTCATATTTTTCCTTCCTTTAAAATGAATTTATCGGATGTCTGCTATGTTCTAGGCATTGTCCTAGGCATTGTGCATATAACCGTGAACAAAACAAAGTTGCCGTTTTCAAGTAACTTACATTTTAGTGGAAGAACTTTCTATAGAGATTGTAAGCTCTTCAGCAAAATCCGGTCTCCTCTTCTTTGGATGCACACCAAAACTCTGCTTTCCAATGACCCTTAAAGTTATGTATGGACATATGGCCAAGTCCTTCCCAATCAAGAACTACAGCGCAACTCACTGCCCTTTGCCTTAATTCACATTTTCATTTTCTTAGTTTCCTCTGAAATAATTATGACCATAGGAGAAACATCTGATTGACTTGGTCAATTTTTAGGTAAAAATATTTTGACATTCATTTTATTTCTCTTATGAGATGTCGGTTAAGAGAAACCTATGCATCACAAGTTTCTGTGAAAAATATGAAAGTGGAAATCGTTTTTTAAACTTTTAATTCTACAGAGAAGAATTAAAAGACTTCTTGGAAATTTAGTGTAAACCCAGACAGAGAGCACAGCACTGAAATATACCAGAAGTACGAAGAAAAGAGACAATGTTTAGAAAAAGTTGAAAATAGCTACAATGGCTTCATTTACTGAACTTCTCTGTGCCTTGGTTTCCCCATCTGTGAAATGGGGATAATTCTATCGTTGAAGAAAATAAGAAGCAGCTGAATCAGCTGTCTAAGAAAGTAGGTTCTGGTGCCAGACTGTCTGGAGTCTCTTCACACAACTGCCACTTACTCAATGTATGGGCAAGGTATTTAACTTTTCTGGGCCTCCGTTTCTTCATCTGTAAAACAAGGTTAATAGTACCTGTTCTGAGGTAATGTTGTGAGAGTTAAATGAGTTAACATTCTCAGCACCACCTGGCACATAGCTCTGATCATGTGTGAACACCTCTACTTCTGAAAAGTTTAAGATATCAAATATCTTATTTTATTAACACAATATACGTGGACCTCCAATTTTTCACTACTTTTATTATCATAAAATCTCGTGTTCTGCCAAACTCGAGTTTTGATACAGCTTATTTCAATGCCTTATCAAAGGAATTCATTCTCCTTTTGTCTACATTTCGAAAATAAAGATTGAGAAACTTACCAACGTAGAAGATGGCAGCCAACTCGAAACAAAGTGGAAGGGAAGCAGTTCTTCTGAAAAAGGAGATACGCTGAGTAAACAGTCCCCAAAGTGGTCCTGAGTGCGTTCCAGATGAGTCATGATTTATGAACAGGAAATCTGGGTCGGCTGGGCTTCAGTTAAACATTGCGGGGAGATGGAAACCAGATGTTTAAACTTCATCTCAGAGGCTCACAGAGCGAGGGCAGCATAAAGAGGTGGGTGAAGGAGGGAGGACAGGGAGAGACCAGCAGAAGGGAGACCATGGGGAACACATGTGGCAAATGGAGCACACGGAGAGGAAGGAGGGGGCGGGAGAGAGGAGGAGAGGGGAGGGAGGAGGCGTGGCCAGGCAGGCAATGATGGACATGAAACTCCCACCCCCCCAAAGTCAACTCATAAACTGTTTCATCAGCCAGAAAACCTGGTACTTGTTTAGGATATACGTTTTGTTTTCACCTGTGTTCCCATGGAAACCTGGAAACCAGCTGAGAAAGTTCGGACATGTTTGTTAACTTGGAGTAGAGATCATATGTGTGTGAGTGTCTGTAAATGTACACAATGTATTTCAAAAGTTATTTCAGTGAAATACCTCTTCTCTTTCAATTACATCTCTGAAAGAGCCCAGTTTCCTGAAAACCTAAAAACAAGATTGACTTTTAATGGGAGCAAAGAGAAAAAAGTTTGTGTGTATTCTTCTTGATGCCAAACTGTCTAATACAAAGGAAATAAGAGAGTAGAAGAAAGGTCAGCAAACTATAGCCTTTGGGTCAGTTTGGGCCCCTAGACTGTTTCTGTATAGCCCACAGGTTAAGAATTACAAAAAAAAAATTCTTTAAAGAGTGGTGAAAAAAATAAAAAGAATATGAAACAGGATTGTGTGTAGCCCACACAGCACAAAATATTTGCCATCTGGTCCTTTACAGAAAAGTTTGCTAACCCTGGATCTAAAATACAACGTCATTGCAAGTGAAGCCAGGAAATAAGGTAACAGGTCAGCCTGATAATAATTGCCACAAACAAAACAATCTGAGACATATTTTTATAGCCCTATGCAGTGCTGATTTGGTTAAAGCTCATATGATCCCTTCATGCAAATCCACTGTACCCCATCCTCAAAATGGGCAAAGCTAACAAGCAGCACACATGGGTGGAAAGGCAGGGACGGAAAGGCTCTCTGGCTGCATCTCAGGGAAAGCACATGATGCTCTGGGTCTGCTCAGAGTTGTCCAGCTTCCAGGTTCAGAGCTGGCACTCACCTTTCAGACCTCAGAAAGGAGAATGAGCAGTGAGTGTGAAAAGTCACAGAAAAATGTGCCCGGGTCTTTGGAGAGACCCAAGGAATAAGGCAAAGAGAAGCAGTTACCAGATTATACCTTTGCTTAGATAAAAGTGGCTCTGATCAAATAATAATGAAAATAATAATGTAATAAACGAAAAAATAATAAGCTAATGGCATCTACAATTTATTGGGTGTTTATAAGGGGCCAGACATTTTGCTAATCACTTCCCTGGAATTATATTTAATCCTCATAACAAATTTCTGAAGATGAAGAAACAGACTCAGAGGCAAAGTAACATTTCCAAAGTCAAAGCTGTTTAGAGGGAGAGCCATGGACTGAGAAGAGTCTTCACCACCATTATTCCTTCTTAAATGTAGAAAGGCTCCGTGTAAAGTGTTTGAATACAAATATGCAGGGTGCAAATGGAACTGAAAAATAAATCCTTATTATCCATATTCTATTTCCCTTTTCTTTTAAAAACCACAATAATAAAACTCTAATCATTGAGAGGTCACAAACTTTCATTCTAGATTTTATTTCCCATGGAGTCTGAAATGTGCCGCATTAGGCCAACCTCAGTATTCTGGACTGGAATACCTCTCCTTTTTTTGTTGTTTTTTTAGATTCCATATATATGTGTTAGCATACAGTATTTGTTTTTCTCTTTCTGAATTACTTCATTCTGTATGACAGACTCTAGGTCCATCCACCTCACTGCAAATAACTCAATTTCATTTCTTTTTATGGCTGAGCAATATTCCATTGTATATATGTGCTACATCTTCTTTATCCATTCATCTGTTGATGGACACTTAGATTGCTTCCATGTCTTGGCTATTGTAAATGGTACTGCAATGAACACTGTGGTACGTGACTCTTTTTGAATTATGGTTTTCTCAGGGTATATGCCCAGTAGTGGGATTGCTGGGTCGTATGGTAGTTCTATTTTTAGTTTTTGAAGGAACCTCCATACTGTTCTCCATAGTGGCTGTATCAACTTACATTCCCACCAACAGTGCAAGAGGGTTCCCTTTTCTACACACCCTCGCCAGCATTTATTGTCTGCAGATTTTTTTTTTTTTTTTTTTTTCCGGTACGCGGGCCTCTCACTGTTGTGGCCTCTCCCATTACGGAGCACAGGCTCTGGACGCGCAGGCTCAGCAGCCATGGCTCATGGGCCCAGCCGCTCTGCGGCATGTGGGATCTTCCCGGACTGGGACACGAACCCATGTTCCCAGCATTGGCAGGTGGACTCTCAACCACTGCGCCACCAGGGAAGCCCTGTCTGCAGATTTTTTGATGGCCATTCCGACTGGTGTGAGGTGATACCTCATTGTAGTTTTGATTTGCATTTCTCTAATGATTAGTGATGTAGAGCATCCTTTCATGTGTTTGTTGGCAATCTGTATATATTCTTTGGAGAAATATCTATTTAGGTCTTCTGCCCATTTTTGGATTGTTTGATTTTTAATATTGAGCTGCTTGTATATTTTGGAGATTAAATTTTTGTCAGTTGCTTCATTGACAAATATTTTCTCCCATTCTGAGGGTTGTCTTTTCGTCCTGTTTATGGTTTCCTTTGCTGTACAAAAGCTTTGAAGTTTCATTAGGCACCATTTGTTTATTTTTGTTTTTATTTCCATTTCTCTAGGAGGTGGGTCAAAAAGGATCTTTCTGTCATTTATGTCATAGAGTGTTCTGCCTATGTTTTCCTCTAAGAGTTTTATAGTGTCTGGCCTTACATTTAGGTCTTTAATCCATTTTGAGTTTATGTTTGTGTATGGTGTTAAGGAGTGTTCTAATTTCATTCTTTTACATGTAGCTGTCCAGTTTTCCCAGCACCACTTATTGAAGAGGCTGTCTTTTATCTATTGTATATTCTTGCCTTCTTTATCAAAGATAAGGTGACCATATGTGCATGGGTTTATCTCTGGGCTTTCTATCCTGGTCCATTGATCTATATTTCTGTTTTTGTGCCAGTACCATACCATACCATACTGTCTTGATTACTGTAGCTTTGTAGTATAGTCTGAAGTCAGGGAGCCGATTCCTCTAGCTCTGTTTTTCTTTCTCAAGATTGTTTTGGCTATTCAAGATCTTTTGTGTTTCCATACAAACTGTGAAATTTTTTGTTCTAGTTCTCTGAAAAATGCCACTGGTAGTATGAAAGGGATTGCATTTAATCTGTAGATTGCTTTGGGTAATATAATCATTTTCACAAGGCTGATTCTTCAAATCCAAGAACAAGGTATATCTCTCCATCTGTTTGTACTGTCTTTAATTTCTTTCATCAGTGTCTTATAATTTTCTGCATATAAGTCTTTTGTCTCCTTAGGTAGGTGTATTCCTAGTTATGTTGCAATGGAAAATGGGATGTTTCCTTAATTTCTCTTTCAGATTTGTCATCATTAGTGTATAGGAATGCAAGAGATATCTGTGCATTAAGTTTATATCCTGATACTTTACCAAATTCATTGATTAGCTCTAGTAGTTTTTTGGTAGCATCTTTAGGAATCTCGATGTATATTATGTCATCTCTAAATAGTGACAGCTTTACTTCTTCTTTTCCAATTTGGATTCCTTTTATTTCTTTTTCTTCTCTGATTGCTGTGGCTAAAACTTCCAAAACTACGTTGAATAATAGTGGTGAGAGTGGACAACCTTGTCTTGTTCCTGATCGTAGAGGAAATGGTTTCAGTTTTTCACCACTGAGAACAATGCTGGCTGTGGGTTTGTCATATATGGGCTTTATTATGTTGAGGTAATTCCCTCTATGCCTACTTTCTGAAGAGTTTTTTTTATCATAAATGGGTGTTGAATTTTATTGAAAGCTTTTTCTGCATCTATTGAGATGATCATATGGTTTTTCTCCTTCAATTTGTGAATATGATGTATCACATTGATTGATTTGCATATATTGAAGAATTTTTGCATTCCTGGGATAAACCCCACTTGATCATGGTATATGATCCTTTTAATGTGCTGTTGGATTCTGTTTGCTAGTATTTTGTTGAGGTTTTTTGCATGTATGCTCATCTATGTAGTTTACTTTTTTTGAGACATCTTTGTCTGGTATCAGGGTGATGGTGGCCTCGTAGAATGAGTTCGGGAGTGTTCTTCCCTCTGCTATATTTTGGAAGAGTTTGAGAAGGATAGATGTTAGCTGTTCTCTAAATGTTTGAGAGAATTCACCTGTGAAGCCATCTGGTCCTGGGCTTTTGTATGTTAGAAGAGTTTTAATCACAGTTTCAATTTCAGTGCTTGTGATTGGTCTGTTTATATTTTCTATTTCTTCCTGGTTCAGTCTCGGAAGGTTTTGCTTTTCTAAGCATTTGTCCATTTCTTCCAGGTTGTCCATTTTATTGGCATATAGTTGCTTGTAGTAATCTCTCATGATCCTTTGTATTTCTGTAGTGTCAGTTGTTACTTCTCCTTTTTCAATTCTAATTCTGTTGATTTGAGTCTTCTCTCTTTTTTTCTTGATGAGTCTGGCTAATGGTTTATCAATTTTGTTTATCTTCTCAAAGAACCAGCTTTTAGTTTTATTGATGTTTGTTATTGCTCCCTTCATTTCTTTTTAATTTATTTCTGCTCTGATGTTTATGATTTCTTTCCTTCTGCTAACTTTGGAGTTTTTTTGTTCTTCTTTCACTAATTGCTTTAGGTATAAGGTTAGGGATTTTATTTGAGATTTTTCTTGTTTCTTGAGGTAGTATTGTATTGCTATAAACTTCCCCCTTAGAACTGCTTTTGCTGCATCCCATATATTTTGGGCTGCCTTGTTTTCATTGTCATTTGTTCCTAGGCATTTTTTGATTTCCTCTTTGATTTCTTCAGTGATCTCTTGGTTATTTAGTAGCGTATTGTTTAGCTTCCAGATGTTTGTATTTTCTACAGGTTTTTCCCTGTAATTGATATCTAGTCTCATAGTGTTGTGGTTGGAAAAGATACTTGATATGATTTCAATTGTCTTAAATTTACCAATGCTTGATTTGTGATCCAAGATATGATCTATCCTGGAGAATGTTCCATGAGCACTTGAGAAGAAAGTGTATTCTGTTGTTTTTGGATGCAATGTCCTATAAATATCATAAGTCCATCTTGTTTAATGTATCATTTAAAGCTTGTGTTTCCTTATCTATTTTCATTTTGGTTGATCTGTCCATTGGTGAAAGTGGGGTGTTAAAGTCCCCTACTATGATTGTGTTACTGTCGATTTCCCCTTTTATGGCTGTTAGCATTTGCCTTATGCATTGAGGTTCTCCCATGTTGGGTGCATAAATATTTAGAATTGTTATATCTTCTTAGATCGATCCCTTGATCACTATGTAGTGTCCTTCTTTGTGTCTTGTAATAGTCTTTATTTTAAAGTCTATTTTGTCTGATATGAGTATTGCTACTCCAGCTTTTTTTGATTTCCATTTGCATGGCATATCTTTTTCCATCCCCTTACTTTCAGTCTGTATGTGTCCCTAGGTCTGAAGTGGGTCTCTTGTAGATGGCTTATATATGGGTCTTGTTTTTGTATCCATTCATGCAGTCTATGTCTTTTGGTTGGAGCATTTAATCTGTTTACATTTAAGGTAATTATAGATATGTATGTTCCTATTACCATTTTCTTAATTGTTTTGTGTTTGTTATTGTAGGTCTTTTCCTTCTCTTGTGTTTCCTGCCTAGAGAAGTTCCTTTAGCATTTGTTGTAAAGCTGATTTGGTGGTGCTGAATTCTCTTATCTTTTGCTTGTCTATAAAGGTTTTAATTTCTCCTTTGAATCTGAATGTGATCCTTGCTGGGTTGAGTAATCTTGGTTGTAGATTTTTCCCTTCCATTGCTTTAAATATGTCCTGCCACTCCCTTCTGGCTTGCAGAGTTTCTACTGAAAAATCAGCTGTTAACCTTATGGGGATTCCCTTGTATGTTATTTGTTGCTTTTCCCTTGCTGCTTTTAATATTTTTTCTTTGTATTTAATTTTTGATATTTGATTAATATGTGTCTTGGCGTGTTTCTCCTTGGATTTATCCTGATTGGGATTCTCTGCTCTTCCTGGACTTGATTGACTATTTCCTTTCCCATATTAGGGAAGTTTTCAACTATGATCTCTTCAAACATTTTCTCAGTCCCTTTTTCTTGTCTTCTTCTTCTGGGACCCCTATAATTCGAATGTTGGTGGGTTTAATATTGTCCCAGAGGTCTCTGAGACTGTCCTCAATTCTTTTCATTCTTTTTTCTTTATTCTGCTCTGCAGTAGTTATTTCCACTATTTTATCTTCCACATCACTTATCTGCTCTTCTGCCTCAGTTATTATGCCATTGATTCCTTCTAGAGAAATTTTAATTTCATTTTTTGTGTTGCTCATCATTGTTTGTTTGCTCTTTAGTTCTTCTAGGTCCTTGTTAAACGTTTCTTGTATTTTCTCCATTCTATTTCCAAGATTTTGGATCAGCTTTACTATCATTACTCTGAATTCTTTTTCAGGTAGACTGCCTATTTCCTCTTCATTTGTTTGGTCTGGTGGGTTTTTACCTTGCTCCTTCATCTGCTGTGTGTTTCTCTGTCTTCTCATTTTGCTTAACTTACTGTGTTTGGGGTCTCCTTTTCACAGGCTGCAGGTTCGTACTTCCCATTGTTTTTGGTGTCTGCCCCCAGTGGCTAAGGTTGGGTCAGTGGGTTGTGTAGGCTTCCTGGTGGATGAGACTGGTGCCTGTGTTCTGGTGGATGAGGCTGGACCTTGTCTTTCTGGTGGGCAGGACTGCATCCGGTGGTGTGTTTTGGGTTGTCTTTGAACTTAGTATGATTTTAGGCAGCCTCTCTGCTCATGGGTGGGGTTGTGTTCCTGTCTTGCTAGTTGTTTGGCATGGGGTGTCCAGCACTGGAGCTTGCTGGTCATTGTGTGGAGCTAGACCTTAGCATTGAGACAGAGATCTCTGGGGGAGCTCTCATCAATTGATATTATGTGGGGTCAGGAGGTCTCTGGTGGTCCAATGTCTTGAACTCGGCTCTCTTACCTCAGAGGCCCAGGCCTGACACCGGGCCAGAGCACCAAGACCCTGTCAGCCAGGGCGTTTCCTGCCTTTTGGGAAGTCTGAGTTCTTCTGCCAGCATTCAGTAGGTGTCCTGTAGGAGTTGTTCCGTAGGAGTTGTTCCACATGTAGGTGATTTTTTGATGTGTTTTTGGGGAGGAAGCTGATCTCCATGTCTTACTCCTCTGCCATCTTGAAGGTCCTCCTCCATTGGTTGTGTTGAGTCTAGTGAAGAGCCTGTGGAAACTTTCTTCAATTATATTTTTGTTTCCAGCATTTTCTTTTTTTGTAAAAAATGGAAGATGAGTTGGTTTACAATATTTTGTTAGTTTCAGGTGTACAGCATAGTGATTCAGTTTTTTTTCAGATTATATTCCATTATAGGTTATTACAAGATTTTGAAAATAAGTCTCTGTGCTCTACAGTAAATCCTTGTTGCTTATCTATTTGATGTATCCTAGCTTGCATCTGTTAATCCCATACTCCTAATCTGTCCCTCCTTCCCTCTCCAGCATTTTCATTTGACTCTTTATAGTTTGTATCTCTCTGCTGAAATGGCTCATCTGCTCATGCATACTGCCTACTTTTTCCACTAGAGCCTTTAATATGTTAATCATAGTTATTTTAAATTCTCTGATAGTTTTAACATCTGGGTTATCTCTGAATCTGGTTCTATTGATTAGTTTGTCTCTTGGTGGTGGGTTGTTTATGTCTTGCTTTTTTTTTTTTTTTTTTTGTGGTACATGGGCCTCTCACTGTTGTGGCCTCTCCCGTTGCAGAGCACAGGCTCCGGATGCGCAGGCTCAGTGGCCATGGCTCACGGGTCTAGCCACTCTGCGGCATGTGGGATCTTCCCGGACCAGGGCACGAACCCTTGTTCCCTGCATTGGCAGGTGGACTCTCAACCACTGCACCACCAGGGAACCCCCTATTTCTTGCTTTTTAATCTATATCTCATATTTTTTATCAAATGCCAGATATCATGTATAAAACAGAAAAGTGTGGAGTCAATACTGTTTATTCCTGGAAATGGGCACACCTTTTCTTTAGATAGGCTACTAGTTTGGGAGTTGAGTCAGTCTAGCCAGGAGTTGAACTACAATTTGACTTTGCTGTTGCTAGGGTTACCTTCAGTGAGTCTCCTGCTTCAAATTCCTCTAATATTCCGTTGTGCTTAGAGGTGGGGCTCAAGGGTGTTTCTCAACATCCCTGCTCTGCTTTCAGCCTTCTCTGTGAGACTGATCCTTGGACAGGCTCTCTGTCCATGGCCTTGCCTTTCTCTAAGCTGTAGACTGCGATTTCTCATTTCTTGGTGGTTTCTAGCTTGGTGGGGGAGATGATGGGAGTGTTTTGTTATCCTGGTCCAGGCTTAGTCTTAAGCAGACCCTGTGTGTCTTGGGGGTGGGTATTTCTCAGTGGCCCTTCTTCTCCTCCTCATGGCAGCCAAATTATTTAGTCTCCTGTCCCTTTCTCCAATAGCAGGAGACATCTAATGACATTGGTATAGCATCCTGGGCCAGGACTCTTTCTGTACCTTCCCCATGGACAGAGGGATTTCTTCTTACTCTTCCAAGAGGTACAATGCGTCTTTAGTTATGCCCTGAGGGTGACAGTGGTTTCTGCCCTTTCCACAATGGTTTAAAATGTTTGTACCATGTTCTAGTCCTTCCTTCAGTTCTGAATCAGCCCAGGGTGGCTGATGTAATGCACCCCCACACCCAGTTTCAGTAATGAACACCAGGTGGAGGTCCATGGATAAGAGCATTGATGGTGGCAACCTCCCTTTTTATCTGGAAATCCCAGGAGCTCCTAACTGTCACACCCCACACTTTGCTTTAGAAAAGTGTTACAAAATTTATCTGAATACCTGTTATCTGCTTGTATGGTAACTGGAATGTCTTCCTCCTCCTGTGTTTGCATTCTGCTTCTTTTATGGGGGGGGACCAATTTTTCCTTGGATTTTAGGCCACTTGTTTTCCCTGTAACCTCAGGCTTCTGATTGGTTGAAGGATGTTTATGACTTTGTAATTTATCTGGCTTTTCATGTTGTTAGGGTGGGATTGGTGCTCTTTCCTACTTTCTCCATCCTAAGCTGAAGCAGCATCTCATTTCTCTCAGAATTTAAATTGAGAAATTTTGGTAATTCACAAGTTAACCATGAGAAGAGAACATACCCAAAAGAGAAGCGGAAACGGAGGAGTGGAGTAGACTTCTGCTGCTGAGACGCCAAAGAAGCAGCTTGATCAAGTCCCTGGAGTTGCCCCAAATCAAACAAAGTCCTGAATCTTGTCTTGGTCAAATCTGTGAGTCCTGCCGGCACTCCAGGGATCTGGATTCCTATGAGATGTTTGTATTCTTTTTTTTTTTTTTTTTTTTTTTGCGGTACACGGGCCTCTCACTGTTGTGGACTCTCCCATTGCGGAGCACAGGCTCCGGACGTGCAGGCTCAACGGACATGGCCCATGGGCCCAGCTGCTCCGCGGCATGTGGGATCTTCCCGGACCAGGGCACGAACCCGCGTCCCCTGCATTGGCAGGCGGACTCTCAACCACTGCACCACCAGGGAAGCCCAGATGTTTGTATTCGTTATGGCTGTGTTTATATTGTTGTCCAATTATTCACTCATTAAAAGGTAGATCTTTATTGAGGACGTCTTAGTCCAGATTCTGTGCTGGGTGCTGAGAATTTACCAGAGAACAAACAGATGTAATTCTTGCCCTCATGGAACTTATAGTCTGACTGGGCAGACAGATATTAAAACAAGTAAACAATTAAATATCTAATGAGCTGTATAAAGAAAGAGTGTTGGGTGGTATGGATCTGCAGGCTGTGGAGACTGAAAATGTACCTCTTAGATCTCCAAAGATGGGGACCTTAGTGAACTGATGCCCTAGTTGTTGCACTCTGAAATCTACACCATGTTCATACTGAAACCATGCTTCTCCATAAGTGGGCAGAGCAGGAACTCTAAGGCATGCTGTTCCAGGAGAGATTGACTCTTCTGATAGCTGACTTTGGCCCAAGAACTACCCATTGGCCTTACCAAACTTTCTTGAACTGCACTGCAGTCTCTGACTATTCCACTAGCCTCCATTCCTGCCCTGTTTCCTTGACAAAACATCAAACATTCCTCATGGTCTGATGGCTCCCCAGCCTCCTCTTGTCCCCTCCCCATTTCCCCTTGCAAACATTTCTCTAGTGTTTTTCACAAGGTATGCACTGCTCCACACATTAATATATGATTATCCCTGTAGACATAACTGAAACTGCAGATCTAGAAAGCTTTTGGCATTTAAATTGTGGTTGGATTTGTAAATCCTATAATCCATATCCCTGTGTGTGGGCTCCTTTGTCTCTGAGATGAGACATGACTGATTTCCAAACTGAGGTCAATGAACTTGGAACACATTTCCTGGGATCTCCCACAAACCAGCCTGTTTTTGAGAAGTCCTACCATCGAGAAGTGGCTGGGTTTCTGCCTGGGCTGTGGTCACAGAGGCCTCCAGCTTATTCAGTTTACTCCCCAGGGCAAGTGTCAAAGACTCATCCACTGCCTTACCACCTCCATCACCACTTACCATCGAGTCAGATCCTTTTGGGAGAAAAATGACATTACATTTTACACTGAACCTCTGTTAAT
Source organism: Hyperoodon ampullatus (assembly GCF_949752795.1). Taxonomy (NCBI): domain Eukaryota; kingdom Metazoa; phylum Chordata; class Mammalia; order Artiodactyla; family Ziphiidae; genus Hyperoodon; species Hyperoodon ampullatus. The sequence continues at coordinate 3,831,785 of NC_136921.1, forward strand.
AAAAGGAAATTGAAGTAACTCTGAAGCTAAGGCAGGACCCCTTTCACATGCATACTTAGGGCAAGATTATTGTTGTTTGGTTCAAGTTGTTTCAAAGTTACAGTAATTTCATCGTGATTTTGTCTGTACGATATTAGGAGATGTAGACACATTTATCTAGGTCTCTAGAATTTTTCTTGCCGAGGAACCTCTTTTGTCCTGGACTTTTCTAGTCTTCATAATTACCCTGACCCATCTCCTTGATGTTCACCCTTCTGCCTACTTTCTCCTGCAGGACCCTATGTCCTGCCCCAAGCCAATGAGAGCCTCTGGGCTTTGCCACCAGGATGCTAGACATTAGAATTGTTGCTTTAGAAAGTTCTTAATTCAATTTATGCTTTGATTACATGTAGACAGAACAATCAGTGGTCATTCTCTAAACATTCTGATTTCCCATTTGAAGATAATTATTATTCTGTGAAGATGGTAACACCCTAAATTATTTCAACCAATTAGAACATGTCTTATTAATTATTATCTCTTTGGAAGAAAAAGAAATAAAAACAAGATTAATATCAGGAACTTCTTCATGTAACAAATATTTGTGCACCTCCTGAAGTTAAGATGCTTTGTTGGTTACTAAGGATCCTTGTGAACAAGGCAGACATGACTGCTGTCTTCATGGAGCTTGTCTCAGCCAGGAAATTGATTAGAAATGAAACATACCTACTAATGGGGCCGATATCCTTTCTGTTCAGCTCCAACCTTTCACCGCTGACTCTGTACCCCTCAGCCAAGGGGGCTAAAATTTGCCTCCTAGATGGTGTTACTAAAGATTGAACATGGACAAACATTTTAGAAACTTTTTTATTGGAGTATAATTGCTTTACAGTGTTGTGTCAGTTTCTGCTCTACAGCAAAGTGAATCAGCTACATGTATACATATATCCCCTCCCTCTTGGACCTCCTTCCCAGCCCCCCAGCCCACCCATCTAGGTCATCACAGAGCACGGAGCTGAGCTCCCTGTGCTACACAGCAGGTTCCCACTAGCTATCTATTTTACCCATGATAGTGTATTTATGTCAATCCCAATCTCCCAATTCATCCCATCCTCCCCTTCCCCCACTGTGTCCACATGTCCGTTCTCTATGTCCGCGTCTCTATTACTGCCCTGGAAATAGGTTCATCTGTACCATTTTTCTGGATTCCACATATTTGCGTTAACAGACAATATTTGTTTTTCTCTTTCTGTATGACAGTCTGTCTGTATGACAGACTCTAGGTTCATCCAAATAGGTTGAAACAAAAAGCGTTATTTGATTAACCCCCAAATTCAGTCAACTAGAAACTTACTTCCAACCTATTTGAAGTGTTATACATTTCAGAAAGGGCTAAGCATACCTTTTGGAGAACGTCCATGTTTGCGAAGACTCCCAGCAGTATCTCTCCTTTGTGGCCCCTGATAACCTGGTGAGGTTGGTGATACAGATACAGATATTATCAGTCTTATTTTACAGTCGAGTAGAAGCATAGCTTTGAGTGTTTACTGTGTGTAGAGCCCTCTTCTCTCTGCTGTGGAGGCTTAAAAATGAAAGTGAGATGAAACACTATGGAGAGAGTGGCCTAGATTACGTTGCTAAAGTGAGTGAGTCTCAGTCAGTTCAAGCACAGATATCGATGGTCTGGGGGGGTTCTCCCAGCGAGGGCCTGTTGGAGTGACCTCATCCAGAGACTGCAGGTCAGCTGGCTTCGTAGGGCCAACTTTTCATCTCAAGCTATTGGTGTGATTGACCACAGGAACATCTGCAAGATACAGAGAGTGGATGACTCTGCTGCTTTGTACTGGGCGCTACTGAAGATGTTTCCTTCCTGGATGATTCAGTGGGGGAATTTACTATGATGTGACGTGGAGGCCAGTGGTCTCTGGTGTTTTCATTTACTGGAACTTTCCAGTAGATCAGCCCCTACGTGTACAACACTAGTTGTCAGGTTTCCTCTAATTTCAAACGTGTTCTGAAGTTTTTTAAACTTAAGTACAGGAATTCATATCCATCCCTTTTAAGTCCCAGCTGGTTAGTTTGGGCTCACTCTTCTGGCTTCCTGCTCTGTAAAATGAGGGGGTCAGAGTGGAACATACAAGCCTTTTTGCCATTCTTTCTTCAGTGCTGTATTGCTAGAATCCTGCCACAACACAAGCCACAGTGTGAAAGGACGTGTGAAATGCAGACAAGATCTTGCCCTGGAACCACCAGTGAGTGAGGACAGTAGAAATCTCAGCGACAGGAATCACTTCTTGTTTTTTCTTCAGTGAAGCTTCTGGCTCAGAACCACAGAAGGTGTGAACAGCCAACCCCGTACAGACTCCAGAACTGGCATCTGAAAGAGAGGCTGTCCTTGGGGTGCGCCTCATTACTCACTGCACTCCCTGGTCTCCCCTGCCCCCACCTGTGGGGGCTTGCACCTCTTTCCATCTCTCCCCTTCTCACCTGGCGGTCATACCCTGCTCGCATCAGATGCAGACCTATCCACCTGTGTTCTGAATCCTCTCCTCTCTTCCTTCTAAGAAACTCGATCCTACAAATCTCTCTCACTCTGTGTCATTAGCTATTTCTTCTACACCATTCTATCAGCAACATAGGCTTTAATATTTCCTGTCCTAAAACAAGCAACATCGTCAATTTTTTTTTTCATTCCACGAACTTCTCCAGCCACCTCACTTCTCAGCTCTACGTCCTGGTGAAGCCTCCCCTTCTATGGGCTACAATGTAACTACTATAACCAGGCTTCTGTATCCACTGTGGTGGCTTTTCCCCAGATCATCAATGCTTTCCATGTTGCCAATTCCATGGCTATGACTCTGTTGTCATCTTACCTAAACTGCTGGGGCTTTTAGTACCCTTGACCTCCTTGAACACCTTTCTTCCCTCAGCTGCCATGATTCTACTGTCTCCTGGTTTCCCTTCCATTCGCTGCAGTGTCCTGCCTGATCTGGTCTGAGTCTGTGTCTCTGGTCTCCTCTCGTTCTCCCCCTAATGCTTCCTGCCACCGACCCCCCACCCCCGCCCTGCATCACACACACAGAGGAGCGTGCACACTATAGTTGTGATTCGGGGGCCTTGGGAGGGGTGATGGTCAAGCTGGAATCAGCCTTCAGATCTGAGAGTCAGTAAGAGGTTAAATTAGAGGGGTCTCTGCTTCCAATTTAAAGTAAACAAGGCCCTAGCAGAGGCAGTAGGTCTTCCGTGTGTGGAAATACAGATTACAAATGTAGTTTAGGCTATGAATTAAAGGCTCATTCAATATTTAAATACCCTGCAAAACAATTCTAAAGCAACGTCATGAGGTTATATTGACAGTGATAGCAGGGTAGGCAATCTTTTTTCTTTAAAATCATTCTCTCCAAGGTGGGTCATAAAATGGATCACTGGTCAGCATTCTGTTGATCGCTGGGTGTAACACATCTGAGCAACGAGAAGCACTGGCCTCATTTGGTAACCAGGACTAATTTAACTAAAACCAGGCCAGGCAGACTGTGAGCAATTGTGATGAATTTCTATGAGATTAATGTCCCGTGAGGGGATTTTACAGATCAGATCATGGTTCAGAAAGCCTGGTAGTCAAGTGAGAGCTGTCAAAACAAAATAAAAAGCTCAAAAGTCTAGGTCAAGGCTTTGTAATTTGGTCCACCGAACAAGCTGCAAAAAAAAAAAAAAAAAAAAAAAGTGACTCATTTCAACAGATAAGATGAATTTGTCAAATTTGTGTGATATTTGTGTGATATTTCACATGATCACCTATAGAAACAAAACTCTTCTACCTCTTGATTGGAGATGATTTCTTGAATATGATACCCAAAGCAAAAGCAACAAGAGCAAAAATAAACAAGTGGGACTCCATCAGTCCTAACAATGGATGGAAGATAGAATATCCTTTCTCTCTGTTTACTAGATTCTTCTTACTAAAAATATAGATAGAGGATATTCTAGATTTCATCCCGCATTAGGACTGATAGAGGAGAGATGTACACCACTAATCAGTTATTAAAATGATTAACATGAAGGAGTAGCAAACTACTGTTACCCCAAACACAGAGCAAACATGTGGCAGCTTTCCTGTTGCTTATTGTGTTTAGTAGTTGGACGAAGTAAGAGCTGAGTCAAAGTGTATGTTTTCAAATATCTGTCTAACCTATGGAATTATTGCGAACATTTTCATGCTCTAATGTAAGTTTCTGGGAAAAAATAGGCAATTATTCCATGTGTTCAGCTTCATTTAAGTCTAAGGTTCTATAACTATAAACTAACCACCCTACAGAGGTCAACATTCCAGCTCCCAGAAGCTGAGCCGTAAGTTCTGAACAATTTTAAAATCAGGCTGTTCTGCACTGTGACTTAGAAATGCAGGCTTGCATTCAGTCCTGTCTTCTAAACACATCCAGGTTCCTTTCCTTAAGTTCTGTTGTGTTTGGGTCCAGAGCCTCACAAAACAGATGACTGTTATCACCCGTGTGGGTGGAGGGTCTAGCTGGAGTTTCTGCTCAGGTCACAGGTCTTTTCATGATATTAAAGTTTCCAAGGTGAACGTATGGAAGGGTAGGAGTTTCTGTATACTGAATCTGATCCTGCATTCTCCATGAAAATAGAAAGTGTGATGGATAGATAATCAAGAGATCTAGATAGATGATGGATGGATGGATGGATGGATGGAAAGAGGAAGGGATGGATGATGGATGTTGGATGGATGGACGGAGGGAGGGAGGGATGGAGAGATGGATGATAGATGACAGGTAGATAGATGAATGAATGAACGGTTGAATGGACAGATGGTAGATAGAAGGATAGACAGATAGATATGAAACCTGGGATGAACTGTAGGAGGAAAACCAGGTATCATTGCCCATCTGTCAAAGTAACTTTTTCATTTATTTTCTCCTCAGGGACACTCTGATTCATGCACTCAATCGAGTTTTCCTCTCTTGCTGCTGGAAAGAGCAGAACCACGTTTAACCGCAACTGTATCGAGGATAAGATCCTCATAGGCTGCATCTTGGGTGCTGACTTCACTCCTGGATCATTTTTCTTTCTTTATCATCATTATTATTATTCCTGGATCATTATTATTTTTCTTTTCCTTCTCATACTCAGTTTTTGTTTTAATCTATTCTGGTGTTTATCTTTACAAAGTGAATTTTTTTTTTTAAGGGAAAGGATTTGGGAGGAGAGGCCAGGAGTGCTGGAATGTGGAAGGAAGGGAGATGGCCCAGGGAGGGAGGGAGGGAGAAATGGATAGAGAGAAAGATCAGCAACTGCTACAGGCAGGGCTTCTCCTGGGTCCCTGTCCTTTTCCAAGATCCCTTCTGTCTTCTCCCAGGCCCCATCCTCTGCTGAGGTGCCTTTGCTTTTTCTCCGGGGCCTCTATTGCAACAGGAAGCAGAGGTTCACAGAAGATGGTGAGCCACCCGTGGTCACACGGCCTAGAAAGTGGCTGAGTCCTGCCTCTGGCTGGCTGACAGGAGAGGTCATGGTCACGGTCACCATGCCCTCCTCCCACCCTAGATGCTGGGGTCATCTCAGGACTGCTGCTCTGACAGTCTCCCTATTCTCAGTGTCCCCTCCCACCCCTGCTTTGTATCTTGTCCCCATCATGTCCGCTGGCCATCCCTGGTCCTGCCAGGCCCTGCCTACTGCCTCACCTGTGCTCACCCTCCTTCCCCTCTGCAAACGCTCTTCCCCCATAGGGTTTACCCTGCTTCGAACCTCAGCTTAAGCATGGCCTTCTCTGAGAAACTTCCCTGGCCCTCGGGGTTGTGGAGGGAGCCTCTTGCCTTCCCTAAGTGAGTGGGTAGGGGATGGAAGTTTGAAACCCGGGGATCTGCACAGCTGGATGCCAGAGCAGCCTCTCCTGGGCTCGGCTCAAGTCAACATAAAGGTCTCAGTCACTCTGCAAGTGATGTGCTCGCCCTGGAGGGGACATACCGTGAGGGGAGCGGGGTCCCCGGGGAGCCTGAGAAACTGCCTTTGGATGTCAGAAGAGCCTTCATTGTCATCAGCCCGGTGGTCCTAGGAGTTCATGTTTGCCGAGGAGACAGGGCCCAGGGGACTTGGATTGAATCTCAGTGGAGTTTGCTACAAGGTGGTGGGATGCTGGGGGGCGGGGGGCACCCAGGCCTGGAATGGCTGCAAATAGGCTGGTTCTTGTACCATCACCTGTTGCTGTGTTTGGGCCCTAGCTGATGAACAAACAGTTGGTAATGGCAATGAAAGTCCTATCTCCTCTAAATCCATGCAGTTTCTACCGGGGTAGTTCACCAAATTAAGGTAACTGTCATCACAGGCTTGAATGGAAGGAAGATTCCCTGACTACTGCCACCTTTCCTTTCTAACCAGATCAGCTCAGGGGTCCCCCAACACATCCCCGAGGGATAAAGGGAGTCTCCCCGGCTCTCCTAGACCGGAAACTCGTGTGACACTTGCTAGAGAGCAGAGGAAGCAAGTGTGGTGCACATGCGGGGCCCCTCCGGGGACCCTGACACCCACGGGGCTGGACCTGGCAGCCGAACTGCCATCTTAGTACTGGAGGAAAACAAGATGCCTGGGGAGCGGTCTTAGGTTTGGAACTCGGCAAAGCACGTCCCTGGAAAACTCTTTTCTTTTTTTTTTAATTCCTCTTTTTTTTTATTGTGGTAAAATACACATAAATCATATTTATTTTAACCATTTATAAATATGCAGTTCAGTGGCATTAAATACAGTCACAGTGCTGTGTAACCACCACCACTGTCTATAACCAAAACTTTTTCATCATCTTCAACAAAAACTCTGTAACCATCCAACAGTAACAACCCCATTTTCCCTCCCACCAGCCCTTAGTAACCTCTATTCTATTTTTTGTCTCTATGAATTTGCCTATTCTAGGTACCTCGTGTAAGTGGAATCTATAATATTTGTCCTTCTATGTCTGGTTTATTTCACTAAACATAGTGTTTTCAAGGTTCATCCATGTTATAGCATGTAACGAAATGCCATTCCTTTTTTGGCTTAATAAATCCCATTGTGTGTATATACCATAGCTTGTTATCCAACGGTTGATTTTTTTTTTTACATCTTTATTGGAGTATAATTGCTTTACAATGGTGTGTTAGTTTCTGCTTTATAACAAAGTGAATCAGTTATACATATACATATGTTCCCATATCTCTGTGGCACATATATACAATGGAATATTACTCAGCCATAAAAAGAAACGAAATTGAGCTATTTGTAATGAGGTGGATAGACCTAGAGTCTGTCATACAGAGTGAAGTAAGTCAGAAAGAGAAAGACAAATACCGTATGCTAACACATATATATGGAATCTAAAAAAAAGTGGTTCTGAAGAACCTAGGGGCAGGACAGGAATAAAGACATAGACGTAGAGAATAGACTTGAGGACACAGGGAGGGGGAAGGGGAAGCTGGGACGAAGTGAGAGAGTGGCATGGACATATGTACACTACCAAATGTAAAATAGATAGCTAGTGGGAAGCAGCCGCATAGCACAGGGAGATCACCTCGGTGCTTTGTGACCACCTAGAGGGGTGGGATAGGGAGGGTGGGAGGGAGGGAGACCCTGGAAAACTCTTAATCCCACTTGAGAATAATCACATCAAGGTATATGAAGATATAACAGCAGCCCCCTTGCAGGAGAGTCAGAGGACTGGGCGAAAGTCTGGGAGTCAGCCCTGGTACAGGGTGGATATCTGTGGCTTCATCTGCAGGGCAGTCTCACAGCTGCTTTCCTGCCTGGCTCCAGAAAACTCGAAAGGAAAACGAGGACTGCCTTGTCTCTTGCATGGAGTCATCACACACTCTCCCACCTGCAGGGCTGCGCCCGCTGCCTGGACTGGACACACACAGAGCGGGTTGTGAGCCCCGCTTGCCAGCTTGCTGGAGCGGGGGAGGGCGGAGCGCTCTCCCTCGTCTCCTGGCCTGGACCCTGGCCTCCAGGGCCTCTGCCGGTGGGCAGCATCGGGAGGCCAACTCCTTTCCCCAGTTGGCAGCGAACAGCCCAGTATGGAAAAAGAATTCAAACTCCAATTTCAAGTTCTGCAACCAGCCTTTGCCAAATGCAAGGGCAATGGAAAAGCCACAGGGAACTCGGTAGCCCTCTTTGTCTATGTTCATAGGCAGAAATACTGATATTTATTCAAGCCATTCAAACGTAAGCCCACGTTGTGTTTCCTAGGTGGCTGCATTTACATATTCATTAATTGGGTTTTATTTTTCACTTAGTTGTGATTATTTTTTAGCCATGTGAATATACACTACAGATCAAAGTACCTAATCACACAGTAATTGCACCCAATGAATTGATGGTTCATTTATTTATTTATATAAATAAATAACAGAGTGAAGTGCTCAGGCAGGTGCTCTGTTGAGGGAGTCCCCTTTACCGTTTGAGGTGAAAGGCCTGGGAAAGCAGACAGGAGCAGGACTTGGGAGTGAGGACTGCCTGGGACTCCGGTAGTCCTGGTCCGCGGGAGTGCCGGCGTGCTGCAGAACCCCCCTGAGCCTCAGTCCTATGTCGATAATGTACATTTCAGAAGATTTTTCTAAGAATGAACTGAGACGTACATACAACGCCTGTAAGCAGGTGCTCAGGAAATGATGCTACCTACTTCTTTTCACCACGTGCAGGATCTGCAGACTCCACGCTCAGCACTTGGAGATGCCAACTAAAAATGGGCACTTGCCACCTGCCTCTACAGGGATTGAGTCATTAGCCACCGCAGTCATTCAACACACCCTGAAAGGAGTCCAGGGTGGAGATCAGGAAGGAGGCCCTCTGTGCTCTGGGAAAAACTGGCACAACAGGCCTTCAGGTAGGTACCTTGAGGAGAAGATTTTATGAGTTTAATTTCTTGCATCTCCTCGTATCTGGAAAAGCACTGAAATTATGAACAGTGACATCTGCTCCTTGGGACGGGCAGCCAGCCTCTGCCAACCTGTGTGCTTGACTGCACATCCCTGTCCACTAAAATCACAGGTAATACTGCCCCCCGCCCCCTTTGAAGCAGTTCCTCAGAGCTCTCTGAGATGCTGTCTTCTGGGCTATAGTCTTCATTTTGCCCCAAATAAACCTTAATTCACAGCTCTCACATTGTTCTTTTTCTTTTTCAGTTGACAAAAAGCATTAGCTCTTCTCTTCCCCCAACAATTCTGTGGAGCCTGGGGCCTTCACTGTTCCGCTTTCCAGGGCAGGTGAGGGGCTTCCCCAGGACCCCAAAGCCATTGAGGGCCAAGCAGGAATTCGAACCCAATCTGTGTGGATCCAGAGTCCAAGATCTTTGCTTCTTTGGGAGCTTGTGCAAGCAAGGTGTCCTAGTGAGCTGTGAGATTCTCCCCTGCACCTGCTGAAAGGACAGGAGGAAGGACACGTGTGACAAAAGAGAGGGCAGAGTGAAGACCTGCCAAAAAGGAAGGCAGAGCTGTGCCTCTGGGCACTGGGGGTAGAGCTGTTCCGGGGGGAAGAGGAGATGGGGCTTGGGATGAGGGAGGAGAGCCCCAGATGGACCGCGCCCTGGAGGAGGCCTGTGCACACAATGGACCCTGAGACTAAAGTTTCACCAGTGTCAGAACTGAAGCCATTCCAAAAGCTGTCTTTGATATACAAGAGATAAGGTCTGGAAACTTCCAGAAGAGGCAAACGCCTGGTCCAATGTGGCAGGTTCTGAGTTACTTTCCTCGACAGACGGTACTTGGTAGATGGTCCAAACTCACCATCACCCACTGGTGACAATTCCAAAAAGGGCACCAAGTAGAGAAGTGACATCGAACCTGGGCGGCCCGAGTGTTCTATGAAAGAGCTATTTCCATTGATACAGACTCTTTACCAGAGAAACGGCATGAGGTCACTTGGGACAGAAATAGAACCATCTTATTCGTTCCAAAATAAAGTGACTTTTAGGTGTTCCTCTCAGTCAACAGGAGAATTAAAGATTCTCTGCCTTTATGTATATAAAATTCTTATTACACTTACGTATCTGAGTGATCTTCCCAAAGAAAGTCGTTAATCATTTTACTGCAGATGAAATATAATGATCGAATATCAAACAAAAATGAGATCCGTGATTTATAGGTTGCAATATAACATTTGTTTGATGAAAAGGAAATCTATAAACATATGAACAGTAGAGTTTGTTTCCCATGAAACTCAAATGTTGTCTGGGTCCTTTCAAAGGGTATTTCATTTCTTTTATAAAGAAGTGAAGGCAAAAACTATTTTTAGTAATATTTTTATTATAAAAGTAATAAATATTCATTGAAGAACACTGGAAGAATTAAGAACATAAAAGAGAAAATAAACCCTAATTTCCACATCTATCCTTGACTCTAGGTGTCATTCTTTTATTCACCCCTTTTATTCCTCATTCTGTGTTTTTAAAAAAATGTGTAATAATTTATATAATATTTTTGCTTTTCTCCTCTTAAGGTTGTACTCTGGATATTGATATTATGCCTACTCTTTTTTCTGTTTTTGAACAAAATTAAAATAAGTATATAATTCTAAACGAAGTTAAAATATTACTAAATTACAATCATTCATAAATTTGTATCTTTCTTCCTGTAACATTAATATATGCATATTTTCCCATGTCATTAAATTTGCTACAGCCTATCACCTAACCATAGCCATCATTAATATCCGGCATAAAATCTTCAAATGTTTGTCCATATATGGATGTTTACGTGAATGGACCAATTTTTAACTTAAAATTAAAGGGGAAGTATTTCCTTGTGCCATCAGACACTTTCCTGCAACATGATTCATGTAAGGGTTATATGGAAGCTCATTACTTGGCTTTTCAATTGTTTATTTGGGGGCATGTAGATTTCTCCCAATATTTCATTATTACAACAGTGAGGTGATTCACAACTTTATCTACATGACTAACTGCCCCTTAGTAGGATTTTCTAAAGCCCTTCAAGTGGCCAGAGGGTCTGTGACCAGATTGCTCTCTAAAGACCTTAAACCAGGCTGTCTTCCCCCAGGAGCAGAGTCATAAGCCTACTTCTCTACATTTTGGCCAACAAAGGAGTTTTGTTAATCTTCGTTTCTTTTTTCACTTAGAATTTTAAAAGTGATAATCTTAATTATTTTAAAATCAATCTTTGATAAACTAAATTCAAACCTTTAAAATGTATCTTTCGGTTCCTTGCGTTACTTCTTTGTAATTCCTCAATTTGTCTTTTTTTCAGTTTGTATATATTTATCGCTTTCTTAATGCTTTGTAAATGTTTTTGATTCATTCAGGCTATCACACAATTGCCATTTATCTTGGAACAATTTCTTTCCACTCATTTGGCTTTAAAGTTGATTATGGTATTTCCAGATATGCAAAACACTTGTACTTTAGGTAGCAAATTATTTTTGTGGTGGTTTTTACCTGAGGTTTTGCTTAGAGAGGGCTTTGCCACCCTCAGATATTATAAAGTCAACAAATCCTTCTGTAGTAATTTATGCTTTTATTTTAATACATTTAATTATTTAGTCCATTTGAGTTAACTTATTTTAAGACAGATGGAGAAGGCATGTAATAGGGAAGAACAAATCTGACTCCATAACAGATCCGTTTCTTTTACGTCTCTTGCTTTGAGTTAAGAATGTTGCCTAGAGCCTGAAATATACAGGAGAGCCCATTCTCAAGGCTCTGACCCTTAAGGGTGTAGCCCTTTCCCCTTCTTATAGAGATACAAAGTTGCAGAACAGAGAATAACATTTGTCTTCTTGGAGGTTTACAAGAACATCCTGACCTGACCTAGATAGAAGACTGTGAGAACAAAGGATTCCGACACCAAGAAGTCTGCAACAACCAACCACGCCCTTCCCTCACCGGGCCTTTAAAAACGCTTTGCTTTTTCAGACTTCTCTCATCTTTCCACTTTGTTCTATGGTGAGAACAGTATGCATTTATTGTATTCTTTTTTGTTTTCAAGTCACTATACCAGCCTAAAAACTTGGATGTCTCCTTTCCTTTATAAACCCCAAAGCCCCCGTATCTAGGCTGGGGGATGGGACTTTCTACCCTACATCCCGACCAGGGGCCCACACTGCTGGGCCTCTGACCCCTGCACGGGTCCATCTGCAGGCCCTTCTGGAAGGGCAAGAAGTGGCTGGGGGCTGGCGAGGCCACGGGGTCTCCCTGCAAAGAGCATCTCCGTGCAGCTAACGGCCTTGGCCTCTGGCATCCACGTCACTGCTCACGCTAAAGCCCATCTCCCAGACACAGAGTGACTTTGTTTGTTATTTTCTCCTTAGCAGTAGGACTTGATATTTTCAATTTTGGAAGAACTAAGAGATAATAAACTGTGGGTTTAAAAAAAAAAATGCTTTGCTGAAACCCTTTGGAGAGTTCAGGGTTTTCTGGGGCATGAGCCACCGGTTCTCCTTGCATGGCCTTGCAATAAACCTTTCTCTGCTCCAGACTCCTACGTTTTGGTATTGTTTGGCCTCACTGCAAGTCGGGCACATGAATATGTGTTTGGTAACAGGAAGGACATGATTTGCAGGTCGAGTGTGAAATCGGAACCTTTTTTGGCAAATAGTCAGTTTTCCTGGTAGTATACTTTACCTGTCAATTTTAAATATCACATTTCTCTCTTTTCTGTTTGTATGGGAAACTAATTCACACCAGAGTCCTGGAGTCAGTATAAACTGGGAGGTGCTGGAGACGTGCTTTCTGGGCGCATGCAACCATGCACACATCTCTTTTCTGGGAAGGTGGGGGAGGGGTGGGGAAGGTTGAGTCAGGGATCAGCCAGCTTTATTATTATTATTATTATTATTTTTAAAGATGTCTTTCCATTTATTTTAGGGAAATCCCAAACAAAAGAAAAAAAATAGAGGTACTCCCCAGAGATCCTTTTTTTTTTTTTTTTTTTTTTGTGGTACGCGGGCGTCTCACTGTTGTGGCCTCTCCCGTTGCGGAGCACAGGCTCCGGATGCGCAGGCTCAGCAGCCATGGCTCACGGGCCCAGCCGCTCCGCGGCATGTGGGATCTTCCCAGACCGGGGCACGAACCCGTGTCCCCTGCATCGGCAGGTGGACTCTCAACCACTGCGCCACCAGGGAAGCCCCTCCCCAGAGATCTTAAAGATAAAAGATTTACATATTTGAAATTATTTGATCAGAAAATCACTACAGTTTATTTCTTTGATAGACCAGTTAAATTATGCAGTCATAACTAAAGATAGATGAATTTTTATCTCTGGGCTATAAAATTCAAGGAATATTTATTTAGTAATGGACAGAAAGGCCATGTCATACACAAAGGGGGAGGTGGGGAAAAATATAAGAGATAGTCCATGTTCCTTCTTTTTTAACACTATGTGTATGTGTGTATGTGATCTTGTGGCACAGGTATTGCTTGTATACATCAGACCTTTTAAAATTGTTGGTGAAGGAAGGGGGAGCTACAGGGATGGAAGAAAGAAGTCAAAGTTGGGTGATGGAGATCCATCCTTGGGACTCTACTTTCAGCCACTCTGTAACTCAGCAGGCACACCCAAGACAGTTCATATATATTTAAGAAAGGGGGGAAAGGGAAGGAAGGAGGGAGAGAGAGAGGGAGGGAGCCTAGACAGGGATCAGCCAGCTTTAAAAGAGATTAATTTTCACTTTACTTCTGATAAGACATGACTTTGGGCAAGTGGGCTACCTTCTCTCAGATCCAGTCTCCTTGTCTACAAAGGTGAATGGCAGGCCACGACGATTCCTAGGCTCCCCTTGTCTCTAAAGACCCTGGACAGTGGACCAAGCAGCCCTGCAGTGTGGGTGGGGCTCAGCAGTGTTCGTGCCAGGCCCCTGGGAGCTGGTGGAGCCTCAGCTCTGTGAGTCAGCGCTGGGAGTGGGTGCCAAAACCAGTAGCTGCAAAGGCTGATGTGGAAGTCTCCTCTGAGGATGCACTGATGGAGTGGGGGTCCTGTGGGAGAAAGGGCTGGGTGACTCACTGTCCTGCACAGGCCCACCTGAGCATGTGCTTGCTTCCAGGCTCATTCTTCCAGGAAAGGGTCTCAAATAGGGGACCTGTGGGTCACATCTTGCCCCAAGGAGTTGTATTCATTCTGCTCAGAGTTGGTCTACATGGTGGGGATGTTTGTTTGATTATCATTAAATTAGTTGAGAAGGTTTAAAAATCACAAAAATCTTGATTTCATGTGTCTCTTTAAAACTCACCAAGTTCTGCAGACACTGAGCCATGTTCCACAGTTGTTGAGCAGTAAGACATGAACTGTTCCATAGCTACGGTTCCCAGCACCTCCCACTGTTTCCCACACAAGGTATCAGTTGCCATCAATCATCCTTTGTATGCTGTATGGGAATAAGATGTTTCTTATATCTTACTTGTGCCCTACTAAAAATGCAAAAATAAAAGAATAAGAAGACTATAGTTTCCAAGAAGAAAAATTGGAGCAAACTAATTGAGGAGTAAAAATGAGAAAAAATTCTGTACGTTTACTTTGCACACCAAGTGTATCTGTTCAGAATGAATGCAAATTAAGATAGCAATAGAAAAGAAATAATAGTAATAAGGTCTATGATTAATATACAAAAGAGATATATGGTGGAAACTTGAATAAATTATAAAAAGAAAAAATTCAATAGGCCTTTTAAATTTTAATTCAGTAACTGATGTGACTGAGAAATGCACCTAGAATTAAGTGAAAAAAAATTGTCCAGACATGATGGTAAGTTCATGAAAGAGTTTTGCTTGAGTACAGTAGAAATGCTATGTTCTGAACAGAGAAAAACATTTAGAAATGAAAATCTAAGTGGAAATATGCTGTTCAGTCTGTTACAGTCACAGCCAAAAACTTACAGGCCTCACTCAGCCATAAAAAGAAACGAATTTGAGTTATTGTACTGAGGTGGATGGACCTAGAGTCTGTCATACAGTGAGAAGTACGTCAGAAAGAGAAAAACAAATACCGTATGCTAACACATATATATAGAATCTAAAAAAAAAATGGTTCTGATGAACCTAGTGGCAGGACAGGAATAAAGACGCAGATGTAGAGAATGGACTTGAGGACATGGTGGGTGGGGAGGGGAAGCTGGGGCGAAGTGAGAGTAGCATTGACATATATACACTACCGAATGTAAAATGGATAGCTAGTGGGAAGCAGCAGCATAGCACAGGGTGATCAGCTCGGTGCTTTGTGACCACCTAGAGGGGTGGGATAGGGAGGGTGGGAGGGAGATGCAAGAGGGAGGGGATATGGGGATATATGTATGCATATGGCTGATTTACTTTGTTGTACAGCAGAAACTAACACAGTATTGAGAAGCAATTATACTCCAATAAAGATGTATTTAATAAAAAAGAACTTATAGGCCAAGATACAAAGTAAGAATAAGTTAATCTTTTGTAGCCTTATTTTCTTGTAACTGATGAGAGTCCAGATATAAATACTGCTCCCCAGTAAGCCACATGGATTCCAGGTGTTAGGGAGGATCTTTGTGAGTACAGAACTTTCAGACCTCTTGTGCAAGAAAGCCTGGATATCTGAGAAGTGACTTGGTTTGAAATATTGAGAAAAGTCTTACAGTTTAGCATAGACTAGTCAAAATTAACATATGTGACCACACACTAGGCTCCTTCCATAGTTGCTTCAAATGCCGGGCTTGTGATCCAGTCCAAGATGTTCAATCCAAAACGGCAGTGCTTTCCCCAAGAAAGAACTTGGTTAGTCCATTACATCATTCCCCAGGAGATGCTTTGTGCTAAAGCAGGATGTGTCTCGGACATAGAGTTAACTCAGTAAATATCATGCTTCCCTGCACCGGGCCCACTGGCAGCTGTCCACGGGGACTGCAGAATTAATGTGCAACATCACCGTTGGCTGTGCTATAGGACCCTCAGGGGCTTTAGCTTTGGTGTGGTGCCAAGAAGGTGTCTTAAACTCAAAAGGTAGCATCTTACACGGAAAAATCCGCGTCACCAAGAGCAAACTTGGAATCAAGACAGCTTTCTCATAAGCTCAACAAATCTATATCACACTTGGGTCTTTGGTCTCTGCTGGGGCATAAAGGTTGTTACACAAAGCTGAGATTCAGTTTGTGTATTGTAGCAACATTTCTTTGGGCAACTCATGTAGAATGATATGGCCCATGTTCCTTAGCTCAGCCTGAATGGCAGCCCTCAAACTGCAGGGAAGAACACAGAGACCCAGGAAAGGTTTTCTGATTTCAAGCTTTCTGAGTGTGACCTCTCATCATTCAGTTTGCCTCCCTCATTTGTATGGCAGTGTGCATGAAAGCTAGAGATAGGAGTTGCTGAACCGCCATTCCATTTAGCAGAGAAAACCAAAGGATGCTTGAAGGTCCCACAGGGCAACTTTGGAATACCTGAATTCCACCACTCCACCGGTAGAGGTCCCGTCCTACCAAGAGTATACAGTGTTCAGAAGCAACGCCAAACACAATGCCTGTTGTTGACAATTTAGGACAGAAAAAAGATCAGAATTTTGATTCCAAATTAAAGAAGTAATAAATTTCAAATAAACAACTGAATAAAAGATGATTTCTCTTTTTCTATTCGTATTTTTTGACTTTAGACTTTAAAATCGTTATCGTCTGGTTGCAGTATGGCTCAGTAAAGTCAAAGTTCTAATTTGTTCTTTGGCAGAGGCTTACCCACGGGCCCCTTTATATATTTACCTTCCTGCCTGGCCATGGAGACGTCCAAGGTCGTGACCTCTGGCTCAGGGTCCCTGGAGCTAGAAGCCCTGAGGAGCCCCCAGTCTGTGGGTGTTGGTTTGGGAAACAATGGCAGAAGGAATGGGTGTGAACCTGGGACCCAAGAGAGCACCCCTACAGTGGCTGGGGGACCTGGGAAGGGGTATGGCTGAGTAGAAGCACCCTGACAAGTGATGAGCACCCGTGAGCAATGCCTGCCAGCGTCCGACAGCAAGACCCCAGGACAGGGAGCATGGTCTGGGTGTTCATGGCCTTTCCAGGTCTCTCCTCCTGGAGTTTGGAAGCAGACTTTAGGATAGAGCTGCTTTTCTGACAATAAGGGTAAAGGAGTGGCAAACAACTAATTTGAAAAACCAGAGTTATGTCTACCCTTGACCCCCTGGCCGATGAAATAGGTTGATTAGGTTATACTTTTTTGAAATAGAAACTTCTAATTTTAGAATAGTTTTAGATTTACAGAAAAGTTGTGAAGACAGTTGTATTAGCTCAGGCTGCCATGTGATAAAATACTGGCTTAAACAACAGACGTTTATATTCTCAAACTACTGGAGGCTGGAAGTCTGCAATCATGGTCGGGTTCTGGTGAGAGCTCTTTCCCTAGCTTTTATTATTACCTTTTTTATTTTTTTTACATCTGTATTGGAGTATAATTGCTTTACAATGGTGTGCTAGTTTCTGCTTTATAACTAAGTGAATCAGTTATACATATACATATGTTCCCATATCTCTTCCCTCTTGTGTCTCCCTCCCTCCCACCCTCCCTATCCCACCCCTCTAGGTGGTCACAAAGCACCGAGCTGATCTCCCTGTGCTATGTGGCTGCTTCCCACTAGCTATCTATTTTACATTTGGTAGTGTATATATGTCCATGCCACTCTCTCACTTTGTCACAGCTTACCCTTCCCCCTCCCCATATCCTCAAGTCCATGCTCTAGTAGGTCTGTGTCTTTATTCCTGTCTTACCCCTAGGTTCTTCATGACCTTTTTTTTTTTCTTAGATTCCATATATATGTGTTAGCATGCGGTATTTGTCTTTCTCTTTCTGACTTACTTCACTCTGTATGACAGACTCTAGGTCCATCCACATCATTACAAATAGCTCAATTTTGTTTCTTTTTATGGCTGAGTAATATTCCATTGTATATATGTGCCACATCTTGCGGCACATGTGCTCTTCATTGTGGTGCATGGGCTTCTCCAGTTGCGGCAAGCGGGCTTCTCTCTAGTTGTGGCGCACTGGCTCAGTAGCTGCGGCGCATAGGTGGGCTTAGTTGCCCAACAGCATGTGGGATCTTAGCTCCCTGACCAGGGATTGAACCCAGGTTCCCTGCACTGGAAGTCAGATTCTTAACCACTGGACCACCAGGGAAGTCCCTCCCTAGCTTTCGGAAGGCCACCTTCTTGCTGAGTCCCACAGGGCACAAAACCATAAATTCTTTACTGTGTTTAACTTCACCTTACATTCACTTTAAAATATTGTATTTAAAGTCATCCTGAAAGATTCAACCTTGCAGAGATCTGCATGGAGAATCCCATGTAAATTATGGATGTGGAGCCAGAAAACCAACCAACCAACCATGCAAGCAACCAACCACCGGATTAAAGTGGGTTCGGGTCTCTGACGGACTTGAGGTTATAACTTTACAGCTCTACCATTCCTAGAAAGTGCTTCAGTCTCTCAGAGATGAGAGCCCTTAGCATCATGTAGGAAGATATCCTACATCTAGCAAACATCAAAGAATTATTTTCCCTGCCTTCCTTCTTCCTCCTTCCTTCCTTCTTCACGTTCTCCTCCTTTACCTCCCAAAAGAAATAGAATGAAAAACACTTTTCTCTAGACTTTGGAGATAAGACGTGTCTGGGGTCTGTGATGGCTGTGGAAGCCTGGTCCACGTCTGTTTTACCCAATTCCCTGCTAATAAAATCACTCCCACTGAAGGCAACTCTAATACATGATTGTCCCAGCACTTGCCTGAATCATAAAAAAAGTGCTTTCAGAAGTCTGTTAAGCTATATAGTCAAATTTAACCCCTTTTCCCTTTCTTATTTCATTTTTCCAACTTGGAACCATGCTTACAGAAATAAGAAGTTCATCTTAGACCCTTTGGTATTCTGCAAAATATGGAGGTTAATACTTACCTGCCAGGTGAGATTATGATTATAAGATAATAAATGTAGGACCAGGAACATAGCACAGATGTTACTTAAACTTTTTTAAAATAGTCAATAGTGTTTTGAGTAAAAACAAATACAAGTTTGAAAATTTGAAAAATCAACATTGAGTAAACAATGTTCTGAATTTGAAACATTCTTGAATGATTTATACATCTGGTTCCTATGCATCTTTTGTTCTGCTTGTATTCCTAAGATAGCTCCATAAAATATCATTTAAAGGCAGGACTCTGTCTTACAGGATTCACTCTATGCTTTGACTCAGAGACCGTTATAGCCAGAATCCATGCTTGCATCCCACTGGCTTGGAGGTCCTAGACTCCCAGGTGAGAACGCTTCGATCAAGGGACCTAACAATGGTTCCACTAAACTGGAAGGAGAGACTTCCACATGGCCACTGGGAGGCCCTGATGCCATGGGACCCACAGCCAAAGAATTAGTCTCCTGGCTGGAGTTATTGATACTGATTACCAGGGGAAATGGGACACAGAGGACCACTGCTACACGGACTGAGCCTGGGACCTGGGGGATTCTCTGAATGCCTCCTCATACTTCCATGTAAAAACTAATAGTAAAGTTCCTTTTTATGGCTGAGTAATATTCCATTGTATATATGTGCCACATCTTCTTTATCCATTCATCCAATGATGGACACTTACGTTGTTTCCATCTCCAGGCTATTGTAAATGGAACTGCAATGAACATTTTGGTACATGACTCTTTTTGAGTTATGGTTTTCTCAAGGGCGGGTGGGAGGGAGGGAGATGCAAGAGGGAAGGGATATGAGAACAGATGTATATGTATAACTGATTCACTTTGTTATAAAGCAGAAACTAACACACCATTGTGAAGCAATTATACTCCAATAAAGTTGTAAAAAAAAAAAAAACTAACAGTAAAGTTTAACGGAAAACTAGAGAGACCAAAGACAAGTCAGGAGGACACAGACACTTCGAGTGTTAAGACTTCAGCTCCTCTTCCACGTAGAAAATCCAGAGCAGCCAAGGTTCTGGCTGAGGGTAAGAGGGATACGAAATAGTGGAAGAAGGAAGCCATAGATGCCAACATGGCTTCATGACAAATTACCGAAAAAAGATCATAGGGGCTTTGTGTATTTTCTATATGCTTATTATATATAAGTATTTTTTCTATATGTTAGCCATCCTTCACTCTCTTCCCCATTTTTATTTTATGTGCAAGGTGTTGGAAATTAATTTTATAATTTATGCAAAAAACCCCAGGTGACTGAATTGGAGGAACGGTTAATATAGCTGATAATCCATACAATGACTATTAGGACTATGACTCCTCATTTATGGAAAAGAATGAGAATGTCTCCACTTCCAAGACACATACCTGTGTCTTGTCAGGAAGAATATAACGTTGTTTTGTGGTTACACAGGAGTTCAAGTTGTGCGAAGGGTGGGTGTGAAAGCAGAGCAGCCAGAGGGGTGGGCTGTGTCAGCTCCAAGTTCACCTTCACTGCCGGATCAGCAAAGGGAAAGGTGGACCCTTTGTGTATTTTCCCTTGCCAGCTGGCACAGTCCTTGTCAGTAGAGGCCTCTGGAAAGACATTGCAGGAGGAAGGGACTCTCCCCTCTGGTTCTAGACTGTCCTCCCGGCAGGTTCCTGCAGTGGGTGTGGCCTTTCCAGCATCCCAGCTCCCAAAACCTAGGCGATGTTCCCACGTGAGCTGTCCGTGGTGTGGATGGCTGCTCCAGCGGGAGCTCATGGGTACCTGGCAGCTGGCACTTGGCTTGTGGCAGGGCACCTCCACCAACACAACTGCTCATGAGCAGCTTTCCCTGGCTCTCTAGAGGACACTTTCCAGCATGTTCCAGAGGGCTGTGTCCCAGCAAGTTCTATTGGTGTGACACTGCAGCATCTTCCCTGCCAGCCACTGAGACTGTCCTGCAGTGTGCTCTGTCCTACAGGTCTGGCAGGGGCGGGGACTCCCTCAGGCGCTGTATCAACCCAGGGACTGGGTACGCCTTCCGTCTGCTACCCCGTACCCTCTAGAAGTCTATTCTTTTCTTACTAGCCAATCCCTTGTGACTCCAATCCCCCATTTAACTCAATTCTTTATAGTAAACTTTCCCAGTCTACACTACTGTGTGGTTTCCCTCTCTTGACTGGATTCTAATTGACACAAGACTATAATCTTTGGAGGAGAAGAAATACAAGTTTGAAAATTTAAAAAATCAACACGGCATTGAATAAACCACACATTGTTCCCACTCTTGCAACTTGAAACATCTTCTTCATCGGTTGTGCATTTGGTGCCTGTGTGTCTTTTGTTCTGCTCCTTTTGCTAAAATAGCTCCATAAATATTATTTAGAGGCAGTTTGCGTGCTTCATCTTCTCCAGCGTTGATCAGCTTAATGCATCAAATACCTCCCTTTCAGGAAAGTGTTGTAAGCGGAATCCCTCGAGGGCTTGACAGCCTCAGCTTGGTCAAGCTGGAAACCATCTGGGACCTAGGACAACTTAAAACGGGGATGTGGAGGATGGAATTTTACCAAATCGAATGCACACATGTTTGTGAATTCCTTGTGTCTCATTTTCTGACCTCAAACTGTAATCTTAAATGAAAAAAAAAAACCCTCCAGAACTTCAAAGGAAAAGTGCTTTTTAATTTCTCAGTGGAATGGCAGTTAAGAGCAAAGCCCTCGCATCTGTACCGGATATAGGTTTGGGAAATTATTTCGACTTGTGATATCAGACCTCTTCAGCTGAAGCAATTAGAACCAGCCAAGGCTGGGCTCTCCCTCTCCAGGGCACCAGACGGGGTATAACTGTCTGATTTTGATTTCTGGGGGTTGTTTTTCTCTCAGTAAGGCTGGCTTTCCTTTTCCCCCATCTGCTAAATAAAATGTTATCTGGATCACTGTGTTGTTTTTTTTTTAAACTTTTAGAGGGAGCAGTGTTTCTTGTTGAATTCATGTGGCTGAATTGCTCCCAAGTCCCCTCCCGATCAGTGTACAGCCACCTTCCACATCTGCACATGTGGATCAGAAGCCAGAAACATTTATGTGTGTGTCCTATGTCTATTCATGAAGCCTTGTAGATGGAACACGTGTAACTAGGGAACGAACTGAAATTAAAGGAGACGGAGTCTTCACAGGTGAAGGCCATAAAGCTGCACATCCATGTGCTTTTCTGGAGTGTTGTCGTTCTTCCAAATGAGTCTGGGATTTTTTCTGGAAAGAAAAGGGTGTGGAGTGTAAGGAGGGAAATGTGAATTTCCCCCATGGTTAACTCACTGTGTGACCTTGGGCAGCTGCCTCCCTGCTCTGGGCCGTGTCCACACTGGCAATGAGAAGGGCTGGGATTCCTTCGAGCTCAGGAATGTTATTACCTGGAGTTTCCTTCTAAATTCCTCATAAAGAACCCCACCCTGGAAAGACCGTGGCAGCAACGAACCACAGATTCCCCTGCCAAGTATCTGCATAGCTGTGTGATGTGAGAAAGACCACATCCACCTATTCCAGTCATTACGATGAAGATGACCAAGTTTGTGAAAGGATGTTCCACAGATGTAAGTCCCACAAGAAGGTCTAAAAAAAAAAACGTGGGAGTGTGTGTGTGTGATCAAGGCTTTGGAAGTTAAATTGGCAGAAGGCTCCAAGCAGGACAGGGTTGGAGAAGGAGGGAAATGGACACTCATATGCGAGTCCACCGTGGGCTGCGAGGAAAGACGGGGGAGGGGAGGGCTCTGTGATTCCTGCGTGGTCAAGCACGGTGCACTTGGGACTTGGAGCATTTGCCGGGGATCCTGCTGTGCCTCATTCCCTGCACCCCAAGTGGACATCTCAGGAGCGCTCCAACTTTGTTAGGAGATGGGGAGACCCCAGTCCCTGGTGAACCCCTCACAGTCTAGCTGGATCCTGCCATTTTCCAAAGAAGATACGGGTTACATCACAAGGCGGTTGGGGAGATTTGTCCCCAATCCCCAGTCGTGTTGAGAGAGGCTGCCCCTCCACCCGCCCCTCTCTGTGTTCCTACTCCCATTTGCTTTGCCTCTGGTCACCCCTTCTACAAGCTCTAGACCCTAGTGAATGGGAAACACCAATGGGACCAGGAGATGTGTGGGCCTGTGGGCGTGGTTTGGTTCCTTTCAACATAGTTTCTTGAGCATCTACCACTGGGCAAGCTCTGTGCTTGTGCTTCATGCTTGCTGGCTGTGTGATCTATTTGCCTTCTTGAATCTTAGCTTTATCTTTTATAAAATGGGGATGACACTAACTTCCTTTATAGTGTTGTAAATATTAAATGAAGCAATGCATATGGGGCTGAATGGATGACTTTATAACATATAATCACACTTGAACATTTATCTATCAGTTTCACCACTGTTTACTGGACCTAATACTATTCACACACTGGAGACACAGCAGTGAAAAAAGAGGACATGATACCCACCGCCCCAAAACCTTACATTCTAGTGACACAAGTCACAAAGCAAAGATATCCAAGTTCCATGAATGACTGCATTACTTTGAATGGTTTTGTAGAGGCAACACTTTTGCAACTGGTTCTAGGACTAAAATTCAGGATACTGGGATACTCGAACCCTCAGTATGCTTTTGTGACCATACGGGCTCCTCTCCTGATAAAGAGATTACCATGCTTACCTCCCTCAATCGTTAAGGATGGAGCTGAGAATATTTTGGGTGGAAAAACTTTCTGAACTCCTTGGTGAGCACACTACTCACAATGATATTTTATCACACAAGAATCTGCTGTTTTTAAATATTTGAACATTTAGAAACACAAATCAATCATTTAAGTTCGACTTAGACTCAAACTAAATGTGAGGTTTTTCTTTTACTTTCTGGTGCTCCTGGTGCAATGAATAGTTTTGGATGTGAAAGGAAAAGGCATCACCGCACAGTTAATAAAAGAGGCTCGATGGCCAAAATACCTAAGTGACTTGTCAGCATCCTGTAAATGTTAGTGACCAGTTTCTCCCACTGCTGTCTGAGATTGTCCTGGACTCTGACAATTGTCAGGACTCCAGGATAACTTAATATATGGGTTTAATTAAAAAAGGAGACTCAAGAATGCAACTGGTTTGGAATTTCTTCGGAAGAAAAAAACCAAGTCTTGTCTGGTGTTTGTACCTTTGAACCAAAAGCTAGTTTCTGGCTTCAGTGATTCTTGGGAATATTTTTGTAAAAATGACATGGCAATTCCCACTTAAACACATAATATTTATATATTATTAATCACTAACCAACTCATGACATTTGGGTTAAAAACAGTAATGAATGTAATGGTGAATACCTTGGAAACAAACAAGCAAGACATCCATTAAAAAAAAAAAACTAAATAGAGATAACAGAATCAATTGTTTCCAGTACATTTTGTTCTTTAGAAACAGAGTGCTTGATATTTGGTTAATAACAATCAACGAATTATTCAAATTACTATTTAAGATGATGTATTTCTAAGATTATCTCTCATCAGATTACGTCTGTCTTTGGTGTGAATTTCCAGTGTAGTAAGCTTGAGGATTATTTACTTTCTTCTAATGGTTTGTGCCCAGTTAATTTTAGTAATGTCTGTGGGTGTCCCTTCCTAGAAGAACGTCCATGTATATATTTTTTCTTAAACTATTTTGTCATCCCAATTTGCAGTTGGGGAAAATAAAGGAATTTGAATTATTATTTATAATTCTGTTGCTGAAGTTTTAGTTTGCTCATAATTTAAATAATGATTTAGACAAACAGTATAATTCCATGATGAAACTGGTCCAGAGAATGGGGGTGAGAATGAGTTTAGCCAGCAATTGTGGATTGCTTATCAAGTAGCAAACATGTTATATATGCTCTCATGAAATTGTCACAACAACCCCGTGACATGGACTCCCAGTCTTTCTCAGTTTACTGTGCCCTTAGCATCTCACTAGATTTTCCCAGTGTCCCTAGAACAAAAGAAATACCAAATAGTTTTCAGCAGTTAGGTCTAACCAACCCAAGAGTCACAGTATTGTGATAGATGCCTATCAAGGTAGTCTGTCAAGAGTTCACACTATATCTAATAGACCTCTCCACCATCCTCAAAGACTGAAAGTGCCCATTGGTGCCTTTGTGAGTTTACTGCGGTATCCCAGGGTGCCTTGGCATGTAATTTGGGAACCTTGGCCTCACGAGGTTAAGTCCTATTGATACCTCAGTTTCAATGGGAAAGCTGAGTTTGAGAGAGGTTAGGTACTTAGCCAAGACTGCACAACTGGGAAGAAGAGTGTCAAATCTCGGACAGTTGATTCCAGAATGCACACTTTTAGCCCCTATGCCCACCTCCCGATTTCTTCTATGGGAAGAACTTCAGCCTTCCAAAGCCCGAATGGCATAAGGAAAAAGAGAGTTCGGGGTGGATGTCAAGGGCAACTGAGACAAAAGGATGATTTGGAGCCCATTCATTCATCTTTTATCTTTTTTCCATTCATTTATTCACTTCGGTTATTAGAAAAGTGTGTGTGGCTGGTCTCTGAGCTGTGGGCCTTGGAGCTCACAGTCCCATGGGAGGGAGTGAGATGACAGAGCAATGTGAGTCGGTGCCAGGCTGGGGCGAGGTGGGGGGCAGGCAGGGTTATGGGCAGCAGGGACAGAACTCGTTGTACAGAGCCTCACCAGAAAAGAACGGAACAGCTTCTGGAAACTGGCAGAGCCCTGCCAGGCTGTCCTTATATTTCATTACCGAATGGCCTCTGCATTGCTGACTCAGTTCCATCATCTGACCTTCATCAGATGCCATAGTTACGCATCTATTCAGTGCAAACACGCTTGATAAACAGTCTCTAAGATGAATGTTTGATGGTGGTGAAATTCACACTTGGCTCCATGTGAAATTTGGTACCTTAGCATTTAGGTACTTTAGCAACTTTGACTTTGCCTGTGTGTTTTTCCTTTTGAAACCAGTAAGTCATGAACGACTCCACCCTTTGATCAAATAATGCATGACTTTTCCTTACTGCCAGGTCATTTTTTCCCCCGGGGAGATCATATTTCACAAACGCAGCAATTCGACAAGCATTTCTTAAGCACCCGTGTGTAAGAGGACTCAGAGCAGTCGCTTCTCCACCCAGGGCTCAGGCTGCTGGGGGAGAGCCAAGGGGACCTGCAAGTACAGGGTCCATGACCCAGGCTGGAGTCGGCGGGGGGGGGCTTGTGCAGAGGCTTTAGGAATAAACAGAGTGGGGAGCAGAAAGGGGGCAGGATCCAGGCAGAGGGAACACCAAGCGCAAGACTGGGGGCCTGAGATAAGGGGACGTCAAGTGACCATGGCCACTGGGAATGGCTGGCCTTAAGGAGGCAGGTGACAGCTTTTGGAGAAGAGGCGGAGACGGGCAGGGATCTGATGATCAGGAGGTGGGTTATCTTGTTGGGCGGCTGGCATTTTCTTGAAGCCACTAAAGGATTTTAAGCAGACAAGAGTGATAACCTCGGCAATCTGGCCCATCAAAGAGCCACAGACATGCAAAGCCAGATCTTAATATATATCATACCATTTAAAGTACATTTACAGGGACATCCCTGGCGGTCCAGTGGTTAAGATTCTGAGCTCCCAATGCAGGGGGCACGGGTTTGATCCCTGGTCGGGGAATAAAATCTCCCATGCCATGTGGCACAGCCAAAAAAATAAAATAAAATAAAATAAAATACATGTTTACCGCCCTTACTATTTTCCATCATCATCCAACAAAGATTGATGAACACAATGATTGCCCTTGTCAGGGACCTCTAAGGGTTACTCCCTTCTGGTCAGGAGGGCTCGAGGGACACTAACAATAATCAGAAGAGCCCTGTTTTCTTCCTCATGTGCTGCTCTCCCCTCAACTCCCCTTTGACCTCATTTCAAAGTAGAAAAAAAGAAAAGTAAACCACCTCAGGATGTTGGTGACTTTTATGAAAATTCCTTATGATTTTTGCCCCAACTGAAGAAAGCTTCCATTTACTTCAATTGATGGGGACTTGTTCCCCAAGTCACTATTTTCATGAAGACTCCATGGCCCTGTCCTTTGGCTTTAAAAAAAAAAGCCTGTCTGCTGTATGTCTTCTAAAACATTTAACAGGGCGTAAGAATGTTTTTTCTTTCTCCTAAGAAGGGAACAAAGTGCTTTCTTCACATTGCCAGATTCAGGCAGAATCTGACACAGGCTTCTCTGCCTTTTTTCCTTGACTTTTTCACATTAAATGTGCATTTAAGTTTCCTCTATTTTTTTCATGGCCTAATAACTATTTTCTTTTTGTCACCAAATGATGCTTTTTTTGTATGATGTACCAATACATGCACCTTTTCTAGTATCAGAATTCTTTTGGCTTTTCTAGGTAGACCATAATGCTATCTATGAATAAAGATATTTTTATTTCCTTTCCAACTGAATGCCTTTTATTTCTTTTCCTGTCTTATTGCACTGGCTAGGTCCTCTAGTATCATCTTGACTATCTAGAACCCTTGCAACATGGCCATATGGGGCCATATGAGGAAGGCTTGATAGAAAATTTACAGTATATATTTGTGACCGTGATGCAGGGTCCTTACATAGGACACCAGCCTCCCCTTCAATTAAGTGGCTTCATTATAAGAACTGGGTGATATCCAGTTATAAGATAAATAAGTACCAGGGGTGTACTGTACAACATGATGATTACAAGTAACACTGCTGTATGAAACATAGGAAAGTTGTTAAGAGAGTACATCCTGAGCTCTCATCACAAGGAGAAATTTTTTTCTTTTCTCTTTATTGTATCTATATGAAATGATGGATGTTAACTAACCCTACTGTAGTAATCATTTCACAATAT
Organism: Hyperoodon ampullatus; assembly: GCF_949752795.1. NCBI lineage: Eukaryota > Metazoa > Chordata > Mammalia > Artiodactyla > Ziphiidae > Hyperoodon > Hyperoodon ampullatus. The sequence continues at coordinate 3,859,484 of NC_136921.1, forward strand.
ATATAAATCAAACCATCATGCTGTACACCTCAAACTTATACAGTGATGTGTGTCCATTATTTCTCAATAAACCTGGAAAAAAAAAGAACTGAGTGAGGTGCCAGGGCTCCCTACTAGGTGACTCAGTCATATTTCTGCTCACTGGACTCAGAATATTTCTAGTTATATATGGAAAGTGACACTTTAGTAGGCTTCACATCTATTTCATCCATAGGACGCACAGTAAATTAGCCATCACTGTGATTTCCTGCAGTATAAAACCTATCACCACACTGACCTCACAGCCCCCCTTGATCTTGATGGTTAGGTGCTGCCATCTGGCCTCAGTCACACTGGACCATCATTCCTATTGAAATCAGGCCAGGGAGTCTATTTCAACAGCAGATCTCTCCTTTCATCCTCATTTACTGAGGATGCTATGACAAAGATCTTCAACAATGCTCATTCTCAATTCCTTATTTAGTGTCCTTTGGGACCACCTGAAGATACAGTCAAGATGAAGGTGAATGGGCTGCCCATAATAAAACCTACTTCTTTATCCTCATCTCCCTCAGCATTTCGATTCCTTTCTCCACACAATGCTGTGGAAGTTCTGACATCCTGACCTCATTGAATGTAGGTCCCCACTAAATCCAAGTTTCAGGCAATGAAAAATGCCAGCTAGTAAAGCCATTCCAGCTGTGAAAACTAGAACATTAAATCCTGAATCTTACGCAAGTGTTCCCACATTGGCACATTCAATCCAATCCAGTTATATTTCATCCTCCTTGGTCTGATATCCTTAAAATCTTTTTCTTAGGTTCCTGCATATACAAATCATTGCAGTGCTTTTGGCGCATAAGCCATTCCTTCTCCTGAAGGCCTAGGGATTGTCTCTTGTGTCATCATGGGTCTTAGTTGTAGGAGTAGAGGCAATGAGAGGTAGTGAGGATGGTCTTGAGGAGCACATTCATTCAGACAATGGCCCCAAGCATTGTTCTTTAAATAAGGGAAGGGTACCTCCTCAGACCTGGAGAAAGGTCTAATTCTTCTGGGAAGGGGAACTCTTCAGAGCTTCAAGGTTTCCAGATCATTCTGTCTACCCAATATTCCCATCTCATGTCTCAATGCCTCACTTATTCCAAATAAGTGTCTTTTTCTTAACATAGGAGTCTTGTCAAAGTTGCATTGGGAGGGGCAATATAGGGGTGGGTGAGTGGGAGGTGGAAGGGTGGGGAGCCTCATCTGTTCTCACGACGCATGGTGTAGAGAATGAGGACAGGACGTCATGTTCCAGAGAAGGAGTTGAATGAAGGAGACAGAATCAGTGGTCAAACACGAAGGTAGACAATGGGAAGGTGGTAGTAAGGCATGAGGAAATGTGAACAGGAGGCAACTGGGAGTGACCAGTGGGGATGCTCTATGGATATGTTCTGATGATGTAGTGCATGTGCCTCTGGCTCTTTATATCCTCTCTCCACCTCCCAACTCTACTGAAGATTGAAGGAGAAGACCTAATCCTCACTACATCTTTTTTATGCTTGGGCAGAAGTGTGTGCTCATCTTCTTGGACTTAGGGGTGTAGACTTCCACCTTTTTACCTAGATCATTATAGCCTCTGAGATGCTGGGCAGCTTTGGTCTCATCAAGCCTGCTGCCTACCTGAACTAAAATCCTATAGTCTGGGGAGCCATGGAAGACATTGGGGGTCTTGCACCCCAGGATGTAGTATATGGACTGAGCTCACAGCTGATGTATGTGTCACATTAGCTAGAATATATAGGCGGGGGCAACAAGGGTTGGAGCTGAACCGCTTCTCACACTGTTGCTTCCAGAAACCCTCTTGTGGAATTTGTGCTTCCCAGCCTTGTAACATCAGGCTCTTCTAGATCACAGGCCCTGATTCCCAGGCAAGAAACTTCCTCCAGGGACACAGAGTTCACTGATGCAGAAGCTCTGAGTACAGCTTGTTCATTTTGGACTAGTCATGCCAGTGGATCAACAGGTGAGTACGGAGGGATAATTGACTCTTTTTGTCAACAGGAGCTTGGGTTGCTCCTGGAGGATAAGAATCTCTGGAGCCCACAGGATGCACTGGAACATCTCCCAGTGCTTTTAGGCCAGTGATGTGGGTAACAGACAGTGGCAACAATCATGACCTGACGGAGGCAAGGGAGCCGAACTCCACACCCTTCAGGGGAGAAGATCTAGGTCATCCGACCAGGCCGTCAACATAGACCAGCCAAAGTGTTAGCCAAAGGTGAGTGAGGTCTGGAAAGGATGGCGAAGGTAGGAGGTGATGAATGCTGATGAAGGTCTCTGGATCAATTGACACAGTGGGACTGTACCTTGTTTCACTAACTGTGTATGTTAAGCCTTGAAGACTCAAGCTTGGTTGGGTTGGATGTAAAGGGCAGGAGTGGATATTTGAGGCGTGCAAGGGGTTTATGTAACAGACATCTCGTGGGCTCCTCCCACACCTTCTTGGCCTCACCTAGATTCCAGCTGTGACTATGGTGTGAAGCTCTGTGGGGGCTTCCACTCATATTTTGCAGACACCTCTGGCTTCAAGCATGAGCCCACATACTTCACTCTCTGCCTTGGAGCTCCTGCAGTGCTGTGGATGTGGCTGGTCCCCACATGCCACACATATACGAGCAGCCTAGAAGTGTGGGTGTAGCCATGTCCCTGGGGGCACTCAGTGTGGCAGGGGGGCTGATAAATAAGTGCTTTCCCTTTTGATCCTGGCTGTGGTGGGCATTTGGGCAATTCTAAGAGGCATTCTGTGCACTAATGTCCTGGGTGGGATTGAGCACCAGCTGCCACAGCAGTGACCCATATAAAGATCCATGGACTTTACTTTTCTTTCTGCCTTCCCTCCCCTTGATTCTTCACTTATATTTTCTGAGATCACATCTCAAGTAGAATTTCTGTGCATAAGTCCTTGGGTGAAACTCTGCTTTCAGGGCAGTGAGTTGGAGAGGAAGTTAGGCTGGTCATTCTCTTTCCTAGGGATGGGCTGACAGGTCCAAAAGGCCAACCATGTGATGGGGCCAGATGGGACAGTCGTAGGGGGGCGGATGAGGTTGCAGTGTGGGTAGACACTGTGAGAGCAGTCTCAGGAAACCCTTGCTCACTTTTATCCCCTCTGCCCTCCTGGCACGGTTTCACTACTGTCAATCTCTCTCCTGAGCTCTAGGACCACACTGAAACATCCATTTAGGCACATTGATGGCCAAACTGAAAGAGTTCTCTTCCAAACTCATCTCTCCCCACGAGTCTCGATTGCTGCTACTGCTGCTGTCACATTTTTTCAGCCTCATGACATTGGAAGTCCTTGATGACTCCTTTGACTTACCCCCAATCAATGATCAGTTCCAATTCTTAAAGGCCTCTACAAATCACCTCCCTTTAGCCCCACTTACCCCTGTCCCCGTGCAGACCCACCTCATCTTTCTTGGTGTTTAATAATTATTTCAGAACCAGTGTGTCTGCCTGTAGCATCCACCCTGTCCCTCACTTTTCACAACACTCTTTATTATTACCAATATTTTTGTTCTAAAGCATTGCATTCATCCATTCCACAGGTATTTATTGATTTCCCATCTTCCAGAAGCAGTGAAAAGAGACCAAATCTAAATTCCTTGGCTTAGTTTTCCAGAATATTCACAGCCGACTCAGATTTGTTCCTTTGGCATTATTTGCGAACTTCACATTGTACACGACAGCTACATGGTGACAACGGGACCTTCTCAGCCCGCTCTTTAATTCAGATCATTAACCCGAAGTGAGAGAAGAAAGATGTTTTCTGAACCAGTGCTATTCTTAGATAAGAATAAAGGCTTCGGTGGCAGCCAAACTTGATAGCCACGGAAAAAAAATAAAGTAACTTTGGCTAGGATAGACGGTAGAGATTTAAACCAGAGTATCTGTACAGGGAAAGCTGAGCAAGATGTCCTCTGGCTTTCTAGAATATCTGTCTGATGTCTCCCTGTGGCAGTCAGGCAGGCAGGCTTCCTCATCGTGATGGCTCTGGGCTGTCAAAACCCTCAGTCAAGGAGTCAGTATGAAGACTCACATCTTGATTTTCACTCGATCTGTTCACTTCTGTAGGGTTTGGACCCTGGGCCATCCTGCAGTCTGCCCAGCTTCTTGCTCTAGCATCTAGTTGGCTCTCCTAGTGTCGAGACTCTGGCCACACTGAGTCCGGACTATACTCCTCATTTGGATGAGACTTTGGTCCTTTGCTCATGCTCCCTGAGTGCCTGGCCACACAACCTTCTCACTGTTCTTGTTCCTGAGTTTCCCAGCTTATAGGATGAGAGCCCAGATAAGCCCACCCTACAATGGGGCCAGAAAAGACAACCTTGGGGTCAAATAGGAAATCAGTGGTGGCACCAGTGAGAGCAGAAGCATCTTCCTTGCTGAGACAGCATATGTAGAGGAAGAGCTGTAGGAAGCTGAGGGCTGGTGGACAGGAGCAACCAGGAGGAGACGGCAACATCATGAGTGAAGAGTTGAGAAGAGTCAAGACTTGAGGAGACTCAAGAGCAGATGTCATGGCCAAGGTCAGAGCTGGAAGCGATGTGGATCTTGGCCAGGACAGTTTATGATACTTGATTGTCAAATGATCTAGGTGTTACCCACGAGACTGCAGTATTGCTGGAGCAGACAGAGCAACCAATGGGGGACAAGAAGCTTGAGTTTTGTGGTGACCTTGTTAGTAATGAATCAAGCAACTTCCCTCCCCCAGACACTAGGTCCTCTGGGGTCCTGTGGTCAGCAACTGTTGCTTGGCCATCTACTTTGGGACTTGCCTTTGTGGGCACCACTTCTTCCACATAAGACTCCATTCGTCTCAGTGTGCCCACCCAGGCGAGAATGTCAGTGATCTCCTGCCCCCTGGATGTTCAAAACTTCCCGATTCCTCTTCTAAGCCTGCTTTTCCAGGGTTTTTTTTTTTTTTCTAATTCTGTGAGCCACCCCATATTCATCTAATAAATTTCTTTGGGATTGAGATAGAGTCAATTTCTGTTGCTTGGAGCCAAAGGATCCAAAGTGACACAGATCTGCCTCTGATTCTCTGTGAGTTTAAGTGTCAAGCTGTCATGAGTTTGAAGGGGAGACTGTGCCTCAGAGAGGCTCTTCACCTGGGAGATGCTCTTAGAGGTGGAGATCTGGTCTGGCTGCACTCTGCCTTCCCATGTGTCCCATCCCAAGCTGCACCCAGGTGTCTGCTGCTGCTAGTTCACTCATGCTTTGGTGGCTTTTTTAGAGAACGCTGTGGTCTTTAAAGCAGTGGTTTAGGTGCTCTAAATTCAGTGGTGGTACCTCTGGGGTATTTGAGGAGAGGAGCTGAGGGACTGACTGGGTTCCATGCCTCTCTGCCACTTAATCAGAATTGCTCCTCCTTTATCTGTTTCATATATTTTCTGTATAAAATGTATTTGAAACATTGCATTTCCTTACTAAAAATAAAGATTAAAGGTCACTGCTTTGATGGACTCAACTCTCGAGAGTTTTCCAAGATGGAAAGTCACTGAAAGTCTGATCCTACTTTGTCATGATCGCTGGCTCTCCCAGCCAATGAATCTCCACTGGCAAAATGCATGTAGACATGGAAACTATTTTCTAAAGAATCTGAGCTAAAAGCTCAGCTGTACTGACTCTATCACCATGTGTTTAAGCATGACTCAACTAATGGATAAAGTTAATGGAGTTAAGAAGTCTGCAAGACTATTGCCAATGGTGCCAGTGAAAAGGAATCCATTCTAGAAGGACACTCAGAGCAAGCTTGAGCCCCATCCCCAGTGCTGCTGGGTGCTGTGTATGACCCGGGACAGCTCAGGTGTACCGACTGCCCATTCTCCCACCAATGGCAGCAGGAGCGTGGGCTGCTCTAGTCATGGTGGCTGCAGCAGAAAGGCACAAAAGTGAGCATTAGTTCTGGAACGGTCGAGGTGAGGCTTGGGCAGAGACAGATGGTGAGCAGACATTTCAGGCATGTTGAGACTAAGATGACAGAGCATCTCAGTGCATAATTAGAGGAAGGAGGGGAGTGGAGAACCTGATCTGGAATTGTTGATGCAAGTGATGGATGAGATGAGAACAGGTGAGCCATTTAGAACCAATAGACTAAAAGAGTGAGAGGGAATAGTAAACCTAACTTTCAAGAGTAGATAGTTTTAGGATGGTGATTTTGGCATAGTTGGAGAGGGGTTCCTGATTAATATCCAAGGATACTACAAATGACAGATACCAATTTCAATTATATACTTGTGCCAAGCACTGTATTTGGCACGTTACATCCATTATCTTACTTCATTCTTGCAAAAAATAACAAAGACCAGATGCACAAGATATAGGTGGTGTTAGCCCCATCTACTGATTTGTTTATTTTAAAAAGGACCTGGAAATATTCAGTGACTTGCCCAAGGTTACCTTACTAGTAAGTGGCAGATAGAGTTTGAATTCTGATCTTGCTGGTAAAAGGATCTTATATTTTTACCTATGTGAAGATGAAAAATTTAGAATTATATAATATAATGAACTGTCTTGACATATTCTCAAATTAGCAAAAACTTCTCATCTAAAGAAATTTACAAATAAGAAAACATACTAGGCAAAAAAGTAGAGTTTTCACACAAATTCTGGACACAATATGTGGAATCTTTTGACAAATTTTATTCTTCTTATATTATTCCAACCAATTGAAAAACTCCAAACCCTTTCCCATTTTAACCATAAAAAATGAATTTTTTGTATATCTGAACACCTCTTAAATCTTTTAGCTTCTCTCCATCCCCACCTGCTACCATTCTAGTGGGTATCACCACTTTCATCTTCTGCTTAGATCAGTTAAATCACCTTCCAATTGGTCTTCCTGCATGCACTCTTGAATAACGGTAATTATTACTCAAAACCCTTCAATGGTTTCCCATTGCTCATAGGACACATTCTCAAGGCTCTTCACAGAAAGGGTTCTGGTTTCCTTCATCAACCTGTTTTTCTCCACGCTGTTCTCCAGCCTCTCCACTTTCTCCACTCAGCCACTCACTCACCTCTACTGGGCTGCCTTTAGCTCTTTAACCATGCCATGCCCTCTATTGCCTCCATTCCTTTGAACCTGATGTCTCACTGCTCCACATACTCCCTCTTCTCCTGCCTCCTCCCAGGAACAGTCCTATCCATCCTTCAGGTCTTGGTGGAGAAGTCCTTTTCTTAGAGAGAATCCCTCCTTATTCCCCTAGATTAGGGTGTTACAGTATCTGAAAGCACACCATGCTTCTCCTTGTGCTGCAGTTACACATGTAATAATGTGTTTGATGATGTTCCCAGTTGTCTGTAAGCCTACCACAGTGCTTTGCACACAGTAGGAGCTTAATAAATATTTGTGGAAGGAATGAACACTTGACGGTCACAACACTTCATTGATCTGTCTTAGCCTGAGTTCCTCAGGAAAGGGATCCTGAGACAAACATTTATGTATTAGTGTTTTCATTGGGAAGTGATCCTAAGAGCAAAACTAAGGGATAGAGAAAGTGTTTCAGCAAAGAAGACAGAACAAGTGCAAGCCGTGTTGTTCAGTTGATCACTGCTATGGGAGATTAGTGTTTAATGCCATGAAACCTTCTGAGAAGCCACACAAAATTGAGTAGGACTCACTATCAGTGTGTGGAGTAGGATGGAAGGAAGCATTTATTCACTGGATCCCATCTCACTGTTCACAGATTTTTCCAATGGGGCATTAACTACCTATAGACTTAGTTTTTGTGTCCCTTCCAAAATTCACACGTTAAATCCTAACCTCCAAGGTGATGGTATTAAGAGGTGGGACCTACAGGGGGTGATTATGCCAAGAGGGTGGAGTGCTCATGAATGGGATCAGTGTCCTTATAAAAGAAAGCCAGAGAGTTCCCTCACCCCTCCCACCATGTGAAGACACAGCACAAAGACAGCCATCTATGAACCAGGAAGCTCTCTCTAGATGCCAAATCTACCAGTGCCTTGATCTTGGACTTCCCAGCCTACAGAACAGTGAGATATAAATGTTTTTTTATAAGCCTCGCAGTCCATGGTATGTTGTGATAGCAGCCTGAATGGACTAAGACAAGTACCCTGTACTTCTGGGCTGTGCACACATTGGCACCAAGCAGCTTTCTGTGGCATCCCATGCCCTGGTTTTATCAGAAGCCATGACATGTGTGGTGTAGGCCCGGGGCAAGGCACTGCCAGGCTGTACCTGGATGAAACTGATCAGGGCCTATGCATTGTGCACACAGAGTTGTTGTCACTGTGGTGCCTGGAGCAAAGGAAGGTTGCCTACATCACATCTGAGAGTCCATTTGGGTCTCTCATATCTAACCATACTGTATATTATATCTGGTTCCAATTCTAAAAATGTTATCTCGCTGATTATTAGAACAAGATATTCTCACTCCTTTTTGGAGAAGGGGAGATCTAGTGGGATCTGTAAGAGTTTCCTTCAATGTGGTGGTCAGACCCAATCCCTGAAGATTTAAAAAAGGTTAGTGAAACAATGTACAATTACTGAAACTGTGTATCGGTAAGCCACAATTGATATTCACCTCTACTTTTTCCATCACTCAGTCTATATTTTCCTCCCCCTACAGAAGCACTCTGGATCTGGGCTCCTTGCCTGGTGCAGGGGAATTAGGCCTGCATCCCCATTAGCAGACTTGCACTTGTCCAGTGATAGTGGTTGCAGTTTCCTCTTGCAGTTATCTCCAGGGAATCCTGGAAGCACCTGAGCATACCTCCTCCAGTCCACAAACACCGCTCCCTGTCGCCATTGTGTAGAACGGTGATTCTCAAAGTGTGGTTTGCCGACCTCTGGGGGGTCCCCCAAGAACCTGTCAGGATTCTGTAAGGTCAAATCTATTTTCCAAACAACACTGGGAAAGTATCCTGTGTCAGAGGATTACAAGTAACTCATGTAGATACTTTGCCCTCGAAGAGGTGGAGCATGACTCCCTGCTGCTTAAGTGTGGGATACACAAAGCGATCTCATTCCAAAGGGAGCAGTGTGGAAAGGGGGAAAAAGAGTTACTGTAGGGCTTCCCTGGTGGCACAGTGGTTGAGAGGCCGCCTGACGATGCAGGGGACACGGGTTCGTGCCCCGGTCCGGGGGGATCCCACATGCCGCGGAGTGGCTGGGTCCATGAGCCATGGCCGCTGAGCCTGTGCGTCCGGAGCCTGTGCTCCGCAACGGGAGAGACCACAACAGTGAGAGGCCCGCGTACCACAAAAAAAAAAAAAAAAGAGTTACCATACAGTGGAAAAATCTGAGAAAGATTACTTCACTCAGGTGATCAAGTTCAACATCAACGATGATGTCATATTGATAATATGTACCCTTGATAAGATATGATCAGAACGATATTTTATTTATGTGGTCTTCCTCCCCCAAAATCCATGAACCCACTCTAATCAAGAGAACACATCAGACCCATCCCAATTAAAGGACATTCCACAAAATATCTGACCAATATTCTGCAAAACTGTTAAAGTCATCAAAACCAAGGAAAGTCTGAGAAACTGTTACTGTCAAGCCTAAGGATGCATGAGAATTAAATGTAATGAGGTATTTCTGGACAAACAAAACAAAACAAAACAAAACAAATTAGGTAAGAACTAGGAAAATCTGTATATAGACTGGACTGTAGTTGATAATAATATCTCAGTACTGGTTTTCAGTTGACACGAATGTACCATGCTAATGCAAGATGTTAATAATAAAGGAAAATGGGGATGGGGTTCTTGAGAACACTCTGTACTATCTCTGCAATGTTCCTGTAAATCTAAAAGTATTCTAAAATAAAAATCTTATTTAAAATAACCCACCAAAACATTTTTTGCTTTTTCCGCTGTGCTGACATTTTCCCTGATGTGCAAAAACAATGGTGCCAACATCTGGGCAGGAATCTAGGTGGTGACATTAAACTCTATCAGTGGACCTTGTGTTTTTCATTGCCACAGCAGTACAAATTAGTGATTTTATTAAATCCTGACCCTTGAGTACTTTTCCTTTGAATATTCTGAGTGACAAAATGAGAAGTACACACAAAGCACCAAAATATAAAGGTAGGTTACATTGAAGAAGACCTCTTGTGTGATTGAGGTGTGACCTGAACTAATCTCTTTTTTTCATGGAACACCATTTTTACTTGAAAGAATAACTGACAAATTATAGTTATTCAGATGTAGGAATTTGGCAAACTGTTGCTCAAAAATGAATGAAGTGAGGCTGTCACTTGAAGGAAAAAAAGTTGACAGTCTTTGTGGCCAATGATAAAATTTGAATTTTCAAGCACAAATTAGAATTTTATACGATGGTCATTAACTCAAATGGAGCCCTGAACCTTTGCTGATTGGCACATTTACTTGTAGAAATTATTTTGAAGTTCTTAATTTTCCATGGTTTTCTAACAAATGCATATCATATTTTTAATATCTGATTGCATTTTTAAAACTACAATTTGCCTACGGAGTATCTTCTTTTCCTACTCCCCAAGTTTGTGTCTCTTTACCTAGGTTTGGTGAATGCTGGTAATAATTCCATGGTAGGGCAGAGTGAAGCGACAGTAGCTGTTCCAATAGTCCTGGGGATGAGAATATTGCCCACGTCCTTACCCACCCAAGGGAACTTTGATTGCCTACATAGGAGACTGTTGTAAATGGACTCAGTGATCTGTGGAAAGATGAGGGATTTCCTAAGCAAAGCCTAAATGGGGAGTCTTGTGAAAGTGATTTATTGAGGGGGCACTTTCATCAGAAATGGAGTGAGGGCAGCAGAGTCAAGGGGTGGAGGAAGCTGCTGAGCAAGCATGTGGCCTTGGCTGGAGCCTAGCCTTTGCCCGATCCCATGGGGAGCTCTGGAGTGTGAATCTCACCACAGAGTTGGTCCCAATTTGGGGCAAGGGTTTGGCCTTTTGTACTACTCAGGGATTGGCCCCTGACTGCCTTGTGTGTGGATGTGAACTTCTGGGCTAGAAAGTTGTCATTGTCCCAAGGGTACTTCTCTGGGAAAGGGCAGCTGAGTCCTCAGCAGCCAAAGCTCACAGCAGCTGGAGACCAGCACGCCAGATCAGAGATGCTGCCAGGGTACAGAGGGCGTCCACTGCAAGGTTTCAGTGGTCCCTGTGTGCTCTGAATCAAAGGTCACAGTCCCAGATGTCAGAAAGACTGGGGTGACTGATGGCACACCAGATCAATATGCACATTCTTCCTGGAAGGCTTCCCTTCCAGTTAAGGCCAGTTGAGGCCCTGGCAACAATTCAAGAATGAGTTGGATCTTGGAGTTTGTCATCAGAGCAACCCTTGGGACCACAAGTTCCTTCTGACCCTCACCACCCTGAGGTCATCCTGGAAAAGTGCACGTGCATAAGTGTGAGCACGTGTGTGTCTGCGTGCCCAGAATGCAGATGCACATGTGAACAATGTGTAGAGCACACAAAGGGATGGCTTTTAGGTCAACTCAGAATGTTCGTAGAACTGTATGGGGGCTCTTCTGGTCTATTCTGGCTGGTGAGATGTGGCCATGTGTCTCACTGCAGAACACAATTACTGGCTTTTTTTATTGTTGTGTACTTTGGACCTACAAGAAAAGACCACGAAGGCTAACAGCAGAACCAAAGGATAAATAGAACCGAGGAGGATAAATCCCCGAACAGAACTCCCTAGATGTAAGGTAATCTTGAAAGAGGGACATTTTAGGTGGGAGCCATGAGAAAGGCAAGGAATTTTTCTGCTTGGCTATCTGAGCCTAGGAAAGCATTTCTCCAGAGTGTGTTGGTGTTAATTATCAGCTTGTAGGTGGTTTGCATTCAAACACAGAGATCCACCTTGCAGCTGCTTTGCATTCTGTTAGGTAAGATGAGGGCAGACTCCACACATCTGGACCATACACACCTGGGTAAATGAAGCTTGAACTGTCTTCATCCTGCCTCTCACGTTGTTCAGTTGTAGGGAAACCAAGGAAGGGATACGAAATAGTAGCTCTGTGAGCAATTTTTTTCTCCAGTAAAAATCTCTGTCCCTGAAGGGTTTCAGGCATTTTGGTTTTGAGATCCACAATATTGGAACATTGTTGTTTTGGGGAAACTTCCCTGACCATAAATGAACTTTGCCTGCAATCTTATTTTATGCCAGGGTTTTTATTGCCTAGAGAATAACTGCATGTAGAATGTTTAATCAATATTTGGGGAAGCCAATCAATTTTTCATGAGACAAAACTGCTGTGATAGTAATATTCTGTCTCTGTCGTCTGTTGTTTTTCTCTACCCAATAAGATAAAAAAAATATTTTCTTCATGAGAAAAATGGTCATTTCCCCATGAACATTATAAACAGGAAGTCAACCATCTGTGGTTGCTATTTCTCCCTTCGGTCAGCAAACCACCTGCATCTTTGACTCAACAGACCATGATTATTGTGATCCTGCCACACGTGCGGGGGGAAGGTTTGGCTTTCAGTGGGTTTGTTTTGTTAGGAGATGACAGCAAGATCCCTAAGACTCCAATTTCAATACTAGAGAAAAAGACCTGTATCTTTTAAAAGAAACAGTATAAATTTGACTAGATACCCTCCAACTGAATAAAAACAGGAAAATTAATCGTCATAGCTAATATTTACAAGCCCTGTGGTAAGCCCGTTATATGGGTTAACTCATTTATTCGTTACAAAATCCCTTTGAGTTAGGCACTCTTGTTGTCCTCATTTTCAAGATGAGGAATTGAGGCAAAGACAAGTCACTCATGTAGGACGTGGCAGAGCTGGGATTTGAACTTAGGCAGGCTGAGTCCAGTGCTTACGTTCCTACTCAAGGCCTGGGTACTGGCCCCTATGGCAGGAGAAGGAAGCAGTGCCTGGATTCTCCAGCCAGGTGGACCTTCTCTCATGGGACACAATGTCATAGCACAGAGCCTGGGAATTAGAACAAAGTCACACTCTTCCCTCCTGCAGACATGGTGGAGGACTGGCCATTGCCCACAGGGTAGGTCATCTCTTCTGAGAAGAGGTTGGGGTATTCAGGTGGGGAAGGGTGGGTTCATCAAAGTCTGGTTGAGAGGAAGTGTAGCTTAGGGAGAAGAACTTTGTGCTGGGCGTCAGGGGATGAATGAGGGCCCCCACCCAAACTCCACCCTACATCAGCTGTGTGACCTGGGGCAAAGCACATACCTTTTCTGGTCTTCATTTTCTTTACCTGTGAAAAGAGAGGTCTGGTGGACAAAAACATGTGTAGATATAAATATAAGTGGAGACAGTCTAACACTCTGAGACTCATCTAAAGGGCGTGATAAAGTTGGTTTTATTATCAATTTGGGAAGCAAGGATCGCACAATATATAGTCTGGGGTAACTGATAAACTATTTGGAAATGAATTGTATTAGGCTCATACCTTATATCCACAGTAGCCTCTAAATGTATTAAAGAACTACATGTAAAAAAAATTCCCTTAAGAAACAATATGAATTATAAGCAAATGTTAATTTCAGAATAGGAAAGGACTTGATTCGCAAAAGAAAAAGAAGAAATCACAAAGGAAAAGATTTATTGTAACCTAAATTTAAAAATTTAACCCAGTAGAAACTTAAGAGAAATATTTAACAGAAAAGGTTGAGGTCTCTTGGCAATCTTTCAAATTCTTATGAAACTGATACTGGTTTCATATCTTATTAATTTTTTGATGAGGCATGAGGCTGAAACAGTTCTTTGATGAGGCATGAGGCTGAAACTTTTCAAGTGTCTGTTCTTCTTTTAAGTGTTTGCTTATAGCCTCATCTATTTTTTTTAAATTGGTGTGCTCATCTTTTTCTGACTGTTTGAAAAAACTCTGTACATTAAGGAAATCAACCATTTTCTACTGTATGCTGCAAAGAGTTTTCCTTAATATATAATTGGTGAATAGAAGTTTTAAAGTGGAGTTTCCTTTTAACTATTCTTTTTTGCTAAAAAGCAATTTTATATATTTGAATCTATTTCTTTTCCTTTATAATTTTTGGCTATGAAATCACTTGATCTCAATATTATTAATGATTTCACTAAGAATAATTCCCCATTCTTTTATGATTTTATATTTTGCTTTTAAATAGTTTATCCATCTGGAACTTATTTTAATAATGAGAATGGGCCAAAGATCCAGGTTTATTTATTTTTTTTTTACAAATGTACCAAAAATGTTTATTGAATAATTCATTTTCCCTACTGATTTTGAAATGACACTTTTATTGTAAATTCCATTCTCACATACTTATTTCTATTTGTTGGCTCTCTTTCTAGTCCATTTATCTGCCTATCTTTTCCAGTGTCACTTCTATATTTTATACTGTCATTTTATAATGCGTTTCAGTATCTGACAGAGTAGGTCTGATTCTTCTCCTTCCTCCCTTCCCCAGAATTTTCTGAGCTCTATTCCCATGTTTGTTCTCCTTGTCATGCTAATATGCCAAACTCCTACTGGATTTTTTATTACATTTCTTTGAATTTATGGATATATTTTGATATCATTAATATTCACAATAGATTTTTCCCTACAAAAACATGGCATGCATCTTATTTTGTACTTTTCTTTTAAAAATTAAAACAGCACATATACACATAAGGTGAAATGCCACTACAATATTTATAGTGGAAACAACAGTCCTTTTATGTATTTACATGTGTACTATTCATACTACCAGATCTATCATCCTCCCACTGTGGTAGATGAGGAGAGAACCATTCCAATAGAAGCAGAGAAAACATTTAACGAAATTCAACACCCATCTATGATTTAAAAAAACCATACACAGAACAACTCAGAAAATTAGGAATAAAAGGAATAATTAGCTAGACTGACTAAGAAAAAAAGGGGGAAGACTCAAAATACTAAAATCAATACCAAAATGGGTAACATTACTACAGACCTTATGGAAAATTAAAAAAAAAATATGGAAATCATTTGACTTGATGACATGAACAAATTCCTGAAAAGACACAAACTATTGAAATGGAATCAATCTGAACAGACCTACAACAAGTAAAGGGATTGAATTATTAATCCAAAATTTTCTCACAAAGAAAATTCCAGGACAAGATGGTCTCATTGGTCATTTCTATCAAATGTTTAAAGAATTAACACCAATCTTTCACAAAGTCTTCAAAAAAGAAAAGAAAAGAAAAGGAATATAATGGATCACTTCCCAACTCATTCTATAAGACCAGCATTACTCTGATATTAAAATCAAAGGCATCACAAGAAAAGAAAACTACAGATCAATATCTTTTATGAATATAGACATGAAAATTCTCAACAAAATACTTTCAACCCAAATCCAACAACACATAGAAAGGATTGTATACCATGACCAAGTGGGATTTATTCCAAGAATAGAATTTTAACATTTCCATTTGGGTCACCATTATAGCTTCTATTTCTTTTGTGAGACTTTCTATTCCTTTGCATTTTTTTCACATATGTTTGTAATTGCTCCTTGAAACATTTTACTGATGGCTGCTTTAGAATCTGTGTCAGATAATTATAATCTCTGTCACCTTGGTGTTGTTATCTACTTTTATTCAGTTTGAGATCTTCCTGATTCTCTGTATAGTGATTTTTTTAAATAGAAACCAGAACATTTTGGCTATTATTTTATGAAATCTAGATGTTATTTAAACTTAAGGTGTTAGCTGGCTTCCTCTGACGCATTCTGGCAGAGTAAGGTGGGGAGGTGGGGTGGGATGCAACTTCATCACAGCCAGGAGAAGTCAAAGTACAGGTTCCCCACTCAGCCTTTGCTGGTGTGTGTTGGAGCCGCAGCTGTGTATCTGTGCTTGTGCGTGCATGCACGTGTGTGTGAGGCGGTTGCCCGGGGCAGAGTGGTTATTGTCTGAAACTGTTCTGTCTTGCTAGGCTGCCCCATTCCTTTGGCTTTTGGGGAGGGCTTTTCCTGAGGAGGCTTTTCCTACCCTCATTAGAGTTTCTGGGTTGCCGCCTTCTTCAGCACCCAGCTAGATATGTGAGGCATAAAGAAAACCCAGAGAACCCACTGCTGTGTGATTCTTCGGGTCTCCAGTTCCCTAACCAATCTGCCTTCCTCTTTCCACCTTTCAGAGTCTCCTGTGTTCATTTATACATAACATCCAGGGGTTTTAGTTGGACTTAGAGGCATAGGGAGAAGTACGTCTACGCTGTCTTCCTGGAAATGAAGTCTCTTCTTCTCTAGTGTTGAGCAATTTATTTGATTCCATTTTATTTCCTCTTGTAGTTTATCTTTTATACTTTTTTTTTTTTTTTTTTGGCGGTACGCGGGCCTCTCACTGTTGTGGCCTCTCCCGTTGTGGAGCACAGGCTCTGGACGCACAGGCTCAGCGGCCATGGCTCACGGGCCCAGCCGCTCCGTGGCAGTATGTGGGATCTTCCCGGACCGGGGCACAAACCCGTGTCCCCTGCATTGGCAGGCAGACTCTCAACCACTGTGCCACCAGGGAAGCTCCATTTATACTTTTAAAATGTTTTAATGGTTGACTTATGGCTTACAATGTGTATTTCTAAATAATCTATACCCATTTAAAAATAACTGTACCACTTCATGTGTAGTTCAGGAACCTTATGATGGATTATTCCCAATTCCTCCTCCTGTTGCTGTCATTTATTTCTCTTACCCATATGTTATAAAAACCCAATGCATAGCTATTATTATTGCTCCAAACAAACAATTATCAACTAAGAATAAGAATAGGAGAGGTGAAGATTTTATTTTACCTTCATTTATTCCTTCTCCAACACTCTTCCTTTATTTTTGTGGTTCCAAGTTTCCGACAAAGGTTAAACATTTCTTGCAAGGAAAGTCTGCTGGGCATTAATGCCCTCAGTTTTTGCTTGTCTGAGAAGGTCTTTATTTATTCTTCGCTGTTGAAGAATACTTTTACTGCGTATAGAATTCTAGATTGCTATTTCTCTTTCTTTCAGCACTTTCAAGATTTCCCAAAAACAGACTTCCAGGTGGCCCAGAGTAGACTTGCTGAGTCACAGTCCGCATATCTTCAACTTTGACCTGTATTGCACACAAAAATTTTCATATTTCTGCCAACAATATACATGAATTCTGCATACATCACCAAAACTCAGAGTTATTAACTTTTTGCCATCTGATGGGGTGAAATGTCTCATTGACTTAATTAACATTTCCTCTAATAGTTAGGAAGCTTGGGAATATTTTCATATACCTACTGACCATCGAGGTTTTCTTTTCTCATGAATCTCCTGTTCAGCTCTGTAGGTCATTTTTGGGTCATTGTAGGTTTCTTATCTTTTTCATATTGATTTGAAAGACATCTTTATACATTTTGCCTATCAGTTCTCTGTCAGTTATTCTGCATTCTGAATATCTTTTTTTCCAATTTGCAACTTATCTTTTCACTTGGCTTTGGTATCCCTTGTTGCACAATGTTTTTCATTTTCACAAAGCCTGATTTATTATTTTTTCCTTAATGGTTTATGCTTTACTCCTCATTTAAAAAATTATTTTCTCTGTAATGTATTCAGTACAATGTTTATCATCATTGATTTTATCAGCTTTCTTTGGCATAATTTAGTTGTTATTTTGCTAAATATTGAGTCTAATACTTAACTAATTTTTATTCTTTCTTTAGTTTTAGCAAAATTTGATTAGGAAGATTTTAAAATTTTCCATGTGGCAAGGCTTTCTGTTTTTGCTTTTTTCCTTTCGTTTACTTTTTCTACTTAAGGTATTACATTAACTTCACTGCATTACAGTCAGAGAATCTGGTCAGTATTTTTTATGTCTTTCTTTAAATCTCAATCTGAAGCACAGGATCTCAGCATTTCCTGCCACTCACATGGTAGAAGACTCAAAGGCGTGACCAGTCTATGCATGTATGTTTGCATGGAGAGAGAATTGGTATCATCAGGCCCTAAGGGGAGTCATAAACAATTTAGAGATTCTGCTCTATGGTGAAAAAGATTCTCATGTATATATTTGACCTCTTAATTCATAGTGACTCTGCCTGCTCCAAAACTATGTCTGGAATTTAACTGATCAAGTTAGCAAATTGCCCCTCAACAATCCCTCCCGAAGCATCCTTTTTTTTTTTTTTTTGTACTGCCAGCCCAGAACAATCCAGAGTAGTTCAGCTTTGCCCCTGAGAAGCCCTTGCATGGGAGAAAATAGAACCTTAATTGACTGTCATGTCTACTCTGATCAGGTGGAAATTCACTCCCAGCTTTACTCCATCACTGGTGAGTTGGTCAGCCTTACTTACAAGAGGGTCATGCAGTGAGCACCACCACATGGTAGACTCTGAAAATCATAAGGCCAGAAATAGAAAATGCCCCAAATTTTAATAATATGAGCCTTCTTCAATTATTACATTTCCCTAGAGAAATTAGAGCCTCAACTACAAATCCTCCCTCCCCCCTGGGAAATGAATGTCCTCAAATGAAATGTCCCCGCCCCATAATCTCAAAGGAATTAAGGTCCCTTTCCACATCATCTCTCCCTGATTATTTTTCTAACGAGTCCCAGGCATACAGCAGGACTACTGCCGTCACTCTGAGGAGTATGTGGTACCTCTCCCTAGTCTTCAGACAGGAGGCTCCGAGCCAGCAGCACGGGGACGGAGGCGAGCAGATGACACAGATTCGCCTCGAGGCATTCTTTGTGTTAATGCTGTCTCTAGGATACCATATTTTCCCAAGGTCCCGAACCCCACAGAGTAATATATATCCTGTTGCTTAATACATATTTATTGAAAATTAATGATGATAAGCAGCTGCTTTCTATGTCTGCCAAGTACTCCATTTCCATAATTCTCTTCTTTCTGAAAAGCAGTTGATTCATCCAAGGAAAACATCCAAACGTTGGATATTAAAGCTTAATGTTGTAAAACCCTTACGTCCAAACCTCCCCTGGTTCCTCCTGCTTTAACTCTGTTGTAGCACAGCCCCGACGACTAACAGATCCCACAGACCTGCAATCAGTAGCAAAGCTTTCTGATGACATTTATGGTTTTTGAAAGTAGAAGAGAGGAGGCGGTTGCACTGCATCCCTTAGAACAAAATATCAGCAAGCATTTCTCTGCTCTTACTTGAAGGGTGACACTCTCCCTTTACTTACTCCTACTTCAAACACACACACGCTCACACATGCACACACGCATGCACACACACTCACACATGCACACACATGCACGCACATGCACACACACGCACACACTCTCCGAGCATCTGGTCCCAGATTCTTCCTCTAAACATTAGGTCTAAATCCTCTATGTTTTCAGTCTCACTAAGGAAAACAAAATCTTGGCATGTATTAAGTCCTTGACTTATGCGTGGCATTGCATTGGTAAGGATTGGGTTCTAATTATCTTGCAAAAATCCGTAAATATAATAGATCCTATCTATGTGCCTCACTGAAGTCCAACACACTTTTTTCCCGGTGGGTTAATTCAACATAATCACTTATTTCTCTAAGGCTGAGCATCAGATGAAACAGTTGATGATATAAAGGGGATACAGCTTGAAAAATATCTCACATTAACATGCATGTCCCACTCAGTGCAGTGTCACTAAAGTAAACAGTTTAAGTTTAGGAATGACTTGTCATACTGGGGATTGAGACCAACTGAGGGGAAAACAGCCTGGTGAATCCCACTCCACACTCAGGAGAGCATATGCCATTATGCTGTCACATGGAAGGGCAGACAGACTCACTGTGGAATTCTTTTTTTCATCTACCTGTTTTCATATAATCGCAATGGCTTAATTTAAATGCATATATGATTTAGCTCTGCCATCCTTGACTCAACTAAGGTAATGGGAAGTCTCTGTTTATTTTGCCACAAATAAGTGCATATTTAAGAAAAGTATTTTCACCGTATAATGACCTTGTTGTAAATATTTAATAAAAATATCAGATTTTAAAAATGGGGCATCTGATATTTTAAAAGATCTCAATAAATTGGTTGATTAAAATGTAGAGAAATGCTTCAAAGTACAGGGGGATAATGTCTACTGGCTGCACAGGAGCTAATTTTTATCCCAAGGGGTTTGTGCTGCTGAGGAAAGCATTTCCTGATTCAGCCAATTTTCCATAGCAATTGAAATTGAACCTGGATATTAAAGATAGAGGCAAGTTCCCTCAAAAACATTAGAGCAGGACAGAGTTGCTATTTGTGGCCTAAATAGGAGGGGGTGAGTGTAAATAATTTTATTACTAGAGAAAGAAAGGATGTCTGACTAGAGACATTGAGTTTTGGGAGCCTTCATGAACAATTCTGTTTCAGGGAAGCAAAGCTAGAATACAAAATGAATACATGGTACAGACAAGATATAAAATGTATATAGAAATGTATATAGAAAATGTATATAGAAAACAGTATTTACCCAAGAGAAATAAAAACCAGAATAGTGACTATAGGTAAGAGGGTATACATCCAGCTCTTTTATATTTCATTTATATTGTAGGGAGAATCTTTCTCCTTTTATTTTTAAGATTGCCAATGATGAAATATGGAAAAGATACTGGGGGTTATTATTTTTTAAATTGACACCTTACTCAATTCAAATTCAATTTTCATTCTTCTTTTAATTTGTGGGAATAACCACATCTGTAAATTATGGAACTGTTTATACTCAGTTTTAATATTTCTAATATTTTCACTTTTTAATGAGAGTGACTAGAACACTCAGTGTGATATTAAGTAGTGGTAAGAAGTGGCAATTTTGACTAATTCTTGAATGTAAGAAAGTCTGCAGTGATGGCCTCTCTTTTGTAAGCCCACCTACAGCTTTGAATGGTTCTCTGCATGCTGACAGCTTTCCACCTAAAGCACCTGTGTTCCACTTCTCTTCTGGAGGCTTCCGCCCATGCTCTGGGGGTTTGCTTGCCTATGTGTAGAACTAGCTCTGAAAGGTGGTGGTGGTGGGGGGTCCGCTAGGGATAGCCATGAAAAAATGGGGGATGGGGGTGGGTGATAAGTGCCCTCTCCTCCTCAATCTCTGCTAGGACAGTTCTGAGGAGGTCATTGTACTTGCATGTATTTACCTCTTCTTCTGTGGTCATTAAACTTTTAATTTCTTTTTCTGGCCTTATTGCAATGGCCGAGAACGTCAATACAATTCTCAATAGGAGTGGTGAAAGTGGGCTTCTCTGCCTGCTCTTCAAGGCCTCTTTGGTTTGTCACCCCTTCGCTGAAGCTTTTCCTGACCCCCTTCTATAGAATCCATCCTTGTTTAGCCTCAGCTTCCAGAGAGGGTAGTGAAGACCTCTGCCTCTGAGTACAGTGGATTTTATTTTTTTTTTTCGCAGTGAATTTTTTATACGTGTCTTTCCCTACTTGGACTGAGATCTTTTTCAGAGTACAAGGAGACTGGTGGATTGGAAAGACAATAAACTGATCTAGATTCAACCCCCCCTTTTATTACTTATTTCTATGTAGATTATTTAATGTCTGAGCTTCATATGTGTCTTTCATAAAACAAGGATAATAACACATGCCTTGAAGAATATTTTTAAATCTTACCATCAAGGAAGTGGAGGATTGGGAGATGATCCCATCAGGCACAAAGACCTAAGGATTTGCCATGGGAAGGAATGCTGGCCGAAGGTGCTGCTCTGTCCTGGTGCCTGTGCTTTCATACCCAAAGCTGAAAACATGAGTGTGAAAAACAACAAAAACCCCAATCCTCATTACCTCTCTGCCTCGCTGATCAGTCCCCTTCAGCCACACCAGCCTGCTCTTCTTCCTCAATGAAGATGAAGCCAGGCTCACTGCTGCCTCAGGGCCTTTGTACGGGCTGTTCTTCCTGCCCAGGGTGCTCTTTCTTCCACTATATCTGCAGGGCGAGTCCCTTCACATCCTTCATGCCCTTGCTTAAGGTAATTTAACCCTCCCCCTCCAACCTTTTATATCTCCATTTCTAACTGAAGTTTTTTCTGCCTTAATATTTTCTACTCATGATTTAAATAGAAGTAATTTAATGACTAATTTTATTCTTTGTCCATCTCTACCCCAGAAAGAGGGTGCAAGGATTTCTGTTTTGTTCAGTGCTGTAACCCCAGAACCAAGAGTAATGTCTGACACATAGTCAATGCTCATTAATGTTCGTAGAAGGAATGAATGCAACTTTCGGGCCCAACCATGGGCAAAGCCTGGACCAGAGAGAGGGTCATGCTGTTGGCAGTGGATGGGTGATCTCAGCTGTCAGCTGAGTGGCTTCTGCTCACAGAGATCAGGCTTGTGTGAGGTGGAATAATAGACTCTGTGTATTTTTCCACTGAGCTTTGGGGCTCAAGCTTGAAGCTTCTTTGGACTGAATTTTGGGATAAATTGGGGGTGGGAAGGGTGTACTGTTTGCAGTAGGAAAGATGGCAATCTGAGCAGTTAATTGGAAACACAAAGGAAAAAGCCCATGTCTGTATCTTGAGAAAGTGGGGCAGGTTACACCAGTTTCATTCCTCTCCCTGTGTGGATGCCCATCAGTGCTCAATACAATACCAGGTACACGGAACTACTTTCTAATGAAGAATGACTGATTGAGAAGGTTTGGTGTGCAATTCGTTATATTGTTTGACCATGGATGACAATAACCTTGCATTTCCTCTACTTCTCAGCATTTGGATCCAATTCCACAGACACGCTACAGATTTTAATCAGCACACGATTCAAATTATCTGCATCTTATGTGCCTACAGAACAAGATTCATTCCTTAGAGACATCCTTGATTAACTCTCACAGTTGGCCCGGAAGCAGTGTCCTTAACTTGGTCTTAGGAGGCACTCATTCCTGCAGAGACTCTTCTACCCGTTTTCACTGCTCTGCCCAATACAGGACTGCCTGCCTTTTTCTTATAGTCTAAAAATATCCCCCCCGAAGTTATCATTTTATTGTTTTTCTAAGAGAAAGTGGACTGTATTTAATGATTTAGTCTGAGTCAGAGAAAAGAGGGTCAAAAATGGTGGTGAGGATGGTTTACCCTTCTCTGGAAGGAGTCATCCTAAAACTCAGCAAGCTTTTTCCTGGGGTATATTTTCGGGAGAGTGCCGTCAAAGGGCACTCCCCCAATCACCACAAGGTGTTTGTTTTCATGGGTTGTACTGAGAAATTCCCTCCATGCCAACACCATCTTTGGTGCCAGATATTCTAGTGTCTGCAATTTGTGTTTAGGAATTAGGAATGCACAGTCTCGCTATCACTGTGCCCTGTCCTTCCTGGGTTGTGTAACGTTTGCACACGCTGATTCCTCAGCTGCTCACATGGGGGTATGTCTATGGAGGGTTCAGAGATCAGTTAAGAAGGCAGGTGAGAGCCTTTGCCAAGGGGAGACGGGGACATGAGAGAGACCGGGCCTGCACCCAGCCTACTGTCCTGAGAACGAGCAGTCAGAAGAATCTCTGCTCTCTTCCATCTCTTTGTCAGCTCTGCCATGGGGCCACTAGAATAACAAAGACAAACCATCTCCAGGGTGTACACTAAGATTTTTCCAGTCCCATACAATCAAAAGCCGCAGATGACATTAGATTTGGAGCTTGTATGTGCCCACTAATCAAAGCCATGTGCATGTGGAGCATGATTACAACTGAAAAAAAACCCCCCAAAACAGCTTCCAATTTGTTTGCAAAGATGCTTGCATGGCAACATGCATAGTTATGCAGATCCTACTGAGATGGCTGAGGGGACATTCAGAGTTTGTGGTGGGGACAGCCCAGCTGTGAGCACACATGCATCTTATTGATCTCATCAGCATATCTTTGCAATTTTCAGAGAACATTTCCTCTTTCTTTTGGATGGGGAGTGTTATAAGAACTGCCTCTGATGTTTCTCTGATTTGGTCTTGTCTCTATCCTAACAAAGCATAAAGCCCAAAACCTCTAGACCAGAGTCTTCAGATTTTTCTGAAGGTGGCAGCAGCCAAATATTATAGTGAAGCATATTCTGTGTCAGGGCGCAGAGCAGTGCTCCCTGCTCAGGTCACTGTGAACTCCCTGCTGACTGTCTCTGCACCCAGGGGCATAGTATGATGCTCTGACTGCCTTCCTTGGGTGGCCCGTGGTATTCACAGGCCATATATCACACCAAAGAAGGGGGTTCTTTCCAAGTTGCAGACTTTCTTTTGCAAGCACTCCTGGAAAGAACTCTGCTACAAGTTTCAATAACATAAAGAAGTCTGTAGCCTCACTGAACTCACTCACAGATGAAGTAGGGATGGTCTGTGTGGTGAGGAAGAGCTAGTCCCCTGATGCCAGGTGGACCATTCCATGATGTGGGTATTTAGTTAGATGTTGCCAGAATCTTCTAAGGATGCGACATGCTCTACATAATACCATGAAAATCCAAAATGCACCATGCGCCCTTGACCCAAATATTCCCCAGCAAACGTGCAGTGTGCGAGCCCTGCTGTCTGAATCTCTGCCCCTTCCCACCTCCTCTTTCCTCTCATTTAGGAAAGATGTCTTTCTCCCAAAGAGTCTCATTATATGTGTTTATGGTCCTTCACACATTAGTTAGAATGTTAAATTCTAGAAATTGTTAGAATATGTTAGTGGTACAATATATGTTGATTGTATGTCATTGGATGAATTAAAATCTCTCTCCTCTTCTCCCAAAAAATGAGTTTGAGAAAGAGGTTATTTAAGGCTCATGAAATGCAATTCCACAGGCAAGTTGCAAGGCGTTTCATCTGGACTTGAGTGTGCCAGCTCCAGCTTTGTGGGACGTACTGGGTCTGGGTGTGCCATGATCGTAGCACTGATGCCAAGTCATGATGGACAGTGACATTCCCATTCAGTGACCTCATTCCAAAGCCTGAGGTCCTACAGCTCACAGGAACAATCATCCATTTTTCTTTTTTCAGTTTTATTGGAGTATAGCTGATTTACTATGCTGTGTTAGTTTCAGGTGTACAGCAAACTGATTCAGTTATACATATACATATATTCATTCTTTTTCAGCTCTTCTCATATAGTTCATTAAAGAATATTGAGTAGAGTTCCCTGTGCTAGACAGTAGGTACTTGTTGGTTATCTATCTTACATATAGTAGTGCATCATCCATTTTTCTATTGGACTATAATGACACGCTTTCATGAGTGTGCATCAGCATTTTATAAAAATGGGGCAGATTTTACATGCTGTTTTGTGACCCTTTTAATTCAAATGAATATTTCACAAACATCTCTCCATGTGAAAAGTGTGCTTCAACTCCATCATGTCCAAAGACCACCCTCAATCCACCATGTGGCTGCATCGTTCATTTATTTAAGCTGAAATAGATTTGCAGACAGCTCACAGAGATGAAGGATCAAGACCTCTCTCTCCACCAGTCTTCAAAAGCCCTGTTCTTAGTTCTGTATTCCTAATTTTATACTGCTTTTCTTAAATAGGGCTCCCTGAAATGCATGAACTTCATGTCTTGCAAAAGGGTTTTTAGGGCCATCTTATATTTATCTGTACCTTTACTTCCCTTTCATTCCTGACCCTTTTTTGCTCCCCTTCCTTCAGGAAGCAAGCATCTGGCAAACTTGACAGGTCATCACAGGAACACTTTGAGATCCCATCTGCTATGGACTGAGTGTTTGAGTCCCCCTGCAAAATTCATATGTTGAAATCCTAACCCCCAAGGTGATGGTTTTAGGAGGTGGGGACTTTGGGGTGATTAGGTCATGAAGGTGGAGCCCTCATGAATGGGATTAGTGCCCTTATAAAAGGGACCCCAGAGAACTCCTCATTCCTTCTGCCCTGTGAGGAAACAGCTAAAAGATGGCCATCTATGAACCAGAAAAAGACCCTTACCAGACGCCAAATCTGCCTGCACCTCAATCTTGGACTTCCAGCCTCCAAAACTGTGAGAGATAAATGTTTGTTATTTAAGCCCCCCCATCCCTTTGGTGGTATTTTTGTTACAGCAGCTGAAACAGACTAAGACCATATCTTTAGTCAAATACTCTTTAAATACAAGGAGACAAGCAGCACCCATAGAGGGAGAGTCCAGGACCCGTGGTTCTTGACCCTGACTCCACTTGAGGGTCACTGGGGAGCTTTCAAAAATGTCATCTCCAGACCAAGTGAACTAGAAACGCTGGTGGTGCAGCCCACACCTCAGCATTTTTAAAACTCCCCAGATGATTCCAATGGGAAACCAAGGTTGAGAACCATCTCTGGTTGAGACTCCTCCAGCAGCAGGGGAGATGATGCTCAAAGCCAAGCCACGAGACACTGTCCCAGGATGGGGCAAGAAGGCACAAATGTCACAGTCCCAGGCCTGAATAATTCCTTTCTAAGTCTTTCCAAAGCCTTTTAAAAGGAAACCAAAGGAGCAGCTTTGTGGCTGGGAAGAAGAGGGACCAACAAAGATTTTCCTTTGGATAGTCATGTGCATGGACCACAATCTCCTGTGTTTTGTTGTAAAGCTTAGGATTTGGCTAGGTGTAATCACTGGTTCTTAACAAGGAAGACATCCATATTCCGGGCTTTGGAGTTGCAGCGTCTAGCCAAACTCAGAAAGCTCCACAATTCAAATAGATTTCCCTTTAAAATAGCATGAAAACCTCTCCCTCTCCACCCAGACTTACGGGTTTCTAACGCTTTGGTACAACCAATTATCAACACAGCTGCTGATTTGTTTCAATCCCCATTGGGCCGGAAGCTGCTTGCTTGGCTGCCATTCTTGATCTTTCTGGGAGGACAGTGATGAAGCCTTCAGGCTGGGCAAGGTCTGTGGGGCGAGTCCCTCCCTCCTGCCACTGTGTCATAATTGCCTGTAAGAACACTAATTTGGTGCTGGCAGAAGATCTGTGCTCTAGAAATCAGATGTGTTACTCAACTCTTTGATTTGTTTTAGGATCATTAAAAATTGAATGAGGGAAAAAGAAGCAAAATAACATAGAATTCTTCTTGAAAGAATGAAAATCCCCTAGGTATGCTTTTTGACTTTTAGAGTAGAAGGCAGGACTGGGTTTTCCATCTCTGGGGACCATCTGTGGGTCTTAGCAACACGGCTAAGGAGGGGACCACAGGCAAGCAGAGAGGAAAAGCTTTGAGTTACAAGGGTTTTAATGCGTGTCTCCCAGATAGGTGGGAGCAGACAGGCCAACCGTGGAAGAACAGGCCTGTTTCCCTCAAAGCTCCATCGGAATTGAAAGCATATGTGATAATGATTACTTTTCAGCACTGTGGGTTTGGTGATTTTTCCAGTGGGAGAGCTAGTTTGTGGTGGATTCTGTTAGCAATGAATTAGAATTTAGAAACCAGAGAGAGGTGAAGTTTGACAGCAAATAGTTTGGTCATATGTGAGTGCAAGCTTTCAGGAACCATCGAAGTGAGGCTTTTCATAAGAATTTTCCACTGCCTTTGGAGGCAACTTCAGATTCTTGCTAAAGAAAAGAGAAAGCTAGTCTAATGATGCCAGATGGTGATAGGGGGCTTCCTTTTGTCATGTAAATTCCGACAGTTTCCTAAGGGCCGCACAGGACAGCTGCTGTTTCTTCCCCCTAAGTCCCAGAGAACTGTACAGCTTCACGGAACTTTCTCTGCAGTTCTGAGACCTCTCCCACGCCCTCATTTATATACACA
The DNA here is from genome assembly GCF_949752795.1 of Hyperoodon ampullatus. Classification (NCBI taxonomy): domain Eukaryota; kingdom Metazoa; phylum Chordata; class Mammalia; order Artiodactyla; family Ziphiidae; genus Hyperoodon; species Hyperoodon ampullatus. Next base: position 3,887,056 of record NC_136921.1, read on the forward strand.
AACCCCTTCTTTGTGGAATACTTCATTTCCTGGCAAGTGGCTGAGCCAGCAGAGCTACAGGTCCAGATGTTACCCAGAGCTTGCAAGAGTGGACTCAAAATTCACAACACCTGTGCTGAGCACTCCTGGCCAGGCCCCCAACCTGGGGAAACACGTCTTCACAATGTACATGTGACACCACTGTGGCTGGAGACCGACCACAGCCTGTGTGTCTTTGAGTTTCCCTCCTGACACAGAGACTCCACCCTAGGAGGGAGTTACTGCTTTATTGCTGCCTCTGACATTTTGTTCCTCCAGTGCCTTTCATGTGTCTTATATCAAGTGTGTCGCCCTCCTGATGAGAGGCCCTCCCTCCAGATGTATCAGTGCAAGGAAATGAATCCACACGGAATGCTCTGCACAGACCAGAGCCTGCAGAGAGTTCCAGAACCTGGACCACTGCGACAGGTCTATGATTGCAAAAACAAAGCAAGGAAATGGATCCAGCGGGCTTACCGAATTCCCCAAATACCTGGGATATTGCTCCCAAATTTCCAGCTGCGGTCAGTTTCTCCTCACTGACTGAGTGCAGCCTGACCTGCCCCAGGGACAAAGCAAGACCTTGCCTGGTCCTCCTGGGTCACTGCAGTGCCGGGGCTCAGAATTAATTATACATCTAATGCAGCTGTATGAAGGGAGTGGTCTGCAGCAAGTCCAGAACCTGCTCTCCCTGACCTTGGGTGCCTGGTGGGCTGTTAGAAATTTAGATCTGCAGCTCAATACAAAGGCCAAGGGTGAAGGTATGGATTCTGAGTTTGAGGTAAGCTGGAAAATAGCTCCCCGAAAGATATCCATGTCCTAATCCCTGGGACCTGTGAATGTTAGTTTATGTACCAAAAAACAAAACAACAACAACAAAAAAAAAACAGGGTCTTTGCAGATGTGATTAAATTAAGGACCTTGAGGTAGAGAGATTATCCTGGATTATGTAGGTGGTCCCTAATTGCAATCACATGTATCCTTATAAGAGGGAGGTAGAGGGAGATTTGACACACTGAAGGGAAGGCACTGGATCACAGGGGCAGAGTTTGGAGAGATGTGGCCCCAAGCCAAGGACTGCGGCAGTCACCAGAATCTGGAAGATGCGAGGAATGGGTTCCCCCTGAGCCCCCAGAGGGAGTGGGATCTGCCAACACCTTGATCTCAGCCCAGTGACACTGATTTTGGACTTCTGGCCTCCAGACCTGTAAGAGAATAAATGCATTATTCTAAGCCACCAAGTGTGTGGTAATTTGTCATGGCAGCAATAGCAGCACAGGACACTACTAACCCCGGGGGCAGAGGAAACAGGTCTGGGGTGGGGTCTGGGAGACCACTTGCATTTAAGGAGGTGGTGGTGTGGACAGAGGATAAAAAGTCAGTGTCAAAAACTAGACGTCAGTATAATGGACAACAAGCAGGAGTAACACTGAGCTCTCCTTGCCCACAGGATCCAGCCCAGGTCAGCCATCTCTACTGTGGGATTGCCCTCCTGATGCTCCCAGGAACCTAGTGACATGGGATCTGGAACCACCTGGCTCTATCTCAACCCAGATGTGTGTGTTTGGCGAGGTGCATATCCTCCCCCATCTATGAAGATGCTGATACTAATAGTTCTCTTTATTATTAGCTAGGTGAATGGCTAAAAGCATTTAAGGAAAACTACCTCTTCCTCAATCCTGTGGGGCTGCAATGAAGTGATTAGTGCCAAAGGCCTGATCTTTCGGAGCAGGAGGGATGGCCGGGAAGTGGCCTTCGGAAGAGGAATCGCTGATGCCACTTCACCTACAACACAGAAAAATTCTACCCATCCTTCCACCCAAGCCATCCCAATTCAACCCAAGCCTCTGCCTTGGAGTTGGGAAGTGGAATCAAGTGACCCTGAAAAGACCTCTGTGGTCCTATTTCTCCCTAACTGAGCTAGCATTTCTCACTAGGCCATTGCATGTGCCTCTGGTGGATGCTGCCTGCAAGAGGAACTGGTTTAGGTAAGGCATTTTCTTTGTAGCTCTCAGGCTTTATACAGCAAGATGCAGTTTACCATGCATGGTTGGCATGGCAAGAAAAGATGGATGTGAGGGGTAAGACCCAGATGAGAATTTCAGGCAACCCATGGAAAAGACATCACTGGTCTTTGCATATCTCAGAACGGGACGGCGTCCAGGACTGTGCATGGGGCTATTGGGTCTGTAGTATGGGCTTCACATCTGAGGCCTGTGAGCTAAGAGCATCACACCAAATCCCAGAGATTCATGGCAGATTCGTGGAAGATTGCTTTTCCTTGCTTCTAGGCAATGACGTCTGAGTCTGCTGTCTCTTAACTATCTCTCTTCCCTGAACCTCAAACACCTCATCTTTGTTCCCTAGTGCTGAGTTTCTTGGGAGCCTTCAGCAAAGGAGCTGAGAAAATGTCTGATTCCCAGAGTTAATGGGATAACCTATACCGTCCCCAGAAGACTACTCAGCCCTTAATTCAAAGGCCAACAGTATAAATACTTCCATTCCCTGGGTTGAGAATCTCCAAAAGCAAAAATAGTTATTCCTTAGGTCAGCAGTCCTTAGCTTGTGGTTGCAATCCCCAGTGGGAAGATCTAGCCACTGGCAGAGTGGAGGGGGGTGAAAAATTAAGAAGAAATATCCTATGTGAGGACTGTCAGAGCTCTGCAGGGACCAAGGCATCCATGGGATTCAGAGTCTGAGTCATTCCAGGGGCAGTGACAACAGCTGAACGTATGTGGCCAAGAGGCACCGAATTGGGTGACTCAACCTCAGGGCCTCCCACTGTTTCCTGGCTATGCGGGCACCCACGCACAGGACAGAGACAAGATGGGACCACCAAATTGTATTTCCCACAGCTCAAAGAAAGTACCCGTGGTTTCAGAATTAGTCAGAGCAGGACAAGATGGGTGAGTGTTTTCTGATGACTTTGTTTTTATTCCAAAAATGTTGAATGCTTGAAAGTTGTGAGCTCAGGCTTAGCCAAAGTAACCCAGATAAGTAAGAAATGGAAAAGTTGTAACTGCGTTTAAAAGTTAATTTTATTCCCCTACCTCAAGTAAGCCTTGAGTATAACAGCTTTGAGAGGCCTATGCAGAGAAGCAGACCATAGAATTTTCTAGGAACTTGAAAGTTTTGGTCATTGATGCTGCGGGAAGAACAATGCTTCCACTGAAACAGGCTGGCAGTCATCCTAGAGTCCCCAGGTCCCACCACCTCACTGGCAGTGAGTGTCCTGTGTAGGGAAGGAGACTGGGATCCCAGACCACTGGTCGCTCCAAGCCTCCATAAAGAGGCTCTCGGAGCTCCTCAGGCCTCAGTGCAGTCAGCTCATTTCTCTGGATTTCTCTCACTGAGTCTTACCCCTAAATGTGTGGAAAATAAGTGAAAAAGGAAAGTGATTAACTAGGAAAAGGACTCATCCAATCTCTGCTTCTCCTCCCCTCCCCTTCCTCCTGGGTCTCATGTCACCTCCACGTGGAAGAGAATGTTTCCCAGTGTCAGGCTGGCCAGAAGCTGGTGCTCAATGGTGAGACAAGCTGGGCAGCTGGAAACACTGAGGTGGTGAAAGGATCCGAGGGGATCTGGGTGAGGCATGCAGAGCGCTGACGGGAGAGTCTGAAGCTACTCTGGGCTCAGGTGCAAAAAGCTCTCACCTCTGCTGTGGGTCGGGAGGGGGAGAGGTAGAAGGGGTTTGGTATTTGCCACCCTGATCTGTGTGACTCTCGCTGAAGCCCAAGTCTCCCAATCAGCAGTAATTGTTTTCTTTTTCTTTGTGATACGCGGGGCTCTCACCGTTGTGGCCTCTCCTGTTGGGGAGCACAGGCTCCGGACGCGCAGGCTCAGCGGCCATGGCTCACGGGCCCAGCCGTTTTGTGCGGCATGTGGGATCTTCCCGGACCGGGGCACGAACCCGTGTCCCCTGCATCGGCAGGTGGACTCTCAACCACTGTGCCACCAGGGAAGCCCTCAGCAGTATTTTGTTGATGAACGCTCGTTTACTTTTCTCTGTGTCCTCAGAGACTTAAGACAGAGGCTACAGTAGTTCTGACATCACTCCCATATCTCCAGATATTTGTGGAGTACCTGTTATTACCTGCCAGGTATGGTTCTAGGCACTGAGGAAACAGCAGCAAAAAAAGACCAAAAATAAACAGTAAAAAACAAGCGAAAAACTCTCCAGAGTCTTGTCATTATAGAGCTTATATCGTAGTCAGAAAAGACCAATTACTTCCCACTAGCTATCTACCTTACATTTGGTAGGAAGCAGCTGCATAGCACAGGGAGATCAGATCGGTGCCTTGTGACCGCCTGGAGGGGTGGGATAGGGAGGGTGGGAGGGAGGGAGACGCAAGAGGGAAGGGATATGGGAACAGATGTATATGTATAACTGATTCACTTTGTTATAAAGCAGAAACTAACACACCATTGTGAAGCAATTATACTCCAATAAAGTTGTAAAAAAAAAAAAAAAAGAAAAGACCAATTAAAAAAATTACCATGATGAAGAGGTCAATTTCATCCCTGTCCCCCTGTCTGTGTAAAACATCACACAGCTCCTTTGGACCTCCCTCATGTCATTTGCAGATAAAACAAGTTGTCATTGGATGGGGTCCCTTCCATTCCCTGCATTTGATTTAGGACTCATTCCTTGTCTGAATCCAACTCATGTTGAGAAAAGGACACAGGTGCACCTCTAACAAGCCCAATGGTCACTCTTCACTTCCTGTTGAGTCTGTGCTTTGTGCCAGGCGTTGGGCAAACACAGTGAAAGTGTGTCTGTACTCCGCGTGTGTAGAGCTTCTCTTCCAGTATGGGGGACAGATAATAAACGAGATAGTGACAAACTGTGATCATTGTTAAAAGGAAATTAAAGTGGTGACCCTGTAGAGAAGGGCTGGTTGGTGTGCTCAAGTGCAGCTGCTCTGAGAGGTGCAGGATGGGCAGGAGACTCTGGGACAGTCCAGACGATACGATGCTGGGCCTTTGGACCATGTAGAGTGTGGATTTTATTCTTGGTGCAGAAAAGTGACTCTCTGTTACTCTGTAGATCGAGCTGCTGGGTATTGAGGTGATTGTAGGGCAATGAGTCTTTATCCCTGCCTGCAACAGTGCAAGCAACAGGCAAGAAGAGGCACTTCCCCCACCCACCCAGTTTTCCATTTCCCCAGGGAAAGGCACTGGGCAGGGGCCAGATGGACGTGGAGCTGATGGGAGGAACGTCTCACTCAGAGGAGCCTCTGCTTCTTTATGGACCCGTAGGCCATGGTAAGAGGGAGAGGAAAGGCCTAGAGTAGGGCAAAGTGCTCAGCCAATGTTCCCATTTAAGAGGCCTCCAAATAGAGGCACCTGGGCTGGGGAAGCAGACGTGCAGAGCACGGCTGCCCTGGCAGCACCTGAGTCCTTGACTGCAGCTTCCTCCAGAAAATTGCAGCATGCAGACTGTGCCCCAGGTCTGGTGTGAAGGGGAGGCTTTCCCCCACGAGGTCTGCTGGGCAAAGCCTTGTATTTGCTTGTGGTCCAGCCTGAAAGATCACACGTGGGATTTGGGCCTGACCCTGGATTTTGGCCTCCCCAGTGAAGAAGATGGACGTTAGGGGGAGTCACCATACATTCAGGTTTGGGGCACAGTCCCTACTAGAACCTATTGTCTGGCATCACTATTACCAATGCTCCAGTTCATCCAGGGGAGAGTTCATCCAGGACCAGACATAGCCATAGCAACAGAGAGAAGTGAAGAGAGATGAGGTTTCGGAGACCAATCTAGGATGTGCTAATGCAGGGGCCCCCAACCCCCAGTACCGGTTCGTGGCCTGTTAGGAACCGGGCCGCACAGCAGGAGGTGAGTGGTCGGCAAGCAAGCAAAGCTTCATCTGTATTTACAGCCGCTCCCCATCGCTCACATCACCACCTGAGCTCCGCCTCCTGTCAGATCAGCGGCAGCATTAGATTCTCATAGGAGCGTGAACCCTACTGTGAACTGAGCATGCAAGGGATCTAGGCTGAGCGCTCCTTATGAGAATCTAATGCCTAATGATCTGAGGTGGAGCTGAGGTGGTGATGCCAGTGCTGGGGAGTGGCTGCAAATACAGATTGTCATTAGCAGAGAGGTTTGACTGCACAGAGACCATAATAAATTAATTACTTGCAGACTCATATCAAAACCCTATCAGTGAGTGGTAAGTGAAAACAAGCTCAGGGCTCCCACTGATTCTGCATTATGGTGAGTTGTATAATTATTTCATTATGTATTACAATGTAATAGTAATCAAAATAAAGTGCACAATAAATGTAATGTGCTTGAATCATCCTGAAATCATCCCCCTCATCCTGGTCCATGGAAAAATCATCTTCCATGAAACTGGTCCCTGGTGCCAAAAAGGTTGGGGACCACTGTGTATTGGATGTCAAGGATGGAGGGAAAAGAAGAATCAAGAATATATTCCTGGATATTTGGCTTGAGCAATTGTAAATGATCATATATGAATAACAAAAATGTGGTGTCAGCAATTGTTAGAGAAAATGCGAAAATGTCAATGTTTAGCTTTGATCATTAATTTTCACCAAGTCACTGATGATTCAACCTAGCTGCTGTTGACGCTGGCATCCTGTGGGAAAAAAATACATTATAAGATATTATATTTCCCCCTAAAGTTGAAACAGTCAAGACTAATTTTTAAAACTATGCCTCTATGATAATGTAGCTAAATCATGAGTAATTCTCTTAACAAAAGGCAAGCACAAAGGAAAAAGTAAAGCCCCCAACCTTCCACGATTGTTGTTTAACTTCTTTACCCATAAATTCCCCCTCTCTAAACACAAAGTTTTTAGTTTAATTTCTAAGTAAAAGGAAAATTGACCGAGCCTCACACACATCCCTCCACTAGACAAGCTAGTAAAAAAAGAGTCTCAAATTGAAAACAGAAAGAGAGGAGTCAGATGAACAGGGTGAAGTCCAGCATTAGTGACAGAGATGCTCTGAGCTTGAGGTCCTTCCTGCATCAAAAACTGGCCCCAACCCAGCCCCATGCTCCCTGTCCTTGCTGAAAGGGTCAGCATCACTCCTGCTGACTCCTTGACCCAATGAGGAAGAAATAGCCTGGGAGGAGGCATTCTGAAGTGGTGTAAAATGCATGGAGTTCGGAGCCAGACACACCTGGGTTCAGTCCTGATCTCCACCACCTATTAGTTAAGTCTCTGGGAAAGTAACTTCTCTGAGCCTGGTCTGCAAAGTGTAGATTCCACGACAGACCACCCAGGCTGTTCTGATGACTCAGAAGTGTGTATATGAAGCACTCAGCACAGTGCCTGTCGTGTATGGAAAGCCAATAAAAATGCAGATCCCAGTTCAGGCTCTTCAGAGAACTGCAACTTAATGGTAGAAGTCCAGGGATTTTAGAGCACAGGAGTGATTTTTAAATTTCTTTTTTTGGATGGGAAAACCTCTTTTTTTATACTCATAAGATGCTTAAAAATATTTACGCATAGCATTTCCCAATGGAATTTTTTAAAAGTAAAAATTAAGGGGCATCTGTTTATCTACCATGATTCAAGAGCTTTATGTTAGAAAAAAGATGTTAAAAATTTTGCATGTAATAATAAATTCTTATTCTTGAAGTGAAAATGGAAATTTGAAACTCCCTCCCTCCAAAAAAAAAAAAATTCTCCCATGCTAAATTTTAAGACTATCACATAGTTTCTGCTGATTCAGGACTTTATTTACAATGTTGAAAACAGGTACTTCAGCCAAGTTTAAATACAGGGAGAACTATATATTGAAACATTTTTGGCTCACAAATAAACACATGAATTAGCATGGCTGTAATTTTTTCAGTTGGATGAAAATGACAAATAATTCCTGTAGAACATCTTCTGGAAACCTAAATCTAGGGATACTAGGGATATTTGTCAGTAAATCCTTCTCCTGAATAAGCTCCTGTGTAATGTTCTTCTTCTGTCTTCTGGAAGCTTCAGTAGCCAGCAGTGGGGACTCTTCCTCAAATTTGTCTTGATTTCCCACCTCCACACTGTTTGCTCTATGTGGTATAATTACAAGAACATTGGACTTAGAGGTGGGAAAATATGAATGCTTAAAATCAAACTTCTCCCTGATTTTGGTTAATTATACAACCTTTCTGTATCAGCTAGCTATTTCCACAGTAATGCTGCATAACAAACACTCCCAAATGCAATGGCTTTTTGCAAATTTTTACCCTCATGTTCATGGACCTACATGTTGATGTCATGGAGCTGGTCAGCCCTGGGCTCGGTGGGCAGCTCTGTTTCTGACCGTGGGTCAGCTGGGCTTGGCTCTGGGCTTTAGGATAAACTCAGGTCTGCTGCTAAGTTTAGTTCAGGGGTCAAGGCTGAAGAGGCAGCAACCACACAAAGGAAGCTCTTTTAATAGCAGACCTCAGTGCATAAGAGAAAGGCAAACTGCCCAAGCACGTCAAAGCCTTGTGCTCCTTCCCCATCTGCCTACATTCCATTGGACAGAGTGTGTCCCAATGTGATGGAGCTGCTTGGGAGTGGAGGTGTGTATTTGTGGATAATCACCCAAACTATCAGACCGCCCAAAGCCATCTGTAAAACTGTAGTGCTTCCCACCTCCCTGGCTGCTGTGTGTGTGTGTTCGACAGACCCAAGTGTCTGTTCTGTGGTGAGATCAGCATTGTCCTGGTCTAGTTGTCCAAACACAGGAATAAGAATCGACTGGACTGACACACAACTCTCCTCTTGTAACTTCCTGGGGCACTTCAGTGGCATGCACCCCTGCAGCAGGGCTAAGGGGCGCTCCTCTGGCTGAGCCCCTCTGCCTGGTTCCAGCGACCACAGCTTTCCCTACTAGCACACTTGTTTGGTGTCTATCCCCCCCACCAGCCTGCCTGACCCTGTGTCGGTGGAGGGACTTGATAGCTAAAGTTGTTCTTTTACTTTTCCTTCCTAAGAGCTGTAGAGACCAGGACAGATAACTGCTTCCTTCTCTTTCTTTCTTTCTTCTCCTAAACTCATCCCAAGTACAAATCTTATCCAAAACACATCTTTGATAACCTGACATGAGTCTGGCAGCAAAATAGGATTCTTAGAGAATCTATGTCACCATCTTGATAACGGACCATTCCCCAGTGATTCCCTTAGAACATGTCTGTTTAATTCAGAGTGGTTTGGGAATAGAGCTGCTTTTGAAATGGACCAGCTCGTGGTCAGCTGCTGTACACATGAGCTGCTTTAACCTGGGAGCATGTGAACTCTGGTTTGTGAGGATGGTTGTCTTGTTTAAGGGACAAGAAACAGTTGTAGAATTGCTGGTGACCCAAGGGTGAAGGGTCTCTCTGAGAGCTCTGTGGTCCTTGGCAGTTATATGTTCAAAGACAGAGGCTTTGCTTCTGTTGCATCAGAGCCCATAACTTCCAATTCATCCTGACGGGGAGGCATTGAAATCTTTCGTCTGAAGCTTTGGTTGAACCACCGTTTGGGGAAGTGTAAAGTCAGGAAGAGATGCAGTCTGTTGAGTGCACGGTTGCAATGAAGACGTTACTGTATCAGAACACAGAGAGTTGAGCCTACTTGATCCAGATGTCATAGTGTCAAGTGTCACAAGGCCTTTGAGCCTGGAAGACTCAAACCCTGTTTCTACCAGTTAACACTGTGTCTTAGACATGCACTTAATTGCTCTGAACCTCAACTTGTTCATCTCTAATGAATACAATCGTACCTCACCCCCACTGGGTGGTTGTGGGGATTTGAGATAATGTAGCAAAGCAGCCAACACAAGGTGCCGTTGCCAGAGGCTGTAAAGCACAGGTGTTGAAGTCCTGTTTGCTGGTGTCATCCACCTGGATTGAGTCAGGAATCTGTCTCTTACCAGGTGCGTGTCCCTGGGTATGTTGCTTCACCTGTCTGAGCCTCAGTCTCTGAGTCTGTAGAATGATGATGGATCACCTGCTTTACAGCTGTTTGTGAAGGTCAGATGAGGTGATGCAGCGTGTCAGTTGTCCTGCACGAAGAGTCATGGCGAATCCCGTGAAGTTGAATGCCACAGGAAGAGGTAGGGCACGCACCGTATGTCAGGGCCAAGGTTGAAGGCCACCTGACTCAGGTGGACACTGGTGCCTCTAGAAAGGCCTCTCTGTGTTGCATTGGTCAAAGGTAGAATGAGGCTGGTCAGCTCACCTCCTGAGCGGTCTTGACTTATGGCTCAAGGCTGCATGGCCTGGGAGACCAGCGGAGTACGGTATTGTAAGGACATCCACACAAAGCAGCACTGTTCTTAAAGATGGTCTGGTGGGAGGCTGTCAGAAACTGGGGGAAAGCCTTAGAGATTCTCCATGAACTAGGCGAGGCAGAATAACTACTTTTCCGTTGAGATAGAGTCTGGCTGCCTCTCACTAAGCCTTGATGTCTTGTTTTGGAAAAGGATTCCAAATCATTTGTTTCTCCACTTTCCTTGAAGAAGGATCATTGTCTTTTTCCTCTATTTATTTTCCCAACATTTATCCTCAGGCAAAACACAGCCACATGCCAGATGCTTTGTCTTCACACTGGAGGTTTTGACTTTGTGTGGGGTGTGGAGTGATGAGACGGGCTGAGAAATGTCAGCCCCCATGGTGGGGGAGGGAGGGCCAGCTGGGGACCCTAAAAAGCCACAGCCTGGAACCCGTGAAGCCTACACCAAGGGCTACAGCAGGGACCCATCAGGGGATGGAGGCCAAACCCTGATAGAGTTTTACACTGAGTCCTGACACACTTTCCAAGGGTTATACTCCCAGGGTGAATCTGGCTCAGCTATAGCTGGGCTGTAGCTGGCAGATTCACTCATTCTATTAATATTTTCTAAACATCTACTAGGCATTGGGCAACACCCCCTAGTCCTTGCCACAAAGGCTCAGGGAGAGGAACATGAACCAAATAATCTGAGAAATAACAAACAAGCAGTGTCTGGAAGAAAAATACAAAGAACCATGAGTGCCTCTAACAGGGACGTGATTTACTCCAAGGAAGCAGAGAAGATTCTCCTGAGAAAGTGAAATCAACAGAGCCTTGTACTGATTCTCTCAGTATATGTGAGATTGGGCTCCCTGGAAACAGACCAGCAGAAGGGTTACCAGGCAGTGTTCCCAGGAGAACTCCACAGGGACATGGAGGAGGCTGGACACGGGGACAGCTGACCTATAACGTGGCTGCAAATAAGACCCCCAGGCAACCGGCAGGTAACTCTGCAGATGGGATGCTCCTGCAGAGTCGTCCCAACAGAGGGGAGAGAGTTGGGTCTCTGTGTCCCCAAGTCAGGTGGTCATTGGCCATGGCACACCTCTGGGACCAGGAGAACCCTGAGTCAGGAGTTCCCTGGGGCTGAGGGCAATTCCCAGTAAGGGAAGCAGCCATGAGCCATCAGCAGCCCTTATTCCCTGCAGCTGAGGAGGGTGCATCTGTCTGGAGGAGGGAAGCTGGATGGAGCACCAGGGAGCCGTCACAGCCAACAAATCCTTGTTGAAAGCCCGCTGGGAGTTAGGTCCTCTTCTAAGTGTCGGGAGTCAGCACGAACAAGAGGGACACTCTCCGCCCTCACACCAAGTGCTGATAGTTCTAAAATCTCACCCCATTCCACCCCTCTCCCCTGAGATCTATGCCTGGATCCCCGACTGCCTACATTATATGTCCTCTGGGATGGGACACACACACACACACACACACACACACACAGAGCAAACTTAACATGCACAAGCCAGGCTCCTTATCTCCCCTCCCCCGACCAAACTCACTCTTCCCACAGCCTTTCCCATATCTGCTGGGGGGAAATTCATTCTTCTAGTCCATCAGGCTGGAAAGCACCCATTTCCCACTGATCAGTTCTACCCTCATCTCGAATCCAGAATTTGACCGTATCTCCCCCTCCATGGCCACCACCTTGACCCAAGCCTCCATTAACTTTAACTCTCATCTGGATTCTCACCGTAATCTCCTCTGGCTTCCCTGTTTCTGCCCTTGCCCCATGAGTCTATCCTCAACCCAGCAAGCGCTGTGATCCTGTTAAATCACGTGTCAGTCGATGTCACTGTGCTGCTCAAAACTCTGCAGACCTGGTCTCATTTAGGACAAAGCCCAAGCCTCACCACGGTCTCTATGACCCTCCTGTTACCAGCTTTATTTATTGTCCATCTTTCCAACTGAAATATAAGCTGCATTGAGGGGAGAGTTTTTATTTATTATTGATGTTTTTATACCTATTCTACTTCCAGTTCCTAGGACATGAGCTAGTACATACTAGGTTTTCAATAAATGTTTGGTGCATAAAAGGAATAACTTGATTGCTTAAATCTCCTCCCCAAACCTCTCTTTGGAGAACATGAAGCGACTTGAAATGGAGTTCAATATTTCACATCGGCCAACAGGATGTGCTTTATGTCAGCCCCACCTGAGACTGGACCTTCCCTGTTTTCAGGGCGCCATCCCCATCAAGGGCTCAGACTCTGTACAAGGCAGCACATGCCTGAGTCTTGATTGCAGTGCTGGACATGGGAAGGTCTTGATCACTTTGGGATTGTTTCTTTGAATTGACTCCAGGATGAGTGTGGACCAGGTGGAGCCCAGATTCTGTTTGAGCTAAATCACAAAGAGAACTTAAAGATACTTCCTGTATCTTGTTCCCCTTCAGCTTCATAGAAGGAAGAAGATAAAAAAGGGAGGTTTGTTGGCCAAGCCTGTATTTGATCACTAGAGGGTGAAGCCATGGGTGGTGGAGTCATAAAAAAGAAGAGATGCATCACATGGTGAGGATGAGTTTCTCCTTCCCAATTATCCCAGGGGCTGATCTGAATCATGGAGACGGTCAAAGATCCTTGAAAGGAAGAACATGCAGTCCTGTGAGTGGGATGGGATGCCCAGCCTGAGTGGAGATGGAGTCACAGTGAGGATCCAGCCCATCAGCAAAGATTGAGACCGAACACTCTGCCTTCCTCCTGAGTTTTATACAGTCAGAAAAACAGATTTTGTCTCCAAAAATTCACATCACATGAATTTTTAGTAATGAGTATTCTGCAAAATAGACCATTTCCTCTAGTTAAATAAAGAACTTGTAAGCCATGAGCTGAACTTTTCTGAAAACAGCTTGATTAGCAAGCCAAGCTATATGTCTAAGAATGGATATTGACGAGGTCCAGCCAGCTGGACTTTCCAGGAAATCCTCTGGGCTACATTCACAGAAGCTTCTCCCTCACTTTCGTCAACAATATAAGTTTGTAACTAGATGGATGCCTTTCCTGAGCTCTAAACTTTTTATTTTCTGGGATTCTGTCATAATTACAAATTTTATCCTCAAAACACATGAAATTAATTTTTCCAACTTGTCTGAAACCTTGAAAAAACAGAATGAAATTAGATACAGAGGCCAAACCCAAGGCAATCAGAGCTACAGGGAGCTGCTGTCTTGGCCTTGTAGGAGGGCAGAGAGGGAAGTTGGTTGGAGAAGATGCCTGCACAGTTGGGCCCGAGGGCTTGGATCAGAACTTACTGCCAGCAATTTGTCTGCGTCTCCCACCCATCTTCCAGCCCAGAATATTCGCTTCAGTTCCCAGGAAGCAGTGCTATCATCCTGGATTCCAGAACCAGAGTAGCACCCGGGCTGACTCACCAGCTGACCCTCCAGTTAAGCGACGAGACTCCCAGATAGGAAAGTCACTTTTTCCACAGGACCTGCATCCTAGCCATTTCTACAATTGGGGACCAAGATCTGGGATCTTTCTGTTCTGACCTTGAGAAAAGTAAAACATGGGATTCTGTGTCTGGAGGAAGGAGACCCAGGTAAACCCCGAGAAGGCCCAGGACAGGATGAGGACACAAGTCCTCCAGTATATCCCAGAAAGGTGGCTTCAGACAGGCAACTAGTCAGTTCACCCCTCCTACCCCTCCCACATCCAGGGAGAGCTGGAGGAACTACCCATGGCTTCTCTCCATCACTCTTCCCTTTATCTGTCCACGCCCATACATAAGTGAGGATAAAACTCAATGTACAGCCCAGAGAGCAATTTTCACTGGGCACCTATGGAGAAGCAAAGGGGTCTCCCTTTCCTCAGAAATGATTCTTACCACCTTCCTCCCAGAGACACTGTTCATCCACTGGGCTCCAGTATTCAGCCAACAGGGAGGGAGGAATTCCTACACTATCTCAGCCATCTGGGGAAGTTACAGTGGACTCTGTGACACAACTCCGGCCCCCTGGGCATTTAGAATCTAAATTCCCGATGTGGTGAGAAGCTCAGGCCTGATGTTTATCATCTATAGACAGCAGGCTACACGGCCTTCTGGATATTTACACCCTCTGAGGAGAGATGGTCCTTAAAGGTACAATTTGGCTTCTCTAAAAAGGTGAGAGAGTGAAGACTCAGACAGTGCAGCTTGCCTAGAATGAGACGGTGAATCACACAGAAAATGAGAAAGAAAACATAATCTCCAGGCTTGCAGCCCATGAGACCATTTTCTTTTTGTTGTTAAAAAAAAAAGCACAAATTAAAATGAATCCATGTAATACCATAAAATCTTACTTCACTGATAAGTCAGACACAGACAAATATCATATGATATCACTTGTATGTGGAATCTAAAAAAAATGATACAAATGAACTTACTTATAAAGCAGAAATGGACTCACAGACATAGAGAACAAACATATGGTTACCAAAAGGGAAAACTGGGGAGGGATAAATTGGGAATTTGAGATTAACAGATACACACTACTATATACAACATAGATAACAAGCAAGGACCTACTGTATAGCACAGGGAACTATACTCAATATCTTGTAATAACCTATAATGGAAAAGAATCTGAAAAAGAATATATATGTATATATATACATATATATATATATGAATTACTTTGCTGTACACGTGAAACATTGTAAATCAACTCTACTTCAATTTATAAAAAAAGAAAAACAAACTTCGTTTGCTGAGAATATTGCTCTATTTAAAAGCATGAAGGGTTGTCTCTAGTACAGAACTTGCTTATTTAAGTGTATTTTTATAAGTAAAATTGGACCCATTTTGTAAGTAGAAAAAGATTTTGTGCACTTAAAGACTTATTAATTTTTTAATTTATTCACATAAAAATATTTTCAACTTCCAATTATACACAAGACATCTTATGCATAAATGAGTATAATTCCTTTCCTTTTAAAATTTACTCAACATACATAGCACCTTGCCCCAATATTATTTATAATTGTGTTTTAAATAAAGAACAATGTATCTTGGGAAAATAGGAAGGTAAGTGTCCTTTCTTAAGCCTCTAATGATGTGCACTGCAGAAGGTGAGGATTAACTGAGAGAAGCAGCAATGGAAAACTAGGAGAGAGACATGAACTATCTCACTTTTGTGCTGTTCAGGCATCTCAGCATGGGAAACAACAGATAAATATCTTCAGTCCTCATTTCTTAATAGTCAAAGATGATGCACTAAAAGGTTTTGGGTTTCATCAACAGTGTGATTTGTAGTTGCATGTCTTGAGTATCAGGTGACATGGGACACTGCTACAACATGCTACTTGTTCACTGGCCAGAAACATGTCCAGCCAGGGGACAAGGCAGGCCAGAATGCCTTGGGATTAACACCCTGAAACAGCCCTAAAGCAAGGATGGGTGGAAGGTGGTGGTCCAATAGCCAGACTCCTTGCCCTCGAAGGTGAGTTGGGTGCAGTTTCCCAGGCGGACTGAGCCTCAAGTGCTCACAGTGGAAGCTTGCTTATTAATGTGCCCTGTGTTTGCTTTCTTCTTTTTCCAGTGCTTCAGCACATCATGAGGTCCCCCCAATTCCAACCCTTCCTTACCCTGCTGGACTTTCCTGCTTGGTAGACAGGTTTGAAGGACTTTGCTAAGGCAGACATTCTCATGCAGATCATTCTGAATAACCAGCCTGCTTGCCCAGCCCACCTGTTGCCATGGTTATTGCACAGAGAGGACCAAGCCGACTATGGACTCAGAACATGTTCCTTCTGAACCCCAAATCTACCAGTTTGCATCTGCATGTTTGTTCCCCAAAGTACTGGTTCCAGATTATTTCCCAGAAACTGGCAAGGAGGCTTGTTAACATCACTCAAACTTTACTTCTACAGTAAACTTATTAACTAAACAAATAACACATTCCACAGTTCTTCCTGACTCCACCCCCATCTGAGCTAGACCAGTGGCTGGATGTTGCCCCAGGTGGACACGAAACGTTTCCTTAACATTTGCTTCAGGCTAAGTTGGTGCCCAGACCACCACCCTGGACAAGCATCAATGGTTTTCTTGTGTAAGCAGCACTGAGGTTTGGGTTTTTTCTCCCGTGGGAGAAAGCATAATAAAAATCTATCAACCAGGCTTCCCTGGTGGCGCAGTGGTTGAGAGTCCGCCTGCCGATGCAGGGGACATGGGTTCATGTCCCGGTCCGGGAAGATCCCACATGCCGCGGAGCGGCTGGGCCCGTGAGCCATGGCCACTGGGCCACTGAGCCTGCGCGTCCGGAGCCTGTGCTCCGCAGCGGGAGAGGCCACAGCAGTGAGAGGCCCACGTACCGAAAAAAAAAAAAAATCAACCATCTATGAACCAGGAGGGGAGCTCTCACCAGATACTAAATCTGCTGGCACCTTGATCTTGCACATCTCAGCCTTCAGAACTGTGAGAAATAAATGTTGTTTAAGCCACACAAACACACAAAAATATCCATTAACTTCAGAAATGACTGTAGACCTTTTTTTACTTCTTTGGCCAGAGGAGTGATCCAGTTGTTGCTCTCCTGACCTGCCCTTGAGAAAGCTGCAAACCTTCTGTGTGACACAAAAGCCGTAGTTTGCTCCCAGGACTCACCCACGCCTTCCTTAGAACTGCAAAGTCTTTCCCTTCAATATTATAGATTACTTAGCAGTGAGTCATCGCAATCTGAATTGTCAGATCTCTTACTATATTTGGGGACCTTCCTCCCCATGTGTCCCTGGAAGATTCCTGGTGACCCTGAACTCAGGCAGGGATGCTCGGACCACTGTAATCTTCCCAGCTGAATGCCGTCCCGTACTGACATCAAGCATCTAGCAGTGGAGACCAGAGCGTGTTGGCAATGCTCAGAAATGAAAGACCTTTTCTCGTGCTTTGTATATCCTAATATCACTTGGCAAACAACCACACTGGAACACCTGAGTGTAAATACGATTTAATCCTTATTATTTGATTGTAAATCCCAACATCACAGGAGCATCAACAAAATGTGCTTATTCTCTTTCAGCTAAGAAGTTCACCCTCACATGGGCTACTCATTACAAGGGTACAAGAAAGTGTTTTCAGGGCTCTGTAAATATTCTAGGAGGTCTTTTTGGAATATTTTGCTTTTACGACTCTAGTTGATTGAAAAAACTATGGTTGAGGAGGTATGACTAAGATGGCAGGGTAGGGAGACCCTGAGCTCACCTCCTCCTGTGAGTACACCAAAATTACAACTATTTATGGGGCCACTATCTATGAGAACAGCCTGAAGACTAGCAGAAAAGAGTTTCCACAACTAAAGATCTATAAAAGGAATCACAGTGAGATGAATAGGAGGGGAAGAGACACAGTATAGTCAAGATCCATACCACCAGGTAGGCGACCACAAATAGGAGGATAATTACAATTGCAGAGGTTCTCCCCAAGGATTGAGGGGTTGAGCCCCACGTCAGGCTCCCCAGCCTGTGGGTCCTGCACTGGGAAGATGAGCCTTCACAACATCTGGCTTTGAAGGCCAGCAGAGCTTGAGAACAGGAGAGCTTGAGGGCTGTAGGAAATAGAGACTTCATTCTATAGGAAATAGCGACTCTATACTTAAAGGGCATGCACAAAACCTCACATGCTCCTAGTCCCAGCGCAGAGGCAGTAGTTTGAAAGGAGCCTGGGTCAGACCCACTTGCTGATCTTAGAGAGTGTCCCAGAGAGGCTGGGGGCAACTCGGACTCCTCCTGGGGACATAGATGCCTGCAACAACCGTTTTTGGGTGCCTGTTCCTCTGTGATGACACTGGTGCTGGCAAACACCATTTTGAAATCCTCTTTCTAGCCTACTAGGACCAGGGGCTTACCTATCCATCAGTGGGCTGGCACCAGTCCTGGAACCCCTGGACCATGCAGCAGACACCCACCAGCAGGCTGGCATCAGCCCTGAGCACCCCCAGGCTGCACAATCAGACATGCTGGGACCCGGTTCCACCCACCAGTGGGCCAGAGGCAGAGCTTGGCAGCCAACCTGGCCAGGGGCCAGCCCAGTGTACCAGAACACTCACAGTAGTTGGACTCTCCACAACAGAAGGCCCATGCAGCCCACATAGGGGGCACACCTAGAGCATAGAGCTCTGCTGATCAGAAGGAAGTGTGCTGCTGGGCACCACAGGACATGTCCTACATAAGGTCACTTTTCCAAGCTTGGGAAACATAACCAACCTACCTAATACATAGAAATAAACAAAGAGAATTAGGCAAATAAGGAGACAGAGGAATATGTTCCAAATGAAGGAATAAGACAAAACCTTAGAAAAAGGTCTGAACAAAGTGGAGGTAGGCAATCTACCTGATAAAGAATTCAAGATAATGATCAAAATGATGCTCAAAGAACTTGGAAGAAGAATGGATGAACACAGTGAGAATTTCAACAGAGTTGTAAAATATAAAAAAGAACAAAACAGAGCTGAAGAATACAATTAGTGAAATTAAAAAATACATTAGAAGCAATCAAGAGCAGATTAATGATACAGAGGAACAGATCAGTGAACTGGAAGACAGAGTAGGGGAAATCACCCAAGCAGAATAGAAATAAGAAAAAAGAATTTTTAAAAATGAGGATATTTTAATAGATCTTTGGGACAATAGCAAACACAATAACATTCACAGTATAGGGGTTCTCGAAGGAGAAGAGAGAGAAAAGGGGGCAGAGAACTTATTTGAAAAAATACTGGCTGAAAACCTCCCTAACCTGGGGAAGGAAACAGACATCCAGTTCTAAGAAAGAGAGAGAATTCCAAACAAAATGAACCCAAAGAGGCCCACCCCAAAATACATTATAATTAAAATGTCAAGAATTAAAGATAAAGGGAGAATCTTGAAAGCAATAAGAGAAAAACAACTAGCTAAGGACAAAGGAGCTCCCATAAGACCATCAGCTGACTTTTCAGCAGAAATTCTGCAGGCCAGAATGGAGTGGCATGAGATATTCAAAGTGATGAAAGGAAAAAAACCCTACAAACAAGAACGTTCTACTTGGAAAGGCTATCATTCAGATTTGATGGAGAGATCAAAAGTTTTATAGACAAGCAAAAGCTAAAAGAGTTGAACATCACCAAACCAGCTTTACAAGAAATGTTAAAGGGATTTCTCTAAGTGAAAAAGAAAAGGCCACAACTAGAAATGTGAAATGTATGAAATATACAACCTCTCAAAACTGAACCAGGAAGAAATAGAATATAGGTACAGAACAATTACCAGTAATGAAATTGTACTAGTAATTTTAAAACTTCCAATAAACAAAAATCCAGGACCAGATGTCTTCATGGGTGAATTCTACCAAATATTTAGAGGAGACTTAACACCTCTCCTCAAACTATTCCAAAAAATTGCAGAGGAAGGAACACTTCTGAACTCATTTTACAAGGCTACTCTCACCCTGATACAAAAACCAGAGACTCCACAAAAAAAGAAAATGACAGGGGCTTCCCTGGTGGCACAGTGGTTAAGAATCCACCTGCCAATGCAGGGGACACAGGTTCGAGCCCTGGTCCAGGAAGATCCCACGTGCCGCGGAGCAACTAAGCCCATGAGCCACAACTACTGAGCCTGTGCTCTAGAACCCACAAGTCACAACTACTGAAGCCTGTGCATCTAGAGTCCATGCTCCACAAGAAGAAAAGCCACAGCAATGAGAAACCCACGCACTGCAGTGAAGAGTAGCTGCTGCTCACCACAACTAGAGAAAGCCCGCATGCAGCAATGAAGACACAATGCAGCCAAAAATAAAATAAATAAAATAAATAAATTTATTTTTTTTTAAAAAAGAAAATGACAGGCCAATATTACTGATGAACACAGAGGCGAAAATCCTCAAGAAAATATTAGCAAACTGAATTTGACAATACATGAAAAGGATCATACAACATGATTAATTGGGATTTATCCTAGAGATCAAGAATGATTCAATATCCACAAATCAATCAATGTGATACACCACATTAACAAACTGAAGAATAAAAATCAAATGATCATCTCAATAGATGCAGAAAAATCTTTTGACAAAATTCAACATCCATTTATGACAAAAACTTTCAACAAAGTGGGGATAGAGGGAATATACCTCAACATAATAAAGGCCATATATGACAGACCTACAGCCAACATCATACTCAATTATGAAAAACTGAAAGCATTTCCTTTAAGATCAGGAACAAGATAAGGCTGTCCATTCTTTTCAATTTTACTCAACATAGTATTGGAAGTCCTAGCCACAGCAGTCCAACACGGAAAAGAAATAAAAGGAATCCAAATTGGAAAGGAAGAGTTAAAATGTTATGTTTGCAGATAGCATGATATACTGTATATAAAAAATCCACCAAAGATGCCACCCAAATCAATTAGAACTAATAAATGAATTCAGTAAAGTTGCAGTATACAAAATTAATATGCAGAAATCTGTTATGTTTTTATACACTAACAATGAACTATCAGAAAAAGAAATTAAGAAAGCAATCCTATTTATAATTGCATCAAAAAGAATAAAATACCTAGGAATAAGTCAAACCAAGGAGGTCAAAGACTTGTACCTGGAAAACTAAAAGATATCGGTAAAAGAAATTGAAGATGACTCAAACAAATGAAAAGATATATTGTGCTCATGGATTGGAAGAATGAATATTGTTAAAATGACCATGCTACCGATGACAGTCTTCAGATTCACTGCAATACCTAACAAAATACCAATGGCATTTTTCACAGAGCTAGGGAAAAAATTCTAAAATTTGTATGGAAACATAATGGACCCCAAATAGCCAAAACAATTTTGAGAAATAAGAACAAAACTGAAGGTATCACTCTCCTTGCTTTCAAACTATACTGCAAATCTATAGTAATCAAAACAGTATGGCACTGGCACAAAAACAAATATATAGATCAATGAAATCGAATAGAGAGCCCAGAAATGAACCTATACTTATGTGGACAATTAATCTATGACAAAGAAGGCAAGAATATACAATGGGGAAATGACAGCCTCTTCAATAAATGGTGTTGGGAAAATTGGACAGCTACATGCAAAAGAGTCAAACTGGACTACTTTCTCACACCATATGCAAAAATAAACTCAAAATATATTAAAGACCTAAATGTAAGACCTGAAACCATAAAACTCCTAGAAGAAAACATAGGCAGTGTACTCTTTTACCTTGATCTAAGCAATACTTCTTTTTTGATCTGTCTCCTTAAACAAGGGAAACTAAAACAAAAGTATGTCATACAGAGTGAAGTAAGTCAGAAAGAGAAAAACAAATATCATATAATATCTCTTATATGTGGAATCTAGAAAAATGGTACAGATGAACTTACTTGCAAAGCAGAAATAGAGACACAGATGTAGAGAACAAATGTATGGATACCAAAGGGAGAATGGGGGGGGGGGTGGATGGGATGAATTGGGAGATTGGGACTGACATATATACACTATTGATACTATGTATAAAATAGATAACTAATGAGAACCTAGTGTATAGCACAAGGAACTCTACTCAATGCTCTGCAGTGACCTAAATAGGAAGGAAATCCAAAAAAGAGGGGATATATGTATCCATATAGCTGATTCACTTTGCTGTACAGCAGAAACTAGCACAACAGTGTAAGGCAACTCTACTCCAATACAAATTTTAAAAAAACCCAAAAAACAAAGGGAACTACAGCAAACTAAAGAGCTTTTGCACAGTGAAAGAAACTATCAACAAAATGAAAAGGCAGCCTACTGAATGAGAGAAGATATTTTCAAATGATATATCTGATAAGAGGTTGATATCCAAAATATACAACAAACTCATACAACTCAACATCAAAAAAACAAACAACCTGATTTGAAAAGGGTCAGAGGATCTGAATAGACATTTTTTCCAAAGAAGACATGCAGATGGCCAACAGACACATGAAAAGATGTTCAACATCACTAGTCATCAGGAAAATGCAAATCAAAACCACAATGAGATACCACCTCACCCCTGTCAAAATGGCTGTTATCACAAAGACAACAAATAACGAATGTTGATGAGAATGTGGAGGAAAGGGAACCCTCATGCACTCTTGGTGGGTCTGTGAATTGATGCAGCCACTATGGAAAACAGTATGGAATTTCCTCAAAAACTAAAAATAGAACTCCTGTGTGATCCAGCTAGTTTACTTCTGGGTATTTACTGGAAGATAAAACTTTAATTTGAGTTATAATGTCTATTTCCACTATTTACAATAGCCAATATATGGAAGCAACCTAAATGTCTATCGACAGAAGAATGGATAACGAAGACATGATATATATACAATGAAATATTACTTGGCCATGAAAAGATGAAATTTTGCCATTTGCAACAACATGGATGGATCTAGAGGGTATTATGCTAAGTGAAACAAGTCAGAAAAAGGCAAATACTGCATGATCTCACCTATACGTGGAATCTAAAAAACAGAACAAAATGAAATGAAAACAGACTCATAGATAGAACAAACAGGTGGTTGCCAGAAGGGAGGGTTGGGGGTAGGAGTGAAATAGGTGAAGGGGATTAAGAAGTGGAAACCCCCAGTTATATAATAAATAAGTCACAGGGATGTAACATACAGCATAAGAAATATGGTCAATAATAATATTGTAATAACTTTGTATGGGGACAGATGGATACTAGACTTTTTGTGGCGACCATTTCATAATGTAATGTATGCAAATATCAAATCATTATGTAGTACACCTGAAACTAACATAAAATTGTATGTCAACTATATTTCAATTAAAAAAGAAAAAAATATGGTTGAAAAGTTTTATAGCCCCTCCTCATTAAGAGGCAGAGTCTATTTCTCTCTCCCTTTAATCATGCAGCTTGTTTTAGCCAATGGGTCACAAGCAAGTAGGACATAAGTAGCAGCTTGAAAAGTGTCCATGATGGTTTGTCTTCTCTTGATGCCTTTGGAACCCAGAAGCCATGGGACAAAGACAGGGCTGGTCAGCTAGATGCTGGACATGTGTGGCTCACATGTCACTCCCCAAGTTTTACTCATAAGAAGAGCAGCTGTTGTGAAGTTTCAGGCTCCTGGGTCAACCAATAAACTTTCCATTCCTGGGCTTGTATTTCTTGACCTCAGGATGTAGAATCACGTAGGATGTTAGTCATGTCTCTGTTGGGGATGTATAGACAGATGGTCAACATCCAAAACCTCCAGGTCCTGGACCACGTGCTTGAACAGGCAGTTGTGTGAAATGAGCTCTGACATCCGAATCCTACCATTCACTCCTTCTCTGCTCCAGTGACCCCCTCCAGGAGTGATCCACACCAGGATCCCAAGCCAGGTGGGATACAGCTCTGGTCATTAGTGTGAGCAAATGCCTGGCGACCTCCTTCTTTACCCGCCGAGGACACAGGTCTCCTCTGGTTGACAATGAGGGGGAGGATGAGCCTTGGGTGAGGAGGCCCTGAGGGGAGCTTCTTGGACCACACTTTGTGCCCCTGGGTCTGTAGTTCAGACTTGAAGTCCACTTGACCAGCTGGTAGACAGAACAGAGCCAAAGTCCCTGATATAAGCTGGTGTGCTCAACTCACAAAGCAGGAAGCCATTAAATATCCTGACAAAGAGCAGTATGAGTGGAGACTGACCTACATACTACGATTCCTCTGCTGTAACCAAAATACCATAGATGGGGCGGCTTAAACAACGGACATTTATTTCTCATGGTCCTGGAGGCTGGGAAGCCCAAGATCAAGGTGCAGGCCAATTTGCCTCCTGGAGAGAACGCTTTTCCTGGTTTGCAGATGGACGCCTTCTTGCTGTGTCCTCATGTGGTCAGGAGACAGAAGGGAAGCAAGCTCTTGCAGGTCTCTTTGTACAAGGACACTGATCTCATCATGGGGGCTCCACCCTCATTACCTAATTACTTCCCAAAACCCCACCTCTGAATACCATCATATTGGAGATTAGGGTTTCAACATATGAATTTGGGGGGGATGCAAACAGGCAGTCTGTAACACTGCCACACTACAGATATGGCCAAAGAGAATCCAGCTCTGACCAGGTTGTTGACGTCTCTCCTTTTGGAGAGGAACTGGAGAGGGGACAGGACACCTGGGAAATCTTCACCCCTTCCCCGACTCTGGCACCTCCAGTGAGGACAGAGAGCCAGAAATGACCACCCCCATGGACCAAGGTGGGAAGGTGGGGAGAAGGAAATTATTAGTCACACTGACACCCTCAAACTCCCCTGGGTCTGCTCTCTTGACACTCAGGGGCTTAACACCAGTGATCCCAAGGGTACCAGCTGTGTCCCCAAGCTTCCCTGGGAGTGAGACCCAACATTATGTACTGCTCTCACCTGGCACCCAATTCTGCCTCTGCCTTCAGAAACTTCTGAAACAATTAAAACAGATGGTAACGAATTCTATGTCCAAATTATGCCCCAAGCCAAAAATTCACTCCTATTCTCTTTCTTTGCCGTGTTGTTCAACATACATAAGACCATGCTGGGTATTGGACCTCTCGTGTACTATCATTACGGTCTGTTATGAAATGTTTTCAACACTGACATGAAACCATCATTATTTCAGATCACTTGTTAACAATGTAGTACAGTGACTTTTCCTATAAATTAACTGATAACTATTGAGGAGGGAGAGTGTTCTAATAAGTAAGCACGAAGACAGTATTTTAGGTATGAAATAGATAATTTGGGGAGCTAAAGACAGAGAATAGACTGAAAACAGAGAGGCATTATTCCAGGAGGCAGTCGCCTAGTTGGACAGATGCGACTTTCTCAATTCCTGAGATGCTTACACAACAAGCCACAAAGCCAATGACATTTTGCTCAGAGAAATCTGAAATGTCCATTAACAAAATTCATTTATCAAATGACACCAAGTAGCGGTACATAACATCACTGTTGTATGCTAGTAAGGGTTGTGCTTTATGACTCAAAGTCTGTGATGTTCAGAGCATCGTTGGCTCTTGGCTGATGTGTAGGAGGGAGAAGCCCAGGGAGACGGCTCGTGCTGCTTTTGCCGTGCGAGCCTGGATGTGGTCTGGAAAGCGAGCATGGGAACAGTCTGAGAGGACTGTCTGTACTAGTCTGTAGTGAGGGAGGTACTGCTTTATTGAGACATGTATTAACCCTGAATGGCCAACCCACAGGATCCTGAGATCATGAGGCCTCCTGCTCTCAGTTCAGTGTTGGAAGCAATAGTGAAAATTGGAAACAGATTCCAGCCACTGAGTTTATAGGATCAGCACGCTGTGTGAAGAAATGCCTGGAGGGTACAAGAATCTGCTTCCTCACCCTGGTGCCTTTCAAGGAGAAGGTTGTGTCTGTGAAGTTTTGAAGGGAGAGATCTTTAAAGCCTCACTTTCATTACCCCAATAGTGTCAGCTCAAATCGTGCTATGATTTTGAGTGGTTTGATTAAATGGTATATTTCGGGAATAATTAAATGTCTTGAACAGCTAGAATCTAACACCACAGGGCTATTTTTTTTTAAACTGAAGTATAGTTGATTTACAATGTGTTAATTTCAGGTGTATGGCACAGTGATTCAGTTTTATATATATATATTTCTTTTTTAGATTATTTTGCCTTATAGGTTATTACAAAATATTGAGTATAGTTCCCTGTGCTATATAGTAGGTCCTTGTTGGTTATCTATTTTATATATAGGAGTGTGTATATGTTAATCCCAAAGATTAGACCTAGAAATTATCATACTAAGTGAAGTAAGCCAGGCAGAGAAAGACAAATATCAGATGATATCACTTATATGTGGAATCTAAAAAAAAAAAAAAATACAAATGAACTCATTTATGAAACAGAAAGAGACCCACCGACATAGGAAACAAAGTTATGGTTACCAAAGGGGAAGGGGGGGAAGGGTAAATTAGGAGTTTAGGGCTATTTTTTTAAAGATAAAATGTCTAGGTTTGTAAAAGAAAGCCACCCATGGGCAGACGGCTGAAATGCCAATAGTTGGTCTCTTCCCTGCTCTTCGTTTTCTTTACTGGTCAGAGAGTGAAGGCAATGAGAAATCATTATACAATAAAACCCACATCCAAACGCTGCCACAAAATTGAAGAAATACTTTCCAGAACTGAATGCATCCCCTGAGTAGATGTGAAGTTACTACAAAAGTAATGCATGTTCTTCAGGAATTTTAAAATAGATATAAAGTAAAAATGAACCCTTCCCCCAACACCTTGCCTCTCCTGAAATAATCATTCCTAACAGTTTCAAATGTTCCATTCAAGCTTTGCTTCAATGTATATGCAGATACTTACATACCCAAACTCACACACACATACAGACTGAAAACCAGATGTCAGATGAGGAAATTTGTCTTTCAAGATTCAAATAAAATTTTCTGGGACTTCATCCCACATGTGGTGGGAATTCCACATTCCTTCCAACCAGTCTGAGAATTTGATAAGGGAAGGAAATAGGGTATCATTTTTTCTTAGTCCCCTTTGTTTTTTTTTTTTTAAACATCTTTAGTGGAGTTTAATTGCTTTACAATGGTGTGTTAGTTTCTGCTGTATAACAAAGTGAATCAGCTATACATATACATATATCCCCATATCTCCTCCCTCTTGCATCTCCCTCCCACCCTCCCTATCCCACCCCTGTCCCCTTTGTTTGTTTTTTTTGTTTGTTTGTTTGTTTGTTTTTTGTGGTACGTGGGCCTCTCACTATTGTGGCCTCTCCCGTTGCGGAGCACAGGCTCCGGATGCGCAGGCTCAGCGGCCATGGCTCACGGGCCCAGCCGCTCCGCGGCATGTGGGATCTTCCCAGACCGGGGCACGAACCCGTGTCCCCTGCATCGGCAGGCGGACTCTCAACCACTGCACCACCAGGGAAGCCTCCCTTTGTTTTTTAGCTCAGTTTTCTCCCAGTTACTTCAGAAAATGATGATTGCTTTGTTATCCCAAACATACTAATTTTTTTCCTTAAGCCTCAGGTGCAAAAGCTGAGTTAATTGGACTCTTTAGTTCATGGATCATTATCATCTGTGGTCCCTGCTAAGTCACCCATCTGCCTGTCTTTCCGTCTATGCATCTATCTGTTATCTATCTACCTATCTATCTCTGCATCTACCCATCCATCAGCCATTCATCCAATCATCATCATTCATCCACCCATCTATCCATCCATCCATGCGTCTACCTTTGTCTGCCTATCTATCGATCATCTATCTATCTATCTACCTCTCTATCCACCCGTTCTTTTTACTTACTAATGTTTCTGCTGCTCCCCTTTCCTGTTAGTAAAATCATTCTGTTGTACTTCCTTCTAAATCGGATCTTTTTTTGTGGCATGTGTTATTACAAAATGTGTACTTTTGAATCATGCACATGTATTTTTAATTTATGTAAACTGTATAGTTTTAAATGTTTCACAGCTTTTCCCCCTCCATTTTCACTCACTCTTTCCACTGACACAAGGCATCTGTGAGACTAGCAGATTTACTAATCAACAAACAACTGAGGAATTTTATACGTTGTTGTGTTGTTTAGCTTCCTCTCTCCTAAAGACTTCAACTTGTTCTGCTTTTAGGGTCCCTTCCCCTTGAGTTCCCCTCAAAAATTTCTCTATTTGGCTTGGACTCATATGGACTATATATATATTATCATATATATTCAGTCTCATTAATGCTCTGCTAAACAATAGCCCACCTGGATCTCTCTCAGTCTCAGTGCAGAAGTGGTGGCGGGTATCAGAAGGTCCCCTGTCCCTTTGCTCTCTCTCCCAATATCTGCAAGTAGAAGGGGTGCTATTAGAGATTTATGTTCCTGCAGATGTGGCTATAGTTGCTTTTATTAGAAGGAATACATAGCTATAAACAAGTTTTCATATTAAATAACAATGTTTCTCTCTTCTCTACTCACACATAGACTTATTTTCCCTACTTTATTTTCCCTACTAAAATGAGATCCTACAGTACATGTGCATTCTGTATTTTTTAAACATATTTAGAATTACCAGCAAAGGAACCCCAAACTCATGGCCTGATGGGATGTAGGGAGCAGTTAAGGGCTGAAAGTATTAACATTACAGTTAGAAATGGTATTAATTACATATGGAGCATCCTCAGGCAAGAATGTGGCAGAAATGCTTAGACAACTGTACACATTCATTTTCATGTCGTTATAGTGGGGATTTCTTACTGAGGCTCTTCAATATCTAATTACCAAATATTTGGGGGGATGTTTTAGATAGATGGGAAGCAGCACCCCACCTCACACTTTACAGGCAGCCAGTGAGAGACAGCAAACTAGGTGACTTCACCTGGAGCTTTGCATAATGAGCTGTCCTAGCTGCAGCAATGAAAGGCCACCACAGCAGCGCCAAACCAAGCACGGTGGTACCCACTGTCCCCAGCCTCATACAAGCGGGCAGCTCCTGGTAAAATGCTGGCTGTGTGCCTCTCTTATTTTCTCTTGGGTCTGGTTCTGCAGCCTTTTATCAAGCTTGAGAGCCCCCTGTTACCATTTTCTTGTGCCAGAGTGGGTTTCTGATATAAGCAGAAGCCTTGGAAGTTGGACCAGAAGGGCAAAAGTCATATGGTTATTCAGGAGAGAAGAAGATGAGAAAGAGCTAAGAAACAGGAAATAAGACCTCTAGAATCTGTATCCTGGTGCCCAGAGCATGAACAATAACCTGGGGAACTTCAGGATTTAAAATACAAGACTGTAATTAGGAGGTGGCAATGAAAAAATATATCCAAGTCAAAATGCAGAGACCTTTAAAGAGAGTAAGAGTAAGATGTCAATGGAAGCAACCTAAGTGTTCATTGACAGATGAATGGATAAAGAAGATGTGGCACATATATTCAATGGAATATTACTCAGCCATAAAAAGAAATGAAATTGAGTTATTTGTAATGAGGTGGATGGACCTAGAGTCTGTCATACAGAGTGAAGTAGGTCAGAAAGAGAAAAACAAATACTGTATGCTAACACATATATATGGAATCTAAAAAAAAGAAGAAAAAAGGTTATGAAGAACCTAGGGTCAGGACAGGAATAAAGTTGCAGACGTAGAGAATGGACTTGAGGACACGGGACAGGGAAGGGTAAGCTGGGATGAAGTGAGAGAGTGGCATGGACTTATATATACGCTACCAAATGTAAAATAGATAGCTAGTAGGAAGCAGCCGTATAGCGCAGGGAGATCAGCTCAGTGTTTTGTGACCACCTAGAGGGGTGGGATAGGGAGACGCAAGAGGGAGGATATATGGGGATATATGTATATGTATAGCTGATTCACTTTGTTATAAAGCAGAAACTAACACACCATTGTAAAGCAATTATACTCCAATAAAGATGTTAAAAAAACAAAAACAAAAACAATAAAGGTGACCATGTAAAGAGGATCTAAAAAAAAAAAAAAAGAGTAAGATGTCAAGAATGTGTGTGTCTCAGTGGAGAGAACCCAGGGTGTGAATAGAGGGAGAAGCCCTAGATAGTTGGCAACTTCCCCAGGCTGCCCAGATGGAGGGCATAGATGGTTCAATCGTGACACTAACTCTCAAATGTCTAGATGGAGAGATAAGAAATTCAAGGAAGTGGAAATAGCGTCCACCAGACTTTTGCCGGCATCTCATGAGACAAGGTCAGGGAACCTCTGCTCAGCTTTAACTCTAGGAGTTCATTGTGAAGTGCACATAATGCAACCTTTAGAGTATCATATATGTTATCTCTGAGTTTTTGAAAGCCAGGGAGAGGGACACTTGAGAAAGTTAGGTTTGAAAACTTCAGGAAAAAAAATAGATCTTTTTGGAGGAGTTAATGAAAATGTTGAGTTCATTTATTTCCAGGAGCCAAACAGATTTTCTCATTTGAATGAGAAATAAACTTTACATAAATTATTTTTGAGTGAATACAAATAGTATCAATGAATAAATAGGCATAAAATATGTTCTGCCTTTAAGGGGAAAATAGCCATCTATCTTTATGGCTGTTTTTAAGATAGTACAGTTTTCTTGGGTTATAGAAATTCTTAAGATCACTTCACTCTTGAGAGAGCACAGAAAACTTCTTTTAATTTTAACCCTGAAATTATGAAAGCATATGAAGAAAGGAATTGATGTCCCTAGGAGTTTAACTTGGTGGGAACTTAAATGTACCTAAATGAAAAAAATGAATTATTAATCTGTGGGTAAGAAAATGCATGTAACTCATAATTGTTTATCCTTTGGAGAAGTACTTCTAATAAAAACATTAGAGATTAAATAAAATAAAATAAAATAAAATAAAACAGTGATGTTAATCATTAGTTTTGAAGGTAGGTGCCACGGTGAGTTTGGGGTACTTCTCTCCTTCACCCCATCCCATCTCCTTTACCCCAGGCATCTAGGAAAGGCCACCATGTGAGCTCTCAAGTGACACTTTAGTTATTAGGTGGAACTTGAGCCAGAACTGGTTGTTGCCAAATAGGAGCAAAAATGGGACAAGAGCTGAAGTAGGAGATGCAGGATAAATCATGGGGAAGAAAGGTGTTGGGAGGGCGGTGGGAGGGAAAAGGAGGGTCGGAGAGAGACTTGTGTTAGATTTTTCCTGCTCATGTTACTTCAAATTACCTCCTGTACCTTCTTTAGCATCAGTGAGACCTCTGCTAACCAAACCCAGCCTCAATAGTGAAACGTCTTGCAATAGTTTGAATACAACATAAAA
The DNA here is from genome assembly GCF_949752795.1 of Hyperoodon ampullatus. Classification (NCBI taxonomy): domain Eukaryota; kingdom Metazoa; phylum Chordata; class Mammalia; order Artiodactyla; family Ziphiidae; genus Hyperoodon; species Hyperoodon ampullatus. The sequence goes on from NC_136921.1 coordinate 3,917,993, forward strand.
TGAAAGATGGAGAAAAAGAATACCATTTTAATGCCACATCTTGTTACTTCTAATGGTTTTTAGAAGATTAGGCTTTTACAATGAGAACCAACCACCTGTGTCAACATGATCTCATGATTTGCTCCGCCTCTGCCCATGAAAGATAAAATACACCCACCAGTAACTTTGCTCTTTGCTTCAGAAACATCCTGAAGATCAATTTATATGAGACAACACTCTGCTCACTTAAACAGCTCACTTATAAACACCAGTTTACTTCTCAAGACTTGCTTCAAGAGTCTCACCTACCATGTCCATCATCGTGAAGTCACTGTGTCACAGACTTTGTCTAGACCCAGTCAGTTTCCTGCCTCAGAAAGTCTGCCTCACCCAGACCCTACTGGCCCGTGGGTGTCCTGCTCTCACTCCCCGCAATCACTGCTGAGACACTGGCCAGGTGTGTTCCCCCTTTCTGCAGTAAGCCCCAATAATCTTAGTTTTGCTTTATGAGCAACATTTTTGTGATGTTTTGGGGAGTTCAGCAAAATATAAAATTCAATCATTAAGCTTTATGTTCAGTATAATTTCAATTGTAAACGTGTGTGACCTGCAGCAAATGCATGAACCCTTCTGAGCACCATTTTCCTTTGCGCGGAAAGAGAGAACCATCCTGTTTCATAGGATCACTGTGAAGAAAAACAACACAGTGTAGGGGACACAGTGCCTCTTGTAGCACTTTAGAAGGTGGCTGTCATTGCAATTCAGAGATGTCTTGATTTTAAGGCTGAGTTGAAACTTAAGGTTATTTGGGGTGGCTTGCTTTTTTGGTTTTGTTTTTTAACAAAAACTGTAAGTAGCATTACAGAAGTGAGTCAAGCTCATGCCCTTTGATGAAAAGGGAATTTTATCTGTCAAAATTACTTTCAGATAAAGGGAGACCTGGCTTCCTTGTCATCCTCCTCAGTGTGCTCCTGTCCAGCTCAAGACTTTGCTCAAATTGGATTACATCTTAGTTCTTTTTCATGACACGGAATTTTTCTAAGCTGAATTTTAGTATGTTATTCAAATGCTGAAAAATTGCTAAATAAAAATGCTCAATTTTCAAGTGTACTTTTACTTTTAAAATTGGGACTAGCGTGTTATTAGTAACACATTTGCGGAAGGAATGTACCAAGCTAAGTCTTTCTATCAATCATTTGCAACAGAATGTTAATCTTTCCATTTCTTCAGAGACACCAAAGACGGAGAGTAATGCAAGAGTTGCCAAGCACCCTCTAACCTGACCAAGGTGCTAAACCACCTACCAGAAGCAAGAGTGTCCAAAGCCACTTCTGCCAGCATTAGCCTATTATCCTTTTGCAGCTACATAAAGGAAGGCTAAGAATTTATTAGATAGTTGGAAAGGGTGATAAATACACCAAAGAAGCTTTTTGGAGATCATTGTCTGGAATTGTGACCTTCCACCCTCCCCCGTGGGAAGAAAGTTTCATCTTCATCCTCCTTCACCTGAAGTCAAATGAGAGACCTTCAAGTGTGAGGGATGCTGAGACTGGTGTTTTGTGATTTAAGCAGGAAAATCGGAAGGCTGTGACCACACTGGTTCGCCTGGTGGCAGAGCTAAGAATCAGCATTAACTATATACAGGAGCATTTGGGGGTTGTGAGGCCAAGGATGGATGCCTTTTTTTCTGAACCCTAGGGTTCTCCCTAGGGGAGACTTCTTACCTAGAAAAGCACAGTGTGACTCTGGGAGAATGAATTGAAATGCAAAGAGGAGAAACAAAAAATAAATCAGTACAATCTAATCCTCCTTCTTCAGGCGTCCAAACCCTAGGCTGGTCTGGGAGAAAGATACTTTAAATCATACAAGAGTTTGGAGGTTTGACATTACACTTAACTTTTCAAAGCCAGGAAAAAGGAGACTATCCTTTTGTCATTATCTTCAATGATTTTGAAAAGCAATGAAATTTTGCCCAGAATTTAATACAGAGATAGAAAGAAAGATTCAAGAGACCAGGCTTCCAGGGGTCTCAGAATGAAGAGTAAAATTGTACTTGGTTTCCACTCTATTAAATCCAACTCTCTGAATACACGGGTTTACAAAGTTGTTAGCAAGAAAAAAAAAAAAAAGAAAAATCCTTGACTCACATACACAGCCTAATCTTTTTGCTTTCTTTCATCTTATATTTGTGTTAGGATGTAATTCTAGTCCCAAATCCCCTTGCAGAGTTTAATTATGTATCTGCGGATGATCTAGAGATAAAATATTTCTTACACTTATTGGAAGTGTAGCTTCCAATTGTTGAGGTAGCTCTTGGATTATTTTTGCACCATTCAGAAGGAAAAAGGAAATATCTGACTCTGATACCATCAAGAGGTAAGGTATTGGAGAACTGGTGGAAACAAATGAGCTCTCGGAGGAAATAAAGGAAGACTGACCAGCAGGACTGGAGGAAAACCAGAAGCCACGCCATGGAAGCCGTGAGAAAAATATCCTCCACAGTGTGGGAACCACCACGTGGAGTTGTGTTAAAGTTCGACCGCCGTGAGGGTTGACAGAAGTCTGAATCCGGTGGGAGGGGGAGTCATCGGTGTGTCTGGGTAGAGTGGCACACAAGGGTTCCAGGTACTGAAGAGTGAGTAGGGAAGGCTTCTGGAAGCAAGGTAGACCAGGCTGATGCCTTTCCCCCCACCTCCCACCCTACAAATGCACACAAGTAATTTGGACCAGGAGAAGAACATGCTCCTAGTAAATGCATAGACACACTCAAAGCAAGGAGGGGAATCATCAGATGCCCCAAACACAGAAAGAACTCAAAGCTAAGATGGCACTCTCCCACCAGTGCCAGGGCAGCCTGGGACCCTGTGTTTGAGTTTTCATGTTCATATCAGGCAGGAGACAGGACTTTGGATACATTTGAGTTAGGGAGATAGAACTGAGATGCCTGCATAAAGTTCTTTGTGTGAGGAGGGGACTAAAATTCGCCACTCACCAGAAACATGCCAAGGAAGGCTTCCCTTTGGTTGGAGAAGAGCTATTCCTATGAGAAACAATCTCAAGTCAGGAGCTCACGTGCAACAGATAAGAAGTGGAGTGGCCTGTGCACTATGAGAATCTGGAGCCTAGAAATGAAGAGAACATGTCTGGGGTGCAGAGCATCCTCTAAGACCCCAAACCAAATCACAACCAGTATCAGAGGTACAGTTTCCAGCTGAGGTACAGTTTCTCAACCATGAAACCATGTCCACTGACAGTGAACTCACTATAAAAGCTACAAACTACGTAGGGAAAGTAGCCACCATGAGAAAGGACAGCATGTGCAGTGAATGGTATGATTTTTACTCCAAGAAATTAAAAAAAATAGGACAATCTATTAAAGATGACTCAAAAAAAGCATCTTTAAAATGATTACAGAGATTAAAAAAAAAACCATGGAAACTATAAAGGAAAAGCTGGTAGTTTACAAAAAGAACCAAATAGGCCTACTAGAGACAAAAATATAGTCATTTAAAGGGAAAACTCAATGGGAAGATTCAGCAGTAGAGTAGACACAGGTGACAAAAAATATTAGCAAACTGAAAGACGAGGAACATCGGAATTCAGCAAGAGAGATGATGAGAAGGAGGTTACAGAAGTATAAAAATTTAAGAGAAATAAAGACTGGAGAGAGAGTTATCACAGAAAGAGACAGACAGACAGAGAAGGAGGAAAGGGGTATGAAAATGGAGAAAAGGGAAAGAAAAACCTCAATCAATACTAGAGCAGGAAAGGGGTACACAAAGTGACAGTCAAGAAAAAACACAAAATAATATCATAGAATTAAATGTGAGCATTATCCCCAAAAATGGATCAAATTCACTTTTAAAAGAGGCTCATACCTCATAATGATTTTTAACATTAAAATACAGCAGGAGAAAAGAAATATATAGGCCAGTCTCACGTTTAGCAGTTTTATGGGGAAGTTTTACCGGGCTTGAAGAGAACAGTTTATCCTGGTGTTCCAAACTGTTCCAGAGACTAGAAAAAGCTGGAATATTTTCCAACTCATTTTATAAGTTAAGTCACTGAAATGAGACAAGGATAATATGATACAAAAAATTATCAAAGGAACATAAATACAAAAATCCTAAATGTACTATTAGCAAACTGAGTCCAGTAATGCATTTAAAAGATTTATTTTTAAGTACGATGAAGTGAGATTTGGACCAATAATATAAGAAGAGCTAAACATTAGAAGAATGTTAATATAATTCATTATATTATCAGATTAAAAGAGAGAATCATATGGTCAACTCAATATACATAAATGTAGAAAACACATTAGGTAAAACTTATTACCAGGAAACGAAGAGAGCTTCCTTAATTTGATTGGGTGTATTTACCACAAAACCACAGTAAATCGCACATTAAATGCTAAAACCATGGGGATATTCTCTTGAATGCTCCTAAACATCAGACCAAAAAAACTATCCAGCTGTCACAGTTTCTATTTGTCATTTTACTGAAAGTCCCAGACACTGAAATAGCAAAAGAAAAATTAAATGAGGTAAAAAATTGGAAAAGCAGAAACCAAATCATCATTATTAGCAGAGGATATGATTCTTGACATGTGAAATTGAAAGAATCTACATACTATCATTCTTTAAAAATGAATTCAGCAAGATTCTCGGATATAAAATCAATATACTAAAAGCAACAGCATTACAACATACTAGTAAAAACAAATTACAAAAATTAATAAAATTAAATACTGATCTCATTCATGGTAACAAAGTTATGAAGCATATAGGAATAATTAAAACAGGCTATTTGGAGAGAAAATAAGAAAATTCTATTTGAAGAATATCAAATATGCCTTAAATAAATGGAAAGAAAAAAAAACAAAAGATGGGGGAAAGATTATATTTACATATGGGAAGACTCAAATTTTCCCCAAATTAATGTGTAAATTTAATGCCAGTTCAAAAAAACTCTTAACATGGTTTTTAATGAATGTGACAAACTGATTCTAGAATTTGTGTGAAGGATTAAATGGCCCCAAACTGCCAAACTATTTAAAAAAGAATAAGGAAGGACTCACACAACCAAATATAGAGACCTATTATATTGTTATAGTATTTACAACAATGAGTTACTGGCTCAGGAAAATACAAATACACCAGTGGAACAGAACCAAGATCCAAGAAAGATACCCACACACATATTGAGAACTTGCACTACAACCATGATGGTATTTGCAGATCGATGGAGAAGAAACAGGCCATCTAGAAAATGGAGCAGTGACAATTGGCTATTCAATTGGATCAAAGACTTAAATGTGACAAGTACAACTTGAAAACGTTTAGAAGAGACTGTAAGAAAACATCATTATAACTTTGGGGTAAAGGAACATTTCTTAAAGAAAACACACACACCAAAAAAAAAAAAAAAAAAGAAAGGAAGAAAAAGATAAATTTAAATTTAATGAATTAGAAATTAAAAACTTCTGTGCAACAAAAGACATGCCAAAGTTAAGGCAGTCTCTGATTAGGAGAAGCAACATGCAATTTATATAATCTGATGAAAGATTAGTATTGGGATTAGATAAAGAAATCCTTTAAACCTAACAAACAAACACATGGACTGGAAGATAAACACTGACAGAAAAATGAACAAAAGACATAAGTAGTCAACTGATAGCAGAATATACCCAAATGCCTAATAAACTTTTGAAAAGACATTCAATCTCACTAGTAATTAATGGAAATCCAAATTAATGTTGATTAGAACAAGACGAGATACTTGCTTCTCAACTTTTCAAATACCCAAATTTTAAGAGAAGGTACTACAAAATGAAACTATCAAGCGAAAGTAATTTTGTAAAATTTTGCAGCTAGTTTTCAAACATGGTTAGACCCACAAATACTGTCTTTGGCGCTGGGGGTAACTGGGCTGACATCATTGAATGGGCAGCCCCGGGTCTCCCCCAGCCCCACTTAATACACTTGTCTCACTTGCCCTCGGTCCTCACTGAAGCTCTAGGCTTATTCCATCTCTCCAGATGGTGATGGGTGACCTTCTAGGTCGCATGGTCACCTGTCGATGGGCCTCTAGTGACTTCAATAACAGTGGGTATTTCAGACCCTGGGGCCATCCAGTTAAGGAGACATTTCGAGGGCAGGTGACCCTTTGAGAAAGCCTCCTGAGCCAAGGGCTGTCCCTGAGACGTGGCCTGACCACTCTTCCTCTGGAGACTGTCACAGACATCACAGAACGTCACCAGCCTCCCCGGCCAGCCCTTCATGGCTTAGTAAGAACCTCCGGGGAGCTCCCGCCCACGGTTCCCTTCCCAGAGCCATCACCCCGCAGAGGGAGGAAACTCGTTCAGCTTTTTAGTCTAAAGATCTACTTGGCTGCTCGTGTTCTGCTAAATGCTCCCTTCGTCCTGGACACATGATGCGTCTCCTTTAGCTTTGAGTCTTTGGGGAGATACATTTCATCACTCAGACAGGCTAAAGAGGTTCCAGAGGGAAATGATGGGAAACCTTGTGGTTAAATCTTTGGGTGGAGCTTAGAGTCTGCATTTCCTGACCCTCCATGTGAGGCTGAGTGAAGAGTTATTCTTTACCTGATCCAAGGTTCTATACTAAGCTATATAGGACGGTTCTGAATTACAAAGGTGTAGCTCTAGGATATGACTTTTTCCAGTTTCTGGAACCTGGGGGTGGCCCACCAAGGGGGTGTGGGAAAATCCGGACAAGAAGTGGCTTTGATTAGCGTCTCTATCAGGAGCCTCCCTGGGGAGCCCTTCCAAACTTCTCTCTTCACCTGACACGTGACTCTGCTCAATCCTCATTTTTATAGTTAATAAAACAGTTTTATAGAAGAAAATATATAAAGAAGGAACTAGGACTCACTCCTAATGCAAAACAATCAAAGGCAAACATTTGATGAGTTCTGAAGCAGTTCTCTTTTTCTATGCCTTTCACAAGAGTGTGTCACACATGAACTTCTGTGATCACTTTTTTCACGACCGTCATATTATTCAAATTGTCCCATGTCATCAAATACTTTCAGAAATTTGATTTTTCACACTGGCTAGTACACTAGTACTTTGGACACCCTCGACTACTGGAGATATCAGTTTCCTACTTTTGACTGTTACAAATAATGCCACAAAGGGTATTTTATCACCAGTCCTAGAGATGGACTCACAAGGTCAAAGGTGATATATGTGTTTATGTCTTTTGAAAAACACAGTCACGGTGCCTTTGAGGACGGGCAGCCCGGGATCCATCCCACCAGCTGTGGGTGAGAAAACATCTCCCCATTTTTTCAGGGTCCTCTGCAACCTCAGCCCCTCATCATAGCTGCAGGCTCAGCCTCTGGGCTTCTCTGCTGACCTTGGCCCCATGGCACCGTCAGGACACCATACCTCCCTTGCGTTCTGGCCAGTGCTTGACCCAGGGCCTCCTGATGTGCTTAGCGATCAAGATGGCCATTCCCCGGTCATCATGGAAGCTCTTCATTTGTCTCCCTCTACGGAAACCTTGTCTGTCCATCTCCTTCCAGCCCATGTATTTAGGGAACTGTGATGACCCCCCATAGAAGTGGTTTGGAGGATCTCTGAGGGCTGTGCCCCCAGCGCATCCCTTGCTGCTGAGAGTCAGGATTGAGCTCAAACACCTGGACTCTCTCTCACCTCGAAGGAGCTGTCTGGCCTCTCCAAAGGCACCCCACGGGAAGTCCGGGGCGGCCAGGACTGGCTACTTACATCAGCTTCCGGTTGAAGGCATCTATGCCTGACCCCAACACACTCCTCGGCACCCCCCTCCTGTGCACCTCACTCCTCTCTGAAGACCCCTAAGGACTCTCCTCTGTCACCTTCTTAAACAGGTCATCAAAAACTAACTGGGGGGCTTCCCTGGTGGCGCAGTGGCTGAGAGTCCGCCTAACGATGCAGGGGACACGGGTTCGTGCCCCGGTCCGGGAAGAGCCCACATGCCACGGAGCGGCTAGGCCTGTGAGCCATGGCCGCTGAGCCTGCACGTCCGGAGCCTGTGCTCCGCAACGGGAGAGGCCACACCAGTGAGAGGCCCGCGTACCACAAAACAAAAACAAAAACTAAAACTAACTGGGTATACAAAACGAGGCTGTGTTATATTTAGGCTTTTTCTCAAAACAACAAAACTTTAAAGAAGGGCCTCCTAAGAGAACTCTAATACTATTTTCTAGCATTTCCTTTAAAAAATTCCTCTTGTACTCAGTTTAACAAGCCCCAGGAGGCCTGGCCCACCGTTCTCTCTCCCAGCTGCAAAGCCCCTCCATCCACATTTATTACTCTGTTCTTCTATTAGAGACAAAGTATCCTCACTGCATTTTCGTCTGCCATGTACATCCACATGCCCTGTTTGCACGAACTGGCCAAGTCTTATGATGAGGGCCTACTGATGTCCAGAGTGAGGCAGGAAGCCTTTCTGGGTAGTCCCACAGAGAAATAATTCATAATTTCCTTTGGAGTAATTCAAAAAGAGAACCCCGGAGCCAGGTCCACCGTCTCCATGGTGAACACGATGTAAGGACTGGTCTGACTCACCTGTGCTGAGTAAGGGCGGGCCTTGGCGAGAACACTGAGATGCAGCCTCATCTGATCCGAGCCTCATCCAAGGCCATGGAGTGTGCAGCTCTATTCTCCACGTTAACTGTAGCAATGCTGTGTGGATGGTCTCCCCGGGCTTCAGTGAGAATCCTGTAATCTTTTTTTTTTTTTTTTTTTTTTTTTTTTTTTTTTTTTTTTTGGTGGTACGTGGGCCTCTCATTGTTGTGGCCTCTCCCGTTGCGGAGCACAGACTCCGGACGCGCAGGCCCAGCAGCCATGGCTCACGGGCCCAGCCGCTCCGCGGCATGTGGGATCTTCCCGGACCGGGGCACGAACCCGTGTCCCCTGCATCGGCAGGCGGACTCTCAACCACTGCGCCACCAGGGAAGCCCCTAGAATCCTGTAATCTTTAATTAGACTTTCAAAAGGCTTTGTCTTTCTATCCACGTTTACTTAGATGAAAACTATTGTAAATAAATGTTGCTTTGAATACGAAAGATGCTGCAGATATGCTGTCTCCCATGGGGTGCAGATAAATGTTTAATAACCGATTCTCCAGGAAAACCCAAAACCAAAACCACCTGATTTGTAGTGTTTGCCAGTTTCCAGGGTGTGGATACTTCCACCGTGGCCAATTTTAAGCTACCCACATGAAGTAACTGAACACAGAGCTGGGAAGAGATACACAGTATCACACCACTATATAGTACTTGAGCGTTCGGATTTAGTTAAATAAACAGTAGGTAACAGTGAACTGTAATACAATAAGAAAAAGTGGTAAATTGGGGGAATTGATTACCTTTGTTGATAATAACTTATTTAATTGTAAACGTGTACAATTTCATTTGTAACAATGGCTGTGTTGTAACAACTCCCTCACGAAATTCCTGAGTTTTAACACAGCACGTAAGAGCCTGTCTGAACTGGCCATAGTAGATAGACCACTGGCTCTGTCTGTAGTCGAGACACGCTGTCTGTCTGTCCCTGGGTAAGAGCAGTATCAAAATCCAGACTCTGCTGAAGCACAACCAACTTCTCCTCGAGGCAGAGGAGCTTGCTGGATATTATGACAAGTCAAGCAAGAAGGACCTCACAAAATAGCAGAGCAGCGGTATAGAAGCACTTTTATTCATTCCATATGCAAACTGTTCAGTGGTCTCTGCCACACATACAGCCAGCCACGGAGGGTTGGAAGAGGGAGGTAAAGTCAGAATAAATTAGACTATAGACTCTGAAGCCAGCAGTGCACGGTTCAAATCCTGGCCCTGTTGCCTAACGGCTGAGGGACCACAGACAACTCCCTGAAGCTCTCTGGTCCTCAGTTTCCTGGCCTGTAAAATGGGGGCAGTGAGCACCCAGCGTTGAGGGCTGTTGTTGAACCAACGGCGACAAAGTGTATAAAGTCCTGAGCGGGGGGCTCAGGACCTCGCAGGCACCTCACTGCAGCCTGGGGGGCAGGTCTTCCGCTGCTCCCTTTCCCACCTGCTGAGTGGCCGAGCAGGGCAGGCGAGGAAGAAAGGGGAACCAGCACCCTCTTCTCCCTGCAGAAGCGGCTGAGTCCAGAGAAGCTGAGAGACTGTGCGAGGTTGAACCCTTTGTCTGCAGCCCCAGGCTGGGTGGGCAGTGGGCTCCTCTGTGCACCCGGGGTTGGGGCCGGGGGGGACCCCCGTGCACATCTCTGTGGCCATCGCCACAGAGAAGCACAGGGTCACGTCAGAAGTGCTTTCCAGGTTGTGCTCAGTTCGTTTGGGGTGCAATGCATGACACGGATGAAGAGCACGGACTCCAGTGAAAAAACCCCGGAAATGGGTCTGAGCCTGAGGCTGATGAGCCTCAACCTTGCTTCCCTGGTCTGTGAAATGTGTAGAGGGGCAGCCTCCTCCTGAGCTGCTCTGAGGACTCCAGGGTTAATCCACAGGCAGGCAGGCTGGTCTCTGAAGACGTGCTCATCACTGGAGCCTGGAGCCCCGTCCTTTCAGCCAGAGAGCACACACCTGGGCGACGTCCAAGAGACCAGTGGACCAAAGAAACTGAACGTCCAGTGAAGGATTATCCCCTGGACCTGGCTTGGAGCAGCAGCTCCCACACAGCCAGGCCTGTGACTCATGACCCCGCAGCCCAGCCAGCAGCCGGCTTCTGATTCGTGTTTTCCATGGTGACTGGGTCAGGGGCGGCAAGGGCGGGGGTGGGGGGCGGGGGCGGGGATGAGAACGTCTGACACAGGAGGATGCTCTTGCTCATCTGAACCCTTATTAACGTGGAATCTGTAAACCTTCCTCCCTTCCCCAGCTCCCTCCCCGAGATGCAGCTTCAGATCCTACTGACCAGAAGGGATGTGGCCACTTGAAGCCTAAGACCAAATGACCGGGTGTTTCTGCAAAGGAGACCCAGTGACATCAGAACGCCCTGTGCACCAGGTGGCAGGGGGCATTTGTAGATCTCTGTTTTTTTTCTCATTTTCTGTTATCCTGGGCTGTTCTTTTCCTACAGGAACCACAGAACATCACGTATTCTCTATTGACTGTGGTTCCCCTCAACAGCGTTCCATGGGGAAGGGCGGTTAGAATTTTTCTCTAATTACAGTGTTTGAATTTGAGGAAAGGGAAAGTAAGGGGGAGTCACAGAACTGCCCACGTAAAGTTAACTGTCATTTTCTTTGGAACCTTCTGCAGCTGGTTGCTAGAATTTTCACTCTTCTGTGTATGTAGCGGTATAAAGAACTTTCCAGTTAAAGTAAGCAGCATTCAGAGGTGTTTAAAAAAAGGGGGAAAAAAAAAGGAAATGTGTGGCCTCAGGAGGCTCCCAGCACAACCTGACGTCAGGTCAAGGGTGTTTTCCTGGGAGCACCGGCCGTCAGCCTGCGAGCCCTGGGCAGACGGAGGACAGGAAGGTTCTGACCCCAAGGCTGGCTGCAGGACCTGGGGAGACTCCCTCACTCCTCTGAGCCTCAGTTTCCTTCGCTGTAAAATGGGCATGATAATGATTCTTCCTGAGGTTGCTGTGACGACCGCATGAGGTGGTCCTTGGAAAGCACTTAGCCGGGAGTCCGGCCCAAACTAGATGCCCAAGAAAGATGCTGCAATCTCTGCTACCGTGTCGGGGGTGCCTCTCCCTCCTGTGCACTCTTCCAACCCCCTTTCAACAATTGCATGCTGAGTTTTTTGTTTTTAAATGGTAAGTGTGTGAAATTCACATTGGTTGAAGAGCACAGCCCAAACTCCATCTCCTTTGGGGCCTCTGTTTAGCCCCAAGGAAAGAATTCCTCACGCCCCTTCCCTCCTGAGACTCCATTTATCTCTAGTCTGAGTCATTCTTGGAAGTTCTCTCGCCTCTTTTGCTTGCTACCTTGCCATGACCTTGAGCAGATGTCCCTCTGGCCAAAGGCCCAGGCCTGTGTCCATAGGGACACCGTGATGGGAGCCGGTCCCTTCTCTCAAAGGACAGATGAGGGCCCTGCTGGGTGAGAGGCTGGATCAGAGAGGTTGGTCTGCAAGCCTCCTGCCCCTGGCCCAGACAGCTGTGAAGGGAAGGAAGCTGGGGCACAGACGTTCCCAGCGGCCAGCAGAGGGAGGGCAGTGCCCTGGAGGAAGGCTGGGGTGGGGAGAGCGGGCAGGTGGGAGAGCACGCAGAGGCCCGGAGCCAGGATGGGGGGCAGGGGGAAGGGCTCGGGAAAGCCGGGAGACCCAGGGTCGGAGGAGGGAGTGGTGGATGCTGCCCCAGGCCTGGAAATCACAGCAAGGAAACTGAAAGAGGATGTGGAATTTGCAACCAGGAGGCCGTCCAGGGGAAGGAGCTGCCATCTGTGCAACTGTGGGTTGAGCAGCGGAGGTGCTACAGGAGGAAAGTCGAGGTGAGGGTACCCTTCTGCCCTTCTAGAAAGTTGGCGGTGGAGACAAGGAAGGAGAGAGGTAGTCACGTTGGGTGCAGGGACTGAGGTCTGCTGTTTGATTGTCGTTGGTGATGAGGGACAAGCACGTTGAAAGCCTGGTGTGAACAGCCAGTGAGGAGGGGCCCACCTGTCCACGGGGAGCGGAGCGGCCTGGAGAAGGCACACCTGCCCTTTCATCCCCATCACCTTCTCAGTGAGAAGGGCCTGTTCTCGCGCTGCTGGGCTGTCTGCTCTCCCTTCTCTGTCCAACAAGATGTTACTTACACCTCTGCGAGGAACAGGACACGGATTTCCGTATCCCTGCTCCCCCCGCAGGGGGATCCTGCAAGGAAGCCCCCCTGACAAGAAATCCCAACAAAGGTTTGCCAAACGGGAAACCTGGGAAACCTCCAGGGGATTCCTTGATTCACCGGATCCCTTATTTAGGAACTGTTCACTGTGACCTGCAACTGCTCTGAGAGCAGGGAAGTGCCTCCTCGGTTTAGCAAACAGCTGACAGTTCAGGAGGGATATGTCGCTGGTTGGAAAAAGTAAGTCAGGACAATCCCGTGTTTTTGGAAGACCACCCTTGCAAGGAGACCCTGGCCCTAAAGTTTGAAGTCAGTGTCCCTGATACCAGCTGCCCCCTGAGGCCACCTCCTTGTGTTTCAAGGATGCCATCTTGTGGAAGGCAGTGGTAACTGCAAACACTTAACATTCCCTTACAAGACCTTTTACATTTGGGGCAATTCAATAACCCTCCAGCACCAGCTACATGACCTTACAATTCCGGAGTGCCATGCATCTCTGAAAGACTTTCACATTTGTTTCATTTAATTCACAAAATCCAGGATAATAGTCTGATTATCCCCTTTTTGTAGTCTAGGAAACTAACTCAGAGAGGTTCATTGACTTACAGAAGGTCACACAGCCAATGAAACGCAGAGGCAAGTCCTCCCTGCCCTCTTCACTGAGCACTCCATGCAAAGTCCATCACCAGGTGTTCTTCACCACTGGTTTTCCAACTTCTGCCCGACCTTTAACCTTGGGACCCTGTGTACACACATGTGCTGTATGTGCAGATGTATGTATCAATATTACTGAGATAAGTTTCATGCTGCAGCACTTTCCTGCACCAAGTGTGGTGCCTCTGATTGTTATATTCTTTTTTTTTTTAAATTTAATTGAAGTATAGTTGATTTACAATGTTGTGTTAGTTTCAGGTGTACGGCAAAGTGATTCAGTTTTACATATACATATATAAATTCTTTTTCAGATTCTTTTCCACTATAGGTTATTACAAGGTATTGAATATAGTTCCATGTGCTACCCAGTAGGTCCTTGTTGTTTATCTATTTTATGTATAGTAGTGTGTTGATTATTCTATTTGATTTTTAAGGACGCTACTTTTGATCCATTAAATTGTTCCCATGACCCATTAGTTGTCGAGACCCACAGGCTGAAAGACTGAGTAATGGCTCCCCCCAAATGTCCAGATCCTAATCTCCAGAATCTGTGAGTCTTACCTTACATGGTAAAAAGGAATTTGCATATGTGGTTAAGTTAAGGCTTTTGAAGTGGGGAGATTATCCAATATAACCAAAAGAGTCCTTATAAGAGGGAGGCAGGAGGGTCAGAGTCAGAGAAGAAGTGAGAACAGAGCAGACTGCAGAAGGTGGTGGAAGGGGCCACGAGCCAATGAAAGCAGGAGGCCTCTAGAATGCGAAAGAGGCAAGAAAACAGATCCTCCCCTCAGGGCTTCCAGAAGGAGACAGTCCTGCCAACACCTCGACTTTACTTCAGTGAAACTGACTTTGGGCTTCTGGTCCAGAACTCTTCGTAGGAGATTAAGTTCGTGTTGTTTTGGGTCATGACATCTGTGATAATTTGTTACAGCAGCCCCAGAAACCAATACAGATGATGTCTGAGAATTATAACCAGGAGCATCACGCTGGAACTTCCAAGATGCATGTGACCTGCAGACATGGTGTTTGTATGCTTGTTTTTGCCTTCATAGTGTTTTAAAGTCTCTTTAAAATTATTTAAAACCACTTGAAATCATGATGTGTCATGTGAAAATCAGAATTTCTGGCTTGTCTTTGGCTATACAAGGCCCAAGTTCTCACATGGCAACATCTGACTTCAGCTGGCCAGACCTGTTTTCCAATCCTTCTCCTTCTCTTCCAACATACTTTTAAAAATTAAGTTTAGGGCTTCCCTGGTGGCGCAGTGGCTGAGAGTCCGCCTGCCGATGCAGGGGATGCGGGTTCGTGCCCCGGTCTGGGAGGATCCCACAGGCCATGGAGAGGCTGGGCCCGTGAGCCATGGCCGCTGAGCCTGTGCTCCGCAACGGGAGAGGCCACAACAGTGAGAGGCCTGCGTACCGCAAAAAAAAAAAGTTGAATTCTTGTCAAGGTGGTACACACACGTAATTGAAGGGTACCAAGCAGTGCTATAAGGATTGAGGAAAAACACATTTTCCCATCACTCAAACTTTTCCACCCTCAGTTCATACTTTCAGTCTTTTAAAAATTCTGTTTCTTCTTGTATTTCTGAATAATATGCTTGCCCTGGTATATCACGGGTACCCAACACTAGACATTACCTCTCTGCTGAGGGTCTAGAGTGGACAGGTTTAGCTGTTAACCCCACTCCAATTCTACTCTCTTTTCTCATCTTCCCAATGCGATGAAAATATAAGATTTGATAAAATCATGTAAATACTGTTCACTGTTGAGTTTTTTCTTATACAACTTTTTGTTTTTCCTCGATTTAATAATTGCATCATTTTTTATTGTCTTGGTTCTCTGTGTGTCTACCACTACTTTTTGCAAATGATCTATCTGATCAGGCAAATGGCCAGCAATATTATTTTCCACATGCTTAAATATTTTGAAAGAGCCTAACAGGCCCATTACTTTCCCTGGAGGCTCTTCCTCTGGAACTTCCCATGGTCCTGGCCACAGCAGGGTTCACCCTTTGCCATGCTCTGCATTGGGATCCCCTTTTTCCTGATTTCCAGGTTTCCCTCTCTCTTAGTTTGGACCCTTGTTTTGCCAGGCGCACCCTGCAGCAAGGCTCTCAGAATGACTGACAGCTTGGCTAGTTATAGAACTCTGCTTTCAGGTATTTTTCGCTGACCTTTTCAAGGCATTGCCTCATTGTCTCCCCACCCTCACCACTGATCCTGAGGAGTCCAGTGCCTTTGGGAATCTCAGTCTTGACTGTGACAGCTTTTCTCTGCAGGCTCTTAGGGCCTCTTCTTTTTTTCCCCCTGGTGTGGTGACATCTCATACCAACATGCATCTATGTGGGTCTTCTTTCCTTTTTCCTAGTTGTACCTGGCATTCAGTGGGCCCTCTCAATCTGGAGACTCAGATTCTAAATTCTGGGAAACTATCTTAGGGATATTTCCACCGATAATACTCTTCCTCCTCATTCTCTCTCGGTCCTTTTTCTAGAGCTCTGATTAGTTAGGGCCTCAGGAGACAGCAGAGGGCACACTCAGATTAAGGTAATTCCAGGAGGGTTTGACAATGGAGAATTGGCAAGGCCATGCAGTGCCCTGGGGGAGTAACAGTGGGACTGTAACCCCTAAAGGGGGGAATGGGGAGCTGCCTCCAGAATGAGGAAAGAGTCCTGTGGATGTGCTTAGGCTCCCCCTCCGCTGGTCTCTTACTGGACCTCCCACTGGCCCATCTAAGCTGGAGGCTGGAGGGCTGGGTTCCTCTTGGGGTAGAGCCTGGAGGTCAGCCCCCTGGGTGCAGAGCAGGAGAAGAAAGGAGAATCAGGGTTGGAGGGGAAGCAGAAACCACCCAGTGCATTCCGACATGGCTGCCCCATTTTCTCATCTTTTCTACCTTTCATCCCTTTCTCTTTTTCTCCTGCTAACTCAGAGATTTCCTTGACTTGACCTTTCAGCTCTCCTACGAACATTTTATTTTGCTATAGTTTCCAGGGTTTGAAAGCGATTTCATATTCTGCTTCGTATTTAGGGAACTTTCATTCTTGTTTTTTGGATGCCATAGTTTTCTCATCTCTCTGAGGTTAACAGTTGTAATTCTTTTCTTCTGCTTCCTGCCATGTCTCCATTTTCTCTGGGTTCCTTTTTTTCTATTTGATTTTGGTCTCTGGTCTTCATGTCGATGATTTTCCTTAATTGTTTCTTGGTTCGTCCCGTTCATACTAAAAAGTGAGGCACCAGACAGCTGGTTGGGATCCCCGTGTGAGGACCTGGCTTGAAAGAATCCAGTTCTTGATGGGCTGGAGACACATTCTTCTCACATTTTCTCACATCACTGCTCGGTGGTGAGGGGAGGTGGTCACCAGGACACTCACCACACGTCAGGCACTTCCCTGGGAATGGTGCCGTCATTGAAAGGAGGGTCTTGCTTCCCTAAAAGTTCAAAAAGTCCTTCAGGGCAGAGAATAAGCAAACACAACACTAGTATTTATGGAGAACTAATGTACATTAACTTAGCACTGGCTGAGGTAGGTCCTGTCATGTGGTCTCATGAATTGGAGCATCGAGACACACCAAGGTCAGACAGCTTGCCCAAGGTCACAGAGTCTGTGGAAGGTGGGGAAGGGGTGGGGGGAGGTTGGAGGTCTCAGCCTCCAGAGTCAGGAGCTTTTTTGTAAGGCTGTATCATATCACACTGAAAAAAGCGATGGATGAGGAAAAGGTAGACAAAATTAGGCAGGTGTTGAAGGCAGGACAAATAAGGCAGAGCAAGCAAAGGGAATGTTTTTCAGAAGAGAGGATTATAGAAACTGGGGGTGGACGGGCTGTGTGTACTGACTGATGAGGCTTATCAGTGACCCTGGGGGAGAAGTTTCTTGGGAGGGAGGATCCTCTTGGAGCCCTAGAGCTAGAGGCTACTGGCAGAGAATATGAACATCATCAGCACTCAGTAAACAAATTGAGTGGGATCCTGAAAGGAGTCAGATTCACGGGGGAAAAAATAAATAAAAAAATGAAATATCGAGCTATCCCAGCCCCAGGGAGCCCTCTGAGGGACCTCACAATTCTGGAGAATCCCTGGGAGTCCAGCCAGATCTCTGGGCTTCAAGTGAGGAAGGAGCCCCCGCAGAGATGCTGGGGCTCCGTGCTGAGGCCCCCCCAACTGGCCTCCTTGCCCTGAAGCCCACTTGTCCCTCCAGCACTGAGCCCCTCCACAGCTAAGACTGAGCTTGCAGCCCTCACACAGGCAGCCATGCTCTCAGCAGCTGCTTTCATGTGATTTAAACGCCTTGTGACCCTGTTGCCGTGGATGCTGGCGGGCTGGGCTGTTTGACACTTGTTTATTACTTCATTCAGACAAAGAGCATGTGCTGGGAATCTCCCGGCAACAAGTGCTCCGGATATTTTGCTGGTGTGATTTTAATTAAGGACAGCAAGGATCACCCAGCTACGTGTCCAAAGCTGGAGCTACAGACTCAAGAGTGAGGCAAATCCTGTAGATCCCAAGAGGGTCAAGTTGTGCTCCAAAGAAGAGAGTTTCAAGGGAAAAGAGGGGATCGTGGAAGGTGGAGTGGTGAGATGGGAATGGGGTAGGACAGCCGTGGGGTCAGTTCCTGGCATTGCTGTGGGCTGGCTCTGTGGCCTCTTGCAAGTTCCTTAGCTCTCTGATCCTCAGCTTCCTCACCTGTAAAATGGGGTAATAAGCACTGCCTACCAGGTGATTGTGAGAATCAAATAAAATACTGTGCTAATCAAAGAGGGTTCTTTTCACTGTAAGGACCGCTCAAGCTAACTCAGGAAACTGGGGCATCTCCCAACATCCATGGATGCTGGTGCGTGGAGACGGGGTCTGGAGTCAGCTGTCCATCTGTCTAGCTGGTTCTGGGACCACGTGCTCATGGCCTCTTGCCCCCATGCCTCTCCTCCATCCTCCTCTTTCTCTCAAATGGCTCCTGCACACCCCTAACTCTGGTTTGTTTGAGGACTGCAGTGTCTGCAAGGCCTGTACTCTGCTGGCCAGCTGTATCCCTCGAGTTCCCTAATCTGCATCCCCAGAGAAGCACTGACTGGGCAGCTCCTGCCTGGAGCCGGGTAGACAGGATGCAGGTCACTGGCCTATCACTGGATGGGCTACCCTGGTCCCAGGGTCCACCCTGTCTCAGTCTCTGGGGTGAGCTGGGGTGGGGTCTCTAGCCCCAGCAGTAGGGGTTACAGTGTCGGTAGGTTCCCTGGGCAGGGGCCCTGTGGGCTTCCGTGGGGATTACAGCCCTGGGGCCCGTGTAAATGGGCCCAGAAGATGTCACTTCTCTTTCTCCCAGCGGGTCACAGGACTCCCAGTTCACCGACTCCACTGGGAAAGGTTTTCTGCCCCCCTCCTGGTATTTTCCATCCCTCATATGTGTTTCTAATTACATCCTCGGAGGTTCAGGGCCCCGTTAGGCAGGAGCTAGTCTGAGAAATACAGGCTGCACTGTGGTGGTGGAGAAAACCTGTGCTCTGGGACCACGAACTGCTCCAGAAACAATGCCAAATAAAGCAAAACAGAGACACCTTCCTGCACAGACCTGCATCTGTAACCCACGTGGCTGGACCCTTTGTGCAGTCACAGCTGTGCCCACAGGAGGAGGAGAGCATTGTCTGGAGAGATTGCTTCCTCTTCCTTCTTTGGGGGAATATTCCTCTCACACCCTGCTGCCTCCAGCCCTGGGGGCCCTCCTGGTGTGAAGGGCTGCACTTTCATGCACACACACACACACACAAACACAGGCACACACACTCACCACACAGAGCATGCACACAAACACAAACACAGACACACGCACCACACAGAGCATGCACACTAACACATACACATGCACACACTCACCACAAAGAGCATGCACACACACTCACCACACAGAGCATGCACACAAACACACACACATGCACACACACTCACCACACAGAGCATGCACACAAACACAAACACACACTCACCACACAGAGCATGCACACAAACACACACATGCACACACACCACACATGGCATGTACACACACACGTACACACACTCACTACACATAGCATGTACACAAACACACTCACCACACATAGCATGCACACAAACACACACATGCACACACACCACACATAGCATGCACACACACAAACACACACACATGCACACAACTCACTACACATAGCATGTACACACACCACACATAGCATGTACACAAACACACACACACATGCATACACCATACATGGCATGTACAAACACACACACATGCACACAACTCACTACACATAACACACACACATACGCAAACACACACACCCTCCAAGGGTTGCCAGCACAGGGTGGACACCCCACACCCAGCCCCACAATTTACACTGTGGCTCAGGCTATGATTCAAATATTCTACACCCCTGTCCCCAGACGCCTGGGAGCCTCACCCCCGGCACACGCACTCTCTCCCCTCAGGATTTCCATGTTCACTTCAGCAAACACTCGGTAGCAGATCTGTTTACTTTCCGATGCTGTTGTAACCCAACCTGTTCTTTCAACAGCAAGGAAATGCCGGAGGAGCTAAACTATTTCTGTTCAGGGAGCTCACTGCCTTCCCGCTCCTGAGCTCTGTCTGTCTGTCTGAGTCTTGTCCAGAAATCAGTGTAGCTACTAAAAAAGAACATTCTCTTCACTTTCTCCTGCCCAGTAAGAAGCCAGAGCTAGCAGTCCTAAGGAATAACTAATAAGCTTACGAGCTTCTGCTTGAGTCTCCCTGTCTGGTTCTAGAAGGTTCTTCTGCCTCCACAGAGTCCCACGGGTGGTCTGTGAGGAGGACGGAGATGGAAGGGGCTCCAGCATGATGGAGGCTTCAGAGCCCCTTGCCCCACGAGTCAGTGAGCTCACTTACTTATTTCACTTTTGTTCATTCTGGAACCTTCCTACGATGCCAGCTAGTATGAAAAAGCTTTTCCACGTAACTGATTAACAAGTAATAATAATAGAAATGTGAAAAGTGGCCTCAGCGGGAACCAAGGTGTGCTTCTCTAGGGGCTGCCCCACCCTCGCCCTGTCCCTTTGCTCAAGTGCTAAACCCTCAGGAAGGAGAGTGTCTGCTTGGCCCCCGGGTGTCAGGGGATGTGGCCCGAAGTTCAGGTGGCATGAAGCGACAGTCCTCCCGGGAGCAAGTGGCATGGAGGAGGGGCGCTCCCCAAAGGAGAATGGGGGGCTGCTGCCAAAAGAAACGGGATGGGTACAGGGAGAGCAAGCATCCAGGGGGCCACCTGTGTGACTGGGGGACACCCCATCAGCTCAGAGGCTTCCAGCCTCAGGGCAGGGAGATCAGGGCCTCCCTTCCCAAGGCAGACCTTCAGCAATGGCTCTAGAGCCGGGGCGCCCGAGAGCCAGGCCACCTGCCCCGTATCTCCTAAGCGACATTCAGAGGTCCCAGCCCACGGGGCTTAGGCGAGCTGGCCCACAGTAAACGCCGACTCCGACACAAGCTCTTGGTGAGAACAAAGCCTCAGTAGAAAGAGGACCCTTCATTTGTCTAGAGGCTGGGCTGTGCTTCCCACCCCGCAGTTGTTCTGGTGGAACGAGGGGCTCCCGGAGCTGGACGGAAGGGGCGGCAGCATCCGTAAGGAGGCGGGCTCGGCTGCTGCCCGGGTGCACAGTGACGAGCCGGGGCAGGGGCCGTGGCAGAGGGACCGCACGGGCCCGGGGTGGAGGCGAGGACCGGCACGGGGAGGGAGGGGGCAAGGCCTCGGGCTGGGCAGCGGGGCTGCTGGGGCCGAATCCCAGCTTCCGCCCTTGGTGGTGAGAGCAGGCCGGTCACTGCCCTCTGGAAGAGCAGCGTCCTCCTCATCAGTGGGGTAACAACAGCAGCTGCCTCTTCAGGTCATTGTCCAGTTGGTTTTGGGGTAGAAATAATCCAGAAGCAATATGGTGCGATGCTTCTCGGGCTGGAATTCCATGGAGCACTACGTACACCATCCTTCTCCCCTGATGGCCTGGCCTGTGTCCGCTGACAGTAGAGGCCCCTCTAGGATTTCCAGTGCTTTAAGGTGCCTGTAATGGAGCTGACAAATGTGGCAGTAAAGAACATTCTGGGTTATATTTAACTCAGTGGTTTCCACAGTTGTTAACAACAACAAACATGAAAAGACTGAAAATACATGCTGGGATTCACTGGTAGAAGGGTAAGGGCATGGACGTTGGGGTCACCCAGGTGTTTCCTCTCCAGGCCTCGCTGAGCCTTGATTTTCTCTTCTGTAAATTGGGGACGTGAATGCTGCATCCCAGTGTGGTTGTCAAGATTGCACAAGGTGGTTTGCACGGGTGCTTAGCACAAAGCCCAAGCTTGAAACTGGAGCTTGAGAATTTCCACTAAACTCTTACGCTGAGAAAAAAATGTATTCTCTCATAAATTGACTATAGTGCTTTAGCACTTGGTAAAGGTTATCAGTAAGGAACCTCAGCAGATATATTCATAAGAACAACTCAAATAGCCCTTACATATGGACTCTAAAATAATGGTACAAGTGAACTTATTTACAAAGCAGAAACAGACTCACAGACATAGAAAACAAACTTACAGTTACCAAAGGGGAAACGTGGGGATGGGGATAGGGATAAATTAGGAGGTTGGGATGAACATACACACACTACTATGTGTAAAATAGACAATCAACAAGGACCTACTGTATAGCACAGGGAACTCTACTCAGTACTCTGTAATAACCTATATGGGAAAAGAATCTGAAGAATGGATATATATATATGTATAACTGAATCACTTTGCTGTACACCTGAAATTAACACAACACGGTAAATCAGTTATACCTCAATATAAAATAAAAATTTAAAAAAGGAGAGGTTGGTAGATAACCCATACCTTTTTGGAAATATTTCTTTTATGTAGTTGTAGACGATTATTTATCACCATACAGGTATATCCGTGAATGAAAAGGGAATTGCTAATTTAAAAAGAACAACTCAAATTTCTAATCATATTGACTTATATAGAATACAAGAATAAGAATATATAACTTTTGATAACATAAAGAATTTTCTTGTAGATACCGCTGCTCATGACTAACATTTTATCACATACACATACTGGTCTTACATTGTGCTGGAAAGATTAGTCCTGGTTATGCAATATGGTAACTCAACTATATGAATACCCCAAACAGGGCCAGGAAGAGCACCGTGATGTCTCAGAACAAGATGGAAAACCCCAGACATTGCCTCTGGGACTCAGCTGTCATTAGCTGAGGTTAAACATGGTCATTGGCAAGGATGGAGAGCAGGGGACTATGAAACCTCCCGCTTCCCTTACTGAGTGACTGTGGGTATGTGGCTCCTGTCTCGTGGGTGTTTGTGTGAAGACTCACAGGGCTTATGAATGTTTATATAAAGTCCGTGAGCTGAAATGGTTCATCTTTCAACAGAGACGACAACCAACAGAGAGACATCCAGTTCTCAGAAAAGACCAAATTTAAAGCCAAAAGTAAACAATTGTCATAACATGCATTCGAAGTAACACTCTGGTAAAGCTTCTGCATCATCTATTCCAGGGGTCTGCAAACTTTGTCTGTAAAGGACCAGATAGTAAATATTTCAGGCTCAGTGGCCCAGACAGTCTTTGTCACAGCAACTCTACTCTGCCAGTGTAGAGCCAAACCAGTCACTAAACTAACTGGTATGAAACTTACCTTCCCACTGAAATCACTAGAAATCTGGTCAAAATACTTGAAACAACTGTTTTTAAGTATAAGATGACAGGCAGGGTAGGATTCTAATCTCTGATAAAATATAAATAAAGTAAGCCCTACAATTGCCCCAGCCTTCTGCCTGTTTCTGAGCACATCCCAGACCACAGCTCTGAGAGCGGTACCTTACCATGGGGGTGTTGCTGGGTTGAGAAGTCAGAGGTCAGAACTGGGGCAGGATGAAGTGGCCAGAATTTGCTGTTCAGAGTGCTGGAGAGGAGAGAGCTATATATAGAAGGAGCATGAGCTATGTGTATAGCAGTGTATATCCTCTTGAGTCTTAGATTGAATGCTAAGCTATACATCTATATAAGTAAAACACTTAAGGAAGAAATAATAATAATTCTACATAAATTCAGAAAGTAAGAGAAAGGAGCATATCTCAACTCATTTTATGAAACCAGCATAACCCCAGTATGAATACTTACAAAGACATTACAAGAAAAAAATACTACAGAACATCCCTCATAAACATAGAAGCAAAAATTCTTAATGAAATGTTATTAAACCAAACATAGCAATACATATATAAGGCTAATATAACATGACGAAGAGGGGACTATATCAAGAATGCAATGTTGGTTTAATATTCAAATACCAATCAGTGTAATCCACCACTTTAATAGAATGTAGTAGGAATAAACACATATGATCATCACAATAAATATAGAAAAAAACTTGACACAATTCATCATTCATTCTTGATAAAAATTCTCAGTAAACTAAAAACAGAAGATAATTTTATCAATCCAATAAAGAGCATCTATGAAAATATTTACAGCTAACATCATATCTAATAGTGAAAAATTGAATATTTTCCTTGTGTGATCAGAAACAAGGTAAGGATTTCTGCTCTAACCACTTCACTTCAATACTGTAGTACAATCTCTGTCCAGTGCACTAGGATGAGAGGAAAAAATAAAATATATATAAATAGGAAAAGAAGTTAAATTGTATTTTTTTCCCACAGAAGACATGATTATATACATGGAAAATCCTAAGAATCCTACAAAAAAAAAAAAAAAAAAAGCCACCAGAACTAATTAGTGGATCTTGCAAGGATGCAGGATACAAGTAAATACATGAACATCAATTGTATTTCTATATACTAAAAACAACAGAAAAGGAAAATAAAAATACCATCTACACTATCAGGCAAAATCTTGAAATATCTGGGAATGAATGTAACAAGATATAAGATTTGTACACTGAAAACTACAAGACATTGCTAAGAAAATTTTTAAAAGACCTAAGTAATAGCATGCTTGTAAATTAGAGGATTTAACATTGTTAAAATATTAGTTCTCTCAGACTTGTCAAATGTATAGATTTAACACAACCTCAACCAAAACCCCAGCAGGATTTTTGGTAGGAATTGACAAGTTTATTTTCAAATTATTATGGATAATTATTAAATGTACTAGAAATGCCAAAACAATTTTGAAAACATAGAAAGTAGAAGATTTACACTACATAATTTCAAGACCTACTACACAGCGACAGTAATAAAGACAGTGATATTCACTAAGGGTATCCATATCAATCAATAGAACAAAAGACTCAACAAATGGTCCTGGAAGAGTTTGATATCCATATGGGGAAGAATTAACCTTGACTCTTACCTCAGAGCATATACAGAACTTGATATGAAATGTGTCACAGATATATACATGAAAGCTAAAACTGTAAAGCTTCTAGAAGAAAAAATCTTCATGATAATGAAGTAGGCAAATATTTTTTTACACAGGACTCAAAAAGCATTAACCATAAAAAGAAAAAATCAGTTAGTTGAACTCATCAAAATTAAAACTTTTGATCCTTGAAAGACTTTTAGGAAAATAAACAGGCGGTCAGAGACTGGGAGAAAATAGTCTCAAAACACATTTGACAGAGGACTTATTTCCAGAACATATAACGAAATCTTTATTAATCAGAAGATCAACAACCCAATAGGATATGAGCTGAAGATTTTGAGCATTTTACAAAAGGAGATACGTGAATGGCCACTAAGCACATGCAAATGTGCTCAGTCTCATTAGGATCATCAGTCATCTAGGAAATAATCATTAAAAATCCAATGAGACAAAACTACAAACCCAACAGAATGGCTACAGTTAACAACTGGCAACACAGAGGTCGCAGCTGGTGACCAGGTGGTAGAGGGGGATGCCTCCATGAATGAGGTCCTCACCCTCCCATCCGGGAGCCAAGGCTCTTGAGTGTCACTGACTCTTGCCCTGCCTGTGTGTTCCGGAATGGGTCCTGCAGCATCCAGAGCATCCATGAGGACTGCAGCATTTGTTCCTCCCAGAGTGGCTTTCTTTCTACCTTTGTACCCTTCGGATATAGCTCCCATGTCTGTCACTCCCATCCCCACAAGACTCTGACCACACTTTCCCAGCATCCTTGGAGTTCCTTGACAAATTTCAAACTCATCCTAAGATTCCTGGGTTCAACAGGCTCTCCCTTTTGCCTCCCATTGTCCTAAATGTGGCACAATCAGTGTTCCTTATAAAAGTGAGAGATGAGCAAGCTCGTCATTTCCTGAGTTTCTAGAACATCTAAAACTATAAAAATACAACTGTTTTGAGTTTGGCAAAACACAAATGGGAACTGCCAAGCTTCTTGACTTCATTTTGAAGTCTGTGTTTACTTAGAGTATACATGTATATATTTTCTGATATTTTATTTTCTGATGTATCTCTTTAGGTCTTGCAAAACGATCTCATAAGTTATTGAATTTTCAAGAGGCTTGTTGAGTTTGTGAAGGAAAACAATTAAAACAACAATATGTTAAGTATTTTCTTCCCTAGAAACCCTATGACTCAACAGATCCTATACCAGGCAACACCAGCTCTCTCATCCCACACTGCAGGAATCTGTGGTGCAGAAAAGGAAATGGAGTGTGGAAACAATAAGTATATTCAACATAGAAATTAGAAGCACATGTCTCTGTCTTCAGGGTTTTCCCACAAGAGGGAAAATGTGAACAGAGCACAAGAGGTTTTTCTCAGGAGAAAAGTCCAGGCTGCGGGATCTGTTTGTAAAGTAAGATTTGGCTATTCCTTAAGGGAACTAAAGATCAGAAAGCCAACAGCTCCCTGACTATCCAGTTTGAGACTACAGTAAACCAAACTGGTATTCAGCGTCCCCTGGCTTTGTGCATGGTACTGAAATATTTCAGAGAAAACAGACTGGGAGTTAGGAGGTCCATTGTATATGTGCTGACTAGGGTGAAATCCTATTGATTTTTCTTCCCATCCATTACATTTCAGTGTTTGTGAATGTAAAAATAAAACTCAAATCAACTTCAAAAGTTGATGAAAAAATGAAATCTCAATTACATATGATAAACCAAGGAGGATTGGCCAGACAGGATTATACAAAATAAAATAACAGATCCTTGAAGGCAGAATGAACATTTTTCACAACAGAAAGACCAGATCTCAGTCCTTTTCTGACTTGCATCTTTGGTTCTGGGTTTAGAGCTGGAAGTAGAGGTCAAAGTCATGGGTCAGCCTAAGAAATCTATCACACTAATCCATCAGTGAAAGTGCTGTACAACAGACAGACAAATATTTAAGACAGACATACAAGAAAAACAGACATATAAGACAGAGAGAGACGAACAGATGGACAGACAGGTAAGACAGATAGGAAAAGTGGAGGGCCTTTCTTGACCAATCAGTACCTTCTCCCACAAAACTCCCAGTCCCTAGGGATTTAGAAAAGACAGGGTGTTCTTTGTCCTTACAGCAAAGACTGGAATTTTTATTTAATAGTTCTATATTTTGGCAATATTCAGACAGCAAAATGAACAAAAAGCACCTTGGAGTAAACATTCCATCTAGACCCCTGTACACGGACAAGATCTCGGTTGATCTCCAGAGCACACTGGGGCCCCAAACCCACAAGCTTCATCTGCTGTGATGGATGTCTACTTAGGAAGGTTTAATACTTGGGCAGGCCCTGAAGTTTGAGTCTGGAAAAGGGTAAGGGCCCTTCCCACCCCAATATCCATGGTTCCCAAATCCAGTGAAGGAGATGAACATTTGAATCAGTAGATTGAGGAAAGCAGATTGCCCTTCCCATTGTGGTTGGGCCTCACCTAATTCTTTGAAAGCCTCAGTAGAACAAAACGGTGGAGCAAGAGAGAATGTGCTCAGCTCTGGCTGACTGTCGTCAAGCTGGGACGTTGGTTTTCTCCTGCCCTTGGACTCAGACTCAGACTGGAACTGACACCATCAGCTCTCCTGGGTCTTCAACTTGCCAGCTGCAGGTTTGCGGACTTGCCAGCTGCAGAACTGGGGACGTTCCCAGCCTCCATAATAACCACAACCCCATGAGCTAATTCCTTATTATTTATGTTAATCTCATCCAGAAAAATCCTCACAGACACACCTGGAAATAATATTTAGCCAGATATCTGGGCATCCCGTGGCTCAAACTGACACATAAAATTAACCATCACATTATACTCTCCACTCTCATCCCCCTGCAGCTATTATCTTGTCTTTCTTCTCCCTTCACAGAAAAACTTGCCCAAACTGTCCTCACTCACTGTTCCCATTTTCTCATATCTATACAACTATATATCAATATACCTTTATTGGTTCCATTTCTGGGAGAACCCAGAATAAAACAAGCATGCATAAAGGATTGTTTGTACTGGTGGTGGTTTTCACTGGTGGTGATCATGGTCATCTTGGGTGTGTTTTTAAAGATGAGTGGCATGAAATGATGAAAAGCAGACAATGAGAGCAACATGTCAAAGGTACAGGAAAGAATGAAAATCAGCATGAAATGGTCCTGAGAATAGAGAGGTCGGATGGGCTCCAAAGAGGCTGGCTGCAGTCAGTGCTGGGGCCACTCCTCCGTTGTACCAGGCGAGAGGGAGGATAGGATAAAAGAAGACATGAGTGGGAATGATGATGCAAAATTAGAGCACTCCATTTGATGGCTTCTACTTTCTCCAGGAAGAAGGAAGGCAATGTGTTGAGAGTTAAGGGTTGCCTGGGCTCAGAGGCTTGAGTAGAGTGAAGACCATAAAACTGAGAGAGGGAGATTCCCTCCCTCCTGTGTTTCCACCTCCCGCCTCCTCAAAGCCATATATCATGGGCAACTATGTCATGAATCCCCACAGCCAGGTTTTTATTAAGTGCAAGAAATTTTGCAATATGATATAAACTTGATAAATTCTTGAATTGTTCTTTGGTGTTCTGTTTTTCATGCTGCTTCACTAACCCAGCCAATTTTTTATTCTTATAAATATTTCCAGTCTTTGTCAAACTAGGTGTTTGGCAAGAAAGGTCCACATCTGTTCACACATGGGACACCCCAGACCAGTTTCTGACAGCCAGTAGTTTTTGACAAAAGAATGGTGTGAATCTGCTCTCTCAGTTTCTAATAAGAAGAGCAACAATGTGTCAGACTCTATGTTCCAAAGACACATATTAATATTCATACATATTTATTCTTACAGCGTGGTTGGGGTTCCTCCCACTCCCACTGAGAGGTGGTGTCTAGTTTCTCCACTCAGATCTGGGCAGGGACTTGTGACTGCCTGACCAAGGGAGTATGACAGAAGTTTGATGCTATATGATTTCCTAAGCTAAGTCATAAGAAAAGAGACAGATACAGCTTCTTCCTGGTCTCCCCACCCCTCTCTTCCCCTTCTCCTTCTCCTTCTTCTGCTTCCCTCTTTCTCTCTCTCTCAATGTCAGGATGTTCATCTTTGAAACCCAGAGACCATTATGTGAGGAAGCCCAAGCCACATGGACTGACCCACACGGAGAGGGATGAGGTGTCTCTCAATAAGCAGCACCGATTTGCTAACCATGCAAATGAGCCACCTTGAAAGTGAGTCCTCCAACCTGTCCAGCCTTCAGATGACTGAAATTCTAGCTGACACCTGTCTTTGAAACCTCACGAGAAAGCACACGGCGAGCTGCTCCTAGATTCCTGACCCACACAAAGCCATATCAAAAAGTACATAATTTATCATTGCTTTAAGACACTGAGTTTTGGGGGGCTTCGTTTTGCAGCATCGGATAATTATAACAAACAACATGAGTAAATTCAACAAATCCTTCTTGACCATCTACTTCTGTCAGAGTTCTCAGTGCCCAGCACGGAGTCTCAGGGGAATAGTTTAGGGTATTTGATTTACAGATATCACCACACAGAGTCTGCACAAAATCCCCATGGGTCATGTACTGAGATTAGACCTATTTTACAGATGAGGAAAATGAAGCCCAAAGGTCACAGAGCTGGTAACTGGGAGGCCTAGGACAAGAACCTCTGTCTCTGGGATGACCATCAGAGCCTCCAAAAACATGCTGTCCCTTTGCCTCAGTCTCTTGAGGTCCACTTGGCCCATCTCAGGTCATAGATAAAGGTTGGCCCTGCCACGAACTAAGGGGAGACCAGCTTTGTGTTCAGGGCAAGTGGTTCCCGGCCAGTTCTTCTACCTCCCCGTCAGCTCATTTCCCCACTGCTGGTCCTCCTGGAAAGACTGTGGCTCTGACTTCAGGAGTGTTTGTGCCTGATTAAAAACCCCGTGGATGGTGGGAAGAAGAGGCCAGGATTTGCTGGAGTCTGTGATGCAGTGAGAAACATAACACTTCTCCTTGGTGATGTCTGTTTTAGGCAGTGGAACCTGGGCCGATCAGAGCACCTACAGCCTCTGTCCCACAAGCGCTGACCCTGCCACACTTCCCCAAAT
This sequence comes from Hyperoodon ampullatus, assembly GCF_949752795.1. Lineage (NCBI taxonomy): Eukaryota > Metazoa > Chordata > Mammalia > Artiodactyla > Ziphiidae > Hyperoodon > Hyperoodon ampullatus. The sequence continues at coordinate 3,947,865 of NC_136921.1, forward strand.
TGTCCTGCAGCCTCATGCCCTCCAGGCTGGGCCGCTGAGCCTGAGGCTCTTTGGGGCCTCTGCAGGGATTCCCTCACTTTCTTTCCAGGGGAGGTTTTCTAAGATATGTGCAATTATACCCATCAGCCCATCCTTTCTTCCCTTCTATTCATCTACTTTGTACATTAAAGACGTTTCCTGAGGTTTCTTGCCTGTGAACATCAACCTTCCCTGTTTTCCAGTGTTGATTCACTCCCCAGCACTATTCTTACATTTGTTCCATTATTTTCCATGGGAATTTTGGAGAGAGCAAAGTTTGATTGAGGGGCTTGCCATCTTGAACAAGATACTGAAAATTTTTAATGGTTAGAATACCTCTGCAGAGTGAGTTAATGCAGGATGGGGAGCAGGATTTTGGGCAGCCCTGGCCTGGATGAGGAGCAAGGCTGGGAGGGGGTCGCCCAGGCCTTTCTGACCTCACACCTCTTGCCCCTTGGCGGTTCTCTTAGGAGAACATGAGGACCTAGGGGCAACAGGCTTGGTGGGAGCCCGTGGTTAGAAACTCCAGGTCTCTAGACGATTTTCATCTTTTGATTGTCGTTAGAAAGGGTGTACAGTGAAGAGTACTAACTATTCCCTGAAGTCCTGAAGATGCAGTTTTCCCACCCACAGCTCAGGGCTACGGGCCAAAAGCTGTTCCTGCGAGCAAAGGAGAAGATGGCCTGTGGGGACATGAGTCAGTGACCTGGGCCTTAGGGAGGGCTGTGGTCCCGAGGTTCCAGTTAGGAATGCTCAGCACATTCTCCCACCCAGCCGAATCCACTGGAGCCTATGTGTCAGTAGACCCACAGACGATACAGTATTTATGGAACAGCAAGGAGGTCTCTAGGGACTGACATGACATTTTGGGGCCATGGTCTGCTCTGCGGAGTCCTAGCGCAAAGGGGGCCAGATCCCTACACTCGCCAATCCAGTCTACCCTGGTGCGTGACTTGAGGCTGCATCCTGACCTGATGATCAAGCCCTAATGTTCTAAACATCTGCTGCTTCTCCCACCCCTGGTCTCCTCAACCACACAAGGAGACCCCAGCGGCACCAGGGTCAGCTCAAAGGGCCATGGTAGGTCTGGCCTTGGTAGCTCTCTGGACAATGTGTAGTTAGGTTCACCTCAGGTCTTGCCATGACCATGTTGGACAAATGGCTGGTTTGGAGGCCTGGAGGCTAGGTCCATGCTCCCCGGCCCTTTTACAGCTCAAACCCCAGAACCCAGACAAGGGATTCTGGAGCTGGATCCCTTGGCAGGACCTCTGTTGTGTGCCATCCCCTGAGCCCAACCACTTATTCTTACTAGAAATGAAAAACCTTATTTTCTCCACGTGTTATCAAAGTAATTTGGGCTCATTCAGGAAGATTTACAAGACACAAAGAAGTAGAAAGAAAAAAATACACGAAGTACCATCACCACTATGTATACTTTGGTATATTTCCTCTTGGTCTTTTAAACATGCATAAACAACAATGTGTGTGTGTCCTGTACAAATGTCTAACTAACCCAGGATCTTCCTTTTTAAACTTATTATGTGATAATCCTTTTCATGTTACGAATTTATTGGGGAATCTGCTTAATGGCTCTTTAATATTCTATCAAGAGTATTCATAATAATTTCTTCACATTTCCCATGATTGGGTATTTTGGAGTTTTTTCCCCCCTCAAGTTTATTATTGCAAAAATGCTGAAATGAACATCTGCCTATTTTTTTTAAATTGCTTTTGTCCCAAGAATAGATTCCCAGAGAAGAAATTGAGAAGTAAAAGAATATGAACATTTTTCAATCTCAAAATGTGTTGCAAAATTTATTTCAAAAATTCTTGAAATGATTTATTTTCCCTCCAATAGTGCATTAAAGTGCCTATTTACACACATCCTCTCTGGTTTGGGGCTATCTGAAGCACAGGGGAAAAAACCCAACAACAACTTGCTATTTTAAAAACAACTCCACACGCAAGATGCACATTGTGGATCAGAACATCCATCCACATGTTTCAACAGGAAATCTCCCTCCCAAGCCAGAGTTAGAGTATTTTAATCAGGTGAACTGAAGCAAATCTGGGGAAAAAAAAAAACAAAAAAACCAAAAAAACTAAGTTGAGGTGGTATTTGAAAGATGCTAAATTTTATTGAGGAAAACTGTTTACTCTCTGCATGACTAATCCCTTCCATCCCTAAAAGGTGTGCTTGAGACAGAGCTGAACTGCAAGCACAAGGTCAGATGGACTACAGGCCTCTCAGACCGGAACCTGAGGTCACCTGGGGACATCAGCCAGGCTGCCTGCCAGCCAGGCTCTAGGATGGATGCTCCTATCCAGCTCCCTTAGGAAGTATATCAAATTTGTCAAACATTCTATACTCTAAACATGTAAAGAAAGAAAGGGGGAAACGAGGTAGGAAAGTAGTTAGAAGTATTGAGCTCTGGCCTCCAACGGGAGGAGGTAAAACACAACTTCAGTGAAGGAAATTGAGACCATCTTACTTTTTTTCGACAAACAGAATGTGGGGGGAATCCAAAATGGAACAGAGTGACAAGTAAACCTAAATGAAAAATGAAAGGGCTGAGAAGAAGTGACATCCCAGTAGCAACGAACACACCCAGTACCCAGATCTTGGTTTCTAAATAACATTGTCCAATTAAAGGAACAGGGCTCCTTGGAGAAACAGTTGACACCAGAGCTGGCCCAGGGAATGTACAGGATTAGCCAGGAACATTCTGTAGTGCCAGAAAATATGACAGTGATCCAAAAATGATGGGGTCATTGCCAAAACAGGAGCCAACTCGAAGGATCACCAATGACTAAATCTGGGACAAGTCGAGCAATTAAAAAAACTCATCATATGATGGTCATGGATTATAACTCCTAGAATAAACTAAATAACCAAGAGGTCATATTAATACAAATAAATAATTGAACATATGAAATAAGAGAAAGAACAGTTCTTATAATAAAAATTCAGTTAATACATGTAGAAAGAATGATGAAAATAATAAGTCATTATTTGGGTAACACATACTAATAATTGTTGTAGGCAAAAAGCATTCAATGGATGGTAAAATTGGTGAGTGAAAAGTATGATGAGAAATGGGATGTTTACCTAGTCTCAAAGTATCTCCCCACCAGATACTTATTAAATACAAAGGGAAATATGCTAATATGACAGTAAAGAAACACGGCAGAGACCACTTTAGGCAAATCATCAAAGTGACCATTAGCAGTAATAAGACATGGACCTCATGTACCCACAGCTATGATGCACTGAGAAGGGAGCAGCACTGTTTCTGGGGTATCCTTGGCAAAAAATGCATAACCTCGGTCTCATCATGAGAAAATATCAGGCAAATACAAACTGAGAGACAGTCTGCAAAATAATGGCTGATGTTCTTCATTCACACTGAGGTCATAAAAGACAGACTGAGGAACTGTCCCAGATGCAGGAGACCAGGGAGACAGGACTACCAAATGCAGTGTGGGATTCAGAATCAGATCCTAGACCAGAAAAGGACATGGGTGGGACAATTGAAGTGAAATGTGAATAAGGTTTGTAGATTAGTTAATAGTGTTATATCAACATTAATCTCCTGGTGTTGATAATTGTACTATTGGTTATGTTAGAAGTTAATATTTGAGGAAGCTGGAAGAAGAGAGTATAGTAGAATTTCTGTACTATTTTTGCAATTGTAAGTCTGAAATTATTTCAAAATAAAAAGCAAGAAAAAAGATGGCATACTTTTATAGGGTTTCAAAGCTTTTCATTGGGAATTTCATTTATTAATCACTTTGGGGAAAATTGAAAGTTTAAATATACTTAAACTTTCATTAGGTCATGTGACTTGATCTGTTTAACAACATAGAGCTTTTGGAAGTAAAATTAGTTAGGAAAGGGACTGTATTTTATTTTATTTTATTTTTTAATTGAAATATAGTTGATTTACAACGTTGTGTTAGTTTCAGGTGTACAGTGAATTGATTTAGTTATAGATATATTCTTTTTCGGATTAAGGGACTGTATTTTAGTGTTGAGCAGTAGAGCTAATAGCAAATAGTCATCCAAAAATAAACATGATGACTATCAAGAGGTTGAGTTGAACTAATTATAGAAATCCTTGACATGCTATCTTGATTTAAAAAGAATTCAAACTAGCGTTTATGGGAACACTTGGTAAAGATTAATTGTGAATCTCCCCAAAGTATGTATGTAATCAAGGCATTTTCAGAGACATACCTTGGATTTCCTGCAGCTGAATTAAGAAGCAGGTCCATTAGCTCTTCTAGCTGAAGGCTACCTTCAGTTTCATGGATAATTAAGCCAGAGCTGTTGGATCACTCGAGTAAGATGTAAATTGCTGATGATTTCAGAATGAGCTAATAAGGGAGACCCTCCAATTGGCTATGGGTTTTACTAGAAACTGAAGCAATAGTCAAAAGTCTGGGTTTTAATCCCTAAATCTCTGAATTTGCTGTTTGGCACGCATTTAAATCTACAGATGATTTCCATCACAAAGCTTCTACTAGGTCTTCTCATTCAGGGTGATATTCTAACCTTTAGTAGTTTTTATATCCTTTACTCTACCAAATCCCCACTGAGATGACCTAACAGTATAATAAGGAAAATTCTCCATAATCAGTGGGAATTGGAAAAGGCACCATCTAAATTCCTAAATTCCTGATGCTCTGAAATAAGAAATGGTACCAGAAAAAAAAAAAGAGATTAAAGGCACAACCTCTGGTTGCCTCTGGGGCAACCTCAGCCTATAATACCTGCTTAGAGAGAGAGGTGGGGAGGGCAACTCTCTGCATGGAGAAGAAAATTCTGTTGCATCAGCTCCTGCTGACCTCTGTCAGCTGGCAATGGGAGTTAAAGGTTAAGTACTCCCAGCCAGCTGAAGACTGCCACAGCAGATGGCCCACTGGGAGGGGAAACTGTTCCCCGCAGAAGACTTCCCAGGTGTGTGCCACCTTCCATTACCTGCCTTGCACATCAAATTACATTAAATCTACCAAAAAGAGATGCCAAGAATTCTAAAAATTTCCATTCTTTTACCTGGCATAGATTTCCCTCTGTAAGGGTTTTTTTTTTTAAAAAAAAGCATCTAAAACTCACTAGTTTCTGCAGATGAAAAAATGAAGACCAGTTGGCCCACTCAGGGAAATTGAATCTCTATGAAACAGGTATTTTAAGAAACAAGAAAACTTAACAAAAAGAAACCAAGGTTAAGACATTTGAAATATATATTGTAAATGAGACGTAAGGAAGTATTTTTTTTCTTCATAACCGTTTCACTGGTGCAGTTGTAGAAAAAGAGCATTCTCAAAGTATTATATACCCAGCTAAACTACCAATAAAGAATGAAGGCAAAATAAAGACCTGTTAACATTCAAGAAATCAGAATATTATCTTCTATATGTCCTAAAATGTGCTTTGGAATAAAATTCAGCAAAATCAAAGAGGAATCCAAGGAAAAAGAAACAATTCAAGAATCAGTGGGCATAAACAAGTGCAATAAAAAGAAACTCCAGGTACTAACATCAAGACAAATGACATATGGAGGGTGAAAAGGCAGCCCATAGAGTGGAGGAAGATACATATGCATTATATATATCTAACAAAAGCCTCATCTTCGGAACATATGCAGAGCTCCTAAAGTCAACAGTAAAATAAGAAAACCAATCCAACAGTAAAATGGTCAAAAGACTTGGCAAAAAATGATATCCAATGACCAACAAACATACGAAAAAATGCTCAACTTTATTGGTCCTTAGAGTAGCGCAAATTAAAACCACTGTGAAGTTTCTTTATGCACCCATCAGAATGACTCAAATAATAAATTTTTAAAAAGCACACAATACTGTTGATCAGGATGTAAAACAACTGTAACTTTCATACACTGCTCATGGGAGCGTAAACTGGTATAACCACTTTGGACTCCTTAAGTTAAACAGAAACCCTTGGATCAGGAATGCAGAATTCCAGATCTGGGCTCTTCCTGCTGTTTACCAGGAGTGTGCATCGGGAACTACTCTGCAAGAAGATTGGTGTAGTGACAGTCAGGGTGCCAGCAAGAAACAGATGGCACACTCAAGCTAGGGATTGTGAGGGAGTTTAATAAAGGAACAGTGAACAAGGCAGGGCCCGACTCACAGGCTGCCGCACATGGGCTAAGCCTTTAGCGGAAACCCGGTGCCTTGTCCTCAGCAGCATGTCTCGTCACCCCCAGGGAATTTGCGCTGCCCACTGAAGTCGCAACTTTAGGCTCCACTGCAGTATGGTCCTGAGTTCGCTAGCAGGCGCTGTAATGGGTCCACTGGGGTTGAGGCTACCATCACTTGTGTCCTCATGCCAGTGGCCAGTAGGTAAAGAAAGGAATTGCTCTAGTGATATTTTGAGCCACATCATTCTTTGTGGTGGGGCTGTTCCGGGCACTGTGGGGGGCATAGCAGCATCCCTGGACCCTGTGACCTCCACCACCAATTGTGATAACCAAAATACCTCCAGACATTGCCAAATGAACCTTGGGGGCCCAAATTGCTCCTGGTTGAGAACCACTGATGGAGGTTATCATCTTCAGCCACAGGGACATCCCAGGATCTGGACAAATACATTTTAGTTCTGACGGTCACACAGTTTCTTTGGATTTGCTTTATGATCTGCTCCCCTGCCGAGCATCCAATGCAGGCGAGGTTAGGGTTCTGGGTCAAAGGTCTCATAAGGGCTTTCACTGTCCAAGGCTACCTTCTCAGACAACCTCAGGCCCTTCCCAGCTCCAAAGATGGTTCTTCCTGTAAAATATATAAAAAAGACAAGGTTTATGTTCTCTAATACCTTTTAAAATATTTGGTATTGGTATCCATTTGGTATTGCGGAAAGGATGGGCTAGAGTCAGAGGGAATTTAGGGTCTGGGCTGCACCATTCCCACCGTGGAGGGTCAAGCTTGCTCCTCGGGGTGGGGGGCAATTTCCTCAGGCTGTAAAACAGTACCGGACCCACAGGCTTCTCTGCAGGAGTGAATGGTCTCAACTTGTAAAGCATTCAGTAAAGCCTCACCTGATGCTTCTTTCCTGGTTGAGGTTGGGTTTCTAGTTACCCCTTTTCTCCTTTTCATGTGCTGTTTCTCTCCCTTATTATCATAGTGGGTGAGAAACATCGTGAGGAGTGGCGAGCTTGCCCAGCTGCTGCACTGTCTTTTTTTTTTTTTTTTTTTTTTAGGTACGCAGGCCTCTCACTGTTGTGGCCTCTCCCGTTGCGGAGCACAGGCTCCGGACGCGCAGGCTCCGGACGCGCAGGCTCAGCGGCCATGGCTCACGGGCCCAGCCGCTCCGTGGCATGTGGGATCCTCCCGGACCGGGGCACGAACCTGCGTCCCCTGCATCGGCAGGCGGACTCTCAACCACTGCGCCACCAGGGAAGCCCTGCAGTAAGTCTTGCTTCTCCTTATGAACCGGGCAGAACCGACAGCGCCACGCGACTGAAACAGAACATGAGACCTTTATCAGCTTCTGAGTTACCACAGAATCACCCCTAAGGATACAGGTGAGTGGGATGAGCTGAAGAAGAAGGCTTTGTGAAGGCTCAGAATCCACTCAGCCCAGGTTGGCCGAGGAGCAGGGGTAGGGAGGGGGTAGTGATCGACTGGTTGTCATCTCGGGCCCGGTTTGGTAGCATTGACTTAAGTCAGGAGCCAGTTGAAGAACCTTGTTTCAAGGCCTATTCCTGAGAAAGCAGTCTGGGGAAGGCAAAGGGGAATCGGGGAAATAGAAGCATGTGTGTGCAGGTAACACATACACAGATATACACAGGAACACACACGAAGACAGTCCCACATACACACCGTTTCTCACGCATACACATCTGCTTACACATACCTGTACACAGAAGCTCACACACAGACTTAGTTTCTCAGTCACACACACACACACACACACATACACTTTCTCATGCTCACACACAGGCTAACACACATTCACATACTCCTACACACACGCCCTCTCACACACACTCACTCACCCACACACAGCCTCTCTCACGCTGTTGGGCCGCAGCCCGCAGACCTGCAGGCCTGTAATTGCCTGGCCGCCAGGCGGAGGAAAGAGCCCAGAGACAGCAACAAGGACGTCAAGTGTTTATTGGATCGGGGACCTTACACACCCGAAACTAAGGTCCTGGAGCGACACTCCACCATGCATGGCAGTAACCTTTCCTGCTCCGGGGAGAAGAAGGCTGCCATTTATACAAGGATTGATGTCGGATGGCCTTCTCAGTTACCATGGAAACCAGCCTTGGTGGGGGGGCACATCCCTCAGCTAAACAAGCATCTCAGGGGTAAAGGTTTCCCTTTAGTGAACTAGCAGGTGGAGTGTTAGAACCGGCCGCCGGGGGGGCGGTGGGGGGCAGGCAAGCTTCTGGGAGTAGGTGCAGGGGGCGCAGGCGCTGGGCAAGCACAGGTGCAGAGAGCAGATCGGCCATCTCGAGCGGCCTGGCCGCGCACGCGCGCGCACACGCGCACGCGCACACTGCCACTCAGCTCTCGCCCCATCCATGCCCAGCTCCGGCTTCCGGCTTCCGGCTTCCGGCTTCCGGCTTCCCGCTTCCCGCTGTGAGTCAGGGTTCCCGTCATGGGTTTGGCAGTGGGTTCACTCCATCCTCCAGCCGCCTCATCCCGTGATGAGTCACAAGCTTCTTGTTTATTTAGCCAGTTGGAGAACCTGGGTTTCTTCCAGGTGGTTTCTTGGGCGGCGGGAGACGTGAGGGAGGAGAGGCTGGGAGAGAAAAGCGGGGTCATTCTGGACCAGGGACTGAGGCAGGAGATGTGAGCGGAGGAAGTGCCAGCTGGTGCCCGGCCTGGTTTCCCTCTGTGGGTGCCCCCCACCTGCCCGGGGAACAGAGGCTAGAGGCGGGCCCGCAAGAGCTGGAGCGGATGCTGTGCGGAACTTGACCGGGAAGGGTGCCTGCCCCGAACCCGGGAAAATAAGAGCCCGACACCAATCTCACCACCGACACAGCTGAGCGAGCTCAGAACCAAAGCAGCTTTAGAAATGTTTTGCCTTGAGCTGATGTGGCGTTCAGAGAAATCCCAGGAAACAGGAGGTTTTAGTAAATAAAGATGCTGTCCTGAGACTTTGGCGGGCCCTTAGCTGAGAACCATTGATAAGGATCAGGGAGGAACGGCTGGGTAACAATGATGCTTTCTGTCTTTGCTCCTTCAGGGCATTGGTTAACATTTTTTTAAGACAAAAGGGAAAGTAGGACATTTTAGCCGCCAGAAATGTATGAACTTAGCAAACTTAACTGCTTCTCCAAGGAGCTTAAATCCAGTGATTTACAGAGGCCCAAATGCAACTCTAAAATTTCCTTCTACCCAGACCAGCCGTCCTGCATTTTGAGGCATTGAATTTGGCAGACATTCATTAGCATAATGAATGCTAATTAGTGCTGGCAGCCCTGCAGGAAGACTTCGTACTGGGTTCAAAGGGAAGCAGCCCAGCCCCGTGTAGGAGCCTCTTTGGAGGAGTGTGGGAACGAGCTCCATAGCCTCGCTTTTCCTTCAGAAACTACAGAAAGCAAAACCCAAGTTGCTTGGAACACGGCTTGGCTCGAAGCGTGAGTCTGAGGCCGGGGAGAGTCAAGGCCGCTGCTCATCCGGCAGTGACCCCTGCACAAGAGGCAGGGCTCCAGGCGCTGATGAGGACTGCTCGCTGTCCAAGAGGCCGGGGAAACCCCCACGTCACAGCCTCGGCTTCCCCTTATCAGTGGGGGAGACAGTGGTTTCAAGGAAAGGGCCTTGTAGGCTGAATTTTACAAAATTTGGTTTCAGCTCAAAAGGAAATGGAGAAAGAAAAAGAAGAGGAGGTGGAGAGGGGCAATGGGGTTGAAAACAAACTAAGCATCAAAGAGAGGGAAATAGGTCCGAGTAGGGGAGTGGGGTGTGGAGGACGGAGAGGGGAGAGAGACGGTGTGATCCTCGGGTGGTGCCGGGGAGGGTGGCCCGGTGGCCTTGAGGAGGGGCCTTCGTGGGACCCTGGGCTCAGACTTCACACAGGGAGGGTCTGAAGACCAGATTCAGGCTTGGTCCAGGAGTAGGTGGGGTGCGAGGAACCCAGAGGGTCCTGGACCAGCCTCGGGTCTCCCCTGGTAGAGAGGATTGGGTGGGGACCAGGGCTGAGGGCTGATCCTCCTGGTGACGGGAAGGTGCAGGGGCACGGCTGGCCTGGGCCCAGGTGCTCCACACCCGTGTCCCCTTAGGATGCGGAGGGAAGTCACGTGCCTCGCTCCCATGGTTGCATGCATTTGCGGACCTGCAGAGACCCTGCAGCCCATGCCTGGACCCTGGCTCAAAGCCTGGGTCCACACGGGAACCTTTTAGCAATCCTTAAAGTGAAGCTCAGGCAGTGGCCTCGACTGGGCCCAGGAGGGAAGCTGGTGGGCTGGTCGGGATGGGACCTTGCGGCCGGGCTCCGGCACTACCCATTCCCCTGCCCTGCGCGCTGACCCACCCCTGCACCCCAACTCCTGAGAGGGCTTCTGTCCAGAGAGGGTGCCCATGCGGCTGTGCTTTGTGGGACAGACAGCAGGGGTGCATGGGAAAGGGAGAGAACATGTAGGGGAGGAAGACGACAAGTGAGGTGAGTTTTGGTGACTTATTTGTGCTATGCTTGAACTTTTAGTGGGTGATCTGGTGCTTTGGTGTATGTACACACATCCATATAGATGTTTGTACGTGATAATGTATTTGAATTTGAACTCATTTTAAATTTGGACGATGCCAGAGCGGCTCAGGTTTACACTTCAAACTTGAAAGAAACAAAATCTTCTTCCTGGTAGAAAGATTTAGTCAGTTAGACGAAAATGCTGGTCCGTTTTTTTTTCTAGACTTGGGCCTTTTTAATTCTCAATTTTTGAAGTGCTGCAAATTCCTTTTCAGGGATTGACATGAAGGATATTTAGTCTGTTAAAATTCACAATCCTTTTATGATGTTAGAAAACAGACTGAGCATTTAGTGCCCCTCTTAATTTTTGTCTACACCAAACTGGACACAGAAAATGACCACATAGGAATTCAGTTAGTCTAAACTGATGCTTTTTAACAATGGAAAAACCTTCAGTTCTTTGTGTTTTTAATTACAGGATGGGTTTGTAAATGCCAAAGTTTCTAAATATATTTTGAAGTTAATTGAATGACTCATTTCTCCAAGAAAGCTTCCACTCCCCTGGCAGAAAAGAGGCAGAGGGAGGCTGAGGACCTTGGTCATGACCAGTGCTGGTGTCTGGGAGCAGTTTTTGTTCTGTCATTGGGCTCTGGTTTCTCTTATAAATGAAGGATTAGTGGGTCACAGAGAGAAAGGAGGAAGGGTGCCGTACCCGGAGCCCGGTTGTGGTGACTCGGGCGGACACTATTAAGGTTGGTTTTAGCCAGGCTCCGTAGAAAGTGGACCCCTGCAGACAGGGAAAGGGGTGCCTGACTCCCTCAAAACTCCTTTTGGAACACCAGCTCTGTTCTGCAAATGTCTCCCCCAAAAACACTCACCCAGCATCATGACACTCTTAGATGGAAAAACAGAGTTCTCACTCCAAAGGGCGCCCCTCTCTCTCCTGTGCTATCAGAGGGGGAAGCTGTTTCTGGCTCAGACGAGGGTGCACAGGCCGAGGCCCCCGGTGTGATGGGCAGACAGCCCAGGAGGACTGGGGAGTGTGTGTCTGTCCTGTAACGACTTGGTGACTCTCTGAAAGGACCTCCATTTTCACCAGTGTGACCTTTTGACCGCTCATTGCCCTTCTCCAGATACTTATCAGGCCCTTACCCTAAAACACCTGGTGATTCCTTAAGGACAAGTATTTCCTGGTTTGTGTCATTGTCAGTCCCCACTCTGTCCAGGCAACTTTAACAACCTTGTGGCTTTTGTCTTTGTAAACCCCTGACTCTTTTTCTTCCCCAGAACGCTCTTGGGGATTTAGCCAAATCTGTGTCTCCTGAATTGCAATTCTTAAGACCCCAAATCAAGCTCTCTGTTCTTTGCAGCCTTGACAGTAGTTTGACACCAGGAAAAGTCACTCACTTCAATGCCTTTTTCTACCACATCCTTACACTCTTAGCAAGTTGTATTAAAATGTGTAGACTGGTCTCTGCCATGCTGTGGAGGGGGAGATTAGGGAAGACGGAGATGGGGTGGACCAGGGTCCCCAGCTAAGCCCAGGGTGACAGCAGCGACAGCGTGACTGGGGTGGACAGCTTCCCAGCAGAGCACGACTGCATGGCCGGGAAGGTCCAGGTGGCAGGGGCGTTGTGAGCGCTGCTGTGAGACCCCTCGGTCATGGTCAGCTAGCTTTAAGGCAGGTTAACTAGGACAGTTAGGGATAGCACTTCAAGCAAAAGTGATTCTTCTCTTAAAAATGTTGACAGCAGTGGGTTTCTTTTTCTAATCATCTTTCTTACCACTTGAAGCTGGATTTGAAACACCAAAGAATGATTTCAGTTAGAGAAGTGTACAACAAATAATGAGCACTTAACTGTTCAGACGTCTGGAACGTGGTGGGAGATCAGGATTCTGGGGGAGGGGGGATAAACGGGAAAGCACGCTGAGGACTCATCAGGTGTTGGAGGCTGTTTTTCTAAAACCATGAAGACTTGTGCTCCCAAAGCTGGCTTTGGAAGTTGGAGTGAAAACCAGCCATGGCTGTTAGAAGTGTGTTTCAGTGACTGGGAGACACTGTGACTTTTCTGCATCACTATATAAACTAGGAAGCAGAACGCTGATCATCAGGGCTGACATGGTGGTGCTGGACAGTGGCGAGAACCAATGTCCCCACGCCCGAAAGCCAGCTCTTCACGGAGGCAGCCACCCACCCTGCAGGACAGGGTTCTCTGTCCACACCAGGAGCAAGCCTGCCCCCATGACCCCCAGGGGCCGAGCGCGGAAGCATCCTTTGGAACTTTGAGACCATTAATTAATTTTAGTCCTTGCTTGTGTTCTTCACCCCAAGACGCATCTCCAAAGGAAGAAGAGCCTGCCCCGTTCAGCCAAACTGCAGCACAAGTATGAGAACAGAGCCTTTTGCTTAAGCCATTCTTAACAATATATTTGCTTCCTTTGGAAATGCCATTTTAATTTTCTAAATAATGTAGTGGTAAATATTATCATTCCCAGAATCTTTAGCCACATCTGAGATGACTTCTTTAGAAAGAAATGATGAGAAAAATTACTGGATCACGTGGATAAGAAATTCTTGGGGTGTTTACATCTGCTGCCTTAATCTGAACATTTGATACTAAGGATTTCAAGATATCTCAGTTTTCTTTCTGAAACTTCCTGTCGAATCAATCGTCATCATCTGTGGTCTCAGAAGGACTCTGGCCAACCCTTGGTCTCCTTCTTCTGGGACAGTGTGACAGTTGAGATGATCAGCTCCATCACTGCTGTGTGACCTTGGGCTCACTGAAGCCACGCTCTTACCATTTACAAAATGGAGACACAGAGGTCAGCCCCATAGTTTTGTGGAAATTAAACAATGTATACGGAGAACATGGCAGTGTGCTAAACTAAAATAACAAACCTTAGTCAAACACTAAATATATAAAAAACACTAAAGGCAAAAGTTAACATCAATTCTGAGAGCTAGAGTGTCTTCCCCTTCTAATGACAAAAGGACAGAGGATCACAAATCCTGGCTGTTGTTTTGCACGTTCACGCCTGGCTCCCGGGAGCAGCTGCCATGGTGGACGTGAGGCCAAATGTCGGGGTCAAGAAATTTGGCAAGTGGTCCTTTGAAAAATATCACGAAGGCTTCCTTTATCCATTGAAGAAACATCACCATCATAGAAGACTATTCATTTTCATGAATAATATTAATTTACTAATGGATTCCTCACTTGTTCTAGAAAAAAATATGGAGGGCGTTTAGTGGAATTCATTCAGGATAAAGAGAATTAAGTAAAAAAAAAATCAGGGTGTGTGGGCAGTAAATAGAGGGAGAGAAAGAGCAAGTTTAGGAAGAAAACCCAGCGTCACATGGGAACAGCTCTGAGCTCCCCGTGGGCCAAGGCAAAATGGCAGGTGTGTTGGTTTCAGGATCACAGGATCCACCAGCCTCCCTCTCCGGACGCAGAGGCCTGGCGGAATTTCTCACTTGCGAGGGGTCTCATGTAGGCACGTTACTTGGTGATATGGGTGCTGCCTTCTCCCTAGTTTGACAGGAAACACAAAAGCCGTGTCGCAAGGCTCCTCTTTAGAGTGTCTCGTCAAGGGCAGGGCCAGCACGAGGGTAGAGCAAGGGTCCAGAACGAAGACTGCAAGTCCTTGGAGCCACCGCCCTGGCTTTCCTTGCAGAGAATCACCTGCAGGGCTGGCTGAGGGCGGGTTTCCGTTTAGTATGTCTGCACTGGGGCTCCTAGGTGATGCCCAGCTTGTGGCCCAGGGAACACACTTTGAGAATCAGGGCTTTCGGGGCCCCCTCTGTGAATATGATTTTTCACAACTGAACATACGATGAAACCTGGATAGCAGAGCGCTTGGAGTTAATTTTCGGATGCGAGCAGAGTGCTTTCACACCCTGGGTTGCAGTCAAAGGCCGGGCCACACACTTGAACGTGCAGGGCCGATGCTGCCTGCCTGTTGGTGCTGACAGCCTGACCAGGACTGGACCTGCAGCCACGGCTGCTGCACTTCCTCCCCCGGGGCGGGGCATGTCCTCAGTCGGCCCCCAGCTGGCGCTCCCTGTGCGGACTCTGCAGATGACCTCTCTTAGCAAACATCCAGGGAAATTGGATTTGGTTTTGTCTATTTTATTTTTTGAGATTAAAACAATTATCTTTATTTTTTTAAATTGTTAGTTTTATTATTATTAAATTTTTAATTTTTTATTATTATATTTTAATTTAATTTAATTTTTAAATTTAGCCTACATTTGGATTTGGTCTTCTAAACTTATGAATTCAGGTATATGACCACTGCCCCCCACCCTGTCCCCCAAGAATTACACCTTGGCTGGGTCTTTTAATTTTTTTCCCTAATTATTAGGGATTCAGCTCGAAATTCGCCACAGATTTTCTATCTTGCCAAGTCTTAGTAAACTCATCCATTCCACTTCTATGACAAAAGGACTGACATCTCAAGGGCTGATCAAAACAATTAAAAACTAAGAAAACAAAACTTCTCTTTGTCAAAAATATCTAGTACCTAAGGGCACTTTCTCCAGCCTTTAGATACGGTTTATTTCTCTAGGAGACTATGTTTTCAGCCAGGAGTGAGTGATAGTGACCTGATATCCACAAAGCCTGGAGCCACAGGAATGACCCTGCCCACCAAGTGCATTACAGCAGCATTTTTCAGACAATTAGAAGACCTCGTGACAGCAAGGGGAGGGGTAAGAATCACGCAGACGTCTGGCTCTGCCTAAACCACATGCTTCAGGCCATTCAGTGTGGACCCTGTGTGTCTGGCTGCCCTGGTTGGAGCCCCAGGCTGCCCCAAGGAGGGCGCGGGTGGACGTGAAGAAACGCTTCCCTGCAGGGGATCCCGCATCGACAGCAGCAGCTCTGGGCACAGGGAAGACAGGGGCAGCATCAAAACAACCACTGAGCTGAGATAACCTGCATCCTGGAAGACGGGGTGGAAGGCAAAAGCCTCCTGCCCTTTTGAAATCAGTCCCTATCAAAGTGTCTCTGGCAAGACGCAAGCGGCTGCTCCCGTATTTCCATCCATCTTCTTTGTGTTTTATGGTGACGTGGGCTCAGAAACCTGTGTAGCAGTTTGCTGGAAATCTAGATTTTACAGGAAGCCATCCAATCGGCTTAAGGCTGCCAGATGGATTTGGAAGTCCTTAGACCATTCTCCTTTGACATCACTCACCACACAACCTCACAAACAACCTACTCCAGTTTTTAAATTGTTATTTAACTGACATGGGACACCTGAAAATAGGTTTTTATCATCATATGGATTATTACACGTGGGGCATTTTGCTGGTTGTCGTGAGTGGCTCTTCTTAGCATCTAGGCACTGGCATACAATTAGGAGAATGTTATTCAGTCAAAATTGATTTTTGGCGATTCCTCCCATCATGTGACTCACGTGGAAAATGGCCTGGTTCCTTTTATTCAGAATGAAACCTTTGCCTACAGCTCCACCCAGGAGAAATCTTGTGATTCACATTCAGGGTTCACACGCTTTGGTCAGGTGGATGCACACACGTGATCAGTGAAGTTCACTCGTTTTTTGTTTTTACATATATCCACTCTTATTTAAAAAAATTTTTTAACACCTTTTTGGGAGTATAATTGCTTTACAGTGTTGTGTTAGTTTCTGCTTTATAACAAAGTGAATCAGCTATACATACACATATATCCCCATATCTCCTCCCTCTTGCGTTTCCCTCCCACCCCCCCATCCCACCCCTCTAGGTGGACACAAAGCACCGAGCTGATCTCCCTGTGCTATGCGGCTGCTTCCCACTAACCATCTTTTTTACATTTGGCAGTGTATATATGTCCATGCCACTCTCTCACTTCGTCCCAGCTTACCCTTCCCCCTCCCCGTGTCCTCAAGTCCATTCTCTATATCTGCATCTTTATTCCTGTCCTGCCCCTAGGTTCTTCAGAAACATTTTTTGTTTAGATTCCATATATATGTGTTAGCATACGGTATTTGTTTTTCTCTTTCTGACTTACTTCACTCTGTATGACAGACTCTAGGTCCTTCCACCTCACTGCAAATAACTCAATTTCATTTCTTTTTATGGCTGAGTAATATTACATTGTATATACGTGACACATCTTCTTTATCCATTCATCTGTCGATGGACACTTAGGTTGCTTCAATGTCCTGGCTATTGTAAATAGTGCTGTAATGAACATTGTGGTACATGACTCTTTTTGAGTTACGGTTTTCTCAGGGTATATACCCAGTAGTGGGATTGCTGGGTCGTATGGTAGTTCTATTTTTAGTTTTTTAAGGAACCTCCATACTGTTCTTCATAGTGGCTGTATCAATTTACATTCCCACCAACAGTGCAAGAGGGTTCCCTTTTCTCCACACCCTCTCCAGCATTTATTGTTTGTAGATTTTTTGATGAGGGCCATTCTGAACAGTGTGAGGTGATACCTCATTGTACTTTTGATTTGCATTTCTCTAATGATTAGTGATGTTGAGCATCCTTTCATGTTTTTGTTGGCAATCTGTATATTTTCTTTGGAGAAATGTATGTTTAGGTCTTCTGCCCATTTTTGGATTGGGCTGCTTGTTTTTTTGATATTGAGCTGCATGAGCTGCTTATATGTTTTGGAGATTAATCCTTTGTCAGTTGCTTCGTTTGCAAAATTTTTCTCCCATTCTGAGGGTTGTCTTTTTGTCTTGTTTATGGTTTCCTTTGCTGTGCAAAAGCTTTGAAGTTTCATTAGGTCCCATTTGTTTATTTTTGTTTTTATTTCCATTTCTCTAGGAGGTGCGTCAAAAAGGATCTTGCTGTGATTTATGTCAAAGAGTGTTCTGCCTATGTTTTCCTCTAAGGGTTTTATAGTGTCTGGCCTTACATTTAGGTCTTTAATTCATTTTGAGTTTATTTTTGTGTATGGTGTTAGGAAGTATTCTAATTTCATTCGTTTACATGTAGCTGTCCAGTTTTCCCAGCACCACTCATTGAAGAGGCTGTCTTTTCTCCATTGTATATTTTTGCCTCCTTTATCAAAGATAAGGTGACCATATGTGCGTGGGTTTATCTCTGGGCTTTCTATCCTGTTCCACTGATCTATATTTCTGTTTTTGTGCCCGTACCATACTGTCTTGATTACAAGTTCACTCGTTTCTTGAAAAGATGTTGGAAGAACTGGTTTCCCACTGTCTCGACTGACCCAGGAGAACATCGTCCATCACTTAAATGAAGAAAATTTCCACCCTGGTTTTAGCTTGTCTTTACATATTTAGATAAAATTACACTGTCTTTTCCACTGGGTTCTGAAAACTTCCTTTCCTTAGAGAAGCAACAAGATCACAGGAGTGTTATTACTTTGCTGGACCTTAAAAAATGATCAGATTACCCAAGGTTATCAACTCCGTCAAAAAGGCAAGCCTCCATCTTCCTCAAATTGCAGTGTTATCAGTGGTTCGCAAGTGAGGGGATACCTAGGAATAGCATTTGCTTAAAAAGAGGTACAGTTGACCCTTGAACAGCTTGGAGGTTAGGGGTGCCAGCCCCCCCACCAGTGCAGTTGAAAATCCACATATAACTTTTGATTTCCCCAAGTTAACTACTAATACCCTACAGTTGACCAGAAGCCTTATCGATAACAGAAACAGTTAATACGTGTTTTGTATGTTTATATATATTATATATGTATCTACAATAGAGGACTCTAGAGAAAAGAAGATGTTACTTAGGAAAGAGAAAATACATTTTTAGTAAAGTACTGTGTTTATCAATACCCTAAGTTTATGTCATCTGTTTACAAGATGAATTGTCAGTAGCTCCATCAACAGTGTCTAATATGACACAAAACACTGTAGATGTTATACATATTACTAATACTAGACATCAAAAATTAAAAGCTAATGTGAAAAAATTCATATTTATTTATAGGTATAACGATTGCATTGATCTGAAGAAGCAGCAATGTGATTGCTTTATGGTTGTCTAGTGTAATCGATCTGATTGCTTCACAGTAGACTAGCCTATATCCTAATGAATGAATCATTATAAAACTTTTATAGCATAGAGTATTACAGTCACATTCATAACACAGTATTGGAAATATTGTTATACTTAAAAAAAGAACACCTCTGATGATAGACTGATATGCAGTATCTCCAGTTAGGAGAGGGACATACTGTACATTGATGTAATTCTTTGAAAGCTAGTCATAAAATAGTAAGAAAACTAACATATTATTAATTTTATCCTAAATATCACTTACCTTACACCTATATAAGGACAAACTGGTACATATGTATATTTTATGCATTCATAACTTTTCTTATTTTATCAATATTTCTAGGCTACGTGTGATTCATCTGCAAGTTTTTTCAAATTGTTGAAAAATCTCTAAAACTTTTTCCAATCTATTTATTGAAAAAAATCTACGTATAAGTGGACCCGTGTAGTTCAAACCCGTGTTGTTCAAGGGTCAACCGTACTTACTCCTCATGAGCTGTCAAGAGTCAATAGATGCTTTTGTTTCCCTGCTTTTCAATGCAGAGTTGATTGCAGGTTGTTTTAAAAATCCTCCAAACTCATTGGAAGCTAGGAGACTTCTGGAAAACCGCTAATCCTTCCTAGAAGGCATATCAGCCCTCACTGCCATAATTTGGGTGGATGGGGGCAGAGAAGATGCATGCTGTTAGGTGGGGATCTGTTCTTCCTGTTTTTGCTACATAAAGTGGAAATGAGGTAAGTGGGGAGGAGAGACCAGGAAACTGTCCCTTTCGTAACCAGCACATTCCTCTACACGTCCTTACTGGTTATATCTAACTTGGTTCCAATGACACCTGATTAACAGGACTCTCTTGGTCTCTGAGACGGTCCAGATCACTGCTGTGTAATACGCACTGGGTGCATGTGGCCGGCTGGTGCACACTTGGGAGGTCCAGACTGAGATGTGCTGTGAGTATAGAATCCACATGGGATTTCAGAGACTTAATATGAAGAAAACAATGTAAAATATCTCATTAGTATTTTTTGATATTGTTGACATTGTTGAACTGATAACACTTTGGACTGGGCTGAATAAAATATGTTAAAATTAATTTCATCTGTTTTCCTTTGTCACTTTTTTACAGTGGCTACTAGAAAATTTAATATTACATGTGTGACTCACCTTCTATTTCTATTGGATAGGGCTGGTCTAGACAGTTTAAAAGTTCCTCTCTGGGTTGAGTCAAAACTGGCCTTCTCTAACCTTCAATCAATCTTGCTTTTGGAAGCAATAAACAAAACTTTTCCACATGAAAGTCCAATATTTGCGGATGAGCATCATCCCCACCCCATCTTTTCTTCTCATGCTGTACAGCCCCTCCTCCAAAACATTCCTTCTACGACATGTGTTAAAGATTATTTATCCAAAATTTGGAAAATGACTGCTGCTATCTTGCTGAACAATTTCTTCATTAAGCCTAGTTGACTTTCACTGGGCGCTTCCAGGGAATGTAACTTTGACTTTACAGTGCTGTGGAACATCTGGGCCCTTATCAGTTGTGGATCATTACTCAGAACTTAACCTGTAGAAACTAGAGAATGAGTGATGTTCTTACAACCTTAAGAGAAAAGCAAAAAAATCTGGAAATATATCTCTTGGAGTTATGGGGACGGTATCCAATGATGCTCTGTTCTCATGCTCCTGTCTTCCAGCTGTTGAGGACACAGTTTCACATTAGCTGTGGTTTGGTTTAGTAAATGCTCCACCTCTTGGAGGGAAGCATCCCGATTGGCAAGTTGTTGTCCCGAAGCTGGCACAGTAGCTGAGCCTTGACTAGGACATGCCACCATTCTATTCGGCTGGGTACTCTCAGGTAAGGATTTAGAATCAATGGAATAGCTTAAAATCAATGGATCATGTGGTCATGTACCCAGTGTCTCATGTCCTTTTGTATATAACAGACTAGGCAGTGTTCTGTAGGATTTTTATCAACATCAGATATTTTAGATGTTCTTGGAATGTGATGCTAGAGAAGACACTGTCAGCATGGAAGGCGAACCACACCTGGACTAGATGTCACTTCCAATAAGGATGCAGCACTGCCCTTTGCACTGCATGGTGGAAAGGGTCAAGATAATCAACTTGCCAGTGGCTGGTTCTTTGCTTTCTTTCAGGAATGGTGCTCTTTAGAGAGCTCAACGTCACTTTCTGCTGAGGCCACAGGTCAGCCTTGGTGACAGAGACCTCATCCTGCCTATAGCTCACGCACGATCTCCATTCCTGCCACCGTGGTGGCTCCACATAGGGGCCCATTGTGCCAGCAGTAGGGTGACTGAACAGAGCCCGGCTTCCATCCAAAAGAAAAGTTATCTTGTCACCTTGGTAGTTGAGATTGTCCTCTCTGGTGGTTGCTCTCTGGTGGGCATTAACATTGAAACCCAGGGATTTACCTGCTATGTGTCTACTCCTTTGAGTTTAACCATCTTTCCCAGATGTCTGTATCTCCAATTTTCCAATCTTGCTCGTTTCAGGACCCTGACAACCAGCCTAGCCATTTGCCACTGTCTTTAAGTCTATAACATAGGCTCCTAACTTTGCTCAAAGTGAATGGCCAAAAGCACTGCTCAGAAATTTGCCCACTGGGACTATTCCCCTCACTGCTGTCCTTTATGGTCACCACTAAATGGTCTGTAATACGGCAGCCATGCATTTTTGGCTTGTATCAACACATCAAGCTGACCTAAACATGAACCAGGCATGGGGTTTTGCCTCTTCCATCTGCTTATCAGAAGACACCTCCCATAAAACTACAGGCATGAGTCGCGGGAGAGGAGCTGGTACCATAGAGGCAGGAACTATATGAGTCTGGGTTACCTGTTTGTGTAATTTCTCTCTACCTCTTGGACCTGCTATCAAATTTACCATTTTCATTGAACAGCAAAGGACTGCTGTACACATAAACCTTTTAATCTGACAGTACCAAGCTACAGCCCATCCATTGAGATTCTAATTTTAACTATTGCGTTTTTCTTTTTGAGAGATTCTAGTTCTTTTTCATATATGCCAGGTATTTTTTGATGTCTCTTGTTCATTCTTCACACTTTCTGTATCTTGATTTCCGTACATATATTTAAGAAATATAATGTAATAAGTTTAAGTAAATTGTTTCATAAACATTTAACATACATGTATACTTGTAATATTTTTACTATATGGTTATAATTTTGATAGCTAGTGTAATGTCTTTGAGAATTTAATCCTCTAGTTTTCAGTTTATGCTGATTCTTTCTCCCCTCCCTCCCTCCCTCCCTTCCTTCCTATCAGTGGCCAAAAGTAACTCGGGTTCTAGGGCATCAAGATTGGCAGATGCCCCAAGAACAAATGCAGCTCCAGCACTGGAGTCCAGTTGTTTCTGGCCTTTGAGGATTTGCATGCGAGCTCATGAATGTATATTAAAAAATAATTTTAAAACTCTAAACCACAGTTTAGTTGTTCTAGACTTAGAGGTTTTCTCCATTTAGACAAGTATATTGGCAGAAGCAGACGTTAACCCTAGATTTTAACGTCTAAAATTAATCTGTATCTTTCCTCCTTCTTGAACACTTCAGTGATTTAGGATTAACATACTGGACAATAATAGTTTATCAGTTTGGAGACATTTTGTTTTTAGATGTCTTTATTTTAATAATTCTCAATTAGAGGCAGGGAGTGTCAAAATCTTCAGGAGACCTTTCCAAGTATTACAAATGCATTGATAGTCAATTACGTGCATGGATATATCTCCTACTTCTATCCACTG
The DNA here is from genome assembly GCF_949752795.1 of Hyperoodon ampullatus. NCBI lineage: Eukaryota > Metazoa > Chordata > Mammalia > Artiodactyla > Ziphiidae > Hyperoodon > Hyperoodon ampullatus. The sequence continues at coordinate 3,970,309 of NC_136921.1, forward strand.
CGAGAGCCTATTCTCTGTCCACTGAGAGAGCATAGAGCAATGACACCCCAGCAGCAAAAAGCACACCTACCCTCAGATCATTGCTTCTGGAAGCATCTCTAAAAGGAACTGGAGAGTTCCACATTTGTGAGCCTTCTGATACAAAACACTGAAGAGAACACAACATCACTTTCGTGGTGTTCATGTCAAAGATGTATATCCCGAATCTAATAATTTAAGAAGCTTCAGACAAACCCCAAATGAAGGACATTTTACAAAATAACTGGCCTGCACTCTTCAGGAACACCAATTTCACAAAGCTTGAAAAGCTTATGTAATGAATGTATTGCATATACTAACGGTATGAAGGCAAAAAAACTTTGAGAATTCAGTGCTCTCATTGATTAAATCATCTTATAAAAGTAGCTCTAATGTTTATTACTGACAAGCACATATATGTAAACTATGTATATATATATATGTATGTGTATATATGTTTATAAATATTTCATTTTCTAAGTAAGTTTACTTTCTGAAAACAAGGATGCTCTCTTCTCTCACTACGGTAAAATCAACAAAATCAAGAAAATTAATGTTGAAACAAAATTATCTAATCTAAGATTGGGGAAAGTTTCTATAAAGGGCCAGACAATAAATATTTTAGCCTTTGCAGGACATATAATCTATCACAACTACTCATTTTGCTATTGTGGGTTGAAGGCAGCCACAGACAGTACACACACAAATGGGCGTGGCTGTGTGCCAATAAATCTTTATTTACAACAGGCAGTAGCCTGGTTTTGGCCACAGGCTGTAGTTTGCCAGCTCCTGACGTAATCTATAGTTTATTCAGATTTCATCTACTTTCCAATAATGTGCTTTATGATGTACATTTGCTATAGCACTGCATTTAGTTGTTGTGCACCTTTAGTTTCCTTTGAACTGGAACAGTTTTTCAAGCTTTCTTTGTTTTGTAACAGAAGACACATGAAAGTGGAAGTCCCTAGTTCCTTTTAGTGGAGATGCTTCTAGAAGCAATGACCTGAGGGCAGGTGTCATTGCTCTACTCTCAGGGGACAGAGCTTAGTCTCTCTCAGTGAATGGAATTAGGAGATATATCTATGTCCCTCTCTATCCATGCATCCATCCACCCATCCATGCATCCACCCATCTTAAAAACCAATATCTCTAGTTCAGTCCAACACCACAGGATTCAGTCTAATGCTTCCTCTTTTCTATAACTGTAACTCCTCCGACAGTGGGAAAACTGGATCCCATTATCTACAATATACTTATTTGTTCAATCCTAGAATACACACAAGGTAGTTTTAGAACTGCTAACTTTTACTTTTGCAAAAAAGAAACCCACTAACTGGAGTTCAACATGTTTAAAGTTCTTTTGTCTTTAACCTCTGGACATATCTAAATAGCATGTTCGAAACCTACTTGAGTTACGTCCCTTGCCTTCAGGGCAGTTATGTTATTCATTTGAAATACAGACAGGGTCACTCCTCCTCCCCATCCCTCCATCATCATTTGTATTATTTCTTCTTTGAATATGTGAAACATTAACATAATTCCAAAAGTCAGAACTGTACAAAAGAGAAGTGACCCTAATTCCCCAATTTTTTTCTATCCTTTCCATCTCATTCCTTCCCATACCCTGAAAGCAAACAATTCCATTATTTTCCCTTCTCTCTCTCTCTCTCTCTCTCTCTCTCTGTGTGTGTGTGTTTCCACTGAGGAGCAAATACAGGTATATTTTATTTCCTCTTCTCTTACACAAAAAAATAGCATACTCTAGGCATTTTTATGCACTTTGCTTTATTTTCCTTAACAACATAGCCTGGAAATCACTCCACATCAGTGATTGTCATCATCCTTTACTACAGATACGCAGTACTCCCTTACATGGATATACCATCATCTACTCATGTATAAGCAATTAGGTTGTTTGCAAATTCTTTACAATCAGAAACAATGCTGCAATAAATAACCTAGAGTATGTGTGTGTATATTTATATTTATATTGTGGGAGTTGAATCTTCAGGGTAAATTCCTAAAGATTAGTTGCTGGCATAAAAAGTAAATGACTCTGTAGTCCTTAGATATTGCCAAATCCCCCTCTATAAGAACTGTTCCAATGCAAATTCCCACCAGCAAAGCATGAGAACCAATTTCGCCAGAGTTTCACAACAGAATGCAGTTAAACTATTAAGTTTTTGCCAATTGGATGGGTTAACTCACTGTTTCTAATTTGCATTTCTCTTACCAATAAAGTTGAACATCTATTCATGTTTAAGGGCCACTTTTATAAATTTTTTTGTGAATTGTGTGTTCATGTCTTTTGTCACTTTTTAATTTTTTCTTCCAATTCCCTCAATTTATATATTAGGAATATTACTAGTCCTTTATGTTGTAAATATTTTCTCTCAGTTGTCAGACATCTGTTTGAGTTTATTTATTTATTTTTGGCCATGCAAATGTTTTATTTTTAGGTAGTCAAACTGATCATTCTTTTCTTTAATCAGAATTGGGAGCCAGAGGCCTTTCCTTTGCCCAGGTTAAAGAGGAATTCATCCATTTTTTCTTCTAGTACTGGCATGGCTTCACTTTTTTACATCAAGATCCCCGATCTATCTGTACTTTATTCTTATGGATCTATTTTTCCAATGGCTAACCAGTTTTCCCAGAACCATTTGGTAAAAAGTCTACTTTTATTCCAGTGATTTGCGATGCCACCTTTATCCTACAGTACATCCCTGCATCTATTTGGGTCTATTTCTCACCTCTCTGTTCCATTCCACTGGGCTGTCTCTACTCATGCTCCAGTGCCTTGCTCTTAGTAACAGAGGCTCTGCTCTGTTTTAATGTCTGATAGGATAGTGCTCCCCCCGCCCATGACTGCATAGGACTCTCAGGTGTCAACTCTTGCTTGATTAGGCTTAGTTTTAGATTTAATGATACATTTAGAATTACATATTCCTGTTGCCTGTTGAACTGATTCCTGTAGTAGGAAGAATGGTCCAAAAGACATCCATATCCTAACCCCTGGAACCTGTGACATGTTAGGTTACATGGTAAAGAGAAATTAAGATAGCAGACATAATTAAGTTTGCTAATCAGCCTATTTTAAAATAGATTATCCTGATTTCCAGGTGGGACCAAGGTAACCGACCACAGGGATCCTTAAAAGTGGAAGAGGGGGCAGAAAAGAGAACCAGAGGGTAGTATGGACTCAGCCTGACGTTGCTGGCTCTGAAGATGTAGGAAGAGGGCCATGAGCCAAGGAATGTAGGTGGCCTCTAGAAGCTGGAAAGGGAAAGGAAACAGACTGTCCCCGACAACCTCCAGAAAGAACGCAGCCCTGCTGACAGCTGTTAGCCCGTGAGACTCATCTCAGATTGCCGAACTACAGAACTGTAAGTGTATATACCCCTGCTGTGTTAAGCCATCAAGTGTGTGGCAATTTGTTACCGCAGCAACAGGAATCCAATGCAACCTTTTCCACAAAAAATGCTTCTCTGTAATACTGCTTCTTGCCTTAAAGTCTACTTTTTGTAATATTACCTAAGCTGCACAAGCTTTTAGTATTTGCATTGCTGTATCTCTTCCCAACTTTTAACAACACAGGAAGATTGAACGTTAAGTGACTCTCATAAATAGCAGTTTTTTCTTTTAACACTTTAGAAATGCCATTTCATTGTCTCCTGGCTTTACTGTTGCTTCTTTGAAGAGGAAGTCCCCCTCCCTGCACCCCCATGCTTTTAATATTTTGTTTTTTGGTTTTCAGTAGTTTTACTATGATGTGTCAGGGTGTGGGTGTTTGTATTTATCCTGTGTGGGGTTTTCTGAGCTTTCTGAATCTGTGGCTTGATTTCTTTTATCAGTTTTGGAAAATTCCTGGCCAGTACTTCAAGTATTATTTTCCTTCTTTATCCTCTCTCTCCTTCTTGGATTCCAATTACTACACGGTCTGTCTCTGTACTGTGTACCAGTGTCTTTCTGTGCTTCAGTTTGAATCGTTTCTAGTATCCTCCACTTGCAGTTTTACTGATGCTTTCCTCTACTTTATGCTTACAGGTACCTCGCGACCCCGAGCCTTGTGTTGACTGAAGCCCGGCACAGCGGACTGAAGAAAACCAAGCTGTACTCAAATCGTTTTTTGGATTTGGCCTGTTGACTTCCTACCCCAAGGAGCCTTAAAGTTTACCAGATGGATAAACAGCAGTGTGGTTTAGCCCTCTCAAGTCCTGCTTTTAGCACTCCAGCCCTGTGAAAATACCCAAGTCCCACGGGTTGCTCGGTTCTTAGCAGTGGGACCAGAATCCGCACACACCCCCAGGAAGAGGCTGCTGCAGATATAACGTCTTCATGAGCCTCTCTGCTCTCAAACCTCAGCTCCTCACTCTCCAGTGCCGTTAGACAGATTTATATTTTATGCATCCCTCTTTCTGTAGTTCTTGGCACATTGTGGGTCTGCCTGAAAGTACAACCAGGAGCAGAAATACGCATGTCCTTATCGCCATCTCCACCTCTCTTTTTACGTTATTTATTTAAGGAAACTCAGTTCTTTGTCCTGCTAAATTCCGCTCATTCTAGATTTGGCCGATTGCTCCTTAGTGGGGTGTTTAACTTGTTCATCCGACTCCCACATTCCATGTAAACCAGCAGGTAAATCTAAAACCTTGATTAGATTCACATTCATTTTGTGGGGGGCAGGGCTTGCTTTGACAAGAAAACTTACGGCTGATGCTACGTGTTTACTATGGCTCCACACCAGGCCCACTTGTGCCACTGTTAGTGATGTTAAGCCTCCATGCACAGGCTCGATTCCAGGAAAGAGGAGAACTGGGAAAAGCAAAATGAAGAAGAAACAGTCCAAGGCCATGCTGCAGACAGGCTGGTTACAATGGGCAACCAAAGCTCGATCTTCTTGGGGCTTTTCAGGAACCAGGTAGAGCAGGTACCCTGGAATTGTCTTCCTAAGACAAGGAAGCGAGTGTTTACTCACCACATCACGTCCCCAGCTGCTGAAGAGCTAACTCTCTTCCCTGGGTTTGCAAGGGCAGCCCGTGGCAGTGTCAGAGTAACCCTCACTGGATGTACAGAAAGGTGCTGTCAGACTACACCTGCGTGCAGCTAGCAGCCTCGGTGGCAGCCAGAGCACAAAGATGGGCTGATTCTCACCCCGTGGTCTCAGCAGCCACTGATATTCATTCCTTAGATGCCTTACTTATTTCATTAGGGCCTGCAAAGTACTGATTTTCTATCTATATTTTTAGGTGGAATTCTTCCATAAAGAATTTCCCATCATTGGTTAGTTGGCTACTTTGCACGTTCAATTTTGTTACTTTGGAGATTGCTAGGGCATCAATTCATTGTTCTGAAAATTGATAAATAAGCGAGTATACTTTCTTGTATATGATGAGGTTCTTCTAATATTATAATTATGACCTTGGGATTAAAAATAGAAACACATATACCTATTTTTCATGCTCAATTTGTCTCATGTTTAGCCAGTGGGAACTCCTTCAAATTGGCTTCTATAACCTTTTGAAAAACCTTATTAGCCTTTGAAACTTGAACCTGGGACATCTTCTACCAGATATCCGTACAACTGTACAATCTACAATTTTTTTTTATTTTAATATTTATTTATTTATTTTGGCTGCATTGGGTCTTTGTTGCTGCGCGTGGGCTTCCTCTAGTTATGGCGAGCGGGGGCTACTCTTCGTTGTGGTGCGCAGTCTTCTCATTGCGGTGGCTCCTCTTGTTGTGGAGCATGGGCTTCAGTAGGCACGTGGGCTTCAGTAGTTGTGGCTCACGGGCTCTAGAGTGCAGGCTCAGTAGTTGTGGCGCACGGGCTTAGCTGCTCCGTGGTGTGTGGGATCTTCCTGGACCAGGGCTTGAACCTGTGTGCCCTGCACTGGCAGGTGGATTCTTAACCACTGTGCCACCAGGAAAGCCCCAATCTACAATTATTGCCCCAGACCTAGTATTAACCATTTTGCAAATAAGTTCTTGTTCTATTTAGTTGAAAATGGAATTTAGAGACCACAACCTGGACATCAGTGGTTCTCATTGTTACTGGCTTATAATTATTCTAGGCCTTTACAGATGGGCAGAGCTAGGAAATATTTACTGTTTAGAAAGAAAAATAAACCATATGAGGTTGTTGAGTCAAATTTAAGATTAGCTTCTAACATTATGTAATTTCCAATTGGTTTTATCCTATAATATACTTTTAATAATAATGATAATTATTATCAAATAATGATAACAAGATAGTTTTTGAAATTAACCATGAAACCATATTCAGGAGTTTGAGTTTTTTTGTCCTTTGTATGTATCCCACTGATAATATAAAATACTATGAAATACTATGAGTCACCTGAAATAATTTTTTCTCTATGTTCGACTGTCCTCCCCTTCCATTTTAGGGAACCATTTTTATTAGTTTTTGGTTTATCCTTCAATGGCTTCTGCTTGAAATACAGGTAAATATGCATATATGCACATTTGTATATCCATTCACCCTTTCTTACCCTCAAAATAACAGTATAAACCCCCGGTACTTTGTGTTTTCACCTGAGATCACTTTCAGTGCACCGAGATCTTCACTCACTCATGCGTGCATGCATTCTACAGCTGCATGGCACCACCATACTGTACACTACTGTTCACTCAACTAGTCTCCTATTAATGAACATTTGGGTTGATTCCAATCTATTAAAACTAAGACCCATGGATACAATTTGTCCTTAAACCTAGAAGTTCAAAAACTAGCAAACTAGCATTGTTACTTTCTAGCTATTGATCCTCTGATTTCTTGAATTTCCATTTCTTCAATTGTAAAACAAGAAGTTTTAACAACATGACTTATATCAAGGTTAAATAAAACATTAATTTAACAGGTATTTCCATAAATGTTAACAATAGCTGAAATAGCCAGTAAAGTCTATTTAAAATGAGTGAAAAACATGAATCATGTAATTACCACTATATAGGTCATTTCTATTTAATTAAGAAATTTGTAATTTAAAAGAGACAATGATGAACTAGAACACATCCACAGGAAGACAGGATAGTGAAACTTCTAGAAACTACCTTCGAAAAAACAGTTGAAAAACTCAATTAAATATTTATTGAACAAATGCAGAATAAATGAACTAGGGGGTGGTTTTAACCTGGAGATACAATAAACAACTTCAAATATTCAGAGGGCTGTCACACAAAAAATGAAAGACCTGTTCAGTATTTCTCCAAAGGGCAGAACTTGACCCAATGGCCAAATATGAGCAACCAAGAGGCTGCAGGACAGTCGTACAAAGTGTATCACTTAATCGCTTCTTTCCCAAACAATGCCTTCCACACTTACGTTTCCCTTCTTCTGAAAGGAAATATTACAACTTAATACTTCTCATGAATGTCTTTAATAAGTCGCATGTTCACGGCAAGCCCTCCACTGCCAGCAATGGATGCACTCACACTCTCAGAAAAAAATCTAAAGTTAACAAGCTGGTTTACTAGGGAGATGGTCTCTGTTCCTCAGCTCTATCTCAGCATTTTATATTTGTGATTCTCAGGAGGGGAGAGGAAAAGAGCATATTCTCCAAAGGGGGTGAATTAGAGTCCCCAGCACTTCAGATACTGCCCCTGGGGACAGTCCTCCTCAAACCCCAGATGCATCACTGTAACTATCAACCTGTGGTAGAGATGGGAGTGTGCGGTGTGCTGGGGCAGAAGAAACAGCTGACAACCACTGTTCTACATGAGGCAGGAGAGCTGTCTTTTACGAGTCACTAGGAAGTATAAACTGACTGCCTAACGCTGATGGGCTCCATCCAAACTGTCCAATATTACAAAATGAGAATTGTTTCAACAACCATTCAGCATGTTTAAGGACAAAATATATATAATATACTTTATATTATATACGTATTTTATCACATACTCAGTAAGGAATGCTGAGGTGCTTAATCCACCCAATAAAGTTGAAAATAAAAATTTTACATTTTTCTGTCAGTATTCAGGATGCTGAAGGTGGATCTTGAACTCAGAATGATAAGTCAGTTTTCGAGGAAAGCCACATAATCGGTGAGTCTGGCTAACTGCTGTTCATTGGGGATAGGTGGAACAGGGGCAGGCTCTGCACGTTGGAGAGAGAAACACACTCAAGTCAGACACCAGGGTCACAAATCTTTGGTACTGCCACCCCCGCCCTCCGATGTCTTTAACAATACGGAAACTTTCTTAGCTTTGCCTTGATCTTGGACATTAAAAAAAAACAAGCCAAGAAGCGTCAATTTTTATGATGATCTTGGACATTAAAAAAAAAACAAGCCAAGAAGCGTCAATTTTTATGAGTAGTTTTCCCAAACTGGGAGTAAAGGCATGTCTGGCTTTGCTGTTACTGAAGTTTTCCATGCGAAGGTTAAAAATACTTTTAACAGGTAATCCGTCTACCAAGGGAACATAGCTCTTCTTGGAAAGACCCTTCCCACGTGATATTTATTTCCATAGACACCTAGTGTTAACCATATGCCAGGCACTCCTCTAGCTACTCAATGGTCAGTGAACAAAAAACCCACAAAGGACCCCATCCCCCAAGTTTACTTCTAACTTTTAAGCTACTACGTGTCAGCCTAGGGCCGCGTCTGCGTCAGTGCTGGTGAGAAGCTCGATCACACCTCCCCTACCCATACAGGACACCCTGCAGCCAGGCCAGAGGGGATCACTACCTCCAGGTAAGCTACAGAGGCGAGCCCACACGTTCATGGTTGTAACCAGATGTACTATTATAAATACCAAGTTAGGATTTCATCCCTTTGTTTATAAGATTAGAGCTAAGAAAAATAAATACTACAACAGCAAACAAGAAAAGCGATGAAACAATTTTTAAATGAGCATATGAAAATACATACCTGAAAAGGGAATAAACCTGTTAAAGGAAACATCCAGGGCCCCTGCAACTAAATAAAATGTAGAGCCCAATTTACAGAAGTCATTGTACAGAACCTTCACATAGAACATGTCATTTTTAATGCAGTGGCATTCAGACAGAGACAACAGTTAGGCTCTATTTTATTACACTGGGTTTTTTCACCGCAGCAGTCTTCTCTCACCATCTAGGTTGACGGGACCCCGTCTTATCACTCCTCCGCACCCTCGCAGGTCTGAGCACATGGACGCTTGTGCACCACTTTACTGTGGGGTCAACAATGTCTAACAACAGGGATTCAGAGCAGACGGAACGAACTCTGGGATGAGGCAGATCAGAAGGCTTATGCATGTGGGCACTGAGGCCAGCTCTAAGGACAGGGCAGGAAAGGCCACTCCTGGTAAGCAGGAGGGAGTGGAGCCTCCTTGCAGGAAGGAACGTGGCCCATTTCAGAGAGGAAGGCCGAGGGACCAGGAATTCAGGTGGAGACAATGAGGACAGGCCAAATCATTTAAGGCCTGCAAAGGCCAGAGACCTTAATTTTGTGAAAGTTAAAGCCACTGAAAATCTTGTTTAGGAGAAGAGTCTATGTGTCTACAGCATGAGGAGAAAAGGGGACTTTCTGAATATTTTAAATATCTTTTTAAAAGGCAATAGTTTAGATATTAAGAATAAGCAGTTAGAAATGGCCCCATAAATAAAAGAATGAGAGATTAATACTTATTAAAAATTAAGTTGTAATAAGGATTATGAAACACTCACATAAAATAGTTTATGTATGAAGTACATTAAAAAAAATTAAGGTAAAACCAGGTGACCTTTTTTTTTTTTTTGCGGTACGCAGGCCTCTCACTGCTGTGGCCTCTCCCGTTGAGGAGCACAGGCTCCGGACGCGCAGGCTCAGCGGCCATGGCTCACGGGCCCAGCCGCTCTGCGGCACGTGGGATCTTCCTGGACTGGGGCACGAATCCGTGTCCCCTGCATCAGCAGGCGGACTCTCAACCACTGCGCCACCAGGGAAGCCCCAGGTGACCTTTAAGATCCTTTCTACCCTAAGTGTCCATCCTATATCTGAACTTAACATGAGTTACTCTCATTTTGTTAGCATAGCAGAATTTTATATCAAATTATTCAAATTCAATGCCTGAAAAACTTCAGTGATCTTACAAGAGCTCAGTGCTGTAAGATGGACGAAGAGCTCCACCTACCTGGCTTTTTGGGCATGACCATCCTTGTGGTGGAGTCGGCCTGCCATCCTTGTTCTAGGATACCTAAAAATGTGTATTTAACACAGAAATGAATTAAAAAAACCAAAAACTTTTCATTTACAAGATTCACAATCTGTCAATGACATTACTTGTATGGGAGACCTGACATGTGTAGATTAACCTGTAATGTGTATTTTTACTAGAAGGGTATACTAGAGACAGCATTCTCATGGGAACTTATTTTTGAAATATTTCTGAAACATCTATGATTTTATTCTATCAGGCTGATATAATCACTAACAGATGATTAGTTTTCTATTTTATATATATATATATATATATATATATATATATATATATATATATATATATATTATAGTATTAACCTGATCAAACCTTATTAAAGACAGACATAAGGAAGACTTATTTAGTATTTTCCATAATCATTACATCAGTAATAAGACGATGGTGATAATAAAAGCAACAGCATACATACACAACACAGAAGGCTGGCCAATAGGTACTGTGCTAGGTACTTTTACAGGGATCACTTTATGTAATCACCACAACAACTCTGCAAAGGGGACATATCACCATAATTGAACAGACGTGGAAAAGGAAGTTTAGAGAATTCCAGTAAATTGCCTTAGGTCACATAGCTAGCATGGGGAAGGGTACCAGGATTCACACTCAGTCAGTTAAGAGTATGGACTCTGGGATGTACTATTTATTAGATAATAAATTATGGATCAATTTCAAGATAGTCAAAACAAATAAACGTTTGTATTAGTAAGTAACAGTATGATTTACTATAAGAACGTTCATTAACCTGCCGTCTATGTGTCTAGAACTGTGCTAGGCCTTGGAAATTTATAATCTGTGGTGCTTAATGGAGCTCATATTTTGACTGGAGAATCCAACACATCCATCATCGTAAAACAACACCACAAGGCACATGCAGTATTAATATTCTACAGCAATCTAGCAAGGGGAGGGGACAGTTTGGGCATGACCTGCAAAATGAAAACGCAAAAGCACATTTGGAAACCAGTGGCTAAGAGTGGGGTGCAAGCATCTAGGTTACTGTTAAGAAGTGGTGAGGGAAAAGTTGGGCTGAAAAGAGGAACTGGATGAGACCCCCTTCACCAAGGAAGGGTGAAACAGGGATTTCTAAATGCGAGCTCCAGACCAACTAAAACTTCCTTCCCTGAGAAAACCCGCCAACCAAACCCCCACCTCATGCTGATTTTCAAAGGAAGAGAAATAATTTAAAGATGTTACAAAGTTTAAGCTCAGAATTATGAATATAATGTTACCCACCTGGCATGTTTAGAAGCAAATAATGTGCACATGCTTTATTTTCTTGCATCTCACATTTTCCACCACTTGTAACTAAGCTGTAACCTGGGGCTCAGATGTGGGAATGTTATCAAATGCTTGACTCTGTACCCATTCGCTAGCTTTTTCTTCCAGGAACGCACTGTTCTCACCACCTTCCTTTTCCCTCCCACTCTTAGTCAACAGCAGCTCTAATTTTTCCTTCCTGGGCATCAACTTGGAGGGCTCACTATCACTTAGTAGGGCTTAGGAGTTGATCAAAGGCCTTAGAGATAAAACTAGAAAATATTCAGGGGTCAGACCATGTGCACCATGATAAGAAATAACTAAAGGAACAGTAAAGAGGTTGCATAAGGAAAGAGCTAGAATAATCACATGCAACAAGGGTACATCTCAAAGACACATTCAAATTTTAATTTCATAAAAATGGCAAAGTATTCCTTTACAAAGCTCCTGTTCTAAGACATCTCTATCTGGTGCCTGTCTTTGGCAAAAAGTGCTTTAGTAAACATAAACCCGAAATTTCTTATCCACACGCAGAAGTCAAAAAAACCTCTATGAACCAAAAAGTTTTCTTTAACTCACATGGTGGCGAAATCTGACGTGAACCCCCAAGCCTTTTATGTACCCTCTTCCCTCACGCCAACTGTGTGCGAGTCTGCACTCTGTGCTGCCTGCAGAACCACGACTGGGCTCGGTCACATGGTGCTGGTTGCTGGGGGTTGGTGCAGTGCAGGTCTCCTACCACCTTTCTAAAGAACACACACAACCTAAACTCCAAAACACATCCTGTTCCAATGGTTTCAGATAAGGGACCGTGGACCTATAATTTACACTTCCGTTTTCCTTGAAAGTAAAAAGTAAGCCCCAAATACCTTTCACAGCCTCTTCCACGGGAAGTCCAACAAAGGCTGCGAAATCGTCGGCGATGATGGAGGTATATGCCTGAGAGACCAGGGCGAAGGCTCGCCTCCGGGTGGCATCTATTGTGGGAGGGAAGGTTTGGCAAACAGTGAACCACAAGAGCTGGCACTTTTTTTTGAAATACACAATTAAATTATTACGTCATTGTCCTTGTCCAAATTTGATAAGCAAGACTACACCAACCTAAAGGTCTCTGCGTTTCCAGGTGCAGCTGGAGGCGCCTAACGTGTAAGAGGGGCTCCAATATTGCTGAATAAACACATGCATTTCTTATACTTCCTCTTAGGTCAAAAAATCTCAGGTGACAATAAAAATTACAAAGATGGAAAAAGTTAATATACACGAGACTCCAGCTCTAAGAAAATATCATTTAAATTTGGGACGTATTGGGGATGTATGTTTCAAAATTTTTCTTTTATCTCACTTATCAAAACTAGAATGAATGGAGCAGAAATTACCTAGTCCCATAATTAGCTGTCCTTTTTCATCAGGGCCTCTGACAGAAGACCACACCTGGGAGTTGCAGAGCAAACCTTATAACTACAGCACCTTCCTAACTTTCAAGTCTACTCTGAACTCCTGATGTCATTCAGGTGCTAATCCTGAATGACTGAGCCTCACAGAAAGGGGCTGCAAGCAATTCCAGCAACAAAACCTCCTCCCTGGAGACCACATGTGGGATTTCCGCCCCCCCCCCCAACCAGGCTTAAATTTCCACATTAAATAATTCAGGAACGAGGCAGAGACAATAACCAAACAGTAGAAAGTGGAGCCCAGCTGGCCTGTCTTCCCACCCGCTGCTCCCCGAGTAACACAAAGGATCCCCCGCCTGCCTTCAACATGCTTAGGAAGTGTTCTGGATTTTACTTTCCACATTTAACAGGCAAGTATACACATACAAGACAGCCCTGCAACATAAGAAAATCCGCTCTCCACTCCTGGGACACTGCCTAACAGCCACATCAATCCCCGTAGACACACTTTGCTCCCAAGTAGCCTGCTGGCTCTCAGAGGAGCCTTACACCTTCTCGTCCCCGGGGCGTTGGGTTTATGCTGCTGTGTGGTCTGAACCGCCCTCCTCTCTTCTAGTCCTAGGTCTGTTTATAAACTCTCCCTGTGGCACTGGAGTCACTGCAATCTCCGCCCTTCTCTGAACTCACAGTAACGTTTACTTATTGAACAAGCAATCTTTTACCACCTGTGGTGTACACTGCACCCCTCCCCACCCCATCGTCTCAATTACTTTCGGAACTTCTCTACAGGAGGGCTTTTATATCTTTATATCCCCCGAGGGGCCCAGCATCTCTAAGGAAGCATGTGCTGAACACAGGCTTGTGGAAGGTCTCACCAGGACCCAAGGGGGCCCGACCCCAGCCTTAGGCTTTGTGCTCCCATCTGCCTGAAAAATCGCGGCAGTCAATCACGTTTCGTCGTTTCTCACTGAGGCTGACACCCTCCCCAGCTTTCACTGAGCCACTGTTTGCTCCTCTTCCAATTCCTTCCTTCTTGCTACCAACTCTCAGCAAACGACCTTAAATCAGACTTCTAATACAGCTTAGAGATAAAGGAACTTTTTCTGTTCAAGGCTACAGACATTCAGTGGAAAAGAACTGAGAGCAACAATGAAAGAGGAAAATACAAGTGTGCACCAAAAACTACATTCATTTGGCAAGCTTACCATATATTAAAAACATTCACTTTAGTTCAAGTACTCTGCTCAGATTTTCAGATTTGAAAAAGATGCGGAACAGAACAAGAACAGAATGTGAATGAAAGAGAAAAACAGAATGGAGAGAAGAGAAACACATACAAGGGGAGGCACAGCAGACTGACAAGGAAAGCAGAAATCAAGGCTAAGTGATCCACAGCATTAGTTAGACACTCAGGCGGCTTTTAACCTCTCAGCACGAATGAATCTGACATCTACATTCTCACCAGTCACTATGTGGCCCGGGAGATCTATGAGATGTGTAACCTCAGGAGGGCACGCGTTACAACGACAAGCTGGAGGGTGGAATCAGTTGAGCTCGCACCTAATATTGCTGGCAATTCATCCTGGGACCGTCCTGGGGAGACCCTAAGAGAATGCTCCTTCTTTTGTTCAACAGATACTTAAATGTGCCTATTATCTACCAGGAACTGCCAACTGCCGGCACTGGAGACACAACGGAAGGTGAACTTGCTGTCCTGCCCAACCCATCTCTGCCCTTCAATTCCAGGGCGGACGGCCACCCAGGCCTGTGGCACCTGGGCTCCCTTACTCGGTGAATGGGATTCTGCAAGGCAGGGAATGTATTTCCTCGGCCCCCTCCCTGTCTTGCTCTGGCTGAAGCTCTGTATCCCAGCTCCTCAGGGCTTATGCAACGAGGCTGAGGTTAAGGCTGTCTCCAGTGCGAAGATCCCAAGCTGCCCCCGCTGTACCAGCGCAGCAGTGATACCCCACACGCCTCCCTCCCACCCAGCTGCCGGCCCGGTGCTCCTGCTCACTTCCTCCAGGCTTAACGGAAGTGCCTCCTGCTTCCTCGCTCACATTGCCCTGCTTCACCTTCACCGTGCCAAGAACCAGGTACACCTCAGAAGCAACCTTCACCTCCTGCCCCTGAAAAGCTGACGTGCCCTGCAGGAGTGATGAGCGATTCTCAAGAACTTCTGCTCACTGATTCCTCCAGAGCAGAAGGGTGGACAGCGAGGGCAGGTAGTGACCAGAGAAACAAGGTAACAAGAAGGAAGGGCATAACAACATATAAGAGGGGGAACCAAGAAGACTGGAAGCAAACGCTGGGGGTGGGAGAATGGAAAGAGAGAAGCACCTTGGAGTTTTGTTGCAGGATCAGTGCTATGTTGCACCAGACTTGCAATCTTTCAGCATGATTAAAAAAAGTTCGAGCATCTGCGTACTGAATTGATTAATCACAAATCCAGAAGCTGGAGACAACCCCATCAAATGCCGAGGTCCACAGAGTCCAAAGCAGTCTCTACTTTCAAACATGCGGGCTTGAAATCTTATCCAACTCACGACTTGGACTTATTAGAATATTACATTTCATTTCAGTAGCAAAAAAAACACCTCTTACTGACAAGCAACTTCACTTCTAGAATTAAATAGACAGTGAGGCCCTCAGCTGCCGACATAAACTCAAGCCATGTGAAATCAAAGCATGATTACAGCAAATCTAAAAAAGACTTCTGAAAACCCTACTCACTTAGCAAAGCATACCTATTTTCACACACATTATCGACTTACTTCAACACCCCGGCACCTTAGGGAAACAGGTCTAGTCTGACTTAATTCTGAGCCACAAAGAAACACTACCTCTAAGTGCCTCCATGATTGGCTGGACCGTCTCAGACCACGGGTGAGCGCTGATGGTGGTATAGATCCCGGGGAAATCTCTCTGCCAGATTCTTTGTCCTACCGACCAAATTCCCCCAAGTTCAGAATTTGCCTGCAATAAATATCATTGCCTCATTTGAAGATATTCACTCTGCACATATACCAACAACTGTATCTTAAAACATAATTCAACATTTCTTTTAAGAGGTGTAATTACTTTTTCAGCCCAACCATTATCAAAAAGGTTTTCAAATGTTTTGAACTGTAGAATTTATTTGCATGTTTTATTATAACAGAAAATTAAGGCATGAGAAAGCAGTCCAACAATATTTCACAAATAAGTTTAGGAATTAGTTATCTGAAACATTGTTTTTTGAAGATTTACATTTATTTACATTTCATATATACTTATGTATAACATACAGAACATGTACTAATCCACATATACATGTACATAAAATACATACAACTATTCTTAGGGCAAAAATAGTAGCGAAGTGGCTACTAATATAGACTCCCAATCTAAGATGTCATAAAATGCAGCCTAAGGATAAAGTTCCCACTAATATCACTAAAACTGTGCATCTAATTTACAGCTTTATTTTAAGCCAATAAAGCTGGAGGAACATTCCAAACTTATTTAGTAGAATGTGGAGGAAAGAAAGAGAGTATAAATGCTAATCTGATCTGCTGCTGAATATCAATAACAAACAAAGGAATTCAGGTGTATTCTTATTAATGCTCTGTGAATGTACAAAAAATTCACTTCACATTTATGCTAGACACAGTGAATCACCTGAAATTAAAAATTTACTTCATTCCATCTTGGAAGAAACTTTCAAGTGAGTTCATCTATTCTCACATGAAAAACAAGAAATCTAAAATCCTAATTAGCAAAAATCTTAATGCTCTGAATAATTATTATTTTTAGAGTGTTCTTGAAAATAATAATAGTTGCAAAATAAATACCATTATAGGAAACTGCACAAATCAGTTAAAAAAAAAAAAACTAACAAATAAAAACCAAACTTTTACCTAAACTGACCTAGTTGTTTATTGCGTAAAGTGACACTTCTACAAAGTGTCTTAAGAAATCTGATCGGCAGGAGTTGAGCACAGATTTCTGTACCACCCAAGGGAAATTACAATTTCTGATGAGAGGAATTTGTAGATCTATTCTTAAACTTTAATACCAGTTTAATAACTATTTCTGTGATCCACATGAAAAAGAAAACAGAAACTTTTAAGAGATTGCTTTTTAAATGAATGTCATTACTATATTAAAGTAATAAGGTATATTGAAGACTACTTACAGATTTTATAGCAGGTGGTATTCTTTTCCAAAGATATCTTGCATTATTCCTAATTTACACCCCCCCAAGAAAGAATAAGCAATTTAAAAAAATCACCTCCGTAAATGTTTAAAATTCTAGATCCCAGAAGTATACTTTAAAATACTCTATAAAATACAGAGTGAAATTCATATAATGAATTTATCCAGGGGAAGTAACAGTGGTTTTCCAGATAAAAGACATGAAATATTTTTACCAAAGTAATGTTTTACCATTTTTAGTGAATTTTTAAATAAATAATACAGATCTTAAATTAGGCAGCACTACAAAGACTTAAATAGAACTGCCTAAATAATTTATTCATATATAAAATAAACAAATTCATACACTTTCAGGGTCCTGGCATTCCCTGACAATATACACAGTACACAGTGTTTTTCTTCTTATCATGACCCCTAGTCCTACTAGTGGATATAGAGCCACCAAAACTTCAAGGTAGTTTTTTTTTTTTTTTTTTTTTAAAGAGTTCGCAAGCTTGAATGACATCAAGCATATGACGACAGGATTATAAAACAGGAAACAGATAATTTATATGCTACGTGAATAATGAAAATCTCAGTTTAGTTTAAAAGGTATGAAATGAAAAGGTTTAGAAGAATTTAAAACAAAATTTAACAGTAACCATCAGTGGGTTGCAGAACTACAAGGGACTCTTTTTGCACAACTATACTTTCTGACTTCTCTTCAATGAACGTGAATTAGGAATAATTAAAAAACAAAAACCTTTCAAGAACTGTCATACATGTTAGTAACAAATTCCTCTTAGTCTTCTCAATCTTCAGTTTCTCTCAGTCTCAATAGAGACTGTGAAGTTAAGTAATCAGTTTAAGTAAACAGTTGAGTAAACTTTACATGCGAAGTTAAGTAAACTTTACATGGGAAGTTAAGTAAACAGAGGTCATAAAAGACAGAGGTTTTATAACAAGAGAATAAAGAAAAGATCAATAGATTTAAAGGAATTTACTGACAATGCAGTTTCTCATAACAAACTGGAATGTTTTTTACAAGGTATATGTAAAACAGGTGTATTTTAAAATAACTCAGCCTAATCACAATTTCTTAAGTCATGATTTTTCAATATACGAAATAAATATATTAATTATTACACTAAAAAGTAAAGCTCCTTGTGCCTATGCTTTAGTGTTGGTATTTCAATGCAAGAATAACTTCTTGAGGAAAATGCTTCTCTCAGCTTTACGTAAAAGGTACTTACATGTCATTATAAAGCAGATATAAAGCTAGAAGCTGACCATACACTGGGGGTGTAGCAATTCCTCCTGGAGCCTGTAAGACCAAAAACCGAAAGAAAAAAACCTCATTTATTCTTACACTTTTATATTTTTAGAAGTATTTTCTTAACTCATCTAAAGAGTAAGTATATTTTATAGTACTTACTATTACGGATGGAGAAACAGCTTAGAGAAGTGTCGCACACTAAAAACCCAGAGTGTTAAGTTTAGATCTGTCATCAGATGTGATTTCTCCCCCTCTGGGCCTCTGTGTCTTCATACGCACAAGAATATTTAAATGGGATCCCTTTCCCAGTTCTCAAATTCTTATTTAAATAGCCTCACTATTATAGGAAGTATTTCCAACAGATTCCTAAAGCAGTATGATTCTGCCCATTATACCAAATACGTTGAAGAGCTACATAAACGAGTAATAAAGAGTAACAAAGACACTACTCCCCTCATTCAATTTTAATTCATTCAGAAGACATCTACTAAGTGTCTGTTAGTCAGCGGCTGCTTCTTGGCAGTTGCCTCCTTTGGTTAATTAACTTTTTATACCAATGCTATAAATGTCTTTAAGGGTCTTTCTAAGAAAAAAAAACAACCCTTAATTACTTTAGTAGTTGCATGATATAACCTTCACCTGCCCTACTGAAAACAAACGGTAAGCTTCAGTGATCACAGGAGACTAAGAAGGGCTTTCCGAATTAATAAAAGGTTACAGTGATCACATCTTCTTGGTCTGTGTGTAGGCCTGCACAAACGTCTTTAACAATATACACATTCTCCACCTCTCCCCACAATGGGGAGGAGAGATTTAGTTTAATACGAGAAGCATAAAGGATGTTTGTTAGAAGCAAAGATGCACAGCGTCTTCGGGCTCAGTAGCTGAAGACAAACAACAAAGCTCCGAGCGAGTTGTGGGAGGCCAGGCCTGGAGGCTTAGCCTTCGGAGCAGGCCCCGGCGGCCCGGACTCCACACGCCCAGCTCCCGCACCCGCAAGGGGCCGACCCCAAGCCCCGTGGGCCCCAGGCCCCGTTACCCTGGAGACCGGCGCGGCCCGAAGCCACGCGCGACCCCACGAGGCGAATGGCTACCTCGAGCTCCTGGTTCTCGCACTGATCCAGCAACTTTCTGAAACTAAAGGAACTTTCCGCCATCACCGCCACTGGCATTTTCCCGGCCGGTCCCGCCACCGAACCTCCCCGCCGAGCCGGACCTCAGACTGTCCCTCGGGGCGTCGCGCCCGCGATGACGTAAAAGCAGACGGTGCCGCCGAGCGCCCATGCGCAGGTGCCTCGTTGGTTCCGCCGCGTCAGCGGACATCCCTGCGGTCGGGCGGGTATGCCACCGCTCTGGCCGGCGCTCT
Source organism: Hyperoodon ampullatus (assembly GCF_949752795.1). Taxonomy (NCBI): domain Eukaryota; kingdom Metazoa; phylum Chordata; class Mammalia; order Artiodactyla; family Ziphiidae; genus Hyperoodon; species Hyperoodon ampullatus. The sequence continues at coordinate 3,989,990 of NC_136921.1, forward strand.
CGGTGCTCTGGAGGACTGGCCCGGCCTCCAAGGCAGCCGGTCGCTTTAAGAGCGCGCAGCGAAAGTCGGGCTGGGAGGGGTTTTGTGCATATTTGAGGACGGTTAGGCGTCTTTGCTTTGGGGCCATGCAAATTTAAACGTTCAAAACCTAACTTTTGGTTCCTCCCGCACCTACTCCTTCAGCAGCCCTGCCACATCGGTGAAGGCGCTGCGGTGCCCTGCGGGGCTCCCCTCCAGCGACCTCACGTCCCCACCTCCGAGGGAAGCTGCGCTGGCCTGGACCTCCAGCACTGCCTGAACTGCAACGTTATCCTGACTTCCACACCTTCCTCCCTCCAGGCTACTCCCCACACAGCCACCGCAGCCGAAACGATGCTTTCGGAAACATAAATCAGATCTTGTTGCTCTGATGAAAATGATAGCATAACAACAAATTCCTAAAATCCAGTCTTTCACATTGCTTGCAGGGCTTCAAGATCTAATTCCCAGATCCCCTCTGACTTGCTCTGGCCATCCTGGCCTCCTTAGTTTTCTGCCCTCTGCTTATCGTTAGCGAACATTATGTTGTGAATTATTTATTTACATCTTTGTTTTGCTGCCCTTGGCTAGACAGGGCTAGACTTCCATTTGTCCCATGTTGCAGGGCTGGCTACAATATTGATGGGCCCAGAGCAAATTGAAAATGCAGGTCCCTTGTTCAAAAAACGGGAAAGCACAATTAAAGCTATGTAATATAAAGCTTTTCCCTTTATTTGCAGTGTGTCTCTCAGATTTTCACATCATTTCAAAAACTGCTATTTAATATCCTAAGTAAAGAAAAAGTAATAAAATTTTAAATTATTAGCATGAATTTTACCATTCATCTTTATGCAAAGCCCGTTAAATTTTATTTTATTTTAATTAATTTGTTATTGAAGCATACTTGATTTACAATGTTGTGTTAGTTTCTGGTGTACAGCAAAGTGATTCAGTTCTATATATGTGTATATATATTCTTTTTCATATTCTTTTCCATTATAGTTTATCACAGGATATTGACTATAATTCTCTGTGCTATACAGTAAGACCTTGTTGTTTATCCATTCTATGTAGAATAGTTTGCATCTGCTAATCTCAAACTCCCAATCCATCCATTGCGAAGCCAGTTTTAAAAGCAAATATAAGTGCATTTAACTGATATGTGGAATCACAGAAATCACACAATTTGTATCTCATAGCTCGTACGTGTGTGTGTATTTTATCCTTATCAGAACCATGGGAATACTTCACAAAATGAACTCAACTGTTTTTACCACACTTTGTTTTTTGCACAAGCCCTACCAGCACTCCCTACCTTAGTTAGGCTTATGGATGTGTGAGGGAGGACTGAAAGCAAAAGGAACTATGGGTTGCCCTATCTTGCCCTTCACTGTTATGTTATTGTTTTCAAAACAAAGGAATATTTAGCATCATACAAGGAAGTAACACAAGTAAGAAAGAATATGATCAGGTTCCTTGATTATTCATGTTTCTTAGGACACCATTGTCTACATTATGCATTTGAAGCCGGTTCAGATTCTAAGGGAAAAATGTGGCCTTTCAGGGATGTCAGCACCCAGCGTACTCTATTGAAGACATAACACAGTTGCCTTGAACTCATGTTGAGTCTTGGGTGGGTGAATTCCCACCGTTGGGGATCCACTGAGAATTCTAGATTCATGGGGTATTTTAAACATGCTTTGGAATGGCAGACAACATACTGCGTGTGTCTCTTTGCTTGTGTTTCCACTGTCCCTGTGGACTTCATTTACCAAACACAAGCTAGAAGATAAAATTATTAAGGATGCTAAGACAGTGATGGCTTTACTGATTATTTTTGCAGAATCAACAGTGTTTCCATGTGGAAATGATTGTGTTTAGTAATGCATTGGATGGAATATAAAAATAAAAAATGACTACAAAAGTCCCTCAGAGAATAGCCAACCTTAAATAGGAAGGTATCAAATAGCTAGTGTAACTAGAGATATTTTGAAGGAATAAAGCAACAAAGTTTCATTAATCATGCAAAAGAGAGAAGGACTAAGGGCAGAATGATTCTGAGATCATTCCGCAAAGTTAGAGGAGCAGGATTTTGAATTTTTAACATGTGATAATGGCTCCCAACCTATTTCTGACTCAGAAGGATTCAGTGGGAAGATGGCTAATTCAGAACCCTGAAATTTCACCTGATTCCAGCAGTTTGATCATTTAAAGGGAAAACTATGATTTTAAAGCTTTGGCAGGTACTACGGGTTGCTAAAAGATGAGGACAATAGATGGTTTTTTTTTGCTGAAGAGAAAGTCACAATAAAGCTTTGGAAATACAATCACAGGGTAGAGGTAGAGTTTGGGGTGTCATTCAGAGGACCAAACTCTTCTTTAACAGACAGGTACAGGGATTTGGGAATTGGAGGCTGGGAGCTACAGGGGGGGAAGGAAGAGAGTCTTGGAGAGGGAAAGAGGGCTCTGGGCATGAGGGGAATGGAGGGGCCTATGGTGAGCCTTGGCTTACATGCAGAGAATTCCAAGTGACCGTGAAGGGCTGATGGATTTCCAGGGCTGCAGTGGCTGACATTCAGTTTTAAGTTGTTCCTGATGGAGCTGTACCTATGTTTTTACCCCCAAACTTTCAATAATGGAGTGAAGGGGTATGATAAAGGGCAGTGTTGTATAGAAGGCAGTAATTCCAGGAGGTAGGACTCAGAAGAGATATAGAAATACTGCAAAAGCAAGGCAGTAGGGAAGAGGCCACCAGAAGGAAGCTCTGCTCCCGGGAGATGCTGCCTTGGGGGTGGCGGGAGGCTGTTTTTCCCAGTGCGCTTGGGATGAAGGGTGGGTCATCATGCAGCAGGGAAGCGTGGGCTCCTGAGGCTGGAGAGTGTAGGTCTCATACCCATTACCCTTAGCTTAGCCCCCACTTCTGCAAGTTGCCCCTCCTCTCCCAACAGTTCTCAGAGGAGAAGCACAGTTGTCATCAAGGGGTTGGAAATGGGAAGATGGCTAATTCAGAACTCCAAAATTTCACCTAGTTCCTAAGGAATCCACTGAAAAAACTAGAATTAATAAATGGGTTCAACAAGATTGCAGGAATAGATGATCAATATACAAAATAATTGATTTCTATACAGGTACCATGAACAAACAGAAATTAAGAAAACAACTTCATTTACAATAGCATGGAAAGAATAAGATACTTAGGAATAAAGTTAACACAGTACGAGCAAAATTTATACTCTGAAAACCATAAAGCACTGTTCAAAGAAATTAAAGAAGGCTTAAAGAAATGGAAATGCATCTCTTGTTCATGGATTGGAAGACTTTATATTATGATGGCTATACTACTCACATTCAGATTTAGTGCAATCCTGATCAAAATCACAGCTGGTTTCTTTGCAGATATTGACAAGACGATCACAAAATTTCTGTTCAAATTCAAGGGACAGGGAATAGTCTAAACAATCTTGAAAATTAAGAACAGTAGGTTTCAGACTTCCCTGGTGGCACAGTGGTTAAGAATCCGCCTGCCAATGCAGGGGACACGGGTTCAAGCCCTGGTCCGGGAAGATCCCACATACCGTGGAGCAACTAAGCCCATGTGCCACAACTACTGAGCCTATGTTCTAGAGCCCACGAGCCTCAACTACTGAGCCCGTGAGCCTCAGCTACTGAGCCCACGTGCCACAACTACTGAAGCCCACGCGCTCTAGAGCCCGTGCTCTGCAGCAAGAGAAGCCACCACAATGAGAAGCCCGCGCACCGCAACAAAGAGTATCCCCCGCTCACCGCAACTAGAGAAATCCCACACACAACAATGGAGACCCAGTGCAGCCAAAAATAAATAAATTAATTTAAAAAAGAACAGTAAGTCTCACACTTTTCAATGTAAAAACTTAACTACAAAGCTATAGTAATCAATACATGGTAGATACGTAGGTCAAAGGATAATTAGAGGAGATATATAGATCAATGGGACAGATTGAGAGTCTAGAAATAAACCCTTGCATTTACATTCAATAAATTTTTGACCAGGCTGCCAAGACCATTCTGTGTGCGAAAGAATAGTCCTCTCAACAAATGGTGCTGTGACAACTAGATATCCATATGCAAAAGAAAAAAGTTGGACTCATATCTCATACTAGTTACAATAATAAACTCAAACTGGATCAAGGACTTCAATGTAAGAGGTAAAACTATAAAACTGTTAGAAGAAAACATAGCGTTAAGTCTTCATGACCTGGGATTAGGCACTGGTTTCTCAGATATGACACCAAAAGCACAGGCATCAAAAGAAAAAATAGATAAGTTAGATGTTATCAAACTTAAAACCTTTTGTGCTTCAAAAGACACATCAAAAAAGTGAAAAGACAACCGAGGAATGCAAGAAAATTTTATAAATCATATGTTGGATAGGAGACTTGGGTTTAGAATATCTCAAAAGTAGAGTGGCAAATAACCAAATTTAAGAATAGACAAAGGGTTTACGTAGTCATTTCTTCAGAGAAGATGTACAAATGGCCGATAAGCACATGAAAAGACGCTCAACATCACTACTGGTTAGGAAAATGCAAATCAGACCCAAAATGAGATATTACTTCCCACCCACTAGGGTGGTTATAATAAAAAAGGCAGAAAAATGTGTTGGTGAGGATATGGAGAAGTTGAAACACTTATACACTACTTGTGGGTCTGTGATATGGTGCAATTTCTTTGGAAAACAGTCTGGAACTTCCTCAAAAGTTTAAACATAGAGATATCATGTGACCTAGCAATTCTATTCCTAGGTATATATCCAAGAGAAATGAAAATATGTCCACACAAAACTTTTATGTAGATGTTTATAGCAGCATTATTCATAATAGCCAAAAAGTAAAAACAATCCAAATGTCTATCAATTGATGAACTGATAATAAAATGTGATATATCTGTACAGTGGAATACTACTGGGCAATAAAAACAGTAGAAGTACTGACATGTGCTACAACCTGGAGGAATCTTGAATACATTGTGTTAAGTGAAATAAGCCAATTGGAAATGACCAAATACAGTATGATTCTCTTTATATGAAATATTCAGAATAGGGAAATCCATAGAGACAGAAAGGAACTGGCAGGAGACAGCAGGACCTGGGGAAAGAGGATGGGCCACAAAGGACCAGAGCCATGGGTGGAGTTTGCTGACAACACAGGTCTGCATCAGAGTTGCAAGGAAGCAGCTGCAGTAGTGGGCCAGTCTTGAACCAGCCCTCCTCTGTGGCAAGGACCTGGGCTTCACACTAAGGGTGGAAAATAAACTCAGTTCATGGGCAGCTGCCTCTGTCACAGGGTGAGAAGAACAGGCAGGGAGGGAAAGGGATGCATTTTTAATTCCTGAGCCATCGAGAACTCTCAGCAGAGTTGAGGAGTGTATTAATTCTGATGGGTGGTCCTCTCGAGGCCCAGGGATTTGGGGGGTGCTGATGTGGCCAAGAACAGGAAGGTAGTACTGATGTACTGCCATTGGCCCATTGACTTAGAGGGTGTTTGGGTCTCTGTGTGGTAAAATCACAAATGGAGGTCTTGGCAAAGTCATCACCTGTGGGTGGCGTTGCTGGTGGATGCCGCCATTTTGGAAAGTAAGTTAGCACTAAGATCTTAGCCTCAATGTAGAGTTCTGCCCCTGGGAAGTTATCCTGAGGGGGCCATTGCAAAAGAGGAAGTAAACATAGCTAAAAATGGCACAGCAACATAAATACAACAGCTGAAGCCCTTAACGTGACCTAAATGTTTAATAGGTGAATGGTTAAACATGTCATGGTCAATCAATTCAAGGGGATTTTTGCAGCAGTTAATTCATAAACAAAAAGTCTTTGTAAAAGTAGTCTTTCTGAGATAATATTAAGAAAAACATGGAAAATAATATTATATATACCTCTTAGCTATTAGTATGTTCCCGACTAGATTTATGGATAAATATTGGAAGGGAACATAGAATTGAAAACTCTTGTAAGGTTAGGGGGATAAATGATCAGTGAAACAATATTTTCTTTTAAGATTTTAAAAAATATTGTAAAATTATTTTAATGATTTTTTTGCCCCAAGTCTTAACTTTAACAATCCAAACTTAAAAAATAGGACATTTCTCTTTCTTTTTTTTTTTTTTTTTTGGTCTCTTTCTTTTTTCCCCCTTTTGACTAATGCTTGTGTTCACAGTTGAATAATAAAAGAGAACATTTTTGCAAAACTTCTGAAAGGCCCTGGAGCTAAGGGCAGATAAATGTTAGGGAAAGTTTGGAGGAATAAAGAAAAGTGGTAAAAAAAAAAATGATGGCAGTGGTAGAAGCAAAGGCATTATAAATAAAGCAGGGAAGAATAGAGGATGTGCAAGGGAAAGCGAGGCCAGGGATGGACAGGGAACAGGGCAGTCTTAGAGAAAAATGTCATCATTTAAAGCCCCTTCTCATACTCATTATTTATTTCCTCGGTAAAGACGAGTCTCTTGGCTAACAACATGAGAGGGAATGTAAACAGTTCATTATGCTTTGTCGTTGCTAGTTTTATTTTAATTCTGTTAGCTCCATGGGGCAGTGCCACACTCTTGTATTGTGAGCACATCGTAACATAGCAGGTGCTCAGTCAACATTGAATGAATGCTGACTACATGTGTTCGCTTTCATTTATTCCCTTAGACCAGGACCTTGCCTTGCTTGCCCTTCCTCTCTGTCCATTAATTCTTGCTTCATTTCCTTCTGTGTCTTCATGTCTTTGCAACAGGGTCTTCTGGTACTTTCAGCTCTGGTGACCATTTGATGAAGAGGACCTTTCTCAAGACAAAAGGGTGTCTGGGTGCTGCTCTCCCCTCCCCACCCGTGGGGATCTGGCTCCTTGCATGCACCCAAACCTCAGGACAGGGTCGTGGCTGGAACTTCTCTTGTTTTCAGGGAACCCAGCACAGGACATTCATGATGTCACCTCCCAGGATCCCCCTCTGCCCTCCCCAGTAGCACCCAGAGCCTCTGCCTGGACATCTGCCTTCTGTCCTGCAACGCTTCCTCATTGTTTATGCTGATGGCTTCTGTCCTCTTCACTCTTCCTGGACTGTAGGACCACCCAGGACCCAATCCATTCCCACGGGGTTAGGACTCCGTACTCCATCCAGTGCCCTTGACTTTCCTCCCCTTGCATTAGGTCATCTCCTCCATTTCCAGCCTGAGTACAGACAGCTCTATTGGAACCAGAAAAGGCAAATTCATGGCGTGGATCCTGCCCCTGCTGCAGACATTACTGATCAATCACAGCCTTCTTTCCAATGGAGCCTGGATGTGGTCTTAGAATCCCCTCTTAGGATCAGAGCTGGTGAGCAACTTTGAGTAATCGGGGTGAATAGGTTGGTGGCAGCCTTCATTCCCGCACAAGGATGTCGTGCCCCATAGGCTTGATCAGCGTCCCAGTCTTGAGCGTCTCCAGAGGTGGAATCAAGACGGTACCTTCCTTAGGCACTTCTCTCCCTGTTCATCCTTCTTTCCTGCCTCCTGCCTGCTCAGGGCTCCCCAGGTCCCAGCAGACTTCGTGCCAGAGTGAGTCGCTGTGACCCGCAAGCCTGACCAAGGCTCACAGCCACAGCATGCACGTGGTAATGAACCCTGGGTTTCACTTGATTTTCTCAGCTGGGAGTCTGATTGTAGCCATGCTTTGGAGCCACCAGAGTCACCCGGGTGACCCTCTGCCCACTGGACTGTGCGAACCGCTCACCCAGAACGTGAGACTCCTGCTGCTTTGCTTTCCCACAGCGCCAAACCCAGCTCCCTTGCAAACTGCGTGTAATCAATACTCTCTCTCTCTCTCTCTCTCTCTCTCTCTCTCTCTCTCTCTCTCTCGGAGGGATGATTTACACATTCCTAAAAGCAGACTGGGATCTGGAGTTGACTAACAGAAAGTCAGTTTTTGGTGGGGAAAGAAATGTAGGAATTTTGGAAACCAAACAGAACTCATCGTTTATTTGTGGAATCAAAGCTGAAACCATCAAGTGTTTCCCACACAACTTACAGCAGACGTTTTGGGATCCCAGCCTTAGAATCCTACCACTGACCTTGGGCGAGACCCTTAGCCCCTCTGAGTCTACTTCTGCTCCTGTCAAACCGAGGTGACACCTGGGCTACCCTGCAAGGCCGTTCTGAGGATTGGATTAGGTTAGTCTTAGTCCAGCGTTTGGGCTAATACGAGGTGATTATTGTTAACCGGATGGAAGCAGCCAGATGGACGCTAGGTTGGGATGTCCCATAACCTTATTCACACAGGGTTTTAAGATACAGCTTCTTTAACCTTTAAGAGTGGAAAGCAAACATTATACTTAAGTTTTCTGGAGGGAACAAGATCGTAGGGAAGTCATTTTCAGCTTTCTCTCCTCCAAAGCAAAGACGGGAGCCGCCTGGAAACCTTCTGGGTGCCATCTCAGAATGCGCCACTAGAGGGCGGTATCGCACCGCGAGGATCTTTAATTTCCCTCCTACCGGAAGGAATTCGGACAGGCCTTGGGTTGAGCAGTTTAACACGCCGGGCCTTATCTCATCCTCTATTTTTCAGTTCAGGGCAATTAATTCCTCCTCCTCCAAAGGACTTTTTCAAGTGGAAACCTGGGACTCCTCTGTGCTTCTGAGGGGTCCCCTTCCGTGTGCCTTATATTTGGCTCTAAATCTTCCGGCTTCCTCAGGCCTGTAGTCCCCTTTTAGCTGCACTGATGGTCCAAGCAAGTGGACGTGTGTACGAGGCTCCGGGTGAAGGTCAGGATCAGCCTGGAGCATCCGGGTGCAAATCCGATGAAGGTTTTGGGAGATCAGAGGGGAAGGAAGCTGCTAGGCAGGTTCCTCTGGGCGTCCTTGCTGGGAAGGGGGCGTTCCCAGCTGTCCTGGGGAGGCTGATGGGCTGAAGGAGGGGCCAGTGTGAAGGAGCGTGAGGCTGTGAAAAGGTCACTGCTGCATGTCTTGGAGGTCGGGGGCTGAGTCCAATAAAGTTGGGGATGATTTTTGAACTGGATTTAACTAGATTTGAATGACCAGGTATTAAGCTACCTTATTTGCATCATCTCCTGCAATCTTCTTCCATGAAGAACCAAGGCTCAGAGAGGTTAGGTAACTATCCGGAGGTCACACAGCTAGTAAGTATGAGAGGTTTGAACTCACATTCTCAGCAGCGTTGCACAGAGGCTGGGGGGACCCCTCAGTACCAATGGGCACTCTCTCCAGCTATGTGACTTCTGGGGATCGGTGCCAGAGGCAGCCTGGAAACAAGTTTAAGCCCAGGTCACAGCTGAATTCCTGAAGCCATATCATGAATCCACGTCCTTCCTGATCCTTTCAACTCCGTCCTCTCTCCTCACTTAGAGCCACTCTGCCCATGTCAGTGCTTCTCCCTCCTGGAGCAGCTCCTGTACCAAGTGCCGACTGTGCGCCTGGCACCGCTCTGGCTTCTGGGGCACAGTCTTTGTCCTTGGGCCGCCCACGTTCCCGTGAGGCATTTCTCTGGGGTCTGTGCTTTCTACAATTTACTCTCCATACTGTATTAATTATTTACATAACACACAATCCCAGAATGTAGCAGATGACACGATAGACTTTTATCATCTCACACTCCCTGAGGTTTGGGATCCTGGTGTGGCTCAGTTGGGTTCTTCACTCAGGGTCTCTCACAGGCCGTCATTAAGGTGTTGACTCCTCTTGAGGGCCCTGGGGAAGGAGCCCTTCCACGCCCCTTCATGTGGTCCTTGACAGGGTTCAGCACCTCAGGACTGTTGGTTGGAGGCCTCCCTCAGTTCCCTGCCAGGCGGGCCCCCCGCAGATCAGCTCACGGTGTCAGCTGGCCACCTCAGATGGGAGACAGCACCAAAAATTAAAACCAGAGTCTTTGTGTAACTGGATATTGACGTGACATCCCATCACTCTGCTGTCTTATGTTCTTCAGAATCGTCATTAGGTGCAGCCCACACTTCATGGAAAGGCTGTGAGCACTGGATGAGGGTGTGGCTACCTGAAGCAGGGGGCGGGCACTGGGGTCATCTTAGAGGCTGCCCACCAGTTTGCCCTCTGGCCCTCAAAGATTCACATCCCTTTCCCATGGAAAATACACTCAACTCCTCCCAAGACCCCCAAAGTCCCATTCCATTTTCACATCAGCTCAAAGTCCAGAATCTCAGCATCTGGATCAGATCTGGGTGTGAACAGGGCCCCAGGGTGTGGTTCAAGTACAGTTCCTCTCAATCTGTAGATCTGTGAAACTAAAGAGACACATGTCCTGTCCCTTGTGCACTGCAGGTGGGACGGGCACAGGACAACCGCTGTAGATATTCCTGCTCAAAAAAGGGGGGGAAATGGGGGCTTGAAGGAGTCACTGGTCCACAGCAGTTCTGAAATTCAGTCGGGTAAATGGCGACCATTTCTGGAATCGTTTCCACATCTCTCTGGCTCCTGAATCTGAGCCATCCTTCCTTTATTCATGAAAGGTAAAACGTGTTTACAGCTAAATGGTCTCCTCAATCTGTTTCCTGCTGGTCTAACTCCTCCTTTCTTTATGTGCCTTCAGTCCAAGCTGGCAGTGTTTCTACTGGTGTGATTGGGGGAGGGACACGCACACAGAGGGGTTCAGCTGTTACAGTGATTTTTTTCTTTCTTAAGCTGGGTAATAGGTATACAGGTCGTCATTGCCTCACTCTTTAAACCTTTTGGTGTGTCTTCAATATTTCATAGTAAATGCTGTAAAAAGAAAGTATTTTTTTAAAAGAAAACTCAGGGTGTTGGTGCATGAATAGAAAGACTGGTCCACAGAACAAAAGTCCAGAAATAACCCAAGTACATAGGGAAATTTAGTCTATGATAAAGATGACATTTCAAATGCTGGAAAAGTGATTGGCCTTTTAACAAATGATGCTGAGAAAATTAAATAACCATTCCTCATCTCAGACACAACAATAAGCTTCAAATGAATTAGAAATATAAATGAGAAAAATGAAATCATACAAATTCTAGAAGGTAACATGAGTGAATTCCTCTATGGGGAAATGTTTTTTCATTATGAATCAAAATCCAGATGTCATGAAAGAAAAGGTGAGTAAAATAGAACACATAAAAATTACAGAAGAACCTCTGCAACCAAAATGTGCCACATGCATTGTTTAAAACACACACACACGATCTGCCAGAAAGTACTTGCAATATAGATCAGAAACAGAAATCAGGGACAATTTCAGGAACACATAAAGAATTCTTAAAGATTGAGCAAAGACAGGTGAAGATGGCCACGTTGGCAGTACTCTGGTTTTTCATTCTCTCTGAATTCCTCCATTAAGAATAGCCAGAGCAACTAGACAGAGAAGCAGAAAGCTACGGCTAACATTTACAATAAAACTGGGTCACAGGATAGTCTTAAGAACTTCAAAATACAAGCAGATGGGAGCAGACCATTATCAGTACGTGAAGACTTGTGTGTTTTTGTGTCTGTGCAAGAAAAAGCAGAAGAAGTAATGGGGCTTCTGATGGACCCAGGAAGAGGAAAACCCCAGAATAGCCACGGGGTTTTCATGATAAAGCACAGAAGCATGATTTGAGCGTGGAGGCAGGGGCATTGCCAACCTCAGCAGCCAATGACTGCAGTGGTCCCTGGTGAAGGGGGGTGGAGCCTCCTAGCCCCAGTTGACTCTTAAAATGGAACCCCCAGGGCTTTCTTCCAGGACACCCTGCACCCAGGAGAAACTGCTGGGAGTGGAATAAACAGTTTTCAGAAAAGGGGCAACTGAGAAATGGGAAAGAGAGGGTCTGCATACAACTGAAGAAGAGGAACATAGCCAGGGAATTTCAGAAACCAAGCTGCCGTATTTAAAAAACGTTTTACATGAGTAAGGGCAGAGAGCTCTGTGGATTAGAGAAGCTAGTGTGAGCCACGATTCCTTCTAACTGGTCATGAAAACTTCGCCACACGAAAAAGAACAACAAAAAAGAATTGAGGGAAAATCCTGGACAAGTTGGATAGGAAAAATTGAGGGAAAAAGACCAGAGCTCCTTAGAAAAAATGGGCAAAGATATGAACTGTCCAAAAAAAAAGAAAAATGTGCAAATCGACACATAAGAAAAATGCTCAACTTTATGCATAATAAAAACTGGAACACTGAATACTGTTTTCCACATGAGAGGTTGGCAAAATTTCAAAAGCTTGACAACACACCTTGTTGCTGGCTGTGGAGAAACTGGTGCTCCCATACACTGCCACGGAGAGACCATCATGGGGTAACTCCGTGGGGGGGAATTCAACACAATATAGCCAAACTACATACACACTTACAGGACTGGGTGGAATAGCTTCTCCCCAAATTTCTGTGCACCCAGAACCTGTGAATGTGACCTCATTTGGAAATAGGGTCTTCGCAGATGTAATCAAGTTAAGATGAGATCATCCTGGAGCAGGGTGGGCCTTAAACCAAATATGACTTCCTTATGAGAAGAGAAGAGACACAGACACAGGAAGAAGGCCATGTGATGATTGGAGTAAGGGGTCCATACGTCAAGGAGTGCCGGGTCCATACGTCAAGGAGTGCCAGGGGCTGCCAGCAACACCAGAGGCTGCAAGAGGCAATGAAGGATTTTCCCCTAGAGCCTTCCTAGAGAGCATGGCCCTACCAACACCTTGATTTTGGAACTCTGGCCTCCAAAACTGTAAAAGAATAGATTACTGTGGTTTAAAACCACATTTTTTTTTTTTTTTGGCCACACTGCATGGCTTGCGGGATCCCCAACCAGGGATTGAACCTGAGCCCTCAGCAGTGAAAGCACGGCATCCTAACCACCCGGGAATTCCCTAAAACCATACATTTTGTAGTGCTAGGCAATGTTAATACTAGTATGTATTAGGTAGCCCGAGGCAATGAATACAGGTACCCTTTGGCCGAATAATGCCTCTTCTAGGAATTTATCATGAAGACACACCTCCAATGATACAACAAATAATACATGAACCATCTTATTCATTAAGGCATTGTTTGTAGTTGAAAACCATCTAAATGCTGAGACGCAGAAGCTTGGTTGGCTAAACCATGGCACATACTCTCAATGGAACGCTTTTTAGAGGTATATAGCTCTAAAAAGGAATGAAGAGTACTTTCATTGACTCCAAAGGTGGCACCATCAATTCCATTAGTCCCAGTATGAACATGCAGCTAACTGCATCCAGAATCTGGGCTGACCCTGAATCTTCCTTTGCCCAGTAGAACACAGAAGTGAATTCTGTCAGTTCTTTAAGAGGACTAGTCTTCAAGAGGACTGGCAACTTCCACCTCCTCTCTCTTGGATATCACATAAAAGATTGGGGGCAGACATGGAATATGGTTGGTGCATCCAACAAGGTCATGATCAGGGCACTGAAATCATGGTTTCTTTGGCAAGTCTCATCTCTAGGGAAGACAAGGAGACCCTCAACTCTTTTAGCCAGGGCGAGGGAAATGGTGAGGGTCTTTGAAAAAGTCCAAGTCCTTCATCCCCTCTCTGCCAGAAAGGTATCCACAGGTAGAGAAAGGCCTGGAGGGAGGGGTCTGGTCCCTCTAAGAGCTGACATTTTCATTATGGGGTCTTAAAATAGTATTTTAGAGGACACTTCAGCCTTTGAAGGCTTTGGATATGTGACTCTTCTAAGCTGATCATTGCTGGGTCCTAACCAGATGGTTTCTCTGAACTGCTCCTCTGGGACCTGGGTCTTCTGTTGCCACCATCAGCCAAGGCTCTGCCCTGGAGGCTCTGAAGGGCCCCACTGCTCACAGCCCTCCAACCTGTGAAGCTTGGATGATGACATTTCGTTTTCCTTCCCAGGAGGCACTGGAAAATTTCCACATGGTTTGACCTCTTTGAAGGGTTCAACCATTGCTGACATCATCTGGGGCAGATAGCAAACCGTTGCCCCATTTGCCCAGAGGAAGAGGAAAGTGTATTTTTTAGAAACATACTAATTTCCTTTTAGAGCTACTGGGTCTGGGTTAGCTGGTGAGTGTTGAAATCCTCAGAAGAGCTTTGTGGGAAATGACTTTCCTGATATTCAGTAGCACATCCTGTGGCCCCCAGGCAAGGGCCAGTTTACACGAACTGTAATATGCTCCCTAATTGAGGGTACAAACCAGGGTGAAGTTTCTGAATTTCAGGGTGATTGATAACATCAGCTCTGGCAAAACAGAGAGCCTTCAATAGAATATGATACTGATATTAAATATGGGCTTGGAGAAAAACAAAGTTATTCACAGAAAGTGGGCGGGCCAAAGAGGCATTATGCATATGATTATGGGGCTACAATTTTGCTGTTTGGTTAAATACTTATCCAGTTACAGAATTTAAATGTAAGTGTGCCTGCCCCAGAGCCCTAATCACCCAAAGGGATGTCAGTAGCTGGTTGTGTAATAAGGAAACTGGTTGGCCTTTATCTTTAGTCCCTGGGAGGTAACCTCTAAACCTTTGGAATTTCCTGAGTGATGGGAAGGTCTTTGTTATTCATGGTGGGACTTTTAGACCCCACCTGGTAGTTGACGCCAATGAGGTGACTCGTGGGGGACCCCTAGATATTTTATGTTTATGAGATGACTCAGGATTCGGGCTGGCCATGCCAGAAAGAACGATGATGCGATTGGCAAGTTGGAGGTTTGATCCTCAAACTGTCAGCCCAGATCCGGGGGGACAGGCAGGGGCTGGATGTGGAGTTCAGTCATGCAGGTGGTGATTCAATCCATCATTCCTCTGGAATGAAACTCCAATAATAAATTCTGGATACGGAAGCTTGGTTGAGCTTCCTGGGCTGGGAAAACTCTGTGTGGATCGTCACACATCAGTGACAGGAGGGTACCGCATCCTTGAGGATATAGAAGCTTCACGTTTGGAATGCTCCCACGCCTAGACCTGCCCCATGGGTCTCTTCCTCTGGCTGGTTCTGATTTATTTCCTTTTGCTATAATAAAACTGTCATTGTAAGTGTCGTGCTTTCCTGAGTTCTGTGAGTCATTCTAGCGGATTATCTATCCTGTGGGTGTCCATAGGGACCCCCAAATTTGTAACCAGCTGGTCTGAGTGAGGGTGGCTCTCGGGACTCCTAAATTTGCAGCTGGGGTCTGAATCTTCGCTTGGAGTTTGGCAGAACCTGGGTGGTGGTGATGAAGACCCAGGGGTTGGAAAAGGCGTGATACCGAGGCTGGGTGACCACGTGGGTGAGGAGGGGCGGGGCCTGCAGAGGGTGGAGGCGGGGCCTGCAGATGGGCGGGATGGCCTGGGACAAGCTCAGAAAATTTTTCCCCAGGTTCCACAACACACGGGGCAGAGAAGGCTTTGGAGGGAGAGACCTGTGCTGCAGGCAGGGGTCTGTGCAGCTGCTCAGCAGCCTCGCCCCTGCCACTGCAGTGGCCCCAGGTGACCTCACGGTTCTGCGCTGGTGGAAAGGATGGTCTGGGTCCAGTAGACCCACCAGGGCAGGGGTAGCATTTTCCCAGGGCCACAGTGCCCAGACCCAAGACACAGATCGATGCCAATCACGGCGCACAGCTGAGCTCTGTAGGTAACCAGACAGAGGCCCCCGACCGCCTCCACCAGGTGGTGCCAGGCCTGCTTTGCATCAGGCGGCTGCCCTGCCCGCGCTGGGAGGTCTGGTCACTTATTTTCAAGTCGAGTCAGTAAGTATGCAGAAGCTGCCTGCTCGGTGCTGCCAAGGACTAAGTGGCAAAAGAGTCACCTACTGCCCCGTGGGCTCTGAGCAGGTAGATGACACAGATTCCTGTACTGGGGCTGCTGGGAAAGAACAAAGTCAGGGTGCGTGTAGAAAAGCTAAGTCCACGGGGAGAATTGATTAAAGAAGTGGGAAATCTATAGAACCTCAAAGGAGCCTTAGGGTCTGGCCTGTCGGAAAGCTGAGCAGGTGGGCACAGGACTGGGGGCGCAGGGGAAACCGCCAACAGAGACAGACCTGGGGAGGTCTGGCCGGCAGGGGGAGGGAGTGAGACACACCCCCACCCCCACCCCCCGCCCCGATGTGAGAAGCCTGGACTGCGGGCTGATTGGGGCTGCCTTGAGCGTGGTTCACGTTGTTCAGGCTGTCACACAGGCTGGGTCCATCATCAAACTCGGTACGGTGCGTCCCGTTTCCTCCATCTGAAGATGAGGCTGGTGAAGCCCTGATGGGTTGTAAAGCCTCTTCCAGAGTCACACAGCTTGTCCTCAGTAGAGCTGGTGTTTTATTATATTTCTTTTACTATGGTAAAATATTATAAAAAGATTTACTTAAATAATATACAATTTGCTATTTTATTAAAATAAATTTATTTATTTATTTATTTTTGGCTGCGTTGGGTCTTCGTTGCGCTGCGCGGACTTTCTCTAGTTGCGGCAAGCAGGGGGCTACTCTTCCTTGCAGTGCGCGGGCTTCTCATTGCGGTGGCTTCTCTTGTTGCAGAGCATGGGCTCTAGGTGTGCAGGCTTTAGTAGTGGCAGCACGTGGGCTCAGTAGTTGTGGTGCATGGACTTAGTTGCTCTGCGGAACGTCGGATCTTCCTGGACCAGGGATCAAAACTGTGTCGCCTGCACTGGCAGGCGGATTCTTAACCATTCCCCCCGGGGAAGTCGCCAATTTGCTATCTTGAAGTGTATAATCCATTAAGTACATGCACAGTGTTGTGTAATCATAATCACTATTTCCACAATTTTTCCATCACCCCAAATAGAAACTCTGTACCCCTTAAACAATAACTCCCAGCCCCCTCTCCCCGATGCCCTGGTACCCTCTCATCTACTTTCTGTAGAAAGAGAGAGGCTGGAGGCATTGCCCTGCCTTGAACATGTCAACTCCACTTGCCCTCACCCCGCGGGTCCCTCCTCCTGGGGAGTCGGCGGGGAGAGTCAGGGAGGGACGTGGGGCTAAGCCGCCTCCTCAATGCTTTCCCAAGAAGCTCCCATGCTCTGGGTCAAGATACAAGGAAAGGAATTCATTTTCTCAGATACATTTTATAATCATACTTTGTACATTACCGTGTCAGTTAGGACTTTTCGTGCCAAAAATCCAACTACACCGTCTCAACCGACAAGGAACTGATGGGCACACGGAACAGAGAAGCCCGGAGTCGGGGTGTTTCAGGCAGGCTTTCTGAGTGGGGTCTCATGTTGCCACCTGAACCTGGTTTCTCCCGTCCCACCGTGACTCAGTTTCCTCTGAGTTGGCACACTGGCAGGCAGGCCCAGCCTCACCTTCTCAGGTTTAAGGGCAGCGGGAGAGAGTCCCATGGGATCTGGCACCCAGTAGGCCAGTCAGCGCGAAGATGTTGTGAGGCTCTGATTGGCTTGGACCCAGGTCACGTGATCGACCCCAACCGGAGCCCGTGGACTTGAGGCAGGCCGTGTGGGCGTGCTTTCCAGACTGAAATCTGGAAAGAGCCACTGGCAGCAGGGTGAGTGGATGCCAGGGGTCCGAGCCAACAGGAAATGACCCACAGTCACTGAGCCCAACCTCAGGGCTGCTGAATGGCTCATTGAGTTAGTCCCTGTAAGGCACTTAGAAAGGCGTGCTTGCCTGGCACGTGGCCACATCCTAGGTAAATGTTAACTCGTATTACTATTTGCCAAACACCATTCTCAGCTCCTAACTTGCTCTCTATCATTTCATCCTTACAACAGCCTCAGGAAGTGGGTCTTATTTTCTCCAGTTTACAAACAAAGACACCAAAGCTCGGAAAGATTTATGTAGCATGGCTCAGGTCACACAGCCAGTGAGAGATGGAGCCAAGCTTTGAACCCTGGAAGTCCCATTCCAGAGCTTCCGTGCTTGTAGAGGGATTCAAGAGGGAAGCCTGTTCCTTGTATGGGGGCCAAAAGGCAATAGCAATAGGATAAATAGCAGTGTATTTAAACATCTCATAACAGTGCGAATCAGGTTCTCTCAGGAGCCAGTTTTCACCCTGGTTTTAATTTGTAAACCCTTTAAAACGACATTAATGCTCTTAAGATATAATCCTGAAACACGTGAGAATTAGCAATACCTCCCTATCACTATAGTAGCCAGAAAGAGTTAATGTAGCTTCTAAAGCCTTGTAACTTACAACGAGGAATTACACTCCCAGAAAGTATAATTCAGTGAGTAATGGGAATCTGGATTAATTCCCAAATAAAGCTGTTATCATAAGAATTTATGAACAGAGGAATAAGAGACATTTAGCAGAATCTCCAGAGGCAGATATTAGACATGAAAATCAAACTTTGCAGTGGTTTAACTATTATTTATCACATCTTTCTCTCTTTTGTGGTCCAGCACCTGGAGCTCCAGGTTTGTGATCATATTGTTTTCAATGGAAAGGATCAGAAGTGGCTGCTTTCACATGGAGGTAAAAGGACAGGGAAAGATAAATGGGATAGAGATGATTCACAGATGTGAACACACAACACAGGAGGTAATAGTCTATCCAGCTCAAGTTCAGTGCTTCAAACTTTGTCTGGAAGCTTAACATCAGGACTTTTCCATTAAAACAACCCAGAGGATGTTGGCAAATCAAGCCAAATATTCCTCTCTACTCTTTTTTCTACGTATAGCCCAGGACCAGTGGGGCTTATCAGTGTGTGAATTGGGGCAATGAGGTACCAGCTTTGCCCGTCTCCTTAGTGGTCCTGCTCAACTTCTAGAAGTCTCTTTGGAAGTGGGAGCTGCCCCCCATCCAAACAGAAGCCAAAGCAACTGGCCCGTGGGCTGCTAAGCTGGGATCAGTGTGTGCCCTGTCACCTTTGCATGGCATTTTGGAGAGGTCCCAAAGGCACCTGGTCATTCATCCCAACACATCCGCAGTCCTGGGGGGGGGGGGGTTGTCCCTTCAAAGCTAGTCCACTGATAAATGATGTGCAAAGGCTCCACCTTCCTCCTGCTCAGCTAGCTGCTTGGATCTGCACAGCGTGTTGACCTCCTGGCCACAGCCTGCAAAAGCCATGCTTCAGTGGAGATGAAAGATTTAGGCCCACAGATTTGGAGATATTGGCTTTCTAGTGATGCAAGTGCCTCTGCTGGATGCAATTCAAACTTCTTGATCCAGGATGGGTCTCCTACATACACAGTCAGCAGCCTTCCTCCCGGACGTGAGCCATCTTAACTGGGGCTGATAGAGCCCATGGGGGAGCTCAGCCCTGACCACCACCCGGGTCTTCATGTTCAGTTCACTATCTACACATGAGTCACATGGTTACCACCCACACCTCTCCTTCTGGCATATTTCTTATTGCCTGCAAAGCCTTTTAAAACCATCATTAGGGCTCTGCTAACCTCACTGTTTTGCCCTAGTCTTCACTCTAGTACAGATCCCATAAATATCCTCTGTTTGGCTGTACTAATGTTTCCCTGACAATTTCCAGCACAGCTGTGTTATTCTGCTCTTTTTTCTCTAACCATTTTTTAAAAACATCGATTTATTTATTTATTTATTTAGGCCATGCCATGCAGCTTGTGGGATCTTAGTTCCCTAACTGGGGATTGAACCTGGGCCCTGATAGTGAAAGCACTGAGTCCTAACCACTGGACTGCCAGGGAATTCCTCCCTAACCATTTCTGGATGCCTCCTCTTGCTCTCCTAAGTGTTGCAGTCTGCCTTTTCCTGTCCGTAGGTGGCCTCGAGTCTGGGTGGCCAATGCACACCCTGTCCCAGGAACATGGGCCTCCTGCATAGGGTCACCTGAGAGTCTGAGAAGTGGGCAGACATAGTTACAGGAAATGTGGCAGGACCCCAGTGCTGGTCCATCACTTCCCAGCCCTGAGGGGGGTGATGGAAAGGGCTGACAACCTTTCTCCTACTCCAAACAGTTGAAGACAGTGGCAGCAACTGCAACTCTTCTCCCAGAGTCACCTAGGGCCACCCTTTCCCTCCTGACTTCCCATGTTTGTCTCCCCAGTTAATGACCCCCTCCCAGCTTTCTGCTCCACCTCTGGGTGCCTGCTGATGGTCTCTCCATTTTTCAAATATTCCAGCCCCTCTGCCCAGTTTACATCAACAGATCCAGCCCTCCTGTCCTGTCCATTAGCTCTTGGCTCTGAACAGTCCCTGGATCTCAGCGGAATTGACTGCTCCAGGTAGGGGTGTACCATCTATCTGACTCGGTCCCCCAGTATCTGATGTTCCCACATCATTGGGAGAGCAGCTGACTGGTGAGTAGACCTCATGGTATGTGGGAACCATCCAGAGATGAACAGGAGCATGGTAGAACTTTGGGGACAGTGGCAGGAGAGACACAGAGTGACAGACTGAGAAATAAAGATTATCTGCTTTCCGTAAAATAGTGACCAGGGAGAAAGGGCTCTCTGTCATCTGAGGGAGTTGGATTTGAGTGATGATTCTGAAGACCAAGAACCCATCTGCATGCCAGGCTAAATATTGAGGGACCTCAGCCCTCGGAAGGACATCTTGTTAATCCCATTTGTTCTATAGAAACTAGGAACAGGCCTCAGAGGACAACCAGCAAGAAAACAGGGACGTTGGTCCTACAACCACAAGGAACTGAATTCTGCTGATTCCTGAATGAGCAGTAAATGGACCCGTCCCCAGCCCAGGCTCCAGAAAGAAGAGCAACTGCCTGAACTCAGCTTTTAGTCTGGCAAGATCTGAACTGAACTTCTGACCTACAGAACAACAGATTACACACTTGTGTGGTGAAACCACTAAGTTTGTGGTGATTGTTATGGCAACAGTAGAAAATGAATACAGAGTAAAGAAGAGGAAAGCAGTGCCTATGCCTGGTGACCCCTGGTCTGAACCCTGCAGCAAGAGGGCTCTGGACAGAGCGTGACGGAGCAGTTTTCAGCTTAAATGCTGGTCACCACACATGCTGCCTGGGAGGACAGGATATTTTGCCCAGTTCTGTAAGGAGAACAGCCTGGCTGCAGCACGGAGAGGGATGATGGAACCCTGCACACGTGGGTCCTCCTGAGTTTGTCCAGATGGTTCTTCCAGAGCCCATCTGCAGCCGTGGAGAAGGAGGTGCTGACCCCCACGGTTCTGCAAGCAGAGGTGTCAATGAGGAGAGCCTGTGTGAGATACCCAGAGACCAGAGACACCCAGAGATGCCCACATATCACTGATGGGTCCCGGCGGGGTTGCTGATGCTACTTCCATTTGAGGGGAGTCACAAGCCGGTAGAATTTGAGTATCTGTGACAAAGTGAACTCATTCAACAGCTTGCTAATGTCTAGGGAAATTCAAGATAAGTACATTTTTAACCTCCTGAGCCTCGGTTTTCTAATCTGTAAAATGGGGGAAATAATCACTACATTAACTTGTTGTTGGGGAGAATGAATCAAATACGATGAACCAAGTGTCGGATATGGAGCCAGGCCAGCCTCCTGGGTCCACATCAGAAGTCACCTTTGCCAAGTCACCTTGGCTGCAGGATGGGTCTGAATGTGGAGGGAAGGATAGAATTTCCTGGCAGATGGTAGTTTTGAGTCAAAATAGGCATGGGGTGGGGTGGGTGGGCACTGTGTAGGGCAATGATCTCAGGTGTGGTGGCAACCTGAGGAAGCAGAGAGTGACCTGGGGGCACAGTGATGGTTACAAGACACCTGCACCCTGGTCCAGGGCCAAAAAATTGACGTACAGTCTTAATTCCAGAAAGTGGGAGGAGCCTGCTGGGGTGAGTCTGTGGTGGTCCTGAGCCCTCAGGTGGGAAGGTTAGGTGTATTTGTCCAGGTGTGGGTGGCGAGACCCCTGTCCCCAAGCCTGGGCACCTCTACCATGTTCTTGGGAAAACTTCAAGAGATGGACCACAAGGTGGTGCTCACCACAAAAGGATTCCAGTCCAGTCACTGCTTCATCCCCCAAATGTAATCTTTCTCATTAATTCTCGATTTACAAACACAACAATACGAACAAAATCAATTTGAAACTTTCCTGGGCAGTCTTTCCTTTTTCTGCTTTCCCAGTATTTGCAGCTTGATTTGGATAACCTAATCCTGTGTTGTCCCAAGGTCTAGCTCAGAACAGAGGAGCTACTCTTGAACTTGTCTGGGAAAGAAAAGCTCCATCTTCAAAGTGACCTAGAACACTGATGAAGCCACAAAACGCCCCGCCATATGTGATTTCCTGGATGGATAAACATTTTCCCCCCAGAGGACTGACAGAGCTGGGCAGGGCAGCCTTTGGGATGTGAATTTAGGATTTTATCCTAACCCAGAGATTCTAGGGATATAGGGAGGTGTTTTTTGTTTGTTTTTTTTTTGCGGTACGCGGGCCTCTCACTGTTGTGGCTTTTCCCGTTGTAGAGCACAGGCTCCAGACGTGCAGGCTCAGCGGCCATGGCTCATGGGCCCAGCCACTCCGCGGCATGTGGGACCTTCCCGGACCGGGGCACGAACCCGTGTCCCCTGCATCGGCAGGCGGACTCTCAACCACTGCGCCACCAGGGAAGCCCAGGAGTTTGGTTTTATGCAAAAATTATTCTATTTCTACGCACCTATCCTTCCTTCTGTACCATCCCATCCTTCTTTGCTTCTCACATTCCCCGTGCATGATCACACGTCCCGTTCGCTCTCACGATCCTGCGGCACGAGCAGCCTCCTTAAGCCTCCAGAGCTGGGTGCTGTGCAGGGTCCAGTGCATCACCCTGGGACGTGAGGTGGGGCGAAGGGGGTGACAGGACTCTTCAGAGACCAGCTGCTCCTCAGAAGGAACCCAGAACTCTGGAACTTTGGAAACAAATACGTTTAGTGTCCTTGTGAAAAGTCCCCAACAAGGAAATCGTCGCAATATTTTTTCCTGTTATTTATCTCTTGGTGTGTTGTGTGTGTATGTGTGTAAATAAAATATTCATTTCTAGTGTTGTCTAAGAGATCCTCATGGAATTCTGCCTGCTTTTCATGGATAAGGGGAATGCTCTTGGCAGCATCATTTGTAAGGTCCAGCCTGCCTTCTGTGAGCTTTGTTCCCAGGACTATCCTATCTGGGCACGACGATCACAGCCAGAATGTGTGGTTGGCCAGAGTGCTCAATCCTACATCTCCCCAAGGCACACCTGCCTTGCCTGCCCATTGACTGAGGCCACTGATGCAAACATTTGTAGATGGTAAGCCAGGGCTAAAGAATTACATGGTTATCCAACTGTCATGAAGGTGATGCTGAGAGGAAGAAACATGGGAACTTTTGTAAAAGGAATTCTCTTAGCAGTGAAATCTGCTGAAATCATGATATATGTACCTTGATGGGAATATATACCTATGATTTAATATGAAGTCTGGTTCAATCCCAAGCGATGGAGAGATGAATTTATACGTATCAGAAAATGAGCATTAGGTATCTGTGAAATAGACAACATTGAAAAATACCCAGTGACATGGAATAATGTTCTGAAGTGAAAATAGCAGGCTAAAAACAGTGAATTATCCCAAACCAGGGAGTTAGGACATGTAAAGTGGAGACCACAGGCTCACAGCACGGTTCTGTGCTCAAGTCATGATAAATGCTTTATATTAAAAAAATAGTGAATTCAAACTATAATAACATGCTTTATAAAATATTACTATTGTTTAGCTATGCTTGGTGGAATTATAGATCATTTCTAATTTTTATTCTTTTTTAAAAAGTAAACATGATGTATTCAGTACTTTAAAAATAATTTTAAAAACACCAACTAAAGGGTAAAGCTCTCATAACTTTCAAGACACCTGCTTCTCGTCAGTAATGCAGCAGAGTCAACCCTACTGGGACAACGGGGTGGCTTTGTGCCATCTTATTGCTTCAGCTTTCCCTGGGATCATGTTGACAAGGGAGCCCCGTCTACCTCACCCCCAACTGGGGACAGGGGTCCGGCCCTCCTCCACGTCATTGACTCCTGCACAGGTGTGAGTGTTCACAGATCTGACATCTTCCAGGAGTGGGATTGAAATTGATGAAACCCAGGGGCATGCTGGCTTACCTGAGCTGACAGCCCTCTCCAGGCCTCTCTTGGATGGGGCTGGACGTGGCTTGCCTCCAGCCAGGGCTTGTCCAGTCTCCAATAGGCCCCTCCCTTTGCAGCCTACCCAGCCCAGAAGGCATGCAGATTCTCGCTGGTTCCAGTCCTTGGCTCAGCATGGATGACTTTGGACTCCCCACAGTGGTTATTTAAGCAGTGTCCACGAGCCCATAACACCCAGGCCTGAAGCAGATCCATTGGCATGCAACTCCACTGACTGAATTCCTTTCCTGTCATGTGACATGGTGAGGTTCTATAAACAAAGACCCTAACCTGTTAACTACCCTTTTGGGTTATAATATGATCTCCTTGCCAGTTATCTGGATTTTTAGAAAATAAATTATTTCATCTCTAAGGTTTTGGGCTCCTTTCTTTTCTGACCACAGGGGGAAAAATTTGTCAAGAATCCAGCCTTGACTGGTCACCTTCATTTCATCCTATGCGCCCAGGCTCATACGATAAAAATCCATTTCTCCCCTTATGATTTTGCTGCTTAATGAGATGGACATAGTATGGCTTAGTTAGAGGCTTAGCCTTATTCTGACAGTCATTTGAACTCTATGTAGTCCATGAATTTTATATATTCCAGCTGCTATCATTATTTCTGAAAAGATGAAAGTCAGGATTGGTCGTTAGAAGATCACCTCCACAAACAAATGTGAGACTCGAGCTAGCCAGATTTAGTCTTAAACATTAGTATTGTTGGATAGCTCTCTTCCGGCTAAGACTGAGGTAAACTTCGATTAAGTTCCTATTTTAGGGCTTCCTGGTGGCACAGTGGTTGAGAGTCCGCCTGCCGATGCAGGGGACATGGGTTTGTGCCCCGGTCCGGGAAGATCCCACATGCCGCGGAGCGGCTGGGCCCATGAGCCATGGCCGCTGAGCCTGCACGTCCGGAGCCTGTGCTCCGCAATGGGAGAGGCCACAACTGTGAGAGGCCCGTGTACTGCAAAAAAAAAAAAAAAAAAAAAAAAAAAAAAAAAAAATTCCTATCTTAGGGCCAGAGTTAGAGATTATTAAGAAAATCTGTCATCTGCATTTGCTATATTCATTACCAGAAAGAAAATAATTTACAGACACAAAGACTCACAAACTCTCAGGGTCCAGAAGATGAATCACAGTGCTGAGATGTATTGCCCATCCAGCCCTCCACATGCAACCTGGACCAGAGCATTACCTGGGTGTCCCTCTGTACAGTTCTCCCTCTACTGTCTTGTCGCCACTTTCCCTTCTGAATTTTCCACCCATCAGTCACCCCCAGGCTCCATCCTGCTTTTTCAGTGCATGAAGGAGGGGTGATTGGCACTAAGGCATCTTCAAGGTGAAGAATTTAGATGTCATAGTGTCTTAGCCCTTCAGCATCTTCACCGTGACCAAGGCCATCTTTCATAATTATAATTTCATTATCCTTGCAAAATCTCTACTTCTTTACTCTGTGTCACTGAAGATTTTGATAGTGAAAGAAACAAAAGAGTGGGTGGGAAGAAAATGCAATTTTTCCACTTAATATTCCCATTGAGATAGCATGTATCACCCTGATATGCAGTCTAATTGTACCTCTGCCTCTGTGCACCTGGCCGTTCTAGCTAAACCACAGGGAAAGAAGGCTCAGGTGTATACATTTAAGTTTATAGTGATATAGACCCTATGGAGATATAGAAACTTAGAGCAGTGCTGTCCAATAGAAATATAATGTCAGCCACACATGGAATTTTCTAGTAGCCGCATTAAAAAAAGAAAATATGAAACAAAAAAAATCAATTTAAACACTATATCTTTTTTCAAAAATTTATTTATTTATTTATTTAATTTCTTTGGCTGCGTTGGGTCTTCATTGCTGCGCACAGGCTTTCTCTAGTTGCGGTGAGCGGGGGCTACTCTTTGTTGTGATGTGCGGGCTTCTCATTGCATTGGCTTCTCTTGTTGCACCTCTTGATGCGTGGGCTTCTCTAGAGCATGGGCTCTAGGTGCATGGGCTTCAGTAGTTGTGGCTCATGTGCTCTAGAGTGCAGGCTCAGTAGTTGTGGCACACGGGCTTAGTTGCTCCATGGCATGTGGGGTCTCCCCGAACCAGGGCTCGAACCTGTGTCCCCTGCCTTGGCAGGCGGATTCTTAACCACTGCGCCACCAGGGATGCCCTAAGCACTATATCTTATTTAACCCAGTATATCCAAAATATCATTTACCATGTAATCAGTATAAAGTTATTAATGAGAACTTTTATATCTTTTATACTAAGTCTTTGAAATCTCAAAAGAATTTTATCCTTACCTCTCAAGGCAAATGTTAAATTTTCATGTGAAAGACTTGCTGTGCATTTAAATTTCATAAAATTGAAGATTGAAAAGGTAGATTCACATACCCAAGTGGTGCCAAAGATACTTCAGTTTTCCAATAACTGAATGAAGTATCAGTTTTAATTTAAAATTAATTAAAGGAAAATATAATGTAAAAATCAGCCACGTTTCCAGTACTCAATAGCATTGTTATAGATAGCTGGTAGTTACCATACTGGACATGTGGACTTAGGATATGCATGTGTTTTGTTTCTAAAGATTGTGTAATAACAGCAGTAGGATGTATATATGTTAACTACCAATAGGGAGCCTCAGGAGGAAGCTCTATAGAAATGTTGGCCCAATGGACCATTTTGCTGAGAGAGGCTGGACTTAGGAAAAGTATCAAAAACTAGGAGGCCCAATTCCTTTTGCTGTTTGTCCCAGAACTGCTATTTCAAATTGCATAGACCCTACCCCACCCTCAGCGTGTGTCTCTTCCACCTATAACTCCTTCTAACCCATAACTTACTTTATTGAGGACCAATACCACTTCAGTTAGGGTAAGACCGCTGAGGCAAAAATCATTTTTAGGCTTTGATTCTGAGGCCAGGACTCTACTGTGGGCTTGCTGCATAAACCTGCAAGCTGCATTGCTTCCTGGTCTTTAAAGTTCTTGCAAAATCTTAACATTCATGTAAAAATTGGGGTAAGCAAGACAGCTTTCTGCCATACCAGATTACTCTCTTGAATAGTTACCTGTGTCTGAGCCTTTGACCTAGATATTTTTCATTTGTGTCTGTGATTGGACCCAGTTGGATGAAGGACTCCTTTCATGAGGCAGCAGCGCACTCCTGACACCCATGGTATGGTTTGCTCATCGCGGACCAGTCCTAGTTGCTGCCCCGAAGAATCCATCCTCAGTAATTGTTATAAGTGTGTTTGAGGCCCTCTTGACTTCAAGACTTTGGATGTTGATAGTGGAGATAGACCTGGGATTTATGGTGTTTCAACTGTTCCATAATAAGGGAAGTTCATCACGTGTTCAGGTGGGGTGGACAGTGTGAATCATTTCCAAGTTACCTCCTCTGCCTCCAGTGTGTGTTTGTGTGTGTGTGTATGTGTATATTTGTGTGTGTGTGTGTGTGTGCCTAAGAAGGGATGGCAAAGGAGGACCCTGTAGAAGAGGTTGGGTCTGATCAGCCCAGCCAACTAGTAGACCCACTGGTAATCCAACACCCCAAAGTTAGCAACTAACTCTATACAATTTTACAGTTTTCTCCCCAAGAACAGAAGGTAGCCCTTGGCACTGCTCCAAACTCCTAAGGCCCTCCTGGGATCCATAGAGGGTTGGTGTTTTCCTCCAGTTCTTTCCTGGTTTATTTGTCTATTTCACCACAGCACAGTAAGGTGGAAAGGGGCCTGATCAAAGCTTACTCTCCTTCATCCTTCAAAATGATGCCTTACCATGTTCTTTCTGATTGAATTTTTTTTTTTTTTTTTTTTTTTTTTTTTTTGCGGTACGCAGGCCTCTCACTGCCGCGGCCTCTCCTGCCGCGGAGCACAGGCTCCGGACGCGCAGGCCCAGCGGCCACGGCTCACGGGCCCAGCCGCTCCACGGCATGCAGGATCCTCCCGGACCGGGGCACGAACCCGCATCCCCTGCATCGGCAGGCGGACTCCTAACCACTGCGCCACCAGGGAGGCCCCTGATTGAATTTTGATGCTGAGCATCCTTTGGCCTCTAATTGGTTTCAGCCTTCAATCAGGGGCATGACCCATTAACAGGAATCACTGAGTGCAATGCACCCTCCCAGCTCCCAGCCTTGGGCTTCCTCTTCCAACATCTGCAGGAATCCTCTTGCCCTTGATCTTTCTTATAAAATAGTTTGAAGACTCTGACATAGTAACTGCTTACCTACCTCTCTCTCTAATTCTCTCTTTTTTTTTTTTTTTTTTTTTTAGTCTTTGAACCTTTTCGTCTTTGAATGAACCTTTAGTCTTTGCAAAATTCCCCTTCCTTCGTGGGTATTACTCTTTGGGCTAAGGGGCCTTCTGGAGCCCATGTTAGCATTCATTTCCATACTTGCCAATATTTCCCTGTTTGCTCTCAGATGGGGCTGCCAGATTGGCACATAAACACACAAGATGCCCAATTAAATTTGAATTTCTGATAAGTAACGAGTAAATTTTTGTATAACTATGCACCAAATATTGCAATATTGCATGAGGCATACTTATACTAAAAATTTATTAGTTGTTTATCTGAAATTCTAATTTAACTGGGCATCTGTATTTAACTTGGCAGCTACACTCTTAGAACTATCCCCTGCCCTTTCCCTGCTTGCTGTACCTCACAGGGACTCCATCTCGCAGCTCCCTTGCCTCCTGCTGCTAAGTCCTGGATAAATAGGTTTGGTGGGCAGGTGGCCAGGAAGAGCCAGGTTATGTGGCCCCTCCCTTTTTCTGGTGGCATCTTCAGCCACAACCAAGCTTTCCTATGGCTCCAGGTCTGGCCAGATCTGCCTGTCACCATTGCAGTTTCTGCCAAGTGGCCAGATCCTGGGCTGCCCTGGGTCTCCTCTCTATGACTGCCTAGCCCTGGGGACAGCAGCTGCCCCCTGTTGTCCATCTCCACATTGCCTGCCAACCCTGTTTAAATGCTCTGCTTTCCCAGTACCTGTTTAAACAGTTTCGTGTATTACATTTCCTCTGTTTGAAATACCTCGAGTGGTTTCCATTTTCCTGACAAGACCCTGACTGAGAAGCCTATTGACTATTTATTCTTCGCTTATTTCCTCCTCCCCCCTCTCTTTTGCATTCAGTTGCCTTCGCCTGTAAAGATGGATAAGTGTAGGCCATGGCACAGTTCATTTGTTACCAATATCAAAGCACCAAATTTACTTCTCTATAAAGGTTGAAGTACATTCAGGGCTACCTGTAAAGGAATGCCACTGTCACTCACTTACACTCTAACCCTGTTGACAGCCCGGAGCGAGCATCTGTCAAGTTGGTCAAGAAAAAGAAAGAAGGTGGAGAGTTCCTCCTGCAGAGAAGTTAGAGAATTGTCACAAGTTCCAGACTTAGCTGTCTATTTCTTTCCTGATAGCTGTACCCAGATACAATCAGATCAATCCATAACTACAAACAAAAATCACATTCTCAACATAAAACCAGATGTGAAGGTTGTGAGAGACCCCCTGATAATTTAATTCCTGGAAAGTGGTCCTTTGAAAATTATTTCCAAATTACATTGACAATAACCAAAGTAGCTGCCTCCAGGCATAGCAGAGACAGGGCGGTAACTTTTAATAAGGACTCATGGAACTCTGGGGTATAATGAAAGGGAAAACACGACAAGAAATGCTTGGAGTTGTTACCAATGTTACAACCTTCAGAGCCCCGGCTCTGTCTCCACATCCAAAGCCAAACTGGCAGAAGCTCCCACAAAGAAATGATGCAATTGCTCATTTGCTGTCCCCAGAGCTGCCTCTTCTTATTACATTGGACAGTGGGACTCCTGACTGTCTTCAGGAGGAATAGCACACATACTCACGGGGCGTGGTCTAGCCCTGTCGCGCCCCAACAAGATAATGGTACCGTAATAGTCTTAGCATCAATACCTGTATCAGGGTGTTAGTTAATTAACATTAAGTAATATTACATATGGATGTCAAGAGAATTTTATTCCTTTTTATAGTCCCGAGAATGAGCCTACGGATCTTCCCAAGTGTTTGAGATTCCTTACTCCTGTTAACATTGAACAAAAAAAGTGTATGCATGCACACACACATACAAATGCACGTACGCACGTATACATATATAGTCACCTCCCTAGAAGCAGGAGAATGAACAAAACTTAGGTGCATGGTTTAGTCTAAATGAATATTTACAAAAAACCTTTTTTTCCATAGGAAAATTTTTGCAGAGACGTACTTTTAGAATTCTGCTTACACTTTTAAACACATCTCTAACCACCCAGAATGGTTTACCTCTTCAGAGCTGTCTTGTCTTGGATATTTCCTTCTCAGAAGAGGGCCTTTTTTTTCTCCCAGGAAGCCACCTCTGTGAGCTTTTTAATTATGTAAATGTGAGCAAAGAACCTGAGACCCAAAGGCAGATGCAAATATCTATTCTTGACAGCAGAATCTACCACTAACCTAAATGATAGGTATTTTAAATTATGAAATAATTTGAAGATACAGAAAGAATATAGTTAATTAACAAACATCCTCTTAACCAACCCTCGAATTTAAGTAATGCTAATTCACTAACATTTTTACATGTATGTTTCATACTTCTTATTAAACTATGTAAATGGTTTTAGGCAGAATATATTATTCTTTAAATTTTATTTTTTTCACTTAATGTTAAGTTTCAGGATAGATGTTAATGTGTATAAACTTATTTATTACTCTAGTTCATTTCTTAAAACTGCAATATTCCATTCCATCAAATGAGCTTGTTCTTCTTGCCAAGGTGGAAACACAGGGACTAGATTTACCCTCCTGCCTGAAACAACCAAAAAACAGACAAAAGATATGAAATGATGAATTTCAAGACACTGGACTTCAGGCAATGAAGGACAGTGATCTTGTGAGACAGGAAATTAACAACTGCCCAATTTCCCTGCCTTGAGAGAGTTACAGGCTATGTGCAGGGTACGGGTGAACCAGCAGAGCCTGATGACTCCTGAGTTGAGAAGACAGAGCTGAGAGTCCAGGAAAATCCTGGTGGCTGGAGCTCACACATCAGAATACGTGCGAGGAGAGGGCTTCATAGAGAGAAAACTCCGGAGATGTGGAGAGTCACTCTCAACAATTCAGCTGAATATTGATTGGCATATACATTTAAGGAAAGCTCCTGTCTTGGGAAAGAACCATCCAAAATGATTAGAGGTAACAGTGCCTGGTGCTGACACAGTCTGAGAACAGTGCCTCCTCTCACCAGCCAGACTGGAGAACATCATGACTCACAAGATATTTGGCTGGAACACACAGAAAGGCCTCACCTTAATTAGTGGGAAATAAATTAGAACTAGCCTGAGCATTAATCTGTTCCCACCTAGAAGATCTTTAAAAGCAAGATCCAAAAGGATTAAATCATTTCCAAGTAACCTAGCTGCATCTCAAAATAAAGTTCAAGAATACTGATAGGAATACAGAAACTTTCAACATACAAGAGCAGGAATGCAGAGAAGCTGAAAAATATGGCCCATAATGGAGTTAAATCAATCAAAATTAATCCTGAATGGACACAGGTGTTAGATATTAGACAAGAACATTAAAGTGCAATTACAATAACTGTATTCCCTATGTTCAAAAATTAAGTAGAGGCATGAAAGGCAAAATATGACACAAATCA
This sequence comes from Hyperoodon ampullatus, assembly GCF_949752795.1. Classification (NCBI taxonomy): domain Eukaryota; kingdom Metazoa; phylum Chordata; class Mammalia; order Artiodactyla; family Ziphiidae; genus Hyperoodon; species Hyperoodon ampullatus. Next base: position 4,021,592 of record NC_136921.1, read on the forward strand.
AACTCCTAGAGATGAAAAATACGTTGGATGGAATTAACACCATGGTAGGTACTGCAGAAGAAGAGATTAGTAAATTTAATGATATAGCCACAGAAGCAGTCCAGAATGAAGCACACACACAGAGAAAAATACTGAAAAAAAACCCCAAAACAGAACACTAGGTATTGAACTAATACACTTGTAATTGGAATCCCCAAAGGGGTGTTGACAGAAGAGATGGTAGAATGAATAATTAGCCCCCAATTTTCTCAAAGTAGATGAAAATTATAAACTCACAGATCGAAGAAGCTCAGGCAACCCCAAGCACAGGAAACATGAAGAAAAGTACACCAAGACACATAACAGTCAAATTGTTCAAAACCAACGATAAAGAAAAATTTAAAAAGAAACCAGAAAAAAATAACAAGAGAAAAAGCCAAACAGAATAAAGAAGAGGAAACATGTGGATGACAGCACATTACTCATAAAAAACAATGCAAGTGAGACTGCTCCAGTGTCTTATTGGAGCAACGTCTTTAATGTTTGGAAACAAAAAAAAAATTGCCAACACTGAATTCTTTGCCCAGTGAAAATATGTTTTAAAAATGAAGGTGAAATAAGGACTTTTTCAGAACACAAAAGTGATTCCATCAAGTGAATCTATTACAATGTGCTTGTCCACTTCTCTGCTGATGGAGTGTTAGGTGGTTTCCCTTTCATGTTGTAAATGCTGAAATAAGCACATGCACGTTACCTTTTTGTCCACATGATAATTTTCTAGGATGTGTGCCTAACAGGAGAATTGTTGGGTCATAGGAAAGTGCAACTTCAGTTTTACTTGTATTGCCAAGGTGCCCGCCAAGGTGCCCACCAAGGTGCCTGTCAGCACTGGTATTGTCAGATATAATTTTTTCCTTTTCTGATGAATCTGGTTGTTCTATTCTGTTGCATTGGTCTGTTTGCCTATCTTTGCTCCTATATAATATTATGTAATAACATAGATTTATAATAAATTTTAATATCTATTGGACGACATCCTCTGTATCGGTTGTTTTGGACTGCCATTATAAAATACCACAAACTGGGTGACTTAAGCAACAGAAATTTATTTTCTCACAGTTCTAGGGGATAGAAGTCTGAGATCAAGGTGTTGGCTGGGTTGGTGTCCTCCGAGGCTCCAAGGGGAGGATCTGTTCCAGAAGATGTTGATGGACATCTTCTCCCTGTGTCTCCCATCATCTACTCTCTGTTCACGTCTGTGTCCATAGTTCCTCTTTTTATAAGGACAATAGTCATATTGGATTTGTGCCCCACCTTAATGACTTCATTTTCACTTAGTTATCTCTATAAAGACTCTATCTCCAAATATGGTCACATTCTAAGGTACTGGGGGTTAGGGCTCCAACACATGAATTTTGAGGGGAATAATACCTCCTCTCTTAGTTATTCGCCAAAACAGAATTCTAGAATCAATTTCTCCAGTCCCACCAAGAAAATCCCTTTCATTAGAATTGCATGGGATTGACTTTGGGAAAAATGACCTATTTGTGATACTAAGCCCTCCTTTTCATAAACATGTAGATCTACCTTTTATTCAAGGATTCTTTTAAGTCTTCCAATAAAGTTGTAAATTTTGCTCCTAATGGCCATGCATTAATCTCTTTCCCATGGCTTACTGCCATAGACCCCACCTCACCCTGGAGTCCACTCAGCCTTTATTGAGAAGCATTTGCCTGCAAGCTCCTGGGTCCTGTGTCATTATCCTCATTTCTCATCATTCACTACTTCAAACTCTATGCCAAAATTCTTGAGGTTTTTTCAAACATACCATGTTATAACACACCTTCCTGCTTTTTCTTCTGTTCTTCTCTGTCCTTCTTTTATGTTTTACCCATTAAAGGATGGGCTGAGCTAAAGACTTAGCCCAGACAAAACCTTCTACAGGAATCCAACCTTAGCTCAGACCACTGAGCAACCCACAGACTAGTTAGGTGGTTCTTCTCTTTGTGCTTCTGACCATACAGCTGTAGTGTCACAGGATCTTATAAAAGTCTCTAGAATGGAGTCAAGCTAACGGAGCCTCTTTGAGGACTAAGATTGTATCTGATTCAAATTTGCATGCCATCAAACTGTAGCACAGTGTTTGGCATACAGGAAGTTATAATAAATATTGATGGTATGAATGAATGAAATAAATCAGAAAGGCTATATTTCCTTTTCAGAGACTGCTAGCTAGGACCCCCTTCTTAAGATTAGTAAACGTGGGAAGTCAAGGGAGATAGGAAAGTGGGCAGGTAAACATTAATTCAAGGAAAATCGGGGCAGACGTGATGACAGCTGACAACCTCTCCCCACTTTCTAACAGAGAACATCATTTTAATAGCCAGAATATTTGTGTCCAATATTTAGGGTCTCTTGTTCTTAGAAATTGCTGGATAAACATGATCAGGGCTTGTCTGTCTCTCTATTGTCTTGGCTTCCTGCTAGCTCTGTCATGACAAAGTTTCTTTGAGACTTGAAGGCAGCCTTCCTAATTGTGGACCCATCCTTGTGCTGCACCACTGAAATTACCACAAGCCACATGGGATGAAGCCACAGGCCTCCCCATGAGGGCCCAGTCCTCAATGACAGATCAGCTCTTGACCTGAGCCTCAGAGTATTTCCTTTCTTTCCAAATTCTTGGGTGAGGAAGCACCCGGCTCTTGTCCTCAGGTACTGGCTCCACTTAACAAGGAATACTCAGTGTCTGTGCCTGGGCCTTTTCTCTGAAATTAGTGAGCCGACTGAGGGTTTCAAAACACCCCCAAGGCCACATGGTAAAGGTGACTCTTCAAATATGTTTTAAGTCCCCGGCTTTTGATGCCTTTTATCTTCTCAAAAGTAAGTCAGAGCTTTAGACAGAGCGGTGAGGACTATGCAGTCAAGTGTGAGGCCTAGAGGGAGCTGGGACACACCGACAGGCTGCTTGCAGAGTGCTCTTCTGTCCCCTGTCCCCTGTGCTGGGGCCTTTCTTCTCTCCATGGGAGGATGGATTCGGATGGGCTGTTGAGCTGTCTGTGTCTACAAGACCTTCTCCTGTAAACCAGATGCTTCATGTGCACCCCTCCTCCCGCATCCCCTCTTGTAGGACCCTGGGACCTAGGGATTTGCCGTTCTCATTTTCGGGAAAAGGATGATGTGGATTCACCCTCCCTTTTGCCCTGTGCTTTGCACAACAGAGATGACCCCCTTTCTCCTTGTGTGGAAGGTCACTGGGCTCGAGTGTGACGCTCATGGGAGATTCTTATGGGAGAGGCAGAATACTCTAGAAAACTGCCTTGCATCATGTTGGTGGTGGGCTACTGCTCTTTGCTTGCTTCCTCTCTTCGGGTGGTAACAGTCTCCTTGCTTTCCTTTAAGGAACTGTCCCTTGCCTATTCCCTGATGACTTTGTGGGACTCCTAGGCAAATCCTCCCTCCAAATAGCTCCTCCAAGGTCGTGTTGAAATGCTCCCCTTGCGGGTTCTTTTGGGGACTCAGAATGGTCATCCCACTTGTTGCAAAGAACTCATCCCCCTCCATATGCTGGGTGCTCGGACACTATTCGTGGTTTTAATCCGTCCATACACATATTTTAGGGATGGGCAGCACCCCCAGTTGATAACTTCTTGGGGGTAAACTTCAGCAGCTCCTCACTTATCTGCCATCCTTGAGAATGTATTGTTTCACCTAAGAAAAATGACCAGATAATTGAACCTAATTTTTGTGAACAAAACTTTAAACACTCTACACTTCCATGGGACTTTGAAATATAACCAATTAATCAGAACATACAGAAAACACATCTAATTTAACCTGGTCTTTACCAATCAGAATAGGCCTTCCGCAAATCAGTCACGGCTCAGAGTTGCAAGGTTATGCACCTGACAAGTGCGTTGGTTCGGAGAGCTTTGGTTGGCATTCCTTTGAAGGCTTTCCTTTGTACTTCTTTCTCTCGCAGGCAGCAATCGACCTCTCTTGCCATTGAGAATATTTCCCTTCTCATAGGTTTCTGTGCGCTGGCAGGTCATCAAAGGTGTCTGAGTCCACATGAAGGGAGGGGTGGTGTTGGTGAGTGGGGCAGGCAGAGGCAGCTCTGGGAAGTTTTCAGGAAGGCACAGGTGATCCACAAACTCTCATCTCTGGCTGACCTGTTTCCTCAAATGTTGGTTCAATGATTGAATAAATGAATGAAGTAGAACACGGCAAAGCTGACTAAGTAGAGACAGATCTTCCTGGAGTTCTCAAGTTTCATCATACTGGTTTCTTTTATACAAGTTCTACAGATTATACAACTTTTATCTGTCAGCTTAACAACACCATTCAAATAATGAACATTGGAAAAATTGCTAGAAAAACTACCCAAGTATCATATTGTCAAATTTCTTAGGGAAAATGTATTGAGCCAAAACTCTTGCTTTATTTTTTTGAAAATCCAGGTATTGTTGGGTTTTTAGATTTTTCCTGTTAAAATTGGTTCACTTATACCTTTTCAAAGGAATTAAACATACTCTAGGAAAAAGGAGTGTGCAATTGCATGGTGTCTAATATTAGGGATGCTTATTTGATACTATTATAAAGTAAACGGAACTCTGGCATGCAAAATTCCAGGCTCCCTTGCTACCCTCTGCGTCCTGGTTTATGTTACTCCTGTCTTTTCTAAGGAAGCTACACCCATTGTCTCCTGCCCTGCCATTCAAGTTGCTTTTCTCTGACATCAAAGATTCCTCTGTGATTTCCTTTCTTGGCTCAGTTGCTAACAGGGAAGAATGTGGACTCAGCAGCAGTGAAATCTCAAGTCATTAAGTGTTTTAAATTCCCCTTTGGACATATACAGTGACTTTCAACAAGTACTGCATTTCCTGTACCTTTGTAAGAGAAGGGGAAATTTAAAAAACATTACAAACTTCAAAGCAATTAGGTCATTCAACCATCATGTTTACATTTGCATGATTACAGCAGCAAAATGCAAGAGTCCAGGAGATGTTTTGAAGTAAAATTGAATAAATGATATGTCACCGTAAAAATAAATATTTTAAATCACTATTGTGTTAACAGATTAATCGCCCTACAACCTCAGTTAGATAAAACAGAGGTGGGAGCATGTAATGTACTGTCATTTGGAATATCTCCAACTACCTCCATGGCGTTCCATTGGGCATTTAATGATGTATTCCAGGTTTTTATGAAAATATGCCATCTGCTGCAGCGTGACCCATCTACTCTATGGGGTCACCTCTTACTGAACATTAGTGTAGTGAGTTAATCCTCTGCAGGGTGTACACTGTCCAGGGATTCTCTTATAGGCAATATCACAAAGTGTTTCTTTAATTGGAAAAGTAGAAATAAAGACAATACTTAACAGAAACTCAGTTGTACTACAGGTGACCATGTTCATGGAGTGATTTAATGAACAATCAACTTCTAAATAGATAGCCTGGGTGGGATTCTGTTTTGGACCACTAGAAGTGTCTCTGGCCTGGACCAAGGACTGGGAACTCCTCCTCCTGTTTTCGTTTCATCATCAACACCAGCTTGACCTGGACAATGGGCTATTCCAAAGGGCTTTATATATTATAAATATTTACTTATCATATTTACTTCTTAGCCCAAATAAGGCCTTTGTGTTATATGCTCAGATGCCCTCTCTGCTCCCTGGACTTTTCCCAGATTACAATTTTATGTACACTTGCAAAATTAGTTGATTACTGTCTCTTTCCCCCCGGTTAATAGGGAGCTCCATGCAGGCAGAAATTAGTCTGCATTAAAATTAACAGCTGGGGATGGGGAGGGATAAATTAGGAATATGGGATTAATAGATAAGTACCACTATACATGAAATAGATGAACATCAAGGATCTACTTATAGCACTGGGAACTATATTCAGTATCTTGTAATAACTTATAATGGAAAAGAATCTGAAGCTCTATACCTGAAACTCACACAATATTGTAAATCAACTGAAGTTTAACAAATAAAAATATTAACATCTGATTGTGAGTAGGGTCCACACAAGTACATGTGTTCTGTAGTTGTTTAAATGGAAAATTAGAAATAAGGATGTTGACTGAAAGTGACTAAATTGTGCTTATGAATGAACAAGTATATAGAGAGATTTCCTGAACAAGTGACCCGTAGATGACTGATGACAGGTTCATATTGCATGGGTGGGATACTTGCTTGGTGCCCCATGAGAGGTGCTCCGTGAATGTCTGTGAATGAGTGGATGTCAATACTCACAATAGTGCAGTGAATTAGGAGATGTTATTCCAGTTGTGTACGTGAGGAAACTGAGGTCTAAAGAGCATAGGTTCTGGGCTCAGTAGTGGGGCTGGCACCAAAGCTAGGGCTGCAGGGTTGCAGAGCTGTACAGGCTTGACCATTATATGAACTGTCTTCATCCCTTTCCTTTGTTATGACCTGTGTTATCTTCTTGGGTCCAGAGCCACCATTGCTGATGGCAGGAACTCAAGACGATTATGGTCACATTCAGTCAGTATTTCTTTAGCGTGGCAGCATTCCACGGATGATGCTTGTGAGGGTTTTACATGACAGATGCATGAATATTTTTATTTGTTAGTTATATATTATTTTAATTTGCATTGAAGAAAATATAATTGGAAAACATTACTAAACCATATAACTGCAACATGAAACCAGAGTTTTTCATGGATATTATTGCCTATGATGGAAATAAATTATTTAAAATTTCCAGTGAATCAAAGAAATACATTAAGTAACTAGTGATGGATGTTTGCACGGAAAAGGTAAACATCCTAAAGTGTTGGAAACACTACTTAATGTTATGCAGCTTTCAGCCTAAGTGGAAAACATTCTCTTTGATCTATCCCCCTCTCTTCACAAAGTTTCATCTAACCCACTTCAGGCAATGGTGAAAGTCTTCTCATGGCAAAAAAGGACACACCTTCTTGAGTGGGAAAAAACCACTGCTTTATCTGTCTGACAATAAGAAGGTTTATTCTTCTGCCCCATGGGGAAACCTGAGACTTTCCAGGAGAAGAGTTTGCTTTGAGAGGTTCCATTTGCAAACTCTGCTATCTTTCTTGCTTTCTTTGCAAAAATTTCCTGCTGCCCTGAAATAGGAGGATCAAGGGGAATTCCTTCCCCTGGAGTAAGGAAGGGCTACTGCTGCTTGTAGCAGAGGCCTGGGTAAGGGGCTCTTCATAATATTATTAAAAATTGATAAGCATTTTAAGACCAGGGACTTGCCTTATGAATACTGACACTCCCCCCTTCCCTCCCCCCAGCCCCCCCCCCGCGAAGATATATGCAAATCATGCATCTTTCAAAAAAAAAATGCTAATTGGATGAGGAATGAGTGGATAGTTCTTCCACTGTTTCCCTCCAAAGTAGCAAAACACTAGTAAAACTCATACTTTTACAATTATAATATATTCTTTAATGAGTTGAAAACAGAGTTGACATCCATGCTTAGACAGTACAGGAAGCGTCTTTGAACTTTCAAATTGGAATGTGAAATTTGGGAAATCAAGAGATATGGAATTATTTCTTATATATTAAGCAGCTGCTCAAAGGAAATTTATTGATATTTTTACTGGCATTAATAGGGTCCTTTCAAAATTCATGTGTGCACAGAACCCGTGAATGTGACGTTATTTGGAGATAGGGTTGTTGCTGATATAATCAAGTGAAGATGGGGTCACAGCTGAGTAGGGTGGGTCCCAAATCCAGGATGACTGGTGTTCTTATGAGAAGAGGGAAATCTGGACACAAAGACACAGACACAGGGGGAACTTTATGTCATGACAGAGGCACTATGGGATGACAGATAGGAGTGACCCATCTACCAGCCAAAGAACTCCAACTATTGCCATATTACTGGGTTAGGTAGCTTACAAAATAAATTTTGTGGAAATTTCACAGCAGTCTGCAATTTCTCCGTGAGTATTTTACATTTTTGTTTTTTGTTGTGATGATTAAGAAATTAGTATAGACCCACTTGGGATTACCTGGAAAACCCTTTGCCATGTTATTTGAAGGCCCACGTTTACATTAACCATCATGTCATGCTCTGTGGTCTCATACAATAAACCTAATGTCACAGGACAGCATCCTTTCCTGTTTGCCACTGTGTCAAGTTGAATTCCTCAACCAGGTATAACCACGACCATTTTCACAGATGAAGACTTCACTTTCTTAAGTTATCTGAGGACAGAAGACTTTGATTTGATGTAGCTTAAAAGACCTAGAACTGCAGGGTGATACTCTTTGTAATCATCCTGGATTAGTGAGAGCAAAGGCATACTTTATATTAAAGCAATAGTGCTGCCTCAGCCAAATATGCAGTCATATTTTACTTAACAATAAAGGCTTGCAGAGATTAGACAAAAAAGCACGGCGCTTGAACTGAGACCTCACACCACACCTCCTGGAGTAGACCAGAGACCTGGGGCCATGGCTGTCCCAACACTCCGCTCTCGCAAGGCTGTGACTCCCAGGTCCCACCTTCTGTGCGTCATGGAGCATCACAGCAGCAGTCGGTTAGCAGTAAATGTAGCAGGAGATGGGCCATGGGGAAGTTTTTATTAAATGGCATACTTTGATTTTCCATCATTGCATTTGGAATACACTTTTAAAATGATTGGCCTGTCAACATAATGGATTGGCAGTTAAAAATAACTAACAGAATATGTAAAAAAATAAAATGGTAAATTATGACAATAATAATGTTGGTGATTCAAAAGATGGTCCATCAAGACAAATAACAAAACACATTCCAGGCAATGACAAGTCAACATAAAGCCACCAAAAATATATTTTTCTATTCAACACAGAACTAGCAATTTTGTTTTAGCAAAATAATGCAATCTGTCCTATCTATTGAGTATCATTGATCTGAATATTATTTGTCTTTAAGCCTTTCTTTTTGTATGTTCTCTGTAAATGTCAGTTGCAAGTGAATAAGGGGTTATGACTAGCTTTACGTTGGTACATATTTAAGAAACATTATAATGAAAGAATTTGTCAACCATAGGAATCCATGAGAATTATTTTTCTTTTAAAGGAAATGACTCAAGTTTGAGCAGTACAGCCCTAATGGCATTGTAGTCTTTTCTGCATTTTATTTTCAATTTTTGAAAAACCACATTTTCAGTATCTTCCTGTGATTATAAAGGAAACACATGTCTCTTGCAAAAAGTAATTGTTTCTTACAGAGAAGCAAAAAGAGGATGAATCACTGAGAACTTCTACTTCCCACACCATTTTAATACCTATTCTTTTCAGAGTTTTCTATAAATATTTACTTTCATAAAGCAAAAATGATATGGAGCCATACATTTTCTTTCATAATCTGCTTTTATCACATATATTCACGACTATCACAGGATGCTAAAGGGAGACTTTTCTGCTTCAGCGTTTTAGCAGAGAACAAGACAACAATCAATCTCCCAAGGTGGAGTGGATCACGGAGTGATGATGAGGCCACTTTCCCAGCACTATCCCTGCCCCAAATCTGCTCCAAATGTGAATTGAGACCAGGTAGGGGGTGGGAAGAGGGTGAGCTGGGACCCCTTTGGGGAGGGTTGCTGACGTGCTGAGCATCCCCCCTTCCAGGGGGACAGGAGGGTTGCTTCCTGAACACCTGGAGCCAGGTGAGGGGTGTCAATGGGACCCACTGGGAAGCTTCACCCATCTGCTGGGATTTGGGGAGCATGATATCTGCCTCACAGAGGAGAAGCATCAAGGCCTGAGGCTGTTTTAGGTAGGTGCTATGGACTGAATTGTCTCTAGTAGGATTACCTTCAGAGGTAAGGAACCCCAAAACAGGCCAATCTTCTTTGTTAAAAAATAATATTGAAAAAGCAGCCACCTGAGAAACTCCTTCCCTGCACTGATCTTCTGTCTCAAGAAGAAATTCTCTTGGGCTCTGGCTGTATGGTGGCTTCCTGTCAATTAACACAAGCACATAAACAATTTCTTGAAACTTCACAATCTTACCCTACCTCTATCAGAGCATGTAAATAAAATGTCAGTTTGTTGACTCTTCTAAATGTCCCTGATTTTCTCCTTTTTTTCCTATGAACATCTGTATATTTCAAGAAATGTTCTTTTTTTTTTCTTCTTCTTCTTTTCCCAAAATAGAGGGAGACAAGCGTAAAACTAAACATATAAAAATGCAGGTGACAGTTTTCTTAATGTTTTGTATTCTTTGGATGGGTTCATAAGGGACGCAGCTTTGGAAGCTGGCATGCATAATCTCTCACCTGTTCAAACATCACGGTTTTGCAAGGTTGGTCCTGCTGTCAGTCACCACCTGCAAAGCCTTCGCTGTGAGCCTGCTGAGTCAGCCAGTGGCCTAGCCATTGATGGGTGGAAATCTCTATTGTATGTGTGAAAGCTCCTGGCAGGGCAGCTGGTGACTGTTATTAGCTGAATGGAGTGATATTTAAAGATATGATTAAAAATGGGATGTAAAGACAAACAGGGTGTCAAGAGCGTCCAGACACTCCCAAGTCTTCGAAGCCTTACACGATTCTAATTTCCTGCAGGTCTGCTTTTTTGTTTTGTTTTGTCTTTTCAATTAATGAAGAATCAGGGGAGTTACTGGAACTCAGAATTGAGTCAGAGGTTAGAAGTTAGAGTCTGACAGCCCCCAGGTGAATTGGTGGATAGTCTGTCCTTTCTGGGTTTGGGAGATGATTCTCTGATTTCTTGCTCAGAGCTCTTTTCTCAGATTTCTCAAGAGTCCACAGAGAAGGTGGTCCATGGGGTCTCCAGTCATGAGGAGTTTGTGCCCATGGAGGTTACAGAAATCAGCCTTGCAACTTCCAGCATCCTTTGATGACACTGATGGAAAAGGTAAAGAGGTCACGTCATGCTTGCTTCCTGGGAGGCTGGCAGGGCAAACTAGATGCACATATTACAGTGATTGTCTAGGTTTTAACTCAGACCTGTGGGTGTCTAGATCCTGGCTTCCTTGCTTTTTTTTTTTTTAAATTGGGGTATAGTTGCTTTACAATGTTGTGTTAGTTTCTGCTGTACAGTGAAGTGAATCAGATATATGTATACATATACCCCCTATTTTTTGGATTTCCTTCCCATTTAGGTCACCACAGAGCATTAAGTAGAGTTCCCTGTGCTATGCAGCAGGTTCTCATTAGTTATCTATTGCTTTTTACTAGCCATGTGACTCTGGGTAAATTATGTAAATATTCTGACCCCCAGCTTCCCCATCTGTAGAATGGGAATAACTGCCAACCTCATAAAGTTGTCATGCAAGTCAAGTGCAGGGCCATCACGGGCACGAGGTCAGCCCTCCTCTGTGACCAGCAGGGATTGAGGGTCATTGTTGTGTATCCTATGTCAAATAAATAATAAGAAACATCCCAGCAGAGGAATGCCATGCCGTTATTTTATCATCCTAGGACTTGGTGCAGGATATAGCTCTTGGTAAGTGCCATGCTGGGAAATCATTTAACAATGATTTGGGAGAGAAATGATACATGCAGTAAAATGGATGCTAAGGATCTTTTATGGGGAAGAAAAGGCCAAGGAATACAAACTGTGCTTCACTTTTTCCTGGACTAGATTCATATTCAGAATTTTATGGTAAATGACTTATTCTGTTCAGATCAATGTCATCCCCAGATACCACATTCCCATCTTTATCAAGATCCTCTGGTGACAGATCTTAGTCTTTAGTGTAAACAGTTCCTTAATCTTATGAGAAAAAAAGAGGTGCGTGGATGATGGATAAAACTGAAAAAAGGAGATTCTAAGGAAGCAATCAGAGAAGGTATAGTAAAGGGATGAAAAAGCTCATACGAAGGATGAAACACAGTTATAAAGCCTCCTATGTGTATCTAACAGGCAGGGTCTCAGAATCTCATTACTCAAGAGAGTACTGAAAAATTAGCAACGGGACTATTTTGGCAAACTGGTGCAGTTAGAGGGAAAACGTATTCTAAACACATCAAAACTATGAATGAGCAGTTGCTTAAAGTTTGGGTTGAACTCAGGTTCATTAGATTTAAAATGACCTTGGCAAACTTATAAAATCACCATCAGGGCTTCCCTGGTGGCGCAGCGGTTGAGAGTCCGCCTGCCGACGCAGGGGACACGGGTTCGTGCCCCGGTCCGGGAAGATCCCACATGCCGCGGAGCGGCTGGGCCCGTGAGCCGTGGCTGCTGAGCCTGCGCGTCCAGAGTCTGTGCTCCGCAACGGGAGAGGCCACAACAGTGAGAGGCCCGCGTACCACAAAAAAAAAAAAAAAAAAAAAAAAAAATCAACTTTGAAAAATTGTTAAATTCCTAATCACACACAGCAGCTGATTCTTGATTTAAACAGGTCTAATCAGCCCCTCCCAATGATGGCCTTAACTGACCTCTTGCAGTAGCAGCCTAATTAGTTGAAGAGGAACTGCCCTTATGGAAGGTTTAGAATCTCCAGAGGGTAGGTCCCTGGAAGAAGGACCCTGGGCAGTCCAATAGGGCGGGGTGTCAGGAAAAATTGGGAAAAGGTTTTGAGAGCCACTTGGAAGCTGGACTGTGGGTCTCTGGAGTCTGTATACCTCCGCTTGATCTAAATTATCTTGCAATTCCAGGCTTTCCTCTCTCTATTCATATTTTGTAATTTAAAAGAACAAAGGGAAAAAACAGGGCTAGAGGTTCTTAGAAGTTCACTCTCCTTTTGGGTGATAAATAGCCTTAATTCTCCTTTCCTGGCAATGTTACCAAATGACTTTTTCTCAAAAGAAATCAAAACTCTCTAAGGAAATCATCTTTAGCTATAGTAGAATTTAATTCTGTTTTAGACCCACTGTTAAGTCCTCTTGTGATAACCATAAGGTTACCATTATCTTTTCCTCATTAAAAAGGATAGCCTACAAAATGGAGTTAGTTTGAGATATTGAAACATTTTCTTAAAGGAAAGTTTCATCCATAAACATGATTGAATAAAGCAAGTCTTTCCCAAAGTGGGTCTGAGGACTGTCAAAGTTTTCCTTCACATATTTTCAGCAGAAGGACTTTTCTATTGTAACTACCTGTGGATATTTGCAGTCATTTTATTTCCAGTCATTTACCCCACAAATGTTCATTGCACATGGACTACATCTCAGTGTTGTGCTGGGTGCTGGGAAGAGAGAATCTATGCAGAGTGAGGAATGCAATAATTTCCTGAGAGTCTCTCTTTCTGCGGAAAGGCTTCCTTGAGGGTTTGAAATTTGGGTTGGATTTGAGAAAACAAACAAGGTCCCCTTTCGGTGGCCACAGTTGGGGTGGGATTTTGTGTAGAGGGGACAGCAACACCCAGTGGACACAGTGGCCTGACCTGCAAACAGGGTGCTCCATTGTTGGAGTGTCAGGTGAAAGGTGGGGTGGGGGCATTGGGATGGACCTGGAGGGGTGTGCAGGGGCCAGGTCAGGCCCCCTAAGGAGCTGTAACTGGAATCCGTAGTCAATGAGGAGCAGGGAAGTGTTTCAAACAGGAGAGAGAGATTAGCAGACTGGTGTTTCAGAAGAAGCCTTGTTAATAAGGAAAAGAGTATTTGGAAGAAATGGGTTCAGATAGATGGAGACCAACTAGGCCACTGCTGCAATAGGTCAATTAAGGCCATCATGGGAGTGGCTGGGAAAGTCGGGCTTGAAAGGTATTCGGAAGGGACGGTCCTCACTCATCTTGCGGACCTTGGTTTCTAGATGCAGAAACTGCAGAGGTATTGGTGCTGCCAGTCCAGATATGGTATGCTGCAGATGGGATGGGGAATAATTCAATTTGTCTACTTGGAGATCTAGAAAGCTATGGGGTGTGGAGTGGGCAGCTGGATGTAGGCAGGGCTCTGGAACAGAGGGATATTTAAGAGTCATCAGAAGGTAAGTGGCAGCTGCAGCCCTGGGGGCTGAGAAGAGGAAATTCCACAGGAGAGGGTGGTAGCCCCCAAGAGACAGACACAGATTGCAGAGGTTAAATGCTTGCTCAAGGCCACATGGATAATGCCAGAGGGTAGGGACTGGGTCCCCTGGGGCCAGTGGGTCCAGGTCACCTGATTCTACCCCCTGTGCTGCTTTTCCTCTCTCCCGCCTCATCTTCATGATGCCGGAGAACTTATGTCCTTGTCTCGATTACTCAAAAAAGCTACAACGTTTGTAGAATTCAATGTGTTTGTTCTCAGAGGCAAAGTTTTGTAACTAATCAGGGTACATTTGGCCTTTGAATCACTCACAAAATGAATGCCTTTTTGACTCAGGGAAAGCAGTTCACATATTATTGAAAATTTTAGACCAGAGCATGGACTTCAAACTCCTTAACAGTGGATAGGACTTTTGTACAAATTTAAATAAATGGATAACAAAATAAATAAATTTGATAGATGAAAGTGGATTGACCTGATTGAAGGAGGGGATGGGTTCTCTCTGCCCCAGTCATTGGTCCTCCTTTTCACCCCTGGTGGAGAAGGCACTGGACCCAATGGTCATCCCCTAGCTGGGTTTCCCAGTGGTTGTATGGGGTGATATAAGGCCAAAACCAAGTGTGGAATGGCAGACGATGAACAGAGAGTGGGATGGTGAGGTCTGGGAGATGCCCTTATGGATGCACACATCTTGATATTCATGGGTCTCAGATATCAAGGATAACTGTGAATTTAGCGATGATCTTAAGTGAGCTGATGTAAGATCTTAGTGGCCAGCCTCTCCTTTCAGATGTGTTCAGTCCTGTCAGACTTACACAGCCACCACCAAAGGGAGGCCCTAAAATCACATCCACGTGTTATTCCTCTTCCTACCTACCTGTGTATGGACTTCCTACCTCTGCCACCTCTGCTCGCTCTGGAATCAAGGCCCTAGCGTGGAGTACGCGACTGCCCTCCGATCTGCAGGCAGCTTGGTTCCGAGGCCAACGCAGGGAGTCCGAGACAGATAAGGAAGTTCCTGTGAGTGATTGCCATGCACGCAGAGGGCAATCTTCCGCAGATATTTGCTTTGCGGTTAGTTAAAAACAAACAGCAAAGTGTCTGATGTCATGCCCTTTACTTTAGTATTAAGGATATATTACGATTTGAACACAGATGGCGGTTTTATTGCTGTATTTTGCTGGATTATCAGGAGAGGTAGGGAAAGGCATGAAGTGAGGTGAATACCAGACGAGAAACTTGAGAAAAGAAAATGCGGTTCAACTCTGAGTCTCCCAGTCGCATGTGATTGAACTTTTCTTTCATTGTCTTGTGAATGAAAAATGTTACCTGCCATATCAGTAAACATATCAGTAAACAAATGACGCTGCAGACCTCAGCCACTTCAGCCGCCCACAGTGGGGCACCCTGAGGAGACTCAGGATGAGAATACACAGGATGCTTGCCCCAGGTAGCTGAGATGCTTATGATTTCTGATTTCAATGAGCCCAGACTCCTGCATCTTCCCATACAAAGAAACATGCTAAATTCCTTAACTTGAGATACTTGGTTTTCTTTAATTAACAGTAATCTTTAATGTTCCGACTACCTGGTCTTTGTTGAGAAAACCTCTATATATCCCGGCCCCTCCCTTGCCTCTTTGGAGCAATCTGAGAGCCTGCCTCCCAGGCTTAAGTCCTCAGCAAGTTTGCCGAATATAACATAAATTTCAAGTTTTAGGTCGTGCATTTTTTTCAGTTGACAGTCTCCATGACCTTCTGATGATGAATATCTCACTTTGAACATATTGCGTTGCCACAAAGATTCCAGATTTCAAAGATCCCCGAGAGGTTAGCATGTTTATGGGTGCAGGTTGGTATAGACTGATTGAAAAATACATAAAAATACTTACGTGAGGTCATAATTCGTTGGTCCCAAAGCCCATGGGCACATGTTTAAAAGTCATGAGACTTCTCTTTAGTATGCAAGTGGCACCTGGTGGCCACAGTGACTGCAAGGCTCCCTGAAGTAGGACAGAGCTCTGATATTCCCCCAGGGGTCTGCCACCCAAAATTGGGAACCATGGCCCCAGGAAGCAGAAATCCTAGGATGTTCGGTTTCAGAGTTAATTTTCCATAAAGAGGTAGAATCTAATCTTCTGATGTTGTCATACCCCCTTATCCATCACAATAACATATGCTCAAAGGAGCAAAGCCCACTCCAAATGTCTTCTATTAGATCAATATGGTAGAGTTAGACTCTGTTACCATTGAAAATGGCAATTACACAGTGGGTAAGCCAGACAGGAACTTTGGGAAACCAATGCATTGGAAGCCTCTGGAAGTTTATGAAGAACAAAAAGTGCAGTGAGAACCAAAATATTCTTTCTCGCTCTGGGCTTTGGTAAAAAGATCCAGGATGTTGAATCATGGTTGCCTGGAGGAGTTTTAGAGAAACATGACCTTCGTGGGGTCCAGGTGCCTGCTTCTAATGGTCTGAATGGATTTGGATACAGAGCTTACAAAAGAGGGGGACTGGTCAGAAAATGCCTTCGCTGGGCTTTGCCAGGAAACTCAGGTGGGCACTGACTGTTGGCACCAATGGGAAAGTCCTTGACACAGACCCCGTGGGCAAGCTGGTTGAGAGGGGATCCAGCTGCTTCCTCTGATGTGGTCATGCAGAGGGAATATTTTGTTCATTTCTTCGTCCACTCATTCAGCGAATATCTGGGGGTACGGCAGGTGGGCACAGGGTGTCCCTGCTCTGGTGGAACCTTTGTTCGGGTAAGGTGTGGGACGAGGGGGACAGACAACAAGCAAATAAACAGGTAAACGTATAGAATACTTCCTGGTGTTCAGTGCGATGGGAGAATGAAGCAGAGAGAGGAAAGGGTAACTTAGCACAGGGTGGTCCAGGGAGGCCTCCTGAGAAGGCGATGTCCGGAGCAGAGCCCTGCAGGAAGTGTGGGTGTAACTCACACAGCGCTGGGAGAGAGAAGTGTTTCATGAAGAGCGAGCATCACGTGCAAAGTCCCTGAGGTGGGAGTCTGGAGGCTAGCGGGATGGAGCAAGGCAAGGGGGAGGGAAGGGCGATTACAAGATGGGGTCAGAGGGATCCGATGAGGCCTCCCTGAAGGAGTCCAGTGAGGACTCACCGCGGTAGGGAGTGTTCTGAGTGAGTTGGAGACCAGAGATGCTTTTGAACGGCGGAGGGATGCAGTCCAACTGGCTTTTTCACTGCATCACTGGCTCAGGAGGTGCCTTTGTCCGTGGAACTAACACAGCCTGACTTGACTCTGTCCCAGATGGAGATCAGACTGTCCCTACACAGGATCATAGACACACCTCGGGCAGCTCCTACCTCCCCTTCTGAAGTCCTGAATCCCATCGATGGCTCCGAGCAGGGGCTGCTCCCCATGGGCTAGGCCACAGGGCCAGAGCCCCTCCCTCCTGTCCCCCTGCTCTAGTCCCTTAGCAGGGTTGGACCCTGGTCCCACAGCCGCCCCCCTTGGAGGTGAACCCGGGGCTTAGCACGCCAAATATGCACCCCAAGTGTGACTTGTTTTCCTCCGTGCTGAAGGTCATTCCCTCCACAGCTGAGATGTCCTCTTCTTCTGGATTTTGAGATGTTTGATGAAACCCTCAGTGAAATTGGTTATTGAATGTCTGCGTCTACTTCTTGAATCTCATCACATTTGTGAACACCTGGGAAGCAGTTTTACCTGACAAGGACCCATTTCAATTCTGCACGTTAAACAGCTGTGCTCCAGGCACACCTCCACCTCCCCCAATCCCTCCCTCACCCTCAGCTTTTCTCAGTGCCTTTTGGGGCCTCATCCCTCTCCCCACCATGTTTGTATTCCCTCCCAGGTAGGAGACATTAACTTAAACAAGGCAGCATATGCCTATGGCTTGGGCCTGGTAGAATCGAATTGCTTTTTGCCAAAGGCCACTGTAAAACTTTTACCATGGGAAGCAAATACAGTTGGCTTTCAGAGTAAGTAAGACTTCTAGTGCAGTTTTGGAGCGTTGGGGTACCTTGCATACCAGAGATAATTGCACAAGAGGACTCTAGATCGTGCAATGCTGTGTCATCTTAACATGCCTTTGCATATAATATAACTTTAGCTCTGAGTTCTGAGGTTTTCATCACCTGGGAGAATACAAAGCAGTCAAACTCTGTGCCCAAGCCATCTTGGCATCCTTTCTCACAATCAGGAAAACCAGCATCTCACTGCCAGCCCTTGGCAGCCGCAGGGGAGTGCAGGGGTGCAGGGCACGGTCCTCCCCTGTCCAGGGACTCACGGTTTCCTAGGGAAGAGGCCCAGGTAAATGGAACCAGGGAGCTAACCGGAGTGACAACACGGTGACATGACTAACGCCCCTGAAGTGGCGGAGGGCTGTCATGCAGAGGATGGACCAATGGAGTCTTCAGGAGGAGGAGAATTTTCTCCGGGGCTAAAGAGGATCAGGGGTGGGTGAGGCAGGGGTGCCACTGATGTCACTTCCTGAAAGCGGCTTCCAGGAGCAGGGAGGACAGGCGTGTATGGAGCCTACAGCAGAGTCACTGCTTACCTAACTTGTTCCTGAGTTTGTTCAGAAGAGCCAGATCTTCAGGGTTTATTAGTTTGAGGTCCAGGGAGTTCTTCCGGGCATCAAGAAACTCCAGAAATGATAACCAGAAGTTTCCATGCATGTGTGTGTTTCCCGAGGGAGACTCCACACTGTCAGGTGATTTGTGAGGAGTCTGTGTCCCTGAGGCTGGAGCGTTGCCTCTGCTCAGGGCCGCTCACCCCTGTTTTCTGTCTTTGACGCATTTCCAGTTCCTGCCCCCTCCATCCCCGAATCATGCTCAGTTCTCCCGCGTTTCTGAGCTGCAGCCTCATGATCCTTCCCGAGGCCCCTCGCACCCGCTGGGCTGGGCTGGTGGCCCCTGGGTACGGTGGGTGGCCGGGAGAGACAAGATGAACTTGTCTGAGTGCTGATTTTGCTCTCCATGTCCCCCTGATTTCCATGACGGGGTGTCTGTGTCAATCTTTACAGCAAAAGTACGAAGGTCCTGGAGGAAAGTGGGCTCCTGTCCTGGGGTGGGGCCCTGGGGGGACATGAAGCAGGTGCAGCTGGTGATGGAGGAGGGATGGAGGAGGAAGGGCCTGGACCAGAGAACCAAAGGGCTGCCATGACTGAGGAGAAAGACAGAGTCGAGAGCTGGTGGTCATCACAGGGGCCATGCCTCAGGTCCGGCCTGTGTGGGCCCAGGGCAGGCCTGGGCCTGGGGTCTGAGTGCACAGCGCCTTGGGCTGGGGACCAAGGAGAGGGCTTGGCTCAGTTCCGCCCTCACTGTGAACCTTGGGCAAATGCTTCGTGTGTTTAGACGTCTGCTTTCTTGATTGAACAAGGGAAGGTGAAGTTCTCCATGATCTCTTGGTGCAGACAGCTCCCAGGTTTACTCATATTCCTAGACGGGTCCATACAAAGCACTCAGAAAATCTTAGCAGAGTTGAACTGAATGCTTCTCTGGATTGCACGGCCATCTCTTCATCATACCCTGTATGGCCAGTAACAGAATCTTTAACCAACTAAGTAAGTGTCCGTTGGCATAAACAAATGGCCGGAGGCCCTCGACCAGCAGGGGCACCTAAGCAGCCTGGTCAGGTCGTGCATCCCAGATTAGAAACCTAACACTTGTTTTGAAAATGTCCTTTCTGGCAGTCTTTAGGGAGTGAACTTTTTTCCAATAATGGGAGAGCTGGAAAAGACTCAACTGGAGGAATAGAAGCCCCCCAAAGACATAAGAAAAGTCAATGACAGCTTCTCAAAAGACAGTGAAAGGGAATTGATAGCAAGGAAAATATCCTTGAATGTTTAGCATAAAAAAGAGGACCGTGCACAGTAAAGCAGGCAACCTTGCTGCGCCTGTGGCCAAGAGTCATTTCCGAATAACTTTCGCCTTTCATGTGTGAAGAGCGATCTCTCTGTCGTTTTTACTACAACTGCCGCCAGCAGCTCTGTGTCTGGGGGTGAGTCCCTCAGACCTGCCTTTGGCCTCAATATGTCCATCTGTGAAGAGTCGAGGCTCCCAGGGCCACGCTGAGGACAGAGTGGGCAAAGGATGCTGAAGGGACTTAGGAAAGATCAGGTCTACCCAAGTTGACTGTGGCATTGTACTCATTAGTAAGGACCACTGACGACAGCTTTGCTCTGATCTATCTTTATGTCTTTGGAGCTTGTGATGACTTCCCTCATGTCACCCACCGGCCACCAGGTGGACTCAGCTGCCCTGGCTGGTGGCTGCAGGTCCCTTTGTTTCTCAAGGCTTTTTGAGTGTCCTTTCCTCAGAAAGCAGGTGCTGGGATGGAGAGCCGTCTTTCCTGGTAGAAGAGGCTGGTTTTCAGTCAAGCCCTGATGCACTTGCTTCCTTTCCAAACTCTCCTCCTCCGAGTGTGGGGCAGTGTGGGCAGTGGTTGGGGGTCCGAGGGGCTTCCCTCCTTCCCGAGAGCTCCAGCACAGCCCCCTTTAATTCCTCCCTTCACTGGAGAAGGCATTTCCCCAAATGCTCCATCCTTGGGTCTCACGGTCCCCCGGGCATCTCACCCGCTCTGCCATTCCAGCTTGTGTCCTTGGGATGCTCCACGTTCAACCTCCCGATGGACCAGTGGCTCCAACAGAGTGTCTGGCGCACAGCAGGTTCTCAACAATTATTTGGGGGACGGACACACTCCCTGGGCTCCCAGACCTTCCGCTCCCTGCTCCTGTTGCTCACGCTCCCCTGAGCTCACGCAGGGGCTTCCTCTGCCTCCTGTCCCGCTGCTCGAGTCCCTTAGCAGTGTTCGACCCTGGTCCCACAGCCCATCACTCGTTCTCTCTCTGCTGCTGCACTCGGCTTCCCTGTCCTCCCTGCAGCTCTCAGCGCCCGGTACCCTCATCTCCAGCCCCGGTGCCTCTGGGAATTCCCTCTCACTCTTCCTTACCCTCTTCTGAATGAGTCAGGTTAATACGACTTCTCTGTCTCCTTTCCTTCTTCCTGGAGGATGCACTGGCTTCTTCCTTCAGCCCAAGGTGAGTCACACTGTCTGGGCTCTGGGTTCCACCCAAAAGGTCTAGGGTCTCCCGTGACCTCTCCTCTCTTTGTATCTTCAGCTTCTCCCATCACTGTTTCCTTCTTCAGCTTAGAAATATGCTCTGTGGTTTTGGGTAACTGCACACACCACACAACCAGAGCAGTAGCAAACCTTTCTTGGGCCCCATGGAGCACTGGGATGCTGCTTTATCTCCTTTTGTGCCAGTTATTCGATACATGTGAAGTGTCAGAACAGAAGAGAGATGTTAGTTATCACCATCATCATTATCTTTAGGGCAAATTTTCTCAAGGCTTTCTCTAAATTCACAGACTCCACACCTTCCTGTCCCAACAGCCCCTCAGGTCACAGGAGCTGCAGTGTGGCTTTGATTCCATCACACCCTGAGAGTATTCTGACCAAGGTACCATTGACACCCTAATCACCAAACCTGAAGGAGGCTTTGGTCCTCTTGGACTTGTCGGCATTTGACCCATGGGAGCCTCTCCTTGTCCCTGAAATGCTCGGCTTCCTTCTATTTGGAAGGCCTTCCCTCTGCAGCCACCCTCCCAGGCATCTTTGAGGCTCACCTTTAAACTTTGAAGTCATTCGGGGCTCAGCCCTCTGAGTCTTTCTCTTTCCCATCCTCATCCAGCCAGCGGGACCTCATGCAGTCTCCTGGCTTTGAATACCATCTGCATCCTGAACACCAGCAAAGCCATCTCTCTGGCCCTGGGCTCTCCCTGGAATTCCGGTGCATCGACATCCCTCTTTAACATCTCCTCTGGGATGCCCGCTAGTCATCTGATGCCCACCCCATCCTCATCTGAGCTCCTGATCTGTCCACCAACTCTGTTCTTCTTCCAATCTTTCTTCAAAGTCGGTGAATTCTTTCTATTGCCCAGAAAAAATGCTTGGAGGGAAGCACTTTGAAGTCTTTTCTGCTCCCGCTGCCCACCCCCCTACACACTACCACCGCCCGCCCTCAGCCCCCTTCAGACCCGCTCCCTCCTGGGTTCCTGAACTCCTTCGTGACCCGTCTCCCTGCTTCTGGCCCTGCTCTGCCGTGCCCTCCCTCCGCCCTGCTGGAGTCTCTTGTCAAAGGGATCCTATTACAAGTCAGATCCTGCTTCTGAGCCCTCCTCTGAGCAAAACTCCCCATTGGCGCCCCCAGCTCACTCAGCCACTGCCCGAGACTCATTAAGACTCCCCAGGGTCCCGTGATCCTGTCTGACGCTTCCCACCCACCCCATAGCTCATCCGCTCAGGCCGTGCTAGTCCGCGCCCTGCGCCCTGGACACACCAACACACTCCTGCCTCACTTCCGTGCACAGTCTGTTCCCTCTTCCTGGAATGCTGTTCCTTTGTGAGGCTCCTCCCTGACTTCTTTCAGGTCTTCACTCACGTGGCACCTCCTCAGGCCCCCGGAACTGGCGTTTCAACCCCCTTCCTAACATGACACGCTCAATCCTCTGCTTTATATTCTTTGTCACAATATTAATAGTGAATATTCTATATATTTTATTATTTATCTTGTGTGTTGCTGGCCTCCCCAGTTTCTCACTGTAATAGGAGCTTCACGGGGCAGGGGTTTTGTCAGTTGTTGTTGTTTTTTTTTTTCTAGAAACAGGACACTGGAGCTAAGCACAGTCATGTGCCCTCATTTAAATGAGGCCTGGGAGTTCAGAGACCTACCCTGGTGGGATCCAGATGTGGGGACATAGGTCCAACCTAGGGACGGGAAGAAGAGGGACAGGCTGGAAGCCACATCGCAGGGAGGGACAGAGGTACCCTGAGAGAAAAACCTCCACAAATGAGCGAGAAGCCTGGGGTAGGGACATTGGAGGACGGCGCAGCATGTTCAGTTCTGGCGCGGGTTTTACACTGGAACCTTTTCTGACCCACTTTCCTCCCTCCCTGAGAAAACAACTCCACGTCCTATAAGGGCAACACCAACGCTAGTAGGATCCCTGACTCCCAACCTCTTCTCCTAGAGGAGATCCACTGGGAAAAGCCCAAAGCAAACACAAACATGCATTTTCTTAATAAATGGAGAGAAAGAGGAGACCAGAGGTCACCAGAAGCTGCTGAAACGAGTCACCTGATGGTAGCAGCAGAAAGTCTAGGGCAGGTGCTTCTATTCTGGCCATTCCCAGGGCAGGGGGGAGACAGGACCTGACGCAGAGGGAGGGCCAGGTGGGGGATGGCTTCTCCAGTCACAGTCATGGTCACAGAGAGGGTGGCACTCACTCTGCCATCCTCTCAAGTGGACAGACGGTCCAGCAGACTCAGCTATGAACAACTAACACGACCATTTTATAAGAAATGGGAAATGCAGATAGATGCCCCTCTGCAAAAAAACAAAAAACAAAAAACAAAAAACAAATCATAGTCAGTGTACCGTTATGAACATTTTGCATTTAAAAATATGCCGAGACTATTTTCCAGTCAATAAACAAATATATGCAATTTCATTTGAATTGAACAGAGAAGATGGTGACTATGAGGTCTGTGTGATTTTGTACCTCGTGGGCCCTTCCCTGCTCTAAGTTTTCATGACCTTTATGGCAGCAACATGCTGGCAATTGAAAGAACTCAATGAAATTACCACCTTATTGAGCCATCAAATCTGTCAAAAGGAAATTTAGGATGAGTGGCAGGAGAATTTTTCCCTCATAGCAGGAAAATCTATGGGAACGTAAAATTATTTCCCAGGGAAGTTGTTAAAATTCCATTATGTGAGCCATTTATAAACATGTTATTTAGCAAGATCTTACAAAAAATGTTGACAGCACACCATCAACAAAATTCCTATATTAGCAAGATGGACCAGATGCCTTAATAAGAATTTTTTCATATCCACTGATGATTTAAATTATAGTATTCTATTTTTTTACAGGATAAAGAATGTTATTTTCTTTCAATATGAAACGTAATATCAAATGAAACAATTGCTTTTATAGTTATCTTTTATAGCTTTCAATTGGTGAATTAGGACAAAATAAAAAAATCTGTGTAACTGCAGATGAAGGTAATTTTTTAAAAGTCAGATTAGTTACGTGAATATGTCCTTAGAAGACACAAAATTGATTTATTACTGATTAACATGATATATTAATATTAACATGGTTATTAGGACATATTAATTAAAATGACCCAAGGGCAGGTGGGGTGGGGGAGGACCCTGGTTGAAGGGATGATGAACAGGGGTAGGTCCGGCCTGAGGTTGAGAGGCAGAGGGTCCAGGGGCATTTCATACTTGAAAGATCAATCGGGGAAGTCAGGTACCACCCAAAGTGCTGCATCAAGATGTCCCACTGAAGACAGCTGGCAGAGAGCTTTTTAAAATCAAGCATAACAATCCCAACAGAGAGGAGAAATTAACTGGAAAATATTTATTCATAAGCACTACCTCTCTATATATAAAATAGATAAACATCAAGGACCTACTGTATAGCACAGGAAACTATATTCAATACCTTGTAATAGGGCTTCCCTGGTGGCGCAGTGGTTAAGAATCCGCCTGCCAATGCAGGGAACACAGGTTCGAGCCCTCGTCCGGGAAGATCCCACATGCTGTGGAGCAACTAAGCCCGTGCGCCACAACTACTGAGCCTGCGCTCTAGAGCCCGCGAGCCACAACTACTGAAGCCTGAGCATCTAGAGCAAGAGAAGCCACGGCAACGAGAAGCCCGCACACTGCACTGAAGAGTAGCCCTGAGTAGCCCCCGCTCGCCGCAGCTAGAGAAAGCCCGTGCGCACCTACAAAGATGCAATGCAGCCGAAAATAAATAAATAAATATGATAAATAAGTTTAAAAAATACCTTGTAATAACCTATTATGGAAAAGAATCAGAAAAAGAATATATATATAACTGAATCACTTTGCTGTACATCAGAAACTAACACATTGTAAATCGACTATACTTCAACTAAAAAAAAAGAGCTACCCATGTGTATGCTTAACAGATATTCCTCTATGTGTTTAAGGTATTAACAGTACTCTGTACTTCTAGACATCAAAGTCGGAGAAAGAATGGTGCACGGAGCCAGCAAGGGATCAGCTCCCAAGTTCTTAATTTACAGAACTACATTAAAGGGGCAGAGAAAATTCTGGAATGGTGTTTGAAGTGACCACTGTAACATTCTCCAAGCTATGGAAAATATTGAAGTCAAATATTTACAGTACTGAAGGGCTCATGTGCAATGTAAAATAACTTCCAAATTGAGAACATCTGGGAGAAAAGTCTTAAACAGAGGCAAGTAATGAAAGCAGTAATAAAAATGCAGGCAATATTTGTGAGGAAGCTTAATGAAGAAGGGAAGCTTTTTTTTTTTTTTTTTTTTAAGGCAACGAGGCTACCTTCATGCAGTGAGCTCAAGGGAAATGATTTGATTCTCTCTGACTGAGTTTACAACTTGCCAAATGAAACTATTGCTACCTCTAATTACATGGAATGAAATAATTACTGATGTACAGAACTTGTAGATGGCCTTAGATTTTAAAACACTAGAGGAAAAATGGATATATATGTGTAACTGAATCACTTTGCTCTACAGCAGAAATTAGCACAGCATTGTAAATCAACTATACTTCAATAAAATAAATTAAAAAAAAAGAAAGAACAGGAAAACCCAAGTTAAAAAGAAACTAAAGAAGTAAAACATATATATGTATTTATGTGTGTATGTATATATACATATATAGTATATATACATACATATTTGGGATCAATCCATTGAAGAATGTTTTTCTGGATTACAGGAAAACAAGAGGGAGACTGAATTTAGAGAGAAGATAAACCGTATTGGCTTTGGTGGCATTCAAATTCTGACTCCATGTCTCATTGTTGATCTTAGGCAAGCTGTCTTAGCCTCTCCCAGCCTCAGTTTGTACATCTTTAAATGGGGCTCTTACAGAAGTTAATCGAGATAATGCTGACAAAGCTCTTGCCCTTACACCTGGCACAGACAGAGCCGATACCTGGGTTTATCATCACTGCTGTTATTACACCTTTATTTAAAAAATACAAGGTATCAAGAGGAGGTTAGATTTCCATCAAACAATAGTGACCCAATAAAAAGTATTTATAAACTCTCAAGGGTTTAAACTCTCTCTCGAGAACATTTTGGATGATAAGCCTCATAATATGTTGGGGTAAAGTATTTGCTTCCTGTGGTGAGAATAGTTGCATGATAGCACAGGAGGGCCAGGGGGCACATTCGGGTGGTCTCATGTCTAAGGTACTATGGAAGGGAAATTACTAAAATCCAATATGACTGAGCATGGCTCCTCTCCCAAGTTTCCTCTCCTCTGATGTTTATAATAGGACATCACACAAGGGTAGAATCAGCAGCTGTCTACATTAACAAGAACAGATTTAAAATCCTAGATGTCCTTAGAGGTCTATTATTTATACTGTGCAGAGTCAGTATTTCCACCTCGAGAACCTCCTGTTACTTAGGCACTGAAAAAACTTTGAAGTTTAGAAAGTTATGGACTTCAAAAGAATGCTATCGGTTGAGGATACAAGAGCAAAGTCAGGAACCAGAAGAGGACAAAAGAATCTCATGGTATTCAGGTCATAATTATGGCTCATCTGATGTCTCCCTGCTGTTTAGAACTGAATAGCAAATTGCAAAGAATTCCTAATTTTAGGCAGGGTCTGGCTGCCCATTAGGGTACCTTGAGTCTTTAATAATAGCAGAGAAAGCCTATAAGAAAAGTCAGAAGTATTCAAACTCAGTGTTTGTCAAACAACTGGGATTGAAATGACACTGGTGGCTAAAAAAATTCTATCTCTCTATCTCTCTATCATCTATCTATCTATCTCTCTCTCTATGTATCTATCTATGTATCACCTATCATTTAATAAGCCTCTCAGAACTGTTAAAACATTGAAGTAGAGGCCATGTCTGAAAATGCCTGTTCCAGTGCCTGACGCAAAGTCAGTGATAATAGAAGTTCTTTATTTCTCTTTTTCCCTTCCCAGAGAGACAAAGAGGGTCCCAGTGGTGTTATTTTGCCTCCGATGTTTACACTGCTGGGATTGCTCTCTAGGTCACATCAACAGCAAGTAGGGACCCCAGTCTGCCCTTCAGGAGGCACGGAGAAAAATGGCTCTGGGTGTGGGCAAACATGGAATTATGATCAAGCACAAGTGGAGGAGGAATATTTGAGACCTGAGAAGGCACCAAAGCCCCTGAGTTATCAGTGGTTACTTGTCCCTTCTGGAATCCCTTTGATTCTGAGCCCTGGGTCCCAGAATGGCCAGCCATGATCTAGAATAGGGAGAGGACAATAAATAGATTGCACCTTCTGGGCCTGAGGATGTGAGCCTGGAGTGCCTGCGTGGAGAAGGATTGCAAAGCTCAGTGAGAAAGGGAGCCATGATCAATTAGTGATGTCTGCCACTGGATGATCAATTAGTGATGTCTGCCACTGACTCAGGATAGAGGAGGAGAGCACACATCAGCTTCTGAGTATTCCCATCCACAGTACAAGACCCAGCTCAAACACCATCTTCACAAACATTTCTCAAGATTTAGAATTAAAGCATCATATGACCTCAAGGATAATGGGATTACCCTGTCATTCTTTGTATATTTGTAGCCAGTAAATTTATGATACTACCTTATATAATTGTTTCTTTTTTCTTTTTCCTTTCCTTTCTTTTCCTTCCCTTCCCTTCCCTTCCCCTCACTCCTTCCCTTTTCCTCCCCTCCCCTTCCCTTCCCTCCACTCCTCTCCCTTTCTTTTCCTTTCTCTTTTCTTTTCTTTTCTCGTCTCTTCTTTTCTTTCCATTTCCTTTTCATCTTTTCTGTTAGATTGTAAGCTCCTGGAAGGCAAGCACTTCTTCTAAATCATTTTTATGCAACCATGATCCTACCCTCCCTCTCCCTATCTTCCAAGTCCTAATGCATGCATTCAGGCATCCTTCTGATGACTCATTCAAAGAATTTTTGCTGAGCACCCAGCTTGCACAAGTCCTGTGCTGGAGACTAGAAGTAATAACAAGACACAGTGGAGCACAGGGCTCAGCTCCATGGAGCTCATGACTCTGCATAAGGTGGGCAGGTGGTTGGAAGCTCGGCTGATGAGTCTTCCTGCTGACTCCCTGCATCCTGCTCTTAAGGTTTGGCAGGTGGTGACTAGGGGATGGAGCGTGGCTGAGGCTGAGTTAGCATTAGGGACCAGCAAGAGGCAGCCAGTGTTGTGCCTGTACCCACCCTCAGTGGCAGCTCCATCAGGGAGAGGGCACCTGAGAGTTAAATTCAGAGCAAGAGGACAGCAGGAGGTGAGGGCCAGAGCTGGTTGGAACACCGGAAGCCCAGGGAATCTCAGTGGCCAGTTTGCTAGCAGACATGGTGGCCCTTTCTCAATTCTGTGGTGGTTTCTGGACTAAACTTGAAAAGCTGGGCAACTGGTCATAGGTAAGCAGATGCTGCAGATGCCCAACTGCTCAAAGGTCAGCCACAGAATGAAAAATCTACCTGCCCTGGGTTGGAGTGACTGACTGATGGCTCCTTGCACAGAATTCTTTTCCTACTGCTCCCCTGAATCCTTGTGAGGATTATTTTACCTTAACTTCCTTTCTGAGAAAAATTAAAAGAAGAAGACTGAGTTGCTTTATATCCACTGAGGTCATATTTGAATTTCTAACATCCTAAATGATTTTACCCAAGCCACTTGAAAAAGCACATAATAGACTCGGAATAATGGCTAAGTTTTTTTTCCTCTCCTTTTGTTTTTGAGGTGACATTGGTTTATAACATTATATAAGTTTCATGTGTACAACATTGTATTTTGATTTCTGTATACACTGCAGCATGATTATCACCAAAAGTTTAGTTTCCATCCGTCACTATACAGTTGACCCCCTTTTACCCATTTTGCCCTCCTCCCACACCCCTCCCCCTCTGGTAACCACTCCTCTGGTCTCTATGTGTTTGCTTTTGCTTTGTTTTGTTTGTTTATTTTATTTTTTAATCATCTACATATGAGTGAAATCATATGGCATTTGTCTTTCTCTGTCAGACTTATTTCACTTGACATAATACCCTCAAGTTCCATCCATGTTGTCACAAATGGCAAGATTTCATCTTTTTTTATGGCTAGTATTTCATATGATCCTGCTATTCCACTTCCTGGTATTTACCTGAAGAATACGAAAACACGGATTCAAAAAGGTACCTGCAGCTCAGGGTTTATCACAGCATTATTTACAGTAGCAAAGATATTGAAACAACCTGAGTGTCCACTGATAGATGAACGGATAAAGGAGATGTGGTGTGTAATGCTAAGATTTTTTAGGATGCCATTCTCTGTCCATGCAAGGTAATTCTGAGGAAGCCAATATAACATCAGCCAGAACTTCTGCTAAAATTCAGGTCGTTTTCTTCACAACGTCGTCATCAAGTCATCTTGCTTTAATGGTGAAAAGTGTAAATGTTTCAAAAGCTGGGAAAGACACGTTACCCTCTGGTTTGGCACCAAGACCCCTCCCCTGAAACAACACTTGAGTTTACAGATGGGCTTCCCCTTTTTCTTTAGTTTGCCCCTTTAGTCTGAGAATGACTTCAGTTCTGAAATCAAGAGTCCGGCTACACTAAAACCTCCCCCTTTTTCATGCCCTAGGTAAAAAGGAAAGGCTCTCTGGTTTGTGGTGGTTGGTTGTATTTCTTTTGTGTTGTTGTTTGATTTTTCTTGGGGGGTGGCTTCTCAATGAAACTGACTCCATTTTCTAGGTGCCCCAGCTCGTTACGTCATTTTTAGCATCAAGAACAGTTCAGGGCTTCCCTGGTGGCACAGTGGTTGAGAGTCCACCTGCCGATGCAGGGGATGTGGGTTCCTGCCCCGGTCCAGGAGGATCCCACATGCCGCGGAGCGGCTGGGTCCGTGAGCTATGGCCGCTGAGCCTGTGCGTCCGGAGCCTGTGCTCCACAACGGGAGAGGCCACAACAGTGAGAGGCCTGCGTACCGCAAAAAAAAAAAAAAAAAAAAAAAAAAAAAAAAAAAAAAAAAAAGAACAGTTCAAAATCTCTCTGTTCCGGGAAATGGCAAATTAGGGCAGAAATCCCACCTGTTAGGAACCTTAGCAGGGTACCCACTTTGTGCCTCTGCCTTCTTTACCTGTTGGGTTCTCTTAATATGGACACACTCTGGAGACAATGCAATGATGTGATGGTGGCACCAGGAGCCTCTCGGGGGAGGGAAGGGAGAAGCCCCAAGACCATCAATTGCTAGGGACAGTCGGGCCCCCCAGCAATGCCACTTTTATCCCAGCATTCCTCCCCTTGGGATCTCACAGGCTCCCTACTGTCAGCAGAACAAAACAGAAAGGTCATAGTCCTCATTGGAAAGGGGTCACATCTCACCTATTCAGGCCAGGGTTCTCTCCCACTCTCTGGCCCCTGTGGCCGGCACACCATGCTCCTGGACACCTTGGATATCTGGGCCATCTGTGTCCCCTGCCTCCAATGGTCTCTAGTGGCCTCCCTGGGCCTGCCCTCTGAACATTTCCAACTATGACCCACACTGCATGACCAGCCCCTGTCACACATGTGTGGCTTAAACTCCCCTGCACACACTTTTTCTCCACTTCCCTAAGTTATGAGAACATGATGCTTGGGTCTGTTACTTGTGTTCCAGGGAGGGGCCTTGGGGACTATGTTGTCCAGCTCTCTCATTCATCAGGCAAGAAGACTGAGGCTTAAGAGGTAAAAGGAGAATATGAGTTAACATGGAATCTAAGGGTCCTGGTTCTTTCATTTCTACCACTCTTCATTGCCTTGTATTTTGTTCTCTCACCAGCTTGTTTTGCCCATTGGTTTTCTGACTTTGTCTGATTTCTCCAACCAGAGAACTTGGAGTCTTTCTGATTTCTCCCACCGAGTTTGAGCCCCTTAAGAATAACTATGTTTTGTAATGTCCTTTGTAGCAGTCAGCAGAGCCTGCAGACGAAGATCCCCATAAGCAATGACTGAATTGGATGCATGGAAGCTACCCACATGCCTAAGAAAATAGCAAATAATCTTGACACCCACCATGGAGATTCTCTTGTGACACCCAGAATTATTGGCACCAGAAAATAAATCAGGCTCTGTCACAGGGCAGTAAGGCTCCACATGGATGGAGCAGTCATCTGGTCCAGTGCTCCTACTGCTCAGTGGAGCCACCACGGTCCAGCATGCTGAGGTCACCAGTATCTGGTAGCAAAACTGGAATCAGAACATAGTTGCACACTGTATTATTTTTTTAAATTAATTTTTATGGGAGTATAGTTGATTTACAATGTTGTGTTAGTTTCAGGTGTACAACAAAGTGAATCAGTTATACATATACATATATCCACTCTTTTTTAGATTCTTTTCCCATATAGGCTATTACAGAGTATTGAATGGAGTTCCCTGTGCTGTACAGTAGGTCCTTATTAGTTATGTATTTTATATATAGTAATGTGTATATGTCAATCCCAATCTCCCAGTTTATCCCTCCTCCCTTCCTCCCTGGTAACCATTAGTTTGTTTTCTATATCTGTGACTCTATTTCTGTTGTGTAGATTAGTTCATTTGTACACTTTTTTTTAGATTCCACATATGAGCGATATCATATGATATTTGTCTTTCTCTGCCTGACTTACTTCACTCAGTATGACAATCTCTAGGTCCATCCATATTGCTGCAAATGACATTATTTCATTCTTTTTTATGGCTGAGTAATATTCCATTGTGTATCCATACCACATCTTTATCCATTCCTCTGCTGATGGACATTGTTGCTTCCATGTCCTGGCTACTGTAAATAGTGCTACAATGGACACTGGGGTCCGTGTATCTTTTCGAATTATGGTTTTCTTTGGATATATGCCCAGGAGTGGGATTGCTGGGTCATATGGTAGCTCTATTTTTAGTTTTTTAAGGAACCTCCATACTGTTCTCTGTAGTGACTGTACCAGTTTACATTCCCATCAAGAGTGCAGGAGAGTTCCCTTTTCTCCACACCCTCTCTAGCATTTATTGTTTGTAGATCTTTCTGATGATGGCTGTTCGCTGTATTTATCACATCAATATCCCCCAGTTTTCCTGGGCAAGGGCTGAATGGATAGAAGCTGAGGGAGGAAAAGCGGAAGGAAGGGAAGAAGCAATCCAGACGTTGAAAAGGGTTAGGATGTCACGGCTCTGTGTGTCTTACGGCTGGGCAGCCACTCCCTGGTAAAGTGTCCAAGGAGGCCTGCAACTGCTCTGGTACCTTTCACAAGCTTCCCTCTCTCTTTTTGCATGCAGAGAACTTTCTGGCTCTCTGTTTTTTTGTTTTTTCTTAATTCTCTGATTAAGATGTACTTTCTCCCTCCTTTATTCCTATCATCCTGTCAGATCCCTCCTGTCCCCAGAACTCCCTTTTTAATTACAGAAAATGCCTGGCTGATCTTGGAAAGGGCTGTGAGTAGGCAAGCCCTCCGGAGACAAGACCCTTTGGGTCCTGTTTTTTCAAAGCTGCTCCCCTTCTGGCTCTGTTTTCTGTCTCTGTCAAAGAACGATCAACAGTTCTCTAAACCCAAACTTGTTCCTCAGGAATCAAATGTACATGTGGGGAGAAGAACCGTTTGTATATGACTGGTGGTGCCAGGTGTGGCATTCGTGGGGTGCTGTCAGGTCAGGCCGTTTAGCTGTCAGTTCATTGAATCTCATTCATTCAGGTAACTCAGGGGTGAATTATCTTTCATCTTTTGGTCGGTTTGGCCTCATGTAGATAAAACCTGGCTGCGTTTTCAAAAGGACCATTTGAAAAAGTTCTTTAAATCAGAGAAACAGCTCACCCTTAAGAGAGCAGAGCCAATCTTTGTGATATTCAGGGAACGTAAGGTCTAGTGGACTGCTTTTAATGCCAAGTCTGTTATCATGGAAATCACCCTCAGGTCCTCGGAGGAATTAAACTACGTATAGACAGGGCATTATTAGCATACTCAGTTAACTGCATCGTTATAAAATAATACTGGGGCTGATTTACAAATTTGGGCAGGGAAGGTCCTTAGATGTGATTCTGAGTCTATACAGCCTTCCAGTATAACCTTCCACATTCACACGTGGGTCAGTTTCAGAGCCCATGGATTCACTGTGTGGCCGCTGCCAATAGACTTTCTTAGGCGAATCAGTGACGTCTTATAATAAGTATACGCTGCTAATGGCCAGCGATCATAATTTCACAGGATTTTTATTTATGATCTCAAATAATATTCCCATTCAATTAGTGATAAAACAAGCCAGGGTGAGAAGAAGTGGGAATTTAATGAAAGGTTGCTGCATGCAGGATGGCATTCCAGACCACGAATCCTGTTACACGGGAGAGACTCACAGATTTGCTCAAAACATGCTCCCTTCCTCCTCGGAGGCAGCCTCCAAATCGCGGTGTCTCTCTCAGAACTATTTTGAATTTTCCGAAGATGTAGGTGATTAATCAGGGCCCCGGGTGTCACAATGACCCATTGTCCCTGAAGGCATTCCTTCTGCTGGCATCTGACCCTTTCCTCTTGGGGTGAGTGTGCAATTTCCCAAACTCTTAATGCACAAAACCTCACGAACAATGGCCCTGCGTGTAGCTTACATTTGCGGGATGGAACAGAGAGGGGTTTTGTTGCTGGAGGGAGGGGAAAGGGGCATCAATGAACTTAATCTTTATATTCTCATGAAAAGCATACATATATTTTGAGAAAGACAGAATTCCACTTGGTGTTTTCTTTGTAAAAGAATTAGTGGCACAAAACCCCATCATGACAATATTAAAGAAAACAAAAATAAAGGCTCAAGCCCAATGACAAATTCAGTTATTTTCATTATCTGTTTCCCTCTAGCCCTTGTCCACACACGTCCACATGTGCACAAGGTTTTTACACAGCTGTCTGCAAAGTTCCCTTTGCTTGTAAAAGCATTACACTGTGATGGAGATATCTCTTTTAGATAGTTATGGACTGTTATTAAAGATTCCAAATATCATTAATTTCCTTCAAGTTCTATTATGTTTATCATCTATCACTGTGTCAGCACATTAATCACGTGCTCGGTTGCCTCAGGACTGTTGCCTAACTATCCACTTTTAATAGAAATTTGACCGCCACGGACCTTCTCTGCACCAGCAAAGACAAACCATTTCATGAGCTGCGGATGCCCTGAAACAAGTGAGCTCTTTTAATGATCTCCTATGTGGTCGAGATTTTTTTATATATATAATGAAAACTAAAGGCCAGAAAAGTTTGAGGAAACAGAGAGAAACGTCCCTGTTATTTCATAGTTCCCAGATGCAGAGCAATTGTGGACACAGCAGTGATGAGAATTCTGACCAAGGGAAGCTTATCTGCAACCCTGTGCCCCTATGCTCGACTGACCGCTGTCCAGGCAGCTGAGATGAGGTTATTAGCTCAGGTTTGCAATGAGGGTGGAGGCTCTGGTGCTGGATCTTTCTAAGTGCACAGTCCTAGCGGTATAAGGAAGCTTGAGAATGTGGATTTAAGAATCAAAGGCTCTGGGTTCAAATTCACACTTGTACATTTACTGAATATGTGACGTTGGGCAAGTTACGTGACCTTCCTGATTCTTGTTTCTTTATATTTGAAAGAGAAATTTCAGCTGTCATTCATTCCATGAATATTTATTGAGCAGGGCACTAGATGCTGAGGATAAGACGGATTTTATAAATTAGAAGTTGCAAGAGAGGGGGAGGCACAGATACTGATCTAATCATTGCCCTGTAAAACCACAGGTGCATTCAGTAGGATGAAGGAAAAGAGCATACATTCTGAGAGCCTGCAAGAGGGACCTTGAACTTTTTAGGCTTGTTAAAGAATGAGTTAACCAGCTGGGGACTGGAGGGAACAGCATCCTCAGCAGAGGGAATAGAAAGTGCAAAGTCTTTGTACTAAGAGGAAGCATGGTGACTGGGAAGTACAGGGGTCAATGGGAGCGTGGTGGCAGATGTTGCTGAAGGGTAGGAGCCTCGGCCTATGTTAAGGATCCCCTCTAATGTCTTGAGGTGTCTCAGGAGGGTTCAGGAGGACAGGATATAATGAGATATAGGCACTGAATGCCAGCTTGGTACCAGGTGAGCTGGAGTAGATGCAGAAAGACCAATGAGGCTCTCTGAAGATCTCTAGGAAAATCACCTGGTTTGCTCCTTGTTGGGGTCTAACAGCTGGCTCAGAGCTTGGAATAGAGTAAGTGGTGAATAAATAGTTATTTCAGTGGATGAGTGATCCTTTGATAATTGCAGAGACGGGGGAACATTGGCAGATTTCAGGAATATTTAGGAGATAAGATGGGAGGTTATTGCTGCCTGTTTGGCAGGGGGGATCATCATCTAGGCAGCCCTGCTGACTGTGGTCGGGAGCCCACATCTCGGTTCCAATGGCCATTGGCTGTCCCTAGGTGGCCTCAGCTGGGTGATTGGAGCCCATTGGCTCTGACCATGGTTTCTTACCCTATAGAAGCCTATCCCGGGGCCCATGCTTATATGACTGCAGAGGGACGTGAGGGAGCCTGGTCACACAAGCACACTTCAAGCCTCTGCTTGCATCATGTTTGCTCACATCCCCCTCTGCCAAGCTGCCTCCAAAGTCAGACTGGGAGGTCACTATAAAGTCACATGTGGCTACGAGGGAGGGTGAAGAATGGGAGCCACCGTCGTGATCTATCAAGCTCTGAGCTAACTGATTCGTTCCTCATTCTCATCTTCTCTTTAAAAAACAGGAGTTAAACAATTTCTTTTTCTCTCCTATCTTCCTGTGACCATTCATTTCTGGCCCTTCACCCCCATGGGTTTCCCCAGCTGTAACCTGGCCAATTGAGGATGAATACGTAGTCATGAAGAAAATTCCAGAAGTGGCATGTTGTTTATAATCCTAATAATACCCATGATATAGTTAACTTTGAATATTATGAGTTTATTCTCTCAGGCCATGAGCTGAATCTCTTTCACAGTTTATAACTATGTGTTTTCTGTGGGCTGCAAAGCACACAGTGGGTGCTGAGGACGAGTATATTCTACCCTTGAAGTTTCATTCTTAGGCAATGTCTTTGCAACCACTATGTAAAGATTACCATTTTCCAAAGTATCCAATTTTAGCTCATTGATCAACCTCCAAAACGTTCTCCATCACTGACTAGGTCTCAGGAGACACATATACCTCACATAATAATAATGGTAGTAGTAATAATGACAACAGCTGAAAACTATCCAGTGCTTTTACCATATGTCAGCATTGTTCTAAGGGCTGATTCCTTATGAGAAATTGAGGCTTCTATACTGATTCCCCCAAGGTGAATGTGATGGACTATGATGGAATCATTTCAAGAGGGTCTTGAAAAACACATCGATACCACAAATAAACTATACACTCTTGGTAAAAAACTTTCCATAGAGAATGATCCTCAATGCTATTTACTTAAACCTATGTTCAAAGCCCTTCTGTTTGATTTGTAACATTGAAGGGTTCATTCTATAAATGGTACACTCCATAAAAAAATTACATTAAAGGGTTCCATTTTGTATTTCCAGGAGCATGAACTCAGGTGGAGATGCACAGGCAATGAACACAGCCTCTAGGGCTGTTGGGGACTTAGGAGGAGACAGTCCCATCTGACTGATGAGGTGAAGGAGATGTGATGGAACCGAAGACTGTTAAGGATTTCAGTGTTCCCACTCTTTACTTTTAACTGTGGTATAAAAATTCATTTCCTGACTGGAACTTGGCTCCAAAGGATGAAGTTAGAAAGACTAAGGTCACACTGAGCCATATTTCTCCCCAAGTGGAAAATAACATTCTATTTGATGTAGAGTGGGTCTTTAAACCGACAGAGAGAGAGAGCGAGAAGAAAGAAAACTCTTTTAAGCAAATGAAAGTAAGATCTGGGTTTTTATTTGGAATTCCTAGAGCGCTCTTTTGTTGTTTAAAAATTGCCTGCCAAGATCTCACGGTTTATGTGCAGGTAATGGGTATCTTCATTCTGGCTTTGACGTTTAAGAGAGTCTAGTCCTGACAGGCAGAATCTTAATAGAACCACAGGACGGGAATATGGATTATTTTATAAAATATGGGGAATCCACTATTTTCTTACTTAAAGCAGTTATGATATCTGGCAATTTCCCATTAGTTCTGAATAAACTTCTTTCCTCCACGTCACACCCCATCCCCAAGGACCAAAGAGATGTTGAATTTAACTTCCTGCTCTCTACTCCAATGGGTCATGGGTCGGGGTAGGCATTTGTTCACCTTGGTTCTCTGTTCATGGAATTGGTTCATTTTATATTATACCACACTTGCCCCTAGATTCTACACGATCTTTCAACAATTATGCTTCGTGACCATGTAACCATTCCATGTAACCATGTACTTGACCATGTAACCATTGTTACATGTAACAATGTAACCATGTAACCATGGTCACCATTGTGACCATGTACTTGACCATGTAACCATTCCATTAGATTAAAGTACCAAAATTGATTTCTCTATTTGTCTGTTATTCAACTTTTAAGTTGTTCTTTTTTTCTAACAGACATTATGTCAATAATTACCTTTTTAAATTTAGCTTATATCTTCTATTTAATCATTTCCTTTAATATCTCTTCTAGATAAATTTCTAGAAGTGGGAAAATTAGGTAAAAAATTTATTTGCCATACTATAGTCATCTATAAGAGGTTTGTATTAATTTACAAATGAATGCTATCAACTGTGCATTATGCATACATGATGTACATATGCATGCATACATGCATGTTAATTTCATCCCAATTTCACCAGCAACAGATGTTATTATTTAAACTATTTTTTCTAATTTAAGTTTAAAGCTGTACTTCACATTTGCTTTTATATTCATTTCTTTTTCAATTGTTGGTTTATTATTTTTACCTTCTTTTGTGTGCATACCTTGTATTTGGCCTTGATTCATTTCTTATAAGGGTCTTTAAATCCTTCCAAGTATGTGTGAGTATTTTCAAAGGGCATTATCAATATTATTATATTTGTTGACATAATTCATGTAAACATTTTATCTTACATGTTTCCCTGTATATTTTAGTACAGTCCTTATATT
Source organism: Hyperoodon ampullatus (assembly GCF_949752795.1). Taxonomy (NCBI): domain Eukaryota; kingdom Metazoa; phylum Chordata; class Mammalia; order Artiodactyla; family Ziphiidae; genus Hyperoodon; species Hyperoodon ampullatus. The sequence continues at coordinate 4,059,607 of NC_136921.1, forward strand.
TTATTTTATTTTATTTATTATTATTATTATTATTTTTTTTTTTTTTGCGGTACGCGGACCTCACACTGTTGGGACCCCTCCCGTTGCGAGGCACAGGCCCCGGATGCGCAGGCTCAGCGGCCATGGCCCACAGCCGAAGCCGCTCTGTGGCATGTGGGATCCCCCGGACCGGGGCACGAACCCGCGTCCCCTGCATTGGCAGGCGGACTCTCAACCACTGTGCCACCAGGGTAGCCCCAGTCCTTTTATTTTAATCAATATAGTAAAAAAATTTTTTTAATTGAATTGCTCATCAGTTTGTTTCCTGCTTCCTTTAAGTAAAAAAAATATTATTTATCATTTCTTCAAAGGCAGGATATTTACTGCTGATTTTTCTCTATGAATATGCTTGTAATGATCAAACAACCTTCTTTATTTGGGAATTATGGTGTAAAGTATGGATATAAATTAGTTTTTCTCCAAATTGCTACCACATTATCCCAACGGTGTTTATATTACAGTTCATCCTGACCCCTTTGTTTTCAGAAAATTGTGCAATCACATATTATACTGCGTCTATTCTGCTATGAGTATGCTACCCATTCATTTTTACCTCTATTTCTTAACAATTCCACTTGGCTTTTATTATCGTTACAGGAGTTAATACTCTGTTTCCTAACAAAGTTCAGCTTCAATTCATTTCCTCTATTTAATAAAGCCACACAGGGAAGACTCCAGGTTCTGTGGAACATGAAGTTTATACAATTTGGGGACCCTCTTAAGAAAAACAAGACAAAATTATAAACACAAAATGTCCTAGCTCCTCCTGTGAAGGACTGGAGGAAATGAGGGGCCCTGAGCCTTCGGCTTCCTTATCTTCGTGGGAAACACCCGCCCCACCTATTTTATCGTGCTGTATGAATCTACCATCACTTGGCTGAGTTATAAAAAAAGGGACTCTATTTATATTTTAAACGGAATCACATTATATCTGTAAAATAGAACACGATGTTTCTCCACTTTGTCTTCTTTTTTTAACCCCCTAATAAGGCCTTCTAATTTTACTCATTCATCCAGTAGCAATTTATTGAGTACATCTTCAGTACTTTTGCAAAGTTTTTTATGATGGTATCACATGTACACAATTTGACTTCTTATTTCAAATCGTCAAGTCATCTGTGAATGGGATCTTGAATTTCAAAACAATTTTATCTGCTTGTTTTCTAGGTTTTCCATCACTAATGACATTGCTACTTTTTTTCCTGCTTTTAAACCATTTTATTGTGAAGTATAACACTCAGAAGGTACATAAAACATAAATATATAGTTTAATGAACTGTAAAATGATTAGCCATGTAACCACCACCCAAGATAAGAACCTTGCCTGCATACTAGCATCCCCTGCATGTCTCTTTCCCATCATAATCCCATCGCCTTCCCATTTGAGCAGTAACCACTAATTCTGGTAATGACTCACTTGCTTTACTTTAGAGTTTCACCACCCGTGCATGAATCCCACACAATATAATATCAGGTTTGCCTACTTCTGAATATTTTACAAATATAATCAATCAATATATGACATTGCTACTATTTTTTTCTGGATATTTCTCTTATAGTTGTTCCCTCACAGAGGTGTTTATATTAACCTTTAGATTTTCAAGCAGTTTGTCTTTTAGCCATTTTTAGGAATGGAGTCAGGTTTTCTTCAACTAATCGTATTTAAAGAATCTTAAGTGTGGCTCTTCCCTGCTCAGAGCTCCCCACGGTTCTCTATTATCTTTGAATTTTAAAAAATATATTTGTAGGGCTTCCCTGGTGGCGCAGTGGTTGAGAGTCTGCCTGCCGATGCAGGGGACACGGGTTCGTGCCCCGGTCCGGGAAGATCCCACATGCCGTGGAGCGGCTGGGCCCGTGAGCCGTGGCCGCTGAGCCTGCGCGTCTGGAGCCTGTGCTCCGCAGCGGGAGAGGACACAACACTGAGAGGCCCACGCACCGCAAAAAAAAAAAAAAAAAAAAATATATATATATATATATATATATATTTTTTTTTTTAATTGTGACAAAAAATGGCATAGCATAAAATTTACCATCTCAATCATTTTTACATGTACGGTTTGGTAGTGTTAAGCATATTCACATTGAGGTACAACAGATCTCCAGAATGTTTTCATATTGCAAACCTGAAACTCTATCCCCATTGGACACTAACTGCCCATCCCCCTCCCCCAGCCCCCGGAAACACCATCTTTCTGTCCCTATGAATCTGACTACCCTAGGGACCTCACAAAAGTGGAATCATGCAGCATGCGTCTTTTTGTGATTGGCTTGTTTCACTGAGCTAATGTGCTCAAGGTTCACCCATGCTGCAGCCTGCGGCAGGATTTCCTTCCTTTTTAAGGCTAAATGTTCTTCCCTTGGATGGATGGGCCACATGTTCATCCATTCATCCGCTGATGGACCCCCATTACCCTTTGATGGGATCCCAACTCCCCTCTAAATCCTTGTGTGTCTGGTCTTATCTCCTCCAAGGTCTCATCCCGGTCTGACCCTCCCCGCCCCCACCCCCATGCCATATGCTCCTTCTTCGGTGCTTTCTTTCTGTCCCTCAGAAGGCAAATTTGTTCCTGCCTCAGGGCCTTTGCATGTGCTTTCCCCACTGTCCCTAATGTTCTTCCTCAAATCTTCAAAACGTTGGCTCTTCTCAGCATTCAGGTTTCATTTCAAATGTCACCTCTGCACAGAGGGCTGATTACTCATGTAAATAGATGCCCCATCCCTGTCACGTTTTTCCACTCTGCTGTTTCAGACTTTTGTCATTACATTTATTATGACCTGACACTCACCTGTGTATTTATTCCTGTGTCCATTGTCTGTGTGCCCCACTAGAAGGTAAACTCCATGTAGGTTATCTAGCTGACTCACCACTGTGTCCTCTTTCAAGATAGCCCCCGACCATCATTTGCTAAATAACTCTCCTATGAATTTGCTGGTCATTATTTATTTTCCCTGTGCTATTGCATTGTGGGGAACTTGAAAAATATAAAACTAATGGAGATGGTGGTTTTCTCTGTGTCATTCTTGAACTTGAAGCCATCTTTCAAAGCCTCCACTATGACGTAGAATGTGGCCTTTGAAATGTATTCAAACATTTTAAGGGAAGGATACTTAAATTGGGTTTGTTAGGAATTTATGATGAATTCTGTTAAATCTGCATCAGCATCTATTTGACATATTGCTCTTTGTTCATCTGCCCAAGTGCAGCATGCGCCAGCCCTCACGGGAAGGCCTGGATCAGAGGTCCTAGCTCTAAGGAAGAACAGGGATGGAGTGCGCCCAGCATGACCATGACCCGTGCCCAACTTTATTTTAAAAGAGCTTAACTCCTTTGTGTAAAACAGTCACCCATGTATTAAAATGACTCTCAAATTATTTTAATAGTGATCAGGACAATTAAAACCAAAGATACCCCGAAAACGGGGTACATAAAGCCTAGGCTTTCTGGAAAAGCTGAACGGGTGGCATTTCCTGTGTCCAGCCTCTTTGCTTACAGCCCTGTGTTTGGAGTTGTTTTCCACTGACAGCAGAGTTAAATCATCCCCCACGCGGGCAGACACCCTGTGTGGTGGGAACCTACCTCTGTCTGAAGGCCTGGCATGGGAAACCTCACCTGATGTGACAGGCATTGCTGTGTGCTCAGCACCCTGGTTGTCTGGGCCTTGAGGGGTGTCCTTTCTGAACTCTTTGGTGGTGGCGGCCCGCCTCTGTGGGAGTGCTGTCAGCCTCTGAAGCCAGTTCAGCCCAGAGCAGGTGTCCTGCCAGCTCTAGGGCCCTGGGCAGGTCATTTTCTATCCTGCGCCTCTGTCTTGCTTTCTGTGTCATGAGAGTACTCAGGTGTGGTTATCACAGAGGTAGAGGTGTAGCATGAGCCTTGCACATACATGGTCTCATTTAATCCTCATCCTGTCTTACAAAACCTACAACCCATATTTTTTTTTTTTTTTGCGGTACGCGGACCTCTCACCGCTGTGGCCTCTCCCGTTGCGGAGCACAGGCTCCGGATGCGCAGGCTCAGCAGCCATGGCTCACGGGCCCAGCCGCGCCGCGGCACGTGGGATCTTCCCGGACCGGGGCACGAACCCGTGTCCCCTGCACCGGTAGGCGGACTCTCAACCACTGCGCCACCAGGGAAGCCCTACAACCCATATTTTACAGATCATGAAACAGAACCTCACAGACACTAAATAAATTAACCAAATCAAATGGTAAGTGATAGGACCTAAATCTGAATCCTGGTAGCCCCAAGCAGAGGCCACATCCTACACACTTCCCAGCAGCTGTCACACTTGTGGGCTCTTCTGAGCAGCCAGTCGGAGATTCCCAGTTCACCTGGGAGGTCCATCCTGAGAACGGAGATAGATAAAGTGGACTTTCAGAGCTTGATAACAGTATTTCCTAAGGTCACCCAGCCGGTCCTAAACCTCTGGTTCATACTCCCTAATGGGTCAATGGTAGAAATTTTATTTTCCAAATAGGTTTATCAGTTTCCACCGGAGAAGAGTCTGCTCTGCTGCCCCGCTGCTGCGAATGCACCATCCCTCCCAGTGGTCAGGGCAGGGTTCACGAGCAGCACTACTGGGTCTGGGCTGGATGTTTTTTTGCCGGGGGCCATCTGCACAGTGGAGGATGCTCATAGCGTCCCTGGCCTCCATCCGCTTGATGCCAGCAGCATCCTGTCCCTCGGTTGTATCAACCAAAAATGCCTCCAGACACTGTCAGAAGTCCCCCGGGGGCAGAATGTCCCCATGGAGAACCACTGAGTTAGAACATGGTGTTAATTCACAGGAGACAGTCATCTGCATGTCTGCTGAGCATGAACCCCAGTGTCAACCTCTCCAGTCCTGGATGAAGAGATAAAATTCAAATTCTGAAATTGCATGTGAGGCTGAAGCTTAGTGACTGCACCCCAGGGCACCAGGAGGAAACAGATGGCCCATTAGAACTGGGTCACTGAGGGGAGCTTAATTAAGATGATTAGAACAGCATCAGCAGGGCTGAGAGAAACCAGGCAGGGCCTGGCAGTGGTTGGAAGCTTCGATCATTCCTACCCTAAAGGGGTCAATGACTAAGCAGTTTCCTGAACCTGGAGAGTTGCCTGGAAAGGCTGCGTGGGCCAAGCAGCGGGCGTCAGGACAGGGAAGCTGCTTCCGGTCCAGCAGTCACTTGGCGTGGGGGACCGGGGAACACTCCCCTACACGTACTGTTCTCTCTCCTTCCTATTACCTGCTGCCTCCCTCCACTGGCCAAGGCAAGAAGAAGACAAAAGGCAAGAGGGCTTGTAAATGCAGTCCATATTGGGTTTTGTTCTAGATTCATTTTCTGCCAGTTACATACAAGCCATGCCAACATCATTTGTTATATAACCCTTCTTTCCCCTGAATGGAATGCTTATTTATCATATTTTGAATTCTTCTATATAATAATCTTTCTTTTGTTTATTCTGTCGTGTAGCTCCATACGTCTTTTAAAAAATTAGTTCCTCATTCCTTCAGTTATTTGTTTTACGTTGTGGTTTAATATCAAATGGAGTTAGCAGGACTAATTTTGCTGGTCAAACTATAATTTTCCCTAGATATGTCTTAACTGACTAATGACCAAAAACCTTCTGATTGCAATGAGCAGATTGCCTGGCCTTTACTAGAAATTTAGCACATTTTAGCACTTGTCAAGCTTTGCTTTGCCTTGCTTTCCTTTTCATTAAACACAAAACTTTTCTTTAAAATTACCCCACTGCATATTTGCTGGCATGATTTGTTTCATCCTGGATGTATACATCATTAGTCTCTTTTCCAAATAGAACATTCTACAAAAATCAAAGTGCACACGCACACAATATACCCTTTTGTTCCCAGGCAAGAATTTCCAACAGTAGCCAAAGCTTTGTTTTGGTCTTCAAGTATGTCATAAGTCTTAATTAAGCAATGTTATTTCATTGAGAGCTGATGTTTTTTCCCAGACATACAGCACTTATTCAGTGTAAATGTTTCATTTTTAATGGGAAAAATTTAGATTCAGTATCTGCAAGGAGAAGTAAGATTTTGGTATCTGACATTACTACTAACCCTTGCTTGAATAGTACAACATCTGGGTACAATAAACAATAATAAAGTCTAATCATGTTTTCATTCCTCAGAATTCTCTTAATAACCTGTCTATAGATTTTTAAGTGCCCTACACAAATAACAATAAAGTTTCAAAACCACAAAGCATCACTAGCTTGTATATCCTGAGAATTATTCTGCTGAGTAAAATAGGGACATGCACACATGATCTAAAATTCCTGGTGGGCAGAAACATTTATCATAGCATGGGGGGAATGCTTAATGAGTTACAGGGAAGCAAGACCTCCAGACTAGAAATTTTGATTTGTGCTGCATCTTGGAGCAGGAACCATGGACTGAAAGGTCATGATGATAAACTTCAACTGGAGCCAGTGGAAGGAACAATGCAAAAATTCAGTGTTCAGTTTGGTTAACTTTGTTTTGTTTTGTTTTGTTTTTTACATTGTAGATTTGTTTGGGTTTTGCACAGCTTTTAAGTGTACTAAATAACACTCATAAGAATGGTACCCATGCAGCGGTAAGACAAGACCATAATTTATCTGGGAAATTGACCAAAACAAAAATACATTTCTGGAAAAGGTGAAGAATGACTTTCCCTTTCTCTGTTTGCTGAGTGATTCTGTGTACTTCACTCGGGCAGGGAAAACAAGCATTGATAAATTAGATGTTGCCAGCACCCTCCTGCCATGTTAGGATGGAGGACCCGTGGCTTGCTTCCTCCTAATCACTTGTCACTTTATTTCTCTCCTCGGGAATGTCAGGAAGCTGTCCAGAAAAATAATTGGTAGGTGGGTCAAAACCTTTTCCCAGCTCTCTAGAAGAAAGAATAAAATATTACATTCAAATATCTGTCTTGCAAAGTCTCTCATATTTTACACTTTTTTTATAATTAAAAAAATTAAATATTTATTTATTTATTGACGTATAGTTGATTTACAATGCTGTGTTTATATTTTGCACTTTCCATCATTCCACTGTGTAAACAAGTGATACCAGTAGGTCTGTCCCTGTATTACTTTCCTACATAGAGAGTGTCACGGGAACAAAATGTAGAAATATGCGGTCTCTTTCTGGAAGACATGTAAAGTAACAAAATATTCCTAATTTAAACTTAGCCAGGGATATGAGATTGGATTTGCCCTTATAGCCGAATTAAAAACTACGAAGAACTTGGCCTGTTGTTTCAGAGGAGAGATGCAACCAGCTGACATACTCACGTGGGTTTCCCCGGGGCCAGCTGTGTCTCCAGATCGAAGGCCCTGGACCACTTTGGGTGTAGCTTTGGTGTTTTCCAATAAATGGATGCAGGCACATCCCTGAAACAGATCAGAGAACAGGAACCTTGCAGGGGTCAGTAGCCGCTCAAGCATTCTTGAGCAGCATTAGGAAGGCTTCCGAGGCAGTTAGAGAAGTGGGTCTGGGTGGGAGCAGGGTCCAGACTTCAGGAAGCCACAGAAAGTGCCAGAAGGGAGGCGTCGGGCACAGCTATGAAGCTCCCTACCCCACGCTGCTCCTAACAGAGCTGCCTGCCAGGAAGCTACGTGAGCACGAAGATCCCCGGCTTGACAGCTAGGGCTGGAGGTGAGGTGGGAAGTGGGGAGGGGCCTCGGCTGCGTTACGGGGCTCCCAGTGGGCCTGCTCCTGGGTGGGAGCACAGCTGGTGAAGGGGGGCCCTCTCATGTGGGCTCACTGTGAGGGTGGCATCTCAGGGCTCCCGCAGGGGCAGCCCCCCACGAGCTGGGTGTACCTCCTGAGTGGGTCTGCTTCCCCAGGCCTCCCACATTGAGACCTGTGCATCGCCAACAGCAGCACTGAGAATACATGTTTCCTCTTCCCCCACTTTCCTGGGCTACAAGAGCTCACCAGGGACTCAGGGACGATCCTCTCCCTCCCCTGAAACGTCAGCAAACAGAAAACTGTGAGATATCCAAACAGCACCTGTGGAGGAAACATCTCCCCAGGCAGACAACTTGCTTCCGGAGCGAGAGGACAGCTCTGAAGTAGTCAATTCACATTCTCCAAGACCTCCAAGGACATTCTTCAGAGAAAAGAGAGCAATGTAAATGGAAAAATGTGTAAGTTTTGTTTTTAATCAAAAGAGTAAACAGTAGATTGGCTCCTGTGCAAAAGTGAACACATTACTTTTATAATTAGGGGGGAAAAAAGTAAAGCTATTTGCATTTTTGATTTTAAGAAGCATATAACTAGACATATCTTTGTGAACATTTCAGAATTCCAGAAATACAGATGATCTGCCAAACCAAGACAGAAGGAAACAGGTTGGCATTTAGACTTCTTTGCAGCATGAAATACCAGTCATTGGAGCATCAGCTTCTGAGTTTGGGTGGGAAATATGTGATACTAGCATCCAGTACTGCCACATCCCATCCCTCACTTGAGGCCATGTCAGGGCATTCTCACAACTGGGAGGGCCGTGGTGCCCTACAGCAAAAGTCACCAGCGGAGACTTCTTGAAAACTAAGCAGCAATTAAATATGGAAGGCAACAATAGGGAAGATAAAATATAAAATCAACCCCGTGAAATGTACAGCTAATGAAAACACGATCACACAGTTTAATGCAAATGTGAAAAGTAATCATATTGAAAAGAAATGTTCTGTTATACAGAAATAATTTAATGATAATTGTCTGCATTTCAAATTCCTAATGACTTCAACAAGATTTTGGAAGGGAGGTAGGGTGAAAGAAAATAATTTAGTAACATACTGCATGCTAACTCTTTCATCCCATGTGTAGGAGCTAGGAGATGCAGTTTATAAATGTTGATGGAAAAATATATTATTACATATTTTTAGGCATTACTGTTATAAACTTAAGCATTGCTGTTGTTGTAAAGACACAGAAAATATACAAATCATAAAAGGAAGAGAGCAACTATTGCCTAAGTAATATGACAAAAAGAAGAAAGGAAATAAATTGGAAATGTGAAAGGAACAAAAAGTAGAAATCATAATCTAAGATGACAGAATCAAGACCAAGCAAATCAGTTAATATGACACAATAAATGTGTTAAACTATTTTATTAAAAGACAAACTCTCAGGCTGTATAAAAACAAGTATAAACTTATATCTCCCTCCAAACTATCCTTTTAAAATATGGCCATCTTAATGGAGAAGGCAGGTTCTTGGGGAAAAAAGAGCTACTAACACTAGTGAGACAGAGAGAAAACCAGTAAGAAAGCATTAATCTCTCCATCCATCCTTCATTCACTCAACCAGTATCTCCTGAATGTCCAAGGGGCATGAAGTTGGTGGGTGAGAATTGTGTCAGCTCTCAGCAAGGTGACCTTCTAGAGAGGAACACAGATGTGGCTAAAGGTGGTTTTTCACAGAACACAGGCTGTGAAGGAAAATCCCAACCAGCCACTGCCCCCGCAGGGATGAGATCAGCTTGAAGCAGATTGGGTCATTATATAATGAGTCATTTGTGTCCATCAATCTTATACAGAAAAGAAAAATCAGATTGGATAACTGCCCATGTACTTAATATATAACCCTTCCTATGTACATTTCAGTTCTTAATATTAACTTTTATTTTGTCTTCAGGGACCACTTCCCAGTGTGGATACCGGCCACCCCAGCCTCCCTACATGTTTAGAGCTTGACTTTCCTCCGTGGGTGATGCCCGGGAGCTGGCTGAACACAGAGCAACTCTGAGCTACACGTGTGAACTTTTCCTACAGCAGCAGAGTATAAAAAGATCAATGAAAATAAGAATTCAGGAATTCAGTCTGCACAGAACAGGGAATGAAAGCACTGCACTCTCAGGGGCGGGGCCGGAAGCACGCAATTGTTTTAAATTATTTTTACAACTGGTCTGCCATTGCGCCAGGTCTGAGTTTTTCCCCAATGAGTGGAAAGGTTTTTAATAACTCTTCACATTTTTGGAGCCACTTGAGACTTGTATATGTGCTTTTTATGTGTCTCACACCTGTGTGGTGACTTACACCTCTTGCTGATGGGGCCCGTCTGAGACTGGGCTCCCTCAGAAGCGGACGCCACAACCAAGATGGGAATGTAAGTCATGAGCTTTGGAGGTGATCCTAAAAAGCAACGGTGAGTGAGTAGGCGGAGGTGCCAAGCTAGGGTAGGAAACCAACGCCAGGTGCCCCAATGAGCAGGTCACCCCTCTGGGCACTGGGGGCTCATTCTTGCTTTGAACTTCAGAGGCTGCAGAGAATGGGCTTCCAAGTTGTGGGAGATCAGATCCTCACCCACCTCTCCCTTCCATTGTGGTTGAGGGCTGCTCTGGGACGGTAGCCCAGCTACTCTCCAGCTCATTCAGCCAAGCCTTGTTCTGCAGCCAAAAAAGCCCCCAAGCAGAGGGTCACTGCAGACGAGGGCCTTGCAGCAAGAAGCCACAGAGGGTGCCGAGGTGCCAGTGGTGGGCTCTGACAGCCTCTCCTAAAAGGTTGTATCTCCACTCTCTTCTTGTTATCCTCTGCTTTTTTTTTTTTCATTTCTTTGTGAAGTTGGTGCTTTGCATCTGATCCTGCTAAAGCACTATGGCCTCACCCTGTCACCTTCCCTCCCTTTCTCCTTTCCTCCCTGTCTGTAAACCTGTCCTGAGCGCCCACTCATTCTAGGGCTCAGTGATGAAAGATGACTAGATGTTTGTGTGCGCAGACCCTTTCACAAAGCTGTACGGAGGAGAGCTGAGACAGGTGAGCATAGGATACTGTGGGACCCAGATGTGTCTTCTGGCTGAAAAGTCGCTGGAAAACTAGATGGAGTGACCCCTGAAAAGGTACATTGACAGCATGAAAGGTGTAGGTAAAACATGAGGTTTGATGATCGTAACTGGTGGTAGGGGTTTGATGGGCTGGGAGGAATCTGGGCTGCTCTGAACTCCCATCACTTTCCTGGCAAGGAAGTGAGCAGGCCCGTGACCTCCATGGTGAGAAGGAGCCCAAAGGGCGTGCTGTGCTGATGTCTTTTCCAGGTGGAATTGGGTCATCCTGTGAGCAGTTCAAGAGAGCTTGAAGGAGGACACATGGCAGACAACATGTTCTTCAAATAAAAGAGGGTCACCATCACCTCTTCTCAAATCCCTTTCTTCCCAGAGAATGTTCCCCTGAGCAATTGCACTTCACATACCATTTTGCCAGGCGTTCAGGCCCGTGGGAAGCCTTGTGCAGTCTACTCTGTCATCCCTTGAACTCAAACTCCACTGTACATGATAAATCCTGAGAATCTTATTATAATGCGATTTCTAGTCTCTGCTCCAAACCTACTGAATTGGCATCTCCATAGTATCCTCAGGTTTAGGCACTTCTGATGCAGCACACTTTGCTTTCTCTGAGTTGGAAGAAGAGATCCATCCTTCCATCCACCCATTGACCCATCCATCCATCATTCATCCAGCCATCACCCATATATCCATCCACCATTCACCCACCCATTCCAAAAATATTCACTGAGGACCTATGATGTGCCAGGCGTGGCACCAGGCAGTGGAGATACTGTAGTGGACAAAACAGATAGTTAATCCTGCCCTCAGAAACATTGCCTCTTTGTGAGGGAGACAGACAGAAACAAGACAGACAGGCCAGTTCTGTAGTATGTCAGTGGTGATAAGTGCTCTGGAAAACCTAAAGCAGGGGAGAAGGACACAGAATGTCAAGGATCAGCTGGACTTTTAACAAGAGTGTTTGGGCAAAGTTCCTCTGAGAAGGTGACATTTGTATCGAACACTTGAAAGAAGAGAGGGAGCAGGCTGTGGAGATGCCCACGGGGGAGAGGATTCCTGACAGAGGGACCAGCAATAGTGGGGCCCAGAGCCATGCTGGCCTGGTGCCTCCTAGAAATGGCAAGTCAGTGCAGCTGGGCTGGGGCAAGTCAGAGGTAAGAAGGAGCTGGACCTCATGGGGACTGGAGGACTCTGGATGTTACTCTGGTTGGAATGAGAGTCCTGGGGGGATGGAGACGTGGAGTCTTATGATCTGACCTGGGTTTTAACAGGGTCCCTCTGGCTGCTGTGTTTGGAATAAACAAAATGGGGGTGAGATGGATTCAGGTAGCCTGGTCAGGAGGCAACTGCAGTAGTCCAGGTGAAAGACTCGGGTGTATTACAGGGATGTCGCTTACCAGCTGAGCACACAGCCCTGGGGGTGCATTGCCCAAATGTTATCGGGGTAGTGCAGTCGCCCAAATTGGACCAGGGACTTAGCAGTAGACATGGAGAAAAGGGCTAGGATCCTGGATCGATTTGGATGGTAAGGCCAATGGGACAAGGAGGTCACCTTGGAAAGTAAATCACCTTTCATTGTTTTCCCCAGAGGGCTTCTCTCTGCAGAGCAGGTGAAGGGGAGAACTTTCATTTTGATTCTCAAGAACCAGCAGCATGGCACCAAGTGTTCCCCCGGTTTTGTCTTAGGTCATCAATCTCCCAAGAGTGGAAAGTGAGCCCAGATATATCTTTGGAGACAAGGTGCCTATTAATAGAATGTCCTATGTAGTCAATGACATTGTAAGTATTTTCTGAAGGGAAAAATAGCTTGCCTTTGATGGATTTTCTGTTTTACAGACATAATTAGTCACAAAGTCTTAAGAAATCAATTTCTCTAATAGCAAAAATAATCTATGTTTCGCCAACTGGAAACACCTCTTTTACTTAAGAAACACCCTCCCTCTGTTGATTGTACTTCTTGGCACCAGGAGCAAGAATGCTGTCCATGTGCACAGATTATAGTGAGTCACTGAGGAAATATGAAGTTCTCAGGCAGAATGCATTAAAAGGGTTTTCTCTTATCAAATGGATTTTTATTCAGAAATGGATGTGACAGGGCTCCCCTGGTGGTGCGGTGGTTAAGAATCCGCCTGCCAATGCAGGGGGCACGGGTTCGAGCCCTGGTCCAGGAAGATCCCATATGCTGTGGAGCAACTAAGCCCGTGCTCCACAGCTACTGAGCCTGCGCTCTAGAGCCCGTGCTCTGCAACAAGAGAAGCCACCGCAATGAGAAGCCCGAGCACCGCAACGAAGAGTATCTGCCGCTCGCCGCAACTAGAGAAAGCCCGCGCTCAGCAATGAAGACCCAACGCAGCCAAAAATAAAAAATTGAAAAAGTTTATAAAAAAAGAAATGGATTTGACAGATAAACAGTAAAATGTGCAACAGTTGTTTCCCAAATTTCTGAGCAATAAACATTTTCTAAGGTGCATCATGCCATAATCCAGAATCGAAGAATTCTGGGACTAAATTAACATCCCATTAATTTAGTCCCCTTCTCCTTGTCCCCATTGTAAGACCTCTTCCTCAATAGCAGGAAATGGGCCTCTGGTCTCTCTCTCAACACATCCAGAGCTGGGGCTGACTAACCGCCCACCATTTCCTATCTGAGAAGGGCTAGTTGTTGGAAAGTCCTTCTGTTAATCAGAAATCTGCCCTCCTGCAATTTCCCCATTGCCCCTAGGTCTGCCTTCTGGAATTACAAAGAATTTGTACAGTTCCCTTTGCAAAGAGATGAAGATGGCTATTAAGTCACTACTAAAATTTTTTCTCAATCCCCACTTTCCCAGTTCCTTCATGGGTCTCAGCAATCCAGTTCGAGGAGTGGCTTCTGAAAGAAGCTGTTTTTAGTAAATCATATCAAAGGTCCATTGTTCCTACAAAATCTCCCCCTGTGCTTTCCCCATCCATCGCTGTGTTTCCGGATGGAGCCGGGTCTAAGCCTGAGCCCAGAGTGCCTTATCCTTGCCAATGGGTTTAAGAGGTGGGGTCACTTTGGGGAAAAAGATCCACTTGTTTGAAAACAAGGGAGGAATTTGGCTCACCCCGACTCAGAGGTTCAGGCTCTGTCGGAAAAGAAAACGCAACATCCTGAATCTACCAGGGTGTGGAAGGAATCTCTTCAGAGAGAAGGGCTTGATTTTAAAATTTTAGCTGCCTTTGTCATTTTCCTGACAGCCCCAACCTTTTATAAATGTGCTTTTAATTAAGCAAGCGTTTTCTTTTCGGGCTCCCACCCTCTTCTGTTTCCAGCAACTATGCCAAAGAAGCTGCGTCAACTTCTTAAAGTAACGTGGGGACTGCGGTGCTTGCGGGACTTGGGTGGACACAGCGGGGCCCCCTTCCCTTTGCTTGTCGTGGCTGCAGATCTGCAGACCAAGGTCTGGGGAAACGGGCGATGGTCCTCCTGGCTCCCCACGTCTGTGGCCTGGCCAGTGGCTGCTGACTCCGACCTGGATGAACTCTGAGGACGCATCTCTGGGGTGAAGGGTGGTTGGCAAAGAAGCTTGTCTTCTCTGCTCCAAGGCCAAGCTGCAGAGAGTTTTGGTCATGGAGAACCACTGCTGTCCCAGAGTCTGAATTTGGAACAGGATGTCCCTTTTGTCCTCCGAAACTAAAAAGAAGGAAAGGAAGAAAGATCAACAGACACAGAAAGTGCACCTGTGCAACAAGCCTGCTGGAGGAAACGTGGAAATCACTTAAAACGAATTGGTGAAATTATTGTGGCAGTGTTTTCTGGTCACAGGAGGCTAGGTGACACTTCTTCACAAGAGTAAAGGGGTAGCACTGAAAGGATGCTCTAACGAAATACTCAAGCTCACTGGCTAAGCCCCCCTTTGTCAAGGTCTGACCCCTGGTTGTCTTCAAAGGTAAATACTGACTCTGATAATGGGTGAAAATCAGTCATTTCAAACACTCCCTGACAAACATTCTGTGAGCAAGATTCACAGGACATGGTTTTAAATCCAGACACCCAAAAAGCCTGACTCTGTCACCACACTAATCTCTAATGTAGGTACTTGCAGATACTGGTTGGTTACATTGGTTTCCTTTGAATTCGGGAGCCTGACATTGTTTTAAATCGGCTGCTGAGTCTCAGAGCCCAGCTGCTTGCTTGGGTTCCAGCCCTTCTCTAGTGTCTGGAATTTTGAGAGACATCATGGCCTCCTTGTGCTTCCTGCTAAGTCCGTCGGTCTGGGATGCACTCAACAAACGGAAACGGCAGTCAAGTTTGCTTCTGAGGCTGAAGGAATGAATTCCCTTCATAGCTCACTTGAAGTAGAAACTTACCTGCCTCCTTACAGAAGGGTTCTTCCCGTGTATGTCATATTGGGGTGAACGCTTTGGGCACAACACTGATAGCCAGGGTCATAGAACCTCAGATCAGGAGACTCATTAGAATTCACTCATCTCTTTTTTGTTTTTTTTTTTTTGCGGTATGCGGGCCTCTCAGTGTTGTGGCCTCTCCCGTTGCGGAGCACAGGCTCCAGACGCACAGGCTCAGCCGCCATGGCTCACGGGCCCAGCCGCTCTGTGGCATGTGGGGTCTTCCCAGACTGGGGCACGAACCCGTGTCCCCTGCATCGGCAGGCAGACTCTCAACCACTGCACCACCAGGGAAGCCCCTAGAATTCACTCGTCTCTTGATGACAAACCCATGGTCCAGGTGTTCCAGGTCCCACACCAAGCGGACACCAAAACTCTGCCCACGTTCCTGGGAGTGCTGGGCCCTGTGCCCCCTACTCTACCCTCCCAGGATCCTCTAGGCCTTTTTTTTCATGTGATTTTGCTTTATTTCATTTTTATTATTTTTATTTTTATGGAAGTATAGTTGACTTATGTCATGTTAGTTTCATGTGTACAGCAAACTGATTCAGTTATACATATATATGTATACATATATGTATTTTTTTCAGATTATTTTCCCTTATAGCTTATTACAAAATATTGAGTATAGCTCCCTGTGCTATACAGTAGGTCCTTGTTGTTTATCTATTTTATATATAGTGATGATTATCTGTTAATCCCAAACTACTAATTTATTCCTCCTCCCTTTCCCTTTGGTAACATAAGTTTGTTTTCTATGTCTGTGAGTATCTTTCTACTTTGTAAATAAGTTCATTTGTATCTTTTTTTTTTCAGATTCCACATATATGTGATATCATATGATATTTGTCTTTCTCTGTCTGGCTTATTCACTTAGTATGGTAATCTCTAGGTCCATCCATGTTGCTGCAAATGGCATTATTTCATTCCTTTTTATGGCTGAGTAATATTCCATTGTATATATATACCACATCTTTATCCATTCCTCTGTCCATGGACATTTAAGTTGCTTCCATGTCCTGGCTATTGTAAATAGTGCTACAACAGACACTGGGGTGCATGTATCTTTTCAAATTATGGTTTTGTCCAGATATATGCTCCAGGCCTTTTAAAAGGAGGAACCACTGAGCTGGGTGAGGAGAGGCACACCCTTACTGGACAGGGGGTGGGGTGGGAAGGGGAAGTTGCCGGGCTCAGGAATTGCACCTGTTCAGTGTCCTCCCCACTCCTCGTTTTGCGGTCACCACCAAGAAGGGTAAGAAGAACCATCCCGGCCTGACCCCTTTGCCCTGACTCACCTACCACTGATGCAGTGGGTGGGCTTCTTTCCCACCTGTTGAAGTGCTCATATGTCCATGCAACCTCTGTCTGCAGCACTTCAAAGAGCTCCCCTTCTCATGGCGCCGGCAGTGGGAGCCAGCATAGGTCACTGCAGAGGATACTGTCTTATAGACTGAAACACGATCAGCTCGCTGTCACCCAGTGGGTGATATCAGATCTTAGCGGAGGGGAGGGGGCAGTGGGAACTGCCATTCCCGTATCTTCCAGAAGAATTCCTCAGACTACACGGAAAGTCATCTTTTCCACAGGGCAGGCCACCACCACCTGTTCCCTTGAATGGCCCTATGTCAGTTTCAGATGCAAATAAATCAAAGGAAGGGTATTGTCCAGTTTTGTTCTCCTGACCTGTAAACGTGGGAATCTCTTTGGTGCTGCTCCCACAGCAAGGTAGGTACTCAGTACGTGTTCAAAGGGGGTGGGTTGGTTCAGTGACTGGTCATCCCACTCATCTCAGCCAAGGTGGGGGTTGTCTCTCAATTGAGTTGTGCCTACAGCATGCTGAGATGGTCTCAAAACCTTCCCAAGGAGGTCACTAATGAAAAGTCCAAAAACCTAGTGTGTCCACCAACCTCCCTGCAACATAAATAGGCTTTATTTATCTAGGATCTGGACAAAGCTACCACTGAATAGATGTTTGTAAATGAATGAACAATAGCTGGGTAACTGTTCAACATTTCTTACACGAGGAAAGTGGAATGGGGGAGTAACCCAAGGGTTAAATGATTGCCAGAAAGCCGAGGACTGAAGGATGCAACCACCATGTCTCCATTATTGGTTTTCTTCAAATATATCCTACCTCTTGCAATTACTGAAATAATCCAATGTTAAATATATAGGACAAAGACCCATATGCATATAACATGGCATAATTTCAGATTTTGGAAGCACTTTCCCACAAGAAAGACTGAAAAAGTGTTAACGAACGCAGGTTTGTGTGCCCGATGCACAGTGAGGCCAAACAAATGAAAACTTTGGAGTCTGGAGCAGAGAAAGTTTTATTGCAGGACCATGCAAGGAGAACAGGCCCCCCAAATCCTGAACTCCCAGAAGGGTTTCAGCAAAGCACTTTTTTTTTTTTTTTTTGCAGTACGCGGGCCTCTCACTGTTGTGGCCTCTCCCATCGCAGAGCGCAGGCTCCGGACGCGCAGGCTCAGTGGCCATGGCTCACGGGCCCAGCTGCTCTGCGGCATGTGGGATCTTCCCAGACCGGGGCACAAACCCATGTCCCCTGCATCGGCAGGCACACTCTCAACCACTGCACCACCAGGGAAGCCCAGCAAAGCACTTTTAAAGCAAAGTGAGGGAGGGGAGTAGTTGGTTGTTGCAGACTCCTTGGTGTCCGCACCCTTTGTTCTTGCAGCTGTCCATGTAGGTCAGGTCATGATGTTCCTGTAAACCTCCAACAAGACAAATGTTATTCTCTGTTCTGCAACTCTGTATCATATGAATATAAAAGTGTTATACCCTTAAAGATCAGAGCCTTGAGAATGGACCCTCCTGCATATTTCAGGCTCTAGGCAACATTCTTTTACAAAAGGTACAGAGGCAGCCTGACTCAGCACAGGCAACAGAGCACAAAGGTTAAAGTAAAAGGAACAGATCTAATATGGAGTCAGATTTGTTCTTCCCTATTAGAAAAGGACTTTCTGAGCCTGAAGGAGAGAAAGAGAAAGAACAAGTCAGGCCCAGAGAATGGTTCACAGCAAGCAACAGCCTGTCTGGGAGGCTTGGTGTACACACGGGATGGGCCCCGCCCCGGCCGAGACTGCAGGACAAAGGCTGAGCAAACGGGAAGTGCCTTCAGTTATTCTAAGACACAATGCTGGTGACAATACCAAATACAGTCTGAAAAGAGAAGCAAACAGCCTAGCCCTGTCTTCCTGGAGTTGTCACAGGTGTCTGAATAATTTTGTAATTAAATCACCTGCCTGGTCATAGGATTATAAGCTAAAGTGAATACTTATCACAATGTCACCTTCTTCAAAACAAAGATAAAAATAAGCGGTAAAAACAGGTCAGGGTGTGCAGTATTTGCTTAGAATTTTTTGTGTTTAACCAAAACTAAAGAGCCTTCAAGAAGGGCTGAAGGGTTGTGTAACCCTCAAATGCTTTAGTCAAAAACAAAAAAATTGACCTGCCTAAGCAAGTGTTGGGATTTTTTTTTAACTGTATCAATTCCCTAGAAAAACAAAGTCCCCCACTGCATTCATTTTCCCTTTTTAGGCTGTTGTAAGAAAAATAGATGAGACCCGATTGCCTCCCCATGAATGGGATTCTCCCCCACCCGCATCCTTCATCTGCATCCATGTGATTCCTCCTCTATCACACGTCTTCTCTGTTCCCTTTCTTCCCTCTGATCACAGCCTTCAGCTCAGGGGCTGCACTATCATTAGTCACTTTCAGACAGACTCTGTAGATTTCAAATGTCAAAATCAGGGAATTCCCCACATGGTCATTTTATTGGGAAAAACAAAAAAGAAGAGAGAGAATGAAAAGTAAATTAAGTACAGCTCACATTTTCCACACCCTCTGTTGATATTAGGTTTTGGCCAAGTCTTCCTACCATGTGTTCTGCATGTTGAATAATAAACTGAATGGTTCGTTTCCAGGGTTATGTTACTGTTGGCTGATAGTGTATCATTTCAAGGGGGTCCATTTTTCTCAGCTCTGCTCAAATCACTTTGGCAAGTTTAATCTGGTCTAACAGTTTTGCTATTTACTGCTGGAATGTTTGTATCTTAAGAGCACCCTGGGAATTTAGCTTAGTGGCTAAAAGATTGACTTATAGCTCTTAACCAGGAGGAAGTGGAGATGCACAGAAAATATACACAAGGATATATTGCAGAGTTATCTTTGCTCTCAGAGCATTCCCATGGGTTCAAGGATTAATTTCTGGTTTTCAAACTGTGCAGAATTGACTGTTTGAATCTAGAGATTTAGAGCACTCCTAACGCCCAAAGTGAAGAGTTGTGCTGGGGAAGGAGTGGGTGCTAGGCTCTGTGATTTACTAGTCCTGTGATCTTGGGTGCATTCCTTGGTCTCTTTGAGTTTTCTTTTCCTCATTTGCAAAATGGGGTTAATAAATCTTACCTTGGAGAGTTGTCTTGGAGGTAGAGTGAGGTGGTGCTCCTGGGAAACATTTTATCTATAAGACTCCATCCCTATCTCGGTTCAGAGGTAGCTCCAGCTCCTTCTCTAGCTAAACCACTCTCTCTTGTGTTTCCTTCCAAATGGGCTTTAAATGTTGTGAGCCTGGGAATTATGAGGGAAATCAGAGTAATTATGATCCCAGATCTTAATAGGTGGTAGCATAGTTGATAAAGCTTTTTCACAAATTTGATTCATCCTATTCTTCCAAAAGTCTTAGGAAGAAATTGTTATAATTTCTGTATCTAGATAATGAAACCATGTCACACAGTAGAAAGCAGCAAAGCAAGGACCTAATAATCATAAGGTAACTATGATGACAAAGATGACGGTGACACTGGTGATGACAATGATGCCACTGATGACAGTGATACTGATGTTGACAATGGTGCTGTTGGTGACAAATATGCTGATGTTGATGATGCTACTGATGACAATGACAATGATGCTGATGACGATTTTGATGTTGACAGCAACATTCAGTGAAGACTTCCTTGCACCGACAGTCTGTCAAGTGTTCCAACCTATAGTTATTCATTTAACACTCACAACATCTTATGTGATGGGACCATTATTATCCCTATTTTACAACTGAGGTCATCATATTTCAGAGAGATCCAAGGTCAGAAAGCAAGTGCAGAGGGAGGATCTTCAAGACGGTGGAGGAGCAAGACGTGGAGATCACCTTCCTCCCCCCAGATAGATCAAAAATACATCTACATGTGGAACAACTCCTACAGCACACCTACTGACTACTGGCAGAAGACGACAGACTTCCTAAAAGCTGTGTAGCTGACAGGGTGTTGGTGCTCCAGCCGGGTGTCAGGCCTGAGCCTCTGAGGTGGGAGAGCTGAGTTCAGGACACTGGACCACCAGAGACCTCCTGGCCCCATGTAATATCAATAGGCAAGAGCTCTCCCAGAGATCTCTGTCTCAATGTTAAGACCCAGCTCTACTCAATGAGCAGCAAGCTCCAGTGCTGGACACCCCATGCCAAACAACTAACAAGACAGGAACACAACCCCAACCATCAGCAGAGAGGCTGCCTAAAAACATACTAAGTTCACAGACACCACAAAACACACCACCAGATGCAGTCGTGCCCACCAGAAAGAAAAGATCCAGCCTCATCTACCAGAACACAGGCACCAGTCCCCTCTACCAGGAAGCCTACACAACCCACTGAGCCAACCTTACCCACTGGAGCAGACACCAAAAACAGCGGGAACTATGAACCTGCAGCCTGCAAAAAGGAGAACCCAAACACAGTAAGTTAAGCAAAATGAGAAGACAGAGAAATACGCAGCAGATGAAGGAGCAAAGTAAAAACCCACCAGACCAAACAAATGAAGAGGAAATAGGCAGTCTACGTGGAAAAGAATTCAGAATAATGATAGTAAAGATGATCCAAAATCTTGGAAATAGAATGGAGAAAATACAAGAAACCTTTAACAAGGACCTAGAAGAAATAAAGAGCAAACAAACAAAGATGAGCAACACAAGAAATAAAATTAAAAATTCTCTAGAAGGAATCAATAGCAGAATAACTGAGGCAGAAGAATGGATGAGTGACCTGGAAAATAAAATAGTGGAAATAAGTACTGCAAAGGAGAATAAAGAAAAAAGAATAAAAAGAATTGAGGAGAGTCTCAGAGACCTCTGGGACATTAAATGCACCAACATTCAAATTATAGGGGTCCTAGAAGAAGAAGAGAAAAACAAAGGGACTGAGAAAATATTTGAAGAGATTATAGTTGAAAATTTCCCTAATATGGGAAAGGAAATAGTCAATCAAGTCCAGGAAGCACAGAGAGTCCAATACAGGATAAATCCAAGGAGAAACATGCCAAGACATATATGAATCAAACTATCGAAAATTAAATACAAAGAAAAAATATTGAAAGCAGCAAGGGTAAAGCATCAAATAACATACCAGGAAATCCCCATAAGATTAACAGCTGATCTTTCAGCAGAAACTCTGCAAGCCAGAAGGCAGTGCAGGACATATTTAAAGTGATGAAAGGGAAAAACCTACAAACAAGATTCCTCTACCCAGCAAGGAACTCATTCAGATTCAATGGAGAAATCAAAAGCTTTGCAGACAAGCAAAAGCTAAGAGAATTCAGCACCACCAAACCAGCTTTACAACAAATGCTAAAGGAACTTCTCTAGGCAGGAAACACAAGAGAAGGAAAAGACCTACAATAAGAAATGCAAAACAATTAAGAAAATGGTAATAGGAACATACATATTGATAATTACCTTAAATGTAAATGGATTCAGTGCTCCAACCAAAAGACATAGACTGGCTGTATGGATACAAAAAAAGACCTGTATATATGCTGTCTACAAGAGACCCACTTCAGACCTAGGGACACATACAGACTGAAAGTGAGGGGATGGAAAAAGATATTCCATGCAAATGGAAATCAAAAGAAAGCTGGAGTAGCAATTCTCATATCAGACAAAATAGACTTTAAAATAAAGACTCTTACAAGAGACAAAGAAGGACACTACATAGTGATCAAGGGATCAATCTAAGAAGAAGATATAACAATTGTAAATATTTATGCACCCAACATAGGAGCACCTCAATGCATAAGGCAAATGCTAACAGCAATAAAAGGGGAAATAGACAGTAACACAATCATAGTAGGGGACTCTAACTCCCCACTTTCAGCAATGGACAGGTCATCCAAAATGAAAATAAATAAGGAAACACAAGCTTTAAATGATACATTAAACAAGATGGACTTAATTGATATTTATACAACATTCCATCCAAAAACAACAGAATACACTTTCTTCTCAAGTGCTCATGGAACATTCTCCAGGATAGATCAGATCGTAGATTGCAAATCAAACCTTGGTAAATTTAAGAAAATTGAAATTGTATGAACTATCTTTTCCGACCACAATGCTATGAGACTAGATATCAATTACAGGAAAAAAACTAAAAAATACAAACACATGGAGGCTAAACAATACGCTACTAAATAACCAAGAGATCAGTGAAGAAATCAAAGAGGAAATAAAAAAATACCTAGAAACAAATGACAATAAAAACATAATGACCCAAAACCTATGGGATGCAGCAAAAGCAGTTCTAAGAAGGAAGTTTATAGCAATACAATCCTACCTCAAGAAATAAGAAACATCTCAAAATAACAACCTAATCTTACACCTAAAGCAATTAGAGAAAGAAGAACAAAAAACCCTCAAAGTTAGCAGAATGAAAGAATTCATAAAGATCAGATCAGAAATAAATGAAAAAGAAATGAAGGAAACGATAGCAAAGATCAATAAAACTAAAAGCTGGTTCTTTGAGAAGATAAACAAAATTGATAATCCATTAGCCAGACTCATCAAGAAAAAAAGGGAGAAGACTCAAATCAATAGAATTAGAAATGAAAAAGGAGAAGTAACAACTGACACTGCAGAAATATAAAAGATCATGAGAGATTACTACAAGCAACTATATGCCAATAAAATGGACAACCTGGAAGAAATGGACAAATTCTTAGAAAAGCACAACCTTCTGTGACTGAACCAGGAAGAAATAGAAAATATAAACAGACCAATCGCAAGCACTGAAATTGAAAGTGTGTTTAAAAATCTTCCAACAAACAAAAGCCCAGGAATAGATGGCTTCACAGGCGAATTCTGTCAAACATTTAGAGAAGAGCTAACACCTATCCTTCTCAAACTCTTCCAAAATATAGCAGAGGGAGGCACACTCCCAAACTCATTCTACAAGGCCACCATCACCCTGATACCAAAACCAGACAAAATGTCATACAAAAAGAAAACTACAGGCAAATATCACTGATGAACACAGATGCAAAAATCCTCAACAAAATACTAGCAAACAGAATCCAACAGCACATTTAAAGGATCATACACCATGATCAAGTAGGGCTTAACCCAGAAATGCAAGGACTCTTCAATATACGCAAATCAATCAATGTGATACATCATATTAGCAAACTGAATGATGAAAACCATATGATAATCTCAATAGAGGCAGAAAAAGCTTTTGACAAAATTCAACACCCATTTGTGATTAAAATCTCTCCAGAAAGTAGGCATAGAGGGACTTACCTCCACATAGTAAAGGCCATATATGACAAACCCATAGCCAACATCATTCTCAGTGGCGAAAAAATGAAACCATTTTTCCTAAGATCGGAAACGACAAGGTTGCCCACTCTGACCACTATTATTCAACATACTTTTGGAAGTTTTAGCCACAGAAATCAGAGAAGGAAAAGAAATAACAGGAATCCAAATCAGAAAAGAAGACATAAAACTGTCACTCTTTGCAGATTACATGATACTATACATAGAGAATCCTAAAGATGCTACCAGAAAACTACTAGAGCTAATCAATGAGTGTGGTAAAGTACCAGGATACAAAATTAATGGACAGAAATCTCTTGCATTCCTATACACTAATGATGAAAAATCTGAAAGAGAAATTAAGGAAACTCTCCCATTTACCATTGCAAGAAAAAAAATAAAATATCTAGGAATAAACCTACCTAAGGAGACAAAAGACCTGTATGCCAAAAACTATAAGACACTGATGCAAGAAATTAAAGAGGATACAAACAGATGGAGAGATATACTGTGTTCTTGGATTGGAAGAATCAACATTGTGAAAATGACTATACTACCCAAAGCAATCTACAGATTCAATGCAATCCCTATCAAACTACCAATGGCATTTTTCACAGAACTAGAACAAAAAATTTCACAATTTGTATGGAAAAACAGAAGACCCTGAATAGCCAAAGCAATCTTGAGAAAGAAAAACAGAGCTGGAGGAAACAGGCTCCCTGACTTCAGACTATACTACAAAGCTACAGTAATGAAGACAATATGGTACTGGCACAAAAACAGAAATATAGATCAATGGAATGGGATAAAAAGCCCAGAGATAAACCCACGCACATATGATCACCTTACCTTTGATAAAGGAGGCAAGAATATACAATGGAGAAAAGACAGCCTCTTCAAAGAGTGGTGCTGGGAAAACTGGACAGCTACATGTAAAAAATGAAATTAGAACACTCCCTAACACCATACACAAAAATAAACTCAAAATGGATTAAAGATCTAAATGTAAGACCGGTCACTATAAAACTCTTAGAGGAAAACATAGGAGGAACACTCTTTGACATAAATCACAGCAAGATCTTTTTTGACCCACCTCCTAGAGAAATGGAAATTAAAACAAAATAAGCAAATGGGACCTAATGAAACTTCAAAGCTTTTGCACAGCAAAGGAAACCATAAACAAGATGAAAAGACAACCCTCAGAATGGGAGAACATATCTTCAAATGAAGCAACTGACAAAGGATTAATCTCTAAAATATACAAGCAGCTCATGCAGCTCAATAGCAAAAAAACAAACAACCCAATCCAAAAATGGGCAGAAGACCTAAATAGACATTTCTCCAAAGAAGATATACAGATTGCTAACAAACACATGAAAGGATGCTCAGCATCACTAATCATTAGAGAAATGCAAATCAAAAGTTCAATGAGGTATCACCTCACACCAGTCAGAATGTCCATCATCAAAAAATCTACAGACAATAAATGCTGGAGAGGGTGTGGAGAAAAGGGAAACCTCTTGCACTGTTGGTGAGAATGTAAATTGATACAGCCACTATGGAGAACAGTATGGAGGCTCCTTAAAAAACTAAAAATAGAACTACCATACGACCCAGCAATCCCACTACTGGGCATATACCCTGAGAAAACCATAACTCAAAAAGAGTCATGTACCAAAATATTCATTGCAGCTCTATTTACAATAGCCAGGACATGGCAGGACATGGAAGCAACCTAAGTGTCCATGGACAGATGAATAGATAAAGAAGATGTGGCACATATATATAATGGAATATTACTCAGCCATAAAAAGAAACAAAACTGAGTTACTTGTAATGAGGTGGATGGACTTAGAGTCTATCATACAGAGTGAAGTAAGTCAGAAAGAGAAAAAGAAATACCGTATGCTAACATATATATATAGAATCTAAAAAAAATAAAAAAGAATAATGATTCTGATGAACCTAGAGGCAGGACAGGAATAAAGATGCACATGTAGAGAATGGACTTGAGGACACGGGGAGGGGGAAGGGTAAGCTGGGACAAAGTGAGAGAGTCGCATGGACATATATACACTACCAAATGTAAAATAGATAGCTAGTGGGAAGCAGCTGCATAGCACAGGGAGAACAGCTGGGCGCATTGTGACCACCTAGAGGGGCGGGATAGGGAGGGTGGGAGGGAGATGCAAGGGGGAGAGGATATGGGAATATAAGTATACTTATAGCTGATTCACTTTGATATACAGCATAGACTAACACAAAAATGTAAAGCAACTCTACGCCAATAAAGATGTTAAAAAAGAAAGAAAGGAAGTGCAGAGCGGAGCAGGATTCAAATCCAATTGATAAGACTCTAGGCTCCTTGTCAAACTATAGTCTAATTCTCTTTTACTCTCTCCAATAATAGGTGACATTAGAGAAGAAATATTCCCTTTGTAGGAAAGGATGTTATGAGGAAGATATTTAAGGGAAGAGGCAATGAGATCATTCAACAGATCCTTTGGATGTCCATGAAGCTTAGGCACCGCCCTGGACGTTGGGAAGCCCTGGAAGGTGTGCAGGTGAGAGATTGCGGTGGCTGCATGTCTCACATACTTCTTTTGTTCCTCATCAGTTTCAAGGCCTTTGGCTGCTTGTTCTGCACCAGCCACCACTCTGATCAGTCTGCATGGATTCGATGAATCAAAGAAGCACAATCCTGCACAATCCCTGCCTACTCTCCACTCCACTCTAGTGCCCGTATGGGTACAAACTACAAAACAAGAGGGAATTAAAGTCCCATGGGGTGAAATTTAGGCCAGTAGAGAACGGGAGCAGATGGAGAAGTTACTTCCTCTTCCTTCCCCAGGATGGATTGTTCTGAGACTCAAGCATTCTTAGGTCCCTCAGAAAACTGTCCCCTAAGATCTGGACAGTAAGTACACTTACTACCAAGTGGTGGTCATCTTGTGAGGCCTCCATCCCCAGATTGGTTCTCTCTTTTTTTCCCCCTAGCTCGCTTCCCTCCTTATCCTATTTTCCAGGGCCTGAACTTCCTAACATAATAGTAGCATACGTGATTGTGCCTCAGGGTCTGCTTGCTGGGTCACCCAGGTCAAGTGTGAGGACTGGAGTGAAGGAAATTAAAGGTAGGAAGGAATGCATAGTTTAGCAACATTTAAAAAGTAGAAGAACTTCAGGATCGGAGGTGAGTATGAAAAATAGAGTCAGGGATGGCTTCCCGGTTAAGCTGTAATCAAATGATGCCTTCTTTTAAAAAATTCACCATTGGTAAGCAATGTTTCTAAGAATCTACTTCCATTTATTGAGCAATTCTTTCCATCTACCATCCTGGATCTTTAGCAGAGGGTGAGTTGATGATCTGTTTCCTAAAAGCAATCTTGTTATGTGGCTGTGTGGTGGAGATAAGAATAACTTCTAATATTTGAACAGAATCCTGTAATTCAGAGGGAATTTCCTTCTATCTTATCTCACATAATTTCTACAAATACCCCATGAAATAGTGGGATAGAGATAATTGTTGCTGTTTATATTTGATAATGCTGAGGCTCAGGATAAGCAACTCATTGGGAAGCTGTGCATTTTGACTCCTGGCCCAATGCTCCTTTGATCTTATAAGCCTTGGTGCCCACCACCTTCTCACTGATGCTGCTTTTTCTTTAGAGCTGTCATCTCCCTTCTGATGGAGGTACCCACTTTCAAGGTAACAGATACTACAATTCTTCATGAGTATGGGTGGGTTTGTGATTTTCTTCTTCAGTGTAATCCTCTCAGAGATTCTCGGTTCTACAAGGAGTCAGATCTTTGTTTATTTTTCTTCCTGTGCATAAAAGGAGGGATTATATCAGGTTCATTGGCTGAAAAATCCAATACTTTGAAAAATGCCAATCCAACTTAAAGTAATCTATAGGTTCAATAAAACCCCAACCAAAACCACTGGGGTTTGTTTTGTGGCATTGGAGAAGTTGGCTCTAAAAATGTGGAAATTCAATTCATCACACCACCTATATGCGTTAATATACAATATTTGTTTTTCTCTTTCTGACTTACTTCACTCTGTGTGACAGTCTCTAGATCCATCCACGTCTCTACAGATGACCCAGTTTCGTTCCTTTCTATGGCTGAGTAATATTCCATTGTATATATGTACCACATCTTCTTTATCCATTCGTCTGTCGATGGGCATTTAGGTTGCTTCCATGACCTCACTATTGTAAATAGTACTGCAATGAAAATTGGGGTGATGTGTCTTTTTGAATTAAGATTTTCTCTGGGTATATGCCCAGTAGTGGGATTGCTGGGTCATATGGTAATTCTATTTTTAATTTTTTAAGGAACCTCCATACTGTTCTCTATAGTGGCAGTATCGATTTACATTCCCACAAACAGTGCAAGAGGGTTCCCTTTTCTCCACACCCTCTCCAGCATTTGTTGCTTGTAGATTTTCTGATGATGCCCATTCATTCTAACTGGTGATGAATTGGGAGATTGGGATTGACATATATACACTAATATGTATAAAATGGATAACTAATAAGAACCTGCTATATAAAAAAATAAATAAAATTAAATTTAAAAAATGTGGAAATTCAAAGGGCCAAGATAGCCAAGACAATCTTAAAGAAGAACAAAATGATTCAACCTACACTACCAGATATCAGGACCTATTACAAAGCTATACTAATGAAGAGAATGCAGTATTTCTGAGAATACATAAATAGACCAGTGTAACAGAATGGAGAATCCAGAAACAGACTTATACATATGTTATCTCAGTTTATGCAGTATATAAAGGATGGTGTTATGGGCAATATCGTGTCCTGCTGAAATTCTTAAGTTGAAGCCCTAGCCCTCAATGTGACTATTTGGAGATGGGGCCTTTAGGGAAGTAATTAAAGTTACATGAGGTTGCAATGAACATGTAAACTCTTACAATCATTTTGGAAAACTGTTTGCATTATCTACTGAAAACACATACCTTATGATTTAGTAATTCTGTTCCTAAGTGTATACCCAAAAATAATATGTAAATATATTCTTCAAGGGACATGTTTGAGAATATTCATAGCAACACTATTTGTACAAGTCTCAAACTGGAAATTCTCCAAATGCCCATTAATAGTAGAATAGATAAATAAAATGTTAAGAGTCACACAATGGAATATCAAGTGAAAATGAGCAAACAACACAATCAGATGGATGAATGCACAAACATAATGTTGAACAAAAGAAACCATTGATGGGAGCCATGAGTTCCAAAAATATATATTAGATGTCAGGAGAGTGGTTGTCCTGGGTGGTGAATACCTGGGAACAGGCGTAAGTGGGCCTTCTTGGTGTTGCTAATGTTTTGTTTCTTGATCTGAATGCTGAGTGTATTCAGTTTGGGGAAAACTGTGTATTATATTTTTTATGCATTTCTATGTGTTTATAGTACTTCAATAAAAAGTTAAAAAATTATTAAAGTGCTAACATGACTTTATATTGATTAGCTTGGTTGCATTTGGTCACTCTTTATGGTGAACTGTTAACTGTGGTCCCCAAAGAACAATGTCTCCTGACTTTCAATTCTTATGTAGTCCCCTCCACATTGTCTCTGGACTTGGCCGTGTGACTGGCTTCCACTCATGGAACACCAGCCAGCATGATGTAAGTGGAAGCTTGATGAGCACTTGCCCACTGATGTTGTCCTCGTGGCATGCTCCTCTTGGGAACCTAGCTGTCATGTTGTGAGGTAGCACAATCAGCCACCTGACGGTATACTTGTGGACTTTCCTCCTGTGTCCCATATACATGCCAACCTGCAGAGTTGACTAAATGAGCTAATGCACAAAAGGTGGACGCTCAGTACAAGGTTGACCAGAAGGATTCTGTCTCCTATCTGCTAGTTCATACATTTCTTCTAACTTCTGCTTACAATTCACCTTTTCTAGGGAGCCTACTTGGTACTGCCTGTCCCAGCTGTACCAGTCCACACAGTCTGAGTCAACATAGGAAGGTTCAGTTTACCCTCTGTGGTTCTGTAATATTTTAACTAGTCAGTCATTGCATCTCTATGGCGCTAAGAAGCTCCCTCACACTTTGTCTCATCTGGGTTTCACCACAATGCTATGAATTGGGCAGAGTACGCTCTGTCACTAGCATTTTAAAAGGAGAAGATTGATGCACAGAGAAGCCGGCTGCCCCTCCCTGGATCACCCTTTAAGGGGAGCCAGGATCCAGAGCTGGCCTCCCCTTCCTTGGCTGCCAAGCATCCTTCAGCAAGGAGCCCGTACCTCGTCTGCTTGGCATCTCCCCTCCACCACTTCCTGTTCCTGCACCCACCAGGACATTCCACAGTGCTCTCAGCAGTGTGGAACCAGGACTTGGTGCAATAGATTTTAGCTTTTATTGAGTTGTCTTATCCTCAGCGGGCTCTGCTACCTGACAAGTAGGGCATTCCTCTGAGAGTCAGAGGGATGGGCTGTCTCCGTAAGAGTTAATAAGGTGGTGTCATCCATCTGTGCGTGGTCTCACCCCATCGTCATTTACTAAACCTGCCCACTCTTGTTCTTGCTGCTGGACCCCACTTATTGGGCAGTTATTCTGCAAAATTGTGGTGCAGAGATGAAGGCCTGCTTTCTCCACTGTGGTCTCTTCTTGTTATAGGGATTAAGACAGATAACAAAACCATGCTGGGTTGGGGGCCGTGGATGGGCACACACGGGGTGCCATGCAAACCCACAGGTGGGTCATTAAAGCTTCCCTGAGGAGAAGCTGGGCTGACTTAGTGATGACATCCACCTTCATCTTACCGTCTGAGGAGACCTCAAGGAGAGGGAAGCACAGATACGTGTAGCGGACTCTGTAGGTCCTCTGCAGAAACTGTTGCTTTCACCTGATTTTCCATTCCCACTGAGATGGTCCAGGTCCAAGGCCCATAACTGCTGCCTCAGCCCTCCAGTCCCCTTTACATCCTGAACACAGCTGCCAGACTGACCTCTAGAGCATAGCTTTGTCCTCTGCGGTCTGCCTTGGTTCCCTATTGCGTGCAGCAGTGTTTATTTACTTTCTTCTCCCTGCAAAATTACACTTGGCATCACAGTGTCTTGGCCACCAAAAGCCCCCAAGGGACCTGGAGTAGCTGATATGGATTGATTTCTTTGATCAGGCTTTAGCCTCAACACAACGTCTTCAGGAACACCCTCAATGAGGTCACAGACTGGACCCACACCATCCATGCACTGCCTCTTTCCATAACATCCATCCTAATGTTAACATATGTAAGTGGGGACTAAGTGTGAACTAATGTTTTAAGGGTCTATTTCCCGCACCAGCCTGGAAACTATGAAGAAAGTGGCAGTGTCTGTCCTGTTCCCCATCACAGCTGCACTTAGCAGAGTTTGGCACATGCGTGGGTTTCATAGATAGTAACTGCTTGGCTACTGGTTCCAAGGCCCCTCGCGGCATTTGGTGTCTCCATTCGGGACATTCTCAGACTCCCCTGTAACAGATTTTAGGCTAGAAGCTAAAGGAAATGCAAATAGGCTTGAAACTTAGTCTAGGACCCCAGGAGCCTTCAAGTTAGTGGTGGAGACAGACATTGTTACAAAGGGCTCCATGTGTGGCTCCTGTGAGCTGTCATCTCATGTCAGGAAGTCTCTCCAGTACCATCTTCCATTCGACATCTACTTCTGCTGCATTTTTCTGAAAGGTTCTGAGATGAGGTTGTGGAAGCTAATACTTGTGGAACATTCACTCTGGGTCAGGCACTAAGTAGAGCGCTTTACATGAAGCATTGTTTCTTAATTTATTTTACTGACGTAGAGTTGATGTATAATATTATATGTTACAGGTGTATCATATTGTGATTCACAATTTTTAAAGATTATACTCCATTTCTACTTACTATAAAATACTGGCTATACTCCCCGTGTTGTATCCTCCTAACTTATTCATTTTATACCTAATACTTTGTACCTTTTAATCCTCTACCCCTATCGTGCCTCTCTCTCCTTTCCTCTCCCCACTGGTAACCACTAGATTGTGCACTGTACCTGTGAATCGTTTCTTTTTTGTTATATTCACTAGCTTGTATTTTTTTTACATTTCACATATAAGTGATATCATACAGTATTTGCCTTTCTCTGTCTCATTTCACTTAGCATAATGTCCTCCAAGTCCATCCATGCTGCTGCAAATGGCAAAATTTAATTCTTTTTTTATGGCTGAGTAGTATTCCATTGTATATATGTACATCACATCTTCTTAATACTTTCATCTGTTGATGGATACTCAGGTTCCTTTCATATCTTGGCTATTGTAAATGATGCTGCTATGAATAATGCTGCTATTGTGGTGCGAGTATCTTTTGAATTAGTGTTTTCTTGGGTTTTTAAAAATATATACCCAGGAGTGGAATTGCTGGGTCATATAGTAGTTCTATTTTTAGTTTTTTGAGAAACCTCCATGCTATTTTCTTCAGTGGCTGCACCGATTTGCATTCCCATCAACAGTGTAAGAGGGTTCCCTTTTTTCCACATCCTCGCCAACACTTGTTATTTGTGTTCGTTTTCATGATGACCATTCTGACAAGTGTGAAGAGATTCCTCATTGTGGTTTTACTTTGCATTTCTCTGATGATGATTACATGCAGTTTATAATCAACCCATGCAAGAACTCCATTTGAGAGAAAAGAAGTCATGATTTGGACCAAAATAGTAATTTGCCGGAGGTCACACAGCTAGCGAGCAGGAAAAGCTGAAATGGACCGAGGTCTCTGTGATGCTGTGTTCAGCCTTCAGTTACAGAAAGCAGAGTCATTCCAGCCAATTTAGAAAGGAATTTACTTCTGTTACTAGATGGACAGCAGAATCATGAGGTCTGCTGGGGAATATGATTCTAAGTGAGCTTGCAGAAAAGTCTCCCATGCCACAGAAGTTGCTGCCCAGGGAACTGCCTGTCAAGTGGAAAGCCATGGTTTCCATGCCACCTCCAGGGCCTCATTATGACCTGCCTCTTTCCCCACTCAACCCACTTTTGAATGCATGTCTTGAAAGAGTGTGTCTGATTGGCACACACTAAGCCATCACCAGAACCCTGGCTGCGAGGAAGTCTGGGAAACATAGGTCTTGGCGTTTAGCCTCTGAAGAGCAAAATGGTACATTAAGTAGCATCGGAGAAGATGTTGAGCAAAGTGAGTTAGAGAATCAGCCTCAAATACCAAAGTCCAAACATTACATGGTGATGAGGGTGTGTATACTCTTTCCTCCTGTGCAAAAGCACTAACCCAGGAGAGAGGGAAGCCCCCGTCAACTCCTTTCTGCCATATGCCCTCTGCATTTCATCTTGTCCAAACATCTGTTTCACCTGCTAACTTTCTGACCATGCTGGACACTAATTGACTCCAGTATGTGTTCTCCCTTCCTTACTTCCAACCCCCACAGCAGGCTGGTCCCTTTTCCTTGTCAGCAAAAGCCAGCTTATGTCAGGGTGTGCCCAGGACCTCTTGCAGCTAAGGATAGACTTGCCACTTAGTTCTGGCCAGGAAGATTTAAGGAGCAGTTTCTTAGGGGAGGCTTCTAGGAAAGCCATTGCTTTCCTGATGAAAAGGGACAGGTTGAGCTGGCATTTCCTTTGGAGAGTTGTCCTTTCTTTTTCTTTCTTCCTGCCTGGAAATGTGAGCAAATTACCAGGAGGTGGTGCACCCATCCAGGGAGCATGTGAGCAAAAGCCACATGCCGAGAATCAGAGGAGAAATCGAGAAGCAGCGTGTGTCCTGATGGCACAGGAGAGGCGTCTGACTTCGGCTGTCTGCTTATGGACTTAATGTGATGCCAGAAAAATAAAACCCTATTTAGATAAGCTTGTCTGTTCAGTTTTCGGGTTTTGATATCCACAGACCCCAAAGGGTCTTCTCTAGGGTCAGTCCTTGTATACCAACCCCATGGCTGATGGAATTTTAGGGCCGGAAGAGAGTTAAGAGGTCACTTGGCTATAGTCATATATTGCCTTGCAGTTTATCAACAACCAGGGGTATATGCCTAGTCTACACTGTCAGATTTAAGCTCCCTGTAGATGGGGATTATATGTAAAATATATGTAATAATATATACAATATATATCTATATATCAATATAGATAAAATGCTTAATATTAAAAATGTTTATCAAGCCCTCGCTAAGTGTATGAATTCGCAGATCCTTTGACAATGTCTGTGGAACAATTACTTCTAAAAATTAAAAAAAATTTTTTGCAAAAGAACTCAAATGGATTTATTAAAAATATATTTAAGGCATATCCAACATTTGAGACCAAATATTCTATTCTGCATACATCATTTTTTAAAATTGAAGTAGAGTTGATTTACAATGTTGTATTAGTTTCAGGTGTACAGAAAAGTAATTCAGTTATACATATATATATTCTTTTTCAGATTCTTTTCCATGATAGTTTTTATAAGGTATTGTGCTATACAGTAGGTCCTTGTTTTTTATCTGTTTTATATATAGTACTGTGTATCTGTTAATCTGAAACTCCTAATTATCCTTCCCCACACTTACCCCTTGGTAACCAAGTTTGTTTTCTATGTCTGTGGAGCACTTACTTTTGAATGTATACTCATTGTATTAAGAATTTGGAGAAGCTAGAAAGAAAAAGAAGAAAAATCCTATGGAGAGGTGAAATTCTTTTATTCTTTCTTAGATTTATTGTGCAAAACTTGATTTATCTATTGCTGTATAAAAAAACCAGCTTCAAATTTGTGGCTTCAAGCAACCCTCATTTTATTTGTTCTTGATTACATGGGTCAGGAATTCCAGTCAGGTGGCTCTTCTGGTTCAGGTGATGTTGGCTGGGGTCACTCGATAGGTTGCATTCGGTTGCTGCCTGCGTTGGGCTGACAGGTCCTAGAAGGCTCCAATCACAGGTCTGGCACCTGGGCGTCCCTCCTCAAGGCCACCCTTTCTCACTTGCTGCTTTGGACTGCCTCACAGCATGGTGGCGGCAGGAGAGCTGGGGTTCTTCGATGGTGCCTGGCTTCTAAGAGGGAGAGTTGAAAGTGGCAAAAGCTACAGACTTAAGGGTCAGCCTGGGAATGTACAGCACATCATTTCTGCTGCATTCTGTTGGTCAAGAAAGCTCACTTCATGGGCCCTGCTCAGGTTCAGGGGAAGGACTAAGGTTCTCTACCTCTTAATGGAGGAGAAGCAAGGTCACACTACTAAAGGATGGTAGATAGTACTACCGTCATCTTAAGAGACAAATCTACCATGCTACCTTTTACCTCCCTACAGGTCCAGATTACCCTACAAATCACCTCATTTGACAATTTTTATATGGGGGGAAGAATTAATATTTGTAGGATTCATACTATATGCAGAGTGCTGTGCTAACTCCCTTCACATAGAATTTCTTGTTTACTGTGACTTAAATTGTCAAAATATATTCTTTGGACCTAATCTCTGGGTTCATTTGAGCCATCTGTTGATGGCAAGTTAGTAGCCAGTCAGTCCATAAAGCAAGATGCACGATGATTCGCTGAGAGGTGGGACTTATTTAGCTGTCTTTCCTATGCAGAGATAACCCTAAATTTTTTCTCTTTATCTCTGGGGATCACAGGTTACCGACGTGCATTGCTAAAAGAGCTCACTTCAAACTCTTGTTCCTTCAGCTCCCTGGGCAGGGATATGGAAGCTTATCTCTTTAGAGATTCTTTTATTATTGAAAAGAAACCATTTCTATGCCTCTGGGTGCCCAATTAAAACTTGTACAGACAGAAGATATTGGAGGGGCAGCTCCCTGGCCACTCCCACATATTCAGTTGTAAAATACCCTTCCAGAGCTATTGAGAACTGCAGACTCTGTCGTTGCCTCATGATGTCTGCACAAGAAATGATGACAGACACACCCAGAGGCTTACGGGTGTTTGTGCTGAACAGCAGCCCCTGCGGGGATCATCTTATTTTATCCCTTTTGAAAGTCTTGACTGTGATTCAAGAGGAAAGAAAAAAAACGTAAGCTGCGTGTGCACCAGAGCAACTGCGCTGCAGTAAAACAGCAGATGCAGGAACACTTCATTCGCCAAAGGCTCACCAGAAGTCAGAGGAAAGTTGTGACATTGGAGGAGTCAGAGGCAAGTGGAAAGTTCTGGAACCTTCTAGCACCCCAGTAAGACTTCGGGGATGTCGGGGAAAAGTCGGGAGAGGTCCCTCATTTCCAAGAGGCGTAACTTGCTAAGAAACACCTTTGAAAACCTCAACCCACTTTAGGGGTAATGCAGTTATTTTGAACCATTATTCTTCAGATGGGGACACAGAGGCCCAGTGAGTGAGGTGACTGGATGGGGTCAGTGCCCTGGCCTGTGGCAGAGCAGCGTCTGCACCCAGTTTGCCTAATCTCCCGTTCAGATCTCTTTCCAGACACTGTGCCCCATCTGACTTTGACTTTTCGACCTGATTGGCTTTACCATGTGATATTGAAATGGGGAAATAGAAGGTCCCGCCTGCTTGGGGCTTGGATAGCAGGGATAAGGGGGGTGACACGTACCAAAGGGGGTTGCACAGGGTCAGGAGCTTCCAGAGGGTTTTGAGGCAGCCTCAGGCTGGAAGGTGGGTGCGTGGGGGTCTCTAACCGCCCCTCCCCTCACTGAGGGGAGAAGGGAGCTGCCTTCCTGCAGGAACACCTGCGCAGAGCCTGCATCTATGTTCTGCATGGGGCAGGGAAGGTGCTGCCACAGTTGGACCATCGGAGACTCCCGTGTCCCTCATCCTTGGAATCTGATCTCCCAGCAGATATAGACAGAAAGCTGGAAAGTCTCGTGGATGAGGTCCTGGTCGGATCCATCTGTGTGAAACGTGGCAGAACAGGAAAAGGAGGTGGGAGGCTAGCCGTGGGCACAGTTGTGCAGGAAAGGATCGTCATTAATCTGAGATCACCGAGTATCTCATTTGTGTCTCCTTGTATCTGTGAGTGGATGGGTATGTGAGATATTGAAAACTGTATGGCTCAGAGCAGAATCGCCCTAGCCTGGCTTTGTTTGGGACTGTGGGTTAGCAGATGAAGAGATGAAAGACTCTGCATCAGGCTCTGGGGGAGGGGTGGGGTGGAGGGAGAGAGAAGGGAGAGCCAGGAAGAGGAACTTAGAACTTGAGCTTCGGAACTAGCCCGGGGGCTTCTAAGCAAAGACAGCCCAATATTTTAAGATGCCAGGAAACCTGGTCTGCTATCCCCTTTGGGATCCTAAATATTCAGTCAGATCTGTGCACAAGTCACCGGCCTTGCTGGGGGTGGGAGGTAGGGTGGATACAAAGGAAAGGGGT
This sequence comes from Hyperoodon ampullatus, assembly GCF_949752795.1. Classification (NCBI taxonomy): domain Eukaryota; kingdom Metazoa; phylum Chordata; class Mammalia; order Artiodactyla; family Ziphiidae; genus Hyperoodon; species Hyperoodon ampullatus. The sequence goes on from NC_136921.1 coordinate 4,096,692, forward strand.
GTAGTTCTCTTGAGGGGTAGACAGACCCCAAGATGCTCCTTTAGCCAGATTGGTTCAGTGGAAGCAGAGTTCCTGGGAATCACCCACTGCTTGAGGAGCTCACTGCCAGGGAAGGAGGGTCAAGTGAATGTTGTCTCCACCCTAAGGGCCCAGGGCCCCCAGTGACATACTCCTATTGTTCAGAAGCCTGGTACGGTTTATGACAGAGTCCTGAGGTCCATGGCTGTCCTTACAGAGCGAGGCCTTAGCCAGGACAAGTCCTGGCTGGGTAGACCCTCATTGCACCAAAAGGCAGGAATTCTGTACCAACTATTTCTCAACAGAACCTCATAGCTGGCGTATCCTCCCCACTCCTCTCTCTCTTTTTTTCCTATCCCCTCCCCAATTATATAATTCTGGTTACAAATAGTTTATGAAGTCCAACCTTCTCTTCAAAGCCTCCATATCCATTAGAAATGAGTTTGTATGCAAGTAACAGAACATGCAACAGTGGCCTAAACTAATGGGGCTGAGTTTCTCACAGAACAGGACATCTGGACTCAGCAAGCCAGGGCCAGCACAATGGCTCACCAGTGTCACCAAAGCTCTTTGCACTCCACCATCCTTAACATGTTGGTATGCAGGGTCACAGTCACAAGGTGGCTGCCCCAGTGCCAGCCATAAAGCCCATGTGTGAGTTAGAAGGGGAGGTGTCATCTTTGTCCCTTTCATCAGGAAAGCAAAAGATTTTCCAGAGGTGATCCCAGACCCCAGCATTACGGTTACATCTTTGTGGCAATTAGTGCTTACCCAGGACACTGCAAAATCAGTTCCCTACATTCTTAAGCTTCCTGGCAATTAGGTTGAAATGCAAGTTCTGTCCAACAGGGAGCAAAAGTGACACAAGACACTTTACAGCCATGGCAGTTAAAAGCCTGAAAGGTCCTCCATCTTCCTCTTCCCTTTGTTGGCAACTTTGGGAACTGAATGTTCCAGACCGGGCAGCTGCAAAATAGTAAAATTCCATCTGGCTGGGTCCCTGAGGGACGTGGTGGAGCAGGGAACCCAGTAGACCCACCAGGGGCCTGCAACATGCGTGAGAAATCAACCCTGTTGTGCTAAACTGCTAACATGTCAGGCTTAATTTGTGACCACAGCATAACTTAACCTGTCCTGGCTTACACAGTCTCATCCTCCAAAACTCCATCCCACAGCTGCCTCTTGCTGACGGTGACTGGGAACATGAGGCTTTGGGTCTTTCAGTCTCCATCTGGAGTCAGGCAGCAGAGAAGTGTGTTGGGAACTGGTGTTAGGTTTGCCTGATCATAACGCCCACCATAGCTTTCCAGGACGGTCCTGAAGTTCTGTACCCATGTGGCTAAGATCTGAAAGCAACAGACACAGATTAAAATACACACACACACACACACACTCCCACACGTACACACACAGTCTCTCACACAAAAACACACTCTCTGGCACAAACACCCACATACTCACACAGAGATACACACACAAACACACACTCAGACACATGTGACAACACGATCTCTCAACCACGAAGAAAAGTTTGAAAGAAAAAGAGTTATTTTCCTGTCACCTCCCTAAACTTGCTTTCTGATTTTGGAAAAAACCACAACCTCTCAACTTTGAGGTTTTCCAGCTCATGATCCAAATAAAGAATAATTCTATTAAAATAATGTCAGGCAGACGTGGCATGGTGGGCACAGGAAGGCAAACCTATCATTGGTTTGGAAACAACCCTCCGAGTCTGGGATGAGGAGAAAAGATGGAGATTAAATAATTGCTGTGCTGTGAGAATGCGGGGTCGCATGTTAAACTTGGCTGATGCCTTGAAGACAAGGAAGGGGAAGTTCATGATATTTGTGAGGTCAGTGACTTAAGACCGAATGGTAGGGAAAGATCTTGGGGATTTCAGCAAAATTCTCAATTCAAAGAGTGAGTGAGAGAAGGCAGATGATTCACGGTGGGTGGAGCAGCCAGATGAGCTGACCGCAGGCCAGGAGCAGGGAGCGCTGGCTTGGGGAACTGTGTGGGCAGAGTCCAGGGAACTGCTGGTGATGGACATGCCACGCATGTTCTTCCCAGGGGGCACGACCTGGGCCCAGGGCAAAGGCGGTCGCCTCTCCAGCGGCCCTGGGCTTCTGTGGTCGTTGCCAGTGAAGCCAAACCAGGAGAGGTCTGGATTGGGGGGCTGGAAAGTCAGGTCCGTCTCCCAGGACACAACACCCCGATGCACAGAGATTTTTGCCCCCAGAGTCCCTTGTCTTGCAGTGCTTTGTGCCCTTCGAAGCCACTGTGGGTTGTCAAGGTAGTGAGGGGGGCAGGGTGAGGTAGATGTTGAGGAAGTCCCCTGACCTTCCTGCTTTGGGAGACAAGAGGAGCCCATCTTGGGAGCAGCAGCAGACCAGCTCAGCCTCCCGTGGCTTGGGTCCCTGGGGCGAGTTTAATAAGAAGTCGAGGCCACTTCCGGCCTCCATCTCTCATCCTCCAGCATCGGGGGACACAGCTGACCCCGTAGGTGTGCAGCCTCACGTGGTCCCTCACATGGCATCCAGAAGACCAAGGCCAAGAGGCAGATGTTTCCAGTGCTGGCCTGGGCTTTGTCAAGCTCAGAGTGAGCTCACCCAGGGCTGTGGGCTGGCAAGAAGGAAAAGGTATTTGAAGCAAGATCTGAAGAAGGCCCTCAATGTTGGAACACAAGAAATGCCTTCCTATCTGGCCCCCTTCCCCAACCATATTCTTCCCTAAAAAGTCACATTTCAGGAAGAAATATTTTGAGGCAATACGGGGGGAGGGAAGAGATCAGCTGAAATATGAGCATGAGGTGACATCACATCTATGGGATTTGTGTGCAGGAGAACAGACAGGGAAGGGGTACTTCCCACGCCCCACCCCCGACCGAGTCTGCACCTGCCCTGGGTCTGGGGTCACTTGGGGTTCCATCCATGACCTGACACATCACAGTGTGGCTCTTTTAAATTGCCTGATTCCTATGTTTATTTTACAAGATATTTTCTGGGCAAATCTTAGCTGTACCACTTTTTAAAAAAATTTATTTTATTGAAGTCTAGTTTATTTACAACTGTTGTGTTAATTTCTGCTGTATGGCACTGTGATTCAGTTATGCATATATATATATACACATTCTTTTTCATATTCTTTTCCATTATGGTTTATCACAGGTATTGAGTATGGTTCCCTGTGCTGTGCGGTAGGACCTTGTTGTCTATCCATTCTATCTATAAAAGTTTGCATCTGCTCACCCCAAACTCCAATCCATCCCTTTGCCCCCCACCACTGGCAACCACAATTCTGTTCTCTATGTCTGTGAGTCTGTTTCTGTTTTGTAGATAAGTTCATTTGTGTCATATTTTAGATTCCACATATAAGTGATATCATACGGTATTTGTCTTTTTCTTTCTGACTTCGCTTAGCATGATAATCTCTAGGTCCATCCATGTTGCTATAAAAGGCATTATTTCATTGTTTTTTATGGTTGAGTAGTATTCCATTGTATATATGTACCACATCTTCTTTAAACATTCATCTGTCGATGGACATTTAGGTTGTTTCCATGTCTTGGCTATTGTAAATAGTGCTGCTATGAACATAGGAGTGCATGTATCTTTTTGAACTATAGTTTTGTCCAGATATATGCTTAGGAGTGGGATTGCTGGATCATATGGCAACTCTATTTTTAGTTTTTTGAGGAACCTCCATACTGTTTTCCATAGTGTCTGCATCAACTTACATTCCCCCCAAGAGTGTTGGAGGGGTCCCTTTTCTCCACACCCTCTCCATTAGCTGTACCACTTCTATATCAAGTTGACCTCTCCTTTTCACTCAAGGACACCAAAGTGAAATAACTTCACGGTGACGGATGCAAGACACCACTCCAAGGATGGCTCCTTCCTCATGGAATATTCCACCTGGGGAAGGCAGAAGATTTTGTTACCTCTGCCCAAATGAAAGCGTTCATAATCCCCCAGTTCTGGGCCTTGTCCATGAGATGTGTTCGTCTGCCTCGTGTGCTATGCGTCTGTGGAGTTGGGGGCGGTAGAATACGCTCATCCCAGAGAGCAGGGCTCCGGGTAGCAAACCATCAGGATTGGGTGTGGAGCTGAGCCTCAAAGGCCATCAACACACCTCTGTGCTCCCAGTCCTGTGCATATCAGTTTAAAATTTTTAACAATACAATAGAAAAATTATTAACAGAAAGCTGAGCTCTGAGTCTGGAGCCAGACAGCCAATACTACAGGCCGTTTCTTTAGGGCCTGCAACAGAGGGCCCATGGGATAGGAGTCAATTCCCTGCACCTCACTCTTTCCAGAGAGGGATGTGAAAACACACCTGGAAAACTCTCCTTTTGCTCACCCAGGCTTGAATTTTCCTTTAGTCGCCTGGGCACAAAAATGATGGTACATTCATCGTGAGATTCCAGAACCTCGCAGGACATCAGAGACGCTGGTTGATTTTTCTTCTAAGTGCCAAATAACCCGCTATGGGTAAGTCTGGCACCCTTGTCCGGGACTGGGTTTTCTATCAAACTAGGACGCCTGCCCGCACCCCTCCCCTGGCCTCCTCCTTTCCTTTAGCAGGTCCTGGGAACATACAGAAACATGAGAAAAGTGAGAGCAGCCCTCTCTCTTTGGGAAGAGCAGCACTTCCCAAACTTATGTGAATCCCTGGGGATCTTGTAAAATGGGGATTCCGATTCAGTAGTTCTGGGCTTGGCCTGAGATGGTGGATTTCTAATATGCTGCTGGGCCCGTGGACCACACTTTGAGTAACAAGGGTTAGTGCAGTCGTTCTGAAAGGTGGTCCCCAACAAGCAGCTACATCAAAGAGCTGAATGTTAGAAACGCATGTTCTCAGGCCCCTCCCAGACATACTAACTCAGAAGCTGTGGGGCTGGGGCCCAGCCATTTGTGTTTTAACAAGTCTCCCAGCCCACCCCCTGGGATCCTCTCTCTCTCTCTTTTTTTTTTTTTTTTGTCATAAATTGCAGCATGTGGGATCTTAGTTCCCTCACCAGGGATTGAACCCGTGCCCCCTGCATTGGAAGCACGGAGTCTTAAACACTGGACCACCAGGGAAGTCCCTACTCCCTGGGATTCAGATGCAAGCCTGACTGCTGAGGTTTGGGAACCACCAGGTTATAGTAAGTTGCAGTATAACCATCTGGCTACAGTGGGGTTTAACCTAGCTGGGCTGGGGAGGCGAGGTGGCCCACTTACTGCATAAGCTGGCCCTGTGAAGGACAATTAGGGGCTCCTAGACAGAGCGAAGGGCTGTGCAAAGGCCCCGAGAGGAAAATGGAGGCTGGGGATGGGGAAGGGAAGAGGGCTGAGGAATAGTCTAGAACATTCTTTCAGGCCAACCCAGCCACAGGTACAGAGTTTTCCTCGGCAACTGGCCTTTTGTGGTTAAGCATCACTACCTCACCCCACTGCTCTTTACCAACAGAAGGATAAGAACTCAGCAGCCAGAGTCCCTCTTCCTGTCCCCGGCTGTTTTTAAGCTCATCTGCCTTCCTGGAGAGGAATTCTTCTGATACAGAAAACGATGCCCAGTCTGATAAGTTCAAGACGGTGTCCAGAACTGAAATGTTCACTCGGGGACGGTGGGACTCAGCAATCCCCCTTTCTCCAGGCTGCTGAAGCAGGGAGAGTGACTCTGTCAGAAGGGGTGACGGGGAGAGGCTGGGGCACAGGGAGGACAGCGTCAGGAGATGCCGTTGTGGTTTCCTTGGTTGATGCCGTCTCACAGGAAGGAGGATGGTTCCTGTCTCTGTTTTAGGTCCCTGTAGGCCTGCAGACACTCTTCCCCCAAGTATCACCAACTGCAGAGAATGTGTGTGTGTGGTTCCAGGACCTGGGGGAATAGCCAGGGGCAGCTAGGGAAAGCTGATACTGTCTCTATTTTATCTTTGAAAAGTGTGCCTATTTTCTCCTATTAAGTAATAAATGTTTGTATTCATGTAAGATATGGCCCAATGCTGAGGAAAATAAATAATCCTGTTATCCCACGACTACAACCCAGGGAGTATGCACATTGCCCTTGGAAGAGAACAGGCCCAGGCAGAGAACACATCGTTTTCTGAATAGGTGTTTTCACAGAGGGGACGTTTTACAGGAAGGATGAATTCCACCTTCTTTGCGGTGAGCACACAGGGGTTGGGGTGAGGGCAGGGTGTTTGGGGGTGTTCTGTGACCAGAGACTGGGGAGGTTCTCTTCAGCCCAACAAGCCCGGTTCCCAGAGTCCCTCGTGCCCAGGGGAGCAGGCCCAGCAGCCTCAGGGGGGCCACCAGCAGGTCCTGGGGTTCACACTCAATCCTGAGGGGCTACCGTGCTAGAAACGTGCTCAGTTTTCGGAGAATTGAGCAGCAAGGTGAGCTCTGACAACCTGGGCGATTCCCATCCTGAGGATACATACCCGCTGCCTTGTCTCTGCGCCAAAGTGCGTGGGCCTGAGCCTGCTCAGCTAGGGAAGGAGGATGGGCTGCTGGGCGGGGGACGGGAGCAACTAGTTCGCTGAGCATTTGCAAAAGGTCACGCTTGCTCAGAAGCATCAGACAGGAAGCAGGGTGGTCAGCTTCAATCTGTAAGGAAAGGACGATTCGTAGGGTGGTTTGTGTTTGCAGAGCAATCTCAGGGCTTCTGGTATCAGGTTCTTCACCTCCTAACCACCCCACCCCCCACCCCAACACACACACACACACACACACACACACACACACACACACGGCTCGGGTTCAGGAGTCACCAGCGTGGCCAGACGCACCGTATTGCTAGGCACATAATCCATCTCCTAAACCCTCATTAACATCTAAACGTTAGAATATAAAAGCTGACTTTCAAAACTTTTGGCAAGCAGAATTGTACTTAAAGCACCAACAAATGAATGAGTTAAGAGGCAAGAGAGATGCCCTGGTGATGCAGGGGGATGGGCTGCCCTCCAACTCCCAGGGTCCAGGCAGCTGCAGCCGTCTGGCCCCCCCAGGACCAGAGGGCACAGAGGGATGCCAGAGACACCCTTCCCTTCAGCCGAGGGAGAGCGGAGGCCACAGGGCTGGGAGCCAGTTCAGGACACACCGTGGGGAGGAGGCCGCCCACCCAGAGGGGCCCCCGCCTGGACGAGGGCACGGGAGCGCCCTCGAACCGGCTTAGGAAATCCCAGCTCCAGGCTGGCCTTGGTTCGGGTGGACTGATGGCCTTAGGAAGCTACCCAAAATGCTGACAACCCGCTTTGAAAAGGCAAAAATTCCAGCAGCAACGTTTCCTGCTTCTGACCCTCTCACCCTCGGCTCCAGGAGCGGATTTCTGTCACGAGAAATGTATGTTCATTTATAACAGATGGGGCGTGTGGACTTTCTGGAAAGGGATTTATGGATTTGGGCCCAGCCCCAGCTCTCTGAATGCTGGGCCCCCCGGGAGGTCACCGGCCTTCCTTTCTGGAAGGGGCCCGGGGCATCATGGCCTTGCGTTGGGACAGACGCGGGGCGGGGCGTCCACACCACACCCTCTGACCTTGTGACATTCAGCCAAGGAGAGGAGGGACAAAGTGTTTGATCAAAAGTCGTCCCACTGCTGTGTAGCTTCTGAAGTTGATGGAACACAGGTTCTGAATCGTAAAAAAAAAATCAAAGAGATAGAGTAATTGACCACAAGTCGTATTCTCCCAGTTCATTTTATCCAGGAAGGTGAATTTTCTTCATGTTCTCACTTTCAAGTGCATCCACATCCCCTGAAGGGCTTGTTAAAACAAGTCTCCGCCCTCAGGATTCCTGACTCAGGAGGTCCGGGTTGGCCCTGAGAATCTGCACTTCCAGCAAGTTCCCAGGTGATGCTGACACTGCTGCCCAAGGACCCCAGCTGAGAACCGCCCTTTGCAGCTGACATGGCAGTGCCCCCGTGGCCCGTGTTCCTGCTGCATCCCCTCTTATTTCTGTCTCCCAAGGCTACTTAGGCAGCGTGGGAGTGGGCCCTGTTTCTGCAGAGGCAAGTCCTAAATTGGGAATTGGGGTCATAGAGGGGCTCCAGCGTCCACTGAGGCCACCAAGGAGGCATCGCAAGGGCAAGGCCCCAACCTGGCCAACCAGATGACCTTTCACACCTGGGACGCGAGTGGGAAGTGCCAGCAAGGCCAGCAGCAGCTTGGGGGCAGAGGTCCTCATCCAGCCACTCAAGAACCTCAGCTTTTCCCCTCCAAGTGCAAGTTCCCACAACAATACCACTCTTTTATGTACAGGAAAGAAGCTTTAGCGGGGATTTAGGGACAGATTAGGGACAGATTCTCTTCAGGCAGAGAGGGGATTTATCTGAGAAACAGAGTTTTTATTTTTATTTTTCCAAGAAAGGTAAAAGCAATTTTTGAAATTATCGGGTGGAATTAAGCATTTAAGTACAATGAACATTAGCTATTAGCCATTTTCTCCACAAACCAGTGAATAGTGGCTTAAAGGGTAGATTAGTAATACACAGAATAAAGAAATATTGTCCCCTCTAAATACAAGTCTTAGAATGTGTTGGCTTTTTTATGTCACTGCCCTTGCTTTGGTGGGTGGCCATTTCTCCAGAAGCCCAACCCACCACCAACCAATACTCCTGATATTAATGGCAAATGTCCATGGAAATTTAGGGGAGGGTGAATCATTTTCTGCTGTCTTGTTTTCAGCAGTTTGGGAGAGAGTGTTTTATCCCAGAAAATGGGGAGTAAGTGTCATATGTGACCAGTCTTAACTCTAGAGAAACCCCACCAAAAAAGCCCTCTGATTTTCTGCTCTTGACCACCCCACTCCCAGGCCTCTTGGGGTCTGCAGGGATGGATTAGTGATGGGGTGTATCCCAGGAACTGAACACCTTAATCTGTGAAAGAGTTATTTAGAATTGCACATCTACATTTTGGAAGATGTCTTCCAAACAGCAAAAAATGAAGACAGAATGGATCGCTTCCTAAAGCCCCCCCAATTGTAGAGAACAGTAAGGACGGGGCACACACCTCCCACACAACTGGAATTTTCCTGAAAGCACTGTTGGCAGGCTTTCTGCCAAGCTCAGGTCTTTAATTCCTTTCTATTGCCCTATTTTTTCCAGTATCGTTCCATGTAATGCTTAGTGACCAAAAAAAAAAAAAAAAAAAAAGTTAAGCCAGTGAGCTAGAAAATTCTAGATTGCCTTCTACTTCCAAATGTGAGAAAAATCTCTGAGATTTTACTGCCTTTGCACTTCATACTATCTTGCCTTAAGCAATGAGCAGTTTTATGGATAATTTCTGAGCCTATATTCCAATAAAGATAAGGCAAAGCACTTCTGGTGGTTTTCTGTTTTTTAGATTTTATTGTAGTTGATTTACAATGTTGTGTTAATTCAGGTTGTTTTTAATCAGTGGTAGAGCGGCAGGCAAGCCAAGAGTTAAGCTGCTGGTGCCATATTTGAGAGCTTAGGGCTGCCTGAGGAAAAGCCCAGTAACACTGGACTGAGCTGTCCACTCAGTTTGATTCCTGGAGAATTTTCTCCAGCCTTGCTGGGACTGTGCTAACGACCGACAGGGCTGACTTGATTTTATATCATTGGCAGGTCTTCCATAGGCCCCGACGCCTTGCCCTGTGCTGTGATGCTAACAGGCAACTAGAAAGGTACTGCTTCCCACCTGGTTTGGAATCTCTTCCCCAGCTGCAAATATTACATCATGTCTACCGATCTCTTTGCAGAATAAACACCAGCTAGAGTCGCTGCCTGTCTTCTGAGTGAGGCAGCCACGCCTAGTACAATCTCGCTAAATGCCAGGCCACCTACCCCACGGGGCTGCGTTGAGGCCCAATAGTGCAGACACACTGGTCTGCTCGAATCGGGGGGGAGCCTGCTTCACACCCCAGTGGGCCCAAAGGGAGCTAGATGTCAAATGACCTGCACATGGGCTGTCAAAATGCATGTTTCCCTCTATGTGTTCCAGAAAGAGCTGGACGATTTCTCCTACCATACCCTGCATTTCAAACCCAACCCTTGGCTTGGCTAAAAGATAAAATGAATGAATCTGGACCCCTAGTCTGCTGTAACAAATAGCCTCACTCCAGTCTAAGGGCGAATGAGGGACCTCCGCAGGTGGGAAGTTCAGGAAGGTGAGGGTAGCCCCCCACGTCCTCGATCCATCCCATATGTCCAGGAGGCAGGGAGGTCACGCTCTGAGCAGGAGGCCAGGAGGCCAATCAGAGCGAGGCTGTATGCTGCGGCAGGCCAGGCCTTAGCTGGCAATGCTGATGGGAATTAAGGTGCATGGTGGCAGTACTAGGAAAGTCGGAACAAGGGCCCAGACCCAGGGAAGATGTGGCTTCACAGCGCCTCCGCAGATCAGGTAGAGGGGGCATCAGGCCACAGGGCTGGGCTGAAGGACAAGATACGGAGGGAGGTCAGAACGCAGTGTGCCCAGGCAAGGAGACGTCACCCAGCCCTCAGGGGCCCAAGGACACAAGATGGAGACACTCTTCTTACTGGCATTAGTGGGGTCCTGGCACAGAGGCCTGTGTGCACGAGGCTTCCCTCCCCAGAAAGAATCGCAGATTTGAGACAGAAATCTCAGGATTGTGCTGATTCCTGCTGTTTACCATGGGGCGAGTCAGCCAGACTCTTCTGGCATGTTCCTCTTGGTGCTTAGCTTAGGACTGATGATACGCTGGCTTACAGAGCACGTTGGGATTCTGTAAGGAAACACTTGGAATTCTTGTGAAGCTTTGGGGCCAAGAACAGAGGAGGTCCCTGCTGACCTCCGGGGTTGTTATGAGCTGAGTTGTGACTCCCAAAATTCATATGTTGGCGTCCTAACCCCAGTACCTCAGAACGGGACTGCATCTGGAGATAGGTAATTAAGTTAAAATGAGGCCATTAGGGTGGGCCCGAATCCAAGGTGTCTGGAGTCCTTATAAGAGGAGGAAATTGGACACAGACACACACACAGAGGTGACCACGGGGAGGCACTTGGAGAACACGGCCATCTGCCAGCCAAAGAGAGAAGCTCAGAGGGAACTGACCCTGACAGCACTCCGATCTCAGACCTCAATCCTCCAGAATCATGAGAAAATAAACGTCTGTTCTTTGAGCCCCCCAGTCTGTGGTACCTGTCATGGCAGCCCGAGCCGTAACACACGAATGATCTCTTGTTCCTGAATTTGTAGTGAGAAAAGCTTTGTGACGTTCAGGAGATCCCAGTGCTTTTTGATATTTGCATGAAATCTTCATTTTTTTTAGGAAACCCTCAAGCTGTAACGGCATACACTTAATCTTCCCTAATGAAGCCTCCTTCTCCCACTAACTCCAATGATCAGTGTCATCTATTCCAGAACCAGAGCACAGACACTTCCGGGTTGATCCAGAGGACCACTTCCCTCTCCTCCTAGCTGTTGGAAAATGGTGTAATGACAACAAAGATTTATTACCCCAGACCAGGTAAAGACTGTCAACACAATAACTTATTTAGAGCTTGGTTTTTGGTTGGGAGAAGACAGTGTGAAGAGTGAATGAAAGGCATTACTATTCCAGTTTAAAAATATATGGCATAAAAATGATGATGTCATTCAATGGAAATCTTTCTTCATTAAGAATAGCCTACAATACATTGGACCTTTGGCCAGAAAAAAATCTTTTAGAGCTTTTGAGTAGCTGTTTAAAAGGCCTGGATAGCCAAAAATAGACCTCCAAATGCAGACGACAGATGGAAATGAAATCTGGTTGGAACTGTGCCATGAGTCAGGTCCAGAGGCCTCCCAAGGCTGACACCCCTCAAATCTTCATGTCACCAGCCAGGTGGAACACCTACAGGGCACACCTTCGTCAACAATCCTGTGTGTAAAAATAGAACCACTTCTTACTTTATTTATTTATTTATTTATTTTCTTCTGCAATTTGTTAATATGGTGTATCACATTGATTGATTTGCATATGTTGAAGAATCCTTGCATCCCTGCGATAAATCCCACTTGATCATGGTGTATGATCCTTTTAATGTGTATGATCACATTAAAAGGATCATGGTGTATGATCCTTTCATATTTTCTATTCTTCCTGGCTCAGTCTTGGAAGGTTATACCTTTCTAAGAATTTGTCCATTTCTTCCAGGTTGTCCATTTTATTGGCATAGAGTTGCTTGTAGTAGTCTCTTAGGATGCTTTGTATTTCTGCGGTGACTGTTGTAACTTCTTTTTCATTTCTAATTTTATTGATTTGAGTCCTCTCCCTCTTTTTCTTGATGAGTCTGGCTAATGGTTTATCAATTTCGTTTATCTTCTCAAAGAACCAGCTTTTAGTTTTATTGATCTTTGCTATTGTTTTCTTTGTTTCTATTTCATTTATTTCTGATCTGATCTTTATGATTTCTTTCCTTCTGCTAACTTTGGGTTTTGTTTGTTCTTCTTTCTCTACTTCCTTTAGGTGTAAGGTTAGATTGTTTATTTGAGATTTTTCTTGTTTCTTGAGGTAGTATTGTATTGCTATAAACTTCCCCCTTAGAACTGCTTTTGCTGCATCCCATATATTTTGGGCTGTCCTGTTTTCATTGTCATTTGTTCCTAGGCATTTTTCGATTTCCTCTTTGATTTCTTCAGTGATCTCTTGCTTATTTAGTAATGTATTGTTTAGCCTCCATGTGTTTTTGTTTTTTACATTTTTTTCCCTGTAATTGATTTCTAATCTCATAGCATTGTGGTCAGAAAAGATGCTTGATATGATTTCAATTTTCTTAAATTTACTGAGGCTTGATTTGTGACCCAAGATGTGATCTATTCTGGAGAATGTTCCATGTGCACTTGAGAAGAAAGTGTAATCTGCTGTTTTTGGATGGAATGTCCTATAAATATCAATTAAATCTATCTGGTCTATTGTGACATTTAAAGCTTGTGTTTCCTTATTAATTTTCTCTTTGGATGATCTGTCCATTGGTGTAAGTGAGATGTTAAAGACCCCCACTATTATTGTGTTACTGTCAATTTCCTCTTTTATAGCTGTTAGCAGTTGCCTTATGTATTGTGGTGCTCCTATGTTGGGAGCATATATATTTGTAATTGTTATATCTTCTTCTTGGATTGATCCCTTGATCATTATGTAGTGTCCTTCCTTATCTCTTGTAACATTCTTTATTTTAAAGTCTATTTTATCTGATATGAGTATTGCTACTCCAGCTTTCTTTTGATTTCCATTTGCATGGAATATCTTTTTCCATCCCCTCACTTTCAGTCTGTATGTGTCCCTAGGTCTGAAGTGGGTCTCTTGTAGACAGCATATATATGGGTCTTGTTTTTGTTTCCATTCAGTGAGCCTGTATCTTTTGGTTGGAGCACTTAATGCATTCACATTTAAGGTAATTATCAATATGTGTGTTCCTAGGACCATTTTCTTAATTGTTTTGGGTTTCTTTGTGTAGGTCCTTTTCTTCTCTTGTGTTTCCCACTTAGAGAAGTTCCTTTAGTATTTGTTGTAGAGCTGGTTTGGTGGTGCTGAATTCTCTTAGCTTTTGTTGTCTGTAAAGCTTTTGATTTCTCCATCAAATCTGAATGAGATCTTTCCTGGGTAGAGTAATCTTGGTGGTAGGTTCCTCCCTTTCATCACTTTAGATATGTCATGCCACTCCCTTCTGGCTTGTAGAGTTTCTGCTGAGAAATCAGCTGTTAACCTTATGGGAGTTCCCTTGTATGTTATTTGTCATTTTTCCCTTGCTGCTTTCAATAATTTTTCTTTGTCTTTAATTTTTGCCATTTTGATTATTATGTGTCTTGGCGTGTTTCTCCTTGGGTTTATCCTGTATGGGACTTGCTGCGCTTCCTGGACTTGGGTGTCTATTTCCTTTCCCATGTTAGGGAAGTTTTAGACTATAATCTCTTCAAATATTTTCTCGGGTCCTTTCTGTCTCTCTTCTCCTTCTGGGACCCCTATAATGCGAATGTTGTTATGTTTAATGTTGTCCCAGAGGTCTTTTAGGCTGTCTTCATTTCTTTTCATTCTTTTTTCTTTATTCTGTTCCACAGCAGTGAATTCCACCATTCTGTCTTCCAGGTCACTTATCCATTCTCCTGCCTCAGTTATTCTGCTATTGATTCCTTCTAGTGTATTTTTCATTTCAGTTATTGTATTTTTCATGTTTGTTTGTTCTTTAATTCTTCTAGGTCTTTGTTAAACATTTCTTGCATCTTCTCAATCTTTGCTTCCATTCTTTTTCCGAGGTCCTGGATCATCTTCACTATCATTATTCTGAAATTTTTTTCTGGAAGGTTGCCTGTCTCCACTTCATTTAGTTGTTTTTCTGGGGTTTTATCTTGTTCCTTCATCTGGTACATAGCCCTCTGCCTTTTTATCTTGTCTTTCTGTGAATGTGGTTTTTGTTCCACAGCCTGCAGGATTGTAGTTCTTCTTGCTTCTGCTGTCTGTCCTCTGGTGGATGAGGCTATCTAAGAGGCTTGAGCAAGTTTCCTCATGGGGACTGGTGGTGGGTAGAGCTGGCTGTTGCTCCACTTCTTACTTTAAAATGTGTTATTGTAAAGGAAGAATATACTAAAGACCCAAGAGGGAATTTTAAAGAGAAAAGTATACTCACATCAAAGGCTTTTATCTTTCCATGTTCTCTTACAGTCATTGTTCAACTATATTTATAATTTTATAGTTATGATAATGGAATAAGTCACCACTTCCTATCATTTTTTTCCTTCTTCATTTTAAATGATTACCCTTAGGATAAAACCAAGGATGATTTTATTGGGCCAAGTATGAACATATTGCTGAATTGTTTCTACCACCAAAAAGGGCCTTATCAGCTGAACCACATTCTCACCCTCACTAAGTATTTTAGTTTTTTTTTTTTTAATTATTAAGAAAGGTGAAAGTTGATCTTTCATTTTTAAGAGCACTGCATTTAAAAATTATTAAAAAGACAGCATGCTTTTCCAGATTTGTTTGAGAATTGTAGATTGTTTTGTACAAATTTTTTTATCACATCCTTTACCTATTTGCTTACTAGATATTGATTTATTCTTTTACAAACTGGAATGCATGTTTTATATTCATACCAACTCCATCATATTGCTGGAAAGGTTCTCCCAGTCTATTATATTTTTCCTTATTCCTTTCATTTTAGTTATACAGTATTGATGCAGTTAAATCTGTTCAACATTTCTTGCAATTCCGTCTTTGCTTGAGTCTCAGAGAGAGTCCTCTCCCTGCCCTGGTTAGGCCCCCTGAGCTCTCCTCTCCTCCTTGGCTTCCTCTGCCCTCCTTGCTGGACCAGCTGGCCCTTCCCTTATACTTGTGTAGGGCTGTCCAGTTTAGCAAATAAAAATACAAGACAGCCAGGTCAATTTGGATTGCAGATAAACAACAAATAAGTTTTAAAAAAATAAACACTCCCAGGCAATATTTGGAACATACTTATGTTAAAGAAATACCTTGCTTTTTTGAAATTCCAGTTTAACGGGAAGTCCTGTATTTTATCAGGAAAGCCTAGCTTTTGGTCCCCACTTGTGACCGGTGTCAGCTCTTCCCAAACAGGTTAATATTTATTCTCAGTCCTCAGGAGGACGTGCTGCTTGCCCAAGAAACAGAGTTCAGGTCCCTGTGTGGACCCCAGGGGTGCTCCTCTACTGCTCAGCAGGTCTGGGTCTACTCTGGTGGTCTGGGGAGGGGGTTCTCACTGGTACAGTCTCTGGTCTCTGCATCTGTGTTAGTTTGCTCGGGCTGCCATAACAAAAGACCACAGACTGGGGGGCTTAAACAGAAGAAACTTATTTTCTCACTATTTTGGGGCCTGGAAATCTAAGATCAAGGTGTCGTCAGGGTTCCTGAGGTCTCCCTCCTTGGCGTATAGACGGCCGTCTTCTCCCTCTGTCCTCACATGGTCCTCCCTCTGTGCGAGTCTGTGTCCTAATCTCCTCTTATAAGGACATCAGTCCTACTGGATTAGGGCCCAGCCTAGTGACCTCATTTTAACCTAACTACCTCTTTAAAGACCTTATCTCCAAATACAGTCACACTCTGAGGGGCCGGGAGGTGGGATTTCAACACACGAATTTGGGGGACACAATCCAGCCCAAAACAGCATCTTCCACTCCCATGGTGGTCTGTCCAAGGCACTCATCCTGCACCTTGTTCTCTCACCCGACAGTACATCTTTGGCTGGAGGGGTCCCACTGTCCCCCTAGGATTGGAGCCATATGAAACCCTGATGGTTCTTGGGGCAACCTGACTTCCTCAAGACCTTCTCCCAGGGCACAGCTCCAGCCTCCTTGGTGGGGTTGCAATGGGAGGGGCCCAGTCCACTGTGGACAGATTACCTCAAACTGGGCAACACCCTTTTGGGCTTCAGATTGGACCCAGGCCTGGAAACTGCTGTTATACAGCCTCACCCCATGAGGATCTCCCAATCCAGACAGCTTTCTGAATCACTTTGGAAATTCTCTCTCTGCTTTTTGGTGGTTGGGCCCCTTGCTGCCTTCTCGAAGACCTGCCTTAGTAAACAGGTCATCTCTCTCCATTGCGTCCATCACCTCCTACCTTCTTCGCTCCCTCCTCGGGCTGTTTTATCATTGAACTGACAGCCCTCCCACCAGGTCCAGCTAAGACATGACACAGTTCAACTTACTGCTGGTTGATCTATGTTTTTGTTTTTAAAATAGTTTATAATCTACTGCATGTAGAATTTATTGTGTCAGATGGCCTATGGTGTGGCTTCATTGGGATATAGTTCTGGATTTCACAAATCATTATCAAGACATTATACCATTTAATAAACATCTATTTTCCTTCACTGTTTTCCTGATACTTGTTCAATGACATGTAAAACTCCCTCTCCCACAAGCTGTGCTGTAATGATGTGATAGCCACTTGCCTCATATGGCTACTGAACACTTGAAACATGGGTAGCCCAAATTTCAAAGGCAGTACAAAAAAAAATGTAAAATATCTTTTAATATTTTTTAGATTGGTTGAAATGATAATGTTTTCGATATATTGGGTTAAGTAAAATGTTATTAAAATTAGTTTTACCTATTTCCGTTTGCTTTTTAAAATGTGGCAACTAGAAAATATTAAATTCTGTCTTTGACTATATTTCTACATATGATTGCCTTTAACTTAAGGCTTACATATTTCGTTACTTTTATCTCTCTCTTGGTTTTTAGCCAATATTTTAATGTTTTAGTTAATGTTGTTCTTAAAACATTTTGAGATCTGTTAGAAGTATAAACATTTCCCTCATTACTCTTATCTTTTCAGACTGTCTTTTGGAAGTCTAAGCCAATTGTTCTTTCAGATGGATTTCAAAATTATTTTTGCCAAACTGATAAAAATCCTGTTTGAATTACTCATCTTTACATCCAGAAATATTTTTTTGCCGCAAAATTGATTGACTTCCAATATAACTTTGAGGTTTTATTTATATGTTATATATTTTCTCAAAATCACCTCTATGTATATAATATTGTTGATACCATTGTGGATAGAGGTGTATACTGAGATGCTCTTGGTCTTTACATATTTGTCCCTTGAAGTCGCTTAATTAACCTGTGTTTTAGATAGTGTAGTCTTAACTAGTATTATCTGTGAAGAGTATTTTTCTCCGTTTATCATATACATTCATTTTACTCTGTTTCCTGTATTATTATAATGTTATAATGACCAAGACTTCCAAAGCTTAATAAATAATTATGGTGGTATTGGGCATTGTTCCTGAAGATAATTTGCTAAATATTACTTTTTGGAATATTTACCCTTTTAAACTTGGCAGTGCTTTTTCTTGGCTTTGATTGCCTTCAAGGACATCCATTAGAGAGGCATTTTCCTTGTCCAAGTAAAATAAGCAGCCTAGAAAACAGAATTTCCTTCTGGCTTTCTGCAATCTACCCACTCTAAAAATAACACAAAATCATCATGTTTTTGGTTTTGAGACATATTTTCACGGGTAAATTGTCAGATTATAGACTGTCCCTGATGCCCTGCAAAAATGTCCGTGGATGGAGAGACAGTTCTGTTCTCTCCCCTTGGGCAAGGGGAGAGAACAGACACATGATTCAGGGTTAGGCTTGGTGTTAGGGTTAGATTTTAGAGTCAGGGAAACCTGCCTTGAATGCACAATGTATTGAATTTCAATTTAAAAACTCTAAAATTTCACATAACTTTAAAAAATGACTACATTCTCCAAACATCATTTAGAGCAAGGCTCCCCAGCCGTGGCTTGTTAGGAACTGGGCCACACAGCAGGAGGTGAGCAGCGAGCGAGCAAAGTTCCCCACCGCTTGCATTACCACGTGAGCAATCCCTCTGTAGAAAAATTGTCTTCCATGAAACTGGTCCCTGGTGCCAAAAAGGTTGAGGACCACTGAGTTAAAGGTATCTTATGCTTTATATAAACAGATCAACAAAGAAGCCTCTAGGGTGTATGTTGGAGAAAAAAAGCAGGCTTAGAATTGTTATAGGATAAGCTATAGGAACAAGCTCTTATAAGAGGATGAAGATGGGTGTTGTTGAGTGTGCCATCAGCCAGGGTTGCCGTGGCTGGCAGGTTCTCCAGACAGAGGTGCCAGGTGCAGGTGCAGGGGTGCCTGGGCTCTGTCTGAATCCGGGTCCTCAGGAGAGGGCATTTTGTTATGTTTGGAATCAAATCAGACAAAACTGAGTGATGGGAAGCATCTTCTTCATCTTTCAAAGTGTCTGATGAGGACCCAGTCTACAGTCATTAGCTAAGTCTGGGACTTCTGGGCTGCGAAAATTCTGGATACATCTCCACCCCCAATAAGTGTACGTAGCATTACTTGCCACAGACATCAAATGCTGCCCTGGGTCTGACAGAGTATTTTCAGATGCACCTTCCCTTAAGGGGATATCCTTGGGATGGTGTTCTGTTCAATAAAATAGTGTCCCTCCGCCCCCTTGGCTAATGATCTCTGGAAATTCATATAGTGGAAGAGAATCTGGATAGGGCTAGATTCCAAGAAGATTCTTCTTTTCCCAACTCTCCAAACTATTCCTGCTGTCCTTTAAACGGCCCCTGGGGCTCTATCTCCCTGTGGATCTTCTTCATCAAGTAGTAGCTCCTGCAGGGAGAGGACCACGAGACAGCCCCTCATAGGCAGGTGGGTAGATGCAGGAGAGCTTTCGGGTGATGGGGTTTTTGGCATGCAATGTGCCTTTTGGACCCTCTGGGAAGCAAACACTGAGACTGAGTTAGGAGAGCAATGTTTCGTTTAGGGTTTCAATGAAAAAAAAGTCACCTGCCATCTCAGTAAACAAAGGATGTTGCAGCCATCAAGCCATCACATTACAGCTGCCCAACTGTGCACCCTGAAGATACTCAGGATGAGAAAGCACAAGAAGCTGGCCCTAGATAGCTGAGGTGCATATCAAAGGAAAGATTTCCATGAGCCCAGACTTGCATCTTCCCATACAGAGAAAAGTGCCTAATTCCTTAACTTAACCAGAGATGTCTGGTTTTCTTTAATCAGCAGTAATCTTTTGCTGTTCCAACTGCCTGGTCTTTGTTGCAAAAACTCCTATAGATCTCGGCTCCTCCCTTCCCTCTTAGGAGTGGTCCTTCAGAGCTTAGAGCAGTCTCTTTATAAGCTGTCTACTTATCCTGGGCTTAAGTCCTCAGTTTTGTCGGCCAAATAAAACATAATTCAGAACTTTTATGTTGTACATTTTTTGTTTCAGTTGACAGGGATAATGGCTTTGCAAGGAAAAGGGAAGATGCAGGATGGGGCAGGGAAGCCGTCGGGCTGTGATGCAGATCTGACATCTTCCCTGCCTGCCCTACAGTGAGCTCTGGAGCAAGACTTCCTCATTAGAGGAGTCCTGTGTCTGGTGGAAATGGCCAGGACTTTGTCCCTCAGTCTTGCTTAGTCACTGTCTGGGGCCACCCCAAGATCAGGAAGGTCCTGGCCCCAAAGCTGAGGGTGACCTGTAAGCTGTCTCCTCATGTCGACCAGCTGACCACACTCCTCTCAGCCTGCAGGGGAGTCTGAACTCCCCACGTAATAGGGACTGTTGTTAACCCTCTTGTCTGGTCTTCTGTGAACTTCAAGCCTAGCTCAGCTCTAGCAAGAAGATTCCCATCCTCTCAGCACCTTATCTACTCTGGGATTCAGCTCCCTTTGCAGCCAAGAACCTGCATCCCTTTGGCTCACCACTTCTGGTGGCCACGCTGCCAGAGACCCCTCTTGCTGACCTTCCCAGGACCTCCAGCTGTGCAGGGCCATGAACAGGGCAAGAGCAGTTCCCAGATACTCTGGGCTTACTCAAACTTAACTAGAGTTGAGATTTAATCATCTTAAGAGTAAAGGTCCTTCCACCTCTCTAGGGTGGGAAAGAGTGATAATGTGTTATCTCCTCTGCTGAGCCCTTTGTAAACACTTGCGTCATTCAGCTGATACAGGACGAGATAAGAAGGGGGTCCAGGGTCCCCTTTGAAAGTAGTCATGAATCCAAACAAGGATTCTTGGATGGGTCATCCAGCTCTGGTTTGTATTAGCTCTGCAGTCACAGGGTTTGTGCAAAGCTTCCCTCAAAGGGGTTTCTTTACCACATGAAAGGAGGAAAGTTAGGCCCTGAAAGGAGGCATTCCTGAGCTTTTCTTGGCACTTTTTCCCAGACCTTGGAAAAGGCCAGTGCTTTTAGAAGCAGAGGTCACTCGGAGGGAAGACAATCAGAGGCAGGCTGCATAGAATGGTCCTTCCAAAGCTGGCCATTTCCTTCCTTTCCCAGTCCACAATGGCTTCAATCTGCCTTTCCCTTAAATCTGACAGGAGGAAAGGGAAAGCAGGGTGATAATTCTGAGAGGGTCTAAAGTGAATAAAGATGGCCTGTGTAACCCCCCAGGTCCCTCCATCCTCCAGGACCAGGTGAATCAGCCAATTCAGAACATGCTGACAGGAGCCACGGAAGAAAGTGGGACAAAGTACCCCCCAGGGTAGCCCACCCCCCAGCCCTGCTGCCACCCACCCTGCTGCTTCCACCTCTAAGTTTTTCTCATGTGACAGAGAGGCTGAGGCTCTGGGCTGGATGCAGGAGGGGAGGGGCTCCCAGAGAGCCTCAAAGTCAAAAAGTCTGTCCTTTCATGTTTCATTCCAGGACTTCATACAGGGCCTGCCACCACGTAGGTAGGTGTCCAGCATATTTTTCTTTTGAGGAGTCTTTGAGGGTTTTTTGGAGAAGGAAAAGAGCCTATTGTGGTCTTTCTCTCCATCTTTTAAGAGTGATGAACTCCAAATTTGTGCTGTGAAAAGTCTAAGGTCACACAACCATTTTTCCCTTTTTCCCTTGCACATGTAGGGGTGTATGGGTCCCTCCCCACCATTGGGTAGTTTGGGTGGTAGACTCCACCTCAGCTCCAGGGTACCCAATGTCCGTGGTACAGTGGGTAGGTCAGGTGACCCAGGCCTAAGAACATGCCATCCTCCTGGTCACTGGGTTGGTTCAGGAGTGTTCCATCAGCCCAAAGCTCAGGCCATGGTCGGATGGCTGTGGATGTGAATGAGGAAGCATGTATATTTGGGGGTGCTGCCATCTTGCAATCACGGGAGAGGGGGTTGGCAAACACAGGGGGACGAGCAGGGCTGAGAAAATGACATAGAAAGAGAGCCAGAGTCCAGATCAAAGCCTGCTGAATACTTAGTCCACCTCTGTATTTTTCTGTTAGGTGCTATGATAAATTGCCTTGAAGTATTTAAGTCATTCTGAGTTGGGTGGTCTGATGTCTACGGCCATACCACCCTGAACGTGCCCAAACTCGTCTGAGTTGCGTTGTCTGATATTTGAGAGCAAAGGGTTGTTGATAACAGGGTGTGTTAGGTAAGATGTGCTGTTGACTGGAGCATAAATAAAATGCAGAACTTCAACACATATGTCAGCATCAGCATCATCTCTTACTGGTTCTCTTTGCCTTTGCAATAAGCCGTATTTGGAATGGATTTACAATCTTTCTTCTCTCCCTTTGACACTTTCTGGTCCATAATGGACAGTTCAGGATCCACACTTTAGGAGCAGAAGTGGACAAAGAAGACGCCATCCTGGCCTTTGTGGACATGCTGAGCCTTTGGATGCTTCCCATTTTGTCAGAGTCTGGACTGAAAAAGATGGTGACTGGGAGAATGCAACTGAGGGCTTCCCTAGGAAGGAAGCTGTTCACGCTGAAGGACAGGGTTGGCCCTGCGAGCTTCTGAAAATGCGCCCTGTGTTGAGTTCTGGTTTAGCTTTGTAAGGAGCTGTGTTACCAGGTGCACCTTCTCTGAGAACGGGAACCTCTTCCCACGCACTCCACCCACCAAGGCCACACTTTCCCAGCAGGTGTGACACATCACAGGGCTTGTTCTGATGAAGGCAGGTGGGTGGACTGTAAAATAAGCAAAACCCAAGACAAAAAAATCATTTTCAATAGAAGTAATATATGATCCAGACAAAACTATAATTCAAAGAGATGCATGTACCCCTGTGTTCATAGCAGCACTATTCACAACAGTCAAGACATGGAAACAACCTAAATGTCCATCAACAGATGAATGGATAAAGAAAATGTGATATATATATATATATACTTTATGTATATATACATATATATAATGTAATATTATATATAATATACATAATAGAATATCACTCAGCCATAAAAAAGAGTGAAATAATGCCATTTGCTGCAACATGGATGAACCTAGAGGTTATCATACTAAGGGAAATAAATCAGAAAGAGAAAGACAAATACCATATGACATCATATATGTGGAATCTAAAATATGACACAAATGAATTTATCTACAAAAGAGAAACAGACACACAGACATAGAGATCAGACTTCCGGTTGCCAAGGGGGAGGGGGGTAATGGAGGGATGGATTAGGAGTTTGGGATTAGCAGATGCAAACTATTACATAGAGAATGGATAAACAATCAGGTCCTACTGTAGAGCACAGGGAACTCTATTCAATATCCGGTGATAAACTAGAATGGAAAAGAATATGAAAAAGAATGTATATATGTGTATAACTGATCACTATGCGGTATAGCAGAAATTAACACAACATTGTAAATCAACTATACTTCAATAAAATAAAAAGTAATACATGCTCGTTTTTGAAAACACGGACCCAAAGAAGAAAAGAAGGATCATCCACAATCCAGATATTATAACTATGTACCCACTGCCCAGGGTTTATTTCTCATTTTTAAAAACAATTATTTCAGTATAATATACATACTAAAAGTATACACGTCCTAAGAGTACAGCTTGATAAATTTTCACAAATTTAACATACCCATGCAACCGGCACCAAAATACAGAAAGAGCTCCAGCAGCAGCCTCGACATCCTTCCTGAGTTCCTACTGGTCATCCCCTCCACCCCCAGTCACTCCAGGGATAACAGCTAGCATCATAGATTAGATTTGCCTGTTTTCAAACTTTATACAAATGAAATCAATACAGGATGCTCTTCTTCGGAACTGGAATTTTGTAATCAAATTTATGTTTCTGAGATTGACCCACCCCATTGCATATAGTTGTTTATGCTTGTTGCTCTCAGGTATTTTCTTCTGCAAATATAACACAGTTTGTTTACATCTGTATTCAATTTTAGTAGATACAGTTTTCCCACTACCACCCTCAGCAGCAAGCAGTACACAAGTGTGCTGGAAGCTCTTACCAACACTTTATTTTTTACCATTTTTTCCAACACTTTATTTTTTCCCATTTTTTTCATTTTTTCCATTCTTTTCATATTTATTGGCCATTTGCTTAGCCTCACCTGTGAAGTACCTTTTCCAATCTTTTGCCCATTTTTCTACCAGGCTATTCATTTTTTCTTATTAACTTGTAGGAGTTCTTTACCCATTCCAGCTATGATTCCTTGGTAGGGATAGGTATTGCAAATCTCTCCTTCTACCCTGTGGCTGGCATTTCTACTTTCTTCATTAATATTAAAACTTTATGATAATCTTTTTGTTTTCTTTATGGCTCAGCACTTTTCTGTTCTGCTTAAGAATTCCCCCTCCTTCGTGTTCATGAAAATGTTCTTTTTTCCTACATTCTTCATGGTTTTTCCTTTAACATTTAAATCTATTTAATTTAAATCTAACATGTAAATCTGGAAGTGATTTTTATATGGTGTGTTTTTTCCCAAGTGGATATCTGGATTGACTCAGCAGATTTCCAGTCTTTTACTAAAAATATTATGAATGTGTATGCATGTTTATTTATAAATAAGTATCTTAATGAATACAGACTATATTTTTTTCACACACACTGTATTTTATTTTTACAAGAGATAAATAAACTGACACCAAGCATTGTAAATGGATGACCACAACAAAAGCAACAATGATTGCAATTACCAAACACGAAACACACTCATACTATGTCATAATATTGACATTCAGTCCAGCAATCCTCCACTGTAACAGCTCCTTTATTTGCAGTGAAAATTGATTTGTATATTTTTTGCCTCTGAGTCCTTGTGGGATTTTTTTTTTATTCAAAGAGAAAGTCACAAAAATTATAATCATCCTCATCAGTTCACTCAGTCCCATGTAATTAATTTTTTTTTCACCTTGGTCTTTTGTTAGCACCTTTATGAATTCATCAGGTTTCCATTAGAGTTCTGAAGATGCTTTTTCATTCAGTTCAGCAGTATAGTCAGTTACCAGAAACCTGTACTTGTCAGAGTCTTTTCCATGAATTTCTTGAAGATGAAACCCTTTTATAGGAACATTTTTGCAAAAGCATCAGAGTACACCCAGAACTGCATACAGACTATTTTTAACATTGTTTTTAAAATTATTGTTGACTAATTGTCATTTAAATCCACCAAAACATAACTTTCAGTGTCTGCATGATATTCCATTATATGGATATATCAATTTACTTGGCCATCCAAATACTATTAGACACCCAAATTATTGCCAGATTTTCAGACTTATAAATAAAACTGATGAAAAGCTAGGAATATATATCAGTGTTTCAACCTGTGTACCCACAAAAGGGTCCTGGAAGCACTGACCCAAATGAACATTTTAAGGCTCTTCATCATTATCACCAAACTGCTTTCCAGAAGATTTGATGAAACATAAAAGTCCATGAAAGCTGAGATGCTTGTATTCTCCCCGTGTCACTACAATTTGTCAGCCTTGAAGATTGTCATTAAAATCTTATGACAATTGTCTAGACAATAAATCATACCTCGATGTCAAATTGGGTGTTTTTAAAAAGTGAATTGGAACATTTTGTGTTAACCACGTTTATTTCACCTTCAGAGAACAGTGTATCCAGTCACTGCTTCCTTTTGTATAAAGGCTTTACTGTTCTTCTTACTGGTTTGTCTGAGCTATTTATAGAAAAGGTAGAAACCAGTCACATATGAGGTAGATTTGTTCCAAGGCCTTTAAACCTTGTCTATTTATATTTTCATGTAGTGAAGCTTATCCATTTTTATTTTATTATTTCTGCCATCGCTTTTAATCTTAATAGCTTAGAGAAAATATTGACCTCTATGGGTTACCCTTCCTTTTAACTCCTCTATCTATCGGCAACTTATTCTGCAGCTTTGATGTAAGATACGGATCTCAGTGTATGCCTTCTCCCCTATCCCTAGATACCTAGCTAATTTTTCCCAGCAACTATGATTATTTCCCAGCAACCCAACCAGGATGTGGATCATTTTGTGTTATCTTAGCAGCTGGTGTTAGAACTCCACTTAGGTGGAGAACCAATACTGTTTGCAAGAAACTCTTGGTACTGTGGTGTTAACTCCTGGAGGCCCAGTGATCCTGGCACTGGAGCTTCAGAGGAGGGAAGAAGCCAGTCTGCGATTCCATTGGAGGCATTTACTGCTTTCGGGTGGCGGGGGCATGGGGATGAAGAAGAGGAGGAAGGAGCTGGAAGAGAAGATTCAGATACGTGAAAAGTGACTGGAGCAGGTGGAGGTGCCAGGGAAGCTTGTTGGCAATGGGGTGGCCAACAAGGTGATGCCCACGGTGTCACATTCCTGATCCCCAGACCCCAGACTGTTCCCAATTGCTTTATTTGCATTTCGCCATGTTCTGTGAGGCTCAGAGAGGTGCAGAGCTCACCTCTGTGCTGTGCACACAGGGAGCAGAAGCAGAGTGCAGAGGCTGAGGGGTGCCCTTGGGAAGGCAGGGGCTGTGGACCAGGGCTTGGGGCTGCAATGGACCAGGGCCTTGGTAGGAGATTGAGTCAATTACACCTGCTTCTCGAGGGCCAGGGTGGCCCCTGGCTCACATCTTTGGATTAATCTGGCTTGCTTTCTTGCTTTGCCATTCACTTTGGTGTCTTCCTTTATCACCAGAGCTGACGTGTTGGTTCCCTGTTGCTTCTGTGTGCAATCGCTAAGCTCCTTGCATCAGTGATGCAGTCAGGGCAAGCCCTCTCTCTTAACCATCTTCACTATGTTGAAGTGTACAGCTCAGCAGTGTTAGGTACATTCACATTGCTGTGTAACCAAACTCGAGAAGTTTTTCACCTTGCAAAACTGAAACTCAGCTCTGCCCAGTAGGGAAGAACAACTCCCCATTCCCCTCCCCCAGCCCCTGGCGACCACCCCCCCCCCCGCCTTCTTCCTGTCTCTGTGAAGCTGACTCCTCTAGGGACCTCACAGAAGTGGAGTCATGCAGTATTTGTGTCTCTGTGACTAGCTTATTTCACTGAGCATAATGCTCTCAAGTTTCATCTACATGGTAGCACATGTCAGAATCTCCTTCCTTTTTAAGGGTGAATAATATACCACTGTGTGACTGGACCACATTGTGTTTATCCCTTCGTCCATCTAAGGACACTTAGGTTGCTTCCACCTCTTGGCTATAGTGAATAATGCTGCTATCAGAGCTTTTTCTGCATTCCTAAAACTGAAATTGCAGCCCAAACTTGGGGAGAAAACAGCATGGCACTCCAGAGCATGGGATCTGCTTGACCTTCAAATCCCTGATGCTCTTTAAGGAGAAAGACCTTGTCCTGCCTCAGGGTCATTATGTGAGTACCATGTCGCTGAGAAATGCTCTGATTCCACACTGTTTTTGACATGCGCCCCCCACCCCATGACACCACAGAGGAGATGTAGGGACCATGGTCTGCTTTCACCCTGCCACAAGGGTTCTTCATGAGGGTTCTTACATTAGAGCCTCACCCAAACCTGTGGCGAGGTTCATTCTAATCTAATTCTCTCACTTAGTTACTTCCAGAAATGTGACTTCCCCAGCTGACCCAATCTCTCCATATGGATCATGATTTTCTTTTTCAGTGGACTCCAAAGAGAGAGAAGGTTCTTGAAACACATAACAGTGGTGGCATTTGGGATGCCACCAGCACCCCTGAGCCAGGTGCTTCATTTCTCAGGGGTGCTCTAAGTGAAAGAGGGCCCACCTCAGGCTTGATGACCATGGCATCCTCTAAGGTAATGGAGTCTGGCTTGTGAGTCATCCTCATTCATTCATTCAACAAATATCCAATAAGAGCGCAGAATACATCAGTCGCTGGGCTGGGTGTACTAGATACAGATATGCATAAGAATCCCTGCCATGGAGGAAATGACCAGGTACTATGGGAGGCACATGCACACAAATAACCAAGCACAGTGACATAAGTCCTTGGATGAAGTTATGAACAGCATGGTAGATTGTCCAGCTTTGGCTTTTCGGCTGTAAATTCATAGAAGGTTATGGTGAGGATTGCTACCTTAACAATCAGCCTCATTTAAAGATGAGAAAACCAAGGCTCAGGGAGAGTAACTGATTTCTAAGGACGTCAGTTGGTTGGTGGCAGCCCCGGGACAGGAATGCAGACCTTCCATGATTAGTCTGTTTTTTTCCTGAGCCAGTTTGCCCATTTCTGTGGTCCAGGTCAGAGCTGGCCTTGGGCTTTGTTTTGCTGGGCTTTGAAGAGATGCTGATCTCCAGAGTTTTTGTTAGAAATCCCACTCTTCCTCCAGCGAATTCTTTGCTGAAATGACACAGTGTTTTAGACACACCCTTTCTGATGCATGAACCTTACCTCATATCCTGTGGGACAGTAGCTGGAGTGTGGCTGCAAGATTAGCAAATGGTCCGTTTGCATAAACAAAATCCATCAGCCTTGCTCTGTTCTGCCACAAGGGGTTAGCACGAGCTGATTCCAGAAAAATCGTGATATCCATCAGAGCATGCAACAGTTCACAGAGGATCACGGCTACATTCAGAAGTGCCCTGAGTCCCTGGGAGAACACTTTGTCTTTTCACTGTGTCTGTGTCCTGTCTGAGGCATTCTGATGGACATCTGATGGACACCTGCAGGTGTGTCTACCTGCCCAGCATCCATTCCCTCTTATCCTGGTAAGAGGACCTTGATCTTCCTTCGAAGACTCACCATCTTCTATTCCCACCATCACTCCAAATGCATCCAATACCGTCCATGTGGGAACATGGTCCAAACCAGACAAATTAGACTCTGATGTTTGAACATCAAGCTGAGTGCCTCAAGGTCAGAAAATGGCTCAGATTTGTTAGTCACGAGGGCTGGGCCCAGAGGAGGCTGCCTGTTAGTTCTTGCTACCTAGACTCCCCACCCCACCTCCAACTGTGGGCTTTTAGTTGTCTTTCTATTTCGTGACATTCCATGTTTTTCTGTGTGACACCATTTTGCTTTAGGTGGCTAGAGTCTACTCCTGTTATTTGCAATTACAGAGCCCTGACTGACATTTGTTGACACTGGTCAGGCAGAGGAGGGTCAGAAAACCAGAAGCAGAGGGGGAAGGTAAAGGATGAGGGGCCAGATGTGAAGATGAAGAATCAGTTCAGTGTCAGTGGGGAACCACAGAGAGATGAGGTTCAGGGTGAACGGGAGAGAAAAACTGGATCCAGGGATTAAAGTTACCAGGAAAGTGGAAGTATGTGAATTTACCCAATTTGAACCCTTGGAGTCCTCATACGAACCGTTGGCACAGATGGATGGGATTAAGAAATCTTTGAATTCACCTTCTCCAGGACCTGGTTTCCTCTCCTGCACTTGGGATCATATGAATTGGATCGTTTAACTGTGAGTTTACGCAACCCCAAGTACTGGGGTCTAAGCGTAGTCTAACCATGAGGATAAGTTCTGGCTCAGAGCTCCTGGTGACCTCCTATACCCCTCCCAGGATGAGGCAGATGGGGCAGACACATGCCAAGTCCTGACAGGGTAGACCTCCTTCTGGGGCCGAGCAATAGTTGTTTACAAGGCAGTGTGACTTATAACAAATGTCGTTCACATCCCAAGTGACCGGGCCTTTTCCGGCCCTGCCTTCCAGTAAACTGTCCAAGATTCTGAGCCCAAACACCCGTCCTTCATTCGCTCCGCCCCCTCCCCTGTGTCCCCTTCCCTCAGCTGGGTCAGAACCTGTCCAGGTGCCCAGGCCCCCCCGGGCAGGCTGGAGTCCCCCGTGCCCTGGCCCATTCCTTCCAGGGAAAGAATGACCTTTGGCCTGGAGCTCTGTTCCTCCCCGGATGACATCGCTCTGTCTTGGACGGATTTTCCTACAGTCACATCAAGAGCAGTCCGGATTAATCAGAAGTTCGGTTAAACACTCAGAAAAGTGGGCTTCTACCCATTTCTGGGTCACTGGCCTCTTTGAAAATGAGAAGGAAGCTATGAACACTTAAGAACACACACACACACCCCACACAAAATTCTGTCCACAGTTTTGGGGTGTTCCTGGGACCTCCCATCTGGTCCTCCCTTGGACTCTGTCTAGGACACATAGCTGTCTCTGGACCCGCGAAATTCTCCCGCCCCATCCCCAGGGACACTCACACAGGTGGTAACTCTCCTGCCGGAAGGAGCACTGTGTGGATCCACGTGCTGGATGCCAGAGGCTGCCCCGGTTCTAAGGCTCATCGACGAGTCTTCAATGGGTCAATGGAGGAACATGAGGATTCACAAGGAAAGCTCTAAATGTCACCTGGATAATCATTTGAGAGGGTTGGGAGGGTGTCATCCCCAGGACACTCACCTCCTTGAGGTAGAACCTCAGACCCAGCCTGTATCAGTCCCAGCCCAGGGCCCCGAGGAAGAACCCCTCAGGCCTGCAGTGGGCACACTGGCTCAGGTGCAGAGGGGACTGGGGCTCACCTTACACTCAGCAGAAACACACATGCACACACGGACACACATGCACACACACACATTTCAGATGTACTTAATACGTGTATAGGCCTAATGCAAAATGTTCAAATGTGAAAATCCACAGCTGACTGAAACTAAGATCAAAGCATCTGGGTCTTAATAATAAAAAGAACAAAATTCAAAAGTATTTAAACTTGTATTTAAAGGTTTATTTATTATTACACTTTTATTACAACTTTACAGATTAAAGTGTTAAGTTTGATGATATAGACCAGGAACAAGGATCTTTCAGGGCGGCCAGATCTTCCTCATGCTGTCCTACTGCACGTTTGCAACATGAAACAGAGAAAACTGTGGTCCCCTAAAATAATGTGTTCCCAGCTGACTTCAGTTAAAAGCAAGGACTATATGCTTTTTTTTTCATACACACACACACACTGTATTTTATTTTTACAAGAGATAAATAAACTGACACCAAGCATTGTAAATGGATGACCACAGCAAAAGCAACAATGATTGCAATTACCAAACACGAAACACACTCATACTAGGTCATAATATTGACATTTAGTCCAGCAATCCTCCACTGTTACAGCTCCTTTACTTTGCAGTGAAAATTGATTTGTATATGTTTTGCCTCTGAGTCCTTGTGGGATTTTTTTTTATTCAAACAGAAAGTCACAAAAATTATAATCATCCTCATCAGTTCACTCAGTCCCATGTAATTAAATTTTTTTTCATCTTGATCTTTTGTTAGCACTTTTATGAGTTATCAGTTTTCCATTAGAGTTCTGAAAATGCCTATTCATTCAGTTCAGTGGTATAGTCAGTTACCAGAAACCTGTACTTGTCAGAGTCTTTTCCATGAATTCCTTGAAGATGAAACCCTTTTATAGGAACATTTTTGCAAAAGTATCAGAGTACACCCAGAACTGTCTGTAAATGACAAAAGACTTAAAAATGACCACGGTTAAAGATCTGATGAAAGTTCATAATAATGCAATTGACAAGGAAATTTAGTTATTTTTGAGATATACATTTTAAAGTAATAACTAGCATTATGACTTATAACATTATACCAGAACATATAAGATTTTTAGAAATTTCATGTAATGTCTGAAACATTTATATTAACATATTTCCATACAAATAACCCAAAGAAAGTTTAGTATTAGTTGTTTTTTCTTGTTTGTTTGTTTGTTTTTTTATACTGCAGGTTCTTATTAGAAGGACTATATTCTTATGGTCCCTGGATTAGTCCTGTAGGCTGAAGATCCTGATTTTGGAGTTTTGCCTCCTTATAATACTTTGCGATAGCAAATGTTGACATTCTGCTTTCAGTTTGTCCATATAAGGTGTGAAGAATTCTCAAATAGGATTTTTTTCTTGAAAGATCATGGCCAAAGTGGAATTGAATAACAAAAATATAACTACAGCTATTTATTTTGTTTACTGGTATAATACTTGTACCCAAACAATTCTACAAAGATTAGAACCATGATATAGCTAACTTCTGTTTACCTGTCTACATTACTATTTAATTTTTTTATGAATATTTTTGGCTCAGAAGGCTTTAAAACAATGTTATTCTGAATACTATCTAACACATAGCCTCTTTCTAGCCAATATCTTCCAATCTATTTCCTTATTTAACTACATGAAGACTTTCAACAATTTTGTATATAAAATTAATAGATTTCAAATGATCATTTATTACATTTTTTTTGCAATATTATATATTATTATATATAGACTGGTGGAATTTTAAATCTACAGTATACAAGGAGATTTTTTTCTGGATTGCATCTACAATAGTTATCTATGTTTGAAAGTGAATGATTAACAATAAATCTGGATGTTATGCTTTGTCCATGTTGTAAAACAGTTTAGACAGGATAATAACTTCCAGGACCACCTAATCCTTGATCCACACAAGACTGAGAAGTTAAGAAGGATGTTGAAATAGGCATACACCTAACTGGCCTTCTGAAGGTCAAGGCTGAAGCCAAAACTGAACACTGGAGTCTATCCCAAAGATGAATTTCGGTGCATTCTGGCATGTATGTGTGTGAAACACTACTTACTCTTGCCATAAACCTACGATTTCTTTTACCATTGTGCTTTATCCTATGCTCCATGCCAGTCCGTTCAATGAATGCTGGTCATCACCTTCTAAGTCAAGTTCACAACCCACAGTTTGAAAAGCAGTGGAGGGTGCTTTCTAAATTCTGGTTCCCTTCTTTTGTGCTTTAAAATATCCCCAGGAAGGCATCATCCCATGATCAGTCTCACTGCTGCATCCCCATCTTCCTTCCCCGGGCACGTGTTGAGCATGGATTTTGTTAGGAGCAAATGTGAAGACCTCACCTCTGTCTCTAGGAATACTCTAGGGAGTGAGGAAGTTACCACAAAGGCAATCCCATGTTTAGGATAAGCGTGGCACATCATAGGAGCTGAAAGAAGGATGTCTCTCCTAGGGAGGGGTTCTGGATGTCTCCCTGGAGAAGGTGACATCTGAACTGAGACTTGAAGATTGCATAGGAGACGCCAGGTAGAGGGAAAGGAAGGGCAGGGTGGGAATGGGAGCTGGGGCAGAGCTGGAGACAGCATGCTCTGAGCGTGAGCATCTCCCGGCCGTAAGGTCTCTGGGACCTTGGAAACATTCCTCTCCCTTCAGCAGAGAGGGGGCTGCTTCTCCCCCAGTCCTGGAAACCTGCATTTCAAGTGGGGCTGTGAGATGGCCCTTGGGACTCTGAAGAGCCTGAAGTTAAGAGACCTGAGCTGGGAGGGGCTGCCACCTGGCTCACTGACCTTCTTCCCCAGGGAGTAAGCCCTGGGGAGCACCTGGAACTGTGAGCCCTACACGAGCAGAGACCTCTTTGGGGATTATCCCAGTGGGGACTCTGAGAACACTCACAGTAAACACTTGAAGGGAATCCTTCTGGACACTGTGTGACAATAAGAACACAAGCATTCTTAGGGTTGCCAGTTGTGTCTTCTTGTCCCAAGTCCTGGGACAGAGAGAGAGCCCAGGTGCTGCATGGGGACCATCACAGCTCTGGTGAAGCCAGTGAGTGGGTCCAAGATACAAAATACACTATCACAAGTTAGAGGAATACTGACTCATCCTTAAAGAAAGAAGTCCTGCTTGCAAGGACCATCAGGAGGAATGTTATTGAGAGCAACAGGAGTCAACTCTGAGTCCTGCAGCCTGGGCTCCCCAGCCAGGCCCCTCTGTGTGCTCCCTGGGTCCCCTACTGTGTCCACCTTTTCCTCCAGCTTGCAAAGCAATGCATTTCTCCAGGGCTGTCCACTTCTAGCCTTGACCTCAGCCCGGATATGGTCAGGGCGGGGCTTTGCCAAGGCTGCCCCGGAATCATTTGTTAATGTTGACACATGTGGTGTATCAGTAAGGAAGTGGCTCATTAATCACTAGAACATTTCCCCCAAACAAATCTATCAAAAGAGCAGAAAGTGTATATAGTGTCCCCTCGGCCAGACCCAGTTCAGCTGTTCCTGGTGCTGAGCAGATGGCTGAGGTGACACCTCCCTCACCTTGTGACCATTTAAAATAGCCCAGCAGACTGTGTTTATTATTGGCACCCAGGATGATTAGACGACACGATTCATCCGCATTGAAAGATATCATCCACATGAATAATAAAGTGCTTTTGCTATTAAACATGATTCTCTGGGATCTGGTGATGTCACACTTAAAGATTCCCAGCCAGCCTGACACTGGGGGCTGGGAAGGAGGAGGGTGAGCCTTCCGGTTCGAGGACAAACTTCAATGGAGAGATCTGATCCCTCTGGGACATCCTTATACTTACTGCAGAAATGTAACTCACATCCATACACCTATGTCCAAATTTATCTCTTCTACATATTTTCATTGCCAGCGCAAGCACCTGGTGATGGTGAGGCCGAAACCCTCTCACCTGGGTGCTGTGTCAGCCCCTGTCTGTCCTCCTGCCTTGACTCCACTCCCTGAAGTCCTTTCGTCACTCAGCAGCTGAGGAAGCTTGAGAAGGGGGAAGGAGCCACGGAAACTTTGAAGGAAGCCAGGGGGTCCCAGTATGGTTTGCAGACTGTGACGAAAGATCCTAGCTACATAAAAAATGTGTGGAATGACTGCAGTGAAAGGCAGAGGGGAAAAGGAGGTGCTGACCCAAGTGACTTTGGAAAAAAGTGGATTCTGTGAGGTTAAAGGCAAAAGGAACTGCACATACAGAAGACATACAGATGGCCAACAGGCACATGAAAAGATGCTCAACATTGCTGATCCTCAGAGAAATGCAAATTAAAGCCACAATGAGATATCACCTCACATCTGTCAGAATGGCTTTTATCAAAAAGTCTACAAATAACAAATGTTGGTACGGATGTGGAAAAAAGGGAACCCTCCTATACTGTTGTAAGGAATGTAAATTGGTGCAGTCACTATGGAAAACAGTATGGAGGCTCCTTAAAAAACTAAAAATAGAGTTGCCATATGATCCAGCAATTCCACTTCTCTCTATATATATTCTAAGAAAATAAAAACACTATTTTGAAAAGATATATGCACCCCAATGTTCATTGCAGCATTATTCACTATAGCCAAGAAATGAAAGCAACCTAAGTGTTCATCAACAGATGAATGGATAAAGATGTGGAATATTAATCAGCCATAAAAAAGAATAAAATTCTGCCATTTACAACAATGTGGATGGACCTAGAGGGCATTATGCTTGGTGAAATAAGTCAGACAGAGAAAGACAAATACTGTATATTTTCACTTATATGGTGAATCTAAAAAATAAAATGAATGAATACAGCAAAACTGAAACAGACTCATGGATATAGAGAACAAACTAGTGGTTACCAGTAGGGAGAAGGAAGGGGAGATGGGCTAGATAAGAGTATGGGATTAAGAGATATAAATACTATGTATAAAATCAATAAACAACAAAGGTATATTGTACAGCACAGGGAAATATAGCCATTATTTTGTAATAACTTTAAATGGAGTATAATCTATAAAAATATTGAATCACGGGCTTCCCTGGTGGCGCACTGGTTGAGAGTTCGCCTGCCGATGCAGGGGACACGGGTTTGTGCCCCGGTCCGGGAAGATCCCACATGCTGTGGAGCGGCTGGGCCCATGAGCCATGGCCGCTGAGCCTGCGCGTCCGCAGCCTGTGCTCTGCAACGGGAGAGGCCGCAGCAGTAAGAGGCCTGCGTACTGCAAAAAAAAAAAAAAAAAAAAAAAAATTGAATCACCATGTTGTACACTTGAAACTAATATAATATTGTAAATAAACTATACTTCAATTAAAAAAAAGAAATGCACTCTAGTTGGTAAAGCTGTTCAGCACAGAGGTGCGGGTTAGCCACTCTGAAACCACTGCCCATGTCTAGTAACTGAATAATTAAGTAAATGGATGGCAAGTGGTGGGGCTTGTTTCTCACTCTTGGAGTTGGACCTTAGAGATAAGCTAGGGTAGGGGATGGAATGATCAGGGTGATGTAGGATTAGAGTTGGAAACATCAGTAGGAACTCATGTTTAGTCTAATACAGAAACAGATGGATAAATACAAAAGTAATTCTTTAGATATGTGTACTATACTTGGGTTAGTATACACACATATGTTGCTAAGCTCTTTCTGCTGAGAGAGCCCAAAGGAATGACACCACAGTAGCATAGCTATGAGCTCACCCAGCACCCAGATCTTGGTTTCTAATACCATTCTCAAATAAAAGAAAGATGGGATCCTTGGAAAATTGGTTGATTCTAGGGCTGGGGTAAAAAATATATAAGAAGAATCTGGAGTATCTTATAGTGACAGAAATTAAGGAATGTTCAAAAGACAAATTGGGAGGGCTTCCCTGGTGCCGCGGTGGTTGAGAGGCCGCCTGCCAATGCAGGGGACGTGGGTTTGTGCCCCGGTCCGGGAGGATCCCACATGCCGCGGAGTGGCTGGGCCCATGGGCCATGGCCGCTGGGCCTGCGCGTCCAGAGCCTGTGCTCCGCAACGGGAGAGGGCGCAGCACTGAGAAGCCCGCGTACTGCAAAAAAAAAGAAAAAAAAGACAAATTGGGAATAATGAGCAATAATGTATAGTTATTGGTCAATTAGTGGTGACAAAGGCATCAAACTAATGGAAGAATTTCAGAGGATATGAGAACCTTCTGTACTACCTTTGTAACTTGTCTGTAAATCTCAAGCTATTCTATGATAAAAAATGTTTTGAAAAAACCTGTAATGACACCCAACACTCTTAACTCTTCCTTTCTCTATGCCCTCTTCCGTTTTCTGACTTCCTTGCTCATTTCTTTCCAGTCACATGGCCCTCCTTTCTGGTCCACCTGTCTTTACCATCCCAGGTCTCCTGAACTTCTAGGACTTTCCATGTGTAGTTGCCTCTTCTTGAAATGCTCTTCATCCTGTGTCTGGCTCCTTTTCCCACAACAGGTCCCAGCTGAAATCTCACCTCCTCAAAGAGATGATCCTGGGCCACCCAAGCCAAAGTGGTGTCCTCCATCACCAGATACCCCTACTACACACACACACACACACACACACACACACACACACACACACACACACACTGGTATTCCATCATTCCATCACCTGGTTTATATTTTTCATTACACTTACCACTGTGTTTAATAATCTGGCTTATTTTCTGTCTCCCCAATAAGATGTTAAGATCTCAGAAGAAGGTGTATTATCACTAAGTACCCAAAAGTACCCCAAATCTAGCTCAGCACCTGCTCAGTACAAATCTGCTGAAATAAATAGATGAGAGTGTTAATTAATAAGACATGCTTTGACACTCATCAACTTTTGTTACACACAAAACTACACATCACAGGCTGTCCTCATATGGCAAGCGGGGGACAATTCCCAGACTCCCTGCTGGGACCAGTCTGTCCCCCAGGGAGGTAGTGATCCCTGACTATCAGGAATTATCTAACTTGAAATCATCACATGATTAAAATTCACCCTGGCAGCACACAGAGACACAGGACTCTTTGCATGTCACTACAATTAGCCCCCATATCTGTTATCCAGAATCTAAAGTCAAATAAAACCCCCAGTACCCTAAGAACAAGGTAATGTGGGGTAGTCCAGCTTCCATGTTGCTGCTCTGTGGTTGTCAAAAGAAAGTGATATGATGAGTGAAAATGAAAGGCAACGAATGAAAAGGTACTTTGAAGGGGATAATATGATCAAAACATGTAAAAAATGAGCTTTTTAAAAGCAACATGGTGCTTCCTGCTGGTCACACGATGAATGACTCCAAGTTAAACTCAAGCTGCAATTCTGCTGTAGCACTTTGTTGTGTTAGGGTCACTCTACCCCATTAGACTGAACTCTTTGAGGGCAGGGACTGTCGCTGATGCCCCCAAACTAGCACAGTGTTGGCTCAGAGAAGAATCTGAATAAGTCTCCACTTAAGGCACATCTAACTCAGCATGCCCCAAACGGGACCCCTGACCTTCTACCTCAACTCTCTTCTGTTCCCTGATTCAAGTACAGGCACCACCATCCACCAAGCTGTCTAGACCAGAAACCCCAGCCTCTCCCTACACCCCTCATTCATTGCACCTGAACTGTCTTCAGGATCTGTCTTACCTCCTGGACTGTGTGAGGTTCTCAGATTTAGGGATCGAATCGTTCATCTCTTTTATCTCTAGTATTTAACATGTATCTGGCACATGATCGGTGCTGAATCAAGGTTTGTGCCCTGCACGACTGGGGAGTCGGACTGAAGTGAAGATTTTAATAGAGTTTGAAGTCATGCTCTGCACTCTCAGAGAGCATTTGACTCTCAGAAGATTCCACCCTGTCTCTCTAGCCAGATTTTAAGTTACCTCAAGACAGGAACTCCTTTTCACGCTCCACAGAATCCCTTTGTCATCACCAGCCTCCCACATAGCTGTGTCCTCATTGAGGAGAAAAGATGGCAAACAACTCACAGCCCTGAGTGGTTTGAGATGGGGGAGGAGAGAGCTGCTGAGAAGGGTGTCACCATCCATGTATTCTGCATGGAGCTGGGATATGGGGACCACAAAATTCCACTTCCTACAGGTGAAGACCATGCCGCAAACCAGCACTTCCTGTAAAAGGTTAATAGTCTTATACATTTTTTCCAGAAAATATATTTAATAATTATTTGATTTCTTAGTAGCAGGTAATAACTAAGATGGAACAAGTCAGGAGACTAACTAGGAATTTTCTGGATCAACAAATGATTCTCTCAATTTAGGAGCCAGTTCAGAGATCTCTGACCAGCCACCATGAAGGAGTTTTCAAGACTGTGGACCGAAGAAAGAGAGGAACCAAAGATTTGGTGGCGGTGCATCTAGGGGAACAGACATGGGTAGTAGTATCTCAGAGACCCCAGCCTTATTTCAGGAGTCTGCACTTCAGCTGAGGTCTGTTCCCTCATCCCAAATGTCCAAAAGCATCTAATAGAAATAAAACACTATGACTTCCAGGGGTCGGCTGAGACCACTGGCTCAGGGGAGGGGCTGAAGTCTGAGCTCATCCTAAACAGACCATTCATTTATCCAACCAATATTTATTGACCAGCAAATGGCTACTTGGAGAACTTCTTGGTCTTTGAAACTATCCCATATATTTCTTTTGTCACTCTCTTTTTTTTTTTTTTCCTGGCCCGAAACTCTGGTCATAAGCCTTGAAAAGA
Source organism: Hyperoodon ampullatus (assembly GCF_949752795.1). Classification (NCBI taxonomy): domain Eukaryota; kingdom Metazoa; phylum Chordata; class Mammalia; order Artiodactyla; family Ziphiidae; genus Hyperoodon; species Hyperoodon ampullatus. Next base: position 4,135,489 of record NC_136921.1, read on the forward strand.
AAAGGTCCTCTGAGTTATCAGCTAGCTCAGGAGGTGGGGAGACTGCAGGGGGGCAGCTGGAAGGAAATGGCCCAGTTCCTGGCATCCGTGGGAGGGACCCAAGGGCACTCCAGGAAGCTGGCAGCCAAGAAGGGAGGAGTGAGCTTGGAGGGTCCGGGGGTCATGCCTTGGAGGCCCAGTTCAGATGAAGTGGACTGTCAATTGTAATAGAGTTTTACAGAGTTACAGCCGAGTCATGGCCACAAAACTCATGTACTTCATTTCCTGGCTTTCCTGTGTCCTCCCTCAGCTGTCCCTGAAGATCCTGGGTTGTGGCTGCCTCTCGTGTTTCTTTTGCCCCACCCGTCTGTGGCTCAGTGCTTTTGATTTATCATTCCCTCTCTGCCCTTTGGTGTTTAGCAATGCCGCTATGGGTTAGGACCCCAAACAACTGATCTTTGTTAAAATTTTGCCTTAAATCCAAATGGACTGTGACCGTGTATAGTGGGTGAGATTCCTGGGCTTTGTGACATCTGTTTTGGCTGCTTGGAAGCCTATTGTGTTCCCTCTATTTTCTTTTCCAGTTTTCAAATAAGTGAGGTTATAGGACAGCCAACTCTAGATAACAGAGGCCAAACCTGGTATTTCCAGGCTGTAAAGTAAACGGAGACTATGACATTTCTAGGGAACCCAGGCAAGTGAGGCAATGCACAGCTGCAACATCTGGCCTTATAAAACTAAAGATAACACCCCATAAAATGTATTTTATTCACTTATTTTGACAACTGAAACACACTTTCCATTACACGTGACTCTGTGAGTCTTGCAGGTGCAAGAATCCTGCTATTATACGGCTGCCGGCTTGACAATGTTTTAGTCACATGGATTCACCATGGCCCGTCTTCCTCACCATCCCCAGTGGTCTGGGAACTCTGACTGCTCCACTCCCGATACCACCTCTGCTTAGAAGGCCCTTCTCCCTTCTTGTTTATTGCAATCCCATTTCTCCCCTTGGACTTCCCTCCCAAAGCCACTCTCAGGCTATTCCATGTGCTCTCATGTATGAAGAGTCTGCCATCTCATCTACACTTTCTACCCTTCCTTTTCTTGGTTATTTATCCAGTTTGAGTCAATGCTCCATATTCATAGAGAACATTCATACCAGGTGCTTGACTCCCTTTCTACCCCAAAACTCATCGCCCTTTGGGATGACTTAATTGACCTTTAGGCTTGACCAGTTGGGCGTTGTTCTTTCAGCTCCTCGACTCAGTGACATCTTCTTCCATTCAACTTCAGGTAATTGGTCTCAGGGCCATATCTCGGACTTGTCCCTAGAATTTCCCCACTTCTCTGATCTTAAATTCCTCTACGCAAGGAATGTTCTGACCACAATGTGCCATCATTCCAGCTCCCTTGTTCTCTAGCTCCCCTTACACTTGTTGAAGACTCAGCAAAACTTGTGAGCAGTTGATCCTTTGGTCTTCTCTCCATCTACCTGTTCCCCTCCCTCTCACCTCCACTGTCCTGACACATGTATCAGACCTTGGGCTGTCACACATTCATGTTCTTACCCAGACCCAGAAGCTCTTCCCTTCTTGTCCTTGTCATTCTATCCACTCTTCCAGCAAATCCCAGTCATGATTTCACCTCTACTCTGCATATCTTGAGGCCCCCAGGATTGAGCAGCACACTTCTGGGATATGTGGTAAGCTCTCTGTATGGCCCTGGCCAGCCCCTTGTCATGTTCTGTAGAGGGCTAGAGCAGCTCTCTCAAATATTTACCATTTTCCCAAACTCTGATCCCTCCTCCTTTGCCCCTCTACTTTGAAAAGACCACCTTGGCTTTAACTGAAAGGTACCATTGGAGCCTCAGAACCCTTCCAGCTTTCTTCCTGCTTCTCTGGATTATATCTGTATCACAACACAACCTGGCATCTTTGGTCTTTTCTCCCATTTACAAAAGATGAGTTGTCTCCTGCAAGAATGACCTTCTACTTGTGTTCTGTATACCATTCCTTTGGTCTCACTAGAATTTTGTATCCCTCACAGTCTTTCCATCCTGGGTCTGCAATCTCAACTGTTGACTCTTTTTATACACCTTATGAGTGTTCTCAAGCCTCTTTCGTTATAACATTAGGATAGTTAGAAAAGGTGTTGATATAGGGTATTAGGATAAAAATGATAATGATAAAAATATTTTTATGCCTCTGTGATCTATTATTATTAGTAATATGACCTGAGCAATTTGCTTAATCATTGTATACTTCTGAAAATAGCAATTATTCATTTAATAGGAATTATTAAATGAGCTAATAGTTTGAACACGCTTAAAACACTACTTGACTTCTAGTAAGTCTTTTGTTGTTGTTATTATTATTTCAGGAATATGAATTTCAGTGGCAATCAGAATTAGAGATTTTGTGGAAGGAGACTTGCAAATTAGAAATATGTGTATGAAAATATGTCAAGAGCTTAAAAATATTAGAGAAGCTTCTGGTAAATTCCTTTAATAATCACACTATTCTTTGAGCTGGACTTAGTAAGGCTAATTTTACTGAGAAACAATAGAACTCACATTTTAAACTGTGACAAAAGAATGGTGGACTGAATATATTCTTCCTTTAAGTATAAAAGAAGTAAGAAATAACAAGCATCAGAATGATGTGAGCATTAGAAAACATTCTCCTGAAAACAAAAATAATGATACATGAATACACATAATGTTTGGCTAAATAAAAATAAATAAGTAAGTTCATTAAACAAGGCCTACACACACATGAAAAAACAGAGAGAAAAGAAAAAGGGATATTTTTTATTTTTTATTGAAGCATAGCTGATTTACAATATTGTGTTAGTTTCAGGTGTACAAGATGTGATATTTAGAGGGAAATGATGCCTTGGCCTGTCATTCACTTTTCTATGTTCCTATCCTAAAATAAACTAAAAACAAAAGAAAGAGAGAAAAAATATTTGTGGCCAATCCAATTCCGGTCTGTTTTCAGCAGGCTTAATTTAAAACTCATTCATTCAGTAGAAAATGGTCTGGTGGCTAAATGAAACCCTGTAATTTGGAAACAGAAATGGAAACAAACACACCAATGAGTGAGTGTCCTATTGGCAGAAAGCATTTATTGCAGACTACCCAAAATACTCATTCACCATTTCAGGGCAAAATTATACTTCTTAAAACACAAATGTGTCTATGTGTGATGAATGATATTGTCTTTCTTAGGAAGTCAAATGCTCCTGGCCATCCATTGTAGACACCATGGTATCTACAGACAGTGCTGGATGGGCATCACTGCCATTCTTTCAGCATTGTCATGGTGATGACTCCTAATTTGTAAAGTCCAGATGAGGGTTACATGAGTTCATGTAAGAAGCATCTTAGAACAGTGCTTGGTGTACATGTTATATAAGTGCTACTATTTTTGTTATCAGAACGTGTCCAAGGGGACTTCCCTGGCAGTCCAGTGGTTAAGACTTCGCCTTCCAATGCAGGGGGTGCAGGTTTGATCACTGGTCAGGGAGCTAAGATCCCATATGCCTCGCGACCAAAAAACCAAAACGTAAAACAGAAGCAGTGTTGTAACAAATTCAATAAAGACTTTAAAAATGGTCCACATCAAAAAAAATCTTTAAAAAAAGAGGATGTGTCCAAATATTAACATGTTTTCAAAGTTTGTTGTTTTCAATGACGATTACCTGTCAGCACAGGATGGTCAACAAAGACTCTCTTCCTTAGATTAAGCAAGAACTGTCTTCGGATGGTCCTGCCTTTCTATCTAATTTACAAATCTCATCTACACAAACACCATTAAAATGAAAACCTGTGAATGATCCAAATCCTAAATCTGTGTAAAACCGTGTATTTCACCCCTCAAAACCAAGTATAGCAAAAGAATTCTGTTGCCCTTCTGACTAAAAATATTTTATACAGAATTTACTCTTAGAGTAAGTACAAAATTGTGGTTCAAATGATGCCTTCTAATTCCAAATCTAAATTTACGCTTCAAATCTGGTGAAGGTTTTACAAAAGAGAAGTGGTTATTAGTATTGGAATAATTGATCTATCTTTCTACTGTGTGAGAGCTTCATACAGGTCATAAAACTTTTAGGAACTAAAGCAATCCCTGCATTTGCTAATCTTATTTATTAACTATCAAAATGTCTCCAGGCAATAGAGCCATAGATTACAAATTAACAACAGGTGATTGCTAAATCTACTACTTTTCAAATTTGAACATTTTCCTGTAATTCTTTAACACTATTTTTAATTAAATATACATTTTTAAATAGTTTCTCAATGAGTATTTAAAGTTGTTCATGGTAATAGACCATAAATCTACTTTCTTAGAATATTTTATTGTACCATTTGCATGTATAACAGTTTTTCTTTCCCCAAAATGTGTGGGTTTGGTTTTTTAAATGCTGCTCACTGGAGGCTTGTTGATTGTGAAGAGGTAGATTTTATGTAGATAACTGGAGGAGCCATATTACCACTGAACCAATGAAAGTTCTACAAATACGTTAAACATTAAAATTTTTAATTTTAAAATAAAACAAAAATACAGCACACCAAATAAATAAAATAGCAGTAATAATTAAAATATATTAAGTCAGTAACCATTGATACAGTTACGCTGATTTCCATTCAACTTTGATTCTAAATTATCCACACAGCATCATGATAATCATGATGACAATTATGATATGATGAAGATGATGGAAGAAAAGAGGAAGAAGACGTGTACTACTGGGAAAGGAAAATCACTCTTGGGCTCTTTTCAGAAATTCACAAACCTTTCCTTAATTGTATCCAAACATTCCATTTGTGGTTAAATCTGTAGTAACCTGATGGCTGTTTTGTAAGTTTGAATGAACTAAGCTTTTCTGAAGGTACTTTTTTTCACAGTTTTGAACAAAGTGCAAAGTGAGTGATCTTTTTTTGAAGGAATTTTGCCCTCCTCGCAGGGGTGCAGCCAACCATTGTGGTTTTATCTGAAGTTCCAGCTTTATTCATGAAAGATACTGATTTTCTTTGCCTCCACAGTAAGTTCTGAATTGTGAAATTTCCTCCAAGTTCAGACCCATTTGATGATGTCCTGAGCTCTCCAGGGTCCCTTCAGAGAGCCCCAGTCCCTGGCAGTTCTCCAGATGCAGAAGAACCAAGCTAATTTTGGTCAGGCTGAGGAAATAGCTTCAATGCCTGACACCTTTCAAGTGTTCTCTGTCCAAGTTTCTTTATCCCAGGACTCTCAGGGCACAAGGATTTGCCCAACCTGTAATGCCAGTAGAGGGAGACTATCTCTCCAAACTTCCTCCCCAGCCCACTGGCAAAGCGTACCATGGACAGTTGCTTTGATGGAAGTGAGATGCCAGAATCATGCTTGGTGGCCACCAGTGGGGTCAAGCTGAGAGCAAAAGCTTGGAAACCTTGTTGCAGAGAAAAGGGTGAGAACCTTCAAAGCAGCCCAGGAAGGGAACATCCTGGTGGCAATGTCTCTAAGAGAAGGTATCAGAATCCACGTCCAGTAAAGCATTTTTCACACCTTAGAACACGTTTCCCGAGACAGCAATCTCTGCACCAGCAAGGACCCTATTCTCAATGTCCCTGAGAAAGTTAGTTACTCAGGGCATTAGTCACACCCCTCACACCCAAAGTGGCTGGGACCCGAGGAGGTGAGGGCTGCATTAGCAATTTGTGAGAAGCATAAATGTGTTGCTTCTCCTGTCCACTTTATAAAACTTTTAAACAAAGGCCAAATATGTGAGGATTTCAATAGCAACAGTTAACAAGACTTGTGATTCTTTATACATTCTTAGATAAGTTTAATGTCATCTAGAGAGTTTTTTGGTTTATTTGTTTCAGTAACAACTTAGGCAGAAGAAAAAGGCAATCTATCCAATTCATTGAGGGGAAAATATATTTTCAACCTGGCATTAGATAAGTATTTTCCCTATTTTGCTGCATCCTAGCTTATTAACCAGGGCGCCTAGATCCCATGTTTCAAGTTCTGCTCAAGGAAGATGTTACTTGACTTACAAAAGCAGCCTTTATGAGCTGTGGCCCTAAACTACTGCAAGGGGCCCTCAGCTCCATAGGCATCTCATGAATTTCTGTCTCTACTTCAGATAATTAACACCTTCCAAGGGCTGGTCAATATCCACAGCGAGAGTTATGGTTGAGGATAAAAATAAAATGTTGAGAGATGAAGCAACCATTTACTGAGTTTCTGCTCTGGGCCAGGCACTGTGTTAATGCCTCACTTTTATGTAAAACGGGCCATTGCCCAGTGTCAATGATAAGAATATATTCTTCCTATGTCACAAAGAAAGAAAACTACAGGGCAATATCACTGATGAACACAGATGCAAAAATCCTCAACAAAATACTAGCAAACAGAATCCAACAGCACATTAAAAGGATCATACACCATGATCAAGTGGGGTTTATTCCAGGAATGCAAGGATTCTTCAATATATGCAAATCAATCAATGTGATACACCATATTAACAAATTGAAGGAGAAAAACCATATGATCATCTCAATAGATGCAGAGAAAGCTTTCGACAAAATTCAACACCCATTTATGATAAAAATCCTGCAGAAAGTAGGCATAGAGGGAACTTTCCTCAACATAATAAAGGCCATATACGACAAACCCACAGTCAACATCGTCCTCAATGGTGAAAAACTGAAACCATTTCCACTAAGATCAGGAACAAGACAAGGCTGCCCACTCTCACCACTCTTATTCAACATAGTTTTGGAAGTTTTAGCCACAGCAATCAGAGAAGAAAAGGAAATAAAAGGAATCCAAATTGGAAAAGAAGAAGTAAAGCTGTCACTGTTTGCAAATGACATGATACTATACATAGAGAATCCTAAAGATGCTACCAGAAAACTACTAGAGCTAATCAATGAATTTGGTAAAGTAGCAGGATACAAAATTAATGCACAGAAATCTCTGGCATTCCTGTACACTAATGATGAAAAATCTGAAAGTGAAATCAAGAAAACACTCCCATTTACCATTGCAACAAAAAGAATAAAATATCTAGGAATAAACCTACCTAAGGAGACAAAAGACCTGTATGCAGAAAATTATAAGACACTGATGAAAGAAATTAAAGATGATACAAATAGATGGAGAGATATACCATGATCCTGGATTAGAAGAATCAATATTGTGAAAATGACTCTACTACCCAAAGCAATCTACAGATTCAGTGCAATCCCTATCAAACTACCACTGGCATTTTTTACAGAACTAGAACAAAAAATTTCAAAATTTGTTTGGAAAAACAAAAGACCCCGAATAGCCAAAGCAATCTTGAGAACGAAAAACGGAGCTGGAGGAATCAGGCTCCCTGACTTCAAACTATACTACAAAGCTACAGTAATCAAGACAGTGTGGTACTGGCACAAAAACAGAAAGATAGATCAATGGAACAGGATAGAAAACCCAGAGATAAACCCACGCACATATGGTCAACTTATCTTTGATAAAGGAGGCAGGAATGTACAGTGGAGAAAGGACAGCCTCTTCAATAAGTGGTGCTGGGAAAACTGGACAGGGACATGTAAAAGTATGAGATTAGATCATTCCCTAACACCATACACAAAAATAAGCTCAAAATGGATTAAAGACCTAAATGTAAGTCCAGAAACTATCAAACTCTTAGAGGAAAACATAGGCAGAACACTCTATGACATAAATCGCAGCAAGATCCTTTTGGACCCACCTCCTAGAGAAATGGAAATAAAAACAAAGATAAACAAATGGGACCTAATGAAACTTCAAAGCTTTTGCGCAGCAAAGGAAACCATAAACAAGACCAAAAGACAACCCTCAGAATGGGAGAAAATATTTGCAAATGAAGCAACTGACAAAGGATTAATCTCCAAAATTTATAAGCAGCTCATGCAGCTCAATAGCAAAAAAACAAACAACCCAATCCAAAAATGGGCAGAAGACTTAAATAGGCATTTCTCCAAAGAAGATATACAGACTGCCAACAAACACATGAAAGAATGCTCAACATCATTAATCATTAGAGAAATGCAAATCAAAACTACAATGAGATATCATCTCACACCAGTCAGAATGGCCATCATCAAGAAATCTAGAAACAATAAATGCTGGAGAGGGTGTGGAGAAAAGGGAACACTCTTGCACTGCTGGTGGGAATGTGAATTGGTACAGCCACTATGGAGAACAGTATGGAGGTTCCTTAAAAAACTAAAAATAGAACTACCATATGACCCAGCAATCCCACTACTAGGCATATACCCTGAGAAAACCATAATTCAAAAAGAGACATGTACCAAAATGTTCATTGCAGCTCTATTCACAATAGCCCGGAGCTGGAAACAACCTAAGTGTCCATCATCAGATGAATGGATAAAGAAGATGTGGCACATATATACAATGGAATATTACTCAGCCATAAAAAGAAACGAAACTGAGCTATTTGTAATGAGATGGATAGACCTAGAGTCTGTCATACAGAGTGAAGTAAGTCAGAACGAGAAAGACAAATACTGTATGCTAACACATATATATGGAATTTAAGGGGAAAAAAATGTCATGAAGAACCTAGGGGTAAAACAGGAATAAAGACACAGACCTACTTGAGAATGGACTTGAGGATATGGGGAGGGGGAAGGGTAAGCTGTGACAAAGCAAAAGAGAGGCATGGGCATATATACAGTACCAAACGTAAGGTAGATAGCTAGTGGGAAGCAGCCGCATAGCACAGGGAGATCAGCTCAGTGCTTTGTGACAGCCTGGAATGGTGGGATAGGGAGGGTGGGAGGGAGGGAGACTCAAGAGGGAAGGGATGTGGGAACAGATGTATATGTATGACTGATTCACTTTGTTATACAGCAGAAACTAATTAAAAAAATGAAAAAAAAAGAATATATTCTTCCTACATACAGATGGCCATCAGGCACGTGAAAAGACGCTCAGCATCGCTAATTATGAGAGAAAGGCAAATCAAAACTACAATGAGGTATCACCTCACACTGGTCAGAATGGCCATCATAAAAATGTCTACAAATAATAAATGCTGAAGAGGGTGTGGAGAAAAAGGGACCTTCGTAACACTATTGGTGGGAATGTAAATTGGTGCAGACACTATAGAGAACAGTATGGATGTTCCTTAAAAAATTAAAAACAGAGCTACCATATGATCCTGCAATCCCACTCCTGGGCATATATCTGGAAAAGATAAAAACTCTAATTTGAAAAGGTACATGCACCCCAATGTATGTAGCAACGCTATTTACAATAGCCGAGACGTAGAAGCAACCTAAATGTCCATTGACAAATGAATGCATAAGAAGATGTGGTGTATATGTATATATATATATATATAAATATATATATATATATAAATGGAATATTACTCAGCCATATAAAAGAATGAAATAATACCATTTGCAGCAAACATGGATGGACCTAGAGATTATCATACTAAGTCAGAAAAAGACAAATATCGTATGATATCACTTATATGTGGAACATAAAAAATGATACAAATGAACTTATTTATAAAACATAGACTCACAGACTTAGAATATAAATTTAGGGTTACCAAAGGGGAAGGGGGAAGGGATAAATTAGGAATTTGGGATTAACAGATACTCACTGCTAGATATAAAATAAACAACAAAGTCCTATTGTATAGCACAGGGAACTATATTCAATATCTTGTAATAACCTATAATGGAAAAAATCTAAAAAGGAATGTGTGTGTATGTGTATGTATATGTATATGTATAACCAAATCACTTTGTGTAAACCTGGAACATTGTGAATCAACTATACTTCAGAAGAAAAAAAGAATATATTCTTCCTAGAGGCAGCATTAGGTAGACCAAGATTCTTCATGTAAGGGCTCTAACAATCCCAAGATTTAAGCCCACCTGAAATGCCAGTTAGTGTCTCCCAAGAAATAGCTGGATGCCTTTTCAATAGAATGCCAGGTTGTCTGGATTTATTGAGCGCTTGTCACATGTCAGGCCCATGCAATCCTCACAAAGCTCTATTGTCTCCATTTGACAGATGAAGAAACTGAGACACAAGAAGTTTGGTAAATTATCTGAGGTCACACAGCAAAGAAGAGGTAAAGCTGGATTTGAATCTGGATTTTGTGACTTCAAAGCCCCTCTCATAATGGCCCTTATGAAGCAGCATGGGCCCTGTGTGTGTGTGTGTGTGTGTGTGATTTAACCATTAGAGATTAGAGACATAACAAAATATCATGTGACACTGGGCGGGGGCGGGTCTTTGGGTAAAAATGGGAAAGAGAGACTTTCTTCTCTATTTTTCTGCAGTGGTCCTGCCAGCCCTTGTCAAGCACTGCCCACACCCCCCCACCCCAGCTCCAAACAGAGCACAACACAACAAAACACAGCACCCCCCGGCAGCCTGTCACCACCTGGAAGTCTCTTGAACTCTCTTGCCCCCTTAACTTCTCACTTTTGTGTCTTTTTTTTTTTCCTAATAAGAAATTCATAAGCTCTAGCTAATAAGCTATTCCTCCCAAATACTGAATTCTATTTTAACCAGGGTTTTCTGCAGACATATGCCTTGTTCTGGAGATAGAACTTGATGGACAGAAATTTCCCAGAGTGTGACCCTCCAGCTTGACACACCTTTTGGTCAGTCTGGCCATTCAGTCTCTGCAATTCACTGTAAAATTGCTTGTCTCAACCACTAGGCTGCTCTGAGCAACTGCATCTCTCTAGGGAGATTGTAGATAACTAGCTGTCTAACGGTCTTCCAGGAGAATTCAGAGGGAAAATAAACATGATTTATCACAAGGCCCCTAAACTTGTAAGTAGACTTGGTATAGAAAACATCCTGGATGTCTCCAAATGAAAGTGAGCATTTTGGAGAGTCAGCTTGATCCGTGAGCACTGGTGGTACTTTGACGTTTTCTGACCCTATGGGTAATAAGCTGCAGCAGATAAGCAACATAGCCCTGGGAAAGCTCCCAAGGCCTTTATCTGCAGCCTGGAAAGGACAGTGTGTAGCTGAACTTCCTTTCCTAAAGCAATTACGCTCCTGGACCTCTCCTGCTGATATCTGCTACTAACTACAAACAAGTTGAGTTTTCCTGGAAAAAATGTCAATTGTTCCATACAGAAAAGATTTGCAGTAAGGTTCTTTATTGTATTATCCTCTTTTTTACCGTTTGCTTTTCCTTCTAGAATAACACAGCTTTATGGGGAAAGGACAGAGGAGACCATGACGAAATAATTACCCCATGAATAGCCCAAAAAGGCCAGCTATGGTCTCACTCCCGTTCAAAAGTGGAAATAATACTTCTTTCAGCTGCTACTCATAAAATATTTTTTGATGTGAAATGTGACATGTAACATTTATGCTGTAACAGACACTCGTCCATGAGGAAATTTCTCCCATGTCAACAGTGGCTTTTCAAATTTCCCTCAGGTAAGTCTTGCTTATGTAACTTGCTTATATTTAGGGACACAGTGAAAGCTCCTTCTCTAGTTAGGATCTGTTGTTATAACTCTAGCACAAAGACAATCAAGGCTTTCTAAAAACTTTACTATGCAGCTTTCAGAGTGTGACTTTCTAAAGCTTATAAAACATAACCCATAGAAATGTACAGTGGGCGTATTTTGAAGATTTATTTAACTCATTCATGAGGGAACCAGAAGAACGAAATCTGGTTGAAAGGCAGAGACTAGTGTCTATGATCAGTGGGGAAAAGAATGTTGAATAAACTTGCAAAGTTAGAAACAAAATGGGTAGTTGTTTACGGCGGAAAAAAACACAAAGAAACAAAAATTTGGTCTTGATTATCTTTTCTACTGGACAGAAATCATTTGCACCTTATCTTTCATCTATATTTTCACCCTCATATCGATATTAAGTAGTCAAATTAAGTAGATTGAAAGAAAAGCTTTTCTTCTAGAGCTTCAGATGCCCCTTGGATGGATTTGCTAAATTGTTAGATGTTATTCTAGTATGAGATTGAAAGACCGCACAGTAATTTTTCCCCCTATTTCTAAGCTTTAGATAATTTTTTAACACTTCTTTTCTGTGACAACTGTGCAAGAGAATCCTCGATGAAATGGGATTTTCTGGCTGGTAAATCCCAGTGCTTCACTGAAGGCTCTTTCCACAGTTCCTGTCTTTCAAATGGAATTACTAGTTGACTCAGGACAACTCAGTGCCTTCAGGGAGTGGCGTCAATGACCCTCAACATGGAGACCGTTATAACAATACTAAAGTCAGTATGGATGGAGGTTTTGTCTTATTTTTTATTTCATTTGTAATTTTTTAATTTATCGTTTCATATGCAGCCTTTGAAGTGATTTCTGTAGTTTAAAAAAAGCTTTCACGTGCCTTGGTCTCTCTGTCCTCCTATCAGATATCTATAGAACCGCTAGCTTTAGCCCAGTTATTTATTACAAATATTTCATAAATAGACAAATCATTTTCCATTCTATTTCTCTATTTGCAGGAGTGCCGCAATGGACAAAATTATTTCAAAAGAGAAGGGGACAGTAACATGCCAAAGAAAACTGAGAGAAGAGTGTTGAAACGACAGATGTCCCCCTGAACTACCTGCCATCAATGGGCAGAATGTCCAGCTGCCTGGTTGTGTGTCCAGGGGCGGCGCTTCTCCTGGGCACAATGGCCTGACCTGAAAAGAGCAGTTAAAATGCAAATGGGGGGACAGACCCAGAGGGTATCAGCCCCTCACATCTCTGAGACTAAAAGACATCCTTTCAGAGGCTTCTGTTCTAATTGCAAACGCTCCTCCTTTGTTCCTCAAGGCCTGAGAGACAGTTCTGAGTTATGCCTCCCTCCCAGGCTGCCCCACCACAAAGGCCCACATGGCTTTGAAAGTGCAAAGAACCGATTTTGTCCACAGGCCTTAATGAGGCTTAAGTTTAACCAACATCACAGGGGATGTCCTGGGAAACTCCACCTACTGCTACGGAGCTCATGAGAGGCCTGAGAGTCCATCAATTTCTTTGTTTCAGTTGTTGATTTTTTATTGGAGTCTAGTTGATTTACAATGTTGTGTTAGTTTCTGGTGTACAGGAAAGTGATTCAGTTATACATACATATATATGCATTTTTTCCAGATTCTTTTCCTTTATAGGTTATTATAAAATATTGAGTAATGTTTCCTGTGCTATACAGTAAATCCTTGTTGGTTATCTGTTCTTTTCCTAAGACCTGTTACCCAGAGTTCCCAAGAATTTGGATATTTCTGAGAAATCACCCCACAGGTCCCAGAGATAATGTCAAATGATAACTGACCGTGTTAAAGTCTAAACTTTGATGGTATCCGCTTTTTTCTGAACGTGTAGCTTTTACTCTGAGGGGGTCTAAGAATTCCAGTCCAAGGGATGTCACATCAATGGCCCTTGCCTTCCCTGGTCATCATGGCCCAAGGCCTGAGAGTCAAGCTTCAAACCCCCTCTATTTCTCCAAGGTGGGATGGATGGTCCAGGGCTGGCCACCCCTGGTATGTCAAGTCAGGGTGGCATGTACAGAGCAGAAGCTGGGATAACCAGTCGGTGCCCTGGAACCTGCAGCCTCGTGTGGTCACCAGGTACTGGAAGCCTGGGCTGGGAATCTCCCTCAGGGACTTTGGGGGCCCTTTTTGGATCCTTGGTCAACTTCTGAGTAAGTGCTCCCAAACTTCATGGCCAAGACCCTTCTAGGAAATTTAGGAGGAAATAGGCTTCAGCGGTACAGTAGTTGGTGACCTGAAAGGCATTTATTCAACATGATACAAACTGACAACATGATTCTCTTCTCTGGAAGCAGGGAGTAAATTCTCATGAGACCCTATTATTTCCAAAGACTGCTTCTTTGGAAACAGAGCAGCTTCGGATTTTTAGTGCAAGAAACATGAAGGGTTTCCTTGGTTTGCTGAACTTCAGTTAAAGCTAAATTAAAAAAGACACTGATGTGGAGACCTGCCTATGACCTTAAGTTGGTAGTGAAAAGAAATGATTAGAAGAACAACTGCTTATTTGATTTTTAATAATCCAAGTGACTCCAAGTGTCCCGCCCCTCCCCAGCTGGGGATGGACCAACAGTTTCATTATTACTCCTGCCCAAGCAGTGTTGGTGCCCCGGCTCTGCTCATCCGGGACCTCTGCGGGGCAGCTTTCCTGTGACCAGGGACAAATCCCTGACCAATCCGCTCCCGTCCCTTCCTACTGTCTCCTCTGCTGGTGTCTCAGTAGGAAACAGCTTTGCTCAGTGCTGTAGTCCTCCCCTGGGTAAAAGGGTCCATGTAGGATGGGCCCCTTTTTAGTTTTGTGTTACTCTGATAGGTGGTCTGCTTTTGGCCCCGAGTGTCCCAGCATGTTCCCCTAACACACATCCATCAACCTCTGGCCATAGGGACTCAGGTTGGCAGAGGTGGGGGGACTGAGTTCATAACATCCTCTCATTTTCCACATCATGAAGCAGCTGAGAGTTTTAGTCCATGCGCTCAGACAGGCAAGAAATAGCTTGTCTTCATTTCCCTCAAATTAATCTGAATCTGACTTCACAAGTTCAACCCCCCGGACTGGAGAGAACTGAGTCTCCTGGTACGACTGCCTCACCCCTACTTCCCGTATTTCTAGGTTTACACATTGCCCACTACCAAGGGGAGAAGGGTCTCTGATATTCAATCTGTCACGTGTGTGGTCTGGCAGCTCTCTGCTCCGTGCTCCTGCGGCACTGGAAGCCTTGGCCAAAGTGGAGGGTCCAGGGCTGGGACAGACTCTTAAATGTCCCCCTGGGCCTCTAGGAGGCCCAGCCTCCCCCTAGGAATGTGCACAGGGAGTAACGTGCAGGTAGCCCTTTCCCACGGGCCCTGTGGACATCAGACCTACTCTCAATCCAAGTAAAACACTGCATCTCCTTTTCACCCTTCTCAGTCCAGGACATTTTACACAAACTGAAAAAGAAGGAAAGATTGTCTCCAGGCAGCTCCAGGTCTCCCAGCAAATTTCCCTGTAGCTTGGAAGTACAGAGAAGCTACGTGTTTTTTTTTTTTGGTCACACTGCATGGCATGTGGGATCTTAGTTCGCTGACCGGGGGTCAAACCCGTGCCCCCTGCAGAGGAAGTGCAGAGTCCTAGCCACTGGACCACGAGGGAAGTCCCGTTACCTTTCCTTGAAATGGGGAAGAACATGCACAGATTTAATGTCTCACACGAAATCCAGCAGTCAACTACTGCATGGTGTTATGCAGGCAAGGAGGTTACAGACGCAGACCCTGGGGGTCTCAGAGGCATCCCCTCTCTGCCACTGCCCCTCTCTGTTCTGTGTCACAGCAGGCTGGGCACGAGTCCACAGCTCCCACACCTCTGTTTTCCGACTGTGTTTGGCCAGTGAAAGCCTGGAAGGAGGTGGGGGTAGGCAGGAGGGAGAAGGGGCCCAGGTGTTGCTCCTCCTGTCTTTGTTTGGGCAGCGTCTCCCTAGACACTGAGCTTCCTTCCCCTGTGTGCCAGCTTCTGCTCCATCGGCCCCTGTGGTTCCAACTTCTGTCCTCTAAAGTCCCTGGATTAAATTCTCTCTGTTTTGAAATTAAGAATAGCTGCTGTAGTCCTGACTGGATCCTGACTCGGCCACTTACTACTGTGTGGTTTTGGACAAGCTACTTTATCCTTTGTGACTCAGTTTTCTCATCTGGAAAAGAGGTAATAGTAGGACCTTCTTTGGGGAATTTTGGGTGGCTTGGATGAGCTAATACTTAGCCCCTATCATTAGAAAATCACACAATAAATAGTAGTTATTATCATCGGAACCAGGCAGTCCTGCATGTGGGCTGAATGGCCCCTGTAGGTGGTAACTGCACATTGGATTCACCAACTGTGAATCACAGAGTGAAAAAGATGTTCCCCTTTCTGTTCTTTCTAAATACATCGAGAGTTTTAGTTCATTTCTAGTGAGTCTTCATCACATCCCTAACTTCCAGTCTCCCCTGCCTTCCAAGAGAGAACAGGTCTCAGATGTCGGGGTAGAATCTGATAGCGTCGTAGCATTGCTCTGTTTACATGGAAGTTGCTTTACAGCCAGCTTCTACTGATGGCAAGTGATACCAGTTTTTCATTTCAGGAGGTGATTAAAAAGCACCCTTAACAATGAATTCATTTACCCTAAAAAAAAATGATTGGTTTGGAAAAACATAGAAGTAAAAACTGTGCAGGTCTGGCGGTGCTCAGATGACCTCAGTTGGGAAGCCCTTTACTGCAGAACATGTACTCTGGGGCTACACCACGAATCAGGACACAGAGTAACAAAGAGAGCTTCTACCTTCAAGGAGTGCACAGTTCACAGCCAAGATCAACAGAAGTCAAATGACAGAACAGAATTAAATAGCAACTAATTTGTTACAGATGCAAATTCTATAGATGTTCAAAAATGTGGGGACCAAGGAGTGTTAGGAGAGGCTGCAGGAGAAGCCTAATGGGATTCCTGACCGTCGATACAGGTGCAGAGGAAAGGGGCAGCAGAGGAGAGGAAGTGTGATGGCTGGATGGGTTTTGAGTTTCTGGGGTAGAGTTCCAGTTCAGTGTCAGTGGGGTATTGGGGGATATTAAGGAACGTGATGACAAATTAAGGGGAGGAAATGGAGAGTTCTGCATCATTAAGCATCAGCTTTGCAGGAGAAAGCAGTCCTTACAGCGTCATTCTGGGCAGTGATGAGCAGGCACTCTTTGAGGCAAGGCCCTGCAGGCATAGGAGAGTCCAGCTGGGAAGCAGATGTCCTCATCCCAGTGGGAGCCCATCCCTTACCGGCAGAGCGGGGGAAGGGAACAGGTGAGCCAGGAGGAGGATCACGAAGGTCATCAGCCAAAGGCACTCAGCACCACAACTCGGGGGTCAATGCCTCTTCCGCATCTTTCCATCCTGGCTCTTGTGAATAGTGCCACAAGGGACATGGCAGTGCTAATGTCTCTTTGAGATCCTGATGTGCATCCTTTTGGATAAACACTCAGAGATGGGATTGCATGGTAGGTCTGTTTCTCATATTTTGAGGAAACTCTGTGCTGCTTTCCATAGAGGCTGCACCATTTTGCATCTCCACCAATCAGGTTCCAATTCTCCACATCCTCGCCAACACACGTCTTGTGTTGTTCTGATGATCACCATCCAGCAGGTGGGAGGTGTTGAGCATCTTTTCGTGTACCTATTGGCCATCCATTGATGAGTGAATGGATAAAAAAAAGTGTTCTGTATACACAATGGACTTAAAAAAGAAGGAAACCCTGCCATATGCAACCACATGGATGAACCTGGAGGACATGCTGCTCAGTGAAATAAGCCAGACACAGAAGGATGAGGACTGCGGGATCTGACTTACATAAAGCATTTAAAATAGTCAAACTCAGAGAAGCAAAGGATAGAGTGGTGGTTGCCAGGAACTGGGGGGAGGGGAAAGAGGGATTTGCTAAACATGGGGATACAATTTCAGTTACACAAGCTGAATAATTCCTAGAGATTTGCTGTACAGCATCACGATGACAGAAAACAATACTGTACACTTAGTATCTACTGAGAGTAGATGTCAAGTGTTCTTGCCACAATGAAATAAAATAAAACAAAATAAAATAATTGAAAAGAAATGAAATAAAATAAATGAAATGGACTAAAATAAATGAAGTGAAATGAAATGAAAAATAAAATAAATGAAATAAAATAAAATAAAAATTGTCATGAAGACACGGGTGAGAAGCAATCCTGGAAGGAAGAGGTTAAATGGTTTGTGTCAGGCTGTAAGCGTGAATGGGGTCCAACCCCTCCTGCAGTTTCCCACTAGGAAAGAAGGTCATGGCCCACAAGGAGAGTGGGAAAGCGTGTTTTCTCTCGCCGGGATGCAGGGATGTTTGTGTGGTGGCCTCTCCCTAGGGGCCACTTATCAGGCTGAGGCTCTGTCTGTGGGGTCCTCAGATCTGTCTGATCTTGTTTCTGCAGGTTTTGGCTCTGACGGGACACGTTTGCATCTGGAGTAAAAAGTAAAAGCAATGAATACAAAGTGCACGTGCCGATTCCAAGATGGAAAAACAGAAAGCCAGAGGCTTAGGGCACCAGCAGCCAGAAGCAAGGTGTTACCCACATATCCTGACTGCCCTCAACAGGAGAACTTAGTAATGGAAGTGTGTTTCAAGACTAACAGGGATTCCATCTTAATGAAAACCATTGCCCTTTTCAGTTTTAAATTTGGTAGTCAGGGTTTTATATTTTACTGCAAATGACCTGCGAAAATTCTAGGAATAATGTAAAAGCATGCCCCTCCCCCTCTTGCTGATCCTTGCCATGCATCAGAGGCATCTATTTTCAAACGGTATCAGTGATGAAATGGCCCACGCTCTCCACCAATGCAGCACATACGCAATCCAACTGCCTTGAGCAAAGTAAATAAGCCATATTTACAGAACAAAATTTCTTCTGTTCTAGAAATTGAACACAAGTGGTAGAGCCTGCAAACTGTACAATTACACTCATTATAAACTGTAAGTTGTTTTCATGGTGTAGACACCGATTGTGCCACGTCTGTGCAGGGAAGAGTTGGATGAGGAAACAGCCTGGACACCCACACAGCAGAATGACCCAAGGGCAGTGCTCTAAACCTGGTCTATGCTCAATCTCCCCAGATGCTCCAGAGAGGAAATTGATGTGTACCATCTGGTTCATAACACAACGCTGAGCAGGAACTGGTAACAATACTCCCCGATGTAGGCTTTTAAAAAAATTTCTTTTCCCTGAGCATAAAATGACTTCTCCATCTGTCCTATGAAAACAAGAGATAAATAAATGTTTATTCAACTTCATCCCTGTCAGTCATTGTTGTTTAGGAAAAATTATAAACTGTCTCTACTGTGGGTTCAACAAAACTATCTGTAGTAGATGAAGCTATCGGCCTTTGCCAAAGCTTATGGGAGACTGGAAGTAAAACCGGCAAATGCATTCACACCTTATCCATTTTTATCAGAGCAGCTGATAATATAATTATGGGGAAAAATGTTGCAAATCGTGGTTCTGTTTGCTGATCCATTTTACAGCCAGTTTGACCAGTTTCCACCAAGCTGGCAGGCACAGGGAAGGGAGGGCTTGGGATATCTCTAAATTTACTCTTTCCTTTAACTCTTTCTAGGTCCTCGTTATTTGAGGCCTTGCTACCTGCTCAGGACCTTTCACCCTCACCGCAGTCCACCCCATAGGCTGGGACAGGATGAGGGTTTCACCATGGGCTGCAGTCACTCTGGGGCCACCAAAGGTCACCATTTGCAACCTTGAGAGGGTCTTCACCACTGCTCAGAGACCCATCTCACTCCTTGTAGGCCATTGTACCAACTGCTGATGGTTGCTGTGCAGATGAAGTGCAATGTACGTGTGGAGCTAGTGACAAGGGCAGGACAAGTGGCAGATGCTCTAAAAATAGGGTACAAACCAGGACTAGATGGGAGGGAAAGGAGATGCTCTTAGTAATTACTCTGAGGTTATAGGCATGAATGGGATGGTCTTGGGCAAACAGGACGTGTGGTCACTCTCTACATAAATATTAGCTGTTACTATAATTGTAATTCTCATCATCTTCGTCATCGTCAATTCCTCAAACCTCCTGGCCACCCCATCCCCATCCTACCTCAGACGGAGCAGACAGCATGAGCTCTGACTCCACAAACAGAAGCCACTGGACCAGAAGACTGTCTTCCACCTTCTAAGTCTGTGAATGACCGGCCTGCCTTCCCTGCTGTCCCAGGAGAGGGGTTTCCATCCCTCCCTCCACCATCACCAAGTCACTGCCAGGCCTCATCTAGCTTAGGACGTGTGAGCAGAAGGGCCAAGAGGAGACTCTGCCACTTACAAGATGGCAGCCTTGGACCATGACTTAAACTCTGTGTCTACTTCCTAAATTGTAAAGCAGGGGTAATAGTGGAAGCTACCTCATAGAGGAAGTGATACAAGGGTTGATTCATACACAGTATGGAAATATTTGGAAGGGCCATCTGTATCTGGCTGTAGTAAATACTTGATAAATATGAGCTACTATCAGCACAATTTCCTCCCAACAAGTGTCTCTGGGTTCCATTTTGTTCCAAGTCCTCAAATGACATTATGTTATTTAATCCTCTTCACAACTCTGTGAGATGGGTTCTACTAATTATCTGACTTAACAGGACTGGGTAGCTAGCACACGCTTAATTCTGGAGTGCTGGACACCTGGAGGGGCTGAGTCAATAAGAATTCCCAACCTTTGGAAGTCCATGTGACAAAGGAGACAGAGGGGAAGTGAGTGGACCTGTAATCCAGTGAGGGATAGAGAGGGAGGTACAAGGTGGTGGGTCCAGAAAGGGCTTCCAAGGAGGTGGCAATCAGCTGTGACGCAGGGCATGAGCAGGCATTGAGTGGGCCAAGAGAAGGATGACCTTTCCAGGAGGATGTGTGCAGAACCTTGGATGGGAAAGATGGTGGCCCCTTTAGAAACTACAAGAAGGACAGAGTCGTGAAAGCTGAGTGACCAAGAAGGGGGGAGAGCCCAACCTTCTGTTTCTAGGGTTTGACAGCCCCAGAGGTGTCTGGAAGATGGAAACAGCATCGCCTTGAGGCCCAGTGAGACAGGTCTGGCCGGAGAGGGTCGTGGAGGGAAGCTGGAGGAAGGCAGCCACCATCCTGGACCAGGCCACCCAGAAGTGGGCCACAAGCACCCATGCAACCATAGACGTATGACACAGACAGTGAACCAACCTTGGGGACCAGAGCAGCATGAGCATAGATGATGAAACTTCAAGTTCTTGCCAACCCCAGGGCTCAGAGAGGTTTATCTGAGTTATAAAAATAAAGAAACGTGACGTTTCTTAATCCTGTGTCATGAATCAAATTCTGATTTGGCTCAGCTGCTCTCAACAAAATGTCTGTGGTCACCTGTTCCCTGAGCACGGCACCCTCGTGCCTGCCTCCCAGCCCCTGCTCCTGCCTTCCATCTCCTGGGGGCTCCCCCTCATCCTGGTAGTTCTCCCATTTCTGCTAATCCTTTGAGGTCCACCCCAAACTGACCTCTTTTACCAAATCTCTGCCCCTTCCAGCCCACACTAACTTCTCTGGTGCCTGAAATTGTGGTTCATGTTCTTGTAATACTAATCGTAAAACACACCATGTCCAGCCCCAGGTATTTTGCATATGTGTTCTCATTTCCTCCAAGAATGTAGCCTCAGACAGTGTGAGAACTCAAAAAATGTGGGTCCAATTTTCAGAGGCTACTGGGCAATGATCCACAATATTACTTTCATGGGTAGAAGAGAACAGTATGAAAAACACTGATGATCCTTTATCACCGCATTTGTCTGCCCACACCTTCATTTATTCATCCCACAAATATTGTCTGGGTGTCTACTATGTTCCAGGGACAATATGCAAGATGTTTTTGATAAGAAGAGAACTTTTGAACTGCACAGAAATACTAACAAAGTTGGTTTGGGTTCTGTTTTTTAAGTGGATGGATATTTTCAACCACGGTTCTCTGTTTCTAATTTCTCAGGAACCTCTGGCTATACATCTGACTTGGCTAAAGTGCTGTGACCAATGAGTGGGGCCTCACAATTTGATAGCTCTCCATAAAGCATCTCCCACCTGAGTGTTTTTTTTTTTCAGTTCTTGGCAGATATTAAGAGAGAAACCAGGGACGCAAGGCCCAGGGGCACAGCCCTGGAAATCTCCATTCTTAGGAGAGAACAGAGGGATTCAGATAAGCCTTAGGAAATCCTCACAATAAACTGGTTCCATTCTGCATCCTCAAACACAACCCCCTTCTCAGTCGAGTATTTCTTCCTCTGTCCTCCCCGACTTCCTAAACAATTTCCTTCAGCCTCATTCTATGTAAACACAAAATTCCCCTGATGGCCCCTTCATGTGTGTGCTTTTCCCACTGGCCTCCACGCCAAGTAAATATTTACTATTCCTTATTTAGCATCTACCATTGTATGTCCCGCAGTCACTCATAGTTTGTCAATAATGCCTGTGGCAAAGGCTAATTTTGAGTCCTGGAAGATCCAATTCCTTTAATACACTAATTTTTATTTTGCCCGGAAGAGATGTTTATCGTAGAAAATGCAAAAAATGTAGCTAAACAAAGGCAAACATTATTCATGATCCCACCAGCCTAGAGTAAATCACTGTTTCAAAGCCTCTGGAAGGCTGTTCAACAGAATGCAATGGGTCCAGAACTCAGTTTTGATAAAAGATAAAATATGCATGCCATTTACTAAATACATTCCTCACTTAACCATGAATCAGTATCCTCTCTTCATGAACATTTTTGCATGATGATTCCTGGGACTAAATGTCTAAAAGTAGAAGTCTGAGGTCAAAATGTACACAGTTTTCAGTGGCTTTTGCCAAAAATTCTCATATTACCTCTCAGAACCTTGTATCAATTAACACTCCTATCAGCTATGAGCATCCTGCCTTTCTTCTGCTCAGCTAACACTCAGCGGTATATTCCTTTATGGCCTTTGCCTGATGGATATAAGAAATTATCTCATTTTTCCATTTTTTATCTCTTTTTGTTTTTTTGTCAATTGCCATCTTACGTCCAGATAATATTTTCCTGCTGCAAACCTGTGTAAAGAAGGGATCTGGTTAACAAGAGAAGTCAGTATGGTAGCTATTCTTCCATTAAGTTAGGAACACACATGACGGGTCTTATGCTGTGTTCCCAAAACATGTAAATCAGTGATGAGCTTGGATGGACAGATCAGCACTGGAAGTAGATTACACACAAGTCATTGCAAAGGCACTTATCTGCTTCTACACATGTGAGTCAAAAATGAAAGACTTTGCCAATTCATTGGCCACAGTAGTCTTTATTGGGTTCCTACTGTGTCCCAAGCACTTTCCTAGTGACTTAACAATCTAGTAAAGTTGGGGGAGAAAGATGACAAGCATGTAAACAAATAAACAAAGAAGAAAACACCTGACAGTTGTGAGGGCTGAGATAAGTGAAACTGGGGATGCTAGTTTTCCTGTCAAGCAAACGAATATTCTCAATGAACGGACCCAGAGAATGACTGAATTCAACAAATATATACAGACTATCTGTTATGTTCCAGGGTAAACACTGAAGAAAACTTGGCCCTTTATCTAAACATGTTCTAATTGGTCTGAGGCATAGAAGGTGGGGAAGAAATAGAAATTTGAAGATTGTTTTTGAATTTCTTGTTGGGTAGTAACTTATGTTTCTCCAGTGCTGCATCAGACCCAGAGTCATCGTCAGGGTAGACACTGTCCCCACTGTGCACAAAACTGAGCCTTGCCCAGGGTCACATGGTTGGTCAACAGCCCAGCTGGTACTAGCACAAGGCCTTCTGACGCTAACGCTCCTGTTCCGGCCATCCCTTCCCACTTCGAATGGAGTGAAGAGGCATTGTGGAGAGGAAGCAGAGGTGAACTGGTCATCTGGTTGGTTCCACAAACTGAATCTGATATTTACGATGGTCTGCCTGATGCAAAACCAGCTGTTCCATGCCTCCAATTCAAACAGTAAGCCACGTCCTGGGAAAATGTTCATTAAACCCATTCTTTGGTGCTGAGTGCTCAAACCTGGCTCTGCGATGGCATTATCTTTTTATTTTTTCATTTCCGTTTAGTTGCTCTGATGCTCAAATCACTGGGCTTCAAGTCAGAAGGCCTGGGGTAGACCTAACAGGGCGCACCTTCCGCATAGAGCAAAGATCTGATTTCTGTTCGTTGTGCTCTTCCCGTGGGAACAAAGCCAAGTGCACTTTAAAAGCCAGTAAAAATCATGCTGCTAAAATGAAGCACATGGAGAAAAATTTGAAACCAGAGTGTCAGAGAGCAAAAACACACAGTTTTGAAATCCTGAACAGAGGGCTTATTCACCGCAAGTCTCCCAAATAGATTTTCTCCTAGACGTGCTCAGATCAACGTCAGCTTCTGTTTCAAACGCACCCTTGAGTATGTCAAGGCGTTTCTCTTTTGTTTTCAAGTTTATTGGGGAGACCACACACACTTCACTAGGGCCCCTGCGGTGGTTCCCTGGGGCTTCCAGGTCAGTCCAAAGTCACTGATGACAGATGACAAACAGATCAACACTGATGGCCATTCTCGTGAGCATCTCTATCTGGTCTTCATAAGAGAGTGGGGCTGGGGGAGAGGGGAGAAGAGCGGAGAAAAAGTGAGAAGGGGGCTGGGGGGGAGGAGGGGAGAAGGGTTGGGAGAGGCAGAGAGGCCCCCGGAGAAGGCCGGTTCACAGGTAGGGCTTGCTCGCCTTCTAAAGGGGGATAATAACCCAGATTCTGTATGGAAGATCTGCAAGTTCACATCTTCCAGGTTTATACAATGCCCACACACTGCTTGTCTTCTACACCAATTTATCCATGAAGAAGCCCACCCTCAAATGCAGGCTCTCCAAAAGGCTGTGAGATGAGCAGTTCTGATGTGAGAAAGATGTGCAGTTTATGATTTGTGGTCACATTCGACTAAATAAATATTGTGGCTTTCGCTTTGTTTGAATGAAGTTGAGTGAAGTTAGTTCCTCGGCAGACACTGGGCCAGCAGCCTCTGCAATGTTCAGTACCATCGGGTCCGAGAATGAAGCTCTGTCGCCCTGGAGCTCAGGCTGCAGGATGAGCAGGCTGAGCTTGATAGGCTGGGAGCCCAGCCAGGGGTCTGGGGTGCCCCCTCTTTCTCCTTCGGCAGCTCTCTCTCCGCTGTCAACCATGTTCCTCGTGATCTGGCAAGAGCTTGACCTCATCAAGCCTTCCGCCCATTGATGGGGTGATATTTGATGATAACCTAGATTTGTTCTTGGGGGTTTTTATTTCAAAAAGATACTTTAACATAAAATGATAACTATGCTAACTGCAGGTGTTGGTCTGCACCACGCAAGCCTGCAAGACTTGTAATTGCCCAGCCGCTAGACCGAAGGCAGAACCCAGAGTCAGTGACAGGGACGTCAATGATTTATTGGACAGAGAATCTTACAAGTCAGAGGCAAAGGTCCTGGAGTGACACCCCTCTGCCTATGACCAATGGCAGGCAGGATGCAGCAGCAACCTCGGCGACACAGAGGAGGATGAGGCTGTGTGCGTGACGTCACAAGGGCTCCTCGGTTGCCGGGGGTAGTGGGGCAAGGGTCGCCGTTGATAACCTAACATACTGGAGCAGTTCTGGTCCAAGGGCAAGAATAATTGTGGGGGCTCAGGCCAATCATGCAGATAGTTACTGATTAAATTTCCCACCTAGGTTTGGGGAGGAGGAGGCAATCATGCACATAAGGTAAGAGTGATTCAGGGCCGGGTCGGGCAGGGGATGTACAGAGAGCATGAAAGCGGCCATCTGATGGGGCCTGACCCTATAGCAGATTTGTAGCAATTAAATATGCATGCAAAGATGAGAAGTAAACACATATATACAATAAAAATATTCTCATGTTGGGGTAACAAGCTGATGCTCCATTCAGCAAACTTGTATTGAATGTCTACCAGAATCAGGCAAGATGCTCGAGACCCAAATCAGGTGGTTTGTGACCTACTGGTGGAGAAAGCATCAAGCTGATAACTCCACATGTCACTGTACAATTACTCCTGGTGATATGGGAAGGAGAGTCCAGGCTTCTGTGAGAACCCACACGGTCCCCGTGGTCCCTGTCTCTGTCTGGGTAGGGGAGTCAAGGGTGGTCCCCTAGGGGCAGTGATGTTGGAGCTGAGTCTGAAGCATGTGCCAGGGGAGGGGAGGGGAGGCTGGTGGCTTCTCTGAGCCAAAAGAAAAACACATGTTCCTGGCTGAGGCAAAGGGATGGATTGCAGGTGAGGATGTATCTGGAGAAAGTCCTTGAGTCTGGTCTTATTCCAGAGCAAAGTGAAGGCCCTGGAGGTTTTTAGAAGTGAGACGCTCAAACATGGCCTTGGGTGATTTATTTGTATTTATTTGTATCTTCAAAAATTCTTTCAAATTTTTATATCATTGTTCTCACAATACAATTAGAATCATTATGACTCTGTAGGACCATAATAGAATGATAACTAATACAGTGTTTTAGATAAAAGCCAGATGTAAAATCACATGTGCGTGCTGGTCACTAGTATAAAATCTGCATGAAGATGGATGAAGCCCAGAGGGTACGTGGACTCTCATGGGAGTTTGCCAGGCACGTGTTATGGAAGGGGCTCACACTGGCCTTTCACGCTTTCCTCGGCATACAATTTGGAATGGGTCTAAGTAGACAAGAATCTACCTCTCCTAAACATTGACAGATATACTTGTAAGATATCCATCCAGCCCTGTACCCTGAGAGCTTGTGGAGTACCAAGTACTCGCCTTATTTTCTCTATCTGAAAAAAACCCAAGAATTCTACATTATATATTTGGGGAATAAACAGAACCCTGAATTTGCACAACTGGTAGAAAATAGCTGATGGGAGGATTTAAATGTCGCCATAGCAACGAATTCAGGCCCACCTCCTGCTTCCTGAGCCCACCTCCTTCCCCGGGGCTCCCGATTCCATCTCGTGAACTGTGTTCAGAAGAGGCAAAAGCAGAGATCACAAGAACAACCTCTTTGGAGACTGTGTTTGCACAAGCCCAGGTGTGTATGTGTCTGTGGTTTCTGAAGCACCATCATGCACATTAGGTCATGTGGCCCCTGCACAATTCAGTGTGGTGCATGGCAACTGTATTTTGTAGATTGGGATTCATAAATAGTAGGTGTTTTGTCAAGTCCTCAGAGCCAGTGAGAGGACCTTGGGCTGTAAGCCCTGAGTTGTAGGTCTGAGCTCCTTGCTCAGCCTTCCCTCCCTGACTGAATAAGCCATCCCCTCTCCATGAATCCAATCAAGGCCACCTTGAGTGGTTGTGCATCATTACCTAAAACACAGGTCTGTTGGGAGGTACCAAAGAGGTCATCTGTTTGGGAGCTAAATTCACAGATCTAATGAAAAGCAAAAGGCAATCTACCAATGGTTCTAGATCATGTTTAATTAGAATAAGTTTTTTATGTCAAGTTGAAAATTATTTTGAAGGATTGCTTTTAATAAACTTCTTCATTACAGTATAAAACTCATCCAGTGAAGAGAGCAAAGCAAAAGTGTACCACTCGATGAATTTTCACAAAGTGAGAACACGCTTACCCATCCCCCAGACCCAGAAATAGAACCAACCAGCCTCCCAGACATCCCTCTCATGCCCCTTCTCAGTCACTGCTCTCTTTCTCCCCCAGAGGACGCCACTCTCCTGGATTCTTACACCACTGCTTTGCTTTGCCTGTTTTAAACTTTATGTAAATGGAACCTACAGTATTCTTCTTATGACTGACTTTTTTTCATTCAATATTATGTTGTGACATTCTTTTCCTTGCTCTATAGCATCCCATTGTGTGTGTGTTTGTGTGTGTGTGTGTGTGTGTGTGTGTACTGAAATATATTTATCCATGCTGCCCGTGGTGGACATTTGGTTTTCTAGTTGATGCAGAATCATACTTGCATGTCTTTTCTTTCTTTCTTCTTTTTTTTTTTTTTGGATATGTCTTTTCATGTATGTGTTTACATTTTGTTGGGTGTGGAACTAGGAGTGGAAATGACTTTTGCATCACATAGTGTGCCTATGCTCAGCTTTAGTAGAAGTGGCCAAACAGTTTTCCAAAGTGGTTGTGTCCATTCTACTCCCTCTGGCAGTGTGTGAGTGCTGGCTGTTCCGTGTCCTTGCCAACACTTGGTATTTTCCATCTGTTCATTTTAGCCATTCTCCTCCTTGATAAGTCTTTACCTACCCCAAGAACATAAAGACATCTCATGCTTTTTTCTGGACCTGTATGTGACCACCGAAACTCAAATTTCACGTCCTCCCAAAACCACGCAGATCAATAAGGATAGTAGATAAACGTATGTATAACCAACACCTACAGTGTAACCTGTAGACCAGAGAATACTGCAGACTTTAATATACAGGAAAGTAGAAACATAAACTTCCTAGGGTAACAAGACCAGCTCTGGAAGCTTATGCTAGAGCAGGGAGTCGTGTGAATACTGAGCAAAGATAAGAGGATGCATCGCAAACCTGGTGAAGATTGATCCCTGAGAGCATCGCCCAGAAAGAGTCTCCCATCCTTGGTGGGGTTCTGAGGACAGGTCTGGACCTGGCAGGTAGCAGTGCTGGTCACTGGAGAATCAAAAGCAAAGGGGTTGAATGTGCTCAGGGCAGCCTTGGGCAGGTACTGCTTCCAGGGGAGAGGAAGTCTTCTTACAAGGAGGAAGCACTTCTTGGAGGGTTATTGGTGAAGGGAAAATAAAAATGCAAGTGGTAGAAATGGAGGATCTAAGGAATAAACAGCCCTCAGTGGAAACACCTATTGTTGTTGGTTCTGGAATATTCTAATATAAAGTAAACAACAAAGGACAGACAGCATCCATGCAAATCTTCCCTAATCAACTAAAAGTTGGAAACAAAACCTTTCAGATAATGAAACCATTACCTCCCAATAGCAGTAAAAACATATTATTGAGAAATATGTAACTACCAGAAGAAACAGTCAAAGGAGTAAAAATTGGTTCCGTTTTGAAAGCCTGATTGAGGAGAAGAGGTCAGTTTTTGAAAGATGTTTTTTCAGCGGCCACAAACTTAGAGAAACGTTGGTGATACAGTACAAATAACTTGTTTTCCTTCTGATCCATCTGAGAAGTTGCCAAACTGATGTCTCATCCATCCAGAACTCTTTAGTGTGTGAGTCCCACAAGTGAGGACGCTCTGGCATGAACCCCCAATGCAGCCATCACCATCAGGAAGTCAGTGCTCTTGCCTTGCTACTGTCCAGTGCTCAGACCCCATGCACGTGTGGCCAGTTGTCCCATTAACATCCTCCACTGGGAAAGGAGCCAGTCACTCATTGCATCGAATCATCACATCTCAGTCTCCTTCGATCTGAAGTAGTTCCTTAGTCTTTTCTTGACTTTTAGGACCATTTTTTTTAAGACTGTGGACCTGTTATTTTGAGGAATATCATTCTCTTTGCACTTGTCTGATGTTTCAGATCCTGAAACTTGGATGGGAATACCCCAGGAACAATGCCTCCTTTCAGGTGACACATGGTTTCTGTGTGCCCCATTCCTGATGGCGTTCACTGTAATCTCAGTTAAGATGATGTTGGCCAGTCTTCTCCATGATCAAGTTCCTCTTTCTCTTGTGGAATCTGTAAGTACTTGAAATTATGTAAATACCCTGTTTCTCATTAAACCTTTAATTTTAAAATTACTTTTTTTACCTTTCTGTGGACTCATGGTTTCGTATTTAATTTAATTCAATTCAATGGTTTATAATCCATTACTATCATTTATTTTGATGCTCAGATTGGCCAATAGGAGACCATTCAAGCTCGTTTCTGTCCAGCTTTTGTCACATCCTTATCCTTCTTTGAGTACTTCTTTGCATTCTGTTACAAGTCATCCCAGGCTCACCTTGTATGTTTCCTTCCACAGCCTTAGAATCAGCCATTTCTCCTGGTTCCTTTTAGTGAAGAATGACGTTTAGAAACCAAGATCTTGGTGGTAGTCACCACTGTGCTCAGGCTTTCCAAGCAGGTAGTGTTAGGGGATTCTATCTATCTACCTATCTATCAATAGATCTAATCATCTATCATATATACATCTGTATATTGAAAAGTTCCCATTTACAACAGTATCCAAAACCTCCAATTCCAATCCAATAAACAGAGGTCTTTGTAGTTTTCTCTTTTTCTGTGTTGTAACTCCTTTCTCTGACAGTTGGGAATCTGACTTCCATGATCCTTAATACATTTACGTATTTTTTCAAAGGACCCCCTTTGTGTAACCAACCTCCTGGCTCCACCAAGACCCTCTTCCTTACAGATGGATTCCTTTCCTTAGTTGTGCCTGACTTCCCATTTTGACACTCCCCCTCTTTACCACACTTGGGCTCTGACCCCACCATCCAGGCTGCTTCTTTGTGTGGCTGTCTTCTTGTCCCTACTTGGACCCTGACATGTCCACTGGGCCACCCCAAGCATAGCCTCCTTCTCACGAGGGTTTTAACTCTTGGCACTGGGTTGCCCTATCCAAGGATGTCCTCCTCACCCTGCTAGGTCTCTGACATTCCACACCTGTCTAGGATCACCTGTTTCCTGGATCTCATTTATTCTTTTTTTGTTTACTCCCTCATTGTGCTGGAGCCCATTCTTCTGTAACTTACTAAGAAAAGGTGAATGTGAAACTAATGCTTGAACTCTTGCTTCTCTGAAAATGACTTTATTCCATCTGCATATTTGATAGTGTGACCAGGCATAGAATTTTGTATTGAAAATCATTTTCCCTCAGAAATTTGAAGGCAGTGTTTCACTGTCTTCACACATTTGGTGTTATTGAGAGATCTGAAGTCATCAGTTGTAATCTCTTTTTAGGCCATCTGTCTTTCTGTCTAGATTCAAGAATCTTTCAGGTTCTTTGTCTCTGGTGTATCAGCATCTTGTGATGCTGTACTTTGGTTTGGGTCGTTTTTAAAATGATTATGTTCCTTCAATCTGAAAACTTATTTCTTAAAAATCTGTGGGTTTTTCTTATGTTGTTTCTTTGATAAATGCAGTGCTTACTCTGTTCCATCTGAAACTCTTATTGGTAAAATTTTGGAATTCCTAGATTAATCAACCATGCCTTATTCTTCTAATATCTTCTATCTCTTTGTCTTTTCATTCTCTTTATCAGAGAGTCAAACTCCATCATCTAATTTGATTTCTTTAGTTTTGGCTCAAGTTTTTAATTTCACAGAGCTCTTTCATTTCTCTGCTTCTGTCATTTCCTAAAAACAATCTGTTCTTTTATTGATATTATGAATGCAATATCTTTGTTAAATCTCAAAAATGTTTTTCATTCACCTGTTTGGACATTTTCTTCTGGTCCCTGCACTGTTTCCTCCAGCCTCCTTTTGTTCATGCCTTTGTTGGATTGCCTTTCATGCTTCTAAGTTGGAGGCATCCCTCAAATGTTGCTGTCTTTGTTCGTCATTCATATTTAACGTGGGACAGTGACAAACTACTCGAAAATCCTCATGCAGGAGTGAGTTAGTTGACAAATGGGATTCCCTGTAGGCTGAGAGAAGCAAGTCGATGGTTTTTATTTGGGATTCCCCAATGCCAGTATCCAGAGATCTTTATTTTGGTTGCTTATACATGGCTGCCAACATTTTGGAGGCCACATTGGTGAAGAGAACTGGGGATCTCGCTGTTAAGTATTAAGATTTTCATTTAAATTCTTTTGTTTTTAAGTTATCATCTTTTATTACCATTGTCTATTTTTAAAAATTAATTAATTAATTAATTATTTTATTTTTGGCTGCGTTGGGTCTCTGTTGCTGTGCACGGTCTTTCTCTAGTTGTGGCGAGCAGGGGCTACTCTTCGTTGCAGTGTGCGAGCTTCTCATTGCGATGGCTTCTCTTGTTGCCGGGCACGGGTTCTAGGTGTGTGGGTTTCAGTAGTTGTGGCACTTGGGCTCAGTAGTTGTGGCTCACGGGCTCTAGAGTGCAGGCTCAGTAGTTATGGCCCACACGCTTAGTTGCTCTGTGGCATATGGGATCTTCCCGGACCAGAGCTCAAACCCATGTCCCCTGCATTGGCAGGCAGATTCTTAACAACTGCGCCACCAGGGAAGTCCGAAGATTTTCATTTAAATTCTGACTCTCACCTAAGGCTCCCTGTGTGTTTGCTGCTGCTCAGACCAGGGCTTCTCCATCTTCTTCCTGGAGGAAGTAGGTGCAGGTCTGTGCTCAGTACATGAGGGGATTGGGGATTTCCCCTCCATCATCTGCTCTCTCTCCCCCCACACCCCAATAATTTCCATCCTGTACCTCCCCACCTCCACCACTGCCTGGGGGCTGAGCCCTTCAGAGGCTCTGGTGGGTGAACTGGGTGCTACCGGGCATTCTTCCCTCTGAGTTCCCTTAGGTGGTGTCTCTTCCATCTGCTTCTTTTCATCTAAAATGGTCTGTTGAGGTTTCCTGTCCTCTGCTGTTTTTAGTGGCAGAGTCATACTTTTGCTGTTCCTTTACTGACATTTCAGTATAGTTTGGAGAGGAGAAGAGACAGCTGGTTGTGGTCAATACACCATGTTTAACCAATGGTCTGGGAAGAGATGCAGAGAACTTCACTGAACAGACAAAGGCACCAGAGAGGAACAGTCAAGGGAAAGGAATATAGCTTTACATCTTTGGGCCTCTATTTTCACTGTTCCCACTTTCCCTGTTCTTCTGCACTTAGTCAAACTCTCCAACTGCCAGCCCACATGTCTTTAGTCTTAGTGCCAGCCCACATGTATTAGTCAACAGGACTGGGCCAGCTGCAGTAACAAACAGCCCCCAAATCCCAGTGGCTTAACACAACAAAGGCTTGTATTTCGCTCATGTCACATGTCCAGTGTGGACAATCGTGGGACTGTCATTTTAAGCACTCAGGAACCTAGCTGAAGGCCCAGCTTTCATGATCACCAAGGCAAGACAACTCACATGCCTTCCAATTTAAATGGAGGAGAGAAATGTAACCCTACCTGCTCAGGGGAATGAGGTTAACTGTAAATAGCACTAATGACTGTCATGCTCCCAACACTGTAGGACACAATTCACATGCTACAAGAGTACTTTGTGCCAGTCACTGCTCTAAGCACTTGCAAAAGTACAAATAGTCCTTTTTGGAAGTTCCCTCCTGCTTGACCAACACTGAACTCCTCGAGGGCAGAGGCTGAGTATTAACCATGTTTCTAACTGCAGAGTGAAGAACAGAGGCTGGATCAGAGCAGGTGCCCAAATGTGCTGAAAAAAAATAGACATTTTTTACTTAAATTTTTTTCTTCTCTGACATTTTTTACTATACTTATAGCCTCCAGTAAATTAGTCCTTCCTTTCCTGAATTTCCAGAAGGAATGGGCGTCACTTCTGAGGTCATATGACTCCTGGAATCCCAGGACAGCTAAGGAAGAGTGAGCACATGTGATCGGACAGATGACCAGTAGAATTAGGACATCAGCAAACATGCCGTCGGCTTCCTGACTACAGAATGATGAAAAGACACCTACCAGGTAAGCAGGAAAGTTGCTGCCTTGTATGCAGGTTAAATGTCTTTTACATCATGTTCACTTTATTCCAGAAATACTTTGTGTGTGCTGTCCTAGGTATCGGTGTAAACACTTGCATAAATATGTATATGAAAACATACTAAACTTTATATTTTAATAAACTTTTGCTCTTTGATAAGTATAAAAGCTCACATCCCATTCCTTAAAAAATGTAACATTCCAGAGTTATTAGACCTCCATAATTTTCCTTCTTGCTTTGCTATTTTTATAACCAGAAATCACAGATGGTAGTGATTCATGAATTCCATTAACAATGGTAAATTTTTAACAAGGAAACCTCCCTTCCCCACCATCCACTCCCTTAATCTCCTTATCAAATTAGTACCTTTATTTTCACAACAAAAATGGCATTCCTCCCCTGTAGTTCATGTTCAGTTCAAGCCCTGGTGGGATTCTACTTTACTTCTCGCAGTTAGTTCAGAAGAATTTGACCATCACGTGATGCAATTTGCACAGTAATTTATGGGGGCCATGCAGTGTTCACAGAGATGAAGAATTTGACAATTGTTACCAAGCAATGTTTCCAGTTCCTGGATTTGCTTGAATATACCCTACAATAACATTGTCTATTCCTCTTCTAAAACCAGTACAAAGGCTGGATTTGGAAGGGGTGAATTCTAAATTACCTCTGCCATCTGGCATCTGAGTAAATGGAGACATGGGCCAGAAGGAATCTGATTCCATCTGCCCCAGTCACGTGAGCAAGGTGCTGAGCTTCACAGGCTCCACAAGCTAGAGGTAGTTTTCAGTGCATTTTAAAATTGCTATCAAAGTAATACATGTACACTGTACAAAGATGGGAGAATACAGAAACTATGTTAAATCTCCCAGAAATTAGTGCATTTAACATGTTGGTCTTTTGCCTGCTATTCATTTATTCTTGCTCTCTCTTTCTTCCCTTCTTTCTCTCCTATATGTGTGTGTTCATATAGCCAAATATATACATACATGTATATATATATAAAATTCACAAAATCACATACACAAAAATAGGAGTCAACTGTAATACTGTTTAGAAAATTGCTTTTTTACCAGTATATCACATTTTCCCATAAAGCTGAATATTTTTTGATAAATTTATTTGAGTGATTAGGTAATATTTCCTCACATAAATGTAGCATATTTTATTTAAATAAATTTTGATCATTGGGTATACAGAGATCTCCTATTTTTTTACTTTTATAACTTAAAAAAACAACATACCCCCTTTTATATAAATATTTTACACATCTCTGACCTTAGCTGGGGTTAATTTACTTAAAGTGGAATTACAATTTAAAGGGTCTGAATGTTTCCCAGGGTTTAGATGCCCTCCAGATAATCTGTACTAATGTACATTCTGCCAGCAGTAGAGTGTCTGTTCCCTGAACTCTCACCAATAAGGAATCTTGTCACTTTAATTACATTTTTGACAATTTGATCTGTAAAATAGAGTTTGCTTGTTGTAATTTTCATTTCATTGATTCCTAGTATAGTTGAAATTTAATTAGTTTTCTTAGTTACAAAAGCAATAAGTGGTCATTGTAAAATGTACAAACATTAAAATCTTTAAGCTAAAATACTCATCTTTTAAAACTGTATCACAAATTTGATTTTTTTAATAGACTTTATTTTTTAGAGCAGTTTTAGGTTCACAGGAAAATTGAGTGGAAGGTACAAAGAGATTCCCCATTTACCCTTTGCCCCCCACCCCATGCAAAGCCACCACCATCATTCACCACCCCCACCAGAGTGGAGCATCTGTTACAGTTGATTAACCTGCATGGACACGTCTTCATCCCCCAGAGTCCATAGTTTACATTATGGCTCACTCTTGGTGTATATCCTATGGGTTTGGACAAACGTATAATGGCATGTATCCACATTCTAGTATCATACAGAGTAGAATACTCGACTTTTAAGTAAACATTTTCTATGATCTGACACTCCTAAATTAATCATAGTTTAATAATATGAAGTATCCTCTTTCAGATGTCTTTTTCTCCACAATAGGCTGTCTGGGTTTTCCCTTCCGGACCCAAAGGAGTTTATTAAGCCTATTGTTCTTAACAGACAAATTTAACCTCAAGAAGAACACTGGTTTCAGTTATCATCATAGTAATTTGTATACTCAACTGCATTTTCTATTTTTGCTTCAGATATTATTTCTTTTAATAGATGCATGTTATTCAAATAGTTGAAGTTTCTATCCCCATCCTGTTCTGCTCCATATAGGCATGTTCAGATCTATGGAGGATTCTATTATATGAATATGGCATAATTTATCCATCTTCCCATGTATGGACATTTAGGTCTTTTCTCATCTTCCCTTTTACAAATGAACATATCCTATATGGGCAATGCTCTGTGGGATCTATTCTGAGTTAGTGAAATGTAGGAATGTAGCGTATAAACATCATCAGCTTCACTAGAAGAAGCAGATTGTCTTCCAGAGAAACTGTCCCATGTACAATACCCCCCAACACGCTACACACACATACACACACACCACATACACACAGAAGTGTCGTCTTTTCTCCATATCTTCAGCATTGGCTATTGTCCTATTTTTTCTTCTACAAAGCTTCTAGTTTTACTTTTCAAACTTACTTCATTGGTCTACCTGCAATTTGTCATGGGGTATACATTTAACTTTATTTTCCCATATGATGGGTAGCTGTTCTAGTACCAACACTGCATCATCAAGTATTTCCACCATGACTGTTTTGTCATAGAGCTTTGATAAAATCCTCGAAGAATAAATATACCTGGCTTGGCTTCCAAGCCCTTTGCTCTGTTTCCTGGGACTATTTGCTCACCTCTGTGAGGCTATCACCCTGTTCTAATTAATTGCTATCATGTTATGAAGTTGGGAGAAATGGTCAGTCTCCCCTGCCCACCCCACACCTCCCTCTTCCTTCCTCAGAACGTCTCTATTCTTAACCCTGTACCCTTCCATACGAATTTTATGATAAAAGCTAATGTCGTTTCATTAACAACCTTATGGGGTTTCTACTGGAATTACATAGAATTCACATGTTAATTTGGAGGTAATTGATGTGGCTATAAGTCATCTTCTGACTTGTAAACACAGAATGCATTTTCTATTATTTAACTATTTTTAAATTGTGTTATAATTTTCTCAGTAAAAGTCATGCTCATCTTATGTTAGATTGATTCTCAGATTGTACATTTTTCTGTGTTTTTGGCAGAAACTTTTGTAACTACATTTTCTAATTCATGGTTGGCAAAAATAATAACTGTGTTTCTTTCTTTCTTATCTCTTTATATATATTTTTTAGTTTGGAATTGTTTGTGTGTGTGGAAAGAGGGAATCTTTTCTCCTGATCTTAGTATACTTGCTAGGTTTTCAGTACAATGTTAATATTAAATTAAATATTAGAAACTATAGTAATATTTTCTTGTTCTTCACTTCAAAATAAATGCTTCTAATGTTTCACCACTCAAATAGGGTGATTTCTAACTGTTTTGTTGATGCCTTTTATTAAGTTAAGAATGTTCCCTTTTCTTATTAGTTGGCTAAGAGCTGCTATTCGATCACGTACGAGTGTTAAATTTAATTGAGTGTTTTTCTGCATCTACTTAGATGACCATATGGTTTCTTCATAAATCTGGCAACATAGTGAATTATGCTAATAGGTTTTCACATATTAAGTTATCCGTGCCCCCCACCCTTTTTAGTCAGAATGAAATACTTTCTATTCCTTTTGTAGCTTTCATTTTACAATCAATATTTTTTCATCTTGTGATGATTTAAGAGCCATATAATTTGTTCTTAGTTCTAGTGACTTATTTTGTATCTTTAAATAATATGGATAGATGTATTAACTTTTTTTCAACTCCAGAAACAATATTTTAAAAATGAAACGATTTCTTGCCTTTCTGCCATGAAAATCAGTATAACACGCTTCAGACACTTCTTTCGTTAACAAGCACAGGAATTTTAGCCTCTCCATATTACAGAATATTTTAAAATTTTACTTTATAATCTTTTCTTTCAGTATGTTGACTTTTATAGTACTCATAAACATAATTACCATAGATGTTTATCTTTAGTCCTATGTTTAAATGTTCACCACTGGCCCTTTCATAATATCTTCCTTTTGTTCTGAGTTCTTTGTTTTCAATCATTTCAAGTAGGGCTTACTAGTTTTTCCAGAAGGAGTTCATTGCTTTTTTTTTTTTTTTTTTTTTTTTTTTTTTTTTTTTGCGGTATGTGGGCCTTTCACTGCTGCGGCCTCTCCCATTACAGAGCACAGGCTCCGGACGCGCAGGCTCAGTGGCCACGGCCCACGGGCCCAGCCGCTCCACGGCATGTGGGATCCTCCCAGACTGGGGCACGAATCCATGTCCCCTGCATCGGCAGGCGGACCCCCAACCACTGCGCCACCAGGGAAGCCCATTGCATTTTTGATAACGACTTTATACAAGAATAACAACTTCATTCGGTACAAAAATTAGGGCTCACAATCTCTCCTAAAAATTGCATGTACTTTGCTTCTGTCATAGAGTTGTGTTGTGGAGCAGTCTGAGGACAGTGGTGCTTAATTTTTCCTTCTCCTTTAGGCTAACTATATATTCCCTGTGTGAAAGCTTGTGGTTTTCTTTCTCCATCTCTAGAGTTAAATAATTTTACCAGGATGTGTTACAGGATCTATTTTCTCTATTAAAATTTTCCAGGAATATGGTGTGGTCTTTCAAGCAGCAGATTGAGTTCTTCCCTCACTTTGAGAATGATTTCTTCTCTGATACCTCTAATAAGTAGTATTATATGTGTGTGGTATGTGCATGTGGTGTGTATGTGTATGTATTTAATGCATTTAATATAATGATAAAGAACCATATGGGAATCACATAAGTATCCTGGGCCAAAGTGATGTTATTCCAAGGGAGGGACTCATGTTGGCTTCCTCCTGCCCTTTCAGAGCACCCCCAAGATGGAGGAGCCTACAGGATCTTCAAGGAAATGTGAACCATCCCTCAAGTCTTTTCATGCAATCAAATTGCCCTCCAAAACTAAAAGCAACACATGGACTCTCTCATGCGTGAAGAACTCAGGAGCTACAGCATCAGTGAGCTACTCCTGGAAAACCCAGCTAACCAAACAATACATCCCAAAAAGCTCAAGATGGAAAAGCTCTGGAATATTAACTCGTGGCAAACAGTGCACATGTTCAAATGCAGAGTTGGAACTAAGCATTTCTGGGAATTATTGTTACCATATAAATCATGGATACCATAAAACCTTAAAATGCACAAATACAGCTACTGAAACCTAGTGGGAAGTGAGAGGCAGGGTGGAGGCAGTGTAGATGCAATCGTTCCATCATCTTTTATAGTGAATTAATAGAAACTGTGAAAAACTGAAACCTGCAACTAAAACCAAGCAGAGATTCTATTAACTGTTTATCATCATTTTTTCCTTAACTGTCTAGGAGACCTTTAGAAACCAATTCTTTTTCTCACGGTGAAGAGGCAAAGAAGACCCTGTTTGAAATTCAGCAGTTAAATTTAGTGCATGTTTGATAAATTTATAATAAGATCCAATTTTACAAAAGTATTTCTCTCCATCTGTCTATTACTATTCTTGTCTATCCATCGTGGCATTTCTAGACTAATGTTCAACAAATCTCATTTTTTTCTTTCATAAATTTTTCATATTGTTTGCATTATCTATATAAAGACATATATCTTTTTGGTTTCAAAACACTAAAGTCATTTTTCCCCAAACTTAGTAAAAAGTAAAGATCTCCTTCCCTCTCCCAACGACTAACTCCCATCCTCCCCAGCAAAGATTTAATCACTGTCATCATTTTCTCATCTTTCTTCCCAGAAGAATTTTAATCTACAGCTGTTCTGTTTACACGATAGTATCATACTATACATGTTGGTCTGTAACTTGCTTGTCCCCCAAGGACTAACTTGTCAATGTTCCAATTGTTTTCTCTCTGCCTTAACATGTGAGCTTTCTTATATGGAAAGTTCTACAGTCCCGTAGGTATTTCAGTCTATTTCTGGCTTATGGATTCAGCTCAATGACTGTCTATCCATGCTTCAATGCAGGGTATTCTAATTTTTCTGGAATAACTAAACATTTTAATATCTGGGAAAGATGGCCATCATCACTCTTCTTTTTCCACAAACCCCTTAATCATTCTCATACACTATTTTTCCCATGTGTGATTTAACATCATGCTGTGAAATTCCAAAGCATCC
Source organism: Hyperoodon ampullatus (assembly GCF_949752795.1). Classification (NCBI taxonomy): domain Eukaryota; kingdom Metazoa; phylum Chordata; class Mammalia; order Artiodactyla; family Ziphiidae; genus Hyperoodon; species Hyperoodon ampullatus. The sequence goes on from NC_136921.1 coordinate 4,174,839, forward strand.
TGGTGGTAGTTTACTTCATGTTTCACGGACTATAGAACCTAGTTTAGGGTAATTTCTTTCGTTACATGATGGAGTCTCCCATCCCAAGGATAAGCTATGTTATTTCTTTTACTCATAGAAAAAGTCACTCCATAGAGTTTCTCTCTCAGCAGAATAATCTACTTTCCTCATAAGGGTCCTGCAATTGTCTTAGAAATTTCATCCCTAGCTATTCAATTGTTATTGCTATTGTAAATGAGAGTGGTCTCTCTGTTGTATTTTCTAAATGTGTGTTTTTCAAGTAAGGAGAAGCTACTGATTTCTGCATATTAATTTTAAAACCACACAGTCACTGAATTCTCCTACCCTTTCCAGTTATTTCTTCAGTTGATTATTTTGTGTTTTTAGCTATGCAATTATATCATTGTCAAATGATCTGTTATCTAATTGCATTGGCTGGTATTTCCAAAACAACGTTAAATAATAATAGTGGACAAAGGCCGACTTCAATTTGAATGGCTTCATGTGTCACCATTAAGCATGACAATGATTTTTTGCTTTGAGATTTTAAAGCACATATGAAAGAACTACAGTGCATTCTTATATAAAAGGGTTGTAAGTTTAGTACGTATGCATGCAAATTAATTCCATCATATTCAATTTATCGGATGAGTTCGTTGCTATTTATTGAATTGATCATGTTATTTTCTTCCTTTGACTTATTAAATGTTGAATTAATTAATAGATTTACCTGCTTGGGCAGTTGTGGTTGATGTGCTGGTTTTTAAATCCTTGCAGAGGGGAGTTGACACCTGCCCAGTGCTGAGATAGAGGTGGATTCTGAAGTTAGTGTTTAGGTCTCAGAGAGGTTTGTTCAAGGTTAGGATGGAAGAAAAGGGGAAATTTTTAATTGCTTGTCACTAGTTACTCATCTGGGCAGAAGGAATGTTTAGGATGTGGGGAGTTGACATGCAGAGGTGGACCAAGGAGTCAGGAGATGCCTGGGTACCTTGGATGCTACAGTGTTTTTTGTTTTTCCTGTGTATTTGACAGAGACAGCCCTGGTTTGTTTTGTTTGTTTGTTTGTCTTTCCTGGTATAGCCATCAAGCACGAGTGTCTCAGAGGAATCTGCCTTTGGCATGGTCCCTGGCATCAGACCTCTGCCTGCCAGGCTCTGCCTTGATCACCCAGGTTAGGGGTAGTCACAGAGACCTTCTGGCGTGCCTGCCTTCCTTCTCAGGTGAGTTGGCTAACGTGGAAGTCACGCGTGTGTGCTTCCCTGTCCTTTACTCCATTCCCTTCTGCACCAGTTTGAACAGAAACGCATCAGCTTTTACAGAGGGGCACCCTCCATGGTTCCCAAGTCCATTGTGTTTTTCTCCAAGTTCATATCTCATTGGTCACTCAATGACCATCTTCAAGAGAGGGCAGTAGAGAAGTAATCCCTGGCCATTGGCTTGCTCAAAAGATTCCCAGTCCTTTAAAAAGGTACACACGTATGCACATGTACACGTGCACACACACACACACACACACACACCTGTATGCTGTACGTTTATAGACAAAACCTCCTTGACCAAAGTTTGAAATTCAGGCGAGCAAGGAGAGAGCTAGAGGGAGTCAGTGGTCATGGGCATGTAGCATGGGGCAACCTGCTAGAATAGAAGGCTAGGCTCCGGCCATTCCTTTAGAGACAGGGGGCTGGTCTTGGGGGGAGATGTCTGTGGCCCGGGGAACCTGCTCTAAGAGTTTTGCAGCCGGACACATCCCCATTTCAGGGTCCGCAGTATCTCACCTCATGTCTTGCACAGAGATAGGCATCCTCATTTCCCCTCTATTTAATCATCTCAGGGTCAGATGCTGGGTCTCCCAGGCTCACAGTCAAAGAACCTGATAAATGAATCTTCCCTAAAAAAGAGGGTCTGGCTAATTTAGCCCCTGTTCCTTACCTGTTGGGTGCATTGCAGAGGGAGGCCATAACAACGTAGCAACCAAGACCATGGCTTATCTGTCTGTATTTTGTTGTCTCTATTTTCAAGACACTGTCACATAAATTATTGTAGTTTATCTTCATATGTGCACATGGTTCAGAGGACATTGCTCCTGTTTTTCAGGTAAAAATCTGCAGCTGCCAAGAGGTCAGAAGCTGGTTCCCACTAACTTGGGCATAGGGGCTGGGGCTCCCTGGGGACCACGAGCTTTCCACCTTACGTCTGCCTGAGAGGAGAAGGAACAAGTTAACAAATTAAAATCTTGAATATTTAAGCATATTCCTTCAGACTGACCTTTGTCACACCCAGGTGGAAATGAGTAGCAGACATCTTTCCACAGAACTCACCTCTCTCTCCTCTGTGCCCTGGCTTTCAGGAAACGGGAGGGGAGTTCAAGGAAATCAGATCTAAAGAAACGCCGAGAGTCCGTAAAGAATAATTATAACCCTGAGCCACAGGGAAGAGGAAATGGACTCATGAGTCTGATAGATATGATTTTATTAACTCGTTAACCTTGCCGGCCTATCTAGAAAACGAAAAGCCAGACCTTTTGGTCCAGCAGTGACCGTTACACGCTGGGACCCGGCAATCAGACAGAGCTCAGAGGGATGTGTTTATACAAAGAAAGAAAATGCAGTTACAACAGTGTGTGCTTTCCAGGTCTTTATTCCTGGGAGAACATTTGCTGGAAGGGAATTATCTTGAAATATGAAGCTAGTGATATTTCATCCATAGTCACCCTGGAGATAAAAGACCTTGTGCTTTAAAAGAAAGTATCAAGCAATATGCAGTAACATGTATTTCTTCCTTTCCTGGGAAGATTAACTCATGTGTGGGGAATATAATTTTCAGCCTGGAAATTGGTGATGTCCGGCCACCTCTCCCACAGCCCACCACCCAGACTCAGAGAGGCAGGGACAACAGGGTGCGTTTCTAGACAAGTGACCGCTGCCCGCCCCGCACCCAAAACCCAGGCCTTTGCCACGGCAGATAGGAATGGAGCAACACAGCCTTGGGGGAGCGGGGCCTCAGCTCTCAGTAACTTTAACGAGGATGCAGTTCTTTTAAACTCAACAGTCCATTGAGTTATTGCACCTTTGCTGATCCAACAGGCAGAACATGGGCCCAGGAGGGAGTCTGGGGTCTCTGGCTCCAGAGAGAGGAATTCCAGCGGCAAGGGGGCTCACACATCCGAGGTTCCCACAGGGAGGACGGGCACCAGCCGAACCCCAGATACCTCCGGCAGTGATGCTGGAAATGACCTTGTGGGTCATTTCAGCTCCAAATCTCCCAATGGTTATGCATCTCTCAGAGCAAATCCCAAGTCCTTGCAATGACTCCATGGCCTGTCCCCTCATGGAGCAAGACCCTTCTCACCTTGAGGCTTACCCTGGTCCCATCCTCACTCCCTCCAGAACCCAGGTCAGGGCCTTTGTGCGAAATTCTCTTCTCCCAGGGAGCCACAGGGGAGGTTCTCACCCCCTTCAAATCTTTGTCCCATTACCTTCTCAACCAGGCCAGCCAGATCTACTGTGTTTGGGTTGATTCTCCTCACTTTGCTCTATTTTTTCCATCACACGTCGCCTCGCAGCGAACGAAAATTATTTTCTATTTTTAAAAATTTCATTAATTTAAGGTGTTTATGATTTGCTTTCCCATAGAATGCAAGCACCCCAAGGCCAGGAGGCTGTGTTTGTTTTCTCACTGTGTATTCCAAGCACTGAGAATAATGAATCAGCAAGTTAGAGCAAATTTTCAAGCACCGTCAACGGTAGTCCGGTCCCATCAAATGTGGCATCTTGAGTAGGTGGTGCATCCCCTTCCCCTCCTTTTCAAGACAGTAGCACGGAGGCAGGCAGTACGTATGGGAAAAAATACCTTGAAATCGTGCCATTGTCCTGGCTTTATTTCACCATCTGATCTATGCACTAACAGAAACATGTATGCAATCTCTGTGCTGAAGTTTTCTGTCCAGGGGCCTCAAAACAGTAGGTGATCATCCATGCTTTACAATATGGCACCAGGCCCAACAAGAGTGACGTTCCTGCTGCCTTAACCCCAAATTTCCTGGCTCAAATCAGGTCATGCAGACCATGGCTATTGTTCTAACACAATTACTAGCATATAAATATTTGTAAAGTGTTTCATTCAAATGTTTTTTACCAAAAAAACAGGGTGGAAGGGCAACCACATGCCACTGGATCTTAAGGACGCAGTTGTTCTAGCCCTTCCAGTCTTTAATCAGGAGCTCACTTGGAGGCTGCAAACGTCATTTTCTCTGCTTGTCTTTCTTTCTTTACTCACTTGGGGGAATGCATTTATTTATTTTTGTCATAGTTAGTGGGGAAGTTACATAGATACATAGGAATTTCAAGACTGAAAAAGAAAACCTATTCAACTGAAGTTAACAAGTTCACTGCTGATGGCGCGGTCTGATTTATCTGGAAGACTGAACCGAAGGGAAAACCACAGCCCTGTAGAGTCAATGATAACCTCAGGTTAACATAATACAAACCATACAAATTATTTTATCCAATGCAATTTGAATTAACCTTTGTGTGCCTAGTGCTGAAAACCAAATCTGAAGCAGTTTTCTGGGAAAGGCTTTCAGAAGTTGTGTGCTGCCCAAATGTCTGCATCGTCTCTGCGCTCGGAAGAGGTTGCCTGCCTGCTTAGAAGTCTGAAGCTCTTTCAAATCATTGTCACACAGTGCAACCTAGCGCTAAGCTGTTCAGCAAATTGAAAAATGTTTTTCATAAAATGGAAAATGGATCTGTTCTATGGCAAAACTTTCTATTTCACTTCATGTGGATTTCAAGAAATTTGGTTGAAAGTTTCAAGGAAAAATGAATCAAATGACCAGAGTGTGGAGGTCTTCACAATAAGTTTGATTATTTTTCTTGGTAAATTAACAGGCTGTTAGGACGCTGTGTTAGTTTAGTGTGTGGCAGTATGGACCAGGACCCTAAAAGAGGCGATAATCTTTGATTCCCATAGTCTCGCCTCTAAAAATGTGTCCCGTAAAAGAATAAAAAATAGGGCCTAGATTTTGGTACAAGCATGCCTTTTTAGTGAGAAAAAGAACAATCTAAATGACCAATGGTGGAAGAATGGCCAGATAATTTATGGTACACGCATAATACTGAATACTACGAATCTATAAAAATTATGTTCTCATAAAATTTCAAGGTCATAGAGAACATCTAAAAAACACAAAGGGAGAACATTCAAAATGTTGGCATGGGCTTCCCTGGTGGTGCAGTGGTTGAGAGTTCACCTGCTGATGCAGGGGACACGGGTTCGTGCCCCGGTCCGGGAAGATCCCACATGTTGTGGAGCGGCTGGGCCCGTGAGCCATGACCGCTGAGCCTGCGCGTCCGGAGCCTGTGCTCCACGGCGAGAGAGGCCACAACAGTGAGAGGCCCGCATACCACAAAAAAAAAAAAAAAATGTTGGCAGAAGTTATGTCTGAATTGTGTGCTTATAGGTGTTTGCATTTTATTTTTCATACTTTTCTATATATTTCCTTTTTTAAAACCTAGCTTCATATATTACTTTATTCTCTGCAGAAATAATGAATGCCATCTTAAAATAGGCATAGCCTTTAGTAACAAGCTATGATGGATTACCCACATGATTTTGTTAAATTTGATATCTGGGGGCCATGTCAATAAGTAACTACCAGTGTCCTAGGTACCTGGTTGGAAAATGCCTAGTCCTCAAGCCCAGTGTCATCCTGCCCTTTGGTTGAGTAAAAGTGCCTTGAACTTTGGTGGGGAGATGAGTCATAACAAGACAAACCTCCCCTTCTTAGTAGAAGAAGGTGTGCTGGTCCCTGGGTCAGGCCTGGAGACAAGTGGTTTTTCCTTATTTGCTCCTTATGCTTTGAAGACTGAGAATTTTTTCCTTTCTTCCTTCACATGTCCCAACATTCCCTCCAATTTCTTTGTTCCTACTTTGTCGCAAGATCAACTATAAATCCAGAAGGAGTTAGAATTTGTCCTTGGGGCGATGCAATGAAATAAAACCAATGGCATTTCACCCTCTGGTTCAGAGTTTACTTTCAGCAAGTAAAAATAATGTCTACAGATCCTTCTCTGGCTCTAGCAAACATAAACGATGTCTCTGAGAAACAACTGTTTGATTAATGAAGCCAGTTCCAGCAAACAACTTAAAATTTTCATGGAGAAAATAAAAGCCAGTAAAAATGCCTGTCTGACGACATAGGCCAGTTCAGTGTTGGGTCTGGGGAGCAGCTGTACTACCACTGCTACTATTCTGCTCCCGAGAACATCTGGGCACCTTCAGGCACCATCACTGCAAACAGGAGACTGTTCATCCCACTAGGTAAAGAGTCTGTTGCCTCATTGAATTTTATTCATTGCTTTGGAAAACATTTATTGGCCAAGAAAATGGACATGCCTGGTAAATTAGTTTAAGCCCTGCAGCATAAAATACAACCCATGTGTCTTACACATTTATTATAGATCTATTAAAAAGATGAGAGGGCTTGGAGCGCATGATGTGCATCAGGACAGCTCGAGCCTGGCAGTCCCCACCAGCCTCCCCACCACTGTGTCTCCCCACCAACATGTCCGACTTTCCTCCATGACTCCACCAGTATCCTGGGCATGGGAGGAATGTGTAAGGAGAGGGGCTCTTCACAGAGCACCCCAATTACCTGACATTGGGGTGGCTAAAAAGGTCGTTTGGGTTTTTCTGTAACATTTTATGGAAAAATCCGAACAAATTTTTTTTTTAATAAATTTATTTATTTATTTATTTATTTATTTATTTATTTATGACCGTGTCAGGTCTTTGTTGTTTCTCTAGTTGCAACGAGCATGGGCTACTCTTAGTTGTGGTGCACAGGCTTCTTACTGCGGTGGCTTCTCTTATTGCGAAGCACAGGCTTTAGGTGCGTGGGCTCAGTAGTTGTAGCATGTGGGCTCAGTAGTTGTGGCTTGTGGGCTGTAGAGCGCAGGCTCGGTAGCTGTGGTGCATGGGCTTAGCTGCTCCGTGGCATGTGGGATCTTCCCGGACCAGGGATTGAACCCATGTCCCTGGCACTGGCAGGCAGATTCTTAACCACTGCGCCACCAGGGAAGCCCCTGAACTAAAAGTTTTAGCCAATACTGTTCCATGGGCCAGTCATTTCCATTTCTTGTTATCAGTTGATTTCTGAACTGCTGGCTGGAGGTTGATTTGCTTACCACTGTATTCATTGAACAAATATTTATTAAGTGCCTCTGTGTAATGATTATTGACACAAGTAGCTGTAAGACAGAACAAATTGATAAGGTGGCAAGACGGACAAACATGGAATCATGCAGGGGAGAGCGTGAAGTGGTCCCTCACTATCACTGGGAATCCCTGGCCACACCCAGGTCACTGCCAAGAGATGGATCATTCATCTCCCAGTGGAGTTCGTATACTATTTTGGTTTTTTTTAAATGTTTGTACTTTAAAAAATTTTAATTTCTATACAATTTTTAAAAGTTACTTTCCATTTAGAGTTATTACAAAACACTGTCTGTATTCCCCGTGCTGTGCAATACATCTTTGAGCTTGTCTTGCACCTGATAGTTTGTATGTCCCACTTCCCACCCTTTTATTGCCCCTCCCCCACTGGTAACCACTAGTTTGTTCTCTATATCTGTGAGTCTGCTTCTTTTTTATTATATTCACTAGTCTGCTGTATTTTTTTAGATTCCACATATAAGTGATATCATACAGGATTTATCTTTCTCTGACTTATTTCACTTCGTCATTTGGTTTGATTCACTGATTTGGAAACTGTTTGTTGGCCAGGAAATGAAATGCCAAGCAAAGCTTAAGCCTCAGAGAAGCTCACATGGAAGAAAAGATCATCAAGTGCAGGCGGCAGTTCTTGCAGAGGGAATGGCATTAGCTAAGGCAGGAAGTCAGGAGAGCACAATACTTTTGATGAACTGCAAATAGTTTACTGAGAGGCCCAGCCAAGGATACCTGAGGGTAATGGGATAGTTAGATGGGCTGAATATGGTGCTGAATTTCTATGAACATCCCTTGAACTGTTTTCTTCCTTTCCATCTGCACAGGCTTAGTTCTGGGCCTCACCAAATCACTTCATCTCTCTGTCCTCCAAACATCTTCCACGCAGGACAAGAGTAGCTTTCCATGCAGAGGGTGACTGTATGTCCAGTTTGCTTGGGACAAACAAGGGCAGGCAGGCCCTGCATGTGGAGTGGAGACAGGATTCTTACTGACCAGGCGCACATCTCCACTTTGAGCAGATACAAAACCCCAAGGCAACTCTATCTTTCCAGTAAGTTCATCTTTACACTGGGTACCAACCCCTATGACAGGGACCAGAAACTATGGAGACAGGAAGTAAAGGAAAGATGTCTCTCCAGTGAACTATGAGAACCACTAGACTCGTCCACAGCCTTCTTTTCCAGGAGCGTCCAGTACCATATGGCATCCACTAGAACAACTATGCTACCCCATGATGGAACATGATATCTGTCTCTGTACCAGCAACCAGCACTGGTGGGGCTTAGGCTCTGCTGCTTCTGTAGGTCCCCCTGCCTAAGGGTCTGTTACCTCAAGCCCATAGCAGCATCTGGCCTACTCCTCACCACGCTGCCCATTAGCCTGCCTAGCCCCCAGAGTAGGGACACAGAAGTGTCTAGGACACTGGGGACATCTCAGAGTCTGCTACCTATAGTACTGTCCTCCACAATTCTAGTGGGTCAGGCAGAGGCCCTGGGCTTCAAGCCTCATGATCCCTGGATGCCACCACCACCTCTCCCAGGGTCTGGGAAGCAAAGACTTTGGAAAGTGTCAGAGCATCATGTTTTCTAGCAAGTCTATGTCCTCAGGGCCCTTGGAGCCTCCATGGGGCATTATGGCTGCTGACCCCATTCCAGTATCTTTTCCTCAGGAGCCTACCAGGTCCTGGACCTCAGCTCCCACCCCCATGGAGTCTGCATCCCTGCCCCTGGAATGGGAGTGCTCTCACTTCCAGACCTCTGGGCTAGCGTACTTGAGGACTGGGCAACAACTGCCAAGGGTCATCCACTGGAATCCAAATCCTCAGCTCAGCCGCAGTGCAAGAGCAGAGCAGAGGTCTGGGGGGACACCTGTCTCCAGGCTCTGCTGCTTGAAACTGAAATTAGGCCTTCTTTGGGTGTTGTTTAAAAAAAAAATTATATCAAACTTTCCCAAAAAATTAAGTCCACAAAAAGAATATAAATATGGTTTCTTTATGCAAAATTCCTCAAGCCTTTAACAAGCCAGTGTACATTAAGACTCACCAGGAAGAGGATCTAGGATGCAATATTTTCCAAGCTTACTCCACCATGAGCCCTTTCCTCATGGACTTCTCTTTTGCAGAATCCACACTGGAAAAAGTTGGAGTGAGTTAGTAGGTAAGGTGGGGAACAAGGATATCAGGAGGACAGATAAGCCCAAAATGTTTATAATAATTCTGAAAAAATCAGAAATAATCTTAATGTCCTCTGGAAAAATAGATGCCATCATATAAAAATGCCACTCGAGATACAGCCAATGCAGCCTATGGAGCACATAACCATATACAAAATTAGATACATTTAAAAAATAAGGAGCAAAACTTGTGAGTGATAATCATAATTATATATGAAAAATCATATACAGTACCTGGTTACAAGGGGGTAAAGAAGTTGAGACTTATTTTCCTACTGTAAGTGAGTAAAAACTGGATAAACTATATGAAGCAAAGGTTTTCAGATACTGGAGGAAAGGAAGTGCAAGACTATGGTCCCAGAGAGACAGGAAGCAAACAAGGTGGATACAAGAGTTCCTTGGCTTGCTTCCAGGAGGCATTTTCCAGATTGTAGGGCAGGGAGGAAAGTCCCTAATAGAGCAAGACTGTAGCATTGAGGAGAGGGAAACTGAGGACTTTCGTGGCCGAGTGCCAGAGAGGAGGAAACTATGTGAAGAAAGAGCTTGAGAACCCTTGTAGGGGCCCCATTGAGTCTCTCTGGATGAACACTGCTCTACATGTGCATAGAGTGAAACTCTATAAGGCAGGATGAAGAAGAGCCTCCAGGTGCAGAAAAGGTACCAGGAACCTATAGGCCAAACAATCCCCAGGGTTGCTCAGACAAAGCCAGAAAGCTTCTGACTTACCACCAGCTAGTGAGGAGAGACCTTGTGAGTACACAGGGTCTTCAAAAGAGACCTCAGAAAGGTCATGCCATAGTGGGCTAAAAGCCCTAGAAAAAAACTAAAAAAGATTAAATATACACCTCAAAAATAGCAAGTTAATCCACAAATAACTTAATTGCCTACCAGAACAAAGTCTAACACTCTTAAAAACAAACAAACAACAAACAAAAAACCCTAACACTAAATACAAATGACAATGTCTGGATATCTAATTAAAAATTTCTGGATGCATTAAGAAGCAGGAAGATGTAACACATATAAGAAGAAAGCTCTGTCAGCAAAAACAGAACCAGATATTAGCAATATTATCAAGATGGTAAAATGAGAAGAAAGTGATTTCAAAGCATATATATTCTTAATATGCTCAACGGTTGAAGGGAAAATATGAATATAATGAAGAAAGAAATAAAATGTATGAAAAAGAACCAAGTGGGATTTCTAGGGATAAATATCTTTAAAATATAAATTTTTCACTGGAGTGGATTAAGACACTATTAAAAACTGTAAAATATCAGTGCATATAAAGACATGACAACAGAAACTATCCAATATAAGGCATACAGAAAAAAAAAAACCAGAATGAAAAATAATGACCAGATTCTGAGTGACCTGTTCGACAATATTAAGCCACCTAACATAGTGTAATCACAGTCAGAAAAAGAAGATAAGAGGGGTCAGAAATAATATTTGAGGAAATGGGCAGAGGTATTTCAAATTTGGTGAAAACTATAACACACAGATCTTAGTAATCCAATAAACCTTAATCTGAATAGACACAAAGAAAACCACACCAAAGTGCATCATAGTAAAATTTCTGAAAACTAGTGATAAAGAGAAAATCTTAGAAGTAGCCAGAGGAAAACAATACATTACAAACAAAGGAACAAAGACATTTTGTCAGCAACTATATTGAGGGTATTATGCTAAGTGAAATAAGTCAGAGAAAGACAAATACTGTATGATCTCACTTATATGTGGAATCTACAAAAACAAAAACAAAAAAAGAAACTCATAGAAAAAGAGATCAGACTTGTGGTTATCAGAGGTGGGGAGTGGGGAAGAGAACTGAAGGAAGGGGGTGAAAAGGTATCAACTTCCAGTTATAGGATAAATAAGTACTAGGGAAGTGTGTACAACATGATGACTCTGGCTAGCGCTGCTCTATCTTGCACCTTAAAGTTAAGAGGGTAGATCCTCAGAGTCTTCATAGCAAGGAAAAAAATACTTTTTTTTCCTTTACTTTTTCTTTTTTTGTAGCTACATAAGATGATGAATGTTAACTAAACTCATTGTGGTGATCATTTCACAATACATGTAAGTCAAATCATTATGTTGTACATCTTAAACTTACATAGTCCTGTATGTCAATTATGTCTCAATCAAACTGGGGAGGGAGGTGAGAATCTATGTAAGTCAGAAAACAATTGAATTACATATTTAAAGGACTGAGGGAAAAAAACTTTCAACTTAGAATTTTATAGATTTCATCTTAAAACTTCATCAGACATACAAAGAGAGAGAATTTGTTACCAGCAGACCATCACCACGAGAAATGGTAAAGAAAATTCTCCAAGCAAAAGGAAAATAATCGCGGATGGAAAGTTGTATCTATACAAGGTATGAACACACTTGAAAAAAGTTGTAAATATGTGCAAAAACATGAATTTTTGTTTCAGTTTTTAAATTCCTTTCACCAACAATTGACCATTTAAAGCAAAAACTGTGTATCATAATTTTTTGACTTGTGTTATTGTATATAATATATGTAGATATAAAATATATGACAACAATAGCAAAAAGATGGATAGTTAGATGTAAAGTTCTTACCTTATATTTGAGTGATATAATATTCTTTGAAAATAGACTGTGAAATGTTTAAAAGGCATATTTCAAACACTAGAGCAACCAAAGAAACAAAGTGGTATAGCTAGTAATATGATAGTAAATATAAAATGGATCCATAAACAATACAAAATTAATTCTAAAAAAGACAGGTAAAGAGAAAAAAAAGCAACACATATCAGACTAACAAACAGAAAGCAAATAGAAATATGGTACACCTAACCCAGGCGTATCTATAAGTGCATTGAATGCAAATTACCTGAACCTGCATTATTTCATATGGCAGGCACTAGCCACGTGTGGCTATTTGAATATAAGTTTATTAATTATGATAAAATAAAATAAAAATTCCAGTCCTCAGTCAAACTAGAAACATCTTCAATGTTCAACAGCCACACGTGGCTAGTCACCACCATCTTGGATAGTGTAGATGTAGAGTATTTTCATCATCATAGAAAGTTCCATTAGACAGTGTTGATCAACTGAAAACCAGATTTTTCAGTTTGGATGACAAAATGCAACTCGAGTGTGTGCTGTCTACAAAAAATTGAAACCAAAACAACAATAAAATAGCCTTAAATATAAAGACATAGATAAGTTCAAAGCAAGACAATGGAAATAGATTTTCCATGCAACACTAATTACAAAAGAGCTGGACAATGGAGAATTTGAAACAAGAGATATTACCAGAATTAAAGGGGGTCATTTCATAGTGATAAAGGACACACTTAATCATGCTGACATGCAATACTAATGTGCATGTACCTAATAACAGAACTTCAAAATAGATGAAGCAAAAACTGGCAGAACTTAAAGGAGAAATGGACATATTCATAATTATATTTGAAGATTTTAACACTTCTCTCTCTCAGTAAATGACAGAGCAAACAGAAAATCAATTTGAATACCTTGGACTTGGAAATCACTGTTACCCAAGTTGACCTAATTGAACTTATAGCATACTATATTCCAAAACTGCAGAATACACATGCTACTCAGATGCACATGGAACATTCACCAAAATAGACACTATACTTGGTCATAAAATAAATCTGAATAAATTTTAGAGGATTGAAATTTGTGTTTTTGCCTTTTTATTTTTGTTTTTTAACCACAATGGAATTAAATTGTAAATCAATACGAGAAATATATCTGGAAAATCCTCAAATATTTGGAAATGAAACAAAACTCTTCTAAAGAACACATAAGTCAAAGAAGAAATTATAACCCATTTTGAACTAAATTAAAATGAAAATGCAACATGGCAGAATTTTTAGGACACAGTTAAAGGAGTTACAGAGGAAAATTTTTACCTTTAAATGCTTACAGAAAGGATTAAAATCAATGACACAATATTCCAGTGTAAGAAGCTAGAAAAAGAACAATCTAAATCTGAGGGAAGTAGGGGGAAGAAATATGAGTGACAACCAATGAAATAGAAAATAGTAGAGAAAATTAATAAACCAAGATTTGGCTTATTGAAAAGTTTTGATAACCCCTAGTATGATAATCCCTGATCAAGTAAAAAAAAAGGAAGGAAGGAAGACACAAGTTCTCAATATTAGGAATGAAAGAAGGAACATCACTTCAGATCCTACAGACATTAAAAGGCCAATAAGTCAATATTTGAATAATTTTAAAACAACAAATACAATAACCCAAATGAAACAGCCAAATTTCATGAAAGGCAAAATCCATAAAGTGAATGCAGGAAAAAATAGAAAAGTCTCAATAGTCCTATATCAAATAAAGGGATTGAATTTATAACTTAAATATTTCCCCCAATGAAAACACCAGGACCATGTTATCTCACTGATAAATTCTATGAAATATTTAAGGAAGAATTAATACCAATCCCATAGAAATTCTTTCAGAAAATAGAGGGGAAAGTAAAAATTCCCAACTCATTATAAGGCCAGCATTAACCTTATGTCAAAGCTCAATAAAGTATTACAAGGAAACTACAGACCAATACCCTCATGAACATAGATGTAAAATCCTTAACAACATATTAGGAAATAATATTCAGCCATATATACAAAAAATTAAATATTATGACCAAGTGGAGTTTATTCCAGGAATACAAGAAAACCAATCAAAGAAATTTACTATACTAACAGAATAAATGAGAAGGACTACATGATAATCTCAATAAATGTAGAAAAATCATTTGACATTAGTTAAACCTGATTCATATTTTAAAACTTTCAGCACACTAGGAATGACATAAAATGTCCTCATCTAGATAAAGAGCATCTACAATAAATCTATAGCTAACTTCATGTTTAATAGTGAATTTCAATGCATTTCTTCTGAGATGGGGAGCAACGCAAGAATACCCCTTTCAGCACCTCTATTTAACACTGTCCTGAAAGTCCTAGCCAATGCAATACGACAAGATTTTAAAAATTTAGAATAAAATGTAAGAAGTAAACTGCAATCGTGCATGTAATAAAAAAAATAATATCAGTAGAGAATCCTAAGGGATCTACACACACACACACAAAGAAGAAACTATTAGAACTAATGAATTTCATTAACCAGATGGAACAACATAAGATCAGTATACACAATCAATTGTATTTCTTTATACTAGCAACAAAAGATTAGAAATTGAAAATTTAAAAATAATAACAATGACAATAGCTTCAAAAATACAAAACCTTTAGGAATAAATTTAACAAGATGTGTGTAAGAGCTGTAGAGTGAAAATTCAAAATACTGTTGAAATTAAAGAAGACAAATAGAGAAATATAACATGTAGATGAATTGTAAGACTCAACATTGTTGATATCTATACTCTCAGACTACTCTACAGCTAAACAATCCAAATCAAATTATCAGCAGATTTTTTTGTACAAATCAATGGCCTATTCTAAAATTTATATGCAATTTCAAAGGTCTCAGAACTGGCAAAATATGTTAGAAAAGAAAAAGTTTGAGGACATACAACAAAGAACTTAATACTTGTTGGAAGAATGAGGCTAGATTGGTCAAGGTTTGGGTTGGGGGCTGCAATAGAGTTCACCCAACTCAGCGTCCTTCCCCTTCCTTTCCTACGTCTTAATCCCTAATAAACATCCTGCACTCCAAATTCTGCCGCAGAGTTGTCATCTGAAGAATCCAGCCTATAGCAAGTACCTACTTATTCCAAACTATTCTAATGTTGCTTCTACACTTACTGTTCTTAACATAAGTTATTATTCTACTTTCTTATAAAATTATTGCTAAAACAAATCCAGAATTTCCATACAACTCTTTTAGAGTATAGAAACAAATGGAATATTTCCTGAATCCTTTTCTGAAATTTGTATAATCTAGATTCTAAACCTGTGAAAGAAAATGAGGCAAGATAAATATATAGACAGATTGAGTTTACTTATGTGAAACATCATATTAAAAATAATATCAATGAGAGTAAGCAGTACATTTGAACGATGGTACACCGTTACTTAAGAAGTCTTACTTTAATAATTCAGGAAGATTAAATATCAAGGAATCTATCTCTTCTACCTAAAATAGAAAGTTAACACTTGTCAGCAGAGTAGGTATTTTAAAAATCTCCAAGTGAATACACATGTCATTTTCAATGTCAATCAATTAACACACCAGTCCCAATACAGCAAGTTTATAGCTTGTGTCTACACTAGCTTTCCTGTTCTTACCTGAATGGTCTGTTTATTTAAGTGGACTTAGTGGTTCTTAACCCATCAAAAATGTTAGTTTAACAAAGAACACCAAACAATTAACCTCTGGTGGAAAAAAGGAAAGGATTAAAATAAGCAAAATTTATCACTTTGTCAGGTTCTGCAAACACAACCTTGAGGAGCTAAAAGCCCCTAATAAAAGAGCAGATACACTCTGTCTATAAAAGATCCATCTCAATCATCATGCTCTGTGAATGTCTACTAAAACAGAGAAGTGAATTTGGTGGTTGGTCTTCATGAAGCAGAAAGACAGATTTGATGAATTTCGTGCCCCATGGACCCGTGCTGTCATCAGATGGTACCACGTGAGCCGGAGAGCTGGCTCTAGGGCACCCTAGACTGCACGCAAGAAGGAAAGAAGGAACCCAGGAGGCTCAGGGCAAGGCCGCCCAGGTAAGCTCTCGACTCCATGCTCTTCGCAGACACAGCAAGGGAGCCAGACAGCAGCCACGCTCTCCCAGCCAGGGACCCTGCAAACCCGTCTGGACAGCAGGTCAAGGCTCCTGCTCAAGACACATCATTACTCTCTGAGTCGTCGGCATCTTCCTCACCAGGTGACCGGGAGAAAAGACGAGATATGACTGGCAGCCTTGGTCTCCCCTGGGGCGGACAGGGACCTCTGTGATAGAGTACAGGCGTCAGCCTGCTCCCGTCCAGGCCGTCTGGACCCACTTCCCCACAGCCTTTCGTGACAGCTCCTGGCCAGGGCATCATGTGCAATTATTCACTTGCTCTGTGGATCTGGAAGCATTTTAGCCGGGTAAGGGGAACCCTGCTCTGTGCTCTGAGACACTGCAGAATGTTCATTCTAACCCATGAGCTCTCAGGGACAATTAAGAATGTAAATATTTTATAAATTTTTTATATAATATTTCTCTCTCAAAATAGTCTCTAAAATACAACTGTAGCAAGAAGCTCTATGTGCCCCTTAGCTGGGCTGGAGCCTGTGTTGCTGTACAGAGCATCTCCATGAGCAGAAATTCTTGCTCTTAATGGATCACAAACACACAGTTTGCATTTTCTCCTGGGGTCTCCCTCCAGGTGGACCCGGGGTTCCCTCTCTGGCCTTGCTCTATCTTCTCCTTCTCCAGGATCTCCGGGGCATTTCCTGTCTCTCTCTACCCCAGGTGCTGGCTCTATCTGGAAGACCATAGTAGATTTTTGAGGCTTTAACAATTTCAGCTTTTTGACTGGGCAGAAACTCTAAGAAAAGACACTGTCTTGCTATTAGTAAATGTTTTTCATAGCTTAATAAACTTGATCAATATCTCACTCTTCTAATGAAGTCTCTGGATGGTTAACACAGTATTTGCCAAATAACCTCTCCCTACAAACGGTGTGGAAGGAAAGGAGCCAGCAGAGGTGGGGGATGGCCCTCTTCTCCCCCTTAGGAGGTACAGACGGGGTGCTCCTGCACGGATACCTGCAGCCTCTGGGGTTCTCCTGCTTTGTCTAGCAAAGAGTTCTGATGTTTGGATGTTTTATTACCAAAGAAAAAGGCAGTGCGTGCCCGTGAAATCTGAAACCTGGCCTGACATCCTCTGAGGCAAAAGTCCATGGTAACAGGTTCAAAGGACAGGACGGGAGACTCAGGCCAGACACAGGGCAAGACTTGTTTGTTTGAAGAGGCAAGAGAGTTGCAGGAAGGGTCACCTTTTATTAGCTGCACTTACATTCCTCAGGCAAGTCCTCCAGTTCCTCAGTGAGTTCTCAGAAAATGGGGGTGGGATGGAGCATCACTAATTAAAAGGTCTGTCACCAGCGGCTATCACCAGTCTCCACTCTGACCTTATTTATACAGCCAGCCCTTCAACTGGTCCTTAGCCTCGTGTGGCTTCAGTCCCTGGTCACAGAGACGTGGGGCTCAGATCCCATAGCCGAGGCTCAGCGAGCATCACCGCTAGGCCCTGTTGCCTTGGACAGATTTCAGCAGCAAGTACAGTTGGTGTGAAAAACACAGAGGGACCTTGAGCTAAGGTTAAGAGACAGGAGGGAAAAATGCCTGGAAACATTCTTCATTTGTGACAAATTGGCCCTTGGTGTAGAAGTGTGTTATACTCCATGGATTTGTAATAAAGCCTCGAAGGTCATGGTTAAGAATTTCTGGAGCATTTAGGGGAAATAATGAAGTGCTTGAAGTCTACTTCTAAGGTCTGCTCTGAGTCTGCTGTCAGCAGTTTCTAGAACAGTGACAGATATGCATATCAAAAGCACGGTTCAAATTATTTGGAAACTTTACGTAACAGGGAAGAGCCAATTCTGACTCCATGTTGGACCTGTTTCTTTCACTTTAATCTTTGCTTCCCATTGCTTTTGTTCACTAAAAGGATACTGTCTATACCTAATGGCCTGCTCGGGGAACCCTGCCCCTCGGCCTGAATGTTAAACCAAAGTGACTGCTCAGGGAAACATCTGGACCCTGTCCACCTGTGAATGGCTGCAAGACAGAAGAAATGTGCAAGACTTATGACCTTTTTACTTTACTTCCCACCTCGTCCCCCTCACTGTTCTATAAAAGAAGCTGGCATCCAAACCCCGATAAGATGGTTCTTTTGAGACACTAGTCTACCTCTTCTCAGTCTGCCAGCTTTCCAAATAAAGTCGCTATTCCTTGCCTCAACAAATCATCTCCCGATTTATTGGCCTGTTGTGCAGTGAGCACAGTGAGCTTGGATTCGGTAACATTTCTATACACCTCTCTCTATGAATAGATGCTAGAATGAAAATTCCTGACTTGGCATGTAAACCAATGATGCAAGAATGGAGTAAATAGCCAAGAATAAAAATCAGTACTTTGTCTACTTGCTTGAGAAATAGAATCTCTCACTTCACAAAGAATGCAGAAATCAATCTGTAGGTAAGGAGTTTTTCTTTTGGTGTTGATTTCAATATCAGTATCAGCCTCAAGCTATGAGACCTTTTATCTTCGCTCTGAACCAAACTGAAAGTGTCTTTTTCCTTCCAATATCTCCCTCCAACTAAGCAATTTCTTCTTGTATGTGCACGCGTGTGGGCAAGCCCACACACATCCTATAATATCCTCCCCAATTCTAACTAGAGAGACTATATAAAATTGTCTTTCATATCTTTAAAAGTGTAGTAGTTGCATAGGGATATTCTCTGAATGATACAGTGAATAGATGAGAAAAATAAATGAGTGAATGTAAAAAAACAAGTGAAGGATGAAAAGAAGGAAGGAATAGAGAGAGGAAAGGGAAAGAGAGAGAAAGGAGGGAGGGAGGGAGGGAGGAAGAATTGGTGCCCACATTGATTAACGAATTGGTTTCAGAAGGCCAAAGAGTAATTTCATCTTTCAGACCACCTAGTCACTGGGATTACACATCCCTTACAAAATGTAGTTAGCATGTGTGGGCACCTGTTCCCTAGAACTGCCCCGGGCCTTGGATCTGATTTCCCCGTGGTCCCCTGACAGCTGCCAAGCGCCAAATGCTCATGGACACCTCTGGCCAGGCCGGCCACCCCACATTAGCAGGAGGTGAAAGGTCCCTTGTGCCTTGACTAATCGTAGGATGCATGACTGGCCCAACGTTTTCTTTTTCATGCCCAGATCCCTACTTTGAAAAAAAAAAAAAGATTCACAACTGTGTCCACATAATCCTTTTTCATGATGTTACTTCCTACTCATGGCTTTCAGCATAACTTTATGAGCAGAGAGGAAGGCCTGATAACTTCAAAATGTGGATTCCGGAAGAAATTGCCTGCATTTTAGGGACCCTAGCTGACCTGGCGTCATTTATCTTTGTCTTTTCTTATTAAAAACCAAGCAACAGCAACAATAGCAACACAATACTTCTCCCCGCTTAATCTGGATTCCCAAAACACAAAAAATGATGGAGCCCTTGTAGTCACTGAGAGGGTCCTGCGTCCCCCCAGCACAGCAAATCTGTTGTGTTAACCCTGGCCTGTCTGTACACAACTCACATCTTAGCTGCCTAGTTCTTATTCAAAACTTCATCTAATCAACATAGCAACCAATTATAAAGTGTCATTTGTGGAATGTTAAATCCGGATTAAATCTGTAGAGGGCTTTATTTTTGTTCTGTTTTCCATAATAAAAGATCAAGATACATGATGCAGGGTGAGAAAGGGTTACAGAACCTCAGACAATTCGGCCTGAGTGTGATTGTACTAAGTTCTTCAGGCAAACATTGATTGAATTGTCATAACAGCCCTATGGAAGGGGGTCTGTTTTTAGCTCCATTTTACAGTTCAGAAGTTAATTTCCTTGCCCATGTTTACCTAATTAGTAAGTGACATTGTTAGGTCTGATGGCTCCTATGTTCACGCCTGATCTGCTGTAACTTGCTGCCTTCCTAGAGCAAACCTAAATTTTTGCCCAGACTCCATGGCACCAGGGACTGGATTCCACGTGGAAATCTGTTCAAGATGTACCTGCTTCCTTTGCTAGGGTGACAGAAGGCCCTGGCAAAGAGTTTGCTGGGGAACCCTGACTCTTAGCTCCTGCAGGCAGGATTCTCTTCTTGCTTAGAGCCTAACATGACACCGTACATGCAGAAGGAGTTCCAAAAGTGTGTTGGAGGAATGAATGAATGAATGAAAACTATGGCAACACATAACATAAACTAGTGTGGGTTCCATCCTGGCCAGATAGGGTCTTTTGCTCCCACCATCCAAGACACAGAATATTAATTGCCAGCTCACAATTACAGTAAATTGAAAGCTAGGGAAGAAGGGTAGTGTTGACCTCACCCTGTACACATCTAGGAAAGCTCCACTTACACAGAACCACTTGGAAGTTCCAGCTCTGACAGGAAGTGACCTGGGAAAGGAGACAAACTGGGGAACAGGATGAGCCAGCCCAGCTCCATACCCCCTGCACTTCCCACTCCCATGGGTGCCAGCACAGAGGTACTTTCCTAAGCCCTCTTGGCAGTCATTCTTGGTCTCCTGAGAACACCAGGCTCACCACACTTACCATAGCAGCTCTGTGCACATACTGTCTGAGCATGATGTATGTAAATATCAGAAGAAAAAGGAAATCGCTTTGTCCAGGCTGTTCTGTGGTTGTTCTACTGTAAAGAGGAAGCAATGCAATAGGGGTCTGGCATAGTATGAATCACTAGAATAGCAATGAAGAATCAAGAGATGAACACATCCAATAGTTAAACCCTTGAGAAAGACCTAGAGATAGTTCTTGACCAGTAATAAAGTATGAGTCAATAATGGTATAGTGTTATGAAAAGAAGGAGTCAAGCATCACCATATATTAACATGAAAACAGGTTTATATGTTATGATATTTGGCATGTTTATCAGGCTTTTGTTATAAAACTGTGTCCAGTTTTAGTCTCCAAAATTTAAGGGCACTGTTGTAAAGCTAGCTCACAGAGAGGCTAACAAAATGGTCAAGTGTTTGGAAAACAAGATAAATGGTGTAACTGTGTTTGTCTTCATTTTATGAGTAAAAAAATTTAGGGCTTTTTAGTTTGGAGAAAAGAATGTTGTTGGACAATTATAAATCATTGTTTCCTTATTCTTTAGAAAACAGAAATTGAAAAATGTACTTAGATTTCTGGTGCTTAGGTCATTCTCTGGACATTAATTGTTAATAAGCAGGGTTCAAAGTTCTTGCATATTTAACCAGAATAGGTTTACAGATCCATGGACATGTTTTTGACACTCGTTTCTCATGGTGAGAACAAGGAAGTTCTGGAGGCTCAGTAGTATCTCTGTTGAGACATCCAACATTGGGAGCCTTTAGTACCTTTCTTATTTAAGGAGACTATGATCTTCTCATGAATATACTTGCTGTCTTCTCACTCTTTCTTACAGCCGTTCAATAACACTTAACTGTCAACCAGGCTCTGGGAAGAGTTCCAAGGTATGAGAAGCATTCACACCATAAATGTCATCAAGATACACAGTCCTGGGTGGCCTGCTGGAAGGAGCCCAGCCTGACACAGGTGTGCCTTCTAGTTCTGTCTCATCTTATTAGCTGCACGGGCTTGGGCAAGACACTACTTTTCAGTGAGCATTGGTTTCCTCCAGTGCAAAATTAGAATCATCAACTGCTTGGCAATAAAGACAGAAAGTGGCCATTTATGTGACTGCTCTCTAATCAGTAAATCACTGTTCAACCATAAGTGACTCTACAAGGCCAAGGTGATGAGTCAGAAGTGAGAGCGAGGGACAAAGGGAAGATGAACTAGGGAATGACTTCTCCATGTAGATGTGAGTTGAATGACACCTCAGCACTGAATGGTTACCTAAAGGCAGTGTCCAGGGAATCTACCCTAGACATCATTTTCCTTTCAAGGATATTAAGCAAGAATGCCTAGACCTTTTTGAATCAATGCCAATTTAGACCTGACTGTTTAATTCTGAAACACAGTATCAAAGATTACAGTTGGAGGCGAGGAAGGGAAAATTTGTGCTACCATGAATGCTACCATCTCAAAGTGACTTCGATAGTGGGAAAGGGTTGAGAAATGTGACATTTCTGCTTAAAATAGTCAAAATACTGATTGTTATGAAAACAGAACATACCATTTACTTTCAAGTTTTAAGTCATTTCTAGAGGGAAAATATCTAAATATCTACATGATTTTCACAAATACAAATGTCATTAAGTGGAAACTGAATGAGCTTGGAGTGAGCTGGAAAGCAGTAGGTTTTGATTTGCCAGTGGGTCTCTCTCCATCATTTATCCTGGAAAGAACATGAGGCTTGTTCTGGTCTGCTATGGCTGTTCTGATCACGCAGGGCTCATGTATAAATCTATGCCAGTCTTGGGTGTAAGCACTCATTCTTTACCCCAGGGAGGTAGCAGAGAATTTCAATAAGCAGAACAAAGTTTAATGTCACAAAAGAGGGAATATGTCTCATAACAACAAAGAAACAGAGATAGTCAACAAAGAGAGGAGGGCAATCCTTGGATTTTAGAAAGGCTGTTTCTGTAGAAGGGTGAGGTTTCCCCTTCACTGAAGGTGCAGCCAGCTAAGAGTCAACAGAAGTGGGGGAACTTGTTACTGAATTCCGGTTTGGCTTCTCGTGGCTCAAAAGCCAATAATTTGAGAGGCAAGTGTCAGTAGAAAGGAAAGGTGCTTTAATCAGAAAAGCCAGCAATCTGGAGAGAAGGTGGACTTGTGTCCTGAGACCAACTCTGAAGACTCTGTTCAGTCATGACAGTTTTTAAAGCAGAAAAAGGGGGAAGAATCTCAGCGAATCATGGAGGCAGGAGGTTGGGTTCTGCATCCTTCTCCACTGTGTGCAGACTGGCTGACTCTCTCTTCAGATGTTATCTTACCTGTGTGATCTGCCTGCACGATTGCTAAGGGGGCTGTTAGGGGTAGAGAGCTAGTCATTCTTAAACTACTTCATTCTTCATTCTTACTTCTTTTTATCTAGGAAAAGAATCAACAGATTAGGCAAGGCATGGTGTATATTCAGGAGAGCATATGTCAGGAGTTAGGTTAAATTGTCTAGTGATCTCATTCCTATAATTAGGTTCTTTTAAGGTTAGAAGGGAACAGAAGGGGGCAAACAGGAAAGGGGCAGAAGAGCTGCTTTCAAACTCAAACACAGAGTCACACAGCATGTATTTCCAACAGCTTCTGATTGAGGAAATTCAGCAGCACTTCGTAAATCATCTTATGTCTCTAAGACAAAAAAAACCAAAAAGGTAGCTCAAGGTATAAGGCTACCTCGGCCATTTGAAGGGCGGGCTCTCTTCAAAGCTTAATTTGGCCCCAATGAAAGTCCATTACATACCTCGTACCTGCAGATGGGATGTCTACTCATATTCCCTAGGAGCCCGCCTCCAAAAAACAAAAATCACTCCGTTTACAAACTTGGGGTTTCAGAGCTTTCTTCTTGCAATCTCAGCTTGCCAGTTGCCCCAGGACCATGTGATTCCGATGTCACCGTACAACAGGGTGCTTTGAGTCACAGCCCTGACTGCAGAATTGCTTCTGCTTCTTTGGGAATGAAGACTTTTCCGGGCCTGTGAAAAAGATTCTTGGGAATTGTTCAACATTGAGTCTAAGTTTGGAAAGATGGGAAAAGAGAGAAGAGAAGGCCCAAGAGCTTGCCAATTTTTCCTTGACACAATCATAAAGTAAAGTTCAAGTGGTGTCATTCCACGCTAATCAAAATAATGAGGTAAGAAAATGAAGAGGAAATGGCTTCATTCTAAGTACCCATTATCTGATGCCAATTGACAAAGAAATGCTTAGGAAATTGGAAGTGCATGTAGCAGTCACGTGATGGGGGCCTGAAGTCAATATGGTCATTGTGATTCATTTCAAGGTCAAGGTTTCCTGAGTAGAGGGATTTTAAAAGACACAATTACAGTTCTTATTAGTGAGTGTTGAAAATGATGCTGGAAACAAGTCTTTGTGTAAAGCTTCCATAAGGTGAGCAGATCAGTTGTTTAATACTATTTACTGCAGTATTTTAAATTAAGACCAAATGCCAGTAAACAATGCGTGTTCTTTTCTATGGGAATTTTTCTCTCAAATAATTCTGTCAGTATGAGATTGAATTTCAGATCTACCTAGAGAGCTGCTATATGAGAAATGAACAACCTGATCTTTGAAGGATTTAGTTTCACCCAAGATACTCTTGACGTTTTCTTTGTCTACATACGGTATCTCTCTCAATTTAATGTGGTTAATGATTGGGAATGTCAGAAGCCACATGATGCTCGAAGGCACATTTTCACTTCATCTGCCTTTCTGACACGTTTAGTTTAACTTAATCAGGGGGTTGAAGCTAATTTCCTGAAGCAGTTTCCAGGGTCCTTGTGCAAAAAAGGGAAAACTGTTCCCATTCTTTTAGGACATATGGTTGTTATTACGCAAAAATTCCCTTGTGCCATTCTGGCACACACATTCCCTCCCCCCCCCCATTCCTATGGATCACACTTAACCGCTGTATTTCGATGCACTCTTTTCCCAAGGCTTTCTGGTCCAAGTGTCAGCCCAGTCCACCCCTGAGCTCAGCATCCCAGCCCTCACCCACTTGAGGCGGCTTGGAGGGGTCACTGCCTTGCCAGGGAGCACAGCGGGCCATCTCAGAGCAGAATCATTTAGGCAGGAGTGGGGACCTGGGTGCCTTCAGAAAGTCACCCACCGGGGTCTTGCTGTGGTCGTGGTGGGCACTCTGGGGCCACTGCCTGGGTCTAAGTCCTCTGCTTCTACGGCTGATAAACTCTGTGGCCTCAGGCAAGTTACTTACTGTCTTCCAAGCCTCCAGTGTGCCCATCTGTGAAATAAGCACCCATCTCTTAGAGCTACTGTGAAGGTCAAGTGAGATAACACATGTAATACATTTAGCAAAGCAACTGGCGTGGAGGACATGATTAATAAGTAGTAACTCCATTCCTTGCCTGCCAAATGGAAATGAAATACAGTGGTACCGTCAAAGGCAGTTGTGAAGATGAAGGCAGTTGAGGTGTGTGCACCATGGTGTACCTAGGGTGCTATAAGCACACAATGCATGTTGCCAGTAACGGTTGCTGCCATTTTTGGTGTCTGTATCATAGATACAGTGGGCTTGGCTGTCCTGGCTCCTTGTCTCATAGGAGAGCTAAGACATGATCCCAAGGAGGCCTTGGGTGCCCAGGAGGTGAAAGGGGGTGTGCCCCAGCCTTCTGGTGTGTACAGAACCTTACAGAAGACATCACTTTCTGGGTCTAGGCTCATGACAGAGACGCATTGTAAGAGGACGGGGTGGTCATGGAAACTGCGACGGGCCAAGGGGAGTCAAGGAGACCTGCTGTCCTGGGTCATTGCCAGTAGTCATTGTTGGTGAAAGAAATCAGACCTCACCTTTAATTCTCCCTAACATGTGTCAGTGCCCATCTGATAGGACTGAGTGAGCTAGAGCAAGCATTAAAAAAAAAAAAAGGGAGAAGCGGCTCTTTGGCAACTGTGGTGGTTAAAGAAAGTGGCACCAACTGCCCCTCCAGTATCTCCTCTTGGGACGAATGTGGCTGGACCAGTTGTAGGTCTCAGGCTCCAACTGGACCATGGTTTGACCAAGGCCCTGGGCCTCCTTCTGCCAAGTTCTAGTCCAAAGAAGGTCAGAGGAGCTGGCCTGGGTCTCAGGGCTCATCCGAAGGGCATGGGCATAGTGTCATATGTGGACCCCGAGAGTAGCAAGTTATCGCTAACAGTAAATTAGGAAATGAAATACCTCAACTCCTAACCTTGAATGTAATTAGCATGACCCTCACTTTACCTTTCTTCAAGGTGAGATAATCCCACCAGTTCTTCAAGGAACTTCTCAAGTGCAGGCAGATCCCTGCCCCAATGCAGATCCCTTCCCCAAACCCCAGGGATACAGGAGGAAACAGTCCTGAGGAGATGCATCATATCTCATACCTGAGACCCTGGGGCAGGTTTCAGGAGCCTGGGACCCGCAGGACCAGAGGACACAGTGTTTAGTGCTGTTGAGGAGTCCATGGCTTTCTCCATGTGGCAAGGTCAGCCACCAGGTTCGTAGATACAGAGAGTCAGTCATTAGACCAGAGAGAAGGCCCAGAGGCCAGGAATGGGGCAGACCAGGGAAGCAGAACCTTAGGGAAGAACCCAACTCAGAGCTGCCAGACATGGAGAGGGCCCCAACCATGGGGTCTGCTCCCTGCCTTCTGCTGGGGAGGAGAATGTTAATCTTTCACATGTGCACACCACAGCTCGCAGCCCTACAGGGCATGGAGCATCCTTGGGCTCTTTGACTCCCCTCCCCACCCCCTCCAAAGACTCGGTGAATATGGCCACGCAGGGCAGCCATCATGATCACATCAGACATTGATTTGTTTCAGCCCGAATTTGAAAAAAGAGAAATAGTGTGCTGGTTTTAATAATTGTCCAAAGAATGCGTGACTGCAGGAAGCTCTTTGTGAGTGTGAAATTTGGGGTTCTGAATATTTGGACATATTCCCTGTCAAGCCACAATACCCCTTGGACAATTCTTGGTGACTCTATGCTTGAGTAAATCCAAGGTGAAGGTGGAGACCTCTCAGACAGGGACCCTGGACCCCTGCTGGCATGGTCCTCCAAAAAGTCCTGACCGAATGAATGAATGAAGACTGAAGGGAGAATAACAGGGCTGCCAGTTCTGATCTGGCTGTGCCTAAAAATGGGGTTTAAACCAGAGCAGAAGGTAGAACATTCTTCCCACGCCACCCATCAGCATGGCATTTGTTGGCCCTGGGGGTGAGGGAGGGTGTACTAGCTAGGGAACTCGATCACCTGAAAGGTTCTTTCAGACTCTAAGATTCTATGACCTATCAACTGAAGAGTGTCATCAGAACACACTCATGTTCTTGTTTCTCTGAGCTTAGCCCCTGGGACTCCACTCTTTTGTAGACCTTTGGACTAAGTATTCCTGCCATGAATTTCCTTGTGTTCCCTGTTTGTTTCCTACATTGGGACACAGAGTCTGAGGCTTCATTCCTAGTCTCTTGTTTGGTCTGAAGTCTTGGTCTTTTGTTCAAGACTCCTAGGAAGAGCCATACCCATTTTATGTGAACCTGCCTCTCAGTTAAATTACTAGTCTGTGCACCTGTACTTACCAAGCTGACAGTTTCTCGGAGTCAAAGATCTGGTGCAACTAAATGCCCACTACCCCATGGTTTCTTCAGGGGCCCTCTGTAGAACACCTAATACATTCTGGAGACTCCAAGATAATGTGCAACCTCTGTTTTACCTTAAAGAGGTAAGGGAATCAATACTCTAGCTCAGAACTGTGGCGTATACCCTGAGCTCAGCCATTCAGACCAGGGTAGGGAAACACAGAGCAAGCTGGTCACCACCACCTCCTCCTCTGCTCATGGAAGACATTTCCAATCGATCCCAGAACATTTTCTCACTGAGCACAGATGTGTTCTCCCATCACCATTAGATTGGAGCTGAGACTCAAGTTGAAACCTATCTGGTTTCCTGCCCCTTCCATGGGCCTGGACATAAAACGTGTTAGCTGTGCAGGAATTTTCCTGTTATGGCAGCTGTGTCATGATGTGATTGTTGGTTTTCCCTCAGCTCTGCCCAGTCCCTAAAGAAATGAGAATACATTGCACAAAATACCCTCCTGAGATTTCATACAAAGCCACAACAAATCCCTCTGTTGATAGGTCCCAAGTTCACAGTCAAGGGCACAACACACAATGTAATGAAGATGTTGCTGTCAGTCAGATGACCTTTGTCATCCTCCAAATGGAGAAGAAAGCAGCCTGCAGAGACAGAAGCCTGCAGTGGTCACTGTTTTCCCATAATGAAAACAGTGTCCTTAAGCCTGGTGTCCATGAGGAGTTATTGCTAGTTTGATTATATAAATAACGATTAGGGGGTTACCTATCCGGACAGAGGTACCTGGAGGAAACTTTCTAGAAGGGCTCCTGTTTGGTAAAATTACTGGTAGAGTTTTACCATTAGAAACCACGAGACGGGAAAAGTAAGTAAAGAAGCTGCCACACAAATACATATGTGGAAAATGAATCATTAGGCAAAAATGGGTATTCCTTAAAATGAAGCGTGGAATAAAACTATAATCAAGTAAAAGAAACTGTTCAAATAAAAGGGTCCCTAATACGTGACCTTTAATGTTGTTAGTCTGAAGAGGAAAGGTTTATTGGAAAATTTCCAATTAGGTTGAAATTTTAATGTTGTAACATGGTATGAGTTGCAAGTTGAGATTCTCATATTTGTTTTCCTATTGGACACCTTGAGGATAAGTTTCTGTAGTGCTGTGATTTATAATAAGAAATACATATTTGGTCTTTGTCCAGATGTGGGCATAGAGATCCTATAACTTTTTGTTATGTTAATGAAACTTGTGGAAAACCTGTAGGTCACATAAGGATGGAGGTTGGTTGCCAGGGGAGCCAACCCCCTGGTAAGAGGGTTGGAACTTTCAGTCCCACCACCATCACCCCCATCCCCAGGGAGGGGAGAAGGGCTGGAGGTTAAGTTCAACTGCCAATGGCCGATGATTTAATCAATCATGCCTACGTAATGAAACCTCCAGGAGAGTGGTGCTGGGAGAGGGCATGGATGTTTCTCATTTCTTCCCCATGCTTTGCCCTGTGCATCTCTTCCACCTGGCTGTCCCTGAATTATATCCTTTTATAATAAGCCAGCTAGCTAGTAAGTAAGATGTTTCCCTGAGTTCTGTGAGCTGCTCTGACAAAGTAATCAAACCTGGGGAGGGGACTGTGGGAATCTCCAATCTATAGCCAGTAGGTCAGAAGCACAGGTGACAACCTAGACTCGAGATTGGTGTCTGAAGTGGGACTGAGCTCTTAACCTGTGGGATCTGACATCATCTCCAGGTAGATAGCGTCAGAATTGAGTCGAATTGTAGGACCCCCAGCTGGTGCTGGAGAATTGCTTGGTGGTGTGGGGATAAAACCTGCACTGGAGTTAGTGTCAGAATCACCGGCTCGCAGCCTTGCAGCCCCTCTGCTTTTTGTTATCACACAGATATCAAAAAGGATTCAATTTGCAAGAATCGGCACCTTTTTCTCTTGTTCCCTTTCTCTGGGTGGCTCCAGAGCCACCTGTTTTACACTGAGGGCTTCTTTACACACCTTTATACGTGCATCTTCTGCAGACTTGCTTGTGTCAATAGATCTCACCTTCTAAACAATCCTTCCCATGTGTAGAACCAGAACGAAGAATGTCAGGAGAGGTCCGTGACGGGCTCCGCCTCCCAGAGCTGTGACTGTGTTCAGGAACACTTCTTCATTGAAAGCTGTCTCTGCAGGGAACTGGAAGCAGGAAGTTACCCTTTTACGTTTTGGTTTTCTGTGCTATAGTACTACTGAACATATAAGCTCTTTTGGTGTTTAAAGTCCTTTGTGGGATCATATAGAATGGTAATTTTGATTATTAATAAAAACAAGAATAATTATGAAGGTGCCAGGGCACTGAAGGCAGAAGAAATGTGTGTGGGAGCAGCCCTGGTCTGAGGGAGCACAGAACCGGTCCACATGGATGGAACCCAAGATGCCCAGGTTGGTGGAGGGAGGTGAGGCTGCAAGGGACCCAGTCTGCCCTGCATCATAACAGACACATTTTATTAAGCATCTATCCCATGCATGATTTCATCTAATCTCTCTAGCATTCCTTGGAATTAGGTACCCTTGTTCTCTTTTTACAGATAAAAATGGAAGCTTAAGGAAGATAATAGCCTTGTTTAAGAGCCTATATGAGCACAAAGGGAAACTTGGAATCTAAAGCAGGTCTACCTGGTTTCTTGGCCCATGCACTTCCATACATGGACAAAGAAATATATCCAGAGATATGCATGCTAAGAAATGAATACATGCATACGTGGGGGTTTTAATATACATCCATATATTCTTTGATACTTCTTCCTTCAAGAGGTGAAGCCTAGCTCCCCACCCTTGGATGAAAGCTTGCTCCTTGCTCTCTTGGATCACCCACCGAGGGAAGTTAGCTGCTGAGTCATGAAGACACTTCAGCAGCTGCAGGGAGAGATCCATGTGTGCAGGAGCCAAGGATCCAGCAAGCAATCAGGAAGGAGCCGAGGTTGGCAGCCCAGAGCCACATCAGTAAGCTTGGAAGTGGATCATCCGGCCCCGGTTGAGCTTTCAGATGGCGGTAGCTTTAACCACCATCCTGACAGCAACCTCAAGCCAGAACCTCCCACTAAGCTGCTCCAGGATTCCTGACACACAGAAACTGAGAGCTAATAAGGGCTTATTGTTTTAAGCCACTTGGTTTGGGGGTCACTGGTACACAGCAATAGAAAATGAATACAGCATGAGTTACCCAGGAAACACAGACACAGATAAGGTAAGAAGTGTAACCCCACTCCTTTTGTCTTCACCTGCATCCCCCACAGAGGTAAACAGATAATGGTCTGGTATACACCCTTCCAGTCCATTCTGCCTCCAGTTAAGGACTTATGGGCTAAAAAAGGTTGTGGAAGTTTGCAGAAACCACTGAGTCTCTGAGACAGAGGAGTGATATGATGAGACTTGCAGTAGACAGAGATCACCCTGGTAGCCTCAGGAGGAGAGATTAAAGTGGGTAAGATGAGAGGCAGTCTCAGTGATAGAGATGGAAAATGAGACAGTGATGGTAAGGATGGAAAGATGCAGAACCGAAAGGCAACGTCTAGAAATACTTAGAGGGGGAATTCACAGGACCCATCACACCTCACCACTATCCTCCACTTCTTCCTGCGCCAGGAGGATGAGGCATGTGAAGCGGGTTCAGGAATCTTTTGCTCACCTGAATGAGTCTGACTTTGGTGAAGATCAATGATAATCCATGTGACCATTAAATTTTACAGATATGTAGCCTGGAGAGGTGGTAGGAGAGTCCCAAGTTCTGCAGATGGGTAAATACAGACCTCGGCCTCCACACCCGAACCAATCAGGGCGTAGCGTTAACCTAGGCCTTTATCAGTCTGCCAGGTTCTGTGCTAAGAGCCCTACAAGCATCTCACAGGTCCTCAACATTCCTGTGTGATAGGAACCTTCATGATCCTCACTTTACAAATTAGAATGGGGGTCTGTAAGCTACAGTCTGCGGGCCAAATCCGGCAGCTGCCTGTTTTGGTAAAGAGCGTGTTTGGGGAAGACAGCCATGCTTGTTCATTTATACATTGTCCATGGCTGCTTTTGTGCTACAATGGCCGGGGTGAGTAGTTGCTATGGAGAACTTATGGCCAGTTATTAAACCCATCAGTTTATTAAAATAAAATCTACTGGCTAGGGGCTTCCCTGGTGGCGCAGTGGTTGAGAGTCCGCCTGCCGATGCAGGGGACACGGGTTCGTGCCCCGGTCCGGGAAGATCCCACATGCCGCGGAGCGGCTGGGCCCGTGAGCCATGGCCGTTGAGCCTGCGCATCCGGAGCCTGTGCTCCGCAACGGGAGAGGCCACAACAGTGAGAGGCCCGCGTATCGCAAAAAAAAAAAAAAAAAAAAAAAATCTACTGGCTATTTAGTCAATGCATGGACTGTCCATGGCAAACAATAATTTTGACATTTAAAAATAAATTTGGTAGCTAAGTTGATCAAATCAATGTTATCCTGCACACAGGTTGCCTCAATTTTCTATGCTATGTTAGAAATATGTGAAGTCCTGAGAAAACTTGGACGAGTCCAAATTTGTCAGAGGAATTGCTTGGTAGTGTTGTCAGGATGGGATTCTCAGCCCCAGAAACAGATCAGTGACACCTGTCATGGAGCCACGGAGGCTTTGGACAAAGACGCACCTGAGCTTGACCCCAGCTCTGCCACGTAGTGCCTGGGTGACTTTGGGCAAATCGCTTAAACTCTCTGACCTCAGTGTCCCCATCTGTAAAATAGGGTTGATAACACCAAGGTCACTGCATTGTGAACATTAAATAAAATTGTTAATGTAAATGAAATGCGAGGTGCAGTTGACAGGAAAATTTGCCCAACTGTCAACACTGATTGGTCCCCGACCACTACAAACATGACAATGGGCTTGAAGGAACAGATGCCACGAGGTCCTGGGGATGCCACCAGCTGGAAATGCCAGGTAACTCCCAAGCAGTGAGCCATGGAAACACACCATGTCCACATGTGTGCACTCAGGGTCTGTTTAGCAGGCAGGCCAAAGCTAGAATGCCATGAGGAAGCAGATTCCCAAACAAACTCAGATTCCCATGGAAAGGAATGGAGAGTTCAGGGGGTTTAGCTTCTTGGGCTGCTGTTCCCTCCCTGGCTCTGCCTGCGCTGGTTTTCCTGTGCACTTGCCTCCTGTTGGCCTGCTCCCAGAGGCCTTGGCAGGCCTGCTTTGCTGGGCTTCAGTGCGACCTTCCCTGACCCCAGGGTCATCTGAGATGTCACCATGGAGACTGCCAGACCTCCACGGAGTTGATGTCTTCCGTACTCATTTCAGGCTGTTAGCATCCAGTCCAGACACCCATAGGTTCACAAGAACTCCCCTCATTTAAATTTAAGGAATATGTTTAGCAGATAGACTTTATTTCATGGGTGGATATTTTTGGGTGAAGCTGTCTCCATAATGCTGAAAAGGTAAAAGTGACATTCAAACTAGTTTTTCAGTGTCAGCTCTATCCCACTTTTAGTTTGAGTCTAATGTACTTGAGGCCAATTACAAATTACCAAAAGCAAAGAGACAGCAAGCCCATTACTTTTGCAACTGCCTGTCAGCAACTCCATCAAGGGAGATCTCTTTACTTTTTTAGCCTCTTTTCAAAATAATCACCGGTGGGATATTTATTTGGATTCACATCTTGCATCACCTTCAGTTGGTAGGCAGGTCCCAGCATTTAATGAGCACGTGATCTTACAGGAATGATAAGACACAAAATGGATGCAGAGCGATATAGGTTAGAGGGTTACACTGATTATAACCAGCGGCCTGAATGGCTGACCTGGGCAATCAGAGAGCAGAGGCATGGTCTGTGATCGGAACATTCTCTAAATGAGGTCAGTGTGTCTAAGTGTCTGTTTTCACTGGATGAGACACAGGTAATTGGTTTGATCAGTTCACCAGTGATTTGGAGGCCAGCACACGCCAGTGGAGCAAAGTATTACATTAGATGAAATTAAAGGTCAAGTTGCCTCAGGAACACTGAGAGCTTGAGACCATCCTCTCTAAAATGGGGTGAAGAATAAGAGTGGCCCTAACCAGCTCAGGGCTGTTGTGATGGTCAAGATGTGCATGAAGTTGGAGTGTGAATGGAGGAGACAAGGAAGGCGGAGCTGAGAAAAGCACAGGTGTCTACACTTTCCTGCAACAAATCAAGACACAATGCATCGTTCTGGGCCACAAGACAGAGATGAAACCTCAGCTCCCAGCTGCTTTCTACGGGATCACTTTGAAACGCTGGATGAAATTCCCAAATTGCAGGTCCAGGCTTCTGCTCTACCCCGTGGGTTTCTTTTCTTCTAGCGTCAAGCTGGCGTGCTGCGGGATTGAGAACGTCAGGGCCTGTGGACATAGGCCCCCTCGTTTCAGTTCCTGGCATCTTTGTTTTGTACTTACTCACTGAAGACAGGATCTTCCTTCCTGGCTGCAGGAAACCCTTTGCTTCTCTTCCTCCTGACCTGCGCCGCCGCCTACGCCATCCCAGCCACTGTGCTTCCTCATTCCCCAGTGTCACTCCCTCTTCATCTGGCACTACCCCTGCCTGGCCCCTCTCTCCTGACCCCCTTCCCTGGTCAGTCATCCAGGTCTTGTTCCCCTCTTCAGTCTCTGATCACTTCGTCTGTGTGCTCAGCTCCCTCCCTCCCCTCTTTCTTCTTGCCTGACCAACTTATCAGCCAAATATACAAAGATCCATTGAGTTCTTTTTTTTAATTTGTATTTTATATTGGAGTGTAGTTGACTTACAATGTTGTGTTAGTTTCAAGCGTACAGCACAGTGATTCAGTTCTACATATACATATATCCATTCTTTTTCAGATTCTTTTCCCATACAGGTTATTATAGAATATTGAGTAGAGTTCCCTGTGCTACCCAGTAGGTCCTTGTTGATTATCTGTTTTATATATCATAGTGGGTATATGTTAATCCCTAACTCCTAATTTATCTCTCCCCCTCATCTTTCCCCTTCGGTGACCAAAAGCTTATTTTCTATATTTGTGAGTCTATTTCTGTTTTATAAATAGGTTCATTTGTATCATCTTTTTAGATTCCACATATGAGTGATATCATATGGTATTTGTCTTTCTGTGTCTGACTTACTTCACTTAGTATGATCATCTCTAGGTCCATCCGCATTGCTGCAAATGGTATTATTTCATTCTTTTTTATGGCTGAGTAATATTCTGTGGTATATACGTACCACATCTTCTTTATCCATTGAGCTCTTATGTGTGAGACACTTGGGCTGGGATGAGCAATACATGAAAAAATGCAAAGAGAAGGTCAAATGTGGAATACAACTGGATTTCAGAGGTGGGAGAGGTCATTTCTGGTTGTGAGGGGTCAGGGAGGCTTCTTTTATGAAAAGACTTTGATCTCTGGTAATCCTAGGGATCACATTCTCTATTGTGTCACTTGTACTTTTCATACTTGTCATTCTGGGGGCTGCCCTCCATTTGTATCTGCCTTCTCCAATAGACTATAAGTTCCAAGAGGCCAGAAACCACATCCTATTTATGCCAGTGTGCCTGCTTCTGGCACAGCTGACACCTGGAGGATGCCCAGTAAATGCAGGTTGAGGTGAGTCAATCCCAGTGGTTCTTCCCTCACGACTTAGTTTCGTGCACCCTGTCCTTTTCTTCCCTACACCCTCCATTAGGAAATGCACCAATCCCTGGCAACAACTCTCATTTCTGGATGTGTGATGTTCAGGCCACATCTCCACTGCAATCCCAGACGACCTGTCCAGCAAGTGCACATATGCTCAGGATTATCTCAAGCAATACAATCTATCTGATAGACTCTACAATGTGATGTCAAGCTGGCCCACCCCACCAGGATATCATAAGGAGAGAATAAAAATAACTCAGTATTGTCCGCTCAAGGGACAAAAGGGAGACCCATGTATCTACCAGTGCCCATCTCCCGATGATTGAGGGTTGGTCCATGAGATATCAACCCTCGTAAACTTCAGAGGTGCCCAGACATGAATGCCAACCAGCTTTCCACAGGCATGCCACACGAGAAGTAAGAGACAAGAAGCATGCTCTTGAGATGAGCAGCGATCAGTACAATGCTGATCCAAGTCTATGTGCAGCTCTTACCGTAGCCATGGCTGACATCAGAGGAAGGACCAAAAGGATGCACAGACCCCTTCCCTGCTGCCCTGTGTCTATCCACAGGACTGCCGTCCTCTAGGCATCCAGGCTCATTCACAAAGTTGTTTGTAGCTCTCCTTTGTTGCTACCTCTCTCTCACACTACCTCCAAGTAAATCTCCTTTTATCAGTTCTTCCCCTGTATGTCTCTCAAATGTATCTCCCTTTCTCATCTTCACTGCTGTAACTGTAAGGCTAGATCCTCATCTTATCTCTACTCATTTGGATTGGTTGGTTTAATAGTCTCCAAAAGACTTGACCACCTTGTTTATTCCCCTCTAGCCCATCCTCATGTTGCTACCACATTGATTCCCCAAATAACTTTCATCATTTCACTCCATAATCAAAAATCTGGCTGCCTGCTCCCAATAAAGTTAAAATGTCCAGGGCATTTGGAAGAGTTTAGAGTGTTCTGCAAGGGAGTATAACCATTTATACACAATTTGTGTGTGTGTGTGTGTGTGTGTGTGGTACGCGGGCCTCTCACTGTTGTGGCCTCTCCCATTGCAGAGCACAGGCTCCGGACATGCAGGCTCAGCAGCCATGGCTCATGGGCCCAGCCGCTCTGGGGAATATGGGATCTTCCTGGACCGGGACACAAACCCGTGTCTCCTCCATCAGCAGGCGGACTCTCAACCACTGTGCCACCAGGGAAGCCCTACACACAATTTTTTAATCTATTTCTTTAACCAATATTTTTGAGAACCTGCTCTGTTCTTGGCCTAGTTGTAGACACAGAGCTAGAACAGTGAGTGTTACAAAGAACTCTGCCCAGATGATACTGAGATGACATTCCAGTGAAAGACGTAGACCTCAAAATGTGAAAATAAAAAATAGTGACCACTTCTTGGTAATTGTTCCTAAGCAGGTGTTATGGACTGAAATTTGTCTCCCCCAAATTCATATGTTGAAGCTTTAACCCCCAATGTGACTGAGTTTGGAGACAGAGCCTTTAAGGAGGTAATTAAGGTTATATAAAGTCATACAGGTGGGGCCCTAATCTGATAGGACTAGTGTCCTTATAAAATGGGAGGAGACACCAGAGATTCCTCCCCATTTGGCATAGAGAAGACGCCATGTGAGGACACAGCAAGGAGGTGGCTGTCTGCAAAACAGGGAGAGAGGCCTTGCCATACACCAACCCTGCTGACACCTCAACCTTGGACTTCCAGCCTCCAGAGCTAGGAGAAAATAAGCTGCTTAAGCCCCCAAGTCTGTGGTATTTTGTTATGGCAGCCCTCGACAGCAAGACAATAAGACAACAGAGTGAGGTGATAGGGAATAAATGAGAGATGGGAAGACACAGCTTTAGCCATGTGGTAAGGAAAGTGTTCTCAGAAAAGTGTGAAAGGCAGGGTCTTACAAGGAAATAGGAAACAGATGGCACAGCCAAATTAGAATTATCAGGCTGCCGTGATTATTATTTTTTTTAAAAAGGGACTATTCATGTTGACATGGGAGGTTCAGGGAAACGTGGAACCTCATTCCAGATCTGCATCCCTTAACCATGACTCCCCCTTCCCATCACTCTGACCTTAGTGAGACCTGGTTGGTTGAACTCTCATTTGGTGCTTTACCTTGTGACCCTTATAACCGGTGCCTGGACTAGGACTCCCTCCCACCGTGTCTACCCCAAGACCACAGAATAGGATTCCTGAGAAGCTGGCTCTGCAAGCATGTTCTTAATTGCATAGTCACAGCATTAATTTCTCTTTTTCTCTCTGCATGCTGCCTGGGTGGAAGAAGAAGCTGGATAACTCTACAGGCTCCGTAATCATTATTGTTGCCATGGTGACTAGGTGCCACAGCACCTGATCTCACAGTGCTTGCTGTCCACCTGCACTTCATCCCATAACATGATCATCGTGATGCCTCCACATGCTGTGCATTAATCATGTCACTAGCACAGAGTTTATGCCTGTGGTCATTGCACATAGGAGCGAGCCAACTCCAGAACTTATTGTGAGGGTCAGAGGGTCTGCTACTGGGTCCAGTTCTGGTATTAGTAAGAGTCCCAGTGAGAAACAGAGGGTACACTCAAATTAGAACCACTCAAAGAGGATTTTAAAAATATTCCCCCCTCCCGACACGTGTGGGAGAGGCTTAGGGGGCTCTTAAGGAATGGTACAGTCACCCGGGAGAAATGGGGGAGGGGGGGTTGACGGAAAGCAAGGAAAGAGTCACGCAGAAGAGCCCACCCTGGAAGAAGCAGTGAGTGCCTTCGGTCAAGTGACAGCCTGCCAGGGAGGGGGCGGGAGTGAATTCTCTGGTCATGCCCTCTTCCTCTCACCTCCCAGCTGCCCCCCAGTAGTGCCCCAGAGGACACAGGAGCCCAGGGTTGCAGCCTGTATTAATCATGCTTTGTATTTTCTATATTTTATGATGCTTTTATACCTTGAAGTCTCATGAACCCTGGAAGGAACCTCTCCTCTCAGGACTAGCTAATTCCTAGAGACAGCAGAACACTTGCCTGTCAGCACACCTTTTCTATGCAAATCAACCAATCCTGAGCCCACACCCCCAATCAACTCCTTTATCCGACTCTCATACACCAAGCCAATCTTCTCCCCAC
Organism: Hyperoodon ampullatus; assembly: GCF_949752795.1. Taxonomy (NCBI): domain Eukaryota; kingdom Metazoa; phylum Chordata; class Mammalia; order Artiodactyla; family Ziphiidae; genus Hyperoodon; species Hyperoodon ampullatus. The sequence continues at coordinate 4,212,881 of NC_136921.1, forward strand.
CCTAAATCAACCCAAGACCAGGTATCAAACAACTAGGGACCACACTTCTAACCCAGAGTCTGCTAAATTATTCCAACTCTTGAACCCTAAGCCTGCTGAGCTTGTCCACCCCAAATCCTCCATTCTTCCCACAAAACCACATTAGACTCTCCTCTCGCTCCCCCCACCTCTTGACCAGCCCTGGTGCTTCCCCACGTGGCCCGGCGGGTGTGGTGCACCCTCTCCTCTTGGGAACTGTAGGGAATATTTTCTCTTTCAAGGGAGTTGTCTCTGTGTCTGTCATCTTATCATCCCTAATACATCAAATTTTGGATAGAGTAAGTCCCCTAAATACGGACGAGTTCCATTCTGAGAGCACGTTCATAAGTCCAATTTGTTCATAAATCCAACATAGTTAGCCTAGGTACCCAACTAACACAGTCTGCTATATAGCACTGTACTGTAATAGGTTTATAAGACTTTTCACACAAACAATACATAAAAAACAAACAAACACAAAAAATAAACACTTTTAATCTTACAGTACAGTACCTTGTAAAGTACAGTAGTACAGTACAATGGCTAGCATATAGGGGCTGGCATTGAGTGAACAGGCAAGAAATAAAGACACTGTACTACTGTACTCTATACAATACTGTACAGTAAAGTACACAAAAGCACAACCACTTGTATAGGATGCACGCACATGACAATGTACCCCAGACACGTGAACTAACTTACGTGATTGGACATGCGAATGTGCGTTCGCATCTTTGAAAGTTCACAACTTGCAGGTTTGTATGTAGGAGACTTGCTGTCCAGTTTTAAACCCAGTCCACATGGGTCAGCCTTCTAGGGCTGAGAGCAGGGGGAGAATTCAGAGAGCTGACTGAAGGCACCCATAAGAGTCCCAGCCCAAGTGAATTTTGAGTTGTTCTCTGAAAGACAAGGTTGCCAACCTTGCAGAACTCTGAGTCAAGGACACTCCAGGCATGAGGAACAGTCAATTCAAAGGTCATTCCCAGCCTTTGGAAGGCAATCAGCCCCCAGCCGGCACTGATGCCATGGCCAGATGGTGCTCCCATGTCCTCGAAGTACCAACCCCTCCCTCTTCTATTAATGGGCCTCCCCAGGGCCCTGCTGTTCCCTCTTTCCATTGTCATCCTCTTTCTCAACTTCGATCATCCTGTCCACTAGGGTTAAGGCCTGTTGAGTCCTGAGTTCTCTCTGTTCGTGTCCCCCTTCCACAGAGAGTCACCTTTGTCTCCTGTTCTAATAGCTCCTGTGTATTTACTGACTGCACCCCAGGGCTAAGCATTTGACAGAAATTATCTTGTTCAACGCCAATGCAGACCCAAGAGGAAGGAGTTCTAGCCCCATTCTCAGATGGTTGAAATGGGGATCTCTCTGAATGCAGTGCTGAGATCCTTACCCACTGACCTGCAATGTCTCACTGAAGGCTTCCGAGGGCTGTGCAGCTCTGAAAGCTTGAGAACAAAGCAGTACGGCTGTAGCAGATTCACAAGACTTTCTGAATCAAATTTCCTAAAGCAGCAAAGGACTTTTTCCTGATTCTGGATTAGGATGGAAGGGAAGGATGAAGTGCTCCAAACAGCATCCCCAAACCCTTGACCTACCCCAGGTAGCAGAGCTGGGTGGGATGGAGGGGGTGTCTCTTGAAGACCCACCTTCTTTGAAGCCTTGTGTTTTTGTTGTAGATCATATAGAACTAGCACTGGGGGAATTCTGTCCCTCCCTATTGCCACTGCTGTCTTTGCATTTTAATGGGCCCTTGATGCACTTCCACACTCTGGATGACTCAAAAGTCCCAGGTGGGGTATTGAGGTGTGTCCCAACCTTGCAGAAGGCAGAAGGCAGATGTTTTCCATGTGAAGTTCTACAGGATGGCCACTTTAGTATGACAACAGCATGGCATGCCCCATTGTCAAGAATCAACCACGCCCTGACTAAACAGGGATTTCCACCTCTAATCACAGAAGTGCTTCCTAGCGTCAGTGTTTCCTACAAAAACTGGGATACTAATCTGATGAAGGAAGACCTTGTTTATCTTTCACTGGCAGAGGATCTAGCCTCCTCCCTTTCCCCATTTTTAAGCAAAACTTGGGAACCATGATATTAACACAGGATCATTCTGAACCCATCTGTCACCTGTGAACATACACAAACCTCCCCAGACCCACCCTTCTCCTCTCCTGCAGGAATAAACCCACTTGTGATTAGCCCCACAGCAGTGGACTGTGTGAGCACATGCTCTGTGGATACCAAAGAAATTGATGTGACTCTAATATGCCCAGTTCCCCCATTTTGCCTGCTTCCCAGTGTCTGGCCTCAGATCTGCGTTTCATGTACGAGTCTAAATATAAATTATGTGGTGAAGCAGGCACAGAGAAGGCCTCTTGCCAAGCTGATTTCTGATCCATCATAACAGGTGTCACCGGGCTGGTGTGCCTGCTCCCCGTCCCCGCTTATGACCCGTGTTAATTACAACATGTCCCATCACCTTCCTCCCAGTCTGTATCGCGGACCCCTGGGGGGATGTGCAGCCTCATCCTCCTCCGACTCTCATCCCATGATTGCTCTACAGCTAATTTGTGGTCCCAGGGAGAGGGCCTCTGAGTAGATGCTTTCTCTTAACTTTCTTCCCTCTACTTCTGTTGGGCTTTGCAGGCTTCAAAGGTCAAGCAGTTCCACGGGCCGGTTTTCCTCTTCCGTGGCCAGATTCCCACTTTGCAGACCTCTGTGGGAGGATTCCTGTCTGCGAGATGAAAATCTGGCTTAATATCTGAAAAAAAGAAAAAAAAATCCAGAAAGCCTGGGCTCTTAAGGAGGACTTTGGGAATCGCAGGCCAGCCATACACCTCCAACTCATCTGTTCGCCAGAAATTCATTCATGTGTGATAAAGAATGTGTCAATTACCTGGGCAAGAGCCAGGGCTGATTTTCAGCTGAGTTGGAAGTTGAACTCCCTGAGCACACAGCCAGTGTTTACCAGCAGTAGAGCTTCTCTCTCTTCCACCTTGAAGGAGGGGAGGCCCATGTATTCAGGGCCAGTGCCCTTTCTGGACATGGAGAAAGGGACAAGGGGCAGTGGGAAGTGGGTGTCTGGGGGCTGTGTCCTCAGTGTTGGCTAGGGCTGGTATCGTCTCCAGATCAGCCCAAAGCAAGGAAGAAGCTGCCAGATTTAGCTAATAAAAACACAGGATGGCAGTTAACTTTGAATTTCAAATAATCATGACTAATTCCTTGTAGAAGTATGTCCCAAGTATCTGAAATTCAAATTTTCCTGGGTGTCCTGTGTTTATCTGGTTAGCCTAGAAGATGTCCCATCCTTTCCGGGGAGCTGAGTTACTGGGGATGAAGAACCAGAGGCAAAGGCTCTATTTCAGAGGAAGCCAGGTGAAGTAAACGGACTGGGAATTGGGTCTAAGTGGGAGCAAGTCTGCAGTGGCATAGACAAGACCGGGACAAAGCATCTGGAACAAAAGGAGAATCAGATAGCAGGATAGCTGGCCATGGGCCACCAAGATGGGCTTTGCGTGTTAAACACCTGTTCTTTGCTTTGGTGTTTTTTCTTGGCTGTTATATGAATTGATGATACTAATTTCTGAGTCACTGGGAATCTATCTCAGAAAGTCTAGAAGGAGATAAACAAAGGGTAATCTGCTTTTCCTTCCTAGGAGGAGAGCACGTCTTATCCCTTCTAGACAGAAGGGCTAAATGCAGGACAGTTTCTCGAGATCAGGGTCACTGTCTGCATCACTTGCCCAGCACGCAGTAAATATTTTGAATAAATACTGACACGAAACACTTATACAAAGACACACATGTGCATGGCAGTGTGTGTGTGTCTGTGTGTGTGTATGTTGGAATATGAGTCATTTAACACCCTCAGCAACCCTGTGAGACTGGAGCCTTTATCACACCCATTTTACAGATGAAGGATTGGAAGTGGAGGCCCAGAGAGCTAAGTAGCTTGCCTGAGTCACACAGCTGGTGAGTCAGCGGTGGGGCCAGGATTCAGACCCACCCTTCGGGGCCTGTGTTTTCAATCACCATGTCTGTGACCACCCCCAGGAACGGGTCATGAGAAACACACGTCAGGATTGGTGAAAATGAAACAGACTCAAAGTCAGGGAGACCTCTAGAACAGGTGCCTGTCTCCAGTGCCCCCACCTCCATCCACATATCCACGGCCCCATGGCCCACAGCGTAAACTGTGTGAATCGGGGTTGTGCTGGTGGTGCCATCCATGCCAGGCTTCCAGGCACTTCTCCCCTTGCTCCCTGTCCTGGACATAAACAAACCTCTCAAGGGCATGTGGGCCACATTGAAGGCTCAGGTCAGCTCCCGTGAGCTCACTCCCGAGCAGAGACCCGGGAGCCATGCCCTTACAAGGGGACACGAGGAAGGCCCGGAGCTGGCGTTGCTTTTCTTTCTCAGAGTAACACTGGCCAGACTTTTTGCTGAGAACACCAACTAAGGGCATTCTGCCTCATCTTTTGAACTTTCAGGGATCAAGTGTCATGCCCTTTAAATAGATGGGATAACTCTGACCAGACTGGATTCATGTAGCAATGCCAGGCTCCATCCCAGAAACAATTCCAAAGAGGAAAACTGTGCCGTTCCTTTGCCTGTGGGATAGTGGGAGTATTATTTCCTGTACATTTCTACCAGGTGGGAAAATAACTGTCATAGTTTTCATCGGAACAAGGGTATATTTAGCATTTGTTAAATTTAGACTTCCTAATCTTTCTCTGTCACTAAACAACTACACACAAATAAGATGCAATATTTCTAGCTCAAAATAAACAGAGCAAATAGTTTCCCAGATACGGCAATCCGTCCATGAGAGAGTGCATGCCGGCCACTGTCTCCGCTCCGTTCTCACACTGGGCTGAATTGGTCAAAGGTGCCCACTGTGAATGAGATGCACAGAGACCACCAGGGTAACTGAGTCGCTGCTTCTGTATGGCCCTGTCGGAAAGGTCCGTTTGTTTTGATTTGCTGCAGCCTTTGCCAGCCCTGGATTTCTCTATATCTAATGCCATAACTTGAGTCAGATTTGCCCCAGGCTGACAGAATCAGGGACGCTCAGAATTAGAAAGGGTTGGAGCCCCTTGGTAGAGCCAGCCTCCACAGATGGCCAGGGGAGCACGTTGAGGGCAGTTCTGGAATGGGGGTGACTCTTGCCAAGGGGACCATTTCCATTCCAGGCCATTTCTTGGTGCTTCCTGGCAAGGAATCGGCTCCTTTGTGCCTCCTGGTAAATGTCACATTTGTTTCCATCCACTGCTCCAATCTCTGCTCTCTGGGGCCATGGAGGACCTGTCTAATCCTCTGTCCACATCAGAGGCATCAAAATATTTGAAGACAGCTAACCACTCACCCAAATAAAAGAGGACTAATTTCTCCTCTTACTTGGCTGGTATTTCAAATAACTGTTGAAAGGATGAATTATTCAAAATGGTGATGAGATAATTGGTTAACTGCTTAGTGTAGATCTTTATCTCAGTTGAGTCAAACCCATTCCATCAGAATTAAAGATGGACAGATTCTTTTTAAGTGAAATCATAAAATAATGAAAAAAATTTAAAGCTAGAAGAAAATGTTAGTGAAAAAATACCCTGGGACTAGTTTGGCCTTTCTCAGCATAATACTGTATTCAGAATACACAAAGATGTTTGTTGATTTTTCAAACCTAAAAATCACAAGTATGCATACATTAATACAACCTATAAAAATTAAAAGTAGAACAACATAATGGAAATATTCTCAGCATGTAAGATAAATAATTGAACTCCTTAATACAATAGGAGTTCTTCTCAGACAATTTAAAAATGAGGGCATGAATAAATTATTTATAAAATAATAAATTCACATGATCACTAAGCTTTGAAAATATTTCATTTTGTCATAAGCAAAGTCAAACTTAAAAATTGATGTGATTTCCACCTATTCGATTGGGAAAGACTTCTATACTGCCTCCTCCTGCTGCGGGTCTGGGAAACTCGAGCTGTGTGGAATGACGCGATTCAAGGATAAATATGTGGAAATGCATCAAGACAACAAATTTCACCCAGGAATCCCACTGCTACACTTTATGCTAAAGACACACTGAGAATGTTGGCAAAAGGCTTGGTACAAGGCTGATTAATTCAAGTTTTAAAACAAGAGTCAAGACTGTTAAGTTGAATGTCCTAAAATGTGGAATTAAGAGAAATATACTTTCTGATAGTTTCCAAATAAAAGCTTGTGACATATTATTAAATGAAAAAGAGGTTAATGTTCAGTATCCAGTGAAAACACTTGCATTATTATTTAAATAAGCATGATCTATTATATCCTTATATATGTGCATAGAAATAATTTTGGAAAGACATTATCATATTAGACTATCTCTAGAAAATGGAATTACAGGTGGCTTTTGTTTTGTTCTCTTTGCCTATCTGAATTTTATAATTCTTCTAAAATAAACTTGTATTTGTTATGCTCTAAAAAAAATGAGATAGCAATTAAAGCTGTTATATCAATAAAATAATAGAAAATCTACATACCCAGTGCTGGCATGGGAGTTGTGAAATAATCATATTCTTATATTGTTTGTGAAAATGTAAAGTGGTAGGAATATTTTCTGAAGTTAACATGGCATTATTGACTGAGAACCACATAAATGTTCCTTCTTTTTCACTGAGTAATCGCCACTCTAGAAGTAATTCAAAAGAACAAAGCCGCCCTAGATAAGTATTCAGTACAGTATTACACATTCATGTGGGAAAATAAGTAATCTTACGATAAGAAACTGAGAAAATGAGGATACATAAGCAAAGTGGACTAACTTGCCATCGTTAACATTATAGCTGCCAATTTTGATTTAATACCATAATTTTTTATTGTTTTAAAAATTACTGTTAAATCACAAGAATTTCCATCATGCCAGGATTGTGCGCTTGTGTTCACACTGTAAAGGAAAAGAAAGGAGCCCAAACATGGAAAAATGAAAGCAATGTGATTTGTTGGGCTTGTGGACCCACAGATGAGGACATCTGATATCTCTAATAGAATCACAGTAACATTGCATGGTTTGGGTAAAAGTAAAGCAAAGGGTAAATGTAAGCTGTTAGGATTTGCTCTTAAGGAAAACAAAGTGTCTTCCATTGATCGTGCTCTCTCTTCTGATGACTCCCCGTTCACTTGTACAATAACCCACTCTGGAAGTCAGCCTGGGGTCTGAGCCAACTTTATCAGTTCAGATAACCGGGTACTTAGTAATGGAGATAGAGGCACTAAACGCGGGTGTTCATTTCTAGCTACACTTAACTTGCATCCCCTCCACCCAAGAGCAACCATGATCATGCAGAGAAGCTATAGTGTCTTATATTTTTCATAGCATTTCTACCATCTATAAGATATATTGTTCTCTTTTATCTATTTGATCCAGGTGTCCTGATCTTGGTCTTTACAGATGAAGAAATTGAGGCTCAGAGAAGTAGGACATTGTCAGGGTCACAGGCTAGTAAGATGGGGCCAAGGCTGGAACTAAGTGTTCCTTTCAATGCAGCACCACTGTCCAGCAGATTCAGTGCTATGAGTTTAAAGGTAAGACTGTGATCCATTCACCAGGACTTGAATACTTGCATACTTGTTAATAGACTAAAGGAGTTGCCACTCATGACATGATCTAAAGGTTTTGGCCTTTAGATGGTCTCAAATACCCTCACCAGAGTGTGGACTCTGTCAGTGACCATGGCGGAGACTCTAAGTTGAGCACCAAACTCTCTTTTTCTTCCCCCAGCTTCCCTTGCAGTTAGGTGTGGCCAAGCAGCTGAATTATGACACCTGGATCTTCTCTCTTTCTTCTCCTGATTGGACCTGGGGTCCACACCCACAGCAGCCTTGTAAAGCGCATGTTGAAGAGGGCAGAGCCAGAGTTGCCCAGGGTCACTGGATGGTCACACTCAACCACTGACAAGGGACACTCTTACCCAAGGGAGAGATCATGTGTTGGGTTAAGTCTCAGATTTTTTAGGCAGCTCGTGTTACCTTAACGGGTACAATGACTATTCACTTCCTCACTTTTCCACATGATATCTTTCAGCTCCATCTTTTCATTCTTCTCTAAGTCAATATGTACGAGATTTGGCATTAAAAGAACCCATGTAGCATCTATAACCATCAAAGACATGAGTCCTTAAGGGAATCACTTAAAGATTTCATCCTTCTATGCCTCATTTATTATCTGAGTATAATGATACAAGTCATGCCAACTCAGCTTCCTAAGCTGTATTACAAGTGCCCACCTGATAGGGCTGTTCGTGCGGACCAGAGGTGTACCTGTAGTCAGGTCAGGACAGGGGAGTTACTGTTATTCCTTCCCCATCCTGAGCTCCCTCCTGCCTCTACTTGTCCCGTTACAATGGACGGTCCCACCAGCTCCGCCAGCCTCAGCATCACCTCACTCCCAACCTTAAAGCTCCTCCTTCTCTGACCCTTAATTAGATTGCTTTCCAGTTCTGTGGTCTACCTCTGAGCTTCCTCTCACACTCACCCCTCCTTCTGTCCCCACCTTGATGCAGACACTCAGCATCTCCCACCTGGTCTTCGCCGGAAGCATCTGAACAGCATCCTTGCTCCACTGTCTCCCTTGCTCCACTCCGTCCACGCCAGGTTGGGGCGTTTCTCCCTGAGTGCAGCTCTGGCTGCACTCACCTGCTCACCAACTGTTCACACCTCCTCCTGACTTCAGAGACACAACTCCCTCTCCTGATTATTAAAGAACCTCAGCAATATGCCCAGTACCCCCCTAACCTTATCTCTCTTACCTCTCCTCTTGGACTTACTCCCCAGCAAATTCGGTGGCTGGTCATTTCTCTACCTCCAAGACATTGCTCCTGCTTTTTTCTCAACTTATAATTCCCTCCACTTTGCCCCAACTCAAGCCTTCCTACTCCCCCCAGCTAAGCCCAGGAAATCATACAAATTCTATACCTCTCCTGCATTGAAATTCTACAACCCCAGAAAGCTCTCTAGCATCTCCCCAAGTCTGGCAAGGCTTTCATTCTTTTGAAACCCCTTGAGCTCTAAGCCATTTCACGCGAATGCCCATGGTCAGTAGGTACCTGGCTGTTTCTGCTTGCCCATTCACCATGTGCCTTTGCTTTCCCTGTGGCATTTGGTACTGTACCTGGCACAAAACAGGCGGTAAATATCTGAGGGACTACATGCCATCCAGAGTTAGTATTCATCACGTAAAGCCCTTCTATAAGCTACTAAGTCTATAGCTTCTCTCATTATCTGATTTTCTTGGGTCTTTTAAAATCAGGATCTACTAAGAAGTTAGAGTATCATAATTATTTATTTATTTATTTATTTATTTATTGCGGTACGCGGGCCTCTCACTGTTGTGGCCTCTCCCGTTGCGGAGCACAGGCTCCGGACGCACAGGCTCAGCGGCCACGGCTCACGGGTCCAGCCGCTCCACGGCATGTGGGATCTTCCCAAACCGGGGCATGAACCCGTGTCCCCTGCATCGGCAGGCGGACTCTCAACCACTGCCCCACCAGGGAAGTCCCAGAGTGAGTATCATAATTTTAAGTGTTAGAAAAACACCACGGAAATCCAAACATTACTGCTTCTTAGTCAAAGAGACCGATCTGCTCATCCATTTACCAGACTCTGATTGCAGGTCTGTGCAGGACAGTCTAAGCGCTACAGTGTCTTGGACAAGGGAAGGGAAATCAGTGCAGTCTAACACAGACAAGGAGAGTGTGGGTTCCCCCAAGTGCAGCCCCCGCCATACCCTGGTCACTAGAACAAGGTTGCATTTGGCCCAGGAGCTGCGAGGAGAGCACTGAGTTGCAGAAAGGGCCCCACCCCAATAGCCAACAGCCTGGCAGGGTCTGTGAAGTGGGCTGGAATAGCTGGAATGTTACACATACTTCCAATCCCAGACATTTCAGCGCTCCTGAGAAATCCCGAAGCTCTTGGCATTTCCTCAGCATCGGTCCTTGGAAATGCTACTAGTGTGTGCTCAGCCAGAAGCATCTGCAGATTGGGGAGCACCCAGCATGCAGATACACGGCTGGTGGGAAAGTACAATGGCTCAGCCACTTTGGGAAACAGTCTGATGGCTTCTTGAAGAGTTAAATGTGAGCCTGACCTAGGACTCAGCTATCTCACTCCTAGGTATGGACCCAAGGCAATGTCCATCCAGAGACTTGTACACAAAGGCTCATAGAAGGTTTCTTGCAACAGCCAAAGGCTGGAAACAGCCCAATAGGCGAATGGATACAAAAGAATTGTGGTGCAACCAGCCAATGGAACACTACTCAGAAATAAAAAGGAAAGAATTTTCGATAAACACAACATAAACGAATCTCAAAATAATTATGCTGAGTGTGAGGCAAGACAAAAATGACTACAGACCATGTGACTGCATTTTCCTAAAGTTCTAGAAAATGCAAAGGAATCCGTAGTGACAGAAACAAGATCAGTGGTTGCCTGTGGATGGGAGGGGGCGGGCACAGGTGGGAGGGAGGGATGAGAAGGACTAAGGAAGAAACTTTTGCAGGTGATGCAGGTGTTTTCCACGCCGAGTGTGGTGAGGGTTTCACAAGTGTATAAAAATGTCCAAATTTACCAAATTGTACAGTTACAATACATGCAGTTTGCTGTGTGTCAACCATATCTCAATAAAGCTGCTTAAAATTCCTCGAGTTGAGAGCTTCCCTGGTGGCACAGTGGTTGAGAGTCCGCCTGCCGATGCAGGGGACACGAGTTCGTGCCCCGGTCCGGGAAGATCCCACATGCCATGGAGCGGCTGGGCCCGTGAGCCATGGCCACTGAGCCTGTGCGTCCGGAGCCTGTGCTCCGCAACGGGAGAGGCCACAATGGTGAGAGGCCCGCGTACCGCAAAAAAAAAAAAAAAAATTCTCCAAGTTGAAAGTGTATGAAATAGGATCCTTATTGTCTGAAGTTCTCTCTCCAGCGTGTAATTCACACCGACTGGGGGAAGCTAGTTCCTGTCAAGAATTCAGAGCACAGAATGTGTCTTGGGCTGCCCACGTGCAAGATACTGGCTGGGGACCAGGACAAGGCCCCGTCCTTAGTCCGTCCTCGAGAAACATACCCTACCCAGCAGGGGGAAGGCAAAGCTGAGCTCATCACCAGAAAGAACCTGGTCAGGCCTTTGGGAGGGGCCAGGAGACAGAGGCCTGAGCCTGGGCAGGGAGGGAGCCAACAGTGAATTGAAGGCCATGGAGCCTCCAGGAAATGGTCCAGGCTCTCAAGGACAGTGAACAGAGTACCTGTTGTCTGGTGGGGAGCAGGCATGGGCACTCAGAGTGGGGCAGACAGCAATGGGAACAGGAGTGTGTCATAAGATGGGATCATTATGGGAGTTCTGCCCAAGGAGACCAGGACAAAAGCAAGACCCTGTTTCCCAGGACCACGGGCTGCTCAGAGCAGAGCCCAAAGTTCACACCAAGTCCACTGGTGAGAGATTTGGAAGGGTTTGTAGATGAGGTGTTCAGAGGGTGCCAGCAACCCAAGGGGCCCTGCCCATCCTCCCTGGGACACACAGCTGAGCATCTGCTTCAGAATCCAAGTTTTCAGAAGGTATCCTGGCCAGCTGTCCTGCCCCAGTGGCTGGATATATGATGGAGCTGGGACAGGACACCAGGGCTAACAGGAATTGGGTAGATGTCATGAGAATAGAATTTTTGTGTCATTCACCCATTCAAAATGCATTCATTCAGAAAGCATCTGCCCATGCCTGCTCTGTGCTCGCATTAGCGGATGCAGAAGTGCGTCTCAGATGCTAGCAGGAGGTCAAATTCAAGCCAGAGACAGTGGAGGAAGGGGACAGATGTGGCAAACACTGCATCCGGAACTGGCAGTTACCTTGTAAATGCGTGCTGCTTGGATGAATGAATAAGTGTCATATTTTCTGATTCCAAAGCCCTATCACCAGCCAGGTGACAGGTAGGCCATTCCCAGCCCTGTTACCTTTTTTGATTCCAAGGGAAGAGGGAAAGATTTTCAAAAACATTTAATAAATGTTTGGTAAAATAAAACATATTGCAACAGGTCAAATCATGTTCCCTGTCATCTAGTACCTGTCTTATACGTAGAGCAAAGGCCAGAAATTTCATGCCTAGCTAGAAACGCTGGTCTGCTGACATGAGGAGGAAAACAGTGACCTGCAATGAAGTTACTGACAATTGAGGGAAAAAATAGAGAAGCATTCGGCCTGCCTTAACTTTGACAATGACCCTCATGGAGCATTTGAGTGCTTACCCTTCATCTCCAAAGGAAATCGGTGACATAGGTTGATCTCCAGACACTGGCATCTTGGAATAATTTAAATGCCCCTGAGGTTTGAAATCTCTGGATTGTTTCCAGGGCTTTTCCATGGCATTATGCATTTTCCGAGTTAGATGAGACTGGCATTCTTCCCATCAGGTACAACTCTGAGAAGGCAGCAGAACTTCTGTGTAATGGAATTCCCATAGCATTTCATAGCCAAAGCGTCGGAAAGGGCAACATAATTTCCTGAAGGAGGTTCAGGGCTAGAAATATGTTCCTAAGTCCAGTGATTTCCCACAGTGCCAAACAGGATGTAACTTGCAGCTGAGTTTATGAACTTTTTACCTCTTGGACCGCTATGGGAAGCTTCATCCATGCTGAACTGTCCTTGGTCAAATTCCTTTTGGATGAGAATGGGGCAGCAAGATTGGCCCTGACCATGACTTTGATGTTGGTCAGTGGCGAAATGTCTGCACTTGTAGGGGTGCTGGCAGGGTTGAAGCTACGGGCCCCTTCCTGGAAGCACAGAGCCTTGTATTTGGGGCTTGGTGCTGGGAGGAACACACAAAAAGTGCTGGGGAGGTGGGGGTCATTTGTCAAGCCTACTGGCTCATGAATCCTTGATGCTGGCCAGTGGGGAGAGAAGCAGTGGGTCAAGATTCTCCTCCCAGGAGATTCCTGCTCTACATAGAGCAGCAGTGGAAAGTTGGCAAGGCTCACGCAAATCATCTGACTCTTCATTTCCATTTTACAGACAAAGAAACCAAGGCTCAGCACAGGGGGTAAATTTCCCACTAATGCACAGCTCATTCATGGCGATGAAATTCCAAGTGGAAATCTAAATGCAATTATAAGCCACATGCATGGGGTCAGAAACCCTATATGCATCCTCTGTCACCTCTGTCCCCTAGGTATTGGGGTTACCTTCAACTCTGACATTCTGGGACGTTTTAGTCAGAATATATCTCCCTGTTTCATCTCATGTTCCCAACCGAAGAGATGGAATTCAAGCCCACAACAAAAGACAGGACGGTTCTTTCTGAGGCTTTTGCCCTGGGGCCCAACATTGTCCCCCTTTATCTGTAGAACCCATTCTTTGGCAGAAATGACAAAAACAAGAATAGAAACAATATCAATAATATCCACCATCACTACTACTAATAACACCAACAAAAATAATAATAATACTTGCAACTCTCGCCTACTACGTGCCAGGGACAGGGACTCTGAGATGGGTTATTTTATCCCCATTTTGCAAATGAGGAAACTAATTCTCAGAGGGGTTCAGTCACCAGCCCCAATCACACTGCTGTGACTGTTGAGAGTTCAAAGTCAGGTGAATCTGAGGTGAATCTAACTTGAAAAAGCAGGACTGTGTTCATTCTCTGGGCTCGAGTGACTAGTCTCCAAGTCCAGTTTGGGGCCTCAGTGCTTTTGAAAGTGTGTTTTTCACACCAACAAACATATAGTATGCAATGAAATGAAATCACAAGCAGATTCTAAGACCTCACCATTTTCTTCCATTTGTGGCAAAAGAGAACATCTAAAAATATTTATCCATTTCACAGAAGCAATGTAAAAATAAAAGCTGAAGAACAAGTCATGCCAATGGATGGGGATTTTCCTGGAAAAAAATCCTCATGTGCCAAAGTGTAAATAAATGAATAAGCATGATCAATCATACAAAGGCATGAAGCTCAAAGTTCAGGATGGCTCTCCAGGAGAAGAATCACTACCCTTTGGAACAGCCGCCTCTCGGACTCACCTCCTTTCTACACATATGTACATTTTAAGGTCGTTCTAAAGCTCTCCTGGAGAGCTCTGTGGGCTATGTTTAGTTCTGGGGCTGCAGAACTGGACATGACACAGACTTACTCTTACCCAAAGCTGTAGACAAACAGTTGTTCTGCAAAGTGACCAGGGCCTTAAATGCAAAACTGCAACCATCCCAGATCATCAGAGAAGAAAGAAAAAGATCCTTAAATAAGTGATTGTGGAACCATAACGCTTAGAAAAAGTAAGTTATTTAGATTATTTCTTCCCAAAGACCGACATACTTCCTAGATGGATTCAAGAGGGACATATTTAATCATCTATTTTTTAAAAAAGCAAAAAAACTCAAGAAAACAAACATTGATCATCAAATCTTTGGAGAAGGGTAAGCTTTTTAAGTTTTTAAGCAATAGAAGAAATTACCAAGGAAGAGGTAATCAGATTTTGGCTAGATAAAAATTTTAAATACCAGTGTATTAAAAATATAACCAGGATTTCAAAGTAAATGCATAAAGAAGATGTAATTGTGGTAAATATGCAGACAGAGGGTTAATTTCACAGCAAAATGCCAATGGAAGAATAGGGTTGGGGGTCATGAACCAAAGATTCACAAAAGGAAATACAATTAGTAAACAAATACTTGGGAAAATTTCCAGCAGCATTAAGGATGGAATAAATACAATTAAAATAATTACATACCATTTGACCTATCAAGTTAACAAAGTTTATAAAAATAAACATCATTGCCACAGAAGGTATGGAAACAGTCCCTTAGATCACCAGTGGACAATACTTATCCAGAGTTCTGAAACCATCTGTGGTGACAGACCAAATAGTCTAACTTCTGGGAATCCTGAGGTAATGAAAACAAATACCATAAAAGCTTCAGAGAGAAAGATTTTCATCACAATGTAATTCATAGTAATGACAAACTGATAATATTATAAATACCCCCCAAAGAGACAAGACGTTTAGGAAAACATACTGCAGAAGTGATTACTTATATTTTAAAAGAGTATATCATAACAAGAAAAATATGTCTGATAGAATATTAAATGGAAAAAGCAGAACATGAACCTGAATATACAGCAAGATCAAAATCATAATAAAAGGGAATTACATGGAAAGTCAAAAGAGACATACCAGGATGTTTTCGTGGTAGGATTAAGAGTGATTTACTTTTCATTTCATTCTCTTTGTTTATATTTTACAAATGTGCCTTAATGAGTACGCCAGTGGCTCGCCAGTATAAGTATCACTAAGGCACTCCTGAAAAATGAGGATTCCCTGGCCCAGATTATCTGATCTAATCTGGAATCTACATTTTTATTAGCATCCCAGGGGATCATAAAAACCAGTTTTCAGACACAAACTGGGTATCTGACAGATCAATTCAATTTTGACCCCAACTACCCAGAATTAGCACAGGCCCCAAGGTAAGGGCAATGTCCTTCAATTCAGACACTACCTACCTGTGGTTGGTATCAGATCCCACAGTTAAAGGGTGAGGTCCCCAGAGAACTGCCTTCACTTCGGATGGCAGCCAAAAATGGTATCCCGTGGCTGGCCAGACTTCTGTCCAACTTGACTACAGATCTGGGAGTTCTCACAACTCCCCACCTCACATTTGATAACTTGATAGAAGGACACACAGAACTCAGGAAAGAGCTATACTTGCAATTATATGTTTTTTAAAAGAATACAAATAAACAGGCGGATGAAGGGGTGCACAGGGCAAAGTCTTGGGGAGGGGAGGACGGGGTAGCTTCCAAGCCCTCTCCTCCTGGAACTCAGGTGCGCCACCCTACCAGCACATGGGTGTCTTCACCAACTGAGAAACTCCCTTGTTTCTCTGTGTTCAGAGTTTTGCTGAGGGTTTTTTTTTTTTTTTTCCAATTCTTTTTTTAAACATCTTTATTGGAGTATAATTGCTTTACATTGTTGTGTTAGTTTCTGCTGTATAACAAAGTGAATCAGCTATACGTATACATATATCCCATATCCCATCCCTCTTGCGTCTCCCTCCCACCCTCCCTATCCCACCCCTTTAGGTGGTCACAAAGCACCAAGCTGATTTCCCTGTGCTTTGTGGCTGCTTCCCACTAGCTATCTACTTTACATTTGATAGTGTATATATGTCCATGCCACTCCCTCACTTCATCCCAGCTTACCCTTCCCCCTCCCCATGTCCTTAAGTCCATTCTCTACGTCTGGGTCTTTATTCCTGTCCTGCCCTTAGGTTCTTCAGAACCACTTTTTTTTTTTTTTTAGATTCCGTATACATGTGTTAGCATATGGTATTTGTTTTTCTCTTTCTGACTTACTTCACTCTGTATGACACATTCTAGGTCCATGCACCTCACTACAAATAACTCAATTTCATTTATTTTTATGGCTGAGTAATATTCCATTATATGTATGTATCACATCTTCCTTATTCATTCATCTGTCGCTGGACACTTAGATTGCTTCTGTGTTTTGGCTATTGTAAATAGAGCTGCAATGAACATTGTGGTACATGTCTCCTTTTGAGTTATGGTTTTCTCAGGGTATATGCCCAGTAGTGGGATTGCTGGGTCATATGGTAGTTCTATTTTTAGTTTTTTAAGGAACCTCCATACTGTTCTCTATAGGGGCTGTATCAATTTACATTCTCACCAACAGAGTAGGAGGGTTCACTTTTCCCCAAACCCTCTCCATCATTTATTGTTGTAGATTTTTTGATGCTGGCCATTCTGACCAGTGTGAGGTGATACCTCATTGTACTTTTGATTTGCATTTCTCTAATGATTAGTGATGTAGAGCATCCTTTCATGTGTTGGTTGGCAATCTGTATATCTTCTTTGGAGAAATGTGTATTTAGGTCTTCTGCCCATTTTAGGATTGAGTTGTTTGTTTTTTTGATATTGAGCTGCATCAGCTGCTTGTATGTTTTGGAGATTAATCCTTTGTCAGTTGCTTCGTTTGCAAAATTTTTCTCCCATTCTGAGGGCTGTCTTTTCATCTTGTTTATGGTTTCCTTTGCTGTGCAAAAGCTTTGAAGTTTCATTAGGTCCCATTTGTTTATTTTTGTTTTTATTTCCATTTCTCTAGGAGGTGGGTCAAAAGGATCTTGCTGTGATTTATGTCATAGAGTGTTCTGCCTATGTTTTCCTGTGACAGTTTTATAGTGTCTGGCCTTACATTTAGGTCTTTAATCCATTTTGAGTTTATTTTTGTGTAGGGTGTTAGGGAGTGTTCTAATTTCATTCTTTTACATGTAGCTGTCCAGTTTTCCCAGCACCACTTATTGAAGAGGCTGTCTTTTCTCCATTGTATATTCTTGCCTCCTTTATCAAAGATAAGTTGGCCATATGTGCATGGGTTTATCTCTGGGCTTTCTATCCTGTTCCGTTGATCTATCTTTCTGTTTTTGTGCCAGTACCGTATTGTCTTGTTTACTGTAGGTTTGTAGTATAGTTTGAAGTCAAGGAGCCTGATTCCTCCAGCTCCATTTTTCTTTCTCAAGATTGCATTGTCTATTTTGTGTCTTTTGTGTTTCCATACAAATTGTGACATCTTTTCTTCTACTTCTGTGAAAAATGCCATTGGTAGTTTGATAGGGATTGCATTGAATCTGTAGATTGCTTTGGGTAGTATAATCATTTTCACAATGTTGATTTTTCCCATCCAAGAACATGGTATATCTCTCTATCTGTTTGTATCATCTTTAATTTCTTTCATCAGTGTCTTATAGTTTTCTGCATACAGGTCTTTTGTTTCCTTAGGTAGGTTTATCCCTAAGTATTTTATTCTTTTTGTTTCAGTGGTAAATGGGAGTGTTTCCTTAATTTCTCTTTCAGATTTTTCATCATTAGTGTATAGGAATGCAAGAGATTTCTGTGCATTCATTTTGTATCCTGCTACTTTACCAAATTCATTGATAAGCTCTACAAGCTTTCTGGTAGCATCTTTAGGATTCTCTATGTATGGTATTATGTCATCTGCAAACAGTGACAGTTTTACATCTTTCCTGATTTGGATTCCTTTTATTTCTTTTTCTTCTCTGATTGTTGTGGCTAAAACTTCCAAAACTGTGTTGAATAAGAGTGGTGAGAGTGGGCAACCTTGTCTTGTTCCTGATCTTAGTGGACATGGTTTCAGTTTTTCACCATTGAGAATGATGTTGGCTGTGGGTTTGTCATATATGGCCTTTATTATGTTGAGGCAAGTTCCCTCTATGCCTACTTTCTAGAGAGTTTTTATGATAAATGGGTGTTGAATTTTGTTGAAAGCTTTTTCTGCATCTATTGAGATTATCATATGGTTTTTATTCTTCATTTTGTTAATATGGTGTATCATCTTGATTGATTTGCATATATTGAAGAATCCTTGCATTCCTGGGATGAACCCCACTTGATCATGGTGTATGATCCTTTTAATGTGCTTTTGGATTCTGTTTACTAGTATTTTGTTGAGGATTTTTTATCTATGTTCATCAGTGATATTGGCCTATAGTTTACTTTTTGTATGCTGGTTTTGGTATCAGGGTGATGGTGGCCTCATAGAATGAGTTTGGGAGTGTTCCTCTCTCTGCTATATTTGGGAAGAGTTTGAAAAGGATAGGTGTTAGCTCTTCTCTAAATGTTTGATAGAATTCGCCTGTGAAGCCATCTGGTCCTGGGCTTTTGTTTTTTGGAAGATTTTAATCACAGATTCAATTTCAGTGCTTGTGATTGGTCTGTTCATATTTTCTATTTCTTCCTGGTTCTGTCTCAGAGGGTTGTGCTTTTCTAATAATTTGTCCATTTCTTCCAGGTTGTCCATTTTAGTGGCATGTAGTTGCTTGTAGTAATCTCTCATGATCCTTTGTATTTCTGCAGTGTCAGTTGTTACTTCTCCTTTTCCATTTCTAATTCTGTTGATTTGAGTCTTCTCCCTTATTTTCTTGATGAGTCTGGCTAATGGTTTATCAATTTTGTTTATCTTCTCAAAGAACCAGCTTTTAGTTTTATTGATCTTTGCTATCGTCTCCTTCATTTCTTTTTCATTTATTTCTGATCTGATCTTTATATCTTCCCTTCTGCTAACTTTGGGGTTTTTTTGTTCTTCTTTCTCTAATTGCTTTAGCTGTAAGATTAGGTTGTTTATTTGAGATTTTTCTTGTTTCTTGAGGTAGGATTTTATTGCTATAAACTTCCCTTTTAGAACTGCTTTTGCTGCATCCCATAGATTTTGGATCATCCTATTTTCATTGTCATTTGTTTCTAGGTATTTTTTTATTTCCTCTTTGATTTCTTCAGTGATCTCTTGATTATTTAGTCGCATATTGTTTAGCATCCGTGTGTTTGTATTTTTTTTACAGTTTTCTTCCTGTGATCGATATCCAGTCTCATAGTGTTGTGGTTGGAAAAGAATCTTGATACAGTTTCAATTTTCTTAAATTTACCAAGGCTTGATTTGTGACCCAAGATATGATCTATCCTGGAGAATGTTCCATGAGCATTTGAGAAGAAAGTGTATTCTGTTGGTTTTGGACGGAATGTCCTATAAATATCAGTTAAGTCCATCTTGTTTAATGTATCATTTAAAGCTTGTGTTTCCTTATTTATTTTCATTTTAGATGATCTGTCCATTCGTGAAAGTGGGGAGTTAAAGTCACCTACTATTATTGTGTTACTGTCGATTTCCCCTTTTGTGGCTGTTAGCATTTGCCTATGTACTGAGGTGCTCTTATGTTGGGTGCATAAATATTTACAATTGTTATATCTTCTTCTTGGATTGATCCCTTGATCATTATGTAGTGTCCTTCTTTGTCTCTTGTAATAGTCTTTATTTTAAAGTCTATTTTGTCTGATATGAGAATTGCTACTCCAGCTTTCTTTTGGTTTCCATTTGCATGGAATATCTTTTTCCATCCCCTCACTTTCAGTCTGTATGTGTCCCTAGGTCTGAAGGGGGTCTCTTGTAGACAGCATATATACAGGTCTTTTTTTGTATCCATTCAGCCAGTGTAGGTCTTTTGGTTGGAGCATTTAATCCATTTACATCGAAAGTAATTATCGAGATGTATGTTTCTATTACCATTTTTTAATTGTTTTGGGTTTGTTTTTGTAGGTCTTTTCCTTCCCTTGTGTTTCCTGCCTAGAGAAGTTCCTTTAGCATTTGTTGTAAAGCTGGTTTGGTAGTGTTGAATCCTCTTAGCTTTTGCTTGTCTGTAAAGGTTTCAGTTTCTGTCGAATCTGTATGAGATTCTTGCTGGGTAGAGTAATCTTGGTTGTAGGTTTTCCCCTTTCATCACGTTAAATATGTCCTGCCACTTCCTTCTGGCTTGCAGAGTTTCTGCTGAAAGATCACCTCTTAACCTTATGGGGATTCCCTTGTATGTTATTGTTGCTTTTCCCTTGCTGCTTTTAATATTTTTTTTTTGTATTTAATTTCTGATAGTTTGATTAATATGTGTCTTGGCGTGTTTCTCCTTGTATTTATCCTGTATGGGACTCTCTGTGCTTCCTAGACTTGATTGAGTATTTCCTTTCCCATATTAGGGAAGTTTTGAGCTATAATCTCTTCAAATATTTTCTCAGTCCCTTTCTTTTTCTCTTCTTCTTCTGGCACCCTTATAATTTGAATGTTGATTCATTTAATGTTGTCCCAGAGGTCTCTGAGACTGTCCTCAATTCTTTCCATTCTTTTTTCTTTATTTTTCTCTGTGGTACTTATTTCCACTATTTTATCTTCCAGCTCACTTATCCGTTCTTCTGCCTCAGTTATTCTGCTATTGATTCCTTCTAGAGAATTTAAAATTTTATTTCTTGTGTTGTTCATCATTGTTTGTTTAATCCTTAGTTCTTCTAGGTCCTTATTAAACGTTTCTTGTATTTTCTCCATTCTGTTTCCAAGATTTTGGATCTTCTTTACTACCATTTCTCTAAATTCTTTTTCAGGTAGACTGCCTATTTCCTCTTCATTTGTTTGGTCTGGTGGGTTTTTCCCTTGCTCCTTCAACTGCTGTGTATTTCTCTGTCTTTTCATTTTGCTTAAGTTACTCTGTTTAGGGTCTCCTTTATGCACGCTGCAGGTTCGTAGTTCCTGCTGTTTTTGTTGTCTGCCCCCAGTGTGTAAGGTTTGTTCAGTGGGTTGTGTAGGCTTCCTGGTGGAGGGGACTGCCTGTGTTCTCGTGGATGAGGTTGGATCTTGTCTTTCTGGTGGGCAGGACCACGTCTGGTGGTGTATTTTGGGGTGTCTGTGAACTTATTATGATTTTTACAGCCTCTCTGCTAATGGGTGGAGTTATGTTCCTGTCTTGCTAGTTGTTTGGCATGGCGTGTCCAGCACTGGAGATTGCTGGTCGTTGAGTGGATCTGGGTCTTAACACTGAGACCGAGATCTCTAGGAGAGCTCTTGCCGATTGCTATTACAGGGGGCCAGGAGGTCTCTGGTGGTCCAATGTCCTGAACTCAGCTCTCCCACCTCAGAGGCTCCGGCCTGACAGCCAGCTGGAGCACCAAAACCCTTTTGGGAAGTCTGAGGTCTTCTGCCAGCATTCAGGAGGTGTTCTGTAGGAATTGTTCCACATGTAGGCGTATTTTTGATGTATTTGTGCGGAGGAAGATGATCTCCACTTCTTACTTCTCCATCACCTTGAACGTCCTCCTTGCTGAGGTTTTATTACCTAGAAACAATTGATTAAATCACGTCCATATGATAGAACTCAATCTCCAGTTCCCCTCTCTGGATTTCTGAGCATAGGGCTCAAAGTTCCAACCCCCTAATCATACACTTGATCTTTGTGGTGTGGCTTGATCTTTCTGGGTCTTTCCTCCCTTGAAACTATTTAAGGTCACACCTCATTAGCATAAACTCAGGTATGCTCAGAAGTTGCCCCTTATGAATAACAAAGACACTCCTATCACCCAGGAAATTCCAAGGGTTTTGGAGCTCTGTGCCAGGATTGGTGACAAAGACAAGATGCATTCTTTATTATATCACAATGACCCATGTCTAAATATCATCCTTTGAAAAATAGTAGAATATACATTATTTTAATTAAAAAATAAGTTTTTGGTTATTAATGAAGGCATTTGGGGATACTAGAGGCAAGGGAGACTCCCCATGGAGATCTTCCAGCTGGGTCCTGGGTGGTGATAGGGGTTTTCCAAGAGGGACATTTGATGGGGGTGGGTGAGTGGGAGGGGTGCGTATATGCTGAGGATACAGAATGTACATCACATTTCTGGAAGAAGTGGTGTATTCCATGGTAGTTGGAGTTTAAGTCTTCATGGGGAAGAGACGGCACCAGGTTGGGATAAACCATGTTTGCTATACAAGGGGGTCAAATTTGTCCCTTAGATGAGAGTTTTATAAACTAGGTGTGGCATGGCTGATTGAAAGACTAGAAATATCAGAGGACATGCATGCTTGAAGAGGAACTGTTGTTTTGTGAATTGTTTCAGTTATATGTGTATGTTTATGGTATGTGTGTGTGTGTGTGTGTGTTTGAACAACATCTGGGCCCCACAAGTAGATTGAAAATGGCAAGTGTCCCACTGCTGAAGCTGTGACTTCCAACCAGAGGCCATGAGCTACAGACGGGCGACGGTCAGATTGTATAAAATGAGCAAGGACAGGGGAGGGGCCATCCGAGAAACAACTGATGTCATCAAATGATGAACGGGAACACTGGCAGGGGACTGCAAAGGAAAGGTCAGAATGGAGATATACCGGGGAATTCTACTGACGGAATTAGGTGCCTGTCTTCCTGTGAGGCTGGATGAGGCTAAGATCCATAGAAGAAATACCAGGGAGGAGGGGCTGTGTCGTGAGAGACACATTGACTGAAAGGGCCCGCAGGACATGATGTCAAGTGTGGACTTAGGTGTGTCTGCCACAGCCGTGGGCCAGAGGAAAACCAACCCAGGAGAGCCAAACAAACTGGAAAGTGGGAGGGCAGAGCGCACAGCCCACCAGGGCTTAAAGGAAGGAGAGGAAGAAGCTATTAGGGAGACAGGAAAAAGAAGTCAGGGACTTTGACAGAGAGATTTCCGGGCAGAAACAAGAGCCTCAGCCTGGTCTCCCCCAAAGCCCACTGGAATGCACACGGAATCTCACTGGCAAAGCTGTGAAATTAACTAAGCTTGAGAATCCGAGAACACAAATCAGTCATTTTCCAGACTCTGGAAAGAATTTCCACTCAACACTACCTGGATAGAGCTAGCTGGAGCCAGAGTGATTAAAAGCTCGTAGGACTGATTCAAGCAAAGAGAGACTGATCCTGGGACAGAAAAGATTCCAAACAGACTGTCCTGTGAATAAGAACTTGATATCTACAGAGAACGCACAGCCCAGTGGAATTCAGGTGAATTAGCTACCAAACAACACCAGGAGAGCTGGCTGGCTCTTTGGTTTAAAAAAATAAATTAAAAAACCATAAGATTATAAGATCTTTAAATCCTACCCCAATAAATTTTAGACAAATCAATGAATTAATAAACAAAAGAGAAAATATACAAATATTGATCTAATCTCTGCCTGGAGAAGGGCCTTCTAAAAAATAAATTACTGATATGAATTATTTTAAATACACATGAAGCTAGAAACAGAACCAACAGGATGCATTCCAGAAAATTCCTGGGGGCGTTTCCAGAAAGAGTGATCGGTAATGTCAACCGCTGTGTAAGCCACCTCAGAATCAGGGTAAAGTCAAAGCTGGGTTTTGAAGAAGAGGCCAGGTATAGGCAGGTGTGTATGGGGAGGGGAGGCCCAGGTGGCCAGGCAGCATGAGGCCGGGCAAGGGGACAGCCAGGCCTTGGCTTGGCCTGGCTTAATTATCAGGTTACAAAAGTCCTGCATAAACAAAGGCCACCTGGGCCAGTGACAGCACCTACCTAACTTCATTTCCTTATGACTGTCAACATTGACATTGGTAGACTCTTTG
Source organism: Hyperoodon ampullatus (assembly GCF_949752795.1). NCBI lineage: Eukaryota > Metazoa > Chordata > Mammalia > Artiodactyla > Ziphiidae > Hyperoodon > Hyperoodon ampullatus. The sequence continues at coordinate 4,236,873 of NC_136921.1, forward strand.
AAAACCAGTGTAATCACTCAGGCAAATAATATCCTCTCTGCAGGTGAGCAGGTCTCCATATACCTGACCCAGGATACTGACTTTGGTAAAGAAAATCACCACCTTGGGAAAATGAGGCCAGGTATTTGTTAAGTGCTAGTATGCAGAATTGGTTTCCTAATTAATTTCTCCTCCATCAAACATATCTAAAGAGCAGCGTTTTGCATATTGTATCTAGAAGAGACACGGGACCTTCAAACACAGATCCCTGCCATCAGGGGAAGAAAAAAAGCCCGCAGAGACAGCAGATTTACATCAGGCTCACTGTTACCTTCCCTGGAAGGTATTTCAAAGCAGCTATTCAATTCACAGTTAAATACAAATGGGTTTTGTTTCATCTTCAACAAATGCTTCTGAAATCTCTGGCAACCAGAACAGAGTGCCTAATTTACAGCACGCATGACATGTCCACATTTTTAAGTGGCATTTTCTTTTCTGATGTTCAAGAAAGGAACTAGACACTTAGACCAAAAGGTTAGAAAAATATCCTTCTAGTAATTCCAACCATGTTTTTTTCTTGCATCGCCTTGGCTAAGGTGAGCACGAGGCTGGGCGGTGGTGCTCCTGCCCCATGCGGACAGGCTGGAAGACCCTCCTCAAAATCAAGCAGAAGTGGTTTTTTTCTCGTGACAGATCCTAGGTTCAAAATGAATGTCTATCAACTTTGAAATTCAAGGTCATATTTAACATGCTGTGCTGCATCCCTGAGGGGCTCACATCCACCTCCAGGATTTTCTTGGACATGCTGCTGTCCAGGGTGGGGACAGCGGGGGGGATTCCTGCAGAAGCTCCATTTCCTGGAGCCCTGGTTTGAAAGATCAGAGTTTTATTCACAGGTTCTCACCTTCAGTAAAGGGGTTTTCCTCCTTTTAATTCAATGCAGTCTTTGTTTACAGAGCTGATGAAAGGTGTTCCTTTCCAATCTGGTCTGTTTTGGGGCGGGGGACAAATTCCACTGAAAGCTGCTGGTGTTTAGCCAGAAGGGAGATAATGATTTGTGTTTTATGATGTAGGCAGCCAGATGGATCAGACGCCTAAGACAAAGCTGAGAACTCATTAGCATTTGAAAGAAACCCACAAATGCTCATAGCTCACAAGGATTTTGCTTGATGTTTTTGTTCTATGAAAGTTGAACAGAAGGGTTTTTTTCCCTACTTCCTTAGAGTGAATGTGGAAAGACACAAAAGTTTCCCTGTAGAATGTGCAGGAGGTAGCTAGAGCCTTTAGATATGAAGAAAGTGCCGTTAGCAGGGACTTAAACTGTCCTGCCTTCAGGACCCCAGGCTCAGTGAGGCCTGCTCTGAGCCTTCCCCACTGCCCTATCCTGGCCAGGTCTCCTGTGCTCATCCTGGCTCTGCCCCCAGTTCATTTCCTCTGCGGTGCTCTTTGCAAATCGTAGGGATGTTTGTGTAGACATCTGTCCTTCACCCTTACTAGACCCGGGATTAGGACAGGGATGCTGTGTGTATTCACTTCCGAACACCCAACCCCTTGCACAGGGGATGACATCAGTAAACACTCAGTAATTACGGAATCAATCACATCCTCTTGAAGACAAGGAGGCTTTGGTGACGTCTGTCTGCCCTTTGTTTAGAAGGACACATTTTTTTTTCTTTTATCTTAAGTGTCTTTCTGCATACTGGCTTCTTTCCCTAAACTAATAAATGCATTTAAATATCTCCTCTCATTAGGAGAAGGAAGGAAGGAAGGAGAGAGGAAGAAGGAAAAAGACTCAAAGGCAAGCAAGAAAAAAGACACAAAAAAAAGAAAAAAAATCAGAACAGGAAACTTCTTCAATTCTATCTTTTTTTTTTTTTTTTGGCAGTGCCAAGCAGCATGCGGACTCTTACTTTCCTCACCAGGGATCGAACCTGTGCCCCCCCGCGGTGGAAGCATGGAGTCTTAACCACTGGACTGCCAGGGAAGCCCCAATTCTATTTTCTTACCTAGATTATTTCACTATCAAACTTCTTGAAAGGTAAGTAGCCCTTATTCCAACTTTTCTCACCTCCATTCATCCTGTAGCCCTCTTCAGTATGTTTCCCCATTCCTCCACTAAAATAGCCTCTCTGAATTACCTGTGTACTTCCATTCTGACAAATTGCCTCTTGCACCCAGAAATGGTCAGATAACATCTGACTGGCCTCTGGGTTGAGGAGCAGAATTCCTGAATGTCATTTTCCTCTTTCCCAAGACCAGACCTAGAGAAGGGGATACAGATAGCGATGCCTTCCTCCTCTTTGTAACGGCTGTACTGAATCTCTTCCATCTCCTCCAGACCTCCCTGCCTCACCTCCATCATCCCAAATCCAGCAGATGGGCTTGCCTTCTCCCTCACAGAAAGGGTGCAGATCATCAAGCCCACAGAGCCTCAATTTCCCCAGCATTTCCACCTCCAGAATTATACCTACCTTTACCAGTTACTGAATAACAAAATACTCCAAAACTTAGTGGCGTAAAACTACAATGAACATTTATCATCTCTCATGGCTCAGGAATTTAGGAACTGCTTAGCAGGTAGGGGTTCTGGCTCAGGGTTTCTCATGAGTCAAGGTGTCGGCTGGAATTGAAGTTATCTGAAAGCTTGACTGGGGCTGGAGGAGCCACTTCCAAGACATCTTACTCACAGGGTTGATTTTTGCAGGAGGCCTCAGGTCCTCAGCACACAGACCTTTCCACAAGGCTGCTTGAGTGTCCTCACAACGTGGTGGCTGGCTTCCCCCAGAGAGTGACCCAAGAGAGCAAGGTGGAAGCCACAAGGTCTTGTACGACCTAGCCTCAGCAGTGACACTCCATCCATTCCTTATTATCCCGTAGGTTACACAGGTCAGCCCTACTCAGTGTTGGAGAGGATTACACCAAAGTGTGAACAGCAAGATGCAAGACTGGAAGGGATGCTGTCTTGAAGGCTGGCTACCACATAGAACTTTCTCCTTCCTGGCTCTGCCAGAAACCCTCTTTCCCCTTTTATCTTTAGTCTCTCCTTGTCTACTGACTTATTTGCCTCAATAAATAAATATATTCAAATATCTTCTAAACAAAAAAGGAAAGAAAACTCTCTCTCCATCTATCTGATTTCACCAAGTTTCCTTAAAATGTCCTCCATCTGCTGTCTCAGCTTCCTCAGCTCCATTCATGCTTCAGCCCATCACAGCCTCTCTTTGGTCCCCACGATTCCTCTAAAACTCCTGCTGTGGCCACCAATGAAGTCCCCGTCACCAAATCCAGTCCCTGTCACTCTAACCCAGGTGACATCTCTGGGGACATGGGCATGGGTAACACCCCCTTCCTCTCTGAAATACCTTCTCCTTAAGTTCCTTGGGCATCTTCCTCTCCTGGGCCATCCCTTGAGTCTGTTTCTTCTGCACTCGCCTCACTGTTCCTTCTTCCTCTGCCTTCGCCCTTAACGGCTGTCTTTCCAGGGATTCCATCCTCAGCCCTCTCCTCTTCACTCTCTGTCTACGCTCTGTACAACTAGAGCTGAAGCCCCAGGTGTTGCAGGGAAGCAGACCTGGTTTGAATCAATTCGGACTATCTGAGTGGCCGTGACCAGGTCCCTAAACTCTCCATGTGTCAGGTTCTCTGTCCCCACGATGCAGAGCACAGACCAACCTCATGGGAGCGTTAAATATGCTAATTCATGCCGATGACAATACTTAGCAGCTAGGAACGATGTTGGGAGGGTTACCCCACTCACGGGATCCAGCAACGACTCGTAGCCGATTCCAATTTCACAAGTCACTCACTTAGGGGTGCAAACGGTGCCCATATGTGGACTTTGTGCTGTGAGCCCCCACTGCCACCTGAAGGTGTCAGCAAACTTAATCTCGTCACTTCTAAGTAAACTCAGCCAGCTTCAGTGATCTCTTGTTAATTTCAGATGAAACTCACAGGCAAATCCAGGGTCCCCTCCCCCTTCTTCCAGGATGACACCTGGGTTCAGTGGACACCTGCACAACATCATGGCATTAGAGGCCAGCCTTTGATTCTTGGCCAATGTCTGTCCATGTGGCTTCCACTGGTTCCATCATCCTCGGCCATGGTCACCTGCTGTCACCCACTAAACTACAACCTTCCAGGCTGGTCTTGGGGCATCACCATCCTTCATAGCTGCCATCAGCTGCAGTGTACCTTGTAACCATTTCCTGATCCCGCCTTCAGGTAGGCACCCTCATTCCAGACGACACAGGCTTGCCGGCTGTCTTTTTCTCACAATCTCCATGCCCTTTCCAGCCACAGTAGGACCTGCCTGCATCCTCTTGGTGTCCATGGGCCTCTGGGAGGTACCCACAGGTGCATCTGCCTGCTGCTTCTCTGCCACACTGGTGCCCTGTCAGACACCAGGCTTCTCTCCAGGCCTGCTGTCTACCTGGCACCCACCGAGAAGGAAGACATGGGATCATCCCAGGCTGAGATGCACTGATCTAGCTGGATCCTCATTGCTGCCCACGGCGGTGGGAACTCAGCCAGAAGAGGGCTGGTGGAGGCCAGGCCCCTAACACGAGGCTTTGTCTCTCCTGCCTTCTCCTCCAGTTCATCCCCGCTCATCACCTCCTCAGCAGAGACACTTGTCTGGACCCTAGGAGGAAGACAGGAAAGGGGCAGTTGCAATCATCTGTAGATAATTCAGCTGCACACCCAAACCACCCGCCCTAGATTTTAACTTGAAGCCAAAAAGTTCATGCATTCATCCTCTGGTGTCTCTGTTCACAGATGAATGCCCCCAGCCTGAATGGGGGAAAATCTCAGGGTTAGGTTATGCGTGTGACAAACCCTTGGGTTAATAATCACTGGCCGCCCAGCCATGCGTGTATATGCTGATAACTTCCAAACGCCCTTTGCTGGTCCACAACCTCCTGGACACCCCCAAGCTGCCCGGTGGGCACTCCAGGGTCACCCGGATGTCGCCTGCACCTCAGGGCCGCTTTGCCCCACCTCGTCTCCCTCGGGGTCACTGCACTGGAGGCTGCGTTTGCATGTTACTCTCTCTATCTCATTCTCAACATCCAGCCAATTCCAATACCACAGCTTCCTGCCACTAAACCACAAAATGCCTTCCCACAGAGAGCTGGGGCAAGGCTCCGAGTGCCAGCTCCCTGACATCTAAGCCCTGTGGCCCTGCACGGTCCATGCCCAATAGAGACAGCTGTTTGAATTAGAAAAGACTAGATTCTAGTTCCGATGCAGCCCTGACATTACTTAAAAGAGATCTTTTTCAAGATGGCATTTTTTTTTCTAGGCCTCAGTGACCTCAATCTCTCTCTCTCAATATCTACCTCCAATGATTTCCAAGTTCAATAAATGAAGTCCTGCCTTTTCCAAAAGGATTCTTTCAGGCGTCAACCTCCATGATTGATTACGTGCCACGGGCCGAAGCACACAGGGATCAGAAGAGCACACGGCATCCTGGAGGGTCCGGTCAGTGCTGGGTCGCCTCTGAGGCTGCCCATGGCGTCCACGGGGTGCTACCCATCACCCCACGGTGGGAAGGATGCTGCTGCCGGGGCCTCTGTCCCCCCGGGGGGGAGTGGACGCTGCCCTCCAGCGAGTGATGAGAGCAGTAAAAGGCTTTAGGTTCCGGCGTGATGGATGCACTAGGTTTGGGTTCTGACTCCACTTATGTCTGGAATTTGAAATTCTCAGGGGAGCCGACTTTCACTGAAAGTCGTTTCTCACCTTATTGATGCCCAAGGCTGTCAAGTTACGTGACTTCTGGCGTCCCGCTTCCTCCTGCCTCTGCTTCCTCCCTGTGACATGTTATGATTAGACGTTCTCTTATCAGATGATCTCATGTACAGAGCAGAGCAGGAAAGAGCAGTGTGAAGAGGGGAGCCCATGCCAAACCCCGCCGTCACACGCCCCACACGAGCCCCTCCGACCAGCAAAGGAAGCTCACGTTCAACCACAGCGTGAGCACCCTCGCTACCACGCGCCCCACAGGCGAGGCGCTCAGGGGGCTTAGACACCATCCATCAACTCTTCTCGCCCTGCCCCGGTCAGGGCCACCTCGGAGCCAGTGGCTCGCCTGGATTAGCATCGCTGCCCTTTTTCTAATGCACATCCCAGTGACTCAGATGCCCGCTAGAGGTTGAGAGCTGATACCCAGAGCCTTCCAAATGCATTGTTGCCCTTTCAGGACCGTTTTGGAGAGAAAAACTTTTCTGTACAGAGAGCCACCACCCCGGTATGACCTGGAGGATGCTTCCAGGAGATGATTCAGCTGTTCCCAAGGCCCGTCCCTGTTCCTGTCCGTGAGGACCCGACAGACCAGCCCGAGTCCCTGCCCTGGTCTCGTTGGGGCTCCTCAGGGTTTCCCAGATGGGTTTCTGTGATCACGGACCAAATAAGCCTGGGGCTGGCATGTCACCTGCAGGCCCCACCACTCTGCAGCCCCTACTGTCTGATAAGGTGATAAACTCCTCTGTCCTCTTCCCTGGCCACGTATGCTGTGTATCGGGGGCCTTTGGGAATCTCGGTGGCATTCTGCTCCTTGATAAAGTGGCCTTGAGGAGCCTGTCCTAAGGAAGCTGTTTAGTTCTTTCCAAGGTGGAATATGCTGGAAATCCACTAATGGTGAGTCCTGAGGGCAGCAGAGGAGGCCACATCATTTAGGCTTTCTCAGACACAGCATATAAAAACTGAAAGAAATCGGGGCTTCCCTGGTGGCGCAGTGGTTGAGAGTCTGCCTGCCGATGCAGGGGACACGGGTTCGTGCCCCAGTCTGGGAAGATCCCACATGCCGCGGAGCGGCTGGGCCCGTGAGCCATGGCCGCTGAGCCTGCGCGTCCAGAGCCTGTGCTCCGCAATGGGAGAGGCCACAACAGTGAGAGGCCCGTGTACCGCAAAAAAAAAAAAAAAAAAAAACTGAAAGAAAGAGAGGGAGAGAGGAAGGGAAACATAGGACCACAGTCTTTATAGTTTTCTTTAATATTTATTTAGTAGAACAAACCCTAAATTAGTTTAATTAGCTTTTTATATATAAGTGTTGGGCACTTGACCCAAGATAGTGATTTGTGTCTGTGCACTGAACCTCCTCCACCACTAACTCAGAAGAGAAATCAGAAGACCATGATTCTGTGCCAGTGGTTGAAGGGCACCCCCCAAAGGCCAGGGACTCAAGGGCTCTCTGTGTAGGCCTGGCCAGAGGGGACATGGGTCCACCCCCTGCTGAGAGGGCAGGGAGGACAGGCAGAGAAAACAGACATTGTACAGGCCGAAGTCTCAGCTTCCACCATTACAGAACAAGAAACTTTTGTGCTGAGGAATTTTGAGCAAGAAGGGAAGGCTGAGGCAGGAGCTTGTGTCTGAATGTTCAGGCTGATCTTACAGAAGGAGCTGAGGGTGAGACTCAGAGCAGCCGAGAGGCTCGGGAAGGATGTGCCAGCAGAGGTGACGTCATGGGGAAGGGTCCTGGCAGTCAAGCAGACTAACATAGGTGTTGGTACTGAGAAGTGGGCTGATACTGTAACAAATACCTAAAAGTGTGGAAGCAGTTTTGTAATGGGGTGATGGGCAGAGACTGGAGGAGTGTTGAGGTTCATGCTGGAAAAAGCCTGGATTTCTGGGAAGGGACTATTGTTGGAAATACGGATGTTAAAGGCCATTCTGGTGGGGTCTCAGGCGGAAATAAGGAACGTGTCACTGGAAACAGGAGGAAAGGTGATCCTTGTTATAAAGTGGCAAAGAGCTTGGCTGAACTGTGTTCTGGAGTTTTGTGGAAGGTAGAATTTGCAAAGCGATGGCATTGCATGTTTAGCTGAGGACATCTCTAAGCCGAGTGTTGAAACACTTGGTTCCTCCTGGCGGCTTATAGTCAAAGGCGAGAGGAGAGAGGTGAATTGAAGAAGGAATGGTTAAGCAAAAAGGAGCCAGAACTGAAGACTTGGAAATTCTTAGGCTATGCATATTGCAAAAAAAGAGAAAACTTGTTTTGAAGAGAACACTGAGGGCGTGACTGAACAAACATTTGATAAGGAGGTTTGCATGGGTGTGAACGAGGAACTGAATCAGCCAGCACAGCAGAAGCAGGAATAGAGGTGGGAGTTTACCAGCAGACACACTGCCAGGTGGAGCTGAAGGGGATGGAGATGGGACAAAATGAAAGGACTAAATAAAGACCCAGACATAGAGAATGGACTTGAAGACACGGGAAGGGGGAAGGGTAAGCTGAGACGAAGTGAGAGAGTAGCACTGACATATACACACTACCAAATGTAAAATAAACAGCTAGTGGGAAGCAGCCACATAGCACAGGGAGATCAGCTCGGTGCTTTGTGACCACATACAGGGGTGGGATAGGGAGGGTGGGAGGGAGACTTAAGAGGGAGGGGATATGGGGATACATGTATCCATATAGATGATTCACTTTGTTATACAGCAGAAACTAACACAACATTGTAAAGCAATTATACTCCAATAAAGATGTTTAAAAAAACAAAGTTTCAACATACAAATCTGGGGAGGCACAAACATTCAGTCTATACTATATCCCCTGGAGCTTCAGCAGTGAACCCAACAGACAAGGTCCCTTTTCACAGAGCAATTCCATCCTGAAAGTGGAAACAGACAAAGCCCTATCTCAGAGGGAACAGGAGTGAAGGTATGTATATGCACATGCATATATAGGATATACGACATTCACATTATACATACATATATATTTAGTTCATTTCTTAGTGAATCAATCACCATGAAATTGTTTGCTGTCTTCATAAAATTTGGAGTTAACAGGAGAGGGGCAGGTAGACACATTAGCCCTGTTCTCCAACTGGACGGACCGTCCTTCAGGAACAGGTGGGCCCTCCTCACACTGACCAACTCACAACCATTTTGCATCAGGCAAGTGCCTCGTCCTCCCAGAGATGCCCAGCCACACAGCCACCTGCTGAGCGTGGCTTAGGAGGACTTTGGTCTTCTTGCCTTGGAGGAAAAGTCACGGGTGATAATCCACCCTGCCACGTCACCCGCATGACGCTGCTTCAGCTACATTTCCAACATGTACCCACGTGTCAGATTCATTTGCCTCATCATTCCTGCAATCCATCACCTTCCTGGCAACACCGAATGTTGCCTTTCTACGGCTTAGATGTCTAGGGGGCCAAAGGAATCACACGTTAATGCTGTTTTAATAGGCACAGAAATGCAGTTGCTAAATCTCATCATGTCTTTCCCTATTGTGCTTTTTCTTATATATACTATCATTTGTTTGCCAATGTCAACTGTTAAAGGGACTAACACTGCAGTTACTATGACAAAGCAATAATGAGGCTGGAACACTCACTTCCTGCTCCCTGCACAGAGGCCTATCTGACAATAAGGTCTCACCTGAACGCAGTATCTTGTCTTTTCAAAGCATCTCTACATTTTCTTGTTTGATTGTAGCACCTCTGTGACGTGGGCAGGCTAGACTATATTTTGACATTTCCATAAGGAATGTTCTTTCTGCACATCCCTTGGCTGGTCAGAGGCAGACCTGACTTCAATGCCAAGTCCTGGCTTTGCCCCGACCCCTCTCCCGGAGCAGATAACCTGGTGCAAACTCTCCTTTCTGTTATCACCACACCCCATCAACTACGGCTGATATTAATCTTGTCACAGTTAATGCAGGACCTACAAGACCCACTTTGTCCACAAATGCAGTCACCTTCCTTTTTATACTTACGGTGCTTGCTGAAGATTCTCCATTTTGTCAGCCCATCTTTAACATGGATGGTGTGAGGGCTCTTAGGGGAACAGACCAAAGAAGGCTGTACTTGCTGGTGTCCCCTCTCCAACTGGCCCAGGGCAGAGTGCATGGGGGGCCGTGATTTTCCTAGCAATGGAGGTGGCGACTGAATTTGTGACAGGACAGAGGGCTGGCTGGGCACATCAGTGGTCTCTGCTTCTCAGGGGACGGTGGAGGTTTCCAGAAGGCCAGGCAAGAGACACCCAGTCAGGGAGCCCTGCCGAGACCCAGGATGTGTGCCTAACTGATAGTGCCTGCAGCCCTGGAGTCACCATGAGAGTCTCGCTGAGCTAATGTTTATTGATGCTATTTTCTGTTAATTAAATTAAACCTCTTTCTGAAGCGGGGCTGCCTGGGGTGGGTGGGTGGAGGGACTCTATTTTCCCAGGTGCTGGGTGGGGCTCAAGCCAAGGGAAGTGAAAGAAGATTCTCCCAAGTGTGTAAATCCCCCAAAGTAACCCTGCCCTTAATGCCAGAGGCCCCCGTTACCAGGGCTGCGCTTGGATTCCAGCACATCTTGCTTCGTTCGATTCAGTGCTTTTTGCATAAAATTTCAAGCAGAAAAATAAAACTGAGACATAATTATTTTGATTGGTAATTACTGCTAGCATAAAACATATTAAATGTCACTAAATTTTATGGATTATGATTCCCTAGTAGACAGCATACTAGCCCTGTGTTCAGAAAATCAGAAATTTAGTGAATTTAGACCCACATGATTTATCGAGAGGATCTGAAATGGAATCAAAGTGATGTTGCTTACACATACTACAGATACAATGGAAACTTGATGCGTTTGTTTTTAATGACTGTGGTCCTCTTTATGTGTTGATTCCGTATCTGCAAATTTACCTTCTCCCTAAAATTTATTTGTAACTCCCAAATCAGTGCACACAGCACCTGGTCATGTGTGCACAGATGAGGAACAGCCAGAAAACAGGAGTGTCCAGAGCATGTGTTCCCAGATGAGGTCCTACAAGGTGATGCTCTGGTTTTTGTTTCAATTCATAGTGTAAATAAGTGGCCTTTTTGCAGTCTGTTCAGTGCCATGTTTTTGCATTTTTGTGCTTATTGAGGGTGATTTTGCTGTTTGCGATGGCCTCCAAGTGTAGTGCTCATGAGCTGTCTAGTGTTCCAAGCACAAGAAGGCTGTGATGTGCCCTTATGGAGAAAATACATGTGTTAGATGAGCTTGGTTCAGGCTGTTGGCTGGGAGTTCAACGTTAGTGAGTGAATGGGGCAGCACACTGAGAGGTAGGAAGAGGAAGTTCACCAATCTGTACGTGAGGCCGCTCTGGAAAACGCCAAAGGAACATCTATGGTACACGACGAAGCAATGGAAAAGATGGGAAAGCAGCTAAATTTGTGCATTCATGAGATGATGACTGATTTTTTTAAATCTAGAGGTAAAGGCATTGTTGTGAGGCTAAAAGCCAAAGAAATTTATGGCCACATTCCCCAGGGTCATGAAAATGTTAAACCCTTCTCAGCTAGTGTTTTATTATAAAGAAATACTGCATGTAATTAGTTATGTATAAGAAATATAAATTAAGGTGTCTTTAAACAGAAACACACTTATAACAGGGTTACGTATTGATAGGTTGATGAAATGCTATGACCAGAGGCTCACAGGAGCCTAACCCTGTGTGTCCTTTGGGAGCAATGGCTCAATCTTTGCTAATTCAGTGTCTGTGACGACTTGACAGAAAATAACTACTGTGGAGAATGAGAACGAACTGTAATTTTATTAATTATAAAGGTTGTACATAAAGAAAACTTAAAATATAAAATCACTAAGGAAAACTTTACCTGCCACCTCATCTCCTAGAGACGAGGACAGTTAAATTTTGGTTTACATCCTTTCTGCCTTTCTTCAAGGTGTCAGTGTTCGTACTTTACACCATTTGTGGTCTGCTGCTCTCTTTTTCAATGTTTCCTTGAGAACATTGCTTTTTTCAATAAACGTTCACCTACAGCCTGATTATTCATAGCTATATAATATTTCATCCTATAATCTTACTCTGTTACTTGTATCTAATCCTCTTTTGTTGGGTAGGGTTTCCAGGTGTGGTTGTACAGGTTGTTCACTGCACAGCAGCACCCAACAGAAGGGCACCTGAAAGACAAATCCAGCTCACACGGAACCTGCCAAGCCATGCATCCTGGCCAGGGCTCTGTCTCCTTGGAGGAGGTGTGCTTGTCAGGCCATGAGCTAAGGGCTGGTCACACAGAAGACACACTTTTCCCATTCCCTCCACGACACCATACAGGCCAGAGGAGGCCCTGGTTGGACATCCAGGTTGTTTCCAGTTTAGGGCTTGTAAAGACAGTGAGGCTATGAACGGCTTCACTCACAACACCTTCTGACTCAAATCACTGATGATTAATCATTGATCAATTCCGAGAAGTGGGATAATTAGGTTAAAAAACTATTAATTTAGAAGAGATCATTTCAGGAGATAGAATAATTCAGATAAGCATAGGCTAACATAAATTCTAATTTTAGGAAAAGCTTTTACCAGAAAATTGAGTCCAGCCAGATTTTGATGAGTGGAAGATGTTAAAGCACTTTAAAGGGCAAATCTTTCTTGGCAACTCTGACCCGCCATCTAAGAAAGCAGTGCTTTTGATGCAAATAAGCTCATTGCAAATCATTCTCATTTATTCATGAATGCTGAGAAGTCGCGGGGTCCTCCTTCCTCGACCCTGAACGGGAATAGGATTCTAAATAAGGGAAGAGGAGCTGGCGTTTGTTTAGATCCCTTTTTATGCCAGAAGCTCTGTCTTTACTTACATTTTCTCAGAGAACCTTCCTGCATGGCAGCTTCTTCTAAAAAATTAGATGATTAAATTAGCCATCCTCCAAGGTCTTTTTCTGCTTTAGAAAAATAACACTTATATTGTGTTTGCTGGACTATGACTTTTAATTGGCATCAGCATTTTAACCAGGCGAATTTCTTTATTAAAATTCTATAACCCAGCCTTATCCAGACCTTGTGGCTCTTTCCTTAATTAATCACCACTGGGAGTTTTCATCTTCTGAGCTCCCCTGCCCAGGACTGGAGAGACCTTGACCTGTGGCCTTAATGGTCCTGCTATTCATCTGCTTCCCATCTCAAGAATTAAGCCACAGTCATTTCAAACCAATAAACCAAACAGATGGGGAAATACTAACAAGACATTATTTTTTTTTTTAACTAATCTGTCTCTAAACAGCTAAAATATATTTTCCCTGTCTGTTTTTTCAGGCAGGAATTTTGTTTCCCACCAGCACCTCGATCCTGGTACCCACCCTGACTCTCTGCAGCCCTGTCCCCAGAGCAGGTGCCATCAGGCCAGCAAGGCCCGTCCACTCCAGCAGGTGCTATAAGGTAGCCCCCACTGGCAGCACAGTGATGCAGGGGTTAATGCACCTCTCCTCCCTGAAACCCACGGAAACATCCAAATGAATGAAAATCTAAGAGGAGAACTTCATTTCCAGGGAAGGTGTTATACAGGGTAGAACCCCAACTAAGCAGTTAACCGTGGGAACTCCAGTTCACGGGCAAAGGATGGGGGCAGCAGCACCCTTCCCCAAAGTGGCTCACTGCTGCTTTGTCTCCCTGGACTGGGGCTCCCCTGGCCCTCCATAGTGAAGTCAAAAGAGCCTAAACCCCCTGACAGGGGCATCTGGGAGGGCGGGCTGTCCCAATATGGGAAGGTAGGGCATGGTGTGTTTTAATGGGGGCAGTGGCTTGACAGGTGGCTCCACAGGTGAAGGTAGGGTGGGTTACCCTGATGTTGCAGGTAGTAGGATGGATTTTTTTTTTTAATTTGGGGATGAGGCTCTAGGGAAGAGGGAAGTGCTGCCCCAGAGGCAGCGGCACCCAGGCTAGGGGGAGGGTGATCACTGCCCCAGGGTGGGCATCCCCTCACTCAGGGGTAGTGTGACCAGCTGCGAGAACTTGAGACATGGTGAGTATCTCTCATGCTAAGTGCAGAATGGGGGACATGGGGGCCTCTCTCTATAGCTCCTGCAGTGCCTGCAGCTATCACATAGCTGAGGACCACACTCCTCAAGATGTGTGGCATCCTGGAGATGGGGGCTGCGCCAATACTGAGGACAGAGCAGACCCCTGGTGCTGCTCTGGGCCATATCAGTGTCTGGTCTTCAGCTGTCCTTGAACTCCAGTTTCTACATCCAGGCTCCCAGTGCCTCCTCGACCCCCAGGTATTGCTGACCTGACTATACATCTTATCCTTTATCTTATGGTTACTGGGGGGAAATGGGTGGCAAGATAAATGGGAGATTGTGATCAACATATATGCCCTACTATAAAATAGATAACTAATAAGGACGTACTGTGTAGCACAGGGAACTCTTCTCAATACTCTGTAATGACCTATACGGGAAAAGGATCTAAAAAAGAGTGGATATATGTATATGTATAACTGACTCACTTTGCTGTACACCTGAAACTAACACAACATTGTAAATCAACTAGACTCCAAGAAAAAAGAAAAAAGAAAAAGAAAAGAAAAGGAAAAAAAAGCTCTTCCCATACCCTGGGAAGGTGTTCCACAGCCTAAGCCTGAGTACTGAATCCAATTGCATAGGAGGTGACCTCTGCTTATCTCTTCAGCTATTTTGCCTCAAAATTCACATTTATGATTCTTTGCTTCTTCCCTTGCAATCTGAAGAGTCTTGCTTTGGGGACAGAAATTAGGAGTCTGGAATTCTCACCCCAACTTTGCTGTTAGTTAGCTGGGGAATCTCAGGTACTGCATTTAAGTTTTCTTGGCCTCAGTTTTCTGAGTCATAGGACTTCCCAGACACCAGTCTGTAAATTGGTGCCAGTCAACAAAAAAGATTTTATGAAGCCATAGCTAAATGAAAACACTGGGAACAAGGATATTTATATGTGTGTGTAATTATAACTGCTGGTTTGGGAAATTTCTATCCTTTATTCTGATATCATAACTTTCTAGTGGGATTTTTTTATGGGAGTGGAGTAATAAATTGTTTTCATTAATGAAATTATTATTATAATAAATTATTACTGTTTATTATCTTATTACTATCTTTACATAAGAAAATTAGAAGTTAGTGATTTTTTATTGCCAATACACTTTTTACTGTTTATTGTATTTAAGTGGTCTCTAAAAAACAAATTCTAGGAAGCAATAAACTAAATGCTTTTTATAATTGTTTTCATGTATGAAACTATAAAATTATTTGACTATAACTACCAGGGGTCTAATGTTCTTGTCTGAAGATATTTTCAGCAATGATTTCCAAAACCTTTCTACAAATTCTCATGATACGTTCCTTTAAATATTAACAAAATAATTGATTTTGTCTTTTTTGAAGAGATGGTATGCTCTCTTTTCCATGGGAAAGATTCAGAGTTTTTTCCTTTCCTCTTTGTCCTTTGGGAAGTTCAGACTGAAATAGATGGGTCCAGTATAGTAACCATATATGCTATATCTGTTTGCTTACTTTGTACGTCTCTTTCTTTTTGTTACTGTGGTCTATTTTTATTTTTTTAATCTTTAAAAACAAGCTGTGTCAAAAACTTTTTGAGGGAGTGTGTGGATAATAAATACAGAATATAAGAAGAGCTTAAAAAGAAAATATAAACACTTATTGAAAATTTTTGAAAATATCTTGAGTAGGAAATTCATATAAAATAAGTATAAATGGTAATGATTATATGAAAACAATTTAAACTTACTGGTAAGCAAGAAACTTCAAATCTACACAATAGGACATTACTGTCCCCTTCCCCCATCCAATCACTGTTGACAAACATACAAATTGGTGCAACTTTTCTGAAAGACAATTTAGCAATTAATATCAAAAGCTTTAAAATGGTCATGTCTTTTGACCCTAGACTTTTGCTCCTTGGCCTTCTTTCCAAAGAACATGATTAAGGATGTGTTCAATTTATTAGTTATCAAGATCATTTCAACCAAGATGGTAATAACATAGAAAAACTGGACCAACCAGCTGGTGCAGCAGCTCTGCGTTTGCTGGGAGGTTGAGGTCCATCCCCAGGATGGGATACTTTGCAACAGTTACCAATGATTTTCTCCCAGCTGTTACTGTCCAGGGAATAAACAAACACTGTTGTCCATAGAAATCTAAAGGTAAAGAAATATATGCAAGCCTAGAAAATAATCTGGAATCGCATTCACAGCCTGGTAGCAAAGGACACCCTGAAGGATAGAACTTTAAAGAGATGTTTTACTCTCTTTGTCTTTGCTTGCCTTTATTTTCTGATTTTTCCCCTTGCAATGAACCTATGTGATTTGTATCATGAGCTAGAATTGTCATTTTCAAAAATAAAAAATAATGAAAAGAAACAAAACAAAAAAACCACATGCAGCCTGATTCTAAGTATATTTGTTGATCATAAGAAAACTGCTTTTCCCATTTGCTCTTTGGCATGTATTTAAACAGTAACAAATACATCATACACTGTTGATAACAAACATTCTAACCGTCTCTGACATAATGGTTAAGTAGAGTGTCTCAGGTAAATTTCCAAATTTTTACTGTTTTTTTTTGGAGGGTTACCTGAACATGAGGCACCACCCTTTGTTGGGGGAGGTAAAGCATGGGAAGGTCAGAGCCTGGAGCAGGTCTCACAGAATCCTTGAAAGCTACTCCAGCCACCAAAACAGCAGTGCATCCATCCTTGCCCTCTTCTTCCACTCAGCCCTGAGGACCACTCCCAAAGCCTGAGCTTTTTGCCGAGTGTCACGTATATTATGCATTGTTCCCATTCTGGAAAATGTATCAACTCAGCAACATACTGAATGGAAATGCAAGTGTAACTGACTGTTATCTCCTGGTCCCAGGAGTTCATGCAATAATCAACTCAAACCTTCCAATGCCATGTCCTCTGCAAGCTCTAAGTCCTCCTCAGACTTTACAACTGAAATCAGCTCTTCCTTTATACACACATGCATACATGCCTGAATAAGGCAATACAAACCAAAACAAAAAAATATGTACCCAAAATATTTGTATGTGTGGTATAGTTTTTCCTGATGTGAGTGGGTGGAAAAATGAGAAATGAAAGAAGGAATTTCACAGTTTCAACACATCAATGTCTAGGTGAACTGATCACATTGGTCTTCTAAAATGTTACTCAGTCACCCCAAACTGGCCCCAGGTCCACTTTCCC
Source organism: Hyperoodon ampullatus (assembly GCF_949752795.1). NCBI lineage: Eukaryota > Metazoa > Chordata > Mammalia > Artiodactyla > Ziphiidae > Hyperoodon > Hyperoodon ampullatus. The sequence goes on from NC_136921.1 coordinate 4,253,808, forward strand.
TGCTGGCTGGTCCTTTCCCCCCTCCTCATACTGATCTCTGTTCCTCTTCTGGCCACACAGGGCAGTTCCCCGTCTTCCAAGGCTTCCCACACTGCACCTCCCATCCCAAGATCTCTCCAAGGAACAGCCGACATTGAGTATAAACTGGCCAAACCAGCCATCGTCCTAAGTTCTTTATGTATCCAATTCTCACCATAACCCTTCAAGCAAGGTAGTTCCTTAAGAGGAATCCAGTGCCAGCTGGGCTTTTTGTTTGTTTGTTTTTACTTCATTACATAAATAACTCTATTGGCTATTTGGAAACCTGAAATTCAATTTTTAGAGCTGGAAGAGAGAAATGAACGACGGTGGGTTTATTCTCTGTGTAGCTGTTTAAAGGTAGGACCGATTCACATAATGAATCTATTTTCTCCAATGCTCTTTTCGTTTAAGAAGATGAGTCCAAATACATCTGGCTCCATCCCAAGAAAACAATGCCACGATTCTGCCTCCGTGTAATTCAGAACAACTTGCTTTTAGACCACTTGGAGTGAGAGGGGATGATGACTTGAGGGAAGAGACAGACGTGGAATTGATTAACTGCAACTTACAAGAGTGGTGTAAAAGGGATGGGTTGTCACATCTGACAGACGCACACCTGAGAGACCCGTCATCCTGGCCAGCCCTTCAGATTCCCTCTCACTTAGCCCACACCTTTGTGAAGGGGCTCTTCACTAAAAGCCCTCAGGCAACAACCCTCATCTGTTTCCTACTGTTTCCACTCTCAGCCTGAAGGGATGAGAGGAGGGGATAGTGACAGGAACCCAGGAGTTGGTCCATTGAGGACAGTTGAGAGGAGATGGGATCCAAGTGAAGGAAGTAGACATCTCCCCCACCCTGCCCAGGTAGAAGGCCCAGATCTATTCCCCTCCCTCCCTCTGACCTCCGCCGGGGATCCCCACTGGCTGAACTCAACCAGAGCCAGGGGGCACCAGGACCCAGCAATGATCAAGCAGGTGGACGGCAGCAGGGTGTGTGCGTTCAGGGACAAAGGGAGGAGGCTCCTCCCCACGGCGCTCAGAGCATAGGAGACAACAGGAGCAGACACGTGCACACACACACACACACACCACACACATGCACGCACACACACACACACCTGTTGTCTTCTCTGGGAGGCTATCTTTTGCCTGCCCCACAAACTTAGGCATCTTTCCACATGCCTTTCCTGGAAAGCCGTCTGCAACTTCCCTCAGCTTAGACTGCCTTAAACATTCATCCAGTAAAGTTCTTATCTCACCACCTGCTCGCTGGACCCTTCTCCCTCTAGACTTAAAGTTCCTTGAAGTCAGGAATTGTGTCTTATTTATCATTGTATCCTGGGAACCTATGCGGGAGCCTTTCATCCAGCGCTCAGTGGAAAAAACTTACAAAATAAAACACATTATGGCAACACTTTGGGAGTTTTTCACACAAAAGTATCTTTACTGTTGTGTTTTATTGCTTTATTATTCCTCCCAGCACAGATGGAATAGACGGAGTAAAATATGAAATGTGGTTCATCATTACGTAGAGCAAAGATTTGGACTACGTTGGAGAAGAGGTGTTTCCATGTGGCTCCCCCACCTCCCAGCCCCCTGGGATTCAGGGGACATGAGACCAGTTCTGGCCAGTGGGTTATGGCCGGAAGGGGCAGGTGTCACTTCTGGTGACACGTGTGTGTGCTGTTTCCCTATCCTCGGCCACACGGTGCCTCACATTCCAGAAGGTGCAGACAAGATCTTCAAAGAGACTCCCTCCTCCTGAGCCTTGAGTGACTTGGATCGGAGCCTTCCATCAACCCTCACTGGCCAGGTCCACGTGACCGAGAAATAAACCTCACTGTTTAAATCCCTGAGACCTTTTGGTTTGTTACCACAGATTTGGCCAGCCTGCCTATCCCTCAGAATGCAGCTTCTTCTATAAAAGGGACCACAGTTGACTAGCTTGTCTCTAAGCTTCTTTGTAAGTTATGGGCTGACTTGTGAATTCATATGTAGAAGCCCTAACTCGTGGTACCCCAGAATGTGACTGTATTTGGAGATGGGGCCTTTAAAGAGGTAGTTGAGGTTAAACGAGATCATAAGGATGGGGCCCTGATCTAATAGGACTGGTGCCCTTATAACAAGAGGAAGAGACACCAGGGGTATGAACCAACAAGAAAAGACCACGTGAGGACACAGAGAGAAGATGGCTATCTCCAAGCCCAGGAGAGAGGCCTCAGAAAAAATCATCCCTGCCGGCACCTTGACCTCAGACCTCCAGCCTCCAGAACCATGAGAAATAAATTTCTGTTCTTTAAGCCACCCAGTCTGTGGTACTTTGTTATGGTAGCCCAAGCAGAATAACACTGTGACCTGATAGTCTATAACTTTCATCTTATATTTGAAGGATTAGAGGGGAAAAAATCTATGAATAAGATTCACAAAATAGGAAAGTAAGTGGCATAATATTTTCTCTTTTTTTTAGGATTTCTTATTAACCACAGATAAGACTTTTTCATAAGGTAACATATAAGAGCAAAAGAAACACAATTCTGTTTTCCCTTCCAGGCACATTTAACTTTCTTAGCATTCTAATCAAGGATTTATGATGTCATTTCAGAAAGCATACATCTTTTTTGGAAAAATGTATTTCTTTTATCGTTATATCCCTGTATCCCCATGGTGGGTGACCAGAATTTGACCCTATGAATCCCAAGGGCACTGACTAAACAAATTATCATTTGTACAACATCACAGATCCTTGCTGGGAGCTGGAATAAAATCAGATTTAAGTGAGGAGCTAAGTTTTGGATGTGGGAATTGATGTGTTGGTTCTCATCATGAACACGGGCACATAACAACGATGAATGAATATTCTATCAAGGAACACTGAACTGGGCTGACAGATCTGCTGTGTAAGGGCCACTAACCCCCCCTCCCACGTCCATGGCACATCTTGCTAATCAGCCAGACACCCGTCCCTCAGTGACTCTGAACTTGGCTCAGAACTCTCATTAAAAGTAGAGCAGCCGGGCTTCCCTGGTGGCGCAGTGGTTGAGAGTCCGCCTGCCGATGCAGGGGATGCGGGTTCGTGCCCCGGTCTGGGAAGATCCCACATGCCGCGGAGCGGCTGGGTCCGTGCGCCATGGCCGCTGAGCCTGCGCATCCAGGAGCCTGTGCTCCGCAATGGGAGAGGCCACAGCAGTGAGAAGCCCGCGTAACGCAAAAAAAAAAAAAAAAAAAAAAAGTAGAGCAGCCACTGTCAGGGAGGGAATGTGCACTAAATCCCGGAGCCCTGTCTCCAGAGTCTGGTCCAGAGATTCTGTTCACTTCTGCTTGCTTGTTCTTTGACTTCTTATCCTCCATGTAACCACCTTTTTGTTCTATGCCTATCCTTTTGTTGTGGGTGGAATTGTGTCCCCCCAGAAACATATGTTTGAGTCCTAACCCCCTGTATCTCTGACTGTGATCTCATTTGGAAATAGAGGCTTTGCGATATGCTGTGTGTGTGCTGTGTGTGTGTGTAGTGTGTGGTTGTGTGTGTATGTCTTTTCTACCCATACCTATCACCACTACTGACCCTACATTCTTCCACTCTGCAGGAAGGAATTGGCAGAAAGTATATCAGTTTCCTGTGGCTGCTATAACAATGTCCACAAAGTGCATGGCATAAAATAAATTTTTTCTCTCACCCTTCTGGAGCTTGGAAGTCAGAAATCGAGTGTTGCAAGGCCACGCCCCCTCAGAACGCTCTAGGGAAGCATCCCTTCTCGTCTCTTCCAGCTCTGTCCTTGTGGTTACTGGCTGTCCTTGGTTACTGGCTGTCCTTGGTTACTGGCTGTGCTTACTGGCTGTCCTTGGTTACTGGCTGTGGTTACTCGCTGTGCTTGGTTACTGGCTGTCCTTGGCTTGAAGGGGCATCACTCCAGTCTCTGCCCCCATCATCCTACAGCCTTCTTCCCTGAAAGCATGTCTCCTCCATGTCTCTGTGTCCAAGTCAACCCTCTTTATAACGACACCAGTCACTGGTCAGGATCCATCCAACCCCAATGTGACCTCATCTTAACTTGTAACACACCACATAACACCGCACCACACACACACATACACCACACACATACATATACACCCCCCACACACCCCACACACAGACATACCACATACATCACACACACACACCACATACACCACACACACACATACCACATACTTATTCAACAATAAATGAAGACTATGAGCGCAGGGTTGTGTAATGCAACGTGCTATAAATACTTTTTTCCTGACTTCAGGAGAATAACCCTATATAGTTAACCTTAAATGAAACTATTCTGACACAAACGGCTGTCCTTTGATATACTATGTTCTGTTAGAAAAAGAATTGTACTTTGTTTGCCTTTGGCCAAAATTAACTGTGGAAAATGTTCCACTTATTCTAGCTTTCTCTCTAAGGCCTCTAAAACCTGTGGCAACATTTAAATGGAGCCTCCAGGAATAAATCCCACTTTAAGCCACACAGATACCATAGTGTTTGTTAAAATTATACAACAATAAAATAATGAGCTGAAGTGATGAGCGGTTTCCTTGTATTTAGCCTCTATGTTTTTGAGTGAGATTGAAATTCAAAGACAAGATTTGTGGGAAAAATCATAGTATCCAGACCCTGAAAGGAAATAAAATTTGATAATTTGTCAGCAAGCAAAACAGAACTGCTTGTTTTCTTAATGTGTGGCAGTTAAGGAACTAGGAAAAGCAGATATTTATATTTTCCTTCTTACCTTATAGGTTTTAAGTTTTTCATAAACTGTAAGTTTCATCACAGGCCTTGAGTCAATGGCCGAAACAGTCAAAACAGTCCTGGAAGGAGAGGTGATTCGACACAGCAGGACATGCATTTTGGAAAATCACTGTGGAAAATCAGCATCCTTCTAATCATAAAATCCTTTGATGGCTTTGGTGAGATCATTTTAATCTTCTGCAATGCTTCATGCTATAATAATTAACTTGTGTGCAAATTAATGCTATTTTTAATTATCTTTTTCTATAGAGATTTTAACACCAGAGCATTCTTTAACAAGATTCATAAATCTTAAGCAATTTCAGCCTAAGCGGGCAAAAGCTGAAACAGAGATGTGGGGCCGTGTTGAAATATTTAGAAGGTTGCTCTAAATCATTCTAAATCCATTATTTTTAGAGGGAAGTTTTGAAAATACCACTCCATAATCATTCATACTCAGAAAAGCGCTCCATAATTATGGGAGCTAAAGACCATCCTCTGAGTTGAAAATTATGGAATTGATTCAGATCCCAGGGAACACAGTTCGGGAGATTAATCACTCTGTGGTGGTCAGCCTGGCCTGGACCCATCAAAACTGCATGTTCCTGGAAGGCCTGGTTTCTCCAAATGGTCAACCTCTCAATGGGGCAGCACCTACCTGGCACCTCCAGTGACACTGAGATGTCACTGTCATCTCCCGGCTGCAAGGTCACTGCTTTTAGGAAATGACACTCCACCTTGAGGAAACCTTGGGGCTTATCATCTCCCCCAGAACTCTACATCCTCGGACTCAAGAGGTCTGCAGGGCTCCACCAAAAATTGCCTGGAAAAGTCCCTCACAAGGAAGCTCAAGCAAGAATGCAGGTGGCAGGCAGGTGGAGTCATGAGATCCCCGACTAGGGTCTGCTTCCAGATGTGGGCATCTTACTTCCTGGAAGGCGATCCTCCATCTGCAAACCTCTGCATTTCATCAACCAAAATGGCAGTGAATGAAGCAGGCTTTCGTCCAAGCTCAGAGGAAGTGGTCGCTGCCCCAGTGATGCACCACTCAGGTGAAACTCTAGAAAGAACTCCCTGCCCAGTTGGAGGGGTATGTGCGTCTGGTACGTCCAGCCGTGGGCTCCTTCAGGGTTCATCTCAGCTTGGAGCCATGGTCATGCTCTTCTTCAGGTGGCCCCTAGCCAATGACCTGGCAAGACCATGAAGGCCCTGGCCATTCCCACCCATCACAGGGTTCCTCAGGGCATTTGCTGGGTCTGCACCGGAGCCAGAGGGCGCCCCCCCACCCCGCCCACCCTGCTCCTTCCCCTTGACTTTCACAAAAATTACCCCAACAAACCTCTTCATTCCTAACCCCATCTCAGCACTGGTTCCCAGACAACCCAGCCTGCTCGGGAACTATTATCAAGTCCCTACATGCAGACTGACTGGATCCTAAAGAATCTTCAGCTAAAGAGAACAAGGGCAATCGAATAGGGCTGACCCTATAAGCAAATGGAATTGCAGGAGGGAAATTGAGAATTGGGACAGTGAATTGGCAAATGTTTAGAAGAGAGAAAATAGAATTTCATAAAATTGAAAAGCTGTGAATATTACAGGAGCCTTCACAGATTGGGTAAATCCTTTTCCGAGCTTCCTACCTAATAATTCAAGCAGCAGTCGTTTCCCCATTACAGATGCTATGTGCTATGTCTTGACTTGTGTTTTTAATGGCTCAGTAATAAAATGTGTCAGTCTGCAGCTCAAGCTCTGTGGCACTGAGCGCTTGTACTGGGTGCTTTTTTAAGACCTCTGAGGGCTCAGGACACTTACACTGTGGAGGCCTCTCAACAGAGCATCATCAGAGAAATTAAATATATCCCCAGATCTCTCTGAGTTGAGTTGATTCGTTATTACCGTATATTTTTGTGGACTTTTAAACGTTTATGAATTTTGATTTTGCAGTTTTTCTTTTATGTCTCAGAGCCCATATATCTTTTATCCAGACTGTAACCGTTTTTTTGGGCAGTGTGGTAGGGGGCTGCGTAGAAAGTAGGTAGGCCCTGGTGTTTCCCACACCGTACACGATGGGTAAAGAGCCTGGTCTTGGATGGCCCCTGTGCATGTCTGGCAGAGAATTCTCTGGCTTGTTTTAAGGCCACATTTCAGTGAATGAAGGCAGAGAGGCTTCCCACACACAGCAAGGCCACAGCCAGGTCCTGTGGACAAAAGGCCAGAAACTTTCTCCCGTGAGCCTAGCGTCTTCGGTTCTTCTGCAAAGCTGCAGGGGCATTCTGCAGGCAGCACCTCTTTAGCTTCTGAGTCAGACCTTTCAGGTCCCTGATCTGACCTCACAGCTGGGCAGGGTCCCTGGGAGCGGTTTGCACTTGCCCCGGAGAAGATGAAAATTGAGGCCGCCGAGGGATGTGACAAGAGGATGCAGGCAGGACAAACAAGCCTGGTTCTTGAAGCAGGAGCAGAACCAGGCAGCCCAGGGCAGGGCGCTGGGTTTTCCTGTCTTTTTTTTTTTTTTTCTTAATATTTTTGAAGGTTAAAAAAAAAATTATTTTGTTGAAGTACAGTTGATTTACAACATTGTCTTACTTTCTGCTGTACAGCCCAGCGATTCAGTTATACATATATATATACACATTATCTTTCATATTCTTTTCTGCTATAGTTTATCACGGGATATTGACTCTAGTTCCCTGTGCTGTACAGTAGGACCATAGAAGGTTTTCACAGAAGGAAGCAGCAGCTCCACTGGGGCTGAGCGTTTCCAGCTTCAGGACCCTGTCTGCGCTGTTGCGTCTCCACGCTTCCCCACAACACTCTCTGCCTTGGGAGACGCACCAACTGGGTTGCCCCCGTGGTAGATCTGGTTGGGTCTGGCCAGCGAAGAGCCCAGCAGGAGGTCAGGGAGAGGCAGGGGGGAGGGAGGTCAGGCATTGTCCCCTTGGCCCCTCCCCAGTGAGGTCACCCCCCCCCCCAGGGAGAGCCATCTCTGTCCCTCAACCAAAGATCCCTACCCTCTCAAGGTGGCTGAGTCTTCACCCTGGCCGCTCAAAGCGTGCCCACCTTGAGGGGTCCTAGTGAGACGTGGAATTTGGGCTCCCACCTTTCCCACTGAGTCAGAATGGGCATCTCAACCAGCTTCCAGGTGCCTCCGGCCCAGCTGCTACCAGTCTGCGTACCCTCGGTTCCCTGGGATGTCTCAGGCTCCCGCACCTTTGTAAATAGACCTTTGGCAAGTAAGCCCTGCTCGACCTGCCCCACTGGGAGCCTGTGTTCTGGGGGACTCTGAAACTGCTCATCTCCCCCACCTCTGCCTCTGTCTCCACTTTCTAACTACTCAGCTTCCGACCAGGACACGTGGTTTGTTCAATTACTCCATCAGCCGGCTGGGGACAAGCTAACTTTGAGGTGACAGAGGTGGGTTGGGATCAGAGGCTGACAGACCCAGAAAGGAAGGAAACCTCAGATCCAAGGCACCCAGGGGATGGGCTTGAGCCTGTGGAGGAAAAGAGCCCTCGGAGAGACCAGTGTCAAGAGAAAACGCCCGAGGATGAGAGAGGGATGAGAGGTCACAGTGAGAAGAGACAGAAATGCACAATCGAGAGGGTGAACGGGGGATAGAAAAATATTAAAGACTGTTTAAAATTCAGCGTGGTGGGTTGCTGGAAGTCCGCTATGAGTAGACTGAAAAGAAACCCCACACCGTTAGATGCAGAGAGAGCAAAGACTCCTGCATCCCACGCTCTGCTTCCACCGTTTTCTCCCTCGGTTCCCACGTCTGATAACCTCACAAGCATCCTCATCCCCATCCAGCAGCTTTCATCCTGTTTGACCCAGACCCCTCCTCGGTGCCCGGACCCTGGCATCCCGACCCTGGCACCCCCAGCATCTTCTAGCCCCCTCGGTGCCTGGCTCCAGGCATCCCAGGTCACAGGGAGAAGGAAGCTAGATCTCTTCCCAGTGAAAAATGAAGCACCAGACGGCTTCTTCTCTATTTAAGCCTAAACCAAATTAATTTGGGCAATGGCATTTACAGTCCAATCCCTAATGGCTGAACGTGAATGGATTTGTCCCGTTTTCTGATGAAATATTCTACTGTCTCTCACACAAAAATAGCAAAATGAATGAGTGTGGAAATGATGGATGCAGAGACGCTGACTGTAACCCAAGGTAAGTGCTTTTCCCTGGTCCAAACCTGCCTTTAATTGGAAGAGCTCTGGTGAATATTTCTGTGCTGTCTCATTTGTAACATGAAGTAGTTCAAATAGGTGGTCTCACCCCCTCCTGACTTCATGAGTTCCTCTGATTTTATAAGGGGAGAATGGGACGAAACAGCTCCTGACAGGAGGAAGGTTCTTTGTGTTTGACTACTCATTCCTGGCATCTGTGTGAAAGGGAAGGTGTCACAGACAAGACTCAGAAGGTCTTGTACGCTTTGGACGCTGGACAAACCCCTGGATGCTTTGAAACATACACACTCCCTCCTGGGGCTGGAGTCCCTCCTGGGTTATTCCCAGGAGACCCGACAGCAATGCCATACTGTCCGCCAGCCTCCAGGGGACACTGAATCTGCTTTAAATCTACTCATCTGCCCAGTGAGCTCCAGGGCCTGGCCTCCTAGGGTTGTTCATGATCTGTTATTTTGTTTTGATATTAATTTATTTTTCATTATAAAAGCAGAACAAAATCACCTGTGGAAAATTCCAATATACCAAAAAAGTGGGGCAAATAAGGAAAGATAAAGAAAGGAAATTATCTAAAAGGTCCAGAACCTAAAGCCAACTCTTGGCATCCTTCTGTGTTTCCAGTTCATACCACATGCAAAAATTTTTAGATGCAGTTGTGATCACACTGTGTATACAATTCCACATCCCAGTATATAACACGAGCATTTAGAACAGATGATGGAGCAGATGTCTGTGCCCAGGAACAGGTCCTGAGGGTCACTCAACACCAGTGTCAGGCTGCCAAGATGAAGCTGGACTGTGGTAACTGCTTTTTAAAAATGAGAAAATAGGGCTTTCCTGGTGACGCAGTGGTTAGGAATCTGCCTGCCAATGTAGGGGACATGGGTTCGATCCCTGGTCCGGGAAGATCCCACATGCCACAGAGCAACAAAGCCCATGCACCAAGACTACTGAGTCTGCGCTCTAGAGCCTGTGCACCACAACTACTGAGCCTGCGTGCCACAACTACTGAAGCCCACGCACCTAGAGCCCGTGCTCTGCAACAAGAGAAGCCACCGCAGTGAGATGCCTGCGCACCACAACGAAGAGTAGCACCCGCTCGCCACAATTAGAGAAAGCCCGCGCGCAGCAGCAGAGACCCAATGCAGACAAAAATAAAATAAAAAAATTTTTAAATGAGAAAATAAAAGATTTGGTAGACTAGGAAATAAGAATGAGAGAAAGTTATATTTTTTGTAGCAAAGCACTTGACAATCTCTCAGTGTGCCCTTTTCTACAAAAGCACAGAAATGAGGGCTGGGTTTAGATCCAGAGACTGGCTTGGTGGTTTCAGGGAGGATGGTGGGCCCTGCTTCTTGTCTGTAACTGGGCTTTTCCCTGGGGCTGTGTCCCCCTCTGGCCCCAGGACCTGTCCCAGCCCAAACGACAGGTATAGGCAATTTGGGACAACTGAGCTTACACCGGGGTGACCGGCTTAAGTCCCACACATGCCTGGTGTACTTCCCGGCACCTTTGACTCAGATGCTGGGAGGACCTCTTTGCCCACCTCTGCACAGACACCTCATTCCAATTATATTCCATTATATTCGTGAGATGCAGCAGGGTTTGCTGTAACCTGAGGGCTGATTTATATCACAGACAAAGGAAAGAAGGGAATAGCTCTTCTCAGAGGAAGCACCTCAAAATGTGCTTGACACACTGGGTCGTGTCGCCCCATTGCCAACTCAAACCTCTCCAAAGCCACCAATCTCACTGTAAGTTTCCAGCACCTCCTTGTCTGTTCCTGAGAAAGCAGATGATTTCATCAGAAAGAGCTGACTTATTTTGTGATTTGGGCACCATTCCCCAGACTCCGCGTACTTCAGCCATCCTGAGGAACAAGGTACCTGTGGCCAAGTTGCATCTGGTTCGGGATGCTCTGAGCACGTCTCTGACAGGCGCCAACAAGACCAGCCTGTGATCTGCACCATAACCCCATATCTTGGGATGGGTGGGTATTTTGGAGAGGTGATCATCTCCCCCATCAAAGCGAGCTTTCTGAGGACCCCAGCCACGGGGTTCCAGGGTGAGAACCAGAAGGGCTTTGGGTGATGGAGACAAAGCAGATGGAGAGCGAAGCCTCCTGTGGCTCCAGGGAGATGGCGGGAGCTTGTCCAAGCAAAAGGGGTGGATGGTTCGTTGGGAGAGATGGTTCCAGGGGAGCTTCACCAGCCTGGGAGGATGGAATCCAAGGAAAAGAGAAAAAACAGGGAAGCTCAGAGCTGCTCCTCTTCCCTTTGTCTGCTCAGTTATCCACAAACAAGGAGATGAGAAGGGAATTATCCGGCAGAGGGGTCAGGATTAAGCAACTGGAATTCTTTCTCGAGTCTAGGCCCAGCCCGCGTGTGTGTGGTTTGGAAGAAGTGATGGAAACACCATTCCAAGGAGGACATGACGTCGGAGCGGGTCAGCCTGCCCATCTGGAGCCCATCCCCTGGCAACGTGACCCTTTCCTGATGCTCCCCTCTGCACCTGTGGCTTGTCCGGCCTTTGCACATGTGCTGGCAGTGGAAGGATGATCCAGAAGACTTTCCCTGAGGCTTTACAAGGGCATCAGAGAGCTTCAGAAAAGAGCAGCCTGGCCTCCAGGAACTTGGAACTCTGTTTCGTCGCACAGTTATCCACATCTCCTCGCCCTGTATTTCCCACAGGACGTCCATATCTCTAAAATTCACCCTTCTGCAAACCTTAATTACCTCAAAGCATTCCAAACTGATTATGCCTCAGACATAAAAAAAAAAAAAAAACAAAGCAAAAGAATCCCCTAAATGTATTTGTCTTCTCACGTCTCAGCTTAGACCATTAAAAGGCAGTCACTTCAGCTTCTTTGCGACTGTGCTCTGGTTTAACAATTTTGACTGAATTATGATTCTGTGACTCATCGGCTCATTTGAAAAATTCATCAAAAATCTGCTTTGCCTAAATGTTTGTTGTAACTTGAATCAGTTGTTCCATTAAATTTAATTTCTTTGGTGGGGATTATGGGGATACATGGTCATTTGATGATTAATTGCTTGAAATGGTTTGTTTCCTTTCTCCTCCATTTTTCTTTCTCATTTGAAGATCAGATCCACACGAGCATTTCAGAGGAAGTGGGTCTGTGCCTCTGTTTACAGAGATGCTTTCACGGGCCTGAGCTGGCCGGGTCTGCAGGGAGAACTACTACACAGGGCTTTACCTCTTAGGCAGGCGGCCAAGCATCTCTCAGGACAGAGCTCAGAGGGGGGCAGAGAGAAGGGCTCTGTCGCCCTGCCAGGACCTCAGAAGAGAATCGGCAGGTGAAAACGGGGAGCCGGGCAGCTTGCAAGCCACCCCATCTCTACTTTCTCCTGTGGCTTCTCCAGCAACTGCTCTCAGCTAATTCCAAGTGATTCAGTGTCCTCAGGCCTCTCTCACGCCAGATACACTGGCTTTTATAGCCTCGTGCCCCTCTCCTACCAGCCGGTTCTGCTTCCCATCTGATAAAAGACAATCCCACGTGCTGGTTTTCTGGAAAATATCAGATAAACAAGCCCAGGCAGGGATGCTTTTCCTGTCTGGCTAAGCAGAGAGGGCAAAAGTCCTCCAGCCCCATTACGGCAGAAGTGCAGGCGGGGAGAGCAGGGCACAGAAGAGTGGGAGCAGATGTTAGCAGAGCCGCCTCGGGGCGCAGGGCATGGAGCTGGCACCACAAGTTGGCATCGCTCGCCCCAGCTCTAGCTGTTTCTCTGGGAATAGCGCTCCTGGCTTTTCTGTAAACCCCTGTGGGCGAGGCGACACAGCCCCTTACCTACTTATGCACACGTCTCTCCTTTCCCTCTGCCAGCGCCTTGGATTCTAGGTGCTGTAGGGAGAATCCCTGATCCTGAACGAGGCAGGCAGAGCATCCCAAACTGTAGGCCTCCTTTCCCTCACCTCCCCACCCCCGCCCACGTGTGCTGCCGTCTGACTAGGCTTTTCTTCCCCCTACGAATCATCTTACATCCTGACCTCCACCTTGGGCCTCTCCACAGTCTCACCCATGGCTCTGGATCCCGTCTGCAAAGCTCATTCCCAGATGAACAGCCAAACTCACTGCTGGGGACCAGAGCTGGTCTCTAAGCCAGCTGGGGCGGGCCAGCGGAATTTCTTTGGAATAGCGACTCCATCCCAAGTTCTCCCCGGAGACCCAAGGTCAGGTACATCCCCATGGCCATGGCCACCAGCCAGAACTGTCCTGAGAAACACAGACCTTGTGAGAGGACGCCAGGTACCCAGCGCCCTCTCACCTCAGACGCCCCCAAGTCTGAACTCCCTCCGGTCAGGCCAGCTTGACACCCTCACGTCACCTTAGGGCTGTTTGCCCAAGCCACCAACAAGGTGTCACCTGATACATCCAGGCTAAAAATGGTATGAATTATGCCCACACCCAAAGGTGGCACTTTGGAACAGCCAGCCCATACTGTGCATATTCACAGAAGGGAATAACAATCACCTATCAAAGTTATATCTTATGACCCAAGGTCATTAGCAAAATTAACTGGTCTTGATCTTAGCCAACTGCACCAGGATCCAGGAAACACCCCATCCTAGTGAAAAGAGTTTGGAATCACAGCTCTTACAAGAAACAAGAAAACGTGACTCTAGTCCTGCATACCGGGTTCCCTTCAGAAGTTACGTGTGCAGAGATCCTAGTCTCTATCAACTTACTTTTTCCATTTGAAAGTTGCTTCCTGAACCTCATAATAACATGGGGTTTAATACTTCTTTTAGAAGTTTTGTTTTTTTACAAGTAGACCTCTGCTGTGATGTTTGTGCCAACAAATCTCTCCGGCTCCTCATAGACGTTGCCAAATTCCACCCCCAAATAATCCAAACCAAAAAGCTGCATCAGAAATTAATAACCATGATTGTAAATCAAAGTGAAGGTTTTATCCTTTCATTCTGTGTACGACATCCTGACTAAATGAGTACCCCCATGCACACAGGACTTATCAAAAAGGGAAAAAAACCTTCTTTAATCAAAGGCATATTTCATCTCTGAAAAATTCATCAGAATGTGTTACAGAGTGACTGTAGGTCTTAAAAATCTCTCGCTAGCACATCTGGAAACTCACATTTTTTTTCCCATCATTATATTCAGGAATACAAGCGGTTTTGATTTGCATGCACAAAGCAGTTTCTTCATCTCTTATCTTGTGTGCCATGTGAATGAATTTCTGTGATCTATGGTTACAATTACTGAAGTATGGATTAAGAGTGCCTACATTATGCAGATGGTTGTCTAGATCAAGAAGCTGCCGGAAATATAATACAGTGAGGGACCATGAGTTTCTACAACGCTGATCTCTTCCTCTGGAGCCCTGCCTGCTGCCCGGAATCAGAGATTTCAGGAGTACCTGAACCCGGACTTTTCCAGGCTTCAATCAGGAGTGATGCTGACAAGTCACCCTGCTCTTGCAATCTTGTACTCAAAGCCAGTTATTGAGGGGCCACCTTCTGATTCCTGTACTCCATCAGGCTGACTTATTCCTTCTTCTCTGCTAAGGGTCTCTTCCTCTCACCTCTAAATGACACAGCTGCTGGCTCGTGCCACGTCCTCTCAGGGAGATGTCAAGTGCATCCGTTTCTTATCTTTTGGCTGAAATCAGGGACCAACATCTCCAGGAAGGGCTTTCATCATTTATAATCGTGCCCATTCTACCCATTCATAGCAGCCGAGTTTGTGCACAGAGTAAATGGTGAAATATGTAGAAAAGCAGTCTGTGTGCCAGGCATGTGGAAGCGTATGTTTAGCACCACCACCTTCCAAAAGCAGGGTTGCTGGTACCTATGATGGCTGTCATCAGTACGAAACATCCCTGTTCTCTGGGTGGGAGGCACCAGGGAACTGTAAAGATAAAGATACTTGAGTTTATCCCACAACACTTGCTAAAAGAGCTTGGAGAAATTCCGGAGGCTCAGCTTCCTCAACTGTAAACTGGAAACTATAATATCTCCTAGTGTATTCGTTTCCTAGGGCTACTGTTACAAACTTCCACAAACCGGGAGGCTTAGAGCCACAGAAAGTTACTACCTCACAGTTCTGGAGGCTGAAGTCCAAAATCAAGGTGCTTGTGGGGCTGTGCTCCCTCTGAAACTTAAGGGAAGGACCCTTCTGGCCTTTTCCAGCTTCTGGGACCCACAGATGACCTTGTGGCAGCATCGCTCTGGTCTTCACACGTGTCCTCCCTGTGACTCTCCACGAGGTCCCGCCTCTGGGCGAGCCTGTCTCTATATCCGGATATCACCTTTTTATAAGGACTCCAGTCATATAAGTCAAAGAGCCCACCCTTTGACCTCGTTTGAACTAGGCGACCTCTATAAAGACCCTATTTCAAAAAAGGGTCACATTTGGAGGTGCAGGGGGTTGGGATTCCAACATCTCTTTTGGAGGGGACAGAATTCAGCCCATAACCTAGTACACAGGGCCATCGTGAGATCTCAAGGTGATGCAGGCAGAGCTAGCTCTGTGCTCCACACATGAAAGGTGGTCAGTGCCATGCCCTCCAACCCCTCCCAACCCCTGGGGACGGGCATGCTCCAAGTAGCGCACGGTGCAGCCTAAGTTAATTGAGGGGACTTGGTTAGGACTCGAACTCTGTAGTGAGCAGGAACATTATGAAAATGAGCCACAGGCGTCAAGGTGGGTCCCAGGCTAGATATGCAAATTCAGCTTCCAGATAATCCTTGCAGCTCCTGCGGCTGCCCCCAAGCGAGGCATGATAGGAGTCACATGAGCTTAGACGTTAGTCACGTCTAAACTTACCACAAAACCTGTTTTCTTCCAAATCATGGGCAATTATTCTCTCTGAAAAGACCAAGGTTCAGTGTTTTTCAAGGAGATATGAAAGGGAGAAGAAGAATGAATAAAACATAACTTATTAAAAACGCAATTGGGGTAAATGTCACACAAGGTAATGAATGCTTTTTTTTTTTTTTTTTTTGCGGTACTCGGGCCTGCTGTGGCCTCTCCCATTGCGGAGCACAGGCTCCAGACGTGCAGGCTCAGTGGCCATGGCTCACGGGCCCAGCCGCTCCACGGCATGTGGGATCTTCCTGGACCGGAGCACGAACCCGTGTCCCCTGCATCGGCAGGCGGACTGTCAACCACTGTGCCACCAGGGAAGCCCGTAATGAATGCTTTGAGCAAAGATTGGCTACAAGCATGTTCATCATAAAGACAACAAGGTGAAACATCCAGACCGAGGGTCAAGGTTGCAGGGTTTCAACATGGCTCTCGCCATCCTAACTCAGCCTGGCTGCACTCGGGAACCCCTTTTAAAGAATTCTTAATAAACAATACGACGTTCTTCGCTCTCAGGGACCTGTCCCCAGGCTTTGACTGAGGACCCGACCAGCCTACGGGGTAAGCAGTGTGCATGCCCTATGGATTCCAGGATTCGTGCGTGCCTGGGCTCTGTATTAAACACAGCTGCATGAATCTGGGCAAATCAAACTATGATTTCAAGTGGCATAAAACAGGACCTTATAATTAAAATGACTTTGAGCAGTGCTGGCTGCCCATCCTCCTACTTCAGAGAGCTCCAGGCAAACTTCTCTTATGTGGGCGCACACAGTTTTACTGTCAAGAGCTGGGAATCAGTGGGGAAGCCAGTCCTGCTGGTTAACTATTGCCAGAGATTATAGTGTGATAACCATTTGTCTTAAACTCCAATCCACATTCCAGCAGATGTTCTCCAAAAAATGTCATGGCAGAAGGCTATGGAAGGGTACATTTGAAGGTGATTTCTTCTTGCTGGTTTCACTGAGAAATCATATGGTGCCCAAACTGAGGGCTTTTTCCCCCACTTTGGTCATGATGAGGAGCCTGCCACAAAAAAAAAAAAAAAAAAAAAAAAAAAAATCCCAGTTAAAATAACTTTTCCAATATTCTCTATGGGATAGAATTTTGGGAAACCACTCATTCTTAATGTTTCCAATTTCCCCCCCTCCCAACCTGCCCCAGTTTCCTTCTAGTGGGGAGTTTTGGTTTGGATTCTCAGTTCCCAAAATACATGCAACGTGACCATCTAATAAACTCTTTGAGTTACCTGGGTCTGACCTCAACGAATAACACAAAAGTCCCAGGTTCGGTGCACTTTTCAAAAGCAGTTATCCACATCCAGAGCAACTCTTACCCACACTCCCGTTGAGAAAAGGCGCGGAATCCATCTGGTTCTCCACGGGTTCCAGAATTTTCCTCATGAAACGTAGCCTTTATTATCTTGGTCCCTTCCCTGCCACAGAATTGTACTTTACCATCAGACTCTCCACGTGCATGCAGTGGTGACGGAAGAAAAACCCTTGAGCTCTTGAGGACACAGTGCATCAAATCACTTAAGAAGCCCGATGTAAGAAATGGCATTATACGCACACACACATACACACATGCACCAGGAGGCATTTTGCCTCCCTGAGGAAATCATTTATTTTCTTTTCATGAACACTGAAATCTGATAGCCAATTCATGTTTCTGTTTTTGCTTTGGCTACCACAACCATCAGAACCAAATCTTCATCTCAGCTTCTTTGGCAGGGGTAACACCATAGGGTTTTTCTGCCTTCCCTAAACTTCTGCCACCTTGATTCTCCCCCAACTGTGATGCCCCCAGTCCTAATGCATTATTTTTTTATTCCTTTTTTCTTGACTCACTTATCTGTTTTCTGAACATCACCTAAAATCATTTGTGGAAAGAGGTGGGTATGTAAATAAATCAATTACATTGGTGAATAATGAGCTCACAGAGTGAAATATCTTTAACCCAAGTTGTAGCTCCATTGATGAAACATATGCTTCTGTGTGTGAACCTGGGAAATCAGGTACCGGTCTCAATGGCTGGTGTTGTTTTTCTGAACCCAAGATTAGAACAAAACGAGGAAGCCTGATATCCTTTGGACAAGAATCCCTGTCCCTGGGGTTCTGCTCCCCCTCTTATCCTAGTTGCTCCTGCATCTTCACCCTCCCTCTCTCTGGACTCCTCACCCACAACATCTAAATGTGCTCCACCTTGCAGCAGAGTCAAAAAATAGAAATAAGCAATGTCCTTCTCCCCTCTCTATTCCTCTGCTTGAAGGGTGGGCGATATTCCATGGAAGGGAATCCAAGACTTTCAAGGTCACTCACAGCTGAACTGAGCCTTCCTGATCCTACAGGATCCAAACCTTGTGTGGGTCCCTGGATGCTGATGTTTAGATTGTCACACAATGAATAAAGTTTCAAACATTAGAGAATCGTCACCAATAGAGGGCTGGATTCTATTTGTGCTGCTTGACTCTAGAGGTCAGGGAATGGATTTTGCATGGCGTCTCATGTGTTAGGGATGGTAGAGACATCATCTAGGCCAGCCCTGCCACCCGGGGTCCTCTCCACCCCACACCTGCCTGGAGCCAGTCCCAGCGTCTGCCAGCCTCCCCAGCCACTGGGACGAGCGCCTTCACTGCACCTGCCTCTGCAAGGGGCTGTGCCTGCCCACTAGCTCTCCCAGGCCCATCAGCAGTACCGACGGATTGTGAATAGGATGGAGCTTCAGTTTCAGGGCCCTGGGAGCAGCCTAGCAGTGTGTCCCCGGGGGCACTTGTTGTGTGAAGTTAGCAGAGGGATGTATCTGGACCGATACTGGTTAAGCCCACCATCTCTTTCCCCTCTGACTTCTCTCCATCCCTCTGCTGTGGGTGGAGGAGGGGCCCGGGCATTTGGGGATCCATTTCAGGGGAAGTTGAGTTGGGAAACTGATTAGTTCTGGGTCGTGGGATATCTTTCTGTGGTTTGTGTCCACTTCTGTTTACAGTTATGTTGTTGGTCACCACCCAGGTTTAGAACTAACTTCTATGAATCCACCCCCATCCCTGGGCTGCCCATGGAGCGAGCTAACGCCTGGATTTTGACAAACTGGTTACCAGTGTCACCAACACAGAGAATCCTGAGGTGCAGTCCCTGGGCTAGAAACCCAGAAATGCCCTGAAACTGAGCAGGAAAGAATTTCAGCAGCCACTTTTCCAAGCTCAACAACAATCCTAACAGTTTACCTGAGTTTCCAGTATTTATCCCCTAACATCCAGTCACCAATAACGGCTTGTGAAGCTGAAAGACACGTTCCTAGACTGTCAAAAATATAAAACTAATTTTGACCAACCCTGCCGAAGGAAGGGGTGAATTGACTGTTAGTCTCTATAGGAAGTAATAGTTCAGAATTATTGTTGAATACAGATGTGATCAATAAATATGGAGCTAAATGGAAGGGGACAGTGTGATAAACAGGGTTTAGGCAGTTAATAAAATACATTAACTGTAATTCCAAGAGTCATAAAGCAGGTTGTTTTCTTGGATTTTGTAACTTATGTGTTACGTATCAGCTTTTCAAAATTTGTGATTTGTCATGATTTCTTTCCAAGTGTAAACAAATACCTAATTTAGTGCCTGTGATCATGTTTTCTCTTTCTTAAAGAGAGCCCCAAGTGTTGAAGGGACACAGAGCCCGCATCCTCCCCTGGCATCAGGGCATGGGGTCTCGACTTATTCCAGTGGTCCAAGACCAGCATCCTCGAGGAGCCACCCATGGTCAGGGACAGGGGGGTCCAGATGGCCCCCTTCAGCTTAGGCTTCTCTGCCTGTGCCTATGACTGTTCAGCCGGCACCCAGTTCCCTCGCTGTGATGGGGTGCTGCTCTGAGGCTCACCTTCTGTAACAGGCTCTGACACCTGCCTGTCACTTGCCAGGTCCCCATCCCAGGGGTGAGGGTCCTTCCTAAACAGACAGACTTTTCCCAGGATGAGCATGGGAGCTCCCAAGGGAAGGTTGCTGTGAGCAGAAAGTCTGCAGTGAGACTCCAGCTGCTGAGACCTCTCCCCCTGAAATGAGACCCCTTGAATATGAGAGAAAATTCACCATCCTCCCCACCCCTCCACTTCCCTCTCAGCGTCAGCCTTTGTTTTGGCAGGAAAATGGGAAACTAAGGGCTCCCACCTTCCTGGATTCTGGTGCATAATTGAATCCAAGTGAAGCCTTGGGCACAGTGCCTGGCACACAGTGAGCAGTGGTGACAGTTACCAGGAGTTATGGTTACCCTTGTCACAGTTGTCATTAATAAGAAATATTAATATTATTAATAATAATACCCAGTGTGCCATCAATGTCATCTAAATTATTGACAGAAAGATTTCACAGTAGAGTATAAATGACAGAGTCCTTTGGAAAGCTGGGGGCTGCCCACTAATTTGAGAGTCATCAGCCCCATTTCAATAGAGCCATTAATCCCTTACCAATCCAGGTTGATCCCCCAGCTTACAGGTCCAAAGGATATCATGAGAAACGTTTCCAAAAATATTGTTTCAATCCAGATATATTATGTCTACAGAAGGCCTCAGCTCTGTGAGTCCAATTTCCCTGTCAAAACAAGGAAATGAAACTAATCTTGCCTGATTGGCCCTTACTGAACTCCCGCTGGCTTCAAATGATCACCTTCCCTCTCCAGAGGCTTATAAACCATCTATTTGAAAATCATTTCTAAACTCTTGCCATGGATCCAGCTCATAGGTCTGTGGTTGAAGGAGATGTTTCATCTTCCTCTTTTTATAGAAAGTGTCAGAGTTTTCACATGGACCACAGGCTTTACAGAAACAACTATCCCGTGGGTGTAAGTGTCTAAAACTGGGCCTGCACTATCTCTCCATCCTAATTATCCACATGATTTTCCAGTTGCTCAAAATAGAATTCTGTCTCCATCTAAAAATGCTAGAAGAGAGGAGGGCATGAGTTTTTCATCAGAGTGATTTTTTAAAATTTTTCTTGGGCTTGGTTTTCTAAAAAACTTGGGACTTATATTTGAATCTATCTGCTCCTGATACCATGAGAAGGTGCAGTGCCTGAATTTCATTAGGAAAAACCACCCTCAAGTTCTTAGCTTTGTCTTTGCTGTCCAGGACACACTGAGCTCGGACTGCTGTGCTTCTCTGACTGCCACCAAGGTCGACCCAAAGCAAATCAGAGCTGGGTTCTGGTGGAGGAGAGGCCACAGCAGGAAGGGCTAGTGGGACAAGTGGGGCCACGTGATGTGGGCAAAGGCTATGATGTTGTCCTGGATAACAAGATATCACAACTGCTCAACCAAAGTGATTCATTTGGGATCTGAGGTACATGACCCAACCCAACCAATCAACGTGAGCCCCAGCCCTGAGACTCTTGTTAAACTTCCTGGGAAAGAGCCTTTCTAACTGTTGTAAGGCTGGAGTTTCCATCCTTGGGAGATGCTACCTAAGAATGAAACAAATACAGACAAAAGCAGAACTGAGATGTAGAGACCAGCTTCTGACTACGTCACCTGAATACCTGGAACAAGTTTCCCCTAAAGCTAGATTTAGGTCCCACTGGAACTGCAGTTCTATAAGCCAATGAATTCATTTTTTCGTAGGCCAACTTGAATTACATTTCTGTCTATTGCAACTAAAAGAATCTTACCAGTTGTTTGCAGAACCGGAGAGCTTACAAAGGGGTTGGGCAGGCCAAGGACCAAAGGCATTGTGACAGACATCACTGATACCTCAGATTTCCCCAATTCTTGGTTTTCCAGGCTCATGTTAGGGTTGCTTTTCCCTACTTCCTTTGAAGTTGGTTGTGGCCATGTGACTTTCTGTGGCAAATGAAATGTGATCAGAGAGGTACATTTCACCTCCAGGGAGAAGCTTTAGGAGCAAATGTGTTATTTCAACACATCCCTTTTTTCTGCCTTGCCAATCATAGAGACATCAAGGTGGAGCCTCCCTCATCCCAGGTCCATGAGACAGAGAAAAGCCCATGTCCCAACCAAGCAGTGATGGACATGTAGCCTGAGTAAGGGGGACAAACAAACAAAAACAAAGTTTTTAAATCCACTGATCCTTTGGGCTCATTTGTTACTGCAGCATACTTTGCCTGATCCTGACTGATACAAACATCTGGGCTATGGGAGCAGCAGTGAGAGTCTAGGCAAGAACCATGCATGGTGAGCATCTTGAGTGACCAGCCAGCTGTGTCGTCTGGGTCTTCCATGTGAGGGGAGAAATCTCAAAGATTGGAAGACCCAGAGGACCATTAGACAAGGCATGTGAACATTGTTAAAATAAAGAGGTAAGGAAATAGTGGGAGGGAAGATGCAGATTGGTCGGTAGCCAGGAAACATTGGGTAATACTTGTGAGGAACAGCAGCCAAAGGAGATAAGAGAAATGGAATTTGAAAGAAAACACAAAAGTGATCACACCCATAGGACAGAACTGAGTTGACTAATGAAACTATACTTGAAATTTACCTGTCTGGATTGTTCTGCAAATCAAATTCTCAGCTCACTGACATATTCTGGAGCTCCATGGTAACTCTGGAGAAGGTCCTAAAAAGAAACAGACCATAATCCCAAGGGTGTGGTCACTGGGATCAGACTCTACTCATCTTGTCCCAGGGGATGGTGTGGCATCCTGATTAGATAAGAGAGTTTCAAACACTATGAAAGCAGAAAATAATGTGTTTTCTTTCATGTGGGGGATTCTGAAATAGCTTTTATTGTTTTAATGATCTATTGCCATACAGCAAATGACCTCAAAATTTGTGGTTTAAAACAATAGACATGTATTATGCTACAGTTTCTGTGGTTCAGGAATTTGGAAGTGGATCAGCTGGGTGCTTGTGACTCAGAGTCTCTCATGAGATTGCAGTCAAGGTATCAGCTGAAGAGCTTGACTGGGCCTGAGGATCCACTTCCAAGGTGGCTCATGCACAAGGCTATTGGCAGGAGAGATCAGTTTCTTACCCGTGGGCCTCTCCATAGAGCTACATGAGCATCCTTACAACATGGCAACTGGTTTCCCCCAGAGCCAATGATCTGAGAGAGAGCAAGGAAGAGGTCACAGTGCCTTTTATAACCTAGTCCCAAAGTTTAGACCTTGTCTCCAAGAAGTTACAAACCAATACTTCCACCATCTTCTATTTGTTAGAAACGAGTTGCTAAGTCTAGCCTACAATCAAAGGGAAAGGAATTAAGGTCCATTTCTTGAAGGAAGGAGTATCAATTTGTGGACAGCTTTTTCAATCACCACGCTCATGCATCTTGTTCTTCATGTGGTAAACAGAACAATGGACTCCAAAGATGTCCTCATCTTAATTTCTGAAATCTACAAAACCGTGACCTTACTTGGCAAAAGGGACTTTGCAGGTGTGACTAAGTTAAAGGGTCTTGAGATGGAGAAATTATCCTGGATTGTTTGGACGGGCTCAGTATAATCACAGAGTTTCTTATTAGAGGGAGACAGGAGGGTCAGAGTCAGAGAAGGAGATGTGAGGACAGAAGCAGAAGTCACAGTGAGGTGAGGAAGGGCCCACGACCCAAGGGATGTAGGCAGCCTCTAGAAGCCGGAAAAGGCAAGAAATAAGAGCCTCCAGAAGGAAGGCAGCCCTGCTGACACCATGATTTTAGGACTCCTGATCTCCAAAACGATAAGAGAATAAACTTATGTTGTTTTAAGCCCCTAAACGTGTGGTAATTTGTTACAGCAACAATAGGAAACGAATACACTTAGCAAATATTTTTTGAATCCCCACCACGTGATGAGCATGCAGAGCTGCAGGAGATATAAAAGTGGACAAGAGAGACAAGGAGCAGAAGACAAACAAGCAACCAAGTTCATGAACAAAATAAACCAATTAGTGATCATTGCTTATCAAGGCAATAATATGGGGGGTCTGATTCAGCCACTGTGGGATAGTTGAGATGTGGCTGAGACTGTTGGTCAGAGAAGACCACTCGGAGGAGGTGAGCTGAGACTTCCGTGAGAAGAAGGAATTTCTGCCTCACAAACATCTGGGAGAGGAGCAGAAAAATATCCAGAAAGAGGAAACATCAAGCGCAAAATTCCAGAGGCAAGAATACTCTTGACATATTCCAGGGAGAAAATACAGGGTGAACAGGAAACAGGCAGGGGCCAGGTCAAGGGGGGCCAGGTCAAGTATGGCCAAGTGAGATGGAGCACCAGAGCCAGACTCTGCTCAGGGGACTGGTGTGGCCTGATTTACAGGGAAAATTCTCCCTGGTTACTGTTGGATGTGACTGGAAAGGGACACAGGGGCTACCTGGAGGGGAGCTGGGCAGCTGCTGCTGCAGCCCAAGTGAGAGATGTGGGGTTGGACTAGGTGGGAGTGATGGAGAGGAAAGATGGGCTGGAGCAGAGTGTGTTTTCCAGATGGAGAGAACAGGACTGACCCCACTGGATAGGGGGTGAGAAGTGAGCCACAGAGAATAATCAAGGGAATAGTCTGAGCACAGACGGTGTATTGGGTTCAAAGGCTGGTGCTCCCCTTTACTGGCTGTGGGACCTTGGGTGTGGGACTAGATTGTCTGTACAGCCCTACCCAGCGTGTAGATTCTTTGCGTTATTGATGGCTTTTATCCAGATGGCTCCCG
This sequence comes from Hyperoodon ampullatus, assembly GCF_949752795.1. Lineage (NCBI taxonomy): Eukaryota > Metazoa > Chordata > Mammalia > Artiodactyla > Ziphiidae > Hyperoodon > Hyperoodon ampullatus. Next base: position 4,278,226 of record NC_136921.1, read on the forward strand.
ACCTCAGAAACCTACTGCACATAGCTGTTAGCAGAGAGGGCAAGGAGTAGCCAGCACCCCAACGTGCTAACACTGGGGGGCCTCATTATCCATGAAGGCACGGAAAGATCCAGGCAGCCCTACAGAAGAACACATGGAACGCAGCAGGGGGATTGCATGAACTTGCTGAAGCTGGCTTCCGAGTGACTCAAGGATACTGGGCATTGGCTCCAGGGGTGATGTGTTTGTCCACCCTGGACTCTCTGTGCCTTCAGAGGAGGGAACTTGACTCCTTCTTCCTTTACATTCACCCAGGATCTGCAGCCCTAGTTTATCAAACTTTACTAACAAACACTGAATTAAAATGTTATCTGCTGTGTCCACTTCTCACTGCAGATGACGGACAAAGCACTGCAGAATCAGAGCATGGTGCCCAGAACTCCTTTCACACATATGAACTCCAGCTCACAAAGAAACACGTTCTACAGTTCCCAGGCTGAGGGCTGGACTGTTCACACTGGCAAGTGACACCTAATCTCCCCCATATTCTCTGCAGGGCGCACAGGGAGGTTTTTGCCGCAGGTCGTCTGTAATTCCCAGGCATGTGGTCTATTTCTTCAGAGCAAGGAGAGCCAACAATTTTTGCTAAGCAGTTGCGTTTGTTTTGACACTTAATTACTCCATGCTCCTCTAAAAAAAAAAAAGAAAAAATCGCCATTTTTTGGTGCTTTGTCCGTAATGAGAGTTCAGAATAGATTTGCTGAGTGAACGTGTCAATGGACAGATGAGGTGGACTTTATCTGGAAAATCTGGATCCCACTGGCCAACCTTCTCAGTGCAAAGTACGGCTCTGACAGCATGGATCTCAGCATGACAGGGTCAAAAGGTTTGTTAATGATACCAAATGTTCATGGATATCAAATATGTGGCTTAAGTCATGGGTCACTGCGAAACTTCCTAATATTTTTTAAAAGTATATCATTTAAAAATCAATTACATCAGTTACCAAGGGCATGTGCATAGTATTTCCGTTCTTTGGGGAGTTGTTCTTACTGGCCAAGATTTCAACTCCTGGCCGGTGGCTTTGGAGAGCTGTATGACTCCGTTCCTTAGCCAATAAAGCATATCTGTACCCAGAATCTTAAAGCTCCATGGATTCCAGGAAACAATGGCTTTGGAGCTCCTAGAATATGATGAAGTAAATAATATAACAGACATGGGAATTGTTATTGCCCCGTAACCCATAAACAGTTGCTTCTACATAATATTACCATGGCAGCCCACGCACTTCATGTTTGTTTTAACACAAGAACTAGTAAAGGTGACATTCCTTAGTGAGCATGAGAGTACTTCGGCTTTCTTACAACTCACACGCTTGCAGGACATACGCCAACTGCTCAAATGGGAAGGGAACTCCACAGCTTTGTGAGGCTCTGGCTGACTCCCTGGCTCAAGCATTTTGTGGTCCTTTGACTTGTATTTTCCTGCCTGATGGGGCACGGGGCTCAGCGTGTTGACACAGAACTTCTTTGGCCAGTCATGGGAGGACGCGTGCACACATGCACGAGATGGGGAATTGAGAATATTTTAGTGGCAGTCCAAGAAAGACATCTGTTTTCAAAAAGTGCTTATGTTTAGCGCAAAAACGTTTTCTGATTCCACTAGATTATGGCATGAATCTACATACTCAAAAAAAGAAAAGAAATGCGTTTAAATTCCTAAAGCATTGCATCCTCTCTTCCTTGTAGAGCAAAGAGCCCAGCAGCCCTCAACTTAGCCTCTTGTTTTGCTAAATAGACAAAATTGGTCCTCCTGCTCTGCAGAGAATAAGTCCTGGGTGTATAGCTTTGAAGAGCATCATTTCAAAGGAGGAAAGTAGAACACAGCCTTGGCCAAGTAGATGGCTGACCAACGGTGGTTCTGGCTAATTGAATCTGCTGGTTAACTCTGTTCTCTCGCCTCCCAAACAGCCCCACAGTCTGCTCACCCCTGCATTTACTAAAACACAGCTGTGGTCATCTCACTGGCTTGCCCACTGCCTTTTTGGTTTTGTTTTCCAATTTGTTTGAACATTAACTGGAAAGTGTTTTTGTATCTTCCAAAGAAAATCCATTTGAGCAGAGCTGACGCTGTGGGACAAGGAACCTGCCAGGAATCTCAGCGGATTTTTTTTTTTTTTAATTGGAGTCTAGTTGATGTACAATGTTGTGTTAGTTTCAGGTGTACAGCAAAGTGATTCAGTTATACAGGTACATATATTCAGCTGAGTGCATTTTGGTTCAGACTTCTTATGCATCCTCCTGTCACCCCAGCTCATTCTCACCCCAGCCCTGTGAGGTGAGGAAGGTGTTTTATCTCTTCCAGTTTTCAGATGAGGAAGGCACTGACAACCAGGCTAAGGGGGTTGGGCCTTTCTTGGGAGGGGATGAAATATACATGGACGTTTATCAGTTCAGTGATAAAGTCAGAGCTGCATACCAGGATCTTAGGAAGCTGGTGGTGGTGATGATTATGATGGTGGAAAAGGTGGGTGACGGAGAGAAACCAGAGGCAGAGAAAGAAGTGGACCCTTGTCTACCAGGAAAGAGACCATAAATTGGAAACGGTGATGGGGATGGGGACAGATACAAGGAATATTCTAGAAATAGCATTGACTTTGAGGAAGTGGCAGCTTCCAAGGTGGCGGATGGGGACTCTGGAAAACAGCCAAATCCTAGTGAAGCCCCCAGAGGCAGATTGCACCGCCTATAGAAATACAGATCAATGGAAGAAAAGCACACAGGACGAAGGAAGGATGCTCAGTTCATTCTGATGTGCTGAGCTGAGGTGTCTGTGGACCAGCCAGGTTCTTCAGCTACTTAAGGCACCTCAGATTTGGGTGCAGCTTGAGAGACATCCCAGATGGAGATTCAGATTTAAACAATGACACACAGTTGATACCATTGGAAGGGTAAGAGCATGGAGGGACAGAGGATGGAGAAAAGAGGAAACACCAGCAAAGACAGAAGGCGGAGCTCCTAGAATTTCTGTGGGGACCCTTTTTCCTATGGTCTGAGTAGAAAAACAGTTAAGTCTCAGAATGCTTACTAAAGTCAATGTTGGAATAAGAGCCTCAGTTTTGGATAGAATTTCTGTTTTGACAGAAACATAATATATAGAGTATAGAACATGTAACTTTCAAAAACTTAATAATAATTAAGGCTAGGGATATCTGGTTGTAGTTACATCATAAGAACAAACGATTAGAAAATAATCTACACCTGAATGTGTGTGTGTGTGTGTCTGTGTGTGTGGTATGTGCACAGGTGTATGGAAATGATATACAACAAGCAGGGCCATATTCTCTGCAGGCCAGGTGTCTGTGGTTTTGAAACAAGAGGGCATTTGCTCCTTGAAGTTTCCATCGATACGATTGCTGAGTCTGTGGATTTTGTGGTGCAAAATGAATGTTAGCTGAAGGCTGCTCCTCCCCCAGAGAGTCAGGCAGATGTGGGCTTCCCCTCTTTCACCAGAGAGCAATTTCTCAGTTACCGTGGCAACGTCACCATGAGATGATTTCTCATTTCTATCTGGCCCTTTGGTATTTTGACCAAATGAAGTTTTTCTTCTTAAAAATATACGATAGGCAACAAAAGAAAAAACCGATAAATTAGACTATATCAAGAATTTTTTAAAACTGCTGTGTATCAAAGGATACCATCAACAGCATAAAAAGGCAGCTTATGGAATGGGAGACAACATTTGCAAATCACATGTCTGATAGGGGTTAATAGCCAGAATATATAAAGAATTCTAACAGCCCAACAACAAAAAAACAAGCAACGAGATTAAAAATGGGTAAAGAACTTGAATAGACGTTTCTCCAAAGAAGATCTATAAATGACCAATAAGCACATGAAAAGATGCTCAATATCACTAATCATTAGGGAATGCCAATTAAAACCACAATGAGATATCACCTTATGCCCATTTGCATGTCCACTATCAAAACACAGAAAACAACAAGTGTTGGTGAGCATGGAGAGAACTTGGAAGCCTGTACACTGTTGGTGGGAATGTAAAATGGTTCAGGAACTTTGGAAAACAATACAGAGATTCCTCAAAAAATTAAAAATAAAACTACCATGATCCAGCAGTTCCATTTCTGGGTATTTCCATTTCTGGGTATGTCCCCCAAAGATTTAGAAGCAGGGTCTCTAAGAGATAATTGCACACCGTATTCATAGCAGCACTATTCACAGTGGCCAAAAACTGGAATCAACTCAAGTGTCCATCAGCAGATGAATGAATAAGCAAAATGTGGTCCATCCATACAGTAGAATATTATTCATCCTTTAAAAAGAAAGAAATTCTGACACAAGCTACAACATGATGAACCTTGAGAGCATTATGCGAAGTGAAATAAACCAGGCACAAAAGGGCAAATACTTCATGATTCCACTTATATGAGGTCCCTAGAGGAGTCAAATTCATAGAGACAGAAAGCAGATGGTGGTCACCTGGGGCTAGAGGAGGGGAATGGGGGGTCAGTGATCATTCGGGGCAGAGTTTCAGTTTGGGAAGATGAAAAGTTTCCAGAGATGGATGATGGTGATAGTTGTCCCATGATGTGAATGTACTTAACACAACTGAAATTACACTTAAAAATTATTAAGATGGTAAATTTTATGTTACGTGTATTTTACCACAATTAAATTTTTTAAAAAATATAAAATTAATGTGTGATAGGTCTTAGGATCTTCCCTTTGCCTCAAAAAATTTAAAATTAATGTGTGATAGGTCTTAAGACCTTCCCTTTGCCCCTTATTATCCTTTCCATACGTAGACCTCTGGGTAAATACGGAAAGGCTTTCTCAGGGGACAGCAGCTTAGAGCCCCATTTGAATGACAGAGCTGTTTTTAAAAGGGAGGATTGTGTATAAGTCCAGAGACAGACATCTTCCATGGTGGGAGGCAAAGATCAACAGCTCCTTTAGAAGTGACATGTCTCACATTCATTATTTGTAAAGATGCTTTTGAGCAAAGCCTCCTAAAATCTGGCTTCTTATAAAACTACATACAGCAGGTCAAGTGGACAATCACTCCATGGAAAAAAACATGTTTCCAGCCTCAGACTTGGCAAGCTTGGGTCTTTCCGTGACTGGAGGGGTGGCCACCAGGTCCCAGAGCAAAACATCCCCACGTGTTTGTGACCCAGCTCCTTGCTACCTGGGACTGGCTCCATCGGGTCTCAGGGCCTGCCATGGGGATGAGCAGTGTCCTTTCTCGCAGAACTGGGATTTGGGGGTGACCAGATGACTCACAGCATAGTACCAAAATAGAGCCAGCGTCCATTCATGCCCAGGACACAGGACCTGGTCACAACTCTTCTTGCCCCGGACACGTGGTAGCCTATGTGAAGTGACCACTGCCCACCCAGCCACCCTCCGATGGGCCTTTCGCTGGCCAGTGCCCTCAGGCGTGCAGTCCACCCTTCTCCAAGCTTCCAGAGACCCTGCCCGGGGGTGTCCAACTCTGCTGCCACAGGACAGACGCGTGCAGAGCCAAGTTCATCCCTCAGATGTAGAAACGCAGGGCTGCGGATGGCGGTTACCACATCCACCAAAGAAACGTGCTGTGCTTCTAAGAGAAAAGGGATGTCAAATTTCTGCCATGCTGGACAGCTGCCAATGGCTGCGAGGAGCAGAAACCCTTCCAGAACACGGCACCCGAGTGGGTCCTGCAGGGGGAATGGGGTGGGGGGAGCAGAGAACCATTACTTTGTTACTTTATTGTGGTGTCAGTCAAACTTGTTAAAGCAAGCACGCATCTCTTCAGAAAATAAAGAAATGCACACACACCACAAAGGTGTGAAACTACTTGTGCTAATTCCAGGCATGGGCGTGTAGTCCCCGGGACACGTGAGTGTGTCTTAGCTTTTGGGGAACGGGACCCGGTGAATTTGAATATCAGATTTCACATGAACAAATGTTAAAATCAATGAAATAATATTTGTCCTGGCAACGTTGCCCAAGGATCAACATGACTACTGGTAAAAAATAAATAGCATCAAGTAGACGAATATGTAATGGTTTTTTGGAGGTAAAGAGCTGAAAAACAGCTTATTTCTGAGGCTCACCTAAGTTGGAAGCTCAAACTTCTTTTGAATGTCAGTAAGAGAGAAGAAAAAGGCAAAAATCTCTTCATTCCTTGAAGGAATCTAGAGAGAAGGGTGTGCTGACTTCAACAGACCCTGAGCATGACTCACGCTTCTGATGGGTTCCCGTGAGGAAACAAAAATCGAAGTTCAATCTGCAACAAATCCTCCAGAAGTTGACCCAGCAGAGCGGGTCTCATGGGGTAGACGCAGGGGTTAACGGGTTGAACAGGAAGATCTGTGTTTCTAGAGCACTTATCAAATTCCTGTGTATGTTGGACGATGGAGAGACACATTCAGGAGTGAAGCGCCAAGGACCAACGTTTCTCATGTGAAGACGGAGCTTGTGTATCCGTCTGGGGAGGACCAGCAGCCAGAGAATGACTGAATTTGGGGGGGAATAACAGGTCCTCCCCACAGCCTTTGGTGAATGATTAATTCACATCAGCCAGGCACGCATCGCAGCAGAAACATTTGCAAGGATCCCAGCCACAGCTATGGTCACCCTTATAAGGGCAAATGAGTAGGGTCCACAAGCCATGCCCCTCCTCCTGTGTCACAGAGCCCACAAACCCAAGACACTTCAAAATCCTCCTCAAAGATACTAAAAACATAGCACTGATCCTCGGTTCTGGGCCAAAGCTGCCGCTAATGGAAGGAAGTGGCCGAGGGGGATTCCAAAGAAACATCGTTCTCAAGGGTTAATATAAATTCCATAAAATGTCTTTGCAAATGGGTTATTTGCTATGAAATTTCTTTTTTAATTTAAAATTCCAAGTACAAAAGGATCCTAAAATGTCTGAAATTCTTTCTTAAAATGTCAAGAGTCTTCCCATGTTGGGTCATTTTCTTCTCAATAATTATTTTCTCCATCACTGGGAGCAAAGACATGAAATACCCTCTTTGTCTGAAAACCCCTAATTTTACTTAGGATAGTTAGAGCTGTAAAGTCTGGGTGTTTTTGTTTTTGTTGTTGTTGTTTTTTGAAATATAACCGTTTTTCTATAATGTTTGCCAAGAGTACATAAGGATACCAGGACCCCTCAGAATAAAAATAAATAAATAAAAATAAAGCCTTGCCTGAGGCCTGTATGTTGCTACCACTGTTCTCTCCAAATGCCTTGGAACTCTTGTTTCCCAAGAAGAAAAGCATAGCACACAATTTTTTTTAGACCTAGGACCCTCCTCTCCCCCAAAATAGCTACTATGTTAATAGGATTTCATTGAATTATAAGAAATACACAAGTAAACAATTATCTATACAACTTAAATGCTCAGATAAATTATGGTTCATCAACACAGTGGGAGCCATTAAAATACAGCTATTAAAAATTATGTTCTCGGGCTTCCCTGGTGGCGCAGTGGTTGAGAGTCCGCCTGCCTATGCAGGGGACACGGGTTCGTGCCCCAGTCGGGGAGGATCCCACATGCCACGGAGTGGCTAGGCCCGTGAGCCATGGTCGCTGAGCCTACGTGTCCAGAGCCTGTGCTCTGCAACAGGAGAGGCCACAACAGTGAGAGGCCCGCGTACCACCAAAAAGAAAAAAGAAAAAAAATTATGTTCTCAGATAATTTTTAATAATATAAAAATGTTTACCCTGTGATGTCAAGTGAAGGTAAGCAGGATATTCAGCTGCACACAGAAGTTACAGTGTTCTGGGAAATAATTCATTTATTTTTAATTTAGCTACAGTTTATTGAGCACTTGCTACATGCCAGGCAACAGGTGAACCTTGACATACTTTATCTCATTTATTCTTTGCAAACTCTCTACAAGGTAGATGCTATGCCCATTTTACAGATGAGAAAACTGGGGCTAAGAAAGGTCAATAATCTTCTCGCTGGCCCTTCTGGATGTTGAAAGCCTGAACTCTCACACTCACTACCCAAAGATGTGGTTCCCAGACCAGCAACGCCAGTGCCACCTGAAGCTCAGACATGTGAGATCCCAGCCCCACCCTAAACCTTCTAATTCAGAATCTGAATTTCCTCACGATCTCCAGGCGATTCATATGCACACCTGACTCCAACAAATGCTGCTCTAAACTACTACTTGAAGAATAAAAACATGGAGAAAATGCATCAAAATGTTAACAGTGATTACCTGATTTTACAAGCGATTTCCATTTTCTTCTTTACTTTCCTGTATTTTCCAAAGAGCTTCAATGAACATATATTTCATGTCTAATAAGAAAACTATTGAGATGAGTTTTCCATTTTCATGCGCTGAAACAATAGAACATAGATCTACAGCATCACGATTTGCAAAAACATAAATTAGAAGCACCTCTTCCTCTTCCATCACCATCACGCTCCAGATTTATGAAGCACAGCCATGGGTTCTGACGTAAACAAAAAAGGGAAAGTCTGAACTGGGGACAATGCCATCCAGAGGGATGTCATCAACCACAGCTGTTCCAAAAAGGACGGTGTCGGCTCTGCCCGGGCAGCCTGGTGGTCCAGCAGGGGTCCCACGTGGGACCAGATGGAGAGAGAGGAAGCAAGGGTCAGGATGCACTCACCGGCAGGCTGTCCCCTCCCAGGTGGCTGCAGCTTGGGGTGACAAGGAGAAATTTGTCCAGGGAATGGGTTAATGAGCGGATTTGAGGATGAGCGATGGCGTGTGGTCCTCAGAGAAGGATGCTGGATTCTTTGAAGATGAAAGCCCTGTCCCAGCCCCCCATTGGAAGCCTGTCCATCTGAGGCTGGGACATGGTGCCCACATGCTTTCCCACCTGGTTCCTGAAACCATCCTGTCCTTACACGCATGAGAATGGTTAGTGGTGCTGAGACTGAGCAAAATAAACAAAACCCCGTCCAACTGCAGGCAGCCCAGGCCCTGCATTTTCTCTGCAGCCATTTCAAAATCATCAAAGCAGCTCTAGAAAGCATCAGGGTCTCTTCGGCGCTTTCTAAGGGGCCTTTGTTTGGGCTGCTGACTCATCTCTGACTCTCTCCACTGGGAGTAGCTCATGCATGCTAATCTCGTCAAGCCTTTGACACTTTAACTGGCCTTGAATAGCCACCACGTTTTCTCTGTGCCCAAGAAAAGGACTCTGCCCAGCCCCTGTCCACGCTAGGTATCTCCAGGGGCCCCAGACCTTCTCCCCGACTCCAGCGATTCCCTTTCTGCTTGCCCCTCCTGTCCACAAGGGTACAAGGGAAGGGACCCTGGCCACGGCTATTTCACCAGGGGGTGGGCACACCGTACCCAGGCTCAGCCAGCGAACTTCTCAGGAATTCTCCACTTTAGACCTAAGGGATCCCATGAAAGCTTTTAAGATAAAAACCCGGGAGCTGTCGGGTGGCCTCCTTTCCCTCCTCCCTGGTGGCACAGTGGTTAAGAATCCACCTGCCAATGCAGGGGACACGGGTTCGAGCCCTGGTCCAGGAAGATCCCAAGTTCCAGCCCGTTACGCCGGGGGCCGAGACCCCTGCTTGTTGTCCTGAGAGCGTATGGAGGTGTTCAAGTTCCAGCCTGTTACGCCAGGGGCCGAGACCCCTGCTTGTTCAGATGTAAAAAGGGAAATAGCCACAGAGGACCTGCACAGGTTGTATTATGTTCCCCAAAGATGCATCCCACATGGAACCTCAGAATGTGACTTGGTTTGGAATAAGGATCTTTGCTGATGTAACTAAGTGACCTTCATTACATGAAATCATCCTGGATTAGGGTGGGCCCTAACTCCTTAGAGGAAACAGAGAAGCTGGAGGAGTAGGAACAAAAAGACCAAAAAACAAAAGCACAGACACAGAGGGCAGGCAGGGCCATATGAAGCTGAGACAGAGTTTGGAGGGAGGCAGCCACAAGCCCAGGAGTGCCAGGAGCCCTCAGGAGCTGGAAGACACAAGGAAGGATCCTCCCCTGGAGCCTTTGGACGGAGTGCAGCCCTGTCTGCCGACACGTTGCTTTGGGACTTGTGGCCCGCAGAACTGTATAGGAGAAGTTTCTGATGTCTTAGTCCCCTGAGTTGCAGAACCGCAGGCGCTGGTGCAGAGATTTAAACTGAGCACTAAGCAGGGCTGGGCAGATGAACAGTGTCAGCAGTGGGGACAAAGGTTCCAGGAACCTGAAACCAGTCTCAAAAGATGCTCAGGAGGTGGCCGTTATGGCCGAAGCTGAGCAGAGATGCAGTCCAGAGCCAGCTGTTCTTGAAAGAGCCATGAGGGGGGCAGTCCCGGGACTTGAGCTCCACAAAAGCCAACTAAACGACCAGCTGGACATGTGCATCCAAGCCCGAGCTTTCAGTCGATACAAGGAAAGATACGTAAATAAGTAAATCTGTGGTGGTTTCAACCTCTGCCCCGGGGCAGTGTGCTCGCAGGAGGCTTCAATCCAAGAAATGTACCCGTGATAAAGGAAGGCACAGTGATGGTCACCATCGAGGTGACCACAGTGACATCCGGGACACGGAGCTGGGGGCCTGAGTCACGTGGGAAGTGGGGGAGGGCTTGAATTCCCCCAGAGCAGAGCCTATGAATGTACAGACGCTGAGAGTGACACATATGGCTCCTGACGCTGTGGAATGAAGATTCTCCACTGACTCAACAAACCCCCCGGCCACCAGCGAGGAGAATCAGCGGAAGAGCCTCCTGGTTTCTCTCTTGCACCTGCAGTGTCTTTACGGGCTGCCTTTGACTTGACCTCAGAAGTACATGTCTTCACATAGTCAAGGCACAGGGAGCAGCGGCTGCCGGCCTCCCCACTCACGCGCACTTCCAGACCCCCACCCAGGCGGGGCCCTTGCAGACGAAGACGGGGCTTCTTTCCAAGCCAGGTGCAGCAGGCATCATCTGCGTTCTGCCTCCTTGCCTACCTGCCCTGTGGGGACTCATCCTCTGGACCTGTCACACGCGGTCCAGCTCGGCATGCCAGGGTCACCCCTGGGGTCAGCACGCCCTGGAGGACAGGGTTTGTATCCTCCAACCAAAGGGCATCCGATTTTGTCCAGGGTCCAGAGCACAAGCCGGTGTGTGTGTCACGGGGATAGTATCTCTGACTTTGTAACCGCCTTGGAGAGCATCGCAGTAAACAGCCCCGAGCGAAGGTGCGTTGAGCCCCGCCCACAGTCCCCCAGTTTCCTCAGTGCAGACGGTAATCGTTAATGGGTCGTTTTTTTTTTTTTAATAGTTTCTGCTTTATAACAAAGTGAATCAGTTATACATATACATCTGTTCCCACATCCCTTCCCTCTTGCGTCTCCCTCCCTCCCACCCTCCCTATCCCACCCCTCCAGGCAGTCACAAAGCACAGAGCTGATCTCCCTGTGCTATGCGGCTGCTTCCCACTAGCTATCTATTTTACGTCTGGTAGTGTATATATGTCCATGCCACTCTCTCACTTCGTCCCAGCTTACCCTTCCTCCTCCCCATATCCTCAAGTCCATTCTCAAGTAGGTCTGTGTCTTTATTTCTGTTTTACCCCCAGGTTCTTCATGACATTTTTTTTTCTTAAATTCTATATATATGTGTTAGCATACGGTATTTGTCTTTCTCTTTCTGACTTACTTCACTCTGTATGACAGACTCTAGGTCTATCTACCTCATTACAAATAGCTCAATTTCATTTCTTTTTATGGCTGAGTAATATTCCATCGTTTATGGGTCTTGAATCTGACTGACTCCTGAATATCACCTGCGGGGACACTCCATTCTAAGGCTTTTGGCGTCTCCCCGTCTGCTTCCAGTTCTCCTAGGAATGATCGCCAGGAAGGGCGAAGCCCACCTGCCTGGGGGGCTGCTCCCAAGCCGTTCACAGTGAGAACCTGCAGCTCACCCCCCAGCGACCCTGCTTCTTTCAGTCCAGGGATTCTCCTCCCCTGTGCCCCCTGCCCTTTCATCCCACACCTGACTCTGGGCCCAGGCCCACATCCTGGGCATTTGCCTTGTATGCAGCCTTGCACTTGGCATAGGTGGTATCGGGATGAGTAAGACCTCCACCCGCACGGTCCCACGGAAAGGACCTGATCAAGTCATGAAGATGCAAGCACTTAACCCCCCCAGGTCTAAGCCCTTGGGCTGGACTGCTGGACTCCGGGCTCCCAGCTCTTTCTGATTTCCTCCTTCCACCTGCCCCTCACGTTTCCTGGTTGGAGCCCCCCGCCCCATCGTGTCACTCCTACAGGAACTGTTCCCTACCCACAGGACACATTCGAGATTCTAGGTCCTTCCCTGGCACCCAGATTTTTGCCCCTCCCCGACTGCCAAGGCATCGGCTCTCTTGATCCACTAACATAGCCCCCCTTTTCCCCAAACATACCGTTTTGTTGAGGAAACACTCAGAAGCCCCTCCCTACTGCTCTCGGCCCTGCCTCTGGTCTTCTGAGTCCAGGTCAACGCCCTTCCTTTCCAGGAAACGGCTCTTCCTGCCTCTACCCTCTACAGGGTACCGGCATCTGCTCATCTGGGATGAAAAAAGTTACCTTAAAAACCACACACACACACGCACCAAAAAAGAAACATTTCTCATGCTAGGGAGTGGTGGAAGAATGTGGCTTGGAGAAGGCTAGAAATCTGCAAAGAAAGCACTTGGGTCTGGCAGAGAGAAGGCCCAAAGCCTCATCCAGATGGGATGGCTGACCCCACGCTGAAGGGGAAGCCTGCCCAGGCTGAGGCGCAGAGCTCAGACCAGTTCAGCTTGCACTGGGAAGACAGGCTCTGGAAGAAGACTGGGCACCGCCCCCTCCTGAGTGTCAGCGTCCTGACTCTTTTCATTTGTCTCTAAAGGTCAACAAGAATCACCTCCAAAGCCTGGGACACTCAGGGGACTCGGGTGACTGTCATCCCCCACGGCATGACCACTGCCTGTTCTTGATTATGTGCTTTGCTCCTGACACAACGTGAGAAAAAGCTACGCAAGCCAGAGAGATATTGAGGCAAAATCCATTATTTTGTAACATGGTGCACAACTGAGGGAAAAGGTTTCTAGGTCAACATTCAAATCTGGAATCTTAAGCATTTTTGTATTGTGGACAGACTGCAACCTCAAAGGAGGGAAAGAAGGAGTGGGGGGTTTCTGGATTCAAGACTGTCAGCTCAGAGCCTGGGGTCAGCTCCGAGCATGGCCAGGGGTACCAGCCAGAGGAGGGAGAGGGAAGACGCCCTTATCTCCGAGCCGGGCTGCACACTGGATGGGTCTGCCCCTCGGAAACAGCAGATTTAACTCCAAAGATCAACGAAATGCCAGCCACCACAGACCAGAAGCAGGGATGGGATGGGCCAGTAGGTTAACCTCGAGAGTTGGGGTCTAAAGTGAGGACGGGCAGGGGACGTCTGGAAGACATTACTTAATGCAAAGATTCAGGTTTCCCCTGCCCACAGGGATTCTTTCATGTGTAACCCATGACCTTCAGGGCTTCCAATTTCTGTGTGAGTAATAAATAGCCTCAGAGGGCATGCTGCAACAAGAAACCCCAGGGTAAATGGCCAGGGTGGGCACAGATCCTAGGTCACAGACTTATAGGGCCTGCTGACTGCCTGTGCCACAGTCATTTGGTCACATGACCCCCTGCTCCATCCGTTCATTCACTGGACAGAGCTGGGGGAGGCACTGGTGGTGGGCGCTGGGCTCCTGAGGTGCTGAGGGTGAGTCCCTGCTTCCCAGCCTTGTAAGGGGGGTGGCCCACAAACACAGGAGTGTTAACAGTAATGCCAGGATTTGCTCATCAGTTTCCCTTTTATTGTCTGGTACCTCATTCTGAAACCTCTCTGCTTCCCTGCCCCATTGGCCAGGGATCCGGGTCACTGTTTCCTTAAACCTTGTCCCATAACTTTCTGTCCCACACAGATACTAGTAGAGGGATGAACATGCCATTAAAACTCAGTGGGTCGGGCTTTCCTGGTGGCACAGTGGTTGAGAATGTGCCTGCTAATGCAGGGGACACAGGTTCGAGCCCTAGTCTGGGAAGATCCCACATGCCGCGAAGCAACAAGGCCTGTGAGCAACTACTGAGCCTGCGTGTCTGGAACCTGTGCTCTGCAACAAGAGAGGGCGTGATAGTGAGAGACCCGCGCACTGCGATGAAAAGTGGCCCCCGCTCGCCACAACTAGAGAAAGCCCTCGCACAGAAACGAAGACTCAACACAGCAAAAATAAATAAATAAAATAAAAATAAATTAATAAACTCCTACCCCCAACATCTTCAAAAAAAAAACTCAGTGGTCGTCCTCAAAGGGTGCCACTTACGGAGTGAAAAGGCACACCGAAGAATGGGAGAGAAAGTTTGCAAATCACACATCTGTTAAGGGTTAGATCCAGAATATACCCCAAACTCAGCAACAACAGAAACAACCCAAGCCAACTTAAAAACAGCAAAGGATTTGAATAGTTATTCTGCAAAGAAAATACACAAATGGCCAATAAGCACATAAAAAGATGCTTGAAATCACTAATCTTTAAGGAAATGCAAATCAAAACAACGAGGTGCCACTTCATACCTATTAGGATGGCTATTACTTTTTTAAAAAAAACAGATGCGGGGCCTCCCTGGTGGCGCAGTGGTTGAGAGTCCGCCTGCCGATGCAGGGGATACGGGTTCGTGCCCCGGCCCGGGAGGATCCCATATGCCGCGGAGCGGCTGGGCCCGTGAGCCATGGCCGCTGAGCCTGCGCATCCGGAGCCTGTGCTCCGCAACGGGAGAGGCCACAACAGTGAGAGGCCCGCGTACCGCAAAAAAAAAAAAAAAAAAAAAAAAACCAGATGCGCACACACACAAGAAAAAATAAGAAGTGTTGGCAAGGGCGTGCAGAAATTGGAACACTTGTGCACTGTTGGTGGGAATGTAAAATGATGCAGCCAGTTATGGAGATTCCTCAAAACTCTAAACGTAGAACTACCATGTGATCTCGCAATTCTCCTTCTGAGGATATACCCCAAAGAAGTGAAAGTAGGGATTTGAACAGATATTTATATATCCATACTCACAGGCAGCATTGTTACTCACAATAGCCAAAAAGTGGAAGCAGTCCAAGTGTTCACAGATGGATGAAGGGATAGCAAAACGTGGTCTATCCATACAGTGGAATATTATTCAGCCTTAAAAAGGAGGGAAATTCTGAGACAGGCTACAACATGGAAGACATTATGCTAAGTGAAATAATCCAGTCACGAAAGAACAAATACTATATGGTTCCACACTTATGAGGTCCCTAGAAGAGTCAAACTCATAATAGAGACAGGAAGTAGATGGTGGGTACCAGGGGCTGGGGGAGGGGCATGGAGAGTTAGTGTTTAACAGGGACAAAGTTTCCATCGGGGAAGATGAAAATGTCCTGGAGACTGATGGTGGTGATGGATGCATGACATTGTGAATGGTACTTTACGCCCCTGATGTTTGCAATTAAAAATGGCTACAATGGTACATTTTATGTATGTGTTTTTTTTGTTTTGTTTTGTTTTTTTGCCGTATGCGGGCCTCTCACTGTTGCGGCCTCTCCCGTTGCGGAGCACAGGCTCCGGACGCACAGGCTCAGTGGCCATGGCTCATGGGCCCAGCCGCTCCGCGGCATATGGGATCTTCCCAGACCGGGGCACGAACCCGTGTCCCCTGCATCGGCAGGCAGACTCCCAACCACTGCGCCACCAGGGAAGCCCTGTTATGTGTATTTTACCCCAATTAAAAAAAAATGTCTTGGGTCGAGTTAAATTCAAGTCACAGTGTAAAGAGAGCTTTGCTTTTAGACCAGTAAACTCAAGGAGGTCTTTGTCCTCACAGAGGTGACCAGCTGAGTGTGTGACTTCTGTCCTTCTCACTCCTCTTTGCTGGGCTCCATCGAGTAGCCTTTAGTGAGAACTGTAACACTTGCTTGTTCCATGAACCAACTACCAGTTTCCAGAGGGAAAAAGAAAACTCAGTTGCCCTGACACAGTCTGGACATGGTTAGCAGAGTTCTCCATACACAAATCACTCCAAGTATCCTAGACAGTGTTTATGGCCCAGTTTTCTACGGCGGCCCCAAACATGCACCAACCTGGATGTTCCCAACATGGGACGGAGGACTCAAGAGCCTGGGGGTCAGAATATTATCCTCAAATCACATGGATGGAATTTCCCTTGCTTGTTTAAGTACAAAACTATTATAAAACTGGTCTGAGTCTTTTCATAGGCCACACTGAATTGAGAGATTGACTAATTTTTCATTTCAAAACCTGGTTTATCCTGTACCAGGGTGGTCCCCTATCCCTCCAGCCTCTGAGGTCCTTTAAAGACTCTTTATGGGGGAAGCTTGAAAGCTTTGAGACTGTTTGTTCTTTCAAGAGATGGACACATTTAAAGCCCCAGTCACGGGCCTAACTGATGTGGTCACATGGCCAGACCGAGGAAGGGTGGGATATGTCCACCTAAACCCTAAATACGACAGAGATTAAATTCAGTGTAAACAAGAGGGATTAAGAAAGAAAAGCTGGGCCGGGTGGGATCAAATGACACTGGCCCTCTGAGAATAAAGGCTCCTTGGGAAGTTTAAAAAGTGGTTTAGCAGAGACGATGCTGGCATTTTAGGTTCTGTTCACAAAATCAGCAATTATGTATTTAATGGAACAGAAAAGCAGTGAAAAAAGGCTCGGGCAGCAGCGTCTGCACTTCCCAAGCCAGAAAGACCCTCCACTTAGTGCCAGCCCAGCCATTACCTTGGCCTCTAGATTTTTTAACTAGACACCTAACCAACTGCATGCTACTTCTTGGTAACAAAGGCCCCCAAGAAAGTGCCTGCAGCTTTGGTGTTATTTCTGCAGCTGGTCTTCAAACACCTTCGGGTGTTTTCCCAGAAAGAAAACTTTAGGAAGAAGGCTTTTCCTGCCTGGGTTTTCTCAGCATGTGGCTTCAACAACACGCCAGCAGGTACAGGCGTGCATGACCACAACCCCGCTCTCTACAGCAGGCTGCTTTGTCACGCTGCTGATGGGAAGCTGCAGACACAGGGAGAGGGTCCACACGTGTGCTAGTCCTAGGCCAAACCTTCAAGAGCGAGGTATGTAGACCTCACGGCCTGGTGCAAGGAACTCATCTCGGGCCAAGTAGGCCAGGAAGCGTGGATTCTTTTCTCTCCTTTAAAAAATTACGGCAACAAAAAACGCCAAGAACAAACACTAGAGAGGTCATCTGAAAATTTTAGAAATATTTGAAAGCATCCTGGATGTCAAATGGTCAGGTGTGTGGAGCTATTGTCCTGCCCAGATGAGAAATATTTGAAAGCTTTGACAGAGAAGAGAGAGAGAGAAAGGGAGAATACAAACAAATTCAACCCCATCACCCAGAGAGCACCTCGGCTAACATCTTGGTGCATAAAATTGCAGGTTATCTCTTCCCTGTGTTTGTCACGGGTGATCTCTGTGAGGCTTCAGTGGGTGCAGGGTGCAGCTGGTCTCCTAGTGGGAGCTCTCCTGGCAGGGATGGATTAAAAAAGTACAAGACTTTGCTCAAGGCAACTCTGGAAACACACTTAGCGATAAAGCCCTGGAGGTGGGAACAAGCATTTCCTCTGGGTTTTCTGAGCCTCACCGTGGAGGGGAACTGGAAATATATAAAATAGACATTTAAATATATAGAACATTTTAAGAATTTCTTGTTTTTAATCATTTTACATAGTGTTTTTTGTTTGTTTTTGTCTTACTCTGCCTCTGAATTACTGAACTAATGGAAGCCCCAGAGCATCTCCCGTTCTTTTTTTTTTTTTTTTAACATCTCCATTGGAGCATAACTGCCCCACAATGGTGCATTAGCTTCTGCCCTACAACAAAGCGAATCAGCCCCACACATACACATGCTCCCATATCTCCTCCCTCCTGCGTCTCCATCTCCTGTTCTTAAACAATGTGTGTGCCTGTTGTACGCTTCTCTAGAAAACATGCAATTGTCTATGCGACCGGCAGTGTTTCTCCTTAAATTCCAGATGTGGAATTGTAATATCTCTGCTGTCATGTCCAGTAAATAACACGGGCGGAGGCTGCAGGCCACATCTGGTTCCCATGTGCAGCCCTCACCTGCTCAGAGCCTGACGGTAGCAGACAACACTTGGATAGGGTTCGGGTGAGCTTTTTCCTTAACTGCATGAGCCTTCCACGTGCCTTCTGTGACCTGAAGTGGCAGATTTGGGGCACAAGCGGGCTGTTACTTGGACCTGCCTTTCACAGTGCCATTTCTGCTTCCTTGCAGGTCAAATGATCAGGTGTGTGGAGCTATTGTCCTGCCCAGATCAGAAGCTTGGCCTTCACGATCACAATGTGGCAGGGGTGTGAGCTGCAGTGAGTCTCTAATCTGGATAGTGCATACACATCTGACGGTGATGGAGGTGATGATGGTGATGGAGGTGGTGCTGATGCTGGGGTGGGGGGGGTGTGGGAAGATGGTTGATATTGACCAGATCAGCCCCCTTTCCTACAAATTTCCCCGACTAGTCCACACCTTGTGCAGGTGTGCCTCCAGGTGCTACCAACAGGTACTGCCAACAGGTACCCTCCTGGCTGGTCTTTTGGCATCTGATTTCCTTCTCTGCTTTCCAGATAAATCTAAGATGGATAGATAGATAGATAGATAACCCTTAAATCTCACTGATTTGCAAAAGCAAGTTTAGAAAACTTGATGGAGTTTTTGATTTTTGGATACATAAAGATCAGCTGATCTTGTCACAATATATCCAGCAAATGAGATTCTCATGCTGTTTTTCAGTTCTTTTACTCTGTGGAAAACACATACAATAATTTTGCATACCCACTCGCTGTGAAGGTAAGGCTTTTGCTTTCAAATGTGCCCAAGTACTTGGGAATCTAGCTTCTGTCCCACTGTGCCTGTGCAAGCCCACATCTGGAGGGGTGCAAACTGCTTTGCTGAATTGTCTTTAAAAGCATCCAGATCGTTATTTTATTTTCATTGTCTTCCTCAACACTTTCACATATTCTACTTACCTCAGATATCCAAAACATATACAAAGCAAGGGGAAAAGTTGCTCTGGGGCAAAAACATAAAATCTCCTCATGTAGAATAAACCTTTATCCTTTCCCAAATTTAATCCATAGTTATGTTTAGAAGACTAAGAAGAGAGGGACTCATTTTGCTATTTCCATTGTGCCTTATATTCAGATCCCTCACTATGTGATCAGGGCTGTGTCTCAGGTAAGGTGAGTGAAGCACCCAGAGTGCAAAATTGAAGGAGGCATTTACTCTCGCGGTCTTGCAAGTGATTCTACACCTGCCGGGAAACCAGGGACACGATGTCAACACGAACACGGAGAGCAGAGGTAAGATGCCAGGGTGCTGGGGATGCTTGGCAGTGACCTGTGGCTGCACCTTGTAATCTCAGGACATGAAGGTAGGGGAGATCTTTAGAGGATACATGTCCTTGCAACCCTACATCTGAGCCCTAATATGATTATGATTTAAGAAACTCACGATTGCTTTTACCTTGGGTCTCCAGAACTTCAGAACGAGGCTTGCAGTCTGGTTAGCACTGTGTAATAGGGGGTGTTTTGGACTCATTGCCCAATGTCTCCCATCTTCAACATCAGCTTCTGAATTAGTTGGGCCAGGGATCTGGACCTTCCAGAATTCAGCCATCTGGTCAACCTATTGCTACTGCCTGGGGCTGTCACCCATCACTCACCGCCTCCGTGAGTTATCCCATCCTCCACAGCCAGCCTTTTCTCCATAAAACACCAACCCCCTCAGTGAATGAAAAGAGTTGAAAGCACCCCATGAGAGCAGCCAGAGCTTTCGCCAACATTCTCCCATAAAAAGCATGGTTCCCACACCCCACGCCATCCTCCCACTCAGAGACTTCCCTCCTCTCTAAAGCTGGCCTCTGCATCTGTATCCTGGATTCCATCCCTTCCAACACTCCTGTAGGAACTCATTGCTACAGATACCGCCCCACCAACTGCCAGTGTTCCTTCTAACACAGACTCCACACCAGCAATTTATCCTTCAGCTAAGCTCATGTTTTAAATGATTATTGTAAAAGTAATACACCAGCACGGTAAAAAAAAATATTTCACACAGTACAGAAAGATGCTAAGAGTAAAAATCTCTCCACCTTGCTTCCCATCCCACATTTTACAGACAACCTCTGTAAAAGTTTGTGGTTTGGGTTATCCCTGTGGCTGTCAATACAACATTAAACAATGCACTTAGACATCTGTTTTCAAGCCCATCACCCATATGCAGCGAGCACTTCCTCTCCTTTCAGAAAGTGGAGAGATACAGTGCAAGTACACTTCATCCCTCCATGCTCCCTAATATTTGTTTTGTTCTATCATCTTCAGTTTCTCTTATCTTCTACAGCTTTAAGTGGTATACTTCAGATTGGAGCTCTTAGCCTTGATGGATCATCTGACGACACGTGAAGCATTTTTAAAATGCAGATTAAAGACCCTTCCCTCCTCAGACCAACTAAATACCCCTGGCAACTGTAATATAGTCTTACATTGGAGAAGTGATTGATTCCAATGAGCAACCAGGGTTGAGAACCATGGAAAGAGATATTCTTATTCAATGTCAGGATACCAAGGTGAAGGTACAGTAAGGGTAAGTAAAATCACTATGAAGAGTTATTCAAGGTAAGAAAAACAAGATGGAGCCAAGAATAAGAAAACCAAATGCAATTTTTAATAAAAATTAAACATAGATTTATCCTATGGCCAAGCAATCTCACTGCTCAATATCCACCCAAGAGAAATGAAAACACATGTTCACATAAAAACCTACACAAAATGTTGATAACAGCCTTATTTATGATTGTCAAAAACTGGAAATGACACAAATGGCCCTCAACTGGGGAATGGGTAAACTAATTGTGATAAATCCACACCATGGAATACTACCCAGGAGTTAAAAGGAATGAACTATTTATATGTATATAAACTTGGCTGAATCTCAAAAACATTATGCTAAGTGGAAGAAGCCACACCAAGGGTTACATTATGGATTTATGGAATATCATTTATATGGTATTCTGGAAAAGGCAAACCTACAGGAATGGAAATTAAATCGGTGGTTGCCAGAGGCTGGCCCTGGGGAGAAGGATTGATTACAAAGGAGAAAAAGGGAAGTTTTTAGAATGGAAGACAGCTTTGCTCACCACTATACCACCAATGCAAGTTTTTAGAATGGATGTGCATATTCTACACATTGATTGTGGTGGCAGTTACACAGCTAAACATTTGTCAAAATTCAACTATTTACTACTTGAAGATCATACTTCAATAAAGTTGATTTTAAAAATACAATTAGGGATCTTCTCTAACATGTTAATACATGGGAATTGAGCAAGTAAGAGATTAATGCTCTAAAAGAATTGCAGCCACAAAAATTTAGACTGAAATTAAAGGAGTAGGTTTATGATACTGTGTTGAAATAACTCATTTAGTATCATCCATGTAAGTCTAGATCATTGTAATTTTTCACTACAGTTAAATTTTCTAATTTGCCTGTAACATACAAACGTTCTTTAAAAGCTAGTTTCTAAGTTATTGTACCTTTTTGTTGCTGTAGAGCATAATTTCTCATATTTTATAATTACAGTAGAGATGTTAAATTTCATAAATATATTTTCTATGTGGTCACTATATTGAACTAATTCACTACTAACAGACACTATGACATACAAATAAAGTTAACTTTTCCCCTGCTTTCCCATATTTATTGATTTTACACTTTTTCATGAAGTTTCTAAAATTTCCAGAACAAAGTTGGGCAGTCTCTATAATAGTTGATATGTAGATGTGTTTCTGATTTTGGAGATGAAATACTTTATTCATCCTCATTAGTGCTATGGGTTTTGATAGATACTTAAGAAATACTTAAGAAAGTATTTTTCTGTTCACAGTTTATTACACACTTTAGAAATAATTCTAGGGCTTCCCTGGTGGCGCAGTGGTTGGGAGTCCGCCTGCCGATGCAGGGAACACGGGTTCGTGCCCCGGTCCGGGAGGATCCTGCATGCTGCGGAGCGGCTGGGCCCATGAGCCATGGCCGCTGAGCCTGCGCTCCGCAGCGGGAGAGGCCACAACAGTGAGAGGCCCATGTATCGCAAAAAAAAAAAAAAAAAAAAAGAAAAATAATTCTATTTCCAACTTTACCAAAAGTCTTTTTTGCCATTAATTAGGATTGTCATGGGCTTTTCTCCTTAGTCTCTAAACTTGATAGGAATAAATTATTTGATGTTGAATCAACTGTACTTTCTCAGGGTAAAACCACGATTTTTAATATAGTATAATTAAAACATATTAATTATATTTTGTTCCTTTTTGTTTCTGAGTGTTCTGTATTTGTTTCCTGAACACTTTATGTACTGTTTTTAAATTATTTAATAGATGAGTTATCAGAAGTTTTTTCTGGGCTCTCTTTTTCAGGTTTAGTTATCAGAACTGAACTTGTAATATCACTTTGCCCACTCCTCAACGCACATTTTTTCCTTTGACCTTGTGTCTTAATTTCAAAATTAAGGACTTTTTTCCTTTTTCATAATTAATGTATATTTAGTTAAGAAAAAGTTTAAATACCAATAAAAATACAATTAGGCAAACATACTTATGATAATAGAATGGGGTTACAAATACAGGAAGGAAGTTAAGATGAATCCTACTGCATTGAATTGGAATTAAAGTACTCTTGGGAAGTCATATACATGTAAGATCCAGCTCTGTCCTTGAAGAGGACATAAGTGGTAACACCACACTAAGAATGAGCCTGTTTAGTACCCAGATGTTGGTGTCTAAGTACTGTTCTCTACTGAAAGGAATCAAAGCCACTTGGAGAAATAGCTTATTTCAAGGCTGGGAGGCTAGAACATCTCATTGTAACAGCAAATATAGAACTGCTTAACCCATGGTGAGGATATGACAAAAGGATGTAGATACCAAGTAGGGAGGACTTCCACTAGCAAAATATGGCACAATTTGAGCATCAAAATAAGGAATGATACTAATGCATCATAACCCATTGAGTAAAATAGGAGGCCATGAATAAATAAATAGGGATAAGAGGAAGCTCTTCTTAGAGTTGAAAGCCAACTAATAAATGCAGAAGTTGGGATGGAATTAGGAAATCACAAATTTTTGCAACTACTGTACTACAGTAAGAATGCATCCCCCAAAAATCAAAATGCTAAAACTAGTGGGTGAAAGTTTGAAGACAAATAGTATATTTATACCTCTCCTCCACATAATACTTATTAATTGCAAAGGGGAAAAAGTAACTTTACAAAAGAGAATCCTGGTAGACACCACATTAATCAAGTGATCAATGTCAACATCACCAGTAAAGGGATGAAACAAAATCATTTGGTACCTGCTGAGATGCAATGGGAAAAACACAGCATTGTGTCTATGTTACTCTTGACAAATATGAATATTATGAATTTAATCGAGAGGCACATCACATGATAACTAGCTTCTAATCTTCAAAAGTGTTTAGGTCATGAAAGTCAACGAAAGATTAAGATTTTTTTCTAGAATGAGCGAGACTAAAAGAGGCAATGCAATTATCTATAACCTATGACCTGGGTTGAGTCATTTTGCTCTAAATGGACATTGTTGGAACAACTGATAAAACATGAAAGGAGAGTGAGAATCAAAGAATCAAAGAAAAATAATGTATCCTACAATAAAGATGTTAAAAAAATAAAAAAAATAATAATAATGTATCAACTTTAATTTCCTGATTGCAACAGCTGTGTTTTGGTTGTGTAGGAGAATGACCCTGTTTGCACGAATCACACAGTAGAGTATTTGTGGGTGATGGGACACAGGGCTATAGCATTCTCTCAAATAATTCAAGGAAAAATGTTCCTTGTGCTATTCTTGCAACTTTTTTAAAGTTGCAAGTTTTAAATTTATTTCAAAATAAAACATAAAAGAAGAGGCTTAAATTATTGTAATGATTCAACACTGGCAATATGTATCAAGAACCTTAAAATCCATATACCATTGACCCAGAAATGCCACTATAGAGGATAGATCCTGAGGATATAATCACAAATGTCTGCAAAGATGTATCTTGGCAGTTGTTCATCCAGAGTTATTTATAGGTAAAAAAATGAGAGCCAACCTAAACATATTACAGTAGGATTTGGGAACATAAATTATGTTATAACCATGAAATGGAATACTAATGCAACTGTTAAGGGACCTTGGGAAGAGATGGCCCCTTAGGGCCATCTCTTTGTCCCATCTGGGCACCATCTTTCAGTCCAAGAGGTCCCTCCGAGCTTCTACAAGAGGTGGGGTTCAGTGAAGATCTGCTGCTTGTCCCTCATGCACCCTCCCCCACTACCAACCAAGGTTTCTAAACCTGTTCAAACCTTAAAAAAGTTTGGAAACCACTGACCCTGGAGTCTGACCTGCACCCTTGGCCCTGTGTGGTCATGAGGAGGACGGTGATGATTCGTCAGCTCGGTAATAGGTCAGCCTAGCTGATGGTCACCAACTGGTCAGAGGCACCAAAGCATCTCCAAAGCACAGGGAGAAGGGGGACACTTTGCTTAGCTGCCCTTATCTTGGAAGGGTCGACCTCATTGGAAGGAAGGAATCCCTTCATAAGCCACTTGAGATGGAGGCTGACCTGTTACAGGAAACTGCTCCAGTGACAACAGGTGACCATCAAATCGGCTTCTAATAATGCCACTCTCATGAGGTAGCTGGGAAAATTAAATGGCATGATGTGCCCACAGTACTTAGTAGGGTACCAAGCACAGAGTAAGTGCACAATAAACACTGGTGGTCCTTGGCATCATCGATAGCCAAGGAGATAAGGGTCTGGAGAGCCACAGGCCTCTTGTTTTGCTAAACAGGGTGTGCAAGCCAGGACCTTGTTCACAGGGTCTCTCCCTTCCCTTTCTAGGGAGTAGAGAGGGGAGAAGAAAGCACCACAGGAACAAGGATTAAGAAAATTGTTGTACCTATTGACCCTCCTCACTTCACTGATTTGGACTGGAAGGATATACATAATTTTAAAAAGATTTTATTTTCTCTGATAATCATTGCTTCTGGAACAGGAAGTGTAGCAGGCAGAATTGTGGCCCCATGATCTTCGTTCCCTAGTGTTACTCCCATGAACACGTTCTATTAGTTGGCAAAAAGGACTTTGCAGATGTAATTAAGTTTACTAATCAGCTGACTTTAAAATATGAAGATTATTCTGAATTATCTGGGTGAGCCTAAATCTAATCTCATGAGCCCTTTCTCCAGCTGACAGAAAAAGAAGAAATCAGAGAGATTTGAAATTGGATTGGGTGGAAATTTGGTCGCAACTTTGGTTAGTTCACCTGTGGCTTCAAGACTTTTGAAGGAGAGTTGAGACCTCTCCTTCCAGAAAGACCTCAAGTTTGTAAGATCTCAAGATGGCAAGACCTCAAGGCTGGGGAATCTTAAGACTCTGAGACTGGAAGAGTGTCCATCACATGACTTAATACCCTCAGCCCTTGAACTGCTCCTGGGTATCTAACATATATATGACATATCCTTGGTCTATGTCCCACATGAGAGAATTACCAGGCTAAGAGAATTTTCTTTACTTTAGAATTCCTACAGATTCACAACCAAAACACAAGCCCACTGGATTAACAAGCATTTCCCAGTTTCTTCTTGACCTAGAAAGATTAACCTTGACTTTCTCTAGCAGGTTTGCTCTTCTGCTGCCCTGCCCCTAACCTCAGCAACTGGCCCTTGACCACCTAGAAATGGCTGCTCTTTCTGGAGTTCAGTTCTTTAAGAATTCTTGGTATCAACACTTCCAAGATAACATTTTGGCTTACCCAGTGATTTCTTATTATTGCAGAAGGGAAGGTCTTATGTTTCCTTCTACAGCTTAATTGTATGTGCATCTCCCAGGGCACTAATTTTAGACTAACATTTATTAAGTACCGCCGTATGCCAGAGATTGATCTAGGCACTTTTTTTTTCTTTACACTGTACTAACTTAATCCTTACAACAACTCTATAAGAAAGATATTACTATGCTTACTCTAAATATGAGCAAATGAAAGTTTAAAGGGTCAAATGACTCTCAGACTGGATAAGTGACCTGTGGAAGACCCAGTCTCTTGCCTAAGGCTCTTTCTAGCCTGCCTCAGTTTCCCCCTGCAAGGAGTATACAGAAGGTCAGCTCTCACACAAAGCCAGCTGCCACAAAGGTGGGTGAGGGCATGGCCAGTTTCAGGAAAATTGAACAGGACAAAAGACCTGGGGCCCTCCAAGAGAAATGCAGAAGGAGAGGACAATGGTTACTAGTGGACAGCAAACCGACAACCAGCCAGTGATGATCCAGAGCCTGGGCAGGGCCAGGACCAGAAGGGAAAAGCGATGGGGCTGGGGTGCAAGTCTGGGATCCATCCTGGGCCCAAGTCCATCTCAAAGTCAAGGCCGAGGGAGACAGGCCATTCCCTGAGTCCAGAAGCGCTCATGCCGGGCAAGGTGAGTAAGGGGTGCTTAGATTCACACAAGTGCTTTGGGAGACAAGCAGCCACAGGTGGCCCTTTAGGGTGCACAGAGTGTCCTCCTGAGGCAGGGCCATGTTTTAGCAGGGAAACAGAGACTAGCGTGACTTTTAATTAAACTGGATTAATCACTACCCACCAGAGAATCTCTCCCCAAATGGACGCCAACCTTTTCAATTAGAGGAAGCTTAGCCCAGGCAGCTATTTAACGTTCATGAATACCTCGATGTACTGCAGGGGACACGTTTCATACAAAAAGGATGAGAGGTGAACTAAGTATTAGTGGTTACAATTCATGTGCGTTTTTAAACAGAAAAGGATTCCACCAGACACACTTGACCTCAAAACCTAACACTTCAAACTTGGAAACTAGAGTGAAAATTTATTATTTTTCCCTTGCTAGGGCATTTTCAAAAAAGAAGAGGACATTGAATCATTACTGGCAAATGTTCTAAAGAGCCTGTCAATTAATCCAGTGCCCGTCCCCAAGCCTGACGGATTAGGGGGAAGTGACAGATGGCATCTGTGTCGACTTCAGCAGAGCTTTTGATTCTGTTCCACATGATTTGCTCACCAAACCCAAAATAAACAGGCCTCCGCTTCACAGCTTGGAGGTGGGCATATTTGCTTCAGAATCTTCTCAGCGGCCCAGCCTCAGCTGGGGACTCCCCAAGAAAGGGTGTAATGCAGACCCAGGTGGCAGGGCCTTTGGATTCCTCTGGGCCTCTCGAGGTACCTAAGGGTAGTTGTGAGGGGTAAGCAGGGAGACGGAAAGCCAGGCTCCCCCAGAAGGGCTGGCCTTGGAGACATTGTTTCCTGGAAACCGTGCAGGCATACAACCACTTCAGTCTGAGCCTGAAAAGTGCTTTGGGATGGAGCTCAGCTGCGACCCCAAGCCTGCATCTGGAGGGATGTGGCTGAGTGGGAAGCAGACACTGCAGGGAGTTGGGGAGACTCCGGGGGGGGGCGGGGAGGTGAGCTCATCACTCGTACTACTTCATGAGATGCAGAATTAAGGGGTTTGGGGTAAAAAAAAAAAAAGGGGGAGAGAGACATATCCACGTCTTTGGCTAACTTTTGCCAGGAATTTGTCCTCCCCCAGTTCAGGGTAAGCAGCTCCTGACACAGACCCAGGAGCCTGTGTGGGGTGCGGGAGCAGGAAAAGGAGCCCGGCGTCACACCCCGGCTCTGCCACCCGACACAGGGGCTGTGATTCGAGGGACACAGGCAGGCTGTCGTAGGGGTCTGATTTGTCATTCATTAATTCACTCAGCCTTGCATTCATTCCACCTGAATATCCTGTCCTGAGGAGGTCTGGGGTTGATTTTGCTGAGGTTTCCTGCAGGCTCTCAAATGCACCTGCCCAGAAAGTGAGTGCAGACAGGGAAGGAAATTGATAAAGCAAGCCCAGTGGGAGAAATGACCTCGAAAGGGTCAGTGGTTCTCTAACTCCGGCTGGCGGGGGCCATGTGGGAGGAACTCCGTGCTCCCCATCATCAGCTTCTAGGGAAGCCTGGATTCATATTTGCACATTTCATATTTGCATGTGCTGTCCAGCGAATGTTAAACACTGAAAACTTCTTCCAACCGGGTGGCCCAAACCACACCTCCCCGTGAGCTCGGTTTGACCTGTGTGGTGAGTTTGTAACCCCTGCCCTGCGGGTCCTGGGGTCACCTGGTCCACCTGGGACACAGGTCCCTGGCATCCTACTTCACTCTCAGTCTCGGGTCACAGGCGTCAATGCCTTAGAATACAGAATGAACGGAGGCTCACATAAAGGAAATGGGAAATATGTTCAGACAATCGACCACCGACAGGGAGAAAAGTGTCTCCCCAGGATGAGGGAAGAATCGAGTGCAAGGAGAAAAAAGAACCATAAGCTGCAGTTTACCTGGGCAGACACGTCCCTTGCGTGGGCCAGGGCCACCACCACTCCGGTCACCCCTATTTCTCTGTGTCCTGTGACAGGCCCTCCTCCTCTATCCTCCCTTTCTTTTTTAAATTTTTTAATTGGAGTTGAGTTGATTTACAATGTTGTGTTAGTTTCAGGTGTGCAGCAAAGTGATTCAGTTATACACATGTATACATATCTATTCTTTTCCAGATCCTTTTCCATTACAGGTTATTACAAGATATTGAATGTAGTTCCCTGTGCTATACAGTCGGTCCTTGTTGTTTATCTTTTTTATACATAGTATTGATAATATGTGTTTCTTTCCAGCCTTAAATTAGAGACTTAAAACTCATGGTCTGAAATATGCTTCCCCAATTTTTTGGATCCCAACAGCGCTTTTTAAAAATGTGAATGGATTGGCAATATTTAGAAAAAGGGAACTAACATAAAAATCCAGGTCTCTTACAAACTCAAAAGGCCTGTTGACCCTCATCCGTTCCCATGGCAACGGGGGACTGAGCTGAGTATCTGCCACTGGCCTCCCTGGGGGGCCTGGCCTTCCTGGTCACCCAGCCCCACCTGACCTGCTTCCTACATAGGAGAGAGCAGGTGCCTGAGCTGAGTGGCCTAGTCTCCATTCCTCAGTTTCTCCACGTATAAGGTGGAGGTGAAGGTACATCTGGCATGATTCTGAGAAATCACCCCTGAATCACTTAGGACAGGGCCAGAGCACAGGGAGGGGCCCATGAGCGTCTAAACTGCAGCCCCCGCTTGAGGATTTGAGGGGCCGAGGCTCTGGCTGAGGCTCTTCCTCTCCTCTCTTTGCTGCCTCCCCTCCAGATGTCTTCCAAGACTTACTCACCGTGGCTTAAATCACATCTTCACGCTGGCAAGTCTCACATGTGTATCTCTGGCCTGAGCTTTCCCTGTTTGAGAGTGAACGTCCCTGATTCTCTGGCATAGCCCCCCCGCCTCCAGCATCTCCCTTGGACGGCTCAAAGGCACGTCATGCAGAGTCCAGGTGAGTCCTGCCTCACCCCCCCTCCAGCCTCCTCCTTGTCTCCTGATTCCATTCGGAGCAGATTCCTCCATCTCTGAAGCTCGTGCCTCGTGCCTGTTTGCCAGCCAGTCACCAGGTCCATGCTCCCCACGTCTTACACACACCTACCACCTGTCCCTCCTGGTCCTGCTGCGGCCCCCCAGCCCACTGAAGCCTCACCTTCCTGCTCACCTGGGCTTACCTGCACCAGAGCTCCAATCTCCTGCTGGCTCTTCACCTCCACTCTAGGTCTCCCTGCTGTGTACACAGCATCCCAAGGGACCCTACAAAATGGCCAGTTGGATAGGGGTGATGTCTGGACTAAAGGCCTTTAGAGGTTTCCCATTGCTGTAGGATAAAGACACATGTCCTCACCTGCTCTCAGCCCCTGTGTGCTCCGGGTCCCACCCACTCAAGGACCACATCTCTCCTTTGCTCATCCTACAGGCCGGGGTGTTTCACAAGCTTTCCTCTCTCCTGGGAATTCTCGTTCCTTCCTGGCTGACACTAGTCTTCCTAGAGGTCTCTGTGTGAACATTCCTTCCTAGGAAGCCTTTCCTGCCCCGTTATTACTTTCCAAGCACGCCTTCCTTCCCTCAAGCCACTTCCCACAATTGTACCCAAACAGCAACCTGTGTGTTTGGGACTGTTTGCCTTCCTGCTGGGCTGGGAAAGCCACGTGGGCATGGAGCACGTCTGCCTATTCGCCACTAAACCACCAGTGCTATTCCTAAGTACCCAAGGAGTAGAATAATTAATGCAAATATCAGATTAAAGTGTTGTGCAGAAAAGTAGCAGTGGCTCGCATCAACCACGTGCTAAATCGTCAGATGGATCTCAATGTAGGCAGTGTTAGGAATGCAGGGTCCCCATAAAGGCCTGACACTGTGACACTGCCCTGGCACCAGCTGGGTCACGGCTGGAACACTCTAGTTGTGCAATTTTTTTCTCTTTGTAAATGCTATTTGAAATACAGGTAGGCTGGAAAAGCTCTACCTTCTTGAGGAGGAATACAATTCACATCTTCTTTTTCTCTTTATAGGTTTTTTTTCATTTATTAGTTTTTATACAATTTTAAGGTTTATGCAGTTATTACAAAATACTGGCTCTATTCCCCATGTTGTACAGTACACCCTTGAGCCCATCTTACACCCAGTAGTTTGTACCTCCCACTCCCCACCCCTCTATTGCCCCTCCCCACATTGGTAACTAGTTTGTTCTCTACATCTGTGAATCTGCTTCTTTTTTGTTATATTCACCAGTTTGCTGTAATTTTTAGAGTCCACATATCAGTGATGTCATACAGGATTTGTCTTTCTCTATCTGACTTACCTCACTTAGCATAATGCCCCCCAAGTCCATCCATGTTGCTGCAAATGGCAAAATTTCATTCTTTTTTATGACTGAGCAGTATTCCATGTATATATATATAGATCACATCTTCTTTATTCATTCGTCTGTTGATGGGCACTTAGGTTGCTTCTATATCTTGCCTATTGTAAATAATGCTGCCATGAACATTGGGGTGCAGGTATCTTTTCGAATTAGTCTTTCTGGGTTTTTTTTTTTTTATGTATATACCCAGGAGTGGAAATCATGGGTCATGCGGTAGCTCTATTTGTAGTTGTTTGAGACACCTCCATACTGTTTTCCACGGTGGCTGTACCAGTTTACACTCCCACCAACAGTGCATGGGGGTTCCCTTTTCTCCACACCCTTGCCAACATTTGCTATTTGTGTTCTTTTAATGATGGCCACTCTGACAGGTGTGAGGTGGTACCTCATTATGGTTTTGATTTGCAAGGCACTGCTGTTATTTCCACTAAAGTTTTTGGGACTCTGGTCCCCTTTAGCATCACACTCCGCCTGGCCCACAGTCCACGTCCCCTGGAGAATTCGGTGGCAGGTAAGCTCCAGGCGAGGAGCAGCAGGGCAGGACCAGGCCAGGCCAGCTGGTGCAGCGGCTGCATCGGGACCAGCATGCCGTCGGGGGGCCCCAGGGCGCTCCCCTGTTCTCCAGCTCCGTCAGCAGGGCATCTGACTTCCACCTGGAAGACCTGTCAAAATGCTTTCCAGCCTTAAGCCTCCGGGGATTTTAAAATACCTCGGGCTCAATGGCCAGGACTCAAAGGAGGGATCGGGATCGGGGGTGGGAACGCTCACAGCCTCACAGCCAGGATCAAGCAAGGTCCTGGAATTGAGTAGAAAACAGCCGACTAAGGGAAAAGGCTTGGGAGCTTGGGAGGCCCTGCTGGGACCTTGTTTAAGAGAAAATGAAGCCCAGGGAAATTATTTAATGCAGTATTTACTAATCATAATGGTTTGCTTCTTTGAAAGGCTCCCTGGGCCAAAACCATTACATTGTTCTTCATTAAAAAGAGAGAGATGGCAGCAGGGGTGTCTACTCTGCCTCAAGATGACCCTCTGAGGCTTCATCTAACCCCATCTCTAGAGCCAGGATGGGGAGGTGACATTCTGAAGAGCAAACTCAATGTGGAGGGGCTAACGCCCAGTGCAGGAGAGAAGACCGACCGCTCTACCGGACCCGAGGTTCCCGCTGGGCCCCCCTTGCTGGTGACCTGGAAGATGGAACCAAGAAGTGAGGGGATCCGAGGCCCTTTCCGTGACATCCCTGGGCTGTGATTCTGTCTCAGGATGGAGAGTGGACGCTTGTGCTCCAACTCGACTGGCAGTGGACGGTGTTGCACAGGCCACCAGAGCAGAGTCAGGAGGAAGGTGGCCTGTCCCTACCTGGGGAGCTTGCACTCCGCACAGGCGTGCCTGGGGATGACCCCCAGACAGTAGGTCAGGTGACCTCCTCTGCCCTCACCTAGATGGTCGCTGCAGATGTCGGAGGATTGAGCCTTGATGCACCAGCCACTCCCTGGGGACGGTCGGCAGCAGGTGGGATGCCAGCCGTGCTCAGCCTCAGAGCGGGTGGTCCCTCCACCCAGGAGACCACGAGGCCTGAGGGGGCCATGCAAACACCCCAGTCCCAGGTCTGCCCCCGCCCCCCATGCAGAGGAATTGGACCAAATACTCCACTTCTCGGTGGCTCTGTTTGCCAAAGGGAAACTTAAAGGTCACTTAGGGTCATACTGAGGAGGTGAAAGCCTGTTGGGGGAGAATATCGGAAGGAGGAATGTTCTTTTCAAAACAGCAACGTCCCATCCTTTGCGTTTCTCATTATGGCACCTGGACGTGAGCAGCCACATCTTTATTTACATGTTGCCAGCTAGAAAGTTGCTTTCACATTTCCCCTTCTCAGCCTCCTTTTGTCACTTCCATGTCCCCTGCCACCCACAGCCCTCAGGCCTGTCCCCACTTGCTCCACGCGCTCCCCTTTGAGGGTGCTCCCATCACGCAGGGTGAATCCCAAGTCCACCCCCTGGACCCCTGCCCATCAGCCCCTCACACAACTTCCTTTGCTTCTGGACACTCACCTCTATGCCTCATGCTTCATTATACGTCAACTTGTTGGTTTGCTAATTAGAAAATGACCCTAAAAAGAATCCAACCCAACTCCTTCATTTTAGAGAGAAAGATGCCAAGCGTTAGGCAAAGTAAATCCCATTCAGGGTCAGAGCAGAAATTTAACAGAAGAACGAAAATAGAGCCGCACCCTCCTGTTGCCATAACAAAGCCATTTGACTGTCTCGTGCTGACCACTAATTAATTGGGTAAGGAGCTGTAGCAAATATTTTTTATTGAAGTCTAGCTCATATACAATGTTGTATTCATTTCAGGTGTACAGCACAGTGATTCAGTTATATATACACACATGTATGTATGTGTGCTTTTTCAGATGCTTTTCCCTTATAGGTTATTACAAGATATTGAGTACAGCTCCCTGTGCTATGCAGTAGTTCCTGTTGTTTACCTCATATATATATAGCAGTGTGCATCTGTTAATCCCAAACTCCTAATTTATCCCTCCCCACCCTTTCCCCTTTGGTAACCATAACTCGTTTTTCTATGTCTGTGAGTCTATTTCTGTTTCGTAAGTAGGTTCATTTGGCAGATTTTTTTTAAAGTAGAAAGAATAAAGAAACACTTCCACATAAATGGAGTTACATCCTGGATTTCAGAGAAATGTTTAAATATCAGGGCAGAGTGGTCCTGGGATCCAGGAAATGTCCTTTTTACAGCCCGCTCACTTCCCAAGTCCCCACTGACCCCCACTGCCTGGGTGCTAGGTTCTCAGATGGAGATCCTGCCAGGAGGACAGAGCTTTCACCAGCATTCACTCATTTCTCAGGACCCTCACCCCATTGCGGGTCCTAGGGGGTCTCAAAGTTATGGGACGTACAGGGCCCCAGAATGTCTGGCTCCACCAGCGCCCGCCTGCATGGCCCTGCCACGTCACCATCCTCCCTAAGCTGTGTTTCCCCTAGAAGGAGAGTAAGGAGGCCAGGCCTGCCTCTCACCCAGGTGCTCTGAAGAATCGGTGAGATACTGACTGTAACTGTGAAACCACAACACTTTCCACCAATCAGGCAAGATGAGGCTATGTGACAGCACTGTTTCTGGTTATAGAAATAAATAAAAAGGCACTAATATCCTCCTCTCTTGATGGAATGGTGCTCTGTGCTTTGATCTCAGAAAAGTGTCAGCAGACTTGATTTCAAGATGGCAAAACAGTGCAGAGACAAAAAATCAATGATTTTCCTTTTTTTTTTTGTAACACAATAGGTTTTTTTTAAGTGAATTAACTGATTTCTTTCTAGATTTGAAGAAACTGAAAGGAATCTTTAGTGTTGGGCTGATTTAATAGAGACCCAAAGAAAAGATGAGATTGAAAAGGCAAAAAAAAAAAAAAAACAACAACAAATAAAACAGCAGTGAGGAAGACAACCCAGAGCAGATGCATAGACAGCTATTGAGGTGACGGTGAATGCTGAGGCCCAGAATGTGACCGCCAGGTGAAGGGCCTCTGCAGGTAACAGGGCCCGAACTTCAAGGTGAATGCAAAAGGCCCTTCGAGGTCGGCCGCACACTCAGCCTCCCCCTGGGCTGCCAGCTGCTTTTGTGAATTCCCTGGAAATAATAAGGTTAGTGAACTCCAAGCAAGGGGTATGTGAAACCAATTATGGACTCGGCCAGTTATTTGGGACTTCTGATGTCTCATCCAGCACATTCCGTCCTATGTCTGTAGGCACCGAGGGTCTGGGTGGTACGTTTCAGCTGGTCATACCCCAGGACCTCCTATATCAGGTAAAATAAGAACATCGGTGATGAAGACACTCACCAGCCAAGCTCTATTTGCAGTGACAAGCGTCCAAGGGAAACAGCTGTGGTGGCCTTTTAGCCGATAGAGATGTCATTTACTGCAAAACGATGGCAGCGCACTGAGATGCGTGCTAATGCATGTCTTAGAACAGAGGAAATGCATGCAAACAGCTGGGGCTTTCTTGTTTCAGCCGAATTTTTACTTCACTAGAAAACCTCGTGTTATGGTTAGTGCAAAAACATATCAAAAAAGATTCAGGAGATCTGGGGGTTCTAGAATCAGCTCCTTCACTGGAGAAAGCTGGTCCCTTCATGATCCCTCATCGAGAAAAGTCAGGGCCTCCTTGTGACTGCAAGTTCTCAAATGGACACTGGCTCATTCTACCAGCGCAGCCCTCCTCCTGGACCACTTTGTCAATTCTGGCCGAATTTCTTCCTTCGTTTTATGAATTGATTTTCTTTCCATTGTATCTTTGGAGGGACAGGTTTCTGCCTGGTCTCACCTTTACATCTTTCCAAGAAACAAGGTTGAAACCTGCCTTTTCATTTTAGAACCCAAATGACACTCTCACTATTTGACATTCATTATTCTGTTGAGCTAAGAATAATTTAGGGGAGCCTAACACAGCTGATCTTAATAAAAGAACCAGGGAAACAATATTCCAAACAAACACAAACCATCAGTCATCTCCCACA
The DNA here is from genome assembly GCF_949752795.1 of Hyperoodon ampullatus. Taxonomy (NCBI): domain Eukaryota; kingdom Metazoa; phylum Chordata; class Mammalia; order Artiodactyla; family Ziphiidae; genus Hyperoodon; species Hyperoodon ampullatus. The sequence continues at coordinate 4,313,624 of NC_136921.1, forward strand.
AAGGAGCAGACACGCCAGTCCAGAGGTCTTCCAGGCACAGCCACCCTTCACGCTGGCCTAGGGAGCTGGCGGGATCCAGCACCCAGTACTCAGTCTTGATGGCGAGAGCTATCATCAAGGAAAAGGCAGAGGGGCTTCCCTGGTGGCACAGTGGTTGAGAGTCCGCCTGCCGATGCGGGGGACATGGGTTCGTTCCCCGGTCCGGGAGGATCCCACGTGCCGCAGAGCAGCTGGGCCCGAGAGCCGTGGCCGCTGAACCTGCGCATCCGGAGCCTGTGCTACGCAACAGGAGAGGCCACAACAGTGAGAGGCCCACGTACCTCAAAAAAAAAAAAAAAAAAGGTAAGTCAGAGTCCCTGCAAGCTGGGACCTGCCTGTATTTCAGAGCTCTGCATGTGCATCAGGCCCCTCCTGCATTTTTCACCGTGCCCCAGCCCCCTTACCTGAAAGCGTGCACAGCTCACTCATTGGACAGACGTGCACTGGTGAAAACTGAAGAAGCAAGGCCAACTGCAGATAGAAAGAGAAATCTTTCACCTTTTCCCTTTAGAGCTGGGGGTGTTAGGGTCCTACATATCCTGGTCTTAAGACATACAGAGATGCCACCCATTGTGCATAATTCCTTTACAGAGGATATGGTTTGGAGGAGTTACTAAAATGAATGGAATTAGAAGACGCAAACTCCTGATAATAATTTTGTGAATTTTGCACTTCATTTTAATTAATTAATTAATTAATTTAATTTAATTAATTTTTAAGAAGATGTTGGGGGTCGGAGTTTATTAATTAATTTATTTATTTTTGCCGTGTTGGGTCTTCGTTTCTGTGCGAGGGCTTTCTCTAGTTGCGGCAAACGGGGGCCACTCTTCATCGCAGTGCACGGGCCTCTCACTGTCGCGGCCTCTCGTTGCGGAGCACAGGCTCCAGATGTGCAGGCTCAGTAGTTGTGGTTCACAGGCCGAGTTGCTCTGCGGCATGTGGGACCCTCCCAGACCAGGGCTCGAACCCGTGTCCCCTGCATTGGCAGGCAGACTCTCAAGCACTGCGCCACCAGGGAAGCCCTGCACTTCATTTTTAGATCCAAAAGAAAGTCACCTTGGGATCTGTCCTTCGAAAGATCAGCTTCTAACAGTTCCACCTTCCGATGACATTGTATCCCGAGCAGGAGCCATTCCACAGGCGCCTTGCTCCCCTTCCAGGCTCTCCTTGGCATCATGTTCTCTGCAAATAGCCTTCCTTGTTAGTTGGAACTTGTTAGTTGGCAATGGTTACTTGCTTGTTAATTAAGCCCACAAGGGCATCTTAGAGGGCCACCAAATGTCAAGAAATTCTACCCTTGTGCTTGTTTTAAGTCATGTTTCTATTCTAGAAGAAGAGAGGTGTATCTCCAGAATCTAACCCTAATCCAAGCAACCCCCAATGGCCAGGAGTTTCCGTGCTAGCCGCTCAAATCTCTGCCTATGAAATTGTACATCACCATAGACAAGTGGACCTATTTTCCAGGGTTATTTCTTAGGAAGACTATTCATAAAGTTTTATAAAGCTGTCTTAGAGACAAGAAGAGAGAAAGTCACAAAGAGCTGATAGCAACAGAAATTTGCACTAATACATTTCTTTAAGTCATCTACAACCTTTGAAGATGTTATCCAGCGACCTAAGAATGCTTAAGTATAATCTTTTAACAACAAACGTCTATGCCCTGGATTGAAGCCTATGTTGGTTTACCCCTTTGGCGATAACATCTATGAATTCTGTAAATCATTCACATTCTTATAGCTATTATGTTGTAATAGACCACCCAGCTTGATGAATACAAGGGTTTAGCGGGAGGAAAAATAACAATTGTGGTTGAGGCTAAATTCCATGCCAGAAGTTCAGCACTGAGGAACGTCTTCCCTGAGAAGTATGGGTACCTGAGGGTGGGGAAGGGAGAGGTCTTGGACAGCAGAAAGTCTTGTGCATACAGGGACCCTTGGCAATGACACCGAGTGGCCTCCCCATCCCCCGGGCTTGTGTGAATGCTCCATTCATCTCTATTCTTCACTGCAGTTGGCCAAAGTTCAGTGCTGAGTAGGAATCTGGGGCAAACACCAAAGGAATATATTTAAAGCAAATAACCTTAGAAAAACTCAGCTAGCTGCATCTTTCTGTACTTCTCTTTCTACTGTGGCACTTTTTTTCTGAATGGAGGGATTTCCCCACTTCTGCACCTTTGACCATGTTGTGTTTTGTTCTACTATTTTTGGCACAGAGAGAAGAATCTCCGGGCCTCATTAAGTCACTGATAAACGCACGTGGCTCCTCTCCTCTGTCTCCCGGCCCGTGTGCTGACTCAAGCATTTGCGCATGGTAATTCTCTCCCAGAGAGCCATGGATGGTCAGCAACTTCATATCTGTGGTCAAAATGAAGCGCTTAAGAAATGTCTGTAGCTAATGAAGTGCAGCTGACACGCCCTTCATTGTGAATGGGATGGATCGGTGATTGTTTCAAAGCAGTTTTGCACTTGTGAAAGCACTGCAATTATTTTCCTTAGGTGCTTTCTGGGACAATCTTGGGAGTGAATCCGGTAGCATGGGATTCTTTTCCATGGCTGTGGAAGTCAAGGTATTGTAATTTAGTAATCTGAAACAAGTTAAAAACCAAAGCTGTAGAGGGCAAAAAACAGTGAGAGAATCCTCAGCTCTCAGGGCTTTGGCAAATCTCCATTTTAAAACCATGACACAAATGAAAAGAGGCAGGAATGGTGACCCAACAGACGGGGTCAGGGTCGCAAAGCATGTGAAACCAGGTTGCAGCTCAGTTTTCCCCTATCCTTACCCATGAACTTGTGTCCTTATAGTCTAACAGAGCTTTTAAAGAACTGGGTGTGTGTCCCCCAACATAACACGGATGAAGATAAATCTCCTCCTTTCTGCTGATGACACAGTTTTATGACCATGAACTAAGAATGACCTCAGAAGATCCAACCGCAGCCAGGAAGAGCAACTCAAGTTGAATTACTCCAGACCTAAGGTCACTGTCTTTGCAGACACTCTTCAAAACCCAGTGGTCGTCACTCAGTAAATTCAAGGGCAATTCAGCATATTCAACTCAGTTATCCCTGTGGGTTCCCGGAATCCTCAGCTGCTCCAACACACAAAAGAGAAAGGGTCTCCAAGGTCTCCTGGGCCCTCCAGTGACGAGGAATGGGTAACACTTTCTCTCAAGGCATCTCAGGCCTTAATGGTCTCTGAGCTCTCATTAAAGACCAGACCTAAAGTTAGAACCATTCCAAAGATGAGAAAAATCTTAGACTCTGCCTGGCACTGCCCTCCCCATGTTGAGGAAGCAGCCACCTCCTTCTCAGTGTTGGAGGGAGGGGATCAATTCTGCCACCCCAGATCCTGGATTCCCAAGGGCCTGGGCCTGCCCTCCACCAACCACATGGAGCTGCACATCTAAGGCCCAAAAAAGTCCCAGCTAGGTGTGAGGACGTCTTGGATTGGATGCATGCTGCTCTTCCGTTCTCCCGCTCTTCTCACATTCATTCTTCACATTCAGTTACGATATCATTATTCTAAGATTCAAAGACGAGAAAATGTTTGCATTGAGTTAGAATATCATAGGCTATGTACTTGGACCACATAAAGCTCACCTCATCCCAAATCCTGTTTACTGAGTTAACTTTCACACTGTGCCCTGGCCTTTTATCAAGGTTTACTCTAAGAAAAAAGAGTCATAAGAAAACAGCTCTTGGGTTTCTTGTAAAAACACTGTTTACGCCTTTTCTCATCATGTTATCTGATGTTTTCACACAGTTGAAGTCCAGGTCAATTTTTATTTTAATAAGTCACAACCAGAAAACCTTTAGTCAACATGAGGAACTGAAATACGTCCTATTTTCTGATCATGGAAACCATGACCTAATTTTTCCCCCTGTTTTCCTCTTTCTTCTGGGATGCTCAAAACTAATTTGATGTTTACTCCAAATGTATTGCCTGTTCTCTTATACCTGTTTAATTCTTCCTCTTCCTAGGTTCTTGATCTCTAGATTTATTTTGCTATATTGTTAATTTAGGGGATATAGACCCTATACTACAGGCCATCATTTTTGAAAACAGATAATGCATCTTTTAAAAAATTTTTATTGAAGTATAGTTGATTTACAATATTGTGTTAGCTTCAGGTGTACAGCAAAGTAGTTCAGTTTTATATTTATACATGTATATATTCTTTTTCGTATTCTTTTCCATTATAAGTTATTACAAGATATTGAGTATAGTTCCCTGTGCTATACAGTAGGTCCTTGTTGGTTATCTATTTTATATGTAGTAGTGAGTATATGTTAATCCCAAACTCCTAATTTATTCCTTCCCCCTCTTCCCCTTTGGTAACCATAAGTTTGTTTTCTATGTCTGTGAGTCTATTTTTGTTTTGTAAATAAGTTCATTTGTATCATGCTTTTAAATTCCACATATAAGCAATATCATATGGTATTTGTCTTTCTCTTTCTGACTTACTTCACTTAGCATGATAATCTCTAGGTCCATCCATGTTGCTGCAAATGGCATTATTTCACTCTTTTTTCATGTCTGAGTAGTATTCTATTGTGTATATATACTACATCTTCTTTATCCATTCATCTGTCAATGGACATGCTGCCATGTCTTGGCTATTGTAAATAATTCTGCAATGAACATTGGGGTGCATGTATCATTTCGACTTAGAGTTTTCATCTTTTCTGGATATATGCCCAAGAGTGGGATTGCTGGATCCTATGGTAACTCTATTTAGTTTTTTAAGAAACCTCCATACTGTTCTCCATCGTGGTTACACCAATTTATGCATCTTTAAAAGTAGCCATTCACAGGAACTTAGATGTATATATTTACCTAGTGGTGAGAAAGGGCCACATGAGTTAGAAGAGGAGTCCCCATTCTAGCTCCTTCTCCAGGGGATTTGCTCTCTGCTCAACCAGAGGAAAGAGCTCTGCTGTCCTAGCCATCCACTTCATGCATCACATATGCCCACAGCATATCTAAGGTCATTTTTGTTCCTTGAGCTAAATTCATCTAGAGCTCATGAGTGTATGTTTGCTTCCAGAACCTCCTAAGTCAATGGCCCGGGCTGCTCCTGGCTGCAGTGGCTCCTGTCTATGTCCCACAGCTTGATATGCTGCATCCCCCACTGGTTTGCAGATCTTCAAATGGACGGGTAGGCTTTCGTGGGGGCAAAAACACTCACTCAAATGCCATGACCGATACTTGCCCACAGTATAAGACCAGTCTATGGAGGCACATTGCTATTCTTCTGTGAGATACTGACTTTTTTTTAACCCATAAAATACTACTATTAGCAAATTCCATCAAAACCATTGCATTCTTAGCAGACCATGGAATGTCTTGGAGGTAAGTGTATTCTTCCAAGTCTTTTTCAAAGAAAATTCAGGAGGAAATGGAGCCAGCCCTAAAATAATCTCCACTAGAATTCCAGGAAACTATGCATGAAGACTCCCCTAGGAAATGGGGGGTGCGGGGGACAGGGGGAGGGAACAGAAAACTTTATCATTCGCAAACAACTGCATTGCAGTATCGGAAATGCATCCAGTGCCTCCGCGTCTCCTCACCTCCGAGGGAGAGAGGTCTACAGGAAGGGGTCACGGTACAGATGTTTGGTTGCATAATAAATCCAACCAAATGCCGCCTCCAAGAGACTCATTAAACAAAACGACTTCAAAAAGTGAAAAAGCAAAAGCCTACATCAGTCATTAAGCAAAATGAAATCGGGGAGATGATACAATCACATAGAACGCATTACTTGGTAATGCCTGTACCGAGGTGTGGGATGACTTTGAAAACAGAATCACAGATTTCCTGATGGGTAACTAAAGAGACCGTGCCTCAGAAGTGAGGTCCTAAGGAGCCCTCCTGGGCACTGGCCGACCCCAGGCCCAACCCGCCTCCCTCCCTCACCTGGGGGAGGTCTCACCCATTCACCCACCTTTGTAGGTGTTCACTGAACAGGAGCCTCAGGGGGAGGGAAGTCGGGTCCAGAGAACACCTCCCACAGCAGAGTCGGGCGGGGGTGGGTGAGGGTGGGCAGGCTCAGAGCGTCAGCACAGGGGTTCAGGATTCCTGTTAAAACCCAACTATATGGATTCAATACCTTTCCTACAGACCAGTGTGACCAGGACCAAGGGCCCCTTTCTGTCTTTGCTTCCAAATACCTGCCTTACCTCCAAGTGATTTTATAAAGAAGAAAGCAAGGAAAGAATGGTAACACACCTAACGAAAGATGAAAAGAATAATGATGAGGATGATGGTGGTGGCAATGATGATGATGATGATAGTGGTGATGATGATGATGATGATGGTGGTGGTGATGATGATGATGGTGATGATAATGTTGGTGATGATGATGATGGTGTTGACGGTGATGATGATGATGATAGTGGTGATGATGATGATGATGGTGGTGGTGATGATGATGTTGGTGGTGGTGATGATGATGATGGTGGTGATGATGGTGGTGACGATGATGATGGTGATGACGATGATGGTGATGATGATGATGGTGATGAGAGAGATCAAATGTGCTGAAACCTAAATCCCTCCAATGCCTTCCCACCTCTTTCAGAGTAAAAGCCAAAGTCCTTCCAGAGGCTGCCAGCTCCTCTGTCACCACCCCAGCCTTTCCAGCTGCTCTCCCCACCCCTCCTTTTCTCTCCTTCACACTCTAGGCACTCGCCTTTGCTGTTCCCTCTGCCTGGAATGCTCTCCCTGTAGATCTTCCCATAACTCCACATGGCTTCCTCAATATGGATTCCATGTCTAAAATCACACGCTTCCCCAACAAGTGCACACACACACACACATACACACACACACTGACATTCTTCTTTCTTACCCACTCTATTCTTCTCCTTAGCATTTAGCACATTTCAACCTTTTACACACCTCACTTGTTTATTTTGCTTATTTTTTAAAATCCCCCAACCCTACTGGAATACAAGCTCTATGAGGAAAGGGATGTTGTCTGGGTTCCTTTTCATTTTTTCCCCACTGTTGAATTCTCAGCACCGAGTGCAGTTCTCGGCACATGACAGCACTCAGGAAATATATGTTGAATGAAAGAAGACACATATCATAGACCCCAGATGGGTGGGTGCATCCTTACTATCATTGCGGCCAGCCACTTAGATCTCTATTTTCTTTAGTTCTTGGCCACTGAATACTCTTGACCCAGAGAGACATGATTTTAGAATGGAAAGACAGTGCCTGAGTATCAGAGAGACCTTGTTTCTCATGATCTCATTGACCTGACTGTGTGACACTCAGGTAATTCCCTCAAACTTCCCTGAATTGTTCCTCCTAAAACTGTAAATGAAAACTATAAAAACAATAACAGCTATCACTTTCGAGCACTTACTAACACATCAGACACTGTGCTAATTACCTCCTGAGGTTCCGGGGGAAGTTCAGGTGAGTACTGTTGCTATGCTGAACCAACAGGTAAGGAAATGAACTCTCAGAGACAGTAAGTCCTTTGCCGAAAGCCACAGCAAAGCAGCAGCAAAGCTGGGGTTCAAACCAACACAGTCATATTCCAGTGTCCACACGACCATTACTAGACCACATGATTTCCCAGGGAAAGGAAGCATTTAACATCCCTCCAGCTGTAAGAATTTCTCTCCGCTCACCCATCCAATTACCAATGCATCCATCCGTCCACCCACCCACCCACCCCCCAAACCAACTGTCCATCCATTCATTCATTCATCTACCACCCACCCCTCTATCTATATCTATCCACCCATCCATCTGCCCATCCCCCACACACTTACCATCCCATGCACCTACCCAACTACCCATGCATCTGTCCATCAATCCATTCACCCATCCACCCACCCCTCTATCTATCCACCCATTCATCTGCCCATCTATCCATCCATTCATCCATCCATTCTCTCACCGGCTGACCTGAGGAATTTTACTGGTGGATAATTTAATGAAACATCTTTCCAGCCAGAGAAGACATTCACAGCGCATGTCCTACTGGCATTCAGTTACTGGTGACATCTTTGTACTCAAAGAAGGGTACATCGTGACTCCACTAGCTGTACCAATAACTTGCAATTTGAGATGACAAAAAACTGGCCAGAAAAACAAACAAACATATATGAAATCCAACCAGGCAAGAAACGCAAGAGCTAATATTTGGTGTCAGGGAGCAGAGGGAAATATAACATATTTTCTAATACAGACAGTTTGGGAACTGGCCATGCCTTCAGCTGTATTCAAAGTCTGAATATTTTTTTAAATTAAGGATTAGATTGGTAAAAACACAAAATTCAGTTTAAAAGGACAAATAAAACTCATTAGCATCCTCTGCAAGTATTTCCTGCAGAGAGTAACTAGCATGTACTCTTCTCTCCATCCTGCACCGCATGTTCTGGGGAAACCCCAAAGTCAAAGGGCACACAGACTATCTTTGAAGAGCCTTCATTTCTTGGGGAGGAGAAAAAACATTATCTTTGGCATGAAAACATAGTGGGGAGGGGTGCAAAGGAGTGGAACAGGTGTCAAGGGCAGAGAAGTTTACCTGTCAGGAAGGTTGTCTCCTGGGTCTGTACAGAAGGGAGGAACTTCCTTACTTGGAGACAGGCAACCCTAAGGTACAGTTTTGCTAGTCAGAGAGGAAAGCCCACTCCCCAGGGGGCTGAACAGTCAAGCCCTGCCTGGTGGCATCCTCACCAGCCTCATCCTCATCTACAGCAGCAAGGGCGGAAGCCTGGGGAACTGTACCCCTCAGAAGCCTCTCTGTCACCATGCAGTCAACCTTCAAGGCCAGGGCATGGGAGGAGGGCCCCCCACTGCATCCTCATCCGGTGAAGCTAAGCGCAGGCCTGGGAGCGCTGAGAAATGCCCTGGACCAGGGGTCCTCGTGCTCATGCCGGAGCCCAGCGTCTACCCCATGCCCTGGGCTTCAATGTGCATTTGCTGGGATTCTAGTTCACTTGTTTTTCAACCTTTCACCAAGTTACCATCAGATCCTGCTGAAAGAGCACCTTGGGGTTTGTAATATTAGCCTCACTTTCTTTGGTGCAGACATTTTATCATTCTTTCGCAATAAGAATGATAGAGGATGTGTTTAGATATTTTCCCTGGAGTTCAGACTCAGATTTCCGTCAGGACTGGAGTCTTGATAAGCTCATCTTAGGACCCCTGGCCCTTAGAGGGCATGCTATAGATATGTGTGTGTGTGTGTGTGTGTGTTTAAAACAGCTTTGTTGAGATTTACATGCCATACAATTCATCCATTGCAAATGTACAATTAAATGTCTTTTAGCAGATTTACAGATCTGTGCAACCATCACCACAGTTAATTTAGAACATTTTCATCATCTCAGAAAGAAGTCCTGTATCCTTCATTATCAACACCCTTTCCTCTTATTGCTCCAGCCCTTAGCAATCATTAATCTACTATCTTTCTCTATGGGTATGCCTATTCTGGACATTTTATATAAATGGAATCAGAATATGTGTTGTTTTTTTCTTTTCGGTACGCGGGCCTCTCACTGCTATGGCCTCTCCCGCCGCGGAGCACAGGCTCCAGACGCGCAGGCTCAGCGGCCATGGCTCACGGGCCCAGCCGCTCCGCGGCATGTGGGATCTTCCCGGACCGAGGCATGAACCCGTGTCCCCTGCATCGGCAGGCGGACTCTCAACCGCTGCACCACCAGGGAAGCCCAGAATGTGTGGTTTTTTTGTCACTGCCTTCTTTCACTGAGAGTGTTTTCAAGGGTCATCCATGTTGCAGCCTGGGTTGGTGCTTATTCCTTTTTATGGTTGAATAGCATTCCATTGTATGGCTAGACCACATTTTGTTTATCCATTTATCAACTGACGAACATTTGGGATTTTTCCACCTTCGGGTCATTATGAGTAATGCTGCTATAAAATTAAGGTGCAAGTTTTTATGTGGGTGTATGTTTTCATATATATACCCAGGAGTGGAATTGCTGGGTCATATGGTAACTCTGTTTCACCTTTTTAAGTATCTCTACGTTTAACCGTAACCTTTGTATTCCAAAGTAGCTGCACCATTTTACATTCCCACCAACAGTGTATGAGGGTTCTGCTCTCCCCACATCTTCGCCAGCACTGGTTAGTGACCGACACATAGATGTGTCTTGAGTGATGACTGAGATTGAGACTCCCGCAAGATATAAGAAGTCAGTTCAGACTCTAAGGTGGGAATCATTCTCCGTGATTCTTAGCCTTCCGCGCAGACCCAGGTTGGCCGTGTGGAAGTGAGAACTCATCAGCTTTCCCCTGTGCGTTGGTCCCATGTTGAGAACGTGCCAGGCTTTGCTCATCTCCACCATCCCTCATTTTCTGACCTCTCTTCATCCTCTTTCCTTGGATTTCAATTCACACTTCAAGGCTTTCTGCTTTTGAAACCTTGTATTGTGCACACAGGGGTGGGGCAGCCCAGACACTGCCCCGACAGACACACTAAGGACACGGGCAAAGCACCGACACACAGGTGGAGCGCCCAGCTCCACCCGATGGACCAGCAAGGTGGATCTCCCCACCCGACCCACACCAACAACCCCCATGCCACATATGCAACGACTTAGGGAGAATGAATGAGCAATACTGCAAATCAGCAAATGTTCTCATCTGAACATGCAACGAATGACAGCTCCTTACCAGGATGAGGTCTGAGAGGATCCAAGAAGAGTGAGAATTATAGGAAGCAGAATTACAGGTACCTACTGATGGGCACTGTGAGAGTCTCCATCCATCCCTGAAGTCAGTGTGTGGGAGAGGAGGTTGGGGGCCAGCGGGCACCCTCAGAATCATGTATTCTGTTTTAGCCCACCTTATGGAAATCAGCAGAGATTGCTGAACGAATTATTTTGCAAAAGAAATTAAAACTTTCAGGATTTGAATATCAACACAAACTGTGGATCATATTTCCTCTTTTAAAAACCATTACCAGTGATAAAAATTTTTTGGAATCATCCTTTTATAATTGACCTCTGGTTCCACTAGTCTCTTGGCATGAACAAAAGTTACAAAGGAACGTTGCCTGGCACCCTCCCTGTGGTCCCACCGTGACCAAAGCCACCTGCCACAAAGCTGCACTAAAGAAAGTGAGGAATCTGGAAACAAAGCAAACGGTCTTAATCCATGAGAAAATTTTATCACAGCTTTTCCCAAGGAATATCATTTAGAGTGGTAATACCATAGGACAGTAATAGATATTAAATAACAAAAGAGCCCTGGGTTCAAACAAACATATAAATCACCAGTTAAACCCAGTTTAAATAGCTTTATTTACTGCAGCATTTTGAGGGGTAGTTTTTAATACTGCAATGTGAATTATGAATCTCCAGGAGGAGAATGTAATATTCAATATTTCCCAAAGTCATGTGACCACAGAAACTGTATTTTCAAGCACATCCAGGGGACTGTGTTTTCACAGAACAGACTTCACCACTGTATCAGACACCAGGATGTAAAAACCAGAGTGGGACCAAATTTCACGATGCTTTCCTGGTGAAAAGATGAAAGACCATAATCCTTGTGCTAAAATCAGAGTCCAGCTCTTTTATTCTCCCTCAATCACATAATCATATAACACATATCCTACTATTCTATTGTTTGAAGAACAACGATTCACTGATTTTGTAAACTTCACATGGCATCACTGAACTAATATGTGTTTTTTTGTATGTTCATTTCAAATACCATGTTTCATAAAGAAACATGTGGTTTTTTCTGAATTTTGGAGTATTCTTCCCCACCCTGGGCTTTCTGCAGGGCCCTTCACAGAGTTGGAACACTGGAAAGTGACAGTGTAACTGAGTGTGCCCAGCCACGCGGCCACCATGACCATGAGGTGTCATTCCCGGAAAGGCGTGTTGGACGACTGTTAACACACAAGGCAGGCTTTATTTTCCTTCGTGAAGAACAGGGGCTGAAGCTGTGATCTCAGCACCAATAGCCAGTGTGTGGATCTTATTGCTCACGGCCAGTGTGGCAACATCAGACTAACTCCAGTGGGTTCCAGCCTGCCAAGAATGCTTCCATTCTGATCAACTCAGAGAATTCCACGTGAAGAAACACGGAATTTTGTGAAATGGATGAAATCGATAGATGACACAAAACTGCAAAGAACATTTAATATCCAATATAATAGATGAGTGTGTCAGTTTCCTGGGGCTGCCATAGCCAAGTACTGCCAACCGAGGGGCTTAAAACAGCAGAAATATCCTCTCTCAAATTTCTGGAGGCCAGAGTTCCAAAATCAAGGCATCGGCAGGGCCACGCTCCTTCTGAAGGCTCTAGGGAGGATCCTTCCTGCTTCTGCTTAGCTTCTGGTGGTGGCCCTCACCTTAGGCCTGCAGGTAGCTCACTCCAGTCCCAGGTGGCATCTCCCTGTGTCTGTTCCTCTTCTTCTAAGAACAACGGTCATGAGATCAGAGCCCAACCTTCTCCACTGTGACCTCATCTTAGCTTGATCATAGCTGCAAAGACCTTGTTTCCAAATCAGGTCACATTCGCCTGTACAGGCAGTTAGGATTCGAAGATTTTTTGTGGGGACATAAATCAATTCATTACCATGATCAAGAGAAAGCCTATAAAAGTCTTGATAACTAGAGCAAAAGAGTAAATATACAGGAAGAAAGTTAAAAGTGATCATTTAAAAATTTGCACTTGGGTTCAAACATACACCTAAACATGTATACAGTGAAAGAGATTTGACCAGAAGAAACACGTATGTGAAAAATCTTAGCTCTTTTAGTCAATTGCCAAGTTCCTCTGAGTTAAGTCTGCAACGTGCTCGTTAAAATACCAGCAGGACATGAGTATGGCATCTAGATCAAAGTCCAGGCTCCCCTCGGTCCTACCCCAGAAAGTGCAAAGTGTCAGGTTTAGTGATGAACACAAGACCTCAAGAAGGAGACTGCAGGCTGGAGGGTGTTCAAAGGTCATCTCCAGGGAAGTCCAAAACCCAGGATATATGTGAAAAGGTAAGAAAAATGGATGATGATGGAAAAAAGACTTCAGGAGGACAAGAGAACCATCTACAAATCCTTGCAGGGCAGAGATGTAGAGCGACTTTGGACGCATATCCAAACTCTTTAGGGTCAGTGGTAATAGGGAGGGGGTGTGAGTTTAATATACAACCCAACATGGGGGCTGTTGACATGCAGGGACTTTCAGGTGGAAGGTGGGTGAGCCCTCACATGGGATTCATGTAAGGAGGACCTACATCCCAAAGAGCCTGTCCTTCTCGGCTTCAGGAAAGAATAAAACATTGGGCGGAGTTGGGGTGCCCTTCCAGCTTTGCCCAAACAGGCTCTTGGTTCTGTTCTCACACTGCTGGGCTCCCCCAGAGCAACCTCTCAGATGCCAGGGTGATGGTCACAGGAACCAGGGGTAGCCAGTGTAATTTGGCTAGATAGCAGGTCTCCAATTGATCTCGAAGTCTTTTTTTTTTTTTTTTTTTTTTTTTTGCGGTACGCAGACCTCTCACTGTTGTGGCCTCTCCCGTTGCGGAGCACAGGCTCCGGATGCGCAGGCTCAGCGGCCATGGCTCACGGGCCCAGCCGCTCCGTGGCATGTGGGATCCTCCCGGACCGGGGCACGAACCTGTGTCCCCTGCATCGGCAGGCAGACCCTCAACCACTGCGCCACCAGGGAAGCCCTATCTCAAAGTCTTTTATCAGCCAAAATGGGGTCAGGGACTGATGTTCCAACAACCCACTTTTAGTACCTGTGGCTGCCGGGAAATTCAGCTGACTCTTGTTAAGATCAACCAAGCACCCCTCAAGGCTGAATCCCCAGGGCTTGGTGCTGCAAATACGGCTGAAAACATCAGACCACCCTCCCCTCAGCCCAAGAGAGGGTTTAGGAGGGTGTTAGGATGGAAGGGATAGGGGTGCAATGGAGATGGGGAGACTTCCAGTCACGCCTTCCTAGATGGTCAGGCGCCCACAGTTCTGCAAACTAGGAAGATTTCCAAATATGTACATACATACATACATGATCAGTTGTATCTGCCTGAAGTTTATCACCTCACTCTCACCTATTTTACACATTAGGATTTTGGATACTATTTTAGTTCGTTGCTTAAGGTTTAAAAAGTGATTTAGTCCTAGAGAAGTGGACTAAATCAAACCCTATGAAACACAGTAGGGTGCTAAATATATGATGGGAAAAAATGAGTCAAGGCAGGAATGAACAGGAAGGTGAGTGAGTGAATCTCCACCTCCACAGGCTGTAAATGGTGTAGGTGGGGCTGAAGATTTGGACTAAAGAGGAAAAGTGTAGGTTGAATCTCTGGGCCCACGTAGAACCGGCTCATGGTCACCCAGGGCTAAAATGTCCCCTCCAGTGACCTCTGGCTTAGACACCTGGACACGCAGGAAGGGAGGACAGGAGAGTAACCGACAGGAAGCCGGCTGGCCAGTGTTAGTCACTTCCTGTCAAATAAGGCACCCGTGGGTGGCCTTCAGTGGATTTCAGGCAGAGAATTTACATTCACGTGTTCTCCTATTTTTAATGTCCTCATTTACTTGTTCTTTTCTCTGTCTTTTTAAATTGTTGCTGTTTTCCCTTTCACAGAATCTCTTCCAGGTTTAGGCAACAGAGCTTCTACCTGTTGGCCTCCAGGAGCCTCAGGTGAGAATCAACTGCTTCCGTCAGCTGAGCTGCTCCTAAGGAACTGAGGGCTCTCCCGGGCGGGCACAGGGTGGGCATCAGGTCCCATTTGCTTCCCCCAGTTCCTATTTACACGGCCTTTGGGTCACAGAAGGAAGAGAGAGAATACTCACGACCCTCAGGTTGAGGAGATACAGACCCAGCGCTTTCTTGGGCGGATGCACTAAAAGGTCATAGGGCCTTCTGCAAACGATGTGTCTTGGTCTGAAACAGTCCTGCACTTTGCCCCAGTGATCTGGCTCGTGCAATCTGACCAGAGGAGCCTCTCCAGACAAGGGCACATTGTGATGGTCTGTCCTGTGACTGGCTGCTGTTTCTCCTGAGATCAAGCTGGATTCAAAGGATAGATTGCCAAGACCCTGTCGCCCAGTGAAGCTTTCTTCTCCACAGCATGCATCACAAGGGAGAGCACGCTGGCGGATGTTCCTCCGTTACTTAGCCCTTAGTGAGGAGGTAAATGCTTGGGATCTGGACCCGGAAGACCACCCCGATTACTCCCAGGCGGCATGACGGTCCTGGGCCATGAGCCAGTTTGTCCCGTGCACCCAGGCCACTTGCCAGCAAAAGCTGCTCTGCTGGTGCCTCCAGCCTGGAAGTCTTGGATGCTCAGATGAGACTCCTTTTCTCTCTTAGGGTCAGTGCCCTGGAGCAAGACATAGCGAGACGAAGTACATTGCACTGGGCCTGAGCATCCTTCCTCTCGGGGGCTGACGCTGTTATTTGAATCACGAGTGATTCCGAGACGAGGCTCCGGAGAACAGAGCCTGGTCTCAGGGACAGCCAGACACGTGGGGCCATGCCATCCAAAGAGGCAGAGGGGAGGGCCTCAGTCCTGCTGGCACCAACTCCTGATGTCCAGGCTAGACGTTTCTGGATGCTGGTTCTCTGAGACCTTCACCCTTACAATCGCCCTGTGTCTTGAGTCCTAAACAGCCTGCACTACAACACTGACCTCCTTGAGCTGCAGTCCTGCCCTATCAGAGAGAATCAGTTTGAGAAGTGCATGCCCTGGCAGTGTCTGGAACACGGCCGGATCTTGGCAGCCATCCTGCCTTCCTCTCATCCACACCTCAAATCAGGGGTCAGCACACTTTTTTCTGTTAAGGGCAGACAGTAGATATTTGGGGCTTTATGGACCCTATAGTCTCCGTCACGATTATTCCACTCTGCCACTGCAGCGTGATTGCAGCCATAGACAATTTGTAAACAAATAGGCATGGCTGCATTCTAATAAAACTTTATTTATAAAAACAAGGGCTGGGCCAGGTTTGTCCCATGGGCTGTCATTTGCTGAGCTTAAATTATTTCTCCACCTCTCCCTGAACTGGATATTTTTTCCCTTCGCCTTCTAACCATGTGTCCTGCAGTCTATCTAAATACACCTCCTAGTGGGAACATTGATCTGCAGTGCATGTAAGACTGCCAGATGACGTACAGGATGACCAGGTAAAACTGAATTTCAGAGAAGCAACCACTAGTTTGTTCCAGTTTGTATCCCACATATTGCATGGGATATACTTACACTAAGAAAAACTTGTTTATCTGAATTCAGCTTTAACTAGACAGCCTCTATTTCTGTTTGCTCAGTCTACCAATCCAGGTGCATGAGACTCTGGCTTGGGAAGCAGCAGGTAACCAGCGTAAGCACAGAGGCAGAAATCTTTCTCCTGATAACCCTGGACCAGTTCCATCCCGCAGAACCGCATCATAGATTTAGCAAGACTAAGAAGTGGAGAGGAAGAAGCATCCACGTGGGAGAGCAGAGCTGGGACGGGAGCAGCAATTTCTGATGCTACAGGTTCTAACCTCAGGGATGCAAACTGACCCCTTGTCATAACAACTTCACCCTTTGCTTTTTGTAAGAAAAAAATCAAATGTTTTCATGATCACTCTCATCCTTTATCCCGTTCTTCCCCGTGAGCGTTCAATTTAACTATTGAAATGTGCTGTTAGTGGATGAAAATGTACTGGTTAAAACCTAATACATTATATATTAATAAGTAGATTAAATGGGCAATGATACATTCCTAAATGTAAAAAGTAACTTCTTGACTGTCAGGACGACCTTGTCAGGAAGATATTATTATTATTGTTATTATTTTCCAGTTAGGGAAACCGAGGCACAGGGAAATTAGCGATCCTGACCAGTCAGTGGAGGAGATCCACGGAATCTGACACCTGAGCCCACTGAAGCCATGCTATACCCCCTCAAAAGGTCACCTAAACATGTTTCTAGTTTTAAGCATCCTCTTCCTAGTGGTCTGTTTTAACCATGGCATTTGCTTCTTTCTGATTATTATAGAAAATTTTTAATGTAAAATAAAGGGAAAAAATACCAACAAAATATAATAACTTTTAACTCTGTGGTTTATTACTTTATTACTTTTATTGCTTTCTAGACTGGTTTCTATGTACAGGTGTGTGTGTGTGTGCGTGCGTGTGTGTGTGTACCTTAAATATGTACTTTTTAAAATAAATTTATTTATTTTATTTACTTATTTTTGGCTGCACTCGGTCTTTGTTGCTGCACGCGGGCTTTCTCTAGTTGCGGCGAGCGGGGTCTACTCTTCATTGTGGTGCGCGGGCTTCTCACTGCGATGGCTTCTCTTGTTGCAGAGCATGGGCTCTAGGAGCGTGGGCTTCAGTAATTGTGGCACGTGGGCTCAGTAGTTGTGGCACACGGGCTTAGCTGCTCCGCAGCATGTGGGATCTTCCCGGACCAGGGCTCAAACCCATGTCCTCTGCATTGGCAGGCAGATTCTTAACCACTGCGCCACCAAGGAAGCCCTAAATATGTACATTTTACAAAAGGGAGACATCTCCCTCGACCCTGCTGTCCTTCAGGTCCAGCACACTATGACTACACACTTGCACGACGTGAAGACCTTGAGCTCAGGGAAGGTCTGGAAACCCTAACAGCATCGGGGCAGGATTTACACGCACTTCAGGGTAAGTGCAGTGGAGACGCATCTGCCCACCCCACCGTCTGGAATCCCACCGGCTCCATAATCTGTGGTACCATCAGGTGTGGGAAGAGCAGGATGCAGGGCTCCCGGGCCCTGCTAAGGTCATCCAGGTGCAAAAGACCCTCTCCCATTCCTCACCAGGTCCTTCACGTTCAGCAGGGACCGTGCTGTCCCGGCTGCCGCATGCTGCGTCCCGCCCCATCCCCACCCAGCTGGCCCCTCCTCTCCGGACCCGTTTCCTCCCCATCCCCAGGGTTCTGTTTCCTTCAGCTCTGAGGCTTTCTCCAACCTCGACAAAGGGAAGCAGGTGCCACCTTTAGCTCCCTCCCCAGCACCTCCCCCAGGACACAGGCTGGGGGTCCAAGCCCGCTGCCCACTCGGTCCACTGACCCTCACATCCTCCTTCTCCAGGGCTAGTGGGACTCACAGAAGGGGCTCTGGAATAAGCGGCTCAAACCGCCTTGTCTTTCCCCAAAGGTCTTTCCACCAAGGTCACAGAAACTGCGCTTTCATTTGTCCTCATCCCTGTGCTCATGGGCCAAAGGTCACAGCAAACAACAACGTGGGGCGTCGGACAGGAACCAGAGAAGTGCGGATTCCTGGGCCTTTTATTCCAGAAGTCGTTGCTTGCTGATGTCAAGTTGAAGGTAGACCCCAGGACAACAAGCAGGGTGGAGGGAAGGGAAGGATGGGAGAGCGGAGGGGAGGGGAAAAGCTGCTTATTCCTACGCGCTTGACTAGACCAACCGACCCCAAACAGGACGACGGTAAGGACGGCGCGGATGTTGGGGGATGGGCTCCTTCATCCCTTCATTCGCTCGCTCTCACAACCGCTCAGCCGTCCCTCACTCGTCCGAGTGTGTTTAGGGCTTTGAGTGGAGCTGCAGGGGAGGGGAGCAGACCTGCTCTCAGGGGGTCTGTGGACCCTGGGCAGGTGGGTGCCAGCAGAGAGAGGGGGCCCGAGAGACCACTCCCCGCCCCAGAGACCCCACGTCTGGAACCAGGTTGCTGAACTTGAATCCCACCCTGAGACTTGCCAGTGGGGAGACTAGAGCAAGGTCCTTACATCCTCAAGACCCCGGCATCTACACATGGAAATGGGGGTTCTAAACTAACGTAATTTAAAGCCCTGTTAGTTTCCTTCTCTGTGTCCTGTCTCCCCAAAGCTTCAGCTACTCTCCCTATTTTTAATCCAGTTTTTCTGTGTTGATGACTTCCTTTTGCTAGTTCAGGGCTGAGAAAACACTTCCCTTCTGCTGAACCCGGGGCACATGGCTGACAGCAGTCAGGTCCATCCAGGACAGAAAACCAAAGTCCAGCAGCCTTGCTTCTGTTCCACTGTCACATCCATGGACACCCAATTCTGGGGATCCACAGGGTAACAGGGACAGTTACCAGATCTCCTGAAGACAAGCCATCCTAGGGAAGCCCTCTCCTAACAACAGGTCGGAAATCGGGGGCCAAATGCCTGTGCCATTTAGACACACCTCTCCTTGCCCGGGATGGAGCTGCAGCGTTCTTGGGGGTCCCCGCGACCCTCCACCTGAGTAGAAAGAAAACACCTTTCCCAGCAGACGTCTTCCTGAGCTGCCCCTGCTGACACTGGACCCAGAGATGCCTTCCTCATGCTGTTCGTTTCCTCTTGAGCACTATGTTTATTGAAAGCAGCATTTATTATCCTGATGGGATCCTGAAAGGCAGAGGGAACCGTGGACACGAAAAAATATGTCTAGTGGGGAAGTTGTGGGGCTGCCCAATGTGCTGACTATACAATCAACCTCTGTATCGTTTATTCTGTAGACGAAGTCTGGAACAAATTGCAATATTTAATGCACAATTATGGTTTTCAGTAAATTGTTCCCAGATGGCTCAGGGAAACAGCATTAAGCAGAAAACAAGGAATGATCAGATTTTAATGAATGCTTGTTCTTTTGCCTTTTTCCTTCGTAAACCCTAGTCGAATCTGTGGTTCAGTAGTGTTATCAGCAGCAGGGATGTGTGTGCATATGTGTGCATAAGGCATTAGACACACCTTCATATTTAATAATACATATTTAATGTATACATATTTAATGTATACATAATATATACATAAATGCCTATGTAATGAGCATACATGGATAGAATGGTATTTCACTTGTTCAGCATCTTTTGTGTACCAGGCATTGTACTCAACGACGTATATCAATATATTCCTCACAGTTCTGCCAGGAAGATGATATTATTCCCATTTGAGAGATGAGAATGTTGAGGCTCTGAGAAATTAAGTAACTTGTCCAAAGTCACCCAGAAACATTAGTGATGGAGGTAGTAGGTGGACACCCCTCCATATGCCCACAGGCACATTGCCTGTGCATAACACATGGTCAGTATATCAGACAGACAGACAGAGTGTTGAAAGATGGAAGTAAATGCACCACCAGAGAGAAGGCACCAGCCAGGGTCTTAGCTCCCCAGACTGTGCACACCTGGGCCTCTGACTGGGAAGCTCCTGCCCCCTGCCCTCTGCATGGCTGGTCCTCTCATCACTAGTCAAGCTTAAATGTCACATCCTAAGAGATGCCTCTCTGAGCCCCAGTCTAATCCCCCCAACTTCTCTATCACATCACACTTTTTTTTTCCTTCATCACCGCTGTATGTCTATTTAGCAATTGTCTGACCCACCCTAAAACACACAGGAGGTCGGGGCCTTATTTGTCTCATTTATAGTTAAACCCATGAAGCCTAAATATTTATTCAATAAATAAACGGGGGCCAGGTTGGTCTCTCCCATGCTACCTACTCTGTGTTTGAGGCTTTGAGGTATAACCTACAGGCACCCCTCCCCATGGTCCTTGGGCCCCTGTAGTTGAGGCAGCACTAATTCAGGCCATGTGCCCCTCTACATGGATCTTGGGTCCAGCATTTGGGGCACTCTGTGTTTTTCTGTCCTCAGTAAATGGGCACAGTGAGACGTTGGCAGTGAAGCCCATGCCTAGAGTGAGGGAAATCCTGCTTCTAATCATTTCATATCGAATCGGATGGAGGGGCTGCTCCCACGCACACACATGTCCCCGAGAGCAAGAGTGGTGCCTTAGTCCTCGTGTCTGCCTTGCACAAGTATTGTTGATTAAGTACCACAGACATTCGGACAACACATGCCAAGCAGCCTGGATGGGGCAATTCACGTTTCCCAAAACACTGAGCTCACGTTGGTGCCCGTGGGCATTCCGAGGATGGATCTTCTACCAGTGATGTTCAGGTAACATCTCTGGGTGCCGTGCTCTAACTGCACTGAATCCCTGCTGTATCCCAGGGTGTCTCCCAGCACCTGGAGGACTTGTGTGGCGACTTGCTTCCTATGGCAGCGGGTGGGGCAAAGAGCAGACTTTGGGCACCTGGTGAAACTGGGTGTATCTTGACTTTGCCTCTCGAGGGGGTGTGACTCCAGACACTTTCCTCGCCTTCTCAGAGCCAGAACTCCCCTCCTCTGCTAAGTGGGTGATGTAATTACTCCCTCCTAGAGGCACGGTGAGGACCACAGGGGGAAGTGTGTGAAGATCACGCCACGCAGGGCCTAGGGTCCGAGACACACCCACCCAAACCACAGCCTCCCCCAGGGGTAAACCACCTTCAGAAAAGCCAGGTAGAAGCAGGCCCACAAGTAGCAACCGGGTACTCTGGCTCCCCTTGTCTTCCAGGGAAGCAGCTTGTGCTCCATCAGAGAGAAGGGGCCCAGCTCCCAGGCCAGGTGACAGCCAGTGACTGCTCCTTCCCCGCGAGCCTCCAGCAGAGAGAACCACCTCACATAGCCAAGCCCCCGCGCCCAGGGAAGTAGCAGCGGGAACCTGGCTGCTTTGCAACCTCAGGGGTCTCCAGCCTGTCCCTCAAGCAAACACGACAAGCGCATTTGCCTTCTGCGCTGACGTCCACCAAGGTCCCGGCTGCGTAGTCGGCCTCTGCCTCGCCTCTGCAGCCTGTACCCTGGGTTTTGTGGGCATCCAGGCCGGATGATAGGACTCGATGGTTTCACGCATGCTCACCTGGCGGGGATCGGTAACCTAGGGCTGGTCAGCTGCTTCCCAGGACTCAGCTGTGAGCCCCCAGATTCCAGGGCCGTGAGAAGTATCCAAAGGAAGGAGAAGGGAAAGGGCTTATCAAAGCCACTGTTTAGAGAAGCAGACAATAGCAGAAATAACAATTGTTTATTGTTGCTAATAAATAGGCATCAATAGTTATCAATCAGCTCTTACTCTATGCTGGTATGTTCACAATCTTTCTTAATTCTTGTAACAGCCTTTGAGGGAGGTACTATCATGGTTATTCCCACTTTACAGTTGATGAAACTAAGGTCAAAAAGATCAAATGACCCACACAAGTTTGCCTAGTTAGCAGGCAGTAGACATGTTAGATTTGAACCCAGGCACCTTGCCACTCAAAGTCTGATTCTCCACCAACAGAATCCACATCTCACGGGACTCTGTTGGGAATGCAGGGCATTGGTCCTCACCCAGGCCCACTGAATCAGAGTTTGTCCTTTAATAAGACCCCAGGTGATTTGTGTTCAGGCTGAAGGTGGAGGAGGTGCCCCAGGAGCTACACTCTCAGCCACCCCACCCTATGTTCCCTCTTACACATGGGCATCCATGTGCCAATGCCCTGCTTTATCCCCTGGTTTATTTCCCCTCAGTACACGAGCATGGGGTACCACCACGGGTAAGATGCTCCACTAGGTCCTGGGAATACAAATAATATGAAAACAACCCTGGGCCTAGAATCCATTTCACTCAAAGTGGGGTAACAATAAAAAACCTTCTCAGCTATGAAAAAGTAATTACCTAATGAGAAAGCACAGTGATATTCTATTTAGAGACACTTTTATCTTAGTTTAAAGTCCAAGAAAAATGCCATATTGTCACAGCTTGATTGATTGTAGACATATAGCAGCACTATTCACAGATTTTGGATTTTTTTTTAACATCTCTATTGGAGTATAATTGCTTTACAATGGTGTGTTAGTTTCTGTTTTATAACAAAGTGAATCAGCTATACATCTACATATATCCATATATCTCCTCCCTCTTGCATCTCCCTCCCACCCTCCCTATCCCACCTCTCTAGGTGGTCACAAAGCACCGAGCTGATCTCCCTGTGCTATGCAGCTACTTCCCACTAGCTATCTATTTTACATTTGGTAGTGTATATATGTCCATGCCACTCTCTCACTTTGTCCCAGCTTACCCTTCCCCCTCCCCATGTCCTCAAGTCCATTCTCTATGTCTGCATCTTTATTCCTGTCCTGCCCCTAGGTTCTTCAGAACCTTTTTTTTTTTTTTACATTCCATATATTTGTGTTTTTCTCTTTCTGACTTACTTCACTCTGTATGACAGTCTCTGGGTCTATCCACCTCACGACAAATAACTCAATTTTGTTTCTTTTTATGGGTGAGTAATATTCCATGGTATATATGTGCCACCTCTTCTTTATCCATTCATCTGTCAACATAGGCCTCATGTGAGTGCTGAAAAAATGATGGAAGTTTGTCCAAAAAGAAACACAAAACACCAGGGTAGCCATCTTGAAGTTACTTCCAGTAGCCAAATCTGGAACAGTTTGAGCAAAAAAATAAGTAATGATGTCAATGAATTATAACCCCCAGAATAAAGTAAATATGTCAGTTCATACAGATATAAAGAAGCAATTGAGATGTAGTAGGAAATCAGGGAGAGGGATTCTGGGCAGTGAAAGGAGGCTCAGATGCAGGGGCCAGTTTGTAGAATCTCCCTGGTTTACTTAAAACAATGGTTCTCAAACTGTGGTCTGTGGAACCCTTGAAGTCGCTGAGACCCTTTCACGGGACCCATGAGGTCAAAGCTATTTTCATAACATTACCGAGATTTTGTTTACCTCTTTCACTCTGTTGACATTTGCACTGAGGGAAAACTTAGCTGGAGTAGAGGCTATTAAACCCAACAGCAGTAGTAGTTATTGTATTCTTCACTACCTTTTGGTTGCAGAATAAGAGATCAAGTTTCATTGAAAAATATCCTGGTTGTAGTATCAAAAAGTATTAGGTTTATTAAATCACCATTCTTGAGCCCACATTTTAGAATATCTTATAGGATAAAAAGGGAAGTAGACACAGAGTATTTCCGTTACATTCCAAAGTACTCTGTACCAAGGAAAATAATTTTTGTGAGCCAAACTAGCCTCTTTTTTCTGGGATGCCATTTTTGCTTTAGAATGAATGACAGAGACACTATGGTTATTTAGACTTAGTTGTTTGCCATACACTTTCTCAAAAATGAATGTGAGTTGCTCCCTTCTAGAAAACCAACAGACAGTATTTATTGCCAATGATATAATGTAAGCTCTCAAGAGAAAATTAATCTTAATAGCTTCCCAGTACTGACAAACTTTTCTAGTGGGATCTGTGGTAATACTAACAAACATTACTATTTGATCATCTTAATTAAATATGTCAACACTCTAAGATCTGTATAACTAGGCGAAATAATGCATTACTTTGAAAAATCATGCATTAGTACAAGATTCATCCAATGCACAAGATAGGCCTATGGATTCTAAAGCAACAGATCTGAAAATATTTAACGATAAAGTTTTAGTTTCCACATTGCAAATAACCTTTAAGAAATGATCACTTGTGTGGTTTTAGTGTAGTATCAAAGATGAATAAACATAATTATCTGAAAACTTTATTTGAAAAAGAGGAACTCATTGAATAAGTAATTAAGTAGGAGAAGGAACAGCTCTTCCTTACAGCAGGGTTCCAATTAACAAATGTAGAAGGAATAGAAATAGAAGGAATCACCATTTGCAACACCACAGTGATATTCGTTCTACACACGAATCAGTGGTGGATGCTAACATTCATGGGCAAAAGGAGAATGAGAAATGGGATTTTGAATAGTCTTGAATTATCTTCCCACAAGACAGCAATGAATCATAAAGAAAAAAATGATAACTTGACAGTAGAGAAAGCTGGAGGCACCCCCTTAAGCCAGTGGTCCAGATTAACCGCACGAGTCATGAGGCTCATCCGCGTCACATACCCCCGCCATGATTTACTGGGAAGGACACAACAGCACTTTCGTGGTATTCTTGCCAAAATGCATAATCTTAATCTGATCATGAGGAAACCTAGACAAACCCAAATTGAAGGACGCTCTACAAGAAACAAACAACAGCAACAATGACAAAGATAAGCCAATACTTTTAAAAATAGTGTGAGGTCATAAAAGACAAAGAAAAATAAAAAGAAATATTCCAGATTAGAGGTGACCAAGAAACATGACAACTAAATCCTGGGCCAGAAAGAGGATATAAGGGGACAATCAGGAAAATTTTAATAAGGTTTGTATATTAGTTCAGAGGGTTGTATCCACAGTAAGTTCCTGGTTTTGATCACTGTAGTGTGATTATGTAAGGCCTGGCCATTTAGGGAGGTTGGGGGCAGGGTATTCAGGAACTCTGTATACTCTTTCTACAATTTTGTTGTTTTAAAATTTTTTAAAAAGAAAAACATTTTTAAATGTGCTTTATGTGAATAGACTCAGGAGTAGCTCTTCAGAGCCTTGTGTCATGGTATCTGGGGGGACGTCAGGAAGAAATGCAAAACAGTTCCATGAGCTTTTATGGAATTGTTGGAAATTAATTTGAATTATGCCATTAAACAGATGTGCTCCATGGGGCATGGACAACTTTTTATTTCTTAAACGTCTAACCTGCTGCTGCATCAGATGGCATCAAATTAATTATACAGAGTTATCAATGGACGTGACATAACGAGCCATGGCACAGCCATACATCATCACGAGTCAGAGCAGAGGCACTGCCAGGCCAGGAGGGGGCTTTCTGCCATCCTGGGATCAGATCCAATTTGACAGGGTGTCTGATGACTCTTCACGCACTCCCGGAGCACATGCATGTGCATCTGAAAACTTAAATGTGAGTTCAACGTAAAAACACTCAAACAGAAGAGACATGTCTAAAACCAGCAGAACTGGTTCACTGGTAAAAGTTCATTATTCACATTTGAAGATGCAAGGTATATACACGGTATGCTTTATACATACATTTTATACATTTAAATATTGTACCCGATAGAGAACTATTATATATGTGTTTGAATATTTTATGCAGCATATAAAAGATTAAGACTTGTGTATATGAATGGGAGAACAAGCAGTCGGATGGATGGACGGACAGATAGATGATAGAAAGATAGGTAGCTGGATGGATAGATAGATAGACTCACATACACACCTGGAATATATAAAAGGAGAAAGGTACATTATACTTTTTAAAAAGTAAAATAACAATTAAATTTATTCTCTTATCTAATTTGTTATATCAGAGTGACAGTTACTCTCTTTCAAAAAGCAGTGCTTTTTTGAGGTTCTACAAAGCACCATGAGTCCTACCCTGAATTTTATTCCATAGAGAAAGCCTAACACAGAATCAAACCAGAGCCAATCTTTCTTAAGGTAAATGTTTGCTTTCTTCAATTAAATAATAGAAGGATCAGATGCATCCCTCAACAAACATTTGTTGAATGAATAAAAAAGTGGAAGATTAAGAAAAATCATGCATAGCTTTATATTTAGAATGAGGGTTAATACAGAAGAAACCAACATAAAACATAATCTATTAAAGATACATAACCTTCCACCCAAAGCAGACCTTGAGTTCTAACAAACACCAAAAAATGGGCTGAATGTTCCCAGATCAGATTTCTATTTGCACTTAATTAATTATCCATTCATTCATCCTTCCAACCATCCTTCTACCCTTCCATCACCTGTCCCTCCATCCATCCATCATCCATTCACCCATTCATTCTTTCAGCGAAAGCTTAGAGACCCCAGGACCCTAGCCTAAGGGCTGCCTCTGCTAAGACAGACACGACATGAACCTTTTCCAAAGAACCCACTAACTTTTGGGAAGACAAATACGTGCATCAGCAAACCCTGGCCATCAGGACTGCAGGTCCTATTGTAAGGCAGCCGACCAAGCTAGACACAGGCCTATTAGCACAGAGGTCTGCACGGCTGCTTGCTTGCCTGCTTCTGGCTGCTCGAGGCTGCAGCATCTCGGCACTTATTCACTCATTTAAGCCACAGCTATTTTTTAGGTTCCTATCATGATGATGTGTCTGGCAGGGTTCTGCAAACATCCTCAAGTTCTGTAGGAGAGACAGCAGCTGTAATTGCATGGGTGCCACAGGAGCACACAGGAGACCACTCGCCTTGGTGGGCAGGTTCCTCAGGAAGGGATGGGCTGTCTCACCCAGAAGATGAGTAAAATGCAGGCAGGCAGTGTTCCAGCCATCGGGAACAGCAAATGAAAGAGAAAGAGGGCCTGAAGGAGTTGGGTTTGGCTCTGGCAGGGTCAGGGCCAGGGGAAGGACACGGCCTGAGGGGTCAGGTAGGGTCAGTGTCCCTGAGGGGTCAGGTAGGGTCAGTGTCCTAGGCCCTGGAGGGCACACTGAGTCTATCCTGAGGGTCTCAGCAAAGAACGCCTGTGACTTGATCTCAAACCTGAGTGTAGAGACCGCCTCTGAGAATTGTCAAAGGCTGTGAACCAGACAGTGAGCACCAAATCCCTGCCCAGACAGCCCTTCCCTCCCATGGGGAGGTCCTATCACCCACCCAGGCCACAGGAGCGCAGGCCCAGACCCTGACACTTCCTCTCTCTGGCTCAGGAAGCCTAAGGCTGGAGGCTGGAGAGAGGGAAGAAGTTTTCCATTGGATTTATTTCAAAGTTTTGACTTGACACCTCATGGGATCTTTTTAAATGATCAAAATGAGTCTCTCTCAGAAGGGTAAGTGACTGGACAACTCTTAATTTTTTTTTCTTGGCCTCACCACACGGCTTGGGATTGAACCCAGGCCCTCAGCAGTGAAAGCTCGAAGTCCTAACCACCAGGGAATTCCCCCTGGACCACTTTTAATACCTGGGATTGACCTCTGTATGGAAAAAAAAACTGTGGACTTTCCCCAGAATTCACTGAGGAACAAATCTTCAGAGCACGTTTAGAAGGGATCTACTGGGGGGACATGTGGTGAGGTGTTTTCTTCCTGCTTCTCTTCTGCTGACTCCCCTTGGGCAGTGGGAGGCCTTCCTTTCCAGAGGACCTGCCCAGCTTCAGTGAGGACGGTTGACCAGCCCAGGGAGGTGGCGCCAGGAATGAGGTACCAAGCATGCTGGCGGAAGGGTGGCCTGGAGCCTGGGGCAAGAGGATGGCACACAGCAGAACTTGGCGGCTGGCTGAGGATGGGAGGAGCGGAGCTGGTGGGAGAGAGAAGGAGCCTCCCAGCCTCCCTCCATGGTGTTCAGGCTCCACCATGCATCCAGATCACCTGGGGAGGGGCCCAGGCACCCCAGGGTGTCTGCATCAGCAAGTCCAGCAGGGCCCGAGAATCTGCATTTGTAACAAGTTCCCAAATGTTGCTAATGCTGCAGTTCCTCTTTGAGACTGATGGATGGGTCTTCTCTGTAATAATTGTGGACATCCTGAGAACTTACACGCTTCCCTAAAGCAAACTGTAGAGGGCGGATGGCAAGTTTCCCTATCAAACACCAGCACCCACTGGGTTTGAGAGTCAGGCTTGCCCAGGGCCAGTGTGGGAAAGTTCTGGCCTGGAGACCTCTTCTGCCCATGAGATAGTGAGCTCATATCCTCCAGCAGCCCTGGGACACTCAGGGTCCCGGGCTGCTCTCAGGGGCCTTACGGTCTGTGCTCCAGCCCTTGCTCCAAGAACCCTCGGTTCCAAGCTTGGATCAGGCATTTCTCAGGACTGCGGTACCTCTCCCGTGAGGGCCCCTCACCTGCTGGCCAGGTTCCCCACATTACCAGACCCAATGGCGCCTCCGTGCCTGTTCTCCAGTGGAAGTGGGGCTTCCCAGTGATTTCCAGGTCACATGGCTTATCTAAAATGCCCCTAATGTGTCAGTCCTGCAAACCCGGGGCGGGGACAGGGGACCTGGGTGCCCTCCTGCAGTCCTCGGCCCCCAGCCACCCTGAAGGCTAGAAGGAATCAGACACACCTGTGAATTGTGATGAGGGACCCACTGTTTGAGAAACACTGCACCTGTCTCCCACCCGCCAACTTCTCGTGTTTACCTTCGCTGGGTTGGTGTTGCACCCGTTCTGTGGGATAAACCACCCCCTTCAGGCTGCGGGGAAGAAACAGCACATTAAAGCTCTTTGTTGGGTGGGATAAAGTGTCCTGTTTGGCATCTGAGCAGAAACTGGACCCCTCCCTCTCCTCCCTCACCTAGACACGTCCTGGGTTTCAGTAGAAAATATTCCTCATGGGAGCAGGGGCTAATGAGCTTTGCTGCTTTATCTTTTCATGTCCTTGGGGTCCCCCCTTAGCCTATCTTGGCGGTAGATACCTTGAGGGGGGTGCCAGCTCTCAGAACCCCCTACTTCAGAGTCACCCCTCGTCCAAGTGCATCAGGGGCAGCAGCCAGCCACAGAGGAGGGGCACATTGTGCTGTGCGGGCCAGAGAAGCCGGGAGAGCAAAGAGACAGAGGGGCTGCGGAGGGAAGACAGACAGACGGACAGGCAGAGAGACAGACACGGACAGGGGCAGACACGGACAGGGGCAGACAGACACAGAGGCAGACAGACAGACACAGGAACAGAGAGAGACAGAGACAGACAGGCAGAGACACACAGAGACAGACATAGAGATAGACAGACAAAGGCAGACAGACAGACACAGTCAGAAACAGACAGACAGACAGACGCAGACACACACAGAGACAGGCAGAAACATAGAGACATACAGAGATACAGGCAGAGACACACAGAGACAGACAGACACAGACAGAGATAGACACAGAGGCAGACAGAAGAGACAGCAAGGAGAGTCTTCCTGTTCCTGGTTCTCACTTCCCCACAAGACCTGGATGCATCCTACCCTTGGGGTCCTTGGGACATCCCTATATCCTAATAAAAATGTATCTTTTTTTTCAGCCAGCTCAAGTTGGTTTTTTCTTGCGGCCCTAGAGTTTGACTAGCACAGGTCGCCAGCGGTCTTGCCCCTCACACAGCTCCCCGCTTCACCCTCAGTATCCCTGATAGCAGCCAGGGGTCTGACCTTGACCCTGACTTGCCCCCACTGCCCTGGGCCGAAGGCCTGACCTCTGATTCCAGACTCAGGCCAACCAGGTCTCCTTCTCACGGCCCCTCTTCACCTGTGGGTTGTAAATCTGGGCCCTGATGACCTTGACTCTGACCTGCCCCTGACCCACTGAGAAGACCCTTCTTTGTCAAGTAAGACATTGCCTCCTACTTTAAGCCCAAACTTTAAGTTAGCTGGGAACTGGGGCAGAGAAGGGCCTGGGGAAATGCATAGTCCCTTTTGGAAAACATGGACTTTTGCTTATTAATGCCAACAACCGAGGCCGTTCTAATTAAACCTTTACCTCCAGGAATATTTGTACAAGTCCCACTTCACAGCTGAGAAACACCAGGCCCAGAGAGGGACCTGAAACATGCAGCACCCCACTGCCTGCAACCTGGTCCAGAGGTTTTGAAAATCAACAGGGCTGGTCTGGTAAACCCCAGACAAAGGGATCTCAGCTACACACGCCCCTGTCAAATGCTGGTGGTCCAAGAACCTCAGCAAGAGAGAAACAAGATCGTGGAGAAGCCCAGAAATGTTTTAAGTCACCACAGTGCTCTGGTCAGTGAAACAGAGAAGCTCAAACTGCTGGCCTTGGGCAGCCTGCATTCTCCAAATATGGGGGTTCCACGCCCCACGTTTTACATCCGCACGGGGTGAGAAAATCTGTGCCCTCGTGTTCCTTAGGCTTCCTGTGTGTGCAGAGAACGCCCAGGAGCTTATGGAAAATGCTGATTCCTGGCACACCCCCCGCCCCACCCGTCCAGGATGCTGGCATTCAGTGCAGTCGTCCTGAAATTAGTCAAAATTCTAATCAGATGGCTATGCTGCTGTGGTCCTCGGGCTCAACTTTGAGAAACATTGCGGGATAAATGTAGACTCTAAAGTAAACGCGGTATTTCCAGGGTCCAGGGGATGCCTGGCGGGGATTCTGCTTCGTTAGGTTGTAGAGCCCTCAGTGCCGCAATCTGCAGAAAGTCCTCGGAGTCCCAGCCTGTTGGTGGCAACCTTTCTATTTTCCAGGAAAGATACAGAGTTTTTCCTTTTTTTTCTTTTTTTTTTTTTTTTTTTTTTTTGGTATTTTGTTGATGGCGTAAGGGGAGGGAGGGGTTAAAGGCTCATGGAGTCCCAGCCCACCTCACAGCAGAAGCCCAGGCCCAGACTCTGAAGCCCTAATTAAAGCCTGTCAGGATCAGCCAAATTTGGAGCCTGCAGTCCTCTTCTCTAATAAGATAGCGCAGCTCACGCGATGACAAATGATTTTATACGCATCATCAAATCACATGAAGAAAATGCAGGAGGACCTTTAACATGCTGCCTGCGGAGGAAGCCACATCCTGCAGGGAGTCCGGGCTTTCTGGGTTTCAATCCATTTCCAATTATCCTAAAAAATTACAAGACTAAGGGCATCAAATGAACCACTCCTTCCTCCATATTAATTTTGGTCCGTCCCTGGCTCCTTGTTTCCGGCCCTTGTTATCTCCAGGCAGAAGCAGAATAGCAGTTCTCAAAGACCCACTCAGCATTCAGGGAAGCACATTCCTAGGTTCACGGAGCACCAGGCAAATTCATTTATCTTGGTGTTTTCTGTAGCAGAACCGAATTCTGCCTGCTTGAATGAAAAATCTGTTTTACCCGGTCTAAGCTGCATCACTCAGGCGGGCAGGTTCTGTTGCCTCTCTGTAGTTCAGTCTTCATCTGTAAAATGAGCATAAAGAGAGTCCTACCATGTAAAACCCTGGTGAGAATTAAAGACAGTCTTCACACAAGCACTTTGCACAGCACCTGACATCTTGGAAGTTTGCCATGATGATGAGCTATGGTCATTTTCATGCCTTTGGTGAGACTTGGGATTTAGCAGGTGCTTGACCTAGGCTCCCCATCTCCCCTATTTCCCTCAAAAAGCAGAGATCTGATAAAAGTGCTCTTGGGCAGCAAGCTTTTCGGGGAAATGATGGGAAGGAACTGGAGCAATGACCAGGGAGAGGGTGAGGAACGGAAGGAAAGCCAGCATAAAGGGTATGTTACTAAGATATCCACTCAGAAAGGAGAACGAGGCCTTGGTCCTGTGTGGGACCCTCTGAGAAGAGCGTAGAATGTCTCTTGGAATCATCCCTCCAGAGATTCAGGCAAAGGATTCCTCCATGGGCTCCTTCCTCCACGGCTGGAGAGCTGTCCCGGGGACGCTAACTCCCCACACTCTGCATTACTAGCTTGACAATTAGGCTTCTGGCAGAAGCCAGGGCTGGAGTCACGGTGGGGCAGGGGGCATGGGTTAGGATCGGTTCTGATATCATGGTGGTGCTGAGAATGAAAATACTCAGTGGTGGATGCTCGGAGCCACAGTGCTAAAGATGTAGCCAAGGGGAAAAGCCAAATACCAGCAATCCAGGGCATTCACAAGATAAGGATGCTGGCAGCAGTTGAGCATCCCAAGTTAATGATCAGGCTGCTTCCTTTTTTAGGCTGGTACTCACTGCCTGACATCCAAAAAGCACCAGCATCTCACACCTGGTATGAGACCCTGAGAGATCTGAGTAAGTCCTGGGTGGTGACTTGCTGCCTTGCTGCTTGGGTCTAATATTATGACCTTAAGCATTGTCAGCTGTGAGAAATCTATGGTACTTGAATAACAGAACGAACACCTTAGGGAAAGAGAAGGGTGTGAAACAGCTCATTACAGTCCATGGTCCTCCCTCCTCGCTTCACTAAACACGCATCCTGACAAGTCCTTACAGTTACAAGGTGAAAATTCAATCAAAGCAACACTTTCAGAAGTTCCATATCACAGCCATGATTAGCTAATAAAATCCCAGTGGCCTGATGATATTAGTTTTCTAGGTTGTAATTTCCATTTTTACTGCAATCCATCTTTGTCTGAGTCCAGATTCATTTCTTTCCAGCTCTGGGCACTGGTTAATTTGAATAAATGAGACAAGCACCGTGGACAGGTGAATATCCATCATATCTCCCGCCTCTCCTGGGGGACCAATGTGATGCCACCATACCCTCCAGCAGGCGGCCCTTGCCCAGACCACTGCTGTGCTGGAGCAGAGACGTGGGCAGCCCGAGACAGCAAATTACCCAGAAATTAAGGGTTTGGTCTGGCCTCCGCGGCGCCTGATTCCCTCGAAGTTTCTGTGACGGATTAAGTGTTTACGGCTTCCCACTGCCATCGTAACCTCTTCTTCCTTGGGCCTGTTGTTAAGCTGTCAGTGTAAACAATGGTACCGACTTGGGTTGCCCTCAATGTCCATCAGACTCAGGAAAGCAAACGGCTATTGTCACTCTTGGCTAAACTCCCATCCGAGGGCAATGCTATTTTTTTTTCTCTCTCTCTCTCTGTGGTCCTCATCTGGCTGAAAACAACTTTCCAAAAAGTAATTAACTTTCCTTTCAAAATGAAGTAAACCAATTTCCCCTCCCATCTTCTTTCTAAAGATACTTCAATCTGGGATATCCAGTGCTTTCAAGAATTGATGCCACATGACAGAATCTTGTCTAGAAGATTTCATGATTTAAGAACTCAGGACTTCAACCCAGATCCAATCCTGTAGCCCCAGGGATTCACTCAGAGAAGACTTCCAGATCTCTGGACCATCGTCATCATTTTAACTTGAGTGTCTACTTTGCTCTCTCGTTCAGGCTCTGACTTCTCAGAAGTCTTCCTGCCTTTGCCTTTGCGTGGTCCCAGCCACAAACCACAACCCCCCATAAATGCACAGATGAGCGGATGAGCTTCTGCGGAAATACTTGCAAGGGATTTGCTGTCAGGGGCCACACGGATGAAACAACAGAGGTGAGGGATCAGAGCAGCCTCTGGTCCAACTTTGCAGCTGCCTGAGCCCTAACCGTGCACTGTTCAGTACAGAAACCACTAGTCACGTGGTTATTGAGCGCTTAAAATGTTGCCGGTGCAAACTGAGACACGCTCTCAGTATAAAATCCACACCAAATTTCAAAGACTTAATATTAAAAAAAAAATTCAAAATATTTCACTGGTAGTTTTTAGATTGAGTCCATGTTGAAATAATAATATTTTGGATATACTGAGTTAAATAAAATACAATATTAAAATTAATTACACCTTTAGAGAAAGGTTTTAAATATAGATTCTATTGAGTTTAAGGTTATGTGTGTGACTCAGGCGGCATTTCTGTTGGGCTGTGCCGCTCTGGACCTTTCCTGTCACTGTGCCCGTCTCCTGGCCCCAAGAGCCTCTCAGAGTCCAGTACGAATGGGGCCTGCATGTGTGAGGGCTCCCCCGGGGGGAGAGGGGCAGAGGAGAGAGGTCCATGGCGGGCTGACCATGAAGAAGCCACAGGATGGGGTTACCAGCCCAGCCAAACCCACCTAGGTGAGAGCACAGATCGATCCACTTTTATTGGATCTTAAAGCGTTCCAATAAAACTTTATTGACAACTTTATTGTGGCAAAGTTGTGTGTGTGTGTGTGTGTCTGTGTGTGTGAGTCCATATTCCATGAGTAACACAGACATTCAGTCTGCGTCTCCTTGTGGGAAACCAAGAGCTCTGCCTTGTTCACAGAAAGTCAGAGAGACAGCCCTTTGAGTTTCATTCCTGAGTTCTGCTCTGGAGACTGTATTAGTTGTCTGAGGCTGCTGTAACAAATTACCACAACTCTGACGGCTTACACAGCAGACATGTATTCTCTCACGGTTCTGGAGGCCAGGAGTCTGCGATGAAGGTGCGGGTGGGGCCTTGCTCCCTCCAGGAATCCTTCCTTCCTCTTCCAGCTTCCGGTGGCCCTGGGTCTTCATCGCCTTGTGTAGCATCACCCAGTCTCTGCCTTTGTCTTCACATGGCCTCTTTTTCTCTGCTGTGTAGTCTCCCTCTGCTTCACTCTTATAAGGACATGTGTCATTGGACTTAAGGCCCAGCTGGATAATCTAGGACAAACTCCTCAAGATCCTCAATTTAATCATACCTTTTGCATACATGGTAATATTCACAGGTTCCTGGAATCAGGACATGGACATATCTTCCTGGGGCCACCATCCAGCCCACGACAGGGTGGGGAATGAACCACGGGTCAGGCCCCCCGAGGAGCAGGGAACTGCTGAGCTTTTATTGCCTGAATTGAGTGGGTATCCAGAAGTCAGATGGCATATACTCCTCTTACCTACGAGTAGCTTCAAACTCATTTTATATTTTACCGAACTCTTCTTTTTTCTAAGTAAATATCTAACCATGTCTCATTCTCAGAATTTGGCAATAAACCAAAATCACTGTTACAAGTAGTCAGAATTGTGTGCACATTTCCAGTGTATAGATCACTTTTCCAAACCACATCCTTATGAACAAAGCCAGACGTTGTCTCAGGTAGGTGGAGAGCAATTCATTGTTGTTTGGTTGGAGGCCCTTCATCCAAGACTGCGGTCAAAGCAATACCTTCATGGATCACCCCTCAGCCTTGCTTTTCAGACTGCAGCCACCAGCCACACGCCTCAGAACATGCCGTATGCCTGCGAACTCTGTCAGCTCCCAACCTCTCCCCAGATCAGGACCTCTGAGGCTGGGAGTCCCAGGAACTGCCTTTCTAGCAAACTCCCCTGTTATGTTTATTAAGAGAAAGTTTAAGAACCACTGCCTGGCCTTCTCTCAGCCTCCATCCTTGAGGGTCAGATCACAGGGCGGGAATCAGCACTGTTTCTACAAGTGGGAAGCAAGCAGAAGGCATCAAATCATAAATCAGGCGGTGAAAACCTTACTGCCTTAGTGTCTTTCTTTTTGCTCATCTGTCTTTAACACCCAGTGCTCACTCATCTCCCTGTTCAACAGAGAAAGCGAGCAGTCTCCCAAGGCTGAGCCCGGGCATCACGCCCAAGGAGGACAATGTTCTTGGCTTTCATTTGAGGTAAGTGAGAGTGCTTTTCAAGTTCAAGCAGTGACACCAAGTTCCCTTTATAACAGAAAGTATTACAAAAATAAGTCAATTTAGGGCTTCCCTGGTGGCGCAGTGGTTGAGAGTCCGCCTGCCGATGCAGGGGACACGGGTTCATGCCCAGGTCTGGGAGGATCCCACATGCCGCGGAACGGCTGTGTCCGTGAGCCATGGCCGCTGAGCCTGCGCGTCCGGAGCCTGTGCTCCGCAACGGGAGAGGCCACAGCAGTGAGAGGCCCGAGTACCGCAAAAAATAATAATAATAATAATAATAAGTCAATTTAAAGGAAATCATTAAGAAAATAATAATGCAGTCAGCTGAGGAAAGTGGCAATCGATGAAAATATTCATTTATTAGTCAGGATTCTCCAGAGACACAGAACCTGTATCCTTTGTGTGTGTGTGTATATATATATATACATACACACACACACATTCATTACACAACTATTATAAACCAAGAAAAGCAAGCCTAGAGTGACTGTTACGTGAAAAGTGTAATCTTTTAAAATCCTAAATCTAATTCTCTCCCTGGTCTGCTCAAAACCTTCACTGTCTCCCTCTTGGGGCTCAGGTGGGTACCAGACTCCCTCGTGTGAACTCTGATGCTCACCCTTCCCCTGCTGCCCCACTAGCATTAGTGGCCCCTCACTCACCAGGCCCCCAGCGCCTTGTCCCACATGCCCAGAGCTGGGTTGCCAGGCCTAGTCTATAAAGGGCCAGATAATACACACTTTCGTTTCAGTGGCCCACAGGGTCCCTCTCCTAACTGTTCAACTCTGCCATTGTAGCACAAAAGCAGCTGCAGATAATACATAAGCACATGAGTGAGGCTGTGTTCCAATAAAACTTTATTGACAAAAAAGGATGGCCGGCTACCCGCTGGGGCTTGCGGACCCCGCTCTCCAGGCTCTGGGCCCCGTGCACACTCCTGCTGCTGGTGTGGCCTCTTTCTTCTTATCTGGCTCATTCGTGCTCTTCCCTTAGGTTTCAGTAAATATTCCTTTCCCAGGGAAATCTTCCGAGTCCTCAGGAGAGATTCTGCATCTTAGAGCAGTTATCCCGATTGTGTGCGTGTGTGGCCGTGTGTGTGACATGATCCAATGTCTGCCCCTCCAGGAGTCCCCAGGGACAGCCTGCTTTGCTCCGCATTCTTTTCCCAGCCTCTACCTTGAGGAGGCTGAATCGTCCATCGAATTAACAACTAAATGAGTCACTGCTGAGAAGAATGAGTGAATGCATAAAAGCTAGGAAAAGCTTGCACCCTTGATCTTACCAAGCCCCAGCAGCAAAACTATGAACACATTCTTATTTTTCTCCTTCCCAGCTCCCTCATCAGTCAAGGCAGCTGGATCAATGTGACCAGCTTTGTGTCCTTTTCTTTTGGGGTGATTTCCCTGGGGAGCGTGTGAACTGTTCTCTGAGTTTACTTCCACTCACCAGCTCTGCAACTTGGGGTGAGTTGTCAGGTGTCTCTGATCTTCTCTTTGCTCATCTGTGAAAGTGAGAAACACACTCATCTCACAGGGCTGCTGTGAGGATTAACACAGCAGCCTACGGTGCCAGACCACTGTTGTTACTAAAAGTACACTACTTCCCATGATTTAAGACATTGGCATTTCCCCTAGATGTGGAAACTCTACAGCAAACAGTGGAAGACCCCAGGAAGTCACCATATATCATCAGATGACAAAGGCCAATGTGTGAACAAGTATTTTCTCTGGAAAGATTGTAAATGTCCTATTTCTCCCTTCTTATTAGCAGCATCAAATCTAATTAAAATGTTTCTCAAGGAACATATTGGGATAATTTGATGTAAAATATGCTCCTAATGTCAACCACGTTAGTATTTAAAATTTTGAAATCGATCTATATGTCCAGCGTTAGGGGGCAGGGTAAATAGATCATGATGCAAACAGCCAGTGGCCTATTATCCAGACTTTAAATAGTTTGTTTATCAAACATCTTTAAGATCAGAAAAAAAAATGTTTATATTATAATTTTCAACAACCAAAAAAGATTAAAAATTACCTATATCGGGATATCATTTACATCAGGAAAATGTATTCAAGAAGACAAATTGTAATAAAACAAGATATGAGCAGTGTCTTCCTCTGGTCAGTGAATTATGGCTGATGTCTGTGTGTGTACCTACGTGTGTTGTGTATATGTCTGTGATATGTGTGTGTGTTCACTTTTCTGTATTTTCCAAAATTTTACCCAAAGCAAGTATGACATTGGTGATCAAGGGAGATCAAGAAAGAGAAAGTTTGAATACATTAAAAAATATTAGATATAGAATGGAAAAACAGAACTTCCCTGGTGGTGTAGCGGTTAAGAATCTGCCTGCCAATGCAGGGGACATGGGTTCGAGCCCTGGTCAGGGAAGACCCCACATACCATGGAGCAACTAAGCCCATGCGCCACAACTACTGAGCCTGTGCCCTAGAGCCCACAAGCCACAATTACTGAGCCTGTGAGCCACAACTACTCTGCGCAGCGATGAAGACCCAATACAGCCTAAAATAAATAATAAATAAATAATCAGATACATAAATTCTCTTTAAAAAAAAAAAGAATGGAACAACAAGGTCCTACTGTATAGCACAGGGAACTATATTCAATATCTTGTGATAAACCATAATGGAAAAGCATATGAAGAAGAATATATACATATGTATAATTGAATCACTTCGCTGTACAGTAGAAATTAACACAACATTGTAAATCAACTATACTAAATAAAATAAATTTTAAAAAAAGACAGAAAGAGAAAATTTGTCTGATTTTCACTTATGGCTCCCTGGACAGAGAGTATATGAAGAAGCACATCTTCCCAGCCTTTGAAGACTACCTTGGACTGTAAAGGGTTAAAAATTCTGGTGTTAGAACCCCTGCCTAGACCTTCAGGCTGTTAAAGTCCAGCGCCAGCCACTAGAAGACTTCAGAATAGTCTGTCAGTGCAGAGAAGGAACTGGTCCACAGCCCACTGCGGAGTCTCCAAGAGCCACCCTCCGGGGAAGGGGGGGTCACCCACAGGGAGCCCTGGACCGCTCTGCTCCTGGGTCCTGTGAAGGGCTGGGGTGGGGATGGCTGCCTCCTGCCAAGGGCACGGCTGAGCCCAAGTTTCAGGACTAGCTGCCGACATTCACCGTTACAAATGGCTCTTGCACTCACCGCCTCATTAAATCCTCAAAACTCACCTCGGAGGCCAATGCTGTATTGTCCCCATCTCACAGATGAAGAAACTGAGGTTTCAGCAATTAACCAGGAGTTGAATCAAGGTTCTGTCCTCTCTAAAACTCGACCGCTAAGCAGAAGCAAACAGACCCTCTCCTCTTGACCTGAAGCTTAGGATTAGTTTGTCTACAGAATCCTCTGTACCAAAGTTCTCAATTACTGCCTGGACTTTCTTAATGGGCTGATCCTTATATGGACTCTTGATCAAGTCAACAAATATTTGTTGCAAGCCTGCTTTCCCTGTAACACCAGGCTAGGCTGGGAATTGTAGAAGGTGTCCATGTGTCTTAGAGCCCCCAGTCCTTGCACAGAGGGGATGATGGACTGGATGAGAACTGTGTCTTGACTTCATGATTATGTCATGATTCCTATGGGAGCTCATCAAAGTCCAGCAGCCCATGGGTCAGATGAAAGTTCAGGCTCTTTTAGCCACAGCTGGCCACAATCCAGCCTATGCAGGCAGGCTCCACTTTGACTCAAGAAGGACCACATCATCCCAGCTGGTGGGGAATCGTTGACAAGTGGGAAGGGAAGCTTCACTGAGATGGAATCTGGCCCGTCTGCAGCAGGATAAAAGGAGCCAGTGAAGGAGGAGGGACTGAGACAGGAGGGGAGATCTGGGGGGAGAAGGGTACCTGACAGAGAAATACCCACGGGGGCGGGCAGGCTCAGTGGTCCTCCTGTGCCACCTGTGGCTTCTCCTCTGAGACGTGCTAAACTGGGAAACAGCTGAGCCTGGGGTGCAGGTGCCGTGTCACTGGCCAGCTTCTTCTCTGGGCATTGGCTGCATCCCTCCCACAGATGCTCTCCTCCTCTGCCCACCTGCCCCAGGTCCTGGTGGCTGGGAAAGGACCCAGTAATAAGCAGGAAGGGCTAAGCCAGCCCAGCCGAAG
This sequence comes from Hyperoodon ampullatus, assembly GCF_949752795.1. Lineage (NCBI taxonomy): Eukaryota > Metazoa > Chordata > Mammalia > Artiodactyla > Ziphiidae > Hyperoodon > Hyperoodon ampullatus. The sequence goes on from NC_136921.1 coordinate 4,353,484, forward strand.
GCTGTGGAATAGGCTGTGTGGTTTAAGAAACCACCAACCCAAGACATGCAATCCCGTGCTCAGAAACTTAATATGTTCCCCAGGATTCTCGATTTCACACCACTGCGTTGTTCAGACGCCATCCCATTTGGTTGCACATAAGTCGAGTCTCCACACAGGCCGACTGTCCCATTGATGTGGCTGGGCCTGCACCTTTCCCACAGGGCTAGGAAGAGGACCCACCACACCTGGGAAGCGGCTCTGGCTCAGGTCAGCCAGGTCCGGGCTGGAATCCTGCCTCAGCCACGGTGGCCTCCGCAACAGTTTCTGTCCCCTTAGTGACAGAGTTCTCACCTGCGAAATGCTACGTAGGGACCAGGGCTGGGCTAGGTGAGCTCAGTCAGGTGCCTGGGGCACAGAATTTAAAGAGCTACCTGCAGGCATGGAGAGTGGGTGCCTCTTTAGATGCTGTGCCTTTCCACTGGGCACCTATCTTGCCTCAGCCTAGTCCTAGCCCTGCTGTGGCCACTGTGGCATGAGCCCAACCACCTGTGTACCCTCACTTCACGCCCATCAAGCTGGGCTGAAGTCTGTCTCTCGTCCTGGAGGTAATTGCCCAAGACATTGTTTTGCAAATGAAGGTCTCAACCCACTAATGTAAATTGATGTGAAATCAATGGAGAGACCCTGGGCCAACATCTAAAAAACTGAAACAGTCTTGACTCGCCTGGAGTGGAATAAAAAAGAATCGAAAATATCAGAATGCATCTTACATGCTTTTTCATAAGACATGTGTTTCAGGTGTGTGCGCTGTGTATGTGTGTGTACTGAGTTGGGATATAAACATTATTCTTTACCACAGCTGAAGACATACCTGCTCCCTCTAACCTGCTGTTCCGCACCTGGCGGGTCCCTATCTCATCCCAGCCCATTCCCAGGCATGCGATGGCCCTCGTTCCCACAGACCGATGCTGTGTCTGGCAGGTCAACATGCAGGGTGTTATGCGTACTTTCCTCCCTTGTGGAGGTTCAAGTCCTCAGCAGCCAGCCTCTGGGGGATGACAATGGTCTACTGGACCTCACCTCCATGGCTCCTGGCCACGGTCATGACCACAGCCCAGCCCATGGAGTGGGAGAGTCAGACCTGGAGATGAAACTCAGACCCTAGGCAGCTGGACAGAGGCATGTCCCAATCCAGGTCCCGGTGTGGAACCTTGGAAGATATGGCTCAGGAGTGACAAGGTGGCACCTTCCTCCCGCCCCCACTGCCCTCGAGGAAAGAGGTGAAACGGGCTCAGGAAAACCACCTGCTTCCGCATGCACCTGAAATTATGCTTGAAGTCCTTGCTGGGGAGGATGAAGACACCAAGACACAGAGGACATAATACCTCTCCTGCAGGTAAGATACAGACTCACCGGCAGTTGATAGTGAAACACTGTATATAAAGACACCGTGATGTGAAGAAAGCAGGGAGAAGGAACTGATATTTTCTGAGCACTTAATATGCAAGATCATGCCCCTGTGATTTCATTTCATCATCAGAAGAATCTTACAGTCTGAGTGTTGTTACACCTACAACTGATGAGATGGAAATTGCCCCACATTTTTAAGAGTTGGGACCAAGATTCATACATTCACGCATGCCTGATACCCTCCTTCATTTATTCAACAAATAAAGATCAAGCAAATATTATAATCACACGCTCTCTAGGCAAGATACAAAATATTAAAAAATTATATGCCCTCAAGATGTTCACAGTCTAGTGTGGGAAGATGGGTACCTCACATTTACACGCATTCAAGTCATCTATGTTCTTGTGACTCACAATTGAGTCCGCGGGGTGGGGTGGTGCACAGCAGGGGAGTTCTGCTGGGACGGGCTGGTTGGGCAGAGAGGGAGGAGGGTGTGGATGGCAGCCCTCATCTGGGTGAGATCAGTGTCGACTGGGGAATCAGGAGATACGTGCACATTAGCCAGGGCACCAGCAGAACAGAAGAACTAGAGAGGTGTGGGGCAGGAAGGAGGGTCAGCCCTACAGAAGATGGGGGCGGGAGCAGTGGAGCCACGTGGTCCAGAGTCCCTGAGGAAGATGGCGGGCTGGGGGTAGATGGGTGGCAACTCTCAAATCCATAGGGAAGAAGTTTTAGGAAACAGGTCCTTCCTTCTCATCTGCCGGGGTCTACAGGCTGAGGTCACATTTCCCTTTGTATCGAACTCCGAGGACAGTTAGTCTCAGTATCCTTAAGAGCTCAGACTTCAGTAAGGACTGGAAGACAACAGTGGACCTGAGGTCACTCTGTAAAGCTGAGCGTGTAATGCAAATGTCCATTAGGGTCATTGTCTTTTGAGGACTGTTGAGGCCAGCACTTTGGAAAGCATCTCCTTCTTCTGTTTTCCTAGACAAACCTGCATTCACGTGGTATAACCACCGGGAGGTAAATGCATTTCTGGGGTAGGTAAGTGAGGAAGAGGACCCTTAAGCAGGGTGGGTGGCCAGACATGGAAAGAGGTCACGGTCACTCCCAGGGAGCTGGGACAGGCCTCAAGGAAGCAGAGAGACTTCAGGGGCCTTTGTGCTCCTGCACTGCTGAGCTGCTCCAGATGCAACTGGATTTTTATGCTGAAGACTGGTGCACAGAAAACAGAGAGGGCTGCAGGCACTCATTAAAAATTTACATTCTTGGGGGTGTGTGGGGATGTGTGTGTGTGTACACATACTTGAGCTATTGGAAATATAAACATCTTGCATATTTTATTTGTTTTTCTTCCAACTAAGAAAAGGCCTTCCCTTTGGTTTGTAATCTGTAATCCCCTCGGAAACCCAGGGTGTAATCTGATAGAGGAAACTAAAACCCATCAAGGTTTCACGGGATCCTGAGTTGGCTTTTCTTGGGAAACGGCTTCTCTCAAGATTGCTTTCATTGTGAGAATGCGTTTTTACAAGGCCATGTTGGAATACTGGATATGACATTTGATTGGGCCTTCCTTTAAAAGGTCAGGTTTGCTTTAATAATGGTACATGTCATTACGATGCATAATAGGAAAATACTGGCCAGTTGACAGACCTGAGGCAAAATGTATTTTTTTCTTCAGATTCAGACCTTCTGGAAATGGTAACCCAGCAGTGTACATAAATATTGGAATGTGGTAGTAATTATAATGTGTGAATAGGACAGAAAGGTTAATTCTGTTTCACTTTGACACCTAAAGGTGTCCAGTGAAATGTCAGTTAAAAATGTCCATATAAAGCCAGGCTCCTTTCAGCTTCAAGTAAGAAATACATATCTGATATTAGCCAAAAGGCCAATAAGTGCTTAAAAAACCCCAGATAACTCCAACCGTATTCTATTATCCATGCTCCAAAGATTGATACCCTAACGGAAACAGCATGGAACGATTTGGATCATTCATGAAATTCCAAAGGAAGATGACTTGTAGTCTAGATTATTAAAGTAGATCCAAAGAACAACCAAACCCCTTGCTATTAAGCAAGAGAACAGAGAACTAGCCCTCAGAGTTCAAGTCTATGGCCTGGGCTACAGTCTCAGTTATCAGTGGTTCTGTCTTCCTGGAGTCTGGGTCCCTGTAGCCTGAGTGTGTGTCTGAATCTCTTCTGGCCTTGAAGCTCTCAACAGATGCTCTACTATGGACCACGCATCCCTGCATGAGCCCAGCACTGTGACAACCCCCTGGGGAGGGTCCTGGGCCTTGACGCCTGCACTTTTACTCTGTCCTTGCATGCCCTCCCCTCCTCTGCACTCTGAGGCTCCAGCCTACCTCTCACCTCAGTCAACCAAGTCCCTCCCTACAGCTTTCCAAGTTCCTCTGTGCCTGGAACTTGAACCCAAGCACTCGTGAGTTACATTCCAGCAACCGTAACACCTGTTGGCCTGAAAAGTGCATGTGGTACCCAGCTCTGTGGCTTTAAAAGGTGCCCTTCCCATATTGCTTATATGTGGAATCTAAATAAAATGATGCAGATGAACTTATTTACAAAACAGAAATAGACTCACAGACATAGAAAACAAACTTACAGTTACCAAAGGGGAAGGGGGAGGAGGAGGGATAAATTAGGAGTATGGGATTAACAGATACACACTACTATGTATAAAATAGATAACCAACAAGGACCTACTGCATAGCACAGGGAACTATACTCAATATCTTGTAATAACCTATGAGGGAAAAGAATCTAAAAAAGAATATATATGTGTGTGTGTGTGTCTACATATATATACACATACATATATATAATTGAATCACTTTGCTGTATACCTGAAACTAACACAACATTGTAAATCAACTATATTTCAATAAAATTAAAAATAAGATAAAATTAAATTAAAAAGAGGCCCTTCCCCCGGGACTTTAAAATTCCATGGTCCATAGCCTGCTGGCTGCACAGTGCCTGTCTTGCAGCACAGATCATGAGACTTCAGCAAGAAAATCATTCATGGTCCCATCAAAGGCATGGAAATTTATACGCTGCTGAAACTCACATGTTTTTCTATCCAAATCACACACCGGTCTCCCAGCAGGAGTTACCCCGAGGACAGATGTCCAAGTACAGCCTAGATGGAGGCTGCCCTCTATTTGTCTTTAGGACTCCTGTCAGGCTCCCCAGTCCATCACTGGGCCCGCCCAGAGTAGCCAGTTTGCCCTAATGATCTGGACACAAGCCGGTGGGACCCCACGACCACTAGAGACAAGGAGGAGCACAATCAGTCCACTTCTGTGCGAGAATCATTTTCAAACTGAAGGGTGGGGCAGCCTAGACTGTGTGGGGAATCCGCTGTCTGTTGCTGGGGAAAGTCACAGCCACTCCGTGACACTGCACAAGAGACAGGGACTTTGTAAAAACCTGTAATGGGGGGCTTCCCTGGTGGCGCAGTGGTTGAGAGTCTGCCTGCCGAAGCAGGGGACGCGGGTTCGTGCCCCGGTCCGGGAGGACCCCACATGCCGCGGAGCGGCTGGGCCCGTGAGCCATGGCCGCTGAGCCTGTGCGTCCGGAGACTGTGCTCCACAGCGGGAGAGGCCACAACAGTGAGAGGCCCGTGTACCGCAAAAAAAAAAAAAAAAAAAAAAAAACCTATAATGGAAGAGAATGTAAAAAGAAATTTTTTTAAAGATAATAGCAACAGCCAGGACAATAATAACAGCAACCCTTAGTGGACTTGTGGGTACCCTCCTGGCTCTTGAGACTCTAGGGACCCATCCTTAAGATTAAACACACAATACACTTGGGTCAAAGCAGAAGCAGGACATTTAACACACACACACAAACACACACACACACACAACACAAGGAATATATCTGCAACAAATCACCCTAGAGATCTTCTACCAATTATCCCGGGAAGAACACTGATCTACGTGCTTCTCACAGAGAGCAGAATATTTTTGTGCTTTTGCTCTGGTGTGTACAGAGCATCTCAAGGCCAGTCAAAGAGGATGGATCATCCACCTCTACCTTTCCAGGCAGGAAGCCAGGATGCCTGAGTGTCTCGGGCACCCAGAAGGAGAATGTCAGTTGATTACATAGCCTTAGAATTTGCTGTGCAATTTGCTGTGCAAATATTTGTATCCCTAGAGAGGCTTGTTAAGGAAGGCAGCAGGGCGGCAGAGGCAGTTCTGCTCTGGTTTTCTTTCCTGAGCAAGCACTCCACAGTTGTCTGACACTTTGAATTGTGTAAACCATAAAATTAACAGTGACCCAAAAGATCAAAGGCCAAATTGGACATTGCAGAGCAAGTAATAATACCCAGGCCTCATTCCTGGGGTGGCAGATGAATGTCTCCATCTACAAACAGAAACCTGGTTAAATACAGTTCCCCTGAATCCCCAGCAAAAGCTGTGCCCCTCTCAAACAATTTTGGAAAAGTATAAGTAATTATGGCAGGTACTTACTATTCAAAAATCAATCTTCAAATAACCTAAAAATAGAACTAGATGCATGTATAAAGACCTAAAAATCTTTTTAAATAAAACATTTACTAATCTTCAATTATAAAATGCCCACGTGGATAGCAAGAGTAACAATTTAAAAATTGATGTCACATCCACTATTTGACATCCAGAATTGCCGGTTCTGAAGGGATGACACAGGATGTGTTTACATCTGCCATCTTCCAGTACCCATTCTAGGAGATTTTAGGATTGGAATTCACAGCATATGATAAGCAAATACATGATTAAATTAAGCATGGCGTTGGGTGCTCACTGCTAAGGAAAAGCTCAAGTAAATAAAGAGAGAAATTATTTCACACTACATAAAACCTTCAACAGACTTTATAAATCTTCACTCTGCCCCCAGAACACCCATTCATTTCTGTTTCCAGCAGTGTGCCGAGGTTTGCACATCTGCACTGGGAAGGGGGCGTGCTGGAGATGAATGTGGGTGGACAAGCCCTGGAGCCGAACTGTTGCTGGGTTCTCATCACATCAGGGGCTTCCCTTTCGTGCCAGAAGCAGATGTGCAGGAAGGATCCAACCTAAGAGGTTACAGGTCATTTCTTCAATTATCCTCCAGCCTCAACTACTCCATTCAGTGAAGTGTGACGCTGTGTGCTAGACCTGGTGGGAGGTGGGGGGAAGAAACACAAAGAGAGAGAGAGAGAGAGAGAGAGAGAGAGAGAGAGAGAGAGAGGGATGGAGAGATCACTGGCAATGAGACACAGCCCCCCCACCCCCAGGAAGCTTAACCCTCTATCAGGTGGATAATGCATGTATAAAAAAAATAAATAGGGCTTCCCTGGTGGCACAGTGGTTGAGAGTCCACCTGCCGGTGCAGGGGACGCGGGTTGGTGCCCCGGTCTGGGAAGATCCCACATACCACGGAGCGGCTGGGCCCCGTGAGCCATGGCCGCTGAGCCTGCGCGTCCGGAGCCTGTGCTCCGCAACGGGAGAGGCCACAGCAGTGAGAGGCCCACGTACCGCCAAAAAAAAAATAAATAATAAATAAATAAATAAAGAGAATTTAATAGTAAAGGAAGAGTGAGCATTTATGGGCCTTCTCTGCCTTCCCAGGGCTGCTCCAAGCATGACCCCATTCCTTTCAGCCCCTGCAAGCCCCATGGGGTGGATGGGTCTCCCCTTTGTTCTGACTGTTGAAAAGCTAAGAGAGGCTCCTAGGCTGACGTCCAGAAACCTCACAAGTTTCATCTTGTTTCCCATAGCCCAGTTTCCTAACCTCCTTTACTTGCGTGGCCTGTAGTTTTGTAAACTGCCTTAAATCACTTGGTAGAACATGTGATACTTTTATAAGAATGTGTTTACTCAACTCAGCATGTCTGAACTCAAACTCTATCATTTTCCCCAAACCTACTTCTCTTCTGGATTACCCTCTCCCTGTGAATGGCTGCTCCAGTTCCAGAGCTGAAACCCTGGAGTCACCTTTGCTGAGTCGCTCATTCACTCCCTGCTTTGTTTTTCTACTCTGCCTGATAAAGCGTTGGTCGCTGCTCGTGGCTCCAGATATTTTCCTGGCTCATTTTTCTTGTTTCCATTCACACGTTTGCCATCCTGGGTTAGTAGATAGGATGTTATTAATTTGGGATATGGAAATACTCTTCCAATCCTCCTCCCCACTCCCTGTCTCTCTCTACACTATTGTATACTCTGCTGCCACAATGAGTTCCCAAAGCAGAGTTCTCATGACATCCCCACCCATAGCAAATCTCATGTAGCTGGTGTACATGTCCCATCCACCCACCCATCCATCCATCCACCCACACATCCACCCGTCCATCCATCCATCCATCCATCCATCCAGATGGACAACAGAGTCCTTTCTCTGTGCCTACCTAGTGTTGAGTATTTTACAAGCATTAAACCATTCTCTCTCCACTTCCCAACCCTGTGAGGAGGACATATCTCCTCTCCTGCAGGAATGGACAGTGACAAGGACTTTATCAGATTAGACAGAAAAAGCAGGAGAGTATAAGGGACTCAGCAAAGGCGACTGACTACAATGTCTGAGCTCTGGGAACGGGATCTGCTGTTATCCAAAATAAGGTAATCCAGACAAGGAGATACAGGGAAAATGACAAAGGGTTTGAGTTTAGACATGTTGAATGTAGTCAATGAGTTCTTGTAAAGGTAAGTCTGGGCTTTGAGAGAAAGATTAGAGTTTAGATTTGGGGGCAATTAACATGGTAAAAAAAAAAGGTGTCATAATGTTAAAGAGATCACCCACCGAGAGAGAAGAAGGAAGGAAGGAAGGAAGGAAGGAGGGAAGGAGGGAGGGAAGGAAGAAAGGAAGAAAGAAAGGAAGGAAGGAAGGAAGAAAGAAAGGAAGAAAGAAAAGCCAAGATGGCAAATTTGGAGGCATCCCAGATGCTATGGGTATAGAGCAGGGATCAGCAAACTTCCTCTGTGAAGGGCCATATAGTACATATTTTAGGCTTGGTGGGCCATCTGTCTCCGTCGCAACTACCCAACTCTGCTGTGTGGCGTGGAAGCAGACGTAGAGACGATGCACAAGCATGCACAACGGACATGGCTGTGACCCAATAAAACTTTATTAACCAGAAGAGGCCGGGGCAAGATTTGGCCTGAGGGCCATAGTTTGAGGACCCCTGGTTTAGAGGTTGAGAAGAGGCATCACGGCCATTAAACTGGAGCCACGCGGCACAGGGGCAGGGCGTGGGGAGGGGCTGTGGGAGGGAGGACACCGACCCACCTGTACCCAAGCTCCGCACGTTGTAACTGCACCTTCACCTCACGCCTTCCCCGCACTGGCCATGCTGTTTGCCCAGGCGAGTGATGCAGAGAATTAAGTGCACAGATCTGACTGCAATGGTGTGTAGGGTCTGGGTACCAGTAGGCTCTCTGCTCCGCCTGAGGGGCAGGGGGATGGTGCCCGGACGTCCGGGTGGAGGAGACTCAGAGAGGAAGCCTGGGGTCAGATGCTGCGGAGCGGCAGGGTGCAGAGCCCTCCTCCCCAGGCCTCTCAGCGGCCCCTGCAGTTCCGGGTCTTCAGAGCCCTCTGGACTCCAGGCATTTTGCGGGGCCCCTGGGCAGGGGAACTGGATCCCGCAAGGGCCTCCCAAAGAGATGCTCCCCCAAGATGCTTTTCACTCTTAGCAGTGTCCCTTTTCTCTTTCCTTGCCTTGATCATGAATCTCACATCAGGAGGATGAGATCTTCTTTTCTCAGCCCTTTTCAAAATTGACTGCCTTCCTTGACCTAAAAACCTCACCGGAGGGGCCCTGGAGCAGCACCGGGCTGGTGGTGGGTGCAGCCTGGGGGCACTGAACCACCTGCTGCTCCAGACCCCGGAATGTCAGGTGTCCTGGCAGAGATGGCAGGGGGGAGGGGAATCAAAGGTCCCCATAGGCAAGAAGTAACTGCCCATCCCAGTTCACCCCATGCGGCAGGCCCACCCGAACGCCACCCTCGGAGCCCCGACAGGACAGCTGGTCCATGCGAGGTGACCGCGTCTACCTCTCCCACAGCCCTGCCTTCCTGTCCAGCAAGTTTCCCTCTCAACCTCTTCCCTGCCTGGCAACTTGACACCTTCAGGAGATTGTTATCCAGCCTCTCCTAGGCCTCCAATCCCTCAGCCGCCTGCAGTGTTTGAAGCTGCCCAGCAGTGGGATTCAGGCCGCTGGAGGGACCGTCCAGCGTGCGGGGCAGAGGCCGTCCAGCAATGGTCTGGTCACAGTTATCATTGCTCACCGTCCAGTGAGTCCTCCCCATCTCCAGCCCGGTGGGTCATCGGGGCCCACGGCTCGCTCAGGAGGCTGCTGCAGAAGTCCCATGTCCACCTGATTCAAGCAGGGGCATGCCAAGGCTCAGAAGGGCAGGCTTTGGGGATGGAGGAGGGAAAAATTCAAGTCTTCAGACCTCCCCTGCGAACAAATACAATAAAAGAGGAAACACTTCTTTTTTTTACAAGGCCAGGATGAACGCAGAAAGAAAGGTCCTCTCTGTCTTGAGGCCTCACCTGGCTGGTGACACCCCTTAGGTGTCCAGGTGGGCTGGATCATCCTCCCCACACAGGGCTGATGGGTCCACTCACCACCAGGAAGCCCTGAGGCAAGGACTGGGCAGTGGTCCCGGGAGTGGGGACCATAGGCTGGGGCAGGGGACGTTTCTGAGCTGGCATCAATGCGATCAACAGTAGAGACCAAGGAAGATGGATGCAGAGCCCAACCCCAGGTGAGGGAGGCAGGTGCGTGGCGATGCCATTGTCTCTGGTGAGCACAGGACCAGAGCTGGGGAGATGGGAGCGAGGAGCATGCTGCTAAATGCTCCACTCTGGGCCAGATGCTTTCAGTGTGTGAAAGGTGAAGCGCCAATAAGTTCAGTTTCAACATGCTGGGGATCCCCTCCAGCATCAGGTAAACGTACAAGAAGATGGGGCTTTGGGCACCGTTCTGTGCTGGGCTGAGAGCTGGCTCCTCGGAGAAAATGACTGTGTAAAGCAAGAAAGAAAAACACAAGTGTAGTTCACAACTGCAGGAAACCTTGATATTGAGGGGGGTTCAGAACAGGAGAGCGGCCAGCCGTATGTGCCCTCAAAAGAAGGGATTTCCCAGGTTTCCTCACAGTCTGTTTCACTGTCCCTGAGAAGGAGCTCAGGGAATACCTGAATGAATGAATGAATAAATGAATGAATGAGTGATTGAATGCATGCATGCACTGGAGGGGCCTTCTTTGAATCCTACACCAAAAATAACTACCTTTCAACTTGGGCAAGTCACTCCAGCTCCCTGACATTTTTGTTGCTGTGGTTTATCTATAAATGGCAAATAACAATTCCACAGGTTGTGGGAACGAGCGCAAGGTCAAAAACAGAAACCCACCCCAGTGCAGGGTTTCACTGCCTGCTGTACCCTTTCTGCCTTTCCTGGGCCTCATCTTCCTCATCTGGAAACACAGGCTATAGGACTAGATGTTTCTGAGGTCTCTTTCAGCTGGCATTCCAGGATTCTAAGTGAATGCAGAGATCGGGGAGTACATGGTCAGGGGGGAGGGGACCCATCCCACAGAAGATGGCCTGTGAATGCAGTTGGCACGGCTGGATTCCTGTGTCTTGGCTCAAATCCAAGATGAGAGAAAACATTCCTCTTTTTCAATCACTGTCATGACTGACAAGTTCTGCAGGGATCCCTCTGCCCGTGTGGAATGCAGACATGCAAGGCGTTCTGAAACCCAGCCCTTAACAACGGAGAAGTCTTCCCCTGCTAAGCGAGTCCAACAGCGCGATGCTTCAGCCCTGCGGCTCTTTTTCCTTCAAGAGATGCTGAAGAAGGGAATGTTGATGGGGCAAGCGTGCAGTCCGACCAAATGAGATCCGTAAGTTGCCTTTATGCCATCCAAAGCTCAGAATATAAAGTAGAGATTCCCTACATCTTAAAGTGGTGTTTATCTTCAACTCTATTCTACAACTCAGATGAAAATCTTATAGAATATATCTTATAACAGTTCATAGATGAGTGGAGTCAAAATTTGAAGGGAAGTGTAAGGAACCTCTTTTCCAACCACAGAGCCAATTAAGGAGGCAGAACATTCCCTTGAAACTTGGAATTAAAAAAGGAAGACAAATGGTCCCCTAGCGCCAACGATAATATCTACCCACGAGGGGCAGACCAAAGCACCGCGCAAAACTCGATTTAGAGAGAAGCCCAGCTCCCCGACCCGTAAGATCCACTGTCTTCCCATCTGAAGACAGAAAGTGAACAGCAGACGTGAGGTGGTAGCCGCAGGAGCCCAGGACAGAGAGCCACTGGGGAAAGGGAGGAGCCCCGTCCACGGAACGCCCACTGATGGTGGTGAACGTGTGAGTTGCTGGGCTCTCCTGAGCCGGTGACATGACACACAGCAGGATTCTCACTGCCAGGGCTCTGGGCTCCGAGGGACGGTGCGCTCACCCGAAAGAGCCAGCCCCAGTGCTTGTTGAGTTTCACGGTCTTGAACTGAAGTCTCATTTCACATGCAACAGCCCTCAATAAATGTTTGCCTAAAAAAAAAAAAAAAAAAAAAAAAACACCGCAGGTAATTAAGTACCTCCCGAAGTATCATTTGGCTTCCCCTCCAGGAGTGAATGCATGGTCAGACCCTCCCCTAACCCCGGAGACCTCCTTGCTTTCAGAGAGGTGGAGGGTATTCGCTTCCCATGATACCACGTGCTCCTCTCCCGTGGGCAGGTCCTCCACTTCTTACCAGCCTACTTGTTAGCGCAAGATCACAGATGCTAAGGTCATTTTGCAGCTGAACCCGTCTCGGAAATGCCTTACTCCAGCCTGACATTTGACACACGAGGAAACATGGGATGGGACCAGCTCAAACTCTCAGTGGTGGAAGCAGCGCTTGCCCCCAAATCCCCCGATTCAAGGACCTTTCCAAACCTTCCTTTAACTCCTAGGTATCGCTTATGGTTCAGGTGTCAAAAGATTAAATTAGAAGTTTTGACCAAAGCAGCGAGATGCTACACCAAGGTCTCAAGATTCCAAACTAAGCACCCAAGTTCCAGGTTAACAGGGACCCCAACAGCTGGGGAGCAGGGGGTGGAACCTGAGAGATGTCACCTCCAAGAGGCAGGGGACCAGCAGAGGTGGCCAAGCACACAGCTAGTCGCACTACACCTGACATGTGTGATGGTAAAGGGGCCACACAATTGTTTTGGGCTTGTGATGAATAAGTTTACTTAGTAGAATATTCTAAGTAATGTCCCCCACCCCAGTCCCAGAATTGGAGACACCAATCAGGAAGTGAACCGAGTGTCTATTGTCAGCTGAGCTTGTCTACCGGGTGGTCCCGAGCTACTTGGTTTCCTTGTGTTTATTTTTAGAACAAGAATGCCTGTCACATTTTTGGAAATGCATTCCTTTGAATTTAAACCAGTTCAAAATGGTTCGACCCCAAATCAGCATTCCTGGGCCCTCTCCACTCGGGAACACGACGTGTCTTCATCCTGTAGACCCCACGGACCCCCTAGAGGAGCATCCCTAGTACCCGAGGTCCTGGGGCAGGGCAGGGAGGTTCTCCCGGCCTGGTGTCCACCCCCAGGTCTCCTGAGTCCCCTGGGACCCCGTCATGCAGCGGGAGAGGAAGGTGCAGTGCCGGATGGCTGTGCGGACCCAAGAGACGCACCTTGTGGCATCAGGAGAAACGCAACAAAGCCCCTTGTCAGGTGTGGTTTCTTCCTCCTGCAGCGTAGTCCTTCCTACAGACCCCCGCAACCCCCCCCACTCCAGGCACATTTCACAGCCTCTCCCCTCCCAGACATTGCCCTGGAAACCAGAACACTTCCCCAAACATCACCCTATTCCCACGGCGTTCAGGAACTCTCTGGAAATAGGTGGAGACCTGTGATTGTTTTTACAGAAGAAGGAACGCGAGAGAAAGCGTGAGTGCATTTTCTGTGGTCGTCTCTATAAGAAACCGAATTACAGCTCTGACTCCTTGAAAAACCCAAGAAGAATAAAAATCCAAATCTCAGGACAAATTAGAGGTTTATTGATCATTTTGCAAAAGGAACCACCAACGGCTTCATCTCCGTGGATGGCTTCCCTGGTGCTCATGACAGGGCAAAGCTCAGCCTTCTGGCCCTGGCAACAGGGACGGGGGACACACCCGCAACCCCTGGGCCTCGTGTTCTGGACAACAGGCCAGATAAGGAGGGGGCAGGCGGCAGCCAGCAGCAGCGGTCAGATATCCGGTCAGATATTGGCCTGCAGAGGGGGACCCAAGAGGAGAGGGAGGGCCCGGGGTCCCCGATAAACCCACAGTGCTGATGCCACGAGATCGGCAACAAGAGAGAAACAAAAGATCGCCAGTCCCCTTTGCATATTTATCCACATGCAATGTGCAGACTGATGCTTTGCTGACACAAAGCCCCAAAGAGAGGTGTCATATTCCAGGGCAAGATCCGTGTTTTTCTTTCACTAAACTTCCCAGGTATGTAGTGACCAGCAGAATGTCATCTCTGCCCAGGTGCAGGCTGGAACCTCCAGGGCCGTCCCTGCTCGAGACCTGCTGCCCAGGCAAGGGATACTGGGACCCAGACCCTTGACTCCCTGCACTCTGTTCCAAAATCTTCCATCTGAGTCCTCTGTGCTCTCTGCCTTTTAGCCCAGACAGCCTGCATCGGAAACCTGACTTTCCCCTCCACTCCTTCTCCACAAGCATCCCTGTGGGACCCGCCCTGGCTCTGACCCGGCTTCCGCGTGATCCTGCCCTCCTCTGCCCTGATTTCCAGTTCTGGCCACCGCCCCAAGACTCTCAGTTCCTGTGACTTCACCCTAGTTGCCTGGACCCCTGTCCAAGCGCTGACAAGCCCCACACACCCAGAAGAGCCAGAGTGGCCACAGAGACTCCCCCTTCCCCTCTTCCTGGCTGGAAACGGCTTCGCATTTGAGTCTGGAGGGAGGGGAAGCGCTTCCACAGCAGGTTAAGGAAGGCCAGCATGGGCCAGGAGCAGCCGTGGGGCCAGGAAGGTCATCAGACAGCCCGGGGCTCACACCGCAGGTTCATGTCCACCCACCACGCTCAGGCCAGCCTCCTCTGGGGGCCCAGCGTTCCAGCCCAGGCCTCATACAAGGGTTAGCACAAGAAGCTCTGGTCTGATCATCCAAACAGGGCACACTCACTTTGAGCTAGCAGCTGAGAGTGGTAGGCACGTGCACACACACACACAGAGGCACACAGGCACACACACACAGGCGCACACACAGGCACACACACAGGCGCACACACAGACACACACACAGGCGCACACACAGACACACACAAAGAGACATGTGGAGTGAAAGTGGGGACACTGCTTCCATGGGACCCACGTGTTTTAGCCTCTGCCTGACGACCACTTTGCGTGACGTTTTGGAAATAATTATAAAAGAGGAACTGGGGCTGAGAGAGGAAACGGTGCTGGATTTGGGGGGTGAGGCGGTGAGAGCTGTCTCTGTGGTGGGAAGAGGGGCCACAAACACAGACTGTGGACACAGCGCTGCCCTCACCCCACCTGCTGAAAAGATGAGCTTCATCCACACCCATCATGCTACAGGTAATGACCAGGCGCTGCTCTGTGCCAGGCCCTGTGCAGGCTGGGACACAGTGGTGAACAGGAACAGTCGGCCCTGCCCTCACGGCCCTTCCACTCTCACTGGAGAGGTACTGACCGAATCTGCTAGAAAGACAGGAGCCACATGGTAGAAAACTCGAGGGGCAGAGAGCCCAGCTGAGGTCGTTTGATCAGCCACAGCTGAGGGGTGACATTTATGCGGACGACTGAAGGATAAGGAGTGAGCCCTGCTAATAGAGTGGGGGGAAATGATACAGACAGAGCACCAGTCACATGTGCAAAGGTCCTGGGGCAGGAAAGAGCTTTCGTGATTAATGATTAAAAGAGACACAGAAAGGATGGGGTGCTCAGAAAAGGGGACAGGGCCTGACGGGGCAGGGACTGACCATGGTGAGGAGTTGGGATTTTATTCTAAATATACGTTGGGATTTTAGAGGGCTTTAAGGAGGAGGAAAATAGGAATTTTTGTAAAGCATCGCCCTAGCTATTTTGTAGAGACAGGACGTGGCGGGTCAGGGTGGGGCAGGCACCCTGGGCATGTGGAGAAGGCAAAAGAGTGGAGGATGCCAGATCCGTCTGGGAGTGGGCACGGAGTGGGAGGGCAGAGGGAGTTGTAGGGTCTGAGGTTTCTGGCTGGAACAGCTGAGTAGATGGGGGCCTGGGGAACATGGGCAGGAAGCCTCTGCAAATGCTCGCTGCCCTGGGGCTTGCTCAGAGCAGGAAGCAGGAGGAAGATGCTGAGACCATCCACACGCAGGGAATTCCAGGTCCAGAAGCTTGGTCTGGGATAAGCTCAGAGCCAGTGTTTGGAGCCCAGGTCTTTCCCTTTATAGGATGGTGTCTAAACTCTCTGAGCACCTTTTCCTTCCTCCTCTGTCAAGTAGAATCACAGTGTCTGCCTCTTGGGATATCTGTAAGGATTAAACGATAAAATTCTGTAGGTTTTTGGCATGGTGTCTGACACGTAGAAGGAATTCAATTTTTAATAGATATTAATACCACTACTAGATTAATAACGTTTGTGTATTGCAGCCATTATTTTGCCTCATCCAGACATTTGCATTTTGAGCCTTTCTCCAAAGGGGAAAAAAACTTCTGTATGGGATTAAAAGAACTTCTGTATGTGACCTGCAGATACCAGCAAGCTCTAGTGAGCAGAGGAACCCCACTGTCACTCCGTGAATAAGACTAGTTCCATGGCGATACTGAAAGGCTGCCTGGCCCAGTCCTGGCACGGCCCTGACGTAATAGAAGCTGGATGGTAGGCAGTCCTGGTACATTCCAGCCAGATAAGAAGCCTGGGTCCAGCCCACAAGTCAGCCTTGTGGACAGCCTGTAGTGTTTCCCTGAGGGCAGTCCACACTTTTGTGCCTCTTATAGGATGGAGGTACCAGAAGGCTGACTGCCTTGGATGCTAGAAACCTAGTTCCAGGTCCTTCACCAGCATGGCGAGCACAGAATGAGTCATCAGGCCACCGTGGTCCGCAGCAGGGAAATGACAGCAGGGGAGGATCCTCATTCTATCCTCCTGGGGAGAAAAGGTCCAAGAGAGGCAGGCTCTTGGGTGCTCAAAATGGACAAGCTTCACAACTATGATGAAAGATTTAGAAACCGGAGACCAGATAACAGTGTGCACGGTATGATGGCTTTCCATTTTGTCTCTAATTGTAGGCAAAGAGACTTTTCTTGAAGATAAACACTCTGATAGTTACATACCAGCGCCGCCACTCGTGGCACACATGACCAACCTTCGGCTGGTCTTGTCTGCCTTAATTTGCTCTTGTGCAAGACCAAGGTGGGTGATAAACCTCACGCACTGCACAGGGCGATGAGAGGTAGAATTTTTCCTGAATTTTTGTCAAGTGGCTTATAGGGAACGGAGTGGTTCCTCCAATGACAAGCACCAGCCTGGAGCTCCAGGATTTATGAAGTCACTTTGTTTTCTTTTTGAAGCAAGCCCAACTTACTTTATAGATGCTGGCTCCCCAGAAATTGGCAAATCAAGGTGTCTCTGCATTCACTTTTCTTTCTTTCTCAAGTCCACAGAGACACGAATAAGACTCCCTTCCAAAAAGGATCCACACCCTCTTTATTCTTAGTCAAGTCTAGTAAATCAAAGCCAAATAATCAGAGAACCCAAAATAACAGGGTCTGCAAGCTTTAGAAGTAGAACAGCACAAAAGCACACTTTTGTCGGTTATTTCTGTCACTGATGTCTTCTAGTCGCTTGTTCTCAGCACTTTCCTCTTGCAGAAACTGTAATAAGGAAGAACAAATCTGACTCCATATTAGATCTGTTCCTTTTCCCGTGCTTAGGCTGGCTCTGCACGTTTTGTAGAAGAATGTTGCCTATAGCCTGAAATATGCAAGGCAGCCTATTCTCAGGGCTCTGACCTTTAAGAGTCCATTCATAGAGAGATAAAAAGTTGCAGAACAGAGAATAACATTTGTCCTGTTGGAGGTTTACAGGAACACCATGACCTGACCTATGTGGACAGCTGCAAGAGCAAAGGGTGACAACATCAGAAGTCTGCAACAACCAATCACGCCTCACCCTCAACTTGCCTTTGAAAGTGCTTTGCTGAGACCCTTTGAGGAGTTCGGGGTTTTTTGGGCACGAGCCACCCGTCTCCACGCTCGGCCCTTGGTCTGCTCCAAACTCCGACATTTCAGTTTGTTTGGCCTCACTGTGCATCAGGCATACAACTTACATTCGGTAACAAAACCACACCATTTGCAGGTTTCTGGGGTCTCGATGGTGCTGGAAATTCCATCAAGTAGTCCAGCTGACTCAGGGTGGAGAGCCACAGGGACGGGATTCAAATCCTCTCACCAACATAGACAACCTTGATAAGCTGCCTGGCTCACCTCACCCCGGTCCTCACCTGTGAAATGAGGTAACGATGCTGCCTGTGGGGTTGGCGCCACGATCAGGTGAAGGACCAGAGTGGGGTGTCCCACGAGTGAGCCCCCTTGTAACTGCTCTCGGGGATCAGAGAACATGGGCCCTGAAGCTCAGAGATATCTATTTTCTTAGCTACAAACTCCATGGGAAAAACACAATTCAATTTCCAGTTAATCAGTATCCCATGATGAGCCCAGTAGTTATAAAATTCCTGGACTGAAAATCCCCAAATCTCATGGAGCTGGAAAGCAGAGTTCTGGGAACAAAGCTGGCTGCCCTCGGGCCCAAACCCTCTGAGCAGTGTCACGCTGTGGAAGTGACCACTTTTTCTTAGTCCCAGCCTGCTCTATACACCTGGGATTGCTGGGAATATGTGATTCTTCGAGCTGATTGAAAAAGGTAGAGAAAGAAGTGGGGCTGCCTTGGGGGGGCTGTACTCCCTGTACCTCTGAGCTTTGGTTTTCTCCCTCTGGAAGTGACCCCGGCCCAGAAGCCAGGAGATGGATTTCCATCCTGTTGATGTTGGCCTGTGGTGTGCCCTACACCGTCCACCCCCCAGCCCGGCATCTGCATTGCAAGTACAGGACAGACAAGGTGCTGGGGGAGGAGCATCCAGCTTGAGCCTCCTGTAAATGGATAGCACTGCCGGGCCAGCTTCACCCCCCCATCCTATTCCCCTCCTAGGCCCTCCTGCCATCCTGAGGCAGCGGTGGGCTGAGTCCCAGTAAAAGGGAACTTGCATTTTTTTTATGACTTTGAGTTGGCTTTGACGGATGGAAGGGTGACCTCAGATGGGAGGAAGGCCTGAGGAGGAGCTGCATCAGGGGCTGGCAGGGGGTGGAGTTTTGGGGGGGCGGGTTATGGGCATCTTTGCTGCAGCCCAGGTGTAAGCAAGCCCGAGGTCGGGGGAAGTTATGCCCCTCCCACAGTTAGATAGAAGCACAGGTACAGAAGGGACACGATGTATCCTGATCCCCTAAACCAAGCACCTCCTTCACTGGACTCCCCTGCTTAGAGATGGGCATCTTATTGCTGCCTTTTAGCCAAGCAGCAGGAATACAGTTCTTTCAGTCCCTCCTGACTGTCCTAGCTGGCACCTCCATGCCTTCAGCCAGCTTGGGTACAGTCAAGAAAATAAGGTGAAACAAGATCTTTGCATAAAATAATCCTAGAACCACTTAGAAATGTTAACACTGCTAGGATTTTCCAGCACATGGTGGGCCTGGGGGCCAAAGCTCCAGTAGGAAAATACATGATAAGTCTTCTCACCATCCCTGAAACGGCTCATGAAGGAGCCGGATACTAAGGTGATGGGTAACCACCACGTGCGACTAAACAGCAATGGAGAATTTGAAAATGGCTTAGATCACGTTATTAATACATAAATTCAATAAATAACCTTCCTGGAGGGGGGAGGCTCTTTTAGATTTGAGGTTCTTAAACACTTGGTGTTGGGATGGCAGAGTATTCAGCAAAATTTCCACTTGGCTTACCCACCTTCCCAAGATACCCTCACAGGCTTCTTCCGAAGGAAATTTACAGGTGACACCAAACATTTGGGAACTGGATTGCAGGTGTTTTGCATTCAACAGACCAGAGTCATTTGCAACGCCAAGTCACTCTACACAAATAGCGTTGCATTTCTCTCCATACGAAGCGCATTGCTGAAGATGCCTTTTTGACGAAAGGGATTACATGAAACAGAGTTATGAAGGTCAAGAATGTCTTCAGTGGAGAGAAAGGCAAAGGCAATTCAATGAATATTACTTTTGAAGAGTAACTAAGCTTCTTGGGATTGGGGTAGGGTTACCGGATAAAATACAGGACACCCAGTTCAATTTTAATTTCAGAGCATCAATGGATTTTTTTTTAGTATATCTCATGCAATATTTAGGATATACTTACACTAAAAATGTTGGTCAATGTTTATCTGAAAATCAAATTTAACTGAGTTTCCCATATGTTTATTTGCTAAATCTGACAACGCTAGATGGAGGAGCTAGACCCAGTCACTTTATTACTCCTTTTCAGTACTGACCAATCATTTCACAGCTGCTGCCTCATGTGTGTTATGGTTTCCTACCTGGATGTTTTGTTGTTGTTCAATATTTCTAGTTCATGACATCACTTTTCCACAACTGGAATTGCGATCAAGTCCAAATCATTTTTGAATGGTATAAACCCACAGACTTATGCCATTATTGGGTTTTTTTTGTTTGTTTTATAAATTTTTTTTTCAATCTTCCAGCAGGTTTGCATGCTGCTATATTTTTAAGGAGAAACCTTGAAATGGTTAAAGTGCCACTTCCACGTTCAGGCTGTTTCACATTGCTTTGTGTTTCCTAATGTGGAAATTGAGCTTGTTAAATTTCAAGCACAAAATATTTGGCTTGGTTGTAAACTGCCTGGTTGCATGTAACAGAATCCCAACTGCCCTAAATGGAGGTTTGCTGTGAGGCACGGGTTTGCCTCATGCAACTCAACGGCAAGTACACAGGGGCTTTGACAGGAGCCCAACTGACTTCCTCCTGTGCCTGCCGCCCCCGTCCACCCTCGTCATCTCTGACCACTGGTCCTCTGCATTCCTGTAGAATTATCTCCTTCACAGTCCAGTTCCAATGACCTCATGGCTTTCCCAGCTCCAAATTTAGTTACTTCTTCCCCCAAATACTAATTAGATTCACTGGGTTCCAGGTCCAAAAGATGGGGAGAGCCTCTGACTGGCCCAGCTGGGTTGGGGCCAGCCCGGGTACAGTCACTCATGCGTTCATGGCTCGGGGCGCTGGGTCCCAGGAAGAGTGGAAGCGGGCTATCTGGGAGAGGATGCTGTATTATGGGTGAATTCCATGATGTGTTCACCACTGTCATCTTGGATATACTCTAGGGCAAGACAAGGATTATTATAATACGGTTGGAGGAGAGCTTCCAACTCCATGTATCTGAATCACCTACTCTACCAGTCACCGTCTCTGGCAATTAGATTCTGGACCGAGGTGTATTTTGGGGTATGTACCCTGCAGCCATCATTCAGAACACAGCTCAGAGAAACTCATCTTGCTGACACATGCCACTGCATTTCTGGGAATAAAGTTAAACATTACCGACTCTTTTCAGGATCTTTAAACCATTACCAGTTAGTAAGTGGGTTTCAGTTATTATGCAAATAGTGGAAATCATCCACTGGGCCTGTCCCAAGGAAATTCACCAAGTTGCTAATGAGAATGTATCTAAATGAGCATGTGGTAAGTGTAACCTCTCTGGAGATTGCATACAGGCAAAGCCCCACACAGTGAATTCCATACCCACAAGTACCCACGTGAAGTCATGGGATGCTTCTCTCAGTGATCACATGTCATATCCTCACCCTAGTCCCCTCTTTTGTCTATAAATGTTTGCCTATTTTGATACCTAATTAATACATGCCCATGGAGACAAAGTAGAAAATAGCCATGAGCAAGATATATATATATATATATATATATATATATATATGTGTGTGTGTGTGTGTGTGTGTTACCCCACCACCCACAGATGAAACATAACCACAGTTTTTAAAAGTGGGGTGAGTCTGTACACCTAGCTTTCTTCCTTAAAACATATCGTGGGCACACTTCCATGTCAATAAAGATGTTTCAGTGCCCACGCAGTACTCCACTGTCAGAGCAAGGGCGCACCGTCGTGTTTTCCACTGGCTCCTCAGTGTTGCATATTTTGACGTTCCATTTTTTCACTGTTGTAATCAAGGCTGTAATATGCAGCATTCCTCCTTAGGCTGAATTTTTGTACAACATGATACATTTTAGTAGTTTATAATTGGGGTTTTGATTTCATCTTTGACCCAATCATTATGTAAAAATGTTTTGTTTTGTCGTGGTTTGTTTTAATTTTCTGATGGCTACAGTTTCCTATTTATATATCTTTGTCATTTTGCTTGTTTTACTGCATTGTGGTCAAAGAATGTGGATAGTGCTATTTCCGCTCTTTAAAATTTATTGAGTTTTTAAAAGATTGTTAAATATATAGTCCATTTTTGCAGATGTCCTGTGGGGTGGTTAGACAATGCTGGATGGTCCCTTTGGAGAGCATACCAATGGACTCTCACCTCTCAAACCTAAGTTATTAATTATAGTATTCAAATCCTCACTTTCATTTTTTTTCCCTTAAGTGATCTCTTAAAAACCAAAGAACGGTCCCCCTACTATTTATTTCTGGCAAGCTCTTTCACTAACGCCAAGTCAGAGTGTTTTGCTATTGCTGTTGTTTAATTTGGCCTGAAGGTCCAGGCAGATGTCTTCTACAATCTGCTTGAAGAGCATTCTTCATGTGTTAGATAGTCTCCTTCAGAAACAAAATTGTAATAGGGAAGAACAAATCTGACTCCATGTTGGGTCTGTTTCTTTTACTTTAACCTTGGTATTCTATTGCTTTGGCTTCCAGTTAGTAATGTTGCCTAGAGCCTGAAATATACAGGATAGCCCATTCTCAAGGCTCTGACCTTTAAAGGTATAACACTTTTCCATTCATATAGAGATAAAAAGTTGCAGAACAGAGAATAACAGTTGTCTTGTTGGAGGTTTACAGGAACATCAGGACCTGACCTACCTGGACAGCTGAAAGAACAGAGGATGCTAACGCCAACCACACCTCCTCTCCTTTTAGTATAAAAAAAGCCTGGGGCCTCCCTGGTGGCGCAGTGGTTGAAAGTCCGCCTGCCGATGCAGGGGATACGGGTTCGTGCCCCGGTCCGGGAGGATCCCATATGCCACGGAGCAGCTGGGCCCATGAGCCATGGCTGCTGAGCCTGCGCATCCGGAGCTGTGCTCCGCAACGGGAGAGGCCACAACAGTGAGAGGCCCGCGTACCTCAAAAAAAAAAAAAAAAAAAAAGAAGCCTGACTTCTAATCCAAGGAAGATGGTTCTTTGGGACACCAGTCCACCATCTCAGTCTGCTGCCTTTCTGACTAAAGTCACTACTCCTTGCCCCAAAAACTCATCTCTTGATTTATTGGCCTGTTGTGCGGTGAGAAGTATGAGCTTAGGCTTCGTAACAAAACCATAGTTGATCGAAACACCACTACCTCTCATCCACAGCTATTATATTTTTCCTAATATTCTTCATCTCTTCAATCAGTTTTTTTTTTACTTCATCCTAAAAGAGATGCTAAAAATTGCCTGATTCAATTTTTTTAATTCCAACTCACCAAATCCCATTTTAAATTCTGTGACACTTTATTTTTCTCTAACCATTTCTTCTTAAGGGGGCATTTCCTTTTTCATTTCTGTGTTAGCATCTCCTGGTTCATATCTTACTGGGCAGAGTCTGTAAAAGGGGAAAGAAGTTGACGTCTAAATATTCCCCCTATTTCCTGTAGTAAATTTTTTAAAATCTGTTTTCTCCCTGTTGATTGCAACATGAGTTTGCCTGCTTCTCCTGCGTCCAAGAATCTTCTCACGGTGAGTGTGCTGGTCTGGCACGTCACAGGATGTTGTCTGACTGAAAACAGCTCTCTGGGCTCCCCCTGTCCAGGCACGGTCACCCCCTCCCTCTCCCGCCAGACTTGCAGCTGGAGAGCGAGCCCCTGCAGATTTACACTGACAGTGCTGGGTCTCAGGGGCACAGCTGTGAGTGTGACCTTGGTCAGCCCTTGACATCTTCTCTCACTGGCAAAACCCTCACATCGATACCCGGTTGCTCACGTCTGGCTGTGTGTCCACCAGGCCACCACTCCAGCACCCAGAGTGGCTTTGGCTGGCCCTCTCCTGCTAAGTGGGATGAGGGCGTCCTGCCACCTCGAATGAGACTGTGGGTCACAAACATGCTTGGTGAAATCAGATGATCCTGCTGAGGTCAGAGAGGCCACTTAGACACAAGTTCCTCATCAGCAGGTTTCCGTTTGGCCTCCCCGAAGGTCACTGCGGGGAGGGGCAAAGGAAGGCCAAGCGGCGTCTCCACCTTGGCCCTCCCTCTCCTGACTCCTACCTCCCGAGGCTCAGTGAGTCTCCCCAAAACAGCCCCCACTGATCCCCACAACCCTCACTGATTTCTGGGGAAAGATGAGGGGCCTTCTGTGACCTCCGCCATCTTGTCTCATCTCTACCCCCTCATCTGGCAGGAAGCCCTCAGCATTCTTGGCCATGGAGCCTCCAGCCTCTACTCTCAGTGCTGATGACACTTACCCCCAACTATTTTTGTCTTACAGTTGATCTTTGCCATCAGTCTCAAGGAGAGAGAGAGAGAAGCTGGGCAGTGAATCTTATTCCATGACGTTCATAGGAATAATAACAATAGCAGCTAGTAAACTAATAAGGCACTAATTATGTGTCAAGAGCTATCTAAGTGTCTAACATACATCAATCCATTTAATCTTCATGAGGTTGATACTATTAGGACAATTCCCCTTTTACAGAGGAGGAAACTAAGGCACTCAGATGCTAAGTGACTTGTTCCCTGTCACACAGCTGCTGAGTGGCTCCAACAGATCAAATTCAGTCCAGCTCAAGTCTGCATCTTAATACACCCTTTATGACTTTAATCCAATGTACGTAAGTGGCCTCAGCAGCTCTGTGTTCCAGCATTGGATTCACCATGTGACTGAGTGGGAAGAACACAGGAAATGGTACCATGAGCTTAAATTCTGGCCCAAACGAACAATCTTAGAATGGATCGTTTGTCAGTTATAAGATAAGCAGGTTGTAGAGACAAGAGCCTTTTCTGTAAGAGCCCACCCCCTCCAGCTCTGTGCTAGGGCTGGTGGAGAGACGCCACCTCCATGGTGATCAGGAAAAGTCCCTGAAGTGGCCTTTCCACATGGTGCTTCAGAGAAGCATTTGGCAAAATAACTGCTTCATTGCACATAAACACACAGGAAAACCTTCTGCCTGCACACAGGGCTGTCCGGAGCTTGGACTCCAAACTTGACTTCTCTTTTTTTTTTTTTTCAGTTTACATATAAGGGTTTTTTATTTCCTTTTCTTTTTTGAATTTTATTTTATTTATTTTTTTATACAGCAGCTTCTTACTAGTTATCTATTTTATACCTATCAGTGTACACATGTCAATCCCAATCTCCCAGTCCATCCCACGCCACCACCACCCCCGCCCCTTTCCCCCCTTGGTGTCCACACATTTGTTCTCTACATCTGTGTCTCTATTTCTGCCTTGCAAACCGGTTCCTCTGTACCATTTTTCTAGAATCCACATATATGCGTTAGTATACGATATTTGTTTTTCTCTTTCTGACTTACTTCACTCTGTATGACAGTCTCTAGATCCATCCACGTTTCTACAAATGACCCAATTTCATTCTTTTTTATGGCTGAGTAATATTCCATTGAATATATTTACCAAATCTTCTTTATTCATTCATCTGTTGATGGGCATTTAGGTTGCTTCCATGACCTAGCTATTGTAAATATTGCTGCAATGAACACTGGGGTGCGTGTGTCTTTTTGAATTATGGTTTTCTCTGGGTATATGCCCAACAGTGGGATTGCTGGGCCATATGGTAGTTCTATTTTTAGTTTCTTAAGGAACCTCCATACTGTTCTCCATAGTGACTGTATGAATTTACATTCCTGCCAACAGTGAAAGATGGTTCCCTTTTCTCCACACCCTCTCCAGCATTTGTTGTTTGTAGATTTTCTGATGATGGCCATTCTGACTGGTGTGAGGTAATACCTCACTGTGGTTTTGATTTGCATTTCTCTAATGATTAGTGATGTTGAGCAGCTTTTTATATGCTTTTTGGCCATTGACTCCTCCTTTTAATCATCTTCAACTTCCAAGCTCCACCTGGCATGTTCTCCATCTCAGGCAAATACAAAGTTTAATAGAAGTCTAACTCGGCAAACATAAAATGTGCCAAGAAAATGCTAAACAACCATCTTATAACCAGTGCCCTAGGATAGCAGGGCACTGGGTGGTAATAACATTCAGGTTGATGCCCTTCAGGTAGGTGAAGATGCCACAGAGATATTTGAACACCTCTCTTTGCTGGCTTCTCCACCAGCGATCCACCCTCCTGCCCATACACACCCCATGCAAATGTGAATTACTCTGGAGACCAGGGAAAAATCATTACCATTTCGTTGTCCAATTGGGACACCTCCCAACTGTCTATTCTCTTGCTACCAAATGCCAACTCCATTGCCAAAGAATCAAAGTGTTTGAAAGATACTTTGCCCAATTGATGCTATGACATACAAACAGAAGCGTCTGTGGGGTTTCTACTTTCCTTAATTAAATAAAGATCACCATGGAGAAATAAACAAATACTGTCTATTCGACAACATTTAGATAAGAGGTTGGGAATGCACCACCATCTGAGGAACAGAAACTTCTAAATGTCAGGAGGTGACATTAACTTGGAGTATCCCGTGGTCTTCCTGGGTGATCTCACGCAAGTTTCCCTGCCTCAGTTGACCTTTCCAATCTGTAAAATCTTGCAGAGATATTAAGATCAGTCAAGGAATGTCTGTAAAGTGCTTTGAACTCCTAGAGTTAGACATTAAATAAATACCCAGTTTTATTAGAATTCCATTGGGGTAATAGAATGTTCAAAATGGGACTTTATTATAAATACTCTCTGACGTTTGCCAAGAATAAATTGAATGGGCAAAGGCAACATACTTGGCTGTAACTTAATCCAAACTTGGCTTATTTGCCAAAACTTGGCATCATAATACATGAATAGAGAAGTCCAAAGAGAACATGAAAGGCTCTTTTGAGCCAACTCTTTAGCTAAATTTCTGTATCTTCCATTTATTTGTTCTATTCTTTAAATTGCTGCATTATAGAGGAAAGCGAAAGTACAAAATAAAAATAAAGGTCCATTAGCCTGTTTGCATTTTCCTGCAATGAATATAACTGAACGTAAATTGGTTTAAAGACCACAAAATCAACCCCACATCGATTGACTAAGATGGATAAAAACCAAGATTCCCTTTTCTAAGTTCTCACAGCTAAAACTACAGCAGGACTAAACTGCCTTTGCATGGTAACAATAACTACTTTCTCTGAGTTGATCAGAGAAAGCTATGCCTTCAATCAAATTAGATGTATTTTAAAGTCTAACCTCATAAAAATATCCTGATTTTCCTTGAGTTAGAAGGAAGTTTAGAATTGCAAATTCAAAACTTTTGCACAGCCTCGAAGCATGCATTATGATTTGGGGCTTTTATAAAGATACGACATGAAGAATTACCATTACTAAGAGGCAGAATATTGCGTCTATGTCAGGATATTAATCAGGGGAGATAGCGGGGTGCAGAGAAAATCCCCACCAATTTTGGAGTGGGATTTCTGGAGTCTGGTCTCATTTCTGTCATGAACTAGCAATTGTATGGGAGTCAACCTACTCCCTGAATTTCAGTTTCCTTATCTGTAAAATGACAGATCCAGTGGACACCTCTCCAAATAGCAACTCTTCTCCAAAGCATTCTGGGTGATGATGGGGCCAAAAGAATACCTTCCTGGAAGGAAATAGCCCCAAATTGATGCATAAGCCCTCCCTCATACCCGAGAATAAATGTTTTTGGAGCAACATTTTTTTTTTTTTTTTTTTTTTTTTTTTTGCTGTATGTGGGCCTCTCACTGTTGTGGCCTCTCTCGCTGTGGAGCACAGGCTCCGGACGCGCAGGTTCAGTGGCCATGGCTCACGGGCCCAGCCGCTCCACGGCATGTGGGATCTTCCCGGACCGGGGCACGAACCTGTGTCCCCTGAATCGGCAGGCAGACTCTCAACCACTGCGCCACCAGGGAAGCCCCAGAACAACATTTTTTAATCAAACCCGATGTCTGAAGTTTTTACCCCATCACCTGCTCACAGGAAAAAGAAAACGCCTTTATATTCGCAAATGCCATAGGCTATGTTCAGCAGCAAGCCTCAGCCCTTGTGTGTCGCTGGATTTAAATTCAGCACTTATTTTAGTTTTTGACTCCTAACAAATACTTTGAGGTGTGTTTCCAGATATGCTTACCAGGAGATTAAATTCCCCGTGATGGATGGCAGGAATCACCTGAGAGGGAGCTCTGGAATGAAAATAGGCCACGTATTTTCTGGATGTGTAAATGGGGGAAACCTAAAAGGTCCAAAAAACGATTTCAACAAAGCAGTTCACTTGGGGCTTTTGTCTTGAACATGTACTTTTGGCAATTGAGCAGACCGTATGAATGTTCTAACTAAGGATGGAAAATAAATGCCCACCAACATGGCCTTGAGGAAAATGTGAGAATTGGCACGTGCATTGCCAGGCACGCAACCAGACCTGTGGTGCATCCACCCAACTTTTCACCAGCTCCTTTTCCTCCGGGCTCAAGTGACAGAGGCCGTGACAGCAAGTCTGAGCTTTAACCGGGGTCTGAGCGAGGGTCACGCTGCGAGGCTTGGGCCAGTCTGCTCTATGAAGCCTGCAGACCCCCACTGTCCTTCAAGAGAAAACAAACGTTGGATGCTTGAATATTTGTGAAGCTACCGGCTCACCAGGCAGTGAACTGAGGCCATTGGATTCCAAGGTCTGCAGAGCTACTGGTGTCAGCATGCATCAGCCTCCTGCTAGAGGAGAGAGGAGAGGGCTGAGTCCCACCCGGGGCCAGGATGAGGAAGAGGGACCTCTCAGGGCCTGGCACCTGCCCGAGGTCTGTGCAGGGCGGGAGTACGCCCAGCTCTCCTGATTTCCTGAGACACTGGTCCAAAATCATCCCAGCAGCTCCTCAAGTAGGGGATTGCCATGGGGACCGACATAAGGTGGAAGGAGACTTTGCACCCCAAGCACGGGGCACCCGGCCCTCAAGAGGCTGTGGATGAATGTCTGTCATTAGAGAGGCTGATTCCCACACCCTCTCTGTGGTCCTGCCCTCCTGAGTATTCTGCATCATCGAATCTGGGAAGACTTGCCCAGTACACTCTAGGCAGGGGTCGCAGAACAATTTGGAAGTCCTGCTCTTTGGCACGTTAGCTAGTGTGTCATCACACTTACTGTTAAATAAACCACCTGAATCCCTCATCAGCTTTGCAATGATGCAACAGCAGTAAAACCGATGAACTACTCTGGGGAAGTCGTTAGTTAGTTTCATTTCCCTGTGAGAACTAAGCGCTCTTGAGAGCATCCTGTATCCCCAGTTTCCTGGCTACCGCAGGAATGTACAAGGGCCACCTCATTGTTCCCACCAGGCCTGGGCTAACCTCAGTGTGAACCCCAGGCACCCCTCTTTCCACTTCCTTGCCCAGAAAGGTCAGAGCTTTCTGGCTTCAAAGCCAAGGCGCAGTGATCTCTAGCCTCATCTGGACTTTTAAAGAATGTGTACGAGTCAAGTCAGGAATGCTTTTTCTTCTCGTGGAAGGGAGGTGGGAGGATGTGGGTGACACACACACACTCAACTCGTGTGCACAATCTCATGGACTCACATGTTCACACTCAGGCGTTCACTTACACAGCCGCATACACAGGTTCACACACACAAATGCTCACAGTCTCAAGCACTTAATCAAACATGTGTACATGCCCATGTGTCTGTACGCACACAGGTCACACTCATGCTCAAATGCGTACACTCACAGACTTAGGAATATGCGCACACACACTCATACTCATACACACACACGTGCACACACAAACTCGCCCGACACACAGCCTGGAAAACGGCACGCTGACAAGACGGAGTCACTGCCTAAATCCCCGAGGCAGCAGGGCCGTCACTAGCCGAGCCTTCGGAGGCCTCGGGGCACAGAGGGGCTTGTTTACGGGACGCCGCCAGGTCCCGAGTACTCAGGTTATTAGGCAAAGAAGCATCTACTCTCCCTGCTTTTGCTCCCCTTTCCCTGTGGCCATGAGGTTGTGCAGGGACTGAAGAAGTGGGCCTGGCCCAGCCGCAGAGCAGGCCAGGGCACCTCTTCCCACTAGCAGACGGAGCCTTGAACCATTGCTGCTGCCGAATTGGCCCAAGTGAGCCCTCCCCAACCCGAGACCTGAGTCCCCACCAGGCAGAGCCCCTACACACACACATGCACACACACACACACACACACACACACACACACCCTCACATGGGAGGTTCTCGGCCAGGCTCGCTCAACCCCCAGGCCTGGACCTTGGCCTCCAGAGTCCAGCTAGACCCTGGGGCCCACCGTGAGCTCTAGTCCACTTGGAAGAGGCTCGAATTCCCTGCTGCTCAATGAACCTTTTTTTTTTTAAAGAGGAAACTTAACAGCCCAGCAAGCATCTGTTCCTTTTATTATTTGTAGAAAACGGACATTTTGATGTCAAAAACTGACATCGAAAAATTTGAAGCAGCAGATTTTTAGCATTTCTCCAATGCTCATGAATTCCACTTTGCGGTCACAAACAGGCTGTTAAATTCTTCCTTGTCAAAAAAGCAGCACTTGCCCCAGATGGGCTGTCACACTCAGGCCGTGCTTTGTGTTTGTCGTGTGTCTTCTGCCCTCCCCTGCTGGCCACCCCTGGGAGGCCCTGGATCCGTTCCCTGCTGAATGTCCCACCTCACGGCCATTATCCCTTGGACCCTCCACTTCAGCCAGAGTGGATGCCGGCACCGCTGGCTTCCCATCCGGTCACACACTTGAGGGCTCACGTGCCGTAGGGAAGACCAGCTGGAGCCCAAAACTGTTCCCACCAGCCTCCAAGTGCAGCCACTGCCCGGAAGCACTGTCATCACAGCCACCCACACCCTGGGTCAGCGGAGACCTGAGAGCATCCTCCTGAGCGGGGCTGGACCGAGGGATGCAGAGAGTGAGGAAGTGGGCGGTGTGAGCACAGCACCCGGGAGAAGCGCTGTGATGGGGCGCACAGGCCCAGGACACACGGAGAGGGGCTCCTCCTCAAACAGGGTGTGGAGGGGCTACAGGGCAGGGGGGACACGTGAGCTGAGTCCTGCCAGGGGGCGGAAGCACCGCTCTTGTTTACACAAGATTCTCTCATGGACTACTTTTTGAAATTGCAGTATAATTAATTTACAGTGTACTAGTTTCAAGTGTACTGCAAAGTGAATCAGTTACACATATATATATTCTTTTTCAGATTCTTTTCCATTATAGTTATTACAAGATATTGAGTATAACTCATAGATTATTTATAACAGCCAAACACATGAAAAGTTAGTTTGCTAAGGCTGCTGTAACAAAGGACCATAGACTAGGTGGCTTGAAGCAACAGAAATTCATTGTCTCTCAGCCCTGGAGCCTGGAAGTCCGAGATCATGGTGTCAGCAGGGCCTCTGTTCCTGCCTCTCTCCTTGGCCTGTGTCTTCTCCCTGTGTCTCTTCATGTCACCTTCCCTCTGTGCATTTCTGTCTCTGTGTCCAGATTTCCCACTTTTTATAAGGATACCAATCATTGTGAGACAGGCTGGGACCTGGGACCTTTTACTGGGACCTGGGACCCTTTTGCTGCAGTGCTTGCACCTGGACATACCTCTCCTGGAGCAACAAAATACAAAGAAACTGTATGGGACTAAAAATAAGTGTGTGTATGTGCAGTTGGGGCAAATTCTGGACCCAAAAATACAAAGAGACCAAAAAACCCAACTCCCACTTTTGAAGAGCCTGGAGCAAAAACAGGGTGTTTGGAGCAAAAGTAGGGTGCTGAGCATGACCCTGGCTCACAACACCACTTAAGGGGTAGGCAAAACACCTAAGCCACCCCTCTGGCCTGACCCCTGGACACACCCCTACCCTCACCCCATATAAGAAATAAGCTCGCCCCACCTCAGGGAGCTAACAAGCAAGGGAACCTGCCATTTGTTCTCGATTCCCCTGTTGCAGCAGGGGCCCCAATAAAGCCTTGCCTGAATTTCTTGTCTAGCCTCTAATCAATTTCTATTGTTTGGGGAAGGCCAAGAACCCTGGATGGTAACAATTGGATTAGGTTCACCCTGATGACCTTATTTTAACTTGATTTCCTCTATAAAGACCCTATCTTGGACTTCCCTAGTGGTCCAGTGGTTCAGACTCTGTGCTCCTAAGGCAGGGGGCATGGGTTCAATCCCTGGTCAAGGAACTAAGATCCCGCATGCTGCACGGTGCGGCCTGAAGGAAAAAAAAAGACTTTATCTCCAAATAATGTTATATCCTGGGGGTTAGGACCCCAGTATACGAATCTGGGGGAGACACAATTTAACCTGCAATGATTAGTTGAATAGTGGTAAGTTATAAACCATTAAAAAGGTGGTTAAGGACACTCTATGGTAATATGGAAAGTGCTTGGGTTGTGACGTGAAATGATATAATGATATAAAGAAAATAGATGGGAAGAGAATACAGACAAGTAAAAACAATGGGTGTGCTCAGGTCAAAGATTCAACAGTAATCTTACTCTTTTTTCTATTTCCCAAGCATTGTTTGCTGTGGTTCCATCACATTTATACTGTACATTGCTGCCTTGTATTAGCAGCCATAAGCCCCGCCCTCTCCCCTGCATCGGGAGGCCAGGGTCAGGGCTGACACAAACATTCCTTTAGGCTCTTGAGAAGCTGTGAGTGCAGCGGGGTGTAAGCAAAATCCAACCAAGAGTCCATGGGACCACCCCCACTGCAAAGCTCCCGGCCTTGGTATAGCAGGTGCCTTGTCAATGGTCAGAAGTTCCACCTCAGGTCCAGAGAGATGCTGGGACAGCAGAGGTGTCAGGCCTTTCTACAACCCAGGTGCCTGCGAAAGGAGATCTGGGAGGTCTAATGTGATGCTGTCTGGGCACCTCCATCCCTGCTCCAGAAGAGCAGCACAGATTCCTGTCACAGGCCATGGAGTAGAATGAGCTGAAGGAAATAGGGAATGACCCTGCACACACCCTCCGGCCCAGTAGAATCCCGTGCCATGAAGACCCAGGCCCTCCAAAGGGCCACCAGTTCGGTGCAAGGCCGCCTGACATGGCGGCCTTCCTGGCGGTCAGGGGACTCCACTGGGGGATGGGGACCCTGGTGTGATGATCCACCATGGGTCCCAGGCTCAGATGTGTGGTGAGGCCAAGGAGCACATGGAGATTTCAGGTAACACACTGCTCTGAGTCAGGCTGAGTACAAAGCTTCGGAAGCCTCACTTGCTGGAAAAATTGGGGGACACCATGTAAAGTGGCAGCAGGGTCCCTGTCTCTCTAACTGGCTATTTGGATTTGTCCTAGAAGACAGATTGCTACTCTGTTTTGGAAAAAAGAATAATATCAAACACTCTAATAACCACTTTGCAAGGGAAAGCCAATATCCTCTTCCAGGATAGGAATGTTGGAGAAATTCAAGGAAGAGCTCAGCTGTGTGCAGTAAAGAGTATCAAAAGCTGTTTTGGTTGCTGGAAGATTTGTAATTTGGAAAATTGTTGTGATGGGGAGACCAGCAGGACCCTGGGGATGAGGAGGAAGTCTGGTCCTCCATCAAAGTGCCTGGAGGGGGGTTGGTGTGGACCCCGGAAAAAGAGGGCACGGACATTGGCAGCCCCAGGCCAGGAGGTAGGAGGCAGGTGCCTGAAACAGGGCAACAGGGGGTGAACTAAGGACAAGTGGAGCCAGGGGGGACCCTGCTGGGAAAGGAATGGCTGCAAGTCCACATTAAGTTGACTTTTCTATGTCATAATCTCCCTGCTGGCCTGGACTTCAGTCAAGTTATATGAGCTGCGACAGCTCCACCTTTCCTGTCCTTTGGGTAATTGTGGAAGGGGCCATGTCCATGCTGGGGAGAAGCCAGGTGCAGGGGTGGCAGGAAGCCTGAGAGAAGTGATTTATGATGTGCAGAGGTGACCTGCAAAGGCACTGAACTTGATTCGGGGTGACTGACAGCTGCCGTGCAAATGACCTCCAGGGTGGTCTTGGAACACGTATCCCCAGGGACCACCAGAATGCAGCAAGGAGCCTAGACAAAGAGTGAGTTCCTGAGATTTAGTTATTAAGAGGTCACCTGGGTGGCCTGAACAAGTGGTTCAGGTCTGGAGCTCCAGGAAATGGTGAGACCTTGACTATCATCATATGGACCACTGACCAGTGAGAGGGAGGGGCAGTGGATGACAGAGCTGGCCCATGTATCTGTCAGGAGAAACTAGGTTATGCTACGTAACGAACAATCCCCACATCTCAGTGCCTAAATAACAAAGTCATTTCTCACTTATACTCACGTCCACTGAAGGACAGCTGGAGGCTCTCAGTTACCCAGGAAATCCGGCTGATGGAGCGGCCACCACCTCAAACTGGGCTCAAGGAAGAAAGCCGGGGCAAATAAATGCCCCACTTGGACACAATGAACTTCTGCTCACAAGTCAGGGCTAAGCACATGCCCTGTTCAATCCTATCAGACCTTGGCAGGGGGCAGGGGACACCAGTGATCGACCCCACAGCCTTCCTGAGTCCCAGTGAGGAGCTGCCCTTGGCATTGTGCCCAGGAGCTCCAGCTTCCCCCACCCTCTCCTCGTAGATGGAGAAGGGGAAGCCGACCCCACGCCTCCCCTCCGGCTGCTGGCTCCATGTGAGCGACAATGGCAGTCTCCCCAGGTGGGCAGGGTTACGGTCCTGCCAAGAGCGTGGGAATTTAGGTATGTGGTTGGCGGGGCCAGAACAGAGCCCCACTGCCCACGCCCTGGAGTCTGCAGATTTCTTTAAAACAGGGATGCAACCCACAGGTCACGCAAAACTTGCCCTCTAATGTCAACTGAAGATTCGGCTTTGATTTCCTAAGAAGAAGTGCTGAAATGAAGAATCAGAGGAAGAGTGCCTTCGTCTTGACCTGTTTTTTTCTTTTTCTCTCCGCTGAGGACAGCGACAGAATTCTATCAGTTAATGTAGAAATTCCTCCTGGAAGCGCTCTTCTCGGCCACCCAGCACTGTCTGCATGTAATTACGTCCCACCATCACATAGGAGCTGCAGAGGGCAGTCTGTGGGTTCCATCAAGGCCAGTGCTGAGTGGCCTCAAATTGTTCCTGAGCCTCAGTCCTTCCTTCCCATGTTACATTTGTCATTTGCTCCAGTTTGAGCAAAACCAGCTCTGACCCGTCCAGAGGCTTGGACCTAGAGGCTGACAGATTGAATCCAGCCCCAGAAGTGTTCTGTTGGTCTCCACTATTTTTTTTTGTAATAAATTTTTTTTTGAATTTTATTTATTTTTTTATACAGCAGGTTCTTATTAGTTCCACTATTTGAAAATTGCAGTCATTGTCAATATTTTTTATTCATTTTAATTTTAAATATTTGTTAAATATTTCACATTAAA
Organism: Hyperoodon ampullatus; assembly: GCF_949752795.1. Taxonomy (NCBI): domain Eukaryota; kingdom Metazoa; phylum Chordata; class Mammalia; order Artiodactyla; family Ziphiidae; genus Hyperoodon; species Hyperoodon ampullatus. The sequence goes on from NC_136921.1 coordinate 4,388,595, forward strand.
GAAAAAAATCCATATATCTGGCTTCCTCTGAAAACCCAAGTGATTTAAAAAAAACCCTGGACCTGCATCCTTACTTGGTGATCGTCAGATGAGCCATGCACAGGTGGCCACATCACCGGTGTCCACATCTCAGTCTCCTCCTATGCCATTCAGTCCTTCCTGTTACCTGCCTGGCTAAGGTGTGGCCCTTGGATAGAGGGTGTGTGTTATAAGGTGTAGGAATGCAGCTGTGCTCTGCATCCTGGCCCCTGGCCCCTAGTGTCATACCCGGCTCATGGTGGGGGCCATGATACTTGTTGAATAAACAACTGCATGAATGAATATTGACTAGAGAAATATACCAGGCCTTTGAGTCAGGCACCTGGGCTAACCCCTCAGCTCAGCCGCTTACTGGTGTTTGGGCCATTCACCTATAAAACTTCAAATCTGTTGGGAGAATGGTTGAAACTCACAGGTGACTGTGCCCAGCTCAGCAAACAGCAGGGTCCTTCCCATTGTGTGGTGAATAGGGTTTTCCCTCCATCCCAGCCCGTCCTTGAGGTCAGCTGTGGCAGTGACCAGAACTGGTCTAGTCCGCACACCTGGGGCCTCTCAAAGGCAAGGACACCTGTGTTCAGGTGGGCACCTGTGTTCAGGTGGGCACCGTGGCAAAACTCACGCTGTCAAAGACAGTAGGAGCCACGCTCCCTCACCCCCCTGCACACACACGGAGACCTGGCAGCGACCTAAGGATGCTGCGGGCATCTTGTTAGTTTCCTCGTGCTGCTGCAACACGTGACCACTCAGTGGCTTACAACAGCGCCAACTTCTCACCTTACAGTTCTGGAGGCTGGAGGTCTGAAACGGGGTCCGCTGGATGGAAGGCAAGTGTCAGCAAGGCTGCCTTCCCTGTCACATGTTCCCTTGCCGTTGCCAGCTTCCAGAGGCCGCCCACATTCCTTTGCTCGTGGCCAACAGCTGTATGGTTCTGGCCTCTGCTTCTGTTCCCACATCTGCTTTTCTGCTGGCTGACTCTTCTGCCCTCCTCTCCCACTTTCAAGACCTGGGATGATGCCAGGCCCACCCGTATGATCCAGATAATCTCCCTATTTTAAGGTCAACTGATTAGCAACCTCACTTGCCCTTTGCCATGTAACCTAACACATTCACTGGTTCCAGGGACAAGGACAGGGGCATCTTTGGGGGGCAATTATTCCACCAGCAGAGACATATTCTCAGGGAGGGATGAGATGACACAGAAATCCTGACTGTGGGAACTTTCATTCGAGTGAAGACCCCTCTGAGCAAATGCAATCACAGGCTACGTTCAACCAGTGCAACCAGTTGAGGTCAGTGTCCCAGGGAAAAGAGGATGCAATCAATTAAATTCAAAGGCCCCTTCATTGCATGCCCCTCAGCAGAGGCACCAACCCCTCCCTCCCTACCCCATGCCTCACGACCCATCTGCCATCCTTTAACTCAAAGAAAAAGAAAAGTGGCTCTTCCTTAGAAACCCACCCGAGGCCAGTCCTGCAGCCTGAAAGGGTTGCCCCTCCTTCTGAAATTGGTGCTGTCATTGGTGGCCCCTTGGGCTGGCAGCACAGAGAGCTCTGTCCTGCTTCAGCTTGGCCAACTATTAGCTGTGCGACTTCAAACCACTCACAAAACCTCTCTGTTCATCACCTATAATATCAGGCACTGAACACATTAGGTATACAAATTTTATTTTTCTTTCCTTTAGCAGTAGAACCTTTCCTCCAGCTGAAACCCTGTATAGAATTACAGTATGTGAAACCGGTGAGAAGCAGGTGGCAGGGACCAGGGGTACAGCCTCCCCTGACCTTTCAGCTCCCAAGTAGAAACACCTCAGATGGTCCTGGAGGCCCCTTTGCCTGTAGGACCCCTTAGGTCCCTGCTCTGCAGACCCACAGTCACTCCTGTGAGGGTTTTCCTGTCTTTAAATTGGCATCCCACATGGCTGTGTAGACAGTTTTCTAAAGAATAACCCATGGACATGTAAAATGCTCCAGCAGCCTCTTTATCTTCAAGTTCACCTTGTTCCTCACAGGCTCACGCCACGTACAACAGGACGCTGCTGGTCTCAGCGCTTTTCCAATGCAGACCAAGGCCTGGCTTCTTTTAAGCTCGGCTGAAACCCCTGGTTCTATGCTGTCCACGATCAATATCCTGTTACTGTGTGTGGTCAAAAAACCCCATGAATCACCCAGAAGCCACGCTCAAGGATAGACAAATTAAACTGTTAAACCTTGTTTGAACGACTGGATAAAGCTTGTAGAGTGCTTAAGAATCCATCTGCATGAAAGCAGCAGTATTCATCTCGAGCAATATTAGTGCAGCCACAACGACCCTTGTGCCAACATTCCCGGGTCCCACCCCTCAGAGAAGCAGACTCAGCTCTGCCGTTGATATTCAGCCTCCGCGGCTGCTGTGCAAACAAACATCTAGCCCGATGAGGCAGCATCTGCTCAGGGGCGGGGCAGGAGGTCGAAAGGAGCGAAGTGCGGTCCTCCAGAGGGAAATGATTCCCAGGTTTCCATCCTGTGAGCTCAGGACTCAGAGCAGGTCCTGTTAAACTGTCAGCCACGCGCCTCCACCATCAGGCCTGCGGTCTGGGCAGCCTTTCAAAGACGCCCCCAGGAGACGCTCAAAGCCCTTCTCAGCCCGGCGCAGGATGCTGGGTGTTTTTATTGCAGGGCGATCCAGAGTTTCTGAAGAGCCAGTGATATGCTATGAGCCGTCCACACCGACCCATTCCCCACATGCGTCCTAAACTTTAAATTCACGTCTGGATTTTTCCTTTTCCCTTTCGGGCAAGATTCACAGGTCTGGCCCCGATAACCTGTCCCACTGATGGGTATCTGAAGCCGTTCCAGCGGGAGGAAAGGCAGGGAGACTGTGCTTGTGAACTTGAAGTGTCTCGCAGGCCTGCTCCTGGAGTTTCATCATTCCCTGTCCTCCCCCACTCCCCAGCCTGATGAGGACGTCACTGGGGCCAATATATCAACTACACAAGAACAAGGTGAAGCAGGGGGCTGCAGACATTAGTAAACACAGCACATGAAGGAAACCTCAAGATTTTCTTAACTGTGAACTTAACAGAAACTGACAGAAGGGACTTAGTAAACCCATCCTCACCGAGCCGAATCCGACCTCGCCGTAACTACGACCTAACGTTTATAGACCTGCCTCTGAAGTCACACAGACCAAGTCCAATCTCTTTCAATAAATCTACATATGCCCTTCCAAGCCCAGAAGACAGCCACCAGCCACCTGAGGCTTCCCGGTCCCCAGAGGTCTGTCCCCAGGGCCAGGGTCTCCAGGCCTTTTTTGCTCTCCCAGCTGGCCACCTGCTAGGTAAGCTGTGGTGAGGGTCCAGGTGGGAGATGCTCCTGTGAATAGTTTCTTGAACTGCTCCATCCCTGGAGCTGCCCATCTAAGGCTGGAAGGGAGGCATTCACTGGTAGACCTGGGTATCTCAATCTCAGACTATGGACCAGTTGATAATTTGTTCCTTAGGGCTTTCCTGTGCATTGTAGGATATTTAGCAGCATCCCTGGCCTCTGCCCACCAGTAGCACTCTGTTCCTGGCAGTGACAACTAAAAATGTCCCCAGACATTGCTAATGTCCCTTGAGAGGCAAAGTCACCATGGGTGAGGCCCACTAGGGTAGAATGTTAGATTAGGGTGCTTCCAATAGCAAGGTTCAAACCCTAATAATTCCATGAATTTCCTACCTTTTCCCAAAGAGTCTGCTTAATTCAGATTGTGAAACCGCTAAGAGCCTAAGACTAATTTAACAAACAAGCAAACAATAAAACTTGGTATTTTGAAAGTTCTCAGTGAGTAATAAAGTCAACCCTGAAAGGGTTATGACGGTGAAGATGAAATTGCAAAAATGTCCAGTCCCCCTTGAAATGAAAGCAGTAGCGGGAATGGGTGAACTGAGCAGAGGGGAAGACTCCTGAAACCTTATTCCTGGAGCATTGCCCTTTCTGGCTGAGAGCATTCATAGCAGACAGCTTAGCAGCTGAACTTCACAAAATGTTCTTTCCACCTGCAAATTGTGGTTTCCTATAATTTCAGTTGGCGGGAAGAGAGAGGAAATAAAAGAGCCAAGGTTGAATTTAAATGGAATAAGGTAGTGGGTGCTCAGACGTCCTCAAATAAATGGCTGGCTGGTGAAAACAAAAAACGTTTTTAAAAAATTGAGAGCCAGCTTTCAGATGCCTCATTGCTGGCTGTAGTACAGCCAGAATTGTGGATTGGGTTAAGGATGTAGGGGAAAGCCTGACCTGAGATTTCAAAGCATCCATTCTGGTTTGCAATTAACTTGGAAACCCACAGGAAGAAGATATGCCATTCACATCCAACACATTGTAAAATTTCATTCTCGGAGCAGGGAAGATTGGATATAAAGCCAAGGAGATGATTTCCTCACTGCCTGCCTGAGGCCTCTCAAAAACATCTTTTTAGCTTGATTGTCTTTTATAGGGAAAAGTCAGTGGCTAAGAATAAAATGAGAGATTTTAAACAACTTCCTGAACTGTTTTTATTCCTAAAACTTTTCTACCTGGACCTTCTCTGTGAGAGCCACACCAGTCTGGGTGTCAGGACTGAGGAGTGCAAACCCGCTTCACCACCTGCTGCCCCTTGGGACATCCTGCTGTCTCAGGAGTTCATCCATCTCTATTTGAAACTCTGGGTGACTCCTGAGCTCAGGAAAGCAACCCAGAGCAGAGAAGCTTCTCTGGTCCCAGAACTTAACAGAACCAGGGTGTGAGTGACAGAATCCCATCTGCATAGGCTGCTGATAAAACAACCCAGCTCCCTTCAGTCCCTGACCCCCCAGAGCCTTAGAGTTTTCCAAAGCACTTCCTTAGGAATGACCCATTTCCCTGTGTGAGTCAGATGGTGGAGGTGGCCTCTGCACCAGGTTGTGATCTACAGTATTCTAGACTCGGCAGTGGTGAGCTGATACATGTTATCAACTTCCCAGGTGACTGGGGTGGGGCAACCCTGATTTGCAGCACTTGCCAATTGCCATGGTGTAAATACTCCCGCCATGACCAATTTCAAGTTACCATTGCGAAGTCATCTAGCTCTCCCAGTATCTGAAAATGTGACAATCAGCTCTGGCAAGCAAGCCCAAGCCACCTAGGGCATACCACCAGTCCCCCGCTGCTTCTCCCGTGCCACACCACCTGGCTTAGACTCTGATGAAACTTACTTACTCTTGTCCCGTAAATGCCAACGGGTTAAAATATTTTTGGCAAGACAACCAGACAATGCGACTCTGGGCAAGGCAAAGGGGAGTCTGAGTAAATTCTGAGTTTGCTTTTTTTGTAAGAGTGTAGCTGCAAAGTAGCGCAGGAAACCTTAATGTTCTAAACACTGAACTCTAAAGAATACACACTGTACCTAACATCAAACACCACCAGATTTTATCTCCCAGAAGAGGGAAAGGTGATTTATTTTTCTTCAAGTCTTCTCAACTAGAGAGTAGCCTGCCTTATACTATGAGGCTAATCTTTACTGTCTATCAGGATTGCTTTTACCCATTAATGTTTTATTGTGGTTGAATATTGATAATGTCTCCCCAAAACAACCTGTTCTACTTTACCTCCCTCCATGAAATGAGCTTATAATTTATCTTTAGTAACAGGAAGGACAACAATAAAGAAGCTTCATAGCTTGACTTGAGACATTCGGGTCACTGCTTCCTTAACATGGAAAAATAAACGACCACTTTTGATGAAAGATAACCACAGGTTTGCAAGTATATCCTCCACTAGAATTCCCCAGGGCAAAGAGAGAGCGGTTGAGCAAATGGCATCTCCCAGACCCATCAGGAGGAGAAAGGGCTTCCTAAACATGAAGAGACCTTTAATATTTAAACACATCAAATAACTTGATATAAACATGAAATCAACTTGAAACTCCTTTTGCACTCCTGTTGCACCTTTATGTTTATCCCAGATGAAAAACAGCTGAGAACAGTGAATAAAAGGAACAAATGCCTTTTCATGTTTCAGGATTTCCAAGGAGACACTGTGCATGATTTCATCTTGATGGCCAACCTAACTGGGTTAATTTGTAATCCCTTCACTTAGCCCAGGGCTGGGTTGGGGAGTGGGGAGGTGAGGGGTGGGCGGTGGAATGTGAGAATGACTTCAGCGCTAATTGCGAGACTCCCTCTTAAGCAAACTCACCAAGTACTCATAACTTGGAACCAGTTCAGGTCACTCTGTAATTTGCTAGACATGTCCACGATTATCCATACTTTAATGGCAACACAAGAGCCAAACGGCAAGGTGGTGCCAAGGCTCAATCACCATTAACGTGCCTTTTAGTAAGACAGCCTATTAGAGGTCAGCGGGCTGCTCGGTGCAATTCCATCACGCAGCAATCAGGCATGTCTAGTGTAACCCAAGGACTCCCTGAGACAGCCCATAAAGCCATCAAAACTTGACTGTTTGTGAAGGTTAACCTAGGAGCACTAATTACAGCCATGGAGTTGACACACGTAATTAGGTTAGAAAAGCTCTCTACACGAAACTGACGACAGAATCTTATAGAAACAGACATTTATCCAACTAATGCTGTTGGGTGAGTGCCATGTGGCCTTGTCCAGGAGATGCTCAAGTCAAGTCTGGAGCATCCTTTTACTCTATGCCCCACTGTAACTCTGAGTCTCTGTTTAATGGAAGCCAACTGCACTGCCCGGTAACCAGCCAGATGTGGCATGAGAGGGCACACCTGCTTGGTGCCCTGTCCCTCATGCCTCTTTTACAGCCTTGGACTCAAACACCAGGCAAGAGACAGGATGGGTTCTTCCACAAAAGGACACTAGCATGGGCAGCATGGCCATAGAGAAAAGAGAAGCAGAGAGAAGCAGCCCTCCTGACATCAGAGCATCATGGTGGTGACTCTATAACTCCAAAAAAAATCCATGTCCTACTACACAATTAGAGGGGGACCCAGTCACAGGGGAGGGGCCGCAAGCTGGGGAAATGGGATAAGCCAGAGGAGGCGAGGTTCAAGAGGCTGATCAACAGGCCGCCTTATCTTCTCACACCAAGAGGGTCAAGGAAGGGAGTGGTGAGTGACAACCAAGATAGACCTCAGAGGTCAACCACTGCCCCCCACCTCTGCCACCACCACCAAAGGCTTTTCTTTCTGGGTCACAAGTAGGAGAATGCCCAGCCGTGACGCAGCAGACAGGAAACCCTGTCCCTCACAGAGAGGTGCACACCGGTAACCAGAGCAGCTTGACAAGGGCCACCAGTCTGTGCATGCGTCCCTGTTTCCTTGAGAAATGCAAGCTCCCTTCCCATTCTGACTCATTGCCCAGCTCTCCCTGCAGCTTCACAGATAATAGAAGTCTAACATATCGCCGTGAAGGGGCACATGCGTGATTGTTCCTCCCCTTTTCTCCCCAAACCTCCTCCTGCACCCTGCTCCTGCCCTGCTAACCTGCCATCCATCAGCCACTGTCCCTGGACCTATCCCCGCTGCCAGACCATCACTAAGTCCTGTCAATTCTACTTCCAAAACGATCTTGAGTCTGTCCACCCCTTTCCTCCTCCTCTGTGACCACCCTTCTCCAGGCCTGTGAACTAACCTCCCGTTTGGTCTCTCTCCTCCCCTCCTGGCCCCACTCAACTCCATCCCACGTATGACAGCCAGAATGATCTGTTTAAACTTATTCAGTCATGTCAACTCCCCGCCAAAACCCTTCTATGGCTTCCTACAGCCCTTTGGATAAAATCCAAAATCCCTAACATGCCTAAAAGAAACTGTAGGACAGAACATAATGAAACGTAGTACAATTGGAGACCATCTTAAAGACGCAGAAGGAGTGAATGCTACAACATCCCGATACGGGCTTATTATTACAAGTTAATATTAAATTTAGCAACGAGTTTCCTAAAGGCCAGTCAAAAGTGAAATACTTTGGTGCCTGATTGGCCTTTTTAAACAAAAGGCACCATGCAAATACATATAGAAAGAGCTCCAGACATTAAACCCAAGGACTTAACTCTTGTCTAAGGAAGGAAAACCCATTCCTATGAGTGGTGTGATAATGAACCTCTCTCTGCAAATCCAAAGGGCACCATATGACTAATACAAGGTTCAAACAAATGCTGCTAAAGCAAGAAGGGCTTTGTAAACTGTAAAGGGTGTTAACCAACCTTAGGTGATCTACACTGAAAGGTGTATTCCATTTCCACACTGTTTGTACTGCCCCCTCTGTTCTCATAGCTGATTGGAAACATTTGGGGTGGGATGTGGAGGAGTGCATATATGAGGTCATGTGATCAAGGTATTTTGCTTTCTAATGATCTACAAGTGTTTGGCTGGTTTGCTCATTTGAAAAGAAAGGATAGACAAGATTTTGACTCTCAAACAGCCCCTTTCTCAGGCAAAGCTTAGGCAGGGGCTAACCAGCAGCACAGAATGGATGTTCCAAGCCAGAGAAGCAAGAGCTGTAGGTTTTACACAAGAGATGAAAGCGTCCTGGCTTCATTCTGTTGTGAAATTTAAAACCGTAATATGGCGCTCTATAAATTTAGTTCTTTTGCAATAACTAGTCATTCATCCTTCCTCCAATTCAGAAGAGACATCCAGGTCATGATAAAGTGTCTGTTTATTGTTCTTGGCCATGAACACAAGTCAAGAGCATTTTCAATGGGAAAGAGTCAATTATGCGATGGATCCAAGGAAAGGCCCTATTCTTATTTCAACACTGTTGGAAAGTGGTGGTCCAAACACAGCAGGAGAGTTGGTCCAAACCCCCCGTGCCTACACTTGCTGACTCTCCTACCCCTTCCCGTCCTCTACCCCAGGCAACTCTCAAGGCTTCTCGGGAGGAAGTCACTGAGGGTCTCTACTCCACCCCCACCCAAAGCAAGTGCCCAAAGACACGTTCTTTAGAAATACTGGAAACTTTAGAAGCACTGAGGTACAGATGCCTTTTCTCAGGGCTACTTGTGTCACCATGCAAGACTGTGCAGTGCACAACCCCGGGTGCATCATTCCAGAGACCCCCTTGATCTGACCAGTGATTTTCTACTGCGCCCTGGACATCTGGGTGGTATATCAGGTCATCGGATCCTTTATGAATCTCCTATTTGAGCAGCAGTCACTCAGTCTAAGTTTGATGCACGGGGTCTGGCTGATCTTCGTGGGCTGTAGTTCCAACAACAATTTGGGTTGGGGCCCTCGTCGTGCCATTCTGTCAACTTTGTGTGCAGCTCAGAGGTCACTCCGAAAGCCCGGCTGGTTTTCCACACTGTGGTCCAGCTCTGAGTCCTGGCACGTTCGTTCAGGTCAGTTTCAGATTTAGGTGGTCTGGAGTTTGCCCAGGACTTTCCATGGAAATGGAGAGAACCCCTTTCTTCAGCTCCCTCTGATCTGAGTCTCCCTCGCTCTCTAAGTGGGGAGGGGGGAAGCCCAGAGTCCCCTCTCTGCCTTCCTTGACACTGAATCAGCAGGGAAGGGGGCACTTCTCTGGGTCCTCAATATACGGAGGGCTGGGGATCAGGGTGGGTGTCCACGCTCTTTGCTCAGGCTGCACTGACAACAGCTCTGGGTGGGGCGAGGAGGAGGTGTCATGGCATTGGGTTGGGTTGGGGCGCGGGTGCTGTCAAAACCTTTCTGCCCTACTGGGATGTCCCCTTCCCAGTCTTTTGGCCAGAAACACTGGGATTTTCTTGGGGCTTTTCTTGTCTGCTTCTGTTGGACGTTCTGGGTTTCAGGCTCCTCCAGCATCTACTCTAGAAAATATGGAACATAAAAAGAAGAGCCAGGGAACTTACTGCCCTGTTGTTCCTCAGTCCTGAGGTCCCCAGCCAGTCCTTTTGCTGTTAAGAGCTGTCTTCGGATTATCTGTTGTCTTATGTCTAGGGTTTTGTTGAATTTAGCAGGAGGAGTAGGGAGAGGATGACTTGGAAGCTTAATAAAATTTTAATTTTGGAATAATTTTAGATTTACAGAAAAGTTACAAAGGCAGGGCTGAGAGTTCCTGTAACCCCTTTGTCCAGTTTCCCCCAGTGTTAACATCTTACATAACTCGGGTGCCTTTCTCAAAACTAAGAAATTAACATGGGGCGTTACTGTCCACCGAACTCCAGACCTTACTGGATTTCACGGGTTTTCCCACTAATATCCTTTTCCTGTTCCAGGACCCAACATTGTATTCAGGCATGACATCTCCTTAGTTGTCTCTGATTTGTGACAGTTTCTCAGTGTGTCCTTATTTTCATGATCTCATAGACTTGCAGGTACTGGTCAGAGATCTCACTGCGCCCCTTCGTCTGGGTTGGTCTGATGTTTATTTGTGATTAGACTGGGGTTATGGATTTGGGGAAAGAAACCACAGAGATGCAGTGACCTCATATCAGGGGGACAAGATAACAGAGCGACTTATCCTGGTAGATCTTAACCTCCATCAGTTGGTTAAAGTGGTATCTGTGAGGCCTCTCCACTGTGGTGTGAGGATTTTTCCTTTTTCATACTTTGTTTCTTGGAAGCTAGTCATTAAATCCATTCACACGTAAGGGCAGAGGACTTTAAGCTCCACTTCCTGGAGAGGGGAGTCCTACCCATGTAATTTGGAATTCTTTTCTCCCCTTCCTTTATTCCATCATTTATTTAAACCAGTATGGAGTCATGTGTGTTTATTTTGTACTTTGGGTTATAATCCAGTATTATGTTATCTCTTCTGTTGCCAAAATTGTTCTAGCTTTGACCACTGGGGGCTCTTTCAGGTGGTTCTTCCTCAGTTTTAGTGGTGAAATTGGTGAAGTGAGCCGAAACCCTCTGTCGGGCCCTCCGTAAGCCCTCCCAGCCCCCTCCTCACACAGGTCAACACTGAGAATGAACGTTGAGGTAAGGGTCTTTGGCCGTATTCATTGTTTCCAAAACTATTTGTTAAGACCAAACTTTATTTAGTTAATCTCATAACTAGAGGAAATTCACCCCTTGGTAAACAGAAATAAACTTTGAGTTCCAAATACCTGTGATTGTGAGACAGCTCACCTAAACCTCTGCCTGATGCTCATGCCTGGGCTTTATTGAACAGCAACGAGAGAAATGCTGTCCTTCCTCCAAGCAGAGACAGAGGAAAGGGAACCATGCACACAGGAGAGGCACTTAAGCCGCGTGTATAAAATGGTCTCCTAAGAATTATAATTGTATTGAGCTGCTATCCAAACATCTGTGTAATCACTTAACTCCAGCAGTGACATCAAAGGAGAGGAAATTCAATATGACTTCAGAAGAGAGACCAAAATTTACTGTTTGGTCTACTGTTTACCAGTAGAAAATACTGGTAAATAGTAATACCAGGGCTTCCCTGGTGGCGCAGTGGTCAAGAATCCGCCTGCCAATGCAGGGGACACAGGTTCGAGCCCTGGTCCAGGAAGATCCCACATGCCGTGGAGAAACGAAGCCCATGAGCCACAACTACTGAGCCCAAGTGCCACAACTGCTGAAGCCCGTGCCTAGAGCCTGTGCTCCACAACAAGAGAAGCCACCACAATGACAAGCCCGTGCACCACAACGAAGAGTAGCTCCCGCTCACCGTAACTAGAGAAAGCCCGTGCACAGCAACCAAGACTCAACAAGCCAAAAATAAATAAATGAATTTCTAAAGAAAAAAAAAGTAATAACAAAAATACTATTGCACCAAATAAGATGGAAACAACAAATGAATAAGACTCACATTTACAAATGTGGATTTATAAAACGCTGCCCTAAATATTTTCCTATCAAGTCTCCATTGGAGTTAATGTATATATTTACTTAAATAATAGTGGTAAAACCAAAATAGAAAAATTTTTATTCTAGGAAAAAGACAGAATAAAATGTCTGCTGTCTTTTTGGATGATTTGTGAACAACAATAAAGACACTATAATACACTCCTTACAAATATAATAAAATCAAATCAGTTAATTTATATGAGTCAGATTTATATAAACTACAGTTATAAAAATTATCTAAGAATAATAAAACCCTATCAAGTTTCCATCTGGGCCAATAAAAACTAACAGCAATAAAAGGAAGAGGGAAAAAACAAAATCATTTGAGTAGAAAGAAAAGCAACTTGCTGTGGTTCTGGATCCTCAGAAGCAGCCTCACTGGAAGGAAGGCGACTCACTTCTGCTTTCACTTTCTGCTGTGTGGACAGCGCTTGGTGTAGACCCTTTTTCCTGCACTCGGTGGAGGATGTGCCTGGAGGGGGAGCCCCTGGTGAGGAAGACTCCCCCGGGGGAAGTCAGTCTCTTCCCGGGGTTCTGGAATCTGGGGGGTGAGGAGGACGAGAGTCCTCTTCCCAGGAGCTGCCCCAGGGACATCAGACAGAGGAGGATGGAGCCCAGGCCAGACAGTTTGTCTGGAGGCGGGAGGGTTGGATCAAAAGCTGGCCCCAAATTCTCATGCTCCATGAGGGGCTGACCCTGTAGAGGATCTGAGCCCTGCACCCTGGACACCCATCCACCACAGCCTGGTGCTCCTGCTTCCTCGGGGTGGTCAGCCTTGCGGATGTCTGCCAAATGCTCCATGTGCAACATCAGAAACATAAGGATATTTTGTAAACCTTTACAAGTCTTCCTTGATATTTTTGGTCTCAGATAAGCACTCATTTGTGCAGGTCTCTCTCAGCCAAGAGAACACTCAGCTCATTATCACAAGCTTTTCTTTCCTGGAGAATAAGCTGCCTTGGACAATAGCCAGCGCCTCTTTCGAATTTTCCTGAAAGAACTTTGGCTTGTAGGATACAGGTGTCAGATGAGACACCTCCACATGTGTGACTAATCTTGTCTTGCTTTGGAAGAGCCTCCTGAACAGTGACAGGGTAAACTGTCTCTAAGTCAGATATTTGGTGAATGTGCTTTCTTTTCCCTGATGCAGGCCGGGAGGACATGTCGTTTCCCCGGGGGGCCGTGGCCTCCTCCTTCTGACTGTGGGGAAGCTTTCCCGAGGTGGAGGCTTCTCGTGTGATCTCTAAGGGCATCAATTATTTCATCTGCTTCAGTTAGTCTAGTGTACATTTAGATTCTTTCTCCACCAAGATTTTTAAACAGGTATTTAGCTGGGCTGCACGAATCCTGTCTCCAGAACCCCTTGGAATCACCTCCCAGGGGGTCTATTTCTGATCAATTTGTTCCCTTCGGTCCCTTGTGAATGGCTCAGAGGAGACCTGCCCCCATGAACTTTACCACCTTCCTCCTTCAGTCCCAGAATCCAGCTCTGTACAAGGATTAGCACCTTGGAATCAGAGTCCTGCTCAAGTTGCAGCCCAGTTTCCCAAACTAGTTTCCCTATGGCACCCCCCTCTGCCCCAACCCCCCATGACTCTGATTAACGTCTCCCAGAGCCAGCACTTCAGAGTACACTTTGGGAAAAGTGGATGTGGTGAGGTGCAAAGAGGCTGGGTCATTGTAGGGGTTTAACAGGGCAGGTGAACTTGGATTTGGGATCATTATACATGTCTCGGCCATGCGGAGGACAGAGCAGTGTCTGGCACTCAGAAAAAGCCCAGTAACTTGGAGGATGGGTCTGTTCTGTCCCCGAAGCTTTTGTCCTCTGGCTTGAGTGTCCTATGGATGCTACCGGCCCTCTTGGTGAAAGATGCCAAGACCAAGCCCATGGAATGACTCCTAAATCATCTGGGTCTGATGGGAGCCAGGCTGCTCTGACATGCAGTAAATGTCTTTCCCCTGGTGGCCTCCCCCTCTCTGGGGACCTCACAGCCAGAAAGTCGAGAAGGAAACTCCAGCACGGCTTTGCTGGACTTCTAGTTTTAGCTCAGACACATGAAGAGCTTGGAGGTCAGCACTGTCATCCTTGTATATAGTAAGAAAAGCTGGATGAACTGAATATTAACAACTTTTCTTGGAACCATCAGAGAACTGAGTTCTCAGGGCAACCCATCATCCCAAAATCTGAAGAAGTGTGTGGTCACAGGGGAGATTCAGAACTTGAAATTTGCTAACTTGGAGTAGAAACCACCAGAGGCCACAAGCCAGCAGGAACATCAAGGTAGGAATTCTGACGAATTGCTGAAATCTGAGTGTGGGATGTCACGTGAGAAGGTCCTGGGGGCCGTAGACCTGGAGGGACCCCCCACTTCTGCAGGCTTTTCCTCTGGGAGCCCTAACAGACTCCCACAGAGAAAAGTGGGGTGGATGCAGAGGGGACACCTCCTCGTCCCACTGTCCCAACGGGAGGAAGAAAGCAGTAACCATTGTATAACCCAAGCAGGAACTTCCTGCTTACAAAATGAAAGCCTTCCTCCTGGGAAGGACGTTTCCAGAGAGCACAGAGATATCCCATCCTGCTAGCGAAAGAGAACCATTGTGTGATGCAATCCTTCCCCACTCCTTTCCAGTTGATGAGGCCCCCAGTTACAGCTGGGTTGCTGTCAGAGCAGACTGAGAAGGGCAAAGCCAAGAAGGGAGACAAGAACAATCCAGTTAAATGATGCCCCCAACGACACCATTCAACATTCAGGTACCATGGAACATTGACTGTGAGGAATTGCAGAAAGCCCAGATTCCACTGCTGGCTCTTTGGTCCACATCTGATACATGTGTATCAGACCAGTCACCAATTCCATCACTCCTTTCAAAGTCTGCTGGTGGTTGGTCACTGCACATCCGTTATTCAGTCCCCTGACAGACAGCAAAGCATGTAGTTCTCTTGCCTCCTTGCCTCCCAGTGATAAAACCATGTGATGTTTACAAAGAATGGATAACTGAAGAGGAAACTGGCCAAGGTACGTGAAAGTGCATCAAGTAAATGAAAAGTGATAACGTCCAAGGAAAATTCCAGTTGGACAGAAATGGATTTATAGAAGAAATAGATGACCCTGAGAATGCCACTATCACTTTTCAAAAGACACTACATAATCCGTCAGAGGAACATACAGAAGGCAAATTTATCAACATAAATGAGGAAAGTGGTTCTGACAAAAGATGAAGTTTTCCAGTGCTAGTGATGCGAGATAAAACTTCCCATTAAAGGAACTCTCAGAGATATTTCATGACATTATGAGAGCAAAGGATAAAACGTTGGAGGCTGATCAAATTTAGAAAGGAGTGGGACAATTTGCAGAAGCATAGAAAAGATGTTCACTACATATTATAAGTTATATAAATGAGCAGAAGGGAAGCACGGTTCACACACTCTTGGTAGTTTGTACCAAGAATGAAACATTTTAATTCTCAGTGTTGCTAATGTTTTAAATTATAGTCTTCTAAATAAATAATCATTTTACAATTTTTTCATTTTCCTATACTGCTGTAACCAACAGCAGGAAGCTGTTATGAAAGGTTAAAAGTTATGAAATCATCATAATTTTTCCCATTGCTTATTAAGATCACTTTGTGTGGTTTCATCTTCCATATTCACTTCCACAGTCTACACTACTGTACAAAGCAAGGTCTGCCTGGAAATGAACAATCACTTTCAACACAAATGGTCTAAGCACAACAGCTAAAAGACAGAGATTGTCAAATTGGATTAAAAGGAAAAGACTCAACTGTATGCTATTCACAAGAAACTCGTTTTAAATATAAAGACTCAGATATGTTGAGTTAAAGGATGAAGGAAGATAATATTATGCAAATACTCATCTAAAGGCAGCTGGAGGAGCCATATTAACCCTGTACGAAACAGAATTCAGAACAAGGAAGATTATCAGGGATAAAGAAGATCACTTACTGACCCTGCAATCCCACTCTTGGGCATATATCCAGAGAAAAACATGGTCCAAAAGGATACACACACCCCAGTTTGTATTGCAGCACTGTTTACAATAGCCAAGACATGGAAGCAACCTAAATGTCAATCAACAGATGAATGGATAAAGAAGATGTGGTACATGTATACAATGGAATATTACTCAGCCATAAAAAAGAATGAAATAATGCCATTTGCAGCAACATGGATGGACTTAGAGATTGTCATACTGAGTGAAGTAAGTCAGACAGAGAAAGAGAAATATCGTATGATATCCCTTATATGCAGAATCTAAAAAGAAATGATACAAATGAATTTATTTACAAAACAGAAACAGATTCACAGACTTAGAGAATGACCTTATGGTTACTGGGGGGAAGCATGGGGGAAGGGATAGTTAGGGGGTTTGGGACTGACATATACACACTGTCATATTTAAAAAGGGTAACCAACAAGGACCTACTGTATAGCACAGGGAACTCTGCTCAATGTTATGTGGCAGCTTGGATGGGAGGGGAGTCTGGGGGAGAATGGATACATGTATATGTATGGCTGCGTCCCTTTGTTGTGTACCTGAAACTATCACAACATTATTAATTGGCTATATTCCAATATAAAATGAAAAGTTTAAAAAAAATAAAGAGGGTCATTACATAATGATTAAGTGGTCAATTCTTATAGAGCACAGCAATCCTAAACATGCAGGCACCTGAAAACAGGATGCCAAAATACTTGAGCAAAAACTTGTAAAACTGAAAGGAGAAATAGATAAATCCACAAGTATAGTTGGAGACTTCAACTTTCCTCCATAAGTAATTGACAAAGCAGAAAGAAAATGAGTAAGGGAATAGATGACCTGAAGAGCAGTATTAATGAATTTACCCTAATTGACACCCAACAATAACAAAATATACATTCTTTTCAAGGGCACATGGAACATTCACTAAGGTAGACTACATTCTGGGGCATAAAACACATCTTAACAATTTTTTTAAAATAGAAATTATACAAAGTACATTCTCAGACCATAACAAAATTAAGCTGGAAATTAGTAAGAAAGATAGCTGGAAAATCCCCAAATATTTAGAAGTTGTACAATACACTTCTGAGTAACCCATGAGTTAAAGAAGAACTCTCAAGGAAATTAAAATAATAATTTTTAACTAAGTGAAAATGAAAATAAAACAAAAATGTTGGATGCAGTGAAATCAGTGCTTAGAAGGAAATTTACAGCATTAAATGCACATTTAAAGAAATATTTAAAATCAGTAATCTAAACTTTCACCCTAGGAAAATAAGAAGAGCAAATTAAACCTAAATGCAAGCAGAGGAAAGAATTAAAATTAGAACATAAATCAATGAAATTTAAAATAGGAAAATAATAGGGGAAATGAAGAAGCTAAAAGCTGGTTCTTTGGGAATACGAATAAAGTTAATAGACTACTAGTGAGACTAATCAAGGAAAAAAGAGGGAAGACACCGATTATTTATATCAGGAATGGAAGAGGGGTAAATACAGACACATGGATCAATGGAACAGAACAGAGAGTCTGGAAATAGACCCCTACAAATATGGTCAATTGATTATCAACAAAAGTGCAAAGGCAATTCACTGAAGAAAGGATGGTCTTTTCAACAAATGGTACTGGAAAAATTAGACACCTATATGCAAAAAATAAACCTTGACTTATACCTTCCCCCTTGTGTGAAATTTAACTCAGTGAATCATAGACCTGCCTGTAGCATGTAAAACTATAAAGTTTTTAGAGAAAGCATAGGAAAAATATCTGTAACCTTATGTCAGATGAAGATAGGATAATGAAAGCACAATCCATAAAAGAAAAAATAGATCAATTGGACACCATCAGAACTTCAAGACATCTGTTCTGCGACAGAGAATGAGAAGACAAACCACCAACTGACAGAAAATATTTGCAAATAATATAACTGACAATGAACTTGTATTAAGAATATATAAACAACTCAAAATTCAACAAAAAAACAAAAACCTTATTTTTTAAAAAATGGACAAAAGACATACACAGGTGTCAAATAAGCACGTGAAAAAATGCTCAACATCATTACTCCCTAAGAAAATGCAAATTAAAACCACAATGAGATACTATTAAATGCTTACTGGAATGATTTCAATTTTTTAAAAAAAACCAACAATACCAAGTGTTTGCACAAATATGGAATAACTGGAATACATCGCTTGTGGAAATGCAAATAGGACAGCTTTCAAAGAGCAGTTTGACAGTTTCTAATAAAGTTAAATATACACTTCCTTTGTAACTCAGCAATTGTCTCCTAGGTTCTTACCAGGAGAAATGATAATGTTATGTCCACAGGAGTGTTTATAACAGCTTTATTCCTGATTGCCAAAAACTGGAAACAACCAAAACTTCCCTCAGCTGGGGAATAGATAAACTGTGGCACAAATATTCAATGGATACTATTCAGCACTAAAAGGGACAGACCACTGATTCAAGAAGCCACACAAGTGGGGCTTCCCTGGTGGCGCAGTGGTTGAGAGTCCGCCTGCCGATGCGGGGGACGCAGGTTCGTGCCCCGGTCCGGGAAGATCCCACATGCCGCGGAGCGGCTGGGCCCGTGAGCCATGGCCGCTGAGCCTGCGCGTCCGGAGCCTGTGCTCCGCAACGGGAGGGGCCACAACAGTGAGAGGCCTGCGTACCGCAAAAAAAATAAAAAAAAGAGAAGCCACACAAGTGAATCTCAAAAGCTCTGTGCAAAATGAAAGAAGCCAGACTCAGAAAGCTACCTTCTATGCTATGCTATTAATTTCACCTTCTGACAAAGGCCAAATATAGGGACAGAGAACAGATCAATTTGACTACAAAGGGAGCTAGAGGGACTTTGGGGTGGGGTGGAACTGCTCTGTACCTTGATTTCAATTGTGGTCAAATGACTCTGTGCATTTGCCGAAACCCATAGAACTGTACACCAAAAATGTAATGGAACAGGACCCTGTGGAACCTTCCCATGACAGACCGCTCCCCATGTCCTCCGTCTGCCTCTTGTCTATAAGAAAAGAGCCAAAGAATTTAGTCAGAGAAATGAGAAAATACAGAGACAAAGGAAAGCAATCAAATAAGGCAAAATAAGTTCAGCCATTAAACAAAGTCAAGGACTTTTAGTTCCTTCTCAAGGGCTATACTATAGATAATATTCTGAGCCACATCCTTTGAGCTGTTTTGCAGATACTGAAGCCCCCACCACGTGGAAGAAGTCAAGTACATGATGACCAGACAGTAGCCATGACATAAACTGCTCCATCTTGCACAATTCCGAGCACTGGCCTCAAGGAAATGGGAACAAACCAACCCCAGAGAAGAAGATTAACTGTACTTAAAACAATCAAGATGATACTGATCAGACAACGCATGATCAATTTCAAGATGACTGTCAGAGCTGCTCTGCATGTAGCCCCCTCCCTCCACCTGTACACCCCTGAAACTCCCCTTTAAAAGCTCTTGCCCCTTGATGGGCAGTGGGGAAATGGTTCTTTGGGACATGAGTTTACCTTCTCTCCAGGAGTGCCAGCTTCCTCAATAAAGCTTTCTTTCCTTTTAGGGAACACTCATCTCTCAGTATTGGATTCTTGAGCAACGAGCGGCCAAACCTGAGTTCAATAAAAAAGAATAAGTTTTACTCTATGTAAATTTTAAAATAACCTTAAAAGTCAATGTCCTTTGTAAGCATCCATTCATTTATGTACTCAATCAGTGTTTACCAAGTGACTATTTTATGATACAGACTGAGCTGATTTCTTGCAGTGGCAAACAAGGTAAATACAGTCTCCCCTATCTAAACTCACTATCTAGTGCCAGGGTTGGCAAACTACAGCCAGAGGGCCAAACACACCCCACCACTTTTTTAAATTTATTTAATTTATTTATTTATTTATTTTGGCTGCGTTGGGTCTTTGTTTCTGTGCAAGGGGCTTTCTCTAGTGGCAAGTGGGGGCCACTCTTCATCACGGTGTGCGGGCCTCTCACTGTCGTGGCCTCTCTTGTTGCAGAGCACAGGCTCCAGACACGCAGGCTCAGTAGTTGTGGCTCACGGGCCTAGTTGCTCCGCGGCATGTGGGACCTTCCCAGACCAGGGCTTGAACCCGTGTCCCCTGCATGAGCAGGCAGATTCTCAACCACTGTGCCACCAGGGAAGCCCTCACCACTTATTTATTTAAATAAAATTTTATTGGCACGCAGCCAATGGCCATCCCATGTATGCATTGCCTGTAGCAGAGTTGGGTAGTTGTCACAGAGACGTATGGCCCACAAATCCTAAAATATTTACTGTCTAGGCCTTCTTAGAAAGTGTTTGTCAACTCCTAATGTAGCAGGTCTCAAACTTTATGTTGCCTAAGTATCTTTTTGGAGCCTGTTAAACTCAGGTTCTACCAGGAGAATTTCTAAGTGAGTAGTTCTAGAGCAAGTCCACAGATTTCTAGATGATTCTAAAGCGAGTAGTTCTGGACCACACTTGGGAAAAGCTAAGAGACACAGACATGAAGCAAAAAATTGCGATTGAGGGAATCTTGTTTGCAGGGTTAAAGTAGAGTTCATGCATTAAATTCGAGGTTGACAGCCTGGCCCTTTTAGAAGTTGCTTCAACTATTTGAAGGTGGCACCCTCTGGGTAAAACAATATTTTGAAAACAGCTGTTTCAGAAGAATTATGGGCAAGGGGTTATTTTACTCACCTTATCTCCCATTCTGAATACATATAAAACTGTTGAAGAACTCGATAATGAAACCACACATTATTTTAGGTTTCAGCCCCAGTCCAGCCCAGCCAGGATTCATCAGGGACGCCAGACAGCCCCTCAGCAGGGAGGGTGATAGCTGTCTCCATATGTAATCCCGGAGGGCAGGAGCGCAGGCAGTTGTGTAGGGGAGTTGAAGGGGTGCCGTGGGAACGGGGAGGGCATATTGGAAGAACTGGAGATACTCCTGGGGAGACTTGGAAATAGCGTTCACTGCGCAGCTCCCTCGCCCCTCTAGACCTACCCCCACCAGCCTATCCTGCTTCTCTTCTCTTCTTTCCAAGCACGAAAGCCAATTCCTAGCCAGGCCCTGGCGGCCCCCCATGCCTGCGGAATGTAACACAGAATTAAATATCAAGGCAGAAGAGAGACCATCTTCACGGAGCAGAGGAAGCTGTTGCGAAGTAATTATTACCCGTGAACACTACACTTAGCTCTGAGTTTCCGAAAAGCTGCAGTGAAAACATAAATAAACAAATCACAAACTACTTGTATCAGCAAAATGCCCTAACCATGGGTAGGGGTGGGTCAGAGAATGGGGGAGGGTCTGGAGGAGAGGAAGTGTTTGTTTTGGGGGGTTGTGCCCATCAGCCTGTCCCCAGCGGCCGCCCCAAAAAGGGGATCTGTCATTAGTGGACCTCTGTTTGCCTCTGAGGACAGATTTGGTGGTGGATTTCAGGACTCTGCCATCAGCCCAAAGGCATGCAGTGAATTCTGTCGGATTTAGGGTTCTAATAATAACGATTTTAGAACATCACCAGATGGGACTATGATTGCTTTAATTAGTAATTAAGTGACATCATGACTAGGGAGATTTTATTTTGAAAGTGAAGCTACCCATGATGCAAAGTGAAATTATTTTGGGTCTCTTGTAGTGCCTCCTTGGTGGCTTATAATTCTGAAGTCTCGCAGAACATATGAGCTATGTACAATGTGTAAACATAAACTTTTTTTTAATACTACTTAGTTTCCAAATATATTTAGTTGGAACTGTACCTCTGAGGCCAAGATGGCCCTGCTGTATAATTAGTAATGAATTGTTGTCTGTCTTCTTTCAATTATTTTCTTTCTGGTTATGGTTTGACAAAAGCAGTGTGTCCAACAGGTGTCCCATCTGACCCTTCTCATCAGAGTCTGTGACTGGAGCGTTCCACCATGATGGATGGGAAGGAGAGGAAGGGCATGCACGTAATGTACACAGAAAATCAGAAGATACACTTATGGCTGGAATGAAAGCCATCCCCATTGCTCCACAGACAGTAGGGGTATCAAGAGGCCAACACTGATTTATCCTGCGGAAAACTAGACTTCATACACTGCTACAAAGAAGCAGCAAAAGTGAAAACTCTGGGATGTTCTTCTCAATTAACTGTCATGGCAGGAGTTGACATGAAAGCAGAAAAGAGGTAGTCACGGGTTACCTGGGCCCTCGTGAAGTCGTGAGTTACCTACTTCTTTCTATTTCTTTACCAAGATTTGTTTTCTCTGAACTGTCTTATCAAAAGTCAAACTGGGGTTTCCCTGGTGGAGCAGTGGTTAAGAATCCGCCTGCCAGTGCAGGGGACATTGGTTTGAGCCCTGGTCCGGGAAGATCCCACATGCCGCGGAGCAACTAAGCCCGTGTGCCACAATTACTGAGCCTGCACTCTAGAGCTCACGAGCCACAACTACTGAGCCCACGCGCCTAGAGCCCATGCTCTGCAACAAGAGACGCCACGACAATAAGTCCGCACACGGCAGACTTATTGCAGTGTGTAGCCCCCGCTCGCCACAACTAGAGAAAACCCACGCACAGCAACAAAGACCCAACGCAGCCAAAAAACAAATTAATTAATTATTTTTTTTAAAAAAAAGTCAAATTGAAAGAAAATATCATTTCAGGAAATATCAAATTCTATAGGTTAAGAAATAAAATGGTGACAAAATGCATGAACTAGACGTTAGATCTGTATTCTAGATCACATTAACAGTCACAGTGAAAAGTGACACAGAATAAGTTTAGACTTTTTGCTCTCAGAAAAAGGTTAATACTATATTATTAGCAGTATTAATGTGCTGAAAGCCTTTCTGTGAGAAAGGAAAAACCGGCACCAGCCTACGCTGTAAGATAACCAATGTCTCGAAATTAACACACCCACACAAAAGGGGGATGAGAAAAAAAACATCAGGATTTTCTTCATTAAAATCCAAAATGGTGGGGCCTCCCTGGTGGCGCAGTGGTTGAGAGTCCGCCTGCCGATGCAGGGGATACGGGTTCGTGCCCCGGTCTGGGAGGATCCCATATGCCGCGGAGCGGCTGGGCCCGTGAGCCATGGCTGCTGAGCCTGCGCGTCCGGAGCCTGTGCTCCGCAACGGGAGAGGCCACGACAGTGAGAGGCCCGCGTACCACAAAAAAAAAAAAAAATCCAAAATGGCTCAAATCATCTTTAAAATCCAAATGGGGGAGGGATAAATTAGGAGTTTGGGATTAACAGATACACACTACTATATATAAAATAGAAAAACAACAAGGTCCTACTGTATAGCACAGGGAACTATATTCAATATCTTGTAATAATCTAATGTAATGAAAGAAAATGTAAAAAGAGAATATATATACTTATATATATGTATGTATAACTGAATCACTTTGCTGTACACCTGAAACTAACACAATTTTGTAACTCAACTATACTTCAATTTTTTAAAAAACATTTTTAATCCAAATGATAAAGAAATGATTCACAGAATATATTTCAAGGAGAAGAAATAAAAAGTCTCAGTCCATGGCTGCGTGACGGGGACGTGCAGTCAATGAGACAGTATGATCAGAGTGACGCTGAGCCGGAGTCCAGGCACTCAGGGCGGCCCGGATGCTAAGGGGCCGACAGAACAGACCCGCAGAACTGGCTCCAGAAGCAGACATGTCCTGGATCAATGGGAGGGGCCAGATGAATGGGTGGCCGACAGCTGGAAGGACAGAGCCAGCCTGCCTGCCGGGCGATGGAATTGGGGCAGGTCAGCTGAGCAGCCCTCCCGCCCAGGGGGTCTGTGGAGCCACAGAACTGAGAGCAGGACATTCCAGGTCAATGACCTGGAGGCCGAGGCTGGATGGTGGGCACCTGAGAGGCAGACGCGGAGCGCCTGGATGGAAGTGAGGTGCGGGGTGCAAAGGAGGAGATGGTCCTGGCCCCTGTGCTGTGGCCAGAAGTCTAAGGTCTCTCCAGCTGCCCTCTGGCCCCTCTGCTGAGCCCTGCCTCTGTGTTTATAGCGCCCCCACGGGGGTGCGCGTGTGTGTGTGTGTGTGTGTGTGTGTGTGTGTGTGCGCGCTGTTTTAGTTTCCTGTGCCTGCAAACTGGGTGGCTTTTAACTACAGAAACCGTTCTGGAGGCCAGACCCCTGAAATCAAGGTGTTCAAGGGCCCATACAAAGGCTCCAGAGACAGATCCTTCCATGCCTCCTCCAGCCTCGGGGGGCTCCTGGTGTTCTTTGGCTTGTGGCCGAATCACTCCAATCTCCGCCTCTTCTTCCGTGTCTCTTATAAGGAAACTGGTCATTGGCTTTAGGGCCCACAGGGTAATCTAGGATGATTTCCTCACCTCAGAGTCCCTTATTAATGACACCTACAAAGACCTGTTACGAACTTTTAACTTTTTTTTTTTTTTTTTTTTTTTTTTGCGGTATGCAGGCCTCTCACTGTTGTGGCCTCTCCCGTTGCAGAGCACAGGCTCCGGACGCGCAAGCTCAGCGGCCATAGCTCTCGGGGCCAGCCGCTCCACGGCATGTGGGATCTTCCCGGACCGGGGCACGAACCCATGTCCCCTGCATCGGCAGGCGGACTCTCAACCACTGCGCCATGAGGGAAGCCCTAAATTGTTATTTATTTTAATTAAATTAACATTCACAGGTCCTAGGGATTCTGGTGTGGGCATACCTTTTTGAGACCCCCTTGTTCAACCCACTACACCTGCTTTGTCAGTGTTTTAATGAAGACTTTTTCTCTACTCTCTCAGAGCGGTGAACAGAGGCTGTGGGTTGATCTGGGAGGACTGAGTCTTGGGGGTGAGTGAGGTGGAAGGATGGTGCCTGGAGGGTCCAGGTGGGCTGGGTGGTGTCATTCAGGAGACCAAGTAGCCAGAAATATGCCTCCAGGGGCCCTGGGAGCCAGTGATGGCCAGAGGGGCGTGGGAGCATCAGGACACAGGACCTCAGGCAAGTGTCGAGTCCCTTCCTGTTGACCTTGACCTGGGCTCCTCAAAGAAGAGCCCAGAGAGAAGATGCTAGGTGTTTGCTTGAGAAGCTTGGGTGGGGACAACTAGGTACTTAATTAATGTATTCTGAGGCCGTTAACTGATTGGGCTACAGAATTTTAAACTGATGGAGCCATAGAAGAATTGAGGTCTAACATCTGAGGAATTCTTAGGGAATCCAGCCTGTGACACTTCCAAGGCTGTTCACTCCCATATTTTGAACAGAATCAGCTTTGTGTTTGATGCAAAAAGCACGTTGCTAGGTCAGGGTTAGGGTTTTTCTTGGAAAGGGTGTGATTCAAGAAAACCCAGAGGCTGATTGTGAAATCCGAGTGGCTGGAGCTGTCACAACTCAGCCCGCCCTTTCTCGTCTGAAAACAGATTTCTCTGAAATCAAACCCACTTGTCAACTCACCGGCTATTTTTCCTTCACTGCTCCACTCCGGTTCAGCTGACCCTTTGGAAGGCACAGGGCCGGCCAGCGAACATGAAAACATTCTTTCCCCAGGGGGGAGGAGGTGGCCACATCTGGGAGGACCAGATGTGAGTGGAGGAGAACAGAAGCTCTGGTGTGACTCAGTCTCACGCGGGAAGAACGGGCCTGACCCAAGCACTGAGCCCGTTTCTGCAGCGTTGTTTTTCTGAACTTAAGGGATGTTTTGGAAGCCACTTAACTGCCCCGCCTCTGGAAAGAGCTCTGCTGGATGTCGTTCTGGTCCAGTGATTCTCCAACAGACACACACACGTCAGAAGACTCTGCAAACTTTCTAAACAGGACGTGTGTTCAGGCCCCACCCAGACCTGCCAGAGGAGAGCCCCCAGGAGTGAGAGCAGCCATGGTTTTGTTTGCATGGTTTTGGTTTTCATTGCTTTAATGTTCCACAAGTGACTCCGTGGTTTGCCACTCAAAGCACGGAGTCCACTGGGCCAAGGTGACCATCCAGGACAAGCAACCTCCCCCTACCTGCCCCCAGGAGTTCAATGCTCTGCCCAGGGCACCGAATGAGCTCACTAAACCTCCTCCTCCTCACCCCCGGGTATTTCTCCTCTCGTGTGCACACAGCATTTTAGGGGAGAATCAACCCCAAGATGGGAATTCAGAGACAGGAGAAGATGGCGGCAGAGTAGGACGCGGAGATCACCTTCCTCCCCACAGATACACCAGAAATACATCTACACGTGGAATGACTCCTACAGAACACCTACTGAACGCTGGCAGAAGATCTCAGACCCCCCCAAAAGGCAAGAAACTCCCCACGTACCTGGGTAGGGCAAAAGAAAAAAGGAAAAACAGAGACAAAAGAACAGGGACGGGACCTGCACCTCGGGGAGGGAGCTGTGAAGGAGGAAAAGTTTCCACACACTAGGAGCCCCTTCGCGGGCGGAGACTGCGGGTGGCGGAGGGGGAAAGCTTCGGAGCCGCGGAGGAGACCGCAGCCACAGGGGTACGGAGGGCAAAGCAGAGAGATTCCCGCACAGAGGATCGGTGCCGACCGCCACTCACCAGCCCGAGAGGCTTGTCTCCTCACCCGCCGGGGCGGGAGGGGCTGGGAGCTGAGGCTCGGGCTTCGGTCGGAGCGCAGGGAGAGGACTGGGGTTGGCGGCGTGAACACAGCCTACAGGGGGTTAGTGCACCACGGCTGGACGGGAGGGAGTCCGGGGAAAAGTCTGGACTTGCCGAAGAGGCAAGAGACTTTTTCTTCCCTCCTTGTTTCCTGGTGCAGGAGGAGAGGGGATTAAGAGTGCCACTTAAAGGAGCTCCAGAGACGAGCGCGAGCCGCGGCTAACAGCGCGGACCCCAGAGACGGGCATGAGACGCTAAGGCTGCTGCTGCCGCCACCAAGAAGCCCGTGTGCGAGCACAGGTCACTGCCCACACCTCCCCTCCCAGGAGCCTGTGCAGCCTGCCACTGCCAGGGTCCCGGGATCCAGGGACAACTTCCCCGGGAGAGCGCACGGCGCGCCTCGGGCTGATGCAACGTCACGCCGCCCTCTGCCGCCGCAGGATCGCCCCACACTCCGTACCCCTCCCTCCCCTGGCCTGAGTGAGCCAGAGCCCCTGAAATAGCTGCTCCTTTAACCCCGTCCTGTCTGAGCGAAGAACAGACGCCCTCAGGCGACCTACATGCAGAGGCGGGGCCGAATCCAAAGCTGAGCCCCGGGAGCTGTGCGAACAAAGAAGAGAAAGGGAAATCTCTCCCAGCAGCCTCAGGAGCAGCGGATTAAATCTCCACAATCAACTTGATGTACCTGCATCTGTAGAATACCTGAATAGACAATGAATCAGCCCAAATTGAGGAGGTGGACTTTGGGAGCAAGATTTATTATTTTTTCCCCTTTTCCTCTTTTTGTGACTGTGTATGTGTATGCTTCTGTGTGAGATTTTGTCTGTATAGCTTTGCTTTCAGCATTTGTCCTAGGGTTCTATTCGTCTGTTTTTTGTTTTTGTTTGCTTTTTAAAAAATTTTTCTTAATTATTTTTTTATTTTAATAACTTTATTTTACCTTACTTTATTTTCTTTTCTTTTATCCTCTTTTTCTTCCTTTCTCTCTCTTTCTTTTTCTTTTCTTTGTTCCTGTCTTCCTTTGTTCCTTTCTTCCTTCCTTTCTTTCTTTTTTTCTTCCTTTCTTTCTACTTTTTCTCCCTTTTATTCTGAGCTGTGTGAATGAAAGGCTCTTGGTGCTGCAGCCAGGAGTCAGTGCTGTGCCTCTGAGGTGGGAGAGGCAACTTCAGGACACCGGTCCACAAGAGACCTCCTAGCTCCACGTAATATTCAATGGTGAAAATCTCCCAGAGATCTCCATCTCAACACCAGCACCCAGCTTCACTCAACGACCAGCAAGCTACAATGCTGGACACCCTATGCTAAACAACTAGCAAAACAGGAACACAACCACACTAATTAGCAGAGAGGCTGCCTAAAATCATAGTAAGTCCACAGACACCCCAAAACACACCACCAGACGTGGACCTGCCCACCAGAAAGACAAGATCCAGTCTCATCCACCAGAACACAGGCACTAGTCCCCTCCACCAGGAAGCCTACACAACCCACTGAACCAACTTTAGCCACTGGGGACAGACACCAAAAACAACGGGAACTACGAACCTGCAGCGTGAGAAAAGGAGACCCCAAACACAGTAAGATAAGCAAAATGAGAAGACAGAAAAACACACAGCAGATGAAGGAGCGAGGTAAAAACCCACCAGACCTAACAAATGAAGAGGAAATAGGCAGTCTACCTGAAAAACAATTCAGAATAATGATAGTAAAGATAATCCAAAATCTTGGAAATAGAATGGAGAAAATGCAAGAAACATTTAACAGGGACCTAGAAGAACTAAAGATGAAACAAGCAACTATGAACAACACAATAAATGAAATTAAAAATACTCTAGAAGGGATCAATAGCAGAATAACTGAGGTAGAAGAACGGATAAGTGACTGGGAAGATAAAATAGTGGAAATAACTACTGCAGAGCAGCATAAAGAAAAAAGAATGAAAAGAACTGAGGACAGTCTCAGAGACCTCTGGGACAACATCAAACTCACCAACATTCGAATTATAGGGGTCCCAGAAGAAGAAGAGAAAAAGAAAGGGAATGAGAAAATATTTGAAGAGATTATAGTTGAAAACTTCCCTAATATGGGAAAGGAAATAGTTAATCAAGTTCAGGAAGCACAGAGAGTCCCATACAGGATAAATCCAAGGATAAACACACCACGACACATATTAATCAAACTTTCAAAAATTAAATACAAAGAAAACATATTAAAAGCAGCAAGGGAAAAACAACAAATAACACACAAGGGAATCCCCATAAGGTTAACAGCTGATCTTTCAGCAGAAACTCTGCAAGCCAGAAGGGACTGGCAGGAAATACTTAAAGTGATGAAGGAGAAAAACCTGCAACCAAGATTACTCTACCCAGCAAGGATCTCATTCAGATTTGATGGAGAAATTAAAACGTTTACAGACAAGCAAAAGCTGAGAGAGTTCAGCACCACCAAACCAGCTTTACAACAAATGCTAAAGGAACTTCTCTAGGCAAGAAACACAACAGAAGGAAAAGACCTACAATAACGAACACAAAACAATTAAGAAAATGGGAATAGGAACATACATATCGATAATTACCTTAAATGTAAATGGACTAAATGCTCCCACCAAAAGACACAGATTGGCTGAATGGATACAAAAAAAAAGACCCATATATATGCTGTCTACAAGAGACCCACTTCAGACCTAGAGACACATACAGACTGAAAGTAAGGGGATGGAAAAAGATATTCCATGCAAATAGAAATCAAAAGAAAGCTGGAGTAGCAATTCTCATATCAGACAAAATAGACTTTAAAATAAAGACTATTAGAAGAGACAAAGAAGGACACTACATAATGATCAAGGGATCGATCCAAGAAGAAGATATAACAATTGTAAATATTTATGCACCCAACATAGGAGCACCTCAATACATAAGGCAAATACTAACAGCCATAAAAGGGGAAATCGACAGTAACACATTCATAGTAGGGGAATTTAACACCCCACTTTCACCAGTGGACAGATCATCCAAAATGAAAATAAATAAGGAAACACAAGCTTTAAATGATACATTAAACAAGATGGACTTAATTGATATTTATAGGACATTCCATCCAAAAACAACAGAATACACATTTTTCTCAAGTGCTCATGGAACATTCTCCAGGATAGATCATATCTTGGGTCACAAATCAAGCCTTGGTAAATTTAAGAAAATTGAAATCTTATCAAGTATCTTTTCCGACCACAATGCTATGAGACTAGATATCAATTACAGGAAAAGATCTGTAAAAAATACAAACACATGGAGGCTAAACAATACACTACATAATAACTAAGTGATCACTGAAGAAATCAAAGAGGAAATCAAAAAATATCTAGAAACAAATGACAATGGAGACACGATGACCCAAAACCTATGGGATGCAGCAAAAGCAGTTCTAAGAGGGAAGTTTATAGCAATACAATCCTACCTTAAGAAACAGGAAACATCTCGAGTAAACAACCTAACCTTGCATCTAAAGCAATTAGAGAAAGAAGAACAAAAAACCCCCCAAAGTTAGCAGAAGGAAAGAAATCATAAAGATCAGATCAGAAATAAATGAAAAAGAAATGAAGGAAGTGATAGCAAAGATCAATAAAACTAAAAGCTGGTTCTTTGAGAAGATAAACAAAATTGATAAACCATTAGCCAGACTCATCAAGAAAAAAAGGGAGAAGACTCAAATCAATAGAATTGGAAATGAAAAAGGAGAACTAACAACTGACACTGCAGAAATATAAAAGATCATTAGAGATTACTACAAGCAACTCTATGCCAATAAAATGGACAACCTGGAAGAAATGGACAAATTCTTAGAAATGCACAACCTGCCAAGACTGAATCAGGAAGAAATAGAAAATATGAACAGGTGAATCACAAGCACTGAAATTGAAAATGTGATTTAAAATCTTCCAACAAACAAAAGCCCAGGACCAGAAGGATTCACAGGCGAATTCTATCAAACATTTAGAGAAGAGCTAACACCTATCCTCAAACTCTTCCAAAATATAGCAGAGGGAGGAACACTCCCAAAATCATTCTACAAGGCCACCATCACCCTGTTACCAAAACCAGACAAGGATGTCACAAAGAAAGAAAACTACAGGCCAATATCACTGATGAACGTAGCTGCAAAAATCCTCAACAAAATACTAGCAAACAGAATCCAACAGCACATTAAAAGGATCATACACCATGATCAAGTGGGGTTTATTCCAGGAATGCAGGCATTCTTCAATAGACGCAAATCAATCAATGTGATACACCATATTAACAAATTGAAGGAGAAAAGCCATATGGTCATCTCAATAGATGCAGAGAAAGCTTTCAACAAAATTCAACACGCATTTATGATAAAAACCCTCCAGAAAGTAGGCATAGAGGGAACTTTCCTCAACATAATAAAGGCCATATATGACAAACCCACAGTCAACATTGTCCTCAATGGTGAAAAACTGAAAGCATTTCCACTAAGATCAGGAACAAGACAAGGTTGCCCACTCTCACCACTCTTATTCAACCTAGTTTTGGAAGTTTTAGCCACAGCAATCAGAGAAGAAAAGGAAATAAAAGGAATCCAAATTGGAAAAGAAGAAGTAAAGCTGTCACTGTTTGCAGATGACATGATACTATACATAGAGAATCCTAAAGATGCTACCAGAAAACTACTAGAGCTAATCAATGAATTTGGTAAAGTAGCAGGATACAAAATTAATGCACAGAAATCTCTGGCATTCCTATACACTAATGATGAAAAATCTGAAAGTGAAATCAAGAAAACACTCCCATTTATCACTGCAACAAAAAGAATAAAATATCTAGGAATAAACCTACCTAAGGAGACAAAAGACCTGTATGCAGAAAATTATGACACTGATGAAAGAAATTAAAGATGATACAAATAGATGGAGAGATATACCATGTTCTTAGATTGGAAGAATCAACAGTGTGAAAATGACTCTACTACACAAAGCAATCTACTGATTCAATGCAATCCCTATCAAACTACCAATGGCATTTTTCACAGAACTAGAACAAAAAATTTCACAATTTGTATGGAAACACAAAAGACCCCGAATAGCCAAAGCAATCTTGAGAACAAAAAATGGAGCTGGAGGAATCAGGCTCCCTGACTTCAGCCTATACGACAAAGCTACAGTAATCAAGACAGTATGGTACTGGCACAAAAACAGAAAGATAGATCAATGGAACAGGATAGAAAGCCCTAAGATAAACCCACACCCACACACATATGGTCACCTTATCTTTGATAAAGGAGGCAGGAATGTACAGTGGAGAAAGGACAGCCTCTTAAATAAGTGGTGCTGGGAAAACTGGACAGGTACATGTAAAAGTATGAGATTAGATCACTCCCTAATACCATACACAAAAATAAGCTCAAAATGGATTAAAGACCTAAATGTAAGTCCAGAAACTATCAAACTCTTAGAGGAAAACATAGGCAGAACACTCTATGACATTAATCACAGCAAGATCCTTTTTGACCCACCGCCTAGAGAAATGGAAATAAAAACAAAAATAAATAAATGGGACCTAATGAAACTTGAAAGATTTTGCTCAGCAAAGGAAATCATAAACAAGACCAAAAGACAACCCTCAGAATGGGAGAAAATATTTGCAAATGAAGCAACTGACAAAGGATTAATCTCCAAAATTTACAAGCAGCTCATGCAGCTCAATAACAAAAAAACAAACAACCCAATCCAAAAATGGGCAGAAGACCTAAATAGACATTTCTCCACAGAAGATATACAGACTGCCAACAAACACATGAAAGAATGCTCAACATCATTAATCATTAAAGAAATGCAAATCAAAACTACAATGAGATATCATCTTACACTGGTCAGAATGGCAATCATCAAAAAATCTAGAAACAATAAATGCTGGAGAGGGTGTGGAGAAAAGGGAACACTCTTGCACTGTTGGTGGGAATGTAAATTGATACAGCCACTATGGAAAACAGTATGGAGGTTCCTTAAAAAACTGAAAATAGAACTACCATACGACCCAGCAATCCCACTACTGGGCACATACCCTGAGGAAACCATAATTGAAAAAGAGTCATGTACCAAAATGTTCATTGCATCTCTGTTTACAATAGCCAGGATATGGAAGCAACCTAAGTGTCCATCAACAAATGAATGGATAAAGAAGATGTGGCACATATATACAATGGAATATTACTCAGCCATAAAAAGAAACAAAATTGAGTTATTTATAGTGAGGTAGATGGACCTAGAGTCTGTCATACAGAGTGAAGTAAGTCAGAAAGAGAAAAACAAATATCATATGCTAACACATATATATGGAATCTAAGAAAAAAAAAAAGAAAAGAAAAGGTCCTGAAGAACCTAGGGGTAAGACGGGAATAAAGACACAGACCTACTAGAGCATCGACTTGAGGATATGGGGAGGGGGAAGGGTAAGCTGTGACAAAATGAGAGAGTGGCATGGACATATATACACTACCAAATGTAAAATAGCTAGTGGGAAGTAGCTGCATAGCACAGGGAGATCAGCTAGGTGGTTTGTGACCACCTAGAGGGGTGGGATAGGGAGGGTGGGAGGGAGGGACACGCAAGTGGGAAGAGATATGGGAACATATGTATATGTATAACTGATTCACTTTGTTATAAAGCAGAAACTAACACACCATTGTAAAGCAATTATACTCCAATAAAGATGTTAAAAAAAAAAAAAGGGAATTCAGAATCCCCTCCTCATCCTGGCACACCTGATCCAGTCCTTGCAGAGGAAGCAAAGAAGCAAAGGATGCTTAGTTTGGAGAAAAGAAAAACAACTCAATCGTTTGTGAAGGCAGTTTATGAGCCAGAAACCCACATGTTCAGAAAATAGCTGTGGCCGGGCCAGGAGGGCTCAAAGACACCAGTAAAATCTTCTTGCATAAATTCCAGGAATCTGAGGGGCACACGTTACAGGGAAAATTGATGGATCACACCCATGGGAGCCAGGCCAGGGAAATGACATTCCCCCCTTCAATAAGTTGGATGTAAACACAGCGAATGAGAACCTTCCTCACTAGCCCCCAGGCCCCCCAGCTAGTGGGGATGGGGAGTCACACAATTGCGGTGGGTAGAGGCTCAGTATCCCTGAGGTGCCCGCAGTGCCATGATGGTACCTAAGCATAGAGACTTGGATGTAAACATCTCCTCCACTTTACTGCCCATTTTCACACTTCCCCAATCGTCCCACATGACTTTTATAGAGGTTTCAGTTTTTACCCCAGGGTCCAGTTAAACTTCTTTCACTGCATTTTATTGTTTTTATATTTTTTTATTTTCTTTTATTTTAGAACAGTTACCTACTTTTTGTGGGTTTTTTTTTTTTTTTCCACGACACAGAACAGTCTAAGCTATTGTCTTGAAGAACATGTGGCATTCTGCATCTGCCTGATTGTCTGCTGTTATTAACATTCTGGGGAGGAATGCCACATAGGTGAACTGGTTGCAGTACATAATTATTCTTTTTGATGGACAGTATGTCTTCTGGGAGGCCGTTCAAGGAAGCTCCTATGTCAGTTTGCATTTTCCCCATCAGCCCAAGAACGCTCCCTTGGTTCTGAAATCCAGTGATCCAGGTGCAAATTGTGCCTCCCTACCTGCATCAGTCATGTCTCCAAAGATCCCTGGTTCCCTTTAGTGGAGAACGGTATTTAGAGACCAAGGTGTGGGTGCTAGGTGTGCTCATTGGACCTGGGATGCCATTGCCTCTTGGTACTGTTGGTGACGGGTAATAAATAATTTGTGTTCCTGTCTGATATCTCTAATTCAAACCCAACACCAGGGGTTCTTCCTCACCTCCCCCATTCCATTTTTGTGTCTCTCTTCTCCCACAGTGAGAGCCCTGGAGCCCAACAAGATGAACACATTTACTTACTTGACCTCTCCTACAATATTCACAATGTAATTTAAAAATTGCAGAATTATAGCAGCCATGCCACTCTCAATAACAAATCTACTTAGCAAAGTTCAAAGTTACTTGAATTAATTCTTTTCTCCTGTACAATTAAGATGATCAATTTGACACACAGCTATTCATTTCTTTAAGTTTTTATTCAATACTAGAATTTGGTTCTCCTGTTTTAAACCTTGTTTTGAGTAATAAAATATATATGGCACAAAGATCACAATTCTATAAGAAAATTGTACTCAAACAATCCTTTCTTCCTTCCTTACTCTCTACCTTATTTTTATCCAGTCCCTGTAGGTCGGCACTTTTACTACATTCTACTTTATCTTTTCTCTGTCTCCTTTTTTCATAAATATGCAAATATAATCCTATATTGTTATTTGTTCTCTTTAACAGTTTTTTGGACCTTAACATCCCCACTTAACCATATATCCTGGAAATCATATTATATCAATTCTTAACAATCTCATTATTAATTTTACTGATGCACACTATTTCATTGATTGTCAATCCATCCCATTTCATTGCCTCACACACATCAGCTGAGAAGGAGAAACTAGGGGTTGACGAAGTTGAGAAAAGCAGAGGTTAGAAGAGAGACAAGAGAAGGTGATAAATAGGGGTAGGGCAGGTCCAGAAGAGTAACTTGAGGCCTACCTGTGATAGAATCCAATACAGCATGCCCTCCGTGTGGAAGGAGAGACTTCAATAGGACAAATAGGAGAAAGGGTTCCCATAATGTCCAAGCAGTGATGTTCCTTGCAGGCTCAGAAGGTGTCCCAGAGAGCTGCCAGAAGTGAGTGGAGGACCAGGTCCTACACAGCAGCTTAATCAACAGATAGGGTGCAATGCAGATCTGGTGAATAAAGTCAGGTTTGCAAATTATAATTTTAAAGTATTTGTGTAGGATTACCTTGCAGATGGCACAGTGATGGATAAAATGACACTCACAAAAGCAGAGATTCTCAACTTGGGTGTCTGGAAACCCTCTGAAATTTCTTGCAAAGTGTCTGAGTGGACTTCTTGAGGAAGAGAGCATACAGAACTTCCAGCAGATTTTGAAAGGAGTTTGTGACTCAAAATTTTTGTTAAGTTAGGAACCCTAATGTGAGGGCCAGGAAACTAATGGATGAGCAGATGGCCACGGGCACTGAATGGATTGTACCAGCCAATGCGGGCAATGAGAATGACTTTCCCAGGCTTCCTCCATTATAACCATAGATATGTTTTGCATACATTAGTTCATGCATCCCTATAATGTGTTTATTATTAACCCTGTCCCAGAGGGGTTAATAACAACCCCAAGGCCATGATATTGGCAAGTGGTAAAGCTGGGATTTGAGCCCACACCTGCCTCATTCCAAGGGCCACATGCTGAAGCCAGCATCAAACAACTTCTTACCAGTCTAGCCACTGCTGACGCACCACACCCAGTCCTGTGTACCTTCCTTAGAAACCAAATGGTAACATACCCAGAGAAGAGTGGCCGAACGGTGTGAAACTCACAACCTCATCACTGCAAAGACCAGTCAGGTGCCCTTCCCAGACTCTCCTCCACAGCCAGTGCCCCCCGCAGCCTCATCCTGCCAGCTCCTACATCATGGAGCTGCAGGATGCAGAGAAGGCTGAAGATCTTCCGCCTACCTGGACCCCAGGAAGGATGCTGCTTCCTCCCTGTTCTGGCCAAGTCATCACCTTACCCACCTCTGGAAACTGGACCGCCCCTCCCCCCCGCCCATAGGTCTGCATTGTGAGTTCCTTGGTACTAGAATCTTTTCGGTTCTCTGCCCTGCACCTGGACCTTTCTCCTGCTTGCTGGCTCTCTTCCAGGAAGCCTCAGCCTCTCCACCTAATGGCCCAGATTCTCACCTGGGTCCAGAGCCTCCTATTGTATGTGTTCCCCCTTCCAGCACTGACTCTGCCAGACCACCCTGCCCTCTGAACACGGCATCACTTTCCAACAGCACCTGATGGTCTGTCTCTTTCTAATGTCCTTAGTGTCTGTAAAGCGAGCTCTTCTTACAAAATGCATCATGTTAGCAATCAAGAAATGAATGCCAAAAGCCAAATTAGAGTTTATTATATTTTAAATTTATTCTAAATAATTTTTATGAAATGCCTGCAGGGTTATAACTTCTCCATCCTGAAGAGGAGAGAGTGGGGCATCCCTGCCACCGCAGGACTGCCCAGCGGGTCCAGAGTGCCTCATGAATATTGACTCCGATAGGGAAACAAACACCATCTATACTGAGGCGTCTGATGGGAATACAATTAATAACAAATGTAAAGAATTACTTGAAATTATTACAGCAAAACGTTATAACTCCACTTTTATTTGACTGCATTTTTCTGGAAACTGGTCCTTTTCCATGGCTTCTCTCTGGAGGGAAGTTAGGGATATTTTTCAGTATTTAATAAGGAATCATCTCCTTGTTAAGGACATCCTTGTGTTTCAAATCTGGTGCTTGGTCTCAGTTGAACAGATGGGATTTTCCATTAGCTCTTTTTAGAGAAAACTTCTGTGTGTCTGGAATCAACTGTGAAATCCTACCTCCCCCAATAATACTGCCATTTATTTAGTCGGTTAGCAAACTTGTTTATAGTACATGTTTACTCTGTGCCAGGTACTGTTCTGAAAACTACAAACATTAACTCATGTGATGTACACCCCTAGTTACAGAAGCTTAACCACGTAAGTGGTAAGTCTGTGAACCTGGGCTTCTCCATGTAATTTAAAATTCACTAGAAGTAAAATTTCTTTTTAATTTTATGCCATCTCAACCTCCCAAAATTTTAAAGATGCTATAATTAGCAGTTAGAATGAAAGAGAAGTAATCGAAGAGTGATTGCTAATGGCTTTCTTTTTTGGCGTGATGAGAATGTTCTGGAATCAGAGTGGTGATATTCGCACAACTTTGTGAATATTAAAAAAAAAAGAAAAGAAAACACCGAATGGTATGTTTTGAAAGGGTAAATTTTATCGTATGTGAATTGTAGCTCAGTTTTTTTTAACTTAACAAGGTAAGAAGACAAGAAAATCAACCACTCTCTTCCTCCTTCTCATGTTCCAGCCACCCAGGCACCACACCGACCATGACTTTTTCCCCTCTTGCCTGCGACTCAGATGGAGAGAAAGGAAACAGTAAAATTGAAGAAAGAGAGAAAAGAAAATATAACGGTACTGCAAGAGTAAACGGGGCGGCCATCCCCACTTCGGGGTGGAAAACAACTTTTGGCTCTGAGAAGAATCCTCCCGTCCCTGGCTTGAAGCCCTGCCTTGTAGCCATTGGTTTGGTTTCAGCAACGTTCTCCAGGTGGCTACCAAGCCAGGCTGGCTGGACGTTCCTGGTGCTAGAGTGAGACAGCGGGGAGAGGCCATGCACAAGCAGACAAGCGAAAAATGTCTTTGCAGGAGGTACACGCAGCCTTCGGGAGGAGAAACACCGGGAGAGAGACGATACTGGCCCAGGGGCAGCTGCTGTGATAGAAGCTCAAGCTGGGAGTAGAGGGAGCAATGGGTTCTACTAGGGTCTCAGGAAAGCTCTCCAAAGTAGGTCCATTTGCATAGGGTTTTGAAGGCTGATTAGAGGCTGCACTGGAAAACTGGGCTCGGGAATGACCTTGCCCATTTGGTGCAACTAAAACACATGCTGAGAAGGTGACCCCTCAATTGGCTTTAAGAAGGTGAAAAGGAGGGCGTGCTGTAAGTCTGAGAACCCCGCTGGAGGGGCAGATACTGGGCCTGGCAAGGAGGGAAGGAGACGCAGCTGGAAAGGATTCTGTCCACATCACTCCCAGGGCTTCTGGCTTCGCGACAGGAGTCTCACATTGGAAAAGTTGGGTTTGATGCGGCTGTGGGTCTTGCCAGTGAAGATGTCGTAGGGACAACGTGGGATGGAGCTCAGCGGACAGGGCATCCTCTCCAGCAAGAGTGGGCTCGGCCTGTCTGTGAGCACAGAGGCTGTGGCAGGGAGGGCAGGGGAGAAGGGAAGAGAGTAAGGACGGAGCCCCCAGGGGCGAGGAGGAGAGGGCACCTCACGAAGGAGATGGAGAGAGAAGGAATGTACACGGCCGGGTGGGGAGAAGATGTGGAGCGCTCCAGGGGAGGGACCGCGAGGACGGTGGACCCCAAGGATGCGGGGCTCCAGGATGCACTGCGGATGCGATGATGGATGGACAGGGCCTCAGCTAAGACGGGCACTGTCCCCAGGGCTGAGACCGGATCACTGCCCCACACGCGTCATGATTGCTCCTAGAGAAAGAGCTAGTCTCTGTGCTTCCTCAGTGAAAAGGATGCAGCCCAGACAGACTCAGCGGCCTGTCAAACTCTAGGCCTGGGGCCAGGGGAACGCTGCCCTCCTGACACACTTCCTCCCCTCATTCCACTCACTTCGCAGAGAAGATGCTTTCCTGGGCCGAGTCTGTGCTTCTGATTCAGGCCCTGGAGGAGGCCCTGGATCAGAGGGCTGGTGTGCCCAGTGGCTCATGTCATAAAGAAACATCTTACAGACAGCGTTCTGCATGGCCTGAGAATCTTCTCCAAACACACTCCCAGAAAATGCTTTCTGGAGGCCCTTTTTAAAGGCAGGATTTTCTGTAAATTTTCTGATTTACAATGTTATGTTTATTTCTACTGTACAGCAAAGTGATTCAGTTATACATATATATATTCTTTCTCAGATTCTTTTCCACTATACTTTATAACAGGATATTGAATACAGTTCCCCATGCTCTACAGTAGGACCTTGTTTACTCTATATACAGTAATTTGTACCTAATAAGCCCAGACTCGCATTTTCCCATATATAGAAAAGCGCTAAATTTATTAACTCGAGATGTCTGGTTTTTCTATAGTTAACCATAATCTTTTGATATTTCAGCTACCTGGTTTTTGTTGCAAAAATTCCTATAGATCCTGGCTCCTCCCTTTCCTCTGTGGAGGGGTCCCTCAGAGCTTTTCTGAGAGGCTGCCTCCTGGGCTTAAGTCCTCAGCCAGCCCACCAAATAAAACATCATTCTCAACTTTTAGGTTGTGCCTTTTTTTTTTTTTTCAGACGACAGGGTCCACATGAACCCAGAATAATCTCTTCTCAAGATTCTTAGCTAATTACATCTTCAAAGGCCCTATTGCCAAATAAGGTCACGTTCACAGGTACCAGGGCTTGGGGGGGATCACTATTAAACCCACTCCAAGGGGATCACCATGTTACCCCTATTTCAGAGATGAGGATATAGGAGGAAAAGTGCAGTAACGGGTAAGGGTACAAAACTGGCAATGAGCAGAATACAGAGCTGTTATGCGCAGGCCTGAGTCTGAGTGTTTGTTCTAAAGAAGGAGAAAGAGAACTCCTTTGGGTGATGACGTGCAAGGCCAAGTTTAGTCGCCAAATGGAATTGGTTTTGATCCTTCTAGAACCAGGGCGCTTGAGTAGTCTCTGTCTATCCATAGACTGTAGACCACCCATCCGTGGCAGGGCCTCCAGCAGGCACCCACCCTCACAGCCAGGGTCTGTGACATTGGCCCCAGTGACAGTACCATGAAATAGAAAGATGCCATTTTAGCAAACACGCTCGCTGGCTTTTATCCCTGAATAAGCAAGGATGCTTCCCATGCTAATTAACCAAGACTCACAGGCAAGGGTCTCACCTGGGGCTCACAAGGCAGCCTTAATTTATGAGGATTGATCATAAATTCTCATTTAATGCGAATCATTCCACAGCTTGTGGGGAATATGTCAGCTGTCACAAGCGCCCCAGGGCTGCGCTTCACTGCCCCCGGTGAGTTGAGCCTGATGCTTGGAGAGAAGGCACCCGAACCAGCCTCTGAAAAAATTACAGAAATCTAGGAAGAGACATCCAAGATCTCCAGATCACTGATCCAAGACGGAAGGAATTACAGTAGAAAATGTGACACTAGCAGGACAGATTCATCAGAGTACACTTGCCACTTAGAGGAAGAGGGAAGTGGGAGAGAGAAGAAAATATGGAAAGTTAATTAACCTGCCAAATTTATAATCCTTCACCTGTAATTTAGAGCTAGAATGAGAATGACAGGGAAACAAAGAAGGAGAGGCATTTCTCATGTGCAAAGAGCACTTAGTAGCTGACCCTCCAATCCCGATACTGGACATGAAGACACAGGCCAGAGAAATCAGGAGACAGCCGGAAGTCACCCTGCTTCTCAGGCCAGGCTGCTGGTGGAAGCCGCGCTCCTGACTCAGCTCACTCCATTACACCCAGAAAATGGGTTTCCCACTTAGAGAGTTGCCAAGTTTCCCTCTGACTTTAATCAACACCAGCCGAGGATTTTGCTTTCTCCCAAAACCAGTAGCTGGTCTCCAAATGTGCTGGTGCAGATCTTAGCATGGGTGTCAGGTTAGAGATGCTCGGGCTGAGTGGTGTCAGACAGAACTTGGGGTTCATTGTGCAGCTTCTTCTGCAAAGATGCCCCAGCATGAAAAAGCAGATCCCAGAAACTGGTTTTCAACTGGTTGGAGTGAGCTTCTAATACTATGAAATAAATGCTCCAGAATTTTAGAGACATGGTAATGATATTTATCCAAGATACTCTAATATTGCTGGTGTGAGTCCACATTTATAGATCTGATTCGTTTTCCACCACTGATGCCCCACGGACCCTGTTCCTGACAATCTCCTCTGCTCATGCCATGGGGCCATTTTCCAGGCGTCTCACCCACCCCTCACCACGTCCAGACTGATCACTTGCACATCCTAATCTCCATCCCAACTCCCTCAACTGTCCAAACAGAGCAGATCTCCTTCTGTTTCCCCTCAGCTGCAAACCTCCTCTTCCAGCTTCAGCTCCTGGTGGGGATATCGGCCCCGTCATCCATTCAGCCTGACGTAAGGAGGATGTCACCTCCCCTGGGGTTTCAGGCTGGTCCGCGGTCTCCACTTAATCCCCTCTTTGTCTTCCCCTCCTAATTTCTTAACTCGTTTGATCCTTTTCTCCCCATCTCCCCACCCTGGCTGAGGTCCTCTCCTCTTTGGAGCCTTTCACAGGAAGCCCTTGACGACTGTCTCACCACCCACGTCTCCACTGAGTCCCCCCTCCACGGTGCAACCAGGTGGTCCCAGACCCGCCTGAATGCCTTCCCAGCCTCTAAGCCCACAGGAGGAGGGACCCTCGGCGTGACCCACAGGCCATCTGCAAGCCCATCGCCCGCTGTCTTACCCACGCCACATCCTAGAAATGCAAACCGCTGCATCCCTGCCGTCCATGCTGCCTCAGGGCTCTGCACCTGCTCATCTGCTGGCCCCCAGCCTGCACTACCCTTCTCCCCATCACCCTCCTGATCAACTACATCCTTTAAAAACGCTTGTGTGGATCGTACCCATGAAGCCTTCTCTGAACGCCCCCTCTGCCCCACAAGGTCAGTTCTTTTATGCCGCCCTCGCCTCCTGGGGCTGTCTCACACCACACACCTGTCATGCTCGGTCACTCTTTGCAGGCCTCCATCCCTCGGCACCATGGCTGGGAGCTCCTTGAGAGAGACCTGCCTTGTGCCTTTCCAAACCCCCAGAGCCCATCACTCTATGTGGCACAGATTTAGGGGTCAAAGCCTCCTGTCCTTCCTCAGGGACACATCGTGTTGACAGCCTGTCCCTTTGATATGACGTGATGGAGGGCACTTCAGCTCTGTGGGCTGCCCCACCCAAAACCCACCACCCCAGTCCAGCCATGAGACACACGGGCAGACCAACCCAGAGTGAGGGGTGTCCTACCAATCAGCTGATGAGGCTCCTTAAAATCCCCCCACACTCAAAAGGGGAAAGCACAGAGAGAGCTTCTCCGTAAGTCTGAAACCTGATTTCCCAGCCAAGATCCGATTCCAGCATCCCCAGGGCATCTTGGTTGTGAGGATGAGCGGTGGAGATGCAGTTGCTGTCACCCAGCTCCCTCTGCCTCACGGACCCCAGCACTGCCGGCACAAGGGCCTATTGTAATAGTGAGTCACCTCCCCCTCCCCAAACTGTCCCAGGCTTCTCCTTGCCCTTGGAAAGAAACCCAGAGTCCTCACCCGGTCTAAAAGACCCTGCTGGGTCTGGCCCTGCCTGCCCCCAAATTTATTTCACTCCCCTCCCTCCCTCCTCTCACCGTGGACCAGCCGCACTGGACCCCTTCCATCCCCCAGACACCCCAAACTCCACCTTTACTGCCTGCCTTCCCCCGACCCCGATATACCTGACCCTTCAAGTCTCAGTCTCCTCTAAACTCTCCCCTCCTCAGAGCGGG
This sequence comes from Hyperoodon ampullatus, assembly GCF_949752795.1. NCBI lineage: Eukaryota > Metazoa > Chordata > Mammalia > Artiodactyla > Ziphiidae > Hyperoodon > Hyperoodon ampullatus. Next base: position 4,431,157 of record NC_136921.1, read on the forward strand.
CTGCCCTGCCCACCTGGGGAGCAGGTGCCCCCTCCAATGCGGGGTTTTGTCGCAGCCAGTCATCCTCCTCATTTGAGACGTCCTGCTTACTGGCCGCGGCCGCCAATGACCTGTCAGCCCCTTGACAGCATGGATCACATATGCCTCATCCAGTAGATCCAGGGCCCAGAAGCTCATTAACACTTACTGAAGGGATGAAGGAATGATGCTGTCCGTAGTTAAACATCGGGGAAAGACAGTGAGTTCTGGGGCCAACTAGACGGGGATCTGAAACAGGACTTCCAGAAAATGTATCTACAGCAGAGCCTCCTTCCTTGTAAAACCCCAGATAAAAGACGCCATGTCACAGGGCTGCAGGGATTAAGTAAGATAAGGGCTTTGAAGAACCAAGTGCTGTGTCTGGCACGGGGTAAGATGCTCGTTATCCCCTCATTTCTTAAAGATATGGTTAAGCCAACAGTGTACGTGTTTCAATCCTTTCCCAAACCAACCCCATGGCTGTCATTCTTCCAACCTGCAAAAAGGGCTCATGTTTTAGCTCGACCGTAAGTCATCTAATATAGCCCATAAAAAAAAAAAGTCACCTTTCTACCCTTCTCACGTATCCTGAGTTCCAGAAAGATTCTAACAATACATTTTGAAGCAAATGCTTCTTTTTCTGCTGGTAGAAAATAAAAGGTGATTTTGAAAGCTCCACTCGGAGGTGAAGGATGGTGAATTCTGTGCCTTTGTGGGTGGAAGCTGCAGTCAAAGGAAGAATCCAGAGAGAAGACGACTCTGAATAGGAAACAGAAAGGGAGAAAATAAGACAATGGCACTCAGCCCTCAGTCCCATCTTTGCTCTGAAACATCCCTCTCATCCAATTGTAAAAAGAAAAAAATCCCTTTCTTGGTGATAATTAGAACACTTATCAAAAAAGGTAAACAATGGTGGGAAAAGCATAATTTATTGCAGTAAAGACAAATATCTGTCAAGGAAGACAATGTACAAAAAGGGCGAGAGAAACAACCCCCAAAACAATAGTGGCTATGGGAGACTTGAATGGGGACACCAGGCCTGGCACCACTGTGCCCAGGAATAAAAGTAGCATCGCACAGCTATTTGCCCCAGAAGAGGACACATGAAAGTGGCGAGGACCTGCTCCCACCGGAGACGTGTCGCAGCCTTGTGTTGGGATGCTGGACTGTGCTTGATGGATCTCTGTGAAGTGAGGGGCATTGTACATGGCAGTAAAGAGACTTCTGGCGAATTCCCTCTCCGAGAGATTGGGACCCAAGGTGCATGAAGCCTCCTTCCCACCGAAGGGCCCTGTGGATGGCTGGCTCATAGCCCTGACCGTGTTCCCTGGGCAGGGTGAGCATGCAGACTGCAGCAACAGAAGTAACCTCGGGGGCCTTGCTCGCAACCCTGTAGGCTGCAGCCGAGGAGGGGGAGTTCAGGGCCCAAACCTCTGGCCCCTGAACACACGGGCAGGCCCCCTTGCACACACCACACGGCCTGACTGCTGAACTCCGAGGTTCGAAGCAGGAATCGCTCCCCCTGCCCAGCGATGCTGGCTTAGGAAACTACCTAAGCTCATGGTGTCGTCAGACAAACAGCCAGTCCCAGACCTCAGCAGAATGACTTCCCTGTGCTGGGTTCTGAGTCACCACTGCCAGGCTGAAGGTCAGCTGGGGATCCCTCCAGGCTGGATTCTGGAAACGGCAGGCAGCGCAGCACTGGACGTGGAGCGCTGCCACGGCCGTCCGATGGGTCACTGGAACAAATCCCAGCTCAGGTGGCTCAGCAGAGGCCATATCCGCGCATGTTAGGGTAAGTGTGGCGGTTGAATGGTGGCCTCCCCCAAAAGATACTCCACACCCTGGAACCTGTAAATGTGGCTTGATATGGAAACACGCCTTTGCATATTTCATCACATTACGGATCTTGAGATAACATCAACCTGGATGATCCGGGTGGCCCTAAATCCAACTACAAGTGTCCTTAGAAGAGACAGAAGAGGAGACACAGGAGGAGGAGGAGGAGGAGAAAGCCACGTGAAGACAGAGCAGAGACTGGGGAGGGGCAGCCACAAGCCAAGGAATGCCGGGCGCCACCAGAAGCTGCAAGACGCTGCCATGGGAATCTGCCCCAGGACCTCTGGAGGGAGCGCAGCCCTGGGGACACCTTGATTTTGGACTTGCAGCTTCCAGAATTGTGAGCAGATAAACACCTATTGTTTGAGCCGCCCAGTTTGTGGTGATTCATTATGGCAGCCCCAGGGAACAAATACACTCAAGTTTCTTTAAGTCCAGCCAGACTCAAAAGGTGGCTCTGCCCCCAGCAGCCACCTGCAGGGACTGAAGAAATCTCATGTCAGAACAAGGTCTTTTCCTCCCAGGTCACTCTGGAAACATCAAGGTCAAGTTTTCAAAGATGGCACTGGGCGCCCCCCACCACCTCCGCTGTGGTCCCTGAGCCCAGCTGTCCCAAGCCTCCCCTGGTGGCACTGCAGGCTGGCATCGCTGCCCCGCCCCACCCCTGGCCTTCTCCCAGACTATGATTGTCACAGGAGATGGTCCCCTTTACGAAGCATGGGTCTGTGCGGCGCTCAAAGACTGGCTGTGCAGGCAGCAGCAGAACTTGGACAAATAAAGGGCTCCATTTCCACTCAAAGTTTGGAAAACTCTGGGAGGAATTAAGTCAGACAGGTTTGTTTCTTACCTGAGTCCTCAGAGCGAGCTAAGGACCGTGGTGTCTGTCACGAGGGAGCAGTGTGGGTGCACCAGGCCGAACAGGGACCCCCCCCAAATTCACATCCACTCAGCACCTCAGAATGTGATGTCATTTGGAAATAGGGTCTTTTTGCAGCTGTAATTAGTTAAACTGAGATGAGGACATATGGGATAGTGGTGGGCCCTGATCCAGTGGGCCTGGTGTCTCATAACAAGGAGACAAACACAGGGGGAGGCCACGGGACCACGGAGACAGAGATTGGAGTCACGCAGCCACAAGCTAAGGAAGCCTGGAGCCACCAGAAGCTGGGAGCGGCCAGGATGGACCCTGCCCTAGAACCTTCGGAGGGAGTGTGCTGTCACCTGGATTTCACAGATTCTGGCCAGAACTCTGGGAGAATGAATGTCTGTTGTCTTTAAGCCCCCGGTACCATGTCATGGTGGCCACAGGAAACGAGCACCGTGGGTACGCTCACCCCGTGCTGTGGGATCCTGTGAGGACGCCAGGTAGGGGCCGGGCCTGCTCGCCACTGTCTTCATCACTCCCTGGCCCTGTGGCCCTGGGAATGTCGCCTGCCCTGCCTCCTCCGTTTCCCCATCTGTGAAATGAAATAATGACGCCCCACAGGGCGATGAAGAGAAAACCATAATTCGAAAAGAGACATGCACCCCAATGTTCATAGGAGAACTATTCACAATAGCCAAGAGGTGGAAGCAGCCTAAGTGTCCATCAGTGGACAAATGCGTAAAGAAGGTGTGGCACATATATACAACGGAATATTACTCAGCCATAAAGAAGAATGAAATAATGCCATTTGCAGCCACATGGATGGACCTAGAGATTCTCATACTACGTGAAGCAAGTCAGACAGAGAAAGACTAATATCATGTGGTATCACTTACATGTGGAATCTAAAAAAATGATACAAATGAACTTATTTACAAAACAGAAACAGACCCACAGACATAGAAAACAAACCTATGGTTACCAAAGGGGAAAGGTGGAGGGGCGGGATAAATTAGGAATTTGGGATTAACAGATGCACATTACTAGATTTAAAATAGATAAACCACAAGGACCTATTGTACTGTATGGGGAACTATATTCAATATTTTGTAATAACCTATATGGGAAATGAATCTGAAAAAGAAAAATCTATATATACATATATAAAACCGAATCACTTTGCTGTAACCTGAAACTAACACAACATTGTAAATCAACTATACTTCAATTAAAAAAAAAAAGTAAAGGAGGTCAGGATCTGTAAGGCCTCGGGGGCAGCGTGGGTCCTACACACACCAGACACTCCATCCATGTGCATCACCTGCTCCCACGCTCTGGGCTCACAGACCCTCCCCAGGAGGCCCCGGGGAACCCCAGGGCACTGGAGCCGCTGCCGACGTCTTGCTGTCGCTCCCTTCGGCCCCTCTGCATCTGGCTGACTTCCTCCTGGAACTTTCACATCCCACGGCCACATCTTCATCAATCCCTTCCACCGCCCAACCTCCAGCACGGCCCACTGCCCCGGCTGCCCACAAGGTCAGCTTCAACAGTGCCAGCCGGTGTGGATGGGGCCTCTTTCCCTAAGTGCTTCCCTCCAGGTAGGAGACTCCCTCTCAGCCCCTTGCCCAGGTCCCTCCGCTGGATCCAGAAGCCGGGTGTTCAGCACCCGCCATCCTCCTCCGGGTAGGACCAACCTCCCGGTCTGCCCAGGATCGCGGGGCCTCCCAGGACGCAGGACTCCCAGTGCTAAGCTAGCACTGTCACAGCAGATCAGGACAAGGTGTTTACACTCCCCTCCAGCCCTGCCGGGCCCCTGAGTCTGGTAGAAAGTCTGCCCTGATCCCAGAGTCCTAGGTGAGTCAACTGACCTGGGTCACACCCCCCGCCCACATCATACAAACCCTTCCTGGGGTCACCTTCTCCCATCTCCCCAGGAACCCACAGCCCAGAATGAGCAGCATCAGGAGGACTTTCTCATTTGGTGAGAAAGTCAGCAAATATTTCCTCAACACTAATCTGGAGATCTTTGCTTTCTGGGGTCTCACCTGGTCACCGTATCATCTTCTAATTGACAGTTGGCCCCTTGAGACCCAGCAGCTGCCCATCAGCACAGGGAAAGCCTCGGGGCATAGCTGCCGACCTGACGCCTTGGTCCCACTGATGTCACTGTAGTGCAAGCTCTTCCTGCCCCGAACCCAACACTGACCACTGATGCTATGTGATGCTGCCTCCCCGCAGGGAGGGGAGGAGTGACCTCGAGGTGGAGGGGTGTGGCCATGCAGGAAGAGGGTGTGAAAGCCACACTCATGGGACCAGAGGTCAGGCAGATCCGAATCATCCCTCCCCTCCAATCCTAGCATCGCAAGCTGATCCCCAGGACAGCTCACCCCAACTCCCACGGCACACCCCAATTTCACCTCCCCCAAAGAGCATGACCACATTCTAAGCTTCACTTTACCCCCGTGCACCCCTCACAGCTCAGTTCCCTCCCAGTTTACTGGGCAGGCTGTGACCCTACAGGGACAGGGACGGGCTTGGCTCCTAAGGACGCTCCTGGGAAACCAAGGGACAGGAGGAACTTACTGGCCCTGCCCATGATATCTCCTCCATGTTGATTACTTAGTTATGGGGTTCTTTTTCCGTGACACTGAACTGAACTTGAGGGGGAGGATCACACCTGAGTGTTTGGGGATCCAGGGCACTGGGGACATGCTGTTCTCATGTGAAGGTCGTTGGCTCTCCTGTTGTACCCATTTTACAAATAAGAAAGCTGAGGCTCAAAGACCAACCATTTTACCCGGGTCACGCGGCAGGGTCAGCTCTGCGCCTGGGTCTCCTGACTCCTGCCCCTGTGTTCACACATTCATTTAACAAACATTTATTAAGGGCTGACACGAGCCAGCACAGCTTAGGGGTGGGGTAAGGCAATGAGCAAATGCACAGAAGCTCCTGCCCTTGGAAGCTTGAGTCCAGTGGGGGGACGGGCCCTGGATAAACACGCAGGTGCCCATTGGTCCTCGGTAAAGAAGCCCAAAGCAGGGCACATCCAGGACGGACCTTCAACGCCTGTCTGCTACATGGATGGTCACAATGTTTCTTAAGCAAAAGAAAGCCTTTCCCTGATCCCCCCCAGAATCTTACATGGAATTGCAATGAGTAAAGCTGACCCAAGGGGCTCCCTCTGGGTGGGGTGGGACTCTGTACCCCAGCCCAGCCCTCCCCGGGCCCCTGAGGCCTGTCTGGGAAACATCGGGGTCTGTGGGCCCCAGCGGGAAATTCAGTCCAACGGCTGGGATCTCGTTTTACTCCGCGGGCCTCGCGGCCCTGACTTCAGCTGGGAGGCTGGCAGTACCAAGACCCTCCACCAGGCAGGCCCCTCTTTCGGGAGCTGGCCAGATTCCCTAAGTGACACCCAGGGGCTGCCCCCGCCGTCCTGCCCACTCTGGGTGCTTCCTTATTGAGACAGAGGCGCTGAGAGCCTGGCACCCCCATAGAGAAGGGGGCCCCTGCCTCGAGGGTGCTTTCCTAGAAATCGATGACGGTGACAAATGGCCCTCTTGTCTAAAAGGCTCAGATGTCTGTAACGGTGGGCACCCAGGCCATGCCACATTAGTGGGTCCTGAGAACAGGGGGCCGCCTCCCACAGGCCTTTATTCACAGACCCACACTCCTTCCGCAGCGGAGATGGATCCAGCCAAGGGGCCAGCGAGGTAGGCGGTTGGTTTCTGAGCCGTGGACGGCAGGTTCCCTGGGGAGTTAAGAGAAGCCTTTGACTGTGTTTAAGCTGGAGGTTGAACGTGGAGGGGATGCTGAAATGAGGGTGGGAGCTGGGGGGAAGCGCCCCAAGTTCACTATTCTCCCCACCCCCATCCCCAGGCCCTCCCCACCGCTTCTGTTCATTCCTGGTTTGCTTGAATTCTCTAAACCCTTGCGCTGGCTTCTCTCTGTCTCCCCTCCTCTTTCCGTCCTCTCACTTTTATTATTCCTGCCAGCTCTTTTCCTGGGCTGCATTAAGTGCTCACTCTAGAGTGGCTGGTGAATTGGATTAAAAAGCTGGAAATTATTAAAGGGAAATCAAGGTCGGGAAGCCTGGTCCTGCTGGTGATTGTTTTCCCGATTGTTAACAAATGGGCAGGATGCCACAAGGGCCCCGAGCTAGGAAACGACAAAACTAAGGAGCAGCATTCTGTCCTGCTGCCAGCAGAGTGGACGCTTGTGCCCAGGGCCCAGCGGCCTGGATGGCCTGGCCTCCCACCTGATGGGCACAGGTGTCACCCCTTCTCCTGGCACCTTCGCCCATGCAGGCTCACTGCCCTAAGTTTTGTCCCCTCACACCTCGTGCTGCGCACCCCGATCCCCGACCGCTGGGATCTCCGTGTGACACACCTCCCACATCGTGCCCCCCACGTGACATCTCAGGTCACCTGGGTATGCATTTGCCTGCGCACTATGCCCTCACCTTTGCAACCCAATACCACCCGCTCCGGACACATGATGGGGGCTCAGCCTGGCTCCTCTTCGACCTCCATCCCCAGCCCCCCATCACTCCCATGTGGACCCCTCACCACACTCCATTTCGATCCCCCCTGAGGACGAGGGGCTGTGGCTGCCTCAGCTTTGCCCCCAGGAGCTCCATCAGTGTCCGAGGCTGAATCACTGAATGTCACCCAGTGACATCCTGGGACTCTCCCCAAGCTTCATGCCCCAGTCCTGAAATCGGCATCCGTAAGTAAACCACACGCCCTAAATACAGATGCCAAGAAGGCAAGGTCACCAAAAATGCCCCCAAAATTGATTCTAAGACCAAAACCATCCAGAAGACCTTTAGGACAAAGCTGAGAACCCGCCCAAGGCTTGTACTTCCAGCAGGCAAGGATGCTGTAGCAGAGAAACACTCAATTATTCCAGAAACAAGGAGCCCACCAGGCCCCCATCCCTTTCCCTGCCTGTCTCCTCCTCCCCAAGGTTTCCACAGAAAGATTTCCAAGTCCTCAACATCCCATTTCACCCCGAGAACCTACCCCCTAACCTGCACAGAGCAGATGACCAGCAGGCTGCAGGGCAAAATGTTGATTCTGAAAAATGAAGAACGAGGCTGCACTCAGACACTGGGAAGGTCCTATCACCCCGGGAGTGTCTGCGTAGCTGGGTTCACCTGCCCACGTCTCCCACGTCAGTCCATCAGCGGGAGGCGAAGTGATGAACTCTCAGGGTTGGAAGCTCAACCTCACTTCATGCATAAAACTCCTCCACATGGTCCTAGGGAAGTGCCCGAATGCCTCCTCTTGGATGCCTCTATTGACTGGAGCCTCATCACTACTAATTCACAGTAGGTGCTAGTGACCTGGGGGATCTTTATACTGAGCCAGCCACCAGCTCCTCACCTTGGACCCCCATCTGAAAGCACGTGAAGGGGTCTAACCCTTCTGGCACTCACACTGGGATGCAGAGGCAAGCCCGTCAGGACCACATCTCAGCACCCTCAGCTCTGTTCACTGCAGAATCCAGCCCATGGTGTCTTTTTGGATCCGGAGTTTGTTTCCAGCAAACTTAAGGTAACACACAGCCTCCTGTCATTTGAAACTTTAATCAACAGGTCATCCAAATTTGCCTCAATGTCCCTGATCACTGGTTGAGCAGCTACGAAGAGGGCAGAGTCAGAAGGCCCTGCACTGGGGCACTTTGGCCAGAGGACGCTGGCTTTGCCTCCCAGCCAGAGCGGTCAGACCGACCAGCCACCAGGGAGGAGGAGGGCTCCTGAGGGCCAAGAGCTGCGGCTGAGACCCGGGCGCCTGTTCCACGACGGGAAAGGAGCCGAGGCTGAGTGCACAGCTCTGGGGCTGGCTGCACATCCCGAGGGCCTGGAGACCCAGCTGCAAGCCCCCGACCCCAGGCTGAGGTCTCGGGGCCCCAGAAGCTTAGTGTTGCCCTTAGATCGTCTTAGATGATTGAAGTTCATCCTTTCTTCCTAGCTTTCACTCGGCCTCAACCATGGTTTTCCTTTTTAGTTTATTTTGCCCTTCTGTTTTTCTGCATACTATTTTCTACTTATTGTTTTCATACTTAGTTTAAAGACAAGGTCAGGAGGAAGCCAGGAGAGGAGGGTCTGTACCCTCAGCTCTTCTTCTTCCAGGAGCCCCTGGACGGCCCTGCCATCCCCACTGCCACCCCCAGGACTCCCACCTCCGAGGACAAAGCTCCCAGCATCTTCAGTGGTGAATCCCTATGAGATGAAATCCCTTCCAGGCCAACAAGGACTTTGTCCAAAGGTAGCACTGGGTTCTGCTGGGGCAGAGGTGCTGCCTCCTCCCTTGACCCTGAGCCACCTGGTCTCTGAGAAGGAACCGACTTAATCCTGGTCTCTGCCTGTGAGCTTGCGGACACCAGGCGCACCTCGTGAGCCTGTCGGATGCCTGCGGCTCGCACAGCCAGGATCTGTCCCATCTCCAAATCCATCCGCAGTCTTGTCCATGTGTTGTGAGCACCCACTAGGTGCTAAATATCAGAATCTCATGAGGCTGCGTGACTCAGTGGACGGAGCAGGACTTGGGGTGTGGGTTCCCACAGCAGCTCTCCGTTCCCCCCACCGCCATGTGCTCTGGGGCCACACCGCCCACCCACCCGGCACGTGTGTTGAATGGGGCTGGCGTTGCCATCCATCCACGGTCACTCTACAGAGTGAGATCCCGCTCGGGAACTTCCCACCACAAGGCCTATCCTGTGTCGGACATGAGAGGAGATGTGGGTCATTATGGTCAGGAATATAAAACAGGCGGCGTCCAGGAGAGGAGCAGCTGCATCCCTGAGAGTGTGACCTGCACTGGGTGACTGCCGGTGTCATAGGGGAAACAAGACAGACATCAGACCGATGCCTGGGAAAATGCATGCCCCATATCCCTCTTCCCAGCCAGAGGTGTGATTCCGTTCTCTTTGGGTCGATTCTGCGTCCAGACAGAGAAGGGATTCAAGATTCACGTCGACTCTACTTGGCCCCATGTGTTGCATAGAAGAGAGGACGGAGTGATGCTGGAGGGAGAGGGAACAGCACGTGCACAGGCTGCGGGTGGGAGGGCCCCGAGATGAGCATCCCTGCAACCCTGCAGACAAAGTAGAGGCACCAGCCGCAAATGGGCGGAGACACACATCTCAGCCTGACTCTCCCCCAACCCAGTGGCCTTCAAAGCTGTTGCTCCTCCCCTTTCTCTTCTTTTCTTTTTTTTAAAACATCTTTATTGGAGTATAATTGCTTTACAATGGTGTGTGAGTTTCTGCTTTATAACAAAGTGAATCAGCTATACATACACATATGTTCCCATATCTCTTCCCTCTTGCATCTCCCTCCCTCCCACCCTCCCTATCCCACCCCTCTAGGTGGTCACAAACCACCTAGCTGATCTCCCTGTGCTATGCGGCTGCTTCCCACTAGCTATTTTACATTTGGTACTGTATATATGTCCATGCCACTCTCTTACTTTGTCACACCTTACCCTTACCCTCCCCATATCCTCAAGTCCATTCTCTAGTAGGTCTTTGTCTTTATTCCCATCTTACCCCTAGGTTCTTCATGACATTTTTTTTCTTAGATTCCATATACATGTGTTAGCATGCGGTTTTGTCTTTCTCTTTCTGACTTACTTCACTCTGTATGACAGACTCTAGGTCCATCCATCTCAGTAGATGATGAGAAAGCTTTTGACAAAATTCAACACCCATTTATGATAACAACCCTCCAGAAAGTAGGCATAGAGGGAACTTTCCTCCACATCATAAAGGCCATATATGACAAACCCACAGCCAACATCGTCCTCAATGGTGAAAAACTGAAACCATCTCCATTAAGATCCGGAACAAGACAGGGGTGCCCACTCTCACCACCCTTTCTCTTCTTTTAAAAGAGGAGGATGCTCCCCTGGCCACACTCGGCCATCTCCCCTCTGCTCCCGGAGCTGCCGTCCTCAGCCAGTCACTCCGTGTCCCTGACAATTCACAACCGTTCTCAGTCCTCAACCAGTGAGACCCACAGCCTCTGACACTACGGGCGCCCCTCCACCTGCCTCCATGAATTCCCATCCCCTCTTCAACCCCTCCTCTTCCGGATTCTCTCCTAACCTCTTAGATTTGTCCTCCTTGGTCCATTTCTCCGGTCTTTCACCAACTCCCCGAATCCCCCCTAAACCCTACTCTTCCCCCTGCGTCCCTGAGATAATGACAAAGCCCTTCGCCATCTGAATGAAATCACAGAGCCAGCCCAGGGTCTCCAGGCAGAACTCACTTCTATCCCCCGACCCCGTCCCTGTCTGCTCAGGCTGCTGTAGCAAAGCGCCACGGCCCAGGCAACTTAAACAGAAATGTATTTTCTCACAGTCCTGGACTCCAGGAGGTCAAGGTCAAAGTGTCCGCAGGGCTTAATTCCTCCGGGGCCTCCCTCCTTGGCGCACAGACAGCCACCTTCTCCCTGTGTCCTCGCATTCTTCCCTCTGGATGTCTGTGTTCAAATCTCCTCCTCTTATAAGGACACCAGTCAGATTGGATCAGGACCCACCATAAAGACCTCATTGTAACTTAATTGCCTCTTTAAGGATTGTCTCCACATACAGTCTGAGCTATTGGGGTTAGGACTTCAACATACAAATTATGGGGGTCACGGTTCAGCCCAGAACATAGCCCCTAACTGAGTACCTCACAAAACCGTTCTCTCCCTCCATCCCCTCTGCTCAGCAATGGCCCTTGCAGGGCAGCGGGAACAAATTCCCACCCCCCACCTCCCAGCCCCCAGCCCTAAGCTCCCTAATCCACCTGCCACCCCGCCCCCAGTGCCATGCTGCTCTTGTGTTTAAACATCACTGTTGTAACCCTGTTACTTGCAGGAGAAAAAGATGTATGTCTCCTCACCCTCTGTCCCAGCTGTTTCTCTTCCCTACCTTCTGCTCTGCCCATCTGGCGCCCTGAATTGACACATGAACAAACTCTCAGGCAGGGGTCAGAGCTGCCCTTTCCCTCTCCCTGGACCCAGTGCTCCTCTTGTCCCTTACTTCTTTACCTGGAAAACCAAACCAGTCCTCTTCCTCCTCCAAGACCCCACCAAGGGGGCATCCTGCCCTCACCCCCAGTTGATGGTCACGGCATCCTCTGTGCACCCGAGTGCTTTATACAGACTTGTCTCCTGCGCGGAGCCCGAGGGAGGCTGTTTGCCTCTCTGTCACCCACTCCAGCCGACAGAGAACAAGCCCTTTCCGTCTCTGTATTCACTGTGCCTGGCACAGGGCAGACGCCCCTAGGTCCTGGATAAACGAACGAATGATTAATTCAGTGACTGAACCTACAGCCTGGGGGCTCCTCCCCTCAGAGTAAACACAGAGCCTTGCAGAGAGCTTATTTTGCCCTAACTTGCAGTCTCTGAAAAATGAATCACTGTCTCTGAATTCTAAGAAATCCAATATCAAAGCCCCTAACAGAAATCTGACACGTGCACGTTACAGAACCAGCAGAGGAATTTAAGGAGGTCTGGGCTTCGCAGCATCCTCTGGTCTGCGCGAGCCTCAAAGCCCAGGAATGTTCTTCAGGGAAGACATTCATCCTGCCTGCCACGGCGTCCACTTAAGGGAATGCCAACCGCTTCACTCCACGCTGATTTTGCAGGTGCGCATAATTACATGTGAAGTGTTCCAGCAGCTCCAGGGAGTAAACAGCAAGGAAAGCCGGCCTCCGTCTGCTGGAGGCAGCAAGCAGGACAGGTCGTGCCTTTCATCGGCTGCAAGTCTTGGGTTACAGCTGGAAAGCTGGAACATTTTGGTTCTGTCTCAGAAGCCGGAAAGTTTGGGGAAAAGGGGAAATGTTCTGAATAATGAAGAGCTTGTTTGTTGGCGTGAAATCTACTCCTTGGCTTCTAGAAACGAATGCATGCTGCTTTCTAAGTCTCACGTAGTCTCCTTCAGAAAGTGGGACAAAACCCAAAGCCTTGAACTTTGCTGAGCTCTCAGTTCTGCACAGGCTGAATCCCAATCAGTATTCTAGCCCACGTGCCTGCACCTTTTCTCTGGGTTCAATGCCACCTTACACAAAGCTCACACTCTGACGGCAGCCCCGAGCCCCTGAAACACAGCAGGTGGAGCAGCTGGCTCTTTGGGCCCCGTTCTCATTCCTGGCACAGGTCACAGCAAGCCTGCATCTCAGCTTCCCACAGGGATTTACAGAGCCCAGCCTCAGGGAGATGTTGACCCAAGACTACCCACTCAGCTCCTGCCCAGTCACTGGCAATGTCCTCATTTATGCATTCATTCAACAAACCCTTATTGGGCACCTACTCTATGCCAGGCAGGGTTCTAGGCGCTGAGGATACTACAGTGAAAAAGTCAAGAAAGATGCCCATGTCCAAATCCCTATAAGCTGTTGCTGTTTCCTTATGTAGCAGAAGGGACCTTGTGGATGTGAGTAAGATGGAGAGATGTCTCCTGAGATGGAGAGATTCTCCTGGATTATCTGGGTTGGGCCCTAAACGTAATCACAAATATTCTTATAAGAAGTCTGTTTAAAAATTCTCTGATGACTCCAACCTCACAATAAAACCTAAAAAAAAAAAAAAAAAAAAAAAACCCAAAATCTATCCACACGTCCTACCTGAGAACGGAGGATTCTATAATCCTAGGAGGAAAGACCACGTTTTCTTTGCTATTTATTGGCTATCTAGAGCATGAAGTATGTCAACAAAGGCTCAAAGGAAGAAACAAGAGATGTTATTTTAATACAAGCTTAAAAGGAGAAAAAGCAAATTGCATTTACGCACATGATTTTCTTCAACATACACCCAATAAGCTAAACATATTTCAAAAAAAAAAGAGTAGGAGACAGAGGCAGATCTGACCACAGGAGAGAGAAGGCAGTGTGATGACTGAAGCAGAGACTGCACGTACTTTGAAGGTGGCAGAAGGGACCACGAGCCAGGAAATACAGGCGGCTCTAGAAATGGAAAAGGTCAGGAAACAGATCCTCCCCTAAAAGCCTCCAGAAGGAACCAGTCCTACCAGTACCCTGACTTTAGCCCAGTGAAATCGATTTCGGACTTCTGACTTCTCAAACTGTAAGCAAATAAGTGCGTGTTGTTTTAACTCACTAAGTTTGTGGAGTGTGTTACAGCAGCCATAGGAAACTAATACATACCTTTTCCCTCCAGTGTGGATTTCAGGGAGCCAGAGTATCCAGGCCTGGAAGGCACAACGTGGGCTATCTAATAGGTCACCAGATTTCTAATATTCATTAATTCACTAATTGGGCAAATGTTACACAGCATATCTCAGTGGGGCATGGTGCTGATGCAGGGAATGGAGGTGACAAGGACAGCCCTATGCCCTGTCCTTGTGGAGCTCCGGCCATGAGGCACCTTGCACATGTCCAGCCACAGGGACCTCACTCTGACCCAAGGAAGACCATTTATCCTTGGACAGCTCACTCTTAGAAAGTTTTAAGGACTCCTTGGAAATTATAATATTTCTTCCAACCAGTTTGGAGAAAGGCTGCTGCCGGGAGATGAATGTACTGTCCCAGGGGCTTGTTCTGTGTCTTTATTCCACGATCTACAGGTGTGTGATTGCAGTCCGAAGCTGAATCGCTCAACCCTTGACTTCATAACATCATCCTCCCAAATCCCCAGCCTCTTACACACCTGCCCTCCTTCGGACACATCTCCTTTGTACCTATGCGACTGGTTTTCTTGAAGCCAAGTTAATTGTGCCTATGAAATTCCATCTTTTTAGATATGCTCCAGTATTCCTCCCTGACTATACATCCAGCACATTCACAGGCTCCTTAGCTATCTGTCATCGGAAAAGTATTTCTTCTATTTTGTGTGTGGGGGGGGGAGTAGAATCTTCAACAAGATCCCCATGCAGATCATTCCAAGCCCAGGTCTCCCGTCTTCCAGGAATGCCCTACAAAGACATACATTCAAACGTCCTGCAATCAAATGCCTACCACCCTCCTTGTCTGTCCTCCCAAGGCAGTGCCAGCTTCTTGCCAAGCAAGAAGTGGTTAATGCATCTCCTTGCCTTCCTCTATCTGGAGACCCAGACATCAGCCCTCTGGCATGCACATTCCATGAGCATTAGGGTACCAGGCAAAACCCTCTCAGGCGGATTCCATGGAAGATGCATGGAGGCAAAGAGCATGCTAATCAGGGGGCTGGCTTCCAACAAAGATCGGTGAAGCCTGCCTTATCAGTCCTGGGAGCTGCAGCCGTCCGCCCAGCACGCTCACCAGCCCTGCCAGCAGAAAACAGACACCGGTAATTAAGGGCATGCCATTTACTAGAGACAAAGAAGAGTATCACCAGAAAGCTGAGTTTGGGAGGACTGAAAGGGCACAATCAAAATGTAATTGGGGGGTGACAGCCTCTGTGCATCCTTGACAACCCCTCAGCAAAGCATATTCTCGAGCCTTGGGTTCGTGCTGTACTTTGCTCACACGCTGGTCGCAGCATAGAAATAAAGAGATGAAGACAGCCTCTCTGTAAAACATAGAGTAAGTTCACAAAGCCATGCCAGCCACAATCCTTCCACTGCCCAGAAAGAAGCACTAATACCTTTAGTGCTTCATGTTTTGTTTTATCTTTGTGTGTTATCTTTATTTTGTGTTTTATCTTTCCAGATCTTTCCAGCTCTGAGCGTAGACACACCGAAAACTATGCTGGACACATGCTAGTGTCTTTGAAATATACATGCGGTTTGTTTGCTTCTTCTCTGCATACATACAACCCACGGGTTATGCACTGTTTTGCCACTCGTTGTTTCCAGGCAACAGTATGGGTTGGGTTTCCTGTCGTGTCTGCACGTATAAATTCACTCACTCTTCTTCACGGCAGCCAAGCGCTCCGCTGTAGGGACACATCTGAGATTGCCTCACCGTTCCTTCCATGTTGAACGTTTGGGCTGCTTCCAGCGATTTTCTGTCCCTGACGTCTTTGTCAACCTGCCACCTCCGTCATCCTCTGTTGGGGCTGGTGTCCCAGATCCGGGCCCTGAGCCTCCTCCCATCACTCATCCACGAGCAGCACAGGAAACCATGTGCCACAGCCTGAACACACTGAGGGCCCCCCCTCGACGTGGTCCACACAGTGACCTGGACGGATGGTCTCTGCCCGGCCTCTTGGTCATCCACCTGGCCTGCCTCCCCTTCCTGCACTCTCGGCTCCCTGGAGACCTCTGCCGAGACCGCCACGGGTCTGCCCAGGCAGAACGCGCTGCTCCCCATTTGTAGGACACTTCTCACTGTAACACCCTCATTTTGCATCCCAGCCCCTGGCACCGTGCCTGGAATACAGCAGGCATTCAGTAAGGATTGTTGAGTGGATGTAAGAATGAATTCACCGGGTTCACACCCACCCACAGACAATGCTCATCTCCTTGTGGTAGACCTCTTTGGGGTCTACATGTTTGTGTTTCCTTTGTCATTATCGGCCACCCCTCAATGCCATGGCCATTTAACCAATGAATGTCTATGTTCTTCCAGGTGAAGCTCTTGGTGGTGCTGCAGGAATCAGAGGGAGTTTACTGAACTCCTCATGTGCCAGGCAGAGCTCTCTAGGCATCATCTCACCCAGTCCCACCCAGGAGTGACCAAAGGTCCTGGATGGCCAGGTCCAGCTGTACTGGGCTGAACAGTGTCCCTCAAAAATTCATGTCCACCCAGAACCTGTGAATGTGACCTTATTTGTAAATAAGAGTCTTTGCAGATGTAATCAGGTTAAGTTGAGGTCACGTTGGATTAGGGTGGGCCCCCAATCCAATATGGCTGGTGTTATGGACTGAATGATTTGTCCCCCCAAAATTCATATGTTGAAATCCTGATCCCAAGGTGATGGCATTCAAAAGTGGGGGCTTTGGGAGGGAAAGAGGTCATGAGGGTGGAGCCCCCATGAATGGGATTAGTGCCCTTATAAGAAGAGGTGGGAAACTAGGTGGCTCTCTTCCTGCCACATGAGGATATAATGAGAAGCTGGCCGTCTGTAAGCCGGAAGTGGGTGCTCCCCAGAACCCAACTGTGCTGGCAGCCTGATTTCAGGATTCCAGCCCCCACAACTGAGGTAAATCTGCTGTTCATAAGCCATCCAGTCTTTGGTACTTTGTTACAGCCACGTGCCCAAAGACAATCAGTGTCCTTATACGTAGAGAAGAGACACACAGGAGAGAAGCCGTGTGATGACGGAGTCAGAGATTGACATGCTGCAGCATCAAGCCAAGGAACCCTGAGGATGGCCAGCAACCCCCAGAAGCTGGAAGAAGCCAGGAAGCCTTCTCCCCTACAGGTTTCAGAGGGTGCATGGCCCTGGGGAACCTTGATTTCAGACTTCCAGCCTCCAGGACTGTGAGACAGTACATTTCGCTGTTTAAGCCATCAGGTTTGTGGCACTTTGTTACAGCAGCCCTAGGACACAATCCTGCCATCCTTCCTTCCATCCTTTCCTCCTCAGCCAGGCGAGTCAGGGAACCCAATGGCACAAAATCCCCCTCCTGTTAGACTGATCACACACAGCCCTGCTATCCTCAGGAGGGGCAGCCATACGCAGAGGCAGCTACATGACTTGCAAAGCCCGGCACAAAATGAACATGCAGGCTCTCTGGTCAAAAGTCTTTTCTTCTGTGGTCTCTCTCTTGACCTATCATGTTAACTTTTGTTTGCTGTTTATGTCCCTCTGGCTTGGGCACAGGGATGTTTGCGGGGTGACTTCAGACCTTCACAAGTGTCTGGTCCCACAACTCAGCACACCTACCCTGGCTCCCCACTCCTGTGCCCTCCCAGACCCTGAGCAGGGGTGGGTGGGGGAAGAGGGGCAGGGAGGCAGCAGGGGGTGCACCCTCCATTGTCCCATCAGACCCCCATAAAAAACACAAATTCAAAGATAAAACTATGAAGGATTTCAAGATGGCGACTGCAGAGCATTACACCCCAAGGGCAGGGCCCTGCGAGCTCAGGCCCTATGACTGGCTGGTCACACATGCAGGAGACCAGCCCTGATTAGACCAAACCAAGGCCACTCAGAAGAGGACACAACATTTATTGAGTCTATGATGTGCTCAGGCTGAGCAATTTACAAACCTTATCTCCACCAGGCCCTGGAAAGCCACATGGTGTGATTGTTCCTTTTTCCCAGATGAGAAGACTAAGGCTCACAGGGCAGAGTAAGGGTTACTTCAGAAGGTTCTTTCTGGACTCTGGCATCATCATTCCCTAAGCATTCAGCCCCCTCTGACAGTCAAGTCTCAGCCACCAGCTGGCCCACACCACAGGTGGAGAAAGTGGCCTATTTCCAGACAAGGTTTGGGGCAATTTACACTAAAAAAAAGATACAATAAATCCAAAAACCACTGAAACAAGAATTAAAAGACCAGAAGAAAAGAATAAGGCGGGGGAGGCAAATATTTTTCCCAGAAAACCTAAGCTGGGATAAATGACCTCCACTGCAGCACAAACTGCCACCAAGGGAGGACGTGGGACCCGCGCGGCCCTGCTGCGGAAACAGTGTGCTGCCTGGGACCCGTGGGACGGACGCAGAAGAACATGACGAATTCAAGAATTGGGGGATGGTCTTCCCTGGTGGCTCAGTGGTTGGGAGTCTGCCTGCCGATGCAGGGGACACGGGTTCATGCCCCGGTCCGGGAAGATCCCACGTGCCACGGAGCGGCTGGGCCCGTGAGCCATGGCCGCTGAGCCTGCGCGTCCGGAGCCTGTGCTCCACAAAGGGAGAGGCCACAACAGTGAGAGGCCCGCGTACTGCAAAAAAAAAAAAAAAAAAAAAGAATTGGAGGATGGCAGGTTTACAAAAAACATGCAGATGCTCCAAATCTGGCCTTTTCATATAATTATGCTTCTTATGAAACCCGAGGGCATCATGTCAAGGTGACAGTGGGGGAGGGGAAGAGGCAACGAGTACAAAGGGCGGAGGTCGCTTTCCCGCAGACCCAGTGTGGGCACCCTAATCCCTAAGGACCTGGTGGCCTCTGGAAGGACTAGCGGAGAGTCACCACTTTCCCCCTGGCCCCGGATGCTCCATGTTGTCAGCGGGGAGGAGATGCAGACACACACTAGCAGTTGGTGTGTGCGTGTTGGATGGCAGGGTCTGTGCCGAGAGCCGACATCCTAGAGGATGCCCTGCTCTCCGCTCCTCCAAAACAGACACCTGTGCACACTACCCACACACACCAAATACCTATTTTTTAAAAATAAATGTATTTATTTATTTTTGGCTGCACTGGGTCTTTGTTGCTGTGCACGAGCTTTCTCTAGTTGCAGCGAGCAGGGGCTACTCTTCGTTGTGGTGCGCGGGCTTCTCATTGCAGTGGTTTCTCTTGTTTCAGAGCACGGGCTTCAGTAGTTGTGGCTCACGGGCTCTAGAGCACAGGCTCAGTAGTTGTGGCGCACGGGCCTAGTTGCTCCGCAGCATGTGGGATCTTCCCGGACCAGGGCTCGAACCCATGTCCCCTGCACTGGCAGGCGGGTTCTTACCCACTGCGCCACCAGGGAAACCCCAAAACACCTATTTTAAATAAAATAAGCAGTTAAAGTAGTCAAAAGAACATTCTCTTCTTTAAAAGGGTGGTGTTTTTGTCTTAGTTGAGGTAAAAGTCTGTTACTAACAGAATTGATTTTGAGCTACATAAAACGTGCCCTTGGCAGGAAGACGCTCATTTGGTGGCCTTGGCAAACACTGACCTTGGAGAGACTCCTACAGAAGAAGCAAACCCGGCAGCTCGTGCGATAGACCCAGCTCACCCAGTCAGGCATGGAGGAGAGACCACCCAGCATGTCTAGGGTCCCCGGCTGGAGCGCAGAGCTCGGGGCTGAATGACCGGCTCTAGCAGGCAGGGCCAAGGCAGCACCTGCAGGAGACCGTCAGGCTCCCTCCCAGCCCAGCACGGACCAGGGGTGCGCCCACCTCTGGCAAGCCCAGTGCCCCCAACTGTAGACGGGAGGATGATGTGAGAAGGGCTCAATGAACAAATACCAGCGGGTACCCAGCCCAGGGCTGGAAACACGTCCTCTGAGATGCCACTTCCCTCCTGCACCCCTGCGTGCCCGCCTGCACGGTGCACACGCAGCTCTGGTCCCTTGGGAGAAGGCAACGTGACAATAAAAAGCCGATCGAGGGAACGGCTGAGCCCGGAGTGGCCTGACTCTTTTACAGGAATCTATGGTCCCTGGAGGGAGGAGCTGCTGCCCTCCTGGGTCTTTGTAGTCTGAACTCAAGCAAAGAGTAATGAGGGACCTTGACTGATTGGAAAACATGACAATGGGTCCTGCTGGTTTTCCTTAAATCCCACTGTTCTGTGGGTGCTGGCAAAGATGGCCCAGAGAGAACTCACACACTGGAGCCGCAAAACGGGCACCAGTGAGCCAGGGTTGGTGGGTCTACTTCCCAACCAGGTGAGGATGACCAGTGCTTGGCCAGTGTGGACAAGCAGCCCCAGGTTCAGTGTCCTGTGGCCTTCCCGCGAGGACTGCAACGCCAGGAAGAACGTGCCCTTCGGAGACACAGAACAGTGGTTCATCAGGCTAAACAGACAGCTTCCAGCTCTGCAACACGGCAGGAGGGAGAGCCTGGAACTGGGCACAGTTGTTCCGTAGCTCGCGGAGCAGCCTGGATCATGAGGCCCTCGTCTTCTGACCCAGGTGCTGGGAGCAGGGCAAGGATGGGCCAGTGGCCTTCTTACATCACGCTGAATAGGGCCTGCCTGTAGGTCAAGTAGGAGCCCAGGGTAAGGACACAGGGCACAGGACTCAGGCCACCCTAGAACTCCTGTGGGAACCCAGAACGTGGGCCCAACACTAACCCTCACTTAACGGGAAGTGGAGACGCAGAGACCCAGCAACTAGGGCTTTTTTCAAACTGTGTAACTGATCTGAGAGCCTGGGAGCCTCTGGGGATGCTTCAAGAGATCCGGAAGTTTCCAGGACTCACGCAAAGCTGGACTCACCCCTTACAGGGAGGCAACTGCAGTAAGGTGGCAGGTGAGCAGTCCCTTAGCTCCCGTGGGTGAGACCTTTCATAGCAGAAAGCCACAGTTACCCCCAAACTATCTTTCTTAAGGATGTAAAAGAAGACCTGAGCTTGAGTCAATCATTTGTCGCTTTCCACAGAGTTAACTGTTCGCCTCGTCCCTTCTGGGCGCCTGTTCCAGGTCCCTCAACGCTCACGTCTTGAGAACCCTGTGCCACACGCAGGTGCCGCAGCCGATGGAGAGGTGAGCGAGGTACGACCCCTGCCCCTGGGACCTTGAGGTCTAGGACAGACGGAGGACCGTGAGGTCATCGTGGTCAGACACACGGTTAAGGGTCAATGAGCTCCAACCCCATGGCTTCCAAGGCCAGACTCGACCATGAGCAGCAGGCAACGGCCACGTTGTCACGTCCCCAGCTCCCACCCCACGTTTGACCCAATGGGACAGCCCCCCGCCAACCTCAGGCTTCCTTAGTGCTGGTCCCCTAACACCAAGGTGCCCAATGAGCTGCCCCTTCAGGGTCAAGCCCAGCTGATTGGCAATGGCTCCTGCGATCATTGCGCTGCAAGGATTTTGAGCCAGGCCTGCTAGCGGTGGGGCTGGCAGGGAAGAGAAGCAGGATGGATAAGCCATGCCTGCCACTGACCCCAAGGTGCTCGTGCTGCCACACTGCTGACCTGCAGGTATTTCTGCGCAACAGGTCGGTTTCCCCAGCTTGACCCAAGTGAATGATCCAACTCCATCAGAGCTCCTGTAACTCGGTATCACAATTGACCGTCACAGCTTCCCAGTGCAGGCTCCACCCCTCCCAGCTCACCGCTGGCTCGGAGTAAGCAGCAAGAGACCTGCCTGGCTCTGGGCACAGCTCGTGGGAGATTGTTAGCAAAATAAATTTGGACCTAATTTGTTCACTCCAACCATCCACCGCCAAGGAGCAGGCTAGAAGGTTTGGGCTGATTAATCATTGTTACTGAAGCTGAAGGGAATTCGCTGTATAATTCTCAGCAGTTGAACTGTAATTCCACTGAGTTTTCATCACGAGACTGAAGCGTTAGCATGGATGCCTTTCACGGGGCTCAGAGGTGTGATTACGCTTTCACGTTCTCTCCACTTGCCTCTGAACCAAGTCCAGTGCCAAAGGCTCACTATCAACTTATATTGTTTTAATAAAATGTTTGTGGAGCCACAACACACGAGGATTTCTTTATTGAAAACCCCGATGCCCTCCCCAGGACTGAGGCACCTGCTCCTGGGTGGTACATTTAGCACTGGCTAGTTTCCCCAGTCCTCTTCCCAGTGAGATGTTCTCGTTGCAGCTATCCCTGTCACTCTCTGCCCAAAGCATGGCTTTCTTCGTTGTCTCCTTTCTGTCAAGACGGTCATACATGGGGCTTTGTTCCATTCGCTGTTGCATCGGCCTGTGGCCTTTGTCGTGGTGACCTGAAGAAAGCCCCTTGACCTCGTCTTCCTAAATCTGCCCCTTTAAGACCACAGGTTGTCAGCAGATTCTACTTGTGTACCCTTTTGGGTATGTTTTGTTTGCAAGGACGTGAAATCTGCCTCCTGACACTAATTTCAACATGAGTGTCTACAGCAGACGGATAACGCTCAAATTCCTGAACAGCTCTGGACCCCTGTCACTCTCCCCTTTTCTAAATTAAGCCACATGGGTGTTCGGGGTGCCATCATGGTGTAGGAGTTGGCTTCCCATTCTTTTGTGGTGTTGCATGTATTCGTATATGAAACATGTAGAAGGGCACCTGACTCTGAACACGTGTTCTGTACGTCTTGACCTCCATCAGCCAGTCACAAGCCATCACTTTCTAATTCATCCCAGCTCACATCAAAAAGAAAACCCAGCCCACGGTCCCATCGACAGAAGCAGGCCTTAGAATGAAGCAGACCCAGGCACCAAGGGTAGCAATAGCACTCCAGGCTGATGGCTGAGCGATCCCAAGGATACAGTCTTGCAAGGTGGCCTTGAAAGTAAGAGAGACGCTGGCTGAGAAGCCCTGGTCACACCGCAGGAACCCAAAGAGTTAGGGCTGTTGTCATGGGGGACCCGCTGGCACAAAGGAGCAGTAGCTTCTCCTGTTTATTAAAATTCTAGCTCCGTGGCCCGGGAACACTGGTCTCTCCCATCCGTATTCAGAGTTTGTCCCTTGTTAAGTGTTATCTCATTAAGGAGCTGTCATCTGAAAACTTGGTTTATTTTGAAAATCTAGCCCTACATAAACAAAGGGGGGACGATGCTGATTGACTTATTCATCATTTAGTTATTCATCATCAATCATCATTTAGTTATTCATTTATTTCCCCATTTTTTTTTACAACAAATCCCAAGGAGATTATAATATACATAATAACTTCATTTCTTTAAAAATACCAAGCAAAAGTATATAATCCGTCAGGTGAGCTAAGAAAGTGTCTGGGATGAGCTCCGAGTCTTGCATTTAAAGACGGCAGTTTGAGTTCATGGACTTCACTCCCCCTCATCTTAAACATTCTCACTGAATTCACTTTCAAAATAACAGAGGAATTCTGTGACTGAGCTGGAAAATGATGCTGGTGTCACCATAGGTGATAAATAACCAGAACTTTCCGTAGGTACGTGGCTGGTGGGACACAGACCCCACCTGTATTGGAGGAGTGACAAAGTCACACTATGAAAGAACATGGGTCAGAATACGTTGCTTCAAATATCTTTGAAAAATACAAAATGCCATGGCACCATTGACTATTTCACCATAGCCTGTGTTATTGTTTCAGTTAATGAACTAGTTCAGCTAACTGATGTGGAGATGTCATCATTTATCTTTCATCAAAATAAAATTAATAAGGAGTCATTGGGTGATTTTTCTTGATGAAACGTAAGCAGAAGGTAGCCTTCTTTTTAAAATTTATTTATTTTTATTTTTGGCTGTGTTGGGTCTTCGTTTCTGTGCGAGGGCTTTCTCTAGTTGTGGCAAGCGGGGGCCACTCTTCATCGCGGTGCGCGGCCTCTCACTATCGCGGCCTCTCTTGTTGCGGAACACAGGCTCCAGACACGCAGGCTCAGTAGTTGTGGCTCACGGGCCCAGTTGCTCCGCGGCATGTGGGATCTTCCCAGACCAGGGCTCGAACCCATGTCCCCTGCATTGGCAGGCAGATTCTCAACCACTGTGCCACCAGGGAAGCCCCAGAAGGTAGCCTTCTTGATCAGCGAACATTAAAAAGCATAAGCGTAGCTGCTGACAGCTCTGGGTCTTAGACACAAGTGGAATCAATGACTTTTGCACCATGTTCCATAGCAGTGCCAGATTCTCTCGTAGTGGTGAGGAAGAGGGAAGCCTCGACTTCCTGACTTCCCCCTTAACCAGAGCAGCTTGGATTTTTCTGTATTTGTTTGTGTTTTATATTACCTGAAAAAGTTACGCATCTGAAAACTGTTACAGCAGCCTTGAGCTAATGCGATTGCCTTGTTTACAGATAAGGAAACCGAGCCTGGCCCAGGACCCAGACTTTCACCCTCACCTGGGATCTTTGCTAAATCAACAGTCAGCAGCCACAAGTCTGAACTTGCCTGCATTTCTGTATCGCTATCAGTCAGAGCCGCCTAGGTTCATCCTGATCATACCTCTGGGTGATTGGATGGTTTTATTATAACCAAATATAAAATTATGTATAACAGGGCAGAATCACACAATGCAGGCAGACCTGATATTTTTCTCATAGGACTTGATGAAAAATGGAGTTATGACATTGTTTGAGATTATTCCAGAAAGCAAAATGCAAAACAAACTAGCCTGAGGATACAGCATAGCCCTCGGGGTATGTTAGATCCTCAAAGGCCTTTTGTTCTGCTAGAAGGTTTGCTAAATAATGTCAAGAACTGAAAATGTCAGTGACATCTATTACTGAGGACTATAGGCTTTTTTTAATGGTTAAACCCTAGGTTTTTACCTCCTGTTCAGCTTGGAGAAATGTCAGGACACATACCACGTGAGACTAGCAAGCCCGAGGAGTGTCTGGGACAGGCTCGCAGACCTAGTATTTCAGATCTCTCATCTGGAATCCATTAGGTGGTAATATTATTAAGCTTCTAGTCAAATAGAAAAAAAAACACAAAAAACACCGTATTTATTGGAAATGGAAGGCATTTGAATGTCAGCAACCTGGCCCTACAGCCAGGGACAAAGTTTTCTTGAAAGAAATGGAGCAGCAACCAGTCTGTTTTCCTGGCGATTCCACCCTGTTTGCACATGGTTGGAATATGTAGCAGTTCTTCACTGGGCAGGTCACTTGACCTCCCCATAAGCCCTGTCTCCTTGGTCATTACCTCAGCCCTGTGGGGTAAATAGGACTCCTTTTGGCTGGTCGGAAAAGTTGTGAACTTGGCTGAGGTCACCCAGCCGAGAAGTGGCAAAGGTGCATCTGGAATGCCACCCTGGGGCTCCTGGCCCAGTGCCCCATCCTGGGTACCCCTCTCCACATGCCTGAGCCACCGAAAGTCTCTGCGGTGGACTGAATTGTGCACCCCCAAATCTATATGTTGAAGCCCTAACCCCCCATGGGACCATATTTGGAGATTAGGTCTCAAGTTAAATGAGGTCGTAAGGGTGGCGCCCTAATTGAGACTGTGGCCTTACCAGAAGAAGAGACCCCAGAGATGCTCTCTTTCTCTCTCCCTTCTCCCCACACGCACAAAAGAAAGGCCAAGTGAGGACACAGAGGGAAGCTGTCTACAAGCCAGGATGCAGGCCCTCGCCAGAAACCAAGTTCACCAGCACCCTGACCTTGGACCTCTGGCTTCCAGAACTGTGAGAAAATAGACATGTGTTGTTTAACCCCCTCATGTGTGGACTTTGTTGTGGCGGCCTCAGCAGGCTAAGACAGCCGCTCTCACCCAAAGCTATGGGGTGTGAGTAGAAGATCTTAGAGAGGCCAAGGGAAAAGATCCCGGAAGTCAGAGCATGGGGGTCCCTTTCTAAGAGAAAGAGCAAATGAGGGGTCCAGGCTGAGGGCCCAGCAGGGCCGGTCTGTGTACTCAGGACTCTGTGGAGGTAACTGCTATGGGGCCTCCGATCTGGGGGTGAATCCACTGAAGGGAGGCCCAGCCATGGCGGGAGGCCCAGCCATGGCGGGAGGCCATGGGCCCCACTCCTGCAGGCTTGGGGTTACACGGGGACTCCGGACTTACCCTGGCCAGCCTGCTAGGTCAGAGGCGATCCCAGAAGGGACCCAGAGTCAACGGCAGAGGTGGGGCCCTGAAGGCCTCCCTGAACTGGACAGTCAGGCCCAGAAAAGCTGCCCTCCTCTCTCCCTTCCAGCCAGTGCCAGGAGGGAGCCAGGAGGAGCATCACAATGCCCCAGGGGCATCACCAGGGGTCACGAGGAAGCTGAGGACCAGAGGACATGAGTGAGCCTGGATGGTCCTGTCTGTCCAGGCAAAGCAGGTTCACGTGTTCATGAAACGTCTGCTGAGCCCTGACTACAAGCAAGGGCTACAATGCCCACTGGAGACCCGACGGGGATGGGCTCAAGCACGGGGTGGCATCTCCTGGGGAACCAGGGCTCCCGGGGAGCTGCCAGCCAACCGTGTAACTGAGACGTGGGCACCTTGGCAGAGAGCAGTGGAGAGCATGGAGGCTCTGCTGAGGCAGTTGCTAAACGAGGAGTTTGAACTTGTTAAGTGAAGAGGCATCCCTGGGGATTTTCAGGCAGGTGTGAAATGCCTAAACCTGCATTTCAGAAAGGTCACTCAGGTGGCATTTTGGAGAAGGGAAAGGCTGGAGGGGATGAGGCTGGTGGGAAGGTGGTACAATAGTCCAGACAGGGAGCCCCTGGACCAAGGTGGAGATGGCAGAGACAGAGAAAGAGCTGGTGATGGACCAGACGTGCACATCAGGGGATGGGGGTATGATTCCAGACCCCCTGGTTTCTGGTTTGAACAACTGGCATGATCAGTCATTAATAAGGTGGGAACACAGGAGGGCAAGTGGGGACGGTGGAGGCAAGGAGGCTAGCTTGCTTGAGTTTCCGAGACATCTCCATAAAGTTGTCCAGGGTGGATGGGACACAGATCTGGGTCTCAGAGGAGAGGTCTAGACTGGATGCATGGAGCCAAGAATCCCTTGACCCACAGATGGCATTTCGGTAGATCACCTGCTATAGGTGAATTGTGCCCTCATCCAAATTCATGTGTCAAAGGCCTAACCTCTAGTTCCTCAGAACGTAACCACATTTGGAAAGAGGGCATTTAAAGAGGTGCATAAGTTAAGATGAGGCCGTTAGAGCGGGCCCTACTCTAATCTGACTGATGCCCTTATAAATAGAACTGTAGACACACGGGGGACCCCAGGGATGCATGTGCACAGAGGAAAGACCGTGTGTGGATGCAGCGAGAAGAGGGTTTTCTGCAAGTCGAAGAGAAAAGTCTCTGCGGAAACCAGCCCTGCCGACACCTTGATCTTGGACTTCCAGCTTCCAGACTGCGAGGAAACAAATTTCTGTTGTTCAAGCCCAGTCTGTGGCACTTGGTTGTGGCAGTCCAAGCAGAGGACAACCAAGGAATCCTGCAGGAAATCAGGACACTAGTGAGATGGAGAGGAAAGGAAGTGCCGATCAAGATGACTGTGGATGGAACCGTGAGAACCAGAGGAGCATCATGTCCAGTGGACACTTCCTGGTGAGGCAGTGTCTGGTGAGGCCATACACCAGTGAAAAGCAAGAGCTGTTTCTGTGGAGCAATGGGGACCAGGCCAGACTGGATGGCTGGACGGAGCCAGCGGGAGGGCAGACCATGGACATAGCAGGAGTAAACAGCCCTTCAAGAGGCTTGGGGTAAAGGGCAGAAACGGTGGGGACAGCAGTGTGATGGGGACCAAGCGCCCAGGGAAGATTTTAAAATTCTGTTTTCTTTTGTTCTTGGTGAAGAGCATGTGAATTATGCGAGAAACTCAAGACTGCTTTTGTGGACAAGGGGGAGTAGCATGTGGCTGGCATAGGACGCATTCTGCAAGCTCCAAGCGAAGACGTGCAGAACGCTCAGCTGGGATCGTGCAGAGAATTTATCGAGGGAACTGTGGGCAGCATTATAGAAACGAACAGGGATGCTAAGACACCCAAGGAGGGTCATGAAACATCCAGAGCTGAACAGAAGAGAGAAAGAAATGGCAGTGCCCGCACCAGGCTTGTCTAGCAGGACCGCATAGGGGAAGGTGCCCAACGAAGTTGTGCATCAGAGGACCTGGCACTTTTGGGACTGCAGCATCGTCACAGGAGGGTCAGGAAGCAGGGCTGGGTGTCTCTTTCACCTTGTATCTGCTCCTGGAGGCTCCTAGAGACAAACCCAACCAAGGACCTAGGGCAAGAATGCCAAGCGAAGAGGCCAGAGAGGCCATGCCCCCCGGGTACAGGACAGAGCTGATCATGGATCTGGGGTTGTTCTGGGTGAATTTTGTCTGCCCCAAAAAGATACATTGAAGGGCTTCCCTGGTGGCGCAGTGGTTGAGGGTCCGCCTGCCGATGCAGGGGATGCGGGTTCACGCCCCAGTGTGGGAAGATCCCACATGCCGCGGAGCGGCTGGGCCCGTGAGCCATGGCCGCTGAGCCTGCGCGTCCGGAGCCTGTGCTCCGCGACGGGAGAGGCCAAAACGGTGAGAGGCCCGCGTACCGCCAAAAAAAATACATTGAAGCCCTAACCCCGAGGACCTCAAAATGTGACCTGATTTAGAAACAAGGCCGATGCAGATATAATGAGTTAAGATGAGGTCACACTGGGGTAGGGTGGGCCCGACTCCAGCATGACTGGTGTTCATATAAAAAGACAGCTGTGTGAAGCCGGACATACAGGGAGAGCACCGCGTAAAGACGGGGGATTAGATTGAGGATCTAAAAGCCCAGAAACACCAAGGATGGCCACCAAAGACTGGAGCGAAGAGAAAGGAAGGGGATAGATCCTCCCCTGGAGCCTCTGCGGGGAGCAAGGCCCTGCTGGTACTTTGGTTTCAACTTCCAGCCTCCAGAACGTTGAAACAATACTTTCCTGTGGTTTTAAAGTACCAGTTTGCGGTACTTTGTGAGGGCAGCCCTGGGAAACTAACACACGGGGATAAAGAGGCTAACAAGCAGATTTAGGAAACAATGATGAGCAAAGTTCCTGGTTGGGCTGGAGGGTCATGAACAAAAGGCAGGAAGTGAGGCTTCCTGGGAAGAAAGAGGACGGGGTGGTGTGGGTGCAGAGAAGGAAATTGAAGGCATGACCTTCCTTCCCCTGCTTTCTCCAGGGTGTGACAGGCAAGGTCCTCAGCCATGAGTTAGGTGTAGTGGCTGGGGTAGGAGTGGGGGAGCCAGGGAACAGCCAGGCACATGTGGCAGGGAAGGGACAGGGAGGTTTCTGAAGGAGGCCGTAGTGGCCAAGTGCCTGGGTGACCCGCCTAGATTCAAGTCCATCCCCTTGTCTGGCACCTGTCTTCACAGTCTTGTGATTTTTCTCCAGTGGCTACTAGCCTGGTATGGGGCGAGATGTGGGCTGTTGGTGTCAGTCCACGGTGGGGACTTGCAGTGTGGACACTGCCAAGCAGTGCTGCCTGATAGGACTTTCTGCTGTGAAGGAAATATTCTCTAAATCTTCACTGTCCAGAAGGAGGGCCACAAGCCATGCCTGGCTACTCAACACTTTAAGTTGCTGGTGCAACTGACAAATGGAATTTGTTTTACTTTCATTGATTCAAATTTAAACCACAGGTGGTGCTTGGCTGCCATACTGGATCTGGCATGGGTGAGCCATGGTGGGTGAAGAAAAGGCCAGTTTCAGCCAAGGAGCTGGACCCGCAAAGCCCGAGGCCAGGTTGGAGACTCATCCAGACAAAGGAACAGCCTGAAATCATTAGATTCTCTCTTTACTAAATTAACTCCTCAAGGGGAAATTGGCCACTGGCCTAGAAGTTGGTGGGTAAATTTTAGGAGTGAGAGTTGTGTTGAGGTGTGAACCCTGGAAAGTAAAGTCATTCTCTAACATCTTTTCTTAGTTGGCCAAGGTCACCATGCCCTGCAAGTGCCTTATGCTTGTATTATGTGTGAGCAGCTTTCTGAAATGTCTTAAAACTTCCCAGATGTGCTGAAGAGCTTTGTCCTAAAGACGTTACAGACCTGTTATTTTCATGGTGCTTTATCGTATCCTTGGATCCTTCTCCCAACATTTTAAAGAAAGCTCTTGAGGAGGATAAGACGCCTGTTGATTAATTAAACTCAGTACAAGCCATTTGCCCTCTCCTGGTGCTTATTAAGCCACAGATATTCCATAAAGAAGCCCCTGAAGGAACTGCAGTGTCTGGAGAAAAATATTTAATCACCTTTCCATTATCCACTAAATTCCTCGCTGGTTTTCTTGATGACAAAATGCATTTTTGGAAACTTGGCAATTTCCTCCCATGACCTTGTTCATCCCCCAATAAACTCTTGAGATCCTTCCATGGAGGACACTGCTCCCCTGTGTATTACAGGAAAGCAAGCTGGGATGTGGTCTCCAGGCAGAGAGGGGCGCAAGCCAGACCTCCAGTCCTCTTCCACACGTAATGTTACCTCCTGAGCACCGCTGACCCAGACCAAAGCAAAAATATTTTAAATTCACCCCTCTTCTCAAAGTTCTGTCAAATTTCTACCAGGGTGTATGCTCAGATGCAAGGAAAATAAAAGAATTATAAACAGTCACACAAAAGAATTCTAAGGATACAAGAAAAATAAATGTTGGGAAGTCTGCGCCATGCCAGCAATGGAAAAATACACACACTGATACCTGCTAGAATCACTGATAAGTGGTCCTCTTATGAGAGTCGGAAACACAGCCACAGGGCCTGGCCACCACGCCTCATAAACGCGTGTAGGATACTCAGCTTCCCAGATGCTGACAACCGGTCTTCATAAATCCCCGAGTGTAAAGAGGCCAGGGGTCTGCCATGTGTTTCCAAATGATAAAATTCAAAGGATTAATGACAACTTAGCTTCCTAGATTGATTAAAAAAAAAAATAAAGCATGCTAACCCTTTGTTTAAGCTGGATGTGGTCTCTGTGCTGCCCGCCCCAGGACCACGTGGTTCTGTGCCCTCTCCACCCCAGCCCAGGCAGCTGTGGCATGGGGCAAAGTATCCCTTTGTGGTATGTGAATTTTTCATACATAGACTCTTAGAGCTCTGGGTTTTTTCCCCCCATTTATTCAAACCTAATTGGCAAAAAAGTCATTCCAAGAACCCTTATTAAATACTGTCATTTCAGAAGTGAGAGTGTAATGATTAAGATGTCATTTGGGGATTTGGAAAAACAACATTTTTTCAAAATCTATGAAGTTAGCCTGCCCTCTTGAAGTTTGGGTGTTATCTCAGTAAAATGAGTGTCCCCAGGCAATATTTTTGGAAGGGAAAGGGCTGGTCAACCCGCACACAGGTGACTAAAACAGCAATATTTCTCTCTCACCAAATAGCCCATGAGGTTTCTCTTACTAAAGCAACATCCAAAGCTCGCCTTTGGCTCCTGCTGGTAAAAATCAATTCCAGCAACAGACCGGAGAGCAGGGTTTCATGATGAATGCACTCATTCTATGTCGAGTGTTTGGTAGCAGAGCTAAGTCTCTCATAAGCTGCGGAGCCAAAGGTAAGTAACTCTGGCTTGTGAGTTTTGTTCTCAGTAGGAAAAAGAAACCATTTAAAATAATATTTCATGGTTACCTCTTCTGAAAGTTAGATGCCAGGTGCTGGGGTGGAGGTGGAATTGGGGAGACCAGCCCGAGGTTGGTTTGGAGGCTGCTGCCTCGCCCGTCTGGAGCAATGTCTCCATCACGTGATGCTCATGGAGAAGGCAGGGCATTGACAACTCGGGTTTTGTTATGATGACTGCTATTATTTACATATCTGTCCAAAACTCAGCCCCCACTGCCAGCCGCCACTCCCCGCAGAAATAATGCAGGTAATTAGAGACAAGCCTGCCTTCCTGGGGCCGTAGCTCGTAAGTCCTGGCACGATTTATGTTGTTTGGATTTCACTAAGGAACCCGCAGATAGCTGCTTTCAAAAACCCAGCCTGCCCTGAGGATAGATGTAGTAAGTCTTGGCCAAATTTATGAGAATTTCATGAAAGCACAAAAATCAATCAGCTGGATCTGAATAAGTGAAGTCCCTTTGTTCCCTCAAAGGGCACGAGTCTCGTTCATTCATTCCTTAATTCAGCAAGTATGGATGGATCCTCCTGTGTTCCAGACACTGGAAGGACCCAAAGACACCAAGATGAGCGGACAGTCTCCTGTTTAATCACTCCACTGCCCTCCTCCCAACTCCTTTTAGGTGAAAAATACAGTAGAAGCTGGAGAACACACAAGTGAAACCAAACCCAGACCTATTCTCTTATATGCCATGGTGCCCACAGGTGGGCATGGTTCCCAATGTTCACATTCCTTCTCTGTCACACCTGAGACTGAAGAACAAGCAATAGAGCACCAAGAGGGCCAGGTGCTCAGGGACAGACGGGGGGGGATGGCTGCCCTGATGGGGCGTGTGGAGTAGATTCTGATTAAGGCCCCTTGGGGAATTCCACCTCCTCCAGGAAGCCCTCAGGAGTCTGTAAGGCAAGCTGGAGCCCCGTCCCTTGGCCCCAGTGTTGTTCCAACAAACTGAGTTAGTTGACTTTGGGGAATGGCGCCCGGTCATGACTTACTCAGGCGCTGGCTAAGACATAAGGTTACATGAATTGAGTCATCATAGCTGGGGCCAAGAATGTTTTTTATTTTCCCCACTGTTACCAATTTTCAAATATATGGATTCCTCAAATATTATGCACGTAACCACAAGGCACGGTTCTAGAAACTAATAGCAGAGGGCTGTTAAAATGGAAAAGAACTTTGCATTTGAAATGTAAGAACGAACAACTTCTGGTAAATCTGTTTAAAGAGAAGGATGATGTGGAAAGAATTCTTCTTGAGAGGACCAAGAAGGCTGCAATGCAATCGGCTGCTCCTGGATCAAGTTAGAATCTGCCAAGTTTGCCGATGGTGAAATTGAACTAATGGACTGATTCATTTGATCACAATCCTCTGAGATGAGTGTGGGGCACTCCCAGCATTGTCCAAGCCTGTGTATCACAAGTGTGCTCACCCATCCTCAACTGTCCTTTCACAATAATGTCAAATATTGGAGGAAATTAGAAAGAGAAGGCTGTCAGGCAAGGGGAAGGGGGAGCCATCCCTGAAGGGACAAGTGTGCTAGGTTGTGTGTTACCAAATGCAAGTTCGTGCGCCTGACGCACAGTCAGGCCAAACAAACCAAAACGGCAGAGTTTGGAGCAGAAAAGATTTATTGCAGGGCCCTGCAAGGAGACGGGTGGGTCATGCCCGAAAAAGCCTGAACTCCCTGAAAGGTTTCAGCAAAGCCTTTTTTTTTTTGTAGTATGAACTTTTTAAAGGCAAGGTGAGGAAGGGGCGTGGTTTGTTGTTTCAAACTTCTTGGTGTCAGAGTCCTTTGTTCTTGCAGCAGTCCACTTAGGTCAGGTCAGGATGTTCCTGTAAACCTCCAACAAGACAAATAGTATTCTCTGTTCTGCAACTTTGTATATCTATATGAATGTAAAAGTGTTATACCCTTAAATGTCAGAGCCTTGAGAACAGCCTATCCTGTATATTTCAGGCTCTAGGCAACATTCTTTTACAAAAGGTGCAGAGACAGCACGACTCGGCACAGGCAACAGAGCACAAGGGTTAAAGTAAACGAAAGAGATCCAACATGGAGTCAGATTTGTTCTTCCCCATTGTGTGTGTAGTAAGGGTCATTATAGAACTGTCTTAACTGATTCTCACCACACACTTTGAGATGGACATTAGTATGGAATCCACATTCTAGAGGAAAGAATGAAGGCTCAGAAAGCCTGAGTCACTTGTCCAGAGCCAGAGTTTGAATTTAGGTAGGTCTGATGTTGCCATCTTTGAACTGGAAAGAAAGCAGCAAATGTTTGGCTGGAGGAAGCCAGCCTTGGGGGATGGGCAGTACTTGCTTCCAGAGCTGGGCTGTGAGCTTGGTGGTCCTTCCCAGGGAAATCCGGAATAAAAGTCTGGCTGGCTGAGATCCTGGCTCACATATCGGAGTTGGTGGGGTCCAGGAAGACTAGTCTGTTGGTGGCATTTGGCCTATCCTGAAGTCAGGGATATTCAGAGAAACACAACCCAAGGTGGGGTGAAGCACACTTCATCTGGCCCAAAGCCAAACCTGACCCCAGTGATCATTAGCTCCTCAGCCTTGGCCAGCTGCTTGGATTTGGATTAAAATCCAAATGGGTCTGCTCTGACTGCATGTTCTGTCACTGAGGGGAGTGTTGCCAAAAGAGCAGTCATCTCCTGTATTCACGCAATTGCTTATTAAGTCAATGAGCATCTCTTAGGCCTACTGTGTTGCCAGGCTTGGCATGAGACCCTAGAGGTACAAAAGGGCAGGAGGGGCCCCCCCAGCTGTCCTTCCCTTGGAATATGATCGAGTGAGAAGCACAGCAAACACACACTCCGCTGAGCCTTCAAATCTATGGGCATTTTGTAGGTCAAGTAACCGAAAGTAGGCCCTGCACAGAAGCCAATAACTCCCCATGGAAACGGCCATCTGTTGAAGGAAGTTCTGATTCGTGATTGGAAAGCAAGAGATAGTTGGCCACCTCTCGATACAAAACCTTCACAAAGTCTCAGGGCCTCTGATTGGTCTCCTCTAAGACAATCTCCCGTTTCAGACACTTCAGGACTTTTCACCAAAAACAAGCCATGTGGTTAGGGTGTCCAGCCTTCATAGCCCACCCTCTCTACATGGCAAGGGTCAGGCTTCTAAGTTTGAGCTTTCTAGCCACATGAGATCGATATTATTTTTATGAACTTCCAGGAAAAAGAATGGTCAGTTT
This sequence comes from Hyperoodon ampullatus, assembly GCF_949752795.1. Lineage (NCBI taxonomy): Eukaryota > Metazoa > Chordata > Mammalia > Artiodactyla > Ziphiidae > Hyperoodon > Hyperoodon ampullatus. The sequence continues at coordinate 4,465,764 of NC_136921.1, forward strand.
AATAACCTTCAAGTGATCTTAGAAGACCCGACCCAGCTCTCAGAAAGGAACGACAGGGAAAAAAACCACGAAGTAAAAATCAGTGCACTTTCCTTTGCTTAGTTTTAAACCCACCTCTTCATCCTTCCTTCCCTTTGAGTGGAACCCCAAAGGCCCGATTTCCTATTTTCAGGTAGTCCTCCTGGGCTGCAATCCTGTTTGGCCGGCAGATAACTTCTGACTTTGGGAAATTCTGTACAATAAATCTATTAAATCTATTAAATCTAATAAATCTATATATCATCAGATATATCTGCTCTTGAAACCAAAGACTCAAGGACTTACACCTAACCCCATAGCTCAGCAAAGAGGGAAGAGGAAACAGAATTCTTCTGCAAATTGGGTTTGGGTTTCTGGCAGCGCTGGGGTTTGCTCTAAGCAGCTGGGCTGACCGTCTCAGAAAGCCCCCCAGGTCCCTGTACTGGTCTGCCTGGACTGACTCCTTTTCCTGGCAGCTGTTGGAGGCAGTGGCCTCAAAACCAGCCAGTCCTAGGTTCAAAGTCAGGCTTCCTCCCCTTATATGCATTGTGTGGGTTCCTTTATACATGAAACAGGGGTGATAATCACACTCGATCAGGATTCCATGAGACGATGACATTTGGGGTGGGCTCAGCCCAGCGTTTAGCATCTAGATGGGAGCTTCCTCCCTCTCGTTCCCTCTCAAACCTCAGACTGCACAGGGCACTCCTCGGGACCTTGTCACCACCCAATCCACCGTCTTCAGTGGGCTGCTCCCATGGCACCATTGCTGGAGCTGCCAAAGCACCCAAAGCTTGAACAAAACTGCCAGGAGCTCCTGGTTTTGTGCACCAAGAGCACAGGAGTTTTTTTTGTTTTTTCTTTTTTTTTTAAATTAAAGTATAGTTGATTTACAATGTTGGGTTAGTTTCTGCTGTAAAGTGATTCAGTTATACATCTATATACATTCCTTTTTATACTCTTTCCCATTATAAACTATGTTTTTGTGAATCGTGTGGGCCTTTAAAAGTTGAAGCACATGGAGGTATTTCACCAGGAACTTCCCTGGTGGCGCAGTGGTTGGGAATCTGCCTGCCAATGCAGGGGACATGGGTTTGGGCCCTAGTCCGGGAGGATCCCACATGCCACGGAGCAGCTGAGCCCGTGTGCCACAAGTGCTGAGCCCACGTGCCACAGCTACTGAGGACCACACACCTAGAGCCCATGCTCTGCAACGGGAGAGGCCACCACAGTGAGAAGCCCACGCATGGCGACAAAGAGTAGCCCCCACTTACCGCAACTGGGGAAAGCCCACACGCAGCAGCGAAGACCCAACACAGCCAAAAATAAATAAATAAAAAATTTTAAAAAGAAAAAGAAAATCCATAGACTGTTTAGTATCTTAGTTTTCAGGTCTCTGAGCAGGAAACCACTGGATGCTGTAGAAACAGGGGTCCCCAACCCCCAGGCCTCGGACTGATACTGGTCTGAGGCCTGTTAGGAATTGGGCCGCACAGCAGGAGGTGAGCGTCAGGTGAGTGAGCAAAGCTTCATCTGCCGCTCCCCATCCCCTGCATTACCCCCTAAACCATCCCCCACCCCGTCCATGGAAAAATTGTCTTCCACGAAACTGGTCCCTGGTGCCAAAAAGGTTGAGGACCACTGCTGTAGAAGACCAAGTCCAGGGATGCCTGCTAAGGCGGGGCGTCGTAGCCTCCAGGCTCCCTTGGTTATCATTTCTGAATGTATCTAGAGGCCATGGCACAGGACACCATTGTTTAGTGGGTTTAAACCAATCATGTTCCTGCTTTCACTGTTTGTTGTCATGGCATCTCTCTAAAAGCAGCAGATTGTAGTGTGAAGAGCTTGGGGCTTAGTGGTAAAAGCTCTGACTCTCCTTCTTCTGTTCATTCATCTGTTTATTCAACAGCTCTGCATTGAGCAACTAGCAAAGAGTCAAGCACAGTGCTGGGCGGTGGGTGTGCAGAGACGATCTGGTTCCTGGTTCAGGGTGCTCACATCTAGCTGGGGCCACGGAACACAAAGGAAGGCAGGTCTAAGTGATGCAGGAGCCCAGAGGGACCATAACTTCTGTGACCACACGAACCCTTTCTTGAGTGTATACATTTATCAGACATTATGCCGTACAGTGAATACACTTTCTCTGAATTAATCCTCAAAACAAGCCTGTGAAAAGGATACCACCTGCGTCCCCGTGTTATAGTCATCAAAACCAAAGCTCTGAGATGTGTAACTTTCCCAAAGTCACACAGAGAGTAATGGAGAGTAAAACCCAGACCTGCTAGACCCCAAAGCTCTAGCATTTGGCAATCCCTTCACATGCTGATTGTTTCCCCTTGTACCTCAGTTGCCGCCCACACCCCTTTCTGGGTCGTCTGCCATTTAAAACCCCCAAAGCACCTTGATGGTAGGGGTAGGGAGGTAAAATAATTCATGATGCAAAGTATCATTAATAAATTCCCGAGTTTTCTACACAGGGAAGTACTTGGTGAGCTAAGCAAGATTTTGATGCATTTTAAACAGCTCTGAACTTAACTTGAGGCTGAGATATGGTCACTTATTAAACATGATTGTTCAACTGATTTTCAGATTCTCTTGTGCAGCCAGGCTTAACCACGTGAGGTTCATAAGAGCCGTAGATCCCTGTTTGGCCTGGCTCCCACTCACCACGGGGCCACCCAGCCCAGGGTGCTGCTGCTTCTGGATCTACTGTATCACAACTCAGTGGGACCCGATTCCATGAGAGTCGGACAGCCCCGTTTTTTTGCGGGTCCCTCTGTCCTACACAATGGTTTCAGCACAAGATTTGAGGCAGCCAGGCCCACCTGCCCCACGCGCATCCCCTGGCCACTCACGCTCGCCTTAGGGGCTGTGGAAACAGGTCTAATTGCCTCTCCCGTTACTAGAGGTGCACGTGGATCAGTTCTAATCCACAAGCTCAGGCTCTTCCTCAAGTGATGGGTCCATGCACTTCTCAGATGTCTCTTCCGACTTGATTTTTCCAGCGAATGTGGAACACATTTCCCAGAATGGGTGGAAATGCACTAGAAGACTTGCCTGGATATTGTGTAAACCAAGGGTGAATAAACATTCACAGAGGAGACCATCTCCTCCCCCGGCTTCCCAAAGGGAAAGCTACTCATTTAGCAGTTTGGTCTCAGCACAATCTCACAATTTTAGTGCAATCTTAGTGCAATCTCACAATTTCACTGCAAGCCACTAACGTAAAGTTACTTTCCCATCTGTAAAGTTACAGCCATCTTTTCCAGCCCTTGAAAGGCATGATTGCTCTATTGGGGTCTCTCCTGAGACAGTGTTTTCCAAGATACTCAACTCAAAGCCATGGGCTCCTTGTTCCTGGCCGGACTCTGAATCAATGAATCCTGTCCTTGAATTTGACAAAGTCTCCTGCGCTTGGCAGGGAGAAGGTGGGGACATTCTTGATTCCCACCCATCACACCCACTCCCTTGCAGTTGATATTTTTCTTTCTGTTTTCTTTTTAGTAAATTCTTTTTAGCATCTTTCCAAGATACTCCTTTCTCAAGGAGAACCAGGGCTCCGGTTGGGCTGGGCACCCCTGGAGAAATACTGCCAGGACACAGAGTGCTGGGCATCCATTCATCCCTCATCCCCACGGTTGTATTTGTGTCCTCCAGCCAGTCAGTGCTGCCTGGAGCGTAACTCACCTGAAATCCACTATCCCAGGGACAATCCCCCAACCTCAGCTAAGACACTTGCCCTCATTGTGTCTGTTTCTTCTCTATAAGACAAGTGCTGGCCTGAACCCCAGAGTCTGGCATCCGAGAAGCAGAGTTTGTAACTTGCCATCAAAGAGCCTGGGGCTTTGGGGTTTGGTCACAAATGAGGGTGATGACGAGGCTGGTCTCCTCATGATTTGTTTCACCCAAAGGCGACTCAAACCAGGAAGATAAATGTGCAAGGTCCCCACAGTAAGCTGAGCCTGGGCGGTCCAGAAATGATGAGTTGATTAAGTCAGCCTCTAGGCAGACTACCAGTGACCACACCTAATTACTCACTGACCACTCGTGGCCTGACCCTTGGAATTCCACACCTGTGAGTCACTCGCCCTCCTCAGCTGCTGGGCTGTGTATCCTTCTCCAGCCCGCTTGTTAGTGGCCACCCTGCAGAGCTGGTCCTTCCGCCAGCACCAGGGCCTTTGGTCACCATCAGGCAGGAGGTTAAGCCCTGAGTGCTAGAGAGGAGATATTCTGGGTTTCAGGATTCTACACGGGCAGTAGAAATAAGGTGGAGTTTTACCCACGCTAGTGTCGAGTACTGGAATTTACTAAAAAGAAAACAGAAAAGAAAAATATCAACTGCAAGGGAGTGGGCGTGATGGGTGGGAATCAAGAATGTCCCCACCTTCTCCCTGCCAAGGGCGGGAGACTTTGTCAAGTTCAAGGACAGGATTCATTGATTCAGAGTCCGGCCAGGAACAAGGAGTCCATGGCTTTGAGTTGAGTGGAGAGAAGGTAGCATAGAGACCTTGGTAAACGGTGTGTGACCGTGTTGACTGTGCTGAAGAGCCATTCAAAGACCATGAGGCCACCCGGAGATCAGCATCCGGCAGGGAACGGAGCGGAGGTGGTACCCGAGCAGAGGCCAAGGCCACCCAGCAGGAGAGGCTCTGTGGCCAGGCACCACAAGTGGGAATTAGGATCACAGAGACGATGTAACCACTGCCAGAGACACTGACGAAAGCAGAGACAGGGAGGAAGGGACGGCCTGGCTCCTCCCATGTGCCCACCCTCGTGCTGGGCCCATCCCGTGGCCCAGGGTGGCCCGAAGCCGGGGACCAGGGGTCCCCCAAGGTGTAGTTTGTAGGAGTCACCCCTTCCGTGCAGAACATTTGGAAGGACGACTCTGTCATCTGTGTGAAGGGTGCGTTGGAGGGACCGAGATAAACCAACCAATGAAACAAGAAAGGGCTTAAACTGAGGTGACGGCCCTGGTGGGAGAATGACAGGGTGGCTGCAGACCGTGAGGGAAGACAAATCCCTAAGATAGCTAGCTTGCTTGAACTTGAACTTCCCGTGCGACACAGCAGGTCGACTGCACTGACTCACCCGGCACCACCCCATCTCAGTCAGGGCCCAATCAGGAGAAGAAATCTGAACAGGGAAGGTTTAATGTAAAGAATTATAAACTGTAACAAGGAATCACTGGCACACCTTCCCAAAACCTCACTACAAGGGCAATAGAGAAAATAAAAAGAAATATAAATACACATATACACATGTGTGTATATGGATACACACATATATATCAATATATAAATGTATTCACCTTGACTACTCACTCAACCTTTTACTTTCCATCTTCTAAAACTGCAACGAAATCAGAAGGCTTGCAGAGGGAGAAACCAGTAAGAAACAAACCTATTTATGCCACAAATTCCAAAAAGCCTTAGAAATCTGAGCTGCCAGGTGCCAATGAGAGGGTGATGGGGCCCAGGGGTGTGGTGTGCAGCATACAGTTTGAAAGAACCAATTGCTACATTTCCAAGATGTCTGTGAGTCAGCTTTGAAACATGGCCATTATCAAAACTTAAATTATATAAACTTAGAATTTAAAGTATTTTATTAAAAACAAAGATAAAACTCTCAGGATGCATCACTTCCTCATTCTTCTATCACGTTTTGCCACCGTCTGCTCTTGAGGCGACCCCAGTCACTTGTGTCTATGTGAAGAATGTGCTACAAGCATCTCTTTCCGAATCTGCCTTCAGTGACGTCACATGGTAGCTTGAAATGGACCATGATGGGAATATTTCCACCACAGGAATCAAGACACAATAGAAATCAGAGCTGTTTTTTCTTCCAGAAGGTAGTTGTTAAACATTTACCAAGATGCCACTGGATGAAACTGAAGACATATAATCTTAGACCCTCCCCATATCTCACCCCTACTTCACACTCAGGAGACCACCCGTCCCAATCCAGATGGAAGAGTGTGTCCTATGGGGAAACCGAATCGGAGTCTGGGAAATCGGAGTCTGGGCTTTGGGAACTCGGGCACAGCAGACAGTGGGTACAGGAGGAAGGGCTAAAAATAGGGCAGTTAAGCAAAATTTTCCCCCCAGATGGTGAGACTTGCTGACCCCCTTCCCTTGTTTCCTTTCCAGGATGCCACGCATCAGGGTTACACTTCCCTCACCGAAGGAGGAAGATCTGGAAACAGACCAGCCTGAGAAGAAAGCCCCACAGCCACTCACCCTCAGGGCACCGAGGTGAAGCATCTTGGCCCCGTCAGCTAGTTCTTCCCCAGGGTTCGCTGGCCACCAGGGCCCCTCAACGCACAGTCAGTCAGACTTTCAGCGTCTCACTGTGAACAGTGACTAAATCACCAAAGATCAGTAACTATTTGAGGAAAATCTTAATGTGAAAGACAGAAACCAAAAGCAGCAAGCAGGCAAACAGGGGGAGAAGGGCTTGGCTGGAGCCCAGTCCGTGCCAGGTCCCATGTGTGCAGGGCTGGGCTGGGAACCAGGGCACGGGCATCCCATTCATGGGCAGGAGCATCCATCCCCACAGCGGGTTGACCGGTGTCCCCGCAAAAGACACTGCCAACAGGAGCCTGTGAATGGGGCCTTATTGGGAAAGGGTCTTGCCTAGGAGTGTAACTTGCACCTGGAGTCCTCCCTGCCTGAAGCCCCTATACTCCCACATGCCCAGGCAGTGGCCACGTGCCCTCCAGGGCATCCCCAGCCATCTTACAGACCAGGAACCCCAGAGACCAAGGGCAACAGCATGAGGTTCCACTTAGCTTAAAGATCCTGTGTGCGGTGGGGAGAGAATGTGATGGAAACCCTAGGAAAGGCTGTCTAGGTGAGACCCTGAGAGCCCAGCTTTAGAAGTGGCCTCCGTGCCCTCCTCCATGAACCACCAGAGACCCTCCAGCTGCGATCTGCCTGCAGCAGGGCCGCCGAGCAGGACGGGAGCCCAGGCTCTCTGAGAACCGTCCATTCCTTCTAGAAACATGGGTCTAGTGGTCCATCCTACAGCCGTGAGAGCTGAGCACCCATTCCCCGAAGCCTCTGTCTGCTGCCCACGTCCTTGTCCTGAAGCCTCTTCTTCTGTTCTCTGGGTGTGGGTGGCCATGATGACCTTGGTTTTTCACCTAGAAAGAGGCTCCTATCACACAGTGATTAATGACATCAGTGTTGATTGACTTCTGGACACCTCAGATGCCTTCACTTTTCCTGAAAGCATTTACTTTTAACAGTGACGGCATTCCAGAAACCGTCCTGGGGACTGCCAGCCCACATCCGTCCCCTGGGCCTGCCCCCTGGTGTTCTGGCCACCCTCAGCCTGGGAAGGGAGGACCCCTCTTTGTAAACATTCCCTGATTCTTCCTGGGAAGTATCACTTCCCCCTCTTGGCTCTGAGCATCTCCAGAAGAGGCCAGCAGGAATTTTCTCAGCATCCTGCCCATAACAGTTTCTCTGCATCTCATTGTCCATGTCCCCTTCCAGCCTGGGGGCATAGAAAAAAAGGAAAACTGGGACTTCCCTGGAGGTCCAGCGGTTAAGACTCCATGCTTCCAATGCAGGGGGCGTGAGTTTGATCCCTGGTCAGGGAACTAAGATCCCACAAGCCACGTGGCACGGCCAAAAAAAGTTTTTTTTTTAATTTTTAAAAATTAAAAACAGAAAAAGAAAAACCAAAGCCACAGCTGTCTCTGACATGTTAAAGACAAGCACAGTGCCTGGCACACAGAGGGTGCTCCGTAAGGCTCATCCGACCCATGACTGAATGAACACACGCACGGATGGATGAATAAATTAATGGGAGCCAGTGTGGAATAAATCACAGGGAAAGATATTCACGGGCTGCACAGCTGGGCAACGGGCGATTTTTCATTGACACTCCAGCTCCGCACGAAATTCAAATTCTCATTAGCACACAGCCTAAAACACAATCCTCACTTTTAACCACGACCCTGAGAAAGGCAACGGTGGGGGAACCTTTAATGCCTTCTTCCTATTGATCACAGCCTCGCAAAAAGGAATGAAAAGCTTAGCTTCAAACACTTTGCTGTGAAAGGCTAAAAGGAAGCAAATTCAGCGTGGTATCGTGAGGCCCGGGTCCCTTTCAGACACACCGCGGCCACCGACTCGCCGGGTTTGTGACTCGCCCCGTGACATGCCGCCGTGCCAACACACATTCTGAGTCACCCAAGCAGATTTAATGCCCTCGCCACAATGACTCTCTCGGCCTTTTCTTCTAAACATGGTTAAAGGGAAGATTCCGACCTACCTAGGAAAGGATTTTAATCAGTTTAGTTCCGGAAATAACTATGGAAATTCAGCTTTTTCCATTCTGCTGCTTCTGAACATTATATTCTAACAAATGGCTGATGAAGCCACCCCCAGCCCCGTTGTCTTTTTCCCCAGCCCATCGGGAGAAATGACTTGATTGGCAGCGCTTCTGAATCCCACATGGAAAGGTCTGCGTGAATAAGCATATGAAAAGGCAACAGAAATGAAGCTTTGGAAAATAAGAAAAACACCAAAATCGCCCATCACCCTTCACACATCCTACAGATAACCAGGCCCTCCCATGAAGAGCCCTCCCACCATCTCAGTCCTGGGGAAGCACAACCCTGAGAAATCTAGACAAGGGCGTGTGTACAGTGACCAACTGTACAATGTACAGGTGACCATAAACTCATCTGTAGACTTAAAACAAGCCCGGAAAGTACAGGGAGCGCTCGAGGTATGATACTGAAGACATACCAGGCTGCTTCGTAGTTAAGCACTGGGACAGCATGAAATGAACCATGCAAAAAGCTTGGGAAATGTTTGGGGATTCTTTGGGTGGCTTCCCAGCATTTTGCAGCATTCACCCCTTTATCCCGTCACTCAACAGTATTTACTGGCATAATTGCTCCTGTGACCTTTGCAAGAACCCTTTAATGGAGATGGAGAAGTCTTTTTTGTGTGTGTGTGTGGCCTCGCCACGCAGCTTGCAGGATCTTAGTTCCCCGACCAGGGATCGAACCCTCTCCCCCTGTACTGGAAGCACAGAGTGTTGACCACTGGACCGCCAGGGACATCCTGGAGAAGTCATTTTAAGGGTGAGAAAACTGAGGTTCGTGGAAGAACTGTTGCCCGCATCACAGAGCTATCGAGAGGCAGAATTGAATCTGTCACCCTGGTCTCCTCGAGCAGCCCTGTCTCTAACCGTGTTCTTTCTGGGGCCTTTAAAACTAAATGGTGTAAATATTAAATTGAAAGGTAAAACCTCCCAAGGGCACTTGAAATGTTGACTAAAGTTTAATTTGTGTGTGCCTTTTTCACAAGCATGTCTTTAGCTCTTAACCAGATTTTGTGGAAGTAAAATCTCTTCAGGCACCATGAGTCTCTTGGTCTGAACCCTGCACAAGGATTGAGGTATGTCTTGCCCTTGCCTGTCAGCTCGCAACCTTCTGCAGAGTTGAGGGGCAAGAAAAGGGAAGCTGAGGGCTCTGAGGGCCTCTAGGATATACCCCCAGCCCCGGGATTGTCAAAGGGCCCTGCTCCGAGCGGATCGTAGGAAGTCAATGCACAGCAGCCAGAATTCATGTGTCTAGTGGTTGGCTAATCCGAGACCAGGGTCCCTCAGTCTCAGCTCTAGCGACATCTGGGGCCAGGAATTCTTTGCCCCCGACATCTGGGGCCAGGAATTCTTTGCTGGGGGCCGTCAGTTCATTGCAGGCTGCTCTGCAGCTTCCCTGGCCTCCACCCACCAGATGCCGGGAGCATCCCCACCCCCAGGGGAGACAACCAAAAATGTCTCCAGGCACTACCCGATGTCCCCCAGGGACATAATGGCCCGGTTGTGGCAGATGTGCCTCGCTCTTTCAGTCACTGCCCACAGGTAGATATTCTCTCCCAGTATTTCTCTGGAGTGCATTGTTTCTTGCAAAAGAAAATGCAGACTGTGCCCCGAGGCTGTGGACAGAGTAGCTCTGGACCTGAGCACGTGCTCTGTGTGCCCCGGGCTGCTGGTGAGCACCTTGCAGAGGCTGTGGAACTGGATCATCCCAGGAACCTTGTGAAGCAGGTACTATTATCATCCGACTTTATGAATAAGGAAACTGAGGACTCCCAAAGATCCCCCAGGACATTAGTATTGAGGGCTCTTTGGGCCTCACGCTCAGCTGTCCCCGCTCTAGCAGAGACCCTCACTTCCAGAAGGCAGACCTCAGTGCTGTGGCCCAGACAACGGCTAGACCACCCTAGACGTGACCGTTGAAGCCGTGTCCGTGATGCGTGTGTTAGTGACCCCGTATGGTAACGAACCCACGTGTGTGCGTGTGTGTGAGTGCATGAGAGCCGGCTCTAGGGGAGAAAACTCTTAGTATTTTACAGAAAAGTCAGGCCACCATCCGTCACTCAGAGAGAAAAAAAAAATTGCTGCAAATACAAACTGCCTACAATAAGTAATTTAATTTCCTATGAGCCCTTACCTAAACTAGCATCATTCCATATTAAATGTCTCTGGATATTTTAGGATCCTGGCAGGCACTGCTTGTACGTGTACCATCAAGGGTATAAAGGAGCTTTCCTTGGAGGGTCCAAGACCACAGGCAAAGAGGAGTAAAGTGTTTTTTAATGCCGAGTGGACCTTTTCAAACATTTAGCTCACCGAAAACCATTGCTCTGGAGAGATGAAATCTCAGGGGCTTGTATCCACACAGAGGCACCCTGGAGCTTAAGACTGAAGCCTGGTCCTTCCAGAAAGGAGCTCTAGGGACCTTCCTGCACTAATCAGCCATCTCACTCACCCCATTCAGGGCAGATTCACGTGTGTCCCCAAATTCTGTGATACTGGGCTTACCTTAGATGGAATGTCTCCTGGACCCCTGGTTGGGGGTCAGCGCCCTCACAGGAGGAGCCCAGCAAAGGCAGAATTTCCACATTCCTAAAATGTTGGGTCACATCCCTGAGCCGTTGTCTCCTGGGGAGACCCTGAGAAAAGGCCAGCTGCGAGTGAGTTAAAATTCCTCGCTGCTCCGTCAGAGATCTGAACACAAACATCCACGGGGTCTCATCCCAGTTTGCTGCCAGGCTCCTGCGAGGACTACAGTCCGTCGGCCAGCAAAGAGTTTTATGCCCAAAGGATTTTCCATCTGGCGTTTTCAGTGGCATTATTTTTCTTCTTCACTTTCTGGGAACCCAGTAAATTGCTCATACGTTGAACCAAATGGAAAGCATTTATTCCTGACTGACAACAGACTGCCATCAGGGTGGCTTGCGGTGGTCCCGCTGGCCGCTGCCATTTGGAGCAGAGTGTGCCAGGCGGGAGGGAGGGGAGCGGAGAAGCTTCCCCATCTCGGGCTCCAGGCAGGGCCGTCGTGGAGCTGATGGCTGCTTTCCTCCCCAGCCCAGACCCCACCCTACGCTGGAGCCCCCGACAGCCACATGGGGTCCAAATGCCATCACTTGCTAAATGACTAGCAGTGTTATTACTATCTCACGAGGCTGGCATTTTCAAAGATTTTTCCATCACAAAGGATGCCAAAAGGATGGGCCTCGAATGGCAGAATTCAGACTCTGGCCTCTGTGTTGGAGGAGGTCCAGGCTCTTCTGCCCAGCCTTTCTTCCCCACCTCGTACCCCAAACCTGGCACATGGCCTCTGCCCACTCCACGTCCACGTCCACGAGGTGGACAGAAATCATTTAAAATGTTAACTGATGATACCCCCATGGATATTCTGTACCCTTGACCTGGGCCTCTTATCATCACATCTGCAGTGACATCATCCAGTACCGCTGCTCCCGAGAAGGATGTTATAGCCAGAGATCAAAGGGAAGGCTTTTGAGTCTGGATAAGCAAGTCTTCAAGCCCCAGGCAGGGCAAAGAAGGGGATTTCTGGAAGGACCGGAGAGACCTTAGTCACTGGAGCATCCCACAGATGGAGCCTGCATCCCGGAGACCCGTAGGGGTCTGTGACACTGCGTGCTGAGCCCCACGGGGAGACGAGAAATCTACATGATGCGTCTAGATTCAGTTCAGCCTCCCTCCCTCTGCACCTCAGTGCAGGAGGAAGCAGCTGGTGATTCTCCTGGGCTTCAGAGAAGGCAGAAATGCAGAAAGAGCCAGGGGCAGCCCCCCGAGTACCCGAGTATGCCGTGGTCCCGAGAGGTATGGAACGGCAGAAAGAGACCCTCGAACAGGGCTGTCAGAAGGAGCCCTGCATGAGGACCAGGCAGGCAAGAGGACATCTCAGCAGATGCCGGCAGGGATGGGGGAGGTGGGCATCTCTGAACTGACCCAAGATGGGGCCTCAAAATAGAAATTCAGTTGAATTACTTCTGTTACGCCTATTGTAGGGCTGAGCTTGGGGTGCAGTCGGCGCCCACTTCACACTGACTACAGGCTAAGTATGTTTCTGTCTGAATTTAGGCCACTAGAAAGCACAGAGCAAACTTGCAATCCTTTTCTATTCTCAGGAGCCTGTATTTGGGTCATAATTTTCTCTGATTTCACTTTGCCATTCTGCTCTTATTTCTCCTTGATCTTGGGGTCTCACCTATGGTTATACCGTTATCCCACTATCCACATTATTATCTGACCTGAATCCTATTTGGAACAAGGCAAGGCACATATGGACCTGAGAACATATGTGTGTATCAAGTAGATATTCAAAGTAATTTATAACCCAGGTTTCAAAACTTTCAGGCATAAAGCCCTCTGAGAAGGGGGACCCTTCCTGCAGGAGGTTGGATCTAAGGCCTGGGGGCTGCAGGGGAGCTGAAATGCATGAGGTGCTTTCCTATAGGATAGCAGCCCCCAGATTCACAGGTGAGATTTGGACCCTGGTCCGGGTCGACCTTTATGTTGGCAAATAGCTCTCTATGCTCATCGGTCCCATCAGAGGTGGAGCTGGTCAAGGCAGCATTGGGGCACCAGATCCTTCTCTGAGCTCCTACCCAGGCCCAGCTGCTGAAGCCCCCACTGCTCCTGTGGCCCAGGTAGAGTTGGTGAGGGCACAACAGAAGCGGCCATTCTGAGAGCGCTCTTTCGAACTACTAGTAAAGTGGGTTTACTTGGTGATGCACAGGCCAGGAATTTACTCACTGCAAGGCTGGAAGAAGAGGGTCATGGATGGGTTAACTGTTAAATGAAGAGTCTGTTTTGACCAGAGAAAGAGAAAGAACTTAAACCACAGAACCTTGGCAGGGATGGTTCAAGGCCCATGTCATGTGGCCTGGGGGAACACGGGGCATATATGAGGATCAGTTCTGGGACCCAAACCCTTTGGGCAGACAGCAGGTGGGGACATTTCTGCACCAACTCTGTGTTGACAGGGGCACCTACCAACCACCTCCCTTCCCTCAAACACAGGGCATGAATTAAAAATAAATAAATAAATAAAACACTCACACTCAAATTTTTCTCCTTTTATATCATTTCATCCAAGTTAATCTCTTGGGCTTTGCCTTTATGGTAGTACTTTTTTCTTTAAACACGTTTATTAGGTTGATCATCTATGCTGTAAATATTTGTATTATTGTCAAACATGCCACCTAATGCCAAACATGCTCTTAAAACTTAGACCCGAATGCCTTTTTAGGAAAAAAAATCTTTATTAAAAAAAATAACTTACAAATGGAAAGAACTCTCTGAAATACAAGGTTTGTTTTGTGTGCCGTGTTACAGACTGGAATAGTGTTGCTTTCTTTATTTTCAATGTAACTTTACAATAATATTAATGTCACAAACTGCATTACAGAGCAGTTTTCGTTCCATATCCCAGACCGGGCCAAAATACCACACAGATATAAAACTATCGTAAATAAAACATTTCAGCCAAGACTGGCATATATTTATATATATGTATTTATATGTATGTGTATTTGTGTGTGTATATATATATATATATATATATATATATATATATATACACACACCTTCAAAACAGCTAACAATTAATGTCATCCTTAGTCAAAACGGAAGTCAAACTAATCTCAAAACTACAACACTGAATATATGTCAGCATTATACCTCCCATACAATATTTAAAATATATTTAAACTTTCAAATACATTTAGAAGGTACATCAAGAGTGAGAAAAATAAAGTCTTAAGATTTAAATACAAACCACCATATAAAACCTTCAGGGAGCACAGAAAAGTCCTATTTTACAGAAGTGCAGGCAAGCCCGTCCCGCAGCTGGTGTGACAAGCAGTGGGGACTGCTCAGCACAGCCCCGCATGGTGGGTGCCACTCCGTCGGGACACACGGCCACACGACAGACAGCCACATTGGCACGAGAGAGAGAGAGAAAGGAGCCACAGGGACACACGTTCCCCTTTTCACGCAACTGCAGCATCAAGCCTGAAGCCACTCTGCTTTACTGTGGAAAATGACGCAGCCCAGTGCCCTGCTGGGAGCCAGCACACACGTCCCGGAGGCCGTGCAGATCGCATCACTTGGTGTTTTGCTCCAAAGCCGAGTACTCGGTCTCCGACACTCGGGAGGCATCGATGAGCTTGGTGAGACCCGTTTTGGCCGAGTACTTGAAGATGAAGGCTTTCATCAGCTCGTACCTGTAGTTGCGGTTGATGAAGCTATAGAGCACGGGGTTGACGCAGCAATGCACCAGGGACAGGCACTGCGTGACGTGCAGAGCCGTGAAGAGGAAGTTCTCCAGCTGGCAGGTGAAGGGGATGTAGTGGAGGATGGAGAAGATGTCCAGTAGCACCACGACGTGGTAGGGGAGCCAGCACACGAGGAAGACCACCACGTAGGAGAAGATGATCTTCCGGCTGCTGTGCTTTTCCTGGTCGCTGGAGGAGGAGATGGCTCGGGCCAGCAGGAAGTAGAAGATGGCAATGATGGAGAAAGGGAGGGCAAAGCCCAGGACCACGGAGATCAGCTCCATGCTGATCAGCCACTCCTTGACGCTGTGCTCGGGGTAAAAGGACCGACAGTAGGTCTCATTGTTCGAAGCGGACGTGACAGTCTTCAGGTAGTAGGTGTCGGGCAGGGACACGCAGAAGGCCAGGAGCCACGCCAGGACACACACGGCGCGGCGCACCATCTTCTTCTTGCGGCTGGAGGTGTTGGTGAAGTAGGCGACAGAGAGGTAGCGGTCCACGCTCATGCACGTAAGGAAGAAGATGCTGCCGAAGAGGTTGATGGAGAAGATGAGGTGAGTGACCTTGCACGTGAGCTCGCCCATGGGCCACTGGTTATGCTGCACGAGGCTGACCACCCAGACCGGGATGGTGACCACCACCCACAGGTCGGCGATGGCCAGGTTCAAGATGTAGCAGTGCGTGTCGTAGCCCGTGGTCTTGGCCTGGATGTTCACCCAGACCACCACGGAGTTGGCGATCATGCCGATCACAAAGATGAAGATGTAAATGAAGGAGAGCGTGTACAGCAGGACGTTCTTTTTGGGCATGTTGGCGCACTGCACAGTGTCCACGACGATGCAGTCACTGCTGTTGCACGGCCAGCTGATGTCGGAGAAGTTCCCCGGTTCCGAGTAGTCGAAGACGTGCAGATCCATGGTGTCACGGGCAGCGATCAAACGGCCTACGTGCAAAAGCAAATGAAAGGATGGAAGACCAGATGGCTCCATTAGCAAACACTCCAGATCTGTAAAACACTTTCCCAGTGCCCCCTGTGCGCTCGGCGGTTTCCCGGTAGTTCCCTAGTATCTTTGCAAAGGAAGGAGAAAAGAAACCAAGCACAACAGAATCTGCAAAAGAAAACACACCCAGATTCTAAATCCCTGTGAATCTAAATTCATCTCTCTCAAAGAGAGAAACAATGTTTGCTTTCTCTGTCTTTGCAGGGCTGTGTTCTCAAGACATTGCCAGCCTGGCTGTGCCCAGGGTGTGAAACCGACACAGTCCAGAGGCCAGGGGAACATCAGGCACCGAGCCTCAGGCCCAGTAGTGCTGAGGGCCAGCTCATTCTCTGGTGGGGATGGCAGAGCCATCTCACCTATGTCCCCAAGAGTGGTGGGGTGGATCTGTTCCTGGCACTGGTGTATTACAAGTGTCCTGCTCGCCTGTCTCAGGTCCACTGCGGTTTGCAGTCCGGAGGCTCCTGGAGATGCGGGCAGCGTGTGGTACGCCCTGCAGTTTCCCTGCACCCCAAACCTGCAGCCTCTGACTTTGCCATGTGGTTCACAACTCAGGGCAACCAACCACCTGTCTCAAAGTGTGGGCCATTGCCTAGTTTTCCATCTTCTCTTTGTCCAACTGCTTCAAGAGTAACTGGTGCCAAGACCCAAAGCACAAAAACCACCACCTGCTGCATCTCTCGAGGGGCTGACTTTTCTTGTCTTCCCTGCTGACCCGGCATGAGGTCAACACTCTCAACTGTCACCATTTTAATACCCATGGAGAACTCAGGCCCGAGGCCCCACTATGCCTGGAAATGATTCCCCCACAAACACCAGCTTCGAGAGCTGCCCAGGGCTGTCTTCTGCTGACTGGTCCACCCAAGGGCCCTGAAATACCTCCACCACCTGCCATGGGATGGCAGCCTCACTGCATGACTATGGGAAGGAAGATGTAAAATGAAACTATTCAACCTGAGGGTGCCCTGATGGGAGTTAGCACCTAGAGTAAGGAGTATGTGCTTCCTTTTCACCTGTTGCGGGTAATGACTGACCACGAGTCAAGCTTATTTTCCAAGTTCATTTAAAGTGGACTCCAGGACTTCCCTGGTGGCACAGTGGGTTAAGAATCCATCTGCCAATGCAGGGGACACGGGTTCGAGCCCTGGTCTGGGAAGATCCCACATGCCGTGGAGCAACTAAGCCCATGCTCCACAACTACTGAAGCCCACGCGCCTAGAGCCCATGCTCTGCAACAAGAGAAGCCACCGCAATAAGAAGTCCACGCACGGCAACGAAGAGTAGACCCTGCTCGCCGCAACTAGAGAAAGCCCATGCACAGCAACGAAGACCCAACGCAGCCAAAAATAAATTAATTAATTATTTAAAAAAAAAATAAAGTGGGCTCCAGGCCACATATAAGAGCTCCCAGAGGATGAGGACTATGGTCCCTGGGTCAGTGCCCAGGTGACCGGGCTAAGGGTCTGCAGAGACCCAGCTGGGAAAGCACCCAACTGGCGATCAGACCTTCCTGGATTGGGATTCAGGCTCCTCACTCATTAGTGTTTAATTTGAAACTAGCTAACCTGTCGTTTGCCGCTGCTTTCTCAGGACACCAGCACCCATCTCACGGAGCTACCTAAGAATTCACGGGCCTAAGACAGAACCTAACACAAGCAGAAGCTCAAAACTTCATCCCCGCCCCCCCGCCCCCCCCCCGCTTTACCTATTAGAAACCACAGGCTCACTTAGCTTTTGCTCCACGTTCAAAACTGACTCTTCCCAGCTGATGGGAAACGTCCTGCCCTGGAGGAGATGCAGGAGCCACGCAGAGAGCGCGGTTTGATGCTCTCACCTCCAGGCTTCATGAACAGAATCCCAAGAAGTGAGACCATCTGCTGCGTCCCAGGGCTGCCTCCAAACTCACGGCACAGGACCTGCTCTTGAATCCCATTTAGGGACACAGCCCTCAGGCTCCTGTCCCTTCTCCTCTGTGGGTTGTAAGTGGCCGCTGGTTCCCCTCCAGGTGACCTGACCGTGCCTCAGTGTCCCCTGCAGCTGATGGAGACGGCTGGACCTCCCAGGAGGTGGTTGGAACCGCGGGCCCTGCAACCGGGAGGCCTGGTGGTCCTCAGTCACCCCACCAGGAGGACCCTCGGGCCCTGGGACCACCAACTTGTCCCAAGACCTGACCCGTAGCGCGCCCACGCAGAGTCAGCCAGGTCAAGTTAGGACAAATAAACTCCTCGCGTTAAGAGACTTCGGAATGCCCTGTCTTAAGATGCAGCTCCAGGACCCCAAGAGGACATGAACACACAGAGGACGCCTCAGAGAAGCCAGGCCTCCGACCCACTGGATGGGCCTCAGGGCGGGCAGCCACCCCCAGACCAAGCCTTCAAGGTACTACTGCCCCTCACGCTGCCCGGGCTGCTCACCTGCCTGGAGTTGGCTGTGCCCGCTGCACCCCTGACCCCAGATGAGGGCAACAGAGGATTTGCGCTCTCCTCTCCTGCCTGGCTCTAGTGTGGTGACACTTTTCCCCCATTTCCTTAAAATGAAACACATTTGCAGCATGGCTTAGTTTTATAAAGCGCTTTCACCCCGTGACCTCATCTGACCTGAGTCCCTGCAGAGCAGAGAAGCTCAGCTAGAGAACGAGCCACAGCCCCACAGAGGTGGGCAAAAGTGGGCTGGCCCCTAGCTGGGGCTCCTTCGTCTGCCCACACTGGCACAGCCCTAGCAGGTCTCGGCGGACACAGCCAGAAACCCTGGAGTTTGGGTCATTCACAGGGGCTGGAGGAAAAGGAAGGACCCCCAGCCTTTGTTGGCCTGACTTGGATGCCGTGTCCTCACCTCTGTCTTCAACCCAAGGAGTCATTCCGCTCGCTGGGACACTCTTGTGCCCTGCAGTGTCCAGGTGGCGGGACACTGCTCAGTGTGGACAGAGGGACGCATGCACACAGGGGACCTCGGGGAAATGCCAGGCGTCTGTGTCCCTCTAGGACCCCCCTTCTCCCACACAATAGACCGTCCGCACTCACACCACTGGGGCTGGGCCAGCCCTCGGTGTTCCCTGAGCCCGAGCCGAGGTGAGAAAGGGCTCAGGGACCCTGAATCAGTCCTTTGGTTTCTGCCCTCTGGGTGATGAAAACCTGATTTAGTGATCACTGGTCCTCTGAGCCCAAAATGTTACTTGTGAACCGGGCACATCACTCCCTGCAGCCGTCCTTTCCCCTCGCTCCTGGACAGCATGAGGGAATCTTCCAGAAAGGGCTGAGGGGAGAGCAGAGGCTGGGGGTCTCCTCGCTGGAGCTTGAAAGCCAATTGGCCGGGCTTCCCTGGTGGCCCAGTGGTTGAGAGTCCACCTGCCGATGCAGGGGACATGGGTTCGTGCCCCAGTCCGGGAAGATCCCACATGCCACGGAGCGGCTGGGCCCGTGAGCCATGGCCGCTGAGCCTGCGCGTCTGGAGCCTGTGCTCCGCAACGGGAGAGGCCACAACAGTGAAAGGCCTGAGTACCGCAAGAAAAAAAAAAAAAGAAAGCCAATTGGCCCCACTGATCAATCATCAATCACCGATCATCAATCACCGATCATCCATCACTGATCACCCATCAGCCCAGGAGATGAAGCCAGAGGTCCACACTTTGACCACCAGCCTTCTGCTGGGGAACCCACCCACCCCGACCCCAGGGCAGAGGCTCCAGTGGTCCAGAGAAGGAAGAGAAGCACCAAGAGAGGAGGTTAAACAAGCAGTGCAGTAATCCAATCCTTCCCAGATTTAAATGGGAAGCTAAAGAGGGAAAAAAAAGGAAAGAAAGCCAGACAATAGTGTAACTTCGGTCATTTGTTATGTTACATGCATTCTGTTTTGGAAACAAACAAGGGCTCTTTCCAGAAAAGAGAATATTATGATATAAAGACAATCTGCCATGTTACGTCCAATGTGGTCCGTGGCCATCTGAGCGCGTGTCCCGGAGGTCTGGGGCTAACGGTGTGCGCCCCTCGCCGCCCCACTGAAGACAAAAATCTTCCTAAGTCACTGGCTTAGGTTTTAACAAGTGATGCTCTCAGAGCTCCTGACCCGAACAAAGACGTGACACAGCAACTACGAAATATCGACCCAGAGGCCCCTGGTTCCCCAAGACCTGGCCAAACCTGAGGGAGGAGGGTGTGAGGGAGGCTTCCCACCGACCGCCTGGGGCCACTCAAACCCCCTGAGATCCTGCACCAGAGTCTCATCTCCAGGAAAAGCGAGAGTGGGGATCACCCCACGCACTACGGAGGCCCCCACTGCCTGTGCCAGCCGGGAAGGACCTGCGGGCCTGACACTCCTCGTACACACAGTGACACCTCCCAGCCGTGTGGCGGGCTGCGGACCCCAGGGCCTGGAGCAGACGCCCTCATCCACTGGGACCTGACCCCCTCTGCTGGAATAAACCAGCAGTTCCGTTCCCGTCAGCTTGGGCCAGAGCTGAGGAGGGACTTCTGGATGTTAGTCCCACCTGCCCACTGCCTGCCTCCCTGTGGGCCAGGCCCCCCACCGGGGTGGACAGGAGAATGAGAGACCACTTCTGACACAGGTCATAACATCTGCATAAAGATTCCTGATGGAAGGAAAAAAACAGGGCTTGGAATAAAAGATTTTTACCATTGTTTAATTTTACAAGTTCACACGTTCTCCTCTCAAAATATATATTCCCAGGTCCCCACATGTACATGCAAAAATGCTTACTGAAGCACTATTTATAAACCAGCAAAAAACTAGGGACATCATAAGTGTCTACCCATGGAGGACAACAAACCACTGTCTGGAATATAATACAGCTGTACAAAGAAATAGGAAACCTACTTTTACGAATGTGGAAAGTTACACTTATACATATACCATAATCTCATGTATGTTAAAAAAAACCCCAAAATTATGTGTATTTTTATAGATAAATATATGCGTGTAAAGGAATGGGAAAAAGATCTGTAGTAAGTATAACTTTGGGCTGGGAGTGTGGAATGAGGGGACAAAGGGGAACTGTAGTTTCTACTCTATACACTTCTGTATGATTTGAAACTTGCCATCAAGAATTCTGTAAATGTGAATAGAGGGAGGAATGTTCCCCAGAACAATAAAGATTCACGGTCCATTTTTTTCTAGACCAGGGAGATCCCACTGAGAACAAAGCAGTAATCATCACTTTTCATTCCCTTTTCCCTAACACGTACTGCTTTATCTCACCGAACCCCCCTCCAGGGATCACTTCCCATAGATTCCATGCCCAACACCTGCTTCTGGAGAGCACCACACTTCCGCCAGGACAGGAAGTGGATTTTCCTACAGCCTGAGGATGGAGGACCAGCGTCCGTCCATCCCGCCTCCCCCACCGGCCTGGGGTCTGTAACTCATCTGCCACTCGCATCCCCAAATGGTGGAAGGGAGATGCACCACTCATTTCTCAGGCTTATTATTCATCAGTCAAGTATCCTTGGCAACCACTTCAAGCAGCCTGACACATTCAGCTGCCTCCAAAGGGTTGCCCTGCACTCACCAGGCCAGCTGGGGGCAAAGCCAGAATGAGAATCTCCAAGTTCAGGGTCCCCATGGGGTGGCAGTGTGGCCTGCAAGGAATATGTCCTTTCACTGGCCAAAAGTCATTCCCTCCAGGACACAGACTGCCACGTGTTCAGGTGTCTGGCCGGTGTTCCCCAAAACTGCCTTCAGTATGTTTGCAATGTCCCATCACAGTCCCGGAAGACCCTTCCCGACCAACCCCTGAGCCCCTCCCGCCCCCAATAAATTCCATCCCAAATATCCCCTCTGTTTCTCCCGCCTTCTCCCAGCCCCGCTGCGCATCTCCGGTCTGTGTCACTGGGCTACTGGCGTGTCTCCCCTCCTCCTCAAGCTCCCACCCCACAACGTCTTACTCTCTGTGTACAGAGCAGCCAGCAATGGCACCTGGACAAAGTAGGTGTTCAATGAATTCATAGTCAATGAATCGACAGTGAATGAAGCTCCCCCAAGACCAGAAATCTGAGGTTATCAATGGAAACGGAGGCCCAGAAGAGACTTTTCTGAAATCCTTACGGAGCTAAGATAAACATCGCTGGTTTCTAGGTCCCCAGATGTTTGTGGAGCCCCTTCTGTGAGGGGCACTGCTCTGGGGCATAACAAACTGGAATCATCCCACCCGCCTGCCCCCAGGAGCTCGCCAAGTAACTGAGAGGCTCAGGAAGGCAGGAGGGCGGTGCTGGACAGCCCTTGAGCACAGTGGTGAGGGATTTCCACCCTGGTGGCTGATGGGGACCCCCAAGGAGAAAGGGGGTGGTGGGATGCTCAGGGATATGCCATGACGAGGGTCACCGAATCTGGCTGAAACAGTCAGGCGGGGCCTGTCCACGCAGGAGCCACCAAGGCCTTGAGCAAGGGACTGGCTTTGGGGCAGAAAAGGAGGAAAGAGGTGACACAAACCACGGAGAAGGCTTGCGCTGGAGGCTGGGTGCAGGTCGGACTGGAGGCAAGCACCAGGATGCCGTGTAGAGAGGCCAACACGGGCCAGGCCGCCCGGGGCACCAGCTCGGATGCCAAGGGGCCCTCTGGGCCCTCCAGGACCTCTGCCTGCAGGTGGCCTTCTTTACTGGTCTTCTGCAATTGGGACTTGTGTCCTCCCAGGGTGGAATTTCACGGAGCAACTCAGTGTTGTCCTAACAAGATCACCCAGCTCGGCTAATCTCACTGCTGGGCACCTGGAAACTGAGGTCAGACGGGCAGCAGGACCTGCAATCTCAGTGGTGTGGCTCATACCAGCTCTCTTCACTCTCCCCACTCCCCAGGGGCTCTCCAGTGGCACTCAGCCTCTGGTCTCCTGTGAAAGCCCTGCCCTTTCCACTACTCAGCCCAGTGCAAGCTGCATAAAGAGGGCCCGCATCATCTGTAAAGGTCATTAGGAAACTGCACGTCACTGGGGTTTGTTGCACTTCTTACCAATACTGCATTACCTCTAAGGGAATGTCCAGGAAAGCTTCAGCCCAAGCTTGGGAGGCCACCTGCTGGGGCTGAGAGCAGAAAGGGGGCGGTGTGTCCCCACCCCGTGTGGCCCAGATAGAACAATGCTGTCCTGACTGCTTATTTTACACAAGTAAAGAATTGCTCTGAATCCCTTGAGAACTTAAAAAAATAATAGAGAGAGAGAGAGAGAAAGAAAAATCCAAACCCTAATTCAGATATGGGCTACCTATTTCCAGAGTCCTCAGACACACTACACATTGACACACAGGGCAGCCTTGTCCACTGTAAGTATTTGGGGAGATAAAACGAACCCCACATCCAGAAACTTGATCTGTTCTATTGTGCTTAGCAGCCCAACAGGGAAGCAGTGCTGGACCCAGAAGGGCAGATCCAGAGATTCCCACGGCACAAAAGCTGCCGTCTGGGTTGATGTGTGTAACCAGAGCCCTAATTCCCACCCAGCTTAATATCAGGATGAGGTAGTGGGAGGTCAGCCAGCCCAGGACAGCCACTCACCTCTGGCTACACACAACGGGGTTCCCAGGAGAACAGGACGCAATCTTAGACAAAATTAAGGGAAGACCCGATGAAGTTTTCTGTTACCATAAGAGAAGTGGAAGATGTTAGCCACCTGGCTGGTAGGGCCCTCACCATGTGTTCCCCATGCGGCACCCTGCACCTTTATCTGTCCCTTGACCAAGAGCGGTCCAAGGCCACCTGAGGTGGTCTCAGCCCCTCCACCTTTAAATGCTTGGAACAAAAAAAAGGGGTCAGCTTCCAAACCTACTTGGGGCTCAGCAAAATTTTCACTATAAAAATATGTAATTCTCTCATCACTGTAAGAACCAAGCAACATTTGTTTTTTTCCAATTCTAAGCTAGTTGATTCTTATGTAACCAAAGTATCAAAGATTCCCTGCAGAAAACCATTAAGTACTCAAAGTCAGAGGACTCCCCCTTTTTTCCTTCCTTTCTTTTTTTCTGCTTGCTTGCTTTTACTTTAATAAAACATATGTGTCCCAGAGCTACAATTTCCTGGAATTTAAAAACACTTGACATGACACACAAAGTTCCACCTACACACATGCAATTCGATTGGAAGCCCTTCTAATACTGTTTTTGCTCCTGAGTAAAACCAAGCTCCTTGGTTGCCTTTATGAAAAGTACAAATACTTTCTAGCCCCAAATTCCATTTGTGTTCTGTAAAATCACTGAGAACCATCTCAAGCCCTGAGTTACTCTTGGGGCTCACAGAATGACTCTCTTTCAGTCTCAGGTTTGAGTGACCAACTTCCCTCGTGTCTCCTGGAAAACGGGAGCCTCTCTGCCTGGAGTGATCACACAAAAAGCCACTGTTCCTGATTAAGTAGGTTTTTTTGTTTGGGTTTTTTTTTTTTTTTTTTTTTTTCATCCAGAAAGCCTATACTTTGCCTGTTCTGGACCTGATTAGAAACCATAATACCTTCTCCAGTCTCTCAAGACTTACTGTTAATATGGGATAACCTCACCTCCGAAGTCCTGACTCAGTTAAGCATCGTCATGCTGCCTGCACTGTACTTTCTGGAACTTTTTTAAAACTACGACTGCAATGCACACCCCTTTAAAAAAAAATCAGATGGGTGGCAAAATACAGGCATTTCTCAATTTTCTTTTGCTCTTCCACTCTAATCCTGTGCAGCCCTCCTCCCCCACCCCGGTTTCCAGGAGGTTGTGGCATCAGGCTCCGCAGTTGTGTGCACACTGGAGTGTTTATGGCAGAGACTGGGGAAAAAAGAGCAAATTGTTTCCAAGCTAGAGCTCCCATGTGCAACTCTGCTTCAGAAAAAGGCTCTGCATCTGGGTAAGCTCAAGGGCTGATGAAAGAAGGGCAAGCAGTTTATCCATTTAAAATCTATGGGAAGTTAAGCACAGACACCAGCAGCCTCCACTTTCCTTTCTAGGCAAGCCTATTTGATCTCTGCATTTTCCTGGAATAAATAAAGGGACACAAAGGCAGCATCGGCACATTTAAAAAGAAAAAGAAAGTTACCACATTGAGATTTTGCAGAATGAAGTTTCAGGGGATGTCAGGGCATCAAATACCTTCAAAGGGCTGTAAACCATTTCAGGGAGGCCTCTTCTACATCTGGAAAACGTAATTATCCTGGTGTGAGCAAATGAATTGAGAGAAAAGAAGGAAGGAAAGAAGAAAGAAGGAAGGACAGACGGAAGGAAGGAAGGAAGAGAGAGAGAGAAAGGAAGAAAGGAAGGAAGAAAAAGAAAAGAAAGGAAAGAAAGAAAGAAAGAAAGAAAGAAAGAAAAAGAAAAAGAAAGAAAGAAAGAAAGAAAAAAGGAGACAGCCAGTCTGACTTTTACAACTTCTCATTCTCCCTGGAACTTACAAGTCTTGGCTAACCACCCAACCCTGACCTCACTGCAAAGTTTTTACTTTCCGTCACCCCTCAAACCTTTATGCGGGCTAACAAAATTCATGTTTTACTTCAAGAGTATAATTAAATTGCAAAATCCTAGACTTGTGTGTGTGTGCCTTTTTTTTCCAGCTGAAGTTGGATTTAACACCTTCTGAGCGAACAATAGATACTCAAATTAGATCAGGAGGGATGCGGTCAAGAGACAAGACCACCGAGCTGTATTTAACATTCACCCTTATAGCTTCCGGACTTACAGGCTCTGGTAATCCTCCAAAGCAGTGAATTCAAACCCACTCTGAACCCAAAGAGATTCTCAGCCCAGTTTTCTTCTTCGCTCAAGGATGCCTCTTCATACATGGTACATCTTTCTGGAATTACACATTCACTGCCAATTCTATTTCCCAGTGGATATACCAGAAGCAAAACAGGTAGGCAGCGGTGCCAAACTGATCCCAATGCCAACTTTGAGCAAGCTGAATGGACAGTCTGCCTTCTTGTGAAGTTCTCTGCTTGCAAATAAACCCCAGATTCCTCAATCCAACAAACACACACACACACACACACACACACACACAGAGTGCCTTCCACTTCAGAAAACTGCCCTTTTTACTTTCTGCAGCCAAGGTGAAGCCCCAAGTTAACAACCGCACTCTGCGATGCAGCCCTGCAACACGCAGCCTGTGCTTTCAGAAACCAGACCTGCAGGCTCTCCAACACCCATCACAGCTTATAAAAAAGAAGAGCTCTGAAAAAGACCATTAGCTTAAGAGCAGAGCCCCTGCCCGCCATCCTCCCTTCCTTTCTAAGCAAGGCTGCTGACCCAGCGCAGTTTCCTTACCTCCCGGCTGGGCTCCGCTCCGGCTTAGGGCTCAGGGCTCGCCTTCCCAGCTCCTGCGCTCACTGCCTTAGGGCTGAGCACTTTGCAGGAAGTGTGAGCTCTCGGGCTGCAGACTTGCGTTATATACACTGCAGGGAGGCGGCCTCTAGATGGCAGCTTTGTAACCCGCATCTCCTCCCTCCCTCCCCCAGCCACCCCCTCTCTGCGCGCGCGCGCGCGCGCACACACACACACACACACACACACATGCTTGCATACACGCACACACTTGCACCCGCGCACACACACCCTTCTTGTAAACCCCGATCTGTCATTTCCGGCCAAGCTCTCCCACACAGGCACACTCTTGGGAAACCCCAGCCTGCCTTCATCTGCAAAGTTTAATGAAGCTACGAGGTCCAGACCCCGGGGGGAGATGTGTCAGCAGATTTAAAAAAAACGGCAAAGAAACCCTAGTGCCTTGCAAAATCATCAAATATTTATCTGGTCTCAGGTATATCTTTAATAATCCCATTAACACCAAGAATTCCTTTGAATGCCTCGTAGCTCTAGGGAAGACTTTGTTCCCAAGACAAATTGCTCTGAACTTCTGAACTTCGGCGTTGATTTACTAAGCCTGGGTTGACTTTGTTAATTCCTCCGAAACAGAAGTAACAATTTTGGTATGGGAGCAATGAATCTGTACCACAGCATATACAACCAAAGTGAGGGAAAGAGCCTTGTAATAGATTTTAGTAGAGTTTATTTAAATACTTTTACTTGTAAAGGACTTTAGGTCCAAAAACCTTGAAAATCTAATGAAAATGATGTTCTGAAGCACACCCAGTGCCAGGTACACATTAGAGGCATCATACATGTCTTTTGGTAATGTCCTTTACGGAGGTGAATTTAGCAAATAGTTCTTTATTTTTATTATTGAAATCTACTTTCTTATCTAGAAGTGGGTAGCTGGAGTTCCATCCATGGGGGTGGACCTAAAAATGTGTTCCATATAATAATCACCTACTGCCCTATTTACATAAATCAGGCATAAGACAATGACTTAAACTTTCACTTTTAAAACCGTGCTGAGCTTTTCCCCCCAGTAATGTGCAGGGTTGTGGCTTTTGTTTTGCTTTCTGCTTCTCATGGCGTTAGTTCTGTGGCTCAACTCCCTGTGCGCTGGCACCCGGGTGCTCCCACTCTCACCCCAGCTGAAACTTTTTGAGGTTCTTTTTATACTTCTACTAAAAATACCAGCAGACAGCCAAATGCTCAGTCTGGAGGATTGGGAGGTCAAACTCTCACGCAGCCAGAAGGCCTGGGTATGCAGAAAGCCCTTAACAAAAGAAATATTTTGTTTAGATGAAACTTCACAGAGCACAGTGGAAGTCACTCCAAAATGGGAGCTAAGAGCACACCTGCTCCGAGGGCTCTCACAGGGGTCTGCCCACCCTGTCCCTGCCCATCTGGTCGCTGTCCTTAAGAACTGGCACGGATCTTCTTCCTGTCCTGTTGCCTGGGCACCCAAAGCCCCATCTCCAAGCTCCCACAGTGAAAGCTGCTGTAAAGCAAAACCGCAGGCAGCCGGGTCTGCACGCACGCAGGATTCGGGGAGACTGTATGAAAACCCACGTGACTTTCTCGGTCCTGTTTTCTACCAGCAGGTGACCCTGTGTCTGAGCCTGATGGAAATGTACCTGTGGCGGCCAGAGCAGAGATCTCCTCCGTGACACTGACACCCAGGCTGACTTTCTATTTCTATGAACGTGACCTGTTCCTTAACGCGATTCTCCTTTGGCAGGTTTGGGGGCAAGACTGAAACGCAGGATGGGTTTGAATCTGCTCTCACTTAAGTGGGCTACGTTGAAAAGAAAGCAAGCTTTGCCGAGAAACCCGCGACAGGATGCAGTTGCTGAAGTGGAGGAAGGAAAACGCAAAGTAGGTGTAAAAAGAAGAACACGCTTCAATGCAGACGCTGTAGGGCCCGCGCTCCCCGGTGGCAGAGCTGGGGCGCCCGTTGCAGCCCCAGGAGGACGGCGAGGGGCGCCGGAGCCGCGCGGGCACCGGCTGGGTGCAGAGCTGTGCGCATGGGTGCCCCCTGGGACGAGACCCGCAGCCCTCCCGCGTCTGAGTTCTGCCTCGGTCTCCCCACCCCTGATGGAGAACCCAGTCCTGGGGGAATTGAGAGGGTAAGTAAGCCAATGTTCTGTAAGGGAGCAAGATTCCATCACCCCAGGACCTAAAATGTCTCTTGGAACATTTGGAAGTCTGCCCCAGCTTGTGGAAGGATTGCATTTGGAAGGGAGGGTTAGTCTCAGAGGAATGAGTTTGGATCCCCCCCAATGGGAAACTGAGAAGGCAGGAATGGGTCACTGTCCCTAGAGCTGTCCCAGCTGACCCAGAATTCATAGTTCCCGGACCTGTTTTGGTCGCCCTGACTACATAGTGCAGCGGGGGCGGTGAAGGGGTTTTCAGCCAAGCCCCCGTCCCCCATCCTTCCCTGTCTATAATCTGCACCTGGGGTTTCAGACTCCGCAGAGCAGGCTGTCGCCTCTGGGCTCTGATTTGCCTGCAGATGTGGCACCATCATCCTCCTGCCTTGAAACCCCATCTCACTTTCAGAGGAATCCTGGAGGGCCAGAGTTGCGGCTGGCGGGCTGAGGGCTCCAGGGGAGCACAGTTAGGCCGCAGAGAGCGTGGACTCTGACAACTGCAAATGTGGTCCCAGCTCACCTGCATCATCGGCCCAAGGGCTGAAGACTGGCTCTGCCCAAGGGCGGGAGTTCTGTGCATCCTCAGAGCATCACACAAGATGTTATGGATTCCTAGAGCCAGCCAGTAGACATCTTGGCCTGGCGGGAGTCATCTCAGCCAGGACTGGACATACCCCCCCCCACCCCCTGAATAACAGATACCAACGGCTTCTGTGGGGGAAGGACCTGGAAGGAAAGACAGAGCCCTGCCCACAAGGGGATGGGGGTCCCAGCCTGGGCTCCATCCAAACAGGCCTGATTTGGAACCTGACTTATACATCGTTATCTCCTTAGGCAATCAACCTCTTTGGAATCTTAGGTTCGGGTCGTCAAAATAATTATAATAGAACGTTCTGTTCTCGGCAGGTGCCTCTCAGGATTAAATGAAAAGGTTAGAGGCACCTCGCAGGTGCCAGAAAGGCTAGTTCTCTCCCTCCTCCTCCTCCCCTGGCCCCGGCCAAATTCTGGTGACACAGAGCATTTTTGAAGATATACAACCCAAGTCTTGCCACATTTTATGAGCTCTTTTATAAAGTTTGGAAAGTTTGCACAATAATAGCTCTAAGTGTGGAGCTTTTGCCGGGCTCTGTGCTAAGTGCTGCGTTCTTTCAGTTAATCTTCACAGCAGCAGCCATTAACCTAAAATGTCTCTAGTTTTGTGCCACTTTTCTAACTGAGGAAACTAAGGCCCAGAGAGAGTGGGCAAACTGCTCTGGATAACTGTCAGTGAATAGAAGTGGGGTTCAAACCTGGGTTTGCCCAGCTTCACAGCACATACTCTTACCTGGTACTGCAGAAAGACATACTCTTAAAACAGAAAAACCATTGTAAAACATATATCCGGGTGTGTTAAGTTGGTTCCCTAAAAACAGACTCTCGGATGAGAATTCGGGGCAACTGTTGTATTAAGGATGTGCTCCCAGAAGAACCTGGCAAGGATAGGGGAAAAGACAACCAGAGGTGCAATTTCTAGCTAAGTCTCAGCTGCAGCCTGACCCCTCATGTCTCTCTGAAGCCTAAATTACACCCTAATTTGTCCCAACTCCAGGCAAGGGAGCTGGCTTTTGTGCTCCTATATCCTTCAACCAGTGGATTAGGGCTGCTGGGTGATGCGTGGGGTAATGTAACCCCCAGATACTCCCCGTTCTCAACCTGTGTGGGCAAAGCTACTCCAGTAACCCAAGGTCAGTCTCTCAGAGACTCACCCAGTCTCAAGCCTGGGCAGTAAACCCACATCAAGGGTTGGGGAGGGGTGCACAAAAATAGAAAGGGGGAACTGAGAGCAGCACCACCAGTGTCCACCGCACTGGGCATGTGTGACAGCTATTGTATCAAGTTTGACCCAAATAAAAGAGTACTCTCTAATTAAGACTCGGACCAACTTGTTTCTACGCCAGGCCCCTCGCACCTGACATTTTCTGTTCTTGGAATGCTCTTTCCAATAATGGTTATATGGCTGCCTTCTTCTCACTATCCTGTTTCAGGCTTGAATAAAATTGCTTTAGAGAAACTTCCACCACTCTAGCCAAAGAGTCCTCCCATCCCAGTTACTCTGTCATTATCCTGTTTTCTTCATAACAGTTAATCACCATCCAAAGTCATCAGTTTCTTGTTTGTCTTCTCCCCACTAGAGTGTAAATTGCCGCAGGACAAGAATGTGGCTGTTTTGTTTCAATACAGTATTCCTGTGGTCACACTCAGTGCTTGGCCCATGGTAGGTGCTTGTAATATTACCTGCATAAACTCGGAAAAATCTCACTTTTAAATCAGGTTTTCACCCGTCCCATATTTTGCTCACCTTCTGCCTCGTAGAAATGGGGGGGCAGGGGTGGGGGGTGGGGGAGAGGGTGGTATTTAGGAAAGAGCCCAGGTTAAGTGCTTTGGGGAAACTTAAAACATAAACCTTGAACTAGGTGGTTGAGATTAACATATACACACTACTATATATAAAATAGATAACCAGCATGGACCACTGTATAGCACAGGGAACTATACTCAAGATCTTGTAATAACCGATAAGGGAAAAGAATCTGAAAAAGAATATATATGTGTGTGTCTATCAATCTATATATATATACACATATACTTATGAATTGCTGTGCTATACACCTGAAACTAACATGATATTGTAAATCAACTATACATCAATAAAAAAAACCATAAACCTTGAAAGTGGGCAGAAGACTTGAATAGGTACTTCACACAAAAGGATCTACAGATGACCAATACACAAATGAAAAGTGTACGACTTCCTTAGTCATTGGAAAAATACAAATTAAAATCACAGGGCCAGACAACTGGACACCCACAGGAAAGAATAAAATGAAAATGACTGAATGTTAGCAAAGGTGTGGAACCACCAGAATTCTCACACACCAATGCTTCTTAAACTGTATGTGGTGAAGGACCAGCATTCTTTCTTTTTTTTCAATTTCCAGTGCATTTCAGACCAAAATATTGTGCCACTGAGAAGGACTAGTATGGAGCTCCTGCTACCTGGGCCTCATCATGCAAGTGTGACATCTGCAGTGTCGGTCTTCACTGTCGCACAAGGCTGCTGACTGTGGATTTGTATGCCACAGCAATGGCACATTTCTATAAAAGTGTCTAAATGCTCACTCTCAGTTTCTGGACCTACCTCTTTGCAGACTAGTAGCAAATAGCTCACAGCCCACACTTCCAGTGACACACTGTGCCCTGATGGTGGAGGTGCAAATTGCCACAACCAATTAGGCAGGATTTACTAAAATTAAACATACACATACCCTCTGACTCAGAAAGTACACTGTAAGGTATATACCCAACTTAAAGGTGCAATATTGCAGCAAAAAATATGCCAGAATGCTTATAACAGGACTATTTATAAGAACCCCAAATTAGAAATAACCTGACATTAGCAGAAAAGGATATTACAGACCAATATCCCTCATGAACATAGACATGAAATCTTTTAAAACTCAAATCAAATACAACAATATAGTTATCATGACTAAGTGGGGTTTATCCTTGAAATGCAAGGCTGGTTTAACATTTGAAAATCAATATAATTTAATTTACTAAATTAATAAAATAAAGCATTTGAAAACATTCAAAATCAATTTGTGATAGCAACTTTCAGAAATCTGAAAATAAAATGATTTTGATTTGATTTAATTCCTCAGTTTGATATAGGACATGTATAAACTTGATATAGGGCATGTGTGAATACTTAAGAGTTAACATCATACTTAATGGTGAAAACTTGAACACTTTACATCTAAAATTGAGAACAAGGCAAAGATATCTACTTTTACTATCTCCTTTCAACATCATACTGATGGTCCTAGCTAGTGCCAATAAGGAAAAAAAATAAAAGAAATAAAGACAATGGATTGGAAAACAAGATGTAAAACTTCTTTTATTGGCAGTTGATGTGATTATTTACATAGAAAATCTTGATTAATCTACAAAACAAATTCAAGAACTAATCAGTGAATTTAGAAAGGCCACAGAATACAAAGTCGGTATAGAAAAGTCAATCGTATTTCTATACATCAGCAGCAAACAATTAGAAAATAAAATTGAAAATTTTCTTTACAGTAGCATCAAAAAACATTTACTACATAGGAACAAATTTAACAAAAGATTTGTGAGACCTCTACACTGAAAACAACAAAAGCAGCAGTGAGAGAAAAATGAGAGGTATACCATGTTCATGGATTGGGAGACTCAATACTGTTAATATATGAATTCTTCCCAAATTGGTGTGTAGATTCAATGTAGTCCTAACCAAAATCCCAGATAATTCTTTGGTAGAAATTGGCAGGTTGATTTTTACATTTTTATGGAAATTGAAAAGAACTAACCATATCTAAAACTATCTTGAAATGAAAGAATGTTGGAGGACTCATATTTTGTGATTTCATGACTTAATATAAAGCTATGGTGATCAATCTAGTGTGGTATTGGCATGATAGACAAATAGATCAAGGGAACTAAACAGTCCAAAACTAGACACACATGTACAATCAATTGATATTCAGCAAAGGTCCCATAGCAATTAGCAAAGTTTAAGAACAATGATATTTACTGTATCATGGTAGAAATCAAATATTTGTCTATTGGGGTGGGGATTGACTGGAAGGGAATTTTCTGGGGTGAATGGCCATGTTCTATATCCTGATTGGGCTAGTGGTTACATGAGTGTAAATATTTATCAAATATCATCAAACTGTATGCTTAAGATCTGTGATTTTCATTAAATTTTACCTCAATAAAAAATGCAAACTGTGGAATGTATTTAAAGTGATATTATTTATATAAAATTTTAAAGCACTCAAAGAAAAGTATATATTGTTTTGGGAACTATAGTAAAAGCCTACTTAGATGGAAGAAAGGATATACACCAACCTGAAGACAATGGTTATCTCTGAGGAGAAAAAGAGAAATAGGACAGAGTGGGAAGCAGGAGCACATACACTGTCTCTATAATGTTTTTATTTCTTTAGGCAAAATACTCTCACTTGTTAGATCTTATTGGTGGACACATTGGAATACTTTATATTACTTGCTGTTCTCCATATTTGAAAATTTTCATTCTTAGCTTTTAAAGTTTAAGAAAAGAAAAAAAAACTTGAATAGAAAATTCTGAGTGAAGCATTGCTTTCTCTACTTTTACTTCACTGTAAAGCTTGACACAGAAAAGAAGGTTTTCTTATCTCTGAGTGAGACCAGGAAACTTCTGCCAGGAGAGTATATCAAAGCATGAAAGGCCTAATGAGATACCAAGCACATCAGGTCAAACCTAAGTCTCGTTTTTCTGAAACTTTGGCAACATTCTAAAGTATTGTGATTTCACATTCCACAAACTTCAATATAAAGATTTTAGCTTCAAAGCCTAAAAACGATTTCAGCTCAAAAATATCTAAACCTGAAGACAATCAAAGAAGAAATATCTGACTATAGCTAATAAAATTATTTCAGCTGATATGAATTTTAAGTTTACAAATTTTATATATGCTAATAGGGTTATATATTTTCATTTCCACGTATGTTGTATCTTTGAAAATGCCTCTACAGATCTTAAAACACCATATGAGGTCAAATTAGAATGGGAGACCCTTCCTTCCTTTCTCCCTCCTTCTTTCCTTCTTCCCTTCCTTCCTCTTTCCTTTTTATTTTTAAATAATTATAAACTTACAGAAAAATTTCAAGTAGAGAACAAAGACCCTTCTTTCCCTGAACCATTTGAGACTGAGCTGCTGACATCATGCCCTATCACCCCCTAAATACTTAATGTGCATTTCTCACAAACAGGGAGACTCTCCTTCTTTAACCCAGGGCAGCCACCAAATTCAGAAAAGTAACATCAAGACAGTCCTGCCTCTAAGTCTCCAGAGCCCATTCGAGTTTTGCTAATTTTCCCAATAGCGTCTTGGGTAGAGGAAGGAGCCCCTGAATCGTGAGTTACCCTAAGTCATTATATCTCTTTCCTTGTCAGCCTTGTAGACTGTCCTTACATTTGGGTTTGTCTGATGGTTCCTTGTGATTACATTCAGGTTATGCATTTTTGGCAGGAATCGTACAGAAATGAGGGTGTGTTCTCACTGCAGCCCATCAGGTGGTGAACAATGTTCACTGGTTCCATTACAGTACTGACAGTGTTCACTTTGATCCCTTGATCCAGGAAATGTCTGTCCGACATGTCCACTGTCTTACTCTTTTCTCCTACGTAATTTTGAGGGGACAGACTTTGAACCTATGCAGATATCTCATTCTTCCTCAAACTTCTGCTTTATTCATTGATTTATTTATACCTATATGAATTTTTTGTTTCCTCTCTGTGAGTTATAGTCCATTGCTCTCAGTATTTATTTTGCAGCTAATTGTCCCTGATTTAACCAGTGGGAACTGGCTTCCATGTTCTTTTTATATATCCCTGTCATTCTTTGAAAACTTCTTGTTTTCAGGCACAAAAAGATGGTCCAGGCTCATCTTGGACTTTCTCTAACCCAGCCTGGAGTTGGCTTTCCAAGAAGCCTTAGGGGAAAATGAAGCCAAAATCTAGGTGCAAAATGTGCTTATCGTGGTATTGCAACTCCCCGGCTCAATCAGTTGTCAGTCAAGACATACATATGTATGCATACACACACACACACACCTATACAGCCATACATGCACATCAAAATATTTATATACATATATATACATATATAAAATAATTGGTTCTAACACCAACACTTCTAATTCCAATCCAATAGACAGGTTTTATTCAAGTACTCTCCCTTTCCATATTCAGAACTCCCATCTCCATAGCGGGGAGATTCTCCTTATTATAGTTATTTCGTCATCATTCCCTTTATACTAGTCTCTTATTGCTGCTGTAACAATTTTCCATAAACTTAGTGCTTAAAAAAACCAAAAATTGTTTTTTCACAATTCTGGACATTGTAAGTCTACAATCAACGTGCCCTGGGGGCTTCTTTCCTTCTGGGAGCTTCAGGAGCGACATGCTCCAGAGGGTTCCTGCACGCCTTGGCTCAGGCCCCCTCCTCACATCGCTCCAACCTCCGCTTCCATCCCCCCATCTCCTACTCCTGACTCCAACCTCCTGCCTCTCTCTTACAAGGATCTTGTGGTGACACTGGGCCCACCGGGGGAATCCAGGATCACCTCCCCGTCACAAGATCCTTAATTAATCGCATCTACACAGTCCCTGGTGCACAGGGAACATTCACGGGTGTGGAGGACGTGGACATCTTTGGGGGCCTTGTCGCTCCTTCTTCCTCTGGGGTTGGATGTCCTCTTCACCATGTCTGAGCCCCGAGACCTCCTGCAGGGCTGCCCTGTGAGAATGTCTTCCTCCTCCCCCTAGTCTGAGCCTCCATGGCTGCCATGTGGGCCCCACCTAATCAGTTTAGGACTGTACTGTCAGGAAGGAAAAGGAAGAAAAGGGTCAGAGCCAGAGCCTACTTTCTAATACACTTTCCTTACAAATCATTAACAACTAATTTCTAGAGTTTCTATTTAAAGTTATGTTCACTTCTACAGAAACCTTATCAAAGAAGTGAACCAATGGCCCTCCTACATCTTTTTTTCTTTAAAAGTCAGGAGAGGGCTTCCCTGGTGGCGCAGTGATTGAGCGTCTGCCTGCCGATGCAGGGGACACGGGTTCGTGCCCCGGTCTGGGAAGATCCCATGTGCCACGGAGCAGCTGGGCCCGTGAGCCATGGCCGCTGAGCCTGCGCATCCGGAGCCTGTGCTCCGCAGTGGGAGAGGCCACAACAGTGAGAAGCCTGCGTACCGCAAAAAAAAAAAAAAAAAAAAAAAAAGTCAGGAGGGCTGCAGTTGTTATTCTTTGTTGGTAGTTGCCAGGAACCCAACTTGAACTAGTTTAAGCAAAAAAGAGAAATTTATTGGCTCGTGTAACCAAACCAAGGCAAACAGGGGCCAGAACTGGGCTCAGAGATGGCAGGCACCAGAGGCTCCAATGACATCAGGACACTTTCCGCTTCCCATTTCTGCTTCTCTCTCATCTTGGATGCTTTCTCCCAGGCTGGAATCAGGGTGGAAGGCAGCTTTTCCAGTTAATAACTTCTTAGCTTCATCACCAGGTGTGAAGAGAGACTTCTCTTTTCTAACACCAGCTTGAAAAGTCCCATTTCTGATGTAGATCAGGAATTACCCCTTAGGTCAACCACTTTGGCCAAGGAGACGGGCTCATTTATGAACGAAATGGTCCTGTTCCTTCTTGCACGAGCAGAGCACATTTGGAACAGACACTTGTGTGGAGAAATTACCCAGTCTCATACCTGGTAGAGTGAGAAGATTGTGAATGTCAGGGAGGTCATAAGGATGTGTAGTTTACAAGAGGCAGAAGACTTGGAGAAGGAGCAAAGCAGAAGGATCAGGTTCATGTATTTGAAGAGCTGTCAGGTGGAAGACGGAAGATAATTATCTCCAGAACCAGAACCAGTGATGGATGCTGGCTCAGTATGTGAAGGGACTGTCTGACCATCTCAGATGTAGGTAAGCTGCCTTGCCATGATGACTCATAAGCTTGGCAACGCCACGCTGGGGATGTGAGCATTTGGATTCAATAGGACTTTTTTTTTTTTTTTTTTTTTTTTGCGGTACGCGGGCCTCTCACTGTTGTGGCCTCTCCCGTTGCAGAGCACAGGCTCCGGACGCGCAGGCTCAGCGGCCATGGCTCACGGGCCCAGCGGCATGTGGGATCTTCCCGGACCGGGGCACGAACCCGTGTCCCCTGCATCGGCAGGCGGACTCTCAACCACTGCGCCACCAGGGAAGCCCCAATAGGACTTTTAAAGTCCCTTCCAAATGTGACACTCAGTGAGACCCTATTGTAATGCTCATTTATTTATTGCCTCCCAGCTATAGATTCAGCCTTTTTGCTTGTCCTGTCAAATGGATATGACCCCTTTTAATATTTTTTCTTTGCCCGTTAGCCTGATGTTCAGCTTTGTGGGCAGAAGGGGCATGAGGGAACCTGAAGGAGGCAGGAGGAAGTGTTTTGCTTCCTAGTTTGGGTGCAGCCAGCAGCTTCCCCCAGCACCCCTGGGTGGTTTTTAGCAGGAACCTGGTGGTTTTTTGGTACAAAACCTGGGTAACCTCTGATGAGACATTTCCTCATGAACAGCTTTCTCTGGAACCCTAGAGCACAGGGTTCTAGTAAGTCCTGATGGGGCATCACCATAGCAACATTTCTGCCACCATGGAGCCCCAGCTGTGCCCTCTTCAGTGAAGTACGGGTCACAGCCCTGGGGGTTCATGGCTGCTCTTTATATCTGCCAATCGTATCTTCTTTAGAGTTCTCTTTCCTTCTTACTCCTTACTCGATTCATCTCTCCTTACTCGATCCCCTGTTATAGTTAATAATTCTTTACATTAGACCTCCCCTGTTCAAGTTGCCTGTGGCTTCTCTCTCCTGTCTGGACCCTGATCAATACCCCCACCTTGTTCCCCGTGATGACTCCCCTGATCCCTCCCTTAAGAATTCATCATTCCCTCGAGGATCCAGAGACCTTTTACCTAGATCTGTGGGCACAGGCCTCAATCATACTTCACTTTATTTAGGTAAAATGCACAAAGGGTTAATAATCCCTCGAGGGTAAAGGAATGTGTCTTAATCACCATTTTTCCAAGAATGGAGGAAGGCAAAGGGAGCAGGTATCACAACCACCACCTGGGAGCTTTTTCAAACCACACTTTCCTCCTTGAGATTAAGTTCCACTGAAGCTTAAATCCACCATGGACTCCCAGCCGTGACTCAACACGGCTCCTCAGAACACTGTGTCCTGCCCCCAGAAACAAAAACATTCCGTGACTCTCTGTCCTGGACCCTATCTAACAATGGTACAGAGACTAGATGTGAAAGAATCTTCTAAGCAAAGGCCCACACTAATGGAATAACAACGCAGGACAAATTCCCCAAAATGGCTAGAACAAGTTGAGATGAAATAATTAATGTATCACCAAAGAAAACACTTTCTTCTTCTGAATTCTGTATTTTCTGAGACACTTCCTCCTCCCTTCACTGTATCAGATGCCCAACCAAACTGCCTCTCTCCACAAGCCCAGCATCTGAACACAAGCCAGGGTGGGTGGGGGGAGGCACTGGGGGGCTCCCATCCCCACCTGCAGAGCCAGTTCTGCAGGCCTCTGACCAGCCATATTTCATGGACTGGGCCATCTAAATACTCTCAAACACGACCAAGGATGAGGGGTTTCCTCCCCACCTCAGATTTTAACCAGGTGCTTCGCTATCCATGCCTTAATTTATTGAACTTGGGGTTCTGCTCTGAGCAGCTGGGTCATTTTCCAGCTTCTCCTTGACTGAGACCCTCAGGAATCTGTTTTCTCGCTGTTCTGACTCTTTGTCATTGACTTCTCCATATCTTGGTCTTTCCACCTCAGGCAGAGCTCTCTTTAAAAGAGAATTATGACTAAACACACCTGTGCCCCTCCAGACCCCCAAGCACCAGGAAAGTGCCAAAGGGACACTTGAAATCAGAATGGGAAGAGACATGCATTACCTGCTGGTGGTTAAAATTGTGTTCCTTCTACAAATGTCCCAAACAATTTGATACCATGAGCCTCACCGGGGGCCCAGGAAGGGAGGATCCTGTGCAAGTGGCCGACATGAAGTCCTGTGGACATTGCCGTGGCCCCTCTGCTTCCAGCTCCGGGACCCTTAGCGCTGCGGCTCTGTTACCCCACCCCTTCTGGTCACCGCACCCACATCTTGGTACATAGACCCTTTGTAGACAAACACACCTCATGGTGTCATCACAGTTTATCTTTTCTAATTTTTCAACAATAGCAGACATTTACATTTTTTCCAAATAAAAAATCCTCTCCAAAGGAGAAGTTGTTCTGGGGTCACCACAGCCTATGGCGATCAGTACGATGCACAGAATAAAACAGAGGAGGAAAAGACTGGAAGGAAATACACCGAAACTCTACAGGGGGCTTTCTTTGGGTGCTGGGGCCCATGTTAATATGTTCCCTTAGTTCTGATTTTACTAATTTTCTCAGTTGTTCACCACGTAAAATAGAAGTGAGTTAAATGAACTATAGATCAACGACAGGCAGGTGGAAGTGGTCCTTTCTCTCTCCCCAGCCTTTGTCCCCTCCTGCTGCCCCCACACACACCCACGTGGACACGAGTCTTCAGCCAGAAGCCCCTACCAGGGACGTCTCCTCTGTCTCACATCTCACTCAGGGTTTCACAAAGCCCGTTTACATCTTAAAAGATCATCCCCAGTTTGCTCGGGGAAACCTTGAGTCTTCCCCACAAAACTGTAAATACTCTGAGTCAAGGTACTGGATAGGAAACCCTGCAGAAAGTTCCACAGCGGGAGGAGACCATGTTTCAGTTACTAAAACGGGAAAGAAGGGAGTCTGAGGATAAGGAGTAAAGCCAGAGTCAAAACACGAGTACCTGAGTCCCACTGCAGGATGAGACCGGCAGCCAGACCAGGCGCTGGGCCTCTGAGCCACGGCCGTGGTCTCCCTGATCCCCTGGACAGGGCCGGCCGGCTCAGAGGCGGGATGGGGCCCAGCCTCCCTCAAGGTTCCAGCTGCAGGAATCAGAGAACCAGGGCCCCAGGCATTCAAGCAGATGGAGGTCTCGGAGGTCTGGGCTAAAATATAAATCTCTGCTGGCTGACACTGAAAATGAGAAGTACTGTACATGATTTCAAACAGCCTAAAATATATTTTGTTGTTTGGAAATATTCCATTCTGCCTTTCAGAAGCCATCATTCTGTGGATTATGGTGGCAGGGGCAGGGAACAGGCGGATAGTCGCCATACAACCCGTTTTGACTTTGGGGTTTGTTAGTGTATGAAAGGGG
Organism: Hyperoodon ampullatus; assembly: GCF_949752795.1. NCBI lineage: Eukaryota > Metazoa > Chordata > Mammalia > Artiodactyla > Ziphiidae > Hyperoodon > Hyperoodon ampullatus. The sequence goes on from NC_136921.1 coordinate 4,505,709, forward strand.
GAGCCTGATCCCATTCTTCTTCCAGAGACGGTGCACCTGGGGAGGGAGATGGCAGCACGGCCCCCTCCTGTCAGGGCACGACAGCACATCCGGGTCTGAGACCTCAGAATTCCATGGGCAAAAGCTTTCTGAGTTCCCCGTGGGAAGCCAGAGGCACATTTTCCTTCCTGTGGCCACACGGCTTGCCTTGCGGGCAGCCACCTTCAGCTCAAAGTCACGGTGGGGTTCCTAGACACCTGGTCAAGGGGCTTCCCCTGGCCGGGGGGTAGGGGCACGAGGGCCCTGGGGCATGAAAAGTCAGCCTCCTGGCCGGGCCCGAGTGAGGAGCCCTGATGCTCTGAGGATGAAGGAGAAGTGGGCAGTCAGGCAGCCCCTCATCATGTTACCCAGGCCTCGCTGAGATCAGCCCTCAGGTGGGATGTGAGATGCAGAGGTGGACGGTGCCCTGTGAAAGAAGGCACCGAGGGCAGGTGCATCTCCAGTGCTGAAGGACCAGGAAAACCAAGGTGGGAACACCCATGGGGAAGAAGACTCTGCCTCCAAAACAGGTAGAGGCCTAGTAATAAGAGGCCAGGAGCACCAGATACAGATGGACATGACGTGGAATGGCTTTATTTTAACAATAAAAGTATAATGGCAATAATAAGTAAATCTTTAATGAGCATCAACTCTCTGACAGACACTTTTTATTTATCTCTGAACCCCGGTAACAGCCCCACAAAAAGTATTAATATACCCGTTATACAGATGGGTATATTAATACTCAGAGAGGCACTGTGCTTTGCCCAAAGCCTTGCCCAGCTATTCAGTCTCTGGCTTGGGTTAGGGGACTGACTCACTTGATCTAAGCGAACCCTGCCTTGCCTGGAGCTGGTGTAGGGCTGCATCTCACCCTTCGAGTGTGGCACTGGCCTGAAACAAAACTAAGTAGTCCCCCAGGCATGGATTTCCTCGAAAGGTAATGCCATCAATCAACGTATATTTTACTGCCCGATGACATGAAGAACGTTGACTCACCAGGTGCAGCTGCACCACTGGAAACTGAGACGTTGTCTCTAACCAGGCTCAGCAGGTCAGCGCACTGGGCTGGCAGACGTGTGGGCCCCAGGATGCCCACCCACCCCCACATCTCCCACTGGGACCTCATCTGGCAAAGCAGTGTTCCTGCTCCAGCGTTCCAGCCCCTTCTACCCCAGCTATAGACATGAGGAAGGATGTTATCGATTTCTCCCTGGCACCTCCCACACTGCACAGCCTGCCTGAGGAAATCCAGGCCCTCTGGTGACTGTGGGGATGGGAAAGGACATGGTACGAAGCGAGAATCCACACTGCTGTGGCTTGGCTGCCTGCTGCAGAGCTAGAGCCCGTGATTATCCACTTTCAGGGTGCACTTGTCAAAAGCCTAATGAGCATCCCTGGTGGACAATGCTCTATCTGTCCTCACCATCACAGTCACAGCACACAAGATTAGATCAGGGACGCGAGTCAGGTGGAAACGTCCTCAGTCACATTAGAGAAATTGATGATTTTCAAACACTATTTACCCATCGGTCCTCTGGCTCTCTGGAAATAAGTGGATTGATTCATGGTTCACATCCAATTGTCTTCTACTGAACACAAGACATAATGTCCACATTCAAAATGCACTCTCCAGGGATGTACCGGGCACACACCACGATAACATGTACCTGACAAAGCTCTGCAGGCACTCAGGTGTTGGCTCGCTGCCCCCCAGCTGCGGCATAGGCTGGGCATGCACCGTACACCAATCTCCCGGCACCAGCTGTGAGCTTGCTCCTGTTCTCATGCCCAGAACTGAAGCCAAGGGAGGAGGATGCTGCCTTGATGAGCATCTTCACTCCATTATGATTTAGTTAAAAACTAAATCACTTGGAAACCTACAGGCAACATGCCTCTCATGGGATCCAGACCCAATTTTTGGTAGAGACACCTCACGGAGAAGAGCCCTTGGGCGGGATAGACCCTCCAGTGTGCTGTGCGTGGGGACCCCGAGGATGGGAGCCTTCTGCCCGTTAAGGAGGGACACAGGGTACCTGAAACCACCCTCCAGGCAAGAGCAAGGGACAGATGGCACGCCAAGAAGTGGTGAATGACAAGGACCCAAAAAAGATGATGGACAGGTTTACAGACACCAACCAGGGATTGTGAAGCATATGGGGGCCAGCAAAGGTGGAAACACTCCCTTTCTGCAGCCCTTCAGGCCTGAAGGGTGGGGTCAGGGGTAAGAATGAAGCCTGCAGCAGGCAGAGCTAGAACAGGGGGAGAGAGTTGCTCCACGGAAGTCATGGGCTCAGACCAACCTCCCACAGACAGAGAGAGCAGGGGCAGAAACACCTCAGCCTTTCAGAAGCATCTCAACTTAATCTTATTGCAAAAGAGAAGAACTTAGTTCAGATAAACAGAGTTTATCAAAATTTGTCATGGGTTCTTAGTAACTCACTAAAGCTGTCTCGTATTTCCTTCCAAAGTTGAACTAAGATAATTAAGGTTCTCTATTGAATTAAACAACTCTAATTGATGACCAAAAGCTGGACAAGTTAGAGTTTTAAGAAGAGCCTATGTGTGCCCTTGCTGTCTGCCTTGAGGCCATATACTCAAAAATGGTAATATGGCCTCTTTAGATACATGTAAATGAGCTAATTGGCAAGAAACTCATCCAGTAAGTATAAATCACAATTAAATAAATACTGAACTGTGCCGATGTGAATTTTTATTGGCCGTTATGTCAGAAAAAAGCCAACATCTGCAAGTCTCCTCAGATAATACTCTCCAGCCTCGCCGTGCATGTGTCACATGGAGCTCCTTTCCCAAGTGAAACGATGGCTCCATCCAGAGGTATGCAGGGTCCTCTCTGCTTCCTCTTGCTGGATTGGTTTGCTCAAAAACATGGGACAGTAGCCAAAGGGTCAGGTCAGGGACCTCCACACACAGCACCACACCCTCCGTGGGGAGGTCAGTTAGGGAGATGGTGAAGAATCTTATCCTCTTGGTCTTGGTCCTGCTTAGAGGGAGAGAAAATGCTCTCTGGAATTCATAATAACAGGCCAGACTTATGTGAGTTTGGGGGCTGACTTCATCCCACTTTTGTGGTCCAAAAACACCTTGGCTGAGAAGTTAGTTTGAAGTAGAACTTCACGCAGGAGCCAGACTGAAGTAAATACAAATCTCTCTGGAAGACAGTGCTCTCAAGCCAGGCCTCAAAGACTTCCCTGAGATGAAGACCACCGATCATGAGCTCACAACCAAAAGAAACTCAGAAAAATCACAGAATACATGAGCAGACAAGGGACCAGGAATGCCGAATGAGCAGAAAAAACAAACAGCAAATCCAAACTTGCAGACACAGGTATTAAAATTTGGGGGGAGAGACAAGAAAATAAGAATGTAGGAAAATGAAGACATGGAAATGGGAATGAGAAATGAAAAGATATGAAGGGCTAACAGGAATGTCTAAGATGTCTTATGGAAATTCCAGAAGGAGAGACAGAAGAGAATGGGGATGACACAATAATCAGGAAAAATAGTTCCGAATTTTCCAGAAATGATGAAAGACACAAATCCTCAGATTCAGGAAACACAACAATTCTCAAGCAGAATATGCAGAAAGAGCTCAACACCCAGATACATTATTTTAAAATTTCAGAGCACTAAACACGAAAGAGCTCTCAGAAGCAACACTCAAAAAAGGACAGAGTACCACAAAATAATGGCAATTAGACTGAAACTGACTTCTCAGCCATAATAATGGAAGTTAGAAGTCAGTGGGATAATTTCTTTACCATGATCAATCTAGAACTCTCGATTTAGAATTGTCAGCCCAGGATAATTATCTGTTAAGAATGAGTGCAAAATAAAAAACCTTTTGTAGCCACACACTATAAAGTTCAACTTTTTAAGTGCTTTCTAGTATATTTATAGTTGTACAACCACCACCAAAATCCAATTTCAGAACATTTTCATCACCCCAAGAGATACACTTAATTTTAAATTTAGTCTCTACTCAGCCATAAAAAGAATGAAATTTTGCCATTTACAGCAGCATGGATGGACTTGGAGGGCATTATGCTAAGTGAAACAAGTCAGACAGAGAAAGACACATACTGTATGATATCACTTATAGGTGGAATCTAAAAAATACAACAAACTAGTGAATATAACAAAAAAGAAGCAGACTTACAGATACAGAGGACAAACTAGTTGTTACCAGTGGGGTGATAAAAGGAGGGAGGGGCAATATAGGGCTAAGGGATTAAAAAAGGATTACTATGGGGTTATATGAAATCACATGTGTGAAACTTTTGAAAATTATAAACCACTATAGAATTAAAATCTTTTATTTTAAAAAATAAAAATTAGTTTCAAGTATTCATTTCCCAAAAAGCATTTGACAATAAAATATCAACCACACACACACACAAATATATATATACTGTCAAAAATTAATCTTTTGTACTATCAAAAATTGAGTTTTTCACCAACAAACCTTCCTTAAAGGAACTTCTTTAAAGGTTCTACTTCTTGAATATATAAAATGATCTCAGGCAAAAAACAATCTGGTACTCAAGAAGAAAGGATGAGCAAAATAATACAAACAAACTTATTTACAAAACAGAAACAGACTCACAGACTTAGAGAACGAACTTATGGTTACCAGAGGGGAAGGGTTGGGGGAGGGATAGTTAGGGGCTTTGGGAATATCATGTACACAGGTCTATATTTAAAATGGATAACCAACAAGAAGGACCTACTGTATAGCACAGGGAACTCTGCTCAATATTCTGTAATGATGTAATTGGGGAAAGAATTTGAAAAAGAATAGATACATGTATATGTATAACTGAATCACTTTGCTGTACACCTGACACTAACACAGCATTGTTAATCAACTAGACTCCAATATAAAATTAAAAGTTTTTTTAAAAAAAGGAAAAAAGAGCAAAGAAAATAATAAACTTGTGGGTAAATCGAAAAAAATTCTGATCATATATTTTTGGAGCTTATTCTTTCTGGACCAGGAAGATGCATGCTTTTGCAGATAAGCCTAAAGACAAATTGCTTCTCTTCAGAGCATCTCTTAATTGGGACCTGAACTTCAGTGATTGTGCTTAGACCTTTATGTTGTATGATTTGAAATAAGTTAAAAACAAAAAAGAAGGATAATATTTGTGAATAGTCATTATCTGTGCTGAGAGGCTCTGGGTGATTTTTATTTCCTTCTTTATACTCTAATACGTTTTCCGCATTTTCTAAAATCATCCTTGCGGAGATCTCAGGAGCGTGGCCAAGCTGGTGGCCGGAGTGCCTGTTCCAGGGTGAATGGACATCCACCCATCTTTATATTTTATAAAAATACATAAACCTCGCAGGACGCTTTTACTACCTTAAATGTAATTTCTCACCGTAACCACCAAGAACTGAGCACATGCTTTATTAAATTTGTAGTGGAAAAGTAGCTGTGTATTAAAATAACCAGATGGAATAGGCCCTGCCCTTGTGCAGGGGGAGACTGATGGAGAGACACAGAGCAGGGTCTTCACTGGCCCCTGAAGCCAAGAGTCCTCTGTGGGTCGGTGCTGAGAAGACATCCTTCTAGAACGAGCCCTGAAGGAGGCTGGGACCCCTCAAAAGCATGCCAGTCATCAAAGTCCCCATTTTACCTACAACTGAGAAACAATCTTCATATCACAAATTCAACACATTTAGCCAGTTATCTAGTTTCTCACAGGACCATGGAGAGTCAGAAAGAAAATTCTGTTGTTTGGTGCTTTGCAATTCACAAAGCACTGCTGTGTATTTTCTGCAGTCAGTCACACATGTGATGAATCTCTGAAAAGGAAGCAAAACCCTTGTGGTCATAAGATGGCTCCCTCCTCTGCAGTCAGGCTGAAAAAGGAGGCAGAGAACAGCTGCTCCGTAACTTCACTTCCTTTCCCACATGCTGTAGACTTGGGGCTTTTCATTTCTCACCATACTGTGTGTTTGAGGCATGTGAACTGCAACCACAACAGGCTAAATCACGCAAATAATTTCACAGATAATCATGACTTCTCTTTCTAGTAATGAAGAAGTATTTATTGAAAACACAATACACTCTCCCCATAACGGCTATAAAATAAATTCCCAGAGGTTTTATTTTACATCCCCAGAGAGAAGCTATCCCATCTTACATACCATGAAATCTTCCTGTTTTATAACCAAGATGCAAAAAGCATTAAACAGTTGCTGTACTGAGACTAAATCCATATGGCACCCCTCACTCCCTGCTCACTGTTGAAGACAAAAGTGTCTGTGAAGGAAGGAGAAGTAGAATATCAGGCCCAGCTGGACGTCCTGACCTTTTATTGGTTTGAACTACACTCAAAAAAGAAATCAATTGTGTCTACTTGCTTGCCTGCACTAAGTCCCCTCTGGAATCCTAATATTGTGCGTGTCTTTACTACCACGTCTTGAACATCATCATGGAAATATGCCTGTGGCTCCCTGGGTCCATTATCATGGGGGGTAAAACATTTTCATTAGCCTCTTCCCTTTTTATTTTTTATTTATTTTTTTACATCTTTATTGGAGTATAATTGCTTTACAATGGTGTGTTAGTTTCTGCTTTATCACAAAGTGAGTCAGTTATACATATACATATGTTCCCATATCTCTTCCCTCTTGCGTCTCCCTCCCTCCCATCCTCCCTATCCCACCCCTCTAGGTGGACACAAAGCACCGAGCTGATCTCCCTGTGCTATGTGGCTGCTTCCCACTAGCTATCTATTTTACGTTTGGTAGTGTATATATGTCCATGCCTCTCTTTCGCTTTGTCACAGCTTACCCTTCCCCTCCCCATATCCTCAAGTCCATTCTCTAGTAGGTCTGTGTCTTTATTCCTGTCTTACCCCTAGGTTCTTCATGACATTTTTTTCTTAAATTCCATATATATGTGTTAGCATACGGTATTTGTCTTTCTCTTTCTGACTGACTTCACTCTGTATGACAGACTCTAGGTCCATCCACCTCACTACAAATAACTCAATTTCGTTTCTTTTATGGCTGAGTAATATTCTATTGTATATATGTGCCACATCTTCTTTATCCATTCATCCGATGATGGACACTTAGGCCTCTTCCCTTTTTAAATACAGCACTTACAGAGGGTTCCAAGGACCTACAGACGTGTGCACAACCGCAAAAGAAATACCCAAGTAGAAGCACTGAAAATTGTTATGGCTTTGAGATGGTGAATAAAGAGGGAAGCATGAACGTTGTGTTCCTAGGCAGGGTGACAGAAGGAGGGGCTGTGGACACTCAGCAGGGGGGCACTTCAGAGCTGGGGATGATACCATGGGTGCAAATTCCCAAATGTGTTTGAGTGACAGAGCCCCTGAAGGTCAACGTGTCTGTCTCACATCCTTCAGTTGCTAGAAACAGAAGCCCTCTCAACCTCACTTAAGCTTCCATCAATGAAGGATGTATAGAATGGGTGCAGGACGATCCAGAGAACCCAAAGGAAGCAGGAGTGGCATCCTGAGGGATTTCAGTAAGCAGGAAACACCAGCCCCCTGAGATACAAGGCTGCTGGGGGGTCACATGTCTCTTCCACCTCTGCTCTGGTTGCCCACCACCATCTGCAGACCAGATTTCTCTCCTTTGGAGTGAAAAAGATGTAAAGATGTCCAAGTGTCTTCAGTTAAAAATAAAATAAAACCCATATTGTGTCTTCTAGATTTCTGCCGTGCTTTCTAGGTTTCTTCAAATAATAGCCTACACTTTGTACCTCTACTTTCTTCCAAATCTAGCCCAGATCTCTCTTCCAAGCATCAAACCAATATTGACTCCTTCCTTGATGCACCTCAAATTCCTGGATTGAGCCAATCATCGTCCCCCTAAAAACTGTTCCTCCTTGTAATTCCCCTGGCTCAGTCATAAGACTAGGACCCATCAAGCTGGTCAACCCGGAACTGTGGGGGGAGTCATCCCTCCTCCTCTGTGCCTCTGATCAGCCTCTATCACCACTGATCCAGTCTCTAGATCGCTCTGGAATCTGCTGGCAGCTCTATGGTCCCAGATACAAGCCCTGTGCTCCTGCAGTGGTCCCCTCACTCGTCTCCCTGTCTCTAGACTTGGGGCCATCCCATCCGACGTGCCACCCTGCCACCAAAGGCAGCCATGGAGATGACAAAGCTGCTCCTATCATGACCCACAACACAACGGCCTCCCACTGTCTGCAGCAGCAGTTAGAACCTCTCTGAATCCTAGGCCTCTTTGTGCCCATATAAAGCTATGACCCTTTTCAGGGAAAAAAAAGTTAGAGAGGTCTGTAACCACTATGTTGAAGAAGCATAATTCATGGATACAATAATTTGTTAATTTTATTTGGAGTTCCACTGTGCCTTCAAATTACTCTGGTAAGCTGATTCTTCCCCTGCCCCGAGATGGAATTTGTGTCATGTCCCATCACTGTTCTGGTCACTTTCAACCAATAAAAGTGCCCATACCAGTCAGGAATGACAATGTCCCATGTAGTGACATAATCAAAATATGTGATTTCATTTAAGAGTTCTCCTCCTGGCCAGCGCATGCCTACTACAGGCCAGGCACCTGCTTGGGAGGGTGGGGCCTTCATCTCTCCTCCCCCCAAAATGCATATTTGCCCATCACCCCTTGGGGATAGGATTGGGACACACAACACATCAACAACCCCCCAAAATCTTCCCTTCGCCTCTAGGCTGGCTTTTCTGTAACCTCAGTGTGTACGAAGAATTAAAAGTAATAAAACAGCTTTTGTCTTTATTGTGTGTGTGATTTCAAATCATTTATTTTCAACACAATTGAGGGAGGACTTGATTTAGCTGTCAGATGATAGAAAATTAAAACAATACTTGATAATGGGAACATAAATAAGAAATTATTTAGGTGCATAACTATTATAACCATTCTCTCCCTTCTCATCTACTTTTTATGGGAACAAGGTGGTTTTAGCACTTACGTCTATATTAGTCCTTCCAAAATGTGGTCCAAAAACAGCTGGGTCCATGAGGCTCTTTCAGGTGCCCAACAAATCCTTTCTCCAGCTACAAGTTTGTGTGCAGCCAGATTTTTCTTCATATATTTCGATCAAAACAACATATTACAAAAGATTAAATGTATAAGCAAGTATGAGAATCCAGTTGCCTTTTAAGGAAGGCATTAAAGAGATTTGCGAAAATGGAAAATAATGCCAATATTCTCAGTATTTTTTTGAAAATATAGTCTTCATTAAAAATATGTCCTTTATGGTTATATGTAATGGATTTGTTACTTTTCTTTTTCTTTTTTTTTAATTGAAGTATAATTGATTTAAAATGTTGTGTTAGTTTCAGATACACAGCAAAGTGATTCAGTTTTACATATATATGTATATTCTTTTCAGATTTTTTCCATTATAGGTTATAGGTTATTACAAGGTATTGAATATAGTTCAGTATACAGTAGGACCTTGTTGTTTACATAAAAACAGCTTTTGTCTTCACCACCTCCAGCACGGGGCCTCAGACTCCACTTTAGAACATGGCGTCCATTTCTTGGAGTCTCAGCTGAAACAGAAACAAAGTGGTTCCATTTCAACACCCTGCTGCACACAATTTCTGAGGCCGACAACACATGAACCCCATCCTTGGTGTCCGCCACTGCACCATGCTCTGGGCCCCAAAGCTCGAGGCTCTTCCTGTGCACTTTCTCTTCCATCTGCCAGAAGCAACCTCCCTTTCCTATCCTCTAAGATGTGTCCTGCTCATCATTTTATACCCCAAATAGCACCTCGTCCAGAAGGACTCCCTGATCTCCCTTTAGGTTCAGGAAAGCATTTGTCACACTACCCTGTAATCGTTTTACTTCTTGGTCTCTCATGATAGATTTCTACTCCTGGAAGGTAAGAACCATACTCTTTGTAACCATACTCTTTGCAAACTGTTTAACGCAGGGCCTGTGTGTAGTAGGTCTTAGCCAAATAGTTTTCCATAGATAACTTAACTGAAAGGCCCACCAGAGGGAACACAAACTATGACTGAAAGTACTAAAGCGTCATGGTGTGCTCTGAGATTTTTACAAGACACTCTCAAAACGCAGGGGAAGAAATTCCAGGTTGGATTCTCCTACGTGAGTGGTGTCCCAGATCACTACTGCTTTCCCTTAAGGTTTATACTGTGTGTAAGATGTGTCATATACTTTTTCACTTACATGTAAACTTAATTCAAACTGAAATGCAACTTCTCTTGAAATACCACAATGCTGCTCAGAATGAAATCTGTACGACTCCTTCCTAACCCGAAACACATGTAAGGAGGATTATAAGTTTCTTGCTGCCAGTTTACTCTGATGGCATGAAAGACCCAAGAGATAGTCCAAATGCTATAGGATAATGATAGAACTACAGCTGGTTGGGAAAGTTTCCAACGCTTTCTGAGGCTGTGTGCCTCTGAGTAAGTAGGTGTAGCACTTTTGAAAATGGGATCCTTATCTTTTGCAATTGCTGGGGTGAATGAGTGGCTGGAAGGCTGACATGGACTGGGATGCATGGCCCCAGAGCATCCTCCCACTGGTCTCACCCACCAAGTAGATGCCATCTGCAGAGGAGCCCTTTCTGGAGATTAGCTGTAAGGTTGTTCTGGGGCCAGATTCCATCATAATGCTCGGCATGATCATTTACATTAACAGTATACTTGAATAAATCTGGCCGAAGCGGTGAGATGTCTGTCCCCGGTGTCCTGACATCATGAGCTCTTCCTCACTGCACATTTACAGCACACGTGCAATCTCCACCGCTGCCCTATCTCCCCGCCAGCAGCAAAGTTGCCCCGTGATGTACTGGTAAATGTTTAACAACCTGTTCCTTGGGGAAAAGAGTCCTAATTTGAAGCTCTTGCCCATTTCCATAGTGTAAATGCTCCCATCATGGCTGATGGCAAGCTACCAACATGCCATCCGTCACTGAATGTGGAGCTGGGAAGAGAAGCACAAGCTGGCTGGACCCTACATTTTCACCCCTGAGAGGGACCCAGGATTAGCCAATTACTTATTTGTGCATCTACCCTACAAGCATTAAGCCCTCTCAGGGTCACGGTGCCGTGCTGAGTTGCCCAAAACACAAAGCAGCGGGAACTGCCCTGGGTGCTGGGGCACAAGCAGACTTTCTCACAAGAAAGTACCAAGGTTTACAAGCATTGACCATTGAAAAATAAATAGAGCTTTTTCCCTATACTAAGGTGACTCAGTCATCTTCCTTTAGTTGCACATTTCTGAGCAGGAGACAATGGGGTGGAATCCCAGCTACGGCACAGTTGTTACCGATCAGGGTTCTTGGCCTTCCTTAATCAATAGAAATTGATAAGAGGCCAGACGAGATATTCAGGCAAGGCTTTAATGGGACTTGTGCTCCAGCACAAAGGAGTGCAAACAAGTAACAGGTACCCTTGATGGCTTTCTGAGGGGGCAGGGAGCTGGTCCCTTAAATGGGGTGAGAGTAGGGGCGATGGAGGGTCTGACTGGAGGGGTGACTTGGATGATCTGCCCACCCCCTTGGTGGTGCTGGGTGCAGGAATCATGCTCAGGACCCTGTTTTTGCTCCCGACACCTCAGAAATGACAGTTGGGGGTTTTTTATCTTTTTGCATCTTCTTGTCCATAATTTGCCCCAATGGCGCATACATGCAGTTATTTTTAATCCTTCATAATTTCTTTGTATTTTTTGCTTGAGGGAGGAGACGTTTGTCCAGGTGCAAGCACTGCAGCAAAGGGTCCCAGGTCCCAGCCTGTCTCAGTATTGCTATAAAGACAGATGTAACGGTCAAAGAAGCAGAATGTGCCCAGAAATAGGTGCACATAGGCATACTCAATTAATTGTCAACAAAGACACCAATGTAATTCCACGGGAAAGCAGAGTCTTTTCAGTAAACGGTACTGGAAAAACTGGACAATTATGTGGGCGGAAAATGAAGCTCCACCCTTACTTTCTACCATGCTTCCCAGCCTCCAGAACGGCAAAAAATGAATTTCTGTCGTTTATAAGCTACCCAGCCTGTGATAGCTTGTTATAGCCCCTTGAATGGACTAAGGCAGCTAGTAAGAGTGTACAATGGTACAACCATTTTGGAAGACTGTTTGGCAGTTTCTTATAAAGCTAAACTTTACCATTAGCAGCTTAACTCTTAGGGTTTCACCCAAGAGGAATGAAAATGTATGTCCACAAAATAATTTGTACATTGAAACACAAAGCAGCTTTATTCATAACAGTTGAGAACGGAAAATAACCCGAAGGTCCATCAAGCAGTAAATAGATAAACAAACTGTGGTACTTTCATTCAATAGAAAACTACTCAGTAATAACAAAAAAAACAGCAAACTACTGATAGAGGCAGCAACTGGGAAGAAACTCAAAATCATACTGAGTGAGAGAAGTAAGACACAAACAAGAACACTGCATGCTTTGATCTCTGTGAAGCTCTAGAAGCTGAGAGTCTGATAAGATTCCTACAGGCCTCTTAAGAAAGGCTCACCAGCACAGCCTGTTGGGGCCTCCTTTGCCCTGAGCTGGGGTTGCCAGGTTCAGCAAATAAAATTTCAGGACACTCAGTTAAGTTTCAGCTTCAGATAAGCCACAAATAATTTTTGTTAGTATAAGTATGTCCCATGCAATTATGTGGGACATGGGTGGCACGTACATGCATGCAACATACTTTACTAAAAACTGATTCATTTTTCATCTGAAATTCAAATGTAACTAGGCATCCTGTGTTTTATCTGGCATCCCTGCACTGTGGTTTCCTGTGGCCTCTCTAAAGGCAAGCCATCTACTGACCGAGAGGCCCCCCAAGGCTGGGTCCTCTCCTTCAGGCCCTCCTCAGAGAAGAGAGAAACAAGCCTGCCTGGTCCTCCCAGCTTGCAGGCCCCAACCATGCTCAGTGCCAGTTCTGCATTTGGTTTCTCAAAGGGTGGAGGGGTTCAAGGCTTGCCCTCCCTCCAAGGGCTGGGGGGTTGTGGGGGGAACCCCACCCAGGGAAGGCACGTGGCTTCCCCTGTGACCACAGATGGAGCCCAGTCTCTGGCTTGAATGGTTCCTTCTGACCACATTTTCATCATTTCACATTGTGAAAAGGCATTGTTACCATGTTTCTGTTTCATTTTGCTCATTCTTGCCTTCTCTGTCTTTCTTTTCAGGGGACATCTAAAGCTCCTGCAACTTTGCAGGACACACTCAATCACAGTTCATCAAGTTGGGGATTACAGTGCACGAGATTTTTAGCCTGTTTCCAAGAAGTCAGACACCAGGTGTGATGTGCCCGGATATTAACTGCACCACACAAGGAAAGGGGGGTCTGTTCTATTCATGTTGCTTTTCATAGTAGGGACAAAAGAGGCCTTTGAGTCAAAATCTGTTAAGAGTGGCTCAGGGAATTATATTTAAAAGAACCATTTTTTAAAAGACTACCTACTTGGAACATAAACACTTTCTTAATAGGTTATTTTTGTTTTCCTAGCCTGCAACTAAAAGAGGTATAATTTGCAAGAGTTGACTCCCTAAAAGAGGCACATTCACTTGCTTGAAAGAGCATGAATACGTGTCAGTGAAAGAAAGAAACTAAATTTGTTGAGGAAATTATACCTTTTGGGGAAAGTGCAAAAAATAATAAGAAAGTAGTAGACGGGAACACTTTGATCATAAAATCATTATGCACTTTTCCCTCTGTAGAACATCACTAACCTTGGCTCATAAATAACAGTAGTAAAAAGATGAAAATGTGAAATTAAAAGCAGGCCACTTCAAAAAAGTGAAACTCATGGAATCTAAAGCCATTCTGAAGGACGGACGGGTTGTAACGCTCTCATTGTGTCCAGAGGTGTTCCAGGGGGCCTGCACCTTTTGTATTTATGTCAGGGTGACCCGACTAAAGTGGCTTTAAAACTTGGGGTCATGGGGCTTCCCTGGTGGTGCAGTGGTTTAGAGTCCGCCTGCCGATGCAGGGGACACGGGCTTATGCCCCGGTCTGGGAAGATCCCACATGCCGCGGAGCGGCTGGGCCCGTGAGCCATGGCCGCTGGGCCTGCGCGTCCGGAGCCTGTGCTCCGCAACGGGAGAGGCCGCAACAGTGAGAGGCCCGCGTACCGCAAAAAAAAAAAAAAAAAAAACTTGGGGTCATGGGTCATTAAGATGCTAATAAAAATTATGAACCTGCTTCCTGGAAAAGTGCACATACACCCATGTGCACACAGCTTTACGGACCATTTCAAGAGGTTCAGACACTGCCCCTGAATTTATTCACGGAGCCCTGGCCAAGAGTCCCTGTGCTGAGCAAAACCCATGTGTTCACCATTCCCTGCTTCCTGATGGCTGATCCGCACGCGACCTCTCGCACTTAGAGCCGAGGCAGGCTGCCCGCGGGGCTCATCTTGCGCCCTCCATCTCCCTTTCAGCAGCTGCCAGTTTCAGTTTCCCGGCACCAGCGTTCCCAGAATGCGATTACAAATTCCAGGATGCTGGCCTCGGTGTCACATGGCCAGGTGACACCCACCATGTTTTTTCCAAGACAGAGAGAGCAGAGGCAGTGGAAGTGCCCCTGTGCCACTCCCCGCGTGACCCAGGGCCAGTCCCTTGTCTCTTCGAGTTTCTGTTTCCCTATCTGTAGATGGGGACGATGATGGTGACCACCTTAGGGGCTGCAGTGAGGATGACATGACATTAGTATATAAAAGTTCCTGACATGCAGCAGGCGCTCCAGAAGGGTTAAGAGGCCATCTATTCCAGCTGTCACATAGTTTAGATTTTGATGTCTGCCTTTAACTGTCAGTGTTGCTTCACCCTTGGACAGTGATTAACAAATGGCAAAGCATCTCCATTGGAAATTAATTACTGATAATACTCACAACACCCACGGGATAGGAAAACTCGAGATTAATGCTCCCATTTTACAGGTGAGAAAGTTAAGTCTCAGGTTAAGTGAGTTGGTTCCTCCAGAACCAGACCACCGGGTGGAAACCTGATGTTCCCTCCTCCAGATAAAAAGACACAGGTCACCCACAAGCTACCAGTGAAGTTCATGACAACCCAGGGGCTACTCAGTCCTGATGCCCAGACCCACCAAAGGGCCCTGGAGCTGCATTCCAGTCCCTCCTTGAGCCCCACCCCATGTCCTCTCCTCCCACCTTCTCCTGCAGCTGGGTTCCTGCCGTTGCTACCTGTCGGCACCTCCATCTGCGGCCTCAGGGCTGCCCTGTGTCCATGACACCTGCCTGGTACTCACATAGCCTAGAAGTACCGGGGAGGGACGCCCTGTAGTGAGGTTCCCGACGCGGGGCGCAGGAGCCCCAGGGAACTGCTCCCTCTCCCTCCTCAGGTAGAGCATTCTGTGAGGCAGGCTCCATGTGGCGCTCAGAGGGTCCTAGGGGATGGGACCCGACAGCCCTCAGTGGTGGCCAGTGTCAGGAAGCACCTAGTAGGGCCCTGCCCTCCCAAGCTTCCCTCTCTCCAGGGCCCACAGCTGCCCCCTGAGATGACCTACCCAAATAAACTCCATCCAGCTCTGCTTTCTGGAGGGGAATCCAGGCTGAGACAGGAGCCCACTCTCGGCCTCCATCTCCCCCAAATGCCCACCCTCCTTCTGTGCCCACCTCCCTCAGCTGCCCCTGCTGATGGAGCCCACAGGCCAGTAAGAAAACCTACCTTCGAAAAAGCCACTGCAACTCAGGACTTAGAAGATTGCCGTCCAAAAGTACTGGGTTCCAATGTCAAGATTCCACACCTGACCGCCTGAGACGGCGCTGTCAGCTCTCCCGTTGCCTAAGGAGGCCCCAGCTGAGGCCTGGGCTTTCCTCGGTCATGGCCAACCAACTCTGGGGGGCAAAAGCACTGTTCCTAAGCCCCCAACCCAGGGCTTCGGGTTTTTCCACCACAGAGGAGATGCCGGCGAAGGCAGTGGCCTGTGTGAGCTTCCACTAAGCCCGCCTTTCCCTGCTTTGATCACCGGTGGGCTGCCTGACATGTTAGCCAGGACCCTGGTCCCCACCCTGGACTGGAATCAGGTCGGGATGGCTGAGTCCTCGGAGACAGAGCCTTCTTCTGGGAGACCCTTGGCTTTCGGTGGGTTCCACACACAGCCCCACATAATCTCCCACACCAAGGCCTGCTCATCCTGGCTGGCTACTCCAATGCCAGGCCCATATCTGCCCTGTATACTTCACACACACTGCCAAGCTCTGCGCATGAAATGTTAGCAGTGTGATGAACCAAAACCATGGTTTTCCCTGGCACAGCTTCAAAAATCCTGCATCACTCCCAATCCCCCTGTTCTAGACACCAACCCAACTCCCTGCTGAGGTTTAGACTCTCTTTCCATCCCCTTCAAGAAGACCTCTAATCATGGGGGAGGACATGCCAGGAAGCACAGCAGGCAGGGCAAAGGTGGCCCCTGCCTTCAGGCTGGTATGTTTCTTGTCTCTGCTCCGCCCACGGTTGGGATGGGACTCAGTTCAACCCTCCAAGTGCTGTGGGTAAGTTTGCTACTGTTTATGCTAACTGGTGGTCAATTCATTCTGAAACTCAACAAGCCGCTCACTAAGCTCTGTCTTCTCTCACAGAGAATTCCATACCCTTCACACTTCTCTCTGGATTTTCTTACAGTTGTGCCTCTGTTCAAAATCAACTTCCCGGGCTTCCCCGGTGGCGCAGTGGTTGAGAGTCTGCCTGCCGATGCAAGGGACACGGGTTCATGCCCTGATCCGGGAAGATCCCACATGCCGCGGAGCGGCTGGGCCCGTGAGCCATGGCCACTGAGCCTGTGCGTCCGGAGCCTGTGCTCCGCAACGGGAGAGGCCACAACAGTGAGAGGCCCGCATACCACACACACACACACAAAATCACTTCCCTTGGGGGATGGGGGATGTAATTATGTCCTTTGCTTACTCATGGGAGGGAACATTTTTCCATCTTATTCACTAATTGTATTTATTCTTGTGAATAATACTCATAATCCTGTGCATTTGTTCACCAGCTACTTGATGCGACTCTTATCAATTTGTGTGGATGTCAACGTAATATGGATATTTACTGTTAGTTTTCATGCAATCCTTTCCCTCGTGTAAGTTATGATTGTAGACCTGCCTTGACCTTCCAGTTTGGGAGCTATTTCTGGATCCATCTCTGTGGTGAGCATTGCATAAGAGCATCCCGTGAAGGCCTGAAGCGAGTCAAGTTCATCATTTCCTGACTCAGCTCAGATGTTCTTATCCATACAATGGAGAAAGCTGGGAGACAGAGCCTCCTGGTACTGAGGTCTGTTCCACCATCTTCTCAGATGCCCATCGCGAAACTTTCTAAACAACATCACTACTGTTTTATAGCCTCATTTTTATTTACTAATTATGTTTTCTCTTATATAAAAAAACCCATGATCTACCCTTTTCTTTTTTTTTTTTTTGCGGTATGCGGACCTTTCACTGTTGTGGCCTCTCCTATTGCAGAGCACAGGCTCCGGACGCACAGGCCCAGCGGCCATGGCTCACGGGCCCAGCCGCTCCGTGGCATGTGGGATCCTCCCGGACCGGGGCACGAACCCGTGTCCCCTGCATCAGCAGGCGGACTCTCAACCACTGCGCCACCAGGGAAGCCCGATCTACCCATTTTTAATGTGTGGGTTAAATTTCATATTCAGTGTTGAGGATCAGTAATAATTCTCTGTACTAAAACTCCTATATTGAGAAGATTCTATTAGAAAAATGAACGAGCCCAAAATGTTTAATACAGATGGCAACGTATACATGAAATTCATCTGACGTACTTTGTGAAGAACAATTTCACCTTGTTTAAAATGATTTGCAATTTAAACTTAATATATAATAGTGGCCTTTCTGATAACCTTTCTTGTTCTTGAGTAAAGAATCTATTAGAATGTATACTATATTTTATCAAACCTGTGCTTCCTACTTGTGAAAAGCGATGGACTGGGAGGCTGAGTTTACACTCTGAAATCTGACAGAAGAGAAGAGAGTGAAACACAGAACAGATGAGCCGAGGGAAGCAGCTCCCCAGGGACGGAGCAGGTGGGGACGCAGCCGACCTTCCTCTGGCAGTTTTTCTGGAACTCCGGCCCTCGTCAGGTCCAAGTAATCTTGGATTCTGGTTATGTCCTTGAATCTTCTTTTTTTTCAGGAACAATTGTTTATTCTTGTCTCTCCCTAACTCCCAGCACTCACGGTCCTTAAAACTCTGTGATCATATTCAGCAAACTATCAAATACAAATCCAAACCAACATGAAGGGCCTAGTCTCTGCCAGACTCTGTGTCACACAAATAGAAAAATGTTTAAGGGAAAAAAAGCCAAGTCTCTTATTTTAAATCCTAGATGGACAGTCCGAAATAACTTGTGGTGGCATGTACATAGGTAACTTTAGACTGTAATTTTTTTTTTTTTTTTTTTTTTTTGCGGCACGCGGGCCTCTCACTGCTGTGGCCTCTCCCGTTGGGGAGCACAGGCTCCGGACGCGCAGGCTCAGTGGCCATGGCTCACGGGCCCAGCTGCTCCGCGGCATGTGAGATCTTCCCAGACTGGGACACGAACCCGTGTCCCCTGCATCGGCAGGCGGACTCTCAACCACTGCGCCACCAGGGAAGCCCTAGACTGTAATTTTTATGGCACTGTTAGTTCATGATCAGTCTTCTTCAAATGGGCCACCACTGAACCTTTTTAACAAACCCTTCTTTTTGTGTAAGTTAGTTTGTGCGGGATTCTTTTCCTTTTACCATGCGGTTCCAATAGGAATGTACTTTCCAAGGCATTGTCAAATGCCATTTCTTATCGTAGGAGGCTTTGGAGTATGAAAGTCTTAGGGTAACTCCACTCCTTGCTAGCTGTGTGACCTTGAGAAAGTCACATGACTTTCTTTTCCATATTTATACAATAATAATAATAAGCTTGCCTCACTGGTATGACGACTGAGATATATATGAAGAGTGCTCATAAGCTATAAAAGGCTACATAACCCTTTGATATTATTTTGTCCTCAAAACAATCCTGAGTGTTTTGTAAGGAAAATACCATCACAGCTGCTTTCTGGGTGAGGACTCGTGTGATGTGGAACAGGAGGCCCAGCCCAGAGCCTGGTCCACTAAAGCTTGGGCACAGAATCAGGGCTGAACCCCAGGCTGGGCCCTGGTCCAGGCTATTTCTACAGGTCCACAGCGGTGAGGACCTGGGGAGGTAAGGCAGAAAATGAGTATGTCTGAAGTGATTTGGAGCTTTTCTTTCTGGAGAAAATACAAATATAAACAATAGGTTTTAGACATGGCAACAGACTCCCTCATCAGACCCTTCCAGGCAGAGAGCCAAGGCATTTCCAGGAATCCTTCGCTGAGTCCCCAGCCAGGGTATTTAGACTATTGGCATTCAGTGCAATTATTGACATGGTTGGGTTGAGTCTGCCATCTTGTTCTTTATTTACTTTTTCTTCCTTTTTCCTCTCATCTTGGAGAGGTCCAAAGGCCAAAAGCAGAACAGGCTCCATGATGGAGTTGCCCCAGGAAAGAGGCCCCATCTCAAGCAGGGAGGATGGGAAGGGCTGACACAGCCTCGGATTTTTTAGGCTCCAAGAAAACACAGAACACCCACCATCCTGTCCTTTGCCACTCAAACCAAGTTTATTTGATAAAGTTAAAGACATATTTTTGACTTGAGTAAAAAATGATGATTTTAGTTATTCAAATTGCCACTGTCAGTTCTATTTTTCTGGTGGCACAAAAAAACATTATTTTGGCAAATGCTTTGAACTCATTTCTTCAAACAGTATTTATAAACATTTAGCAAAATGGATTATTTCCTTCTTGTAAACTGGAAAAAGACAGGCAATCATCACCACAGATCAGAGACTGCAATGCGAATAGTATATGAAAATATCACATGTCTTAGGTTTTGAATGACACTGACACGAAAGACTTTAAAATTCAAGCACAGATTTTGTGTCTTTTACACTGTTGCAGCTTTTCCCCAGTCTGTTGCTGTGCAGTCATCATGCTAATATTTGTTAAGAACACTAGGCACGTGTGAATAGGTGACACTGCTTCAGGATGATTCCAAGGTAAGAAGCAGGAAGCATATTCTTGTGCTAATAAGTCAATTCAGTAAAGATTAGCCCCTCCTCAAAGAAATGCAACAATAATTTTAAAGTAAAACATTTTCATTTGCCATAAGTCGTAAAAGAAAAAAGTTCTCATCGTCTATCAATTAATATTACTTTCCGTCATTAACAACATAAATCATTACTGCACTTCCCAGGGCCCAGAAAAACAGAAAAGATACTCCAGTAGTCAGATCTTCTAATCACACATGGAGCGAGATCTGTTCATTCATACACAAACAAAAAGAAAGAAATGAAGAAGTGATCCAGAGGGAAATATTAGAGGCCCCATAACTCTTTAAATGAATGGATGGGGGCCGAAGCACGGCTGACGCGGGATCAGCTAGAGAAGTGATCCATCCCAGGCCACCGGGCAGGGACTAAGAATTCAGTCGGAGATGAAGAGATGCTCGTGTTTGCAAAAAGGAAAGCAAACCCCAATTTCAGCTTTGTGTGAAGGCTGCCTTAACCCCAAGGCTTTTCAGGTTTGCAGCCAATAAACAGTGCTTGTCGCTAAGCCCACTGGAGTTGGTTTCTCTGCCATTTACAACCTAAAAAAATAAACAACAGCCTCGCGGAGTTTAGATGAAGGAGAGATTGCTGTGGCTGGGCTGGTAGAAAAGGCTTGTGGCAAGTGCTGGTGGGATTCATCTGGTCTTTGAAGGTCACAGAAGAATGAGGTTAAGTGAAGAAAGGGGAGGGTGAGATCATTTGTGATGGTGGCCAGGAAGGCGTCATTCAGTAAAAAGTCTCAACTTGGTGGAGAAGAAAGAGAATTAAAATTTTGTTCTTCAGAAGGCTTCAATATTAAGAAAACAAACGTGGATGTTCTGGTGGAAGGCTTGGTTAATCTTTCACTGAGGAGATGAGAAGCAGCCCTCGTCTGATAAACAGCTTGAGATTCCAAATACTCAACATTGTGAGAATTCATGGAATAAGGTTAGTCTTAAGTACAGCATAAAAAACCCACCCAGTGCAGCTACTCTGTAGAGCGACTGAGCATTCTCTCTTAAGTTAAAGAGAGATACATCCTTCAATTCCACTCCGCTCCACTAGGATATATTCATTCAATCAGAAAAGCATTCTTGTACACATACACAATGGATCATGGGCCACAATGTTGGTAGCAGCATTGCCTGTATTAGAAAAACTTGGAAATGATCTAGATGTCCCACAAAGAAAGAATGGCCAGATATATTTTTACAGTAACTGTATAGCAGTAAAAATGAATGAACTAGAGCTATGAATATCGGATGAAGCTCACAATATAATGCTGAGTGATAAAGGGAAGTCACAGAAGAATACTTACATTATGATATCATTTCAGAAAAATCTAAAATCATGAGAAACTAAAGTTTGTCGATACTGTAAAGAAAAGGAAAAGAATAGAAAGAATAGGTTCATAGTTACCTTGGGGGAAAGGAAGGAAAAGAAGATGATTGGGGAGGATACATTGGGGTCTTCAACTGAATTAGCAAAGATATTTTAAATCTCTGGAGTGGGAATCTATGTGCTCATTATGTAAATCTTTACACCTTTTTAGTTGCGTAAGATATGTTATAATAAAATGTCAAAAAAAAAAAAAAACAAACCAAAACCCTACCCAAGCGGGAACTTCTAGTCTAAGCTGAGATGTGGTTGATGACTGTTATGGAAAGCATGCCTTGTGTGCCTATATTTAAGAGAAAGGTAACTCTCTCTGAGCCTGGAAAAGGAGAAAGTCTTTCAATAATGCCTCCTAACTTGCTACAAGTTCAAACCAGGTCAACATGTCACTCATAATTCCTTCATTCTGCAGAGTACGTGGCTCCACCACCGGTATTTATTTTATGCCACGAGCAATAGCCTTGTTGCCAACCCTCAGTGAGCTGATTTCAGCAGCCATGAGGATGCTGATGGTATCTGTGCCTTACACCACATGACTGTCAAAAGCCCACCACACTGCCAGATTTCCCTGTAAACCAGATTCACCTCCACCTGGGAGGTTGGCAGCTCCAGGCTAGTGCAGCTCACCCTAGAGGCCACTGGTTACTACTGTGAACTTATAAAGTATGTCTGTGTTCAGTTTCTTTTTTTTCTTACAGTAAGTCAAAAGTAGTTCAAAATGGTATTTCGTGCCATGATGAAAGCCTCACTTACTCCTGCTTAGAGTATATTGTTTTGTTTTGTTTTAACACAGAAGCGTCTCTAAGAAGGCAGAGACCCTGAAGAGTCACTGCCTTTGGTGACATTTTTCCTGCTGACTGAGGGCACTCAGTAAATGCTCCGTAAAGGGAGCCAGTGAAATCGGCTGAGGAGGACCCGCCAGGACCGCGGCAGCCCCTCCCCGCTGCATGATGCCTGCACTCAGCCTCACAACATGCTGCTTTTATGGTGGATTATTGTCCCTTTATTTTTTGGTGGCACTAAAGTGGATGCAAAAATGATTAAGGTGCAAACTCTACAGTTGGAAAGGTTCCAAACTGGTAAGGAACAGATATAAAGTACAAAAGAAATGACAAGAGAAGGTGGCGTGTGTTAACTTCCTATAAGAGGCTGAAAAGGTGATGGGGGTGGACTTCTGGATGGGGACACGAGGAGGCAGGTGACATAGACGCAGGCGCACGCGCGAAGGCACACATGAGTCCCAATTCTCTTCTACTTGTGGAAGCTTTGCACGTGCAGGAGTCCAGTCAGTCTTGTAACAGCCGCACTTAGGACCAAGGTTTGAAGTAGCATCTGCATTTTACAGAGGTTGCAATTAAAAGACCTAACTCCTAATAATGTCTACTAATTGTTTTCTTTATTAGCCAAAGTGGTGGGTTGTTTTTTTATAATTGAAGTAGAGTTGATTTACAATGTTGTATTAGTTTCAGATGTACAGCAAATGATTCAGATATATATACATACATATATATATATGTATGTATACATATATGTGTATATCTGTCTATTCTTTTTCAGATTCTTTTCCATTATAGGTTATTATAAGATATTGAATATAGTTCCCTGTGCTATATAGTAGGTCCTTGTTGTCAGAATGGTTTTTTAAAAATCACCTGATTTCATAGCCTGTGGCAGGTAGAATTCTAAGGACTTCAATAGTCACGCCCCCTTATAAGCCCCTCCCTGAGAGGGGGCAGGCTGGTGCCTGGGATGGGAGAGCCGCCCCCTTGATCAGGTTAGAAACTGTAAGACTCCCTTGTGGCTCCCACAAGAGAGAACGTCTCTGGCTGGCTTTGGAGAAGTGAGCTGTCTGTGCTGTAAGCGGGCCCTGGGGCTGGGACCTGAAGGTGCCTTCCAGGAGCTGAGTCCTGGGGCCTCAGTCCACACGGCAGGGAAGTGAATTCTGTAACAAGCTGAATGAGCTTGCAGGGGGACCCAGAGCTCCAGCAGGGAACGCAGCCCAGCGAACACTCACCTTCAGCCTTGCGTGACCCTGAGCAGAGACCCCAGCTAAGCCGTGCGGGACCTCTGACCAATAGAAACGGTGAGATACACAATGGATGCTGTTCAAAGCCCCCCGGTGTGTGATCATTATTACACAACAATAGAAAGTGCATGGAGAGCACATCTTCTGTGATTTGTATCCACTTCTTTTTCTTTTTGCCTTTTCTTCCCATCTGGCCATTTCTTTTCTCCATTTGCTTCTCCCTGAATTCTACACCCATTGTATTGTTTAATAGTAATACAGCCTCCAAATCACACAAAAAAGGAAAGGTGACCCGAGTCCAGCTCCTTTTCTAATTCATCCAGGCCTTAAAACAAGCAGAAATAAAGACAATCCCTGGATGACTTCTGGTTGTGTAAAAAACAGAATTTTATCCTCACCAGAGGTCTCTGCATCTCTCTGCAGATGAACTTAAGCGATTGTCAAGATGCAGGCACTGTCTGGTGTAGGAGGACAGGGCAAGGCCTCTGTGCTCAACCCTGACTCTGAGGAAACCAGAACCTCTTTCAGAGTCTGCAGACCTTCAACATCCCACTGCCAGCCAGGGAGATGCGGGTCTGTTGAATCATGAAAATAATAACAACAGACCTGGTCTCACCCAGGCCACCTCACCCTTTTATCCTATGAGCCATAAATTCAGGCCTCTGGGGCACTTTGATTTTTTCTTGTTCATCCTAATGCCTTTTTAGAGGAACATGGATGATGGCTCCAAACTCAAGAGGCTTGGGAAAGGAAGCCCTTTCTGGGAGGGGCCATAGGTTAAAAGTTTGGATATTCTAATGCCAAACCCTTCTGCACAAGGAAACGAGAGATGGACACACATTTCAAATAACTTCTGCATTTGAAACGCAAGATTGGAAGGAGTATTCATGAACAGTGACAATAATACATGGATGAAACATTTTAAAAGTTCAAGGAAATAACTGAAAATAATTTTGACTGCATATCTTTCAATTCTAGATTATTATGATTTCATAGTGTAATATCATGTGATCCACCACGTTTCTGAAATGATTTTAAATTCAATCAGTTACAGTAATAGGAAGGTTATCAGCACAGCAAACGGAGGCGCTGCCGTTTCTTCTTAACTTCCTGTTATAGTTACTGTCTCTGCCATTAAATCTAGATGTAGCTAAAGCATAAAAAGAACAGATGTTAAGAAAATCGTTCTGAAGCAGAAACTATAAAGGAAAAATATTTGGCAAAGAAGCAGTCTCTCAGTTCGCTGGGAAGAGGAAGCTAAACACAATTATTTGTTAAAATAAACATAATAATTCTGTCCAGCCCTGTTGAATTCATTGGTACTGGACCAGCCTCCTGCCATAAACAACCATACAACTGGATAAAAGTTGGGGGTAAACTGTTTTTCAGACAGTAGGTAGTGAAGAATCTGAGAGAAGAGAAAAGCAAGGGTGGTGGGAATCACCTCCAAGATTAGGTTAAAGAAAGTCTTACTCACCCTCTGGCTCACTCGCTCCCATGGAGTCCAGTCCCCTTCTGTGAGCCGCCCTAGGGAGAGGTCTATATGGAAAACCCAAGAGCCAACACGGAACTGAATCCCTCCGTCCAAAAGCCCAAGAGGAACCTGATCCTGCCGACAACCACGCGACTAAGCTAAGCCGACTCTGCCCCAGCCAAGCCCTCAGATTTGTATTTCGATTAATTTTCAATAAATATATTTTCAATAAATATATTCAATAAATATATTATTTATTTTCAATAAATATACTCAACATAGACGTGTCAGAATACATCAACATCATCTACAAATTAATAAGAAAAAGGCAGAAAATTCAATAACAATCGGTCAAAGATTTCCATAGACAAATGCCCAAATGGCCAAAGAGGCTTATGAAAGGGTTCTTGGGACCTTTATTTAGCAGGGAAATGCAAGTTAAAACCACAATAAAATAATAATACCACAATTTCAAAGAAAAAGAAAAAGAAAATACCAAGTATTGGTAAACGTGTAAATTGATCAAAATTCTTATTGGTAAAATTGAAGAAAATGCTACAACGACTTTGGAAAACTTTTTGGCAGTATCTGCTGAGGTTAGACCTACGCATACTCTATGATCCAGCACAGGATGTGCAGTAAGAGATATGCAGGAGATTGAGCACAGCAGCATTGTTCATAATAACCTCAGCCTGGGACCGTCCCAACTGTCCCTCATGGTAGAATGGATAACCAAACTGCAGTCTGTTCATACGAGGGAAGGCTGCACAGCAGTGGAAACAAATTGCATCTCCGTGCAACAACGTGGATGAACCTCACACTCATAAGTAGGTCAAAGCTGCGTTCAAAATAATGCACATCATCATATCATTCCGTCTTATAAAATGTAGTCTTCCTTTTTAAGGGAAAAATTAATCTTCGGTGTTCAGCAGTGTTTGCCTTTGGGAAGCAGAGCCAGGAAGACATTAGGAAAGGCTCAGGGAAGCTCTGGAATTGTGTCTCGATCTATACAAGTGTTTGCAAGCTGAGAAGTTTCATTGAGCTGGATGCTTAAGAGTTTCACAGTTTTCAGCACTTATTATACTTTAAAGTATTTTTCAGATAGTAACTATTATTTTTTTATCTGCATTTCACCTGTTAAGACAAAAGAAAAGTATGAAATATTTTTCTTAGCATAAAAAGCATACGGAAACAACTCCCTGGGAATATCTCAGGCAGGCACATGCCCAAGATGACATTAATATTTAAGCCTTAAGCTCATCTAAGGCTGCGCTGGTTATCTGAACCAGTAAGATGCCTCAAGGAAGAGGACCCCATCCTGAATGCTGTGGGGCCTCTCATGTCCCAGCCCTGGTACAGGGCAATCCCACATCTCAGGAGGACCACACTTCTAGGGAGAAAGGATAAACCGAGACGGGCAAGCAGAGAGACAACTGGAAGACATATGAAGAAATGCATATAAAAATTCTTACTAGGCTTCTGCCTCATTTTTTTTTATTGAAGTACAGTTGCTATTCAATATTATATAAGTTACAGGTGAACAATACAGAGATTCACAATTTTTAAATCTATACTCCATTTATAGTTGTTGTAAAATATTGGTCTATGTTCCCTGTGTTGTACAATATATCCTTGTAGCTTATTTGATACATAATAGTTTGTACCTCTTACTCCCCTCCCTGCTTCCCTCTCCCCACTGGTAACCACTAGTTTGTTCTCTACATCTGTGAGTCTGGAAGACGGATGGTGGAAGAAATGTGCATATAAAAATTCTTACTAGCCTCCTGCTTGATTTTTTAAAAGCAAGATTATATTTCTATTAAGTCTGGCAGTGTAAATTAATTGATTAAGTAGGTGTTTTCTCTGCTGTTAAACTTCATCTTACTGCTGTAGTCAGGGCCATTGGCAATGCAAGTCCCTAAATAAGCCTCATTAATGTACCACTTTTGTTTTATGAACAATACAGCTGCTATTTGTAATTGGCTCTCTACCCTGGGTACCCAAGAACTATTGTTTCATTATAAGCATTGTGAGAATAAAATAGCAAAAGAGGAGGGAACACGTATGAGAGTCAAACGGAAACAAAACAAAACAAAACAGAAATTGGACAGACACATGCTGGTTATTCAGAAATAGTATCAAAATATAGGAGACTGTCATTTTTGAGGAAGGTTTAAGGTTGAATTTATCAATGGCCTGTGGAAATCGTATTCATTTTAAAAGACAGCAGGTGTTAAAACAATGAGAAGTGACCTCCTTTGCACCTGGGTTACAAAAGCTGCCCCAGTGTGTGTGAAAAAACAGGATAATAATAATTTGAAAAACATCCTGCCTCCGGCTAGTTCCTTTTTATTTTTTTCTCACACTGGACAGTTTTATTTACAGATAATAAAGGCAGCTTATAAGAATCACACACACACACACACACATACACACACACTCTTACACTCATTTCCCAGTGGAAGTGATGTTTATGTGACGTAAAAGAGCTTTGGTGTTTGTAGACTCTGTTATCTTTGGAATCCCATCCAGAATGTAATGTTCAGATTGCTCATATCCCTTTTAAATCAGTTTACTAGCATATTCTCAACAAACTCTACCAAATAAGACTTATTTCCAGTCCAAAACATCCTTTGATATGTGATTATAATGGACTAGAGAGAAGCCAAGATTCACAATCAAAACTTCTTGCTGTTTGGGAATGTCGATTTCATCTGCTGGAGGAGTTTGCAACTATCACTGTGGTGAACCCCACCTATGGAGCAGGTCTTTGACACCCAAGATTTCTGTGAACCCCTAAATTAGGAATACTGCTAGCTGAGTTGGGGACTTTGAGCAGACACCTAGGCTCTCCTAGGAGCTTAAGGAACAAGCTGCCACACAACAGCATGTGGTTCTAATTAGTGCCAAGTGCTTTACCTACATTATTCACCTAGTCCTTTTCATAATCCTTGGAGGTAAGTGGAACTGTCCCTCTTACAAATTATGACATTCATGGACATTGGGGGTTGGTCAGGAAGAGTCAAGACAGGAAATATTTCAACAATAGAAGTCTACCAACGCTTACTTTAATAATTATGAATTAATGAAATCCATTCTTGATTCATTTCCAGTTGCGTATGCAAACATAACAAGTTAGCACTTTATCGATTTGCTTTGGTACAGACATAACATCAGACACAAAAGCTGGCGTGTTACAGCAGAGTTTAATATCTGACATTTTAAAATATGCCTCTTCTGTAGAATGACATTTTATACTTAGAAACATAGAAAATGCTTCTTACAGCTAAGTTGAGAGGAGAAGTCCTTCAAATTCGATTTGAACTTGAGACCTTTACACGTTTATCCATCCTGCTTCCTCTGCCTGCAGCCCTGCAGGCCCACCTGAGGAACACGTTGGAACTGAACCAAGGTCCACTCTGCTTCCTTCTCAAGGTGCCTTCAAGGCTCATCAGGCCAGGGAGGGAGCACAGCCATCACTCCCCAAACTCCGTGGACACCTGCATGCCAGCCTCCTCCCAGGCGGAGGGAACTCGCCTCTGAAAGATGATTCCTGTCCCAGGCGCTCAGTGAGGGAAGTGGGGAAAACTGCCAACAATGCTCAAGCACCGAGTTTTCAGAAAAACATCATGAACTAAACCTCCAGAATCCTAAGTACACAGAGTCGTAACATCCAGTATTCCAGCACAGGGCAATTCAAAGACCACTGGAGGAGGAGGTTCACCACGGGCTTTGAGTGATGCAGGGTTTGTTCTCACTGAGGCTCAGAAATGGTACGCAAGCTGCTTCAAGTCACCCTGTTAGAAAACGGAAGGACTGGGACGAGGTGTCTGACGGTTCCAATTGTCCGCTATTCCATTCATAGTAATAAAGCCCCCAGTTTTTATTTTCAAATGAACTATGGGCTTACAATTTGCCTAATTACACTGTAACATATTTTTGAGCATCAGTGGAGCAATTAAAGTATTAAAGGAGAATAAGCGACATCCTGTGCTCTACAGACTAATAAGCATGATCCTCACACTGGTGGTGTTTCAGGAAATCTGTAACTGGGCAAAGGATGGAAGAGACGCAACGTGACACTGGGCAGGTCCCCGCCGAGAGGAACACACGTGTGCTGCTCCCTAGAGATGGATGTGCTGTTTTCTGGGTACATCTGGGGTGCTGGGGGTTACAGAAAACCCACAGAGACTTACCCAAACTGCATTGTGCTACTGACTCCACTCACCCTTCAAAGGTCAAATTCCATTGTATATATGGCACAACATTTGCCATTTTAACCAATTTTAAGTATATAATTCGGTGGCATTAACTACGCTGACAGTGTTCCACAAACATCAGCACTATTTCCAAAATTGCTCGTCACCCCAGACAGAAATTCTGTAATCGTTAAGCAATAACTCTCCACTCCCTCCTCCTCTGCCCCAGCCCCTGGGAACCGCTAATCTCTTTTCTGTCTCTATAACTTTGCCTATTCTAGATATTCATATTAAACAAAATCATATGATATTTGTCCTTTTGTATCTGGCTTATGTCAAGGTTCATCCATGTTGAGACACATATCAGAACGTTATTCTTTTTATGGCTGAATGCTATCCCACCGTATTTACACCTCATTGCGTCTATCCACTCACCTGTGCTTCTTGACTTTTCATTGGTCTCCCTGCCCCACGATCATGTGAGTCCTCTGCGCAAGTGGACCTCCACAGTCGATAGAGCTCAGTCCAACTCCTCGGGCTCTCCCTGAGCACACACACCATCTGGCCGAGGGCTAGGATGCCAAACCTATACCCAGATCAGATCGAAATGTCCACCATCCGATGAATAGCTCCCCACACTTCTGCTTTTAAGCCTTTGCCCATGTTGTTTCCCCTGCCTGGAATGTTCTCCTTTTGTCTCCTCAGGTCAAAACCAGTTCAAATCCCACCTGCTGCATAACCCCTTCTACTTTCCCAAGGGCACGGTGACCCCTCTGGCTCTTCTAAACTCCCAGGGGACTTGGCACGGTGGCATTTAATCACCTTGGACCTATCTCTCTTCTCCTCTCCTCTTTGAAGGCAGGATTCACCAGGGTCATCTTTTTTTACTGCCCAGTGTTGAGTACTGGGCTCTGTAGAGAAGGGACATCAGTCAACCTCTGCCCAGTTGAGGTCACACATACCAAGAGGATGATGAGTTTCCCCAGAGGGCTGGCAGTTGGATTATGAGGCTGTGTAAAAAGATATGAACATTTTAAATGAAACAAAACACCAATTATTAGGACAAAGCATAGTCACTGCGGAAAAGATACTGATCAATTTAGAGGAAATTACAGAAAGGTGAGTCAGAATAATGATTTGGGCCTCAGCTGTCCAGGGAAGCATAGAGCATGGTCACTACACAAAATGAACTTGGCATTTTCCTGCCAGAAGAGGGAGACTCTAACACACCTGGGCATGGCAGGAAGGGGCTCTGGGATAGACTCGGCAGGACAGAGAGAGGTCAGGAGGAGAGCAAGGGTCTCCCAGGAGGCCCAGGGCCGCGCTGAGTCCTTCAGGGAGCTGACCCCCAGGGCCATGTTGCTGCATCTGGTCAGTCCCCCAGCCGCACTGCCTGGCTGAGAGTTGGGGCCTTTCCTGGACAGGGTGCTCGGTCCAGCTGTAGAGTCTGATCATAGGGTAGAGTGCCTTCCTGCTTTATGTTCTAGTCTTGCTGTTAGTGGGAAGAGCAGAAGGGGGTCTGCTGGTAAAGGAGGAGGGCAAGGAGGCTGGGTCCTTGAGTGAGAAGGTGGCCCTGGGAAGCGGGAAGCAGGGCCCCATGCTGATTGGTTAGTGGCTTGTGCACCACCTGGTGGTATGAAAAGGCCCTGCTCCTGCTGGCAGCTGGAGTTGTCCTGGGCTGAGGTTTGGACAGATGAGCGGCTCTGGGGTGTTTTAACTCTGGTGCAGGCCTTTCCGGAGACTCCGGTGTGAGTGAGGACCCAGGTCCCTGGGGCTGGCTGAATTACCATGCTTCACAGGAAAGCAGGGTCCGGTGGAGAGGTTCTCAGTGACTGGTGACTCAGAAAAGAAAAGAAGGTCAGGGCTTCCCTGGTCGCGCAGTGGTTGAGAGTCCGCCTGCCGATGCAGGGGATGCGGGTTCGTGCCCGAGTCCGGGAAGATCCCACGTGCTGCAGAGTGGCTGGGCCTGTGAGCCATGGCCGCTGAGCCTGCACGTCCGGAGCCTGTGCTCCGCAGTGGGAGAGGCCACAACAGTGAGAGGCCCGCGTACTGAAAAATAAAAAAAAAGAAGGTCAGGTTCTGGTCTAGTGAACTTCATGCGGATCCAGAACAGATCATTAAAACGATTTGTGGGTTCTTAGAAAAGGAAGCAGAGACAAGTGGGTTCTCTAAAACAGGGCACACCAGATGACCCTAAGTTTCAATTTCCATAGTGACTAGCCTAGTAGAAAAGGACAACGCTGCAGATGTAAGAGGGCTGTATGTTAGCGACAAACTTGACAGCACCCTTATCTCATGGACTTGTTGAGGACAAAGAGGAGACAGGGTGGCTGGGGAGGTTGATAACTTGTCGACTGATGCTAACTTGGACACATGTCTAGTGCTGTTCTGTCAGTCTGCTCAGCTTTCTCATAGAGAATGTTTTCATTGATGGCCTGGACCAGATTTGAGGGATGACATGGAATTGGATGGAAAGGTGAGCACACGGAATGACAGAGGGCTCAGCAGGTTGACTGTGGTTGACTGTGGCCGCCCAACAATAGATGGAAGGGGTGGGAACCAAGGTATGGCCCCTGATGGAGTGCCTACCAGCCCCCACCTGGAAGGTTCTGTCTCATGGGTCCATGTCTAAAGGACACTGACAGTGGACAGAGATACAGAGGGACTGATGGCAGGGGAACTTGAAATCTGCTGTTGAAGAACGTGGTCGGGTTTACTCTGTAATTAAGACGGGCGGGGAGGGGATACATGGGTTTAAATGTTTAAGAGTCTGCTCCTGGAGAAGAGGGTTGTTCTGTTTTGCCCTGGAGCTTTGATGGAAAAGCCGAGACTAATAGTGAGAGTTGTCCAAAACCAGATGGACTTCGTAGAGTGGCCAGTGGTCCCTCCCGCTGCCAGAGTGTGGGCAAGAAGGGATGCTCAAGAAATAGGAATGTCCTGGGGGCTTGAAGCATCTGAGACAGAAGTAAATCAGACAACCTCTGCTGGCTCTTCCAGGCCTGTCATTCCTCCAGGAACGGGATGATGAAGCCTGAGATCATCATCTCCTGGATGCTTACCGCCTCTACTCCTGGAAGGCAAGACCCGCTCATGCCAGACTCATCTTTTCCTGATGAAAAGAAGAGTGGGAGCCATTGTGCTTTGCATATAACAGGCATCATTTAATATTTGCCCAAATGACTTCACATATATCCAGAGGACCGAGGAGATGAATTTGCCCAGAGACCTGGCAGTCTGATTAGTAAGCTGCATAAATTATTAAATACTGAGGACAAAGTCACCTTTTCTACTGGATCTACATAATTAAGTAGCAATGTTTTTTTCGTAAAGGAAAAGTAGTTTGGGGAATACTCTTCTTAGTAACATTTGCCTCACAGGAAACCAAATTTTTAAACAAATATCAGTTAAGGTAGGTGTGGTTACCAGCACAGAGATAATGATTAGGGGTGTGGTCTTTAAAGGGAGACTAGCAGGTGGTCCGAATACCAACCCCACCATGAACTGGAGGATGGCCTTGGATACACAGTTACTAAACCTCTCTGAGTCTCAGTTTCCACGTGTGTAAAATGGGCATGAAAATATTACTCAACTCATAAAGTTAGTGGGACGATTTAATGAATGAATATATATCAGGTCCTAAACTGTCCCTGGCGTAGAAAAAGTGGTCAATAAGTGTAGCTACTGGCAGAGCTCAAGGGTTATAATCAGAGAACAACTATGTTTGTTCTCCTGGTATGCAGAGTTGGGAGACCTTGTTTCACTGTCTTATACTGAGTACCTGCTCCTCCTTTTCACATGACTTGTATCTTTCAATCACTGGATTTCATCATCAAGTGTTTTATTTTCCATAAGAGCTCATGGGATTTGGCTCACATGGAATGTTGCCTACCCAACAGCCCATACTGCCTGATGCGCTGCTTTCATCTACCTCTCTCTCTCTTAATGCAGGTAAATGCGATTATGACAATAATGGTGGTCACATTTCCCAGCTGGTCCTTTTTCTATCTTGAGATGTTACAGAGTAAGGCTGTAACATCTAGAGCCACTGTAGAGGGAAGCCATCTGACATCCCAGGGATGACAGCTCCAAAAGATAGAAAGACCATCAAAGATTGATGATGTCACTGAGCCACTGAAATAATTGGCTCCAAAATAGCCTCACCTCTATTCTTGTTAAGGGAGATTATAAATCCTCTTTTTTTTTTTTTTTTTTTTGCGGTACACGGGCCTCTCACTGTTGTGGCCCCTCCCACTGCGGAGCACAGGCTCCGGACGCGCAGGCTCAGCGGCCATGGCTCGCAGGCCCATGTGGGATCTTCCCGGACCGGGGCACGAACCCGTGTCCCCGTGTCCCCTGCATCAGTAGGCGGACTCTCAACCACTGCGCCACCAGGGAAGGCCTATAAATCCTCTTATTGTTTAAGCCATTGGACACTGGGTTTTCTATTACTTGCACTTGAAAACATGCCAACTTATGTGAGTGCTGTATTACCTGAGAGCTTTCATATTTTGGAATATTAATTGCAATGAGTAGAAATATCCTGGTTTACATTTTCCCCCAAGAACTTTGTAAATACCTCTAGCTTTTCATCTGACATTGAAAACTACTGCGGAGAAATTCGAGGCCAACCAGATTCTCTGTACCACTTCTCCTTGAAGTTCAATAACATATCCAGGATATCTTAGGTGTTGGTTGTTCTATGTCAGTTTTTCCTGGAACACAATGAGAACTTTTGATCTGTAAGTTTCATTCTTTTATTTCAGAAATGTTTCTTTAGATCTTTGAAAAAATTAACTGGAGCTTTCTTTTTCAGGAATATCAAGTAAACCTTTCTAATTGCTTAAACATCTGTCTTTTCCTTTTACCTTCACTGCAATTGATTTAAGCTTTTCCTCTAAGTCAGTAATTCAGATGAATTGTGCCCAGTCCATTCCTTGGTTTTTCTAATTTAGTTCCTATATTGGACTATTTTTGATTTTCATTTGTTTCATTAGCTATACAATCTTCTTTTCCTTCTAATTCTGTTGTTTTATATTCTCTCCCAGCATTTATTCTATTAAACTTCTATTCTTATTAACTTATTCTATAGTATAAAACACATGTAAAGAATTTTCTTCTGTTTGGTTATCTTTTTTCCAGGCTAGGTTCTTCACCTGTTCTCACCCATGCTGTAATCCTTTTTTTCCTTCCCCTTTTATTGAAGTCTTGGATTTGGATGGTGGATATGCTGCTTCTTATTCATATTTAATATGGATTGCTCTTTGTATATCTTCCAGTTCCTCAAATATAATGTGAGCAAATTCTCCTTGACTGCTTTCTCATTGTATCTGACTGAGTTTGAGAGCTGGAAAATTGTATTTTTATCCACCTTTCTATAGCCTGGATACACGGTAAGGATAAGGACTGATCCACTGAATCTTTGCAAGGTCTGGGCTCTGCTTTCTCTTCCGAGATTTTGGTAAACTCTTTTACCACCATCCCTCACCCTTCTTGGGAGTATATCCTATTCCTGTGACAAAATGTCCTTTGACTTTGAATCTTTGCCTCAATTCAGTGTAAAGTCCTAAAAAGTGGCAAGCCCTAGTGATTTTTTTCTAGTTCCGGAAGGGCCCTGTGGGTGGTAGTGGCTGTTTCGACTAGTGATA
Organism: Hyperoodon ampullatus; assembly: GCF_949752795.1. NCBI lineage: Eukaryota > Metazoa > Chordata > Mammalia > Artiodactyla > Ziphiidae > Hyperoodon > Hyperoodon ampullatus. The sequence goes on from NC_136921.1 coordinate 4,540,583, forward strand.
GTTTTATCTCACCTGGATTTCCCCAGGTGGCTCACTTACCCTATTCACCTTTCATCTCAATTCTCAGATTCCTGTCTTCCTTGTATTGAAAAGTATTAGTGAGAATTCTTGGTACTTTGCCTACTTGATACCTTCTCTCCCTAGTAGGGATTTTGGGGGGAGTGGGGATGAGATTAGATGCCATTCTCCACTGCAGGTTTCTATTTCATTGAGTAGCTTTTGAAGTTTATGGCATGAAGTTGTACTTAATTTTTTGTTTGGCTCTCCTTTTCTTTTCCTTTTTTTTTCTTTATTATTTTTTACTATTCTTTTGTTCATTTCATTAGTAATTGTGGGAGAAGGGTTGTGTGATCCAGATTTATTCTGTCCCTTTTACGTGTTTGCCCTCTATATACTCTTTCAAGTGCATTAGTTCTGAAAATGTTCCACTAGTAATTGCAGATTATAAAATTTGCAAATAAACCTCAACAGTTACCAAAGATGATGAAAGAAGAACAATGCACACAAACACAGTGACTTGCTAATAACTAACATCCACACGGCATCTTACGTTTACAACGCACTGTCGCCGTATTTCATTTTCATTTAGCCCCAGAAGGGCGTCTGCATCTGCCCTGCACCCCCAGAACCTAAGTCTGCGCTAGCCCAGAGTAGATACCCAGTAAGGTTTCGAAGGAACGAATGACTGTTACCCCACTTTACAGATGGGAAGGCTGGGGCTACCATCATTAAGGACCTCGCCCAAGGCTACATATCTGAAGGTGCAGGAAAATGGGCAAACGGGAAAGCGGAACAACGGCGTGGAGGACAACGTGCGAGGGGACAGAAGCTGGGGCCGATCCCGGGGAACGCTGGGCGGGTCCTCCGGGAGGCGGGTACTACGCATGGTTCCGGCGAGGAACGCCGGCCTTCGCATTCGGCGCGGTTGCCAGGGAAACAGCAGGAGGCGGCGCAGGCGCCTAGCGCGAAGGGGGCGGGAGCGCGCCGGCGGCGCGGACCTGCGCTGCTGAGGCGTAGCGTCCGTAGCTAGGTTTCGCCTTGCGCCTTCTCACTGCCGGGCCACAGTAAGGTTCCGGAGCCTCGGGGTCTAGACGAGAAGGCTCGAATCCCCCTCTCGGCGGCTGCGCGCATCCCTGCCTATCGCCTTTCCCTTCCCGAAGTGAAAAGATATCCCCAACCCCAGTCCCTCCCTCCAGAAGGAACTTACCCCAACGCCCTCTGGCTGTGTCCTGACCCCTGCAGCCAGCCGCCCTTCAGAGGACAACAGAAGAGCTTCCCAGCGGGCGAGGGAAAGAGGGAAAGTAGCCAGCATGTCGAACGCGTAAGTGATGGGCTGCCCGGCCATAGCCATGGGGTGGGCTTCTCCAGACAAAAAGATAGCCTGCTGTGCTTCTTTTCTCCCCCACCTCTTCTTTTTGCAGTTTTAGCAAATAAAGATACACCTCAGCAGAGAGCATCAGCTTCTGTGGACAGGGAATGCCATACACTTAGACCTGCCAACTCCCCTGGTGCTATCCCTGCCCCGCATAGAGATGAGCTCCTCCAGGCCCAGTGCTTATGCCCGCTAAGCCCTTGTGGATGTATTTTTGAGGAAGCAGTGTCTATGTTCAGTTCATTGCCTGCTTTTTTGTTAATCTAACCCGGTACTATACAGTGCTTTGTGAAAACACCCAGGTCCCGATATTTAAGTTAAGAAAGATCTTGAGGAAGCTTTATTGTACCACGTTGCTTTTCACCAAGAAACGCCAGTCAGGTGGCAGTGGCACCAAAGAGTATTCACCCAGCACTGTGCCATTTACACCGCACCAGCCCAGCAGTTATTTCATAATGGTCATCTCAAACATCTATTATAGTGCTGACTCTGCAGGCACTGTCTGAGTGCTTGAATATAATAACTCATGACTCCCCTGTAATGTAAGAGCCGTTAATATTATTTCCATTTCACAGATGAGGACTTAGGCACAAAGAAGCTGAATAGTTCATACACAGCGAGGACACAGTGTCAACCAGGCACTGCAGCTCCAGCCTGCATTCCAGCTCTCAGTAACCCTGTTTTCCAGGCCAGGAAATAAGAACCCCGAGTCTAAGGGCTTGCCAGGCTTTGCGGTTGGGGTAGATCAGGAGCTCGGTTTTGGACGTGCTGAGTTTGAAGTGCCTGTTGGACATCAAGTGGACACAAGTAGACAATTGACTTGAATTCAGATGAGAGGACTGTGTGTGAAATATAAATTCGACAGCTCTTGGCATACACGGTCTTTATGAGACATGGGATGAGTGTAGACAGAGGAGAGAACAGGTCCAAAGACTAAGACTCGGTCATCCAATGGCAAGAGATGGAGGAGGAGAGACCAGCAAAGGAACCAAAGGTGTGGTCATTGAGAAGGAAACAAGATTGTGGTGCCTTGGAAGCCAGGAGAAAAAGTAGAGTTTCTTGGAGGAGGGAGTAACAGACTCTGTCAAATGCTGCAAGACAAGCCAGAGGAGAGCTGAGAATTGACCATGGATTTAGCAGTGTGCAGTCCAGCGGTGACCTTGACCTTCACGGGGGTGATGGAGTGGAAAGATGGACTAGAATGAATGTAGGAGAGAGGAAGAGGAGAGAAATCATAGACAGCGCAGCACTGGCTCTTTAAAGACATTTCGCTGTAGCTGGTGGCAAGGGAAATGGGGTCCAGAGACAGATTTTTTTAAGATAGGAAACAATAGCCTATTTGTTTGCTGAAGGGAATGGCCAGTATAAAGGAAGCGGGATGACATGGGAGGAGGAAGGAGAAGTGGGGTGACATCCTTGCTAGTGGGGGCACGGGCCCCAGCAGACAGACAGAGGAGCTCAGGTGGTTTATGGCGGGAAAATGAGACAGGGTAGAGGCTGTTTTGTTTTGTTTTGTTTTGCGGTACGCGGGCCTCTCACTGCTGTGGCCTCTCCCGTTGTGGAGCACAGGCTCCGGACGCGCAGGCTCGGCGGCCATGGCTCATGGGCCCAGCCGCTCCGCAGCATGTGGGATCTTCCCGGACTGGGGCACGAACCTATGTCCCCTGCATCGGCAGGCGGACTCTCAACCACTGCGCCACCAGGGAAGCCCGAGGCTGTTTGATAAAGATGCTGTTCGGTGGGTAGATGTCCTGGTGGGGCCTGGAAAGATGATGTAGATGGTAGATGGTGGTGATGCTGAGGGGCCGAGGGCGATACCCTCTGATGAAATGAGGTTCCAAACCAGGGGGTGTCGGGGGTGGGAGGGAGAATGGTCTGGAGGTGGGGTCAGGAGCCAGGATCTGGCCCTGCTCCGTGCTGTGGTTTGAGGGCTCTGGGACGGAGGGAGGGCTGAAGGAGAGGCTGTGTTCTGTGGGGAGAGCCAGGCCTCCCTTAGAGCAAGAATGCCAAGGAATATTCCAGAAACAGTACAAACACCTAGATAGTATTGGAAGAATTTGAAGGCTTATCATATATAAAATAACTTGAGGAGAATTCCCATTTTGCAAGGTTTTGTATCGAAGTACATGTTTATGTCTGAATATTTAAGTCTTTTTTCCCCCTCCGCCCACCTATGCATCATCCCTCCATCCCCCAGTTATAGGAAAACTGCCAAGCTGTAGAAATAACAATCTGGTCTTTTTCAACTGTCATATTCAGTCTTCTGCACCCACAATCCTCCTAACTTCAATATCTGTAACATTTCTAGGTCATATGCTGAAGTCTGAAACCAATCATGTACTTTAAAAAAATTCTAAGTGGTCTCATGGATAAAATACTACCTTCTCTTTACAAGGCACATTTAAAATTTCAAGAACACTTTCACATCTGTTATCCCATTCCTCAGTAATCCTGTGGGGTGTCCACGGTAGGTGTCATTATCCAGATTTGCCACTTGAGGAAGTGAAGGCACAAGGTTAAGTGACCCTCCTGAGACTGACTACCTCAAGAGACGGGTTCTGATTTTAAGCTTGGAGCACTTATAGCTTTAAAAACCACCTTGCCATACCCCAGAGAAAGAAAAACATAGGTCCACACAAAAACGTGTATTGGAATGCTCATAGCAGCATCATTTACAAGAGCCAAAAGGCAGAAACACCCCATATGTCCATTCACTGATGAGCAGATAAACAAAATGTGGTATATACATGCAATGGAACATTATTAGACAATAAAAAGAAATGAGATAGTGATACACACCGCAACACAGTGGGCTTTGGAAAAGTTACACTGAGTGAAAGGATCCAGTCACAAAGGGCCACCTGTTGTATGATTCCACTTATGTGAAATGTCCAGAATAGGCAAATAAATAGAGACAAATTAGATGAGTGGTTGCCAGGGACTGGGAGGAAGGCGGATAAGGGCAAATAGGGAGTGACTGCTAGCGGGTGTAGGGTTTCTCTTTAGAGTGATGAAAAGGTACTGAAATCAGAGAAAGGTGAAGGTTGCCCAACTCTGTGAATATGCTAAAAAAAAAATAAACCCACTGAACTGTGCACTTTAAGAGGGTGAGTTTATGGTATGTGAGTTACATCTCCATAATGGTCCTATTAAAACATCATCTTGCCACATTCCGTGTCTCAGATCATCTTCCTGGGCACTGGCTCAGCAGAAGGATGCTGAGACCTTGGCTTTGAGGCAAGGTGGGGCTCAGGCTGGACTGAGGCTTCGAGGGACGTGGAGGCTGCACTGGCTGGGGGTCCAGGGAGTGATAGGGTTGTAACCAGTGGACACACGTGGAAGGGCAGCAAGGCAGCAGGGAAACTGGAAAGCTGAAGCCAGTCTCCAGGGGAAAGGGTAGCAAATGCAGGGTTGCATGCTCACACAGCTACTGAATATCTCCCCATCAACCAACCACCTTGCCTGGTCTCTCCAAGGGTCCCCCGAAAGACAGCAGGTGAGGAAGAAAGAGGCTGCAGCCCACATGTCAGGACTTGGAAGGGTCAAGCCACCAGGATGGTCTTTGGCCCAAAGTTCCAGTTAGGAGTCAGCTCTGCCCTGGCTCTGGAGGCATTCCTGCCTCGTTGACCCTGGGTAGAAGCCCGGGAGTGCACTGAGCTAGGGCAACAAGGCTTCCCCAGGCTGGATCTGCCCCAAAGCAAAGTCTTAAATTCTAGGTGTGTCCCATCCATTAATTTGGCTTTTGTTTCCCCTGGTGGAAGCCTCCTTTACCCAAGATCCCTTGCTAATGATTGGTGTGGGTCTTTATGGGATTCAACTCACCCCCCTGCACCCTATGGAAGCAGCCTCCATGGGTGGCATAACACACCTTAATGCTTACTGGTGCGTTAAATGCTTTGAAGTCTGATAAATACCCTTTATCTTTTATTATCAACTCCACCCCTACATATAGAAATTATGACTAGATTTATTTACAGAGTCTCCTGGATATTATTACCAAATTCTTGGTAATATTAAATCTGCCTGTCAGTCTCAAGAATCTGCTTTCTTTTTATCTGTTCTCTCCAGGCAGGAACAGAGACTGCCTTCTGCCTGTTCCAGTCCTCTGCAGCTAGCATTCCAGAATTTTCTTCAGCTACGTCTTGTGTGGCTCTAGCCATATTTATTCTTTTTTTTTTTTTTTTTTTTTTGCGGTACGCGGGCCTCTCACTGTTGTGGCCTCTCCCGTTGTGGAGCACAGGCTCCGGACGCGCAGGCTCAGCGGCCATGGCTCACGGGCCCAGCTGCTCCGCGGCATGTGGGATCTTCCTGGACCGGGGCACGAACCCGCGTCCCCTGCATCGGCAGGCGGACTCTCAAGCACTGCGCCACCAGGGGAGCCCTGGAATTCTAACTTTTGATGGTCACTTTTCTCTGTTATAATGAAGGTGTCTATCACAGTGCTCTTTCACTAGCAGTATTTTTAAAATATTGCCAAGTGTGGAGAAATCTAGTACTTGAACCTGAGGAGTGGAGTGCCAGGGGCAACATTTAGCATCCAGCCTCAGTCGGGTGCTGGGAGGGAGGAAGAGTTTCGTTTTTAGCTATAAATCTTGGTTTCCTTGTGGTGTCCAGCACCTCTGCCCTGGGATTTGTCCTGACGAACTGGAGGCAATAAAGGTTCAGAGCCTGTACTCTGGAGCCTGGCTGCCTGGGTGCAAATCCTGTGTTCAAGTCACACAACTTCAGGCAGTCACTTCTCTGTGCCTTGGTTTCCTCATCTGTAAACTGGAGTAATAATAATACCCACCTCATAGGGTTTTGAGAATTACATGAGTTAATATATGTAAAGTACTTAGAACAGTGACTGATACGATGTAAATATGAGCTATTACCCGTCATCATCACCAAAACCCTAAAGACTTCACATCAAGAGAAGCTTTTCACTTTTGGCCAGGAAGATAAAAATCTCCCATCTCTGCTCTAAGCACATAAAAATGATAGAAACAGCAGAAATTAATACAACTTTGTATATCATCTATACTTGAATAAAATAATTTTTTTAAGTATAGAAGTTAGTATAGAAACAGTAACAGATTTAAGTTCCTTTCTTGTTTTATGAACACTAACATGTCAGTAGGTTTAGAAATTAAACAGAAGTCCAACGAACTGAGGTTTTATTAATACTATGATTTCCATATTTATCTTTCTCTAAAATTAAGGATGTTGCTTTGTTCTTAAATTATTCCAAATACTCAGAATTAACAAAGGAAATGTTTCTTTTGAATTTAAGGTGATTTATTTAGAGAGCAGAGGTAGCTCAGTAGAGTCTAGCACAAAAAATGAAGTGACAACACAGTACTTAATTTTGAAAAATGTTCAGAGTATAGCTAAGTGGCTTTCCATATTTAAATAACCTAGTGTATGACATCTACTTAGTAAATGTTAATTATTTTTAACTTGGAATTTCGATCAATAAAACAAAACAAATTATAAAAAAAGATAGAAAAATATTTTTAAGGATTATTTTCATTTTTTATCTAAAACTTTTATTTTTAATATTTTTATTTATATTTTAAATTTATAATATACTAATATTAGTTTATATTTATATATATATTTATATTTTTATTTTTATTATATATATTTAATATATATTTTATATATATATTAGTATATATTCAATGGTATAATATTAAATTATAAAATAAAACTAAAATATTTAAAATTGAAAATAAAAAACTTTTTTTTTTTTAATCCAAGTTGAAAATCTCTGCACCAGGAACAGAGTGGAAACCCAGGGCAGTGAGCAGGCCAAACCAGGAGGCCTAGTCAGTTCTGGCACAGGGGTGGGCAGTGTACTCTGGGATTTCAGCTCCTGAAAGGCCTGGGATCAGACCCTCCAGGAGGACTGGAGCTGGACTCCCATGGAATCCGGGGCAGGACCACCCTTCCCAGCTGGGTCAGAGGCAGAGGGAAGGGCCACAGCCCATTCTGGGTCATAGTGGGAAGCCAGCTTTTCAGCCAGAAGGCAAGCTGTGGAACACATAAACTCAGAATACATAAAGAAGCCCCACAATTTAGTAGAAAAACGATCCCATGTAAAAACAGGTAAAACAAATGGATGAACAATTTAAGGAAGAGAAATTGCAGATGACCAGTTGCACGTGGAAAGATACTGTCTCGGTAGCAACCGGGAAAATGGACACAGAAGTCTTATTTCTTACTTGTCATCGTGGCACACATTCTGGCTGTGTGTCTCAGGGAGGTGGCAGGGGCTCTTTTATTTTGGGGAGAGGTGGAAGTGGCAGTGTGGTTTGAATCGTGGTTTCAGCTCAGAATCGTGTAGACCCGGGTTTAGACGCTGACCCCGCCTCTGAGGGGCATCATCTCCCTCCCACCCCAGTGGAGCAGTGGGAGGCTTCCCCAGGGGTGCTTCGAGGATGACACGCAGCATGGAACGTGGCAGGTGGTCAGTTTCAGCGCGAGATGTTCACACTTTTCTTACCCACGGGAAAGTGGGGCGCATGCTTGAGGAAGGGCAGATAGTGGATCAGAGGGCCAGAGGGAATGCCTGGGAATGACCTCGGGAAGGGGCTGGGGGATCCCCAGTGAAACAAGGTGGATTGACCGGCATATTTATCTCCGAATGGCCTCCGAAATGGCAGTAAGGGATTTAAAAGGCTGTAAACACACGAGGGCCAAGAGAACATTTGAGCATTTGACAAGAGACATCAGGAAAATGTAGGCGGAGGGAAAGCAGACTTGGATGAGAGGGGAGAGGTGGGGTAGAGAGCGTGGCCTGCAGGCCAGCAGAACCCTGGGAAGGTCTTTCAGAGGTGGGGGGAACTGGTTGGAGATCAGCAGAGAGCAGGTGCTAAGCTGCTCCCATCCTGGTGGAAGAGGCCGGTGCAGCAGCCTGGACCCAGGATGCAGGACACAGGTGGGCGTGGGAACGGGAGGCCGGGCTGACAGCAGAAAGGCAGTGAGAGCCCGCAGCCCCCTGGACCCACTTGCTTCTCAGGCTGGAGGTTGGAGCCGCCCTCACCAGTGCATCCTGGGAAGACCCTACAGACAGAGACGGGCATTGGCGGGTTTCACCCTCATCCCAGGGAGATGGCCAGGATCCTACCCACCCCATCATCCCCGGTTAAGCCCACTGGTTAAGAAGTGCCTTCCCAGACACAATGAACTTCTGGTTAGCTTTTCAGAGCTGGGTCTTGGATATAAAATAGGAGCCCAAAATCAGCCAAATTTTGAAAGAAAATAAAAGTCTCTGCCATGGTGTATTGGTCAGAGTCCCAGCAGGAAAAAGAGGGCATACTCAGCAGGGTGGCTAATAAAGGGACCGGTGACAAAGGTGTGAGCTGAATCTCGGGAAACCAACAAGGGATGGGGTGGTGTCCTGGGGGTGGCAGGGCTGTCACCACCCTAAGGCTTTGCTAGAAGGAGGATCGTTTGTTGACTCACTGGGGGGCCGCGAGAGAGGACACATCCCCATCTCACTCTCCCACTCCCTGGGCTTCCGGCTGCACCCTCCACTGAGTGGCTCAAACAAGAGCGCGGAGCCGGCCTCCCCAGCCACAGTCTGCACCTTACTTCCTACAGTCAGTGTTATGGTTCCGAGGTTCATAGGTGTTGCTTAGAGCTGTAAGTCGTTCATTTCTCACTGCTGTGTATTAGTCTGTTGGTGACTATACTACAATTTATTTATCCATTCTCTTATTGATGGACATTTGGGATATCTCCAGGTCTTTGCTTTTATCAAGAAATGGTACTGTGATCATTCTTAATGCAGATTTACAAGAGTCTCTCCAGGGTATAATTGTTCATTCGTAGTTATGCCCATGTTCAACTTTACAAGGTATTTTCCAAAGTATGTGTTCCAATTCGTACTCCACCAGCTGTGTATATGGATAAATCAGGTAACTATTCTGGTTATCAACTTCCTCATCTTTTAAATGGGTATAATAATACTGGCTTTACCGGTATAGTGAGGAATCACTTTATACCATTTAGGCAAAAGGCTTTTTTAACTATTTATTTGATGATAATAGCCATGGTCATATCCAAAAATCACATGCATAACAAAACAGGACATAAGTGGTCTAAAGAGCCTTGCAACTATGCTCAGTGTTCTTAGCTCACAGTTACGGTGTGTTACATTTTGTTATACCAGATGCCCAATGTGTATGCCTTGCAAAGTAATTTTTTCTTCTTGTATTGTTGACCCTGTCCTCCCTCAGAATGTATAATAAGATGTGGCATCAGACCCAAGAAGCCCTCAATTCTTTGCTTGATAAAGAATCTGAGATGATGAAACCACAAAGAAATCAAGTTTTCATCTTCCAGATGTTAGCCACCTTCTACATAAAATATGTGCAGATCTTTAGAAACCTGGAGAACGTCTATGACCAGATAGTCCATCCACAGAAACGCATACTGATCCGAAAAATCCTGGATGGGGTGATGGGTCGCATCCTGGAGCTGAAGAATGAGATGGTTGAATTGGAATTAACCGAGTTTCATTACTTTGATGATATCTTACAGGATCTAAAGTTGGTTCCTGTAAGTACTCAGGGTTTTTTTCATATTGGTTTCTTCTTCTTATAAATAAGATATATAGGCCTGTAACCAATACTCTGCAGACTTTCTGGTCGTATTTATTAGTTACATGTTGTATTGAAAGTCGAAGCATAGCCCTTCAATGAAACTATACTGCCATGGACAAGGATTGGGTTTGCTCAGTTTTTGGCGCAGACAGATCTTTGAATGGTCCTGGGGTCTGCTGGACACCGCTGTTGTGGTCTTACCTGTCACCATGGTGTCTGCCCAGGTAGGTTGGAATGTAGTAGGACGAGCCTTTCCCAAATATCCTCCCAGTTTCCAATAGCCACGCCCCTACTTCTGTTTCCAAAGGAAATCTCTCTCTGGCCTTTGTTTCCCATCATCTTCTAGATGAGCAGCCTGTTGGTTGCTGGTTCCTAATTCCCAGGAGGATGCATCTCCTCCTTTGCTTTGGGTCAGTGGTGACTCAGGAGATGTATGACAATGGGCCTTTGAGCCTCCGACACCAAAGAAGGGCTCCCTCCCCTTCTCTCTGATGCCCTGAGCACTCCCTGCCAGCACCTGTAACCACAGTGCCTTCCTGTGAGCATTCTGTCCTGCAGCTGCCCTTACGACCACTGCCTGAGGCCCGGGATCTCTTCTGGCTGGGTCTGTAGGGGCTGGTGGACACCCTGCATCAGTGTCAGGAGTCATATGAGTTCAGTCTTCATTTTGAAAAGATCATTTCCCTAAAATAAAATTGGGAAGAGAAAGTGTTTAGTTTTCTACACGAGGTTTAATATTTCTTCCTTTTGAAAATATTCAGGCTTCTATAAAAGGATGTCCCTATCTGGGATAAACTTTCCTAGCATTATTACTGTATTTAATCAGAATGGACTAAAGAGAATACCTGGAATGAGTGAAGATGTTGAAGATTGTCTCAAAATGTTCATGTTTCTTGCATTCATGTATAAGAGCAGGGGTTAAAGCACTAGATTTTTTAGGTCAGGAGTACTTTACCCACCCCCAGTGTGAAAATATCAAGAACAACTCAGGACAAACATGAAATAAATAGTCATTAAGTCATGATAATAAATTTAATTAATGAGGTAATATTCAATTTATTAATTGAATTCCAAGAATATTAAGTAATACTCCTAAATTTAAGGAATAAGCGGTTTATGAAATTTAAATGGTGGGCTCCTTTAGTTTTTTTTCCCTGCTTTTCATCCTGCCTCAGCACCTGTGCACTGGCCGGTTCATCTTCTTGAAGGCCATGACCATTGAGAAGGATGATGACTGAGTGACATCATCCAGGCAGCCTTCCTGATAGGAGATGATGAGCTACGTGTTCTGCCAGCCCTGGAGGGTGTTGAGCTCAATGACACTGAGCTCCAGGTGCTTAGGGGGTGCATTATGCAGCCTCAGCACGGGCTCCAGGAACAGTGCCCTTGCCAGGGAGACACACATGGACCAGCCTCTGGGGATACCTGTGTGGCCCAGTTCTGCATTTCAGGGTGAAAGCTTGACCAACCAGCATCCTCTGTGGCTGGGCCTCTGTGGCTATCACCCACAGCTCCTCTGTGTTTTGTTGGGCCAGCACGCAGATATTCATACAACATGACCAACCCTGACCATAGCTTATTGGCTCAGGGATGGAGACGTTGGTGGCTGCACCAGCCAGTCCATCCTTGAGAGATTCTGAAACTGGGACAGAGAGAGACTACTTTCTGTCTCCAATTCTGAACTGTAGTCTCCCAAACTTGTAAGTAGTTGGAGCCTTTGTTCACCAGATGCTCCAAAGAAAGAAGCTTCAGGGAGAGAGAGTGAGAGAGAGAGAGAGAGGAGAACAAAGCAGGATCACCAAGAGGAATAGAAGGAAATGGCAGATTCCTGAAGGCATCGTCTCCCCTGGACACATCCCTGTTGCTGACACACACCCAGCTTTGTTCCTGCCCTTGTTCCAAGAGGTCCCAAATCCTTCCATCAGTGTCCCCTTTGGCTAAACTAGCCAGAAGACTGTTTCTTTAGGTCCCCATAACATAGAGAAACACGTAGAGGAGAGAGAGAGATTCTCTGTTCCAACAAATTTACTTTGATTCCACCCCATGGAGAATGGAAACCCCAAGGCATCTGTGATGGGCATAAAATATATCACGGATGGGGGCTTCCCTGGTGGCGCAGTGGTTGAGAGTCCGCCTGCCGATGCAGGGGACACGGGTTCGTGCCCCAGTCCGGGAGGATCCCACATGCCGCGGAGCAGCTGGGCCCGTGAGCCATGGCCGCTGAGCCTGCGCGTCCGGAGCCTGTGCTCCACAATGGGAGAGGCCACAACAGTGAGAGGCCCGCGTACCGCAAAAAAAAAAAAAAAATCACAGATGAGATGCAGCAGCAAGCCTGAAGCAAGGGATACCTACATTCCCCTCTCTTGCATTCTCAAGTGCTCTGGTTGCTCACCTTCAAAATCCTAACTGTAACTTCATTGGTCCATGTGGACCAGACAGAGCCACGTTAGTAAAGTTTCATCTTAAAATTTAGAAAAGCACAACACTTGAACATGCTTATTAATAAACAGAAATCACAACATTAGATAAAAGTGTCATCATTCTCCACTGACTGTCCACACTCACCCACTGGACCCTAGAAGCTCAGTCTTAGTTCACCCCAAACACTCCATTAGCCTAGGAAAGTTTTGGTTTTCAAAAACTGCTGCCACTTCCTGGAAGAAAGTCCTGGGTACACTATTCCACCAAGTCCTAAAGGGACATTCCTGTATGCTAAAATGCTTTTTCAAGGGAAGGCCTCTTCAGAATTCTCTGGGCTGAGGAGATGTGGGGAGTCACACCAGAATGGGAAAAGGCAGAGCTGATCCCAAGGACCAGAACTTATTTTCCCCCAGTCAACTGGTCTACCAGAAGGCAGCCATGAGTGTTCTCATAGAGTATCTAGGACAGTGTTTCTAGATACTAGGGCCAAAGGCCCACCCATATTCTTGAATAACACTTCTACAATCTTGATTATTGACCTTGGAATGGCAAACATTCATCTGACCTCCACTAATTTGAAATATCTGTACACAAATGAAGAACAGAAGTTTATATTAGCGTATAAAAACAAGTTTCCTAATAAAGCAAATTAATTTTGTAAATGATTTTTGTAATGGGGTAATTTAGGTCAAAATAAAACCAAATTATTTTTTTTTAATTGTGACTGTTCACGTACACATGGTCAGTGGTGCTAATGATAAATTATTAGGTTTAATTCAAAGATCTCTATAGCTCAATTCTATGCTATCCTAATTTGCATTATTATTTTAGGTAAGCTCAGATAATATTATATTTCTTTAAAGAAAATTTGTTAAGCTATCGTTCGTTAATTGAGGCCTAATTGGTACGAATTACTGGAATTTTACAGTAATGATCAAAATGGGATATGGTTACACTTTCTCCTTTTGACTTCATTTATGTCTCCTTAGCGGGAAGAAACTGTCTTCACACCACTGGCTTCATCACCTCTTAAGTGAGGATGGGAAGTAAAGCGAGTCTCTGATGCCCCTGTCCTAACTGTATATTTTAAATGGATTTGAGTCCTGGAATCATGACCAAAATGCTCTTTTGCCTCTTCTTTCTCTTCTCTAGCAACAGTTAGATATCCCTATACCGAGGTATTTTCTGAAGGAGAAGTTGGAAGTAATAAAAGGAAGAGAGGAAATGCTTGCTCAACTATTAGCCGACAGTGGATTAGGCGTAACTGAAAAGGTTTGTATATCATTTTAACAAACATTATTCCATAACCTGTAAAACCTCCTTTTCTGCTGTTCCTAATTGTGTGAGAAACAAGAAGACTGTTTTCAATGCGAGGAACATGGCACCCTTTCTCCCGTGTTATTCAGTCACTAAGAAGTTGCATAACCTTTGGGTGTGTTTTTGATCAGTCATAACCATTCTTTTTTAAGATCAAAACATAGTACTTCGTTGGTTAAATCAGCATCTCTAAGCCTGAGTAGATTATTGACTCAGTTTACTGGTTCATCTCAAAGTCACCCAGCCTACAGTCAGAAGCAGAATGTTGTTCATATAAAATAATTAAGTGCTGAGATAACTAGGAGTTAAAATTACAACACTCTCTGAAAATGCTGATTGACCTCTTGTACCTTCAAGCTGAGTGGCACTTAGATCACCTCGAATGGACTCTCTCTGGGGAAAGCGGGGGAAACCCTTAGAGACCCCCCTGGAAAGTCAAGGGCAGAACCCAGTGGGTGTTCTGGCCCCATTCCTCCTATATCCCCAGTATGTGCATGGCTGCACCCTTCCCTGTTTCCGCAGCTGTCTTCGCTCTGACCCTCACTGCCTTCTCATGGATTCTGTGGTCATCTCTGTTCAGCCTTCTGGTGGGCAGCCCTTTCCGCAGGGCACTGCCAGATCAACCTGATCAACCCCTCACTGCCGGCAAAACAGTGCCTCCCGCCTCTGGCTGGTCTTCATGGCCCAAGCATTAAGGCGGCAGGTGAGCATCCACACAGGGACAGTTCAGAGTGACAGGGGCACTGTTAGTAGCTATGCTGAGACTGTGCGTGCAGCCTGGGTGCACAGGGCAAACAGACACCTGTGGTCTTCGGGCAGGTAGGCCCCGTGGGGTACTGCCAGCCTGGGTCGTGGTGTGAAGGAAGATTCCAGGTGCACCCAGGATGGCAGGGGGGAGGGAGAAGCGTGTGCCCTGTCTGCCTGCCAAGGGACACACCTGAAGTGCATGCACCGGATCAGCACACGCACCACGCCCCGAGCTGTCTGTCCTTCTGCACAGGCAGCGTCTTGCTGCACAGAGGGTTTGGTCTCTTCGCTGTATCCCTGTCAATGTGATGCTAATTCTTCAGAGCCCAACGTGGCACAGCATCCCTGGAGAAACCTCTCTTGACCCACCTCACTCACGACCACCCCTCCTTCCTCTGCCCCTTCTCCAAACGACCGGCCCCCCTTCTGCATTCTACATTGCTTGAAGTGGATTCCTGGGAATCTGGCCTGGGGGTTGTCGAGCCGTTCCTTCACCACAGGCTCCTGGGTCTGTGCCTTCTGTCACCGCATCATCACCAGAACGGAGCCCTCCCTCCCCAGGAATCCACCCCAAAGAGGCCCTGGCCCAAAGTGTTGACAAGCAGTGCAGAATCCGCGGAAGATCTCCTAGGGAAGACAGAGAAGGGAGGTTACATGGCACACGCTGCAGTCAAACCCAAAGATGTCCTCTCTGCCGTTTCTCCTCTCCACTGTCCCTCTCGGTTTGTGCGGGGTCAGCAGCAGGAAGGTTTCTCTCCTCCCTCGCTCCACATCCAGCCCTGGTGGCTCCTTTCTCCTTGTTAGGTCGAGCCGTTCATCTCCGCTCCAGGCCCTGTTTCAGGGGTGCCTAATGCCCCGCAGAACACGGGGCTTCTGAGCAACACCCAGGCATCTGTGTGACTTTCCCATGCCCTTCAGTGTCTCACTGGACCCCCGCTCTCACCTTAAGCCGCTTATTTCTTGCAGGTATATGCAGTGTACACCCCAAGAAGAATTTTGATAAGGGAAAATTGCTGCCCACGCCTATAGTGGTCATGCTGAACATTTCACTGCTGTTCAAAAAATCTTTGTCGAACTGAGTAGATGACACCAAATCCCTCACAAGTATCCCATAAAAGCTGAAATTATTTTTAGAATGACAGTATGGAATCTAAAGGAAATAGACAATAATAACTAATGTTTGTCGGGCACCTGCTCTGGGCTTAAGGGTTTTTACATACATCAACTGCTTTAATGCCAGCATAATATTCATTTTACCCTCACGTGCAAAACACATTATTGAAAAGGAGTGCTCACTGAAAATTCGAAGCAGCAAGATCCCTCTGAAAACCGAACCCTGAGCAATTGTTGTGTGAAAGAGCTTCCTCCTGTAAGGCTCTAGGTGTCCCCATGCTGAGGGGCAGTGGGTGCTTTCGTGGAAAGAGGGTGGTCCGGCTCAGTTCCAGTGGACTCCACCCGTGACTAACCATGGGAACTTGCGTAAATTATTTTACTTTTTCCACCCTCGGTCTTCTTAAGTGGTCACAGTAATACCTGTCTTGGCAGTTGCTCTGTGAACTGGATGAGAACGCGTGTGAAAAGCATCTGGCATCTGTAGGTCCTCAGTAAATGTCCCGTTTCTCCCCTACTTGCCCCTTTCTCTGCACCGCCCCCTGTTGCGCAGAGAAATGACGGTCCCGGGAAACTTTGGTCCAGGGGATGAATTGGAGCACCTCTACCTGGTCCCACAGTGTCTTGCCCTGGACCCTGATGGGGTGGCCATCGCTGTCCTCTGAGGCCTGGAAGAAGGCTCAGCCCGTGAGTGTTGTTCGAACTCAAAAGGCCTCTCCCTTCTGCCTCTATCCACGCAGGAGGCTTGGGTGAAGCCAGGCTAGGTCCACAGCTTATCCCTCCTTCTGGGAACAACGCCTGAGCTCATGCAGGACCCAGGACGCCCCCAGCAGCCTTGCTCTTGTCCCTCTCCTCAGAAAACAGCACCGCGCCTCGCCGGACCTTGCCTAAACACACCCCACTTGAGATCTCCAAAGACAATATCCTATTGCACGAGCCTGATTTCTCAGTCTTGATAGTAACCATCCCATCCAGATGTTTTAAAGTGCAGGTGTGCAGGTACTGGCACACATTTCCCACATAAAGGTTTTTTTTATTAATTTTTATTGGAGTATAGTTGCTTTACAATGTTGTGTTAGCCTCTACTGCACAGCAAAATGAATCAGCCATGCATGTACATCCATCCCCTCCCTTTTGGATTTCCCTCCCATTTAGGTCACCACAGTGCATTAAGTAGAGTTCCCCGTGCTATACAGTATGTTCTCATTAGTTATCTATTTTATATATAGTATCAATAGTGTATATATGTCAATCCCAATCTCCCAATTCCTCCCACCCCCGCTTTCCCCCTTGGTATCCATACATTTGTTCTGTGTCTGTGTCTCTATTTCTGCTTTGCCAATAAGGTCATTTATACCATTTTTCTAGATTCCACATATATGTGTTAATATACGATAAAGTGAAATACTCCTAAAGTGATTCCAATATTAGTCATATTCACTAGATCATCCTGTAATTGATATTAAAATCAACATTTGACTTCATCTGTATTTCACATTTCAAATTCTCATAGTAGATATGTTTTGAATTTGTACATTTCTACTATTAAGTTAATGAAACAGTGACAGCAATTTCAAGTTTATTTCAATCCATTTTTATTGGCATTCCTCGTATAATTTGCTGCCAACCTAAAACCTTGTGGAGCTAATTAGTATTTTGTTCAAAACGGTAGAGGAGAGCTTAAGGGGTCCTTAAGTATGGGCCCATGGCGTGAATGTGGCATAGTATCAAAATATACGTATTCACAGGAAAAAATGATTCATATCGAATGGCTATCATACTCTCTATCAGCAGTTTGGAGACTCTCAGCAGGGTGGTGTTAGAAGTTAGCATGTGATGTTTCTGGAATCAGCTGATGTCATGAACATGTTTAAACACTGATTTATCTTAAATGTTTTTGCAGAAATACCCTGTAAAGCCTGTCCCCCTAGAAGAGGCTGTTAAATTAATCCAGGTCGCCGAGAGGGCACGGCAAGGGCGCCTAAGAGCCATGTTCATGAAGCAAATCTATCTTCAAGAATACAGAGCAAAGCAAGCAGGGTTACTGGGTGAGAGAGTAGCAGACGTGGAGACTGCTGCACTGTGTATCCAGAAGGTATGAATGGGGCGCTTTTGGACTTGGGGGCAAGGTGTCTTGACACAGCTGGAGATGCAGACCAGGGACGGGGGCGGGGGGAGCTCTGAAACTCAAAATTCCCACATCCTACCTTTAGTAGGACTGGCCTAAATTCCAGAAGGACTGATTATCTTACCCTGGGGAAACTGTTAAGCAAGCTTCGTTATATTTTTTTTAATTTTGTTATAAATAGGTATGAAACTCAGGCATTTTATTGAAATATTTTTAAAGATCACCAATAACTGTTGGAAAGAATGTTGCTATATAAGTCCTCACTGAATTTTTAAAAATACATTTACACGCAGACGTAATTATAGAAGGGGAGCGGGTTAACACCTGGGAGCTTGCAGAAGCGTGTGCCATTTGCAGAAGCTCCAGTGACCACCACTAATAACCAGAACACAGGTGGTCCTTTCAGAAGGGGCCCTTGAAGTTTCCTTCGCTTTGTCAGATGACCACCCTCGAGTTCTACCCCATCTTTTTTCAAATTGTGACTAAGGTTGCTCATGGGAAAATGCAGAAGATGGCAACGTGACACAAGTTAGAATTAGGTTGCAGAGAAAGTAAGTATAAGGACATAAAACAGAGCCAGAAGATCAGGAATCTTGTCCCTAATTGTGTTTGAATGGGAGTGGAGGGGATGCTGGGGAGAGACAGATAGACTATTTTCTTTCAAGTTTCTGTGGGGATATAAGGTTTTTTAATATTTATTTTATTGAAGTATAGTTGGTTTACAATGTGTTAATTTCTGCTGTACAGCAAAGTGATTCAGTTATACATGTATATATATTCTTTTTCATATTCTTTTCCATTATGGTTTATCTCAGGATATTGCATATAGTTTCCTGTGTTCTACAGTAGGACCTTGCTGTTTATCCATTCTATACATAATAGTTTGCATCTGCTCATCCCCAAACCATCCCTCCCCACCCCAACCCTTGGCAACCAGAAGTCTGTTCTCTATGGGATATAAAGTTTTAAATGAGCGTCTGAGTTCAAAGCTTGAGTTGTACAGTTCTTGGGTGTTGCTGTGTTATATTTCTCCATGTTACAGTGGAAATTTTTCTGTTAAAACTCTGAAGTGCCACCCTTAGATTTAGCCCCACACTTCTGCAATCTAGATGTTTCTCTTGAAGAAATACAGGTAGAGGAACCTCACTAACAAAAACTATAGGCTATTTCTTTTTGCTCCCCAGCTTTATTGAGATATATTTGACATATAACGTTGTATAACTTTAAGAGTACAACATCGTGATTTGATATAAATGTGTATATCAAAATGATTGCCACAGTAAGGTTACTTAACACATCCATCACCTCACATAATTGCCATTTTTTCTTGTAATGAGAGCATTTGAGGTCAACTCTCTTAGCAATTTGCAAGTATAAAATACAGTATTGTCAACTATAGTCACCATGCTGTACATTATACCCCCAGAATTTATTCATTTTATAACTGGACGTTTGTGTCCTTTGACCACCTTCACCCATTTCCCTCATCCATCCAGCCCCTGGCAGCCACCGAAGCTACTCTCTATTTCTATACATTTGTTATTTTTAGATTCCATATGTAAGTGAAAGCATAAAGTATTTGTCTTTCTCTCTGTGACTTATTTCTCTTAGCATAATGCCCACAAAATTCATACATGTTGTCGCAAATGACAGAATTTCCTTCTTTTTGTAGCGGAATAGTACTTCACTGTATGTATGCATCACATTTTCTATATACATTCATCCATCAACAGACACTTAGGTTGTTTCCATATCTTGGCTATTGTGAATAATACTGCAGTGAGGTACATGGGGGTACATGTATCTTTTCAAATTAGTGTTTTCCTTTTCTTCAAATAAACACCCAGGAGTGGCATTTATGGATCATATGGTAGTTCTATTTTTAATTTTTTGAGGAACCTGCATACTGTTTTCCATAGTGGATGCACCCAGTTACATTCCCACCAACAGTACGGGAAGGTTCCCTTTTCTCCACATCCTCGCTGACACTTGTTATCGCTTGTCTTTTTGATAACAGCCATCCTAACAGGTGTGAGGCTGTTGCTAGGTCAGCAGCGGACCCTCCAGTTGCTCCCAGGGACAAGGGTGGGTCCTGTCTTGTCCCTGGGTAGACAGAACTGCCTCTAGTACCCCTTGTTCAATAGGGAGGCCCTGGACAAAGGTCCTCATCAGGGTCCACAGTTGGGTCCTGGGAGAGTAGACAATGGTATAGGCCACTTCTGTGATTCATACTTTCTTTAAAAATTTTGCTTGTGATCACAAAAGAGAAAATACTCCATCAACACACACAGGTGCACAACCTTGACCACATAATCATTACATCATTTGGGATATGCAGGTTACATGGGAGAAACAATATGACCATGTTTTCTTTATTTTTTTATGTATTAAACAAGTGACCATTTATTTATTTTTAGGTTTGGCGAGGTTTCCATCAGCGCAAGAGAACAGAAAGAGAGAGAGAAGAGGAGATGATATTCCTGGGCATGGTAAGTTTTCTTATAGACAAATAAGCATCTGGTTTTCTCAAAGACAGTAGAATCTGTAAGACTTGTGTCTTCCTTAGAGAGTTTTTGAGAGAAGAAAGGAAAGCAAAATACATGACCGGTGACTTAAGAGAATGGAATCACCTGTATTATCTAGAAGCCTGCCCCAGGTGATCCAGAGACAGCAGGGTCTTGTCTGTTTACACATCTGCTGGAATACGTGGGCTGCTCCAAAGGTGGGACAAGCTGTGAGCTGCCCACCAATATCAGCCGTGCCCTACACTTTGTTAATATATGTTAGTATTCGTGGTCCTGAGAATGGGTTTGCCCTGATACAGCTGCCTTCTTTTGGGTGATCTCCATGGTGATTACTGAATCAGAGTTGAAAGGGTATATTACTTAGTTACTGCCACAAACTTAGCAGCTGCAACAACACACGTTTGTTACTTCGGTTTCTGTGGGTCAGGAGTCTGGGCTTGACTGAGTCTTCTGCCCAGAGGCTCACAGGCTGCAGTCAAGGTGTCGGCTGAGGATGGGGTCTCATCCTGAGGCTCAACTGGGGAAGGATCTGCTTCCACGGTTGTGTGGTTGTGGGCCGGGTTCAGTTCCTGATGGGCTGCCAGACTGAACGCCTCAGTTTTTTTGCCAGTTGTTAGCTGGAGGTAGCCCCCAGCCCCTTGCCAAGTGGGCTTTCCATGTGGCAACTTGCTTCATCAGAGCTGGGGGGTGGGGAGCTGCTTACAATCCCACGCAAATGATTATAGAAGTGGTATGCATCACCTTTGTCCTATTCTTTTGGTTATCAGCAGGTCATAGGGTCCACCCCATGTTTTTTAAGACAAAAGTGTTGAAAGTTATAGAGCAATACCCTGAATGTGGGACCAAATGCTATATTTTCTATTTACAGTAATATCACTGATAAGATCTTCTAATTTACTTTAAATCCTAAGACCTCAGAAAAGAAAATTTAAATAGTCACGTTTTTGGTTGATCCCAGAACTCACTCTTTGCTCTTGCATCACTTTTATAATGGCCGGTTCTAAGCGACAGATGACGTGGTTTTAGAATAGCATATATTCTCTTCCGGCCCCACATCCTGACTGCTCCACATGCACTTCAGCCTCTGTGCATCACCTCTGTTGTCAGCACAGAATGGAAAACAGGAATTATTTTGTTTGAGGAAGGGATTCATGTCCGTGGTGCAGACACCTGGAAGAGCATCTTTCCCTGGTGAAGGGGCGTATGCTCACTGCACCTGTGTGCGGAACCTCAGTTGTGACGTCCAGGCTTTATCATCTTAAAAAACATTGTGACTCATATCAGAGTGGCATATATGATTCAAGAAATACCCTGATTTCACCGCCTGCATTCTTGATTTCTTTTTGACCTTTGAGTTTCAAAAATAAGTCAACATTAATTTTTGGAATTGAAAACCCCTAGGATCCCAGCCCATCTTTTACTTCTTGGTTGTTGAGGTGCCATGAGAATCAAGTGGGTGAGCCCCTGTCAGTTGTTATGGATCTGTATGATTTCAAAACTGTGCTGGGTGCAATATTATTCAGCCATAAAAAGAGGGAAATCTTGACACATGCTTCAGCATGGATGAACTTTGAGGACATTATGCTAAGTGAGACAAGCCAGTCACAAAAAAGACACATGCTGTATGATTCCATCTTTATGAGGCATCTAAAGTTGTCAAACTCATAGAGACAGGAAGTAGAAGGTTGCCAGGAGCTCGGGGATGGGCAATGAAGAGTAGTTCAATGGGTATCAAGTTTCAGTTTGCAAAAAAAAAAAAGGTCTCCAGATCTGTTGTACAACAATGTGAATATACTCAACACTACTGAATGGTATACTTACAAATGGCTAAGATGATAAATTTTATGTTATGTGGTTTTCACCACAATTTAAAAATTGTTTTTAGTTCACTGACCATGGAAATGTATATTGAAATGGTTCTATAGGAATCATCACTATTCACCAATGGCCAAAAAATACAAGTTAAAAATTAAATGAGATACTGTATTTCATTGAATCTAAGATGTTATTCATTATAAGATACATCATGATTGAAAATGAAAGAAAATGGGCAAATAAACCAAAACACATCCCTGATTGTAATATACAGCCATCCCTGTATATTTAACATTTCAGATATGTTAAACCCTGAAAAATATGTATGTTAGAACTGATGATAGAAGGTGATTTGTATCTGTCTTATTGGGGGGAAAAACGTTTTTTCAAGTTATATTGGAAAAATCAATATTGTTAAAATAACCACACTACCCAAGGCAATCTATGGATTCAGTGCAATCTCTATCAAATTACCAATGGCATTTTTCACAGAACTAGAACAAAAATTTTTTGAATTTATATGGAAACACAAAAGACCTCGAAGAGCCAAAGCAATCTTGAGAAAGAGAAATGGAGCTGGAGGAATCAGACCCCCTGACTTCAGACTATACTACAAAGCTACAGTAATCAAAACAATATGGTCCTCACACAAAAACAGACACATAGATCAATGGAACAGTATAGAAAGCCCAGAAATAAACCCACGCACCTTGGTTCAATTAATCTATGACAAAGGAGGCAAGAATATACAATGGAGAAAAGACAGTCTCTTCAATAAGTGGTGCTGGGAAAACTGGGCAGCTACATGAAAAAGCATGAAATTAGAACACTCCCTAACACCATACACAAACATAAACTCAAAATGGATTAAAGACCTAAATGTAAGATCAAGTTATAATTATTGACAAGAGTGTGATGAGATGCTTATTCTCATACACGGTGAGTTAAATTGATTCAGCTTTTCTGAAAGAGGCAACACAATCATTAAAATATTTCCTTCCCCCTGAGGTCTAGTTCTAGCTTAAGGAAATCATCAGAAATAAAGGTTTATGTGCATAGACATTTCCTATAGTGTTGTTTTTAATAATGAAAAATTGGAAATACACAATCCTAGTGTTCTAGAGTAGGGATGGAGTTAAATGATTTATGGTGGACCTACCTTAAAGTAGTGATAGACCACCATTAAAAAAATATGTTTATGACTCATTTTTGATGTGAAAATTCTCAGAGTGAAAATACAGAATTTAGAATTGTACATATAATAGGATTTCAACTAAATATATACACACATACATGCACATACAAAGAAAAGAAAGTTTATATCGTGTTCCTTTTTTCATGTCAGAACTTTGGAAGTTTTTTGTTTTAGTTGTATTTTCCAAATTGTTTAAATTTTACTGCATTAACTGGGAAAAAAAGGCACACATTTAAAAATAAAAGCAAACAGCCATAGAATATTATCAGTTTTTTCTATTCAGATCTCCAGATTGTTTGGTGTATATACATAGGTGGACAGTTTATGATACAAAATTGTTTCTCTGTTCTACCCATTAGAGACACAGAAATATGAGATGAAATGATAAAAACAATGGTTATCTCCAATTTTCTACTTTAAAAATTAAACTTGCGGTCAGAAGATTCAATCTAAGATAATCTAAGTTTAACATGAAATTTTATGTAAGCAGCAGTTTGACTCAGCCACTTCCATTTAATTTAATTCAGCTGACATTTACTGAATATGATGTGTAACAGGCCAGAAACTTAGGGAATGGCCCAATGCTATTTTTTTAACCTAAAGTTTTAATGGCTTACATTGATACCACAGAAAGATAGAGTAACATGTTTTTTACTGTAATTTTTCTGTTTTACTTTGTCATTTGTATATGCTCAGCTCAAATAAAGGAAGTCTGCTTTAACTTTTCAGCAGTACAGAGTTTGGATAGTAAAGAGGACAGCTTGTCTGTTTTGTATTAAATGCGACTTTCTCCAGTTTGCTTTTTTTCCAAGCATGTCTCCTCTTGGTATTACATGTTCTATGAAATTTTACACCATTGTGAAATATATGCATTCAGTTTTTAAAAGAATGGTATCTTCTGTTTGCTGGCTGATAACCATAAAAATCCATTACCCCAAATCCTGGGAATGTTTTCAATTAAATACATTTTCCACTATATCACTAATTAAGATAGTGTCTACTCATTTTAAAATTTCATTTTTCCATTATTTTACTTTGTTACGTCATATCAGTGTATAAACCATTGACTTCTCTGATCAAAACAGTATTTGTATCTTTGTGGGAAGCTTGGCCTATTTCCAGGGGTGAGTATTTAGTAACTGAAATGAGAATTAGAGCAAACGACATAGTTATGTTCTCAGTTCCTGACTAAATGTTGCCTTTACCATTGTCATATAAATTATTTTTTGATATTGCCATTTTAAATATTTATATTCTAAAATCTACAAAGGAAAATAAATAGCACTCTAAAATTTCATGTGCAGTTATTTTAATTGGCAGAGCCAATGGAGTGGATGAAGGAGGACACTTAATGAATGTAATACATTTCATTCCGTGGGTCCCTTTGAAATAACGTGTCCTACAGCCATGACCATGGTGTATTTTATGTTACCCTGAAGCTATCAATGTTTGCATTATAATAAAGAACACTAGGGGACACTTATTAAACACGAAGAACTGTCACTTTGAAATGCATCCGCTAAATCCTCAAAACACCATAACACCCTGCTCACTTTCAAATTCTAACATGAAACAAGCTACATTATAGATTATTTTTCGGTCAATAAATTAGACTCGTTTCTTATGAGCAAATAACCCCAGGTAGGAGCTCGGGCACCCAATGAATGCCCCCAAAAGGCGGCTCCCTCCTGAGGCTCCCCTTGGTCCGGGGCCCTCAGGGGCTCCTCTTTGGGAACTGCTGTCAAAGCCAAAATGAGCGAAGGATCAAAATGAAACGGTCTTTACGATCACACTTTGATTTCAGCCCCAAACCATGGTATCCAGCTTGGTCCTGTGCATTATTCATTATATTTGGCTCCAAATGACCTTTGGTTGTTTCTAGAAATAAATGTATTAAAAAAACAGATTTGCCATGATTTATGGGGTTTTGTTTTGCTTTGTTTTAGTTGTATTTTACTTTTTAAATACAAAAAAAAAAAAAAGCTGTTTCCCTAAGTGTCTGGGGACGGCAGCATCTTAGAAATGAGTGTGCGTCTCCCCTCGGCCTTTGAAGGGTTGGCCTGCCAGGTGGATGGAGAGGCAGGTGTCTGGGGTGGCCCCTCTACCACGTGGGTCAGGGGTGGGGACACTTTGAGCCACTCACTCCCCCTCCCCCTGAGCCTCAGTTTCTCCTTCTGTAAGAGCAGGATAGTGCTACCTATTTCACAGAGCTGTTAGAAGGGCCTCCGGACCTGGCCTAGAGCTTCGACGGGTTGCCTTCAAGGAATGGTGGCTGATGTTCATCGTCTTGGAAAATTACATTACATTGTCCCGATAACTGAATGATTTTGTACAAAGGAAAACTATCACGATACGTCATAACCTTTCTATGTAACAAAACAAAATATTTCAAAATACGTTGTTGCCTAACACATGCATGCCACTGATTTCAAAATATAAAGTAACTTGGCCCTTGTTATTTGCCGCTCGTGTTACCGACCAGGATTCTTAGCCTCCTTAATCAATAGAAATTGAGAAGAGGCCCAAAGAAATTCAGGCTAGGCGTTATTGGGGCCCCTGCTGCAGCCCTTGTTCACTCCCTGAGTGCAGGCGAGCTGGTTCCTTGTAGGAGGTGAGGGTAGGGGTGTGTCCAGGGGTTGGGCTGGAGGTGTAGCTTAGGTGTTTTGCCAACCCCTTTGGTGGT
Source organism: Hyperoodon ampullatus (assembly GCF_949752795.1). Taxonomy (NCBI): domain Eukaryota; kingdom Metazoa; phylum Chordata; class Mammalia; order Artiodactyla; family Ziphiidae; genus Hyperoodon; species Hyperoodon ampullatus. The sequence goes on from NC_136921.1 coordinate 4,566,487, forward strand.
GGTGTGCTGGGGGCATGCGCAGTACCCTGCTTTTGCTCCCGGCTCCTCAGAAGTGGCAGTTGGGTTTTTGGTCTTTATGTATCTGGTTGTTCATGATTCGCCCCAACTGTGCATACACGCAGTTATTTTTAGTCCCTTAGAGTTTCTTTGCTTTTTGTTGCTGGAGGAGACATTTGTCCAAGTGCAAGCACTGCAGCAAAGGGTCCCAGGTCCCAGCCTGTCTCACTCAGATTTATGAACTGAAATTAGTCTATTAAAAGTACGATCTGGGGCTTCCCTGGTGGCACAGTGGTTGCGAGTCCGCCTGCCGATGCGGGGGATGCGGGTTCGTGCCCCTGTCCGGGAGGATCCCACGTGCCGCGGAGCGGCTGGGCCCGTGGGCCATGGCTGCTGGGCCTGCGCGTCTGGAGCCTGTGCTCTTCAACGGGAGAGGCCACAACAGTGAGAGGCCCGCGTACCACAAAAAAAAAAAAAAAAAAAAAGTACGATCTGGAAAAGCAGTGCCATTGGAACAGCCCAGCAGGGTCCAAGGCTTACCCAGCTGCAGAGGGAGAATTCGGAGATCCCTAGGGCAGCGGGTACTGCCCACCACGTACACTGTGTGTGTTGCACCAGGAAAATGTTTGAAAACCAGGAAAAACAGTGATCCTGATACAGGCATGCATGGAAGGCTCTTAGGTTGAGCAAGGGAATCAGAGCCCGAGGAGGACACCCTGAATAATTTTTGTGATTCAAAAGTCCACCTCAAGATGCTTTGGGAAAAAAAGAAAACTCACCATTTTCTTGTCTGTTAAATGAGATCTTACAGTCTAGTTAACTGGGAACCTTTAGTTTGATTGTAAGTATTTTTTATTGAAGTATAATTGTCATGCAGGATCATATTAGTTTCAGGTATATATCACAGTGATTTGACGTTTATGTACATTTTGAAATGGTCACCCCACAAAGTTATTACAATATTATTGACTAGATCCCCTATGCTCTGCGTTTCACTCCTGTGACTGACTTATTTTATAACTGGAAGTTTGTTTCTCTTAATCCCTTTCACCTACTTCTCCTGGCATCCCTCCCCCCACCCCGCCCAGTCCTCCTCTCCCCTCTGGCAACCACTTTGTTCTCTGTAACAATGAGTCTGTTTCGGTTTTGGTTTGATGTCCATGTGTATTGATTTTTAGATTCCACATATAAGTGAAATCATATGGTATTTGTGTTTCTCCGTCTGACTTATTTCACTTAGCATAATACCCTCCAGGCCCATCCATGTTGCCACAAATGGCAAGATTTCATTCTTTTTTATGGCTGAATAATATTCCTGTGTGTGTGTGTGTGTGTGTGTGTGTGTGTGTGTGTGTGTGTATTATATATATATTCATTTATTCATCTTCTGTATTCATTCATCTATGTATGGACACTTAGGTTGCTTCCATATGTCAGCTATCATAAATAATGCTTCAGTGAACATGTATCTTTCCGAGTGTTTTTGTTTTCTTCAGATAAATACCCACAAGTGGGATTGCTGGATTGTATGGTAGTTCTATTTTAATTTTTTGAGGAATCTACACACTGTTTTCTATAGTGGCTGCACCAATTTACATTCCAGCAGCGTAAAAGGGTTCCCTTTTCTCCATATCCTCACCAACACTTGTTATTTTTTTTTGGCTTTTTGATAATCGCCAGTCTGACAAGTGTGAGGTGACATCTCATTGTGGTTTTGATTTTCATTTCCCTGACGATTCGTGATGTTGAGTATCTTTTCATGTGTCTCTGTTGGCTGTCTGTATGTCTTCTTTGGGAAAAGGCCTGTTTATGTCATCTGCTCATTTTTTAATTGGGCTGCTTGTTTTTTGACATTAAGTTGTGTAAGTTCTTTATATATTTTGAATATTAACCCTTTATCAGATACATAATTTGCAAGTATTTTCTCCCATTCAGTAGGTGGCCTTTTAGTTCTGTTGATAGTTTCCTTTGCTGTGCAAAAGCATGTAGTCCCATTTGTTTACTTTTGCTTTTGTTGCCCTTGCCTGCAGAGAGAAGTCTAAAATAATATTCAGATTGATGTCAAAGAGTTTACTGCCTTATGTTTTCTTCTAGGAGTTTTATGGTTTCAGGCCTTACATTAAAGTCTTTAATACATTTTTAATTTATTCTTTTTTTAAAAACTGTTTTTTTTAAATTTTTTAATCTTTTTGGCTGTGTTGGTTCTTTGTTGCTGCATGTGGGCTTTCTCTAGTTGCGGCGAGCAGGGGCTACTCTTCATTGCAGTGCGTGGGCTTCTCACTGCGGTGGCTTCTCTTGTCATGGAGCATGGGCTCTAGGAGCACAGGCTTCAGTAGTTGTGGCACACGGGTTTAGTTGCTCTGCGGCATGTGGGATCTTCCTGGACCAGGGATCGAACCCATGTCCCCTGCATTGGCAGGCAGATTCTTAACCACTGCGCCACCAGGGAAGTCCCTAATTTATTCTTGTATGTGGTGTGAGATAGGGGTCCAGTTTCACTTTTTTGCATGTAGCTGTCCAGTTTTCCCACCATTTGTTGAAGAGACTGTCTTTTCTCCATTGTATGTTTGTGCCTCCTTTGTCGTAGATTAACTGACCATGTGTGTGTGGGTTTATTTCTGGGAAGTGTTTATTGTTATTCTTATTCTGCTTTATTCTTGCCCTGGGTTGCCAGGTCATCAGAAACTCAATGAGCAAAACAATTCTCTTCCTTTAGTCACCTGATCCCAGGATTCTTTTATCCCTACTCTAGGGCAGGATATTTGCCCTTATTTATCTCAGATTAGGGCCCATTACAAAGTCCTTTACTGCAGCGTAGTAGAATGGTTAAGGCCGGGAACTCTGGAGCCAGACTGCCTGGGTTCAGATTCTGGTTCCACTATTTACTCGCTGGGTGAACTGGGGTGGTGTCTTGGCTTCCTGGTGCCTCGATTTCCACATATGCAAAATGGAGATAGTGCTAGCTCCTAGGCAAAGATGTGTGTTAAGTATTAAAGAAATTGGTATCTGTAAAGCATTTAAAATAGTGTCTGACACACTGCACCCTGTGAGCACTAGGTAAGTGTTCACTGTTATTTTTTTGAAATGGCTTATAATCGTGGGTTTAAATGCTCACATCACTCATGATTTAAAAATGCTTATTAAATTGTCATTTTTAATCTATTTAAGTTGGCCAAGATCAAAATGGTTAAGGTCACAATGTTGGCAAGGTGTGGGAAAAAAGGCTGTGTCATACACTGTTGGGGGGAAGAGTAAAGCAATCCTGCAACCTCTTTGCAAGGCAGCTCAGCAATATCCATTAAAATTACAAATGTATATTCTTGAAAAGTATGATCTATAGTACCCATAAAAAACCATTTTCAGACAAACTATTTTAAGCCAGAAGAAAACTATCAGTGCAGAGATACAAGAAAGCATACAGGGTAAGAGCAGAGATTCTGGAGGTACATGCTTCGGGTCAAAGCTCCAGTCTGCCACTTCCTGGCTGTGTGACCCTGGACAAGTTCTTTGACCTCTCTGTGCCTCAGTTTCTGCATATATAAAATGAAGATAGTAATGGTACTCATACATAAGGCTAGTTATTATGAGGAATAAATTAGTTAATATTTGTAAACCAGTTAAAATAGTGTCTCGCAAACTTTAAGTGCCATGGAAGTGTTTATTTTAAAACATTTTTAAAGAATGTAGGACACAAAAGTAGCAAATTTAGCTCCTACCACTAATCAATTACAGGCTCAACTATACAGTTCTATTCCAGCTCTTAATTAAGCAAATCTTAAAACTACTACAAGTTTCCAGAAAATAGATTTAACGGGCTAGAAATTGCTCTATTTTTAATTGTTTTACACCCACTTGAAGTTGTGGCATCCTAAAATAAAGATTTACCATAACTGTAGTATGAGCAGAGGGCAAAAGGAAACCATCAGTGGGCTTCCCTGGTGGTGCAGAGGTTAAGAATCCTCCTGCCAATGCAGGGGACATGGGTTCAAGCCCTGGTCCGGGAAGATCCCACATGCCATGGAACAACTAAGCCCGTGCACCACAACTACTGAGCCTGCACTCTAGAGCCGGCGAGCCACAACTACTGAGGCCACGTGATGCAACTACTGAAGCCCACATGCCTAGAGCCCATGCTCCACAACAAGAGAAGCCACCGCAATGAGAAGCCCGCGCACCTCAACGAAGAATAGCCCCCGCTCGCCACAACTAGAGGAAGCCCGCCTGCAGCAATGAAGACCCAACGCAGCCAAAAATTAAATAAATAAATAAATAAATTTTTTAAAATTAAAAAAAAAAAAGAAAAGAAAACCATCAGCCCTGACTCTCCCCCACAACTTTTTTCCACTTCTTCTTGCTGGGTTCTTCTTTCTGAGTAGATGTGTTTATATAAACACAGATATACAAGTATAGATATATTACTGTGAAATGAAATGGTGAAACAAAAGAGCTTATTTTTATAAACTAGGGAACGTCCATGCACATGCACGCACACGATCTTAAAATGGACCAACCAAAGAGCAGTTTACTCCACAGCATGAGGCATTCCACGTGTAAAACTAGCGCAGGAAGCGCACAGCGCAAGCCCATGGGCTGATGGGGCAGCTCTGAGTGCTCCCTAATGATGACCGACCGGGGGCTGCGTGGAGCTGATTAATCTCTGCGCTGACCACAGTGGTCATTTGTTGGAATAGACCCTCTCCCTTCCCCTCACTGCTCCATCCTCGCCTTAAGTGACTACAGTACCCCCAACACCATGAGCTCCTCCAGGAAGTTGCCAGCATTAAATCACTTATTTGCAAGGGGATTTGTGACTGATAAATTGAACAGATTGTCATTTGGACAAATGTCCATTTTATCTTACTAATTTGACCAAGGATTTTTAAAGGCAAAGCCCATCAAACATTAGATAAGCATTTTAAGTTAATGGACCATAGAGTCCTATTTCTCCACAAACCCAGGAGTCATCATCTTATGTCCTATTTTTACAGCAACATCAATTATTAATATGTATATTTTTGCTGACGGAGGACCTTGCTATAAACTTAGGTTTCGTTAACCAGTTCTGGGTCATTAACTGTGGAAAGCTTGTAAATATAATGGTTTATTCACATGGGAAGCCTTCATTAAGATGCATTATTCTACAGCTGATGTATTTCCATATATAGTATATTATTGTGTTCTCTATTTCCCTTTAATATTCGTAATTTATTTTTCAATGAGTTGCTGTTTATGCGGTGAGTTAACAAATTTGAATGCCATATGACCAAAGTTGCTAAACAGGAAAAAGATGTTGTAGCCCAAAGGAAGAGCTACTCATTAACATAAGAATCTAAATATATTATAACCTTTAAATTCAAAAGCAACTAGCGAAAGAAGCTACAAATGACCCCAAATGTATTTTTGTCAGAGAAAGTCTATCTCAAGCAACACGCATGAATACACACATATTAACAGCCCAGCGTGGTGTAATAGGAGAAACACAGACACAGAGGAATCCGGAAACCTTATTGCCAGCCTTTTCATTCTCATAGGATGGCTTGGGAGAGTCATTAAGTGATGGACCTCAGTCCCCATCTGTTCAATGGGATAATCAGGTCCTTATTTCTGTCTCAAAAGATGGATGTAACATCAGTAAAGAAATGTAGAGAAAGAAGGTATGGGACAGAGTGCCGTGGCAATTATAAAAGATCTGATGAGCGCTGGGGGACGTCTGTTTCACTCGTAGCCCATGGACATGTTATGAAGTTGGCTGCACACTGTGTGTAGAGCTTTGCCAGGACACCAGTCAGAGTTGCCTACTCATTAATTCACTTTTAGGGATTCAAAGGGGAAAAGGCCCAGCTAAAATATAGTTTGTATGTGTGAATCTATGAAAAAAATATGCTATGATTTACTATAAGAACAATGTAGTGGGGGGGATTTCATATGATTCACTGATAAAAAAATCATAACATTAAAGCGAGACTTCAAGACAATTTTACACGCTCATCAGAGACAAAGAAATTTGGGTCATTTGTAGCAGAGATGCATTTGAACATCTTCACGAAAACAGTGGACTTCAGGGTAGTCATTGGAGAGATCAGATAAAAATCTCTGTGTGAATTATAAACTTCTATTTCATAACACTAGGAATGTGAAAAATATGAGAATTGGATACTTCTTTGAATGATTAAATAAAGGGAATTCTTATCTCTTTATTTTGACACAAAGTAGATAATATAAAGTCATGGCTTTGAGCACTTACATCTTGAGTCAATTTAGATCACTGGCTTTTAACATTGTTCTTTAAAATGATTCTGTAATTCTCATTCTAGATCCACTTTCAAAGTCGTTTTAGGGGTTTTTCCATATCCAGAGTTGTACAGTCTCACGTTCTTATTATACTAAACTTAGACAATTTGCTTAGTTTGTTACACATTCTAATACATATTTTTATCAAGTATTATATGTGTGATTTTCTTTTCATTTTTTTTCACCTGGCTTTATGTCATTAAGTGGATGCTGTATTCTGACAGCATCTCAATTGTGGATTCAAGTAGAGAAGTCACAAACCAAAACAATGGTCACATTCCCACCAACAGTGCAAGAGGGTTCCCTTTTCTTTACACCCTCTCCAGCATTTGTTGTTCGTAGATTTTCTGATGATGCCCATTCTAACCGGTGTGAGGTGTTACCTCATTGCAGTTTTGATTTGCATTTCTCTAATAATTAGTGATGTTGAGCAGCTTTTCATGTGCCTGTTGGCCATCTGTGTGTCTTCTTTGGAGAAAAGTCTATTTAGGTCTTCTACCCATTTTTTGATTGGGTGGGTTGTTTGTTTTTTTAATATTGAGCTGCATGAGCTGTTTATATATTTTGGAGATTAATCCTTTGGCCATTGATTCATTTGCAAATATTTTCTCCCATTCTGAGGGTTGTCTTTTTGTCTTGTTTATAGTTTCCTTGGCTGTGCAAAAGCTTTTAAGTTTCATTAGGTCCCATTTGTATATTTTTGTTTTTATTTCCATTACTTTAGGAGGTGGATCAAAAAAGATCTTGCTGTGAATCATGTCAAAGAGTGTTCTTCCTATGTTTTCCTCTAAGAGTTTTATAGTGTCTCATCTTACATTTAGGTCTTTAATCCGTTTTGAGTTTATTTTTGTGTATGGTGTTAGGGAGTGTTCTAATTTAATTCTTTTACATGCAGCTGTCCAATTTTCCCAGCACCACTTGTTGAAGAGACTGTGTTTTCTCCATTGTATATCCTTGCCTCCTTTGTCATAGATTAGTTGACCATAGGTCATAAATCAAGCCTTAGGAAATTGAAATCGTATCTAGCATCTTTTCCAACACAACACTATGAGATTAGAAATAAATTACAGGGGAAAAAATGTAAAAAACACAAACACATGGAGGCTAAACAATACGTTACTAAATAACCAAGAGATCACTGAAGAAATCAAAGAGGAAATCAAAAATACCTAGAGACAAATGACAACAAAAACACGACAATACAAAACCTATGGGATGCAGCAAAAGCAGTTCTAAGAGGGAAGTTTATAGCAATACAATCCTACTTCAAGAAACAGGAAAAATCTCAAATAAACAATCTAACCTTACACCTAAAGGAACTAGAGAAAGAAGAAGAAACAAAACCCAAAGTGAGTAGAAGAAAAGAAATCATAAAGATCAGAGCAGAAATAAATAGAAACAAAGAAAGAAAAAAAGGGAGAAGACTCAAATCAGTAGAATTAGAAATGAAAAAGAAGTAACAACTGACACTGCAGAAATATAAAGGATCATGAGAGATTACTACAAGCAACTATATGCCAATAAAATGGACAACCTGGAAGAAATGGACAAATTCTTAGAAAAGCATAACCTTCTGAGACTGAACTAGGAAGAAATAGAAAATATAAACAGACCAATCACAAGCACTGAAATTGAGACTGTGATTAAAAATCTTCCAGCAAACAAAAGTCCAGGACCAGATGGCTTCACAGGTGAATTCCATCGAACATTTAGAGAAGAGCTAACACCCATCCTTCTCAAACTCTTCCAAAACATTGCAGAGGAAGGAGCAGTGCCAAACTCATTCTACAAGGCCACCATCACCCTGATACCAAAACCAGACAAAGATACTACAAAAAAAGAAAATTACAGACCAATATCACTGATGAATATAGATGCAAAAATCCTCAACAAATTACTAGCAAACAGAATCCAACAACACATTAAAAGGATCATACACCATGATCAAATGGGATTTATCCCAGGGACACAAGGATTCTTCAATGTATGCAAATCAATCAATATGATACACCATATTAACAAATTGAAGAATGAAAACCATATGATCATCTCAACAGATGCAGAAAAAGCTTTTGACAAAATTCAACACCCATTTATGATAAAAACTCTTCAGAAAGTGGGCATAGAGGGAACCTACGTCAACATAATAAAGGCCATATATGACAAACTCACAGCAAACATCATTCTCAATGGTGAAAATCTGAAAGCATTTCCTCTAAGGTCAGGAATAAGACAAGGATGTCCACTCTCACCACTATTATTTAACATAGTTTTGGAAGTCCTAGCCATGGCAATCAGAGAAGAAGAAGAAATAAAAGGAATACTTGGAAAAGAAGAAGTAAAACTGTCACTGTTTGCAGATGACATGATACTATACAAAGATAATCCTAAAGATGCCACCAGAAAACTACTAGAGCTAATCAATGAATTTGTTAAAGTTGCAGGATACAAAATTAATGCACAGAAATATCTTGCATTCCTATACACTAACAACAAAAGATCAGAAAGAGAAATTAAGGAAACAGTCCCTCTTCTTTTTCTTTATCATCATCATTTTAGGCTTTGCAGGCCATATGGTCCTTGTCCCAACTATTCAGTGTGGCCGTTGTAGTGTGTAAGCCACCATAGACAGCATGTAAATGAATGGGCATGGCTGCATTCCAATAAAACTTTTTTTACGAAAATAAGCAGTGGGCCAAGTTTGACTTGTGTGCTATAGGTTACCAGACCTTTTTCTAGAGCAGTTAGTTTTTCCTCAAACCTGGATATTATCAGAATCACTTGAAGACTTTCCCAAACTACTAGTTTCTTGCTTCTTCCTCACCCCCAGGATGGAACTGAGAATCCATTTTTTTTTTTTTTTTTTACTGCTTTTCAGAATTTTGAGGAAAAACGTGAACTTGGAAAAAATAACTCACTGGTATATTTGAAGATGTGTTGCATCTAAAATAATTTCCCTGAACAAAGTGACTACTAAAAACAAGAAAAGAGCAAATATAAAATAAGAAGGAATTTTGGGAAGATAAGAGCATGCTCAAAAAAGCAAAACAATAATAACCCCTCTAAAATTCTAAATAAATCCAAATAATAAATGGACATAACTCAAAGCCAAATTAATTGTGAAAGGTAAAGATAGAGAAATCTTCTGTAACATAGTGCATGCAAGTAAAGGAGAGATGGAAAATACAAGAGAAAAGGTCAGATCAATCTGGTGCCCTGCCATTTATGTAATATTTGTGGCAGGGAGAAAAATGGAGAAAAAGAAATAATAGAAGGAAAATTTACAGAGGAGAAGACATAATTCTTTATATTGAAAGGACCCACCAAATGGAGAATGTGATGAATGAAGAAATGCTCACACCTAGATTCATTTTGATAAACTTTGAAAAGACTAAGTGTAAAGCATCATAAGAGCAGAATAGCTTACCTACAAAGGAACAATCATCAAATTTCCAACAAGCTAGTCACTGGCAGCTCTGCCCATTAGAAGAAGTATCCTCCAGGGTAGCTACTAAACTGCCATTCAAGTGGGAAGGGCCAAATGAGGACATTTTAGAAGCGCAAGTACTTAGAATATTTATGGCTGACCCTATCCAGTCTGAAAGTTACACTCAAGGACATGCTTCACAACCTAAATGTCCATCGACAGATGAATGGTTAAAGAAGATGTGCCACATATATACAATGGAATATTACTCAGCCAGAAAAAAGGAACGAAATTGTGTCATTTGCAGAGACGTGGATGGACCTAGAAACTGTCATACAGATTGAAGTAAGTCAGAAAGAGAAAAAACAAATACCATATGCTAACGCATATATATGGAATCTAAAAAAACGGTACTGATGAACCTAGTGGCAGGGCAGGAATAAAGACGCAGATGTAGAGAATGGACTTGAGGACATGGGGCAGGGGAAGGGTAAGCTGGGATGAAGTGAGAGAGTGGTGTGGGCATATAGACACTACCAAACATAAAATAGATAGCTAGTGGGAAGCAGCCACATAGCACAGGGAGACCAACTCGGTGCTTTGTGACCACCTAGAGGGGTGGGATAGGGAGGGTGGGAGGGAGATGCAAGAGGGAGGAGATATGGGGACATATGTATACGTATAGCTGATTCACTTTGTTATACAGCAGAAACTAACACAACAATGTAAAGCAATTATACCCCAATAAAGAGGTTAAAAAAAAAAAAAGGACATGCTTCAGCAAAATGAAAACTGAATAGGAGAAAGAAGACTAAAAAATGAAACCAAAACAATGGTTAAATTTAAATAGTTACTGGTTTAAAAATTAATCACAATCTGTTATTACACAATAAAAGTTTGGGGGAAAAATAGTGAACACATGCAGAGGTCCTAGGCTTGCTTAAAGACAGAGTAAAAATACTAATTCTAGACATAAATACAAATATAGGTGGTAATTATGATGTTAAAAATTTCAGAATAACTGGCAGAAGATTATAAATGAGATGTATAGTTTCTTAACCACTGCACAGCAAGAATGAACAAAGTTAACTGCATAGACCCAGCAAAAAGTAGGAAAGGAAAAACAAGAAATTGTGTTAGAAAACATAAGATGGCAGAATTAGCTCTGAATATTTTATTTATAGAAATGAATAAAATTCCTCTTTTCTATAATTTTCAGATTGAGTTTTTAATGTACAGTTATATGCTATTGAAAGGGAGAAACTTGCTGAAAAGTTCAAAGCAAAGGGACTTAAGAGCTGTGTCAGTGAATTTGGTTTAACTCGGTAGAATAAGCGATTGTGATTATCTTGTTCTTTCTGCCCAGTGGGGAGCGAGGTGAGATCCTGTTCTTTTTTTTTTATTTATTTTTTTATTTTTTATTAGTTTCTGCTTTATAACAAAGTGAATCAGTTATACATATACATCTGTTCCCACATCCCTTCCCTCTTGTGTCTCCCTCCCTCCCACCCTCCCTATCCCACCCCTCTAGGTGGTCACAAAGCACCAAGCTGATCTCCCTGTGCTATGCGGCTGCTTCCCACTATCTATCTACCTTACGTTTGGTACTGTATATATGTCCATGCTTCTCTCTCGCTTTGTCACAGCTTACCCTTCCCCCTCCCCATATCCTCAAGTCCCTTCTCAAGTAGGTCTGTGTCTTTATTCCTGTTTTACCTCTAGGTTCTTCATGACATTTTTTTTTCTTAAATTCCATACATATGTGTTAGCATACGGTATTTGTCTTTCTCTTTCTGACTTACTTCACTCTGTGTGACAGACTCTAGGTCTATCCACCTCATTACAAATAGCTCAGGAAGTTTATAGCAATACAATCCCACCTTAAGAAACAGGAAACATCTCGAGTAAACAACCTGACCCTGCACCTAAAGCAATTAGAGAAAGAAGAACAAAAAAACCCCAAAGTTAGCAGAAGGAAAGAAATCATAAAGATCAGATCAGAAATAAATGAAAAAGAAATGAAGGAAACGATAGCAAAGATCAATAAAACTAAAAGCTGCTTCTTTGAGAAGACAAACAAAATTAATAAACCATTAGCCAGACTCATCAAGAAAAAAAGGGAGAAGACTCAAATCAATAGAATTAAAAATGAAAAAGGAGAAGTAACAACTGACACTGCAGAAATACAAAAGATCATGAGAGATTACTACAAGCAACTCTATGCCAATAAAATGGACAACCTGAAATAAATGGACAAATTCTTAGAAATGCACAACCTGCCAAGACTGACTCAGGAAGAAATAGAAAATATGAATAGACCAATCACAAGCACTGAAATTGAAACTGTGATTAAAAATCTTCCAACAAACAAAAGCCCAGGACCAGATGGCTTCACAGGCGAATTCTATCAAACATTTAGAGAAATGCTAACACCTATCCTTCTCAAACTCTTCCAAAACATAGCAGAGGGAGGAACACTCCCAAACTCATTCTATGAGGCCACCATCACCTTGATACCAAAACCAGACAAGGATGTCACAAAGAAAGAAAACTACAGGCCAATATCACTGATGAACATAGATGCAAAAATCCTCAGCAAAATACTAGCAAACAGAGTCCAACAGCACATTAAAAGGATCATACACCATGATCAAGTGGGGTTTATTCCAGGAATGCAAGGATTCTTCAATATACGCAAATCAATCAATGTGATCACCATATTAACAAATTGAAGGAGAAAAGCCATATGGTCATCTCAATAGATGCAGAGAAAGCTTTCGACAAAATTCAACACCCATTTATGATAAAAACCCTCCAGAAAGTAGGCATAGAGGGAACTTTCCTCAACATAATAAAGGCCATATATGACAAACCCACAGCCAACATCACCCTCAATGGTGAAAAACTGAAACCATTTCCACTAAGATCAGGAACAAGACAAGGCTGCCCACTCTCACCACTCTTATTCAACATAGTTTTGGAAGTTTTTAGCCACAGCAATCAGAGAAGAAAAGGAAATAAAAGGAATCCAAATTGGAAAAGAAGAAGTAAAGCTGTCACTGTTTGCAGATGACATGATACTATACACAGAGAATCCTAAAGATGCTACCAGAAAACTACTAGAGCTAATCAATGAATTCGGTAAAGTAGCAGGATACAAAATTAATGCACAGAAATCTCTGGCATTCCTGTACACTAATGATGAAAAATCTGAACTGAAAGTGAAATCCAGAAAACACTCCCATTTACCATTGCAACAAAAAGAATAAAATATCTAGGAATAAACCTACCTAAGGAGACAAAAGACCTGTATGCAGAAAATTATAAGACACTGATGAAAGAAATTAAAGATGATACAAATAGATGGAGAGATATACCATGCTCCTGGATTGGAAGAATCAATATTGTGAAAATGACTCTACTACCCAAAGCAATCTACAGATTCAATGCAATCCCTATCAAACTACCACTGGCATTTTTCACAGAACTAGAACAAAAAATTTCAAAATTTGTTTGGAAAAACAAAAGACCCCGAATAGCCAAAGCAATCTTGAGAACGAAAAACGGAGCTGGAGGAATCAGGTTCCCTGACTTCAGAGTATACTACAAAGCTACAGTAAGCAAGACAGTGTGGTACTGGCACAAAAACAGAAAGATAGATCAATGGAACAGGATAGAAAGCCCAGAGATAAACCCACGCACATATGGTCACCTTATCTTTGATAAAGGAGGCAGGAATGTACAGTGGAGAAAGGACAGCCTCTTCAATAAGTGGTGCTGAGATCCTGTTCTGAAAGAAGGATTAAGAAAAAAAAAGGTCATGAAGAACCTAGGGGTGAGACGGGAATAAAGACACAGACCTACTAGAGAGTGGACTTGAGTATATGGGGAGGGGGATGGGTAAGCTATGACAAAGCGAGGGAGTGGCATGGACATATATACACTACCAAATGTAAAATCGATAGCTAGTGCGAAGCAGCCACATAGCACAGGGAGATCAGCTCGGTGCTTTGTGACCACCTAGAGGGGCGGGATAGGGAGGGTGGGAGGGAGGGAGACGCAAGAGGGAAGTGATATGGGAACAGATGTATATGTATAACTGATTCACTTTGTTATAAAGCAGAAACTAACACACCATTGTAAAGCAATTATACTACAATAAAGATGTAAAAAAAAAAAAAAAAAGAACAGTGAGACCAATAGCTCCCTCCCTCTGCTTGGCTCTTGCAGCCACACTTAAACCTCTTCAGGAGCAGATGGGAGGATTTCTGTCTGCAGAAACCAGCTCAAAAGAAAGACATTTGGATACTGATACGCAGATATCTCCAGTAAAGCAGCTCTGACCTCACCAGTCAGCAACTCCCCTACACAGGTTCCAAACAGCTCTGGGAGCCTCCCTGCTAAATAAGCATGAACCACAAAGGGTCACCAGTCACTTAGGAAAGACAGAGACCCAACAGAAAAGAAATAGGAAGGAAAAAAAGAGGGGTAAAATAAAACATAAAAAACAAAATTCTAGAAGTAATAACCTTATGGAAATAAAAGAGGATTATCGAATCCAGAAATTAGAACAAAATGCCCCCAAAAAGAAGAATCAAGGAACAGTTGAAGTGCTGTTGAAGAGTTAAAATATAATAATAGAAACTTCAAAAAATAAAGTTGTAAGAAAAAATTAAGAAAATCTCCTAGAAAATAGGAAAATGACAAGGAGATGGATGAGGGATACGTGTAAAGAAAATTGCAGGAGTTCTGAGAAGAAAAGAACTAAGAAAACAGAGGAAGGAAATTGTAAAGGAACAGTAACCAAAAAAATCCTTGTAAGGAAAGGATATGGATTTTCGGATTTAAAATGGTCCCTGGCTTTAGTTAGGTTGTATCCATACCTTGGCTATTGTGAATAATGCTGCAGTGAACAGGGGGGTGCAGATATCTTTTTAAGATCTTGATTTCATTTCCTTTGGATGTATACCCAGAAGTGGGATTGCTGGATCATATGGTAGTTCTATTTTTAATTTTTTGAGGAACCTCCATAGTGTTTTCTATAGTGCCTGCACCAGTTTACATTCCCACCAACAGTGTACAAGGGTTTCAGTTTCTCCACATCCATGCCCAACATTTGTCATCTTTTCTCTACTTGATACTAGCCATCCTTTGCTGAATCAGATTATAGTTTTTGGATTCTGGAAGAATATTTCCTCAGTTTTGTGTGCTTTCACAATGTAAGTGACACAGACACGACACACTTTTATGTTTATCTGCATTATTATTTTCTCTACCACTTTCTTAAGTCTATACAATCAAATCACAATAGTAAATCAAGCCCTCATTTGTAGCATTTGCTAATTTCGATGGTGTAAGTATTCCTATAGCCAACTGCAAGCTTCTAACCTGAATGAACACAGGAAGATACGCACAAAAGTGACAGCATTATTAAAGTATTTTCACCTTAGAGATACAACAGACATAATGACATCAAGAGCATAGGTGACAATAAAATCCAGTAAAAATAATTATGAAGCAATGACTTTTTGGTATCGGTAACTTGCACTGTTAACATAATTTAATCCTAAATTTATATAATTTAGCATTTAAAAATAACTGTGCCTAACAGCAGGCTTGCAAAATTTCTGAAAATCTATCAACTGGATCTCATGAGTCATTACAGGCTGGCTCCAGCACACCACTGAATTTGTCCTTAATTTGCTAACTTACCTGCGCTGAATCTCTGAACTCCTTAGAGCTCAGGATCTTTAGCTCATACCTATGATTCCCATGTGTGTTCTTCTTCTCCAAGTCCCTTTTAGTTCTTTCCAACCAAACCCACAAGGTAGCACTTTTATAGACTATTTGACATGGTTCCCTACTGTGACGGACATTACTCTTATCCCACCAACCTCGTTTCTTTAGCGGTTCTAAAGAACAGGAATTATGTCTCAAAGTGACTTTGTATTTTCTGTTACAACAACCCTCCACATGTTGCTGGACCAGTGCTGAGCATTTGGTTGGCGTTCCATAGCCAGACGTTGTTGCCTTTCTGATCAGCAGATGTGGAGAGAGAACATTCTCACAATAAGATGTAATAGCGTGAATGTCTGGAGTCAGCTGAGAATTTCCTGCTCTGGAGGTCTTTAACAATAGAGGGGATGTTTTCAGAGTTGGTTTTGGTGTCATTTTTCTTGAAATCAGAACACCCAAACTCTTTTCATCAATTCTTGCTTCATTTACTTTCTAATGCTATATTCTTTTCTCTCCCACTGACCAAGAAGATTTGGAAAACTTTACCTTCTGCAACTTGAATGATTTTTTGAATGATTTACCGAATAAGCATTTTTTAAGCTAATAACCAGTTTCTGGGAAATAGTACAGAGTGATCCCATACTTCCTCCCCAGGGTTGTGAATTACTCCTTCAAGCTCTCCTGCAAGATCTGATTCTGTTGTTTTGTTTGTATTTCTTATGGGTCTTTGGTAGGACACCATTGAAGATACTGACATATTTCATTATTGTCTAATATTTTTCACTGCTCTGTAACCTTTATGATCTCAAACCTTTTGGCTTATATTTTCAGAACCCACCTCCTTTGTTTAATGAAGTCAGTGCTGCATTAATCCAGGCTGACAGGGTGACCCACCTGCGGGATAAGGTGCAGGTAAAGCATGAGGAGGAATACAAAGATGCCTTGGTTACAATCAAGGATGACTTGAAACTAATAGAAGGTCCCAACATCAAGGAGAACCTCCAAGATGAGATCCGGCGTTGGTTCATCGAATGCAGGTGAGTGTAGGACATCTATCCTGACAGTCTCTTCTGTGGTGGTTGATATTCTTGTGTGTTTTTAAGCACAGAAACATGTTGATATAGATTCATGTGGTTTTCTGGCTTCATTTTAAAAAAGTAGAATGTGAAGGCTAAGAATTTAGGAACTAATTCTTATTTTAATGAAATTGCTTTTGTTCCTGATTTTTTTTTAAAATACAGTCTATATAATACCTCTGTAGCCACATGAAATTGAACATCATGGGTGGATGACACAGCCCCAAGATGGTAGGCTTTCACAAGCCAGGTCTGTCTGAAATCCGAGGAGTCCGGCCACAAGCAATTCACTCTACCCTTCCTTCTGGGATTTGACCCTAATTGTATGAGGCTCCACAGTCTCAGTTATGCTCCTTCTCTGTCATAATCCCTTGAAGCAGCTGCTGACTCTAGGACCTGATGCCTGGCCCCCAGGCCTCCCATGAAATGATGGGAAGGTAGCAGTTCTGGGGACAAGGCATTATGTATATTAAGGCCTTCCTGTATTAAGGGTCTGCCTATATTAAGGGTCTTCTTTAATGATCTTAAGTGAAATGTTAAGCAATTTAAAGCTTGTTTTCAAAAGATGGTTTTTGTTTACAAAAGATGTGCTCCTTTATTAGAGAAGTACAGTAGAACAAACACTTATAGGACACAGTGCAAGTTTCCACACAGTAGAACAAACGCTTTGTAGGCAACCCAGTTGGAGCAGCTTTAAAATCTATTTCAAGAGGGGAAAGGAAAGAGAGCAGATTGTTGTTGATCAGTCCCAGGGCCATGGAAGCAGTCTCGCCACCTGTTTTCTTTGATGGGTATTGTGCTGTACACATTAGGTTCAGAGACACTCAGATTCCAACTTTGATGAGCTCGTCAGGACCAGGGAATTTAACTTGTTGGCAATAGAAAACCAAACTCCTTCTCAAAACATTACATTAAAAGATGTTTATAACTGTGGTAGGCAGCCTCCCAGATGGCCTCCGCTGACCCCAACTCTTCCTCTGGTAATGTCCTCCCTTTGAGTGTGATGTAGACCTAGAACTTCACTGCTAAAGAAAAATATATGGGGAACTTCCCTGGTGGACCCGTGGTTAAGACTCTGCGCTTCCACTGCAAGGGGCACAGGTTGGGGAACTAAGATCCTGGTCAGGGAACTAAGATCCCACATGCTGCGCAGCACAACCAAAAAAAAAAGAATAAAAAGAATATGGCAGGGGACTTCCTTGGTAGTCCAGTGGTAAAGAATCCACCTTACAATGCAGGGGACGCGAGTTCGATCCCTGGGCAGGGAACTAAGATGCCACGTGCCGCGGGGCAACTAAGCCCGCACGCCACAACTAATGAGCTCACGCACCTCAACTAAAGAGCCCTCGCTCCCTGGAGCCCTCGCACCACAACTAGAGAAGAGAAAACCTGCACACCACAACTAGAGAGAAGCCCAAGCACTGCAATGAAAGATCCCACGTGCTTCAATGAAGATCTCGCGTGCCGCAACTGAGACCCGACAGAGCCAAAAATAAATAAAATAAATAAATAAATAATAAAAATAATTAAATCTTAAGAAAACAAATACGGCAAAAGCAGTGGGGCGGCACTGCCATCTTGCTCGCCTCTCGCCCCCTCACTTGCTTTCACCCCTGGCTCTGAGAGGGGTCAGCTGCTGCCCAGCAGAGGGGCCCCATGGAAGGAACGGAGGGAGGTTTCTGGTGACAGCCAGCAAGCAACTTGGGCCTCCTTCCAGCCTGAGAAGAGCTGAATCTTGTCCACAGCCACATGCGTGAACTGGAAGGGCATTCTCCCCAAGGTGAGCCTTCAGATGAGGCTGCAGCCCCAGCCAACACTGTGTGCAGCCTCGTGGGAGACCCCGAGGCAGAGATACCCACCTGAGCCACATCTAGTTCCCTACCCACAGAAACAGTGACACAATAAACGTGTTGTTTCGGTCACTAAGTGTTGGGGTGACTTAGCATGCAGCAACAGATGTCTAACACACATCAGTTATTTTACAATGATTCAGAAAAACTTGAACAATCATAAGCTTCTCTTGTGTTAATTCCGTATGGGATTCTAACATGCTATCTCCTCAATAATACATAAATTTTATAACAAAGTTTCTTCAGGAATGTTTGATATAACAGTTACTTGCTTTTGATTGGAGAGTTCTGTCCTTTATTATATAAATAGGGCTTTTAAATAGTTAGTTATGATTTTTTAAAATTCAAAATTAATTTTGTGAACTTTTCTCTTTATATCGTATTTATCAGGGATATTTTATTGCCAAACGGGATATTTTAAATGAAAGGAATATTTTAAAATGAGAAATTGGACATTGTATTAATTCTATACTGAAACTGATAATAATAAAGAGATAGAGAAAAGATGCTAATAGGGAGGGAGATATTTATATATGCATATATCCCCTCTTCACTTTATCAGCTTCCTCCTTTTAATTCTGGTGATGGCTTCATGGAGACATAAGATAGACATATACATGTGTGTGTGTGTGTGTATATATATGTATATATATATATACATACAGGCAGATAGATAGATATCTCAAACTTATCAAATTGTACACTTGAATATGAAAAGTTTATTATATATGACACATCCATAAAGCTGTTAGAAATAGATCAAAGATATTATATCAGCAGAGATGTTAGTGTTTGAGTTTTTTAAAGTAGCTTGGTTTTTTGTTATTCAAACACCAAGACCCAGTATTCCAATCACTAGCCTTGTTCTCAGACTACTCCGCTCCCACCCCGCCAACCTCCCACTCACAGTATAAGAAAAACTTAATCAGTAACAATTACAGGTAACAATCTCTTCCAGCTTAAATAGTCTCTTTAAGGTTGACTGTCTATTTGGAGTAAATTTGCAGTCACTTCAGATGCCTCCCTATCATGAATGTCCCTGTTTTTCTTCCCTCTGTGGCATCTGACTGCAAAGGGAAATTACCAACCTTCACAGCATTGTCTGGGGGCCAGGAGAGTGAGCAGCATCTGGGCTCGGGCTATGTCAGTGCCCTGGCTGGTTTCTGCAGGCGGGTGGTGTAGCCATCTGGTCCACGAGGAGAGACCAGTCCACCTGGTCTTTGGGGACCTCCTCCTGTGGCCTGTGGTTTCTGCCACGTGCCCTCACTCACTGGGCAGCTGCAGTTCAGGCCTCTCACCTCCTGAACAGCCCTCATCCCGCTGGGATGCTGGTTCCTTCAGGACCCACATTCCCCAGGAGTGTACAGGGTGCCCTTCTCAGGCCTTGGGGGAGGGGCAGGATCTCTCACACCCTCCACCAGCAGGTCCCCTCCTCCTGGCTCCGTCCAACCCCATCACATGCTGCACACCCAGGAAGACAAGCACTGCCCAGATGGGCCCTGATGCTCTTCAGCCACTCCACGGTCTCTGCTGGGATCTCAACACTCATCCCCTCCTTGGCTGAGACCGCTGGAGGATGGGGCCCAAGACGCAGATGGTATCCCCACTTGTCCACCTTCTCCTCCCTTCCCCCACCACTCTGCCTCACCAACTTCTTGTTCAAATCCATCCTCCGTAGGAAACCCTCCCTGAGTGCTTCCCCGCAGTTCCTCTCCATCTCCTCCTTGAGCTCTGCCCGAGTCTTCCCCTTCCCCCTCTAGGCGATCTGCATAATCACAGAAACTAGAGCCTTGCTTCCTGAGAAATAGCTGTGCCACCTTGGGCAAGTCGCTTAACCTCTCTGTGCTGTCAGTCTCCTCATCTGTGATAGGAGAACAAGACTCAAACCTATTTTGTGGGGTTGTTAAGATATGGGAGACTTCGACCCCAGTATGCAGACCATTATTATTTCTGCCATATTGTACACATCTGCTCATTCATATGCCCCTCCCCCAGATAAATGGCAAGCCCCGTGAGGACAGTGCCCGGTGCTGAGGAGAGAGTGGTGGATACAGTCCCCATCCAAGCAGTGGGTAGTGCAAGCCAGCAGCACTGCCCTTTTCCTTTCTTATCTAATTACATAATTGTGCCTGGAGGAAATATACTCAGGATGATTTTGTGCAATCATGGAACTTTAAGTAGAAAGGCATTGTTTCAAAAGAACTGTCTTCTGATTAAATCACCTTCATTTATAATTGAAACCTTCATTTTCATAGTTAATGAAGATGATATGCCCTGTGTTCATGAATTTTCCTTATCAGCAACTTTCCTCCCTTTTCTCAGGACATCAGAGAACAGATGCCCACAACCATGTTTTCTACAAATGAAATACTTCTTTACTTTTAGATAGACTTTTATAATCCAATTTATTGTTAGGTGATATAGCCAAGTTGAAAGCACTATGTACAATTATAACTCCAAATAAGCTAAAATGTATAAAATATACGTATACACACATATACATATATACAAAGGTATATTCACACATGCATTTAATTTATTAAATATATGTTTGCAGATGGATGGAAAATTTCTGGAAGGATACACTAGAAACTTTGTTAGCATGGCCACCTCTGGGGACAAGAGTAGTGATGTTACTTTTATCTCATATTCTCCTGTACGCTTAGAAGTCTTTCTTTCCATAAGTATTATTTTTATAATGAAAAAGCCTAGTTAAAAATATAGTAGAAGAAAAAGAAAGGCAAGAACTTAATTTGGGATAATCCAAAATAAACATTTGAAATGTTAAAACACCCTAATTTTTTTAGAAGTATATTGATGCAATACCTGCAGAACACTCCTGGAAATTCTTTTGATGAAAGAATAGGGTGCCTTGAGGCTGGCAGTAACTGTGGGTTACTCCCCCGTCTGAGGTGCTGGGAGGGTCATGGGAGACTCCTGATGGCCTCCTGGGAGCAGCCCCTCCCATTGGCTCTGGGCTTTCTTTGAAGACGAAGCCCTCCCGGCCAGTCCCCTTGAGAACATTCCATCCTGCTGTTACTGACCTGACAGTTTGGAGGCTGAGTTAGAGCAGCTCCCATGGGTATATGCTGTGTGTAATTCACAGAGACGTAAAGATACCTCCTTTTGAAGTAATGTAAGGTCGAGGGCGGATTTATTTTCATAATTGGATTACATTTATCTGATTGACTTTGATAAAATCCCTTTCCTTGCTTTTTTAAATCAAAGACAAATAAAAAGCAAATATTGTCTTTTGAAACATGAAACATGATCAGTCTTCAGGATAAATTCCAACAGGACATACAGTGACAAGTAAAAAATGACTAGAAGTTACAAATATAAACTCCCACAATTTTGAATACTAATTCTTAGCTGATTTAATCAATACTTGTAGTTGACAAAAGTTGCCCGGTATTTTATCAAATACTAGGATTTGTGGTTCAAGTTGATTTTTAAATTATTTTAAAGGAAGTCTTTTTTTTTCCAGTGTTAAAACTAATACATGCTCATTGTAGAAAATTTACAAGACAGAGTTTAAAGAAGAAAATTTAAATTGTCTATAATTTTAGTAGACAGAGATAGCTACTGTAAAAATTTTGGGTAAATTGCTTTCCAGTATTTTTCTCTCATATATTTTATATATATATATATATATATATATATATATATATATATTTTTTTTTTTTTTTTTTTTTTTTTTTTTTTTTTTTTTGCGTTACGTGGGCTTCTCACTGTTGTGGCCTCTCCTGTTGTGGAGCACAGGCTCCAGACGTGCAGGCTCAGCGGCCATGGCTCACGGGCCCAGCCGCTCCGCGGCATGTGGGATCTTCCCGGATCGGGGCACGAACCTGCGTCCCCTGCATCGGCAGGCGGACTCTCAACCACTGCGCCACCAGGGAAGCCCTCATGTATATATTTTAATTACAGTTTTATGAATCCTTTTTCTAATTTTTAAAAATTTAACACTGGGTTTCCCTATGTCCTTAAAATGTTTTGCCAAAAGATGTCTTTCATGATTGCTTAACATTCTGTTGGATGGATGGACTAGCTAATGAATCAATGATTATCTTTTTAATATTTTGTCAAATTGATAAGAGACCAGTGCTGTCCCTTAATTTGCGTTTATTTTATTATTTGGAGGGGTTGAAAAATCTTTTGGACTTTTTGTCAATAGCATTTCTTCTGTGAACTGCCCTGTCATTTATATGCTTCCCTTTGTGATGTCTTTTTTCTTAAGTGACCTCTAAAACGTAGTATATATATAAAGTAGCTTAACCCTTGCATTAATTTGTGATTACTGCTGTAATGCATGACCACAAACTTGGTGGCTTAAACCAATAGAAATTTATTTTCTTCCAGTTCTGGAAGTCAGGAGTCTGAAATCACGGACTCAGCAGGACTGTGCTCCCTCTGAAAGCTCTAGGGGAGAGTCGGTTCTTCACATCTTCCGCTTCTGGAGGCCACCGACACTCCTTGGCTCGTGACTGCATCACTCCAATCTCTGCATGATGGTCACTTGCCTCCTTCTCTTCTGTGTGTCCAATCTCTCTCTGTTCTTCTCTTATAAGACACTTAGGATTTCATTTAGGGCCCACCAGGATAATCTTATCCCAAGATTCTTTTTTTTTTTTTTTTTTTTTTTTGCGGTACATGGGCCTCTCACCGCTGTGGCCTCTCCCGTCGCGGAGCACAGGCTCCAGACGCGCAGGCTCAGCAGCCATGGCTCACGGGCCCAGCTGCTCTGCGGCATGTGGGATCTTCCCGGACCGGGGCACGAACCCGCGTCCCCTGCATCGGCAGGCGGACTCTCAACCACTGCGCCACCAGGGAAGCCCCCAAGATTCTTAATCACATCTCAAATATAGATATCTTTTTTCTTATAAATAACATTCAGAGACTCCAGGGATTAGGACCCAATATCTTTGGTGGCTGTTATTCAGCCTACCACAATCCTCAACAACCCCATGAGATAAGTACTCTTCTTTCTTTCATTCGTTGGCAGCATCCTAATGAAGGACAAAAGGAGAAGTTTGTAGTACTCTTGATCAGCACTGTCCAATAGGACTTTCTGCAGTGGTGGAATTGGTCTGATGTGTACTGTCCACTCCAGTAGCCACCAGCCACATACAGCTCTTGAGCACTTGAAAGATGGTAGGGTGACAGAGGAACTGAATTTTTAATATTTAATTTTAATTCATTCAAATTTAAGTTTAGATAACCATGTGTCATTAGGGGCTACCATATTGGATGGCACAGTCGTGGGGATACTTGTTTCCAGAAAATCTCTTGCTATAATTAGTATTCCTTTTGGCTTGGGACCTGTCACAAACCGTCATCTAAGTGTTACGATCCACAGATGAGCTTCATTTTAAGTATCATAAAGTAACCTCATCCAACCCCTTAGGGTGATAAAGGAGAACCTTGAAGTCCGTGGGACTGTGGGCTCTTGTCCCCGAAGATGCAACAGCCTCTTCCCCCATTTCCCTCATGAGCATCAGAGCCACCTGAGTAGCTGTCAGCTCTGAAAACCGGGCCAAATCCAGGCCTTTGTGTCTTTGCAATTGGCCCTGTGTGGACCATTTCTCCCCACCTGCATTTTTTAACTGAGTTTCTTGAAACTGTGCCCAGAAACCTTCAATCTAGAGAGAAGTAAGACCCTCAAATGGGGTGACAGCTCTAGGATTGGCCCTGTGGCAGTTCTCCTGGGATTTTAGCAGATTCCTTTTAATCCATGTAATCTTGAGGAATCTGGAAGTGATAGTAAATTACATAGCCTTATTCCATTTTTTAAGCCAACACACAGTCAGTCAGAGGTGATGGCTAAGAGGAAGAGCTCTGGGGGCTTGGGATGATCTTCGTCCTCAGCAGGGTGAGCCTGACTGCAAAATAAAATGCCAGTGCCTTTTAATCTTATGATGTGATGGCATCTATCATGCTCTCTAAAATAAACAAATACATTACAAATCACACACATACACAGGAGGAGTGGTCTGAGAGCCAGGCTGCCTGGGTTCAAGTCCCAGCTCTTACAGACTGTGTGTCCTTGAACCAGTTGCTTAACCTCTCTGTGCCTCCATTTCCTCAACTTAAAATGAGGATATTCACAGTATCGACCTCATAGATAGGATAACATAGAATAATACATATAAAGCCCTTAGAGCAATGTGTGGCATATGATACAGCCTCAATAATTATTTTAAACATATAGGAAGGCCGGCACATTCTCAGACACACAGTTTGCAGTTTGGAAGAGGTGGCATAGCCATATTGCCCTGCGTTTTCACTCCTGGGTCTGGAGCCTTTATATTCACAGCCGTAAGCATCTTTTCAAGTGCTGCATCCTGATCTGCAGGAGAGACTGGCTGGGGATGGAGGCGGGGGAGGAAGGGCTGCCAGGGCTGGGGGTGGGGATAAAACTGAGGGATAATAACAGGGTAGGCAGACAAAAATTAGACAGGGTGGAATGTGCTCTTAGTCCCCACGGCGGGGGAGTCAGGACGTGACATGTCTACAGATCACCAGCGGACGTACATCCTTCTTGGAAGAGGCCTTGGAATGCTTTGTTAATGTTTTTGATTAAAAAAATTAAGATATAATTTAAATGCGGTAAAGTTCACCCTTCTGTGTACAGTTCTGCAGGTTAAGCTTTGTCATTTTAAGGTATGTGGACCTGGAGAGACCTGCAGATTTGTCTCTCACCCGCACGGTTTATGCCAATTTAGGGCTCCAGGAGTTTACACTGGAGGGGGCTCAAGTATTATCTGCAAGTGGAGAGAATGGTGCACTCACCGCCCAGGAGAGCTCCCAGACACGTGCAGAAATTTGCTGAGGATGGGGATGTGTTTGGAGCGAGGCGGAACGACAGAGTTTCCTATCAGCCTGGAAAAGTGTATGTCTCTTTTGGAAAAGACTTTCGGATCTCTCCCATCCAGCCTCCAATGCTGTCCCCCTGACAGGACCTCCCGGGCCTGCACCAGCTTCCATCACTGTTCACTCCTTCTGAACTTGGTACCTGTCTACTGCTCCTCCAAGAGGGACCTCGCCAGGTGCTTCCATGGATGCTCTTCTGGGATCCTGAGGCTTAGAAAGGCTGAGTGCCTTACTCAGGGTTCATGGCTCATGAGAGGCCATTCATACTCCAGTCTCTTGATTCCAAAAGCCATGATGCTCCCACAACGGCAAACGTGTCTCCTTGTTCTGAGCATTCCAGCAACAGAAGGCTTGTCCTGTGTGTCTTGGACTCCGTGGTCATTTCATAGGAAAAGATGGCAGTTGCCCAAGGCCGAGTTGCTCACTAGGTACCACCTGGAAACCAGGAGCTTCCCTTGTTCCTGACTCCTTCTCTGTCCCTGCTTCAGAGCCTCTTCCTGCAGAGTGAGGTGATGGTCTGTGTGGGTAAAAGGGAGAAGGACAGGGCTTCCCTGGTGGCGCAGTGGTTGAGAGTCCGCCTGCCGATGCAGGGGACGCGGGTTCGTGCCCCGGTCCGGGAAGATCCCACATGCCGCGGAGCGGCTGGGCCCGTGAGCCATGGCCGCTGAGCCTGCGCGTCCGGAGCCTGTGCTCCGCAACGGGAGAGACCACAGCAGTGAGAGGCCTGTGTAACGCAAAAAAAAAAAAGGGGGGGGAGAAAGACAAAGAGGAATCGTGGGATTTGAGAAAACTGGCTGACTCCAATTATTTTACAGGTGACAAAAGGGACTCAGAGGGGTCAGGCAACTTGGCTAAAAACTTGGGTCGCTACGGGCAGAACTAAACCCAGGGTGGGCAGAGGCTTTCTGAAGGCTGATCATTGTGTAAAACGAGACTGGTTCTCAGGGGAAGGTTCAGAATTGTTCCGAGGGCTTTTAAGGACATCGGAAAGAAACCACTAGAATGTTCACGGTAGATATCTTCCCGGGACTGGGACCACGGTTCTGTTTGTTCTTTTCCTTCGTATTCCAAATTTTCTACATTGAGCATGAGTTACTTTCAGAAAGAAAAAAGAAACTTCAGGAGGACAGTGGGAAAGGGATGGCCAGGGGAGGTGATTAGGGGTCGTTATTTTGAATTCCTTGCGTAATTATATTTTCAGTGAATTCTCAAAAGCAGCTGTGGTCTGTGGAGGAGGTGTGAACACATGTGGATTACTCCTATGAGAAGGTGAATAGCTTTTTTTTTTTCTGCCGTTCGCTTTGGTGGAAAATATATTAGGTTGAATGGAGGGCATAAGAAGAGGCGGGTGAGAAATCAAGGTTATTCACAGAGGCCTTGGGGACAGGTGCACACCTGCGTGAAATCACGTATTTTGCTGTCCGTCGTCACAGTAAATCAGACTAAGAACACCCAGCAGCTACAGGCCCTCTGGGCTTATCCAGGCACCACGTCATGACGAAAGACAGGCCCTGAGGCTCTTTTGCAAATGCAGTGGCCAGACTTTCTCTCTATGGTCCATGGTCGTATCCCTGGCTCCCAAGGTCCCCCCACCCCCATTGAGCCTCTGTCTTTCCCTCTAGATTGCAAGCCTTTGGGGGGACAGGGCAGTGATGTCTTCTTTGGTTTTCTTCAAACCCAGCAGAGTGCCTGAGATTCAGCAGATGTAATACGTGTGCTGAGCTGAGCTGAGGTCACGGGCAGAGAAGAGCTGAAGGTCCAGCGAGATACTGTAATAAACGCTGGGCCAGATTGCAGTGCCCCTCAGGCTGGTGCGTGCTTCAAAAGCAGCTGGACAGCCTGTCAAAACGGGTTTGACCCCCCACCCCCGAAGTTCTGATTCAGTAGGCCTTGGGTGGGAGCTAAGAGTCTGCATTTCTCTTTCTGTATAATTACTTCCCATTCTTTTACGGATTTATTATTGTGTGTATGATAAGAACACTTAACATAAGATCTACCCTCCTAGCAAACGTTTAAGTGTGCAGTGCAGTATTGTTAACTATAGGCTCTATGCTATACACTAGATCTCTAGAACTTACCCCTCTTGTATAACAGAAAGGTTGCACCATTTGACTAATACCTTCCTGGTTCCCCCTCCCCCCAGCCCCTGGCAACCACTGTTCTACTCTCTGCTTCTCTGAATTGGACTACTTTAGATTTCTCATATAAGCGACGTCATGTAGTATTTGTCCTTCTGTGTGTGACTCACTTCACTTAGCACAGTGTCCTCAAGATTCATCCATGTTGTCACCTCTGGCAGGATCTCCTTCTTTTTATGGCTGGATAATACTCCATCACATGTATGTACCACATTTTCCTTATCCATATATGTGTCCACGGATTTTTGATTTGACTCCATATCTTGGCTTTCATGAATAATGCCGCAGTGAACAAGGATGTGTGTAAAGAGAAAAACATTTCCTCCTGTGTGTGTCTCCTTTACTCACCCACTACATCCACGCTGTCTTCTGACACCACGTGTGTGTGGGTTGTCCACACATCAAGCAACTCTCTGCAACACCAGCTGGGTGTCCTACAATTCAGTGGAGTTCTGACACTCCTTGGAGAGAGCCTCAGGCCCCCCAAGTTAAGGGCTCAGTCCCACAAAACTGCTTCCCCCAACGTCAGATGTCAGTGTCAAATCCCAGGTTGTCCCCTGTGCAGCTGACCAATCGGCTATAAATCGGGGTCCCCACGACTCCCCGCTTGGGTTCCATAATTTGCTAAAATAGCTTATGGAACTCAGGGAAACACTTACATTTACTTATTGATTATAAAGGGAAATGGTAAAGGATACAGATGAACATCCAGATAGAAGAGATGCACAGGGCAAGGTGTTGGGGGGAGGGGCACGGAGCTTCCATGCCCCAGGCACCACCCTCCCAGCTCCGCCACGTGTTCACCTACCCAGAAGGTCTCTGAACCCCATACTTCGGGAAATTTTATGGAGGCTTCATCACGGAGGCGTGATCGATCATAAACTCAATTTGCATTCCTCCGCCCTTCCTGGACAGTTGAGGGTGGGGCTAAATGTCTCAGCTTCTAATCGTGGCTTGTCCCCGCCCCAGGAACCCACCCAGCATCACCTCGTTAGAACAGAACGCTCTCCTGTCACGGAAATCCCAAGGGATGTAGGAGCTCTGTGCCAGCAGCCAGAGGCAGAGACCAATCGATACCTCTTCTGTTATTTCACAGTGGACGTGTAACTCTTTGAGATCCCAGTTTCATTTCCTTTGGATATATACCCAGAAGTGGGATTGCTGGATCACATGGTAACTCTATTTTTAATTTTTTAAGGAACGTCTCATACTGTTTTCCATAATGACTGAACCAATTTACATTCTCAGCAACAGTGTTCAAGGGTTCCCTTTTCTCCACATTCTCCTCAACACTTATCTTTCCTCTTCTTTTTTTTTTTTTAATCAATCAATCTGTTTTTTTAAACAGAACAGAGTCACACATTTATTTTTATTTTATTTTTGGCTGTGTTGGGTCTTCGTTTCTGTGCGAGGGCTTTCTCTAGTTGTGGCAAGCGGGGGCCACTCTTCATCGCGGTGCACGGGCCTCTCACTACTGCGGCCTCTCTTGTTGCGGAGCACAGGCTCCAGACGCACAGGCTCAGTAGTTGTGGCTCATGGGCCTAGTTGCTCCGTGGCATGTGGGATCTTCCCAGACCAGGGCTCGAGCCCGTGTCCCCTGCATTAGCAGGCAGATTCTCAACTACTGCGCCACCAGGGAAGCCCCATCTTTCCTCTTCTGATAACAGCCATCTAACAGATGTGAGGTGACATTTCATTGTTATTTCAATGTACAGTTCCCTGATGATTAGTGATGTTGAGCATCTTTTCATGTACCTGTTGGCCATTTGTATGTCTTCTTTGAGAAATATTTATTCACTTCCTTTGCCCATTTTTAAGCCAGGTTATTTGGGGGTCTTCTGCTATTGAGTTGGAGGAGATCTTTATATATTTTGGATATTAGTCCCTTATCACATGTATGCTTTGTGAATCCTTTCTCCCATTCTGTAGGCTGCCTTTTCATTTTGTTGATGGTTTCCTTTGCTGCACACAAGTTTTTAGTTTGGTGTGCTTCCACCTGTCTATTTTTGCTTTGGTTGCCTGTGTTTTTGGTGTCGAATTTCTAACACGCTCCTGGGAGATGCTAAGAGTCCTGGTCCTGGGATTATACTTTGAGTAGCCTTGGGCTAGAGGCACTGCCACCCTCTGCACGCCTTCCAGGGAGGTGGGAAAGTGTAGGAAATCACCTTAAGGAGTGTCAGAAAACCACTGAAAAATTAAAACCAGTATTATCCTGGGGATGTGAAAGCCTCCAAATTTACTGACTCTCTGCTGAAGTCACTGGAAGCCGCCTCCGTCATAGGTACTTGATACACTGCAAGGCAAGACAAACTGTTCTTTGGATATGGAGCCTTTGGGTTTGTTTCAGCAGGCTCTTAATTTTTGTGTCATATGGTGACATATGTCAACACACGTGTTGCTTCAGACAGAAATTATCATGCCTTTATGTTTCATAAATAGGTGCTTGTCACTTGATAGAATTAAGGTCAGAGGATCTTCAGAATTAACCTGTATACTCTAAAGCTTCCCTTTTCTGTAATTCACTCTGTTGCTGTTTATGAAAGGTTAATTTTGAAAGTAATGCATAGGAAATGAGTTGAAAATGTAAACATCTGTAAAGTTTCATTTCCTAAACTTTCTGGACTCTTGAGTTAGGAAGGACAGTGCCTCACTCCTTTAAATGAGGAAGAGTCTATGGATGAATGATGTCTGGGGTTTAGAACTACAGGTGCATGAACAGAAATGGACGGCCATCTACTTAAATGGAAAATTCTCTCCATTCCTTCCTAAAGTGATTTGTTCTTGCTTGGGTATGAATTTTTCTATACAGATAAATATTTCAGACAAAAGGTGAAAATAAAGCATATGTATCATTTTCTCAACAAAAGAGTAACCAAAGTGTAAATAATCAATTACATCATCTTTAGTATATTGTTCCTTTTAATAAAAAAAAAAAGTGAGTGCAGAGCAGGGAGGTTCCTGTAGGATTCAAGCATGAGCAACGATAATACTTTGGAATCAAGAAGGAAGCTTCCGGGCTTCCCTGGTGGCGCAGTGGTTGAGAGTTCGCCTGCCGATGCAGGGGACACGGGTTCGTGTCCTGGTCCGGGAAGATCCCACATGCCGCAGAGCGGCTGGGCCCATGAGCCATGGCCACTGAGCCCTGTGCATCCGGAGCCTGTGCTCCGCAACGGGAGAGGCCACAACAGTGAGAGGCCCGCGTACCACAAAAAAAAAGAAAAAAAAGAAGAAGGAAGCTTCCTTCTGGAGTAGTAACTGCTAATCATAGCCCGCTAATAAGTAGAACCATCAATGAATAAATCAGATTTCGTAATGTGCCACTGAGAAATCGCCTTGCTTTGCACACGACTTTTTCCACCTCTCCTTTGAGAGATGGCAAACCCCTCAGTTTCCCAACAAGGGCCATGGTAATTAAGTCCATGTGTAGCCAATTGCCTTTATTGAGTGTAAGTGAATTTATAGGCAGCAAGTGACACTTTTGGAGGCTTCTGTGCGGTGGCACAAGCTGCTTTCTTTAGAACGCAGGAGAAATTTATGAGCCTGCTGACATGAAGGGAGGTAGTTGGATGACTTGGGGGGGACCGGCCGGAAACCCCTCCATCCATATATTTTTCATACTTGGTGAAACACAGATAAATCTCTGCCCTGGACGTCTGAAACGGTGGGACCGCTGAAGCTCAGTGTCAGAGCTCAGGGGAAAAATTTATCATTTTAGTGGTTCTGCTTTCTAAATCACTGCAGACTCTAGAGCTGGTCCTTTTCACGTTTGTGAAAGAATTTTTGACAATATGCATAAATTTTTAATCAGCTCTAACTTTACCAGATGTTCTGTGCCTCACATTTGCTGAAACATAGAAGGCATGGGTGTTTTTCTCTTCAGGCTCCCTCAAATAAAAGAATATAAAGGCAGGTAGGTCTGTTGGAGGTGATTTTTATAAGAAAGTAACATTAATCATTGAATATTCTGTAAGAAATTAACATTGCCCTTCCCCCATTAACATTGTCATATATGAATTATAGCTTCTAGAGCTGAAAGGAACTTTAGAAATTGTCTGATAGACACACATTACTTACTTTTTAATAACGAATGAATAAACCTAGTTCAACAGCATCATTTGGAGGAGAGGGAAACCTACCAGCCTCCCACAGTGATGGAGCGATTTGCTCAAATCACACCTCTGGTTAGGGGGAGCAGCCCGCTTTTTATTTTTATTTTTTTTAAATTTTTTTGATGCGGACCATTTTTAAAGTCTTTATTGAATTTGTTACAGTATTGCTTCTGTTTCATGTTTTTGGGGGTTTTTGTGTTGTTTTTTTTCTTTTTGGCCACGAGGCATGTGGGATCCTAGCTCTCGACCAGGGATCAAAGCCACACCCCCTGCATTGGAAGGCAAAGACTTAACCACTGGACCACCAGGGAAGTTCCTAGAGCTTTATTATTGGAACCTAAACCACCCGTGTGCCTTCCTTGGCCGTCGGGTCTCTGCCTGTGTAAAGTGCCAGGCAGGGGAGTGGAGCCTGCAGGTTCTCTAGTTGCTCCAAGCTTGGTTCTGCTGGGGCAGCCGGTGAAACTTGCTAAGCTTCAGTCTTCTCATCTGAAAAATGTTGATGGCAAAAATAGCACCCACCTCACAGGGCTGTTGGGAGGATTAAAGGAGACCATGATATCAAGTTCTGAGCGCATAGTGCTTAAAAAGGAATATATTACCATGGAAGATTCTTTGCAAATCATTTCAGTGCGGTCACTAGATCAGGTTATCCAGAAATAACATTGCATTTAAACATAAAGATCCAAGGTCATCTCATTTAAGCCATTCAGTATATAGGAGAGAACCAGCAGCCAATATAGAACGGAATCTGCCCAGTGGGGCCCTAGGACCTCGTCCTTTGTAGCTGGACAGGCCATTTGACTCGAAGGAGCCGCTGCTGCTCGTGAAATCATCAACTTTGCCCAACACATCCCGTCTTGAGGCTGATTTTGGTTACGTGATATAAATGACAGTCCTGTAATCTGAAAAGAGAGGAGAAAAATCCTTGGACGCAAAATATACCCAAATGCGTTGCTGGCCCCTCCTCTTAACAGCCGGAGGCCCAGGGCCTAGACCCTGCCTCCCTCTGTTCCCCGCCCTTCCCGGTGTCCATGGTAACCTCATCCAGGCTCACACTGTTCCACTCCATCCCTGTTTGGTTGACTCCCAGATGCGAATCCCCAGCCTGGAGCGCTCGCTCTGCTAAACTCCAGATGTGGAGATCCCACTGCCTACTCAGTATCCCCACAGAGATGCACTTGGCGGGGCGGCATCTCAGGCTTATGGATGTGTGCATCCAGAATGGCATCTTATCCTCCCAAACCTGCCCCACACAGCCTCCCACCCCAGCAGAAGTGAACCCACCCGTCCAGTCTCTTACCATCACCCTGACTCTTCATCTCTCAGCCCAGCCTGCAGTCAGCCAGAAAATCCCATTGGCTCTACCTTCCATATATGCCCCAGGCCCACCGACCTCTCAGGCCTCTGACTTTACCACCACCTGAGGTCTGAGCTGCATCAGCCCCAGCCTGATGAACCCACCTCCCCGCAACCACCCAGGCTCCCCAAAATCTGTTTTCAGGATGAGGACAGTGTATTCACCACCTATCACTGTGTACGTAACAGTCATCACTCAGACTTACAAACTTAGTGACTTAAAGACCACACCCACTGCAGCTCCCACAGTCTCTATGGGTCAGGAGTCTGGGCTTAGCTGCATCCTCTGCTCAGGATCTCACAAGGCTGCGGTCAAGGTCTCATCTGCTTCCATGCTCTCCTGGCTGTGGGCAGGGGGGTTCAGCCCCTGAGGGCCTCGGTTCTTTACTGTTGCCTGGAGGCCACCCCCGGCTCTTTGCCAGGTGGGCCTCTCACCATGGCAGCTTGCTTCACCGAAGCCAGCAAGAGAGAGAGTCTAGGAGAGAGGTGGGAATTACAGCCGTGAAGAACCATCGGGGAAGTGACATCCTGTCCTCATGCTTGCTGTGTTCTATTGGCTACAAGCCAGTCCTGGGTCCCAGCCCCATTCAAAAGGAAGGAGAGACACAAAGGTGTGGACACCAAGACACAGAGAACTCAGGGGCTGCCTCAGAGTCTGTGGACACAGAGAGGAAGAATCATCCTTCAAAAACCTAAGGCAGGTCTTGACCCTGCTTTAAAAAGTGGCTCCCTTTCCTCTCCAGAAAGGCAAGTTCGGGCTCGGTGTCCTGTGGCCACTGACAGTCCTGGCTTTTCTTGGGGCAGCCCAGGGGCACCTCCTTCTTGGAGCATCACCGTGACCAGGCCCCAGGAGCCTCCTCCACGGGGATTCTAGTGCCTGGGAGATATGCTTCCACAGTTTCTGCTCCCAAAACTGTCCCCAGTGCATGTTTTGTTGTTTCCTCTAATGAAATCTGGGAGAAGGGAAATTAGAGGCTTCCACTTATGTTACTGAATTCCCATTCTGCAGGATAGAAAATTATGTGTCACGATTATTTTTCTTGATTCATTTCCAACTTGTTTGTGTTTTGATTTTTCTGACTCACTTGTTCTTTCAGATAGGACTTCTAGGTTTCCAAGTCATTCAAAATTAGACACAAATGTTTATTCCTAGGAATAGAAATAGTTCAGTGGTAGGAGAATGCAATAGTATGTACATCAGGGAAAACAATATTATCATTTCAGGTCATGCAAAAAAAAATTATTTGATGAAATGGAACGCCCACTTCTTATTGTAAAAATTTAAAAACAGGGCCTCCCTGGTGGCGCAGTGGTTGAGAGTCCGCCTGCTGATGCAGGGGATACGGGTTCGTGCCCCGGTCTGGGAGGATCCCATATGCCGCGGAGCGGCTGGGCCCGTGAGCCATGGCCGCTGAGCCTGCGCATCCAGAGCCTGTGCTCCGCAACGGGAGAGGCCACAACAGTGAGAGGCCCGCGTACCGCAAAAAAAAAAAAAAAAAAAAAAAAAAAAAAAATTTAAAAACAAAGACAAGGGTTAATTCTTAGCATAATAAAATGTAAGCTGAATAAAAACAAGGATTTTTTAAATCTTCTGTTTACTGCTTTTTCCCTGTGCCTAGTACGGTGTCTGGCACGTAGTTCTAAATGAGTGAATGAATGAATGAAACATCAAGTATTCTTTAAAACAAAAGAGAGCTGTACACTTAATGAGGAAACACTATAGGTCGTCTCACAAAAGGAAAGGAAAATATAGATGACTTTGTCCCCTAATAATTAGTACCATAATATAAATTATTATCAATATAATGACATCAAAAGGAAACAATATTTTTTTAAATGTAGCAAAATGTATTTTTTAAAAATCAACCACAGACTAAGTATGAAAGAGAAGTATATGAAAGTTTAAGAGGTCTATAAATGTTGGGCTTCCCTGGTGGTGCAGTGGTTGAGGGTCCGCCTGCTGATGCAGGGGACATGGGTTCGTGCCCCGGTCCGGGAAGATCCCACATGCTGTGGAGTGGCTGGGCCCGTGAGGCATGGCCGCTGAGCCTGTGCGTCCGGAGCCTGTGCTCCTCAACGGGAGAGGCCACAGCAGTGAGAGGCCCGCGTACAGCAAAAAAAAAAAAAAAAAAAAAAAAAAGTCTATAAATGTTAATAGGAAGAAATTTTAAAGGACTTGAATAAATGGTGAGACGTGCCATGTTTCTGGTTAAACAGAAAGATGACATGATTGCTCTGGGTAATTTATAGAGAGGACACAATTTCAATTAAAGTCCCAACAGGATTATTTATTGAACTTGAAAACATAATTATTAAAGTCATTAGGATTAAAATAAGAACCATAAGGAAGAACAAATGACACTTTATTTTCAAGAATATTATAAAGAAAAATAAGGTATTGATATAAATGCATTACACTAATATAAAAGCACAAGCATAAATCAGTGAAACAAAGTTGAGAGCCCAGGAACTGACAAACATAAATGGAAATAAATAGCATATGATAAATTAAGTTTAAAAAGTAATAAGAATGGAAAAAATATACTTGCAATAACTAGATTGCCTTAATTGCTAAAGCCAACAAGCAGTCGAAAGCTGAATGGAGAACTTAACTTCCCTAGAGAAAGGTCACAATTTTCTAACTATGGAAACGAAAATGTTTTCTGCTGGCTATAAAACTTACAAGGTCTTTATAATAATCAACCCTAAAATAAGACAAAAAAAGGAGTCAAACAAAAATAAAATTTATTTTCTATTGGACATTATTTTACCTTACCATTTTATTTAATTACAAACATGATTTCTATCTGTCATAGCAAGGAAAGCAATACTGAAATATGTACAGAAAAAAATGAATGGTCTCCTCCCTCCAGGCCCCGTCTCGGAGCTAATCCAGGTGCACAGTGCACGCGTTCCTCCTGCACCTGCAAACATAAACACAGGCACACAAGGCTCTCCTGTCCCCTTTTCTCTTGATAACCCAGGCCGCTCCCCAGCCCAGTCTATCCCCTTAATATTCTATCTTTAACATCCCCTCTGTCCACATAGAGCAGACTAGTCTTTATGAGAATTGAATTTATTCATCCACCTAAGTATTTATTAAGTGCTGGTGGTGAAAAGGTAAAGAGGAACAGGTGAAGTCTAGTCCTGATGCTGGATTCCACAGTGGGGCTTTACCATAATTACATAAGCACTCCCCATTGGGTGATTATTTGCAGTTTCTTATTACAGTTTTTATTTTTTACAGCTTTTGCTAGTACACATTGTGCATCACAAAATATCTCTGCTTTTACTTCAGTAAGGATTCCCAGTAGTGGAATTGTTGGGTTAAAAAGTTGTGTACATGTGAAAGGTATATAACACAAACTTGATAGCTAAAGAATTAAGGAATCCATTGTCTAAGGGTTTATGCAAAGCCAGTAAGTGACTTTGATTAGTAGAGACATCCTGGGCTTCTTTTTTTTTTGTGGTACGCGGGCCTCTCACCGTTGCGGCCTCTCCTGTTGCGGAGCACAGGCTCCGGACGCGCAAGCTCAGCGGCCATGGCTCACGGGCCCAGCCGCTCCGCGGCATGTGGGATCCTCCCGGACTGGGGCACAAACTTGTGTCCCCTGCATCGGCAGGCGGACTCTCAACCACTGCGCCACCAGGGAAGCCCCATCGTGGGCTTCTAGGCAGAATCCCAAGGTTAGAATTGAGGCACTTCTGTAAGGAACAATTTGCCTTTGGAAAAGTCACTTAAACTCTCGGATTTTCCAACTTCCTCCTTTGCAAAATAGACAAAAGTGCTTATCTCACAGAATTTCTGTAAGGATGAAATGAGAAACAATTTGTGAAAGGCGTGTGCGAAAACACTTTGTAAACCTGCATGCAACAAACACACAGTCGATCATTTCTGCTAAATAAGTGGGTCCAAGAGGTAAGGAGACAGTTACACAAATGCACATGCATATAGCAGGTAGCAAAGTGCCAACCTCAGTAGCAGCTAAAGAAAAGCAAATTCAAATTGGGCTTCCATTTTACACCCAAAACCCATAAAAGCATCCGAGGAAGAGGAAAGCTAATGCGTTGGTGTGGTAGGTGAAACAGACTGCAGGGGGCACTCAGAACTGCCTGGTGGGCTTGTGTTTGAATTCTGTTCTTTCCAGAAGCGACCAGGGCTTTTCTCTGTGTACTTCCATCATGGGCGCCCCCTCCCCACCCCTGGCCCCAGAATAATTGGCTGGGACGGGGGGTTGTAGTTATACCGAATTTTAATTCTTCCTGTTTAAAATAATGAGTCATCAGCATCCTGCCCAGAGCGTCCTGACTTTCAAGAACAGGTTGCTGCTGTTAGGAGATGCCTGTGAGGTGTGAACTAAGGTCACCTGAATTGATGTGAGTTTTGACGCTTGGACGGGCCAGGCTGGCACCTCGGTGTCTCGAGTGCTCCGCCGCAGAGCCCAGGCACCTGCCTCCAGACCGTGAAGCCATTTCTCAGGCACAAAAAGGAAATGGCAACAGCATTGCCTGAGTCACGCAGATGCCAGACAAACGCTACTTGTACAAGACAAAATGTGGGCTACTTCCCACCTCCCTGTGTGAGATTAGGGAGGGGGCAGGTCTGTTTGTCCCTGGCCTCAGACAGAGTGGAGACAGGCTTCCACAGTGCCTCAGGCAGGAGTTCTTCACTTAGGCTACAAGATGTGCAGGACACATATCATATCTGCAGGACCAAAGACAGATTGAAAGCCCAGTCATGGACCAAGGGTTTGGATGGGGTTTGGGGAGGAAATTAAGTGGGAACAGTTTGGGATCAGACAATGGGATGGCTGGGGCTTCAGAGTCATTGCTTTACACACGTGAACCCTGCCTGGAGGCTCCTTTAGGGGAGAGATGGTGCAGGTCCCACTTAAGAGCCAAGGACTTGGAGGCCGTTATCCTAGATAACTTTGATCATAAAATGTGGATGGGATGCTTTCTGAGTCAGTAACTAAGACTGGTATCAAGAGAAGAAGCTGGGGGCTTCCCTGGTGGCACAGTGGTTGAGAGTCCACCTGCCGATGCAGGGGACACGGGTTCATGCCCCGGTCCGGGAGGATCCCACATGCCGTGGAGCGGCTGGGCCCGTGAGCCATGGCCGCTGAGCCTGTGCATTCGGAGCCTGTGCTCCACAACGGGAGAGGCCACAACGCTGAGAGGCCCGCGTACCACAAAAAAAAAAAAAAAAAAAAAAAAAGAAGCTGGAAGAAATGTCAGATTACTAGAGCTTTCCAACCCTGGAGCAACTGCCACGTGACATCACTTAGAGGGCTAATTCTCTGGTGGGGAGGGGGGCTTGGTGGCTTCTCAACGTCTTTCTTTTGTAAGTTTCCAGGGGAGATCCAAATGTAGTGGTAGGGAGGTGTCACTTGTTTTTGAAAAATATTCAACAATCTCTAGTTTGTTGATAAATCTAAAGTTTGATAAATAATATATTTCATATTCAGCATTCCTATTCCAATTTTCCTAAATACTTATTATTTTACTTTTTTATTTTACTTTATTTTATTTTTTAACTGACAAAGCAAAAGACTTTTAATGGGAAGGGGTGCCCGGGTGGAGAGCAGCAGGGTAAGGGAACCCAGGAGAACTCTTCCTAAATACTTTTTAGGCAATGGATTTAATGAATACCTGGAAGTTTATCTTTTGGAAATTATACTTAATACTAATTAAATATTGTTCCAAAAAGTTGAATTCTTGCTTTTAGAAAAAAATGTAATCCCCATGAGACGTGCCAGCATGTGCCTGGTGGTGACTAAATGGGGACTAGGAGTGCAGAAATATCTGGTAAATCCTGTCTTGTCAAGTTCCAGATCCGTCTCTCAAACTTTGTGTTCTTGGGTGGTTTTCACCTTTCTCGTTTCTCCTGTTCTGCAGATGCGGGTGGAATGTATACAGTTCAGGTGATTTTTCATGCAGCCATGTGATGAGATCTATTTTCTGCATCACTTGGTCCATCCGATGGTTTGGATGCCCATTTGAAGAACCTGCTTTGGCCTTGCCTATTGCAGCAATTGGAGGGCAAATGGAAATTAGTTGGTGGCGGGTGGGGGGAGGGCACGGCACGGGGGGAAGATACTAGCACACGCCTGCACGTTAACTTTGAAAATCAGCCAGACGATGAAAGTTCAAAGGTAATCAAATGTCTGTGGAATTCAGATTCAAGCTATAATTGAGGGAAAGCTGTGATTGAAATAATCACCATGTACCACATCAGGATCTTTTACCATGTAATGATTTTGCAGAGGATTTTGTGTTAACATTTCTTTTAAGTAGAAAAGAATTCCCACATCTATGCAAGTACTTTCCAAACTACAGAGAGAAACCGGGGTAATCATCCAGAAACAACTTAACATCCCCTCTCTTCTCCATCCCAAATGCACATCCCTCAGCAAGACCTTTGGTTGTGAGATAAGAGGGAACCTATTTTATTTGGTCAAACACGTACGTCATGCAGGGTAGTCGGGGAAGGCCTCTGTGATATGATGACATTTGAACAAAACCTTAAAACCAGTCGGGGGGGGGGGTGTTTTCTCTCTGCACGTGAACATCTCTCTGAGGAGGGGAGCATCGGGGTGGATGGAGAGCAGCTGGAATGCTGAGAAGGTGGGGGAAGGCAGGAAGGCGGCAGGGCAGTACCGGGGAAGCCGTAGTAAGTGCAGGAACCGGGTCCATCACCATCCAAACCAGGAGACTTGTAAGAATGAACGGGGGTGCTGTTGTTAATTACACATAACTGGGCCTGTCCCCAGGAAAGCGGGCCACAGGTTAACCTAATTATGTGGGCGTTGGTTTCATTTGGAGGGAGAGTTTCGGCAAACTTGGAGCAGAGAAACGGCACGACGTGACTTATGTTTTAAGAGCATCACTCTGGCTGCTACGTGGAGGGACAGCAGGGAGACTAGTTAATCCCAGTAACACGAGTACAGGATAAGGATGGCTTGGATCAGTGCGGGTGAGAAAAGTGGTTGGATTCTAGGCATAGAATTGGAAGGTAGAACCAGCAGGGTTTGCTGATGGATTGAACTTAGGTGTGAACGAGGGAGACGAGCCCAGGATTCTAGGTTTTGGCCCTTGCAGCAACTGGAAGATGAGTTTCCATGTTCTGAAATGGGGAAAGACAAGAGGAGGAGGAGGTTTGGGAGAGGAGGTGAGCACAAGGGTGGAGGCTGGGGCATTTAAGTCTGAGACACTCACCGCGCTTCTGAAGGGAGACACTGGGCAGGCAGGCGAGTGTATGAGTGTGTGGTCCAGGGCAGGGAGGAAGGCAGGAGACATGGTGATGGGGCAGTGAAGGCAGCAGGGGGTGTTCAAAGCCAAGAAGCTACATGAGATCCTAAGGGGTGAGCATGGAAGAGAAGAACCCAAGGGCCAAGCCTGAGGTCCCCCAGCATTTACAGGTGGGAAGGCAAGGTTCTGGCAGAGAAGGCTGAGCAGGTGGTCGGTGGGGGGAAAACTCAGAGGGAAGCTAGTCACAGATCATTTCAGGAGGAAGGGAGGGCCCAGAACTCACATTGCTTCCAGGCCACGTCCTGTGAGTCCCTTCTCTGTAAGGCAGAGAAGGGGGTGCCAGATAGACAGAAGAGGAGGAGGTGAGAGATGGAAGGAAGCCAGGAGGATCCCGAGCTGGAAGCCGAGGAAGAGAACCTTCCAGAAAAAAAGGACTTTGTCATCTGATGGATCAAGAGAGAGGGATGTGGTAAAACACCCTGGGAAGCCAGCACATCATACTCACTGGAAAACTTGTTTACTTAGTTTGTGGGGGAGATGGAAGCCCAAGATCACGGGGTCAGCAGGGTCGGTTCCTTCCGAGGATGAAGGGAGAAGCTGCAGGTGCCCCCTTCTCCCTGAGTCTCTTCACATCATCTGCCCTCTTGGGGTGTCTGTGTCTGTGCCCTAATCTCCCTTGTTTATAAGGACACCAGTCATATTGGATTAGGGCATCACCTCAACTAATTCCATCTGCAAGGACCCTATTGCCACAGGCGGTCACATTCTGAGGTCCCGGGGGGTGGGACTTCAACCTGTGGGTTTGGAGAGGGACACAGTTTGGTCCGTAACACCTTGTGGGAACTATTTTAATGGAGCCAGTGAATGTGAAGGACTTGAAAAGCTGGAGTGTGGAGGTGAGCAGGGAGATGCGTGAGAAGCTGGGGGATGAGTGTTCACAGACGTAGACCACAGACTGGTGGTTACCAGTGGTGGGGGGGAATAGAGGGGTGGTGAGTGGGAGGTACAAACTACTGGGTGTAAGATGGGCTCAAGGGTGTATTGTACAACACGGGGAATAGAGCCAGTATTTTGTAATAACTGTAAATGGAGTGTAACGTTTAAAAATTGATTTGAAAAGTTTTAATAAAATGAAAAGGAGGATGATAGTTTTCTAAATGAGAGAGGCCTGAGCTTGTTTCAGATTCACAGGGAAGCATCCAGTCAAGAGAGAGAAAGGGCCTGGGGGAAATGAGAGGAGTGAGACAGTAGGGGGCCTTGAGACGCACCATCAGGCTGGTCTGGGTCATGGGAGCAGCATCCCTTCCACTAATGAGGGTGGGAGAGCCGGAGGGTCTGGGCTGGACCATCGTCCCCGTCTGATGGCAGCTTCCCTCTCCTCCACCCCGCTGCAGTTGGGCAGAGCCCTGGTTGGGGGGCGCGGCGGGGAAGGGGAAGGATCCCCTCTGGGCCGAGACCCCATCACTCTGCAATTCCAGTTGTTTGAATAACATCCATGTTCACATGATGTGCCAGCCCTGAGCTCCATGGCGGGTTTGATGGGCCTGAACAGACACCCCGGGTCTCCCAGCAAACATAAACCAGACTGTTTCCACTTTGAATCTTTCCTGACACCATGTCGTTAGGGGTCTTCGGCTGCTCCCCTAGAGGTCCCCACACGGGCTGT
This sequence comes from Hyperoodon ampullatus, assembly GCF_949752795.1. NCBI lineage: Eukaryota > Metazoa > Chordata > Mammalia > Artiodactyla > Ziphiidae > Hyperoodon > Hyperoodon ampullatus. Next base: position 4,608,254 of record NC_136921.1, read on the forward strand.
CACCTGTGGTCGATGCGGTCAGCCCCCCGGCTATTTGCACCTGAAACATCGTGGGAGCCAAAATAGTATTTCTGGTCACTCGTCTCCAAGTATAAGTCATCTGTGCCCGGAGCTCTCCAGCTTCACACTGTGCTGAGTTCCAAGTGCTAACACGCTCGTCACCTTGCAGCTTCCTTATGCTGAGCAAGAGAGGAGCTGACTGTGTCTGGGTTCTGAGCATCGTTATTCGGGAGAGGGAAGGCCGTGTCCCATCTCTGCCCCAGAGCACAACTGAGAATGTGGTGGTGAAAAGCCGGCAGTCAAGGAAACGTGAAACAGAATTCGAAAACTGTTTTCTCCCAGCGTGCTCTAAGTGACGGAGTCTCAGTGCAAACCCCGGGCAGCCTTGGACATCACAAAGCAGGGGTGCAGTGGCTGTGGGAACAGAGGTCCCCTTGCCACAGAGCGGGGCGTGGGGTGTCGTGAGAACAGAGAAAGTGTGTGTGTGAGATAAAGAGCTGTCAGGTTAGGCTGTCATTTTCTACATACAAATTTTAAAAGATATCTTTTAAATGTGTGCCTGACAACAGTGCTTACATTCTTTAAGGATAAGGCATTCAATTTTAAATTATGATTAAATATTTAAACTGTCACTAAAAAACTAAATACGTTCATTTATCTATTAGAAATAAATATATTTGATAGTATATTTGCAAAAAGTACTCTGAAAAATATAAAATTATCAAATCTTACTCTGACGATTGATGCGTAACATAGCTAATAAGAGTTCCATTTTAGTAATGGCACATGTAAATCCTTTTTGGTTTTAATTTATATAAGTTTCTACGTTTGTTTTGAGTCCTCAAAAACACTCAAACTTTACAATGAAACAATAACACTTTACAATGGAATTGCTTGTGAAGTTGGTCGTCAAAGGAATAAGGTGAGTGGGTGTGAAGAAGGAAAAGTGCTCTAACTTTTAATTCAATTGTATTCCTGGTTTTTACCCAAGATCGTGTAGGCTGAATGATGCACAGATAAGACAGAACTCGGTCAGGCAAGTTAACAAGGTTTGAGATACGAGTCTTGTAGACAAGCAGGGTCTGGGGCCAAATCTATGCATCAGCCCTGTGGTTGTGGAGTGTGAGCTGCATGAGGACAAGGTCTGATATCTTTTAACCTTCAGATCACTGTCTTCCATTGCAACATCCAGAATCTAGTTGGTACTAAATAGATGTTTGTTGATTGACTATGTGCATGAATGGATGGATGCCTAGAAGGAAGGATGGATGGATGGATGGATGGATGGATGGATGAGTGCATGAGGCCGCTCAAGTAGCTGCAGTCATGGTAGCTCCATTGACAGAATGGCACACGTAGTGTGTGACCACCCGACGTCCCCACTGCTGGTGCATATGTCCATAGAACCCCACCCCCACCCCAGGCAGTGCACTGTGTTCAGTTCCTTTCAAAGCAATGTGAGTCACATGCCTGCTGAATGAGCCCATAGGAAAGTTTCAAGAGACCTGAGAGATTTTTGTCCAGACAGTGATGTAACTGTCCTAAGATGTTTGAGAAGCAGTCTATGAAAGGGATGCGGCCAAAGCCCTGTGGTGGGGACGGTTAGGGAGGTGCTGGCTGCCGACCTCTACCCAAGGCAGTGGCCCCAATTCAGACCCAATTCAGACTCATCGCAGTCTTCACTGTCATGCAGCTGCCTTTTTAAAAAGTTCCTTTAACATATCCTTGAGGACACCGTAAACAATAATTGTAAGACTCAACCCTTAAATACATAACTTTTCAAGATTGTACGTGAGGAACCTGGCGGTCAGGTGGCTGCCTTCTGCTGCAGCCCAAAGTATGAGGGCCGCTCAGGATGGGCACCTGCCACCTGTGCAGCTTCAGACTGAACCAGACACTTTTTCTGGAACCTCATTTTTCCTTGAGAAAACGACTGATGCTCTGGCTATTCAGACTCAGGTTTGGGGCAACATTTTCTCAAAAATGAACCAAGTGAGTGTGAAGGAAAACAACTGAGGGCATTTGCTGCTAATAATAAAATTCAAGCTTTCTAGCGAAAATTACAATTTTGGAAATCTTGGAGTCACCTCTGTGAGTCTGAGAGCTTCTCGTTACTTAGCTTTGGGGTATGAGATTGGTGGCGTTATTAATGAATGAACATGATTTTTGGTACGGTGAAATGTGTAAGCATTGGGAAGATCCACATAAGTCAATGAATCATTAGTTTTGAAATGACCAAGATGTTACAAAGTCATTTTGGGGTGAAAGATCTATTCAGTGCACAAGGCACATGGATTTTGATGTGACAGGGAAGGGAAAGTTCTTGATATGCTTTCAGATTCCACATCACCACCAGCCTTTAGGAAGCTACCACTTGTCGAGTTGTGGTGTAGAATCAAAGCAGAATACTCACAGCTATCTAAAAGGCTATTAAAACTCTCCTCTCTTTTCCAATTACACAGCCGTGTGAGGCCAGATTTTCTTTCTGTACTTCAACCAAAACAACATACTGTAACAGATTGAATACAGAAACAGATATAAGCATCCTGCTAACTTCCATTAAGCCAGAACAGTAACACTGTTCTCACTAATTTGTTTTGTTCTGGGAAATACATTCTTCATTAAAAATGTTGTTTATGTGAACACATAATGGGCTTATTATTGTTATTTTTTAATGAAAAATGCATATTTTAGAAATGTGTCAGGTTTAATGTTTAATACAGTAAATATCAATAGCTAGAACTCATATAAACAAAAGCTTTTGGGGATCATCAAAACTCATCAAGGGTGTCAAGAGCAACTAAGGCCAGAAGTTTGAGAACCGCTGTTACAGAGTCATCTGGAGCATGGGCATCTCCTCTAACGCTCAGATTCTGTTCTTCTGTGGATTAATGGAACTAACTTGGTTGTTTTTTCTTTCTATATATGGAATAAATATAACACTCGTATCCAAGTCAGTTTCTCTTGGAAAAATTAACTTCATTTCCCTTCTGAAATCCCTCAACATTAAATTTCAAAGTCTGCATTTTAAAACATAGAAACTATATGGTTACAGAAAAAAAATTACTATTCGGAACTCAACATATGGAGCCTTAGACTCGCTAAAATCTAAAGCATGCATGCGTATTTCATGTACTAGTCCTAAATCTGTAATTCGAACAATGCCATGCTTCTGTTTTATGTTAAAATCCTGTGTTTATCCTAAATTTCAAACAGGAAGAAATAGTTTGTGCTTCTGTCTTTTTTTTTTTTTGCGGTACACGGGCCTCTCACTGCTGTGGCCTCTCCCGTTGCGGAGCACAGGCTCTGGTCGCGCAGGCTCAGCGGCCATGGCTCACGGGCCCAGCCGCTCCATGGCATGTGGGATCTTCCCGGACCGGGGCATGAACCCGTGTCCCCTGCATCGGCAGGCGGACTCTGAACCTCTGCGCCACCAGGGAAGCCCCCTGTCTTTTCATTTTTAACCCAAGCACAGAGTATCTCAGTAATTAAAAAAAGAAAAAAAAAGGCAGAAAATTACAATCTGCTTCAAAGAGAGGTGTGTCTGTCTCACAGTCACAACTGCCTTGAGGAAGGAAACCTGTTCCTGAATGTCACCAGGTCCTTCTGCTTCTTAGAGACCGGAAGTCCGGCCAGCAACTGGCAGGGAGCTCCTCTCCTAATAACTATCACTCATTGCAGTGAACTTGACCAGAGCCAGCTAGTGGGGAATGCAGCAGAGAGGGCTGTGCTCATGGATGTTCATTCTGCCTTTTTTCCTCCTCAGGAACTTAATGGGCACATTTCCCGACTACCCTAAAGAAGAAGAAGGAGGTTCAGCTATTATTTTTTCCAACAAGACACGACAACAGGTACAAGTATGCGTGAGAAATAAAATGTAAATATATCATAATCGCATTTCTTTAAACTTTAGAGATAATGACTTTTGCAGTGTTATTAGGTCTTGGTTATTTCCCTAGAGATGTTTACCTGGAAGTACTTTTGTTGTTTATCAGTTAATGTACTTTCAAAATTTTTTAGGTGAATTCCTGCTTTCTCCTGTCTTTGAAAGCGATGTGACAACACATGAGTCTCATCTTCTTAGTCAGTGATGAGCAGCCCGATTTCAGGAACCCTTTACGTTCTGGTCCCTGCTTGCCTCCCAGTATCATTTCCTGTCCCCTTCACCCCATCTTCACACCATCAACTCCAGTGGTCCACTTGCCCGTCCTCCTCGCCACTCATGCTGCTGCACCTTTAGTGCCTTCGTGCATCTCATGCTCTCCCCTCACTCCAGGATGCCTTCTGCCTGTCTTCCTCTGCTTAGCTCCTGCTTGCCTGTCAAGACTCAGCTCTTTGCCATATTAATGTTCTTCAAGAGAAACACCCTTGGACCATCTCTGTAGATGCTCTAGTGGCATTTGATGATTGACATCCAAAGCTGCTTTTGGAAATGCCTTAATAAACCAGAAATAGGAAAACTCTTCTTAACCTCAGAGTATTTATCATAGAAACCAAGAGAAGATGTGCATTACTCAACAGTGAAACGTTTAGAAGCATGACCATTAAAAGTGAAACTCAAGAAAAGAATAATTGCTATCAGCACGATTAGTTAATACTCTCTGGAAGTTCTAACAAATGCAATAATATAAGAAAAAGAAAAGAAGTTACAGATATTTTAAAAGTGACGATTTTATTATTGTTTTCAGATTATGTGATTATATTCCTAGAAAACACAAACTTATCAAAAAATTATATTGACATATTATGCAGAATTGTACAGAATTATACAGACAAAATTCACTGAAGAAAATGAAAGAAGACATGAATAAATAGACTGATGGTTTGTTTCTATGGATAGAAAGATTCAATAAAATACAAATACACATTATCTTTCCATTGTTTATGTAGTTAGTGCAATTCCAATAAAATCAAAACAATTTTTTATTGACAAAATTATTCTCAAGTTTATAGAGAAGAATGAATGCGTGACAATATCCAAAAAGTTTATGAAAAAGAACTGTAATCAAGGGAACTTGCCCTACTTGGTATAAATCAAATTATAAAGTAATTGAGCCATCACCGTACTGGGAGAGGAATAGACAAATAATAGCAATAACAAAAATAGTACGTCATGTGCAGCATTTATTGGACAAATATTCTGTGCCGGGTCCTATGCAAAGAACATTATGTAAATGAACTCATTCAATCCTCCTAACCCACGAAGATCAAGCCATTTGGCCAGATTCACAGTTAATAAGTTGGGGAGCTGAGATTCAAACCCAGATAATCTGACTTCAGGATAGTGTGCTCAGAAATTGATTCAGGTACTAGTTGGAACTGAGAAATATAATCATGACCTAAGTGGAGAAGGATGAACTATGCAATAAATAATATTGGGACAACTGGCTCTCCATTTGAGAAAATTAGTTGATCTTTACCTCCCTTAATATACAAAATAAATTTCAGATGCATTAAGTATTTACATGTAAAATATTAAACCACAAATTACCAGTAGAAATTGTTTGATATTTAATAATAATGGGGAGTAATTTTATAAGTATATCACCATAGGCAGAAATCATAAAGAGAATAAGCTGGTATCTCTGAATAAATGAAACTTAAATAGCAAAAAATATCATAAATTAAAATCATATGATAAAATGGAGAAAATATTAGCAACGTAGCTGACGTTAGGTATCTTTCATATGTAGAGTTCTTAGAAAGTAATAAGAAAAATCTGAACACCTCAGTAGAGAAGGCAAAAAATATTAAAGTAATTAAAAAATTTTTTAACTCACTAGGAAAGAAATTTAAATATAATGTTACTGTATCTCTTTTCACCTATAGGATGGCTAAAATTTTTAACTTGTGATAATAATTGGAGTTGGTGAGCGTGTGGAAAAAAGTCACTCTCGCACATTGTGGCTGGATACATAAATTAGCATGACATTTTTTGAGGGCCATGGACCAAGTAAATATCAAAATATTTACTGTGTATACCCTTTAACCCATAAATGCTCTTCAAGGAATTTATACTAAGGAAAAAATAAAAACAAGTTGCCATAGATGGGCAACAACAGACTTTTTCCATTAGCAGCAAAATAGTAAATATTTGTTGAACATAGAGTCTCTGCTGCAACTACTCAACTCTGCTATTATAACATGAAAGCACAGACAATATGTAAATGAATGGGCATGGCTGTGTTCCAATAAAGTTTTATTTACAAACATGGACAGCAGGCCAGATTTGGCCCATGTGATGTGGTTTGCTGATACTTGCCATAGGTGACTGAAACAGCTGTTCTTGTCTGCACTGTTCACAGCATTGACAGAGAAGAAACAGGCTAATGTTCGTTACTAGGGAATTAGTTAAGTAACGTGAAACACTAACTAAGCAGCAGTAAAAACCATGCGGTAGATGAGGTTTTGTCAGCACTGCTGACCCCACAGTCAGCATCCCTGGCTTCCTCTGCTTCCCCACCTGAGCCCTCAGGATCAAGGGGAAGAGCTCTTCTCCCAACTCCCTGTCAAAAGCCAACATCAGCTCCCAAAGCCTTCTCTCCACCCTCCTGTCCTTCTCCCCTGAGCTGTGTGACCACTTAATAACCACCCTCTTGTTGACAGTTCGAGCCCTCCCTTGAGTGACTGCCATTTTGATGTGATGTTATTTCACTTTTTTACATGTTTAGGTCTTGTCCCTCCAGCTAAATCATCCGGCACAAGTTGTGTCTTGAAAGCCCATGACAGGCAGCCAGACATGTTTCATGTTAGTTTTTAAAGGTAACAATTATAGAATTAAGAATGTTGGTGGAATGTCTAAACTGTCCATCAGAAACTCTCAAAAGTAGAGTTAACGTCCAGTCAAACTAAAAGCAAAAGAAAACTGAAGACGTCTGGTTAATACGTACACTAAAATCAAACAAAGGGAGCCACAAAACAACATGACTTTAAAAGGCAGATGATTGAAGAGTCAGGACAGCATTGTGGTGAAGAATCCGAGTTCCACTAGGTCTGCAGCCTTAGGCAGGCGACTTCCCCTCTGCATCTCAGTTTTCTTGTCTGCGGATGGAGATGCTAAAAACACCTGCCTCCCTGGGCCGATGCAATAATTAGATGAGATGGTACATGTAATGTACTCAGAACAGACCTTGGCACCCTGAAATCATTCAGAAAGTCTTAGCAGTTGTTACTAATGGGAGGAGAGGGAGGAGGAGGGAGAGGAAGAAAGGAAGAGGAGAAGGAGGAAGGGGAGGGGTGGAGGCAGAAGAGATAGACCAAACATAATCATTGTAACATACACGTAAACAGTCAACTTTATATTTGTAAAGACAAAACAGTGCAAATACTTTTTCTGAAGTGAGCATAATCACATTGATGCCAAGCCCCCCAAAAGATGGAATACAAATAGAACCTCAGATCAATCTTCCTTATGAGTATAAATGCAAAACTTCAAAGTGAAATATTAGCGAAACACTACAATCAAGTGGTGTTTATTCCCGAACGCAAGCACTGTTGTGTTTTGGATGTTCTGTGAATACATTGCATCATATAAAGAGATCCAAAAGGGAGAACCATAAGCTCATCACTGTGGATGCTGAAAGGGCATTTTACAAATTCAACTCCCTTTCTTGATATTAAAAAATAAAACAAAAAGTGGAATATATGGATACTTCTTCAACATGACAAAATATTTCTTAGTTCAAAAGTTAATATCATGCTTAATGAAATTCACAGGAAACATTTCCACTGGTGTCATGAAAAATACAAGGGTAGCCATTATCTCCATTGACCCACAGGATCTATTGAACACTATTACACAAGAGAAAGAATGTAGAGATAGAGAATTGGAATGGAAGAGGGGAAATCGTCACTTATTGCAGATATGTTCTGTACTTAGAAAAGCAAAGAGATAAACTGAAAAACACCTTAAACAATATGAGAAGTAAGATGGGGAGTTACAAAATTAATATGCAGAAAGAGAAAGCTTTTCTATGTTCAAACAGCAGCTACATAGAAAATATAATAAAAGAGTCCATTTACAATGGCAACAATGGCACGAAGATAAAATATCCAGGAATAAATTTAATAATAAATGTGTGTTCTATGGGAAGAAAAGCTTAAAACATTCTGAAGGGGCTTCCCTGGTGGCGCAGTGGTTGGGAGTCAGCCTGCTGATGCAGGGGACACGTGTTCGTTCCCCGGTCTGGGAGGATCCCACATGCCGTGGAGCGGCTGGGCCCGTGAGCCATGGCCGCGGAGCCTGTGCTCCACAACAGGAGAGGCCACAACAGTGAGAGGCCCGCATACAGAAAAAAAAAAAAAAATTCTGAAGAATGAAAATGAGCAGATAGAAAAGCATATTCTGTTCTTAGGTAGGAATACTCAATGTTATAAATACTTCAGCACTCCCAAACATCATCTATACATGTAGTACGATCCAAATAAAAATACCAATAGCATTTTGTTGGAGTGGGGAGTCAGGGCATGCAGAGGGTGACTAATTTGATTCTAAACTTTAGGTAGAAAGTAAATAACCAGGAATAACTAGTAAAATTCTGAGAATGAAGGGTAATGAGGAGGAACCAGCCCTGCCAGATATTAAAACATGTTTTAAAGAGCCCATTGATATAGGCAAATGACTAAATGAAAAAGAATAGAAAATCAAGAAATATATCCAAATACACATGGAAATTTAGTATATAATAAAGAAGCATCTCATCTTTCTTGTAGAAGGAAAAGAAAAAGACCATTTAATGAATGGTATTATAGTAACCAGGTTGTCAACTGGAAAAGAAGAAAATTAATCTCTATCTCTTGATACTTTAGCCCAGAATGATTCCAAATGTATCAAAGGTTTAAATGTCAAACAAAACAAAAACACAAAAGGACTAGAAGCAGCCAACAAAGAAATATGTCATAACCTCAGAGTGGGAAAGACCTTTTTACCTCTGTCGCACAACCCAGGAGTCATAGAAGAAAAAAAACATAAATTAAACTACGTTAAAAAATTTTTTTAACCTGCATGGCAAAACTGACCCCAAGTAAAGTCAAACGACAGATGACACACTGCAAGAATTATTTGTAATGAATATCACAGGTAAGAGATCATTTTTCTAATATATAAAGAGCTCCTACAGCTCTATAAGAAAAAACTCAATAACCCAATATTTTTAAAGCCAAAGGATATGAACAGTTCTCAGAAATGAAAATCTAAATGGATTTGAAACATAATAAAAGATGTTCAACATATGAAAAGACAACCAACCTCACACGTATAAGAGAAATGCAAATTAAAGCTACACTGACAGACAAAATTGACAGATTAAACCTCATCAAAATTCAAAACTTTGGGACTTCAAAAGATGCCATTAAGAAAATGCAAATACAAGAACAGACTGGAAGAAGATATTTGAAAACTTATACTTGATAAAGGATTTGTATCCAGAATGTACAAAGAACTCGTACATCTCAATAATAAGACAAACAATCCAATCAAAAAATGAGCAAAAGACTCGAATAGACAATTCACAAAGGAATATATATGAATAGCTAATAGGCACATGGAAGGATGCTCAACACCATTAGTCATTAGGAAGATGAAAATTAAAACTATAATAAGGTACCATTTCACAACCACTAGGATGGCTGTAATTAAAAAAAAAAAAAGACAATAACAAATGTTGAGGATGTAGAGAAGAGGCAATCCCCCTACATGGCCAGTGGGGATGTAAAGTGGTGCAGCCACATTGGAAAACCAGTTTGTCAATTTTTTAAAAGTTAAATATAAATTTACCAAATGACTCAGCACTTCCACTCTTAGGACTTTATCCAAGAGAAATGAAAACATATGTCCATGCAAAAAAAAATTGTATGTGAATATTTGTAGGAGCATTACTCATAATAGCCAAAATTTTGAAACAACCTAAATATCCATCAGTTGGTGAATGGGTAGGTGAAATGTGGTATATCCATGCAATTGAATATTATTCAGCAATAAAAAAGGAACAAACGATTTATACATGGTATAACTTGGGTGAAGCTCAAAAGCATGATGCACAGTGAAAGAAGCCAGACATGAGAGACCACATAGTATACAATTCTGTTTATATGAAATGTCCAAAAAGAGTAGATCTATAGAAGCAGAAAGTTGATTAGAGCCTGGGGAGAAGGGCAGGAGAAGGAAGACAGATTAACAATTAATGGACATGAGGGGATCTTAGTGGGGTGATGGAAGTGTGCTAAAACTGATTTTTGGTGATGGTTGCACAACTTGATAAATTTACTAAAAAATGATTGAATTATACACTTGAAATGGGTAAATGTAAAATACGCTTCAATAAAGTTATACATGTATTTTCAAAAAGAAAAATAAAACAGGTAGCAGGCCAGATTTGACCTTCAGTCCCCTTAGTTTACCAAAAACGTGATGGTTGAGTTAATAGGCACTGAAGTGCACCTCTAATTTTAGGAGGTTTTGCTATAGTTGAAGAGCACAAGCAAAATAAGTTCCATATTGACACCTAAAAAAAAAACCCCAAAACAAATACAACAACATGCCATTTTTCACCCGTTCAACTGGCAAACATAAGCGCCGTGTTGGTGAGCATGTGGGGAAATGCGTAGTTGCCCGCATCGCTGGCAGAAGTGTAAATCAGCAGAACCCGGTAGAGGCTGTTTGATGGTATTATACATGTATGTGCATGTGATCCAGCGTTTCTCCTCGTGGGAATTATCCTGCACGTATGCTCGCACACTTGCAAAATGACATTTGCATGCGTTGATTCATGGCAGCTTTGTGGGTAATAGCAAAAGATTGGAAATAACCTTAATTTCCTTTGGTAGGAGAATGGTCAGATAAGTTACGAACGGGGAGGAAACATTTCACTACATGCTCTTTCATAACTTCTGAAGTGTGGATGTTGTAAACGTTTTATCTATTCAAAATAGTAAATAAACTGGGTAAAGATCTAGAGGAGACAAACAATGCTGTTGATGCAATCGATACACTGAATTTTATGCTTCACAAATAAGGATTTTATCCTCTTTTCAGATGCATATGTATATATATATATTCAAGTTTCTGAAAGTTTCCAAACTTCCGAGAACCAAAACATGTCCATTTTCCCTAAGTGCACCAGAGCATAAAAGTCCTGGCAGCCACAGTTTGGTTCTATGAGTGAAGGTGAGCCTGATCCCCAAGGAAAACATTACTCCTCTGATAACAAGGGACTTCTAATCCTATCTAAAGACACCCTTTTTATTACCAGATAATGTGCACAACATATATGTCACCTCAACTCCCCAGTACCCCCTCGCTGAGCACCCCCCGCCCCTGAAAAATCTTCATTAGAGCCTAGGGGATGGGTGAGCCTCAGGATGGTGTGGAGTTAGACACATGACTATAGTTTTTTTTTTTTTAAGTCCAGATGGTGCCTGAATAGTCTGCTTTGTTCATGATAAAGCTGTTTTGAACACTTTTAAAGGTATGAAGTAAGCTCCTAAAAATAACCTAGCTATAAATTCAAAAATACAATACTAGAAAATAAACTTCAGCATTTTAGTAAATCACAGTAAGGCATAATCAAAGTAGGCTTGATCCCAGGAAGATGGTTTAGTACAACACACTAGGGGTGAAATGATATTAGCCCTTTTTTTTAAGTGCATACCTTGCTCTCCAGAAGTAACCACTGTACTGAATTTGGTGTTTATCATTCCCTTACATTTCTTACACTTTGACTATGTATGTATGTATCCTGAAACCGTAACCGTCAAGTATCATTTTTTTGTTTCACTAGATGCGTTTCACAATGAAGGATAAATTTAGAGATGTCGTTCAGCATCTTTTTTGCCTCTTTACTTTCTACATGATGCAGGTCATCCTGGTTAGCACCTGTTTGAATCCCGGCTCAAGCTACTTACTAGCTGTGCAGGTGGACCATGTGACTGAACGCTTTGTGCCCCATTTCCCTCATCGATAAAACAGGTCGATAACCACTTCCACCCGTGGGCTGTGCTCTGCAGTAACTGAGCTCGTCTTTGTGAAGCTCTTAGAGCCGTGCCTGGTGATCATTAGTGCTGTGGATGGAAGTGTTGACTTCATTCTAAAGCTGAGCAAACTGAGGCTCAGAGGGGTTATGCTGCTTGTCTCAGTCACATGACCAGTGATGAGCAGAGCCCGAGGGTCAAACAGGCTTGTGTCCCATCACGGTCACCATCCTACCTCCCAGAATTCACAGTGGGAGAGAGCTCAGTAAATACCTACTGTATTGAATGGAATTATATAGTTTTTACAGACTTCCACTAATTCTCCAGTGACGCTAATCCTATGTGAACCAGCTATTTTTTAACCAATATTTTAAATTTTAGGAGGACAAATGGATTTTTGTAGGAAATACAAATTAAATCACAGGTAAAAGACACCAACTCTGAGGAGAGATGCATGATCATATATGGAGTCCAAGCAGGAAACAGCAGGAGTTTTTGGCTAGGATTTGGGGAAGAGGTGTGCGTGGGCCCGGCGCTTGGGCTGCGGCTGAGATGCTGACGGAGCCGAGACCTCTCCTGGAACCCCTGGGAGCCAGAGCAGCTCTGAACCCGCAGGGAATTGGTTCAGAAATGTCCACCCTCCCTCTCTATCTGCCCTCCAAGATCCCACTGCTGCCTGCACTGATGAATCCAACGAAAGGCAGATGGCAGGAGGGAGACCAGTGGTGCTAGAGGGCTCGGTCTGTGGGCCCACAGCAGGGCAGAGGAGGGACACTGGCACAGATACTTCCTTCCAGACAGGAAAAATAGTCCTCATCTCCATCCAACTCTATGCAAATGCCACGATGATTTTGTTTTTTACCAGGTTATTGAGGATATTATTGCAAGCCAAGAAGAGGAGGAAAAAAACAAAAAGAAGAAAAAGGAAGAGAAACCCGAAAAAGGCAAAAAAGGAAAGGAAAAGAAAGAAACAAAGGGAAAAAATAAGGTAAGGTATTTGGAATTTTAGAAATTGGGGATTTTTTTGCTTTTCTGCTTTGAATCCGTGGAATAATCTCGAATTTGTTGAGACTGTAGTCACTCGTTTCCTTGGGAACCATGCTATGTACCAGCTGTTTTTCTTTTTTTTTTTTCACCTTTCTTTTTTTTTTTCCCCAATGTATTTATTTATTTATTTATTTATTTATTAGTTTCTGCTTTATAACAAAGTGAATCAGTCATACATATACATCTGTTCCCACATCCCTTCCCTCATGCATCTCCCTCCCTCCCACCCTCCCTATCCCACCCCTCCAGGCGGTCACAAAGCACCGAGCTGATCTCCCTGTGCTCTGCGGCTGCTTCCCACTATCTATCTACCTTACGTTTGGTAGTGTATATATGTCCATGCCTCTATTTTGCTTTGTCACAGCTTACCCTTCCCCCTCCCCATATCCTCAGTTCCATTCTCAAGTAGGTCTGTGTCTTTATTCCCGTTTTACCCCTAGGTTCTTCATGACATTTTTTTCCCCTTAAATTCCATATATATGTGTTAGCATACGGTATTTGTCTTTCTCGTTCTGACTTACTTCACTCTGTATGACAGACTCTAGGTCTATCCATCTCATTACAAATAGCTCAGTTTCGTTTCTTTTTATGGCTGAGTAATATTCCATTGTATATATGTGCCACATCTTCTTTATCCATTCATCTGATGATGGACACTTAGGTTGTTTCCAGCTCTGGGCTATTGTGAATAGAGCTGCAATGAACATTTTGGTACATGTCTCTTTTTGAATTATGGTTTTCTCAGGGTATATGCCTAGTAGTGGGATTGCTGGGTCATATGGTAGTTCTATTTTTAGTTTTTTAAGGAACCTCCATACTGTTCTCCATAGTGGCTGTACCAATTCACATTCCCACCAGCAGTGCAAGAGTGTTCCCTTTTCTCCACACCCTCTCCAGCATTTATTGTTTCTAGATTTCTTGATGATGGCCATTCTGACTGGTGTGAGATGATATCTCATTGTAGTTTTGATTTGCATTTCTCTAATGATTAATGATGTTGAACATTCTTTCATGTGTTTGTTGGCAGTCTGTATATCTTCTTTGGAGAAATGCCTATTTAAGTCTTCTGCCCATTTTTGGATTGGGTTGTTTGTTTTTTTGCTATTGAGCTGCATGAGCTGTTTATAAATTTTGGAGATTAATCCTTTGTCAGTTGCTTCATTTGCAAATATTTTCTCCCATTCTGAGGGTTGTCTTTTGGTCTTGTTTATGGTTTCCTTTGCTGTGCAAAAGCTTTGAAGTTTCATTAGGTCCCATTTGTTTATCTTTGTTTTTATTTCCATTTCTCTAGGAGGTGGGTCCAAAAAGATCTTGCTGTCATTTATGTCATAGAGTGTTCTACCTATGTTTTCCTCTAAGAGTTTGATAGTTTCTGGCCTTACATTGAAGTCTTTAATCCATTTTGAGCTTATTTTTGTGTATGGTGTTAGGGAATGATCTAATCTCAAACTTCTACATGTCCCTGTCCAGTTTTCCCAGCACCACTTATTGAAGAGGCTGTCCTTTCTCCACTGTACATTCCTGCCTCCTTTATCAAAGATAAGTTGGCCATATGTGCATGGGTTTATCTCTGGGCTTTCTATCCTGATCCACTGATCTATCTTTCTGTTTTTATGCCAGTACCACACTGTCTTGATTACTGTAGCTTTGTAGTATAGTCTGAAGTCAGGGAGCCTGATTCCTCCAGCTCCGTTTTTCGTTCTCAAGATTGCTTTGGCTATTCGGGGTCTTTTGTTTTTCCAAACAAATTTTGAAATTTTTTGTTCTAGTTCTGTGAAAAATGCCAGTGGTAGTTTGATAGGGATTGCATTGAATCTGTAGATTGCTTTGGGTAGTAGAGTCATTTTCACAATATTGATTCTTCCAATCCAGGAGCATGGTATATCTCTCCATCTATTTGTATCATCTTTAATTTCTTTCATCAGTGTCTTATAATTTTCTGCATACAGGTCTTTTGTCTCCTTAGGTAGGTTTATTCCTAGATATTTTATTCTTTTTGTTGCAATGGTAAATGGGAGTGTTTTCTGGATTTCATTTTCAGATTTTTCATCATTAGTGTACAGGAATGCCAGAGATTTCTGTACATTAATTTTGTATCCTGCTACTTTACCAAATTCATTGATTAGCTCTAGTAGTTTTTCGGTAGCATCTTTAGGATTCTCTATGTATAGTATCATGTCATCTGCAAACAGTGACAGCTTTACTTCTTCTTTTCCAATTTGGATTCCTTTTATTTCCTTTTCTTCTCTGATTGCTGTGGCTAAAACTTCCAAAACTATGTTGAATAAGAGTGGTGAGAGTGGGCAGCCTTGTCTTGTTCCTGATCTTAGTGGAAATGGTTTCAGTTTTTCACCATTGAGGACGATGTTGGCTGTGGGTTTGTCATATATGGCCTTTATTATGTTGAGGAAAGTTCCCTCTATGCCTACTTTCTGCAGGGTTTTTATCATAAATGGGTGTTGAATTTTGTCGAAAGCTTTCTCTGCATCTATTGAGATGATCATATGGTTTTTCTCCTTCAACTTGTTAATATGGTGTATCACATTGATTGATTTGCGTATATTGAAGAATCCTTGCATTCCTGGAATAAACCCCACTTGATCATGGTGTATGATTCTTTTAATGTGCTGTTGGATTCTGTTTGCTAGTATTTTGTTGAGGATTTTTGTATCTATGTTCATCAGTGATATTGGCCTGTAGTTTTCTTTCTTTGTGACATCCTTGCCTGGTTTTGGTATCAAGGTGATGGTGGCCTCGTAGAATGAGTTTGGGAGTGTTCCTTCCTCTGATATTGTTTGGAAGAGTTTGAGAAGGATGGGTGTTAGCTCTTCTCTAAATGTTTGATAAAATTCGCCTGTGAAGCCATCTGGTCCTGGGCTTTTGTTTGATGGAAGATTTTTAATCACAGTTTCAATTTCAGTGCTTGTGATTGGTCTATTCATATATTCTATTTCTTCCTGAGTCAGTCTTGGTAGGTTGTGCATTTCTAAGAATTTGTCCATTTCTTCCAGGTTGTCCATTTTACTGGCATAGAGTTGCTTATAGTAATCTCTCATGATCTTTTGTATTTCTGCAGTGTCAGTTGTTACTTCTCCTTTTTCATTTCTAATTCTATTGATTTGAGTCTTCTCCCTTCTTTTCTTGATGAGTCTGGCTAATGGTTTGTCAATTTTGTTTATCTTCTCAAAGAACCAGCTTTTAGTTTGGTTGATCTTTGCTATCGTTTCCTTCATTTCTTTTTCATTTATTTCTGATCTGATCTTTATGATTTCTTTCCTTCTGCTAACTTTGGGGGTTTTTTGTTCTTCTTTCTCTAATTGCTTTAGGTGCAGGGTCAGGTTGTTTACTCGAAATGTTTCCTGTTTCTTAAGGTAGGATTGTATTGCTATAAACTTCCCCCTTAGAACTGCTTTTGCTGCGTCCCATAGGTTTTGGGTCGTCGTGTCTCCATTGTCATTTGTTTCTAGGTATTTTTTAATTTCCTCTTTGATTTCTTCAGTGATCACTTCGTTATTGAGTAGTGTATTGTTTAGCCTCCATGTGTTTGTATTTTTTACAGATCTTTTCCTGTAATTGATGTCTAGTCTCGTAGCATTGTAGTCGGAAAAGATACTTGATACAATTTCAATTTTCTTAAATTTACCAAGGCTTGATTTGTGACCCAAGATATGATCTATCCTGGAGAATGTTCCATGAGCACTTGAGAAAAATGTGTATTCTGTTGTTTTTGGATGGAATGTCCTATAAATATCAACTAAGTCCATCTTGTTTAATGTATCATTTAAAGCTTGTGTTTCCTTACTTATTTTCATTTTGGATGATCTGTCCATTGGTGAAAGTGGGGTGTTAAAGTCCCCTACTATGATCGTGTTACTGTCGATTTCCTCTTTTATGGCTCTTAGTATTTGCCTTATATATTGAGGTGCTCCTATGTTGGGTGCATAAATATTTACAATTGTTATATCTTCTTCTTGGATCGATCCCTTTATCGTTATGTAGTGTCCTTCTTTGTCTCTTCTAATAGTCTTTATTTTAAAGCCTATTTTGTCTGATATAAAAATTGCTACTCCAGCTTTCTTTTGATTTCCATTTGCATGGTATATCTTTTTCCATCCCCTTACTTTCAATCTGTATGTGTCTCTAGGTCTGAAGTGGGTCTCTTGTAGACAGCATATATATGGGTCTTGTTTTTGTATCCATTCAGCCACTCTGTGTCTTTTGGTGGGAGCATTTAGTCCATTTACATTTAAGGTAATTATTGATATGTATGTTCCTATTCCCATTTCCTTAATTGCTTTGGGTTCGTTATTGTAGGTATATTCCTTCTGTTGTGTTTCTTGCCTAGAGAAGTTCCTTTAGCATTTGTTGTAAAGCTGGTTTTGTGGTGCTGAACTCTCTCAGCTTTTGCTTGTGGGTAAAGTTTTTAATTTCTCCATCAAATCTGAATGAGATCCTTGCTGGGTAGAGTAATCTTGGTTGCAGGTTTCTCTCCTTCATCACTTTAATTATGTCCTGCCACTCCCTTCTGGCTTGTAGAGTTTCTGCTGAGAGATCACCAGCTGTTTTACTTTTTTTTTTTTCCTCTTTTTTTTTTATGAAAGCTGACACTTTTTTTTATTTGTTATTTATTTTATACATATTCGTGTATTTATGTCAATCCCAGTCTCCCAATTCATCCCACCACCACCACCACCCACCACTTTCCCCCCTTGGTGTCCATACGTTTGTCCTCTGCATCTGCGTCTCTATTTCTGCCCTGCAAACCAGTTCATCTGTACCGTTTTTCTAGATCCCACATTTGTGCGTTAATATACGATACTTGTTTTTCTCTTTCTGACTTACTTCACTCTGTATGACAGCATCTAGGTCCATCCACGTCTCTACAAATGACCCAATTTTGTTCCTTTTTATGGCTGAGTAATATTCCATTGTATATATGTACCACATCTTCATTTTTTTTTTCATGTTGGTCAACAGTTGCCATCTTTTCTATGACTTATAAATACCTATTAGGATAAGGAGTGGTTTCAACAACTCAGATACTTTACATTATTCACAAATGTGATAGCTTTGAATTTTCATTCTTCAAGATAAATGATTCCACTCATCTTTTCTCAAGGGTAGAGATAAGTAACAGTTCTTGGCAAACTAAGTCACCAATACAAAGTCAAAATAATTGCGTCTGCTTTCACCAAAGTGTGTTCATTTCAATTTATCACTTCACGTAGACATGTTGGACCTGTTTTAACAGGACTTGTTTCTTACTACCCAAAGGAAAGCAGAGTCCAGAGTCACTGCGGGCCGGGCATGCCCTGTGCAATGGGGTTGCTGGGTGGTGGGCGGGCAGGGGGGTGTTGCTGTCCTGGGTGCGATCGGAGGGCTTTTCACCCTCAAACATGTGGAGAGACCACTGCCAGGGTGGTGGTTCTCTCTGCATAAACTCCTTCTTTGGGAAATGGAATTCAGGCTGAAAGCTAGCATCATCTGAAAACGTGAATATGTTCACTATAGCGGCTGGCCCAGACAGATACTGCTTCACAGCTGACCAAAACCCTGATCTGAATCAGAGTGGATCCTGAAAGGTTGTGTCCCTCTGTGACTGTCCAGAAGCAGAGGCCCAGCTCTAGCTCGGGTAGCCGTGGCCATGATCCTCATGTTCTGAGGATTCCCACTGACGCTCAGACTCGCAAATTTCTCTGTGGGAGAAGCAACTCACTGGGGTCTGGTAGATGCATCTGGGACTTTTGGACGCATCACAGTGAGAGAGAAATTGGACAGGCTTTGTAGTCAAGGAGTGACTGGACCAAGGAGGCAGAAGTTGTGAGCAAAGGAGAGGGGGTGATGGTGAATATAAAATGTCCATACCCAAAGTCCACAAAAATGCAAGTGATAAAAGCCAGCCTCTTGTTTAAAATCCTTTGGCTTGATTGAGGCCGACATGGCAGGCGAGGGTCCCTCTCCAGTGGTCACGCCTGCACGGTGATATGCGGAAATCAAGCACCTGGCCCTGCTGTCCTGCCCTCTCTAACTGTGTTCCATTGTTTTGCTGTGCGGACAAAAGAAGAGAGACCCCTCCCCACTCATTTTGAGAACAGCCCACTCCACTGTAGTGGATGCTGAACGGGGCCCCTCTGATGCCCCCTTCAGGACCAAGGGGCTCAATCCCCAGCTACCCAGGATGCGGTGCTGACCCCTCACACTTAGTCCCTCCCCAGGAACTGTTCAGGGTCTAGGGGCGTGCTTCAAGTGAAGTGAGCCACCGCCACGGGGCACAGGCCTTCAAGGACAGTCGCATTAGGGCCTTCCCTTGAGGTCCAGTGGTTAAGAGTCTGCACTTCTACTGCAGGGGCATGGGTTCAATCCCTGGTCGGGGAACTGAGATCCCACAGGCCTGCACGGTGCAGCCAAAAATAAATGAATAAATAAATAAACAAACAAATAAATAAATGAAATGAAATGAAGAAATAGCATCATCTTAGGAAAAAAAAAAAGATAGTCACGTCAGGGTACAAAGACCCAGCCCCACACCTCCCAGGACAACTCTGAAGGGTTCTCCTAGCTCCTGGGCTCCCTGTGGGATCAGCTACCACTCTCTTGCCATTGCATCCCAGTTCAGCTCCCCCTCTGCCCAGTTCTGCTCCCCCTCTGTCCAGTTCAGCTCCCCCTCTGTCCAGCTCAGCTCCCCCTCTGTCCAGTTCAGCTCCCCCTCTGTCCAGCTCAGCTCCCCCTCTACCCAGTTCAGCTCCCCCTCTGTCCAGTTCAGCTCCCCCTCTGCCCAGTTCAGCTCCCCCTCTGTCCAGCTCAGCTCCCCCTCTGTCCAGTTCAGCTCCCCCTCTACCCAGTTCAGCTCCCCCTCTGTCCAGTTCAGCTCCCCCTCTGTCCAGCTCAGCTCCCCCTCTGTCCAGTTCAGCTCCCCCTCTGTCCAGCTCAGCTCCCCCCTCTGTCCAGCTCAGCTCCCCCTCTGTCCAGTGCCACTTCTCTCCCGCCCTCCCTTGCAGGTGATATTCCCAACAAACCACCTGCACGTTCTCCATCTCAGTGTTTCCAGGGAGCCCCACCACGGGACCAGCTATTTGCTCTGTCTCATGGACTTACAAAGCTTTCAACCTTGTTACCTTTGTGATATTTTAAGTCTATTTTCCCTTTATGGAGATTAGTTGACATATTCAGATGTTTTTATATGAGGTCTTTCCCAAGTTTTCTGACTATATATATGGGGCTGGCAATTGAGAGATGACCAACTGTTATAAAAATACTCAAAGAATAACCATACAGCTCTGCTGTTGTGGTTAGGGGTTAGAGTTAGGGGTGAGTCAGTATCTGCAAGTTAAACAAAACTCGTTTCCTCTGTTTCCTGCCTTACCCTCTAACCAGGATGAATAATAGACGTCTTTTTCTACAGGTCAAAATACTAATTTCCACACAAGGATTTGAATAGCTGGTCTCAGGAATGCTTCCTGATTCTTTAGAAATGATTTTAGAATAAGACTTTAAAAGTCAATGGAAAAGGTAATCTGATCTGTAAGAAACATACCAACATCATTTAATTGTATCAAGTTTTCATAGAGATTAACATTTCACATTTTAATAATCACATTGTCCCTGTGTAGACCTGTACTTTTCATATAAATTCATTTCTAAGTAATCCTGAAGGATTTTCCCCATCATTTTCAGCTACTTCATAAATGCTGATGTACTCAAACTTTGCTTTTTTGTCCAAAACCATTCATCATTAAGTGACTATTTAATAGCTAGTTAATAAAACACTATCACTCAACAAAGACCAGATTGTGTAGCAGATAGTTTCAGATTTTTATGGAACAAGCTTCACTAACAGTGAATTTTAATTTGCAAGTGTCAAACTCACTCATGCATATTTAGAGGAAGAGATGCTTAGAATAAAATTGAAATTCTTCCAGTTGTCCCTTTTCTTAGGCAGTGCTTCAAAATTATCTTGCCAGGTGGAGGAGGATTTTAAAAATTAACTGTATCAAGTGAGCTGTCTTTTTGGTTTTGGTTTTTTTTTTCTGGAACAAGTTAGAATTTTAGGGGTGCAGGCAGATGAGTAGGGCAATAGGTGGTCTGTGGGTTCCCTGGAAACACTGAGATGGAGAACGTACAGGTGGTTTTTTGGGAACATCACGTGCAAGGGAGGGAGGGAGAGACGTGGCACCGGACAGAGGGGGGAGCTGAACTGGGTACAGGGGGAGCTGAACTGGGATGCATTTTCAAAGGAGCATAAATATCCAGGGAGGAGCTGTTGGGAGGGGCCTGGAGGGTGAGTGGATTAGAAGGCTGGGCGGGGGCAGTATTCCAGGCAATCTCCAAGCCACAGAACCAGAGGACAACTTCAGAGCATGGATGACAGGAGGCCAGGATAGGTATGCAGTGTGTGGAACCCGAAAGGCTGCAGCAGGCAATGAGTGATCCCTTGGGGGGCCTGGCAGAGACTTCTTCAGAGAGAAGATGGACAGAGAGAAGACCCTGTAAAGAGGCTGAAAAGACAAGCTATAGACTAGGAGAAAGTATTTTCAAATTATATATCTGACAAATAATTTGTATCTAGAATATATAAAGAATTCTCAGAATTCAACAGTAAGAAAAAAATGTCTTTCTTTTAAATCTTTTGTTTTAAATCCCTCTCTGAAAGTATTGAGGATTGCAGATAAGGAGATCCCCTTAAACGAGGGCTTTGATAGCAGAGATGCTGGTGCCAGAAGGACATTTTCTGCCGACCAATAGCAATCTCTGCAAATATGCTTTCAACACCAACATAATTTTATTTGCCTCACTCTGGGCCTCGTGTTGGCTTTAGAAACAAAAATACAGCAAAAGAGCACTCTGTAATCCATCCCTACAGTTCTTTTCTCTTTCTTGTTTTTCAATGTTCCATATGTTCAACCATTTGGAACTACCTTCAGTGGTTTTGTCCTGCCCATAACACGTGCTCACGCGAATGCTAAGGAGTCTTCTGTAAGTTTCCTCCAGCCATAAAATGACTTGACTTGGTGCTCACTTCTTCTGGAAAGATCCTTGGACCTATCCGTATGCAGCATGATTAGCTTGAAAAGCTATTGTTTGTCTGCAGTGCCACCCAGCCGTTCTGGCCACAGTGCCCCTTGGCCCAAGGAGGTGCTCCACATTGAACCGTGGAGCCAACCACGTTCTTACATAATTTTAGAGTATTTCAAACCAAATGTTGCACTACTTCACACAGATGGAAAAGTGAGTGTCATGGGTTTCCAGAGGCTGCTATCAGGAATAAGGATTTCATTATGGAAATATACATACGGAGCATCTTCTGTGTCCACTGAAGTGCAGTAAGAGAGGGGATATAAGGATGTGAGGCTTCTGGGCTGTAGAGGCAGGAGCTCTTAACCCAGGGAACACGGACCCTATGGATACACACCCTGAAATTGTACGGAATTACGCGAGATGCATTCTCCTGGGAACAAGGTGTATGGGTTTTCTTTGTGTTTTCAAAGGATTCTTCCCTCTAAAAAGCTCAAAAACCACTGCATACGGAAAGGACATATTGGGTTGTATAAGGGAAGGGCCAAGAGAAGCACTGCAGACTCAGAAGAGAGTGAGGCTCTATAAGCATTGGAAAAGGTGGAAGCTTCCCGGAGGGGGTGGCATCTCAGGAGAGCTACAGGAGTCTACGCACGTCTCATCTCAGGGGAACAAAATCTCCTGGCCGATGCCCCACTTCCTGTCCTGCACGTTCAATCTCTTCTTCTCGCAGCAGCCAGAGTGACCGGACTCCAATGTAACTCTGATCAGCACTCCTAACAACGCTTGAAACTCAGGAGCTGTGCAGTATTTATTTCTGAAGGAATGAGGAAGTACCCGGGTGAGGACCCTAGGGTGGAAGTGGTGGATGGAAAAACATGGAAAAGATGCAGGAGATATCGCAAAGGATGACCAGCCTGGTGGACTGGGTGTTGGAGGAGGAGAAGGAGGCCAGGAGTTGAGGTGGCTTCCAAGCGTCTTGAGCAACAGGAACTGGCTTCAGAACCTTGATGATGGGACATCCAGGTAGATGTCCGACAATCAGCTGGAGGTTCAGCATGAACTCAGGTGGGGTCAAGACATGATGTAGATGCAGGAGTTGCCCCTGTGCAGGAAGCCCTGTGAAGGCGGGAGGATGGATGGGTTTTAGGAAAAGCAGTGTGCATGTTTGTTGGAGCATCTGAATTACATCCATCTATGAGGGCAGGGGGAAGAGGTGAAACCAACCAGGGAGATGGAAACAGCCTGGCGGCAGGGAGAAATTCAGCACGATGACCTTCCTATTTAATTTTCCACCTGGGTGAATTTCTAGAAGGAGGAAAGGAACGTTTTCCTTCTGTTCCCCTCAGTCCATTCACCATGAGAAGTGAAAACTACGAATACGTTGGAGGCAGAGTCAGGAGATTCTTTAAAGAGAAGGAACCACTGGTGTCAAATGCCACAGAAAAGTCAAGGAGGAAGCTTGAGAAAGAAAGTATGGTGACGAGCACATCACTGGGACTGTTTCAGGAAAGCGGAGCAAGGGCAGGAGGTGCAGAAGGCAGGTGACAGGCAGGCAGGGGACTCTGGCTGAGACATGTGGGCAACTGGTGGACGTACCTTTTTCAAGAAGTTGCAAAATGATGACTTAAGTCAAGAGAGGACTTTAAGATGGGGGGCTTCCCTGGTGGCACAGTGGTTGAGAGTCCGCCTGCCGATGCAGGGGACACAGGTTCATGCCCCGGTCCGGGAGGATCCCACATGCCGCAGAGTGGCTGGGCCCATGAGCCATGGCCGCTGAGCCTGCGCGTCCGGAGCCTGTGCTCCGCAACGGGAGAGGCCACAACAGCAAGAGGCCCATGTACCGGAAAAAAAAAAAAAAAAAGATGGGGAAGAAATGTAAATGTACTGGGACAAAGGGAAAAGTGCCCGTGGCCTGGGAGAGCTTAAAATTGTCAGGAGGTGATGCCGAATAGAGTCAGACAAGGTTTCTCTGCAGCAAAGAGCAGCCGAGGAGAAGCCGGGAGAAGCACAGGCATTTGAAGAAGTGAGAAAAGTGTGGAGAAGGGGAGACCATTGTATTCAAATGGCCTCTGTTTTCTCAGTATAACAGGAAGCAAGTTTGAAATGGGTGTGACACTGCTCAGCTAAGAAGGACACAGCGAGGTACATGCAAAGACGACAGGCAGGGGGAGAACCCACTCACACGGGGACCGTCTCGGGCTTCAGTTGCTACAGGTGTCCCACCCCACCAGCTGGGTGTAGCCCGGACCAGAACCAGACTGATTCAGGTGGACTGTGTTCTCTGGACCCTGATTTCCCAAACTGTGACTTTCTGGAAAGGTCATAGAGATTTCCTTCCAGGAGAAGTAAGCACTAAAGACTGGAGGATCCCGAGGTTCCTTTGCGGGCCTGGCCCTACCCTGCAAAGGCTCATCTAATTAGCATATCAAGCAATATATAACGTCACTCAAGCAGTACGTATTCAATGGAGAGGGGAAAAGAATCATTGATTAGCAGGAAGAGAAAAATAAATAGAAGTTGCCCTTTTGCACCCATGACCCAAAGTTAATGGTCATTAACGTGTTGGTGTATATACCCTTCCAGAAATTTCTTTATGCATATATATATATATAGTTTCTTAAGATACATTATTTCTAGTAACTGTTAATTGTCACGTCCTGTGGAGATGTGAAGTCAGGATAAAGGTAAGGATTCTAAGCAGGAGCATGTCAGTTAAGCTGTGAGAAGGCTGAGTGTTAGCTTGAGCTAAGTCTTCTTAAAGGGCAAGGAGGTCAGCCAGGTGGACAGAGATCAGAGTGGCTCCCCCAGCAGAGGGGGCCTGTGAGGACTACAGAGGTGGGTGCAGAGCCTGGATGGTGGTGAGTGGGCTGGGGAAGGAGACAAGCTGGCGGTCTGGATGGCCCGAGGGAGAAAGTAGTATATTCCACAGTAATAGCCAGGAAGCTCCTTCTGACAAAAATTAAACCTAGATATCCACAGAGAAAATTGGGACAGATGTATTGAGGACACAGCTATACATTTTTAGACTTCAAATTGTAGGTTTTGTCAGATCTGCCATACATCTTTCATGTGGGAAGGCCAAAAAGGTTGAGGTAACTGATTCTCCAGTCTCAAAGGAATGTGAGAGCAGAAAAGGCAAATGACATTCTAAATGCAAGCTTGAAAACAGTCATGAGAGAATGAGGTATTTTTACAAGTCAAATTTCATGAGATATCACATTATTTTCATACATGTTTATTTTAAAAGGCAGTTTTGAACGATGATAGCTTCTGGGCTGATTTTTTCACTTCTGGATCTAAAAGCAGATTATAATTTCACTCTCAGCTCAGTGGGAAATAATCAGCCTCTTCCCAGTCACAGCAGCCTCACTTCTACCCCAGGACAGAGACCCTAAGGGAACCATCAGATAATCTGAAAGCCACAAGTGATCAGTCTGACATTTGGACTTGTATGTTAATAGGTATATGCTGAAACACATACCCCCATTTAAAAAATGGAACAAGGGGCTTCCCTGGTGGTACAGTGGTTGAGAGTTCGCCTGCCAATGCAGGGGACGCGGGTTCGTGCCCCGGTCCGGGAAGATCCCACGTGCCGCGGAGCGGCAATGAAAGGTTCATTGGATAAAGGTGACAGTGATGCAGCTGATTATTTCCTTGGATTTTTAAAATCTTTATTGCATTGTTGCAATGGTGTCTTTTCTACAGTTAATAAGCATTTTTGCAAAGCGTGCAGCGTAGCTGTGCATTAGCTCACAGGAGGAGCTGGGGTGGGCCAGTCCCCCTCTGGATGTCCCTGGCTGGCATCTGCACCCAGCAGACCCTCAGTGGTATTTATAACATTTCTGAATGAATGGAAAGGCTGGACATGTCTAAGACGCTGTCTCTTATTGGGACTCACTGGGCTTACTGGTGGCACCACCAGCGCACTCAGGTCGGCAGACAGTGAGATGGAGCCAGGGCGCGTGGAGGGCTCAGGACCTGGCAGGCGTGGGCTGGAGCTGGGAGTCTCAGGACCCAGGTCCACCGGGACCAGCTCCTCTGTCCACCCCCTTCTCTAAAGAAGGCCGTATGGTGGCTGGGACCACCTGCAGGCAGAGTCCCCTGCCTGCCTGTCATCTGCCTTCTGGCAGCAAGTTCTCACCTTGCTGCCAGCTGGCTGGTCCACCTGTGTGTTCCCCCACCAGTGCAGGGGGAGCCAATGTGGCTGCCCAGTCCAGCTCCTCCGGGTCAGGCTGCTCCAGGAGAGGCGCGTCTCTCTGGTTAGAACACTCTCCAGCCAATCGGCTGAGCTGGGAGTTGTGCCCGAGAAGCTTCCATCAGAAAGGGATGTTGGTCAAGGCAGGCACCATTGACAGGTGCAACTGTACTTGTATGACCCCTTCGCAGTGAAAGATTCAGAAAAAAAAAAAGTGACTTTGGAGTTGAGAGGGTAAAACCTCCTCATGGAATTTCTCTCTCCCAATAATTGTCAAAATGAGCAAGATATTAAGTGTTTAAAGCAGCAACCAAAGGAAAGGATATGTCCAATAAACTGTTGACGAAAGGAAGAAATATCTCTAAAAAGGAAAGCAGACGTGTTCCATCGTGCTTTCTCTCTGGTTAAAAGGTGTCTCCTGTGACGGCCAGTTATGTCATTACCACATGGAAAGTCGTGAGAACCGCTAACGTCCACTGTCATTCTGTGCAATCAGGATCAGATGTTCCCAAAACTGGTCTTACAGTGTTTTACTCCCCTTGAGAACTTGATATTTATTATAGAAATAAAGCTGTACAAATAGACCTATAAATCTTATTTTTACTTACATGCGTTAAACGCCTAGAGAACAGGCCTGATGCTGGTTCCATATAGGGTACAAAACATCAACAAGACGGAATCCTCCTCCATGGGGGCCCACAGCCCAAGAGAGCAGCTAAGACAGGCACACAAATAGCCAATAATATGCACA
Source organism: Hyperoodon ampullatus (assembly GCF_949752795.1). Taxonomy (NCBI): domain Eukaryota; kingdom Metazoa; phylum Chordata; class Mammalia; order Artiodactyla; family Ziphiidae; genus Hyperoodon; species Hyperoodon ampullatus. Next base: position 4,635,229 of record NC_136921.1, read on the forward strand.
GAGAAACAGGCTCCAGGAAGGATAAGCAGATCCTACTGAGCGAGGGGAGAGTCTTTGTGACCGGGGAGAACCCAGGACGGCTTCACAGAGGAGGGGATATTTGCCTCAGACCTAAGAAGAATTTTCCACAGAAGAAGATGGGAAAATGAATTCTGGTCAGAGACAGGTGGGCACCCTGACGCCCTCCGGCCTGTGCCCATGCTCCAGCCAGAGTCATGACCCGACAAGCAGATCCATTCATGCCAGGCTCCTGCGGGGACCCCCAGGTGGCTGCCCTGCTCTCAGACCAAGTTCACACTCTCTGAGGAACACGGCTCACGAGCCTTCCAAAGTCCGTCCCCTCTCTGTGTCTCTGTCTCTATCTCTCTGTCTGCTGGCCCTGTTCCGTACGCCCCTGCCCTACTAACTTCCAGTTACCAAAGGCAACGCGGCCTTCCAGCTCAGACTCCCACGAACTGGTCCCTCTGCTGAAAGCGCTTCCACGGTGCTCCCTCTCTGGAGCAGCACTCCTCCCCTCGCTTTCCCCTCCCCCCCTCCTGCACCTCTACCCATGAAGGCGCACACTCACCACCTATAGGGGCTCCCAGAGGCCAAATACAGGACGATCTGAGTATCCAAAACCAAAAGAGCAACAGCACGTCCGTCAGCAACGCACTGACTAAAAAATACAAAAGATCCGTGAACGTTTAGCGATACCTGGAGAGAGAGAGGCGGGGAGAGAGATGAGTAATATCTCTGAGAGTATTAATTAGCTATTTTAGATGCCCCTTTCTGTCTGTGAATCATCTGTTTCATCCAAGGACATGCCTTTTTCCAACACTGGTCTTCTCCATGCTTCTCGGGCTGATTCTTCTCGAATGACTGGGTGTCCTCGGCTGTGGGAGTGAGTGGGGCTCCTTCCCCCGTGAGCTTTGATTTCCTGTGGGTGCTGGAAGGTGGGTCAGTTGCTCCGTAGGTGTGGAGCCCCCAGGAGTTCTGGGTCCAGGTTCTCCCCCCGGTTCTGCAAGGCAGGTGGCCTCTCGAGGAGGCTGTGTTTGCCCCTGCGTGTTTCGTGAGCTGTGGTTCAGGCAGGTCTCCCATATCACCCCAACCCTGCAGGACTCAGAGTCCTCCCGCCACCCTGACTTCCTGCTGGGGGCTCCCATCGCTCTCGTGAGCTCGTTTCACGTGTCTTCCCGACTGCCACGTGGAGTACGGGAGGAGAGGTAGGCGGGGATCCGGTACACGGGCGCTGCTGAACCACGGCCCGTGGCGCGTGGGGTCCCAGAAACGAGGGCACGTCCTGAGCCCAGAGTCACCAGAGATGCTCACCATCTAATTGCCGCTCCTCCTTCAAGCTGCACAGAGAGCGCTTTGATTGCTTTGGGAAACTCCTCATGGACACATCGTGTAGACCAGCATCCTTCCTTTTGCCCTTTGTGGGGTGACCATAACCAGGATTTTGGTCATCGGGCACCTGACTCTTAACACAGTACAAACATTATTGCCCAGAAACGTCAGATGGGGCTTTGCGAGGTATGGCTGTTCATGATGTGGAGCAGCCCTGGTGGTGTAGGGCGAAGGGGACTTCCGCTGGGGGTCGGGGAAGAGACCCTCCAGCTGCAGTGGCCGGTGTCCCTGCAGCTCCGATCTGGCTGCACAGAAGCACCCGGGACCAAGGGTGGCATGGCCGGGCTCTCTCTGCAGTGGGGGCCCGGGGCAGGGAGGCTGGCAGGACCTCCAGCTCAGGCTGGGGGCTCAGGACTGGCTTCCTGGCCCAGGGAGGGGACAGGCAAGCCAAGAGAGGAGCAGCCCGGGTGCTCCTACAAACCGCCACCTGACAAGTGGCGGAGCAGAACGCAGACGGAGAGCGGCAGCAAACCTGGGTCACGGGGACGTGGCGAAGGAGGTGGCAGGACTCGGGTGGGCGTCGGCTTCCAGAGCAAGAAACGAGCAGAGCATCAGAGGACGGGACCAGCCTCGGGGTGGGGGGGCCCCAGGGGGCCTGAAGGCAGAGCCACGTCTCCAGACCATGCCCGCCCTGGTCGGTGGGCACAGCACTCCCTGCTCAGACTGGTCAGCAGGGAAACTGCCCAGGTGGGCAGACGAGGGGCTGGTCCTTCGCCCCACAAACCAGAAAAGAGTCTGCGTGCTTTTCTGTAGTCAAAGCAACCACGATGTACGTGCCTTTTAATGTCTGATCGCGACAGATAAACTCTGCCTGTAATTAACAAGTGTACTATTCTGCTTTCACAGGAAGAAGGTGAGGCCTGGAAAATGTCACCGAGTGTTTTCCTTCCTATGATGGAAGAAGGAAATAACGTATACAAAGGTCAGTTTAGCAGAACAGGCGTGCTGACGGAGGTGTCCCTGTCCACCCAGTGTGGCCTCAGCCTCTGTTGGGCAGAATTTGGTGCCCAGGCATAAGAGGCTGCAGACGTGCAATTCACAGCCAAGACCTTCTGTCCGTCTCTCTTTTAAAATTCCTTTGGGTGGCTTCAAGGCATATAACTGGTAAAAGAGCAAGATGAGAACATAATCTAAACCTCTGTTCTGTTTTAAACCCTTGAGACTTCAGCTGAACATTCTTTTGCTAGGAATGAAAGGGAAGAAAGATTTTCCCTGGATTGTTTAAATTAAGAAAATCAATGCCGTATGTACAGTAAAATGTTTTAATCTTATTAGACTAAGACTCGTGCCTGAACACTGACACCTAAATCTTTTCTCCCATGTTCAGCATACTTAGCAGAGTATAATCTGGCTCATTCGGCAAGTGTATGAGTTGGTCTTTGAGATACTCTCATTATACTTTACTGGAGCGGTTATCCGATTCCTGTGGTTCCACTCCACCCTCACGACAAATCCCAGCACAGGATGACCTGCCAAGGTGACCCTGGCCATCAGCGTTATTTGGAAATTCCTGAAAAATGCAATAAGGGCGTGAAGTAGAATATTTCCAAACTCCAGTCACATGAGTGCCTCCTTCCTAATTCTGGTCTTGGGTGGACAGCACCGCTACTATTATTTACTTCATATCTTTTTTTAATTGATGCACGGTTTTTACCCCAATTCATTGAGCCTCATCCTCAGCAACTGTATCAAAAGTCGTTGCGGGTTTGATATGCCGGTTCTATAAAATAAGAATGTCCGTGGACTTGCCCCCAGCCATCCAGTGGTTAAGGCTCCACGCTTCCACTGCAAGGGGAGCGGGTTCAGTCCCTGGTCAGGGAACTAACATCCCGCAGGCTGTGCAGTGTGACAAAAAAAAAAAAAAAAAAGAATGTCCGTGTACCTCCTGAAATTCTTTCACTTACCACTAGTGGCAAGGGTCCCACTCTACCTGAGATGCTGAACGAAGGCAGAAGCACAGGGATAAGATGACCCCAGCAGGATTTAGCAACTGCTTTAATTGGGGAGGAAGGAAGTCAAAGGGTAAATTAACATTGATTAGGTGCCCGAGACGCAGAAGGCTTTGTGTTTTTGTTCCCATCTTACTTACCTTTATAATAACCAGGAGCGGTAAACATCACTTACCCACGATCAGCAGGTCTGACCTTCTCTCAGGTCTACTGATAGAAGCCCTGCCATCAGTCACGTCTGAGAACATCAACTTTTTCTTTTCCATTATGGTTTATTACAGGATATTGAATATAGTTCCCTGTGCTATATACAGTAGGACCTTGTTGTGTATCCATTCTATATAGTTTGCATCTGCTGACCCCAAACTCCCACTCCAACCCTCCCCCATCCCCGCCACCCCCTTGGCAGCTGCAAGTCTGTTCTCTATGTCTGTGACTCTTTCGAAGATTAGTTCATTTGTGTCATATTTTAGATTCCACACATAAGTGATATCATATGGTATTTGTCTTTCTCTTTCTGACTTACTTCACTCAGTATGATAATCTCTAGGTCCATCCATGTAGCTGCAAATGGCATCATTGCATTCTTTTTTATGGCTGAGTAGTATTCCATTGTATATATGTACCACATCTTCTTTATCCATTGCTCTGTCGAGGGATATTTAATTTGTTTCCATGTCTTGGCTATTGTAAATAGTGCTACAATGAACACTGGGGTGCAAGTATCTTTTCAAATTACAGTTTTGTCCAGATATATGCCCAGGAGTGGGATTGCAGATCATATGGCAACTCTGTTTTTTAGTTTTCTGAGGAACCTCCATGCTGTTCTCCATAGTGGCTGCACCAACTTACATTCCCACCAAGATAACACCAACTCTTTAACAAACAATGGTGCCAAGCAATCACTATCAAAGCATCCATTCACTTACATATTCACTCAACAAACATTGATTGACTCCAGTGTGCAGGTGCAATGCTAGCCTGGAGCTACAAAGCTGGCACATGCCATCAGCAGGCTCACAACACACCAGGTGCTGTGGCGGTAGATGGGTGGGGACAGTGGCACAAGTTGGATGGCTTGTTAGGCTGGCCTCAGCCGCCTCCGAGAGACCCAGCTAGGAATCGCAGTAAGTCACAGGCCTGGCTGTGGTGCCCCCGGAGCTCAGGGCTGGGTCCCAGACAATAGCTGCCATTGTGAAGACACCACTTCACATGACTTCATGTATTGGTCTGTACACACTGTCTTTTGTTTCGTATTCTGCATATCTATCACCATCCTTCGAGATAATTTTCCAGGCCTTCGAACGCGTTAGGTAATTGACCAGCTCATCTTCTTCTGAACACCTCCCTTCTGGAGCCCTGCCAGCTGTCCTCCTTGGGGCTTCCTTTGCCTTCCCTGACTGTCACCCCTTCATTTTCCTGTTAATCCCTCATTTTGGTGGAGCCTGTCCTACTGGGTGTCCAGAGAGGGGCTGCCGGTGGGGAGTCTTAGGTGCCAGGTACATCTCAATGCACTCACACTCGGGATTTGGAAGGCCTGGCTCCCTTGGCCTCTGATGTAACTGCATATGGAGAAAGAAAGAAAAGTGGGGAAGAGAAAAATTCTCACCTACCTTAACAAGGAGTCAGGAGCCCCTGTCTAAAATTGATGCATCAAGAAGCAGCAGTATACGTGTATTATCTAGACATTGGGAGAGGAACAGACAACCAAAAGAGCCCACGTGAAGCTAGACCACTTCTCGCCCCCCTCCCCTGGGCCCTGTGCTCTTCCTCCCACAGGCTGCTCACACGCCCACCCCAGGGCTGTCGTGCTTTCTGTTCCCCTCGCCTGGAATGCTTTTCCCTTCAGGCCTTCTCCTGCCTCACCTGTGCCTGCCCCTGACCCCACTTTACTCACCTCCCTCTGACTTCCGTGTGTGTGTTTGCTGTCTCCCCGCAGGGGGTATGAGGGGGGCGCCAGGTCCATGAGGGCAGGGCATGAATTTCATAATTTACAAATAGATCAGATTTATGAATAAATCTGAATCTAGTCAATGCATTTTTGAATGAATGAATGTGGGAATAAATGCCACTGGACGGTGTAATTGGAAGGCAGAGGTTTTTTATTATAATCTTTTCAGTACTCTGACTTTAAAATAAGGTGCATGCATTATTTTGATAAAAACAGTAATTAATTTGGGGGACATCTAATGTTCCCATGGGAAGCCTGCAGACCCACCCAGCAAAGCTTTTGAAACGACCCACACCTGGTATGTAATATCTGTTTCCATCAAGACTAAGAAAACACAAGCCACTCGGGAGCAGAAAACATGAAGCATGATTTTCCTAGTTGGCTGTTGGGGCATTTGATGAGTTACTTGTCAGGTCTTCGGTAGCTTACAGAAATTAAATGTTTTCATCTGAGAATTCTTTTCATAAAAATCAAAGGTTTTCTTTCTCAGACGAAACATTAGCATTTTAATCACTGAGATTAAGCCCCCTCCTCGGTCACCCCTCAATGTGCAAAAACTGCCGCAGCTCCCGCTTTCCCAATTCTGGGATAAAAGCTCATTCTCTGCTGTAGGAAAGAGTGGGCAGTTGTTTTCCTTTGAGAGCCATGAACAGCTTCCTGCATTTAGAAATGTCCATGAAACTCTTGAAGGGATTGAGAAGTGCCTTGTACAAAAGTGTCATGAGAAAAAGTTGCAGTGGAAAACTAGGTCCATTTACATGAACTAGAGGTGAAACCGGGAAAGGCTGCTACAAACTGCTTTGTCTGTAAAATATAGTTACAGCTCCAGAAATGGGAATGTCACAAGTTGCCACTGCTTTTACAGAAATAATCACATGGTACTTTCCTTTCTGTTGAATATTCTGTGTTTCTTTCATTATGAAAACACATTGCTTCCCAGTCTTAGTAAATCTATCCCATGAAAAAGCAGTGTAGCTTCCTTTAAATAACAAAGCAGTTTTGCTCTAAAAGATCTTAATGAAACAGGTGGGTTTTGCTGTGGGAGGAGATTTAGTCATCATACAAGGGGGAAATCTGCTAGAAAAGAATTGTTATTAGTGAATAGCACGTTTTAACACAGTTATAGTATTTTCAAGGGGGAAAACTTACAATTTTAAACCCATAAAAAAGAAGCATTATATTATTCCTGCATTTCAAAGTTTTCCACAGTCTAAGCTTATGTAAATTTCAGAAAACGTACAGAGAAGGAGCAGTGGCCTTCAAGCCCGAGAGCCAGCTTCGCCTTTGTGTACTCACACCTTACAAGCTCGCTAATCCCCCTTCTGCGGGGGGGGGGGGGGGGGGGGGGGGGGGGGCGGGGACAGGCATTCAGGCCAGAGCAGAAACTGAGGCCACCCTCAGACAGGCATACAGGAGGCACACCCCCAAACCTCTCCTGCCGTATCATCCCGTCCCATCGTCTGAGCCCTAGCGGCTGGGCCACCTCTCACATGGCCACCCTGCTTGGGAAGGACATGTGGGTGAATCAATTCTATGAAAATTTTACCCCTTCTGTGATGTGTTTCTTGTCGATTTCTTATAAATCCACACTAGCCACCCTAGAAAAGCTTTGGGTACTTTCATCATCCTCATTTTCAAAAATCTGCCCCTGAAACTTTGCATCACCCATAGGTTTCTCCTTGCTATCTTCCTGGCACAGACTGTGACCAGCCAAGGACTGGCCCCATCCAGGCTGCACTGCCCTTGGTTTGCTAGTAGGAGGCCGGTAAGCCTAAGAGCCCTCGCCGGGCCTGGAATCCAGACAGGCCGACCCCTCTGCCCAGCTAACTGTCCAGGAAGTGAGCCAGGCCTGACCTGTGTGTGGCCATCACCTTGTGGTGCCCCTTCTCGCTTCCAGAAATCTCCATGCCAGCCTCTGGGAGCAGCGTCAGGGTCTCCAGCCTGTGGCTTGTGGACCCGACCCACACTTTTGGAAAACTGGAGCTGCGCACCCACATCCCGTCTTGCTCCCCTTGCGTCCTGTGTGGTCCTGACTCGGACCCCTCTAAGAGGACATGCCCAGTGGTCCTCAGCGTCCTCACTTCCACTGGCTCTCTGGGCACAAGTGATTTTAGAGTAGCCGCTGTCCTGCCTGGTTCCTCGCCCCTCGAGAGGTGGAGATTGTTGACAAGGAAAGGGAAGACCGTGAGACCAGCAGCTGGAAAGCGGTAGCACGGGGGGCCCACCTGCCGGGGCTGCCGCCTGGCTGGAGCCCTCTGGGCGATGCCCTAGCCCAGTCGCCCGTTCTTGTGCATCTGCGTCTCGTCGCCCTTTTGCTCCATCTCCCCAGGATCTGCAGCCATTCCTGGCTCACACCACGTGCCATCCCTTCTCCTTTCCTTTCTCGCTGCTTCTGCTCATCCCCGGCCTCCATGATTTACGTGGAGATTCCACCCTCCTCTCTCATCTGTTTGCCCACTTGACTCTCCGAGAATCTTCTCTGCTGTCCGCCTTCACAGTCCGCCTGTGCGCCCAGACGTGTGTTTCTGCCTGTGACCGTGACTGTCCTCTATGGCTTGTCCTTTAATGCCACCCTTCTTGGTGAGCTGTGTCGGGGGACACAGTCCTGGCTAGTCTCAGGATCCCGTGCGGTGCTTGTAGGAGAAGCTGTGCTTGAGAAACTTCCATCCCATCGTTCACTGCCTGCCATCCAGGTCCCGCACGACCCCCTTTCTTCCCAAGCCATAGCCATTGTCAGACGGAGGTGGGGAAACCCCTGCCTGGGGCCCCGTGGCCCTCGGTTGCCTTCCCGAGTTGCATGGCATCCGTGCTTCAGGGATGCATTCCCAGCAAAGTGGCCCAGCAGAGTGGTGGTTGCAGGTTTGGTTCCAGAAGCTTTCCATCACATTCTGAACACAAATTCAAGGAAGAGATCTCATTTCCCAAACTGGCAAGTCTTTTTCCCCTGGGAGGTCCCCCAATCCCACAGCCAGGATCCAGTGATGTGCACCTCTGTGCAATGTGGAATTCCCCTTCTGAGAAAACAGGTTTATTTCCATTTATTCCAGTGATACAAAATTACCCTTATTTCCTCTAGGGTCACATTTCTCTAACCATCCTCCTAACTGCCAGGCAAAAGGGAAATGTAAAATGTGTATGATTTCAAAAACATCCAAAAAGTGATACAAAAATAGAGCCGTTGAATTAGGGGCGAGTAGTGGGTACTTGTGTGTTCAGTGTTGGCTTTTACTAGGAGCCAGGGTAAATTACTGGTGAGTTGAAGTAGCAACAAAATCTCTCCTATTTTAGTGAATCATTTGAATAATAAAAATAATGTAAAACATATTACAGAAACAGTCACCTATAACTGTATAATCCCACAATTAACATTATTTTTTGCATGGTTTTAATCGTATGGAAGAATACTGTTTGTTTCATACTTTTTTATTGGATCTTTTCACATTAGCAGTTTCCTTCTTTATTTTTTAGATACTATACAGGCACAATCCTTCTGTTTGGGAAGTGGAGAAGGATGTAGAGCAGAAAACTGAGTTTGTGTTATATATCACAAAACTGCATTCCTTAGTGTCAACCACAAAGGAATGGGCACTTGCCATCTACCTCTACAAGGATTAAATCATGAGCCGCTGCGGCTGCTGACTTTCAACACCCCTGAAAGGAGTTCAAGGTGGAGACCATACATGAGGCCCTCTGTGCTCTGGGAAAAACTGGCAGAGCAGTTCTTCAGAATAGTTAGATATTTTCAGGAGCCAATTTTATGATCCCAATTCTTGTATCTCCTCCTATCTAGAAAAGCACTAAAATCCTTCATGGTGACGACTGCTCCTCGAGACTAGCAGAAACCTTCTGCAAAAAAATATGTGCTCAATTGCATGTACTCCCCCTTCACCAAAATCACATATATGCTAACCTTACCCCCTACCTCTTTAGAGCAGTTTCTCAGAGCTATCTGAGACGCTGTCTCCCGGGCTATAGTCCTCATTTTGCCCCAAATAAAACTTGACTCACAACTCTCATGTTGTACATTTTTTTTAAGTCGACATTAGTCTTCACGCTGAAAAAATTTCATTTTCTTTTTCTTTATCCTTCTGGAGTACAGACCTGTGGAAGAATAAAGATGAATCGTGGAATGTCCCCCAGGGCTATGATCCCGAACTGATCAAAGAGGACAAATGGAAAGAATTGGAGTCGGAGATCAGGCTGCAGGTAAGACTGCTTTTATGCTGTAGTCCCAGTAAGTCATTCACTGCAGTGCTTTGTTACAATTTCCTGTTAATAACCTACCCAGAATTTAAGCTATTTTTAACCTCACAAAGAAAACACAAGTCATGCGAAGTCACCTAAACCTAGGGTCTTTTGTATTCACCTAGGTTGACGAGCTGATGAGACAGGAACTAAAAAACTTAAAACTAGCTGTGAACAGAGAGAAGGAATTATCGGGCAAAACAGGAAGGGAAAAAGGAAGTAAAAAGGTAAGTGGTTCTTATGCACGGGAAGCAGAGGGCAGATGCAAACCGTGACCAGGAGCCCGGCCCCCGTGGGCGGTGGCCCGTCCAGGCGTGCTGCCCGGGGACCCTGGCTGTCCCAGGCTGATTCTCCGGGAAACGTGCCTACCTTTGGTGAAGGGCTACCTGGTAGCCCTCAGGGTTGTGGGCTCATAAATGAGATAAATCCAACAGTCTGGGAGTAACTTTCCCAGTCCCCCATCACTGCAGATCCGTGGTACCCAAGCCCCACAAGTGGGTTGAGACCTATCGGAGGAGCTGGGGCATGTGTCTCAAATGCCCACCCATCTCTCCCTGTAGAAGATCTGTAGGGGAAGCCAGTGGCAATGCGCAGGTTCTTTGTGAGTCGGGGAATCCGATGAATTGAATTTTCAGTTGCCACCCATCTGTCTCATGGTGGTTTAGAGTAGCCAGTTGGATTCCAATATTCCATGTTCACATACTAGGGTCCTGTGAGATATTAGAAAATATACATATTGGTGTCTGCCCCTGGTTGTTGGCAGGGAGCTCCTGGAACCCTTGTAAATTCCTAAGTGATAAGCACACTGGAAGCGTCTTTTGTTACAATGAGGCAATGCTGGGTGGGTTCCTAGATGGCTCCCAGGTGGGGGCTGGTTACAGGAAAGACCAAGCCATGATCCGAAGCCTGGAATTCTCAGCTCCACCCACCCCCATTCTCTAGAGAGGGGACAGGAGATGGAAATGGAGTTAATAATTGATCAAGCCCACATGAGGAAGCTTCCATGAAACCCCAATAATAATGGGATTTGGAGAGTTTCCAGGTGGGTTAACACATCCACATACTGGGAGGGTAACACACCCCAATTTCACAGGGGCAGAAGCTCCTGCACTCAGGACCCTCCCAGACCTTGCCCTACATACCTCTTCATCTGGTTGTTCTTCTGTATCGTTTATCATATCCTTTAATGAACTGGTAGATGGAAGTAAGTGTTTCCCTGAGTTCTGTGAGCCACTCTCACAAATTAATCAAACCTGAGGAGGGGTTTATAGCCGGTTGGTCAGAAACATAGGTGACAACCTGGACTTGGCAATTGGCATCTGAAATGGGGTGGGGAGCAGTTTGGTGGGACATCACCCTGAGCCTGTGGGATCTGACTCTATCTCCAGGTAGACAGTGTCAGAATTGAGTTAGATTGCAGGACCCCCAGCTGGTGTTGCAGAAAACTGCTTGGTGGGGGAGAACCCCGCACATCTGGCATCAGAAGTGTTGTGTACATGGTCCACTTTGATCCAGAGCCAGCCCTACCTCTGGGACCAGGATACTCCAGGCAGAGGAGCTGGCAGGATTGTGGGCAGCCTTTGCCCTTTGAAGGCTTTCTCAAATTTCCATGGTCCATCAACTCTTCCTGGGACTCACACACTCCCTCAGAGTTTATCACACTCCCAGATACATTAGTGATAGTTTCGCCAGCCCAGGGCCTGTATGGTGTCTTTACAGTGGCTCTATCCTAATGCTTTTTGTGTTGACTTTACAGTTTACAGTTTAACTCTGACTCTGAATGTCCTTCATGGGCCTCTACTGAGGCTCCATCTCTGTAGCCCACTGAGGGCTCTCTATAGGCTATTCCCTCATCAAAAGGAAATAAATATGCCACCCATTGACCCTATTAATGAATTTCACGTCTTCAGAAAGTGATACTTTCATGACTGAACATGGAAATCAAGCCAAACAAAACGGGAAATGAAGCCAGGAGGTGACTGTACCCCTCCAGCTGAGAATAGGCTTCCTCCTCTTACCCAGCAACTGATTATCAGTCTGGCCCAAGGGCACCCTCTGTACTGCTGCCCCCTCACTCCTTGCAGCCTGGTGTCTGCCCTCCCCATGTCCTAACTCATGACATGTCACAAGGTGAGAAATTGCTATGAATTTCTCTCTTGGAATTAAACTGGTTGAACACACAATAGATGCACTCAGGGTACCCCAATAGATTGATGGTAATTGTGTAACTGTAGAGTTTTCAGTTCTCAAAATTCCAATCCAAATGACCTTGGGAGACATAAATATGATTTAATTTCATAAGCTGAAACTTAATTAACTATACTAAATCCCCTCCTTAAGAAGACCATTAGCAGAAGGGGAATGGGCAACCTTGAACATAGAAAAGGAGAAAGAGGACTCAGAGGGATAGAATTTGGCAGTATTATTTCAGCATTATCCAGAAACAGTGACTTGATCAGAGATTATACAGCGGCCTGAGTGCTCCTTTCAAAATATAAATATGACCTTAGCACTCCATGCTGAAACCCTTCAATGACACCCCAGTTCCCCCAAGGATAAAGATGACAGGCTTACAAGGCCATGACCAACCTTGCCAGTGCCCTCTTCTTCAGGCTCATCACCCACTTCTCCTCCCTGGCTGCACTCCAGCACCCTGATCTTCCTCTTTGTGCCTCAAACACCCTGTGCTCCCTCCCACCACAGGGCCTTTGCACATGCTGTTCCCTCTCAAGAACTGTCTTTACCCCCACACCCTCAGTCCCGAGTGTAGTTAACCCCTACTCATCACTGGGGTCTCAGTCCAAGCCCTTCTTCCTCAGGAAAGCCTTTTGGGACCTCCAAAGTAAGTCTGGTTGCTACACATACACTTGATGCTGAGTACCATGTCTTCCTGGTGCTTTATCACAGTTTTAATGTTACATTTACTGGTGAGATCATTTTGTTTGTTTCTGCCTTCCCAAATCTACTGAAGGGCCATGAGTCCAGCGACTATGTGACTGTCTTTTCTGCTCACCTTTGTAACCTTTTCTGGCACATAGCAAGTCCTCAGCACATAATATTGAATGAATTAATTAATCAAATCTAGATCCTATGCAGATTGACCCCTATAGGCTAAATAAGTGCCTCAAGATGTCACAGTATGGCATAGGTAGCAATTCAGAGCATCCAGCCACCTCCTTTGCTTATTCCATACTCAACAAGCAACCGTTTGATGAGTTATTGTAGTTTCATGTTCATTTTCTTACAAGAAGGAAGGTTACAGAGTCTGTTTCCCTTGGCAATTATATTTCACATTATAATTTAATCTACTTACATTGCAATCTATTCCACCTTCTCTTGTGATTTAGAGATCCAAAATCAGATCTTGGGGGACATATCATCTTTACTGATTGTTTCATTTAATATTATTTATTGAGCACTATATGCCAGGTACAGTTCAAGGCATTTGAGGTACAGAAGATAACAAGACAGATAAAGGGACTGTACTTGCGAAAACAAGTTTGCAGATATGCAGGACTGTGAATCAACCCTGAATTTGCTGTCACCCCCATTATGACATAACTGAGTGAGGTCCTGACTCTCAGAGGCCATCTCTCTCTCTCGAGCTCCTCTCTTGTTCTAATCACAAAAACTTTAAGGACATAGGAGTTCCTGAAGTGGCCATGAAGCACCTTGAGGATAAGATTCTTGACTGGCTCTATTTTTTGCATTCCTGAGTGCTAGCATATATAAATGAAAAAAAATGCCATATTTAAATAGAAATTTAGAATCTACATTTAAAAGAAACAAATAAACATTCTACAGTTGAAAAATATAGTATCCAAAAATAAGAAGTCTTCTAACTGGTTTAACAACAGCATAGACATCGCAAAAGGCAGGTTGACCTCAAAAACAAGTCAACAGGAAATCCAAACTGAAGTACAGAAAAAACAAATACTATAAACAGCAGAACAGAGAAGAAGAGAGATCTGAGACGTGGTCAAAAGTTGTAACATATGTGTAATTAGAATTTGCCCCAAAAGAGGAGAATGGAACAGAAGCAATACATGAAAAAGTAATGTTTGTGAATTTTCCAAATCAGCTGAAATATGCACAGCCACAAATTCAAGAACCTTACTGAGGTCCAAGAAGGATGATTACAAAGAAAACCACTTCTAGACACATCACAGTCAAATTACTGAAAGTCAAAGATAAAAGGCAAACTCTTACTAGATTTTTTTAAAAGACACATTTCCTTCAGGATAACAAAAAATAAAGACTACTAAATCTCTCAACAGTAACCACAGAAGTCAGAAGGAAGTGTGAATAGCATCTTTAGAGACTGGAAAGAAATAACTGCCAACCTAGAACTCTATACCCAGTGAAAATATTCTTCAAAAATGAAAATAAAATAGAGACAAACAAAATCTGATTTGACTTAGCAGCAGCAGACCCATAATATGAAAATACTAAAAGGATATTCTTCACGCTGAAGGAAAATAATCCCAGATGAGAGAGCAAAAGTGTAAGAAGGAATAATCAGCTCTTCAAAATGTAAACTTTGGGCAAGTATAAAAAGCTAACTATTATTATATTAAACCAGAATATTAAAATATTCTGGTTTTTAAAGCAAGAATAAGGGTCTGTACCATACATACAAAGAAAATATATAACAGCAGCAACAGAAAAGTTGGGTAGGAGTAAACAGACTTGTGAGATTGCTGCATTGTTCAGGGAGCCAAAAAGAACTAATTTAAGGTAAATTGTAATAAATTAATGATGTATTTTATAATTTTTTAAATAACACTAAAATGTATAGCAAAAAAGTAATAGTGAAGATAAGCAGAAAGATTTTAAATAATTAATCAAAAAGAATACAGGAAAGGAAAAATAGGAATAAAAAGAAAAGAAAATTAATAAGTAAAAAGAAAGCAAATATGAATTTGATAGAATTAAATCCAATTAATTTAATCCATAATTACCTAAAATGTAAGTGGACTAAATGTTCTACTTTAAAAGACAATGATGGCCAGACTGGAAAAAAACAAAACTCAACTATATGCTATTTATAAGAAACACACTTTAAACATAACAAATAGATATGTTGAAAATAAACTATAAACTATAGATGGTAAACTATAAACCATCAAAGTACTAGCCAAAAGATAGCTAGTGTAACTCAGTATCAGACAAAACAGGCTTTAGTTAATAACCACTCTGCACCATCCAAACACCACAGAAAAAATGTGGCCCCACTCCTGTGCACACCAGCAAAGTCTGCATGGGGAGCCTAGACTTCTTCCCTCATGAAGACATAGGAGACAACCCAACACCCTCACTGGAGTGGTGTCAGAGAAGATCAAATAAGGAACAAAGACTTTCATTCCTGCCCATTGGTTGTGAAGCATTCCCATCCACTATGTCAGTGGAGACCACATGGGGCATCTATCTGGACTCCACCCCCAACCAGTGATAACAAGGCACCCCTCCCTCCCTACTGGGATGGATCAGAGGAGACCTAGTGGAGAGTCAGGACTTCAACAGTTCCCAGTGGTAACAAGGCCACCTTTACCTCAGTGTGAGTGGAGACCACATGGAGAGCCAGAACTCCCACCCCCACCCAGAAATATAAGGAGCCCCTCCCACAACGGATTGGGTAACCTAGACTTCTACCTTCCTGGCAGTAACAGCACAGCACACACACACACACACACACACACACACACACACACACTATTCCCCTGCCAGAGCAGTGTCAGAGTTAAAACAAGAGATTTAAATTAAGTTCAGAGCCTCATAACATAATACAAAAATGTTTAGGTTTTATTGAAAGTCACTCATCATAGAAGAACCTGGAAGATCTCAGACTGAAGGAAAACAGACAACAGATGCCAAGTCTGAAGTGTCAGAGATGTTAGAATTACCTGACAGAACATGTTAAGGCAGCCATGATTAAAATGCTTCAGTGAGTAATTATAAAGCTGCTAGATACAAATGAAAAAAAAATAAAAACAGAAAGCCTCAGCAAAAAAGTAGAAGATATAAGGAAGAACCAAATGGAAATTTTAGAACTTAAAAGTACAGTATGCAAAATGCTGGATGAGCTCAGCAGCAGAATAGAGGAGACAGAGGAAAGAATTAGTGAATTGGAAGATAGAACAATAGAAATTACCCAATCTGAACAACAGAGAAAATCAACTGGAAAAAAAAAAAAAAAAGCTAAACAGAGAATTAGGAACTATGGGACTATTAAAAAAAAATCTTATATTCATGCCATCAGAATCTTAGAAGGAGAAGAGAAAGAAGATGAGGCTGAAAAAGCATTTCAAAAAAGATAGTTGAAATCTTCCCAAATTTGACAGGAGATATAAACCTGCAGATTCAAGAAGCTAAATGTAGTGGGAAGCAGCCGCAGAGCACAGGGAGATCAGCTCGGTGCTTTGTGACCGCCTGGAGGGGTGGGATGGGGAGGGTGGGAGGGAGGGAGATGCATGAGGGAAGGGATGTGGGAACAGATGTATATGTATGACTGATTCACTTTGTTATAAAGCAGAAACTAATAAAAAAATAATAAAAAAAAGATTAAAAAAAATAAAAAAGAATAAAATTATATGCAAGTAATTTATTCAAAAAAGAAAAAGAAGCTAAATGAATACCCAACAGGAAAAATCCAAAGACATCTGATCTGAGACACATCATAACTAAGCTTCTAACTACAGAAGACAAAAAATCTGGAAAGCAGCCAGAGGAAAAAATGACCCTTTACCTATAGGAGAAAAACACCTTAAATGACTGTGGGTTGCACACCAGAAACTGAGACGGAAAGAAAGGGCACAATACTTTTTCAAGTGCTGAAATAAAATAACTGCCAACCAGAATCTATACCCAGCAAAAATATTCTTCAGCTGTGAAAAAGAAATCAAGATATTTTCAGATGAAGGAGAACTAAGAGAATTTTTCACCAGCAGATTCACCCTGAGAGAATTTCTAAAGGAACTTCTTTAAATGGAAAGAAAATGTTTCAAAAAAAAAAAAACAACACCTGGAGCATCAGAAAGGAAGAAATAACTTGGTAACCAAAACTATAGGTAATCTGGGTATCAGTGAAATCACAAAACACTCCATGTCATGGACCTCCTGGGTACTTCAGAAATACTAGAGGTGGCAGCTGCTCAGTGATATAACCAAGGATCATCTACCTCGGGAGTCTCAAACTGAAATGCCTTCAGTGTTAGTCAAGTTCCATAAATGAGAGAAGCAGGCAGAGGACTGTGATGAACTAAACAGCACACGTGACTCAGCTCTAGCCAGTGATTGCCAGGCAGGAAGGCATACCCTGTCCTGCCAGATCTTCCCACTTTTCAAGAAAAGCCAGAAATCCTAACACAACATTGTAAGTCAACTATACTCCAATAAAAATTTATATATATATATATGTAAATAGAGTAGGCTTTTCTTCCCTTTCTAAATTATGTTATTTGATTGAAGCAAAAATTATGACACTGTTTGGCTTGGTTCTCAGTGATGCAGAGGAAATATTTAAGACAATATTACAAATGACAGGGGATGGGTAAAGGCATGTAAAGGGAATTAAGATTTTTCTACTTCACTCAGAATGTGACATGAGTAGACTGTGATTCACTATGCATATATAATGTAACACCCAGAGCAACCACTAGAAAAGTATACAAAGAGATACACTCAAAGAACACTATCAAATGAAATTCTAAAAATGGTCAAGTCACCTACAGGATGACAGGAAACGCAAATAAAGAAATAAAAAATATAACAAAAAAATAAAATGTTAGACAAGTCCTAATATATCAATAATTACATTAAATATAAATAGTCTAAACACATCAATTAAAAGACAGAGAATACCAAAGTAGATTTAAAAACATGACCCAACTATATGCTGTCTGCAGGAACCTCATTTGATATATAATGATATAAGCACCTTGTAAGTAAAAGGATGGAAAAAATATATCATGCAAACAATCAAAAGAAAGCAGGAGTGGCTATTCTAGTATCACATAAAGTAGATTTCAGAGCCAAGAAAATTATCAAAGTCTGGGAAGAACTTACATATGATAAAAGAACCAATCCATCGAAGACATATTAATCCTAAATGTGCATACACCAAACAACAGAACTATAAAATATAGGAAGCAAAAACCAACAAAACTGAAAGGAAAAACAGACAAATCCACATTCATTCTCAAGAACTGATAGAATACTAGACAGAAAATCATCAACAAGGATACTGAAGAACTCAACAACACCATCTACAAACAGAATCTAATTGAAATTTATAGAACACTCCACCCAACAAACAGAATACATATTCTTTTCAAGTGCCCACAGAATGCATTCCAAGACAGACCTTATCTTGTGCCATTAAACAAATCTCAACATATTGAAAAGAAATGAAATCATGGAGAGTGCATTCCCCTACCACAATGGAATCAAACTAGAAATCAATAACAGAAAAATAATAAGAAAATCTCCAAACACATGGAAACTAAACAGCACACTTCTAATTCATAGGAAAGAAGAAACAAGAGAACTCAAAACATATAATGAAAATACAAGATATCAAAAATATCTGGAACACAAATAAAGTAGGCCTGAGAGGGAAATTTATAGCACTGAACACATACACTAGAAAGAGGGAAAAGTTCAAATCCATCATCTAAGCTCCCACCTTCAGAACGTCAGAACCTAGAAAAAGAAGAGCAAAAGAAAAAAAAACCCACAAAGTGAGCAGAAAGAAGAAAAAGATAAGAGCAGAAATCAGTGAAACTGAAAGCAGGAAAACAACAGGGAAGTCAATGAAACAGAGCTGCCTCTTTGAAAATTATCAACAAAATTGACAAACCTCTAGTAAGACTGACAAAGAAAAGAAGTCACATATTACCAACATTAGGAATGAAACAAGAGGTATCACTACTGACTGCAGATATCAAAAGAATGATAAAGGGATACTACAAACAACTACACACAAAATTTGACAACTTACAAGAAATGAACACACTATTCCTAAAAATACAAACTACTACAACTCATTTAATATGAAATAGATAAATTGACTAGCCCTACGTCTATTAAGGAAGTTAAATTGTAATTAAAACAATTCTCCAGGTAGAATCTCCAGGGCCAGATGGTTTCACTGGAGAATTCTACCAAATATTCAAAGGTAAATTAATACCAATTCTACACAGTCATTTCCAGAATAGAAGAAACACTTCCCAACCCATTTTATAACAAGCTAGTGTTACCTTTAAGTGAAAACCAGACAAAAGCAGTACAAAAAAAAAGAGAAAAATATAGGCCAATATCCCTCGTGAATATAGATATAAAAATTCTTAAAATATTTTCAAATAGAATGCAAAAATAAAGAGAATTATAAACCATGACCAAGTGGGGTTTATTCCAGGAATGCAAGCCTTGTTCAATATTTGAAAATCAACAATGGAATCAACTATGTTAACAGACTAAAGGAGAAAAAAAATCACATGATCATATCAATTGATGCAGAAAAAGTATTTGACACAATTTAACGCTCACCCATGATAAATCTCTCAGAAAAATTAGAGAACTCCCATGACTTGATAAAGAGAATCTACAAAAACACCTACAGCTAACCTTCTACTTAACAGTGAAAGACTAAATGCTTTTCTCCGAAGACTGGGAATAAGGCGAGTGTGTCCACTCACTGCACTTTTATTGAACACAGTGCTAGACGTTTTAGCCAGTGTGGTAGGACAAGCAAAGGAAATTTTAAAAATAAACAGTCCCTATTTGCAGATGACGTGATTGTCTATTTAGAAAATCTCAAGGAATCTACAAAGAAACTCCTAGAAATAAAAAAGTGCGTTCAGCAAGGTTGTAGGGTACAAGGGGAACATATAAAAATCAAGCATATTTCTGTTTACTAGCAATGAACAGATGGACACCAAGATTAAAAATATAATATCTCTTAAAATCACTCAAAAATGAAATACTTAGGTGTAAAGCTAACAAAACGTGTGTAGGACTTGTATGCTAAAACTACACCATGCTGATGAAAGAAATCAAAGAAGATCTAAATAGATAAACATATTATGCACATGGATTGGAAAAAAAAAATGTAAAGATGTCAATTCTTTCCACATCAATATACAAGATTAATCCAATTCTTATCAAAATCCCAGATAGATAGTTTATAAACGTAGACAAGATTATCCTAAAATTTATATGGAAAGACAGTGAATCTAGAATTGCTAAAACGATTTTTTAAAAGAGGAATAAAGTAAAAAGAATCCATCTACCTAATTTCAAGGTTTATTATACAGCTACAGTAATCAAGACTGTTTGCTATTGGTAGAGGTTTAAACTGTAGATCAATGAAACAAAACAGACAACTGAGACATAGCCTCACACAAATAGGCCTGACTGATTTTTGACAAAGATGCAAATGCAGTTCAAGGGAGGAAGGATAACCTTTTCAGTAAATGGTGCTGGAGCAACTGGATATCTACAGACAAAAAAAAAAAAAAAAAAAGAACCTTGAGCTAAGTCGCACATATTGTACAAAAAATAACTCAAAACAGATCATGGACTTAGATGTAAAATGTAAAGCTGTAAGTTTTAGGAAAAAAATACAGGAGAAAATCTTTGGGATTTAAGGCTAGCAAAGAGTTCTTAAAATTAACACTGCAGGCGCAAATCCACTAGAGGAAAATTTGAACTTCATCAGAATTAAAACTGTTTGTTTGCTCTGTGAAAGACCCTGTTAAGAGGGTGCAAAGACAAGCTACAGACTGGGACCAAACATTTGTAAAGCACATATCTGACAAAGAGCTAGTATGTAGAACATACAAGGAACTCTCAAAACTCAACAGTTAGAAAACAAAACAATCCGATTATAAAACGGACAAGAGATATGGAGACATTTCACCCAAGTGGATGTACAGAGGGAAAAAGAGCACAGAAAAGGTGTCCAACATTGTTAGCCATTAGAGAAATGCAAATTAAAACCACAGAGAAATCAGTTCATACCCATGAGGATGGCTAAAATAAAAGCAATGGCAACACAAATTGCCTAAGATAACGGGGGACAAACTAGATCACTTTTACATGATTGGTAGGAGTATAAAATGGTATGACCACTCTGCACAAAATCTGGCATTTCTTAAAAAAAACAAACATACAACTACCATAGAACCCAGCAATTGCACTCATGAGCATTTATCCCAGAGAAATGAAAACTTCCACATACACACACAGACATTTGTTGCACCTTAATCAACTCATGATAGCCCAAAACTAGAAACAGCAATAAAAAAATAAAAAGAACAAACTATTCATGCATACAATGACCTGGACACATTTTCCTGAGAATTATGATGAATAAAAAGCAGGAAAGTAACATACTCTTTGATTCTGCCGATAGAACATTCCTGAAAGGACAAAACTGTAGAAACAGAACAGATTAGAGGTTTCTAGTAAAGCTGGATTGGCTGTGGGAGGGAAGCGGGGGTTACTCTGAAAGAGCAACTGGAAGGACCCTTGGGGTGATCGAAACATCCTGGATCTCAGCTGTATCAGTATCAAGTCAAGATCATGGTTGTGACCTTGTGAGAAAGTTCTGCCAGATGTTACCCTTAGGAGAAACCTGCTAAAGGTTACATCTCTCCATAGCAGTTCTTACAGCTGCATGTGAATCCACCATTATCTCAAAATAAGAACTTTAAATTTTAAAATACTGAAAAACATGAAATATAGCTACGTGCAACCGCATATGTGAATCTTGGAATTGTAATACTGATTGGAGGAAGCCAGACCTAAAAGAGTTTATGGAGTATGGAGTCAAGATGGCAGACTAGGAGGACACAGAATTCACATCTCCTCACAACTAGGGCACCTACCAGGCACTGCTGGGGGACCACGGACACCTAAGGGGACGGGAGGAATCCTCAGCGACTGGGTAGGACATGGAGCGGGGGAGTGAAGGGAGAGGAGAAGTGGAGGCTGGAAGGGACTGGCGTCTCTGAGGGGCAGCTGGGGGAGGGGAAGGGATCCCATGCCCGAAGAGGGAAATTGGGGGACCATTGGGAGGGCAGAGGATCAAAAGGGAGCGTGGCCAGGTTTCCCCTGCCCACTTGGGACCCTGGGGGCCTGCTGAGATCCCGGGCCTGATCCTCTGGCCACCGAGGACCCCTCCAGCTGCACAGGTCCTGAGGGAGTGGGAGGGAGGGAAGGGGAACAAAAGTAAAGGCCGGACCTCTGGGACTGGCACCCCTGATGGGTGGCTGGGGGAGAGGAGGAGTTCCTACACCCAGCGGGACCCACCCACAGTTAGGGGTCCAGCGGCGACAGAGGAGACCCTGGGGGAGACAGTGGGGGAGGGGCATGAAGGAACGGAAGGGGATGGGGCCAGTGCTTTCCCTGTCCACTCAGGCAGCGGGGAGTCTGTTGGGCTCCTGGGCCTAATCCTCTGCCCTCGGAGCCTCCCTCCTGCCTCACAGAGCCCAAGCCCCGCCCCTACACCCCCAGCCAGGGCCCCACCTCTACACTCGGAAACCCACCCTAACGAGCTGGGCCTAAACCCCACACACACACCCTCACTCAGGACCCTACCTCCAAACTCTGGAACTCCACATTCCAGAGACCTTCCTTCCAATGTGCTGCCTCTCCCCTTCTGCACAGGTCCTAAGCAGAGGCCCCGTCTCACGCTTGAACGTCACCCTCCACCTGCCTAGGCTCCACCCCACCCAAAACCCCACCGCTGCCTAAGTTCCACCCCGCACCTAAACTCCACCCGCATAGCCAAGGCTTTTGGTTTTTTCCTCTTTTCAATTGGAGTTCTGTTTAACCTTGTTGATTCATTGTTGTTGATTCTTTTATATTTTTATTTTTCCTAATAAATCTTTTATTTTTCTAATTTTGTTTCAATTCTTTATACTTTGGTATTCTCTCCTTTTGGCTTCTTGCCCACCCAACCTTTTTTTTTTTTTTTTCCTGTTGTGGTTTATTTTATCTTGCTGCAGTTGTTTCAACTGTAGTTTTATTTTTCCTAATATATTGTTTATCTTTCTAATTTCTTTTTGTTTTTTATTCTTTGATATTGTACTGCTCCTTTTTTTCTTTTCTTTCTTCCTTTCTTTTTTTTTTTCTTTTTTTAACCACGCCACAAAGTTTCCGGGCTCAAGGTTGGGCTCGAGCTCCTGTGATGGGAGCTCCAAGTCCAAATCACTGGACTAACAGAGAACTTCAGACCCCAGGGAATATCAATCAGAGTGAGGCCTCCCAGAGGTCCTCATCTCAGCACCAAGACCCAGCTCTATCCAACTGCCTGCAAACTCCAGAGATGGACGTCTCAGGCCAAACAACCAGTAAGACAGGAATGCAGCACCACCCATCAAAAAAAAAAAATGAACCAACAACAAAAAAATGTTACAGACGAAGGAGCAAGGTAAAAACCTACAAGACGAAATAAATGAAGACGAAATAGGCAACCTGCCTGAAAAAGAATTCAGAGTAATGATAGTAAAGATGATCCAAAATATCGGAAACAGAATTGAGAAAATACAACAAACATGCAGCAAGGATCTAGAAGAACTAAAGAGAAAACAAACAGTGATGAACAACATAATTACTGAAATTAAAAAAACTCTAGAAGGAATCAATAACAGAATAACTGAGGAAGAAGAACAGATAAGTGAGCTGGAAGATAAAATGGTGGAAATAACTGCCAGGGCGCAGAATAAGAAAAAAGAATGAAAAGAATTGAGGACAATCTCAGAGACTTCTGGGACAACATTAAACGCACCAACATTCAGATTATAGGGGTCCCAGAAGAAGAAGAGAAAAAGAAAGGGTCTGAGAAAATATTTGAAGAGACTATAGTTGAAAACTTCCCTAACCTGGGAAAGGAAATAGTCAGTCAAGTCCAGGAAGCACAGAGAGTACCATACAGGATAAACCCAAAGAGAAACATGCCGAGACACATATTAATCAAACTATCAAAAATTAAATACAAAGAAAAAATATTAAAAGAGGCAAGGGGAAAGCAACAAATAATATATAAGGGAATCCTCAAAAGGTTAACAGCTGATCTTTCAGCAGAAACTCTGCAAGCCAGAAGGGAGTGGCAGGACATATTTAAAGTGATGAAAAGGAAAAACCTGAAACCAAGATTACTCTACCCAGCAAGGATCTCATTCAGATTTGATGGACAAATTAAAACCTTTACAGATAAGCAAAAGTTAAGAGAATTAAGCACCACCAAAGCAGCTCTACAATAAATGCTAAAAGAACTTCTCTAGGTAGGAAACACAAGAGAAGGGAAAGACCTACAATAACAAACCCAAAACAATTAAAAAATGGGAATAGGAACATACATATTGATAATTACCTTAAATGTAAATGGATTAAAAGCTCCAACCAAAAGACATAGACTGGCTGAATGGATACAAAAATAAGACCTGTACATATGCTGTCTATAAGAGACCCACTTCAGACCTAGGGACACATACAGATTGAAAGTGAGGGGATGGAAAAAGATATTCCATGCAAATGGAAATCACAAGCACTGAAATTGAAACTGTGATTTAAAATCTTCCAACAAACAAAAGTCCAGGACCAGATGGATTAACAGGCAAATCCTACCCAACATTTAGAGAAGAGCTAACACCTATCCTTCTCAAACTCTTTCAAAATACAGCAGAGGGAGGAACACTCCCAAAATCATTCTACGAGGCCACCATCACCCTGATACCAAAACCAGACAAAGATGACACAAAGAAAGAAAACTACAGGCCAATATCTCTGATGCAAAAACATAGATGCAAAAATCCTTAACAAAATACTAACAAACAGAATCCAGCAACACATTAAAAGGATCATACACCGTGATCCAGTGGGGCTTATCCCAGAAATGCAAGGATTTTTCAATATATTCAAATCAATCAATGTGATACACCATATTAACAAATTGAAGGATAAAAACGATATGATCATCTCAATAGATGCACAAAAGGCTTTCGACAAAATTCAACACCCATTTATGATAAAAACTCTCCATAAAGTAGGCATAGAGGGACCCTACCTCAACATAATGAAGTCCATATATGACAAACCCAGAGCCAACATCATTCTCAATGGTGAAAAACTGAAACCATTTCCTCTAAGATCAAGAACAAGACATGGTTGCCCACTCCCACCACTGTTATTCAAAATAGTTTTGGAAGTCCTAGCCCTGGCAATCAGAGAAGAAAAGGAAATAAAAGGAATCCAAATTGGAAAAGAAGAAGTAAAGCTGTCACTGTTTGCAGATGACATGATACTATACATAGAGAATCCTAAAGATGCTACCAGAAAACTACTAGATCTAATCAATGAATTTGGTAGCGTAGCAGGATACAAAATTAATGCACAGAAACCTCTTGCATTCCTATACACTAATGATGAAAAATCTGAAAGAGAAATTAAGGAAACACTCCCATTTACCATTGCAACAAAAAGAATAAAATACCTAGGAATAAACCTACCTAAGGAGACAAAAAACCTGTATGCAGAAAACTATAAGACACTGATGAAAGAACTTAAAGTTGTTACAAACAGATGGAGAGATATACCATATTCTTGGATTGGAAGAATCAACATTGTGAAAATGACTATACCACCCAAAGCAATCTACAGATTCAATGCAATCCCTATCAAAATACCTTTGGCATTTTTCCACTGGTATGAACCAAAAATTTCACAATTTGTATAGAGACACAAAAGACCCCGAATAGCCAAAGCAATCTTGAGAAAGAAAAATGGAGCCGAAAGAATCAGACTCCCTGACTTCAGACTATACTACAAAGCTCCAGTAATCAAGACAGTATGGTACTGGCACAAAAACAGAAGTATAGATCAATGGAACAGGATAGAAAGCCCAGAGATAAACCCACACACATATGGTCACCTTATCTTTGATAATGGAGGCAAGAGTATACAATGGAGAAAACACAGCCTCTTCAATAAGTGGTGCTGGTCGGTGCTTTGTGACCACCTAGAGGGGTGGGATAGGGAGGGTGGGAGGGAGGGAGACACAAGAGGGAAGAGATATGGTGATATATGTATATGTATAGCTGATACACTTTGTTATAAAGCAGAAACTAACACCATTGTAAAGCAGTTATACTCCAATAAAGATGTTAAAAAATAATAATAAGTGGTGCTGGGAAAACTGGATAGTTACACGTAAAATAATGAAATTAGAACACTTCCTAACACCATACACAAAACTAAACTCAAAATGGATTAAAGACTTAAATATAAGGCCAGACACTATAAAACTCAGAGGAAACATAGACAGAACACTCTATGACGTAAATCACAGCAAGATCCTTTTTGACCCACCTCCTAGAGAAATGGAAATAAAAACAAAAATAAACAAATGGGACTTAATGAAACTTAAAACCTTTTGCACAGCAAAGGACACCATAAACAAGATGAAAAGACAACTCTCAGAGTGGGAGAAAATATTTGCAAATGAAGCAACTGACAAAGGATTAATCTCCAAAATATACAAGCAGCTCATGCATCTCAATATCAAAAAAACAAACAACCGAATCCAAAAATGGGCAGAAGACCTAAAGTGACATTTCTCCAAAGAAGATATACAGATTGCCAACAAACACGTGAAAGGATGCTCAACGTCACTAATCATTAGAGAAATGTAAATCAAAAGTACAATGAGGTATCACCTCACACTGGTCATAATGGCCATCATCAAAAAGTCTACAAACAATAAATGCTGGAGTGGGTGTGGAGAAAAGGGAACCCTCTTGCACTGTTGGTGGGAATGTAAATTGATACAGCCCCTATGGAGAACAGTATGGAGGTTCCTTAAAAAACTAAAAATAGAACTACCATATGACCCAGCAATCCCGCTACTGGGCATATACCTTGAGAAAACTGTAATTCAAAAGGAGTCATGTACCACAATGTTCATTTCAGCTCTGCCAGGACATGGAAGCAACCTAAGTGTCCATCGACAGATGAATGGATAAAGAAGACGTGGCACATATTTACAATGGAATATTACTCAGCCATAAAAAGAAATGAAATTGAGTAATTTGTAGTGAGGTGGATGGACCTAGAGTCTGTCATACAGAGTGAAGTAAGTCAGAAAAACAAATACTGTATGCTAACATATATGGAATCTTAAAAAAAAAATGGTTCTGATGAACCTAGGAGCAGGACAGGAATAAAGACACAGATGCAGAGAATGGACTTGAGGACACGGGGAGCGGGAAGGGTAAGCTGGGACGAAGTGAGAGAGTAGCACTGACATATATACACTGCCAAATGTAACATCGATAGCTAGTGGGAAGCAGCTGCATAGCACAGGGAGATCAGCTCTGTGCTTTGCAACCACCTAGAGGGGTGGGATAAGGAGGGTGGGAGGGAGATGCAAGAAGGAGGGGATATAGGGATATACATATGCATATAGCTGATTCAGTTTGTTATACAGCAGAAACTAACACAACACTTTAAAGCAATTATACTCCAATAAAGATGTTAAATTTTTTAAAAAGCAGTTTATATTGTAAGATTCCATGTTCAAGAACAGGCAATGCAAATCCCCAAAGAAGTCAGAGTGGTGGTTACCTATAGACCGGAGAGCAGTGTGAGCGAGAATTCAGGAATGGTGAAATATGTTCTGTATTTTCAGCTGGGTGGTAGTTATTTGTAAAAATTAAATGTAAAATATTAATCAACCTGACGTGGGTATACTTTATGTACATTACGCTGCAATAAAAACAATAAATGAAAGCCTGAATGAAATATAGGGAGCAAGAGTCACCTGAGAAGGCCTGGGATAGAAGATGAGACAACAAAGGAAGATAGGGGCCAGGCTGCGGAATTTTAACTTTATCCTGTGGGCAATGGGGAGGTACTGGTGGATATTTTAGACAGAATAGTGCAGCGATAAGCACTGCTTTCACGGACCACATTCTGAGCCCTGCCCTCCCGCCGGCACAAGGATCTGAGTGCAAAGCCCTTTGGGAACCAAAGTTGGATGGTTGCCTCACTCTTTGGGCTCCAGGTTTGGGTCCTGATGCTAACAGAGAGGTGATCAGATACCAAAGGAAAGCACAGCTTGATTGCCTGTGCACTCGGCACTCTCATCCTTTGTAGCAAGCGTCCCAGGGTCCAGAAGAAGAACCAGAACGCTCGGGGCCTGTTGGGACTCACAGTCCGTGCAGGTTTCCGGGTGGCCACCTCACTTGGCAGTCCCTATGTTCATGAAGTAAGTGTTGCAGCTCCATGTACCGCGATTGACTTCCCACCTCCCATTCCCCTACACCACCACCCAAAATCAGCTTCCTTAGCTCATTTCTAGAGCTCATTTTTCTTGTTTGCACGAAGTTTGTTTTTACGAAATGGGTTTTTTTTTCCATTTTCTTCCAGAAAAATAAAAAGGAGAAAGACAAAAAATGGAAAGTGGGGAAGGAGGGTAAAGACCCAACGGCTGACAGGTGAGGGGTGCACACTGGGGTGGGGGGCACCGCAGAAAAGAGCATAGGACATGGCCTGAGTCCTCGGCCTGGTCTGGGAAAGGCAACCCCCCCACTGCTCTGTACACCACACCCCTTCATCCTGGAAGAGTATGGTGGGGGAAAGCACGGAGACCTCTCTGCAGTCCTGCCTGCAGGCCAGCAGCCTCGACTGGGGAGACGCAGTGGAGAGTGGGGGCCTGGAAGGCAGACTCAGGCCCCATCGCTTCTAAGGCCGTGTGACTTTTTTTAAGTTTTAAAATTCATGGGGTTCTCAAGAAATTTTTTTGAGAAATAGCATCCTGCTACAGCTTTTGAGGGAACACTGAGACTGCAGTCCTTGAGGGCAGAGACGGTTCATATTACATGCCCACCCCTGGGCCCGGCCCGCTGAGGCCCTTCATAAATGCTCCTTGAAGGAAAGGATGAGGATTTGTCTCATTGTAAACGGATACTTCCATTTCCTTGAGCTTCATCAGCTGAACTTTGATATTAATGAATAATTATAAATGCTCATTTTTAAGCTGAAATGGCCTTCAGTGCTTTAATATTGGAAATAAATAGGGCCTAGGTTTTCAAACATTTTCAAGGAATTTAATTAAAATCCCTAGGAAGTGAATGTCAGAAATCATTTTGCACGTATACCTTTTTTCCCATGGGTTTGTTAATGGGTAACAGGTGTTGCTCCCTGCTTGGGGTGTTCCCTTGTTCCCCTTTTGGTGCGCTGATACAGTCCCAAACTCTGCTTGAAAGAAGACCCACGAGAGAGGAAGCCAGCTTGGAACCATCCACAGGAGAAGTGGGGGCCAGAGCACCCCAGAGCTGGTGCACACGCCCAGGGCCCTGGCAGGCAGCCTCTGCAGAGACACCCAGCCTTGGTGTGGGCTTTGGCTCTGGGGAGAAAAGCCTCCCACAGGATATCGCTAGAGGGAGGAGCTGCAGGCTTCCTCACATGACGTTCCATTGTTTAGGGAAAAGTTCAAGGTCAAGAGCTTTGGCTGACCGCTGCCTGGTCAGCATTCTGAGACTCAGGCGCCCAGTTCCTGGGGAGAACCCAGCTACCGATGCACCAACACTGACACCTCCTCGGGGGGTGTTGTAGTCCCTTCCCTGGAGGAAGGTCCAGCCCCTGCCTACCTGCAGGGCCACTGCTGTCTTTCAGTGACTTTCACGTGCCACTTTTCTCCTTTGTCCTGACCTCAGTCTTTCAGGAGAAGAAGATTCTGCTAAGTGTCTTACTGAATGACCACCCAGAGCTACACTCAAATCTGCCAAGATGAGCTGACCACTAAGTTAAAATTATCTATTCACACTCTCTTCATTTAAAGAGTCGCTTAACTGAATACAATTCTGCTTTAACAGCACAGAGCACACACGGGTGGCTCATGGACTGTGTCTGTTAGCCAATGAATGTGTTCTTTGCATGTTTCTTTACAGTTGAACTATTATAAATGAGCTACAGCAATACTCTAGTGAAATGAAGAAAGACCAGTAGTATTTTATTCACTTTTATACCCAAAAGTACAGAAATACCTGATCATCCTATTCCTGGAAGGCTTTTCATTTTAATTTTAAAGACTCAATGTTATTCATTAAGTGGGATTCAGTAAATGGGCTAGTTCTCTGCCAAGACACTGTAAGACAACTTATGTTTCTCTCATCCAGTTAGTATGAACCTTAAATCAGTATTTTTATCATAGTTTATAAGATGGTTTTATTTTATTTATTTTATTTTATTTTATTTTATTTTTCCCATCACAAAACTACTCAGCAGTGTGCTGAGAGTCAAGGTGTTCAAGGGACATTTCATGCTCCCTGCCATTCACAGGGATTGTTATTGTTGAGTATTGTAATGGCCTCCTGAAAAATCAATTTAAATAGATTTATCACTCTTAGGTCCCTCATCTCTTCCTGGTCACTGTACGTGGCCGTGCTCAGAAAGGGACCATCTCTTCTCAGCCACTTCCTGGTTAAAGATTCGTATGATCTATTATTAGTTTACAATTTGGGATTCCTCCCTGACCATTCCTGGGCATGATGCTTTTCTGTTCACTCAAGGCAGCCCCAGGCTGGCAGGTTGGCTGCCCAGACAAAAGGGGGACCTAAGGCTTTCAAACTGGCTCAGCCATATAAGGTAGCCATATAAGGTAGTTTTAGAGTTGAAATTTTTTATTCTGTCGCAAGAGTTTATTTCACTGGAAAGATCCAAATATAGATTTGTGTTCCCGGAGTCTTAAGATATTTGGTTTGGATTATTTTAGAGAATCTTATTCAATTTTATGTTAATATTTTACGCATATGTTTATGTTAAACGAATATTCAAGTCAAAACACTACAGTTGATACTTCCTTGGTATAGGTCAGATACTGTCATCCCAAATTCTATTACAATTAAAACTTTCTTAATTCTCAGCTGGGGGCACACTATTTTAAATATATTTGATAGAATAAAATTTCAGTCAACCAAAGACTGGAGTCATTGAATTAACATATATCCCGATGGTATTTGGCTTGAATCTCACTGATGTTCTTGAGTCTCTTTTAATCACACTAATTTGGATCATTGAACAATCAAAGAACAGTTTAAAAATAGTTATATTTACAATTCTTCAGTCTAAAGAAAGACTGGGGTTGAACCAAAGCATCAGGCCCCTAAAAATGAAAAGGGAAAAGACAAAACATCTCAAAGGACTCTGCTGAACCGTATTTGAGCATGATCTATCTGAATTCCAGCAAGCCAAGCCCCAGTTAATTTCATTGGGGGTTTCATTCATTAAGTGGGATACTATCTCCATTTTTTCCTCAAGTAGTATAAATTACCACTATGCTGGCTACCTACCCAAGGCCCCCTTAGAGAAGAGGTTTTGTCATCTGTAAGCACTGTGGAAGAGTATACCATCCTCCTAAAAAATTATAATATTTTGTCTTTCATATTAAAATGATTTCCATTATAAGTCTTTGTTTTTTATAGATATTTCTTTTAAACTATTATGCTATGGAGTTAAAAGGAAATGTCAGTTTCACGAAGGATTGATGATTTACTACAGCTTGCAGATGCTAACTGAATATATAATTATGGCCCTGTTACGTTACTATTATTGGGTAATTTCTAATTCATATTTGTGCCATCATGAAGGCTGACGAAAGGGCAGACTGCAGGAGTCATAGCTGGTCTCAGATGCCCAAAGATATAATTCTTATTAATGGGAAACATCAGGTATACCCGTGGACGAGTGCAAGTATTATTTTTAAAAAGCCTGATTTATCCCCAAATTGTAGTAACGCTTCAAAAATCAATTTATTTGCATACATACAAATGTACTTTGAATGAGATCTGGTTAAAGTTCTCTTGAGTATGTGATGATTAACATCAGTACTGCTGATTTGATGTGTTTGCTCACAGAACAGATGGTCTGCTTTATCCCCAGGACCATCGAATCTCTGTATAAGGAACTAGTGGAAGAAGGCTTACTTATCCAGGCTCTGAAAGTCAACCTCTCTGATTACATTGGTAAGGTACACAAAGAATAATGCATGTATGTGTCACAGATGCATGTCACCCCTTGGGTTTTGAGGACCCAACAGCCGGAAGTATGTTTCATCTGTGCTTTTGTCCAGCCTAAAATCTGGCCCTTAGTGGCTTGCAGTAAATGTTTGTTGGATTGAATTGATTTGAGTTCATTCTATGCTGTGATCTAATGGGTCCAGCTCTCTCCCCTAATGTGGTAGAAGCAGGTTTCCAAACCTACTAGCAAGGTTCCTGGAGGCATTCTTTGTGGCTTAAGCTGACTTGAGGAAATGAGGAATTGTTCATGCTCTCTGGTTATCAAAATGCCCTAGGGGGCAGCCCCTGGTACTTCCAACACAGAGTCCTCACAGGAGAAATTCCTTCCAGAATTCCATCTAGGGGCCACCACAGGAGTAGTTGGGAGGAAAAAGAGGGGACATTTGCTATCACCACCTTCAGCTAATGTTTTTCTCTTAATTTTTAAAAATACCATGAGGATCTGAAAACATATTTAAAGCTTAAAATTCTTCATCCTCCTACCACCCTAATGCAGATATCATTTTCACTTTCATACATCTACAATCAACTGAGGACATTCGCCTACATAACCACGAAAAGATAATCACACTCAGAAAATTTAACATTAATGTCGTACTGTTACCACTAGGTAATATCTAGTTAATAATCCGTTTTCCTGATAGTCCTAATAAATAATGTCCTTTGTAACTGTTTGTCTTTCTCAATCCCAAATGCAGTCAGGGATCATGGATGTGATGGTCATATCTCCTTCGTCCCCTTTCATTCCTTTAATCAGCACCAATTTACAGGCTTTTCCAGTCCTTCACAGCATTGACATTTTTTTAAAGTCTGAGCTGTTTTACAGACTCTCCTTCAACTGAATTGGTTTGATGGTTTGATGGTTTCCTCCTGACTTGCTTCTTGTTAAACATTTTTTACAGGAAAACTACAGGTCATAGTGTGTCCTTCTCAGTCTTTCACATTGAGGGCACAAAAATGATGCTTTGTCCCATCACTGGTGATGTTAAGTTTAATCACTGGTGAAGGTGCTGTTCCACAGACTTCTCCATTGTAAAGCTCCATTTTCCACTTTGTAATCAATGAATAATCTGTGGGGGATAGTTTGAGGCTCTGGAGATTCTGTTCCCAACCATCTTAAAGGTTTAGGCATCCGCCGATGACTTCTGCCTGCCTCAGTTTTTGCTATGGTGGTTGTAAAGTGGGAATATTCTATTTCTGCCTCCTCTTCTAGCAGGTACCATTCTTCTGGAGAGATTTCCCTCCCACCCTCCTTTCAAAATTATTTTGGTATTAGAGTAGACAGATGGATTCTCTCTTTTTAAAATTGTATTACAACCCATTTCCGAGTTATTCATTCCAATGTTTACACTGACCCAGTTTTGGCCTGCAGGAGCAAAAAGGCTGACATTTCCCTTGGATCAAAAAAATGATCACTTTAATCCCTTTGAAATAAAGCCACATTTCCTTCTTGGAAAGGCTTGGAGGAGCCTTCATATTTCCTAATGGTGTAAGATTTTACCAGAATATGTACTGGAATATCTGTTGGGTTTCTATTTATTTTATGTGGTTCTTATTCAAGTACTGCAGGGTTTTCTCCTGGATTACCTTGATTATGTTCTGTTAATTCTGTTCATATGAAAAAATAACACTTTTAGCAGAACCCTACCTCTTTACTTACGATTGGGATCTCTCAGTGCTCTCTCTCTCCTTGTCTGGTTTCTTTCTTCATATCATGTCTTTTTTGCTTATCACTGAATCCCTAGTTTTTAGTACAGTGCCTAGCACATGGTAGAGTCTCAGAGAATTAATGGTCATATTTCTCATCTTCTTACTAATTTCTTATCCATCTTGGACTTGCTCACTGATCTCTTTGTCAGTTTCCAAGCAGCATCTTGAAGATGCTTAAGGTCAAAGCAAATGAAATCAACCTCTTAAGAGTGACCTCAAATGTAAATGACCCAGTCCAGCAAAATCAGTCAAATGGCCACAAGGACTGGCTCCATTTGGTCTTTTCCACGTTTGTCTTCTTTTTCCCGGTTAAGATCCTTAGCTTGAAAAGATGGCAGTGGATCTTCCCAGATCCCCACATAAAAATAGACAAAGCAACTAGATGGCAAAAGCAAAAGCCTGTGGACAACATTAACACAAAAACGAAATAACCAAGTTTCCCCTCAAAGCCCAAAGTGCAAGCCACTGGGGACAAAAAACAAAAGAACCCCGGAATAGCCAGCAAGCACTCACTGGAAGGCACAGCAGACCAGGGTAGTAACTGCAGCTGGAATTGGGAGGGGTTTGCCCACTTCAACAGCAGATGCGTGAAAATGGATAGAATCAGAAAGTATGAACGGGCGAGAACAGTCCAACCTCTGGACGCTCTTGAAATTGACCCTTCCAAGACACGGCCTTATACTGAGAAGAAACTCTTGGGAGTAGAATCACAACTGAATAGGAACAACAGAGATGAGGGAGAGAAAAGGTCCAGAATAAATTTGGGGAGGGGAACGGAACAAGGACATCTCAAAAAGCAAGCCACCATACTAATAACATATATGAAAACAACAGAAGAGGGGACTCTATGAAACGTAAAAAGCTACCCTGACCCAAACTATCTTCTAAACATATAGGAATATTAACTCATATAAATTTAAGCAATGGAAAATGTCAAGGTCAAAGCCCATGCCAGATGTCTATTAAAAAAGAAAGAATAAGGAGCAAAGTGTCATCACAAAAAGACATGCCCACAAAGCAGACATAACTGGAACCTACTCTTTCAAACCAAGCTAATATACATTAAGAAAATTATAGAAGGTATGTACGAATACATAAAATGGAATTAGAAAAGTGCAGAAATGAGTTACACAAAATTCCAGGAATATTTTAAATAAAGGAGAAAAATCGTTTTAGGACAAAACTAAATTACAATGAATACAAGAATGAATAAAATCCACAAACCATGCTTTAAGAGAAATGAAATGTGAAAGACAGAAATTTTTTTTAAATAAGACTAGAAATGAAGAACAAGATTAAAGGTTTCAGAAGAAAGTAACAAGTACTAAAGATAGGCAAAGCAAATTCACATATGCAGGCAAAGATAACACACATCCCCGAAGAAGAAAACCAAAGCCAAGGAACAGAACAAATACTAAGAATTTTTATTCATGAAAAATTTCCTAAAACAGAAATGCAAACCACATAATGAATGATCATACTTTGTATGTGAGAATATCAACTCCAATTGACCAACACCAAGATGTATTCTAATAAAAGTACCAGACCTTAAAGTAAAGGGGAAAAAGAAACCTTGGGGCATTACCCCTTCTCCTTTTCCAGCCAGCCCAAAGCTGGACAAGCAGGGCAGGGTGGGTGTTGGCTGTGCCTCAGCAACTCCCCATGCAGGCGGGGACGGAGCACAAACCCTCAGACTCAGAACGTGGCCGCAAGGTTTGGACATTCCCCACAGCCCAGGAACCCTGGATTCACAGCCAGCCCGGCTCAGCACTGCCGGGACACAAGTTGTTTGGGGGGCTTCCACTCTTTTCTAAACACCACTCAATTCCAAATACGCACTAGAATCACAGCAGTTAGGGCTGAAAGAGACTTGGAAGGCAGGAAACTCAAGTTCATAATGTCTGGCTCCCCCAAGGCCCAGCCCCCAACTCCCCCCACCCCCAGTTCCTTGCTCTGACCCTGCGCACCTGCCCAGCTCGGAGCACTGACCCTGTGCCCAGGAACAAGCTCCCGCCACAAGCTTGGGTATGCAAGAAATAGCACATTTCCTTATTCTTTAAATCACCGTAACTTAGCATCACGAGGGCTAAGCTGCCAAGGTTATTCAAATTCAATCCTTCTTATAAGCCTCCACCCCTGCCCCCAGGTACCATCAAGGTCCCGGATTCCCAAATGGTGCCTGGATGCTGGGGAGAGATTCTGGGCACTGGCGTCCTCCACGACCCCTTGGTGCCTGCGGGGGCCACTCATGCCTGCCTGGGGCCCTCTCTCAGCGAGGGCCTCTTTCCCCTGCTCCCTCGTCCTCCGTGCTACCAGGACACAGGGCTGATGCCCACTGACCAGAGACCCACTGACCAGCTGTCCCGCCCAGGCTGGGAATGTCTTCTCCCTCCTGCCTCTGAAGCTCCCACCCTCTGGGTTGCTGGTCCTTTCTGTAATCTTTCTGTGCCTCAGTTTCCACAATTATGAGGATAATAACAGCAACCGCCTCACTAAATTGCTGCGACAGTTTAACGAGTGAGGAAATGGAGCGCTCGAGGGCATGCTGGCACAGAGCTAGCTAGCTGTCTCCCTGTGTTGCTGCGGTGGTGATCTCACCTCTCCTTCCACGGGCTCAGGGTTTGCCAGCAGGAGGGCTTGTGACTTCCTGGTGCCTCCGTGCCCCTCCCTCCCTGTGCACATCGCAGAAGCACAAGGCACCTAGGTCAGCCACTGCTCGAGGGGAAAATACAGAGGGAACAAACACAGCCAATACTCCCCTAAATTACCTGGCTCTGCCTATGGTTCTGGAGCTGCTGCGTTCGGTGGGAACATTGACACCTAGGCCAGGGCTGGTGCTTCTCACTTTCTCCTTGGCATCCAGGGCCTGTCCTAAGAATAAGAAGATTCAAAGGGTTCCTCAAAATCCCACCTTAGAAGACTTGACTTAGACATTACATGTGAAAAACATCTGAAGCTTCGGAATACCTGGGCCCCAGGGTGCATAGTCTTGGCAGAGCTGTTGCAACAAAAAGTTAACCTGAGAAGTCTCTCTGTCGACCTCATTCTGGAAACTGGTAGCCTGCATCCAACATAAATTTTTATTGTATAAACAATTCAGCAGCCTGGATTGTAACCATGTAGCATGTGTCACCGTGCTCATCATCATCAGAAGATGCTCTGTGCAGCCCTGGCAGTGCCCAGGGCAGAGCTGGCACATCCTGGTGCAGGTGGGAGGCCCCAAGTCCTACGAGCATTGTCTGCTGACTTGAGGCCTCCTGTGTTCTCTCACTCCTTTTCTTTGAGTAACTTTTTAAAGAGGCTATTATTTTTTATCAATTGTCTGTTCTTTATTCTCTTTTCAATGCTGTGTGGGGTAGAATGGAAACGTTAGAAGCTGATTGCACCTTGATTTCTCAAATATTTTTTAAGTGTGCTCGTATGTTCCTATTCTCTACAATTAGTTCCTCCTTCTGTGTTCATTTGCTAGGACTGCTCTAACAAGTACCACAGTAGGGCAGCTTAAACAGCAGAAAATTACTGTCTCCCAGTTCTGGAGGCCAGAAGTCCAAGTCCACGGTGTCAGCAGTGTTGGTTGGTTCCTTCTGGAGGCTCTGAGAAGGAATCTGTTGGCTGTGGCCTAAGAGCCCCTTCAAGCCCCCACCTCTGTCCTGCTCCCTGGACTTGTCAGCCCTCCCCTGCCAGGATGCTGAACTGCCCTGGGGCTCACATGGCCTAAACTGACCTCTTCCTCTCATCCCTCGTCTTGTCCCCTGGTGGTTTGCTGGCAGTCGTTGGCGATCCTTGGCTTCTGCTGTATCATCCCATCTCTGCCTTCATCCCTCACATGACCTCCTCCCTGCCTGTGTGTCTGTGTCCAAACTTCCCCTTTTTATAAAGGACACCAGTCATATTGGACTAGGACCCACCCTGATAACCTCAGCTTAATTAACTACATCTGCAATGATCCTGTTTCCAAATAAGGTCACATTCTGAGATACTGGAGGTTAGGCTTTGACATATGGATTTTTTTATTTTTTATTTTTTATTTTTTGCAGCA
Organism: Hyperoodon ampullatus; assembly: GCF_949752795.1. Lineage (NCBI taxonomy): Eukaryota > Metazoa > Chordata > Mammalia > Artiodactyla > Ziphiidae > Hyperoodon > Hyperoodon ampullatus. Next base: position 4,672,591 of record NC_136921.1, read on the forward strand.
CACGGGCCTCTCACTGTTGTGGCCTCTCCCGTTGCGGAGCACAGGCTCCGGATGCGCAGGCTCAGTGGCCATGGCTCACGGGCCCAGCCGCTCCACGGCATGTGGGATCTTCCCGGACCGGGGCACGAACCCGCGTCCCCTGCATCGGCAGGTGGACTCTCAACCACTGCGCCACCAGGGAAGCCCTGACATACGGATTTTTAAGGGGACACAGTCCTACCCCTAACACAGTGCTGTTTCTTTTCCCGCTGTTGTCCTAGGTTTCCTTGCCCTTTTTCATGCTTTCTATCTCCAACACCTCTTCATCTGCTGTTTCCTTCTTCCCTCGCTCGTGGAAGACCTGGTGTCTGTGCAGGGAATCCTGAAGTCTCTAAATTCTGAATGAGTCCCTGGGAAGAGCTTATGGCTTCCATGCTGGGCAATAGCAAAACGTAGTAACACACTTTCAGAATGAGTTTCCTCACTTGGCAAAGGGTCGTGCCTTCTATCAGAACCAACACCCACCAGTTCAACTTCCTTTGTCTAAGTAGGGTCTAGAAAGTATGGCGCATCTGGGTATTAACTTGGATTTACTTAAGCAGGAAAATAGGGTCACTTTTATGCCCCCCCTAGTGTCATGTTTACAGCAGTAAGTGCTGGATTTAACAGTGGCTGCAGGATCCCTTCCTGCTTTAGTGAAGGCGAAATGAACTGCTCTTCTATTTATTACCTGCTCATTAAAAAGCGTGCAGATCGGAAGCCATAATAGATGCTTTCATTATCACTCATTTCCCTCACCAAGACCACTGCCCTTGCCAAGGACTTTTTTTCATGCGGAGGCTTTGAAAGGCTGTGGCCCACAACAAAACAGCCATCATTATCTGGATTTTAACTCTCATTTTCTTAGCATTTGAAAATGCTTTAAAGCCCTTGATATCTTCAGGATTTCATAGACACCTACATGTATTTCTTCAGTGTTTTCATACACACATAAAGGCATTTGTTGTACATATATAACATTGAAAGCTATGCAAGATCCATACATGTTATGAAAAGAAAAAGTCAGGAAAAATAAACATCAAGAGATTGTGATTCGTTTATCGAATATTTTTCCTTCAGATTCAGGTACAAATCAAGAGAGAATCATATGAGCATGTAAAAGTCCATCCTCATGACAAATGAAGGCAGCAAAACTAATTTTCGTGGTGACCTTATCTAAATTAGTTAGAAAATAACACTTCAGATTTATGACTAGTTACAATTAAGCTCTTTGATGCCTTCTAATTAAACCTGTAAAGATTTATTTCGATATTATTCCTTTGGTAATCCTTTAAAAACGATAAAAATGTTAATGAATATCGCCCTCAATAGGAGATGTTTCTATTTATCCTAAATTAGACTCAGATCCTACCTTTCAAATGATTGCATTTCACGTTCAGATTTACACGGCTTCAATACAAATTTCACATCCATCTTAAGTAAGTTATTTTTAAAGTTTGTGCAAATGTTAGACATAATCTCTTGGAATAGAAATTAAACCAAACCTGCCCTATTTTAGTTTACTTTGTATGTTCTTCATTTTAGAACTTTGCTCTTCACATATTCAACATTCAAAGGTTATTTCTTAAAATACTGGGAGGTTAGTATCATACTCAACATAATTCCCAGTTACTGTAGCGAGTATAGAAATGTTTTTGTGGCTGGACAGTTTTTCTTCAAGCCTTTATCTGAGAAGTTCTTTATAATGACTCTCCATAATATAATTATATCTGCTCAGAAATGTTAAATTTGTATCCTGTGTTAATTTTGCAAGTGTCCAAATTATGCAACTCAGAGTAGCATAGTTTCCCATTCATTTGTCCTCTATTTTTTTTCTCCCCAGGTGAGTACAGCTACTTGGGGACTACTCTTCGCCAGGTGTCCATAGAACCCATGCCTTCCCTCCTGGATGTCCGACAGCTTGTCACCCTGTACGGGATCCTGCCACTAGGTAAGGACTCCACTTGCCCTGTCGTGCCTTTTCTAGAAGAAGGCATGTCTGCTCGTGTGTTCCTGGTCGTCAGTGTGCATTGCAGCTTACCTCTTCTACTGAGAATTGTGAGTGAGGGTCATTCTGCTGGGCTAGAGCATCCTGGAGCACAGAAAGGTACCTCCCGGGAAGCATATCTGTAGCACCTTTGAATGTCTGGTTAGCATTCTGAAGGTCCTGGAAGCTGTCATCTGGAGAGGTGGTAACCGAGGCAAGCACCTGCGATTCAAAGTGACCAAATTAGACAAAGGCTGAGGTTAGGCTTGCCTGTTACACACAGGCTCTGTCACTGGGTCCTTAACAGAGCCAGCCCTTCGGGAGTCAGTGAAAGTGTATTTCTTGGATCTAAAGAATCAAGGCTCTGCCGATTTCCACGGAGATTCAATCATGGTTGTTCAGACAGACGGACCAGAGTCTGCAGAAAAGTCGGGGCTCTCCGTAACAGATACCTGCTCCTCTCGTTCAGTTTAATTTATGTTTTCATGACTGCGTCGCCTGGGGCAGGGGCAGGAACTCCACCCAGGCCGTGCTCTGATGACCGTTCTGAACTAGAAGTCGCATTTTGTTTGTTTAATTTGCTTTAAAGTAAGATGGGAATCGTTTGGACACTACTCATCTTATTCCACTTTGACTTAAATAAGAACTTGAACCTATTGGCAAGAAATAGTTCCTTCTTCTTTCAACTTCATGTCAGAAGCAGCCAATGGAATAGGGGTCAACATAAATAAAATACATATATAGCACAAATATATAATACTTGGGGATCAACATAATTTGGGGTCAACAAAATCAATGTACAATATTTAATGGGGTCCGTGTAAATAAACAGATTAGCCCCCAACCCTCATCACAGAGTGATGGAAGGCAGTAGAGCTGAGAACATCAAGAGGTGTCGAGATTCTAAGGGAACTCCTCCCAAGTGAGCGCGTGGTGTGTCTGCATCCTCCACCGGCAGATACAAGGTGATGGGTGTCGTCTCCAAGCTGACTTGAGGGTTCTGGAAGAAGCATGCCTGGTAGGCATCCCACCCGGACCCTCCCTTTGTCAATGAGAAACCTGAAGTCTCCCTGGTGGCTGACCTCCCCAGGCCCCAGAGTCAGCGGGGCGTTTGTTCTCATGACCTGTTCATGAGTTTGCACTGTACAAACAAGTCAGACAGAGAAGTTCGCTCACACGGCAGCCTGCCAGGGCTTCGTTTGAATTTCATACGTCTAAACTAGTATCCGGTCACAAGAGGGAATGCGTTTGCTGGTCTGGTTATTCAGGTCACCACGGCCAGGACTAGCCAAGGCAGCCCCTTGGAAGAGGGCACTGAGGTCACACCGCAAGGCCACTTCCCACCCTGCCAGGCAACAGAGCTCGCACCGGCCTCCAGGGTTCCAGGAGCCTCAGCCAGGGCTCCCAGGACGAGGTGTGAACTTTCAATGCAGTAAGGGCAGTAAGGGAATGCCCAGGAAGCATCTGGTCAGCATTCACCTGCTCACTGCCCCCCGCCCCGGAAATATCACTGTCCCCGGATCGTGGAGGGAGAGAGAGAAGCGAGGGAGGAGGGCGCTCACGGAGCAGAAGCTGCGTTTTATGTGCGGTTTCATTTCCCAGCGGAGGTGGACGTTGAACAGCTCTCACGGATGAGTAAGCCTTTCCAAGATGTTGAGGAACTCGCTCCAAGTCCGGGGTTGGAAGGGGCAGAGACGGGCTTGGGACACGGACCACTGGCTTCCTTGTGACTCTTTAATCCTCCGAAAGTTGAAAAGGGTGAACGCACAAAAGCCTGGAAATTTCCTCTGTCTCTTAGCAATTCTAGGCGATTTTTAAAACTGCCCTTGAAAGGCGAGATGAGCAGCTAGAGCCATGGACGCCGTGGCAGGTTTGTCCCCAGCAACTCCCCGGCCTCTCCCTGCCCTGCCGTCTGACGAGCTGTCCAGAGGCCAGCGAGGCCCCGGTGCAGAGGCCCTTCTGGACCTCCCTCTCCACCTCTGCACGACGCTGGTGACCACCCCTTCCTTCTGGAAAGTCACGTCCCTGGGGTAGATGACGTGTCCGGGTCTCCCCCGCCTGTGCCCCTCCCCTCCTGCTGCCCCTCCCCCAGCTCTGTGCTCAGCGCTGTTCTCCCCTCCCTCCACCCGTTCCGGAACTCTCCTGGCCCCCTGGCTTCGGCCACCACTCTAACCCTCATCACCTTCCAGGGACCCCGACAGCTGGCACCACTCTCCGCCCCGCCCCCTTGCTGACCCCAGCTACCTCGCCAACCAGAATCATCTGCCCCCCCCAGGACCTGCCTGACCTTCCGCTGCAGGCTGTGGTCACTGCGTCCCCCTACTTGCATCCTTCTCAGACGCCCCCTTCCACTCTGCCCGTTCTTCACCGGCCAGCCCAGACGCAGCCCCTCTCTCTGAAGTCCGGCCTGACTCACGCCCATGCACCCACCTCATCCCCCAAATGGGAAGTCCTTTCTTCCCTGAATCTCTGTCTCTCTCACGGATCTTAGCACGGATCTTTTCCTCCCCTTCTAGTTACTTCTCAAGTTTAGCTCCCCCCGGCCATAAACTCTTTACAGCAAATCCTGTCTCTTCCGCATGAGCGGCCCCCAGCCGAGGCCACAGACTGAGCCCTCGGTATCCAGTTGTTGAGCGGGAGACGGGAAGAATGGCAGCTCTCTGCTGTCGTGGAAAACGAGGTCTGCTTCACCATAACACATTGCCGTTTCCCACGCTAACCACAATGGAAGCGTGCCCGTTTAGCTTCATTTTAAAGAGAACTTGCTCAAAACTACTTTCCAAGTTTTTGCGGAGTGTAGTAGGTAACTATAAAAATGGTTTCTAATGATTAGATAAATTCCCTGTCTTGTCAATCACACAAGAAAAAAGAAAGAGAAGCACAATAATAATTAGAATGTTGATATGTTTACAGCTGATCCAGAAGAGCCCAGCAGTTGACCAAAAGCAAACTAGTGTGATAGCCGATGTTCCAGTCACAGCCTCCTACAGGATTTCATTCTGTTCACTCTCTAATTACTCAGTGCCGACATCTGCTCTGCTCGTGTTCAGGATGATGGAAGAAATCCAGCCCGAGTTCCAATGTGGGCTCGAAGGAGATGGGCGATGCAGTTGAGAGCACAGGGCAGGGACCTCTGAGTGACCTAATAATTCACGTCCTTTATTATCCAGGGTCAGATTGACTGTGCCCCTACCGACAGACTAGAAACCAGGACAGACGAAACCAACAGGGACCTACTGCATAGCACAGGGAACTCTGCTCAGTATTCCATAATAACGTGTACGAGAAAAGAACTTGGAAAAGAATAGGTACATGTATATGTGTAACTGAATCACTCTGTTGTATACCTGAAACCAACACAACATGGGTAATCAACTATACTCCAACATAAAATAAAAATTAAAAAAAAAGCCAGGCTACTGCTGCCTGGATCTTGTTTTTTCCCCGTTTTCCCCTGCATCTTCCTGTCTATCTCACATTCATCTTCCCGAGCCTTCAAAGGGTGTAGTGCTGCTGAGAAGCAGAGAAACCCCCAGCCCCTTCCCGCAAAATGCCAGAGGTTAGTTACTGCAGGAATGTTCTCTAAAATTATGAGTGTGGGGGGAATGCTGGGGTGAGGGGTGAGAGAGAAGCAATGTATTGAACACCCAAGGAGACCTGACAGCTCCACCTTGACATACAAATCAAAGGTGTCACAGAGCTGGCTGAGACAGGAGGCGTGCCCCTGGTGAGAAATGCCTTCCACACATCCATCACTGTTGCCGAGACTGGTGTCACGCCATGGAGTCATGGCCTTGAGGAGTCCCCGTCTAAGAACCCCTTACTTTCTTGGCGGGATCTTAAAGCCTCTCCTTCTGCATTTTTTAGGTTCTGAAGCAGTGCATGAGAAAGCTCCTTTGGTGAAATCCCTGCTCTTGGCTGGTCCATCTGGGGTGGGGAAGAAGTTGCTGGTCCATGCCATCTGTACCGAAACGGGAGCCAACCTCTTTGACTTGTCCGCAGCTAACATTGCCGGGAAATACCCAGGCAAAAATGGCCTTCAGATGATGCTTCACATAGTCCTCAAGGTATTTATCACATTTCTTCATCTCCAGTTCTCCTCCTCCTTTCAAATTGCATTTTCAAATGCTGCAGTTAATTTCCCTAAGCCAACGAGCACAGAGCCTCACAGATCATTTCCTTAGGCAGACATGCACACCCCTCTTAAACTTCCCCATTGCATCCTCCTGTAAATTACTTTATTATTGCATCTGGCTGAGCGTCCAACAACCAGACACAGCTTCTTTCTTTGCGTAAACGCCCTCCTGTGCCATTCAGATCAGCCTCCTTCTGCCACAGGAATCCTTCCTGCGGTGCTCACAGGTCTCGTTAAAAATTAAATTCTTTTTCAGCCCACTTCCCTCCAATAATGGCATCACATATTTGCATTGGGGGGTATTCCTTCTCACGTGGCATAAATTGAAGTCAGCTTCTCACACAGGAAATAAAGGGGGAACCCACAGGAAGCTAAGCTGACCGCAGTAGTGTAGATATTCAATTACATACCAGAGCCAGAGGATGCCATGTCCTCGGAGGTGCATACACAACCCAGCATTGTGACCTTAGATAAGCTCTTCACCTCCCTGGGTCTCTGTTTTATCGTCACTGAAATGAAGGAGTCAAACCAAACGATACTGTCAGCCCTAAAAGCAATGATTCTCTGATATAGTTTAGATATAGATGATGATGGTGATGGATGATGATGAAGATACATCGATGGATGGATGGATGGATAGATAGATGATAGATAATAGATAGATGGATAGATAGATAGAGACACAATATACATATGTACACTTGAGGATTACCAAGTTTTAGAGCATTCTGATAGTCAATATTTATATTTGATATTAAAACTTCACAGGATTTCATTGTTTGAGTCTCTCAAGGTTGTCCTTAGGCTGTTCAGTTCACTTTTCGTTGCTAGCATGTCCGATAAGCCAGCTTTTACTATATCAAAATGTACACAGAGGGCTTCCCTGGTGGTGCAGTGGTTGAGAGTCCGCCTGCCAATGCAGGGGACACGGGTTCGTGCCCCGGCCCGGGAAGATCCCACATGCAGTGGAGCGGCTGGGCCCGTGAGCCATGGCCGCTGAGCCTGCGCGTCCGGAGCCTGTGCTCCGCAAAGGGAGAGGCCGCAATGGTGAGAGGCCCGTGTATGGCAAAAAAAAAAAAAAAAAAAAATGTACACAGAGCAAGGACTGTCCGGTACTTGGGGCTAGATGTCAGCTCTGCATCTGCTTTCAGGGGAGATTGTTACACAGGAGCACTGGCTCATAGAAACGGTTCCTTTTCCGTCTCCTCCAAACAGCCCCAGGGAGGAAGTGATGGCAGCAGGGTTTCCTCTCCCAGCCACATGGACCCCACGCTGTGCAAGTTAGGACATCCTCCCCTACTTTTGTTCCTTGCTTGTCCTGAAGGAATCCATGGAGAGAGAAGTTTGGGGAGCTGGGAGGCGAGAAGAAGGAGGGTGGGGAATAAAGAGCGAGCATTAAGCTATTTAATAGAGCGCCTCATACACACTAAGTGCTCCACGTCTTGTGTCATTGTATTTAATCTTCACAGCAGCCCAGTGAAGAGTTCATTCTCATCCCCATTTTACAGATAAAGAAACTGGGGCTCTGAGAGTTTAAGTAACTTGCCCAAGGCCACCGAGATCAAGTGGCTGAGCAGGGTTCAAACCTAGACCCTTCTCTTCCTGACCATCCTGAACTATTTTTATTAAGGTAAAATTTATATACAGTGACATGCACAGATCTGAAATATGCATATTAAGTGTGAGCTTTGAAAAAATGGATACAACTGTGTCACCACCATTTTCATGTGCTTTTTGGTCCTTGTATAACTTCTTTGAAATGTCTGTTCAGGTCATTTGCCTACTTTTCACTGGACTGCTGATCTTGAGATTTGGAAGAGTTCTTTATATATTCTGGATACAAGTTCTTTGTGGGACACACATATTGCAAATGTTTCCTCTCATTCTCTGACTTGCTTTTTCGTTTTCTAATTTTTTTGTTGTTTACTTGTCCTATCATTTACTGAGAGGGGATATTAAAACCTCCAACTATGATTGTGGAATTCTTTATTTCTCCTTTTAGTTCTGTTGGGTTTTGCCTCACATATGCTGAAGCTCTGGTATGCATGAGATGTATCCACACTTAGGATGTTATGTCTTCCTGATGGGTTATTTTATCATTATGAAATGTCCCTTTTTGTCCCTAGTAATACTCCTTATCTTGAAGTCTACCCAGTCTGATATTAATGGTGCCACACCAGCTTTCTTTATACGCTTTTATTTTCAATGTCTTTATAGTTAAGATGCCTTTTTGTGGATAGCATACACTCGAGTCTTGCTTTCTTATCCAATCTGACAGTATCTACCATTGAATTGGAGCATTTGCTTCCATTACAGTTATTCACATGGTTGAGTTAGGTCTCCCGTTTTGCTGTGTGTTCTCCATTTGTCCCATTTCTTTTTTATTCTTCTGTTTCTCCTTCTTTTGGGTAAAGTCAGTACTTTTTATTATTTTATTTGAATTCCTCTATTGTCTTTTTAGCAATGACTCTTATTTTTCATTGACTGCTCTACAAATTACAATAGTCATTTTTAACTTAACACAGTCTACATAGCATTAATATTGTACTATTTTCCTTAAAATGTGAGAATCTTACAATATAATCCATTTATTATCCCTTGTCCTTTATGATTTTATCGTACATTTTACATCTAGAAATGTCAACAATACAATAAAGTGTTGTTATTTTTGCATTGAATAGTCATTTGTCTTTTAAAGAAATTCAGCAGAAAAATTTAATATTTTATACTTACCCACACATTTACTATTTTCAGTGCTTTTCATTCCTTTCTGCCAATCCAGGTTTCCATTTGGTGTCATTTCCCTTTCAGCCGCACAACTTCTTTTACATTTCTTTTAGTGCAGGTCTGCTGGCAACAAATTTTCTCAGTTTTCATTTTATTTTTAAATGTTTTTACATTGCCTCCATTTTTGAAGGATATTTTTGATGGATATAGAATTCTGAGTTGACACATTTTTTCTTTCAGCACTTTAAAAATGTTATTACATTGTCTCTGTAACTCCATTATTTCTGATGAAAAGTCAAAAATTCGAATTATTGATCTCTTGTGTGTAATGTGTCAATATTCTCTGAATGGTTATAAGATTTTCTCTTTATCTTTGTTTTCATTCATTTGGCTATAATGTGTCTAGATATTTTTGTTTGTTCTTTGTACTTTAACTGCTTGTGGCTCACTGTGCTCATTGAAACTGTAAATATATGTTTTAAGCCAAATTTGGGAAATTTGAGCCATTATTTCCTCAAATATTTTTTCTGCCCCACTTACTCTCCTCTCCTTCTGGTATATATATAAATATATATATATATTTGACTGCTTCATATTGTCCACAAGTCACTGAGGTTCTGTCTCTCTAGTTTCCACATTGGATAATTTCTATTAATTAATCTACATTCAAGTTTACCTACCCTTTCTTCTGCTATCTCCAATCTGCTATTAAACCTATCTTGTGGATTATTTTTTTGTGTTTCTGATATTTTGCTTTTCAGTTCTATGATTTAAATTTGCTTATTCTTATAGGTCTCTATTTCTCTGTTGTAATTCTCCATCTGTTCATTCAATGTAGCTATCTTTTCTTTTAAGTCCTTGAACTCAGTAGTTGCCTTATAGTCCTTATCTGCTAATTCCAATACTGTGTCATCTTGTGGTTTGTTTCTATTTGTTTTTTCTTGACTATGTGTCACATGTTTCTGTTTCTTCGTATGATTAATAATTTTTTATTGTACATTAGACATTGTGGATGATACATTGCTGACACTCTGAAGCATGCTAGGCTTGGTTCTCTCAGGCAGTTAAGTTGCTGGCTGATCAGCTTGAACTTGCAGAGGTTTTGTTTTCTATTTTGTTAGTGTGGGTCTATTTTGAGTTCGCCCCTAGTCCTGGAACCTTGTCTTTACTTTGAGGTCTAAAAGGACAGCTTTAGGTGTTTACCAAGCTCTTTTAACTTGGCAGAAGCTAAGGTATGTGCTCAATTATTTTAGTTTTCCAGCTGTTGCTTTCCACTGAGCTTGGAATCTTCCCTCATGCATGCACACTTGCAAGGTTACCCAAGAATTTGAAGATGAGCTGGAATTTGAAGCCCAGCAACCTGACTTGTGGCCTCTGTGTACTTAACCACCAAGCTCAAAGCACTAAGTTCTTCAGAGGAAAAGTAAGAGAAACCCATCCTCTTGCCCAAAAGAACACCTAAATGCACTCATTCTAAATGCTGAATTTTGTTGACATCATCAGGTAACCAACAGAAGCACATGAGTTTAAAAATATTGGCATTTCGTGAGCATCTATATATCACAGACCTTACACTTCCCTCTGTTTTAACTCATTCACTCCTCACGACAACCTTTTGAGGTGGGCATTATTCCCATTTTGCTGATAAGAAAACTGAGGTACAGAGCATTTAAGTGATTTTCCTGGGTTGCAGTGCCGTGATGTGAGCCTGGTCAGTCTAGATGCAGAGGCTCCAGGTCTAACAGCTGCATTATTCAGCCTCTGAATTAAGCCACTCTTCTCCAGCCACCAAATTGCTCAATTGCTCAGACTCCAGGACAGAGCCAAGGACATGATCATGATGTTCTCACTCTCAAGAAAGTATTTGCTCCTGCCACTGAGAGGTTTGTCCTGATATCAGACCAGCTATCTTTGCATTAATTAGAATCACTGCAGACTGACATTATGTGGACCACAAAATGCTGGATGTCAGATTATCAAAATGCGGAACAGTACATGCATCCACCAAGGCCACTCCACGTCGGAGAGCCTGACACACACCTCATTAAGCTTCACCTTTACTGTGTACATAGCTGATTAATGAAAGACCAGGAGGTCTCTGGAGTGAAAGTCATTCAATTAAAGATCACGTACAGTGAGCCTCTGTGTCCTGGCAGGACTGGCAGAGCAGCTATCTGCATTGCAAAGAGGTATTTGCCTTTGATTAACCAAAGGAAAGGGGGATTTTATGGCTGTGCTGGTGAATCAGTGGCAGGAAGCTCCAGTGCGGTCCTGTTATGTGGGCCGGGGCCGCAGCAGCTTGAGGGCAGCAAAATATGGATCTGAGGCATTTGCTGGAGAAGGTGAAATAACAGAAGGGCCCGATTACTCATCACGTCTTCTTATAAAGAATTCCTCTGACTGAATTAATCTCGGCAGAGCAAAGAATGCAACGCTTAGGAAGCTTCAGAATTTCACTTCTGGCTGGAGGCATCTGCTTCGCCCACAACACCCTGTGCACGTGAAAACACGCTGGCGAAACGAGTTTCTGATCTGTTTCCCAAGTACAAGTTCAAATCTGTTTTGTTCTCGTTATTTTGGGAGGGTTCCTTTATTTTATACACGATAACTCTAATGCGTTCCTTTAAGAAATGCCTTTACCGTACCAGTTAACAAATGTTATTTAAAATTCTCTCTTCCAGTAAAGCTATATGTGGAAAGGAATATACATCTATTTAGCTAGGAAATATTAGAAATACATCTAACAATTAAGAAACACGGGATAAATGATTAATATTTAATAGCTGTTTTACAGACAAAAGAAGTTATCAAGGCAGGGTGCCAGCCGCCTCAGGTGTTTATGATGGTCAAGCAGGGGATGGAGAAGGAAGGAAGACTAGTTGTCTGGCCCGAAGTTTTATACACACTTTTAATTGCCCCAATCCCTGATGAGGCAGAAATTAATGTCTCCATTTTACAGACCAGAAAACTGAGGCTCAGGGTGCTTAATTCAACCAAAAATACAAGAGAACTAAGGGGCTGGCATCTGGATTTAAGCCTACATCTGACTCCAAAGCCATCACCTGGCCCCCAGCTGGCCTCTGAGAGAGTGAAGGCTGTGTCGTGCCCGGCCCTGTGAAAGCTGTGCCCTCGTGGTGGCCCGAGCGCAAGGCCATTCCTGGGCCAGAGTGTCAGCTTACCCTTTTCAGCGTGAGACATTTCAGTGTGAGAAGGTGAAGAAACTGGAGGCTGTAGCGTCCCGTTGGCAGCTCCCGCGGCACCCCACGCCCTCCTGATTTCCCCCTTCCCTGACCCTTCAGACCGCCCATGAGAAGGCAGGGGGGAGGCCAGCAGCACCCCGGAGAGCAGGACAGAGCAGAGCATCCTAATCCTGAGCTCTGGGTCCTGGGGGAGATGGTCCCTCCCTCCCTGGGGTCCTGGCTTCCTCCCTTTCCTCCTTTGTCAGAGGTCTGGCCACTGAGGGCAGGACTCAGAGGGAGACCTAAGAGAGCAGGGCTAACGAGGCCGCCCAGCCGGTGTCTGGGCCACGTGGCCCGTAGTGGCCTGCGAATCCGGACAAAAGGGAGCTGAGATGCTGCTCGTGCCTCAGCACCACCCACCAGGGCTCCGTGCTGGGCTCCCAGCCAACGGCCTATGGCAGCTGGCCAAGGGATTTTGCCCAGATGTGCTGGTGTAAACAGCTGGCCCAGGAATCAGCAGATGGGGAGCCCAGCCAATTACATCTCTGTAACTCGTGGAGACTTATACTCCTGGTTAATAACCCAGACAAAGACATCGTGGTTATTCGTGGATGATCTTTAAAAAACAAAACACAGATGTACAATAGCTGTAATAAGTATGTCAGTCCCGCCTTTTCAAGGTGAAATTCAGTAAGGGTAAAGCAAAGACCTACACCTGGCCCCCCAAAACAGAGCTGCTCAAATGAGAGAGGGTAAGAGAGGAGGGGGAGAGGAGAGGGAAACAGGGAAACAGAATTTAGCCGCTTTCGTGCAGCATCAGGTGTGGCAATAAAGGAACTGGGGGCTGCTGCCCGTGAGCCCTCGGTGGGCTGCTCTCAGAAAGCTGGGTCCCCTCCCGCTGGGTCGCGTAGACAGTTTCAGGTTGAAGAAGGGAACGCACGTAGGCAGCAAAACCTTTTTTTTTTTACTACAGACTTTCCATTTTACAGCGGTTTTAGGTTCACAGCAAAACTGAGTGGCAGTCAGAGCATCCACACGTCCCCACAGAGGATGGGCGGCTGCGTTGGGGGAAGGGCGGGTCCCAACCCCCCGATGCCCCGGGCGCCATCTGCAGTGAGGTGTGTGGAAACGCGCTGTGGGCTGTAAGGCACGTAAGCGTGGCTGCATCTGCCCTTGTTCCGTGGTGGGTAATGGGCACGGGGTCAATGTCACAGGCATTAAAGAATTTTTAACCAGTTTGGAAACGCTTAGAGCGGGGAGTGCCCTAAATGTGGCTAAAAGGTGCATGGGGAAGGTGAGCATGGCCTTGCACCCAGGCGTTAACCCCTGTGCTTCCCAAAGTTGGCACAGAGTCAGGGCGTGTGGGCATGAATCTATTAGTTCTAATGGGTTAGCTGGGAGTAGGCTGGGAAGAGGGGGTCCCAGGGGAAAGTCTGGATGATCTGTAAGCCTGACACCTGTCACCATCCAGACACCATCCCCTCGAATTCCACCTGATACTCAGCAATGGTATCAGTGGGTTCCTGGCACCAGCGCTGACCTGGTTCCCCCATGTCACCTGTCCCAGTCCATCAGCTGTGCCTCCCTCCTGGTCCTCTCCTCTGCCTCAGTTTACCTTCCTTTCCATACAGGGTCAGCCCAGCTGGGCTCCTGACTCTTTAATCCACCTCTGCTCTTCCTGTGATTGTCATTCATGGTTTATCCCAACTCACACCCAGCAAGGACTTGAAGTAACTCCTACAATCACATAAAAGATAGTGCAAGGAAATAGAAACTTTGAAAATATCATTTGTAAATAATGGAAATAGAGAAGAAAATGTCTTCACATATTAAACGGAAACAGAATCCAAGTGACTATAGTTCAGAAAGCTAAGCCCCCCCCCAATAACCGCCCCCCAGCTCCTCTCCAGCATGGCAGCACCTTGCTGACGGCTGCCTGACTGCCCAGCAGCTCCCATTCAGACACAGGAGGCCACACACTCTGCAGGCAGGGACCATGTTTCCCAGACATCCCTGCCTGTCACCACAGATGCTCAGCAAAATCTGTTTGGGTTGGATGGATGGAAGGGCGGGCGGACGGACGGATGGATAGGCAGATGGATGGTCCTTTTCAGTTTGGTAAACTAAGACACAACCACTGAAAAACGGAGCTGGGTTTTCCTGGGGTTCTCTATGGCAAACAAAATAGGACCCTTTCAGAAAGAACTTCCAAAGCTTCCAAGGGTCATTTGGGCAGATCTAATTAGTAATTCAAGCATGCCAAACACAAACTGGTTTCCATTGTTGAGCCATTATATCCCAACCAAGAGAATCTAATTCCGATGGCAGATGTTTGACAGCATTTCTTTGGAGAACACAAAAGATCAAATCCATAAAACTCACATGGATGGAGAAGTAACTGTTTGCTAGACCTTCCCAGAATTTGAAAAAGCACATTTTGGTTGAAACGCATCTTTATTCCGGAATTGATATTCAATAGGACTGCAGAGCCCTCTACTGGTGGCTGAAATAAACTATCCCCTGTAACTTCTGGAAAGTTCCATTATGAATTAATTACATTTAATTGCCCATGACCTCAAACTATCTGTGGGTAATTTAAATAAAGCCTTTTCATTGCTAAGTGAAAATTAAAATAGCAAAGGATACCATGTTTCATTAACAAATTGGCAAAGAGTTTTTTATGGTTAATACTTGTTAAGAGAGTAGAAAAACAGATCCACTTATTTGTGGCTGGAGAGAGTGTGAACAGAGGGCCTCTGGGAGGGCAGGTGGACCACACGGGTGAGAATGTGAAGAGCTGGCAGGCCCTCCGACCGACTAGCTTCATGGACCCAAAAGCGCCCATCTAAGCGCTGTTTGGTTTAGCAAGAAGGCGGAAAGCCATCCAAATGTTAAAAAAACGGGTTAGATCAATAAATGATGAGACCCCTTGCTAAAATGATGTTGGAGAAATAAATGTCGTACAGAGTGGACAAGAATATAAAGCAGTGTGTGAAGAACAGTCTCGTGCTTTCAAGTTTAGATATTGAGAAAGGTCTGTAAAGACAGGAAAGGTCTGATGAGCCGTCCTCAGTGGAGGGGACAGAGAGTGTTTATGCCTGTCTGAATATGTATTCCAAAATTTTTACTAACCAATGCTGCTCTTGCATGACAGTAAGAAAGGACTGAATTTCCGGGGCACATGTTTTCAAAAGCTCAGCCTTGCCTGCCTGATGCCTCCGTGGATGTGCCTTGACTCTCTAGCACCTGCCTGGCCCACAGGCATCCTTCCCCTTCCCGTGGCTGTGAAGCAGGGAAGGCGTCTCCCCTGAAGGTCATCCTCTCCCGCCTCACCTCCCCACCCAATGCCATCTCTAAACTCTGCCAATGTTTCCTGTCTCTGTCCCATGCACTCCTCAGCTCCCTGTCACCTGGCTTTTGTCCCCTCCACACCCTGCCAGGGCCACCAGTGACCTCCTGGTTGCCAGGTCCTTGGGCCAGCACGGCTGCTGTCGCCCCCCCTCACTGCCCTCCACCTTCCCTGGGCCGCAGGACGGCTCCCTCTTCTGTGCCCCTTTGCTCTCTCTGGGGCTTCCCTTCCTTCTCTCCTCCATCAGCGTCCTCACCCTTGGTCCCCGCTCCGCAGCCCTGGTCTGGCTTCCTCCCCTCTCCGCGTTTCCTTGGGAATCCCCTCCATCCACTCCCATGGCTCTGCTGCCATCCTCAGAGCCCTTTCCAGCCCCCCACCTCCCTCCTGCCCCCCAGACCCATCAGTCCTCCCGCCTGGATGTTCAGCTGCCCTCGGGCTCCCCTGGCCTAACCTGACCTCATCCTTTCATCCCTCCTCTAGTCCCCTTTTTGGATTCCTGGGCCATCGTCCTCCTAGTCTCCAGGCCTCCCAGCGTTGGACATCCCCTACTTCCTCCTCCCTCTCCCCAGCCATCACCAGGTCTGGCAGATCCTAAACGCCCCTCACGTCCGTTTCCTGCCCTCCCCGCCACTCTGCTCCAGGTCTCACCTCCTCTTCCTCCAAAAGCCTCCGAACCCTCTCCCTGCCCCCAGCCTCACCTCTCGCCATGCCATCTGCACACACACACACACACCCATCTCTTTCCCAGTCTCCAGGGAACAGTCATGCTTCACACCCCACCAGAGGGATTTTTCTCTAACACAACCAGCATCGAAGGTCATGATTCAAGACCCTTACAGACTGTCCACAGCTTCCAGGGTAGAAGCAAACTCTGTAGCACGGCCAAGGCCTTTGTGACACCTTCCAGAATGACCCTGAGCAGCCGCATTCGGGCACACCTAGCCCTGCACCTTGGCTCCTGTCCTGAGCATGGCAGATGCATCCCCTTCTCCAGGCTCTGGGACCTTCTGGAAACCATTGGAAGGTCTGTCTCCTTTAACCCTCGTCTGCAGTCTCCATTTCTACTTACCCTCCTCATCTATTTCTCCCTCTTTCTGTCATCGGTGGTCCTTGCTGACAGCCCATTTTCCTTGTGCCCCCCTCCCAGCTACACATCTGCCCTCCCCTTCTATCGGTGGGCTCCTTGAAGTCAGGGGCCCCAGCACCTACCCCAGTGCCCGGCACATCAAAGCCCCTCTACCAATGTTGTGAATGAAAAATGAGAGAATGGCTTTCATTCTACATGCTGGACCCAAAATAATAAAACCAGACTTTCTTCCGCATGACAGCCTTTCAACTATTTGAAATCAGCTCACTTGCCCCCTTGAGTCTTCTTTGCCCCAAGGAAAAGAGCCTCAGCACCTTCCATTCTTCCTGGTGGGAGAGGTGTTCGGCCTGGGAAGGCCCAGCTTTCTGTACCCCTCTTCTCTGCTCAGAACTGACCAAGGTCACCAGACATCCCCTGACCAGGCACGCCACCGAGGAAGGTCAGCGAAATAGAGATTCATGCTCTGGAGGACAAGACAATGATGGCATTAGAGCCTTTCTTCCTATTGGAATGAAAGGTGATAGAGGAGAACACGGGCCAAGGGTGAGGAGATGCTTTGGAATAGGCATCTTCTCTCCATGGCAACGTGGGAGCCTGCTGCCTGGATGACAATGCTGGCCTGGGGGTGTCGGGCCGACCCAGGGCTTACTCTGGGCTCCACATTTCTCTGTGCTGGGGGAGGAGGGGATTTTACTGACTTCTTTCTCTGCCTCGGCACCTTCTGTGTAAAGGGGAGTCGGGTGGGGCGCGCTTGCCTCCGCATGGGGTACATGGAAGGGGAGTAGCAGTGGTGTCCTAGATCTCAAGGCAGTTTGCAAATGACCATTCTTTGTATTGTTACCGTCAAAGAACTCAGCTTGGGAAATGTTTTCTGCTCACTTGATAATCACTGAGCCCTTCCAAACCATGTGGCCACCCAGGCCCTCTGCACAGCCCTGGGAACCCCAGAGCAGGTGACCGTCCTGAGGAAGGAATTCCTTCACAGGTGCATGTTAGAAACACAGGAAGTGTGGAATTCCCCCGCGGCTCAGAGAGAGCCCTCAAGTTCAGGGAACAATCCATAGCGCTCCCATTCAATGGAATGGTGTGGCCAGGTTTTCAGAACAACTTTAAATAAGGAGCAAGAAATAAGACTGCTGCTTTCAGAGTTATCCCAAACTAATAAGATGCCTGTGTTCCAAGTCCATCTATGTAGCTTACCTTGTTAAAAGCGGAAAGAGAAAAGGGATGCTGGAATACTTGGTACTCACATCTGCAATTTCCATTAAGAACAGCTGGATCTAGAGAAAAGAGGCACACAAATAAGAGCCATGGAAGATCCGGTGTTTGCCAGATGGACACAGGAGAGGCCGGTCTGCTGCCTCGGTGAGCGCACGAGTTCGCCTGAGACAGGAGACAGCTGTTTATGTGAAAACTGTGTTTCCATCGGTTTCCGTTCTAAAGCTAGGATTTTCAAGAGGGATTGAAAAGAATAAGATTTTTGCCTTTGTTATTATAACGTATCTTTGTTCAGAGAAGCTGAAAAGCTTTTTTGTAAAGTATCTCATTTTCTTATTTTCTTTGGGGGCTGGAAGTAGGGAAGCTTTTGACTTAAACCCAGAATAGCTTTTAGTGGCACAGTGGTTCCTTGGGGCCTGCCCCTCTGACACTTGAGTGAGTCCCTCTGACTGCAGTGGGCAAGACAGCTGGAAAGAAGTTGGGGGTTAAAGTCAGGAGCTGAGAGAATGGATGCACTGATGTGGTTGAAAGAGATTAGGAGGGGGGATGGATAGACTTGAGATGGTTAGACGTGGGAGGTGGGTCAAGGGAGGATGCTCAAGCATCTGGCTGGAGGAAGTGAGAGGACCCGAGGACATGGCCACGCCTCCAGCACAGACCCGGCAGCCATCGATCAGCCTGGCCTCGCAGCCTGCTTCTGCCACTTTCTAGCTGTGTGACCTTGGACAGGTCACGTAGTGTCTTTGAGCCTCGGTTTCTCCATCTGTAAACAGGGATGATAATACTGCTACCTGCTACATAAGGGCTGTAGTGAGCGCAGATGAGTTATCACAGGTGACATCCTTCAAGCAGAGGAAGTGCTGGTCTGTGCTGGCCGTAATCTTGCGTGTGATGCCCTGTACAATGCGTGTGGCCCGGGCCTGCCTCGGTCACTATTTTGATTGCTCCACGCCAAGCTGCCTCGGGTACTGGGATTGAAACTTGTGATTCTGAATTCTTAAACTCTGTGGCTCAGGGCCTAAAGAATATCGCTGACCAAAGAGTGGTTTTCTGGTACCGTTTCCTCTCGGAACGTCCTGGCATCCTGGCGTGTGTGGGACTGGAACACAGCCAGCCCGGGGGTCGGACTGGCACGGGGATCAAGCTGAATCCAGTTTTCTCTTTGAACGTGCATAATCTGCTTCGCTTGGTACGTAGTGCTGGCGGAAACAGACTCAGCCAGTGTTCCCGGTGATTTTTCCATCGTTTATTAAATGTCTGCCTTGGTTTAAGAATCATATGTGCCGCCTTAATGATGTTTAAAGAAATATAAAAATAGGAGTACGTAACACTGTATTCGCTGTGGCTGGAGACCGCTTTTATCTGTCACCATTTTGCACAAAGCCCAAATTGTTGCAAAAATACCCGAACTCTGCTCTCACGGGGGCGCTTTGAAGAGATTGTCAGGTGTGTGGCAATTATTCATGGGCCCACGGTAAGTCCCAGCGCTGTCACGAAGCCCCCGCTCGCCCTGGAGGGGCTCAGAGCCACCTTCCAGACGAAACCACGGCCGCAAAGGCGCAGCCACACGGAGACGAACAAATGGCATCACGGGGGCCCGGGGGCTAAAACAGCTTTTCTCGAAATGAGCAAACTTGAATCAACCTGGGAGCGGGGCGTAGGCTGTAATTAAAACTCCTGGCCCAATTCCCTTCGTTTGCAGCAGAACACTATTGGCTTATTTCAAGCCAAACTGAGTCGAAGCCCGGGGTCCTGGAGGAGAACGCACAGGCCCCCAGCGCATGCCGACCACAGGTGGGAGAGGGCCGGGCAGCGCCCCCATCCCGCGGTGAAGGAGGCTGCAGGCCGCATGCGCAGTGCAGCCCCGCGAGTCCCCCACCACCCCGCGCCGTCCCCGAGCCCGCACAGCGGGCCGCCGAGTCCTGCTGTTGCCGGGGGGTCAAGTGTGCACCCCAGAGGGAAATGCATTTACAACCCACCATTTCTCCTTGCAGGTGGCCCGCCAGCTCCAGCCCTCCGTGGTGTGGATTAGAGACACCGAGAAAACCTTCTACAAAAAAGTCCCCAACGCCGAAAGGAAGGTGAGGGCTTCTCATTTCTTAATGTGGCCGTTTCCCTCCTCCAAAGGGGCCCCGTACCAGGGACTACCTCGAATTTTCAAGACGGTCTTGCTTTTTCAAGGGAGGAAGGAAACGGAGGGGCAGCCGTCTCTCTGCCCTAAGCACTTGTCTGCATTTGAAAGGATCCAGTGTCTGATTTTTACGAGGCATAATTTAGAAGAAATGAAAAAAAGTATGGAAAAGGGGGGAAGGGAGCGTTAAACCCAAACCTACCGATTCAGGGGTCAGAAACAATGGAGAGAACTCTGCTCAGTTACAGCAAAGGGCACACATAGGAGTTATTATTAGGATTTCCTATTGTTCATCATAATAAATAGCAAAAGGCCTGCAATTTATGAACAAAGACAGTCCATAGAACTGCCAAGCGCCCCACGTTGGGTGTCCCCGGGGAGTCTCCTGTCAATTGCTTCCTTCCTCCTTTTCTCTCCTTTCAATGGCTCCCCTCCCCCGCACTTCCCCCCGCAAGTCACCAGCAAATTTCCCACAAGTTAAAAAAAATTTGCAGATACACATGATTGTTATTCCACATCAATTTGCACCAAAGCAAATAGTGGTTAACTGTGAATTTCTGATTAAATTTATAAGGATTTTAATCACTTTTGCTCCTTATGTATTATACATCATTTTTAGCAGGTAGAGATGATTTGGATAAAGAATGAAAGCTGAATCTTTTCTTCCCCAAATGAGCCTTGATTGCCCTGTCATTTTAGAAACTCTTAAGAGGACTCATTTATTATTTAATCTGGGAATCTGGTAGGTAGCTCCCTCTGCTGGCGAAGTTGCTACGTTAAAAAAAGTCCACACACAGTAAAGCAACTATACTCCAATGAAAATTAATTTTAAAAAGATAACAAAATAAAATAAATCCTTTAAAAGGCCACATGCATGCGAACTTGAAGGCAGCAGTTACTACGATAAATCTAGAGAGAGATGCAGGGCTTCCCTGGTGGCGCAGTGGTTGAGAGTCCGCCTGCCGATGCAGGGGACACGGGTTCGTGCCCCGGTCCGGGAGGATCCCACATGCCGCGGAGCGGCTGGGCCCGTGAGCTGTGGCCACTGAGCCTGCGCGTCCGGAGCCTGTGCTCCGCAACGGGAGAGGCCACAGCAGTGAGAGGCCCGCGTACCACAAAAAAAAATAAAAATAAATAAAGAGAGATGCAAGGCAGCGTTTAATCCAAGGTGTCCCACACTTCACGTCACCAGAAGCTTTGTCTCATGAATGGGCGAAGACTCTCCCACTGGACATCAGCCTGGAGAAAGAGAACTGAGGAGACGTATGTTCCAGGCCTGCTTTGCCCTTCACCTTAGTTGGCTGTGTGTCCCTGAGCAAGTAATTTAACCTCTCTGAGCCTCCACTTCCTTAAGTATCTAATTAAAGGGCTCCAGAGAGAACAGCCTCTGAGTTTGTGAAGCTGCTCTGGAATTCTCTCCCATGACCCCCTCGAGCTGTCGGTTTGTCGCCAACAATTACGTCTGCTCGTCTGTACCCCTCAGTGGGTCGAGAGTAAGAAGGATGGACACACCCGTTTGAGAGAGCCAGAGGGGCCCTGGGGGAAGGGCTGGCAGGGAATGAAATGTGAGTTCAGTAGACGCCCCCGCTAAGGGGAGTCACTGTGAAAGAGCAGGGAGCCGGCAAAGGAGAGTCTCCAGAACCCTCCCCTGAACAGGCCCTTCCTTGCTGACCCTGAGATGTTCTCTCCAGCACAATCTCTGATTCCCACAAATATAGTCACTGACTAGTCTTATTCCTGCAGAAAAGGAAGGCCTTTGGTGGCACAGTCTTTGTTGTAGACAAATCGGACACTTATTCTGTCCACCTCTGCATTAGGAGAGTCTGTCGTCCGTCCGGGGAATTAACTGCACTGAGGGCTGAATCACAACCTGGGAAAATCCCAGGATGCCTGATGAGTACAAGCAGAAGGGTCCCGGGGTCCCCAAATGTCCAGAGGCCGGCTGGGGGCTGAGCCAGCCCAGGCACAGACAGAGCCGCAAGGGGCATGCACACCCCTGCAGCAGTGCAGGGGCCCCAGCTCCAGTGCCCCGGCCAGGGCAGAGAACCACTGCCTGTGCACCCTCCAGCTCGACGTCCTGGGCCTGCCCCTCGGAGAGCAGGGCTGCAGGGTTCCTGCTGCCTTCCTGCCTCTGGGGCCAGCGCTGGGCCAGCTCTCCTCTCCTTCCCACCCCACCTCCAGCCTCTGACTCCTGTCCTTACCCAAGTCCCTCAGCCTCCAGGGCCTGGGACAGTCATGGGCATCGGACATCCATGCTCTGGAGGTGACCACCAAATTCCAAGGGCTGCAGCTGCATCCGCCAACGAGAGGCACCAGGAGGTAGCACGACCGGCTCCACGTTGCATCACCTGGCCATCCAGGAACCCGGCGTCCTTACGACCACCCAGCCCAGCCTCCGTCCCAAAGGCTGCCCCGATCCCCGGTGCTGAAGAATGTCCTCCTGCAGAGGAACCACCACCTACAGCCACAACATCGAGCACGCCCGGTGTCCGCCCAGGGCATTGGAGAGATTCCAGGAACGCTCTTCGAAAAAAACTCTCACCCACAATGACTAGCTCCACCCTCAAGGCCTCCACTTCTGGGCTCAGGCCCTTTAGGAGGTACAGTGTGGAGGCTCGTGCAGTCATAAGGAGGGAGGCAACGGAGAAGGCCAGGTGGCAGCGATGGCTCCTGGGTGCAGAGCTGGGCGCAGGGACCCCTAGGGCTGCTGCAACAGGCAGAGGACGCCCAGGGGGCACAACGCGTAGGTCAGGAAGCTCCTAGCACCCTGGGAGGGAGGCGGCCTTCTCCTGTTTTGCAGGAGAGGACAAAGGCCCGAGAGGGCGCACAGCTGGTCGAGTGCAGTGCTCGGACTCAGAGGCAGGACCCCTGTCCCTGCCTGGATGCAGCTCCAGTGTCAGCGCTGGCTTCCCGTCTGACCCTCCACGCTTATACTGCACCTGCATCCCCCCTCTTCCCGTCTTCAACCCCCAGGCTACTGTAAACCACATCCTGAAGACTGCCCGCGGAGCCCTCAGGTCTTAGAGGCAAATGTGTCAGGCTCCGGAGTCCCCTGGACCCTGACCACCCCACGTTGGCCTCAACACCCAGCCCCCAGGGACCTGGCAGGTGCCTGGACAGCGCTCTCTCCCTCCCCTCCCAGGAGGAGGGCGCTCCTTTCCACCATTTGAGTCTGGAGCCTTGGTCAGCTGTCGGTGTAGGAGGCGAATGCAGGAAGGAATGAGGCAAGACGGGCTGCTGCTGCATTTTCTGCTCCGTTACCCTCATGACTCCATCTAGCAGGAGCCCTACCCACATGACAGTAGGGCCTCCACGAGGGAAGCGCTGGCTGGGTTGGAGCTGGCTGCTGCCGTGGTTTAGTGGAGCTGGCTGCAGAAAAGCAAATGGAAACTACTGCATGGGTATTAGACACTAATTTGAAATTGCCCACAATAATAAGGTGGTGTGAGGCTGGCAGGTCCAGCTGTAGGGGCGGCTGAGAAGGTTGCCAGGTGATGGTGGGGATGTTGGCTGACATGATGGATGAGCACGCCACCCTCATGCATAATGGACGCAGCTCTGAACCGGAACAGGGGTGGCCCAAGTGCAGAAGAGTGTTGGCTGAATGTACTCACCTTTCATTTCCGTCCCCTCCTAATGGGACTCGCCATCAGTGAAGATGTCACTCTGGACGCGGCCCAGGATCAACATTTGTTATCCAAACAGGCTAATTAAGTTCAGTCATCCCTGCCATTGTCAGGAGACAGCAATATCATCTCCTGCCTCAGAACAGGCAGGACTGCACCACTGTCACCATGGCAACCAGGCTGCTGGGGATGGGCTCAGACCTTGCAAGCATGTGTCTGCCCCCACAGAGTAATAGTCTCCAGTCTCACCAGGTTAACTGTGTGAGGTAGGGGTCAGTCCTTCTTCCACCGGTCTTGGGCAGCTCCATGTGCACCCCACACACGTCCCCGTCGCCCCACCACCTTGCATTATTCTCCATCAAGCTTCTTAAAAGACTATTCTCACCATCCCCGCTCACTCTTCAACCCACCACTGTCCACTCGATGCTCTGCAGCTCCGTGGAAACTGCTCTCACAAATTTCTTTGAAATCCATTTCGCCAGTGGGCCCCAGCTTGTAAAACTGTCCTCCTTAGCCCCCGTAGCCTTCTCCTGGTCTCCTCACACCCGCCAACATTTTCTTCTGTGTCTCCTCCATGCACTTCTACCCGCCCCTTAAATACACTGGGGCTCACTGAGATTCCATCTCAGGCCCACAGACCTTTTTGCTCTCCTCGCCCTCCTTGGGCACCAGCTTAACAAATCGCCCCTAAGCCAACAAATGCCCCCACTCCATCCCCAGCCTGCAGCTCTCCCCTGAGGCTTGGGTGCAATCACCCGGCATCACCCAGAATCACCCATGGGATACCTCCCCCACAATGCTGCCGACTCAGGCAGGGCCTGTCCAAACTCCTCCTCTGTCACCACCTACCACATGACCCTGCCCCTCCTGCCTTTTCAAAGGGTTACGTTTTTCGTATAACAACTTTTCATAAGAGAGCTTTGGATCCACCCTGGTAAAATGAATTCTGAATATCTCCAAACTCTCCAAGCCTTGTCTAAATGCAGTGGGTTTTTTCCTGGCACAGGTGTAGATATTCCTATAAGGAATATTCTTCCAGAATCTCAGCAGAGGTCTTTCCTCAGTGGCATGAGGCCTGGGAGGCAGCTCCTCAGAGATGAGCAATTGACGTCTTATCGTCCAGTGCAGTGGAAACTGGGGGAGATTTTTACACCGTCATTTTCAGCTCCGTTGGCAATATTGCTAGTTTCCTTCAAATCATAAAGCCCCCAGTTTTTCTGACTCTCCACTTTAGAAACCTTTCTCCTCAACAGAGCAGACCTAGCGCTGATTTCCTACCAGCACTTATATTTCAAGCACTTGTCAGACAGACACATTATGCCGTATACTCCTCATGGCATCCCTCCAGGTTAGGACCTATGATTATTCCCATTTCTCAGATGCAGGGACTAAGGCTCAGAAAAGTTGAGTAACCTGCCCAAGGTCACACATCTGTTAAGAGCAGCGCCAAGAATGGGATCAGATCTGTCTGACCCAAAGCCTGTGCACTGAACCATTTGCTACGTCATCTGCCTGTTATTATGGAGTTTTTTCCTTGAGCTTTTCATTTTTGCACAGAGCCCGACCCCTGAGGGAAGTTCAGTAGCAAAGTCAAGGCCCACCAAACATGCCTCCCTATCCTAGGCAGCCCAGAGGCATGGGTCTGAGCAAAGGCAGGTTTCTGCAAAGACCTGGGGTAGGGGGGAGCCGCCCCTTCGAGAGCAGGTTTCCATCCTCATGCCCATTTCCAGGATTTCAGGGAGTCTCATTCTGGATCATCCCTCTCCTGTGCTTTTCCCTCTTTTAAGCTCCTCTGTTGTCCCCAACCCCCATTCATGCTTCCTGGGTGGAGTCCTGCAGGGCCATTGTTCCCTCCCGATGGAGCCAAGCAGCCTCTGGACTTCTGTGAGGGCAGGAGGAAATGATCGGAAGCTGCCTGGTGATCTGGCTTCAGGCCCAGCCTGTGAGATTTATTTTGCTGTAAAAATCCCATCTCTTTCTCTGCTGTGAGTTACATTACAAAACGTCCCTTTAAACTGAATCCAACAACACAGAAAGGATTATACACCATGACCAACTGGGATTTATCCGAGGCTTAACATCCAAAAATCAATTAATGTAATATACTATATCATTAAAAATAAAGGACAGAAACCACACCATCCTCTCAACAGATGCAGAAAAAGCATTTGACAAATACAACACCCCTTCATGATTAAAAAAATAGAAAGAAAAGGAAACTTCCTAAGCCTAATAAAAGGCAGCTACCAAAAAATCCGCGGCTGACATCATGCTTAACGGTAAAAGACTGGATGTTTTCCCCTTAAGAGCACCTCTTCTATCCAACATTATACTGGAGGTTCTCACCGGGGCAATCAGGGAAGAAAATTAAGTAAGGCATCCATATTGAAAAGGAAGAAATAAAACTATATTTGCAGATGACATGATCTTGTATACAGAAAATCCTAAGGAATTCACTAAAGCAGTATTAGAACCAATAAACTAGTTCAGCAAGGTTGCAGGATAGGATACAAGATCAATATACAAAAAGCAACATTTCTATACACTGGCAATGAAAAAATTAAAATTAGAATTAAGAAAACAATTCCATTTATAATAACATCCAAAAAATAGGAATAAACTTAACAAAAGAAGTGCAAGACTTCTACTCTGAAGACTACAAAAACATTGTTGAAAGATGTTAATGAAGACCTCGATAAATAGAAAGATACATCATATTCATGGATTGAAAAACGTATTGTTAAGATGGCAAGAATCCCCAAATTCATCTACAGATTCAACACAATCCCCATCAAAATTCCAGCGACCTTAGGTGCAGAAATTGACAAGCTGATCCTAAAATCCATATGGAAATTCAAAGGACCCAGAATAGCCAAAATAATCTTGAAAAAGAACGGAGTTGGAGAACTCACACTTCCCAGTTTCAAAACTTACCATAAAGCTGCAGCAATCAGGACAGTGTGATACTGGCCTAAGGGGAGACATATGGGCCAATGGAATAGAACTGGTCCAGAAATACACCCTCACATTTACAAAAAAATTGACTTTTTTGACAGAAGTGCCAAGACAATTCAATGGAGAAAGAATAGTCTTTTCAACAAATGCTTCTAGGACAACTGGATTGCCATCTGCAAAAGAATGAAGTTGGACCCCTACCTCACACAGTTAACCAACAATAAACCACAGACCAAAAAGCAAGAGCTAAAACTATAAAACCCTTAGAAGAAAATAGAGACATAAATCTCTGTGACCTTGGATTAAGCAATGGTGTCTTGGCTACAATATCAGGAGCACAAGCAACAGAAGAAGACTTAAACTGAACTCATCAAAACTGACAACTTTTTGCTGTAAAAGACATCAACAAGAAAGTGAAAAGACAACTCAGAATGGGAGAAAATATTTGCAAGTCGTTAATCTGACAAGGGACCCGTATCTAGAACATATAAATGACTCTTACAACTCAATATTAAAAAGACAAGTAACCCAACTTAAAAAATGGGCAAAGGATCTGAATACACATCTTTCCAAAGAAGGTATACATATGGCCATTAAGCACGTGAAAAGATGCTAACATCTTTAGCCTCCAGGGAAGTAAAAGTCAAAACCACAATCCGATACCACTTCACACCCACTAGGTTGGCTAAATAAAAGGAAAAAATAAGAAAAACAGTAACAAGTGTTGGTAAGGGTCCAGAGAAACTTAAATCTGCTCTCTGCTAGGATTGTAAAATGGTGCAGACACTTTAGAAAACAGTCTGGCATTTCTTTAAAAGGTTAAACATAGAGTAACCGTAAGACCTAGCAATTCAATTCCTCTGTACATACCCAAGAGATATGAAAACATTAGTCCATACAAATCTTATACACAAATGTTCATAGCAGCGTTATTCACAACAGCCAAAAAGCGTAAGAAAAACAAATGCC
This sequence comes from Hyperoodon ampullatus, assembly GCF_949752795.1. Taxonomy (NCBI): domain Eukaryota; kingdom Metazoa; phylum Chordata; class Mammalia; order Artiodactyla; family Ziphiidae; genus Hyperoodon; species Hyperoodon ampullatus. The sequence continues at coordinate 4,699,972 of NC_136921.1, forward strand.
CATCAACTGATGAGTAGATAAATAAAATGTGGCATAACCATACAATGGATACCATTCGGCAATTAAAATGAAGTACTAAAACACTCCACAACATGGGTGAACCTCGAAAATGTTATCCTAAATGAAAGAAGCCACACACACATACAGACACATATTGAATGATTCTATTTATGAAATATCCAGAATGTACAAATCTGTAGAGACAGAAAGTAGATAAGTGATTGCCTAGGATTGCAGAAGGAGGTTGGGGGAAAATGGGCAGTGAGTGCTAATGGGTGGGGTCTTTTGGGGGCAACGAACATGAAAACGTTCGAAAATTAATTGTGGTGATGGTTGCACAACTCTGTGAATATACTAAAAACCACTGAATCATACATTTTCTTTTTTTAATATTTTAATTTTATGGGTGAATCATACGTTTTAAATAGGTGAATTATATGGTATGTGAATTACATCTCAATAAAGCTGATCTATACCATAATAATGATATAAACATAATAATAAATAATATAATAATAATAGATATTTTAAGTCTCCTTTGCAGCCCTCAATCGCTATAGGCCCCTAAACAGGAAGGGAATTGGGGGTGGGGCAGGCAAGGCCCCCTGCACATCCCCTCTGAAAGGCAGGGTCCCCAGAGCAGGGGGAGGAGCAAGGTTGTGGGGTCACTAACTCCGCGCTGGCAGCTGGGGACCGGCTCATGGACTCTGGGTCTCGGACGTCCCTTGGCCTCCTTGTACCTCAGGCCAGCATCTCTGGAGTGAGGGTGAGAACGGGTCCCTCTCCCAGGGTGGCTGCGAGGATAAGGTGAGAAGGTTCCTGTCAGGCGCCGAGCGAGACCCCTGGAGCACAGGAAGCACGCGGTAGGTGCGACCAGTACTGTGGAAGCAGCCTGGGCGTAAGAAGTAATGAGCAAGGCTGACGGGCCGGGAAGTAAGAAACTGCCCTGTCCTGGAAGGTCAAGGCAAGCCCCCAACCTCTTGCCTCATTGGAGCCAAAAGTTTCTGCAACTTCCCACTGGGCTTTCCTCCGCACGGCCCCTCGGCCCGGCGTCTTGCTCTTTCTCATCCAGTATTTTCCCTGCACCCCGTCAGTCCAGACATGGAACTGGGCCTTTCTGTTGGTCAAACAGAAGGAAGGAGAAAGGGGCACACCACTGGGCCCCCTGCATGGCCACAGCCCATTCCCTCCCCGGCATCACCCACCCAGCTCACACCCGCGCTGCGGACCACACTCCTAACACCACCCTCCCTCCCTCTGCCCAGCAGGCTGCCGTCCCAGGCCTGACTCCCAATTCCACGGGGCAGCCACAGGGCCTCGCAGGGAACAGACTCCCCAGCACACGAGTGTCCTTGTCCCAAAGGCCCTGCAGCCGTGCACAGCTCTGTCACCCCCGTGTCTCCAGTTTCCTGCCATTCGCTTTTATTCTCGAGCGTGGACTTTATCCCACACCCACTCCCTTCCCTAGATGTTACCAGCCCCTTTCCTGCAGGCAGACATGCGGGGCTGTCTTCCGGCCAGGTGTGCAGGACACACAGGGCCAAGCAACAGGCGGCCTCATCTCTATAGAGTAGCTCACATGTGCTGGAGCGGTTCCAGGAAAGCCCCAAGATAGGTGGGATCTTTAACTCTGGCTCAATTGCCCCTGAGCCAAATGGGAGCAAAAAAGGCCCGGATTGTTCTTAGGTGCCTCTGTGGAGGTCCTCCCTTCACCCCTAGCCGCTTCCTCTTCTCTTGCTGCACTGGCTGTGGTTGATTTAAAGCCCATGCGTTGCCATGGCAACGTGGCCAAATCTGACATGCGCCCCCCACCCCGCCCAGAGGCCGGAAGTTATCCGCCCTCAGGTACCTCAAGTCTTCCTCCTGTCCCTCGTTAGTGCTGAGAGTATACTGAAATGATACAGGTTCAAACTACACCCAAACTGCTTCAGAGAGAAGTTTCACACTCTTATGTAACCAGCTGTTTTCAGATCTGAGATCCAAGACCTTGGTCCTCATTGTCACAGCCGTCAGCAAAGGAAATCTTGAGTTCACCTTCAAAACAGCTCAGAGGAACACACTGGAAACCAATTCTCAATCCCAGCCAGTTTCCTTCCGCTTGGAAATCCGCCCTGTTTCCCATTCTTAGGGTTAAGATGCTAGAACATTCGGTCAGGTGCTTCCTTCCTTCCCCCTTTCCAAATCTGAATACCAGATTTAAGGAAAGGAAGTACCCGCAATTCAGACCACGCAAACCAGGAACCACGTCCCGAGACCCGACCCAGAACAAACTCTAAGAAAGTGTGTTTGGGCATCACGTTTTAACAAATGTACGCCACAGTGCATCCAAGGCTCTATTTTCTTTTGTTCTTAATTCTTTTTTTCTATGGGTGGGCTCATTGTTTTCCCTCTCTCTTCCTCCCAGATGGAACCTAAGCGCCTGAAAAAACAGCTTCCCAAAATCCTGAAGCTCCTGAAACCAAATGACAGGATTCTGATTGTGGGGACAACACAGCGACCTTTTGACGCTGAACTTCAACCTTTTTGCAAAGTTTATCAAAAAATTATTTTAGTTCCCAGACCAGACTATGCTTCCAGATATGGCAAGTACCCCTCACCCCTTCCAGTATGCAGTAACCGAGGCTGGGCCGTCTTTTGTGGGTTTGCAGGCATGTGGGCTTGAGCCAGAAGGGTGGCCTTCGTCACCAGTGACCATCAGAAGGTGATGTAAGTCCCAGTGCCCCAGGACATCAGCCGAACTCCAAGCCATATACATAAACACCAGGTCCCAAGAGCAACAGATCTCTGTTCTGTTGTTAACGTAATTCTTTTTACCCAAGACAAAAGGAAACTGGACAGGGATTGTTATTTTGAGCCCTGAAGGAGACAAAAACCCCTGTGGGTGAGAATTTTTCTTGTGACAGGTAGATTAGGGTCACTCAGCTTGTCCCCGTGGTGGTGATGTCTTTCCCGTGCAACAGCATTTCTTTTCACCTGGTCGATTTTTTTTTCCAGGCTCAAAATACTAGTCCAAGAGAATGTTGATTTACTTAAACACTAAATACAACCAGAGCTTACTTTTTCTCCGTTTTTTCCCTTGGATAGACAGATTCAAAATCACTTCTTTTGAAACCTATTTTTAGATGGGAACAATACAAAAAAGTGACCCTGGGAGGCAGTGCAATGAAATTGGGAAGAGCCACGGCACGTGGGTTCTGACGAGCCCTGGTTCTGATCCTGGCTCTCCCCCTGAATGGCTGATGACCTTGAGAAGTAGGCTGACATTCTGAGCCTCCATTTTCTCAACTCTAAAGTAGGAGAACTGTTCAGTTCACAGGGCTGTGGTGACCCTTATATGAGATGGCTAGAATGCCCAGCACCATCTCAGCTCCCGGAGAGCACGGGTGGAGGGGAGAAGGCGGTGTTGGTGGGCGTGGAGGAGGAATATTTAAATGGCAGGTTGGTAAATGGCCCAGGGAGCCGGCAGTGGTGCTGGTGGTGGTTTCCATGATCGATTGCTGTGTGACAGACCTCCCCAGTGGCTTGAAAAAACAAAGTACGCCTCTCATGATTCTGAGGGGCCACTGGGCTCAGCGGGGGAGTTCTCCCCAAGGTGTTTCATGATGGTGCAGTAAACGGCGGCTGGGACTCCAGTCATCTGAAGACTGGACAGGGCTGGACGTCCAAGACCATTCCCTCCCTCCATGACTGTGTTGTTGCTGGCCGTCAGCCGGGAGCTCAGCTGGGGCTGGTGATCAGACCTCCCATATCTGGCGCCTCCCCGTGGCCTTCCACAGCACGGCAGCTAGGTCCCCAGGGGAATCATCCTAAGGGGAAACGTTTCAAGAGGTTCAGGCAAAAGCTGGAAGGATTCTTGTGACCCAGCTGCAGAAGTCACATAGAGTCACTTTCACCACACTCTACTGGTCAAGAGAAAGTCACAGGGCCAGCCCAAGTTCAAGGACAGTGGACTACACAGCGTGTGAATACCAAAGGTGCGACTCATTGAGAGGTCGTCTTGGCCGCCCATGGTAGTTGTGGTGGTGGTAGATTTGGTTTAGAGATGATGATGGTGCTGTTGGAAATGGCGGTGATGGTGACCGCAGCCTGGAGGTGACGGAGATGCTGGTGGTCATGACCGCAGCCTGGTGGTGATGGAGATGGCGGTGGTCATGACCACAGCATAGTGGTGATGGAGATGATGGTGGTCATGACTACAGCATGGTGGTGATGGAGATGATGGTGGTCATGACTGTAGCATGGTGGTGATGGAGATGATGGTGCTCATGACTACAGCATGGTGGTGATGGAGATGATGGTGGTCATGACCACAGCCTGTTGGTGATGGAGATGATGGTGGTCATGGTGACGGTCATGGTAGAGGAGATGGTGGTAGCGATGATATGGTAGCCATGGTGCATTGCTGATAATAATAAAAACTATTAGGTCAGATTTGGTTTCTATTAATCCTTCATTAGTCACAATAGCACCACCAAAACAGAGAGGATATATGGCCCTTTCTGGTTGATCTTAAGTTCCTGGTCAGTGTGATTTGCTAGAAGAACAACCCTTTACTCCCCATACATTATAAACTCTTAGCTTATTAGCCACTCCGTTTGCAATATGCATTCGTTTCTGTCTTGATAAAGTGTGATCATAATCACAGTGTTATATGCAAACACGGGAAGACTTTGGGCCCAGTTATTTCTCCACCCATCTAGGGACTTCTCCATCTTCTGGGGCCTACAAGCCCTCCACTGGATCCTTTGCAACCAGCCAGCATCAAAGGAAAAGAAAGAAAGATAGTATAAATGATCTCTTAGGAGATTTAGGGACCAGACTGAGGAGGGGCCAACTGTTCTTCTAGCCACATTGGCCAGAATGACTCACGAGGCCCCACCAAGGTTCAAAGGGGCAGGGATGTGTAGTTTAGCCAAGGAAGGAGTCAGCACAGAGGTGGGTGAGCACCAGCGTTCTCTGCCCACTACAGAGGAGTCCACGCTCCTGGCTTCATCAGAGCTTTCCCACTCTCGTGCCCCTTGGTTAGATTCTCTGTGTCTGTCTCTCTCTCTCTCTCTGTATTGTATATATATTTTAAGCTATCTTAATGGAATAAGGTAGAGTATTATTAATTTTCAGGGGCTAGAACATTATTCTTGACTTTGAACAGTTTTGATTGTTTGACAAAACCATAGGCCCTTTCGAAATGAAGCTATTGATGTATAACAAGGACAGTTGTGTTCTTTTGATAAAGTGCCAGGCCTCTCTAGGGACTCAGATCACAAGACAGATTCCAACTTGAATCCGCTCACGGCAGCATCGTGGGAGAGGAAGGAGGAAGCTTCCCTTCACCTGTGGGCAGATGATAAACCTGCAGCAGTGGTCACCTTGGGCCCAGGGCTCGGTCCACTCAACCACATGTGTCTCACATATTTCTTTCTCGGTGGGCGATTTGTTCAGGCTGCCGTTCTCGCCAACATCATAAATGCTGCCCAGCGTTTCCTCCAGTGACCTTGAAGTTACCATAGCCACAGTGGCTGGGACATCTATCTTAAAGAAAGACTATTCCTGTCTTTGCAATGATCAAAAACGGTCTCTTGCATCCTGTAAAGCCTGGGCTGCAAATCCATAACTTGGGCCCTTGCTTGTCCATCTATCTGCTGGCAGCGGGGGGCCAAAGGTGCATGGAACACTCACAATCCAACTTCTCAGGTTCTCCAGGCGGTGCGGGGGAGTGACAGGGCTGAGAAGAGAAGGGTAGATCAGCCAGAGGAAACACAGTCCTTAAGGTTTACCGAATATAATTCAATATCTACCTCCTTTCCCCAAATGAAGCGGTTTCCTTCAAAATGTCTCTGCAAAGAAAATCCACCCCCAGGTTGATTAATGCCATGTCTAGTCCCCAGAAATCCCTTTGGGCTTCCTTCTCTCCACGTTCCTCATGCCTCCTCCCGTCTCTCTTCCCCAAGGTCTGTTCCGCTAATAACCCGATTCATCACAGGCCCCCCACCTTAGACCCTGTGTCTGCTCAGAGGGGTCCAGCCCATATCTTTCTTTTTTTTTTTTTTAACATCTTTATTGGGGTATAACTGCTTTTCAATGCTGTGTTAGTTTCTGCTGTATAACAAGGTGAATCAGCTATACATATACGTATATCCCCGTATCTCCTCCCTCTTGCGTCTCCCTCCCACCCTCCCTATTCCCACCCCTCTAGGTGGTCACAAAGCACCGAGCTGATCTCCCTGTGCTATGCGGCTGCTTCCCACTAGCTATCTATTTTACATTTGATAGTGTATATATGTCCATGCCACTCTCTCACTTCGTCCCAGCTTACCCTTCCCCCTCTCCGTGTCCTCAAGTCCATTCTCTACGTCTGTGTTTTTATTCCTGTCCTGCCCCTAGGTTCTTCAGAATCTTTTTTTTTTTTTTTAGATTCCATATATATGTGTTAGCATACGGTATTTGTTTTTTCTCTTTCTGACTTACTTCACTCTGTATGACAGACTCTAGGTCCATCCACCTCACTACAAGTAACTCAATTTCGTTTCTTTTTATCAGCCCATGTCTTCCAATTTTTCTGGAATTCTAGACGGCGGAGGCCAGAAGCTCATCCAAATCACATTATTCACCCTCTTGTGCTTTTGCAAAATCCCAAATAAAAATGAATTTTAAGAGACTATGTCATCTCAAGCACTAGCCAGGATAGAATCAATTGGGGATGCCAAAAGCAGAGAAGGGGCCCCAAAGACCAGATTCCTTTCAGCCTAAAGAAGGGGAAGGGGATGTAGATTAGCCTGAAGAACTGAGGAACCCTCCACATCCGAGAAAGGAAGGTTAAACATGGCAGCAGGTCCAGAGAGCCCCTCGGCTCTCTTGAACCGTTTTGTAGCCATGGCCTCTGGTCCTCACGGCCACACCCATTGCCAGTCCCCAAGCCTGGTGTGCTTTTGTGCCCACCACCACCCCTGCTCCCCCGCTGGACCAAAGGCTTGGCAGCCTGCTCGTGGCTCCCGTACAGGCTGTGGGGCTCCCACTGCAATGAGCCACCAGGCTAGAGCTCCCTCCATGCCTGAATCCCCTCTTTGCCCCAGAGCAGCTATTTAAGGGCCAAGAACCCATGACCCAGTGGCTTTGTAAAATCAGTAGAAGCTGTTCTTTTAAAGGCTAGTAAGTCTGGTTCATCAAACATGAGAAGGAAGTCAAGCCTGATTCTCTCTCCCCTTCTCTGGATCTGGAGATGGCTGGGGGCAAGTGGGCAAGTCGCACCGCAACTGTGACTGCACCACCATTAAAAAATGATGAGCTTGGGGAAGTCATCAATGTTTTAGGTATTTTGACGAAGCTTGACCAAGACTTTACACGAATATCATACATGTTCATTGTCAATAGGGTGTTTACATGTCCACACTAGACCAGAGTAATTGTCGTTTTTTGCATCACTATTTTTTTTATTGGAGTATAGTTGATCTGCAATATCGTGTTAGTTTCAGGTATACAGCACAGTGATTCAGTTGTATGTATATATGTATATTCTTTTCCAGATTCTTTTCCCTTATATGTTATTACAAAATACTGAGTAGAGGTCCCTGTGCTATACAGTAAGTCCTTGTTGGTTATCTGCTTTATATATAGTAGTGTGTATCTGTTAATCCCGACATCTGCATCACTACTACTGAATCTTTACTTGCAGCGATTTTTGTGTTAAAATACAGGGAGGCTGTGACTTTCATAGCTTAACAGGGAGGCACGGGAGAGCTGATATTTGTCGCTGGGAAGCCCTCGTCCCTCACTGTTTGTCCCCTCCACGCTGCAGGTAGGAATTTCACCCACGGGTGCCCAAGTCTGAAGCTGCTCTGGGTTCCCAGCCTGGGGTATCTACCAGGTCCTCAGGTTTAGGGGTTCTCACCAGTGACTGTCCCGTAAAACGTGTTCCCTTCTCAGCACCCAGAGTCACCACTCAGACCTATTTTCACAGCTTCTAGATGTTATGAATGAGGACAGGAGACAGACGAGATCCCAAGGGATGGTGTCATCTGGTTGTCGTTGTTGCTGTGTTTTTTTACCACGGGTTGTGTTTCCTGATGTCTAACTCTACAACAATTGTATTTAGATAAGGGTAATCCTCCCCTTCTCCAATCTGTCTTTTACACAGATATGCTTAGAAATACTCTGTAGTTTATTTTGTGTTAGCTTTTATAATTGATGTTTTACTGAGCATTAGGAAACTTTGGTACAAAGTGGAATGACTTGATAGTAATAAAATTACAGAAATAACAGTAATAAAGCTACAGAAGAGAAAGTGTCCACCATATGCCAGAACAGTTTCTTCCAAGTGATTTGTACACATTCTTGTCCTTATTTCTCATAGCAGCTTGAGAAGTAAATCTTTCTACTCCCACTTTTACCTTAGATGGGTTCAGGTTCAAATAAACCCACCAAGGAAGTAGCAGTGTAGACGCAGGAGGAAGATGTTGCTTTAGGCAAATTTGGGTGCCCCCCGTGGCCCTTGCTGGTCTCACTGCAGCTTTCATCCCTTGATAGCTAACCTTCCACCATTGGAAGACACCACAGGCCCCACGATAACATGCACCCCTTCCCAGCAACTCAGCTCACCTTGGGGCCAAGGATCCCCTGCCAAGGAGGACAGCGGAGGCGCATTGTTGGAATAACTCGTGGCCCCAAAAGCCAGACTCTGATGTGGGTTCTAGTTACGTTCCAAGTCATTCTATCCCTTGACAGTTATTGGACCTTTTCATTTCATCAGGTATTTTTGGATCAATGTATTTGGATGATGCAGTCATGTCACACACCTGACAGTGCTCAGATCATGCAGTAATCTTCAATTTTTTTAAAACTGTTTCAAATATTCCTCAAAGAAGGTCAAAATGCTCTAGAGACATCTGGCCAAATCTTCTCAGTACCGCGGCTGGTTCTGATACGGAAGGCCTTACCCTGCCTGCATCCTTCCTCACTTTCTGGATAGAATTAAACACACCACAGCAAGTCTCATTTATTTCCCTGGAGCCTCTCTTGACAGAATAGACATAGTTCTCAAAGTGTAATCTCGTCTCGACTGTTGTATGGGAGACCATCCTCTCTCTAAGGTTAAGTAAACATCAGGGATAATTTCATAATGCATCTTCACAGCATCCCTACGTTCTAAGTGAAATCTCCCGGTTACCCCAGGTCCCACTGACCCACACAACAACAGGACACCCATCTGGTAGATCTGTTCATCTGTGCATGTTTCTCCATTGTTGGGGGCAGAGGATAGAGGGTCCAGTTGCTCTGTCTAATAGGACGTGTGGGACAGTGTCTTACACCCAACGGGAACCGAGCCCTGCCGTGGCTGATAGAAATTGGACCCTGCATTCCAATTCCACGCATAAAAATCATGTAAGAAGCGAACTTTATAGCTCAAACAAGTCAGACTCCTACTTAGCCAGATGCCATAGACACCCACGGAAATTTCCAATTTTGGAAGATTTTGAACATCTTTGAAGGTACCACCCTAAAACTACACTGACCCTAGTTTAATTTTTCCTTGTCAATTCAAGGGGCTCGTAGTCTGTAGACCTCAGGGCCATTGATGTGCATCCCTTAGGTTGAAAATCACTCAGGGCAGAGCATTTGGTTATGTGGCTTCCTGCTCATTTGAATTACAAATTGGAGCAGACCTCCTGTGCTCTCCTTTCTTGGTGAGTCACAGCTTTGTCCTGGGAACTGTTTTAATGCTGCTTTCTCTGTGGTGACTCCTGTTCTCTGTCTTTTCCATCATTTTGGATACAACAGTTTTGTGGAAAGAGATCATTCAGCGCAACGGCGGAGTCATCACTGGTGCCCTGAGCGTCAGTTGCCTGGCAAAGATCACCGATGGCTTCACCCAGGGTACCATCGTCCAAGTGGTGAGGGAGGTGCTCACGGAGCGGAGAATCCGGCAGCAGTCTCACAAGCCGCTCACCGCCCTCGAGTTCATCGCGTCTCTCTCCAGCATGAACCCCGTCTACCAGGAGGAAGAAGAGAGCTTTAAGGTAAACGCAACGCCTATCTGGCCAGGTCCTAGCAGCAAACACTTGTCACGTCACCTCCTCCCTCCAGTCTCCTGGGTTTCATGCATTTGGACTCTACCATACCCAGTAAAATTTAGAAACTCGAAATTTAGGGGCCACGGTATTTTTCTGGCCTTATCAGTAAAGCACATGTCTTCCAAATTTTAGGAAAATTGTGATCCATGACCTTATAAATGAACAGCCAAATTACAGAATTGAGTAGCAGCTTCAAAACCATTGGATTTGCACACACACACACACACACACACACACACACACGCACCCCTCTCTTTGTTCTCACTGGTGTTTACTTCATAATTCACATAATGGAACAAGTTTTGCATGGAAAAAACATTCCCTAAATAGTATACTCCCAGCCAATGCTGCTTTTGCTCCATATTTGCCCTGGTACACTTCATCTTCCAGTACACTTGCGATAGGAAATCACAAGAAAATTCGCCAACGTTTTGTTTTCGTATTTTTGAACACACTCTGATATATTCACAGAACTTTTTAGATCTGGAGGAGACTTTGAGAATTAACTCTTCCATATCCCTCGATATGGGAGGAAAAGAACTAGCCAAGAGTGATGTGCCTTTTCCAGGCACAATCAGTTTTAGACCCTTCGTCCCCAGGGCCCAGGCCAGCAGGCAACACCTCCAAATCCTTTTAATAAGAATGAGTACAGTTGTGTTCTCTTCCTGAACCTAAAGTTAGTTTTCTTGGCCAACTGGAAAAAAAGGGAGGAAAACTGTATCCATGCAATTATATCCACCACCATCTTGGCCATGCAGTCACCGGAAAGAGAGCTGGAATTCCAGTTCAAGCCTCTTGTCTCTGAAAGCCTGCTTGGGATTAGGGGAATTCCCTCTACGACATGTCACTTTTCCACCAACTCTAGAAACTGTTTCCCCTCTGCTTGGCTGCTGATGCTTCAATGAAGGTTGAAAACAGTCTCAATACTGATCCCCCAAATAATGATCTGCACAAGGGTTGATAAACTTTTTCCAAAAAGGGCCAGGTAACAATTATCTTAGGCTTTGAGAGCTATGCAGTCTCTGTCACAACTATTAAACTCTGCATCATGGCACAAAAGCATCCAGACAGAGAACGTAAATGACTAAGTATGACTGAGTTCCAATAAAACTTTATTTGCAAAAACAAGCAGCAGACCAGATTTGGCCCATCAGCCATAGTTTCCTGACCCCCGCTCTAGAAAAACTCAAAAGAAATATTTCCAACTCCAAGCTGGAGCTTTTGCCAAGTGTCTGATATACTTGTTAACTATTTAAACCTTGTTAGTATTAATTGCAAATATTCATCCTCTTCAAGCAATATATCCTTTTCAGAAATCCCTAGGTTGTTTCTTCTTTCTAAAATAATGTTTCTCCTTACTTTGAGGAGATAAGCTTAGGTGTTAAAAGCTATGCTTTCTCTTAGCTGGGTTTTTAACTTTCCGAAATGATCTCTAGAAGTTTTTCTATGTTACAAGTGCTTAAGGTCCAATAACTGGAACCGATCATACTAATCAAAAGAAGGAAATGCTACCATTTTATAACCTGGGATGAGAAAGCATATGCTTCTCACATCCATTCTTGGCACATTTGATCACTTTTCATTTTTCAGGGAAACGAAATCATTTTACCACCATCACCACTAACCCCATCACCCCCATCCATTTCTTTTTTTTTTTTAACATCCTTATTGGAGTATAATTGCTTTATAACAGTATGTTAGTTTCTGCTTTATAGCAAAGTGAATCAGCTATAGGTATACATCTATCCCCATATCTCCTCCCTCTTGTGTCTGCCTCCCACCCTCTCTGTCCCACCCCTCGAGGTGGTAACAAAGCACCGAGCTGACCTCCCTGTGCTATGTGGCTATTTCCCACTAGCTATCTATTTTACATTTGGTAGTGTATATATGTCCATGCCACTCTCTCACTTCGTCCCAGCTTACTCTCCCCCCTCCCCGTGTCCTCAAGTCCATTCTCTATATCTGCGTCTTTATTTCTGTCCTGTCCCTAGGTTCTTCAGAACCATTTTATTTTTTTAGATTCCATATATATGTGTTAGCGTACGGTATTTGTTTTTCTCTTTCTGACTTACTTCACTCTGTATGACAGACTCTAGGTCCATCCACCTCACTACAAATAACTCAATTTTCTTTTTATGGCTGAGTAATATTCCATTGTATATATGTGCCACGTCTTCTTTATCCATTCATCTGTCGGTGGACACTTAGGTTGCTTCCACATCCTGGTTACTGTAGATAGAGCTGCAATGAACATTGTGGTACATGACTCTTTTTGAATTATGGTTTTCTCAGGGTATATGCCCAGTAGTCGGATTGCTGGGTCCTTTAGTACTTCTATTTTTAGTTTTTTAAGGGCCCTCCATACTGTTCTCCATAGTAGCTGTATCAATTTACATTCCCACCAACAGTGCAAGAGTGTTCCCTTTTCTCCACACCCTCTCCAGCATTTATTGTTTGTAGATTTTTTGATGATGGCCTTTCTGACTGGTGTGAGATGATACTTCATTGTAGTTTTGATTTGCACTTCTCTAATGATTAGTGATGTTGAGCATTCTTTCATGTGTTTGTTGGCAATCTGTATATCTTCTTTGGAGAAATGTCTGTTTAGGTCTTCTGCCCATTTTTGGATTGGGTTATTTGTTTTTTTGATATTGAGATGCATGAGCTGCTTGTAAATTTTGGAGATTAATCCTTTGTCAGTTGCTTCATTTGCAAATATTTTCTCCCATTCTGTGGGTTGTCTTTTCGTCTTGCTTATGGTTTCCTTTGCTATGCAAAAGATTTTAAGTTTCATTAGGCCCCGTTTGTTTTTATTTCCATTTCTCTAGGAGGTGGGTCAAAAAGGATCTTGCTGTGATTTATGTCATAGAGTGTTCTGCCTGTGTTTTCCTCTAAGGGTTTTGCACTGTCTGGCCTTACATTTAGGTTTTTTTTTTTTTTTGCGTTACGCGGGCCTCTCGCTGTTGTGGCCTCTCCCGTTGCGGAGCACAGGCTCCGGACGCGCAGGCTCAGCAGCCATGGCTCACGGGCCCAGCCGCTCCGCGGCATGTGGGGTCTTCCCGGACCGGGGCATGAACCGGTGTCCCCTGCATCGGCAGGCAGCCTCTCAACCACTGCGCCACCAGGGAAGCCCTACATTTAGGTTTTTAATCCACTTTGAGTTTATTTTTGTGTATGGTGTTAGGGAGTGTTCTAATTTCATTCTTTTACATATAATTGTCCATTTTTCTCAGAACCACTTATTGAAGGGGTGTCTTTTCTCCATTGTATATTCTTGCCTCCTTTATCAAAAATAAGGTAACCATACGTGCGTGGGTTTATCTCTGAGCTTTCTATCCTGTTCCAGTGATCTATATTTCTGTTTTTGTGCCAGTACCATACTGTCTTGATTACTGTAGCTTTGTAGTATAGTCTGAAGTCAGGGAGCCTGATTCCTCCAGCTCTGTTTTTCTTTCTCAAGATTGCTTTGGCTATTCAGGGTCTTTTGTGTTTCCATACAAATTGTGAAATTTTTTGTTCTAGTTCTGTGAAAACTGCCATTGGTATTTTGATAGGGATGCATTGAGTTGGTAAATTCCTTTGGGTAGTATAGTCATTTTCACAGTGTTGATTCTTCCAATCCAAGAACATGTTATATCTCTCCATGTGTTTGTATCAGCTTTAATTTCTTTCATCAGTGTCTTATAGTTTTCTATATACAGGTCTTTTGTGTCCTTAGATTTATTTATTCTAGGTAGATTTATTCCTAGGTATTTTATTCTTTATCTTGAAGTGGTAAATGGGAGTGTTTTCTTAATTTCTCTTTCAGATTTTTCATCATTAGTGTATAGGAATGCAAGAGATTTCTGTGGATTAATTTTGTATCCTGCTACTCTAACAAATTCATGATTAGCTCTAGTAGTTTTCTGGTAGCATCTTTAGGATTCTCTATGTATAGTATCATGTCATCTGCAAACAGTGACAGCTTTACTTCTTCTTTTCTGATTTGGATTCCTTTTATTTCTTTTTCTTCTCTGATTGCTGTGGCTAAAAACTTCCAAAACTATGTTGAATAAGAGTGGTGAGGGCTTCCCTGGTGGCGCAGTGGTTGAGAGTCCGCCTGCCGATGCAGGGGAAGCGGGTTCGTGCCCCGGTCTGGGAAGATCCCACATGCCGCGGAGCGGCTGGGCCCGTGAGCCATGGCCGCTGAGCCTGCGCGTCCGGAGCCTGTGCTCCGCAATGGGAGAGGCCACAACAGTGAGAGGCCCGTGTACCACAAAAAAAAAAAAAAAAAAAAAAAAAAAAAGAGTGGTGAGAGTGGACAACCTTGTCTTGTTCCTGATCTTCGAGGAAATGGTTTCAATTTTTCACCACTGAGAATGTTGTTGGCTGTGGGTTTGTCATATATGGCCTTTATTATGTTGAGGTAAGTTCCCTCCATGCCTACTTTCTGGAGGGTTTTTATTATAAATGGGTGTTGAATTTTGTCGAAAGCTTTTTCTGCATCTATTGAGATGATCATATGGCTTTTCTCCTTCAGTCTCTTAATATGGTTTATCACATTGATTGATTTGCATATATTGAAGAATCCTTGTATTTCTGGGATAAACCCCACTTGATCATGGTGTATGATCCTTTTAATGTGCTGTTGGATTCTGTTTGCTAGTATTTTGTTGAGGATTTTTGCATCTATGTTCATCAGTGATACTGGCCTGTAGTTTTCTTTGTTTGTGACATCTTTGTCTGGTTTTGGTATCAGGAGGATGGTGGCCTCATAGAATGAGTTTGGGAGTGTTCCTCCCCCTGCTACATTTTGGAAGAGTTTGAGAAGGATAGGTGTTAGCACTTCTCTAAATGTTTGATAGAATTCACCTGTGAAGCCATGTGGTCCTGGGCTTTTTGTTTGTTGGAAGATTTTTTATCACAGTCTCAATTTCAGTGCTTGTGATTGGTCTTTTTATATTTTCTATTTCTTCCTGGTTCAGTCTCAGCACGTTGTGCATTTCTAAGCATTTGTCCATTTCTTCCAGGTTGTCCATTTCATTGGCATATAGCTAGCTGCTTGTAGTAATCTCTCATGATCTTTTGTATTTCTGCAGTGTCAGTTGTTACTTCTCCTTTTTCATTTCTAATTCTATTGATTTGAGTCTTCTCCCTTTTTTTCTTGATGAGTCTGGCTAATGGTTTATCAATTTTGTTTATCTTCTCAAAGAACCAGGTTTTAGTTTTATTGATCTTTGCTATTGTTTCCTTCATTTCTTTTTCATTTATTTCTGATCTGATCTTTATGATTTCTTTCCTTCCGCTAACTTTGCAGGTTTTTTGCTCTTCTTTCTCTAATTACTTTAGGTGTAAGGTTGAGATGTTTATTCGAGATGTTTTTTGTTTCTTGAGGTAGGATGGTATTGCTATAAACTTCCCTCTTAGAACTGCTGTTGCTGCATCCCATAGGTTTTGGGTCGTCATGTTTTCATTGTCATTTGTTTCTAGGTATTTTTTGATTTCCCCATTGATTTCTTCAGTGATCTCTTGCTTACATAGTAGTGTATTGTTTAGTCCCCTTGTGTTTGTATTTTTTACAGTTTTTTTCCTGTAATTGATGTCTAGCCTCATAGCATTGTGGTTGGAAAAGATACTTGATATGATTTCAATTTTCTTAAATTTACCAAGGCTTGATTTGTGACCCAAGATATGATCT
Organism: Hyperoodon ampullatus; assembly: GCF_949752795.1. Lineage (NCBI taxonomy): Eukaryota > Metazoa > Chordata > Mammalia > Artiodactyla > Ziphiidae > Hyperoodon > Hyperoodon ampullatus. Next base: position 4,715,713 of record NC_136921.1, read on the forward strand.
GTCTTGGATAATGTTCCATGAGCACTTGAGAAGAAAGTGTATTCTGTTGTTTTTGGATGGAATGTCCTATAAATATCAATTAAGCCCATCTTGTTTAATGTATCATTTAAAGCTTGTGTTTCCTTATTTATTTTCATTTTGGATGATCTGTCGATTGGTGAAAGTGGGGTGTTAAAGTCCCCTACTATGATTGTGTTACTGTTGATTTCCCCTTTTATGTCTGTTAGCATTTGCCTTATGTATTGAGGTGCTCCTATGTTGGCTGCATAAATATTTACAATTGTTATATATTCTTCTTGATAGATTCCCTGATCATTATGTAGTGTCCTTCTTTGTCTCTTGTAATAGTCTTTATTTGAATGTCTATTTTGTCTGATATGAGAATTGCCACTCCAGCTTTCTTTTGATTTCCATTTGCATGGAGTATCATTTTCCATCCCCTCACTTTCAGTCTGTATGTGTCCCTAGGTCTGAAGTGGGTCTCTTGTTGACAACATATGTATGGGTCTTATTTTTGTATCCATTCAGCCAGTCTATGTCTTTTGGTTGGAGCATTTAATCCATTTACATTTAAGGTAGTTATCAATATGTATATTCCTATTACCATTTTCTTACTTGTTTTGGGTTTGTTATTGTAGATCTTCTTCTCTTGTGTTTCCTGCCAAGAGAAGTTCCTTTAGCATTTGTTGTACACCTGAACTTGGTGGTGCTGAATTCTCTTAGCTTTTGCTTGTCTGTAAAGGTTTTAATTTCTCCATCGAATCTGAATGAGATCCTTGCTGGGTAGAGTAATCTTGGTTGTAGGATTTTCCCTTTCATCACTTTAAATATGTCCTGCCACTCCCTTCTGGCTTGCAGAGTTTCTGCTGACCCCACATCCATTTCTGCTTCCTGTCATATCTCCAGGACTTGGCACAGTGCCTGGTCCCACCTAGATGTTCAGTTAACTTGTTTAGCGGCAAATGGATTGAGCAGATGGATAGAAGGAATGAAACTGTCACTCTGCCGAGTAATGTGATTCCATGGCTGTAGTTGCTGGTAATCAGGTCTATCATTTTCACCCTGAGAAATTTCACCCAACTGTGTTTCTGACAACATGTCAGACTAGGGTCTTGCGGATTCTCCAAACACATGTACCTGCACAATGGACATGATGGAGAAAATATTGAATGATAATGATGTAATAGTTTTAATAGTGTTAGCTAATATTTATGACTACTTATGTGCCAGACACCCTATTAACTCAGTTAGACCACACCATTTACCCTATTTTGCAGATGGGGAAACTGAGTTATAATGAGGTGTAGTAGGCAGAATATTGGCTCCCCAAAGAGGTCTACATCTGGGTCCCTGGAACCTGGGCCTATGTTAGGTTACATGGCAATGGGGAATTAAGGTTTCAGATGGAATAAGTTTGCTAATGAGCTAACCTTAAAACAGACTACCCTGAATTATCCTTGTGAGTCCAGTGTAATCATAAAAGTTAGAAGAGGGCACAAGAAGAGAAACCAGAGAGATGGCAGTGTGAGGAATCATTGAGACTCCAGGTAGCACAACACTGCTAGCTCGAAGCTAGAGATGGGGCCACAAACCAGGATAGCCGGTGGCCTCTGGAAACTACAAAAGACAAGGGGACAGATTCTCCCCTGGAGCTCCAGAAAGGAACACAGCCTGCAGACACCTTAATTTTAGCCCCATGAGACCCATTTTGGACTTCTGATCTACAGAACTATAAGATAATAAGTGTTTTTTTAAGCCATGTGGTAATTTGCTGCAGCAGCCAAAACAAAACAAACAAACAAACAAAAACCACAAGAGGCAAAAAGACTTGTTCCAGGTCACACAGCTTAAAAGGGGTAGAGCTAAGATTCACATCTCACTCCAAAGCCAGTTTTATTGACCATATTCCCTACTGTGCCGCAGTAAAGGATTCCATCACCTTAAGTACTTGGCCGCCTCACCTTACGTTGAAAGGTGAGTCAATGCTAAAAGAGTAATGAGAAAATCCCCAAGTGCCAGAAACAAAGATAAATCTCAAACACAGGGACAACCAGATGCCTGGCATGTAGCATAAAGAGAAATAAATGATCGAAAACGAAGATTAGGAGTTGTAGCAGATAAAATGACAAATCTGCTGCTTCTATGACTGGATCTTTGATATCCCAATATCACCAAGGAGCATTAGCTTCTAAACACCCTATAAGTCCTGGTTCTGGATATGGGTTTAGAGAACCACGTGGAAGCAAGTGCAGTACTGCTAGGGAGGTAGGCATAATGAGAGACAGAAAGAGAACAAAATAAATCTGAAAATCAAAATTCCAAAACATTTTAGGAAATCTAGTGTTACATGCAATCTTCAAACAAAAATGATTAAAAGACAGTAGTTTAAACAAAAACATTTAGATTAATATGATTAAGATGTTCAAGAAAATAAATGAAGGCATAACTTCCATTAGGGATGCACACGAAATTTTGAAACAAAGACAGGCAGAAATGGAATAAAAACAGATAATGAAAAAAATCACAAAAAGAAAGCTTTGAAACGAAAAATAAGGTAACTAACATAAAAAGCCAAAAAATAAAAGAGGTGTGAACTCTTTTCACAACTCTTTCACAGCTCCCCCCAGAAGGCAACATAGAAAAATAAAAACATAAAACCTATAAACTGCAAGTAAGAACCTTTGAAGACACTGACACCCAGCTAATAGCAGTCCTAGAAGAAGAGAAAAAATGTCAGAGCAACAATTATTTGAAGAAATACTTGCTGAGAATTTTCCTGAATTAAAGATGTGACTTCTTAGGTTAAAAACAAACTCCACATGACCAGCAGAACACATGAAGCAAATCTACAGCTACATGCATTATTGTGAACCTAAGAACAAGGCAACAAGCCAGTCTTAAGATACCAGATTACCTGCAAAGAAGCAATTGGGAGATCAGACATCTGCTTGGCAAAAATAGACACCAGAAGAAAGTGAGAGTATATCTGCAAAGCGCTGAGGAAAAATAACTGTCTACCTAAAATTTGTATCCAGCTAAACTAACATCCAAGAGATTGGAAAAAATAAAGATACTTTAAGACACACAAAGACTGAGATAGTGTCCTACTCACACACTTCAGAGTGCAGTTTGGAAATATCAAGTAAAATTGAAGATGCTCATGACCTACAACCAGGAATTCTATTTCTGTGTATATGCCCCAGAGAAGTTTTCTCATTTGTGTATAAGGAGATATAAAAGTTGTGAATTTCAACATTGTTCATAATAACAAAATATTGGAAATGACCTATATGTCCGTTAATGGGAGAATTGATAAATAAGTTGTAGCATAGTCATTTAATGAAATAATATAACCACAGAGCTTATAAACCAAAGTGTTTCTCAGATTTCAAATAAATGTGAAAGTTGAGAAAAATGTCATCACAGGGCCAGTTGCAATCCTTAAGTGCTTTGGGGTATTTTGGCTCCAGTATTTCTGCCATGTTTTTAACAGTATCCCTCAGTCCGGCTGCTGGTGGCCTTGTCTGAACCATAGGGAGCCATTCATATTACCAAGAAAACCCACACCTTCGGGATAGAACAAGCTTCCCAGGAAGTCAGGTGACTTAGTTGGGAAGGGTCGTTGGTTAGATCTGGCCAGTGATCCTCCTTAACTGTTAACTCCTTGAGATAGATGTTTCAAATTGTATAGAAGTACAGGTTGGTAAACCCACGTAGAAAGAATTTGTATTGAACATACATTAAATGCCCAGCGTTTAATGACTGCCTGCCCCCTTCCGTTCAGTGAGCTTTTCTTTATTTTTAAGGGCATACTAGTGAATTCACAACATTTTGATATTTTCCTGAATGTCTGTTCGATTTCAGGACTGGTACGCCAAGACCCCTATGGGTAAAAAGCGAGCCTTGGCATTAACAGGAGATAACAAAGAAAATGAAAAGAACAAAGGAAAAGAGAAGGAGAAGAAAGGGATAAAGGAGAAAAAGAAAAAGAAAAAGTAATGCCTCTCTGAGGAGCCAGGGATGGAGGTGGGCCCAACTCTCCAGGGAGGAGATTGACCATTGCCTGTCTGAAGACCCACACTGATGCCCTACGTCCACCAGCCCTGCCCTCGCTCAGTTAGATCTTTGTAAGCTGACCACCAAGTTAGTTGTGCATAAAAAGCATTTCTAGAGCTTGTAATTATTTCTTAATCTATATAAAGTTTGTATATAAGCAAAACTCACTCTTCACACACTCCACAATCTATCCCAGTTGGACACGTCATCTCATCGGTACTAGTTGCTAAATTTAAATTTTGATAGTTAGAAAATACTCTAATCTGACAACTAGTAAATTCAGTCAGTCATCGGTACTACTAACTTTTTATTAATAATCTGTATATTATCTTGCACATATTTTAATAAATTAATTATTTGCTCTATTCACATCTTCTATATAATGGAATAAAAACTTTTTCTTGGACTGACTCAATAATTTGGTTGCTGGAGCTAAAAAAGATCTCTTAAATTAACGCTTTCAATCTTCTGACTTTGAAGATGGGGAAACTAAGGCCCAGGGTCACACAGCTAATATTTGAACATTGGGACTAAGTCATTGCCTCTTAATTCCTGGGTTCCTGCTCTTGAGAAGCACTGGAGCACTGGCAGGCCAATGGCTAGATGAAAACTACCACCCAAAAATGGGGTAAAAATAGGAGAAGAGAAACTCTAAATAAAGAAGTAAGAAATTCTAAGAAAGAAAAAGATTAAAGAATAGAAAGGTGAGGGTCAAAAGATAAATTTCAATTTTGTAGGAATATGAAAGGTTACTTGGTGGCATATTGTAAGTAACCAGCTTCTAAATTGTGGTGAGAACACAATCAAAGGAAGGAGACAAATTGAGGTGCAATAAATTTACTGGAATTTAATTCAGATTAACTATTGTGCAGTTTTTGGTTACACCACAGAAAGTTCTACAATCTCCTACTCCGTAGACCAAGCTAGATCTCCTGGCTTTCCTGGGATTTTCAGTGGGTTAGATCTTTAATGCCCAAAACTACCAGGGGTTCCCAGCTGTCTTCTGGCCACCAGCACATCCCCCTCAGCCTGTGTCTGTACAGGACATAAACACAAATTAGACAGAGACAGCCCAGGCTCCCGTGCTCTGCATGTGCTCTGTACAAACTGGAAAGCCATCCCTCAGAGTCTGTCCTCTTGAACAAACTCCAGCTTCCCGGTGCCCCGCTGTAGATTTGCTTCTCATACCAAAGGAACCCCAATTTCTGCAGACTGTCTGCCTGCCCTCGCCTTACCCACCCCATACTGTGTCTGGCCAAGGCTCAAAGTGGCCTGAGAGGTGGGCGGACTCCCCATCCTAAGCTCAGAGAGCAGTGAAATGTTCGTCTCTCCAGGGTGGTCCACGGAGACCCTTTCTTTCACATGTCATGGGAGCAGACTCTTGGTTTTGACCCAAGATGAGAGCTCCAAGGCTCTAGGGTTTGGTGTTCATTGCGAAATAATAGGATCTGGATTGTAAAGCAATGAAAATCATGATTGTAAAGGAATAAGCGTTATGAAAATGTTAATGGTGGACAACACCTTTTAACTTGGTCTGACTGTGGGAACAAGCACACTTTTCAGAAATCATACAAACCTGTGTAGGTAAAGCTTACTAAACAATTACTAATTAATTTATAAAAAATGAAACAGACCCACAAACATAGAAAACAAACTTATGGTTACCAAAGGGGGAGGTGGGAGGATGTTAGGAGTTTGGGATTAACAGATACACACTACTGTATCTGTAGCACAGGGAACTAACTGTATTCAACATCTTGTAATAACCCATAATGGAAAAGAATATGAAAAAGAATATATATATATATATATATATATATATATATATATATATATATATATATATATATATATATCTGAATCACTTCACTGTTCACCGGAAACTAACACAACATTGTAAATCAAGTATACTTCAATAGAAAATTAAAAAATTAAAGAATTTAAATGGCCACATGTGGCTAGAGTGCCTAGCATACTGAACAGTGCAGTTTGGAGTAATTTTGAGTCTTAAAAATTGGTAAAGATCATCTAAATATCGTCCCTATGGGCTCACTCTCTCATGGCACATTCACACTGAGACGTGATCTCCACTGGCCCCTCTGTTTTCTCCCAAACTGTGACTCCCTGCCCTTTCCAGTGCTAGGTTTTCACTCTGTTCCACGTGGCTCCCATCAGCCAGCCCCACCTGGTTACCAAGAACCACTATGTCCTCCCACCCCAGCCGGCTTTGCCCAGCTCACAGGTGCCCTCAACTCTGCACAGAGTGGGCCCCCTTGTAGGTCACTGCAAACTGCACAGGAGCCTGACAAGCTATAGCCCAGCACTTTATGGTAGTTGTACCATGGCCTCCTGCTCTGTGTGTGTGCCAGGAGATGGGTAGATTCCTGCACATATACTCACAAAAATATATTTCACTTTTTTTATACAAGCGGTAACATAGCATATATATTGTTCCACCCCTTTGCTCTTTTCACTTAATAATATACCTTGGGTATTGTTTCATATCAGCACACACAGATTGGCCTCATTTTATATTAGCTACGTAATACCCACTTGGTGGATATAGCATAATTCATCTGACCAGTCCACTCTTGGTCAGACATTTAGATTGTGTCCACCCTTTGCTATTCCATCAGTGCTACAATGAATACCTTTATACATTCTTCTGTGTGGACATGTACAGGAGAAAGATCTGCAGGATAAATCCCTAAAAAAGAAGTTATGGCAACGGAATGCTATGCAGTCATTAAAAAGGATGAAATAATGCCATTTACAGCAACATGGATTATTAACTACAGATTATCATACTAAGTGAAGTAAGTCAGAAAGACAAATATCACGTTATCACTTACATGTGGAATCTAAAATATGACTCAAATGAACTTATCTATGAAACAGAAACAGACTCACAGACATAGAGAACAGACTTGTGGTTGCCAAGGGGGCGGGGGGGTGGGGGAGGGATGGGGTGGGAGGCTGGGGTTAGCAGATGCGAACTATTATATATAGGATGGATAGACAACAAGGTCCTACTGTAGAGCACAGGGAACTATACTCAATATCCTGTGATAAATCACTTTGCTGTACAGCAAAAATTAACACAACATTGTAAATCAACTATACTTCAATAAAAATAGAAGAAGGTATTGGGCTAGATTGGCCATGCACTTTTATTTTTTAGTTTTTTTAAGATTTTAATCCTGTTGGGACAAGTCCCTTTATTTATTTTTTTCAATATTTATTTATTTATTTATTTGGTTGCGCTGGGTCTTAGTTGTGGCAGCCGGGCTCCTTAGTTGCTGCTCATGGGCTCCTTAGTTGTGGCATGTGAACTCTTAGTTGCGGCATGCATGTGTGATCTAGTTTCCTGACCAGGGATGGAACCTGAGCCCCCTGCATTGGGAGCACGGAGTCTTATCCACTGCGCCACCAGGGAAGTCCCTAGCCGTGCATTTTTAATTTGGGTCACTCTTGCCAGGATACCAGGCGTTCACCCACCCGTCCTGCAGGAGGATGCTCATGACGTCATCATCCACTGGGAAGCTCATCAAACTATGAGCCTGTCAGCAATCCATGTTTAAAATCCAAGGTCCCCCTGGGAAAGCGATGCAGCCATGTGCTACAACTCCCATTCTTATCTGACGCAGAGACAGGAGACATGACAGCCCTGACGGGAGGAAAGCAAATAAGAGAGTGTGTGGGGTGGAAGGGCAGAGGGACTGGGAGAAAGAAAGGGAAACAGACCCTTCCTGGGAGTTCTGCTGGGGCCTGAGCTGAGCTGTTCTGGGGTCATTATGTGACAATTAGCTCCTCTGGAGTGTGTTCTGAAATGAAGGGGACAGTAATTAATGTCATTAACCCTCATTAAGGGAGCATCTATGGAATGCAATCTGATTAAAGTGGAATTAAAGCTCTCGGTGGCTCTGCCCTCTGCTTGCCCTGAGGAACCAGCAGGTTCCGCGTCCAGAACCACTGCGGGCTAACATGGCATTCCTTCAAAGATGTTCTTGAGACCATCTGGGCTTAAACAAACACCTCCGTCCAGAACTAGCAAGTTTAAGACCCCTAACGCTGAGGAAGCTACTTTTGTTTTTTTTTTTTTTTTTTTGCGGTACGCGGGCCTCTCACTGTTGTGGCCTCTCCCGTTGCGGAGCACAGGCTCCGGACACGCAGGCTCAGCGGCCATGGCTCACGGGCCCAGCCGCTCCGCGGCACGTGGGATCTTCCCGGACCGGGGCACGAACCCTTGTCCCCTGCATCAGCAGGCAGACTCTCAACCACTGCGCCACCAGGGAAGCCCTGAGGAAGCTACTTTTGAGGCTCTTCCTAACCCTCCATCCATGTGTGATACGAGGACAGTCGTCGTGGTCGGTGTCACAGGGCTGTTCCAAAGAGCGAAACTATTTTCAGCCACTAAAGACATTGTGGGACCCAAACAACTGAGAGAAGTGGCTTCTGATGTCCTTGCAGGTCTGAAGATTTTAATTTAAGAGAGGCATGGATGATGCTAACAAAAGCAGAGGAACCAGGAAAGACCAGTGGGCTTGAAACCAAGCTGGCAGCTACCTCAACAGTGAGGTTTGGAAAATCAAAGGGAGCTTGACCCAAAATATGTGTCTCCAAGCACCTAAGGTCCCCACCATTAGAATCACTCATTCGCCAACGCATGGTCCCCTTAACCATCCCAGGTCACTAGAAGTCACGGTTGCAGCATCGCAGCGGTGTGGGGTTCACTCTCCAAGACTTTCATTGAGCGCCTTCTACGTGCCAGGCACCGAAATGCCCAAGGGAGCTGCTTTGCAGTCTAGTGGGGGAAGGGACATCAATGAAACGGTTGTGCAATGAATGTGTGTGTCCAGATCTGCACAAGGGGTGGGCACTGGGCACCCGACCTAGGACCTTGTCTAAGGGATCCGGCTTACGGCCGCCTGGCCTCATCCCTACAGGAACGTTTTCCGGATGGAGACGCTGAGGCTCCACGAGTACCTGGCAGGTCTGATTCCTTTCCTCTTCAAAACGGCCACACTTAGCACCCATATAACTACCTGAGATGGTGTATTTCGGGCCCCCGGCACATGGGATGTCCTCAGTACGGGTTTATTGCCTCATACACATTCTGCAGTGCACTTTTCATATGGGGCTTTGGGAGGCAAGCGGGAGCCCAGGAGTCGGCCTCCAGGAGTTCTGGCCTCTAGCCCCCGCTCCCCTACCCCACGCACTGGACTGCAGTGGGATGACTCTCTTCTCCCCAGCTCACCCAGTTCCTCCACATGGCAGACAGACACAGTGCCTCGCTCTTCCTTTTGGCCTAGGGATTAAGCATCTTAGCAATTTGGCCTCTGCAGTCAATTCTGGTGGTTTAGAGCAAAGGCCGTGACTGACCCAAGCCCAGGCTGCCCAGCTCTCGCCCTTCCTGGCCCTGCATCCTCCACGTTCTCACCAGGCAGGCAGTTGGCCTCCACCCTGCGAGGCTGCTGGGAATAGTGACCCCAGCTATGACCCGTGCACCCAGCACAGCGGCCGGCCCCAAGTGAGGTCTCTGTGAGCACCGCTGGCTGTCCCATGACCACAGAGCTCGCACTGCAGGGGAGATGACAACACAGCACTGCGATGAAGGTGGGGTGGGGGAGGGCAGGGGAGGCGCTCCTGCAGCCCCAGGGCCAGGGTGCACGGTCCTGTGAGAAGCCAGGAGGCTCTCTGCCGGGTCCTCCCTCCCCCTCCATCACCAACCATTTCACTTGGCTCTGTTTCCCTCGTTGAGGGCCAGTTTGGGGGTCTGGTAGACCTCCGTCACCCCTCTGGGATACCCCTGCTCCCTCTCTAGAGCCCTTGGGTAGCCTCACTCCGACCCGTCCTCAGGCCTCTCGTCGTCTGTCTGGAGGGAGGTCAGCCAGTGTCTGGGACGAGGGCCGTGGCTCCTTGGAAAGCACCGTAGGCTGAACTGGGCTGCGTCCAAAAACACAAATGAGCTGGGTGACCTCGGGCCAGCCCAGCCACACATACACACACACACAACACATATTCACACTGCACACAGAAACACACACATGCCCCACAAACACACATGGCCTCATACATAAACACACCAACAGACATAAACACACATGCACAGATACACGCATATATAAATACCCCACACTTATAAACACATACCCCCACACACATGCACATGTTCACATGCATACACGCAGTACACACATGCTATACACACTATGCACACGTTCACATGCATACACATGCTATACACAACGCACACGTGCTTACACACATGTACACATGCACATGTTCCCATGCATACACACACGTACACACTGCTATACACACACCCACACACATGCGTGCATACACATCCCACACATGCACACGTTTACATGCATACACGTACAGACGTGCTGTACACACACTACACACATGCACATGTTCACATGCATACACGCACGTACACACATGCTATACACACATGCGCACGTTCACATGCATACCCACATGCTATACACACACCTCACACATGCACGCGTTCACATGCATACACGCACGTACACACATGCTATACACACATGCGCACGTTCACATGCATACCCACATGCTATACACACATGCGCACGTTCACATGCATACCCACATGCTATACACACACCTCACACATGCACGCGTTCACATGCATACACGCATGTACACACATGCTATACACACATGCGCACGTTCACATGCATACACGCATGTACACACGTGCTATATGCACATCCCCCTCCCGCAGCCCCCATTTCTTCAGCAGGGCTGATGGCAGATGCCCGTGACCCTCGCATCCCTGAGCCTCAGGCCGCCCCCCAGGGGAGGAGTGGGCACTGGGAGCAGCAAACTGGGGAGATGCCCCCACAGGTGCTGCTGGGCTCGGAGCTGTGTGTTTACCGTCTACACTGAGCGAGTGTTTCGTGAAAACATCCGCTTCCTGCTCCTCGAGGGAGGGAGTTGCGGAGACCCCAGCTGCGCAGGAAAGGCTGACGTGGACGCCCACGGCTCCCGGCTGCACGTGGAGCAGGTCGGGCAGGAGGGCGGCCCAGGAGAGGCTGCGAGTGCATCCACGGCAAAGCGAAAGCAGACTCGCTACTCCCCAGGGGGGTCAGAGGGGCCGGCAGTCTTCCCAGCGTCACAAAGAGCTGCTCGCCAACACAACCAGACCACACACTCAACTCGGAGGAGGGAAGCTGAACGCAGGGTGATGGAGGGCCCATCCTGGGGGCGCCCAGGGAGCCATGTTTGTTTCCTCGTCTATAAAAGACCTGGGGTGAACCCCATAAGGATCCTTCTAGCTCTGAGTTCCTATTGCCCTTAGGACAGAAGCATTCCAGAGATGACGGATCTGTAAGCCTTAATCCACGACAGTCATCAGGGTCATTTGTGATAAGAGGACCATGACCAGGTTCACCCCGCCTCCTAAACAATTGGGATCCAGCCACGTTCTTGAGAAAACACCCAAAATATCACAGGGCAAAGTCCTCTACCTGCAGCTGAATGTTCAACATCACACAGCAAATGGAGCCAAGCGCCGAGGGTTTTATCCCGAGAGAAGCAGACCCCGTGCTGATGAAGAAAGTAAACAGCTGGAGGTCAGAGCTGGCGTGCTCTCACTCCGCATGTGATTCTCTGAGCATCCTGGCTTATTTTATGTCCCAGAGCTACAGCTTTAGGGCTGGAGCCCTATCTGGTCAGAGGTGGCCCTCATCTTGGAGAGCAGGGGCAACTTTCATCTTTGACCATTGGCGTCTGACGACGGCTTACTCAGGCTGCATCAGCACCGCTCAGGTGGCCCCGTGGGGAGTTCGGCTGCTTCTGCATCCTCCAGGCACCAGCCGAGCATCTTGCTGGCCCCGCTTCGGGGTCAACTCCCTCTCCAACAGTAGTGCCCCCCCTGCCGCTCTGTCCTCCTGTCTTGCTTCATGTTGTGTTAACCACACTTTGTTTACTGCCCCCGACGTGGTAGACATCCATCTGTTTTCCATCCTGCTCCAAGCTGCACTAGAACATACAGTCCACCAGAGGAGCAAAGTGAGAGCCTGGACGAATCCAGGGAGAAGTCCTCCCTCACCTTTAGGTGGACTCCGAACGGCCGAGAAACTTCTATTGTGCGAAGCCCCTGAGAGCTTCTCGGGGTGGAGGAGAGCAGAGAGGACCAGTGGAAAGGTTTTAGGGGCCAGACCTGCAACAGTGTACACATCAGGTCTATTTCCTTGGTCACTATGCAGTCACACGGCCACGCTCAAGAGCAGAAGAGAGGGAGAAATACAGGAAAGCCGTATGCCCAGCCTCCACCACAGATGGAAACATGAAAACTTACCTCCAATGTTTAAATAGTGGACTCAAGTGGGTGAATTCAAGAACGTTTGCTACTTCCAAGCAAAAACACTAAAGATAAATGAGTATTCCCTTCCGGACAATCCCATTAATATTTGCTCTCTGACTACCTGAAATTGCCTTTAGAGAGTCGTTCTTTTGAAAGAAAACTTTCCAATAGTCTTTTATCAAAATGTGAATATCCGTAAGAGGGGATGCACATTTGTGTTTTTATTGAGTTATGACACAAGTAGAACAAAGGCACAGTCCAGGATATGAAGGGGAGGTGTTGTCAGCCCCTTAGAAGCCCACTTGCGTAGATGTACATCGACAGATGAATGGATAAAGATGTGGTATTATATACAATGGAATATTACTCAGTTATAAAAAAGAAGGAAATAATGCCATTTGCAGCAACATGGATGGACCTAGAGATTGTCATACTAAGTGAAGTAAGCCAGACAGAGAAAGACAAATATCATATGGTATCGCTTACACGTGGAATCTTAAAAAAAAAAAAAGACACAGATGAACTTATTTACAAAACAGAAAGAGACTCAGACATAGAAAATAAACTGATGGTTACCAAAGGGGAAAGGGGTGGAGAGGGATAAATTAAGAGTTTGGGATTAACATATACACACAACTATGTATAAAATAGATAAACAACAAGGACCTGCTGTATAGCCCAGGGAATTCTACTCAATATTTTGTAATACCCTATAAGGGAAAAGAATCTGAAAAAGAATATATATATATAAATAACTGAATTATATATATATGTATATAAATAAATGAATCACTGTACTGTACGCCTGAAACTAACATGATACTGCAAATCAACTATACTTCAATAAAAAATAAATAAATAAATATTTTTAAAAAAGAAGCCCACTTGCAGCGCTTCTGCACTGGGTGTGGTGCACACGGGCCACTTACAGTGCCATCCACCCAGTGAGATGTGGTGCTCTCCCACCAGCCAGGCTCCCATGTTTATGGGTCTCAGCAGTGGGGAGGTCTCGTTGGGTGGTACCCTAGCGGGGCTGGGTCTGAACAGAAGCTGATGCCACCCAGAAGCCTCAGTCTCCCCGTGGCACACACGGGGCTGCCATGCTCGGAGCCTAGACTTACACCCAGTCCTGGGGGCTCCCACAGCTCACTGAACACAGCATGTCACCCCCAGTGACCATCGTGCTTGACTCAAACAGCCAGAGCAGGGATGACATCCTCCCTCCTGAAAGATAATTTTACTCCAAGTGGAAACATTGATTCTGCCTCAGCAACTTTCCCAATTTGCGAGAATTCTACAACTGACAGATGAGCTGATGGGGAACGTTACCTTTATTATAAAACAGTGAGCCACAGACTTCAAAGAGCTCTCAAAGGTAAATTTAATTACGTCCTCCCCAACAAGACATCCAAAATACCCTCGCTTAGCTTTTGTATGTGTACTTATATCAAGCACAATGCCCACGTCCTGTGACATTAGTATTTCTCTTAACATCATTGAAAATAGGAGTCCTTTGGAACTGGTTGGAGCAAATTATAATGCCCCTAGCCAGGGCCTTTTGTTACGCAGCTCTTCAAAGGGGGTGCCTGCCTGGCCCTCTGAAAGCTGTCGGACCACTGGAGTTCATTTGAGAACCCTCTACCCCAAGTTGGTCTTGCAAATTATTTCTGCCCTATGCAGAGAGTCTTTTTACTTTCCTCATGGCATCAAGTGACTTTGAATCTTGCATAATACATACTCACACATATACAAGGAAGGGATTATTGTGTTGCCAGGATTAAATAATGCTTATGATAATGAGCTGATAAGATCTGGAATGACAGAGGTTTTGTGTTTGTCCCTGGAGCACGGTGGTGCTGTGTCCAGTGAGGGAAGAGCTGCAGGGCTGTCTAGGCTCAGTCTGCACCTACAGACTGGCCTGCGCCATCCTTCAAATGCTGCACATCTGGATTGGGGCTACATTTGACCTTGGTGAAACCCATTCCTGCCTTCTCTCCTGGTCCTGGGAAGGGAAGAATGATAGGTCAGCTAACACTAAGATGACAACCAGACCACACCAGAGTCTACTGTTACTTCGTGAGCTTGGTTTCCAAGGCTGGGCACCAAGGGGCACTCCACCCCAGATCCTCGGCTCTGTGAGGAAGGGGAATCCAGCCTCTCTCCCACCAATATGGAATCAAACTGGGACAGTCACCCATGCATGGATGGCAGCAGGGAACTCACTGCCCCTGCCGAGACTGGCATCGCTTCTCCAATGGCCAAGGACATCCAATGCTCTCTGTGCAAAGCCAGCACAGACTAGCCAGTCACTTGACTCAAGGCCTTTGTCCTTGACGAGAATGGAAACTTCTCCTGTTCCTCAAGGAGCACATTGAGAGTTTGATGAAGAGCTGGACCAGTCGGGCACTTGTCCAGGGTTCCAGTTGAAAGGGACACCAGAACAACACTGGGACCACAGTGCCCTCAAGTGGAGATTTGCAAGCACCGCTCTTGGTCAGTTCCAGGTTGAGAGCGTGCTCTGTTACATCCAGGACACATCGGGAATCTTATTCTAAATGTAAAGATGGTGGCAAGTCATTCTATGAATAAGTATCCTTGTTTACTAATAGAATATAAGCTTTTCTACCATCTCCAGTAAGTAAATATTTACAAATATTTAAAGAATGCCCATTTTTTTTGTCTGCTTGGGGGGTCTCCACACCTCTGCTTGTCCCTGACATCTCATCCATTCTGCATATGCTCACAGGAAATGTCCATCACAATGCTATCCCTTCCTTGGGACCATGGAACTTTTGGGGGATGGACAAGTACATGTCGAAAAAGGAGAAAAGAGTGACCATGAGTGAGAAGAGACACTTAGTGAACCGTCAATTCCTTTAGTCCTATTTTGTGCAAGGCACAGGCATCTATCAACCTCGTGATGAAGGTGGTGCTCAAGTGTGAGCTGACTGAGCGCCGCATGGACTTGGACTCGAGGTGGATCCTGGCTGCCGGGGGAAACTTGGAGCACAGAGTTGCTGTGGCCTCGGCTGACTGTGCCTGGTCCTGTGGTCCCAGCCAAGCCCTCGCCTGTCTGATAGGAAACAGTGCAAGTAAGATTCTGGAGTCCTCCTTGTGTGTTTCACCTGGTCATCAGTCACTAACTTCTATTGGATCTTTATCACTGGCCAGGGTCTTCCGGGGAAGACCATGACTTTGCCTTAAAAGATGGATCCTGAAGACTGCTGCCGGCCGTCCACCCTGCAGCTCAATGACCTATTCTTTATCTCAGCAGTATTAGCATCAGCTGACCACAGCTGACCATCTGGGCCATAACAGTCATGCCACAACAAATGTCAGCTCACACAGAGCTTTGTTCAGTGCCTCATCGACTTCTGCTTGATAGATTCTCAAAAGTGGCCCAGCTGGGTCAAAGATTCATCTACACAAAAAGCAGAAATTAGAAGGGAGTGAAAATCATAGACTACAGGGCCGTGGCCTCCTGCCAGCCCTCCAGGGGTGAGGTCCCAGCCTGGGTCATGGACACCCCCAGCAGAGGATGCCTGTCAACCATTTCTGTCATCATAGGAACTGGCCAAAGGCAGATGTGAGCAAGGTCGGGAGAGCCAGCCCTCATTGGAGACATTCCCTGAATCATTCGCATCTGTAGATGCCTTCAGAGGGGCCCCAGCGCTGCCATGGTTCCACCCTCTCTGGGGCCATTTGCCAGTGGGAAAGCAGGTGGGCCATGACACCTGTGCTGCCGTGTGTTGAAAAGATCCAGCGCCTCCTGCCACACCAGACACAAAGGGAAAGAGAAAGGGACAAGGAAGCCATTGTCAGGAAAAGGTTGAAATAAACTCCAAATACCGTGAGAGCAGAGTAGGAAAAGTGTCTCAGTCAGATTCCCATCCCCTGCACTCACTGGCGGATGGACATCTCTGGAAAGCAGCTCCCTAGAGGATTGCTGCCGGGAGCTGGGCGTGTGTGCACACCTTAACCCTGCTTGTGACGGTCGCAGAGGATACCACTGCTGCCCATGCTACGTGGGATTGCTGGCAAACATCTGAATTTGCATCAAAATGAGGCAGTGGGTGGGGGGAGGAGGAAATGGGGAGCTGCTAATCAATGGATGTAAATTTCAGTGAAGCAACATGGATAAGCTCTAGAGATGTGGTGCACAGCATTGTAACTACAGTCAACAAGACTATACTGTGTGCTTTAAAAGGGTAGATCTCATGTTAAGTGTTCTTTCAAAAATGAAACAAATTTTTTTCAAAAATTAAGTGTTGGGGAGAGGAGCTTCAGACTACAAGGGATAGGAAGTCACCATCTTGACGGTGCACTTAAAAATATGCTCTACAATAGCGTTTTAACAGGAGTCACTCAAAAAGAAATGGAGCATGCTGTACAGGGCAGCTGGCTCAAGGGGCAGAGACCTGCATTAACCAGCCTCTACCTGTACCCCTCCTACCTCCTGGGAGGTGCTGTACCCTCCCACGTGCTCTTAGGACTGGTGACCTCAGGATGCAGAGGAGATGCTTGAGACGGGTGCTCTACAGGGGCTACGCCCACACTAGACACAGAAGAAACCAATCTTTAGCACAGAGAATCCAGGAATGGATGAATCCATCTAAATGTCTCCCCTTGAGTCTAAACACACTAAGGGACTGTCCTGCTTCAAGTGGGCAGCCCTGCATGCACAAGGTGGGGAGAGGACAAGACCCACCTTTGAGGACAAACAGCTCTGATGGTCAAGTGCAGATTCCACTGCAAGCTCACTCCCCCATCCCCCTTAAAGAAGCCCCCACTTTGTCACAGGGGTATGAGTTGTAATGGTGGAGAAAATGGGGTGCAGGATGGGAGGGGTTATGCAGTGAGGAAGGGGACATAACTTGTTTTCACTTCTCTGATAATTTACACACAGAGTAATAGTAGTGAGTTAAAGCTGCAAAGAAGTGTGATATTAACCAGACAGGCTTAATAGTCAAATGGATTTGGACGAAAGGCAAAAGAGTAGAAAACTTGGCATCTGCTCTTTCTTCTCTCCTTGTCAGAATTGCGGATTCGACAAGCCGTGCCCAAAGCTAAATAAATCTGTGTTTGCCCATTATTTTCTGTTTGCCTTGGCCAATTACATTAGAATACGACTACAAACCGCCATATCCAGATGCACATACACACACACATGCACACATCTCAGCTGACGTATATAATTGGGAAATGTTAAATCCTAATGACTTCCATTGACGGTGGAGGGAAGAGCTGAGGTCCTTTGAACAGAATGCATTTTTCAAAGCCTTCCTCCCTGTTGCCTTGGTGAATCCCAGAGGAATGGAAATTGTCCTGGTGATAAGAGGAAGCCAAGCCAGGAGAATGGAGGAGATGGTATATTAGGGCCAATAAAACCTCCTTGAAAGTTGGTTTCTTGGAGACAAGTTGGGGACACCACGGTGGTTTCACCCAGCTGTCCCGCTGGCATTATTAGGTCAATAAACTCTCCTACGTTTCCAGGAGCCAAATGGCCTCTCTCCCTGCACATTACCCCCTAGCCCAGGCCCCCACTTCCACGAAGGGGAGGGATGCTGCTGTCATGTGACCACCTCTAAGGTGCCTTAGGGCATCTGCAGATCAATAAAATGTCCTCAGACCCTGCCTGCCAGACCCCATCTGTGCCTGAGTCCCTGGGATTTTAGTGAGAACACAGCTTGTAAGATGGGGAGAAGGTCCACTGTACAAAACAGATGCCTATTAACTAAGAAGACCACCAGGAGGGGGAAGGGAAGAAGGAGGGAGCAATGGTGGGTCATCAAGTTGGCCTGAAAGGAAAAAGCATGAAAGATCCAGATTGATCTCAAAGAACCTGCCTGGGTACCAGGCAGGCTCCTGGCAGAATCTCAGTGCAGGTGCTGTCTGTGGATTGTCACCAGAAGCTCAGGGTTCCTGCAGTGGTGGCACTGCTGCATCCCTGAGCAGCTCCTCTTCATGTTGGATGTGCATCTGAGTCTCCCAAGGAGCTTGTTAACATGCAGGTTCCTTATCCATGGGTCAGGATTGGGGCCCAAGATGCTGCATTTCTGAAAAGATCTCGGATGATACTGATGCAGCTAGTGCCTGAAAACTTCATTAGGAATAGAGCATCTTGGGCTCCACCCCAGACCTAGGGAATCAGAATCTGCAATTTATCACATCCCCAGGTGACTCAAATGTACATAAATTTTCAGCAGTTTTGTTCTAGACACTACTTACACACTGGAAATCAGGAAGGAGGCAAGTCAGAGAAAATTGTGCCTGAGCACCCATGTTTGGTACGCTTGAAATGAGCCAACCAAGGGACCATATGGAGCCATCACCTTTGAGTTTCTGCCATCGGGGAGCAAATCCATCACACCTGCAGATGCCACCAGACTGAACATGCCAGACAACGGTGGACAGTTCACTAGGCAGGACTCGTGTTGTATACTTTGTCCCAGGGGCCCCTAAATGTCATCCATTCATGTGGCCATTTGGCCATTTGTCTCATGGCACTAATGCCCACAATTTTCTCTGATTTTCAAAAGGTGAGAAACCAATGGTTTTCATTAAAATGTAGATGTACCAAAACATGTTAACACAAAGTTCCAGAAATTAGTCCTTACAGGTCAAAGTCACGTGTGCTTACGTGCAAATTCAATGAAGTCACTAGAACACAAGTGGAAAATACTTTGGGAGCCTTTGATTTTAGGCCTGGCAGGAAGCAAAGCATTGTTTGCATAAAGGAATAGATATAGAAAAGCATTTCAAGAATCTTCCCACTGATAGAAAAACCCTAAGGATTATCAGCAAAAGGAACTTCCTTAAATTAGTAAGAAATGAAAGTCAATCTATGCTTTATCCAAAGAAAAAAAAGAAAAAAAAGTGAGAATAAAGAACACAGAACAGGGAAGAAGACCCCAGTACGAGCTCAGTTCTGTCACCAATGGGTGTGTACAGACCTTTGGCAAAACTCAATCTGCTCAAACCTCAGTTTCTTTGTCCCCAAAACTAGTCACCTGACTAGTCCACAGCTCATTCTCAGGCCTAAGAATCAAAATTTTCAGAAGTTATGACTTTACATTTTGCTGCTTTTCTGTGGCTTTCAAAGTAGACATACAAATGCATTTAAAATATCTTTTCAAAAATAGGGAAGTGGGGCTTCCCTGGTGGCGCAGTGGTTGAGAGTCACCTGCCGATGCAGGGGACACGGGTTCGTGCCCCCGTCCGGGAGGATCCCACATGCCGCAGAGCGGCTGGGCCCGTGAGACATGGCTGCTGAGCCTGCGCATCCGGAGCCTGTGCTCTGCAATGGGAGAAGCCACAACACTGAGAGGCCCGCGTACCACAAAAAAAAAAAAAAAAATAGGGAACCCACAGAATGTAAGAAAATATTTGTATTTGGGTTTTTTCAGTTGGGGCTTATTATCCAAAAAAGCTGCTATGAATGTTTTTGTACAGGTTTTTGTGTGAACACAAGTTTTCATTTCTCTGGAATAAATTCCCAGGAGTGAAATTTCTGGGTCTATGAAAATCACGTGTTTGGTTTTATAAGAAATTGTCAAAATGTTTTCCAGAGTGGCAGCACTGTGTTACATTCTCAGCAGCAATGGATGACCCAGTTTCTCTGCATCCAGGTCAGCATTTGGTGTTGTCACTATTTTTTATTTTAGCCATTCTGATAGGTGTGCAGAGATATCTGACTGTCATTTTTTTTTTTTAACTTGCATTTCCCTGATGGCTACTCACGCCGAACATTTTGTGTGTGTGCTTATTTGCCATCTGGATCTCCTCTTCGGTGAAATATCTCTTCATGTCTTTTGCCCACTTTCCCTCCTTCTAACTAAATTTGATTAACTAAAAAAACTCAGTGCTGCTTTTAGAGGAATAGGAAGCATGCATCCCTGACCAAAAAAAGTGGGGGGATGTGCATCCTCAAACATTCACGGGAAGACCTGCAGAAACAGCCATAAAAATCAGCTGAATTTATTAAACAGTCATTGTTGGGAAGAGCATCCAAACACAGAAGCCAAAGCCCCAATAGTTTCTGCCAGATTTCAGAAGGCTCCAGAAGAATATTTCTGTACAATGCTCTTCAACAAGTTAATGTCTGTTCTTATTTGAAGGGGGGTGGCGTTTTCATACTTGGGCTAACGGGTCTTAGAGAATCCATTAGGATTCAGACCACTGGGTGGTCTGAATCAATACCCAGTGCTGATTCTAATACATGGTGCTGTAAGAGGTGTATTAAGATTCTATTTTGGTGGAAAATGGACATTAAGGAGCCCCTGGCTTCCAATATTGCAGACCACAATCATTTCTTCTCTGCTCTGTGTTGCAGCATTCTGGAATATACATGGGCATTCCAGAAAGTAAATAGATCAGAGTCGCTTTTGCTTGAGAGAAGTCCCAGGGCTGGGAACAGGAACTCCTGCAGCCCCTCTGAGCAGGGGTAGGGGGTCCACAGTGAAAGCAAGGCACAGGGCAGGCTCATTGCATGGGCACCCGTATTCACAGCAGCATTATTCACAGTAGCCACAGAGATGGAAGCAACCCAAGTGCCCAGTGATGGATGAAGGGATAAACAAAATGTGGTCTATATATACAGTGGAACTCAGTTTTTAAAAGGAAGGGAATTCTGACACAGGCTACAACATGCATGAACCTTGAAGACGTTAAGCTAAATGAAGCAAGTCACCAAAGGACAAATTGTGTATGATCCCACTTCTATGAGGTCCCTAGAGGAGTCAAAGTCATAGAGGCAGCAAGTGTAAGCCAAGGGCTGGGGGAAGGAGAATGGGAAGCTGGTGTTAATGGGGACAGAGTTTCAGTTTTGGAAGATGAAAAAAGTTCTGGAGAGGACGGTGGTGATGATTGACCAAATGATGTGTATGTACTTGAAGCCACTGAACTACACACTTAGAAATGGTTAAAAGGGCAAATTTCATGTTATGTATATTTTCCCACACTTTTTTAAAAAAAGGTAAAGAGGGCTTCCCTGGTGGCGCAGTGGTTGAGAGTCCACCTGCCGATGCAGGGGACACAGGTTCATGCCCCGGTCCGGGAGGATCCCACATGCGGAGCGGCTGGGCCCGTGAGCCATGGCCGCTGAGCCTGCGCGTCCGGAGCCTGTGCTCTGCAACGGGAGAGGCCACAGCAGTGAGACGCCCGCGTACCGCAAATTAATAATAATAATAATAATAATAATAATAATAATAAAAAGGAAAAGAAACGATGGGTTCTTTACTTTCAGGCACACTTTGATCTCCCCTTCCCAGTGACTATCCAGGTCTGTTCAGAAGCAGCCTTGTTTTGATTCCCCAAACCTCCAGGAAAGAACAAAGTGTAACAACCTGGCAACTGGTTCTCGTTACCTTTAGGAAGCAAAGACTGTTCTCCTATTTGCCAGCAGCTGAGTCCAGCTTGATTAGGTCCACTGGCAACACTCCTCTGCCCTTTGGAACAGCAGGAAAAACCGGCTTTGGGGCAGAAATTTAATGGAAATTCAGGTCTTGTTGGCAGAGGAGAGATTTGCTGGGTTTTTCTTATCTTCACCATCCTTGGTGGACTCTGCCTTGGGGGATTCTAAGCATTAACTTTGTTCGGATAGCAAAGTCTTCTGAGCTAGAATGGACCCTAAAGATGGTTTACTCCAAGCCCAAATGGAGGAGGAGACCCCACATGACAACAGGAGGGGACAGGCCCAGGCCACTGCCCTCTGTCCTCCATCCAGCTTTGGACTCTTTGTGCTTCGTTTATCACACCGTCTAGACCCCCGGCGAGGTTGTTATTACAATCAAAAAGCCCTGGGAGAAAAATGCCTGACTTCTTACCTGTGTCAGACACGTGAGCTGTCAGCAAATAGATCCACCGTCCTCTGCAGGGAGGAGGGAGAAAGTCCTGCCCTCACGAAGGTCACAGTCCTGATACTGTACACTCAGTGCCACATTGATGCCTCACTGAACGATGTTCAGATAATCAAAATAGGAACATTGACTGCGCCCCTGCCTCGGGGCCACACCGTTCATATATCAATGCACAGGAAAGTGCTGTGTCCCTCCCATCTTGCAGAGGAGACAACTAAGGCACAGAAAATTCAATTAACCCACAAGGCACGTGGCTGGAAGATGCTGACCCAGACCAGCTCCAAAGACTGAGATGGCGAGGGGTGTTGCCCAGCCTCAAGGTGACTGAATGTAAATCCCAGGTCCCTGTGGTCCCAGCTCTCGCTGCTAAGCCTGGTCCTCCTTCGCAAGTGGACGTACAGCATCCCAAGGGCTGTGCCCTGTCATCGTCATGAAGGTCACTCCTACCAGGGGTTAGCTATAGTTCTCTGAGCCGGGGTGTGAGTGGACCACGTGGTGGGTTAGCAGGACGGGCATCTGGCCGCTGCTGCCCCCTGCTGGGTGGCCTGGGCTCAGCAGCCATTTGCTGGGGGGCCCACCCTGGAGAGAAATCCCCTGTGGCAGCGCTGGGGGTGGCCACTGCTGGGAGGTCACCTCTCCCATGCCTCTCCCCGCTGCTGGTCCTCCTCCCCCCCGGGGAGAGTGGATGGAGGAACTGTGAGTGGATTTCTCAGCATCCCTAAAACAGCTTCACCAGGGTAGCCTGTGCTGGTCCAGGAGCCCTGGACACGAGCCTCTCCTCCAGCCAGGGGAGGATTTCCAACTCTACCTCGAGAGGGGAGGGGCTGAGGTCGGTCACAAACAGAGCCAAGCACCTGGACAGTGTGGGCCTAAATTGTACACAATCCAAAGGGGGTAAGCTCATCCTTCCACAAGAGTTGTCGACCTCTTTGGATTCACCATGGGGAGCTTTCCTGAACCAGACCTGGGAAGCAAGGTACTCCAGGTGAGGTTTAGGTGATGAAATAAGCCGCTTGTTTCTGCACTGCTTAGATTCAGAATTGTTGTGAACTGCTAAGCTGGTTTCAGGCTCCTTGGGCTTTAAGCTGCACCAACCAAGTTGCCAGCACATCACACAAAACTAGTCTGAGGGAGCGGGTCAGGGCTGGTGAGGAGGTTTTTTCATTTCTGTCTGAGTTTTGGGGTGATGAAAACATTCTCTGTCTCAACTGTAGTGTGGTGACTTGACTGAATACATTTGTCAGAAAATTAATTATATAGTTAAAATGAGGGAATCGTATATAAGTTATACCTCAGAAAAGTTGAGGGTTTTTTTTTTAATATCCATGTCAGGGCAATTTCTTCTTTTGTGGGAGGTTGACTGATTCACTTTCCCTGGTTATGTGTGAATCCCCAGGTGGAAACCTGATTACCTGGTACCATCTTTTGCAATTCCTTCCAGGGGTGATTTAGCAGCCTTTGTGGATGGATGTGCTCATTGGCCAGGTAGCAAAGTAGCCCAAAGATTGGAATGAACTAGATCAAGGACGACCCCTCAGCCCGAGGCTCAGGGCTCTCCACTCCCAGGCAGCCTCTCCTCCCCTCACAACTCCCCGAGGCAGCTTTCCTGTCAGTCAAACATGTCTCCCTACTTTCCTCCTTGTCTTCTTATCCCAGATGCCCAGTCCTTGACTTCTCTTTCCTAACATCATTCGCTCCCTGGATAATATCCCATCGAAAGGTCCCAAGTATCTTCCAAATGCTGGTGACTCCCAAGTTCCTATCTCTTGCCTGGATCTTTTTCTCAGACCAAAGACGGTGGATGTATCTCCAACTGCCAACTCAACGCCCTCCTTGGGTATATAATGGACAACTGAAACCTAGGTCCAAAATCGAACTCTGGTTTCCCCCCAAAACCTGTTTCTCCCCAAGTCTCCCCCAGCTCAGTGCCTGGAAACTCCATTCTCTAATTGCTCAGCCCACAAAACTCTCCATTCATCCTTGACTCCTGTTCCTCTCACTGGCCCATCTGTTCCATCAGGAAATCCTGACTCTTCCATCTTCAAAATGTACCCAGAGTCCAACTTCCTCTCATCTCATCCATGGCTACTGCCCTGGTCCAAGCCATCCGTGCTCACCTGAATTGTTGTGATAACTTTCTAGGTGTCTCCCTGGTCCTACCCTTGTCCCCTGCAGCCCTGCCTGAGCACAGCAACTAAGGAAGGTGAGTCATCCCTCTGCTCCAATAACTTTCCATTTCCCAGAGCAGAGATTCAACATCCTTACAATGACCGTTAAGTCCTTCCATGACTTAGCCCCCCATCCGCGCTCAGTCTCGCTCCAGCCCCGTGGCAGCCTGGATGTTCCCAGACACACCTTGCCTGTTCCTTGCTCGGGGACTTTGCACCTGCTGTTCTGTTGGCCTGGAAAGCTCTTTGCTCCGATATCTGCATGACTCTCTCCCTCCCTTCCTCCAGTGTTCGCTCACCCTTGCCTTTGACACAGTGCATTAAAAATATTTCTAGATTTGTAACTAGTTGTGTAGTTGTCTTGTCAACCATCATATAAAGCCTAGAGAGGAGGGGTGATGTGGTTTTTCTGTCTCGACTCTCCAACGTCTTACAGTGTCAGGGAACAGAGAAGGCATTGAGCGCAGACTTGTTAAATGGGACGACTCTCTATTTCATCCTGACCTCCATATGGGTGCTCCCAAACTCAGCGGTGACAGACTCCCACTCAAGGAGAGTTACCCTGGTCTGGGGCCCTGCCACTCCAGGCCATCTGGCAAGGTACCAGAAGAGCGAGCCCTCTCCTCTTCCCAGGCACACACTCCTCACCCCAGTGATAGTGTCGTCTGGCTGCTAGGACAGGCAAGGTGATGGGATTACCTGTGCATGATGGATTATCCCCATGGCCCATCGGTCTGAGGGGACATGACATCTCTGCAGAACCACACCTTCTCAAACACCCGGGCTGCTCTTACATGTCTGTTTGAAAACAGCACCCCCTCCTTTCTGTGTTCCTTCTTTTGATTCCTCCCAGCTTTCCCCTTGGGACAGTGTGAACCCCCCACAGAGGTTCAGTGGTGGTGCTCATTTCCCTGCCCAGCTGGATGTGGACATCCACCTCCTTGAGTGTCCTAGATGACCTTAGGTGGAGCCTGGAAATTCTTCTTGGTGACACTGGACTTCTCATTTACGCTATACATGGAGGCCAGTGAGCCCTTCCAGACTACTCCCGCTGGACCCTGCAGGCTAAAGACCTGGGGAGGGCTGAGAGAGCCAGACTAAGCCAATCACTGCCTGAGAACACAGTCCACATCCAGGAACAGCAAGCTCCCAGAGAAGGCAGAAATCGGCCGGGATGGCAAATGGCGAGCACCATTTGAAGATAAGATACGGGGGGGACGGCTGCTTGCCCTCGGAACTGTTGAGTAGAAACTACAGATAATTCTGACTGTTGACTTGTGGTTACGTCCCCTCCTCCCTCCTCTCCTCTCACCACCAACAGAGAGAGAGCTTCAAGCCAGAATACATTTGAATGGCAAAATAATTTATGCTTAATTAGGGTACTGGATTTAAAATTAGAAGTTTCGATGCAGAATCACATGGCTTGTTTAATTGCATTGGTTTGCCACTCATTAGCCACTCTTCTTAGATGTCTGTGACCCTGGAGCCTTCTCCCTATTCCTAGGCACCCCCTTTCTTCTCTATTAACAATGGCAAATTAATCTTCCTAAAATGCCACCCTGGTCATTTCATAAGCTGCCTCCAAAAAAATCGAAGAGTTGGGCATCAATGGCATTTAAGACCTTGCATGCTGACCATGTCCCCTTCCCACGGCATCACTTCCACTCCTGCTGGCCGGGTCTACACAGCTGGTGGTCCCTCCATATCCCTTTGCTCACTTTCTTCTCTACATCTGGGAGGGAACATTTTTACCTAACAAAATTCTGCCCATTCCTTAAGACTCAATTCAAAAACCACCAGCCCATGAATTCTCTGGTGACTACAACAAGAAGTCTTCTCCCCAGCACCACCGCTGATGCCCAAGCTGATCAAGTTCCTTATTATATCTTCTTATCCAGTTGGCCCTGGAACCAGACACCTCATTCTACAAGCCTTTGTAGCCTACAATAGGGGCTCACTAAGATGATTCTTTTGGATTAAGGGTAAATGAAAGACAGGCCCTGTTTCTCCTTAGCCCTTTGTGATAGCTCGGAGAACAGTAAGATGTGTGATATGCTCAAAGCACGAAGCTTCCCCTACTGCAGATGCCACTAAAAATCACAGGCTCTCGATGCCGTACACAGATTTTCTCTTTGCTCCTAGTCAGCTACCTCACCCACCAGCCACACCAGATATTTCTAGTTTGCACTGCTGTGTTCAAGCTCTTTGCCCCAATCATCTCTCCCACCCCTCAGCAAATGACTTTGACCCTCATTTCAAAGAAAAGACACCATTAGCCCTCCTCCCTTGCTCTTCTGGACCTGGGGACAACCTTACCTCTGTCTTTGGGGCATCTGTGCCTTTCTGCTTCCCTCCAGCATCAGGTGTGCTCCTGCTTCCGCTAGAGGCCAGGGCCCCCAACTCAACCTTGTGACAGCCCATGTGCTCCATCATTTATTCCACTTTCTGCAGTACTTACAATAGTTCTCTCTCTATAAGCTTTATAACTCGTAGAATATAAACATGTTCAAATCTCTGCCACCTCACACAATTACAGTCCTATCACTGGAATGGTTAATTTTATGTTTCAATTTGACTGGGCCACAGAGTGTTCAGGTATCTGGTTAAAGATTATTTGTAGGTGTGTCTGTGAGGGTGATTCCAGATAAGATTGGCATTTGAATTGGAAGACTGAGTAAAGCCAATGCCCTCCCAATGTGGGTGGGACTCATCCAGTCCACTGAGGACCCAAATAGAACAAGAAGGCAGAGGAAGGGACAATTTGTTCTCTCTGCCTGTCTGGGCTGGGACATTGGTCTTTTCCTTCCCTTGGACTAGAACTTATATCACTAGTTCTCCCGGTTCTTGGGCCTTTGGACTCAGGCTGGAGCTACCCCACTGGCTTTCCTGGGTCTCCAACTTACAGAGATGATGGGACTTCTCAGCCTCCATAATCATGCAAGATGATTCCTTATAATAAATCTAGAGAGCTAGTAAAATGATTCAAGTATGTCATGGCACTGGCCAGGGCGGCCTCAAGCTTCCTTCTCACAAAATAGATGGTTTTTCCCGTGGGTCTTTACCACTTGGAGTCCAGAGCCCAGAGATCTTTTCCCTTTAACAGGAGACCGCTGTAAGCATTTTGCCTAATTGACTTTGTCTCGGATATATTGGTTCATCTAGTCATTTTATAACTGAGTCTTGCTGACCTGAAAACCATTCTCTCCTTTTTTACATTTTTATGGAAACTATATCTATTATGTGTTCTCTTATAAAAGATGTAGATGCTCATTATAGAAAAAATATAATGTAGGTAAGTGAACGGAGTAAAATAAAATACATCCTTCAAATCTTTAAATAAATAAATACAGGGTTGGTTTTTTGGGTTTTTTGTTATTGTTTTTTACAAATATTGGATCACAATATGCATTCTGCTTTGAAACCAGATTTTCACTTAAAATAAGCTGTAAACAAATTTCCATACCATTAAATATTCTATCGTCACAGATTTCCATGGCTCTGTAGAACTCCATTGAATCAATGTACCATAATTTATTCAGCCAATTCCCTGTTAATTGGATATTTGGGGTTTTGCCAACTTGCAGGGGTTCATCAAGTAGTGCCTCCTAAAGAAAAACCCCACCGCAGAAATGGCTTGCAATCCTCCAAATGATAGTTTTTCAGCTTCAACAATTTTTAGATCCAGCATCCATGGAGAACTAGTTCTGACCGTCTCCTCCGCTCCATGGGTCTGTTAGTCCCTACACCCGTACCACACCACTAATCATTGTTGCTTTCTACCTTCTAGGGAAATTCCATCTTTTACACGTTCCTCAAAGTTTTCTAAACTATTCTCATATATGTATTCTTGTTTTTGGGTGGGGGGTACTTTCTCAGCATACTTACAAAAGTATCATTTTATTGCAGAAACCTGAGAAAATACAGTTTTTTTTTTAAATACTCATTTAGAGATAACCACTGTTAATGTTTGGAATCCGTCCTTCCAATCTTTCTCCAAGCTTAATTTCATATATGCTTTACCAAAACTAAAATCATGCCATGGCATGCTGCCCTCTGGTAATTGTATATCTGCCAGAAATGTATGTAAATACCCCTTTCCCTAAAGTCATCTCAGCACATTTTTAAAGATTTGTCAATTTAACATCTGGTTTTAATTTGCATTTCTCTGAATACTAGTGAAGTTTAACATCACTTTAAGAGATTTATTGGCATTTTTATTCTTTTTTGTGAGACGGCTATGAATGTCCTTGGCCCCTGTTACCACTGGAGACTGGGAGTTGTGCTTATTGAACAGTAAGAAGCCCTTTACATGTGAAGGTTCAATCCTCTGAAATATTTCTCACAAGTGCCCTTACCATTTGTTTTTAGGGCTTTTTTATATTTAGAAGTTTCAAATTGCTTATTTGAGCAAATCTATCTTCTAGATTCTGTCTTTGTTTTAATATTTAGGGAGCTCTTCTTCAGCCCAAGATAATAAAAACATGTATTTATATTCTTCTTTAGTGGTGATATGATTTTATTTTCAGTATTTTATTTTTTTAATCCTCTGGGTCTTCTTTTGGTGCATAATATGACAGATTTCACTTTTTATTTTTTCAGCTACCCCAACTCCATTTATTGAAAATCCTTCCCTTCCTGGTGAATTAAATGCCAATATTTCATAATCTAAACCTATTTATTGTTTCTGTTTCCAAGCTTCCTACTGTCTTCCATTGGTCTGCCATGGAAGCTTTTGCTGCTAACGCACCTGGAAGAATTATTGGTACTCTACCCTGTGTTTCGCTATCTGGTGAGGCAGATTTTCTCTCAACATTCTTCTTTTATTGAATTTCCTGAACATTGATGTGAATTTATTTTTGCAGGATTCTCTCCTCTACACCTTGCCCAATTTTCTAACTTTGCTGGTATATAGAAAAGCCATCAATTTCTTTTTATTTGGGGAGGGACATAGGCTAGCTTACTGAACATTTTTATAAGTTCTAATATTTTTTCAGTTGATTCACTTGGATTTTCCAAATAACTGTATCATCTGCAGATAATGGTTGCTCATTTTGATTTTTTTAATACTTGTTCTTTTTTCTTTCCCTGACTTATCACACACTGGCGAACTTCTTGAAGGGTGTAGAATATTGTTAGAGCTCACCTTGGCCTCATGCTTCCATACACCAAGACTTTTACTTGCGTGATGCTTTTGGCCTCCTTCTGATCTCATACCTTTCACTCTGGGAGTACTTTATTGGTATCTCTGGGAGAAAGAATTTGTTTGCATGGCTTAGTCACTTCTAGATTCATCTGGGATCTGTGTATCTAAGGAGAGGGTACTCTGGGTCTCTCTGCTTCTTGGGAAGCGTCAGTCCTTGTTGGGTGTGGGTGGGGAAAGGAGGGTCAGAGCTGCCAGGGACTGTGTACATTGCCTAATTCACAGATTCCTAGCAAGCTCCTCTGGCTTCAGATCTAAAGCCACCTACTTCAGTTGGCTTTATCAGTAGTGAAGCTGACACTTTGAGCCCCATCTGTCTGATGCCTCCTCTCAATTGATTCCAAACTGATACATGGAAGACATAACAATACAGGGTTGGCTTGCCTGTTTTGTTCTTGTCAAAATAATCTCTGTTTCAGCATTAAATATGAGGTAGGTTGTTAATTTTAGAAAGATAATCTCTATCATGTAACAAAGTATTTTTTGACCTAGTTTACTAGAAGTTTTAATACACAATATGTTAGATGTTATAAAATATTATTTTAGTATCAGTTGAGATGATCATATTGTTTTCTCCTTTGACATATTATGAGATAAAATATATTAGTAGATTTTTTTAAAAAAAACTAAAAATATTTGGCAATCCTACAACAAATTCTACTTGATCATATGTATTATTCTTTTAACACATTGCTGGATTTGATTTGTTGATGTTTTACATAGAATTTTTGCAATTATATTTGTAATTGATATTGATCTAGCTTTGTTTGTTATTATTGCTATGATTGCTATTATGTTTATTATGTTTTATTTTGGCTTTTTGTGAATATTTCTTTGACTTTTTTTCTTTTACTTTTGTCGACAAAATTGATGTACTGTGGTTTTCTACTCCTTCCTTATTTTGTTTTTGTTTCTTTTTATTTTCCTGAAAAATCACCCATCCCATTAAGACTTTCAGACAAATTAAAACATATTTTCTTAAAGATTTAAAGTTCTATTCCTTATCTAGCTATAGCCTCTTTTCCCTTAAGGTTATGTATTTGTGCCTATTCTCTTGGCTTCTTACTGAACTTTTTTTTTTTTTTTTTTTTTTTTGTCTGCTTTGGGTCTTCGTTGCTGCTCGCGGGCTTTCTCTAGTTGCGGCGAGCAGGGGCTACTCTTTGTTGAGGTGTGTGGGCTTCTCACTGCAGTGGCTTCTCTTGTTGCGGAGCACAGGCTCTAAGCACGCAGGCTTCAGTAGTTGTGGCACGTGGGCTCTAGAGCACAGGCTCAGTAGTTGTGGTTCCTGGATTTAGTTGCTCCATGGCATGTGGGATCTTCCTGGACCAGGGCTTGAACCCATGTATCCTGCATTAGCAGGCAGATTCTTAACTACTGTGCCACCAGCGAAGCCCGGCTTTTTACTGATCTTGCTAGAGATTTTTTCATGTCTTTTTTCAAAATAATGTTGAATTTTTAAATCATCTTAACTATTTTTAAAAATTATTCATTTCATTATTTTCTAAATTTATTGTTTCTACCTTCTTGCTTTCTTGGTTTTATTTTTATATTACTTTCTCTGTGCTGAGATGAATGTTTAATTCCTTTATCTTCCTTCTTTCTTGTTTCATAACAGAAGCATTGAGGGCTATGAATTTTCTTCTGAGGATAACATTGGCCACCTCCCATAAAATTTGTTATGCAGTGCCTTCACTGTAATGCATTTGAAACAATTTCTTATCACTGATTTGATTTCTCCTATAACCTATGAGTTGTTCATAAAAAGTACTTTTGTTTGTTTTTAATATCCAAGTGCTTTGATGATTTTTTGCCTATCAAAGGCTATTGCTACATTTTCATTTTATTCACTTGCAGTCAGAGAACATAAATACATTTCATTGGAAATTTATTAATATTTTCTGTACGGCCTAGGATATGAACACATGTCCATGCAACACGGACATTTGAAAAGACTGTGTGTTTTTGATTTACATGCTACAAAGTGCAATATGTATCTGCTACATCTATGTATTTATCATATAATAGTGGGCGACACATCTATCCTGCCCAAGACACTGGGCAATTTCCCACTGATTTCTGTCCAGCTGTATCTTGGTCCATAAGTGCTTTTCTTCACACCATTATCCAACTGCAAGTCTCTTGCCCATTTTTCTACTGGGTTGCCTGCCTTTTTCTAATTTATTTGTAGGAGTTCTCTTTTCAGTGGGCTTGTGAGTACCCAGCCCACTAAGGGTGAGTTTACCACAAGTGACAAGTCACTGAGGGGAAGAGCAGAAGGACTGGACAATCTTGGGGACATCAAATATCATCCAAACCAGGGGCTTATTGGCTGACAGGCTGACCTTTGATACATGGGGTCTGGAAGGTGAGCTAAGGGACCCTCTTTCCCTGGGTCAGTCCCCATGGAGACTCCTGGGGTTAGCAGTGGAAGGTCTTGCTCATCATCTGTCTGGGGGATTCCTCCACCCGCCCTCCACCTACCCCAGATCAGGTCTTTTTTGGTTTCAAAGTTTGAAGAAGCTCTCAGCAAAAGCTCCTCAGAATATTTCTGTCTGGTTTCTGTTTCAGTTGCTTTTTTCTTTGAAACAGTCTGTTTTTATCTTTTTGTATTATGAAGTATAAGATATATACAGAGAACATCACACACACACACACACACACACACACACACACACACACAACTGCTCAATGAATCATCACTAATGCCCCTGTAACCACCAGTTCAAGAAGTAAAACACTACCTGAAATTTCCCAATTTCTCCCTCTTCTGAAAAGGCAATCACTATTTTGACTTTGTTCACTGTAATTTACTTTTGCCCATTTTTAAAATAAATAAATAAATTTATTTATTTATTTTTGGCTGCATTGGGTCTTTGTTGCTGTGCGGGCTTTCTCTAGTTGCAGTGAGCAGGGTCTACTCTTCGTTGCGGTGCGCGGGTTTCTCATTGCAGTGGCTTCTCTTATTGTAGTGGCTTCTCTTGTTGCAGAGCAGGGCTCTAGGCACACAGGCTTCAGTAGTTGTGGCACACGGGCTCAGTAGTTGTGGCTCACAGGGTCTAGAGCACAGGCTCAGTAGTTGTGGTGCACGGGCTTAGCTGCTCCATGGCACATAGAATCTTCCCGGATCAGGGCTCGAACCCATGTCCCCTGCATTGGCAGGCGGATTCTTAACCACTGCACCACCAGTGAAGTCCCTCACCCATTTTTTAATCTTTACATACATGATGTCATATGGAATTCACTCTTTTGTGTCGGGCAACTTTCATTTATTCAACACTATGTTTGTGAGAGTCAAGCACTGTTGCAGGCAACTGTAGTACATTCCCCTTCATCATTGTATCTTTTCCATCGTAGGAACACCATTTATTTATCCATTCTACTGTTAATAGACAATCGGATTGTTTCTCGTTTGAGGCATTAGGAACAATGCTGTTATGAACATTCCTGAACATGACTTTTAGTGGGAATGTGCACACATTTCTGTTGAGCATTTACCTGGGAGGGAGATATCTTTTCTTTTTCTTCTTTTTTTTTTTTTTTTTTTTTTTATGGTACATGGGCCTCTCACTGTTGTGGCCTCTCCCGTTGCGGAGCACAGGCTCCAGATGCGCAGGCTCAGCGGCCATGGCTCACGGGCCCAGCCGCTCTGCGGCATGTGGGATCTTCCCGGACCAGGGCACGAACTCGTGTCCCCTGCATCAGCAGGGGGACTCTCAACCACTGCACCACCAGGGAAGCCCCAGGAGATATTTTTGTAACTAGATGTGTTTGCCTTCAACTTGAGTAAATAATCTCAATTTTCCAAAATGGTTGTACCGGTTTATGCCCTAGTAGGTTTTGGAAATCTGCATTGCCCCAAATCATCAAAATGAAATTGTAGGCATTCTGGTGGCAGTGTAGTTGTATTTTAGTGGGGTTTTAATTTGTATTTTTTTTTTTTTTTTTTTTTTTTTTTGTGGTACGTGGGCCTCTCACTGTTGTGGTCTCTCCCATTGCAGAGCACAGGCTCCGGACGCGCAGGCTCAGTGGCCATGGCTCACGGGCCCAGCTGCTCCGCGGCATGTGGGATCTTCCCGGACCGGGGCACGAACCCGTATCCCCTGCATTGGCAGGCGGACTCTCAACCACTGCGCCACCAGGGAAGCCCTAATTTGTATTTCTTGGTTGGCTAATGAGAATAAGTCCCTTACATTTATGTATTGTTATTTGCATATCCTATTTTGTGAAGTATCCACTCAAGTCTCTTGCCCATTTTTCTACTTGGTAGTCTCCCTTTTTCTAATTGATTGGTAAGAATTCTTTATCTGAAGGTGAATACTTTGTCTGTTTTACATTTTGCAAATATCTTTCCCCATTTTTTCTCAAGAGATGATGTCTGTGAAATATTTTCTAAGTCCTTTCATGACTGAAGCTCTCGTTCTGATTCCCCACACATAAACATTAGATTGGCTGAGAATGGAGTTCTTGGGTTATAGTATATTTCTCCCCCTGCAAAAAACTTTGTGGGCGTTATTCTGTTGCTTTGTGCCACCTTATTATATAAAGAAAAGTGCTATCAATTAGGTAATGTGGCTTTCCTACAGTAAACTTATGAGAGCTGTTCCTTCATCCTTGAAATACCAAAATGTCATCAGAATATGTTCAGGTATGTTTCTATCTTTTCAAAGAATCTCTTGAAGGATATACTTTAAAGACAATTTTTAATTTTTAAGGGTGCTTAAAAGGAGTTTTGATTTGGAGAGAAGACATTCTTCAGCTCAGGAAACTTATCATAGCCCATTTTTATTATGGGCTACCATAATAAAATAGCATAGACAAGTTGGCTTAAAAAAAATTATTTCTCACAGTTTTGGAGGCTGGGAAGGCCAAGATCAAGGTGCTGACAAAGTAGGTTTCATTCTGAGGCTTCTGCTCTTGGCTTGTAGGCGGCCACCACCTCGCCATGTGCTCACATGGCCTTCCCCCTGTGTGCCCAGGGAGAGGAGTCTCTGGTGGTTTTTCTATAAGGACACCAGCTTTATCAGATCAGCCCCCCTCCCCACTTATGACCTCATTTAACCTAAGCCACCTGTTTAAAGGCTCCATCCCCACCAGAGTCACATAGCGGGTGAGGGCTTCAACATATAAATTTAGTGGGGGACACAATTCATTCCACAGAAGAACTTACCTTTATTATTTCCTTGTTTACATGTTATATTCTCTCTGCTCCTTTTTCTCCTAAGATATAAAGAATTTCCTGAATCTGTCCTCAATGTTACTTTTCTTTACGTGCATCTTTTTGTCCCTTTTATAATCTGAGTATGAGAAATTTTCTCTGTCCGGTCTTAAATCACTGATTTGATTTTCCGCAATCTCCAATCACTGTGTCAATTGCATTTTAAAACTTGAAGCAATGGTTCTCATCTCAGAGCAATCTTCCTTGATCTCCTGTCGTTCCTTTTCCATGGACATAATGTTCACCTAGATTCTCAGTGGCAACATAAATCAGAGATCTTCTCAAATTTTCTCTTGTTTCTTGCAGCAACTCTGGTTCATAAAGAGGCATTTGCTCTGATGACTCAAAATAATCCATCCTTCTGTGGTTCTGAATCAGAGTTCGTGTCGGTTTATCCTTGAGTGAGGAAGGAGAGAACGAGAGAGGGAAGAATGAGGTCTATGGCTGTCTTAAAAAGGTAGTTCAGGGCTTCCCTGGTGGTGCAGTGGTTGAGAGTCCGCCTGCCGATGCAGGGGACGCGGGTTCGTGCCCTGGTCCGGGAAGATCCCACATGCCGCGGAGCAGCTAGGCCCGTGAGCCATGGCCGCTGAGCCTGCGCATCCAGAGCCTGTGCTCGGCAACGGGAGAGGCCACAACAGTGAGAGGCCCGCGTACCGCAAAAAAAAAAAAAAAAAAAAAAAAAAAGGTAGTTCAGGTGGTGGATTAATTATGTATTACTTCATAACAAATTACCCCCAAAACCTAATGGCTTAAAGCAACAAGCACTTACAATTGTCCAGTTTCTGTGGATCAGGAATGCAGGCATGGCTCAGGTGGGTGGGTCTAACTCAAAGCCTCTCATGAGGTTGCAGTCATGTCAAGACTCAGCTAGGCTGGCAGTTCCACTGCCAGGCCCCTTCACTGACTGTTGGTAGCCTCAGAATATCCTCTTTCAAGTTCACTCACCTGGGTCCCTCCACGGTGCCGCCTCATCACATGGAAGCTGGCTTCCCCCAGGATGAGCAATTCAAAAGGGAGAGAAAGAGAGCATCCAGAACAGAAGCTGCAGTCTTTTTATAACCTAATCTCCAAAGTGACAATCCATCCCCTCTGCTGTATGATATCCATTAGAAGCAAGTCATCAAGTCCACACTCAAGGGGAGAGGATGACACAGGGTGTGAAGATCAGGGACAGGTCAGTAGGGCCATCTTCGAGGCTGCCCACCACAGTTGGGTAGATCATAGATTGTGTGAGTCTGAGGTCAAACATTTTTAGACCCAGACTAAGAGAAGAGACAGAATTTAACCTTACAGACATGGTACTTTTCTATAACAGGTTTGTGTAGATTTAGAGAGAATTAGCCACAGACATAGCCAGGAGCTTCACCACTGGGCAGAGTGTTTCTTTCCAGGTTTTCATTGGTCTTGTCGTCTTTTAATGTATAAGTCTCTGGAAGGGCTGGTGCGATGCTCCTTTCTGAAACGTGCATGACTGAAACTAGAGGCCATCGGGAGCAGAGTGTGACCTGAGATGCTGATGTTCTGGGAGTACCACGGGGCTCAGGGCTCTTCCCCAATCTGCTGAAGAGGCAAGATCGACCCCACACGCACCACAGGGCTCCTCTCCCACTTACCCACAGTGAACCCCTGGTGAGCTGGTCAGCCCTGACTCAGTCTTGCCTGCCTTACTTCTCCCAGGAATTCCCCAACACTTCTGTCATGGTGCACTCCATCCTTAAGTTCAACCAGACACATAGCTCTCCATTTTTCTCCCTTTCCTATATCTCCAAGATTATCTAAGATGGGAGGAGTTAAAACTTGAAAGCAGATTACAAACTGTGCTTCTGCATCCTTGAAGTTGTCAAGGTCAGACAAGGGGTATACAGTCTGCTTTGCTCTATCAGGTTGATTTTAACTTTTAACTCTCAGAAGGCAAACTTTCCACCTTACAACATTTTGCCTGATGGGTGCTGCACTGTCTCCCCCAGTCAATGGCAGAGATATCCATAATTAGCTGGATTACTCTTAAAAAGTCATGACCCTGGTGGTCTGGGCTCAGCACGGTGTCTTGATTAAGGGAACACCCTCCAGCAACCCCAGATGATTTCAAAGCAGTTGTCTTTCTTTCTTTATCCAATTCCCACATACGTCATAGCTGCTCCCAGGCCTTTTCTCCCAAAGTCCTCCAAATATTCCTGGTCCCTGCCTTAGCCCTTGTACCTTTTTTCTTCCCTCCCATGCCTTTCCCATCTTTTTTCACAAGACTGCTTCTGGAAAAAAGAGCAAAATAGAAAAGAAGGAAGAGGAAGAAACGGATGAAGAGAGTGAAGAATTGGACCCAGTGGGGGTTTGAACGAGAAGCATGGCCACACGGTTCTAATGAGCACAGTTAAACTGCTCGCATTTGCATCTTAGTTCTGCTACTTAGCAGCTGTGTGACCGCCAGGAGATTGCTTCACTAGTCAGTTTCCCCATCTGCCAAATAGTAGTAACGATAGCCCCTGCCTCGCAGGATTGTTGAGAGAAAGAGAGTTTACATGTGCAATATCTTTAAAAGAGGACCTATGTAATAAGTACCCAATATATAGTATATAGTATATATAGTATACAGTATACAGTATGTAGTATACTATATTCTCAGTACATCAAGAGTACCTGGCATATATGAGGGCTCGAAAAGTGTTTATTGGAGGGGAGGAATAAATTAGGAATTTGGGATCAGCAGATGCATTCTACTATATATAAAATAAACAACAGGGACCTACTGTATAGCATAGGGAACTATATGCAATATCTTGTAATAACCTATAATGGAAAAGAATCTGAAAAAGAATAGATATAGATACAGATGCAGATATAGATATGTATAACTGAATCACTGTGCTATACACCTGAAACATTGTAAGTCAACTAGACTTCAATAAAAAAGTAATAAAAATAAATAATTAAATTAAATTCTGCTTCAAAAATGTGTTTATTGAGTGAAACTCATTTGTTTGTTATTTTGTCTTTGATGGTTATACTAATGGAAAATGTCCACATCTCCAGCTGTATAACTTCATCCTTGTGTCATCATAAATCATGCCCCTAACAGGAAGAAAAAAAAAAACAGGCAAGAGTTGTAAAGGGCTTTTATCACATCTAGCTAGTGCCCACATGCCATCATGTTGTTTCGAGCCTTCAAGGACACAAAGGAAATGAAAGTGGCCCCTGTTTTCTGGGTGCATGAATTGCTGCCCATAAAGACCATGTAACAATGCCCCTTCACAAAGCAATTCCCCACAGCCCAGCAGGTTGATGGGTGAACCCTTCCCACCACACATATGTCTTGGTTGAAATTGTCAAGCCTGAAAAGCTATGAGGAACCCCTTAAAAAGGAATTTAGAAAAATCTTCCACCGAGTTGAAAAGCTTCTGACCCCAGGGAGACACATCTGT
This sequence comes from Hyperoodon ampullatus, assembly GCF_949752795.1. Lineage (NCBI taxonomy): Eukaryota > Metazoa > Chordata > Mammalia > Artiodactyla > Ziphiidae > Hyperoodon > Hyperoodon ampullatus. Next base: position 4,753,966 of record NC_136921.1, read on the forward strand.
GTTGCTGAAGCTGGGAACTGGGAGAGCCAGACTGCGGGAACGGGAGAGAGGAGAGAACAGCCAGAGGTGGATGGAAACACCACAGCCAGGAAGGGAGCTCCAGGCCAGCCCCAAGCTGATAGGGTCCACAGCTGGGTTGGATGGTGAGGTTTGAGCCAAGAGCACTTGGGGGCTGACCTACAGGGAACCCGTGTGTTGAAGGAGCAGGTCTCCAGGACCTCAGGATCTAACAGGGGACTTTCAGGCTCCAAGAAGCAGCCAGTCTCAGAAGTGGACCCACTTCACAGCAGAATTATGCCGCAGTCACTTTGAGTTAACCTGGATATGCCCGGTGTTTGTCCCTGACTGAGGTCACAATGGGGTCTGCGTATCTGGGACTGACCATTTCTCCCAGACCATGACCCTCCATTGGCAACGGACTCACTGGTTTTCATCCTAACACGGGGCTGAGACTAAATTAGACCCACACTGTATTCACATATTCATCAGACATTGTTATCTTGCTGCAAAATAGTTCAAGACCAAGAGTATTGACAGAGAAAAAGTTCCAAGGCTGGTGGTCTCTGAAGGCGTGCTACCAGGCTCTGCACAGCTATACCAAACTCATTGGATGCCAACTGCATGATGCAGAAGAATTCTAACTAATGTTTATGCTTTTCTATGAGGATCTGTTACCAGTCCTCATCTAAACACATTTGTAAACATAACTCGATGTAAATCACATATAATATATCACTGAAAATCTGTGAATTATGTTACCCTCTGATGAGCATTTAAACATCCAAGCAGAACAATGAAGCGACCTTTATCTGATTCAGAGAAAGCCAGGATCCCTCTGCTATTGATTGCTTAAATATATTCTGCACCTTCAAGGACAGTCAGTGAAGGAGAAAGTCAAATACAAGATTTCCAAGAAGTTAAGGGGGAAATATTGATACTGTGTCCCTTCCTCCTCAAATGATTGTTCAGCCAGTGGGGGACTGAGGCAGTGTGGGCAGTAGGGGGTCCCATGAACTAATCAAAAAAGGAAAGACAAAGAAATAGAGATCAGAAGATTTCACGTTGAAATAAAGAAATTCGTGTTGCCTTAAATATAATTTGTTAGTTACATTTCAATTCCTAATTTATACATAGCAGGGTTGATAAAGAATTACATTATAACAAAATTAGCCAGAATAATTAGCATAGTATATGTGCTACTGATTAAACACCCAGCAGATAGCTTGGTAATTAAGATCAGTGAGTGCCATATTTTGAGGCTTTGTCATCTTATTATCTGCCTAACAAGTGCTTCATCTTTAGCTCCCTTCTGATTTGAAGTTTGATAGCAATCTCTAATAATTCTCAGTTTATATCTTTAAATTACCTTACCCAAATTCCGATCATTTTCCTGTGGTCACTACCCTCCCTCTCTTTGTATTGACACAAATGTGCTGGTGTCAAATTTCTTTCTAAATGTAAGGCATCTGATGCTACAAAGCATTTGTGCTTGGAAATTCAGGTTCAAAATCTCTTTCAAAACCCATCATTCTTTGGCTGAAAGAAAGAACCAGAGGCCAACCACACGCTCTGCAAGTTAGTCAATCGTCTGAATACAGATCTATAGAGTTCATACCTCCTTTCTAGGCAGAGCCCCATTGCCAGCAGTTCCAAGAATGTCTCCATTAGGGTCCAACAGCAGCCCCTCAAGTGGTCCTGGCTGCTTGCTCACGGATGACCCTAGCCCATGATGCCACTGCTCCATATTCGGGGGGTCTTGGGTCAGCTGCTGTCCTTGCAACACACAGTGAGATTTTGTCATGGAAGGCAAGAGTTCAACTACCAAAGAACAGAAAGCTTGGGGGCTGACTCACATTCTTTTCACAGGCAGAGCTATGTCTGCTGCCATCTTTTTAGACTGAAACCAGAATGTGTCCATGATTTTAAAGGCAGAGTGAACACACCTACATCAACCAGGAATACTTTTAGCTGCAAGTCACAGAAAACACATGAATAGTACTTAAGGAATAAAGACAAGAAGTCTGGCAGTTGGCGGCCTGGAGCTGGGGCAAAGGTTCAGAAATGTCATCAAGGAACCATCCGTCTCATCCCCTCTTTCTGTCCCACTCACCTGAGTATGTTGAGCCTTCATTTCATGTCCATCACCTCATGGCTGTAAGTTGGCTGCCACAGCTCCACACATTATGTCCATGTTCAAGGAAAGAAGAAAGGGAAAGGGAAAAAGTGCCAGCCACTACTTCCCCTTTCAATCAGGAGAGCAAAGAAATTCCAGATGCACCAGAGCAGACCATGCCTGCCCTCACTGGCCAGAACTGGGTTGCAAGGGAGGCTAATTCGTAGAGTAGCTAGCAAGGAGACTAGGGCGGAAGTTACTGACTTAGATAAACATGATTCATCACCAGGGGCCAGGCACATTGTCACAGCAAAGAAAACCCAGGGTCTCTTAGGTAAGAGGAAGGAGAACAAATATTAGGTAGTAACTTCAGGGCTGGCTCCTCAAAAGCAGATGCAGACATGTCGGGAAAAGCATCAGTGTATGGATCAGAAGCTGCAAAATCATGCAGAGGAGCTGAGAGGAGAGGGGTGTATTATTCAGGGTCCTCCAGAGAAACAGAATCAAGAGGATGTGTGTGCATATATATATTCTTAAAATAAAGGTATATATGATTTATTTTAAGAAATCAACTCATGCAGTTGTCACAACCAGCAAGTCCAAAACCTGCAGTGTAGGCCAGCAGGCTGGAGACCCAGGAAGAATTGCAGTTCTAGTTCAAAGGCCGTCTGCTGGCAGTATTCCATCTTGCTTGGGGACATCAGTCTTTGTTCTATGAAGGCCTTCCACTGATTGGATGAGGCCCACCCACATTATGGAGGGTCATCGGCTTTCCTCAAAGTCCACCAAATTAAACATCATCATCTCATTAAAAAAAAAAAAAAAAAAAAAACTTCACAGGAGCATCCAGAATATATTTGACCAAGTATCTGGGCAGTGTGGCCTAGCCAGATTCACACATAAAATTAACCATCACACAGGGAGACAAGACAAAGTAAGAAAGGGAAGAGGTAGCAAGACTGGGACACACGGTGAAGAGGGCTCTATAAAAGCTATGTGATATACATACATATATATGTATAACTGAATCACTTTGCTGTACACCAGAATATAACACAACACTATAAATCAACTATACTTCAATTTAAATTTTATTTTTAATTTTTCAAATTTTAAACTTTAAAAAAATAAAGCTATGTGAGGAAAGAGGAGAGATGTCATTGAAGGACACAAACTTGCAACCATCAGGTAAATAAGTCCTGGAGATCTAATGCACAGTATAGTGTCTACAGACAACAATATTGTATTATGAACATCAAACTTTCTAAGACACGAAGAAAACTTAATTATCCCCACCACAAAAAAAAGAAGTCATAATTCTGCAACATGATAGAGGTGTTAGCTAACAGTACAATGGCAATCATGTTACAATATATAAATGCATCAAATCAACATGATGTACACCTCAAACTTACACAGTGTTATATGTTCAATGTATTTCTATTTTAATATATGCAAAAATTAATGTTTAAGCTAAATGGCATAGCCTGGGCCCCTCAGGTCATTACAGCATACAGGCGCTGCTGGAGCAGCTGTGTTTTGTGCCCAGGTTCAGGTGGGGAGATACAGGACCACTAGAGACAGAGGTTATGGAATAAAAGTCCACTACCCCACAGGAATGCACAGAAACCAACATCAGTGCTTTGCACTTCCACGGGGCATGGAATTGGGTGCTTTAAGCCAAAGTTAGCAGTCTTAAGAAGAACAGAGGCTGCTGCTAATACTTCGGTTACTTTTTGGGTTCACTTATGTGATGCTTTTGTCTTCTCGAGACCAGCCAGTCCGTCCTGAATTTGGAAACCAAAGATTTCCCTGCATTCTCAATTTCAAGGCACGTCTAATTTATAGTCAACCAGACTCTCTTTTTAGATGAAGTGAAGGAGGAATACGTGGTGTAGAATGTTACAGTATGTTCCTTTCAACAGAACAGAGGTTGCAAGCCCAGGCTCCGTAAAAGGATTTTAAAGTTTCAGGACAGAGTCTCACTTTGATAAAAGAAGATGTTCATCAGCAGTATCGACAAGAGATTTTTTTTTAAAAAAACGCTGTCCCCTCGGCTTCTCCCACTCACAAACAGGTCTACTGCCCCCGTCTCTAGAATGATCCTTAAGTGAGGCCTTGGGGAGATTAATTCCCATCTCCCTGTGAGGAAGGGGGTGGGAAGGACAGCTGGCGGGCGGCCGTTCCCAGGGCTGTAAGTGGAGCCACGTTTCTTCTATTTATAGACACGCACACAGCCCTCTCCGCCCAGCTGCTGACTTTGGACTCAGTTAGGAAGAAGAGCAGTTTGGTCAACACACAGACGACATCACAATGTCCATCTCTGATTGCCTTCCCGATTACCCGGTCAACTCGGATTTCGTAAATAGATTGAAGTCAGCCCTGGAAGCCAGGGATGAGGCGAGAATGAGGGATTTGATCTGCACTGAAGTTCGGCACGTGGACGCCCTGATAGAACTGGCCAACGACGACTGGATGAAGGACCCCTCGGCCCAGCTGCCCCCCGGGGTGCTCCTAGGTAACTGCGATGAATCCGCTGCTTCCCCATCGTGTGCACGGGGTCGGGGTGGGGAACATTCGGGGGTGGAAGGGCAAATGGTTGAAAAAGACGAATGATACGTGCCCAGCTGCATGATTCTTATTTATATACATACGCACATGCTACATTTACTGTATATATACATGTACCTAGTATATATCTGTATATGTATACATAGTATATGTCATAGTATATATATATCATAGCATATACATATTTACTGCATTTACTATACAATACATAGTAAATATATATATATACACTATGTAAATATATACACAGTAAATATGTATATATATACTATGATATATAGATCTATACTATGATATATACTATGTGTCTATACACATACACACAGTATGTTACATAGGCAACAATTAAAGTACAATACAAAAAATTTAAAAAGAGAAAAATTAAACCGTGGCACCACCATCCCGACCCAGCACCTCTTTTCATTTCTCCACTTTTCTCCAAGCTAGTCTATTTGCATGTGTAAATTTCCTCTACTTATAACCGTGTGGTAGATAATAAGTTTGCGTTCTGTTCTGTTGAGTTAATACACCTAAAGTACTTTCTACATTGCTACATGTCTTCTTAATTTCAATCACCTATTGAGGTGATTAACGACAAAATACTTAAACCAAATGCTTACAAGAGGGGGCTATGTGTTTACATTTTTACTGCTATCAGTAATGCTATAATTAGTGTCTTTATTAGCATTCATATACTTTTTTCTTATACAGGGCTCTGTCCTTAGGATAAATTCTTAGGAGCTGTATTACTGGGACAAGGATAACAAATTTTCCAAATTGTTTTCTGAAAGGATTTCTATTCCTCCTGTAGTGAGTGTGTGTCACGTCACACCCTGAACATTATGGGTGGTTAATATTCATATTTAAATCTCCAATTTAGTAAGTGCGCCCTGGTCATTCTCCACTTCCTGCTCGCCCATCCTTTTATGTTTGTTTTTTAACATCTTTATTGGAATATAATTGCTTTACAATGGTGTGTTAGTTTCTGCTGTATAACAAAGTGAATCAGTTATGCATATACATATGTCCCCCTATCACCTCCCTCTTGCGTCTCCCTCCCACCCTCCCTAGCCCACCCCTCTAGGTGGTCACAAAGCACAGAGCTGATCTCCCTGTGCTATGCAGCTGCTTCCCACTAACTATCTATTTTACGTTTGGTAGTGTATATATGTCCATGCCACTCTCTCACTTTGTCACAGCTTACCCTTCCCCCCATCGTTTCTTTACTGCTCAGAACCAAGTCTTATCTGTAGGGTTTGGGTTTTCTCTGTAGACCTTTTTACGTGTGGGTCCTTGTCTAGTCAGGTCCTTGGGCAATATCTCCTCATTTCTTTATACCTTTCTGGTCATTTTGTAGGTCTCCTTCACATAACATGTATATAATCCCGTTGTCATATTTGCTGAAAATGATTTCCCTGACCAGAGCTTAACTTTTCATTGCATCGTGCTAATTCTAGTTTGTCAGATGTGCCCTCCACAACATTAGTCTTGACTCCTAAGGAATGTTCAGGGCTCCCCTCCCCCCACTAGACAGACTCCTTCCCAACACATGTGAGTGCATGCACACACGTGTTCCATTGCACACACAAGGCACAAACACACACGTGCACAAACACATGCTCACACATCCAGGAAGGACACCAAAAGGGAATGTGCCTGGGACATTGGTGCTGGCGAGTGGAGCTTTAATGTGATGACGGGACAGTTCAGGGACTGGGACTTCTAAGGGGGTGACCAGCCCTCTAGTCCCCCGTGATGTGGGTGCACGCCCGGCGCTGCCTCTCACTGGTGGTGTAAACAAGCTGCAGAAGGCTTTAGGGAGAAACCAGCTCCTGCTTCTTCTTTTCCTTGGTTTTCCTAATATCTGGGGCCCCCATCAGGGTGACGGCCCAGGAGGCATGAGCCCAGAGAGCACCACACCTCTCTTCAGACCTTAGCCCTGCCTGGATGGGCGGGGGTCCTCACCGAGACAGCACCTGGTACATGCAACAATCCAGGAGCCTGCCTTGGGGTGCAGAGGGGACTTTGAAATCCTAAACTGCGCTTTGGCCAGGAGTGTTGAACTCTACATTTTGCATGTGCACTCCAGACCCACCCTGCCCCCTGCCCCCTGCCCAGTGCCTGCCCATGAGGTGCTCTTACGAACCACGTCATCCTGGCCCATGCTTTCTGACCCCCACTGGGTGTAGCTAACGCAAGGTGCTGCAAGGAGCGGGGAGGGGAGGGTATTTGCTCTGGGGACCCCTTCCTGTCAGATCATCGCTGTGATTTGGCTTCACCATTGGGCTGAAGGCTCAGCTCCTGGGTGGCACCTCCTACCTCCCTCCTTGCCCCTTCAGACACAGGGAGGGGGGCTCCCATGGTGGTCCTGGGGACCCCAGCTGGCTCCCCTAACCCTGCCTGCCTTTGCTACGCCCTGGAGTTGCGCCGTCTGCTTTCTGCTGGGATTCTGACTGGAGCAAGTGCCCACTCATCACAGCCCCTTTTACAAACCCTTCCCAGCAGGTTGGGGATTTGTGTATTTGGAGCCCCTGAGTTAAAATATCATTTCTTGTCCTTTAACAACAGCCCTAATCTGTTCTTTAGATTCATTTATTAAAGAGCATAAGCGTTTTTACAGTAGGACACGTCATCAGTGCTACACATTAATATAAATTACAGGTAACATCTTACTATTTTAAATGAACTACGTGAAAAGCTAATGATGTGATAATATTTTTCTTTCAGTATTAATAACATATTTTTTATTAATCCAAGATAAAAATCTAGTCTTTCCAACAAAAAATAAAATAAAATATCATTTCTTTTCACATTACTAATTGCCCTGCACCATCTTTACTGTCCCCACCACTTTACTAAACACTTGAAACCAGTGAAATCTGTGTTAAGAGTGTCCCGTTCCCTCCCACGAAGAACCTGTATGTTCTAAATCACATCCGTATCTACTTCTCCCTGTCGAACGGCGCAATTCAGAAGGGCAAGAACAGGTCAATGCTGCTGACATCTTGTCAGGACTTGGGCTTGTTCGGGTTGTTTTTGTTTCAGGATGATGGTAACTGAATGATTAAGCCTGTGGCCTTAGGGCACATACTGTTACCAATGATTTTATTGCGGGAGAAGCAGGCTGGGCTTGAAACCGTGGTAGAGATGCAGTGCGCTCACACCTGCATTGGGGGGCCGCCTCTCTGGCTAACGTGAGAGTAGGATTTGAAGGAAACAAGAAAGGTTAGGAAACAAGATCTAGTTAGGAGGTGATTGAAAGCAGTCACCCAAGTGAGAGATGACAGGGTCTAAACCAAGAGAGTGGGGTACACACAGAGATAAAGGCGAGAAATGACAAAGCTGAGAAATGCTGGGAAGGGGTTGGGGGTGAGTGGAGGACGGTGCCACCAATCCAGACAGCAATCAGGGGGCTCTGTGATTGTGACAATGTTTGCGCCTTTGCTGTGAGCCTGGCAGTAACGAGGGGAGAATAGAAACAGGAATAACACACAGGACCGCCTCCCAGGAGTTCAGAGTCCAGCCTGTGTCATCACAGGTAGGCTATCAGGTGCCTCAAGTAGCCTTGGAGTGAGACGCTCCAGAGGGAAGCTTGGACTCCTCTGCCATCAACGAGCTGTGTGACCTCAGGGAAGTCACTTTCCCCTCTCTGAGCCAGTGCCTTTACTTATTAACTAGTTCGTGAGATTCCATTAGTGATTCCCAAGCAGAGGTCCCTGAGCAAAGCTCCACGGGAGAGGTCCCTGGAGAACCACGCTGTCAGAGAATACGCAAGGGCAGGTTAAAGGCTCGCTATGGCTTCACCACCACCAGGGGGTCGGGTGGTTTGCAGATGCGCCTTGGGCAATGCTGGCTCAGATCATTGTTGACGTCCCTTCCATCTCCAGGCTTCTCTGAGGCCATGATCCCAAAGTCTCACTGTCTCAGCCTAAAATGGAGCGAGACCTCCTTTTTCCTGAGTATGGGAGTGAATGGGCTCTTTCTCGGGGGGTAATTGTGAGTCATGGGGGAACAGCCCTGAGAGGAGCAAGAGCTGTTTGCATTCAGACATACACGTGAGGTCTTTCGAATGCGTGCAGAGGGGTCAGAACTTGTAGCAGCCCCTTGAAGGGAAGCCCACATTGGGAATGGATGCTGGAATTTCAGTCCTCCTGAGGAGGAGGGTGAAGATGACAGGATGATGATGACCAAGAAGACCAGGCCGGGCCCGGCGAGGGGCAGGGGCTGCAGGTGCCCACCCTGGCAGGAGGAGGCAGGGCCGAAGGTCAGGCTGGAAAGGCTTTTCGGGGAAAGGGGAGGAAAAGTTGTCCATCCCAAGGACAACGCTTGTTCAAAGAACTCTGAGCATTGTTCACAAGATGACAATTTGCAAAAATAAGAAGAAGAAAAGTAACAATTCTTTCTGCTTGTCAACATAAACATACAAGGACCTTGCTTCTCTCAGCGAGATCCCCGTGCTTGTGTGAGCTTATTACTCCCCCCAAATAGAGCAGAAAAAATAAGTATTATTTATTTCTGTGCAGCCATGTCACATCACAATAAAAGCATAGGGAAAAGAGGTACCAGCCAAGAAAATGGCAGGAATGACTTGCTCTGGAGAGCCCCTCAGGTATACGTGGGTCCCCTTAAGGAGGGCAGAGGGCAAAGGAACTTAAAAGTTCAGCCCCAGCAGACAACGGGTCAAAGTGCAGAATGTACCCTCCCTGCTGGGCCATGAGGCGGAAGAGTGGTCCTCAATCAGGATTCCCCTAAAGACGCAACTCACTTGTGCCTTTGTGAAGCCACCTGCTCTCCTGCAAAGGAGGCCTGGGACTGGGGCACAGCAATCTCTCTCATTCTCTCCCTCTGTGTGTGTGTGTGTATGTGTGTGTGTGTGTGTGTGTGTGTAATGAGGGGAACAGAGCTGAGGCCCCAGCTCATCCACAATCTGCTCCCCCATCTTTCCCACCTACCCACTCCCAACAAGAACCTTCCTGCCAGGAAGGTCATGCCCAAATCCCAGGGCGTGTCAGGACCTCCCCTGCCTCCTCGGTTCACCTAGGCCATGCCCTCCTTCCAGACCCCACACAAGAGGGCCCCCCTGCACACCCGACCCACAGACCCACAACCACTTCCCTCCACAAGAGCACAAAGCCCTCAGTCTCCATCAGTTTCCGAAACACACAGCCTCGCTGGGCTAATTTTTTTGTTTGTTTTTTTGCTTGTTTTTGCGGTACGCGGGCCTCTCACTGTTGTGGACTCTCCCGTTGCGGAGCACAGGCTCTGGACGCACAGGCTCAGTGGCCATGGATCATGGGCCCAGCCGCTCTGCGGCATGTGGGATCTTCCCGGACCGGGGCACGAACCCATGTTCCCCGCATCGGCAGGCGGACTCTCAACCACTGCGCCACCAGGGAAGCCCCCTCGCTGGGCTAATTTTTATACCCATTGAATATTTCATTCTCAAATATGGCCTCGTCGAGATCAAGACCCTTGCCTGGTATCCGGAGCCTGGCTCAGGGTCTTAGCCCTGATAAGGGCTCAAACTCTGGGTGCCCTGGCTGTATGGGTTGGCCAAGCTCTTTTGCTAACATTCCCCCCGGGTGGACACAGACTGCGTTTCCACAGACATGACTGGGATGAGTCTTTCTGAAAAGAAAGATTCGATTCTACTTTCTGCTAAAAGCAAGTCTCTACTGTTGAATATTAGCAAGAGCGGCATTATTCATCCCCTCCTCTTCACAATGCCTGTCAGCCCACTAACCAGTGAGCACCCAGCAAGGGAGAAAGGATGGCGGGGGAAGGGTGGGGGGGTTGGCGAGACCCCGCTTGCCCCCCAAATGCATCAACTGTACAATTTGGTAACTGGCGTAATCAAACTACTTAAGAAACAACTGATTACTAATTGCTATTATTAAGGATGTCAGCATTCCATGATTTGGCTGCTGATATCTTATATACAAGTCAAGATGCTACTTGAATTCTTGATTGAAATAGAAAACCAGAGGCATTGTGGTGTGTTTGGGGTAGTGGTATTTAAGCATCTGGAAGCAAGTTAAAGAAATACTAATTGGGTTTTTATTAAGAGATCTCACCCAGCAGCAAGTATAGGTGGGGAACGAGTGTGGGTGAACGTAGGATGGACATAGATAGACCCAGTGGGTCTGTTGGCAGAATTTAACCGTTCATTCAACCAGCTTGACACTCACTAAGCGTGCTGTGCCGTCCAAGGTGCACCTGTTCCCTTCGTCCCTGTGTGTGGAGGGGAACATCGCCCACGGAAAACCCAACAGCTGAATGTCGGTTAAGTAAGCACAACCCCTGCCTTGGAGCACTCACATTTGAACCAATGACAAGTGTGTGTACATTGATGGTGTAATGGATACAGCAAGAGATTAACGGTGAGGTGACCCTGGCTCTCCCACGGACCGAGTGGTCTTGAATCTTGAACCTGTGTGGTCAGTCCGTCTCTATGAACCCTAATTTCCTCATTTAAAAATATGGGGGCTTCCCAGGTGGCGCAGCGGTTGAGGGTCCGCCTGCCAATGCAGGGGACGCGGGTTCGTGCCCCGGTCCACGAGGATCCCGCGTGCCGCGGAGCAGCTGGGCCCGTGAGCCATGGCTGCTGAGCTTGTGCGTCTGGAGCCTGTGCTCCACAACGGGAGAGGCCACAACAGTGAGAGGCCTGCGTACTGCAAAAAAAAAATAAAATAAAAAAATAAAAATATGGGATCAGTGGGGTCATCTCTCAGCGTGTTTCCAAAAGGGACGAACTAGGGTTGTAAGAACAACGACTTGTGTTTATGGAGATTAACAAAACCCCGTTGCCACAACACCTTCAGGTGTCGTGCACCCTGGCAGAGGCCTGTGTAGACTGGGTCCCAACCTCAAAGGAACGACTGGCTCCAGGCCAGATGGGCAGGGAGGGTATCGCCTGGTGGGAGGCTGGTTTCCGAGCTCGAATCACCAAAGACCAGCCGCCTTGCACAGGGCCAGCCTTGTTCTGATTGTTAGGAGACTAAGTCCACAGACCAGAGCTTGTTAGCACTGGAGCCAACCGCAAGTGGGGGCGAAGATGGAGGAATCACATGCAGTGAGCACTTCTCTTAGGTATGCGTTTCCCAAGGGCTATTGTCTTTCCCACTTTCCCGGCTGAGGAAAATGAGGCTCAGAGAGGGTGAGTTCCACACCTCAGATGCCACAGCCGGAGGAGGTAGAAATCCAGAGCTCTTCCTGGTACTCCTTAATGCCTGTCATTGTCCTATGGCTGCATTTTACAGATGGGGACACCAAGGCTCACATGTGTTCCCTTACTGGGCAACAGCCAGTTAGGAGCAGCACACAAACCGGGTATGTTTTCTGACTTGTAGTCAAGGGTTCTTGACACATACCCACCCAGAGACGTGTGGCAGGAAGAGCCATGAAAAATGTCCCCATTGAGGCTGTGACAACCGTTCGACTTTACATCAGACCCACACACACACACACAGACACACACACACACACAACGTCAATAGCATGGAGTCCATCGCTTCAAATCATTCAAATAAGAGTATTAAGAAAAAACATGGATGAATGAACGGGGCGCTCGGCTGCAGAATAAAAACAAAAGTGGGGAGCAGGCGGTCGGTGATGACAGGGAAGGATGGGGAGGCAAGAGCTCTGCCATCTCGGCTGCAGCCCTGATCAGAGAATGTGGGGGCAGGGAGACCCTGCTCGAAGCAAAATGAAATTAAACCTTTCTAAGTACTTATAAATCAGCACCTAATGACACCATCCCACCACCAGCCGGAGCATTGCTCTTATTACTTTGATTCACAAGCCAGGAAAAGATCCGGAATTATGCACAAATTATTGTCCCATCTTCTTAATTAACGCTGATTGCAAAATTCTTACTAAAGTCCTTGCTAACAGACTCAATTATGCACTGCCTGAATTGATTCACCCAGATCAAGTGGAGTTTATTAGAAATACACTTTCCTACAATAACATCAGATTATCTTTGAATATAGTTAAATTATTTAGGAATAAAATGGCTCCAGCAGCAGCCCTTGTTTTAGCTTCAGAAAAATATCTCCCACCACCTAGAATGAAGATATTCCTTTGCTTCCTGCCAGACACACACCCTAGGCTCTTTTTCCCCAGGAGCAGGTTGAATTGCTGTGGTGAAATGAGATATATGCCTTTGAGCTAATGGTCCAGCTTCAAAGCATATGGACAGGAAGAAAAATCCAACAGGGTCAAGTCTCAGCTCCCCCAGTATGAACCGTCACTGCCTGTGGAACACAGTGAAATTGCAATTAGGCTAAATCAGGATATTTTCAGAATCAAAATTGAGAAACAGGCTAATAAAGACATAATGTATGCTGATGACATACTTCTATTAGCATCACTCCCCAGCACACTGGAGAGTTTCAAAAGAACAAAAAGAAACAAGGATAAGAGGGAAGAGGCTTTTCTACCTTTCCAGGATGACGGTGGTTCCTGCAATGGTGCACTCTGCTGAGGATAAACATTCCAAAGAAATGAATTGGAAATGGCAAATGCACTACCTATAGCCTGGTACCAAATACCAAATTCAACAGCTGGATATTGAACAGGGTCTGGGCTTGTCCTAATCACCACATCCTGGCACATAGTAGGTGTGTAATAAATATTAACAGACCAAATAACATATGGAGGACACAAAATCTCCTGGGTTGGCCCTTGAAAGACGAACATGTTCTTGACAGGCTGGGATGGAAAGGAAGTTATTCCAAACTGAGGGAGCAAAGGGAGCAGACGTGGAGCACACAGTCTGTACTCAGGGAAGTAGGAGCTGGCTGGAAATAGGGTGTGTTAGTCAGGGGAGAGGGAGGAATATCTGGGCAAGCACTTTGAGACTGTATTGTATTGTGTGAGGCCACAAATCCTAGACATAGGCATTTACACTTATATGCAAAGGCAGTGAGAAGCCACTCAGCAATGGAATGAGATCATCTAATTTGGGAAAAAATGAAAAACTCCTACATATGTAGGAAGGATAGAGGTGGAGAGACTGGTGCCGGGAGTCATGGCTAGCTGTACACACCCACTCCCCCTCCTCCTTTACCAATAAAGTCCCTATGACAACACCATGTGCCCAGCTGGAGAAAAAACAACATTTCCCCACCTCCCCTGAAGCCAGGGCTGGCCTTGTTCAAGTCAATAATGGACTGAACAGCAGATCAAAGATGACGGGAGAAAGAGTCAGTGAATTTGAAAACAGATCAATAGAGAGTATCCAGTCTGAAGAACAGAAAGTAAAACGGTTGCAAATAAAATGAACAGGGACTGTGGGACAATATAGAAGGTCTGACACATTCAACCAAAGTCCAAGAAAGAGGAAGGAGCAGAAAAAATATTTAAAGAAATAATTACCAAACATTTCCCAAATTGGATGAAAGATATAAACTTACAGATTCAAGAAGTTTAACAAACCCAAAGCAGGATAGGCGTCACAGGAGACAAATGTGTGCCTGGTATCTGGACGCTCTGTTGGCTGCTGTTCAGTCAAACTTGCCTTGAAAATAAAGAGCATGTTTCATTGCAGTGAACGGGGTGGGGGGAAGGTATGCAGAGAAAAAGACGCAATAACAGTTTCCTATTTGGGGGCGCATGTAACTCTCCTTTTCACAAGCCTGCAGTCATTCCCTACTGCCTACAGCAAAGGTCGGCAAACTATGACCCTAGGGACGGCTACCTGTTTTTATAAATAAAGTTTTACTGGAATGGCCCTGCTCATTCATTTACAGTGTCCATAGCTGCTGTCATGCTACAATGGCAGAGCTGAGTAGTTGCCACAAAGACCATATAACATACAAAACGTAAAATATCTATCTGGCACTTTACAAAAAGGCTTGGCAACCCCTGTCCAACAATGTACAGTTCCAATTTCATAGCAGGTGTCCAAGAGTCCAAAAGATGTGCTGTGAACTAACCCACCCCACCATCTCTCCCACATCCTTCACCCACCCTGTACTCCTGGGACTCTGATCAGTAAAGATGCTACTCATAGCTCAGTGGGGAGTAGGGGTTGCTCTGCAAAGTGTTTGCCATGAAAATTGACAGCAAACATTTAGAAACGTTGACAGAAATTTGACAATTAATATAATACCCATGTGTGTGATTACTGGACTTGTAATTATGCCTTTTTTCCATTTTATTCTTTCTTGTAATTAATTGTATTTTGAAAGAGAATCACTCTGTGACAAATTGGGACCAAAAAAATAACTCCTTGGTCCTTCACCTAACGTGGTTGAGAAACCCTGGTCCGAACCAGGCCTCCATGACACCCCCAAGCCCTCTCTCTCCTCTTGGCCTTGGGGCAGGCCATCTCTGATCTCCTGTCTTCACGTGCCCACCCATCCTTCCAGGTGGCCCAGGAGCCTCGGGGTTCACAGTTGGGTGCCGTTTGCCTTGCAGGGTATTTGCTGGGGATCCACACCTCCGAGGGGGAGGGGAGAAAGAGGGATTGGCTGGTGACCCAGGCCCCGCCATGCCTCAGCCAGACCCAAGGGGAGCTTTGGAGCTGATCCACATATCACGGTTTTCCCACATGGGGTCACAGTGGCAGGACCTGTCTACCGGTACCCATCAGTCACTGGATCTGTCACTTCGAGAAGCGTATTCTGCAGTGAGACGCCTCTCTACCCAGAAGGAGCAGACGGCGGGGGCAACAAGTCCTCCCTAACAGTGGGGTCTGGGCAGCACACCTCTGTGTCCACCAAAGGTCTTGGGCTGCCGTGCACCTTGGCTCTGATCCCTCAGACCTGCTCTCTGCAGCTTGCATCCTCCCCAGATCCCCGCTCTGCCTGCCTGATCGCTGCCTGGTTTCCCGAGCACCCACCTTCCAGACTGCACCCTGGGCCCCACCAACACAGCCCTGAGGCCAGGGACGCCTGCCTGCCTCTTGCTCAGCCCAGAATAATGGGACACTCATCCCCCACCACAGGCCAAGAGGAGGAGACATACACCCTCAGGGGCCAGGAGCCATCTTTTCCTTCAGTCCCCTGTGTGCTTAGCTCAGATGCCCCCTTCGGAGAAAGCCTGTCCTACCCCTACTTCCTGTCACTCTGCTACCTTACCTGATGCGTTCTCACCTTCACACCTGTACCCCTATCGATCAGGGATCTCACGCCACTTGTCAGCTAACAACTGCCTTGTCTGTCTCTCCCACAAAGTGTAACCCTCCTTAAAGGCAAGGATTTCTACTTTGAATCTCCATAGTCCTCTAGTACCTGAAAAATACCCCTTATGTGTACACTCAATACAGAATAATTCCAAATGGTATAGAAATTTACCCTTCCACCTGCAAACTCTGAAAATATCAGTTTCACTAAACACTTCCAAAACTTGATTTTTTAAAAACCTTTCACAATTGGATAGGCAAAAAAGATGTCTTCTTTTAACTTGCATTTCTAATTAGTAAAAATGGATGTTATGTATATGTTTAGTGGTCATTTCTATGGGTTATCATGCCCTTTTCCTATTTTTCTGTTTGAAATTCAAAGTTCTCATTCTTTGCAAACCGAAACATAAGGACAATGAACTTTAAATGCATCAGACATCACTGGGCTCGCTTTGCTCTGTGCAGACTTGCAAAGTAACCAAAGGACTCCACCAGAAGCAACCCCCCTCCTCAACTACAGGACCAGTAAATTTCTCATTTCTAGAAGGGAAGTAAAGGATGATAGGGCATAACTACAGAACCAGTAAACTTCTCATTTCTAGAAGGGAAGTAAAGGGTGATAGGGCCTAACCATCGGACCAAACCAACTTCAGGAGAGAAGCATTTTGCTCCCTGTGTGAGATTCATAAAAAACAATCAGTCTGAACAGGCAATTTGTCTCAAGAGGCAGGAGCTGCAATTTTATCATGTAATTAAATCCCCATGACAGTTGTAAAGAAACTTCGTCACTTTTTCAGGGAAAACTTCAATGAGATGCTTTCCAGCTCCATCACCAGAGTCTATAAGTGTCCTTCCAGGGCTCTTTACTCGTGGTTGTGCCTGCCGAGGTCCGGGCTGCCCCATCTCCCACTCAGCCACAGAGGATGGCAGTGCTCAAGGACACCTTTGCTTATGAGCTCCCGGAAAAGCCCTCCTGGGCCCTGATGAAAGCAGCACTTGACCTTTGGATGAGATGGCATTCGTAATGAGAAGTGACCGTGTTGCTTTGCAGGATCTGCACCAGGCTGGGTAGCGCTGTCAGGAGAATAAGTTAGCGAGGTGTTTTCCCCAAGTATTGTACTCTTCCACATGATAGGAATGAGATTTCTCAATAATGTGAAATGAGTACAGACAATTTAATTCATTATTAATAGATACACTTGATCTGAGGAAGTAAAATGTTTAATGTTTTGTTAAATGAGGTGTGCTGTGCTAACATTGCTATTTGGAGAGAAGGTTAGGATACGTTAATATTTTGGGGTGTTAATGTCTGTGTGACTGACTCTGGTGAATGGGTGGGTGGGTGTGTCCTGGGCTCTTAAAAGCAGAACCTTACATGCCAGTTCAGCTTATTATTTTTAAAAAATGTTTTAATTTTTTTGTGTGAATTGCTTCTTTCACTTATGTAGTATTTTCTTTTTTTTATTGAAGTATAGTTGATTTACGATGTTGTGTTAGTTTCAGGTGTACAGCACAGTGATTCAGTTATACATGTATATATATATTCTTTTTCAGATTCTTTTCCCATATAGGTTATTACAAAATATTGAGTATACATAGTTCCCTGTGCTATACAGTAGGTCCTTAGTGTTCTTCAATTTTGTATATAGTGGTGTGTATATGTTAAGGTTAAATTCCTCATTTATCCCTCACCCCACCTTTCCCCTTTGGTAACCATAAGTTTGAAAAAATGTTGTAATTTTAAAAAGCTACAGGGAGTAGGGATGAAGGAGGAGTGGGCTTTAGAAATTAAATAAGGAGAGTGAGGGTCAAAAAAGGTGTGAAAGTAAATCCACGGTAAGACTTGGGGCCAGTGTCAGGCGGTGGGAACGTTGAATTTAGTCCGTCGGATTTAGTCCATGGCCATTTACAGAAACAATTTGGGTAGGAAGCAGAATATTGATCTGGATAACAGGATGCATTAGTTTGTTTGAGAAAGTAATCAGAATCTCATCATGTCCCCAAGGGGAATGGCTTCCTGCCCTAGTGCGCCCATTTTCTTGGACGCCTGACCCCAGAAGGAAGCTAGACATCTGCCCAATGGCCTAGGAAAGAATCCGCACAGTTGCCCTTTCCCAAAAGCACAAGGAAACTCTACCTCGTGGCCCAAACACATGGGCAGTCACGGCCCTGCATAACCAGTCTGACCCTGTGACAAACACACCAGCCCCACATTTCAGGCCCTGCTGGGTTGTTCCAAAGAACATCACCAGAGCACATCCTCAGACGCTTCTGAGGAAAAGGAAATCATTCAATTCAATGGCAAGATGCAAAGATCCTGATATCCCGTGAAAATAATAATTACCATTTGAACATTGCCATTTGTATATCTCATTATCATTTGAAGGTGGATTTTTTTTTTTTTTGTAAAAATTCCCTCTTGTTAGCTACCAATGCTACAAGACTTGGTATGGAGAACCAGTTTTTGTGTCTCCCATAGGCAAAACCTTATGCTTATAAGTCCCCAAAATATTCTTTACAAAAGTATATTCAGGACTTGAGGACACGGGAAGGGGGAAGGGTAAGCTGGGACGAAGTGAGAGAGTGGCATGGACATATGTACGCTACCAAATGTAAAATAGATAGCTAGTGGGAAGCAGCCGCATAGCACAGGGAGATCAACTCCGTGCTTTGTGACCACCTAGAGGGGTGGGACGGGGGGTGGGTGGGAGGGAGACGCAAGAGGGAGGGGATATGGGGATATATGTATATGTATAACTGATTCACTTTGTTATACAGCAGCAACTAACACACCATTGTAAAGCAATTATACTCCAATAAAGATGTTAAAAAAAAAAAGTATATTCACATCCAGTGGACTACCTAGCAAGCTAGATAGAGAGATTTAGTCTGTTCACTGAATCATCCAGATAAAAGTTGGGTATCCTCTTCTGCTTGCATTTTTGTCTTCTCCGAAGTTCACTCCACATTCTGCAATAAAAGGCCTCAGCAATTAAATTTCTTTATAAATGAGGTTCCTCCATCAAATAGGTACCATCTGAAACTTCATCTGAAACACTAAAAGTATTAAACATATTGATGTGGAGAAAATTTTATTCATCAGAACCCCTCTCTTTCAAGAAGGGCACTGTATTTGTTCAGAAGAATTTCCTTGACCAGCTCCCTGAAGCTGAAGCTGAAACTAGCAAGGTCTGAGAATGTGTGGAGCTGCACTGAAAGGGAGAACAGGGCGGAAGATTTCAGAGTTTGCACCAGAGAGAGGGGAAGCAGAGATGGAGGAGATTCATGGGACAAGCCTGTACAAACTGTGATAGACCCCTTCACATCCTCAGTATACTTACCAAACTCGATAAGTAATATTGTTGGTTGGCTAACTTGAAAGCAAACAAACCAACCAAAAGAAAAAATTAAATGAGCTAACTTTGTGCCACAGGCAGGACAGAACACACACATTCAAGCAGACACAGAAGTGGGGAAACATGAGGAGGCAAAGCAAAGGGGTGTTCAGGGTTCCAGGGAGGACTCGGGGTTACACAAAACCAAGGGTCCCAGTGAGTAAGGGAACTCAAACTGACACAAGTTATTCTATACAGGCATGCTTTGAGGGTTTTAAAATAAAGTCAAATAATTTGCTGCACTTAGGCCACCTAAAGTTAGGTATAAACATCACCACATGCATAGCACAGCTATCTCTGAGCTTAAAAACAAGAAAGAGAAAACTCGGGGCTCCCCTGGTGGCGCAGTGGTTGGGAGTCCACCTGCCAACACAAGGGACACAGGTTCGATCCCTGGTCCGGGAAGATCCCACGTGCCTCAGAGCAACAAAGCCCGTGCACCACAACTACTGAGCCTGCGCTCTAGAGCTCTCGAGCCACAACTACTGAGCCCATGCGCCTAGAGCCCATGCTCTGCAACAAGAGAAGCCACCACAATGAGAAGCCTGTGCACCACAACGAAAAGTAGACCCCTCTCGCTGCAACTAGAGAAAGGCCCGCATGCAGCAACGAAGACCCAGTGCTGCCATAAATAAATAAATAAATAAATAAATTTTTTAAAAAAGAAAGAGAAACCTCTAATGCCAGAAACGAGGGGACCCACGGCAGTGAGTGGCAATTTCAACCAAGTGATTCACGAGGACAACAGGATCCTATGGACCTGGGATGTTGGTTTCACCCACCAATTTGATACCCACTTGTCCACATGTTCACTCAAATCATCAGTAAGCATATTATACAGTATCAGGCTGGAAACAGATTCTGGTCTTCCCTTGTGAGCAATGGTTCTCAACCTTGGCTGTGTGTTAGAAGCACCTGGAAAGTTTCTAACCATCCTGATGCCCACGCTGCCCCCTCCAGCCCATTACATCAGAATCTCTCAGGCTGGGATCCAGGCATCAATGTTTTTAAAGCTCCTCAGTGATTCCACTCTACAGCCACTGCTTTATAGGCACCATGTATATTATTTCTCCAGTTCAAGCTTTTTAGCAATATTTTCCTAAACAAAGACCCATATTTTTCCATCTTCTCTAAAAGGTTTTCAACCTTCGATTACAGGTTGAAATATTCATACCTATGCCTACATCTCCTTGCATATTAATGAGATAACCATCACACAAAAGAAAATTCTTTGAGTCCACCCTCACTTCTTCCTAGTGACCCACAGAGCTCCAAGTGCCCCCACTTCCTTTTCTAAATACTCCCAACCAATCCTTTTCATGATCCATTTAGTCATCTTGCCCAGAACTGACATCAATTTAGACTTGAAGAATCAAGTTCTTTTCCTATTTGAAAATAAAACTAGTCTTCTGGTCCTTCTTCTGTTTTATCTCAGTTTCTCAAAGATTTTGACAATTGCGGAGCAACTTCGTACACAAATTCACCCTTGGAAGAAACTGAGTTTTCATATGAACTGAAGTAGGCAGAGAAGATAAGACTTGAGTTACATCTTGAAGGCTATGCATTGCCTTTTAAACAAGCTGAGAAGGATGAGGATGATAAAAATGAGATACAAATGGCTTGATCCAAGCAAGGTTTTGATGGGCAGAATTGGTGCGCAGCAGGAAAGGAGGAGCCCAACCAAGAGAGCTGGGTGAGGAAACAGTGTTACTCATGTAACTAAAGGACATCGTTCAGATGGTGGGAAGGAAGATAAAGAACTCCTGTGTGTTGGGGTCCTATGGTCACTGCTTTTTTCCGTGTGATCTTTTTTTATTGAGTTATGATTAACACACAATATTACATTAGTTTCAGGTGTATAACATAGTGATTCGGTATCTTTATACATTATGAAATGTTCACCACAATAAGACCAGTTACCATGTGTCACCATAAAAAGTTGTTACAATATTATTGACTATATTCCCTGTGTGTATTATTACATTCCCTTGACGTATTTATCATTTAGCTGGAAGTTTGTACCTCTTAGTCTCCCTTAGCTATTTTACCTGTCCCCTCAACCTCTCTCCCCTTTGGCAACCACCAGCTAATTCTCTGTATCTATGAGGCTGTTTCTGTTTTGTTTTGTTTTGTTTTTGGATTCCACATGTAAGTGAGATATTACAATATGTGTCTTTCTCTGTCTGACTTCTTTCACTTGGCATAATAGCCTCCAGGCCATCCAAGTTGCCACAAATAGCAAGATTTCATTCTTTTTATGGCTGACTAATATTCCATTGTATATACATACCACATCTTCTTTATCCATTCATCTCTGGATGAACACTTAAGTTCCTTCCATATCTTGACTGTTGTAAATAGTGCAGCAACGAACATAGAGGTACATATATCTTTTCTAATTAATGTGGGTTTTTTTCCTTCAGATAAATACCTAGAAGTGGAATTGCTGGATCATATGGTAGTTCTATTTTTAGCTCCATACAGTTTTCCATAGTTGCTGCACCAGTTCACATTCCCACCAACAGTGCATGAGGGTTCCCTTTTCTCCATGTACTCATTAACATTTGTTATTTGTGATCATTTTTGGTGATAGCCATTCTCACAAGTGTGAGGTGGTATCTCATGGTGGTTTTGATTTGAATTTCCCTGATGATTAATGATGTTGAACATCTTTTCATGTGTCTGTTGGCCATCAGTATGTCTTCTTTGGAAAAATACCTGTTCAGGTCCCCTGCCCATATTTTAATTGGATTTTTGTTTTCTTGATATTGAGTTGTATGCATTTTTAATATATTTTGGATGTTAACTTCTTGCCAGACATATCATTGGCAAATATCTTCTTCCATTTAGTAGGTTGCCTTTTTGTTTTGTTGATGGTTTTTTTCACTGTGCAAAAGTTTTGTAGTTTGAATTGGTCCCATTTGTTTGTTTTTGCTTTTGTTACCCTTGCCTTAGGAGACATATCCAAAAAAAATATTGCTAAGACTGATGTCAAAGAGGTTACTGCCTATGTCTTCTTTTAGAAGTTTTATGGCTTCAAGTCATATTTAAGTCTTTAATCAATTTTGAGTTTATTTTTGCATATGGTGTAAGAGAGTGGTCCAGTTTCATTCTTCTCCATGTAGCTGTCCAGTTTTCCCAACATCATATATTGAAGAGATGTTTCTCCATCATATATTCTTGCATCCTTTGTTGTAGATTCATTGACCATATGTGTTTGTTTCTGGGGTCTCTATTCTGTTCCACTGATCTATGTGTCTATTTTTGTGCCAGTACCATACTGTTTTAATTACTATAGTTTTGTAGTATAGTTTCAAGTCTGAGAGTGTGATATCTCCAGCTTTGTTCTCCTTCCTCAAGATTGCTTTGGCAGTTTGAGGTCTTTTGTGGTTCCATACAAACTTTAAGATTATTTTTTCTAGTTCTGTGGAAAATGTCATTGTTATTTTCATGTGGTTTGCATTGAATCTATAGATTGCTTTGGGTAGTAGAACATTTCAATGATATTGATTCTTCTAATCCATGAGCACCAAATGTCTCTCCATTTGTTTGTGTAACCTTCAATTTCTTTCCTCAATGCCTTACAGTTTTCTGAGTACAGGTCTTTTACCTCCTGAGGTAAGTTTATTCTTCCTGATGCAAATGTAAATGGGATTGTTTTCTTCATTTCTCTTTCTGATAGTTCATTATTAGTGAATAGAGATGCAACAGATTTCTATATATTAATTTTGTATCCTGCAACTTTAGTGAATTCTTTTATTAGTTCTAGTATTTTTTTGGAAGAGTCTTTGGGCTTTCCTGTATATAGTATCATGTCATTTGCAAATAGTGACAGTTTTACTTCTTCCTTTCCAGTTTGAATGCCTTTTCTTTCTTTTCCTTGCCTAATTGCTGTGGCCAGAACTCTATGTGTTCCCTGAGAGTAAATGTGTTATATTTTTTGTCTCTGAGTCCCCCAAACCTAATAGCACACCCTAGAACATAATATTACACAAATGATTATTGAATAAATAGGTGAATGAATGGGTTGATTTTCAGCCATTTGTGGGGGTTTTCTTGGTTTTGTTTTTATTTTGCTTGGCTTTTTTTTAATGTAAGAGTCACACATACAGCTCTTCTTGTTCTTTAAAACAACAACTCTGCCATGCTGCCGTGTAGAACTAATCTTCATGTCCTACTCATGAAACCAATTCTGTCTACCATAAGCTATTTTTAAAGCTCTCACAAAGAACCAAGTCTGTTTCTGGACTACTACCCCCTACCCACTGAAATCAAGCTTGAGTATTTAGGGTGCTGTTGACAAATATAACACATGGAAAGCTAAATTTAGCACAGAACACAGGGTGGAATGGCTCTTATCCCTGGACTCACCTCCAGGGTCCCACCCCTTTTAAAAATAGCCCATGACAACATGTATCAGGTACAAAAGAATGCTCCAGTTTAAAGTACAGGCTCCAGTTGGATCCTGGATTATAGTTGCATATGAAAAGTCTTTCAGAAATGTGTCTAATTACAAGCTATCAGTCTGAGAAAATAACAGGGCAGAAAGGCTATGTTTAAAGAAACGAAATACCCAAAGAATTAATATTGGTACTGAAATGAATAGAGCAATGACAAAATATGGAAATGAAGAGGCAAGAGTAGATGACTTTATTCTAGTGGACGTTCCAGAAAGGAAATGGTCTCCGTAGTGTTGCTGTTTGTCATTCTCCGTATGCTCTTGTCTCTTGTGTCTGATAAAGGCTGCATGCTCCTTGCACACGTGGTCTGCATAATCTTTACTACTGCATTTTCCATAG
This sequence comes from Hyperoodon ampullatus, assembly GCF_949752795.1. Lineage (NCBI taxonomy): Eukaryota > Metazoa > Chordata > Mammalia > Artiodactyla > Ziphiidae > Hyperoodon > Hyperoodon ampullatus. The sequence goes on from NC_136921.1 coordinate 4,777,972, forward strand.
CACTCAGCAGTGTTCTGGGACACCCCCAGCCCTTAGACTGTCTTCACCAACGTGAGCCCTTCAGCCTTTGAGGCACTGTCAACACCACTTATCTGCTTGCACAAAGCATCACAGATGAGCAAAGGCTACACCTCTCCCATCCCCGCACCCTGCAGCTCCCTTCAGTAGAGAAGATGTGGGTTTTACCATTTGGGGGAAGCTCCAGACCTTGGGTCAGCCCGTGTAATACAGTTATGCCTGCAAATCAAGTCTATGATGAGGGTAAAGCATCTTTATTAAATCATAAGTGCATCCAATCTCCCCTCCACTCTTTACTGCAAGCCTTGCTAAGAAAGGTCAAGGGTATTCTGCTGGGTCCCCCATTTGTGGAAAATCTCAATGAAAAGGGCAACCCAGGGGCCAGATTACTCTGAGAGATCCTGCTCAGGATTTAGAGGGACTTAGAGATAGGCACGGGGTGGTCAGGGGTCAGCTTTGGGGAGTGAATGAGAGTGAGAGAGAGGGACATGGGAAAAGAGGGTGCTTTCTAAGTCCAGCTCTGAATAAAGAGGTGCTGCCTCGTGAGCCCTAACCCTTGACATCAGGTCTTTTCTCCTGTTGTCTCTATGCTGTTTGAATGCAACACCACATAGCAATGGATCCCATGATCCCTGGGCTACCCGCTGGCACTGAGAGGATGGTGGCTACTGATATTCACACCTCCCTCCCCCGGAGCCTCTGTGTCTAACTCTCCTGGGCACATGCTCCACTCCCTTTGCTGGTCCAGGCAGTGCCCTCCCAACTCTCCTTCCTCCCTCTAGCCTCTGGTCACATTTTTTATTGTAAGTCACATAGACGTGGCACAGGATCCTGCTGGCCAACTGCACTGGCCCATCCCAGCTTTCTAGCAGGGGAAAAACAAGAATTGGAAAAAATATATGAGAATTGTGTTTTATCTATGTTATAAGAAAAAAGTGAGCTTATTAATTTTTTTAAAAACTTTCCATTGAAGTATAGTTGATTTACAATGATTCAGGTATACAGCAAACTGACTCAGTTTTATATATATATATATATATATATATATATGAATATATATATATTATTTTTCAGATTCTTTTCCATTATAGGTTATTACAAGATATTGAACATAGTTCCCTGTACTATATAGGTCCTTGTTGTTTATCTATTTTATATATAGTCGTGTGTATCTATTAATCCCAAACTCGTAATTTATCCCTCCCTCCCCCGCTTTCCCTTTTGGTAACCATAAGTTTATTTTCTATGTGTGTGAGTCTATTTCTGTTTTGTAAATAAGTTCATCTTTATCATTTTTTTAGATTCTACATATAAGTGATATCATATTTGTCTTTCTCTGTCTGACTTACTTCAGTATGATAATCTCTAGATCCATCTATGTTGCTGCAAATGACATTATTTCATTCTTTTTTATGGCTGAGTGATAGTCCATGAAATATAGATAGGTAGATAGATAGATAGATAGACAGATAGATAGATAGATAGATGACAGCTAGATCACATCTTCTTTATCCATTCATCTGTCGATGGACGTTTAGGTTGTTTCCATGTCTTGGCTATTGTAAATAGTGCTGCTATGAACATAGGGGTGCATGTATCTTTTCGAATTAGAGTTTTCATCTTTTCTGGATATACGCCCAGGAGTGGGATTGCTGGATCATATGGTAACTCTATTTTTAGACTTTATTAATTTTTAGACAATAAAATAAAGCCCTAGACTACAGTGTAGCAAGTAACTAGTAAGTTACTAATAAAGAACTGTTACCATCCATTAAAAAAAAAATTGCGGCATCTCTCATCTTCATCAAGGGATGAGCATTTTTGGGATCATTTCTCAACAACTGGAAGAAACTCACAGGCCACCTGGGGCCCCAGATGATGCCTTTGGGAATCCCTGGTGTGTCCTACTATGGAGCCTCCCACCCGGGGACACCTGTGCAGAGCCTGGTCATTTGCAGTGTCCAGCTGGTCCTCCCTCACACAGCCTCGGGGCTGAAACAGCCCTCAGAACACGCATCCATTCACCACTGGCCACAGCAGCTAAGAAAATGGATGGGATGAAAGCAAGAAGACACACTACAGAGCAGGAAAGAGAAGCCCTGCCTATTTTAGGCTGTCTGCCCTTGTCATGCGGAGAGCTGTTTGGAAGATATACAGATGTGCCTGGCTCTAGAGTTTACATCTATATAATCACAAGGGGGTGGCTGAGCTCTTTGGCATATTAGTGGTCACATGATGCTGGCCATATCAAGTAACCATTATCACATCAGAGCCCACAGGAGTTAAAAATACACCACCACCCGAGCCCCAACTGGATGACAATTGAGTAATAACAATAGAAATAGCTCACACTCCATAAGACCATCTTTCCACTTCCTGGAGAACTTTTCTGAGATCATCGGCATTGCAATGAAGAGACAGCCAGAGCCAGTTAGAGGGAAACTTCAGATCTTTCAGAAGATGGGAAAAGAGCCTCAAGCAAGAGCTGGGTGGCCGGTGCTCGAGTACCATGCTGCCTTGGTCACAGGAGACCTGGACCGTCTTAAGCTCCTCATGGACCAGTTCTTCCAGGATGCCAACGTGGTGTTTGAGATCAAGAAGGATGAGATGGAGTGGCAGGTGAAATCCACGGCCACGTTTGGACCCTCAGGTACCTTTGCTCCTTTAAAGCCCGGTTATTTATTTTTTTAAGGAGCTACTAACACACCTCTGAACGTATAGCTTCAGTGTGTAGACTGCTCACACGGGTGCTGCATTTAACATACTCGAGCAAAAGACATCTAGAAGCCAAACTCTGCGTGCATGATTTTTAAGATGTAGTTTTTGTTTTGTTTTGGTTTGGTTTGGTTTGGTTTTTTGCGGTACGCGGGCCTCTCACTGTTGTGGCCTCTCCCGTTGCGGAGCACAGGCTCCGGACGTGCAGGCTCAGCGGCCATGGCTCACGGGCCCAGCCGCTCTGCGGCATGTGGGATCTTCCCGGACCGGGGCACGAACCCGCATCCCCTGCAACAGCAGGCGGACTCTCAACCACTGCGCCACCAGGGAAGCCCTAAGATGTAGTTTCTAGGTGAGAGATGAGAGAGATCAAATTGGAAAGGCCAAGCTGTTGGTGAGAAGTGCCCTTCCCATGCAGGAGGTGCTTCTTGTCTTTGAAAAGAGCTTTGGTTTGAATGCTGATCTGCCAGAGCCTGGATCTGGCAGCCAGGGAGGCAGGAGATAAAGTATGCCTCTCCTTTGAGTGCGCCCGGAGCGGGCCCCTGGTCAGCAGCACTGGGCAAGTTTCCTCTGTGAATCCGTGAACACCATGGTTCCAGAGGGGAAGCTGGGACACAGCCAGCATCGTGGAGGCAGAGCTCTCGGGAGACGCCCCTCCTGGAACCCAGGGGAGCCTGGGAAGGGGGAGGAGGGGGAGAAACCAGAGGTCCTTAAGTTGTACATGTCTGCATTCTTGTAGCCTGGACACTGTCGCTTTGTGCCGGGCAGGCAAACATACCCCCAGGTAGAGAGAAGCCCTCTCACCCCATCTGGGATGAACAGACTTTCTGACCATCAGGCTGCAGTGTGGCCCCCTTGGCTGGCGCTCTGCATTGGGCACCCTTCCTCCCGTGCATCCCGATGCCACACGTTTACCAAGAGGGTTCATGTGTTGGAATCTGTGAGGATTTCAGACTCTGTGGTCAGTGGGCCAATGGCCAGTGCCCCGTGCCCCTGACTCGTGATCTCTGGCAGGCCAAGAATGAGGAAGGGCGGTTGCCAAAGCACTGACCCAGTCTGTGTACACCTCACACAGGGAGAAGGGAATAAACCCAAACCCTGCCAAAGGGCTAAGCAGCTCAGAGCCACCAGCGAGGCTGTGGGAAAGGCACACGCAGGTCTAGTCTGGGCCAAAACCCCTCCCAGCCAAAGGCATCCCAGAGCCTTTTTGGGTCTCCTCTCCCACACCTGTCCCAGATAGGGCACACATCTTCCTCCAGAGGGCTGTGTGACCATTCAACCAAGAATGCCAACTGCTTGAATGTTCGATTAACGTTTTTTTTAATCACATGCCTCGCAGCCCTGGACACACACACACTCAAATGTTGCATTGATAGATATTAATGTCAGTTCATGGTCTGAATCAAAGCCTCCTTCCTGTTTTCCCCCTCAATCTTTTCACCCCTAAGTTTGCTGTTTTTCTATGGCACATCTGTACGACAGGAGATTAGAGCATTGTGGCAGTGAAGGGACCTGAGATATTATCGAGCAAAAGGGCAGCCCTGGGAGTTAGTGCTGGCCTGAGGCCTCGATGCAGGCTGGGAAGAGAGGATGGACAGTTTTGGACTCTGTGCTCTTTCAGCTCAGCCACCTGAATTCTCCCAGCTGGTCCAGTAGCAGAAATGACCAAACCCGGGCTGAGAACAGTGGCCCCGACACTGCCCTCGCTCATACGAGGACTTCCTGGTGGCCAATTCAGCTCCTCCTGAAGGGAGCCATGGGGAAGGGGATACACAGGTTCATAGTGGCTGGCTCCTGGGTACCACATCCACGATGGAGTGCTGGCCCCATCAAGCTCGCAGTGCCAGGAAAGCATTAGCATGGAAGAGCGGGTGTTTAGAGGGAGGTATCACATGGGGAGAAGCCTGCTTCTGTGTTCTTCCTGGTGGCAGAACCTGGACCAAGGGTGGGATTTACAGGAAGCTGATTGATGATTCAGGTTTACTGAATGAGACAGCTGCCTTAGAACGGGATTCTCTGGAAGGCCTGATAGAAGCTCATCACCATCTCCAGGGACCTGGAGAAGGGGGCTGGCCCTAAGCTATGGCTGAGCTAAATGCCCAGCCAAGGCCCCTTCCCATCAGTCCAGGGGAAGACTTGGGAATCTTGGGTGAGTGAACAGAGCTGCTGATGGTGGGAATTTAGCATGCCCCAGAAAATGGAGTACCCCCTTCCTTGACCCTCAGTAAGTAAACTTCCTATCTCAGGAAAATGAGTAGAATCACCAACCAGGAGCTGCCCCTACAAGAATGTAGGTCACTATTATGGTCAAGGACCATATCCATCATCCCCCTCAAATCAGACCCAGTCTTCACTGGGCAGGGCAGCTCAAACCCATGCAGGCCCATGTCCGCAGGGCCTCCGGCCACCATCACCCACCACCAGGACGACAGGCCCCCTCTTCCCCCACCGAGCGTGCACGACCTCCAGGCTGGGCCTTGGGGACGCGGGGCGGGCTGGAACCGTGCGCTGCATGGAGGTACGTAATTACGAGTGGTCTTTCAAACTGCTCAGCATGGGTCCCGGGAAGGAGGTGGCCTGTGAAAAGGGTCTCCTCCACAGCTCATTACAGCCACAGTATCGATTCTTCCATCATTATCAGAAGGCATCCCTGCCATGTGAAATCCTGTCCCTTGAAGTGTATTCACCAGGGACAGCTTTCCCCCATTTCCAGGAGTGCACATGGCTGCTAACAACCTTCCACAGGCCTTTTGAAAGCCCAAAGTTTTCAGAGAAGTGAAATGTATAGTTCCTGCTCCATTCATCCCTCAAGAAAGAGCAACCCTACACACACACACACACACACACACACACACACACACACACACACACACAAAACCCTAAAGAGCGTAAAGGAACAAACCAGAATTGTGCTCAATGCAGACCACCACATCAAAGGGTGCTTCTGAAACCCGGCCACTTCCAAGACAACTAAACTTTCCGAGTCCTTTTCTCGAGCAACCTTGGTGATGGGGGTCAGTTTGTTTTGTCTGTTGTCTTCTACTCTTAATGATAAAGGGGTAAATTTGGGGCTCGAAAAGAGAGGCCTTGGATTCCAGAAAAATCCACAGCTCACTTTCCTCCCTCAAGCCGCCCCTAATTCAGAGTCTGGAAAACGTGAATTCCTCACGTAAATTCTCCCACTGTCCACCCTGCTTGTTCAGCGTTTAACTCCTCAAATCTTACCCAAGCTACCCTCATATTTGGCAAAACCCTCGTGCTTCTCAATAACCGCCCACCCCAATCTCTCCGCTGTATTTCTTCTCTCCCTGCTTCTCCATCTCTGTCCTTCCATTGTGTCTCTGCCCTGTGTGCTGTTACTCTCTTTCTCCCCTCTTCCTACACTTCTTTCCCTTGCTACCTCTCTGGCCCTCTCTGTCAGGGCCCTTTCACCTCTACCCCCAGGCCTCCCTCCATCCCTCATCTGTGATCCAGTTGCACCTCACTGGGTCTCTCTGTCCCGAACCCTGAGCATCTTTGTGTATCTCCCTACATGCCCACCTGGTACCTACTTCTAAGAGATGGTTTCACCCTATTTCAGTCTTAATGGACGCCGCTCCCCACCAGCGTCCCCCGACTCACCTGACCTCTCCCCACCTCCCCTCCACCCCCAGGCCTCTGGACCTTGGAGTACAAGCGCGAGCTCACCACGCCCCTGTGCATCGCCGCGGCCCGGGGCCACACGGCCTGCGTGCGCCACCTGCTCGGCCGCGGCGCGGACCCCGACGCCAGCCCCGGCGGCCGCGGCGCCCTGCACGAGGCCTGCCTGGGGGGCCACACGGCCTGCGCCCAGCTGCTGCTGCAGCACCGCGCCGACCCCGACCTGCTCAGCGCCGACGGCCTGGCGCCCCTGCACCTCTGCCGCACGGCAGCCTCGCTGGGGTAAGGAGCCGGGGCCCCGGCCACCCAACCGACCCTCGACCCCCGACCCTGCCCCCGAACGCCCTCAACGCCCCGACCCCACTCAGAGCCCGGACAAGGCTGCGTCACCGCTCCAGGCCCCGCCCCCAAGCCCACCCCCCTCAGGCCCCGCCCCCAGACCCACGGCCTCGGCCCAGCCCGCCGCCTGACCCGGACCCGGACCCGGACCCGGACCCGGACCCGGACCCAGACCCAGACCCGGACCCAGACCCGGGAGCTCTCGGCCACGTCCGTCAGAGCCCCTCGGAGGCCGCCGGGCCCCCCGCCCCGGCCTCGGCCCCAGCCCGGGCCCCGCGCCGGTTTAATTAGCGCCTGATTGCGAGCGCGGGGGGGGCAGGCGCCACACGGAGGTAATGAGCCGGTGATCACCGGCCCGCAGACGCCGGCGCTGGAGAATGCTAAAAGGCCACTGGCGGGGTTGGAGGCTGAAAAATTAGGGTTTTTAATGATAATTTTATGCAGAATAATTGTCACAGTGTGACATAAATGGTTAGCTCCTCGGGCGGGGCTTCGGCGTCCCACAAGCCAGCCGAGCTGCGCCCGCATTTTCGGGGCCCACCCCCTCCCAGGTGCCGGGGTTCTGGAAGCTCTGCTGGTGCCGGGTCTAGCCTCGCGGCTGTCCTTGCGGAGGGTCTGTCCCCTCGGGGTCCAGTAGGTCCTGGGAGAGACGGCGGGGGCCCACCGTGTCATTGCATAGGATTTCTGTTCCAGGGGCCCAGCTTGCGTTGTGTCATCTTGACATTTCTTTTAGTCCCTGTCCTTGGGATTAAAATTTCTTGGCCTTCTGTCTCTATGATGACGATTAAATAAAATCACCATGTCAAGCGCAGGCAGGCAGGACTACTGGGCTCTCAGGGACCAAGGCGGAGGGGCACCGCCTACCAATGTCACGTGGAGCAGGGACTCAGAAAGGCACGTGGACCACCAGGAGTCTTGAAGGAAAGTGACTGAAAGCAATATATTTTTCAAAAGCAGCTTTACTGCGTTGTAATTGCATATAGTAAACTGCGCATGCTCAAAGTATACAATCTGATAAATTTGGACACAGGCGTGCACTCATGAAACCACCCCTATAATCAAGAGAGTGAACCCAGCCATCACCAGCAAAAGGTTCCCTTGCCCCATTGTAATCTCTCCCTCGCCCTCCTCCAATTTCCCACTGATCGGCTTTTGGTCACTACAGTTTAGTCTGAATTTACTAGAATTTTATGTGAATGGAATGTAGTCTCTTTTGTCTGGCTTCTTTCATGCAGCAATATTACTTTAAGATTTGCTTTGAAGCATATATTATATTTTTTATTTTCATTTTATATTGGAGCGTAGTCGATTAACTGTGTTGTGTTAGTTTCACGGGTACAGCAAAGTGATTCAGTTCAACATATACACATATCTTTTCTTTTTTCAAATTCTTTTCCCATTTAGGTTATTACAGAATATTGAGCAGAGTTCCCTGTGCTATACAGTAGGTCCTTGTTGGTTATCTATTTTAAATATAACAGTGTGTACATGTCAATCCCAGTACTTTGAGAGCTGTCATACTGTTGTGTGTATCCATAATTCACTCCTCTTCATTGCTGAGTGATATTCCAGGGTAGAGGATAACACAATGTATCTATCCACTCATATGTTGAAAGACACTTGATTGTTTCAGGCTTGGGGCTGTTACAAATAAAGTTGCTGTGAACATTTGTGTACCAGCCTTTTTCTGGGTATATGCTTTCGTTTCTCCTGGATAAATATCTAGGCAGAGCTGTGTCACATGATATGATTAAACGATAATCTTTTAGGAAATGACCTTCCAAATTGGATCTACCATTTTACATTCCCACCAGCAATATATGAATGTTCTAGATGCTTCCCATCCTCACCAATACTTGGTATGGTCACTCTTTAGCTGTAGACATTCTTTAGGTACTTAGGAATATTCCATTGTAGTTATGATTTGCATCTCCCTGATGACGAGTGATGTTGGGCATCTTCTCATGTACTTATTTGCCATCCATTTATCTTCTTTGGTGAAGTGCCTGTTCAAATCTTGTGCCCTTTTAAAATATTGGGTTTTTAAAAGGGCACAAGATATTGTTTTCTTCTTAAATTTTGAGATTTCTTTATATATTCTGGATACAAGTCCCTTGTCAGGCATGTGATTTATAAATATTATCTCTCAGTTTCTGGGTTATATTTTCTTTCCTTAAAAGTGTCTTTTGGAGAACAGAAGTTCTTGCTTTTGGTGGCATCCAGCTGATCATTTTTTTCTTTTAGGGATTGTGTTGGGTTATTTTATCTTTAAAAAAAAAATCTTTGCCCAACCATGGCCACAAACATTTCCTCCTATGTTTTCCTCTAAAATTTTTAAAATAATTTTATATGTTACATTTAAGTCTGTGACCCATTTTGAGTTAATATCTGAATATGGTGTGAGGTATGGATTGAAGCTTTTTTTTCTCTGCATGTGGATATCCAGTTGTTCCAGCACCATTTGTCAAAAAGCCTTTCCTTTCTCCATGGATTTGCCTTTGCACTTTTGTTGAAAATCAACTGACTACATATGTATGGGTTTATTTCTGGCTCTCTTGTCAAGTACACACAAGACAGGGCAAGGCCTGACCGATTCAACTGGTAAAGATCCACAGAGCCACTCCTAGATTCGGACTTTTAACGCTTACATAAACAGTGAAAAGAAGAATAGCCAGAAGTACCAATTCTGCCCGGTCCTTGTCCCACACACCACAAAGGACAACACCCAAACAAAAGGGGCCAGAAAATGGCAATGTGAGTTGCAGGATACCCTGTTACAGAACACCCGAATCTAGACTTCAGGTGAGCGGTTTTACAGTCTGCAGCTCTATTCTGAGGGGGGCAAGACAGGAAGTCCCAAACCTCATCAGAACCCAGGAGGTGATGAGGAACGTCTCAGGACGGCCTCCCAGGGGCCGTAGGGAGGTGAGTGGACGATGGTCTTGTAGCAACTCCTTACAAGACTTTCATTCTGGAGGATCACAAGGCGCTCTGCCAAGACTTAGGTCAGCAGTGGTTCAAACTTTTGTTTGCATGGCCTGTGTGGATACATGCAAGTCGCTGGGGCTCCATGGCAGAGCCGTGGTTCTGTGTCTCTACTCTATTACATTGCTCTGTTGGTCTTTTTTTTTTTTTTTTTTTTTTTTTTTGCGGTATGCGAGCCTCTCACTGCTGTGGCCTCTCCCGTTGCGGAGCACAGGCTCCAGACATGCAGGCTCAGCGGCCATGGCTCACGGGCCCAGCTGCTCCACGGCATGTGGGATCTTCCTGGGCCGGGGCACGAACCCGGGTCCCCTGCATCGGCAGGCAGACTCTCAACCACTGCGCCACCAGGGAAGCCCCTCTGTTGGTCTTTTTTGACACCAGTACCACATTGTATTGAATATTGTAACTCTGTAAGAAATCTTCAAGTCAGGTAGTATAAGTTCTCCGGCATCATTCTCATTTTCGAAGTTGATTTGGCTGTTCTAGCCTCTTCGCATTTCCACATAAATTTTAAAATCAGTTTGTCAATTTCTACAAAAAAAGCTGCTGGGATGACATGATACTATACATAGAGAATCCTAAAGATGCTACCAGAAAACTACTAGAGCTAATCAATGAATTTGGTAAAGTAGCAGGATACAAAATTAATGCACAGAAATCTCTGGCATTCCTATATGCTAATGATGAAAAATCCGAAAGTGAAATCAAGGAAACACTCCCATTTACCATTGCAACAAAAAGAATAAAATATCTAGGAATAAACCTACCTAAGGAGACAAAAGACCTGTATGCAGAAAATTATAAGACACTGGTGAAAGAAATTAAAGATGATACAAATAGATGGAGAGATGTACCATGTTCTTGGATTGGAAGAATCAACATTGTGAAAATGACTCTACTACCCAAAGCAATCTACAGATTCAATGCAATCCCTATCAAACTACCAATGGCATTTTTCACAGAACTAGAACAAAAAATTTCACAATTTGTATGGAAACACAAAAGACCCCGAATAGCCAAAGCAATCTTGATAACGAAAAATGGAGCTGGAGGAATCAGGCTCCCTGACTTCAGACTATACTACAAAGCTACAGTAATCAAGACAGTGTGGTACTGGCACAAAAACAGAAAGATAGATCAATGGAACAGGATAGAAAGCCCAGAGATAAACCCACTCACATATGGTCACCTTATCTTTGATAAAGGAGGCAGGAATGTACAGTGGAGAAAGGACAGTCTCTTCAATAAGTGGTACTGGGAAAACTGGACAGGTACATGTAAAAGTATGAGATTAGATCACTCCCTAACACCATACACAAAGATAAGCTCAAAATGGATTAAAGACCTAAATGTAAGGCCAGACACTATCAAACTCTTAGAGGAAAACATAGGCAGAACACTCTATGACATAAATCACAGCAAGATCCTTTTTGACGCACCTCCTAGAGAAATGGAAATAAAGACAAAAATAAACACATGGGACCTAATGAAACTTCAAAGCTTTTGCACAGCAAAGGAAACCATAAACAAGACCAAAAGACAACCCTCAGAATGGGAGAAAATATTTACAAATGAAGCAACTGACAAAGGATTAATCTCCAAAATTTATAAGCAGCTCATGCAGCTCAATAACAAAAAAACAAACAACCCAATCCAAAAATGAGCAGAAGACCTAAATAGACATTTCTCCACAGAAGATATACAGACTGCCAACAAACACATGAAAGGATGCTCAACATCTTTACTCATTAGAGAAATGCAAATCAAAACTACAGTGAGGTGTCATCTCACACCAGTCAGAATGGCCATCATCAGGAGATCTGGAAACAGTGAATGCTGGGGAGGGTGTGGAAAGAGGGGAACACTCTTGCACTGCTGGTGGGAATGTGAATCGGTGCGGCCACTATGGGGAACGGTATGGAGGTTCCTTAAAAGACTACAAATGGAACTGCCATGTGACCCAGCAATCCCACTACTGGGCATGTACCCTGAGAAAACCATGGTTCAGAAAGAGTCATGTACCAAAATGTTCATAGCAGCCCTATTTATGGTGGCCCAGAGATGGGGACAACCTAGGTGTCCATCATTGGATGAATGGATGGAGAAGATGTGGCACATGTATACGGTGGAGTATTACTCAGCCATAAAAAGAAACGAAATTGAGCTATTTGTAATGAGGTGGATGGACCTAGAGTCTGTCATGCAGAGTGAAGTAAGTCAGAAAGAGAAAGACAAACACTGTAGGCTGACACATATGTGTGGAGTTTGGGAAGGAAAATGTCATGAAGAACATGGGGGTATGATAGGAATGAGGACACAGATCTGCTGGAGGGTGGACTTGGGGATGTGGGGGGGGGAAGGGTGGACTGTGACAAAGCGGGGGAGCGGCATGGACGTATGTGCACTACCGAATGTGGGGTGGATGGCTGGTGGGAGGCAGCCGCGTAGCACAGGGAGATCGGCTTGGTGCTTTGTGGCCGCCTGGAGGGGTGGGATAGGGAGGGCCGGAGGGAGACGCAAAAGGGAGGGGATGTGGGAACGTGTGTATATGTATAACTGATTAAATTTGTTAAATTAAAAAAAAAGCTGCTGGGTTTTGACTGAGGTTAATGTGAATATATAGATCAGTTTGGGGAGACTTGACTTAAAAATATTGAATCTTTCAACCCATGAATCCGAAAAATCTCTCCATTTATTTAGATCTTTAGTTTCTTTCAGCTTTGTTTTATAGTTCTTAGTGTGCAGGGCTTGCACATATTTTGTCAGATATATCCCTAAGTATTTCATATTTTGGATGCTTTTGAAAGTGACATTTTTATTCAAATCTCTGTTGTGGTAGCTACTATATAAATTGATAAGAAGTTATTTTTGTATGTTAATTTGAAACCTGCAACCTTGCTAAGCTTACTAACTGTTCTAGTAGCCTATCATAAATTCCATAAGATTTCTATGTAGACAATCATGTCATCTGCAAATAAACACAGTTTTACTTCTTTTCCAATCTGGATGCCTTGTAGTACTTTTTCTTGCTTTATTGCACTAGATAGAGCCTCCAGTGCAATGTGGAATAGAAGTAATGAGAGCAGACAACTTTCCTTATTTGTAATCTTAGAGGAATTAAATCTTTCACCATTAAGTATGATATTAGATGTAGATGACATTTTTTGGATTGAAAGAGTGCCTTTCTATCCCTACTCTGCTGAGAGTTTCTACTATGAATGGATATTGAATTTTCTAAATGCTTTTTCTGCATATATTGAGTTGATCATATGGTGTATTTTTTAGTCTGTTAATATAATTATTTACACTGACTGATTTTCAAATGTTAAACCAACCTTGCATTCTTCAGACCACAGTTTATAAATTGCTAGGTTTGATTTGCTGAAATTTTTTCAATCTGCATCTATGTTCATGAAAGGTATTGATCTGTAGTTTTTTCTTGTAATGTTTTTGTTTGGTTTTGATATCTGAACAATGCTGGCCTCAAAAATGAGTTGAGAAGTGTCCCCTTCTTGCCTATTTTCTGGAAGAGCTTGTGTAAAATTATTATTTCTTCCTTAAATGTTTGGTAGAATTCATCTGTGAAGATATCTTGGCCTGGAGTTTTCTTTATGAGAAGGTTTTTGGCTATGAATTCAATTTCTTTAATGGCTATAGTGCTATTCAGGATATTTCTCTCTTTTTGCGTGAGCTTTGATAGCTTGTATCTTTCAAGACATTTATCTCTTTCATTTGTTAAATTTATTGTCATAAAGTCGTTCCCTATTATCCATTTAATAGCTGCAGAATCTGTAGAATCACCACTCTCATTCATGATACTGGAATTTGTGACTTTTATTCTTTTTTCCCTGTTCAGTCTTGTTTTGGGTTTTACTGATTTTCATTTTTGTTTTACTGTTTTATTTTTCATTGATTCTTTTTTTTTTTTTTTTTGTGGTACACGGGCCTCTCACTGTGCAGGCTCAGCGGCCATGGCTCATGGGCCCAGCCGCTCCGCGGCATGTGGGATCTTCCCGGACCGGGGCATGAACCCGTGTCCCCTGCATCGGCAGGTGGACTCTCAACCACTGTGCCACAAGGGAAGCCCCTTTCATTGATTCTTGATAGGATCTTTATTGTCCTCCTTTCTTTACTTACATTGAGTTTTATTTGTTCTTGTTCTTCTATTTCTTAAGATGGAAGCTGATGTCTTTGATGATTTTTATTTTCTAATATAGGCAGGCTTTCGGTGTTATACATGTATCCTCTATGTACTACTTTAGCTGAATCCCACAAGTTTTAATATGTTAAAATTTCACTTTCAATCAGTTTTAAATATTTTCTAATTCCCCTTTAAATTTTTTCCTTTTGATTTTTTTCTTTGAAACATAGGCTGTATAAAAACGTGTTATTTAGTTTCCAAATATTTGGGTATTTTCCAGATATCTTTCTATTATTTATTTCTAATTTAATTCCATTATAGTGAGGGAACTTACTTTGTATCACTTTACTCCTTTGAAATTTATTGAGTCTAGTTTTATGATCCAAAATATATTCCATCTTGGTAAAATTTCCATGCACACCAGAAAAGAATGCATATTCTGCAGTTGTTGGGTGGTGTGTTCTATAAATGTCAATTAAGTCAAGTTGCTTAATAATGTTGGGTAAAACTCCTATATCCTTACTGATTTTCTGCCTACTTATAAATAACCTGTAGGTTATTTAAAGAGGAGTGTTGAAATCCTTGACTATAATCATGGATTTGTCTATTTCTCTATGCAGTTCTATCAGTTTTGTTTCAAATATTTTGAAGCTCTATTATTAGTTACATAGATATTTAGCATTGTTATTGCCTCTTGAAGAACTGACATCATTATTAAAAGATATTCTTTATCTCTGGTAATATTCTTTGCTCTAAAGTCTCCTTTGTCTGATATTAAAATATCCAGTCTGACATTAATATAGATTTCCTTTGATTAGTGTTAGTATAGTATACCCTCTTCCATCTTCATTAGTTATCTGTTGCTGTGTAACAAATTACCACAAACTTAGAGACTTACTAAAACACCCATTTATTGTCTCATGGTTTCTGTGGGTAGAGCTGGGGTGTGGTTTCACTGGGTCCTCTACTGCAGAGTCTCTCATATGACTGCAATCAAGGTGTCAACAAGGGCTAGGGTCTCACCTGAAGGGTCACCTGGGGAAGAATCTGCTACAAAATTCATAGAGTTATAGGCAGAATTCAGTTCTTTGGGACTGTTGGACTGAAGGTCTCAGTTCCTTGCTGACTATTGATTGAAGGCCATGCTCAGTTTGTGTCCTTATTTTTAAAGTGGATTTCTTGTAGGCAGGTTATAATTGAGTCTTTTTAAATCCAATCTGGTAGTATTTGCCTTTTAGTTGGGTGTCTAGATCATTTACATTTAATGAGATTTTTATATGATTATGTTCAAATCCAACATCCTGTTATTTCTTTCTATTCATCTCATCCATTCTTTGTTCCCTTTTCTTCTTTTTCT
This sequence comes from Hyperoodon ampullatus, assembly GCF_949752795.1. Classification (NCBI taxonomy): domain Eukaryota; kingdom Metazoa; phylum Chordata; class Mammalia; order Artiodactyla; family Ziphiidae; genus Hyperoodon; species Hyperoodon ampullatus. The sequence goes on from NC_136921.1 coordinate 4,793,166, forward strand.
ACTTTCTTCTATACTGAGTATTTTTCATGATTCAACTTAATCTCCCTTTTTGACTTATTATATATAACTTTTGGTTCTGTTATCTTAGTAGTTGCTTTAGGGTTTATAGTATACATCTTTACCACAGTCTGCCCTCAAGTTGTATTATACTACTTCATGTATAATATAAAAACCATATGACACTATACTTCCATTTCTCTCCTCCTGACTTTTGCACTATTGGTATCATAGATTTCACTTCTGTATATAAATCCCACAATGCATTGTTATTATTTTTGTTCAAAGTGAATTATCTTTTAAATATATTGAAATAATAAGAAAAAAAGTTTTTATGTTTACCCATGTAGTTCCTATTTCCAGTTCCCTTCATTCCTTTGTATAGACTGAAGATTCCATCTGGGATCATCTTCCTTCTGCTTGGAGAACTTTCTTTAATATTTCTTATAGTGAAGGTCTGCTGGGGATGAATCCTTTTGGAGTTTGTATGTTTGAAAAAGTCTTTATTTCATCTGAGTGTTTGAAAGGTACTTTTGTTGGGTAGAGAATTCTAGGTTGACAGGATCTTTTTTTCCTTCAGTGTTTTACACTCATGGCTCCACTGTCATCTAACTTGAATTTTTATTTCTTTTTTTAATAAATTTATTTATTTATTTTTATTTTTGGCTGTGTTGGGTCTTCATTTCTGTGCGAGGGCTTTCTCCAGTTGCAGCGAGTGGGGGCCACTCTTCATCACGGTGCGCGGGCCTCTCACTGTCACGGCCTCTCCCATTGTGGAGCGCAGGCTCCAGACACGCAGGCTCAGTAGTTGTGGCTCACGGGCTTAGTTGCTCCGCGGCATGTGGGATCTTCCCAGACCAGGGCTCGAACCCATGTCCCCTGCATTAGCAGGCAGATTCTTAGGAAGCCCTAATTTGAATTTTTAATCTTTAAATCTTCTATCTATCTGATCTTTGTTCTTTTGTATATAGTGTCCTTTTTTTCTGGCTTTAATATTTTCTCCATATCACTGGTTTTAAGCAATTTGATCATGATGTGCTTTGATGTAGTTTTCTTCATGTTTCTTGTCCTTGAGATTTACTGACTTCTTGGATCTGTGGGTTTATACTTTCCATCAAATTTGGAAAATTGTAGGCAATTATCCCTTCACATATTTTCTATATGATCCCCTCCTCTGCCTCAGGGACTCCAATTGCATATATGTTACACCACTTGAAGTTGTCCCACAGTTCACTAGTGCTCTGTTTTGTTTTGTTTTTTTGCATTTTTTTCTTATGTAATTGAGTTACCTTTTGTTCTGAAATCCCTGATCTGCCATTAATCCCATCCAGTCTATTTTTCATCTCAGACATTATAATTTTCAACTTTAGAAGCCCAATCTTAGGTCTTTTTAAAATATCTTTCATGTCTTAACATGTTCAATCTTTCCTCTAGCTTCTCAGATATATGGAATACAGTTCTAATAACTATTTTAATGTTTCTATCAATTCTATCATCTGGGTATGAAGAACATTTTCTTTATTTTAACTTTGTTCATTTTGTAAATTTCAGATTCACATAAGGCATAGTTGTGAGAGATAAGATATGTAGATATAAGATTCAAAGTAGAAATGCTTATGAATATATTTCTCAATGATTTTTTAAAGCTGTAAATAGATAGCTATTCTGCATGGATACTAAATAAAGATTAACTTCTACCTCATTTTAACTTACAATTTCTATCCTTGAGTCATTTGGTAGATGATTTGCTGGTGTACAAAGTTGCCATCTGGTGACAAAATTATAGAAACCCCATCTATTTTTGAAAAGCACAGCTCTAAGTTCATCCAATAATGATTCCTTCCCTACAAGCATTCAATCGCAAGTTGTTCAACTCTACAAGGTGCTGGGGCTGCGCTGTGTTATACACAGTCTATCCCCACAAGATGCTTTTGGTTTCAAAGGAGAGGAAGGTAATTTACAGCAGTGTGCTAGACACTGAGCCAAGAATATGCAGAATCCACTATGTGCACGGAAGTTGAGAGTGTGGGCTGGTAAATTTCTACTGGAAATTTTCTAGGAGAGAAAGAGGCACCAGCTCTATTAAAGGACATAAGCCAATCAAATCAAAGCAAATGTCTTTCTATATACTAAGAAAATGGGCAAAATTATTATTGAGTGCACTCAGTTTTCATCATATTTTTATACCCTACAATTTTATATGTTACAAGTACATATTTTGCTACATCTGAGGTCTGGGTTGAATCCCAATTCCAACACTTACTAGCTGTGCAAGCTTGGGTAAGTTATTTCATTTTTCTGTGTCTCACTGTAATATTTGAGCCTACTATGTAGGGTGGTTATTATGAGAATTAAATAAGCTAATGTAGAGCTTCCCTGGTGGCACAGTGGTTGAGCATCCACCTGCCAATGCAGGGGACACGGGTTCGTGCCCCGGTCCGGGAAGATCCCACATGCTGTGGAGCGGCTGGGCCCGTGAGCCATGGCCGCTGAGCCTGTGCGTCCGGAGCCTGTGCTCTGCTACGGGAGAGGCCACAACCGTGAGAGGCCCGTGTACCACACACACACACAAAAAAAATTAGCTAATGTAGGAAAAATGTTTAGAAGAGCACCTTGCATATAGTTAAGAATTATGTAGGTGCTGACTGCAATTCCTGAGGCCGCTTGTGTAATCATTGTGTCTATCTTACGAGAATTGAAAAAACATTTCACTATTTTTAATTAATATGGGGTTTGTGGTTTCTTTTATCTCCATATTTGTTGGTCATCTATCATTTATTCCCAGTAATATCTCTAGTCAAGAACATACTCCCAATTATAACATATTCCTCTGGAAAATATAACCCATTTGATGATATTGCATGTCTAGGAACACACCATGCTTCCCACCTGCCCAAGAAGGCATGTCTATATTTACTTTTCTCTTGTTCAAAATTAAGTTCTCTAAATGCAGTATGGTATCCTGGATTGGATCCTGGAACAGAACATGAACATTAGTGGGAAAAGTGGTGAAAGTCAAACAAAGTCAGTTAATAGTTTTGGACTGATGTTAATTTCTTAATGTGGGCAAAGGTACCATAATAATAAAAGATGTGAACTTTAGAGGGAGCTGGATGAAGAGCATTTGGGAACTCTCTGCACTATCTTTGCAACTCTTCTGTAAATCTAAAATAATTTTAAAATAGAAGGAGTTTTAAAAACCAAGTTTTCTTCATACCTTGGGCTCCAATCTTCCACCTTACAGTATTAGAAAAATATTGTTCTTTACTAAATGAGAATGTATCACCTACTCAGAACACAAAATATTGTGAAACCTGACAACAGCCCTTAAGACAAACCAACAAGCTTACATTTGGAGCTGAGGCATATGCAGACCATTCAAGCTACTCGGCTTATACATTGTGTGATAAAAACTAATTTCCTGGCTTCAGCTGGTTTTTCAGAAATCATTCATATCTAGCACATTGTTTAATAAAGAAAGACCTTTAAAATGTCTTTGTATTAAGATGGGGCTTTTACAATCTCTTTTCTTTTGTCTTTCTCTTCCTCTTTGTTCTTTTTCTTCTCATTTTCTCTTCTGTCTCCTTACGTCTCTCTACATGCCTCTTTCTCCCTGGTGATTTCATCTGACAGTCTTGACTTATTTAAATCCAGGTTATTAGGGAAAAGTTTAAGATAAGCGATGAACACACCAGAAGTTCAGGCAGAACTATGCAACAGCTGACTTAGAATATCAATGATTTGATGGAAGATGCTGGCGGGTCCCCTTGAACACCTCTACAATAACATAGCCAACTACCTTGAAGGATAAAAGTTAACAGATGTCAGAGAGGGCCTGAGGTTTAGACTACGGCTTTTCAGCTCTGAAGAGTCCCCCTAAAGTTAGACTCCGAGGAGGTCTGGCTTCAAGTAGTATAAACATTATCACTTTGACAGGAAAGAGCTACTTTCTCCAGAATCTTTTTATACATAGTAGATTTTAGGTCATCCTTAATTTTTTTACCTTACAGTAGAGAGGGGGTCGTTGACCTACATACAGAGCCACTTCATTTTCTTACTCTTGATGACAATGGTCTCCACACCTAGGGACCCAGTTCTGCTGCATCCCCTTTTAGTCAGCAATTCTCCATGGGTGCAGGACTTTAAAACCTTTGAGTCTCTGAGTTCCTGGGATTTAAAAAAAAATTATCTGTGCTTCCTTCCAACCAGCAAGCTTCAGAATTCAGAATTCAACACACAAAAAGGGATATCGGAGCTTTAATCTAGGAGCCTTTTGAAGAGATTTTCCCAAAAAGAAAAGTTCCAGTAAAGTTACTCTCTTCACGTTAGTAGCCTGCATGCCAGCCTCGCCCTATTTATTATCAGATTCCTCTCCTTGACCTTTTTAAAATTCTGAGATAATTAAAATGAGAAAAGAATTAATAGAGTCCTGATTTTTTTTCTCATCTAAAGCTGTCTTGATTTAAACAAAAGTGAGGAGGATTTGCTTCCTTCACAAACATATTAGTTAAAAAGCATGCAAGTTTACTTCTTGGTCCCAGTTGTGTCAATTCAACTAAATAAAAATTCATTCGTAAGCCAGAATTGGACTTGTGGAAGCAGCTAATTATCTTGGGAGGAAAAAATTATTGAAGAAAATCATTGGACAATTCTTTTCTAACTCAGACCTGGCAGGTTGAAATCTGGGCAGAGAGAAATGAAGTATGACTCTTCCTGAGGAAAGAAAGGCACTCTCTGGTCAAGATTTGAACAGGGACAACTATTCTGAGTCCTCGCCCCAACCCCAAAAGCCTTTGCCTAATAACAGGAGGTTTGCTTGCATGAGGTTCCAGCTCATGAGCATAGATGTATATTCCACTAAACGGTCCACTCTCCACATCCCAGATGAGTGACTGATTGTTGTTCAAGTGGAGGGGAGAAAACATGGTCCGGTTCAACAGGACTTTGAGGCATCTCAAGGAATATTAAAGAACAAGGTGTCAGTTAGGGGCTACTCCCACTGGATGATTTGATATTTGTAGAAGAACTTCACTTTTTCTTTTTTTTTTTTCCTTTTCTGCCATGCGGCACGTGGGATCTTAGTTCCCTGACCAGGGATCGAACTCACGTCCCTGCAGTGGAAGCATGGAGTCTTCACCACTGGACCACCAGGGAAGTCCAGAACTTCACATTCTGAGCGCTTGCAAGTGTCTTACGTGCTATGATCCTCCCCGCAGGCCTGCAAGGCATGGTTATCCCCAGTTCACAGGTTAGAAACCTGAGGCTCACCAAGAGCTCATGTTTTGCCGTTAAAGTGGCACCCAGTGTAAACGGTCAGAGCCAGGCTGGAAAGCCAAGTGCCGTAAGAGAGACGGATGTTGAAAGATAGCTTCTCCCTTGATAACCTAATTTTTTCAAAAACTGCCAATAGTCAGAAAATAGCTCTGCTCATCTCTAATCATGACCTTTCAAACATGTTCTACCGTAGGTTTATCCTCCTTCCTTGCCACTTCTGGCATCTCAGGCAGATTCCTGGTCAGTTTTCTGGTCACTTGCCAAGTTCTATTTGAATACAGATAACTCGCTGTCAGGAATTAAAAGAGGTAATCCAGGCCAAATCAAACCTTCACCCTCTGGGCAAATTCCTTGATCAGACACCTCAGGAAAGATATACAAATGGCCAATAAGCAAATGGAAAGATGCTCAACATCATTCATCATCAGGGAAATGCCAATTAAAACCATGAGGAAATATGCTTTACGTTACACCCGTTAGGGTGGCTAAAGTCAAAAAGACTGACAACACCAAACATTGGCAGGAATGTGGAGCAACTGAAATGTCATACACTGTTGTTAGGAGTGTATAATGATGTAATCACCTTGGAAAACTGTTTGGCAGTTTCTTTTAACGTTGAATATACACCTACCAGCAATTCCACTTCTAGATATTTATCCAAAAGAAATGAGAACATATGTCCACAAGAAGACTTACATTAAAATGTTCATAGCAGCTTTATTCATAATAGCCAAAAAATGGAAATACCCAAATGCCCATCAGTATCAAAAGGAGAATGAATTTTTTCATTATGGTAAGTCCATACAATTAAATATGACTCAGAAATAAACCAGAATGAGTTACTCATGCATGCAACAATGTGGATGAGCGTCAAAGACATTCTGTTGAGCTAAAGAAGCCAGACACAAAACAGTAGAAAATTCTAGAAAAGACAAAACATGGTGAGAGAACTCAGAACCATGGTTGCCTGTGGGGGTGATGACTGGCTGGTAGCAAACACAAAGGAAATTCTTGGAGAGATGAAAATATGCTACGTCTTGACTGGGATGTTGGTTACAAACATGTATTCCTTTGCCGATTTCTGCAGCTATACTTCTCAGACCTGTGCATTTCTCTGTAAATTTACCTGACTTAAAAAATACATAAATACATGCATATAAAACTGTTCTCTCATACAAGTCCCAGCTCCCCCCAACCTTACCCTCATCCCTGCCTAAAAAGAGAGTCTTTATTTTTAATTTATTTATTTAATTTATTTTATTTATTTATTTTATTTAATTTATTTTTGGCTGTGTTGGGTCTTTGTTTCTGTGCGAGGGCTTTCTCTAGTTGTGGAGAGCGGGGGCCACTCTTCATCATGGTACGCGGGCCTCTCACTGTCGCGGCCTTCTCTTGTTTCGGAGCACAGGCTCCAGACGTGCAGGCTCAGTAGCTGTGGTGCACAGGCTTAGTTGCTCCGTGGCATGTGGAATCTTCCAAGACCAGGGCTCGAACCTGTGTCCCCTGCATTGGCAGGCAGATTCTCAACCACTGCGCCACCAGGGAAGCCTGAGAGTAGGGTCTTTTATTTCACTTTTCCTCCTCTTTCTCTTCCCCTCACTCTGATACCTCTGGGTCTCCCTCTTCATCCAGTGTGCTGGGGCCAGGGGAGGAGAAAAAGGTGGCCCGTTTCTTGTTGAGAAGGGGACACTAGTGAAGCTTCCAGAAAGTCAGATACTCCTTCAAGGGCAAGTGAAGCAAACAGTGGAGCTATAACTTCTCTAAGTTTGCTCCCTAAATCAGTCCTCAGTCCCCCAAAAGGCAGAATTTCACTCCCTGTCCGGGGAGAATTTGCCGAAAATATCATCAGCAGCCACAACCATTCAACACTTCCGAAGCAAATTAAACGGCAGCTCTTGCTCCAAGGGAAAACGTAAGGATGGAAATGGCCAGCAAGTTTCTCTCTCCATCTCCCCACTACCCTTAAGGATTTGTCCATTCACATCAGCCGTTTCAATTGTAAACATTTATGCTTGATCGTCTCACAGCTTAGCATCCCGGGAGAAAGGGACGGAGAAGAAAATATAGAGCAGAAAGGGGCGGGTGGCAGGTCCCCAAAGGAGAGGCTCAGCAGAAGGTCCAGGGAAACCACGTGGAGCCGCTCCTCCATCAAAGTCAGGGCAGCAGCTTCCCCACCCTTCATTTGGAGCCAGCTGGGGAGTCAATCCACAGAGGGAGCCCCCTTTCAATGGAAAGCACGGCTGTGTTTTCCTCCCAGGTCTCTCCCCTCTGTCCCCTGCCTCCCCCCATTCCTGCCTTGCCCAGCATCCAGCCGATCTGCCTGCCCCCACCAGCGGACCCAGGCTTCGGGCTCCAGCCACCCTGCCCCGGGGACACGTCTCCAGCCCATCTGCCTCTGCGTCAACCCCGAGGAGGAAGAGCAGCATATAAATGATGATTCAACAAGACTGGTTCATGACACCCATTACTTTCGCCGAGCACACTGCCTAGCGTGAAGCCCCTCCGTCTGTCAGAAGGGATTCGGGCAGCAACCACGGGAAGAGGACTGTGAAGCGCAGTCGGGATTGTCCAAGGACTCTGGCGACTTCCAGCCATTGAAACCATTGCTCAGGAGACAGATGCTGAACACACCTGACGAAGGGCTTAGAAGCAATGTCTGTTTCCCCTCGAAAAAATTTAAGTAATCTTTGTGAATTTCACCTTACCTTGAAGAGTTCTTTGTCATCGTTGTCTTTCAGTACGAGATCATTAGGTCGCTGACTCATTCTCTTAGCCAGCAGTAGCTGGGGTTCACATCCCAAGCAGCATGTTCTGGCTGTGGCATCACCGGCACATCCCAGGTCCCCACCCTTGAGATCACTGCAGAACCCTCAAACACCACCTCTTCACTGAAAACCAGGGAGAATGAAATCTGTGGCGCAGAGTTGCCCACAGGACTGGACGCGCAGCAGGTTCCTGTTGTTTGTTGTTGTATAGCACGAGGTCCACGGGCCAGGCGACCTCCTTGGCCTTCTGCGGCCTTCAGTGTTCTATCAGCGAGTCTGTCCAGGAATCCTGTGGAGTGCTCAGAGAAGAGACCCTCCCCCTCGCCTTGACAGGCTGCTGGCGTACAGAGCATGGAGGAAATTCTCTACTTATTGAATGAGCCGATGAATGAAAAGTTTAGAGAGAACTATGGGAAATGCCTAGTACCATGCCTGGCTCATAGAAGGTGCTTAACAAATAGTACCAACGGGAAGAGCAGCCAGGCGGGTAGGGGGACTGAGAAGTAAGCCAGACTCGGCAGCCAGGGTCTCTGATCTGCCACCTCTGAGCTGGATGGCCCTATGCAAATCACTGGTCTTCTTCTAAGCCTCAATTTCCCCCCCTGCAAACTCCACCTACAACACAGATGTGTTGCAAGGACTAAAGATAACATTCTGCTAAAAATAAACAAAAAGACCATGTGCTGGGGAATGCACTGACCTCCCAGCTCAGAACCAGAGGCTGTGAAATACCACTTTTGAGGGCTTTCTGCAACTAGACGGATGGTGAGGAGGGAAGCCGGAGAAGGGAAGCCTGGAGCGGGCTCTGTCTCATGGGGTGCAGGGCAGCTTGGCAGGTGGTGTGAAAGGGTAAGAAAGAGGTGAGCAGTGAGGAAGCCCGGGCGGAGGCACCCGGCACCTTTCTGCACCTGCGAGGCGAGGGGGAAAGCCAGCGCTTCGGGAAGATGCTGAAGGTGGCTGGGAGCGGCGTGCCGGACGTAGGTTCAGAGTCCCACTTCCCTCTTTAGAAATAAGTTAAAATGACATTCATTCAACAGCCCTTGATGGGTTCATCTCTATTAACTCCTGCCTTTTGGCTCAAGCTACTTTTTCTGTGTGCTGTCAACCTTGGGCCCCATAACAGCTTGTCACCTCGATCATTATCAAAGACGGGGATGAGGGATCGTGGTGGGGTGGGGAGTGTTTGCCCAAGTTGCTTCATATCTGAGGGTGTTCAGACAACACCGCATCTCCTTAATCTCGTAAGACAGAGACAAGTCATTCTGACATCGTCAGATGGGAACTTACCCTTGGTTCCCAACAGCGACTGTCCTACACTGGCTCCAGGCCTTCCTTCTTGTGTCTATCAGGATAGCAGGAAACCTGCTCGCAAAATCTCCCCTGGGAGGAAAGGGCTTGGCCAAAGCTGGGTTTCCCACACAGTCCTGCAAAGGCTTGGGTGGTACTTTCCCCGCTGGGCCATCTCTTCCTTGACTGGAGACACTGACCCATACGAGGTCAGATCTTGCAGGTCCCCAAGACTTATCACTGCTCTGCTTAGCACTGAGGACCTTCCACCCACCCCCGCCCGCTCCTCTTGACTCACCTTCTCGGAGGCACTGCCATACGTGTTTTCCCAGATCGTTGCTTACGCCTGGACAGATCAATGGAAAATTTGAGAGCATTCTGGAAACCTGGAAAGCTGAGCTGACATTCTCAGAATCCAAGAGCTGCTCCTGTGGCAGTGGGGGATGGTTTTGTTATTAATAAGTAACCTCTGTTGTTGTCCCTCCGTCAAATTGCGACTCTGATCCATTTGGGAAAATGGATTTGAAAATACAGGCAGGCAAAAAGGAAATAAAAGCACCATCACCCCATCATCCAGAGGTAAACACGCTGGCTTGTGTATTTCTAGGCTTTCTTCATATGCATATACATACCTGCTCTTTTTTTTTTTAATGGGAGTGTTCCATGCTGTTTTGTAACCCGATCTTTTCACAGGACCACTGCAAATAGTTTTCCATGTCATTAAACAGGTTCCCACAACTTCATTTTTAATGACTGCCCAGTGTGTGCCAGCAGCTATGTGCCCCAGTCAATTTGTTGTGTTGTTGTTTTCTCATGCCTGTGGTCTGCAACTTACATCATTATCTGCTCTAAGGAAGTGCCAAGGTTTAGCCCATTAGAAGCTCTCCATTAAAAATGAAAAGGGCATCTGCAGCCCTCCAGAGGGTGGGCCAGTGTCATTCTTCTGAAAGGTATCTTTGTTGCAAAGAGCAACCTGGCCATCAGCCTGTTAGGCTGTGGACGTGGAAAAGAGACCCACTTATATTTCCCAGTGGGCTTCTTCAGAGAGGTTGGGCTGCTTTAAAAAAAAAAAAAAAAGAGCAGAAGAAAATGTTTTGTAATTGTCGGTGAGTGCACACAGGCTCAGTGGCAAAATGAGACGGAACCCTTGATTTCTAACCTCCTGCTGCACTGTTCAAAATTCCTCCCAGAGAGGCAAGGAGGAAGCAGATCTGAAGCACTCTGATTGTCAAATTTGCATCCTCTCTTAGCTGGTTATTGTCCCAAAGGACATTTCACATCAAATTGTACTTGTTTGTAAAGATCTTTCACCCAAGACAGGCCACTTCCCAAGACACTGCTGATATGGAGGCTAGAGAAATACGGAGAGAGGATTTAAAATATTGAGAGTCCCTGGGTAGAAATGTAAACAGATTTAAGGGCAGCAGCTTCTGGCCTGGAAACCCCCAAAGGATCCCGTTCAGAGCCCCAGTCAGGCAAAGCACAGGACAAACAGCAGCCACACGAAGGAAAAGTGGAGGCTGTTCATTAACGAAATGCATTTGTTCTACACGCTCCTAGGGAATACCAACAGTGGGCTAGCCCTGCCCTCGGCGCGGAGAAGCAGAGATAAATAAACCCCCATTTCTACACACCCAAGGCGCCAACCGTCTAAGAGAGGAATCAAACGTGCCAGTGAACATTTGAAACACAGTGTGATAAAGGCTGTGCCCAGACACTTAGGCACGAGGAACATGACAACACAGAAGTGGGACCCAGAGGAAGAGGAAGGAAAGATAGGATGCGTCCTAAGAACCACACCTGGTCAGGTAGGATCGAAGCACGGGATGCCGCATCAGGAAATGAAACTGCTGAGGCCCACAGAAGCTGGATCACGCGGTGTCCTGTGTCCCGGGGAAAGGAGCCTGGGCTTTCTTCAGCCGCCAGGAGGAGCCTTTGGGTTTTCAGCGGGCACAGGGCTTATGATTCACACTGGAAAGGCTCTTTCTGGGTAGTATGGAGCTTGTTAGACGGGCACAGGGAACAAATTAAGAGACTGTCCTTAGCTTCAGGCAAAAAAGGATTCGGGGCCTCAACAAAGGACAGGGACAACGGGATGGAGGGAGGAGGCAGTTCAAGTGATTATTCAAGAGATGGAATCGGCAGGGCTGAGTGGCCCACTGAAGAGGCGGTGGGGGACAGGGTGAAAGCGAAGAGCAAGTAACGCACAGAGCAAGACCCCCAAGGAAGCAGAAGAGGACTACACCTGGGACAAGAGGGTCAAGAGGGGTTCCTTTCCTCAGACCTATGGAAGTAGGACAGGACAGTCATGTAGACGCAGATTCTAACAGGTACGGGGGCCGACTCAGTGGCACAAGGCGGGAAGGATGGCAGCTCCTGGGAGAACGTGCACGCTGAGTGAAGTAGGGGTAGATTGCTGAGAAGGAGGAGAATAGAAATAGGATCTCTTGGGGACAGCGGTCAACAGTTGGAACAGCCAGTAAAGGGCAAGGAAGGAGAAGCTGGTGCTCAGCCCTGGGAAGTATAAGCCAAAGGGCCCTGAGGACCAGCTGAGCCCAGAGGCCAATCTCCATGAATGGTGTTCCCTCCAGCAGCACTCTGCAGCCAAGGGGGGAAGAGCGGGTGGGTGATGATTGGATTCCCAACTGAAAATGCGGCCAACGGACGCATGGGATGGCCACGTCCCCTCAACTCAAGGGAACTGAGGACGCCGAGAAGAGAGAGTGGAGGGCTGCCCAGGGAAGGAAGTGAAGCCAGGAAGGGCTGAGAAAGCCAGGGGCCGATGACCCAAGTCTCAACAGAGGAGCGATGAGGAGAGTACCAACAGGAGGGCTAGCTAGACGGACCAGAGCCTCACGCTGTGAAGTCAGCATGGTGGCGCGTCAGACTCCAAACGTGGAGTAAACACACTGATGGCAACGTCCAGGAGGTGACCCGGGAGTGGGGGGTTGAAGTGGGGCTGGTGTTCTGGCGGTGCCCATGAAGGACAAGGGCCAGCAGAATGGAGGAGGGTGGTGGGAGGGTCTATGAGACGGTCCTACTTTCAGGCTGGTCCAGGCTGAGTTCCCCACCAGTGTCTGAGGCCCCATTTCCAGCATGGGCCTGACCAGTCAGCAACGGCCACCTGGGCTTGGATTGAGGTGCCTGGAGTTCTCCCAGGTGGGGAAGAGGCTCTGAGGAAACTGCTCTCCTGGGAGAGGACAGTCTTGGGATCCACCTGATGGACCTGGAAGCAGCAGGAGACACCCACCTCTGGGGGAGACCACAGTGTCCCAAGGGAGCCTACAAACCCCAGGACACCACTGTGGGATTTAGCAACAGCCAAAATCCACAGTCTGTTCAAGGAGAGCTTGGCTGAAACCAAGATAGTCCCACAGTTAGGCATGGTTCTGGGTTTCACCCATGCATCCAGTCCTGTCTGAGGACACCCCAGTGCCATTCTGTGTCAGTGTCTTGAGGAATGATGGATAGATTCCATCCCAGGGAGTAAGGCAAGCCTTGCCTCACACCGTTGCCAAAGCGCAGGTACCTGCCGGCTGATAAAGAGCCCGACGGCCTAAGGGGCCCTCCTTAGAACCCTGACTCCCAGACCCTTCAACTGCCACCTGTGACAAAGAGCCCAGGAAATTCGTGTTTCCAGCACCGTCACCTGAACCACATTACCTTCCAGAGTAGCACCAAGTAGTTACAAATTACAAGGTAAATGTTAACGCTGCTCGTGGGTTCTTAGGAAAAGTTCCTAGCTGTTGCCACCATTTAGTAACCTGTACCCCCAGGTTTGCCTTAATCTCTTTTTTTGTTTTGTTTTGTTTTTCCAGCTCAGTTTGAACTCCTATAGCCTGGGCACGGGAGATCTGGATTCCTGTCCTGGCTGTTTTAGGAGCCAACACCCCCGGTGGGGAGGGAGGGCGTCCGAAGCCCCGGAACCCGCAGGCAGGGCGTGCCGGGCTGGGGGAAACAGGGCGCCGGTGCCGGGGCGTCCTCCGGGCCCAGCCCGGGTGACTGACCTTGGCCTCCCCGCAGGTGCGCACAAGCGCTGCTGGAGCACGGTGCCTCGGTGCAGCGCGCGGGCGGCGCGGGCCTGGACACGCCCCTGCACGTGGCGGCTCAGCACTGCTTGGACGAGCACGCGCGCCTCTACCTGGGCCGCGGGGCGCGCGTGGACGCGAGGAACGCCCACGGCGAGACGGCCCTGAGCGCGGCGTGCGGCGCTGCGCGGCGGCCCGACGAGCACGCGCGCTGCCTGCGCCTGTGCGCGCTGCTGCTGCGGTGCGGCGCGGCGGCGGACGCGCGCGACGAGGACGAGCGCAGCCCGCTGCACAAGGCCTGCGGCCACGCGCACCACGGCCTGGCGCGCCTCCTGCTGCGGCACGGCGCCGACGCGGGCGCGCTGGACTACGGGGGTGCGTCGCCGCTGGCCCGAGTGCTGCACACGGCCGCCTGCGCCCCCGAGGCCGCGCCGCAGCGCACGCTGCAGGCGTTGCTCAACCACGGCTCCCCCACCGTGTGGCCCGACGCCTTCCCCAAGGTAAGAGGGGGTCGGGGACAGGCCACGAGGACTTTGCAGCGCAGGGACCCGGCCTGCCGCCGGGGGGCATGCAGCGCTTCTCAGGCTTTCAGGGGCCCGGAACCCCCCTGGAGACTGGTCCAGATGCAGATTCTGATCCCGCAGGAGGGGTGGCAGAGTCTGCATTTCTAGCAAGACTAGAGATGAGGGTGAGGTCTTGGAACCACACGTTGAGGAGCCAGGGCTGGGCAGCCCTTTCTAGAGTCACGAGAAAATGAAAAGGTTGGGGGGTCAACAAGCATACTCGAGTGAGACCTTGCAGAGTTGTCACCTGGGGACGCCAGGCACTTGTTTCTATGATGCCGTCATGGCTCAAAATATTTTGGCAGATTATCTTTTGGTTTAATTGGTGAACAATGAAATCAGTCTCTTGTCGCATCTGGTATTTGGCTTGAAATGAAATACCCAATGTGACCATCCACCTTATTAATAGGATTAGTGATAGCACTTCACAGATTTCTCTCACTCAGTCCTCACCACACGCCTGTGAAATACACCAGGCTCCTGACATTCCCTTACCTGGATTTCAATCAGGTGAAGTGCCCTGTTCAGGGTCAAGGCTGTGTTGGGACCTCAACCCCACTTTGCAGACTTGGCTCTGAGCTGCTTGTCGCCTTTCCACGTATCAGATCTGCACTGAAATGATAAAGATGAAGAATAAACATTTCTTATCAGAGAAAATAAAGACAGAAAATATTTCCAAAAGGAAAGTTTCCCAAAATACTAGTTAAAATAAGCGATTGTCCTCCCCCGAAAGATTTCATTGAAGGGAGGGCATTCTATTCGATGTAAAATTGGCTGTGCTTAATTTAAAAATTATCCCAGATTCACCAGTCATATGCCAGAGACGTGTTTGGCCTGATAAGCTTTACACAAATAGCCTAAAAGCTGTTATCCTAAAAGGACAACAGCTAGATGGTCTAGATGGTCTGAAATAGTGAGATTCACACATTTCTTTCAAATGCTAACTTTGCATCCCAGATGCGTACAGAATAAAACTCTTGTCTCTCAAAACACAGGTGAGAAATGGAAAATCCACCCAGACAATTCCCTGGGTGTTTCCTTACTTGACAAACTTTATGACAAGTTTCTTATGCCAAGTCTGGCACCATCTTCGAGTCATCCTCTTGAGGCATTCTACTAATGCAGTGATTTCCATACCATGCGTGGACTCTTGAAAGGGAAGAAACGCCAGCCTTTTTGTATTCTATAACACTTCCCTTTTATATTCATGATTTACATTTAGACGTTCCCCAATATTAGCAGGCTTAGTTCATCTACTGATAAAATGGAAACCTACCACCCCTCCAATTCACACTGTGTGTGCCTTAAACCAAGATGCACCCTTCAACCCTTATGGTGTGAAACTGCATAAAGAATGAACAAGAAACAACAAAACAACAAAGAAAGAAACAAGACTTTACATGACGCCCAACAGTGAAAAACACCTGGGACAAATTCTTTTAAAGAAAAAAAAAAGTCAGTATATTTCAGTGGTGACCAGTAATAATCCTTTGTTAGCCTCGAAGACATTCGATTTTTAGAGATCTCTGTCCAGGTTTCAATGTCCGAGGTGCAGCCCCACAGGCATCATCCCGGGGGACAGGACTTCTAGCACCTGAACTCTGTCTCCAAGGCTGTGGAATCACCCCACCTTGACCTAGAGATGCAGGGCAAAGCCCAGTGCCTCCCCTTTGGGCCTCCAGGGGCCCCGTCCTGGGATATCCTCACGACATCCTTTGTCAGCCACACAGGAATGGAGCAGGTCAGTGGGGTGCGGGGTGGCTGTGGATTTGGGTCTTGGGACAGTTAGTTACAACGGGGACCAAGAGGCCACGAGAGGTGCTTGGCTTCTGGAGATGATGATCAATCTCCCAGCAGTTCCACACCATTGCGGAAAGAACCGGAGTTTCTCTGAGAAATCTTAATACTTTGAGGCTTTCACAGAGCACAGTGCAGGGGACCTTCAGTCAAAGTTTGTTGAATGAGAGAAGGGGATTCCAGCAACCCCCGGGCACGGCGCTGCAGTTAAAATCTTTGGAAACAGGCCTCCAACGTCTTTGCGCTGAGGCCCGCCCACACCTCGGGGCGGGGGACGGTGCGGAGGAGGTCCGCAGCCCCCTGCCCCCCCGCGCCCCCGGCTAGGAGCAGGTTGCGGGCAAGAGCGCGTTTACTACCAACCTGGACATCCTCCAAGCCAACGTACAAGTGCCTGTGAAGCTCTGGCCTC
The DNA here is from genome assembly GCF_949752795.1 of Hyperoodon ampullatus. Lineage (NCBI taxonomy): Eukaryota > Metazoa > Chordata > Mammalia > Artiodactyla > Ziphiidae > Hyperoodon > Hyperoodon ampullatus. The sequence goes on from NC_136921.1 coordinate 4,809,286, forward strand.
GCCCCAGGACAACCAGGGTGAACACTCTGGAAATGTGGCGTCAGCATCCAGGCCCCCTGCATGTGCTCCACCGGGAAAGGGGTCTAATCAGCACGCGGGACATCAAAGGGCAGACCCGACTCGCTCAGCAGCCCCCGTGGAGCGCGCAGCAAACACGCTGAAACGAGCCACAAAGATGCTCTGCAGGCAAGACTCAGCGCCATGGCGAGGCGTACACAGAGGCACCGGGGAATGTCACAGAGCACGCCGGCCGTGGGCAGCAGCCGTGCTTTAAATAGATGTAAAGAGACACCCACGGAGCTCAGAATTACTGAGGCAAAAGGTTTCGCAGCGAGCTTATGACATAAATCACAGTTCCCCGGTGCCCAGACAAAGGCACCAGCGCCGCAGCAGGCGGACTCAGAAGCATCCGTCGGATCCGCGCGCACTGCGCTGCCGCGAACATCAAAGCGGTGTCACGGCTGGGAAAGCAAGCATGTGGACAATGCCAGGCCTTTCTACCCGGCTGACCGCTGCTTAACACCAGAGTCAGGTGGGGACGCGAGGGCAGGTGCAGGTGCGGTGTCAGGATGCAGCCAGGTTTGAATTCTGGAAGTTGCCGGGACGCAGGGGGCCCGGCCTAGAGGAGAGCGGGCAGGAGGGCAGAGAAACGCACACACGAGGGTGGATCCAGACTAGCTGCCGCAAGTTGACTTTGTGGGTTGGATGCTTGGTCTGGGGTAAAGGCCTTTGCTCACGTTCCTCTCTCCTTCTGCCCGTCACCTGGGCAGTCATAAATAATTCACGCTTAGATTTGCCCAGGAGTTGGGGAAGTGCCAGGCCAACACCGGTGATGAAAGCTCTCCCCCACAGGCATCCCTTAAGCACTTATTCATTCAACAAACATTTCTAGGGAGCGGCTGTGCTCCCGTGCTGGTGGTACAGTGTTGAACCGGAGCATGGGTATTTCCTGCCCTCATGGAGCTGCCAGTCACGTGGGTGAGATGGCCTTGACTCAGATAACCACACACACCACTGTGAAATTGCTGTGATGTGAAAAGCTGCAAAGCCAAGGCCCTCCAGACCTTGAAGGTACCAAACGAGGGGCTAGACCTGGCTGAGCAGGGAGTCCGAGGCTCCCTCGAGGGCTTATAGAGTGATTCTGGATCTGAAGGCTGGAGACTTAGCTGTGTGAAGAGGGGAGGGGAAATCATTCCAGGCAGAAGGAACAGCAGGTGCAAAGGTCTTGGGGCAGGGCTTCCCTGGTGGCGCAGTGGTTGAGAGTCCGCCTGCCGATGCAGGAGACACGGGTTCGTGCCCCGGTCCGGGAAGATCCCGCATGCCGCGGAGCGGCTGGGCCCATGAGCCATGGCCGTTGAGCCTGCACATCCGGAGCCTGTGCTCCACAATGGGAGAGGCCACAGCAGTGAGCGGCCCGCGTACCGCAAAAAAAAAAAAAAAAAAAGTCTTGGGGCAGAAGGAACTCTGCAATATGTGCGGGGGGCTGGCGGGGGGAATGACACAGTAGCTGGAGGGGAAACAGCAAGAGCCGGGACCCTAGGCAGGGCCCTCGTTAAGGGTTTGCGCCTTTGTCTTAAGAACAATAGGAATCTATTACATCATCTTAAGCAGGACAGGTGACATAATCCAGTGAGAATTGGAGGGTGATTTCTCTGCTCAGGGGTAGAGAACATGCTCTCTTGGGGGCTGCTGGGAAACCCCCGGCTGTCGTGCGGTCCAGGTGAGGGATGCAGGTAGCTGGAGCAAGGGGAAATGGGAGGTGGAGGGCGAGAATGACAGATTCTAGAAACATCTGCAAACCTCTGGTCTTGCCTCTCCTTCTGGGCATTGACCACGCTGCACATATGGACCTGAAGTTTTTGTTTTCTTTTTACCGAATTACAGAATTAGGTAACGTGACTTCACACTCCAATTTCCTAGGGTTTTCCGTGGGGGGAGCCTGGGGTAGCAGTAGTCAAAACCCAGGGCTCCCTTCCCTGCCTTTACACAGCAGTGCCTGCACGCTGCCCCCATGGGAGGGGGGAGGTGAGCTATCAGCAGTAGCGCGCCTCCGTTTTCCTTGCTTTTGTTTTATTTCTTCATCTACATAGAAAGCAGTGTGCCCGTGTGATTTTTCCCCTTAATTTTCTTTCTGCCGCCTCATTAGCTGAAGAGAGTGTGCGCGGACCCTAATGCCATCAGTGTGTCAGAGTAACGTGGCAGCCGCTTCTCCACAGACAGCAAGGAGGCAGCGGAGATTTTTAAACTGTGTTGGCGTAAAAATAATGAAGGCAGCCAGCTGCCTGGCAAACATGAGGGGGGCACAGCACGGAGGGGTTGGGAAGGGCCCGGGAGCTCCAGAGAGGTGGAACAGAGGAGAGACAGGCAATGAATTCCCAGAGACAGGCAATAAGACTTTGTCACAGTCCATGACCCAGGGAGGAGGGGCCTGCGGAAGGGGGAGCTCTTACTGAGGGAGGGCAGCTGTTCCTGGGGGCTGGGGCTTGAGGGGAGGGATGGGGATGTCCAGGTAGCATGCAGTCACTGGGAACCACTGAATATTTTGCAGAGAAGTGAGAGGGCCAGTGGGAGGGTAGCTGGAGGGTCCAGGTTGGCCTGAGGAAAGTCTGAAGATGCAGGAATTGCCTAGGATACCATGTAAAGACAGACAGACTAGATCTGGAGAAATCCAGTGTGAACTGCTCTTTTCAATGGCATGGTTTCCTCCCAACACAGAAAAGGGGCCGACGGAATTCACTGTGCTCCCGGAAATGGCATGTTAGTGGTGGCTGGTGTAAGCCAGAAATACCAGCATGTCAAGAGCACACGATGGGGTGCGAGGCTGGGCTGGGAAGAGGCACGCCTGCCTGGCTCTCCCTCTGCAGCTCAGCCTACCGTGTTCATTCTCTCCTTCTCTAAAGCCCACTTAAGCCGGAGCTTGTGACAGTAATGGATTAGGGAAAAAACAAAACTGGGGTAGGGAGGGGACCAGAGATGATAAGAGTAATATGATTACCCATTTAAATGGGCAGCTGCTCCTGTCTTCATGTTAAAATATCTGTGAAGGCATAGACAGGAGGAAGGAAGGATGGAAGGAAGAGGGGGAGGAAGCAAATCCACGGCACCAACAGGAAGAGCTCATGTCTGAGTCAGGAAGGGCTGATGCGGCTCTGCTGCACGGCCCTAAGTTTTCAGGCAATCAGGCAGACATTACAGACAAATAGTTCAAGTCCACCAGGCAGTAGGGGATGCTTGTGGAGGTGCAGTGCATCATGGGAGATGCAGTAAAGTGCAGAGGTGGAAACTGAGGAACCTGAGTTCCATAGCAACCTGCTAGTTTGCTGGGGGGAGGGTGGGAGGAAGAGGCCTCCTGGTGGAGTACAGGTCACCAGGCTGGGCATCGCCCTCGCCAGCCTTCCTCCACTTTGCCCCTCCACCATCTCCCAAGTGAACAGAGAACGGGACCGTGGACTTCCCCTGCATGTTGACAGCCCTCGTGTCTGGATCTCACCTTAATCAGAGATGAATACAGAAAAAAATTAATGGATTCATTGTGGGGAAGGGCAGAAGAGAAAAATGAGATAGCATCCTGAGAGGAGAGACGAAATCCGTACCTCTCATCAAAAGATCCAGAAGAAAATCTGAAAAATTGTGCGCCCTGTGTGCCATCCTTTATGGAATGCAAGAAGGTCTAGTCTTTAAATGCACAAAACCAGACAGGTTAAACTGAGGAGTCAGTAGAATGGCATGAAAAGGAAGATGGAGATAAATTTATACCAAGAAAGCAAGAGCACAGTGGTGGGTCAGATTACACATTAAAGGAAGTAAAAGGCAGAACTGATTCATTAAAAAAATCAAATCAATGATGTAAGTGAGAGTGCTGTGCTGTTTGCATGTGCGCCCCCGCATCCAGTCCCTGCTGTCTCTGTGTTCTGCTCTGCATCCTGATAGGGTACAGAGCCCCTTCAAGCTAACACAGAGCCCCATATCAGCTGGCTTCTGACTGGGTTCAGCCAAGGGAGGCACCATGGGAAATTGGAGGGGGAGGGGGGAAAGCCAAGGTATTTCTCCCCCTCTTCCTCCACCTTAGGTAGCTTCTACAGCAGCACGTGCATCTCCATGGCTCCAATACCCCCAGGCGGCTCCTTCTCATAGTCACAGCCCCACCAGGCAGCCCCTGCCTGACTTGGTTCCAGCCTCCCTTGTATCTCTCACAACAAGAAGCACAGGCTTCAGGATTGGTGGTTTCTGAGTCTCAGTGACATCATCAAAGAACCCGATGTCTTTTAAGTCAGCCTTGCCCTCAAAAATGGTCCTTCTCTTGGTCCCTAAATGGCTTCCAGCAACTGGGCCAACCAGCCTCCTATTCAGATCCAGCTGTTTTCTCTAGAAGCCCTGAGGAAGTCTTTCTTTGTGTTTTATTGGCCCCAATTGGCTTAAACCTGCCCTTCCCCAAACCATTAAATGCCACAGAGCAACTAAGCCCATGCGCCACAACTACTGAGCCTGTGCTGTAGAGCCCCCAAGCCACAACTACTAAGCCTGTGTGCCACACGACTGAAGCCCGCGTGCCTAGAGCCCATGCTCCCAACAAGAGAAGCAAGCCACCACAATGAGAAGCCTGCACACTGCAACGAAGAGTAGCCCCCACTTGCGGCAACTAGAGAAAGCCCACGCGCAGCAACGAAGACCCAACGCAGCCAAAAATAAAAATAAATAAAATAAAATAAATTTATTTAAAAAAAAGAACTTCTTAAGTGCAAAACAAAAAACAAAGCCAAGAAACTAAAAAACAAATTGATGGTCGTAAAGGACAAAGAGCAGAGAGACAATTCACAGATAAGTGATATTCTTGAAGAACATACAACAATGGATCCAAAATAATAAAGACATAATAGAAGAGAACTTAGCTGCCCTAAAAAATCTTAACATAGAGAAGTTGAATGGATATTCTCTGCAAATCAGTGATGGGAGACACATACCTATATACATTCTAAAAAAAATGTTCTAAAAAGGCTTGCAAAGTATCCAAGCAGAAAACAGGTTATTCATAAGGGAATAAAAATCAGGCTGGACTCAGATTTCTCTGCTGCAGTGTTATTGTAAGACAATGAAATATCATCTACAGATTTTTAAAGAAAAAGTTTGGATGCTAGAATTCTATTTTCAGCCAAGATAGCTTTCATTTTGATGGCAAAAGAAAGACACTTTTAGATATCAAGGGCTCATAAGACATGCCTTCCTAAATGCATTTTTTTAAAAGAAAAAAATATTTCCATTTACTGCATTATTTATTCAACAAATATTTATTGAGCACCAGCCATTTGCCAACAACATACTAGATGCTTAGGATACCTAATGAGTGAATAAATCAGGGGAAAAAAGTATTGCTTCCCTCATGGAGCTTACATTCTAATGGGGAAGACAGACATTAAACCACAACCATAATAAATGGGCCAATAAAATGATAAGGGCTAGGGGAGAAGAAGCAAGACGGGAGACAGTGCGTTTTAAAGAGGGTAGTTAGGATGGGTGGTTTTTGAGTAGACTTGAGAGAGGTGAGGGAATTAGCTAAGCAGATGTCTAGGCAAAGAGCAGCCCAGCAGACAAGCCAAGAGTCTGTGGCCCCAAGGCTGGAGTGAGCCTGATCCACGTGGGGAACAATAAAGGAAGCAGTGTGGCTGAAGGTGGAGAGAACCAGTGGGACAGTAGCAGGAGATGAGATGGGAGAGGTGGGGGAGGGGCACACCCTGGGGGGGGTCTCATAGGACATTGCAGTGACTTTGGCCATTGGAGTGGTTTGAGAAGAGGAGGGGTATGGCCTGACTAACATTTTATGAGGCTCCTTGTGGTCTCCATGTTGAGAACATACTTTAGGAGGAGCAGAATAGAAGTGGGGAGATGACTTAGGAGGTTGTGACCATAATCCACCTGAGGGATAACGGTGGCATGGACAAGGGAGGTGGTCTGGTTCTGGATATATTTTGAAGGTGGAGCCAACAGGATTTCTTGACAGATTGGCTGTGGGATATGAGAGAAGAGGGGTCAAAGATGACTCCAAGGCTTTTAGCCTGAGAGACTGAAGGGTGAGAAAAGTGCCATCAACTGATATGGGGAAGCTTATGGGAAAGTAAGTCCCGGGCTGCGGGGGGGGAGACTTGGGATTTATGTTTCCAATACGTTAGGTGTGAGATGGAGCCAGCCACAAGGAGATATCAAGTAAGCAGTTGGATATTCAAGCCTGGAGTTTGGGAGGGAGGTTTCACGGACCTGGAGATATGCTTTTGAGGGCCAGTGGCATATGGATGGTATTTAAAGCCAGGAAGCTGAATGAGATCACAGGGAGGGAGAGTAAATAGAGAAGAGGAATGAGGACTAAATCCAAGGCCATTCCAGCAGGGAGAAGATGCAGAGATGAGAAAGTAGCAGAGGAAACTGAGAAGGAGCAGCAGTGAGGGAAGTGAAGGAGTATACGTGTGGCTTCCTGGAAGCCAAGAGAAGAACATATCAAGTGGAGGACGTGATCGGCTGTGTCAGAAGTGCTGACACACAGCACGAGGCGACGCAGAGCCGGGACCACCGGATGCAGCCTGCTCATGGGCACCCTTGGCAAGGGCGGATTGGGTGGAGTAGTGGAGACAAAAGGCCGGATGGGATGGGAGTACCCAGCTGACCAAGAGGTGGTGGGAAAGACTGTCTCAGGAATGGGAAACTCAATCTGCAGATTGTCTCAGGTCGACCTCTTAAATATCTCTCAAAATCTTTCTTCTCTTTCCATCCTGGCTGCCACCAGCTGAGGTTAGGCCACCACCATCTCTCCGCTAGATTGCAAAAGTATCCTCGTAACTGGGCTGTCTGCCTCCAATATGGCCCCATGAAACTCTTCTCAACACTGTAGCCATGGTGACATTTCTAAAATTAAAACCTGACCCTGTCACTCCTCCACTCATCATCCTTCAAGGCCTCTTGGGTGCCCTCAAAATAAGTCTAGCCTCCCTATCATGGCAGACAATGGTCTTCTAGATCTGACCCTGCTTTCCTCTCCAGTCCCAGTTCTCACTACTCCCCGTGTCAAACTCCATGCCACAGCCAATATTTTTTGTTCCTTTTCACCTCCCACGTTTGGTAAATGTTTTCTCCACCTAGAACATTTTGGTCCTCAGAACTCTCCACACCTTTTGTAACTCCTACTCCATGTCTTAGCTTGAATGTCACTTCCTCCAGAAATCTTTCCTTGACCAACTCACCACCCCATGCAAATCTAGGTCTGAGTTACTTGTCATTTCTAGCACCTGGTGATTCTCTCACCATAGTACTATGGCACCTATACATTTATTTTTATTACTACTACTACTACTACTACTACTACTTCTACTACTATTATATGAGACTGTATCATTTGGGACTGTAAAATTCTGTGAAGCCAAGGCTTGCCTTTGTTATCACACAAACATAACACAATCTTTAATCTTTATATCTGAAAATATCTGTGGAATGAATGGCTTAAACAATCCAGTTAAAATAGAGACAACTTAAATAATTGTCAGGCAGGTGGTAAAACTAAATGCAACTACCAAAAATTATTTCCCAAGGAGATAGATAGCATAAAATAAGATCTTGTACTAATTATAATCTGGAACACAAACTTCAGATGTTACTAAGGAGGGAGAAGAATTGGTTAAGAGAGGTGAGAGAAGGGATAATGGTAGATCTAGAGCACAAAAGATACTATTTTGATGTTTAGAGAAATATAGGTTAATATTTTTTTATTCTGAAGGTAACCACTAGTAAAATTTTAAATAAGATATAGACTCCAAAATATAAAAGATAGGGACTCCCCTGGTGGCACAGTGGTTAAGAATCCACCTGCCAGTGCAGGGGACATGGGTTCGATCCCCGGTCTGGGAAGATCCCCCATGCTGCGGAACAACTAAGCCCGTGCACCACAACTACTGAGCCTGCACTCTAGAGCCCATGAGCCACAACTACTGAAGCCCGAGTGCCTAGAGCCTGTACTCTGCAACAAGAGAAGCCACTGCAATGAGAAGCCCACGCAAGGCAACAAAGACCCAATGCAGCCCCCCAAAAAAATCTTTTTTAAATATATAGAAGATAAATACAAAGAAAATACAAACCTGTATAACAGAAGTCAGACAACAAAGGAAACAAGAAGCATAAAAAATCGTAAAGAATAAAATGATAGAAGTAAAACCAGATAGATTATCTATAACAATAAATACACATTTCTTAAGTTACCCTATTACCAGTAGAGACTCTCAAACACTTTAAAACAATGTGAAACAAAAGGTTAGAATTAAAGAGTGGGCAGAGGTAATTCTAGCAAAAACAAACTGAAAATAAAATGAGGGACTGACATCAATATGCAATGTAGGAGAGTCCCACGGAAATACACAAAATGAGAAGAAAAGATTCGCTTGACATTGATGAAGGATACAGTCCATAGTGAAGAGATAACCATTAAGAACCTTACATGCCCAAAAGAGATTATGTTAAAATGGAGAAAGTAACTGAAAAATAATAATTCTAGATGATTTTAAATTCATATCTCAGTCTTTCCCATAGATAAAGTAGGGAAAAAAAGTGTAGAAGCTTCACATCATAAATGTGACATATACATGTTGAACTTTGAACCGTCAAACAGAATACAACTTCTAGTGCTTCAAAATCAGACATTATTTAAAGCCGGAATACAATACTCCAGAAAATTAATAGGAAAAGTTAATTTTTAAAAATAATTTATGGAGTTCCTTGGTGGCTTAGTGGTTAGGATTCCAGGCTTTCACTGCCATGACCCGAGTTCAATCCTTGGTTGGGAAACTGAGATCCCGCAAGCTGCAAGGTGCAGTGTGGCCAAAAACATTTCTTAATTAACTTTTTGAAAATTTCATCGCACACTCCCAAATGAATACTGCGTCAATAGTTATTTAATTGCAGACTGTTTAAGAAAGAAAGACAGTGACAACATTGTGCGTCAAAACTTATGGCTCTGACCACACCTCTGTTCAAAGGAAGATCCATAGCACTTGAAAAATTGCTTTATTGTGACTCAAGGGAAAACATATTGTCAAGTTAACTGAGCAGTCAATCCAAGGAGCTGAAAAGAGAAATGGAGAAAGGGATTAATAACAATAAAGGTAAAAAGTAATGGATTGGAATATTTTTAAAGAGAACTGATCAATGTAATCCGATAGCTGGTTTCCTGAGGAAAAAAAATTAAAATAGACAAAATTCCAGCAAGACTAAACATGAAAAAAAATTGCAAATACAATCATAGTGAATCTCAAATGAGACAGGGTGCTTATTCCTATATACAGTGGAGATACGCCCCCATCCAAATTTGTTCTCCACCTGCATGGACACATCTGCAAGGCTCCTGGCCCTTGCTTCCTGGGTTTCACCAGTGCAGTGTCCCAGAAGTGGGGGAGGAAGGAGAGTGAGGTCAGAGGATGTATCCACTTGGCGCCCTCTCAGCTTCAGGCTGGTTGTGTGTCCCCAGCCAAAGATCACCCACCCCATTCTCTCACCCTGCAGACCCAGGAGTGGAAATAGCTCTGCTGCCAGCTCTATATCAATGCACTGTTCCCTGTGGTTCCCCTGGCTAAATAAGCCCTGTATCAATAAACCCTCCTGGAATAATCCTGTATCAAGTATGCCATCTATTTCCTGTTAGAACCCTGACTGATACATATGAAATGCTAAACTTCTTTTCTTTTTCCAGGAAAATATAGGTGAACAAAATTGAGCCAAGAAGAAATCAAAACAAAATATGCCAGTAACCATGAAAGAAATTGAAAATATTAAATTATCACCTACAACTAAAGGCTAGGCTTAAAAGCTTCAAATGAAAGGTCCGTCATGCTTTCTTATTTCCAATAATTATCTACTTTTCAAAATTTACCAGAGTATTAAAAAGATAGTTTTCTCAGATGGTTTTACTAAGTTAACATAAAGTGATATTAAAACCTGACAGTAATAGCTCAAAAAGCTGAAACTGTAAACCAGATTTAGTTATCAAGAGAGCTGCAAAAATCTTAGCAAATTGAATCTGCCATTCTATTTGGAAGAATAGCCAAATAGAGTCTGTTTTATGAAGGCAAAAATGGGTTAATATTGGAAAACCTTTTTGTATCAACTTGGTTAGAAAAAGGCAAAAAAAAAAAAATTAAATCCTAAAATTTGTAGTAACCTAGGAATACAAAGATATTTCCTTAACTTAGAGTATTTATGTGAAACTAATACCCAAGATTATGATGAAATGTTAGAGACAATCCTATTAAAATTAGGACTAAGATGATGATGCCTGCTATCAGTGTTGCTATTTAACATTGAATTTTAACACTCTAGCCAATGTAATAGGACAAGAAAAATAAGAAATATTAATATTGAGGAGGAGAAAATGCCATTATTTGCAAAAATGATTCCCTACCTGAAAAATAACCTTAATAAATAAAGTGTACTTATAAATCAATAGAAAAAATGAACACACTGTAGAAAAAATGAGCAAAAGACATAATTTAGCAATTCACAAAAGAAGAAAGGCAAATGGTCAGCCCAAAGTAAACATTCCATATTGTACCTATCAGATTTAAATAATTAATGAGATGGTCTGGGTAGGAAGAAAGAGGCACTCTCATACTCAGTTCTTTAAAAAGTGTAACAACTTACTTATAATTTGACAGTATGTTTTAAAAGCCTTAAAACATACACACCCTTCGACCCTGCAGTTCTACTTCCAGCAGTGCAGTATAAGCAATCTAAATAACTATGGCTGGGGGCAGAAAGAGATAGAATTGTGTTCACAGATGTTCATTGTTTATAATATCAAAAAATACTGAGGCAACTTATAGTAGTTAATTCATTGAATTCATTATGATATGTTCATACAATATTTTATGGCCACTAAAAATGATGTTTAAATGCTCATTTATAATTTTTGAATTGTTCACAATCTATTTTGATAAAGAATAAATTTTCAAAATAATGTGCAAAGCACTAGCTCATTTTTGTTATATGTATTAATTCCTTGTCTAAATGCATATAACCTTAGTATATACAAAACGTTGACAGTGGTTATCTCTGAACAAAGAAATGTGAAATTTTTAAATTTTGCTTTCCTGTGTCTTAAAGGGATGTTCGATCTGAAAGAAGCTAGGTAAGCTGTAAAGGGAGCAACCATATTGGGTGTGTTCAAGGAGCACTGGTGAGCATGATGCAGGCCAGGCTTGCCATTGGCTCTGACTGTTGTCTACTGTAGATATTTGGCGCCTGACCTTAGAAAAATTGCTTAACCTCAGTTTTCTCAACCAAGAAATAAAAAGAACAATTCTACAACACTTGGTAAATCCTAAACCTCACAAACAGAGAATAATGAAGTTGCCCTGCCCCTCCCCAAAATCAAATCTGAATTTGATCAAGCTTCTGAATCCAACTACTAATTTACAGAAAGCAGAGAAAGAGCGGCATCCCACAGGGATACAATCAGCAAAATCCCAACAGTGAGAAACTCTACAGGACAAATAACCTAGTTTCTTCAACAAATATATCAACATGAAACAAAAAAGAGAGACCTGAAAATATATCATATCAACCAATGTAAAGCTGTTGGTCTTATTTGAAATCTTATTCAAACAAACAAATGACTGTTTTTGATATAATGGCATTTAAGAGAAATTTGTGAATTTAAACATTGACTATATATTAGATGATACTAGGAAACTATTGTTAATTTCTCAGCTGTTACAGTGACACTGTGTTTGCATTTCTTCTAAACTTCCTTTAAGAGACACACAAATATTTACGGATGAAATGATGATACACTGAATTTGCTTTAAAATAACATTAGGGAGGGGATCTGGAGGTATGGATAGGGCAGGATTGGCCATGAACTGATGTGGGTACATGAGGGTTTACCCTACTATTCAGTCTACTTTGTGTACTTTCAAACTTCTTCATAACAACAACAACAAAGTTTATTTTTTAAAAAGCAAGTACTGTTTCCATCTTTATAGTGAAGCTGATGGACTTGAACTGTAGACTTTGCAAATTAGAAAATAAACATTCTTTGCCAGTGGGGACTCTGAAAATAAAACGGAAAGGCCAAGTGGAGAAGAAATGCAACAGCAAAGCAATTCTTCTCCCCCAGTTTCCCAACACATTAGAAAATCGAAGTAAGAAACTGGGAACACCATCCTTGGGCCAAATTCCCTCCCAGCAGAGCTTATTTCCTTTTCTCTGAGCGGCTCTCCAGAGCCAAAGGAGCCTGCCCAGCCATCAGCATATTCCTCCTGGGAACTTGAATGCATACCGCTTGGCCCAGACTTTTCATGATGATAAGACAGCCCCTTACAGAGCGCTGCCCTGTGCTTACCTGTGCACTAATACCTGGGGCCCTACAATGACCCTATTGTACTGTTACTGGGATTGCTATTGTTCCCTGGGAGGACAGGGAGGTCACACAGCCAGGAAGTGGCAGCAGTGGGATCCAAGCACACCCTCCTGTCTCCCCACCCTTTCCCACCTGGACCCAAAACCCATCCCACCCAAACTGTGCCTCCCACCATTTCCAACCAGGTGCTGAAGACCTGCGCGCCAGCCCCCGCTGTCCTCGAGGTTCTTTTCAACTCCTACCCTCAGCTCCGCGTGTCAGAGTCCTGGAAGGAGGTGATCCCTGAAGAAGTGTTTCAGGTGAGGAAGCTGCTCCTTCTTCCCCCGTTAGTACAAGACTGTTGTCTGTTTCTGTTAACCCACGTGTGGAGTTTTGTGCTAATACCCAGGTAAGTAGAAAACATCTGGAGAAGGGAAGAGAAAGGCAAATTGGGGGCCTATCTGAGCATGTCTGTTTTTCTTCTGGAGGCTCAGTAATCACACAGCCTGTGGTTCTGATTGGGGTCCTGTGGGCTGCAAGGAACAGAAAACCGACCCACACGGGCTTAAGAAGCTCAGGGCTCCAGTAACCACTGTCCAGAGGAGGGTGGGCTGTGGAGGTCCCAGCTCCTTTTTTTCTTTCTCTGACAGCTTAAGATATGACCGAGGCAGCTGCTGGCACTGCATCCACACAACAAAGTCCACAGGTGACTGTCAATTAAGAAAGAGAGAACTTTTTTTTCTAGAAGCCTCTAGAAAATATCCCCTCCTGTTTCATTGACTTGAGTCCTGTGCAGATGACTGAACAACAAAGTGTGCTCTACAAAGGGGGTGGGCAGAGGCGAATTCTAGGAGGTTACCCATAGTATCTGAAATCACCCAAAGCAGACTTCCCTCTGACTGGGCAGGAGCTGCACTTTAGAAAAGTATCCGGACCCTCTCGGGGAGGGTTGTCCCGCATCAGTAGCCATGAGAGGATCACCTGTGCCGTCAGGGCTCTTCTGTTTGGGAGAGAGATGTGTGTCGGTTCCATGTGCCCAGACTGACGCTCCCCCGCCTTCCTTTCAGATGCACCAGCCTTTCTACCAGTCCCTCTTTGCCTTGGCCTGCACCCCACGCTGTCTGCAGCATCTCTGCCGCTGTGCCATTCGGAAACTGTTCGGCAGAAAGTGCTTTTACCTCGTGCCCCAGTTGCCCTTGCCGAAGTCCCTGCAAAATTACCTTCTTCTGGAGCCAGAGGGGGTTTTGCACTGAAACCCAGAGATTTGGACCAAGACACTTGTGCTCTTCTGTGGAGGCTCCAGGGTTAGGAGGGGCCCTGGATGGGACTTGGCACCCACCCTGTGCACAGATCCCACCCAGCTTCAGGTTCACCTGGGCATGGAGTTGGCAATAAAGGCCCTTTCTGCCTCTCAGCATTGCTTGTAAGGACTGAAACTGTGAATATCATAGTACTTGTATCAGAAAGTACCTTTCAACGGAGGTTGAACTAAAAGGTACACATATTTTTCCAAGGTCTGTCTCCTGCCCACAATGCGTTGGCAGCACTCGAGCTGCACCCCGCCCCCCCAGCCTTCAGACCCTCTGCCTCAAGGGGAACATCCCACCCTTCCTAGTGCTCAGCCCCTTGGAAAGACTCTGTCCCCCAAACGTGACAGACGTACACGCTGAGAGAGGACACTTGCTTCCGTAACGAGAGCCCCCGCCCAGGAGCCCACTGGTGCTTCCCAGCTCATCACAGTCCAGAACCCCTAGAAGGACATCAGAGGGGTGGTGAGCCAGACATTCTGACCCTATGTGAGTCTTCTGTGCGACAGCCTTATCAAACGCCCGCGGATCCAGCTGCGGGGAACAGTCCAGGAAGCCCGATGCCAGGGACAGACACAGGTTCATGGAGGCTGCCATCAGCTCAGCCCAGGCATCCAGAATAGGAGATGCGTTCTTAAAGGTCTAGGGCTGTATTAACTGTGTCTTTTATTTTCTATATGCTGGCGCTTCGGCATCTGGGGCCTTTCGGACCCTGGAGGGACTGCCCCTCCCAGGGTTGGCCAACTCCTAGAGATTGTAAACAACATGCCCCCAGGCACCCTTTTCAAGTACAACTCAGAGTTCACTCCCTACTACCTCCCTGGAGCTCCAGCCACTGCCCCTCCAGAGCCAGTGACAGACAACCAAGGCCAGCCCCTCTGCCCTGGAGCCCCCTGCAGTCATTCAGACTAGCCAGCGCTACGCCTGTGTGTCCTGCCTCGCCTGTCCTTTCCATGGAAACCACCATAAAGGCTCTTGCCCATGTCCCCTCCCCCGACTTCCCAGTCAACCCTGGTGCTTCCCCGTGTGGTGTGACCCTTCTCTTGGGAATGGTGACTAATAAACTATCTCTTCATTGATAACTGTCTCCCAATCTGTTGGCCTTACTAGACCTCGCATTTTCTATCAAAAACCATCTTTTAAAACAAGGACTCCTTATTTTCATCCTCTGAGGGTAAGCAGTGGCTCCACTTTTTCCAGTTTGAGCCAGTGCAAGGTGCAGCTGGGACGAACCTCAGGAGGGCGGGCACGCCATCCCACTGTTTGCAGTGTGGAAGGGGGGTTCCACACCCCAGTAGATAACTGCCGTCTAAGGTGGGATGTTGTGTCTGTGAGTGAAGCCCACTGTGGAGGTGAAAAGAAAGAGGGTGGGCGTCACGAAAGGAGTAGACCGGCTGAGCCTTGGATGGTCAGATTTCAACACAGCGGGTCAGGCCGAGGGGGGGATAGGACAGCATTCCCCTTCAGCTGACCCACCCACATCCTGCCCTTTGAGACCTGCATCTCACCCAAACGACTCTGTAAACATGGTTCAAGACCCCACACACCCTCACCCCAGGCAGATGGCTCTCCCGGAGCCCCTCCCACGTAGACATTCTGGAGCTGACCCTGGATCAAAAGGAAAACTTGAACAAAGGCAGGGGTGCAGGACAGTGCACACACCGTGGAGGAACAGTGATTCATCCGCCTGGAGGGGAGGGTCCCTATGCTTTGGCCACTGGAAGGAGGCCAGTCGGGAGGGTCTTGGCTTCCAGATCAAGGATTCTGAACTTCATTGCACAGGCCGTGGGGAGCCACAGAGCAGGTGAGCAGAGGTGACCCCAGTGAGACTCTAGGAAGTTCCTTCGTCCTGGAAAGGGATGCAGCACACCAGAGGGCAGGTGGGAACCCATGGTGACACCCCAGAGGTGGGGCTTCAGATCCAGGCTGCTGCACTGAGCAAGGAGAACAGTTACAGTTATCTAACCAATCGGCTGCAGTTTGCTCAGCTGGGAAGTGAAAGCGTGCGTACCTCTCTCACCGGGCTGGGACTCAGTGAGATAATTCGTGAGGGCAGCAGACTTCTCCAGTCTGAAGGGGTCTTGTTGAAATGCAGATTCTGACACTGGCGTCTGGGGCGGGGCCCCAGATTCTGTGGGTCGGCCAACTTTAACGTTGCTGACAAGCTTGGGTGACGCCCCTGCCCCTGGTTGGTCCTCCTGAGAGCAGAGTGCACAGCCCTAGGCCCAAAGGCGGCCCAGAGAAGGAAAGCAATACATGGTTCCTTCTCTTATTATGATTGTTTGATTATTAGGAGAAGAAAATAGCCTAATATTGGGATAAAGACAGCAAAAATGGAAAAGCAAAGCAACGTTATTTATGAGAAAAATGAGAAAGGCGGAAACAGTAAGAAATACAACCCCAGGGCTTCCCTGGTGGCGCAGTGGTTGAGAGTCCGCCTGCCGATGCGGGGGACGCGGGTTTGTGCCCCGGTCCGGGAAGATCCCACATGCCGCGGAGCGGCTGGGCCCGTGAGCCCAGCGTCCGGAGCCTGTGCTCCACAACGGGGAAGGCCGCAGCAGTGAGAGGCCCGTGTACCGCAAAAAAATAAAAAAATAAAAATAAAATAAAATAAAATATAAATAAATAAATAAAAGAAATACAACCCCAGCAGCTACTAGGGAGCCCTGTCCTCACGGGATTTTGCAAATGAGAATCTGAGTGAGCCTGCTGCCTGACACAGCCTGTTCTTCAGCCTCCCCTCTCCATCCCCCTCCTCCTTAGAAAACAGGTTGTATTTCTGAATGCACTAAATTTTAAATCTGTTTTGGAGTCCCGGAACAAAGTAGAATTCTTTTAAAACACATTGACTTTAAATTTCTAAAAATCTGACGAGTAATGACCAATTATTACATTTTCAAAAACATGTTTTTCCCCGAATTACAGCTTAAAAACAACAACATGATTCTCAGAGTGAGCCCCAGACATCTCCCCATAGCTGCCGAAATTCCACCACTGTGGAATTCTTATTCATTATTTCACCACCCCCACAAGAATTTTCTTTTAAAAATCAGATGCTCCCAGGTAGAGCTAAGCCATGAAGTTCCTTGGGGATAAACCATTCACTCATCCATTCAGTCATTTGTTCATTCCTTTAACCGTCCCTGCCTGAGCCTGCTGGGGGTGGAGCCCAGGGCTTAGGGCTCAGGACCCACCACCAACAAGACAGTTTCCTAGTGGAGCTCACAGCCAAGCCAAGAAGGCCAACTTGTCAGCAAGGCTGTTGGAGAGACTTGGGCACATCAGGGGAGGTGTGGAGAGAAAGGGCCACTTTCTCCACTTTCTCTCTGGCTTCACGTCTGCATCAAATGAGGGCCCCTGTTCCCAAGGCAGGTGGCAGTGTGGGCACTTTGCAGCTTCCCTCACCAACACACTCCTCAGGCAGTCATGTGACATCCCCGATGAGCACCCACTCCGCCCTCCCCCGCCGGCCAATACCATATGCAGTGGGTCCAGTACCTCCAGTATAGTAGCGCTCTTGGTCAACATGGACCCACGTGCAACAGAAACAGAGCAATGAACAGGGCCTCTAAAGATGTCAGGAAGTCCTTTACCCTGCCCCCAACTTAGGTACGTGAATGCTGCACAGAAAAATAGAAAATAAACTGGCACTAGAAATTAGTTCTGAATCAGCCGGATTCTAGTGGCTCCAGATGTGCTGAAAACGATTCCTGATGTATGATCATGAGTGCATGGGACAAAAATGGCAAGTGTGGTCGTTTGGGGGTTATATTAACCATCAAATGGGATGGAATTCATTCCTAGTTTTTCAGAATTTAATTACTGCTAGCGATTTGCTTTGTTAAGCAAAAAATAAAATAACTGAAAAAATTTGTAGTATTGATGACTGTCTAGCTCTGCCCTATGGGTCATGTGGCAGGAAGTTCTAAAATGAAAGGGACTTGCATAATTCCACAGAGATAAGAAAGAGGAGGAGGGGAGGAGAAGGACAAGACTAAGAGAAGGAGAGAGGAAGGAGGGAGCGCAGTAAGTTAGCTGAGAAAAACATCCAAAACCACATTCGGCTTTGCAGCTAGAGTTACCCTGTCTGTCTTCTTTTCCAGCGAACAAAACATACCCTGGTATTTCTTTTATTAAAGGGTAAAAGTGTTTTCCATTCTTAAACAGTTCATATTAAACATCATTATTTTTCTCTCTGAGTATATTACATAAACTCAATTCCATAAGACCTAAACTTTTTAAATTTTAAATTTAGTGTTGAATGATGCATTCACATGGTTCAAAATTCAGAAGGTAATAAAAGAGTAGATGATGTTTCTACTAAAAAGGAAAAAGATAGCAGAGGAATATTTTCCCTCAAACTTTGAGTATCTTTGACTA
This sequence comes from Hyperoodon ampullatus, assembly GCF_949752795.1. Taxonomy (NCBI): domain Eukaryota; kingdom Metazoa; phylum Chordata; class Mammalia; order Artiodactyla; family Ziphiidae; genus Hyperoodon; species Hyperoodon ampullatus. Next base: position 4,827,337 of record NC_136921.1, read on the forward strand.
TACAACTGTCATCTGACCACAGAGAATTCAAAAATACACACATGAGGTTCTCTGCCAACAATGGTCCTGAGAAGTTTCACCCCTTTCCATCCCGACCATACCCTGGACAGGATGAGATGTCCACAGCACAGCTAGATGGCCAGACACAACCCACAGCCCACAGGCAGGCAGGGCACGGACATGGCACGGTGTGATGTGTCATGTTTAAAATTCTGAAAGCAGCATTGGGCTTCTCTTCTTAGTGTACTTAAAATCCATTTAATTTTAAGTTACATGACAATCACCCATTCCGCATGTTTTGAAGAAAATCAAAACCACTGACTCTTTAGGAAGCATTTGCTAATCCCAGTAACTGTATATAATCACCACGGTTTCAGTCTCCGAAATAACCCTTACGTTTTCATGTTGATGGGGCAGGCTGTTGAACTTTTGCAAAGAACACTTAACCCTCTACAAAAACGGTATAAAATACAGGCTTGGAGAATGAGCAGGTCTGCTCCAGTGACGGGTCCTGACGCGGACATCTGAGAGAGAGCTTAATCACTGCAGTTGCGGATGTTATTAGCTTGCCAAGTGCTTTCCATCTTTTAAGGGCTGCCCAAGGACCAAGTGATAAACCAGGAATATTGCACCTTTTATTCCATTATTTCAAGAATAGATTATTCCTTAGTCAAATTTTCTATGTGCACTTGGGAGTCCCAAAGTTTCAACTAGGATCAAGGTCGCGTCTTATTTTTCGCTTTCAGTCGGCTTTTCAAACTTTAGGGTTTGTCTTGAAATTGTCAGTACCGTTCTGATTTAAAACAACAATTAAATTGCTAAAAAATAAGCCTGAGTGAGGTCAATTCCTAGAGCCCAGCGGGAGGATTCCAGCGTTGAAACTTATTTTCATGGAGTCCTGCAGGTGGCGCCATAAGCAAACGGTCTTACCCGGCCCACCAACCGGCTCTCCCCAGAATCAGAAGACAACAAGATTTTAGCTCACATGCTAAAGGGGAGGAGAGTATAGGAAAACTATAGAATCGTGACATATCATATAGAATTATGTTGCTATAATTTTAAAAATCCGTAATTAAAACATTGATTATGGGTTTGCCTACTTCCTTTGTATTAAGTATGCGCGTTTTATAGGCAATGTGTTTATAAATAAATATAATTTTAAGTTGACTCTTTTACGATGCCATAATGACAGCCCAATCCTCATTTATGTGTTCAACGTGTTCTTTAACAAAATTATACATTCGCCATTGCAATGTAACTAGCTGGGTTTTCAGCCTTCATCTAATCTTCCAGAATGGTATTTCTGCAGTCCTAACACTCTGCTTAATCACTCCAATAAAAAGAGTAGATTTCTTTGTAATGCAATTTGTAAGCAATAAACATGATTGAGAATGCAGTGTTTGCTGTCGACTATGCTTAATGCAGGGTTTTAATTCGGTGTGTAATTATTCGTTTGGTAGGCACTTTTCCCATTCACGTATCTTTTCCCTGCTCTGAAAAAAGTTGGTAAGTTGGGAAAACATTGGGGAAACAGGATTTTCTAGTACTTTGTGCAAGCCGGAGTTTGATGCAGATGTCATGGAAAAAGAACATTTTTTTATCTGCTAAAAACAGGAGGTCGCATTAACTCCTAGTACAGACACATAAAAATGTGATTATGGGTTCTAAACAGAACGCAGTGGGCCCCTAGTTACCAATGAGATTTCTAGGAAGTGATGCATAAATTCTTCAAAAATGACACATTTCTCACGTTTCATTCCAATTAAATTACTGAGGCAGCTAACAGCGAGGAGCACAAAGTACGGGGGTAAAATGAGGGTTTTCTTCTTGTAACTGTATCTCTGCGAAAGTATATTTTTATGAGAAGCGGTTAATATTACGCTATTATTTTTCAACTGCGCCGGAAGGGATATCTTGAGGCTTTCTTGTCGAGAGCTCTCCCGGAAGAGTCTGCTCCTTTGTTTCCTGGGTTTACTAATAAGAAGGGAGAATTGCTCCGCAGGCTACGGCCCCAACCCGGGTCTCTGGAGTGAAAGAGCCCAGCCTGAAAGGGCTTCCGGGTGTCAGTCCGCAGGGTCTCAGGGTCGGGCCCAGTAGCTGCCCACAGGCCTACGGCCGCGTGACTCAAATACGCCCGGAGCTCCACTTACAAACTGCGGCGCGGAGCCGGGGGTAAGGGATTGGGGGTCCGCACCCACCCGCGATCCGCTAACACGCGGGGCGGGTCCTCCAGCGCCCGGCCCAGGTCTCCGGATCCTGAGTGCCCCGCGGCCGCTCGGGGGAGGTTCTCCGGGTGGGCCGGGAGGGGGATCTAATGGCGGGGGGAAGACCTGCTAGGCCGTCACCCCCCTCCGGGCGAGCCTGGGGGCGTGAGGGTCCAGCCCAGCTCCCAGGGCGGCGGGGCTCAGGGCTGCTCCTCCGCAAAGGAGGCCAGAGGAGCGCAAGGCCGCCCGGGGGGAGGCGGGAGGGGGCGTCGGAAGACAAAAGGATGTGAAGCTTTAAATTCAAAAAAGATGTTTTTGAAAGCCTCGTCCTGGGGTTTGAAAGGCGCACCGAGGACAGCAGCAGAGCGATCCCAATCACAAATGCGATTTGAAGTCCTAATGAACTTGATTGCGTGAACATTTATAATCCCCCACGGCCCTAAATGAAATCAGATATAATCAGAAGATACAGGGAAGGGAGTGTTTACAGCCGACTCCGGGCGGCTGCGGGACGGGGAGATGCGGCCCCGGTATTGATGTCGAAAATGATGGATAACGCGGGAATGGCAAATATACTATTTGTCTAATGGCTCGGCAATTAAATTCCCCTGTAAATGACCCATGCCTCATTTCATCCTAATCTATGGAATTTTGATTGAATTCGTCAGCTCTAATTGAAAAATACTGCACTTTAATGTCTGCATTGCAGTTTCAGGACGAGAGTGGTTTTAATGAGACAGTGCCCCCCTGACCCGGGAATATTTGAGACTTTTACTCGGAATTTAAAGCCAGAAGATTGCTCAACTGAGCACTGCGATATCCGCCCCTGTATCCACGTTCATCTATCTCCAGATGCGATTTAATACACGCACTTGGGGATAAATGCGCCCCCCGACCCTCGCGCCCACGTGACAACCAAGGGGCGCCCCCTCCCGGAGATAAGAGTGGAGGGGGCTCGGGGCGGTGCAGTGGCGGGCCAGGGGAGGGGGCCTGTCCCCTTCCTCGCCCCGGTGCCCCGCCCCCGCCCCCGCCCCGCCGGCTCCAGGCCCTATCGCTGACCACTGCCTGCGACTTCCCGGGCCAAACTCAGGCATCCCCGCCCCCCAGGAGGCGGCCCAGCTGCCTGCGACCCCTGCACGGGAAGATGGGGCCGACTTCCGACGCGCTTTATATGCAAACGACGAGGCGAAGACATCCCTAAGAAATTAGCTACTTGCCGAAGCATATTTACTAGATTGAAATGAATTAAAAAGAGAGACATTTTAAGTCGTGCCAACGAGATAATTGGGCCACATTAAAACTGGAGATGTTTGCCCCTTTCCATAAAAAAAAGCAAGCCGGGGGTGCGGTAAAAATCGCCCCCCACACCTGAAACGAGATCAGGCCGGGCTGCTCAGAGAACGGAAGTCTGGGAGTGCGAGGGAATAGTCCCGGCGGGGACCTTGACGCGGCGACCCTCCAGCCCGGCTCCCCGGCTCCGAGGGGCCGATCCCGACAGAGGCCCGCAGGGGGCGCCGTCGAGCCAGGGTCCTGCAGCGAGAGAGCGGAGTGCTGCCGAGCGGAGAGGGCGGGTCAGCCCCTGGTCCTTGGCTGGCAGCTCGCGTCCCGCCTCCCAGCTTCGTCCACCCGCAGTGTCCCCACGGAGTTCGAAACTCCAGCGCTGGGATCGGGATGGGGGCCCTGGGGAGATGGAGTCTGGGGGGAAGCAAGACGCCAAAGTGTTCAGGTTGCCCACCCCCTCCCCAAAGAGGAATGTATTTGAGCTTTGTTCGTTTAGCACATGAACACAGTTTACGGATATTTTATTTAAAGTAAAATAATCTGAAGTGACAGAGAAGTCATCTCCCTGGGCAGGCAGTGCCTAGCGTCCTTCTAATGCTAAACTTGGTGATGAGGGCCGACTGCAGAGGGACGCTCCGGGGCCGGCGACTGTCGGCGCCTCGGCCTCCGTTTGTGCAAAGAGAATGAAGCTGTGCCGACGCGGGGGTGGTGCTTCGGGACCTCTCTCCTCCCGGGGGAGGCCTCGTGTGTCGTTAAATACTGTACCGCATCCTGATCCATTGGTGGCCTGTGCTTTGTTTTCAGTGCTCAAGAGTCTTGAGATCAGAGGCTGCCTCAAATTGATACTCTCGCTCTGAGCGCACAGGCTTGCCGCCCTGGCTGCCCCGCGTCCACCCAGCACCTGCAGCGCTCCGGGGCTGGCGGGCTTGCTTGCAATTTAGAGACCCTCTCGAGCATTCGCTCCGGGCCAGGCGCCCCGCCACCGCGTGCTACGCGATCTAGTTCAGACCACCCGTGACATAAGCAATCTGTTAATTATCTGCGTTTTAGGGATACAGTCGGGCCGCTGGTGAGACCGAGCCGGCATTCCCGCCCATTACGCGGATGGAAAAACTGAGGCCGGGGTGAGCTCAGCGGTGCACCCAGGCCCCTCAGGCCCAGGTGTCAGAGGGTTTCTTAATCCTTTCCACTTCTAGGCCCTGTTCAGGAGGAATCAAAGAACTAGGAGAACTTTACATGGATTTTAAAGAGAGACAAGGTGGGTTTTCTATGATCACGTCCAAAATCTGATCGTATATCTTAAGGCCTTGCGCAATCATGCAAGTCTGATTTTTACCCCCTCATTTGTGACAAAGCCTTCTCTTGTAGCCTAGACGTTTAAAATAAGAAATTGGGACTTTTTCTTGTGCAGTTGTAGACATGAAAAAGGTAGACTCCCCGGCCCTTCTAATTCCGCGGAAGGGGAGCCCGCTTCCGTCCCCTTGGAACCTCAGAGCCGAAACAGGCCCTAAAGCCGATGCCATTATCCACATGACCCATAGGCGGCACTCTAGATCGCCGAGCGCTCCACACACCCAAGGTGCTTTCCACGCTAATAGTTTTGAAATTTCAAAGTCTTAAATAAAACTGTTTCCTGCCATTCTCTCATTAATTTATTAATATATAACACTGTTTGACTTCTGTTTACAGATATTAAATAACCTTGTTAGATTATTAAAGTTAAAATGTCAATGTGAAATTTGTTTCCACAATAAATTATCCATTTCTTTACATTTTAAAGTATAAGTTTCCAAATAACTTACAATATACGGAACGAACTGAATTTTAAGGGTTTTGGGGGTAAGAATGACGTTGAACTTTAAGAAGTGTCTCGTCTTCCTGGGTTTTCTTGTTTCGTTTTGTTTGCAGTTTAAGTGGGTCTGAGAGAAACTTGAGGACAGAGGGAAAATTATAACAACCAAGAGATGAGGTAGCCTCATATGCTCAGCTGAGGGGCAGACGGCCTGAAGGAGCCCACTCACTGAGCCTTCACCTCTGCCCTGCTATGGAGTCTGTGACTATCCTCAAGGGCTGCTCTGCTGTGGCCTGGTCAGAGCAGGCAAGGGACACCCAAGGGAGCCTTCAGAAGCAGCCTTGGAGCCCCTCTGCTGGGGTCAGTGGCAATGTCCCCTGCAGGTAGAAATCACCTCAGTACGGCTCTCCTCAGTACATGGGTGTGAAGGAGCTACGAGAATAACCTCCCCTCCCAGGGGCGTCATCGTGTAGAATAAATACTACGTAGCGAGATATGAGCAGCCTTTCTTTAATGCTCTCTGCTCATCGTCCAGAAACAAAACAAAACACTCTTTCAACAAACCCACACACACAAGGGGCAACATGGTCCGTGCAAAATATTTTCATTTCCTACAAAACCCAGAAATGTCCCCTAGGGAGGTGTGGGGACAGCATTCTAAAGTTTTCTGGGTTTTTCCCACTGTGTCTCAAAGAACTGCACTCCTCATTCCCTCATTTTCCTGTCTGGTTATGTATGCTCAAGCAGGTTGGTCCCTAAATGAAAACACATGGGGAGGGGCAGTATTAAGGTCTGCTCTCTATCCTGGTTCTTGGTTCCTTCTTTCTCTAAAGTTCGGGGACTTCAGGCTGCACCCACAAGGGAGATACAATTGTTGGTAGCAAACTTACGCAAATTGAGCCTTCTGTATATTTTCAGATGATAAATGGAGGAAATTCAAAGAAATTCTTTTGCTTCGGAGGCCTAGGAGATCAGCATTTCCAATTATTTCTGCAATCACCACCAAGGAGGGGTTGTATATTGGGGGACATGAGGCGGCAGGTTTTAGAGGTTTGTTTAAAGACCTAAAAACAAGGATTCCCTCCTCCTGGTTCGATTCCAACCTTCTCAGGCAGTGACAGGAGCAATGAGGACGGTGGGTGTGTACGATCGAACCAGGGAACAGTGTGGATTGTCCCAGCTTGGCAAACACAGACGCCCAGAAAGCTGGCTCACCCCCTTGTGGCCCATGACTTACACCCACCCTCAGGTCAGTGAGGAAAGGAGCCTGGGGAGGTGAGGGCTCAAAGAGTCTGAGTGTCGAGGAAGGGGGAATTGAATCCTGTGGCCAGCCTCTACTGACTGTCCTTTTCATGGGCTCTGGTTCTTGGTGGCTTTCAAGCCCCTCAAACAAGAGTCAAAGATCTACACTGGAATTTTCCTCCAATGTGGAATGGGTCCACCCCAGTGGGTTGGGGGTAAGCACTCTTCTCTTCCATGCTCCGGTAAGTTGGGGGCCCTATTATAAGTAAAGTGTTCCTAGTTCCCTTTTCAAGTGGCTTCTACATCTACAGTTAGTTCCATTTAATGGTTGATTATAATAGAATGGCTCTCTCCTCACCTCCATCAGCCCACACCGTCTCCTGTCCTCCCATGGGACACATCTGTCATTTAAGTCAATCCTCCCCCGAGAGTCAGAGCTGTCCTCTGGGAAAACCTCGTGGAGCTGGGTTGGTCGGTTACAGACATACCTACCCTTGAGGTTCCCAGATGAGCTTATTGAGAAGCGAACTTTTTACAATGACCTTTCCCCCAGAAATCCACGGGAGGGATTCGTTAGGAGGAACAGAGGCCACCCTAATTCTCCTTCCACATTTAGCCAACATCTCTCCCCTCTGTTTACACCCAGTGGCCTGCCCTGTCCGGTGACATCCTTTCTGGGTCACAGTTTCTTAATCGGAGGGGCCAGTAACCAGAGGAAATCCAGGCTCTGCTTTGCAAGCATCTCTGGAGAAAGGAGAAACGCAGTTCCGCCTGGGAGCACCTCTGCTTTTTATTCGGTCCCTGCAGAAGTTGAAGTCGGAGCAGCGCCCTTGATTGCGGTGGCAGTTGATCCGAACACACTCTTGCTCCCTCAAGTGTGGTTTCCAAAGGGTTAAATGGATGAACTCTAGGTAAACCTCGTCCTCTTTAACAGACAACACCCCGGCAGGGGGTCGGGGCCAACGAGGGGTGGCTGCTCGGCCGTGGTTTGCGAGGGCCCAGGAGTCCCCAGGGGCTCCAGTCTGAGTCCCTTGGCGGGCTCTCCGGGCCACGCGGTCTCCTCCCGAGAGCTGGAAGCGGGGAGGGCGCACTGCTGAGCCCCGGCCATCGGTCGCTTCCTACTTCCGCATCCACTGGACGCCGGCTGTGTCCGGCCCAGGACCGTCACGGTGTGTCCGGCGCCTTCCGGATAAGGCGGGCGGGATGGGACGGGAGGGGGGCAGTAGCTGACCCGGGCGTTCCAGGAGGGTTGCCAGTACGGCGGTTCCCAAGGCCCCCGGCTCAGGCTGGCGCACCCCCTCACCCCTCGGTGCCCTCTGCCCGCCTCCCGGGCCGCCGTTTACGCGGCCCCGGGATTAGCATCTCTGTGAAGTCCCGCAAACAATGCCCGCTGTGCGGGGAGATGAAAGTCGGGCGCCGGGTAGCGGGGCGCGTTTGAAGTCCCCGAAAGGTGGGGCCGCGGGAATCCGAGGGGGCAGATGCGTAGAGATAAAGGCAGGTGAGAAGTGCCGCGCGGCCCGCGCCTCCCTCCCCGGCGCTCCCGGGCCTGGGGTTAGTGAACTCGCGCGGCCTCCCAGACGCGCGGCCCGAGCCAGCCCCACGGGAAGGATGCGGGCGCTACTCCCCCGGCAGCCAGGCCCTCGCCCGAGGCCCCGCAACTACAGCCCTCGGGCCGGCTCCCGGCCTGGCCTCCGCCCGATGCTTCTTCCCCCCAGCTTGGGAGCTCCGGGGTGGACGGGCTCAGTCCCCGCTGAGGATCCGCTTTGCAGGGTCTGGGTGCTCCCGGGGCGATGCGTGGTGAGCGCGGGCGCGGGGCTTCCAGGACGAAGGTGTCAGGCGATCCAGTACCCCCAGTGGTCACGAACTCCCCACTCCAAGCTCCGGGGCTATTCTGAAAAGGAACTAGGACCCCTGCCTGCGCCCTTGGACGCCTGGACCCCGGCTCTGGAGCCGAGGCCCGCGTGGGGTGCGGAGGAACCTCGAGCTGCACGCGCTCGCAGCTGGCGTCTGGGTGCGCCGTCGGCGCGTCCGCGCCCGCAGTCTCGCGGCTCCCGGGAGGTGTAGGACCTCCCCGCCCTGGTCCCCAGATCCCACCAGGGCTCGGCTCGAGGGCCACGCGGCCGTGGCTCCGCCCGTTCCTCCGCGCTGGGGTGGGGAGGGCAGCGCAGGTGTGAGGGTCACGTTTCCCCGACTGCAGTCCTGAGGGGAACAATTTCCAACTCCTCCAAGGAAATGCAAAAAAAAAAAAAAAATCTCTTCACGCTTCTGGTTTGCGGTTTTGTTTCTGCTATTTTGAGGGTGGGGGACAAAAAGCAAAACTTTCTACAGAAGAATGTCGCAGCACACACGGTGCTGCAAAGTGTTTCTTCTTCAGGGCGCTTTAGAAAACCCCCCTGGTCCTGCTTTCTGCACGGCCAAGGAGCAGAATAATGAAACCAAAGACTTTTATTTTATAAACCACTTGATCTTTGCTTGGGAAACTCTATTAATTGAATGGGTTTGCCTTTTTTGCCAGTCCCCTTTATCATTATTTATGGGCTTTAAATTGTTTAAAGTTCCCTTGACGTTCAATTTACAAGTTTGGGGACTTTTTTTGTTCTGCCTTTTGTCCTGGAGAAAGACATCGTGTTGGAAGTGCTTTGAAAAGCCAAACATGAGAGGTTGGCAATGAAAGGGAAGCGGGCGAGATCCCTTTTAATTCCGTTCTGTTGGTGAATGGCTCTTTTACATAATTGCAGGAGCTATTTCAAAGCCAGCCAAGGGCTGCCTTCACTTAGAACCACATGGAGTCTATTTTGGGCTTTCAGATTTAAAAAAAAAAAAAAAAAATGGCTGAATAAAATAGTTTAAAAAGACGAGGCTTCAATGCTTTCTGCTACTTGCAAATTGGTGTGTCTGATGGGGAATTTTACACAAGCACCCCTTTGTAAGTGCATCTTGGGCTTGGGAGGGACTGCTCTGGGTTAGCTGGGTGTGAATCCCAATTGCCCTTCCATAAATAAAACCCATCCCAAGCTATTTCCCAACTATTGCCAGGAGCAAGAGCTGAGGCAATGACCTAATGATCAGGCCACTCAAAGTCCCTATAAATAAAAACAACATGGTTGCCCGAGAAACCGGCCTGTAGCCTGGGACTGGGCGGCGGGCCGGAACACCCGGCCTGCTAAGCCCGCGTGTTTCTCCGCACCCACGGAGACCTGGGGCTCCCACGCTACCTTCTCTCCACGACCACCCGGGACCTCGAGCCTGGCGGCATCGTGGAAGCGCGCGGTTCGCGGTGCATCCTTCTCCGGGCTGGACTCGACAGGGCAACACAAGTTTGCTGCATGAATATTCATTTACTTGTGCATTGAGCATTTTACACTCAGCCTCCATACACCTGTGTGCAAAAGCTGACTCGGACAGCCCCGAAGCGTGGCGACAACTTAATTACCATCACATTTACTGACGTCTGATGTTTTAAGTGGCCTAATACGGTCATGACACCAGCTTGTCACCGGCCGAGGAAAGTGTCCAGGGGCTGGGCCAACTTCATCCCGACTGGAGTTTCCCCGGGAAAAAAAAAAGTTCGCAGAAGTTAACTGGAGTTGGAGAACGCAAGATCTCCCTTCGGGTGCATCCTTCGCTCTTCCTCCTCGGAGGGAGGGGACAGGGGACACCTAAGGCAAAGTTGCAAGGGTCTGTGCCGGCTGGTTTTCCCGCGCAGCCTGGGCCGAGCTGAGACACCGAGAGCTCTACAGTTGGAGGGAGTTCCGAGCTAGGCAGGTCGGAATCCGAAGGATGGATAAGCGGTGTACCTGTCTCTCGCTGCCCAGAAATCTCTCCGAGGAGCAGTGGAAAAACTCTAAAGGCTTTTATTATCCACGGTCCCCTCGCTCTGAATGCTTTGTAGGTAGCTCAGGTGCCCGAATGAATCTTGTTAATCACGGCGAAACACAAGGATCCTTTTATGAGGCGAACAGTCGTTTTCTAAGCAGTTAAGCATTAGATGAGAAAATATGACTGCACTGCACTTGAGAAAAAGCACACTAGTAAATAAAATTCATATTGATGAGAATTCTCTTAACCCCTTAACTAATAAAAGGAGATTCGTACTATAACCCCTGTAGTCAATACTTTCCACGGCAGTTTATGGGTGCAAGTAATATGCCATCAAATTATTTCAAGTGTACCTATAATTCAGTGGACCTCAATCTCCTTGCTGAACTTTAAATGTGGAATTATCACCGAAATCATCAAAGGAACCTCTGTCCCTTGGAGGGTAATCAGGGGACGGAAGTCCCTAGAACAACATTTTTATGCCAAAATAGCAAAGTGGATGGCAAATCTGCTTAGGTAAAATGAGTAACAGCTTACACAGACATGCCACTGTCAAGCAGCGAAGGGACCCGGCTGTATCAACGTAAATCAAGCAGTCGAGCGTTTTTTTTTTTCTTTAGTATTCAAAAAACAAGGTAACCCTGCCCAAGACGGTGTGACTGTAACTATCTCATAATGAGAGGGAGTATTTATTACACTCATAAAGAAACCAGACTTTTGCCCTGGGCTTCGATTTTTTTTTTTTCTTTTCCTTTTCTTCTTGTGCTTCTTTTGCAGGAGTGGAGAAAGAGGGGTAGCGCTTACGGAGCCCACAGACGTCTCCTTCCCCGTGGATCCCAACGGGAATTTATTTCCCCTCACGCCGCCTAAGCCACCTCGGGGTCTGGGCGTGAAGGGAGTGGAGGCAATACAGGCAGCGTCCTAATGAATTCCTTTCAAACCGCCTGCGGCCGGAGCCACCTATTACTGCGGCCTGGAGTGGGGAAACGCGCTGGAGACGTCTTTGTCCTGGTGGGGGGGCGGGGGGAGGAGGCGAGGAGAGGGAGGGCGGCTGGCGGCGGAGACAGCGAGTTTTCTCAGCCCTCCGGGGCGCCGAGGATGCACCCTCCCTTCGCTCCTCCGGGGCCCGTTGGGTGGGCAGGGGGTCCCCGGCCAGACTCCCGGCTGAGGAGGTGGTCCAGGATTAAGACGTCCCCCAGGGGGCCTTCGGGTTAAAGCCAGAGAAAGAAGAAGAGCGAGAAAGAAGAGCTTCAAAGAATCAGGTCGATAAATTCATAAAGATCGATTTATCTTTATCTCCCAATTAAATGTGCTTGTAAGTGATCCATAGCACACGTCCAACACGGGCCAACTCCCCAGCCACTAGCTCCTTGGCGTGAGCTGATTTTTAATGACCGGCGTAACAGTGCTTTTCTCTCCTTTCCTCCCGAGTCCGGTGCTTGTCGGCCGTTCCGAGCGAACGTCTAGACCCGGGAAGTTGGAGCCGAGGCCCTGGAGGCGCGTGGAAGCCCCGCGCGCGCTGGCGCGCTTTGCACGGTCTGCCCTTGCCACGAAAGGATTCCATTTTAAAAGGGAATACAAGAGCTGAAAGTTTTGTTTTTATCATGGTGAAGGGGATAAGAACATTCCTAACACTCACCCCATCCCCGCCAATTCCCTTACTCCCAAATTCTGGGTTTTTACCATTGTCGAGACAGGGGAAACATCTTGAGGGAATCGGCTCCATCCTGCAGTAGGCAAAGGGGAACCGCGCACCCTCGAGTCCTCGCGCTGGAAACCTGGCGGCGGCGCCGGGGTGAGCGCTCCCTCCGTTCCCAACGTGCTTAATTAGCGCCTATTTACAAAACGCAGCTTTTATTTGCGCAAACATCATAAAGCTTTCATCAGGATAATCTCACGTTATACAAACTGGAGACACAGCAACTCCCCCCTCCCTCCCCGAGGATGGAGCAGATAAAGGACTGGCTTTATTATCATAATTATCGTGGCTGTTATTTTGGTGCGCAGGCAAAGTGTGTAAATAGGTGCGATGATTAAGAATGTCATGAAAAATGAGAAGGGATCGCTCACTGGAGGGCCCAGCTCGGGATGGGGACATCAGCAGCCTCCCCGCGGCGCCGGGAACGCGGGGGCGCCTCGAGCAACCCGGCGGGTTCTCTGCGGCGGGGAGGGGCTGCTAGCTCCCGGCCGGCGCCCTAGGGGCGGATCTGGAGGGGCAGGACCTTGCCCCCAACTCCGGGAACCTCTCCCGGACCCCGGGAGGAGCAGCAGCCCCCGGCAGGTTTGTTCCAAAGCATATACCAAAGAAATAAAACGCCCGCGGTTTAGACGCGGCCGTCGCTAGCCCCGAAAGCCGCCCTTGGAGGCGGCCTCGTTGAGGCTGCCGAGCCCCGAGTTTCGAGCCTAGGAGGTGCCAATGGCCCCTTTCAAGTTTTTGCGGCGCGGGCCAGGGGCACAAGCTCCGGCTCTCCGGGCCGCGCGCTGCGCTCGCGGCGTCCACAGCCTGCTCTCGGCCAGCCCTGGTGGAGGGGGCGGAGCCCACTTTCGCCCCGCCCACTCCTGGCGCAGCCAATAAGCGGCGGCTCCCGGCCCCACGTGAGGGGAGCCCGGCCCGGCAGCAGGCAAAATGTGAATGAGAAAGAGGAGCGCGATTTAAAGGTGCTGGCGGCGCCCGCCGAAGACAAGTGCGCCAGCTTCGCGCGCTCCCCTGCGGCCCGCAGGAGGCGACCGACAGCCAGACAGACAGACGGACGCGCAGACGGCTGCGAGCCCGGGCCGAGGGCCGCGGAAGCGACGCGCGCGGGCTCCGACGGGCAAACGGCGGGCGGTAGCTCCGGAGAGCCCGCGGGGCCCGGGCGCCCGCGCCGCTCCGGGGCGCACGGCCTCACCCGCCCACCGCCCGCACCCGCTCCCGCCAGGCATGCAGCGGGCCCAGGACTGAGGGGGTATCTGCTCTCCGGGTCCCGCTCGGCCCCTGCCCGGTGCACCAAGCTGTGCTCCCGGCGCCTGGCGGGCTTCCCGGTGGCGGCGCGGCGCGGGGACTTTTCGCCTTTCGCGGGCCTCTCCCGAGCGCGTCTATGAGCGCAGCGTTCCCGCCGTCGCTGATGATGATGCAGCGCCCGCTGGGGAGTAGTACCGCCTTCAGCATAGACTCGCTGATCGGCAGCCCGCCGCAGCCCAGCCCCGGCCATTTCGTCTACACTGGCTACCCTATGTTCATGCCCTACCGGCCGGTGGTGCTGCCGCCGCCGCCGCCGCCGCCGCCCGCGCTGCCCCAGGCCGCGCTGCAGCCGGCGCTGCCGCCCGCGCACCCTCACCACCAGATCCCCAGCCTGCCCACCAGCTTCTGCTCCAGCTTGGCGCAGGGCATGGCGCTCACCTCCACGCTCATGGCCACGCTGCCCGGCGGCTTCTCCGCGTCTCCCCAGCACCAGGAGGCGGCGGCTGCCCGGAAGTTCGCGCCGCAGCCGCTGCCTGGCGGTGGCAACTTCGACAAGGCGGAGGCGCTGCAAGCCGACGCGGAGGATGGCAAAGGCTTCTTGGCCAAGGAGGGCTCGCTGCTTGCCTTCTCCGCGGCCGAGGCTGTGCAGGCGTCGCTCGGTGAGTCGGCGGCGCGCGCGACCCGGGCGGAAGGGCGCGGGGGCGCGCCAGCTCCGTGTTCCCGCGGGGACCGAGGGGGTGAGGCCGAGCCCCCGCTCGCCCCCCGCCCCGGATCCCCCGGCCTGAGGAGCCGGAGGATGCAGAGGAGCTGCGCGGCGGGGCCTCCGGAGGGCATTTAGAGCCACGCAACAAGCGCGGGGGCGGGGGGGCGGGGTGCGCATTCAGGGCCCCAGGCCAGCTGCTGCTCTAAGCGGCGAATTTATCTGCTGGCGAGTTTGGCCGAGTCTTGCACTCCCCCATCTCCGGCGCTGTGACTTGGGATCCCGGGTAGGTTTCAGCCTTTAGGGGAGGGGGGTTGGGCTGCGCGTCTTTGCAGGGAGGGTGCCGAAGGGCGTCCAGACCTATTAAACCCTTTTACCGGGCTTGCTGCTTGCCTGGGAGAATCGGATTCCTAGGAGGCTGTGCGTCCGCATGTGTGTGCTGGGGTGTCCGGTGGGAACTTCTTCTAAGGCTACAAAACTTCCCTTTGACCAACATCATCTGTCTCAGAAACCGACATGGTCTGGGGTCTGCACCTCCCTGTGCACTCACTCTGGCTGCGATGAAATTGAAGTTCACAGAATTTTGGCGGCGGCGGCGGCGGTGGCGGTGGGGAGGGAGGTGGGTGGGCAGGATGAATCGTGAACTCCCCCTCAGTCCTCACCCAGCCCCCACCCCGGGGACAAAGAGGACGCTCTCTTGGGCCTCAGGCCTCCTGTTACTTCTGCCTTAAGCTGCGGGAGGCTGGGAGGTTGCAGAGGAGGCCTGGTGGCCCCTTGAGTGATGGTTCTGGGCAAAGGGCCGTCGCCTGTACTGTCTCCTCCTCTCCCTTGAGCTTTCTCACGCCCCCCCCCCCCCTTCTCTACCCCTCAAAGGCCAGGAAATCACAATGTGTTAATGTCACAGAAAGACAATCCGCCAAGGGGGGAAAATGCCCGAGTGACGGTGGGAAAGGGAAAGGAAGGCCAGTGTGCGAAATGTAATAAAACGCCGTTTGGTTTTGCTTTCAGTCGGGGCTGTCAGAGGGCAAGGGAAAGACGAGTCAAAGGTGGAAGACGACCCGAAGGGCAAGGAGGAGAGTTTCTCGCTGGAGAGCGATCTGGACTACAGCTCGGATGACAATCTGACTGGCCAGGCGGCTCACAAGGAGGAAGACCCCGGCCACGCGTTGGAGGAGACCCCGCCGAGCGGCGGCGGCGCGGGCAGCACCACGTCCACGGGCAAGAACCGGCGGCGGCGGACTGCCTTCACCAGCGAGCAGCTCCTCGAGCTAGAGAAGGAGTTCCACTGCAAAAAGTACCTCTCGCTGACCGAGCGCTCACAGATCGCTCACGCCCTCAAACTCAGCGAGGTGCAGGTGAAAATCTGGTTCCAGAACCGCCGGGCCAAGTGGAAACGGGTGAAAGCCGGCAATGCCAATTCCAAGACAGGGGAGCCCTCCAGGAACCCCAAGATCGTTGTCCCCATCCCCGTCCACGTCAGCAGGTTCGCCATTAGAAGTCAGCATCAGCAGCTGGAGCAGGCCCGCCCCTGAGGGCCCAGGGAGGGCTAGGGCCTGGACCACCGTGGAGAAGCCACAGTGCCCGAGGGAACCCATAGTGGACTCCACCGTGTTTGAGGCAAAACTCAAAGTCACCCCCCAACTTTGGACATCCCAAGCAAATTGAGAGTATATTCATGAAACAGGCTTGAAAGACTGCTTTTGAAGGGGCTACAGCTACACCTGAAGACACACTAAATATTTATTATACTATCCTACTTTGTACATTAGATGTCTATATAGACTGGATCTCAGCTGCTGTATTTTGAAAGTTATAGGACCCAACTACCCAGTAATGTCCTCCAGCCACATTCCAGAAGAGAACAAAACCTCTGCTGTAACCTGCCACGCATAGCAGCCACTTTTCCATACTTTTCCAAAGGTAAACATCACATGCAGGAACAAACACTGGGGTCTCCATTTATTTTTGTTTCTATTCTGGCTTTTTTAGTTGACTGAAATGCAGACATTTTGGGGCAGCCTGGAAATTTGCTTTGCTTTGATTTTGCCTGGCTTTCTTTCCTGGGGTTGCATATCCTATGAGCCATGTCTGAAGCACGTCTCCGTTGTGTTTAATTTATTTCAATGTAGCTTATTTTCGTATAAGTTATGACATTAAAACAATCTCAGTCTTGTGAATAATAAAAAGGAGAGAGAGAGGGAAAAGACCAATTCTTGGGTCTCATAAGTTTGTCCAGATTTGACTGTTTAGAGGGAACCGCCTGCCGGCGTGTGGCCAGGCAGCTGGTCTGAGACCAGTACTGGATGAACACCCCGTGTCCAGGGCCTCCTCAAGCCGGCCGGACATGAGCCGCACAGCACCTCACCAGGTTTGAAATAGGCCAGCAAGAGCTCCAACTGGGTTATCAATTTGAGCAAACCTAATTTTCACCTTAGAAATCTAACATCTTCCCCTCTGCTCAGCCTAACCAGTACCTAGGAGGCTGGCAAACTTTGGCCAGAGAAGGTGGGCGCCGGAAGAGGGAAAGTGAGTGTGGGTATGGGTGGCTTTGCACAAACTCCTGATTCTCTAAATCGACGACAGCCGGGGAGGGAACGCGTTTCCTTACAAACATCCCGGACCCGAAAATAAGCGGTGCTCGCTCGCGGGGCAGGGCCGAGCACTCATAAATCAGCCTCCGGGCGTGATCTTCCGACGGGAGCAGAAACCCAACCAGCGGAGCTGGGCTTCCCGGCAGCGCTCAGCTCGGAGGCGGAGGCGGGCTGTGAACGCCCGCGGGCCGGGCACCTCCCTCTCCGGGCGGGGTCGGAGCGGGGCGGGACCGACCACCGCCCCACCCCGAGGAACGCCGGCCAGTTGGGGGGCCGGTCCGCGGGGCTGGGGGTGAGAGCTGGGCACCTCCCCCTCCTCGGGGTGGGGGGGGCGCGGCCAGCAGGGCGCGGGAGGGGCGTGTCCGGATTCCCAATCCCGCACCCCGACCACTGCGGACCGCGTCCCCCGAGCCCGGCCAGTTCCGCGCGCTGCTCCTTTCCCGACACGAAGCGCCCGGCCGGACGCGAGCGGCCAGGCCTTCCGGAGATTGCCGCGGACAGGCCGCGGGTGACCCAGGGGCGCGGTGCCAGAGCCCTCGCGGCCACCAAACCAGCAGCCCGAAGAGCGAAGAGAAGCCGGCGGCTTCGCCAGCCTCAGCCTTCAGAATGGAGGCCGGGGAACGGATTGCGAAGCAGCCGCGCGCCTCACTCACCGCGGTTCTCGGTCCAAGAAGGCGAAATCCATCGCCGTGGGTCAATACTAATATTGACTTAATTTATACGGCTTAAGACCCGTCACCTCTGCGCGGAGGAGGGGCATTGGGGACCGAGGTTTCAGCCCGAACTTCAGGCGCAAAGTGAGGGCCGGGCGCGACCGAGACACCGATTTCCGCCGCGTTCCCAAGATTTCCAGGGACAGAAGATGGCCCGGGCTTGGGTTTTGAGCACAGTGATACTGAGTGGCCGTTCCTCCGAGGGCCTCGGTCCGCTCTGCGGGGAGCGGAGAGCTGTGGAGGCTCCTTGCTGCCCCCCACCCAGCGCCCTGGGGCCTGAGGTGGGAGGTGCGCCCGGGCCGCTCCCTGCCCGGCGCACGGTCCCCAAGGCCCCGCCGCTCCGGCCGATGCCGCCGGTAGCCCGCCAGTGATCGCGCCCGGGTCGCCTGTTGGCGTCATCCGCTCGCGGCAGGTCCGCACTGGCCACTGGCCGCCGCCGCCGCAGCAATGGAGGCCCGTGGAGACGCCGTCCCCGCCCCCCATACCCGGGCCTGTCCATCCCCAGGCCGGATATGTGCCCCTGGCAGAACCGCGGCCGGTGGCGCAGAGTCCGGGCCTGAGGATCTGGGGGGCTGCGGCCTCCGCGGCGGGGACGCCCCCACCTGGCGCTCCGGGTCTGGGGAAGGAACCCCGGGTGTTGAGAGCAGGGCACTCCCCGCAGATCCTGGCGTGCCCCCCATCCCATGTACCCTTGCACCATAACAGGTGTAACCCCTACCCACCTTCCCCAAAAGCCCATGGTAGGGATGGGAGACACAGAGTGGAGGGGCCCAAAGCCTTGGCTTCAAAAACCTTGGGGGGAAAGTGAAGCTCCCTAGCAAGGAGGGGGGTGCCTTCAGGGAGCCTCATGGTGGGGCTCAAGCTCCCAGGCCCACCCCAGCTGCGCTGGTCCTTGGCCTTTGGATGCAGGAGGAGTACAGGGCCTGGGGCTACCCTAGCCTGGTGGACACGGCGGCGCCGGCTACCGCTGGGCCCCCCTGCCCTCTCTGGGCTCCTTCTCCCTCCTCCCCAACCTCCGAACACCGGGCGGCCCTGAGAGCCCAGCGCGGAGGCCCAGGCCCGAGAGACAGGCCGAGGGGAGGAAGATAAACAAGCGGCGCTTGATGGCCTCTGTCATCATGGCCGTCATCATGGCTTTCATTTGGCTGCCTAATGAGTCACATCACAGGCAGAGAGAAAAATTGTCAATCGCCCGGGCCCTAATGAATTTTTTTGCAAATTGTAATCAAGCCAGGCCGTCTCAGCTGGCTGATTAATGAGACCCACGAGGCTCGGCCAGCACCTCAGCTTTTTATTCCATCCCGTCCTCTCTGCACTAAATTAACAGCAACTTGTCTGAGCTTCAAATTAACTCCCAATGATTAATTCTGATGGGGAGGCCTGAAGAATAGCTTGTTCTAATAGGCTCTGGCCTGAGATGCTGTTGGAAATTAATACACTTCCCCTTTGGCTGCCGGCTTTAATCCAAGGTTGGGTTTTGACATCACTATATTTGTTGTTACAATAAATCCCACTTACATCTGCAGATCAAATAATTACGCTTGGGAGCGCTGCGGACCTGCACCCACCCCCTCCCTGCGCTAGGGCTCTTGGAGCCTGTCTGCACCCTGCATCCACCAACCAGGGTAGGGATCCTGGGGGCCGGGGGTGGGGGGCGCGGAGGAATAGTCACCCAGCCCCAGCCCTAGCCCCTAGCCTCGGGGAGCTGGGTGCCCCTGGCCTTTGCAGAACTGAGGGTACTTTGAAAACCTGCAGCCACGTCTCCACGTTCTGGGGGCAGGGCCTTCTTAGATTGGTCTTGGGCCTTAACCTCCTGCCCCTGCTCCCCGCTGGGGCTGGGAGAACCCCTCGGAGCACCAGGGCTTGGACTTTCCCACCCCAGCCCCGTGCTGGAATTTTTGAGACTCGGCACATGCTTCTGCACCCAGTTTTTGCCGCCCAGTCCTCATCCCCAGGGTGGTATTTCGCAGGGACTTTTCAGCTAAAGGGGGTGGGGTGAGGGGGAGGTGGGGTGGCCTTCTAGGCCTCTCAAGACCGGGTTTGCCTGGCGGAACCATCCCGATTCTACGGCTGTCTGCGCGCCGGCCAGTCCGCACTAGGTGTGTAGCTGGCCGGAGCACCTGCATTCCACCCTTTCTCTCAGGGTCAGTGCCCGCTCAGTCTTGCGTCTGTTTGTTCGAGCTTAATTGGCTTAATCATTTCAGCTGTGTCTGGCAAGCCTAGAACAGGGCCTCCGGGCCGCTCCCTCCGGCCCCGGGCCTGTCCCAAGCAGAGCGGCGCTCCGTCCCCCTTGGCAGAGGGTTCTGCTGGGTGCACAGGAAGCTGGGAGGGACACTCTGGCGGCCTCAGGATCTGACCCACCGCCTGATTCTCGCCTCGGGGCCTTCTCAGCTCCCTGTGGCGGTCCCGAGTAGGGGTCTCTAGTGGTTGGAGCGCCGCGCATTCCGTGGCCTTGGCCGCAGAGTCGGTTGTCTTCTCTTGTCACCTGCAGGAGGCTTGGGCGACCACACGGCCTAGTGGCGTGCCCGTGCTCAGCCTCCCTGGCGAGGACGCTTTTGTGTATGTGCCCCTATTTCCGTCCCGGGAGACCCCAGGCCTCTGCCCAGGCATGCACAGCAGGAACAGGTGGTCCGCTTGGACCCTCTGATGTGCCAGGGCTTCCCACACAACCAGGGCCCAGCGGGGCCTCTTTCTGCCAAAGCTGGGTGCCGGGCTCTGAGGTCTAGAGGGGAGCCGAGGTCTGGGGTCTACCGGAAAGGAGTTGCCGGGCAAAGGGAGGCAGCATTAATCTTCATTTCGGCCCCTTATGGTGTAAACAGGAGAAATACGATCTTGGTAACCGAACATGAATGCAAATCACACCGTCAGAGTAATAAAGCACCTGAAACCCCGACACACAAAAGCAACACCATATGTATGAAGACAACCTGCATAAATTATAAATTACATCATAAAAATTGATTGCCGATTTGAACAGTTCAGAAGTGAGAGACCTAAGCTGACTTCCACCATCTCTGGCTTTGGGGAAAGGTCTGGGAGCACATTCCCTTCGATGGGCATCGGACCAGGGTAACTGGGCCCAGGGTCTCCTGCCAGCACTCTGGACCGATCTGCTTGCATCGGAGGTGGGGCGCGCACCGCCGGCTCTGCCCTGGGAGGAGAGGACAGGCCCGAAACTCTGGAAGCCCTACGAAGTTCCGTGCAGGTGGGGCGGGAGGCGCCACAGGCACCGGGGCTGCTGCGCGACAAGGCCGGGTCTGGATTCCAAAAACCGCCCCACCAGACCGAGGAATGCCGCCCCTCGACCCCAACCCTTCCAGCCGGCGCTCAGATGTCTAGCTCTGAGCCAAGGTTCCCTGCGAGGGTGTCCCTCCGCGCGGAGTCGGCTGTGTGATGAGCAAGGGTGTGAGTGTGGGCGGGTGTGTGAGCGCGCGGAGAGTGCTAGCATGTGTGTAGTTGTGCGATTCCCCTCTCACGTCTAAGCCCGCTTTGCCGAGTTTCTCGGAATTCCTGGATCGCGGAGAGCCAAGACTCCGACCCCGCTGGAGGAGCCGAGACCCCGCTGGAGAAGCCGAGACCCCGCTGGAGGAGCCGAGACCCCGCTGGAGGAGCCGTTCGGGGGCGCGCACTGCACCTTCCCCCGCGGGAAGCCGGGCCTGCGCCTCGGAGCTTTACCTCCACTCCTGTCCCACCGCGTGGAGGCCCCCGGGTCTGGTCTCCGGCCTCCACCCCCCACCCTCTAGCGCACTCCGTCCCCTTTGACCTCTGAGCTCTCCGCACACACCCCTAACCTTTCTGATCTCTGGGATGACATCCTCCCCCGACCCCACCCCGGCCTTGGGGCTCTGCCGGGTCTGGACTCTGGGCTGCTCCCCTCCCCGCCCCGAGGTCCACCCCGCCTCCTCCTCTAGGAGCTCCCCCAGCACACACAGCTGGGGGTCCGGATCTACCGCCTCCTGCCGAGCAGACCCGGCCCGGAGCCGGGGCCACACACCGGACCAGGGAGAGGAAAATGAGGCCGGCGCAGCTCCGGCCAAAGCGCGGGGAGACCCTAGTTCTGCCCGAACCGTCGGCGTCCCCTAGGCCTCGAGGGAGAGAGGAAGGAGGTCGCGATCGGACACCGCGGTTCCGAGGAGGCAGGGAGGCCGTTGGCCCGCGTGCGGCTCCCGGCCCCGCGCGACCTTGCCGGGGACAGGCTCCCGGGCCCGGAGTCCCAAGCTGGGGGCCCATTCAAAGGCGCGCCCGCGGCCGGAGAGCTGCCTAGGGCCCGGGTAGAAGCCCGGGGCAGAGCCCGGCCTGGGGGACAGACGTCACGCTGGGCGCTCCACCCCCAGCCTTCATCTCTTTATTTCCCGCCACTGCATCCCGCGCCTTTGTCATGCCTGTCCCGCTCTGGTGTGGCCGCGCGTCCTCTTAAAGGGCTCGGCCCCCCAGCTCGGGCTCCTCGGCCTCCCGAATGACAAAAGCTGAAATGAGATTACACCGACCAGATCCCATTAAGTCGGCCCCCCGGCCCGCGCTCGGGCCGACTCAGATCCCTCAGCCCACCCGTCCCCGCTCTCCGCGCCCCCAGCCCGACTTCCGCAGACGCACCTGGCTCGGCGGCGGGGACCCTGCAGCAAGCTGAGCGCCTTGGGGGTTTGCAAGTGGCCGCCTGACCCCAGGGAGGGAGCGCGGCCCGGGCTCTGAATGACAAAAGCCCAGCCCGGCCACAGCACGGAAGGAAACCGAGAGGGGCTGCCCCCAGCCCAGCTTGGACTGGGCCTCCCTGGAGGCAGAGGCGGGGTGCAGCCCAGGCTGTCAGAACCCAGGCCGGGTTGTTCTGTATGGAAGTTTCTAGGGTGCCTCGCCCATAGGGCCAGCCAGGTAGCTGGGGCCTAAGGTGCACGTAGGAACAGGAAAGACACCACCACCCTGTACCCAGTGCTTTACCTGCCCACCCATCTCACAGTTACTGGGAACACAGGGGGAGGCTCCCTGTCTGCAGGTATAGCAGCCAGACTGAGGGAAGTGGCTCCAGTCAGGGTGTCGCTTGCAGTGGGTCCTGGATCACTCCAAAATCTGATCGCTCCATCCAAAAGCTTTGGGTGCTGAGGCCAAGGCCATTGGCACACACAGCAGCCCCCTGAGTCGGGGGCCAGGACTCAGGTATTGGCCTTTTGGGGCAAGGCTGGTGGTGGGGAAGGGCTGGTGAGTCAGAGCTTCGAGCACCCTTGTTGCTGCATATGGGATGGTAGGATGGGGCTGGAGATGCCTGGCCCTGTTTGAAGTTTCCCTTTTTCTTCAAATAAAGAGTCTGTCATCTTTAGATGAAATTGGGTAGATCTTCCAGAGACGGGGCGCAGAGCAGTGCAAAGAACACTGGAGGGACATCACATCCGAATAGGAGCTCCCCTTAGCTAACCTTGACCAAACCACTTCCCCCATCTAAACCATTCTTCCTTCACATGATGACCTGGCACAAGTTTCCAAACTCCAAGACGTCTTGGTTTCTGGGGAGGTTTATGATGAAACACAGATGAAGTGCATGGTAACATCAGGGCCACAGCAGCAGCCCGTTTAGGGCCTCGGTGCACAGTTTCGAATGCAGACCACCCGGGTTCCCACGCTTGGGGGTTTAACTCTCCAACCAAAGCTGATGTGGGCAAAGGGCACTGGGCAGAGCAGGGGCACACAGGGAGCCAGGATTAGCCAATGTTTCCATTTGTATCCGAACAGAGGCAGGTTCCCCAGCTGAAGGCTGGACAGAAACAAGGGCTGCATGGACACTTCTGCCTCTGCAGGTCGTCCTCTGGGTTGGGGTCTGCTGTGTGACCTCAAGCTCCTCGGTGACAGCCCTTCCACCTGCCCAACCCAGGTTTGTCCTGACACAGCTGAGGCCATTGTTCAACCCTGTCCTTTGTGGAGATGGCCTGGAGTCCGCAGCACCCTCTTCGCTCACTTGGTAAACAGGCTTCAAGTCCTGCACCGGCACCTTCTGTCTTCAAGGGGCCCAAAGTCTGTGGGGAGGAGACAGCTGAATGGGCTGGGGACCACTGCAGCAGGAGACACCTCTTCAACCCATGAAGACTGTCGCAACTCGATTTTTCTCCGTGACACCAAATGACTTCAGTGACCCACATGTGCTGTCTGATCGGATCTGCTGTGACGTCTTAGCCCTGGAGTCAGGGGTCCCTGAGGCTGGCCTGGGGTGGAGGCAGGACTCCAGCTCTAACTTGTTCTTCTGCAGAAAACCTTACAGAGGAGGTCTCAATGAATGTGTAAATTACAGATAACGACGTGAAGTCTCTTTTCAGAAGGGCCTGAATCATTCCTCATATTCGCAGAGTTCCTTCTTGGTACGGACACCCATCTCCCTCCAGAGGAGCCTGGTGGGATTATTTAGAAAACTGGCAAGTGCACGAGCACTGTGAAAACTAAAATAAGCATTTTAAATGCATTGTTGTCGCTGTGCTTAGGCAAAGAATCTCTGAGTTGGGTGAAATCTCGTCAGACTCGTCATTTGGTTTTCCAGTAACTTGGGGCACAGTGCCACCCACATGCAGAATGACCACAGACCTTCATGCGATCATTCAGAATATTTGTGTTACCAAAGCAATTATTTAACATACATGTATGTGATGATTACTTTGGGGCTTTAAACTATTGATCATTGAAAAACGTTTATCAGTAGTTTTGAAGTGCATTTCCATTTTCCATGACTACGGCTGGAATTTTTCCCCACAATAGTTTTCCTATTTCAGGATTTTGAAAGCTATAAATTGCCAGAAAAGAATGATAATTGCCCATCTTTAAATGAGAAATTGTTAATTTGGGATTTACAAAGGACTTTCCTTCATGAATAAGTGAAGACAAATTTGTCTTCCTGCCTCATCTCTGGAGGCTGCCGTCTCCTTACAGCGCCACCTATAGGCAGGGCGTCTCTACTTGGTGTTTTTGGCATCGCTGGCAGGACAATTCTTTGGTATGGGGCTGTCCCGTGAATGTCAGAGATATGACCCAGTTAAATGACAGCCAAAAGTGCCCTCAAGGAGAATGCAGCTGTCTCCAGCTGAGAACACTTCTGCTAGGCATGGGGACCCGATGGGCACCTGGGTGCAATGCACATCTTTGGGCACTCGGTGCCAAAGGGGAAGACAGCTTCTTCCAGTGTGGGGAGACCAGTGTGCCCTGAAGCTCATGGCAAGACCCTCATCCCCAGCCAGTTTGGGCAAGAAAGGCGCACAGGGCAGAGGCTCCCGCGGTGAGGCTACCGGATGAACAGGCATTTATCAGGGTCTCTCCCCACACCCCAGTGACCACAGTGGGGCTGCTCCGGGCACCCAGGGCCACCAGTCAACACAGCAGTGTTTGCATGACCAACTGCCTACAGCTCAGCGCCCTGAGGGCTCATCTGGCTCCTCTGTTAAGATGCTCCCTGGGCTCTAGGGTTCCTGCTCCCCTCTAAGCCTCGTCCTGCTTCTGAAGCTGTGGGAGCGATCCTGCCCATTCGAGCTCAGTAGTCACAGCCAACCACAGCTGGCGCAGCTGCATGGGATCTCAGCACCCCGGGCACCCTGGCTGAGAGCTGACAATGAACACGGGCAGTTCCACCCCGTGGGAGTTCTCCCTTCCCAGGGCACTTCCCTTCTGCAGAGGTTGCCCAGCACTTACGTGGTTCAACATCCCATCCCTTGGGCTCAGGACCGAAATGGCCTCCAGTATGTCTCAGGGGCACGAAGGCCTTCACGGGGGTCCACACTGGCAGCCTGGAGCTCTTGAGGGGGCTCTGCTGACCTCACTCTCCACCTGGGCCTTTCGAATGCTTTCTCAAAATGAATGAATGAGAACAATAAATAATAATAATAATAGTTCTTCCCCCCTTACTACCCAGCCCCAGCCACTGGACTGCCGAAGAAATCGAGGGGTTTATAGACGAATTTGGAGATATTTAGCCAAGTCCCTGATGAGATCAGAGGCCACAATTTTCAAGTAATTCAGTCCATTAAGTCTGTAGCCTGCCAGCATTCCAGAGCTTCCACTGTTTCAGCTGGAGGAATTCGATGATACTTTCAGGAAATGTTCTCAGTGACATTACTTCTTGGCAAGTCCACCTTGGTCTTGAAATAATGATTTAGTAATATGAGCTCATATCCCCTCCAGCCCCTCGAGCCCCTCCAGCCCAGACTAGGAGAGTTCCTGCTCCCCCCTTCTTTCTCTCCTCTTCTCCCTCTAGCTCTGCTCAGACATGTCAGAGGGGACTGGAGTCCATGGGAGACCAGCGCGTGGCAGGGGGAGAGGACAGGGGTGGTAAGGATGTCCATGCTCCCCGAATTAACTGCTAACATCAAGGCAATCTCAATCAGAATTCCAGAAGAATCGTCTGAAATTTGACCAAACGATGCTAGAGTACATCTGGAAGATGGATGAACAGATGGATGTAGCTGGGGAATTTTTGTTTTGTAATTTTATTCATTTATTTATTGAAGTATAATGGATTTACAATATTGTGTTAGTTTCAGATGTACAGCAAAGTGATTTAGTTATATATATATTTTCAGATCCTTTTCCTTTCTAGGTTATTACCAGATATTGAAGAGAGTTCCCTGTCCTATACGGTAGGTCCTTGTTGTTTATTTGTTTTTATAGAGAGGAAGGTGTATCTGCTAATCCCACACTCCAATTTATCCCCCTCTTCCCCTTTGGTAACCATAAGTTTGTTTTCTATGTCTGTGAGTCTGTTTCTGTTTTGTAAATAAATTCATTTGTCTTACTTTTTAGGTTCCACATGTAAATGATATCATATATTTGTCTTTCTCTGTCCGACTTACTTCACTCAGTATGATAGTCTCTAGGTCTATCCATGTTACTGCAAATGGCATTATTTCATTCCTTTTCTATGGCTGAGTAACATTCCATTACAGACACACACACACACCACATCTTCTTTACCCATTTATGTCGATGGACATTTAGGTTGCTTTCATGTCTTGGCTATTGTAAATAGTGCTGAATTGAACACTGGAGTGCATGTATCTTTTCAAATTAGAGTTTTCATCTTTTCCAGATATATGTCCAGGAGTGGGATTGCTGGATCACATGGTAACTCTACTTTTAGTTTTATAAGGAACATCCATACTGATAGCCATTCTGACCGGAGTGAGGTGATACCTCGTTGTAGTCTTCTTTTTTTTTAAAGAGTTTCCACTTTATTTATTTACTTATTTATTTATTTTCGGCTGCACTGGGTCTTCGTTGCTATGAGCGGGCTTTCTCTAGTTGCGTCGAGCGGGGTCTACTCTTGTTGCCGTGCGTGGGCTTCTCATTGTGGTGACTTCTCTTGCTGTGGAGCACAGGCTCTAGGTGTGCGGGCTTCAGTAGTTGTGGCACACGGGCTCCGTAGTTGTGGCTTATGGGCTTAGTTGCTCCACGGCATGTGGGATCTTCCCGGACCAGGGTTCGAACCTGTGTCCCCTGCATTGGCAGGTGTATTCTTAACCACTGCGCCCCCAGGGAAATCCCCTCATTGTAGACTTGATTTGCATTTCTCTAATAATTAGCGAAGTT
This sequence comes from Hyperoodon ampullatus, assembly GCF_949752795.1. Classification (NCBI taxonomy): domain Eukaryota; kingdom Metazoa; phylum Chordata; class Mammalia; order Artiodactyla; family Ziphiidae; genus Hyperoodon; species Hyperoodon ampullatus. Next base: position 4,854,166 of record NC_136921.1, read on the forward strand.
GAGCATCTTTTCCTGTGCCTCTTGGTACACGTGTGTCATCTTTGGAGAAATGTCTGTTTAGGTCTTCTGTAGCTGGGGAATTTTTAAAGAGAAGTGTAATGATGAGGGGCACTTCTTTGATAAGAACGCACATCTAATGTCCGTGGGTGATGGGCCCTCTTCTGAGCCCTATAGTCATTAATTAGTTGAATCCTCACAACAACCCTAAGAGCTAGGTATTGCATTTTACCATACGAAACTGTTGGTATTTGCTAGCATTTTTTTACCTACAAAGTGGCAATTTTGTATTATTGCCATCCACATTTTGCAGATGAGAAAACCAGGGCACAGAGAGGTTAAGTACTGTCCCAAGGTCACACAGCTAGCAACTGGTAGGTCCAGGATTTATACCCAGACAGGCTGTCTGCAGGAATATTGCTCATAAAATGATATGATGTGACTGATAGATTACTCAGAATTAGACTCTAGAATATATGAAAATATAATCTATGATAAAGAAAGCTCCACAAATTTGTGGAAAAGGTAGAATAGTTGCATACATGGTATTTGGAAAAACTGGCTAATTAGGGGAAGAGACAACAGATCTTCACCTGCCACCTTTACCGCAGATCAATTACAGATGGATTAAAGAGTTCAATGCATAAAAGGAAACCTCTAAAACCTAGAAAAGAGGATTAGCTGAATAATTATCTGCCGAGTGGAGAGGACACAAGGAAAGAATAGCAAAGCTGTCTACATAAAAAAATCTGGAGCTCTTGTTCATTAAAAAGATCATAAAACAATTAAAAATACAAGGAACAACAGGGAAAAACACTTGTCAGAAACATGACAAGATGGATTAATACATTTCCATATAAAGAACTAGAATAAAAGGGAAAGGAAACTGAGAAAGAGCATAGATGGACAATTCATGGAAAGTGAAAAGCAAACTCATTGATTCCACAAACATTTATGGGGCACTTATTACTTGCCAGACACTGTTCTGGTCTTGAGAAGGAGCTTGCCTTCTATGTGGTGAGACGGGCATGAAATAAACCAATAATGCCAGGTGTTGTGAAGACAGGTAAGTGATAAGAAGGAGAATAAGCAGAGTAAGTAGACAGGGAGTGGGAGGTGCTGTTTTAGATGGAGGGTTGGGGACAAACTTGCTGATAAAGTGAGAGCTGGGTAGCTCCCTGAAAGAAGTAAAGGGGCAAGAAATGCACAGGTCTGGGGGCAGAGCATCCCAGGCAGAGGGACACCAATGAGACTAATGTTACCGGAGCAAACTGGCAAGGGGGAGAGTGATGGGATGATGGGGCCACAGAGGTAACCACGCACTTGACCATGGAAAGCTTTGGAGGCTCTGGGAAGAACTTGGATTTTATTTTAACTGATACAGGAAGCCACAGAAAGTGTCAGAGTACAGGAGTGCATACTTTTTTCTTTAATTGCTAATAAACATATAAAACTGTTCAAAGAGACACAAATTAAAACCAAAATGAAGTACCAAGGTAATTCTTCAAATTAGCAAAGTTTATAATATAAAAATAATATAAGAATTTATAATATTAAAAAATTTGTAAAACCGGACAGTGATACGGTTCAGGGAGGTGGACACTCATCCATGGCTTGAGGAAGAACACCCATTCAGTAAATAGTGATTGAAAAGGCACCATGATTCCAAAATGAAAAGACAACCTACAGAATGGGAGAAAATATTTGCAAACAATGTAACCAACAAGGGGTTAATTTCCAAAAACAGCTCATATAGCTGAATATAAAAAAAAAAACCAAACTGAATGAAAAAAAAATGCAGAAGATCGAAAAAGACATGTCTCCAAAGAAGACATACAGACAGCCAACAGGCACATGAAAAAATGCTCAACATCACTAATTATTGGAGAAATGCAAATCAAAACTACAATGAGGTATCACCTCACTCTGGTCAGAATGGCCATCATCAAAAAGTCTACAAATAATAAATGCTAGAGAGGGTGTGGAGAAAAGGGTACCCTCCTACACTTTTGGTAGGAATGTAAATTGGTGGAGCCACTAAGGAAAACAGTATGGAAGTTTCTTAAAAAACTAAAAATAGAATTGCCATATGATCCAGGCATCCCACTCCTTGGCATATATTTGGAGAAAACTAATTCAAAAAGATACATGCGGGGACTTCCCTGGTGGTCCAGTGGGTAAGCCTCTGTGCTCACAATGCAGGGGCCCTGGGTTTGATTCCTGATCAGGGAGCTAGATCCCACATGCATGCCTCAACTAAGAGTTTGAATGCCACAACTAAGACCTGGCGCAGGCAAAATAAATAAATAAGTAAATACTAAAAAAAAAGGTACATGCACCCCAGTGTTCATAGCGGCATTATTTACAATAGCCAAGACATGGAAACAACCTAAATGTCCATCAACAGATGAATGGTAAAGAAGATGTTTTATGTATATATACACTCACACACACACACATGCACACACACACAATGGAATACTACTCAGCTATTAAAAAGAATGAAATAATGCCATTTGCAGCAACATGGATGGACCTAGAGATTATCTTACTAAGTGAAATAAGCCAGACAAAGACAAATATCATATGATCACTTATATGTGGAATCTAAAATATAATACAAATGAACTTATCTACGAATCAGAAATTGACCCACAGACATAGAAAACAAACTTATGGTTACCAAAGGTGAAAGCAGGGGGTGGGATAAATTAGGAGGTTGGGATGAACAGATACACACTGCTATATATAAAATAGATAAACATCAAGGACCTACTGTACGGCACAGGGAACTATACTCCATATTTTGTAATGAACTATAATGGAAAAGAGTGGGGAAAAGAATAGATATATATGTATATGTATAACTGAATCACTGTGCTGTACACCTGAAACTAAGACAACATTGTAAATGAACTCTACTTCAATTAATAACAAAAGAAAAGAAAACCACAAGCCAGATGGTCTTTGAGGGGCTGCAGAGGAGTAGCAAACAAGAGAAACAAGGGATCCATGCTCAGGAAGGAGGGCAAAATGTTCTCTCAGCCTATTTTAAATGTGTTAAACAATAAGCAATAACCATCATTATAGAAAACAAATAGGAAAACCATTACTACTACTTTTATTCAGCATTGTAACTAGTGGTCCTAACCAAAGCAGTGAAATGAGAAGAACAAAGAAAAGCCATAAGGATGAGAGGGGGGAAACTAAAATCAAATTTATGAGAGACACATTTAAAAAAAACAAACTATAAGGTACTCAGGACAAATTATAACATTTTCTTGAGAGACATTAAAGAACATCAGAATAAACAGAGAGAGTAACCACAGCTATGGATGAAAAGAGTCAATGTCATAAATAGGTCAGTTACTCCCAAATTGGGTTAGAAGATTCAGTGTATATAGAAAACAAACTTATGGTTATCAAAGGGGAAGGGGGTTGGGGAGGGATAGATTAGGAGTTTGGGATTCGCAGATACAAACTACTATATATAAAGTAGATAATCAACAAGGTCCTACAGTATAGCACAGGGAGTTATATTCAATATCTTGCTGTAAACCGTAATGGAAAAGAATATGAAAAATATATACACATAAAGACTATATATATATATATATATGTTTGAATCACTTTGCTGTAAACCATAAACTAACATAACATTGTAAATCAACTGTACTTCAATTAAAAAAAAAGAAGTTTCAATGTGATTCTAATAAAAAACCAGGAGGGCTTTTGAAGAGCTTGAGTTAAGAATGATGATGGGGCTTCCCTGGTGGTGCAGTGGTTGAGAATCTGCCTGCCAGTGCAGGGGACACGGGTGCGAGCCCTGGTCTGGGAAGATCCCACATGCCGCAGAGCAGCTGGGCCCGTGAGCCACAACTACTGAGCCTGCGTGTCTGGAGCCTGTGCTCCGCAACAACAGAGGCCACGATAGTGAGAGGCCTGCACACCGCGATGAAGAGTGGCCCCCATTTGCCACAACTAGAGAAAGTCCACGCACAGAAACGAAGACCCAACACAGCCATAAACAAACAAACAAACAAACAAACAAATAAATAAATAAAAGAATAATGATGACGTACATGAAGAAGGAGATATGGTGAGAGGACATATCCTACAAGATATCAAGCCTTTTAAGGTTCCGGTTATTAGGGAAGTATAGTGTTGCCACGGGAATAGATAAATTGAACAGTGAAACAATTGAAAGCCTAGTACATATACCCCATGCATATATGGAAACTTGATTTATCACAGAGCTTTCAGTAAATAGTGCTGAAGCAATTAATGATCTCCAGAAAAAAAAGAAACTGTATGCTTCTCTCACATTACACACACACACACACAAGTTAATTATAAATAGATTAAAGATGTTGATGTAAAAGACAAAAATTTTAAATTCTTAGAAGCAAACATTCGAGTATTCTTTCTAAGGGAAAGGATTTCTTCAACAAGTTGCAAAATGCACTGTTCATCAAATGAGAGCATTTTTAAAAAGCCACAAACTAGAAGAAAATCTTTGCAAGGAATTTGTATAAGGAACAATAAAAAAACTGTTATGAGTGAAAAAGAAACGGATTAATCAGTAAAAAAATAATGAAAAAATATGAACAGGCATTTTGTAGATGAGCAACTTGATTAACAAGTAAATTTAGGAGTAGATTCTCAGGCTCACTGGTAATCAGAGGAATTTAATTAAGGCCTAAATGAAATACTATTCTACATCCATCAAATTGGCAAAAACTTAAAAATCTGACAATACCAAGTGGTAGCAAAGTTGTAGAGTACCTTAAACTCTCATACATAGTTGGGGGGAATGTAAATTTCTACAACAATGTTGGAAAACAATTTGCCTGTTACACTGTGAAGTCAAACACATGCATAGCCACATGGCAATGTTACTTTTAGGTATTGAAAAAGGGAATGACTAATGATCATCTAATAAACCTTTTGCAAGTCAGGTAGTTTCCAATTCATTGTTTCCAACGACATGGAACAGAAACCAATCCAGTTACCAGCTGGTACATCATTAAAAATTATGTTTAACAATTAAAGAAATAAGGTCATGGGAAGTTAAAATAAATTTTTAAAATTCATGTTACAGGGCTTCCCTGGTGGCGCAGTGGTTGAGAGTCCGCCTTCCCATGCAGGGGACACGGGTTCGTGCCCCGGTCCGGGAAGATCCCACATGCCGCGGAGTGGCTGGGCCCGTGAGCCATGGCTGCTGAGCCTGCGTGTCCGGAGCCTGTGCTCCGCGATGAGAGAGGCCACAACAGTGAGAGGCCCACGTACCACAAAAAAAAAAAAAATTCATGTTATATACATATTTGCATTGCAGAGAAGTATAACAGGGTGATCAATAAATGACCTTTAAGGATACAAGTCAGGATAAAGTTTTCAGGAAGGAAAAGAATGAAAGCACAATTTCAAGAAAAAAAAAGGAAAAATGTAAGATTTCTGAGTGTTGAAGAGCTTGTTCATGTAGCTTTAAATAGGATGATGATGGATAATAAATTGCCATGGTGCTTGGATTCCACTGGACACATTTTTTAAGAGTGCTGAAGAGCTAGCAATAAGAGCTAGCTAGCTATAAGAACAAACTGTGAAGTGAGGCAAATAGTAATCTATTTATTGGCCATTAACTGTCAGAGTAGGCTTCTTCCAGCTTTATATCTTTGACAAAATTCCTTATTTCTTCCATGTTTCTTATACAATAGGAGTGATGTTAAGTATAGTGCATTTGGAATACAATGAAGTAACATTTTGTCTCAAAAAAATTAAAAGATACTTTTTTTTTTTTTTTTTTTTTTTTTGCGGTACGCGGGCCTCTCACTGTTGCGGCCTCTCCCGTTGTGGAGCACAGGCTCCGGGTGCGCAGGCTCAGCGGTCATGGCTCACAGGACCAGCCACTCCGCGGCATGTGGGATCTTCCCCGACCGGGGCACGAACCCGCGTCCCCTGCCTCAGCAGGCGGACTCTCAACCACTGCACCACCAGGGAAGCCCGATACTTTATTTTTGTGTTAATATTTATAATGTGCCCAAATTATACCATTTTCAAAAACTTATGATAAAAAATTGAGATTTCAACTTTAAAATATGCAAGAGGATGCACAGTTTTTCAAATTCTGTTAGAAAGTGCATGAGGGGAAAGTTGGAAGTTCAGAGAAACTCTTGAACACATGTGCTGGAAAAATGTACAAAAATATTCTTGGCCGCCTGGTTGGTGATGGTGAAAACTGGAAACTCAAATCAAGAGGAGAATGAATAAATACATTGTGGTCTATTCACATTCTGGAGCGGTACAAATGCAGGAACTTTGGTGACATACAACCTGGACAAATCTCCAGTTTTATAAAGCTCAGAAACAAAACTAATGTGGTATGTACCTAAACTATTTTTTGAAAAGCAAGGGAAAAATTGGCACAAAATTCAACATAATGGTTACCTCTGGGTGTAGAAACATCCAGGGAGCAGAATTACCCAGGGGGCATTGATGATTTTCTAGTTCTTAAAATGAGATAGTGAGTTGCTTTATTATTCACTTTTATAGCTTACATATATGCCATTCTACTGTCACATCTTAACCAATTAACCAATTAAAAATTTTCAATTTTTGTTTTGAAAATTTTCAAACATATGGAAAACAGCATCCAATATCCAGTTCATATTTGGATTTCCTCAATTGTTCATATTTGGTAGCTTTTTAAAAGACTAACATCCAGTCAAGAGTCATAAATTGCATTTGATTTTTATTAATTTTAGTCTCTCTTATTCTAGAATAATTCATTCTCTTTTTATGACATTGACTTTTTGAAGGCTTCAGGCGAACACTCTTATAGACTGTCCTCCTGTCTAGTTTCGTCAGAGTATTTTTTCCTATCCTCTTAATTCCTCTTGGTGATTAACCTGCTGGGGGTTGGGGGTACTTCTAAGAAAAGAAAAACAGTGCATTTTATTATATAATGGTGTCACTTTTTTTTTTTTTTTTTTTTGTGGTACGTGGGCCTCTCACTATTGTGGCCTCTCCCGTTGTGGAGCAACAGGCTCTGGATGCACAGGCTCAGCATCCATGGCTCACGGAGCTACCTGCTCTGCGGCATGTGGGATCTTCCCCGACCAGGGCACAAACCCATATCCCTTGCATCAGCAGACGGACTCTCAACCACTGTGCCACCAGGGAAGCCCGGTGTCATATTTTTATGTAGTCAAATCTGTCCATTTTTTTAAAATTTGGGTTTTTTATCTTAATGAGGCAACCTTTTTCTAGCCCAAGATTATTAAACTATTCCATATTTTTCTAGTAGTTTTGTTTTTACATTTTGCTTAATTTAATTTAATTTAATTTTATTTTATTTTATTTGGCTGCATTGTGTCTTAGTTGCGGCATGCAGGCTCTTGATTGCAGCACAGGCTTCTCTCTACTTGTGGCAGCACGTAGGCTTCTCTCCAGTTTTGGAGTGAGGGTTTTTCTCTTTTGTTGTGGCACATTGGCTCAGTAGTTGTGGCACAGAGGCTTAGTTGCCCTGCGGCATGTGGGATCTTAGTTCCCCAACCAGGGATTGAACCCACGTCCCCTGCATTGGAAGGTGGATTCTTTACAACTGGACCACCAGGGAAGTCCCTACATTTTGCTTTAATCTATTTGGAATTTATTTTTGCATACGGTGGGGTAAGAGTCAAAGTATACTTGCCCCTGTTGTCTCCCCTGTTTATTAAATAGACTTTTCCCATTGATGTGAAGTGCTACTTTTATCATATTCTAAATTCCCATACATCTATGATCCATTTTCTAGAACTTAGCTATAACTCTGATCTATTTATTACTTTCTGCTCCAACACTGTATCACTTTAATTTCTGTAGTTATTTTGATATCTTTTATGGTAAGTTCTTCCTCATTGTGCTTCATTTTCAATTTTTTCTTAGCCAGTGTGTCACATTTTCTTTTCCAGAAGAATTTCAGAATCATCTCTCCAAGTTACTTTGAAAAATTCATTTGGAATTTAGATGGCAAATGCACTAAATTTATAGGATAAAGGGGTAACATCTTTATAATATTGAGTCTTATCATGTAGGATCATGACCTGCTTCTCTTGTTATTCAGATCTCTGCCGTCCTTTGGTAAAGATTTAGAATTTTCTTCATATAGGCTTCATGTATACCTTACATAGGTTTATTCTTAGTTATTTAAAAATATTAGTTGCTATTATAAATGGGAACCTCTTTTTCTTTTTACATGAAAAATTGCTAGTTTGTTAATGGTGATGGTATTAGAATGCAATTGACTTTTTATGTGGGTTTTGCCTCTCCTTTTCAATACTTATACACCCTTTTTTTTCTTGTCTTATTGCACTGGCTCCACCCTCCACTCCAATATAATAATGAATAGTAGTGGCGATGATGTGCATATTCCATTTCTCCCTGATTTTAATGGAAATGCTTCCCTTTGTTTTTTTCTCTATCTCTGTGTCAGGTTCCAATTTAGCCTGTGTGCCTGTGCACACCCCCAAAAGCAGAGCTTAGATTACTCACTTTGGGCTGTAGTCGATCACATTTCAAGGGTGCTCAGGCCTTGGGTCAAACTCCAGCTTTGCCTTTTCACACAGTTGTATGGCCTCTGGCAGGTTCCCAACCTCTCTGGGACCCATTCTGCTCTTCTGTAAGAGGGAGACACTGATGTCTCTCTCTAGCAGGACAATTACAAAGCTCTCAGTGAGGGGAACGCTTATCCCATGCCAGCACCCACTCCCCTTCATGGCTGCGCTCCCCTGGGGCAAGCACTGCACTTGAGATCATGGCAGCAAGCTCCTTGGGCCCTGTGGAGGGAGGCCTACTTGGAAAAGAAACATTTACAAAAAATAATCATAATGCGGGTTTCAATGCTGTCAGACAGGCCAGGTTTTTCTGGCTCCACTTTTCCTTGATGACCAGCTCCTCTTTCTCGCCCCTCAGGTTCAGAAGTGTCCTGGGCAAACACATTGGCAGCTGAATCCACCATCATTGTTCATGATAAAAAATGTGACTAAATATATCATTAAAGTTGGTAACACAAGAAGGTATGTTTCCCCTGGTGTGTCCCTAAGAATAGCAGTAACAAAGGGCGCATCACATGAAAATTAACTTGTTAAATTCAGTCTCCTTACTCAACCTCTTCTGGAAGCCTTCACTCTGCCCATGGGAGGCCTAGGCTCCAAAGTGGTGCAGGATCCCTTATTCAGCATTTTCCATGCATATGTGACCACAGAGCAGACACTTTCTTTCAGGTGTGCAGTAAATGCTTAGCAGTCAGGGGGAAAAAAAACCTCTGCTGTATAGTGTTTGCCAATTTCCTTGGTGTAAACATTCCAACCATGGCCAGTTTCAAGCTACCTATGGGATGTCACTGAGTACGGAGCTGGGAAGCGAGGCTCCCAGTCAGCTCTCCGGAGCTGGGAAAAGCTGCTTCCAGCTCATCACTGCTCAGGGAGTGGAAATCCAACAGGCTCTCTGATCCTTAAAGGGGGGGAATGGTGATGCACTTCCCTATGCCCAACAGGGGTCCCAGTTTTTTGTGTTCCCTTCCAGAAATTGTTTCTATGTGTGCATCAGTATATATAAATGGATAAAACAGTATGGAATCATATGTAGAATCACATTATTCTGTACCTTGTATTTTTTCACTTAATGTATCATGGCCAGTTTTCCATAATCAGAACATATGAAAGGGCATGGATCTTGTCATCAGCTGCTCCACAGTCTCTTTAACCAGCTCCCCACTGCTGGACATTCCAGGGGTTTGCAGGCCTCTCCTGGAATGATGTTGTTCTCTGCAAGCACACATTTCCTAAGCCTCCCTCAAAGGACCTTGGGCAGCCTGGCCCAGCCCTGCCTTCTCTTCCATTGCAGACACCTGCTGAGTGGCTGAGAACTAACCCTCTTTTGGTATTAATGGCTAATAATAAACTAATCAGTGCCCTTCCTTGAGCACTGGGTACCTTCCCTCTTGCCCAGAGCTACAGACTTGCAAACGCATTCATCAAAGACAACCACCTGGTGCAATTGAGATGGAGGAAGACGTGGACACTCTTGGCATCTTGGAGCAGGAAGGGATCTCAGGGGCTGCCAACAGCTTTGTGGACTCCATCCCCACCTCTGGATTCCGCGTCCTTGGTGGAGCAGCCTGTCCTGAATCAGAGTGGCCAGCACAACTGTTTGCCAGACTCATGAGTCCATCAGAACCTGTTCCAGGCTGGCCTCGACGGAGGCCTTTGAGCAGGGGACCAGGCACAGGAGGGCGGGCATCCCCAGTGCCCCCTCTGTAGGGGCAGACAGTGCTTCTCGGTGCTTTTTGTTTGGACTGAACTGGAAGGGTGGCTGGAGTGGTGGGGAGAGGCCCCAACCTCAGGGCTGAACTAGTATGCCTCTGTCACCAGGGGGCCCAGGTCTGACATCTGCATTCCTGCATGGCTGTCCCTGTCAACTCTGGAAGACCAGGGTAGACGTGTGGTCTAGACAGGCCCAGGTTTTCTGAGGGTGCCAGCCAAGGCCACGTGCCAGGAGCCAGTTCCATGGGGCTCAGAAGGGAATAAGTCTGACAGCCAAGGAGACCCCCCCGGCCCCTTAGGATGCCAAGGACCAATGCCCGGGGCTGCTGGGCAGAGTGGGAGATTAGGGGGGAGGGCACGGCGGCTGCTTTCAGCAGAGCTGGGGGTTCAGTGAGGAGGACTTCACGTGCATGCATAGCTGTCATGCAGGGGAGAAAAGTCAGGGGGACGGGTGATGGGGGTGGGGGTAGGTGGGAGCAAGGAAAGGTCTAGGGTTTTCCTTCTTGGCATGCCATGACGCTTCTGTGTTTCACTGAATGAATGAGGGACAGATGGGCCGTGTTCTGCTCCGGACCTGGGCTCTGGGATGTGACTTGCTCAGAGCCTGGTGGTGCCAGATAAGCTGCCTGAGTCTGGGGGAAGGACATCTCTGTAAACACACACATACACACATGGGACATTTGGTTTGGGGGTCACATGCTACGTGTCTATGCACTGATCTGCAACTTGACTTTTTATCAACAGTATATCATGGACACCTTCTCCCATCAGTACCTACAGGTCTACTCTATTCTTTTTAATGGCTACTATTATTCTATTATATGGATATTCCATAATTTATGCATCATATGTTAAAAAGGACTTCCATCCTATTGTTTAATACATGGAATTGGTACGATTAGCTAGCCATTTGGAAGAAATAAAATTTTCACAAATGCAAGATGGATGAAAGGTTTAAATAAAGTACTGTAAAATAATAGAAGTGTACTAGAAGAGAAATTGAGTTTTGTGTAATTTGGGTGAGGAAGGACTTTCTAAGCATCACACGATGGGCAAGAATCATAAAAGTAAAGACTATTTGAGGACATAAATCTTAAAATTCTGTACATTAAAAAAAATCATAAAATTAGAAAGGAAATGAAACAATGAGAAAAATTTTTATATGTGTTATATAAAGGGTTAATATCCTCTAAGTTTACACATCATTAAGAAAAATGTAAATGCTCAGAAAGAAAAGTGAGCAAAGTATATTCAAGGGTAACAGCAACAAAATACAAATTGTTATTAAGCAAAAAATTTCAACCCCAATAGTGTTAAAATGCAGATAGACTAAGAGATCCTATTTTTTTGCCTTTCGCATTGGAAAAGAAAATGTTAGCACCATATCGGTAAAGTGCTGGGGACCAGGCAGCCACATTCCTGAGTGAGTGTTTAAATCATATGAGCCAATTTTTTTTTTTGACATGAAAAGTTGTTCATGCTCATTTAAGTTTAAAGAAGTAAGTTATCATGACAATTAAGGGCGCCGAGTGATTATTGATTGGATCTTGGATGAGAGGAAAATCAGCTATAGACATTATTGGGACAATTGAGGAGATCTGAATATGGGCTGCATATTATATCATATCAATGGAATTATCTTGGGAGTGATAATTGTCTTGTAGTTACGACAGAGAAAGTCCTTGTGCTTATTTATTTAAGGGTGAAAAATCACGATGTTGGTAATTTACTTTCAAATGGTTCAGCATCGTGTGTGTGTACATTATCATCTTTCTATTACCTGTCTATTTATCTATTGTCTATCTAGCAACTATCTATCATCTATCATCTTTCTAATCTCTATATCTATCATCTATCTGATATCTATTATCTATCTATCTACCTAACCTATTATCTATCTACCATCTATATAGAAATCACCAATGTGTTAAAATGTTAACAGTTGGTGAATACAAATGAGGTATCTCTGATGTTCAATGAAATATTTCTTCAACTTTTCTGTAGGCTTGAAAAATTTCAAAACAAACATCTGCAGGGAAGAGCAGCTGCAAAATAGTTTGAAGAATGTTATTTTTTAAAAGAAAAGTACATCTGTATTTTTTAGAAGGCTGAAAGGACACGCATTCAAATGCTAAGAGTGCCCATCTCTGAGGTGTTGGTAGTTGTTTATTTCACTTTCTTTCCTTATTTTAAAAACAGTTATAGTAGTAATAAATGTTCAGATGAATCAGAAAATTCGAATAAGCAGAGAACAAGTTAAAATCATGAATAATCTGAGAGCAAACTCCTGTTAAGATTTGCTGCATCATCTTCTGGAGCGTTTCTATACATATATACATATATGTAATTCTATGTATTTTTTCCCAGCCAAAATAGAACTCATGGTATACACACTGATAACTGCTTTTTGCAAACTCTTACTCTGTGTTATAAACATCTTCTCATCTCCTGCAAACTGTTTATTGCTTGCATATGGATTAGAGGGGATTTTAATATTTGTATGGTGTTGCTTAATTTGATGTTCCAAATTTTCTGTGATATTAATGATGGTGATGATTTTTAATACTTACTATGCACTCATTAAGCACTGTTCTAAGAAATGTATTAACTTATTTAGCCTTCACAACCCTCCAATGTGAGTATTACCATTACACCCATTATACAGATGAGCACTCAGACTGTAATAGGGAAGAACTTTTGTATCTATTACAAGGTTGTTTTTTTTTTTTTTTTCGGCCACGCCGCACAGCTAGCAGGATCTTAGCTCCCCAACCACAGGTCGAACCTGGGCCCCAGCAGTGAAAGTGCCGAGTCCTAACCACTGGACCACCAGGGAATTCCCTCTAGTACAAGTTCATCACTACAGGGATGTTGCCTAGAAGCTTGAATGATATATAATGGCCCATCTCTGGGAACCCTGCCTCCCAGGTAATGAGCATTAAGCTAAAATGCCTTTGTTTAGCTCACAGGAAACATCCTGACCAGGCCCACCTGTGAATGACTGCAGGAAGGAGGAAATGAACACATCCCCTCCAGAGTCTGCCTGGAACCAGGAGATGTTTGGCTTTACTCCCTTCCCTTTAGTGTAAAAGAAGCCTGAATTCTAACTCAGGAAAGATGGTTCTTTGGGACACGAGTCCACCGTCTTCTCGGTCTGCCGGCTTTCCGAATAAAGTCTCTATTTCTTGCCCCAGCAACTCATCTCTCGATTTATTGGCCTGTCGTGTGGCGAGCAGTAAGAGCTTGGACTTGGTAACAAGAGGATCTAGGAAGCCCAGGCTGTCTAGGTGTACAGCCCACATCTTAATCCAATAATACACTGCTTTGGCAAGGAGCATGACAGTTTGTTGCTAAAAGGCAATATTTCATTTTCATAACAAACAGCTCAGGCACTGGGAGAAGCTGCAGCCAAGCTCTCTGAGAACTTGGCATCCAGGCCAACACCTTCTGTTCAAGGAAGTCATTTCCCTGAGTGTGGTTTGGCAAAGCCAAGATGAATGGGATGGAGCAACAGTGACCAAATTGCGGTGCATTTCGAAAGTCCACACAACCAGGGCACAGGTCCTGGGCTACTCTGTCCTCCCAGCCTCTCCCCAGCCTGCCTGGTGCAGAGTCACCTGGACAGATGGCACAGGAGTGGGCAGCCACTGGGGTGCCTGATCTGTTGAGTATTTAGCAAGAGAGGACCCTGTACACAAATGATCACTGGATCCTCAGCCAGGAGCAGTGCAGTGCCAAGTTCTCATCATTCCTGTTCGTGTGTGTGTGTGTGTGTGTGCACGTGTGCTGTGTGGTGCATGTGTAGTATGTGTATTGTGTGTGTGTTGTGTGATTGTGTGTGTTGCATGTCATGTATATGTGTGTGGTGTGTGTATGTGTAGTGTGTGGTGTGTGTGTGTGGTGTGTTATGTATATGTGTGTGTGGTGTGTGTCATGCATATGTGTGTGGTGTGTGTATGTGTGGGTCGTGTACCCTCCACAGTGCAGTAAACCAGGTTCTTTCTCTCCAGCTTGGAGCGCAGACAGACCTTGAGGCTGGAGCAAAGCTTGGTCAACACCACATGCAAATAAATCAGTGCTAATTGCCTGCAGTGTCTTTGGGTGTCAGGTGCGGTTATCGGACTGCGTTTATGGGCCAATTAGGCTCCTTGCGGGACTCGATGGTGATAAATCGTGGCTTAGCGTCTCCGGGAATGTGCTAGGGCCGGCGGGGCGGTGGCACCCCATGCGGGCTTCTGGTTGTCCCTGCACGAGCGCGCTGGGACCCACGGGGGGGCGCCCAGAAAGCCCCGCACATCAATGACCAACCCTGGCCCGGGACCACGGGCCAGGCTGAGGCTCCACCGAAGTGCCTGGGGACCTCTGGGGGGACCCGAACGCCTGGCGAAAGGGGCGAGGTGCTGAACGCCCAGCTGCGGGCCTCCCTCCGGACCCTTCCCCCTTCAGCCCGCTCAGAGTGACGACGAGGCTTGGTTTGCCGAAAAGCAGAACCCCCCAAAGAAAATGGTGCAGAGGAGAGGGATGAACTGGGAGTATGGGAGTAACAGAACGCACACTACCATATATAAAATAGATAAACAACACGGTCCTACGGTACAGCATGGCAACGGTATTCAATATCTTGTAATAAACTATAATAGAGAAGAATTATCAAAAAGAATATATGTATACTTTGCTGTACACCTAAAACTAACACAATATTGTAAATCAACTATACTTCAATAAAAACCCTTAGACTTTGTGTTTGTTCCCCATATTTTGTTATCATAAAAACTGTAGCCATGAACATCTTTTACACAAATATCAAAGTGCTCACATTACTCCTTGGCCAGATTCCTAGACATTGAATTTATTCATGTAATTAACACATTTATGGAGCCCCCCACTGTGACGAAGGCTTGTCTAGGCCCTGGATTCCTGGGCCAGAGGGAAGATTTTCAGTGTCTTTGAACACAATTCCGTATCGCTGTGCAGAAATGCTGTTTTACTTCGTTTCCACCAACAGTGTGTTAGGGACAGTCCCACTGTAGCCTGGCCAGCACTGCATACGACCACTTAAAAAATCTTGGCTGTAAAATCTAGGCACTCAGTCTCACTTTAGATACCTCACTGAGGCCACAGAACTTTCCGTGGCCTGGAAAGGTGAGTGATTCAGTTCCCCACCCTGGAGGCCGAGAAGCTGTGATCTCCCAGGAGGGAGATGGATGCTCTGAGGCTGAGTCAAGAGCGCTGGAGGGAAGGTGGGAGCGGTCAGGACGGGGTAGACCGGGAGAGGCCAGGAGCCGCTGAGTAGCGGTGAGGCCGGGCCAACCCGCCGACCGGGCAGCTCTCTGGGGAGTCTGGGTGTTGACCGAAAGGTGTGTTTGGATGTTGGGGAAACTTACGGGCGGAGGGGCAGAGACCGAGGGCCGCCCACTCAACACCTGCCCCCCGCTCTTCCTTACCACCAGACCCCGCCCCACTGCGCCCCCCTTGCAGCCCTGAATGACGCCACCTGGTCTGGCCAGCCGTGTGGCAGTGGTCACGAGCGGGGCTTCGAGGACAAAAGGGCCGTCTCGGCGGCCCTGACCTTCTCCCCACCTGGAAGGCAGACGCTGGATGTGGAACAGCCCTCTGCGGGGGCCAGGAGGTGATGGTTGACCAGGTGGCCGGGAGGAGGCTAGGTCCAGATGGCCTTCTGGAATTGTCCATGCAGCCCTGGTCTGCCTACCTCTAGGTGTCATCCCTTAGTTAAAAGAACTGTTTTGTAAATCTCTTACCAAATAGATAACTAATATGCATGTGAATGCAACTGATTCCTCCAAAAAGCAAATTTCTTGGTCCTTTTTTGGCTTATTTACTAGAAGACAGGTCACCTTTTTTTTTTTTTTTTTTTTTGCGGTACGCAGGCCTCTCACTGCTGTGACCTCTCCCATTGCGGAGCACAGGCACCGGATGCGCAGGCTCAGCGGCCATGGCTCACGGGCCCAGCCGCTCCACGGCATGTGGGATCTTCCCGGACCAGGGCACGAACCCACGTCCCCTGCATCGGCAGGCGGACTCTCAACCACTGCGCCACCAGGGAAGCCCATAGCAAAGATTTTTTTTTTTTTTTGACAGGTCACCTTTGTCATGGTTTGAATTTGGCCTGCTGGGGGTCATGTGACTGTGTGGCTGGGTGGCACGCTCCCTTCTGTGTTGCACAATTCACCAGACACTCTGTGGTACTGTAGGCTCCCCACGCCAGGGGAAATCTCAACAGAAACTGTAAATACTAGCATGTCCTGTGATCACGCGGCTCTATCTTTACTGACATAGAAGACTGGGGGGTTGGAAAGCCATCCGTCTGTCTGTAGAAAGAAGAGTCTGGAAGGTGCTCCAATGACTAACTGTGGTGACGTCCGGGTGGTGGCATTTTGGGTGAGTCTTACCTTCTTTATACTTTTCTGAATTGGGGGATAAAGACAGAATGTTATTTTGCATGAGAACATTTTAATAATATTAGTAATAACACCGTCCTGGAATGGGTTTATTTTCTAGCCACTGCTGAGTCCTCATCACATATCTGGGGCACTGTGAGTCCAGTGCAAAGATACATCTGAAGCATCTGATGTATCAGAACTTCCGGGCCCAGGTGATCCCTGGCTGGAGGAACGAGGGCCTCTTGGAATTTCTTGTAAATAGGTAAGAAGAGCTGCTCCTTGTTTTTTCCCTCTTGCCATGACTGTAGCACCTTGGGCCAGTGTGCTCATGCACGGGGCTGCCCGGGCCTAGCAGAATCCCTTCCGTAAGCACTGACCTGGGAATAGAAACCCAATTAATCATGACAAAAAATGCCTTCCCCTCCCCCCCCAAAAAAACCCAAGAAAAACCTCCACGGAAGCGGTGTAGACATATTTCCATTTCTTTATTAGAAAGAGGCCTCTACACTATAGCCACCTCTCTCCATTACTTTACACATTTTTCTTTTTCTTTGTCCCCTTAGAATACTGTACAGCTGACACAAAAAAATCCCAAGGCAGGAAAATACAAACTGGCATATTTAATCAAAACAAGATCATATGAAATAACAAGCCAAGTGAAATGTCTGTCAATGGTTTTAATTACAGTACAAACAATATAAATAAAGCATCATTGAGTCATTGTGAAACAAACTTGCTGAATGAGGTAATATAAAAACAACCAAAAAAAAAAAAAAAAAACCAAACCCCACCTCTGGATAAACCCCAGGCTACTCTTCCATCTTCTATACATGGCTATTTACAGAACAGAGAAATGTGCTAAAATGTGCCGAGGAGCGGCCTTCCCTATGCCCTCCTAGAAATGCCTCTCAGTCATCACCTTTGACCTGCTCAGGCTTCCCTTTCAGAAACACACCCAGTGGCAAGATGAGAACCCAGTTCCAAGTCAGGGACAGGAAGCCACACCCTCGGACCCACGTGGCAATGCCTGTGGCTGGTGCGGCCGAATTCTAGCCCTTCTCTGGGCCGCCAGCCCGGTCCTTCCGGGGCCCGGCAGAGCGCCT
This sequence comes from Hyperoodon ampullatus, assembly GCF_949752795.1. Taxonomy (NCBI): domain Eukaryota; kingdom Metazoa; phylum Chordata; class Mammalia; order Artiodactyla; family Ziphiidae; genus Hyperoodon; species Hyperoodon ampullatus. The sequence goes on from NC_136921.1 coordinate 4,871,968, forward strand.
CTGATCAAGTGCACACGGCATCCCCAGCACACGGGCACTCGAGCCAGGGCAGGGGCAGCAGCCCCCAGAATTTGATATATTTTAGACACAAAAACTCAGTCAGAGGAGAGAAACCGTGCTGCTTTTGAAGGTTTGGAGAAGGCGTTATTTCTAAGACCAAGATGCGTGAACAGCCACAGAGCAGTTTCTAAGGGTACCTACCCGCTGCCTATCCACCACAGAACAGCTCTGACCCGCACTCAAGTCCACCAGTGCACTCGTAACAGTTCTGGTGAGAAAACTGCCGGGACCCAGTGGGTGGGACTGGGGGGCTGAGAGGTGCGTGATGGGCTCACATGAGCAGTAAGAGCTAACTCCCTGGCTTGTCCCCAGCTCACGGCACCCTGGGTCCAGCCTCTGTCCTCCCAAGCGGGATGTACCTCTTCCCCAGGTGGCTCAGTCAGGTGCAGAGCTGAGTGCAGTGTCCCCAGCTGGGCTGCTCACCCAGGTCTTTGCACGACGTCAGGCACTCTGGGTTTCTAACACAGGCATCGTTACAGGGGTGGGGAGACCTGGGACGTCCTTCACCCAGCCCGACACACCTTTAATTTCCACGAGCCAGTTCTGAGTATGAGCTTCTAGGGGATGGGCAGAGTCTCCTTATTACAAGAGTATTTGAAGCAGCTCAGGCATTAGCTTCCGGGCCGGTGTGGATGCCGTCCAGCACTAGGGAGACGGGGGCATAATCTGATTTAGGAGCGACTGTTCCCGACCTTGGGTGTGTTAAGGGGGTCTGCTCCATTCCAAAGCCTCTCCAGCCCTCTCACATCTTGTTTGGTTCCTTTCTTTCATCTGCATCTCAAAAGCTGAAGGTCATGGACCGCTCACCGGCACTGAAATCTGGATGAGTCCTAATTGCACTCGGACAGGCGAGAACCTCTCTTACGCCTTGATCACGACCCTCGGGGGTCCTTCTCTACAGATGCCACAGCCAGGCCCAACACAAGACAAGCCTCAAGCCCACCTCTCACTCATGCAGCCACCTTGCCTCTCCTTGCGCACAGCCAGCAGCTGCTGGGAGCCGGGTGTCCCGCGGTGGCTGGAAGCCAGTGATCCTGTCCTTTTAATGGGGCAGGCTCATGCTCGTACACCTGCAGCCTTTAGAGCCACCTTGGGTCTCTGCTGGCCACGCCTGCCCCAACCCTGCCCTCTCCCCGGCACCGAAGGCCTTTTTCTGGATGGCTTGAGGGCCTCAGATAAGGACACTTTTACCAAAAAGGTGCAAACCCCCAAACCAAATGCTGTCAACAAAAACAACCCCTCATAAGTGAAATGCCTTAAGAAGAGGTTTTCAAGTTCATAGTCACTGCACCCTTGCTTTGGGGAGGGTGCTTGCTACACTGGTGAAACAGGAATACTTCTAAAATCTGGGCTTTAAAATAAAAAATCACAGATTAAAAACAGACTTTTTCGTTTTACAGAATCCCCTGCTGATGAAATGTCCTCTAATTTCAACTCAGACCCGAACTGAAAAAGCCAACTGGAAAAAAGTGTCAATCTATGTTTAAAAAGCAGCAGACATCCAAAATGAGACAGGGAATTTATTCATATTTTGTAAAAAAATCTATTTTAGGACAGCATTTCTTTTCTAAGGGGGAGAAAATCTGTGGTTTGGGGATGATCACGTCTTAGGTGGTTGAACGTCCAACGTGGAGGTGCTGACCCTGTGTGGCAACATTTCTGTCTCAGATGTCACAGCACCTTGGGTTCCAGTGACTACTTCCTGGCAGTGATGGAACTGAAAGTCTGAGCAGTGTTTCATCTACCCCAAGTGATTAGCCCAGCCGGCTTCTCTTGTCTGTATAACTGGAAGGAATCTGATGTCTTGACTGAAAGGCAAGCTGATTTAGAAACTTGAATGAAAAAGGACCTGTCAGCATAGGGCACAGAGCAGGGCAGGAGCAGACCCTGCCTCAGCAGGCCAGGTGTGAATCCGGGCCCCTGCCCACACCTGGGGGCCCCGGCCTGGCCAGGGTGGAGCCCACCCCAAAGACCCACTGACCACAGGGCTTCCTGAGGACAGCCACTTGGGGAATCCAAAAAAGAAACACGTCTAAACCATGGCTAAAAGAGAAAAATGCAAGTCTCGACGCCAAAGGCCCTTATTTAGCTTTTTGGTGAAGGATGGGGGTGAAAATCACTCCAAGACACGACTTCACAGCGTGTGAAACCCACGTGTAAAGAGGCAGTTAGAAATAAATTATATTTCCTGGGAAGGAAAGATGTGTATCTTCAGCACGTTTCTATCTGAGTTCCTTCCTGACGGCTTTTCAGTTTGTTGGCTGGAAGGACATAAATACGGTCCAGGGGAGCTCCAGAGAAGTCGCGATGACCTTGCGGGGCACGTGACAGAGAGGATGTGAGGGCGTGGAAGCAGCCCGTCCACAGGTGACGGATTTGCTTTCCAATTATCTGTGCCTTCTGAGCAGTTTTTGAGACCTGACCCTACTTTACTCACTGAGGACCTACATTGTGGCAAGGCTTCCGAGCCCCCCCGGTGGGAATGTGGATTGCCCCCCCCCTGCTTCCAGAACATTCTAAATGCAAAGAGAAAGGACTGGTGGGGTTGGAGCCACCGGGGCCCACGTCACCCGTGAGCACAGCTCAGGCCAGGGATTGGGCAGGAGCCAATGGCCACTCCCGAGGGGGAAGCTGGTACCACCAAGGGCAGGCCCAGGACAAGGTCACTGACCAGCCACAGCAGCTCAGTGAGGGACAGAGAGAGAAAGAGAGAGAGAGAGAGAGAGAGAGAGAAGGAGGCCCTGGAGCCTCAAGCCACATCCTGCCAGCCCAGGGTGCCTGCAAGGAGCTCTGGTTTTAAAGAGGAAGCAGGATAAGGACACTGAACGGGCCCCAAACACGAGTCTGCCCAGTGGCCTCTCAGTGCCGGAGGAGGCGTCTGAAGGACACAGGCCTTGGGATCGACAACACAGCAGAGGGTGGTGCGGGAGAGAGAAGGGTGGTCTCGGCCAGAAGCAGCGGGAGTGAAGGGCCTGAGGGGGACACTCACCCTTCCGTCCTCTAGAAAATCAAACTCAGACTCAGGCTGGAGGGCGCATGGCGGTGAGTGACGGGGAGGGGGCAGTGCGGGCTCATCCCTGGGGGAGGGGCTGCCCGGGAGCAGGGGTCCTCGGAGAGCCTCACTCCCACGGACGACAACGACGACGACGACGACGACGGGCTTAGCAGAGACAGAGGAGGGTCAGAACCTCGACGGGAGGGGCCGGCAAGCTGGCCGCCACCGACCCCCCAGGGCACTGGCTCGGGGCAGGTTTCCTGACTGGTGCTCTTGGCCCCGTCCTATCCACGTTCTGCTCTCCTGAGCATCCCATCCCTGGCTGGGCATCGGACTGGCATTTATCACACTGGTCCAAACGTCACCACACCCTGCAAGGCCACAGGGTTTCACAGCTGAGGAAGGACCCTGGGCAGCTGGATGGGACGGCAAGGCCAGGTGAACCCAGGTCTGCTCGGCCCCAGGGCTGCCCATCTCGTTGGACTATTGTTCCCTAATGAAGTAGTGACAGCTCCTTTGCAAATGTGGGGAATGAGCCTGAATGTGTTCAGGTGGCACCAAAGTGGGAGGCCCGGAGCTGATGCTGGAGGCCGAGGCTGGGTCCAAGCGGACCGCATCAGGCGGCACAAACCTCAGAGGAGGGGGCATAAGTGCACGGCCCTGCGCCGGTGCTACAAGGGCCATAGCCTGGGCTTGTGGCCCTGCAGGAAAGGTGCTGCTTTAAGGATTCCAGGCCAGAGTAATTCAGGAAGAGCTGCTCTCTCCTGCACCCGACAGCCCAGCGGTCAGCAAGCACCCGCTGCCCTCACCTGCTTTCTGGGATGATTCCACATAGGGTGGGCTTCCCGGGGGACAGGAAACTGTACCTGCTTATGGGACCAAAGACTCATGGCAGTAACGTCACTCACTCACCCTCGACTGCTCATCTCCTGGGAAGACCGGAGACGGAAGGAACCTGGGACCCTGGCTTGGTGAACCATCTGTATGTCCACCCCAGTACTCGAGGTCCACCCATGCACCGTCAGAATCAAGGCTCCTTTCTCCACAGGGTTCTCTTGGCCACAAGAGAAATCCAGAGAGGTCTGCAATACACCCAGCTCACCTGTGCAGGCGCCCTCATGAGTGGCCGCCTTATCACATGGCTTCCCCAGCCAGTGGGTTTCTCGTCAAGAAAAAATTTGAATTCTGAATAGAAAAGGTTACGTGGATTCTGCAGTGGTGGCTTCCTGTGTCACTGTCATGTCCCTGAACTTACATGGAAATAAACTATGAAAACCAGACCCCCTTCCTCAACTGGTTATTTCTAACACTGGCCCCGGGTCCTTGCTTCTCTGGCCTTGGTGTTAGTAAGGCTTTAAGATGGGAATGAGAGCATTGTCAGCAAAGAAAGGACTTCTAGTTTGACACTGACATACAAACAGACGAGCCGCCGGTCACCTTTATTTTAAAAGAAAACCCTTAAAACCCACTACCGCCTTTTCTCTGTTGCCAAAACTCAGGGCTCGAGAAAGCAGGCTGCCCCCTGCAGCAGATCAATATCGCTAAAAATAGCAGAAGAGGGGTCGGGTTTTCTAAGGAGGAATCAATGAAGTCCCAGCGCCGGAGGGAGGGAAGGGAAGAAACCAGTCTAGCATTCAGGTCGTGAAAGGCTAAGTGAAAAAAGAAGTCATCTGGGAAAATATTATATTATAAACACGTATAATAATCTGTACACACCCATATACATCCCAAAGAGAAGCCTTACAAGGAACTCCGTTTCTTTTCAAAAGAAGGCTTCACTGTGATAAAGCATTCCTACAGTGGGAATTAACTACAATGAAATAATTTAAGAATTTCGTTTATACTCTATCTGCGTTCACTACATAATGTCTATGCTAACGGGGAGGCCAATGCGCGTGGCTGGATTAGAACAGTAATGCGTTCTTCAAAAACAGGAAGGACTTCCTTTTTTCCTCTATTCACATTTTAAGTAACCACACAGCGATGAAACAGAATTAAAAATCGGGTGGAGGGATTATGGACCTGTTGTCAAGGTTCCCAGGCTGGAGGCTTCCGCACCTGTTATCCTGGGAAACCGCCGAGTTCCACTGAGCTGCGTCAAGGTTAGAAATGCCCATGAAACACCGACCCAGGTAGAAACTGCGTAAAGCTTTATTTTTTCCCCACCTACTTTAATTTTTTTAAAAAAAGTGAAAGAAGAGGAAAAACTCTTACAAAATAGAAGGTTTAATATATGAGAGCAAGGAACTTCCCCGGAGGCGGCAGGGTGAACGCGGCCCTATGTTTCTGTGCTACATCAGTCCCATGCCGTCCTTCAAGGTGACGCCCTCTCCCCTGTCACACTGCCAAAGGGCTCAAGGCACAGTTGCCCCCTCTCCTTTTTCACCTAAGGTGTCACGATCTGGTTTACTATGCTTGGCCACCACGTGGAAGGTGGCCGAAGTCTGAAGCAGCCAGAAACCATGACGACGGCAAATCGGGTGATGTACTAAAATGACGGGCCTGGCCGCCAGGCCAAAAAAAAAAAAAAGTCTCAGGGCGTTTCATGAGTCAGTCTGTGCTCCCAAGTTGGCAGCGGCGGTCAGGATGGACCTCTGCAAAGTGCCTGGGTCTGGGATTTGGAAAGTCAACCCCTGCGTTGCCACAGCCTGTTCCTCTGGGTGGGCAAAAGTAGGGTCAGAAGGAATCACATGCCTCTTTCCCCCTCTAATATGCTTTTATCCCCCCCTTTCTTGATTTTAATAAGCAAATTGTACCACCATCTTATTCTGATATGCTCCTTTTTAGAAGCTGTATATCACATTAATGGAAGTGTTTACTGCTGGGAATATTTCCCGTGTACAATGATCTGTAACCCTCTTATCTCAACTAGTTGCATATTATTAGTTCACATCCAGTTCAATTTATAAATTAACAGAGGTGCCATTTGTCTGTACAGAAATCAATGCATATTTATGAACTTCTTTTATTCAAATAGATTTTCAACACATCTCATCTAAAGACAGAATACAGAAGCCTGTGTGACTTGGGCAACGTGGCCCCAGAGCGACTGAGACCCAAGACACCCACCTCGGCAAAAGGACACAGACTATCTCTCAGGTTTGGGCAAAAATAGCCTTTTACGCATTTACTTAGTTCACTAAATGTGCTCAAAATGCTGTTGTTAGCTGAATTCGTGATTTCCTTTTGAACTTCCAAGTCACTCTTATTTATTTTTTCCATTTTGTTTTTGCGCCAAGGAGACTGCAGTCAAATAATACTCGGCAACTGATTTCCTCTCTTTGGACTGAAAAATTAAACAGATACTAAATTATGACAGTGAATTTAGAAAGGAGGGCTCCAAGGGCTTGAAAGAACATGTCTGGGATAATATGATGCTTCTAAGAGTATTGCAATCACATCGTGGCAATCATCAGAGCGTGCTGTGTAACTACCTCCTTGGCTAATATGCTTTCTTCTCGGTGATGACTAATCATGTTCTATTAAACAGCGGTAATGCTGGAAGAACTCAACTATACGAGTGTAATGAAGCCAGTATTCTCCCTGGACAGATTAGCTACAACTGATTTGACACATACCATCATAGGGGCTTCAAACCTGACAAACTCTGCTTGCTTCTGATTTATGCCGTCAAGCTCCTCGGAGAAGAGATGAAACCCAAGTGTTCCGTCTGGTGGAGGTGAAATGTACTGACGTGCTGACCCGTGAGTTAAGGGGAGTTGCCCCTTCTCCTGGCTAAGCGCCTCCCCTCCCCCACGTCCCGTCCCTTGTGCCACGCTCTGTCTCCCGGCCACGGAGGGACCAGGGTCCGGCGCCGTGTGCTACCATCAACAAACCCAGGCCCGCCGGTCGCTCCTGTGTGTTGATCAGGGGAGTTTATGCAAAGGAATCAATGCTGCAGCCTCCGGGCCTCCTCTTCGCCCCTTGAAGACCATCCAGGTTTTGTGATTTCGCTTGGCGTGAGGGGGTGGGGGGGTGGAGGCGTGGGGGGTTGTCTGGGGACCACCAGGAGGAGTGAGGGGACGCGACGGGACTCACGTGGCGTGATCCCTGAGGGCGCGTGGGAGGCTGCGGGCACCGCCGGTCCTCAGATGATGGTGGGCACCCTCCCGCCGCTGTTGTTCCGGTTATTGTTCTTCCTGGACAGGTTGGGGGTGGCCATGAGCACGAAGCGCTCGTCGGGGCAGCCGTACTGCAGCAGGACGTCGGTGCACTCCTGGCTGGAGGCCTGCCGCGCGTAGGCCAGCGCCGTGTTCCCGTGCGCGTCGCGGGCCATCACGTCCACCCCGTACTGCGGAGGCAACAGAACCGCGTTAGGGTCACGGGAGGGAGGAGACAGGGCGCCTTGTTCAACCCTGCAGGCAGCTGGGGCAGATGCGGACCCCGGGACGCGCTACCAGGAACCCGCGGGGGAGACCAGCGTCCCGTGTCCCTGCCCCCGCCCCCCCTACCCCCGCCAGGTGTATTCTTTTCAGAAAAGAATGTGCTTTTTGCATCGAAAAGCCCCTCCCCTGTGCAACAGAAACGGACCAAGGATACCTCTAGTTTTGCTATTTCTATTTTGACTTTCCAATTATAAACACAAAAAACGATCACTCTTTCGATCCCAGAGGCGATTCATTTTCATTGTAGGAAATACATAGGTAATATATAAGAGCACAAGAAGAAAAAATATAATCTCGCTATTCAGAGATAATCTTGGTTAATCTTTTAGCGGATTTCCTTCTAATGATTTTTCTTTGAATCTAAACGCATATATGAATAACTGAGATAAAACTTGCACAAATAATGTGTATCTTTTTTTTTTTTACTGAACTTGGTGCTCTGATAATTTTCTCAGATCATTAACAGTTATTCAAAAGCATGACATATAACAGCCATATAATATTCCTCCGTATGAACATAACTCAGTTACTCTGTCCTCGGTAGCTACACATTGTTTTATTTTTTTTAAATTATTTTTTAAAATTTATTTATTTATTTATTTAGGCTGTGCCGGGTCTTTGTTGTGGCATGCAGGATCTTTTTTTTGGTTGTGGCATGAATGTGGGGATCGAATCCTGACCAGGGATTGAACTCAGGTCCCCTGCATTGGGAACGCGGAGTCTCACCCACTGGACCACCAGGAAGTCCCTACACTAGTGTTTTAAAGTTGTCATTGGTCTAAATAGTGCTGTGATGTACATCCTCATATTGAATCTTTCTCAGGATCTCTGATTGTCAGAGTGATGACTAGAAGGGGTAATATGAGATTAAATTACACAAATATTTTTAAGCTTCTGGATCTTGAGAAAGGGTGGACTGATGTCCACTTCTTCCACCACCATGGATGGGAGTCTCATCTCTCATCTTCAGGAAGCATTAGCATTAAAGGAACTCTTGGCCAATTTGAGGGGGAAAGATGGCATGCAATTTGTTAATGGAACTAACTGTGTTCCCCCAAACTTTATATGTTGAAGTCCCAACATAGGAACTGTATTTGGAGGTAGGGCCTCTAAAGAGGTAACTAAGGTTAACTGAGGTCATATGGGTGGGGCCCTAATCGAATACGACCTGTGTCCTTATAAGAAGAGAAAAAGACAGCAGAGATGCATGTGCACACAGAGGAAAGGCCCTGTGAGGACACAGAGAGAAGTCGCCAAGCCGAGAGAGGCCTCAGGGAAAAAAGACCCTGTCCTCACCTTGACCTTGGACTTGGACTTCTGGCCTCCAGAACTGTGAGAAAATAAATTTCTGTTGTTTAACCCCCCGAGTCTGTAGTGTTTTGTCAGGGCAGCCCCAGCAGACTCATATGCAACTGCTAACATGAAGCTGAACACTGAGTGATTCTGATATCTGTGTATCTAATTCTCCCATCACACCCATCCCAAGAGTCAGGTAAAAATATGTAGAAACTGGCATCATTCTCAGCTGTGCTGGACAGACCCATCGCCTGCCCCTGGGGTTGGGAACAGAAGAGCCCCCAGCAGGTGAGCCACCTCTGGACAGTGTCCCCCTACTGGTGAGCACACACCTCCCCTCCCTACCCAGGACCCTCTCAATGGGCAGCTTTCTGCCACCCTTCGAATGGGGACCTGCTGTGGCCGAGGACCCCAAAGGCATGCAGGCAGCAGCCAGGCAGGGGGTGTGGGCTTCTCAGAAGCAGCTCCTGGTGGCACAGTCATTTTCTCCCTTTCTTCTCCCCATTCAAGCTGCATGGCAAATGCTTCAATAGAGATTAAAAAGATAACTTTCCCCAGTGGAAATTAATCGGAAGAGTCCAGAAGAAGCCCTTTGACAAACTCCGACCACATCAAAGCTCAAAGTCTAGGGTCCAGCATTTTTGTGTTATGTGAACGAAAAATCCAAAGGTGAGGCAACGGGAAAACCACATAAACCGTTCAGTTTATATCCTCTCTCTCCACCCCTTCCCCACAAAACGATGATGGGAGTCTTTTGTAACAGCAACAAGAGGAACATCACCAACTATGCTTGACCCAAGGCAGGGGTCATCCCAAAGATGAACTTGGCAGAAACGCTAGCAAATGCTGTGCAAAGTGGACCACTGTGCCCGCGTAAGGAGACTTCATTCCTCCCTTTTAAACTGGTGCTCTGTGTGTGCCCTCACACAGGTGGGCTGAAAGGGAGCCCCCCACCCCAAATCCTAAATTCCCTATTACTAATGCTTCCCACTTCCAGGCGGGCAAAAATAGCCTTCTCCCAGAATGATGCCCACGGAGCAGCGCTAAGTGCCTGCCGCGACTCGGCTCCCCGCCGAGGGCACATGGGCGACCTACCCAGATGAGGAGCTGGGCCAGGACCACATTGCCCTTCCGGCAGGCCAGGTGCAGTGCCGTGCGGCCGTCCCCCTCCCCGCAGGTCTCGTTCACTTCGTCCCGGGAGCCATGCGCCAGCAGCAAGATGACCATCCGCAGGTCCTCGTCGGCGGTGGCCCGCAGCAGGTGCTGGCCCAGGGACAGCTCCGTGCACGTCAGCGGGGCCAGGAAGAGCTTCTGCTCATACTTGGCCCGGATCCACCTCTCCTTCTCTTCCCTGCAAGAGTCACCAGACAGGGAGGTCACGATCGCGAGGGAGAACCAAGGCTGCAGCCCTTTGCCCAGCCACCACCGTGTGTGTGGTGTGTGGTCCGGAGGTGTCCAGGAGGCGGTGACAAGTTTCTTCACCCGGCACCAGGAAGCCCCCCTCCGGGGAAAGGCTTCCCTACAGTGTACAAAGTGGGTCCCCACCAGGAGCACCACCTGGGCACTTGTTAGAGATGCAGGTTCTCAGGCCCCGTCCCAGCCCCCACAATCAGAACCCCTGGGATGTGTTTTAACCAGCCTTGCAGGGGATTCTGACGCCCTAAGGTGTGAGAACCAGGGATCGGCCTTGAGCTCTCATGTGATTTCTTTTGCTTTTTGTGGCCCCAGAAGAATCACCCTGCTGCCCGGGGGCCCGCCCAACGCAGGATGGATGCCACAGGCCCGATCCACTTTAAGCAGCCACAGTCAGAGCCAGGATTACAGACCACTTGGCTGGAGTCCAGGGGGCAGGGTGGCCGGCGGGCTCTGCCACCTGGGGGCACCTCGAGGGCTTAGTTCTCAACCTCATCGGCCGGGGAGGGGGTGTGTGTGAGCTCGGGGGTCTTATACACACTCCTGTAGAAGAAAATGTTGCTACAGACCACATATGAAAAGGCAGCGAATCCAATGGGGAAAAGAGATGTAAGCGAAGCTCGTGACCCTGCTCGGCTTTGTTAGCTCTTGGGATACCTGGGGGAGCCTCGGTGAGGGCATCAACAACTCCTTTAAGACAAAGAGCAGGGGCTTCCCTGGTGGCGCAGTGGTTGAGAATCTGCCTGCCAATGCAGGGGACACGGGTTCGAGCCCTGGTCTGGGAAGATCCCACAGGCCGCGGAGCAACTAGGCCCGTGAGCCACAACTACTGAGCCTGCGCGTCTGGAGCCTGTGCTCCGCAACAAGAGAGGCTGCGACAGTGAGAGCCCTGCGCACCGTGATGAAGAGTGGCCCCCGCTTGCCACAACTAGAGAAAGCCCTCGCACAGAAATGAAGACCCAACACAGCCAAAAATTTAAAAAATAAATAAATTAAAAAAAAAAAGGCTCAACATTAAAAAAAAAAAAAAAAAAGGAGAGGAAACTTTATTAAAAAAAAAAAAAAAAAAAGACAAAGAGCAGCCAGGTGGGTTTTCGAGGGGAAGTGGGCTGGGGACCAGCCTAGGAGGCCAGGCAGGTGGCCCCCTGAGGCCAGAGCTGAGTTAGGGTGCAGAGGGCAGGAGGACATGGGGAGGGAAGGTGTGAGTCATGACGAGCATGGCAGCTGGTGCCCCTCCCCCAAGAGCGTAAGCCCAGGGGGGTGGGAGTGATAACAGGCCCCCTCTCTGGGGCCCAGAGAGGACAGGATGTTGCCTGAGACATCTGGAAGGAGGGCTGGGGAAGGGAGGAGGGGGCAGGATGGGAAGAGGAGCTGAAGAAAGAGAGAAGAAACCAACAGCAAGGGGTGTTTATATTGACCGGAAGGAGAAGACCCCGGGCCGTCTACTCGTGCACTTGGGCCGCTAATGGTGGACTGGGGTGTTGCCTCTTCTAATAAAGGTGAAAACCACTGAAAACAACTCAGTAATCCTCAAGACTGCAGCACTGCTAGGGGGGAAAAAAGTGGGGGGAAATGCAGAAGACAGAAGTGAGATTTCACAAGTAGCTCTTGAAATGAGAGAGTCTGGGAACAGAATGGGGCCGGGGCCGGGAGGCGGGTAGGGGGAGTGGGGTGGGGGACCTTAGGCTGGACAGATGCTTTTTTTTTTTTTTTTTTGATGTGGACAATTTTTTTTAAGTCTTCATTGAATTTGTTACAATATTGCTTCTGTTTTATGGCCGCGAGGCATGTGGGATCCTAGCTCCGTGACCAGGGATTGAACCTGCACCCCCTGCAGTGGAAGGCTAAGTCTTAACCACTGGACCGCCAGGGAAGTCCCCGGACGGATGCTCTTTGATGAGGCTGATGAAAGAAGAAACAGAAGCCCTAGAGATAAGAAGTGACTGTAATTACCCACAGAGACATACATATACACTGATCCACAATTGCCCTCTCCTAAAACTCAGCATTTTCTCCGGGGGAGTCAGGAGGGTACATAGCTACAAACCACACAGAGGAATCACCTGGGGCCTCCGCTAGACTGGAGAACGAAAACTCGTTACCCGTGACATTTTTCCTTTCCAAGTACAGAATAAAGGCCCTGTTTACACCTTTTACCCGTGTTTACATTGCTCCTAGTGATGTAGTGTCGGGTTAGCCCTAATCTGTTTCTAAATACTTAGGCAAACATTTTCTTCCAGGAGTAAATCTGGATTAGTTTTGCTTCACTTCCTGGTCCATACGAGGGACCCTCGAGTGACCCCCCGACCCTTTTCATTAGGCGATTTCCAGGACGAACACGTGGCTGCAGCTGAGAACTCACAGCAGCACCCGCAGCTCGGAGGCCGGCTGCACACCATCCCTTACTTGGGCCAAAATACAAGCACAAAAGCGCGGGCAACACCTTGGAAATACCGGAAGAGGTGAAAGACAAGAAAACCCCAGGCCGGGCTGTGCTTTTCGTGTTATTTAAAAACCTTATTTAAAATGTATTAAACATATGTTGATGCATTTCATAAATCGCCGAAGAGCAAAACGTGAATTAAATGAAAAGGGACAGTAGTGGGGGAGATACAGCCAGATTTTCAAGTTCCAATCTGCTAATTCTCATTTCTTGGTAGGCATTAAAATCAGACCTCTTTTACTCTGCTCAGGTTGATTTTAATACTCATTGCCAAGTAATTCAGGGATAAACCAGAGGATGGAACGTGGTAGCTATAGTCCTAACTGCAATTATTCCATTTTCTTTTTAATATTCGAAGACCCCAGCCAAAGAACGAGGTCAGACCCCCCGAGCTTCTAGCTCCTCTGCCGTGGTCCTCTGCTGTGGTCTCTTGGGGAATGCCCCACCCCAAGCTCACCTGAATTCACTGAACTCGACACGTGTCTGAACGATGAGTGCATTTAAGCTGTTCTTTGCTTTTAAAAATCAGTGTCGTTCACAATACATAATAAAGGCAGGTCCAGGCTTTGTGGGGCTGAAAACACATACCATTTGGGGAGCCTTCTGTAAGAGGAAGGCTCTGAGATTACGTATGTGAAATGAGCAACAGGGAGGAGGGCCTGGGGCTTGGGCTTCCTTAGCTTGGACCGGGGTGATGATTATTTGTAAGGGTTTCAGAACCTCCAACAACTCAAATACAGAAAACAGGCTTGATACTGGGAACCGTCCCCAAGCGATGCTGCAAGGAGACAAAAGCAGTGAAAGCCTCTAGGCAGCCTTCTCGCTGGGGTCCACCTTTCCCAGCCCCACGTCCACATGGCCCCTCACCTCCACCAAGGGCGCCCCCAGATCTGTTCAATGCATGGTTTTTATTATCTGACAGGACCACGGCTCTTCACCAAAACTTCTTGTGTTATTTAAAAATAAGCATTCGATGCCGGCTTCTGGGTCCTGGAGGACGGTGATGTTTCAGTGTTTTTTTTTGTTTTTTTCAGACACCAGGAGGCCGGAGAGCAAAGGAAGGCAGACCACTGGGCCTCGAGTCTGTGTCCGGCGTGCTGATTCTCCACAGCTGAAATCCAACTGGAAGGAACAGGGGATTCAGGAACGTTTCCGTTTTGTGGAAGCTAATTCAGCAGCCCCCATGCGTGCATCAGCACTTAATATTAGTTACAGCCTATGTCCTGTGGTCATTGTCCACGCTAACAAACTCGTTGGAAAGCTTAATTCTGCATGCTTCCTGCAGTGGCCAGAGGGAGGGAAAAGAGAATCCACACTGAGCTCAAAGGCTGCGGTTTTCGGCCTTGGAGAGGCTGGCGTTTATGTGCTTGCTTTGTTCTTCTTTGTGGTGCAGACTTTTGCAACTTCAGTCACTTCCTGGGCCCTCGTTTCCTCACCTGGAAAACGGGCACAGTGACGTCTACGGCAGGCAACGTGGTTTTGGAATTTGAAGTCACGTGTCCGGATGATGTGCTGGCTGTACACAGTGGTCACCTGACAAAGGGCAGCCGTGGGTGTCGTGATGCTTGAAGAGAATAACACCTCTCAAGATTCGCACTGCTATTGCGCACACAAGCGCTCCCCATGGGGGTGTCGCGGGTGATGAGGTGGTGTTGGGGGCAGGGGGGTGGGGCCTGACATTCCTGCTGGGTGGGCGAGGCGACCCTGGCCAGAGGCCTTGACAAACCCATGGGTGTCCTGTGGGGCTCCCCCTCCAGGGTGCAGAAGGACCTGAGACACTGGGGTGAGGACCGCTCAGCAAATTCAGACGACCCCATAGCTGTCAGGACCTCTGGGGCCAAGTCTGGTTGGATGGACCTCTGCCCATGGTCTTGAGGCATCTAAAGCCTTCCTGGATGTTATGGACTGAACTGTGTCCCCCCCAGATTCATGTGCTGAAGCCCTACCGCACCCAGTGTGTCTGTATTTGAAGACAGAGCATTTAGGAAGTAATCGAGCTTGACTGAGGTCACGGTCCTGCTCCGTATAAGAAGGGGAAGAGACAGCTGGGGGCTCTTTCTCCTCGTGCACAGAGGAGAGGACACAGCCGGTAGGTGGGTCTGCGGGCCAGGAAGAGGCCTCAACAGAAACCAACCCTGCCGACACCCTGACCTTGGACTTTCAGCCTCCGGAGCCGTGAGAAAATAAACTTCTATTATTTAACCCCTCCTCCTCCTCTACCCCCGTCTATGGTATTTTGTTATGGCAGCTGGTCTGACTGGACAGCCACATGGCCCATTGTTTCCACTTGGCTTCTGTGCCGACAGTTACCATGTGAAAGATGGACACTCTGACAATGATTCCTCTTCTGCGAGAATATTCTGTCTAAAACCATTCGCCCCAAGAAACCATGATGCAAAGCACAGATACCCTAATGGTGACTCTGACGTCCCAATCTTGCTTCTGGGATTCCCGGCTTGTCTCGGCCCAGCCTTTCTTTTTCCCCGAGGAAGGCCAGTTCAAGAGCAGTGTAGCTGGCAGTAGATCACCTCACCTCATTCCAGTCCCCTGGAGGCCCGCTTCTCACAGCCTCCGTTAGCTAATGAGCTAAAAAATGAATTATTGGCACGGCTGGCCATCAGCAGAAAGGAGGAGGCCCCGCTCCTCATTTGAGCCCTGTGGTGACACACCTTTAAATAAATCAGCTGCACGGGACCAGGGAAAATGAGAGAACGGGCCACTAATCAGAAGAAAGACACCAACCCAATCCCCCCAAAGAGAAAGACAAGATACAATGGAAGGCACAATAGTAAATATTTTCTCTCCTTCTCGCCTAAGATGAAACCCTTTCTAGGTAGCCTTCCATGCCCTCCGGGCCCAGGAAACTGCCTGATGTGTGAGCCTGGGGCCCAGGTCTCAGAAGCCGTGAGTCCAGGGTCCTGTGGGGTCTGCTGGGCTCAGCTGGTCTGCTAGGCCTGCAGCCTGACAGATGAGGCTTTGCCACACTTGACCTTGAGGGGTGTTGACTCGGCCAAGGCTCCACCAAAGGTGATCCCTGGGGCACACCTCACCTGCAACCCACAGATTTAGTGTCTGCCAAATGGAATCAACTGCCAGCACCAGTAAATACTGCGAGGCCCCACTGAGGAGGTGCCGTCTCCAAGCTGCAGGAGCGTTTACTGTGATGGTGCTGCTGGTGACGGTGACGATGGTGACAACAGTGACCGGCTTTGTTGACGATTCCTGACCCCGGAACGCCCGCCGTGTTCTTACGAGTGACCTACATGTCGAATGCTGAACACCATGCATGTGTGACAGCAGAACTGTGGCCATATTTGGGGAAATCATGACATAAAGGAAAGGCTTCAGGAGAAGAGATGGGTCATTTTTGTGGCAAGCTTCAGAAGACGGGGAAAAGGATGGAGTCTGGAATTGACGGACACGGCTTTTCCTTTTTTGAATTAGGATGGCCGGATGCCAAGACCTGAGGAATCCCACACCATCCAGGCCGATGGGGCTGTGGACGGACGCAGCCCCAGCTGGGGACTTGGGATCAGGTTCCCAGACGGCGCTGGGCTTCAAGACTGGCCTGTGGACCGGCTACAGCTCCTCTCTGGAGAAGGATGGATGTTGAGCTCTCCCAGCCCGTGGGGACCAGACGGAGAGGGCAGGAGGGCTTTCTAGTCCACGCGTGCCTGAATGTGAGTGAGGCTGACTCTGGTCCCCTCCCGTCCACTGTGGTGCCAGCAACTCCCGGGGCCTCTTAATATAAACCAGGTGATGCTCACACGTCAAGGACGGCTAACTCAGACCATGACAGCATCAAGGTTAGTGTCGAGAAGAGAAGATGAGGGGTCAGAAATGAGCATTTACATTTGCAGAAGAAAACGTGGGAGTTCAGGGTTGTGGGGAAGCAGAGCTTTATTCCAATCTCTGTGGCCACGACCCACATGTGGGCTGGACTGGGTTCCATCATGAGTCCCGGGGGCCAGTCCTGGGGCGAGGGCCGCTGTGCCAGGTGCTGGAAGACCACTGTGGTGCTCAGCTCTGGGGAAACACAGGGGTCAGTGGCGAGCCAGGTGAGGTCTGCAGGCATCCAGGAGCTAAGGATGCCACTGGGGCAAGACCAGCCACGTGATAGCGCTGTACCTGATTACAGTGGGGACAAAGACAGCAACCCGTTGTGAGGGTTTATCTGCCCTCAAGTAACTAAAGGGTGTCCCGGGAAGGGTTGGGCATCCTTAGCACTTCAGCCTGCCTGATACGGGGACCAGTGCCTTCTTAGCCCAGTGAGCAGAAAAGCTGCAGCGGGATGCCTTGGCCATGTGAATCGACTAGGATGTTGTCCTCAACAATGTCTTGCTGTTTTTTTGGGGGGGTGTTTTTCTTTCTTTCTTTTTTTAAAAATTTTTATTGGAGTCTAGCTGATTTACAATGTTGTGTTAGTTTCAGGTATACAGCACAGTGAATCCATTATGCATATACCCATATCCACTCTTTTTTCAATTCTTATCCCATATAGGTCACTACAGAGTACTGAGTGGAGTTCCCTGTGCTGTACAGCAGGTCCTTATTAGTGATCTGTTTTATATATAGTACTGTGTATATGTTCATCTTTGTTTGCAGTTTTATAGTAAACTTTAAGCCTCTCTCATCCTTCCTTGACCTTTATTTACCATTCAGCATGAGCCAGGCAATGGGCATGCAGTGATCAACCATGGACAGGTCACTGTTAAAATAGCTGGACTCTGTTACACACACTAGGAAAAGCCCCAGGAGCATCAGAGCTAATGTTTATTAAGTACTTCTGATGTGTTAGCCGCTGGGCTGAGTAATTATCTGGTTTCGTTCTGACAACACCTGGTGGGGTACGTCCTGCCATCATTCCCCCACATCTTAGAAGGTGAAGACGGGCTTGCTGGGTCCCCGACCTGTGACGGCCAAGTGGCTGTCCCCAGTGGTCACCGCCTGAGCTCTTCCTCCAGGCTCTGCCACCTCCCAAATAAGGAAACTTGATGCCATCTGGAAGGGCATTGCCTGGGTTGTGGGATTCCAGCTGAGTCCCCAGCACTCCGCCCGCCTGTTCTCTTCAATCACCTCACCACGTGGTGATGGGGCAAGTGTGAGTCGCTTTGGAGAATCTAGAGCTGTACCACCCCGGGGGCAGCGTGAGCCACGCACAGGTGTTTAAGTTAATCCAGATAAAACAACAAGTCCCGCTCCTCTAGGTAAAGTACTCAGTGGCGCCAGGGCTGGCGGCTGCTGTCTCGGGCAGTGCAGATGATCTAGTGTGTCTCTATGACTGGATCTAGAACTTCTCCATCCTGGCAGAAGATAGTGCGCATCTAGACGACCTGTCTAGACCAGCACTAGGGAGGGTTTTTCTCTCCCATTGTTTTTCTTACCAAAATTATTTGGGAATAACCATAAATGCAGAATGAAGAGAAAGGAAATCACCCATGTGTGTGTGGGAGACGGAATGGAACGGAAGCCAATACAGATGCCAGCACTCAGGACAGCAGCCTCTCTAGGCAGCCGGGTCCCGGGGGGCACCTGTCACCGCTGGTGGCCATGACGTCACTGGAGCACCGCAAATGCGTGCTGTCAGTGAGGGGCTAAGGGCAGGGCGGGTCTCAAAGACCCTTCAGGAAAGCTGAGGCTGAGTTAGAGCCGCACACGACCCGGGCCACCCCCCTTAGAGAAACGCCGTCCTGCTGTGGTCGGTGGCCCCTCCTCTGTCCACTGGAGGGCTGCAAGGATGCAGCCACACTCAGCTGCCACCAGCTCTGTTTGGGGTCTGGCAGGGAGGGCCCAGCAGGCGGCCAAGGGTAGCAAGGTTAATGCGCTGGATTCCCAGCAAAGACCATTTTAGCAAATAACCACAGAGCTTCTGATTGGCTTCCAGCACCATTTTGTGGTCCCCAGGAGCAGACACGGGAGCCGTGGCCAGACGTTCCCTGGGTCCTCAAGGGGCCCATCATGGAGGCAGGATGGACAATGTTTTGGGGTGACGTGTGGAGTGGTCAGCCTTCCCATCTCCACAGACGAGGCTTTCTCTGGCTCAGACCCTGGGCAGGCATGGCCTTTCCCAAAAGCCCCCTCAGTGTCAAGTCAAATGTGTCCATTTTGATGGGAGATCCTCCTCCCAAATGTTAGAAGGCCAAGAACTTTCGGGGTGCTTATCACCCTGCTCCTTCCAGAAACATCTTTATTCTTTCCCCCTCACGGGGTGGGAAAGGATTTTTCCATAGTGACTTTATTTATTTATTTGGCCGCCCCGCGCAGCATGTGGGATCTTACTTCCCTGACCAGGGATCGAACCCGTGCCCCCTTCACTGGAAGCATGGAGCCTTAACCACTGGACCACCAGGGAAGTCTCTCGACAGTGATTTGAAAGGAGATTTTGTAGCAAAGTGTACCGGAGTGGAGGAATGTCCTTTGGGGTGAGGAGGAGAAACTGGAGGAGACCTGCACGGCTTTAAATGGTGACCCAAGAGGCCAGGAAGAGGAAAGAAAGCACTAGCTAGCAGCAAGGAATTTCCCAAGTGTCTTTCGGCCTCAAGCAAAACAGGAACTGGAAGGGGAGGCATGGTAGAGGGGGCTGGAACAATATGTTAGGAAAACAGAGGGGCTTCCTCTCTCTGCAGGGGAAGACCCCGGCCCACTGCGAGCCCCGGCACGCATGCTTTCTCCCCCGGCCGCGTTGCCAAGGGGGCCGGCCTCGGGATGGGGGAGGGCAGCCAACAAAGACTGATGGCCATTTATTCCTTAATTACCAAAAGCTTTTAAGAAACTGGCCACTGTAAATCCCACATGCAGAGAGCAGAAGGCAATGGACAAGGATTTATGCTCACGGGGCAAAGACAAAATAAATATCCTGCCTGACTTCGGATCAATATTATGAGTGTTTTTGCCAACCTGCAGGGTGCTTTATGAGCTCGGAGGAACAGAAGAGGATCATTATTAATTAAATAAAGTCAACTGCATTAGGCTTATTACTTCGGAGAGTCACAGTTAAGTGTGCCAGGCAGCAGGGGTTGGGGGCGGGTGGGCAGATTTCAGCGCCGGCAGCCCAGGAGTGAGAGTCTGTGCTCAGGTGTAGGTCCCGCGCGAGCAGGCTCAGCCCGGCGCCGTCCCAGAAGGTGAGGGTAAGGGCTCTAGTCTCCCCCCCACACCTTAGTCCAAGGTCCAGGTGGAGGCCTGGGGCCCTCGTGGCTTTGCTGTCATGAGCACCGGGCATCTCCCAGCACCTGCCTGTTTGGAACCTGAGCGGGCTGAGTGGGAATATATCCCAGGATACAAGCAGTGACGCAAATGCAACATCATCCCTCTAAAGGTTTGAGGCACCCTAGGAGGATTTTGCTTCGTAACCTCAAAGCAGGAATAAAGGAGATGTCAGGCTGGGTCAGCGGCTCGCGCCGGCCTGGAAGTGAGGAGGCATTAGATGAATTAATGCACAAAACCTGGCTCAAGTTCCACAACCTGTTAGGTGTCTGCGATGTGCTGGTGCTCGCAGGGAAAAAGAGACCTGGGCCTTTCGGGGAGCGTGGCTGCACTCATCCTCTCCGCGACCTCGGTTTCCCCTCTGGAGAGGCTAGCTCTGAAGTTCAAGGCCCCCAGGAGCATCCGCTTGGGAGGTAAATGATGGATGGAAGGTGCTCGCTGGCCCCCCTGGGACTGGGTGAGCCCCGCACAGTCAGGCCAGAAATCCCCCCCGCTTACCGGGTCTGTGCAACGGAATGCCTCCGCTGAGCTTTCCGTTTGGACAAAGAAATCTGTGTATCACGCAGCACCCAGGGCAGCCACCCACTCATAGCTTTCAACCACCTTGTTTGGGACCAGCTCAACCTCGGGCCACTCCCAGATGAGGCAGAGATGCAGCCGAGGGGCCTCTCCAGTGGATGCTGTCCTGCTGCCACCAGCACCGTGACCCACAGAGGTGGAATCACTGCCCCGGCAAGC